>NC_069075.1:131628814-141628814 GCF_025698485.1 Gossypium arboreum
AATGTAGGGCTGTAAAGTTATTAGTGAATTTTATACTAAATTGTGTGATCTGTCTAACCAAGCATTAACCCTTGGAGAAGAATATTCAAAATCTAAACTTGTGAGAAAGGTTCTAAGGTCTCTACCTAAAAGGTTATTGTAATAAAGGAGGCAAAATGTCTAGAAAGCTTGAAAATTGATTATTTAATTGGTTCCTTACAAACTTTTGAGATGAACCTAGATGAGTCAATGAAGAATAGATCTAAGGGAGAAACAAACATTGCTTTCTAAGTGTCTGATGATATGTCTATTCCCAATAGCATTGCCATAAAATAACTTTAAGAGCAGCTTGTCCTGCTTATTCAAAATTTTAATAAGGCCTTTAATAAGCAAGTTAGGAGATTCAAAAAGTTTGAGGCATCAAAGAACACTCCTAAGACCAAGAATTAAAAGAGTTGCTATTAAGGAAGAGATTGATAAAGAAAAGAATAAGGACATTTAGTGTCATGAATGCCTTGGTTATGGTCATATTCAAGCTAAGTGTTTCGACACTCTTAAGAAGAAAAATAAGGTTTTATGTGCTACATAGAGTGATGAAGACACTTTTAGCAATTCTGAATCTGATGGGAACCAGGTGAACAATTTTATGTTGCTTTTACTTTTAGTGCAGTATCTAATTTAGAGGTTGAAACTAATGATGACTAAGATAGTGATGAGAAGAAGGAGTTTCTAAAGACCTATAAGACTATGCTAGGAAAATGGGAACAAGAATGTGACTTGAATTCAAAATTAACTGAAGAGAATCTTCAACTCAAAGAGTATCTAGGAAAACCCATTCAAATTTCCCATGGCTTTTGAAGATTTGTTGAGATGGTGCATGGAAGAAATGGTTTTTTTTCAGTAGTAAAACACACTTAAAAATCTAGAAGCAATGAGCGATTGATGAAAGGTTTTTAAAGGGTTTTTCTCTAAACCATTTGGTAGATCTAGACTTAATCATTGGTTTTTAGAAAAAAAATATCATTAGTAAATAAAGAAAGAAGGCTTGAGAGAATCTATTGATGAAACTTAGAGGTGTTTCGGGTTGGTGCTTGTTGGCTGGCAGTAACATATGGTTGTTGGAGGAGACAGATGGTGGCTGGAGATGACAAAAGTTAGCTAGATTTTAGATTGAAAGAAGGAGGAGTAAAGATAATCATGAGAGAGTGGTGATTGCTCACCTCATCCCTTAACCATGTGGTTGGGGTCCGATCCCCGCCCATGGGAATAAAATACATTTAATGGCCAATCGTTTACCTCTTTGCAAAGCATTCGTAGCAAGGAGATTAGTCACTATTATCAATGGTGGATATCTTGATTATGGCAAAAAAAAAAAGTTAAACATATTTTTTCAATATTTAATTTAATTTTTATATATAATAAACTTAAATAAATTTTTAATGGCACGTGGTGCCTTCTAATAGGTGGGAAAAGGTCACGGGTATTTTTAGATAGTTTAAAATACCAAATCATTACTAAAAATACTTTAACCACCAGGCTTTCTTTGGATTCAAACTCACCCATGGTGATATAGAGTGCAAGGACCATATACCTTTTTTTTGCTTTTGCACTGGCATAAAAATGATATTTGGGAAACAACTGCAATCTCACTGCACCATCAATTTCTCATTGCCATTGAAAGCTCTAGTGGCTTGAATAGTTCTCTGGTGAAAAGCCATATTTTTTTTTAAAATTCTCCAAATTGATTGCATTATTACTAACCTAAAAATAATTTAAATATTTTTCATAATATAATTTAAATAAATTTTAATATAAATATACTTCTAATATTATAAATTATTATTTAACCTTTTTTATTTAACATAAATATAAATATAAATAATTTATTTTTAATATATATACACATTTTAATTTAATATCATTAACAATATTTTTATTTCATCTCCAAAATTACATTTGCATTCAAACACATATCTTATCACTTATTTTAATCTCATTAAAGCTAATCTCACCACCTATGTAAATGGTAAAAAAAAAGGCAAAATTAAATATTAGTCCTAATAAAGATGAATAAGTACAAATACAAATAATACATGATTTGTCAAAGCTCAACAGCCAGGCCTTAACTTTTATTGTTTGGTTTGACAGGCCCAACAATGGAATCATGAGACAGGGCTATGGACCATGCTTTCAGATCAATAAAGCCGAAAACTAACACAGTGGAGGGCTCAGGTTAACTGATAAGACTAGACAACTTAAGGGCAAGTGAAGAGAGCAAGAAAGAAACAAGGATAGATATGGGCAAATACCATTCTGGCTTTAACTCTACAAATATTTATGGTTGTTTGCAGATTCATGTCAAGTTGCCCAAATAGTTTCTGGGTTTTGATTAGTCTCAGGGCCCATGCAGCGATGCTGATAACAAGAACAAACCTCCTATTGCCATGCATTCCCACACAGTACTTGTGCTAGTTACCATCCCTTTTGGAAGAGATGAATTTTTGGCCTCCTTGTGCTAGGAGTCATCCTCCTCCATTGCTTGCTCTGGCTCTGCTGCATTATCCATTCATGGCAGGCTTCGAAGGACATAAAAGAGTGGAGGCCCAGCTTTTCAATTATTCATTTGTCTTTCCATTGAGTAAGCATTTTCGATTTCTGACTTCCATGGCCTTCTTTCTCCTTTTTTGTAATTATACTTTTTTTTTTTTTTTCTAAAAAACAAAACAAGAGGCTTTTTCTTGTGTTTTCGCTTTCTTCTTTTGGTCTCAGGAGTGCTTTCGCTTCTGTTCCAGCGTGTGGATCACAGCGATGCACTCTCCAACAGATAATGGTTACAAGCAAGATTTAAATTATGACAAATATTGATAATGCCACTCAATGTGTTAATGCTTATATTTTCTTCGATAGAAAAAACATCACAAACCGATTACATTTTTAAAGGATTAATGACACAGACAAACAATATTATGCTCAGTTATCAATATATTCCATACTAAATTCGGGGCTCCTCATATAATTGTATCGTACCCAGTCCACTTTTTAAATTATTTTGATCATATGATTGATAATCTTATTTTAAGCTCGCGAAACGTGACGAAATATAATAATGATGTTAGATCTTTTAAAGGCCAAATTTTTTTTGTTTGCTAAAGGTTTTATTTCTTTATTTGAATTGTTTTATATACTCACATTTATTATTTATTTAATATTAAAATAAAGTATTTTAATATTAATATTAATGGATTTTATAATAAAGTTAAATAAAATATTTGTAATTAATTATTACATTTGAATACGAAAGATTATCTAAAATGATAATTCCATCTAAGTATATCGTAGGCACTGGACCTAATAGCCATCGAATGATGATTCACTAACAATCCCTATGGACGGCACAATAAAAAAATTAATATAATTTTTATCTAAATCCAGTAACTAGCAAGGTTGTTAGAATAGGACGGCTGGTCGTATTGATTAAGTTATTGGTTCGTTGGTTCGTTAGTTTGATTGATTCAATTATTTAGTTAAACTGATTTAATTATTCAGTTCAATTAATTCGTATTAAATTTCAAATCAATAGATCTAATGGCTTTTTCTGAATTAGTAATTCAACTAGTCTAGTTCAAATGTTTGTAATAAAGTCTATTTTGGTACTTATATTTCTTTACTCATTTTAGTTAAATTATTTTTATCTTTTTACCTAAAAAATTATTTTTGTCTTTGAACTTGGATGCCTCTATGATTTGATGATTTCATACTTTAAGATTTGTGGCATCATCACCTAAAAATTAAGAAAAAAATATTTTTTAAATTTTTAGGTGATTATGTGGTATAATATTAAAATGTCATGTCATTAAATTTTTATATTTTTAAATTTAACAATTAAAATAAATTTAATTATTAAATTCAAGTATCGACTGAATAAAAAATTTAAAAAAGCCTAATTATCAATTTAAGGGTAAAAGAAATTTAGATTAACCCTTAGAAGGGTTGGAATTTTTTATGGGAATTGAAAAATTATAGCACATGAATTAATCCTGCAACCATTTCAATTGATTGAGGAATTGAAAGATATAATTTCCAAGAAATAATTGGGGTGACATTGACGTTCAAAAGGATATAATAATCTCAGTCAACTTAGAATGTCACCAAAATCCCCATCAACCGTCCTTAATAAGTATCAGCCATTTGAAAATTAAACTGTTTATGTATTAGGGGCAAAGTTAAAAAAAAAATTTGTGAGTCGAAATTAAATTTTTTATATTTTTATAATTTTCAAATAATTAAATTAAATTTTTATCATTTTAAGAGGGTTAAAATATAAATTTATCTTTACTAATTTAAAATTTTTAAAATTTTAAAGGGTTAAAATAAAAAATTTACCAGGGGGTTGGGCCCCTACCAGCCCCCTAAATCTGCCTCTGATCTATATGATATTGATATATTATTTTGTGGATAGTTCAATATTATAAAATGCAGGGTGCGTCTCATATTTTTTGGACACTTTGCAGGCATTTATTGTTGTCCATGTTGTGACACTGAAGACAGATGCAACTTTTTGAAAAACAGAAGCAATGTTGTGATGATGAAGCATGTGACGTCGCGACTATGCAACATATTTCTCAAATAACATAGCCGCATTTTGATAGTCAAACAAGATTTTTTCTTCTAGATGAACTCTGATTACTTTAAAAATATTTTTTCTCCATCTTGTATTTTCGTTTGTTTTATTCATTAATGAAAAGTTAAAACATATTTTACTCGTGATTTTTTTATCTTCTTAATCATATCAATTAGAGAATTTTTTTATATAAATTTGCGTGCTTAATCTTCTCTATTTTTTTCATTGTTTATTCAAATTAATTCCCAACATGAAAGCAACAAAGTCAGGTTTTGTTGCTTCATAAGTAAAACTTCATTATGGTGTTCATGTAATTAGAAGCAAGGAGGAGGATATAAGAAGAGTTAGGTTGGTACCCCACGTGTTTAGTGGGAAAATAAAATAAGCGGGATATGCAAGATTCGGCTGGGTATAAAGTGAAAATGGATGGCCAGGAGATCCAAGATGATCATCTATTTGGGGCCATTTGGGTATCAACATTTATCTACACATTCTTCAATCTTGGGTTTTATCTGGGTTGTTTTATTTAAATAGTTTATTTAAAAATATGAAAAAAATATATTACTAAATAATGACATACTCATGACACTGTATAAAAATATTTATGTAACAAAATTATAAAAAAAATAATATGTAAATTAAATATAATTTTAATTGAGATGATAAAATCAACCT
Organism: Gossypium arboreum; assembly: GCF_025698485.1. NCBI lineage: Eukaryota > Viridiplantae > Streptophyta > Magnoliopsida > Malvales > Malvaceae > Gossypium > Gossypium arboreum. The sequence continues at coordinate 131,634,090 of NC_069075.1, forward strand.
AATTTTCTTAAGTTCAATGTACATATATTTTCTAAATTTATTAAAATATATAAAATAAAAAAAGCATTACTACTTTTGTGTGCTTATAGAATACTACTTTGATGTTTTTAAACTATGTTTTACCAATGAAATCATAAAAAATGTAAGATGAATGCATGTGAATATAAGATTTAAAAAATTAAGAAGATAGACCGACTGTCCACTTTTAGGCACTTTACATCTGTATGTGTTATCCCTATTACATAAATCACTCAAAATCTTGCTGATTAATCCAATCATGAAAACAAGCCTATACCTTCTATACCATAGATGTCAAAACTAGTTGGTCATCTTTAGGTGATAGGTGTACTTTGTGTTGAAGACTAATAGATTTAATTCAAACCAATTTGAAGAGAGTAGTGAAATAATTTCTCTATTAAATTGCCACACATGTTACTATAATGCATTTTCCCCTTTTCTTCTAACTATAACTTCATCTTTCATAACATTAATTTAAGAGTTAAACATATGGTTTTAAAGTCAAAACTAATTTTTAAAGTAAAATAATATTTTAGTCCCTATTTATAATTCAATTTTTTATAATTTTATATTCGTATATAATTATTTCCGCATTGAAATTTATCACATTGTATATTTAAGTCTATAATGGTTATATTTTAATATTTAAAATATAATTTATGTATATTCAAATTAATTTTACAGATAATTAATATTAATTATTGTAAAATATTTAATATATATATTGTATATAAAATATTAATAATGAGTTAAAATAAATTATTTTTATTGAAATATCATTAATGAATTTAAACATTATTTAAATGCATATATTTTACATTACAAATCATGTTTGAAATGAATATTTTATTTTTCAAAACTACTTTTTACAGTAATATTAAACACTTCAATTTTAAACTAAATTTTTCAAAAGTATTTTTTCAAATGACTTTTTAAAACCAATGCTAAAACCAACCTCACTCTCGGTAAGATAATAAAATAAAATCTATATTACTATATATAAAATCGATTCATTTTTTTACATGTTAAAATAATGGTTAAATTTTAGTTTTAACCCTTCTACTTTTAGAATTATATAAAATGGTTAAATTTTAATTTTAATTTTATATTTCACTCAAATTTGATATTTAATTTCTATACTTTAATTTTGATATAATTTAGACACTTGTCCATTCTTTTTTTTTCTTTTGACATGAAAAAAGTAGTGGCTAAATTTTAGTTCTAATCCTCTACCTTTTAAGATTATATAAGAATGGTTAAATTTTAGTTTTGATCCCTATATTTTGCTCAAATTTAAGATTTAATCTCTATACTTTAATTTTGACATAATTTAGACACATGGCCATTCTTTCTTTCCTTTTCTTTTGACATAGAAAATTCTGGCTAAATTTCAATTCTGATCCATCAAATTTTTAAAGATTATATAAGAGTGGCTAAATTTCATTTTTGCTCCCTATATTTAGCTTAAATTTGAGATTTAATCTCTATACTTTAATTTAGACATAATTTAGACACATCTCCATTCTTTCTTTCTTTTCTTTTGTCATAGAAAACTAACGCTAAATTTCAATTCTAATCCATCAACTTTTTAAAGATTATATAAGAACAGCTAAATTTTAGTTTTGCTTCCTATATTTCGCTCAAATTTGATATTTAATCTCTATACTTTAATTTTGACATAATTTGGTGCCTCAACTTTTATAGTGTCATTGGTTAGTCTAAATATTTTGTTCTGATTAAAATGCCAAGGTGATTTTTTTAAGAATTGTTAACATCATTAAAATTTTCTATTAAATTCAAGTCCATTATAGTGTCATTTTGGTTCCATGGATACCAGAGGAGTATCTTTCTTTCTTTTTTTTTTTTTTAATTTATCACAGCAACAAAATTAAGGAATCACTCAATAGCATGACATAATATATATAATATTTCTTCTTCTTCATCAACCAGATATCAATCAAACTTTTTCTGGACTTGTCTATAAAAATTTTAATGTTGATAACAAATGGACTTAAATTTTAAAATTCAAAAAATAATTTTTTAAAGATAAAAGTATAAAAATTAAATCTCATAATACAATAACTTCAAGCATATTATAACCTTTAAATTTTTATTTTATAATTTAATAATAAATAAATAATGCGAAGTGTGGAAGCAACCATACTAATAAGAAAAAAAAATGGTGGGCTATAATTCTTTGGCCATGCCACATGCCAACTAGTGAATCAAATTCTTTTATGGGAAATGGTCGCCGGAAAAATGTTGTCCTACAAAATTTTTTGCCCTTTAAAAGAATGAGAAAAAAAAAAGTTGTAGCACATGCTGAAGGAGCGGAGCCTCTACTTTAGGATCCCACGATTGAAAGGATAATTTATGAATTGCGATATTTTTGTGTTATAATTATGTTTGAAGCATTATATTTATATAAAATTTAACATATAATAACATTTTTTTTCATTTGGTGTTCATATCTTAATATAAAGTTACAAATAATAAATTGATATCCCACAATTTTAAAAAGGTAATGAAAATTTAAATTATGCTTTCAATTCTATCTTCCTTGTATGGATTTGTAGTTCGAATAAACTACCAAGCTATGCATAATGAACATTTTTAAAATTAGTTGTACAAAAAAAAAAAACAAAAAACAAAAAGAAAGAAAGAAAGCTTTTTCACTTTTACTTGATAAAAGATTTATAAACAAGTGCTTTGTTTATACATGCATAAAAGAAGATATGGGCATTCCAATATGTTCTTTTAATTTAAATATTATGTTGGAATGACCATATTTTCTAGTAATAAGTGAAATGCAAAGAACTCTAAAATTGTATGTAAAAAGCAAGACATCGAGTAATTACAATTTATTTATTGCTTTGTCAAGATAAATGAGTGATACATGGAAAAAAAAAAGAACAATAACCATCGCTGAAATTACATCTTACAATATTGTCACACCTTTTCTTTATGAATGATATGGTTTTATTTGTGAAAATTGTTCGAAAGTCTATGAATGCCATCAAAGAGACTTGGGAAATGAACAATCGGGGTAAAGTATCATCTTTTAGAAATCAAGGGTTATGTTCTCTCCTAGAATTGAAGGTGCTCCAAAATTTTGGGGATGGATGCTCTCTATATTAAAGAGATCATCGATCTGAGTAGATATCTTAGGTTACTTATCCACTCAAAACAACTTCAAGCAAAGATTATGAGTTTATTATTAATAGAATATGAGGTAAACTAAGCTCAAGGAAGGTTGATATTCTCTTTCCTACCAAAAGACTTGTTCTTATCCAAGGAACAATCATTGCTATCTTAACTTTATGTAGTGTTGCCTCCTCCTAGGAGCATCTAAGACCAATTGGATCGAATCCATTGAAACTTTCTTTGAGGGGGAAAGAAAGCTAGAAAGATTCAACTTATAAGCTAAGATAAAATCACCCAAGCAAAGTGTAATGGAGGGCTAGGTTTAAGAGTTATGAAGTACCAAAACCAAGCTCAAATCATGAAACTAGCTTTGAGACTTATACATAAAAGGGACAAATTATAGGCAAAGGTACTATTCTCCAACTACCTGTTAGGTAGGCATATAGTCTCTTCAAGCCCAAGGTGGCTATGAAATTTTATAAGATAGTGAGTTATGTATAAGATAGTGAGTTATGTTCCATGTGTCAAATAAATTCAATTATTCTGTTTGTTGAGTTCTTACAATAAGGACTAAATTGAACTAAATTCAAGATAAAAAAAATTCTATTCCAAAATGTGAAAAGGAAGTTGATTCTAATATAATTTCCCAAGTAAACATGATGAGAACTAGTGGGATATAGATGACATGCCATTAAGAAATACTTAGCATGCTCTTTGTTTTGACATTGCACTTCAGTGGCACTCTATTTTGATTAAGCACTTCGGTGATATTCTATTCTAACATGGCACTCTAGTGCTACTTTGTTTTGTTATTGCCCTTCGGTGCATCCTTGTACTATTTCTGTATATCCTACGTACTCTGTTAAGTCTACGTTGGGCCCCCGTTGAATAATAAAAGAAAAAAAAACTAAGAATAATATGACAAGGTTATGTGTTAGTAATGGAATGATCATGAAAGGAATTATAATGATTGAGTTATAGTATGAAAATTCTAATACTAAATTATTATATACTTATTTGTTGCAATGTTATTGAACTGTGGTTTCATTTATTTAATAAAAGGTACGTTTAATTCTCGTTGTACTTACTAAGCTTTCATAGACTTAATAATTATTTCTAAGGAGTAGGTAAAAACATGAAGTGAGGATTTGCTGAGGATCAGTCTCATCGCATCTTATCACATCCCATAAGCTTGGAAAAGAGTATGTTATCTCCACTATTTTGTTTGAAGCACTATTTTATTTTAAGTATATGACATGTACCTAGGTGAATGTTTATACAAGTAAATAGGGAACTAATTGATTCCCACCCTTGTGTTTGATGTGTTTTGGTGAGTAAATATAAGATATTATTTGGTATGAGTTATGGTTTGTGTTTGGAATGATTATGAATGATTTTGGTATGGTTTGGATGTGTTTGTAAAAAGAATTTTTAGGTCCCCTATCCTAGGTCTCGAGACATGTGAAGTGTGTCTCGAGACATACAAACTTTGAAGCTAAAAATCTACAATAACTAAGCCATGTCTCGAGACATAAAGGACTTTGTCTCAAGATAGGGCAACAACGAAGCTAAACTTGTACAGTGTCATGGCAATGTCTCAAGATATGTAGGCCTTGGTCTTGAGACATATTGACCTACAACTAAAACTTTTTATTTGAATTAAATAAGACATGAAACAAATTTTATATGCAATTTAATCTTTATTAATAGCCTAATTAAGTTCCTAAAAATGTAATAAGTTCTTGAAATTATTACTAAAAGTGTTTAAAATCGTAAATGCAAGTTCAATGTTAAATGTAACATTTGTTGCTCGAATTCACTCAGGTAAGTGGTGTTACAATTATAGTCTTATGATGCTCTACTAAATTATTTATAATTTATAATACAATTTAACATTTAAAACCCAATTATTCAACAACAGCATGTTAATAAGATCCAATTAAATCCTATCAAATTTCCCTTTAATCAACAATAGTAGGTTAATAACACTATTCATCACAATTTTAATCAAATTTCAAACATATTTAATAACAATAATTTAATAGTTAAATCTTTAATCTTCAAAATATAATGCATAATATAACTAAAAAACTAGTTTAAAAGAAACCTTAAAATCATAGATTTTTTTGTTTTTTTTGTTTTTTTTTCCACAAGATTACCAAAAGTCAAGGGGAGAAAACATATGAGATGGAATAAACAAGTTATACATTTCATGGCGTGTGATAGTAGAAATATATGAGTAGCCTTGGCGAATATTGAACTTAAGGTGTGAGCTCAAATGCTTAAGTTTTTACATCGAGTGAGCGGGTAATGAAGAATCTTAAAGGATTAGAGGCCTAAAGGATTAGAGGCACAAATTTGAATCCTCTCCCATGTTGTTCCTTTTTCTTTATCTTTTGGCTATCTGCTTCTTAGTACAAAGAACCAACCAATGAACTAAGATCGAAGTTAATTAAAATAATTATGATTAATCTCAAATTAACTAACAAAAAAATATTCTAAATATGAAGCATTAAATAAATAAATAAATAATCCCAGCAAATTTTGCATCATGTCATCTTAAGAACAAAAGACATGTAGTTGTTTATTAATCAATTGGAATATTGACAATATTTCTCCAAATTCTATTTATATAAATAATAAGTATAAATATATTAAATGGTAAATTTAATTTTTTTAAATTGATGGTAAATTTTAATTTAAAAATCAAAGTGGGTAAAGTTTAATTTTAAAATTCAAATTTTAATGGCACAGTTCAATTACATAAAAGGTTGAGTGATAATTTATTTATATTCTTAAAGTATAATGACAAATATAAATCAAAATAAAATATAGTGACAAATATCAATATTCACTTACAATAATGTAGCAGATTTACACCATAACCTATTTTTTATTCATGCTTGTTGCGAGTCATAATTGAAGCTGGCATGTGACATTGTATTATTTGTTGTCAATACCACGCCATCTCATTATAACGGTGTTATAAAGAAGATACTAAAGCGTGTGACATGTTCTAAGCTTAGGTACTCAATTAAGTACAAACGATCAAATTTGTGAGACAGAATTTAAATGGGTTAATATATAGGCTTAAATGCTAAAAAAACCCTTCGAAAATAATTAAAAAAATCATTTGAGCCCTTCAACGAAAAGTGCATCCAATTAAGCCCTTTGAAATTAATTTTCCGTCCAAGCCCTTTATGGGTTGTTAACTTGACATTGGCTCAACAAAGTCGGACACGTGTTGCGTTATGAATGATACACGTGTTATTTTATTAAAGTAAATTTTTAATAACATGGAAATTGAATAAAAGAATTTTAATGACATGAAAAATAAAAAATGAATTGTTTTTATTAAGTTAGAAAAAACATTAATTAATAAAAGAAAATCTAATTTCAAACAAAATCTTCAGAGGACTGAGAGCTTTATATTCTTCGAAAAATTAAAATCAAAATCTTGAGAGCAAAAGTAAAAACTCCTAAGAATCCTAATTGTCATTACATATGAATTTCTTAAGCTAACACTCAAAACTCATTGCCCTAAATCAAGTACTGATTCAAAACCCCCCCCAAAGTCTCTTCAATCGAAACCTAAGATTCCGGTATCGAAGCGAAGTAGTTGTCTTAGTTTAATCGAACCCTAAAATACTTCAAATGAACACTCAAATTGAATTAACCCCGATCTTGAATTGAGAGGAATTGTTAAACATACATTGAGTCATTGACTTCTATCGTGGTTTAGGATTGATATATGCTTGTTGCTGAGAAAGTAACATGAGTTTTGGATTCATTATTGTGATGATTTATTTCTCTTTAGTTTGAGGGAGATTATGCATGATGGTTTGATTTTTTATGCTTATAGAGGACAATAGTACGAGTGTTGTCTACTTCATTCGTTTCTGATTGAAAATGTGTTGCCTTTGTCTTGTTTTGCGCTTCTTTATTAGATTAGGGATTTGATGAGGATGGTGACCCCTAAACCCAAAATTTTAACCCTTAAATCATGCTTCTTCTTCTTAAATCCATGTGTCAAAAATGGTCTTTCCACTTGTTCAAATTATTTCCACGTCATAATAACACGTGTACCATTCATAACTCGACATGTGTCCGACTTTGCTGAGTCAAGGTCAGGTTAATGGCTCGTCAAAAGTTTGGACAAAAAAATAACTTCAAATGACTCAATTGGGTGCATTTTTTTGTTGAGGGGCTCAATTGATTTTTTTAATAATTTTCATAGGGATTTTTTGGTATTTAAGCCTAATATATATTGTGGCCCCTAAACTTGGCAACTTGTACTTATTTAGTACCAAAATTTTTTTGTGAACCTATCTAGTGCCTAAACTTTAAAACCCTTAACCAAGTTGGTATCTTTTATTGATACTTGACTAACACATTTAGATTTTGGGCTCATGGCCAATAGAATGTTGACACATGTCTTAAAATTTAATAAATTTTTTTCTTAAAAATATTAAGAAATTAAGAATATTTTTAATTTATATGTATTGACAAACAATTGTCTATATTCATTTGAATCTGGACAACATTTTATTTAAATTCATTCGAAAATGTATTTTTGGTAATTTTATATATTTTTATAATTTCAAATAGTAATATATAATTTATTTTTAAAATAAATTCTAGGTGTTTTAGAAAATTTTAATTTTTGAATTTTTGTTAAATTTTAAGAATTTTTATTTCACGTGTACAATAAACTTTAACAAATGGTTATTGAAGTTCATTCTATACATATATTTCTAATAATTATATATATTTTAAAATTTCAAAAATAATATAAAAATATTTTCTAAAATTAATAAAAATAAAAATGCAATTTTATATATTTAACCAAAATACAAATAGTTTATACTTGAATTTTTAATTATGCTCGAGAAAATTTTATTAATTCTCTAATTAATCAAGATTTTGTTTAATTATCAATTTAAGAACATTTTAGATTGTGTTAGTATGCATTTTTCTCGTCCGCTCGAACTTATTTTAAAAACATGGAATTTATATTATAAAAACTTGGAATTTATTTTTTAAAATATATTATTATTTGAAATTATTAAAACACACATGCAGAATAAGCCTAAATAAATAATTGTTTAAATTTCAAATTTTTAAAAATAAGTTTACTTATTTTCTTTTTTAAAAATATTATTATTATTATTATTATTAAGACACATGTCAATATTCAATTGGGTACTACCTTAAATCCTTAAATCCAAAGGTGTTGAGTGAAATATCAATAAAAAGTATCAACGTAGTTAATAACTAATTTATATTATTATGCGGATACATGGGTCAATTGTGTATATTAAATTTATAATATTATTTTTTGTTTAAATTTTATAATGAATTTCTTTAAACAATTGAAAAACTAATGTAATTATAAAACATATTTGAAAATATTTAATTAATTTAAAATAAGTTATATTAATGTTATTTAATTTTAAAATATTTAACATTAAAATAATATAAAAATTCATTATAGTTTGAATATTAATATTTTTATATTATAAATTTATTATTAACAATCTATTACAGATTAATTATTAATATTAATATTATTAAAATTATTATTTTATTTTAATAAAATTATTTTTTCAACGAGGAGCGGGAATATGTGGGACAATATATGGAAAGTAAAAATAAAAGCCTGCCGATCCAACGCCAGATTCTCTCTCTCCCCTTCAGTTTTAACTCGGGTTTATTTCTGTTTCAACTTTATAAACTCGTGATCCCCCCCTTCCCTGTCTCATTTCTCTTTCTTTTATGGGTTCTCACCGGAAATCATTTCCGCTTCTTGCAAGCAGCCGACCAAAACTAACAGCTTAATACAGCAGCATTTCCCCCCCATTTTTCAATTAAAATCCCAAAATGGTAATAAATTTTGTCTGTGTTTTTTTAGTTTCAGTTCTGGTACTGAGTTTGGGAGTAAGCTCGGAACCAGTTGAAGACAAGCAAGCTCTCCTTGCTTTCCTTTCACAGACCAAACACGAGAACCGGGTTCAATGGAACTCATCCACCTCAGCCTGCGACTGGGTCGGTGTCGAATGCGATGCCAACCGCTCTTTCGTCTACACTCTTCGTCTCCCAGGTGTGGGCCTCATCGGTTCTATTCCTCCCAACACAGTCGGTAGGTTAAACCAACTCCGAGTTTTAAGTCTACGAGCCAACCGTTTATTCGGTCCCATCCCTGCCGACTTCTCCAACCTCACTCTCCTCCGTAGCCTTTATTTACAAGATAATGAGTTCACCGGCCCCTTCCCTCCTAGTCTGACTCGTTTGACTCGTTTGATACGGCTCGATATTTCTTCTAACAATTTCACCGGTCCAATCCCTTTCACCGTCAACAATTTAACTCAACTGACCCGGCTCTTCTTGCAAAACAATAAGTTTTCTGGTTCTCTCCCGACCATCAACTCCGACGGTTTAGATGATTTCAATGTTTCTAATAACAACCTTAACGGTTCAATTCCCGGCTCGTTATCTAACTTCCGTGAATCATCATTTGCCGGGAATCTCGGTCTTTGCGGAGGCCCACTACCGCCATGTAACCCATTTTTCCCTCCTCCGGCTCCATCTCCGTCCGAGCCCATTCCCCCTACAACTTCCAGAAGGAAGTCCAGGAAGCTTTCCACCGGCGCCATTATTGGCATTGCCGTGGGGTCTGCAATTGTAGCACTTTTGTTATTATTAGTCCTCATTCTTTGCCTCTGTAAACGGCCACGAAGGCCTCCGAAGCAGCAGAAGCCTTTTACGCCGATGACAACAAGAGATGTTCCGTCAGCGGAGGCGGGAACTTCGTCTTCAAAGGATGAAATAATCGGAGGGCCGTCCACAGAAGGGGAAAGAAACAAGTTGGTGTTCTTTGAAGGCGGGATTTACAGTTTCGATTTGGAGGGTTTGTTGAGGTCATCGGCGGAAGTGTTGGGAAAAGGCAGCGTGGGAACGTCGTACAAGGCGGTGCTAGAAGAGGGGACGACGGTAGTAGTTAAACGGTTAAAAGACGTGGCGGTTAGTAAAAGGGAGTTCGAAATGCAGATGGAAATGGTGGGTAAAATCACACATGAAAATCTGGTTCCATTGAGAGCGTTCTATTACTCCATAGACGAGAAATTGCTGGTTTACGACTTCATGCATGATGGTAGCTTATCTGCCCTGCTTCACGGTAAGCTTCTCTGTTTCATTTCATCTCTTTTCCGGGCTTAAGAAGCTATCTTTCATGCAAATGCTTAAAAAATAAAATCATATTGAGGATTAATTTTTTTTATTTTAGATAATTTGATTTTTCTTTCAATGCAACGTACATTTCATAATTCATTCTTCTCTGATTCACCAAATTTTCATCCCCATACATTTACATATAGTGCTGAGGGTTCCAAATGAGTGAAATTGATGGAGACATGGGTGTTGGTGAAATGATGACTCCTTTTGCAGTGTAATCAAAAAACACTTGTGGGTTCCTTTTAAGGCTTTCTTCATCACTAGTTTACTTCCCTTTCATTTCAAGAAACCAGTGGGAAAAACACAGGGTTTGGGTTTTTAAGTTTGCTTTTCCAATTCAAATTATTAGTATAATGAATGTATAAAAATAATATTTAATATTTTTATATTTATAAAACTTTTAATACCTTACTTTATATTTAAATTTTTAGTATTCAGTTTAAAGATTATTAAATTATCTTTTTATATATACAAAACAGATTATTTTTATGATTGTATTTTTAATATTTTTAAAATTCAATAATTACGGTGACATAATAAATTTTATAAACTTTTAATAAATATATTTATTAGGCATGATGTAATTTAGTATTAGTGGATTTAATTAAAATGATGAGTTAATAATAATATAGTGTATCTGTATCTGATTGACCATTAATTACATTTTGGTTAATAAAGAAAATTGCACCCTCCTCTCCAGTTGGCAAATTAGAACAGTTGTGTTTTAGTAGTTTGGTAATGAATTAAACCGCGTCATTATGTGATAAATGTTACAGGCAGCAGAGGCTCAGGCCGAACACCGCTGGACTGGGACAACCGAATGAAGATAGCATTAAGCACGGCTAGGGGCTTAGAACACCTCCATGTTTCAGCAAAACTGGTACATGGCAACATTAAATCCTCCAACATTCTTTTACGATCAGACCACAAAGCTTGTATCTCCGACTTTGGTCTCAATCCACTCTTTGGCAACACCACTCCTCCTAGCCGTGTTGCAGGCTATCGAGCACCTGAAATACTTGAAACCTGCAAAGTTACATTCGAGTCCGATGTTTACAGCTTTGGAGTGTTATTACTAGAATTATTAACAGGCAAAGCACCTAATCAAGCATCTTTAGGGGAAGAGGGGATCGATCTCCCTCGTTGGGTCCAATCTGTGGTTCGAGAGGAATGGACCGCAGAGGTTTTTGATGTGGAGTTAATGAGATATCATAGCATTGAAGAGGAAATGGTGCAGCTGTTACAAATTGCGATGACTTGCGTATCAACTGTGCCCGATCAAAGACCCGCCATGCAAGAAGTGGTACGAATGATTGAAGATATGAATCGAGGTGAAACTGACGATGGATTACGACAATCGTCTGATGATCGGTCAAAAGGATCCGACGGTCATACTCCTGCGGAATCTAGAACCCCACCTAGATCCTCCACACCGTAGCATAATGTGCACAAAGTGGTCATTTGCTCCAAATTGTGATCTTTGTTTCTATTTTTGGGGGGTTTTAGTTTTTCTCTTAATTGTCCTTTGAAATTATTTTTAAGTAGATTGGGGGAGGGGGAGATTTGAGTTGTTTTTGGAGGTTGGATAGTTCCATCAACTGATTGGAAAATGCATTTTAGTTTTATTTAATTCTTTCCACTGTAATCTGTAACTCTTGTGTCTTGTCCCATTAAACAAATGTTTGGGGTGTAAAATTTTGTATTTGTAATTTTATTTAATAATTTTGTTTGTATTGCAAATGGCCAAGTGAAAGGGGAGTGGGGAGTTGAAATTTTCATCTAAAAATTCCAACCTCGTGTTTGGAATGCCAATTGCATCATCCACTTTTATATTTTTTCTGGTAATTTGGAGTTGAGAAAGGTCGGCTAATGTACAATGCTCAAAACACAAACCAAACATCCATTTCTTGCTTTTACCGCTGTCAATTTTGACTCTTTTAACTCCACCCAATATTGAGAATATCAAATTTGTATTTTTTTAAGGTTAATATATATTTTGCTCTTTGAATTTGTTGATTTATATTTAGTTAGAATTTTCTTTTTTGAGATTTAGTTGATATCTGAATTGTATTTAATTATTTATTTATATTAATAACGTTAGTTTATATTGACGTCACATTGATAGTGCTACATGAAAAACATAAATAAAATTTAAAAATATTAAAATATATGAATTAATGAAAAGTATGATTTATTTTAGATGTATTTTTAGTAAGTTTATATTTTTTATTTTTTATAAATTAACAGGTTATTTATATTATTATTCTAAAATTAAAAGTATATAAATTTTAAAATATTAAAATATATAAATTAATAAAATATATAAAAATTACATAATGTACACAAATGATTGTCATTTGGACAACCATAACCATTCTTTTATAGATTTACATATACTTTATAATTTTTAATTATTTTAAATATTTATATATTTCCCATAAATTCGTAATTTTTAATTTTTATAAATTATAAATTATATATTTTCAAAATATTATAGGTTTTTATATATATTTTAATTGTATATATTTTCATAAATTTATAATTTTATATTTTATATTTTTTTCAAAATAATAATAACTTAAGAAATTGTTATTTTACAAAAAATTAAAAATATATAAAATTACTGAAAACACATCTAAAAAGAATTTTAATGTATCTAGACAACTATTTATTCAGGTTAATTCTTGATGTAAAAAATTATAATTTTTATTAATTTATATATTTTAATTATTCTTAATTTTAAAATTTATATTTGCCACGACATATTTAGAGGTTGCCACGTGTCACCATAAGATTAATTATCAAAGTCACATCAACACAAACAAACAATATTAGTGCAAATGTACCAACCTAGGTGACAAAATACAAGTTCAAGTACTAACAAGATGAAAAAAATTAGGTACCAACTAGATAGAAATGGACAAATTCAACAAGTAATTTTTTACATGTACAGAAAGGCTCTCTAACTCTCTCTTAAGAAACCTCAAGAAATCATTGTTTCTTGTTGTATCTCTCAGCACAATCTATTTTGTGTTAGTTGTCATCTGGTCTCTGTTTTCTCTTCTCTTTCTTTTTTTGCTTCTTTTTCGACATAGTAAGCATCCAAACCTTACCTTTGCCCTTTTTCTTCTCCATTGTTCACTCGGCCTCTTTCTCCCTTCTTTATCTTTTTCACTTGTTTTCCTTCTTTCCTAGCATAGTAAGCATTAGAATCTTGCCCTTTTCTTTTTTTGTCGTTTGGGTTGATGTTAGTGAGAGGTTCTCTCTGATCACCTTTGTGGGTTTAGTTATTTTTCTTTCACTGGCAAACCTGATTATTGGTTTGGTTGGCGCCACCACTGCTATAACAACCCGTTTTTAGTAGTGTTGAAAACAAGGATTTTGGAATCACAATTTTGATGAGTGAGTCCGTAAATATTTTACTATTTAATATTTACGAGTTAATATTAGCGTTATATTGAAATTTTGATATGATAAATTTGGTAATTGGACAATTAATTAAATTACAAGTGGCTCGACCCTAAAGTTAGTGGTTTAGAAACTGAGGTATCAGGACCTCATTTTCATAAACCAACCTGTAAATAGTTTTATTAAATATTTACAAAGTTGTTATATAGGTGAATTGAATTTTGGTCTTAAAATTTTAGTGATTGGATGGTTAATTAAGGTACAAAGACTAAATTGTAAAAATCGTAAAAGTTAATCGCTATTGAATTTTATTAGTTAAAAAGGTTTAAATTATTTTGTTTGAGAATTTGTGTGGAAATTAGTCACTTTTAAATAAGTGGGATGGTTGCTGCATAAATTTTTAATGAATTATGTGTGAAAAATTTAAGTTAAATTAGTAATAAAAGATGTTAAAGTAAAATAAAAACATAAAACAAAAGTTAGAAAGCCATTCATCATCTTTTTTCTCTCCAAGGCTGAACCACCATTGTTAAATCTTAGAAAATTTTGCCTGGTTTCCATCCTTGCATGATAAGTGATTCTAAAAAATTTTATATTTTTGAGATTGTTGTAACTTGATCTAGCTAACTTGAGTATTAAATCGTAAAACTGTTAAAGTTTTGAAATACTGTCATTGATGGTTTTTTTTATGCTTTTTTATGTTAAATAGATTGGTTGTAAGCTTAGATTTGATTATGGACTAAAATGTAAAATAATTTTTTTAGTTTTGAGTTTAGGGGCTAAAATGAAAATATTTCAAATTTGACATAAAATTTTTGAAATTAGTGGGGCTTTAGAATGATTTATTTGAAATCAGATTGTAATCGGAGTCTAAATGTGAAAGATACGATAGTTTCGATTCTAGGGACTAAATTGAATAAAGTGAAAAAAATATAAGAAAAGTGTGTAAAATGAAATTAAGTTGTTTTATGCTTTGAATAAGATGTTATAAGGTAAATGGAACTGATAATTTAAAAACAATTATTGTATAGATCGAGAATTGGATCAACCATTAGATAAATAAGGAAAAAGAAAATTTGAGAATAAGTCCCTTGCACTTCACTTGTTGTCGTTTTAGTCTAGTAAGTTCATAAGGTATAGTTATGTATATTCATGTAATTGTTGTAGTTGAATTTTGAAATTACAATATTTAAATACATTTCAAATTGTTCACAAATTGGTACAAAAGGTGAGAAAAAAGACTAAATTGTAAAAAGTTATTTTGATATGTGTACTGAGCCCGAATGAACATATGATAGGATACAATTGGAAAATAGAGTTAATCAGACACTGTACAAGATTTATATGAGATGTGATATAGATGTACGAGAAATTCACTAATTGTACCAGAATCCAACATTTATTGCGGATTACAAGTTTATCTCTACGAAGATTTAGATGCGTTTTTTGAGGATGTGTAGCCTACGAGCTTGGCACTCAGTGCCCAGGTGTGTATATGGGTAGTATAGCTCGTTTGAGCAATCATGTGTGTTTTGGATGGTTACCTGTGTATTCGTATCTCTAAGAAGTAATTTAGTTTCTTTTCTATTCTATATTTTTATGAATTTGACAGTTTTTTCTTGGAATTGTCAGGGATGTGCTAGTCCAAAATTTCCTCGCATATTCCATGAATACAATAGAGAGCATAAACCCAATATTGTTAGTTTATTGGAGACAAGGGTAAGTGGTTTCAAAGTTGACAAAATTATTTCTAACTTGGGTTTTCAGTTTTCTCACACGGTTGAGATTATTGGATTCCCTAGAGGCCTTTGAGTGGGTTGGAAAATTGGGTTTATATTGAGATACTGTGTAGTAATCCCCAATTCATTTGCATTCGTGTTCTTAGGTCTAATTTTGTTTTGCCTATTCATATTGATTTTGTTTATGGAAGCCTAGATAGACAAAAGAGGAGAAAGCTTTGGGTAGACCTTTTATTCTGTCAAAACCTCTTTGGAAATCGACTTTTTATTTTAAAAAATGAATATGGAGTCGCCACCACTCATTTTTATTAGGTGCGATTGGATCACCTCGAAATTTGATCATTTTAATAAAATGTTAGATTTACTAAAACGATGATTTTCGGTCTACAAAATCTAGGAAATGGGTTCAGGAGTCGGTTACGTACGAGGAAGGGTTAGCACCCTCATATCGCCCAAAATTGGTACCTAATTGATTACTTGATGTCTTAGTGTCAAGAATTGGGAATTCAAACAAAATTTAAAATACGATCCCCTTCTTGCATGATTTGAATAATTTATCGCTAACTAAATTAAATTTTATGAAAAAAAGGCCTTCTTATTTCTAGTTAATAAAGAAAAAAGATCATGTCCCGTAAGTTAGGACACGATATCTTGAATCCTCAGAAATAAGAATACTCATCATTTGATTATTACCTAAGTCCTATGTGTTTTGAATTTTAACTAGGATATTTGGTTATTTTGGTTCTAAGAAGAGGCCATACTCTGTAAGTTAGGAGCATAACTCATTGAGTCTCGAAAATAACGAACATTCCCTCGATTTTTATTATTTTTTATGCGCTTACACTGAAAAACGGATGAGTGTATGTAGTAATATTTACAATGTACAATGATGGCAAAGTTATGGTATTAACAAAATAACAATATAAATAATGAAATAAAATGACAATGCTATAGTGAATACAATAATAAGAAATAATGATAACAATAATAATAAAAATATTCAATTAATAATACTATATGATAATAATGATAATGATAATGATAACATGTTAATTTGCATGAATTTTTGTGTTTAATTCAGTTAATTTTTGAATTGATCTAATTAGTAATTTTATGTTTTAATCTTGTCAAGGATGCTATGAGGATGCTGTGAGTCAAAAACGAGCAGAAAAGGACTAAATTGCAACATGGTCAATAAAGTGAGGCTGATAAAAAATATGGAAAAATCCAAGGACTTATCAGATTCTTTTGACTTTGTAAAAGCCAAAATTAGACAAAAATTGATTTTAATTTTTTATTAAATTTTAATTATGTGTTGAGTGGTTAAAGCCAAATTTAGCAAATGTTATGTGTATATAAATAGGGCTTTAAGGTGGCATGGGAAAGACACATTACATTTTACACTTGATTTTTGTTTGGAATTAAATAGAAATTATTCTTTTTCTTCCAAATTTGGTGCATGATTAGCATACTGTTACTTCCAATTTCATTCCTTTGATATTCCAAAATTTGTTTAATTGCCTTTCAAGTCCTTTCCTTTCCCAATTTCCATCATCTTTATTCAAATTCAATTCCATAGACAACCAAAGCATGATTAAATCCATGCTTCACTAAATTCCATCTTAGTTTTAGGCCAGTGTTCTTTCCAGTCGGGAATCGTGAGATACATATCCATACTAAAAATTCTTCCAATCGGTATTCACATTTTTCCTAAGTATCAAGATTAACAACTCATCCTTTAAAGTTAACTCAATTTTAAGTCAAAAAGTGCGTTAGATTGGAGTTGTGTTTGAGGATAGTTGGGGAAACGAGTCAGTCGTGCTGTATTCGAATCTTCAAGAATAAATCAAGGGAGAAGTGATCAGGTTTAAACGACCCACGCGGTTGAGGCCATTAATCCGAGTTGGGTTCTTCAGAGCGCAAGGTTACCTGAGTCTTAAATCGGGAACGCGTATATCTCAATTAAATAATCGGTAAAAGTTGGTTTGCAGGTCGTACGGGGACCAACTACGAGAGGAAGAATTAGCGGTTAGGACATTTTTAACTGCTATAACCAACTTATTGTTTGGAGGAGAAAATCAATTTTCAAGGATCGATTCTAAATCTGGAACCCACCGAGTCTAGGGCTAAGGCTTATTATCTCTTACTACAAAATCTGAATTTAATTTTCAATTTAATGTAATTTCCTATTTATTTAATTATTTATTTATGTTGTTTCAATTATTTAATCTCTAAACATTTCAAAACTCCTTTGATTTACTTGTTTATTTTTCAGCAGGTCCGTTTGGAGTCGTGGGCATGACTATTGCCACGACTATCGACACAACACGATAGACATTCTGATCACAAGTTAAACGCAAAAGTCGATTATAATATCAATCCCTGTAAACTCGACCCTACTACCAATCTTTACTACTATTTAGAGTTATTTTTGTAGGAATTATTTTTTGTGGTTTCAACGCCCATCGATAATAATAATGAAATGATTTAAAAAGTCGATAATAATATAATTATATAAAATATTGATATTTGGGAAAGTTTTAACAAAAATAATATTAGCAACGATAATCACTTGATAATATCAATAGTATCAATAATTAAAATGAAGGACCAAAATAACATAATCAGAAATTCATAGGCAAAAATGTAAATAGCATAAATTGTAAATGCTTGGAATTTTTAAAAAGGAAATAAAGTGGCTAACTTTAATGAATAAAGGATTGAATTAAAATTTAAACAGAATTTAAAGCGTGAATTGTAAAAAAAAAATTGTGAATAAAGGACTAAATTAAAAATATAACAAAATTAAAAGCCTTAATTATAAAGAAACAGAAATTAAAGGATTAAATTAAAATGGGATAGAAAAGTATAGGGACTCAGAGGGCAATTATCCTAACTACATTTACACGTATCACTCCCTCAGTGGGTCCACAGTGGGTCAAGGGACTAAATTTCACAAGAATAAAATAAAAGGGGTAAAAATAAAGTAAATAAAAATGAAATAGGATGAAATTAAAAAGGAGCAAAAAAGCGAAGGGACCAAACTGGAAATTAGCTCCTCTATACGAAAACACGTGGATCTTAGGGGGGTTGGGTCGGATATTCAGGTTAGACTTGAAATGATGTCGTTTTGGGTGTCTGAAGCCAAGCCCAAAACGACTTCGTTTTGAGGAGTCTATATAAGTTAAAATGTTTGATTTTAGCTTTAGAGAATCTAGTGAAAGCAGAACCCGCGCCTTAAGGAAGAGTAGGAGAAGTTGGCAAGTAGATTCCCATTCCTCAAATCCCCTCTCCCTCTTTGGCCACAAGGCCGCCGTACACCGCCACAACCACTGATCATCGACGTCGGCGACCATTGCCTTTGGTGGTCGGAAAATAAACAAGACCTTTTTTAAAATCCTTTTGAAACCTTAAAGTTAGATCTAGGGATAAAACACTAAAAAAAGTCCGAGATCAGTGAAAAAAGAAAAAAGAAGAAAAAACCATTCGATTTCTTCCATTTTTGGCAACGTCCTCAACGGAACCCTAAGGGGTTCCGAGGCTTTTCAAATCGAATGTGGTTCTCGACGAAGGCTCTTAACAAGTAAAAATTTAAACTTTGTTTTTATTCTTATTTTTTCGAAATAAAAAAAAAATGAACTACCTTCTTTTTTTTTTTGTATTCGATTTTTTTTTTGTGTACAGCAAGTTTGTTTGGCTTTTATAGCCAAATTTATTACAATATTCTATTTTTTTTCTCTATTTTGTTTTTGACTTTGCTTTCTGTTCTTCTGCCTTTTTTTGTCTTTTTTTTATAGGTGTTCGTTGCAAGGTCAACGGCGTTGAGGAGCCATGCTTTGCCATTTCGTTGAGGAGACCTTAAGTGGTACACCTGTTAACGTGCCGGGGCTGCGGTGTGAATGGAGTTTATGGTTCTAGGTTTTTTTTTTGTTTAGGTTTTGGGTTATTGGGCTTTGGGTTTTGAGCTTTTAGGGTTAGGTTAGATAGGTTAATAGATTGGGTTTGTGTGGGTTATTTGGATTTGTAAATAGACTTTTAGTTAATGATTACTCTACTTTTTTAGTGCTTCTCTTTTTCAAGTAACCTAGTTTTAGTGTCACAGTTTCAACTTGCTTCATTGCAACTTCAAGGAGATAAGATTTGTTGTAGTAGTTTCATTCTGATCCATTGCAACTTTAGGGGTATAGGATTTGTAGCTTCATCTTACTCTACTACAACTTCAGGGAGATAAGATTTGCCATTGTAGTTTCATTTCAACCCACTACAACTTCAAGGGTATAGGATTTGTAGCTTCATCTTACTCCATTGCAACTTCAGGGAGATAAGATTGCTGCTTCATCCATTTCACTGCAAATTCAAGAAAACTAGATTTAATGTTGTACCTTTATCATACGCCATTGCATCTTCGTGGAGATGAGATTTGCTATTGTAGTTTCAATCCGATCTACTACAACTTTAGCGATATATGATTTGTAGCTTCATCTTGCTCCATTGTAAGTTCAAGGAGAAAAGATTCGCTATTGTAGTTTCATTCTGACCCACTGTGACTTTAAGGGTACAGGATCTGTAGCTTAATCTTGCTTCACTGTAACTTCAGAGAGATAAGATTCGCTATGGTAGCTTCATTCGACCCATTGCAACTTTAGGGGTATAGGATTTGTAACATCATCTTGCCCCACTGCAACTTTAGGGAGATAAGATTCGTTATGATAGCTTTAACCTGACCCACTACGACTTCAGGGGTATAGAATTTGTAGCTTTATCTTGCTCCACTACAACTTTAGGGAGATAAGACTTACTATGGTAGCTTTAATCCGACCCACTGCAACTTTAGGGGTATAGAATTTGTAGCTTTATCTTACTTCACTGTAACTTCAAGGAAATAAGATTCGCTATGGTAGCTTCAATCTGACCCACTGCAACTTCAGGGGTATAGGATTTGTAGCGTTACACCCCTCTCTAGGGAACATGACCTATAGAATCCATTTCATAGGCTTATATTTTATGCCAAACGATTAGGATGTTATGATCGCAATGAATCAAATGCTCCTAACTAGATGTATGTCAATGATATTTGTATGAATGCAAAATGTCATTTTCGAGAATGGTCTCTTTTTTAGTGCTTAAGCTGACATTGCTCGTTGTTCGTTATGGCACTATCACTAATGTATTACCATGCCCTATTGTTCAGGTCTAGTATCTTTGAAAAGAAACTCGAAGAAGTAATCACAATCTGGACTATTCCTTTCAAGATATTTTTGACCTTTAAATTTGATTAGTTCTAACTAGTGGTCCTGTTTTAGGTATCTGTACTATTTAGAAATCTTTCATAGTGATATGCAGAAATCCTTTTATTTTATAAAATTGTTAATCCATTAACCATTATTTCAATGTAAAAATGCTTGAACAAGGTTGCAACATGGATAAGACTAAAATTTATTTAGTGCAAATACCTTAATGAAATGATTAACCAAAACGACAAACATTGCTAGAACACAAAATGAGTGAAAATGAAATTAGGTGTCCCAGACATCGTAGTATGAGCTTCTCTGAACAAACTTGTTGAGAGTCAATCTGTAACATCCCCTAACCCCATACCGTCGCCGGAACAGGATTACGAGACATTACCAGTCAGTACAGTACAATACAGATATTAATTAAATATAAACGTTCAGACTCATCATAATTTTAAAATGTCGTCCCTTTAATGGGCCCTCGTGGTCTAATATGAACAGTAAAATCAATTCGGAACTAATTTTGAATTACTACGAATTTTTCTTTCAAATTTCAAAATTCATACTATATACCATTGCCAACATAATTTACTTATTTTATCAATACTTTCACAACCTAAATGACTCTCATAAGACATCCTAGGTACATGCCATTACCAATACTCAACATACTTTACCTCATTGAATTCGGGATCGGCCTGGGATGCTGATTCAACGGTTTAACCTTAACTTGTGCACGGAAACAAACCGCACGCTGAGTATACACTCAGTGGTACTTCTATAATCTGAACACTTAAACAATTATAAAACATATTAATTTTTATATATTGAACTATTCAAACTCAATGAGTATTCAAACATTCACTTTCCAACCAATGTTTTGGTCTACTTTAAATTCAAAATCATTTATTATTTTTCAATAGCAATTAATCAATCAGTAATATTCATTAACAACCAATCAATCAGAACGATTATTTATACAGTAACAGTCAGTTATTCGGTAACAATCAATTATTCAATAATAATCAGTTATTCAGTAACAATTAAATTATTCAGTAATAGTCGATCTTTCCAGTTCCGTTATTTACCCCTATTAACATGACTCGGACTCAAATGGATACACGGATCCAACCAACACACCAGTACGGCACATAGTGCCTTATCGTAAAGCCAAAACGAAGAATGAGAATAAAGAGTAATACAGATACACGAGTACCTCATCGGAACAAATCCGAACGATGAATGATGACGGTACACGAGTACCTTATCGGAACAAATCAAAGCGATGCTTGATAATAATATCCGACACACAAAGTGCCGAATCGAATAAAGATGTCGATATGAATAATGAGTCGGCACATAAGTGCTCGATCGATGAAGCCGCAAAAACCCGTACTCTTTCATATCCTATGGCATGCCAACTATATCGACTAGCCCAACTAGTTAATAGGGTATTTAATTTATTTTTCAGTATTCAATTAATTCATATTTTAATTAATTAATTATATATTTTTTCAATTCAATATAATTCCATTCACTTTTCACTAATAAATATTCAATTTCACAATAAACACATGTTCATAATTATTTCACCATATTTTCAAATCAAATCATTTCAATAAAAACACAATACCAATAATTCATACTTTAATTATTTACCACAACATTCAATTAAAATACAACAATTATTAATTAAATTCACCCTTCAATTTCAATCAATATTCATTTTATTTCAAATAATTTAATCAATGCACCTACCATACATAATAAATAATAAATTCAATAATTAAATATTAAGTTCAGATTATATAAATACAAACCGTAATTTTCGAGCTAACTCCGTTGACTTTGTCTTGTCCTTTCTTAGTCGAGATTTCCGGTACCACATTGACTACGAAATTAATACAATTCATAATAATTAATATATTACTAATTTATATCTTGAGTTACAGAATTCTAAATTAAGATTTGCTAATTTTTCCTGAAACTAAACTCACAAATCTTCTTACCATAAAATTTTCAGAATTTTGGTTTAGCCATTAAATCTGATTTATTCTTTAAATTCACCCCTGTTCTGCTGTCTGACAGTTTCGACCCTTCTTCACTAAAAATTAATTATCTCATAGTACAGAACTCAGATAATATTCCTGTTGATTTCTTCTGAAAATAGACTCATTAGGGATTCTAAACATATAACTTTAAGCCTCTAATTATTTTTCTTCAATCTTTGGTGATTTTCCAAATTCAGAACAGGAGAACCCAAATTTATTTTGACCTTGTCTCGCAAAATTCATTATATCTCATAATTTACAATTCAATTGCTTACATCGTTTCTTTTATAAGAAGCTAGACTCAATAAGATTTAATTCCATATTTTATTCATCCTCCAATTCAATTTCTACAATTTTTAGTGGTTTTTCAAACTTAGACTACTGCTGCTGTCCAAAATAGTCTTAGTGCAAAATGTTGATTTTCTACTTTTAATTTCAATTTAATCCTAACTAAATTCACTTACTTTTTTATCTTAATTCATACTTTATTTCTACTCAATTTTTAACCAAACTTAGACATAATTATCTATTTTTCATCATAAAACCATAATTTCGAAAATTCTTTCAATTTAGTCCTTAAAGCATAAAACTTATGAATCACTTTACAATTCAATCCTTATTTCATTTCTAACTTGAATTTCTATCAATTTAGTCCTTAATTCATCTTTTTATTCAGAAAGAACAATATCTAGAAATCTAACAACTTTCAAAATTTTCACTTAAATCAAGTAGTATTCATCTCTAGGATTCCATAAACTCAAAATTTACAAGAAAATGGATTAAATTGACTTACCAATTTAACTTTGAACCTTGAAACCCCAAATTTTCCTTTTTCTTTTTCTTTCTTTCTTTCTTTCTCCCCTTTTTCTTCTCTGTTTCGTTTCAATTTCATTCTCATTTCTTATGTTTCTTTACTTATTTATATAATACAATATAATAAAATTGTTATTTATATAATAACAATTTCTTATATTTGAAGTAATTATTTAGCTGTATTACAAGTGTATGTATTTAATTTATTACACATGTATTTATAATTACCATACAATTGTTAAAATAATATTATAATATCATTAATATAAATTACAATATAATAAAATAATAATATAGTCTTATTAAATAATACATTTATGAAAAAAAAATCTAAGATTTTTATCCATATTTGCCGCCTCATTTATGGGACTTGGTATATTTGCCTATTTGGTCCCTTTAACTTTTCTTTAATTTATAATTAAACTTTCACACTTTATTCAATTTAATCCTTTCCACTAATTACTCTTAATTAAGCTAAATTTACTTAATTAAAGTCTAATTAACCACTCAATTGTCTTCGTAAATATTTTTAATAAATATTTACAAATTCATTTTTCAGAAACGGAGACCCGAAAATTCACTTTCCCGATAACCGTAAAATTTGGGTCATTACAATTTTCCCCCCTTTAATAGATTTCGTCCTTGAAATTTGCCTGAAAAGAGGTAGGGGTATAAAAATCTCACTGTTTCTTTCGGTTCCCGCATTGCTTCCTCAATATCATGAATTCATCATGCAAGCTAGTATCTCAACTAGTTTTTCTTCATACGATAAATCAGACTGAATCTCAATATCCTCTGTCAATATAACATGTAAGAGATTTGATCTATACCATCTTCTGAGCTTTAAATCATGAAAAATTATCATAACTTTATGTAACTTCAGAAGCAAAACGAAACAGTATTTTACCGATCCGACTTTTCTACAACTTCACGTAGCCCAACAGAATGAGAACTCAATTTCTCATTCAACCCGATCTTCAAAATTTTCTTCCAAGGTGAATCTTTAAGAAATACCATATTACTAACAACATACTTAATATCCCAACGTTTCAAGTCTATATATGATTTTTCTCTGTCAAAACTGCTTTCAATCTATTTCGAATCACTTCCACTTTTCTTCAATTTCACGAATCAAACAGTTCTGCATATATTTTTTTTTCACAGTATTCAATCAGATCCCATGCAATTTTACATTCATAATCATTCAGAACTTCATATAGTACTAAAAACTGTTATCACGTACCCAGAACTTCTTGTACTTGTTCTATAATCAGAGTATAAACCATGTCTCTCAGTCAGAAATAATAGAAACCACCATACCGTGTAACTCAGAAACCTATATTTCAGACAATTATTAAGTAAGAAATTTATTCATTCCTGAATAGAATATGCAGACTTTGCCATACCTTCGACGATTATTCAAATACCGTCTTTTTTTTCGAAGATCGAGATAATTCCAATTCAAACCCACAGAAACTCTATCCTATTTCCATTCTGATATCATCATTGGCTGTAACAGTTCTGAAGGTATCAGTATCTGAAGTTCAGTTCTACATTGTTGACATACAAACATTTATTTACAAGTTCAAAATATCGCTTTTCATTCCCAGTCATCAGCACATTTGCTTCAAATCACTGTACATCTTATTTCTTCCAAAATGCATAGACATAGTACTGCTATAGATTCTTGCAAATTCTTTTGTCTAAGCTCTGGATTCTTCAATACAGCTTCTATTTCTAAATAGCAGACATTTATCAAATTCAATTTGAAATTTTCAATCAAAAGTCATTTGTATTCTACACCCATATAACCGATAACTCATTACCACATTTCTGAGCTTTGCAGACCTATTGTAGAGAAGTCAGTTTAACCTCTATCTCAACTACACTTCAGCTATCGTTAGATACTAACATTGGGATGTTCATAACTCATAACACAAAGTAAAACTTTCAATTCTGAGTACACGTAACTTCATTTACCTTTTCCGGATGATAATCAATTATCGAATCCTGTTCTTTTAATGCAAAGACAATAACTATCACTTCCAAATCATGTATCAGTTAATTCTTTTCATATGATTCTTTCTGAAAACATAAACCATCAGTTTATTTTCTTGCATGAAAACACTACTATCCCTGTAAATCACAAGTTTCTTTATCTGACTTCAGACTAAACTAGAACTAGTGCTTTAGTTAACTGAGCTTTCAACTAATCAAAACATTGCTGACATTTATCAGACCATTCAATTCCATATTTTTCTGTAATAACCATATCATCTATAGATTCTTTTTCAAATTCCGGTAATAACTGATTACTCTCAGAAAACCCCTGATTTCAAATATACCTTTCGATATCATTTCAAGCACAAAATCTATAGCAAATTTAGCTTCTTTAACCAATAGTAATTTAGATAACTTTTCTGGAAACACATCAGAATTGCCATTGATTTAAACTTTAACTTAGATACTTCAATATCCAATACATAAGCAAGGTAAGTACCATAACCTCTTTTCTGGCATACTTCTGTGTTAACATAATTAATATTACAATAAACAAATCATTCAATCTTCTGTTGCTCAGAACAAACATTTCATCATCTTGATCTTGCAACATATTATACTTCTGCTTATAATTTATTACAAACATCGTGCAAAATTAACCATTCCATTCTCAGAATCACATCGAACAATAATAACATCAAATCGATTAGAAAACAGTACCTTAATATCATTATCAGATAGTTCATGCAGATTTTTTTTAAACCAATAAATACTGATCCAGAAATATGTGATACTTTAACCAAACACTTAGTGAACTCAACAGACAAATCTTTAATAGACACTGGATTCATGCAATCGTATAAAGAAGT
This sequence comes from Gossypium arboreum, assembly GCF_025698485.1. Lineage (NCBI taxonomy): Eukaryota > Viridiplantae > Streptophyta > Magnoliopsida > Malvales > Malvaceae > Gossypium > Gossypium arboreum. The sequence continues at coordinate 131,660,597 of NC_069075.1, forward strand.
CAATTCAAGATCAATTTAAAATAATCATATCAGTGTCGATAAAGAAGGAAATACCTGTAATGACATCCGGTAGAGAAATATCTTCTTATATACGTTTAACACATGTCCTGGCTGATGTTCATGCTTCAGATTTTGCAGTGAAGTCCTTTGTCACACCTTGACTGTCACTTGTATTTTCGAAGTTACAGGGTAGTTGTCTCTGATAACTGTGTTACTTGGTTTTGAATTATGAATAATATCTTTTTCAACTCTTCTTCAAGCAATGTATAAAATAATAATTAGAAGAATCATGTCTAACACATATTCCATTCCTTATTCTATATTCTTCAGCTTCTGTCTTCATTTAACCCTTCTTCAAACCATTTGTATCATACAGTTTCTATCGGAATACACCCTCTGCTATACTTATTCAACCAAACAAATTCCCTTCATACACAGTTACGATCATATGATCCTGTTTAAGCTTCAAGAATTCTGTACATTTCTGATCAAGAAATCTCCAACTGATGTATATATCTTTCAGAACTCATCTCAGAAAACTTCCAAATAACTCTTTCATAGTCACAGCATAAATCAATATTTTCCACCACTAATAAATTGAATCTTTTAGTAGAAATACCATACCTTCCTAACATTTAATTAGTGAACAGAACAATTCATTCATGACCCTGAAAATATTCTCTAATCAGATTTCATTTCTTTCAAAATCATTTTCAGCTATAATTTTCAATTCTTCCACACTATATGTACATATTATTAATAGCAGATATCTTACCCGTTTAGACAAACTCCGTACCTTGAAGCACTTCGGGAACCGATTGAGAAACAGGAGGGGTAGATGTCGTAGTAGATACAATTTTTTCTATTCACTGTGCAGCATTAGTTATAATTCTAAACAGTTATATATTATCTCTTTCTCTATTATTATATTATTCAACACTCAGTGGACACTCAGTGGTTAATTACTCATTAAGTTATTACTCAGTGTTGTCAATTCAGTTTTTATCTAATTCACGAGGTTTTTCGTTTTCAGTATACATTTCAAGATCAATACTATCAATATTTTAGTCTAACATTTTCACTACAAAACAGAGACAAACAAATATATCAACATTCGATCCCGATTCAATTTCAACTCAATTATGGCATGTACCTCTAAACTCTTTTCAGTACTTGACTTAATCCTAGAATCGGCTAAACCCGGTTAGCTCTGATACCATTACTGTAACGTCCCCTAACCCCATACCGTCGCCGGAACAGAGTTACGAGACATTACCAGTTAGTACAGTACAATACAGACATTAATTAAATATAAACGTTCAGACTCATCATAATTTTAAGATGTCGTCCCTTTAATGGGCCCTCGCGGTCTAATATGAATAGTAAAATCAATTCAGAACCAATTTTGAATTACTACGAATTTTTCTTTCAAATTTCAAAATTCATACTATATACCATTGCCAACCATAATTTACTTATTTTATCAATACTTTCACAACCTAAATGACTCTTATAAGACATCCTAGGTACATGCCATTACCAATACTCAACATACTTTACCTCATTGAATTCAGGATCGGCCTGGGATGCTGATTCAACGGTCTAACCTTAACCTGCGCACAGAAACAAACCGTACGCTGAGTATACACTCAGTGGTATTTCTATAATCCGAACACTTAAACAATTATAAAACATATTAATTTTTATATATTGAACTATTCAAACTTAATGAGTATTCAAACATTTACTTTCCAACCAATGTTTTGGTCTACTTTAAATTCAAAATCATTTATTATTTTTCAATAGCAATTAATCAATCAGTAATATTCATTAACAACCAGTCAATCAGAACGATTATTTATTCAGTAATAGTCAGTTATTCGGTAACAATCAATTATTCAATAATAATCAGTTATTCAGTAACATTCGATCTTTCCAGTTCCTTTATTTACCCCTAATAACATGACTCGGACTCAGATGGATACATGGATCCAACCAACACACCAGTACGACACATAGTGCCTTATCGGCTGAAGCCGAAACAATAATAGTAACAGTAGCAATACGGTACACAGAGTACCTCATCAGAACAAATCCGGAACAGTAACAGTACGGTACACAGAGTACCTTATCGGAACAAATCCAAAAGCGATAATGATAACAATATCCGACACACAAAGTCTTGAATCGATGAATGATAGTGATACTTGATAAGATGAGTCGGCACATAAGTGCCTGATCAGGAAGCCGGTAAAAACCCTTACTCTTTCATATCCTATGGCATGCCAACTATATCCGACTAGCCGACTAATTAATAGGTATTTAATTCACTTTTCAAGATTCAATTAATTCATATTTTAATTAATTAATTATATAGTTTTTCAATTCAATATAATTCCATTCACTTTTCACTAATAAATATTCAATCTCACAATAAACACTTGTTCATAATTATTTCACCACATTTTCAAATCAAATCATTTCAATAAAAACACAATACCAATAATTCATATTTTAATTATTTACCATAACATTCAATTAAAATACAACAATTATTAATTAAATTCACCTTCAATTTCAATCAATATTCATTTTATTTTAAATAATTTAATCAATGCACCTACCATACATAATAAATAATAAATTCAATAATTAAATATTAAGTTCAGATTATAGAAATACAAACCGTAATTTTCGAGCTAACTCCCATTGACTTTGTCTTGTCCTTTCTTAGCCGAGATTTCCGGTACCACATTGACTACGAAATTAATACAATTCATAATAATTAATATATTACTAATTTATATCTTGAGTTATAGAATTCTAAATTAAGATTTGCTAATTTTTCCTGAAACTAAACTCACAAATCTTCTTACCATAAAATTTTCAGAATTTTTGGTTTAGCCATTAAATCTGATTTATTCTTTAAATTCACCCATGTTCATTGTCGATAGTTTCAACCCTTCTTCACTAAAAATTAATTATCTCACAGTATAGAACTCGGATAATATTTCCGTTAATCTTCTGAAAATAGACTCATTAGGGATTCTAAACATTTAAATTTAAGCCTCTAATTATTTTTCTTCAATCTTTGGTGATTTTCCAAATTCAGAACAGGGGAACCCAAATTTATTTTGACATTGTCTCGCAAAATATATTATATCTCATAATTTACAATTCAATTGCTTACATTGTTTTTCTATAAGAAGCTAGACTCAATAAGATTTAATTCCATATATTATTCATCCTCCAATTCAATTTCTACAATTTTTAGTGGTTTTTCAAACTTAGACTACTGCTGCTGTCCAAAATAGTCTTAGTGCAAAATGTTGATTTTCTACTTTTAATTTCAATTTAATCCTAACTAAATTCACTTACTTTTTTATCTTAATTCATACTTTATTTCTACTCAATTTTTAACCAAACTTAGACATAATTATCTATTTTTCTTCATAAAACCATAATTTCAAAAATTCTTTCAATTTAGTCCTTAAAGCATAAAACTTATGAATCACTTTACAATTCAATCCTTATTTCATTTCTAACTTGAATTTCTATCAATTTAGTCCTTAATTCATCTTTTTATTCAGAAAGAACAATATCTAGAAATCTAAGAACTTTCAAAATTTTCACTTAAATCAAGTAGTATTCATCTCTAGGATTCCATAAACTCAAGATTTACAAGAAAATGGATTAAATTGACTTACCAATTTAACTTTGAACCTTGAAACCCCAAATTTTCCTTTTTCTTTTTCTTTCTTTCTTTCTCCCCTCTTTCTTCTCTGTTTCGTTTCAATTTCATTCTGTTTCTTATGTTTCTTTACTTATTTATATAATATAATATAATAAAATTGTTATTTATATAATAACAATTTCTTATATTTGAAGTAATTATTTAGTCAGTATTACAAGTGTATGTATTTAATTTATTACACATGTATTTATAATTACGATACAATTGTTAAAATAATATTATATTATCATTAATATAAATTACAATATAATAAAATAATAATATAGTCTTATTAAATAATACATTTATGAAAAAAAATCTAAGATTTTTATCCACATTTGCCGCCTCATTTATGGGACTTGGTATATTTACCTATTTGGTCCCTTTAACTTTTCTTTAATTTATAATTAAACTTTCACACTTTATTCAATTTAATCCTTTCCACTAATTACTCTTAATTAAGCTAAATTTACTTAATTAATGTAACGCCCCAATTTTCGGGAATTCTGTGAATGTTGGCATAGGTTTAATTATGTTAGTGGCCCCAAGCTTAAGATTGAACCCGGCAATTTTAGTTAATTTTTTTTGTTCAATAAGAAAAAGGGGGTGAAATTATGAAATAGGACCTATATGAAAATGTTTAAAAATGCTATAGGCTAAATTGAAGTGGCCAAATAAATAGGAGTGCAAAATAGGAGGATTTGCATGACAAACCTCCCATTTTACATGAAGTGGCCAGCCATCATGTTGTTGTAGACAAAATGTGCACTTGATATCCATAATTTATGGTACAAATTGATACATATTGATAATGAGTTAGGTAAATGTTCCATGATAATGGGTTAGGTAAATGTTTCATGATAATGGGTTAGGTAAATGTTCCATGATAATGGGTTAGGTAAATGTTCCATGATGGAAATTTCATGTCTTTTGTATTAAAGAATTAAATGGATGAAATATAAAATTTTATTAAAAAAAAAGGGGTGAAAAGAACAAAGTTTTGTCCATCTTTGTTCATCATAGCCTAAAGTTAGAGAAGAGAAAGGAGAGGAGAAAGCTCTTGAATGTTCGGTCACTTGAGGAAGAAAATTGAAGGTAAGTTCATGGTAGTTTGCTTTTATTTTGAGGTTCATGAGTTCTTCTTGATTCTACCTTAACTCTTGAAGCATATTTTGGTTTTTAGTTGTGTTGTGAGCATTTAGTCATGAATTAAAATGAAGGAAATGGTTGTTGTTTGATGTTCTTTTGATGAAAAATGGAAGATAGGTGAAGTTGAGCCAAACAAATGAGCATGCATGTGCCTTAGATGTTAAAGGGAAAAATCGGCTAACATGTTGTGCTTTAAAATGATGAAATGGAGATTATACTTAAGTAAAATCATAGATATGTGATGATTGATTGGTGATATACATGTTTAAGTAACATGCATGCAAGTTATGTGTGAAAGAGTGATTTGGTAATAAATTTGCTTGGGACAGCAGCAGTAACGTGACTTTGGAAAATCACCATAAATTGTGAGAGATGAGTTAAAAGGTGAATAAATTATGTAATTAAAGCTTAATGAGTCTAGTTTCAAATGAAATAAACGAGAACATATTTTGAATTCTGTACAATGAGAAATTTGATTCGTAATGAAGAGTGGTTAGATTAGTCAAACAGTGAAACATGGGAAACTTTAAGAAAAATCTGGTATTGATTGACCAAAACAAAAATTCTGAAAATTTTATGGATAGAAGATATGTTAGTCTATTTTCAGGGAAAATTAACGGCACTTGATTTGGAGTTTCGTAGCTCCAGTTATAAATGATTTAGTGACTATTGCTCAGGAAGACAGCTTGCAGTGAAATTATGATTATGTGGTAAACATTGACAAAAATTTGTTAATGAGTTGCTTATTGATTTCTTATAAGCTTACTATGATCTGTAGGCGTGGTTGGCCGAATATTGTAAGGGGTTAATACGTAGTTCGTATTTGAATAGTTAGATTAACGTGTTAGTGATCCAATTGTAGGCAGTTCGTGTGTGGATCTCGTCAGCATATCGTCGCAAACAGGTGTGTAACTGACACCCTCTCATAGACTAGATTGGCAAAAGCCCAAAAGCCGAAATGTCGAAAAGTCGGTATTTTGAGAACTTGCGAGTGTGCGAATGCTCGTAAGATAGTTGGGTTTGTATATTTGGTAATCTAAAGTAATAAACTACAGTACGCACGATTTCGTACATTTTGATAATTTGGGCTTAATGGGCCAAAGATCGGGTTCATGGGCCAACGGGCCCAATTGTAAGTATCTTGTAAGTGTTCGATAGTACGTAAATAGTTAGGATATGCATGAAAACCCTAAAAGCAGTTAAATTACTATAATACCCCTATGTATGGAAAATTACTATTATACCCCTAAGTGCAAAATTACCATTATACCCCTAGGGTTAATTTTGACTGAAAAGCATGACGATCTGATTCTGTATGATGTATGCCATGATTATATATTTGTTGCATAGGGACATGGGTTATATTATGGAGGAAGCGTCTTGGTGGCTATGCCACAATTATCTGATCTGGTGGCTCTGTCACATATATCTGTTCTGGTGGCTATGCTACGATTATCTGATCTGGTGGCTCTGCCACATATATCTGTTCTAGTGGCTCTGCCACAATATCTGTATCTGGTGACTTCGTCACAATATCTGGCAGCCTCGCTGCGATTTCTGTGGTGTGTAGCGGTTGGGTGGGTCGAGTAGTCTCCCACATGGTGTAAGGTGATGCGGGGTGTTATGGATGAATCTGGGTTGGGTTTACGCATAAACATGTAATATTTGTTCGTTACATTATGGGCCTATAGGCTTTATTCGAATTTCATTCTAGGCTAAGGCCAACTTATTACATTTACGTGGGTTGAGCTGATTTAGACTATGGTTGGGTTATTTTACACATCGAGTTTCCCCAAACTCACCCTTTTATTTTCATCCACGCAGAAATCCCCAACCATAGTGGGCTTGGAGTCGTGAGGGAATTGAGTGGCCACCCGCTCGAAAGTTTGGTTTTCTTCGGTGAACTGGACATCCTATTATTTACGTTGAGGTTTGGGTTTTTAAATGTAATAAGGCCGCTTAATTATTTTTGATGGTTTTAATATGTATTACTAAGATAGGTATTACTTATTTTTACTGTTGAAATTGGATAGCTTTAGGGCGCGTTTTCAAAAAAGGAAAAAAAAACAATTGATTTCAAAATAACACGACAACAAGCAAAGCTTCCGCAATGAAAGTATTTTCCAAAATTAATCACTTTTCCTAAAAATGACTTAATCAAATCGGTTTCCTAGAAATATACATGACGTTAAGGTGTGGCAATGGCGGTGTGCATGTCTAGGATTGGATCCGAATGGAGTTTGGTACTTAAGTAGTCCGATAGACTAACCTCCTCTTTTCCGGTTTCCTACCTGGTGCACAGCTTCCATTCACTTTAACCTATAATGAAATTATCTTTTAAAACACTAAGTAGGTTTTTCTGGATCAACAATATAAAATATTTTGAACGCTTCGATGTGGCAAGTTAGATCCAGCCATAACGTCTGGGCCGGGTTTGGGGTGTTACATTTAGTGGTATCAGAGCCTAGGTTGCAACAATTCGACTGTGGAATGGGTTTACAAAAACAAAGATTTTCAAAAAAAATTATAAAGATTGTGAAAAACGCGATTTTTAAAATTTAGATATTTAGAAAGTGGCATTCCGAATCTCCTTCCCAAGCCTGTAAGTATTACTCTGAACTCTTCTGAATATTTTTCTGACTTATCTGTCATCTTGAAATCTGCTAGGATACTCTAGATAGGATGATACTAAAACCATAGGAAAATCGATAAGAGATGAAAGCGTAGCTAGACTTGATTCGTGAAAACAAACTCGAACTCTTTATGCGATTCATAAAACATCGTAATAAACTTGGAATAGTAATTGATGCATAAAAATTCGTAATCAAGATAATACGATATGAGTACAAGAGGCCGTGGACGAAGCCGAGGAAGTGCTCAAGCGAGATCTTCGTCTTCGGGACATATGCTGGCGGTGGATGCACCGGTACTACCGGTAACAGAGGTAGAGTCTCATGACTGCGGTGCCGGGGATGATGCCTTGTCACAGGCAATGCTTCGTGTTCTGGAAAGGGTTTCCGGGGCAAGTGCGGGCAATGGAGTTCGGGGATCTATTTCTGAACGACTTCGGGCTAACGGAGTGGAGATCTTTAGGGCGTGTCGGTATAGCCCGAATGTGGCGGAATATTGGTTGGAGGCCACGAAGCGGATTATGGACAACTTGGACCGCTCGAGGAGATTGTGAGTGGGGTATTTGTACTAAGTCCTTTGGGTCACTCAGTTAGGGTAGACAAACTGTATAGGGATGTACCCTTAGAAACTCAAGGTAGGATTTTCCTGGAGATCGATGGAGTTACTGTTCGAGAGTTTGATCTCATTTTGGGAATGGACTGGCTTGTTAAGCATAAGCGACCACGGATTGTCTTTGCTAAGCGAATGGTGTTAAGGACCACAAAGGATGAGGAAGTTATGGTGATAGGTGAGCGAAGGGATTATTTGTCCAATGTGGTGTCGGCTTTAAGAGCCGAAAAGTGGATTCGAAAAGGTTGTGAGGCCTATTTGGCATTTGTAAGTCAGTCAGAAGAGGAGGGATTGACAGTGGATAAGGTTAGGACCGTAAAGGAGTTCCAAGATGTTTTTCCGGAGGAGCTTCCAGGATTGCCTCCGAACCGAGAAGTTGAGTTTGGAATAGATTTGTTGCCTGGAACGGCGCCCGTGTCTATCGCGCCGTATAAGATGGCACCGAAGGAGTTAGTGGAGTTAAAGGCTCAATTTCAAGAGTTGTTGGATAGGGGCTTCATTAGGCCAAGCGTGTCTCCATGGGGAGCACCGGTGCTATTCGTGAAAAAGAAGGATGGTACGATGCGGATGTGCATTGATTATCTCCAGTTGAACAAACTGACGATTAAGAATAAGTATCCACCGCCAAGGATTGATGATCATTCGACCCGACTTAGAGGAGCTTCGTATTTTCTAAGATCAACCTCGATCGGATATCATCAGTTAAGGGTCAAGGAGGCGGATATCCATAAGACGACATTCAGGACTCGGTATGGTCATTACGAGTTTTTGGTTATGCCATTTGGACTGACGAACGCTCCTGTAGCATTTATGGATCTGATGAATTGGGTGTTCCAACCATTCTTGGATCGATTCGTAGTCGTCTTCATTGATGATATCCTGGTATATTCTGAAATTGAAGCGAAACATGATGAGCATCTCCGTATAGTGCTGCGAGTGTTAAGAGAGAAGGAACTATTTGCGAAGTTCAGCAAGTGTGAATTTTGGTTGAGGGAGGTAACCTTCTTAGGACATGTGGTCTCTGCCGAAGAGATTAAGGTGGACCCTCGAAAGATTGAAGCAATTTTGGAGTGGAAGCCACCTAGGACGGTGTCAAAAATTTGAAGTTTCCTAGGGTTGACAGGATACTACAGAAGGTTTGTGGAAGGTTTTTCTGTTATGGCAGCACCCCTAACAAAACTCATAAGGAAAGGAGAACCGTTTGTATAGACTGAGAAGCAGCAGGGAGCTTGTGAGAAGTTGAAGCAAGTTCTGACTGAAGCACCTGTGTTAATTCAGCCGGAGTCTGGGAAGGATTTTAGTGTGTACAGTGACGCATCACACGAGGGTTTGGGCTGCGTGTTAATGCGGAGGGTAAGGTGGTTGTATATGCATCATGACAGCTTAAACCTCACGAAGGGAACTATCTTACTCATGATTTGGAGTTGGCGGCAGTGATATTTGCACTTAAGATTTGGAGACATTACTTGTACGGGGAGAGGTGTATTATATACACAGACCAGAAGAGTCTTAAGTATTTGTTGACTCAGAAGGAGCTGAACCTTAGGCAAAGGAGATGGATTGAGTTGCTTAAGGATTATGACTGTTCGATCGAGTATCACCCAGGCAAGGCTAATGTGGTAGCCGATGCTTTAAGTCGTAGAACCGTATCTGATCTGAGAGTAATGTTTGCTCGTTTGAGTCTGTATGATGATGGCAGTTTGTTGGCTGAATTGCAAGTAAGGCCAACCTTGGTGGACCAGATTAAGGAAAAGCAGTTGGAAGATAAGTCTTTGGTTGCTTGTTTGCAACAAGTTAAGGAAGGGGAAACTTCTGAGTTCGGTTTAAATGGTGATGGAGTTCTGTGTTTCCGAGGAAGAATTTGTGCTCCGAGGGACTCTGATTTAAGGCAGACAATATTGAAGGAAGCTCATGGGGGACTATGTGCCATGCATCCTGGAGGGAATGTAACACCCCAAATCTGTGACCGTCACCGGATTTGACCACGTGGTGTTACCGGGCTTTACTTCCCTTATTTCTCTCTTGGAAATATTTAATTTCTGTTCTAGGCAGGCTAGCTAACTGCATCACTGTCACCTTAAAAATCATATCTCGAGTTCCAGAACTCAAAAATCAGTTCCGTAAATTTTCCCTGAAATCCCATCTACACATTTTTTTCTAGAATTTTTGGTCAATCCAATTAGTATATTTTATTAGTTAAAGTCACCCCTATTTCAGAGTTCAACTACACTGACCTTTGCGCATTACGACCTGGATTTTATCTTGTACAGAGCTCCAATGCTCATGCTATTTGTTTCTAATGAAATTAGACTCAAAGGGGAATCTATGAATATAAGGCATGACTTCTAATTGTTTCTGAATAATTTATGGTAAATTTTCAAAGTCAAAACAGAGGATCCAGAAACCGTTCTGGCCCTGTCTCACGAAATCTTGAATATCTCTTAAAACACAACTCATATGGTCGTTTCGTTTTGTCCATATGAAAATAGATTCATCAAGGTTCAATTTCATAATTTATTCACTATTTAATTCTACTTATACTATTTTTAGTGATTTTTCCATCTCACCTCACTGCTGCTGGCAGCATCTGTTACTAAAGCAAACAATGACTATTTCATAATTCTTCCATGGCCAACTATTTCATCATACATAATACAAACTATGGCCACCTTGTCAAAATTAAGGTTTCTAAGGCTCGAAACTATAGGTTTTAGAATCACACTCAACCGACCACATAGGCCATTTTCGCATGGCTTAACGTTTACAACCCAAAATTCAACAAAACGAAATAGCCTATACATGCCAATTGTTCTCCTAGTTCAACTACGAAGACAATACCAAAAGATTTCCAGCCGGTGTGATGACTTCAACGACGGTTCCGAGCACGCAAACGATACGAGTCCAAGAGACCTAAAATGGGTGACAAGAAAACACCGAGTGAGTTTATAACTCAGTAAGTCATAAGCATTCAACAACCATCCATTAATAAAATTATCACAACATGAAACAATAAACGAGGCTAGGTACTCCATCCATATCGAAACTATACCATAATTCCTCGGACCTTTCGGTTCAATCTCATACCAAGTCATTTTCACCACAATCATACAATTGCAATCATCACATAGATTTAAAGCTTACCAAGCTCAACCCCGAGCATGAACATATTGCCTATTCGTCATGAGCTCAAGGTACTTACCCGATTCATTGTCCGGGATTAACTCGATAATGTCGCACACTCAAGTGCCAATTGTAATGCAAGAGCATATAGTGAATCCGCACACTTAGTGCTATATATATTCAGCTCGCACACTTAGTGCTATATAATCAAACTCGCACACTTAGTGCTGTACAATTTTAAACCCGCACACTTAGTGCCACTCTTGTCACCGTGTCCATTTATACCCGCACACTTAGTGCCGAGACCAATACCTTATGCATTTTGCTGCCTTTATACATTCAACAATGGCATCATTCCATACACATACATTTCCATTTACATATCAACTCATTTAAACACAATTGCATATATATTATGATCGTTTAAATCAACACCAAATATATGCTTAATGACTTACCTTGTGTTGGGTAAAATGGTTCCAACTCGGCTATTCGATGTTCTTTCCTTTGCTTTTGCTTGATTCTCCCCCTCTAGCTTCTTGAGCTAATCAATAAATTAACTAGTTTAACCGTCTTGCCAAATATTTATACATATATACATGACATCAACAATACTATCATCATTAATTCATCAATTCACAAAGTTTTATTTCACGAACATTTGACCCATTTTTACCCCATATGGCCGAATGCTACATTCATTACCCAACTAGCCATTCAACAATTTTCAACCTCATTACCACCCTTTTTATGTCTAATCGTCTAAATGAGATCATAAACATGCCTAACTATAGCCGAATGTGCAACATTAATCTAGCATTTCCATTGCATTTAACACTTAACATTTACCCCATCTAGGCCAAATTTTGCTAGCACACAAGCCTTTGGCTGAATGTCCTTGACCTCTAGTCACCCAAAATTTCTTTGTTCTTTAAAATTCATCCAAGACTACATTCGGCACTTCCAACTAATAATTTAGGTGCTCTTAAGCTCATTCACAAGTACTATTATATATCACATTAAGCATTAAATCATTTTGCAACATAAATTTTATAGCATGGCCGAATACTCATGCACATACACACATAATAACAAGAACTCAATGGCACAAAAATCTCCTTTTTGTTAAACATTCGAACTCACTCATCTCCATGCTTTCATCACAACAACATCAAAACACTAATTAGGAAATACAACATTCTTGGCCGAAATTTAACTCACCTAACAACTTAGTTTCGATCCAAGATTCAAGGAAAAATTTGAACCAATCCTCCAAACTAGGCATGCATTTTCAAGAGTGGCATAAAACATACCTTCTTGTATCAAAACACCTTAGTCTAGTAAGCTCCAATGGCTGATTTTCTCAAGCTTTCCCCCCCCTTTCTTCTTAGTACATTCGGCCATGCAAAGAAAAATGAGAGAATGGACACTTTTTTTTTTCTTTTGTTTTCATCATATTCCCTTTTTTTTTTCCAATTTCATTTCTTTATTCTCCCTTACATCATGCACTAGGCCAACATGTCTAGGACATGTTTTCCTTGCCCATCAGCTTGTCATGGCCGGCCACTCACCTTAGGAAAGGGGTTATTTGACATGCAAGGACAACCATTTCCCCACATGTATTAATAGGCCACCTTACATTTGCCTATCACATTTCTAAATTTTCTCACATAAGTCCTAATCACTAAAATTCACCTATAATTAAGCAAAAAAATTCAATTAAGAAATTTTCACACATGCATATTCACATATTTAGACAGTAACTATCATACTCAAATAATTTAGTGACTCGGTTTAGCGGTCCCGAAATCGCTTTCCGACTAGGGTCACTTTCGGGCTGTCACAGGGAATAAGTTGTATCACGACTTGCGAGAATTGTACTGGTGGCTTGGACTTAAGCGAGAAGTAAAGGAGTTTGTAGGAAAATGTCTGACATGCCAACAAGTGAAAGCTGAGCATCAATTACCTTCTGGACTGGTACAGCCGGTGAAGATACCACAGTTACAACCGCTTAATTATTTTTTATGGTTTTAATATGTATTACTAAGATAGGTATTACTTATTTTTACTGTTGAAATTGGATAGCTTTAGGGCGCGTTTTCAAAAAAGAGAAAAAAAACAACAATTGATTTCAAAATAACACGACAACAAGCAAAGCTTCCGCAATGAAAGTATTTTCCAAAATTAATCACTTCCTAAAAATGACTTAATCAAATCGGTTTCCTAGAAATATACATGATGTTAAGGTGTGGCAATGGCGGTGTGCATGTCTAGGATTGGATCCGAAGGGAGCTTGGTACTTAAGTAGTCCGATAGACTCACCTCCTCTTTTCCGGTTTCCTACCTGGTGCATAGCTTCCATTCACTTTAACCTATAATGAAATTATCTTTTAAAACACTAAGTAGGTTTTTCTGGATCAACAATATAAAATGTTTTGAATGCTTCGATGTGGCATGTCGAATCCGGCCATAACGTCCGGGCCGGGTTTGGGGTGCTACAATTAAAGTCTAATTAACCACTCAATTGTCTTCGTAAATATTTTTAATAAATATTTACAAATTCATTTTTCAGAAACGAAGACCCGAAAATTCACTTTCCCGATAACCGTAAAATTTGGGTCATTACAATTCTCCCCCTCTTTAATAAATTTCGTCCTCGAAATTTGCCTGAAAAGAGGTAGGGGTATAAAAATCTCACTATTTCTTTCGGTTCCCGTATTGCTTCCTCAATATCATGAATTCATCATGCAAGCTAGTATCTCAACTAGTTTTTCTTCATACGATAAATCAGACTGAATCTCAATATCCTCTGTCAATATAACATGTAAGAGATCTGATCTGTACCATCTTCTGAGCTTCAAATCATGAAAAATTATCATAACTTTATGTAACTTCAGAAGCAAAACAACACAGTATTTTACCGATCCGACTTTTCTACAACTTCACATAGCCCAACAGAATAAGAACTCAATTTCCCATTCAACCCGATCTTCAAAATTTTCTTCCAAGGTGAATCTTTAAGAAATACCATATTACTAACAACATACTCAATATCCCAACATTTCAAGTCTATATATGATTTCTCTCTGTCAAAACTGCTTTCAGTCTATTTCGAATCACTTCCACTTTTCTTCAATTTCACGAATCAAACAGTTCCGCATATATTTTTTTTTCACAGTATTCAATCAGATCCCATGCAATTTTACATTCATAATCATTCAGAACTTCATACAGTGCTAAAAACTGTTATCACGTACCCAGAACTTCTTGTACTTGTTCTATAATCAGAGTATAAACCACGTCTCTCAGTCAGAAATAATAAAAACCACCATACCATGTAACTTAGAAACCTATATTTCAGACAATTATTAAGTAAGAAATTTATTCATTCCTGAATAGAATATGTAGACTTTGCCATACCTTCGACGATTATTCAAATACCGTCTTTTTTTTCGAAGATCGAGATAATTCCAATTCAAACCCACAGAACTCTATCCTATTTCCATTCTGATATCATCACTGGCTGTAACAGTTTTGAAGGTATCAGTATCTGAGGTTCAGTTCTATATTGCTGACATACAAACATTTATTTTCAAGTTCAAAATATCGCTTTTCATTCCCAGTCATCAGCACATTTGCTTCAAATCACTGTACATCTTATTTATTCCAAAATGCATAGACATAGTACTGCTATAGATTTCTTGCAAATTCTTTTGTCTAAGCTCTGAATTCTTCAATACAGCTTCTATTTCTAAATAGCAGACAATTATCAAATTCAATCTGAAATTTTCAATCAAAAGTCATTTGTATTCTACACCCATATAACCGGTAACTCATTACCACATTTCTGAGCTTTGCAGACCTACTGTAGAGAAGTCAGTTTAACCTTTATCTCAACTACACTTCAGCCATCATTAGATAATAACATTGGGATGTTCATAGCTCATAACACAAAGTAAAACTTTCAATTCTGAGTACACGTAGCTTCATTTACCTTTTCCGGAAGATAATCAATTATCGAATCATGTTTTTTAATGGAAAGACAATAACTATCACTTCCAAATCATGTATCAGTTAATTCTTTTCATATGATTCTTTCTGAAAACATAAACCATCAGTTTATTTTCTTGCATCAAAACACTATTATCCCTGTAAGTCACAAGTTTATTTATCTGATTTCAGACTAAACCAGAACTAATGCTTTAGTTAACTGAGCTTTCAACTAATCAAAACATTACTGACATTTATCAGATCATTCAATTCCACATTTTTCTGTAATAACCATATCATCTATAGATTCTTTTTCAAATTCCGGTAATAACTGATTAGTCTCAAAAAACCCCCGATTTCAGATATACCTTTCGATATAATTTCAAACACAAAATCTATAGCAAATTCAGCTTCTTTAACCAATAGTAATTCACATAACTCTTCTGAAAACACATCAGAATTGCCACTGATTTAAACTTTAACTTAGATACTTCAATATCTAATACATAAGCAAGGTAAGTACCATAACCTCTTTTCTGGCATACTTCTGTGTTAACATAATTAATATCACAATAAACAAATCATTCAATCTTCTGTTGTTCAAAACAAACATTTCATCATCTTGATCTTGCAACATATTATACTTCTGCTTATAGTTTATTACAAACATCGTGCAAAATTAACCATTCCATTCTCAGAATCACATCGAACAATAATAACATCAAATCGATCAGAAAATAGTACCTTAATATCATTATTAGATAGTTCATGCAGATTTTTTTTTAAACCAATAAATACTGATCCAAAAAAATGTGATACTTAAACCAAACACTTAGTGAACTCAACAGACAAATCTTTAATAGACACTGGATTCATGCAATCATATAAACAAGTCAATTCAAGATCAATTTAAAATAATCATATCAGTGTCGATAAAGAAGGAAATACCTGTAATGACATCTGGTAGAGAAATATCTTCTTATATACGTTCAACACATGTCCTGGCTGATGTTCATGCTTCAGATTTTGTAGTGAAGTCCTTTATCACACCTTGACTGTCACTTGTATTTCCGAAGTTACAGGGTAGTCTGTCTTTGATAACTGTGTTACTTGGTTTTGAATTATGAGTAATATCTTTTTCAACTCTTCTTCAAGCAATCTCTAAAAGAATAATCAGAAGAATCATGTCTAACACATATTCCATTCCTTATTCCATATTCTTCAGCTTCTGTCTTCGTTTAAGCCATCTTCAAACCATTTGTATCATACAGTTTCTATCGGAATACACCCTCTGCTATACTTATTCAATCAAACAAATTCCCTTCATACACAATTACGATCATATGATCCTGTTTAAGCTTCAAGAATTCTGTACATTTCTGATCAAGAAATCTCCAACTGATGTATATATCTTTCAGAACTCATCTCAGAAAATTTCCAAATAACCCTTTCATAGTCACAGCATAAATCAATATTTTCCACCACTAATAAATTGAATCTTTTAGTAGAAATACCATACCTTCCAAACATTTAATTAGTGAACAGAACAATTCATTCATGACCTTGATAATATTCTCTAACCAGATTTCATTTCTTTCAAAATCATTTTCAGCTATAATTTTCAATTCTTCCACACTATATGTACAGATTATTAATAGCAGATATCTTACCCGTTTAGACAAACTCCGTATCTTGAAGCACTTGGGAACCAATCGAGAAGCAGGAGGGTAGATGTCGTAGTAGATACAATTTTTTCTATTCACTGTGCAGCATTAGTTATAATGCTAAACAGTTATATATTATCTCTTTCTCTATTATTATATTATTCAACACTCAGTGGACACTCAGTGGATAATTACTCATTAAGTTATTACTCAGTGTTGTCAATTCAGTTTTTATCTAATTCACGAGGTTTTTCGCTTTCAGTATACATTTCAAGATCAATACTATCTATATTTTCGTCTAACATTTTCACTACAAAACAGAGACAAACAAATATATCAGCATTCGATCCCGATTCAATTTCAACTCAATTATGGCATGTACCTCTAGACTCTTTTCAGTACTTGACTTAATCCTAGAATTGGCTAAACGCGGTTAGCTCTGATACCATTATTGTAACGTCCCCTAACCCCATACTGTCGTCGGAACAGGGTTACGAGACATTACCAGTCAGTACAGTATAATACAGACATTAATTAAATATAAACATTGTGACTCATCATAATTTTAAGATGTCGTCCCTTTAATGGGCCCTCGCGGTCTAATATGAACAGTAAAATCAATTCGGAACTAATTTTGAATTACTACGAATTTTTCTTTCAAATTTTAAAATTCATACTATATACCATTGCCAACCATAATTTACTTATTTTATCAATACTTTCACAACCTAAATGACTTTCATAAGACATCCTAGGTACATGCCATTACCAATACTCAACACACTTTACCTCATTGAATTCGGGATCGGCTTGGGATGCTGATTCAACGGTCTAACCTTAACCTGCGCACGAAAACGAACCGTACGCTGAGTATACACTTAGTGGTATTTCTATAATCTGAACACTTAAACAGTTATAAAACATATTATTTTTTTATATATTGAACTATTCAAACTCAATGAGTATTCAAACATTCACTTTCCAACCAATGTTTTGGTCTACTTTAAATTCAAAATCATTTATTATTTTTCAATAGCAATTAATCAATTAGTAATATTCATTAACAACCAGTCAATCAGAACGATTATTTATTGAGGAACAGTCAGTTATTCGGTAAAAATCAATTATTCAATAATAATCAGTTATTCAGTAACAATTAAATTATTCAGTAACAGTCGATCTTTCCAGTTCCTTTATTTACCCCTATTAACATGACTCGGACTCAGACGGATACACGGATCCAACCAACACACCAGTACGGCACATAGTGCCTTATCGGCCGGTCAAACAAGAATAAAGAATAAAGAGTAACACGGTACACAGAGTACCTCATCGAACAAATCCGAACGAATAAAGATGCGGTACGAGTACCTCATCGAACGAATCCGAAATAATAATAAGAATAATATCCGACACACAAAGTGCCGAATCGATGAAAGAATAAGATAAGAATGAGTCGGCACATAAGTGCCTGATCAGTAAGCCGGCAAAAACCCGTACTCTTTCATATCCTATGGCATGCCAAATATATCCAACTAGCCCGACTAGTTAATAGGGTATTTAATTCACTTTTCAGTATTCAATTAATTCATATTTTAATTAATTAATTATATATTTTTTCAATTCAATATAATTATTTCACCATATTTTCAAATCAAATCATTTCAATAAAAACACAATACTTATAATTCATACTTTAATTATTTACCATAACATTCAATTAAAATACAATAACTATTAATTAAATTCACCCTTTAATTTCAATCAATATTGATTTTATTTCAAATAATTTAATCAATGCACCTACCATACATAATAAATAATAAATTCAATAATTAAATATTAAGTTTAGATTATAGAAATACAAACCGTAATTTTCGAGCTAACTCCCGTTGACTTTGTCTTGTCCTTTCTTAGCCGAGATTTAGGTACCACATTGACTACTTAAATTAATACAATTCATAATAATTAATATATTACTAATTTATATCTTGAGTTACAGAATTCTAAATTAAGATTTGCTAATTTTTCCTGAAACTAAACTCACAAATCTTCTTACCATAAAATTTTAAGAATTTTTGGTTCAGCCATTAAGTACAGTTTATTCTTTAAATTCACCCCTGTTCTGCTGTCTGACAGTTTCGACCCTTCTTCACTAAAAATTAATTATCTCACAGTACAGAACTCGGATAATATTTCCGTTGATTTCTTCTGAAAATAGACTCATTAGGGATTCTAAACATATAACTTTAAGCCTCTAATTATTTTTCTCCAATCTTTGGTGATTTTCCAAATTCAGAATAGGAGAACCCAAATTTATTCTGTCATTGTCATGCAAAATTCATTATATCTCATAATTTACAATTCAATTGCTTACATCGTTTCTTCTATAAGAAATTAGACTCAATAAGATTTAATTCCATATTTTATTCATCCTCCAATTCAATTTCTAAAATTTTTTGTGGTTTTTCAAACTTAGACTACTGCTACTGTCCAAAATAGTCTTAGTGCAAAATGTTGATTTTCTACTTTTAATTTCAATTTAATCCTAACTAAATTCACTTACTTTTCTTCACTTACTTTTCTATCTTAATTCATACTTTATTTCTACTCAATTTTTAACCAAACTTAGACATAATTATCTATTTTTCATCATAAGACCATAATTTTAAAATTCTCTCAATTTAGTCCTTAAAGCATAAAACTTATGAATCACTTTACAATTCAATCCTTATTTCATTTCTAACTTGAATTTCTATCAATTTAGTCCTTAATTCATCTTTTATTCAAAAAGAACAATATCTAGAAATCTAACAACTTTCAAAATTTTCACTTAAATCAAGTAGTATTCATCTCTAGGATTCCATAAACTCAAAATTTACAAGAAAATGGATTAAATTGACTTACCAATTTAACTTTGAACCTTGAAACCCCAAATTTTCCTTTTTCTTTTTCTTTCTTTCTTTCTCCCTTGTTTCTTCTCTGTTTCGTTTCAATTTCATTCTGTTTCTTATGTTTCTTTACTTATTTATATAATATAATATAATATAATATAATATAATATAATATAAATATAATATAATAACAATTTCTTATATTTTAAGTAATTACTTAGTTGTATTACAAGTGTATGTATTTAATTTATTACACATGTATTTATAATTACCATACAATTGTTAAAATAATATTATAATATCATTAATATAAATTACAATATAATAAAATAATAATATAGTCTTATTAAATAATACATTTATGAAAAAAAATCTAAGATTTTTATCCACATTTGCCGCCTCATTTATGGGACTTGGTATATTTCCCTATTTGGTCCCTTTAACTTTTCTTTAATTTATAATTAAACTTTCACACTTTATTCAATTTAATCCTTTCCACTAATTACTCTTAATTAAGCTAAATTTACTTAATTAAAGTCTAATTAACCACTCAATTGTCTTCGTAAATATTTTTAATAAATATTTACAAATCCATTTTTCAGAAACGGAGACCCGAAAATTCACTTTCCCGATAACCGTAAAATTTGGGTCATTACACAATCTAAGCTTGATATGTGTTTGGAAGATCTAAAGTACTCTGTCAATGCGTCATGTAAAGTTTCTCCTCTTTGTTACCCTTGAGGGGAAACGACTATTACATGCCCATTCTTTGGTCAAAATTTTGAGCCACCTTTTTTGGGTTCTCAACTCAAAACTCCTTTGGTCTCAAGACGCCATTTATGAGTTTTCGCCCTGGCCTTCCTTTTTTTAGGTGAAGTATTTTTGACTAAATCTGAAATTCACAGGATTGGGTAGATCTTTATCATCCATCTAGGTTAGAATCAATGTTCCTCTAGAAAATGATTTCTTTACCAAATAAGGTCCTTCCCAATTTGGCATCCATTTTCCTTTGAAGTCCTTTTGTATGGGAAGAATATTTTTCAACACTAGGTCCCTATCATGGAACTCTTTGGGGTGAACGTTTTTGTCATAAACTCGCATAATATGTTTTTGGTACATCTGACCATGACGGAGTGCTTTTAACCTCTTCTCTTCGATCAGGTTCAACTAATCATATCGAGATTGGATCCATTCTGCTTCATCTAACTTTAACTTTGATAAAACTCGTAGAGTAGGAATCACGACTTCAATGGGCAAGACTGCCTTTATTCCATAAACTAATGAGAAAGGCGTTGCCCCAATAGAGGTTCTAACAAACATTCAATAAGCATAGAGGACAAATGGTAATTTTTCATGCAAATCTTTATAAGTCTCTGTCATTTTCCCCACAATCTTTTTAATATTCATTTTTGGGAAATATGGCAACGAATTGTAATGTTTGATCTTGAATTGACTACAAACCTCTGCTATTGTGCTATTGTTCAAATTCAATGCATTGTCAGATATGATCCTT
This sequence comes from Gossypium arboreum, assembly GCF_025698485.1. Classification (NCBI taxonomy): domain Eukaryota; kingdom Viridiplantae; phylum Streptophyta; class Magnoliopsida; order Malvales; family Malvaceae; genus Gossypium; species Gossypium arboreum. Next base: position 131,681,900 of record NC_069075.1, read on the forward strand.
TCTGACATTGCATACCTACATATGATCTCTTTCTTCAAGAATTTGCTAATTGTCGATCTCGTGACATTGGTATAAAAAGTGGCTTCTACCTATTTAGTGAAGTAATCGATTACCACAAAGATGAATTGATGCCCAATGAAAGCCTTTGGCCATGGAGAAGTCATCACATGGAGAGATGAAGGAGACACATGAATTTTTCCCCATAAATTTGGCATTTATGACAACTCTTGGCATAATTAACATAATCCCCCTCCATGGAGGACGAATAATATCTGAATCTCATAATTTGTTAGGCTATTGTGAAACCATTAGCATGTGTTTCGCAAAAAACCCTCATAGACTTCTTCTAGAGTTTTATTGGCCTCAATAGCGTTTACACAACCCAATAACATTTGATCCTTTTATTTTTTTTTGTATAAGACCTCCCTATCAAGAACATACTCATTGGCCAACCTTTTTAGAGTCCTTTTATCATTTTCGGTTTCTTGCTTAGGGTATTCATGGTTCCATACATATTCAATATGTCAAAGTACCAAGGGTGATCATCATTTTCTTTTTCCTTGATGCTGTAACAATGGGTTGAGGCCTCATAAATGTTTATCTGGATAGGTTTTACACCCTCTTGTTTGTTCATTTTGACCATGAAGGCTAAGAAAGCCAAAGCATCAGCCATTTGATTTCTGCGGGAGGTAGCAGAAGGTGATGTCATCAAACTCCTTAATTAACTCGAGAATCAGCTTTTGATAGTGAATCAACTTGAAATCTTTTGTCTTTCATTCACGTTTGAGTTGATAGATTATTAGCGCAGAATCCCTATATACCTCTAGTACTTTGATATTTTGTTCTATAACTACAATGATGCCCATGATACATGCTTCATATTCCGCCATGTTATTTGTACAATCGAAATTAAGTTCACTAGTGAAAGAATAATGATCTCCGATTGAAGATACCAAGACTGCCCTAATTTCGTTACCCATGGCATTTGAGGCGCTATCACATTTAAATTTCCAAGAACATTTTCTTGGAGCACCTTCTTCAGTGGCTGTGTAATACAACAAATCCTTATTCGAGAAATCGAAATTTAAAGGCTCGCAATTCTCTAGAGCTCTGCTAGATAGGAAATCCACTATTGCACTCTATTTTACTGCCTTTTAGTTTATGAAGATTATATCAAATTCGGAGAGCAAAATTTACCATCAAGCTATTCTTCCATTCAATGCGATCGACTCCATCATGTACTTTAAAGGGTCTATTTTTTAAATGAGCCAAGTCGTATGGTACACATATATTGTCTCAGCCTCCAGATAGTCCAGACCGAGGGGCAACACAGTTTCTCAATTGGCGAATATCTGTTCTCGCATTCGATGAACTTTTTGTTGAGGTAATAGATTACTCTTTCTTTCCTCTTTGACTCATCATGTTAGTCTAATACACATTCCATAGAATTTTCAAATACTGCCAAGTATAGTATCAGTGATTTATCTGGGCTAAGTGGCATCAGCACTAGGGCATTGGAAAAGTAATCCTTGATCTTGTCGAAGGTCTTCTGCCATTCCTTATCTCATATATTTGGATTATGTTTCTTAAGGAGACAAAATATGGGGTCACATTTCTTGGTTAGTTGTGAAATAAACCGGGCAATGTAATTTAATCTCCCTAAGAAACCCCGAACCTCCTTTTGGGTACGTCGTGGTGGTAACTTCTGTATGACAATAAATTTATCTGGGTTAATCTCGATCCCTTTTTTGCTAACTACAAATCCCAGCAATTTACTCGATGTGTCCCTAAAAGTGTATTTTGTTGGGTTCAACTTTAATCGAAATTTTCTCAACCTCAAAAACAATTTCCTCAAGACTTTCACATGCTCATTTTCTGTTTGGGATTTTGTGATCATATCATTGACATAAACCTCAATTTCTTTGTGCATTATATCATGAAACAAAGTCACCATGACGCTTTGATATGTTACTCCTGTATTTTTTAGTCTGAATGGTATCACTTTATAACAAAATGTTCCCCACATCGTTACAAATATGGTCTTCTCCATATCTTAAGGATGTATATTTATTTGGCTGTATTCGAAGAAACTGTCCATGAAGGAAAGCAGTGAATGACCTACTGTGTTATCCACTAATGTATCGATATGGGGTAACGACAAATTATCTTTTGGGCTGGACTTATTTAAATCCCGATAATCGACACACATTTGCACTTTCTCATCTTTCTCAGTGTGGAGACTATATTGACTACAGATTCCGAATATTTGACCATTTGTAGGAAACCAACGTCAAACTGTTTCTTGACTTCTTCATTTATCTTCAATAATACGTCCAGCCTCATCTTTCAGAGTTTCTACTGAACTGGCTTACATTCTTCTTTTATGGGAAGTTGGTACCACGATATCAGTACTTAGACTAGGCATGTCCTGATATGACCATGTGAAGATGTCTTTGAATTGTTAGAGTAATTCAACGAGGTCTCATATTGTCTCTTCAGTGATGTAAGTTCTGATTTTCACCTCTTTCTTTTATTATTCATCCCCTAAGCTCACAATTTCCGTTGACTCTTTGTAAGGTAGGATCTATTTTTTGTCTTGCCCTACCATCTTTAGCAGGTTAAGAGATAAGTTACAATCTTGATCATCTTCAAAGTTCTGAGGTTCTTCTAGACATATATCCTGCTCAAAAGAAGACTCTAAGTCTATAGTAGTGACGCTCATATCATTGATATCCAGAAACCTGCTATAGGAATAAAAGGAGACCCAAGGAACAAATGAATTTAAGAATGATTAACTGTATGGTATGAGTATAAATGAAATGAAAAAATAGTGGAATATTTTCCAAGTGGGACGTAAAGATGCATTGTTTTCATTGAAATAAAAATAATGGACATACGCCTTTTCACAAGAGGATCCCTATTGCTACCAGGCTTAGAGCAATAGTATGTTCTGAATATTACTCTGAAATGGTCCTAAAAACTACAGGGATCTCCTCCACAGTCCAGTTGCTCAGAACGCTTCTAAAGATATAGGGACGGATTTTTGATAGTTTTTTTTCTTGAGTTCTCTCTTTAAAGGCACAAACATCTTTCCCCTCCAAACCCTCGATGTTTTCAAAGAATTCCAACTATTTGTTGTCTATTAGGCTTTGTACAAGAGTTCTTAACTCGACGTACTTTTAGATTTCATGAAATTTAATGCATGCAATGAATGAAAAAGATACATGCAAAAAGGCACTAATTTTAGTTCAATTCTATTAAAACAACTTTACTAGAAAACAAGTTTATTTACATAAAACAGATACTTCCACTTTATCAAGAAACCCTTTTTTCTTGACAAACTCTCTATTTAGAAACTGAACACGAATCAACACCTTTCCTTTAAGATGAAAATGCATGCAACCATAACCAAAACAAAACGAAACAAGTCAGTAAATTTTGTATAAAGCTTGAATATAAAGTAAGGAATAATAATCAAAACATTCCTTCTTTGTAATTTACTCAAGTAAACACTAAAGGTTTGACATGGTTCTTCCTAAGGCTAGCTCTTAGATTTTATTACATGCGGTTTGGTTTTAAAGTAAAGGTGTCTAAACCGGTAGATTCCTTGATCTTCACCCATTATAAGCTTATACGGATCGAGTTCAGTTCAGAGGAATACATTTCCATATATCTGTACGGAGGTGAAGATATTAGGAAGGAATAGCTTCTAACTCCCACTTACGAAGGCTGAAATGGAACGATTATGCCATGCAATATGTTTGAAAACATACAAAGAAGAATTCTTAAACCTGAAAAAAAATAAGACCATATGTCTAGATCACTATGTATCCCGAGATTATTAACAAAGACATTCACCAAAACAACACACGAATGATGAAATGCAAGAAAGGGATTGTCAATTTTAGACCAAGTTCTTGATTTTCGACAAAAAGACCAAAAAATAATATACTCGCGACTTGATTCTCTTATTTATCCCAACAGAGTCGCCAAGCTGTCGAAACCTCTTTAAGAATCGACTTTTTATTTTAAAAAATGAAGATGGAGTTGCCATCAATCCTTTTTATTAGGTGTAATTGGACCACCTCAAAATTTGATCATTTTAATAAAAGGTTAGATTTACTAAAACGATGATTTTCGATCTACAAAATCCAGGAAATGGGTTCGGGAGTTAGTTACGTACGAGGAAGGGTTAGCACCCTCATAACGTCCAAAATTGATACCTAGTTGATTACTTGATGTCTTAGTGTCAAGAATTGAAAATTTAAAGAAAAATTAAAATACGATCCCTTTTTGCTTGATTTGATTAAATATTGTTAACTAAATTAAAATTTATGAAAATGGCCTTTTTATTTTGAGTTAGTCGAGAAAGAACATCATGTCCCGTAAGTTCAGGCATGATATCTCGAATCCTCGAAAACAAGAATACTCGTCATTTGATTTTACCTAAGTCCTATGTGTCTTAAATTTTAAATAGGATGTTTGGTTATTTCAGTTCTAGGAAGGGGCCATACTCCGTAAGTTAGGAGCATAACTTATTGAATCCCAAAAATAATAAACATTGCCTTAGTTTTTATTATTTTTTATACGATTATGCCGAAAAACGGATGAGTGTATGTAGCAATATTTACAATGTAAGATGAAGGCAAAGTTATAGTATTAACAAAATAACAAAGAAATAATGAAATAAAATGACAAAGCTACAGTGAATACAATAATAAAAATAATTATAACAATAAAAAAATTCAATTAATAGTACTATATGATAATAATGATGATAATAATGAAATGATATAAAAATTATGATAATAATATAATTATATAAAATATTGATATTTGAGCAAATTTTAACAAAAATAATATTAGAAACGATAATCACTTGATAGTATCAAAATATCAATAATTAAAAATAAAGGACCAAAATAAAATAATCGGAAATTCATAGGAAAAAATGTAGATAGCATAAATTGTAAATGCTTGAAATTAAAAAAAGAAAAATAAATGGGCTAACTTTAATGAATAAAAGATTGAATTAAAATTTAAACAAAATTTAAAGCGTGAATTGCAAAAAAGAAAAAAAAAAAAAGAAAAGGAAATAAAGGACTAAATTGAAAATATAACAAAATTAAAAACCTAATTATAAGGAAACAGAACATAAATGATTAAATTAAAATGAGATAGAAAAGTATAGAGACTCAGAGGGCAATTATCCTAACCACATTTACACGTGTTAGTCCCTTAGTGGGTCCACAGTGGGTCAAGGGACTAAATTACACAAAAATAAAATAAAAGGGGTGAAAATAAAGCAAATAAAAATGAAATAGGATGAAATTAAAAAAGAGCAAAAAAGCAGGCGGCCAAAATAGAAATTAGCCCTTTCATGCCAAAACACGTGGATCCTAGAGGGTCGGGTCAGATATTCGGATCAGGCTTGAAAAGACGTCGTTTTGGATGTATGAAGCCAAACCCAAAACGATGTCGTTTTGAGGGGTCTATATAAGTTAAAATGTTAAAAAAATTCATTTTTATCAGTTTTTTTAAAAAAAGACTATTCCCTTTTTTTTTTCTCTCAAATCCCCTCTCCCCCAAGGCCACAAGGTTGCCGCATGCCCCGCAACCACCAGTCATCCGCGTCGATAACCACCGCCTCTGGTGGTCGAAAAATGAAAAAAACATTTTGTAAAATCCTTTTGAAACCCTAGAGTTAGATCTAGGGATAAAACATCCAAAAAAAAGGTCGAGATAGGTGAAAAAGAAGAAGAAGAAACCATTCGATTTCTTCCCTCTTCGGCAAGGCCTTCAACGGAACCCCAAGGGGTTTCGAGGTTTCTCAAATCAGAGGTGCTTCTCGACAACGACTCTTAAAAGGTAAAAATTTAAACTTTTTTTTATTCTTATTTTTTTGAAATAAAAAAAACAAATAAAATGAACTATCGTTTTTTTTGTTGTTTTTTTATATTCGATTTCTTTTTTTGTTTACAGCGAGTCTGTTTGGCTTTTATAGAGAAAATTATTGTAATATTCTATTTTGTTTTCTCTTTTTTGTTTTTGTCTCTACTATTTTTTTTCTGCCTTTTCTTGTCTTTTTTCTTCTTTTTTTTTTTGCAGGTGTTCGTGGCAAGGTCAACGCGCTAAGGAGCCATGCTTTGCCATTTCTGTGAAAAGAGGGCAGACCTCGGGTGGCATGCTTACTGATGTGGCAAGGCTGCTGCGCGGATCGAGTTTAAGGTTCTAGGGTTTTCTTTTTTCTGTTTAGGTTTTGGGCTATTGGACTTCGGGTGTTTGGGCTTTTAGGGTTAGGTTAGATGGGTTAACAGATTGGGTTTGTGTGGGTCATTTGGGTTTGTAAATGGACTTTTAGTTAATGGACTTTGTTTTTCTGTTAGGCTAGACGAAATTGGGCCTCTACATATTCGTTATCTCGACCGGCAACATTCATTGGATGGCTATTGGTGATTTTAATACACTACTTTCTTTTAATGATAAGAAAGGAGGGCGTTTAGTTAGGAAATGTTACCTTCTTTGTAATGATTTCCTTGAGATGTTACCTTCGTTTAGTTGAGTTTGGTATTGAGTTGATTCCAGGTACCAAGCCCATTTCTATTGCTCCTTATAGAATGGCTCTATTGGAATTGAAAGAATTGAAAGCTCAATTGCGTGAATTAATGATAAAGGCTTTGTAAGACCCAGAGTTCACCATGGGTGCACCGGTGCTATTTGTGAAAAAAAAGACGGATCGATGAGATTGTGCATAGATTATCGGCAACTTAACAAGGTAACAAGAAAGAAAAAGTATCCATTGCTTAGAATTGATGATTTGTTTGATCAATTGAAGGGAGCTATTGTGTTTTCCAAGATAGATTTGAGATCCGGATACTATCGGGCCATGAGTTAAAGAGTCGATGTCCCAAGATCGCTTTCCGGACTAGGTATGGTCATTATGAGTTCCTTGTGATGCCATTTGGCTTGACTAATGCTCCTGCCATTTTATGGACTTAATGAACCGAATTTTAGACCATACTTAGATAAGTTTGTAGTTGTGTTCATTGATGATATTTTGATTTATTCTCATGATGAGACCGAGCATGCGAGCATTTGAGAACGCTTTACAAATTCTGAGAGATAATCAGTTGTATGCCAAGTTCAGCAAAAGTGAGTTCTGGTTACGAGAAGTTGGTTTTCTTGGACATATTGTCTCAGGTGAAGGTATTAAGGTTGATACGTGTAAGATTTCAACCATTGTTGATTGGAAGCCTCCTAGAAATGTATCAGAAGTTAGAAGTTTTCTTGGTCTTGCCGGATATTATAGACGATTTGTGGAGGGATTTTCCATGATAGCTACCCCGTTGACGAGACTGCTACGGAAGGATGTTAAGTTTGAATGGACTGAGAAGTGCCAACAAAGTTTTGACAAGTTAAAGGCATTGTTGACGGAAGCTCCTATCTTAGTACAGCCGGAACCGGGTAAAGAATTTGTGATTTACAGTGATGCATCCTTGAATGGGCTCGGTTGTGTACTCATGCAGGAAGGAAAGGTAATTGCTTATGCCTCTAGACAATTGAAGCCACATGAGAAAAATTATCCGACACATGATTTAGAGCTAGCTGCTATTGTATTTGCATTGAAGATTTGGAGACATTATTTGTATGGTGAAAGGTGCGGGATATTTACCGATCATAAAAGCTTGAAATACTTGATGACTCAAAAAGATTTGAAATTGAGGCAAAGAAGATGGTTGGAATTGCTTAAAGATTATGAGTTAGTGATTGATTATCACCCAGGTAAGGCAAATGTAGTTGCTGACGCTTTAAGCAGGAAACTTTTATTTACATTGCGAGCTTTGAATACCAATTTAGCCATGTCGATGATGGTTCTATTTTAGCTGAATTTAGAGCTAAACCGTATTTCTTGAAGAGATTTGTGAAGCTCGAAAGATGATAATGAGTTACAAGCTAAAAGAGTTCAATGTGAGTCGCATAGAATCGATTTCGGATTGGTTCGATGGTTGTTTGATGTTTAGAGACGTAATTTGTGTACCAAAGAATGATGAGCTTATTCGAAGATTTTACAGAAGCACATAGCAGCTTCTTTATCTATTCATCCAGCAAGTACAAAAATGTATAATGATTTGAAGAAATTGTATTGGTGGGTAGGAATGAAAAGAGATATTTGAGTTTGTTTCTAGATGCTTGATTTGTCAATGTGTAAAGGCCGAACATCGGTACCCTCAGGATTATTGCAACTTGTGCTAGTTCCTAATGGAAATGGGACAGAGTTACTATGGATTTTGTGACAGATTGCCGTTAACACCTGAAAAAGAAAGATGCAATATGGGTTGTGATTGATAAGCTAACTAAGTCACTCATTTTATCCCAATCCGTATGGATTATTCACTTGACAAGTTGGCCGAGTTATACATTTCGAGATAGTTAGACTACATGGAGTGCCATTATCGATCATTTCGCATGAGATCCAAGATTTACTTCACAGTTCGAAGAAGTTACAAGAGGCTTTAGGTACGGTTGAGTTTTAGTACGGCTTTTCACCCTCGTAATCGATGGTCGGTCGAGAGAGTTATTCGTGTACTTGAAGATATGCTTAGATGTTGTGTATTAGAATTTCAAGGTAGTTGGGAAAAATACTTACCATTGGTAGAGTTTGCCTACAATAATAGTTATCATCAAGTTTGAAGATGGCACCTTATGAAGCTTTGTATGGACGTAAATGCCGCACACCTTTATATTGGACAGAGCTTAAAGAAAGCCGATTTACTGGGTTGATCTAGTTAAAGAAATGAAGAAAAGTGAAAGTTATCGAAATTGTTTAAAAGCGACTTTAGATGTGTAAGTCGATGCGATTTAAAAGAAAATAGATCGAATATCAAGTTGGTGACAAAGTTTTTTTGAAAGTATCCCTGTGGAAGAAAGTTCTCAGATTTTGCAAGAAAGGCAAACTAAGTCCACGTTTTATTGGACCATTTGAAGTGATTGAGAGAGTCGGACCATTAGCATATCGGTTAGCTTTACCGATTGAGTTAGAGAAGATTCATAATGTATTTCATGTGTCTATGCTACGTCGTTATCGTTTAGATCCGTACATGTGATTTCTCAAACAGAGGTTGAGATTCACCAGACATGACTTACGGTGAAGAACCGTAAAGATTCTAGCTCGAGAGGTAAAGCAATTAAGGAACAAAAGTATTGTACTTGTGAAAGTACTATGGAATAGACATGGGGTAGACGAGGCTACATGGGAACCCAAGAGGCTATGCAAAACAAAGACCCATATCTCTTCACAGTAAGATTTTCGGACGAAAATCCTAAAGGGGGAGAAATGTAACATTCCGAAATAGGGCCTAAATGTAACATGATTGTGTGAAAATTTCGTGATAAAATTCTATGCATAAAGTGCTTAAATTGAGGTTAGGGACTAAATCGAATAATTTGCAAAACTTGCATTCTAGAAGTTTTTAGTATGAAATTATTTTGGAATATTAATTAGGAGATCTTAAATGGTAATTTGACCAATTTTAAGTTCATGGACAAAATTAGGACATGGAAGGAATTTTTGAAAGTTTAGTAAGGAGGGCATTTTGGTCATTTGGTTATTAACATTAATAAAAAGGTAAAAAAGATGATAAAATTGTATCATCTTCTTCAAGTTACCAGCAAAACCTTACCTCTCTCCATAGCTGGGGTTTCTTCAACTTTCAAGCTTCATAGTAAGTGATTCCAAGCCCCGTTTTTAATGATCTTTACGTTTTGAAGTCCCTAGCTCGATAAAAGCTTATGCTAGCAATAATTTAAGTTAGGAATCAAATTTGGAAAAATACCCATAGGTGAAATTTGTGTATTTTGATGTTTTATGATGGAATATGAGGTTTTAAATTATGTTAGACAACTTGTGCTACTTGGTTTTAAGTGAAAACGAGTAAAAGGCTTAATCCAGAAAAATACCTAATAGTCATAAGTACATGTTAGTGTGTGAATTTGATGTTGCCATAGAAGGAAAAATGATCAGCATGTCATAAAACATAAGAAAATAGGATGAAGTTTAATTTACGAGCCTTGGGGCAAAAGTGCAAATATGTGAAAGTTTAGGGCAAAAATGTAATTTTGCCAAAGTTTGAGTAAAGGGTTGTTTTGATAAATGTTGATATTAAATAAGCTAAATTTGCTATTATAGATCAAGAAGAGCGAAATTCGAGAGTAGATCGGGAAAAGAAAAGTAAAGGACTAAATTGTAAAGTTTAGTCACATTTTGTATCGAGGTAAGTTTACAAGAAATAAATGCAATATTCTTTTATTTTACATTATTATTGTCAATTTCAGCATTTATATATTTATGTTATGAAAATATTTAAAGTCGAATTTAAGGTGAAGTGACAGAGGAAAAGTGTTAGAAAGCCCCAGTTGAACCCTAGGAATGTTAGGATATTAGGGTTGACAGATGTAACTAAATGAGCCATGTAAGTCCATATTAGAAATATGGCTTTGGAGACAGGATTGAGCCATGTAAGTCCATATTATATATGGCATTGGAGACAGAATAATTATGTAAGTCCATGTCAAAGACATGGCATTGGGTGATATTGATAGACAAGAACGACCCTAGTATCCTTAGTATTCCGAGTGGTTCAACGGGTCAGGATACGAGTTAAATTACAGTAAATTAACAGCAAAGGAAAAGTAGATTATACTTATGAAAAGGAAAGGTCGTAAGAAAGAAGGTAAGGGAATAAAGAAGAAGATAGAAATTGAGAAGTAAAGAAATTTATGATGTTAGATGATATTATGCATAATTATCCATTATGTTGAATGTTGTGATTTATTTGCTTGTAAGCTTACTAAGCCTAGTGCTTAATCTCTTTATTTTCTTCTTCTTATAGTACTTATCTAGCCACTCGGGGATCGAAGGAAACGCCGGAGGCCGATCACACTATCAAAGAAATAACTCGGTATAATTAGACGTTTTGTTTTGTGTATGGCATGTATAGAAACTTAGCCACTTTTGGTATAATATGAACAATGAATGATGTGTAAATACTTGCTAGTGATTAGCTAATAAAAATGGCCGATGATATGCATGTTTATTAATATGTATGATTGAATGGTGATTATCACATGAAAATTATGAAAAATGTGAAAGTAACCTAAAAACAGATTCAAGTAACAGCAATGAGGTAACTTTGAAAAATCACTAAAAATTTCATAAACATAGTTTGAAGATGAATAATATATGAAATTAAATCTTATTATGTGTATTTTCTTATGGAATAAGAAAAATAGGTAAAGGTATTATATTTCATGATATATATGAGTTTTAGTGAAACAGGGTCAGAGCGATTTCTGGAACCCCTGTTTCAACTTTGGAAATTCACCATAAATTGTACAAAACTAATTAGAAGGTATAATTTATATGGTTATAATCCTTGTTGAGTCTAGTTTTAAGAGAAACAAACGGCTTAGTGATATAAATTTTGTACAGGAAGAAACATGGTTCGTAGTAACAAGAGGTTAGTGCAGTCGAGTTTTGAAACAGGGGAAACTTTAACTAATAAACTGTACTAATTGGCCAAGTCAAAAATCTATAAAAAAAATTAGTAGATAGATATATGAGTCTAGTTTCAGGAAAAATTTACGGATCTTAATTTCTAGTTTCGAACTCAAGATATGAATTTTAGGCGACTACGACGCAGAATGGCAGTACATTCGAAATGCTTAAATAAACAATTTAAACCTATTTAAGGGATAGAATAAGTTTAGTAATGCCTCGTGCTCGATTCTGGCAACAGTCTCGGGTAAGGAGTGTTACAGATTATGGGTGCTATTTGTGAATGGGTCAGGAAAATCTTTGATAGGCAGGTTATTAATAGGAAGCTTAATAGTACCTTACTTGTGCTTATACCTAAGGTTCATAAGTCTAAAAGTTTTACACAGTTTCACCCAATAAGTTTATGTTTAGTTCTCTACAAATTGATCATGAAGATTATTGCAAATAGATTTAAGGTGGTTTTACCCATAATTATAGGGCCAGAGCAAGCGGGTTTTATTGTTGGAAGGAGCATCACAGACAACATCATAGTGGCCTAAGAAGCCATCCACTCAATATGAAGCAAACAAAAAAAATGGATGGCTATTAAGATTGATTTGGAGAAATCCTATGACTGGGTTAGTTGGAAATTTATAGACTCCTCCCTCCAAACGGCAAACATTTCTAATGTCCTTAGAAATGTCTTCATGTCAACCATCACAAGCTCAACTATGCAGATTCTTTGAAATAGGGTGCCTACTTAAAAGTTCAGTCTAGCTAGGTGCATTCGTAAGGGGCATCTTTTGTCTCTTTATCTTTTTGTTCTTTGCATGGAAAGGTTTGGTCAGAGTATTAATTCATCTAGAAGCTCTAGTCTCTGGTTTCCCATTCGATTATTCAGGTCAGGACCGTCACTCTCTCACTTATTTTTTGTTGACGATCTTGTTATCTTTGGGAAAGTTAATGTGAACCAAGCTAATTTAATTAAAGATCTGTTGAGTTCATTCTGTGGTTTTTCTAGACACTGGGTGAATGCTCATAAGATGAACATTTTCTTTTCTAAAGGAGTAGAGGACGATTTGGTAGGTCACTTGTGTGACAAGCTTGGATTTCGTATGGTCCATAATTTGGGTTCTTATTTGAGAGTTCCCCTCTTTTACCAAAGGGTGACCATTAGTTCTTTGAAGTTTGTGATGGTAAAAGTCAAATCAAGGTTACAAAGGTGGGATGCTAGGCATTATCTTTAGCTGAGAGAGTTACTTTAGCACAATTGGTCATTTTCACAATTCCTAGCTATTTCATGCAATCCTTAAGGATATCACAAGGAATATATGACGAAATTGAGAGTATTGTTAGACAATTTATATGGGGATCGACCAGAAGGAGTAAAAAAATGGCTCTTGTTAGTTGGGACTCGGTTTGTCAACCAAAGACTTATGAAGGGCTTGGGATTCGATAGTTGAAAGATGGTTTACCCTTCAGTATCTCTCGTAGTAATTGTTCATTCCTTTAGAGAGCTCTATCTAAGGTATGACTTTTGCTTAGAGAAAATATATTCTGGTCTGTTGGATATGGTAACATCATTAGGTGTTGGAGGGATAACTGGATTCCGAAGATTGGACCATTGATTAATCTTATCCCAACAAGTGCCAATATTATCATGGATTGTTGTCTAAAGGAGATGACTACAGATGAGGGAAGGTGGAATTTGAAACTTTTTCAGGTTTGATTATCAGAAGATTTAATTAGACGCATTACTAGCATTTCACCTCCACACCCTTTAGTGGGGCCTGATAGATTAGCTTGGTTGGGAACCTCATCAGGCTGCTTCTCTACTAAAAGTGGTTATCGTAAGATTAAGAAGGGTTTATGGGATCCTAAGAAGGAAGCTTGGAAGTTTCCATGGAAGGTTAAGGGTCCTCAAAGGGGTTTAGGTTTTTCTCTGGCTGGTTTTTAAACAGCAGCTGCTTACTCATGTAAAGCAACTAAGGCGTAGTGTGGACAGTGACGCAAGATGTCTTATCTGTGGCCATGAAACAGATGATGTTTTACATGCTATAAGGGATTGTGTTGCAACGAAGAATGTATGGTCCCGGATCATCCCACCCCATAAGGTATCTTTTTTCTCTTTATGTAATTTGTAGGAATGACTTGAATTTAACTTAGAAAAGCGAATCAATATAACCTGGAGGAATGTTGAGTGGTCTAGCTTCTTTGGCCCTGTTGCTTGGCGGATATGGAAGAATTGAAATATTTTCACTTTTCAAGGGGAGCCGTGGACTGTAGAGGAAATTGTCAAATGTGCGCATAGTTGGGCTAACCAATACTTTTTTGTTTGCAAGAGAGGGAGTTCTATAAGACTTATCTCGAGAGTGGAGATGGTGGATAAAAAAGGTGGATTTACATAAGATCCGATAGATCTATCAAAATCGATACAGGTTGCGCTGCTGCTGGTGGAGTATTTAGAGATCATAATGGCGAATGGATACTTGGCTTCAACCGCACATTGGTACAAGGAAGACAACAAGATAGAGTTATGATGCAGACTGATACTTTTGAAGTTATTGGAGCTATCAAAGAGTCTCTGTCGAATGGATCTAATTCTACATTAATTAGGCGTATTTTACAAATTTTGCAAAATGAGGAAGATTGGTCAATTGAATATGTTCCTAGAAAAGAAAACATGGAAACTGATAGTATCACTAAACTGGCCTTTGGTAGGGAGGAGGGCATATAGTTATATGAAATTTCTCCTCTTTTTTTTTAGTATTTTGTGATGTTTTACTTTATTTTCACCCAAAAAAAATTTAAGTTTCTAGTATACAAACAAACTTTTTTGTTTGGTTAAACGCAGGGGCGAAGCTAGAAATTTTTTTTAAGGGGGCCGGATGAAATTTTAATTTTTTATAGTTTATATTTTTATAATTTGTAAAGGATTAAATTGAATTTTTATAATTTTAGGGGGGGCCAAAGTGCAATTTTACCTTTACTAATTTAAAATTTTTAAAAAATTTCAAGGGCCTAAAATGAAAATTTTCATTTTAGGGGGGCCGGGGCCTATGCCAGCCCCCCTAGCTACGCCCCTGGTTAAATGTATACCAATAAACTTAATCGAGTGGTTTAATGAATAAATAAATATTTATTTTAAATTTAAAAATACAGTGGAATAATTTTAAATAAAAATTGGAAAGCGTAGTCTCCTGTAGCGGGCAAAAGGTGAAAAATGGATACGGGGTTTGGCTGGTTTGGGTTTGAAAAATGAAAGTGATTGGTATTTTGCTTTCCAGTATGTTTGGCTTTTGGTGTATGTCTTCATATAGATGTTTGAATGCATCCATCACGTTTTATACAGCTTCCTGTAACATACCATCTTATTCGGTGGTGGACGTCATGCGCAACCTCTTGCACTTGCCTATTCGCCATCTCCAAATACTAAAAAGTGCTCGTCTGAATTTACTTTTCGCTATTTATGTTTTATTTCGATATTTATTTTATGTTTATATATTTTTTCAAATTAGTATTTATACTTTATTTTTACATAAAATTGTGCATGAATTAATTTGTGTTAATAATGGTATCATTGTACTGTTATTATCTGAAAACTAAAATATTAAAAATATAAAAATTCTAAAATAATATTTTCTATAAAAGTTATAATTTAATGTAAAAGTGTACAAAATTTTACATCACTGAACAAATTATTTCATGAATTTGATTTTTATTTAAAATTTTATTTTATAATTTTTATATAAAATATATTTTTATAAAATATATGAAAAGATATAAAAATGGAATTTTTTATTTTTATGAAACATTATAAAAATATATATTTTTAATTTTGATTGTATATTTTTAATTTTTAGATTTTTTTATAATTTTTGGATGATAACATCATTATGACAACATCGTCACCACGTGTCAAATATTAATTGGACAACATGGAAAAAGTTAACACCATGTATCATTTTTCTGATACTTTTGTAAGAAATAAGATTACAGTCAAGAAAAGCTAATAAAGACTTTGAAAGAACAAGTTGTCCATTGTTTAATCTCTTTTCTGAATTGCCAATTGCATGTCGTACAAGCCCAATTTGCGGGCCCAATATAACCTCACAGCCCAAATACCAAGGCCCACATTAATACCCAACCTACCCTAGCCCAAACCACCAGCAGAAAAAAAACAAGGAAGCAGCAAACCCTAGGTGCCTCCACTTGCACCGCCTCTCCTCCACCTGCCCTCTCACAACTCTGACGACACCTCAGCCCCGTCCCATCGCCCATTACTTGCAAAACGAAAGGAAAGCACGCAAAAGAGATGAAAACAGAGCATAAGCAGCAAGCAATAGCAGAGATCACGAAATATTTCTCTTGTAATTGGCTATAAAGCCGAAAATGAAACCGAATGTAAGAGAACGGTTTTGCATTTTTGAAAGGGGGATTTTTCGGAAAAATAAAAAAAAACCATTGTATCAAACGATTTGAAGCAAAAATCAAAGGAAAGAAAAGAAGTTTAAATTTACTCTTATTTTTTGTTTAGATTTTTCGACTTTTCTATTTGTTTTTACTCTATTTACTTTACAAGAACTTTCTAAATAAAAAAAAAAGAAAGCTTGAAATAAATAAAATAGGAGGGGAATGAGCTTACCCGAATCGCGTCGCCGGAACTCCTCCCTTCGCCGTTGAGTTCGAACTCCAAAGAGAGAGGGAAGCCTCCCGATCTGGTTTTCCTAGGCCTCGAAGGTTTGGCCTTCAAACGCAACTTAATCAAGGGCTGAAAAGCCCGTTTGATGCTGCCATGACCGCAGGCAACAGTGGAGGAGCGCAGGACCGACAGTGGCACTAAAAGGGGTTTGAAACCCTGGTACAGAGAAGAAAATTTCTGAAACTTTATTAAAGTTGGCTGAAAATGAAGCAAAAAAGAAATTTTAGGGGTTTTTGTGAAGAAGCAAACGACGCCATTTGATGTGTGGGTTCAGGGGCTCAAAACGACGTCGTTTTGGCCCCTGACCTACGTGACCCGACCCAACGCCCAAAGAAGATCCACGTGTTTCTGCAAAAGGGGATATTTCCTCTTTTGGTCCTCCTGTCTCTTAATTACTCTATAATTCACTTTTCTTTATTTTTAATTTGGCCCGATTATTTCATTTTTATTTCATTTTAATCCTGCATGAGGTGCAACGTTTTAAAGGTTGGGATATTTCTTCCTTTAGGCCCTCCTGGCTGTTCGTGTGTTAAAATCAGTCCCCTTCCCTATTATTTATTTTAAATTTGCCTCATAAATCCCATTTTCAATTCAATTTCACCCTTTTTTCTTACTTTTTTCTCTTTATTCTATCTTAATTTTCATATTATTAATACTACTATATTTTATTACTGTTATTATATTATTTATTAGCATCTCATTATTATCATTCTTACTTAATATTTATAAATATATACGTTATGTAGTATTATTAATAGCTTAATATCATTGTTATTATTAATGTATTTGTATGTTATATATGTATTCTTTTAATATATATACGTTATGCTCCATATTACGCATATATGTATTAGTATTATATTATGTATATTTGTTCTTTTCAAACATTATATATATATATATATATAATGTATATATTTTAATATATTATGTGTATATTTTGTTTTGTATTTCATGTACATATTATGTATATACATTTAATATTATCATATCTATTTTCAATATATATTTATGTAATGTTTTATTATTATTATCATTATCTTTGCATTTTTACTGTTATTATTATTATACCTTCATTGTTATCACTATTGTATTATTACTTTTAGTACTATAACATTTTTCATTACTTATACGCTATTACTTTTATACTAACTAATTTAATATATATATATATATATATATATATATTTTAGCGCATTTATTTTGCTTATATGTATCATTACTCTTATTATTATCGTTTCATCATCTATTTATTTATATCCTTGTAAATTATTTCAAACATTAAATCATTCATTATTTGTATTATCATTATTATTATTACTAATATATATGCATACTATGTAATTTTATTATATTACGATACATTTTATATATACTACGATATGTATTTTTCCAATATTGTACTATTATCACTATGTATATATATTCCTATATTTCTTATCACTTCTATTCTTACGTAAGTACTTTAATACATATATATATATATATATATATATATATATATATATCATTATTATCGTTTTCGTTTTCGTTATCATTGTCATTTTTATATTTATTTATTTATTTATTAATTTACTTGCGTATTCGATCATTTTATTTTCCTCATGCGCTTGTTTACTAGCCTTGTTATTATTTCACCTTTCATAATTGCTCGTATTATTATGTTTGACATTGTCACACTTATTATTACGCATTAGCATCATAATTTGCTTTTATATTTTGCTATAAATCACATCATGCTTTTTTATTTGATACCTTAAAACAATTCTTTCATAAAAGTGATGTTCCGTATTTGGTAAGTCAAGATGATCGTGCCCTAACTTACTGGGTTTCGATTCTTCTTTTTACCTAAATAACGGAATATTCTTTAAAAAATCACAATACGAGTTTTGAAAAAATGTTATTCTCGGAGAAACGAGGTGTTATGCCCTAACTTACAGGGTATGACATTCTATTACCTTGAGATAAGATTTGGAAATTCGAGATATCGTGTCCTAACTTACTGGGTGTCGATTTTTCTCGTTTACACTAAATGATCGAATACCCTTTTAAAAAAAGGGGGTTAAAATACATGAATTTTAAATAAAGGCAAGCTCGTTCTCAAAGTTCGAGATGTCGTGTCCTAACTTACTGGACGTGGTGTTTATTACTTCAAGATGAGAAGGTCTTTAATATTTGAGCATTTTTTACAAAGAGGGATCGTATTTCAAAGTCTTTCAAGCTTTCAATCTTCAACATTAAGACACTAATTAATCAACTAGGTACCAATTTTTGGGCGTATCGAGGGTGCTAATCCTTCTTCGTATGTGAATCGACTCCGAACTCATTTTTCGATTTTGTAGACCAAAAATTATCGTTTTAGTAAATCATAACTTTTATTAAAACGATTAATTTAAGGTGACCCGATCACACCTCATCAAAAAGGATTGGTGGCGACTCCTTTATTCGTTTTCATTTTCAAAATCAAAGTCGATTCCTGTTTTTCAAAAAATGGTTACGACAGCTTGGCGACTCCGCTGGGGACCCAAATAAGAGAGTCAAGCCACAAGTTGATTAACTTTTATCTTTTTGTCGAAAATTGAAAATTTGATTTTGATATACGATCATTTCATTGCATTTCACCCGTTTTTCTTGCGGTTTTCATCATTTTATTCCTATTTTCTTTAATTGCTTCGAGTTTTTATGCATATATCCTCGCACATTGCATTGCATGACCATTGTGGTCACACCCCTCTAAGTGGGAGTGAGAAACTACTCCTTCATGAGGTTTTCACCTTCGTGCAGGATAGTGGATCACTTTCGGGATACATCCGTACCTGTGTCTTCGTGAGATTTTCATCTCCGTGCAGCCATAGGGAAATGTATTCCCCTAAACTGAACTCAGTCTGTATGAGCCTATAATGGGCGAAGATCGAGGAATCTGCTGGTTCAGGTATCTTTACTCTAGAACTGAGCCACATGTAGAGAGACCTAGGAGCCCACCCTAGGTAGAGCCACTCCGAACCCCTAGTGGTCACCTGAATTGCTTTATTTGTTATTTATTTATCCTGCACTAACGTGTTTTGTTTATAATTGCATTGCATTACGTCATCATAAGAAGGGGGTGTTGATTCATATTTGATTGCTAAGTAGAACAGTTTCTCATAAGGAAACAAATTTTTTGATAAAGTGGATTATAACACGGTTGTCTAATATGGTCCAAGTAAACACAATGAAAGAATGCTGATAGTCTGTGAAGAAATACAAGACTTTGCTTCATTGCCTGAGGATGAAAGCCAACAAAGATTGTTCGAGAGCCGTCATGTCTTAAAGAAGCTAACAAGTATCGTGGGGATAAGTGAGCAATGAGTCGCAGCTTGGATCAAGCAAAAGGAGTTAATGGAGACATCTTTTAGAAAATTCGCAAGACTTGACCATAAGATCCGGATATGAAGAGGAAGATAGGTGTTTTCACTTGGAATATGAGAGAAAGGCCGTATATGTAATCCTTTTTATGTAAAGGAATTTGTTTTCTAGAAAAGTTGTTCTAATGAAATTGAATTCAGAATCAATGCCTCACTTTCTTTTTGCATTCATTTCATGCATTTGCATTGCATTGCATTATTTGGATTAGACTTTCCCTAACCGTAATTAGGTGAAATTATTTTAGTTAACCTGGGAACCGACAAAAGTCAAGCGAATAGGCATCTTTATGGTATAAGGAAAAGGATAAAAGTTATGGATCAAAGATTGGAAAGACTTGAACAACTTCAAAAAGAAATGCAAGACCAATTACAACTGCAAATGCAAGAGCAACTGGCGAAGATCCAACAAGATATAAGGGACCAAATGCTAGATGCCCAAAGGAATACGATGAATCAGTTGTCCCAATTACTGACTAAGGGGCTAGGAAAAGGAAAAAAAAACTTCATGATCAATGCTAGGGAGGAAAATGATGAACCTCTATACCCTCCGGGTTTCACCCCGATAAACGATCAGACATGTCCGCAAGATGTACCTATTGCTATCAGATCACAACATCAGGTCGGTACCTCGGCACCCGTGAACTACCCGACGGGCTCAGGTTCCAATCCAAGGAACAGTCTAACCAATCATGAAGTTCCTGATCTAGACAAAATGGAAGGAATAGAAAAAGCAAAGTTTGAACTGGCAAGACAACTCGAAGATCGATACAAGTGGTTGGAAGAAAAACTTAGAGTGATGGAGAATGCTGATTACCATCGCAGGGTTGATGCCAAGATCTGAGTTTGGTACCTGATCTAGTACTCTCGCCAAAATTTAAGACTCCAGAGTTTGAAAAGTATAATGGGACTAGTTGTCCTGAAGCTCACATCACAATGTTCTGTCGAAGGATGACGGGATATGTTAATAACGACCAATTATTAATTCATTGCTTCCAAGACAGCCTGATCTTTTCAGCAACTAAATGGTACAATAAATTAAGTCGTGCTAAAATCAATTCATGGAAAGACTTAGCACGTGCTTTTATGAAGTAGTATGGCCACGTGACTGACATGGAGCCTGACAGAATTACACTACAGAATATGGAAAAGAAGCAAAGTAAGAGCTTCAGGCAATATGCCCAAAGATGGAGAGAGGTAGCGACGCAAGTCCACCCGCCTCTTCTGGAAAAGGAGACCATGATGCTTTTCATCAATACTCTGAAAGCCCCGTTCATTACCCATATGTTGGGAAGCGCTACCCTGAGCTTCTCAGACAAAGTAATGTCTGGCGAGATGATTGAAAATGCAATCTAGAGCGGGAAGATATATGTAGGAGAAAGCGCAAAGAGGTCAACCCCAAATAGAAATGAAAATGAAGTGAATAATATGAGCAAAGGGTACCCCAAATTGGTCAACATAGGCCAGCCGAGGCAGGAATCCAACTCGAGGCCGAATACAGAAAGGCTCCGGTTTAGACCAATCCCAATGTCATATAAGGAGTTGTATCAGAATCTCTTTGATGTACATGTGGTGTCACCGTTCTACTCGGAACCAGTGCAACCTCTGTTCGCAAAATGGTATAATGAGAATGCTCAATGCGAGTACCACGCGGGAATAACGGGACACTCAATCGAAAACTGTACTACTTTTAAAAAGTTGGTCGAAAGGTTCATTGAAATGGGAGTTTTAAAGTTTGACGATTCCTCAGAACTAAATCGCTTTGACCATGCAGTAAATATGATTTGAAAGTGGGGGCAAGAGATTTGCAATGCCTTGAACAAGTCAAAAGCTTGGAAGGAATATCAGGGAATCTGAATGACCTATCCGAAGAAGGAACCGGGGAATAAAAGTTTCCAAACCCTTATATTACTTAGAAGTGTTTTGAACAATGGGACTGTGGAAGAGATCCATTTATTGTTAGAGTTAATCTAGAGTAATATTCAAAACACGCTTGTTGCTTTAAGCCTAGAAGCAATTAGACCCCTTTTGTGAAATAGGCTTGTATCCTAAGTCTTTATTTCAATAAAATGCATCTTTTTGAGCAAATATTTTTTGATTTCATATTGTACAAATAATCGTTCTTAGATTCATTTGTTCTTTGGACTTTCTTTCAAATATTCATGTATACTTCATCCATGATCATACCATACAAATAATCATCCTTAGAATCATTTATTCTTTGGAATCTACCTTCAGCGGGTCCCCAGATATCAATAATGTGAGTAACGTTGTCATTGACTCCGAGTCTCCTTTTGAGCGAAATATGGGCCTAAAGGGATCTCAACACTTTGAAGATGACAAAGATGTAGACTACACTCTGATTTGTTAGGGATGGTAGAGTAAGATGAAAACAGATCCTCTCTTACAAAAAGTCAGTAGACAGTAGGCCTAGGACAAGAGAAAGAGGCAAACATCGAAGTCTGCATTACCATACAGGCAAAGCGAGCGTCATTGAGTCACTTCCAAGAATTTAAAGATTTTTGCACGATTGTATCAAGATACACCTGGCTACTAAGACATGAGGATGTTGCAGGGTTTTGAATGACATATGCTAATGGGTTTACGATGGCCAGGCTAATCATGAGATTTGGGTTCTGCTGGCCCACCATAGAACGGGATTGCATCAGTATGCCGTAAATGCCAAATTTAAGAAGAGAAATTCATGTGCCCCTTCATTCTTTCGACTTTCTCTATGTGGGGCATGGAGGTTATTGGGCCGATCTCGTCGAAGGCTTCTAGCAGGCATCAATTACTTTGCTAAGAGGGTGAAAGTTGCCTCATATGCCAATCATCAAATCCTAAAAAAAAAAAAAGATCATGGAAAGGTGACTGAGACTTGTAAAGATTGGCATAAGAAGTCATCATGTACCCTCTATGCTCATCGAACGTTGGCCAAGACCTTCGCCGGGGCAACATATTTCGTTAGTCTATGGGATAAAAATGGTTTTGAAGAAAAGATTCTTTGTCTCTGAATCTTGACAGAGTTGAAGTTGGATAAGGCAAAATGGATCCAATCC
Source organism: Gossypium arboreum (assembly GCF_025698485.1). Classification (NCBI taxonomy): domain Eukaryota; kingdom Viridiplantae; phylum Streptophyta; class Magnoliopsida; order Malvales; family Malvaceae; genus Gossypium; species Gossypium arboreum. The sequence goes on from NC_069075.1 coordinate 131,704,595, forward strand.
CAATATGATCAATTGAGTTTGAAGAAAGGAGGTTGAAAGCCATCTGTCATGGTCTAATAAACGATGTGAACTTATGATGAAGAGGTTCATCCTAGGAAATTCCACTAGGGGAACTTGATATTAAAGAATATCCCTCCTATACAAAAGGACTTTAGAGGAAAGTGTATGTCAAAACTAGGAAAGACCTTATAAAGAAGGCATGTTCTGGAGGAACATTGATCTAGTTGAAATGAATGGAAAAGATTTGCCCAATCCGGTGAATTCAAATCCAATCAAAGAGCGTTTTACCTAAAAGGAAAGAGGCCAAGGTGAAAACCCCCAAAGGGCGCCTTGAGACCAAAGGGATTCGAGTTGAAAACCCGAAAGAGGCAGCTCAAATTTGGATCAAAGTGGGGCATACATTAGTCTTGCTATGCCTGAATTAACAATGAAGAAGTATGCTACGTCTTGGGGCATCGACAAAGTACTCCGGATCCTCTAAACACATATTGAGCTCAAACAGGTCTTCAAGAAATTGGTACAGAGAAGCTCAAGCTGCGATATCTGGGGCATCTAGCTTCTATTTTACCCATTTTGAATTTGTTATCTTTGATTCTTTTCAAGATATGTTCGAATAAATTTTCTTCTTATGTGCATTACTATATTTGATTAATTTATTCATTTTGAGTTAATTTCCTTCTCATTGCATTTGCAATCTTTGATTAATTTATTCATTTCGAGCTATGCTCCCAATCAATTTCCTTCTTGTCCATTGTTTTGATCTTTTTCAAGCATTCTGCATTGAAATAACGGTTAATGGACCAATAATACTTTCACAAAAGAAGTTTTGCATATTACTCTGGAAGTTTCTAAATAGTATAGGAACCTGAAACAGGACCATTATTTAGAACTTACCAAGTCTAAGGGTTGGAAATATTTGAGAGAGACGAGTTTAAAATTGTGGCTATCTCTCCAAATTCTTTGATATCAGTTGCACGAAAAAACAAAATATCGCACCAGTGACACAATCTCGATGAATAACGAGCGATGTCAACCCAAGTGTAAAAAAGGAGTCACTCTCGGGAAAAGAAATAATACTCTGCATTCATGCAAATATCAGGCATATGCATCTGGTCATTACACCCAGGGAATGGTGTAATAGATTAAATAGATTGAAGATGATACAAATCCTATACCTTTGAGTTGTAGCAGGATGGATGGAAGAAACCAAATGTTATTCCTATGAAATTGCAGTGGGATGCACAAACTTTATGTCCTAGAAGGTACAGTGGAAGGGACTCTGAAATTACAGCGGGGCAAGTTTGCTGAGCAAAATATGATTGTTTCTTTGACTTTTCTATCAAAAATACCAACCGAACAAGATGGCAGCATAATACGACAGTGATAATGTCCTGATGAAAAATGAGCGATGATACCTTAAGCCTTTTAAAGAGATCATTTTCATTCATATACCATTCATAACACATCTAATTAGGAGCATTTGATTCATTTCGATCATAGCATCCTAATTATTTGACACATTTATAACACATCTGGTTAGGAGCATTTGATTCATTTCGATCATAGCATCCTAACCATTTGACATAAGCATAGATACATGGAACTGATTCTACAGGTCATGTCCCTAGAATCAGTGAATTCACAAGCTTTAACCCCTTAAGTAGTAGGCTAACAAGCTGAATTGACAGATCTTAACCCCCTAAGTAGTAGGGAAACAGATCGAAGATGATGGGCTTTAAACCCCTAAGCAGTAGGGTAACAGGCTGAATTTATAGACCTTAACCCTCTAAGCAGTAGGGCAACACGCTGAATTGACAGATCTTAACCCCCTAAGCAGTAGGGAAACAGATTGAAGATGATGGGCTTTAACCCCTTAAGCAGTAGGGTAACAAGCTGAATTTACAGATCTTAATCCCCTAAGTAGTAGGGAAACAGATCGAGGACGAAGGGTCTTAAACCCCTAAGCAGTAGGGTAACAGACCGAATTTACAAGATCTTAACCCCCTAAGCAGTAGGGAAACAGATTGAGGATGAAGGGTCTTAAACCCCTAAGCAGTAGGGTAACAGACTAAATTTACAAGATCTTAACCCCTTAAGCAGGAGGGAAACAGATCGAAGGCATTGAACCTTAAACCGCTAAGTAGTAGGGTAACAGGCTAAATTTTCAGATCTTATCTCCCTAAATAGTAGTGGAGCAGATCAAAGATGATGAGCCTTGACCCCTAAGCAGTAGGGTAAAAGGCTGAAAAATATAGATTTTATCTTTCTGAAATGGCGCCGGAGCGTCTCGAAGCCACAGCAGATCTCTTCGAAGTTTCAGCAGAGTAAATTGAAGTCACGTGTCTTATCTCCTTGAAGCTGCAATGGAACAGACTGAAGATAGCAAATCTTATTTCTCTGAAGTTGCAGTGAAGTGGAGTAAAGTAACGAGCCGCAGTAGACTGGAATGAAGCTACCTGAAGAATAAGAGCACCAAAGAAGTTAGACTCGGCGATCGGGCAAATTGGTCTTTCTTGAAAGTCTTTGCTCTATTCTCATTACAGGACAATGAGCAAAGAGGGGCAGTTGTACAAACCCAATTTGCGGGCCCAATATAACCTCACAGCCCAAATATCAAGGCCCACATTAATACCCAACCTACCTTAGCCCAAACCACTAGTAGAAAAAAAACAAGGAAGCAGCAAACCCTAGGTGCCTCCACCTGCACCGCCTCTCCTCCACCTATCCTCTGACGCCTCTGACGACGCCTCAGCCCCGTCCCATCGCCCATTACCTGCAAAACGAAAAGAAAGCACGCAAAAGAGAATAAAATAGAGCAGAAGCAGCAAGCAATAGCAGAGATCACGAAATATTTCTCTTGTAATTGGCTATAAAGCCGAAAATGAAACTGAATGTAAAAGAACGGTTTTGCATTTTTGAAAGGGGGATTTTTCGAAAAAATAAAAAAAAACCATTGCATCAAACGATTTGGAGCAAAAATCAAAGGAAAGAAAAGAAGTTTAAAAGGTTTTGCTCTTATTTTTGTTTAGATTTTTCGACTTTTCTATTTGCTTTTACTCTATTTACTTTACAAGAACTTTTTAAATAAAAAAAAGAAAGCTTGAAATAAATAAAAGAGGAGGGGAAGGAGCTTAACCGAATCGCGTCGCCGGAACTCCTCCCTCCGCCGTTGAGTTCGAACTCCGAAGAGAGAAGGAAGCCTCTCGATCTGGTTTTCCTAGGCCTCAAAGGTTTGGCCTTCAAACGCAACTTAATCAAGGGCTGAAAAGCCCGTTTGTTGCTGCCATGACTGCCGTCAACAGTGGAGGAGTGCAGGACCGACGGTAGCACTAAAAGGGGTTTAAAACCCTGGTAGAGAGAAGAAAGTTTCTGAAACTTTCTTAAAGTCGGCTGAAAATGAAGCAAAAAAGAAATTTTAGGGGTTTTTGTGAAGAAGCAAACGACGCCGTTTGATGTGTGGGTTCAAGGGCTCAAAACGACATCGTTTTGGCCCCTGACCCGCGTGACCCGACCCGACGCCCAAAGAAGATCCGCGTGTTTCTGCAAAAGGAGATATTTCCTTTTTTGGTCATTCTGTCTCTTAATTACTCTATAATTCACTTTTCTTTATTTTTAATTTGGCCCGATTATTTCATTTTTATTTCATTTTAATCCTACATGAGGTGCAGAGTTTTGAAGGTTGGGATATTTCTTCCTTTAGGCCCTCCTGGCTGTTCGCGTGTTCAAATCGGTCCCCTTCCCTTTTATTTATTTTAAATTCGCCTCATAAATACCATTTTCAATTCAATTTCATCCTTTTTTCTTACTTTTTCTCATTATTCTATCTTAATTTTCATATTATTAATACTACTATATTTTATTACTGTTATTATATTTATTTACTAGCATCTCATTATTATCATTCTTACTTAATATTTATATATATATGTTATGTAGTATTATTAATAGCTTAATATGTAACGCCCCAATTTTCGGGAATTCTGTGAATATTGGCAAAATTTCATGCTTTGATTTTGTCATTTGTGAGTGAAATTATGAAATAGGACCTATGTGAAAATGTTTGAAAATGCTATAGGCTAATTTGTAGTGGCCAAATAAATAGTAGTGCAAAATAGGAGGATTTGCATGTCAAACCTCCCATTTTACAAGAAGTGGCCGGCCATCATGTTGTTGAAGACAATATGTGCACTTGATATCCATAATTTATCGTACAAATTGATAAAAAATTGATAATGGGTTAGGTAAATGTTCCATGATGGGCATGATAAGCATTATGGGCATTTTTTTTTATTGACATTATGGCATAGGTATGGCACAAATAATAAAGGTTATTTTGTGTCATAAAATGTTAGGTAATAAAATAACAAAAGGATGAAAAGAACAAAGTTTTGTCCATCTTTGTTCATCATAGCTGAAAGTTAGAGAAGAGAAAGGAGAGGAGAAAGCTCTTGAGTATTCGGTCATTAGGAGGAGGAAAATTGAAGGTAAGTTCTTGGTACCTTGCTTCTATTTTGAGGTTCATAAGTTCTTCTTGATTCTACCTTAACTCTTGAAGCATATTTTGGTTTTTAGTTGTGTTGTGAGCATTTAGTCATGAATTAAAATGAAGGAATTGGTTGTTGTTTCATGTTCTTTTGATGAAAAATGGAAGATAGGTGAAGTTGAGCCAAACAAATGAGCATGTATGTGCCTTAGATGCTAAAGGGAAAAATCAGCTAACATGTTGTGCTTTAAAATGATGAAATGGAGATTATACTTAAGTAAAATCATAGATATGTGATGATTGATTGGTGATATACATGTTTAAATAACATGCATGCAAGGTATGTGTGAAAGAGTGATTTGGTAATAAATCTGCTTGGGACAGTAGTAGTAACGTGACTTTGGAAAATCACCATAAATTGTGGGAGATGAATTAGAAGATGAATAAATTATGTAATTAAAGCTTATTGAGTCTAGTTTCAAATGAAATAAACAAGAACATATTTTGAATTCTGTACAATGAGAAATTTGATTCGTAATGAAGAGTGGTCAGATTAGTCAAACAGTGAAACATGGGAAACTTTGAGAAAAATCTGGTATTGATTGGATAAACCAAAAATTCTGAAAATTTTATGGATAGAAGATATATGAGTCTATTTTCAGGGAAAATTAACGGAACTTTATTTGGAGTTTCGTAGCTCCAGTTATAAATGATTTAGTGACTGTTGCTCAGGAAGACAGCTTGCAGTGAAATTATGATTATGTGGTAAACACTGACAAAAATTTGTTAATGAGTTGCTTATTGATTTCTTATAAGCTTACTCTGATCTGTAGGTGTGGTTGGTCGAATATTGTAAGGGGTTAATACATAGTTCGTATTTGAATAGTTAGATTAACGTGTTAGTAATCCAATTGTAGGCAGTTCGTGTGTGGATCTCGTCAGCATATCGTCGCAAATAGGTGTGTAACTAACACCCTCTTATAGTCTAGATCGGCACAAGCCGAAAAGTTGAAATGCCGAAAAGCTGGTATTTTGAGATCTTGCGAGTGTGTGAATGCTCATGAGATTAATAGTTTGATGTATATGGTAAATTAAAGTGATAAGACTGCAGAGTGCGCGATTCTGTGCATTTCGATATTTTTGGGCTTAATGGGCCAAAAACGGGATAATAGGCCAACGGGCCCAAATTGGTAAGAAAACGCGGTAAGTGTTTCTGATCGTACGTAAATGGCTATGTTATGTATGAAAACCTTAAGAATAGTTAAATTACTTGAATACCCCTATGTATGCAAAATTACCATTATACTCCTAGGGTTACTTTTGACTGAAAAGCATGACGATCTAATTCTGTATGATGTATGCCATGATTATATATCTGTTGCATGGGGACTTGGGTTATACTATGGAGGAAGTGTCCTGGTGGCTATGCCACAATTATCTGTTCTGGTGGTTATGCCACAATTATCTGATCTGGTGGCTCTGCCACATATATCTGATTCGTGGCTCGCCACAATATTCAGATCTGGTGACTTCGTCACAATATCTGGCAGCCTCGCTGCGATTTCTGTGGTGTGTAGCGGTTGGGTGGGTCGAGTAGTCTCCCCACATGGCGTAAGGCTGGTACGGGGGTGTTATGGATGGATCTGGGTTGGGTTTCTGCATAAACATGTAATATCTGTTCTGTTCTGTTCTGTTATGGGCCGATTGGCTTCATTCTGAAATATGTTCTGGGCTAAGGCCAACTTATTCTGTTTCTGTGGTTTGAGCTGATATAAGCTATGGTTGGGTTAATTTACACACTAAGTTTTCCCCAAACTCATCCCTTTTATTTTCATCCACGCAGGTAATCCCCAACCATAGTGGGCTTGGAGCTGTGAGAGAATTCGGAGTGGCCACCCGTTCTGAAAATTTGATTTTCTTCTGGTGAACTGGACATCCTTTTATTTACGTTGAAGTTTTGGGTTTTTAAATTTAATAAGGCCGCTTAATTATTTTTGATGGTTTTAATATGTATTACTAAGATAGGATTACTTATTTTAACTGTTGAAATTGGATAGCTTTAGGGCGCGTTTTCAAAAGCAACAATTGATTTCAAAATAACACGATAACAAGAAAAGCTTTCGCAATGAAAGTATTTTCCAAAATTAATCACTTTTCCTAAAAATGACTTAATCAAATCAGTTTCCTAGAAATATCCATGACGTTAAGGTGTGGCAATGGCGGTATGCATGTCTAGGATTGGATCCGAAGGAGCTTGGTACTTAGCAAATCAGATGGACTCACCACCTCTTTTCCGGTTTCCTACCTGGTGCACAGCTTCCATTCACTTTAACCTATAATGAAATTATCTTTTAAAACACTAAGTAAGGTTTGCTGGATCAACAATATAAAATGTTTTGAACGTTCCGATGTGGCATGTCGGATCCGGTCATAACGTCTGGGCCGGGTTTGGGGTGTTACATAATATCATTGTTATTATTAATGTATTTGTATGTTATATATGTATTCTTTTAATATATATACGTTATACTCCATATTACGCATATATGTATTAGTATTATATTATGTATATTTGTTCTTTTCAAACATTATATATATATATATTATGTATATATTTTAATACATTATGTGTATATTTTGTTTTGTATTTCTTGTACATATTATGTATATACATTTAATATTATCATATTTATTTTCAATATATATTTATGTAATGTTTTATTATTATTATCATTATCTTTGCATTTTACTATTATTATTATTATACCTTTCATTGTTATCACTATTGTATTATTACTTTTAGTACTATAACATTTTTAATTACTTATACGCTATTACTTTTATACTAACTAATTTAATATATATATATATATATTTAGCGTATTTATTTTGCTTATATGTATCATTACTCTTATTATTATCGTTTCATCATCTATTTATTTATATCCTTGTAAATTATTTCAAACATTAAATCATTCATTATTTGTATTATCATTATTATTATTACTAATATATATACATACTATGTAATTTTTATTATATTACGCATACATTTTTATATATACTACGATATGTATTTTTTCAATATTGTACTATTTTTCAATATATACTATGTATTTTATATTATCGTTTTCGTTATCATTGTCATTTTATTTTGTCATTTTTATATTTATTTATTTATTTATTTATTAATTTACTTGCGTATTCGATCATTTTATTTTCCTCATGCGCTTGTTTACTAGCCTTGTTATTATTTCACCTTTCATAATTGCTCGTATTATTATGTTTGACATTGTCACACTTATTATTACGCATTAGCATCATAATTTGCTTTTATATTTTGCTATAAATCACATCATGCTTTTTTATTCGATACCTTAAAATAATTCTTTCATAAAAGTGATGTTCCGTATTTGGTAAGTCGAGACGATCGTGCCCTAACTTACTGGGTTTCGATTCTTCTTTTTACCTAAATAACGGAATATTCTTTAAAAAATCACAATACGAGTTTTGAAAAAATGCTTATTCTTGGAGAAACGAGGTGTTATGCCCTAACTTACCGGGTATGACATTCTATTACCTTGATATAAGATTTTTGCTAACAAAGGCAATATTCGGCATTTGGAAATTCGAGATATCATGCCCTAACTTACTAGGTTTTGATTTTTCTCGTTTACACTAAATGATTGAATACCCTTTTAAAAAAGGGGATTAAAATACATGAATTTTAAATAAAGGCAAGCTCGTTCTCAAAGTTCGAGATGTCGTGTCCTAACTTACTGGACGTGGTGTTTATTACTTCGAGATGAGAAAGTCTTTAACATTTGAGCATTTTTTACAAAGAGGGATCGTATTTCAAAGTCTTTCAAGCTTTCAATCTTCAACATTAAGACACTAATTAATCAACTAGGTACCAATTTTTGGGCGTATCGAGGGTGCTAATCCTTCCTCGTGTGTAACCGACTCCCGAACTCATTTTCTGATTTTCGTAGACCAAAAATTATCGTTTTAGTAAATTATAACTTTTATTAAAACGATTAATTTAAGGTTGATTGGTGGCGACTCCTCTATTCGTTTTCATTTTTAAAATCAAAGTCGATTCTCGTTTTTCAAAAAATGGTTATGACAGCTTGGCTTCTATTGTTGGATGGAAATCGAGTGGAGGAGATGATGAATGTCTTCAATTGGTGGTTGGAGCTTCCATCCTGCAATGGGGAGAGAGGATCCCCTTATCTTAGTCCTTTGACTAGATTAAAATATTTAGTGAAAGAATCATTGATAAGGATTTGGTAAGAAATTGTGGACACACTAGTGGATTAAGTTAATCAATTGTTAGTTGAAGCCCATAACTTTAAGAACAATTTTAAGGAAGTTCTAATTTCCTATCAAGTGCTTTACTCATCTCAAATTTAAAGGCAGCAAGAAATCCTTTGCCTTTTGTGTTCCTTTTGATAGTGTGAAGAATTTCACTAGCCATGATAATATTATTTGAGATGAGGCAACTAAAAACGAACACATTTTGGTAGCAAGAGATGAGGCTGGAAGGAACTTTTTTGAGATGATTAATGAGGACCTTTGATATGGTCTAGTACAAAGGTACCAATTTGACCAAGAGTGATTTGATGTACAACTTTTTGAGTTTTTTATACTCCACAAATGTGTTAAGGGTGTGATAAGTGTTACATTTATTTATATATTATTTTTTATTTTTTTATTGTACCTTATAAAACACATGCTACACCTGACTGAGACAATTGGGCATTAGCTAAGGAAATAACAAAATAACTTTCATATTTAGAATAATTTATATTATTTGATGATATTTTAGTTTTTTTATTTTTTTAAAAATAAATATTGTGGGATTTGAACTCACCCTAATTGCATATTAAAACATTAAATTATTATCCAACTAAAACTTTAATTTAATATTTTTATACATTTTAATTTTATTATGTACACAAATCAGTATTCTAAATACATGGTTTCTACACGATACGTGTGTGATAGAGTTTTAGTAGATACTAAATGTGTCGTTAGTTAAGATGGTAAAATTGAGAAAATAAAATTTATGATGTTTTGAATTCAAACCTCATCATGTATATATATTTTCTAACTTTTATATAAAAACATAAAAATAAAAATACCTTCAAAATAACATTTTTTTATAAAAATTAAAACTCGACCTAATTAAAACTTTACATATTAGTATATACATATTTTGATGAACGTAAAAGACATGGCGAAAATAGTGAAAATGCTAAGTAGTGAAAGAGGAGAAGCACGTGCGATTTTGTGGAAAGCAAGTTTTGGAATTGGGTGCACCGAAAATGGTCGGACCGACTCAAAATAGACTCTTTGGTAACCCACAAGCATATTAATCTGGTTTTAACGTTTGACCTAACCTCTGTTTAGTCTTCTACTTTCGACCCTAAACCAGGCTGCTTTCTTTATTTCATTTCAAGCCAAACTGGAAAAATTTTTAATACCCTGACCCTGTCATGTGGGTCATCACTCATGAGTGTTTTTAAGTTTTAAATAGGTTTGAAGGATCAATGGAAAACAACATGATTAAGATAATAACGATATTTTAGAGCAACGACAGTTCACAAGAAAATAAATTGAATTTCGATACCTACAAAATCATTAGAAAGAAAGGAGCCTTAACCCCTTCGGCCATTGGCAGCTTGCATAAATTATTTTGCGGTCCCTGCCCTGTGTTCTCAAAGTTGTCCCATTAATGGAGTTTTAACCGATAGAGAGTAATTTATTCCACTAGATCTCACCAATATTTTACAGGCCATGGCTAGCTTTATGTTACCATGATGAATATCCAGTTGACCTAAATACAGTTCACCTAAACTTTGCATCTATTCATGATGACACTTTATGGTGTTTTAAGGTGGTTAAGTCGACCGGTCTTGGTCTCAGTCTCACTCCAATGATAATCAAGTCAATATGAGTGTTCTTAGTGCGCTAAGAAAGATACTGCCGAACTGTCTACACTTTAATATATTGAGTCCTCGTTGCTCATCACCCAAAAGGTGAAAATAGCTGATATAATGTATATTTAATGATTATCTTAAAGCTCAAGCCAAGCAGTTTCTTGCCTTCTAAGTCCTACATTTGCCCACATTTGCACTAGAAAGTAGTCCTGGAAAGGGAAAATACAAGTCATAAGGGCAAATTAAAAGCTAGCCTTAGAATATGGAAGTGGCTAACCATTTAACTTGTATGGCATTCCAAGTTCCAACCATAATCATCTCAATCGAACAACTTAGATCCCAAAACTCCATCTTGTTGTTGGTTAGATCAGCCAAGATGGCTTTTAACTTTCAAGTTTCCTTTAAATAGACAACTATCACTCGTTTATTTCTCACCAACCTCAGCGGCATCATAGATTGGGTGTAATTAAATCACATTAAAAGTAAAAGATTGATTCAACAATCTTTCTTATAACAAGTTAATATTACTTATAATCTCAAAATACATCTAATTAATGATTGTTAAGTTGTTTTTTTATCATTATTAGCTCCATCTAATGATATATTTGTCATATGTGTTATCCTAACAAGGCACTCTAGATCATTTTTATGTTATTCATTCATCAAGTTTGATTACTTTTTGGAACATAATTAGCTCCAATCTTTTTCTTTTTACTTCAAGGCGCATTAGTTATTAATACATTAAAGTATACAAGTTATTCATATATAGTTTATTCACTTATTCAATATTAAAGTAAGCAAACAATGAACGTCTTAAGAGAATTAATCTATATATGGATTTAAGATTAATTTATCTTTAGTTTAGTCTAATGTGCTTTCAGGCTGGACTACCACATCTATATATTTACTTAGGAATCACCCCACTTCAGTAGCCAACACAAACTATCTCCTTGTGGGGATTTTAGACAATATAATAGTGTTCGCATGAGTTACTTGCTCCTCATAACCCCTTGAACTATGAAAGTTGTCTTCCATATTCAAAATAATATTTGTGATGCAACTTCTTATTAGTTTAACGTAGATAATTAATTAATTAATCATATTTGCTTATACATGTAACAATTGAGGGCATATCGACATTGAATGGTATTTGTATATTTTTACAAATAATCAATTTTATCATTTTAGTAATTCATCAAATATGATAAAATTATTACACTTGGACACAATCATTGTATTATTGTTATATAAAATATTTGAAAACCATATTTTATGATTATTAAAAGAATTTTAAGTAATAATATTTAGTAGTTGCATAATTTAATACACAAACAATTAAAGGATTTGACATTTAAATTATAACTTTTCGATTTTTTCAACCAATACTTTATTGTTACGTAATGGTTTTGACAATCGAAATATTGTTGTTATGTTAAATATTTTAACAAAATTGTAGTTATTAAAAAAATTTAAACAATTAAATTAATTCATTAATAAAATAACTATATTTGGTAATTTATATAATTAAAAACAAATTTTCTATTGTGAAAGACATTTTAGGATAGAACTTGATGCAAGGATAAGCTTTTTGTAGTTGGAATTAAATATATTGTAATAAGTTTTGGCATTGCTAAATACATAGAAATAAGCGATGAGAAAGTAATGTTACATTTGGTGGCAAATTCTCTCAAACAGTATCACAATCCAAGGCTTTTATCACTTTGTTCAACATCTACTTAAGCAACCAGTTGAGTATTCCGTAATATGATAATCCTTTTGTAATTGGCAACTGCAATTAATGTTGCATGATAGATGAACATACTGAAATCTTATGTTTCTTTATCACACATTGCACATTACTAGAGATGATCGATTTCTATGTCAAGACAAGTATCCTATTCAAACTAGCTATGCATCCTTAGAACTGAAGTTTATAGAACCACCCAAAATGTCATCCAATTCTAATCCACCTAAGACAGCAATCACATGGCCCTGCTTTCCCCCTCATCTGTTGCATTTAAATTAGCCTAAGCCAGTAAAATTGCTTGATATGGATACTTGAGTTGGTTCACAGCAAATTGCTTGCTCATTTTTTTGCATTTCAATCCAATAATTGCAGCCCAAAGCAAACGCATCCTTTACGTTCAATCAACCCAAATAAATTATCACGTATATTTTGTTCTTGAAATGTAGCAACAATGTGTTTATAGTCCAACGGTTAGGATAATTGCCTTCCAAGCAATAGACCCGCGTTCGACTCCCGGCAAATGCATTTCGAATTATCTTTAAGACTAAGGCTTTTTTTCTTCATGAAATTTCTTTTGCATAATCGACCTCGACAATATAAAATGAGCCCAATTTGATAAATTTATAACTTTAATTGTAAAATGAAACAAAAATGTAGCTTTTAATTTATATGAATAAAAGAATGGTAACAGGGATAATTGGGTTTGCATTTGGTTGAGTAGAGTCACTTAGAGGGGTAGGGCTTGAAACGGGCAAATACACCAAAATCTACTATGGTTTTATTTAGACTCCTAAACAAATTAATATTGGGTTCCTTCTATTACAGAGAAGCAGGCTAAAGAAGAAATCAAGCTCGTAAACAATTTGTCATTTAAAATGCATTAAAATAATAATTTTGATCTGTGAAATCAGAATTCAAGTACATATTAACACCCTCACAACATCTATTAATAAAAATGGTACCATCCTTGATTTAAAATAATAAATTAAAATTTGATATTTTAGAATAAAATTGTAATGTACCTAACACAGCAATGGCATGGGCCTCTTTATCCTCTCCTATTGCATTTAAATTAGCCTAAGCTAGTAAAACTGCTGGTTATGGATACTTTTACAACCGTACACTCTCAAATCACCAATTGCTTCCTCAGTTTCTTGCATTTCAGGGGGACCTTTAAGTCTCTTTATTTAACAAAAATCTATATTTTAATCTGTAAAACAAATAATATAAAATGTTATGATCTAGTATATATTAAAATCTTGATTGAAATGGTGCCATGAGTCAATCAGAGATGCCAATTTAGTTGAATAATAATAAAATACCATTGATTACAAAGTAAATTATATTATTTTAAAAGTATTTTTTTACATCTTTTACTTTAAAAATAGAAAAATATACACATAAGAAGATTTAAACTTAAGATGCAATAATTTTGAACATCTTTACCATTTCAAACAAAGTCTCATTTATTTTTTATATTAACTTTTATAAATATATTTGTTACATAATTCTATTTTTACCCACGTCTTGAGTATATCATATCTAGTATTAACTATGATGTGACACTTCATTAATTTTATGAACAATACCTTTTAAATTTTTTATAGGTAGATTACATCAACAATCACTCAACATTGATAAAACTGACAAAACAGTCACTCAAATTTTAAAAAATAATAAATTAGTTATTAATGTTATCAAAAAGTGACAAATCAGTCATCCATTAACATTTTCTGTCATATGCTTAATGGGATCACTGACGTGACCAGTTAACTAGCTGATGTGACCAGTAAAATTTCAAAATGGTCCAATAAACTAAAAGATCCTCTTACTTTGATATGAAATTTTACTGTCTAGCCCAGTTAACAGCAGTTAGTCCTACTAACCAATAGGATGCCATGTCACTTTTTTGTTACGTTTGTAACGAAAAATAGTTAAAAGGATTGATTTGTTATTTTTTAAAAGTTAAGTGACTAAATTGAAATCAGAGTGACTGTTTTATCAACTGCATCAAAGTTGGGTGACTATTGATGTAATTTACGCATTTATAATTTATGTCCTAAAAAAATTATACTTATTTCAATATTATATATATTTTAAAAATTCTCTTTAAACTTTTATATTTATGACATGATGCATAATAATTTTTCTTTTAAGTCTTAAATAAAATTTATTTACCCAATTAAAAGCTTTTATTAACTTAGGTGCGAGTGAAGTAAGAAATTTTTTTGAGGTAAAATTAAATTGTAACTTTTATGATAATAAAATGTAATTTCACCATTTGATAGCTTATATTTTTATAAATTTTAAAAGATTAAATTAAATTTTATCATTTTTAAGGAACTAAATTACAATTTTACTTTTATTAATTTAAAATTTTATAAATTTTAAAATACTTTATTTAAAATTTTCTATTTTACGGATCATGCCTACAACGCCGTAGCTACCCCTGCCTAGGTGTTAACTAACATTCTATGACCGTTAGTCACTGCCCATATACTAAATATATTAATTCAATATTAATATAAAAAGGTTGACAAAGTTTAGTAATTAATTGGGTATTATTTTAATTAGTGAAATTTTATAAAGAAAAGTAAATAAAAACAACATATAATTATAAAGATTTTTAGTTTTTTTTCTTTTTACTATTTTAAATTAAAATCATATTTAAAGTTAAAATAACTATAGATATTTTTAAACACCAATACTTTTAACAGTCAACAACTTCTAGTTTTCATAGAAAAATAATTGGTGAAAGTAATTGTGAAGTCTTCTTGTTATATGAATTGAATTTAATTACTTTCATGATTATTAAATGGATTAATTTAATCATTTTATTATTAAAATGAATCAAATAATGTCATATTGGAACTTATTTAAACGTTTACTATTTAAAAATGACAAAAAATTATTTTTCATTTACAATTCAATTCCAAACAAAATATTTCATGTGTAGAATCATAAAAAGCATTCAATATATACTTCTATTAAACAGTAAATGTCATTTTAAAACCATAAATGTTAACCCTATTGAAATGTTGTTTTATTTGATTTTTTAATAATATATAGATTAAATAATAATAGAGTGATTAATTTAATTCAATTAATCCCTAAGAGACTTGAAAGGTACATTGGCCCACTTTTAGCATACATGTTTCATTTATCAATATTGTCCTTTTTTTTTATTTTTTCATTTCATCTTTCTTTAAACTTTTACAAGTTATTGGAAGTAGTGTTACATAAATGAATAAAATGTGAAGAAAAGAAGAGGAAAGAACAAGGTTTGTTGTCCATTAATAGGAATGGACTTACTGGATTGGTCATTTCATATGTATAAATGTCAAGGAATATAGATCAGCAAAGTAAAGTCATAGTAACAAGGAACTGTAAGATTGGTCTGAATATATAAACATACATACCAACTGCCAAGGAATTCATTTACTATATCTCTAGCAGCCCATGATAACATTTTATCTCTATCGAATTAAATAAAGTTCGAATTCTCCAATGAATTTTGAAATAATTCGTTCCAAATGGAACGTTGCAGGTAGGGGAAATTAGGCATTTTTTTTAAAAAAAAAATTTACGTATGGTAAGGGTGAATATTTGATTGAATCGAATGAAATTTTTTTGAGTTAATCGAATTGACGAGTCCTATTTTATCATCCTAATTCGATTTGAAATTGTTTCGAATCGATTCGAGTGAAAAAAATTTGAGTCGAGTCGAGTCAAAATAAGTGAACTTGTTTAAGTTAAATTAAAAAAATTAAACATGTCAAATTAAAATCTTGTTACAGTATAACTGATTTCATGTTAGAGCACATAAATTTGAAACCATATATATTTAAAAACTTTTTCAAAGCAAAATAATAATAATAATAATAAATAAGATATTTTAGTATAATAAATTTGAATTATTAATTAACTTATTTATATCCCAAATTTATTTTTTAGAAAATTTTAAATTTCTAACTTACTTTATATATGCTTTAGATTTTTTAAACTTTTAAAATTTTTTAAAAATATAAATTTTGGAATTCTTTTAAATATTTTGAATTTTAAAAATTATTTTGAATTTATTTTGAGTTTTGAAATTTTTGTAATTTTTGTTGAGAGTGACCAATTTGCTCATTTTCAAAATTGATAGGTACTAAAAGGGTATTTACACCAATTGTTATTCAAATTATTCGAAGTGTAAAATTTAACTCGACTCAAACTCGAACTCGATACTCGAATTACTTATTTGAGTTGACTCAAATAGCTCGATTCGAATAATTAGATTTGAATGACTCGATTCGATTAACTCGAAATTAATTTTTTTCAATTTTTTCAAATCAAATTGAGTTTTACTCACCCACATATATAGTATTCTTGGCATTTACTTGCCTCACTTTATCCTATTATAATATTTTGAAGTATATTTAATTTTTAAAAGGATAAAAATATAATTACGCATTATAAAATAAACACCAAAATTACTTAGATGAACTTTCAAAAAAAAAAGATGAAATATTCATATATTATTTTTTATTTTATACGTAAAATATATTAAAATTTTTAGAAATAAATTATCAATATAAAATGATGGTGAGATAGGAGGAGACGGAATTAGGATAAATACGTTTAAGTGATATGGGTAAAAATATCATAGAGATGTTTGTACTAGGAATTAAATTACATTTTGCCTCCTTTACAAAAAAAAATGGATAAATTACTCCCTATATGTCAAATCAAAGAGTAAATTGATCTTTCTGTTAAAAATTCATTTATTCCTACTGTTAAAAATTGATCTACGTATATCAATATGAGATAAAAGTGGCACACTACGTGTCATTGTCTGGTAATTCCGTTAGTCACACTAATTTTTAAACATACAAATGAATGAAATTTCTAATAGAAAGGATCAACTTACTTTTTGATCTAATGTACAAGGACTAATTTGTCCATTTTCTAAATAAATAAAGTAAAATAACTTAATTTTTAATATAGGAACATCTATGATATTTTTCTATTCAAATTTTAAGCAAGGTAGGAGTGGGGTGAATTTGAAAATATTCACGGGTTCTGCTTCATGTAGTAATTCTCAAAGGCAACATCCAATAGATTGACTGTTTGAGTTTCAGTAACTCTTTTACCCTCAAACTACGATTTACATATATATATGAAAATGTAGTGACTGAAGAGAATCTTCTTACCTTATCACCCACTTCATTAAAGGTGATTAGTAGCAGAAGAAGATTCGATCTGGGTCTTAAGTTCCATTATCATTCTTTTGGGTTTGGGATGAGATTTTCACCTTTAAACCATAGATGTGTTCCCTTAATTTAGAGTCGCAGAATTGGAATTAAGATATTCTTTCCTTAGAGCCAAATATTATATTCTTTTGTGATGAATGTTTCATCTTTAAGATTAGATGTTCTCTTTTGAATTGCACTAAAATTTAGGCCATATTTCCAACTTTTGGAACCATGCACGAAGTTGCATTGGTGGATTCATATTAAAAACCTTCTCATCTCTCTCTCTCTCTCTCTACCCCAATATGACGGTTGAAAAAAAATTCTTCAGTGGTACATGCTTCTATGAAACCTTTTTAAATTAATTAATAACGTAAGATTTACTATTTTTTTAGGTTTATTTATGTTAAATATATCATGTTAGTGTCATTTGCACGTCCCATAATGTAGCATCAGTTGCAAAGTGAATTTTTGCGACTGTATTATTGTACAAATTGTCGTATTTATTGTTATCTTTTTAACAGAAAATCTTAAAGACATTTTATTACATCACTTTGAGAATTTCAAACAATAATTTATTAGATTGGATCACATTAAATATTAGTTTAGTAGGTATTTTTTTAGATAAAATTTCCTTAACTAGAAAGATCTTGTTTTAAAAGTAGTTTATTCTTATAAAGCTTTTTATATTTGATTCTTTATTGAACACTTACTCGAACATAATTTCAAGAGATTGATTTTCACAATGATTGTAGTATTACAAGCTTATAATGCTTATATAAAGGAGGCTTGTTTATTTTATCACGTTACACAAGAGAAAATACTTATTTGTTTATCGTGAGGAACTTGTTTAGTGTAAAAATCATTGTAAACAAATTGTTCTTCATATTTAAATTGTAACTAGACTTTCCAAGGGAATGTATTAGGGGGGAGAGTGATCTAGTTGATTTATAAGAGGGAGGTTACAATTTGGTTAATGAGTTGAACTTAAATCACATATTATATTACAAATTGATAATAGATTACTCTCTAGAGAAGGCCTTTACAAAAATAAAAATGTCTTTCGAATTGCATAATCAATTTTTATATTCATCTCTAATTTTACTCTTCCAATTGTTAGACGAATTGCAACTAAACCTGTAATTGATAAGCAAATTCAATCAACTTTCACATTAGTTAGGAACTTCAATCATATTTTTGAAGATCGATCATTTTATTATATTAAGTGAAAATACTATTAAATAGTATAAAAATTTAAAAATATTTTAAAGATGTTCGTTAGTGAAATATTTTATAGATTAGCTATAATTGTTAACATATTTTTTTATTATATATTTCTAATTGCACAAGTGTCCAACAATTTTTTGTTGGAATGATAATGTATAATTGGATGTGCTATATAATCATGGAAAATTTGCTCACTGCTTGGTGAAATGTTATGGTGTCCAAAACTTTATCTAATTGTAGTTTATGAAAATCCCCAAAGAGCTAAATGGAAGGTGATGTGTTATGGGAGACTATGAGTTTAATCGTGAACACAATAGTTGACTTGTGAATCTTAACTGGTGATTTCAATGCATTGTTGAAGGGGAAGAGAGAAAACTTAAAAGACATGTCGGTGTGTGGAGATAAAATAAACTTATGAGAAATTAATGAAAGCTTCAAGGCGTGTATCAATGCCACTTTTTTCGAGGTTTTATTTTTCCCACCTATATTATGGTGTGAAAAAGAGTTATTGGCAAATGAACCTTAAGGATACAATGAAGCCCGATGTGTAACACCCCTTACACATATTTGATGCCAAAATAGGGTACAACGCGTTACCAGGCATAACTCACACAATCATACAAACCAAGACATGAATTTCCGTCCAAATTTAAAACTTTTCATTCACATGCATATCGTCCCTATTACGGGCTTACGAGGCCCACAATATACATTGGAGGTGGTTTAGGACTAAATCGAGAACTTTGGAAAACTTAGAAAATTTTCATCAAAACAGGGGTCACACGCCCTTGTGGCTTGGGAAACGCCCGTGTGGCTTGGGACACGCCCGTGTGGCTTGGGACACGCCCGTGTGGCTTGGGACACGCCCGTGTGGTCACACACGCCCGTGTTCTCAACCCGTGTAACTCTCTGTTTATGATGTCATGCACAATTTGGGGTCACACGGTCAAGTCACATGCCCGTGTCCTGGGGCCGTGTCCTTCACATGGCTGAGACACACGGCCGTGTCTCTGTCCGTGTGGCCAAGAAAATGGCTATTTACCAAGCCATTAGCCACCCACATTTGCACACTCACATACACACTTTCAATGGCACTTAACGTGACACAATTAAGCTACCAACACAACCATAATCAAGGCTTAAACATATCAAAACAATTATTTACTGTTCATAACAAAACTGTCCACTTGAGTCATAGTCACTAAATTATTTATATCTTGAGCTACAGAATTATAAATTAAGGTCCGCTTGATTTTTCCGAAACTAGACTCAAATATATTCCTACCATAAAAATTTCAGAATTTATGGTTTAGCCAATAAGTACAATTAATTGTTCAAATTCATCCCTATTCTGCTGCTTGATAGTTTTGACCTTTCTTCACTAGAAATTAATTATATCTTAGTATGAAATTTGGATGATGTTCCCATTTGTTTCTCCTGAAAATAGACTCATTAAGAATTTAAAATGTTCCCATTTGTTTCTCTTGAAAATAGACTCATTAAGAATTTAAGCATATAAAATTTAACCCAAAATTATTTTTATACAATTTTTAATGATTTTCCAAAGTCAGAACATGGGAATCCAAAATCATTCTGACCTTGTCTCATAAAAATTCAAATATCTCATAAAATGAAATTCTTTTGCTTACACCGTTTCTTCTATGTAAAACTAGACTCAATAGGATTTAATTTCATATTTTATTAAACCTCTAATTTGATTTCCACAATTTTTGGTGATTTTTCAAATTTATACTAATGCTGTCCAAAACTGTTTTAATGTTAATTTTACTCTTTCATGATTCCCTTGTACTAACTTTCATTAACATACCATTATAAACCACATCACACAATGACATTGTCATAGACATATTTGTAATTAATATACTTGCAACCCATTAGCCAATATAAGCCAATTTATATGGCTACATACCAAATCAAATCCTTATTCGTTACAAGCCAATACATTTGGCCATATCATAATGACACATACACAAGATGACTAAGTCCCTATATATGCCATAGACTTAACATACTTATATTCACTTATACCCCAAATGATAGCTTGATAGTGTGATAGAATCTCTAACGATCTCCAACCTGAGCTAGCTGAATAAACTTATAAGAGGTGGGGAAGAAAAAGGGGTAAGCTTCATAGCTTAATAAGTTCATATGAAAATAATGAGCAACTTATTCTAGTCATATACTATGCTTGACAATATAAGCACAAGTTAATATAAAAATAGCTATGAATCTCAAGGTTGTAATATAACCTATTCACATGTTTACTCTCTTTTGATCAAAATAATTTAACATTACTCGACTTTCAGTTTAGCAACCATAAGTTCTCCATTGTAGCATGTTTCATAATTAGCAAATAATTTTAAACATCTTAGTAAAAGTACACGTTACTTATATATATATTCATGTTTTCATGATATAACTCAACATATTTCAAATTGTAATGACTCTTTCTTTCCATACTTTCTTAACCATTTAAATAGGCAATTAGGCCAGTATTTCCTTTCACTCATAACCGATAAATCACAATTCAAATGAACAAAATTTACTATCTCACCAATCAATTGGGCCTTCAAGGCCTAACATATAGTCATCAACCGAGTTTCCATATATTTATACATCATAACCATAAATCGACAATCATAGGGCTATCTCAAAGTCACTTTCATAGTGATCATAAGTCACAATAACAAGAAGTCAATACTTAAAAACCTTACGTACATACCTGTACCATCTCATACCATAATCACTTACTTTCTCATCTTTGACATACCTGTTGAACACTTGGAATACTAAATGGATACACAGAAAGTCTTTGCACATAAGTGCCACATATGTAGCTAAAGCTACCTCATATCTCATATCACATAAATGCTCATTCTCTAGCAAATCTTGGGCCTGCTCACACGAGCTGACGGTTAAGACGCATCTACGCAGTGTTGCTCACACAAGCTGTCAGGTATCCGCAACACATGCCGGACTACCCCGCCACTAGTAGACATACGAGACTAGCACCTGGATCACATAATAATACCTACATCATAAATATCCTTAGTAACATGTCACTCGTATCCTATTCTATTCCTAAGGTTCAAATGAGATTTTTCTCACTTATCCGAACTTCGTCAAATACAACCATAGAATCAATAATTTATTTCATACATTATCAAAGCATTTAGAATATTTAAAATACAAACATAGCATAGCATTATTTACATACAAACTTACCTCGACACAAAAAATGGCAAAGAGGGACCTAACCGTCAAAATTTTCAGACGAAATTTTCACGAAATCATTTCGTGAAATCGTAGACCATAAAAATATAATAAAAATAAATTTTCTTACGTTGAATATGTGGTCTCAAATCACTGTTCCGGTTAGACCCTAAATCGGGATGTTACACGAAGACTGCCTACATTTTGTACTGACGGAAACAATCCACTAAGCACTAAACATAACATAAAAAGGATATCAATTTTTATAAAGGAATTTTTGCAGTAATTCTTTATAAAACAATCTAGGAATATAAAAGATGATGGAAAAATAGAAAGAAACTTTGTTTCTATGTTTTTGGATGTGTCAAACAAATGAAATCTCACTCCTATTTATAGGAGGTCTCATGCCTCTTTATAAGAACATAACTACCCAAATGGATAGTCATATCTTTAGCAATGATCATAATTATTCAATAGATATCTACTTGAATAATTATGACTATTCGTTAATAATCAAGTAACATAACTTTTGAATTTAAAAGACATAACTCGTCAATATAAATAGTGACAACTTTTGGTTAATAACCAAGTGACACAACTTTTGGTTACTTATAACTTTTCATTTGCAACTATTAGAACACTATATATATTTTGAAAATTTTCCAACAAGACATGGGTTTTAAAGGACCTGCATTTACTTGTAACCGTGACCACAGTTTTGAGAGACTAGATTGAGCCATTTTTAAAATTGAAAGGGATGTGAACATACCCGAGACAACGATTTATTACCTAACAAAACTCAATTCCAATCATTAGCCTATGACTGTGGAGATAAGAAAGAAAAATCATGGCCAAGGAGGCCAACCTTTTCATTTCTTTTCTAGATGGTTATCCTATGATACTTTTAAGAGCTTGGTTCGAGAAAAATGGATTGAGCAATATAGCTTGGCAAATTCAATTGAAACTTTTATTAAGCTTATCAGAACATGGAATTAAACTATCTTTAGTAAAATTGAAGCTAGGAAAATTAATGTGATTGCAAGGCTTAAATAAGTGCAGTCTTCAATGGAAACCCAACATACTAGAAACTTAAATAGTGAGGGATGCATTTGAGAGCAAAAATTGAAGAAATACTAGAGTAAGAAGAATTGTTGTGGAAGAAAAAATCTAATGCTGAATGACTTGGTTAAGGGGATTAAAACATGAAGTATTTTCATAATGCAACATGGGTTTTCGAAGGAAGGACAAAATTGAGCCTTTAAAGCTAAATGGGAAGGGATAATGCTATGAAAAGGAAAATTTAAAAGCAACAACAATCCAATTTTTTTTAATTTATTTACAGTAGGGGAGTGGTAATGAGAAGGTTTCCTTTGTAAGGATACTTTCCATCAATACATGAAAATGATATTAAGATACTAATTTCTAATATTTTAAATGAAAAAATCAGATTAACTTTGTTTGATATGACACCACCTAAGGAATTGGGAGTTGATGGGTTGCATGATTTATTTTTCCAAAGATAGTAGGATTTTGTTAAAGATTAAATATGTGCGATGATTAAAAGAGCGTTTTAAAGGGAAGTACTTGATTCAAAGTTGAACAAGATGATGTTAGTTTTAATCCAAAAGGTTTACAATCTTGAGGTATTAACTAATTTTTGGCCTATAAGTTTATGCTTGATGCTTTACAAAAGTATTACTAAAGTTGTTATGAATAGACTCAAGTGAGTGTTGCCTTATTCAATGATGCCTAACCAAGTTAGTTTTGTAGTAGGCAAACACATGATAGATAATATCTTGATTTTTTAGGAAGTCATGCACATTATGATTGATTTAGGTGGCACTTTTTGGAGGATTCTTTACAAGTTAGCAATGTATTTGGTTCATCTAATCATGTAATGTTTTACTACAACGTCAATGCAAATTTTTTGGAATGGTAGATCCTTTAATGAGTTAAGGCCAACTCATGGCGTTGAATAGGGTGATCCTTAAACACCCTACTTATTCATCATTGTTAGAGAAATTTTACTACATTTCATCAATAAAGCTATAGGTGATAAAATGTGGGACTTAATTACTTTATTAAAAAATGCTCATTGTCTCTCACTTATTTCTTTGTAGACGATCTGGTCCTTTTTTTATAAAGCAGATTTTGTGATAATATAATTTTCAGTAGTGCCGGAAAATGCGGTTCCAGAATCCTATTTCCGTAAATCGAGTCCATAAGGATGAAATATAAAGATTAATAGAGTTAGTATGAAAATATATTAAAGATCGTTTAAGTAATTTAACCGAGAAAATAGTTAATTAAAGCTCAGGGACTAAATTGTAAAAGTCCAATCATAATTGAGTTTTAATTTAGAAAATGCTTGAGGACCTAGATAGAAATATTCCAAAGGGACAAAATTGTTATTTAACTAATTTTTAGCATGAGTTAGTAGATGATGACAATATTTGTTTCCACTTAATTAACCTTATAATTAAATTAATATAATAAACCTTAATTAATCTAATTTAAAAGATTAACTAAACACTAACCATAGTTATATATATTATCATAGTGGAAGGAAAAATGATATTCATCATCATCTTCCACCATCTTAAAGAGAAAAAGAAAGGTGAAAAATCCATTTTTAAGCATCATTCAACCTGAACAAAATTACAAGGTAACAAAGCTAAGTTAATGAAATTTATATAGATTTATGATCATGGGAGCTTGGTTTAGCTAGCCCATGTGTCAATTGGTTTAATTTTTAAGTTTTTAGCAAGTTTCTATTATAGAGAACTTGATGATTTAGGTTTGAATTTAATAGTTAATAAGCTTAGATCATGGTAATGACTAAATTGAAAATTAAATTAGGCTTTTTAGATAACTTTGTAACATTAGGAACTAAATTAAATAAATTGAAAATTGTCATGAGGTTAAGTTGTTGATGAAAAGCATAAGGTCCCTAATGAAAAAATGTGAAATCAGATTTAATACGATGTTGAATATTGAAAGAAATGTGAATCTCGAGGACAAAGACCAAACTAAATAAAATAAAAAATGTGTTCTACTATGTATTTGGTTGTTAATTAGATGTAAGTAGATATTGTGTTACCGAACGTAGTGGTGTGTCGTTGAAAGCACCCAAAATAACCTATCCCTATGAAACTACGAAAAGAATAGTATAAGGGAAGTAGGGTCAAATCCTCAGGGATTGAATCACTACAACTTTTTGTTCTTTGAAATCCTGGGCATAGTCGTGCCCAAGAAAAATGGTGTACCTTGAAAAAAATTAGAATTAGAAATATAGACGAGTTGAAATTGTATAAATTGAAATTGTAAAAAGAAACAAAATTAAGGAAATGGATTCTTCGATTTGAGGGATTCCAGCCTTCGGTTATCTCGATCCTTCATGGGTTCAATCCTCGGCTCCTAGGTGATCCTTCTCATGACAGAATAAGCCAGTTATAATGGAAGAAGACACCTACGACCACCAACTCCACTTAGATTTTAGCCTTACAATTTAGAGGAACTTGGCTCTAGCTAACTGTTACTTTTGTGGGACTATCTTACACTAGATCATCATTTCTTAATAGCGAATGCCATGCCATTTCGTCTCTTAGGCTCGACAACCTCTG
The DNA here is from genome assembly GCF_025698485.1 of Gossypium arboreum. NCBI lineage: Eukaryota > Viridiplantae > Streptophyta > Magnoliopsida > Malvales > Malvaceae > Gossypium > Gossypium arboreum. The sequence continues at coordinate 131,730,085 of NC_069075.1, forward strand.
ATGCAGTAAGCCAATGAACCGACTGTGCAACCTTCCCAAAATATAAAAAGTGTTTGTTCCTTGTACAAGATGAAAAGATCACTTTTGGAAGGATATTGGTGGAAACGTTAGTCTCGTAATGCGAAGAAATAATGAATACTTGTTGAGAAGGCTAAGTGCGGGTCCTAAGCCTCATGATCCTTTTTCTTTTTTAGGAATCTCGATAACCTTTGGCTAGATGAGTTTAGTGGCTCATTTTTTCGGTAAAATAAACACAAGTGTAGTGGAATAAAATTTTATTGACAAGGAAAAGAAACAAAAAGGCTAGAGCCTTAGGGAAGGAGTTCTTTTTTACAGAAAATGATGAGTGAATATTCATGTCACTCCATTCCCTATTTATAGTTCATAGAAAACCTAGTTTGTTCCTATTTAAACTCTAAAAGATAAATAAAGATATAGTTTGAAATTAAATCTAAATAATATCATAATAATCCTAATAATAATCCTAAAAATAAAATTTGAATTTAAGTAAAGTCTTATGTTCATAAATCTCTTCTTTGAATTTTTTCTCTAAGTCTTTCACACTTTGTATTTTCGGCACCACTTCTTGTCTATTTTGCATGCTGATCATTTCGTATTTAAATTCACGCTTTTTGCCCTCAAATTTCCTTTTGCCTTCAATTTAATCCCTACAAGATAAAGGACCATAAAAATCCTAAATTAGTAGGATCGTACTCAAAATATATATGTAATTAACAAATAAAAGTATGACATTTTAGAGTATTATCAGATATAGCTAAAGACAATGTCAAATCGTCACAAGAGAAGGAAAAGTTGAGAGTTGTAGAAGAGTAGCGGACAATTTCGTTTCGTACTTTTATGATTCGTGATCGTTATATTTATATGCATATATATGTTGATTGCATGGTTAGTTATTGAGGTAAGCTTATTCCTTTCAAATGAATTGATTCGTATTGGAGAATAATGTGTAAAGAATTGAACTAAAATGTCAAGTTCACAAATGAGCATGATAAGAATTTGATAATGGCATGTTATGTGATTTGATGATGAAATAAAACAACATTATGATGTATGAATAGTTATAATATGTTATTGAATCATTAGTACCCTATTAACTGTTCGGGCAGAGTCAGATATAGTTGGCATGCATTAGGGTTATATTGAGTACATGTTATACGTCGGTTATATGTTAATCAGTGTTGGGCACATTATACTTCGGACGTTCCGATGAGTGCTAGGCACACTTTTTTACTTCGGTTTTATCAATGAGCACTGGCACAATGTATATTTTAGACATTCTGATGAGGCACCTGGTGCCAAATTGGTGTGATGGTTAGATGATCCGTGTACACATCCCAAGTCTGACCTTGGTTAATAGGGGTTATAAAGTATGAACTTGATAAATGATGATATGAACGGGAAATATGATATTAATTGGTACATCATGAGCATATATAAATAAATATGTCAAATGACAGTATGTAAAGGATCATGCAAATCGATTAAAAACTAGTCTTGGGGACCGATTTGAATATGAATGAGTTAGTACACTCTAGAAAGATTGAGATAGCAAAATTAACACTCAAATTTGATAAGTACATGTAAGTGAATTAGACTTAACCAATTGAGAACATTATGTTGATGGTTTACATGGATTTTTGTGTCAAGAATGAGCCTACTGGTTCAATGGTTAAGTATCTATCTATATTGGGGGTCTTATGCTCAAATCTCTATGTGTGCTTTGAGGAATATTATTTTTGCACTTCTCTATAAATACTGATTTTAGGAATATAAATGAGTTCTTATGTTAACTTCTTCTTCCTCTTTGTTTCCTTTTTCTTTATTTGAATTTTTTCTCTCTTGGGGGATTGTTCCTAAATTTTTCTTCGTATAACATTCGGTTGGGTTAATCATTGTATCATGTCATACTGTTGATTTTTGTGGTACTTAAAGGTAAGATTTAATCGTGGTTTTGGTCTTTATGCATGAATTGTGAACTTCTTGAAATCCCGAATTGAAGTGTTGATTATTTTCTTTGTTCGCGGTTACGAAAGTGTAGGGCAAGGTTAAGAGACATCTAACGTTTCTTTCATTTTCTAGAACTCGAGTGTGCACTATTGAACTCCTGGTAAGTAATTTGTTTGTTTTGGGTTTTTGCGTCGAAGTTTTTGACGACAATTGATTATCGTTACTACGTGTTTTGCGAATGTTTTGTTGAATTAGACATTTGAAACTTACTTTAGGCTTGGAATTTGCAATTGGGTGCTCCTACAGCATCGTGTAATAGGTGGGTATTGAAACCCTTTCTTTTCTACATTTTTTAGTCAGAAACGAGACTGTTGACGGCACACGGTCGTGAGGGAGGCCATGTGGTGGACCATGAAACTCTCTAACTTCAGATTTGGGTCACATAGGCAGGCCACACGGGTGTTTATTAGATCGTGTATGGGAAAAATAAGGTACAGGGGTCACAAAGGCTGACACGCAGGTGTGTGTCCAGGCCGTGTAACTCACTAACTTTGGATTTGGATCACACAGGCTGACACACGATCGTGTGTCCAAGTTGTATAACTCACTGACTTTGAATCTGAAACACATGGGCTAACACACCGGTGTTTATCCAAGTCGTGTAACTCATCGACTTCAGATCTGATACATATGGGCTGACAGAAAGGCGTGTGGAGCCATACGGGCATATGAGCCTGGGAACTAAAATTCTGTTAACGTTGTAGTTGATGTGCGAGGCAAATTTATGCCGTCCATAGGATGTGTATGATCTGAATTGAACTTTATGATCTATTTTATCATGAATACTAGTTGATTCTAGAATTCGGTATGAGCTAGATATTAATGATATCGACACTCTATTATACTAGAAGTGTGTGATTGTATCTACATTTGAATTATATATCTATCATCTGTTTTGTATCTGGAAAAAGAGGGTGGAAGTTATGGATTGAAGGAAATGTTCTGTACTGACTTGGTGGTCAAACCACCCATAATTATATTCGATTTGGCTGTGAAATTATAAACACTACAACATGTCATACCGACACTATGAGGTGTGTAGGGAAGGATGGGTATTGTATACCTATTGGTGTGTAGGGTGGATAGAGATGGTGTGTAGCAATTGGGGTAGGAAACTGCATCTGTATTTGTGTCCCTATTACATCTGCATCTGCATCTGTTATTGTAATTGTATTACACTTGCATCTGTAACTGCTCTACTACTTATCAAGACTGTTCTATGTTTGAAACTGTTGTGAGTTATTAATCTGACTAATAAGATTGAGTTTTCTATTTGAATGCTCAATAATATCTGAGCTATTACATGTAGGCTAGTTTGTTTTTGCCTTATTCTAAGCTGCACCATGCTAACTATTTTGAATAAATTTTCAGGGAACTCCTAAAACTAAGTGGTTGGCGGATGAGGGACTTGACCATTATCAGACTTATTATGTATATGTGTGTGAATTTAAATATTTGATTTCATGTTTAAACTTTCAAGTTTTAACTATGTTTTCAGATAATAAATGATTTCATGATTTATTTATGGATTGAGAAACTCGTTATAAGTATGTCTGTAATTTGGCAAGTTAACGTAACGTTCTAAACTTGGCCTTTCTGTCTAGGTTGGGTTTAGGATATTACATATAGTGGTATTAGAGCCAGGTTTATAACATTTTAACTATTTAATTGGGCCTCTATTTTGAAAAAAAAAGTGTTTTAAATAATGTATTTTATATCATGAACTAAATAACTAGTTTAATAAATGATTGAGTCTCCGACATCGTGCCTATAAGTATCTCTTCTAATATGTTGTGTGTATATTGTACAATGATAATTGATTTTTGTTGGTTAATTCTGCAACCTGAAATCAATTGATATGGGAATTCTAATGGGAATATTGAATTGATTTGTGTGCTTATGACATTGTAAAGACTGAAAAGTATGAGTTCACTAGAAAGTTATGGATGAGAGTTATGTGGGCGTCAGAGGCATCGTGGGGGAGGTCTAGTTGAGTCATCCTTCATAGGCAGTATACCTGTTTTAAGATCAGCAAGACCGTTGGTACTCCTACTGGTGAGACAGAGTCTTAGACTACACTAGTTGGGGACGATCCTGTGTCCCAAGCGATGTTACGAGTACTGGAGAGAGTCGTTGAGACCCATACTAAACTTGAAGTTTGGGGGTTGGTTACTGAACGGCTCCGATCGAACTGCACCAAATTGTTTAGAGGCGTTACTGGAGTCACTCCTACCGTGGCTGAGTATTGGCTTGAGGATACCAAGTACATTAGGAACGACTTCAACTGTACGGCTACACAAAAACTTAGAGGTGCAGTATCTCTTCTCCTAGACATGGTTTCTCTTAGTTGTGGCTGATAGTCGAGCAGGATAAGAGCACCTTCTAAGGTAAGTACGTGGGGGTCAGTTACATTGAAGCTCTTAGATGTGAGTCTATGAATCTGGTTTAGGAGAGAGGTCCGTAGTTGAGTACGAGGCTGAGTTTCTAAGATTAAGCAGGTATGCTCGAGCATTGTTCAAGACTAAAAATAATAAATGCGTACGTTTTGAGGACGAACTGCATTATAACCTGCGTGTTCTGTTAGCTCCTCAGAGGAGCGAGTGTTTGTGCCTTAAGAGAAGTTAAGCCTACTGAACGTGAAAGAAAAGACCGAGAGAGAGCACAGAATAATGTGAGGAAAGATTCAGGTCATTCTGGTTTTGTTAAGTACCCCAAGAAATGGGCTAGAGTCGACAAACCTTTTAGGAACGAGGCGTTAATCGCTTCTAATGTGACTTTGTACTGTGTTGATTGCGGGAGAAGCCATCCAGGTGAGTGCTGAAGAAAATCCGGGACTTGTCTCCATTGTGGGTCGATGAAGCACTGAGTTTGAGATTGCCCTCACTGACTTGACGAGGTGCTAGCTCCGACACCAGTTACGGCTGCGAGTATTGTTCGGCCTCTGAAAGGAACTCCACAACTCCCTAGAGGTTGAGGTACTGGTAGGGGTGGTAACAAATCTAATAGGGGTCAACGAGCACCGGACAGAGGTGTGACTTAGACTGAGGCATATAAGCCTACACTTGTGTATGTGACTAGGCGCTATGAGGACAAGAACGACGTCGATGTTATCGCAGGTATGTTTTTCATTTACTCCATACCCTATTTTGCCTTAATTTATATAGGTTTTACTCATTCTTACATAGCTAGTATTGTATCTGCAAGACTGAATATCTCTACTGAGTATACTGCTAGCAAGGTTTCTATGGTTAGTCCTCTAAGTCAGCCTGTCTAAGCTGACAAGGTTTATCAACCAGTACCGTTAGAGGTTCAGAAGGTTGTATTTTTATCAACCAGTACCGTTAGAGGTTCAGAAGGTTGTATTTTCGGTCGATTTGATGGAACTATCTTTCAAGAAGTTTGACCTGATTTTAGGAATGGATTGGCTCATCGAACATCGAGCCAATCTCAATTGTGCTTCTAAGAGAGGTACTTTGAAAATGAAATAGAATTATGAAACAGTGATGTTAAGGGAATGTCGAGATTATCTTGCCAATCTAATCTCTGCCCTTGTAGCTGAGAAATTAGTTCAAAAATGCTGTGAAGCCTACATTTCCTTCATCTCTGACTCTACTTCAATTAAAGTGTATGTTAATAACATTCAGGCGGTTCAGGATTTTCTGAATGTCTTTCCATATGATTTACCAGGTGTACCACCAAGCCAGAAAGTTTAGTTTGGTATCGATCTGATACATGGAACAACTTTAGTGTCGATTGCACCCTATCACATGGCAGCAAAGGAGCTTGTTGAGTTGAACACTCAACTCTAGGAGCTTCTCGATCGAGGTTCTATTAAACGGGGTGAACCTCCTAGGGAGCACTGGCACTGTTTTTCAAAAAGAAAGATGGTACGATGATAATGTGTATTGATTATTGTTAACTGAATAAGTTAACAGTCAAGAACAAGTATTCGCTTCTGAGAACCGATGATTTATTTGATCAGCTTTGTAACACCCTTAACCCATATCCGTCACCGGAACAATGTTACGGAGCATTATCGGAGTTTACAACATTTCACATTCATATCAAAAATCATTGATAAATCAATTATATTATCCCTTATATGAGCCCTCAAGGCCCAAAATTCACATTAGAATTAAATTGGGACCAAACTGAGAACTCAGAAATTTTTTTGCAAAATATCAAAATTTTTTCAATGATGCGAGGGACACACGCCCATGTGTCTAGGCAGTGTGGGCATTCAAAGTAAGACATACAGCCGCATCCCAACCCGTGTCCAAATTATGGTGCTCATGACTTGGGTCACACGACCAAACCACACACCCGTGTGCTAATATCAATTTTCCATATTCATAACTTTCCACTTCTTACGTCCATTTAACATGTACATATCATTTTCATGTATTTCAGATATATTCGGGTAACAGTTCATTTTGGACCCATGATATCTCATATTAGAACTTTGTCCATTGAACCATTTAAAGTATTGATTGATACACAGGTAGTACACACAAAGTGTACAAATCTATAATCCGTCAATTCATATTCGAGAATGCTCATACGAGTACATAAACGGGAAGCTCTTTCAAGCCATATAACGAGAAGCTCATATGAGCCATGTAACGGGAAGCTCCGAAGAGCCATTAACGGGAAGTTCAAGCGAGCTAATATTAGGAAGCTCTAAAGAGCCAATTAATCGGGAAGCTCATAAGAGCTACAAACGGGAAGCTCGCAAGAACCATATACCGGGAAGCTCATGAGAGCTTATAACGGGATGCTCTTTTGAGCTCTGGTGTGTCCACAACACATGCAAGACCACAACCAATTTGGGAACCCTGTATCCATCGAATTTTCATTTGTACAATCGGGACTTTATACTTGTCGAATATTGTTAAATATGTGATTAACTTTCATACATGGGAATTTCCACAATTCACATACACAACATTCAATTCAAACATATAAATATATAATTTAGTTACACGAACATGCCTCGACAAATGTTCATGGATTTGTAATCTACTACTTCGATATTTTTCTTTTCCTCGTTCTAACTCTGTATTTGGTCTATCTGGATCTATATGAATGAATTTAACATCAATTTAATACACTTCCTATTCAATTGAATCCAATTCACATCTTAGGTAAACTTACAATTTTGCCCCTATACTTTTAATTAATTACAATTTCGTCCCTAGACTCGAAAAATGAAATTCATGCAATTTACTCCTTATTCCAAGCCTAGCCGATTTTTACATATAACATTAACAGCCCATGCATTTCATAAAATTTAGAATTTTTCCATGAATTTTACATATTTTCAATTTAGTCTCTAAATCATAATTTCATCAAAATTCCCTTTACAAAAGTTGTTTATCTATCAACAAACTTTCATTTTCTACCATAATACTTCATAATTCAACTATATTCATTCTTGGAAAAACCCTAATACTTTGATAACTTTACAAATTAATCCCCGAGATAGCTAGATTAAGCTATTACGATTTTGGATACATAAAAATCATTAAAAACGGGACCAAAATACTTACCTAATTAAGCCAAATAAGCTTGTCTATCTTCAAGCTTCACAAATAGGGTTTCATTTCTTTTATTTGGGAAAGATGATATAAAATGATGATAATCATCTTTATTTTATCATCTTTCCAATTTAATCATTTTATTTTCTTAAATTTCCAATGATGGCTAATCATGTTTATCTACTAAATCCACTAATTGGTCTATTTTCCATATAAGGTCCTTAAATTTTGAATTCCATAGCTATTTGATCTCTTTAGCTACTAGAATTCAACTTTTGCACTTTATACAATTTCATCTTTTTCATCAAATTAAACATGTAATCGGTAAAATTTCTCTACAAAAATTTCATACGATATTTCATACATAATGCAGACTATGAAATGGTATTAAAATAAATTTTCTTCCAGACTTAGATTTGTGGTCCCGAAACTACTATTTCAATTTCACTGAAAACGGGCTGTTACAACCTCCATGGAGCTTTTGTGTTTTCCAAGATTGATCTTGTTCTAGTTATCATTAACTCAAATTTAAGGAGACAGATTTGTTCAAGACTGCCTTTAGGACTTGTTACGGACATTACGAGTTCCTGATTATGCCTTTCAGTTTAACAAATACTCTGACTATATTTATGGACCTGATGAATCGAGTGTTTCATCCATATTTGATCAGTTTGTAATAGTGTTCGTCGATGATATCCTCATCTACTCAAAGACTGAAACTAAGCACGACGATCATCTTTGTCTCGTATTACAAATGCTTTGTGAAAAACAGTTGTATGCTAAGTTTAGTAAGTACGAGTTATGGCTGTCTGAGGTTGCCTTTCTGGGCTATGTTGTGACCGCCGGGGGAATACGAGTCTACCCCAAGAAATTTGAGGCTGTAGTTGAGTGGACATAGCCAAAGAATGTATCCAAACTTAAGAGGTTCCTCGGGTTAGCAGGTTACTACCAGAGATTTGTAGAGGGATTCCTCCTGATTGCATCTTTTCTGACTAAATTACTGCGTAAGAATGCCCCGTTCAGATGGTCTTGGGAGCAGCAGTTGAGCTTTGAGAAGCTTAAGTCCGTTCTGACACAAGCTCTTACTCTAATTCGACCTGAACCGGGTAAATATTTTATAATCTATAGTGATGCGTCACATGTCGGCTTAAGGTGTGTTCTGATGTAAGATGGTAAGGTAGTAGCTTATGCGTCCAGCTAGCTTAAGTCGTATGAGGGTAACTATCCTACTCATGATCTCGAGATGGTAAGGTAGTAGCTTATGCGTCCAGCTAGCTTAAGTCGTATGAGGGTAACTATCCTACTCATGATCTCGAGCTGGCTACGATCGAGTTTGCTTTAAAGATCTAGAGATATTATTTGTACGGTGAGAGGTGTGTCATCTATACCGATAAGGTATCATCCTGGTAAGGTTAATGTGGTGGCTGACACTCTTAGTTGTCGAGCGATGTCTGACTTATCGGCGATGTTTGTGCAACTGAGTTTATTTGATGACGGAAGTCTGTTAGGCGAGTTGCAAGTTAAAGCAACTTCTATTGAGCATATCCGAGCTAAACAATTAGATGACGAGCCATTGATTGAGCTTTTATGTTAAGTTGAGTTTGATAAAGCTTCCAAGTTCAGTTTAAACAGTGATGGGGTACTGTGCTTTTGAGGTTAGATTTATGTACCTAAGGATAGTGAATTACAACAGTCAATTCTGCAGGAAGTATATAACAGCCCTTACGTTATGCATCCTGGTGGAAATAAATTGTACCATGATTTTCGAGAATTGTACTAGTGGCTTTGTTTGAAAGGGGAAGTAACTACTTTCGTTTCCCTCTGTCTGACGTACCAGAAGGTCAAGGTTGGACATTAGAATCCTTCAAGGTTGCTTCAGTCGGTTAAGATACCTCTGTGGAAATGGGAGCATGTGACAATGGATTTTGTTAGTGTGTTACCTCTGACATCCACCAAGAAAAATTCGGTGTGGGTTTTCGTTGATAAATTGACCAAGTTTACCATTTTCTTCCAGTTAGAATTGATTATTTGCTATAAAAGTTAGCTAAACTATAGTTGTCTGAGATTGTGAAGTTACACAGAGTCCCGATTTCTATTATCTCAGATAGGGATCTACGTTTCACCTCTCGGTTTTGGAAGAAATTGCATGAGGCTTTAAGTACTCAACTGGATTTCAGTACTGCATATCATCTTCAGCCCAACGAACAGTTTGAGTGAGTTATTCAGATTTTGGAGGATATACTTAGGAGTAGTGTGATTCATTTTAGGGGTAGTTGAAAGGATCACCTGCCGTTAGCTGTATTTGCATATAAAAAAAAGCTATCAGTTTAGCATTTAGATGACCGAGGTAGGTGAACGACAAGTTCCTGAGTTAGTATCTGAAACTATGAACACAGTTAGATTGATCTGAGATCATTTATAAGCTATTTTGGATTGGCATAAGTCATATTTTGACTTAAAAATAAAGGATATATAGCATCATGTAGGCGATATGGTGTTTTTGAAAGTATCGTCGTGGCAAAAGGTCCTCCAGATCGAATGATAGGGAAAATTTAGTTTGAGATTCATTAGACCTTACTACATTCTGAATCGGATAGGACCGGTTGCTTATTAGCTTAAGTTACCACTTGAACTTGATTGGATCCACGATTTGTTTCATGTCTTGATGTTGTGGAAATATTGATCCGACCCTTTCTATATTGTTCCTGTAGAAGAAATTAAGGTGAGACCTGATATGACCTTTGAGGAGAGACCAGTTCAAATTCTAGAGCGAGGCATTAAAGTCTAGCGAAGGAAGACTGTACTTTTGGTTAAGGTTCTGTGGTGGAATCATGGTACCAAAGAACCCACCTGGGAACCTGAAGATTCGATACACCAACAATATTCTTATATGTTTGAATCATGTAAAATTTTGAGGCCGAAAATTTCTTTCAGGGGGCAGAGAGTTGTCACGCCCCCAAAATTTGAGTTCTTTTATTAAGTAAGTTGTTCATTTCGGGTTTTTACGTTGAAGGTTTCAACGAAAATTAATTGTCGTTACTATGTGTTTTGAGAATGTTTTGTTGAATTAAATGTTTGAAACTTGTTTTAGGCTTGGAATTTACAATTGGGTGCTCCTACAGCGTCGTGTAATAGGTGGGTATAGAAACGGGACTGGCAACCCATATGCCAGTGAGAGAGGTCGTGTGGTGGATCGTATAACTCCCTAAATTTAGATTTGGGTCATATAGGCAGGCCACATGGGCATTTATTAGACCGTGTTTGGGAAAAATAAGGTACAGGGGTCACACAGGCGTGTGTCTGTATCGTGTAACTAACTAACTTTAGATTTGGATCACACAGTTTGACACACAATCGTGTGTCCAAGCTGTGTAACTCACTGACTTCGGTTCTAAGAAACATAGGCTAACACACGAGTGTGTGTCCAGGCTGTGTAACTCTCTGAATTTAGATCTAAAACACACAAGCTGACACACAGGCGTGTGTTCAAGCCATGTAACTCACAAAATTTGGATTTGGATTACACGGTCTAACACAAGGGTGTGTGTCCAGGCCATGTAACTTATAGACTCTGGATCTAAAATGCACGGGCTAATAGTCGGGCATGTGTCTAGGCCATGTAACTCACTGACTTCGGATCTGAGACACATGGGCTAACACAAGGGTATGTGTCCAGGCTGTGGAACTCACTGACTTCGGATTTGAGACACATGGGTTGACACACGAGAGTGTGTCTAAGCCACGTGGAGCCATACGGACGTGTAAGCCTGGGAACTAAAATTCTGTTAAAGTTGTAATTGATGTTCAAGGCGAATGTACACCGTCTGTAGGATGTGTATGAACTGAATTAAGCAGTATGATCTATTTTATCATGAATATTAATTGATTCTGGATTTCGATATGAGCTAGATATTAATGATATTGACACTCTGTTATACTAAAAGTATGTGATCGTATCTACATTTGAATTATATATATCGATCATCTGTTCTAAATCTGAAAAAGAGGGTGGAAGTTATAAATTGAAGAAAGTGTTCTTTACTGACTCGGTGGTCAAACCACCCATAACTTTATCTGATTTGGCAGTGAAACTATAAACACTGCAATGTGTCATACTAACACTATGAGGTGTGTAGGGATGGATGAGTATCCTATACTACTGGTGTGTAGGGTAGATAGAGATGGTGTGTAGTGATTGGTGTAGAAAACTGCATCTATATTTTTGTTCCTATTACTTCTGCATCTGTTATTGTAATTATATTACACTTGCATCTGTAACTAATCTACTACGTATAAAGACTGGTCTGTGTTTGAAACTGTTATGAGTTATTAATCTGACTAACAATAGTGAGTTTTCTATTTGAACGCTCAATAATATCTTAGCTATTACCCGTAGGCTAATTTGTTTTTGCTTTATTCTAAGCTGCCTAACTATTTTGAATAAATTTTCAGGGAATTCCCAGAACTAAGTGTCCGACGAATGAGGGATTCGACCATCTATCAGGCTTATTATATATATGTGTGTGAATTTAAGTCTTTGATTTCGTGTTTAAACTTTCAAGGTTTAATTATGTTTTTAGATAATGAATGATTTCATGATTTAATTATTGACTGAAAAACTCGTTATAAGTATGTCTGTATTTTGGCAAGTTAACGTAACATTCTAAACTTGGCTTTTCCATTTAGGCTGGGTTTAAGGTGTTAAAAAATTGGTATGTATATAAAGTAATACATGAAAGGTTGATATGAACTTGGTCATTTGGATTAATCTATATGCTTGATACATGTGTTATAACTGATTGAAATTTGACTAGCCATTGCTAGTTTCTTAACATGTTAATGTTTAAGTTATTTTGAGTTGAATCATGAAAGCATCATTGAGCTTTATCACTCAACGTATGGTTTGTTGTTCCGTGTGCAGGAATCAATAGAACTTAAAATTTCAAGAGGTGAAGCAGCATCCGGATTGTTCAACACACGGTTTGTTTGTTCTGTGTATAGTTTTTTTGATTTTGTTAAATAGCACATACTTAGGATTAAATCGGTTTTTGGTTTTAAATAGCTAACTTAGTTTTTTTGAGCCGTAGACATTTGATAATGAAATGGTTTATAAATGGTTAAAGTTTTCATAGCTTGAGATATTTAATTGAACATATATATTGAGTTGGTTACCGTTTGGGGGACTTATGTAAAATTATATTTTGCAATATGAAAGGTTGAATCCAAATATGTACGAGTTGAAGGAATTTGCCTTCAACATCACGCCGCTGCCTTATGGATGTCGTGCCATTAGCTTTCCTCATCGCGATGTCTTTTGTTTGAAGTCACAATTTCAACCTACTATTTTTGAACTCGTGACATTAAACTTCTGAAATCGCGATGCCAATCCTATGTTGTTGGTGCTGCAATGTGGTCCTTCATGGTCACAACGCCAACCCGATAAACTCTAAAAACTTTGCATTAAGGTCCTTCATTGGTCTTGGGTCATTGTAAGAACTTTCGTAAGCTCATATAAACCCCGATAAGATTATATTTTATGTTATACTGATGTAATAATTGTAATAACTTGTATAAATGTGTTGAATTGATTGTATTTGTATTCATAGTTGCTCCAACAACGAATGTTCATCCCTTAGCTCGGACCCGATGACAGGATCGGGTTTGGGGTGTTACAGATTTGGATCAAGTTGGGGTGGTAAATAGTGTATTACCATAGTTTAGCTAATATCCAAGGCATAAAATTAATGCAAGTAAGAAAAATATTATTTTTGCCTAAAACCGATGATGCCATGGTTATGTTTGTGGCAAGTAGGCTTAAATTTTGAAGATTGGGTGATTTGGGAAAGTATTTCGAGATTCCTCTTTTCCATGAAAGAGCTAGAAAAACACTTAGCAATTTTTTCTTAACAAGGTTAAGCATAGGCTAATTGGGTGAAAGGCCAAATTCCTCTTTGTCGCTGGTAGAGTTATTTCAATAAGGGTAGTCCTCATAGTTATTCCTAATTACTATATGGAAACTTGTTACTTGCTACTATATATTATGACATTCGAAAGTTAGTAAGGTGATTTGTGTAGTGGAATTCATAAGTGGGAAGGAAACCTACCCTTGTTGATTGGGAGTTTTGTTATTTGTTAGAACAATTTCAAAATATATAATGTTCCAATAACTACTAATCAAATGGTGCAAGTAATCAAAAGTTATAACTTTTAGTCATTAATCAAGAGTTATGACTATTCATAATAATGAGTTATGTATCTCAAGTATGAAAAGTTATATAGCTTGGTTTTAATAAAGAATTATAAATAGTACTTGAATAGTTATGTCTATTTAAAAGAAGTTACTTGAATAATTATGTCTATTTAAGAGCTGTGATTATTTAGAAAAGAAACCTATTGAAGATTTATGTCTTTATGAAGAGACTTGATAATTCCATAAATAGAAGTGTATTTTCATTTAGTGATATACAAAATGGTTTTGAAAAAGTTCTTTCTATTCTTCCTTCATCTTCTACTATTATTAAATTATTCAGAAAAGACACCTTTTATAGAATTTGATACTCTTACTATCCATCGTTTAATGATCAATAGACTACTTTTGTTAGTGCAAAATGTGGACAACCATTAGGTTTCATTGTATCCTTAACGTTCACTTTCCTGTAACTTTTTTACAAATCAAAATACTGATGAGGGTGAATAGAACCTTGAAGATAGTGACATGGTTATATATCTTGCAGTCTTTAGTTAAATTGTCATAAATTTAATTCTACGCTCAAATAATTTCAGCTGCTTGATAACAGAGGTATTGGTATTCATCAGCGTCTAAATTAAAACCAAGCATTCAAGATTAAAATGGGCTGTAACATATTGTCCAATGTTGATGCATTTTAGGTTAAAATCCTATTAAACAAGTATAATATGGGAGTAAGTTGTCCTATATCGATCAATGGGGCAAATTATTTTTACATTTCAAAATATTTATTGGAAGTAGGAGACAAAATTTTGAAGTTCTGGTTGATCCATTAATGATGGCTTCAAGAACTTGGACCCTTGATAATAAAAAAATCAAGCTATTGATGTATATGTGACACTTTATGTTAAGGATATGATTTGTGCAAACGGTGAATGGTAATGGAGTAAATTTGCTCACTATTTAAGTTATCTTTCACTCGTATTTATTATGGGTATCATAACTGTAACGCCCCAAACCCGTGACCGTCACCGGATTTGACCACGAGGTGTTACCGGGCTTACTTTACTTATTCCGCTCTTGGAAAATTTTTTTTTGTTTTCCTTTTTCTGTTCCAGGCAGGCTAGTTAACTGCGTCACTGCCACCTTAAAAATCATATCTCGAGTTCCAGAACTCGAAAACCAAATCCGTAAATTTTTCCTGAATTTAGACTTATATTTCCATCCATGGATTTATTTCTAGAATTTTAGGTCAGGCCAATTGGTACAGTTTATTAGTTAAAGTCTCCCCTGTTTCAGGGTTCGACTACACTGACCTTTGTGCACTACGACTTGGATATCTTCCTGTACCAGGCTCCAACACTTATAAAGTTTGTTTCTAGAGAAACTAGACTCACAAGGGAATCTGTACATATAGAGCATGACTTCTAATTCTATCTGGTTAATTTATAGTGAATTTTCAAAGTCGGAGCAGGGGATCCAGAAACTGTTCTGGCCCTGTCTCATGAAATCTTGAATATCTCTCAAAATACAGCTCATATGGTCTTTTCGTTTCATCCATATGAAAATAGACCCATCAGGCTTCGAGTACATAATTTTTTTAGCAATTAATTCCACTTCTACTATTTTTGGTGATTTTTCGATCTCATATCACTGCTGCTGCCCGCAACAGTTACTGCAGTAGACTATGCCAATTTCATGAATCTTTCCTTGGCCTTACTAATCATTCATCATACATGGCACAACTATGGCCACCTTATCAAAATTAAGGTTTCTAAGACCCGTGGCTATAGGTTCTAGCATCCCACTCAAACGACCACATAGGCCATTTTCACATGGCTTAAAGTTTACAACCCAAAATTCAACAAAACAAAATAGCCCATACATGCCAAATATTCTCCTAGGTTGACTAAGAAGACAATACCAAAATTGCTCGCCGGTGTGATGACTTCGTTGACGGCTCCGAGCACACAAAATAGACGAGTCCAAGAGACCTAAAATGGGTGACAAGAAAAAAAACACCGAGTGAGTTTATAACTCAGTAAGTCATAAGCATTCGACAACCATCCATTAATAAAATTATCACAACATGAAACAATAAACGAGGTTAGGTACTCCATCCATGTCGAAACTATACCATAATTCCTCGGACCTTTTGGTTCAATCTCATACCAAGTCATACATCCACATTTCAATTCTATTCAATAAGATATTTGAGGCATTTTTACACACCAACTCATTTTCATCACAATCATACAATTGCAATCATCACATAGATTTAAAGCTTACCAAGCTCATCCCCGAACATGAACATAGTGCCTATTCGCCATGAGCTCAAGGTACTTATCCAATCCGCTGTCCGTGATCAACTCGATAATATCGCACACTCAGTGCCAATAGTGATGCAAAAGCATGTAGTGAGTCCGCACACTTAGTGCTATATAATCAGCTCGCACACATAGTGCTATATAATCAAATTCGCACACTTAGTGCTGTACAAATTTTAAACCCGCACACTTAGTGCCGAGACCAATACTTTATGCATTTTACTACCTTTATACATTCAAAGATGGCATCATTCCATACACATACATTTCCATTTACATATCAATTCATTAAACACAATTGCATATATATTATGATCATTTAAATCAATACCAAATATATGCTTTATGACTTACCTTGTGTTGGGTAAAATAGTTTCAAGTCGGCTACTCGATGACCTTCACCTTTCCCTTGCTTGATTCTCCTCCTTTAACTCCTTGAGCTTAATTAATAAATCAACTAGTTTAATCATCTTACTAAACATTTACAATTCAATTACACATGCATATGTATGTTTGTATATTCGGCAACTATTCTTACTAATCACCCATTTGGTCGATTATACACATAACCGAATATGCACCAAAAACTTGATTCAACATCACCTACATACTCACTTTAATGGCCGAATATATACAACATCTTAGGTACTCATTCATGGGCCGATTATGCATGTTGATGTTGAGGCCAACTACATGGTTAATACCACTCATGAATGGCACACATTTTACTAGCTAATGCTTTACATATTGTAGCTCAATACACATCTATCATTTACTTCATAACCGAAACAACATCACAAGAAAATACATACTTTGAGATAATATATATATCATACCAATACATCATGTGCAAACATATATACACATATAGGTGCATGGCGAATCTCAAGGGTTCATACCCATCCACACACAAATTTTTACCAATCAAGTAACAAGCATAAATCATGCTCATGAATGCACCATGGCGAATACATCACAACCATACCCTTTCAACTTCGGTCATGGTTAAACAAAGAATTCAATGTCTTACTCAAGAATGCTAAAAGAAATTTCAAGAGTAGTCAATCCATCATTGCATGCATCATCAACAAGCTTCACATTTAGCATGCAATGGCTTTAACACAATAACAACCTTGGCCAAATACCATTTCCATGGCATAACAAGGACTTGAACCATGGGCTAAGATGAACATCAAGTTAGCAACTAAAACATGAATGAATCTCATGACACAACCTCAAATATACCTTAATCTTGATACAAGTATGACCAAATCTCCTTCTAGTTCTCTTCTAAACCATGCATGAAGCAAAAATCCTTCCTTCTTCCTTAGTATTTTCGGCCAAAAGGGAATGAACAAGGATGAACCAATTTTTTTTTTCTTTGTTTTCTTTCTCTCATACACGGCAAAGGGGGGGGGCATCCATGCTTATTTTTTTTGTTCATTTCTTTAATGCTAGTTTTTATTTTATGACTTCCTACATACTCCACTAGCAAAACATGTTGGAAACATGTTTCCTTGCCCATAATCTTGTCATGGCCGGCCACTTATCCTTGTCAAATGGATTATTTGACATGCAACTCCATTTATTTTACTTCATTCTCTTATTAACCTCTTAAAATTAGCCACATCTATTTAAATCCTTTCACATGAGTCCTTTTTCTTTCAATTCACGTTCAAATTAACTAAATCAAAGAATTGAAAATTCACACATGCATTTTCACATATATTTGACATGGAATAAGGTATTTAAATGTTTTTGTGCCCCGGTTTCGTGGTCCCGAAACCACTTCCCGGCTAGGGTTAAATTAGGGATGTCACAACTCTCCCCCACTTAAGAAATTTTCGTCCCCGAAAATCTTACCGGTAAATAGGCTCGGGTATCACTCTTTCATAGAGTCCTCAAGTTCCCAAGTGGCTTCTTCAATTCCGTGTTTATGCCATAACACCTTCACTAATGGGATTTTCTTATTGCGCAACTCTTTTACTTCGCGCATCAGAATGCGAACCGGCTCTTCTTCATAACTCAAATTAGGCTGAACCTCGATCTCAGATAGAGTAATTACGTGTGTCGGGTCAGACCTATATCGTCGAAGCATCGAGACATGGAAAACGTTGTGAATCTTTTCAAGCTCAGGGGGTAAAATTAATCGGTATGCTACTGGCCCAACTCGTTCGGATACTTCATACGGACCGATGAACCTCGGACTCAGTTTGCCCTTACGGCCAAATCTAAGCACCTTCTTCCAGGGTGAGACTTTGAGAAATACCTTGTCTCCAACCTGATATTCAATGTCCTTTCTTCTCAAATCCGCATACGACTTTTGGCGATCCGAAGCAGCTTTCAAACTTTCACGAATTACTCGAACTTTCTGCTCGGCATCCTTAATCAAATCAACCCCGAAGATTTTACTTTCACTAAGTTCAGTCCAGAATAATGGGGTACGGCATTTACGACCGTATAAAGCCTCGTAAGGCGCCATCTTAATACTTGATTGAAAACTATTGTTGTAAGCAAATTCAATCAAAGGTAAATACCGTTCCCATGAACCACTAAACTCAAGGATGCAACATCTCAACATATCCTCGAGTATTTGAATTATCCGTTCGGATTGACCATCGGTTTGGGGATGAAAAGCAGTGCTAAAATGCAGCTTGGTACCCAAAGCCTCTTGCAATTTCTTCCAAAATCGCGACGTAAATCTTGGGTCTCTATCCGACACGATAGAAATAGGCACCCCATGCAATCGAACAATTTGGGAGATGTATAATTCTGCCAATTTATTGAGCAAAAAATCCGTGCAGACGGGGATAAAATGAGCCGACTTAGTCAATCTATCAACAACAACCCAAATCGCATCCTTCTTACTCGCTGACAATGGCAGTCCGGATACAAAGTCCATGGTGACTCAATCCCATTTCCACTCGGGTATCGTGATCGGCTGAAGTAATCCCGATGGCACTTGATGTTCCGCTTTCACTTGTTGACATATCAGACACCTTGAAACAAATTGAAATGTCTCGTTTCACTAGGGCCACCAAAATTGGCGTTTGGTCATTGTACATTTTAGTACTACCGGGTGGATTGACATTCGACTACTGTGAGCCTCGTTCAAAATCATCGAAACAAGTTCCGAATTCCTTGGAATACATAATCGACCCTTGAACGTCAAGCAATCATGGTCGTCAATCTGAAATTCCGATTCTTCATTCGAAACACATTCGGCTCGCTTATCGACCAATTCGGCGTCAACCTTCTGAGATTCAAGTACTTGATGAATCAATAACGGTTTGGCCTCTAGTTCGACTACTAGCACCTCATCGGGTGAAACGGATAGGTGAGCATCCATCGCTCTCAAGGCAAACAGTGCCTTGCGACTTAGAGCATCGGCCACCACATTGGCCTTTCCCGGGTGATACTCAATGATGAGTTCATAGTCTTTCAACAACTCAAGCCAACGTCTTTGTCGCAGGTTTAAATCTCTTTGAGTCATCAAATATTTGAGACTCTTGTGGTCCGAATAAATATGACACCTTTCTCCAAACAAGTAATGCCGCCATATTTTCAAGGCGAACACTATGGCTGCTAGTTCAAGGTCATGGGTCGGATAGTTTCTCTCATGCGACTTTAGTTGTCTCGACGCGTAAGCCACAATTCGACCTTCTTGCATCAACACACAACCTAACCCAAGCAAGGATGCGTCACTGTATATGACAAACTCTTTACCAGAGTCCGGCTGTACTAGTCCCGGGGCCTCGATTAAACAGGTTTTTAGTCGATCGAAACTTTCTTGACAGCGTTCCGACCACTCGAACTTAACATCTTTTTGGAGTAGTTTCGTCATCGGGCAGCTATCATCGAAAAACCTTTCACAAATCGTCGATAGTATCCGCAAGCCCCAAAAGCTCTAACCCGGTAATATTCCTTGAGGTTTCCAATCAACTATGGCTGAAATTTTGTTCGGGTCCACTCGACTCCGTCACGGACACCACGTGCCCCAAAAGCTAACCTCTCTCAACCAAAATTCACATTTCTTGAACTTTGCGTATAATCGCTTATCTCGTAAGATTTGCAACACTAGCCTCGGTGTTCAGCATGTTCGGTTTCATCTCTCGAATAGACCAAAATGTCATCGATAAATACAACTACGAATCGATCCAAGTATGGCTGAAAATTCTATTCATTAAATCCATAAATACCGCGAGGGCATTAGTTAGCCCAAACGGCATCACTAAGAATTCGTAGTGACCGTACCTCGTTCTAAAAGGTCTTGGGTATGTCCGATTCTCGGACCCTCAACCGATAGTACCCGACCTCAAATCTATCTTTGAAAACACCGAGGTCGCCTTTAATTGATCAAACAAATCGTCAATTCGTGGCAGCGGATATTTGTTCTTTATCGTCACTTTATTCAACGGACGATAGTCGATGCACAATCTCATAGTTCCATCCTTCTTCTTCACAAACAATCTTGGTGCGCCCATGGAAAAAAACTCGGTCGAGTGAAACCTCTATCCGTCAATTCTTGCAATTGAACCTTCAATTCCTTTAATTCCGTTAATGCCATATGATACGGGGCTATTGAGATCGGTGTAGCACCCGGTACAACTTCGATGCCGAATTCCACTTCTCGAACCGGTGGCAATCCCGGTAACTCCTCAGGAAAAACATCTGAATACTCACAAACCACTGGTACCGATTCGAGTTTCCTTTCCGTGTCTTTACTTTCAAACACATACGCAAGGTATGTTTCACACCCTTTTCACATACCTCCGAAGCGGTCATAGAAGATACTATCATTGGCACTCCTTTTAAATCGATGAGACTCGACTCGGACTACCTCGTTATTTGCACTCCTCAAATCAATGGTTTTCCTTTTGCAGTCCACCACTGCATCATGTACGGTCAGCCAATCCATACCAAGAATAACATCGAATTCATTAAATGGTAGAAGCATCAGATCGGCCGAAAAACAGGATTCTCGAATTATTAGGGGGCATCTCTTACACACTTTATCAACGAGTATGTATTGACCCAAAGGGTTTGACACTCGAATTACGAACTCAGTAGACTCAACAGGTAGAGTCTTACTGGATGCTAAGGTTTCACATACATATGAATGAGTAGAGCCGGGGTCAATCAATGCAATCACACTCGTATCAAAGAGAGTAAAAGTACCAGTGATAACGTCAGGGGAGGATGCCTCCTCTCGTGCGCGGATGGCATATGCTCTAGCAGGAGCACGGGTCTCGGATCGAACAGCCGTATCAGAGGCTCCTCTCTGATTACCACCCCTACCTCCAAAAATTCTCGGGGGCCTACCTCTAGCCGTCGTTCCACTAGGTCTTACACCTTGCATCTTATTCTTCTCATCTAGCTCCGTGCAATCTCTAATGAAGTGGTCCTTCGAACCGCATCCATAACAGGCCCTATTAACAGACTTACCCCAACATTCACCTAGGTGTCATCTTCCACATTGGGGGCATTCAGGTCTCTTGGCGATTATTGCCCACACTAGCTCTGAAGTAGCTCGAGTCCGTCAATGGTGGGCTCGATGGAAATTCCATGATCGCCTCGACTTATTAGTGTCCTCCCGAACTTCTTTACCGCGAGAAGCGGAGCTTTACTTGCCGATCTTTTACGATAATCTCTTGCTTCAAATTCAGCCTTCTTCTTCTCCTTTCCAAGTTTTTCGCCTTGCGAGCTCGTTCGACTAGTGTTACGAACTCCTTTATCTCCAAAATACCCACTAGCGACTTTAAATCTTCATTCAATCCTTCTTCAAATCTTTTGCACATAGCAACCTCATCAGCCACACATTCCGAGCATACCGACTAAGTCTTACGAACTCATGTTCGTATTCAGATACGATCATACGGCCTTGCTTGAGTTCCAAGAATTCCTTACGCTTCTGATCGATGAACCGTTGACTAATGTATTTCTTTCGAAATTCTGATTGAAAGAAATCCCAAGTAACTCGTTCGTTTGGGACTATGGAAATTAAAGTCCTCCACCAATAGTAAGCTGAGTCTCGCAACAAGGATATAGCACACTTAAGACATTCATCGAGTGTGCATGACAGTTCATCTAACACTCGAATGGTGTTATCGAGCGAACTTCGGCCTTTTGGCATCATCGATAACTAGGGCCTTGAACTCCTCAGCCCGCGCTTCCTAATCAGGTCTCTGGTGGTTTACTCAGCCTCACGATGTCGATGCGGAGGCATTGCGGGCTCTTGGGGTGGAGTATTTGAATTCGGGAATGGTTGGACAGCCGGGTTGGTAACGGCATATTGCGCGACCCACTCATTCATCATGGTGAAGAAGGCTTGTTTCGCCCCTTCATTTTGATTATTAGCGGATGACCGAGGCTCAACAGCGGTGTCCCTTGCGCGGAGCAGCCGCTACACTTTCAACGTCATCCGCCAAGGGTCTCTCTACCCGGGTTCCATTGCTAATCAAAACAAAAATTTCAACCGTCGAAGTCATCACATTATTAAGCACTAACAATTTGGCATGTATAGCTAGACTCACACGCGCTATGGTAGTCCTAGAACCGACTAAACCATAGCTCGATACCAATTAAATGTAACACCCCAAACCCGTGACCGTCACGGATTTGACCACGAGGTGTTACCGGGCTTACTTTACTTATTCCTCTCTTGGAATTTTTTTTGTTTTCCTTTTTCATTCCAGGCAGGCTAGTTAACTGCATCACTGCCACCTTAAAAATTATATCTCGAGTTCCAGAACTCGAAAACAAAATCCGTAAATTTTCCCCGAATTTAGACTCATATATCCATCCATGGATTTATTTCTAGAATTTTAGGTCAGGCCAATTGGTACAGTTTATTAGTTAAAGTCTCCCCTGTTTCAGGATTCGACTACACTGACCTTTGTGCACTACGACTTGGATATCTTCCTGTACAGGGCTCCAACACTTATGCCGTTTATTTCTAGAGAAACTAGACTCACAAGGAAATCTGTACATATAGAGCATGACTTCTAATTCTATCTGGTTAATTTATATTGAATTTTCAAAGTCGGAGCAGGGGATCCAGAAACTGTTCTGGCCCTGTCTCACGAAATCTTGAATATCTCTCAAAATACAGCTCATATGGTCGTTTCGTTTCATCCATATGAAAATAGACCCATCAAGATTCGAGTACATAATTTTCTTAGCAATTAATTCCACTTCTACTATTTTTGGTGATTTTTCGATCTCATATCACTGCTGCTGCCCGCAACAGTTACTGCAGTAGACTATGCCAATTTCATGAATCTTTCCTTAGCCTTACTAATCATTCATCATACATGGCACAACTATGGCCGCCTTATCAAAATTAAGGTTTCTAAGACCCGTGGCTATAGGTTCTAGCATCCCACTCAAACGACCACATAGGCCATTTTCACATGGCTTAAAGTTTACAACCCAAAATTCAACAAAACAAAATAGCCCATACATGCCAAATGTTCTCCTAGGTTGACTAAGAAGACAATACCAAAATTGCTCGCCGGTGTGATGACTTTGTTGATGGCTTCGAGCACACAAAATAGACGAGTCCAAGAGACCTAAAATGGGTGACAAGAAAAAAAACACCGAGTGAGTTTATAACTCAGTAAGTCATAAGCATTCGACAACCATCCATTAATAAAATTATCACAACATGAAACAATAAACGAGGTTAGGTACTCCATCCATGTCGAAACTATACCATAATTCCTCGGACCTTTCGGTTCAATCTCATACCAAGTCATACATCCACATTTCATATTCTATTCAATAAGATATTTGAGGCATTTTTACACACCAACTCATTTTCACCACAATCATACAATTGCAATCATCACATAGATTTAAAGCTTACCAAGCTCATCCCCGAACATGAACATAGTGCCTATTCGCCATGAGCTCAAGGTACTTACCCAATCAGCTGTCCGTGATCAACTCGATAATATCGCACACTCAGTGCCAATAGTGATGCAAAAGCATGTAGTGAGTCCGCACACTTAGTGCTATATAATCAGCTCGCACACATAGTGCTATATAATCAAATTCGTACACTTAGTGCTGTACAAATTTTAAACCCAAGACACTTAGTGCCGATCTTGTCACCGTGTCCATTTATACCCGCACACTTAGTGCCAATCTTGTCACCGTGTCCATTTATACCCGCACACTTAGTGCCGAGACCAATACTTTATGCATTTTACTACCTTTATACATTCAACGATGGCATCATTCCATACACATACATTTCCATTTACATATCAATTCATTAAACACAATTGCATATATATTATGATCATTTAAATCAATACCAAATATATGCTTTATGACTTACCTTGTGTTGGGTAAAATAGTTTCAAGTCGGCTACTCGATGACCTTCGCCTTTCCCTTGCTTGATTCTCCTCCTTTAACTCCTTGAGCTTGATTAATAAATCAACTAGTTTAATCATCTTACTAAACATTTACAATTCAATTACACATGCATATGTATGTTTGTATATTCGCAACTATTCTTACTAATCACCCATTTGGTCGATTATACACATAACCGAATATGCACCAAAACTTGATTCAACATCACCTACATACTCACTTTAATGGCGAATATATACAACATCTTAGGTACTCATTCATGGGCCGATTATGCATGTTGATGTTGAGGCCAACTACATGGTTAATACCACTCATGAATGGCACACATTTTACTAGCTAATGCTTTACATATTGTAGCTCAATACACATCTATCATTTACTTCATAACCGAAACAACATCACAAGAAAATACATACTTTGAGATAATATATATATCATACCAATACATCATGTGCAAACATATATACACATATAGGTGCATGGCCGAATCTCAAGGGGTTCATACCCATCCACACACAAATTTTTTACCAATAAAGTAACAAGCATAAATCATGCTCATGAATGCACCATGGCCGAATACATCACAACCATACCCTTTCAACTTCGGTCATGGTTAAACAAAGAATTCAATGTCTTACTCAAGAATGCTAAAAGAAATTTCAAGAGTAGTCAATCCATCATTGCATGCATCATCAACAAGCTTCACATTTAGCATGCAATGGCTTTAACACAATAACAACCTTGGCCAAATACCATTTCCATGGCATAACAAGGACTTGAACCATGGGCTAAGATGAACATCAAGTTAGCAACTAAAACATGCATGAATCTCATGACACAACCTCAAACATACCTTAATCTTGATACAAGTATGACCAAATCTCCTTCTAGTTCTCTTCTAAACCATGCATGAAGCAAAAATCCTTCCTTCTTCCTTAGTATTTTCGGCCAAAAGGGAATGAACAAGGATGAACCAATTTTTTTCTTTGTTTTCTTTCTCTCATACACGGCAAAGGGGGGGGCATCCATGCTCATTTTTTTGTTCATTTCTTTAATGCTAGTTTTTATTTTATGACTTCCTACATACTCCACTAGCAAAACATGTTGGAAACATGTTTCCTTGCCCATAATCTTGTCATGGCCGGCCACTTATCCTTGTCAAATGGATTATTTGACATGCAACTCCATTTATTTTACTTCATTCTCTTATTAACCTCTTAAAATTAGCCACATCTATTTAAATCCTTTCACATGAGTCCTTTTTCTTTCAATTCACATTCAAATTAACTAAATCAAAGAATTGAAAATTCACACATGCATTTTCACATATATTTGACATGGAATAAGGTATTTAAATGTTTTTGTGCCCCGGTTTCGTGGTCCCGAAACCACTTCCCACCTAGGGTTAAATTAGGGATGTCACAATAACATTATTAGCAAATGTTGAACCGACTTGTGTGTTTGGAGGTGGGAAGACACTGATAAATTTATTAATGGTTGGGGCATAGAAATTTTTTATTCAAGGCAGTTGGAAACCCAAAGAAAGTGCTTAGTTGAGTGTTTGGAAATATTTGAGTATTCAACAGATTCAACAAATTATTTGGGTAATCTTGAAAGAAAGATTGTTGACTAGAGTTAAATGTTGCAATAGTGGATTAGCGGACAATGCTTCTTGTTACACCTGCAAGATTATCCATGAGTACATTTTGCAAGCTGCCAATTTGCTTGATAGTACAAATTGTTCCTAATGATTCCCAAAACATGTTTTTCTCTTTACCTTTAGGTCGTGCTGGGTTAGGTGGAAAATTGGAGGAATAGAAGGAGTGAATGAAAAATTGGAAACAAAATAGATAGGGGAGAAAAGTGAGAAGGAAGAAAATAGGAGAGATTATCATGTTCCATCTTAATGCATAAATAAACAAATAATTCCAAAATAGGATGATATGAGGAGAGAAAATAAGACAAGGATGCATGCTAGTTCAAAATATGCATTTTCAAAATTTTCATTTAAAACATAATTTTTCTTTCATTTTTTCAAAATTTCCTATAAAGCATACCTATGGAAAGAAAATATTATATAATCTATCATTCTATTATTTTATTCTTTGAATTTTTCATCTTAGGTACCACCCAACAAAAGACTCATTAATCCTGTTGATAAAGGAAGGGTGCGGAATAGGATCATAAGTTTGTCCAAGTTGTGAATTTTTTTTAGGGCTTTAAACGAAAGAAAGAGAACTCGAGGTTTGAGACAACTTGAAAGGTAAACAAATCCAAGTGAGATTTAAGAATTAAAAATGTATCAATTAAAACAAATAATTAACATAGAAAAACAAAAAGGAATCTAAATAAAAAAATTAGTAACAATTAACCAAGAACAAAATAGAATAACAAAAAAAAACGAAATAAGATAGATGTACAAGATGTCAAGTGGCGTGTAAAAGTCCTAAGGAGCCTTGAGAGCCAGATGAATTCACAACACCTTCAAACGACTCTAATTTTCCTTACAAAAAAGAAAATTTGTCAAGAAAAAGCTTGAAATGATCCCTACAATCTGAAAAGATTGTTAAAACTCTTCTCAAGGAAAACTCAAGAGAAATTCTTCAAGAGAAAAACTTAAAGAGAATTTTATTAATTCAAAAGAAAAAAGTTGTTAAATGAATTATGAATTGTGTAAAATGAAGAGGCCTCTATATAGTAGTTTTACATTCCAATAAACTCTAAAGTATACTGAAACTCTAATTAACCTAAGCAATAAGTAGTTTTAAACTAATCTGTAACACTCTAAAAGTTTAAAATTTGAATTGTTAGGATTTGACAAATGATTTGATTTGGTTCAGTGGTTATGTGTGTGTGCTTATGTGTGATAGTTTCTAGGTTCGAATCCTTTCATTTGAATTTTTTTGATTTTTTATTCAAAATTTAATTTGCTTTTGAGTAGAATGAGCCTTCTAGTTTAGTGGTAAGGCTTTATTCTGATTTATTATTTGTTTTTTATTTTAAATTTTAAATTTTCCAAAAAAAAATTGTTTTGTCTCACATTCCCTTCAACCTCCTTTCCTTTCTCTATTTCATGTTTTTTTCGCTTTTGGCTTTTTTTGTTGGTTTTTCCTTCTATCCTCATTTCCTTTCTATTTGGTTTCTTTCTTGGTTTTTCCACCTCTGCTCCTATTATCTTCTACTTTGTTGCCCTTTTTACCAATTAATTTGTGACGACTGTGCATGGTGAGGAACATGAAGTATCAGATCATCCAGCGAATTAAATTTTTGTTGGCTGCTATTTTTGCAAAGGTACTAGAATTTTCACAGTTGCGTTTGCATCAGAAAACATCCAAGTGTATGACTCGATCTCGTAAAAACAGCGAATGACAGAAATTCAAAATCCCTACTGTCAACATTACATAGTTGCGTGCTAGGTTGTGTGCCAGACCATCTGGGCTATTTGGCTCGTGTAGGCCATACAATTGTGTTTGAGGCCGTGTGGACCACACTAGTTAGGCCAGTTTGGTCGTGTGGGCCACAAAGGCGTATGGGGGTTTTTTTTTTGAAAATTTTGCTTAATTTTGTATTGTTGTGTGATTCGTATTTAGCTACTCCGTAAGGTCCATACTAAAAAAAAAAAACTCGAAAACATGACATTTGATAGTATATTACTATAAATAAAATGGACTTGGTATGTGAATTGTACATGTATGATCTGTGTTCTCATAATTCTGAAAGCCTGCCTACATTTGAAAAGCATGCATGACATCTGTATATAGAACATCTATTTGTATGTACATGTACATTGGGTTGGTATATGATATGATGGAGGAAATGTTGGTAGTCTAATTATCTGCCTTATCTCGTGGTTTAAAACCACATATATTTATTCTGGTGGCTCAGCCATGTATATATGTATCTGGCGAGTTACTGCATATTATTATCTAGTAGCTTTCTGCTCAACTTTTGAAAAGTGACATAAGCTCACTTATTGGTGTGTAGGGTTGGATGGTTACTTGATACCCTATATGGTGTGCAGGGATGGATGGAGATGGTGTGTACTGGATTGGGGTGGATCTGTTTGTACCTCTGTTTATGAAATGCATCTAAATTCTGTATCTGAGCATATATCTGGAATACCATCTGTTAAATCATTGGTATGTGATTTGTTGATTAAGATATGTTACACACTGAGCTCGTAAGCTCACTTTTTGTTTGTTATCCTCTTAGGTAATCAACAAACCTAGGATGGATCGGTGTGGTAGGAGCTCAGTTTAAATTGTTGATTCTTACTTTTTGATTAAGTTTAAGCATTGATTTCAATTGGACTATTTTTGAGCTTTTGGGGACTGATTTATGTTTTGGATTTTATCGTTTTGAACTACCTTAACATTTTAAATTATTTTAATTCGAACAACATGTTGAATTTCAAAACTAAATTTCAAAATTTCAAAATTATGTTTAATTGAGGATTTTCCCTGCAAAATTAAGTAATCTTATAAGTGTTTTCTTCTAAAATTTAAATGAATTAACCAAGCATGAAATTTTTCTTCCTTAAAACTAGAAATACCATTATCAAGTATCAGTTTTCCAAAATTTTTCAAATTGTAAGATTCTGGTATCAAAACAAAGGTATATAATTCCTTAGGATTTGACCATAACGTCTAGGCCAGGTATGGGATGTTACATAATCTTTCTTGTTGAATAAAACTCCTAAACAATTTAAAATACTGAAAAGAATCCAAAATTTGGAATAAATAAATAATTGAATAATAAGACCTAATAAATAAAATATTGGGCTTATATATAAGAAAATTAAGCCTAAAAATTGGACTCAATATGATTTAAACTCGAATTAAAAGCCTGAAACTCTTAATTTTCGTGATAATCTCATCCAGAAATTCTACTCATGTAGTCTTCACTAAAACGGTCATAACTTAACCTCCTGCACTTGAAATCGAGTGATTGAAAGTGTATTTAGAAGATAAGAGATAAATATTCAAACGCTTTGAGACATCTAAACTTAAAAATGTCTGGATCCCAGCCAAAAATTTGTCACAAGTCGGTTGATTTTCCAAACTTGAAAATTTGCATCTTCAGTGATTGAAAAGTTTCGTCTTTGAATCTTGTCTTTGATTGAATAAGAAAGAATATTTATCATAGGTGGGTTAAATGAGTTCCTCTCAAAGGATAAAAAAAATTCCTGAAAGAAAAAAATAAGTCCACTAGACAAATTCAAGTTAAGGTTAGTGAAAACATAATCATTTCTCACTCTTGCATAAGTATTTTATTGCTTTTCATATTCTTTTCCCACTTGAGAACTCTCTAAATTTACCCCGTATGTATTTTCACTCACCAAAAGTGCACCATTAAGTAGACTTTTATCACTCAATGTCTCTTTTCTCTTTGTCTTTTCACATGGTTTTTCCTCTCTTCCCATATCTTCCTCACAAGTATTATGAATATTCAATTCAATACAATACATCTCAGTAGGAGAACATGATGTTTCTATCTCATCTAACTCCATAGATTCGAGAAAAACATTCTCTCTATCATCTTTTTCGGTTTATAAAGTTTGCCATCACAAATATCTTTTCCACTAAAGTAAGAGTCAACAAAAGACACAAAGTCTTACTTACTTTCTTCTCTAGTTGGTTATTGAATTGAACATCGAAAACCCTTATGATCTGTTGAACTACACCAATAACATTTCACAATAGGTGAAAGACCAATCGTAGTCCTCTTTTCGTGTGGTTATCTCCTCTTGAATTGACATACTAATTTATATCGATCTTTCCTATCACAATAAGCCTTTGGATCATTCTTTCCACGAAATTACGAAATAAAGAATTTTGGTTTAGCCAAAGAAGGCAATCCATGGTCATTATTTACCAAAGTCTCATTATTAGCATGAGGCAAACGTCTAGTATTATTTTCACGAGCACGAGGATATTCAACCTCAACACCATCATCATTGCCCCATTTATGAGTCAAACACTCAATTTGGGTACTTAAACAAGCCAAATTTTTACTAATTGTGTCTAGAATAGTGTCCTGTTGTTGATCTTAAGGATTTTGAACATCTTGATCCATTTGCAACTTTTTGATCATAGTATTGAATTTTTTCATTGCAAAACCAGCAAGGCTTTTCATGGTAACTAGTGGCTTTTCACTACTATTATCACTCCCTTTGCTATTACGAAGATCACGAGTCATTGTGAAAGCTCGAAAAGAACACAACACTTAAGAAGAAAAATTTTAGCAAAACTCATCGTTACGCACTTAGAAATAAAAAAAAAATTCTCAATGAGGTTAGAATTAATCTTGTGATACTTTTAAAAAGTGTTTACATCAACCAATCAAAATGTGTAAGAGTCTAGCTAGTAAAGAAAACCTAATGGCATTAGAAGTCCAAAATTAGCTAGACACCAAGAATTGTGTTGTATGGAGAAAGGAATGTGTAACGTGCTTTAACCTACTAACAAAAGAAACAATAAGGTATTAAAATGCGTAAAAGAACAATCAAAAGAAAAAACAAATGAAAACCAAAGGCTAAAAGTCAATGAAAATAACTGAAAACTTGAAAATTTTGGAGCAACTTGAAAAAATTTGTTTGAGGTGTTAGTGATTTCCAAAATTACAAAATTTAAATTGGAACCTCCTCAAATAATGTAGATCTGATTTAGAAAGTTTTGGCAAAAAATTTAGCCAACAAAATTTTCTTTACTTTTCATATTTTTTCTATTTTTTTCTCTTTTTCAATCACCTTCTTTTTTGTGACAAATATTTTTAAAATTTTAAGAGAGTGCCAAAAAATAGTATGTAAAATTTCATATTGTTTGGAAAATGTGTACCCACAAAAGAATATTTTTTTCTAAAAAATTTCTAAACAAAAACTATTTTTTGAGGCTAATTTGCTAGAAACCAATTTATAAAAATACAAAGAACACCCAAAACGCCCAAGAAATTGACACCAGGTGATAAGGACACAAGCACAACAAGATTGCAAGTTTGTCCAAGTCGACAGATTTGGCCTAGGGCTTTAGATGAATGAAGGAGAACTTGGCATTTGATACAACCTAAAAGGCAAACAAATCCAAGTGAGATTTAAGAATTAAAAATTTATCAAATAAAATAAATAATTAAGATAGAAAAACAAGAAGGAATCCAAATCAAAGATTAGAAACAATTAAACAAGAACAAAATAGAATAACAAAAAACCGAAACAAGATAGATGGAAAAGATGGAAAGTGGTGTGTAGAAGTCCTAAGGAGCCTTAAAAACTAGATGAATCCACAACCCCTTCAAATGACTCTAATTTCCCCTCGAAGAAAGAAAACTTGGAAATAAAAAGCTTGAAGATGATCCCCATAATCTAAAAATATTGTTAAAACTTTTCTAAAAGAAAACTCAAGAAAAATTCTTGAAAAGAAAAACTTAAGGTGAATTTGATTAACTCAAAAGAGAATAGTTGTTGAATGAATTATGAATTGTGTATAATGAAGAGGCCTTTATATAGGCTAGCTAAGTAAATCCAAATAAAAATATCAAGTATACTGAAACTCTAATTAACCTAAATAATAAGTAGTTTCAAACTAAATTTTTATTGACATAAAACTTCTATATAATTTAAAATACTTTAAAAAATATAGAGTTAAAATAAATAAATAATGAAATAATAAGATCTAATAAATACAATATTGGGTCCGTATGTAATAAAAATTAAGCCTAAAAATCAGACTCAATATGATTTAAACTCGAATCAAAAATCTGAAACTCATAATTTTCATAATAATCCCGTCTAAAAATTCTGCTCGTGTAGTCTTTACTAAAACGGTCATAACTTGAGCTCCCAAACTTGAAATCGACTCACCCAAAGTGCGTTTCAAAGTTAAAAGACAGATCTTCAAATTCTATGGAACATCTCAACCTAGAAATTTCTGAATCCCATCCAAAATGTCGCAAGTCAATTGATTTTCTGAATTTGAAAATTGATTACTTCAATGATTAGAATTTGATAGATTTCACCCATCACCAACATATACTAATTTAGAAATAACATGAACATCAACCTATTAAAATTGGATTTTTCTTGGATAGAGGATTGTAATTTAATAATCTAAGAAAGGATTCTAAATATTAGAATTTAAATATATATTAATTGAGTTAAATTAAAAAAAGGAAATTGATAATTAAAAAATCCACCACTAAAGTAAAAAAAATTCTTTTGAAAGTAGCCGAAGAATCAAATGTTAATAGCATCCAAGTTCCCAACATTCAAAAGTAACAAAGAAATGGGAAAAAAAAAAGAAAAAAAAAAGAGTAAAAATAGTAATAAGAGGAATCATCTTTTTATAAAACAAAGAAATATTAATAGCACATGACCAGTGCTATTGTAAGACCTTGATTCCATTCTCTCTATGTTTCTTTTCTTAAAGCTTTTTCAGCCATTGTTCTTTGCAAGAATTTACTATCCCCTCTCACTTTATGCGCTTAATGAGCTTTATCTTTTCTTTAATCTCTCACACACTAAAACCCTTACTTTATTGATTCCCCTTATTGAAGTCACCTTTAAAAGAGATGATCCAGTCTTCAAATCCTTCTTGTATTCACAACACAACCTTTCCCTATCTTTCTTTGTCTCCTTCTCTCTTTCAACCCCATCTCTCGTTTTTTTGTTTGTTGCTACTATAGCATCTCCAATATTGTTCCAAAAAAAAACTTTTTCTGAGAACAACAGATATATTATAAAGTTTCTTGCTATATTTTCTTACACCCAGCTTTTTTAAAAAAAGAAAAGAAAAGAAAATAATTGCATCATCACCTTATGAACTAACCCTTGATTGCAAACCACTCACTAGTTATTCTATGACATTGAAATCTTTTGGAGATCAACAAATGAATGGTCAAACACAGAAGCTTGAACATGTCCTTTCTCGTCTCGAAGAAGAACGCCTTAAGATCGATGCTTTCAAGCGTAAGCTTACCCTTTGCATGCAACTTCTTGCCAATGGTACGTTGTATCATCATTTTTTTTTATGGGATATGTCTCTGTGTTCATCTTTGATAAATATATAAAGGTTTTGTATAAATAATACACATGCCATGATTAGTTTTACCTTTGATTCTATTGTTTTTATAATAGAATCATCACCAACTTAAGATCCAAATCACAAAAAAGAAATTATATATATAATTTTCAAGCTACTAGGTGGATATTTGTGTTCTTTTTGAAGCATTTATGTATAAACTTTATTTTTCTTCAGTTATGAAGGCTTCAAGACAACAACTACATGCATACCGAGCAAATCAAGGATCAAAAGCAATTTTTGAAGAATTTATACCCCTCAATAACTCACACTCTGAGAACACTAAGAGATTAGAAAACATGTCTGAGAAAGCTAACTTGATGATAACTGAACAACTATGGAGACAAACAGGAACCGAAATGAAATCACGATCTTCAATTGCATCTCCGGCAAAAGCTGATATCGATTTCAATGTTGGTCCCAAGTTAGATTTAGATACCAAGGTGAGAAATGGAGGAGCTTTCCTTCCGTTATCCAAAGACCGAAACTCATCATCATCTTGCGCTGGTCCGACTTTACAACCCCTCCCTGATTTAAAACTTGCCTCTATCAGTAAAGATATGGAAGAAAATAAATGCTCAAAGGCTGAAAATGATAACTTAGGCAAAGTAGGTAACGGCGGCGTTCTAATTGAGCAAGGCAAAGGGAGCAGTAACACAATTGATGGGCAAACAACAACTAGTCAACCTGATAGGAAGTCTAGGCGTTGTTGGTCACCTGATTTGCATGAGAGATTTGTCAATGCTCTCCAGATGCTTGGTGTTCATCAAGGTAAATACAAATCACACCTTTATGATTGGCTTGTATAATTAGATTTGATTTGTCAAGATATCATTATTGAAATGATTGCTTATGACATGATAATATTTTAATGATGATGATAGTTGCCACACCGAAACAAATAAGGGAGTTGATGAAGGTTGAAGGTTTGACCAATGATGAAGTGAAAAGCCATCTGCAGGTACTTAACTTTTGTACGATACCTGGGACAGTTCAAGACAGAACTGCACAGTGTAACAATTTTTCCTTTCATCCTTTTTAACAGAAATATAGGCTCCATACAAGAAGGCCAAATCTAAGTCCACAACCAGCTGGACCCCCAACGTCCCAGCTTGTAGTCCTAGGTGGTATATGGGTTCCATCAGAATATGCAACTGCTGTAGCAAACACCAACAGCGCGGCTCTCACCCTGTATGGTGCTCATCACCCTCCACTGGCTCTCCATTTACCACCTCACTTCTGTGCATCACCGGTACCCCAAGAATTCTACACTGCGACAACTATTGCAACGCCGGCTCTTTCACAGCAGCTGCTCCACCACCAACTCCATTACAAAGCCAATTCACAAGCCCATAGCTCACCGGAATCTGACGTCAAGAGGACCGGAAACCACTCCGAAAGCATTGAAGATAACAAGTCTGAGAGCAGCAGCCGGAAAGGTGAGAGCGGTGACAACGGTAGCGATAGAGATCAGAGGAAAGGTTTAGGTGCATTGACATTGGGAGAAGAAGGTGAAGAAAGCAATGGATGTGATATCACTCTCAAATTTTGAGAGTTTTTACGTTTAGTGCTTAGAGATACTCCGTGTATTTTTCTACATAATCATATGATATTATTTTCAAAAAGGAAAAATTAATCTAAATTTTTTTATGTTAAATATGAAGAAAGGTTTATAAGTGTTGAAATCTGAGGTAGAAATCAATAAAGCTCAACTAAGTATTAGAAAACAGAATTGAAGAATTGAAAATTTCTGTATTATTTCTCTTAAGGTTGATCAGTACACTTGAGGTATTTATAGATGAGCTACTATCTAGTAATTGCTGTTAACAAAATAACAGATTGAATTTAACAGATTAACAAACTAACAACTTAGGCTAACAGTCTCTATTATTCTATTCTTAACATTCACCCATCTTCCCGACGGGTAATACTCGAAGAAGACTATGAAACCGAGCAAAGGATGGAGTAGAGAGAGGTTTGGTAAGAATGTCAGCAACTTGGTCACATGCAGGAACTTCACCAACAATGATGGAGCCATTCGCCACTTTCTCACGGACAAAGAACAAATCAAGTTCGACATTCTTGAACTTTGAATGTAAGACAGGGTTGGCTGCTACAGCAACGACGCTAGAATTGTCACACCAAATAGCAGGTGGATCATCAGGTTGAAGTTGTAACTCTTGCAGTAATGAGACCAACCAGGCAACATCACTAGTTACGGCAACAAGGCTCCGATTTTCAGCTTCGCTGTAGATCTCGAGACGACTTGTTGTTTCTTGGAACACTAGGAGATAGGTGTATGCCTAAAATACACACAGTAACCTATTGTAGAACGGCGATCATCAAAATCAAGCCCCCAGTTAACATCGCCATACCCAACTAACAAAAGATGATCGGACAGTCAAAAAACAATTCCATAATCAAGAGTACCATATAAATATCGCAAAATCCATTTTAAGGTAAATAAATGAACAATAGTGGGCGTATGCATGAACTGACATATGCAATTTACAGTATAGGTAATATCAGGTCGAGTCATAACCACATACTGTAGTGCACCAACCAAGCTTCTTTACTCAGCAGGATCGGGAAGAGGTTCCCCATCATCCTTAGATAGGGAATATGAGCTAATCATCAGAGTATGGACACTCTTTGCATGAGTTAGAGAACTTCTGTCGACGAGATCACGAATATATTTTCGTTGGCACAAATGAAGACACCCTGTAGCAGAACGAACAACCTCGACCCCAAGAAAATAGTGAAGATCACCCGTATCTTTAAGGGAGAACTCATTTAACTATTGAAAAAAACTGTCTATATAGGTAGAATCACTCCCAGTAATAATAATATCTTTAACATACACAAGAACATACAGAGTGAGGGACGACGTAACATTAACGAACAAGGATGCATCAGATTTGGACAAAAGAAACCTAGAAGATAGAAGAAAAGACTTCAACTTGTCAAACCAAGCACACGGAGCTTGCCGTAGCCCATATAAAGCCTTCTTCAACCAACATACCAAAGGTTTACCATTAGAGTCATACTGAAAAAAACTAGGTGGTTGTTGCATAAACACTTCATTAGTAAAATTGCCATTCAAAAAGGCATTATTTACATACACCTGACGGAGCTGCCACCTTTTGGTAATAGCAATAGATAAAATGATTGGAACAGTAGCAGGTTTTATTACCGAACTAAATGTTTCTTTGAAATCGTACCCATGTATCTGAGAACGTCCTTTTGCTACCAATCGAGCTTTCTGATGGGTGATTGTGCCATCAGGATTTTTTTTACCTTAAAAAGCCATTTACAACCGATCACTTTATGATGACTAGGAACTGGCAGAAGGTCCCAAGTAGAGTTACTCATGAGGGCATCAGACCCAGCTTGAGTAGCATTTTGCCATTCAGTAGTAAAAAAGGCTTCCTCAATCGTGTGAGGTTCAACAACTTCAATAGTCATAGCCTTGGGCTTAAAGATACCAGTCTTCGACCGTGTAGCCATTGGATGAATATTTGGTGGGAAGTGGTACTTCCAGATGGAATCGAAAAGGAACTGTCATTAGGATCAGCGTTAGGTAAACAAGGAATAGGACAAAGCTCAGGTGTTGATCCTATAACATCCCGAGAGTTGACAGAAGTGGAGGGACAAAATCCAGAAGAAGATGACATCAAAGGAGTTTGGGTAGAGGAAAACTCCAAGGGCCGAGAACAAGCAGGTTTGACAAGGGGAACGTATGTTGAAGAGAGAAAGTGACCAGAAGATGAAGATCTGTCCGTAGTGGTTAAAAGAAACAAAAACTGATTTTCATCAAACACAACATGGCGAGAGATAATGATTTTACCATCTGGTGTGAGACACTGGTATCCTTTATGTTGGGAACTATACCCCAAAAATGTGTAAGGCTGAGATCGAAAATCCAAATTGTGACGAAAAAATGGACGTAGACATGGAAAACAACAGCTCCCAAAGATGCGTAAATGATCACAGGTAGGATCATGACCATACAATACCTTGAACGAAGATTGCCCTTGAAGAACCAAGGTAAGGAGTCTATTGATAAGATGGGCGGCACAATAAAACGCATACCCCCAATAATCCATAGGAAGATTCACTTGATCCAAAAGTGTGATACCCATGTTGACAATATGTTGGTGTTTACGCTCAGCCACTCCATTCTGTTCTGACGTATGTGGACATGTCAAGCGATGAATTATCCCTTGAGTTGCCAGTACAGACGTGAATTTGCGAAAATCTCATCCCCAATCACTCTGAAATTGTTTAATGGTTTTCCCAAACTGATTTTTAACTAATTTTTGAAATTGAACAAAGTAATCGATCGCCTAAGACTTTTGACGAATAAGATATATCCAGGTAAAGCGAGTGCACATTTCAATAAACGAAACATAATACCAGTTGCGGCCAGAAAAAATAAACGCAGGACCCCATAGAGCGGAGACCACCAAGGTAAAAGGTTCATTATATTCAGTATTAAAAAGTGAAAAAGGAAGTTTATGCGACTTCCCTTTTTGACATGTAGTATAGACAGTATCAAGACATTCTTTATTGAAAGCAATACCACACTTATTTAAAACATCCTTAACAAAAGCAACAGATGGATAACCAAGATGCTTGTGCCAGAAAGTGAAAGTGTCACAACTGTCGCTCTGAGTCGGAAGCCCAACATCATTAGTAGAGGGATCTATAATATATGAAGCAATCACAGAGGGCGGAGAGAAGTGATAGATCCCATCACGAATATGGCCTTTCAGTAATATTTCCTTAGTCTTGATGTCTTTGATAACACAAAAGGTTGGGTGAAATAAAAAAAAATCATTGTTAGTGGCAAACTAAAACACAGACATGAGAATTTTCTGTATGGTTGGTACGCACAACATATTAAATAGCCAGAGCAATTTATGCAGAGTAGATAACACTGAGTTCCCAACAGAGAAAATCTTAGTCGGAGTACCATCACCCATTAAAAGAGAAAAGTTGCCTGAATAATGTGTAGAACCATTCAGTGTAGATGTATCGTGATGTGCGTGACAAGTTTTATATTTATGATTGATCGTACTTGAAAACTAACTATTATCACGATAAAGGCAAGCGCACCTATCGAACAGTAGTACAGCTTATAGCAAGACTGGAATGTCGAACCCACAGGAACTAAAAGTACTAATATTAACCTTTTTATTATCTAGCCTAAGAATTTAAGGGTGTTTTTAAAGTAAACTAATTCACTAAACTAAGAATGCACATGAAATAAATTAGGGAAATACTTTTAGGAAAACTAATTGATTTAGATGATACCCAAAAAAAAATCTACCTAGACTTCACTTGTTATTTGACTCTAAACTAGACGATTTATTCACTTGACTCGATCTGTAGAAATACCTAATTTATATTATTATCTCTCTCGAGACA
This sequence comes from Gossypium arboreum, assembly GCF_025698485.1. Taxonomy (NCBI): domain Eukaryota; kingdom Viridiplantae; phylum Streptophyta; class Magnoliopsida; order Malvales; family Malvaceae; genus Gossypium; species Gossypium arboreum. Next base: position 131,769,048 of record NC_069075.1, read on the forward strand.
AACAACGTCTAATCCTAGGTTGATTAATTGAAATCTCTTTCTAATTAAAACCCCTAGTGTTGCATTAACTCGATCTATTGATTCCCTTATTAGGTTTGACCCTAATTCGACAGATTTATGTCGACCTATGTCTAGGCATGCAATCAACTCTGCTTAATTATGCTATATCTACTCTTAGACAGGGATTTTTGCTCCTCTGAGTAAGCACATCAATACTTGAATCAATATCCTAGAATATTAAAGCAAGAATTAAGAACACATAATTAAGAACAAATTAAGTATTTATCATATAATTCAGAAAATAGCAACAAGATCCGTCTTAGGTTTCATCCCCCTTAGGTATTTAGGGGATTTAGTTCATATGTGTAAAAGACAACATCTCAGAAGAATAATAATAACAAAACTTCAAGAAGCCCAAAATCCCTGAAGGAAATTGAAGGGAGATCTTCAGTCTTGAAGGAGAATCCGGCTTCTGAGATGGATCAATCGGCTTTCTTCGAGTAATTCTTTACCTCCTACTCTGTGTGTTCTTTTTAGGTGCCTCCTCGGGAGTTTATATAGACTTTAGAATGTTTCCAAACCCTCAAAAGTGGCCTTTTTTGAGTAGAACTAGACTTGGGCTCGATAGGGACACGGCTGCATGACACACCCGTGTGGGGTGGCTTAGGCCGTGCTAGAGTCTGCTAAATAGACATGGGCGTGTGGTCTATCCATGTGAAGAAGTCCAGGCCGTGTTGATTTCCCACATTGACCCATTTTCTCCGTTTTTGGCCCATTTCTCACTCTTTTTCCTCTCCTATGCTCACCTAAGTATAAAACATGAAATTAAAGGATTAGGAGCATCAAATTCCACAAATCTAATGATGATTCATCCAAAAATATGCTTAAGCATGGGATAAAATATGTATAAATTACGACTTATCAAATATCCCGACACTTAAGCGTTTGCTTGTCCTCAAGCAAAGTCCTTAATTCACAATTGAGAATTCATTTCTCTCAACTTATAATTCCTACCAATAATATCTCAAAATAATCCATAAGTAATCATACGTTGAGAATTCAACTAGAAGAACATCAAAGTTTCAAACATTCCAAGTTGAGCATTTTATCACAAAAACATAGGTGTCTCCCCTCATCTAAGTACTCATCTTTGATTTAAAATATCACAGAATTCAACATCCTCACTAAAGATTCACTCAAATCACTCGAGGTGTTTAAGGACAATAAATTTAGCACTCATCAGTCAATATGAAAAGTTATTACCATAGGCTTGCGTGAAAATCAAATCTCCACTACTATATATTGAGATGTTACATCAATCAAAAGGTATTTAGAGGGTTGTAACGTGGCTTTGGTTAGGGGGTATGGTCACAAGCTGAAAAAGAAGGTTAGAATCGAGATTGAATTGAAAAATTACCTAACTAGAAAAATACTAAAACTGAAAAATTACATTCCTAGTTAGATGATCCTATAATTGAGCTTTTCTTCATGGATAACATCATTTTAATCCAAGCATTACATAATTCCGTAATATACTAGACAACAAATCTCAATTGTAGCAACTTTTTTTTAAGAACAAATCAAGTAACATAGAACTTTACTGACTATCCAAAATAAAACATAGCTAAGTAATTTATTCAAATCAAATCTCGAAAAAAATAGGGATCAAATTACTTGAGAGGATTTCAAAAATAATGGGTTATGGGTTAATATTGAGGGTAAATCAGTGAATGGCTTGTTAGGCTCAAGGGGGTTCACTAGGGATTACTTATGAAGGTAGGCTTTAATGGATTGAGTGGGTTAAACCTAAGTGCTTTTATCATTTCGACATATCAAATCAAATGGTGTGGTCTTGACATGCATAATCGAAGCAAGTTTTAGAATAATAAATTAATATTGATGCACTCATAGCAACAATAAAAGTGAGCATGAAAGAAATAAAATATGCTCTAAAAACTCAAGATCTCACAAAAATTATGGCTTTTTGATGTTAATCCTGTAAATTTCAATTTTAAGATAATACCTAAACTTGGGGAAATAACCTAAAAAATTTTAGTTCTCAAAAATCAACTTATCATTCTTGATTCTCTAATTCCTTAAAATTTAAAAAATCAATGCATAAATGCCTATGTTTTAATTATCGATAAAAACTCATAAATTAATCAAAATTTATTCTAATAGTGATATGTGTGAGTCACGAGAGAATAAGACAAAATTCAGGGCTTTTTCTGATAATGATATAAATAACCCCCTCCCCCCACAATTAAGATTACATTGTCCTCAATGTACAAAGATAGATTTACTAAAAAATTTAGATCTAAGATCATAAGATAGGGAGAGAAGTGAAACTTCCTGAATGTTAAATGGAATCCTTGAATTGGAGTCATGGAAAGTAATCGGCTAAGGCAAGGGTGAGGTTGGAGGAGGATACTCCAGTGATGGTAGAGGTTGTTAGTCCACAAGTCCTGTGCCAAAAGAATATTATAGCTGGTGGTAGCTATGGTCGTGGTTGAGCAGGGCATGGCAGTCGTGGCGGACCTTTTCCAGTGGAGTTGCATGTTTCTAAGTAATAGTGAGCTTTGGAGCTCTTCATAACTGTGATAGAATCAATAACTCTTTAGGAAATATAAATTAGCATGATTACTCGTAAAGAAATGGCCGAAAACATAAATTGCTTAATATAAATTGTAAAACCTAAAGATAAATTAAAAATAGTATTAAAGAAAAATAAAATAAAAAGTAACTTAAAAAGATAAATAAAGATAAAACTAAAAAACTAAAAATAAGAAATAAAAGTCTTCAAAAATCCTCGTCGCCAGATGGTTTGCGAGGTGGGGGTGGGGATGAAATGTGAAGGTGCTGACAAATCTGATGTAAGGTTGCATCAATGTGATAAAAGAGCTGAAAATATTGCTGCTTGAATCGACTGAGACGCTCAGAGATGTCAGAGAGTGAAGCAGCCGCATGAACTGGGCGATAAATAGGTGGTGACTGAGATGGTAGATCTTCGTGAGGTGGAGGAACATCATAGTAATGTCCTCTGGGCCCTCCTGCTCAACTGACTGGACGAGGCGGTACTGAGAAGGATCAAATCTATGTCGTCGCTCAATCATCCTCATTTAGAGCATACCAGAGATGCCCTGTGGGGACATCTGACCGATGAGAGTGAGAGAGGATACTTGCACCACCGTGTTGAAGAGACTGAAGTACCGTGCCAAGCGAGTCACATAAGGGTCGATAGAAATGACTCCCTTTCTATGCCGCTCTGTCTGATGGTGGGTGTCGAGGGAGATAAAATAAGCGAGGTCGAATACGTGCCCATACGCCATGCTCCATAAAAAATAGGCATCGTTAGTGTTGACGACGCTGGAACTCTCTCGCCTTCCTGTCAGGGTGTGAGCTAGGATGACGTGTAAGTATCTCGGTGATGGAGCGAGGGTCGAAGCCTTGGAGCGGCTAGGGTCATAAGTGGCTGAAGCAGGGACTAGGGCCTTCCAGCAATTTGAAGGAGAATAGTGGATGTGGCGATGGAGACTATCGAAGTCGTCGTCGTCCATGAACTCCTCCGTATATAGTCCTAATGCGACACTGAACTCAGGCAAGCTCAATTGGTGAACTAAACTATCAAGACAGAACTGGACCATTTCGGAATCATCAAACTTTGTCATAACGGTTTGAAAGTGGAAGGTCAAACAGAGTTTTAATGTGAGCTCGAGGTATGTCAGCTCGACGATCTCGAAGAAGAGCCCCCATGGGTCAGTAGTCAGAAGGGCCCGGATTACATCAGCTAGTTGAATCTATTCTAGAGTGGTCCAATCAATACATCGGCCTACGCTGATGGGTCTCGCACGGAGTATCTGAAAAAGTTCCTCCTGGGGTCCCAAGGGAAACTATAGGAAGGGGTGGCGTACTTTGGCAGATGCACTTACTAATGTGGTCCGGGTCCCTTTCATTTTTTTGAAGTTGGGACGATGGTCTTTTTACCACGGGTGTTTGTCATAGTGTGCCTGTGAATAGAATATTAAGTCAACAATAATTCCCACATCTTCAAGCAAAATCTGAGTAATCCAAAAATAATGACTTGCTAGTAAGATAATATGGACACACATTCAAGCATGCTAAAAATGTAGTGATACTGCATATGAATCAATGGGATAAATATAAGATGGATAGAGTGCTAAGGCTAAACCAAGCAAATGCTAAAAGATCAATCAAGTGATAGTGGATAGTACTATTAATAATCCTAATCATGTGGACAAATCAAGCAAGAGTAAAGATCAATGAAAACACAACGACTTAAGTAAATCTTTATCATTAGGGAAAACCGAAAATCACTAGACATGGATAAAGGTTAATAAACATGTAAATTATTAACAGTGAAGACAATTATAAGTCAAGAAATCAAATAAAAGAAGTAAAAGAAATAAAAGTAATGGGGTGAAAGGGAAACAAACGACTGATGAACGATGGTGGTGCTTACCGAGGAAGGGGTACAGCGTCAGTGTGAGGTGGTTGACGACGGCAGTGGTGCTGGTATAATGGTGGAGCTTGAGATGATTGGAGAAGGAGAGAAGAAGAAAGGAAAAGGAGAGTTGTGGAAGAATGGAGGACAAGAGAGGAGATTTTGATGCGTATGGAGGAGAAAAGGTGGATTTTGGGGTGATGGTCAAGCTTAGGTGGCGACGGTGGCGGTGGGAACGGCGGCTAGGGTTAGGGTGTTGGGGAAGGGGATGATGAATAGTGGGGGTTTATATAGATTTTGGGGCACACGGGTGTGCCCTGATTTCAGCCCGTGTGTTTCGTGATTTTCAAATTTGATCGGGTCTGAAATTTGTCCCACGCCCATGTTTTTTGGGCGTGTTGGTGCACACGGCCGTGTTGCATGGCTGTGTCCTACTTTGTTCGCTTCTCTCATGCCCGTGTATATATGCGCACGCCCATGTTATTTTGATAGGTTCGACCACGGGTAGTGGACATGGGTGTGTCGTACGCCCGTGTTAATTTCTTAATTTGGCAGGATTGCCCACTGCCATGTCGCACGACCGTGGCAATGTATCGAATGCCATGTTTTGGAAAATTTTTTTTCTATTTTCACACGGTCGTATCGCACGGCCGTATCGCATGGCCGTGTCGCCGCCCATGGTATAATCACGGCCTAAGGCACGCCCGTGTGCCTGGCCGTGTGGATTTGGGAAGCCTGTGTTCAAGGACTCAGTTAATGATTTAGATGTTAGGAACTAAAATTTAAAGAAATCAACACCGTTAATGCTCAGGTTGCCTCCCGAGAAGCTCTTATTTATAGTCTAAGCTCGGCTTACCTCTCTGTTGCGTAGTCATGGTGGTTCGAGGAGTTTACACTCCTTCTTGCTATCTATTTTATCAAAATGATGTTTTAGATAAGTACTATTTACCTTAAAAGTGCCGATTTTGGAATGAGTTACCTCGACTGTACCGTATGGAAAAATATTAAGTATCGTAAAAGGGATTTCTCCATTAGGTTTAGAAGTGGTAATATGAGGGTCTGTCGCATCTAATAGTACTTTGTCTCCAACTTTAAGTTGATTTGATAAAACATTGAGTCCGTCATGGCGTGGTTTCAGTTTATCGTGTGTTCTCGATTTCTGTGTACGTCGTTCATCTAGTTCCTCGATCTGTAGCCTTCGCTCTTCATAGATGGGTCATTTGTTGTTACTTGAACATGGCTCATTTATGCTCTTTAAACGTGTTTCTTGCAAAGAAGGTTGCATCACATGATCAGTATTAGTAGCATGATTTATACAACCACCTTCAATATTCAATGTGTTACTCGAATTACGAGCTCGAAGAGTGATTGTTTCATCACCACACGAAGTATGAGTTCACCTGTACCAACATCAATAATGGTTATAGAGTTGCTAAAAAGGGTCGTCCTAAAATCAAAGGTACATCACTATCCTCTTCTATGTCTAGAACAACAAAATCAATTGGGAATATAAATTTATCAATTTTGACAAGTACGCCTTCAATGATACCCCTAAGAAATCTATTGGTTTTTTCTGCTAACTGAATGCTCATCCTAGGTTGTTTGGGTTTCCCAAGACCTAGTTGTTTAAACATTTTATAGGGCATGACGTTAATGCTCGCCCCTAAATCAGCCAATGCATTATTAACATCTAAAATACCAATTAAACAAGGAATCGTAAAACTCCTTGGATATTTCAATTTGTTGGCCAGTTTATTCTGCAGAATGGCTGAGCAAACTGCATTCAACTCCACATGCGACGCCTCATCCAACTTTTGTTTATTTGCTAAAAGCTTCTTTAAAAATTTAACTGCGTTTGGAATCTGTGAAAGAGCTTCAATAAACAGTAAGTTAATATGTAATTTCTTTAATAATTTAAGGAATTTACCAAATTGTTCGTCCGTGTGGTCTTTCCTTATCGTACTGGGGTATGGCACTCGAGGTTTATATTCTCTACTTACCGATTTTTTCTCACTGTGGTCCACCTCATCCTTACATTTACTTACCACAATTCTTTGCCTCGGTTCTGGTTCAGGTTCAACTAAACCTTCTTTATCTTGAATGGTAATCACATTAAGTTGTTCCATTGGGTTGGATTCAGTGTTACTCGACAAGCTACCTTGTGGTTATTCAGAAATCAGTTTAGCAAGCTGGCCTATATGAGTTTCGAGCTCTTGGATCGACACTTTTTGATTCTTAAGTACTGTTTCGGTATTTTGAAAATGAGTTTCTAACACTGAGATGAATTTAGTTAGCATCTCTACAAAGTTCAGCTTCTTTTCCTACTGGTAAGGTAGTTGTTGAAAACCTGGGGGAGGTTGTAGCCTTTGATTTCCCTAGCCACCCTATGAGAAGTTGGGATGGTTCCTCCAACCTGCAATATAAGTGTTACTGTATGGGTTATTTTGAGGTCTAGAATTATTGTTACCCATATATTGAACTTGTTCATCCTCAGTGCTAGGGTTGAAGGATTGATATTCTGTGTGTACTCATCCTCTATTTGAATTACACCTCATCACTGGATGTACCTGAGTAGAACCACACAAACCGTCAATCTTTTTATATAATAGTTCTACCTGGTTAGATAGCATTGTAACTGCGTCGAGGTTGAAAACACTAGCTACTTTTGTCGGCTTTGTTCTCATGACTTGGCGCAGATAGTTATTCAGTGACATCTCTTCAATAAATTCATAAGTCTCTTCAGGTTTTTTGTTGTTGTAAGTTCACGGTGGCTGCTTCGATGAGTTGTCTTTTTGAGGGGTTCACACCATTGCAAAAAGTCTGAACCTGCAGCCATAGAGGTAATCCATGGGGAGGGCACCTTATTAATAGGCCCTTGTATCTCTCTTACGCATCATACAGGGTTTCTAGATCCATCTGCACAAAAGAGGAGATATCATTCCTTAGTTTGGCCATTTTAGCCGGCGAAAAATATTTTAGTAAAAATTTTTCGGTCATTTGTTCCCAAGTGGTGATTGACCCTCGTGGCAAAGAGTTTAACCATTGTTTAGCTTTGTTCCTCAATGAGACTGGAAACAACCGAAGGCGTATTACATCGTCAGAAACGCCATTGATCTTAAAAGTGTCATAGAACTCTAGAAAATTTTCCAAATGAGTGCTTGGATCCTCGTCTTGTAAACCATCAAACTGAACAAATTTTTGTATCATTTGAATCATGTTAGGTTTCAGTTTAAATTATTTGCAGCAATAGCAAGTCTAACTATGCTGGATTCAGCTCCTATTAAACTAGGTTTAGCATAATCATACATAGTACGATGAGCAGGATTCTAATTTATTGGATCTGCGGCAACCACAAGAGGTAGCTGATTATTCTGATTTTCAGCAATCCCCTCGGTTGTAGTTTGACTATCATCCTCTTGCCCTTCCTCTATGTAATGTAGGCTTCGCCTTATTTCTTTTCGGTTTCTGCAAGTTGTGCTTTCGATCTCACTATCAAAAAGTAGAGGTCCTGACAGATTTCTTCTAGTCATAAACTATAAAAACCTGCCAGAAGTAAATAAAAAAAATTAGTAATATAAACAAAATAAAATTTAAATTGCAATAAAATAAATGGCTAAAGTAATAAAAATTAAGCGTTCCTAATATCTTAGTTCCCCGGCAACGGCGCCAAAAACTTGATGTGTGTGATAAGTTTTATATTTATGATTTATCATACTTGAAAACTAACTATTATCACGATAAAGGTAAGCACACCTATCGAAAGTAGTATAGCTTATAGCAAGACTGGAATGTCGAACCCACAGGAACTAAAAGTACTAGTATTAACCTTTTTATTATCTAGCCTAAGAATTTAAGGGTGTTTTTAAACTAAACTAATTCACTAAACTAAAAATGCACAGGAAGTAAATTGGGCAAATACTTTTGGGAAAACTGATTGATTTAGACAATACCCAAAGAAGAATCCACCTAGACTTCACTTGTTATTTGACTCTGAACTATACGATTTATTCACTTGACTCGATCCGTAAAAATCCCTAATTTATATTATTATCTCTCTTGAGACTAACAACGTCTAACCCTAGATTGATTAATTGAAATCTCTTTCTAATTAAAACCCCTAGTGTTGCATTAACTCGATCTATGGATTCCTTTATTAGGTTTGACCCTAATCTGACATATTTATGTCGTCCTATGTCTAGGGGTGCAATCAACTCCGCTTAATTACACTAGATCTACTCTTAGACAGGAACTTTTTCTCCTCCGAATAAGCACATCAATACTTGAATCAATATCCTGGAATATTAAAGCAACAATTAAGAACACATAATTAAGAACAAATCAAGTATTTATCATATAATTCAGAAAATAGTAACAAGATCCGTCTTAGGTTTCATCCCCCTTAGGTATTTAGGGGATTTAGTTCATTTTTGTAAAAGACAACATCTCAGAAGAATAATAATAACAAAACATCAAGAAACCCAAAAACCCTAAAGGAAATTGAAGGGAGATCTTCAGTCTTGAAGGAGAATCCAGCTTCTGAGATGGATCAATCGGCTTTCTTCGAGTAATTCATCACCTTTCACTCCGTGTGTTCCCTTTAGATGCCTCATCGGGTGTTTATATAGACTTTAGAATGCTTTCAAACCCTCAAAAGTGGCCGTTTTTCTGAGTAGAACTAGACTTGGGATCGACAGGGACACGCCCGTGTGGGGTGGCTTAGATCGTGCTAGAGTCTACTAAATAGACACGGGTGTGTGGTCTACCCGTGTGAGGAAGTCCAGACCGTGTTGATTTCTCACGTTAACCTATTTTCTCCGTTTTTGGCCTGTTTCTCGCTCTTTTTACTCTCCTATGCTCACCTAACTATAAAACATGAAATTAAAGGATTAGGAGCGTCAAATTCCACAAATATAATGATAATTCATCCAAAAATATGCTTAAGCATGGGGTAAAATATGTATAAATTATGACTTATCATATCGCGACAGGCATGGTGTGACGCCCCAGAGTCAAGATACCATGAGGCAATACCCACTGGTAGAGGAACAAAAGAATCAAAACCATCAAAGTTGGATCCATACTGAGTGGCATGCACATTAAACCCTGAAGTGTCGGAGATATCAGATGTATGGACATCAGGTATACGCGGAAGCCCAATGCATGATCGGAGCCAATATAACTTGAGCTCGTAGTTTGGTTCACCAAGGAACAAACTGCTCAGGCCCATTATATGTACCAGTATCTGACGGCCCTAATTCATGACCAAAACCAAAAGATGAACCAGCTTCCACATGGTTAGAAATAGGCCTATTTGGTTTCGGCCCAGCAGGGTGAGAAACACGCCCACACCCAAATTCATGCGTTGGGCCAGAAGGTGGACCACGCACGTGGAGTCCATTAGACGGAACCCCATCAGCACCAACAGCAACCATTGTTGACCCAGATCCATAGTCATAACCAACATTTGACCGACCATGGGCCCTAACAAAGTGATCTGATCTATCAACATAAACACCAAATGGGTTTGTAACCCTATTACCTTTATTTTTGTATTGCGACACAAAAACCCTATTATTTCCATTTGTGAATGGCGGCTCAGAAGAAGGCCACTGATTCCCAGAGGCAAAACCTTGTGAAGCTGGTGAACGAGAGGCAACAAATGGACTAGACACCGGCTTCAGAGCAGAAAAACCATTATCCTCGCCTGGACCAGAACGTGCGACTCGCTTATAACTCTAATCTCCAAACAACGGGCCATCCTAGTCTTTATTGTACCGGTAATAACACTTTGAAACCTCATGGCCAAATATATGGCAAATTTGACATTGAATGTCGGGTCGGAACCCTTGTCCCCAACCTTCAGATGGTGGGCGACCACCACGCTCCAAGTCAACTGCATTCAGCATCAAATCGAAATTCATCAGATTTGCATGAAGAGGAACATCAAGCACAGTGCGTAACTATCAGCTTTCATACTCAAGCAACACATCAACGAGGAGTTGGAGTGGCAGTGGCTCTGGAAATACAAAAATTTACACACTTTTTCATACCCTTTTTAACTTAAATTCATGTGAATTCGGTTAAATTCTGGTCGAAAAATAATTAATTTTTATAAAATAATTAAAGTGCACTTAAAATATGAACATGTTGAAATTTAGTTAATTTTATAATTATTTTTGATGAATTTTGGTTATTTTCAACAGGTTAGCACAGAGGGCGAAAAATGGCTCGGCAGACACTGCCAGTATCACAAAATCAATAAGCAATTTGAAGTATCGAGGCGTATTAATTTCCAGCCTAAGACGGTCCAAAATTATATGTATTAAATCATAATATAATTAATTTGAATTTATATCAAATTTAATTTGGGCTAATAAATTATTATTAATTAATTATGAAAAAATGGTCTGATTGAACCGAACCAGGAAGGAGAGGACAGCCCAAAACTATCCAAGTGTTGACCTAATTCAGCTCATTAGCTGATTATTTAAGCTGTAAAGAAGCCCTTGAAGACTTGTCCAAATTGCAAATCAGTCCCTCCACAATTGATGGCTTTGAAGATTTGCCCCAAGCCAAATTTAGCAAAGTTGAAGCCATCAACTTTTCCACATAGATGGCCGGCCAAGGGGTGGCAATTTGGCTGATATTTTTAGCAAATTTTAGCTCCCACATTCATCTATAAAAACCCCCTTGGCTAATCATTCAAGGCACCCCTCATTCATTCACATCTCTTCTCTCCTCTCTCACTTTCTCCTCTCAATTTCCCATTCGAAGTCCCTTGCTCTTGTGCCAGTTTCTCCCCTTGAGAAAGGGTTATTCTTCAGCCATTTTGGAGCAATTGAGTGTTCATAGAAGCCTTGATCGGCGAGGACAAAAAAAGAAGTAAGAATGGAGCAACCTAGTCAAGCCACGAAAAAACACCGGATTTGATTCTTGTTCCCTATCTCTTTAATTTTTGTTGTTGTTATGATGAACATATCTATGAATATTTATGTTGTTGGAATGGTTAATTTAATCAGCTTAGGTTGAATTTAATTCATGTTAGTTTGATTGCAGTTCATCTACTTAAATTATTAAAATTGTGTTTATATTGTTATAGTCCTTGATAAAATGCTTGATTAAGTAAAATCATGCCTAAGTTATTTTTGCATTACAATTGTGAGGTAGGTAATGAATTAATTATTTAAATGGATTGAAATTGTAATTAATGGATACAATACTTAATCAGCGCATGTTTATTCTTTTAAGGTAGCTGAAGGTTAAATTAGCAATGTATCTGGCGATACACTTGCCTTGCATAACTTGCAAGATTATTGTGATTAAACTGTTTCAAGGTAAGAATACCTTGTTACCTCACATAGTCTTTTATGTGCTTTTTAGATTTAATTAATCGTTTGAATTAACATAGGGATATGTAAGAGATTAGTTCAATTTAATGAGTATGTATGTGCCATAACATGTTTGCTTATTAAAATCTGTTTAATCGTTTGAATTAACATAGGGATATGTTAAGAGAAGAATGGATTTGTATAGGTGAATATGTTCATAAGTTAGCAAATTACCGAGTTGCCATGAATTTATTCGTAGTAACATAAACATGAGTTTAATAATTCTAAATTAAAGAAATGTAATTAAATCAACACAATTATGTCATCTTGATTAAACCATATTTTGAAATCGTGCATTTGAGATTTATTTCTTTAGTTTACTTAGTTTAAAATCTTAGTTTTTAATTACCCTCTTCAAACAAAATATTTTTCTTTACCAAAGTGTTTTAAATAGCATTCATAAATAATTATTTTCACAGTCCTTATGGATACGATAACTCGACATTTACTTGTCACTTTATTACTTGTTGCGATTGTGTGCAATTGCACATTTCTGTCGTTCCAAGTTTTTGGCGCCGTTACCGGGGACTATTTTAAAAAGTCATTATTTGTGAATTTGTTAGTTTTACATTTTGGTTTAATTTTCTATTAAATTTGTAACTTAATTAATTTTTTTGCAATTATTTTAGGTGTTTATGAGTATTGACCGAATTATTGACCTATTCCCTGTAGACCCTGAGTTAGAAAAAACTTTTCGAGAATGAAGAAGAGAAGTTAGTTAGAGAAGGACCGAAGAAATGAACCTTGAAAATTTAAATCAAAGAAATAAAGCAAACCCTGCTCAAAATCCTATCCTTATTGTTGATGATAAGTGCTTTACAATAGTATGCCATGCCAGTATTTAATGATCTTAATTCGGGTATTAGGAGACCCGAAATTGAGGCACAATAGTTCGAGCTGAAGCCAGTCATGTTCTAGATGCTTCAGATAGTGGGTCAATTCAGTGGAATGCCTACCGAAGATCCTCACCTACAGTTAAGACTATTTATGGAGGTGAGAGATTCTTTCAAGTTAGCCGTAGTTCACGAAAATGCATTACGATTGAAGCTATTCCCATATTCACTAAGGGATAGAGCTTGAACCTGGTTGAATTCATTGCCACCAAACTCAATTTCCGCGTGGCAAGAGTTAGTAGAAAGATTCCTTATGAAGTATTTCCCGCCCAGCAAGAATGCTAAGTTTAGGAATGAGATCACTGCTTTCCAACAAATGGATGATGAGTCCTTGTATGAGGCATGGGAAAGGTGCAAAAAGTTATTCCGAAAGTGCCCTCATCACAGAATCGCACATTGTATCCAACTTGAGACATTTTATAATGGTCTCAATACTCACACGAGAATGATAGCGGACGCTTCTGCTAACGGTGCTCTCCTTTCTAAGTCTTATAATGAGGTTTATGAAATCATTGAGAGGATTGCCAGTAACAATTGTCAATGGCCAACCAATCGACCAGCGTTAGGAAGACGAGTTACTAGAGTACATGAAGTAGACGCTCTCACTTCACTCGCATCTCAGGTATCATCAATATCCTCAATGTTAAAGAATTTTACTACTAATGGGTCTAACAGTTTTGCAGCGGAGCCACCAACCCAATTTGAAAATATAGCCTGTGTCTATTGTAGGAAAGGACATTTGTTTGAAAAATGTCCATCAAAACCAGAATCTATGTACTACATAGGTAACCAGAACCAAAATCAAGGAAGGCAAGGACTACAATCCAATTTCTATAACCCATCGTGGTGAAACTACCCGAACTTTTCCTAAAGTAACCAAGGGGTTGGAACCAGTAATACTTACGCCCAACCTAGACTAACCCAACCTCCTAGTTTTCCCCAACAAGTTCAGAAACCAACCCAAGCTGAACCATACAATGGCTTAGAAAATTTGTTGAAGGCATATATGGCCAAGAATGATGCCTTAATCCAAAGCCAAGCAGCTACATTGAAGAACCTAGAAAACCAAATGGGCCAGCTTGTAACTGAACTCAGAAACTGACTACCAGGTGCTTTACCTAGTGATATGGAGAATCCGAGGAATCCGGGGAAGGAACATTGCAAAGCGCTGACATTGAGGAGTGCAAAGATAATGGAGCCCAACACCATTGAAGCTGAAAAAGAGCATGCTGACGCTTAAGATTTAAAGGAAGTTCAATTGAGTGTTGAAATTTCAGTTTCATAAGAACCAGACTCTGCAAAACTCGACAAGGTAATTTTAGAACCAGCTAATTCTGATCAGCTAATAACTCCGTTAGATATAGAATTGCCACAGAATACGAATCAACCAGTTCCAGTAAAGAAACCACCACCACCCTATCCTCAAAGACTTCAAAAGCAGAAGTAGGAGATTCAATTCAAGAAGTTCCTAGACGTACTCAAGCAACTTCATATCAACATCCCATTGGTTGAAGCACTTGAGCAAATACTAAACTACGTCAAATTCATGAAGGATATCCTGTCCAAAAAACGAAGACTCAGAGAATTTGAGACTGTAGCTCTGACAAAGGAATGCAGTGCATATCTTCAAGATAAACTACCTCCAAAGTTGAAGGATCCTGGATGTTTTATCATACCTTGCAACATTGGAACAACATATTGTGGTAAGGCATTATGTGACTTAGGTGCGAGTATTAACTTGATGCTTATGTCAATATTTAGGAAGTTGGGGATTGGTGATGTTAAGCCTACTACGGTTACACTTGAATTAGCAGATTGATCCTTAGTACATCCAAAAGGAAAAATCGAGGATGTATTGGTACGTGTAGATAAATTTATCTTCCCTACTGATTTTGTTATTCTAGACTTTGAAGCAGACAAAGAAGTGCCAATTATCTTAAGAAGACCGTTCTTAGCAACCGGAAAGACCCTTATTGATGTCTAGAAGGGCTAGCTTACTATGGGTGTTTAAGATGATCAGGTAACATTTAACGTTTTTAAGTCTATGTGATTTTCTGACATAATTGATGATTGTTCTGCATTATCCGATTTAGAGGATTTAATAGTGGAGAAGGATCTCGACCATGTTGAGGATCCGTTGGAACAAATTTTGACATCAAATCCTCCGAATAATGAAGAGGGGGATGAATACTTAGCGTTGTTAGAAGCTAATCAAAAGGGATTTAATCTGCAAACCAGTTTTGAATCTTTGGAATTAGAGAAAAGGGATTATGCCCAACCAAAAGCTTCAATCGAGGATCCACCTAAATTAGAACTCAAGGTACTACCTTCACATCTAAAATATGTTTATTTAGGTAACGCTTCTACTCTGCTTGTGATTGTTTCAGCAGAATTAACTAGTGAGCAAGAAGAGAAAATTATCCTTGTATTGAAACAACTAAAAAAGGCTATCATATGGACCATAGCCGATATCCGCGGTATTAGTCCATTTGTATGCATGCACAAGATTATCTTGGAAGATGGCGAAAAAGGGACGATTGATGGACAACAAAGACTGAACCCTATCATGAAGGATGTAGTCAAGAAAGAAATCATCAAGTGGTTAGATGCGGGTATAATCTACCCCATCTCAGACAGTTCATGGATAAGTCTGGTCCAGTGCGTGCCAAAGAAAAGAGTTATCACGGTTATTGAAAACAAGAATAACAAGTTGATAGCAATCAGAACTGTTACGGGATGGAGAATTTGCATCGACTACTAGAAGCTGAACAAGGTGACTAGGAAAGATACTTTCCTTAGCCGTTTTTGGACCAGATGCTGGATAGACTCGTAGGGCAAGACTATTATTATTTTCTTGAGGGATACTTGGGGTATAATTAGATTAAAGTAGCACTGGAAGATTAACACAAGACAACATTCACCTTCCCATATGGTACATTTGCATTTAGACCCATGCCATTTGGTTTATGTAGTGCACCTGCTACATTTCAAAGATATATGATGTCTATTTTTACTGACATGGTTGAGAAGTATTTGGAAGTTTTTATGGATGATTTTTTAATATTTGGAGATACTTAAGACGATTGCTTAGCCAATCTAGTGAAGGTGTTAAGGTGATGCGAAGAAACAAACCTAGTACTCAACTAGGAAAAGTGCCATTTCATGGTACGAGAAGGTATTGTTCTAGGGCATCGGATAACAAGACATGGAATCGAGGTAGATAAAGCAAAGGTAGATGTTATTGAGAAACTCCCACCTCTAACATCTGTAAAGGGTGTTAGGAGCTTTTTGGGCCACGTTGGTTTCTATCGAAGATTTATCAAGGACTTCTCTAAAATTGCTAAACCTTTATGCAAGTTATTGGAGAAGGACACTATGTTCAAATTTGATGAAAAGTGCTTAAGAGCTTTCAAATATTTGAAGAGTTGGCTAGTTACGACACCCATAATCGTCACACCAAACTGGGATTTTCCATTTGAATTGATGTGCGACGTAAGTGACTTCGCGATAGGAGTTGTCATGGGTCAGTAAAGGAACAAAGTTTTTCATCCCATTTATTACGCAAGTCAAACTCTGACAGGAGCTCAACTGAAGTATACGGTAATAGAAAAAGAGTTACTTGCTATTGTGTTTGCTTTTGACAAGTTTTGATCTTATCTTGTAGATAACAAAGTGACTATCTATATGGACCACTCAGTAATTAAGTACTTGCTTTCCAAGAAAGACGCTAAGCCGAGGTTGATTCGATGGGTACTTCTACTTCAAGAGTTCAATCTAGATATTTAAGATCGAAAAGGAGTAGAAAATCAAGTAGCAGACCACTTATCTAGATTAGATCCACAAGAAGGGAACTCTTCTCTTATACCAATTCGAGAGACGTTTCCAGATGAACACATACTGAAGGTAAATCATGTCCATAAGACCCCTTGGTTTGCTAATATTGCTAACTATTTATCTTGTGGTTTGATGCCAATTGATAAGACATATCATCAAAAGAAAAAGTACAAAAGATCAAATAATCAGGAGATGCATGGTAGAAGAAGAAGTACAAAAGATTTTATACCAATGTCACTTAGCTCCGAGTGGGGGACACTTCGGAGGTACTTGTACTGCGGCCAAAGTATTGCAAGCCGGATTCTTTTGGCCAACACTATTCAATGACGCATATGCTTACGTAAAGAGTTGTGATCGATGTCAAAGGGTTGGAAATGTCACCAACAGAAATGAGATGCCTCGAAAAAACATCATTGAGGTAGAATTGTTCGATGTTTGGGGTATTGATTTTCTTGATCCTTTCCCTCCGTCCTTTGGTCACAAGGATATATTGGTAGCAGTAGACTATGTGTCTAAGTGGGTCGAGGCTAAAGCTTATCCAACAAATGATGCTAGGGTTGTGATGAAGTCTTTACAGAAACACGTGTTCACAAGGTTTGGAACCCGAAAAGCTATTATCAGCGATGAAGGGTCCTATTTTGTGAACAAGTGGTTGAAATGGTTATAAGAAAAACATGGAGTGAAACACAAGGTCACTTCAGCTTACTATCCGCAGACGAATGGGCAAGCTGAATTGGCGAATAAGGAGACCAAAGGCATACTTGAGAAGGTAGTTTGCCCGAACTGACGACATTGGTCCAAAAGACTTGATGATGCTTTATGGGCTTACAGAACAGTATACAAGACACCTTTAGGGATGTCACCCTACAGGTTGGTCTTTGGAAAAGCCTGTCATCTACCCCTGGAGTTAGAGCACAAAGCTTATTGGGCCCTACGATAACTCAACTTGGATCTTAAGCTTGCTAAAGAGAAACGGATGCTCCAACTCAATGAGCTAGAGGAATTTCGAATGTTCTCATACGAAAATGCCAAATTACTCTAGGAGAGACTTAAGAAATGGCATGACAAGCACATTCAAGTTCGAAAATTTGAAGCAGGTTAGCAAGTTTTTGTTATTTAATTCTAGATTAAGGTTCTTTCCAAGTAAACTAAAATCACGTTAGTCTAGTCCATTTACTATTCATCGTGTCTATCCATACGGAGTTGTTGAACTCTAAGGTTAGGGAGGTAATTTTCAAGTTAATGCTCAACATCTGAAATATTACCGGGGAGAAAAGATTGAACGGAATCAAATTTCATTCATTTTATCGGATGTTTAAATTTTCTTATTTTCCTTTTAAATAAATGATTTAGGGCATATTTTCGGGAATTAGTATGTTTAAATAAATTCTGTTTAGGAGATTCGAACTTAAGCGGGACCGCTTGTGACCCCTCCAATCTTTTCTGGTGATTGATTTTAACATAATTTTTAGAGAAATTATTCCCTAAATAAAATTAAATTTTTGGTTATTCAAATAAAAGGGTCAATTTTGATCCAAGTTTTAAATTGCAACTCAATTTCAAATTTTCATTAAGTCTAGGGACTTAATTGAACTATTTTTAAAATTTAGTTGCTCTTTTTGTAAATAATAAAAATTAGATGCCTCTTTTTGAAAATATTTTCAAAAGGCTTCTTGAATAAATGTTTTAGTTTAATAAAAAGATAATAATTATTAATATATAATTATGTCCATTATAATATATATTAATTATTATCAACTTTATATAGAGTTAGGATTAGTGTTAATTTAATCATATTTTATTTGATAAGTTTTTTTTCAAATAATAATAATAAGATGATAATATTGAATATATAATTATATCTATTATAATTTATATATTAATTTTTATCAATTTAGCATAGAATTAGGATTATTTTTAATCATATATTTGTCGAAACCTCTTTTTTAAAAAAGGGAGGTCTTTTGAAAACGGGAGTTGCACTACAAGAAAACAGACTTTTAGTGGCGTTTTTTTTTGCCTTTAGCGGCGCTTTCCGAAGCTCTGGAAAAAACGTCGCTATATGCAGCGCCACAAAAATTAGCGGCGTTTTTTTATAAAAGCGCCGCTAAAGACCAGGACCTTTAGCGGCGCTCTTATAAAAGCTATAGACCTATACTTTTAGCGGCGCTTTTTTAAAAAACGCAGCTAATTTGCCCAATTTTGTAATATGTATTTTTACACCTATATCCAACCCTCCTGCAAGAAATTCAGTAAAAAACAACAAATATACCATGAAATCCAACAAAACCAAGACACGCAAATTTAAATAATACAAAATTATACGAAAAATATATTATATAAATTGTAAATGAATATTCAAAATATTCTTAAAATAATGTTAAAAGTTACAAGAAAACAAATGTCTATGATGGCGGATTTTGAAATTGGTGGAACATAGTCATCATAATTTGAAGCTTCTTCTTTGGAGTTCATTGTATTTCTGCTCGCCTCGCCTCCCTTGCTTGCCTCCGCCCTCCTCCGCTTGCCTCCGCTCTAAGTTGAGAAATTTGCTCATCTGTGCTAGCATGTATCTGAACTATCTGATCTTTTAACCTCTGAACTTCAGCTTGACTTTGACTGTAACGCCCCGTACCCGAGACCATTGCCGGAGTCGGACACGAGGAGTTTGCAGACTTAAATCACTTGCTTTCACAGTCCATTTTAAAAATTTCCAGGCAGCCTACTAACTGTGTCATTGTCACCTTAAAAATCATATCTTGAGTTCCACAACTCGAAAATCAGTTTCGTGATTTTTCCCTGAAACTAGACTCATTTTTCCATCTACAGATTGTTTTCTAGAATTTTTTGTCAAGCCAATTAGTACAGTTTATTAGTTAGAGTCCCCCCCTGTTACAGGGTGCGACTACACTGACCTTCTTGCATTACGATTTGGATATCTCCCTGTACAGGGCTTCAATACTGATGCTGTTTGTTTCTACGGAAACTAAACTCGAAAAGGAATCTGTACATATATTGTATGACTTCTAATTATCTCTGGTCAATTTATAATGAATTTCCAAAGTCGGAATAGGGACTCTAGAAACCGTTCTGGCCCTGTCTCACGAAAACTTAAATATCTCTTAACATACTGTTCATATGATCGTTTCGTTACTCTCCTATGAAAATAGACTCGTCAAGGTTCGTTTAAATAATTTATTAACTATTTAATTCCATTCCTACTATTTTTAGTGATTTTTCACATCCACGTCACTGCAGCTGTCAGCATCTGTCTTTAAGGTAGGCTTTACCTATTTCATAGTTTCCATGATTCAACTAGCCCTTAAACATAAATAGCACAAAATATGATCATGGTTAACCATCCCAATGGCTAATCGTTTCCAAAAATTTCCATACCTCTTAATGAACAACATACAATGATTATAATACCATGCCCAAAGTATACTTAAGCCATTTTCGCATGGCTATCCAAATTTACACAAAACCGAAGCGTACATGACCCACAACAAAAAGGGTAGTCCTATACATGCCATTTCAAAGTTCAACCAAAATTGTACCAAAAGGGGGCTTTGATAGTGCGGGAGACTTCGACTTCCAACAATCCCGAGTCCGATAGCTGACGAGCCAAAATCTATAAAACAGAGAAACAAAGAAACGGAGTAAGCAATTTATGCTTAGTAAGTTTTGAGCAAGGATTCAACACAACAAAAGTATAGCATTCATATAGCTAAGCGGATAATTTCATATGCACAAATTCTCAATATCATACTTACTTCACATTACCAACCCTTATGTTCATACACAAAAGATCAACTTAGCCAAAGGCCGGTAGCTCATTTATTGAGTGAGCGAATACAGATTTGTAAGGGATCAACTAATTCAAAGCACACACGAAACATACCTCATCATTTGGGATTTTACGAGCGTATTAATTTAAATTTTTCAGCAAGATCGCTCACTCCCAAATCAAGCATCTTCGGGGTTTAGCCGGATATAACCACTCGCCCAAGGCCTTCGAGTCTTAGCCCGGATATAGTTACTAGCATAAATGCCTTCGGGACTTAGCCCGGATTTAGTTACTAGCACAAATGCCTTCGGATCTTAGTCCGGATGTAGTCGCTTATCACAAAAGCCTTCGGATCTTAGTCCGGATGTAGTCACTTAGCACAAAAGCCTTCGGATCTTAGTCCGGATATCATTCGAGTAACCATGCTCATATATCAATAAATCATGACACATTCATATTTCATTTTCATTACCAAAGCTCAAACACAAGACACTTATCGCATTTACAATTTCGGCTCAATAGCCACATACAAGAGCATGATTTTGATTTACTTAAAACATAATCTAACCGAATCATAATTTAAGTTCCATTACTCGAAAACTTACCTCGGATGTTGTCGAGCGATTCCGATGGCTATTCGACCACTTTTCCTTCCTTTATCGGATTTAGTTCCCTTTGCTCTTGAGCTTAATTTAACAAATAAATTGATTTAATCACTTGAGCATCGAAAAGAGGAACTCAAGGTACTTAGCCCACATATATTCATTAGACATTAAAGTCACATATGTACGGAATCATGAATCAAACTCAACACATTAGTTAATACTCTCCTTAGCCGAATTTTCTAAGTCAAGATAAAGCCTTCAATATGCTTACCTATGGTCGAACAACACATCAACCTATGTACTCATTCATGTGGCCGATTATGCATGTCTATGTTGAGGCCAATTATATACTCAATACCACACACAATTGGCATACCTTTTACTAACTAATGCATTACCTATTATAACTCAATACGCATCCATCATGTACTCCATAACCGAAACACCATCATATGTAAATATATACCTTGAGATATTGTATATGTCATACCAATTCATTATGTGCAAACATATATATATATATGTATATATACATATATATATATATGTGTAAGAGCCGAATCTCAAAGTTGATTATAACTAAACATGAACATAAATCCAAAACACAAATCTTACCTACCATGCAATAAGCATAAATCATACTTATGGATATACCATGGCCGAATACATCACAACACCATACCATTTCAATTTTGGTCATGGTTAAACAAAGAACTTAATGTCTCACTCAAAAATGCTAAAAAGAAAATCCAAGAGTCATCAATCCACCATCACATGCATCATTAACAAGCTTCATATTTAGCATGCAATGGCATTAACACAAAAATCCACCTTGGCCGAATATCATCCCCATGACATAGCAAAGTTTTGAACCATGGGCTAATTAGGACTCAAGCTAGCAACTAAAAACATGCATGAATCTCATGGCACAACCTCAAACATACCTTAATCTAGATACAAGTATGGCCAAACCTCCTCCTAATCCTCTTCCAAACCAAACATGAAGCAAGAACTCCTTCCTTCTTCCTTAGAATTTTCGGCCCAAAGAAATAAAAAAGGATGAACAATTTTTTTTTTCTTTTTCTTTTTCTTTCCCTCAACTCACGGCAATGGGGGGGAACACTCACACCATTCTTTGTTTTTCTTCCATTTCTTTATTACCCATACTCCTTATTTTATTTTTCCTAACATACACCATTGTCACAACATGTTTTATGACATGTTTTGCCCATCCTCCTTTGTCATGGCCGGCCACTAGCAAATAAAAAGGGGGAAATTGACATGCAAGTCCACCCCTTTGATTACATGCACTAATAGATCCTTATAGATTTACCTATTACATTTCGAAAGTGTCACACATAAGTCCTATCGACTAATTTCACATGCAATTTACTAAATCGAAGCTTAAAACTTTCACACATTTATAATCACATATTTTAGACAATAGATATCATATTCAAATAATTTGGTGACTCGGTTTAGCGGTCCCAAACCGCTTTCGACTAGGGTCACTTTAGTTGTCACAACTCTCCCCACTTAAGAAATTTTCGTCCCCGAAAATCTTACCGGTAAATAAGTTTGTGTATCGTTCTTTCATGGTATTCTCGGTTTCCCAAGTAGCTTCTTCGACTCCGTGTTTGAGCCATAACACCTTTACTAACGGAACCCTTTTGTTTCGCAACTCTTTCACTTCACGAGCTAGGATACGAATCGGTTCTTCTTCATAACTCAAGTCAGATTGAATTTCAACTTCTGATGGATTAATCACGTGTGACGGATCGGATCTATAACGTCGAAGCATCGAAACATGAAAGACGTCGTGAATCTTTTCAAGTTCAGAGGGCAAAATCAATCTATACGCAACTGGACCAACTCGTTCGGAGATTTCGTACGGCCCAATGAATCTCAGGCTCAACTTGCCCTTACGGTCAAATATGAGTGTCTTTTTCCATGGCGAAACTTTAAGAAACACTTTATCTCCCACCTGATATTCAATGTCTTTTCGTTTCAAATCCGCGTACGATTTCTGACGATCTGTGGCCGCCTTCAGACTTTCACGAATTACCTTTACTTTCTGTTCAGCATCTTTAATCAAATCAACTCCGAAAATTTTACTTTAACCGAGCTCGGTCCAAAACAATGGTGTACGGAATTTACGACCGTACAAAGCCTCGTAAGGTGCCATCTTAATACTTGATTGAAAACTATTGTTGTAAGCGAATTCAATCAAAGGTAAATACCATTCCCATGAACCACTAAACTCAAGGATGCATCATCTCAACATATCCTCGAGTATTTGAATTATCCGCTCGGATTGACCATCGGTTTGGGGGTGAAAAGCGGTGCTAAAATGCAACTTGGTACCCAACGCTTCTTGCAATTTCTTCCAAAATCGTGAGGTGAATCTCGGATCTCTATCCGACACAATAGAAATAGGTACCTCGTGTAATCTCACAATCTGAGAAACATATAATTCAGCTAATTTATCCATTGAAAAATCCGTGCGTACGGGGATAAAGTGAGCCGACTTAGTTAATCTATCAATGACGACCCAAATTGCATCTTTCTTACTTGCCGACACTGGCAACCCAGATACAAAATCCATCGTTACTCGATCCCATTTCCATTCAGGTATCATGATCGGTTGGAGTAAACCCGTACGCACTTGATGTTCCGTCTTCACTTGTTGACATACTAAGCACTTCGAGACAAAATCGGAAATGTCTCGTTTCATACCATGCCACCAAAATTGACGTCTTAGGTCATGGTACATTTTCGTACTCCCCGGGTGAATTGACATTCGGCTACAATGAGCTTCGTTCAGAATCATCGAAATGAGTTCTGAATTTCTTGGAACACACAAATGACTTCTGAACCTCAAACAATCGTCTTCATCAATTTGAAACTCTGATTCCATATTCGGAACACATTCAGCCCGTTTTGCAACCAACTCATCGTCGACTTTTTGAGCTTCACGAATTTGATGAATCAATAATGGTTTGGCCTTTAATTCGGCTACTAACACATTGTCGGGTAGAACAGACAAGTGTACATTCATCGCTCGTAAAGTGAACAGTGATTTTCGGCTTAAGGCGTCCGCAACCACATTAGCCTTTCCCGGGTGATAATCAATGACCAGCTCATAATCTTTCAACAACTCAAGCCAACGCCTTTGTCGCAGATTCAAGTCTCTTTGAGTCATCAAATATTTGAGACTTTTGTGATCCAAAAATACATGGCACTTCTCACCAAATAAGTAATGTCGCCATATTTTCAAAGCGAATCGATGGCGACTAATTCGAGATCATGGGTCGGATAATTTTCTCATGTGGCTTTAATTGTCTCAACGCATAGGCCACAACTCGACCTTCTTGCATCAATACGCAACCTAACCCAAGTAAGGAGGCGTCACTATAGATGACAAACTCTTTGCACGATTCGGGCCGCACTAAAATTGAGCTTCCAGTCAAATAAGTTTTCAGTTGATCAAAACTTTTCGACATTTTTCCGTCCATTCGAACTTAACATCTTTTGAAGTAGCCGTCATGGGTGTGGCTATCATCGAGAAACCTTTACAAACCATCGGTAGTAACCGCGAGTCCCAAAAGCTCGAACCTTAGTAATATTTCTCGAGGCTTCCAGTTAAGTATGGCTGAAATTTTGCTCGGGTCAACTCGAATACCGTCGGATACCACATGACCCAAGAAGCTAACCTCTCTTAACCAGAACTCACACTTAGTGAACTTAGCAGATAACTGCTTATCCCGTAAAATTTGCAATACTAATCTCAGGTGCTTAGCATGTTCGGTCTCATCTCTTGAATAGACCAAGATGTCATCAATGAACACAACTACGAATCGGTCCAAATCTTGTCAAGATCCGATTCATCAAATCCATAAATACCGTAGGGCATTAGTGAGCCCGAACGGCATCACTAAGAACTTCGTAGTGACCGTACCTTATTCGAAAGCAGTCTTGGGTACATCCGAATCTCGAATCCAGAAGCGATAATAACCCGATCTCAAATCTATCTTTGAAAACACCGAGGCTCCCTTTAGTTGATCAAACAAATCATCAATACTGTGATAACGGATATTTATTCTTTATCGTCACTTTATTCGGTGACGATAGTCAATGCACAACCTCATGGTTCGTCCTTCTTTTCACAAACAATCTTGGTGCACCCCAAGGTGAGAAACTTGGTCGAGCGAAACCTCTATCCGTCAATTCTTGCAACTGAGCTTTCAACTCTTTTAACTCGGTTGGTGCCATACGATACGGAGCTATCGAAATCGGCGTAGTCCCAGGTACAAGCTCAATACCAAACTCTATCTCCCGAACAGGTGGCAAACCCGGTAATTCTTCGGGAAAAACATCCGGGTATTCACAAACCACCGACACAGATTCGGGTTTTATTTCTAACTCCTTATCATCAAGTACATATGCAAGGTATGCTTCGCACCCCTTTCTTACATATTTCTGGGCCAACATTGATGATATTACAGCTGGCAACCCCTTTAAGTCCGTAGACTCAACTCGGATCATCTCGTTATTTGCACACCTCAAATCCATAGTCTTGCTTTTTCAATTCACAACCGCATCATGCACGGTCAACCAATCCAAACCAAGAATAACATCAAATTCATCAAACGGCAAAAGCATCAAGTCCATTGGAAAGCAGAACCTCGAATTACTAGGGACATTTCTTACACACTTTGTCGACAAGCACGAACGACCCAAAGGATTTGACACCGAATTACGAACTCGAGAGACTCAATAGGTAAAGTCTTCTTGGATGCTAAGGTTTCGCATATATAAGAATGAGTAGAACCGAGGTCAATCAAAGCAATCACATTAGTATCAAAGAGAGTGAAAGTCTGGTAATAACATCTGGTGAGGAAGCATCCTCGCGTGCGCGTATGGCATAAGCCCTAGCAGGAGCGCGAGCCTCGGATCTGGTCGTAGCATCTCTAGATCCTCTCTGACTGCCACTAGCATTGCCCGTATTCCTAGATGGTCTACCCCGAGTAGTGGTAACACCAGGTTTCCCATTCTGATTTTTGTTCTGTTCAGACAGTCTCGGGCAATCTTTGATAAAGTGGTCGACTGACCCGCACTTGTAACAGGAGCGGTCATGGAATCTACAACTCCCCGAGTGCCATTTATCGCAATATCGACATTCCGTTCTGTTCCGACAATCATTTCCAACACTGGCGACCGAAGTGACTCGTGTGCTCACAGGGGGTCGATCGTGATCTCGTCTAGAGAAACCCGAAGTGTCCCTAGACTGGCCTAAGTCATCTCTAAATTTCTTCGATGATTGTGGGAAGGGCTTTCCCGAAGACCTTTTACGAAACTCCTTTGCTCCCATATCAGCTTTTCTTTTCTCCATACTTAACTCCTCGGCTTTACAAGCTCGCTCAACAAGTACCACAAATTCTCGGATTTCCAAGATGCCAACATACAGCTTTATATCATCATTTAGTCCATCCTCAAACGTTTACATCACGACTTCAAGAAATGCATTCTCGCATACCGGCTAAGCCTCACAAATTTTCGTTCATAGTCAGAACCGACATGGAACCTTGTTTGAGTTCAAGAAATTCCTTCCGTTTTTGGTCAATGAATCTCGATCGATATACTCTTTTCAAACTCGGTTTGGAAAAACTCCCAAGTTACTTGCTCTCTGGGCACACAGAAGTCAACGTATTCCACCAATAGTAGGCGAATCACGTAGCAAGGAGATAGTACACTTTAGGCACTCATCGGTGTGCAAGATAGCTCATCGAGTGCGGATAGTGTTGTCCAACCAAAATTCCGCTTGCTCGGCATCATCACTATCCGTAGCCTTAAATTCAGTAGCCCATGTTTTGAATTCATCAACTGGGGCTTATTTGACCTTATTTGGTCGATACGGAGGTATGGTAGGTGCGGGGTTGTGTTTGTCGGGAATGGAGGTTGTGGAACACCAGTATTAGTTCGAATGTATTGGTTGAACCAATCATTCATCACGCTATAGAAAGCTTGTCTAGCTTCATCCTTCGGATTACTAGCATTAGGTTGAGAGTCCATGGCGCTGTCCCAAAGCGGAGCAGCGCTACACTCTCAAGATCATTAGCTACCGCTTCGGTCGGGATCGGGATCCATTACTATAAATAAACACATTTCAATTGTCAGAAATCACCACACTATCAAATAAATCACATAATGGCATGTATAGCTAGACCCAACGTATTACGGTAGTCCTAGAATCGACTAAACCATAGCTCTGATACCAATTTAATTGTAACGCCCCGTACCCGAGACTGTTGCCGGAGTCGGACATGAGGGGTTTGCAGACTTAAATCACTTGCTTTCACAGTCCATTTTAAAAATTTCCAGGCAGCCTGCTAACTGTGTCACTGTCACCTTAAAAATCATATCTTGAGTTCCACAACTCGAAAATCAGTTTTGTGATTTTTCCCTGAAACTAGACTCATATGTCCATCTACAGATTTTTTTCTAGAATTTTTGGTCAGGTCAATTAGTACAGTTTATTAGTTAGAGTCCCCCCTGTTACAGGGTGCGACTACACTGACCTTCCTGCATTACGATTTGGATATCTCCCTGTACAGGGCTTCAATACTGATGCCGTTTCTTTCTACGGAAACTAGACTCGAAAAGGAATCTGTACATATATTGCATGACTTCTAATTATCTCTGGTCAATTTATAATGAATTTCCAAAGTCGGAACAGGGACTCCAGAAACCGTTCTGGCCCTGTCTCACGAAAACTTAAATATCTCTTAACATACTGTTCATATGATCGTTTCGTTACTCTCCTATGAAAATAGACTCGTCAAGGTTCGTTTAAATAATTTATTAACTATTTAATTCCATTCCTACTATTTTTAGTGATTTTTCACATCCACATCACTGCAGTTGTCAGCATCTGTCTTTAAGGTAGGCTTTACCTATTTCATAGTTTCCATGATTCAACTAGCCCTTAAACGTAAATAGCACAAAATATGATCATGGTTAACCATCCCAATGGCTAATCGTTTCCAAAAATTTCCATACCTCTTAATGAACAACATACAATGATTATAATACCATGCCCAAAGTATACTTAAGCCATTTTCGCATGGCTATCCAAATTTACACAAAACCGAAGGGTACATGACCCACAACAAAAAGGGTAGTCCTATACATGTCATTTCAAAGTTCAACCAAAATTGTACCAAAAGGGGGCTTTGATAGTGTGGGAGACTTCGACTTCCAACAATCCCGAGTCCGATAGCTGACGAGCCAAAATCTATAAAACAGAGAAACAAAGAAACGGAGTAAGCAATTTATGCTTAGTAAGTTTTGAGCAAGGGATTCCAGCACAACAAAAGTATAGCATTCATATAGCTAAACGGATAATTTCATATGCACAAATTCTCAATATCATACTTACTTCACATTACCAACCCTTATGTTCATACACAAAAGATCAACTTAGCCAAAGGCCGGTAGCTCATTTATTGACTGAGCGAATACAGATTTGTAAGGGATCAACTAATTCAAAGCACACACGAAACATACCTCATCGCTGGGATTTTACGAGCGTATTAATTTAAATTTTTCAGCAAGATCGCTCATTCCCAAATCAAGCATCTTCGGGGTTTAGCCGGATATAACCACTCGCCCAAGGCCTTCGGGTCTTAGCCCGGATATAGTTACTAGCATAAATGCCTTCGGGACTTAGCCCGGATTTAGTTACTAGCACAAATGCCTTCGGATCTTAGTCCGGATGTAGTCGCTTAGCACAAAAGCCTTCGGATCTTAGTCCGAATGTAGTCGCTTAGCACAAAAGCCTTCGGATCTTAGTCCGGATATCATTCGAGTAACCATGCTCATATCTCAATAAATCATGACACATTCATATTTCATTTTCATTACCAAAGCTCAAACGCAAGACACTTATCGCATTTACAATTTCGGCTCAATAGCCACATACAAGAGCATGATTTTGATTTACTTAAAACATATTCTAACTGAATCATAATTTAAGTTCCATTACTCGAAAACTTACCTCGGATGTTGTCGAACGATTCCGATGGCTATTCGACCACTTTTTCCTTCCCTTTATCGGATTTAGTTCCCCTTTGCTCTTGAGCTTAATTTCACAAATAAATTGATTTAATCACTTGAGCATCGAAAAGAGGAACTCAAGGTACTTAGCCCACATATATTCATTAGACATTAAAGTCACATATGTACGGAATCATGAATCAAACTCAACACATTAGTTAATACTCTCCTTAGCCGAATTTTCTAAGTCAAGATAAAGCCTTCAATATGCTTACCTATGGCGAACAACACATCAACCTATGTACTCATTCATGTGGCCGATTATGCATGTCTATGTTGAGGCCAATTATATACTCAATACCACACACAAATGGCATACCTTTTACTAACTAATGCATTACCTATTATAACTCAATACGCATCTATCATGTACTCCATAACCGAAACACCATCATATGTAAATATATACCTTGAGATATTGTATATGTCATACCAATTCGTTATGTGCAAACATATATATATATATACATATATATATATATGCGCAAGAGCCGAATCTCAAAGTTGATTATAACTAAACATGAACATAAATCCAAAACACAAATCTTACCTACCATGCAATAAGCATAAATCATACTTATGGATATACCATGGCCGAATACATCACAACACCATACCATTTCAATTTTGGTCATGGTTAAACAAAGAACTTAATGTTTCACTCAAAAATGCTAAAAAGAAAATCCAAGAGTCATCAATCCACCATCACATGTATCATTAACAAGCTTCATATTTAGCATGCAATGGCATTAACACAAAATCCACCTTGGCCGAATATCATCCCCATGACATAGCAAAGTTTTGAACCATGGGCTAATTAGGACTCAAGCTAGCAACTAAAAACATGCATGAATCTCATGGCACAACCTCAAACATACCTTAATCTAGATACAAGTATGGCCAAACCTCCTCCTAATCCTCTTCCGGACCAAACATGAAGCAAGAACTCCTTCCTTCTTCCTTAGAATTTTCGCCCAAAGAAATGAAAAAGATGAACAAATTTTTTTCTTTTTCTTTTCTTTCCCTCAACTCACGGCAATGGGGGAACACTCACACCATTCTTTTTTTTCTTCCATTTCTTTATTACCCATACTCCTTATTTTATTTTTCCTAACATACACCATTGTCACAACATGTTTTATGACATGTTTTGCCCATCATCCTTTGTCATGGCCGGCCACTAGCAAATAAAAAGGAGGAAATTGACATGCAAGTCCACCCCTTTGATTACATGCACTAATAGATCCTTATAGATTTACCTATTACATTTCGAAAGTGTCACACATAAGTCCTATCGACTAATTTCACATGCAATTTACTAAATCAAAGCTTAAAACTTTCACACATTCATAATCACATATTTTAGACAATAGATATCATATTCAAATAATTTGGTGACTCAGTTTAGCGATCCCGAAACCGCTTTCCGACTAGGGTCACTTTAGGGCTGTCACATTGACTCCCGGAAGGCATGTATTGGTGCGAGGTGGATCCAAAATATTGCGTCGGGTTAACACCAGATCCTTGAAATCTAACCCGACCATACCTTTGAAGACCCAAAACTTCATTAATAATTCTGTTATCAATATCCTCAAAATTAACAGAACTATCAGTCGAACCGGTCGCTTCATACTCTGCCTTCTTATCTTTTAGTTTCTTCTAATAAATCAGTTAAAAAGTTAGAAACGAAATATACAATAAAAAGGAATACAACATAACATTATTTAAATTACACTAATAAAAACGAAGAATTAAAACATTATAATTAAATATTATAAATATTTATAATGAATCAATTTTTATTAAGTAAATATACCATAATTTCTGCAGCCTCAGATGACATCGGAGTTCCATCTTTTTTCCTGTGCGTAATGTCAAAAAGTTGAAGGCGTCCAACTTTTTGACCAAACGAGGCTTCCTACAATATAGTAGTAAAAATAATATTTAATAGTAAAAAGTTATTAATACTTGATAGATTTAATAAATCCATAGTACCTCGGCTTTGAGCTACACAAGCAAAACTTTTCGACTCGCTGGTATGCGTAAATTTTTGTTTTTGCCTGCTGCTTGTTCCAACTCGCTCACGGTCCTACATAATGAAATTATTATTACGTATATAGTAAATACTATAAACCGAAAAATTTATAAGAGTTTGCAAGTACATAATACCTCTCCTTTCTTCGAATTCCAAAATCGAACAAGATCTTCCCATTGGTACCTCAGCATTCCCGGTGGGACATTTTGCAATTTTTCTTCGAGGCTTATGGGTTTTTTAAAATATTCTTTTTTCAAAATGCTTTTATTGTCTCTCCATTTTTTACCCAATGCCTTCTTGATATAGGCATCAGAGACCTCTAAAGCAAACCTATCCTAAAAAACACAAGTTTAAAAAGTAAATATAAATGAAACTTAAACAAATGTATTATAATTACATTAACATTTTGTTACCTTAATATTAGAGAGAGCTTGATTTTTATTGCTATCAGGCATGTTATGCCATGATTTGTAGTTGATGGGCAACATATTGGCATTTCGTGCTATAATGCCCAAATAGCCTGCTAAAAGTCGAGCTTCTTGTCCAACAGGCTGACCATGATCTGTTTCTAGTTACTTTGACACGCTCGATGAATTTAAGTTATATAAATCTGTTAGGAGCGTCGTCCTCACCTCTCTCTAGCGTCCCACCATTTTCAATTGAAAAATAATAAATTATTACTATATTGAAATTTAAAATAAATCAGTAATAAAATTTAATACAATTTGTAAAATAAACTTAACATTACTTTGAATTTCCACAGACTCGTCAAGTGTCTAAAGACGCTTGAAGATCCAACAAGCTCATTCTTTCAAGATTTACTTCTTCGAATTTGTAGTATTTCATACAATACTAAGATCTCTTAATCTTCTTCTAGGCATTTTTCCGCAACACATAAAATAGATAAAATTTTAGTAAGAAATAACAACAATAGTAAATATAAAATAGTTAAATTATATAACATGACCAATGTTAAATTGTAACATTACATATAAATAAAAATCATAAAATCTTACTACATCATAAATCGTAAATATCTTCGTCTACATCCTGACGAACCCATTGAAATTGTGTACTAGTACTAGGGATATTTTCATCTAAGTCTTGTTCTGGAAAAGGCAAAGTTTCTAATCTTTCACCGATGTCATCTCTACTTCCATTCCCCATGTCAAACAAGTCTCTAGGGGTGTTTCGGAGTACAACGTACCAACCCTCATCAATTGGATCTTTCGAGTAAAAAACTTGTTTAACTTGAGAAGAAAATACATACGGCTCGTCTATCAAATGTTCTCCAGTGTGAATTAATCGAGAGAAATTCACCATTGTAAAACCAAACTGATCATTTTTAATTCCGCGAGCAGTATTAGCATCGGCCCAATCACATCGAAATAAGACAACTTTCCATTTTCCATAATAATCCAACTCAATAATGTCGGTTAGAAGTCCATAATACTCTACATTTCCCTCGACAGGATTACTGTCCCTAGCACTAGCGTAACTTGTAATTAAAGAATTAACAACTACTCCACAATTTTGAGTTCTTCTCAATCTCTCGTGATATTTGGTATGAAATCTGAATCCATTCATGATGAAGCCACTATATCTTTTTACTACTCGATTAGGACCTTGGGAAAGCCATTTAACTTCGTCATTAACAATATTCCCACTCCAAACCTATTGAATCAAAAGTAAATTGAGTAATTGTAAATGTTATGAGAAAACATTATTATTTGTCAATAAAATGTTGAGTTGCATACCGTTTGGCTTAACCATTCATGAAAAGATTCTGTGAATAACCTATTAATCTCGCGATGTTGTAATCTTCGTGAGCGTGAACGAGATTTTAAGACTTGTTTGTACTCACTAGGTTAAAAACATGTTTAATTTGTTAAAAAATAAACAAATCAAAAAAAGATGAATATTTATCATATTCTAGAACTTACTTGCGTAATTGTTCAAGTGCATCGTGGTGGAAAAGAACATATCTATGTGCTTGTATCCAAGATCGGTCATCTAATTCTGTAATTTCAACTTTGCCGATTGGTTCTCCATAACTTTGAAATAAATAAGTTTCGGCCAAGCTAGGATCATTGAGTCCGGCATTTCTACTTGGTCTATTCAATCTTGTTTCAACATCTTCTAAATATCTAGAACAGAATGTCATACACTCCTCTGCCAAGTAGCCTTCAGCAATCGATCCTTCCGGATAACGCTTGTTACGGCAATAAGACTTCAATTTGCTAAGGAACCTAAACACCATATACAACATTATCAAAACTAGTAACTATAGGTATAAAGGTGGAACGCCTTCGAAATAAATTAGCACCTTTCAATTGGATACATCCAACGATAGAAAACCGGCCCACCAATTATTGTTTCACGAGGGAGATGAATGACAAGGTGCACCATAATTGTGAAAAAGGAAGGTGGAAAGATCTTCTCCAAATTGCATAATGTCAAAGTGGCTCGATCTTGTACTTTTTCAAGTTCTTCAACATTCAGAACTTTGCCGCAAATTGCTTTCATTATATTGGACAGTTCAATTATACAAGATGTTACCTTCTTTGACATACAGCACCGTAAAACAACTGAAAGTAGATCTTGCATCAAGATGTGATAGTCATGTGATTTTAATGAATATAGTCTTCAATCTTTAAGACTTACACATCGAGATATATTTGATGCATACGCATTTGGAACCTTTATATCCATCAACACCGTGCAGAACATTTCTTTCTCTTCCTTTGACATTGCAAAAATTGTAGGCGGCAACCAATATTTTCCATTAGGACGTACTTGGGGATGAAGATCACGCCTAATTCTCATGTGAACTAAATCAAGTTGACTCTAAAGATTATCTTTTGATTTGCCATCGACGTTCAAAATTGTCTGGATGATGTTCTCGCAGACATTCTTTTCAATATGCATCACATCAAGATTGTGGCGTAATATGTGATGCTCCCAATAAGGCAACTCAAAAAAAATACTTCTTTTCTTCCACAAGTCTGCCTCATTAGGGTCATCCTCCTCGTCAGATTCATCATCAGATTCATCCCTCGATCGTCTATTTGTTTGCCTGTTAGATGGTTGATTCAGCTTCCCATAACTGAAATCCATATCTTTTAACATGAATAAGATTTCAGATCCAATGGTCTGCTCAGGAGCTTTTTTCAACTCTTCAGTACCGTCAAATAAAGCTCTCTGAAATCTATAGCTATGATTTTCATCTAACCACCGACGATGCCCCATATAGCAGAACTTCTTCCCATTATATAACCATTGTGAACACGTTTGAGCAGCACAACAAGGACAAGCATAACGTCCTCTGGTACTCCAACCAGATAAATTCGCATATGCTGGGAAATCATTAATTGTCCACAGCAAAGTAGCACGTAGGTAAAAATTCTCCTTTCTCAATACATCATATGTCTCAACACCCGCCCATAATTGTTTTAACTCTTCAATAAGTGGCTGCAGATATATGTCAATATCATTTCCGGGGCCTTTCTCTCCAGGGATAATCATAGATAATATCAAAGAAGATTGCTTCATGCAGAGCCATGGAGGAAAATTATAAGGAACAAAGACCACAGGCCAAGTACTGTACGAGGTGCTCATGATTTTAAAAGGATTAAATCCGTCAGATGCTAACCCGAGCCTTACACTCCGAGGATCACTTGCAAAGCTTGGAAATTTATTGTCAAATGATTTCCATGCTAAAGAATCAGTAGGATGCCTTAATAATCCATCATCCGTTAGTTGATCATGATGCCACGTCATAAACCCGACTGTCTTTGACGACATGAATAGCCTTTGAAGCCTTGGGATTAGCGGGAAATATTGCAAAATCTTGTTCGGCTTCCTTCTTGACTATGGCCCATATTCATCCTCATTAACATCTTCTGCATCTCTTTCCATCCAACGAGATTTACCGCAAACAAGACAAGACTGTTGATTTCTCCGATCACCCCAATACAACATGCAATCATTTGGGCAACTATGAATTTTGTTGTACCCAAGGCCCAAATCTTTTATCACTTTCTTCATGTCTTTACATGATTGAGGATTTTGCAAGCGGAACATTTCTCTCAAAAGCTCTAATGACATTGTCAAAGAGTTTCTGGTCCACCCTCCCAAACATTTTAAGTGGAAAAGGCGAATATAGAATGACATTTTCGAAAATTTTGATCCCTCATAAAGTTCTTTATTCATTTCACCAAGTAACATGTAGAACTTCGCCGCTTATTCATTCGGTTGTTCATCCGGTACACTTCTTCTCGTTTCCATAAAAGTATTCCCACCGATATTATAATCATCAGATGCAACATAGTTTGGTGGAAATGATTGGAAACTTTCACTCTGCATATTAAATGCATCCCGCATCATACCTTCCATGTCATCTTCTCTAACATGCTGACGGTAACCACTATAAGGATAACCCGGATTAATCGTTGAAGAGGCTCCACTAGGTGTACACTCTCCATGGAAAATCCATTTTTTATACCCCCGAATGAAGCCATCAACAATTAGATGTTCGTAGACAACTTCACGATAATGCCAATAGATATTGCCACACTTCTTACATGGGCAAAGAATCATATTCTCTTGGCTTGAATTGTGAAATGCAAAATCTAAAAAGGATTGCACTCCATTTTGATACTCGTTGCTTGCCCTTGAGAAATTCATCCAAGTCCTATCCATTTCGTAGTTGTTGAAGTCTAAAGTTGGCAATAAGTTACACGGGTAAGTTGTTTATTATGTAAGTCTTGATATGATATATATTTATGTTTTATGTAAGTTATGTAGATTATCTAAGTTATGAAATTTGAACTTTTAAACTATATGCTTTTAAGGAAATTATTAGATTA
Source organism: Gossypium arboreum (assembly GCF_025698485.1). NCBI lineage: Eukaryota > Viridiplantae > Streptophyta > Magnoliopsida > Malvales > Malvaceae > Gossypium > Gossypium arboreum. Next base: position 131,805,035 of record NC_069075.1, read on the forward strand.
AACTACATGTATTAGTTAAGTTATGTAAGTTGTTATGTACGTTATGTGAGTTATGTAATTTATTTAAGTAATGATCAATATTAATACTATTTTGATAAAAATTAGTTATAATTGTAACACCCCGAACCCGAGACCGTTGCCGGTGTCGGACACGAGGGGTTAACAAGCCAAAACCACTTATGGCACCGACCAATTTGACATTCCCAGGCAAGCTGGAAAACTGCATCGCTGTCGCCTTAAAAAGCATATCTCGAGTTTCACAACTCGGAAACTGATTCCGTAAATTTTACCTGAATTTAGACTCATATATCCATCCATGGATTTATTTCTAGAATTTTGGTCGGGCCAATTGGTACAGTTTATTAGTTAAAGTCGCCCATGTTACAGGGGTCGACTACACTGACCTTTGCGCGTTACAACTTGAATATCTCTCTGTACAGGGTTTCAATACTGATACCGTTTGTTTCCAATGAAACTAGACTCAAAAAGGAATCTGCACATATAAGGCATGACTTCTAATTCATTCTGGATAATTTATGGAAAATTTTCAAAGTCGTACAGGGGACCCAGAAACCGTTCTGGCCCTGTCTCACGAGAACTTTAATATCTCTCGGTATACTGATCATATGATCATTTCGTTACTTTCATATGAAAATAGACTCGTCAAGGTTCGATCACATAATTTATTCACTATTTAACACCATTCCTACAAATTTTGGTGATTTTTCACATCCACGTCACTGCAGCTGGCAGCCTCTGTTTTTAAGGTAGGCTTTACCTATATTGTAGTTCCCATGGACCAACTATAGTCTAGTCATACTTAGGTCCACATATGATCATATTTAACCATTCCAATGGCTGATCATGTGACCAACTCTCTCATTCCAAACCATAATCACATCATGCATTATCAAAACATGTCATAACATGTTTTTCCTTGCCCATAACTCCTTGTCATGGCCGGCCACTATGCCATCTTTGGGGAATTTGACATGCAAATCCCTTAATTTTGCATGCATTATCAACTAGTCATCACACATTTCCCCATCATACTTTCAAAGTTTACTACTAGGTCCTTTCTAGTGAAATTCACCTTTATAACACTAAATCGAATCATCAAAAATGCCACACACAAATTAACACATATCATAGGCATCAAAATAAATTTTAAATTATTTTTATGCCTCGATTTTGTGGTCCCGAAACCACATCCCGACTAGGGTCAATTTTGGGCTGTCACAATAATATATTTAAACAATGATCAATATTGTTATATTGATAAAATAATTTATAATTGGCCCTTCAGTCGTTGAAATTTTTAATTCTTTTTTAAGGTCAATAGAATTATTTATAAGCTCCATAGAACATTTTTGGAAATATTTTGATTTTTATCCAAATACATTTAAAAATATTAAATATTAAAATCAAACATTATTAATATAACAAAATAGTAATTTGAATATAATAATATCAAGAAAGAATCGTAGTTTAATTTTTATAAGTAAATTGGAAATAAATTAAGGTTATATAAATCTTCAATAGCGATAGAACTTTTTCAATTCTTCTTGAATTTTTAAGATTCATCATACGTGGCGTTGTTACACCTAGGGAGGATCCATTATATCTTGCAGCTCGATATAAGGCAACCCGTCAGGTTTCCAGCCTATATACTTTGAATCTTTAAAATATTTAAAATAAGGAATGGACAAGCAAGCTACATATATGGTAATAAAATTAATTCATACTTAAGTTGAATCAAATAATAATTAAGTTGAACCAAAATATAAAACTTATTCATACTTCAAATAATAATTAATACTATTTTGATAAAAATTATTTATAACTTTTAAAGACATTTAAAAATATTAAATATTAAAATCACACATTATTAATATAACAAAATAGTCATTTGAATATAATAATATCAAGAAAGAATCGTAGTTTAATTTTTATAAGTAAATTGGAAATAAATTAAGGTTATATAAATATTCAATAGCAATAGAACTTTTTCTATTCTTCTTGAATTTTTTAAGATTCATCATACGTGGCGTTGTTACACCTAGGGAGGATCCATTATATCTTGCACTCGATATAAGGCAACCCGTCAGTTTCAACCTATATACTTTGAATCTTTAAAATATTTAAAATAAGGAATGGACATGCTCAGCTATTGTTGTAATTATAATGGACAAGCAAGCTACATATATGGTAATAAAATTAATTCATACTTATTCATACTTCAAATAATTAATACTATAAGGTCAGGTTTCCAGCCTATATACTTTGAATCTTTAAAATATTTAAAACGTACCTTAATAAAACGTACCTGGTCTACTCCACTCTCACCAGCAAACAGAGGCTGGAGTCCAAAAAGTAATATTTGTTAAGTAATTTAAAGTGAAAATGCATAGAAATAAGGAAAAAAATTTAGCAACTAAACGGCCTGTACGTACCTAGAACAAATGTCAATGGATGTGGTGTATTTAGTTGCACCAAATATTATTTCAGGTGCTCGATAGTACCTAGAACAGATGTAAGATTATAAGAGTAGCACGAAATATATTTCAGTTTAAGCAAATATAAAAACTTAATCTATATCAGTACCAAATTTTAATTCGAAGATTAAATGGTAGCTTCAGTTGAACTAATACTTGCAGGAGGAGCAGGAAGCAGTAAATGAAGCTGTACACCTCAGCAAAATCTGGCAAAACTGCACTGTATAGAAAGCACACTTATCATCAATGGGACAAAGGAAACTTAAGGATGTGATGACAGGAACTACTTAAGAAGACACTGATTACCACGTGTTCTTATTCATACTTATTCATACTTCAAATAATAATTAATACTATTTTGATAAAAATTAGTTATAACTTTTAAAGACATTTAAAAATATTAAATATTAAATATTAAAATCAATTGCTTCAACCCCAATCAACTGGAATTTGCCAATGACCATGAAAACATCATATTATATTGAGTCTTGCTGCAATTTACTATATCCAATATAAGCTTGCCATTCTAAATACCATTATCAGTGCCATTTTCTTCCTTCACCATAGCATTTATTACCTTCAATCGACATCTCATTTTATAATTAGAAATTGAAAAGCATTTTCAAACAAAATATAACAATTTTTTTATATAAAACTTGAGCAACAAGACAGCATTAAACTCTTAAATCAATCTAAGTCCACACTAAACACATAAGTTGGATAGAAAGATGAAAACAGACCAAAAGAACATCTAAAAAACCAAAATGGAATCACCATTATTATGTAAACATGAAAATGCACAGCTTGAAACAAACCAACTTTGCATGTGCAGAATCATACTCCACAAAACTCATAAACATTAACTTCTCCTAACCAGAATACCAACTTTATGTTTACAGAGGCCTTGATGGAAACTAACATAACTGTTGATATATAACTTATCTAATAAGAATCACAGAATATGCAGAAAGTACCTGAGTATTTAGTATCAAGAGAACCATGTATTCAAAGGAAAAGAGCCAGAAATTGATCAATGTATGCAAAACTTGGTCTATATTTCAAAACTAGAATAAAGCTTTCATCTAGTACCAAATATATACATATATAGAAACACAAACACACAGGCATACATCTTCCATTACCTAAATCTGTTTCTTGAAAATAACAGATAAGTAAGCTTCTACAGGAAACTTAACGAAGGAAGCCAAATCGAGACAAAACACAAAAAAGAGTGGATGAAATAAGCTTAAAAATTTAGGAATGTAATTAAAATGTTAATTAAATGTTAGGAAAAACATTAAAATTTAGGAATGTAATTAAATGTTAATTAAACATTGAAAACATAAAAGGAAAACATGTTGAAAGAAACATAAATGTTAGGGAAGACAATGTTTACCTTGATTGAATTGGAAATGTTTTCTTGAGGGTTTATTTAGAGATGCTTGGGATTGATCTCTAATAATGTCGAGAGACTTCCCTACTCATTGCATTTGAAGAACAGAAGTCTATTTCTGGTCGACAAAACAATCAAATGAGTTCTAAAAATAAACAACATTTAATGATTGGTATAATATTAATTATATTGCATAATAACAGGTGGGAATAAACAAATAGAATGATTAAAAAAACAGCCAACAATTTGGTATAACATTAACAGGAGAAATAGTATACCATTAACAGGAGAAATAGGACCAAGCTCAATACTATTAAAAGACAGTAAGTTACATTGTATACATATTATCATTGCAATTTGGTATAAATATTCCCGATTGTCCCAGCAATGCTAACTATCACAGCCAGTATTAACATTAACCACGACAAAAATTCCTCTACTCTGCTCAAGCTCATGCTCTCTTCTTGCTGACTTATCCTCAATGCAATTAGAGCAGGGAACGTAAAACCTAAGGAAAAAGCTGTTGTTGCTCCAGTAAATTTGAAAGTTGTCCATATGTTTGGGATCATAGTAGATCCAATATATATAAGCACTAACAATATTACTGTTAATGCCAAAGACCTTTTTTTACCATAAACTATGAGGTAAACATCTCTGTCCAAAAGAAGTTTTTACCTCATAGTCCTCATAGTAGATCCAATATATATAAGCTGTTGTTGCATGTTAGATAGGATTGATTCATTGAACATAAACTATGAGGTAAACATCTCTGTCCAAAAGAAGTTTTTAAACCATTCAAGCTTCAGCCTGATTATTATTATTATATGGATGGGAAAGAGGTTCCTTTATTTTCACACTCTATTTCGTTGTAATAAGGTGTTCTTGACCTAACATCAACCAATGAAAATGTTTTGATTCACTTAAAATTTAATTCGAGACTAACCCAATTTATTTTTAATTTAAAGTAAATATCGAATTACCTAAACAACTTAGCTTAAATTTAAATAATATCAAATAAATATATTAAAAATAAAATGGATCATATTATCCAACTATTTGAATCAAATATTAAAATTCAAATTCAAATTCAGTTCACTTTAAACATAGTTCAACAATAACACTAGCTATGCATGTAGATAATCATAAATGTTTTTATCATTTTATATTCTAAGTCTAATTTTATTTGGGAAAAAATTATATTCAATTAAAATTTTTATAATAATGATTTCAACTCAATTTAAATACCTATTCAATAAATTCAAAATCACTATTTTCAAACATTTGTAGGTACAGTTCTCTCCTTCAATAGAATCAAAAGTTAAACCAAATCAACAAAGGAGAGAAAACAGAGTTTGATTACAAATTGAAAAAAAGAAGAAAAAGAAAGCCCCCTCCTCACAAAACCAAACTATATCATAAACCACCAAAAATTGTACATAAAAGATTGCAACCGAATGAACCCAAAAACCAGTCCTAATCACTGATCGAGAACCCCAATATGACGAACCGAACCAGACATAACATCACCCATAATAATCAAATAAACTATCAGGACACCTGCATTGTTGACAATTATGCAAATCTCAAACAAAACCCTAGCAGTTCTCCCCATTGCAATTTGCACAACTTCCCCATAAGATCTAGCTTTACAAGAAACCGCAAACCTAATCAACATCTCGAAAAACAGCACCAGAAACACCAGACCCGGTATTGGGTTTACTTAAAACAAAGGTATAATCATCGAGATCAAACCCATTTCAAACCATTTCAAACAAAAAAAAAGGCAAGTAATACAGTAACTAAACATTAATCTGAAGGGGACTTAAAAACTAACCATTTCAAACCCATAAAGCGTATGACCGTCGACGAGAGGAAAGGGAAAATGTTAGCGATTCTGGGGATGGGGGAACAGAATAGGGGAAAAAAAGGGGACTTGGGGAAAATGTTAGGGATTTCGGGTTTAGGGAATTAGGGGATGATTTGGGGAAAAAAGAGAAGAGGTGTTTTAGGGATTTAGGGAAGCAAGAGACGAAATGGGGGAAAATTACTTAGCAAAAAATGAAATTGATTTCGGGTAAAGGCCATAAACCTCAGGAGAGAAAAAAACGATGCCGTTTCAAATATGGAAATTTTGTGGCGTTTTCAGCAACGCGCCGGTAATCAGACCTTTTGCAGCGTTTTCAGCAAAGCGCCACTAACGCGTCTTTTATCTACACTACAAAACGACGCCGTTCTAATACGAGTTGTGGCATTTATTACAGAAACGCCGCTAAAGCCATTACTATTCAGAGGAAACGACACCGTTTTACTATAATGAATAATGAAATTTTATGGCATTTTCTTGAAAAACGCCACTATTTCTGATCTTTAGAGGCGTTTTATGTATAAACGCCGCTAATACCTTAATATTTTATAAAAATTGATCAAAATTTAAAACTATATATTTAGAATTTCTTTTAAATTATATCTAAATAATATTACTGTGATGAATGTTAGTGTAGTACAATATCTATATTTCATATAGTTATATTAGCTAGGTTTAGTACAAATTCCCAAGAATCTCATAAAATTCTAAATATTAAATATTCAATAATAATATTATACCTTAAACTTTAAACCTCAAACAATAAACTTACACTCTAAACCCTAACTATAGTTGAAACTTAATTTTGATTTAATACACATTTTAAAATACATATTATGTATGCATATAAATTAATTTAAAAATACATGATGCTATTTATTATATCAATAACGCGTAAATATTTTACAAGATCTACATCAAATTACGAATTCATGTACACAATTGCACACTAAACCACTTTTCATATATATATTTATATATATTTTCAAATAATAATATATATACTTATCTTATATATATACATTTATCTTCTAAATTAAAATCTAAAATTATACTCTAAATTTAAAACCCTAAACCTGATACTCTAAACCCATAAACCTTAAACCACAAACACAAAACCCCTAACCCTGAACTTTAAACCCTAAAATCAATCGGTAACCTTAAACCAACCATAACTCCTAGACCATAAAGCCCAAACTATAAATTAAGTACTTTAAAAACTGCTAACCTTAAACCATAATCGTATACGTATTGGGAATTTGTGTGGGCAATGTTAGTGTAGTATAAATTAAAACACACACACATATATATATATATATATATATGTTTATATTCTTATATTAAATAATATGAGTATATACAAAATAGCATGAATCTTAAATGTTCTTCAGTTAATTTCTAGCTAATAATTCAACAAATGCTAATTCCACATTCAAAATCACCCTTTCTTAATAGCATCCCATGTAAGAATCTGGAAAGAAAATTATCTCTTAAGAAGTTAATAATTGTCCCATTGTAAACTTAACTCAACCCTAACCTTTAAACCCTAAACATAATCCCTAAACCCATAATTCATCATAAACCTTCAAATACTAGTTAACTCCTAAACCGTAAATCTTAAACCATATATAGTTAACTCATAAACCTGCTTAAACCCTAAACCATATATCTTAAACTATAATGATAATTAATTTAATTAATATTTTAAATTCAATACTATATATCTCTTTTAAGATTATATAAGAGAATATTTAATATATTGTATAACCATAAATTTTAATAATTATTGTTTTAGGGGTTATAAGATTAGTGTTTATGATTTTTGTTTGGGTTTAGGGGTTCTATGACTTTTAGCGGCGTTTTACCGAAAGCGCCGCTAATGCTCTGGTTTTTAGCGGCGTTTTACCCAAAGCACCGCTAATGCTCTGGTTTTTAGCGGCGTTTTACCGAAAGCGCCGCTAATGATCTGATTTTTAGCAGCGTTTTAGTAAAAAAACACCGCTGTTGCTCTGTTTTTAGCGGCGTTTTTCTTAAAACGCCGCTATTGCTCTGTATTTTAAAATTTTTGCGGCGTTTGTTGATAAAACGCCGCTAAAAACGCCGTTAAAGCCCTATTTTCCTGTAGTGATTGCCACCAACCTTTTTAAGTGTGATTGGATCACCTTATAAAACATTTTAGTCTATGAAATTGTGAGAAAACGGGCTCGAGAGTCGATTACGTACGAGGAAGGGTTAGCACCCTCGCAACGCCCAAAATTGGTACCAAATTGAATAGTTTTGTCTTAATGTCAAAAGCTTGAAAGAATTTAGAAATAAGATCTCTTTTTAAAACCATAAAAATTTAAGTTGAAAATCGAAATTCTTTCGTTCCAAAAGAGTGCGAATATCACATCCAGCATGATTGGACACGATATTCTTAAACTTTCGTAACTAAAAAATCATCTCGTGATTTACAAAATCTATTTAAAAGGATACTTTAGACATTTAGACAAACGAGAAATCGCAACGTAGCATGTTAGGGCACTATTTCCCGAATTCCTAAATACAAAAGACATTGCCTCGTTTTTAAGATTCCTTTGGATTAAATGAAATATAAAATTAAAAAAAAACGATGATGCATTTAACCTATTACAAAAGATCAATATTAAATTAATTAAACTACATACTTTAACATATCATGAAAATATAATATAGAAAATGATAAATCGACATAAATCATAAAATATACATTAACATTTCATGCATATATAATCACAAATAACATGAATATACACATTATCATTTCATGTAAAATACAAAATAGCAAAATAATGAATATAACATTGCCAATTACACATATATATAATAATATTTCATGCGAATATATTCTTAAAATAACAACATAAATGATCCATTTTCATGCAAATGTATAACAATAAATAAGTAACATAAAAAAACAAATAATTTATGAGATAAAATTAACATATTAAAACAATACCAAATAAATACTAAAAGGATATAAAACAAACAAATTAAAAAATTGGAAAAATAAATGAGGTAAAAATATTTAAAGCAATATATAAATAATATAAAAAAGATTTTTTTAAAAATATATTAGATGATATAATAATTCAATATATATTCATATAAATAATACTATATTAAATAGGTGCAAAATTTTATAATAAATTTTGGAATTTTACATAATATGCTAAATATTTAATAATGATATATATATATTATTTAATAATAATTTACAAGAATTTTTTAAATTTTACACAATTAATGAATAATAAAATAATATATAAGTTATAATAAAATAAAAATGTAAGGAATGATATATATAGTAAAATATATAATATATAATAAAATTTATAAATAAAATGTATAATAATATAAATAATATAATGAATAATATATAAATAATATATACACTATTTTTATATATAACTAATATTTATAGAAATAAATAATACACTTAATATTTAAAATAAATTAAATATATAAAGAGGATTAAAATCAATTTAATTAAAAATCTAGGGTTAATTATAAATAATAATAAAAATTGGGCCTGATTGAAATGCACATTGAAATCTGAGGGACTCATTGGGCAATTAGCCCTAATCCCTAAAAACGACGTCGTTCTTTAGAATAGATTTTAGTGGCCATTGGGACTAAATTGAAATAAAATATAAAGGTTAGGGCCAATTTAAAATAAAAATAAAATGAAATTATAAGTTTTAAAAATGCGCAAGGATCGATTGGGCAATTTGCCCTTTAAACGAAAACACGTAGATCCTATCCGGGTCACGGGTCAACACGCGGATCCTGAGCTTTGAAACGACGCCATTTTGAAGCTTATCGTTTTAAACAAAACGATGTCGTTTCTATAAGGCTATAAAAGCCAAATATCAACCCTAAAATCATTTTAAACCCGATTTAAAAAAAACAAAAAAAAATCCTCCGAAAGAGGGTTGAGAGCCGATCCTCGGAGCTCTGTCGAGCTTCCGTCCAAGGGCTTACACGCGCCTACGCACCTCCATCAACACCGCCTCTTACGACGGCCAGAAGCTGGAAAGCTTCGATTCTTAGCGCAAATCCATTGGGAAATTCCGCTTCTTTATATTCTTAGCAATATTTGTATGTATTCACAACGAAAACAAAAAAAACAAAGTAAAAGTAAATCACCTTTGTTTCTTGATTTTTATTGTATATATGCCTGTAAAAAACCTCGTATCCTTGATAAACTACTGTATTTTATTGTATATAAGAAAATCCATGCTTTACATCATTTTGATTCGGGCTTTTATAGCCACTGAGAATAACATTTAACATGTTTGATTTTATTCCCTGCCATATTTGTATTGCCTCTGTTGTTCTTCTTTCCTTTTTTGCAGGTACCAGCGAGAAATCCGACGACGATGAGGGTGTTGATTCGTGTGCAGATTACGGTAGTCATGGCGCCGATGGAGGCGTCGATGAAGGGTCACTGAAACGTCGTGAGACGAAGGGGGTGACGTTTGGAGTTTGCGGCGCGAAGCTTCTGGAAACCCTAGGGTTTCCTGATTCAGTTTAGGCATTGGGCCTTCCTAGGCCTCATTAATTTGGGTCTAGTTCGGGTTAAAGGGCTTTTAAGTGTAATGGGTTACTGGGTTAATGGGTATTCTGGTTTAGACTAGTTGGGTTACAAGTGTAGTCGAGTTTTGGGCTATCAGGCCTTTAGGTCTGTTTATAATGGACTGTAAATGGACTTTTATTATTTCCTTAATTTTTATTTTTGTTTTTATTTATTTATTTTACGGGCCCGAGCAAATTTGGGCTATTACAGGTGCCCCTCTTTGCTTATTACTGTGTAACAAGAATAGAGCAAAGATTATAAAAGCACCAAATTTGTCCGGCCTGGCCAAGTCTCGAAATCTTGATCCTCATCTTCCTCAAAGGTATTCTGATAGCTTCAAACTTGCTCCATCGTAACTCAGGAATGTCAAATCTGCTATCTTCAACCTGCTCCCTACAAACTCAGGAACGCCAAGCTGAAATCTTTGATCTACTCCTTGTCTAATATAGAGAGGCCAAATCTGTCATCTTCAATCTGCCTCAATGTGAGTATACAAATGTCAGATCTGTTATCTCCGATCTGCTCTTTGTTAATACAGAGACACCAAATCTGCTATCTTTGATCTGCTCTCTGTCAATACAGAGACGCGAAATCTGTCATCTTCGATCTGCTCTATGACAATACAGAGACGCCAAATCTGTCATCTTCGATTTGCTCTCTGACAATACAGAGACGCCAAATCTGTTATCATCGATCTGCTCTCTGACAATACAGAGATGCCAAATCTATCATCTTCGATTTGCTCTCTGACAATACAGAGACGCCAAATCTGTTATCTTCGATCTACTCTCTGTCAATACAGAGACGCCAAATCTGTCATCTTCGATCTGCTCTCTGTCAATACAGAGACGCCAAATCTATCATCTTCGATCTGCTCTCTTTCAATACAGAGACGCCAAATCTATTATCTTCTATCTGCTTTCTAACAATACAGAGACGCCAAATCTGTCATCTTCGATCTGCTCTCTGTCAATACAGAGACGCCAAATCTATTATCTTCGATCTGCTTTCTGACAATACAGAGACTTCAAATCTGCTATCGGTGATCTACATTGTCCCTTAAAGGCGTAACCTGTAGAATGCATATGTGCTCATACCCGATGATTAAGGTGACATGATCGAAATGAGTCAAATGCTCCTAAATAGACATATTATGATGCAAAATGTTCTGAAAATGATTCCTATTTCGGACGCCTTTATTCATTCATCCATCTGAGTTTCATCTTTTTTGAAATTTCAATCATACTCTGCTCACATGCTTTGAATCAAATTGGTCCTATTATACCATTCTTCGAATGTTACGACCTACTGGAGACAGTTTTCTCCTAGGATTGAATCATTTGAATTGTCCGATCATCTTTTGGACTGAAGAAAAGTTTCCTCAAGTACCTTCGATCCTCTCTCTTGGGAATTCCTTAAACAATTGTTCTGCTTTAGTTTCTTGTATTCTCTAGAGATTTCCAGAGTAATATGCAAAATTTCGTTTGTAAAAATATTTAGTTCATCAATCATTATTTCAATGCAACACGCTTTATGAATAATTGAAGACAAATAATTTAATCTTGAGAATAGTTAGATAAATCATCAAAATACAATAGGAAATTAATCTGAAAACATATCTTTGAGAAGAAAAAGAATCCAAAGATAGTAAATAGGACAAAAATCAGATATCCAACATATCACAGCTTGGGCTTCTGTACACAAATTCCATGAAGACTGTTTTGAGTTTAACATGTGTTTAGAATATCCAAAGTGCTTTGTTGATACTTTGGTATGTAACACACTCCACTTCTCGTCAAATTTGGTATGGTAAGGTCACTGCATGCTTTTCGAAATTTAAGCAGCCCTTTCGGGTTTTCAACTCAAAACCCCTTTGGTCTCAAGGTGCCCTTTGCGAGTTTTCACCTTGGCCTCTCCATTTTTTTTAAGAAGTCTCAAAGTACCCTATGTGGCTTTTCACCTCAGCTTCCCTTCTCTTTAGACAAAGTACTTCTTGACTGAGTCTAAATTCACTGGATTGGGTAAACTTTTCCCATCCATTTCTGTCAAAATCAGTGCACCATCAGAGAAAGCCTTTTTCACAACATACGGTCCTTCCCAATTCGGCATCCATTTTCCTCTAAAGTTCTTCTGTATGGGAAGAATCTTTTTCAATACAAGGTCCCCTTCGTAGAATTCTCTTAGACGAACTTTCTTGTCATAAGCTCGCACCATTCACTTCTGATACATCTAACCATGACGAATAGCCCTTAGCCTCTTTTCTTCAATCAAGTTTAATTGGTCATATAGCGATTGAATCCATTCTACTTCATCCAGCTTTATTTCTGACAAAATTCGAAGAGAAGGTATTTCTACTTCAATAGGCAACACTGCCTCCATCCCATAAACTAATGAGAAAGGAGTTTCCCCAGTAGAGGTTCTGACTGACGTTCGATAGGCAAAGAGTGCAAATGGTAATTTCTTATACCAGTCTCTGTAGGTCTCAGTCATTTTCCCTACTATCCTCTTAATATTCCTGTTGGCAGCTTCCACTGCCCCATTCATTTTTGGGCGATATGGAGATGAATTATGATGTTTGATTTTGAATTGGCTGCAAACTTCCGCAATCATGCTGTTATTCAAGTTCAATGCATTGTTCGATATAATCCTCTCAAGCATTCCATACCGACAAATAATCTCCTTTTTCAAGAAACAACTTACTATCGACTTGGTAACACTAGCATATGAAGCTGCCTCTACCCATTTTGTGAAGTAGTCAATGACCATAAAAATGAAACGATGTCCATTTGAAGCTTTTGGTGATATTGGCCCAATGACATCCATGCGCCATGGAGAAGTCATAACATGTAAGGGCGAAGGTGGTACATGAATCTTGTCCCCATATATCTGGCATTTATGACATTTCTTGGCATAGCTGATACAATCTCCTTCCATAGTAGACCAATAGTATCCAAACCTCATGATCTGCCTTGTCATTGTAAAGTCATTAGCATGTGTCCCACAAACACCTTCATGTACTTCTTCCAAGATTTGTCTAGCTGCCACAGCATTGACGCATCTCAAAAGTACTTGATCTTTCCTTCTTTTATAAAGGATATCCCCATCTAGTACATATTCGCAGGCTAACCTCCTCAAATTTCTTTTATCATTCTCAGTTACCTGTTCAGGATATTCACGATTCCTCACATATCGTAATATATCTTGATACCAAGGATGGTCATCCTTTTCCTCTTCTTCGATGTTATAGCAATGAGCTGGAACATCAGAAATACTCATTTGAATTGGTCTAACATCCTCTTGTTTATTTGCTTTAATCATGGAAGCCAGTGTTGCTAAAGCATCTGCCATCTGATTTTCATCTCGTGGGAGATAATTGAAGGTGATATTATCAAACTCCTCAAGTAACTCCAAAACTACCTTTCGATAATGAATCAATTTAGGGTCTTTTGTCTCCCATTCACCCCTAAGCTGATAAATTACCAATGCAGAGTCTCTATACACTTCTAGGGTTCTAATTTTCTGCTCTTTGGCTGCTCGAATCCCCATGATACATGCTTCATTCTCGGCCATATTGTTCGTGCAGTCAAAATCCAATTTACATGTAAATAGATAATACTCACCATTTGGGGATATCAAGACTGCCCCAATTCCATTTCCTACCGCGTTGGATGCACCGTTAAAGTTCAACTTCCAGGGATGTTCTTCAATAGTTGCCACATACATCAACTCCTCATTAGGGAAATCAAAGCTCAATGGCTCATAATCTTCTAGAGCTCTGCTAGCCAGAAATTCTACTATCGCGCTCCCTTTTATAGCCTTTTGACTCACATAGACTATATCAAACTCTGAAAGTAGTACTTGCCACCTTGCCATTCTTCCATTTAGGGCTGTTGACTCCATCATGTACTTTAATGGATCAAGTTTTGAAATTAGCCAAGTCGTATGATATAACATATATTGCCTCAACCTTCGAGTTGTCCAGATTAAAGCACAACACAATTTCTCAAATGGCGAATATCTCATCTCACACTCTGTGAATTTCTTGCTGAGGTAATATATCGCTTTCTCTTTTCTTCCCAACTCGTCATGTTGGCCAAGCACACATCCCATAGAATTACTAAACACTGATAAGTATAGAATTAATGGTCTATCTGGACTAGGTGGAGATAACACTGGAGCGTTTAACAAGTATTGCTTAACCTTATCAAAAGCATTCTGGCATTCCTCATCCCAAGTACCTTGGTTGTGTTTTCTAAGGAGGCGAAATATAGGATCACATTTCTCGGTTAATTGTGAAATAAACTGAGTAATATAATTCAATCTTTCAAGAAAACCCCGAACGTCCTTCTGAGTATTTGGTGGAGGCAATTCTCGTATGGCTCTAACCTTGTCTGAGTCAACTTCTATTCCCTTTTCACTGACCACAAAGCCTAATAACTTCCCCGTCCTAGCTCCGAAGATGCACTTTGCCGGATTAAGCTTCAACTGAAACTTCCTTAATCTCAGGAACAACCTCCTCAAGACTTCAATATGCTCCGTCTCTATTCGAGACTTAGCAATCATGTCATCAACATACACCTCAATCTCCTTGTGCATCATATCATGAAATAAGGTCACCATAGCCCTTTGGTATGTTGCCCCTATATTCTTTAGCCCGAAGGGCATTACCTTGTAACAAAAGGTGCCCCATAATGTTATAAAGGTAGTTTTATCCATGTCCTCAGGATACATCTTTATCTGATTGTACCCTGAGAAGCCATCCATAAAACAAAACAACGAATATCCCGCTGTATTGTCCACCAAAGTGTCAATATGCGGTAAAGAAAAGTTGTCCTTTGGGCTAGCTTTGTTCAGATCTCTGTAATCAACACACATTTGTACATTCCCATCCTTCTTAGAGATAGGCACAATGTTAGCCACCCATTCTGAATACATAACCTCTTGTAAGAATCCAGCATCAAACTGCTTCTTGACTTCATCTTTTATTTTCAGCACAATATCAGGCCTCATCCTTCGCAATTTTTGTTGGAATGGCTTGCAATTTTGTCTTATGGGGAGACGATGTACCACGATATCAGTATTCAAACCCAGTATATGTAACAGCCCTAATTTGACCCTAGTCGGGATGTGGTTTCGGGACCACAAAACCGAGTCATAAAATTTAGTTAAAATTTTATTTGCATACCTTATATGTGTGGTAGTACTAGTATAAAAATTTGGTGATTCAATTTTTATCTTAGGAATGTGAATCTTGCTCGAAAGGATTTAGTTGAGAGACTTAGAAAATTTGATAGGTAAATAAGTGAGGACCAAATAGTATGGAATTATGAAAAGTTGGGTTTGCATGTCAAAATGCCCCAAACTAAGTTGAGTGGCCGGCCAAGCATGGCTTCATCTTTCCAAGATCATGTTGTTATAATTATTTAATGTTGGTAAGATATTAAAATAGAGGAAATAAAGATTAATGATACGAAAATGAACAAAAAAAAAATAGGTGTTCATCCTTGCTACCTCTTAGCCGAAAAACCAAGTGAAAGGAAAAGAGAAAAGCTTTGGAGAAGTCGGCCATACTAGTATCCAAGTTGAGGTATGTTGGAGTTATTCCTTTAAATTCATGAGTATTGTTGGTTGTTAGTTTGAATTCTATCTAACCCATGGTGGGATTTGGGGTTGTTGGAGAGTTGGGATTTGACAAAAAAAAAATTAGTAGATACCTTGATGCTATTGACATGTTAGTTGTGTGGATGAACTAAGTTGCTTGTTATGTTAGCATGAAAGTGAAGATGTTAGTCATTTTGTTGGAGGTGAAGCTATGCTAGATTGGAAAAAAAAAAAAGGTTGGTCAAGTGTGCATTAGAAGAATTTAGGTGTTTAGATGATGTTATAGATGACACTATACATATATACATATTCGCCATCAAAGGAGTACATAGGTGAGGTTGAGTCAAATTTTTTTTGTGCACAATCGGGTATGTATATATATATATATATAAGTATGCCCATTCATGATGTTACCTTTAATCATGTGTATAATCGACTAAATGAGTAATTAGTAAGAGGGGTTGCCGAATCTACAAATATACATATGCATGTGTAATTGAACTATAAATGTATAGCAAGATGATTAAACTAGTTTATTTATCTATTAAGCCCGAGAAGTTAAAGAAGGAGAAACAAGCAAGGGCAAAGCCAAGGACATCGAGTAGCCGGGTCGGAACCGTTATACTCAACGCAAGGTAAGTCTTTAAGCACTTGTTGTGAGAACTCCTTGGATAGATATTTTTCGGAGTGATTCTCCTATTTATTAATATGATTATATGTACAATTTGAATTTAGTAAATTGCTTTACCATGATGAATTGACATAAGGCACAATGTGTGCAAAGACTATGTGGCACTATGTGTGCCGATTGGAAGGTTGAGGCATGAGGCTATCTCAAATGCACTATGTGTGCGATTCACTATGGCACTATGTGTGCGATTTACTATGGCACTATGTGTGCGATTTACTATGGCACTATGTGTGCGATTTACTATGGCACTATGTGTGCGATTTACTATAGCACTATGTGTGCGATTTGCTATAGCACTATGTGTGCGATTTGCTATAGCTCTATGTGTGCGAACATAATAAGCACTATGTGTGCCACATTCGGTTGTGGAAATAAATTGTGCATGAACGAGGTAAGTGATTGAGTTACTAACTAAATATCGAAATTGGGATTGTACGGTGTACGCATAAAATTATCTAGTGCATTGTTGTTCCAACTTGAGGAAACGGATCCAAATCGATTGGGCTGACTTGGCGTTTGATTTGGTTGAAGGATTTGGCATGAGATCGAACCAAAATTTTAGAAATTGCAGTATAGTTTGTTATGGCTGGAAACATCTATTTTGTATTATTTGATTATTCACTTATGATTGTTATTGTTGATGGTAGAGTAGTGCTTACGACTTACTGAGTTATGTACTCATTTGGTGTGCTTATTTGTTGTTTATTTAGGTTCTTGATCCATTTTGCGTGCTCGGGACTGTCATCGAAGTCATCACACCGTCTAGTGACTTTTTGGTATCTTCTTCTTAGATGGTTTAAGAAAACATTTCGGCATGTATAGGCTATTATGTTTTGTTTGAACTTGGTATGTAAAATTTTGAATAGCCATGCGAAAATGGCTTATAAATGTTTTGAGCATAATGTTATAATCTTTTGGTATGTATATGCTCATTAAGAGGCATGGAAGTGTTTGGCAATGACCAGCCATTAGAATGGGTCATCATGCTTATATTTTGGACCATATATGAAAAAGGGTGGTTGAATCATAGAAACTATGTGTTAGAGAAAGTCTACCCTAGAAAATGATGCTGGCAGCAACAGTGACGTGGATGTGAAAAATCACTAAAAATAGTAGGAATGGAATTAAATAGTGAATAAATTATGTAAATGAACCTTGATGAATCTATTTTCATATGGAGGAAACGAAACGGTTATATGAGTTGTATGTTAAGAGATATTTGGGTTTTAGTGAAACAGGGCCAGAACGGTTTCTGGAATTCCCTGTTCCGACTTTGAAAATTCATTATAAATTAACCAGAAATAATTAGGAGTCATACCATATATGTATAAATTCCTCCTTGAGTCTAGTTTCTATAGAAACAAACGGCACCAGTATTGAAGCCCTACACAGGTCAGTGTAGTCGGCCCCTGTAACATGGGAGAGTTTAACTAATAAACTGTACTAATTGGCTTGACCAAAAATTCTAGAAAAAAATATGTAGATGGAAATATGAGTCTAGTTTCAGAAAAAAATTACAAAGCTGATTTTCGAGTTGTAAAACTCAAGTTATGATTTTTGAAGCGACTAGCACACAGATTGGCAGCTTGTCTGGAACTTCTCAATAAGTGGTTTGAAGTCTGTTGACACCTCGTGTTCGACTCCGGCGACGGTCTCGGGTTCGGGGTGTTACAATTTTATTGGTATCAGAGCCATGGTTTAGTCGGTTCTAGGACTACCATGGCACGTATGAGTCTAGCTATACATGCCTTAATGTTAATGTTTAAATGTGTGATGACTTCTGACGGTTAAAATGTTTTTTTTTTTTTTGTTTTGATTAGTAAATGGATCCCGATGTAGAGAGAACCTTGGCGGATGACGTTGAAAGTGTAGCGGCTGCTCCTGCACAAGGGACGCCGCCTGTTGAACCTCAGTCATCTGCGAATAATCAAGGTCAGGCTAAACAAGCCTTCTTTACCATGATGAATAAGTGGGTCGCGAATATGCCCGAACCAATCCGGCTGTCCAACAATTCCCGAATTTGAATAATCCACCCCAAGAGCCCGTAATGCCATCGATTCGACCGTGAGGCTGAGTAAGCCACCTGTAGATTTGATTAGGAAGCGCGGGGCTGAAGAGTTCAGGGCCATAATTACTGATGATGCCAAAAGGGCCGAGTTCTGGCTTGACAACACCATTCGGGTGTTTGATGAACTGTCATGCACACCCAATGAATGTCTAAAGTGTGCTATATCCTTGTTGCGGGACTCAGCCTACTATTGGTGGAGGACCTTGATTTCTATAGTCCCAAACGAACGAGTTACTTGGGATTTCTTTCAAACGGAGTTTCGAAAGAAATATATTAGTCAACGGTTCATCGATCAAAAGCGTAAGGAATTCCTGGAACTCAAGCAAGGCCGCATGACAGTATCTGAATACGAACAATGGGTTCGTAAGACTCGTTCGGTATGCCCGGAGTGTGTGGCTGATGAGGTTGCTATGTGCAAAAGATTTGAAGAAGGATTGAATGAAGAGTTAAAGTTACTAGTGGGAATTTTGGAGATAAAGGAGTTCGTGACACTAGTCGAACGAGCCTGCAAGGCGGAAGAACTTGGGAAGGAGAAGAAGAAGGCTGAATTTGAAGCAAGAGATTACCGTAAAAGATCAACGAGTAAAGCTCCGTTCTCGACTATAAAGAGGTTCAGGGAGGACACTAGTAAGTCAAGGGTGACTGCGGGAATTTCCATTAGAGCCCAACCATTGACGGACTCCCGAGCTACATCGATAGCGAGTGTGGGCAATAATCGTCAAGAGAGACCTGAATGTCCCCAATGTGGAAGACGACACCTAGGTGAATGTTGGGGTAAGTCTGTTAACCGGGCCTATTACGGATGTGGTTCGAAGGACCACTTCATTAGGGATTGCACGGAGCTAGATGAGAAGAATAAGATGCAAGGTGCGAGATCTAGTGGGCGACAGCCTAGAGGTAGACCCCAGGGTTTCAGGAGGTAGGGGTGGTAATCGAGAGGAGCCACCGACACTACTGTTCGATCCGAGACCCGAGCTCCTGCTAGAGCATATGCCATCCGCGCACGAGAGGAGGCATCCTCCCCTGACGTTATCACTAGTACTTTTACTCTCTTTGATACTAGTGTGATTGCATTGATTGACCCCGGCTCTACTCATTCATATGTATGTAAAACTTTAGCATCCAGTAAGACTCTACCTGTTGAGTCTACTGAGTTCGTAATTCGAGTGTCAAACCCTTTGGGTCAATACGCACTCGTTGATAAAGTGTGCAAGAGATGCCCTTAATAATTCGAGAATCTGTTTTCCTACCGATCCGATGCTTCTACCATTTGATGAATTCGATGTTATTCTTGGTATGGATTGGTGATCAGACATGATGCAAAGTGGTGGATCGCAAAAGGAAAACCATTGTTTTGAGGAGTGCAAATAATGAGGTAGTCCGAGTCGAGTCATCGATTTAAAGGAGTGCCGCCGATAATATCTTCTATGACCGCCGGAGATATGTGAAAAGGGTGTGAAACATACCTTGCGTATGTGTTGGAAAGTAAAGAGACGGAAAAGAAACTCGAATCGGTATCGATGGTTTGTGAGTATTCAGATGTTTTTCGGAGGAGTTACAGGATTGCCACCGGTTCGAGAAGTGGAATTCGCATCGGTTGTACCGCACTACGCCGATCTCAATAGCTCCGTGATCGTATGGCATTAACGGAGTTAAAGGAATTGAAGGTTCAATTGCAAGAATTGACGGATAGAGGTTTCGCTCGACCGAAGTTTTTCTCCATGGGCGCACCGGTATTGTTTGTGAAAAAGAAGGACGGAAGCATGAGGTTGTCCATCGACTACCGTCAACTCAATAAAGTGACGATAAAGAATAAATATCCGTTGCCACGAATTGACGATTTGTTTGATCAATTAAAGGAGCCTCGGTGTTTTCAAAGATAGATTTGAGGTCGGGATACTATCAATTGAGGGTCCGAGAATCGGACATACCCAAAACCGCTTTTAGAACAAGGTACGGTCACTACTGAATTCTTGGTGATGCCGTTTGGGCTCACTAATGCCCTACGGTGTTTATGGATTTAATGAATAGAATTTTCAGGCCATACTTGGATCGGTTCGTAATTGTATTTATCGATGACATTTTGGTCTATTCGAGAGATGAAATCGAACATCTTTGAACACCTAAGGCTAGTGTTGCAAATCTTACGAGATAAGCGATTATACGCAAAGTTCATAAATGTGAATTTTGGTTGAAAGAGGTTAGCTTTTTGGGGCACGTGGTGTCCGTGACGGTGTCGAGGTGGACCCGAACAAAATTTCGACCATAGTCAATTGGAAACCTCCAAGGAATGTTACCAAGTTAGGAGCTTTTTGGGACTTGCGGTTACTACCGACGGTTTGTAAAAGGATTCTCGATGATAGCCACACCCATGACAAACCGCTTGAAAGATGTCAAATTTGAATGGATGAGAAAAGTGTCGAAAAGTTTCGACCAATTGAAAACCCATTTGACGAAAGCTCCAGTTCTAGTACAGCCCGAATCTGGCAAAGAGTTTGTCATCTATAGTGATGCCTCCCTACTTAGGTTAGGTTGTGTATTGATGCAAGAAGGTCGAGTTGTGGCCTATGCGTCGAGACAATTAAAGCCACATGAGAAAAATTATCCAACCCATGATCTCGAATTGGCGGCCATCGTATTCGCCTTAAAGATATGGCGACATTACTTATTTGGTGAGAAGTGCCATGTGTATTCGGATCACAAAAGTCTCAAATATTTGATGACTCAAAGAGACTTAAATCTGCGACAAAGACGATGGCTCGAGTTGTTAAAAGATTATGAGCTCGTCATTGATTATCACCCGGAAAGGCTAATGTGGTTGCGGATGCCTTAAGCGGAAATCACGCTTGTTTTTCTGACGATGAATGTACACTTGTCTATCCTACCCGACAATGTGTTAGTAGCTGAATTAAAGGCCAAACCATTGTTGGCTCATCAAATTCGGAAGCTCGAAAGTTGATGAGGAGTTGCTTGCAAAACGGGCTGAGTGTGTTCGAACAAGGAATCGAGTTTCAAATTGATGATGACGATTGTTTGAGGTTCGAAGTCGTCTGTGTGTTCCAAAGAATTGAACTTATTTCAATAATTTCAATGAAGCCCATTGTAGCCGAATGGCAATCCACCCGGAGTACGAAGATGTACAACGATTTGAAACGTCGGTTTTGGTGGCATGGTATGAAACGAGACATCTCCGACTTTGTTTGAGATGTTTAATATGTCAACAAGTGAAAGCGGAACATCAAGTGCCTTGAGGTTACTTCAACCGATCATGATACCCGAGTGGAAATGGGATCGAGTCACAATGGACTTTGTGTCCGGGCCGTTGTCGACTAGTAAGAAGGATGCGATTTGGGTTGTTGTTGATAGATCGACTAAGTCGGCTCACCTTATCCCGTGCGTCACGGATTTTCATTGGATAAATTAGCTGAATTGTACGTTTCTCGATTGTGAGATTACACGGGTACCGATTTACATTGTGTCGGATAGAGATCCGAGGTTCACCTCGCGATTTTGGAAGAAATTGCAAGAAGCTTTGGGTACCAAGTTGCATTTCAGACCGCCTTTCACCCCAAACCGATGGTCAATCCGAGCGAATAATTCAGATACTTGAGGATATGTTGAGATGTTGCATCCTTGAGTTCGATGGTTCATGGGAACGGTATTTACCTTTGATTGAATTCGCACAACAATAGTTTCCAATCAAGTATTAAGATGGCGCCTTACGAGGCCTTGTATGGGCGTAAATGCCGTACACCATTGTTTTGGACAGAGCTCGGTGAGAGCAAAATTTTCGAGTGGATTTGATTAAAGATCTGAAATGAAAGTAAGAGTAATCCGTGAAAATCGAAAATAGCCTCCGATCGTCAAGTCGTCGCGGATCTCAAACGAAAAGACATTGAGTATCGTGGGAGATAAAGTGTTTCTTAAAGTTTCGCTTGGAAAAAGATACTCGATTTGGGCGCAAGGGCAAATTGAGTCCGAGGTTCATCGGGCCATATGAGATATCCGAACGAGTCGGTCCGATTATGCGATCGTCGATTTCGCCCCGAACTTGAAAAGGTTCACGACGTCTTTCATGTTTCGATGCTTCGACGCTATAGATCCGATCCGTCCCACGTAATTAGTCCATCGAGGTTGAGATTCAAGCCAATATGAGTTATGAAGAAGAACCGATTCGTATCCTAGCTCGTGAAATGAAGGAGTTGCGAAACAAAAGGGTTCCATTAGTAAAAGTGTTATGGCTCGGACACGGGATGGAAGAAGCTACTTGGGAACCCGAGAACTCTATGAAAGAGCGTTACCCAAACTTATTTACGGTAAGATTTTCGGGACGAAAATTTCGTAAGTGGGGAGAATTGTAACAACCCTAATTTGACCCTAGTCGGGATGTGGTTTCGGGACCATTAAAACCGAGTCATAAAATTTAGTTAAAATTTTATTTGCATACCTTATATGTGTGGTAGTACTAGTATAAAAATTTGGTGATTCAATTTTTATCTTAGGAATGTGAATCTTGCTCGAAAGGATTTAGTTGAGAGACTTAGAAAATTTGATAGGTAAATAAGTGAGGACCAAATAGTATGGAATTATGAAAAGTTGGGTTTGCATGTCAAAATGCCCCAAACTAAGTTGAGTGGTGGCCAAGCATGGCTTCATCTTTCCAAGATCATGTTGTTATAATTATTTAATGTTGGTAAGATATTAAAATAGAGGAAATAAAGATTAATGATACTGAAAATGAACAAAAAAAATAGGTGTTCATCCTTGCTACCTCTTAGCCGAAAAACCAAGTGAAAGGAAAAGAGAAAAGCTTTGGAGAAGTCGGCCATACTAGTATCCAAGTTGAGGTATGTTGGAGTTATTCCTTTAAATTCATGAGTATTGTTGGTTGTTAGTTTGAATTCTATCTAACCCATGGTGGGATTTGGGGTTGTTGGAGAGTTGGGATTTGACAAAAAAAAAAAATTAGTAGATACCTTGATGCTATTGACATGTTAGTTGTGTGGATGAACTAAGTTGCTTGTTATGTTAGCATGAAAGTGAAGATGTTAGTCATTTTGTTGGAGGTGAAGCTATGCTAGATTGGAAAAAAAAAAAGGTTGGTCAAGTGTGCATTAGAAGAATTTAGGTGTTTAGATGATGTTATAGATGACACTATACATATATACATATTCGCCATCAAAGGGAGTACATAGGTGAGGTTGAGTCAAATTTTTTTTGTGCACAATCGGTATGTATATATATATATATATATATATAAGTATGCCCATTCATGATGTTACCTTTAATCATGTGTATAATCGACTAAATGAGTAATTAGTAAGAGGGTTGCGAATCTACAAATATACATATGCATGTGTAATTGAACTATAAATGTATAGCAAGATGATTAAACTAGTTTATTTATCTATTAAGCCCGAGAAGTTAAAGAAGGAGAAACAAGCAAGGGCAAAGCCAAGGACATCGAGTAGCCGGGTCGGAACCGTTATACTCAACGCAAGGTAAGTCTTTAAGCACTTGTTGTGAGAACTCCTTGGATAGATATTTTTCGGAGTGATTCTCCTATTTATTAATATGATTATATGTACAATTTGAATTTAGTAAATTGCTTTACCATGATGAATTGACATAAGGCACAATGTGTGCAAGACTATGTGGCACTATGTGTGCCGATTGGAAGGTTGAGGCATGAGGCTATCTCAAATGCACTATGTGTGCGATTCACTATGGCACTATGTGTGCGATTTACTATGGCACTATGTGTGCGATTCACTATGGCACTATGTGTGCGATTTACTATGGCACTATGTGTGCGATTTACTATGGCACTATGTGTGCGATTTACTATAGCACTATGTGTGCGATTTGCTATAGCACTATGTGTGCGATTTGCTATAGCTCTATGTGTGCGAACATAATAAGCACTATGTGTGCCACATTCGGTTGTGGAAATAAATTGTGCATGAACGAGGTAAGTGATTGAGTTACTAACTAAATATCGAATTGGGATTGTACGGTGTACGCATAAAATTATCTAGTGCATTGTTGTTCCAACTTGAGGAAACGGATCCAAATCGATTGGGCTGACTTGGCGTTTGATTTGGTTGAAGGATTTGGCATGAGATCGAATCAAAAATTTTAGAAATTGCAGTATAGTTTGTTATGGCTGGAAACATCTATTTTGTATTATTTGATTATTCACTTATGATTGTTATTGTTGATGGTAGAGTAGTGCTTACGACTTACTGAGTTATGTACTCATTTGGTGTGCTTATTTGTTGTTTATTTAGGTTCTTGATCCATTTTGCGTGCTCGGGACTGTCATCGAAGTCATCACACCGTCTAGCGACTTTTTGGTATCTTCTTCTTAGATGGTTTAAGAAAACATTTCGCATGTATAGGCTATTATGTTTTGTTTGAACTTGGTATGTAAAATTTTGAATAGCCATGCGAAAATGGCTTATAAATGTTTTGAGCATAATGTTATAATCTTTTGGTATGTATATGCTCATTAAGAGGCATGGAAGTGTTTGGCAATGACCAGCCATTAGAATGGGTCATCATGCTTATATTTTGGACCATATATGAAAAAGGGTGGTTGAATCATAGAAACTATGTGTTAGAGAAAGTCTACCCTAGAAAATGATGCTGGCAGCAACAGTGACGTGGATGTGAAAAATCACTAAAAATAGTAGGAATGGAATTAAATAGTGAATAAATTATGTAAATGAACCTTGATGAATCTATTTTCATATGGAGGAAACGAAACGGTTATATGAGTTGTATGTTAAGAGATATTTGGGTTTTAGTGAAACAGGGCCAGAACGGTTTCTGGATTCCCTGTTCCGACTTTGAAAATTCATTATAAATTAACCAGAAATAATTAGGAGTCATACCATATATGTATAAATTCATCCTTGACTCTAGTTTCTATAGAAACAAATGGCACCAGTATTGAAGCCCTTCACAGGGAGTTATTCGAGTTGTAACGCATGAAGGTCAGTGTAGTCGGCCCCTGTAACATGGGAGAGTTTAACTAATAAACTGTACTAATTGGCTTGACCAAAAATTCTAGAAAAAAATATGTAGATGGAAATATGAGTCTAGTTTCAGAAAAAAATTACAAAGCTGATTTTCGAGTTGTAAAACTCAAGTTATGATTTTTGAAGCGACTAGCACACAGATTGGCAGCTTGTCTGGAACTTCTCAATAAGTGGTTTGAAGTCTGTTGACACCTCGTGTTCGACTCCGGCGACGGTCTCGGGTTCGGGGTGTTACAGTATATCCTTATATGACCATGCAAAGATATCTTTGAATTCCCGTAGTAGCTCACCAAGACCTTGTCTCGTTTCTTTGCAATATGCGTTTCTATTTTCACCTCTTTTCCTTCTTCCAAGATTACATTCTCTATTGCCTCTTTCTCACGGGGTAAGATTTGTTTCTCCTCTTGTTTCACCATTCTCAACAGATGTGGAGACACATCACAATTCCCGTCATCTTCAAAATCCTGAGGTTCTTCTACACACATGTCTTGCTCAAAAGAGAATTCAGGATTTGTAGTATCAGTGCTCATGTCATTGATATCTAGGGACCTGCGGGGTACGAAAGAATGTACAAAGAATGAATGAATTTTAAGAATGTTTATTTATGTGTTATGTATGAAATGAAAAATTTGAAAGAATTTAAAAAGGTCAAAAGAATATTGATCGGTATAAAAGAATATTCACTTGGATTGATAAAAAAAGTCATGTTTTATTGAAATGCAAATATCCGAACATGAGCCTATTTTACAAATGAAATCTTATTACTCCTAGGCTCTAGAGCAACAAGAGTGTTCTAAAAATTACTCTGAAAAGTCTTTAAAAACTACAGGAAGTTCTTCTGCAATCCAATTGTTTAAAGAGCTTCCTGGTTCGTAAGGACGAATGCCCTCAAGGTTTCCTCGTTCAGATTCTTCACCCTGTACAGCATTGATGTGATAGCTTCCTTTTTCGAGCAACCCTCTCTCAGGGTGAATTATCCCTCCTGATATAAAAGTTTGGGATATATGAGGGAACATCGTCAACTTCCATTCTACTTCTCTTCCACTTAAACGCACCCTTTTTCTTTCTTGACGCTTCTCTATTTCCTTCCTCTTCTACTTCTAATCTGGCCTGAAACCCAAACTAAAACGGTCTCTTTTCTCCTTTAGTTCTGGAATTTGAATCCCTCCTTGAAGATATCTTCCCAATCCTTTTCCTGGAAAGGCTCCTCTCCCCATTGTTAGCTGTAAACCCATTCTTGTGGTTTTGAATATCCTAGACACCGGCACCTCATTCCCCTCTGAAATAAATGTTGCATTAACAAATTCTAAGGAACGAAAAGAGCACTCAATGGCCTCCTCATTTACCTCTACATAGGGTGCGTCACTGGTAACTGCTGCTATGATGTCTTCCTCCATATTTATGGTGATCAGCCATCCGTCCGCTACTAACTTCAATTTCTGGTGCAAAGATGAGGGCACCGCTCCTGCCGAATGTATCCAAGGCCTCCCCAATAGGCAATTGTAAGAGGGCTTGATGTCCATCACTAAAAAGTCCACCTCATACGTGTTTGGCCCAATCATCAAAAGAATATCAATTCTTCTCATGACCTTTCTCTTCGTGCCATCGAAAGCTCTCACTACATTATGGCATATTTTCATGTGAGAACTGTCAATGGGTAATCTGTTCAATGTGGACGATGGCATGACATTTAAGGCTGATGCATTATCAATAAGCACACTTGGCAATGTATAACCTTTGCAGCAAGTGGTAATGTGCAAAGCCTTAGCTGATCCCATGCCTCTAGGTGGGATTTCATCATCATTGAAATAAATGAAATTGTCAGCACTTATGTTACTAACCAATCGATCCAACTTGTTGACGGATATATCATTAGTAACATAAGTCTCGTTGAGCACCTTCATTAACGCCTCATGATGTACCTCTGAACTCAGAAGCAAAGCCAATACTGATATACGATCTGGTTATTTGCGCAATTGTTCAACCACGCTGTACTCGCTGTGTTTTAAGAATTTTAGAAACTCTCTGGCTTCTTTTTCCTTCACTGGCTCATTAACAAGTACTTCAACCCCCTTTCTTTTGTCAAAGGCTTTTACTTTCATAGGCTCAATTTTGACGCCTTCTACATCATAACGCTTCCCACTACGTGTGTAAGAAACCTCATCTTGAACCTCCTTAGAAGCACTAGCTATATCTTCTTTCTCCGGCAATGTCACATTGCAGTCATAATTCCAGGGTATCCTCTTGTTATCCTTATAAGGAAAGGAAACGGGTTTATGAATAATCACTTTCGGTGCTGTTTTTGTTTCAACTTCATTATTCCTTGGTAGAGAAATGATGATCCTTGGCCGGTTGATTCTTTGATTCTTTGATCCACCTTCTAATGTGCATATATGTCCCTCATCTAAGCCAGCTTCATAAAATTCCAGCTCCTTATTATCCATAAGGCTTTGTATCAAGGCCTTAAACTCGTCACATTCCTGGATCTCGTGTCCCTTTTCTGCATGGAACTCGCAGTAGTCCCTCACTCTTCTATTTCCCTCTTCAGAGATTATCATTCCTCTTTTCACCATTTCTTCCCAGATTACTTTCATCGGCATTCTTACCTCAGCCACGTCTTCTTTGATCCTTCTCATACTAGTGTCTCCAATTGCGTTTACCCCTTGGTCACCATGGTTTGGCAACGAGTTCTCTGTACTAGGGGTGTCGTCAAATTTTACGACCCCAATCTTGATTAGTCTTTCCACTGCCTTTTTAAAAGCAATGCAATTTTTGATTAAATGCCCCGATATTCCCGCATGGTGTTCACATTTGGCGTTTGTATCATACCATTTAGGATATGGGGGTTGTAACGGTTTCAAATGAAAAGGAGCTATTGTATGAGCATTGAATAAACTTTGATAAAGCTCCCGATATATCACTAAGATAGGCGCAAATGAGACCTTTTCAGAATTTTGTCTCGAACCAGATCCTTTTGGGAATTCTGTTGCACAACTGTAATTGCTCTGGGCTGACTAACCGTAATTGTCTTCGAATTATAACTATTCATATTATTCACCTCATTATCTTTCCTTCTTGGGGCCGACTTTTTAACAGTTTCCCCCTCTATCTTGCCACCTCTTATGGCGTTTTCAATCATTTCTCCTGTCATAACTACATCAGCGAAGCTTTTGATGGCACTTCCAATCATATGAGTAATGAATGGGACCTTCAAGGTGTTAATGAACAACATAGTAGTCTCCTTCTCCAAAAGTGGTGGTTAAACTTGTATGGCAACCTCCCTCCATCTCTATGCATATTGTCTAAAGCTCTCATTAGGCTTCTTTTTCATATTCTGCAAAGTGATTCTATCAGGAGTCATATCAGTTGCATGATTATACTACCGCATAAAGGCTTGTGCTAAGTCTCTCCAAGAACCAATCCTTGCGCGATTCAATTGATTGTACCACCTAGCCGCTACCCCAACCAAACTATCTTGAAAATAATGGATCAATAATTGATAATTGTTTACATAACCAGTCATCTGCCTGCAGAACATGGTGATATGGGCTTCAGGGCAAGTAGTCCCATTGTACTTCTCAAACTCCGGCATCTTGAACTTATGAGGAATCTCAAGTCCTTAGCATCAATTCCCTAATGATTATCAGCGTTTTCTAATGCCTTAAATTTCTTCTCTAACCATCTACAACGTTTCTCTAATTACCTTGATGATTCGAGTCTCATCTCTTCCTTCTCCGCTACATCTAAATCAGGGATGACTGGATTGGTAGGATTATCTCATGGGTTAAATCCCGAGCCAGTTTGAAAATTCATAGGAATTCTAGCATCAACTTGCCCATGTTGAGATCTTATTGTGATGGACGGCCTTCGAGGACACGCCTCAGGTTGAGTTTGTACATAGGTTGGAGTAAAACCCGGAGGATGGCCCTCATTATCCTTTTCAGTGATAGTCATAGGGCATTTCCTTTATCTGTTTCCCCTTTCAGTAGTTGAGCCATTTCAGCCATCATATTCCTTTAGGCCTCCAACATTTGATCTTTCATCTCTTGTTGGATTTTTGCCAATTGTTCCTGTAATTGCTCTTGCATTTCTTTCTGGATCTGCTCAAGTCTTTGATCCATATTCTTTGTCTTAGTGCGTGTACCGTAAGGATGTGTTGCGTCCAGATTTTCTTTTTCTCACTCTCTCTTTCTCCCTAATAATTTTAACTAATTAGAGTCTTTCTATAAATTTGAATGCATATGATGCGATGAGATGCAAATGCATGAAAGTAAAAAGATATCGATTCTGATTCAGTTTCTTTTAGAAAACGTTATTTAAGAAACAAAAATCTTTACACAAAACGGATTACAAATACGCCTTTGCCCTCAGGCCCAAAGTTTTAACCCTATACAATAACAAAGCGAACTCTAGACCTCTATCTAACACTAACTCATACTTTGTACTCAATACATTAGCTTGGGCTGCCAGGTCTTGCAAACGATTAGCAACCTCTCGAATCTGTACTATAGCTTCTCCCATGAGGTAGTCCCTATCTCTGACTTGATCCTAAAAATGGTGAAGCTCTCCCTTCCAATGTTCTTCTCTTGCCTCGAGCTGCTCAATCTGTAGCTCACAGTTCTAAATGCTGCTTCCAACCCTCCAATATTGTGCTTCATTTCCTCGATCTTATCTAGGCTTGCCTTTAACTCAACCGCAGAGTTACGACTTCGATGATGATGAAGAAATCATCCAAGCTTAGTCACCTTAGTTTTTAATCCTTGATTCACTTTCTCTAGGGCCTGATTACGCGCCTGCATCTCTTGGAACTTCTTCTCCCAATACTCTGATTTGGCTCTTTCTTCTTAAACCTCTTGTTGCCACTGCTCTGAAGACTTCCCCAATCCAGCTCTCTTCATTTATAATTGTATCCTCTTATATTGCATCTTCAAGTCATCTCGGTCTTCCTCAATCTTCCTCTTTTCTTTCCTCTCTTTTTCGACCTCAATTCTATGAACATCGACATCTAAGCTTAGGTACATCTTCTCCTCCTCAAGCCTCTCTATCTTTCTCTCTAGCTCTAAATTCTTTCTTTAAAACTCTTGCTTTATGACTTCTAACTTTGTTGGAATCACTCGTAAACTCTCCTCTATCGATCGGGCAGCCGCCAAACTCGGCCTAGGGATGTTATCATTGATCCTCTTGCTAAACCACTCTTTGTACCCAAAGAGTGGCATTAGTCATTAGGTCAGAATCTTCACACAGCAAATCACTCTAGATAACCTTGTATGAGAATTCACTCTGAGCTAATCCTTGCGTTGCCGGTATAAACTGCCCCGCTTTGTATTGCCTTTGGATGAGTAACGGTGCATAACCAATAACTCCCCAAATTCCAAGAAGATGTACCCAATCAAAACTTCCACAATGATAAAGGACTTCATTAGGAGCCATTCAAGGAGCTTTTCACATTACATCTTCCTCTTGGAGATTCTGAAGTATTTCCATCCATATTTCCTCTGTAATGTCGTCCCTCTTAGGCGTAGCTGCAGCTTCCCTTAAGGGAGAATAATCCTTAAAGAACACTCGGCAAGGAACCTTATCAATATTCTAAAAGTGACTATGGAACCATACTAACAACAACTGTGCACATCTAATGAATTTACCTTCACCAGCTCTCCGACATGCACTCAAGGATCTAAACGTCTCAGCTAGGATTGCAGGCACAGGTGTGTTCTGTTTACCAAATAGATCGAATAAATCCACAATTGCATTATCTAAGTGCCCAATTTAGGGAAAATCACCAAACCATAAATACTTAAGGCCAAAACATCAACCCTCTTATTCACATCTGGGTGTGCCAATATCAAATCCCTCAAACTTGCCCATGGAATGCATTTACTATCACCCTTTTGTTGGACTCGAGCTGCGGCCCACTATTCACTCACCCCTGTAATCATCATTAATTTCTTCACGAAAGTTGGGGGATTCACAACCCTAACATAAGCTTTGTTACCTTGAATTTTTGGACAGCGAAGT
The DNA here is from genome assembly GCF_025698485.1 of Gossypium arboreum. Classification (NCBI taxonomy): domain Eukaryota; kingdom Viridiplantae; phylum Streptophyta; class Magnoliopsida; order Malvales; family Malvaceae; genus Gossypium; species Gossypium arboreum. The sequence goes on from NC_069075.1 coordinate 131,836,802, forward strand.
AAGGTCGTATACTCCTCCAAAGTAGGTACTAAGTCTACCTCTCCAAATGTAAAACAACTACAAGCAGGGTTCCAAAACTGTCCCATAGCTTGAAACAGATGCTTATCCACCTTGATGTCTAGCAAATAGGGAAGATCTCCATAATTCTGGTAGAACAGATGCTTAGCCTCGTCATCCCATTGGGCCCAAATGTCCTTCAACTCCGGAAACTCATTCTGTGTTGAGCTAATACGAGTGAAGTCCCACAACTCTGATGTATACCCCTCAATGACACTATCTCCTTTCTCTAACTGGGGTTTTTCTGACCATGCACAGACAGAAGCCTTGTCCTACACTTTATCAAGATATTCGTTCCTCATTACAAAACTTTCTAATCTAGAAATCGAACCGTGAATCGATACCTTTAAATGTTGAGTGACATGCAATGATAACAAAATAAAATAAGTCAGTATTATATATAAACGTATAATAAACAAGCACTTATAAGGGTAGCTTACTAAAGGCTATCACTATACTCCCTAAGGTAAGCACTTAAAGTTCACTATATGCATTTCAGTTCTAAAGCGAGGGTACCTGAACCAACAGATTCCTCGATCCTCACCCATTATAGGCTCATATGGACCAAGTTCGGTTCAAGGGAACACATTTCCCTATGGCGATACAGAGATGAAAATCTCACGAAGACATAGGTACAGATGTATCCTGGAAGCAATCCACTAGCCCATACGGAGGTGAAAACCTCACGAAAGCATAGCTTCTCACTCCCACTTAAGGGTGCGACCACAACGGTCATGCAAATGCAATGTGTGCGAAAACAAGATAACAAACATATGTAGCAAACACATGTAAAAAGATCAATAATTGTAAAATTTTCCAAACTTCCGACATTAAGACAGAAAATAATCAATTTCTTGGCTTGACTCTCTTATTTTGTCTCCAGTGGAGTCGCCAAGCTGTCGAAACCTATTTTTTAAAAAAGGGAGGTCTTTTGAAAACGGGAGTCGCCACCAACTTTTTTAAGTGTGATTGGATCACCTTATAAAACATTTTGGTCTACGAAATTGTGAGAAAACGGGCTCGGGTGTCGGTTATGTACGAGGAAGGGTTAGCACCCTCGCAACGCCTAAAATTGGTACCAAATTGAATAGTTTTGTCTTAATGTCAAAAGCTTGAAAGAATTTAGAAATAAGATCTCTTTTTAAAACCGTAATAATTTGAGTTGAAAATCAAAATTCTTTTGTTCCAAAAGAGTGCGAATATCACATCCAGCATGATTGGACACGATATTCTTAAACTTTCGTAACTAAAAAATCATCTCGTGATTTACAAAATCTATTTAAAAGGATACTTTAGACATTTAGACAAACGGGAAATCGCAACGCAGTATGTTAGGGCACTATTTCCCGAATTCCTAAATACAAAAGAAATTGCCTCGTTTTTAAGATTCCTTTGGATTAAATGAAATATAAAATTTAAAAAAAACGATGATGCATTTAACCTATTACAAAAGATCAATATTAAATTAGTTAAACTACATACTTTAACATTTCATGCAAATATAATATAGAAAATGATAAATACGACATAAATCATACAATATACATTAACATTTCATGCATATATAATCACAAATAACATGAATTTACACATTATCATTTCATGTAAAATACAAAATAGCAAAATAATGAATATAACAATACCAATTACACATATATATAATAATATTTCATGCGAATATATTCTTAAAATAACAACATAAATGGTCCATTTTCATGCAAATGTATAACAATAAATAAGTAACATAAAAAAATCAAATAATTTATGAGATAAAATTAACATATTAAAACAATACCAAATAAATACCAAAGGGATATAAAAACAAACAAATTAAAAAATTGGAAAAATAAATGAGGTAAAAAATATTTAAAGCAATATATAAATAATATAAAAGAGATTTTTAAAAAAATATATATTAGATGATATAATAATTCAATATATATTCATATAAATAATACTATATTAAATAGGTGCAAAATTTTATAATAAATTTTAGAATTTTACATAATATGCTAAATATTTAATAATGAGATATATATATTATTTAATAATAATTTACAAGAATTTTTAAAATTTTATGCAATTAATGAATAATAAAATAATATATAAGTTATAATAAAATAAAAAATGTAAGGAATTATATATATAGTAAAATATATAATATATAATAAAATTTATAAATAAAATGTATAATAATATAAATAATATAATGAATAATATATAAATAATATATACACTATTTTTATATATAACTAATATTTATAGAAATAAATAATACACATAGTATTTAAAATAAATTAAATATATAAAGAGGATTAAAATTGAATTTAATTAAAAATCTAGGGTTAATTATAAATAATAATAATAATTTGGGCCTAATTGAAATGCACATTGAAATCTGAGGGACTTATTGGGCAATTAGCCCTAATCCCTAAAAACGATGTCGTTCTTCAGAATAGATTTTTGTGGCCATTGGAACTAAATTGAAATAAAATATAAAGGTTAAGGCCAATTTAAAATAAAAATAAAATGAAATTATAAGTTTTAAAAATGCGGAAGGATCGATTAGGCAATTTGCCCTTTAAACAAAAACACGCGGATCCTATCCGGGTCACGGGTCGACACGTGGATCCTGAGCTTTGAAACGATGCCGTTTTGAAGCTTATCGTTTTAAACAAAACGACGACGTTTCTATAAGGCTATAAAAGCCAAATATCAACCCTAAAATCATTTTAAACCCGATTTTGAAAAAAAAACAAAAAAAATCCTCTAAAAGAGGGTTGAGAGTCGGTCCTCAGAGCTCTGTCGAGCCTCCATCCAAGGGTTTACACGCGCCTCCGTCAACACTGCCTCTTACGGTGGCCGGAAGCTGGAAAGCTTCGATTCTTAGCCCAAATCCATCGGTAAATTCCCCTTATTTATATTCTTAGCAATATTTGTATGTATTCACAACGAAAAAAAAAAAAGTAAAAGTAAATCACCTCTGTTTCTTGATTTTTATTGTATATATGCCTATAAAAAACCTCGTATCCTTGATAAACTGCTGTATTTTATTGTATATAAGAAAATCCGTGCTTTACATCATTCTGATTCGGGCTTTTATAGCCACTGAGAATAATATTTAACATGTTTGATTTTATTCCCTACCATATTTGTATTGCCTCTGTTGTTTTTCTTTCCTTTTTTGTAGGTACCAGCAAGAAATCCGGCGACGATGGGGGTGTTGATTCGTGTGCAGATTACGGCAGTCACGGCTTCGATGAAGGCGTCGATGAGGGGTTACTGAAACGTCACGAGACGAAGGGGCGTGATGTTTGGAGTTTGCGGCGCGAAGCTTCTGGAAACCCTAGGGTGTCCTGATTCAGTTTAGGCATTGGGCCTTCCTGGGCCTCATTAATTTGGGTCTAGTTTCGGTTAAAGGTCTTTTAAGTGTAATGGGTTACTGGGTTAATGAGTATTCTGGTTTAGACTAGTTGGGTTACAAGTGTAGCCGAGTTTTGGGCTATCAGGCCTTTAAGCCTGTTTATCTTAATTTTTGTTTTTGTTTTTATTTATGTATTTTACGGGCCCGGGAAAATTTGGGCTATTACAATCTCATTTTTGTTTAAATAAATTAATAGCATTAATAATTTAATATGCATATATTTTATTATTAATTGTTGTTAACTTTGTATAGGATTAGAACTTAGAATTATTTATTGATTAAATTGTTCTAAGAATTCTACTCTAATTCCTATTCCTTCCTCTATAAATTCCACCCATATTCCCATTCAATTATCACTTAAACCCCCAAAACACCAAGTACCGAAAGCTCCTAGTCACACATTGCTCGGCAAGCACCCCTAGCTCCATTGCACGATGCACGTCCAAGCCCCAGCAGTTGCTCCTAGGCGCCTCACTGCAGACGACAGCTTCAACAAGACACCAGCCTCTGCTGTTGAAGGTTCGCAGACTGCGCACAAGACTGCTTGCTAGCTCCCAGCTCAGCTTGTGCGCTGCTGCCTGCTCCTTTCCCATCCGCCTGCGCACTCCAACAGCACTCCAACACTTGTGCAGCACACACTTACACCAAGCCCCTTAGCCGAAATCTTCCAACCTACCCTAAATTGACCTCTTTTGTTCATTAATTATTTTTAGGAGTTCTTAATTTTTATAGAAAAGGTGGTAAGACAAATTTTTTCTCCTAAATTTTAATTTTATTTAATTATTAAAATTTTCAATTTATTAAATCATTAATAATTTTTTAATTTTTGAGAAAATTATTTTTCCCATCTTTTGTTCAGTTAATCATGCCTCGCAAGAGAACTCGTGCCTGTGCCCAAATTTATGAAACACAAAACAAGTTCCATTGTAAAGAAGCCAAAGCAAGATAAGAGATTATCTTCAAAAATCAACAGATGCATCCAGAGAAAGGCTTTACATTGAAAGAGAGCAACTACAAAGACATTATGGTACGTATTTGTCAAGTTGCTGAAACCCTCAATTGTGAATTGTTTTGTGAGAAGAGACCTAGTGTGGATGAGGAACTAGTTTGCGAATTCTATGCGAATTTAACCTCAAGTGAGTTGAAAAAGTTCCAGTTCGTGGAATCAAGGTACCAATAACTTCAAACTCTATTAATGAGTTCTTTGAATTGCCTGATTTTGAAAATGACGAATATTCTTCCTTGATTAGCAATATAGAGCCTGAAAACTTGCAAGAAATTCTCGAGGAACTTACAGTTCCAAGTTCTAAGTAGACTGTGTCAAAACAAGGAATCCACACTTGTCGAACAGAATACTTGACACCACTCGCGAAGGTATGGTTCTATTTCATCCGTTTCAGCCTTATACCTAGCTCACATGGGACTACAATTTCATTAGTGCGAATGGTCCTATTATTGTAACACCCCGAAACCGTGGCCGTCACCGGGATCGAACACGAGGTGTAATCTGGCTTAATTCATCACTTATACAGCTCAAACAATTTATTTTAAAACTCCCAGACAAACTGTCAATCTGCATTATAGTCACTTAAAAATTCGTATCTTGAGTTCTGAAACTCAAAATTTAATTCCGTAAATTTTTCCTGAAACTAGACTCATACATCTATCTACTAAAATTTTTATACAATTTTTGGTCTGTCCAATTAGTACAGTTTATTAGTTAAAGTCTCCCCTGTTTCAGGGTTCGACTACACTGACCTCTGTGTATTACGAACCACATATCTCTCTGTACAAAGATTCAATGACTATGCCGTTTGTTCCTAATAAAACTAGACTCAATAAGGAATCTTTACATATAAGGTATGACTTCTAGTTATCTTTGTAAAAATTATGGTGAATTTCCAAATTCGGAACAGGGGATCCAGAAATCGTTCTGACCCTGTTTCACGAGATTTTAAATATCTCATACAATATAGCTCATATTCTTGCTTTACTTCTTCCTTGTGAAAATAGACTCATCAAGCTTTGATTCCATAATTTATTCATTATTTAATTCCATATCTACTATTTTTAGTTATTTTTCAATTTCACATCACTACTGCTGTCTGCATCTATTATTAGAGTAAATTTTACCTATTAGAGTAATTCAACAAACATATCACCAAGTACGATCATGACTAGCCATACCAAGGGCTAATCATTACCAAGCATTTCCTTACTACTCAATAACCATATCGTGAGTGTAACACCGGAAATGATTAGCCATGACAAACGGCATAATAATCAAATAGACTTTAACTATTGCTTATAACTAAGTACCATAAGACCAAATCCAACTTAACATTTATGCCATTTTCGCATGGCTAAAAGTATACATACCAAGGTTCAAACAAAACATAATAGCCTATACATGCCGAAATGTTCTCTTAGACCAACTAAGGAGAAGATACCAAAAAGTTGCAAGCTGATGTGATGACTTCGACGATGGTTCCGAGCACACAAAAATGGATCAAAGGAACCTAAATAAGTGACAAATAAACACACCGAATGAGTATATAACTCAGTAAGTCATAAGCATTACACTGCTGTCCATTTATAAAATATCATAAAAGAAAACAAATAATGCAAGATTAGGTACTCTATCCATACCAACTATGCTATAATTTCACTCACATTTATCATTACATGCTCTCAACTAGCCAAGCCTCCATTGACATCTCGTATGATATTCGTTATGATATTTGATGCATTTCCTCACATCATTTTATTTTCGTTCAGATTATACTAATAATAGCATTTCATCTATTCCACAATAATCTTATGTTCCTAACTTCAAATATAATCACCACATATGTTCAAGACTTACCAAGCTCAGTTCCAAATATAAACATAACGTCTATTCCTTTTGAACTCAAAATATCTACTCATTCCGCTGTCCATGATTTACTCGATAAAGTCGCACACTTAACGTTAATAATTATTCGAAAATACATAGTAAGTCCGCACACTTAGTGCTTAATAGTCAAACTCGCACACTTAGTGCTATACAATTAAACTCGCACACTTAGTGCCAATCTCATTATCGTAAATGTTTATACCCGCACACTTAGTGCCGAAATCAACACTCAATACATCTCACTTCTTCTTTTTTTTCAATCGATAATTTTGTCACTACATGCATTTATATATCATCCCATTCGGCATAAGTACATAAGTATTATGATTATTTAAATCAATACAAAATATATGCTTAATAACTTACCTTGTGTTGGGTAAAACGGTTCCAACTCGGCTACTCGATGTTCTTTCCTTTGCCTTTGCTTGATTCTCCTTCTTTAACTTCTTGAGCTTAATCAATAAATTAACTAGTTTAACCGTCTTGCTAAATATTTATATCAAAATATTAATGATTTCATATCATAGGAGATACATGACTAATTCTTATCTTTCCACCATATGTTTTTGAGCTATTCGGTTAATAACCATATGCTATCACCCTACTATCAATAATCCAATCACACATGCATATATATATATATATGGCCGAATGTGCAAAGCTTAGACTCAACATCACCTATGCTCTTAATTTGATGGCCGAATATGCATACATATATATATGATATCAACTATACTATCATCTTTAATTCACCTAAACACAAAATTTCATCTCATGAACACTTGACCGAATTTTTCCTAATCTAGCATGGCTTCACATCTATTTGTAACATCCTATAAATCCACATATACCATATTTCTACATAAATTTTCTTTTACTTTCCCACTACTTCCATTCACAACATCAAAAGCACCATACACTTAGCATTTACCTCTTCCTAACCATATGCCATCTAAGTACCCTTTTAGGTAGAAAATTAACATATGGGTTGTAATAAGACATTGGCTACTAACTAGATTTTCACAAGAATTTAGTAAAAGTAACATAAATCCTACCTTAATCAACCCCTTTTGAGTTGGCCGAATGTCTATAGCATGTATTCTTTCCTCCTCCTAACTCACGGCCATTGCAAGAAAAGAAAGAAGATGAATACTCCCTCTTCCTTCCTTATTTTATTCATCTTTTCTTTTTTTAATTCCTTTCTTTAATTTATTTTAATTGCTAACTAATAAAAGAATTGCATTGAAATTCAACCTAGTGGATGGGCATCATGGCTTGGCCGGCCACTACTTGGGTTTTTGGGCAATTTGACATGCAAACCCAAGTTTCCTCACTTTGTTATTATTTGGTCCTTACATATCCCCCTATCATATTTTCTTAAGTTCTCAACTAAGTCAATCACATGAAATTCACATTCATAAGTCTAAATTAAAACATCAAATTTTCACACATGCACTAATACACATAGAGGATATGCAACCAAATTTTTAAATAAATTTTGGGACTCGGTCTTGTGGCCTCGAAACCACATTCCGACTAGGGTCGAATTAGGACTGTCACAATTATATTCGATTTTAACTGGAAAGAAAATTGATGTGGGAAAAATCATCCTGAGAGAGATGCAGAATTGTGTCGTTAGACGTTCTGGCCCAGCCTACTTTCCTTTTACAATAACAATTATGTGCTTGAAAGTTAAAATTCTTGCAAACATAAAAAAGACAGGCTATAGCCGGGGCACAATCATAGATTAGGACCTCTACTGAGTAGCTGGAGAATCTGTTCTACAACAATAAGTGGAAGAAAGTGAGGACCCTGAAGCAGAAAAAGATCCCACAATGTCCTAGATAGGGAGGAACCACTAGAACCAGAAGTTGAACCTGATGACGATACTTCAATGTTCAGAGCTCAACCACCTAGCCTAGATCTTCGAGATGAGCTGTCAAAGTTGACGGACATAATGCAGCATATGTAATGGCAGCAACAAGCTTACTGGAGATACTAAAAAATAAGGGATGACTCGATGAGAAGTGCTCTTAAGAAAATTTACAATGACCCATTTATTTTTGTGCCTAAATTTCCAGATTTTATATTTGAACCATGGAGTCCGTTATCGAAGAAGGAGTGAAGCGATTCATGGAAATGCAATAATGATGGAGCAAAAGATGAGTCAAATTTGAAAGGGTCTGCAAATAAATAAAAGGGGGGGATCTTGACCTTATTTTATTTCTGTTCTTAGGTCATTTTAGGATTAAGTTTAATTAGGAATTTTTATTTTTCGCATAATAAAGCAAGAGATGGAAATCATGAATAATGAACAAGTCACAAAGTATAAAGTGTGGCAATAGGTATATACATGTCTAGGATTGGATCTAGAGAGAGCTTGGTACTTTAAACAATGGTATAGTATCTATTCACTTTAAACAATGAGGACGTTGTTCATCTTAAGTAGGGGGACCGAAAAATTGAATTTGAATTATTTCCACTCAGAATAAATTTTTCTTTTAATTATGATTAGGATATATTTTGTTCAATAATTTGAAATTTTGTTAAGTATGTTACGTATGCTAAACTTCAGATAAATAAAGTTCTATTATTTCAATAAATTATTATGTTAGCTTTATAATGATATTAATGTATTTCTAATAAAGCATGTAAATCGTACCATAAATTTTTAGTTCCTTACGAAAGTTAAGCATGCATAAAAGCTTAAGTCTTTAGAATTGACTTAGTAGTTTCTTGAGGCGAAATCTTAGGAAGCATGGAACATTCAAAATGATTTAGGCAACTTTTGTTTGGACCGTTTAAGCCTTTCAAGCCAACCATGATGAAATTTTCATCCTTTGAAACCCAACTTTGAGACTATATGGCCTAATTCTATTCGAACCCTTGCAAATTAGCCATCACTTCTCTCTTAACTATCTAAAAATTGTCCCAGACACTAGACTCAGTACTATTTAAAGTATTCTTTAAAAAATAAGTTTGGGGGAGTTGAAAAGAAGTATCGAATGCTCTAAAATTGTAGTACATTCAGTAAAATGTTCGAATTTAAAAAAAAAGAGAAGAAGAGAGAGGGCATGAGTTCTTAAAAGAGCATGTGAAAGCAAAGAAAGTTGATGTTGAAGGAAATTATTTCAAAGGTCCGATGCAAGTTGAGTCTGGGGTTTAAAATCCTAAATTTATCTATATTTTACCTACCCTTAAGCCCAACCATGTTAGAACCTTGTTAAAGACCTATTGATTCAAAAGTTCCAATGCTACCTACATTAGTGAAGAGAAATTGCTTCGTACAACATATGAAGACATAAGTTAAACTTAATGATTGCAGCTTAATCTTGAATAAAGAGAATAAAATTACATTGGTAAGGTTTAACATGACTTTATTAGGAAGCATTTAGTCTAATTTTTTCTATTATAATCGTTGTTGAGATTAATTTGAACTATATGTATACTTAAGTAGCATAACTATCAAATTTCTTGTCTTTGAGTATAAGTATATTAAATCTATAATTTTGAGAAAAATGTTGTTCTGAAGGAATTTTTTAAAGGTGTTTCCGAGAAATTCTTTTCAAAATTTGTGCATTACTCGGGACGAGCAATGAATTAAGTTAGGGGGTGTGGAAACCCAAAAATTTACACACTTTTTCATACCCTTTTTAACTTAAATTCATACGAATTCGGTTAAATTATTGTCGAAAATTAATTAATTTTTATAAATAATTAAAGTGCACTTAAAATATAAACATGTTGAAATTTATTTAATTTTATAATTAGTTTTGATGAATTTTTGTTATTTTCGACAAATTTGCACAAAGGGCGAAAAATAGCTCGGCAGTCACTACCAGAAGCACAAAACCGAGAAGCAATTTGAAGTATCGAGGCGAATTAATTTCTAGACTAAGACGGTCCAAAATTATATGTATCAAATCATAATATAATTAATTTTAATTTATATCCAAGTTAATTTGGGTTAATAAATTATTATTAATAAATTATGAAAAAATGGTCCGATTGAACCGGACCGGCCAAGGAGAGGACAGCCCAAAACCGTCCAAGTGCTGACCCAATTCAGCTCATTAGCTGATTATTTAAGTTGCAACGAAGCCCTTGAAGACTTGTTCAAATTGCAAATCAGCCCATCCACAATTGATGGCTTTGAAGATTTGCCCCAAGCCAAATTTAGCAAAGCTGAAGCCATCAACATTGCCACATAGATGTCCGACCAAGGGGTGGCTCTTTGGCTGATATTTTTAGCAAATTTTAGCTGTGACATTCAGCTATAAAAACCCCTCTTTGCTGATCATTCAAGGCATCCCTCATTCATTCACATCTCTTCTCTCCTGTCTCTTTCTCCTCTCATTTTCCCATTCCAAGTCCCTTGCTCTTGTGACGGTTTCTCCCCTTGAGAAAGGGTTTTTCTTCAGCCATTTTGGATCAATTGAGTGTTCATATAAGCCTTGATAGGTGAGGACAACAAAGAAGGAAGAACGGAGCAACCTAGTCAAGCCACGAAAAAACACTGGATTTGATTCTTGTTCCCTATCTCTTTAATTTTTGTTGTTGTTATGATGAACATATCTATGAATATTTATGTTGTTGGAATGGTTAATTTAATCAAATTAGCTTGAATCTAATTCGTGTTGGTTTGATTGCATTTCATCTGTTTAAATTATTAAAATTGTGTTTATGCTGTTATAGGCCTTTGTAAAATGCTTGATTAAGTAAAATAATGACTAAGTTATTCTTGCATTACAATTGTGAGGTAGCTAATGAATTAATTATTTAAACGGATTGAAATTGTAATTAATGGACACAATACTTAATCAGTGCATGTTTATTCTTCTAAGGTAGCTGAAGGTTAAATTAGCAATATATCTGGTGATACACTTTCCTTGCATAACTTGCAAGATTATTGTTATTAAACTGTTTCAAGGTAAGAATACATTGTTACCTCACAGAGTCTTTTATGTGCTTTTATATTTAATTAATCGTTTGAATTGACATAGGGATATGCAAGATATTAGTCCAATTTAATGAGTATGTATGTGCCATAACATGTTTGCTTATTAAAATTCGTTTAATCGTTTGAATTAACATAGGGATATGTTAAGAGATGAATGGATTTGTGTTGGAGAATATGTTCATAAGTTAGCAAATTGCCGAGTTGCTGTGAATTTATTCATAACAACATAAGCATGAGTTTAATAATTCTAAGTTAAAGAAATGTAATTAAATCAACACAATTATGTCATCTTGGTTAAACCATATTTTGAAATTGTGCATTTGAGATTTATTTCTCTAGTTTATTTAGTTTAAAATCTTAGTTTTTAATTACCCTTTCCAAACAAAATATTTTTCTTCGCCAAAGTGTTTTAAATAACATTCATAAATAATTCTTTTCACAGTCCCTGTGGGTACGATAACTCGACATTTACTTTTCACTTTATTACTTGTTGTGATTGTGTACACTTGCATATTTCCATCGTTCTAGGCTCCGACGAGAATGACGCTAATGTGATAATGGCATCAAACTCCAGAGGTAAACCTGCAAGAATAATTTCTACTTTGTCCGCCTCCGGGATCTGAGAGCTAGATCCTCTATTAATGCACACAAGTTTTGTAGATTTGCTATGTAATCTTGGATTGAAAGGTTACCTTTCTTTAGGGAATGGAGATCATGACGGAGACGAGAAATCTTAGCCCCAGTGGGCGCCAGAAATATACGCGTCGTGGTGGTCCACACATCGCAGGCCGACTAAGCCTCTATAAAAGATGTTAGTACCGAAAGAGATATGGTTGATAAAAGCCAGGATGTTAGCAATCGATCTTGTCGAAGAAATGCCGAAGCATCCTGATTTGGCACAAGAGAGCCGTTTGGAGACATTAGAAATTGCGGCGGAGAAGATACAACCATTCAAAAATCTAGCCAACTCATATCCTTCAACGATAAGTCTAATATGTTGTTTCTATTGAATAAAATTTCTAGCATCTAATTTTACTGTTTCTGGTGAGGAAACGACTGTATGAGGCGAGCACTGGTGAAAGCCTGAGATCCAAGCTCGACTGAAGCAGATTCAACAGAGGTCGCAGTGTTTATGGAGGAGAACAAGAGGCAGATGAGTAGGTCCCAATACCGTCAAGCGAATGATACCATGTTGAAATCTCAGGTAGAAATCAATAAAGCTCAACTAAGTATTTGAAAACATAATTGAAGAATTGAAAATTTTTGTATTAGTTCTCTTAACGTTGATTAGTACACTTGAGGTATTTATAGATGAGCTATTATCTAGTAACTACTGTTTACAAAATAAAGATTGAAAGGCTAATAGTCTCTGTTGTTCATGAAAATGAGTTTTTGTTATGTATTGTTCTCAATTGTTTTTCTTCGGCGCTTTAAATTCAATTCGACAAGGGACTAAACATTAGATTATTTATTTTTGGTGTTTCTATAACTTGTTGTTTTATTTATGTAAAAAATAGAAAGTCGGTAATGACAATATATTACAAAGAAAATAAAAATAAAAATAAAAAACACACAAATTTTATGTGGAATCCCTTTCGGGAAAAAACCACTGGTAGAGGAAAAGAAAATCCACTATGTCGAATTCGAATAATTACAAGAGGAGTAGACTATGTCTATTTAAAAGGTTGTAAAACCATATTCTAATAGAAGTGTAGTAAGATTGAAACAATTTATTTTAATCAATATCAAATAGATGGATTTTAATAAGGTTTAAAAACCTTATTCTAAAATAAAATAAAAGAAGTGTAGTTCTATATGGATTTTACTTTTATTTTATTTTATCATTATATTGTTTTTAAATAAGGATTCGGGTCACCTAATTCTAACAATCTCCATCTTGACACGAATTCTCAATGAACAAGTTCTTCGTAGCGAACTCTCAATGAACAAGTTCTTCATCGTGAACTCTCAACGAACAAGTTCTCCACCTCTTCCATAAAACCACTTAAGGGTTTAACTTCAACAACGAACACCAACCAAGTCTAAGCAATGTTCAAACTTAGTTATAGGAAGTGACTTAGTCATCATATCTGCCGGATTTTTATGAGTACTAATTTTCCTTACAACAATATCATCACGAGCAATAATATCACGAACAAAATGATACCGAACATCAATATGTTTTGTACTCTCATGAAACATTTGATCTTTTGTAAGGAAGATGGCACTCTGACTATCACAAAATACTGTGCTGATTTAAAAGTCTTCATTGAGTTCACTAAAGAGTCCCTTCAACCAAATAGCTTCTTTACAAGCCTCAATAATCACTATGTACTCAGCTTCAGTGGTAGACAAAGCGACTGTAGTTTGCAAAGTGGCTTTCCAACTTATTGCACAACTTCCGATTGTAAAGACATAACCTGTGAGAGATCTTCTTCTATCAAGGTCTCCAGCAAAATCAGCATCAACATACTCAATGACTCCATCTCTAGTTCTTCCAAACTGTAAGCAAACATCAATAGTACCTCGTAAGTATATTAAAATCCACTGAACTGCTTTCCAATATTCTTTACCAGGATTCGCCATGTATTTACTAATTGCACTAACTGCATATGATAAATCTGGATGTGAACAAACCATAGCATACATGAGAGATCCCACTACACTAGAGAATGGAACATGTGACATGTACTCGATCTTATCATCTGATTGTGGAGACAAAGCCGATGAATATCTAACATGGGCTACTAAAGTAGTACTAACAGACTTAACAGTCTGCATATTGAACCTACAAAGAACTTTCTCAATGTACCTCTTCTAACTTAGGTACAAATTACTTTCTTTTCTATCTCTAAGAATCTCCATACCAAGTATCTTCTTTGCTGGTCCTAAATTTTTCATCTCAAATTATTCACTTAGTTGGGTTTGACCTTTCTTATCTCTCCTTTATCTTTTACTGCTATCAACATGTCATCAACATGAAGGAGTAGATACACAAAAGAACTATCACTGTTTTTCTCAAAGTAAGCACAACTGTCAAAGCTACTTCTTTTGAAATCATAAAAAGTCATAAAGGAATCAAACCTCTTGTACCACTGTCTTGGTGACTGTTTCAAACCGTAAAGGGATTTTTTTAGCAAGCAAACATAGTCCTCTTTTTTTAAGACTGTAAAACCCTCTAGTTGTTGCATGTGAATATCCTCCTTAAGTTCTCTATGAAAAAATGTAGTTTTTACATCTAACTGCTCAAGCTCCAAATCATGTATGGCCACAATACCAAGCAAACCTCCAATCTAACTATGTTTCACAATTGGGGAAAATATATCTGTGAAGTCTACTACTGGAATTTGACTATAACCCTTTGCAACAAGCCTTGCTTTATATCTGGGTTCTTCAACTCCCGGAGTCCCTTCTTTTTTTTTTAAACACCCAATTACAACGAACAAACTTTTTTACTTTTAGAAAGTTTCACAAGATCTCATGTTCTGTTTTTGTGGAGTGATTCCATCTCCTCTTGCATAACAAAAATTCACTTTTCTGAGTCTTCACAACTAATTGCCTCAGAATAATTAGATAGCTCTTGGTTTGCATCTATATCTTCAGCCACATTTAAAGCATAAGCAACTAGATCAACCTCGGCATACTTCTTTAGAGGTTTAATTTCTTTTCTAGTTCTATTTTTAGCGATAGAGTATTGTGGTGAAGAAACAACTTTATTCTGAATTTTTGTACTGACTTGAGGAGTCTACTCTGTTGTAGATTCTGGATTAATCTGATGCTCTACCTGCTTTTGATTTTTTTTATTGGAAGATTCTTTAAGAGATAAGTTAGGTAGCATAGCAGTTTCATCAAAAACAACATCTCTACTAATCACAACTTTTCTATTTTCAGGACACCATAACTTATACCCTTTTACACCAGCTTTATAACCAATAATAACTCATTTAATGGATCTCGGTTCTAATTTTTCATTATCAACATGAGCATACGCAAGACACCCAAAGATCTTTAAATCAGAATAGTTAGCAGGATTACCAAACCATCCCTCTTGTGGAGTCTTTTTCTCAATGGAAACAGATGGAGATCGATTGATAAAAAAATATGCAGTAGAGGCTGCTTCAGCCCAAAATGACTTTGGTAAGTTGGCATTTGACAACATACATCGAACCTTCTCCATGATCATTTTGTTCATTCATTCTGCAATGCCGTTTTGCTGTGGAGTATGACAAACTGTCAAGTGTCTCACGATCCCTTCTGACTTGCACAGTTTATTAAACTCATCAGAACAAAACACTAAGCCATTATTTGTACGGAGGTATTTTATTTGTTTTCCTGTCTATTTTTCAATCATAGTTTTCCAATGCTTAAATGCGAAAAGCACATCACTTTTCTGCTTCAGGAAGAACGCCCAAACTTTTCTAGAAAAATCATTAATAAAAGTTAGCATATAATTAGCTCCACCTCTCGAAGGCACTCTAGATAGGCCTTACAGATCAGAATGAATATACTCCAAAGTACCCTTTGTGTTATGGATTCCTCTGGTAAATTGAACTCTCTTTTGCATTCCAAAAATGTAGTGCTCACAGAACTTTAGTTTGCAAATTCTTTACCCATTAAGAAGTCCTCTTTTGCTTAATTCTACCATGTCATTCTCACTCATATGCCCTAGGCGCATATGCCAAAGTTTAGTAATATCATCATCTGACAAGGAAGAGGAAGCGACAGCTGCATCACCAATAATTGTAGAACCCTACAAAACATATAACTTGGCAGCCTTTCTCTGCCTTTTCATCACAACAATGGAACCTTTGGAAATCTTCAAAACCCCACTTTCAGCTGTGTGCTTGTACCTTTTTGAATCAAGAGTACTCAACGAAATAAAATTTCTCTTCAACTCTGGAACATGTCGCACGTCACTAAGTGTTCTGACAACTCCATCAAACATTTTAACTTTAATTGTTCCAACACCTGTAATTTTACACGAAGCATTCTTTCCCATCAAAACAACACCTTGAGACACTATTTTGTAAGTTGTAAACCAATATCGATTGGAACTCATGTGAAAGGTGCAGCCCAAATCAAGGATCCACTCATCGCTCACTTTAGAATTGTTGACAGAAGCGACTAGAAGTTCACCATCGCTGTAGTCTTCTACAACATCAGCTTCACCGGAATTTTCTAGTTGTTTTTCTTTTTAATTCATAACCTCCCTTTTGGTCTGTAGCTTATAACACTCAGATTTAGTGTGATATTTCTTCTTGTAGAAGTTACAAGTTTTACATCTATTTGAAGACTTCGATCTACCCTAAGATTTAACGTGAAGATTCTGTTCCTGTGTCATTCGACGATCATCATCAGCATTCTAATCTTTTCTCCCACAAAAAATGAGAACCTTACCCTAAGATTCAATTTTAACCACAAGATGCTTCATCTAATCATACGAGGTCAAAAAATCATAAACCTCATCAACTGTGAGAGACTCGCGGCTATATAGACTTGTGTCTCTAAAGGTAGAATAAACCCTAGCTCTTCCTTATCATACTGAGCCTCCATGGCCTAAAGTTTGAGAGAATTTCTTTAAACATTGTTAAGTGTTCATGTATAGATGCACCTTCCTCCAAACAATGAGCATAAAATTGCTGCTTCATATGAAACTTGCTGGTTAGAGTTTTCGACATACATATTTGTTCCAACCTCTTACATAATCTAGTGGCAGTCTTCTCCTTTATCACATCCTGCAAAATTTAGTTAGACAAATGTAGATTTAACCGTGTTAATGCCTTTCGATCCTTGCACTTCTTCTCTTCCTCCGTCAATTTCGAAGGCATCTTATCTACCCCTAGTAGGCTTCCTCTAAGTTAATCTGCGTAAGAACTACCTGTAACACCCCGATTTTTGGGGCCTAGAAGAGTTGGGCTTTGAGGCTGGGATTCGGATAGAAGGAAACCTGAATAATTAGGAAGTTTTAAATATTACCGTTTAAGAAAAAAAATTGAATTACTACTAGAAAATTTTTACTATTACAGATATTTTAAATTCTTACGAAATTTTAATTAGTATTATGAGATAAAATTATTATTCTTAGAAAAATATTACTATATGTATGTTTGAAAAAATTTATGAAAATTATTATTATTTACTATATTATTGATATTTGAAATTTTTATTATTAGATATATTTATAAAATTATTATTATTAGATAGGGAAAAAAATAATATATATATATTTATAAAAGTATTGTTGTTTTGGTGTTTAAGACTCTAGAAAAATTTTAATTTTATGCTACCTTAGGGAATCTGGGCAGTAGGCCTTAATAATAATTTGGGCTGCATTTTAGCATAAAGGAGCACTTGGCCCAGTGGCTAAGCACACTAGGAAGGTGTGGGAGGTGCCTGGGTTCAAGGCGCGGCGTGCGCAATTTGGGTTTTTTTTAATATGCAGATCGCGGCTAGAATAAGGGTTAAGAGGAGTTGCGAGTATAATTTAACACAAAGAGTGCCTTGGCGCAGTGGCAGCAGCGCGCTAAGGAGACCCAGTGGTCACGAGTTCGAAGGCAGGGGGCAGCGAAACTTGTTTTATTTTTTTTAAGGAGCCCGTGACTGAAGCGGATAAGGTTTATAAGTAAATGCAGTCGAAATATAACAAAAGCGAGGGTGTGTCGCAGCGGCAAGCAGGGTGGCTGAGTGTTCTAGAGGTTGAAGGTTCGAGTGGCGTGGAAGGCAGAAATCCCCTTTTATTTTTAAGTGGACTGGAGCTTCAGCAGGTAACCTTTAAGATTAAATGTGACGGTATATTGTTGAAAGCAAATTCGTGTCCCAGTGGCCAGCAGCATGCTGGGCAACCTGGAGGTCCCAGGTTCGAGCAGCGTTACGCGCAGGAGGGTCCTTCTTTTTGCTGTACGTGCGTGGGAAGGGCCGTACGAGATTGAAACGCTACCAGCAACAGGAGGAATCAGCTGAGCAGTGGACTGCTGCTCAGCAGTGGAGAGTTTGAACTAAATCCAAACTTTGAATTTGGCCAGGAATTAAGGAGATAAGGAAGGAATTAAAATTGGAAAAGGATTTTATTTTATTCTAATCTTATCTTATTTCTTTTACTCATATTCTTTTCTATTTTTCCCAAAAGCTAAACAATTCTCTCCTTTTCTATTTTATTTTCTCGAAGCCAAATTCTTTTTAAAACAACTTTTTCTTCTCAAATATTGGTTGCCGATTACTCCTTTGGTTAAAATCGTATCTCCTTTCCTTTTAATCTTTCAAAAGACCGAACCTCTAATCTTACATCTCTTCCTCTACTGATTGTCTCTTCGATGGTGAACTTATTGTTACCTATTTTTTCTTTTAGATCGAAATAGCCATATTCTAGGATAGATCCAAAAGCTGAAAAGCCTCATATTTTAGTGATTCGGGAATTAATATCTAGTTCTATTCTCTACTCGCATTCTAAGATTAGATTCACTGTGGATCTGAGATTGGGGAAGTGTTTGAAACGCTCTTGACAAGTACATCATTGGTGGTAAGTACTCGAAATCTTATTTTCATTCTTTATTTCGGGATTTAAAGAAAAGCCAAAAACCCCTATATGCAAAGGGTGCCTGTCGACTAAACTAAAAGGGTTTAGTGGTGTTATTTGATTTGTTTTGCTCTAGTGTGGATTAAAGGCTACTAATAGAGGGCTTGGATATTTGGAACGACCAGAATTAGATCTATTCCATTTTTCCGAAAAAGGTAAGAACTTTAGTGCCTGAGGTGTTAAGGGCCAAATATGGTAAGGGTTTGATGTGTTAAGTTGTTATGGATTCATAGTTTAACGTGTTAGTAATCGATTGTGGCGACTCGTGTGTGGAACTCGTCAACGTTTGTCGAAAAACAGTGTGTAAACGACACCCACTCATAGACTAGATCGGCAAAAGCGAAAAGCCAAGATTTGTGAACTTGCGAACGTCGAAGCGCTTGTGAGGTGGTTTGGTTGTTAATTTTGGTAATCGCAAGCAAGATGATTGCAGAGCGCAATTCGCACTTCAAAGATATTTGGGATTAATGGGCGAAAACGGGTTAGTGGGCCAACGAGCCCAATTCGATAAAAACGCTCGGTAAGTGCTTCTGTTAATGTGTTAATGGTTAGACTATGTATGTAAACTCTAGAATAGTAAATTTTACTGAAATACCCCTACGTATGAAGATTACCATTATACCCCTAGGTGCAAAATAACCGTTATACCTAATTTTAACTGAAATGCATGATATTCTGATTCTGTTTGTTGTATGCCATGACATGTATATCTGTTGCATGGGGTTGGGTTTTGTTATGGAGGAAGAACTCGTTCGGTGGTCGTGCCACATATTTCGATATAAGCGCTTTCTTTGTGGATTATAGTTAGTGCCGCAAGGTGCTAATAATCGTAAGTGTAGGGATGGCGTGGGTGATTTATTCCCCACGTGAAGTGTAGGGATGGACGGAGGCAAGTGCAGGGTTAGATGGGGTTATCATGCATTAATCATATGAGACTGTTTTGTTATGGGCCAACTGTATTGAAGCGGGCCCAATTATGTTAATATGGGCAAGGCCCAATATATCTCGACTTGTAATAGGGCTACGGCCCAGATTGATACTGATATGGGCTAGGCCCAATATACTCTGATACTGTAAGAGGCTATGGCCCAAATTAATATTGATATGGGCTAAGGCCCAGTTAACACTGATTTCTGAATAGGGCTTAGGCCCAGTAAAGCTTGAACTGATTTGGGCTCTGGTTGGGATACTTTACACACTGAGTTTTCCAAACTCACCCCCTTTCTTTTCCATCCTTGCAGGTGAGCCCTAGTTGGTGGACTTGGAGCTGGGCGAGATTCAGAGTGGCCACGAAGATTAAGTTTCTGTTTTCTTTAAAATAAGTTTCGCATTTATTATTTTGATTATTTTTATTCTAGTTTAAGTTGTAATAAGGCTGCTCTTTTTATTATTTTTAATATTTTGGGTTATTAAATTGGTTAGCTCTAGGGCGCGTTTTATAAAAGTTACTTATTTTCAAAATATCACGATTACGAGCAAAGCTTCCATAACGTAAATGTTTTCAAAGGAAATAAATATTTTAAATGGACTTAAACTTAATTTGTTGTTCGTGGACAAGTAATATGCTTTAAGTGTGGCAATGATGTGTGCATGTCTAGGATTGGATCCATGAAGAGCTTGGTACTTAAGCAGTCCAATAAACTCACCTCCTCTTTTCTGGCTTCCTACCTGGTGCACAGCTTCCATTCACTTTAATCTATAATGAAAATATTCTTTTCAAAGATTTTTAATTAAAACATGAGTTTTACAATAACGCTCCAATGAGTTTTACATCAAGAAGGGTTTTCAATGAAAACATGGTTTTCGAAAAACACTTCAATGTGACACGCCGAATTCGGCCGTAACGTCTGGGCCGGGTTTAAGGTGTTACACTACCTCTAAGGCTTCATCTAAGATGCCATTATCGTGATCAAGATGAACAACCTGGAAGCTCGGATACCAATTTGTAAAAAATAGAACGTCAGTAATGACAATATATTGCAAAGAAAAGAGAAATAAAAATATAGAACACACAGATTTTACGTGAAAACCCTTTCGCGAAAAGGTAGAGGAGAAGAAAATTCACTATGTTGAATTTGAATAATCACAAGAGGAGTAGACTATGTCTATTTATAGGCTTGTAAAACCATATTCTAAGAGAATTGTAGTAAGATTGAAACACCTTATTTTAATCAATATCAAATATATGGAGTTTAATAAGGTTTAAAAACCTTATTCTAAAATAAAATAAAAGATGTGTAGTTCTATATGGATTTTACTTTTATTTTATTTTATCATTGTATTTTATTTAAATAAGGATTCGGGTAACTTAATTCTAACAGTTCTCATCCAATATAATTTTTCCTTTTTTATAAGTTAACATCTAGTCCTTCAATTTGCTAACTTCTCCCATCTTAATCCCTAAATGTTTTTGTAATTTAATAGCTTTTCTTAATTTGATTTGTAACACCCTTCACTCCTCCCAACGTACAGTACGAATAAGAGATGTTACTGAAGTTTATATGAAATAAAATCTTACAGTTAAAATTTTGAGCTTTAAACATTTTTATAAAATCATAAAAAATTATTTATAAACAATTTGAAAGCTTTAGAAATAATAATTTAAAATCATTTAAAAGTGGTTTGAGGAAGATCAGAGGTTTTCAAGACCTAAAACATGTGAAACATTGTAGAAACAAAATGGTACAAAAATGTTGGAACAATTAGCAAGGTCATGACGAGGAACATTTACCATTGTGATGTCACAAGCGAAAGTCATGATGTTGCAAAACCGAGGTCACGACATCGCCCTTTTAATAACCCAAAAACATTTCAAAATTTCATCCAATCCCCCTCCAACCATGGAATACATATAACATGCTAAAAAATCACCTAAATACATATAAAAACCATCCCTGACACAAGTTCAACCATACATTATAAAATGAAATCATTAATGAAAGCAGATATGCATTAAAGTAACCTGATCTCATTTAAAACAAGTTTAATCTATTCAATAAGCCTCCAACTCAAAATATCAAAGAAACAAATCTTCAAGTATGAAATATCATATGAAAAGAGTATATTTACACATGTTAACACCCTAAGTACATGCCACAAGCTATAAATATGCTAATTCCATACTCTTGATGATAGTGTAGAGTCCCGAAATGAGCAGGGTTTTAAGAATCTAAAATAGGACTTATACACATGTTAACGCCCATTATAAAGTTAGTAAAATAGGACTCGAACACTATGAGAAATCCATGTACACCAAATGAGCGTCAAAGTGTAATGCCCGAAAGCAACAGAACTCCAAGTACAACATGAGATCCTCCGAAGAGGTAGTGTATGCCTAATGATCCGCATAACATGCCAAACCAAGAGGTAACACATCAAACTCCAAGTATCAAATACATAACTTGAACCCTTTATAACATCAATACAAAACTCTACTAAAGATCACATATAAAACCCTAATTTTCCTGTCAACCGTATCATAATATTTTTACCAAGCTTACATGAGCTTATAAGCAACATAAGAAATAATTATGACTTTTCCCATAGCAATCCAATGAATTGTCATAAACATAATTCATGTAAAAAATGGGTCACAGGACATCATGTGAACAACTTATTTCTATTTAATCTCATCACATTTTCCTCACTCCATATCCAAATTCCACATTTTTGTTAATGTATCATACATGACTTATCACATCCAAAATTCCATTTTCTAATTCTCATAATAATTATACCTACCAATTTTAATATTATCATCAACCAATTTTCAAACCAAACATATAACATCACATATGTCATGTTACATGTCATATAAAGTGTTAAGCATATTAACACATTTAAATAACCTATTAACACATTTAATATACTTAACACACATAAGTAAAGAAGTATAGTAAGTCCCACAAGAACTTACATTTCCAAACAATAAAATGCGATAGTAGCTCCTCTAATGGCGTTCACTCCAAAATCTTTTCTTTTCCTTTGGTTGAGCCTTCTCTAACAATTTCTTTATCTCCACAACCATACAAATATCCTATATATGCAAATTCAAAATCATAATATCCACACTAATGGTCACTTTAATGGCTCAACAACAAAGTAAAAATATTAAATCATGCAATGAGATGAAAAAGAGTGGTAAACATCAAGAACTCTTACCTAGCACTGTTGGGATATATCACCTTTTTGTGTAATAGTTTCGTCTATATGCACTTATATTTTTTAAACAAATTAGTTTAATAAAATATACATCAGTATCCACAGTGAATGTGTTTTCTTATTAAGTACAAAAGATGACTTGAGACTTAATTTAGGTTCTTCAAATTCTTAATTAATTAATTAAAGTTTGAAGATGGAATTAAATAAACCGAATCATTATGGATTTGTTGAATAAGTAAATTAAATATATTTCTTATAAATTCTATTACGATAAAGTCGCTACGACTTCAACGTAATTAGAATTAGGTGGAAAAAGTTATTTAAATTGAGAAATTAATTTATTACATAAATAATTATTTGGGTAATAAAAATAAATATTGGGTTGGATAAATTATAAGTGTTAAAAAAAATCGAAGAAACACATATAATTGGACCCAATACATAAAATGCCCAATAAGGGCATGTGACATACATAGGGACAAAAACCTTAGGGTATTATACAAGGGTGTTGCCACCCCTAGCACTTCTACTTAGATTAGAAGGCGTATTTTCTATTAAATTATTATTTAATCAAGTCCTATTCGAACAGACTCTTGTATCATTTCTTTATAAATAGGAACTCTGCAATAAGAAATTCACACCACTTCTCATGCATTGTTATTCTATCAGAAAATAATGGTTATTTATTTTAGAGAATAAATTCTATTTTTGAGGAAAACATATAGTTTCATATTATAGAAAGAATTTACTTCCCTACGGAAAGTAAAACAGAAGTTTTCATTTTGTGGTTTGGTTTGTGTTGTTTAAGCTCGCACTCAAGGAAATTTTTGGCTCAAGGATATCAGAGAAGGTGATAGATTGAAAGTCAGGATCGACTTTAGTCCACCTGACATAAAGCACATGTATATTTCGATTAAAGTTTATTGTTATAAATAACACAAAGGGTTTGGTTTTAGAAAATTTTAAAACTTCCACTATACCTAAAATAACAGTTTTCTAAACTGATTTTTTCAACAAACACTTCACCTTCTCTCACTAACTCAACATTCCCACACTTGAACTCAAGCCCTAGATGAAAGAGTGATGGAAATGATAATGAGAAATTGTAATAGCTCGAATTCCAGCAATGTCGAAATAGTGGTTCGAGACCATCAAATCCGAAAAATGAACTCGTTGATTAT
Organism: Gossypium arboreum; assembly: GCF_025698485.1. Lineage (NCBI taxonomy): Eukaryota > Viridiplantae > Streptophyta > Magnoliopsida > Malvales > Malvaceae > Gossypium > Gossypium arboreum. Next base: position 131,861,054 of record NC_069075.1, read on the forward strand.
ATTATTTAATATTTACAAGCCAAATGTAGTTTTTAAAAGATTTTTGAAATAGTAAATTGTGTTTTATAAAGATTTATTTGGTCAAGAAATTGAGAGAAAGAAGTATCGAGATCTCAGTGTTATAAATTGAGCCATAAATAATTTTATGAATATTTACAGAGTGTCAATAAGGTAGTATTAAAATTTCGTTAGAAAATTTTGACGTTTGGGTGGTTAATTAAATAAAAAGGACTAAATTGAAAAATATGTAAAAGTTGCTAAAAGGATTAAATAGTTCAATTGTCAAATGAGAAAGGACCTAAAGTGCAAATAAGACCAAAAGAGATATTTTGGGCGGAAATAGCTGAGAAAAATCAGGAAATGGGTGAAATATAGGCAAAATTGGAAAATTGCCCAAATTAGCTAAATAAAAATGAGACTAAATTGGAATATCTAGAATTCTCTTCATTTCTCTTCATATTCATTCAGCTGAAAAATAGCCATGGAAGAGGGTTCAAGCTGATTTTCATACTCTAGCTTCATGTAATTTTAATTCTTGCTTTCTCCTTGAAATTTCTTGGTTTTTGGACTTTTACAATTGGATCCAACTTACTATTTCATTAGTTTTTAATTCCATGGCTAATTTTTAAAGTTTTTATAGATGAGTGCTGGAATCATATGATGAATAAACATATAATTGAAGCTTTAATTTTGATATATGATGATTTTATCATGTAAAATTGATGGAAATTGATTTTAGGACCTAATTGTGAAAGAGTTTGGAAATAAGGTCTAGTGCTAAAATTCTAATTTTTATAGTGTTATGAAGTAGTTTAACATGATAGAATAAAGTATTAATTGAGAAAAATTAGCTCAATTGAGGGGTTAATTGAGCAAGGACTGAATTATATGAATTGTGAAATTTGGGGAAAAATAGAAATCAACATTTTGCACTAAAACTATTTTGGACAGCAGCAGTAGTCTAAATTTGAAAAATTACCAAAAATTTTATGAATTGAATTAGAGAATGAATAAAATATGAAATTAAAGCCTATTGAGTCTAGTTTCTTATAGAAGAAATGATGTAAGCAATAGAATTGTAAATCATGAGATATAATAAATTTTTTGAGACAAGGTTAGAATGATTTCGGGTTTCCCTGTTCTAAATTTAGAAAATCGTAAAACATTGGGGAAAAATAATTAGGGGCTTAAATTTATATTTTTAGAATCTTGAATGAGTCTATTTTCACAAGAAACAAGCAAGAACATCATTGAAATCCTATATAAGGAGATAATTAATTTTTAGTGAAGAAGGGTTGGAACTGTCAAACAGCAGAACATGAGTGAATTTAAAGAATAAACTGTACTTATTGGTTAAACCAAAAATTCTGAAAATTTTATGGTAAGAAGATACGTGAGTCTAGTTTTTTGAAAAATTAGCAGATCTTAATTTGGAGTTCTGTAGTTCAAGATAAAAATAATTTAGTGACTATGACATAGATGGATAGCTTGAATATTCACATAAGTAAATAGTGAAAATTATGGATAATATTACTTACAAGTGTGTTATTTATACTAAGGAAGTGGATGGAGAGGAGGAGGAGGAAAAATATATGAATGACTCGTGTATAAATTAATTACATGCCCTATTATAATCGATAAGTGTTGAATTAGAAATGATATAATGTTTTATTTGGAATATTTATTATGAAATTATGATTATCATTATAATGCAAAAACCGAACTTGTGAGTTTATATAACTAAATTTTAGTGATCATTTGTTAATTTTATGAATTTCATGATGTGTTATTTAATATGTATTGATGATAAAATCGTGAATAATGTAAAAGCATGAAAATTGAATAAATGATCAAATTGAGAACTACAGTTCAGTGACAAGACGAATTGACGAAAAAGACCATGATTGATCCATGACAAAGTATGAAACATAGGTATGGTATCATCCATAATGAGTTTTGAAACGTAGGTATGGTATCATCTATACTGAGTTGTGAAACGTAGGTATGGTATTAACAATACCGAGTTGTGAAATGTAGGTATGGTATTAACCATACTGAGTTGTGAAACGTAGGTATGGTATTATCCATACTGAGTTAAGAAACATAGGTATGGCATTTCTCATACGGATTTGTGAAATGTAGGTATGGTATTTCAATGAGGAAAACTATACTGAGTTGTGAATCGTGGCACTGACCAACGACGTACTCAATTTCGTAAGACGTTTCCCAATTTGATAATTAGTAATCTAATCAGTGAGAAGTGGTAGCTCTGGCTACTTGATTAGTGAATAATGGTATCTTCGGCTACAAGTAACAAGTGATTTCCATGTAAGACCATATCTGGGATATGGCATCGTTGTGATATGTGTTTTAGATGTAAGACCATAGCTATGCTACGGCAGCAATGATTATCAGTGAAATTTAGTGCATACCGGTGCAGACCAATTCCGTAAGATGTTCACTAATTTGACAAAGTTTGGCAAGTATTACATGGAATTATATGATATAAGGAAATATGAGTTGATGATACATGAACATAAAACTTGGTTGATGAATGAGTTCATCTATGATTATATATTTCTATACCTTAAGTGTATTATCCGTATGAATTGGTATTCCAAATGAGTTAATGAGAAAAGTTCTAATATGAAATAATCTGAATTCGAAATGAAATATCATGAAAACGTACTTGAAATACATTGGTATGCCTTGTATATGTTATTTGAATTCATAAATGTGGAAAGTAAATGTATTTGGAAATATGAGATGATGATATCTGTACATGGAATTTATTGATGAATATGTACATCCAAATTTATATGATAGATTTTAGTGAACATTGAAATTGGGCTCAATAAGTGATTTGTCAATTTAAATCGTGATTGGCAGGAAGAGTTAGTGTATTGCATATTTATGAATTGTTACACGTATTTTTCTAAAATACGAGGAAGTGATGGTAATTGATACATGGAAATATGAAATTATGATATATATAAAAACATGGAATATGTTTGATAAATGTGTTCATTTATAATTATAGAATTGTGCACCTCAAACGCACTATATGTGTAAATATGATGTTTCAAATGATTTGATGAGTAAAACTCAAATATGAAGTAGTTCGAAACCAAGACAAACTGTTATGAAACTGTATATGAACTACAGAGGTATGATTGTTATATGTTATACGAATATATAATGTGAAAAAGTATAAGTACAAGCGAAATTTAATGGGAATTGAGCCCATATACGTTTCTTGTTATTTATATAAAGTGCACGACTAACAAATGGCATTAAGTGTAAGGCTCGGTTGAATATCCTAAATTGGTTTCTCTATGTATTAAATGTGAGTGAAGATAAAGGATCAAATGAGAGAAATATGGCTAGAAATAGCCTAATTTTTGTCCACACGGGTAGACACACAAGCGTGTGTCATAACTGTGTGTGACACACGGCCTGTCAAAACGGGCGTATAATAAAGCCGTGTGACCCGAGTTTCTTCATAGATGCAAGTCAGAGAGTTACACGCCCCAGAGACACGACCATGTGAGCCATACGGCCACACCACACGAGCTTGTGACCCTTGTAAATGAGAAAAATTTTGGGATTTTGTGAAAAATTTCATACAACTCCGATTTAGTCCCGACCCGAACCTAATGCATGATTTGGACCTCGAGGGTCAATTAAAGGAACTTTTATAATCAATCTCGATATTTGATGATAAATGATTTAAATTATCTGTAAGTGTTCCGTACTCCTCGGTAATACCTTGCACTCTATTCTGATGACAGATACGAGTAGGGGTGTTATAGAAATAGTTCAAATATGGTTTCTATACGGTCTTTTTATAAGAAAATGTAAGAAAATGGTGAAAGGTTGGAGATAAATTGAGTAGGAAATAAAAAAGGTTCAAAATGGAAGCTTTTTCCCCAACAAGAATGGTTGGATGCTTACAAGAAGAATGGGGTTGTTTCCTTCTTTTATTTATACAAAAATAATATAATAATGAGCTAAAAATCAAATATGGTAATATGGCTAAAAATTCATTTAAAGAAAAATTTCATTTTAAATTAATCCAAAAACCATCTCAACACCACTCATCATTATAAACTTAAAAATTCAATCATATTTAGGTCCCAAATAACTAAAATATACCACAATGGAAAAATGACCATTTTTCCCATTTATTGAATTTTTATCTAGCTAAGCTTGAAACTCTAAAATTACTTAATACATTTTCTAAGGGCTTCTTAACATCCCAAAAATAAATAAATCTATCAGGATCGAATTTTCTTATCAAATGTATAGATAAAGTTCCTAAAAAAGTCACATACGGAGAATTAGAATTTTTTGGGGTGTTACAACTCTCCCCTCCTAATAAAAATTTCATCCTAAAATTATCGAATATTGTTGTCTCATTACATCTTCACTTTCCCAAATGGCATCCTCAACTTTTTGGTTACACCAGAGCACCTTTATCAAAGGTATTCTCTTGTTCCCAAGTTCTTTGATTTCCCATTCTAAAATCTTTATAGGCTCTTCTTCATATGTCGAATTGGGTTGTAGTTCAATGCACTATGATGTGAAATAGACCAGATTGATATCTTTTAAGAATTGAAACATGGAAGAGATTATAGATCTTTTCTAACTCTAGAGGTAGAGCTAATCGGTATGCCACTACTCCAATACACTCGAATATCTTGTAAGGTCCAATAAATCTCAAACTAAGCTTTCCTTTCCTACCAAAACATAAAACTTTTGTTCAATGGGACACTTTCAAGAAGACTTTGTCACTGACACTAAACTGGATCTTTTTTCTTTTTAAATCATCATAGGGTTAATGTCTATCGGAGGTGGTTTTCAATTCATCTTGGAGAATTCATACTTTGTCTTCAGTCTTTTGTACTAAATCAGGTCTAATCAACTTGCTCTCACTCAACTCTGTCCAACACAAAGGAGCCCTACACTTACTTCCTTTCAAACCCCTATAAGGCATCATCTTAATGCTCGACTGGTAATTATTATTGTAGGTGAACTCCACTAAAGGTAAGAACCTTTCTCAACCACCCTCAATTCAATCACACAACTTTGTAAATATCCTCAAGAATCTAGATCACACATTCGGATTGGCCATCTGTTTGAGGGTGAAAATCTATGTTGAAATCCAAAGGCTCATGTAGCTTACCCTAGAACCTAGAACTGAATCTAGAATCCCTATCTAAAATGATAAATGACGACACACCATGTAATCTTTCAAATTCAAAAATGTATAGTTCAATGAGCTTTTATAAAGAGTAGTTTACTCTAACTAAAATAAAATGAGAAAACTTGATCAAGCTGATAATGATGACCCAAATGAAATCTTTCTTCTTCGAAGTCAATAGCAATCCAGCTATGAAATCCATGGTAATTCACTCCCACTTCAACTCGAGTATTGTAATAGGCTACAAAAATTCTTAGGGAACTTAGTGTTCCTCTTTCACTTGTTGACGCATAAGGCACTTGATTACAAACTTGGTTATGTTCTTTTTCATGCCTAATCACCAATAAAATGGTTTCAAATTATTGTACATATTGGTGCTACCTAGATGCATCGCATAAATATCACACCCCAAAATATAAGGGGTTAATCGTAATGGATAAACAAGAAACATGTTTCAGGCTAACAGTTAAGAGTTGGCTTCCTTCCCTAGAGACCTAAGTTCTAGCTCCCTTCCTCCCATTTCATCTCCTTTTATTTTTAACAACATAGCGAAAAAGTTACATTCGAAATATATACGATCAGAAATTAAGATTCAACAAGAAATGGGCGATAGCCTAAATGGTTAATAGTTAGTCCTATCCTAAAGGTCCCAAACTCGAGTCACTCCTTCACCAAATGCATTCCCTTTATTTTTTTAGCCAAAATTTTGGGTAAATTGCCCATGCCGCCCTTAGGGAACCTTAGGTATTTAATCAACTTATTTCATAATTGGACTTCACTTTCCCTATTTTCCAAATCCTATTAGAATTTGATCTTTTTTATTTCTATTTCTTCTCACTTTCTATTCTTTGCATCTTCTTTTCTCTTATAATTGTAGCATTTTTCATCCCATTGTTCGATTAATCATTTTGCTATCCCAAATTACATCATCCTCTGTTCAACTATTTCCTATCAATTTTGTAATTATAATAGCATCCCTAGCATTGCTAAAAAATGATAAGTAAACCTTGTTTCCAATTATTAGATTTCGTATTTCCATAACCAAAGTTAATATTTCAATTAGTCCAATAATCTTTTTCAGTTCATGCCAAATCTTTCGACAATCTTGATAAAACTTGAAATCAACCATTAATTCTTGTGTAAATGTCATTTGAAGGACCCAATTTACGTGAATCGGATTAGAATCAGGCATGAGGAACGTCGATTGGACACTCGGAGAAAGGTGTGTGTTCTTTACCAAGTGAATCAGAGCAAATCGTGTGTAGGTTTAGGACCACACAGTCTCCTGCACGGGTGTGTGAACAATACGGGTGAACCACACGGCCCAAGCCTCTTACACAACCTACCACATGGTTGTGTCTCTCCCATCTCACACGATCGTGTGACCTCTGTTTTATAGTTTTACCTAAAATTTTATGAATTATTCAATTTAGTCTCTGTACAATCCCTGAATTATTTTTAGTGATTTTATACACTTGATTGAGTCCCTAATATTATGAACATGCTACAATCTAAGAGTTGATGATTGAATTGTGACTATTATAATGATGATATGTGAATGTTGCATAATTATTGTCACTATATTTCTAATGAATTGTTATTGCTATTCTCACCACTGTATTATTAATTGCATGTTCAACATGTCTACTGTTATTTTTGAACAGAATACATGTTAAGCACATCCACTACTACTAAGAAATTGAATACATGTTAAACAAGTTCATTGTTGTTGTTATGTTATAAGCATGATAATTGCTACTGTATTGACTTGTTATAAGCATGTTTTTGCTACCGCATTGATCTGTTATAAGCATGTCATGTTGCATTACATAGGGTGGGACGATATGAACAGAGGAAGAGTCAGCAGTTTATCTGCAATGACCAGTGGTTCATCCACAACACATTTTAGTCGGTAGTTTATCTACAATGACCAGTGTTTCATCCGCAACGTATTTCAATCTATAGTTTATCTACAACGACCAGTGGTTCATCCACAATGTTCTAACAGCTTTTATCTTCACCAATGGGTGGTTCACCCACCAATATTTTTATCGTTAGTAATTCATCTGCAACGATTAGTAATTCATCCACAATTTGCTAATAGCTTTTATCTACATCGATGGATGGTTCATCCACCAATAATTTCATCATTGGTAGTTTATCTGTAATGACCAATGGTTTATCCATGAGGTGATGTAAAGGTAGAGGAATTTTAGGGAACTTCTACTGTAGTGTTTAGCGGAGTTGGGTAGGATCTCTTTTGATAAATTGAAATTGCATCATCATTCATGAGCATGAGCATAGATAAACTGTGAATTCTGAAATATTATGAAATTGATGTGTTGATCTAAAGAATTAATACTATAAACTTCTATATGAGTCTAATTGTTCTGAGAATTGTTATTTTATATTAGTCATCTACTATTTGCACTGATTTACTTATAATAGGACTCACATTAAGCTTTATAGGCTCACCCCATTCATTTATATCTTTACAGATAACCCATTAGGTTAGGGCACGGACACGACATCCGAATGGTCTCGGCTTGGAAACATTTTTTTGTATTAAAGTATTTTAGATTTATTATTTGAAATTTATGTTATTTAAATAATGTACTATTTTATTTTTTAACTGTGGCATGGCACTTAGGTTTTGGAATTTATATAGCATACATGACATTTAATTTAATTAAAAGATGTTGAAATATGGATAGTATTTATCTATGCATGAAAAATGGTTTTTATTAAACTATGATTAGATATCACTTTTCCGTTGCATAACTAAGAAAATGAGGTTTTGAAAAATATATTCTTTTATAATACTAGAATACAATTTCTTGCAAAACAATCATTAAAGATCATCCGGCTTCCAAAATTAAAGAAAATGTTTTAAATAACTGCTTTTACACTCTGATAGTTCTGCTAGGTCATTTTAGTGGCCAATGTTACCTTCTAAATTTGGGTTTAATGTCTAGATTGGGTTGGGGAGGTTACAATAAGAATTATGACAAGCTTCCTAGAGAATATCTTGTCTCAATTCTCATCTTTTTCTTAGGGTAAACTCATCAAATTTGACCATTTTCAATCAATTTCCACTTTGTCTCTAGTTGATCATCACTTCATTGTAGATCTCAAATTAAAAGCATGTTGGTAAACAATAACATATATAATTCCAACATGAATTAACATGTTTGATAAGTCATATTTTAGCATCATTTCATTACGCAAACATATCATAGCCATTAATCACCAACAACTTCTACAAGGCGTTTGCATACTTAAACTTATCTTATAAAATAAATGTATAGTAATCTAATTTACCAAATTCCTTTACCAATTTTCATTACAAATTAATTTTCAAATTTTTCCCCAATTCTAGAAAATACATACAAATAAGTAAATATCCATCCAATTCTAAGAAAATGAATAAATGCACAAAACACAACAAATATAATACACACAACTAATCTTCGGTGTGTATAAAACACCACTTAACCAATCTATACATCATGAGTTCACAAAGTGTCATAAACAAATCTCTTGGGCTCACAAAGCTTCACCCATATAGCATAATCTTTTAATAGCTCTATATATAACATTGCATGCCAACAATACCTAAAAACTTTCCAAAATCATTTAATAAAGTTGTTTTGATATTAGAACATAGATTTTCAGCATAATTAATTTCCTCACATAGTAATTAGAAACATAGCAGTAACATTTTACATCACATAACACATTAAGCATTCAGTCACATTATACTATAAGCAATGCACATTGTGATGTTTCTAGCAATCATCTCATCATCATTAATGAATTTAATAACCTAAATTAGAAAAAAAAACTCTAAACAATCAATTTAGCCAAGCATATAAAGTACATCAGAAATATAGAGAGCACAAACTAAAACCAATTACTTCTCAATCACTTTAACTTTCCCCTAGGCCCTTGAACTCTTAGTCACTTCTTTTTTGCTTCACAAACACAATAAATCAACAAAACAAGTTGTAATAACAAGAATTTACTAAATGTAATCCTAAATCAACTAAAAATAATGAAATCAATAAAACGAAACTAAGTTTTACTTTTCTAAAACTCAACTAAAAAACTCTCAATAACATATTCCAGTCTTTCCAAATCTAAAATCAAATGATTTATTAGTGATCTGTAACTTAAAAATACTAAATTTGTCATCTAAAACCAATCAAGGAATTAAAAAAACTAATCTCTCACCTTCAATCTTATGTTTAATGTTAAGTGAAAATTAGAAAGAAAATGATGAAAACTTGATTTTAAAGATTGAAATGCTCATGATTGAAGAATATTTGTATTAGAATCATATTAACCTCACTTGAATTGGTGAAATTTAATCAAAGGTTGAGAGAAAATAGAATAGAGAATAGGAGAAAAATTCTTTCGATAGATTTTCTCAAAGGTGTGAAATGAAAGATAAATAATCGTTACCCTAATTTAAATTCAACAAGTGGGAATTTTTCTATCATTCTCTTGGGCTATTAACCACATAAGACCTCTCATATTCTCTAATTATAAGATCCACATTGAAGACATTTGACTGTCTAAATTTGATTTTCTTAAAAAAATAGTCCATACCTCAAATTGCTAACTCTTTAATATTAACTAATTTAAAAACTAATTACCAATGAAAATTCTATTATATTGGATTATAAAAATAACCCAATATCCATTGTAAAAAATCCTCTCGGTCTCAATTATCGAAACAATGTGAATTTTCAATTTTCAACACAATAAGAATTTTTCAACAACATAAATTTTCGGGGCATTACATATTTCTTCTTTTTTGAGATAGGGAATAATATATAGAGAAGAATAATTTGTGATTATTGTGAGATAAATACCAAACCCGATTGATACAAAATGATAAGTGATTATGGTTGGAGAAAGTTTACAGGTGTCAAGCACTATGTTGCAATAGCCAGTTCAATAGGCAGAATTCACCAAACATGTGTTTAGGTAAGAAAATGTCAACCACATTTTAATAATAAAGATCAACAAAATTGATGAACTCTTATATTTTACACTTTTTGCTTGTTAATTCCTTTGTCTTATGAATTTTTCACTACTTAATTGGTTGTATTTGATTTATTTCTTGTGTAGTGAACCCAATACTGGAAATGGCAACAAAAAGACGTAATCTGCAGTTTTCTTTCTTTTTATTCTGTCACGGCTGGAGTCATGGGCACGACGCGGATCTGACGTGGCAATCAGAAGTCAACACGGGAATATTCTGGAAACAACTTATCTTGATCTATTGACGTGATTTGAGGGATTTTGGATTTCATTTTCATAATTTTAAAGATATTATCTTATCTTTTTTTGATTAATTTTCCTTGTTGATTTGGGAATTTGAAGCCTATAAATACCCACCTTTGGGTAAGGCTAAGGGATCTCTTGTCTTTTGTTCTTATTGCTACTTTGTTTTCATTTTAATAAAATTTTCTTCTTTTATTTTATTTCTACTTTACTTTATTTTATTTTATGTTTTACATTATCAAAACATGTTAAGCATGATAATCAATATCATGTTTGGCTAATTTTTCTCAAGCCAAGAGCTAGTACGAATCAATTCCTCACGTGAGAATTGAATATTGCTTAAATCCCTTCGGGATGCATTTTCTTCTTTCTGCTTAGATAGTTTGACAATCGGCCTTACTAAAATTTTTAAACGTTTTTCAAATCAAAAAGGATCCGTTGGTCTGGAATCGTTTAATTTTACAGTTGGGAGGAAGGATCGGCCTGTGGCATTTCGACTTTCTATGAACACTCTTAGCGGTGATCTGCTAAGGAAAGACGAGATCGGAAATGATTCTTCATAAGACAACTTCCGAGTTAGGCTTTTCCTGTTTTAAAACTATGTATTTTAACGGCGATAGACGTGGTTGATTTACTTAAGAATCGACTTTCAAAGATAGACTTGGGAAGATCGGTTACATGAGAGAAAAGCAAGTTATGATGGGTTGGGCCTCGTAGACTGTAACCGACATGAATCCCGGAGCAAAAATCTATTTTCGATGATCGTGGGAATTGACGAAACTAGCTCGAGGCGATTCTTATACTCGTGTTTATTCAACTTAATCTTTCATCTTCTTTATTTTATTACTTTTATTTTAATACATCTTTCTTTGCACTTTTACTTGTTTATTTTATTTTCTTGTTACTTCTCAAATCACTTTTTTTTATTTTCCATTTCACTCCTAGGTCGAGAACAAGAAATTTAATCAAAATTCCATTAAACTCCCCGTGGATCGACCCTCTTCCACTATTCTACCTTTTATTTATTTATTTTATTTTTGAAGAGGTTTATTTTATTTTGATGGGCAAAACGACGCTTGTCAAAATTGGCGCCGTTGCCGGGGAAGTTTTATTTTCGGCAATTATTGACTATTTTGTTTGATTTTTATGACCAGGAGAAACCCAGGGACTCTAGTTCAATATAACCCAAAAATTGAAGCAAGCGCTCGTAAAAATCACGGTCAAACGCTTCGACGAAAGAAGCAGCAAAAGCAAAGAGAACGACAATCCAATCTGGAATCTACTTCTGTGACACCACCACGTGAACCGAAACAAAATCCCAACGAAGGACCACCTCCCAACACCACTACTCCAATAACAAATCCCACGTTTGAACCGGAGCCAATGGCTAACCAAACCATTAGAGAGCTTGCCGCCGCCCCCGCCGTACAACAACTGCTCAGCATTACCTTTCCTCAAGGCACTACCCCTTTTCAACTCAAAACAGGGTTAATTCATCTCCTCCCTACATTCAACGGTCTTCCTAGCGAAAGCCCACATAAACATCTCGCTGAATTCCACATGGTGTGTAGTAGCATGAACCCGCAAGGAGTCTCGGAAGACCAAATCAAATTAAGGGCATTTCCTTTTTCTTTAGCTGGAATGGCTAAGGAATGGTTTTTTTACCTTCCGCCTAACTCAATAACCACATGGGCTGAACTATCTCGTGTTTTCCTTAATAGGTATTTTCCAGCGGCAAAGGCGAGCGAGCTTAGGCGAAGCATTTTGGGAATCCAGCAAAGGAGCGATGAATCTCTCTACGACTCTCGGGAGAGGTTCAAAAGTTATGCTAAGTTGCCCGCAAAGATGGCCTATCCGAAAGCGCACCCTTCTTCAAGATTCTATGAAGGGATGCTTCCGATGGACAAAAAGATGGTGGATGCTGCAAGTGGTGGCGCACTCGTCAATATGACGCCAGGAAATGCTAGAACTCTAATCTCTACTATGGCCGCAAACTCGCAACAGTTCGGCTCTTCAAGTGAACCTAGCCGACGGGTTCACGAAGTAAGTACCGTTTCTTTGGAAAATAAAATAGACAAATTGACTGATATTGTCAATTCTCTTGTCACAGGTAAGATAGGAGCTGCGAAGGTTTGTGGAATCTGCACGATGCCGAACCATCCAACCGATTCATGTCCAATGCTACAAGATGAGACGGGCGCCCAAGTCAATGCCATAAATAATTTCCCAGGACCTCCTCAAAGGCCATACAATCCCTACGGTAACACTTTCAATCCCGGTTGGAGAGACCATCCAAATATGAGCTATAGAAACAAAAACCAAAATTACCAACCGAGACTACCTCCCTTTCCAAATCAATCACCACAAAAAACCTCTCTTGAGACCATTGTTGAAAAATTGGCCATTTCACAAGAGAAATTCCAAACCCAAACACAATCTCATCTCCAAGAAATTGACAAACAAATAAGCCAACTAGCCCAAACTATTGGTCGCCTAGAGTCTCAAGGACGATTTCCCTCTCAAACCGAAACAAATTCGAGGGAAAATGTGAGCGCGATTACTTGACGAAGTGGTACCGTAATTTCACCAGAGCTGACAAAGGAGCCCGAAAAAATAGAGAAAGACAAAGAAGACACTACTTTGAAGAGTCAAGTAGAAAAATCCTCGCCTACCTCAGGTAAAGTCATTCCTAGTCCTTCTTTTTCTACTTACGAGACTCCTGGTCCCTTTTCAGGAAAGCTTGCAAGGCGTGACAAAAAGGAAGAGGAGAAGCAAATTTTGGATATATTCAAAAATCTGGAAATCAATATTCCACTCCTTGATGTCATTCGGAAGGTGCCAAAATATGCGAAGTTTTTGAAAGACTTATGCACAAATCGGAGCCGGTTATCCGGCAATGAAAGAGTTAACCTCAACGAGAATGTTTCGGCCATTTTTCAAATACGCCTACCACCAAAATACAAGGACCAAGGGATGTTTGCAATTCCGTGAAAAATAGGAAAAGTCAGAATAAAAAGGGCGATGTGTGATCTAGGCGCATCTATTAATGTCATGCCGCTAAGCGTCTACAACAAAATTTCAACAGAACCATTAAAAGAGACACGAGTGACAATTCAATTAGCTGATCGGTCAGTTATCTACCCCGAAGGGGTACTAGAAAACGTGTTGGTAAAGGTAAACGATCTCATTTTCCCTGCTGATTTTTATATTATTGACAGGGAAAATGACCGCAGCAAAAACGGATCAGAAATCTTACTTGGACGCCCTTTCTTGTCAACAGCGCATACAAAAATCGATGTTCGTAACGACATCTTAACCATGGAATTTGACGGGGATGTGGTTAAATTCGATGTGTACAAAGCTATGAAGTATCTTGATTCTATCGCAAGTTTAAATTTTGTTGATATTATAGATCCGTTAGCCAATGATTTTATCAAAACTGATTTGTTTTATGATTTTTGTAGGAAATTGAAGGATCTCGATGATGAAAGAGAAATCATTTCAACTCTTTCCTCCATTTCTGATTCTTGATTAATTCCATCTAAACCTCTTCCCTCAATTTTGCAGGCGCCACAACTAGAATTGAAGCAACTTCTATCGCATCTCAAATACGAATTTTTGGGCGATAATCGAACCTTGCCAATTATCATTTCAAGTGAATTATCACGACAGGAAGAGGAAGAATTGATTGTTGTTTTGCGCACCTATAAAAAGGCAATTAGATGGACATTAGCTGATATCCAAGGCTTAAGTCCATCCACTTGCATGCATAAAATTAAAACAGAGGAGAACACGAAACCAACGAGAGAAGGCCAGCGACGTTTAAACCAGCCAATGATGGAGGTTGTGAAGGAGGAGATTCAAAAGTTGCTAGATGCTGACATTATCTACCCCATTTCTGATAGCAAGTGGGTAAGTCTGGTTCATGTTGTGCCAAAGAAGACTGGAATTACGGTGGTGGAAAATGCCGAAGGAGAAATGATTCCGAAGAGAGTACAAAATGGTTGGAGAATGTGTATTGATTATAGGAAACTCAACTCACAAACCCGAAAGGACCATTTTTCTATACCATTTATCGATCAAATGATCGAAAGACTTGCTGGAAAAACACATTACTGTTGTCTTGATGGATTTTTTAGATTTTTTCAGGTTTCGGTGGCACCTGAAGACCAAGAAAAAACAACATTCACTTGCCCTTTAGGAACTTTCGCCTATAGGAGAATGCCTTTCGGTCTTTGTAACGCTCCGGCCACATTCTAACGATGCATGTTAAGCATGTTCTCCGATCACATCGAGCGAGGAATAGAGGTATTTATGGATGATTTTACTGTTTACGGTAATTCATTCTCTCAATGCCTTTCCAATCTTTCTTATGTTCTTAATAGATGCATTGAATTTAAATTGGTTTTAAACTACGAGAAATGCCATTTCATGGTAAGTAAAGGATTAGTACTCGGTCATGTGGTTTTGGCCCAAGGAATTGCCGTTGATAAGGGAAAGATTGATGTAATTCGTTCACTTCCATACACCACTTCGGTGAGGGAAATTCGTAGTTTTCTTGGCCATGCAGTTTTCTACTGACGGTTCATAAAGGACTTCTCTAAGTTGGCGCAACCTCTTTGCCGATTACTACAAAAGGACATGAATTTTGTTTTTGATCAATCTTGCAAAGATTCGTTCGATGAGCTTAAGGGAAGGCTTATATCCGCACCAATTGTACAACCACCAAATTGGACTTTACCATTTGAGATTATGTGTGACGCATCTGACCTTAGCGTGGGAGCCGTTCTCGACCAAAGGAGTAAAGAAGAACCACACGTGATAGCCTATGCCTCTAGGACTCTCGACTCGGCTCAACGCAACTACTCAACAAATGAAAAAGAGCTTTTTGCTGTCATTTTTGCATTAGAAAAATTTCGTTCTTATTTATTAGGAACTAAAATTTTTGTTTTTTTCGATCATGCAGCGCTGAAATACTTGATGAACAAAAAATAAGCAAAGCCGAGGTTGGTACGATGGATTCTCTTACTGCAGGAGTTCGATCTTGAAATCAAGGATAAAAAGGGAAGCGAAAACTTAGTAACTGACCACCTAAGTCGTTTGCCTACTTCACCAGTCGAACCTCCCCTACGAGAACAGTTTCCAGACGAAACATTGATGGAAGCACACGCATCATTCCCATGGTTGGCCGATTTGGCAAATTTTCTAGCTACGGGTAAATTTCCGAACAATCTATCTCAATCTAATATCAAACGCATAAAAAGAGAGTCTCGATACTACATTTGGGATGATCCATATTTATGGAAAAATTACTCGGATCAAATCGTACGACGATACGTAAGTAACAACGAGGTAAAATCCATACTTGAGTTTTGTCATTCCTACGCTTGCGGTGGACATTTCGGCCCTAAACGAACAACACACAAAATTCTTGAGTGCAGATTTTATTGGCCAACCTTGTTTAAAGACACTTACAACTTTTGCAAAGCATGTGACAGGTGCCAAAGAGTCGGAAATCTAAGTCAAAATTTTCGATGTATGGGGGCTCGATTATATGGGGCCATTTACCTCATCATTTGGAAATTTATACATTATTTTGGCCGTTGATTACGTTTCGAAATGGGTAGAGGTGAAAGCCACCCGAGAAAATGATGCGAAAACCACAACTAATTTTTTACGTGATTTTATTTTCTCAAGATTTGGAACTCCGAGAGCGATCATTTACGATCGAGGAACACATTTCATTAATCGAGTCATCGAAGCTTTGATGAAGAAATATGGCGTGACTCAGCGGATAGCAACAGCTTATCATCCGCAAACCAACGGACAAGCAGAGGTTTCAAATCGAGAAATCAAGTCAATCCTAGAGAAGACCGTTAAACCAAACCGGAAAGATTGGAGCTTGAAGTTAGTCGATGTGTTGTGGGCATATCGCACGGCCTACAAAGGACCTATCAGGATGTCACCTTACCGATTTATTTTCGACAAACCTTGCCACTTGCCTGTCGAACTTGAGCATAGGGCATTTTGGGCTGTGAAGGAATGTAATATGGAGATGAACGCTATTGGCGAAGCACGGAAACTTCATATCCAAGAGCTTGAGGAGATTCGCCGCAATGCTTACGATAGCGCACAAAATTATAAAGAGCGAACAAAAGCATTTCATGACAAGCGCATTTCATTTAAATCATTTTCCGTTGGCCAGAAAGTTCTCCTATTTAACTCAAAATTAAAAATTTTTGCAGGAAAACTTAAGTCCAAGTGGAGCGGACCATTTACCGTGATTAATGTTTTTCCTCATGGAGCCGTAGAAATTGAGGATAGCTCAGGTGCACGGTTTAAAGTTAATGGACAACGGCTAAAACCTTTCTTCGAGAGCACACCAATCGGACTAATTGAAGAAATCGGGTTGGAAGAGCCAAAAATCTGACAGGAAAATGTCGAGCTTAACGACGTTAAACAAAGCGCTAAATGGGAGGCAACTAGAGGTGTGCATGGGCCGGGCGGCCCGGCTCGGCCTGAAGGCCCGCCCAAAAACTGGGAGGGTTTGGGTAAAAATATAGGCCCGAAAAACGGGCTTGGACAAAAAACGAGGCCCGTTTAGAAAACGAGCCGGGCCTCGGGTAAGATTTTTTTGGCCCGGGCCCAGCCCGATTTTAATATTAAATTATTTTAAAATTTTTTTATTTTTAATTTTAAATAACTTTAGTACTTTTACTTTACTTTTTTTGTTGTTTTGATGTTATTTTGATATTGTAAAACTTTTGTTATTAATATAATTTAATTCTTAATTTAGTTTTAATTTGTTTCAATTTTTCAATTTTAATATAATTACTTTTTATTATATTTTTAATTTATGTATTATTTTAATAATTATTTTAGTCCCATTATTTATTTATTTTTTGTTTTAATATTTGTTTTTATGTTTTAAATGTATTTGATTTATTATATTTTAAAGTTTTTATTTAATAAAAAAAGCAAAAAAAATTTAATATGACCGGGCCGGGCTCGGGCCTACCATTTTTTTCTCGGGCAGGTCTTGGACAAATTTTCAGGCCCATATTTCGGGCCGGGCCGGGCTCGGGCCTTGAAAACGGGCTAAAATTTTTTTATGGGCCCGGCCCGGCCCATGCACACCTCTAGAGGCAACCCATTTGTTTACTTTTCATCAATTTTATTTTTTTATTCTATTTTTATTTGTTGTTTGTTTAGACCCCTCTAGGCCCTAGAGGAGAACATCACGGAAAAACTCTCCTTCCTTTACCTCAGCCGTGGCCGCTGTCATCATTGATCACGGGGAGTATCCTTTACCTTTCTTTGTTCTTAAATGTACTTTACATTTTTTTTCCGTATTGGGACAATACGATTAAGTGAGGGGGAGGGTAAAGGATGACATTAATTTCGCCTTGGTTGTCATATTTGTTTGATGATATGTTTGTTTGAATTGATTAGAAGAACAACTCCTTTGCCATTGCTTGTCACTAAGCATGTTATGATTATTTTAGTTCATAAAGATACTTGAATTCTAGCATGTTTGATAATCGAATAATATGAGTAAGTCTAATTTGACAACCCTTACCAATTTGACAACCCTTACAATTTGTCTTGATGTTGTTAGTTGAATTTCTCACCTAGCTTAACTAATTAGCCCATTTTGTGAGAACTTGAGCCTTTAGCATGTATGATTATATTTTTATGCTCTTTTTCTTGTCTGAGAGGGACATTGGAATCTAGAACTTGTGGCTTGTATGCATTTTGAGATTACATTGGAATTTGATACATTAATATGATTTAGGCATTAGGATTCACCCTTTCTTTTCCCTTAATGAACCAAGTTGAAACCTAATCCCATTTTCTTTGTTTTCACAAGATTTTAAACCTGAGCCTTTTCATTTATTCCTCTCTTCAACCCTTGACAAGACAAAGAGCATAAGTTTAAGGTTGTGAGATCATGTTCCACAAAAAAAAAAGATAAAAAAGCAAAAAAAAAAAACAAAAAAAAGAAGAAAAAAAAGAAAAAAGAAAAGAGAGAAAAAAAATTTTAAAAATAAAAAATAAAAAAGTTTGATGATTTGTTCATTATAGCTACCTTTGCTTAGTTTGCTTATTCTTGTTGCTTATGTTTTCTAAGGTTGTGGATATGATATAGTTACTTGTTGGGAAACTCTTGTCTTGATTTTCTTTAGCCTCATTTTA
Organism: Gossypium arboreum; assembly: GCF_025698485.1. NCBI lineage: Eukaryota > Viridiplantae > Streptophyta > Magnoliopsida > Malvales > Malvaceae > Gossypium > Gossypium arboreum. The sequence goes on from NC_069075.1 coordinate 131,879,745, forward strand.
GCCTTATTCCCCACCTTTACCTAAGCCCCATTACACCCTTTATTAAAATTCCTAATGATTTTTGCATCTCATTTCTTTAAAGTAGTGGAGAATTGATCTTGCCACAAGCCTATGGAAACCCTTAATCAAATTTTGACTTTGAGTGAATTTGATTTCTACACCCGAAACACTTTTAGTGATTTGAGTGCATCTTGGTAAGAATTAAGCTGAGGTTAGAATTTGATTGATAATTGATAGACAATGGTAAGGTTGAATGATTGTTCTTGCTTGCACCTATTCGTTTTGATTCATGTTTTATTCACGTCATTTTTTGTGCACTTGAACTCTAATAACTTTGTTTAAGACTTGCAACGGTCTAGGAGGAAGATGATTAAGCTTTTGATTAATTTATTTCAAACATACTTGAGGGCAAGTATGAGACAAGTAAGGGGGAATTTGATGTACTCTTATATTTGACACTTTTTGCTTGTTAATTCCTTTGTCTTATGAATTTTTGTATTTGATTTATTTCTTGTGCAGTGAACCCAATACTGGAAATGGCAACAAAAGGACGTAATTTGCAGTTTTCTTTCTTTTTATTCTGTCACGGCTGGAGTCGTGGGCACGACTCTGGGCACGACACTGGGCACGACGCGGATCTGACGTGGCAAATCAGAAGTCAACACGAGAATATTCTGGAAACAACTTATCTTGATCTATTGACGTGATTTGAGGGATTTTGGATTTCATTTTCATAATTTTAAAGATATTATCTTATCTTTTTTTGATTAATTTTCCTTGTTGATTTGGGAATTTGAAGCCTATAAATACCCACCTTTGGGTAAGGCTAAGGGGATCTCTTGTCTTTTGTTCTTATTGCTACTTTGTTTTCATTTTTAATAAAATTTTCTTCTTTTGTTTTATTTCTACTTTACTTTATTTTATTTTATGTTTTTACATTATCAAAACATGTTAAGCATGATAATCAATATCATGCTTGGCTAATTTTTCTCAAGCCAAGAGCTAGTACGAATCAATTCCTCACGTGAGAATTGAATATTGCTTAAATCCCTTCGGGATACATTTTCGTCTTTCTGCTTAGATAGTTTGGCAATCGGCCTTACTAAAATTTTTAAACGTTTTTCAAATCAAAAAGGATCCGTTGGTCTGGAATCGTTTAATTTTACAGTTGGGAGGAAGGATCGGCCTGAGGCATTTGGACTTTCTATGAACACTCTTAGTGGCGGTCCGCTAAGGAAAGACGAGATCGGAAATGATTCTTGATAAGACAACTTCCGAGTTGGGCTTTTCCTGTTTTAAAACTAAGTATTTTAACGGCGATAGACGTGGTTGATTTACTTAAGAATCGACTTTCGAAGATAGACTTGGGAAGATCGGTTACATGAGAGAAAAGCAAGTCACGATGGGTTGGGCCTCGTAGACTGTAACCGACATGAATCCCGGAGCAAAAATCTATTTTCGATGATCGTGGGAATTGACGAAACTAGCTCGAGGCGGTTCTTATACTCGTGTTTATTCAACTTAATCTTTCATCTTCTTTATTTTATTGCTTTTATTTTAATACATCTTTCTTTGCACTTTTACTTGTTTATTTTATTTTCTTGTTACTTCTCAAATCATTTTTTTTTATTTTCCATTTCAGCTCCTAGGTCGAGAACAAGAAATTTAATCAAAAATTCCATTAAACTCCTTGTGGATCGACCCTCTTCCACTATTCTACCTTTTTATTTATTTATTTTATTTTTGAAGAGGTTTATTTTATTTTGATAGGCAAAACGACGCTTGTCAAAAATATTGATATTTAAATGAAACACGATATTGGAACTCATGTAGATCATATTGATGATATATCAAACATCATAACTACTCCAACTTTTCATGGAAAAGTTTCTTATTGTTCCATGAACTACGACTCCTATTATTGATGATTTAGCATTTTATCTCACCCTTTCTAAATAATTTGATGCAATTTGATAGGGGAGAATAGAGTAAAGGGGAGAAATATTGTTGAATTGATGTTGATTTTGGTGCTAACAGTTACTTATACTATGGTTTATATATATGCTATGATTGATTTATGATTGATTTATTTATGGTTTTGAGATGATAAGATTTGACATAGTTTTTGAATTTGTTTGGGAAGCCTTCATGAAATTTGGTTTATAGCAAGACCTTTGAATTCTTTTTTTTTTTTTAAATTTACCACTTTCTTAAATGGTGCATTGCTAAGTTAATTTGATAGGCAAAAATCACCAAATTCCAAACTAAAAATATCAATGCAAGAGAGTAAGAACTTAATCAACGATTATTAATCAAATGCATTCCCTTCTTTCCAAACTAAAAATATCAATGCAAGTGTTGTGGCAAAGTCATTGTATTGAGGAAGCGACTTGGGAACCGGAAGAAATAATGAGATCTCAGTACCCTCACCTCTTTTGAAGTAAATTTTGAGGACGAAATTTATTAAGGGGGAGAAATGTAATGACCCAAAATTTATAGGTATCGAAAAAGTGCATTTTTGGATCACTGTTTTCATAAAACGGGTTCATAAATATTTATTAAAAATATCTACGAAGTTTATTGTGTGGTTAATTAGGTTTTAGTTAGGTGAATTAGTTTGAATTAAGGTTATTTAGGTATAAGAACTAAATTGAATAAAGGGTGAAAACTTAATTATAGAATAGAGAAAAGTCAAGGGATTAAATTAGCAATTAAGCCATAAGTGACAAGTGTGTGGTAATAATGAAATACGTGTGGTAAAATAAAATAAATATATTAATTAATTATTTACTTATTATTATATTATTATACTATATAACATAAAATAAAGTAAATGAAACAAATAAATAAAGAAAAGAATAGAAAAAGAACAAAGCATTGGAACGAAACAGAGAAGAAGAAAGGAGAAAGAAAAAGAAAAAGAAAAAAATTAGGGTTTAGGGTTTAAATTTAATTTGGTAAGTCAATTTAGTTTCTTTTCTTGTAATTTTTGAGTTTTTTGAATCCTAGAACAAAATACTCCTTGATTTAAGTTGAAATTTTAGAAGTTGTTCATGCTGAATAATTTGAAGTATTAGAGTTTAAATTTATAGAATTTTAAGTTAGAAGTGGAAAGGGATTAAATTGTGAAATAAATTATAGTTTTGAAGTAATAGGGACTAAATTGAGAGAATTTTGAAATTAGGGTTTTATGGTGAATTTAGAGAGTTGAAATTAGTTTAAAGTGGAAATTGAATGAGATATGAAATTAGTTTTGTAAGAAAAAGAATTAGTTTTGATTTAAGGATTAAATTGGAATTTAGATAAAATTAAGTATAATTTAAATATTCAATGTGAAATTGTGTGTATTGATAAATTTTAATCGTTTCGATTTCCATAGCTAACGATGTGCCGGAGACCTCAACTAAGAAAGGAAAAGAGAAAGTTGACAAAGAGTGATTTGGAAATTACGGTTTGTATTTCTATAATCTGAAGCTAATTATTAATTGTCGTATTTATTATTATATTTATAGTAAGTGGAATTGAGGTGAGTATTGGTATTGAATTGGATTGAATTGAATTGAATTGAATTATAAATATATGTGATTATTTGAATTGAAATGTGTATTGATTGGAAATTGAGAAATTAAAATTGAAACCCTATTAACTGTATCAGGCTAAGTCAGATATAGTTGGCATGCCATAGGATTGGAAGTGTTCAGGGATACTTCGACCACGAGTCAATGAGACACTGGGTATCAAATTAATACTTTAGATAAATTCGATAAGGTATTGGGTACCACTTTACTTCGGCATGGCCAATGAGACATTGGGTGTCAACTTATTGCTTCGAATTATTGATGAGGCACTAGGTGTCATACTAGTATGTTTTGGTTGGATCCGTGTATCCGCCAAAGTCCGAGTTTTGTTAATAGGGGTAATTAAATGAAATGGCATTATGATTGATATTGGATGATTTTATATGTGATTTGAAATGAGAAAGTGAATTGAAATATGCATATGAAATGCATGAATTATAAGTTTATGAATTGGTTATGATATAGTGAGATGATATGTGTATTCTATTGAAAAATGCTATTGAGTAGTAATTATGAGATTGAAGTAGTAAAAGATGGGTATTGAAAATGTTATAAATGATTGTTTATGAAATTGATTATTAGTTGAATGATTTTCTTTATGTGAATTTAAATATATAGTATCCTAAAGTCTTGTTTATTAAGTATTCAGATTATAGAAATACTATTGATTTTATACTCAGTGTACGATTTGTTTCTGTGCCCAGGGTAGGTTAAAGTTCGAACGTCGAATCAGCATCCAAGGCTGATCTCGAACTCATTGTGGTGAAGTACTTTTCTTTTTGGTATATGGCATGTACCTAAGTTGTTTGTGTAAGTCATATTGGAAAATGATTGTAAATTATGTTATAATATGAAATTATTTTAATACATATGAATTTGTGTGTTATGTTTTAATATTATCAAATGGTAAGTTTTGGTTTGAATTAGTGTGAAAAATAAAATTGGTTTAAATAGTATACTATTAGATTGATTTGAATAATATAAGTGAAGTATTTATGAGTAAACATTGGTTAGCTTAATTAGGTTGATTACTTAGCATGATTTGGATGTATTTGATTGTGTATTGGATTGGTCGAATAATTGGTTGTTGAATTGCTTGTGGTTTACGTTTGCAGGGTTGGTAAAACTTGATGAAAAGGCTCATTTCGAGTCTAAACGGCCTGGCACACGGGCGTATGACCAAACTGTGTGAGACACACGGCTTACACATAGGCGTGTGATTAGGTCGTGTGTCCCCTGCATCTTAAAAATTTAAAACAGAATGCTCAGGTATTACCACACGGGCGTATGTCTCAACTGTGTGAAGCACACGGCCTAGAACACGGGCGTGTGGTTTGGCCGTGTGAGGTAAGTCAAGGAGTTACACTGGTTAAGACACAGCCTGAAGCACGGGCATGTCATAGAGTCACACGGGAGTGTCCCTTGACCACACGGGTATGTGAGCCCTGCACTTAGGAAGAATTTTGAAATTTCATAAAAAAAATTTCTGAGTTTCCAATTGAGTCCCGATTTGTTTCTAACATGAATTGGGCTTCAATGGCTCAATAAAGGGACATTATGATTAAATTATGATGTATATGTTATAATATTATATGATTGTTTGTATTTGTTCTGAAATATCTAGTAATACTCTTTAACCCTATTCCTGCAACGAATAAGGATTAAGGGGTGTTACATAAATAACTATGGTTAAATTGCTACTCAAGTCGCTTAGAAAGTCTTCTACTTTTCACCCTAATGTCAAATGATTATCTCACATATATCCCTTCAACTTTGAGTCCTTACAAATAAGTTTATATCACACTTTAACGTTTTACAATTAGACTCAATTAATGATATTTCTCAATTTCCGAATTAACCCGACAATATTGTGCGAATAATACATAATCGCTCCTGGGAATTTAATTTTTATATCCAAGAACTGCATGAATTACAACACAAAAAATTTGAGGCATTACAAAAAAGACTTCAAATTCGAAACCCACGTTTTGTGAGAAAATACCAATATGAAGTAAAATTCCAGAGTTGTGCTAAAAAAGAAGACAAGCGTGAAAAGATAATGTTTTCACTAACCATATCATTTAGTGTTATTTCTTAGTTTTTTTTGTTTATGAGGATCTAATGGGAGGACAATAGTCATACCAATCCACACATGATATAAAGTTTTCATTTTTTAGAACAGTGGGAAATTTTGAAAAAGTAAAAAGTGAGTAAGGTAAGAAGATTGAATATTTACATGACTATTTGGAAATTTCAAATGTATTGAAACGTGTTTATCTTTCTATTTTAAGAGTTGGAATGGATTATAAGTAGTTCTAAACATTATATCACTTTAAAAATTTTAAAATATTTTTACAATTGAATTAAATTTAAAAAGAAACTTAATTTATTGTTGGACTCCTTAGCGATTTTTCTCATGTTAATACTTCTTTTTTTATCACATCGTTATCTAAAGTTGAAAAATAGTACCTAAAGTTAACATAGTTCAATTTTCAAAATTCTAGTAGAGCGGTCCAATCTTGATACATCATGTGTCATATATTTATCCTTACATTTAAAAATATATAAAAATAATTTTTATATTTTAATTTTTAAAAAATTGGAAATTCAAATATATAGTTATAAAAATATATATTAACTTAAAATAGTTAAATTCATTAAATTAAATCTAGTCAACATCAGCAAATACTAATCAAAGCCAAACAATTTCATGAATATGTACAAGACAAATGATATTTTAGAATTGGACCACACTGCTAGCATTTTAAAAGTTAAATTGCGTTAGCTTTAAGTGGTCCAAGAAAAGTACTTAACTTAATACATGTTGCTAAATTTAGGGGCCAATTGATAAATTAAGCATTTTTAATTCTGTTTTGGAGTAAGATAGTGAGAATTCACGATTAAATAGATTGATGGACCCGTGTGAGCGTGTTTAGTGAGGCAATTTTAAAAAAATGGTTAATTGCCTTGATAAGGACTTGATTTTTCAAATCACTTCACGTGTAAACAAAAATATCATTTATTTAATAATTAGTATGGGTATTAAAACTGTAAGTTAAATTAATATTCGAATTGAATTATTATTAATTAAAATTTTGATTCTCAACCATTAATTGAATTGAATTAATTTTGTTTAATTTGATAACTAATCAAATTAATCAGAATTTATATTTTTCTAATAAATTAAAATACGACAAAAATACAATAAAAAATATTTTATTTATTTTTAATTCACAGACGTTTAAAAGAAGGCAATTTTGATTTTTTTTGCTAAATTATATTTACCATATATATCTTGCGTCCCAAGTTCGATTCCTCTCCTACTCACATTTTTATTTTTCATGTAATTTCAGATTTTTTATTTTTAATTAATGCTTTTAACATATTAGCTTCTTGAATTAGATGGTTAAATAATGATGATTTCATCTTTAAATTCCAAGTTTAATTCCTCTTCTAAGCACATTTGTAATTTTTATTTCATGTTGTTTCAAGCTTTTTTTATATTTTTAATTAATGTTTTTAATTAATAAATATATTGTTTTCAAGTTTTTTACATTTTTAATTCATCTTTTTATTTTATAACTCTTTTATTTATAAGAGCAAATAATTATTGCAAATATCATTATTTTTAGTAAATTTTAGTATTATATATTTTTGTATGTGTATTTAAAATATTTCATGTATAAACGTAATAATCTTTGAAATAATTAATTGAAATATTTCATATATAAAAATATTTGAAATATCATACCCACAATGTAGATGAAAAACAATGATATTTGAAATATTTTACATATAAAATAATAATTATATTTGAAATAATTATTTTATTTTATAATATTAGAAATCATCATACCTACAATAAAGGTGGATAAAACAAATATTTGACATATAAATATTATATATAAATAAAAATATATCAAAAATAGTTGATGTTTATATTATATATAAAAGAGTTATTAATTTCAAATATTTTTAACATAATGATATATATAATATTTTTTATTATATAATTACATATTTATTATTGTGATTTTACAAATATAAGAGTTATTAATTAAAAATAAAATAACTTGGAAAAATATATTTATTAATTAAAAATCAAAGAACTTGAAACAACATGAAATAAAAAATATAAATGTGCTTAGAAGAGAAATTGAACCTAGAACTCAAGGATAAAATCATTATTATTTAACCATCTAAACAAAGAAGTTAATGTGTTAAAAACATTAATTAAAAATATAAAATAAAATAAAAAGCTTCAAACAAAATGAAATAAAAAATATAAATGTGAGTTGAAAATGAATCAAATCTAAGACTTAAGGATAAAATCACTAATATTTAACTATCTTACCGAAAGAGGTGATATATCAAAAAAGTCAAAAAGCGTGTTCTATTGGACAAGTTTTTATCTTATAATATCACAAAAATTGACTCATTTCCTTAATTTTTCTTTAAAATTGATATGTTTCTCTAATTTAACTGGACTTATCTATAATATATTAGATTTATAGTCATAGTCTATAAGTGTATTTTAATTACCTAGTTTCAAACTATATTTAATTAATAATTGACAACTAGTTTCTGACTAAATTAAATTTACAACTAACTTAATTTGAATAACAAAAAACAACATTATGGTCTCCCATATATTTTTGTGAATGTGAAAGCAGAAACCAAAACCAATGGTATACAAAATTAAGGGTTGAAAAAGTTTGGATTTGATGAGATGGGTCAATAAGTTTGAATGTTACAAACTCTTGTTATTTGCATGTCTGAATCAAAGGACATAGGTCGCTGTCTTTCTAATCTTTGCCTTGATGCAATCACGTTGTGTGATTGACTTCCCACCATTTCCCATTCATTCATTACTGTTATTAATTAAATTAATTAATAGTTAACAAAGAAACTTTTCAAAGTTCAAACCAGTTGTAAAGTTCCATTTAATTATATATATATATATATTTCACTCTGTTACTTAAATTTTTTTATTTCATTTTATTACTTAAATTGTCGTTTTGTTATAGTTTTTATCAAAAATTATTGGTATTAAAAATAGGTAAATAACCCAACCAATAGAACACTCCCAGTAGTATTCCTTTACACAAAGCAATTAATGATTTAACATTTCTTAAATAATTAAACTTAAATAATATTAAATATATAAATTAATTTTTTAAATTAAAATTTTATATATTTATTTCCCAGAAAATATTTTTAGCGTTTTCATAAGATAATTTTATATGAAATAGTTTAATCAAGAAAAGGTTTCATAAGATTATTTTATATAAAATAGTTTAATCAACAAAAGGTGACTTACGGGAATAAAATATAAGCTTTTTGTTTGAAATTGGTTTCCTTTTGCATAAGTCATTTTGTGAAAAAATCTTGTTATAAATAATTTGATTTATAAATAAAATCAAGTCAAATATTAATAATAAATTTTTATTTTATTTTTAAAAATAATAAAATATTTATTTCAAATATTATAATGTTTAATATTATTAAACATACATATTTGACCAATAACTAATTGCATGCTCAAGGACATGGTAACAGATGAAGGAACATGGAACCTAGAAACATTTAGAGATAATTTACCGAAAGAAATAGTACACAAAATTGTGGACGTACCTCCACCACACCCTTTAGCTAGGTGATAAAGTTCGTTGGGCTCATGTCTCAAACGAGAATTTTTCGATCAAAATTGCATATCAAATGTTAACATAAAACACATGGAGTACACGAGACATTAGGTGGAAGGAAGTCTGGAAGTACCAAGGCCCACATCACGTCCAATTTTTCTTGTGGTTGGTTTGCAAGCAACTGTTGCTCACAAACTCCAAGCAAGTACGTAGAGGGATAGGTCAAAACACATCATGTTCAGTCTGTCACTTAACATATAAGATATTTTACATGTGCTTAGAGACTGTCTAGCAGCTAAACAAGTGTGGCTAAATCTCATACCTACAAGTTGGAGATCTCAATTCTTTTCAAGTAGAAATCTTAGACAGGGTGGAGACAAATTTAAAAACTAGTGCATGGTTGCCAAGAGCTAAGGCTCCCTAGACTACTCTTTTTGGTTTGATAGCATGTCGCTTATGGAAGAATAGGAACTTATTCATTTTCAAGGTTTAACATGGAGCATAATGGAAACCATTAAGATATCAATATGCTAGACAAGCAAGTACATCGCTATCTAAGTGTGGGATCCGTCTAAAAATTTTAACGAGGAATCAAGACAATTATTTGGAGAAGTTTTAGGTTAATAGGTAGGTATAAGTAGGATTAGTTTTTTCACCAAAAAAATATACATATTTATATTTGATAATATAATCACTATAAATTATTATTTTAATGAAATTATTTAATTTTAGAATTTTTTAATAATAAGTTTTAACATTAACAATGATTTTAAATTTTAAATAATACTATTAATTTTATACTTGTAATGACCCATTTTCAATTGAAATCGAGCAGTGGTTACAGGACCACAAATTCAAAGTTAAACAATTGATTTTATTATTATTTTATGGTCTATAGTATAATAAAATACAGTATAAAAATTTCGTTAAGAAATTTTATTATTTACATACTTAATTTGATAAAAGGGACCAAATTGCGTAAAGTGCAAAAGTTGAGTTCTAATAGCTAAAGGTATTAAATAGCTATAAAATTTTAAATTGGAAATCCTTATATAGTAATTAGCCATTAAATTTGTTAGTGGATAAGCATGAGTAGTCATCATTAAAAATTGAATGAAATATTAAGGTTAATTTTGGAAATTAGCGATTAAAATTATAATAAATAAAATAAAATAAAATATTATCATCCATTCTTATCATCTTCCACAAAAAAAAAAAAAAGAAAAAGAAAAAGAAAATCTAGCCATGGAAGCTTGAGATTTAGGCAAGCTTATTTTGCTCAATTAGGTATGAATTTTTGTCCCCTTTTTTTATGATTTCTGTGTTTCCGAGATTGTAGTAGCTTAATCTAGCTAGCTCAAGGATTAATTTGCAAAACTGTTAAAGTGTTAGGTCTTTCCATTAATGAATATGCTTGAATTTTGAAGTTTGATAATAGAAAATTAATGGTTGTTGTTAGATAAACAACTTTTGTAAAGAGAATTTTGATGAAATTATCAATTAGGGCTTAAATTGAAAAAGGTGATAAATTTAAGGTAAAATTTATGAATTTTATGAAATATATGGGCTGCTATTAATATGTATAAAAATCAGTTAGGCTTGAGTAACGATTAAATTGTATGAATTTCAATTTTCGAGCCTTGGGACTAAATTACGAAGGAATTAAAAGTATAGGGCAAAATGGTAATTTTGCCAAAATTCCATGTTGGATTGAATTGAATGAGAATTATATTGAAATAAGTTAAATTTATTCGTATAGATCCTGTCAGACCTCGTACAGAGTTAGATCGAGGTAAAGAGAAAATATCGGATTAATCGCCTCCTTTATATGTACACTTATCGAGGTAAATTCGTGTAATCAAATTGTACATTTATATGTTTTAAATTGAATTTTTTTTGTGAATTGTATAATTGCTATGAATGAATATCGATTGTATATTCGAAAATTACCAAGCCTCCTTTGAACCTTAGAAATCTATAGGATACAAATGACATGTCATTAAGGTTATCGATTTCAGCTTTTATGAGCTTACCAATACTCAAAATCGAAGGAAATTACCGTTATTCAGCTTGGAAGAGCTTACCGTTTACAGCTTGTATGAGCATGCATGTAAATGAATTGACGGGTTACAATTCAGTACACCTCGTGTGTACTACTCACGTATCCAACGTTATTTTAAATAGTTCAACGGGCACAGTTCTGTTACAAGATTATATGAGTTCTATATGAACTATTACTGGTATTTACATGAAATAAATGAAATGTGATTATTTGATAAATTCAACCATGTGTGTTGGATCTTATATATGATTTTCATGACTAATATGTTGGTGATCATGTGTTTAGGCTTTTGGCCAAATTGGTTGAGATATGCTATGTTTACTTACCTATTTTATGGATATATGGTAAGTTATATTCTGTGTTATACGAACTTACTAAGCTTAAATGCTTACTCTATGTTATTTTTCTATGTTTTATAGTAATTCGGAAGCTTGTTCGGTTTGGAAGTTTGTTGAAGCTATATCACACTATCAATTGACACTTTTAGTACTTTTGGATATTTAAATTCGGTTATAATAGCATGTATAGGTTAATTTGGCCAATGTTGGCATATTAGTGTTTTGTTGAGATTAACCATTTATATGGCATGTGTTTGGTATATTTTGATGTGTATATATGTGGTCTTATCATGTTTGATTTGAGTTTAATTTGGTAGAATGAAAGAAAGTAAAATGTGGTTTGAATATGCATATATGTATTTGGTCATATAGGTAAGTTGAGATACTTGGTTGACATGGTTTCAAGTTGTCATTTGAGGTGCCTAAGGGCATATTGGTTGTATGTGGTGATATTTCATGTTTAAGACTTGATTTTGGCTTGTTTTGAATACCTTGTTATGGCTTGTTAATGTGCAAAAATGTTGAGTTAGGTCGGTGTCTAATTGGGTGAGAAATGTGGCTCGAAAATTGACCTATTTTTGTCCACACGAGTAGAGACACTAGCGTATGTCTCAGCGGTGTGTGACACACAGCTAGGTGAGACGGCCATTTGTCCCCTGTATCTTCTTAAGAATGCAAGTCAGTATGCTCGCACGGCTTAGCACATGGGCGTGTGACTTGGCCATGTGACCTAAGTCAGAGAATTACACAGGTACGGACATGGGCTGGGACACGGTCGTCTATCCCTATTTCAAATGTCCATACAGCCTAAGACACCAGCGTGTCTCTTGGCTATGTGAATCACAAGGTCTGGAGTGTGACGCCTCCAGTATTGAAAAAATTTAATGTTTTTTGAAAAATTATTTGAGTATTCGAACTAGTCTCGACTTTTTTCTAACGCTTATTTTGGTCCCCGAGGGCTTGTAGAAGCAACAATATGTTTGATTTCGATTGGTTTCTGATATGAATTTTATATGATATGAAATGTTTGCACTTTCTGTCTGTTTGATTTGTAAACTCCAGTAATACTCTGTAACCCTATTTCGACGACGGATTCGGGTTAGAGGTGTTACATTTATTGGTATCAAAGCTACGGTTTAGTCGATTCTCAGACTGAACATAACGTATACGAGTCTAGCTATACATGCTATTATATAACCTATGATAGTGTGAAACTCTTGACCGTTTTAAAACATGTTTTCATATAGCAATGACATCCAACCGAGCTAATTCTGATGAAGTAGAGAGTAACGCTCAAACCTCCGTACAAAGAGTAGCTTCGAGTGGGACGAAGCCCGTATCTGAGAGGAGAGGCTAAAGAAGCTTTCTTCCAGATGATGAATGGGTGGTTCACCAAGTTTCTACGAACAAACCCAGCTGTACAACAACTTCTACCCCCTCCTATTCCTCAATCAGTTCTCATTATTCCTCAAAGCACAGAACATATCAGAGTTGGTAAGCCTCCTATTCATAGGATCCGTAAGTACGATGTTGAAGAATTTCGAGCTACTGTTGAGGATGATCTTGAGAGAGTTAAGTTCTGGTTAGAAAATACCATCAAAGTTCTTGATGCATTATCTTGTTGACCGGCTGAATGTCTTAAATGTGCGATGTTTTTATTAAAAGATTCATCTTACCAGTGGTGGAATACATTAACTTCTGTAGTGCCGAAAGAAAAGATTACTTGGGAATTCTTTCAAACCGAGTTCTATAAGAAATACATTAGTTAGAGGTTTCTCAATTAGAAAAGTAAAGAATTTTTGGAGCTTAAACAGGGTTGTATGACAATGTCTAAATATGAACGGAAATTTGTTCGATTGAACAAATATGCTCGAGAATGTATTCTGACTAAGACTGCAATGTGTAAGCAGTTTGAAAATGGCTTAAACGAAGACATAAAAATATTAGTCGGGATCCTCGAGTTGAAAGAATTTGTTGTACTGGTTGATCGAGCATATAAAGCTGAAGAGATGAGTGAAGACAAAAGACATACTGAGATTGAAGCCAAGAATTCGAGCAAGAGATTGACGAGAAAGTCATAGTAGTCAGCATCTAAGAAATCTACATCACTACTGTTCCACTACTTCTGCGGGATACTTCTGTAGAGACAGCAACATTTGTAACGAGTGTGGGTAGCGTTAGAAACATTAGACCCAAGTGAAAGCACTGTAACAAGCCACATTATGGTGAGTGTCGAATGAAGAGCGGAGCGTGTTTCAGATGTTGTTCTTTTGACCACTATCTTAAAGATTGCCAGGAGAAATTTGAGAGAGAAAATATTCAAACTTCGAGGCTGAGCAATACAGCTGCGAGAGGTAAACCACCTCGTAATCTTGGAAATGTGAGTGGTAGCCGTGGCGTAACAAAAGACTCTACTGTAAGGTCTGAGGCACAAACACCAGCTAGTAGGGGTGAGTATTTGCTCGAGACGAGTCGAATCGAGTAAAAATATTTTAAGTTAGTCGAGCTGACAAATCCTATTTTAGCAACCGAACTCAATTTGAATTTTTTTTCGAATCGAATCGAATCGTGCCAAAAAATTTCAAGTCAAGTCGAGTTAAATTAACGAATCTTATTATTTATACTCAATGTTACGTTTACATGAACTGATTATTTAACTAGTAAACGAAGTACAAAATTATTTAATTGCATAAACAATATAATGGTTTTGACTTTTAACTTTAGAAAAAGTAAACATTTTCTTATTCGAAATTTTGGATAACTCAAATTGTGTAATTTATATTTAAGTTAAACCAAAAAACTTAATTTTTTATTCGAGTTAATCCAAATAACTTGATTAACTCAAATAACTCGAACTATTTAATTCAAAATTTGAAAAATTTATCAAGTTTTTTGAATCGAATAAGATATTTCTAACCCCTGCCAGCTAAGGCTTATGCTATTCGTATACGCAAAGATGCTTTTGCGCCAGATGTTATTACCAGTACTTTCTCTCTTATTAATACTGATGTAACTACTTTAATTGATCATGGATCGACTCATTCATATGTTTGCACAAATTTAGTGTGTAGTAAAAATTTACGTATTGAGTCCATTGAATTCGTGGTTAAAGTATCGAACCCTCTAGGCCAGTTTGTGTTAGTTGATAAGGTTTGCAAGAAATGTCTATTAATGACTCAAGGTTACAGTTTTTCGGCTGATTTGATGCTATTATTGTGCGATGAATTTAATGTGATATTAGGTGTGGTTTGGCTAACTCTGTATGATGTTGTGGTAAATTGTAAATGAAAGCTTATCATATTGAGATGTCAGAATGGTGAGATGTTTCATATTGAATCAAATAAATTGAATGGGTTGTCTGTTGTGATATCAGCTATGTTAGCATAGAAATATGTGAGAAAAGGTAGTAATGCTTACCTTGCTTATGTATTGGATACTAAAGTGTCTGAGTTGAAGCTTGAATCAGTGCCAGTAGTTTGTGAGTATCCTGATATGTTTCTAGAGGAATTACTTGGATTACTGCTGATCAGAGAAGTCAAATTTGCTATAGAACTTGTATCGGGAACAACACTGATATCGATAGCACTATATAGAATGTCTCCTATAGAGTTAAAAGAGTTGAAAGTATAGTTGCAAGAGTTGACTGATAGGGGTTTTGCTCAACCTATTTTTTCACCTTTGGGTGCACCAGTTCTATTTGTTAAGAAAAAGGACGGATCGATGAGATTATGCATTGACTACTGTCAGCTCAACAAAGTTACAATCAAGAATAAATATCCACTACCTCGCATTGATGGTTTGTTTCATCAGTTGAAAGGTGCCACAGTGTTCTCAAAGATTGATTTTTGTTCTGGCTATTATCAATTACGAGTGAAATACTCGGATGTGCCAAAAACGATATTCAGAACCAGGTACGGACATTATGAATTTCTTGTGATGTCGTTTGGTTTAACTAACATTCCTACAGTATTTATTGATTTGATTAATAGAATTTTCAGACCGTATTTAGATAGATTTCTTGTGGTATTTATTGATGATATTCTGATATATTCCTAAAATGAGAATGAATGTGCCGAGCATCTGAGAACTTTTCTGCAAACTTTACGAGATAAACAATTGTTTGCTAAATTTAGTAAATGTGAGTTTTGGCTTTGGGAAGTTGGTTTTCTGGGACACATAGTATCGGCTGAAGGCATCAGAGTTGATCTGAATAAAATTTCAGTGATTGTTAACTGGAAACCACCGAGAAACGTATCTGAAGTCAAAAGTTTTCTAGGATTAGCTGGTTATTATCGGAGATTTGTAAAAGGGTTTTCGATGATAGCTACACCAATGACATGGTTATTACAGAAAGATATAAAATTTGAATGGTCGGATAAATGTCAGCAAAGTTTTAACCAGTTGAAAGCCCTATTGACCGAAGCACCAGTTCTGGTTCAGCCTGAATCGTGTAAAGAATTTTTGATTTTCAGTGATGCGTTATTGAATGGATTAGGCTGTGTTTTGATGTAAGAAGGTAAAATAATAGCTTATACTTTCAGATAGCTAAAACCATATGAAAAGAACTATCCGACACATGACTTAGAGTTGGCAGCTATTGTCTTTGCGTTGAAAAACTGGCGACACCATTTGTTCGGTGACAAATGTCATATATTTATCGGTCACAAGAGTTTAAAGTATCTGATGTCACAAAAATATTTTAATCTGAGACAGCGTAAATGGCTGGAACTATTGAAATATTATAAGTTAATTATTAATTATCATTTGGGAAAAGCAAACATAGTGGCTGATGCTTTGAGTAGAAAATCCTTATTTGTTCTGCAAACAATGAATACCCGACCACCACTATCTGATGATGGTTTGATTTTAGCCGAGTTAAAAGCTAAACCAACTTTTTTACAACAGATCTGTGAAGCTCAGAAATGTGATAATGAGATGTTAGCTAAACGGGTACAATGTGAGTTGACTTTTGATTCAGAATTTCAGATAAGACCAGATGATTTTTTTTATTTAGAGGTAGAGTTTGTGTACCGAAGAATCTAGAGCTTTTACAGAAAATTTTGCACAAAACTCATAGTGGTAGCTTGTCTGTTCATTCGGGGAGTAATAAAATGTACCATGATTTGAGACAGATGTATTCGTGGCTAGGAATGAAACGTGAAATTTCTGATTTTGTATCTAAATGTTTGATAGTCAACAAGTTAAAGCTGAACATTAGGTACCTTCGAGGCTGTTACAACCAGTAATGATACCGGAGTGGAAATAGGATAGAGTTGCTATGGATTTTGTATCGGGGTTACCCCTATCTCTGAAAAAGAAAGATGTCATTTGAGTTATCGTCGATCGTTTGACAAAGTCTACACATTTTATTCCGATGTGTACAAATTTCTCACTTCTCAGATTAGCTGAATTATATGTTTCGGAGATTGTCAGACTACACGGAGTGCCAATCTCCATTATTTCAGATAGAGATTTGCGATTTACATCACTATTCTGGAGAAAGTTACAAGAAACTCTAGGTACACGGTTGCATTTTAACACTACATTTCATCCTCAGGCTGATGGTCAGTTCGAGCGTGTGATTTAGATTCTTAAAGATATACTTCGGTGTTGTGTTTTGGAGTTTGAAGGTAACTGGGAGAAATACTTATCTTTAGTCCAATTCGCGTATAATAATAGTTTTCAGTCGAGCATAAAGATGGCACCATATGAGGCTCTATATGGTCGCAAATGCTGAACGCTATTATATTGGACTAAGCTAAATGAGAAAAAGATACACGAGGTTGATTTGATTCGTGAGACTGAGGAAAAAGTGAAAGTGATCCGAGATAACTTAAAAGCAGCTTTAGACCGTCAGAAATCTTATGCAGATCTCAAACGTAAAGAAATAGAGTTTCAAATTGGTGACAAGGTATTTTTGAAAGTTTTTCCCTAAAAGAAAGTTCTTCGGTTCAGTCGTAAAGGAAAGTTGTATCAGCTATTTATCGGGCCATATGAGACTACTGAAAAAATAGGACCTGTTGCGTATTGATTAGCTTTACCGTCATAACTAGAAAATATTTACAATGTCTTCACGTGTTTATGTTACGACGGTACCGATTTGACCTTTCACATGTTATCTCCCCGACGGATGTTGAGATTCAGCCTGACATGACATACAGTGAAGAACCAATCAGAATTTCGGCACGAGAGGTGAAAGGATTGAAAAATAAAAATGTAGCTTTAGTAAAAGTTCTCTGGCAGCAACATGGAATAGAAGAAGCAACCTGGGCACCCGAGGAAACTATGAGAAAACAATATTCGAACCTCTTTACTAGTAAGATTTTTTAGGACGAAAATTCCTTTAAGGGGAGAGTTGTAACAGCCCGTTTTCAGTGAAATTAGAACAGTGGTTTTGGGACCACAAATCTGAAGTCGAAAAATTTATTTTATCATTATTTTATGGTCTACAGTATGATAAAAATACCATATAAAAATTTCGTTAAGAAATTTTACCATTTACATACTTAATTTGATAAAAGGGACTAAATTGCGTAAAGTGTAAAAGTTGAGTTCTAATAGCTAAATGTATTAAATAGCTATAGAATTTTAAATTGGAGGTCTTTATATAGTAATTTGCCATTAAATTTGTTAGTGGATAAGCATGAGGAGTCATCATTGTAAATTAAATAAAATATTAAGGTTAATTTTGGAAATTAGTGATTAAAGTTATAATAAATTAAATAAAATAAACTATTATCATCCATTCTTATCATCTTTCACAGAAAAAAAAAGGAAAACCTAGCCATGGAAGCTTGAAATTTAGGCAAGCTTATTTTGCTCAATTAGGTATGAATTCTTGTCCCCTTTTTTTTGTGATTTCTATGTTTCCGAGATCGCAGTAGCTTAATCTAGCTAGCTCGAGGATTAATTTGAAAAACTGTTAAAGTATTGGGGTTTTTCCATTGATGAATATGCTTGAATTTTGAAGTTTGATAATAGAAAATGAATGGTTGTTGTTAGATAAACAACTTTTGTAAAGAAAATTTTGATGAAATTACCAATTAGGGCTTAAATTAAAAAAGGTGGTAAATTTGAGGTAAAATTTATGAATTTTGTGAAATATATGGGCTGCTATTAATATGTATAAAAATCGGCTAGGCTTGAGTAATGATTAAATTGTATGAATTTCATTTTTCGAGCCTAGGGACTAAATTACAAAGGAATTAAAAGTATAGGGAAAGATGGTATTTTTCCAGAATTCCGTGTTGGATTAAATTGAATGAGAATTATATTGAAATGAGTTAAATTATTTCATATATATCCTATCAAACCTCGTACAGAGTTAGGTCGAGGTAAAGAGAAAATAACGAATTAATCACCTCCATATCTACGTACACTTATCGAGGTAAGTTCGTGTAATCAAATTGTACATTTATGTGTTTTAAATTGAATATTTGTTTGTGAATTGTATAATTGTCATGAATGAATACTTGATGAGCATATTAATTTACATGATTCTTGTGTTTAACTTGGTTTATTTCTGAATTAATCCCTGCTTAATTGGTGTTTTTTTTATTTAATTTTGTCAGGGATGCAATTCGTCAAAAACGAGCAAAAAGGGGCCAAATTGAAAGACAAATCATTGAATCGGGGACAAACCAAAAGGATGGAGAAAGCCAAGGACTTATTATATATTTTGACTTTGTAAAAAACTAAAAATTGAAGATATTATTTTGTTTTATTTAATTTTGTTATTTAATTTTTATTTTTATTTATTTTTTAAAAATTTGAGGTTAAGTATGGAGATTAAAATTCGTCTCGCTTTAGAGACTAAATTGAAGATAAAGCAAAATGTGGTACAAAATTTGAAATTTAATAAAAGTTGAGTTGTGTATTATTAATCTATTTTAATTATTTATTCCGTAGCAAATGTCATTCCAAAATCCTCGAGTAAGAAGGGGAAAGACAAGGTCAACGTCGAATAGCTTGGTATATATGGTTTGTGTTTCTATAATCCGAACTAAATTATGAATTATTGCAAATTGAGTTGTTTGTGTATGGTAATTAATTAAGGTGAGAAATCTTGTACTTTTTGGTTGAATTGAATCAAATGATGACTAAAATGACTCGATTATGAATATCGAGAAATGTGGTGTTTTTATGACTGTTGAATTGAATACATGTAACAACCCGTTTTTAGTCAAACTGGAATAGTAGTTTTGAGACCACAAAGCTAAAGTAAAAATAATCATTTTATTATTATTTTAATGTTTACAGCATGATTTGAATGATTGTGTGAAAGTTTCGTTTAGAAATTTTATCGTTTGATTAGTTAATTTGATAAAAAAGGACTAAATAGCGTAAAATGTAAAACTTGAGTTCTAATAGCTAAAGGTGTCAAATAGCTGTAGAACCTTAAAGTAAAACTTGAGTTCTAATAGCTAAAGGTGTCAAATAGCTATAGAACCTTAAAGTTAAGGTCCTTAAGTGATAATTATACCATTATTAGCTTGAGTGGACAATTAGAGACAAGTATTAAGTGATTTTTATGTTATATAACTATGGTTAATTAAGTAAATATGTTAATAAACATAAAATAAATAAAACCAAAATAAAAAGTTATCATCTTCTTCATGTTTCAACCGAAACTAGGGCTAAGAAAACACCATTTTTATCTTCTTCATTTGGCCAAGCTTTAATAACTCATTAAGGTACGATTTTTGTTCCTTTTTTAATAATTTCTATGTTTTTGAGATCATTGCAACTAGGTCTAGCTAGACCAAGGACTAATTTGCAAAATTGTTAAAGATTTTAGATGTTTCCATTGATGAATACATGAGTATTTTGATGTTTTATGATGGATTACGAATATTTGATGATAGTTATACAAGTTTTGTTAAGTGATTTTTTTGTGAAAATACAAATTAGGGATTAAATTATGAAATGTGGAAACTCTGTGATTTAAATGTGAAATAAATGGAAAATATGGGCTTCTAGGGACCTATTTGTAATTCGGGTATCATGGGTTGGTATTAAACTACTTGAATTTGTGATTCTATGAAATAAGGACTAAATTGTAAAAGTTGTAAAATGTTAGGGGAAAATATTTAAAAATACCTTAAAATGAATTTTGGACTGAATTGAAAAGAGAGATAATTAAATAAGTTAATTTTGATTAAATATAGATCAAGAAAAGCAAAACTCGGATCTAAATCGAGGGAAAAACAAAGTTCTCAACTAATCGACCAGTGTAGTCTTTTTTACATCTGAGGTAAGTTCGTATGTAATAAGATTCATTATAAATGTGTTTTAAATGCTTTGATATTGCATAAACTGTGAATACAAGACTACGGACATGTTCGACAATGATTCGATGACAATTTGGCATTTGAAATCCTAATTGAACCTTAGGAATAGATAGGATACTAGTGACATGTCATTAGGGATTATTGTGATTATGTGATTCGGGTGCTGGTCCTGTACGTCCTACCAGTGGCTGAGTATACAGACATGTGTTGTGGTTACTTGACAGCTTGTGTGAGCAGCACCGTGTAGCTACGTCTTGACCCACAGCTTGTGTGAGTAGGCCCGTTGATAGCTCGAGAGTGAGCATATGTACGATATGTGATTGAGATAGCATCGACTAACACTTCAATGCGAGATTCCCGAGTATCCAATATCATTCTGAATGGTTCAACTAGAAACGATTATGGTACGAAGATGAGAACAATGATATGGATCAGTTCAGGTACTTGTCATAAGTTTGGCAAGTAAGTAATAATCGACAAGTTATTTGTAAAGTAAGTAAGTTATTGAATTTATACATAATATCATTAGTCATGGCAAAGTGTAAATAGTTGAATTGAATATATTATTAATATTCTTAAATTGTGATTGAAGTGGCAATTATACCTATTTTCATACGAGCTTACTAATCTTTATAGCTTACTTTGTTTATTTTATCGTGTTTTATAGTGATTTCAAAGCTAGCTCAGATTCGGGGATCGTCAGAGACTTCGTCACACTATCCTACTATGACTTTGGTACCTTTTGAGCTTATGTTTTGAGTATATGGCATGTATAAGGACTTTGGTTATTTTCGTATAATTGGTAATGTGTTGTGCCATTTGAAATAGATTGTAAATGCTTATGTTTTGGTTTGTATATATAGCCATGAGAGTTGGCTTAATTTGGTTGGTTTGATTATGTATATAAATGTATGTATATGGCTTATGTTATGAATTTGAGGTTGGTTTTCTGATGCTTATTGATAATTGATGTTGTGGTTGTCAAATGATAGATATTAAAAAAGATATATGCTTGTGAAATTCAGCATAATGATGCATGTCTAGAAATGTTTACCTAGTTGAATGGTATAAGTTAAGTTTCGTATGAACTGGATGGTAAATTATGGTATTGATATGTTTTGTATCGGTTGGTGTCAGAAATGGTATGAAATATGCTTAAGAGAGGTTGATTGAATCCTATTATATGATTCGTTTTGGTTCTTTTGATTTTGGTGTACGTGTATACAAGTTTGGGTGGCAAATTGACTTGGTAAATAGCTTATTTTTTCCACACAAGCAGAGACACAGGCATGTGTCTCAACCATCTGTGACTCACGATTTTGTTATACGGCCGTGTGTCCCCTAGTGTTGAAATTAAAATCAAGTTAATATGCTCCACACGGCCACACATACAGGCGTGTGACTTGGCCGTGTGGCATAAGTCAGTATACCCTATAGTTTTGGCACGGCCTCACATAAGGCTTGGTACACGAGCGTGTATAGCCATTTTTAGGGCACACAAGCGTGTGTGTTAGCCGTGTGAGCCAAGTCAGAGAGTTACAGAGTTATACGGGGTTAGACATGAGTTAGGACACGGTCATGCATTCCCATTTCTAATGTCCACACGGCTTGCGACACGGGCGTGTCTCTGGCAATGCGAGACCCACAGCCGGGCCACATGGGCATGTGTCCTCTATTTTTGAGAAAAATTTTCTAAGTGTTTTTAAACTTTGTTCAGTTATCGGTTTAGTCTCGAACCACTCCTAATGCATGTTTAGGGCCTCGTAGATTCGTATTAGGGACAATATGATTAGTTGTAATTTAATTGTATTTGAATTGAGTAAATTATATGTTAAATGTATGTTTTAATTTATGGTAAGTTTGATAATGCTTCGAAACCCTATTTTGGCGTTGAATACGGGAGAAGGGTGTTACATAAATTGGTCTCAGAGCTATGATTTAGTTGATTCTCGGACTAACGTAGCGTGTGTGAGAGTCTAGCTATACATGCCATATAAAACTTGTGATAGTGTGATGACTCCTGACAATTTAAAATGTGTTTTTCTATAGTAAATTGATCTCAATCGAGCTGTAGCTAAATATGTTGAGAGTAATGCACCAGCTCCCGCCCAAGGGACTGCGCCATCTGAATCCAGAAATATATCGAGTAGTCGAGAAGGAGAGGCTAAAGAAGCCTTTTTCCAAATGATGAACGAGTGCTTCACGAAATTTGTTAGAGCCAATCTGGCTGCTCAACAACCTTCACCCACACCTAATACCCGATCAGTTCCCGTAGCTCCTCAAGGTGTGGAACTTCTAAGATTAAATAAGCTGCCAGTTGATAAAATTCGAAAACATGGAGCAAAAGAGTTTAGAGCTATTGTTGATGATGATCCCAAAAGAGTTGAATTTTGGCTTGAAACACTATTCAAGTATTCGATGAGCTTTTGTGCACGCTAGCTGAGTGTTTAAAATGTGTCATTTCATTATTGAGAGATGCAGCATATCAATGGTGGAATACTTTGGTATCATTGGTATCAAGAGAAAGAATGACCTGGGAATTCTTTCAGACTGAGTTTCAGAAGAAATACATAAGTCAGAGATTTCTCGATCAAAAGCATAAAGAGTTTCTAGAATTGAAATAGGGCCGTTTGACTGTGACCGAGTATGAAAGAGAATTTGTACAGTTGAACAAGTATGCTCGGGAGTATGTTTCTACTGAAGAAATCATGTGCAAGCGATTCGTTGATGGGTTGAACAAAGATATTAAACTTCTAGTAGAATTCTAGAATTGCAAGAATTTGTTGTCCTGGTTGATAGAGCTTGCAAAGTCGAGGAGCTTAGCAAAGAAAAGAGAAAAGCAAATTCAGAGGCTAGAGACTCGAGAAAAAGACTGATGTATAAGCCATATCAATCTTTGTAAAAGAAATCCAGAGATTCGTTCACTCGTCCAAATGCTTCAACCGAGTATTCGAACAGAGATCGTGGAAAACAATACTCAAGTCCTAAAGCTCAAGCTACGTCAATATCAAGTGTTGGCAGTGAGAGAAATTATAGACCTGAATGTCAACGATGTGGAAGACGACATCCTGGTGAATGTAGAATAAATAACTGAGCTTATTTTAAATGTGGCTCACAAGATCATTTTATTCGGGATTGCCTTGAATTACCTCGAAAAGACAAATTCCCGAATGCAAGACCCGAGTGACACAGCCACTAGAGGGAGGCTATAACACCCCTATACCATGTTAAACTCAAGAAACCTGATATAGGAATATTACATTTGGTGCCAAAGTAATTCTTGGCTAATTACTAATATATTTGAACATAAAAACAGAAATTTGGAACATACTTAATATTTTTCCTAAGTACATGTCATTCTATTCAAAATTTTAAAATATACCCTGCTGTTGCTTGAAGATGTGATAAAATGAAAGCTTGCAATCTCAAAATTCAACTCTTCAAAAATTTCTGTACCTAATCTGCGCACAGAAATAAACTGTACACTGAGTATACACCCAGTGGTATTACAATAATTCAAATACTTAAGGTAAAAACAACAAATATGTACAATTAATCTTACCACTATTTTACTTTCAATAAATCATTCATGCATTTAAAACTTTAAAATTTTCTTAGTAATATGTATCTTAAATAGCTTTTCTTCATTTTAATTTATATATCTTCTTACTATATTGATATCCATTTCATGCATTTCATCAATAACCATTTCATAAAATCATTATTTCACATATTTCATTTCTATATCTTAATTCAATAACTTATTCTATTTCATATCTAAAACCTTACAACATTAGTCTTTCAATAATTATTTAAAGCAATATTTTCAATAAAAATAATTATAATTAATTCATATGATTATATTCAATTAACCCATACACTATTTCATTATTTCTAATTCATTCTATTTTCACTTCTTATTTCGATATTTTAACAAATTCATGAACCTTAAGTTCATGCTTCAAATCTCATGTCTCAATTCAATTCACAATTCAACTCATAATTTCTTTCTCATATTTTTAATAGCACGATCAATCAAATTTATTTAATTTTCTCATTTCAGTTATTCATCCTATTAACAAAACCGAACTTTGGCAGATACACGGATTCCAACCAAACACACCAATACGGTACATTGTGCCTAAAACAATACTCAATACCTGATCAATATATCAGAAGCAGTATACGACACATAAAGTGCCTGAAACGACACACGAGGTGCCTGATACGACACACGAGGTGTCTGATAGGACACATAAAGTGCCTGATCGGCAAAGCCGATAAATTCCCGTACTCTTCCAATCTTATGACATGCCAACTATATCTGACTCAGTCTGACTAGTTAATAAGGTATTCAAATCATTTTTCTATTTCAAATTCACTTTCAATTCAATCACAATTCAAATCAAATTCACTTTCCACTTTCTAATCAATATACGATTCAATACCAATGCATATTTCAGATATTCACATATAATCATACTTCGATTCAATTCAAACCACTTTTCAATCAATACACAATTCACATATCACACATATTCATAATTTAATTCATTTTTATTCAATTCATATTTTTAATTCATTTTCCAATCAAATTCAAATCACTAATTACTTTCCAATCAATATACATTTCAAATACTCACATATTTTCTTCATTCAATTCAAATCACTTTTAATTTTCAATCAATATACTTTCAAATATTCACATAATTCATAATTCAATTACTTAATTCAAATCACTTTAATTTTTCCAAGTTGTTCACATTCAATTTCAATAACCATAAACATTTTTGAATCAATTTCATTCAAATCAATATTATCATTTCAATTGCTTACCTAATTTTACTTACCATGCATTTTAATTAAAATATAACAATTAATAATAAATAGATTTGAATTATAGTAATACAAACCATGATTCTCGTGTCTACTCCTCATCCATTTTTTCTTTTCCTTTCTTCGTGGATGCCTCGAGTGCGATATTAGCTACGAAAAATTAAGATAATTTTCATAATCATTAATACAATATTAATTTATGTCTAATATTTAAATTTTCCTATTCAATTTCTATTAAATTTCTATTCAATTTCTACCTTGAATTCAATTTAGTCCTAATTAAATTCACTTACTTTCCTATCATAATCCATACTTTATTTCTACTCAAATTTCAACCAAACTTAAACATTACTATCTAACTTTCTTCATAAATAAATAATTTTAAATTCCTGCAATTTAGTCCCTACTATGCAAAACTTATAGCTTACTTTACAATTTAATCCTTTAATCAATTCTAACTAGAATTTCTATCAATTAGACCCTTAATTCATCAATTTGTTCAACATGAACTATATTAAAAAACCTAGGAATTTCCAAAACTTTAACTTAATTTCAACAAAACTTTGTTCTAAAGCTTCTAAAACATCAAAATTAAGTAAAAAGGACTTAATTGACTTACCAATTAAAACTTTAAGCTTCAAAACCCTAGTTTTTCCTTTTCTTTTCTTTTCTTCTTTCCTTTCCCCCTGTTTTGTTTCTTTTCTTCTTTGTTTTGTTTGTTTCTTTTTTTATTTTACTTTATTATATATATATATATATATATATATATATATTAGCTAACAATAATAATAATAATAATAAATATCTATTTACTTAAAAAGTAATTAAATAAATATATTACAAATGTATAAATACTATTATTACATTTGTATATTTTTCTCACCATACACTTGACTTTAATTTAATTCAATTCATAATATGATATTTATAATAAATTAATTTAATAATTATTATTATAATAAATATTTTTAGCTTAAAATATAAGTAAATAAATAATTATATTACAAATGTTTACATATATTTATTACACGTGTTTTATCATCATCCTACATTTGTCAACTATATTTAATTTATAATTTAATATCAATTAAATAATAATAATAAATAAATATCTATTTAATAACAAATATATGTATTACAATTGTGCACACATATATTTTTACAAGTATATATTATCATCACCATCCACTTGTCCTTATTTTATTTATTTCATAATATAATATAATATAATTATTATAATTTAACATAATTAAATTTATAACTAATTTACGCCTCAACTTATGCTATATGTCTTATTTGCCATTTTGGTCCTTTTTATTTTCTTTTAATCTACAATTCAACTTTTACCTTTATTCACTTTAGTCTTTTTTTCCTAATTACTCTTAAATAAGCTAAATTCACCTAATTAGAACCTAATTAGGTACACCACTAGTCTCATAAATATTTCTAATAATTATTTACGAACCCATTTCACTAAATCGAAGGCCCGATATTGCATTGTTTTGATGCCCGTGAATTTTGGGTCATTACAGAGGCCACCAAGGAATGCGGGAAATTTGACCAGTAGTAGAGGCGCGACAAAAGATTTGGCTATGGGATCTAAGGCCAGAGCAGCTGCTAGAGCTTACGCTATTCACGCTTGTGAAGAGGTGTCGTCACCCAATGTTATCACTAGTATATTCTATCTTTACGACACTAATGTGATTGCATTGATTGATCCAGGATCAACACATTCATATGTTTGTAAGAATTTAGTGTCTAGAAAGAAATTGTCTATTGAGTCTACTGAGTTTGTGATTAAAGTATCGAACCCCTTAGTCAAGTATGTTATAATTGATAAAGTTTGCAAGAACTATCCTTTAATGATTCGGGATTATTGTTTTCCAGCTAATTTGATGCTACTACCTTTTGATGAATTCGATGTAATTATAGGCAGAAGACTATTAAATTGAAATGTCAGAACAATAAAATTCTTCGAATTGAATCAAATGAATTTAGTGAATTGCCTATAGTGATTTCGTCTATGTTAGCTCAGAAATGTTTAAGGAAAGGTTGCAAAGCTTATCTTGCATATGTGCTAGATACAAAGGTGTCTGAATCGAAGATTGAATCAGTGCCGATAGTCTGTGAGTTTTTGGAAGTGTTTCCAAAAGAATTACCGGGGTTACCACCGATCAGAGAGGTTGAATTTGCTATTGAGTTAGTACCAGGAACTTCACCGACATCTATAGCTCCGTACAGAATGGCTCCAACAGAATTGAAAGAGCTAAAATCTCAGTTGCAAGAGTTAACAGATAGAGGTTTTGCACGACCTAGTTTTTCACCCTGCGATGCGCCAATGTTGCTTGTAAAGAAGAAAGAAGGGTCAATGAGAATGTGTATTGATTATCATGAGCTCAATATGGTTACAATAAAGAACAAGTATTCGCTGTCGAGAATAGATGATTTGTTTGATCAGTTGAAAGGGGCAACAGTGTCGAAGATTGATTTAAGATCTGGTTATTATCAGTTGCGAGTTAAACATTCAGATGTGCCAAAAAATGCATTCAGAATTAGGTACAGACATTATGAATTTGTTGTTATGCCTTTCGGATTGACTAATGCTCCTACAGTCTTTATGGATTTGATGAACTGGATTTTTAGACCATATTAAGACAGATTCGTTGTTGTGTTCATTAATGACATTCTGATATATTCACGAGATGAGTCTGAGCATTTTGAGCATTTAAGAATTGTGTTACAAACCTTGAGAGATAAGCAACTATACACTAAATTCAGTAAATGCGAGTTTTGGCTCCTAGAGGTTGGATTTCTAGAACACATTGTTTCAGAAAAAGGTATACGAGTTGATCCGAGCAAAATTTATGCAGTTGTTGATTAGAAACCACCGAGAAATGTATTTGAAATCAGAAGTTTTTTGGGACTAGCTAGTTACTATTAATGTTTTGTTAAATGATTTTCAATGATTGTTACTCCTATGACCAAATTGCTACAAAAAGATGTGAAATTTGAATGGTCCGAGAAATGTCAACAAAGTTTCAAATAGTTAAAAGCATTGTTAACCGAGGCACCAATGTTGGTTCAACCTGAGTCGGGTAAAGAATTTGTGATTTACAACGACGTGTCACTGAATGGTTTAGGTTGCGTTTGATGTAAGAAGGAAAAGTTGTAGCTTATACCTCCAGACAATTAAAGCCGCATGAAAATAATTATCCGATGCATGATTTAGAATTGGTTACTATTATTTTCGCATTGAAAATTTGGCGACATCATTTGAATGGTGAAAAATTCCACATCTTTACCGATCACAAAAGTTTAAAGTATATAATGATTCAGAAAGATTTGAATTTGCGAAAATGAAGATGGCTCAAGCTATTAAAAGCTTACAAGTTAGTAACTGATTATCATCCGGGGAAAGTAAATGTAGTTGCAGATGCTTTGGGTAAAAAATCTTTATTTGCTTTGAGAGCAATGAATACAAGACTGACTTTGTCAGACGATGGTTCGATTCTAGCAGAGTTGAAAGCTAAATCAGTTTTTCTTCAACAAATTTGTGAAGCTCAAAAGTGTGATACTGAGTTACAAGTGAAAAGAATGCAATGTGAGCCGTATAGTGATTCAAATTATCAGATCGGAGCTGATGATTGTTAATGTTCCAAAACAGAATCTGTATACCAAAGAATTTCGAGCTCATTCAGAAAATTTTACACGAAGCACATAGTGGTTGTCTATCTGTTCACTTGGGGAGTACTAAAATGTATACTGATTTAAAACAGTTGTATTGGTGATCGGGAATGAAACGAGACATTTCAAAATTTGTATCGATATGTGTGGTGTGTCAGCAAGTTAAAGCTGAGCATCAAGTGCCTTCGGGATTACTACAATCGGTAATGATACCAGAGTGGAAGTGGGATAGAGTTACAATGGATTTCATATTGGGTTAGTCTCTGTCTCTGAAAAAGAAAGATGTTATTTGGGTTGTTGTAGATCAACTAAAAAGGTTTGCACATTTCATTTCTGTAACACCCTAAACCCAGCCCAGATGTTACGACTGAATTCGGCGTGTCACATTGAAGTGTTTTTCGAAAACCATGTTTTTATTGAAAACCCTTCTTGATGTAAAACTCATTGGAGCGTTATTGTAAAACTCATGTTTTAATTATAAATATTTGAAAAGAATATTTTCGTTATAGATTAAAGTGAATAGAAGCTGTGCACCAGGTAGGAAGCTAGAAAAGAGGAGGTGAGTCTATTGGACTGCTTAAGTACCAAGCTCTTCATGGATCCAATCCTAGACATGCACACATCCATTGCCACACTTAAAGCATATTACTTGTCCACGAACAACAAATTAAGTTTAAGTCCATTTAAAATATTTATTTGCTTTGAAAACATTTACGTTGCGAAAGCTTTGCTCGGTAATCGTGATATTTTGAAAATAAGCAACTTTTATAGAACGCGCCTTAGAGCTAACCAATTTAATAACCCAAAATATTAAAAATAATAAAAAGAGCAGCCTTATTACAACTTAAACCAGAATAAAAATAATCAAAATAATAAATGCGAAACGTATTTAAAAAAAACAGAAACTTAATCTTCGTGGCCACTCTGAACCCCGCCCAGCTCCAAGTCCACCAACTAGGGCTCACCTGCAAGGATGGAAGAGAAAGGGGATGAGTTTGGAAAACTCAGTGTGTAAAGTATCCCAACCAGAGCCCAAATCAGTTCAAGCTTTACTGGGCCTAAGCCCTATTCAGAAATCAATGTTAACTTGGCGTTAGCCCATATCAACATTAATCTGGGCCATAGCCCCTTACAGTATCAGAGTATATTGGGCCTAGCCCATATCAGTATCTATCTGGGCTGTAGCCCTATTACAAGTCGAGATATATTGGGCCTTGCCCATATTAACATAGTTGGGCCCGCTTCAATACAGTTGGCCAATAACAAAACAGTCTCATATGATTAATGCATGATAACCCCATCCAACCCTGCACTTGCCTCCGTCCATCCCTACACTTCCTGTGGGAATAAATCACCCACGCCATCCCTACACTTACAAGTGTTAGCACCGGTTCTATGCACTAACTATAATCCGCACAAGAAAGTCGCTTATATCGTAATATGTGGCACGACCACCGAACGAAGTTCTTCCTCCATAACAAAACCCAACCCCATGCAACAGATATACATGTCATGGCATACAACAAACATAATCAGAATATCATGCATTTCAGTCACAATTAACCCTAGGGGTATGACGGTCATTTTGCACCTAGGGGTAAAACGGTAACTTTCATATTTAGGTGTAGTTTAATAAAATTTACTATTCTAGAGTTTACATACATATTCTAACCATTAACACATTAACAGAAGCACTTACCGAGCGTTTTTACCGAATTAGGCCCATTGGCCCACTAACTCATTTTCGTCCCATTAAGCCCAAATATACCGAAGTGCACGAAATTGCGCACTCTGCAATTATACCACTTTAGATTACCAAAACTAACAAACAACCATCTCACGAGCGCTCGCATGCTCACAAGTTCACAAAATGATGGCTTTTCGGCATTTCGGCTTTTCGGCTTTTGCCGATCTAGTCTATGAGTGGATGTCATTTACACACCTGATTTGCGATATTCCTTGACGAGATCTCCTACGCGATTTCTCCTATAATCAACCGCTTATAGATTAGATCATGCTAATATTTAAACCAAATCGAAAACTACCTATTATCATCACTTACATATTCGGCCACCATCCACAATGGCCCTAGAATTCATACCTTTGCCAAAATTGATGACTAGATCTAGATTTAGTCACTCCGATGATCCAAGCTTTTCACACACTCCTCGATCGGCAGCCTTTAATCCTCATTAGCACTAACAAACCAAATAACACCAAAAACCCTTTCAATCTTAGTCGACAGCCACCCTATGTATATAGGGGTTTTCAGCTTTTCTTAAACCACAAGATACAAATGGAAAGAAGGTTCGAATACTTACCAAGAGATCTACTCGTTGAAGAACATTCCAAATACCTTTCTACCCCAGTTCTGTTGTGAATTCAACTTAAACGTGCGTAGAAAATAGATCTAAATATTAATTCCCGAATCACTAAAATATGAAGATTTTCGGCTTTTGGATCTATCCTAGAAAATGGCTATTGAGATCTAAAAGAAAAAAATAGGTGACGATAAGTTCACCATCGAAGAGACCATCTGTAACACCCCAAACCCGTGACCGTCACCGGATTTGACCACGAGGTGTTACCGGGCTTACTTTACTTATTCCTCTCTTGGAAAATTTTTTTGTTTTCCTTTTTCTGTTCCAGGCAAGCTAGTTAACTGCGTCACTGCCACCTTAAAAATCATATCTCGAGTTCCAGAACTCAAAAACCAAATCCGTAAATTTTCCCTGAATTTAGACTCACATATCCATCCATGGATTTATTTCTAGAATTTTTGGTCAGGCCAATTGGTACAGTTTATTAGTTAAATTCATCCCTGTTTCAGGGTTCGACTACACTGACCTCTGCGCATTACGACCTGGTTATCATCTCGTACAGAGCTCTAATGCTCATGCCGTTTGTTTCTAATGAAACTAGACTCAAAGGGGAATCTATGAATATAAGGCATGACTTCTAATTGTTTCTGGATAATTTATGGTAAATTTTCAAAGTCGAAACAGAGGATCCAGAAACTGTTCTGGCCCTGTCTCACGAAATCTTGAATATCTCTCAAAATTCAGCTCATATGGTCGTTTCGTTTCATCCATATGAAAATAGACCCATCAAGCTTCGAGTACATAATTTTCTTAGCAATTAATTCCACTTATACTATTTTTGGTGATTTTTCGATCTCATATCACTGCTGCTGTCCGCAACAGTTACTGCAGTAGACTATGCCAATTTCATGAATCTTTCCTTGGCCTTACTAATCATTCATCATACATGGCACAACTATGGCCACCTTATCAAAATTAAGGTTTCTAAGACCCGTGGCTATAGGTTCTAGCATCCCACTCAAACGACCACATAGGCCATTTTCACATGGCTTAAAGTTTACAACCCAAAATTCAACAAAACAAAATAGCCCATACATGCCAAATGTTCTCCTAGGTTGACTAAGAAGACAATACCAAAATTGCTCGCCGGTGTGATGACTTCGTTGACGGCTCCGAGCACACAAAATAGACGAGTCCAAGAGACCTAAAATGGGTGACAAGAAAAACACCGAGTGAGTTTATAACTCAGTAAGTCATAAGCATTCGACAACCATCCATTAATAAAATTATCACAACATGAAACAATAAACGAGGTTAGGTACTCCATCCATGTCGAAACTATACCACAATTCCTCGGACCTTTCGGTTCAATCTCATACCAAGTCATACATCCACATTTCATATTCTATTCAATAAGATATTTGAGGCATTTTTACACACCAACTCATTTTCACCACAATCATACAATTGCAATCATCACATAGATTTAAAGCTTACCAAGCTCATCCCCGAACATGAACATAGTGCCTATTCGCCATGAGCTCAAGGTACTTACCCAATCCGCTGTCTGTGATCAACTCGATAATATCGCACACTCAGTGCCAACAGTGATGCAAAAGCATATAGTGAGTCCGCACACTTAGTGCTATATAATCAGCTCGCACACATAGTGCTATATAATCAAATTCGCACACTTAGTGCTGTACAAATTTTAAACCCGCACACTTAGTGCCAATCTTGTCACCGTGTCCATTTATACCCGCACACTTAGTGCCAATCTTGTCACCGTGTCCATTTATACCCGCACACTTAGTGCCGAGACCAATACTTTATGCATTTTACTACCTTTATACATTCAACGATGGCATCATTCCATACACATACATTTCCATTTACACATCAATTCATTAAACACAATTTCATATATATTATGATCATTTAAATCAATACCAAATATATGCTTAATGACTTACCTTGTTTTGGGTGGAACGGTTCCAAATCGGCTACTCGTTTGCTTTCTCCTTTCCTTTGTCCGATTTAGTTCCCCTTTGCTCTTGAGCTAAATCAAACAATTTACCTCTCCATCAAACACAAACATACGGCATTCATATACATTATTATGATTATTGCGAATACTTAACACAACTAAGCTGAAAATTTACTCAATCTCATCTTAATTTATTGCTACTTATTCATCCAAATTTCCAATACAAGGTATTTAACACCTATGCCCATTTATACCCCATATGGCAGAATGTTTCATTCATTTCCCAACCAGCCATTCAACAAATTTTCAACCTCATTACCACCCTTTTATGTCTAATTGTCTAAATGAGATCATCAACATGCCTAACTATAGCCGAATGTGCAACATTAATCTAGCATTCCCATTGCATTTAACACTCAACATTTACCACATCTAGGCCGACTTTGCTAGCACACAAGCCTTTGGCGAATGTCCTTGACCTCTAGCCACCCAAAATTTCTTTGTTCTTTAAAATTCATCCAAGACCACATTCGCACCTCCAACTAATAATTTAGATGTTCTCAAGTTCATTCACAAGTAAAATTATACAACACCTTAAGCATTAAACATTTTTCAACATGAAACAATAACATGACCGAATACTCATGCACATACATTCATAAAGGGAACTCAAATGACACCAAAATCTCCTTTCCAAAGTGCATATATGCCCATACATACGGCAACTACCATTCTTGTCTCCCAACCATGAATCCATGAGTTTTGTTATGGGTTAGCTAGACTATACACTTATCAACTTTAATCTCAATATCAATTAGTAAACAAAAATCACAATGCATACGTTTCCATTGAAATAACTATGGCCGAATGCCTTGGTTTCTTTTTAAAACTTTCCTTTCTCAATTTCGGCAATGAAGAAGAAGAAAGATGAGCATTCCTTCCCTTTCTCTCCCTCACTCACGGCAATGGCAAGGTAAAATGGTGAACAAAAACCTTTTTTTTTTTTCTTTTTCTTTCTCTCTAGCTACGGCACAATGGGGGGGCATCCATGCTCATTTTTTTTGTTCATTTCTTTAATGCTAGTTTTTATTTTATGACTTCCTACATACACCACTAGCAAAACATGTTGGAAACATGTTTCCTTGCCCATAATCTTGTCATGGCCGGCCATTAGCTAATATAAAAGGGGAATTTGACATGCAAGTCCACCCCTTTGATTACATGCACTAATAGGCCACTTACATTTGCCTAGCACATTTCTAAGTTTTCTCACATAAGTCCTAATCACTAAAATTCATCTACAATTAAGCAAAATCCAAACATGAAATTTTCACACATTCATATTCACATATTCCAGACAATAAATATTACGTTCGAATATTTCGGTGACTCGGTTTAGCAGTCCCGAAACCACTTCCCGACTAGGGTCAATTTTGGGTTGTCACACCATCAGTAGAGGAAGAGATGTAAGATTAGAGGTTCGGTCTTTTGAAAGATTAAAAGGAAAAGAGATATAATTTCAACCAAATGAGTAATCGGCAACCACTATTTGAGAAGAAAAAGTTGTTTTGAAAAGAATTTGGCTTCGAGGAAAGAAAATAGAAAAGGAGAGAATTGTTCAGCTTTTGGGAAAAATAGAAAAGAATATGAGCAAAAGAAATAAGATAAGATTAGAATAAAATAAAATCCTTTTCCAATTTTAATTCCTTCCTTATCTCCTTAATTCATGGTCAAATTCAAAGTTTGAATTTAATTCAGACTCTCCACTGCTGAGCAGCAGTCCACCGCTCAGCCAACTCCTCCTGTTGCTGGTAGCGTTTCAATCCCGTACAGCCCTTCCTACGCACGTACAGCAAAAAGAAGCACCCTCCTGCGCGTAACGCTGCTCAAACTTGGGACCTCTAGGTTGCCCAGCATGCTGCTGGCCACTAGGATGCGCATTTGCTTTCAACAATATACCATCACATTTAATCTTAAAGGTTACCTGCTGAAGCTCCAGTCCGCTTAAAAATAAAAAGAGGATTTCCACCTTCCACGCCACTCGAACCTTCAACCTCCAGAACACTCAACCACCCTGCTTGCCGATGCGACACACCCTCGCTTTTGTTATATTTCGACTGCATTTACTTATAAACCTTATCCGCTTCAGTCACGGGCTTCTTAAAAAAATAAAACAAGTTTTGGTTCCCCCTGCCTTCGAACTCGTGACCACTGGGTCTCCTTAGCACGCTACTGCCACTGCGCCAAGGTGCTCTTTGTGTTAAATTATACTCGCAACTCCTCTTAACCCTTATTCTAGTCGCGATCTGCATATTAAAAAAAAACCCAAATTGGCACACCGCGCCTTGAACCCAAGCACCTCCCACACCTTCCTAGCGTGCTTAGCCACTGGGCCAAGTGCTCCTTTATGCTAAAACGCAGCCCAAATAATTATTAAGGCCTACTGCCCAGATTCCCTAAGGTAGCATAAAATTAAAATTTTTCTAGAGTCTTAAACACCAAAACAACAATACTTTTATAAATATATATATTTTATTTTATTTTTCCCTATCTAATAATAATAATTATAATAATAATAATTTTATAAATATATCTAATAATAAAAATTTCAAATATCAATAATACAAGTAAATAATAATAATTTTCATAAAAATTTTCAAACATACATATAGTAATATTTTTCTAAGAATAATAATTTTATCTCATAATACTAATTAAAATTTCGTAAAAATTTAAAATATCCGTAATAGTAAAAATTTTCTAGTAGTAATTCAATTTTTTTTTCTTAAACAGTAATATTTAAAACTTCTTAATTATTCAGGTTTTCTTCTATCCGAATTCCAGACTCAAGGCCCAATTCTTTCTAGGCCCAATTTTTGAGGCGTTACAATTTCGATACATACTGACTATTCGCTTGATAAATTGACTAAGTTGTACATTTCTGAGATTGTTAGATTGCACGGAGTGCCAGTTTTAATTATTTCGAGTAGAGATCCGAGGTTTACATCACAATTTTGGAAGAAATTGCAAGAAGCTCTGGGTACGAGATTGAGTTTTAGTATAGCATTTCATCCGCAAACCGACGGCCAGTTTGAGAAAGTAATTTAGATTCTTGAAGATATGCTTCATTGTTGTGTGTTGGAATTTGAAGGCAATCGGGAGAAATATTTGTCGTTGATTGAATTTGCGTATAACAACAGTTTTCAATCAAGCATAAATATGGCAGCGTATGAAGCTTTGTATGGTTACAAATGCCGAACTCTGTTGTACTGGACTGAGCTGAGTGAGAAAAAGATTCATGGGATTGATTTGATCCAAGAGATAGAAGAAAAAGTGAAAGTAATTCGCGACAGTCTAAAAGCAACTTCAGATCGAAAGAAATCGTATGCGGATTTGAAACGAAAAGACATTGAATTTCAGATTGACGAAAAAGTATTTCTGAAAGTATCACCATGGAAGAAAATTCTTCAATTTGGTCACAAAGGTAAATTGAGTCCGCGTTTCATCAGGTCGTATGAAATCATCGAAAGAATAGGGCAAGTAGTATATCGGCTAGCATTACCGTCGGAATTAGAAAAGATTGACAATGTGTTTCATGTATCGATGTTGCGCCGATATAGATCAGATCTGTCACATGTAATTTCTCCGGAAGATGTTGAACTTCAACCTGACATGACATATAACGAAGAACCGATCCAAATTTTAGCTCAAGAGGTTAAAGAGTTGAGAAATAAAGGTATAGCTTTAGTGAAAGTACTTTGGCAATGACATTGTATCGAAGAGGCTACGTGGGAGCCCAATGAAGCTATGAGAAAACAATACCCTAGCCTATTCACTGGTAAGATTTTCGGGAACGAAAATCCCTAAGGGGGAGAGTTGTAACAGCCCGTTTTTAGTCAAATCAAAACAGTAATTTCGGGACCACAAATCTAAAGTAAAAATAATTATTTTATTATTATTTTAATGTTTATAGAATGATTGAATGATTTGTGAAAGTTCCGTTTAGAAATTTTATCATTTAATTAGCTAATTTGATAAAAAGGACTAAATCACGTAAAGTGTAAAAATTGAGTTCTAATAGCTAAAGGTGCCAAATAGCTATAGAACCTTAAATTTAAGGTCCTTAAGGTCTTTAAGGTTAATTAAGTAAATAGGTTAATAAACATAAAATAAATAAAACCAAAATAAAAAGTTATCATCTTCTTCATGTTTCAACCGAAACTAAGGCTAAGAAAATAACATTTTTATCTTCTTCATTCGTCCAAGCTTTAATAACTCATTAAGGTACGATTTTTGTTCCATTTTTAATAATTTCTATGTTTTTGAGATCATTGCAACTAGGTCTAGCTAGCCCAAGGACTAATTTGAAAATTTGTTAAAGATTTTAGAAGTTGTCATTGATGAATACATGAGTATTTTGATATTTAATGATGGATTATGAATTTTTTTATGATAGTTATACAAGTTTTGTTAAGTGATTTTTTTGTGAAAATACAAATTAGGGATTGAATTATGAAATGTGGAAACTTTGTGGTTTAAATGTGAAATAAATGGAAAATATGGGTTGCTCGGTATTATATTGCTTGAATTTGTGATTCTGTGAAATAAGGACTAAATTGTAAAAGTTGTAAAACATTAGGGGAAAATGTGTAAAAGTATATTAAAGTGAATTTTGGACTGAACTGGATAGATAGATAATTAAATAAGTTAATTTTGATTACAGATAGATCAAGAAAAGCGAAACTTGGATTTAGATCGAGGGAAAAACAAAGTTCTCGACTAATCGACCAGTTTAGTCATTTTTTTACATCTGAGGTAAGTTCGTATGTAATAAGTTTCGTTATAAATGTATTTTAAATGCTTTGATATTGCATAAATTGTGAATACAAGACTACAGACATGTTCGACAATGATTCGATGACAATTCGGCATTTGAAATCCCGGTTGAGCCTTAGGAATAGATAGGATACAAGTGACATGCCATTAGGGACTATTGTGGTTATGTGATTCGGGAGCTGATGTAATACCCTTCAACCCTAAACTGTCGCCGGAACAGGGTTACGGGGCATTACTAGACAAATCAGACAAATTACGGATAATTCTTAATAAAAATAATTAAAATTAAAATTAAACAATTAATTTTTTAACAAACATATTATAATATAATCATAAATTCATATAAATTATATTTTATTTATAATTGACTTCATTCATTCAAATTTTTTTTACAAAAATTTCGACAGAATTTCTTCTTATTTTTACATAAAACCCCCTGCAAGTTCAAACTAGAAACCAACTAATCCAAAACCAATGGCACAATCAAAAACAATTTAAGCCTAAATACACCTAAATCATAACCAATTCATTAACATAATAATTTAATAACTAAACATTTATAATATTAATCAAAATTAACTAATAACTTCATTCATTTTTCATTCTAACTTAATACCAAATTATATAATATAATCTTTACCATTTTATCAAACTAATAACAAAATATGGCATATATCATTCTTATAACCAACATTACAAGCATATCTATGTAACCTATACAACACCTAGTACATGCCACTTTCAATTAAGAAAAGAAAACATCACCAAAAATCTTTTTGTTGGAGTCGGGATCGTTCGGATGCTGACCGGGACACTGGACTCCTATTAACCTGCGCACAGAAACAACCGCACGCTGAGTATTCCATACTCAGTGGTATTACCATAATTTAAATTATAATAGCAATAAAGAATTATAATTACCAAACATGTAACTATCCAATTTCTCAAATATCAAATCATTCTTAAACTTTCATTAATTAATAATAACAATACAATTTTTAGCTATTCTTCAATTTCCATCACATATCACATGTAACAATTTCAATCACTACATGAACATTAAGTTCATGCTTTTCATTTTCAATCTCAATTTCAATCCATAATTCAACTTTCTCATTTCTTTCAATATTTCAATAATATAATTAATCAATTTATTTTAAATTTCTCATTTCAATTGTTCACCCTATTAACAAACCCAGACTTTGAAGGATACATGGATTCCAACCCAAACACACCATGGCACATTGTACCTAAAATGGTACACAGTACCTGATCAGTATACGACACATAAAGTGCCTAAAACGACACACGAGGTGCCTGAAATACGACACATAATGTGCCTGATCGGTAAAACCAGCAAATCCCGTACACTCCTAGATCCCATGGCATGCCAATTATATCTGACTCAGCCCAAATAGTTAATAGGGTATTTCAATTCTCAATTCACTTTCATTTCCAATCCAAGATCACTTTTCAATTACAATTTCACATTCAAATCAATTTACAATTCAATTATACATACCCATTCACCATTCAATTCAATTCTCATTCAACTCAAATATCAATGCTTACCTTATAACTCACTTATTAAATATAGAAATTATATAAAACATTTAATAAAAAGTAATTTGAATTATAGTAATACAAACCGTGAATTTCTCGTTTTAATCCTCGATAGCTTTCTCCTTTCCTTTGTACGCCGATGTCTTGGGTTCTTTGTTAACTACGAAATAATAATTATTTATAATCATCAATTCAACACAATTCAATTTAATCCATGAGCCTAAACATACAGATTTAACTCTTCTTTTTTTTTTTTGGACATATAATTCCACTATTTACTTATATGTTCATTCAAAGCTGTCTACTTGAGTCATTGTTACTAAATCATTTATATCTTGAGATAATAAACTCCAAATTAAGATCCTCTAATTTTCCCTGAAACTAGACTCACATATCTTCTTACCATAAATTTTTTAGAATTTTTGGTTTATCCAATAAGTACAGTTTATTCTTTAAAGTTGCACCTATTCTACTGTCAAACAGTTCCGACCATTCTTCACTAAAAATTAATTATCTCCTTGTACAAGATTCGCACGATGTTCCCATTTGATTATCTTGAAAATAGGTTCATTAAGTATTTTAAAAATATAAATTTCAACCTATAATTATTTTTATACCATTTTTAATGATTTTTCAAAGTCAGAATAGGGGAACCCGAATTTATTCTGACCTTGTCTCACAAAACTTATAATATCTCATGATCTACAATTTTGTTGTTACACTGTTTTTTCTATGAGAAACTAGGCTCAATAAGCTTTAATTCTATATTTTTTTTATTCTCTATTTCAATTTCTACAATTTTTGGTGAATGTTCAAATTCAAAACACTACTACTGCCCAAAATTGTTTTGGTGTAAAATGCTAATAACCAAATTTACAACACCAATTCACACTTTATTTCTATTCAAATTTCATTTAAACTCAAATTTAACTATTAAATTTTAAACATATTTTTCTAATTTTTAATTTTCCTCAATTTAGTCCCTAAAACACAAAACTTATAGCTTACTTTACATTTCAATCCCTTTATCTATTCTAACTTAAATTTCATTCAATTAAACCCCTATTTCATCATTTTATTCAACATGAACTTTGTTTAAAAACCTAAGGACTTCTAAACTACCAACTTAATTCCATCAAAACCTTGTTTTAATACTTTTAAAACATCAAAATTAAGAGAAAAGGACTTGATTGAGCTTACCAATTAAACTCTAAGCTTCAAAAACCCTATTTCCCTCTTTTTTTTTCCTTTCCTTCCCCTATTCGATTGCTTTCTGTTTTCTTTTCTTTGTTCTTTTGTTT
This sequence comes from Gossypium arboreum, assembly GCF_025698485.1. Taxonomy (NCBI): domain Eukaryota; kingdom Viridiplantae; phylum Streptophyta; class Magnoliopsida; order Malvales; family Malvaceae; genus Gossypium; species Gossypium arboreum. The sequence goes on from NC_069075.1 coordinate 131,921,186, forward strand.
CTTTTCTTTATTCTATTTCTTTTATTTGTTTTAGTTACTAATAATATATTATAATAATTTAATTATTTAATATATAAATATCTTCTACTTAATTAGTAAGAAAACATGTAATCATGTTACAAGTGTATATTCATGTATTATTACACATGTTTATTTTCTTTTTCAAACATTTTTTTTACTTAATTTAATTCTAAATATAATATTATTTAATATAATTTATAACTTAAATAAAATAACTAATTAATTAATTAATATACAATTATCTAAGAAAAGCCTTAGATCTTTAACAGCTTATGCCGCCTCATCTATGCTAATTGGTAGAATTGTCAGTTTGGTCCTTTTTATTTTCTATTGATCTATAATTGAACCTTTGCCCTTTATTCAATTTAATCTTTTTTCTTAATTACTCTTAATTAAGCTAAGTTCACCTAATTAAAACTTAATTAGACACAATACTAGACTCATAATTATTCCTAATAATTATTTACGAACTCGATTTACTAAGACAAAGGCCCGATAACGTAATTTTTCGGTGCCCGAAAATTTTGGGTCATTACAGCTGGTCCTGTACGTCCTACCGGTGGCTGAGTATATCGGAATGTGTTGCGGTTACTTGACAGCTTGTGTGAGCAGCACCGTGTAGCTACGTCTTGACCCACAGCTTGTGTGAGTAGGCTCGTTAATAGCTCGAGAGTGAGCATATGTGCGATATGTGATTGAGATAGCATCGGCTAACACTTCGATGCAAGATTCCTGAGTATCTAATATTATTCTGAATGGTTCAACGGGAAAAGATTATGGTCTGAGGATGAGAACAATGATATGGATCAGTTCAGGTACTTGTAATAAGTTTGGCAACTAAGTAATAATCGACAAGTTATTTGTAAAGTAAGTAAGTTACTGAATTTATACATGATATCATTAGTCATGGAAATGTGTAAATAGTTGAATTGAATATATTATTAATATTATTTAAATAATGATTGAATTGGCAATTATACCTATTTTCATACGAGCTTACTAAGCTTTATAGCTTACTTTGTTTATTTTATCATGCTTTATAGTGATTTCAAAGATAGCTTAGATTCGAGGATCGCCGGAGACTTCGTTACACTATCCTACTATCACTTTGGTACCTTTTAAGCTTATGTTTTGAGTATATGGCATGTATAGGGACTTTGGTTATTTTGGTATAATTGGTAATGTGTTGTGCCATTGTAAAAATGGCTTGTAATTGCTTATGTTTCAGTTTGTATATATAGCCATGAGAGTTGGCTTAATTTGGTTGGTTTGATTATGTATATAAATGAATGTATATGGCTTATTTTATGAATTTGAGGTTGGTTTTGTGATGCTTATTGCTAGTAGATGTCGTGGTTGTCAAATGATAGATATTAGAGAAGATATATGCTTGTGAAATTGAGCATAATGATGCATGTCTAGAAATGTTTACCTAGTTGAATGGTATAAGTTAAGTTTTGTATGAATAGGATGGTACATTATGGTATTGATATGTTTTGTATTGGTTGGTGTTGGAAATGGTATGAAATATGCTTAAGAGAGGTTGATTGAATGCCTATTATATGATTTGTTTTGGTGCCTTTGATTTTGGTGTAGGTGTGTACAAGTTTGGGTGGCAAATTGGCTTGGTAAATAGCCTATTTTTGTCCACACTGGCAGAGACACGGGCGTGTATCTCAGCTATGTGTGACATACGGTTATTTTACACAACGGTGTGTCCCCTGGTGTTGAAGTTAAAATCAAGTGAGTATGCTCCACATGGCCACATACACGAGCGTGTGACTTGGCCGTGTGGCATCAGTCAATATACCCTATAGGTTTGGCACGGCCTTGCACTCAGCCTGGCACACGGACGTGTATGGCCATTTTTAGGGCACACAGGCTAGCCACACGAGCTTGTGTGTTGGTCGTGTGATCCAAGTTAGAGAGTTACACGGGGTCGGACATGGTTTGGGACATTGCCATGCATTTCCATTTCCAATGTCCACACGGCTTGCAACACGGGTGTGTCTTTGGCCGTGTGAGACACATGGCCGGGCCACATAGACATGTGTCCTCTGTTTTTTAGAATAATTTTCTAAGTGTTTTAAAACTTTCTAAAGTTATCGGTTTAGTCCCGAACCACTCCCAATGCATGGGCCTCTTAGATTCGTATTAGGGACAATATGATTGGTTGTAATTTAATTACATTTGAATTGAGTAAATTGTTTATTCAATGTATGTTTTAATGTGTGATAAGTTCAGTAATGATCCGTAACCCTATTCCAACATGGAACACGGGAGAGGGGTGTTACAATACATTTATTGAGAAAATGTGGTTACTAGCAAATTAAATACATGCTTATATGTGATAATATACATTCATGAAATTGAGACATTGGTTCTATTAAAAAGTAAATGAAACCCTATTAATAGTTTCGGGCTAATTTGAATATAGATGGCATGCCATAGGATAAGAAAAGAACATGGATTATTTCGACTTCGAGTTGATGAGACACTTGGTGCCAATTTACTTCGGTTTAACTGATGAGACACTGGGTGTCAACTTATTACAGTCCTGAGCCTAATTACTTGTTTCGAATTTATCCGATGAGGCACTGGGTGTTAAACTTGAGTGTTGGTTGGGTCTGTGTATCCGTCCGAGTCCGAGTCATGTTAATAGGGGGAAATAAATTATAAAAATCAATGTTGTAACAGACCGTTTTTAGTCAAATCAGAATAGTGGTTTTGAAACCACAAATCCAAGGTAAAAATATTTATTTTATTATAAAATTAAGGTCTACAGCATGATTGTTTAATTGAGTGAAAAATTCGTTAATTTGATAAAAATGACTAAATCGCGTAAAGTGTAAAAGTTATGTTCTAATAGCTAAAGGTGTCTAATAGCTATGGAATCTTAAATTGGAGGTAATTATGTGGTAATTAAACCAATTTAATTGTGAGTGGACATTTATGTGCATGATTAAGTGATCTCAATGGTTTAAAATAAGGTTAAAAGTGTAAATTAAAAATTAAAGTAAATTAAATTAAAGAAAAACAAGGTATCATCTTGTTTCTTCCTACCTATCACCGAAATTTAGACTTAGAAAAGCATGAAAATAGCTTGAAGCATTTGACCAACTATCCCTTATGCATGTAATTGATTTTGACTCAGTTTTTAATTATTTCTATGATTTTGGAGTCGTTGTAACTTAATCTAGCTAGCTGAGGGACTAATTTGCAAAATTTTTAAAGGTTTAGGGTTTTACCATTGATAAATATGTGTGCATTTTGATGTTTGATGATAGAAAATGAATAGTTGTAGTTAGATAAACAACATTTGTTAAGTTATTTTGGGTGAAATTGCAAATGATGGATTTATTTATGAAATATGAAAATTTTGTGGTAGAAATATGAAATAAATGAAAAATATCGAATACTATTTAATAATAGAAATTCGAATAGCATGGGTAGGGACTCAATTCCATGAAATTTTTATTTTTTATGAGCTAGGGACTAAATTGTAAATATGTTAAACTATTAGAGGCAAAACTATAATTTTACCATAATGTGATTTTCGGACTAAATTGAATAGAATGATAATTGAATAAGTTAAACTTGATAATATATAGATCAAGAAAAATGAAGTTCGAATCTAGATCGGGGGAAAAATAAAGTATTGGACTAGTCGATCAATATCGTTGTTTTTGTGATCGAGGTAAGTTCGTATGTTAATAAGCATTAATATAATTGTGTTTTAAATGCTTTATTATTGAATTAATTGTGAATACTACCTTATGGATATGTTCGACAAAGATTCGGCAATTGGAAATCCCGGTTGAACCTTAGGTATAGGTTAGGATACGAATGACACGTCGTTAAGGGTTGTGTGATTTGGATGCTAGTCCGTACGTTTTACCCGTGGTTGAGTTTTCTGACATATGTTACGGATTGACTGTCAGCTTGTGTGAGCAGACCCGTTGATAGCTTGAGAGTGAGCATTACATGAGATATGAGATTGAGATAGCTTCGGCTATGTATTGGCACTTAAGGTGCGAGATTAATGAGTATCTGATTTTATTCCAAATGGTTCAATAGATACATCAAGGATATGGATGAGTTTGAGATTGATACGAGTTAGTACAGGTATGTACATGAACCATACAAGCATTGGATTCAAAAAACTTGTGAAATTCATATTTAACCTTATGAATGTATATGTGATAGGTTTTTGGATCAATATGAGTTATATTATGATCTGTTTAATTGCTTAAATTGTGTATATATGGTAAGTTGAGTTTATTACTATACGAACTTACTAAGCTTTATAGCTTGTTCTGTTTACTTTTCCATGTTTTATAGTTATTATCGAAGCCTGCTCAGATTTGGGAGTTGTTAGAGATCTCATCACACTATCTACTATCATTTTAGTACTTTTGAACTTATGTATTTGGTTATATGGCATGTATAGGAGTTGTGGTTAATTTGGTCTATAGTTTGGTAATAAATTTAGCCATTTGATTTGGCTTGTAAATGATGAATGCTTGGTTATATGTATAACCACGTAATTTGGCTTATTTTTGCATGCTTGGTGATGTATATTTATATATGTGCAAATGGCTTATGTTATGTGATTGGTAATTTCTAGGTGAATGCTTGTTGTGAATTGGTAAGTTAAATACCAAATGGTTGAAATTTGGATATATGGCACGCTTGTGATTTTAAGCAAGATAATGTATATATGAAGTTAACCAATTAGGTGATTTGTGAATGTGAAATTGGTATGTTTTGAATAGGTAAATTATGATGTTATGAACATTATAGTTCTTGGTATGGAATTAGCATGAATTAGGCTTGGTTGAGATTGGTTTGAATGCCTATTTATGCCATTTGGTTTGTGTTGGTGAATGCAAATTTGGGTGAGAAAGATAGCTTGGTAAATAGCCTATTTTTCTCCACAAGGGTAGAGACACAAGCGTGTGTCTCAGTCGTGTGTACCACACGATCTGGTGACACGACCGTTTGTCCGCTGGTGTTTAATTAGAAATCAAGTCAATATGTTCCACACGGCCCAGGACACGGTCATGTGACTTGGCCGTGTGGCATAATTCACCTTACAGTTTTGGCACGGCCTGGCACACGAGCGTTTGTGGGCATTTCGACGGGTACATGGGCTAGTCACATGGGCATGTGGTTTGTCGTGTGACCCAAGTCAGGGAGTTACACAAGGTCGGACACGGGCTAAGACACAACCATGTAATCCTATGTTGAATATCCATAACCTGTGACACGGGCATGTCTTCACACGGCCGGGCCACACGAGCGTGTATCCCCTGTATTTTGTAAAATTTTCTATGTTTTTCAAAAATTTCCTAAGTTATCAGTTTAGTCTCGAACTACTACTAATGCATATTTTTGGCCTCGTAGGCTCATACTAGGGACATTGTGATTGATTGAGAATGCATTTTATTGGATATGAAAAATATATGTAAAATGTATGATTATTTATGAAATAAGTCCAGGAAAACTCCGTAACCCTATTCTGGCACGGATATAGGTTAGGGGTGTTACATTTACTGGCATCAGAGCTATGATTTAGTATGTTCTAGGACTAACATAGCGTATATGAGAGTCTAGCTATACAGGTCATATATAACCTGTGATAGTGTGATATCTTCTGACAGTTTAAATCGTGTTTTCATATAGCTATGGATCCCAATCGAGCATTGGCTGATGATGTTGAAAGTAATGCGCCAGCCTCCGTTCACGGAGTAGCGCAGTCTGAGTTGAGACCCATATTTGGGAGTTAAGGAGGATAGGCTAAAGAAGCCTTCTTCCAAATGATGAATGAATGGTTCACTAAGTTTGTCCGAACTAATCCGGCTGCTCAACAAACTCCACACCCTATTCCCCAATCGGTTCCTGTAGCTCCTCAAGGTTTGGAACCTTTAGGCTTAAGTAAGCCACTTGTGGATAAAATTCAAAAATTCGAGGCTGAAGAGTTTAGAACTACAGCTGATGATGATCTTGAGAGATCCGAGTTTTGGCTTGAAAATACTATTCAGGTATTTGATGAATTGTCTTGCACGCCACCTGATTGTATCGCTTCTGAAAGATACTGCATATCAATGGTGAAACATTTTGATATTCGTGGTGCCGAGAGAAAAAGTCACGTGGGAACTTTTTCAAACTGAGTTCAGAAAGAAATACATAATTCAGCGATTTATCAATCAAGAATGCAAAGAATTTCTGCAGTTGAAATAGGGTTGTATATCTGTGATCGAGTACGAAAGAGAATTTGTGAGACTAAGTAAATATGCTCTAGAGTGTCCCACTGAGGAAATTATGTGTAAGCGATTAGAAGACGGGTTGAACGAAGACATTAGACTTCTAGTCGGGATTCTAGAATTGAAAGAATTTGTTGTGTTAGTCGACAAAGCTTGCAAAGTCGAGAAACTTGGAAAAGAAAAGAGAAAAGCTGATTCTGAGGCTAGAGACTCGAGAAAGAGGTTGATGTGTAAACCCTATCACTCCTCGACAAAGAAATCACGAGATTCGTATAGTCGTTCGAATGCTTAAGTAGGGTATTCTATTAGAGATCGTGAAAAGTAATATACGAGTCCTAAAGCTCAAGCCATTTCAGTATCGAGTGTTAGTAGTGTTAGAACCAACAAACCCGAGTGTCAACAGTATGGAAGACAGCATTTTGGAGACTGCTGGATGAATAACAAAGCTTGTTTCAAATGTGGCTCATAGGATCATTTTATCTTGGATTTTCTCGAGTGACCCGAGAAAGATAATAATCTGAATACAAGACCGAGCAATGCAGCTGCTAGAGAAAGACCACTTAGAAATATGGGAAATGTAATTAGTAGCAAATGTGCGATAAAGGATTCTGCTGTGATACCCAAAGCTTGAACGCCAGCCAGAGCTTACGATATTTGCACTCACGAAGATGCGTTATCACCAAATGTTATCACCAGTACATTTTCTCTCTATGACACTGTGTAATTGCATTGATTGATCCTGGATCAACTTATTCATGTGTTTGTGAGAATTTAGTGTCTAGTAAGAGTTTACCTATTGAGTCTACAGAGTTTGTGATTAAATTATCGAACCTCTTAGGTAAGTATGTCCTAGATGATAAAGTTTGCAAGAATTGTCCTTTGATGACTCAGGGTTATGTTTTTCGACAAATTTGATGCTTTTACCATTTGATGAATTCGATGTGATTTTGGGTATGGACTGTTTGACTCTGTATGATGCTATTGTGAATTGTAGATGAAATACTATTTAATTGAAATGTCAAAATAGTGAAATTCTTTAAATTGAATCCGATGATTCTAGTGGGTTGCCTATAGTGATATCGTCGATGTTAGCACAAAAATTTGTGAGAAAGAGTTGAAATGCTTATCTTGCATATGTAATGGATACAAAAGTGCCTGAATCGAAGATTGAATCAGTGCCAGTGGTTTATGAATATCTGAATGTATTTCCAGGAGAATTACCTGGGTTGCCACCAATTAGAGAAGTCGAGTTTGCTATTGAATTAGTACCGAGAACATCACTGATATCGATAGCTCTGTACAAAATGACTCCGAAAGAATTGAAAGAGTTAAAAGCTCAGTTGCAAGAGCTAACCGATAGAGGTTTTGCACGACCTAGTTTTTCTCCCTAAGGTGCACCAGTGTTGTTCGTAAAGAAGAAAGATGGATCTTTGAGACTGTGTATTGATTATCATCAGCTCAACAAGGTTACGATTAAGAATAAGTACCATTTGCCGAGAAATGATGATTTTTTTGATCAGTTGAAAGAGAAACAGTATTTTCAAAGATTAATTTGAGATATGGCTATTATCAGTTGCGGGTTAAAGATTCGGATGTGCCGAAGACTACATTCAGGACCAGGTACGGGCATTATGAATTTCTTGTTATGCCATTCGGATTAACTAACGCTCTTGCAATATTTATAGATTTGATGAATTGAATCTTTAGACCGTATTTGGACAGATTTGTTGTTGTATTCATTGATGACATTTTGATCTATTCCCGAGATGAATCTGAAAATGCCGAGCATTTGAGAATTGTATTACAAATCTTGAGAGATAAGCAACTGTTGCTAAATTCAGAAAATGCGAGTTTTGGCTTTGACAGGTTGGATTTTTAGGACATATTATTTCAGCGGAAGGCATCTGAGTTGATCCGAGTAAGATTTCAGCAGTTGTTGACAGGAAACCACAAAGAAACGTGTCTGAAGTCAGAATTTTTTTGGATTAGCTGGTTACTATCGGTGTTTTGTAAAAGGGTTCTCAATGATTGCTACACCGATGATTCGATTGCTACAGAAAGATGTGAAGTTTGAATGATCTGAGAAATGCCAATAGAGTTTTGAAAAAGTTGAAAGCATTGTTAATTGAGGCACTAGTTATAGTTTAACCTGAATCACGTAAAGAGTTTGTGATTTTTAGTGATGCATCATTGAACGGTTTGGGATGTGTTTTGATGCAAGAAGGTAAAGTGATAGCTTATGCTTCTAGACAATTGAAACCGCATGAAAAGAATTATCCGACACATTTCTTAGAGTTGGCAGCTATTGTGTTCGCATTGAAAATTTGGTGACATCATTTATTCGGTGAGAAGTGTCATATCTTTACTGATCACAAGAGCTTGAAGTACCTAATGTCTCAGAAAGATTTGAATTTGTGATAACGAAGATGGTTCGAGTTGTTAAAAGACTATAAGTTAGTGATTGATTACCATCCAGGGAAAGCGAATGTCATTGCGGATGCTCTGAGTAGAAAATATTTGTTTGCTTTGCGAGCAATGAACACACAATTGACTATGTCTGATGATTGTTCGATTTGAGCTGAGTTAAAAGCTAAACCGTTATTTCTTCAGCAAACTTGTGAAGCTCAAAAATATGATAATGATTTACAAGCTAAAAGAGTACAGTGCAAGCCGACTACTGATTCAGAATATCATATTGGATCTGATGATTGTTTATTGTTTCGAGGTAGAATTTGTGTACCAAAGAATCCCGAGATCATTCAAAAAATTCTACACGAAGTGCACAGAAGTTGTTTATCTGTTCATATTGGGAGTACTAAAATGTACAATAATTTAAAATAGTTGTACTAGTGGTTGGGCATGAAATGAGACGTTTTAGAATTTGTATCAAAATGTTTGGTTTGCCAACAAGTCAAAGCTGAATATCAAGTGTCTTCGAAACCACTACAGTCAGTAATAATACCAGAGTGGAAATGGGATAGAGTTACGATGGATTTCGTATCGGGGTTACCCTATCTCCAAAAAAGAAAGATACTATCTGGGTTATTGTTGATCGTCTGACGAAATCTGCACACTTCATTCCGGTACGTACATATTTTTCACTCGAGAGAGTAGCTAAATTGTACATTTCTGAGATTGTTAGATTGCATGGGGTACCAGTTTCTATTATTTCAGATAGAGATCCAAGGTTTATATAGTGATTTTGGAAGAAATTGCAAGAAGCTTTGGGTACACGGTTGAACTTTAATACTGCTTTTCATCCTTAGACAGATGGTCAATCTGAAAGAATTATATAGATTCTCCAAGATATGCTTCATTGCTGTGTTTTAGAGTTTTAAGGCAACTAGGAAAAATATTTACCGTTGGTTGAATTTGCGTATAAAAACAGTTTTCAATCGAGCATAAAGATGGCACCGTATGAAGCATTGTATGGTCACAAATACCGAACTACGTTGTACTGGACCGAGCTTAGTGAGAAAAAGATCCACGGGGTTGATTTGGTTAGAGAGACCAAAGATAAAGTGAAAGTAATTCGTGACTGTTTGAAAGCAGCTTTAGATCGACAGAAATCATATGCTGATTTAAAACGTAAAGACATTGAATTTCAAAATAGCGACAGAGTATTTTTGAAAGTATCTCCATGGAAAAAGATTCTTCATTTTGGTCACAAAGGAAAATTGAGTTCGCGATTTATCGGGCCATATGAAATTATTGAGAGAATAGAGCCAGTGACATATCGACTAGCTTTACCGTCAAAGTTAGAAAAGACTCAAAGTGTGTTTCATCTATCGATATTACACTGATATAGATTAGATTTGTCACACATAATTTCTTTGGTAGAGATTGAAATCCAGCCTGATATGACGTATAGTGAAGAACCGATCAGAATTTTGGCTCGAGAGATTAAAGAATTGAGAAATAAAAGTATAGCTTTAGCGAAGGTTCTTTCGAAACGTCACGGTGTCGAAGAGGTTACGTAGGAACCCGAAGAAGCTATGAGGAAACAATACCCTAACCTATTTTCTGGTAAGATTTTCGGGGACGAAAATTATTAAGATTGGAGAGTTGTAACAGCCTGTTTTTAGTCAAATCGGAACAGTGATTTTGGAACCAAAAATTCGAGGTTGAAATATTTATTTTATTATTAAATTGGAGTCTACAGCATGATAGTATGATTGTGTGAAAATTTCGTTAAGAAATTTTATCTTTTGAGTGTCTAATTTGATAAAAAGGACTAAATTGCATAAAGTGTAAAAGTTATGTTCTAATAGCTAAAGGTGTTTAATAACTATGGAATCTTAAAAGTGAAGGCCCTTATGTGGTAATTAAGTCATTTTAATTGTGAGTGGACATTTATTTACATGATTAAGTGATTTTAATGGTTTAAAATAAGGTTAAAGTGTACATTAATAATTAAAGTAAATTAAATTAAAGAAAAACAAGGTATCATCTTGTTTCTTCCTAACTATCACTGAAATTTAGACTTAAAAAAGCCATGGAAATAGCTTGAAGCATTCAGCCAACTATTCTTGATGCATGTAAGTGATTTTGACTCGGTTTTTCATGATTTCTATGTTTTTGGAGTCGTTGTAACTTAATCTAGCTAACCTTAGGAATAGATTAGGATACGAATGACATGTCATTAGGGGTTATGTGATTTGGGTGCTGGTCCGTACGTTCTACCGGTGGTTGAGTTTTCCGACATGTGTTGCAAATTCTAGTCAGCTTGTGTGAGCAACACCTTGTAGTTATGTCTTGACCGTCAACTTGTGTGAGCAGACCCGTTGATAGCTCAAGAGTGAGTATTATATGAGATATGAGATTGAGATAGCTTCGGCTATGTATTGGCACTTAGAGTGCTAAATTCTCGAGTATCCGGTATTATTCCAAATGGTTCAACGGGTATATCAAGGATATGGATGAGTATGAGATTGATACGAGTTAGTACAGTTATGTACATGAACCATACAAGCATTGAATCGAAGAAACTTGTGAAATTCATATCTAACCTTGTGAATGAATATGTGATAGGTTTGTGGATCAATAGAGGTTATATTATGATTTGTTTAATTGCTTAAATTGTGTGTATATGGTAAGTTGAGTTTATTACTATACGAACTTACTAAGCTTTATAGCTTATTCTATTTACTTTTCTGTGTTTTATAGTGATTATCGAAGCCTGCTCGGATTTGGAAGTTGTCGGAGATCTTATCACACTATCCGCTATCATTTTGGTATTTTTGAACTTATATATTTGGTTATATGGCATGTATAGAAGTTGTGGTTAATTTAGTCTATAGTTTGGTAATGAATTTAGCCATTTGATTTGGCTTGTAAATGATGAATGCTTGGCTATATGTATAGCCATGTAATTTGTCTTATTTTGGCATGCTTGGTGATGTATATTTATATATGTGCAAATGGCTTATGTTATGTGATTGGTAATTTCTAGGTGAATGCTTGTTGTGAATCGGTAAGTTGAATACCAAATGGTTGAAATTTGGAGATATGGCATGCTTGTGATTTTAAGCAAGATAATGTATATATGAAGTTAACCAATTAGGTGATTTGTGAATGTGAAATTGGTATGTTTTGAATAGGTAAATTATGATGTTATGAACATTATAGTTCTTGGTATGTAATTAGAATGAATTAGGATTTGGTTGAGATTGGTTTGAATGCCTATTTATGCCATTTGGTTTGTGTAGGTGAATGCAAATTTGGGTGAGAAAGATAGCTTGGTAAATAGCCTATTTTTCTCTACACGGGTGTGTGTCTCAATAGTGTGTGACACACGGTCTAGTGACACGGCCGTGTGTCCCCTTGTGTTTAATTAGAAACCAAGTTAGTATGCTCTATACAGCCCAGCACATGGGCATGTGACTTGGCCGTGTGGCATAAGTTAATATACCCTACAGTTTTGGCACGGCTCGACACACGAATGTGTGTGGGCATTTCGAAGGGTACACGGGCTAGTTACACAAGCGTGTGGTTGGTCGTGTGACCCAAGTCAAGGAGTTACACAAGGTCAGACATGGGCTAGGACACGGCCATATAATCCCATTTCGAATGTCCACACGGCTTGTGACACCGGCGTATCTTTGGCCGTGTGAGACACACGGTCGGGCCATACGGGCATGTGTCCCCTGTATTTTGTAAAATTTTCTATGTTTTTCAAAAATTTCTTAAGTTATCGATTTAGTCTCGAACTACTTCTAATGCATGTTTTGGGCCTCGTAGGCTCGTACTAAGGACATTGTGATTGATTGAGAATACATTTTATTGGATGTGAAAAATGTATGTGAAATGTATGATTATTTATGAAATAAGTCCAATAATGCTCCGTAACCCTATTTTGGCGACGGATACGGGTTAAGGGTGTTACAGATGTGCTTGATATTTGAAATGGCAAAGGATGATAAATGGAAATGAGATGTGAAATGAAATATGAAATGGTGGATTTTGTTGTGAATATTGATGAATTATGAGTAATGAACTCAAGGATTGGAAATAGAAATGAATAATGCCTTTGTATGAGATGGTTTATTAGATGCCTTATAAAATGCTATTGCCATATATTAACATGTGCGATATTTGTTGGATGTGAATAAGAATGAATAAATTAGCATGATAAACTTGATATTCTATATATCATTTTTTAATTACATCTTACATTTTAATTATTTACACCAAGTTTTAATTGTTTGGATTATAGAAATACCACTGAGTGATACTTAACATACAGTTTGTTTTCCTTGCACAGTTTAGGTACTTTTCAACTTACTGTCGACTTAGCATCCAACAACAATCCTAGACTCAAGTGTGGTGATGTTTTATTTTATAATGGCATGTACTTAGGAGGTCTTTTGGTTGATATTATTCTGAGTTCCATGTGTAATGGTATTTAAGTCTTTATATGGTTGTGGTTAAATCTATGTTTTGGTATGTTGGCCAAGCTAATGTTTTGCATGTGTTTTAATTTTAAACTTGGTAGCCTAAATAGCTAAAACATTAGTTCAATTATGGCAATTTAGTATGAATGAGAGTTTGGATGATTGATGCCTTACTAATGTGTTTGCAATTACAAAATATGGTACCAATAAGGGTATATTGGTTAGGCACTTAAGATGAATGTTTTGGCATGTTTTAAGCATGTCTAATTGTGATTTGAGTAGGTTAAATGGTTGGTAAATAAGTTGTTTAGTGTTCAAGTAAACATGATTTGGTAAACTTGAGTTTTAAAGTACATTTAGGCACACACAGCTTGAGACAAGATCTATCACACAGCCGTGTGACACACTTAGTCTAACACACGGCCTGCTACATGGCCGTGTGACCCAAGTCAGTGAGTTACACGGGTTGGGAGACAATCGTGTCCTAACTTCAAAAGTCACACGGGCTGGCCAAACGGGCGTGTGACCCATGTTTCTAAGTTTTTCTGAAATTTTCCCTAAACTTTTAGAATTATTTCAAATTAGCCCCTGTCTATTTTTAGACTATTTTTAGGGTCCCATAAACTTGTATTAATGATTGTAAGAGTATTTTTACTTTAATTTTTAATGAAATAGCAAACCTAAATTAGGTGAAGTAGGTCATTCTGCTAATCGGAGTATAGTTCAATACTTTGATGCTAATAATTGGAATAGTCTTGTTATGTATCCAACTTCTAGCTTTCAAGAGAGGATAAATAGTGATAAGAGTGTAGATAGTGGAAGACCAAGTTTAGAATTGCATGGCATATCTCATCACTCAGTTGTTCAATATAATTATATGGAAATATTAAATTAGCAACTACTATTTCCTGTATAATATGATGTTAATGGTCAGTTTGCACCTTTTCTTACATTGTAATTAAATTTTTTGATTTGTTAGTAACGCCCCTGACCCTAATCTAACGACGGAGGCGGGTTAAGGGTGTTACATAACTAATCCATCTTGGCTTGACATGCGTCTTAGAGAAGACAACCCTTCACTACATATTAAGAACAAATACAGGCTAAGATGGTCCTTTTGCCGAAAACCCTTCCTAGAGAAAAAGTCCTCCCCACTTTGCCATTAAGAATAATAGCGTATGAGACTGTACTCACACATTGAATAAAAAATCCCCCCAAACTTTCGAAAAGCCCATATTCAACATCATTTTTTTTATAAACTCCAACTCCACCCTATCATATGTCTTGCTAATGTCAAGCTTAAGAGCAAGATGCCCATTCTTTCCAAACCTTTTCCATTTATACACCTCTAGAATTTCATACACAAGGAGGATATTATATGTTATTAACCTTCCAGGAACAAAAGCGCTCTACGCATCATCAACTCGACAATTTAATACTTTTTGAAATTGGTTTACCATTATTTTGGAGATAATCTTATACAACACCATACAAAGACTAATAACGCGGAAATGCTTCATACTAGTAAGATTAGCCATTTTTGGAATTAGAACAAAATAGGTATTATTTATTTCCATTAAAGACCTACCTCCATTGAGAACATCAAGACAATAAAACCTAACATCCTGCCTAACAATATGCCAGTATGTTTGGAAAAATAATATTATTGAATGTGTGTTTGATATTTAAATTTGTAATTTGTATTTCTTTTCTTTTTTTCTTTTTGGTTTAGAGATTATATAAAAGTATGAAAAGACAAAAGTGCAATTATAATACTATTAAGGCATAATGTCAAATTTAGCTTTTAATGTTTACATCTTTTGTCAAATTAACAATTATTCTTTCTTTAAGTTAAATTTGACCTTCAACCTTTCAAAAAAGAGTCAAATCACTTTTTCAAACATTAATATTTTAACGATATTGGTGTGGTAACCTGCATGATAGTCCACGTGTACTTTCATGATGTCATGTCACTATTTTTCTTACATGACATATTAACAAATAATTTTAAAATATATAAAAATATTTAAAATTATAAAAAGCTCATAAAAAAAGTAGCATGAAGTACATATGGGTTGTCATTTGGGCTATGATGTTTAAAAATTAACGTTTTAGTAAATATTTTTGTTAAAAGAGATCAACTTAACTTTTTTAAAGGTTGATATTTA
The DNA here is from genome assembly GCF_025698485.1 of Gossypium arboreum. Classification (NCBI taxonomy): domain Eukaryota; kingdom Viridiplantae; phylum Streptophyta; class Magnoliopsida; order Malvales; family Malvaceae; genus Gossypium; species Gossypium arboreum. The sequence continues at coordinate 131,936,534 of NC_069075.1, forward strand.
AATTCAATTTTTTTAAAAATTAGGAGGTCAAATTTAGCTAAAAAAAGAATACGGGTCAAATTGACAAAAAATATAAACACTAAAGGTTAAATTTTAAATTATGACAAATATTAATCATAATCTTTTTAAAAATATTTTTATAATTTTACAAGAGGATAATATCAAATCAATAAAATGGTTAAATATAAGTATTAAAATAAAATTAAATGAAAAGATGAAAAATGTTAAAAGTATGAGAGAAGTTATCTAAAATGTTTTTGGAACGCTCCACTCTCTTCAAATGTGGAAAATATTAAAGGACAAAAATCAACATTTCTTAAACAAACGTCTTTTCACTTTCTCTTAATGTCAACTTAAATTCAAATTAAATAATTTTAAATATCTAAAATAGAACTGTCAACACAAAATTTTAATGATATTTGAATAAAAATTACTGAAGAAAAGAAAAGTGGGATATGCAAATTAAAGGTGTTTTTATAGAGTCGTGCCTCGATTTTAATTGCTTTTTAATTCATTTTGCAATACAATATTAAAAATATATTTTATATTAATATTTATAATTAAATATATTTTAAAGCTTAAATAATTTATTAGAATTTAAAAGGTAAATATTTAATACATTGATAATATATATTTTTCTTATTTCACAACATTCATAAAAATTGTCACCTATCTTTTTTTAAATATTTATTTTCTTAATATTTTACTAATACTCTTGTAAAATACTTCTTAACCTTTTAATTATACTTATAAAGTCTAAAATTTTATTAACAATGGACTAGATATTTTCTTAAAAAAAATCTTAACTCAAGTCTAACTCAAAAGGGTTAAATTTACTAGTCCAATCACTCTAATCTGTTAACAAACCTACATCAAAACCAAATCCTCAAGATTTCTTTTTTCAAAGAGATTGTAAGTTATTTATTCGCAATAATATAATAAAGCAATAATTAAGGTATTTATCGGCATTCCGATAACTAAAGTTGAAATTTTGTTCCAACTATTTCTTCATTTCTTTTGAAAAGTGTAGTAGATAATATCTTTTAAAAAGTTTGTTTTAAAATTTCAAATGTTTAATGTTATTCTCTAAAAATATTTTAAAAATAAAAATATAAAAATAATATTATTAACATTTAATATATGAAATGTAAATTTTAAATATTTTAAAGAATTTAATATAAATTATTTATAAAATTTAATTTTGAATATAAAATTACATTTTAAATATTAAAACATAATTATTAAAAATTCAAAATATATAATATTATATATCAAAATAAATTTTAATAAAAAATAATTATATACTCAATATAAATATTATAAATAAGAGTTAAATAGTTTTTATTTCTTTAAAAGCACAAGAGAGATTTAGGGTAAGTTGGATGGGCAGTGCATTTACCTGCAGTTACTGTAAAAACAGAGGTGGCGGTCAGATTAGATACTGTAGCGATACTGTAACGTGAGACAAAAAGTAAACTAAACATACCGTATCGCACTCAATCGCCCATCCAAACCAACCCTTATGGGGGTTGATAAAGACCCCAGCTTACCCTAAAATAGAAAATTTATTATTTTGGTCTTTTAAATTTTAAAATTTTAAATTAATAAAAATTAAATTAAATTTTACTCCTCTAAAAATAATAAAATTTTAATTTAATCTTTTAAAATTATAAAAATATAAAAATTTAATTTCCATCCTTAAAATTTTTTCGTGAATTCTACTCTTAAAAGCACTATATATTTTTTTATTGATTATGATGTTGACAAATTGGCATTCTTTTTATGCGGGACCCTCAATTTCATCATGAAACCTTTAATTTAGTTTGAAGTGTCAAATTATTGCATGAAAAATAACTAATATATAAAATAATAATAATAACGCATCAATTAAATCTTTTGACTAACTATTTCTTTCATTGATCGTGTTTTTAATAGTCACTCAGTAGCAAAATAAAATAAAATTAAAAATTATAAATATGTAAATATATAAAAATTTAAAATTTAAAATTATTAGAAGTTTAAAAATATAAAAAAAATTTAACGATTAAAAATTAATGAAATTATAAAAATTTGAAACTCATAAATTTTAGAAAAATATTATAAAAATATTTTTATAAAAGTTATTAAAACTTATTATAATTACAGAAAAATATAATTACTATACTAATAATTGCATTTTTTAGTTATTATGTAATGTTGAAACACACCCTTAAAAGTTTTTATTTTAAAGTTTTTCTTAATTGTTAATATTTTTAATACTTTTAAAAATACTTTTACATTTTTTTCCATTTTATTTTAAAATAATTCTTAATATCCTTTTTGAAAAATTACCATTTTCTTACAATTTATTTTTGAATTTTTTAAGTTTTTAAATTTTATATATTTTTTTAATATAGATTATCAGGTTAATATCGGAACATTTAATTAAACATCTACATTAATGGTCAATAACAAAATTCATTAATCAAATAGCTTAATTAATGCATTTTAATGATTAATGGATTAATTATATATATTTGGTGTAAGGGTTAAGTGATATATATTTTTAAAACCGTATAGAGGTTTTTTGTATCATTCATATTTGCATAATTGATTAACATATAAAAATTATACAAATTATCCCTCCTCTTGTATCAAAGTATTATATAAATATAAAATCACCTAAACACAGTTACATATATATAAGATTTGATTACTTTTTATAAAATAAATTCTATAAGTTGAATACTCATGATGATTTATTTATTTTAACCCAAAATGTTAACTTTGTTTTCAGTCAAAATAAATTGACACTTCATTTAAAATAACTTTTTTTATATTTCATTTTCTTTATTTATTTACGTTTTTTTCTATTTCTATTTCTTTCCTCTCCTTTATTTCTTCTTTTCCCATAAACAACCTATTATATTTTATAATCCCTTCACCTCCATAATTTTCTCTTGGAACCAACCTCTCAATTACATTTGATTTCTTAGAGAAAAGAATGGATAATAGAATAAAAGAGAGAAGAAAGGTGATTTGTCAACTTGTTTTTGGTTAAGAAAAGTGTTTTTTTAATGGAAGTAACATTTTGGGCTAAAGCAGGTAACAGAATAATATTTTAGATAAAAATAAAAGTTTAAGTATCAACTTGAAAAATTGATATAGTTTAATTACCAAATTATTAATTAAACCAAAAAAATAATAATAAATTGACCAATTTCATGCCTCTCACGAAGTCGCAAGTGATGGCGGAAATAGAAGGAAGAAATGGAAGAGGAAAATAATGTGACAAAGGTCGTTGTCAACACGTGGGAAGAAATTGACACGTGAAGATGTTGAATTATGAGGACCCACCTTACTTTTTTTTTTAATTTAAAAAATTTGGCCCACTTTGATTTGCGAAGATCGGAATGCTTATATTAACCCGTGAATGATGAATGGAATCCTTACATTCCATCAACTGGGATACCGCCAGGCCTCACCCCTCTCTTTGATAATTGCGTACTTAATGTAAATAAAAGAAGTTATTAAATTAGGTTTTATAAAAGGTGTTAGTTTTGCTGATAGCATAGGGATGACCAGAAAGGTGAAATTATATTAGTAAAGGGAAATTATAGTGAGTTGAGTGAAGGGAACTGGACATTACAGTTTGCAGGTGGGGAAAGGGAAGAGAAAGGACAGGTCAGGCATGTGAGTAGTCAACTCACTCATCCTCTCATTGCCACCTATTTATATAATATGTCTGCCCACTGTGGTTGCTGCCTGTGTTTCATTATTTGGGTGAAGGGGGTCCCCGTTCCCCCTTAATTTCATAGCCTTTTTGCTTTCATTTGCTTCACAAAAGTGAATACCCACATGCATGCATATATTATCAATCATCTTCACCTCTCTTTCTATGCTTTCTTTAAATACCTAAGCCGAGAAAATAATTACAATGAAGCAAGAATCAAACCCCATATCCCTATGGACCCCCCCTCTCTCTCCCTGCTTCTACCAAACACATACAAGGCATAGCACATTCACGTGTGACTATCATATACCTGCCTGCCACTGCCACTGCCACTGCCACTGCCATATATTCAACTACTTAACTTACATTAGGTTTTTTCAACTTTCTATTTAGATACTGAATTGTTTTAACTGTGTGGGTGTGACCAAATAACAGCTGCGATTTGTTCTTTACTTTGCAGAAGGATTTGGGTGTTTAATTGCCTATCCAATGACCCATTCAATTATTTTGAAACTGAATGTGAGGTACCCCTCACCCTTTCGCAACAACATACATAAATTCACAATCATACACTTGCATGCCAGTTCCACACACATTATGAATTCCAACACCCAAATATCACTTAACATTTATAACTGATTTGATTACTAGTGTAATAATACAAGAAAAAAAATTATTTCTTACTTATGTTTTATAATAATTAAAATAAAATAAAAATAATTAATAAAAATTTAAACTTAAAACTAAAAAGATAAAAATATAATCTCTAGCAAAATATAAGACCTTTTCGAAATAAGAAAAAAATCCCTTTCTCTTTCTCAAAACAAATTAAATTAAGTAAAAGTATTAATTTTCTTTTTACAAGTATATACTAAATTAAATTATTTTCTTTTCATTGAAGGAAATGATAATGGAGAGATGTTGCAAATTTCATTATTGCTTTATATTTGTATGTTTTGCATCAGTATTTGCTCCACTCTATAATAAATGTAAATTTTGAAACTTTTTATCTTGAATGTATGTGTCTCAACTTTGTTTTAATTTAATTTTTTAGTTATTTATAATATTTTAATATTTTTAAAGGTATTAAATATTTAAACATAAAACATATGTTTATTTATAATAATTTTTTATCCTTTTAAAATTTACCATTAAGAGTAAAATGATAATTTCATATAATAAGTGAGGCAACACGTGCAATTATTATAATGTATTTATACTTATTGTCTCTGAAAAATCCACCCTATTCTTCTGTGCCTCCAATTTTTTTTAAAAATTTAATTTAATCAAAATAGAAATGGTTTAAAGTTTATTATTTACATTCAAAGCATAATCAAAGGGTATGCCTTAGGCCTTTAGTTAATGGCATTACTATATTTTTAATCCCTTTTAAATGTTAGTAGTTTGATTTTATTTTTAAAACTTCTGTTAAATAAAAATATATTTTAATCCTCTTTAAAGCCAAAAATAAATAAATTCAATCCATTTCAATATAAAATCTTAGCTTGATTAAGTTTTATTTTAAAAAAATCTTGATATCTAATAACACAATTTCTAACTTAATTTCTACATATGGTAAGTAGTATGGCATAAGTGGTCACATTATTATTTTTATTGAAATTGGTACATACTGGTATGAGTTTATTTTGATGTGTCATTTTAAATTTATCAGTGTTTTTAAAAATATTTAATATATAAAATATTTAAATATATTAAATTAATCAAATTAAATAATTTTAAATATAAAAATATTAATTGATTATATAAAATATTAATTAATAAATTTCATAAATAAAATTTTATCATTTAACAAGTGTAAAGTAAACAAACAAAAAAAAATTCCCACAAATTAAAAGAAAAAATTGCCCACAATATTATTTTTTAAAAATCTACAATAAAATCGTTCTATATTAAATATATAAAATGAAAATTTAATATAAAAAAAAGCACATAAAGTTGTGTTAACGAAGTTTTAGAATTTTTTATATATATTTTATATAAATTCTTTACTTTTTCATTATTTATTAATTTTCTACTATCATTTTTAAAGCTAATTTTTAAATTTGAATAATAAAAATTTTATAGGTAAAAATAATTTTATTTATTTTGAACATTATTCACTGATGCAATCGATACGGTTCAAAATTTAGATCGAAAAAAATAATTATTCTGATATATTACTAAAATAATGCAACCGAAACCGAATACATTGCTACTACTTGCATTACCCAATTTAAAGATAGATTGAGAAAAATGATTCCTAAATAGCTACGAACAGATTCTCCTGAAGTAAAATTTTATAGAAAATAGTTTGGTGAAATGCATTGAAAGGTAAAAAAGATAGAATTTCAAAAAATAACCAAATTACTCTGGATTTACAGCAAGATCTTAGTTACTATTACCCTGCCCCTACTATGAAGATGACATATGATTATCCCACGCTGGCACGGCTTGCCAAGCCGAAGCCGCGATGAGAGGGCGGCTATGCCAACCAAGACTCAAACACCCTTCATTTTCTTCCACTGAATACCCTTCCGCCGAGAACAATGTGAGTAACATGCTAGCCTGTTTAAACGCGTTGGACCCCAAATGCAATGCCCTAAACCCGGCTCCACTCAGCCGTCTCCTCCATTTAGCCAATGGCTCGTGCCTTTCTACTCGAGCCGACCCTTCACAGCTCACTACGTTCCCTATTTCCCTCTGAATGTATATCTCGGCTAAAGCTTTTTCCGGCTGAACCCTGCAAGCTTCTAAAGAATCGAACATCGTTGAATAATAATAAAGAGCTTCTGTGAACCGGTCCAGAAAACCTGGTTGATTGTGGTTTGCTTCTTGTTCCACCACTGTCATAATTTTCGGGTTTAAGCCCCGGATCCAGCTCAGCACGGTGTCGATAGGAGAATTCCGGGTCTGTTCAGATCCGAGTAAACGGTGAAGCTGCATGATGGAGTTAACTGCCACCGCTTCTTTTGGATTCACCTGAAGCATCCAAGGCTTAACGTCTTCCAGCCTGGAAGCCGCGACTCCACGGAAGGCAAAGCGGACGTTGACGGACCGAGCCAACTCGGCGAGTCGTAAACCGATCTCGCGAAGTGAGTCACGGCCATCTGGTGATGGCGGTCCAATGCCAGTCAAACGGAGCAAAGGAGGTCCGCCAGGACGTAAAGCCAGGGCTTGTATCAAAGCTGGCCATTGTAGGCCGTGCATCAAATTGAAATCCACCACGTGTACGCAATCGTGACCGTCGAAAGCTTCGAGGATCGCCTGATTGGCCGTGAAGTGAGCGAATTTCAAGTATGGACAAGCTTCGTAAAAATGATGATGCAAAATCTCGTTCTCAAAAGCCGAGCCACCGTTGACAGAGCCACCGCCCATTCCTTGGAAAATACGGCGGCTTAAAGCGTCGATAAAATGTCCAGCAACTTTACCGATACCGCAAACGGTGTTGACATGAGTCAGTAACCCTTGCATGTCGCCGATCAATGAAGTAGCCAATGAGAGGTCTCCACTTTGGACGCACTCAGCACAAGTCATCAACATGTGGACCAGCCTTATACCCGAATCTTCTTCCATGGCCGTGACAACCGTCAACTGATTATCCAAACTCTGTTGCTCGTCATAAGTAATATTCTGGTGCACCTGCGGTGTATGAGGTTCGGCGGTGGTCCACGCGCTGTTTACCACCGTTTGATTGTTTACGGGATCCACGATGAAGTCGGAGGAGCAAGTGGGAGGAGGCTCAGCGAACTCAGTTAGCAGCGAGTCGACCCAGCAGACCAGATCAGAAGGGTTATAGAGTATAGCATCAGAGGCAAGTTGAGAGAAATCTGCAGGCGAATTACCCATGGCGGTTTCGAGTCGTTCCAGTCGTTGAGCTACTTGTCGTAACTCCGACGACCGGACTTTATAACCAGCACCGGCGAGTAGTCCATCAATATCTTGCTGCGGTGGCTTGGACGAGGAGGAGGAGGATGATAAGCTGCCACTGCTACTTCCCGCTGATGACGAGGTGGAGTCGTACCGCAACATGATTCAAATTAAAATTAGTTTCTTGGTTTTCAAATATTGAAAGAAGGGGCAGATCTAGCATGGCCCAAAGTTGGGAGAGACAGAGTGAGTAAGAAATGGATGAAAAAGAGAAAGTGAGAGAGTAGACGAAATGAGCTATGTATCCATCTTTTTAGATACTTTCTCTTTCCTCATTTTTCATTAAAAAACACCAATACACAATCATGAGTGGGATAGAAATTGAGTAAAAATTTTCAAATATATAAAATTAAATTGCAAAAACTTGGTCGAATCGTTTATATTTGTAGATGCTAAAAACATGGATTGAATTGAAAGAGATGGTTGATGGAGAGGAGAAGGCACTTTTGCAACACTTTTTTCCTCCAATCTCAATTTAGACTTAGACCAAATACATTACTCATCTTGCACATATCTTTTACACACCTAAACTTACTGTACAGTTCGAGTATCTTTGAGTGCAAAACCAACATAAATTAAGCAAAATAGAGTTAAAATGTTTGTACCGTGTCGGTACTTCTCTTGGTTATTGTTCATTTTTATTCATTCTATTTGAGTTGTACAGATGCATGTATGTGTCTATACCTAGGTGTAGGGAAATCAAAATCTAAGTCTAAAATATCTCCAAAAACATACAGATTCAAATTATTCTTAGTCCTCAAAATATTTCCAAAATATCATTCAAAACATCATGTAATTTATCTAATGTACCACAAAATGTGGTTACAATGTTGCTAAAAATCAGAAACAATGCAAAGATGAAACGTAACTATTTTGCCCGAGATCATGATCTTGTCTATCTTGATGAAAATTCCTACGACTTGATTCATTTCATGAAAATGGATTCAACTTTAATATAACAAAAACTAAATATACCTCGACGATGATACTAAGACTTGACCCTTTTTTAGAAAACATATTTGATTTTTCATAAAATGACAATTAAAAGGATCTCAATGACAATCCTAAGGCTCAACCCATTTTTTGAAAGGAAATTCGATTCTTTTATAAATTGATAATTAGAAGGACTTCAACAGCAATCTCAAGGCTCAACCCTTTTTTTGAAAACAAATTCAATTTTTGATAAAATGACAATTGAAAAAAAAAAAACCTCAACAATAATCCTAACTCCCGAGGCTTGGCCCATTTCTTAAAAATGGATATAATTTTTGATAAAAACAACAATTGAAAGCACCTCAACAACAATCTCAAGGTACAACCTCTATCTTGAAAAATAAATTTGATTTTTGATAAAAGAAAACAGAATTGAAAATTTTAGAAGGCAATCTCGAAGCTCGATTCATTTTTTTCAAAACAGATTCAGTTTTTAATTAAATAATAACCAAAAGAATTTTAACATTAATCACAAGGCTCAACCTATTTTTTAAATAGTGTAAATGATTAATCCCGAGTTTAAAAACAATTTTTGTGAAACTAGAAATTGAAAATATTTAGCAGGACTTTTTGGAAATGAGCTTTGAAGAAACCAGAAGTTTGAGGCGAAACTAGAATTTAAATAGTAGGAAAAAGCAAAATTTGAAAATAACTTCCTATCATTGCCAGATACATTGGGTTGCCAACTTACTAGGGCTTGCAATTTTATGTATCATGCCAAGTTGGTTGGGATTAAATCTCAACTAAAAGCCAACTTATTCAAAAAATAACTCTAAAAACTAATAGAAAAATTAAAAGGAAACAGAAAGGATTTAAGCGAGAGAGATGCCAATAGTTTAACAACAAAAAGAATCAGATGACAAAATCGGGGGTGTTGAGTTCTGATCTAACGCTAAGAGCAAGAATAGTGGAATTGAAGAAAATATTGACACTAGTTAGGACCTTCTTTTGTTGAAGAAGATAGATTATTTCTTTGAGGGAGAGTAAAAAAAAATAATTTAATAATGATAATGTTTAGATCACAATAACTTTTAACTCTAAATTTCTTGTTGTTTTTTGCCCTAAACCACAAAAAATAAATTAAAAATAAAATTGCAGCATTCACATTTAAACGATTCAAAGAAGAAAAAGAAAATTTCAATTATATTCAAATCCTTAACTCTTCAGCTTCAATATAGGAAGAACAATATCCAAACAAAAGATAACTTCAAAAATCTTCCCATTTCTAGGTCCATAAAAAACTACTTTAAAAAATAAACACAAAGCAGGAGATTTGAACCTGTTCTAAATCTAAAGCAGAAGCAATTTTAACTACTTTGAGAAAAGGAGAGTCGCCATTCGACTCAAAATATAAAGAAATACTTAGTAAGATGTTAACAAAGATGTCATAATATTTCAGATGAAAAGTTAAAAGTGTGCATTATACTATACTTACTTTGAAAAATCAATCCTCTTGAGGACGCAACATCGTGCTAGTTTCTTCGACACTTTTTACGAGTTCTAGCAACAGGTCGTCCCATTCATCAATGATGGAGGAACAATCCATCTTAATCTTTTGAAACCATTTCAACTGCTTATTATTTCTTACACGGTAGACCTTGTGATGGTGGATGAGTTCTCAAAGTTGAAATTCAAAATCATTGTCATCACTTTGTTTGTCTTCTCTTCATGGTGGAGATGATAGAAAAAATTCAAAGCTTCCACCATCTGCATCCTTCCTATCTCTAGTTCATATAGCTTTGATTTTTTCTCACCAAACTCAGATTTCTAGTACAACAATCTAATGTTTCAATATTTCAATTTCAAGTGCAACAATCTTATGTTTCAGTTCTTTTAACACCCTAGACCCAACCCGATCACCAGATTCGGATACCAGATAATACAAAGACCCAAATGACTTAATTATATTCCTAAAACAAATCTTATTACTTTCTCAAACATTTAATTTACACCGTAAACTATATTGTCCTACACAACATCTAAAAGATAATGTCTTACAATCTTATTTAAAACATTGAATTTAAATCTAATTTTTTTAAATGAGTTCGACTAAACCCCTAAGGCGTGGTCTTTAAATGAGAGCCCCTCTATATCCTGAACGACATCCATGCCCTTCCCATGATTAGCAGTGTCTGCTTGGTCACTCTACTCCATTTTCGAGTCAAAACCCTTTACCCTGTGAAAACATATAAATTCATAAGTTCAAATTAACTTAGTGAGATTTTGTGAAGCAGTGCAATAACAATATTTCAAAGTTTTCAAGAAACAAAATGTAAAGCAGAGTCATCAACTTCCTGTTTAATCATCTATCTACCGCAATTTGTACCAACATAATCTCTGTATTGCCCTCTTTTTCTCAACTTACCCATGGTGGACTTATTCTCTATCTCAAGTGTGAGCTTGTTCTTTACGATGGCAGCTTTCACATTTACCCATCCTCTTGAACGAGGAATTCATTGCTCCATTACTAGCTGACTTTCCTTATGATCCCCTAGATTTCGGATTTTGACTCTAATCCGCCACACAATCTCATCAACCTGTAGTTCTGTATATATTGCATGCCGACTGCGCAGGTGCCTTATCGTCCTAGCATATTTATACCTTTCGGCTAGCCTTAAGCTACTAGTTTGCCCTGTTTCAGTCTTTTGTGATCTTCAAATCATAATCCCCGCTACTTATGGGCGGACCATTCTCCGAAGGTAGCCCTTGTAGACTTACTCGTTTTCGATAAACCTTTATTTGCGAGCCCATAGACTTAGGTTCCACTTAGTCGTTTCACTATTACTCGTAATTTCGGTGTACTCGCTAAAATTTCACGGGCTCAAACTTCCACAGACAATCCTTCGTCAGCAACTTACCTGCATTCTCAAATGTGCCTACCCACCCTTTTTATCCTTGAAGTTTGGCAGATCCCATTTACAAGCGTTCTCAAACATGTTGTACTCATCCATTCATGTTACTTGCTGAAGCCATTTCAGTTACTTCTTATTTATTACACGACATACCTTGTGCTGACGGATGAGTTTTCGAAGTCAAGAATCGAAATCCTCGGTGATCACTTTGTGTGTTTTCTTTTCATGGTGGAGATCCTTTTCGATCTCCCGATTGACAGCATTCAAAGCTTCCACCATCTGCATCCTTTCCACCTCTAGTTTCAATAGCTTTGATTTCTTTTCACCAAACTCAATTTCTAGTGCATCAATCTCATGCTTTAGTATCTCAATTTCTTGTGCAACAATCTCATGTTTCAGTTCTTCAATTTCTCTACTGTGTCTTCTCTTTAAGCTTTCTAGTTTCAGATTGTGTTTAGCCACGCGTATTTGGAGCTTAGAACTTGCATGCTTCAAAAACAAAAGTGGTCTAACTACTTTCGCATATAGCATCTGCTCTGAAGTAGGTTTATGTGATGGGTCCTCTTCCAATCAAATAGTTGAGTCTGAAAATGTTTAGATTACAACAACTTCTACCTTTAAATTTCTTGTTGTTTTCTACCCTAAACCATAACAATAAATTAAAATGAAAATGAAAATTGCAGTATTCACGTTGATTGATTCAAATAAGAAAAAGAAATGTGAAATTCAACATTTACATTGAATGATTCAAATAAGAAAAAAATTCAATTATATTCAAATCCCTAATCCTCCAGCTTCAATGTAGGAAAGACAGTGTCAAAATAAAAGATAACTTCAAAAATCTTCCCATTTCTAGGTCCATAAAAAACTACATTAAAAAAATAAATAGAAAACAGGAGATTTGAACTGTTCCAAATCTAAATCTAAAGTGGAAGCAACTTTGACTACTTTGAGAACAGGAGAGGCGTCATTCGAATCCAAATATAATATTCCAGATGGAAAAACGAGTGTATTATGCTATTTACTTATTTCGGGAAATCAATCCTCCTGAGGACGCAACACCATGCTAATTTCTTCAACATTTTTTAGGAGTTCCAGCAACAAGTCCTCCACTTCATCAATGATGTGGGAACAATACATCTTAATCTTTTGAAGCCATTTCAGTTGCTTATTATTTTTTACACGGTAGACCTTGTGCTGGAAGATGAATTCTCGAAGTCGATAATCGAAATTCTCGACGATCACTTTGTGCGTCTTCTCCATGGTGGAGATCTTTCTCGATCTTCAGATCGACAACATTCAAAGCTTCCACCATCAGCATCCTTTCCACTTCTAGTTGAAATTGCTTTTATCTCTTCTCACCAGTGTAACAATCCGATAGTTAGGGTTGTCGAAAAGTGAGGTTCGAGATTCTATTTTCGTAAAAGGAACCCGTAGGTATTTTTATTAAATGTTTATGAGGAATAGTGAATCAAATTTTGGATAGATAATTTTCGTGAAATTAGAAGTTGTTAAGGTGCAGGAATCAAATCGCGTAGGTGTTAAAAGTTGAATTATAGATTTAAATTAATTAAATAGATTAAATTAACAATTATACCATTTCGTGGATGGTGATGGGTTAAAATAATAAATGTTATGTTTATTATATGTATATTTATATATATGTTATAAATAATAAATAAAATGAATCTAATGTATATATCTAATTATAATATAATAATATATGAATGAAATTAAAACAAAATAAGTAAATTAAGAAAAAAAGTGGCATGAAAGAGAAAGAACATTCTCTTTTACATGCAATTTTGAAACAAAAAGGAGGAGGGAGAAGCAACCAACGGCACCTAATGGGTTTTTAACATTCAAACTTCATTCGGTTAGTCAATTTAGTCTCTTTTTTTGTAATTTTTATGTTTTTGGAATCCTAGTACTTAGAGCTACCTGACCTATATTGCAATTTTGAGTACTGCTTAAGATTTTAGATGTTACCATTGTTGAGTAGTTAAAGCTTTAGGAATTAATTTGATAGATTTTTAAGTTAGATGTGAAAAATGACTAAACTGTGAAGTCAAATGTTAATTTTGAGCAATAAAGACTAAATTGTGAAAAATTTGAAATTATGGAGTAGAATTGAAAATAGAGAGCTAATTTTAGCTTAGAGTGAAATTAGTATAAAAATTTGAGGTTAAATATGGATATTAAAATTTGTCTCAGTTTAGGGACTAAATTGAAGTTTAAGCAATTATAGTGTAAAAGTTGAAAATTCAATGTGAAATTGAATTGTGCAATATTAATGTATTTTAATTGTCTTATTCCATAGCTAATGTCTTACCAGAATCCTAGAGTAAAAAAGGAAAGCATAAAATCGACGTCGAATAGCTCAGAATTTACGGTTTGTGTTTCTATAATCCGAACTAAGTTAAAAATTATTGCATTTTGAATTGTTGCATATGGTAAGCATTTGAGGTGAGTACTTTTATACTTTGAGATTGGATTGAATTCATAGTTGATTGAAATGGATTGATTTGGTATATTATGAATGTATTGATTATATGAAGATTGAATTGAATATATGTTTAAATGTGATAATGTGAATATATGAGAATTGGACATTGGATGTACTTGTAATGAAATGGAACCCTATTAACTATTTCGGTATAAGTCAGATATAGATGACATGCCATAGGATAGGAAGAGTTCAAGGATTTCTTCGACCTTGAGTCGATGAGGCACTAGGTGCCAATTTACTTCAGTTTAACCGATAAGACACTAGGTGTCAACTTATATAGCGCTGGGCACAGATATTATTCGGATTTATCCAATGAGGAACTGGATGTCAAACTGGTGTGTAGGTTGGATCTGTGTATTCGTCTGAGTCCAAGTCCGAGTCGTGTTAATAGGGGAAATTGAATAATTAAATTTATGTGTTTGATATTGATATGGAAAAGATGAGAAATGAAAGATGAAATGATGAAATGAGATGTGAATTTGGAAATGAAATCAAATATTGATTAAAGAGTTGAATCATGCCATTGCATGAGTTGAGATTAACAAATGCTACATGAAATGCCATTGATATGTGATTGAATGTGGAACTTTGGTAGATGTGAATAAGGAATGAGCAAAGTTATATTATTGATTTGAAACACATTTGCATATCTTTACTTGTTGCATTTTTACATTTTAATTACTTATATCAAGTTTATATTGTTCGGATTATAGAAATACCACTGAGTTATACTCAACGTACGGTTCTGTTTTCTGTGCGCAGTTTAGGTACTCTTCAACTTCTCGTCAACTCAGCATCCAACAACAAATCTCAAGCTCAAATGTAATGATGTATAATTTTGCAATGGCATGTGCCTAAGAAGTCTTTGGTTGATAGTTGGTTTGGAAATGTGAGGTTATTTTGGTTTACAGTGAAATCATGACTACTTATATATATATATAGTTCTAGTTGAGGTAATGTTGATAAGATAGCTTAGCTTAATGTTTGATATGTGCTTAGCTTCAAATTGGTAACTGAAGGAGTTGAAAGTTAGTTAAATTATGACAAATATGATATGAATAGAAGTTTTAATGGTTTATTTCTTTGCTTGTGTGTTTGATGATATATAACATGGTACTAATGTGGGCACATTGGTTAGGGCACTTAGGATGGTTGTTTTGGCTTGTGTTGAGCATGCTTAATCGTGTTTTGAATAGGTTAAATGACTAGTGAAATGATTGCTTAGTGTCCAAGTAATCACAGTTTGGTAAACTTGAGTTTTAAGGTACATTTAGATGCACACGGCCATGTGACACACACGGGCATCCACACGGGTGTGTGGCCTGAGCATGTTGAAAAAATAGTATAGGTGTAGTTTCCACACGGGCTGACACACGGCCTGCAACACGGCCGTGTGTCTTAAGTCAATAAGTTACACCGACTGGGACACAGTTGTGTGTCCCAACTTCGAGAGCTACACGGTCTAGGACATTTCACACAGCTGTGTGCCCTATGTTTTTAGGTATTTTTAAAATAGACCTAAACTTTCTGAATTGTTTCAAATTAGCCCTTCTTTGTTCTTAGGTTATTTCTATAGTACCGAAAACTCGTGTTTAAAACTGTATGGGTGAATTTTATTGTGATTTTGAATGAAATAGAATAAATCATTATTAAATAGAATTCTATTTGAATATTGCTCGTGTATAAAATAGAAATTCGTTGATTTATATAGGATATGATTATGCAATTAAATGTTCAGATTTGGTTAGTAATACGCGTGACCCTAATCTAGCGACAAAAAAAGGTTAGGGGTGTTACAACCAAACTCAATTTCTAGTGTTTCAATCTCATGTTTCAGTATCTCAATTTATAATGTAGCAATCTCATATTTCAGTATCTCAATTTCTAATGTAGCAATCTCATGTTTCAGTATCTCAATTTCTAGTACAACAATCTCATGTCTCAATTCTTCAATTTCTCCATTGTGTCTTTTCTTTAAGCTTTCGAGTTTCAGATTGTGTTTAGCCACATGACTTTGCATCTTAAAACTTGCATGCTTAAAAAATAGAAGACCTCTAACTACTTCCGCATGTAGCATCTGCTCTAAGGTAGCTCTACGTGATGGATCCTCCTCCAATCAAATAGTTGAATATGAAAATGTTTAGATCACAACTGTAACACCCCTTACCCGTATTCGACATCAGAATAGGGTACGAGACATTATCGGACTTAAACACAAGCAAACATATATTTTCGAGCCACAAATTTTTGTCCAAATTAAAAAATTTTACATTTAATCATAAAGTCCCTAATACGAGCCTACGAGGCCTAAAACAGGCTTTGGAAGTAGTTCGGGACCATACCGAGAACTTTAGAAAATTTCATAAAACTTAGAAAATTTTTACTCTAAACAAGAGTCACACACCTGTGTGGATTTGGGACATGCCCGTGTGGGCAGGCCGTGTCGTCACACACGCCCATGTCCCTAACCCGTGTAACTCTCTATTTGTCACCCAAGAACAAATTGAGGACATACGGCCAGGTCACACGACCGTGTGCTAGGTCGTGTGGTCGATTTAAAATTTATGAATTTTCATTAAATAGGTGCAGACTTCACACGCCCAAGACACACGCCCGTACTTGAGGCCGTGTCATCCACATGGCTGGGACACACGCCCATATCTCTGCCCGTGTGCTCAATTCTGAGCATTCTGTTTCTCAAAATTAAGGTGTAAGGGGCACACGCTGGAACACATGCCCATGGGGCAGACCATGTGTCACACACGGCCTAGACACATGCCCGTGTGCCTACCGGTGTGGATAAAAATAAGGCAATCTACTAAGACATTTTGCCACCCTTTAATGCACACATCTACACAACATAACATAGCACCAATCCAAGCACATATATACAACCAAATCAGCCACAACCGAGACACCAACACATCATTCACATGCTACCATCTTTCATACACAATCATCACACACTCATAAACCTAAATCATGTAAATTTCTACATGAAAAGCATTATCATATAAATTACTTATACCAATAGTAGCCAATTTCAAATGGCCTTATACAAAATGAACTTTCAACCAATATAAGCCATCACATTTAGCCAAATAAATTATGACACATAACAATATAACCAAGTCCCCTATACATGCCATAACTCAAAATGTTGAAATCATTGGTACCAAAATAATTATTAATAGTGTGAGTGGATTTCCGACGGTCTCCGGTCTCCGAGCTAGCTTGGTGACACTATAAGATAAGGGAAAGAAAGGGGAGTAAGATATAAAGCTTAGTAAGTTCCTATGCAAATAATAAGCATCATAACCACACATTTAACATACAATTAACATAATGAAAATTTGCATGAATATTATTAAAATCTTATAGTCATAACTTACTCAATCACAACCTTACCAAGGTTTCATCACATATCAAGCTCGTTACCTATAAGTTTTACGTACATACCTGTACTAACTTGCAACATAACCATAGTCTTTCACAACTTTGACATTCCCGTTGAACACTCGGAATATTAACGGATACTCGAAAATCTTGCACATAAGTGCCATATATGTAACGCCCCAATTTTCGGGAATCCTGTGAATGTTGGCATAGGTTTAATTATGTTAGTGGGCCTCTAGAAGGCCCAAGCTTAAGATAGAACCCGGTAATTTTAGTTAATTTTTGTTCCATAAGAAAAAGGGAGTGAAATTATGAAATAGGACCTATGTGAAAATGTTTGAAAATGCGATAGGCTAAATTGAAGTGGCCAAATAAATAGGAGTGCAAAATAGGAGGATTTGCATGATAAACCTCCCATTTTACATGAAGTGGCCAGCTATCATGTTGTTGTAGACAAAATGTACACTTGATATCCATAATTTATGGTACAAATTGATACAAATTGATAATGGGTTAGGTAAATGTTCCATGACAATGGATTAGGTAAATATTCCATGATAATGGGTTAGGTAAATGTTTCATGATAATGGGTTAGGTAAATGTTTCATGATAAGAATTACATGTCTTTTGTATTAAAGAATTAAATGGATGAAATATGAAGTTTTATTAAAAGAAAAGGGGTGAAAAGAACAAAGTTTTGTCCATCTTTGTTCATCATAGCTGAAAGTCGAGAAGAGAAAGGAGAGGAGAAAGCTCTTGAGTATTCGGTCATTAGGAGGAGGAAAATTGAAGGTAAGTTCTTGGTACCTTGCTTCTATTTTGAGGTTCATGAGTTCTTCTTGATTCTACCTTAACTCTTGAAGTATATTTTGATTTTTAGTTGTGTTGTGAGCATTTAGTCATGAATTAAAATGAAGGAAATGGTTGTTGTTTCATGTTCTTTTGATGAAAAATGGAAGATAGGTGAAGTTGAGCCAAACAAATGAACATGCATGTGCCTTAGATGCTAAAGGGAAAAATCGGCTAACATGTTGTGCTTTAAAATGATGAAATGGAGATTATACTTAAGTAAAATCATAGATATGTGATGATTGATTGGTGATATACATGTTTAAATAACATGCATGCAAGGTATGTGTGAAAGAGTGATTTGGTAATAAATTTGCTTGAGACAGTAGCAGTAACGTGAATTTGGAAAATCACCATAAATTGTGGGAGATGAATTAGAAGCTGAATAAATTATGTAATTAAAGCTTAATGAGTCTAGTTTCAAATGAAATAAACTAGAACATATTTTGAATTCTGTACAATGAGAAATTTGATTCGTAATGAAGAGTGGTCAGATTAGTCAAACAGTGAAACATGGGAAACTTTGAGAAAAATCTGGTATTTATTGGCTAAACCAAAAATTCTGAAAATTTTATGGATAGAAGATATATAAGTCTATTTTCAGGTAAAATTAACGGAACTTGATTTGGAGTTTCGTAGCTCCAGTTATAAATGATTTAGTGACTATTGCTCAGGAAGACAGCTTGCAGTGAAATTGTGATTATGTGGTAAACATTGACAAAAAATTGTTAATGAGTTGCTTATTGATTTCTTATAAGCTTACTATGATCTGTAGGTGTGGTTGGCCGAATATTGTAAGGGGTTAATACGTAGTTCGTATTTGAATAGTTAGATTAATGTGTTAGTAATCTAATTGTAGGCAGTTCGTGTGTGGATCTCGACATAGAAATCATAAGCAAATGTGTGTAATCGACACCCTCTCATAGACTAGATTGGCAAAAACCGAAATGCCGAAATGCCGAAAAGTCGGTATTTTGGGAATTTGCGAGTGTGCGAATGCTCGTAAGATATTTGGGTTTGTATATTTGGTAATCTAAAGTAATAAACTGCAGTACGCGCGATTTCATACATTTTGATAATTTGGGCTTAATGGGCCAAAGATTGGGTTCATGGGCCAACGGGCCCAATTCGTAAGTATCTTGTGTAAGTGTTCGATAGTACGTAAATAGTTAGGATATGCATGAAAACCCTAAAAGTAGCTAAATTACTATAATACCCTATGTATGGAAAATTATGTTATACCCCTAGGTGCAAAATTACCGTTATACCCCTAGGGTTAATTTTGACTGAAAAGCATGACGATCTGATTCTGTATGATGTATGCCATGATTATATATCTGTTGCATGGGGACATGGGGACATGGGTTGGATATGGTTGGGTTTCTGCATAAACATGTAATATCATTACGCTCATTATGGGCCTATGGGCTTTATTCAGATTCGCTCGGCTAAGGCCAACTTATTCTATTTCGTGGTTTGAGTGATATAGGCTATGGTTGGGTTATTTTACACACTGAGTTTCCCCAAACTCACCCTTTTATTTTCATCCACGCAGAAATCCCCAACCATAGTGGGCTTGGAGTCGTGAGGGAATTTGAATGGCCACCCGTTCTGAAAGTTTGATTTTCTTCTGGTGAACTGGACATCCTTTTATTTACGTTTGAAGTTTTTGGGCTTTTAAATGTAATAAGGCCGCTTAATTATTTTTGATGGTTTTAATATGTATTACTAAGATATGTGTTACTTATTTTAACTGTTGAAATTGGATAGCTTTAGGGCGCGTTTTCAAAAAAACAACAATTGATTTCAAAATAACACGACAACAAGTAAAGCTTCCGCAATAAAAGTATTTTATAAAATTAATCACTTTTCCTAAAAATGACTTAATCAAATCAGTTTCCTAGAAATATACATGATGTTAAGGTGTGGCAATGGCGGTGTGCATGTCTAGGATTGGATCCGAAGGGAGCTTGGTACTTAAGTAGTCTGATAGACTCACCTTTTTTTTTTCGGTTTCCTACCTGGTGCACAATTTCCATTCACTTTAACCCTTAATGAATTAATCTTTTGAACATCAAGTACGATTTTCTGGACTTAGAATGGAAATTTTTTTTTTACGTTTTTGATGTGGCATGCCGGATCTGGCCATAACTTCTAGGCCGGGTTTGGGGTGCTACAATATACGTAGCCAAAGCTACCTCATATCTCATAATACATATAGACTCGTTTCAAGCTATTCTCAAGGCCTACTCACACAAGCTGTCAGTCAGGACATAGCTACACAATGCTGCTCACACAAGCTGTAAGGTATCCGCAATATATGTCGAACTACCTAGCCACTGGTAGGACGTATGAGACCAGCACCCAGATTACATAAACAAATGGGTTCCTAGTGACATGTCACTCGTATCCTATTCTATTCCAAAGGCTCAACTGGGAATTCTCGCTTGTTGAAACTTTGTCAAATATGTCCAAAGAGTCATTCACAATTCATACAATATTAAAGCATTTAAAACATAAATATAACAATGCATTATTTACATATAAACTTACCTCAGTACAAAAATAGTAGAATTGGACTTAATAGTTAAACACTTTGTTTATCCCCCAATCTAGGTCTGAACCTTATTTTTATTGATCTATAATAACAAATTTAGCTTATTTAATACTCACATTGTTCAATTCAGTCCAAAAAATCATATTATGGTAAAATTACATTTTTGTCCCAATGTTTCACATTTTTATTATTTAGTCTCTAGGCTTGTAAAATGATTTTCATAAAATTTTTTCATTACCCAAGCCTAGCCGAACCATTTTCATACTTATACCAGCCCACATTTTCCACTTAATCACACTTTTACTACTAACTTTATAACATTTACAAATAGGTCATTTTTTACATTTTTACCGAAAATCATTTAGTAAAAGTTGTTTATCTAACACCAAACATACATTTTCTACCATTAAACATCAAGATACACAAATATCCGTCATGGGTAAAAATTTATACTTTGATTATTTCTTAAATTGGTGGTAGAAATAGATAGATCGAGTCACAACGACTTCAAAAATGTAAAGAGCATTAAAAACGGGGCAAGAACGAACTTACAATCGAGCTTGGAAGATGAAAAAACCCTAGCTTTGGAGACCCATTCAATTTTCAGCACAAGGGACTAATTTGAAGAAGATGATATCTTTTATTTTAGTTATTTTGGCTTTATTTACCAAATGACCAAAATGCCCTTTTCTTAAAACATAAAATTTCTCTCACTTCATGTCCATTTTTGTCAACTAACTTAAAAAATGGTCTAATTTCCATCTAAGGACCTTCAATCTAAAATTTTATAGCAATTAGATACCTCCAGCTTCTAGAACTCAAGTTTTGCACTTTTTTTGTAATTTAGTTCTTTTTGCTAAATTGAGTGCTCAAACGTCAAAATTTTTGAACAAAATTTTCATAGAATCATTCCATAAAACTGTAGACCATAAAAATATAAAAAAATAAATTTTTTCGCGTCAGATTTGTGGTCCCAAAACCATTATTCCAACTAGACCCAAATTCGGGCTGTTACAATAACAACTTCTACCTTTAAATTTCTTGTTATTTTTTGCCCTAAACCACACTAATATCTCAAAATAAAATTGCAGCATTCACATTGAAGAATTCAATTAGGAAAAAGAAAAAATCAATTATATTCAAATCCATAATCAATTATATTCGAATCCATAACTCTTCAGCTTCAATGTAGAAAGGACAATGCCGAAACAAAAGATAATTGCAAAAATCTTCCCACATTTTAAGGTCCGTAAAAAATGAATTTTAAAAAAATAAACAAAAAAAAGAGATTTGAACCTGTTCTAAATCTAAATCTAAGGGTGCGTTTGTTTACCAGGAAAATATTTTCTGTAAAATATTTTCCTAGTTTTACGGTGTTTGGAAGCCTAAAAACATTTTCCATTTGGAAAATGATTTCCAAGACACGGGTAAAATAAACTGCAATTTGGGGAAAATGTCTTACCCTTTTGAATTCGGAAAGACATTTTCCGGAAAAATGACGCCTTCTTCTCCCCTTTCCCCCTCCCCTTCCCTTTCCCTTTCGGTTGCACATCAGTGCCATTGCTAGGTATCCTACCCCCCGCCCTAAATTCCTCAAAAGTTGCATGATTTCGAAGAACGACAATGAGAAATTTTGGTCAAGTACCTTTTCCAGTTCCTCCTCCATCCACGTAAAGCTCCTTCACTTCTTCTGTTCTTCATTCCTTTTCCTTCTTCTGTTATTCATATTCTTTTCTAGGTAAAAGTCTGTCGCATATCTCTCTTCTCAAAATATTCTGTTTCGTTTCCTCTCTTTCTCTCTTTCTCAAGCAAATGTACCATAAATTTTTCGCTGGGTCTTGGCTTAAGGCGATGATCGTTCTTTGATTTCTAACATACATCAAACCCTAGTATCATGCTTGGGGCAGGTCTTGTTGCAAAGAAGGCTTGTGAACTTGGTTTACAGGTATGCCAAATTTTTGTTTATATGTTTTGCTACTCTTTCCTTCTCATCGATCTCTTCTACTCTCGTTTTTTCTCCCTTACAGTTCCAGTTCTACTTCCTCCCCCCTCTCTTTCTCTCTTTTTCTCTTTTTCTCTTTTTGTCTTTTTGTCTTTTTCTTTTTTTCTTCGTCTTCAGTAGAACTACACGAATGCTAATATAAATGTGTATAAAAATTTCCTTACATAATTATTCCTCGTGTCAAACCTTGGATAAAGACAAGCCTTGCACCGAGTTCGGGAGTTGTTACAAAATATTTACTTGAGGTATTCCTTAATTTCGGATGTATTTAAACTTGACTTAGAGTGATAACATTTGTAGAATATTTCTACATAATTATGAGAGAATTGTTAACTATCTGGATTTGTTCCATTAAATGCAAGAATATCTGAATAAGCGTGGATTTCATATTGTTGGATATGGCTGCACAACATGTATTGGAAATCCAGGAGACTTAGGTGAATCGAGTTGCCTCTGCTATTTCGGAAAATGGTACCATTATAAAATTTAACTTGGATAATATAAGCTCGTAAATCTTGAACTATTGTGTTAGTTCTAATGTGTTGTCGTATTCCTTTTCCAAATTTAATGTTCATTTTACCACTTACTAATTGAAGTTAATTTTAATGGTATACGACATTATAGCAAATTCTTTGTGCTTTTCGGGAACCGAAATTTTGAGGGTCGTGTTCATGCCTTAACAAGGGCCAACTACCTTGCTTCACCTCCTTTAGTGGTTGCTTATGCCCTCGCTAGCACGGTACTTAATATCTAATTAGTGATGTCTTTATTTGTAAAATATTTATCATATGATCCAAATAATCTGATGACAACTCAAAATGTGATGATCTAGGTTGATATTGACTTCGATAAGGAGCCAATCGAAACAGGGAAGGATGGTAAAAGTGTATATTTTAAGGATATCTGGCCATCTACTAAAGAAGTTGTAGAGGTAGATGCCCTAAAATTTGCATAAAATGTCATCTTTCATGCATATAAGAATGAAATTAATATACTAGGGCTTATCTGCTGTTTAGGCTATTCAATCTAGTGTCTTGCCGAATATGTTCAAAAGTACTTATGAGGCTATTACAAAGGGAAATCCCATGTAGAATCAGCTATTAGTGCCTTCTTCCACTATGTACTCATGGGACCCCAACTCGACTTACATTCATGAGCCTCCATACTTCAAGAACATGACTATGGAGCCACCTGGTGCCCATGGTGTAAATGATGCCTACTGCTTACTTAACTTTGGTGACAGCATCACAACAGATTACATTTCGCCAGCAGGAAGTATCCATAAGGATAGTCATGCTGAAAAATTCTTACTTGACCGTGGGGTGGAACGCAAGGACTTAAATTCATATGGAAGTCGTCGTGGTAACAATGAATGTAACATCCCGAAATAGGGCTTAAATGGAACAATGGTTGTGAAACCACAAATTTGAGGTAGAAAATTTATTTTATTATTATTTTGAAGTTCATGATATGATTGCATGATTGTGTGAAAAATTCGTGATGAAATTCTATGCATAAAGTGCTTAAGTTGAGATTAGGGACTAAATCGAATAATTTGCAAAACTTGCATTCTAGAAGTTTTTAGTATGAAATTGCTTTGGAATATTAATGAGGAGGTCTTAAATAGAAATTTGACCAATTTCTAAGTCTATGGACAAAAATTGGACATGGATGGAATTTTTGGAAAGTTTAGTAGTAAGGGCATTTTGGTCATTTAGTTATTAAAATGAATTAAAAACAAAATTAAAAGCCAATTTTTGTCCATCTTCTTCATTAGGCCGAAATTTCAAGGGTTCTCCATAGCTAGGGTTTGTTTCAAGCTTTCAAACTCCATAGTAAGTGATTCCAAGCCCCGTTTTTAATGATCTTTACGTTTTTGGAGTCCCGATAACTTGATTAAGCTTATTCTAGCAATAATTCAACCTAGGGTTCATATTTGGAAAAATATCCATAGGTGAAATTTGTGTATTTTGGTGTTTTATGATAGAATATGAGGTTTTAAATTATGTTAGACAACTTGTGCTACTCGGTTTTAAGTGAAAACGAGTAAAAGGGCTTAATCGGTAAAAATACCTAATAGTCATAAGTACATGTTAGAGTGTGAATTTGATGTTGTCATAGAAGGGAAAAATGATCAGCATGTCATAAAACATAATAAAATAGGATGAAGTTTAAATTACGAGCCTTGGGGCAAAAGTGCAAATATGTGAAAGTTTAGGGGCAAAAATGTAATTTTACCAAAGTTTGGGTCAAGGATTGTTTTAATAAATGTGAGTATTAAATAATCTAAATTTTTTTATTATAGATCAAGAAGAACAAAATCCTGAGTTAGACCGGGGAAAGAAAAAGATAGTGGACTAAATCGATATAGTTGATCGTATTTTGTTTCGAGGTAAGTTTGCGGTAAATAAATGCAATTTTCTATTATTTTATGTTAATTTTATTAATTTCCAGCATGTGTATATTTATTTTATAAAATTATTCAAAGAAGACTTAAGCATGAATTGACGGAGAAGAAATTTCAGAAAGTCCCGGTTGAACCTTAGGAATGTGTAGGATACAAATGTCATGACATTAGGGTTCAAGGATACCATGTAAGACCATGCTAAGGTATGGAAATTGGTAAGGTTTCTAAGGCAAGGAAATCATGTAAGACCATGTCAAGACATGGCATTGATAAGTTACTATAAGGCAAAGGTCCCATGTAAGACCATGCCAAGGCATGGCATTGGTGAGTTCATAAGGCAAGGATACCATGTAAGACCATGTCAAGACATGGCAATGGTAAGTTTCAAAAGGATACCACGTAAGACCATGACAAGTCATGGCAATGGTAAGGTACCCGTGTATCCTTAGTATTCCAAGTGGTTCAATGGGAAAATTTAAAGAGAATATATCAAGGTAAGGTAAGGTAAGACGAGTTATACTAAAAAGGTAAGACAAGTTCATGCTAGAAGAGCAAAGGTAAGTACATAATGTTCATGTATGCTTGACAAGGAAAAAGGTAAGTAAAATGTATTAATAAATTTGATTAAGTATGTAAGTATTTAAGTAAGTGAGTAAGTGAAGAAGTTTAAAATATGTCTATGATAATTAATGAAGTTGCATTATGTAGTATCATGCCAAGTAGTAAGATAGTTCTTATGAATGTTGTTATTTATTTGCACACAAACTTACTAAGCTTAATGCTTACCCCATTTATTTTCCTTCTTTTTATAGTTTTGTCAAGCTAACTCGGGGATCGTAAAGTACGTCGGAGGTCCGGGCACACTATCACGAGGATTATTTTGGTATAGCTAGACGTTTCATTTTGAGTATGGCATGTATAGCATCGTAGCCATTTTGTGTGTATGATCTTATGATATGGCTAATAAATGGTATGTAAATGCTTGATAATGATTATCTGTTGGAATGGCTAATCAAGGACATGTTTGGTGTTATGTATGCCTAAATGCTAGTTATTCATGGAAATCATGAAAAAGGTGAAATTAGCACAAAATAGAATCAAATAGTAGCAGTGACGTGAATTTGAAAAATCACTAAAAATAGTAGAAATGGAATTAAATGATGAATAAGTTATAAAATCAAATATTATTATGTCTATTTTCTAATGGAAGAAACAAAATAGGTAAATGAGATATATTTTATGAGATATTTAAATTTTTGTGAAACAGGGCCAGAGCGATTTCTGGATCCCCTGTTTTGACTTTGTAAATTCACCAAATATTTTACAAAGATAATTAGAAGTAATTCTTTACATGTACAGATACCTTATTGAGTCTAGTTTTATAAGAAATAAACTTCATAGTAATTGGAACTCTGTATAGGGACATATTTGATTCGTAATACACAGAGGTCAGAGCAGTCGAACCCTGAAACATGGGAGACTTTAACTAATAAACTGTATCAGTTGGCCCGACCAAAAATTCTAGAAAAAAATTAGTTGATAGATATATGAGTCTAGTTTAGGGAAAATTTACAGAATTGGATTTCGAGTTTTGTAACTCGAGATATGAATTTTTAAGTGACTATGACGCAGATTACCAGCTTCTCTGGAGGTTTTAAAAATAAATTGTTTGAGCTGTTTAAGTAATGAATTAAGTCTGTTAACACCTGGTGTTCGACTTCGGCGACGGTCTCGGATACGGGGCGTTACATTTTATTGGTATCCTTAAACCCTAATGTCATGACATTTGTATCCTACACATTCCTAAGGTTCAACCGAGACTTTCTGAAATTACTTCTCTATCAATTCATGCTTGAGTCTTCTTTGAATAATTTCATAAAATAAATATACACATACTGGAAATTAACAAAATTAACATAAAATAATAGAATATTGTATTTATTTACTGCAAACTTACCTCGAAACAAAATACGATCAACTATATCGATTTAGTCCACTATCTTTTTCTTTCCCCGGTCTAAGTCCGAATTTTGTTCTTCTTGATCTATAATAAAAAAATTTAGCTTATTTAATACTCAAATTTATTAAAACAGTCCTTGACCCAAACTTTGGAAAAATTACGTTTTTGCCCCTAAACTTTCACATATTTGCACTTTTTCCCCAAGGCTCGTAATTTAAACTTCATCCTATTTTCTTATGTTTTATGACATGCTGATCATTTTTCCCTTCTATGACAACATCAAATTCACACTCTAACATGTACTTATGACTATTAGGTATTTTTACCGATTAAGCCCTTTTACTCGTTTTCACTTAAAACCGAGTAGCACAAGTTGTCTAACATAATTTAAAATGTCATACTCTATCATAAAACACCAAAATACACAAATTTCACCTATGGGTAGTTTTCCAAATATGAACCCTAGGTTGAATTATTGCTAGAATAAGCTTAATCAAGTTATCGGGACTCCAAAAACGTAAAGATCATTAAAAACGGGGCTTGGAATCACTTACTATGGAGCTTGAAAGCTTGAAACAAACCCTAGCTATGGAGAACCCTTGAAATTTCAGCCTAATGAAGAAGATGGACAAAAATTGGCTTTTAATTTTGTTTTTAATTCATTTTAATAACTAAATGACCAAAATGCCCTTACTACTAAACTTTCCCAAAAATTCCATCCATGTCCAATTTTGTCCATAGACTTAGAAATTGGTAAAATTGTTATTTAAGACCTCCTCATTAATATTCCAAAGCAACTTCATACTAAAAACTTCTAGAATGCAAGTTTTGCAAATTATTCGATTTAGTCCCTAATCTCAACTTAAGCACTTTATGCATAGAATTTCATCATGAAATTTTCACACAATCATGCAATAATATCATGAACCTAAAAATAATAAAAAATAAATTTTCTACCTCGGATTTGTGGTTTCGCAACCACTGTTCCGTTTAGGCCCTATTTCGGGATGTTACAATGAAGTGATGGCTCGGAGAACTTTTGCTAACATTTTCCTTGTGAATAAGCTGTTGAATGGGGAAGTTGGACCTAACACAATACATGTTCCCATAGGAGAGAAACTATATGTATTTGATGCAGCAATGGTAAGTTCTTCAATGTTAAATGTATACCACAATTTAACATAAAACCATTTTTTTTCAATAGAAACAACTACATATCATTTTCCATTTTTCATTAGAGAGAACTAGTCCATTCTTGATAGTTTTACAATCAAATTTTTGGTTTTGATTGGCATGTAATTGCAGAGGTATAAAGATGCAGGACACGACACCATTGTTTTGGTTGGAGCTGAGTATGGAAGTGGTAGCTCCCAAGATTGGGCTGCCAAAAGCCCAATGCTATTGGAAAGTCCTGATTTTGCCACAATGAGGAAATTCTTATTGGTCTTTACTTTTGTGCTTGTCCTTTTCTCTCTAGTAATCATGTTACTCTGACTTTTTAGTTTTCATGAAGTATTCATGTCCAGCACATATTTCGATATAAGTATGGGATGTTATCTATGAAACGAAAAGCTAAACATTCTTGTATGAGGCATATATCTATATCTGATACTAGTCCCGAATTCAAGTAACGTGCTAATGTTTTGTATGAATAGGGAGTAAAAGCAGAATTGCAAAAAGTTTTGAGAGAATCCATTGCAGTAATTTGGTAGGAATGGGAATCATTCCACTTTGTTTCAAGTCTGGTGAGGACGCGGACACACTAAGTTTAACAGGTCACGAGCATTACACCATTGATCTCCCATGCAAAATAAATGAAATACGACCCGGCCAATATGTGTATCTACAACCGACAATGGAAGTCTTTCACCCGACCGTCCGCGCCGACAATCGAGGTAATAAATCGTTTCACAATAACTTGTTATAAGCAATGTAATCCATCATACATGTCTTTTATAATCTGCTATTATCTGATTATTGCTGCCTGGACATTTCAACATTCTTCCTTGTCTAAAATATACGTTACTCTCTTTTTTTTTCTTTAAGCATCTGTTTTGACAAATATTCAGACATGAATATGAAAATAAGATATTTTAAAATATAAAAAAATTAAAAGTTAAATATGTTCATCTAAGACACAACCTATTTAAACTTATCCTTAAGTCCGAGTAAGATAATTCCTAAGTCCTTACATGACATGTTTATCTACAGAAATCAAAGTTTACTTATTTCCAATCTTGCTATGTTGCTTCAACTCTTTATTTTCTTGAAGTTTCCATCCAAAATCCACGTCCAATACATTCAGATATGAATATCAGAATATGATCTTTCAAAGACCTTCCAAATATATATAGATAAACTTTTTTTTTAAAAAAAGCATAGTTGTTTCGGACACATAATCATGTAATGCACATCGAAATCCAAATAACATACCTTGTATCTTTATGCCTGGCAACTTACTGATGGAAAGTGTACATATTTATCTTGTACTCCAAACAAATTAATGCTTGGGATGTGATATGATTCCCTTGAACTGATGTATTCCTTGCATCAAACGCCACTGCATGTAAGCATAGTGAGAACAGTTTAAAAAGTTTATATGCTATACGTTTTTTGTTTTTTTTGGGGGGGGACTTTATAATACTAAAACTAAGCCTTGTGATTGAAACTGCAGGTTGAATTGGCTTACTTCAATAATGGTGGTATACTTCCATATGTTATTAGAAACTTGATTAAACAGTAAATCCATGGGTTGGGAGCCTGCCTTTCCAAGATTTACATCAAATGTAGAATGTGAGATGCAAACAAAAATAAGGCTATCAAATAACCGAAAATTTCCCATTATCGGGACTTGGTAGTTTCCCCCTTCAATTTTTAAAGTTAGTAGGAGTAGTTGTTGATTTATGTTTAATGTTATAGCTGGTATGTCAGCTACATTTTGTGTGCAATTCTAGCTAAGCTTTAGTCATGTATTAGTGGGAGCAGTTATACATTAGGTAACCGCCATATTTCATTGTAACATAAATGCTTCTCAAGTCAATGAAAAAGATCTGATTTTTGGAGATCAAATTCAGTTTTCTTCTTGTTCAAACTACTTGCATTCGTTTTTTTTTCTCCTTTAGTTTTCTGCTAAAAAACCAACATATGTAATCTGGACTACTTTTGTATATGGCATATAAATTTATTAATATATATAAAAACAGCTTTTCTGGAAAATATTTTCAGGAAATCTGTCAAACAACAGAAAATATTTTACATAGATTCATCCAAACACCAGAAAAGTAAATCATTTTCCAAAAATTATTTTCCGAAAAATATTTTACTGGCAAACAAACGGAGCCTAAAGCGAAAGCAACTTCAACTACTTTAAGAAAAGGAGAGGTGTCTTTTGACTTTCTTTTCTTCATTTCTTTCTTCCTTTAATTTTTTTGCTAAACTAGTGTACTAGTTTGGTAAAGCAATGAAATAAAAATGCGCAGGAGGACTTGACGTTTTCTTAATCTCGGTTAAGAAAAACAATTTGAATTTCAAATTAATCAAATCACTGTTAAGTCCTTTATAGTTTCAAAATTAGTAACTTGGTCTCTCTAAATATACAAAATAATCTTCCGATTCAAAATATTTATAATTTTTCCCAAAATTTTATAAAAATAATTATATATATGTAAATTCAAAAATTTTTAAAAATGATATAAAATTATTTAAAACCTTGAAATTATATAAAAAAATGTTAAATTATATATATGTTTTTTAAGTTCAAAACAAAAAATTTTGGGGCTTCAAACAAGTAATTTATCAAATTAAGTTTATCCTACTATTTATTTTTCGATAAATTACAAGAATAGTCATCCAACTATTTTTAAAAAATTTAACTCGAATAAATTTATTCTACTCGATTTAATTTCATTCGACTTGATTCAAAAAGATTTTAAATCGAGTTAAACTGATAAAATGAGAACTATCAACTTAACCAATTCAAAATTTTTCACTTGATTCTCCATACTTTAATCTTTAGGTGACTAAATGGTGAGTTTAGAACTTTCTTTGTTTGAGGGTTAGTTCCACCCAAAGTCTCAAGCTATGTCTCATATTTTGATTGGTCCCTTAACTTCAAAATATTCCCATTTAATCCTCATACTATTAATATCACATCAATAAAGTACTTTCGTTGGTTTAGTTATAAACTTGGGTGTTAATGACCCTGCCTGCTTTGGGTGCATTATATGCGTGCATATATTAGTGTTGCACTAATACCAAATAATTAAAATCTCTTAACACAAACCAATAGTTTGCAAGTTCAGTTCCTCCCTTTGAAACTTGGCCCACACTGTTAATATTTTTAGGCCCATTATGGGAACATAATAGCCCGTAATTATGATATTCCTTGAAAGATTTAAGAATTCTTATGTGGCAATTTAAGAATTCTTATGTCACTATAAAAGTTATTGATTATATTTAAAAAATAAATTTAAGGCTTTTAGAAAATATTAGTGATTATACTGAAAGTGGTAAATTACTATTATAGTAACAATTTACATGTCTCTTAGAAAAAAACTTTTGTGGAAATAATTATATTTATTTTACTCAGAATCAATTTACTGCTAATTTCTTTTGGTCAATCATGGTAAGTTATTTTTTCAAAAAGACATGAAGAGTATCAATGCATTATTTGGGTAAAACTTTACAATCAAAATTTTATGAAAATTTACAAATCATCTAATCTCATTTAAATTAAAAATCAATCATAAATAATTGCAAATATATATTTTCAAATGAAACCAACTTTTAGTTTAAAAAATTGTAAATATTTAATTTAAATTTCCTTTGAAATTAAGGTCAATTATGGAACAATTATATTTTAATGTTTTATAAACAAGAAAAGTAATAGTCTATATACTATAGCAATTTGATGTTAGAAATATTTTGATGATTATTTATAATATTAAAAAAATTTAATGATTTAGAATCAATTAACTTAATAATTCAAAAACATCGTAATAGTATTCAACAACTTAACCCTTCATTAATTATCACATAAACATATCATTTTATAATGCTATAATTTTACTATAATATCTTTATATAATTTTATTATATAAAATGATATATTTGATATAAAAAATCTAAATCTAAATCTTAAATTAAATTAAATTTTCTATTACTTAAATTCTTAAATAGAAACTATATCAATTTTAGAGTTATTATTTAAGCAAGCATTTGATAACATATCGTTAAAATAAAATATTCATTATTTAAACCTTTAAAAATAAAATATGATATTATAATTTTATAACACATTGTAATTTTGATAATTATATAAAATAAAAGATTTGTTATTAAAACCTTTAAAATAAAATATTCATTATATAAAATATTTGTAATTAGAAATGGAAACTCATCATGTACGAGTTAATTATACAATATTAATTTTTTTGGTGAGAAAAAGGAAACATTACAAAGAACTATAAAGAAATTAGAGGAGAAACTACATATACTGTAAGTCTTTCTCTCTATCAAAAGCCAACTTGGTAATTTGATCAGCTTCCATGTTATCTTCTCTAGAAACATAACCTATAGAGTAGTTCTTCTCCTTTTGTAAGAGTTGTATAATGTGCCTGATTAATACAGAATTTGACCCCTTCAATAAGGACTCCTTTGTAGCCCTAATAACTTCCATATTATTGGTTTGTATCCATGTAACAGTCTGTTTTTAGTTAAATTGAAATAGTAGTTTTGGGACCACAAATCCGAGCCCGAAAGAAAATTTATTTTAATATTATTTTATGGTCTGCATTATGATAAGAATATTGTAGAAAAATTTCGTTAAGAAAATTTTACGATTACATGATTAATTGAGAAAAGGACCAAATTGCATAAAATGAAAAAGTTAAATTCTAGTAGCTAAAAGGATCAAATAGCTATGGAATTCAAAATTTGAGGTCCTTATATGGAAAATAGACCATTAAGAGGAATTAGTAGATAAGTATGGTGATTCATCCATGGAAATTTAAGAAAAGAAAAGGACTAAATTGGAAAGTAAATAAATAAAGGATGATAAATAAAATAAACATCTAATATCATCATTTTATATCATCTTTCCCAATTAAAAAGCCTTGGAAACCCTAGTTTGAGAGCTTGAAGATAGAAAAACTTATTTTGATCAATTAGGTATGTTTTCTTGTCTCATTTTTAGTAATTTTTATATTTCCGAGATCGTAATAGCTTAACCTAGCTATCTTGGGGATTAATTTGTAAAGTAATCAAAGCATTAGGGTTTTTCCATGGATGAATATGCATGAATTATGAAATTTATGGTAGAAAATGAAAGATTGTTGATAGATAAACAATTTTTGTAAAGTGAATTTTCATGAAATTGTGATTTAGGGACTAAATTGTAAAGATGTAAAATTCATGGAAAAATTTTGAATTTTATGAATTACATAGGCTGCAAATATTATATGTAAAAATCAGTTAGACTTGGAATAAAGATTAAATTCCATGAATTTCATTTTCCGAGCCTAGGGACGAAATTGTCATTAATTAAATGCGAATTGTATTAAATTGAGTTAAATTTACTTGTATAGATCCGGATAGGCCTAGTACGAAATTGGGTCGAGAAAAACAAAAAGTATCGGATTAGTATCTTACAAACATGAATATTGTCCAGGTAAGTTCGTGTAACTAAATTGTATATTTATGTGATATACTTGATTTATATAATTGTTAAGTATGAAAATAAATCACATATCCGATAATGTCCGAAAAGAAATAAATCTCGTTTGAAAAAAATGAAATTATATGGATACAGGGTTCCCCGGGTGGCTGTGGTTCTGCATATGTTGCGAGCACATCATAGCTCGCAAGAACGTCCTATTATAGCTTACATGAGCATCCTGATATAAGCTCTCTTGAGCTTTCTGATACATGGTTCTTCCAAGCTTCCTATTTATATGCTCCTATAAGCATTTTGATCGGTAGTGATCTTGCATGTGTTGTAGATACATCGCAACTCTTATGAGCGTCCCAATATATGGCTATCCGGAGCTTTTCGATTAAAAGCTCTTTTATGAGCTTCCTGATAATAGCTCTTTAGAGTTACCCGTTAAGCTCGCATGAGCTTTTTGATTTAAGCTCTTATGAGCTTTCTGTTATTAAGCCTAGATAAGCTTTTCGTTACAAGCTCACATGAGCTTCCTGTTATTTGGCTTGGAAGAGCTTCCCGTTTAAATGCTCAATGAGCATTCCTGAATATGAATTGACAGATTTCAGTTTTGTACACTTCATGTGTACTACCCTTGTATCCATCGATATTTTAAAAGATTTAATGGGTAAAGTTTTAACATGAGATGATACAAATTCGAGATGAATTACTACAAGAAATATTTGAAGTACAAAGATATGATATGTACATGTTCATGTGTACTTGATAAATTTATGTATGTGGAAATTGAATATTGATGAGCTCATTCATGTTCCTTGGTATTTATGTGAATTACATGACTAACATGCTTGATGAAGATATGTGTTTAGGCAATTGACCAAATTGATTTGAGCATGTTTAGTTATCTTACCTTAATGTGAAATAAATGGTAAGTTAATTTCCTATTATACGGACTTACTAAACTTTAAAGCTTACTCTATTTTATTTCCTCTGTTTTATAGTATTTGGAAGCTCGTAAAGGTTGGAAGCGGGTTGGAGCAACATCACACTATCCTTCAGCTCATTTTGGTATAAATAGTAGAATTTCTTTTGGGTATAATGGCATGTATAGGTTAAATTGGCCAAATGATGGCATATAAATATTTGGTTGAAA
This sequence comes from Gossypium arboreum, assembly GCF_025698485.1. Classification (NCBI taxonomy): domain Eukaryota; kingdom Viridiplantae; phylum Streptophyta; class Magnoliopsida; order Malvales; family Malvaceae; genus Gossypium; species Gossypium arboreum. Next base: position 131,971,512 of record NC_069075.1, read on the forward strand.
CTAGCCATTGGTATGGCTTGTGTTTGGTATATTTTGATATGAAAATATATGGCCTAAACATGTTTGAAGTGTGTGTTTGAAATGGTTAAATGGTAAAGAGTACATAAACCTATTGACGATTGGTTTGAGATAGCATAATTAGTAAAATATGCCTATATGCATTTATGTGTATTTGGTAAGTTTGAACACTTGAACATATGTGATAATATGTCATATATAAGACTTAGTTTTGGCTTGGTTTTAATGTCTTGAATTGGTTGGTGAATGTATTAAAATGATGATGTAGGTGAAAGACAAATTGAGTGAGAAATAAGGCTTGGAAATGACCTTATTTTGTCCACACGGGCAGAGACACGGGCTTGTGTCTTAGCCGTATGTGACACATGGGCTAGCACATGAATGTGTGTTTTGACCGTGTGTCCCCTGCATCTTTAAAATTGCAAAACAGAATGATCAGGTATTTTCACACGGGCAGATAAACGAACGTGTATCTCAGCCGTGTGCCCCTGCAGTTAATTAATGTAAATTAAAATGTTCACACAGCCTTGGACATGGGCATGTGGCTTGGCGTGTGACCCAAATCAGTAATCATCCTAATTTGGACACGGGCTGGGACACAATCGGTGTCCCTATTTCAAATGTCCACACGGCCTAAGACATGGGCGTATCTCTCAACCGTGTGAGTCATATGGCCTAACCACACGGGCGTGTTTACCCTGCACCTAGGAAAAAAATTGAAATTTTGAGAAAAAAAATTCTCTGAGTACTCGGTTTAGTTTCGGCTTGTTTCTAATGTATGTTTTGAGGCTTGAGGGCTCATATAAGGGACTCTATGAATAATATCTGAAATGAATATTAAATAATATGAATGCCTATATTTGATATCTTTATTCCAGTAATGCTCCGTAACCTTGTTCTGGTGACAGATACGGGTTAAGGTGTTACATTTATTTGTATCAGAGCTATGGTTTAGCCGATTCTCGGACTAACGTAGCATGTACGAGTGTAGCTATACATGCCATTACATAATCTATGATATTGTGATATCTCCTAACCATTTTAAATATGGTTTCATATAGTAATGACATGCAACTGAGCTGAATCTGAAAAAGCAGAGAGCAATGCTCAACTTCAGTACAAAGAGCAACATTTAGTAATAGAAGGCCCGTATCTGAGGGTCGAGAAGGAGAGGCAAAAGAAGCCTTATTACAAATAATGAATGAGTCGTTTACAAAGTTTGTAAAAATAAACCCGGTTGTACAACAACCTCCACCCGTTCTTGTTTCTCAACCGGTTCCTGATATGCCACAAGGTACAGAACTTGATAGAATTGGTAAGCCTCCTATAGATAAAATCCATAAATATAGGGCAGAAGAATTTAGAGCTACCGTTGAAGAAGATTTGAAAAGGGCTGAATTCTGGTTGGAAAACACTATTAGGGTTTTGGACAAATTGTCTTGTTTTGCCTACTGAATGTTTGAAATGTGCTGTATCTCTGTTAAAAGATTCGACTTACCAATGGTGGAATACAATGATTTCTGTTGTACAGAAAGAAAATGTCACTTAGGAATTTTTCCAGACTAAATTCAAAAAGTAGTATATCAGTTAGAGATTCTTTGATAAAAAAAGAAAAGAATTTCTAGAGCTCAAATAGGGGCATAGAGTAGTATCTGAATATGAAAATGGATTTGTTCAACTGAGTAAATATTCCAGAGAATGTGTCCCAACTAAAATCGCAATATGTAAGTGGTTTGAAAAAGGTTTAAACAAAGACATAAAGTTATTGGTTGAGATTCTTGAATTAAAAGAATTTGTTGTACTAGTTGACTGAGCACATAAAGCTAAAGAATTAAGTAAAAAAAAAAAGAAACAAGCTGAGATGGAAGCTAGAACTTCGAGTAAAATATTTATGAGAAAATCGCAATAGTCGGCTTCAAAAAAATCAAAGAAAAATTTTGGCCGCTTTACCACTTCTACAGGGTATTTTAGGAGAGATAGAATTATTCAATGCTCTAGTCGAAGATTTTAGGCTACATCTGTAGCGAGTGCAGGCAATGTTAGAAACACTAAACCCATGTGCAAACATTGTAACAAATTCCATTTTGGTGAGTTCCGCATAAAAAGCGAAGATTGTTTCATATGTGGTTCTTATGACCACTATCTCAGAAATTGTCCAGAGAAAGTTGAATGAGATACTGTACAGACTTCAAAGCCAAGTAACTCCACTACAAGAGGTAGACCACCTCGTAATCCCGACAATATGAGTAATAGTTGAGGTACGGTAAAAGATTCTACTGCCAGATCTGAAGCATGAGCACCAGCCAAAACTTATGCTATTCGTGCACATAAGCATGCCTCTGCACTCGATGTTATTATTGGTACTTTCTCTTTTCTTGCTACTGATATAACTGCTTTAATTGATCCAGGTTCAACTCATTCATACATTTGTACGAATTTATTGTCTATTAAAAATTTACCAGTTGAGCCCATTGAATTCGTGGTTAATGTAACAAACCCCCTAGGCCAGATGTGATGGTGGATAAAATTTTTAGAACTGTCAGTTATTGATACGGGGTTTCTACTTTTCGGTTGATTTGATGTTATTGTCATTTTATGAATTGGTTAACTCAGCATGATGCCGCGGTAAATTGTAAACAGGAGTATATTGTGTTGAAATGTCAGAATGATGAATTGATTTGTATTGAATCTGATAAATTGAATAAGTTGTTTAATGTGATATCATCCATATCAGCACAAAAATATGTTAGAAAGGGTTATGATGCTTATTGTAATACCCCCTACCCGTATTCATTGCCGGATTAGGGTACGAGGTATTACCGGAGTTTACAAATAAATAATTTTTTTTTTAGGAAAACTCAATATAATCCCTTTACAGATATCTAACCTTCCCTGCAATATTATATCGAGACCAATCCAAATCAACCAATCCAATTCAACATATTTTCAAGATAAATTCATGCATATTTATAAAATAACGTCATCATATACCCAAAACCAGGTTTGTTAACCATACCAATGGCTAACTCTACATTCATTTCACAGAATCATTTACTTTATTAGCTTATACATGCCATTGATTTCCAAAATAAAGTTTCTTTATATACCGAAGTCCTGAGGTTGATAGTGTGATGTGTCTTCGACCAAATCCGACCTCCGAGCTCTTAACACTACAAAATAGGGAAAAAGGAAACGCGGTACGCACTTCGTGCTTAGTAAGCTCATGTAACAAGAATTATACTTACCTAATATTTTCAATACAATACAATAAACATTCATATATCCAGTCAATGGATTACTACCCTAACATGCACAAACTCAACATTCAAGTTAGTACAATAATTTCCATGTACCAATAATATATACTATAATTGATGAGCTCATCAATATCATAATTTCCATTTCCTTGTTATTTTTCCATATTTATCCCGTTGAATTTATCGGTATTTCGATGGATTTTCAGATGTACACTTTTAGTGTACAATTCCGGGTCCGTCAATTCATATTCATGTGCACATTTCCATTTAGAGAGCACACTCATGAACCTCATCCTTACATAAAGGATTACCGGTCGAGCTAAATCCTCGCAATATAAACTCATAGAGTATTGTCGGGATTACCGGTCGAGATAAATCCGCAACGACAATTACTCTAATGAGCTTGGATCCGAATTACCAGTCAAGGCTAAATTGACCTAATTTGGATTACCCGTCAGGCTAAATCCATTTTACACATATTCTTGGAGGGCTATATCAGATAGGATCACCCGTCCGGGCTAGATCCTTTTTACCGTCAATTCCTTTTCAGAAATCCATCGAAATTTCCTTTCATTCAATCGGGATTTCTTCCCCTTTTTATCAAATATGTCAATGTTTCATAAAATTTCATATAATGAACATTCAAATCATATTCATATCAAAAACATGCATTTCAAGCATTTAAGAATATAATTCAAGTTACATGAACTTACCTTGATACTTGTTTGTAAAAAAAATCTACTAATCTCGAACTTTTTCCTTTCCTCTATATAGCTTCGTATTTAAATCTTCTGGATCTAAATAAATAAATTTAATTATCAATTTAATACATTTCATGTTCATATGCAACATTCTCTATAATTCAACTAGTATTTATAGTTCATTCAAAGCTGTCTACTTGAGTCATAGTCACTAAATTATTTATAACTCGAGTGACAGAACTCCAAATTAAGATCCGCTAATTTTCTATGAAACTAGACTCATATATATTCTGACCATAACATTTTCAGAATTTTTTGTTTATCCAATAAGTACATTTTATTCTTTAGAGTCACCTCTGTTCTGCTATCTGACAGTTCTGACCCTTCTTCACTAAAAATTAATTATCTATTCATAAAGGATTTAAATGATGTTCTTGTTTGTTTCTATTAAAAATAGACGCATTCAGGATTTTATACATATAAATTTAAGCCCCTAATTATTTTTATTCAATTTTTTATGATTTTTCAAAGTCAGAATAGGGGAACCCGAATTCATTCTGACTTTGTCTCACAAAATTCATTATATCTCAAAATTTACAAATTCATTGCTTACACTATTTCTTCTATGAGAAACTAGACTCAATAATATTTAATTCCATATTTTGTTCATCTTCTAATTCAATTTCTAAAATTTATGGTGATTTTTTCGAAGTTAGTCTACTGCTGCTGTCCAAACTGTTTTTGTGCAAGCTGTTTATTACCATTTTCCCCAAAGCTTTTAATAAATGATAATTTCGTCCCTACTCAATTAGCCTCTCAATTGAGCTGATTTTTCTCAATTAGAATTTTATTCTATCACCTTAAACTAGTTTACAACCTTTAAGAATCATAATTTCAGCAATAGACTTTAATTCCAAGCATTTTCACAATTAGGTCTTAAAAATCAATTTCTATTGAAATTACCTAATAAAATCATCTCATAAACAAATTAAAGCTTTAATTTCATTCTATTTAATCATAAAATTGCAGCACTAAACCATGGTGACTTTCAATTTCATCCATGAAATCAAAAACTAATGAATTTAATAGTAGGACTTAGTTGTAAAAGTCTTAGAAACACAAAAATTACAAGATAATGGAAATGATTAACTCACTTGGTGCAAAATTTATTAAATACCAGTTTATAGAACCCTCCTATGGCATTTTTAGCTGCTGTAATTGAAGAGAAATGAAGAGAAATCTAGATATTTCCTATTTAGTCCTAGTTTTATTTAGTTAATTTTGCAATATTCCAATTTTACCCTTAATTTATCAATTTTCCTGCTGATTTCATGCCCTTGCCGTCCAGCCATAATAAATTTTGGGTCTAATTTCCTTTTAAATCCTTTCTCATTAGGCTCTTAAGCTATGTAATCATTCTAGCAACTTTTACACCTATTACAATTTAGTCCTTTTCATTTAATTGACTACCCAAACATTAAAATTTCTTAACGAAATTTTAATACCACATTAGTAACATTTCATAAATATTTATAAAATTATTTTTGACTCGGTTTTACGAGATAGAGGTCCCGATACCTTATTTTTACCCAATTTCTTCAATAATTTCTCTTTTTAACTAACCACTAAATCGGTAAAGTTTTTTTTTCTATTAATATTTTCATATGATTTTCCTATCATATCAATTTTCATCTAAAAATATTGAAATAAATTTCTCTTTAAATCGGATTTGTGGTTACGAAACCACTATTCCGATAACCTTGAATTTAGGCCATTACAACTCTCTCCCCCTTTAGGATTTTCGTCCTCGAAAATCTTACCAGTAAAGAGGTTTGGGTATTGTTTCCTCATTGCCTCCTCCGGTTCCTATGTCGCTTCCTCAATCACGTGCTTTTGCCACAATACTTTCACCAAATTTATCTTTTTATTTCTAAGCTCTTTTGTCTCCCGTGTCAATATCTTGACCGGTTCTTCACTGTAAGTCATATTCGGTTGAATCTCCACTTCTGTCAAAGAAATAATATGTGAAGGATCTGATCGATATCGTTGTAACATAGATACATGAAAAACATTATGGATTCTATCAAGTTCCGATGGTAATGCCAATCGATAAGTTTAATAGGTCCAATTCTTTCTATGATTTCATATGGCCCGATAAATCTTGGACTCAGTTTACCCTTTCGACCGAATCGGAGGACTTTCTTCGAAGGAGACACTTTCAGGAATACCTTGTCACCGACTTGAAATTCAATCTCTTTTCGTTTAAGGTCGGCATATGATTTTTGACGATCAGAAGCTGTCTCGAATAACTTTTACTTTTTCTTCTGTTTCCCGGATCAAATCAACCCCATGTATCTTCCTTTCATTGAGTTCTGTCCAATATAATGGTGTTCTACATTTTGTACCATACAAAGCTTCATATGGAGCCATTTTAATACTCGACTGATAACTATTATTGTAAGCAAATTCAATCAAAGGTAGATACCTCTCCCAATTACCTTCAAACTCTAGTATACAACATCGAAGCATATCTTCCAATACTTGAATTACACGCCGATTGTCCATCCATTCGAGGATGAAATGCGATCTTGAAATACAACTGAGTACCTAAGGCTTCTTATAATTTGTCCCAAAAACGAGACGTAAATCGGGGATCTCTATCTGATATAATAGAGACAGGCACTCCATGTAGCCTGACAATCTCAGATATGTATAGTTCAGCTAATTTATCTAAAGAATAATCCATATGTACCGGAATAAAGTGAGTTGACTTTGTCAATCGGTCAACAATCACCCAAATAGCATCTTTTTTCCTCGGAGACAAAGGTAACCCCGATACAAAATCCATAGTGATTCTTTTCCATTTCTATTCCGGTATAGTAATTGGCTGAAATAACCCTGAAGGTACCTGATGTTCAGCTTTAACTTGCTGACATATTAAACACTTTGATACAAACTCAGAGATATCACGTTTCATTCCCGACCACCAGTACATCTTTTTCAGATCATTATACATTTTATTACTCCCCGGATGTACAAACATAGTACCGCTGTGAGCCTCGCGTAGAATCTTCTGTATGAGCTTTGAATTCTGAGGTACACATACCCTACCTCTGAATAATAAACAACCATCAGAACCAATCTGAAATTCAGAATCATTACCTGACTCACACTGTGCCCGTTTAACTTGTAACTTCTCATCATTCTTCTGAGCTTCACATATTTGCTGTAAAAATGTCGGTTTAGCTCTTAATTCTGCTAAAATTGAACCATCGCCAGTCAATGATAACCGGGTATTCATAGCTCGTAAAGAAAACAGAGATTTCCTGCTCAAAGCATCAGCTACAACATTAGCCTTACCCGGATAGTAATCAATAATCAAATCATAGTCCTTTATTAGCTCAAGCCACTTGCGTTGTCTCAAATTCAAATCTTTCTGCGTCATCAAATATTTCAAGCTTTTATGATCAGTATAAATATGACATTTCTCACCGTACAAGTAATGCCGCCATATCTTTATCGTAAATATAATAGCAGCTAATTCAAGATCATGTACTGGGTAATTTCTTTCATGTGGTTTAAGTTGTCTTGAAGCATAGGTTATTACTTTACCTTCTTGCATTAAGACACAACCTAAACCATTTAATGAGGCATCACTGTAAATAACAAATTCCTTACCCGGTTCAGGCTGCACTAATACAGGTGCTTTCATTAATAGGTCTTTCAATCGGTTGAAACGCTGCTGACATTCATCAGTCCACTCGAACGTTACATCTTTCTGGAATAATCGAGTCATCGGAGAAGCTATCATAGAGAATCCCTGTACAAATCTCCGATAATAACCAGCTAAACCCAAGAAACTTCTAACTTCAGATACATTCTTCGGTGGATTCCAATTAACAATAGCTGAGATTTTATTTGGATCTACCCTGATGCCTTCGGCAGATACAATATGTCCTAGAAAACCCACTTCTCGAAGCCAAAATTCACATTTACTGAATTTAGCATATAACTGCTTCTCTCGCAGAATTTGCAACACAATTCTCAAATGTTCTGCATGTTCTTCTTCATCCCGAGAATAAACCAAAATATCATCAATAAATACTACTACAAATCTATCTAAGTACGGCCTGAATATCCGATTCATCAAATCCATGAATACTGCAGGTGCATTAGTTAGCCCAAACGGCATAACTAGAAACTCATAATGCTCGTACCTAGTTCTAAAGGCTGTTTTTGGCACATCTGACTTCTTTACCGAATCGATAATAACTCGATCAAGATCAATCTTTGGCTCTGAGAGCACCTTTCATCTGATCAAATAAATCATTAATCCTGGGTAACGGGTATTTATTCTTTATGGTTACTTTATTAAGTTGCCGGTAGTCGATACACAATCTCAAAGACCCGTCTTTCTTTTTCACAAACAAAACCGGAGCACCCCAAGGTGAATAACTCAGTCGAATAAAACCCCTTTCAACAAGCTCTTACAACTGTGTCTTTAGCTCATTTAATTCTGTAGGAGCCATCCAGTACGGAGCTATGCAGATCGGAGTAGTTCCCGAAATCAAATCTATAGAAAATTCCACTTCTCTTTTTGGTGGAAACCCTGGTAATTCCTCTGGAAACACATCGGAAAATTCACATACTATTGGCACTGCCTGTATCTTTGACTCAGATACCTTGGTGTCTAGTACATAAGCCAAGTAAGCATCATACCCTTTTTTTACATACCTGCGTGTCGCCATTATGAAATCACATCGATAACCCTCCGTCGTCGATCGATTTAACCCGAAGCAACTCACCATTCTGACATTTTAGCATAATATATTTTTGTCTACAATTTACTACTGCATCATACTGGGTTAACCAATCCATGCCCAATATCATGTCAAATTCATCAAATGGCAGTAACATCAAATTAGCCGGGAAACAATAACCTCTTACCATCAGTGGACAATTTTTACAAATTTTATCCACTAACACAGACTGGCCCAGAGGGTTCGAGACTTTCAGTAGGTTCAACAGATAAATTTTTAATAATTGCAAGTTTAACACATATATATGAATGCGTAGAACCAGGATCAATCAATGCAGTAATATCAGTATCAAGTAAAGAAAATGTACCAATAATAACATCGGGTGCTGAGGCATCTTCTCTGGCGCGAATGGCATATGTCCTAGCAGGTGTTCGTGCCTCAGGCCTACCTGCAGTATCTTTTGTAACTCCTCGACTACCACTGACATTACCGGATGGTCGAGGTGGTCTACCTCTCGAAACTGGATTACTTAGCTTCGATATCTGTTCAGCTTCTTTTTCACCCCTTTCTGGACAATCTCTGAGGAAATGGTCAAAAAAACCACATCAGTAACAAGCTCCACTCTTTAATCGACATTCACCAAAATGAGCTTTATTACAGTACTGGCATCTCGGTTTAGGAGTGCCAACACTGCCAACACTGGTCACTGATGGAGTAGAAGGCCTTGGATTAGTGCGTTGAGAACCTCGCTCTCTGCCCGAATACCCAATGGCTGAGGTAGAACGATCCTGATACTTCTTCAATTTCTTTGAAGCAGAAAACTGAGATTTTCCTATCTATCTTTTACTAAAAATTTGAGCTTCCCTCTCAGCCTGTTTCTTTTCTTTGCTCAATTCTTCTGCTTTATAAGCTCTCTCTGCCAATGTAGCAAACTCTCGAATTTCAAGAATTCCGATCAGTAGCTTAATGTCTTCATTCAACCCTTCTTTGAATCGTTTGCACATTTCAGCTTCTGACTGTACCCATTCTCGAGCATATTTACTCAATCGAACAAATTCTCTTTCATACTCAGATACTGATCTGTTACCCTGTTTCAACTCAAGAAATTCTTTTCTCTTCTGATCGAGAAACCTCTGACTGATATATATTTTTTTGAACTCGGTCTGAAAGAATTCCCATGTAATTTCTTCTTTCAGAACAACTGAAGCTTTAGTATTCCACCAATGGTAAGCTGTGTCTTTTAGCAGTGAGACGGCACATTTCAACATTCTTCTGGTGTACAAGATAATTCCTCTAAAATCGGGTAGTGTTTTCTAACCAGAATTCAACCCGTTCGGAATCATCATCAACTACTGCTCGAAATTTTTCAACCCCATATTTTCGAATTTTATCTACTGGAGCTTTCCCTTTTCTGATAGATTCAGTACCTGTACCCTGTGGGATCTCGGGAACCGGTGGAGGAGGGGGGAGCTTGAACTTGCTGCACTACAGGGTTAGTTCTTAAGTATTGATTAAACCATTCATTCATCATTTGAAAGAAGGCTGTTTTTGCCTCGTCCCCTCGACCCTCTGTCTCAGGCCTTTTACTGCTAGTTTCTTCTCTTTGTACTGAAGCCGGAGCATGACTCCCAGCTTCCTCAAATTGAGCTTGGTCGGTAGACATTTACTATAAGAAAAACACATTTTAAATGGTCAGGAAATATCACACTATCAATAATAATGTAAATGACATGAATAGCTAATCCCGTATTTACTATGTCGCTCCGAGAACTGGCTAAACTGTAGCTCTGATACCAATAAATGTAATACCCCTACCTGTATCCATTACCGGAATAGGGTACGAGGTATTACCGGGGTTTACAAATAAATAATTTTTTTTTGGAAAACTCAATATAATCCCTTTACAGATATCTAACCTTCCCTGCAATATTTTATCGAGACCAATCCAAATCAACCAATCCAATTCAACATATTTTCAAGATAAATTCATGCATATTTATAAAATAATGTCATCACATACCCAAAACTAGGTTTGTTAACCATACCAATGGCTAACTCTACATTCATTTCACAGAATCATTTACTTTATTAGCTTATACATGCCATTGATTTCCAAAGTAAAGTTTCTTTATATACCGAAGTCCTGAGGTTGATAGTGTGATGTGTCTCTGACCAAATCTGACCTCCGAGCTCTTAACACTACAAAACAGGGAAAAAGGAAACGGGGTAAGCACTTCGTGCTTAGTAAGCTCATGTAACAAAAATTATACTTACCTAATATTTTCAATACAATACAATAAACATTCATATATCCATTCAATGCATTATTACCCTAACATGCACAAACTCAACATTCAAGTTAGTACAATAATTTCCATGTACCAATAATATATACTATGATTGATGAGCTCATCAATATCATAATTTCCATTTCCTTGTTATTTTTCCATATTTATCCCGTTGAATTTATCGAATTTCGATGGATTTTCAGAGGTACACTTTTAGTGTACAATTTCGGTTAAATCAATTCATATTCATGTGCGCACATTTCCATTTCAGAGAGCACACTCACTGAACCTCATCCTTACAGTGGGATTTCCAGTCCAGGCTAAATCCCCTGTAATATAAACTCATAGAGTATTGTCGGGATTACGGTCCAGGATAAATCCTCTGCAGCGACAATTACTCTAATGAGCTTGGATCGAATTACCATCCCGCTAAATTCAGACCCTAATTCGGATTACCGTCCGGCTAAATCCATTTTACACATATTCTTCGGGAGGGCTATATCAGGATAGGATCACTCGTCTGGGCTAGATCTTTTTTACCGTCAATTCCTTTTCAGAGATCCATCAAAATTTCCTTTCATTCAACCAGGATTTCTTCCCCTTTTTATCAAATATGTCAATGTTTCATAAAATTTCATATAATGAACATTAAAATCATATTCATATCAAAAACATGCATTTCAAGCATTTAAGAATATAATTCAAGTTACATGAACTTACCTTGATACTTGTTTGTAAAAAAAATCTACTAATCTCGAACTTTTCCTTTCCTCAATCTAGCTTCAGTATTTGAATCTTCGGATCTAAATAAATAAATTTAATTATCAATTTAATACATTTCATGTTCATATGCAACATTCTCTATAATTCAACTATTATTTATAGTTCATTCAAAGCTATCTACTTGATTCACAGTCACTAAATTATTTATAACTCGATCTACGGAACTCTAAATTAAGATAAGTTAATTTTCTATGAAACTAGACTCATATATATTCTTACCATAAAATTTTCAGAATTTTTAGTTTAGCCAATAAGTACAATTTATTCTTTAAAGTCACCCCTGTTCTGCTGTCTGACAGTTCTGACCCTTCTTCACTAAAAATTAATTATCTCTTCATACAGGATTTAAATAATGTTCTTGTTTGTTTCTATTAAAAATAGACTCATTCAGGATTTTATACATATAAATTTAAGCCCCTAATTATTTTTATTCAATTTTTTATGATTTTTCAAAGCCAGAACAGGGGAACCCGAATTCATTCTAACCTTGTCTCACAAAATTCATTATATCTCAAAATTTACAAATTCATTGCTTACACTATTTCTTCTATGAGAAACTAGACTCAATAAGATTTAATTCAATATTTTTTTAATCTTATAATTAAATTTATACAATTTATGGTGATTTTTTCAAAGTTAGCCTACTGCTGCTGTCCAAACTGTTTTTGTGCAAGCTGTTTATTACCATTTTTCCCCTAAGCTTTTAATAAATGATAATTTCGTCCCTACTCAATTAGCCTCTCAATTGAGCTGCTTTTCTCAATTAACATTTTATTCTATCACCTTAAACTAGTTTACAACCTTTAAGAATCATAATTTCAGCAATAGACTTTAATTCCAAGCATTTTCACAATTAGGTCTTAAAAATCAATTTCTATTGAAATTACCTAATAAAATCATCTCATAAACAAATTAAAGCTTTAATTTCATTCTATTTCATCATAAAATTACAGCACTCAACCATGGTGATCTTCAATTTCATCCATGAAATCAAAAACTAATGAATTTAATAGTAGGACCTAGTTGTAAAAGTCTTAGAAACACAAGAATTACAAGATAAAGGCAATGATTAACTCACTTGGTGCAAAAATTATGAAATACCAGTTTAGAGAACCCTCCTATGGAATTTTTAGCTGCTGGAATTGAAGAGAAATGAAGAGAAATCTAGATATTTCCTATTTAGTCCTAGTTTTATTTAGTTAATTTTGCAATATTCCAATTTTACCCTTAATTTATCAATTTTCCTGCTGACTTCATGCCCTTGCCGTCCAGCCATAATAAATTTTGGGTCTAATTTCCTTTTAAATCCTTTCTCATTAGACTCTTAAGCTATTTAATCATTCTAGCAACTTTTACACCTATTACAATTTAGTCCTTTTCATTTAATTGACTACCAAAACATTAAAATTTCCTAACGAAATTTTAATACCACATTACTAACATTTCATAAATATTTATAAAATTATTTTCGACTCGGTTTTACGAGATAGAGGTCCCAATACCTTGTTTTTACCCAATTTCTTCAATAATTTCTCTTTTTAACTAACCACTAAATCGGTAAATTTTTTTCTATCAATATTTTCATATGATTTTCCTATCATATCAGTTTTCATGTAACAATATTGAAATAAATTTCTCTTTAAATCGGATTTGTGGTTACGAAACCACTATTCCGATAATCTTGATTTTAGGCCATTACATTTATCTTACTTATGAATTGGACACTAAAGTATTTGAATCAAAAGATTAAATCAATGCCAGTAGTCTGTGAGTATCCTGATGCGTTTCCAGAAGAGTTACCCGGATTACTATCGGTCAGAGAGGTTGAATTTTCTATAGATCTTGTACTGGGGACAACACCAATATATATAACACCATACAAAATGACCCCCATAGAATTAAAATAGTTGAAAACACAGTTGTAAGAACTGACTAATAGATGTTTTTCTCAACCTAGTTATTCGCTTTGGGGTCCGCTTCTGTTTGTTAAGAAGAAATATGGATCTCTGAGATTGTGTATTGATTATAGGCAACTCAATAAAGTTATAAACAATAACAAGTATCCATTACCTCGTATTAATGACTTGTTTGATCATCTGAAAGGTGCCACTGTATTTTCAAAGATTGATCTCTGTTCTGGTTATTATCAGTTACGGGTGAAAGACTCGGATGTGTCAAAAACAACCTTCAGAACTAGGTATGGGCATTATGAATTCCTTTTGATGCCATTTGGTATAACAAATGCACTTGCGGTATTTATGGATCTGATGAATAGAATTTTCAGACCGTATCTAGATAGATTTGTGGTGGTATTTATTGATGATATTCTGGTATATTCCCGAGATAAAACCGATCATACTGATCATTTGAGAATTGTTCTGTAAACATTGCGTGAGAAACGGTTGTACGTTAAATTCAGTATATGTGAATTCTGGTTTCGGGAAATTGGTTTTCTTGGATATATAGTATTTTAAGTCAGAAGTTTTCTGGGATTAGCTGGTTATTATCGGAGATTTGTACAAGGGTTTTCGATGATAGCTTCGCTGATGACACGGTTATTGCAAAAAGATGTGAAATTTGAGTGGTCTGATAAATGTCAGCAAAGCTTTGATCGGTTGAAAACCTTGTTGACTCAAGCACCAGTTCCAGTTCAGCCTAAATCGGGTAAGGAGTTTATAATATATAGTGATGCATCATTGAATGGTTTAGGTTGTGTCTTGATACAAGAAGGTTAAGTAATAGCCTATGCTTCTAGACAGCTAAAACCACATGAAAAGAATTACCCGATACATGATTTAGAATTGGCAGCCATTGTTTTTGCACTGAAAATTTGGCGACATTATTTGTTTGATGAAAAATGTCATATATTCACTGATCACAAAAGTTTAAAGTATTTGATGTCGAAAAAGGATTTGAGTATGAGACAGTACATGTGGCTTGAACTGTTAAAAGATTATGACTTGATTATTAACTATCATCCTGGAAAAGCAAATATGGTTACAGATGCTCTGAGCAGAAAATCTCTGTTTGCCTTACGAGCAATGAATACTCGATTATCATTGTCTGATGATGGATCCATCTTACCTAAGCTAAAAGCTAAATCGACATTTCTGCAACAAATCTGTGAAGCTCAGAAAAATGATGATGAATTACAAGCTAAACGGGTATAATGTGAGTCATTTTTCGATTCAGAATTTCAAATTGGGTCTGATGATTGTCTATTATTCAAAGGCAGAGTATGTGTACCAAAGAATTCAGAAATTGTACAAAAGATTTTGTATGAAGCTCATAATTGTACTATGTCTGTTCATCCGGGGAGTAATAAAATGTATAATGATTTGAAGAAGATGTACTGGTGGCCGAGCATAAAACGCGACATTTCTGAATTCATATCTAGATGTTTGATTTGTCAGCTAGTTAAAGCTGAACATCAGGTGCCTTCAAGATTATTACAGCTAGTCACGATACCGGAATGAAAATGAGAAAGAGTTACCATGGATTTTGTGTTGGGATTGCCCCTATCTCTGAAAAAGAAAGATGCTATTTGGATAATCGTCAACCGTTTGAAAAAGTCTGCACATTTTATTTTGGTACGTACGGATTTTTCCCTAGATAGATTGATTGAGTTATATGTTTCTAAGATTGTCAGATTACATGGAATGCTGGTCTCCATTATTTCTGACAAAGATCCAAGGTTCACATCCCTATTCTGGAATAAATTATAAGAAGATTTTGATACTCAATTGCATTTCAGTACTACATTTCATCCTCAGCCCGATGGCCAGTCCGAACGTATAATATAGATTTTAGAAGATATGCTCCGGTGTTGTGTATTAGATTTTGAAGGTAATTAGGAAAAATATCTACTATTAATAAAAAATACACATAATAATAGTTATCAGTCTAGTATAAAGATGGCAACGTATGAAGCTCTTTATGGTCGTAAATGTAGAATTCCATTGTACTGGACTGAGCTTAGTGAGAAAAAGATACAAGGAGTTGATTTTATTCGCGAAACTGAAGAAAAAGTGAAAGTGATTTGAGATAGTTTAAAAACAGCTTCTGGTCATCAAAAATCCTATACGGACCTTAAACGAAAAGAAATAGAATTCCAAGTGGGTGATAAGGTATTCTTGAAAGTATTACCTTGAAAGAAAGTTCTTCAATTTGATAGTAAAGGAAAATTGAGCCTACGGTTCATCGGACCATATGAGATTACTAAAAGAATCGGACCTGTTGCGTATCGATTAACATTACCACCAGAGCTTGACAAAATTCATAATGTTTTCCATATGTCCATGTTACGACGATATCGGTTAGATCTTTCACATGTTATCTCTTCGCAGATGTCAAGATTCAGCCTGATATAACTTACAATGAAGAACCGATCAAAATTTTGGCACGTGAAATGAAAGAGTTAAGAAATCAAAAGGTAGCTTTAGTAAAAGTTCTTTAGCAACGACACGGCTTAGAAGAAGCTACATGGGAATCGGAGGAAACAATAAGAAAACAATATCCAAACCTCTTTTGGACACGACTTAACATATAGGCATGTGGCTTGGCCGTATGACCCAAGTCAGTAATCACCCTAATTTGGACACAGTCTGGGGCACAGTCGTGTATCCCTATTTCGAATGTCCACACGGCCTAAGACACAGGTGTGTTTCTTGACCATGTGAGTCATACAACCGAACCACATGGGCGTGTGTACCCTGCACCTAGGAAAAATTTTGAAATTTCGTGAAAAAAATTCTCTAAGTACTCGATTTAGTTCTGATTTGTTTTTAATATGTTTTGAGCCTTGAGGGCTCATATAAGGGACTCTATGAATAATATCTAACATGAATATTAAATAATATGAAATGTTTGTATTTGATCTGTTTATTTCAGTAATACTACGTAACCCTATTCCGGTGACGGATATGGGTTAGGGGTGTTACAATTCAGATTCTATCATGAAGACTTCCTTGTGCTAATATCACACCATCAAGAATGCCTCACAATTCAGCTTAAAAAACATAACATATCCCCAATTTGAGATTGAAACCAAGGATCCATTTACCATTTTGGTCTCTCAAAACTCCACCCGCCGAAGTAGAACTTGTGTTGATTTTAAAAGCTCCATTAGACCGTATACGAATCCACCTTTCTGTTTCCACCATTTCCTCCCTCGATGCATATTTCAAAGTTCTCCGTCCCTTGCGAGTTGAAATTTATTGTTTAGCCCAACTATACACACCTTTGACAATCTCCTCTATGCTCCACGACATTCTTTGAAAAGTGCATATATTCCGGTTTTTCCAAATTTGCCAAGCAACAATGCCAAAGATGTAACACCTCTAACCCATATCCATCGCCGGAACCGAGTTACGAAACATTATCGGAGTTTACAGATCAAATAGACAGAAATTTTAAACATTTTATATCATATAATATTCATGTCAGAAATCAATCAAACTCATATATATTGTCCCTTATTCGAGCCTTTGAGGCCCAAAATACGCATTAGAAACAAGTAGGGACTAATTCAGAAACTTAGAGAATTTTTTAGAATACATTAAAAATTTTCAAAGCTGTAGGGATCACACAGCCGTGTAGGCATTCGAAATAAGGACACACGGCCATGTCTCAGCCCGTGTCCATGCCCGTGTAACTCTTTGACTTGGGTTACACGGCCAAGCCATACGCCTGTATGCCAGGCCTTGTACCATTTTGAAATGGCTTCATACGCCCGTGTGTCTGGCCGTGTGGTCCTAAAATGTGCCTTAAACAACAAATTTACCATTTCTTACATGCTTGGGCACTAAACAACTCAAAAACCATTCGTTTAACATGTTCAAAACATGATCAAACACATTCAAAACATGCCAAAAGAATCATCCTAGGTGCCTAACTAATGTACCCTCATTGGTACCACATTTATATAATCAAAACATATCATCAATGCATCATTCAAATTAAAATTATAAACATGCCAAAATCCATCAATTTGGCCTAGCTTATTATTACCTAAAACATTAACTTAAATTCACATGTTTATATATATACACCAAACCAACATTACACTTATAACCTCATTTACAATCCATCCACGAAATAACTATCATTTAGACATCATAGGTACATGCCGACACAAAAGGTAAACATCACCACATTTGAGTTCGGGATCATTGTTGGATACTGAATCGACAATCAAAAGTGAAGTACCCAATCTGCGCACGGAAAAACAAAACCGTACGCTGAGTAAAACTCAATGGTATTTCTATAATCCGAATATTTAAAGACAAGGGATTACAAATGTATAATTGAAATATAAACACATATTAATATTTAAAAATCACAAATACCATATGCCAACCCTTTTGAATTCATACATAATAGCATATCATTCTATACTATATTCAAATTACACATGCTATCATATTTCATTTGTTTCACAAATATCCCAATTCTCATACTTGCTATATAAATAGCTTTTCACAATTTGATTCACATTTCATTTAAACAATGTCATTATCCATTCTATATCCTCTTCATGAGTACATAACTCATGTATCTCATTTAATCACAACATATCTCATTTTCGTGTTTCAAATCACTATCCCATTTTTAATTCTTATACAATATCATCAAATATCAATCATAGTACAGTTTTATTTAATTACCCTTATTAACACGACTCGAACTTAGACGGATACACGGATCCAACCAACATACTAGTTTGACACCCAGTGCCTCATCAGATAAATCTAAAGTAATAACTGCGCCTAACACTATATAAATTTCACACACAGTGTCTTATCGGTTAAATCGAAGTAAATTGACGCCCAACGCCTCATCGACTTGAGGTTGAAGAAATCCCTGAACTCTTCCTATTCTATGGCATGCCATCTATATCCGACTCTACCTGATACAGTTAATAGGGTTTAATTTCACATTTTAGATATAACCAATATCATACTAATTTTTCATATAATCACATATATACACATGAATTAAATTCAAACTATAATAATCAATATATTCAACATGTATCTACCAATTCAATCCATTTCAATCAATTATCAAAATGTCAATTACTCACCTCAACGCTTACCATATGCATTAAATTGAATTATAACAATTAACAACTAAGTTCCGATTATAGAAATACAAACCAGGAATTTTGAGCTATTCGATGTTGATTTTATCTTTTCCCTTTTTAGTCGAGGATTCTGGTACGACGTTAGCTACAGAATTTAAACAATTAAAATTCATCAATATAACACAATTCAATTTCATATTGAATATTTCAATATTTTTACTCAATATTTTCCTAAATTCCAATTTAGTACCTAAACCGAAACTAATTTTTATTCTTCACAATTAATTCTATATTTTTAAACAAATTTCACTTTAAACTAAATTTAACTTCTTATTTTCACTTAAACCCTAAATTTTAAAATTTTCACAATTTAGTCCCTATTACTTAAAATTTACAATTTATTCTACAATTTAATCATTTTTCATTTCTAGCTTAAAAATCTTATCAATTTAATCCATAATACTAAAATTATTCAACATTAACAACACTTAAAAATTTAATAATTGCTAAAATTTTGACATGGGTCGGGTAACCCTAAATACCGATATTCCAAAAACATAAAAATTACAAGAAAAGAGATTAAATTGACTAACCAATTAAACTTTAAAAATTTGGAGCCTTAGCCTTGCGTGACTTCTTCTTTTCTTTTTTCTCTTTTTCTTTCTTTTGCTTTCTTAATTTGTATGTTTTTATCTTTCTTATTTTTTTTATATTGACTTTTGTTTTATTATACTTTAATTTATTATATTATTTATTAAGATAACATATTTTATTATAATATATAAATTAAATTACATATAATTCATATATATAATTCACTAACCATCCCACTTAAAGAAACAATGGTAAAATTGCTTCTTTAGTCCTTTTAATTATTCTTTAATCTATAATTCAACTTTTACCCTATACACGATTTAGTCCTTATACCTAATTACTTTTAATTCAAGTAAATTCACTTAACCGGAACCTAATTAACTACACAACTAAGTTCGTAAATATTTTTAAATATTTACGAGTCTGATTTACGGGAACGAAGTTTCGGGAATGCACTTTCGACATCCCTAACTATCAGGTCGTTACAAAAGAAGCACGACCAATCAACATTCCTCCAGTCGATATTAAGACAACTTTCCAAATTGGACTCAAGCCACTCTTGCAAATTACCTGAAAAGAAAGTAGATAGTTTATGAGGTGGAATGATTCGATACCATACCTTCTTCGCAGCATCGCAATCCCTTATAGCATGAAGAACATCATCTATTCGATGGCTACAGATTGAACATCTTGCGTCACTATTCACACCACGCCTTAGCCACTCTTCTTGAGTAAGCAACCTCTGTTTGAGAGTAAACCAGAGGAAAATTCGAACCCTTTGAGGACCCTTAACCTTCTATGGCAATTTCCAAGCATCTTTTCTAGGATTCCATGACCTTCCTTAATTTTACGATAAACACTTTTAATAGAGAAACATCTTGATAAGGTTCCTATCCAAGCAATTCTGTCAGGACTTGCTAAAAGATGCGAAGGTGGGATGCTAGTAATACGTCTAATTAAATCTTCTGGTAATCAAACCCAAAATAAATATAGATTCCAAATTCCCTCTTTTGTAATCATCTCCTTAAGACAACAATCCGTAGCAATGTTAGAATTAGCAGGGATTAAATTAATCAAGGGTCCAACCTTCTGAATCCAACTATCCCTCCAACATCTAATAGTATTACCATCTCCCACTAACTAGAAAATGTTTTATCTAAGCAAAGGCCATATATTAGAAAGAGCTCTCTCGAGAAAAGAGCAATTGCTGGGAAAGATAATTAAGGGTAGGCTATCCTTAATTCCATACTTCACAGGCAAAACCTGCACCCACAAAACCTCTGGGTTTTTCAAAATACTAAGGCCTAACTTCAATAAAAAAATAGGTGTTTTGATCTTTCAGTTATTGAAACCCAAGCCCACTGCAAACCTTCGGCTGACAAACTGAGTTCCAACTAACAATGGCCATTTTTTTACTCCCTCTAGTTGATCCCCATATAAACTTTCTAACAATTCTCTCAATTTCATCACAAATTCCTTACGGGATCCTCAAGGATTGCATGAAATAGCTAGGGATTGTAAGAAGAATCGATTGAGCTAAAGGAACTCTGTCAGCTAGAGACAATTTTCTTGCATCCCACCTTTGTAGCCTTAACTTGACTTTTTCCACCACAAATTTCAAGGAATTGATGATAACCTTATCGTGAAAGAGGGGAACCCCCAAATACAAACCCAAATTATGGACCTTACGAAAACCAAGCATATCACAAAGATGCCTCACCAGATTTTCATCCACTCCTTTGGAGAAGAAAGTGTTCATCTTTTGAACGTTCACCCGATGTCCAGAATAACCGCAAAAGGTATCTAGCAAATCCTTAATTAGCCTAGCCCGTCTCACATCAGCTTTCCCAAAGATAACAAGATTGTCAGCAAAAAACAAACGAGAGAGAATATGACTTGACCTGGATAAACGAATGGGAGAAAAAAGGCCTGATCTATTAGATGAACTGATGCTTTGACCCAACCAATCCAAGAACAAAAAGATAAGGAGAAAGGGGACACCCCTGTCGGATACCTCTAACTAGACTGAACTTTAATGTAGGAACCCCATTCTAATTACAAATATTTTAAAATGTTTTAAAATTACCTTTATCGTATACCAAAATATAATGGTTTCAATTGAGTTAAACATTTTTAATCAAGATAAAACTATTTTAAAACAAGTCAGTATTGCTTTAGGCTAAAAAGTATTGATAATTTTTAAAATATTGATACCCATTCTAAAATCGATTCCAAATTGACATTTTGTTTTCAATCAATTACAAAAAGTACCGATACCTTTTCAAAAAGTATCGATACCTTTTACTGGGTATCGATAAATTGTCTTTGGTATCATTATAAACTAACTTTAACAATCACTGAATCAGACATTAAATGCTAATAGTATTGATACTCGTAGAAAAAACATCAATCCCTTCTGTTGTAGGTGAATTTAATAATCTGACAGTTTCATCCCCAACGACTCTATTCATGTTTCCAACAACCACAATGGCTGGAAACGAATTAGAGGGTACAAATACCATCTTCCAAAGGTCCTACAACAACTAGAGAGATCATCTAGCCAAAAGATCAATCAATATAATCTTAGTGTTTAATTCTTTCATATTTTTCTTGTACACACTTGTGAGCCTTTATTGTTATTTTTAGCTCAAGTGTATTCTTGTTTATTTGTACTTAATTGGCCAACATTCTGATCTTGTAAGGATTACTTCTTAGTTTGCTATTTGTATTTACTCTTTGAGAGGGTTGAGTCTTAAGGGTTGGGTAGAAACCTTAAGGGAGTTACAATCTTAAGATTTTGGTTAGAAATCTTAAGGGAGATTTTAAGATTAAACATTGTTCTCAAAGGTTATCAAATTAGTAAATTTGGGAAAATCTTTAATGATGGAAAGCTAAGGTAGTGGAATGAGCAATTGGGGCCAAACCACTATAAATTGAAATGTTCATTGCCTTTATCCTTTTCTTAGCAACAACAAACTTTTAAAAGGTCAACTCATCCCTCCCTCTTGATTATTCCGAGTTGAATTATTGAATTAATAATAAATCATCAAATGCATGCAATGGATCTAAAAATAAGTAAACATAAAAAATTTAGAAATATTTTCCTATTAAAAAAAGTTGTCAATTTCAAACAACAAAAGTAAAATATTTTTATTTGAGAGAAAATATTCCGAATATTGAGTCTAGATGAGATTTTCTTCCACTGGGTTCTAGAAACCAAAAAAATTCAAAATATTCTGTTTTGAAGAGATTATTTCTAATTACCATTTTTTTATGTATAAATTTTCGGAGAAAAACTCCCACTTGTATATTTTTGAATTTTAGAAAACCAAAATAAATTGAAGTATTGTGCTTTGATAAAGGATTTCTTAAAATTTTAATACAATGAGAGCATAAAGAAGATTTGAATATTTGGGTCAAACCTAAATATTAAACCCGTTCTTCATTTACGGTGTATTTTTAAAGGAATGTAAAGAAGAAGATGGGAGAAGAGAAGACAAATTATGGAGAAAAAAATTATAATATTTTTTTTATTTTTTTGTATTTTCATAAGAGGTCCCTCAAGTTGTATTGAGTTGATAATTCAGTTATAATTGTTCTAAATTGTTTTAATTCAATCCTAAATTAACTCTAATAGCATGCATTTTAATTCTTATATCATTTAATTTATGGTTGAAGTTAAAGTTATATTTTCTTTTCTATGAAATTTTGAATTATTATTGCTATATTTAACATGATTGGTTTGGTTTTATGAATTTTAATGTATTATTTTTATTCATCGTTTAAATGTATAAGTTTAGGGATTTATGATAACCATAACAAAATATTTGATTTTTATATGCCGAATAAAATATAATAGGTGGGTTAATGTCATTTCTACATCTCTCAATATTTTTAATTTAATTCAATTTAGTCATTATTTGCATAATTCTGTTTCAGATTAACCTCCTACACATTAATTTTGACATAATTTTACTTTTCTATTTTTACAGTATTATTATTTACTCCAAATAACACTTTTAACTATTTTAATTAAAAGAAAATTACGTGTATCTTTTCTTAATTTATCAATTTAAAACAATGTAAATTATTAAAAATTAATAAAATAACCTAATATAACATGTTTTGTTAAATAGACATGTATACAAACTAGTTTATCCTATATTTTATTTTTAAATACAAAAATTGACAACATTTATGGAAAGAAATTATCCAACAATGATGATTGATAATTATTTGATTTAACTTATTATGTTTGAATTTCATAATCATATTACTACATACCATAAATCCTTTCAATTGCATGGGCAAATTATTAAATTCTGAAACATTAATATCAAATTATGATCACAATCTTAATATTTTTGTAGCTTGGACATACCGACTTGTTAAAATCAATTTATTTTTACAAATAACAATTTAATAATATATATTTAACTCATATATACGAACTAATTTATGATTATAATATAAATTATAAACAATTAAAATAAAAACAACTCAATACAAAGCAGAGTATTTAGGAGTTAAATGTAGAGAATCAAAATATGAAGACTTCAACATTATCAAGGTGTCATAAACAAAATTGTAGACTTATTAGCTATTTATTCACGCGCCGTTCAGCAATGCATTTGCCAAAAGCACTTTATTTTTTACTGTAAAAGCATTGTGGAATATGAAGAGCAACGCTAAACATTTGAAAGTAGTAATCAAATTATATTAAATTTTTTTGAAGTTAAAAGGGTATAGAACAAAAGTTTCCTCATTTCAGGAACTTGAAAATCTTACAGAACCAAAGAAAACAAAAATCTTACATGTCTAATACATATAATAAGATCATGTCAAAGAAAGGCCTGAGGAGAATGTGATTCCAGCCAAGTTAGCCCCTTTCATCTTGCAATCAGGCAACAACACCCAATTCCATACGCCGCTCTGTTGATGGTAAGTCAGCCAAATAATGTCCCATGAGCCCTCGTAATTCGACATCAACACCACCCGAATTCTCCCATTTCTCGCCTCTAAACACCCTATCATCACCCCGTAAGGTTTCCCTATTTGCTCCATTATCTCACTCGGGACATTTGACACATACTCCCAATTCCCACTTCTTAGGCTTATCCCCCACACTTCTATGCTGCACAACACCTTTGCCCTTCTTTGATCCCGCGATCTCATTATCATCACGTGTCCGTCACCATACACGTGTCTTCGGTCATTTACGTTCGCCCAGCTTGCCTGCTGCTCTCTGTTTCCGAATCTTGGTCGTAGGATCTGTGGTGGGATGTATTCAGATCCAATCGCAACCACCAAACTCTCCTGAGGTGCATTATGTGCATTGAGAAACATACAATCATTCCCTGCGAAGTTCCCCTTCCCCTCTCTTGCTTCTCTGCACTGCCATTTTTCGGTCTCTGAATTGTATTCGAACACAACCGGACTGTTCCCCACTAGTTCCACGAACAAAAACCGGAAATGGCCCGAATCCGATGATTCGGGTACTAGCTTCATCCCGGATCTCCTCCAGGAAGAGGTACCACGTGGACCTAATGGACATGGAGGGATCTTTTTAACTGCCTTACTAACCAAATTAACAGCAATAACTGCCTTTTGAGAATTGGAAGCAAACAGAAAAATATTCCCACTTGCTGTCAATAAATATATATCTTCATCCGGATAAAAAACAACTTGCTTAATCAAATCTTCGATACAAATCTTGAACCAACGGTTGGATTGATCCGAAAACCCGTGGAGTATGGCGTCGCGACGCCAGCGTTTCTTGTAGACAAATAACCAAGTGGCTGACCTTGATCGTAGGTTGCACTGCCGGATAAAATCTTGGTCGGATATAAGATAAGAAAGGAACTTGTTGACTAATTTCATGCGAAGGATTTCCGGCAAAGCCAGTGAGAAGAGGATGCTTTGTATGAGTTCGGAAGGAAGAAGACAGAAACCAAGGGCGTTGGTGTCTGAACTGTGATATTCATCCATGGTTTCAGCACAATAATTTGGGCTTTCAAAGTATTACAAATTTATATGTACAAAGAGTACTCTGTTTCAGGCATGATGATGGTGAGTGTATAGAGTAATACATAAAAGACAAACAGTCCTGCAATGATTCCCATGCGGATAGCGTCATGGTGGGACAAATGGACGGTGGGGGAGGGTTGAAAAAACTTTGAATAATTGTTTTGGAAGTCGACGTATTTGATTGTCGTGAGTGTATAAAATAATGAGGAACTAAGCTTCAATGTGGGGCAGTAAGTATACGTATAAGTGAAGAGGGGTAGCACTTAATAGCGTAGTTATTTGGGAGAGGTGAGTCATGCTGCCGATGTGGTGAAAGGGAGGCGTGCGTGGCTGCCAGCCCCAGCCTGATGCGACTCATTTTTTTATTTTATTTTTTTAATCTAGTTTTGAATGTGAAATAAACTCTAGTGGGTCGGCCAAGTTTATTAAAATTAGGAAAGACAATAACGAAGAGTGAAATAGATGAGGGCTTGATTTCGACCTGTGCAGCAAAACTGTCCCTTACTGATGTTTACAGCAGGTGTGGTTATGTTTCATGTTTGAGTTAAACCTAGGATATATAGGGTGGGTTGTTAACCAAATCAGGTGAGGTGCACATCAGAGTGTTAAAAGTCAAAGAGGGAAGAGTCGTATGACGCTTAGTCGATTGCTTTCTAGCAAAAACATTCAGGGGAAGGTTTTATGGATATGGCAGCCTTGAGTTTAGTGAATATACTTGGTGAAAGAATATAGATGGTGCTTTAAAGAGTGGGTTCGAGGTTAACCTGAGCAGGATGTTTTGAGATCGAAAATGTCCAGGCTGTGGAAGAAGCCGTGATGAAGGAAGTTCACACTAAACTTAAACGCTCAAAATTGCCTTTAGCCATTGCGTGACACATGAAAAAATAATTAATTTTTTAAAACTAAAAATAATTTAAAAATATCTTTCTATAATTTTAAAATTTTTAATTTTTTAAAGTAAAAATTAATTAATTTCTGACGTGATATCTACATGGCAATCCACGTATATGCCACATCAATAAAGTTAACATATGTTAATTTTTTCATCCATTTTGGGATAATTTAACAAATAATGTAAGTTTAAGGACTAAAAGAGACAAAAATTAAATGGAAGGCTAAAATAATTTTTTTATAAAGTTGGAGGGCCAAATAAGTTATTATGTCAATTTTTTGGCTTAACCTATTGATATCTAAACTATATTTTTTCCTATTTTGGTACTTAATTTTTTTAATTGGTATCTAATTAAATTTTTTAATTGGTATCTAAACTACTTTTTTTTCTCAAGTTGATATATTCTTTAGTCCAATCATTAAGTTTATTTAAAAATAATAACTAATTAAAAAATATCGTGTGGCAAAAAAAAAAAAGAAGAAGAAGAAAGAAGACAACATATTATTTTATTTTTATATGTATATATTTTGATTATTTATTATTTATTTCTTCCTCTCATTTTGGGTTTCTTATTCAAGTATGATCATTTTAGGCTTCATGGTTTTAATCAAGATTTTCAAAATTTGACTAGTGGTTAAATCAGTCAGGCCATTGATTCCTGGCTTGACTGATTTGATCAAATAAATTATTAAAAATTCATAAAATCAATACAAATTTGTTAAAAATAGAGAAAAACAATTTAACATCCAATTCAACTGATTTTTTAGCTCAGCTAAATCAATCCATACCAATTCAC
Source organism: Gossypium arboreum (assembly GCF_025698485.1). Lineage (NCBI taxonomy): Eukaryota > Viridiplantae > Streptophyta > Magnoliopsida > Malvales > Malvaceae > Gossypium > Gossypium arboreum. The sequence goes on from NC_069075.1 coordinate 131,998,712, forward strand.
AGGTTAACTAATTCAACCCCTTTATTTAGACCACTACGAGAACTTATTCGATCATGTCAAGTCAAACAAGCAGGTGGTGAAGTTCGAAAACAAAATTAATCACTGACGTCTCAATCTTAAGAGGGTAAATTTCAAGCATTATTGATAGTGCCAGACATTATAAAGGAAGAAGAAAGAAGAAAAGAAAAGAAAAGGCGAAAGAGAGAGAGAATGTAAAAGAAAAAAAGGCGAAAGAGAGAGAGAATGTAAAAGAAAAAAGGAAAATGAATATATTTTAAAATTTATATGAATCATTAGCTAGGATTTTTTTGACGATACCAACTTGGGAGAGAGAAAAAAATAATTTAAAGAAAAAAAAGAAAATGCATGAATTAAAAAAAATTAAAAAGTTTAAGTACCAACTTGGGAAAAAATAATTTAGGTACTACTTGTGACAAAAAAAATAGATACCAAGATGGGAAAAAGAGTATAGTTTAGATACCAATTCGTGAGTTAATATTTATTTTTTATCTTTCATATTTATTTTACTATCCATATTCGAGGTTTGTGATTACTCTTCTCAACCGTGTTATCTTCAAAGTTTGAAAATGTATTTTCCTTGAGAATACAATATACTTACCCATGCATTAAAAAAAGAGAATTATTATATTAGTTCCAAATTAATTTTAAGCATTTTATATATTTTATATAATTAAAATTTTAATAGGATGATAATTAAATTTAGTATAATTGTAAGTGTTGTGAAATTTTTTTTATGTATAGAATATCTTTACTATATCCATTTTGTATTATATATTTAATGATTGAAATTTTAATTGACTCAAAATTAAAAGATTTGATCTATCATAATAGAATGTGAAACATAATAGCAGAATTAAATATGTTATGGTCAAAACTATTGAGAGAGTGATTTGGGAATTTTAAAATTCTTTGAAAAATGATGTTAGAAATAAATATGTTACAGATAAAAGTACCAAGTGAATTAAAATATTTAAATATTGGTTCGGCCGTAGCGTTTAAAATTTTTCTTAATTTAAACATTTCAAAAAAAAAAAAAAAAAGGTAAATCTTTACAACTCTCTGTCTTTTACAAAGGCTAAGAGAAAACATTATCTAGTTTTCCAAGCACAATTAAAACCTCTCTATTTTTGTGTGTGGTTAAACTAGTAAACTTTAATATCTAAATGTTTGTAAAATTAAACTTTCAAGGAATGAAAAAGATTTTGCAATAACCACTATGTACAAGAGAATGAAGAAAATAAGAATCTAATAGATTTTCCTATCTTTATGACCACATATTACTTTTTTTGCTTCTTGGAGTCGCCAACCAAGTGGAGTGGGAAGTACTAATGAACTTGAACCCTTCTTGTTTATTACTTAACATATTCTAAATGAGAATCAAACTTTTTGCAAATAATCATTTATAAATACTCATTGTTTGCTAAAAATTAAAAGCATCAAAATACTTAATGAAACTTTGTTGAAACTTAGTCAAAATATATTTGAGTATTTTTATTGTACTCGAATAGTTTCTATTTTTCTCGAGTTTTGATTCTCGATTTGTGAGAGTTATAATTCAAGTCTAGAAGTTATTTTTTGGTCTGGGATGCACACAAAGGATTTTAATTTCTAGTCCTTTGAGAAAGTCTCAATTTCATTCATTTGTCCACTCCTAAGCATCTAAAAGTTCAAAAATAGTGGAAAAGCTTATTTTGTAGAAAGCTTCAAGACTTTAGGTTTCAGTTGAAATTGATCGAAAAATTCAAACACCTTTCCAGAGCCATCTATGATTTGGAGCATCTCCTTGAGTCTTGATATACAAGTACCTATTTAATCAAATCGATTACTTTAGATATCATGAAAAATATTCATTAAAAAAATTAAAACTTTGTTGTGCCAAATTTGACATGTTTTCTAATTGATTTTCCGAACACATTTACCATGCTTAAACCACTCATATTTGGATTTTAGTCGCCACAATAATTCCTTATATTCTAGCATTTTTCCATTTACAAACCAAAGTCTACATCAAGCTTAACTAACTTCTTAAATTTATGCCTCTCTGCAGTTGATTGAATGTCTTTAAGAAGAGCCATAATATTTATTTTTCGAGTATTTGTGCGATTGATAAAATAAGCAAAAAAAAAATTTAACCTTAACTACGCTCACCTATTAGAGGTTAATTTTTTGTTTGTTTATTTTTCTTCTCTTTGTATAAAGAGTGTACTTAAGGTTTTTGGGTACAAAACCTTGAGAGGATTAAAGATTGTTAGTTGAGTCTTATAAAAATTAGAGGGTTCTAAATTAGCCACAAACTTAGGGAGAAGAGGTTCTGACTTATCCTTTCAAAAATTAGAAATTGCAAAGGTTATAACTTATCGTTGAAAGATATCAATTCAATAAAGTAGATTGAAAAATCTTTGGTTAATGTATATTAAGGTAGTGGAGGTAGGAAGTTGAGGTAGAACCATTATAAATCGATCAATTCTGTATTTTTTTTTCCCTTCCCTTTTCATTTTTGAAAAGTTTTTAGAAGTTTTTCAAAATCCTTATTCACCTCCTCTTAGTATTTTTAGACCTAACAAAACCCATCAATATCGATAAGAATTGATTTGTAATCTGATTTTAATTGTTAGAGATGAAATACCATTGTCTTTGGAGAAAATATTTCTTATTGAAAATTAAAAAGCGTTTTGTCTAATATTTCAAATGTTCTTCCCCAACTTCAGGTAAATTTCGACCCTTTAAATCTAAGCCCCCTATACAATTCTTCAGCTTAAAATTTTGTATTAATTAGCAACCATCTCGATGAAGCTAAACCCCCCTTTTTATATTATATGAATAAATACAAATTGGAATCCTCTACTACCAACTAATATTGGATTTGGTTCCCTTAGTATTTTTGTCTCGCACTTATAATTTTTTAAAACAGATTAGTTAATAAAATTATTCATAAATTACATTAATACTTTGTATATTGTTTTTACATAGTTTTTATTGTAACATCCCTAAATCGTATCCGTCGCCGAGTTAGAGTTATGGGGCATTACCTGACTAAAACACAGTTCAGCTTGTTCATATAATTCATTTCATGTTCAAAGACATAAATTTCTTTACAAATATTCGAACTAGATTTTTTTTATTTTGTAAGCATCAAGCCAAGCTCACATTTTTTTATATATATCCAATTAAAATCAAATATACCCTATTCATCGATTACATATACAAACTATGCTCCAAAATTCAAACATATTAATTAATATCATCTATTTAATCACATATTCAAATCAACTAACATGCATCAAGACATGTTGTTTGTACTTAATAAATATAATATTCAGAGCGTTTTACCCAAAAAGGTCCTTTAAATAATATAATTACGGAAATAGGTTGTTTATTGTATTATTTACCGAATTAGGCCATATTCCACGAAAACGCGTCCACGTAAACGCGATTTCGGAGTACGTGTCAGCAAACGCTTCCCTAGGGGAGCGCTTTGTCCACATCAGCAGAAAACGCGTCATTGAGTAGAGGTGTGCAAAATTCGGGTAAAATCGAAAAAATTCGGTTAAACGAATTAATTCAGTTGGGGGTCGGTTAAATTTTTTTTGAGTTTTTGGTTAACGGTTAATTCGGTTCGAAACCGGTCGGTTAACCGAAAAAAATTAATAAAAAAATTATAATATATAAATAGCCCATTATTCACTCAAACCCAATCCAACATAAACCCAAATACCCAATCTAATATATATTAACCCAAGTACCCAACCCAACCCAATTACCCAACCCAATCATAAAAATTACAAATCATTTAATAAATAAAAATAAAAATCTAAAACTAAAAATAAAAATAAAAAACATATAATATTATACAAATAATTCGGTTAATTTGGTTAATTCAGTTAATTTGGGTAATTCGGGTAATTCTATTAATTCGATTAATTCGGTTAATTTTATACTTATTTTAACCAAAAATTTAAAAACATATAATTTTCGGTTCGGTTAATTTTTTTAAAAAAATTTCGGTTCGGTTAATGGTTAAAAATTTTGAAAGGTCGGTTAATTCGGTTAATGTTATTTCAGGTCAGTTAACCGATTGAACACCCCTATCCTTGAGGGCGCGCTTTGCTGACATGGACAAAGCGTTCCTCCAGGGAACCGTTTTGCCCTTTTTTTTAAGGTTATGGTTTTATTATTTAATTGATTTAGGGTTATGGTTTTTAGGGTTTAGGGTTAGGGTTTTTTAAGTTAAGGGTTTTTTTGGGTTTTAGGATTTAAGGGTTTTAGGAAAAAAATTAATTGAATTGGGGTATAAATTAACTATTAATTTTAAATACTAAATATTAAATTAGAGTTTAGGGTATTAGGGTTAATTAATTAAATTATGGATTAATTTAGGGTTTAGGGTTAATTGATACATAATGGTTTAAACATACTATTTTAATGTTTTATTTCTTATAATATTTTAGTATAAAACCCTTAAATAACTCTTAACGTGTAAACAACAACTTGGTAATTCGATTACTTCAGCGTTTAGGTTTTTTTTTTTCCCTTATCAATGGCTTAGACCATTTTATTTTTGATCACCGGTTAAGTTTCTTTTACTTTGTAACAAGCTCGTTTCTGATTTTTTTAATTATTAATTTCCAATATACATACACGAAAAAAAATTCTCAAAGATAATATGATTGCAACATATATACATATTGGCGCTATGCTAAGTTTAGGGTTTCGAGAAAAAAATAATTGAATTAGGATTTAGGGTTAATTCATTAAATTAACTATTAATTTAAAATACTTAATACCAAATTAGAGTTTCGGGTATTAGGGTTAATTCATTAAATTAGGGATTAGGGTTTAGTTTTTAAAATAAATTTGTGTTTAGGGCATTAGAAAAAACATATAAGCAATATAAATTTTTTTGTCACAGGGTTTAAGGTTTAGGGTTTCTACAAGAATAATTCTGAGCAGATGTTTTTGGAAAAATAGTATCGAAAAACGCTCCAAGCAGGATGCACTGTCAGCAAAATTTCTGGAAAAAGCTCCCACGTGGACGCTCTTTTCCTACAGTAGTTCGTAGAAAAATAATTCTGAATAGACGTTTCTGAACAAATAGTGTCGAAAACACTTCAAGCAGGATGCACTGTCAGTAAAATTTTTGGAAATAGCTCCCATGTGGATGCTCTTTTGCTACAGTAGTTCGTAGAAAAATAAGGCTATAAATGAGCCAAATTTTATTCTCAGGTTGCGTAACTTACAACAAAAAATTTAGAGAAGCTAAGAAGAAAGGAAATTAAAGATGAGTGAACGTATTAGTGCTGTTATTTACTATGATGCTGAGGTCTGTAACACCAAGAACGGTGTTGTTTTTTTATTCGAGAACACAGCGAGACTGGTTTTTAACCAGAACATAGATTTGACAGAACTTCGTAAAAGAATTAGGCGCAAAATCTTCGGAATGACGCCAATGAAAGTTTTGTCTAGTAAGTATCGATTTTGTACTTCATTTGATCCTGTGACATATGACTCATTCGACATCAAAGGCACTTGTAGCTTGGAGGCAATGGTGCAGACTCATCTCGCTAGTGGATCACCCTATATTGAGTTATATGTACAATTTTCATCGCCAAATGATGCATTTGCAGCTTCAATATTTACTGCTGGTCGAGAGGAATACACGACCCCTGCCCGACACTCTATTAGTGGGTGGCAAAACACAGAAGTGCTCGTGTTTAGTAGCAGTATGGAATGCCCAACCCTTGCACAACACTCCATTAGTGGATGGGACATGCACCTCAGTGGGTCGATGTTTGATGCTGGAAATATGTACTGGGGAATGACATCAACTTCTAGTGGTTGGCAATCCACATCTGATTGAAGACGTTGTAAAACGTCTATAAGGAGGGATGATGTACTTTCTATGATGTACACCGGCGAGGGGACCTTTTACGTTGCATATGATGATGGGTCAGATAATGAGTCCGATGCGGATCCACCTCGAGAGGTCGGCCCCGATGGTGCAGAAGTTGCATTATTTTCTAAACCAGTGTCTGCTCCAACCATACCTGAAGATGTTGAAGGGGGTTCAGATGATGAAGAAGAAGATCCGCGATTCAGGGCGTACTCGCCTCCAGCCCACATGCATAATGTCGATCTATCTCAATATGATGCGTTGGAGTTTCCAAATCTACCACACAGAAGGCGTGACCGTACAAGTTCCTCATTGAATTCAGGTGAACTAGAAGTTGGTAAGGAGTTTTCCAATAAAGATAGTTTTCTTGGTGCATTAAAACAACATAGCATCATGAACGGGGTTAACTACAATATGGTAAATCCAAATCCAATAAGTTTGAGGCCAAGTGTGCAGTGTAAAACGGTACATGTTTGTGGAAAATCATGGCCTTGTTGAGGAGAAAGACAGGCTTGTGGGAGATAAAAAAAGTACAAAGGTCCACATACATGTGCTACCGGTACAGTATCACTAACTGTTTAGAGTTTTTTAATAATACTGTTATTACGCATTGTTGCATTTTTTAACGTACTTCGTTGACAGTTGTTTCGAAAGATCATCCCAATATGAATTCAAATATGTTAGCTACCTTCATACTACCGACGGTGAAGGCCGATCCCAAAAACTTCAGTGCCGGTCTTAATTGCCAATATTTGTAGCCAGTTTAGGTACACGCCCTCTTACCGCAAGGCTTAGATAGCTAAGCAGAATGCGTTGGAAAAGATTCATGGTGGGTGGGATGCTTCATATAATGAAGTGTGGCAGTAGTGTCAGGTGCTAGAGAGATATATCCCAGGTTGTGTAACAGACTTTGAAACGGAATCTGCGTACTACGACGACCGATTGCTCCGTGGATGCCAAGTATTTAAGCATCTGTTCTGGACCTTTAAGCAATGCAAGACGCATTTTTATATTGCAAGCCATTGGTACAAATTGACGGTACCTTTATGTACGGTAGATATACCCATCAGCTATTTCTAGCTGTGACACAGGATGGCAATGAGAGAATCCTTCCAATTGCGTTTGCAATAACACCGGAGGAGTCAGCTGATGACTGGGAGTTCTTTCTTTATAGGTTAAGGAGGCTTGTCTGCCCCCAACCTAATGTCTGCGTCATATTCGATCGGGGCACCAGAATACTAGTCACAATTGAGCGACAGGGAAGCCTATGGCATCGCACACACTATCGGTATTACCTAAGGCACGTTGCGTCCAACTACTATGGGCAATTTCGATTTACAAGTGAAAAACAACAAGTGACCAACATGGGTATTTAATATCTATTAATGTAATTTCGTTTGTAATATTGAATTTATTTTAAATGGAAAAGTGGTATGTAATTTTCGTTATCAACTTATATTGGAAGAGTATGAGATAAGTAAGGATCATTTTCATGAGATGTTGGCGGTTTTGCATTCAGTTAACGAATAAGGCGCAAACTACCTTTGTAACATTCTTTTCGAACAATGGACACAAGCATACAACGACGACCTACGATATGGTCATATGACCTCAAACCTGGCTGAATGCATAAATTATATTCTAAAAGGAACACGTCATTTACTGATAACACCGGTTGCTCGAGAGACATATTTTTGTTTAGCAGCACTATTTTCGAAGCGAGCAGTGAGTTATAAAGGCCAAATGCAAGGAGGCCGTGTATGGTTTGCAAAGGTATTGCAAGAAATTAACAAAGCGAAGGCGTGGGCGAACACCATGCACACATTCTGTCACAATCGAGACAACCTATGGTTTCGTGTAACGAAGTTTGACAGACCGTACGAAGGTATTATTGGCGGGCAATATCTTGTACACTTGAGAAATAGGACTTGCGACTGTGAGAGGTTTGATGCACTTCGTTATCCATGCGCTCATGTAATTGCAGCTTGTCAGAATCTCCGTCTAGATCCCATGAGCTACGTCGATGAAGTGTACAAACTAGAAACCGTGTACAATGTGTGGAGACATGTATTCCCATCTGTCCCAGATGAACGTAACTGGTCGCCTGTATCACTTGCTCCTTTTAAGCTGTTACCGGATAGAGAATTGCGTCGCAAACCAAAGGGTCAACCTTGCTCGACTAGAATACGTACCAATATGGATATCTGAGAAACAACCAATCATCAGAAGTTGTGCGGATGGTGTAGGAACCCAGGCCATAGAAGTAGATCATGTCCAAATCAAAATAGTTGATAGTTGTCGTAAAAAACTATGTTGTATTATTTATATTTTATTAAATGAAACTATGTTGTATTACAATTGTCTTATTCAAGAGAACTTTTATTTTATTAAATGAAACAAAATAAAAAGTTTGTACAAATATATTAAAAAATCAATATCCGTGGCGGTCGGAATCAGTGCCACATGGGGGTCGCCGATGGGTCCGTGCTGGATTCCTCCTTCGATCAGCTTCCGGTGGGGGTTGTGGTTTCTCCGGTAGGGGATTTGGTTGTGGGTGTTGGGAGGGTAACCCACCTTGATAGAATAATGATTGCGGCGGTGTTTGTATCACCCATGGCGAAGGTGTTTAAATCCCGTAAGGTGATGCGGATTAGTAGAAAGAAGTGCTCTCCGATGGCGCCTCGTGCTATCCCTCATGCGACGGCAGCCTATAGATTGGAGGTTGACTCGGAGTAATCGGGAATGAAGATAAACCGGGCCATGGATTTCAACCTGCCATAGAACTAGGAAAAGGAACATATAAGGGTTAGGATAGCACCTGGCATAATTTGAAAAGGTTGTGATGTGGGTGTCATCGGTTGAACTGTTGGGCTTGATGATTGTGTAGGCGCTGTTGATGGGCCTGCGTCTTCGTCCCTTCTTCTTGGATTTAAAGGGCCCTATCGTTCCCTTTGGGCACAAATTTGTCGTCGCCTCTCCTCTTCTGACAATAAATATGGCTTGCCATGGATCCTAAACCAAGACATGTATTCCGCTAGCACGCTAACTCTGGAACTATGATTGGTTCCCGAGTAGGTATATAATCATACCGATTTTCCCACATTTCAATATATTGTGACCAGAATCTCGGCCAATCTATATGCAGTTTCCGTAAGTCGACTTTGTGCTCATCATCAAACACCTTGGGTGCCACGAGTATCGGTTGTCGAAATCTAAATTGCCGCAATACTCTATCTGACTGGTGCATCTCCACGGTAGCATAGTTCACCAATGGGACCTTCACATGCCAAACGTTTGGATTTTGAAGGAATTCATCTGAAATTACTGCCCGAATTGCCAGATCCTCGAATGTGTCCATTGAAACTATATGAACATGATAAAAATATTACTTATATACATAATACATAATACTAAATACGAAACAACTATTTTATTATGTATATATATTTTATTTAATACTTACTTCTGCTTTCGATCGTTGGTCTAATAGAAGCCGTATATCTTCGAGAGAGGTAGGTATTCGGACATAACTCGCCGAATGGTTCCTCTTAATTAAATAAATTTTTAGCATACAATTATATTCTAAATCTACGTAATAATTGTAAAATCTAATATAAAACTTACCTCGTTATGAGTGGAAATATATATGGGTGATCTATTCGAGGACGTAAAAATGGAAAGCGAAACCGTGCCCATGATTGCAGTAGTGATAGACAACGTCATATTTTGGCTTTGTTCGGTCAAGTCGCCATGCACATTTCCTTGTACAATGTTTCTAACACGGTAGACCCCCAGCTCAATTTGCCGGCTACTCTAAAATCTATGAGTTTCAGCAGCCATCTCAGATGTACGAGGCTTCGTGACAAGTCTGGCATCAAATAACCTCCAATCATCTCAAGAATATATGCCTGAGCATATTGTATTCTTTCGAGTTCAGTCGAATCATTATCTGGCTCCGGAAATGTGTCTCGTAACCACCCCATCTAGATCCGACCTCCGTTAATATTATCCGGTATAGCACCTAAAAGCTTGTAGCATATGGCTACCCAATCAGTAGATGATGCGGACCCGGTGACTGCATACCCATCACCGGGAATCCCAATTGTAAATGCACGTCTTCCAAAGTGATAGTACACTCTTTGCATGGAAGATGAAAAGTGTGCGTCTCGGGTCTCCACCTCTCTATCAATGCACTTATTAGTTTCGGGCCCAACTTGCACCCCTGGCCTATCATGGCCACGTGCCAAAATCTCGCTTCCCATAAGGAATTCTCGGTCAACGGCGATGGAGGACCAAACATATTACGGATGTAGCATTGCAACACCGATCTACGACTATTATAAAAATTTATAAAACAAAAATTAATTAAAATTGTATAAATTAATTAATGCAAACATTATAAATGAAAAAAAATCAAGCAATATTGAAATTGTAATTATAATTGCATAAATGAATAAAATATAAAATAGTATTGCAAATTTAATTAAATTGCATAAATTAAAAAATATCGAATAGTATTGAAAATTTAAAATTATCACTTACCATTGTCATTTGATCAACGGAGATGTGCTTATTATCGAAACGGATTAATTCACCGGCCATTGCTAACACGATTAGATTTTTTTAATTTAAAAAAAATTAAATTCAAAAAAATTTTAAACAAAGAATTTTGATAGAAATTTGAGAAAATTTCAATGAAATTTGATAGATTTTTGAAGGGAATATTGAAAAAATGTTGAGAATTATGAGAGAATTGTGTGAAAAATAATTAAAGGGAAAGGAATTTTGAGAGAATTATAGAAATTGTGAGAGAATTTGTGTGAAAAAATGATTTGGGGGGTTTATAGTTTTTTTTTTGGACCGTTGGAAGCCAACAGTCAAAAATTTGACTATTACACGAGCAAAACGCTCCCCTAGAGGAGGTTTTGTCCACGTCAGCAAAGCGCGCCCTCAAGGACACGTTTTTTTGCTGACGTGGGCACTAAATCGCGCTTACGTGAACGCGTTTTCGTGGAAAACGGCCTAATCCGGTAAATAATGCAATAAACGGCCCATTTTCGTAATTATATTATTTAAATGGCCTTTTTGGGTAAAATGCCCTAATATTCGAACCATATGACTTTAACATTAATGACACTTGCAAACTTAATATATTCAAGCATATATCATTACATTTCATATATTGAATATATGTCAATACATCTATTTCATTAAACGTATATCAAATATATCATTACAAAACTTTTGCACATACGCCTATTAAAACAAATAATACCACATGATCGAACATACCATAGTTGCTTATACTACATGTATATATTTATAGTTGCTTTACTACATGTATATATTTACTAATATTAGTAAACTATATCTAAACATAGTCACCAAATGGCCAAGAGTATCTTTTCTATTATACAATTTATGCGCATAAGACCAAAACAAAATAAACCATTTTGAGCACAAATATCAACCAAAAGTACACCTATTTCGCATGTTTATTACTATGCCTATAATTACATATTCACTATCAAACAATTATCCAACATTCAATCATTCGAAATAACTTCAATATGACTTTTAAAATTTTATTCACTCGTTGATATTCATGACCGAACCTAAATAACTAATTCATAGGTAAACATGTCCTAAGCATACACTTTTATTTTGACTAGGTTTAGCCGTATATAATCATGCATTATAACCTATTTTAACTCATAAAATAACCAAGAAATTATACACACACTTCCTCGCACATGACATTAACATTTAACTAAATAATCATATTCATAACTATACCAAGTTTCATCAGTACTCAAACCTAAACACATATTAAAACATCACAAGTATACCATGAAACATAATCCCCACAATAGGTCTAAAGCATAACCGAATGCACATAAGTAATACCACATATAATCAACCATCAACAAACTCATTAATCAAACCAATTCATATAACCTAATACTACACATATATACACCATGAAATATACTTCCAAATTTAATTTAAGTCATAGCCACATACACACAAACTTTAACATTATAATCAAGCCATTTTCGCATGGCTCTCAATATATACATACTTCAAAATCAACATAATAACTAGGCTATACATGCCATAGGTCCAAGTTTAAACTTATAAAATACCTCAAAAGTGATTGATAGTTTGACGGATTTCTCTGACGATCCCCGAGCTCATAACTAGCTTCCAAAATCTATAAAAACAAAGAACATACACACACAGAATAAGCTTGAATAGCTTAGTAAGTCACAAGCAAATAAATCATTTCAATGACATTTATAATTCAATATAATTAAACCAAATCATACCAATCATAACTATATATATAATTATCAAGCTGGAAACCTCATATATCAATACATATACTCTATCACTATTTAACCACTTGGCCGAATACATATATATTCATACGCATATTTAACTTTCACTTTCATATTGCAAATTTCATATATTCATATAAAGAATATACTTACCTTACTAAATCATTTAACTCAATACATACCTGATCATTTTAGCTCAATGTCATATTCGATATTAACTCGATATTGCCCGTTGAACCATTCAGAATTAATAAAGATACTCGGATCGTTGAAAAGCTCGTACATCACCAACATCCCAGACGTGGTCTTACATGTAATCACATACATGCCACTGTCCCAGACAGGGTCTTACACTAACTCATATACGATGCCAATATCCCAGACATAGTCTTACACGTAAATCACAAATCAAAGCCAATGTCCCAAATGTGGTCTTACACGAATCTCATATCGGAGTCCTATGTCATGACATATGTATCCTAACTATTCCTAAGGTTCGTACGGGGCTTTCAGACGTCGTAATTTGATCGATTCGTGCTCAAAATAAATCATTCCATGTTAAACTCAATTCGGCAATATAGTTATACATACATACAATTCAATTCGACTATATTCATAATAAATACATTTAATTTAACATCATTTATTCACTTATGAACTTACCTCGTACGAAGACGAACAGACCGGGTCGACTATCCAACAACTTTAGATTTTCCCCGATCCAAATCCAATTTTATCTTTTCTTGATCTAAAATTAACATAAATTAAACTTATTTAATCAAATATTCAATCAAATTCATCAAAAAACAAATGGGAAATTTACACTTTTACCCCTAACATTTTACATTTTTCACAATTTAGTCCCTAATTCACAAAATACAAAATATTCAAAATTTGAATACACCCATGTTAGGCCGAATTTACCCCTAGTCCATACAAGCCCATATGTTTCATTTATTTCAAATTTTGACCCCTCAATTTACAAAATTCACAATTTAGTCCTAAATAAACATTTTTATCAAAAATCGCTTAATTAAATTTGACAATCTAACAACATATATTTATTTTTCATCATCAAACACAAAAATCATCAAGCTATCAACAATGGCAATTCATGAATACATCATCAAATTCAAAAATTCAAGCATGGGCTAGCTAGTACTCGAAGCAACAATCTCAAAAACGTGAAAATTATCAAAAATCGAACAAAAACTAACCTTGCATCAAGCTCCCAAAGTGCCGAAACTAAAACCACATTCAAAGCTTTCTTTTCTTCTCACTTTCGATAATTAGAAAGATGAACATGCACATATTTTTACTTATGTTTTATTGTATTAACTTATTTTACTAATTTACAATACTAACCTTTATAAGTTAATAAATAAACAATATATTATAAACCCAAAACCGTCCAAGCTACCCTTTCATGGCCTAATTTCCTTTTAAGGATCCCACATTATAAAAACAATAACAATTCGGCACTTACACAATTAACTAGCCACTTTTACATTTTACGCGATTAAGTCCTTTTAATTAAATCGAGCACACAAATAATAAAATTTTCACACGAAATTTTCACACATATCAATTGACATATTATAAACATAAAAAATAATATTAAAATATTTTTTTGACTCAGATTTTTGGTCCCGAAACCATTATTTCGATTAGGGTCTAAATCGGGCTTTTAGAACTCTCCCCCCTTAGGGATTGTCGTCCCCGAAAATGTTATCAGCGAATAGGTTTGGGTAACGTTCCCTCATAGCATCCTTGGGCTCCCACGTAGCTTCTTCAACTCCGTGCCGATGCCGTAAGACTTTTACTAAAGAAATTTTCTTATTTCTCAACTCTTTAAACTCGCGATCTAAAACTCGGATCGGTTCTTCTTCATATGTCACATCGGATCGAATCTCAATCTCAGACAAGGAAATTACATGCGATGGACCGGATCGATATCTTTGAAGCATCAAAACATGAAATACATTATGGATCTTTTCTAACTCAGGTGGCAGCAACAGTCTGTAAGCAACCAGCCCGATATGCTCAATAATCTCATACGGCCCAATAAATGTTGGACTCAATTTGCCTTTACGACCAAATTGGAGTATTTTATTCCATGGTGAGACTTTCAAAAACACTTTGTCCTCGATCTGAAACTCAATATCTTTTCGTTTCAAGTCTGCATACGATTTCTGACGATCTGACGCTGCTTTTAAACTATCACGAATCACTTTTACTTTCTGTTCAGTCTCTTCGATCAAATCGACCCCGTGTATCTTATTCTCACTAAGTTCAGTCCAATATAAAGGTTTTCGACATTTGCGACCGTACAAAGCCTCATAAGGAGCCATTTTGATACTCGATTGAAAGCTGTTATTATACAAAAATTCAATCAGTGGTAAGTATCGTTCCTACGTACCTTCAAACTCAAGAATGCAACATCTCAACATATCCTCAAGTATCTGAATAATCCGCTCGGATTGACCATCTGTCTGTGGGTGAAAAGCAGTGCTAAAATGTAGTTTCATACCTAATACATCTTGCAGTTTCTTCCAAAACTGTAATGTGAACCTCGGATCTCTATCCAAAATAATAGAATTAGGTACTCTGTGCAATCTCACAATCTGAGAAATATACAACTCAGCAAGCTTATCAAGTGAGTAATCTGTGCGAATCGGAACGAAATGAGTTGATTTAGTCAATCTATCCATAACAACCCAGATGCAAATTAAACATTTCGAAACAAAGTCAGAGATGTCTCGTTTCATACCATACCACCAGTAAAGCTATTTCATATCGTTATTCATTTTTGTTCTACCCGGATGAACAGATAACCGACTGCTATGAGCTTCATTTAAAATCATCTGAATCAACTCTGAATTTCTCGGAACACATATTTGGCCTCTGAATCTCAAACAACCCTCAGCATCAACTTGAAATTCTGAATCAATATTCAAATCACATTGAGTCCGTTTTGCTAACAATTCATTATCGACTTTTTGAGCTTCGGAAATTTGCTTCATAAATAACGGTCTCACTTTCAAATCAGCTACAATCGAGCCATTATCAGATAGAGCTATATGAGCATTCATTGCACGCAGAGCAAACAGAAATTTTCGACTTAGAGCATCAGCAACTACATTGGCCTTTCCCTGATGACAGTCAATTACAAGCTCGTAATCTTTTAATGTCGTAGATTCAAATCTTTCTGATTCATCTAGTATTTTAAGCTTTTGTGATTAGAATAAACGTGACATTTCTCACGGAACAGATAGTGGCACCAAATCTTCAACGCAAACACAATAGCTGCCAATTCCAAATCGTGCGTCGAATAGTTCTTTTCATGCGGCTTTAACTGTCTCGAGGCATAAGCTATAACTTTACCTTCCTGCATCAAAACACACCCCAAACCATTCAAAGATGCATCACTAAAGATTACGAATTCTTTACCCGATTCTGGCTGAACAAGCACTGGAGCTTCGGTCAACAAAGCTTTCAACTGATCAAAACTTTTCTAGCACTTTTCTGACCATTCGAACTTAACATCTTTCTGAAGTAATCTCGTCATCAGGGCTGTAATCATTAAGAAACCTTTTACAAATCGTCTGTAATATCCAGCAAGTCTCAGAAAACTTCAGACTTCAGAAACATTTCTCGGAGGCTTTCAATCTAGTATTGCTGAAATTTTACTCGGATAAACTCAAATACCCGATGCTAGTACAAAATGTCCCAAGAAACCAACTTCACGCAACCAGAACTCACATTTATTGAAATTTGCATACAACTATTTATCATGCAAAGTCTGTAGCACAATTCTCAAATGTTCGGCATGCTTGGATTTATTATGGGAATAGATCAAAATGTCATCTATAAATACAACCACAAATCGATCCAAATACTATTTGAAAATTCGATTCATTAAATCCATAAAAGCAGCAAGTGCATTAGTAAGTCCAAAAGGCATAACCAGAAACTCATAGTGTCCGTACCTCATTCGAAAAGCACATCAGAATCTTTAACTCGCAGCTGACAGTAATCCGATCTCAAGTCTATCTTTGAAAACACTGTAGTCCCTTTCAACTGATCGAACAAGTTGTCAATTCGTGGCAAAGGATATTTATTCTTTATAGTCACCTTATTGAGCTGTCGATAATCGATGCACATTCTCATAGTTCCATCTTTCTTTTTCACAAACAAAACCGGTGCACCCCAAGGAGAAAAACTCAGTCGTGCAAAGCCTCTATCAGTCAATTCTTGCAACTGGGCTTTCAACTCTTTTAATTCGATCAGTGCCATTCTGTAAGGAGCTATCGAAATCGGAGTTGTCCCTGGCACTAATTTGATACACAACTCTACATCTTGAATCGGTGGCAAACCTGGTAATTCTTTAAGAGACACATTCGGATACTTATATACAACTGGTACTGATTCAATCTTCTTTTTGGTCACTTTAGAGTCAAGCACATAGGCCAAGTAAGCTTTACAATCCGTTCTCAGATACTTCCGAGCTAACATGGAAGATATCATTGCCTGTAAACCATTCAAATCATTAGAGTCAATCCGAATAATCTCATCATTCTGACATCACAAATAAATAGTCTTCCGTTTGTAGTTCACAATAGCATCATGCAACGTTAGCCAATCCATACCCAGAATTATATCACACTCGTCGAATGGAAACAACATCAAATCAGCAGGAAAACATGAATCTGAAATCATCAACGGACAATTCTTGCACACTTTATCAACCAAAACACACCGGCCTAAGGGGTTCGACACTCTAATCACAAACTCAGTAGAATCAACAGGCAGAGTCTTACAAGATACTAAAATTTCACATACATAAGAATGAGTCGATCCAGGGTCAATAAATGCAACAACACTAGTATCATAAAGAGTGCAAGTACCGGTAATCACATCTAGAGACGAAGCTTCTTCACGAGCGCGGATAGCATAGGCTCTAGCAGGTGCACGAACCTCAGATCTAACAGATGTGTCTTTAGTTCCCCTCTGACTACCACTCACATTACCCGTATTTCTAGGTGGTCTACCTCGAGCTGCCATGTTACTAGGCCTCGTATTCTGCTTCATGTCTTGCTCAACCAATTCAGGACATTCACGAATGAAGTGATCCATCGATCAACATTTAAAACAAGCCCGATCATTCAATCTACAACTGCTGGGATGTCGTTTACCACAATGTTTGCACTCAAGTTGGTTCGATCAGATGTTAACAACACTAGCTACTGAGGTAGCTCTCGAACTCACAGGTGGTTTGTCTCGATCACGTCTAGAATAGCCCGCAGTAGCCTTTGAACAGCTAAAATCATCTTAGAATTTCTTTGATGCTGACTAAAATGTTTTACCTGACGATCTTTTTTGTGAATCTCTAGCTTCAAAGTCAACTTTTCTTTTCTCTTTCCCAAGCTCTTCGGCTTTGCATGCTCGCTCAACTAGTACAACGAACTCTTTTATTTCAAGTATCCCGACTAACAACTTAATGTCTTCATTCAACCCGTCTTCAAATCTTTTACACATTGTAGCTTCAGTCGAAACACATTCTCGTGCATATCTACTGAGTCTTACAAATTTTCGTTCATATTTTGTTACGATCATACGACCCTATTTCAACTCGAAGAATTCTTTGTGTTTTTTATCAATGAATATCTGATTGATGTATTTCTTATGGAATTCAGTCTAAAAGAACTCTCAGGTCACCTGTTCTTTCGGAACTACTGATATTAATGTATTCCACCAGTGATACGCAGAATCTCGAAGTAAGGATACAACACATTTTATACACTCGTCAGGGGCACAAGATAACTCATCAAACACAAGAATGGTATTATCGAGCTAGAATTCAGCTCGGCCCGCATTGTCATCAACAGTGGCTCTGAATTATTCAGCCCCGTGTTTTCTGATTTTATTAACCGGGGGCTTATTTAATCTCATCAGATCAATTACTTGAGGTACCACAAGTATCTTAGAAGGATTAGGCGGAGGTGGGGATTGTTGAGCAGCTGGATTTGTCCAGATATACAGTGTAAACCATTCGTTCATCATCTGGAAGAAAGCTTGTTTAGCCTCTCCCTCGTGGCTACTCGAAATCGACCTAGAATCAGCTGGCGTTGCCCTTTGAGTAGGCCCGGGCACATTTCTTTCCATGTCATCATTTACGGCTCGATCGGGATCCATTTACTATACGAAAACACATTTTAATTGTCAAGAATCATCACACTATCACAGTTTATAAATATGGCATGTATAGCTAGACTCATACGCGCTACGTTAGTCCTAGAATTGACTAAATCGTAGTTGTGATGCCAATCAAATGTAACACCCCTAAACCGTATCCGTCGCCGAGTTAGGGTTACAGGGCATTACCTGACTAAAACATAGTTCAGCTTGTTCATATAATTCATTTCATGTTCAAAGACATATAAATTTCTTTACAAATATTCGAACCAGATTTTTTTTTTTTTTTGCAAGCATCAAGCCAAGCTCACACATTTTTTTATATATATATATCCAATTAAAATCAAACATACTATATTCATCAGATTACATATACAAACTATGCTCCAAAATTCAAACATATTAATATCATCTATTTAATCACATATTCAAATCACCTAACATGCATCAAGACATGTTATTTGTACTTAATAAATATAATATTGAACCATATGACTTTAACATTAATGGCACTTGCAAACTTAATATATTCAAGCATATATCAGTACATTTCATATATTAAATATATGTCAATACATCTATTTCATTAAACGTATATCAAATATATCATTATAAAACTGCTGCACATACGCCTATTAAAAGAAATAAAACATAAGTTCCGTAGCAACATTACCACATGATCGAACATACCATAGTTGCTTATACTACATGTATATATTTACTAATATTAATAAACTATATCTAAACACTAATATTAATAAACTATATCTAAACATAGTCACTAAATGGCCAAGAGTATCTTTTCTATTGTACAATTTATGCGCATAAGATCAAAACAAAATGAACCATTTTGAGCACAAATATCAACCAAAAGTACACCCATTTCGCATGTTTATTACTATGCCTATAATTGCATATTCACTATCAAACAATTAGCCAACATTCGATCATTCAAAATAACTTCAATATGACTTTTAAAATTTTATTCACTCATTGATATTCATGACCAAACCTAAATAACTAATTCATAGGTAAACATGTCCTAAGCATACACTTTTATTTTGACTAGGTTTAGCCGTATATAATCATGCATTATAACCTATTTTAACTCATAAAATAACCAAGCAATTATACACACACTTCCTCACACATGACATTAACATTTAACTAAACAATCATATTCATACTATACCAAGTTTCATCATTACTCAAACCTAAACACATATTAAAACATCACAAGTATACCATGAAACATAATTCCTACAATAGGTCTAAAGCATAACCGAATGCACATAAGTAATACCACATATAATCAACCATCAACTAACTCATTAATCAAACCAATTAAATAACCTAATACCACACATATATACACCATGAAATATACTTCCAAATTTAATTTAAGTCATAGCCACATACACACAAACTTTAACATTATAATCAAGCCATTTTTGCATGGCTCTCAATATATAAATACTTCAAAATCAACATAATAACTAGCCTATACATGCCATAGGTTCAAGTTTTAAACTTATAAAATACCACAAAAGTGATTGATAGTTTGACGGATTTCTCTGACGATCCCCGAGCTCGTAACTAGCTTCCAAAATCTATAAAAACAAAGAACATATACACACAGAGTAAGCTTCAATAGCTTAGTAAGTCATAAGTAAATAAATCATTTCAATGACATTTATAATTCAATATAATTAAAACAAATCATACCAATCATAACTATATATATAATTATCAAGCTGGCAACCTCATATATCAATACATATACTCTATTATTATTTAACCACTTGGTCGAATACATATATATTCATAAGCATATTTAACTTTCACTTTCATATTGCACATTTCATATATTCATATAAAGAATATACTTACCTTACTACTCAATCATTTAACTCAATACATACCTGATAATTTTAGCTCGATTTCACATTCTATCTTAACTCAATATTGCCCGTTGAACCATTCAAAATTAATAAGGATACTCGGATAATTGAAAAGCTCGTACATCACCAACATCCCAGACGTGGCCTTACATGTAATCACATATCGATACCACTGTCCAAGACAGAGTCTTACACAAACTCATATACGATGTCGATGTCCCAGACATGGTCTTACACGTAAATCACAAATCAATGCCAACGTCTCAGACGTGGTCAGACACGAATCTCATATCGAAATCCTATGTCATGACATATGTATCCTAACTATTCCTAAGGTTCATGTCGAAACCATTTTTTATTTGAAAAAAAAAGGGGATTGACTTTTAAAACAAAGTGTGGAGTCGCCACCGATCTTTTGTTTAGGTGTGATTGGATCACCTAATAAAGCATTTTATTCCATTTAAATCACTTTCGGTCTACGTAAATTTAAAAAATGGCTTCGGGAACCGGTTACGTATGAGGAAGGGTTAGCACCCTCACTACGCCTAAAAATTGGTACTAGATTGATTAAGTGCTGTCCTTATGTCAAAAATTTTAGAAAAAAATTTGAAATATGGTTCCTATTAAAACTTTTGAGTGGTTCAAGTTGGTCGTCAAAATTCTCTCGTTTCAAAGGTATGCAGCATCACATCCAGCACGATAGGACACTATCCTTTATACCTTTGAAAACATGATTGATTTTTTACTTCCAAAAGCTCATACGTCAAAAATTACAAAAGGATGTCCAAATATTTAGTTCAACGAAAAATCAAAGCCCAGCACGGTAAGGCACGATTTTTCGAATTTCTAAATATTGAACATTGCCTTATTTTAGAATCTTTGAATAAAAAAAATTTGGAAATTAGCTCAGAACACATTTATTTGTTTTAAAATACGATGGAATAATTAATTTTAATAAGTTGGACATTACAAAGCCACATTTGCATAAAAAAGGATTAATAAACATGAGATAATATGCACACATAAAGTATAATACTTGGTGAATGAAGATGACACAACTTTACCTAACCAACTAACAAAACAAACAATTAAATATAACTAATCCAAAATATAACCAAATTCACAAGCATGGGTGAACAACAATTGATTTAATAATACATAAAAAACGAACAAATGTGGTGTAACTAATATACATGAAAAATATAAAAACAATTAACACATGAGGTACTAAATAACATAAAACTAATATGATACAAAACAATTTCCAAAAATGATGCATTGATGAGAAAATAACACATGCTAGAACTTGAAATAATTTATATATAAAAAAAACTAAGGATATATATATAATTTTTTAAAATGGATGTTGCAAAAGAAGATATTTAAATTAAATAATATGCCAAATGTTAAAAATATATTTATATAAAATTGACAATATACATAATAAAGAATAATCTTAGGAAATAAACTATGTACATAATGGGTTTTAAAAATATATATATATATATATATATATATATATATAAATAGATTTAGAAGCAACTAGATGTAAAAATAACATGGGATCGAACATGTACATAGGATCAAATTAATTTTACCATGAATTATATATGTAATAAATTAAAAAAACATAAATATGTATATAAATAAATTTAGAAGAAATTATATGTATAAAATAACATAGATTTAATAATGTATATAGAATAAAATTAATTTTAATATAAATATTATATATATATATATTAATATATGAGTAATTTAAATCAAATATTATACAAAATTTTAAAACAATATGATATATAAAAGGTGATTTTAAAATAATAATTCTATAATAAAAACAAAGCAAATTATCAAAGTAATTTAAAATGTAAAAAAAATTAAGAGATGAATGCTAAATGAATATAAAAGAAATAATGAATTATACAAATTGAAATGAAAAAACTTAATTGAAATAAATTAAACTAATAAGGATAATTTATAAATAAAATAAACTGTTGAA
Source organism: Gossypium arboreum (assembly GCF_025698485.1). Classification (NCBI taxonomy): domain Eukaryota; kingdom Viridiplantae; phylum Streptophyta; class Magnoliopsida; order Malvales; family Malvaceae; genus Gossypium; species Gossypium arboreum. Next base: position 132,021,059 of record NC_069075.1, read on the forward strand.
ATTGAAATAGGGACTAAGGTGCAGTGCGTGCGAATGTGAGAAGATTAAAAATGAAATTATCTCAAGTTCCAAAACGCAGGGCTTAAACAGGGACTAAATTAATATTGAAATAAATTATGAGGTACAAATTAAAATAAAAGAAAACTGGATTTAGAAGAACAGCTAATGTGGAGGGAATTAACGCGAAAATACCCCATCAACAAGGAAACGTGCAGATCCAGGGTACAGGGGTCGGGTCACGCGCAGATCCACTCCCCCTTGAACTGCCTCGTTTCAGTTTATTATCAAAAATAAAGGAAAGAAAATGAATGGCAATCTGCCATTTTCGCAAGCAGCAAATGAAATCCCTCTTTGCTAGGGTTTTGGTGCAATTCAAAAGCCCCATTCAACTATCATTTCACCCTAATAATCGGTGATCCCTATCTCCATCAAAGTCAAGGCTCGAGGCTTATTCTCACTCGAAGGTCCCCATTTCAAACTCCGATTTCAATGGAGGAGACAAAGACCCCGATCGTGTATCCCCGAAGGTAAACCTCTCTCCAATCTCTTTTTATTCTCATGCGAAAAGATTTGGTGCAAAAGCAACAATAAAAATGAATCAAAACAGGAGAAAATGAAATCTACAATCACCTTTTATTTTTTTTGGTTGCTTTTGTATTCTGTATTCAGTATGCGTATCGTATTTTTTTGTAAAAAAGAAAGATCCCATTTACATCGTTTTTTTGGCTTTTTACAGCCGATTTACAGCATAAATAAAATAAAAATTGTATTTTTTTGCTGTCATTTACTGGCGTATTTTTCTGTTAATATTTCTGTTGCTCTACTCGCAGGTTCCATTCGAGATGGCCGTTCGAAAGGAGCGTTCGTGAGCGTGGGCATGGGAAACCACTCGTGGGAGTGGCTGGCTTATGGTGCTAGCAGGTTTCCAGAAACCTCTAGGGTTTCTGGTATTTCCGAACTATTGGGCCCCTTTGGGCCATTTGTAAATTGGGTTTTGGACTAGTTTTTTATTTCTGTTTTGGGCTATATTTTTGTTATTAGGCTTGAAGGGATTTATTTGGGTTAATGGACTATTTTATGATTTTTATGATTTTATTATTTTTTTTGGTTTTTTGCATTTAGGTTATAAGTCTAAAGGCCCAGGCAAAATAGGCCTTCTACAGCTGCCCGTCTTTGCTCATTGTCGTGGAACAAGAATGGAGCAAAAACTTTAAAAGGGCCAATTTTGCCCGGTTTTGCTGAACCTTAACTGTAACTTTAGGGAAATAGGACTGGTGGCTTAAATCTACTCCATTGCCGATACATAGAGATAAGACTCGCCATTCTCGATCTGCTCCACAATTGCTTAGGGAAATAGATCTTCAATCTCCATTCTGCTTCCTTACTACCTCAAGAAGATAAGACTACAATCGCCAACCTGCTCTCTTGCTACCTCAAAGAGATAAGGATAGTGGCTAAAATCTACTCCATAGCCGATACATGGAGATAAGATTCACCATCTTCGATCTGCTCCACTACTGCTTAGCGAGATAACATCTTCAATCTTCAGTCTGCTTCCTTGTTACCTCAGGAAGATAAGACTTGTATATTGAGTCTGCTCCACTACAACTTTAGATATATAAGGCTTGTGGCTTAAATCTGCTCCATTGTCGATACATGGAGATAAGATTTGTCGTCTTTGGTCTGCTCCACTGCAACTTCAGGGAAATAAGACCTGTCACTTCAACCTGCTCCACTGCAACTTCAGGGAGATAAGGCTTGCTATGATCTACTCTACTGCAACTTCAGAGAGATAAGATCTGTTTATTTATAGCTTCAACCTATTCCACTGCAACTTCAGGGAAATAAGATTCGCTATCTTTAGTCTACTCCACTGCAACTTCAGGGAGATAAGACCTATCATTTCAATGTTGCTCTACTGCAACTTCAGGGAGATAAGTTGTGAATTCACCGATGTTGCTACACCATCCTCTGAGGCATGTCCTGTAGACTCGAGTTCATGTATCTATGTTTATGCCAAATAACTAGGATGCAATGATCAAAATGAATCAGATGCTCCTAACTAGATGTGATGCTTATGTCAAATAATTAGGATGAAATGAATCAAATGCTCCTAACTAGATGTGATGCTTATGTCAAATAATTAGATGCTATGATCGAAATGAATCAAATGCTCCTAACTAGATGTGTTATGAATGATATATGAATACAAATGAGAATGATTTTTTTTAAAAGCTTAAGGTATCATCACTCATTGTTTACCAGGGCACTATCACTAATTTATTATGTTGTCATCTTGTTCGGTTGGTATTTTTGACAAAAAACCCAAAGAAATAATCAAATTCTGCTCAGCAAGCTTGCCCCGCTGTAATTTCAGAGTCCCTTACACCGTAATTTCTGGGACATAAAGTTTGAACCTCCCACTTCAACTTCAGGGGAATAATCATTTGATTCCTTCTATCCATCCTGCTGCAACATAGCGGTATAGGATTTGCATCATTTTCGATCAATTTGATCTGTTACACCATTCCCTGGGTGTAATGAACAGACATATATATGCCTGCTATCTACAGGGATACAGAATACCATTTTTTTTCTCAAGAATAATCCCATTGCTCGTTTTTCATTGGGATTATAACACTGATGTAATTTCTTTTTGTTCGAGCAATATTTTTGACAAAAATTCCAAAGAGATAATCTCAATTTGGGCTTAAATATTTTCAACCCTTAAGCTTTGTGAGTTTTAAACAATAATCCTGTTTCAAGCTCCTGCATTATTTAGAAACTTCCCACAGTAATATGCGAAACTCCCTTTATGAAAGTATTATTAGCCCAAAAATCGTTATTTCAATGCAAAATGCTTAAAAAAGATCATAACCATGGACAAGAAAGGAATTAATTGTGAACATAGCTCGAAACAAATAAGCAAATGCAACCAAGAAATAAATTTATTGGGACGTGACCTGAAAAGAATAAGGTAATCAAAGATTAACAAAAAAAAAAGGGGTAAAAATGGAAAGCTAGGTGCCCCAGATATCGCAGCTTTAGCTTCTCTGTACCAACTTCTTGAGGATCATTCTGAGCTCAATCTGTGTTTAGGGGATTCGAAGTACTTTGTCGATGCCCCAAGACGTAACATACTTCTTTCATTGTTAATTCAGGCATTGCAAGACTACTGTATGCCCCATTTTGATCCAAATTTAAGCCGCCCTTTTCAGATTTTCAACTCAAATCCCCTTTGGTCTCAAAACGCCCTTTGCAGGTTTTCGCCTTGGCCTATCCTTTTCTTTCTTTTTTTTTTTTTTATTTTTTTGATTTTTTAAAATTTTTCTTTTTTTTTTGATTTTTTTTGTTTTGATTTTGATTTTTTATTTCAATCTTCTTCTTTTTTTAAGGTCTCAATGCGCCCTCTGCGGGTTTTCGCCTTGGCCTCTCCCATTTTAGGTAGAGTACCCTTTGACTTTATTTTGAATTCCCTGAACTGGGCAAATCCTTTCGGTCAATATCAATGCTCCTTTAGAACAGGCCTTCTTTACTACATAAGGTCCCTCTTAGTTTGGCATATTTCTTCCTTTGAAGTACTTTTGTATAGGAAGAATCTTCTTCAATATCAAGTTCCCCTCATGAAATTTTCTCATATCATTCATTTCTGGTGCATTGGACCACGACAGAATCTCCTCTCTTCGAATTCAACTGATCATACCGAGCTTAGATCCATTCTGCCTTATCTAACTTCAACTTTGACAAAACTCTGAGACAAAGAATCTCGTCTTCAAAACCGTCTCTATCCCATAAACCAATGAGCAATGTGTTGCCCCAGCGAAGCTGGTCGATGTTCAATAAGCATAGAGGGTAAATGATAACTTCTTTATGCCAATCCTTACAAGATTCGGTCGTCTTTCACTATAACCTTTGTTTTATTGTTTTATTGCTTTTCCTTTTCTTTTTTCTTTTTTTTTATACTTTTGTTTTTCTTTTTGGATGCCTTTGCTACACTGTGATGGTGTCTGATCTTTGAACAGACTACAAACTTTTGACATTTTGCAGTTGTATTAGAAATGATCATTTTTGACGTTACTTGTCAGCAACCCTTTTTTTTTATTTTTTTTAGAGATTTGATGACTCTCGATCTTATAATATTGACATGTGAAGCGACCTTCACCCTCTTCGTGAAGTAATCAATGACTGCCAAGATGAATCGATGTATATCAGACGAGAATGACCTGATAACATCCATGCCCCACATAGAGAAAATCTGTGAAGAAATGAATGAGGCACATGAATCTTGTCTCCCTAAATACAGCTAACTAATGCAATCCCCTTCCATGGTGGATCAACAGTACCCAAACCTCATGATTAGGGTGGCTACCATGAAACCATTAACATGTGTCCTTCTGACACCCGTATAAACATTTTTTAGCATCCACAAATCTTAGTATCCCAAGTATATCCTGACATTATTATGCGATAACATCTTTGAATTCTTAGAATAAATCAATGACGATTCACTTTATCTTTATGGTGACTCAGGCTTCGATCTTTGCCTCTTGCTCACAATGTCCATTGACCCTTCGTAAAGTAGGATCTATTTTTCATCTTATTCTACCATCCTTAACAAATCAAGAAATAAGTCACAATCTCTGTCATCTTTAAAGTTCCGAGATCCACTTAAACACATATCTCACCTCAAAAAGGAGTCAGTTACAGCGTTGCTCATGTCGTTGGTATATCGGGACTATTGTAGGTACAAAGGCAAATTCCAAAGAATAAATGACTCTAAGGAGGATTATTTGTATGGTATGATCATGAATGAAAAATGAAAGCATATTTAAAAAAAATAGTCCAAAGAACAAAAGAATGTATAAAGAATGAAAGAATATTTACTAAAAAAGAATGCATTTTATTGAAATAAAATTTTTTGGACACAAGCCTATTTCACAAAAGGATTCTTATTGCCCCTAGGCTTAAAGCAACAAGCGCGTTTTGAACATTACTCTAGATTAGCTCTAAAAATACAGGAATCTCTTCCATAGTCCCATTGCTTAAAACACCCCCAAGTACATAAGGGTTTGGAAACTTTTATTCTTTAATTCCCTCTTTGGATATGTCATTCAATTTCTCTTTGTTAACTTGTGGTTACAGCCCTCGGCTGGCCTATGTTGACCAATTTAGAAGGCATGCTCACGATGTTCATTTCATTTTCCTTGTTTATCGGGGTTGACCTTTTAGCGCTCTCTCCCGCATCTATCTGTCCATTTCTTACCGCACTTTCAATCACCCCACCAGACATTATTATATCTAAAAAGCTCAGAGTAGCGCTTCCCAACATATAGTCAATGAATGGGGCTTTCAAAGTATTGATGAAAAGCATCGTAGTCTCCTTTTCCAGAAGAGGTGGTTGGACTTGTGTTGCTACCTCTCTCCATCTTTGGGCATATTGTCTAAAGCTCTCATTTTGCTTCTTTTCCATATTTTGCAAGGTAATTTTGTCGGGTGCCATATCTATTACATGGCTATACTACTTCATAAAAGCTTGTTCTAAGTCTTTCCATAAATTGATTTTAGCATGACTCAAATGAGTGTACCATTTAGCTGCTGACCCGATCAGACAGTCTTAGAAGCAATGGATTAATAGTTGATCGTTATTAACGTATCCAGTCATCCTTCGATAAAATATTGTGGTGTGAGCTTCAGGACAACTAGTCCCATTGTACTTTTCAAACTCTGGAGTCTTAAACTTTAGCGGGAATACTAGAATATGGACCAAACTCAGATCCTTGACGTCAATCCCACAGTAGAAGTCAACATTCTCCATTGCTTTCAATTTTTCCTCCAACCACCTATACCGTTCCTCTAATTGTTTCTGTGACTCTGTCATTGCCCTTTCCTCTTTTGCAACTTCATCCAAATCAGGCACAATTGGATTATTTGAGTTATTACCCGAATTAAAGCCTGAACCAACTTGGAAATTCATTGGTATTGAAACTTTGGCCTGAAACTGTTGAGGCCTGATCGTAACAGATGGTTTCTGTAGATTTATCTCAGGTTGTCTCTGTACATATGTTGAAGTGAAACCAGGAAGATATTGAGGGTCTTTATTATTTTCCCCAACATTATCCATAGGACCTTTCCCCTGATCCATCCTTTTTACCAGCAACTGGGACAATTGAGTCATCCTATTTCTTTGGGACTCCATCATCTGATCCTTCATCTCTTGCTGCATTTTAGCTAGCTGCTCTTACATTTGCATTTGTAATTGGTCTTGCATCTCTCTTTGAAGTTGTTCAAGTCTTTCCAATCTTTGGTCCATATCTTTTGTCTTAGTACGGGTATAGTAACGACGCTTGGTTGGTAAGTTTTTATCAGTTTCCAGGTTAACTGAAATGATTTCAACTAATTAGGGACCCTTTTATGAAAATCTAATGCAAATGATGCAATGATGCAATGCAATGCAAATGCATGGGATGAATGCAATGGAAAGAAATGCATTGATTTTGAATTCAATTCCATTAGAACAACTTCTCTAGAAAACAAATTCCTTTAAATAAAATGGATTATGTATAAGGCCTTGCTTTCATATTCCTGGCGAAGACACCGATCCCTCTTCTTCGTGAAAGTCAAATCTCGCAAGCTTCCAATAAATGCCTCCGCTAGCTCCTTTTTGCTTGATCTAGGCTACGACTTATTATCCTCGTGATATTGATTAGATCCTTTAAGAAAGCCGGGACGCGACGACTCTTGAATAATCTTTATCAGCTTGAATCCTTAGGTAAAGTCTTATTTTCCTCCGCGAACCATCACCCTTTTTCCGTTGTGTTTACTTGGACCATATTCAGACAACCGTATTATAATCCACTTTATCAAGAAATTCGTTTTCTTATGACAAACTGTTCTATTTGGTAATCAAATATGAATCAACACCTCCTTTCTATGATGATGTAATGCAATGCAGTTATAAACAAAACAAAAACAAAACACATTAGTACAGAAGAAATAAATAACAAATAAAGTACCTATTCGGGTGACCACTAAATTTGGGCAAGGTTCTACCTAAGGTGGATTCTCAAGGTTCACTATATGTGGCTCGGTTCTAGAGAAAGGGTACCTGAACCAGCAGATTCCTCAATCCTCACCCATTATAGGCTCATATGGATCGAGTTCAGTTCAGGGGAATACATTTCCCTATGACCATGCGGAGATGAAAATCTCACGAAATCATAAGTACGAATGATCCCGGAAGTAATCCACTAGCCCATGCGGAGGTGAAAACCTCACGAAGGCATAGTTTCTCACTCCTACTTAGAAGGTGTGACCACACCGGTCATGCAATGAAATGCAATATTATTCTACAAGACTTGGACCATAACAATCATGCAAACAAATGCAACAGAGAATCATGATTTTTCAAATTAAATTTTCAATTTTAGATAAAAGGACAGAAAATAGTCAATCTTATAGCTTGACTCTCTTGTTCAATTCCTAGCGGAGTCACCAAGCTGTTGAAACCATTTTTTTATTTGAGAAAAAAAAGGGATCGACTTTTAAAACGAAGTGTGGAGTCGCCACCAATCTTTTTTTTAGGTGTGATTGGATCACCTAATAAAGCATTTTATTCCATTTAAATCACTTTTGGTCTATGTAAATTTAAAAATGGGTTCGGGAGCCGGTTACGTATGAGGAAGGGTTAGCACCCTCACTACGCCCAAAAATTGGTTCCAGATTGATTAAGTGCTGCTCTTATGTCAAAAATTTTAGAAATAAATTTTGAAATATGGTTCCTATTAAAACGTTTGAGTGGTTCAAGTTGCTCGTCAAAATTCTCTTGTTTCAAAGATATGCAGCATCACATCCAGCACGTTAGGACACTATCCTTTATACCTTTGAAAACATGATTGATTTTTTACTTCCAAAAGCTCATACGCCAAAAATTACAAAATGATGTTCAAATATTTAGTTCAACAAAAAATCAAAGCCCAACACGGTAGGGCACGATTTCTCGAATTTCCAAATATTGAACATTGCCTTATTTTAGAATCTTTGAATAAAAAAAATTTGGAAATTAGCTCAGAACACATTTATTTGTTTTAAAATACGATGGAATAATTAATTTTAATAAGTTGGACATTACAAAGCCACATTTGCATAAAAAAGGATTAATAAACATGAGATAATATGCACACATAAAGTACAATACTTAGTGAATGAAGATGACACAACTTTATCTAACCAACTAATAAAACAAACAATTAAATATAACTAATCCAAAATATAACCAAATTCACAAGCATGGGTGAACAACAATTGATTTAATAATACATAAAAAACGAACAAATGTGGTGTAACTAATATACATGAAATAATATAAAACAATTACCACATGAGGTACTAAATAACATAAAACTAATATGATACAAAACAATTTCCAAAAATGATGCATTGATGAGAAAATAACACATGCTAGAACTTAAAATAATTTATATATATAAAAAAACTAAGGATATATATATATATATATATATATATATATATTTAAAATGGATGTTGCAAAAGAAGATATTTAAATTAAATAATATGCCAAATGTTAAAAAATATATTTATATAAAATTGACAATATACATAATAAAGAATAATCTTAGGAAATAAATTATGTACATAATGGGTTTTAAAAACATATATATACATACATATATATATATATATACATAAATAGATTTAGAAGCAACTATATGTAAAAATAACATGGGACTGAATATGTACATAGGATCAAATTAATTTTACCATGAATTATATATGTAATAAATTTAAAAATATATAAATATGTATATAAATAAATTTAGAAGAAATTATATGTATAAAATAACATAGATTTAATAATGTATATAGAATAAAATCAATTTTAATATAAATATTATATATATATTGATATATGAGTAATTTAAATAAAATATTATACAAAATTTTAAAAAATATGATATATAAAAGGTGATTTTAAAATAATAATTCTATAATAAAAACAAAGCAAATTATCAAAGTAATTTAATATGTAAAAAAAATTAAGAGATGAATGCTAAATGAATATAAAAAATAATGAATTATACAAATTGAAATGAAAAAACTTAATTGAAAAAAATTAAACTAACAGGATAATTTATAAATAAAATAAACTATTAAAATTGAAATAGGGACTAAGGTGCAGTGCGCGCGAATGTGAGAGGATTACAAACGAAATTATCTCAAGTTCCAAAAGGCAAGGCTTAAACATGGAGTAAATAAATATTGAAATAAATTATGAGGTACAAATTAAAATAAAAGAAAACTGGATTTAGAAGAACAGCTAATGTGGTGGGACTTAACGCGAAAATACCCCATCAACAAGGAAACGCGTGGAACCAGGGTACATGGGTCGGGTCACGCGCGGATCCACTCCCCCTTGAATGGCGCCTTTTCAGTTTGTTATCACAATTAAAGGAAAAAAAATGAATGGCAATCTGCCATTTTTGCAAGCAGCAAATGAAATCCCTATTTGCTAGGGTTTTGGTGCAATTCAAAAGCCCCATTCAACTATCATTTCACCCTCATAATCGGTGATCCCTATCTCCATAAAGTCAAGGCTCGAGGCTTATTCTCACTTAAAGGTCCCTCCGATTTCAACGGAGGAGACAAAGACCCCGATGGTGCATCCCCGAAGGTAAACCTCTCTCCTATCTCTTTTTATTCTCATGCGAAAAGATTTGGTGCAAAAGCAACAATAAAAATGAATCAAAACATGAGAAAATGAAATCTGCAATCACCTTCTATTTTTTTGGTTGCTTTTGTATTCTGTATTCATTATGCGTATCGTATTTTTTTGTAAAAAAGAAAGATCCTATTTACATCGTTTTTCTGGCTTTTTATAGCCGGTTTACAGCTTAAATAAAATAAAAATTGTATTTTTTGTTGTCATTTACTGGCCTATTTTTTTGTTATTATTTCAGTTGCTCTTCTCGCAGGTTCCATTGGAGATGGCCGTTCAAAAGGAGCGTTCGTAAGCGTGGGCGTGGGAAACCACTCGTGGGAGTGGCTGGTTTATGGTGCTAGCAGGTTTCCAAAAACCTCTAGGGTTTCTGGTATTTCCGAACTATTGGGCCCCTTTAGGCCATTTGTAAATTGGGTTTTGGACTAGTTTTTTATTTCTATTTTGGGCTATATTTTTGTTATTGGGCTTGAAGGGATTTATTTGGGTTAATGGACTGTTTTATGATTTTTATGATTTTATTATTTTTTTTTGGGTTTTTTGCATTTAGTTTATAAGTCTAAAGGCCCAGGAAAAATGGGCCTTCTATAGCTCGTACGGGGCTTTCGGACGTCGTAATTTAATCGATTCGTGGTCGAAATAAATCATTCCATGCTAAACTCAATTCGAAAATATAGTTATACATACATACAATTCAATTCAGTTATGTTCATAATAAATACATTTAATTTAACATCATTTATTCACTTATGAACTTACCTCGTACGAAGACGAACAGACTGGGTCGACTATTCAACAACTTTAGATTTTCCCCGATCCAAATCCGATTTTCTCTTTTCTTGATCTAAATTAACATAAATTAACCTTATTTAATCATATATTCAATCAAATTCATCCAAAAACACATAAATGGGTAATTTACACTTTTTCCCCTGATATTTCACATTTTTCACAATTTAGTCCCTAATTCACAAAACACAAAATATTCAAAATTTGAATACACCCATGTTTGGCCGAATTTACCCCTAGTCCATACAAGCCCATATGTTTCATTTATTTCACAAAACACAAAATATTCAAAATTTGAATACACCCATGTTAGGCCGAATTTACCCCTAGTCCATATAAGCCCATATGTTTCATGTATTTCACATTTTTACCCTTCAATTTACAAAATTCACAATTTAGTCCTGAATAGACATTTTTATCAAAAATCACTTAATTAAACTTGACAATCTAACAACATATATTTATTTTTCATCATCAAACACAAAAATCATCAAGCTATCAACAATAGCATTTCATGAATACATCATCAAATTCAAAAATTCAAGCATGGGCTAGCTAGTACTCGAAGCAACAATCTCAAAAACGTGAAAATTATCAAAAATCGAACAAAAACTAACCTTGAATCAAGCTCCCAAAGTGCCGAAACTAAAACCACATTCAAAGCTTTCTTTTCTTCTCACTTTCGATAATTAGAAAGATGAACATGCACATATTTTTACTTATGTTTTATTGTATTAACTTATTTTACTAATTTAGAATACTAACCTTTATAAGTTAATAAATAAACAATATATTATAAACCTAAAACCGTCCAAGCTACCCTTTAATGGCCTAATTTCCTTTTAAGGACCCCACATTATAAAAACAATAATAATTCGGCACTTACACAATTAACTAGCCACTTTTACATTTTATAGGATTAAGTCTTTTTAATTAAATCGAGCACACAAACAATAAAATTTTCACACGACATTTTCAGACATATCAATTCACATATTATAAACATAAAAAATAATATTAAAATATTTTTCTGACTCAGATTTGTGGTCCCGAAACCATTGTTTCGATTAGGGTCTAAACCGGGATATTACATTTCCACACAAAGAAAAATGGAAGCAAATGTTGCTTATTGGTTGTCTGATGTTTAACTAATACTAAGAAGTATTAAATGGTCAGATCGTAATACAGAAAGACAACTTGTATTAGTAGATGAACTTAAACATATCCTTAGTCTAGTCGGAAATGAGCAAACCGATCGAAAGACTAATATGTCTTCTATCAAGTCCAATTGGGGAGATGTCTTATCTTAGGCATCGGATCAGATGACTCCCAGAAGATAGAAACATAGATGTGACTTGTAACGCCCCAATTTTCGGGAATTCTGTGAATGTTGGCATAGGTTTAATTATGTTAGTGGGCCTCTAGAAGGCCCAAGCTTAAGATAGAACCCGGGAATTTTAGTTAATTTTTGTTCCATAAGAAAAAAGGGGTGAAATTATGAAATAGAACCTATGTGAAAATGTTTGAAAATGCTATAGGCTAAATTGAAGTGGCCAAATAAATAGGAGTGCAAAATAGGAGGATTTGCATGACAAACCTCCCATTTTACATGAAGTGGCGATCATCATGTTGTTGTAGACAATATGAGCACTTGATATCCATAATTCATGGTACAAATTGATAATGGGTTAGGTAAATGTTCCATGATAATGGATTAGGTAAATATTCCATGATAATGGGTTAGGTAGATGTTCCATGATAATGGTTTAGGTAAATGTTCCATGATGGGCATTTCATGTCTTTTTTATTAAAGAATTAAATGGATGAAATATGAAATTTTATTAAAAGAAAAAGGGGTGAAAAGAACAAAGTTTGTCCATCTTTGTTCATCATAGCCTAAAGTTAGAGAAGAGAAAGGAGAGGAGAAAGCTCTTGAATGTTCGGTCACTTGGGGAAGAAAATTGAAGGTAAGTTCATGGTAGTTTGCTTCTATCTTGATGTTCATGAGTTCTTCTTGATTCTACCTTAACTCTTGAAGCATATTTTGGTTTTTAGTTGTGTTGTGAGCATTTATTCATGAATTAAAATGAAGGAAATGGTTGTTGTTTCATGTTCTTTTGATGAAAAATGGAAGATAGGTGAAGTTGAGCCAAACAAATGAGCATGCATGTGCCTTAGATGCTAAGGGGAAAAATCGGCTAACATGTTGTGCTTTAAAATGATGAAATGGAGATTATACTTAAGTAAAATCATAGATATGTGATGATTTATTGGTGATATACATGTTTAAATAACAAGCATGCAAGTTAGGTGTGAAAGAGTGATTTGGTAATAAATCTGCTTGGGACAGCAGCAGTAACGTGACTTTGGAAAATCACCATAAATTGTGGGAGATGAGTTAGAAGCTACATAAATTATGTAATTAAAGCTTAATGAGTCTAGTTTCAAATGGAATAAACAGGAACATATTTTGAATTTTTTACAATGAGAAATTTGATTTGTAATGAAGAGTGGTCAGATTAGTCAAACAGTGAAACATGGGAAACTTTAAGAAAAATCTGGTATTGATTGGCTATACCAAAAAATTCTGAAAATTTTATGGATAGAAGATATATGAGTCTATTTGCAGGGAAAATTAACAGCACTTGATTTGGAGTTTCGTAGCTCCAGTTATAAATAATTTAGTGACTGTTGCTTAAGAAGACAGCTTGCAGTGAAATTATCATTATGTGGTAAACATTGACAAAAATTTGTTAATGAGTTGCTTATTGTTTTCTTATAAGCTTACTATGATCTGTAGGTGTGGTTGGCCGAATATTGTAAGGGGTTAATACGTAGTTCGTATTTGAATAGTTAGATTAATGTGTTAGTAATCCAATTGTAAGTAGTTCGTGTGTGGATCTCAAAAGATATCGTCGCAAACAGTGTGTAACTAACACCCTCTTTCTTAGTCCGGATCGGCAAAAGTCGAAAAGCGAAATGCCGAAAATTGGTATTTTGTAGATTTATGAGTGTGCGAATGCTCGTGAGGTAAATCGATTAATGTTTTTGGTAAGCTGCAAAATTTGGACGCAAAGTGCATGATTTACGTGCCTCGATATTTTTGGGCTTAATGGGCCAAAATTGGAATGATGGGTCAACGGCCCAATTCGGTAAGAACCCTCGATGCGTGATTACGTTAGTACGTGAAAAGTAGGAATATGCATGAAAAACCCTAAAATAGATAAATTACTGAAATACCTTTAAAATGGAAAATTTACGCTTTTACGCCTAGTAGATAAATTAGAAATACCCCTAGGGTTAAATTGACCTAAATGCATGTTTGACTGTTGTTATTTATTGCATATCATGTTGTTATTATCTGATGCATGGGATTGGGATATTGACGGAGGAAGTACTGAAAGTGGATTGTCCACGTCTTGGAGGCTTTGCCTCAATTTATGATAATCGAGCAAAGCATTTGCAAATGTGGAGTGTTAAATTTGGGTGGGTTGAGCTATTCCCACATGGAGTGTAGGGTGGTGCATGTGGAGTGTAGTGGTTGGTGGGTTGAGTAGTCTCCCAAATGGGCTTGCATATGTTATTGATGTTGCATGTATTTTGAAATGGGCCTATGGGCCATCTTCATTATATTAATAACGGGATAAGGCCCGGTTATTGTAATCTGAAAAGGGCTCGGTCCAATACCACTGTTACTGAATGGGCTTAGGCCCAATAGGCTTGAGTGACTTGGGCTTTGAATGAGTTTTCCTTACACACTGAGTTTCCCAAACTCACCCTTTTATTTTCATCCACACAGAAATCCCCAACCATAGTGGGCTTGGAGTCGTGAGGGAATTTGAGTGGCCACCCATTCGAAAGGTTTGGGTTTTAAATGTAATAAGGCCGCTTAATTATTTTTGATGGTTTTAATATGTATTACTAAGATAGGTATTACTTATTTTAACTGTTGAAATTGGATAGCTTTAGGCGCGTTTTCAAAAACAACAATTGATTTCAAAATAACACGACAACAAGCAAAGCTTCCAATGAAAGTATTTTCCAAAATTAATCACTTTTCCTAAAATGATTTAATCAAATCGGTTTCTAGAAATATCCATGATGTTAAGGTGTGGCAATGGCGGTATGCATGTCTAGGATTGGATCCGAAGGAGCTTGGTACTTAAGCAATCAGATGGACTCACCACCTCTTTTCCGGTTTCCTACGGTGCCTGACTTCCATTCACTTTAACCTATAATGAAATTATCTTTTAAAACACTAAGTAAGTTTTTTTTTCTGGATCAACAATATAAAATGTTTTGAACGCTTCGATGTGGCATGTCGGATCCGGTCATAACGTTTAGGCCAGGTTTGGGGTGTTACATGACTCACTAGACAGACAGTACATCAGACTAGACTCAAGTAGAATAGATCCTGAATCTATTCACTAGGCTGACAGTACATCAGACTAGACCTAAGTAGAATGGATCTATTCACTTGTGAAGTTCATAGTGTGACATACCTAAATCCTGGGTGGATGATAGACTTTTCATGAAGGAAGATGTAATGGTTACCATGAGATAAAATAAGATCATATTGGGAGGATGAATATTTTCCCAAAAAGATCAAGGATATACTATGAGGGTAACACACTTATGAAAAGCTTATTGGACAAGCATTGAATAGTTGCTTTTGTAATGGTATGTTGTTAGGAAGAGCTCAATCACGATACTATAGTGAAATGACTTTGCAACTAAATGAGTTTATAATTAATAGCTGAAAAATAAGAACTTAATTACAAATCATTTAAGCCCTAATTACATATGTTCAATCAGTTCCTCCGTTAGCTCGTTGAAACTAGAAATGAATTGCATTGAACATAATGAATGGAAATAGAGAAATGAGAAACATTCAAAAAAATGATTATGGTTTTCCCCGAAATGAAGAAATGGAATCATTTGGGAAATGAATTTCTATTTCTCAAAAAATGAAAATGGAAATGGAAATGGAAATGAGAAATGACCCATTTGCAAATATATATGGATTACTCAGAAATGGTCGGAAGAATGAGTTTATATTTTTTTAACAGTTTTAAAGTCCGAAAATGAAAATAAATCATTTGGTCATAGTGAACAAGTTGAGTTGTGAATAGAGGTCTGCAAGGGCCAGGTTCAGGTCAGGCTCAAGTAAAATTTTAGGCCCACTTGCTAGGCTCGGGCCCCGCCCAACCCCAAAAATAGGCCTAAAATCTTGCCCAAGCCCGACCCAAATAAAAATGTTAAAACCTGGGTCCGTCCTGGCTCGTCCATATTAATTTTATATTATTTTATATAATTTTAAAATATATTTAATACATCAAAATACTAAAACATGAAAATAAATATTTCCCAACAAATTGAAAATAAATTTTAAAAATATTTATACTTAAATAACACTAAGATAGATGCAACTTAACAAGCAAAGGCCTCTAAAATAATAACACAATTAACAAATGTCTTTAAAATAATAACAAAATTAACAATAAAATAAGTTTTATACAATATACAAACAATAACAACAAAATAGTAGCAACATAATAGTAAAATGGTAGCAAAATAGGGAGAAAACAATAAGAAAATAATATTAAAAAAAATAAAAAAAATAGATTTTTTGTCATTTAGTGAATTCGAGTCGGGCCGGGCCTGGGCCAAAAATGTCTTACCCAAGGCCCAGCCCATTTCTAAACGGGCCTTATTTTTTGTCCAAGCCCATTTTTCGGGCCTATATTTTTGCCTAAACCCTCCCACATTTCAGGAGGGCCTTTTAGCCGGGCCGAGTGGCCCGACTCATGAACATGTCTAGTTGTAAAATGTTGAATATATTTTCTTGGAAAATTTACTAGGGGTAAAATCACTATAATTTTACTGAGGGTAAAATTGGGATGAAAAATTGATTTAATTGGAAAATTAATGTATATGATAGTGGATGATGATAACATCCACTTAGATGCATTAAGAAAGATTATATAATTAATTAAACATGTTTTAAATGTTAAATCTTAAATCTAATTAAGCTTAATTACTAGTTAAGCATCCTATATAAGGCCAAGTGAGTGGAAAGATGAAAATCATTCATATTCTCTCCTCCATTGTGTTGTCTAAGTAAGGAAAAGAAAAGAAAGAAAGTTTTGCTCTTTTTACAATGTGGTAAAAAATCTTTAAGGTAAACATGCTTTTTCTTTTGAAATGTTATGTTTTCATGATCATCTAAGCTTGATTAAGCTTACCCATGCCTTAGATTTTTCAATTGTCAAATGTCTATCAAGTTCTCATTCATGGGTATTTGATGAAATTAATTTGATTTTGATGAGAAATTGAAGTATGAGTTTTAAACATGTTAGGACTAAGTTGAAAGGTGGAGAAAAGTGTTGGAATTGATTAGAAATTCAATTAAGCTATGTATTTTATTTATGAAATTAGGGACTAAATTGAAAAAAATTGAAATTTATTAAGAAATTATGCTATAGATTAGAAACTCAAGGTCCCTAATGAAAGAAAACAAAAATTAAATTTAATTCGATGTTAAATACTAAAAAATATGAGTATTTTGGATATAGGGACTAAAATGAATAAGATGCAAACTATGTTTGATTATGTTTTTTTTTTCATGTGATTGGTTGAAAACTAATATTGTGTCTATATTTGAATTATCGTACATAGCTAAAAAAGACGTTGGGCTATCCCAAGATAAAGGAAGGCAAGATTTGTAGATGAATAGCTAATCTCGCTTTGTGCTTTCATGATTTGAATTTAATATATATATGCCTTGTTACAAACTAGCTCAGTTAAGATGACAACCTTACTTTTCTCATGATTTGGTATGTATATGATGATATGAAATGGTATATATCGAATTGAGCTTGGTATAATAAATTATATATGAAACGGTGATGTGAAGATCATTTATATATGTATCTATGCTTGAAAACATTGGTTGCCCTATTAAAGGTCTTAGGTAGAGTCGGGTATAGTTGGCATGTCACAAGATTAGTGTACGGGATTATATTTATGTTTATAGCGATAAGATGTGGAGTTCATATTATACTTCGGACATTCCAATAAGTGTTGGGCACCCTTAGTTTCAGTTTATACCGATGATTCGTAGAGTGCATATTATGCTTCGGATGTACCAATAAGGCACTAGGTGCCAAATATTTTGGTGAGATGGTTGGATAATCTATGTATCCATCTTAAGTTCGTGTCCAATTAATAGGGATCATGAAACATATACCATATTATGTGAAATTTGATATGAAATGCTAATATTGAATGGTATATCTTACATATTTAATGTTAAAGCAACAAAAGATTGCATGTGAAATATTTTGTGAATTGGTTAAAATAAGCCCTAAGGGCTGATATGGATATAAAACAAATCAGTGGATTCGATATAGAATTGAAAAAATGAATGGACTTTGTGATATGCCATGACATATATGTGATTGAGGTTTAATGATAAAAGAGATAGTGTATAAGATGTCAATTGAAATTTGGTATAAGGTTATGTACTTGAGACATGAAATGCAAATTTGATATAGTTAGAACACTGATTGATCATATTTATTATCTTGTTTCTACTTGATTTATTGATTTCAATAATATAAGCACCATTGATTCATATTGCTCAACATACGGTTTGTTTATTCCATGCACATGTACTATTAGATCTTGAGGTTTTGAGGAGTGCATCAACATCTAGGACTCAGCTCTTGAGCTCAAAAAGTTTGCATAGGTTTTGACAAGTTTATAGCAAGCGACATGTACATAGGGTCTTGGTTTGGTTTTTCTATGCCCATTTTGGATGTTTTGGTTCAAATGGTAGGAATTTTACATTTTGAAAGTTACAATATATATTTGATGGCATGTTCATGACCTAATCTAGTAGAACAAGGGTATACATGTTCATTTTTTATGTGAATTCTTGGAAATTGATGTATGGCTTGTATGTTAAGAAATAAAGAATTATGCAAATAAATAGAATGGATATGTTTAAGCATGTAATAATATGTTTAAATATATTTATATAGGTTAATATGTAGTTTGGCATTTGAATTAATGCTTAAAATGTACAATATTGAGTTTTTGGGTCACTTAAACTATTTAAGTTTTGTACTTGGCAGGTTTGAGATGAATGAGTCAAAAATTTAAGAAACTACCTTCATAGTCGCAACATTACCTTGTAAATGTCACAACATCTAGCTTTTATTCCCATAGCCGTAACTCTTCCCCTCGTTGAGATCGCGATATTGACCCCTCTACCTTCAAGGTCATGACTTTCCCATGTTGAAGTCGCAACATCGATATCTTATTTTCAAGGTCGTGACATTCTTTCCTTGGTGTTGCGACAACACCTCTGTTTTGGTTATTTTTACGTTTTAATCCCTTATTCATCATCATATTAGTAAGGGAGTTTTTAGAAGCTCACTCATGATGTGAATTTGATTAAATAATGATTTTAGAAGAATTAATATTTAAATGTTTGTATAAAATGTCTCGTTGAATATTGAATTGACATCGTAGTTGCTTCAAAAACGAGTGTGGCATCTCACATCTCAAATCCGATGATCGAATCAAGAGTGGGATTTTACAACCTATATACCGCCAAAGAAACCTTTAGCCTCAATTTTATGAGAGAATCAAAAATCGAATTTGGTAATCACATTGTCTGCCTCTAAACCTGTAACACCCCTAAACTGTATCCATTACCGGAATAGGGTTACGAGGCATTATCGATTAATACACATCACTCTCATACATTTAAGCAATCATAATCAAAGTCCATATAAATCATTCACAATGTCCCTTATATAGGTCTACAAGACCTCAAAACATGCTTAAAAGAGGTTCGGGACAAAACTGATAACATTTGCAAACTTTGGAAAACATAGAAAATTTTCATACTTTTAATGGTCACATGCCCGTGTGAACAGGCCATGTGCCTCTCACAGTTACAAGACACGCCCGTGTCATAAGTCGTGTGAAAACAGGGCATACATACTAACTTCACCACACGGCCGAGGACACGCCCGTGTGCCATGGCCGTGGGAAAACTAGAGGTGTTACTAACTTGGCCACACGGCTAGCCACAGGCCCATGTGCCATAAACATGCCCGTGTGTCTAGGCCGTGTCAAACCTGTAGGGTATACTGTCTAAATTCGAAAGGGTACCCCAGGGGACACACGGCCGTGTAACAAGACCTTGTGTCGCACACGGCTAAGACACATGCCCGTATGGACGAAAATAGGCCATTTGCAAAGCCAATTTGCCACCCTTTACTCATGCACACATAACAACCAATTTGGAACCATTTCCATACACTTATAGTCAGCCAAAATATACCAATTCACATACATATCATACCATCTATCATCAACCATTTTAACTACTCAATTCTATATTCAAAACCTACCAAATCATTATGCCAAAATCATCACAACTTGCATAAGTTCTATATACATTAATTCATCATATTATCATCTATTTCATATCACAAAACACATCATTAAATTATATAAACAACTAAGACCAACATTCCCAAATCAAGCCAATATATATATAAGGCATTATGCACATCATTTAGGCCAACTTAAATGACCAAAACCACACCAACATTTACACCAAAAGCAAGCCAAATCTCATGGCTATATCATATCGCAAAACAAAACATATCATCTACTCATTAGCCTATACATGTCATATACCATATTTACAATCGTTAAAGTACCAACAAGTAGTCGATAGTGTGATGATGGTTCTCGATGATCCCCGATGTATGAGCTAGCTTTGATAATCTATAAAACATGGAAAGAGCACATGAAGTAAGCTTTAAAGGCTTAGTAAGCCATATACAAATAAAGCTATCATATGAAAATATACATATCAATTCGAATATGCTAAACATAGCTAAACACATTCAAGTTCTCAAACCTTTCTCATTGAATACTCATTCAATTTCACATGTAATTTCATCAATTTCTTCTATTTTCAATACTCGTATGAATCTCATACGTACCTGAGTCACTTAGCTCATTCACATAATCTTTATCAACTTGACTTTTCCTGTTGAACCATTCGGAATCGATAAGGACACTCGGAAATCTCATAAACCCGTACAATGCCATATCCCATATATGGTCTTACATGTAAATACATATCGATGCCACTGTCCCAAACAGGGTCTTACACGAAATTATAATATGATGCCAATGTCCCAGACATAGTCTTACACATAATCTCAATACAATTCCAATGTCCTATACATGGTCTTACATGTAATCACATCTCGATAACCTAATGTCATGACATTCGTATCCAATGTTATTCCTAAGGTTCATACGAGACTTTCGGATGTCGTAACTTAGGAGATTCTTACTCGTAATTACTCGTTCAACATTCTTAATAACTCAATGACAAGTAAACATATATAATTCAATTTAAGTGCATTTATTTGCAAATGAACTTACCTTGTAGTCAGAATAGAAGGACTAGATCGACTATTCGACAACTTTCGATTTCTCCCGGTCTAGATCTGATTTCTTTATTTCAAGATCTATATGTATTCAAAATTAATCTATTTAACCACCAATTCAAACAATTTCACACAAAAACATATAAATGGGCATTTTTCACATTAGTCCCTAATATTTCACATTTTCTCAATTTAGTCTCTATTTCAAAACAACTCAAAATACACCAAATTTCAATATGCTCATGTTAGGCCGAATTTTCCCTACGTCCCTAGAAGCCCATTAATTCAATTTATTTCACATTTAGACCCTTAAATTTTCCAATTTCATAATTTAATCCACAATAAGCATTTTTATCAAAAATCACTTAATTAAACATAATAATCTATCATCAAATACTCATTTTCCATCATCAAACATTCAAGAACTCAAGCATTCATCAATGGCACTTTACAAAATCATTAAAAATTTCAACAATTAAAGCACGGGCTAGCTAGTACTCGAAGGAACGATCACGAAAACATAAAATCATCAAAAAATCAACCAAAGAACATACCTTAATCAAAGAATATGCTAGCCGAATGTCAAAGCCCTAAAATGGCTTCTTTTCTTTCTCAATTTCTGTTGATAGCAAGAAAATATGAACACAAATTAACTTTTATTTTATTTTATTATACTTAATACACATTTTACCATTTTACCCTTAATGAATAAACATTAAAATTCCACTAACTATAGCCATATTTGTCCATCCATTATTCAAATGGTATATTTACAACATAAGGACTTCACATTTAATAAGCCATAACAAATAGACACCTTTATCAAATAGAATGCAACTTTTGCATTTAACGCGATTTAGTCCTTTTTCTCAAATTGAGCTATTAAACGATAAAATTAGCTCACGAAATTTTCACACATATATATTCACATGCTATAAACACAAAAAATAATATTAAAATAATTTTATGACCTCAAATTTATGGTTCCAAAACCACTATTCCAATTTAGGTAAAACCGGGTTGTTACAACTCTCCTCCCTTAGGGATTTTTGTCCCCGAAAATCTTACCAGCCAATAGGTCCGGGTATTGTTCTTTCATAGCATCCTTAGTTTCCAAAGTAGCTTCTTCAACCCCGTGTAGATGCCATAAGACTTAGTTTCCAAAGTAGCTTCTTCAACCCCGTGTAGATGCCATAAGACTTTCACTAATGCGATTTTCTTATTTCTCAATTCTTTAACCTCGCGAGCTAATATTCTAATCGGTTCTTCTTCATATGTCATATCAGACTGAATTTCAATCTCAGATGGAGAAATCACATGCAAGGGATCGGATCGATATCTTCGAAGCATCAATACATGAAATACGTCATGAATCTTTTCTAACTCAGGTGGCAACAATAATCTATAAGCAACTAGCCCAATACGCTTGATAATCCCATATGGCCCAATGAATCTCAGACTTAGCTTACTTTTACGACCGAACTGAAGTATTTTCTTCCACGGAGAAACTTTTAAAAACACTTTATCCCCAATCTGAAACTCAATATCCTTCCGTTTTAAGGCTGCATATGATTTTTGTCGATCCGATGCTACTTTCAAACTATCACGAATCACTTTCACTTTATGTTCAGTATCTTTAATTAAATAGACCCCGTGAATATTATTCTCTCTAAGCTCAGTCCAATATAATGGTGTTCGACATTTACGACCGTTCAATGCTTCATAAGGTTCCATTTTTATACTCGTTTGAAAACTATTATTATACGCAAATTCAATCAATGGCAGGTATCGTTCCCACGTACCTTCAAACTCAAGAATGCAACATCTAAACATATACTCAAGGATTTGAATAATCCACTTGGATTGACCATCTGTTTGCGGATGAAAAGAAGTACTAAATTGTAGCTTTGTACCAGTGCATCTTGCAATTTCTTCTAAAAACGCAATGTAAATCTCGAATCTCTATCCGAAACAATAGAAATTGGTACTTGATGGTCGTGAAACTAACTATAAATTCGACTAAGGCAAGTTCACCTATCGAATAGTAGTATAGTTCTGGTGAGATAGGAAATATCGTATCCACGAGGACTAAAAGTACTAGTAATTACTATCTTTTTATTATTTAGCCTAAGAATTGAAGTGTGTTTTTAAACTAAAACTATTTATCTAATTAATTAAGATTTTGACAAAGATGAAGTTTGGAAAATACTTTAGGAAAAACAGATGGAGAAGACAATACCCAAGGCAGAATCCACCTAGACTTCACTTATTACTTCTGAATTAGACAATTTATTCACTTAACTTAATCCGTAGAAATCCCTAATTTATGTTAATATCTCTCTCGAGACTAAGAACAACTGACTTTAGGTTGATTAATTGAAATCTCTTTCTAATTAAAACCTCTATTGTCACATTAACTCGATCTATGGATTCCCTTATTAGATTTTACTCTAATCCGACAGATTTATGTCGTCTTATCTCTAGGATTTCATTCAACTCCGCTTCATTATGAATGATCTACTCTTAAACATGGACTTTTGCGCCACTGAATAAGCACATCAAAACATGAATTAATACCCTGGAACATTAAAACAAGAATTTAGAACTCACAATTAAGAATAAGAAAAAGTTTTTATCATATAATTCAAATAATAATAAGATTCGTCATAGGTTTCATCCCTCTTAGGTATTTAGGGAGTTTAGTTCATAATAATAATGGAAAACATCTCAAATTTTGGAAAACAACAAAACATAAAGAACCCAAAGAACTTCTAGGAAATTGGATCCCGGCTCCGAGGTGATTCCGATGGCTTTTCTTGAGTACTTTCCCCCTCCAACTCTCCGTCCCCCTCTAATCCTCTTCTAGGGTGTTTATATAGGCTTTAGGATGCTTCAAAACACTCCAAAGTGCCCTTTTTCGAATAGACATAGGCTTGGGCTCGGCAAAGACATGGACGTGTGTCATGCCCGTGTGAAGCTGCTCAGGCCGTGTGCAATACTGAGTTGGTTCTTAGTCGACACGGCCATGACACACGGGCATGAGGTCTACCGGTGTGTCACACACGGGCGTGTGCATCACCCGTGTGGAAGTGCTTAGGCCGTGTGAAATACTGATTTAAGCCCAATTTGTCTGTTTTTGGCCCGTTTCTCGCTCCTTTTGCTATCCTAAGCTCTCCTGAGTATAAAACATGAAATTAAAGGATTAGGAGCATCGAATTCATTAAAACCAAGGAGAAATCATTCATAAATATGCCAAGCATGGGGTAAAAATATGTATAAATTACGGTTTCTCAAATATCCCCACACTTAAGCATTTGCTTGTCCTCAAGCAAAATCCTTAACTCACAATCAAAATAAATTCTTCTCAACTTATAATTCTCATCAATAATGTTTCAAAATAACCCACAAGTAGTCATATATTGAAAATTTAACTAAAAGAACATTAAAGTTTCAAATAGTCAAAGTTGAGCATTTTAATCATAAAATTATAGGCATCCCCCTTTATCTAAGTAATTAAATTGACAATGGTTTACATCCTCACTAAAGGTTCACTCAAGTCACTCAATGTGTTTAAGGTTCAATGATTAAGCACTCATTAGTCAAACATGAAAAGTTATTACCATAGGCTTGCATGAAAATCAAATCTCCACCACTATAAATGAGATAATACACAAATCAAAAGGTCATTGAAGGGTTGTAACGGGGCTTTGGGTTAAGGTGTGGATAAAGGCTGAAAAAGAAACAGTTAGAATCGAGATTAACTTGATAAATTACCTAACTGGGAAAAAAAATAACATCACTTGAATAAACATGAGCTTCATCTCAGAATATGGAATTAAATACTTAAGCTCAAAAAACAAATAATTACCACCAATATGTATGTATGTATGTATGTATATATATATATTTTTGTTAAGAATAAGAATAAGTACAATAATGGAAAATACATAATAAAAAATAATTCAAAGATCTGGAATGAACAAGAATAATTAGGTATCTAATTAAATTAAATCTCGATAAAAAAAGGGGTTAATAAAAAGGGAAAAATTCTTAATGAATCAAAAAAGGTTAAGTTATGGGTTAATAATAAGGGAAAAATTCAAGAAATAATAATTAAGGCTCAAAGGGGTTCACTAGGGGTCAATTATGTGGGTAGGCTTTTTATGGGTAGATGGGTTAAAACCTAAGTGCCTTTATCATTTTCGTATATCAAATCGAAGGTATGGTCTTGACATGTATAATCAATGCAAGTTCTAGAATAACAAATCAATGGTGACATACTCGTAACCAATAAAATTAGTGACCAAGAAAGATATATGCTCTAAAAGGCTCAAAATCTCACAAAAATTATGGGTATTTGATGTCAATCCTGTAAATTCAAAACTTCAAGATAATACCTCAATTCAGGGAAACAACCTAGGAATTTTAATTCTAAAAAATTTCAACTTATCGTACTTGATTCTCTAATGTCTTAAAGTTTAAACAATCAATGCATAGTTACTTATGATTTAATTCAAAAAATATCAATAAAAATCATAGATCAATCAAAATTTACTCTAATAATGATATGAGAAAATTATTTGAGAACAAGATTAAAAATTCAGTGATTTTCTAATAATCACATAGATAACCTCCCCACACTTAAGATGGACATTGTCTTCAATGTACAAAGATAGTTAATAACAATATAAGCATAATATTAGAAGAGGGGGAGAGAAGCGAAACTGCCCTGAATATTTGGATGAGGTCCTTGGAGTAGCAAGAGCAAGAATTGTAGAGAAAGCCGAATAAAAGGCATGATTCTGAGGTACTAATAAAAATAAACACCATTGTGAAAGGGAATTAAGGGATAATTCAATAATAAACATAAAGATAAGCAGAGTTTAAAATATAAAACATAAGTTTTCGAAAATAAATAAGACACAATAGAATTTAAATAAAAATAAAAATAATATTAAAATAAAGAGACTCAAAAGACCTCATCATCAGAGTCCTGAGCAGGTGGAACTAGAGAAGAGATATGGAGGTGGTTGCAAATCTATCGAAGAGTGGCATCGATGCTGTCAAATCGCTCTAAACACTGCTGCTCAAAGCAAGTGAATCGCTCGGATAAGTCTGTCAAAGTAGCAGCAGGAGGGCGGTGATGTGGTAGTGGTGGTGGGGGTGGGTCCTCGTGAAGGGGAGGGACATCGCCAGTAATGTCCTCTAGTTCTTCCTGATCAGTAGACTGGACGAGTCAGTACTGAGGTGGGTCGACTCCATGGCGTCGCTCTATCATCCGCATGTGGATCATACTAGAAATTCCTTACGGAGACATCTGGCCAACTAATGTGAGTGTCGATGACATCTCTGGAGTGTCGAAGAGGTCGAAGTGTCGAGTGAGGTGAGTCACATAAGGGCCAAGGCAGATAGGGCCCCTCCTATGGCAATCCGTTTGGTGGCAAAAGGTGAAGGCGATAAAATATGCTAAGCCAAACACATGGCCAGTATCCATGCTCCACAGGAAGTACGAGTCAGTGGTGCTAACGACTCCGGTGCTCTCTCTTCTCCTAGTCAAAGTATGAGCCAAGATGGCATGAATGGAGCGAAGTGCTGGAGGGAGAGAAGTGGCTTTCAAATGACTGGCGTCATAGGGGACCGTACTCGCTGTAAGGTCAGTCCAACAGCAAGATAGCGAATAGTGGATGTGACGATAAAGTTGTAGAAAATTTGCTGAAGCCATGAACTCCTCTGTGTAGAGGCCAAAAGCAGCGCTAAACTCAGGTACACTCATATGCCTGAAAAGTCCACCAAGTCTGAAAACGATAGTACCAGTCTCGTCATGTGTATTCATCATGTGCTGTAGGTGGAAAGTAGTGCAGAACTCCAATGTCAGCTCTGAATATGTGGGCTCGATGATTGCAAAGCGGCCCAGTCAATACAGTGGCCCAATCCTAATGGTCATACATGTAGTAGCTGAAACAGGTCGTCCTTTGGGCTGGAGAAGAATCGAAGCAGTGGGTGATGAGCTTCAGTTGAAGCGCTCGATGAGGTTGCGCCAGGACCCTTCCGCTTTTTCGAAGCAGGTACAGCAATCTTTTTGCCTCTTGTGTTTTTCATGATGGGTCTGCAATAAAGCAAGTAAAGAATTCAATTTGTACGAATCAAAATACTCAGCATTGGCTAAAAAGAGCCGTTCAAGTTTAACTCCATCATAACAATGGCCATAATTACAATGCGAATTGCCTAACAAGAACTTAAATACATTATATTTCCTAAGTGCAACCTAAATACATAATATTTCTAAAATAAAAATTAAAGGGAATTGTTCAAGAGGAAAGACAAGAGTGAGCAATAGTTAATGGAAATGAACAATAACTAAAGTCAGTAGGCCAATGAGAAAAAGAGAATTAAAAATAATAATTGTAATAATAATAAAAAATAAAAATAAAAACTTAAATAAAAATATAATAAAAAATGAAGGTTAGAAAGTGAAAAAGGGAGAATCGATGGTGGTTGGTGGTTGGTGGTTGGTGGTAGGTTGAAGCAAAAACGGCGGTGGAGGGCACTGGTCGGTTGGACGGTGGAAAGTTGGGCCGGGGCACAGGTGTGGGGAGTGAGCCATGCGGTGCGCTGGTGGAAGCGGAAAAAGAAAGGGAAAGAAAGAGAAGAAAGGAGAGGGAAGAAAGAAAGGGAAAGAGAGAGGGATGGGAAGAGGGGGTCGGTGGCGGAGGCTGCTACTGGTGCGTTAGCGTAGAGAGGGTGCTCGGGGGTGGGGGAAAGTTTGGAGGCTACAGCGGCTAGGGGGGAAGGTTGGGGAAGAAGACAAGGGAAAAAAATTAGGGTTTGGGGTAGGGTTTAAAAAAGGGCACATTCGTGTGAGGCCTGTGTTGGCCACACGGCCGTGCCACACGCCCGTGTGGCTCGTGCCTAGCCCGTGTTTATTGTGAAAATTGAATGCATAGTCGTCACACGGCCTGTCGACACGCCCGTTTGGTAAGGTCGTGTGGTACACATGGTCGCGTCGCACGTCCGTGTGCTAGGTTCTTCGGTTCTCCCACGCTTGTGTGTACTTCCCACACCCGTGTGTCTGAACACACGGCCGTGTGCCTTGCCCATTTGGCTCCTGACTTAATTAAAATTTTTAATTTTTGCTCCAATTTTCATACGGTATAGGGCATGCCCGTGTGTCCAAGCCGTGCGGCTCAATATTTGGGAAAGTTTTAGCTTTGTTTTCACACGGCCAAGGACACGCCCGTGTGTCTAAGCCGTGTGAGCCACTGTACCTGCATAAAAACACTAAAAATAGCTAAAATAAACTAGTTAGTGGTGTTAGTGCTCGGGTTGCCTCCCGAGAAGCGCTTATTAAGAGTCTAACCTTGACTTACCTCTCGTTCGCATGATTATGATGGATTGAGGAGTTGAAACTCCTCACTTCTGCTATCAATTTTATCAAAATAAGGTCTGAGTCGAGTATTATTTACCTTAAAAGTTCTGAATTTAGTATGTGTTACCTTGACTGTACCATGTGGGAATATGTTCATTACCGTGAAGGAAGTCGCTCCGTCTGCATTGTGCTCTAAATTATCAAATCGGGGGTCCTTTTTATCTAACAATATTTTATCCCCAACTTTAATTCACTTTGTTTCACCCCTACGCTTTTGTGGTGTCGCTTTGATTTTTCGTGTGCTTTTGGTTTCTCCTTGACATTTGTTCGCCATTCATCTTGTTCATCAATTTGAAGTTTTAGTTCTTCGTGAGTCGATCTGTTTTTGTGGCATGGATTTGAATGAGGCTCCATCACGCTCTTCCTAGGAGACTCCTGCAAAGAAGTTTGAGTTGTAATATTATTTAAATTAACCGAACGTAAACTATCATCTCGATTACTAGATATTTTAGCAGAATCACGAGCTTAGAGAGTAATGGTGTCATCGCCTATACGAAGTATCAATTCACCTGTGCCAACATCAATGATAGTTCTAGTAGTTGCTAAAAAGGGCCTTCCTAAGATTAAAGGCACGTCACTATCCTCTTCCATATCTAGAACAACAAAATCAATTGGGAATATAAATTTATCGATTTTAACAAATACGTCTTCAATAATACCCCTAGGAAATCTGATTGTTTTATCTGCCAATTGAATGCTCATCCTAGTTTGTTTGGGTTTCCCAAGACCTAGTTATTTAAACATTTTATAGGGCTTGACATTAATACTTGCCCCTAAATCAGCCAAAGCATTGTTAACATTTAAACTACCAATTAAACAAGGAATCGTAAAACTCCTTGGATCTTTCAACTTGTTGGGTAGCTTATTCTATAGAATGGCTGAGCAAACTGCGTTCAACTCCACATGCGACACCTCATCCAACTTCCGCTTATTTGCTAAAAGCTTCTTTAAAAATTTAACTGCATTCGACATTTGCGAAAGAGCTTCAATAAATGGTAAATTAATATTTAATTTCTTTAATAATTTAAGAAATTTACCAAATTGTTCATCCATGTGGTCTTTCCTTGTCGCATTGGGGTATGGCACACGAGGTTTATATTCTTTACTTACCAGTTTTTGCTTACTATGGTCCACCTCATCCTTACATTTACTTACCACAATTCCTTGCCTCGGTTTTGGTTAAGGTTCAACAAACCCTTCTTCATCTCGAACAGTAATTGCATTAAGCTGTTCCCTTGGGTTAGTTTCAGTATTACTCTGCAAGCTACCTTGTGGTCGTTCGGAAATCAACTTAGCAAGATGTCCCATTTGAGTTTCGAGTCCTTGAATCGATGCTTGTTGATTTTTAGGAGCTGTCTCGGTATTCTGAAAACGAGTTTCTGACACCGAAATGAATTTTGTTAGCATCTCCTCAAGGTTCAGCTTATTTTCCTGTTGGTAAGGTGGTTGTTGAAAACCTGGGGGATGTTGTGGCCTTTGATTTCCTTGACCACCCCACAAGAAATTGGGATGGTTCCTCCAACCTGCATTATAAGTGTTACTGTATGGGTTGTTTTGAGGCCTAGAATTGTTATTACCCATGTATTGAACTTGTTCCTCATCGGTGCTAGGGTTGAATATTGGATAATCTGTGTGTACTTTTCCTCCACTTGAATCACACCTCATTACTGGATGTACCTGAGTAGAACTATACAAACCGTCAATCTTTTTTTTATTTAAAAGCTCTACCTAGTTAGATAGCATAGTAACCGCGTCGAGGTTGAAAACACCAGCAGCTTTCATCGTCTTTGTTCTCATGACTTGCCACTGATAGTTATTCAGTGATATCTCTTTAATAAATTCATAAGCCTCTTCAGGTGTTTTGTTGTTTAAAGTTCCACCAGCGGCTGCGTCGATAAGTTGCCTTTTTGAGGGGTTCACACCGTTGTAAAACGTCTGAACCTGCAACCATAGAGGTAAATCATGGTGAGGGCACCTTCTAAATAAGTCCTTGTATCTCTCCCATGCATCATAAAGAGTTTCTCAATCCATCTGCATAAAAGAAGAGATATCATTCCTTAGTTTACCTGTTTTAGTCGGCGGAAAATATTTTAGTAAAAATTTTTCAGTCATTTGTTCCCAAGTAGTGATTGACCCTCGTGGTAACAAGTTTAACCACTGTTTAGCTTTATTTCTCAATGAGAATGGAAACAACCAAAGGCAAATGGCATCATCAGAAACACCATTGATCTTAAAAGTGTCACAGAGTTCCAGAAAATTTGTCAAATGAGTGTTTGGATCCTCGTCATGCAAACCATCAAACTGAACAAATTGTTGTATCATTTGAATCGTGTTAGGTTTCAGTTCAAAATTATTTGCAGCAATAGCAGGTCAACTATACTCGATTCAGCTCCTATTAAAGTAGGTTTAGCATAATCATACATAGTACGAGGAGCAGGATTCTGATTTACTGGGTCTGCAATAGCCACAGGAGGTAACTGATTATTTTGATTATCAGTCATCTCCTCGGTTGTGCTTTGAATATTGTCCTCTTATCCTTCCTCTATGTATCATAGGCTTCGCCTTATTTCTTTTTGGTTTCTGTGAGCTGTGCTTTCGATCTCGCTATCAAAAAGTAGAGGTCCTGAAGGATTTTTTCTAGTCATAAACTATAAAAACCTGTCAGAAGTAAATAAAAGAAAATTTAGTAATATAAATAAAATTAAAATTAAATTAAATTGCAATAAAATAAATGGCTAAAGTAATAAAAATTAAGCGTTCATAATATTTTAGTCCCCGGCAACGGCACTAAAAACTTGATGGTCGTGAAACTAACTATAAATTCGACTAAGGCAAGTTCACCTATCAAATAGTAGTACAGTTCTGGCGAGATCGGAAATATCGTATCCACGAGGACTAAAAGTACTAATAATTACTATCTTTTTTTATTATCTAGCCTAAGAATTAAAGTGTGTTTTTAAACTAAAACTATTTATCTAATTAATTAAGATTACGATAAATATGAAGTTTGGAAAATACTTTAGGAAAAACCGATGGAGAAGACAATACCCAAGGAAGAATCCACCTAGACTTCACTTATTACTTCTATTTATTCACTTAACTTAATCCGTAGAAATCCCTAATTTATGTTAATATCTCTCTCGAGACTAAGAATAACTGACTTTAGGTTGATTAATTGAAATCTCTTTCTAATTAAAACCCCTATTGTCGCATTAACTCGATCTATGGATTCCCTTATTAGATTTTACTCTAATCCAGCAGATTTATGTCGTCCTATCTCTAGGATTTCATTCAACTCCACTTAATTATGAATGATCTACTCTTAAACATGGACTTTTGCTCCACTAAATAAGCACATCAAAACCTAAATTAATACCCTGGAACATTAAAACAAGAATTTAGAACTTACAATTAAGAATAAGAAAAAGTCTTTATCATTTAATTCAAATAATAATAAGATTCGTCATAGATTTCATCTCCCTTAGGTATTTAAGGAGTTTAGTTCATAATAATAATGGAAAACATCTCAAAGTTTGTAAAACAACAAAACATAAAGAACCCAAAGAACTTCTAGGAAATTGGATCCTGGCTCCGAGGTGATTCCGATGGGTTTTCTTGAGTACTTTCTGCCTCCAACTCTCTGTCCCCCTCTAATCCTCTTCTAGGGTGTTTATATAGGCTTTAGAATGCTTCAAAACCCTCGAAAGTGCCCTTTTCAGAATAGAACTAGGCTTGGGCTCGGCAAAGATACAGTCGTGTGCCATGCTCGTGTGAAGGTGCTCAGGCCATGTGCAATACTGAGTTAGTTCTTAATCGACACGGCCATGACACACGGGCGTGAGGTCTACCCATGTGTCACACACGGGTGTGTGAATCACCCGTGTGGAAGTGCCTAGGCCGTGTGAAACACTGATTTAAGCCCAATTCGTCTGTTTTTGGCCTGTTTCTCGCTCCTTTTGCTATCCTAAGCTCTCCTGAGTATGAAACATGAAATTAAAGGATTATGAGCATTGAATTCACTAAAACCAAGGAGAAATCATTCATAAATATGTCAAGCATGGGGTAAAAATATGTATAAATTATGGTTTATCAGTACTCCGTGCAGTCTCACAATCTGAGAGATGTACAACTTAGCAAATTTATCAAGTGAATAAACCGTGCGTACCAAAATGAAATGGGCCGATTTATTTAGCCTATCAACAAGCACCTATATTGTACCTTTCTTACTTGGAGACAAGGGCAAACCTGATACAAAATCCATCGTGATTCTATCTTATTTCCACTCGGGAATCATAATTGGCTGTAGTAATCCAGACAGTACTTGATCTTCAGCTTTGACTTGCTGACAGATTAGACATTTCGAAACAAATTTAGAGATATCACGCTTCATACCATGCCACCAATAAAGTTGTTTCAAATCATTATACATTTTCATACTTCCCGGATGAACAGATAAACAACTACTATATGCTTCATTCAAAATCATCTGAATCAACTCTAAATCTCTCAGAACACATATTCGGCTTCTGAATCTTAAACAATCATCAGTGTTAACTTGAAATTCTGAATCAGGGTTCAAATCAGGGTTCGAATCACATTGATCTCGTTTTGCTACCATTTTATTATCAACTTTCTGAGCTTCATAAATCTGTTGTATAAACAACGGTCTTGCTTTCAACTCAGCTACAATCGAGCCGTCATCTGACAAAGCCAACTGAATATTCATTGCACGCAGAGCAAACAAAGATTTTCGGCTTAATGCATCAGCCACAGCATTTGCTTTTCCCGGATGGTAGTCAATTACTAATTCATAATCTTTTACCAATTCTAACCTCACTGTTGCAAGTTTAAATCTTTCTGAGTCTTCAGATATTTCAAACTTTTGTGATTTGAATAAACATGGCATTTCTCACCGAACAAATAATGGTGTCAAATCTTCAATGCAAATACAATGACTGCTAACTCTAAATCATGCATCGGGTAATTCTTTTTATTCGGCTTTAACTATCTCGAGGCATAAGTTATAATTTTACCTTGCTGCATCAAAACACAACACAAGCCGTTCAATGATGCATCACTATAGATTACAAATTCTTTAGCCGATTCTGGCTAGGGGTGTACAAAATTCAGGTAAAACCAAAAAAAATCGGTTAGCTGACCGAATTCGGTTAACCGGTCGGTTAACCGAATTAATTCGGTCAGGGGTCGATTAATAATTTTTTAAGTTTTCAGTTAACGGTTAATTCGGTTTGAAACCGGTCAGTTACCCAAATTTTTTCGGTTTAACCGAAAAATTAATAAATAAAATTATAATATATAAATAGCCCACTATTCACTCAAACCCAATCCAACATAAACCCAAATACCCAATCTAATATATATTAACCCAAGTACCGAACCCAATCATAAAATTACAAATAATTTAATAAATAAAATAAAAATCTAAAAATAAAAATAAAAATAAAAAACATATAATTTAATACAAATAATTCAGTTAATTCGGGTAATTCGGTTAATTTGATTAATTCGGTTAATTTTATACTTACTTTAACCAAAATAAAAAAACATATAATTTTCGATTCGGTTAATTTTTTTGAAAAAAAATCGGTTCTGTTAACGGTTAAAAAATTTGAAAGGTCGGTTAATTCAGTTAATGTTATTTTGGGTCGGTTAACTGATTCTGGCTGTACTAACACTGGAGCTTCAGTCAAAAGAGCTTTCAGCTGATCAAAACTTTTCTGTCACTAATCTGACCACTCGAAGTTAACATCTTTTTGTAGCAGTCTCGCCATCGGGGTTGCAAGCATAGAAAAACTTTTACGAATCATCTCTAATAACTGGCGAGTCCCAAAAAACTACGGACTTCAAATACATTTCTTGGAGGCTTCCAATCTATTATTGTAGAAATCTTGTTCGGATCAACCCGAATACACGATGCTGAAAAAATATGTCCCAGAAAACCAACTTTGCGCAACCAAAATTCATATTTACTGAACTTTGCAAATAGCTAATTATCTCGCAAAGTCTGTAACACTACTCTCAGATGTTCAGCATGTTCGGATTCATTACAGGAATAAATAAAGAAATCATCAATAAACATAACAACAAATCAATCCAAATACGATTTGAAGATCCGATTCATTAGGTCCATAAAAACAGCAGGTGTATTTGTTAGTCCAAAAGGCATAACTAAAAATTCATAATGTCTGTACCTCATTTGGAAAGCGGTTTTCAGCACATCAGAATCTTTAACTCGTAGCTGATAGTAATCCGACCTCAAATCTATCTTTGAAAACACTGTAGCCCCTTTCAACTGATCAAACAAATCGTCTATACGTGGCAGGGGATATTTATTCTTAATAGTTGCTTTATTGAGCTGTCGACAATCGATGCACATTCTCATAATTTCGTCTTTCTTTTTCACAAATAAAACTGGTGCACCCTAGGGAGAATAACTCGGTCGTGTGAAACTCCTATCTATCAATTCTTCTAACTGAGCTTTCAACTCTTTTAATTTGGTCAGTTCCATTCTGTACAGAGCTACGATATAGGAGTTATTCCCAACACTAACTCAATACCAAACTCTACCTCTCGGATCGACGGCAAACCCAGTAACTCTTCAGGAAACACATCCGGATATTCACACACAACTGAAACTGATTCAATCTTCTTTTTGGTCACTTTAGAATCGAGTACATAAACAAAGTAAGCTTCACAACCCTTTTTCACATATTTCCGAGCTAACATCGAAGAAATCACTGCCAGTAAACTATTCAAATCATTAGACTCAATCCGAAATATTTCATCATTCTGACATCTCAATTCAATAGTTTTCCATTTGCAGTTTACAATTGCATCGTGCAATATTAACTAATGCATACCTAGAATTATATTAAATTCGTCGAATGGTAACAACAATATATCGACTGAAAAACAGGAATCTCGAATCATCAATGGACAGTTCTTATATACTTTATCAACAAAGACACATCTGCCTAAGGGGTTCGATACTCTAATCACAAATTCAGTAGACGCTACAGGCAAAGTCTTACTGGATACTAAAGTCTCACAAACATAAGAATGAGTTGATCCTGGATCTATCAATGCAATCACAGTAGTATCATAGAGAGTGAAAGTACCAGTAATAACATCTAGAGATGAAGCTTCTTCGCGAGTGCAAATAGCATAGGCTCTGGCAAGTGCTTGGGCTTCAGATCTCATAGTCGTGGCTTTAGTCATTCTCTGGCTACCACTTATATTACTCGTGTTTCTGGGTGGTCTACCTCTAGCTGCAGTGTTACCCGGCCTTGTATTCCATACTATGTATTGTTCAACCAACTCGGGACAATCACGAATGAAATGATCTAATGATCCACATTTAAAATAGGCCCGATAATTCAATCTGCAGTCACCGGGGTGGCGTTTACCACAATATTTGCACTCGGATCGGCTAGATCTGATGTTACCAACACTAGCTACTGAGGTAGCTTTCAAACTCACAGGTGGTCTGCCTCGATCTCGTCTAGAAAAACCCACAGCAGTCTTTGAACAGCTAAAATCATCTTGGAACTTCTTTGATGCTAACTGAAATGACTTACTCGATGATCTTTTTCGTACCTCTCTAGCTTCTGAGTCGGCTTTTCTTTTCTCTTTCCCGAGTTTCTCAGCTTTACACACTCGTTCGATAAGTACAACATGTAACACCCCGTACCCTAGTCCGTTACTGGAATCGAACACAAGGTGCACACAGACTTAACTATTTTCACAGTCCATTTAGAAATTTCTAGACAAGCTGGTTACTGCATCACTGTCGCCTTAAAAATCATATCTTGAGTTTCAGAGCTCAAAAATTTGTTTCGTAATTTTTCCCTGAAACTAGACTCATATATCCATCTACAGATTTTTTTCTAGAATTTTTGGTTGAGCCAATTGGTACAGTTTATTAGTTAAAGTCTCCCCTATTCCAAGGTTCGACTACACTGACCTTTATGCATTACGAATTGGATATCTTCTGGTACAGGTCTTTAATACTGATGCTGTTTATTTCTTTAGAAACTAGACTCAAATAGGAATCTATACATATATGGCATGACTCCTAATCATCTCTGGTTAATTTACAATGAATTTCTAAAGTCGGAACAGGGGATCCAGAAACCGTTCTGGACCTGTTTCACGAGAACTTTAATATCTCTTAACATATAACTTATACGACCGTTTCGTTTCTTCCATATGAAAGTAGATTCATCAAGGTTCATTTACATAATTTATTCACTATTTAATTCCATTCCTACAAATTTTAGTGATTTTTCAAATGCTCACCACTGCTGCTGTCCGTATCTGTTTTCAAGGTAAACTTTACCTATTTCGTGGTTTCCATAGACCAACTAGAGTTTTGTCATACATAGGTCCACATATACTCATATTTAGCCATTCCAATGGCTGATCATTTGCCCAACACTTCCATTCCAGTCCATGCTCACATCATGAAACCATACATATATACATAAACACAAATAGTCTAATGCCATACCCCACTTTTTACGAGCCATTTTCGCATGGTACACACATACATCACAAAACGTATTTGAAAAACAGCAAAGGGTAGTCCTATACATGCCATATCCGGAGTTCAGCTAAAAGAATACCAAAAGGGCTTTGATAGTGTGGATGACTTCGACTTCGATGATCCCAAATCCGATAGCTAACGAGCAAAATCTATAAAACAGAGAAACAGAGAAACGGAGTAAGCAATTTATGCTTAGTAAGTTTGAGCAAAGGATTCCAGCACAACAAAAGCATAGCAATCATATACCTAACGGATAATTTCGTATGCACAAATTCTCAATGTCATACTTATTTCACATTCCAACCCCTATATTCATACATAAGGGATCATCTTAGCCAAATACCGGAAGCTCATTACTCGATCGAGTGAATATCATTCAAGGAATCAACTAATTTCAAGCACATACGAACATACCTCATTGCTGGAATTTTTCAAGCGTATTAACTGAAATTTTACAGCAAGAACGCTCGTTCTCGAATCACGTACCTTCGAATTTAACCGGATATAACGACTAGCTCAAATGCATTCGGGACAAACCCGGTTATAGTAACTCGCACGAATGCCTTCGGACTTAACCGGGTTTAGTAACTCGCACAAATGCCTTGGGCTTAACCCGGATTTATTAACTTCATTTAACGCCTTCGGATCTTAGTCCGGATATGGTCACTTAACACAAAGCCTTCGGGACTTAGCCGGACATCATTCAAATAGCCAAGCACAATTATCAATAAATCATGACACATTCAGTATTTCATTCTCATTAGCAAAATTCAAACACAAGTCACTTATCACATTTGCAATTTCGCTCAATAGCCACACACAAAGAGCATGATCTAATCAAATCATAATCTAAGTTCCATTACTCGAGAACTTACCTCGGACGTGGTCGAACGATTTCGACGGCTATTCGACGACTTTTCCTTCCCTTATCGGATTTAGCTCCCTTTGCTCTTGAGCTTAATTTAACAAATAAATTGGTTTTATCATTTGAGCATCGAAAGAGGAATTCAAGGTACTTAGCCCACATATTTTCATTAGACATTAAAGTCACATATGTACGGAAATCATGAATCAACTCAACACATTAGTTAGTACTCTCCTTAGCCGGATTTTCTAAGCCAAGAATAGGCATCAATATGCTTGCCTCTAACCGAATGCATGCACACCATTTCCCTCATGTGGCGAATATGCATGTCCATGTTGAGGCCAATTATACACTTAATACCACACAAAAAAACAGCATACATTTTACTAACTAACGATTCCATATTGTAACTCATTACACATCTATCATTTCCTTCATAACCAAACATCATCACAAGCAAATATACACCTTGAAATAGTATATATGTCATACCAATACATCATGTGCAAACATATATTCATGTAGGTGCAAGGGCGAATCTCAAGTTGCTTATATCCAAATATAAACACATATCCAAAGCTCAAATCTTACTTACCATGCAACATGCATGAATCATACTTATGGATACACCATGGCCGAATACACCACCACACCATACCGTTTCAATTTGGTCATGGTTAAACAAAGAACTTAGTATCTCATTCAAAAATGCTAAAAGAAAATCTAAGAGTCCTCAATCCCCCATCACATGTATCATTATCAAGCTTGATATTTAGCATGCAATGGCATTAACACCACATTTACTTTGGCCGAATTTCATTCCCATGACATGGCAAAGATTTGAACCATGGGCTACCAAGAACATCAAGCTAGCAACTAAAAACATGCATGAATCTTATGGCACAACCTCAAACATACCTTAATCTTGATGCAAGTATAGCCAACCTCTTCCTAATCCTCTTCCAAAACAAACATGAAGCAAAATTCCTTCCTTCCTCTAGTATTTTCGGTCAAGAGAGAATGAAAAGATGGATGAACAATTTTTTTTTCTTTTCTCTTCCACAATGCACGGCAATGGGGGGTTTCACTCACACACACACATTTTTTTTCTTTCTTTATTACCCATACTTATTTGTTTATTGTTTCTCCCTAATGCACCAACAAAACATGTTTCATGACATGTTTAGCCCATGATTCCTTGTCATGGCGGCCACTACAACTTGGGGGAATTTGACATGCAAGTCCTCCCTTTGA
The DNA here is from genome assembly GCF_025698485.1 of Gossypium arboreum. Lineage (NCBI taxonomy): Eukaryota > Viridiplantae > Streptophyta > Magnoliopsida > Malvales > Malvaceae > Gossypium > Gossypium arboreum. The sequence continues at coordinate 132,060,179 of NC_069075.1, forward strand.
CTACATGCACTATTAGGTCCTTATAGATTAGCCTTTCACTTTTCAAAAGTGTCACACAAGTCCTACTAACTGAATTCACATGCAATCGGCTAAATCGAACATGAAATTTTCACACATTCATAATTACATATTCTAGACAATAAATATTACATTCAAACATTTGGTGACTCGGTTTAGCGGTCCGAAACCACTTCCGACTAGGGTCAATTTTGGCTGTCACAACTCTCCCCACTTAAGAAATTTTCGTCCCCGAAAATCTTACCGGTAAAAAGGTTTGGGTAACGCTCTTTCATAGAGCTATCGGGTTCCTAAGTAGCTTCTTCCATCCCGTGTTTGAGCCATAACACTTTTACTAACGGAACCCTTTTGTTTCGAAACTCCTTCACTTCACGAGCTAGGATACGAATCGATTCTTCTTCATAACTCATATCGGATTGAATTTCAACCTCTGATGGACTAATTACGTGCGACGGATCAGATCTATAGCGCCGAAGCATCGAAACATGAAAGACGTCGTGAATCTTTTCAAGTTCGGAGGTAAAATCAAACGACACGCAACTAGACCGACTCGTTCGGATATCTCATATGGCCCGATGAACCTCGGGCTCAATTTGCCTTCTGACCAAATCGAGTATCTTTTTCCAAGGCGAAACTTTAAGAAACACTTTATCTCCCACTTGATACTCAATGTCTTTTCGTTTCAGATCCGCGCACGACTTCTAACGATCGGAGGCTATCTTGATTTTCACGGATTACTTTTACTTTCTGTTCAAAGATCTTTAATCAAATCCACTCCAAAATTTTGTTCTCACCGAGCTCGGTCCAAAACAATGGTGTACGGCATTTACGCCCGTACAAGGCCTCGTAAGCGCCATCTTAATACTTGATTGAAAACTATTGTTGTGCGAATTCAATCAAAGGTAAGTACTGTTCCCATGAACCACCGAACTCGAGGATGCAACATCTCAACATATCCTCAAGTATCCGAATTATCCGCTCGGATTGACCATCGGTTTGGGGGTGAAAGGCGGTCTTGAAATGCAACTTGGTACCCAAAGCTTCTTGCAATTTCTTCCAAAATCGCGAAGTGAATCTCGGATCTCTATCCGACACAATGTAAATCGGTACCGTGTAATCTCACAATCTGAGAAACGATAATTCAACTAGTTTATCCAATGAAAATCCAGACGCACGAGGATAAAGTGAGCCGACTTAGTCGGTCTATCAACAACAACCCGGATCGCATCCTTCTTACTTGCGACAATGGCGGTCCGGACACAAAGTCCATTGTGACTCGATCCCATTTCCACTCGGGTATCGTAATCGGTGAAGTAATCCTCAAGGCACTTGATGTTTCGCTTTCACTTGTTGACATATTAAACATCTCAAACAAAGTCGGAGATGTCTCGTTTCATACCATGCCACCAAAACCGACGTTTCAAATCGTTGTACATCTTCATACTCCCGGGTGGATTGCCATCCGGCTACAATGGGCTTCGTTCGAATTATCGAAATAAGTTCAATTCTTTGGAACACACAGACGACTTCGAACCTCAAACAATCGTCATCATCAATTTGAAACTCCGATTCCTTGTTGGAACACACTCATTTCGCTTTTGCAACCAACTCATCGTCAACCTTCGAGCTTCACGAATTTGATGAGTCAACAATGGATTGGCCTTTAATTGGCTATTAACACATTGTCGGGTAGAATAGACAAGTGTACATTCATAGCTCATAAAGCAAGCGGTGATTTTCGCTTAAGGTGTCCGCAACCACATTAGCCTTTCCGGGTGATAATCAATGACAAGCTCATAATCTTTTAACAACTCGAGCCAACGTCTTTGTCGCAGATTTAAGTCTCTTTGAGTCATCAAATATTTGAGAATTTTGTGATCCGAATACACATGGCACTTCTCACCAAATAAGTAATGTCGCCATATCTTTAAGGCGAATACGATGGCAGCCAATTCGAGATCATGGGTCGGATAATTTTTCTCATGTGGCTTTAATTGTCTCGACGATAGGCCACAACTCGACCCTCTTGCATCAATACGCAACCTAACCCAAGTAGGGAAGCGTCACTATAGATGACAAACTCTTTGCCGATTCGGTCAGATTTAGTAATCTTGGAGCTTCCGTCAAATGAGTTTTCAATTGGTCGAAACTTTTCGACACTTTTCCGTCCATTCAAACTTGACATCTTTTCAAGCGGTTTCGTCATGGGTGTGGCTATCATCGAGAATCCTTTTACAAACCGTCGGTAGTGTAAGCAAGTCCCAAAAAGCTCGAACCTCAAGAATATTTCTGGAGGCTTCCAGTTAAGTATGGCTAAAATTTTACTCGGTCGACTCGAATACCCGATGCAGATACCACATGACCCAAGAAGCTAACCTCTTAACCGTAACTCATACTTGCTTGAACTTAGCATATAACCGCTTATCCGTAAATTTTGCAACACTAATCTCGGGTGCTCTGCATGTTCGGTCTCATCTCTTGAATAGACCAAGATGTCGTCAATGAACACAACTACGAACCGATCCAAATATGGTGCAAGATCCGATTCATCAAATCCATAAATACCGCAGAGGCATTAGTGAGCCCAAACGGCATCACTAAGAACTCGTAGTGACCATATCTCGCTCAAGGTAGTTTTGGGTATGTCCGAATCTCGGATTATGAATCGATAATAGCCTCGATCTCAAATCTATTTTTGAGAACACCGAGGCTCCTTCAGTTGATCGAACAAATCATCGATACGTGATAGCGGATACTTGTTCTTTATTGTCACTTTATTAAGTCGACGATAGTCGATGCACAACCTCATGGTTCCGTCCTTCTTTTCACAAACAACACTGGTGCACCCCAAGGTGAAAAACTCAGGCAGCAAAACCTCTATCCACCAACTCTTGCAATCGAGCTTTCAACTCCTTTAATTCCGTTGGTGCCATACGATACGGAGCTATCGAAATCGGTGTGGTCCCAGGTACAAGCTCAATGCCAAACTCTATCTCCCGAACAGGTGGCAAACCCGGTAATTCTTCGGGAAAAACATCCGGGTATTCACAAACCACCGGCACAGATTCGGGTTTTATTTCTAACTCCTTATCATCAAGTACATACGCAAGGTATGCTTCGCACCCCTTTCTTACATATTTTTGGGCCAACATTGATGATATTACAGCTGGCAACCCCTTTAAGTCCGTAGACTCAACTTGGATCATCTCGTTATTTGCGCACCTCAAATCAATAGTCTTGCTTTTGCAATTCACAACCGCATCATGCACGGTCAACCAATCCAACCCAAGAATAACATCAAATTCATCGAATGGCAAAAGCATCAAGTCCGCGGAAAACAGAACCTCAATTACTAGGGACATTTCTTACACACTTTGTCGACCAACACGTAACGACCCAAGGATTTGACACCGAATTACGAACTCGATGAGACTCAATAGGTAAAGTCTTCTTGGATGCTAAGGTTTCGCATATATAAGAATGAGTAGAACCAGGTCAATCAAAGCAATCACATTAGTATCAAAGAGAGTGAAAGTACGGTAATAACATCCGGCGAGGAAGCATCCTCACGCGTGGCGTATAGCATAAGCCCTAGCAGAGCGCGAGCCTCCGATCTGGTCGTAACATCTCTAGACCCTCTCGACCACCACTAGCATTGCCCGTATTTCCGGATGGTCTACCTCGGCGGTGGTAGCACCGGTTTCCCACTCGATTTGTATTCATTCGGACAACCTCGGGCAATCTTTAATAAAGTGGTCGACCGATCCGCACTTGTAACAGAGCGGTCACGGAACCTACTGACTTCCGAATGCCATTTGCCACAATATTGGCACTCGTTCGTCTCAATGATCATTGCCAACATGGCGATCAAGTGACTCAGCGTGCCCATAGGGGTCGATCGCGGTCTCGTCTAGTAAAGCCCAAAGTGTCTCTAGATCGGCCTAAGCCATCTCTAAATTTCTTTGATAAGCGTGGGAAGGGCTTCCCAAGACCTCTTATGAAACTCCTTACTTCCACTTCACTTTCCTTTTCTCCATCTTGAGCTCCTCGGCTTTGCACGCTTCGCTCGACAAGAGCCACAAACTCTCGGATTTCCAAAATGCCAACATACGACTTTATATCATCATTCAGTCCATCTTGAGCGTTTACATCATAGCTTCAAGAAATGCATTCTCGCTGCATCGGCTAAGCCTCACAAACTTTCGTTCATAGTCGGAACCGACATGGAACCTTGTTTAAGTTCAAGAAATTCCTTCCGTTTTGATCCATGAATCTCGGTGATATACTTTTTCGAAACTCGGTTTGGAAAAACTCCCAAGTTACTTGCTCTCGGGCACTGTGAAGTCGAGTACTCCACCAATAGTAGGCGTAATCACGTAGCAAGGAGATAGTACACTTTAGACATTCATCGGCGTATAAGATAGCTCATCGAGTACCGAATAGTGTTGTCCAACCAAAATTCAGCTTGCTCGGCATCGCCGCTATCCGTAGCTTTAAATTCAGTAGCCCCATGTTTTCGGATTCTATCAACTGGGGCTTATTCGACCTTATTTGGTCGATTCTGGGAGGCATTGTAGGTATGGGGTTGTGTTTGTTGGGAATGGAGGTTGTGGAACAGTAGTATTAGTTCGAATGTATTGGTTGAACCAATCATTCATCACGCTATAAAAGGCTTGCCTAGCCTCATCATTCGGATTGCTAGCAACAGGTTGAGAGTCCGCCAAGCTTCGTCCCTTGTGCGGAGCAGCGCCACACTCTCCACATCATCACTATCGCTCGGTTGGGATCGGGATCCATTACTATAATAAACACAAATTCAAACGTCAGAAATCACCACACTATCAAATAATCACATAAAATGGCATGTATAGCTAGACCCAAACGCATTACGGTAGTCCTAGAATCGACTAAACCGTAGCTCTGATACCAATAAAATTGTAACACCCCGTACCCGATTCCGTTACCGGAATCGAACACAAGGTGCACACAGACTTAACTATTTTCACAGTCCATTTAGAAATTTCTAGACAAGCTGGTTACTGCATCACTGTCGCCTTAAAAATCATATCTTGAGTTTCAGAGCTCGAAAATTTGTTTCGTAATTTTTCCCTGAAACTAGACTCATATGTCCATCTACAGATTTTTTTCTAGAATTTTTGGTCGAGCCAATTGGTACAGTTTATTAGTTAAAGTCTCCCCTATTCCAAGGTTCGACTATACTGACCTTTATGAATTACGAATTGGATATCTTCCGGTACAGGTCTTCAATACTGATGTTGTTTATTTCTTTAGAAACTAGACTCAAAGAGGAATCTATACATATATGGCATGACTCCTAATCATCTCTGGTTAATTTACAATGAATTTCCAAAGTTGGAACAGGGGATCCAAAAACCGTTCTGGCCCTGTTTCACGAGAACTTTAATATCTCTTAACATATAACTCATACGACCGTTTCGTTTCTTCCATATGAAAGTAGATTCATCAAGGTTCATTTACATAATTTATTCACTATTTAATTCTATTCCTACAAATTTTAGTGATTTTTCAAATGCTCACCACTGCTGCTGTCCGTATCTGTTTTCAAGGTAAACTTTACCTATTTCGTGGTTTCCATAGACCAACTAGAGTTTTGTCATACATAGGTCCACATATACTCATATTTAGCCATTCCAATGGCTGATCATTTGCCCAACACTTCCATTCCAGTCCATGCTCACATCATGAAACCATACATATATACATAAACACAAATAGTCTAATGCCATACCCCACTTTTACGAGCCATTTTCGCATGGTCGCACACACATACATCACAAAACGTATTTGAAAAACAGCAAAGGGTAGTCCTATACATGCCATATCCGGAGTTCAACTAAAAGAATACCAAAAGGGCTTTGATAGTGTGGATGACTTCGACTTCGATGATCCCGAATCCGATAGCTAACGAGCAAAATCTATAAAATAGAGAAACAGAGAAACGGAGTAAGCAATTTATGCTTAGTAAGTTTGAGCAAAGGATTCCAACACAACAAAAGCATAGCAATCATATACCTAACGGATAATTTCGTATGCACAAATTCTCAATGTCATACTTATTTCACATTCCAACCCCTATATTCATACATAAGGGATCATCTTAGCCAAATACCGGAAGCTCATTACTCGATCGAGCGAATATCATTCAAGGAATCAACTAATTTCAAGCACATACGAACATACCTCATTGCTGGAATTTTTCAAGCGTATTAACTGAAATTTTTACAGCAAGAACGCTCGTTCTCGAAGCACGTACCTTCGGAATTTAACCGGATATAACGACTAGCTCAAATGCCTTCGGGACAAACCCCGATTATAGTAACTCGCACGAATGCCTTCGGGACTTAACCCGAGTTTAGTAACTCGCACAAATGCCTTCGGGCTTAACCCGGATTTATTAACTCGCACGAACGCCTTCGGATCTTAGTCCGGATATGGTCACTTAACACAAAGCCTTCGGGACTTAGCCGGACATCATTCAAATAGCCAAGCACAATTATCAATAAATCATGACACATTAGTATTTCATTCTCATTAGCAAAATTCAAACACAAGTCACTTATCACATTTGCAATTTCGCTCAATAGCCACACACAAAGAGCATGATCTAATCAAATCATAATCTAAGTTCCATTACTCGAGAACTTACCTCGGACGTGGTCGAACGATTTCGACGGCTATTCGACGACTTTTTCCTTCCCTTATCGGATTTAGCTCCCCTTTGCTCTTGAGCTTAATTTAACAAATAAATTGGTTTTATCATTTGAGCATCGAAAGAGGAATTCAAGGTACTTAGCCCACATATTTTCATTAGACATTAAAGTCACATATGTACGGAAATCATGAATCAACTCAACACATTAGTTAGTACTCTCCTTAGCCGGATTTTCTAAGCCAAGAATAGGCATCAATATGCTTGCCTCTAACCGAATGCATGCACACCATTTCCCTCATGTGGCGAATATGCATGTCCATGTTGAGGCCAATTATACACTTAATACCACACAAAAAAACAGCATACATTTTACTAACTAACGATTCCATATTGTAACTCATTACACATCTATCATTTCCTTCATAACCAAACATCATCACAAGCAAATATACACCTTGAAATAGTATATATGTCATACCAATACATCATGTGCAAACATATATTCATGTAGGTGCAAGGGCCGAATCTCAAGTTGCTTATATCCAAATATAAACACATATCCAAAGCTCAAATCTTACTTACCATGCTACATGCATGAATCATACTTATGGATACACCATGGCAGAATACACCACCACACCATACCGTTTCAATTTGGTCATGGTTAAACAAAGAACTTAGTATCTCATTCAAAAATGCTAAAAGAAAATCTAAGAGTCCTCAATCCCCCATCACATGTATCATTATCAAGCTTGATATTTAGCATGCAATGGCATTAACACCACATTTACTTTGGCGAATTTCATTCCCATGACATAGCAAAGATTTGAACCATGGGCTACCAAGAACATCAAGCTAGCAACTAAAACATGCATGAATCTCATGGCACGACCTCAAACATACCTTAATCTTGATGCAAGTATAGCCAACCTCTTCCTAATCCTCTTCCAAAACAAACATGAAGCAAAATTCCTTCCTTCCTCTAGTATTTTCGGTCAAGAGAGAATGAAAAGATGGATGAACAATTTTTTCTTTTCTCTTCCACAATGCACGGCAATGGGGGTTTCACTCACACACACACATTTTTTTTTCTTTCTTTATTACCCATACTTATTTGTTTATTGTTTCTCCCTAATGCACCAACAAAACATGTTTCATGACATGTTTAGCCCATGATTCCTTGTCATGGCCGGCCACTACAACTTGGGGGAATTTGACATGCAAGTCCTCCCTTTGACTACATGCACTATTAGGTCCTTATAGATTAGCCTTTCACTTTTCAAAAGTGTCACACAAGTCCTACTAACTGAATTCACATGCAATCGGCTAAATCGGAACTTGAAATTTTCACACATTCATAATTACATATTCTAGACAATAAATATTACATTCAAACATTTCGGTGACTCGGTTTAGCGGTCCCGAAACCACTTCCCGACTAGGGTCAATTTTGGGCTGTCACACAACAAACTCTTTTATTTCCATAATCCCGACTAACAAGCAGATATCTTTATTCAAGCCATCTTCAAATCTCTTGTACATAATTGCTTCAGTCGAGACACATTCTCGTACATATTGACTTAATCTCACAAATTCTCGTTCGTATTCCGTAATAGACATACGACCCTGTTTCAGCTCAAGAAACTCTTTGCATTTCTGATCTATGAATCTCTAACTGATGTACTTCTTTCTAAACTTAGTCCGAATGAACTCCCAAGTGACTCGTTCTTTCAGAACCACTGATATCAACGTTTTCCACCAATGGTATGCCGTATCTCTCAGAAGTGAAACAGCACATTTAAGACATTCATCAGGAGTGCATGACATTTCATCAAACACTTGTATTGTATTCTCGATCTAAAACTCAGCTCTCTCAACATCATCATCAATAGTAGCACGAAACTCTTCAGCCCCATATTTTCTAATTTTATCAACCAGAGGCTTACTCAATTGAATCAGATTTACAGCTTGTGGTGTAATAGGGACTTGTGGAGGATTAGGTGGGGGTAGAGGTTGTTGAGTAGCCGGATTTGTCCGGATATACTGTATGAACCATTCATTCATCATCTAAAAGAAGGCTAGTTTAGCCTCTCCCTCGTGGCTACTCGTAATCGGCCTAAAATCAGCCGACTCTGCCTCTTAAGCGGGAGCAGGAATATTACTTTCCATATCATCAGCTACGGCTCGATCGGGATCCATTTGCTATATAAAAACACATTTTTATTGTCAGGAATTATCTCACTATCGCAGTTTATATATATGGCATGTATAGCTAGACTTTTACAAGCTACGCTAGTCCTAGAATTGACTAAACCGTAGCTCTGATACCAATTAAATGTAACACCCCTAACCCGTATCCATTGTCGGAATAGGGTTACGAGGCATTACCGATCAATACACATCATTCTCATACATCTAAGCAATCATAATCAAAGTCCATATAAATCATTCACAATGTCCCTTATATAGGTTTATGAGACCTCAAAATATGCTTAAAAGAGGTTCGGGACAAAACCAATAACATTTGCAAACTTTGGGATACATAGAAAATTTTTATACTTTCAAGGGTCACATGCCTGTGTGAACAGGGCGTGTACCTCTCACGATCATAAGACACACCTGTGTCATAAGCCGTGTGAAAACAGGGCATACATACTAACTTCACCACACAGCCAAGGACACGCCCGTGTGCCATGGCAGTAGAAAAACTGAAAGGGTTACTAACTTGGCCACACGGCTAGCCACACACCCATGTGCCAGCCCGTGTACCATATACATGGCCAGTAGACACGCCCGTGTGTCTAGGCCGTGTCAAACCTGTAGGGTATACTGTCTCAATTCGAAAGGGAACTCCAGAGGACGTATAGCCGTGTAACATGACCTTGTATTGCACACGGCTGAGACACACGCCTGTGTAGACCAAAATAGGCCATTTGCAAAGCCCATTTGCCACCCTTTACCCATGCACACATAACAACCAATTTGGAACCATTTCCACACACTTATAGTCAGCCAAAATATACCAATTCACATACATATCATACCATCTATCATCAACCTTTCAACTACTCAATTCCACATTCAAAACCTACCAAATCATTATGCCAAAATCATCACAACTTGCATAAGTTCTATATACATTAATTCATCATATTATCATCTATTTCATATCACAAAACACATCATTAAACTATATCAACAACTAAGACCAACATTCTCAAATCAAGCCAATATATATATAAGGCATTATGCACATCATTTAGGCCAACTTAAATGACCAAAACCACACCAACATTTACACCAAAAACAAGCCAAATCTCATGGCTATATTATATCCCAAAACAAAACATATCATCTACTCACTAGCCTATACATGCCATATACCATATTTATAATCGTCCAAAAGTACCAACAAGTAGTCGATAGTGTGATGATGGTTCTCGATGATCCCCGATGTCTAAGCTAGCTTTGATAATCTATAAAACATGGAAAGAACACACGAAGTAATCTTTAAAAAGCTTAGTAAGCCATATACAAATAAAGCTACCATATGAAGATATACATATCAATTTGAATATGTTAAACATAGCTAAACACATTCAAGTTCTCAAACCTTTCTCATTGAATACTCATTCAATTTCATATGTAATTTCCTCTATTTCTTCTATTTTCAATACTCGTATGAATCTCATACGTACCGGAGTCACTTAGCTCATTTACATAATCTTTCTCAACTTGACTTTACCATTTGAACCATTCAAAATCGATAAGGATACTCAGAAATCTCATAAACACATACAATGCCATATCTCAGATATGGTATTACATGTAAATACATATCGATGCCACTGTCCCAGACAGGGTCTTACACGAAATTATAATATGATGCCAATGCCCCAGAAATAGTCTTACACGTAATTTCAATACAATGCCAATGTTCCAGACATGGTCTTACATGTAATCACATCTCGATAACCTAATGTCATGACATTCGTATCCAATGCTATTCCTAAGGTTCGTACGAGACTTTCGGATGTCGTAACTTAGTAGATTCTTGCTCGTAATTACTCGTTCAACATTTATAATAACTCAATGACAAGTAAACACATATAATTTAATTTAAATGCATTTATTTGCATATGAACTTACCTCATAGTCCGAATAGAGGGACTGGATCGACTATTCGACAACTTTCGATCTCCCAAGGTTTAGATCCGATTTCTCTCTTTCAGGTTCTATATGTATTCAGAATTAATCTATTTAATCACCAATTGAAAAAATTTCACCCAAAAATATATAAATGGGCATTTTGCACATGAGCCCCTAATATTTCATATTTTTTCAATTTAGTCCCTATTTCAAAACAACTCAAAATACACCAAATTTTAATATGCTCATGTAAGGCCGAATTTTCCTAGGTCCCTGGAAGCCCATTAATTGAATTTATTTCACATTTAGATCCCTAAATTTTCCAATTTCACAATTTAATCCACAATAAGATTTTTTTATCAAAAATCACTTAATTAAACATAATAATCTATCATCAAATACTCATGTTCCATCATCAAACATTCAAGAACTCAAGCATTCATCAATGGCACTTCACAAATTCATCAACAAATTCAAAAATTAAAGCACGGGCTAGATAGTACTCGAAGCAACGATCATGAGAACATAAAAATCATCAAAAAACTGAGCAAAGGACATACCTTAATCAAAGAATATGCTAGCCGAATATCAAAGCCCTAAAATGGCTTCTTTTCTTTCTCAATTCCTGTTGATAGCAAGAAAATATGAACACAAATTAACTTTGTATTTATTTTATTATACTTAATACACATTTTACCATTTTACCCTTGATGAACAAACATTCAAATTCCACTAACTATAGGCATATTTGTCCATCCATTATTCAAATGGTCTATTTACAATATAAGGACTTCACATTTAATAAGCCATAGCAAATAGACACCTTTATCAAATAGAATGCAACTTTTGCATTTAACGCGATTTAGTCATTTTTCTCAAATTGAGCTATTAAACGATAAAATTAGCTCACGAAATTTTCACACATATATATTCACATGCTATAAACACCAAAAATAATATTAAAATAATTTTACGACCTCAAATTTGTGGTTCCAAAACCACTATTCTGATTTAGCTAAAACCGGGCTGTTGCAAAACCATTAATTTTAGCTTCAATAAAAACAATAGGTTAGTATTGTGTTCCTTACATTATTCCTTAACCATTCTATAAACTAGAGATCGCCATGCCTCTAATAGTTCTAGAAAAAAGCTCTAAATCTCATCATAAATTAAGAAAAAGAGAAAAGAGAACACATGCATCATTGATCCTCCATCACAATTCGCTCCATTTCATTAGTCGTGTCAATAATTGTTAATTCTCCACCATGTCGACATTGACACCCTTTGTCTCTTCATTAAGAGAGTAGACTAAACCCTCTATTACAGCTTTGAAAGGAATTTTAAAACCCCTATAGTTGTGAATATCACTCATTTAATTTTAGGCTCACAACAAATCTCTTTTTACTTTACCATTTACTTCTTCAAAAATTGAGGATGAAGATTCTCCTCATATAATAATAGTCCTTCATCCTCACCTATTAGCTTATACTCAATGACCAATTGCATATTGGGATGTTTATTGTCATTGGAATGATGGAAATGTATAAGTGTACACAATCGCAACGAGTAATGAAGTGACAAATAAATGTCAAGTTATCGTACCCATAAGGACTATGCAAGAAAATTATTTATGAATGCAATTAAAACACTTTGGTGAAGAAAAATATTTTGATTTTGAGGAAGTGATTAAAAACTAAAATTTAACTAAGTAAAACAAAATAAAATAAAAATACAAGTTCCAATGCACGATTTCAAAAGATGATTTTAATCAAGATGACATAATTGTGTTAGATTAATTACATTTCTTAACTTAAAATTACTAAAATCATGTTCATGTTGTTACGAATAAATTCAAGGCACCTTGGTAATTTGCTAACTACTACTCATACCTACCTATTAAATTAAATAATCTCTTGAACATTTTCCAATGTCAATTCAAACAATTAATTAATCTTCATAAGCATATAAAAAATTAAGCAAGGTAACAATGTATTCCTACCTTGAAACAGTTTAATCATAATAATCTTACAAGTTATGCAAGGCTAATGTACCATTTAATACCGTCACTAATTTAACCTTCAGCTACCTTAGAAGATTAAACATACATTGATTAAATATTGTGTCAATTAATTAAAATTTCAACACGATTAAATAATTAATTCATTAGTTACCTTATAGTTACAATGCAAGAATAACTTAATCATGGTTTTACTTAATCAAACAACTTACCAAGGCCTATTACAACACAAACATAATTTTATTAACTTAAGTAGACGAAATGCAATCAACCTAACACAAATTAAATTTAAGCTAAATTAATTATATTAAACATATCAACATAACAAGTATTCATAGACATGTTCATAACAACAACAATAAAAATTAAAGGATAAGGAACTAGAATCAAATCCAGTGTTTCTTCGAAGCTTGACTAATTTGCTCCGCTCCTCTTTCTCCACTTGTTCTTGTTGAACCGAGGCTTCTATGAGCACTTGAACACTGCTACCAATGGTAGTTGAACGGCTTTTTTTCAGGAGGGAAAATACAAGGGAATGGAATAGAAAAATAGAGAACAAAGGAAGAGTTTTGAAGAGAGAAAATGAGAGAGAAGTGAAGAATAAAAGGATGAGAGGTGTGTTTGAAATGAGCAGCCAAGGGGAGTATTTATAAGTTGGATAGGCTGCTAAAAATATCAAAAATTAGCAGCCATTATGTAACTCCCTTATACCCGATCCAATCGTACAGACCCGGTATAAGATTATTACATTTGGTGCCAAAACGGTTTTGGCTAGATACTGTTTGATTTAAACATTTATACATAGTATTTTAACTTACCAAACCATATTTGCAGACATACTTATAGTTTCAATAATTCATTTCATATAGACCAAATACTTCAAGTAACTCAAAATATATAGAAATTTAAAAGTTTGCATTTTAGTCCCTCACACATGGGAACACATTTGGTCTACCTACGTATATGTCATTTTAATTCAAAATATGGTACCTACTCTTGAAGTTCTTGAGGATGTGATGAGATGAGAGATCTCCTAACCCGACTCTATCTCTTCGAGTCTAACTGTACCTACGCATTAGAAATAAACGCGTTAAGCCGGTGAAGGCTTAGTAAGCACTACAAGAATTAAATAGATAAATGAAATAAATGAAACATAACATAATATTTTAAACTTATTCAACTAATACATATTTACACACATACAAGTTTCTTCAACTATACCTTACTTTAATGAAACTTAACTTACCTTTTGTAAGTTATGAAACTTACCTCAACACATTGATAATTCACTTTTGTTCACAACTCATATTCTTAGCCCAAAGTAGACTTTATAGAACACACCGGATATAGGGAACAAATATAGAGGTGCATTATTATGCAGTATTAAACAAAGAGCATGAATGTGCTAAATGGAAAGCACTAATGTGTTCATAATCGGAGAGCGCGCTAGGGTCCCTTAATGGCATGCCACTAATATCCTAGTAGTTCTAAATTCCGTCTACTTGGGCATTAAAGCTGAATTTCATACATTTAAATAATTTACTTAAATATTTCGAAAAAGATTTCTCATTTCTCTATCATCTACAATTTAGCCCCCATTTCATAAATCACAAATATCACACCTTTTTCACACATATACTTTTGCCACAACATCATTGCTTAGTGTTTAAACAATATACCATTTCATATTCTCCACCTATAATTTTCTTTACAAATTTCATGATTTCATAACCTAATCTTTTTTTTATCTATTTACAAATTTAAATATATATTTTACATTTCTATTCTATGTAATTTCATACTACAATATAAGTATTTAAATAAAAATAATTTAAAAATCTTGTAGTGCTTACAACAAAAAGGTTGAGATGATGTATTTTCTTCTTCCTTCACTCTTTAGCCTTCTCTTTCCCTTTTTCTTCAATTAGGTCATCTCCTTTCTTTTCTTTCTCTTCAATTTCATATAAAACATATAACATTTATATGTTAAAAAAAAAACAATCAAGTGACTTTCCTATACTATTTAATAAAAATAAACATGTATGGTATGATAATTTCATCATTTCTTACCTTAGCTCTTTGATTTTTACTAAGGAAATTTCAAAGAAAAATAAAAGTTTGAAGCTTGGATGGTTCAACTATGATGGAATGACATGTAGGGAATTAAAAGAAAAGTTGGATAGAAGTTGAGGGAGAAGAAGAAGTAGTGACGGTTTGTGTTTGAGAAAAGATGATATATTTTCATATTTTCTCCACTTTTCTACACCATTCCACTAAAATATCTCACTTTTTAATTAAAATGGTCAAATTGCTACTAAGTCCTTAAGCCATCCATCTTTTTATTTTTACTCATCATCATTTCACCTAATAAATATCCACTTGGCTAATTACCACTTTGTCCTTCCTCATCTTTCATATTTCCTAGTATGACTCATACAACACTTTGGTTAAATTTCTTTTTAATCCTTCCTTCCTTTCTTCTACTATTATATATCTCCTAACTTAATATTTTTCCTACTTTGGCCACAACAATGTATTTCTTCTTTTAACTACATCAATGTATCTATTTTAAAATTTCCTATGTAAAGAGTACTTTTTTCTCTAATTTCTTATTAGATCTATATACTTCCTAATTTAATACTCAAAATTCTTATTTATTATATTTCAAAATAAAATTTTATACTAATTCTTGACTCGATCCATCACTGTACCTAGCCCGAGTTAAAACGTGGACGTTACACAATAACTTCCCCCATGGCCAACCACACATGTGGCAAGTTTGAAGCTTCCAAACTTGCTAAATTTAGCTAGGGGCAAATCTACAAATGCTTGATAAGTGAAGGGGTTTGAATGCAATTTCAAGGGAACTTCAAGGGCTGTTTTGCAAGCCAAATAATCAGCTAAATAAGCTGATTGGTCAGCATGTGGGATGTTTATTGTCTTGCACACTCAATCAACTCATTAGTTCTTCCTCCTTGAATATCGCGACTTCCTCGAATGTCGCGACTTCCTCCTTGAATGTTGCATCATCCATGATAGTCCACTGACTCCTCAACTTAAGTTATTGTCTTACACACTCAATCAACTAATTAGTTCTTTGTTAGGCTCGAATCGACCTAAATGTTATAAAACAATACAAAAGCTCGATTTGTTCAATGTAAACTTAAAACTAAATAATTATAAAAATAGACATAAAAGAAATAAAATGACCTGAATACAAGCTCCTTAAGTAGCGAAAAGAGCTTAATTTGCCATAATAAATTATGGCAGATCAATTCATTCTTCACAAAATTTTGAAAAATCTTCACTCTTTAACTCACAACCATGATCTAACATAGTCAATTTGGATTACCTTTCTAGTAATATCACTAATTGTGTTAAGTATGCTTTCTTGTACATAGCTCTCGTTAAACCTGACAAACAAATCCAAGCTAATGTGAATATGGTTAAGAAGTTGAACACAATAGAGCCTATGGTTGCATTGTTAAATATTTGACCAAAGATCATTCCAAGGTCGTTTGAAAGCACTTTCATATAATCTTTTTTCAATCAAAACTTTGCTAAGTAATATTTGTTTTCTCTAAATCCATTAATTGGAAGAGTTGGATTAGCTTCCATAGGGTGTAGCATTTGATCAATGAGGCATTGAAATTGATTTTTCTCCACAAGAGTTTGATAATGTCTGTTTGAGACATACTCTTCTCCATTAACCATGGACCCTATTTGAGAACTTTATGGATGAGATTCCATCCTCAATTCCAATTATCACATCACATCCTTTAGTTTGAAGTATTCATAATCAAAAGAATTATCGATAAACTATGGTACTGTTGAAAAATTGAGCAATTTTTTCCTTGAAAGACATTTTAGGATTGTTAGATGCTTCCCTTAATATAGTGTTTTTTTTTTCTTTTAACTCACCCCACCATCCACATTCAAGTAGCAACAGTGAAGAGAGCATTTGAGTAAAACCTATGGTGAAGAGAGCCATTAGTTGTTGCATGGATGAAAAGCTTGCCTTCAAAATATTATTACAACCATGTCTCAAAGTATACAAATAAATTAAAAAACAACTCAATGCGGGTTCCACTTGGTAACTATGTCACCAAAACCTTATGGAAAGTGCCATCTAATAAAACAAACAAAGCCAATTTGGCACGGGGTAACATGCAATTCGTATGGCCCCTTGGTTTTTATTTATGGAACTCTTTTCTTGTGATTTTTTTTAGCACAAAACAAACTAGACTCGTCATTAAATAAATTATTAATACATAGGCGAATAAGATATATATATATATACTTTGAATGAATTTGATCCCACAAATTAAATAATTTAAAATTAGATAAAATTCATCTAAAATTTATACTAATATTTAAAGTTTTGATTGATTTAATTTTACTTTCGACTTGATTTTAACTCAATTATGAATTTATTAAAAGTTTTTTTATTATAAAGAAGTAAATATTATTTTGAAGATTTTATATAAAATCTAAAAAATATATACATGTAATGAGATTTGAATTCAAAATAATATAAAATTTATTCTCTCAATTTATTATCTCAACTAAAAATATTTTTAATATTTATATCAACTAATTACTTTCACTGCTGTATGATATGATATGATTGAAGTTCAACGATATCAAAATAAATATATATATATATATAACAACATTAATAAATTAATTGTCTGAAAAATTATTATAAGAAACCCAATCATTTTTAAAGGCTAAAATTATTAAAATAAAAGTGTAAGAAATAAAATTGAGATGAATTTTTTTAAAATATTTAAATTTCTTAAACCATGCACAGCTTAATA
The DNA here is from genome assembly GCF_025698485.1 of Gossypium arboreum. NCBI lineage: Eukaryota > Viridiplantae > Streptophyta > Magnoliopsida > Malvales > Malvaceae > Gossypium > Gossypium arboreum. Next base: position 132,077,877 of record NC_069075.1, read on the forward strand.
CCGGTACTTTATATAGTCGTTTTTATATTTATCATTTCTCTTTCTCTCTCTCTCCGAGGCCGTTCCTGTATAGATTTAAGTGACCTTGGTTGGGTTTTGGGGATTAAGGTCAGTTTTCTTGATGTGGGTTCTTTTGATTAACTTCCTTTAATAGTTGTTGTTGTTTTTTTTTTTTTTTTATGTTGTTTCAATGTGCATTTCTTATTCTTTTTTGCTGTACTTTTTTTATATTTCCCCATTGTCATTTGTCTCTGTTCAATTTTAAGAATTTGATGTGAAATTCTGATCTGGGTTTGCAGAACTCGTAGTTAGATTTGATGTGAAATTCTTTTGATTTGGTAATGCATGCACTTTATCGTACTGAACATAGAATTTTAAGCTTTTTAAGGTGTAAAGTTCCGGGTTAAGGATCCGCCATTATTTTTCTATCCATTACTTTCCCAGATAATTTTAATTTCATTCATAAATATGATTTCTACAGTTCATAAGCGATTTTTATATGAGCATAATGCTGATAAAACCCAGTTCATCTCTTAGAAGGGTTAAAATCGTTGGCCAAAATTAGGGATAAAATCAGTAACTATCTAGGAAAAGGAAAGGAGAGAGACCATGTAAAAAGTTCTGGTTCGACTTTACCTTCTATATTATTTTTGGTAATCTTTCATGCCGTTTTATGGTCTATGTGTGGTGTTTGTGGCCGTCCCTCCTAATAATATGTCTCTAAGATTTGTATTGTGCTTTACCATTACACCCAACATTTGTTGCTTAATTTTACCTTCTATTTGTTTTGCCGGTTGTCTTTCTTGTTGGTTTTGAATTGTCTTTTCCTTTTGATTCCCATTTTTGTGTTTGATGTAATACAATGAGTTTAGTGTTTAACAGGTAAAATATGACTGATTCAAAACCAGAGCAACCATTGATCCCATCATCGTCTCGGAAGCTACCTGATTTTAAGAAATCAGTTAAGCTAAAATATGTGAAGCTTGGGTACCATTACTTGATCACCCATGGAATGTATCTCTTCCTTTCCCTCTTGTAGTTGTAATCACTGCACAACTCTCAACATTTTCTATCCAGGATCTTTATGATCTTTGGGAGCATCTTCAATACAATCTTATTTCTGTCATCATCTGCTCGACTCTTCTTGTTTTCTTGTCGACTCTCTACTTTCTCACTCGTCCTCGTCCTGTTTACCTTGTCAACTTTGCTTGCTATAAACCGGATGAATTTCGGAAATGCCCCAAAAGGATCTTCATGGATCGGTCTCAATTGGCGGTACCTTCACAGAGGAAAATCTTCAGTTTCAGCGTAAGATTCTTGAAAGGTCCGGGCTTGGCGAGGAGACATATCTTCCAGAGGCTGTCCTCAATGTTCCACCTAACCCATCAATGAAAGAAGCTAGAAAAGAAGCTGAGATTGTTATGTTTGGTGCTATTGATGAACTTTTGGCTAAGACCTCCGTAAAACCCAAAGACATTGGAATTTTGGTTGTGAACTGCAGCTTGTTTAATCCAACGCCATCTTTGTCTGCCATGGTTATCAACCATTACAAGCTTCGAGGGAATATTCAAAGCTACAACTTGGGAGGAATGGGCTGTAGTGCTGGTTTGCTCTCAATAGATCTTGCAAAGAATCTACTTCAAGTCCATCCGAACTCCTATGCACTGGTTATCAGCATGGAGAACATCACCTTGAACTGGTACTTTGGAAATGATCGCTCAAAACTTGTTTCAAACTGCTTATTCAGGATGGGAGGCGGCAATACTGCTCTCTAACAAACGCTCTGACAGAAGAAGATCCAAATACCAATTGGTTCACACTGTTCGCACTCACAAGGGCGCGGATGATAAGTGCTTTGCTTGTGTTACACAGGAAGAAGACTCTGCAGGAAAGATTGGCGTTACATTGTCAAAGGATCTCATGGCAGTTGCTGGTGATGCTCTAAAGACCAACATCACCACATTGGGGCCTCTGGTTCTTCCGATGTCTGAGCAGCTGCTTTTCTTTGCTACATTGGTTGGAAAGAAGCTTATCAAAATGAAGATCAAGCCTTACATTCCAGATTTCAAGCTAGCTTTTGAACATTTCTGCATTCACGCTGGAGGAAGAGCTGTTTTGGATGAACTGGAGAAGAATTTGCAGCTCTCCGAATGGCATATGGAACCATCAAGAATGACTCTCTTCCGATTTGGAAACACCTCAAGCAGTTCTCTGTGGTATGAATTGGCATATTCGGAAGCTAAGGGTAGGATTAGGAAAGGGGACAGAACATGGCAAATAGCATTTGGTTCTGGATTCAAATGCAACAGTGCTGTATGGAAAGCTTTGAGGACCGTAAATCCAGCAAAGGAGAAAAACCCATGGATGGATGAGATCCAGAATTTCCCAGTTGATGTTCCAAAGGTATCATCCATCTAATTTCCAGACTTGCTGCTGTTGTGGTAAAATTTTCATAACATAATGAGTGGTAGTTTCAGCATTGACTAAGTAAATCTCGCATTTAGATATCTGGTTTCAAGTATAGCTTGAGTGGGATTACTAATGTGTAACAAATTAGGGATGCATTGATTTGAGGGTGTTATGGAAAAACCATCAGAGCTTTTTTTTTTTTAAACCGATATCACTGCATGAGAGGCCTGGGATATGTATCAAGATTTTATCGTATGATCCAGAGATTGAATTGGAATGAGAAATAACTCAAATTTGGTTGATCTTCAATTCAATTGATTTATGCAGCCAACGCTTTGACCATTAACTGTGGTTGATTTAGTTAGCTTATGCACCCACACTTAGCCTCCACATGCCCTGGAACGATTATCATCTCTAAAATTTGATCTTTGGACTCATCAGGGGCTGCGGCCAATTGACCATGGAACATGCAATTTTATCCTAAAACGCTCCCTGAGCTAATAATAAATCCATTGCTTTCTGATAGAGACTTGGCAAGCAATAAGACATTATAGTGTAGTCCTTGGATGTGAGTGATCACATCAACACCATAAATTTAAAGTATATATGTCATTACAACTTTTTACAAAACATTAGTCCAAGTTTACATATATAGCAAATTCAAAACCAGAATTTATACAAAAATAGAAAAGAAATTCTGATATGAAAAACTATGTTGAAGATGTTGGCTGAATGCAATTATGCCTGCAGACTGCTCGATATTATCACCCTCTTGTTTACTCTTTCTCCTTGGTCTTGCCCTCTTCTGCAATATGGAAGCCCCCAATCTTCTGCGAAACATCTTCCACTGATACCTTCACCTTTCCAACTGATCCGTTTGCTGCATGTGATTTGGTTTCTTCATGATCAGTCAAAGGGCCTGTCTGCCATATTCTGATGGTTCCATCCTCGGATCCTGAGGCATATGATTTCCCTCCTGGTGAGAAACGTACACAATGTACAGGACCATGATGACCCTTGTTGCATGCTGCACACCCCCGATGTCAATCAGTCATGGGGAAAAAATGGAAACTAAAAACATGAGATCACATATGACATGTGGATTCAAGCACCAAATCTATTGTGCAAAGCCACATATTACGTTTGAGAACATACCTGTCTCATCTCCGGTGTGGAAATCAAAAACACGAACCCACATATCTTCTCCTCCGGCAATGAATTTATTTCCATATTTTGGTTCCAATGAAGCCGATTCAACCGTGCAAGGCATGTTGTAGCTCTTTACCAACCCAAAGCTGAGTAAAGGCATAATGCAGAGATCAATTAAGAGTAGATATTCTAGCACAACAATCAGACCAATCTCAGTTGAAGTCGGAACTTACTGGTCTGCATCCCAGAACTTAACTGTAGATCCATCTGCAGTTGTCATATATCGGCCATCTTGACTCACTTCAGCACTGGTCACAGGTGACTTGGTCTCTAGTGTTTGAACTATTTTACCACTCCTTACATCCCATAATCTGTACAGCCAGTAAGAAATTCAGAAATAGGAGAGGGCAAAGATGCCATAACCATGACAAACATTACACTAGGTTAATAACAACATATGAGATCAATTTGACACAGTTATATACCCTGTAAAAATGCTTTAAATTAACTAAAAATTTACTGAATCAACAAGCAGGCAAGCATCTGGACTGCAACTACTTATAATGTCGTGTGCTATTCTGCTTTCTCCCTCCCTCTGAAATAAGCTTACATACAAAAGTTAAAACTGTTGTCCACTGAAATTCATGCATCCAAAGATTTGGTCTCAAACCCTCCAACTAAGTGTCATGGTATCCAAACATGTAATAGGAATCGATAGTAAATAACAACAAAAGCAAGCAAAATGCTTTCTTTTAAAGAACAATGAACTACATATGCGACATAAGTTAAATGAAAGAACCTCCAAACGAGGGAGATGGATACCTGACACCCCCCATATCAGTGCAAGAACTTAATAACGTCTGATCACTATGCATCCATGAAACCATTCTGACAGATCCCGGAGATTTGTCTACTTCTCTCGGAGGTGCTTCTGGACGATTCAAATCATAAATACGGAGGACTTTCTCTATTCCTCCAGTCAACAGAAGGCGTGTATCCTGATACAAAATCAGAAACCCTTGAATGAGGTGAATAACAAGCAAGAAGTAAAGAAGTAAAACAGGCAATAACAATTAGAGTTCTTGACCAAAATTTAATATTGGGTACAAAGAAATCAACAATTCCACAACAGAACTTAACTAATGATGAGCAAAAGGCCTTTAAGAAAAACTGAAAACTAGTGCTATTTTCAGATAAGATAGAACAATGCACTATCTTTTCAATAATCCCAACATTCACCGTGATTCCTATGAGTATGACTTCATATATGGACAAATTTACACAAGTCAATTCAGAATGTCTTTATTTATGATTTTCCATATTAATATGATAGTATCAACAATTACGGCTTTAATAGTGGAGAAATGGTCCACCTATATCTGTAATAGCAGAGAAGGTAGAGGTTCCTTCGTATTCTAATAAATTCCTTACAAGAATAACAAAATGAACAAAAATATTATGATAATTGTGACAAAAATTCATTGCATGTTGACCAGGCCTTCAGAAGTCAAAACATAGTTTAAATTTCCTTGTCAAAGCAACCAAATAGACTAAAGATCAAGAGAAGCCATTAAATGTTGCACTACTAGCTTGCATTTAGAAACAATCAGTACTATTCACAAGAACCACAGAGGTTATCTGTAAGCAATTAAAATTACTTTCACATAGTAATAATGACAAAAAGGGTAACCTAGAAAGCTGTTCAACAACCTGCCTAATATATCGTATAAATATCCTTTTATCAAAAGAACGATGATTCACGAACCCACATACGCTGTACACATTTCTAACACCATATCTTTCTTTAATTTGCCCTACCATATTCCACCATGTATCAACTAGACTAGTTCATCCAAGTGAAAGCTTAAACGGAATGAAAAGCATCAAATTTACCTCAGAAAAAGCACAAGCTCGAACTATATGCTTATGCTCAAATGAGTGCAATATGTCACCTGTTAGTGCATTCCACACTTTCCTGCACAAAAGAAATGGCATTTCACAAGATCTATCAACCTTTTATCAATGAACAACCCCATAAAGAAACAGCAGTTGAAACAACATATACCGTCCAAGATTCCAAGTTAAAATATCTCAATTCAAACTATAGCAGTAGGAGATTGAAGCACGAGCAGTTACGTAGGGTAAGCAAACCATTATTAAAAGTATTGTCTACTTTTAAGTGATAGTGTATTATTTGAGAATCAATAATCAACAGCAGATAGAAAATTGTACAGAGCAGGCACAAGAAAAGCAGCACTACAAATCGGCAATTTATAGTGAGATGTTCAAAGACCTCCCGTGTTATATTCCAAATCTGCATATATATGCAATCACAAACAATAAATAAACAGACAAACAACTTTTAGAGTACAAAAACATATAGCAAATAACAGCGATCAAGAATGAATAACTACGCAGTAAAGTCGGCAGAACCAGAAGCAGCCCGTAAAGCGTTTGTATCCAAGCAAACACTCCACACTGCACCCTTGTGTCCTTCAAACGTTCCTATCCAATCTCCAGTTTCACCATTCCTCAGCATGGGACTGGAATCTGAACCAGGCAAATAAAGCATCATTTTTACGAGCATGAGATCAATATCGATTTATCCCTCTAAAGAACTACATATCTTTCATTGTTCTATGAAAAATTAAGGTCTTAACATTATAATGTACTAATAGCCACCACTTATATTCATATAATGATTTATATAATCAAATCAATCAAATATACACTACAAATAAGCCTAGAAAGGGATTAAAAAGTGGATTTAAGACAATCAATTACTTGTATATAAACCCCTTTCCAGAGACAATAAATAAACAACAAAATCATAATGCATTTTACAGAAGAACAAAAGTCAGAGACCAAATAAATACTAAATAGTAACTACCTTTGCTGGCACTAATGAGAAAAAAGCCATCTAGAGTGACAGGACTATAAAAGAGATCCACAACAGGACGTGAATGGCCATGACATACAAGTGGGACCGCAATCTTTTTCTTGTCCATTTTCCTTCTTTCCCTTTTTTGTTTTTACTTCAACTTACAAACCAAACACCAATGGAGAAAAAACAAAAGAAAAGAAAACCCTTTTTTGATCACAAAACAAAACAAGAGAACAACCTTAAAATCCTTAACAAATCTACACAAACCCAAAGAATAAAAAAAGACAAACTGGGTTTTTTTTCCCTTTCTTTTGGGGATCAAAATGTAAAGGAATGGCGGTAGTTTAATACAGGTGAGAAGAGTCTATGATTAATGAATCCCGGGCTCTGATGCGAAAACGTTAAGAGGGAAAAATGAAACAAATGGGATACGGGCACAGAGCAATGAATATAAAAGGGGCGTGGCTAAGGCGCAAGATGGATGTCATCTTATAGGCTGGCTTTCCAGTTGACTTAATCCACTTTTTCCAACTTTCTATTTTTAAGGTAGAAAAAAGATGGTATATACTTTATCCGCACTGAGCGGAAGGATGCTGAAAGTTCCACTTGGCCCCCATTGTTTTGAAAAAAATCTCCCACTTATCATTTTCTCTGTTCTTCATTTTAGAAGTTTATAGGAATCAGAATTAGAATAAATTTAATATGAATGACTATGAGTTGAAAATAGAAATATATCCTAAATTTGGATTTAAATAAAATTAAACATAGAATAATGTAAAAAAAATCCAAATATGTCAAAGCCTCGTTAACATGTTTTCAATTATTCAAATATAAGCATTAAATTTTACTTAATCAAAATTGTTTTATTTTGTTATCTTCTTTAAAGGAAATCTCAAAACATATAATATTTTATATATTTTTATTAGATTTATAAATATTTACAACTTTAACATATTTTAAATATTTATATTTTTTGAAAGAAAATTAGGTTGTATTTATTAAGATAAATTAAAATAAACAGAATCCTCAACTAAATCGGCCTGTTGGCCACGAAGGGCCTGCCACTCTTTGCAAAACAAAAAAAATAAAAGACATGAAAAGACAACCCAACATTAATGAGCTGTTATTTCCTAAAAATCTTCTTAAAATATCTTCATTTTCATTTACAGCTCTTGGAGAAGGACAAAAGACTGGTATTCATTAGGGTTCCTTCTCTAAATCATCCACCTGTTGGAATTCTTCACCCCCATCCTCGATCAATTTCTGCCTCTGTGACGCCCTCAGCAACTGGTCTGTGAATAATGTAAGTCTTTTCTACCATTTTTAAGCCTTTTGATACCAGATCATGCGCTTGTTCGTTTGCTTTTCTTCGTACATAAATGAACTTACTTTCATAGAAAATCTTGCACATTTCTTGAATGTCTTGAATGTCTACGCCGATTACCGACTTGTCTATGATCTTAGTTTGAGCTTTTTTTATCACTGTCAAAGAATCCCCTTCAATGTCAACAAACTTTAATCCTAGATCCCTTCCTAAGATAACTGCCTGTAAACATGCAACAGACTCGGCTGCAAACCTCGAAGGTATATTCTCATGATTTATGGTTTTTGTGGCTAGGATTTTCCCTTTCCAGTCTCTGACTATGAGTCCCGAACATGACCTTTGTGTTTTAAGGTCCACTGCTGCATCGAAATTGATTTTGTAGATACCTTGAATCGGAGGCCTCCATTCTGCACTTATCGGGCTAAAGGCAAGTTTTTCCCATTTAATGTTATTTAGTTCTTGTAAGTACTGTAAGCTGAATCTTGCCGTCTCTGTCCCTACATTTTCTTACCCTCGTGAATCCATTTGTTTCTAGCCGACTAGATAACCCAAATGGTGCATAGAAATGATCGACAGATATCAGTACTGCTGCTTAGCATGATCCAAGTAAACCATTCCATAAATTTCAGATTTGCTATTCTTTCAGGCCAGTCATATTTTAAGCTATTCCATGTTTCCCTTGAAGTAGCGCATTCTCGAAAGACGTGATCCATATTCTCCACACCTTGCTGACATCTCGGGCAGACGGCGTCATTAGCTAGTCTTTTAATGCATAGATTTGATAGTGTAGGAAGGTAGTTTAGAGTGGCTCTCCAGGCTCTAATTTTTAATTTTGAGGAGGTCACTATTCCACATTTTTTTGCAACATTTCCTGTTTTCATTTGGGTTGTATCTATTATTATTGATGGAATTGCCTTGAAAGAGTAATCTGTACCCACTTTGGACTGTATATTCGCCTGTTGGTTCGCCTCTCCAAGCCATAAAGTTGTCCTATAGGGAGTGAGCAAGCGGGATTTGGAGTATTCTCTGAGCATCTTCTACGGAAAAGGTATCTATAATCAACTCTGTTTTCCATGATCTAGCATTGCTATCAATCAGGTCTGCTACCTTCAATAAATTTTGATTTCTTACTATTTTTTGAATATGTAGATTTTCATCCTTCGGAGCCCGGACATCCTCTTCAATACTTATATTTCGGCCATTTCCCACCCTCCAACATAATCCTGTCCGCAAAAGGCCTTTTGCAGCCCATATAATTTTCCAAGTATATGAAGGTAAGTTTCCTAGCTTTGAGTTTAGAAAATCAGTATTCAAATAATATTTGGCCTTTAGCGTCTGTGCTAAAAGAGAATTGGGGTTTTCAATTAATCGCCATCCTTGCTTAGCGAAGAGGGCTAAATTAAACTTTGCAAAATTACAATAACCAAGACCACTGAATTCATTTAATTCACATAAGTTATTCCATGACTACCAATGTATCCCCCTTCTCCCGAACCCCTTTTACCACCAATGCTTGGCTATAATTTGTTCCATATCAACGCATACTGACTTCGGTAATAAAAAAATCCCATTGTATAAGCTGGAATTGCTTGTAGCACAGATTTAATGAAAACTTCTTTTCCCCTTGCAATAGTAATTGAGAACTCCTACAGTTAATTTTTGCTTTAATTCGATCTTTAAGGTGTTGGAATGCTAACCTTTTCCTCTTTCCCACCATATTTGGCAAGCCCAGATATTTTTGTGTGTTATTCGTTCGTTTCACCCTCAATTTATTTGAGATAGCTAAACAAATTATTTCAGTTGTGTTTGAGCTAAAGAAAACTGTTGACTTTCCATAATTAATGGATTGTCCCGAACAGGCTTCGTACTCTTTTAAGATCTTTCCAAAAGTTTCTGCACCTTTTTCATTTGCTTCCCCAAACAACACGCAATCATCTACAAAAAGAAGGCGAGTAATCTGAGGGCCTCGTCTACTCGCCTTTATTCCTTTCAGCATTCCTTCCTCGCTTGCAAGTCTTAATAATGTAAACAGTCCCTCACTGTATATAAGGAATAGAAAAGGACTCAAAGGGTCCCCTTGATGTAGGCCTCTCTCTGGACGAAACACTGCCCCTGACTTTCCATTCAAAATGACCGAATACGAAACCGTACTGTTGCATCTCATAATAAGCTAAATTCAAGACTCATAAAATCCCATTTTAGCCATCATTTGTTCCAAGAAATTCCATTCCACCTTTGCTCATATCAATCTTAAGAGCCATCAGACCTTTTTTCCCCATCCTTTTATTCTTCATAGATTGTAGAATTTCATATGCAAGAAGAACATTATTTGTAATTAATCCACCCGATACAAAGGCGCTTTGAGCTGGATCGATGCAAAAATCAAGTACTTTCTGTAGTCTGTTTGCTATAGATTTTGAAATTATTTTATAAAAGACGAAGCAAATGCTAATTGGTCTAAATTCTGATGGGCTTTTTGGGTGGGGATTCTTTAGGATTAGCACGATATTCGTATGGTTTAAAAGATCAAGAGATTTTCTTTTATTAAGAACTTCCAAGCAAAAATCACTTACCTCCCTCCCTATAATATGCCAAAATTTTTCAATGAAGATTGTGGAAAATCCATCAAGTCTAGAAGCTTTTGTCGACCCTATACTATTTATTGCTTCAAAAATTTCCTCCTCTTTATAATCTTTAGCCAGCATTTGATCCATACTGTCAAAAATACTGTAGCGAAAACCTAAGAGTAGGTGATTTGTATTACCAACTCCTTTAGATTCGAATAGCTTCATAAAGTAGCTCCTTATTATGATTTCCATATCTTCTTCTTCCGTTTTGAGAATACCTTCTTTATCCTCCATCCCTCGAATACGATTTATTCTGCATATTTGGGACGCTTGACTATGGAAGAAAGCCGTATTTCTGTCCCCTTAGCTAAGCTAATTCGATCTCGCCCTCTGCTCCCAGTACATCTCTTCCTTTTCCATCTCCCAATTTAATTCTATTTTCACATCAATGATGTAATGACCTGAATTTTACCTTTACCGGAAAAGTATATTTTCGGGTCTCCGTTTCTAAAAAATAGATTCGTAATAAATATTTACGAAGTTAATTGAGTGATTAATTAGAGTTTAATTAAGTGAATTAGCTTAAATTAAGGATAATTGGATAAAAGGATTAAATTGAATATAGTGTGAAAGTTTAATTATAGAATAAAGAAAATTAAAGGGACTAAATGAGTAAATAAGCCAAAAGAGTGTCAAGTGTATGGTAAAAATAAAATACAAGTGTAATAAATATAATACACACATTTGTAATATATGTATGTATTTAATTATTATTTAAGTAAATATTAATGTATTTATTATTATTAAATAGATATTATATGATAAATAAATAAAAGTAAGACAAATGTGTGGTAATGATTGGGTACAAGTGTATTAATAAAATACATACACTTGTAATGCTTGTATTTAAGTATTAATATATATTTATTATTTAAAATTATTTATTAATTAAATAATTATATTATAAGATTTTATGTGAAAAATAAATAAAAGTTGACAAATGTATGGTATGTATAGTGACGTGTAATATTAGTATATGTACATTTGTAAAATACATGTATATTTACTTATTATATAAGTTATTATTATTATTATTATTATTATTATTATTATATATAAAACAGAACAAAGTAAAAGAAAAGAAAAGAATAGAAAGAAACAGAGAAGAAAGGAAACACAGGAGAAAGAAGGAGAAAAAGAAAGGAAAGAAAGGAAAAAATGGGAAATAGGGATTTTAAAGCTTGGAAGTTTAATAGGTAAGTCAATTTAGTTCTTTTTACTTAATTTTGATGTTTTAGAAGCTTTGGAACAAAGTTTTGATGAAATTAAGTTAAGATTTTGAAAATTATTAGATTTCTAAATATTGTTTATGTTAAATAAAATGATGAATTAAGGGCTAAATTGATAGAAATTTAAGTTAGAAATGAAATAAGGATTGAATTGTAAAGTAATTCATAAGTTTTATGTTGTAGGGGTTAATTTGAGGAAATTTCGAAATTAATGAGATATGGTGAAAATTTAATAATTAAATTTGAGTTTGGATGGAATTTGAATAGAAATGGAGAATGAATTAAGTTAGTAAAGTGAATGAATTAGTTAGGACCTAAATTGGAAATAAGGTGTAAATTGAATAGAAATTCAATTAATTGTTATAATGAGTGCTGAAAGTTAATGGTATAATTATTTTAATTTTCGTAGCTAACGTTGTCTCGGGAAATCTCGGCTAAGCAAGGACAAGACAAAGACAACGGGAGTTAGCTTAAAAATTACGGTTTGTATTTCTATAAACCAAATCTAATAATTATTTGTTGAATTTATTAATTATATGAATGGTAAGTATTATTATTATTATTATTATTATTATTATTATTATTATTATTATGGTATTGAATTGAATAAAAATTTATGAATTATTAGTGATTATTGATATTGAATAGAATTTGTGAATATTGAGTGGAAAATTGAAAATGTATATTGCATTGAAATTGATTTGCATGTGGATTGATATGGAAAAATGTATTAAATTGAATTGAAATTAAATTACAAATGAAATTGAAAATTTGAAAGTTTATTGAATACCCTATTAATTGTATCAGGCTAGTCGGATATAGTTGGCATGCCATAGGATTGGAAGTGGTCAGGGATATTCCGACTGTGTGTCGATGAGACACTATATGTGTCGACTACTATGATCTGCTTTGATTCGTTCAAGAGGTACTCGTGCTTTTGATCTTTATTCTTCGCTCCAGATTTGTTCTGATGAGGTACTTTGTGTACCGCTACTGTTATTGTTACTGTTACTGCTACCCTTACGATGTATTTTGGCTTCGACCAATGAAACACTGTATACTATCCCCGGTGTGGGTTGGATCCGTGTATCCGTCTAGGTCCGAATCATGTTAATAGGAGTAATGAAAAGTATTAAAGACTGTCTGCTACTGAATATTGACTGTTATTGAAATGAGATGGTACAGAATATTGAATGAAAGCTGAATAATATTATTACTCAAATAAATTGTAAATAAAAGTATTGAAAAACTAATTGCTACTGAATAATGGACTGCTACTGAATGTCTGAATGATACTGATCACAGGTTATTACTGAATAAATATGAAAAATCGACGGATAATGAATAAACATTGAAACTGTATACATTTCATCGAAACTGATTAACATGATCTTAGCATTATATATCAAAAACAAATGATTGAACTATTAGGAGTAATAGATTGAATTCTCAAGGTTCATTGATATATGATTTATTATTGACTTAAGTATCGGTTTATAGAAATACCACTGAGTTCATACTCAGCGTACGGTTTATTTTCGTGCACAGGTTAGGTTAAAGACAGGTCGTCGAATTAGTATCATAAGCCGATTCTGAAGCTCAAAAAGGTAAAGCATGTTAATTATTGGTAATGACATATACCTAGGGTGTCTTAAGTGTGTTATATTGGATTGTGATTGTAATTGTGAAATAAGTAAATTGATAATTGATAATGATACATGATAAGTGTTTAAAGTTAAGTATTAAATAATATATAAAATACGTTTGGATTGGTTTAATATTGATATCTGTATTGGTTATAGATTGAAATTTACAGGATTGGTAAATTTTTAAAATACAAGGTTCATTTTGAGTTCACATAGTTTGTCACACAGGCGTGTGCCTTAGTTGCCACGACCGTGTCTTAAAGTCAGTTTTGTACACGGGCAGACAACACGGACGTGTGTCATGACCGTGTTTAAAAGTCAGTGTTGCACATGGGTTGAGGACACGGGCGTGTCCCATACCGCACGGATATGTTAAATTAGCCACACAGGCGTATGATACTGTTCAAAAGAAGAAATTTTAAAATTTCACAAAAAATTTACTAAGCTTTAGGATCGAATCTCGGTTTGTTTAATTACACTTGTAAAGTACTGTGGACCCATTAAAATTATATTTAGATGGATATATTACATTTATACTTGTTTATGTGCAAATGTACTGTAATGACTGGTAATACTCTATAATCTTGTTCCGGTAACGGGACGGGGTTAAGGGTGTTACAAATGATCTCAGCAAGGATATCATCATCTCTATTCTTTTTATCAAGTTCGGCCAGTCTTCCTTTTAGAATCTTCGATTTCCTTTCACGATTCCCTTTGATTTCCTTTGCCCATTTTTGTAAGCTCAATTAGGTATATTCAAAATTTTCCAAAATGTTACCAGATTGCTTCTGTCAAGCTTCCTTGATGATTTCTTCACACGATGGCTCAGTGACCCACCAAGATTCGAATCTAAAAATATTACCTCCAGTGCTTTTTACATTTGACATCGTCTGGATGAGGACTGGGCAGTGATCAGAGAAATAATGAGTTAAGTGTTGGACTTCATACTCAGGGAACAGGTTTAGCCGCTCTTGGTTCACAACTCCCCTATCAAGTCGTTCTCTGATATTTGTGTCTGCAAAATTGCCCATCTCCCAAGTAAACTTTTTCCCTTTGAAACTCGTGTCAGCCAGACCACAATCTTCCAGAGCATTTCGAAATTCTTCCATTTGTCTCTCATCTTTTGTTCTTCCTCCTCTTTTCTCATGTGCATACATAATTTCGTTAAAATCTCCACAAACACACCATGGTAAGGAGCTATTAGACTTTAATCTGCGAAGTAGATTCCATGACTCATGTTTGTTTGATTGATTTGGGTTACCATAAAACCCAATAAACCGCCACTTATACAGAATATTTCCTTCATTAATCGCCACATCAATGTGATTGTTCGAATAACTATAAACTTGAACCAAATCATTACCATTCCAGGCAAGGCTTAATCCACCACGTAACCCATTCGATGAAATATCCATTCCATTTTGAAAGCCACATCGTTTTCGTAATCGCTCCATTCTAATACTGTCCAATTTTGTTTTTATTAAGATGACCATTTGGGGTTTATAAAGCTTCAACATATATTGAAGCCTTTTAGATGCCCGAGAATTCCCCAATCCTCGGACGTTCAGCATAGAATTTTTATTGTTCCCGGCCAGCTAACCATTTGCCAGCCATCGATCTAATTTGTGCAAATTCATCATTGTCTTCCTTAATACTCTGAGACTTAAACTTTGCTGTATATCCTCCTGGACTCCTGTCACCGTATTTAGCTTTTTTAGTTGTATCTTCAACATTCAGTTCTGAAATTATCTGTCTCTGGTTCAAATTTATGTTTTCCATTTATATAACAATCCATAAATGAATCACGTTTCTCCCTTTTGGTTAGTCGCCGCCAACTCTTCTTCCTGTAGCCCAATTTAGGAGATTCAACTGGGCTAATGGAGCCCACTGGTGTATAACTTATTTTTGGGTCTTCCTCATTACTATTCCAGCTTGTATCCACTCTATCCACCACTTTTTGTAGGCCTCACTTGCATAGAATTTTCTTTTAAAACAACTTCTAAATTGTGGCAATTTTTGTTTGTTTATGCCTCCCCTTTTATAGGCAAGTTTTTTGCTGAGATTTCCTTGTCATTATCTCTTGAAGCTCTTTCCCCTTTTTAGGCGATATCAGCAGCAAATTTATTTCATCTTTATCTCTAGAAAGTTCCTGCAATTTTTTCGTTTTTTTATTCATAGGGTCCTATTTCAAAACCACTTCCTTTTCCGGTTGGCGAGTCAAGAACGTTGCTCTCGCTGGTAGCACAGCCGTTGTATTCGCCTCTTCTTCATCTATGTAGAAACATTGTTGCATTGATTTTTTATCAGTGATCCAACCATTAAGCTTTTTTTCCCAACTATGGGAGATTCTGCCTTAAGGGTTATCGAGAATGGATAATCCTCATCTGTTTTACTACATTTTCCCGTTTGTATTTCCAAACTTTCTTTTACTCCATGTCCCATCCTTCCACAACCAAAGCAAAAAGTTACGAGATTTTCATACTTGAAAGCTAACCAGATTTTTCCTTTTTCATTCAGAGAGACAAAGATACCTCTTCTTAACTATTTTTGGATATTCAAATTAACTTTGATTCGGTAGAAATCTCCCTTTATCTTGGCTCGAATTACTCCCCCAAAGGTAGACCCAATAGCATGTATCAAATCTTTCTTATCGCATTCAGGTAGGCACGGGCCAACCTTTAACCAAAAAAAGAGAAGATCAGTTGAATCTTATTGTGCTCCACAGGTTGCTTTAATCTGTCGAAGATAATTAATTGTTTCCGGAAGAACCATGGGCATCCCTCCAAAATCTGTTCTAAATCTTCCTCATCTTCAAAGGAAATTGTAAATAAATTCTAACCAGCAATAATAATCTCAAACTTTTTTTTTGTTTTCCAAATACTACTTAATTGCGCTCGCAGACTGTCTGGGTTGTACGATTTCCTTGTCCAAACTGAACAAATCAGCGTCGGACTTTCAGATGGAGTAACTAATGAACTTTTCACTGTTAATTGAATTAGCTCTTCTTCAAAAATAGCGATCTCGTTTCTATCATCTATTGCTTCCGAATCATCGCTCGTCTTCTTCCCAACCACAATATTCACTATTTTCTTCGGGAAACTTAAGAGAGCACTCTTGACTCTATTTAATCCTAATAAATATTTATATTTTTAAATAGACAAGACTTTCATTATTTTTTTTTAAATAATTCTCTAAAATGTTTAATTATTTTATATATTATTTTGAATATATATATATTATTTCTATAAATTTTAAGATTATATATATCATTTTAATACATATAAATGACACACATCATGTTCTAAGCCTAACTAAAATTTTTAAAATCTTTGAAGGTTTTAGTGAGAATTTTCATAAATTTTGGTAAGTCTAGTAAAAACTTTCAAAATTTTTAGAGGTTTTACGAAAATTTTAAAAAAAGTTTGAAGAGCCTAATAGAAATTTTAAAATTTTTCAAAGGTTTAATAATAATTTTTTTAGGAGGTTAATTAAAATTTTAAGGGTATAACTAAAATTTTCAAAAACTCTGGCGTACTTTAATGATAATCTGCCTCTGTTCTAATTGGCTGTGTCATGTGATATGTTGTTAAAGTTGCAACAAGTCTGCTGTTTTGAACTAAACCCGTTGTACCAAAATAAAATTTTAAGTATAGAAATGGACAAAAGTGATATAATTTAGTGGTCCTTCTTTGGCATGGCGAAGAATCTGGTCGTCCCGTGGATTGTTGGAATCGGGTCTTCGTTGTCAGGTTGGTACTGGGCATCATATAAATATTTTTGACGATAAATGGCTCCCTCACCCATCTACCTGCAAAGTGCGAACAGTTCAACATGACCCCTCTATTTCTTTGGTCTCTGGTTTGGAAAGTGGATTTGTTGACTTACCTATTTGATGCTAGTGAGGCAAACCTTATTATAGGCATGGATGATTTTCTGGTCTGACAGCATGATAGCTCGGGGGTCTATAGTGTCTGGTTCAGGTTACAAGGTGCTTCTGGATTTTAGTTCTAATACATTGCAGGATCGTATGGATCAACATTTCTATAACAGGTTATGGAATTTAGAACTCCCTAAGAAGATTCTGCTTACAGTTAGGAGATTCCACAAAGGCTTTGTACCTGTTAAAGTTGCGCTGTCTGCTAGGCGGATTATTTCGGGTAGCTTGTGTCATTTCGCTCCTGAGACAGTTCCCCACATCTGCTTTGAATGCCCTCATACTTGCGCGGTTTGCATATTGTTTCCAAAATATGAACAGATTGACTTGCTTGAAGATTTCAGTTACTATCTGGTGTCTTTGGTAAGCTCGTAATTTGTATGTCCATGAGGGTAAATGGTTTTCATTTATTGAGATTGTTAAGTTGATATTGTCTCACCTTCAGGATCATTCCTTTGTTGGCACTGCTCCCACTGTTGGACACCCTCCGCGTGTTGAAGTGTGGACTCCCCCACCTTCTGGCATCTACAAGGTGAATTTTGACGTGACTTTCTGTGCCGCTTCGGGTATGGCTGAGATGACCCTAGTTCGTGTATAGGATGTGCATTCCCCTTTCGCGGCTGAGGCTTTGTTCGCCATCCGTGCTATAATTTTCACTTATGATCAAGATGTCATATTAGAAGGTGGTAGTTTAACGGTCATTAAAAAGCTTTCTTCTACAGCCTTAGTTTGATGGGTTTGTTGTCGAGGACGACGGTCGTTGGTTGGCTACCGGTTTGTGTCTTTTGCCATGTTTGCGATGGAGCAAATCAGTCGGGTCGCATTCTCTCAAAGCAAGATGTCTCAGCTGATGAAGATCTTGTTTGGATCGAAGAGATTGCATTGCTGGCCAGGTTCATCGAGATGGGATGGGTGTTGTGCCTTTCTGAGGATCGAGCCTTGAAGGTTAATAATGGTCTTGATATTTGCTTTTGTCCGCAGATTTTCATATGGGGAGCTCTTTGCAGTCTGGCTTCATTTTAACTTCATATATAACATTTTAACTTCCAATCATAATTTTTAACAATAATAAAAATATAAAAAAATTCACAAATCATATTTTTTCATAGTATTTTTTATCACGCTTTTCAAAATTAATTTTATTAAAAGTTATTTTTGAAAAGTACTTTTCAAGAATTAGTCCTAACTCTTTAAATGTATTGAATTTTAAGGTGAGATGTAATAAATGGATTTATTGATCCATATTAATTTAAGTCAATATTTATTTTCTTTCTTTCTTTTGAGATTTTTCATCGAAATATTTATTTTTTAAAATACTTATTTAGTAAATAATAATAATAATAATATGAATGCACCTGATTTTTATTTTTATTTTTATTTTACAATTCAAACACCAATAATAAAACTACGAAAACGATCGTAAATTTTTTTTTTTAAAAAAAATCAGGTACCGAGTCCTTAGTAATAGAAAATTGACAAGGCCCAACTACCGTGAAACCCATTAATATTTCACCCAAAACTGAGGCAAGACTTCGTAAATTGCATATATAACCCCAAACAAAAACATCATTTTAATTCCAATTCCAAATCAAAACTTGTTGTCAAAGAAAAATCCCCTTGTACCAAGTATCTGAGTGCCATTGTAGTTTCCAAAATCAAGAACCTAGAAGCAAACTCAAATGGGGACGGTCGCTATCGAGAGGAAGCAACAGGCATCTGCGGAAGAGATGTGCACCGCCAAGAGCGGTGCCAAGCAAGGGGAGGGCCTCCGACATTACTATCTTCAACACATCCACGAGCTCCAGCTCAATCTCCGCCAAAAAACCCACAATTTGAACCGACTCGAAGCCCAACGCAACGAGCTCAATTCTCGAGGTACTTTAATACTAATATTTCTTGGTTTGCCTCCATTTATTTTCTTAGTTTCTTTTTTTTTTTTAAAAGAATAACAAATTGGCTTGTTTGAGATTGTCGATATGTGATTAGGGTTTTGTTGATTTTTATGGGAAGTTGTTATCTTGGTGATTTAATATGTGAGAAAACGGTGATATATGGTTGAATTGAGGTTAGTAAGGGAAGATGAATGTTATTGATTTGGTAAATTGTAGAAATTAAAGCGGTGATTCTATCTGCTTGCTACTTTGGGGGTTGTGTTGTCTTATTTGATAAATTTAAAAAGCAGCGGAACAAAGGATTATATAGGACTTGGAGTTGTTTAATTCTGTTCTAGTCTAGATGTAAGAGTAATTATTGGTTATTTCAATGAAATATGTATTCTGATTCAGCACATCTTTAAAATTCTTAACTAGAATTGATAGTAGATTATGCAAATTTTTTGTTGAAATTTGAAGGCCTCGATTTTTGCAAGTAAAAACTGCAAGAAGAAGGCGTCATTTTATCTTGTCAATAAAATATACATCATAAATCCAATTTTCTTTTTCTCTAGGGTTGGAAACTATGTGGGGTTTGAAATAGAAAGCTCATACCAGTGCTCATTATTTGTCATTGATGTGTAATGATCTTCTATATATGTTGCCACATGCTTTGTTGTTTACTAGATTAGTATACTTATGATTGGAAAGGGTGTGCGTATTTGACTATCATTGCATTTTTAATTGGACGGTGCATCTTATACATCTGAAATTATTGTGCTGGTGGTTATGTGGCCTTCTTTTTAGCCTCTTCTTTATTATAGCGTAAACTTGGAAACACACATTTGTAGAGCCTTGATATTCAGGGGTGGAACTTTTAAGATAATTTTATCTTAAATTTGCTTCTTATGGTCTATTTGTTATATAAGTACTTAAAATGTTTGCACATTGGACAGTTAGAATGCTTAGAGAGGAACTGCAGCTGCTTCAGGAGCCTGGATCCTATGTTGGTGAGGTTGTGAAAGTTATGGGTAAAAACAAGGTTTTAGTCAAGGTATGTTATCCTTTTATCCCTCCAGTTTTAGCTCTCTTTGACTTAATTAATGGGAACTTGTTATAGGTAGAAAACTTGATGTTTCAGTATTTAATCCTGGAACTAATTATTTTCTAATTCAGCAATCTATGGTGTGAATTCAATTTCTTCTCTAGGTCCATCCAGAAGGAAAATATGTTGTCGATATTGACAAGAATATTGATATCACAAAAATCACACCATCAACAAGAGTTGCTCTGCGTAATGACAGCTATGTTCTCCATCTGATCTTACCTAGCAAAGTAGATCCTTTGGTTAACCTTATGAAAGTTGAAAAAGTTCCAGATTCTACGTACGATATGATTGGTGGTCTTGATCAACAAATTAAAGAGATAAAAGAGGTTTGCTTTTTAACTTGCTTGATTTGTTCATTTATGGATTATCACTTTCTGTTTTTTTTTTTTCTTTTTTTCTTTTTACTGTTATGGTTCATTATTAATCTCATATGCATATGTGGGTTGGTTTAATTTTTTACACCTATTGGTATAATTTGTAGGTTATCGAACTTCCAATTAAACATCCCGAATTGTTTGAAAGCCTTGGAATAGCCCAGCCAAAGGTACTATTATTCTGCCAAGTGATATCTTTATGTTGATTTGTTTCTCATATGATTTCACTGTAAAACTAAATCTTGCTCCCTGTCATAAATTATAGGGTGTCCTGCTTTATGGACCACCTGGTACAGGAAAAACACTATTGGCTAGAGCTGTGGCCCATCATACTGATTGTACCTTTATCAGGGTTTCTGGTTCTGAATTAGTTCAGAAATATATCGGGGAGGGTTCTCGAATGGTTAGAGAACTTTTCGTTATGGCCAGGTAAGTTCTTCCTTGTTTGGTGTCCTTAATTTTAAACAATAAAATGCGGATCATTTTATAGATACTAGCAAGGCAAAACTTATTATCTGGAATTATGCTTTAGCAAATAGCCAGATATTTTGTAGCATGAAACACAAAGTAGGGTTGCTTCTGTCTGATTATCTATCAAACTGTCTTTTTGCTTTGTATTTATTTAAGTGATTCCTTCTCATTTTCTCGCAGAGAGCATGCTCCATCAATTATATTTATGGATGAGATAGACAGTATTGGATCTGCTCGAATGGAATCTGGAAGTGGAAATGGTGATAGCGAGGTGCAGCGTACCATGTTGGAGCTTCTCAACCAGCTTGATGGATTTGAAGCATCTAACAAGATCAAGGTAGTGTATTAGTTACTTTACTGAAGTACTAATGTAATGAATTAGGGAGACCATTTTGTAGTTTGCATACTGACATTTTTTTTAGTTCCTAACTTACTCTGATGAACAGGTTCTGATGGCCACAAACCGGATAGATATCTTGGATCAAGCTCTTCTTAGGCCAGGACGGATTGACAGGAAGATTGAATTTCCAAATCCCAATGAGGAGGTACTTAACATTGCATTTGCCGTTCATTGTTATGTTCCTGTGAGCATTTTAGTGCCATTAATCTTTTTTAGGTTAGGCCCATAGAAACTTCACTCCCTCATTGCTACCTTGTTCTTACATATGTTTTAAAGAATAAAAGGTATGCATGGGTTGTATTTGAACTGAAAATATTGCACTCTGATGAGTTCATTTCTCAATTATTGCATTCTTGTGTTATGTGTCAAGTTTTGCATTAGTTCTACTAAAGTTACTGTCTAGCAACTTCATCTGTCATGTTCTGGCAGTTGGCGATTCCTTACATGAATGATTTTTTTAATCTCCTATTGTGTTGTTGTTCATGGAATGCTCTGCCACTGACGAAATAGAAGATTCTTGACATTTTAGACTTTGTCTATACGGGCAAAAGTTTCAGTGAGGTAGTTGTTAAGGTTCTTTTGTCATTGTGATCAATCTTTTCTGGGTGTCCTGAAGAATCTGCAGGGAATAAGAGCAATCATAAAATGGCAGTGGTTTGCTGCCTATAGTTGTACCTGAATTTCTCTGTTCTTAGAGAGCTTGCAGCGCTATTGGTACTTATGTTTTGTGTCCAATTATATGCAGTCTCGACTGGACATCTTAAAAATACATTCTAGAAGAATGAACTTGATGCGAGGGATTGATCTAAAGAAGATTGCAGAGAAGATGAATGGTGCTTCTGGTGCAGAGCTTAAGGTATGTTTACAGATACTCGGTTAATTTAAGGGTGCCCGGTTTTACTGGGTAAACAGAAACTATAGTCTTTGAGTTTGAATATTGTGGCAAGCTGGGAATAGCATCTTTTCTTCTAGGTCTCTAACCTCTTAAGCAAATAGAGAGATGATTCAATCTTCAGTTTGAAGATTTTTTATGTTTCAAGCGATGCAATTATGAAATATAATCTCATATGTTTCAATGTTATGCTAGAAGCCTTTGATGGAACTTTTGTATTTATGATGAATTGGTCTTGTTTATTTTGGCAGGCGGTATGCACAGAAGCAGGGATGTTTGCATTGAGGGAAAGGAGAGTCCATGTAACACAAGAAGATTTTGAGATGGCAGTGGCGAAGGTGATGAAAAAGGAGACCGAGAAAAACATGTCCTTACGGAAGCTTTGGAAGTGATTACATTTTTTTGTTTTGGGGAAAGATGGAACATGTGTAAACCTCATCCCAATACTCAAAAAACAATGTATCGACTATTTAGTACACAATTTGTCGTTCTGCTTGGTACCATGCATCTGCTTTCTTGACAAGGCTGTCTTTCAGAGTTGCTAGGAGAGGATTATTATTATTATTTTTAAATGAACAACTTGGTTTGACTTGCAGAGTTGTGGATAATACATACAGCGCTTGGTTTACAATGGAGGCAGGCAGCTGACTCCGTTAAAGTAGTAACATAAGATTCTATAGTTGTGTCCTAAAATAGAATCTTATTTTAAGTATTGAGGAGAGCAGTAAAATCATCAAATTGTGACATGTGAAACTTATACTGGGGGTAGTTGAACCGCCTGTGACATTCAACAATGTGGTCAAAAGTTGCTAACCCCTGGAATATCACAGGTTCAGTTCATTATATTTTGAAGCATGAAAATTGCAAGTGGTGAACTGAGCTTCTAGCGTACGATCTCACTCACAAAGTCACAATAAATAAGAAGGTAATTTAATTATGAATGGGTCAATGGTCAAAGCCCACCATCCACGTCTATATTAAATTCACTAAGAAGATGAGTGCAAGAAAATAAATAAATAAACAGTAGAATTCCGCGTCATTAGTTGGCATTGATTGACATTTCATATATATGAGTCAAGCCATGACATGAGCTACCAAATTTTTATTGAAACATAATCCTTTTTTACTTGCTTTCTTTCCGTTTCGATGATGCATTTTAAGAAACAATTACTCCTTCCATTTGTATGCTATTTTCTTTCAGTTTCCCAGTTTTTCCACGTCTGCCATGGTGATGTTGGGACTGCTGCCCAGTACAGCCCTCCATATTTACGTGAGTACCAACCCAACCCAAGCATGAAAAATAAAATCTACACAAATCACAGTGTGTGCTAGTTTCTGTTTGTAATTTTAATTAAATGATGATGGGGATGCAGCTACGGCGTGCTTTGGGGACGATCAAACCCAGTTCCCATCAAGCAATCTGTTCGCAGCAGCAGGAGATGGGATATGGGACAATGGAGCATCATGCGGAAGGCAATACCTGGTGAGATGCATAAGTGCTTCCCAGCCAGGGACTTGTGTCCCCGACCAAACAATCCAGGTCAAGATCGTTGATTATGCTCCTACCGCTCTCTCCCCACCTTCCGCTCAATCCACCACCATTGTCCTTTCCGAAACTGCTTTTGGCGGAATTACCAATGTACCCCTGGACTCCATCAACATTGAATTCCAACAGTCAGTACTCCCAAAAAAAAAAAAATCTTCTTCCTTTATAAATTAATTACTCTTTCATTTCAGATATTGAAACTTCATAACTTCCTTTTTTATCGCTTCTTGCAGAGTTTAGTTTTGTATGGTGTTTGCAAGTCTCTCATAAATGGATACTGAGTTCAAGGCAATGGCAAGGAAGCAAGCAACATATAAATCTGGAAATTCAATAATATTGTACCTGGACGGAGTTTTTACACGGCAAAAACATATTGATGATTGATGTTATGAGATTCTTTTCATTGGTAAATATTAATTAATTTCGTTGTACATTTTGTTTGTTTGTGTTTATTATTTTTAATTTTTTTTTTAAAAAAGGGGAGGTGTCTGGTTTCTCTTTCGCGTGTGCTTCCTGCCATTTAGAAGCTTCCGCCACGCAACACGACACTATTTTGGCCCTTACTTTACCAAAAGAAAAGAGCTTCTTCCCCTTGACTTGACGTAAAGCAATGCAAATGCTCTCTTATTGAAAGACTTCCATAGACGTTGCCACCAAGGTGATAACAGTTTTATATCATGGTTGTTTTCTAAAAAAAAATTTAATAAAAAATTAATCATTCCGTGGTACCAATCATAATGTAATGACTTTTATAGCTAGTATTAATTCAGTTAACACCTTTTTGTTATAACTTTTTTTTAAGAGAGAGGAATGAGATTTAGAATCCAATTTAAATTCTCATTTTTACAACATAATATTTTTGTTATTGGATCAGGAAGATAGAGTAATTGAGCCCTTGTGGGTTTAAATTCACATAATATCCTCTAAATTAAAATTTTAAAAGTTTATGGATTATTTAAAAATATTTAAGAAATTTAATAACATAAATTATTGATATTCCTTGGTTTCCTTCAATATAAAATCGTGGCTGAAAAATAGTTTTCCTTGAGACTTTAAGTTCAATGTGACAAAACTATTAGAAAATTTATGTTTTGATTACTCAAATTTTAAAAGTTACTAAATGGTTATTAAACTATTTGAAAATTATCATTTATTTAAGTCATTGGGTTGATAACAACACTCCTACATTAACCAATTGAAAGTTCTCATTTCTCTTCTATTCTATAGTTCAACTTTCTTTTTCATGACACAGTTTTGAATGTCACAAATTTACGAACCAAATCCAAATAATTATCTTCTATGATCTCCGACATTGACCATGAGATCAGCTAGGATCTAAGGTATGCTTTTTTATCCGTCGATAGATATTGATCAACTAGGATTAACTTGGAGCTAACTAACAAAAATTAAAAAAAGAAAAGAAAAAGAAAAAGAAAAGAAATTAACATTCTAGTGACTCAAATAAAAACTTTCGAATAGTTTAATGATCATTTTATAACTTTTTTAAAGTGGAATGACCAAAATATAAATTTACTAAATGACCAAAATATAAACTTACTAATAATTTAATGACCTTGAGTGCAGTTTTCTAAAATTAAATTAAGAAGAAAATAGAAAAAAGAAGTCCAGTGGTTATTTTATAAAAATAACCCGAATTTTTATTAATTACAAAAATGACCCTTTTTTTATTATGTACGTAAATGACCTAAAATGAACAGTGAAAGTTGGTGGAGCCAATCTATTTGGCATGACTTGATAAATACCACTCCAATACTAGTATTTTTGAATATTTCGGGGGTCAAAAAATAAATAATAGTGGTAAGCCAAATAGATTGGTGCCGCTATCTTTATTATGTCAAAATTTTTTTAAAGTGATTTTTATTTATTTTAAAACTAAAATTATCATTTTATGGTGGAGTTATAGAGAATGGTGTGACCACCATGTTGCCATTATTTTTTTGAAGTTTTTTAAATTAATTTTTAATTAAAAAATGATTTTTTTTTATTTTGGTAGTCATTCTCTTTGGCTTGACCACATTGGTGGTGCTATATATACAAAAAAAAATTGCACTCTTGTAACAGTTGAACCGGAAAAGAAGAAAAGAGAGAAATTGTTGTGTTTATTAGGAGAGCTTAGAAATTGTGGTGAAGATGAATAACTCAATGTTTTTTGTGTAAGTTCTTTTTTGTTGAGAAATTGTATAGGGTGATGTTGGTTGTGTATTTCAATGTCGACAGAGAGTAAGGTTGTGATTCAATAAAACTGTGAAGCTGGAACAAATGAAAAGAAAGATCATTGCGAAAATAGCTATCTGTTGTGGAAGGGCGATGTCCAAATTATTTTACAAGTTTCCAATCTCTACAGATCCGTGGGAATTTAAAGAGATGCAACTGTTAGATGATGATGACGGGCACTATGATGACAATATGGTTGTCGACTGCGAATTAGAACCCCTAACCAGTTGAGTTAGCCGATTTCAAGCTTGCTGAGAATGTCGGCCCAATAAGTCAACATCGCAGGTTTAACTTTGATCTTAATGTCATATGGACAGATCAGTCAAACTGTGGAGGGACATCGCAAATGTCTGAAAGTCTAAATTATTGTGGGAGTTCATATAACAACCCTGTCCCCAGATCCCCATCTACAAATGCATCCGGAGGTGATAGACACCGATGCAGACGTTGAAGAAGGGTTCAACAATTGATAAACCATAAATGTAACATATTTTAATCCCATTCTTAATGCATTTATGGATGATTAATGATGTAAATTAGTAAATTTCACGCTCCTAATCCCTTTAATTCATGTTTCTATACTTAAGAGAGTATTTGGAAACAAAAGGAGCGAAAAATGGGCCAAAATCAGAGTTTTCAAGATCCACACGGGTAAGCCACACGCCCATGTGCCAGCCCGTGTCGATATCGTTCCCTGTTTCCCAAACACCCAGAAAAAGCCAATTTTTAGGGTTTCTGAGCATTCAAAAGTCTATAAATACATACTAGAAGAAGACCTAAGGGGACACACAGAGTAGAAAGCTTAAATTACTCGAAGGAAGCTATTGGAATCATCTCAGAAGCAGATCCACCTCAAGATTGAAGATCTCTATTCAAATTTCTCTCGAAGTTTATTTGGGTTTTTTATGTCTTGTTGTTTTTCTAAATTTAAGATGTTTTCCTTTTATATTATGAACTAAACTCCCTAAATACCTAGGGAGGATGAAACCTATGATGGATCTTATTATTTAATTATCTGAATTACACGATAAATACTTGTTCTTGTTCTTAATCCTTGTTTTAATATTTTCAGGATATTATTCCAAGTTTGATGTGCTTATTCAGTGGAGCAAAAGTCCCTATTTAAGAGTAGATCTAGCATAATTAAGTGGAATTGCATGCAATCCTAGACATAGGACGACATAAATCTGCCGGATTAGAGTCAAATCTAATAGGGGAATCCATAAATCGAGTTAATGTGATGATAGAAGTTTTAATTAGAAAGAGATTTCAATTTATCAACCTAGAGTCAATTGTTCTTAATCTCGAAAGAGATATTAACATAATTTAGGGATTTCTATGGATCAAGACAAGTGAATAAATCATTTGATTCAGAGTCAGAATAATAAGTGAAGTCTAGGTGGATTTTTTCCTGGGTATTGTCCTCCCTATAAGTTTTCTTCAAGTATTTTTCCCAATTCGCTCTCTGTCGCGTTCATTAGTTAATTAGTTTAGTTAATTTTAGATTAAAACAAATCCCTTTTATTTTAGGCTAAATAATAGAAAGATAGTTAATACTAGTACTTTTAGTCATTGTGGATAAGATATTATGGACTCACCATAGCTGTACTACCATTCGATAGGTACGCTTGCCTTTGTCGTGATTGTAGTCTAGTTCAGTGAATCATAAAACGATCATCAACAATGATGAAGATTCTGATCACGATGTTGAAGATTTCAGTGACCCTAATCTTGATGAGATTTTGGACTATATTGACAATGAAGGCCCATAGGAGGTTGAAGATGTTCACAACTTATTTTAGAAACTCGAGTCATGACATTATTTTATGAAATGACCTTGGGGCCCACATATTGAGCATAAATCCAAATGCAGTGCATGCACCCGAGTTCCTCGAGTACACCGATATAGTCCTTGCTCATAGATTGGCGTCAAATTAGCAATTGGAAGAGTTGTTAGTTGGGAAACGATTTGAGAACAAGATGTATTGAGTGTTTGCCATCAAACAATACCATATGAAGGTGTCGATTAATTACAATGTCACAAAATCTACACCGACATTATACGTTAGAGAATGTTGGAGGACTGACGAAGGGTATGACTAGCAAGTTAAAGCTATATTTATATAGAGGACTCAACAGTGGAAAATGTGAAAATTAGAAGGGCGCCGATGCTAAAAGTACCTACAACTGTATCAAGCCGCTGATGAAAGATATGTCAATCATTCATGTATTAGTCCTAATTACGGACATGCAAGCTCGGTTCCATTACAGAGTGTCGTACAGGAAAGCATGGTGGATGAAACAAATGGCCATGGAGCAGTTGCACGACAACTGGGATAAATTATACAATGAACTTCAATGGTGGATTTCAGTGATGCTGGAGTATGTCTGGAGGCATGTTGTCAAACAAGATAACATTTTCATTGTCTCTGAAAGATCCAAGGGTCTTCTTACTGTGATTCGGCATTCCAAGGTTTCATGGAGGTCTATCTATTACATTCGCCACATCGCTGTCAACTTGCACAAGGAATACAAGAACAAAGGTTAA
This sequence comes from Gossypium arboreum, assembly GCF_025698485.1. Classification (NCBI taxonomy): domain Eukaryota; kingdom Viridiplantae; phylum Streptophyta; class Magnoliopsida; order Malvales; family Malvaceae; genus Gossypium; species Gossypium arboreum. The sequence goes on from NC_069075.1 coordinate 132,106,524, forward strand.
CGCAAACAAATTGTGAACATGGGTAAAAATATTGTATTTGAAATTGTATTTGTAAATATTTTGAGTCCATTTACTAAAAAGAATGGTAACATGTTTTATCGAAATACATATGCAGGATACGAGCTAGAGCCAAACCGATTCAGGCATAGGCTGGCGAGGTTAGAGACTAATATGGTGGGGGTCAATCATTCTCTCTAACAATTGTTGGGTAGTATAGAGTCGTGGCAATAAGTTTAATGTTTTGATAAAGGGTACCGATATGGTCATGTGACGACCAACCTTGTTGAGGCGGTTAACTTCGTCATGAAGCGTACGCGTCACTTGCCAATTTCATCAGTTTTCTCAGCTACATTTTACATTCTGGTAATCTTGATGCCAAAAATATAGTTGAGACAAGTAAAATAGTTGGAGGTCGGACACATGTACATCAAAAATTTTAGGAATGCCATGGAAGACAACGCTCGAAGGGTGATCTCAATGAATGTAGAACTATATTCTTGGAACTTGGACACTTTTCAAGTGACAGAGTGCGTCGACCGTCACATAGGGATCCAAACACTTTAGTACCCATGTGCGCAAGTGGTTGCAGCGTGTGCAACATTCAATGTGAATGTCGAACAATATATTGATTATGTGTACACACTTCAACGCACATTATGTATTTGAGGTAACGAGTTCCCCGTACTACGGGATGTATCAACATGGAAAATACCTTCATCTATGTTGACTGGAGAAGATGAGGATTCGTGGTGACATGGATGTTAAAGAAGAGTTCAAACTAAAGCGTTGCACCATATACAGAACATATAGCCACAATTGGAGTAACTGTCCTCATCGAAACATCCGTATTGGCCAATCTTCACAGTTTGGAAGAAATTGAATGTTGTACTCGATTTTTTTTATGGTATTATGGAATTAAAATTTGTAATCATGCTTGGTACTTTGAAAATGAATTGTTTTCTTTAAGTTTAATTCAAAACTATTAGTGTTTAATGTTAGTTAAAGTCTTTAGTGTTAAGTTTGTATTTAAAATTGGCTTATATTTTTAAATAATTGTAAACACATATACAACTTTCAATATTTTAAAAGGATATTATAAGTTATACAGAAAAATCAATAAGTTGAACGAATGTGGAGTTATAAATTAATTCAACAAATATGATATAACACTTAAAATTTATAGGTATCAAAATTGGAATGAACCAAGAGTGGTATCGTCATTCGAGGTGTAACGGTTTATGGGCCTTCGTTGGCGGCGTAGATGTTGGGCTGTATTGAACACATCAAGAAGATCAGGCATCGAATCGAATGTGGCCAGAGGCAGGGTGGACTACATAGTATCATCGATAAGTGTCAATCCAAACATATCAAACATCATTGGTGATTGTGATTGATAGTAATTTGAACTGCAACTGCTCATCTCCAAATGATATGTGTTGCTGTAGGACCCTTCCCCAAAAGCGTCAACCCATTGATCCGATGAAATGTGTGGGTTCGGAGGTTGGATCTTAGGATCGAGCTCCACAATAGGTTGATTCCCTCATCTATACCCATGATCTGTTACTATCATTAGTTCCCCACCATATATAAAAAGCGCCATTTGGCCATGTACCAATGTATGTACTCTTCTAAAGGACTAAAGTCAAACATACAAGAGTGTATCTGAGGTCGCCTCTTGAATCGAGTGTTCCATAGTACTATATATAGTTGATGTTCCACAGCCCAATCCGCTCCGTCTTTTCCCTTATTGGTCTTACCGTGGACATCATCAAATCGTTGTGAAATGTCCGGCACAAATTGTATTTATTAACTACTTTTAATATAATACATGCACATCAAAATATATAGTTTACATACCTTAATCGTATTTATTAATTTCGAATTTCAAATAACACCAACTAAAACAAACACAACAAACTTAGATTAGAACTAATAAAAAAATTAATTTGCTTTTCATCCTTTCTTCTATTTGAAATTTTAGTTCTAAAATATGGCGGACCAAACCAAGGGCCCATCCCCCTTTTATATCTAATAAGGAGCTAAGGGAAGGAGGCAACCTCAAGCTAGATAAGTGCGTTTTCCTAAACATTAAAAGCCAAGTTGACCTCCAGACTTGCCACATCACTGATGTTACTTACGCGGCTAATGTGGTGGACCAGTCAGACATCTTTATCCATTTATTTATTTTTTGGTCCTTTTTTTTATTTTTTAAAAATCTCCCTTATTTTTTATTTTATGCGTAAATACCATTTTTCATTCTTTTTTTTCAGCCAACTCCTATTACCACTTTTTTTTTCTTTCTCATTTTTCCCAAACTTTCATTTTTCCTTTATCCTTTTTAGTTCTGCCCTTATATTTCTATTTTTTTAGTTACACACCTTGTCAAACAGTTATTCACATTGCAAAAATAATTTAAATGAAAATTATTTTATATTGCCAACATTTAAAATAACTATTAATATATATAATTCAAAAATTATATGTAACACCTCAAACCCAGCCTAGAAGTTAATACCAAATCTAGATGAGTTACATCAACACATCGAAAACTAATTCAGTAATTATCCAGAAAACATTCAAAACTTCACTTAATTCGTGGTAGAAAATATTTTTGGAGTTTAACATTGAAAACCAAAATCCGTTTTGTCGACTTGAGTGATCCTGTAGTTGTGCATTAAAAATTATTAACTACTGACAAATTTAGCAAAAATTAAGACGAGCTCAAAAGCATATTTCCAACCCTGAAGATTAGGAATATTTTTACATTATTGTAAAATAATTTGAGCTCTCATACACCATCCGGTCCTAAGTCAGAGGCTTACCTGAAGACACAAAGATAAACCAAGGGTGAGCTATAAAGCCTATTGTATAACCAACATCAATTACAATTAACAAAACATAATACATAAATCAGAGTAACACGGAGAATATAATAACGACTATAAGAACAGAACGAAACAAATCAGGTATCCCAGAGATTTCCATAATGCTAATGTAATAGAACAATACAAACCAACCAGAACAGGACAGAGCAGAACATAACAGAGAATAATTGAACAGAGCTACGCAGAGTATGTATGTTCATGTAGATGCAGTATTTTTCAAACAGATCAAAATACAGATTTATCAAAAAAAAAACATCCTAACCAACTCTGTTACACACCAAAATAGAGTTCCATCAGAACTCTCCCAGCCAAATCATACCAACAGATAATTGTGGACAGTGTCACCAGAATATTTGCAGTTAAAACTGCCAGATCAGATATATGTGGTCAAGCCACTATATTGCAGCCAAGCTATCAGAACAAAACTGTGGATAAACCACCAGATAATACAGACCATTAAGCAATCAGAAACTTCCTTCCTTCACAACATCCCAAGTCCCATGCAATGTGTTATGGCATGCATATATATAAGCAGTGAGATGAGCATGTAAGTCATACTATCTTACAGTAATAGAGTCAATAGGCATAGGAGTTCATGCGTTATAAACAGATTTTCAAACTTAACAAAATATCATATTTGCCATAAAGTCACATGCATAGTTATAAATCAGAATCAGTACCAACAACTTAACAGAATATAGATCATACATGGATAACTCGCATACATTATACAATAGCACTTTATGTTCTGACAAATCCTACGTTCTTAGGTTCAACATAACAGACATACGTACAGTTCACAAGTTGTTCATCATCAGATCATCAGATATCAAGTTGTATAGTCTAATTCAGATCGTACGGACCCTACAGTAGGCTTGCATTCATCTCAAATGAAGCTTGTGGCGCTAGAGTAAAATTCCAATAATGGTCCACACGCCCGTGTGCTTTCCCGTGTGTCCCACACAACTTGACACACACCCATGTCACTTGCCCATGTGGTTCTAATTCACAAACATTGAGTTATACGGCCTGAACACACACCCGTGTCACTGGCCCATGTAAACCCTGCACATCTCATAACCACACACGGTCTGAGCATATTCCCATGTGCCTTTAATTTTTATGAACAATGAGTTACACGGCCTAACACACGTGTGGCTCACATGGCCTACCACATGGCCTGACGCATGGCCATGTGGCGTCGACAATTTGTTTTCCGACAACTAAACTTAAAACAAAAGTTGGCCTTTTGGTACCCATCTGATACGAATTCGAAGCAGAAGCAACAAGGATAAGTTCTTGTCCCTAAACGACAAGCAATTTTCCAACAAATGATTAAGTCGCAATCAAATCACTAAAAGTTAACATTCCAAAATCGAAGTTATGTCAAAAAATTTTCGACACCAAAACTTTAAATCGAACTTACCTGCCAATGAACTAAACTAGAAGGAGAAGTCAAACTCTGTACAAAATTAGTTCGACATAACATAGTAAAAAGAAGGTAGTTTGAAGAGAAGAACCAAAACGAAGAAAAATAAATAAAGAACGGAGGAATGACATAAAATAGAAATGAAAAGTAAAAAAGAAAACAAAATAATTTCATCAACCCATGAGGTTTAATTAAGCACCCGAAACTGACTACCACACAAAGAAATTCAAAAAACAATTCCCTACTGCTTCCACAACGATTTGAAAACCAGACCACAGAGTACACAAAAACTTAACCATCAAACTAGCAGGCTCATTCTTGTCATCAATTGGCTGAATTTAACTAATAACTGACATGTCCAAAGATAAAGATTTAATCAAAAGTAGCAAAATTTCAAGAGGTAGGATTCGAACCCAGAACCTTACACATATAACCAAAACACTTAACCACTGAACCAAATCAATTCACTTGTCAAAAATTTTCCAAAATCTAAACTCAAAATCGAAAGATGACCACTCTTTGTTTCCAACTTAATTTCTTCTAACTCGGTTTCTAAGATGTTACATTATATTTTACAAAATATAATTTTACATTGGCAACATTCCAAAATAATTTCATACAACTTACTTTGTACATGATTTACATTTTCCTACATTTAAAAAAAATGTTGAAATTTGAAGCGTAAAAATTACGAAGGAACATAAACGACCAATTTTAACGACAACATGAGCAACTTTCTTAATACTAATAAAACATAATCAAATGATGATTTCAATTTTGTTTAAGACTAACCTATTATTGATAATCTCACCCGTTGATTGTATAACCAATTTGAACCTGTTATCATTCTACTACAGCCAACAAAAAGACTTACATAAACAATTTGAACTCGTTACCGAATAAATCACTGGCAACCGAGGCCCTTATTTTTACTTGAAATTGTCACCGCATATGAAATTAAATAATCAAATATACACTTTCGAAAAGGATCATTAAATTTGTAGGTGTTGGAGCTTCTCTAGATTATCGTTAAATAAAACATACCTTCAAATTATAAATTTTCTAAATAAACAGAAACACAAAAACATAAAAATCAGCTTTGATCTCCTTCCCATTCATTCTCTAACTTAATAATATTTTAAAAGAATTTCTTTACCTTAACTGAACTTCATTGGTGTATATATAGTCATTTGGTCACGCCAAAAAATTATGGCTCGACCAAAATAAAAAATTCATTTTTTACTAATTTTAAAACAAAACTAAAAAAAAATTAATTGCAGCATGGTAGTCACGCCATCTATGACTCCACCAAATAAATTAACACTTTTAGTTTTAAAATAAGTTAGCCCATATCATTGCCAGAACAAGTCTCAGAAAGAAGGAAGAGATTTAACTGCTTGGTGCGGTTCCGGGTATGCCACACACCAACCGGAACTGGACCGACCACGAGAGCCAGACTGACATGAAGCGCCGGATCGCAGAGAACGAGGGTGTTGAGAGTCCCTTCATAAAAAAACGTTCTTATTTTCTCTCCTGCTTTACCTCCGTTGAAATTGAATCGACATTTTGGAAAAGGGAAGGTGGGGGACAGGCCATTTACAACTGATGAGGATATCAAAGTTTTCAGGCGTTTTTATTTTTTAGTCCTAGAGTATTCTATTTGTTTTTTAGTCTATTTTTATTCATTTTTTAGATGTTTACTTTTTAAAGTTAATAAATATCCCTGGTTGCATTAAAAAAAATCACTTTAAAAAAAAATTCTAACATAATAAAGGTGTTGGTGCCACCTTATTATCTATTTGGCTCCACCACTATTATTTATTTTTTGGCCTTCGAAATATTCAAAAGTACTGGTATTGGAGTAGTATTTATACAGGTCATGCCAAATAGATGGGCTCCACCCAAAAAATTGATTTTTTAATTCTAGCAACCAATGATTGGCTGACGTGGCAAGTGAGTGGCTCCAATCACTTTGGCTCTACCAACTTTCATTATTCATTTCAGGTCATTTACGTACATAATAAAAGAAAATGGATTTTTTTTTATAATTAATAAAAAAGTCAGATTATTTTTATAAAAAAGCCAAGTCCAGTTCTCTCTGATAGTTTCATACTATTGATATGAATGTATGATTCTCTCATTGAATTGCAATTCATTAAATTTTTAGAGGATAGTGGAATAAATTTTTTATAAGCGGGATGTTTTACTTGTATTTATAAAAATAAATTTATGCATGATAATATCTTAAAGTTACTTGTAATTTTTTTATTTCATTAGTAATTTATAAAATAATTATAGTTTTATTAAAATTATTAAAATTAATAATATTAATTTGATCCCAAAATTATGTTTTAGCTAATCATATATTATTTCATTAAGGTGTTTTTCTTTTATAATTTTATCTCATCTCGAAGGTACATTTATCTTAAACTATAACAAAATAATAATAATAACAACTTGTTATACCATTTTCTCATGTCCCCTACACGTGTCCTTAACAGGTGATCTACATACCATGCATATGTCTCCATTAGACAAATCTTATGTCCATTGAACCTTAAGTATTAATCAACTTCGTAGCAAACCCTTCCTAAACCACCTTCGCAAGGTGCACATGGGGTCTCAAGTTCATTAATTATCCAACTATCCTAAGATGTCATATCATCGACCTAAAATGTCATATCATTTCCACTGCAATGAGACAAGATATAAATTTGTTGTCAGCAAGTCCAAAAACGCATAAAATCCTTTGTCTCTCATATATAAATCCAACCACAAAACTTGATAGAAGACTGAGAAGAAAATAGTTAGAACCTTCTTCCCCTTACCAACCTAAACCAATCCCTCTAATTATTTTCTAATTCACCAAGAACAACAACTCTCAGCCCCAATCCAGGGTGAACCGCCTCTATCATAGCCTTCTCCTCCTTATTGGTTCTACCTATCAACAATTTGGTGTTGTAATACCCCATACCCGACTCGATCATCGGGGCTGAGCTACGGGATGCTATATTTGTAGTTAGAACAACTATGACTAAATTTAAAAAAAATTCATCATTAACCATTTAGTTAAAGTATTACCAACTTAAAACTCAATATATAATCATTTTCGGTTCATATACAAGCTTATGAAAGCTTAATACCAACCCAAGATTGAATTAAATCTAAATTGAAAAGTTTCCAAAGTATTTTAAGTGGCTGTCGTGACTTTCACGACATAGTGTCGCGAATTGAAAATAGTAGTCAAACTTCCCAACTTGAGGACCAAATTGTAGAGTTTTCAAAATAAAACAAGGCCAACATTGTAACTTCAAGCTAAGGACGTCACGACATGATGGCTTGATGTCACAACGTTCAAGATGTGAAGTCGCAACATCTATAGCAAACTACTAATCCTTTGTTTTTCAAGGTTTTCCACCTAACAAGTTTAATAACATTTGGCCTTAATACCCCAATTCTCCCAATCAACATAATTGACATGTATAAAATACCATTTCAAGCCATTAATATCAATTCCATACATGACCAAAACCATTATATATATTCAGAACTTAGGAACATTTAGGTGACCATCTCAAAAGTTAGACCAAGAATTTCCTAAGTACATGTCATTGATATAATAAAAAAGTTATACAAACCTAAGTTGAGTTTATTGTGGCAGTCTGGATGCTAACTTTACTTTCCTTAGGCTTCGAGAATACATGTACCTACGCATGGAATAAACAAATCGTACACTGAGCAATAAGGCTCAATGGTACATTCATGATTCAAGATATATATAACAAAAGAATTAACAGTGTGGTTCATGATAAAATATGCATATATGCATCTAATATCCAACCAATTCATGTTCTAAAGTGTCAAGCCTTTTCAATCATCAATTTGTATATGTAGCATACTTATATCAATACAAAAAAGAAAAAACAAAAAAAAACTATTGAATATTGTAACATATATAACCAACTCCAACTTGTTTAACAGTTAACAATCATTCAATACATATAAATTCTATATCAATCGAAAATCAAGCATTCATTTATGCATCTTTACGATATGTCTTTAACATCAAATCATTCATGTTCCATGAAACTTGTTTCTTTTACTTTAATTTCATACCATTTAACTCATTTCTAGAGTCTATCAAATTATTTGTATTCACTTCTGTCCCAGGGCTCGTTTTCACTTGATTTGCTTAATCAACAATATAATTCTAGTATTCCAATCACATTTATACATAAATCAGCCCAATAGCATCAATTGATATCACATTCATATTGTTTACCAATTGTATATTTTACAAACCCTATTAACTCGGATGGATACTTGGATTATCCAACCAACACACCAAACTGGCACCAAAGTGCATCATTAGATAAATCAAAGTAGGGTAACTGTCACGTAATGTGCATATTGGCACACAAAGTGCATACTAGCACACGAAGTACATTCTTGGCACACAATGTGCATCTTGGTGCACGAAGTGCATATTGGTACATGAAGTGCATCTTGGTGCATAAGCGCATAACCTATACACAAACCAGTCCTATAGCATGCCAACTATATTTGACTCAACCCGACTAGTTAATAGGGTACTAATGTTCACTTCTATTTATAATCTAGTACATATATCATTTCTCAATCAAATTCACTATCACAATCCAATTTATTAACATGTCACATATATCTCATATCATTCAATACATTTCCACTTCATAACATATATCATATTTCAAGCAGTTCATGTTATTTTACATTTTATTCATTTTAATCCTCTATCTTGGCAATTCACATTCAATCTCAATCTAATAGTTCAATTTATCACTGTATACTCACCTTAACATTCCTATATACAAATAACATGAAAATGCAATCAATTGATATGACCATAAACCATAAATGTACAAACCAGAGTTTTTGGTTACTCGTTGACCACTTTCGCTTTTCTTTTCCCTCTTGAAGGTTCCACATCAACCTATCTCGAACATCATCATGACAGGAAAAGACCTATAATGTCATGACGAGACAAGAAACCCAGTCATCTCGACGAGGCCAACACAGTAAGTGACGTTACGACGTCGAGGATGAACGCTTCATTTAATCAAAATTGTAATAAATATTTAATCAAAATTGTACATTTAACCTTATTTAAAGTAAGTGACATATCCTATAATAAACATTTAATCAAAATTGTACCTTTTTTATTTGGCTAGGATGAATGCTTCAATCAAGTAGTCTTCTTCGCTATCTTTAAGCTCACATTTGCTGATTATGGGCTCGCTTCGAATTAGAAAATTTTTCACAAAATTACCAGTAGGGCAATTTCGCAAATTCTCTATACTTCTAGGTCAAGTTGTAAATAACAAAAAAAAATCTCTAGAAATCTTCTAAAATGATCTCTTTAAAGAATTTTGTCTCTACAACTTTCTTTTAAATTCAAATATGCAAAAAAAATGACTATTGACTCTCTTTTTATATGGAAAGTTTAGAGAGTTCAACTATAATTAAACTTAATCACTTTAATATTAAATTAAATTTAATATTAAAATTATTAAAATAATATTATTTTTGGAATAGTTAATCTAAAATCAAACTATCCAATAAAGTCTCAGTAAGAGTGTAATTCTTCTACTGCTCAACTGTTGAAGGACCACTTGTTGGCCATCGAAATGCTGTCATTGTTCCCACCAACACCGTCGTGTCTGGTGATGCCATCACAGGTGCGACACTTTCACGACACCACAAGCCAATTCAATCTGAGCTAATGACGACTCAACTAGTCCGGTCTAGCCATCGATTGGACCGTTGACCCAATTTTACATACCAAGCCTAGTTCAATCAATTTTTAGGTCTCAGTCTCGATTTTGGGTTTTCGGGCTCAATTTTCATTCTCAAGTTTAATTTTCAAGTTTAATTACCCATTATGCCAATTGTCTGACTTGAAAATTAATTTTTAAAAATATCATATTTATTTAAATTTATTTGATTAATTTAATTTTACTTTATCAAAATTAATTTTCATTACTAATATTTTGTAAATTAATTTTTTAAGAAATTTCTTTATCCAAATTTTCAAGTCGAACAATTCCCACGACTGCTTAATTTAATTCCACATTGAATAAATCGACTCAATTAAATTATTTCTAAAGTCGTAGAATTTTCTTCTAATTCAAATGCATTCCGATTGAGCTTTTGTTAAGCTAGCGGAAGGATCAATCGAACATATACAATTAGGCTCTAGTAATTGCAATTATGTCTAGAAGCATCGTTTTGATAATTTACAATTTACTTAATCATGGAGTCAGTCCACAAAAAGTATCATGATTGAAAACTCCTTACTGTATATTCTTTACGAAAGTAATTCATCCAACTACTTTTTCCAATGACCTCGTCATGTGTGTTACCCTCATATGATATCCTTGATTCCTTTGAGTTAAATTCGTTCACTCAATACAATCATATTTTATCACAATCATATTTTATCGCATGGTCACCATTGTGTCTTCTTAATAATTAATATGATCATTGTCAACAAATAATTGTGATAAATTGTTTGTTCGAGAACAAGCAACCCGTGTCTGTCGCGTGTGAAATGATATGCGAATTATGTAAGTATACACATCGAATCAAGTAATAAAGTGATAATTAAGACCGTCTCCACAGGGATTGGTTAGGTATAAAATGGTTGAGTTATTATAATGAAATATGATTAATATTATGACAAAAATAGTGATAAGAATGTAGCGGTAATTTGAAGGAATAATGATGTGTGTAATATGAATAACTAATAAATAATGGAAATGCTATGACAAAACAAGAATAAGAATGCAATGGCAAATTCGAGAATAATCACGTGAATAATACGTAAGAGTAAACAACTAAAAATGCTATAGTGAAGATACTATGGCAAAGGATAGAGGGTTTATGATATTGTTTAGAAGGTCGGGATTACTAAGAATATACCCTTACTAACAATAATGCCTCGACAAAATCATACGTAATATACTGTCTAGAAGAGTTCTAAAATGGTATGCTTCTTTCGAGAACAAGACCTTAAGTTACCTTGCCTTAAGCGATATATGTATATAGGCCTTCACACGGTACCTTAAACTGTATTATTTTCTTTTTGTATAAACGTTGCTCTATGTCTAGAGGCTTCTACAAGTATTCGATCGAACACTTGCTCATATCATTCAATTTCAATCTCATTAACCTAACCTTATCAGAATTAGATTAATGTAATGAACATGTTGTACATCCATCTATGTCTAGAGTTTGTAAACATGCAATTTAGTAAAGAACCATTGAATGAAACAGTGTATTAAAGCAGATCTAGGCTTCAGTAATTAAAGAAAATAAGAATTTCATCAAGTAATCTCAACCCTATAAGATTTAGCTCATGTGTTGGCAATTAAAATTCAAATCCAAAATATTATTCAACATCGTTTTCATTAAATCAATTTACGAAGAGTAATCTAGAAATAAAAGAAAAACGTCAGGAAGATAGCTTCATCTTATCCAGCCCACACTCCAGCAATGCAGTGTCCTGTGGTGGATGAAAGGGATTGCATTCGTCTTCCTCTTCTCGTCTCTAATCAGCTGCTACCTTTTATTTTTCTGCCTCAGGATCTTCTTTTTGTTTTTTCGCCTCCTTTAGGTTTTCCTCCTTTGGATTTTATAATCGTTTTCCCTAGGTAAATCCAACAGTCCCTGATTTTCTTCCCTCTTTTTCAGGGAGTTATATCTGGTACAAGTTCAACTGGAAAGATCGATTAGCTTTAAATGTTGACTAGACATCTTCCCAGCATTGTCATGGCATTCATGTTGACAAACTGTCCAACCTTTTGCCCTGGCAAACCTTCACTCATTTATTTCTTTTTCCTCATGCTGCACCTACCAATCCACTATCACACACAACCCTTCTATAAGCAATTAAAAAGAACTAATATTTAAGTACAATTCAAGCTCCTAGTGTAAGTTTAAAACAAGAAAAATACTAATAGACTGTCTTAAAATGCAATTAAAAGTACCTAAGCACAGATAATTAGCTAGATCTAAAGGTATAAAATATAACTCTTTTCAAGAGTTATCAGTGTCCACGTTTCATATTTATCAATCCACTTAATGTCAATGAGAGGATATTGTTAACTCTTTAATCGAGCTATGAATTCTATTGTTGTTAGTAAAGCCATGCCATACACAAGTCATGTACCTAATATACTGTGTAACACCCCAAACTTGGCCAAGTAAGTTCAATCTGAATCTAGTGTGACATATTAGCCACTAGAGTGACTATCTGTTAACTCCCAACCTAACCTCCAACACACTACTGATTCACAACATGGAAGTTGTGCTAAGTTTCACACATTATAGCGAAATGCCATAACATCATGCATATAACATAAATCATGCAAGCTTATTGAACAAATAGAGGAAGTGCTTGCATGTCAGCCTGCAACATTTTAAACGTTCACAAACATCACTCAGTAATAAGTTCACATAGCAACTTTCAACGTAAGTTCGCATCACACAGAAAGTATGAGTTCACACATCATCCTAAATTCGCATACAGTAATATAGGTTTGTTAAGTAAAAAAACTTTGCAACAAAGGAATCGTGCATGCATAGGTTGTCATACTATAATAGGGTTCACATAAACATATGGGTTCGCACAATTTACCTGGGTTCTCTAAGTAGTAAAGCTATTGTTAATAAGGGTACGCATGTAATTTTGTTCAAGTTTGCAAACATACAAGGGTCACAAAAAACAGTACCTAGCAATAAATTTGACTCGCATATTTTGATAAGAGTTACAGTAATACAACGTAACACTTATGCATGAAAAACATCAACTTTATTCATAATGAAAAGATAATTAAATATTTTAAGACATGGTTTGCAAAAGCAAAATAAACTTATAGAATTTAAAGAAATTGTTCCATTAACTGAATTAAATCGTAATAAGTTTAAACTCATATAAATAAAACCCCATTGCCTATTTTTCTAGGTTCACCAATATCTATTCAGGTATGAGTCTCGCCAAGTCATCTACCTCGCCATTGCCCTCCACGACCTACTTGCCTACAAAGTAAGAGAAGAGTGAGTGAGTTCATTGCGAACTTAGTGAATTATTAGGAATTAGCAGAGTATGCTTAAAACACAGAGTTTAAAATAAAAAGAGGACTTAGTCTGAAAATCATGTCACAAGCTGGGTTCATCTTAACGATGCGAGAACTAGTTCTCCGTTTTGCCTGCTTGTCAGAAAAACATATAAGTTTGTGAAAATAGTTTCATTTGTTCTTATAGAAAATCATACTTGAAAACTTAGCTTGTTTGAAAATGAATCTTGTATAACATGAAATATGTTCACATACTTGTCTTATCAGAATGATAAAGGAACATAAGATATGTCATCGCCCATATTTGTCTTATCAGAATCTGTTGGATAATGTGGATCTTCTTATAACACCTCAGAATGACTCAAAGAGTTTTAAACATGTCTCTTAAGTGTAGCATCAGCTAAACACTCTTCTGTACGCTAACATGTCTCATTGAATAGAGCATAGCTCGACATTCCCTTATTTTCACATGTCCCAAGGCTTCAACGCCCAAATCATAGAAAAATTATGGTGAGTACTCACAATTCTATGGCATGTCATTATATCCAACATAAGGGCTCGAAAAGGAGCACGCACAAAATACTATCACATAGAGCTCGCATAAAGAGCTTGCTTGAAAACACTTGCTCATAGAGCTCGCACCAAAGTGAGTAAAAACACAATTTATAAAACTGCATGTTAAAAATACATCTCAAAACATAAGCTCTTATAGGAGCACGTGTAAAACTTATTTTTAAAACATAGCTTTAAAAACATGACTTCAAGCCATATTTTAAAAACAAAGTGTCTGAACTTAAAAACAAAGTTTCAGAAAAACTTATTCTTGGAGCTTAGTTTGGAAACCTTAAAAATTTCAAAAAAAAAAAAAGAAATATAACAGTTTGCACACACATGGTAATTCTAAACCACTCAGCAAAAAAAAAGCTTGAGAATTTAAACGAGTTTAGCTTTGCCTTTATCATTGTTGATTGATGGTCCGACTGGTTCACAACACATATAGACACACAAATTACTTAAACAGGCAAAGCTTATAGAATTCACATATGCAGGCGAGCTTAGTTTTCTATACAAACAACCCTAACAGGATAAAAGCTTACCTTGGTTGCTATGAACTTAATTCGAAACAGAGACTTGACAAATAATATCGATGAGAGAATTCTCATGGAATAAGGGTCGTAGTTATAGCATTAAGTCTCTTAGAAATCTTAGGATGCCCTACTTGCTTAGGAAATGTGTTACTTGCACAAAAAGTATTCCTAGATACATCATATATTTATTTCCTAATTTGAGTCTAACTTCGACTTTGACTAGCGAACCCCTAGTTCATAACTTACCTGGCGAACCCTGGTTCACCAAACAGATTGGCAAACTCCAGCTTACCAAACAAACTAGCGAACATGATTTCAATGAATCTGGAAAAATCCCATTGTATCTTTTAGCATATATTGCTTACTGATTCTTACTAAAACTCTTTTATCAAACTTCTTACTGATCCTTCTGACGAGCATCAGTTCACCAAAACACTGTTGAACTTTTTTGCTGGAATTTGTTTGGGAAACTCTTAGTTCGCCGAAGCATCAACGAACTCTCACTAGTGTGGCTAAAACTTTCAAGCCTTATCTTGGGATGTTACATACCAGCTATGGGTTTGATCATCTTTAAAGTATAAGCTTCCACTTATATCCAAGCACATGAGTTACATACACATGGTCAGTGACTAATTCAGGATTTAGGTAAATCACACCATGAACGTCACAAGTGAATTAATTTACAAATGGATTCAGAATTAATTCATCTTAGGTCTAGTCCAATGTATCATTCTTCTAATGAATACATCTATGTCTCTACCTGTAGAATCAACTGCTCCGGTAGCCAAGACTAGTCATACCCCCAATTGGAACTATAGATGACATAATAATCCTTCTACGTATTTGAATCAAATGCTCACTTTAATTCTTTTACGGGATTACGAACTCATTTAGATTATCTAGTGAAGTAAGTTATCTTTTTCGTAATGTAAACGTTCTTATAGTGCCACTTATCATCAGTATGAACTTAGACAATCAATGAGCTAATATTTGTTTATCACAATTTCGCTATGCATGCAAAACATGAAAGACAGAAACACAAAAGACGTAATAGTGAAATGTGAAATTAACTTTATCTATTCATTCATTGTTCAAAAATATAGAAAATAATTAAACGTTTACTACAATGTGGGCACATTTCCCAACATTATTCCCCCCAGAATTCGTATAATTATTCTTTCTTCAATTCTTACATTTACTCTTCCAAAAGGGTGTCATTATCACAGAGACCTCTGCCTTGAGAACCTATCAGGAAAACATTGTCATCAGAGGGTCATCGAGTTACCTTTGACCCTGTTGTCTGTAGAGAATGAATTAGGCAGTTTCTTCCTCCTAAGGTTGGTGTCATGTCTGGTTGGGTCCCTACCTGCATTAAACTCTTTAATTAGCTGTCTATTTTAAGCATTTTTCAAGTCTAACAGGTGTTGACGCTCCTGTTATTCTTGATATAGGCATTGCTACTCAAATAGATAAGCCTCAGGGCACTGCATCTCCTCTTGCATCTTAGTGAACTGTTGTTGAGAACTGAAGTTAGGGTGTGGAGAGGTTTGGTCCACAAAAGTGGTGGTGGAATTGCCTTAAGGAGGTTGAGTATACCACCAAAGTGAAAAAGGAAACTAGTTAGTAGGGTAGATAACAGTAAATATCTCAAGGGAGAATGGAGGAGGTTCCTGGTAAAGGTTGAGAGTGGTGTTAGGCATTTAGTTAAGGTTAAAAAGTGGTTCTTTGGTGATTTGAACATGTGGTTGAGTTTGCGCTTGGGATGGAAGGAGCTTTGGGTTAAGGTTTTCTTGACTAACAAGTGTATCAGCTGAAGAATGAGCCATGGTTTTCGGTCCATGCTTATCATACCAATTGTATATAAAGTGAATTAAAAGTAGAGGAAACAATGAGGAGGAAATGGAGGTTGTAATGAAGCTGGTTCACTTGTGATAGGCGAAGAGCCAGAGGAGAGAACTAAGAAAGGAGGAGGATGAGAAAGGAGAAAGGAGTGGGGAAGATTGAAGAACACTGAGTTATTAGGTGGGAATGCTTGGACGAAGATCCTTGATATCTTGTATGTAGAGGTATATATAGGGGGTCCCTTTGTCTAGTAGTTACATGTCACCGACAATACAAATGATAGGTTACTTGGGTGGTCGACTAGGTGGCAAGACCATTACATGTCAGTTGTCGTCAAGCGTAGTACTATATGGTCCTATCTTGACATTCTCCTTGCTATAGTAGTACGAGATTGTTATGTATTGGTGGTCCTTCAATGGTCCCTTTGGAGGATAAAAGCAAGTGGCCTATTGGAGACCCAAAGTGAGTGGCTAATCATGTATGACCAATCGGACAATCATCACCGAGGGCCAACTAGATGGTCACTACTAAAGATACAAGGTGATGGGTCATTCCACATGCTGTCATGTATCCAAGCTAGAGCACGAATATAACAAAATGAAAGTTTGTGAGAGATATTTGAACCTTCTAAATAATTCTGCGTACAAGGAAAATATATATAAAAAGCTTCTGGATTAGCATTAGCATTAGCATCCAAGAATGTACAACCTGAAAATGTAAAATAATTGTTCAAATAATGTAATGGAGGCTGAACCAAGCTGGACATCTTGACATAGCATGGATATGTTTACAAATTACAAAACCTTATTCAGTGCACGCACCAAGGATAAGCTCAGATTTTTCAGATTCTAAATTTGAAAAATGTAAAATGTTTATAAATATTATTGCAAAGTAGCGCTCAAGCTCCGCCCAGTGGAACCCCCTGTTTCCTGATTTTTCATTTTTTCCCCTCAAGTACTTGTATCCCTCACTTGGATTATTTTAATACATGTTAGGACATGGTATGAGAGGATAATCCTTTGAATATATGAAAAGAACATGCAAAATTTTGAATATACCCCTGTTGGACAAACATATATCCGGTACTCAAACTCAACCAGGATAATATAAGATGGAACTTGGAAGAAGAAAGTGCAGCTATGGTCTCTGAAAACGCATCGTATTAGGAGCTTTGGTTGTTGGTCTCTTGTAGCATTTCACCATCATTAACAAAAACAAGATGGTCACCATCTCTAATCACCTCAACATCACCAATTTCAGCTCCTTTGCACATAATTTTAGCACCAAAGATCCCAAATTTCTTAGCACCAATGTCAAGTAGCTCCTGAAAGCTCCCCGGAAGTAGAATGAGTTTTCCGGTGGTTTCTCCCTTTTCCGGGCAACTAATTACCACTCTAGCAGAGTTAACAACAGAATGCTTCACAGCCTTGGGTTGATTAACTGACAGCAATAAATCACTCTCCACGTTGTGTGCAGATGACATTACCCCAAACAGAGAGTTGTGGAAGTTACTAGTCCTACGCCTCGGACGGGATTGGCTCCAGGATCCATCTGTTTCCGTGGTTGCTGCAGGCAGAATGACCGGCTCGCTCGTAAACCTCCCAAGATAACGTGTTTGCTGCTTCTCTGGAACCGACATGACAGATTGGGGTTTCTTTTCTTTACTTGGTTCAAATATCATCTTTATTTCTTCATGTCCTTGTTGCTCAGCTAAATCCCTTGGGGTCCAATGATGAACATCAGGTTGGTCGATATCAGCACCTTGTTCCAAAAGGAACTTGACTATTTCAATGTTGTCTTCACAAACAGCAACATGAAGAGCTGTGTAACCATTGTTCCTCGGGCATGTGACGTCGCCCCCATAACGAACAATTTCCTTGAGCAAGTTTAAGTTATTCTGCTCGGCAGCAGTGCACGCAAAGTGGCCTACGTCTCCAGCATTGATGTTTCCCCCGTTATCCTTCAGCAGTTGGGCAACTTTATCATGGCGAGCTAACATTGCTTCCCATAGTGGGACACTTCCTTCCGAATCTGCATAAAAATCAAACAAATCAGTGGAATCATAAAGTAAAACTCAAAGCATTTCCTATTGCTCGAAGAAACGGTTGACCGAGTATCTTGAAAGGTTCAAACCAAATA
Source organism: Gossypium arboreum (assembly GCF_025698485.1). Classification (NCBI taxonomy): domain Eukaryota; kingdom Viridiplantae; phylum Streptophyta; class Magnoliopsida; order Malvales; family Malvaceae; genus Gossypium; species Gossypium arboreum. The sequence continues at coordinate 132,125,023 of NC_069075.1, forward strand.
AGTATTTTGGCTGTTCTATCTAATGACGAGTGCAAATTTATATCATGAAGTAACAAACATGAATTCCTACACCCATAGATTCATAAACAGTGACATGTTATAAAACAGAAAAGTCAACTATAAAAACACTTGACAAGATAATCTTGTTTGACATTTTTGGGCTCTTTGTTTATATTTATATATATATATGACTTCATGTTAGAACAATAACCATGTTAGAACAATAACCGACTTAAAAAAATGAGGATGATATCAAACAGTTGTTGGGCAATATTAAAACCAGAAGAGCAGAATTCTGAGCTTAGCTCAATTGGTTTATACAATTGTCTTTGAAAGGTGACATCCAACAGGTTTGGGGTTCAAATCCCAACATCCGCAATTGCAGCTCTTCCCCTATCTCAAGTTGCAGTTTCATTTGTACAAAAGATGAAAAAAAAACCCAAAAGGTATTTGTACCAGACATTATAAAGCAAAGTAAAACATTTCTTTTAACTCCTTAGTTATTTTAGGAAACCGGCATCAAAGTAGAAGAGCTTTTCAGTTTTGGAGGTGAAATGTGGGTTAATAAATCAACATATGGGGTTTGTTTATTTGTTTGGATAGGTAATATGATTATTTTCCCCCTAGCATGTGCAGAAGTCAACACTTAACACCATTATTCATCTAAATTATACAAATAAATAAATGTTAAAATGAATTGACAAGTAACTGATGTGCATGCAATGATTTAATATTTGTTAAGAATTTCCACATTAGCTATCAAGGGTACCTGTGAGAGTAATGAACTAAGAACCGCAAGAATTGCCTAGAGGAAAACAAAATTCAACAAGACAGACTGGAGAGTACCTTTGCCGTTAGGATCTGCACCATAATCCAGCAAAAGAAGAACACAGTTCTCACTTCCTTTCGATGCTGCTATATGCTAATTTTATAGAAAATAAAATAAGATTAGCGCTGCTGCAGTACTAAAGAATTGAGGAGATGACCAAATCAATAGCTGAAGAGTGTAACAAACCAGAGCTGTTCTTCCGCTGTTGTCTGACTCATTAGGGTCAAGCCCCCTTTTCAACAGCTGATGCAACAACAGATCATCTCCCCGGAGTGCCGCGAAGCAAAGATTGAGAGGTAGATCCATTCTCCCACGAGCTAGCATGTTTTCCGTTTCGATTAAGACTCCTTGCATAATTGGATCATTCATGTCTTTCAAATGCTGCCCAAAAAAGAATTTCAATAGTTCGGAACATGTAAAAAGCTTTTTCTTCATGAGGCCTTCCCCATTCCATCATAATGGAACAATATTTGATAATTTACTGCTTACATTGTTCAATGACATTAAGATTAAAGCAATTTATTGGATTATTTTAGTCAGGTTATATCATTAAGTACATGAGGTATACCTGAAGGAGATTATTCATGATTATGGTCCCATCTCCAACATTGGCCTGAATGATATTAAGGAATGTAGTACGGTTTAGACGTAGTAGTTGGCACAATCGTTTTGTGCGTATCGTGAAGAGCTGCGGTCTATAACAAAGTACACCTATCTCACCACAGATATCACCTGTATTTGCCTCTCCAACAACCTGAAACCAGTTGGCATTTGATTCAGTTGGCATCCATTAATCGATTACTGATCGATAAGGCTAGTGTTTGAGCAATGCAACTTGCCTGTTCTACTCCATTTTTTAGAATCACTAGATCCTGGGGAGCAATACAAAACATCAGTGACTACTTTGAGAAACAAAATTAAGTTTCAATAGGATATCATAAATCCTGAAATGGAATAACCAGAAATTTGAACAAGAAACAAGGCTTTTTACCACAGCACCGGTGACAAGGATGTAGAAATCTGTAGGTGCTTCATTCTGCAGGATAATGTCTTCTTTTGGAGGAAAATATTCAGCTTTCATCTCTGATACCTTAAGACATTTATTCATAAAGATGGATAAAGATATTGAAAAGAAGAAAACTAAAGAAGAGAATTTCAGTACAAAAGCATAAGCATTGTTTCCACTGTATTACCAGCTGAAAAAGTAAGTCATTAGAAACGCCACGAAACAAGTACACCTTATCCATAAGAGAGTAGAAAAGATAATGTGAAATGCTTGATCGGATGGCTTTGGGAAGGGCATCGAGAGTCTCTTGCTGCTGCAGCCCCTCCGAATCTGTCCTGAACTTCAGACATAAATGTGCAAGCATCTGATCTTGCAGGCGGGGAGGCAATTGATTTCTTTGAGCAAAACTTGTGGCAGCTTGAATGGTATCCCTCTGAGAGCCAAAAACACAAATAAAACTATCAAAGAAAATCCAATATCGCCAAGAACAAAATAGCAGAACTAAGGTAACTCAAAAGTTAACACACCCACATCGAAAAGAAAAAATAACTCGAAGCTAGTTGATTAGCTAGATAAACTATAAAGATGTCACTCACAAATCTTCTAGTTCGGCTGGTTCCATGGACAACCAAGTTTGTCATGTTACCAATCAAATATGCTGTCAATCCGAGGTTGAAAAGCATGTAGAAAATGTCAAATATCATCTCCCTAGTATTCACAGGATGCAAATCCCCATAGCCAACAGTAGTCAGTGTAGTGATGGACCAGTAAATCGATGTCACATATCGAATAGACAAGCTCTGTTCGAGGAAATTTTCTCCCAGAGATGCTCCAATCCATGTTCTTCCGGGATCATGATACTGTGCAGCTATAAGATAATAGAAACATCCGGCACAATGAACAGCAAAAAGTGTAACCTGCAAAAGAACCATCCAGAGCCTCATGAATGCTGCATTAATAGAAATAAAATTCAGGGTTAATTGTCTCGTATCTTTTTTGTTGTACTCACACAAACAAGTTTAGCACATCGAACCCAAAAGTAGTTGTAGTTCTTGTCCTTCTCCAATCTATTGAAAAAGCAACAATAAGACATGCCACAATCAAATAAGTGGAGAACAATAAACAGAGCTCTCACAATTATTGAAGTTAGAGAGTTAGGTGATACCTGGAAAACAAGGCACTAACTCTACGGAGACGCCAAAGGCGAAGCATATTAAATAAGCCATAAGAGTGCACTCGCCTAGGGAAGAACTTTTGAGCTAATTCAGATGGTATTGTGGATATAATATCAAAAGCCAACCAGGAACTAGCATATTTCCAAGCAATCTTCTTTGGATCATCAATGAGTAGATAGGTAGCTTTATCAAGGTATGCAACAAAGAAGGTAAGGACAATATCCAGGGCAAAGAATCCATTAACAACGTTATCAATAATGGAGAGTGGTGCTTCTGGTTTTCTAATGAATCCAAATTCAAAGGGTGATACCCAAGCTGTGTAGACTACCAGAATAATCAAAAAAGTCTCCCATACCCTGCAAGAGTCAATATAATTATATAAATTCCAGTCATCATTTAATCCTTTTTATGGACTTTGAATTTGCTTATTACCTTTCAAACCAAAGAAACAAATTAACATAACAAAGTAGTATCAGTAATATGTTCAACCATTTAACCACAGCACCATTAGAGATTCTGATGTCAGACTAGTCCTTTTTCATATATACCCCCCAACAACAAGTATAACAAAACCATAACAGTACTAATAACAACAACAAAACAAAATAAAATAAACGATATTAAGGATAAGAATAAGGAAGAAAACAGATGGCAAACAAGAAAACAAAAGGCAAAAAAAGTCAAGGACCGAAAGAAAATTAAAATAGTGAAAAATGAAAGACAAATAAATAAAAACCCGAAAAGGAACAAACTTTAGTAAGCCAAGATTCCAAAGAATGGCGTTAATGTAAAAATCAGCCTCATAGTCGCATGGAATATTGTGAACAGAATACTCTCTTTGCTTTTCTCGCTAAAGAACAAGTGTAAGCAAGACGTAAATAACATTGAACAACTCAGCAAATAAGATGGATTTGTTTTACTTTGTATTTTCCAAAACAAGTTTTACGAGATTCAATGTCGTGATTTTCCCGAAAACAAAAAAGGAATTTATTATACGTATGATGATCGTAATCCCCCCATAACAGACCCCTTAAGTCAACATTAAGGGAATTTAAAAAAAAAAATAGAAGAACCCAGAGTTCTAAAACTTTTAGAGAAGGTGATGAAAATGAATCATGAAAATTAGCTCATCAATAAATAAATAAATAAAAACCCAGAATCACAAACAACAGAAGAAAAAAACGAAGGTTTTTGTTATATGGACCTGTAACGGCGATCATAAGGAGAAATGATGGAACTCCTGAGCTTGACCCTACGGTTACTTCGGGCACCAAGCGAAGGAAGTATGCCGGTGGATAGACTGTAATGGCTACTCTCTCTAGAGAGATGTTCAACCTCTTCTTGTCCACACACTGACACCCGAAATACGCCTTTGTTCCTAATCAGACTATCCATAGTTGATGTCTTCTCTCTCTCTCTCTCACCCCCCACCTTCTTCTCCTTCAAAGACGCACTCTCTTCTGGCCCTTTCCTATAATGTTTTAAATCTCTAAATTATTTATAAGCCTTTTTTTTTTTTTTCTGACTCAGTTTGGTATTATTATCAAATCATATCTACTTACTATTTATAATAAATAATCAATTTAAAGGATTCAGTTTCACGATTCAACAGTACTCAATTAATAAAATTAGATTACAGCAGTGTGTGACTCTTTTAAATCCAAAAAAAAAAATTTTAAAAATTGTAATGATTAATGAAAAACCTGTCAGAGGAATAAATTTGTGACATCTAATATAAATTATAAATTAATTTATTTAAAAACTTAATTCAAAATCAGTTTTATCCACTTATAAATATGCACATAGGCGAGAAACTTTTTTTTTTTATCACTGTTGTTTTCATATATGGTAAGTGTTAGGTTTCCTTTTAGGAACTGATAAGTGTCACATTTTAAGTAATTTGTCACCTTTTCTATTCATTTATTCCCCTTTTTAGACAAATTAAATCAAAAAAGTAATAGGTATTTCAATACATTGACATACGAAGCTTAAATTAGAAAATTGGTATGATTTACAGACTTAACTTTTTTTATTTATAAAATTTTAGAATTTACAATATATTTACTTGGCATTTGTTGAAATTATTAATAATATTAAGGTCAAGCATGGCTATATGACTCATGCCCTCTCAAGCTGTCCAATTTTCTAAGTCGAAAGGCAAAAAAGAGTTGACTATCTCCTTCCTGAAGAGAAATTTCACAAAATATTACAAGTCCTTCTAACAATAAACGCTATCCATACATATTTAATGGATGTTTATTTAAGTGTTCCAACATGTAGATGTGAATTAAGTTATATAATTACAGAAATAAAGTCAACGTGTATATATATATATATATATATGGGGAAATTCATGACATGTAAACACATTAGTGGACTAATTAATTATTCATTCATTTATACTTTATGAATACAAAGAAGGCCCTTTTTTTTCTATATTAAGAAGGTCGGTTGGTTAATCGGATCTTGTAGGTATTGTTTTTTTATTGATCTTGTGATCATTACAATATTGAAGTCCAAACGGCTGTGCTAATTTTTTTTTATCATTCTATTGATTCAGATATTCCTATATATAATAATTTTAAAATATTATTTTTTAAGTATTTGATTGAATTGATATCACTCGTAAGGGTGATCAAAATCTTATTTGATTTGAAAAATTCGATAATTTTTTCAAATTTTGAATTAAATAGTTTGAGTTATTTGGATCAACTCGAATAAAAAATTAAGTTTTTCGGTTTAACTCGAATATGAATTATATAATTCTATTTATCCAAAAATCAGAATAAGAAAAGACAAAATTACATCGTTTTGATAAATGTTTACCTTTTTTAAAGTTGAAAGTCAAAACCATTAAATTAAAAGGCAAAACTACATTATTTTGATAAATGTTTACTCATTAAGTTAAAAGTCAAAATCATTATATTGTCTATATAGTTAAATAATTTTGTACTTCGTTTACTAGTTAAATAATCGGTTCATGTAAACACAACATTGAGTATAAATAATAAATTTCGTTAACTCTACTCAACTTGACTTGAAATTTTTTGACTCGACTTGATCCGATTCGAACAAAATTCAAATTGAGTTCAGTTACTAAAATAGGATTCGTCAACTCAACTAATTCAAAATTTTTTGACTCGATTCGACTCGACTCGATCGAATACTCACCCCTAATCACTCGTCGATAAAAATTATTCTTTTTATGAATTATGAATTTTTTTTATATATAAAATCTAGAAAAATATAGCTATCGGATTTCAATTTCTAGATCTTTCACCCTTGTTAATGCGTATTCCCTAGCTCTCAACCGGATTTCAATTTCTCCTCGTAACTGCAATCACTTGTGGTCCTCTTTATGGGAAGCTAAGCTTCCCCTCAAGTTGAAGTTTTAACTCTGGAAATGTTGGCACCAAGCTCCCCCAACAAAACAGTTCATTGCTCAGCATGGTTTAGATATCCCAATTTTGTGCCCTCTTTGCGAATGTGCCCTAAAGAGTATTCAACATCTCCTCCGAGACTGCCAACGATCAAAGCAATTATGAGATTCTATTTATGCTCACTTTAATTTCATCCCTCTTTGTTTTAATACTTGGGATAATTGGATTCGAGCTAATATCCCCTCCAATAAATGGGTTTGGAGCTCTCAAGTCCCTTGGCCCATTGTATTAACCTTCTCCTCCTGGAAAATTTAGCTATGTCGAAATGCCCTAGTTTTTTGCCAATCTAGACTCTTTGAAGGATTTGTTCAGAGATTTGTTGCGAGAGTTGGTGAATTCATTGCACTATCTCCTCTAGGTATTAAGTAAATTAGTTTATGCTAGCAAATGAAAATATCCAAAATACAGTATAACCATAAGAAATAAAAAAACTCATGATAATCTTCAAAGAAATCAAAAGGGAATCTTCAAATTTGATGGAAATCTGCTTTAGAATCAGCTTCAATGGTATTTTTTAATTTGTTTTCTTGAATATTCTATGACAATTCCCTCATTTCTTCTTATTTTTTCATAAATAGGTCTTAAAATGCCCGAAAAACTTAAAAAATGCACTTTCCCGCAAGTTTGGAGTGCGATTCACAATTTTCATATGGTCTGGCACATGGTTGTGTGACAACCCGTGTATCCAGTACGTGTGGAAGGGTCCAGCCCGTGTGGCTCTTGTAACTCACTATGATTTTTTGATTTTCACTCGTTTTTCGCTCATTTTACTTCCAAATGCTCTCCTAAGTATAAAAACATGAATTTAAAGGATTGGGAGCATAAAATTCACAATTTACATCGAATAATCACCAAGAACCGTATTAAGAACAATATTAAAACATGTTACTTTTAGCACCTATCATCCCTCTTAAGCTTTTCCCTATTTCTTGGAAACCTCTGCTAGACGAATAGTTTAAATTGAATATGAATGGCTCATCCCTTGGTGCTCCAAGGAAGGCCGGAGTAGGGACCCTCATTCATGACCATTTTAGGGATTGGATTTTCGGATCCTATCTTTTTATCTTGAGAGCAACCAGTGTTGAAGTGAAATTGTGGATCCTTCGAGATGGTCTTTGATTACTGATAGAAGTGGATGCTACCACATATATACACTTTATGAAAAGTAGCTTTGCTACTAATATTTTGTTTTCTCCTCCGATTACTCATTGCAAGATGTCTTTTATTCTATGAGTTCTAACTCATTAATTCATGTCTTTCATAAAGGGGAACAAATGTGCAGATGCACTTGCTTGTTTGTGGAGTAATTTTCAACCTTCCTCTCCCTCGGATATTCTTGTTGTGAATGACTATTTTTGTTTGTTTTCTACCTCACTCGTTTGTTTAGCCCATTTACTTATAGATGATACTTAGGGGTACCTATATATCAAACTCTTATTTAGTTTAATTTAATTATCGTTCCATTTCTCAACAAAAGAAAAAACTTAAAAATTATAAATTTAAACATATTTAAATACATAATATCTTTTAATTTTAAAAGCTTAAAAGATTATATGTCTTTCAATTTTAAAAATTGGGTCTTAACTTGAATGAAATGGTGATCTTGTCAAACATTTATTTGATATGTATTCAAACCGTATTACTCATTTTACCCCTAATATTATATAAAAAGAAAAGTTGAGAAGGATTAGAGTAAATTTAATTTATATAAAAGAAAACAAAGATGAAAGGCAGGAGTTTGGTCCAAACTGATTTCATGATCCAACATATTGGAAACGTTTGGAAAACATGTGTTTTCCTTGATAGATTCTTCTCCGCCAATCTAATATTAAGACAGGGAAGCCAAATCGTGCGAAATCGCCTGCTCCACAATTGCATGAATTTGTCTGATTCAATGAATGTTAAAATTGGCTTAGCAATTTCTGTTTTTTAAGTTTTTATCCACTGTCACATGACGTCTTGTCTCAAGGTTTAAAGCTACATATTTAAAATATTTAAATTTCATTAAATGTATAAAACGTCACACCCCATTTAAACGGTCAATTTAAATGCAAAACATTATATTTTATTATCGAAATAACTCAAACTATAACCATTCATTTTATTAAAAATTAAATTGAAAAGTGTAATAAAATTCATAAATTTTAAGATATAATAAATTAAAAGTAAAATATGCCCATACGTAATGACTTGTGATCAAATAGAAATAAATATAAAGTCTGAATACGAATTCTAAATCAAATTAGTAAAATTAAAGTATTTTTTGTCTATTTTAATATTTTTATTTCGAATTAGACTATGGTTACTTGGGACAATATGTTTTGAGCTTGACCTTATAAAATTCATTAAATGTGAGCTTATTCATTATGAATTATTTCATTAATAAACAATGTTTTAAGTCACCTAATTTAATTACTAGAAGTTTATTTCTTTAAAAAATATTATTTTGAGGAACCTATCTTTTATATTTTAATAAATTTAAAAATTTTAAAATATTTAAACTCAAAACATCATATTCTTCATTAATTTAACTTCACCATTTAAATCAAAACCACCTACAATTTTTTAGAATTTTATTATATAAATAATAGGTATTAGGCCTAAGCCCGAAACCGCCACAATAATTTGGGCCAAAACATGATTTCATCACATTGCCACTGTCGCTAAACAGTTGTTTTCCAATATAATGTGACCATCAATCTATTGGGGATAACGTCAGAACTTATGTCAAGATCCCTTGGCAGGGTGATAATAGATGCTATACTCCTAAGCCTACCTATTAGAGGATCTTCGTAATTCAAAAGGTAGCTTCCCATCAGTCCAACAGTGTTGTACCCTCCAACCGTGTCCTATCTCAACGCACTTCCCATTATATACCCTCATATCCTCCCTACGTGCATTCTATCACCTGCCAAACTCCCTAATGTTCTAGATAACATGGCAATCATAGTGGGTATCCTAATATATAAATTATTTTTAATCAAAATAGAAACTAAAATTTAGAATATAAATATATATGTGAAAAATATTTAAATATATATAATTTATCAAGAAATTAATATTTATATTATAAATTTGTATATGCAAAAAACATTTAAAAACATTAATAACCCAAAACGGTACACCAAAATATGCCAATTCTGGTATATACTAGTACCAAAACAAAAACAATACACTCTCCAGTACAGTACTTACTACCTTGCTTAACAAAGATAAAAACAATGACATACTAATTTTTTTTCTTTATTCCTAGGTTATTCTTTGGATATGGTGAGGAATGCTTATTATGGGAGAAATTGTAATAAGAGATAAATGACGATTCTGTAGAATGAATGATTTGGTGAATCAAACGAAGGAATCACTAGTTATCACTGAATTGAACAGTAATGGAATGACTATTACAGTAGATCAAACATGATGTTAGTTCCTAAGCTTCAATCAAGCCGTTCACCTCTCCTTTCCTTACCTGAGACTTCCTGTACTTGACGAATCAGAAGCCCATCACCATCTCTAGGAGAACTGCAATTCTGTTCATCCCTCATCACAATCGCCACTTGACGAATCAAGCCATTGGATTTTTAAATTGTTTTTATACAATATTTATTAAGGGTGGGATAGGGTAACAATTTAAACCCGTGTCAAACGAATGTATGATAAAAGTTTTAATTAGAATTTTAATTTTATTTGGTCTCTCCTTGGCCCAATTATCTAATGCTTTCATGTTTTGAGAATGCGTTTTTAAAGTTAGTTGCCTAGTGAGAGAGTAAATACTGCCTTCTTGCTCATAATTTCGCATTTGTTTTTTCTTTAAATCAAATAACAATATTACGTTTTCCTTAATTAAATGAGCAAAGGAAAACCAAAGAATGTAAAGGAAAATGAAGTAATCTAGTGTATGTTCTAAACTCAAATGGTTGCTTAAGATATCTCACAAGACATGTTTGATGTTGAATAGAATAGGCTAAACATAAAACCAAACCATAACCCATAAACAGCGGATGAGGGGTGCAAGCTGGTTTATAAGATTTTCTCTACACTCCTCGTTTGAAATTGTAAATCAAACAAATGCAAATACAAATATAATCGAAACTAGACCAAAATAACATTACAAAAGACTTACACCACTGAAATTTAAGTCCGAACAAACATAAAAGACAACCTGGTGGTCCAAAGTCACTATTGAAGTCTTCTTTCTTTTAGAAAAAAAATCTTATGCAAACTAATTAAATAAAGAAAAGAAAAAAGAATGCTAAATAAATAAATGGTAATCCTATTCCTATATCAAAAAATTGGGAAACAAAGAGGGTAAAATCGTCAACGCCATCATATAACATACGAGGACCTCCGCCATCTTTTTTGTATATAACATCTTCATTCTCATGTTTGACTTTTCACTTTCACTTGCAATTTCTCGCTATTCCCATTAGCCCACGCTTGTTGATGGCTACCCATCTTTTCACTTTCCGTCCCTCCAGAACCCACGCCTCTGCTATTCCTGCTCACCTTAAGCCGGACTCCGACCGCCGGAGAACTACTACGTTATCTACCCCGACCAACTGCTGGGCACCGCTGTTTGGATTACCGTCCGACCCCGACTACATTGATTCCGATAACAAAACTGAGGTGAAGCAAAGACGCCAAGTCGAATCGCTAACGGACGTGGGACAAAAATGGGCCAGAACAAAGTTTTACCCGGCTCGCTTCGCGGAAGATAAGGCCAGGCAGCTCCGTATGATGACTACCACCACCTCCTCATTTCACGACATTATGTATCATTCATCCATCGCTTCTCGACTCGCTTCCGATTTCAAGGATCGCTAGGCTCTATGGCACTCTTCCGCCATTCACCGCTAAAATTTGTACCTATTATTTATTTTCTTCTTTACGGTTGTATGTCCATTTTTCAATATTCTTATCAAAGGACTGAAATTTTTTTGTTAGATAATGAATATTCCAGGATGATGATGTGTAATTACTGAATATCTGATATGAATCTTTATTTTGTAAATTGTGAATATGATTCATATATGTCACGACCTAATCTGCAGATTTCACTTGCTCTTAAAACAGTGAAGAAATGAAGGATTAAAAATGGTGTTAAGATGTTGCATTGCTTTATTGTTGTTCGGGATCCCAGACCCACGGTAGTTGTCGATAAGCCGTCAAAGATTCTCCAAATATGCTAACTAAGACCCATTCAAGTATCAAAAATAGGTATATGCTTCGTACCCAAAAAGAAAATAGGAATATGCTAAGTTCTCTTTCAATTGTTCCCATTATATTTGTGGCTGCCTCGTAGGGATGGGATAAAAACAAGAGGAGAGCAGAAAAAATTCATATCAAAATCCAACATGTCAAATAATATTTGATTCATCATGTAACTATAAAGTTGCTTTCTTTTTTCACGTTTAATTTAACGGCAAATAATGCATCTCTTTCTTTGTCCATTCTAAGTTTTTATGGTTAAACTTTGCCTTCTCTTTCAAACCACCCTTGCATACGCAAATAAGCACCAGAGGTAAAAAAAAAACACAAAAAGGGTTGTCAAAGAACATCCCTTTGGCATCGTCAAGGGTTTCTCTTTAAAAGATCCAAGTACTACTTGCAAATTTCTCAAGCATGAAAATTGCGTGTGACAATGAAAGCAAGAATCATGCCAAGGCCACTTTTAACACTGCTCCACCACACAACTACCCACCCACTTGTTTTCCTTTCCTCTTCAAACCCAACCTACACACCCAAAAGTTAGATGCAAAGCAATTCATGTATATGATACCACATAACTACTTGCTTGATAATGATGCATATCAGCAATGAATAATGTATGGATGGTAGTTTTTTTTTTTTTTTCCCTCTTTAAAAACGTTAAAACCTAACGATTTCACCTTGTAATATCAGGCAGAGTTCACAGCATTGTAGTTCCGGCTTCTAATGCATAGACATGACCTGCACATCTATCACATTCGATAAAGAAATTACAGTTTAACAAAAAAGCAGCTCACTCAATCTTATTTCTCTTTAAAATTGAAACTAATTCCGTAATATGAAGCTTTAAATCTTACGCCTAACTTAATTATAACTGTGAGATACAAATTATCATCCCACAATGAAAGGAATGAGAAGAATACAATTCAAGCTTGTTCTAAGGCATAATAGAAGAATAATTATTAGAGGGGTAATCAGTTCCTCAAGCCAGACTCTGCAATGTTCACTTGCTCTCAGCATCATATAGATCCGAACTGCAAATTTATCAAGGAAAAGAAACCAGAAGAGGAAAAGCAGAGAACAAGGAGCATAACTAAATGACAAGGTTAACTAATGCAGATGTATTTAATGGAACAAAACAAAACTCAATTATAAACTGACTCCAGATTTCCTAGCTTGTTGTAGAACCATGAATTATTATATGAGTGACATGTTTTTAAAAGGCATATCATAGATTACCCGATTGCCTACTCCCACCACCCAATCCCCAACGAAAGGAAAGAAAGAAAGATGACTGGTAAATTTTATATCTCATGTAGCATGTAAGTATGCAATTTTATTAGGAGGCAGAGTGAACAAGTTCTATATATAGAAAATGTTCAGCATATAATTAATATTAAGCAAAACAAGGCTGTAAGTTAAATGTCAAATAAATTGAACAATTAAGAGAGTCAATATTGTAATTCTCAATGCATGTCTCTCTCTTGCACAGTTCTCACACATCTATATTGAAATGCATTTTACGTTTCTTGTTTGTTGTTCAGTTAAAAGGAAGAGAAACATTCCCTTGAAACACATTTTAATAAGTAAAACGAGGATATCACAGTACAATTAAACCTTTTCCTTCTCTTGGAGAGATGCCTCACCACAAAATAATAGGGAACACAAAGGCATTGCTTTTACAAATGTGATTATTATAAGTTTGCAACTTAAAGTGACGCGAGATAGGTTGTAGAATGACTTTTAAAAATAGAATGCACTGCTTCCGAAGGACAGAACATCAATGAAGGCATATTAGATTCGTAAGATAGAAATCAATCATCGTCCGCTTGGTTATAGAGCCTTATTTTAGCTGACAGCATAAGCATAAGGCATGAATCTTAACATTTAGATTACTTGTCGCTATTTTCATTACTACTGGTGAGAAAATATGATCTTTTCATATTTCTTGGCTCTTGCACCGCACATCTACCCCCTTATAAAAAATTCTTTAAAAAAATCTCTATATAACCAGAAGCAATGACACTCTTAACAATAAATGAAACGAATTGGAGTTCACGGGAATCAATTTTCAGTTTAAAACATTTGAGAAACCAATGTACTGATGATTTAATGCTTTCCCTTATTTTTCCTCACCAAACAAATTCTTCAGAGGCATAAAGAATCCAAATAGAAAGCCCAATCTTGCTTATATGCATCTCCATTCTTTACAATCAAATAAATTAATCTCTCAAAGGCAACATCTGCATGATGCATTGTAGAGACACATGTATTGTTGAAAACAAATGACCTCCTATTGATAATAAGTTACATGTAGACATCATTGCAAGACATGTGGAAAGCCAACTTTTTAAAGCTGGAATATACATGCATCTATCATTCAGCCAAATACCCAGGTCCATGATTTATCAATACATTAGCGTTGAACCAATTTTATTAGACAACACACATGCCATCATTGAACTCAATACTTGTAAACAGTCAAAACTGGGAATACTGATGTAAGTGTACACCATACAGCGTTCAGATCATAGAAAATGGAACAAGATTCTCCAATTTACATAAAGACTAGGAGCACATAAAAGAATATGCAGTAGCAGGCACTCAACAATTTAAGCACGAATGATTAAGAGGAAGGGGGAGAAACAGAGAACCAACAATCAGGTACAGTAATTAAAGCAAAATAAGGTAAAAATAATAAGGATACACCAAATAAGAACCATGAATAAAAGCCCCAGCCAACACAATAGTAAACAGCCGGTCCCTTAAAACTGGGTTCTTCCTCAAAGAAAGTCGAACTGACAAAGGCAAAAAGAATTAAGAACCCATAAAAGACTTATATCTGAAAAACAAAACCCAGGTATCAAAATCACCCAAAAAAGGGAGGACAAGAGAGATTGTAGACTTACTTAAAGGGAGAACAGGGGCATAGACTAAAGGGACTAGGAACTTGAAAGGGGGTCCTTTGTTCTGCCTCCTATAAACAACTTCCCTGTGAATAGATATTAAAAACAAATATTAAAACGTAGTGGCGAGAATCAGAAAAGAAGAAAATGAAAGATAGTTAACAAACATATGGGGGAAATTTTAAGAAAAATGGAGAATTTTCGAAAAGACTTACGAATTAGAGTGATCGGAAGGGGAGGCCATGGAGGGGTTTGAATAAAAAGTAAAATTTAAGAGGTTTGAAAGGAAATTTAGTTCTGCGGGAACTGAAGATGGCGGGTTTGGCGATGATCTGATCTGGATGAAAGAAATTAGAGTAGCGTATCGTACGTCTTGCTTATGACTTTTTCTTGTTTGGAGTCGCCCACCGTTTTGGGAGGCTGTTTTAGGTTTTTTACTTTTGTGCGGATTAATATATACAGAGTTAAACTTATACTTTGTAACTCTATATTCTTTGGGTAAATTGCACTAACAGTCACTCAACTTGTGAGTAGTTAATAAAACAGTCATCTGAGTTTCATTTCAGTCACTAAACTTTAAAAAAATAACAAAACAATCACTAACGTTATTGAAAAGTGACAAATTAGTCACTCATTAACATTTTCCGTCACAGGCTTAAGGGGATAACTGACGTGGCCAGTTAATTAGCTGATGTGGCCAGTTAAATTGCCACATTGGACGAGTAGTCAAAAGGTCAAAAAGAAAAGAAAAGATGATTGGTCTTTTTTTGTCTCTTTCTTCTTTTTCTTTTCAACTTTCTCTTCATCTTCTTCTCCCTCAATCTTTGTCTTCTTATGCTTTTTTTTTTCTTGTTCTTCTCTCCTTTCTCCTTCAACCTTATCTTTTATCATCTCCTAAATTCGGGTCTTTTTCTTTTAATCCGAATGTGCTCCCACCTATAGTTGTGATGCAAAGTGTTTAACACTAATAAGATAGTGATAAAATTTACAAACAGCTAAAAAAATTGAACTGTTGGTTGTTGGGGATGCAAGAAAAATACAATGTACTGCAGCTACAAGGAAGCAATTTAGTAGGCACTCATGTACAATGGTATTTGAGGCACATGATAAATGCATTTTGGTTCTCGAGAACCAAGCCAACCAGTTTTCAGCTTGGTTTCAACCATTGCAAATACAACTTTTGTTGGCTTCTTCTTCAGCTTTAACCTACCAGTATCTTCTTTTACACCCTTTTTTTTCAAGGACTAATTCCTAAGGCAAGAGGGACAACAGGCTTGGGTGTCTTTATTTTCTCTACTATTATAGCTTAAGTGGTTAGAACTACCCCAGAAACAGAGACAGCAGTTTGTAAGGCCAGCATACAAAAATGTCAAAATTTAATCCATGATCTATCTAATAAGACCAAAAAGATAATGAAAAATCAATAGACAATAACTTCTCAATACATGCAAATAGATGGTTGACTCCAAAATAGAGTCATATTTTTGCTACAATATCAGCACCAATCTGTTCATTTGAATCTTCCATTGAATTCTTTATTGTGTGAATCTGCTCTGACAAATGTATATAAGTTGCACCACCACCAAGTACTATCCCTTCATCCATGGCAGCAAATGTTGCATTCTGTGCATCTTCAATTCTTAATTTATAGTCTTCAAGTTCTATCTCATTATGTACTCCTACCTGCAATTGCGATACAAAGTGTTCAACAATTCTTAGTTTACGGTCTTTAAGTTTTATTGCAGAACAAAACTCCTTCCATTTTCTCTTCTTCTTTTCCTCTTCTTCTCCATTTTTTCTCTTATTCTTCTTTTTCTCTTCTTCTTCTACTACCCAGGGCTCTGAAATGGGTTTAGGGTTAAAAATGACTGTTTAAAATGACAGCTAGTCCACAGTTAAATGCCATGTCACTTTTCCGTTACGTCTGTAACGGAAAATGGTTAAAATGATTGTTTTGTTATTTTTTCAAAGTTGAGTGACTGAAATGAAACTCATGTGACTGTTTTGCTAGTTACTCCAAAGTTGAGTGACTGTTAATGTAATTTACCCTTTTTCTTTTTAACTTCAACTCACACCTAATCTTAAGTAGAAATTGGTAACTCATCTTGTTATTTTTTTAGTTGATAAAATATTTATATAGTGTTGAATAATATTATCGACCAATAGTAGGTCATTTTACGTATTCTAATGATGTTAGTTAAGTACATAAAATAAATATAAATTGACTTGTAATTTTTACGTTTAGGTATTAGTTAAATAAAAAAATTTTAATTACAATAGATATAAATTTAGATATCTTCGTTTGTACTAACCCTTTGTCTAATTATCTATGTTATATACATAGACTCAATTGCATAATGATTAAAATCCAGGCTAAAAAGTAAAAGAAAAAAAAATAAAAAAATTCAATTCATCTCTTATGAAGAAAATGTATACAATTGAACTTTCAATGATTAAAACAAATTATTTTGCATTTTCCATTAACCTTCATTTGATAGATTTAATCGTTAATGGCGCTAATGTGACTCAAAAAAGCCACAGATAAACTACTCCAGACTTTTCCTTCTCTAGAACCAACAACAATGACTGAAACAACTACGCCATCAGTTTGAAATTAGCTCATCATTCCAAGCTTTGTGTCCATTACTCTAATGCCTACTTTCATGCTCATCAAGACTATATGGGAAAATAACCTCTTTTTGGTGGTTTTCAAGGCAAAAGAAAATTGGATTTTTTGGGGTTTTAAAAGAAAAGAAGATTTGATGGAGAAATGAGGATACTTCTTGCAACAATGGCCTAAGGAAGTGATAAAGAAGCAATTGGCAACAATCTTTCGCTTATACGGAAGAGTACTCTTGCTGCCAAGAATTTGCTTGTGAAAGGAATCGGATGGAGATTGGAGAATGATACTGATATCCTAGTGTATAACGATCCATTGTTGCCTGATGATGCTAAATTTTTCATGGAATCGGCTCCTTTAATGGGTATGGAATTTATTATAGTCAGTGAGCTCTTTTCAAGAGGATAGCCCTACTTAGGATAAATCAAATGATCAACTGGTATTACATTTCAGTAAAAAAGGGTTACTCTAGCTTTGCAAACGACTACCACTACAGGAAAATAGACTTTTAGCGGCGCTTTTTTTAGCCTTTAGCGGCGCTTTTAAGCGCCACTAAAACTTTTAACGGTGCTTTCTAAAAAGCCGCAAAAAACGTCGCTATAGGTAACGCCACAAAAATTTGTGGCGTTTATTGAAAAAAAACTCCGTTAAAAGTCAAGGCTTTTAGCGGCGTTTGTGGAAGAAGCGCCGCTAAAGGTCAAGGCTTTTAGCGGCGTTTGTGGGAGAAGCGCCGCTAAAGGTCAAGGCTTTTAGCGGCGTTTGTGGGAGAAGCGTCGCTAAAGGTCAAGGCTTTTAGCGACGCTTTTTCTACAAACGCCGCTAATTTTGGCAGATTTGTAATATTTTTTTTCACCAATATCCAACCCTTCCTGCATTAAAATCCAACCAAATACAACAAATATAATATAAAATGCAACCAAAAACAGCAAATTTAACATAAAAATACAACCAAAAACATTAATTCTAAATGATACTTCAAATTTAACTAAAGATATATGATATAATTAATAAATAAAGTATAATTTAAAATATTTTTACAATAATGTTAAACGTGACAAAACTTAAAAACATTCTTACAATAAGAAAACTAATGTCTAAGGCAGCGGCTTTTGCGATTCTTTGAAACATATGCATCATCTCTTTGAAGTCAGAATGGAGGTCATCGTACTTTTTGCTCGCTCGCTACCATCGCTCGTGCCTCGCCTCTCTCGCTTCTGTATTACCGCCTCCCTTTCTGCTTTGCCTCTGCTTTAAGTTGTTCTTTGGAGTTTTCATATTTTCATTGAACCTCAACAATTTGCTCAACCATGTTCGCTTGTATTTGAGCTATCTGGTCTCTTAACCTCGAACTTGACTTGAGCTTGACTTTGGAAGGCATGAATTCTTTGGGAGCAGATCCAAAATATTGGTCTGGGTAACACGGATCCTTGAAATCGAACCCGACCGTACCTTTCGGGACCCAAAACTTCGGTGATAATTCTGTTATCAATGTTCTCAAGATTAGCGAACTATCACTCGAAGCAATCGCTTCATATTCCGCCTTCTTCTCCTTTAGTTTCTCCTAAAAATCAATTAAAGAGTTAGAAACGAAATATATAATAAAAAGGAATGCAACATAACTTAACATTATTTAAAACTACTAATGATGAATTGAATTAAATAATTATAATTAAAGATTATAAATATTTAAAATAAATCAAATATTATTAAGTGAATATACCATAATTTCTCGACTTGGATATCATAGGAGATCCATCTTTCTTCCTATCGTAATCTCAAAAAGTCAAGGCGTCCAACTTTTGTCCGGATTTGACTTCCTACAATATAGTAGTAAGAATATTATTTAATAATAGAAAGTTATTAATATTTGAAAGAATTAATAAATTCATAATACCTCGGCCTCAGCTACAGAAGTAAAACTTCTCGACCCTGCCGTGTGCTTGAATTTTTATTTTTTCCTGCTGCTTGTTCCAACTCGCTCACGGTTTTACATAATAAAATTATTATTACGTATATAGTAAACACTATATATAAGAGTTTGGAAATACGCAATACCTCTCCTTTCTTTGAATTCCAAAATCTAACCGCATCTTCCCATTGATACCTCAGCATTCCCGGTGGAACATTTCTCAGTTTTTCCTCGAGGCTTATGTCTTTCTTAAAATATTGTTTCTTTAAAGTGCTTTTATTGTCTCTCCATCTTTTACCTAATGCCTTCTTGATATAATCATCGGAGACTTCTAAGGCAAATCTCTCCTAAAAAAACATAAGTTTAGAATGTAAATATAAATGAAACTTAAACCAAAGTATTATAAATTGCATTCACATTTTGTTACCTTAATATTAGCGAGAGCCTGATTTTTGTTGCTATCAGGCATGTGATGCTATGATTCGTAGTTGATGGGCAACATATTTGCATTTCGTGCTAAAATGCCTAAATAGCCTGCTAAAAGTCGAGCTTCAGATCCGACAGGCTGACCATGAGTATTTCTACTTACTTTAACACGCTCGATAGGATCTAAGCCGTATAAATCTCTAAGTAGCGTCGTCCTCGAACTCTCAGCGTCCCACCACTTTCAAATTTGAAAAATGATATACTATTATTATATTAAAATTGACAAATAATTCAATAATAAAAGTCAACACATGTAAAATGAACATAACATTACTTTGAAATTCTTCAAGCTCATCAAGTGTCTCCGGCACATTCGAAGATCCAACAACTGTCTGCTGTTCACTATTTCTTTCTTCCGAATTTGGAGTATTCTGGACAATACTTAAATCTCGTACTCTTCTTCTATGCATTTTTCCTGCAATACACATAAAATAGTTAAAGTTTTAGTAACAAATTACAACAATAGTAGTACATATAAAATAGTTAAATTATATAACATGACAAAGATTAAAATTATAATATTACATATAATTAAAATATTGTAAAATCTTACTGCATCATTATTCGTAAATATCTTCATCCACATCATGTCGAACCCATTGATGTTGTGTATTAGTACTAGGGATATTTTCATTTAAGTTTTGT
Source organism: Gossypium arboreum (assembly GCF_025698485.1). NCBI lineage: Eukaryota > Viridiplantae > Streptophyta > Magnoliopsida > Malvales > Malvaceae > Gossypium > Gossypium arboreum. The sequence continues at coordinate 132,145,244 of NC_069075.1, forward strand.
TCTGGAAAAGGTAATGTTTCTGATCTTTTGACGATGTCATCTCTACTTCCATTATCCATTTCAAACAAGTCTCTAGGGTGTTCCGGAGTACAACATACCAACCCTTATCAGTTAGATCTTTCAAATAAAAAACTTGTTTCACTTGAGAGGAAAATACATATGGCTCGTCCTTCAATTGTTGTCCAGTGTGAATCAAGCGAGAGAAATTCAACATTGTAAAACCAATTTGATCTTCTTTAATTCCTCGAGCAGTATTAACATCAGCCCAATCACACCGAAATAAGACAACTTTCCATCTGCCATAGTAATTCAACTCAATAATGTCGGTAAGAAGTCCGTAATACTCCACATTACCCTCAACCAGATTACTGTCCCTAGCACTAGCATAACTTGTAATTGAAGAATTAACAATAACTCCACAATTTTGAGTTCTCATCATTCTCTCACGATACTTTGTATGAAATCTGTATCCATTGATGAGGAAGGCACTATATCTTTTTATTATTCTGTTCGGACCTTGGGAAAGCCATTTAACTTCGTCATTGACGTCCTTTCCACTCCAAACCTATTGAATCGAAAGTAAATTGAATAATTAACTAAATTTCGGGATTATATGTAACTTATTAACTTTAGTTACATACCGTTTGATTTAACCATTCATGAAAAGATTTTATGAATAACTTATTAATCTCTCGATGTTGCAATCTTCGAGAGCTTGCACGAGATCTCAAAATTTGTTTGTACTCACTATGTTAAAAACAAGTGTAATTGGTTAGAAGATAAACAAATCAAAACGACAAATATGTGAGGAAATTTTAGAACTTACTTGCGTAATGGTTCAACTAAATCGTGGTGAAAAAGTACATATCGATGTGCTTGTATTCACGATATATCATCTAATTCTGCAATTTCAACTTTGCCGATTGGTTCTCCATAACTTTGGAATAAATAAGTTTCGGCCAAGTTATGATCATTGAGCCCAGCATTTCTATTATACTGAGTTTAAATTTGATTAAGTGGACGTCTTTGATAAATCAATTAATCGTGGCGTTGAGATATTTTAAAAACAATTATCGTTTTGAAAACACGTCCTAAGTCTAGCCCATTTGAATAATTATTAACCAATTTTAAAGTTATTAAAATTAAAATAATCCCGAAAAGAAATAAAAGAAAAGTTAAAATTGGCCTTATTACAACCCAAAAATAAATAATAATTAAAGGAAATTAAATAAAAACCAAAACTTATTTAAAAGCCCAAAGACGATCACCGTGGCCACTCTGAATCCCCTCCGGCCCAAGTCCCCACATCAAGGCTCACTGCAAGGTTAAGGAAAGGGGTGAGTTTGGAAACTCAGTGTGCAACAAGCCCTTTCGAGCTCAAAACAATAACGACTGTTGGGCTGAGCCCAAATCCAATCTCAACATGTCTTGGGCCATAGCCCTTTTTCATATTCATAACACCTGGTCAAGCCTTTTCATATTTCATATTATTGGGCGAAGCCTTTTATCAGAAAGCAGTATGGCCCGTAGGCCCATTTCAATATCACATGTAATGTCAAATGAGAGAATGCAAGCCTAATTGGGGAGACTACTCAACTCACCATCCGCTACTCTCCACCCGTACCAACCAACACACCATGTGGGGATTAACTCGACCCACCCCGCCACAACTCTCCACTGGCAGCATAGCTGCTTTATCATATAACTGGAGGCCTAGCCTCTTTTAATAACTGGGGCAAAGCCCTTTTAACAACTGGGGCATAAGCCCTTTATCATAACTGGGGCATAAGCCCTTTAATAACTGGGGCATAAGCCCTTTAATAACTGGGGCATAAGCCCTTTTGCACTTCCTCCATCCATATAAAAACCCAACCCAATGCATTTATGAACATCTCGTGTGCATATCATACATATCATGTGCATATCATACATGTCATGTGCATATCATACATATCATGTTTATCAAAATCCCATGCATTAAGTTCATGTATAAACCCTAGGGGTATAATGGTCATTTTTACCTAGGGGCAAAATGGTCATTTTCATATTATAAGGGTAATCTTGTAATTTTACCAAAATTAGGGTTTCCATGTTCATTAACGGTTACAAACAATTCATGGGTGCAAACAGTGATTACGGCCCATTTTTAGAAAACGAGTTATTGGGCCAAAAACCCCTAATGGGCCCTACTCAGCTGATTTTGTCATCTAGGCCCATTTAGCCTATATCCATAACAATATTAACAGTCTTAACATGCAATTTAACATATTTCCGTTCTCTACCAATTTTACCCAAAGCGGGCTGAAAGCCCAATGGGCCCCACTTCTACCCTCGAGGCCCAACTTACCAAGAACGCCAAAAATCACATTCTTACCGTTTCCATCGTTCTCGATCATCGTCTCATCGATTCTAACTAACTAGTGAGCGTTCGCTTGCTCACAAGTCCTCGAAATGCCAAGATTTCGGCATTTCGACTTTTCAGCATTTTATCGCTTTAAACTATGAAAAAGGGTTCGTTACACACCTGTTTTGCGATATTCCTTGACGAGATCTCCTATGCGATTTCTCCTATAATCAACCACTTAAAGATTATACCATGTTAATATTAAACTAAATCGAAAACTTCCTATTATCGTCACTTACACATTCGGCCACCATCCATAATGGCCTTAGGAATCTTACCTTTGTCGCGATTGATGACTAGGTCTAGCCACTCCGGTGATCCAAGCTACTCCAAGTCGACACTACACCTTGCTGCTCCTCCACTAAATAAACCACAAAATATTAAAAGAAGACCCCATAAGTCTATACCCATATTGACCATCTCCCTAAATTTGGGGTTTGACTTTTGGCCAAAGTTACACTAGGAATTGTTTAGAGTTTGAACACTTACCACAGTCTTTCTCCTCTTGAATCCGGATGCCTAAAAGGTAAAGAAATCGAACGCCAACTATTGAAAAGGAAAGAAAAGATTGCTGGTCACAAAGAATCGGCACCCCTATCTTATTTGATTTGACTTTTTGCGGACTTCTAGAGAAATAGAGATAAGGAAAGAAATAATAAATGAGTGGAGGAAAGTAATGGGCTGGTTTTGAAAAAAACGGAGAAAAGATGAGAGGAAAGATGGTAGATTCGCTAGGGAAGAAAAGAAGAGAAGAAAAGAAGAAAAATAAAACTAAAACAAAGGAGAAAACGGCACAGCTAATACCCTTCTGCCGAAATTACTAACCTAAAACCCTTCTGCTGAATTCCCCTCTCTAACCCCTTCCAAACGGTTAAGCTCTATCCTTCTCTCAAATTCCTAAAATCTCTCCCCTTATCCCTCCTTAATTTATGCATTTGACTTGATCCAACTCCCCTCTTACAGAATCCACTTAGGTTCCAACACTTACCCTTCCTGCACATGAAAATAAATACTCTTATTTGCCAACACAGGGAATCGAACCCATGTCCTCCTCTATGCTCCACACGCCACCTTTTTTAGGAGCTTAGTGGCGTCACCCTTGCCACTTCACCAAAGCTCTTTTTGTGATACATTTTACCCACAACTTAATATAAGGGCACCTAGCCAGAACCCCTAACTCCTAAGTCCAAAATTTAAAAATTCTACCGGGTTTTGGCCAACTCATGGGCCTTCCATAAGCCCATTTACATACCCAAATTATGAATTCCATCATCACATACCAAATTTTAGAAATTTACTTAAAATATCAAGAATCATGAAAAACACGAAAATCGAGGATGTTACAACTCTACCCTCCTTAAAGAAATTTCGGCCTCGAAATTTACGATCAAACAGTTGAGGGTATCACGACGCATTGCCTCTTCGGTCTCCCATGTAGCTTCTTCCTTGCCATGGTTCCTCCAAAGTACCTTCACTAACGGGACTGACCTCCTTCTCAACACATTGACATCATGATCAAGTATTTGCACAGGTTCCTCTTCAAAGGTCAAATCCGACTGTACCTCAATTTTTGCAAGCGCACGATATGAGTTGGGTCGAACGATATCGCCTTAGCATGGACACATGGAAGACATCGTGAATGCGATCCAGTTCTGGAGGTAACTCTAGCTGATAAGCCACCGGCCCTATCCGCTTGATGATTTGGTAAGGCCCAATAAACCGTGGGCTCAACTTACCCTTCTTACCAAATCTCAAAATCTTCTTCCAAGGCAAAACTTTCAAAAAGACCATGTCCCCTACCGCATATTCAATATCCTTACGCTTCAGATCGGCATAAGACTTTTGTCGATCCGACCTCTTTAACCGCTTCCTGATCACCTTAATCTTGTCTTCAGTATCTGTACCAACTCTGGTCCAAGTATTTGCCTTTCCCCCAATTCTGCCCAACAAGTAGGCGAACGACACCTTCGCCCATATAGTGCCTCATATGGAGCCATCTGAATACTTGCTTGGTAACTGTTGTTATCGCGAACTCCGCTAATGGCAAATGGTCCTCCAAATGCCTCTAAACTCAATAGCACAACCCTCAACATATCCTCTAAAATCTGAATAACCCTCTCTGACTGCCCATCCGACTGAGGGTGAAAAGCCGTATTGAAATCCAATCGCGTTCCCAATGCCTCATGCAACTTCTGCCAAAATCGAGATGTAAACCTTGGGTCTCGATGCGAAATTATCGATCTTGGCACACCATGCAACCGTACTATTTCCGCCTCATACAATCTGGCCAACTTCTGAAGTGAGTAATCGGTTCGGACAGGTATGAAATGAGCAGATTTCGTGAGTCTATCCACAATCACCCAAACCGAATCCTTCTTAGAAGGTGTCAACGGCAACCCACTCACAAAGTCCATAGTTACCCTTTCCCACTTCCAAAGTGGTATCTTTACCGGTTGTAACAATCCCGAAGGTAGTTGATGCTCGGCCTTCACTTGTTGACATGTCAAACATCTTCTTACAAATTCGGTCACTTCTCACTTAAGCCCAGGCCACCAATATTGCTCTCGCAAGTCGCGATACAACTTACTCCCCCCTGGATGCATAGCACAAGGTCCATTATGTGCCTCTTTCAAAATCATCAATCTCAAGTCGAGTCTTTCAAGATACAAATTCTTCCTCGAAAACAAAGAACTCCTCACTATTTAACCCAAAGTCGATTCTCCCCTTCTCAACTTGTCAAACCGAGAAACCAACGCCTCATCCTCCAACTGTTGCTTTTAATTTGTTCTACCCAAGTCGGTCTTACTTGCAACTCCGCCAATAAACTTCCGTCGTCATACAAACTTAGACGAGCAAACATCGCCTTTAATTCCGCCACAGCTTTTCGACTTAGCGCATCAGCCACGACATTCGCCTTACCTAGATGATACTCGATCGAACAGTCATAGTCCTTTAACAACTCTATCCACCTTCGTTGCCTAAGATTCAGCTCCTTTTGAGTCAGCAAGTACTTAAGACTCTTGTGATCCGTATATATGATGCGTTTCTCTCCATACAAGTAATGCCTCCATATCTTAAGTGCAAAGATTACCGCCAATTCCAAGTCATCGTAGGGTAGTTCACCTCATGTGGCTTAAGTCGTCGTGAAGCATACGCGACCACTTTACCCTCTTGCATCAACACTTGACCCAAACCTACATGTGACGATCATTGTACACACAGTGAAATCCTTACCGGACTGGTGAATCAAAGCGGTGCTTCCGTCAAAACCTTCTTCAACTTCTCAAAAGCCTTTTTCGCTTATTTGTCCAAACAAAAGGTGCTCCCTTCCTTATAAGTTTAGATTAGCGGGTCGCCAACACGAGAAAATCCTTCCACGAATCTCGATAATAACCCGCCAACCCCGAAAACTTGAATCTCATATCGACTCGGTGGCTTCCATTCCAAAATTGCTTCAATCTTTCGAGGGTCCACCCGATCCCCCGGCAGACACAACATGCCTCAAGAAGGTAACTTCCTTCACCAAAACTCGCACTTACTAAACTTTGTATAAAGTTGCTTCTCCTTAACACTTGCAGCACTACACGAAGATGCCCATCATGCTTCTCTTCCGTTTCCGAATACACCAAGATATCATCAATAAAAACGACTACGAATCGATCCAAGTATGGCTGGAATTCCCGATTCATCAAATCCATGAATCTTTGCGGTGCATTAGTCAACCTAAAAGGCATTACCGAAATTCGTAATGACCATATCGAGTCCTAAACGCCGTCTTATAAATATCCCCCTCTTTAACTCTTAATTGATGATATCCCGACCGAAGGTCGATCTTAGAAAACACCGAGGCTCCTTTTAATTGGTCGAACGGATCATCGATTCTTGGTAACGGATACTTGTTCTTGATAGTCGACTTATTCAACTGCCGATAGTCAATACACATTCGCATAGTCCCATCTTTCTTCTTTACTTAACAAGACTGGTGTTTCCTCACGGGAAACACTTGGTCTTATAAACCTCTATCCAATGACTCTTGAATCGAGCTTTCAATTCTACCAACTCCTTTGGTGCCATCCTATAAGGCGAATGGACACGAGAGAGTATTCGGTAGTAAATCGATTCCAAACTCGACTTCTCTGTTCGGGGGTAATCCAGGGAGTTCATCTGGGAATACATCCTAAAATTCCTTAATAGTCCTAACCGACTCTACCGTTATCTCCTCAAGTCCCGTTTGACTTACAAGGGCCAAGTACGCCTCACAACCTTTCCAAATCAACTTCTCGGCTCTTAAAGCCAAAACAACATTGGACAAATAATCCCTTCGTTCCCTTATGACCATTATCTCCTCATCTTCGGCAGTTCTTAGTACCATCCTCTTTGCCGCACAATCCAACGTCGCCTTGTGCTTAGTTAACCAGTCCATTCCCAAGATAAGATCAAAATCCCAAAATGGCAGCTCCATCAAATCTCCTTCAAAGATTTTATCTTGTGTCACTAACTGATCGCCTAAAAATTTTATCTACCTTAACCGAATGTCTCAATGGACTTATCACCGATACCCCACTCACGTCTTCTCAGAGCAGATCCAAAGCCCCAGATACATCACAAGCAACATACGAGTGGGTAGAACCCACATCAATCAAAGCAGTATAAGGCATGCTATGAATGAAGAACGTAGCAGTTATAACATCAAGAGCGTCACCCTCCTCACGACGTCGTGCGGCATAAACCAACGGCGGTTGTCGAGCCAAGATGTCCAAGACCTCGCCAGTGCCCCACGTCCTCGTCCATTACCATTGCCACCTCTACCTTGCCCACGACCCCTCGTGGTGGTGGTCCTCCTCGGCGTGGTTGGACATCCCTTTGCTCTACCGCTAGCTCTCGAAATGTCCTCCGAGGACACTCTCGAACTTATGCTCCTTAGACCCACATCGAAAACATGCTCCAGTTCGTTTCTAGCACTCCCCCATATGCACCTTACCACAGTCCCTGCAAACCTGCGGTCTATAAGTATTCTCGCACCGCCAGACTTTGGTTCCTCCATTCTTGCTCTTTTAACATTTCGATTCGCGGCACTTGAGGGTCTAAAATCCCTCTTGAATCTGGGTCGCTCCTTCTCACGATTCTGTCATTCAGTCAGCTTCACCTCCTCGGCTATCTTAGCCTTTTCTACTAATGCAGCAAAACCACGCTCCCTCTGTGGAGCTATCAATATCCTAAGCTCATCGCGGAGACCATCCTCAAATCGGACATGCGCTCATATTCGGTTGCCACTATGCCACTAGCATATCGACTCAGCCTAAAAAATTCTGCCTCATATTCTCGCTACTGATCTTATCACCTTGAGTCGATTAAGAATTCCTTCCGACGAGCATCCACATAGCTTGCTCCAACATACCTCCCTTTAAAAGCGATTTTGAACAATTCCCGTGTTACTTGCTCAATCGGGTACTCTCCTTACGGTGATCCACCATCGGTATGCCTCGTCACGTAGCAAATGACACGACTCCTTTCACTTTTGCTCCATCGAGCGATCTAGATCGTCCATGATCCGCTCTGTTGTCTCCACCAATATTTCGCCACATTTGGGGCTACTCCAGATACACCCCTAAATACTTACGCTCCGTTGGCGGAGTCGCTCCGATATAGACCCCTATTCACCGTCCCAAGATTAGCTCCACCACTCTTTCTAAAACCCTTAACATGGCTTGGGATAAGCGTCATCCCCGCACTCGATCATAAGACCCGATCTCCGTTGCTTTTAAGACAGATGGCCCTCACTAGCCTATGCCCCGAGGATGAAGATTCACTTGCACCCTTCCGCGACCACGTCCGCGGCGCCCATCCTGAGCCCTTATTGTACTCATTTCAATTTTACATTTACGAGTTTTATGAAATTAGTATAACGTTCCACTGTTTATTAAGAAAATATCTTATGAAGATATAGCAGTTCAAGGATTGTTTTCGTATCGTCGTAGCCTAACTACGCCTCTCATTCCTACTGTTTACTGACTCTACCCTAGCTAAAGTATCATAGTAGGGTCTCAAAGACTATTCATAATATCATATATCGTAAAGAAAATATACTTACAGACTTGGTGCCGGGATTCAGCATGCCACTTCTTTCTCCAATCTATTTAGAACTTACAAACCATGTTTTGATCATCGAAAATAGAAATTTGAAAACTTTGATTTGAAAACTCCCTTTATTTTGAACTCTTGATTTAAAGCAGAAAAATCGGTACCTTTTAACATATATTCTCATAAAACATCTTTAAAATAAACTTTTCAAAAACCATTTCCAAAAATACCCTTCTTAGGCTTAAACTTTCAAAAAATTTTCGGACCCGATCCACAGCCGAGTTGTTGCAACTTAGCTCTGATACCACTAAATGTAACACCCCAAACCCGGCCCAGACGTTATGGCCAAATCTGACGTGCCACATTGGAGTTAAAAATCCGTGTTTCGTTTTAGTGTTTTAAAAGCCATATATTTTCTTTGAGTTAACAAAGTGTATGGAAGCTAGGCACCGGTAGGTATCCGAGGCAGAGGAGGTGAGCCATGAAGGTCGCTTAAGTACCAAGCTCTTTGATTGGATCCAATCTGAACATGCCCACAACCATAGCCACACTTTGTTATCTTGAGTTTAAATTTGATTAAGTGGACGTCTTTGATAAATCAATTAATCGTGGCGTTGAGATATTTTAAAAACAATTATCGTTTTGAAAACACGTTCTAAGTCTAGCCCATTTGAATAATTATTAACCAATTTTAAAGTTATTAAAATTAAAATAATCCGAAAAGAAATAAAAGAAAAGTTAAAATTGGCCTTATTACAACCCAAAATAAATAATAATTAAAGGAAATTAAATAAAACCAACACTTATTTAAAAGCCCAAAGGCGATCACCGTGGCCACTCAATCCCTCCTACCAAGTCCCCACATCAAGGCTCACTGCAAGGTTAAGGAAAGGGGTGAGTTTGGAAACTCGATGTGCAACAAGCCCTTTCGAGCCCAAAACAATAATGACTGTTGGGCTGAGCCCAAATCCAATCTCAACATGTCTTGGGCCATAGCCCTTTTTCATATTTCATAAACACTGGTAGAAGCCTTTTCATATTTCATATTATTGGGCGAAGCCTTTTATCAGAAGTCCAGATGGCCTGTAGGCCCATTTCAATATCACATGTAATGTCAAATGAGAGAATGCAAGCCCAATTGGGAGACTACTCAACCCACCATCCGCTACTCTCCACCGTACCAACCAACACACCATGTGGGGATTAACTCGACCCACCCCGCCACAACTCTCCAATGGCAAAGATTTGCTTTATCATATAACCGGAGGCCTAGCCTCTTTTAATAACTGGGGCAAAGCCCTTTTAACAACTGGGGCATAAGCCCTTTATCATAACTGGGGCATAAGCCCTTTAATAACTGGGGCATAAGCCCTTTTGCACTTCCTCCATCCATATAAAAACCCAACCCAATGCATTTATGAACATCTCGTGTGCATATCATACATATCATGTGCATATCATACATGTCATGTGCATATCATACATATCATGTGCATACCATACATATCATGTTTATCAAAATCCCATGCATTAAGTTCATGTATAAACCCTAGGGGTATAATGGTCATTTTTACCTAGGGGCAAAACGGTCATTTTCATATTATAAGGGTAATCTTGTAATTTTACCAAAAATTAGGGTTTCCATGTTCATTAACGGTTACAAACAATTCATGGGTGCAAACAGTGATTCTGGCCCATTTTTAGCGAAAACGAGTTATTGGGCCAAAAACCCCTAATGGGCCCTACTCAGCTGATTTTGTCATCTAGGCCCATTTAGCCTATATCCATAACAATATTAACAGTCTTAACATGCAATTTAACATATTTCCGTTCTCTACCAAATTTACCCAAATGGACCCGAAAGCCCAATGGGCCCCACTTCGGCCCCTCGAGGCCCAACTTACCAAGAACGCCAAAAATCACATTCTTACCGTTTCCATCGTTCTCGATCATTTTCTCATCGATTCTAACTAACTAGTGAGCGTTCGCTTGCTCACAAGTCCTTGAAATGCCAGGATTTCGGCATTTCGGCTTTTCGGCATTTTATCGCTTTAAGCTATGAAAAAGGGTTCGTTACACACCTGTTTTGCGATATTCCTTGACGAGATCTCCTATACGATTTCTCCTATAATCAACCACTTAAAGATTAGACCATGTTAATATTAAACCAAATCGAAAACTTCCTATTCTCGTCACTTACACATTCGGCCACCATCCATAATGGCCTTAGGAATCTTACCTTTGTCGCGATTGATGACTAGGTCTAGCCACTCCGGTGATCCAAGCTACTCCAAGTCGACACTACACCTTGCTGCTCCTCCACTAAATAAACCACAAAAATATTAAAAGAAGACCCCATAAGTCTATACCCATATTCGCCATCTCCCTAAATTTGGGGTTTGACTTTTGGCCAAAGTTACACTAGGAATTGTTTAGAGTTTGAACACTTACCACGTCTTTCTCCTCTTGAATCCGGATGCCTAAAAGGTAAAGGAATCGAACGCCAACTATTGAAAAGGAAAGAAAAGGTTGCTGGTCACAAAGAATCGGTACTTCTATCTTCACCGATTTCGACTTTTTATGACTTCTAAGAAATAGAGATAAGGAAAGAAATAATAAATGAGTGGAGGAAAGTAATGGGCTGGTTTTTGAAAAGAAACGGAGAAAAGATGAGAGGAAAGATGGTAGATTCGCTAGGGAAGAAAAGAAGAGAAGAAAAGAAGAAAAATAAAACTAAAACAAAGGAGAAAAGCAGCATGCCTAATACCCTGCTGAAATTACTAACCTAATACCCTTCGTCAATTCCTTCTCTAACCCCTTCCAAAGCAGCTAAGCTCTATCCTTCTCTCAAATCCTAAAATCTCTCCCTTATCCCTCCTTAATTTATGCATTTGACTTGATCCAACTCTCCTCTTACAGTAATCCACTTAGGTTCCAACACTTACCCTTCCCGCACATAAAATAAATACTCTTATTTGCCAACACAGGAATCGAACCCATGTCCTCCTCTATGCTCCACACGCCACCTTTTTAGGAGCTTAGTGGCGTCACCCTTGCCACTTCACCAAAGCTCTTTTGTGATACATTTTACCCACAACTTAATATAAGGGCACCTAGCCGTAACCCCTAACTCCTAAGCCCAAAATTTAAAAATTCTCTAGGGTTTGGCCAACTCATGGGCCTTCCATAAGCCCATTTACATACCCAAATTATGAATTCCATCATCACATACCAAATTTTAGAAATTTACTTAAAATATCAAGAATCGCGAAAAACCTGAAAATCAGGATGTTACAGGACGACGTCGTTTCAATTAAACATTTAGTGGTGTTTTATAAAAGCGTCGCTAATTCTCAGTTTTTGCGGCGTTTTTTACGAAAGCGCCACTAATTCTCTATTTTTAGTGGCGTTTTTGTAAAAACGCCGCTAATGCCTCTACACACAAATCATAAAACGACTTCGTTTTGCCTTATTTGAATTTTTTTTGCGGCGTTTTTTACAAAAACGCCACTAATGCATTTAAATTTTAATAGTTTAATTATTTCTTAAATTCCTTTTAAACTAATTTTGTTTAGTTTCAAACAATATATCTAATTTGAAAAAAATTAAATTATATTGAATAATTATTATTTAAATATTTAATATTTAAATTTTAGGTAAATAATTTCTAATAATTATTTAAAACATGAAATGAATTCAAATAAAATATATATATATATATATATATATATATTCAAAACCATTTATGATAAAAATGAACTTGACAACCTTGAGAAAAAATGAAAATTTTTAAAACATTGGGTTTTTATTAAAAATATTTTTAACTAGGTGTGACCAATACTTATAAAATTACATTTCATAAAATAAATTTTTTTTTCTGTCCGTGAGGATCCCACCAGAGCGCCTTCTACTTCTAATAGGCCATGAACTAGATCAGAATCATTCTCAACGAACCCATAAGAAGTGATCCCATGCAAGAAGGCCCGCTGGATCTATCAAAATTCAAAGCCCATCAAAGACTCTCCTACATGAAAGGATCTGAGTCCATCCAAATGATATTAAGCAAAATCCTATTCTGGAAAGAATGGCAAAGTAAGGGATTTAAGTCTGCTCAGAGATTTCATATCTCTCCCACGTGTGATTCATCCTAACAACTATCGATTAGGTTTTTCTACCAAAATCAAGATCGAGAAAAGGAAGTTTTCCAATCATTGACTCAAACCCATTGGCGAAGTCCACTCAGCGAAATAAGGGGGTATTTATGGCAGAACGGGCATTATTATCTGCATCTTAAAATTAAAGTACTTAATTAAAGTATTTAATTAAAGTATTTTAAATTATCTGGGAATATAAACATATACATCGTAAATACATGTATAAACATGAGATCAAGTATTTAATTAAACCACACTACGAGCACTCCAAAACCTAGATTCAACCAGAACATCATTTAATCAATTAACCCTTAAACCCTAGCACTAACCCTTATAGCCTTAAACATTAAGACCCTAAACCCTAAATACTTTAAAACAGTACCAAACCACAAACAACAAACTAATTTAAAACAATATACCCCAAATCCAAGATAACAAACCCGGCCCATACCATTAACTTAATATATATACTATACCATTGAACCGGCCTAAACCATAAACTTAAAATATATTCTACCATTGTACCCTAAACCATAGGCTTTAAACCTTAAATATTAAACCCTAAACCTAAAAATAAATTTAATCAATATTAAGTACTGCTTCCACAATTTATTATAAACATAAGCTTTTACATTAATATCTATATATATATATACACATCAACATCCATATGATTTTTTTGGGGGGGTTGGGGTTTTGGAGTTTATGGATTAGTGTTTATGGTTTATGTTTTAAAATTTAGGGTTTAGGGTTTAATGTTTAAGATTTAAGGGTTTACAGAAAGCCATACAACGTCGATTTTAATGACTTAGTAACTTAAATAAAATTTGTAAATAGTTTAGTTATCAATTTGTAACTTTTCATAATTAAGTAACAAAATGAAACTTTTTCATAGCTAAGTGATGAATAGTGTAGTTTATATTTTTTATAAAGTTAGCTTTAAATCTGAAAATAATTAAATTGAATTCAAAATAAAAATAAGAAAATAATATGAAAATTAAATCAGATCAAACCAAAACGAGTGTCGGTTACCCTATTAAAAAATGCCTGCTCAACTTTTTGCGGCATTTAGACCAAAAACGCCGCTATTGATCAGTGTTTAGTGGCGTTTTGGATAAAAACGCCACAATTGATCAGTTTTTAATGGCGTTTTGGAGAAAAACGCCACAATTGATCAGTTTTTAGTGGCGTTTGGGATAAAAACGCCGCAATTGATCAGTTTTTAGTGGCGTTTGGGATTAAACGCTGCTATTGATAAGCTTTTAGTGGCGTTTGGCGAAAAACACCGTTATTGACCAGTTTTTAGTGGCGTTTTGGCCAAAAACGCCGCTATTGACCAATTTTTAGTAGCGTTTTTGCCAAAAACGCCGCTATAGTTTAGTTTTTAGTGGCGTTTCGGACAAACGCTGCTAATGTTTATTATTTGCGGCGTTTTTTGTTAAAATGCCACTAAAAGCGCCGCTAAAAGTTTATTTTCCTGTAGTGTACTAATACTTTGAAACATATTATCGAATGTCCTTGGTAGAAAACCTAGAATTTAAAGCTACCTACGGAAGTGAAAGATTTTGTGTGGCGATGTTTATGCCGATTTGTTCCATGTAAAAGTTGATTAATGGACAAGGGTTGTAATATCGATCTTAGTTATACGAGATGTGGTGCAATTGAGAGTCTCGATCGTGTTAGTCTCTAGTGTCCTAAAGCTGTCCAAGTGTGGAATATTGCTGGCATAAATTTTTCGTTTACATCTAGTGCTGACGCTAATTGCAGAGATTGAGTACTGGTTATTGCATAGAGTTACGGTTCCATACAAGTTTTATCTTCTAAAATTATATTGTTTGCTGAACAATTTCTGCAAGATTGGAAAGACACTCAGGGGACTTTTCAACGGGTGCAGTATTCCTGTACGATGCATATAGCAGCTCTTGTGGTCTGGGAGAAACTGTCTGCGGAGAGGGTAAGATGCAATGTCGATGGAGCAATCATTATAGACAATACTGGTAGCTTTGTGAAAAGTTACACTAGGTTTCTATCATACTGTTCTGGAGCCCCATATGATGGACGTTATGGCTATAGGATAAGCTTTATATTGGTTATGATCTTTGAATGTTGACTATGTATTCTTGGCAAAGAGGTTATAAATGCATTGATTATGCTTAGGTGGAACATTTTTTGAGTTTGATATTTTAATCCAGGATGCCTGTGGTTGAAATCACAATTTTAATATTTGTCCTGTGGTTCATTATCTAGTTGGAGCCACTTTTATCTCATACAACTTGTTTTTAAAGGGATTATCCTCCTTTTATCTCTTCATGCAATTTTATATTTTGATGTTTCTTCTACTACTTCCGATGAATGTCCCCCAATCTCATTGGTAAGGCTTCTTGCTTTCTTTGTTTTTTTCATCAAGTCTTATTTTAAAAAAGATTTTAGATTGGGTTATGAGTGAATTTTTAGAAAGTCTCTTGTTTAACTTAGAATTTTATTTATAAAAATAATATTATAGTAACAATCAATAGATTTTTGTATATATTTCATGAGAAAGAAGTTTATTTTATAGTCGAACTGTTTATTTTTTTAAAAAATATTCGTGTAGAATAATAGGGATGAAACCAAAAATTATTTTAAGAGGGATCAAAATTAAATTATAAATTTTAGGATAGTAAAATTTAATTTCATCATTTTAATAGCTTTATATCTTTATATTTTTAAATAATTAAATCAAAATTTTATTAATTTTAAAAGTTAAATTATAATTTGAGAAAAAAAATTAATGTAACTAAAACGCCTACCAACCTCTCTAACTACACCGCCCTGTTCGAGAGATTAATCACCTTACAGCAACAAAAAGAATGGATATTTAAAGCTTAGTTGGAATAATATTATTTGAAAGATCTTTTAGATTTCAGTTTTGTTTTCTTAAAATATTAAAAAATTAAAGAACAGGTGTTTAGTTAAAATGTTAAATATATATATTTTGGAAAACGAAAATAAAATTGTATGATTTATTATATATTTCATTAAAATGTTTTTAAAACTAAAAGATTTGTTTTTATATATTTTTAATATCCGTTTTATTGTTTATTTTAAAGAAATTGGTGATTGTTTACTTCGAACAATATTACTTTTAAACCGTAAATTTAAATATGGATTTGAAATTTTAATATATCTTGCGATTATCTAAATCATTTTGTTGATGAGTGTATTACTCTTTTCGAAATTATATAATAACTGAAATGGGAAAATTGAAAAAATAAAAAGAAAAGAAGGTTTGAATTTGCTTTGAAATTAAGCTTGAGCTGGCATACATTTCTATCTACGATATAAAAAGGAAAAAGAAATTAAAAAAGAAAACCCTTGCTTTCTTTCCTATGGTATTCACCAAATTACCATCCACTCCCTCAAAAACCGGAAAAAGGCAGTAGCGCGGCATAATTGAAGTGGACCCCAAGGGAAACATGATTGGGCGGTAGATACGAGATGAGGAGAGGTGGGGAAGTAATCCAATCCAACGGCAGATAGAGTTGCGTCAATTTAAAGCCGGGGGGGTCTAAGAGTAAAGAGCTTAGACTCTCAAAAGCCCTCGCTCTTATAAACCCTTTGGCTATCGCCGTCTCCCAAATCGCTCTACTCCGATTTGCTCTGCTTTCGCCAAACAAACGCAAGATTTGTAGATTCATTTCTCTTGTCTATCTGCCTCCGTATCAATGGTGAGCCCCTTGCTCTTTCTCTTCTTTTTTTGTTGTTCTCGGTTTCTTAACTATAATCTAGGGTTTTAGTATCGAGATAGATCTTTATTTTTTTCCTTGATTCGTGGTGCAGGCTTTGCCAAACCAGCAAACTGTAGATTATCCGAGCTTCAAGCTCGTTATCGTCGGCGATGGAGGAACTGGTAATTTCATTTTTCTTTACTCGTAGATTGGACTTTTAAGGTTTTAATTCAATACGTTTGATTATGATTGTTTATGAAATTGTCGGAAATTCGAATTTTCGTTTTATTTTCTCTTCAAATCGTTATTATTTGACGCTGATAACTTCATGTTTTGAATTTTATAAAAATAAAGTAAAAAAGAGTATCTAATACGGTTTCATTTCCGAGGTTTGTGATCTGAATTTGTTTGGGATCTCTTAGATGTATATTTTTTAACATTCTGTTTTTGTTTTAGTTATAAAAAAAAAGTTTATTTTGTTTAAGTGAGCGCATTGTTTCGGACTCTGCTTGAACTTTCTGTGATGGTTGCAGGAAAAACTACCTTCGTGAAGAGGCATCTAACTGGAGAGTTTGAAAAGAAATACGAGCGTAAGTGTTTTAACAAGCACTGTTTTCTGGCGTTAGTCCTGTTTGAAGCAAGACGTGTTTGATTAGGTGGTTACGTAAGTGATTTTATCTTTTTGAATGTACAGCAACCATTGGTGTGGAGGTTCATCCCTTGGACTTCTTCACTAACTGTGGCAAAATCCGTTTCTACTGCTGGGATACTGCTGGACAGGAGAAGTTCGGTGGTCTCAGAGATGGTTACTAGTAAGTGATGCTATTGCTTGTACTTTTTCCTATAAATTGTTGAATTATCTATAGTCATTGATGAGTAATGCTGATGAATGTTTTTTCTTTAAATTATCGTTATATTGACATTGTGAAGTAATTCTTTTTTTACTTATACTACAGCTTTTTCATGACCTTTTCTTTTATGAACCTAAGATGTTATACCTATTTATTATGGCTTATCGTTTTATATCTGTCAGGCATCCCAGAAACTTAGTTATTGCTTTGTTGAGTGTTTTTCTGACGTTTTAAATATTTATGCGTTGCAGCATCCATGGGCAATGCGCCATAATTATGTTTGATGTAACTGCCCGGTTGACATACAAGAATGTTCCAACATGGCATCGGGATCTTTGCAGGTGTGTTAGAAATGACAGTCTTTACCCATTGATGATTTTGTGTAACAGCTTTGTGTAACAATGTTGTTTTGGTAATGCAGAGTGTGTGAGAATATTCCTATTGTTCTATGTGGAAACAAGGTTGATGTAAAGAACAGGCAGGTTAAGGCAAAGCAAGTCACATTCCACAGGAAGAAGAATCTGCAATACTATGAAATTTCTGCCAAGAGCAACTACAATTTTGAGAAGCCTTTCTTGTACCTTGCCAGGAAGCTTGCAGGGTAATATAGAACATTGCTTTTGTCGTGCAATTGATGATTTAATGCCGATGCTTCGATCAATGTCTAAAATGGGTGTTGTTTTGATGATATTAGTGATCCTAATCTTCACTTCGTGGAGTCTCCTGCACTTGCTCCTCCTGAAGTACACATTGACTTGGCTGCACAGCAACAGTAAGATAACCCTCACTGCAAACTGATTTTGTATCCATCATTTATTCTCACCCGCATTCTATTGAAAACTGATTGGATTGATTGGTTTGTTGTTAGGCATGAGGCTGAGCTTGCAGCAGCAGCCAGTCAGCCCCTTCCAGATGATGATGATGATGCATTTGAATAGAGAGGGGTTTGAGTTGCCAGAGAACCATCAACAATTTCTGCTGCTTTTTCATTTTCACTCCTGTCTGGATGTGTGCTCTCTCATTTTCGTATTTAAATTGCAAGTAGGGAGGAGTGACGGAGGATGAATTTGTAGTGTAGGATTTTACGAATATAATTGTTGTTATGGTGGATCTTTGGTCGTGTTTTCGACTTTTGCTTTTTGTTGTTATGGGTTTTGCTGCCTTTAGTGAAATCTTTATGTTATAGTTACTCTATATGTTTTTGAATATGAAATTCTTGAGAAGAATATTGGAATTCCCCTTTGCTCTCATTGTCATTCGGTTCTTCATCTTCCCATTTCCGTTCCTATGTAATTTGCTTAAAAATGCCGTGAGGCCCTCTCATCCTTTGAATGAACATCGGCCGTTAAAGCTCCATTTTGGCTTAATCTATTTTGTCATATTAGTATATTTGCAGCATTAGTATTATAATGTTATATTGGCCCAACACCTTAGTAAAATAGGTTTACGTTTCATGGCCATTGTATATTCTTGAAAAGATTAAAAGATTTAGGGTCATTACTAATTAAAAGTATTTGATGTTGATTGGTAATAGGCAATCAAGTAGATTGAGGCGGGTTCGATCCTCGACTTCTCTATATTTCGACAAGAACATCCAGTTAAGCAATTCTCCATGGTTTCTGGAAAAATGCTGAAATATCAGGTTTGAACTTCTTTACCATGAATTCTCGTATGGCGTTTTTCTTCTTTGATTTCTTTCGTGCTACGTAAATGTGGATATTAAAATAATAAGTTATCATTTATACTATTTATTAAGTATTTTATTATTAATTCGTGTGATCCTCAATCGAATCGCTTATATTATCTAAGAGTATTTTAAATTTTTTAACGAATTAAATTAAAATATGTATATGTTAATTGGATTAGTAAAATTTTAAATTATCACTCATTCAAAGTTTTATATTAAAATGTTTTATACATTTTTTAATTTTAATATGTATAAATTATTATCTCCATTAGTTTGTTTTACTCAATAGTTTAATCTATTTTTATTTTAAATATTGTATATATTCCATATGTTATTATAATTAATTAGTTTCAAATTATATATTTTACTATTAATTATATCTTTTTTAAATACACACTTATATTCTAAATTTGTGGTTTTCATACGCTTACGCGTGTGATAATATTTCTAGTATTAATAATGTATTTGATTGAGTTAGTGTCACATACTAACTCAACACCAACTCAAGATTAATGACAATTCCATAATAAGCAATCTAATCTAATTCTTTTCATCATAATGACTTTTTTGCCCTTCAACTTTATAAAAAAGTTATTTTAGCCTTCTATTTTTTTGTCTTTTTTAACCTTTAAACTTATTTTTTTTAATCAAATCACCTCAAAATCAATAGAGAAGTTAATATTTTTTAAACTTTACTGACATTGCATACACGTAGATGACACATCGACATTTAATTGATTTTAAAAATTTTAAAACTATTTTTAAAATTAAAAATTATTAAAATTATTATAAAATATTATATAAAAATATATTTTTAATATTTTAAAATTTAAAATAATAATTAGTGGCAATTGTGGGTATGCCACATTAACAAAGTTAACAAATATTTACTTTCATCTATTTCGGGCTAAAAAGTCATTATGCCTTTTCATTTGAGTAATATCTAAATTTCATGTGTTATTATTAGTTAATTTCATATCATAGGTTTCATAATTTATTGTATGTTATTTTGAAATACACACTCATATTTTAAATTTGTGATTTCTCCACGAATATGTGTGTGATAAGATTTCTTTAAAATATTAAATTTTAATGTTGAATTTTTTTCACTAACTTGATAACTTTTTGATGTACTATAGAAAAAGATAATATCATGATAAGCAATTGGAGTAAATTTAATATTATTAAGATGATGTATTTACCTATTCCAATTTTCTTTTCTTGACAAGTTAAACTATTTTTTAATTTCATAAATCATGTGATAAAATTTCTAGTAGTATATTAATTTTTAATTAAAAATTTAACAAAATAAAATTAACTTAATTTATACTACTTTGGTATATGTATTTTTTAGTCTATTTTGAACTTGAAAATTATGTCCATTTTGATCATTGAATTTGAAAAAATTAAAAGTTTGATGATGTGACATTTTGAGATTTGTTACATCATCACTTAAAAATAAAATAAAAACTTTTAAATGATGATGTGGTAAAATATCAAAATGTCATATTTAGTGTTTTAATAACTTAACCAATGGTTAAACATGTTAGATAACTAATTCTCTATTCAACCATCGAATCAATAATAATCAAATAATTAATTAAATATTCATAAAAATCTAAAAAGGCAAGTAAAACCGGTTTTATCTTTTTATTTACTTTTTTTAAAAATTTTAAGAATTTTTAAGAATTTTTAATTATGGTTGGTTCTATGGTCAAACTGATTGAACTGGTTGAATTGAGAACTGATGGTCTAATCTATTCAACCATGGGTTCGATTATTGAAATACTGAATATGACACTCTGAGATTGTATCAGATCATTATCCAAAAAAAAATCAAACTCAAAGTATCACATCATTAAACTTTTAAAAATTTCAAGTTCATGGATCAAAATAGATCCAAAAAAGGTACAAGTACTAAAGTCAATCTAGTTGTCAACTTTAAAGGCAAAAGTTACATTATCCTTTTTTTCCATGGTTATTAACAGAATGGGCTTAAATGAAAAATAATTTTCAAGTTCAATGATCAAAGTGGATAAAAAAAAAAAGTTAAAAGGTCAATGTCGACTTATTTGCCAAGTTCAAGGGCTAAAAGATACATTATCTCTTTTTTTCATCTTCTACCTTCCATCACGAATTGAGAAACACTAAAAGAAAAACATTTGAACTCTTACCCATCACCATTATAAGTTTTCTCCTTTGATTTTTGTTAAACTATGTTATAAAGACGTTGAATTTAGCTAGCCTAAGTGTTAAAATTGTTGATTAAAAAGCTTTGGTTTAGTTTCCATTGTTGGAAGCTTGAAAAAATTGAAGATTTAAATATTATTAGAACCTTGAAGAGCTTCAAAATATAGTAAATTATTTGAAGAAAGATTTTAAGATGAAAGATCTTGAAAAAACAAAGTTTTGTCCCATTCTATAGATCAAACATATTAAAGATAAAACTCATATCCATCAGTCAACTTATACGGAAAAGATTTTAAAGAAATTTTACATTAACAAAGCACATCCATTGAGTACCCCGATTGTTGTACGATCATTAGATGTAAATAATCGTCTTTGTGAGAATGATGAAGAGTTTCTTAATCTTGAAGTACCATATTTAATTGCCATAGGGGCATTGATATATCTTGCGAACTACACAAGACCTGATATAGCTTTCATTGTAAACTTGCTAGCAAGATTTAGTTCTTCTCTAACACGTAGATATTGTAATGAAATTAAACATGTATTTAGTTATTTCAGAGAGATCATTGATATGAGGTTATTTTATTCAAATGATTCAAAATCTCTATTAGTCGGCTATGCTAATACTGATATTTATCGGATCCACATAAAGGTCGACCTTAAATGGGATATTTATTTACATGTGAAAGTACTGTCATATCATGACGTTCAACAAAGTAGATATTAACTACCACTTCTTCAAATCATGCAGAAATAACTGCAATGCATGAGACAAACTGAGAGTGTGCTTGGCTAAGGTTATTAATCCAACATATTTAGAAGATATGTAATTTGCCTTTACAAAAAAAATATGCCAACTATTTTATACGAAGATAATGCAACATGTATAGCTCAATTAAAGTGTGGTTACATCGAAGGTGACAGAACGAAACATATTTCACCAAAATTACTCTTTACTCATGATGTTGAGAAGAAAGATGATATAGAAGTTCAACAAATTTGTTCTAGTGATAATTTAACATATCCTTTTACCAATGCATTTCTAATTTCAATATTTGAAAGATTACTATACAAGATTGAAATGCATTAACTCAAAGATGTAATGTGATGTTGCCAGTAAGAGGAGTCAAAAAACACGTTGCACTTTTTTCTTTTAATCAAGGTTTAGTCCCACTGAGTTTTCTTGGTAAAGGTTTTTACCGAGATAACTTGTAATAATAGATTATGTACTCTTTTTCCTTTATTAGGTTTTTATCCCATAGAGTTTTTTCCTAATAAAGTTTTTAACTAGACAACTTTTAATAATAGATTATGGATATCTAAAGGGGAGTGTTGTAAATCCATTGATAAATGAATGTCCATACCCCCCCCCCCCAAATTTATCATATTGTAACTCTTAAAGAATGAATGTTCATAACCCCTAAATTCATTATCTTGTAACCCTTAAATCATTTATAGGGTATCTTAATGTTGGTCTGTAACACCCCTTAACCCTAGACTATCGCTGGAATAGGGTTGTGAGACATTACAGAACATATCAAACAATTTACAATTAATTCAAAATAAATGACATACATATCTTGATTTAATCATAAAGTCCTTATAATGGACCCTCGAGGTCCAAATCACACGTTAGAATCGAATCGGGACTTGTTCGGGTACTCCGAAAATTTTTTGTAAATTTTTTAACTCAATATAACCCATTTATAAATATCTAACCTTCCCTACAAGCTTCAAACTGATACCAATCCAAAACCATTTGCACACTAAATATAACTAAATTTTGCCTATAACTTTGACTTAACCATATAATCAAATTACATTCACAAAATCATATAAAATTTTACTAACTAGCTTTATTCATTTTTCTTCCCAAGTTTAATACTAAACTTACCAAATTTGTCAAACCATTTCATTTAACTTAGTACCAAAACACCAAATATCATTTATTACAACCAAAATCATAAAACATTTTAAAGTGGCCATTACAACACTTATGTACATGCCACTTTCATTGAAGGAAGAAAACATCACCAAAATTTTTGTGCAAGAGTCGAGATTGTTTGGATGCTGGATCGGGACTCTAGACTCCTATTGACCTGCGCACGGAAAAAACCGTACGCTGAGTACTTCATACTCAGTGGTATTACCATAATTCAAATTATAATAATAATGGAATATAATTATTAAGCATATAACTATCCAATTTTTCAAATATCAATTCATTCTTAAACTTTCATTAATTAACAATAACAATATAATTTTTTTAGCTATTCTTCAATTTCATTCACAAATCATATGTCTCAATTTCAATCACTACATGAACATTTAGTTCATGCCTTTCATTTTCAATCTCAATTTCAATCCACAATTCAACTTTTTCACATTTTCAATAGTACAATTGATAAGTCATAATATATACATATTCTTATCCCATGCTTGGCATATTTTTGGATAATTTATCATAAGATTTAGTGAATTTGATGCTCCTAATCCTTTAATTTCATTTTTTATACTTAGGTGAGCATAGGAAGGTGAAAAGAGCAAGAAACGGGCCAAAAACGGACAAAATAGGCTTATCTCAGTATTTCACATGGCCTAGACATTTTCACACGGGTAAACCACACGCCCGTGTGTATCACACGGGTAGGCTACACGCCCGTGTGTCATGGCCGTGTCGACTAAAAACCAACTCAGAATTACACACGGCCTGAACACCATTACACATGCGTGCCATACTGCCGTGTCCCTATCGAGCCCAAGTCTAATTCTACTCGAAAAAGGCTAAGTTTGAGGGTTTTGAAGCATTCCAAAGTCTATATAAACACCCTAGAAAATGATTAAAGGGGATACGCAGAGTAGAAGGCAGAAAATACTCAAGGACAGCCATTGGAATCAGCTCAGAAACAGGATCTACTTCAAGACTGAAGATCTCCATTCAATTTCCTTAGAAGTTCTTTGGGTTCTTTCTATTTTGTTGTTTTCCCAATCTTAAGATGTTTTCCATTATTATGAACTAAACTCTCTAAATACTTAAGGGAGATGAAACCTAGGACGAATCTTATTACTATTTGAATTATATGATAAATACTTGTTCTTATTTTTAATTATGAGTTCTAATTCTAGTTTTAATATTATAGGATATTAATTCAGGTTTTGATGTGCTTATTCAGTGGATCAAAAGTCCTTGTTTAATAGTATATTCTTCATAATTAAGTGGAGTTGCATACAATCCTAGAGATAAGACGACATAAATCTGTCGGATTAGAGTCAAATCTAATAAAGGAATCAATAAGTCGAGTTGAAAAAGATTTCAGTTAATCAACCTAGAGTTAGTTGTTTTTAGTCTCGAGAGGGATTATAACATAAATCAGGGATTTCTACGGATTGAGTCAAGTGAATAAATCGTCTAATTCAGAAGTAAATAGTAAAGTCTAGGTGGATTCTTCATTGGGTATTGTCTTCTCCATAGGTTTTCCAAAAATTATTTTCCAACTTTTACTTCTGTCGCATTCTTAGTTAATTAGATAATTAGTTTTAGTTAAAAATATTCCTTTAATTTTTAGGCTAGATAATAAAAAGATAGTAATTACTAGTACTTTTAGTCCTAGTGGATACGATATTCCCGGTCTCACCATAATTATACTACTGTTCGATAGGTGCGCTAGCCTTAGTCGAAGTTTTAGTTAGTTTAGCGACCATCAACAATCAATCAAATTCATTTAATTTTTCCCATTTCGGTTATTCACCCTATTAACAAACACCGACTTTGACGGATACACGGATTCCAATGCAAACACACTAGTACGAAACATTGTGCCAAAAATGGTACAAAGTACCTGATCAGTATACGACACATAAGTGCCTGAAGCGACACACGAGGTGCCTGATATGACACACGAGGTGTCTGATATATGACACATAAAGTGCCTGATCGGCAAAGCCGATAAACCCCTTACTCTTCCAAATCCTATTGTAACACTCCCTAATCCTTTACCGGTCAGTACAGTTCAAACATGAATAATACAGAAATAATTATTAAGCAATTCAAGAATTTAACCTACTGTCTCTGTAATGGGCCTTCGAGACCTGAATTAGAAGATAAAAATAAATGGGGACTCAATCAGGAGCTTATAAGATTTTTCGTAAAATTTTAAAATTTCTTTTAATGAACAGTAACACACGCCCGTGTGGTCTAGATGACACGCCCATGTGTTCCATAACACACCCATGTGGGCACACCGTGTGGCTCACACGGCCTGGACACGCCCGTGTCCTCTACCCTTAGAGCTCTCTGACTTATTACCCATGAATAAATTGATTTCACACAGTCAAGTCACACGCCCGTGTACTTAGCCCTTGTGGATTTATTTTCCAATTCAAATCTAGTGCAATTTTCACACGGCCGTATCGCACGCCCATGTTTAAGACCATGTCATCCACAAGGCTGAGACAAACGCCCGTGTCTCTGCCCGTGGGGAAAAAACCTGGACATACTGAATTGTAACATTTTAGATATAGGGGACACACGGCCTAACAACATGCCTATGTGCAAGCCGTGTGTCTCACACGGTCTGGTCACACGCCTGTCTACTAGGCCGTGTGGACTCAATAATGAGCCTTTCACACTTTACTAGCTAACCCTGCAAATTTCAAACCACAACCAATACAAAAACCAATACTAAACCAATCCAAACACATTTTATATATTATCCAATACTTGACTTAAAACACTTTTCTTGTATCATTATCAATTGTCAATTTACTTATTTTACTATTACAATCACAATGCAAAATAACACACTTAAGACATCCTAGGTACATGTCATTATCAACAATTAACATGCTTTACCTTATTGAATTCGGGATCGGCCTAAGATGCTGATTCAATAGTCTCGCCTTAACCTAACTTGCATGGAAACAAATCATGACGTTGAGTATGAACTCAATGGTATTTCTATAAACCGATACTTAAATCAAGAATAAATCATATACCAATGAACTTTGAGATTTCAATCTAATAATCTTAATAGTTCAATCATTTGTTTTCATTTTATAATACTAAATTCTTAACTTATTAATCAATTTCAATAAAATATATACAGATTTGATGTTTGTTCAATATCAATCGATTTTTCATTATCATTCAACCAATATTCAAGATCATTTAGACATTTAGTAACTGTCCAATATTCAGTAACAATCAATTGATCTTTATTGTTCAGTAACAGTCAGTCATCAGTAATAATCAATTATTTAGTAACAGTCATTTATTCAATATCAATCAATTATTCAGTAGTAGTCAGTTATTCAGTAACAGTCATTGATTCAGTAACAGTCAATTATTCAGTAGCGGTCAATTTTCAGTACCTTTATTTACCTCTACTAACATGACTCGGACCTGGACGGATATGCGGATCCAACGCACACACCAGGATAGCACACAGTGTTTCATCAGCCGAAGCCGGAATACACCGTGTCAGTAACGGTAAAAGTAACAGTAGTAGTACGGTACACAGAGTACCTCATCGGAACAAATCCGGAATAATAACAGTAACAATAAGGTACGGAGTACCTCTTCGGAACAAATCCAGAACAGTAACAGTAAGGCGTCACTTATGATGTCTCATTGACACAAAGTTGGAATATCCCTGAACACTTTCAATCCTATGGCATGCTAACTATATCCGACTTAGCCCGATACTGTTAATAGGGTATTTAACCAATTTTCGGTTTTCAATCAATATGTATATATTTCAATTAATCACATAATTTAATAAATCAATAGAATTCAATATAATTCAATTCACTTTTCATTAACATATAATCAAATTCCACAATAAACACTTATTCATAATTATTTCACCACAATTTCAAATTAATTCATTTCAATAATAAACACGATACCAATAATTCACACTTTAATTATTTACCATAACATTCATTCAAAATATAACAATTAATAATAAAATTCACTCTTTAATTCCAATCAATATTTATTCCTATTCAAATATTTAGCTTTAAATACTTACTATACTTATCAAGTAATAAATTCAACAATTAAGTATTAAGTTCGAATTATAGAAATACTAACCGTAATTTCCGAGCTATCCCTCGTCGGCTTTGTCTTTTCCTTCCCTAGCTGAGATTTTCCGGCACAACACTAGCTATGGAAATCAATTAAATATTGTCAATACATTACCATTCAATTTTCATAGTAAATATTTCAATTTCTATCCAACTTTTGCCTACATTCCAATTTAGTCCCTAAACGAAGACTAACTTTTATTCTTCACATTTAACTCAATATTTTCATTCAATTTTCACTTTAAACTAATTTCAACTCTTTAATTTCATCATAAATCCATAAATTCAAAATTCTTTCAATTTAGTCCTTACTATTCAAAACTTATAATTTATTTTACAATTCAATCCTTATTTCACTTCTAACTTGAATTTCTATCAATTTAGCCTTTAATTCATCATTTTATTCATCATGAGCAATGTCTAGAAATCTAATAATTTTTAAAATATCCACTTAATTTAATCAAAACCTTGTTCCAAGGCTTCCAAAACATCATAATTAAGTAAAAAGGGCTAAATTGACTTACCTATTAAAGTTTGAAGCTTTTAAATCCTAATTCTCCCTTTTCTTTTTCTTTCCCCTTTTCGTCCTTCTTTTCCCGTTTGCTATTTTGTTTCTTTTTCTTTTGTTTCCTTTCTTTCTTTTATTTCATTTACTATTTATATATATAATAACTTAATAATATACTTATATAATAAGTAAACATACATGTATTTTACAAATGTATATATATTAATATTACACATGTCACCATATATACCATACATTTGTCAACTTTTAATTTATTTATCACATAAAATCTTATAATATAATTATTTAATTAATAAATATCTTTTGTTTAATAATAAATATCTATTAATAATTAAATACATGTATTACAAATGTATGTCTTTTATTTTTACACTTGTATCAAATCATTGCTATACACTTGTCTTTATTTAATTTATTCATAATATAATATAAATTTAATAATAAAAATCATAATAATAAATTAATCAATTAATCTAAGAAAATCTTAATTTTTTTATTCATTGCTGTGCCTATTTGGTCCTTTTATTTTCTTTTAGTCTATAATTAAACTTTTACACTTCATTCAATTTAGTCCTTTTTCTAATCACTCGTAATTAAGTTAAATTCACTTAATTAAACTCTAATTAACCACTCATTTTACGTCGTAAATATTTTTAATAAATATTTACAAATCTATTTTTCAGAAATGGAGACTCGAAAATTCACTTTCCGATAACAGTAAAATTTGGGTCATTACATTTCTCCCCCTTTAATAAATTTCGTCCTCGAAATTTACCTGAAAGAGAGATGGGGGTTCATTGATCTCACTGTTTCTTTCGGTTCACGTGTTGCTTCCTTAGTATTATAACTTTACCTTTCAATCTAGTACCTCAATCGATTCTTTTCCTTCATACAATGAATCAATTCAAATTTCAATATCCTTTGCTGAGGTAACATGTGGAAGATCTGATCTATATCTTCTGAGTACCAAATCCTGAAAAAATCTTATAAATTTTCTGTAATTTCAAAGGCGATACCAACCAATATGTTACCAGTCCGACCTTTCTACAATTTCACATAGCCCAACAGAATGAGAGCTCAATTTCCCTTTTTCATCCAGTCCTCAAAGTTTTCTTCCACTGTGAAACTTTAAAAAAAAAAATACCTTATCATTAGCAGAATACTCGATATCTCGACATTTCAAATTCACATATGATTTTCGTCTGTCAAAAGTTGCTTTCAGTTTATCTTGAATCTTCTGACAGTATTCCCTGTTTTTTGAATAAATTCTAGCTCAATCATTTTTCTTTCACTTAATACCCATATAGAATCTCTGACAATCAAATACCGTCTTTAAACTATCTCGAATCACTTCCACTTTTTCCTCGATTTCTCGAATCAAACAACTCTGCATATTCCTTTTTCACCATATTCAATCAAATACTGTGCAATTTTTCATTCATAATCATACGAAGCTTCATACAATGCTGAAAACTGTTATCGCGTACCCAGAACTTCTTATACTCATTTTAGAATCAGAATGTAAACCATGTATCTCAATCAGAAATAATAAAAAACTGACATACCATGAAATCTGACAATTTTAGAAACCTATATTTCAAACAATTATTATGTAAGAAACTTATTCATACTGAGATAAAATATACAGATTTTTCCATACCTTCGATGATTATTCAAATATTATCTTTCCTTTTCGTAGATAAAGATAATTCCAATTCAAACCCATGAAAATTCTATCCCATTTCCATTATGATATCATTACTGACTGTAACAGTTCTGAATTCTTTAGTACAGCTTTTGTTTCTAAATAGTAGACAATCATCAAATCCAATCTAAAATTTTAATCAAAAGTCAACTGTATACTATACACATTTAATCGGTAACTCGTTATCACATTTCTGAACTTTGCAGATATGCTGTAAAAAAGTCAGTTTAACTTTTATCTCAATTAAAATTGAGTCATCTTCAAATGAAAACAGTCAGATGTTCATAGCTCATAACATAAAACAAAGCTTTCTATTCTGAATATACATACCTTCATTTGTCTTTCTCAAATGATAATTAATTATCATATCTTGATCTTTTAATGCAAGAACAATAACTACCATTTCTGAATCAGGTATCAAATAATTCTTCTCATGTGATTCTAACCTTTCGTAACATAAACCATTAGTTTACTTTCTTGTATCAAAACACTGCTATCCCTGTAAATTACAAGTTTCTTCATCGGATTTCGGGCTAAGCCAGAACTAGTGCTTCAGTTAACTAAACTCTCAACTAATCAAAACATTGCTGACATTTATCAGATCATTCCAATGCTATATCTTTCTATAGTAATCATATCATCCAAAAATCCCGTTTTCAAATTTCTGGTAATAATCGACTAGTTTCAGAAAACTTTTGATTTCAGATATGCTTTTCAATATCATTTCAAGCACAAGATCTATAGCACATTCAGCTTCTTCAATCAACAGTAGTTTGGGTAACTTTTCTAGAAACACATCAGAATTCTCTCGCACTATTGCCACAGATTTAAGCCTTAACTTGAATACTTTAATATCCAATACATAAGCAAAGTAAGTACCATAACCCTTTTTCCAGCACATTTCTGTTTTGACATGATCAATATCTCAATAGGTAAATCATTCAATCTTCTCTGATTCAAAACAAAACATTTCATCATCCTAACTTCACAAAATAATATACTTCTGCTTATAATTTACCACAACATCATACAGAATTAACCATTCCATTCTCAAGGTCACATCAAATAGTAATAACATCAAATCAAAAAGAAAACAATATCCTAGTATCATTATCAAACAGTTCCTACAGATCTTATCAGCCAATAAATACTAATTCAGAAAATTTGATACTTCCACCATAATTCAGTGAACTCAACAGGCAAGTCTTTAGCAAATACTGAATTCATGCAGTCATAGGAATAAGTCAAACCAAGATCAATTTAGAATAATCATACCAGTGTCAATAAAGAAGAAAATACTTGTAATGACATCTAGTAGAGATAAATCTTCTTATATACAACTAACATATGCCCTGGCTGATGTTCATTCTCCAGATTTTTCAGTGAAGTCCTTTGTCACGCTTCAACTATCACTCATATTTCTGAGGTTACAGGGTGATCTACCTCTAGTAACTGTGTTACTTAGTCTTGAAGTTTAAATAATATCCTTTTCAAATTTCTTCAAACAATCACTAGGATAATAATCAAAAGGATCATATTCAACACATGTTCCACTTTTTATTCTACATTTTCCTCACCTACTACAGATGTAGCTCAAGATCTTGGACTGAAGCATCCGGTATCTCAATCTTTTACTTGAAGTTTTAATTTCCATTTCAATCTGTCTTTCCTTTTTACTAAACTCTTCAACTTTATGTCTTCATTTAAACCATCTTCAAACCACTTGTACCTTACAGTTTCTGTCGGAATACTCCATTTGGTATATTTATTCAATCAGACAAATTTCCTTTATACACAGTTACAGTCATATAACTCTGTTTAAGCTTCAAGAATTCTTCACATATCTGATCAAGAAATCTCTGGTTGATATATATATTTCTTTCAGAACTCATTTTGGAAAATCTCCAAATAACCCTTTCTTAATCACAAAATAAATCGGCATTTTCCACCACTGGTAAGCTGAGTCTTTTAATAGAAACATCATACATTCCTAACATTTATTCGGTGAACAAAACAATTCATTCAAAACCCTGATAATGTTCTTTAACCAAATTTCAGTTCTTTTAAGATCATTTTCAGCTAGAATTCTCAATTCTTCCACACTATATTTACGGAGTATTAACAACAGATAACTTACCCGTTCAGACAACTCTGTACCTTGAAGCACTTCGAGAATCGATTGAGAAACAGGAAGGGTAGATGTCGTAGCAGATATAGTTTCTTCTACTCACTGAAGAACATCAGTTATAATTTTAAATAATTATGTACAATCTCTTTCTCTGTTATTTCATCAGTCAACATTCAGTAATTAATTACTCATTGAGTTAATACTCAATATTACAAATTTAATTTCTATCTAATTCACGAGACTCTTCGTCTCTAGTATACATTTCATAATCAATATCATTGATATATTCATTTAAGATTTTCAACTATAAAACAGAAACAAACAAATATATTAGCATCTGACCCGACTCAATTTCAACTCAACTATGGCATGTACCTTTAGACTCAATTTCAAGCTAGATTTAGTCCGAGAATCTACTAAACCTAAATAGCTCTGATACCATTAAATGTAACACTCCCTAATCTTTTACCGTCGCTGGTACAAGATTACGGAGTATTACCGGTCAGTACAGTTCAAACATGAATAATACAAAAATAATTATTAAGCAATTCAAGAATTCGCCCTACTATCTCTGTAATGGGCCCTCGAGACCCGAATTGGAAGATAAAAATAAATCGAAATTCAATCGGGAGCTTATAAGATTTTTTGTAAAATTTTAAAATTTCCTTTAATGAACAGTACCACACGTCCATGTGGTCTAGATAACACGCCGTGTGTTCCATAACACGCCCGTGTGTTCCATAACAAACCCATGTGGGCACACTGTGTGGCTCACACGGCCTAGACACGCCCGTATCCTCTACCCTTAGAGCTCTCTGACTTGTTACCCATGAATAGATTGATTTCACACAGCCAAGTCACACGCCCGTGTACTTAGCTCTTGTGGATTTATTTTCCAATTCGAATCTAGTGCAATTTTCACACGGCCATATCGCACGCCCGTGTTTAAGACCATGTCATCCACAAGGCTGATATACAAGCCCGTGTATCTACCCGTGGGGAAAAAACCTGGACATACTGAATTGTAACATTTTAGATGCAGTGGACACACGGCCTAACAACATGCCCGTGTGCAAGCCGTGTGTCTCACACGGTCTGGTTACATGCCCGTGTACCAGGCCGTGTGGACTCAATAATGAACCTTTCACACTTTACTAGCTAACCCTGCAAATTTCAAACCACAACCAATACAAATACCAATACTACACCAATCCAAACACATTTTATATATTATCCAATACTTTACTTAAAACACTTTTCTTGTATCATTATCAATTGTCAATTTACTTATTTCACTATTACAATCACAATGCAAAATAACACACTTAAGACATCCTAGGTACATGCCATTATCAACAATTAACATGCTTTACCTTATTGAGTTTGGGATCGGCCTAAGATGCTGATTCAATAGTCTGGCCTTAACCTAACCTTCGCACGGAAACAAGCTATACACTGAGTATGAACTCAGTAGTATTTCTATAAACCGATACTCAAATCAGTAATAAATCAAATACCAATGAACTTTGAGATTTAAATCTAATAATCTTAATAGTTCAATCATTTGTTTTCATTTTATAATACTAAGTTCTTAACTTATTAATCAATTTCAATAAAATATATACAGTTTTAGTGTTTGTTCAATATCAAACGATTTTTCATTATCATTCAACCAATATTCAGTATCATTTAGATATTTAGTAACTGTCCAATATTCAGTAACAATCAATTGATCTTTATTGTTCAAGAATGATCGGTCATCGATAATAATTAGTTATTCAAGAATTCGTTTATTCAATATCATCAATTATTCAAGAGTAGTCATTATTGAGAATATCATTGATTCAAGAATGATTGATTATTCAGTAGCGGTCAATTTTCAGTACATTTATTTACCCCTATTAACATGACTCGGACATGGATGGATACGTGGATCCAATGCACACATCGGGATAACACACAGTGTTTCATCAGTCGAAGCCAGAATACACGCGTCGACAAGCGGTAATGGTAACAAGATAAGATAAGAATAATAGCATTACGGTACACGAGTACCTCATCGGAACAAATCCTAAACGAATAAAGAAGGTGACACTTATAGTGTCTCATCGACACAAAGTCGGAATATCCCTGAACACTTTCAATCCTATGGCATGACAACTATACGACTTAGCTCGACATCATTAATAGGGTATTTAACCAATTTTCGGTTTTCAATCAATATGTATATATTTCAATTAATCACATAATTTAATAAATCAACACAATTCAATATAATTCAATTCACTTTTTATTAACATATAATCAAATTCCACAATAAACACTTATTCATAATTATTTCACCACAATTTCAAATCAATTCATTTCAAGAATAAACACAATACCAATAATTCACACTTTAATTATTTACCATAACATTCATTCAAAATATAACAATTAATAATAAAATTCACTCTTTAATTCCAGTCAATATT
Organism: Gossypium arboreum; assembly: GCF_025698485.1. Classification (NCBI taxonomy): domain Eukaryota; kingdom Viridiplantae; phylum Streptophyta; class Magnoliopsida; order Malvales; family Malvaceae; genus Gossypium; species Gossypium arboreum. The sequence goes on from NC_069075.1 coordinate 132,179,241, forward strand.
TATTCCTATTCAAATATTTACCTTTAAATACTTACTATACTTATCAAGTAATAAATTCAACAATTAAGTATTAAGTTTGGATTATAGAAATACAAACCGTAATTTTCGAGCTATCCCTTGTCGGCTTTGTCTTTTCCTTGCCTAGTCGAGATTTTTTGGCACAACACTAGCTACGGAAATCAATTAAATATTATCAATACATTACCATTCAATTTTCATAGTGAATATTTCAATTTCTATCCAACTTTTGCCTAAATTCCAATTTAGTCTGTAAACCAAGACTAACTTTATTCTTCACATTTAATTCAATATTTTCATTCAATTTCCACTTTAAACTAATTTCAATTCTTTAATTTCATCATAAATCCATAATTTTGAAGTTCTTTCAATTTAGTCCTTACTATTCAAAACTTATGATTTACTTTACAATTCAATTCTTTATTTCACTTCTAACTTGAATTTCTATCAATTTAGCCCTTAATTCATCATTTTATTCATCATGAACAATATCTAGAAATCTAATAATTTTCAAAATATCCACTTAATTTTCATCAAAACCTTGTTCCAAGGCTTCCAAAACATCAGAATTAAGTAAAAAAGGGCTAAATTAACTTACCTATTAAAGTTTGAAGCTTCCAAATCCTAATTCTCCCTTTTCTTTTTCTTTCCCCTTTTCTTCCTTCTTTTCCCTATTGCTATTCTGTTTCTTTCTCTTTTGTTTCCTTTCTTTCTTTTATTTCATTTACTCTATATATATATATATATATATATAATAACATTTACTATATATATATATATATATATAATAACTTAATAATATACTTATATAATAAGTAAACATACATATATTTTACAAATGTATATATATATTAATATTACAAATGTCACCATATATACTATACATTTGTCAACTTTTAATTTATTTATCATATAAAATCTTATAATATAATTATTTAATTAATAAATATCTTTTGTTTAATAATAAATATCTATTAATAATTAAATACATGTATTACAAATGTATGTATTTTTATTTATAAACTTGTATCAAATCATTGCCATACACTTGTCTTTATTTAATTTATTCATCATATAATATAAATTTAATAATAAAAATCATAATAATAAATTAATCAATTAATCTAAGAAAATCTTAGATTTTTTCATTCATTGTCGCCTCAATTAATACATTAGGCATAATTACCTATTTGGTCCTTTTTATTTTCTTCTAGTCTATAATTAAACTTTCACACTTCATTCAATTTACTCCTTTTTTCTAATCACTCTTAATTAAGTTAAATTCACTTAATTAAACTCTAATTAACCACTCATTTTACTTCGTAAATATCTATTATCCATTTTTCAGAAATGGAGACCAGAAAATTCACTTTTCGATAATAATAAAATTTGGGTCATTACACCTATGGCATGCCAACAATAACCAACTCAGCCTGACTAGTTAATAGGATATTCAAATCATTTCTCAATTTCAATTTCACTTTCAATGTACAATTCAATTCGATATAATTTTCCACTTTCCAACAATATACTATCAAATATTCATGCATAATCATACTGCATCTCAATTTCATTTAATTCAATATTGACACTTACCCTATAATTTTACTACCATACACATAAATTTAAATATAACATTTAATAAATAGTAGTTTGAATTATAGTAATACAAACCGTGAATTTCTTGTTTTAGTCCTCAATAGCTTTCTCCTTTCCTTTGTGTGCCGATGCCTCGAATTCCTTGTTATCTACGAAAATAATAATTTACACTATCAATTACAGCGCTAATTAATAATAATAATAATAATTGAATTTCTATCTAATTTATACCTTAATTCCAATTTAATCCTAATTAACTCATTTACTTTTCTAACTCAATTCATACTTTATTTCTATTCAATTTCCTTCCATATTCTACTTAACTATCTAATGTTCATTATAAAACCCTAATTTAAAACTTCTTTCAATTTAATCCCTACAACACGAAACTTATAATCTAGTTTACAATTTATTCCTTTAATCAATTCTAACTTAAAATTCATTCAATTAAACCCCTAGTTCATTATTTTGTTCAACATGAACTATGTTCAAAAACCCAAAAACTTCCAAAACCTCAACTTAATTTCAACAAAACTTTGTTCTAAAGCTTCTAAAACATCAAATTTAAGTAAAAAATACTTAATTAACTTACCAATTAAAGCTTTAAACCTTCAAACCCTAGTTTTTCCTTTTATTTTTCTTTTCTTCTTTCCTTTCTCCCTATTTCGAAAGCTTGTGTTTCTTTTCTCCTTTTGTTTCTTTTGTTATTTTACTTTATTTCATATATATATATATATATATATTAGTTAATAGTTTTAATAATAATACATTATAATAATAATATAATATAATAATATTTAATTCATAAATATTTTTTACCTAAATTATAAGAAAATATTTTATTTTATAACAAGTGTATTTATATATATTTTACACATGTACCATTAATCATTAGACAATTGTCTTCATTTTAATAATAATAATAATAATAATAATAATAATTTAATATAAAACTATAATAATTATAATAAATATCTATTTAATAACAAATATATATATCACAATTGTACATAGAAATATTTTTTTACATTTGTATATTGTCATGACCATCCATTTGTCTTTCTTTTATTTATTTATCATACAAAGATCTTATTATATAATTATTTAATTAATAAATATCTTTTAACTTAAATTTTAATTAAATAAATAATTATATACAAATGTATATATATACATTATTACACTTATACGATCTTACCACCATACACTTGTCTTAATTTATTTTATTTCATAATATAATAATAATAATAATAATATTTAAATAGAAAACTATAATAATAATTGTTATAGGCCAATTTTGGGCCATTCATAAACTACTCGGCCCAAATACATTACCATTAAACCCCTAAACCCAAGACCCAATACAACAAACCCAATAACTAAAACCTACCCAAACCCATAAAACCCAAAACCCAATTATAGAAGCCCCAAACCCCATTAGCCTAATTACCCCTAACCCTAACCAGCTCTTAACCGAAACCCTAACAAACCCTAGCCGACTCAGGCACTTGCCCACCTGCCCTCTGACAGCACTGCAACACCGACCACCAACCGGTCATGTCTCCATCGTTTGCCCATCCCCTGCAATCAGACAAGACAGAAACTAATAGAAAACGGAATTGTAAGGCTATAAAAAACCATGAAAATCATGTAAAAGGGATTCGACAATCAAAAATAAAAAAATAGTGACCATCAATATTCACAAGCAGCATAGATTGAGACTTAAACAATCTAAAAATACAGAAGCAATAGTGAGTATTTTAAGGAAAACAAAAGCATACAGAAAAAAAGTTACTTTTTTTATTTTTCTTCTATTTTTTTTCGATTTTCTCATATATATATACACATATTTCTTTATTTTTTTCTGTTAATATAAACATAAAATATATATATATTTTAAAACTAAAATAAAAATAAAAAAAAAACAATACCTTTTATGGTGGCGTGATTTGACGGTGGTGGCGACGATCGATCAAGGATGGGCCCCGGGCGGGTTCCTCTCCTCATCCTTTTCTCTCTTTTTTTTTTTCTCTTCTCCCCTCTTAAATGAAATTTTAAAAAAAAATTATCTTTTATAGGGGACCAAAACGGTGCATTTTGGTCCCCCCTGTTTAACATAAAAACGACGTCGTTTTGATCCCGGGTCGGGTTGACCCGACCCGCTCCGATCAGGATCCGCGTGTTTTTTAAACGGAAGGGCTATTTGCGCATTTAGCCCTTCCACTTTTTCATGCATTTACAATCAGGTTTTTTTCTTTTAATTCGGCCCTGAATTCTGTTGAGCCTTTCAATTTAGCCCCTGGCCATGTGCATCGCTTTAAATACTTTGGGCAAATTGCCCTTTTGGCCCCTCACATTTTTATGCGCGCTCAAATAAATCCCTTCCTCATCATTTTCTTGTAAATTGGCCTCGAAATTTAGTTTTTAAATTCAATTTCGTCCCTTTTCACCTTTTCTCGTTATTCTACTTTAATTTTAATATTATTTATCTATTATTATTGTTATTATTATTATTGTTTTTATTTATCAGTATTTCATTATTATTATTTTTACTTAATACTAATACGTATACATATTATATATCGTTATTAATAGTTTTTCTTTTTATATATTCTTCCTAATACTATATCATATATTTGTATATATTCTTTGGATATATTAGGCATATTTTAAAAGTTTTATATTGCGTATATACATATATACTTTTATAACTATATTATGAATATAATGTACATGTATTCTTATATTTATATTCTAATATTATTAGTTATTTATCTTTTATACTATTTTACGTATAATTCTATTACCATTATATATTTATAACCTCATCATTATTTGTATATGTGTATGTATCTATATAGCGTATGAATAGCTTTTTTATATACATTATTATCATTTCTAGTATATATTTATATATCGTATATGTTTATATATTATCATGTATATTTTTATTTCTATTTTTATTTTTATTAGCCATATATTTTTTTACACTACTTCATGTATATATTTTTATCCTTATTTATTGTCATTAATCTTAGTACTTGTTTTATTATATATGCATATATTTGATGTATATATAGGTATATATTTACGTAATAGGATTTTTTATATATATCATTATTCCCAATATGTATACATTATGTAAATATTTAAATGTTATATTACATATGCATTTTTACGTGTATATACTTTTTAATATTGTATTTTTATGTCATGTATATATTTCAAATACTATGTTATATTTTTACATATTATATCATGTATATATATTTTTCATATACGCTATGTACATACATTTTCAATATTCATTTTATACATATATATGTATATATTATGTATATATTTTAATAGTACAAGTTATATATATATTTTTCTATTTTATGTATATATTTAAAATACTATATATAGTATATTTCTAACACTATTACTATTTATATATATATATATATATATATATGTATTTTAGCGTACATGCTCTTAATATCATTATTGCATATGTATATTCATTGTTTTCTCGTATTTGATACTATTATTACATTTAATATCGCATGCATTTTCATTGTCTTTAATATTATTGTCGTATATATTACGTGCCTTGACGTATTTCTAACTATTATCTTTCGTTTCCCGCCCATTTTTATATATCATCTCGTTGTTCACTATTTTAAAATGTTTATTCATGTTTATTTATTTATTTCTATAAGCAAGGCAACGTACCGATTTAAACATTATGTCGCCGATTTCATCGCTATGTTGGGTGAACATCAATCGACTCGTGTTAAAACGGTATGTCCTTCTCAAAAAACCAAAAGATTAAAAATTCTCATGTTTCAAACGGATCACGATTAGATCTTACATTGAGCTTGTATTTTTGAAAATCAAGACAACGCGTGTTTTACGAGATACCAATTTTGGGCGTCGCGAGGGTGCTAATACCTTCCTCGCGCGTAACCGACTCCCGAACCCTAATTTTTCTCTGGCTTTTGACGTAGACCTAAACTCGGCCTTCTTTTTATTTAAAAAATGAATGTCTTTTCAAAAGAAAATGATTCACTAGGTGTCCGATCACACCTCGAAAAAAGATCGGTGGCGACTCCCCTCTTCATTTTAAAATCAAATTTTAGTTTGTCAAGTTTTCACTAAATCGCCACAATTAGCAACCAAGCTAAAATTTTTACGTCGCTACAATAATTAATAATAATTATTATAATAAAAGATTAATAACAAAACCTTAAGATTTTTATACTCATTAACCGCTTCATTCTGGGTGTGATCATACCAGCACTAATGTATCGGATTCTATTAGAACTCCGCAGTTAAGCATGCTTGGGCGAGAGTAGTACTAGGATGGGTGACCTCCTGGGAAGTCCTCGTGTTGCACCCCTAAAAAAAAATAGTCAAAAAAAAAACCCGCCTCATTCTAAGCAATTAGTCTAATTTCTTATTTAGCCCGTTAAGTTTTTCTTTAATCTATAATTAAACTTTTACCTTTTATTCAATTTAATCTTTTTTCATAATTACTCTTAATTAAGCTAAATTCATCTGATTAAAACTTAATTAAGCTCACTACTAGACTCATAAATATTTCTAATAATTATTTACGAACTCAGTTTACTAAGACCGAGGCCCGATATTGTACTTTTTCGATGTCCATGAATTTTGAGTCATTACATGGTCCTTAATACTTTGTAACTTATGATACTTGAAGCCCTATAAATAAGATATCCATACCCCCAAATTTATCATATTGTAACTCCTAAAGAATGAGTATTCATAACCCCTAAATTCATTATTTTGTAACATCTAAATTATTTATATGGTACCTTAATGTTGTCCACTGGAAGCACTATAAATAAAATGCATGTACAAACTTATTATGATATCCAAAAAAAGAAGGTGAAAATTGAACATTCTTTCTTTATTTTTTTTATTCTTCTCTTGTTAAATTTATAATTCTCTTAGGGTCCATTTGTTTACATGTAAAATGTTTTGCAGAAAATATTTTCTGCATTTTCCTATGTTTGTTTCACAGAAAATAGTTTGGTTAACGGAAAATAACTTACAGGTCAAGGTAAAATAAACCTTTTTTCCTGTAAAATGACTTACCCTTTTGAAAAGGGTAAGTTATTTTTCCAAAAAAGAGCTCATCTATAGATAATTTTATTTTATATAAAATTAACTTAAATCAAGCTTAATATTATTATAGTGATTATTTTTAAAAATATTTAAACTATTATATTTTTCAATATTATTAAATATAAATATTTAATTATTTAAATTTAGTCATATAATAAATTATTAATATAATAAATATAATTTATTATTTTAATAAATTATTTAATATTTAAATTTTATTTTAATAATAAATTTTAAAAATAATAAATTTAAATAATATTATTCACATATTATTGAAAATATTCAATATTAATATTTTAATAATAAATATTTATTACAATTATAAATATATTAATAATAAATGTTTTGTAGTATAAAGGTTAAGATATGTCATAAGTCTATGTACACTTCACAGATTTGTAATTTAGTATTTGTACTTTTATTTTCAAGAATTTAGTCCCTTTACTTTTCAAATTTGAAAATCAAGTCCAATTGTTGACATTTTTAATTTTTTTGTCAATTTTGTTGATGCCACATTTTAAATAAAAAATACTCACTTAATAGTCATGTAATTAAAAATGACGTTGTAATGAATCTGAATTTAACATAATATTTTTAATATATGCAAAAACAATGTAAAAAATAAAATTATAGATAAAAATAAATTCAATTAAACAATAAAAAATAAAAAAAATCTCATATGTATATTTGTTTAATTGAAAACAACTTTTATGAAATATTTTAAGAAATCTACCAAACAATAAAAAATATTTTATACTGATTCATCTAAACACTAGAAAATATTAATTTTTCAAAAAATAAATTATTTTTCGAAAATTATTTTGATTGAAACAAAAGGAGCATTAGTTCATAACAAATTGTTTACTTTTTACAGTAAGGTGTGCAGATTTGAAAAAAAAAAAAAACTACCGCTATGCTCGCAATGGTTGCGATAGCCAGCAGTATGTCCGTAATCGCAATAAACGTGATTTGGCTGAAAATACCACCGTAATTATAATTTAAATCCTTATTGTCAACACAATGAATGATCAATTATGTGGGACAGACCAGTGGTGAGACGGTGCAAGGTGAAAACTGGTGGAGCAGTCCGAATTGAGGATAACATGCAGCGGCTGGAGGGGTAATTCGTGACTGTCTTGGCCGATGGATGATAGGCTTCTCGAGGAGTATCGGGATGTGTTGGGTTGTGGAGGCAGAACTATGGCGTGTGTATGATGGCTTAGCGCTTGCATTGGAGTTGGGTGCTACACAGGTGATCTTGGAGCTTCATAATGTTACTGTAGGCATTTGTTGAATGGCCATGGTAAAGCATTGCATCATAATGCTGTTCTTCCATCGCTGGCGACTTTCCTCAAACGAGGCCGAGAAGTGAAGATTCAACATATATATAGTATAGAGAAGGTAACTGTGTCGCTGATGATGGTATGGAGGCAATGTTTAAAGGACGCGAAATTGGGTTACAAGTATTTCCCTCGCCGGCTACTGCATGGAGATGAAGCTGGGTGTCCTTTAGATGGCACCGCTACGTAATTTGTTTTTTGTTTTCTTCTCAACCAAAAAAAAAAAAAAAAAACAAAAGAAAGAAGAAAACTACATAATATTTACCAAATTACCATCCACTCCCTCAAAAACCGGAAAAGGGCAGTAACGCGGCATACTACAAGTGGACCCCAAGGGAAACATGATCCAGCGGTCGATACGAGATGAGGAAAGACGGGTAAGTAATCGAATCCAACGGCAGAGAGAGTTGCGTCATTTTAAAGCCGAGCTTAGACTCCCAAAATCCCTCGCTCTTATAAACCCTTTGGCTATCGCCGTCTCCCAAATCACACTACTCCGATTCGCTCTACTTTCGCCAAAGAAACGCAAGATTTGTAGATTCATTTCTATTGTCTATCCACCTCCGAATCAATGGTGAGCCCCTCGCTCTTTCTGTTCTTTTTTATTTTTTTTGGTTGTTTTCTATATCTCAACTATAATCTAGGGTTTTAGTGTCAAGATAGATCTTTATTTTTTCCCCTTGATTCGTGGTGCAGGCTTTGCCGAACCAGCAAACAGTTGATTATCCGAGCTTCAAGCTCGTTATCGTCGGCGATGGAGGAACTGGTAATTTCCATTTTCTTTACTCGTAGATTCGATTTGTAAGGTTTTAATTCAATACGTTTGATTTTGATTGTTTATGAAATTGTCGGAAATTCGAACTTTATGTTCTTTTCAAATCGTTATTATTTGACGCTGATAATTTCATATTTTGAATTTTATAAAAATAAAGTAAAAAAAGAGTATTTAATACGCTTTCATTTCCGAGGTTTGTGATCTCTTAGATGTATATGTTTTAGCCTTTTGCTTTTTTTTTTTAGTATTAAAAAAGTAATTTATTTTGTTTAAGTGAGCACATTGTTTGGGACTTTGCTTGAACTTTCTGTGACGGTTGCAGGAAAAACTACCTTCGTGAAGAGGCATCTAACTGGAGAGTTTGAAAAGAAATACGAGCGTAAGTGTTTTAACAAGCACTGTTTTCTGGCGCTAGTCCTGTTTGATGTATGAGGTGCTTGATTGAGTGGTTACTTAAATGTTTTTATCTTTGTACAGCAACCATTGGTGTGGAGGTTCATCCCTTGGACTTCTTCACTAACTGTGGCAAAATCCGTTTCTACTGCTGGGATACTGCTGGACAGGAGAAGTTCGGTGGTCTCAGAGATGGTTACTAGTGAGTGATTCTATTACTTGCACCTTTTTGTATAAACGTGGTGAAGTAATTCCTTTTAGCTAAGGCTTTGGGATGCATTTTTGATTCTTTGTACCCAATGGCTTATACCTCAACTTTTACATGTCCTTTTCGTTTATGAACGAACCTAAGATGTTGTAGCTATGTATTCTTGTTTGTGTTAGTATTTGGTGCACTTGCAGTGTATTTTTTTTTTATTCCACAAGCATTCTTAAAAAATTGCTACTTGTCTTTTTTAATATTTTACTATATCCTTGTAAGACACTTGTGAATCCTTTGATCTTGCTTCTGTAAGTTAAAAAACTCTACTGCAGTGTACCAAATATCATTCATATTATTCCTTCTTGTTTATTGTTTTATTTTTGACAGGTATTGCAGAAACATCATATTGAGTTTTACTTGATTGTTTTTCTGACTTTTTCTTATATATGTGTTGCAGTATCCATGGGCAATGCGCCATAATTATGTTTGATGTAACTGCCCGGTTGACATACAAGAATGTTCCAACATGGCATCGGGATCTTTGCAGGTGTGTTAAAAATGACGGTTTTTACCTATTATTGATGTTTTTGTGTAACAGCTTTGTGTAACAATGTTTTTTTGGTAATGCAGAGTGTGTGAGAATATTCCTATTGTTCTATGTGGAAACAAGGTTGATGTAAAGAACAGGCAGGTCAAGGCAAAGCAAGTCACATTCCACAGGAAGAAGAATCTGCAATACTATGAAATTTCGGCCAAGAGTAACTACAATTTCGAGAAACCTTTCTTGTACCTTGCTAGGAAGCTTGCAGGGTAATATATAACATTGTATTTGTTGTGCAATTAATGTTTTAATGCTGATGCCTCGATCAATGTCTAAAATTGGTGTTGTTTTGATGATTCTAGTGATCCTAATCTCCACTTCGTGGAGTCTCCTGCACTTGCTCCTCCGGAAGTACACATTGACTTGGCTGCACAGCAACAGTAAGATAACCCAGCAAACTGAATTTGCATTTATCTTTTATTTGCATCCGCATTCTATTGAAAAACTGGTTGGTTTGTTGTTAGGCATGAGGCTGAGCTTGCAGCGGCAGCCAGTCAGCCCCTTCCAGATGATGACGATGATGCATTTGAATAGAGGGGTTTCCCTTGCCACAGAGCTATCAACAATTTCTGCTGCTTTTTCATTTTCACTCCCATTTGGATCTGTGCTATCTTTAAAAAAATTTTCGTATTTAAATAGCAAGTAGGGAGGAGTGACAGAGGACGAATTTGTAGTGTAGGAATTTTCGAATATAATTGTTATGGTGGATCTTTGGTGGTGTTTTCGACTTTTGCTTATTATGTCTATGGATTTTGCTGCCTTGAGTAAAATCCTTGTGTGATAGTTATTCTATATGTTTTTGAATATGAAATTCTTGACAAGAATATTGGATTTCCCCTTTGTTCTCTTTTTCATTAGGTTCTTATGTTGAAGGCTCCCTTCTCATTTAAACTTCGTACGTAAGTTACTTTGAAATGCTGTGAGAGGCCTATGATGGGGTTTGAATGAACACCTTTAGTTAAACTCCATGTCGGTTATCTGTTTTTTGATACATGACTTAACAAGGGTTGAAAATGTGATTTATGTAAATTTTTTTACTACACCTTATACTTGTGCAGTATTCTTTAAAACTTCACTAGCAATTAATTTTTTATTTTTGTAATATTTGTATTTTCCAGGATGTACGTACTTTAATTATAAGATTCTAATTTGTTTTATGTAAAAATATTTAACAGTAGAATACATTAATATATTTAAATAAGTATGAGAAAAATATTGAATCGCTGTAATTAGATTAATTTCCTACTCTTTTAATTGTAATTTTAACAGTATAACATGAATTTACTTTAAAACATGAACTTAATTTAAATCTATGTTTGGATAAACATAATTAAAGAAAAAGAAAGTATCTCTTGTTTGGAGAGAAAATCTATTATCTCTTGTTTAATTAAATTATGTGGTAAGGAAATGAAATTAATTATTTTACATGTATTTTCTAATTTTAGTCTTTACATAAATAATTTATAATAAAAATTAAATTAAATTAAATCAAAAGTTATACAAAAATACCAATATTCTACATAAAATCATAATTAAAGTCTTAACCAATAATATATCATATATTTGTTTAAAACAAGCTTATTTCACCAAGTAAAAAAATGTTCCTATACCCTAGTGATGTAACAAAAAAAAAAAAGAAAAAGAAAAAGGTTACTACAAATTTAAAATATAAACCAATAATAATCTAATAATAAAGTAAAAATATTAAGATCTAATACTTCAAAAATATATCCAAAAATTTAAAATTAAATACTCCTAGTCATCTAAAAATAGAAATTAAAAATAAGATTATTAGAAATCAAAAAGAAATAAAGCGATAAAAATCTAAAATATAATGATATAGCAAAAAATAAAGATTGATACTTTTTTTTTTCAAAATTTAAATAATTAACACCTTAAAGAAATAAAGAGTTAAAATTTTTATTGAAAATAAATTTTTTAAAAAAAGAAAGAGTTAATTGTAAAATATTTGAGTGACAAAAATAGTATTTTAAATATTTTGTGGTGTGTGCAAATCCTTCGGGCTCAAGCAGCGGTGTAGGTTGAGCAACTAAAAAGGTTCGTACAAGATTGGATTTTTTGCCAGATACGAATGATCCAACAACGAACAAGAATGGACAGAAAGTTCAAAATTCGGATAATATTAAGGTATTGTATAAATCAATGTTAATAGGGGCTTTATTGACTTCGTCACAGAATGTTTTCATGGAGGAGGAATTTGCACTATTGGACGGGGATATGGTTACGGAGGTAGTTGATGGTGTTTCATCGATAACGTTCTCAAACAGGGTTCAAGAGTATATTGGTTATAAAATGGCAAGGACAACTATTGTGAAGCTATTGGGCAGAAGAATAGGGTTTTAACACATTGTTAAATATGATTTCTCTACTGTGGAATCTTAAATATCCGATCCAAATGATGGGTTTGGAAAGTGACTTCTTTCTGATCAAATTCTATGATGAGGAGGATTTTAATAGGGTTTTAGTTGGGGGGTTGTGGGTAATTTATAGACATTACCTAGTTGTTCGTCCATGGTAATCGGATTTCTCAACAGCCCAAAATGAAGCTGATTATCAAGTCGTTTGGATTAGGATTCTAGGTTTACCTAAAGGATACTATTCAGATTGTCATCTTTGAGCAATTGGGTAGTCGATTGGAATAGTGGTCAAATTAGATGCTCATATTGTCAGTGCTCGTCGGGGATGGTTCGCTTGGCTAGCGATGAGTGTAGATCTGAGGAAGCCTCTGGTGTCAAAAGTGTGAATCAATGGAAGGTTACAACATGTGGAATACGAATCTCTGTAGAACATTTGCTTCAAGGGTGGCCGTTTCGAACATAGTTCGAATGCTTGTACGGGGGCTGAAGCACTGATGATGGAAAAAAGAGCAAACCATCCTGAACCAATATAAAAAATATATGGGTTTTATCGGAAGATTGAAGACGAACCATTCGGGCTGTGCATATTAGTAGAGAGGAGGAAAAAAGGTAAAGGACGATTTTCGAGGGAGGGAAAGAATGACGTTTCAGGCGAAAATGGTGGGGGTTCTAAATTTTCAACATTAGTGGAGAATGAGAGAGAGGATTCAGCCAAAATTGGTGGAAACAATGAAGGAGAATATGGAAATCAGAGAAATGGTAACGTTAAGTTGATAAGGGCCGCTGGTATGCAAGATTCTAAAAGGCCATTAGGGTTAATTAATATGGGTAAGACTAATCGACAGGCCAAGGGTAAAAAAGTAGTTGTTGAAATTGGGTTGAAAAAAAGGTTTAGGCCTTTAAGACCATCAAATAGTGGCAAAGGTTTTAGGCCCATGTTTGGTAATGGAATCTTTGATGATGGGGCCAATATAGGGCTTAAACTAGTAGTCAACAATTTGGAGAATTTTGTTATTCAATCTATAAATGTCTCGGCTAAAATGGACAAGGGGAAACATAAGATGGTTAGAATAGTTGAAAATCAAAGTTCAGACTCACTTAACAGGAAAGATAATGGAATTTCTAATTTTGAGGAATCAAGCAAGGCTAAATTTGAATATGTTTCTAGAGGTTAATAATGTAGGGGGTAGGTCGCGAGATAAACCACCGGATGATGGATTTGGTGGCTTTTTTCAGGATATGGTGGAACTGTCAATAGAAATGAAGGACTTAGTTCATAATTTGGAATAAAGAGCCAACAAAACACCGATAGAGGAAGACAAACTATCAGGAGAGGAGGTTATGGAAGACGAGAGTGACTGTTATGACAAGGTCAACAGTTGAGTTAGTTGCTTGTTTGCAGGGTTTGTTCTATTACTGTCTTTATTGATTTTATGGATGCAAAGATTTTTTGTTGGAACTGTTAAGAAGTCAAACATCCCCGTTTCCATAGTGTAGTGAATGAATATAGAAAAGACTTTTCTCCTGATATAGGTTGCTTGTTTGAAACTTGCATTAGTAGAGCTAGAGTGGATGGTACTATTTCTAAAATTGGGTATCTTAATTCGTTTCAGGTTGAAGCTAATGGGTTTGCTGGTGGTATTTGGATTTGTTGGAATGATAATTTTCTTGTCAACGTGTTCGATATTCACTCACAGGTTATACATCTGAAGGTCAGTGGTAAACAAGGTTCAGATAATTTCTTTTGTTCAGCTGTGTATGCTAGTCTACAACCAACACAGCAATGAAAACTTTGGCAATTTTTAGAGTCTTTGGCAATTTTGTTGGTTAGTCCTTGGATTTTAGCTGGGGATTTTAATTTGATCATTGATAGTTCCGAAAGAGTAGGTGGTGCTACTCTATTAAGGGTTGGATGTAAAAGGTTTTGTGAATTTTTGTTTGATAATGGGTTGCAGAATTTGGGTGCCATCAGATATCAATTTACTTGGTGTTAAGGAAATTTATCTTAATGGTTGGATAGAGCTATTTGTAATGAAAAGTGTGTATGCTAGTCTACAACCAACACAGCAATGAAAACTTTGGCAATTTTTAGAGTCTTTGGCAATTTTGTTGGTTAGTCCTTGGATTTTAGCTGGGGATTTTAATTTGATCATTGATAGTTCCGAAAGAGTAGGTGGTGCTACTCTATTAAGGGTTGGATGTAAAAGGTTTTGTGAATTTTTGTTTGATAATGGGTTGCAGAATTTGGGTGCCATCAGATATCAATTTACTTGGTGTTAAGGAAATTTATCTTAATGGTTGGATAGAGCTATTTGTAATGAAAAGTGGTTTTCCTTTGTACTCGATTATTCTGTTGAAACCTCCATAGACAAAAATCTGATTACAGGCCAATTCTAGTCTCCTTACGAATGTTGTTCAACAGAAGTCATAGGTCATTCTGTTGTCTTGCTAGTTGGTTGTTACATGTTGATTTTAGACACCTGGTAAGGGATAGTTGGAGTAATGAGGGGGATATTAGTACAAATTTGGAGCATTTTCAGGAGATAATTCAGGAGCGAAATAAACAAGTATATGGAAATATTGTGTGTAAACGGAAGCTGATTTTTTAGTTAAGTTGGGTATAAAGAATTTTGGATTGGAGAATTTCTTTTAGACCCCATTGTCGAGAATTGGTACTCCGTCAAGAAATAGAGGAAGTTATAAAGCACGATGAGTTATAGTGGTTTCAGAAATCTCGGTCTATGTGGCTTATGAATGGTGACAGAAATACTAGCTATTTTCATAGTCAAACATTGACTAGGTGGAGAAAAAATAGAATCGAGGGTCTTATGACTGAAAATGATTGGTGTTTCGATTATGAGGCGTCGAAGAATCATATTGATTTTTTTAAAGATCTTTACACTAAAGACTCTTCGGTTATTGGTGTATTTCCATGTCATGGTAAATTTCGCCAAATCTCTTCTATTGAGTTGGATAATTTATTATTGACGGTTTCTGATGATGAAGTAATAAGGGCGGTTTTTGGTATGGCTCCGTTAAAAGCCCTTGGGGTGGATGGTTTTCAGGAAAAAAATTTCAGTCCCAATGAGATGTTGTTAAGCCGTTAGTTTGTTATCTTGTTAAGTAGGTGTTGGCAGGGCAAGATATGGATCCTAAACTTAACAGGACTTTACTAGTTTTGTTATCCAAGTCTCAAAATCCTGAAAAGCTTTCTCAATTTAGATTTATAAGCTTATGCACGGTGATGTATAAAATTATTACGAAGATTTTAGTTAATAGATTGAGGTCTCTAATGGTGAAACTGTCTAGTCAGAACCAAGCAAGCTTTATTTTGCGTAGATATATAACTGATAATATAGTGGTTGAGCAAGAAATGGTGCACTCAATGAAAGGTTTTTGAGGTACTAAGTATGGGATGATGCTGAAAATTGATCTTAAGAAAGCATATGATAGAATCAGGTGGGACTTTTTAAATGACTCCCTATTGGAGGTCAATTTTCCTTCATTACTAGTCACTGTGATTTTGAATAATGTGTTTACATCGATATTTCATGTTCTTTGGAATGGTGCTATTATAGATTCTTTTCAGCCTACTCGTGGATTAAGACAAGGCGATTTATTATCTCCTTATCTTTTCGTTATTTGCATGGAAATACTTGGGCATCTAATTAGAGAGTCAGTTGAACTGGGTGTTTGGAAATCACTTCTTGTAACACTCCTAACCCGAATCTGTCGCCAGAACAGGGTTACAGAGGGTTACTAGAGTTTACAGAACAAACATACAGAAATTTCACATCATATTATATTCATATCAGAAATCAATCAAAATCATACATACTATTCTATATATGAGCCATCGGGGCCCAAAATACACATTAGAAACAAATTGGGAATAAATCGGGTACTCAAAGAATTTTTCAAAAAATATTTAAAAATTTCAAAAGTACAGAGGACACACGCTCGTGTGACCAGGCTGTGTGGGTATTCGAAATAAGGGCACACGACCGTGTCCTAACCCGTGCCCATACTCGTGTAACTCTCTGACTTAGGTCACACGGCCAAGCCACACGCCTGTGTGCTAGGCCATGTGAGCATTCTGTTTTGTGCAAATTAAAGATACAGTGGACACACGACCGTGTCACCTGGCCGTGTGTCACACACGGCTGAGACACACGCCTGTTGTTGTAGGCCAATTTTAACCCATTTACATCAAAACCCAATTTAACCTTACCTAACCCACCAAAATTAAACCCAAAACCCAAAATCTTAACTACCCAAAGCCCAATTTACATCAAAACCCCAATGGCCCAAACCCTAAGCCCAAATCAAAATAAAAAAACCCTAGCCCACAACCTAAACTTTTCTCAACTAAATCCTAGCCTTTGCCATCACCAACTCCACTAGCCACACTTGCTCCACCACCTACTCCACTAGCCACACTTGCTCTACCACCTACTCCATTAGCCACACTTGCTCCACCACCACTTGTACCTACAAATGAAGACATAAACAATAAAAAATATTTGGTAAATGGCTATATAAGCCTTCTCATATTTTGTATTTAAAAGGAGGAAGAAGTTTTGGGGGAGAAAGTGATTGTAAAGGATTTTTGAGAGTAATCAAGAAGAAGAGTTATTGTAAAGGCTAGTTTTTGGAGAGGCTAGTTTTTTTTTTTGGAGATTAATCAAATATCAAAGCAAAAGAGGTTTCTTGGTCTATTCTCGTTTTAAGTTCTTTGTTTGCTTATTGTTTTCCTTTCAGTTTTATTTTGTTTCTTTTATACGAAAGTAAAAATAAAAGGAGGAAGCTTTCCCATTTTTACCGAAAAAGTTTTTTTTGAGGTCCCATTGCAGTACTGGTGGCAACTGATATGTATTGACCTTGTATTTAAATCACCCACTCTCTCCCTCTCTTTTTTGTTATTATTATATTTTTAATATTATATTATATATATTCTTTTAATATATTAGGTATATTCTAAATTCTATATTACGTATATGTATATTATACTATTTTATGTATATATCTTTAATACTATATTATTTATATATATATATATTTTTCTACATGTTATCTTATGTATATATTTTAATTATATTATGTATGTATTTCTTACACTATATTATGTACATATTTTTTTATATCTATTTCATACATATGTATATATATATCTTAACATTACTAGTTATATTTTCGCTATTTTATGTATATACTTCAAACACTATATATAGTATATTTCTAACACTATTACTATTTATAAATATATATATATATATATTTTACGTATATACTCTTAATATCTTTATTATGTATATATTCGTTGTTTTATTTCACATTGGATACTATTATTACGTTTAATATATCGCATGCATTGTTATTGTTTTAATATTGTTGTCATATTTATTATTTGTTTCAATGTATTTCCAACTCGTTTATTTTTGTCTCCCGCCTATTTTATATCATTCTGTTGTTCATTACTTTAAAGATTTTTATTCATGTTTTTACTAATTTCAATAAATAAGGCAATGTTTCGCATTTTGGAACATCGAAGAATTGTGCCCTAACTTACGGGGTTTCGGTTCTCTTGTTGGTTCTAAATAGCTAAATATCCTTTTGAGTTTTGAAATGCACGGATTTCCAATTTAAATTAAAAGACGACCTTGTGCTCGGGAATTCATGGTATTGTGTCCTAACTTATGGGATGTGATACTCCGATATCTCGAGATAAGGAAATCTTTAAACAAATCGATTTAAGCTAATTCAAGAATTTTAAAATCAGTATTAATAGAAAAGATCGTATTTCAAGTCCCTTCCCGATTTTTAATTTTCGACATTAAGACACTAACTAATCAAATCGGTACCAATTTTTTGGGCGTGTCGAGGGTGCTAATCCTTCCTCGCACGTAACTGACTCCCGAACTCATTCTCTCAAGTTTCGTAGACCAAAGGCCCTGTTTTAGTAAACTAAAATTGATTTATTAAAACAAAGGTGATCCGATCACACCTGATAAAAGATTGGTGGCGACTCCCGTTTTAATTTTCACTTTCAAACAAAGTCGATCCCGTTTTCAAAAGAATGGTTTCGACACCTGTGTCTCTGCCTGTGTGGATAAAAATAGACCATTTTCCTAGCCATATTTCTCACTCAATTTGTCATCAACCTGAATCAACGTTTTGGACATCAACAATCCATAACAAGGCATTCAAATCAAGCCAAAATCAATACTTAAACATGTAATACTATCACATACCAACAATATGCCCTTAGGCTCTTTAAATGATAATATAACGCATATCAATCAAATAACCAATTTTACCTACATGACCAAATACATATATGTATAATTTACCAAATATACCTATAAGATTTCCATTATTCAACCATTTCAAGCACACATCAAACATGATAATGCCACTTACATACACATCAAAATTTATCCGTCACAAGCCATTCAAATAACTATTTTCAACAAAATATTTATATGCCATCATTGGCCAAATTAACCTATACATGCCATTATAACCAAAATTAATTTACTAATTATACCAAAAAGGCTGATGGATAGTGTGAAGTTGCTTCGACCAGCTTCCAACCAAATTAAGCTTCCGAATTACTATAAAACATGGAAAAATAAAACAGAGTAAGCATTTAAGCTTAGTAAGTTCATATAACAAGGAAATTAACTTACCATTTAATCATATTTAAGGTAAGCATGCTAATATAACCAAACCAATGTGATCCAAAGCCTAAACACATATCCTCAACAAGTTAGCCATGTAACACTTTCCATAACCAATAAGCATGGATGTACATAATCACTAGGTAAGATTCACATACATGTATCATTCATCTAGTATTTCAATATATCATGTAATATCATTTCCATGTAATTCAAGTATATACCCGTAATTGTTCATTTCGAACTCATATTGTTTCATGTAAGAAATTTCCCCTTGAACCATTTAAAATATCATTGGATACATGAGTAGTACACACAAAGTATACAAATCTATAATCCGTCAATTCATATACTTGTATGCTTATACAAGCATGTAAACAGGAAGCTCTTGTAAGCCAAATATCGGGAAGCTCATGAGAGCCAAGTATCGGGAAGCTCAAGAGAGCTGTGGTGTGTCCATTACACATGCATGATCACAACCATATCGGGAACCCTAATGACATGTCATTTGTATACTTCGAATTTCTAATGTTAAAAGGGGCTCGATAATTATCAGATATGTGATCATAATTACACATGAAAATTTGTAAAAATCACACACAACAATATTCAATTTAAAACATTTAAATATACAAATTAGTTACACAAACTTACCTCAATAGGTTTTCGTAGATACGAAGGCTACTAGTCTGATACTTTTTCTTTGCCTTGATCTAACTCTGTATTAGGTCTATCTGGATATATACAAATGAATTTAACTCAATTTAATATAATTCATATTAAATTTAATCCACCACACATCTTTGGAAAAATTACTATTTTGCCCTATACTTTTAATAAATTACAATTTAGCCCCTAGGCTCAAAAAAAATGAAATTCATACCACTTAATCCTTATTAAAGCCTAGCCCATTTTCATACATATTAATAGCAATCCATGTATTTCACAAAATTCAGGATTTTTCCATAAATTTTTCATCTTTTCAATTTATTCCCTAATTGATAATTTTATCAAATTTCTCTTTACAAAAGCTGTTTATCTAACAACAACCTTTCATTTTCTATCATAAAACTTCAAAATTAAACTATACTTATCCATGAAAAAACCCTAATACTTTAACAATTTTGTAAATTAATCCCTGAGATAGCTAGATTAAGCTATTACGATATCGGAAACATAAAAGTCATTAAAAATGAGACAAGAATACTTACGTAAATGAGCAAAATAAGATTGTTAAAACTCAAGCTTCCATGGCTAGCTTTCCATGTTTTTTGATGAAAGATGATGAAAATAGATTTTTTCTTCTTTTTTTTTATATCTTTAATTTCCAAAATTAACCTTAATGTTTTCTTCAATTTCCTATGATGAATAATCATACTTATCCACTAACTCCTCTAAATGGTCTATTTGTTATATAAGGACCTCCAATTTAAAATTCCATATCTATTTGATACTTTTAACTACTAGAATTCAATTTTTGCACTTTATGCAATTTAGTCCTTTTTATCAGATTAGACATGTAAACGGTAAAATTTCTTAACGGAATTTTATATGATATTTCTATCATACTGTAAACCATAAAATAATATTTAAGTAAATTTTCTTTCGGGCTCAGATTTGTGGTCCCGAAATCACAATTCTGATTTCACTGAAAACAGGCTGTTACACTTCTTCTGTCAAGGAGAGGCCCAACATTATCTCACTTATTTTTTGCAGGTGATATTATTTTATTCTGTGAGGCTAGTAGAGTTTAGGTGGGTGTTGTTAATATTATTTTGGACACCTTGTGTTATTTCTCGAGTCAAAAGGTGAACAAAAGTAAATCTCAAGTTTTTTTGTTTTCTAATATGCCTAGAGATCTGGCTGAGGCTATTTGTAATGATGTGGGGTTTTCCTGTGTGGATGATCTAGGTATCTATCTTGGAATGCCACTGTTCCATAATAGAGTTATGACAAGGACTTTTGCTTTTGTAGTGGATAAAGTGAGAAAGAAGTTGTTAGGATGGGAGACGAAAAGGCATTCATTGGCAAGCCATTTAACATTGGTAGGAATAGATCTTTTGGCTATTCCTAACTACTTAATGTATATGGTTCGTATTATTTTTTCTGTATGCAGGGAGATCGAGCAGATTGCCAAAAAATTCCTTTGGGGATCTGGTTCTGATTCTAGAAAACCCATTTTAGCATCTTGGGATGATTGTTGTCATCCTATTGATGTTGGAGGATTTGGATTAAGGAGTTTAGCTGACAAGAAATAAAATTTTAATTTTGAAGTTTTGTTTTCAGCTCTTATCTAAAACTGATGCTTTGTGGGTTAAAGTGTTGAGAAACAAATATAATGTACAAGGACTACTGCCAAATTCTAATTCCAGAACCAACTGTTTGTTCCTTGGAGATCGTTGATGAAGGTTTGGCCTGAAGTTATAGGTAATGTTTACTGGTCTATTATGTAACACCCCAAACCTAGCCCGAACGTTATGACCGAATCTGGCGTGTCACATTAAAGTGTTTTAGGCGAAAACCTTATTTTCATTGAAAACCCTTCTTTAAAATGATATACGTCAATTGCTTTGTAAAATCTCTTTTCAGTTGCAGAAGCTTTGTTTTAAACATTTAATTTAAATGTAACTTGTCATTTAAAAATTTAGTTGCGGAAACGTAGTATTTAAAAAAACAGTTATGGTTTCATGTTCTACTTCTAATAAATATAAAAGATAAAAATGATAGTAATCCTAATTTGAAATAATAGCCAGAGGAAAGACCATGTTACAACCCAAATCAAATAGAAATAATTTAAAATCAAAATATTAAAAATTACATAAAGACTAAGTCTAAACTTTTTATGCTAATTGGCCAACTCCGAGTCCCTCCATCCGTTGAACTGCCTACTGAGGATCACCTAAAAAATTTAAAAGGAGTGGGTGAGTTTCGAAAACTCAGTGTGTACAACCCTCAACGAGTATAAAGCAATCATCAATTATTTTAGGCCTGAGCCCAATTCAATAACGGTGGCCTTTGGTCCTTAGCCCATGTTATCCTCAGTTGGGCTGAATCCCACATCGCAATAATATCACAATAATATCATACGTGCAATGCTGTGCAACCCACCCTAATAATCCAACCGCTACATACCAACTCCGTCCCCCGATACACATCATGTGGGGATATAAATATCGACCCACCCAATCGATACACATTAATGGTAGCCCGGTGACGATACTACCTTCATTGCAGCAAGCTACCAATTCTAGAGAAGAGGAGGTGAGTCATTAAGACCGTTTAAGTACCAAGCTCTCCCTAAATACATCCTAGACATGCATATACCTGCTGCCACACCATAACCCTATGACTTGTCCATGGTCTCAATAAATTAATTAAGTTTTATGCATTCATCATATACTAGGCCAAAACCCCTTACAAACCCAAACAAGTCCACATACATTCTTATGGCCCACTAGGCCCAATCTCATTCATATGGCCCATTAGGCCCAAATCACATCTATATGGCCTACTAGGCCCAATCACTTTTACAGTCATGCTCACATACGATTTTTCACCATATAGTATCAATTATCAATTTTTCCCTATTATGGGCCTAACAGCCCATCGGGCCCATTAAGCCTATGCTGGCCCGGTTTGCCAATTCACAGCCCAAGTCCATGGAATCGCCCATGGGGCCTCAGATAACCTATCAGTTTCCCCCTTATGAGTGTTCGCGCATTTGCAAGACTACCGTAGCCAAACATTCGGCTTCTCGGTATTTTAGCTTTTCGGGATTTGTCGGTCTACTTGTGTGTGTGCAATGTATGCACACACCTTCGGCTTTATATCAAGCTATTATAGGGTAGAAGTACACATCTTATCACCTGGAGCACTAAGTATTCATAATCGCTCGAACCTATATTCAATATTATACTCCATCAGTCACATCCCATTAATTCAATATAAATCCACTACTTACCGAAGAATAACCTATACTTGCCTTGACTAGATTGATCGGCTGTGATCTGCCTACGTAACTCGAAATCTGACGTAGTCTCCCTTCCGCATCCAGGCGAAAAGTCTCGAACGACTGACACCTTACGTCGCTTAAACTTAGGAGCCTCTATCCCAACCTCTCTACTAGAACCCCCTTTTTCCATCAACTAATACTTAGCCAGTGATCACACTCTTGAATGAGAGGGAAAAAGAGAAATAAATGGAAAAACCATGGGTTAACAAAAGTATTGGAAAGGATAAAGAAAAATCAGCTTTTAAGAGCGTAGAAACAAAAGAACTTTGAAATATTTAACAAAAGCCGAAGAAGATCTAATTCACTTACCGATTGCGAGATCGCTTGCCAACAAGAAATCAAACCCCCAAAGTGTATAACTCGACTTTTAAATGAAAAAGAAATAGTCGACTAAGTTGAAGAGGGAAGAGGTTGATTCGATTAAAATAGGGAAGAAAAGATCAAGAGTTTGGCTTAAAGAAAAGAGGAGATGATATGCGACTAAAGCACACAAAAACAACAAATGCCCTTACTTGCCCATACGACATACATATATATACTAAAATAAATAAATAAATAAATAAAAATACAAAACTACACTCCCTAATCGACTTAAACTCGTCCAGTTAAATTCCCTTCAATTTCTCTAATTTTTATCATCATCATATCCACACTTAATCCTCATCCTAATCCCCTTGATTTTAGCTAACAATTCTATTTTGAATTGCATTCAAATTGCTTCCACCGAATAGCAATCCTTCCCTACGTTGAGTAGCATAATTAAACTCCCTTCTATGCTTGCCACTACTCGCACTCTAGCCCTCCAACTTCCCAACACGTTGCTGGCCACTGCACCACATCCTATCTTGTGCTACTATTCGGTCACAATTAACTATAAGGCTTATATGCCTAAGCCTCAGTTTTTTTAAAGAATAAAAATTTAAACGTAGCCAGGCCTGAGATTCGAACCTACAACCTCTCATATCCATAGCATGCTTCTCGCCACTGCACTGCAGGCGCTCTTATGCCATATTCCATCCCTAACTATTTTTAAGGACTATTAACTTGCAACCAGGTTATCCTAAAAATATTTGCTACCATTCAGATTCGAAACCCTAATCTCTTGGCTGTGGTATACATCCCTTGCCACTATGGCACCTACCTTATTTGTGTTGTTTTTCCTCCCCAATTAATTATAAAGTCATTCTGCCGACCTCCAGGTTGTCTAAAAAAAACCACAACTTTTGCTCATGTCGTGACTTGAACCCATCACTTCTCCTTACTCCTAACGCCATCATACCACTGAGCCAAGCGCATCCTTTGTGTCGAATTTCCACCAAACATATTTATAAGGCCTAAATGCTTGCTTCCCTACTAATAATATGCGCAATAAAAATTTTCGCCAAGGCTAGAACTCGAACCCTGGACTTCGTGCTTGCTACCAACGCTTTTTGCCATTAGGCCAAACATTTCCTTGTGTCAGATTTTACCAGGCCTTATTAATAAGCCTTCCACCTAATGCTCAGGGTCCTTTAGAAAAAAAATGCAAAATTTTGCTAAAGCCCTGGATCAAACCCAGTACTTTTTCCACACTACCAACCCTTCCTAAATCACTTAACAATTAGACTAAACATGCAATTATAAAATATTTAAACACATTTCATTTATTTAAGCTGCCTTCTAACCGATCCCAAACTCAAGACCCATTACTTCTAGGCCCAAAATTCAGGGTGTTACAATTCAGCCTTCCTAAAAAAAATTTCGTCCTCGAAAATTTTAAATAACATGGTAGTCGTGTATCAACTATCCCACTACACTACCGCTGCACACTCTAATCCTAATACTTTTAATATATATTCAAAACATCCACCTATCACAAATGTTCTCAAACACACAAAATAAGTATCAAATTCAGATTCAAGTGTTTTAGTACAATCTGACATCTAAGGAAATCCTATTGAATATAAACAATTAATAGCTTAAGACATATTTCAGTATAACAGTTTAACATAATTTAGTAGTAAGAGAACTTACTTGGCTCGACGTTGGAGACCCGGTGTGCGACATAATAGAATCTTTCAAAACCACCTCAATATCATTTGTAAGCAATTTTAAAAGCCCAAAAACAAAGCCCATTTCACAGCCCGAGTTTTAAAACCAGACTTTGATATCACTAAATGTAACACCCCAAACCTGGCTCGAAAGTTATGGTCGAATCTGGCGTGTCACATTGAAGTGTTTTAGCGAAAACCTTGTTTTCATTGAAAACCCTTCTTTAAAATGATACACCTCAATTGCTTTGTAAAATCTCTTTTCAGTTGCAGAAGCTTTGCTTTAAACATTTAATTTAAATGTAACTTGTCATTTAAAAATTTAGTTGGGGAAACGTAGTATTTAAAAAAGCAGTTATGGTTTAACGTTCTACTTCTAATAAATATAAAGCATAAAAATGATAGTAGTCCTTATTTGAAATTTTAGCCACAAGAAATACCTTGTTACAACCCAAATCAAATAGAAATAATTTAAAATCAAAATATTAAAAATTACATAAAGACTAAGTCTAAACTTTTTAAGCTAGTTGGCCACCTCCGAGTCCCTCCATCCGTCGAACCGTCTACTGAGGATCACCTAAAAAATTTAAAAGGAAGGGGTGAGTTTCGAAAACCCAGTGTGTACAACCCTCAACGAGTATAAAGCAATCATCAGTTATTTTGGGCCTGAGCCCAATTCAATAACGGTGGCCTTTGGGCCTTAGCCCATGTTAGCCTTAGTTGGGCCGAAGCCCACATCGCAATAATATATTAATAATATCATACGTGTAATGCTGTGTAACCCACCCCAATAATCCAACCACTACACACCAACTCCGTCACCCGATACACATCATGTGGGGATATAAATATCGACCCAGCCAACCGATACACATCAATGGTAGCCCGGTTGCTGTACTACCTTCATTGCAGCAAGCCGCCAATCATATATTGGGCTTAATAGCCGTCAGTGGATCCACGGTTGTCAAGCAACCATGCGATCCTTATATACTTCCTCCGTTCCATAATTCCCAATCCATATGCAACCTAAACAGAATATCATATGAATGCATATGAATGCAGCAGGTATATATGTAACATCCATAAATCTTACATTCCACACATAGGGGTACTTTAGTCATTCTCGCTCTTAGGGGCATTTCAGTAATTTTCCTTTATTACATGTTTTTACTTACCTTGGATTGTTAACAAATCTCCGTTAGCTAAGGTGAACAGATACTATGCACCAAGTAGGATTCCGAGAAGAGGAGGTGAGTTATTAAGACCGTTTAAGTACCAAGCTCTCCCTAGATCCAATCCTAGACATGCATATACCCGTTGCCATACCATAACCCTATGACTTGTCAAGATCTTAATAAATTAATTAGGTCCCCTTACAAACCCAAACAAGTCCACATACATGCTTATGGCCCACTAGGCCCAATCTCATTCACATGGCCCATCAGACCCAAATCAGATCTATATGGCCCACTAGGCCCAATCACTTTTATAGTCATACTCACATATTATTTTCTATCATATAGCATCAGTTATCAATTTTTTCCTATTATGGGCCCAACAGCCCATCGGGCCCATTTAGCCTATGCTGGCCTAGTTTACCAATTCACAGCCCAAGTCCATGGAATCGCCCATGGGGCCTCAGATAACCTATTGGTTTCCCCCTTACGAGTGTTTGTGCACTCGCAAGACTACCGTAGCCAAACATTCGGCTTCTCGGCATTTTAGCTTTTCGGCATTTCGGGATTTCCCGATCTAATTGTGTGTGTGCAGTGTATGTACATACCTTTGGCTTTATATCAAGTTATCATAGGGTAGAAGAATACATCTTATCACCTGGAGTACTAAGTATTCACAATCGCCCGAACCTATATTCAACATTATACTCCATTAGTCACATCCAATTAACTCAACATAAATCCACTACTTACTGAAGAACAACCTATACTTGCCTTGACTAGATTGATCCGCTGCGATCTACCTATGTAACTTGAACTTTGACGTAGTCCCCCTTCCGTATCCAGGTGGAAATTCCCGAACGGTTGACACCTTACGTCGCTTAAACTTGGGAGCCTCTATCCCAAACTCTCTACTAGAACCTCCTTTTTCCATCAACTAATACTTAGCCAGTGATCACACTCTTAAATGAGAAGAAAAAAAAAGAGAGATAAATGGATAAGCCATGGGTTAACAAAAGTATTGGAAAGGATAAAGAAAAATCGGCTTTTAAGAGCATAGAAACGAAAGAACTTAGAAATATTTAACAAAAGCCGAAGAAGATCTAATTCACTTACTGATTGTGAGATCGCTTGCCAATATGAAATCAAACCCCCAAAGTGTATAACTCGACTTTTAAATGAAAAAGAAACAGTAGGCTAAGTTGAAGAGGGAAGAGGTTGATTCGATTAAAATAGGGAAGAAAAGATCAAGAGTTTGGCTTAAAGAAAAGAGGAGATGATATGCGACTGAAGCACACAAAAACAACAAATGCCCTTACTTGCCTATACGACATACATATATATACTAAAAAAATAAATAAATAAATAAATAAAAATACAAACCTACATTCCCCAATCGAATTAAACTCGGCCAGTTAAATTCCCTTCAATTTCTCCAATTTTTATTATCATCATATCCACACTTAATCCTCATCCTAATCCCCTTGATTTTAGCTAACAATTCCAATTTGAATTGCAGTCAAATTGCTTCCACCGAATAGCAATCCTTCCCTGAGTTGAGTAGCATAGTTAAACTCCCTTCTCCGCTTGCCACTACTCGAACTCTAGCCCTCCAACTTCCCAACACGTTGCTAGCCACTACACCACATCCTATCTTGTGCTACCATTCGGTCACAATTAAGTATAAGGCTTATATCCCTAAGCCTTAGTTTTCTTAAAGAATAAAAATTTAAACTTAGCCAGGCCTGGGTTTCTAACCTACAACCTCTCATATCCATAGCATGCTTCTCGCCACTGCACCGAAGGCGCTCTTGTGCCATATTCCATTACTAACTATTTTTAAGGCTTATTAACTCGCAAACAGGTTATCCGAAAAATATTTGCTACCATTCAGATTCGAACCCCTAATCTCTTGGCTGCGTTATACGTCCCTTGCCACTATGGCACCTACCTTATTTGTGTCGTTTTTCCTCCCTAATTAATTATAAAGTCATTCTGCCGACCTCCAGGTTGTCTAAAAAAAACCCACAGCTTTTGCTCATGTCGCGACTTGAACCCATCACCTCTCCTTACTCCTAACGCCATCATACCACTGGGCCAAGCGCATCCTTTGTGTCGAATTTCCACCAAACATATTTATAAGGCCTAAACGCTTGCTTCCCTACTAATCATATGCTCAATAAAAATTTTCACCAAGGTCAGGACTCGAACCTTGGACTTCTTGCTTGCTACCAACGCCTTTTGCCACTAGGCCAAGCGTTTCCTTGTGTCAGATTTTACCAGGCCTTATTAATAAGCCTTCCACCTAATGCTCAGGGTCCTTTAGAAAAAAAATGCAAAATTTTGCTAAAGCCCTAGATCAAACCCAGAACTTTTTCCACACTACCAACCCTTCCTAAATCACTTAACAATTAGACTAAACATGCAATTATAAAATATTTAAACACATTTTAATTATTTAAGTCACCTTCTAACCGATCCCAAACTTAAGGTCCATTACTTCTAGGCCCAAAATTTAGGTGTTACAATTCACCCTTCCTAAAAAAAATTTCGTCCTCGAAATTTCTAAATAACAGGGTAGTCGTGTATCAACTATCCCACTACACTACCATTGCACACTCTAATCCTAATAATTTTAATATATATTCAAAACATCCACCTATCGCAAACATTCTCAAACATACAAAATAAGTATCAAATTCAGATTCAAGTGTTTTAGTTCAATCTGACATCTAAGTAAATCCTATTGAATATAAACAATTAACAACTTAAGACATATTGCAGTATAATAGTTCAACATAATTCAGTAGTAAGAGAATTTACTTGGCTTGACATCGGAGACTCGGTGTGCCACACAATAGAATCTTTCAAAACCACCTCAATATCATTTGTAAACAATTTTAAAAGCCCAAAAACAAAGCCCATTTCACAGCTCAAGTTTTGAAACCTGGCTCTGATACCACTAAATATAACACCCCAAACCTGGCCCAAACGTTATGGCATAATCTGGCATGTCACATTAAAGTGTTTTAGCGAAAATCTTGTTTTCATTAAAAACCCTTCTTTAAAATGATGCACCTCAATTATTTTGTAAAATCTCTTTTCAGTTGCGGAAGCTTTGTTTTAAACATTTAATTTAAATTTAACTTGTCATTTAAAAATTTAGTCGTGGAAACGTAGTATTTAAAAAAGCAGTTACGGTTTAACGCTCTACTTCTAATAAATATAAATCATAAAAATTATAGTAATCCTAATTTGAAATATTAGCCACAGGAAATACCTTGTTACAACCCAAATCAAATAGAAATAATTTAAAATCAAAATATTAAAAATTATATAAAGACTAAGTCTAAACTTTTTATTCTAGTTGGCCACCTTCGAGTCCCTCCATCTGTTGAACCGCCTACTAAGGATCACCTGAAAAATTTAAAAGGAGGGGGTGAGTTTCGATAACTCAGTGTGTACAACCCTCAACGAGTATAAAGCAATCATCAGTTATTTTGGGCCTGAGCCCAATTCAATAACGGTGGCCTTTGGGCCTTAGCCCATGTTAGCCTCAGTTGGGCTGAAGTCCACATCGCAATAATATCACAATAATATCATACGTGCAATGCTGTGCAACCCACCCCAATAATCCAACCGCTACACACCAACTCCGTCCCCCGGTTCACATCATGTGGGGATATAAATATCGAACCACCGAACCGATACACATCAATGGTAGCCTGGTTGAGGTACTACCTTCATTGCAGCAAGCCGCCAATCATATATTGGGCTTAATAGCCGTCGGTGGATCCACGGTTGTCAAGCAACCATGCGATCCTCATATACATCATCCGTTCCATAATTCCCAACCCATATGCAACCTAAACAGAATATCATATGAATGCATAATAATGTAGCAGGTATACATGTAACATCCATGAATCTTACATTCCACACATATGGGTGCTTTAGTCATTTTCGCCTTTAGGGGTATTTCAGTAATTTTCTTTTATTACAGGTTTTTACTTACCTTGGCCCTTTAACAAATCCCCGTTAGCTAAGATGAATAGATACTATGCACCAGGTAGAATTCTAGAGAAGATGAGGTGAGTCATTAAGACCGCTTAAGTACCAAGCTCTCCCTAGATCCAACCCTAGACATGCATATACCCGTTGCCACACCATAACCCTATGACTTGTCCACGGTCTCAATAAATTAATTAATTTTTATACAGTCATCATATACTAATCCCAAAACCCCTTACAAACCCAAACAAGTCCACATACATTCTTATGACCCACTAGGTCCAATCTCATTCATATGGCCCATTAGGCCCAAATCACATCTATATGGCCCACTAGGCCCAATCACTTTTACAGTCATGCTCACATACAATTTTCCATCACATAGCATCAAATTTCAATTTTTGCCTATTATGGGCCTAACAGCTCATCGGGCCTATTTAGCCCATGCTGGTTCGATTTGCCAATTCAAAGCCCAAGTCCATGGAATCTCCCATGGGGCCTCAGATAACCTATCAGTTCCCCACTTACGAGTGTTCACGCACTTGCAAGACTACCGTAGCCAAACTTTCGGCTTTTCAATATTTTAGCTTTTCAGCATTTCGACTTTTCTGGATTTACCGATCTACTTATGTGTGTGCAGTGTATGTACACACATTCGGCTTTATATCAAGCTATCATAGGGTAGAAGTACATACCTTATCACCTGGGGTACTAAGTATTCATAACCGCCTGAACCTGTATTCAACATTATACTCCATCAGTCACATCCAATTAATTCAACATAAATCCACTACTTACAGAAGAACAACCTATACTTGCCTTGACTAGATTGATCGGCTGCGATCTACCTATGTAACTCGAACTCTGATGTAGTCCCCCTTCCACATCCAGACGGAAAGTCCCGAACGCTTGACACCTTACGTCGCTTAAACTTGGGAGCCTCTATCTCAAACTCTCTACTAGAACCCCCTTTTTCCATCAACTAATACTTAGCCAGTGATCACACTCTTGAATGAGAGGAAAAAAAGAGAGAAATAAATGGAGAAGCCATGGGTTAACGAAAGTATTGGAAATGATAAATAAAAATCGGCTTTTAAGAGCGTAGAAACGAAAGAACTTAGAAATATTTAACAAAAGCCGAAGAAGATCTTATTCACTTACCGATTGCGAGATCGCTTGCCAAAAAGAAATTAAACCCCTAAAGTGTATAACTCGACTTTTAAATGAAAAAGAAACAGTCGGCTAAGTTGACGAGGGAAGAGGTTGATTCGATTAAAATAGGGAAGAAAAGATTAAGAGTTTGGCTTAAAGAAAAGAGGAGATGATATGCGACTGAAGCACACAAAAACAGCAAATGCCCTTACTTGACCATACGACATACATATATATACTAAAAAAAATAAAATAAATAAATAAATAAAAAATACAAACCTACACTCCCCAATCAAATTAAACTCGTCCAGTTAAATTCCCTTCAATTTCTCTAATTTTTATCATCATCATATCTACACTTAATCCTCATCCTAATCCCCTTGATTTTACTTGCTTCCACTGAATAGCAATCCTTCCTTGCGTTGAGTAGCAAAATTAAACTCCCTTTTGCGCATGCCACTACTCAAACTCTAGCCCTCCATGTGACAGCCCTAAATTGACCCTAGTCGAAAAGTGGTTTCGGGACTACGAAACCGAGTCTTATAAATAATTAAAGGTTATATTTTGTGTTTATGATGTGCGTAAATGCTTGTGTGATAGTTCCATACTTTAATTTGGTCAGTGTATGTGAAATTTATTAGTAGGGACTTATGTGAGACAATTTAGAAATATGTTAGGCAAGTGTTAAAATGGCCTATTAATATATGTGGGAAAGTGCTTGTCCTTGCATGTCAAATTAGCCAAATTGAACCATAGTGGCCGGCCATGCTATGGGTGGAAACATGGCACAAACATGTTATGTTAGTGATGTATGTTAGGAAAAATAAAATAAGGGGCATGGTAATAAAATAATGAAAGGGAATATGTTGAAAAGAAAGAAAAAAAAAAGTGTGTGGTTGTTTCCCCCCACCCATTTTGCCGAAACTAGAAAAAAAAAAAAAAGAAGGCTTCATCCTTTGGTTCATCCTTGGCCGAAAATTTTAAGGTGGAAGGAAGAAGAAGGGTTGAAGAGGTTCGGCCATGCATGTAACTAGGCTAAGGTATGTTTGATGATGTTCCATGAGATGCATGCATGTTTTAGTTGGTAGCTTGAGTTCTACCTAGCCCATGGTCTAAATCTTGCTATGTGATGGAAATGACACTCGGCCATGGATACATCATTCTTGCTTGGTGTTGATGTCATTTACATGCTAAAAATGAAGCTTTGTAATGATGCATGTGATGGTGGATTGATGACTCTTGAATCTTCTTTTTAGCATTTTTGAGTGAGACATTAAGTTCTTTGTTTAACCATGACCAAAATCGAAATGGTATGGTGTTGTGATGCATTCGACCATGGTAGAAAGTAGAGGAGAAATATGGTTGTTATTCACGTTATTTGGATGAGAAATGGTAGTAAGGTGAAGAGCAAATGTTAGTGTTTGATTTACTAGTGTGTATGTGTGTATTAGCCGAGTTTTGAATTTGAAAGAAAATGGTATGCAATCAATACAAGCAACCATATTTGTAGGAAGTATTAAGCATATAATCGGCCTCAACCTAGACATGTATATTCGGCCACATGAAATAGATTTGTGTTGTATGTGTTCGGTTAGAGGCAAGCATATTGATGCTTTTATCTTGGCTTAGATAATCGGCTAAAAGAGAGTGTGGGCTAAAATGTTGAGTTTGATTCATGATTCCATATATATGTGACTCTAATGCCTAATGTATATATGGGCTAAGTACCTTGAGGTTCTCTTTTGATGTTCAAATGAATTGTGTTAAATTGCTTAATGTGATTAAAAATGTGCATGACCATTGTGTATTTGAGCTAAAGGGTGGCCATATGACCTATTAAACTCCTTGTCATATTCGGCCATAAGCTAGCATAATGAGACTTTAATAAGTTAAATTTGTTTGAATTAGCTTAAGAGCTTAGAGGACCACAGTTGGATAAGGGAAAGGAAAAAGTTGTCGAATAGCCGTCGAAATCGTTCTACCACGTCCGAGGTAAGTTTTCGAGTAATGGAACTTAGATTATGATTTGATTAGATCATGTTTTAAGCAAATCAAAATCATGCTCTTTGTATGTGGCTATTGAGCCGAAATTGCAAGTGTGATAAGTGTCTTGTGTTTGAGCTTTGGTAATGAAAATGAAATACGGATGTGTCATGATTTATTGATATATGTGCTCGGTTATTGAATGATATCCGGCTAAGTCCTGAAGGCTTTTGTGCTAAGTGACTATATCCGGACTAAGATCCAAGGCATTTGTGCGAGTTACTAATTCGGGCTAAGCCGAAGGCATTGGTGCGAGTTACTAAATCCGGTTAAGTCTCAAGGCATTTGTACGAGTTACTATAACCGGCTATGTCCGAAGGCATTTGAACGAGTAGCTATATCCGGTTAAATTCAAGGTACGTGATTCGTGAATGAGCGATCTTGCTGTAAAATTTCAGTTAATATGCTTGTAAAATCCCAACAATGAGGTATGTTTCAGTATGTGCATTGGAATAGTTGATTTCCTTGAATAATATTCGCTCGATCGAGTAATGAGCTTCCGGTATTTGGCTAAGATGATCCCTTATGTATGAATATAGGGGTTGGAATGTGAAGTAGGAATGATTTGAGAATATGTATATATGGAATTATCCGCTTAGTTATATGAATGCTATACTTGATTGTGCTTAAATTCTTTGCTCAAAACTTACTAAGCATTTAATGCTTACTCTGCTTATTTAATTCTCTGCTTTTATAGATTTTGGTTCTTCACTATCGGACTCAGGATTTTTGAAGTCGAAGTCGCCCACACTATCAAAGCTCCTTTTGGTATACTTTTGGTTGAACTTTGAAATGGCATGTATAGGACTACCCTTTTGTTGTTGGTCGTGTACCCTTCGGTTTTGTGTAAATTTGGATAGCCATGCGAAAATGGCTTAAATATACTTCGATCATAGCATTATAACCGTTTTGTATGTTGTCCGTCGAGAGGTATGGAAATGTTGGTAACGGTTAGCCATGGGAATGGTTATTCATGATCACTTTTGGTATATGTATGACAAACTCTAGTTGATCCATGGAGGATCATGAAATAGGTAAAGTTTACCTTAAAAATAGATGCTGGCAGCAGCAGTGATGTGGATGTGAAAAATCACTAAAAATAGTAAGAATGGAATTAAATAGTGAATAAATTATGTAATCGAACCTTGATGAATCTATTTTCATAGGAAAGTAACGAAACGTTCATATGAACAGTATATTATGAGATGTTAAAGTTTTCGTGAGACAGGGCCAGAATGGTTTCTGGATCCCCTTATCTGACTTTGGAAATTAATTATAAATTAACCAGAGACATTTAGAAGTCATTCCATATATGTATAGATTCCTTTTTGAGTCTAGTTTGTATAGAAACAAACGGCATCAGTATTGAAGCCCTGTACAGGGAGATATCCAAGTCGTAATGCATGAAGGTCAGTGTAGTCGCACCCTATAACAGGGGAGACTTTAACTAATAAACTGTACTAATTTGCCTGACCAAAAATTCTATAAAAAAATATGTAGATGGACATATGAGTTTAGTTTCAGGGAAAAATTACAAAACTGATTTTCGAGTTTTGGAACTCAAGATATGATTTTTAAGGTGACAGTGACGCAGTTAGCCAACTGCCTGGAAATTTTTAAAATGGACTGTGAAAGCAAGTGATTTAAGTCTGCAAACCCCTTGTTTCTGACTCCGGAAACGGTCTCGGGTACGGGGTGTTACAATTAAATTGGTATCAGAGCTATGGTTTAGTCGATTCTAGGACTACCGTAATACGTTTGGGTCTAGCTATACATGCCATTTTGTGATTATTTGATAGTGTGGTGATTTCTGACGTTTGCAAATGTGTTTACTTATAGTAATGGATCCCGATCCCGACCGAGCGGTAGCTGATGATCTTGAGAGTGTAGCGCTGCTCCCGCACAAGGACAATACCATGATTCTCAACCTAATGCTTGTAATCCGAATGATGAAGCTAGACAAGCTTTCTATAGCGTGATGAATGATTGGTTCAACCAATACATTCGAACTAATACGGCTGTTCCACAACCTCCATTCCCAACAAATACCACCCCCGCACCTACAATACCTCTGGTAACTGACCAAATAAGGTCAAATAAGCCCCCAGTTGACAGAATCCGAAAACACGGGGCTATTGAATTTAAGGCTACGAATAGTGATGAGGCCGAGCAAGCTGAATTTTGGTTGGACAACACTATTCGGGTACTCGATGAGCTATCTTGCACACCCGATGAGTGCCTAAAGTGTACTATCTCCTTGCTACATGATTCTGCCTACTATTGGTGGAATACGTTGACTTCTGTTGTGCCTAGAGAGCAAGTAACTTGGGAGTTTTTCCAAACCGAGTTTCGGAAAAAGTATATCAGTCAGAGATTTATGGATCAAAAACGGAAGGAATTTCTTGAACTTAAACAAGGTTTCATGTCGGTTACCGACTATGAACAAAAATTTGTAAGGCTTAGTCGGTACGCGCGAGAATGTATTTCTTCAGAAGCCGTAATGTGTAAACGTTTCGAGGATGGATTGAATGATGATATAAAGCTGTATGTTGGCATATTGGAAATCCGAGAATTTGTGGTACTTTTCGAGCGAGCTTGCAAAGCTGAGGAGCTCAATATAGAGAAAAGAAAAGCTGATATGGGAGCAAAGGAGTTTCGTAAGAGGTCTTCGGGGAGGCCCTTCCCACAGTCATCGAAGAAATTTAGAGATGGCTTAGGCCGGTCTAGAGACACTTCGGGTTTTTCTAGACGAGATCGCGATCGACCCCCTGTGAGTGCACGAGTCACTTCGGTCGCTAGTGTTGGAACTGATCGTCGAGACAGAGCGGAGTGTCAGAATTGTGGTAAATGGCATTCGGGGAGTTGTAGATTCAATGACCGCTCCTGTTACAAGTGCGGGTCAGTTGACCACTTCATTAAAGATTGCCTGAGGTTGTCTGAACAGAATGCAAATCAGAGTGGGAAACCGGGTGCTACCACTGCTCGAGGTAGACCATCTAGAAATACGGGCAATGTTAATGGTGGTCAGAGAGGATCTAGATATGCTACGACCATATCTGAGGCTCGTGCTTCTGCTAGGGCTTATGCTATACGCGCACGCGAGGATGCTTCCTCGCCATATGTTATTACCGATACTTTTACTCTCCTTGATACTAATGTGATTGCTTTGATTGACCCTGGTTCTACTCATTCTTATATGTGTGAAACCTTAACATCCAGTAAGACTTTACCTATTGAGTCTACTGAGTTCGTAATTCGAGTGTCAAATCCCTTGGGTCGTTACGTGCTTGTCGACAAAGTGTATAAGAAATGTCCCCTGGTAATTCGAGGTTCCTGTTTTCCGACGGACTTGATGCTTTTGCCGTTTGATGAATTTGATGTTATCCTCGGTTTAGATTGGTTGACCGTGCATGATGCGGTTGTGAATTGCAAAAGCAAGACTATTGATTTGAGGTGCGCAAATAACTAGATAATCCGAGTTGAGTCTACGGACTTAAAGGGGTTGCCAGCTGTAATATCATCAATGTTGGCCCAGAAATATGTAAGAAAGGGGTGCGAAGCATACCTTGCATATGTACTTGATGACAAAGAATTAGAAAAGAAACCCGAATCTGTGCCGGTGGTTTGTGAATACCCGGATGTTTTTCCCAAAGAATTACCGGGTTTACCACATGTTCGGGAGGTAGAGTTTGGTATTGAGCTTGTACAGGACTACGCCGATTTCGATAGCTCCGATCGTATGGCACCAACCGAGTTAAAAGAGTTGAAAGCTCGGTTACAGATTGACGGATAGGGTTTTGCTCGACCAAGTTTCTCACCTTGGGGTGCACTAGTATTGTTTGTGAAAAAGAAGGACGGAACCATGAGGTTGTGCATTGACTATCGTCAGTTGAATAAAGTGACGATAAAGAATAAATATCCGCTACAGCAGTATTGATGATTTGTTTGATCAACTAAAGGAGCCTTAGTGTTTTCAAAGATAGATTTAAGATCGGTTACTACCGATTCTTGAATTCGAGATTCGGATATACCCAAACGCTTTCGAACGAGGTACGGCCACTACGAGTTCTTAGTGATGCCGTTTGGGCTCACTAATGCCCTGCGGTATTTATGGATTTGATGAATCGGATCTTGACAAGATTTGGACCGGTTCAGTAGTTGTGTTCATTGACGACATCTTGGTCTATTCAAGAGATGAGACCGAACATGCCGAGCACCGAGATTAGTGTTGCAAATTTTACGGGATAAGCGGTTATATGCTAAGTTCAAGAAGTGTGAGTTCGTTGAGAGAGGTTAGCTTCTTGGGCCATGTGGTATCCGTGATCGGTATTCGAGTTGACCGAGCAAAATTTCAGCCATACTTAACTCGGAAGCCTCAGAAATATTATGAAGTTCGAGTTTTTGAGACTCATGGTTACTACCGACGGTTTGTAAAAGGTTTCTCGATGATAGCCACACCCATGACAAAGCTACTTCAAAAGATGTTAAGTTCGAATGGACGGAAAAATGTCGAAAAGTTTTGATCAACTGAAAACTTATTTGACTGAAGCTCCAATTCTAGTGCAACCCGAATCGTGCAAAGAGTTTGTCATTTATAGTGATGCCTCCCTACTTGGGTTGGGTTGCGTATTGATGCAAGAAGGTCGAGTTGTGGCCTATGGCGCCGAGACAATTAAAGCCACATGAGAAAAATTATCCGACCCATGACCTCGAATTAGCTGCCATCGTATTCGCCTTGAAAATATGGCGACATTACTTATTTGGTGAGAAGTGCCATGTATTTTCGGATCATAAAAGTCTCAAATATTTGATGACTCAAAGAGACTTGAATCTGCGACAAAGGCGTTGGCTTGAGTTGTTGAAAGATTATGAGCTTGCCATTGATTATCACCCAGGAAAGGCTAATGTGGTTGCGGACTCCTTAAGCCAGAAATCACTATTTGCTTTACGAGCGATGAATGTACACTTGTCTGTTCTACCCGACAATGTGTTAGTAGCTGAATTAAAGGCCAAACCATTATTGATTCTTCAAATTCGTGAAGCTCAGAAAGTCGACGATGAATTGGTTGCAAAACGGGCTGAATGTGTTCCGAATATGGAATCCGAATTTTAAATTGATGACGATGATTGTTTGAGGTTCAGAAGTCATTTGTGCATTCCAAGAAATTCAGAACTCATTTCGATGATTCTGAACGAAGCTCATTATAGCTGAATGTCAATTCACCCGGGGAGTACGAAAATGTACAATGATCTGAGACGCCAGTTTTGGTGGCATGGTATGAAACGAGACATTTTCGATTTTGTTTCGAAGTGCTTAATATGTTAGCAAGTGAAGGCGGAACATCAAGTGCCTACGGGTTTGCTTCAGCCGATCATGATACCTGAATGGAAATGGGAACGAGTCACGATGGATTTTGTATCTGGGTTGCCAGTGTCGGCAAGTAAGAAAGATGCGATTTGGGTCGTTGTTGATAGACTGACTAAGTCGGCTCACTTTATCCTCGTACGTACGGATTTTTCATTGGATAAACTAGCTGAAGTGTATGTTTCTCAGATTGTGAGATTACACGGGGTACCGATTTCTATTGTGTCGGATAGAGATCCGAGATTCACCTCGCGATTTTGGAAGAAATTGCAAGAAGCTTTGGGTACCAAGCTGCATTTTAGCACCGCTTTTCATCCACAAACCGATGGTCAATCCGAGCGGATAATTCAGATACTTGAGGACATGTTGAGATGTTGCATCCTCGAGTTTAGTGGTTCGTGGGAGCGGTATTTACCTTTGATTGAATTCGCTTACAACAATAGTTTTCAATCAAGTATTAAGATGGCACCTTACGAGGCTTTATACGGGCGTAAATGCCGACGCCATTGTTTTGGACCGAGCTCGTGAGAGTAAAATTTTCGAGTGGATTTGATTAAAGATGCTGAACAGAAAGTAAGAATAATTCGTGAAAGTCTGAAGGCAGCATCAGATCGTCAGAAGTCGTATGCGGATTTAAAACGAAGAGATATTGAGTATCAGGTGGGAGACAAAGTGTTTCTTAAGGTCTCACCTTGAAAAAGATACTCGATTTGGCCGTAAGGGCAAACCGAGTCCGAGGTTCATCGGGCCATATGAGATATCCGAACGAGTCGGTCCGATTCGCGTATAGATTGATTTTGCCCCCTGAACTTGAAAAGATTCACGACGTCTTTCATGTTTCAATGCTTCGACGTTATAGATCTGATCCATCATACGTAATTAATCCATCAGAGGTTGAAATTCAACCCGATATGAGTTATGAAGAAGAACCGATTCGCATCCTAGCTCGTGAAGTGAAAGAGTTGCGAAACAAAAGGGTTCCGTTAGTAAAAGTGTTATGGCTCAAACATGGAATCGAAGAAGCTACTTGGGAAACCGAGAACTCTATGAAAGAACGATACCCAAACCTATTTACCGGTAAGATTTTCGGGGACGAAAATTTCTTAAGTGGGGGAGAGTTGTGACAGCCCTAAATTGACCCTAGTCGGAAAGTGGTTTCGGGACCACGAAACCAAGTCTTATAAATAATTAAAGGTTATATTCTGTGTTTATGATGTGCGTAAATGCTTGTGTGATAGTTCTATACTTTAATTTGGTCAGTGTATGTGAAATTTATTAGTAGGGACTTATGTGAGACAATTTAGAAATATGCTAGGCAAGTGTTAAAATGGCCTATTAATATATGTGGGAAAGTGCTTATCCTTGCATGTCAAATTAGCCAAATTGAAGCATAGTGGCCGGCCATGCTATGGGTGGAAACATGTCACAAACATGTTATGTTAGTGATGTATGTTAGGAAAAATAAAATAAGGGGCATGGTAATAAAATAATGAAAGGGAATATGTTGAAAAGAAAGAAAAAAAAAAGTGTGTGGTTGTTCCCCCCCCATTTTGTCGAAACTAGAAAAAAAAAAGAAGGCTTCATCCTTTGGTTCATCCTTGGCCGAAAATTTTAAGGAGGAAGGAAGAAGAAGGGTTGAAGAGGTTCGGCCATGCATGTAACTAGGCTAAGGTATGTTTGATGATGTTCCATGAGATGCATGCATGTTTTAGTTGGTAGCTTGAGTTCTACCTAGCCCATGGTCTAAATCTTGCTATGTGATGAAAATGACACTCGGCCATGGATACATCATTCTTGCTTGGTGTTGATGTCATTTACATGCTAAAAATGAAGCTTTGTAATGATGCATGTGATGGTGGATTGATGACTCTTGAATCTTCTTTTTAACATTTTTGAGTGAGACATTAAGTTCTTTGTTTAACCATGACCAAAATCGAAATGGTATGGTGTTGTGATGCATTCGGCTCTGGTAGAAAGTAGAGGAGAAATATGGTTGTTATTCACGTTATTTGGATGAGAAATGGTAGTAAGGTGAAGAGCAAATGTTAGTGTTTGATTTACTAGTGTGTATGTGTGTATTAGCTTTAGTTTTGAATTTGAAACAAAATGGTATGTAGTCAATACAAGCAACCATATTTGTAGGAAGTATTAAGCATATAATCGGCCTCAACCTAGACATGTATATTCAGCCACATGAAATAGATTTGTGTTGTATGTGTTCGGTTAGAGGCAAGCATATTGATGCTTTTATCTTGGCTTAGATAATCGGCTAAAAGAAAGTGTGGGCTAAAATGTTGAGTTTGATTCATGATTCCATATATATGTGACTCTAATGCCTAATGTATATATGGGCTAAGTACCTTGAGGTTCTCTTTTGATGTTCAAATGAATTGTGTTAAATTGCTTAATGTGATTAACAATGTGCATGACCATTGTGTATTTGAGCTAAAGGGTGGCCATATGACCTATTAAACTCCTTGTCATATTCGGCCATAAGCTAGCATAATGAGACTTTAATAAGTTAAATTTGTTTGAATTAGCTCAAGAGCTTAGAGGACCACAGTTGGATAAGGGAAAGGAAAAAGTTGTCGAATAGCCACCGAAATCGTTCTACCACGTCCGAGGTAAGTTTTCGAGTAATGGAACTTAGATTATGATTTGATTAGATCATGTTTTAAGCAAATCAAAATCATGCTCTTTGTATGTGGCTATTGAGCCGAAATTGCAAGTGTGATAAGTGTCTTGTGTTTGAGCTTTGGTAATGAAAATGAAATACGGATGTGTCATGATTTATTGATATATGTGCTTGGTTATTCGAATGATATCCGGGCTAAGTCCCGAAGTCTTTTGTGCTAAGTGACTATATCTGGACTAAAATCCAAAGGCATTTGTGCGAGTTACTAATTCCGGGCTAAGCCCGAAGGCATTGGTGCGAGTTACTAAATCCGGGTTAAGTCCCGAAGGCATTTGTGCGAGTTACTATAACCGGGCTATGTCCCGAAGGCATTTGAACGAGTAGCTATATCCGGTTAAATTCCGAAGGTACGTGATTTGGGAATGAGCAATCTTGCTGTAAAAATTTCAGTTAATACGCTTGTAAAATCCCAACAATGAGGTATGTTTCGTATGTGCATTGGAATAGTTGATTTCCTTCGAATAATATTCGCTCAGTCGAGTAATGAGCTTCCGGTATTTGGCTAAGATGATCCCTTATGTATGAATATAAGGGTTGGAATGTGAAGTAGGAATGATGTGAGAATATGTATATATGGAGTTATCTGTTTAGTTATATGAATGCTATACTTCAGTTGTGCTTAAATTCTTTGCTCAAAACTTACTAAACATTTAATGCTTACTCCGTTTATTTAATTCTACTTTTATAGATTTTGGTTCTTCACTATCGACTGGATTTTGAAGTCGAAGTCGCCCACACTATCAAAGCTCCTTTTGGTATACTTTCGGTTGAACTTTGAAATGGCATGTATAGGACTACCCTTTTGTTGTTGGTCGTGTACCCTTCGGTTTTGTGTAAATTTGGATAGCCATGCGAAAATGGCTTAAATATACTTCGATCATAGCATTATAATCGTTTTGTATGTTGTCCGTCGAGAGGTATGGAAATGTTGGTAACGGTTAGCCATGGGAATGGTTATTCATGATCACTTTTGGTATATGTATGACAAACTTTAGTTGATCCATGGAGGATCATGAAATAGGTAAAGTTTACCTTAAAAATAGATGCTGGCAGCAGCAGTGATGTGGATGTGAAAAATCACTAAAAATAGTAGGAATGGAATTAAATAGTGAAAAAATTATGTAATCTAACCTTGATGAATCTATTTTCATAGGAAAGTAACGAAACGTTCATATGAACAGTATATTATGAGATGTTAAAGTTTTCGTGAGATAGGGCCAGAACGGTTTCTGGATCCCCTGATCTGACTTTGGAAATTCATTATAAATTAACCAGAGACATTTAGAAGTCATGCCATATATGTATAGATTCCTTTTTGAGTCTAGTTTCTATAGAAACAAACAGCATCAGTATTGAAGCCCTTTACAGGGAGATATCCAAGTTGTAATGCATAAAGGTCAGTGTAGTCGCACCCTGTAACAGGGGAGAATTTAACTAATAAAACTTACTAATTTGCCCGACCAAAAATTCTATAAAAAAATATGTAGATGGAAATATGAGTCTAGTTTCAGGGAAAAATTACGAAACTGATTTTCGAGTTTTGGAACTCAAGATATGATTTTTAAGGTGACAGTGACGCAGTTAGCCAACTGCCTGGAAATTTTTAAAATAGACTGTGAAAGCAAGTGATTTAAGTCTGCAAACCCCTCGTGTCCGACTCCGGCAACGGTCTGGGGTACGGGGTGTTACACTCCAACTTCCCAATACGTTGCTGGCCACTGCACCACATCCTATCTTGTGCTACCATTCGGTCACAATTAACTATAAGGCTAATATGCCTAAGCCTCAGTTTTCTTAGAGAATAAAAATTTAAACTTAGCCAGGCCTAGGATTCAAACCTGCAACCTCTCATATCCATAGCATGCTTCTCGGTACTGCACTGCAGGCGCTCTTGTGCCATATTCTATCCCTAACTATTTTTAAGGCTTATTAACTCGCAACCAGGTTATCCTAAAAATATTTGCTACCATTCAGATTCGAACCCCTAATCTCTTGGCTGCGCTATACGTCCCTTGCCACTACGGTACCTACCTTATTTCGTTCTTCCTCCCTAATTAATTATAAAGTCTTTCTACCGACCTCTAGTTTATCTAAAAAGAACCCACAACTTTTGCTAATGCCTTGACTTGAACCCAACACCTCTCCTTTCTCCTAACGCCATCATACCACTGGGCCAAGCATGTCTTTTGTGTCGAATTTCCACCAAACATATTTATAAGGCCTAAACGCTTGCTTCCCTACTAATCATATGCGCAATAAAAATTTTCGCCAAGGTCAAGACTCGAACCTTGGACTTCTTGCTTGCTACCAACACCTTTTGCCACTAGGCCAAGCGTTTCCTTGTGTCAGATTTTACCAGGCCTTATTAATAAGCCTTCCACCTAATGCTCAGGGTCCTTTAGAAAAAAAATGCAAAATTTTGCTAAAGCCCTGGATCAAACCAGAACTTTTTCCACACTACTAACCCTTTCTAAATCACTTAACAATTAGACTAAACATGCAATTAGAAAATATTTAAACACATTTCATTTATTTAAGCCGCCTTCTAACTGATCCCAAACTCAAGGCCCATTACTTATAGGCCCAAAATTCAGGGTGTTACGTATTAGGAATGGTTATCTTATGAACTTTTGAAATGATGTGTGGATTCGGCAAGTAGGGCCACTTCGAATGTTTTATAAAAGTTCTGGAGAACCGGGTGATACCTTACGAGTATGTGATTTGGTTACGGAGAATGGAAGTTGGGATTGGTGTCATTTGAGATGAGTTGTACCGGATCACATTATTACACAAATTGCGTCTATCTTACCTCATTCTCCTAATGCAAGTTAGGGTTGTTTGGCATAGAAATGGATGAGGAAAGATGTATTTTCCACAGCTGAAACTTATAGGAATATGTTTCACTTCGACAATAGGGGTGGTTCTAATGTGTGGAAGA
Organism: Gossypium arboreum; assembly: GCF_025698485.1. Taxonomy (NCBI): domain Eukaryota; kingdom Viridiplantae; phylum Streptophyta; class Magnoliopsida; order Malvales; family Malvaceae; genus Gossypium; species Gossypium arboreum. The sequence continues at coordinate 132,223,784 of NC_069075.1, forward strand.
CAATTTGGAAAGCGAAGACACCTCAGAGGATTCTGTTTTTTTATAAACTATTGACTAATGGAAACGAGTGAGGAGACACATGACAAACGAAGGCAATTTTCCTAGATGTGGTTGTTTTCTGGAAGCAAGTTTACATGTGATTTAGGATTGCATATTCTCTAAACCAATATGGTTATCGATAGTTACAAGGCAAGTGCAGGGTATTTTTTTCAATCTTTTTTTCAAGCAGTGGTTCTTATGGAACATGAAAAATTTAGGAAACTATAGTAACAATGACACAGTTTGGAAAACTCTATTCTCAATAATTTGCTAGTTGATTTGGAAGGACCGTAATCTCTTTGTTTTTTTTTCTAATAGCCATTGTTGTGTTCAAGCCATTAAGGATACAAGTTATTCTTCGGCGGGGAGTTATGCCGAGCCAGCATTGAATTTGGTTCAACCCAGTCCCATGCGTACATTATTGCACTGGTCTTGACCGGAGAGGGGATGGATAAATGGTGCGGTTTCAACCACTAGTTCTACTGCATCTATTGGAAGTATACTTAGAGACTCGAATGCTAATTGGCTGTATAGATTTTCAATGATGTTTGATAAAGAGTTTGTTTTTAAAGTAGAGGCAAAAGTAGTTCTGGAAGGCCTTCTTATCGCTTGCGGAAAAGGATTTAGACATGTCGAGGTTGAATGTGATACTGCTTACTAGTGGATTCACTTCTATTTGGTGGGGGAGATAGCAGCAATTTGGTCGAATTATATTTTCTGCATCAACTCCTAAGAAGAAAGTTGAAAGTAAGAATCCACCATATATCAAGGACTCATAATAGAGTTGCTGATCAAATGGCTAAATACTTTGTAATAGGAAGTTCAAGTTTGCAGATATTTGAATATCCCTAGACTGTGGTTCAAAGCTTACTAATAACTGATCTTGTTGTGTTGATGCCGAGCTAAGCTTTAATTGATTATTATTTTCTCTTTATGTTGTACTTGTCTATCGAAAAAAAATAGAGTTAAACTAGGGAAAGTGAGAGAGTACTTTTCATTTCCTAATACAAATAACTTATCCAAACAAAGGAAGGGAACCCAATTTCTTTCACTTTACTTAGCTTTTCCTAAATTTTTTTCTAGTCCAAACATGTTGTAAACTATTAATTGTTTAGGAATATTTATTTATAAGTATTTTGATATTATTTTATTTTGTCTAGGGATAATATAAAATATAGTTTTTTTAAATTCATGTGTATAATGAATCTGGACAAATGAATATTCAAATTTATATGAATATTGACGTCTGTTTGTCTAAGCATTCTAGTTGTGAATTTTATTAATTTCGTATTTTTATAATTTCGTATATATAGATAGACAGATAGATAGATAATAACTTGATATTTTTCTTTTAGAAAAGATTTCATGTTCAAATTGAACTTAGGCAAATAGATGTGTAAATTTAGATGAATCTAGATGTCCATTGACTAAGACGTGCATTTTTTAATAATTTTATTATTTTTAAAATTTCAAAAAATAATAATATAAAAACTAATATCTTTTATTTCTTGTGCATAATGAATCTGGATAAATGGATGTCCAAATTTAGATTAATGTAGACATTTGTTTGTTTAATTTCAATCTGGACATGCATTTTAATAATTTTATATTTTATAATATCAAAAATAATAATATAAAAACTTATTTTTTTTAATTTCACGCAAAACAAATCTAGACAAAGAGATGTCCAAACTCAAATGAATATGGACGTCAATGTGTAGTTTTAATAATTTAAAAATAATAATATAAAACATGATATTTTTAAAAAACTTTCAAAATTTTTAAACATTTTAGAATTTCATACCTTAACCTCCAAGAGTATGATACATTTATTGTTAAATAATAGATAAACGAATGATAACAACTGTGTTGTCCCCAACAAGACGCCACATTGATATCTTAAAGTAAATCAAGACCATCTAAAGAGGATCAATGGTGAGTGTTGAGTGAAAGCATGAGCTTGCTTGTAAAGTGCAACATCACCAATTCTTCTCTTTGGAATTTTATGATTTTTTTTAAATTAGTATAATTTTAATTTCAAAAATATTTTATATTGAAAATAAATTATGAATTTTAAGATTTTTATATTTTTATATTTAAATTATTGTTAAGAAAAACTATAAGTGTGAAAATGATATTTTCATTATAGTTCAAGGGTCAAATTAGTTATTAACCCATTGACGTAACATGTAATGTCATCATTTCATTAAGGAGGTAACGAAAGTTAATGGACAAGTGAACAAAATGTAACAACTTGCTAATGTTAATGCCTATTAGTTAACTTTTTAAAGTTGTATGATCAAAACGTAATTTTAATCGATGTTTAGTGACTATTCATGTAGTTTACACTTCTACAAATAGCATCCTAATCTATACTATATGTTATAGCACACCCACAATGTGAGTGAAAAAAATTATGTAACAAATTTATTAAAAATTTATATAAAAATCAAATGTGATTTTGGTTGGAATGGTAAAATTCAGATACTCAAAATTAATTTATATTTCCGTGCAATGCATGGGTTGGTTGTGTGTATTAAATTTATAATATTTTATAATATTAATTTTTGTTTAAAATTTTTAATGTATTTCTTCAAAATATCGTTAATAAATTGAAAAAATAATGTAATTACAAAATATTTTTAAAGATATTTAACTAATTTAGAATAAGTTATTATGTTATTTAATTTTAAAAATATTTAATATTTAAATAATACCATCATTCATCATATTTTGAATATTAATATTAATATTAATATATTATAAATTACATAATATTATTAACAATTTCTTACAGGTCATTTGTTTTATATATTTTATTAAATTAATTTATTTTAATGTTAAAATTGTTAAAATTTATTTTTGTTTATTTTATATTTTTTCTCTACTTTAATAAATGAATGTAATTAACTCATATTTTAAAAAATAATATAAATTTAATTTGGTAAATTATATTAATATGTTTTTAAAACTATATTTTAAACTTAAAATTTAATATTAATTAATTTTAATATTATAACATTAAAAGTCAATTCAATTAAGTAAAATCTTGAAACAAAGAGATAACTTATTTAAAATCAAATTTGTATTTAACATATAAAAATTATAAAGAAACATTTTACACAAAAGGCATGGAATAACTTTAAAAAATAAAAGATAAGGAGTACATGAGCAATTTACCCAAATTGTCAATAAGTGCTTTGAATAAAAAGTGTCATGTGTCAAAAATTGTAATGTGAACATGACTGTTTTTTTAACCTCATATTACTATAGCGTGTATATATATATATTATGTCTTGAGTTCAAATGTTATTATTTTCATTTATATGCATGTATGTTTTAGATTTATCAAAATATAAAAAGATATAAATACATTCAAAATAATATTTGTTATTTTATAAAATAGAGTATTTTGTGATTTCCTAATTGACTTGAGACCTAGCTACTGGGTGACACCAATTCAATCAACTCATTAATATACAAAATAGATATAGATATATAAAATAATAAATTAATAAGGTTATTTAAATAAAATAAATAAATTCAAATAAATAATAAATTTAAAAAATAAAATGATAAAATTTAAATTTAAATTACAAAAATCTCGAAACCTGAATTTCATCATTTCAACCAAAATTTTATCAACATTTTATATATAAATATAATTTTATATAAAATTCCTTTCACCCATGTGAGTTTAGTTTAGTTATTCATTTTCAATTTAATATAGACTATATCATAATGTCTGTCGTAACCATTTTTTGGTAAAACGAGTATCGACTTGGATTTTGATAATGAAAATGAATAGAGGGAGTCGCCACCGATCTTTTTTGACTAGGTGTGATCGGGTCACCTCGTTAAAGTGGTCGTCTTTAATAAATAGCTTGATTTATTTAAACAACAATTTTGGTCTACGCAAATCAAGAAAACAGGTTCGGGAGTTGGTTACGCACAAGGGAGGATTAGCACCCTCGATACGCCCAAAATTGGTACCTAGTTGATTAATTAGTGTCTTAGTGTCGAAAATTGAAAACTTGGAAGACTTTCGAAATACGATCCCTCTTTGTAAAGAAAATGCTTAAATATTAAAGACCTTCTCGTCTCAAAATATGAAATGTCATATCCAGTGAATTAGGACACAACATCTTGAATTTTCGAGAGCGAGTTTGCCTTTTATAAAATCTGTGTACTTTATTAAAAGGGTATTCGATTATTTAGAGTAAACGAGAGAAATCGAAACCCAGTAAGTTAGGGCACGTCTCCTCGAATTCTCAAACTCCGAATATTGCCTTTATTCCAAAACAAATTCTTATTTTGAGATGACAAAATGTCATACCCGGTAAGTTAGGGCACAACACTTCGCATCTTCGAGAATAAGAATTTTTCAAAACTCGTATAGTGATTTAAAAAGAATATATTCTGTTATTTAGGTTAAATGAGAAAAGTCGAAACCCAATAAGTTAGGGTACGATTATCTCGAATTACCTAATACAGGATATTGTTTTTATGAAAGAATTGTTTGAATATATTGAGTGAAAAAAAATATAACGTGATTTATAAAAGCAAATTTTGGTATCAATAATAATGTATAATAATGAGCGTGACGATGTCAAAAGTAATAATGTGAGCAATTATATAAAAATGAAATAATAGCAAGGCTAGTAATGTGTAAATATAAACAAATGCATGAGGAAAATAAAATCATCGAATACATGAATAAATAAATAAAATGCATAAAACATGACAAAAGAAAATGGCAATGATGACGAAAACATAATAATAGCAATAGTATAAAACGATAATAATACATATGGTATTAAAATATACATATAATAATAGAAACAAAATATATATATATATATATATATATATATATATATATTAAAAATATAATGGATATATATATGAAATGAGTACATAATAGTTATAAAAATATACATAATAGAATGTACAAACAATATGATATTTACAATATATATGTACATAATATATATGATATGCATGATATAATATTAATATACATGTGCATAATATGGAGTATTATATATATATATTAAAAGGATGCATATATGATATACAAATGCATTAACAAAACAATAATACCAAAAATTAATAATAATATATAAATGTAGACGATATGTATAGGTTAAAGATATATACACGTATAATAATACATACACTAATATTATTATCAAATATAATGGGGGCAAAATAGATATAACATATATGTGTATAGTATGGTATTTAAATGCGTATACATGAAATATACATGGAATAATAATAATATATAAAAACTATAAACATATACATAATATATATATATATATATATATATAAAAGTGTTAAATGGAAAATAAAATATTACTAAATAATAGTATAAACATGCTAATAATAACAATGAGAATAATAAATAAAATGATAAATAATATTAAAAATAAAAAAGGCAAAAATAATACAAAAAAAAATCGTATTAAATATGAAAAAGGGACTGAATTCGAAACAAAATGAAGTTTCGGGGCCAATTTGAAAAATAATAAAGGAGAAATGGACTAATTTGAAAATGCGCGCGATTGCGGAGGGCCAAAAGGGAAATTTTTCGAGCCCTTAAAACTACGTCGCAGAAGGGAGGACCGAATCGCAAATGCTATAAATTCCAGGGCTAATTTAAAAGAAATTAAAACCTGATTGCAAAACATATGAAAAGCGGAAGGACCGAGCATGCAATTAGCCCCTAAGAGCAAAAACATGCGGATCCCAAGGTAAGACGGGTCGGGTCTTCGGGTCGCGCCTAAACGGCACCGTTTCTGGGCTTTAAAATGGCCGGGCAAAACGGTGCGTTTTGCCGGCCTATATAAGACATTGATTTTTTATTTTTTCATTTCTCCTCTCCTCTCCTTCAAAAAAGCCCCGAATCCTCTCTCCCTCTCTCGGTCTGTCGGCCCAGAAGTTGGTGAGGTGCAGGCCGAGCGCCTCCGTGCCATCCGCCGAGCCGGCCACCGCGGAAATCGCCCGAGGGTAAATTTTTTTCTCTCTTTTTTTTATTTTATACTTGTTTAATATCTATATGTTATTTTTACTTATATTATATGTTTATGTATATAAAGAAACTCGAAAAAAATGGAAAAATAAAAGGAAATCACCTTAGGTCTTGGTATTTTCGATTCTCCGATTTCTGATATTGGGCTATTTCTTGCTTTTTGATGTTACTAAGGTCTCTATTTTTGCTTGTATGTTTGAAATCTAATATTTTTTTTTATTTCACAAGTGCCGATCGTTACAAATGGTAATGGATTCAGCCTTTTATAGGCCTTTTTTTTTCTACAACTTGCTCTGTCTCTTCTTCTTTTATTGCTGCAGGTAAACGGTGGTGGAGCAGGGGCCACTTGCAGGCGTCGGTGGCGGATGGGGTGGGGAGTATGTGCTGATGGCTAGGGTTTTAGGTTTTCCTTTATTTTTCTTTAATGTATTAGGCTAGGTTATTTGGGTTTTGGGTAGGTTTAAGTTGATTTGGGTTGTGGCTTAGTGGGTTTAGGAGTTTCGGCCCCAAAATTGGGCTTGTACAATGTCAATTTGGTGATTATTCTGCATATTTTTTTTTACTTTTTTTTTGTTTTCTTTTAATTGAATCGACTATTGAATCAAAAGTTGGTAATTAGTGATAAATAAAAGTTGGTAATTAGTGATAAATAACTAAAAATATAATAAATTATTGTGAACCGATAAAAATTAAAAATCAAAACCCAAAATTGACAATTCAAATAGTTATATATTTATTAAAAAATTATTTAATAATTGTTAAACTAGAATCTACTAATATCGCTAATTTGACCCCTAATTTAATTTTGCAACTTTATTTTCAAAGAATTTAATTAATTAAAATATAATTTTAATATTTTGTACGTTAAAATTTATTTATTTTTCTTAGAATCTTTTCCTTGAAAATTAATTTCCTATAAACACAACAAAATGTGATGGAGACCGCCCTTTTTAGTATGTTGCATCATAGGTTGTATGACATAGGATAAAGTGTGCCATCTTTTAAAACTTATTAACAACAAAAATACTATCTTGGCTCTTTTTAGTACAAGGTAAACCCAAAATAAAATATATAGATAATAAATCAATCCAAGGTGCTGTGGGAACAAGTAAGGAGGTGTAAAGTCTATGCGGCATTAGTTTAGGTTTAGCCTATTTACATGCATTACACCTAGCACAAATATATTCAACATCTTTTCTCATGTGACCAAAAGAAATGTTCATGAGAAACATCCAAAGTTTTAGCGACACTAAGGTTTCCTATCAATCCACCACTCTGTGCCTTACAAGTAAGTAATTCCTCAAGTGAACATTTAGGCAAACATGGTCTATTATTGCTAAACAAAAATTCATAAACTATATAATAGTTGTTAATGACGCCATTCCACATATATTATAGATCGAATCAAAACCAACATAATTAACATACAATTCTTTAATATGCCCGAATCCTAAAATTCTAGCATTTAATATTATAATAAAAGTGTATCTCTTAAACAATGCATCATCAAAACATTATCTTTTTATCTTTATATGTATTCATATATAGGAATATTTGAAAGAATTCAACGCAATGAACGTGTTTGTTCAATTTATTTTGTCTCTTTAATTATTTAAGGATTAATGATTAGTATGAATCACAAATTCTGTTGTCACACCTCCACAGCATGAACTAAAGCTAAAAACTCTTTGTCGTAAGTTGAACAATTCAGTTGTGCACCATTAAGCTTTTCACTGAAGTAAGTGATGTGTGTTGCATCAAAACCGCACCAATTCCAACAGCTGAAGCATCGCACTCAAGTTCGAATTAAAAATGTTAGAAAATCTGGTAATTTCAATATAGGTGCTTAGCATAGTAGGCTTGGAAAGCCCTTTCTTGCGCCACACCCCACTTAAATCCCACATACTTTTTGATAATTTCAATTAGGACAAACTAGATTGGAGTAGGCTTGAAAGAGAAGAATTCAAAATTGACTTTGATCAAACAATCCGAAAATCAAGGTCTAAATAAATGGAGAACACTCCTCACAACAAAATCAAGTTGGCAAGAATCAAAACGAACAGAAATTGAAGTTAGGGAGAAATCAAAATTCTGAGTTAAAGAAAGAATCATTCAAAGAAACGAAATTAAAATCAGTATAGCAATCAATAAAGACGAATTAAAAGAAGAAGAATGGGTAAAGAGATTGAAGCAATTGGCAAATAGGAGGACTCCTAGTTCGAATGGATTTTGCGTTTCTTGGAGTCGAAGAAGGCTGTTGATTTTGGCTATGAGACAAATTCTGAAAATTCAACGATAATATATTAAGTACTAATCAAGAAAATTTAGAATTTGAAGAAAACAAAATAAGATGAATAATGGAATGAGAAAATTAAATGGAAGATGGATTGGAGTTGAAGGCTATCCAATTCAATCCCTTGAACATTAATTCTTCAATAAACTCCACTAAAGGTTTTAGTCAAAGGTTGTGGGCAAATTGAAGTTTTACAAATTCATAACTGGGCAAACTGCTCGGATAATCATTTAAGTATTAGTTCACTGTTATTTTAGTCACTTAAATTTTTATTTTTTTTTAATTTCATCATTCCCATGAAATAAATTTTACATAAATGTGTTTGGTCACATAATGGAACGTTGATGTGGCTCTTTGTCATTGGTATAATAAAAAAGTATCCCGTATAAAAAAAATCAACAAATTAAACTCTTAATATTTACATATTTTATCAATTTGACCATGATTCTAAAAATTCAGAATATTTAAAATATAAAAAATATTCAAATATATATATATATATATATATGCAAAAGTATCTTCACTCCATCTTTGGTAAAAGTATCATGGAGATCCATGTACTAAGAGCTGGATTAAATTTTTTCTCATTTACTAAAAAAAAGAGTAAATTGATTATTTTTTTGTTAAAAAAATCATTCATTTGTGCAATATCTTTTAAATGTAGTAAATAATTTCTTAAATTTGGACATTTTAAGTTGCAGTCTTTGATTTTTTTATTAAATCGAAGTTATCCACGAGAGAACTGATTGGAAACTATCGACCTATGTCCTTTTTAGATGTATACCATCAAGTTAATTAAAAAAAAAAACTCCTTTTTTATTTGGGAGTCTTATTTTCAAGATTTTTATGGCTTAAAAATACTCATATCATTTAAAAAGAAATATAAAAATTAATTATAAACACGGACCTAATAAAATAACGGAGCCTTATATCTCTACTTTAAAAGTAAAATATAGTTATTGGACTATAAACTTAATTTCAAAAACTTAATTTACATCAATATTTAGAATAATTAATATTAACATTTTGAATTTAGGAATTAAAAAAATTACAATCCCGATAAATAATACAAAAATCCGAAACCAAATGAGACAAATTGTTAAAAAGTAAGGGACAAATAAAAATGATAATAATAATTGAGAATTTAATCCAAAGGTCTCCGATGAAAAGCAATCACCAAAAATAATAGCATAAGAAATATTAAAATTGACCTTAGAATTCACACTCTGCATCGCAAGTTTCTGAAAGATTACTGTTTAGGATTTTCATAAATTGATCCACCCAAATTTTCATTCTTGTTTCTGTTCATGTAATTATTACGTAAACATTACAGGTAGAGAGCTCAAAAAGCGGCACGGAATACGCGCTATGCTAATGTCTGTTTCTGGCCCCACGTCCCAAACCACGAACAAAGCTCCTTTTCTTCAGTTTGAGAGTAAAACCCTACTAGGAGGTTCCCAAGTGACGGACAAATTCCGTTTGTCCCACTAATAATAGGCCTAACTTGGTGGATTATGCAAATGCAAGCACAATTGTTGGTGTCTGGCTGGCATGAGGCATCCATATCAGTCCAACCAAAGCTGGTCTTTCGCCAACATGTTTACACAATGTGGGGTGGGCTCCCAATTTTCAGGGGCTCATTACCCCTAGCCCTTGGGTTCATTCTAGCTTCAAGTCGGTGGGTGGTCGGATTTTGGCTTTGGGCTACTACTGCCAACTGAACACCAGGCCCCGGCTTCTTCTATATCTTTTCCAAAGTCATCTCCCGCTTACCCTTTTTTAAAATGCAAGATACATTCAAATTTCATTAGACTTGACATTAATCTTTATTAATAGGAGTATTTAATTTGGAAAAAAGAAGAGAGAGAGTACTTAAATTAAAGTTTTTCCAATAAATATATATTAATTTTAACTTACACTATCATTCTTATAAGAAAAAAACTAATATCACCCCAACCACCAACTTATCAATGACTCTCTTAATCATTTTACTTTTCTTTCATGCTAACTATACTTTCCTTTCCTTTTCTTTTATTCATTTTATTTTAAAATATTCATATATATATTATTGTTTCCATGTCTTTGAAATTCTTTATCTATAGTCACACTCTTTGCTCGTGGGTAATCGATCATCATTTATTACAGATGACGACACTTTATCTTAGATCCATCATATTAAAATATACAAAATTTAATTCATATTTATTATATTGGATCAAAAGCAAAATTCGTTGATTTGAAATTTAGTCTTTCTAGTTTTACCTTCAAAAAATTAGTTCTTTTACATTTTAGATTTCAAAATTTTGGTCTATTGGTTGACCTCATAAAACTTTTTCAATTAAATTAATAGTTTGAAATAAACAAATACTCACTTTGATAGCCATGCAATAAGAAATATGATGTTGTAATGAAATTGAATTCAACAGAAAAATCTTAACAGTGTTAACAATTAGATTTGTATTTTTAAATTAGAAAAGTAGAGAGACTAAATTTATTGAAATAAAAGTTTGTAGGACTAAATTCTAAATAATTGAAGAGTACAAATACCCGAAGCATATTTTAACCAAAATAAAAAGAGTTTATCATTATTGCAAGGTTTAATTATGCCAAAGCTCCCTATACTTTTATGAAATTTAAAATTTGGTCTCTATACTATAATTTGAGACATTGAGTCTTTATAACTTCTTTTTAACTTAAAAATCTTGGTCCCTTCATCAATTTTACTGTTACAATTGTTGATATGGTCGTTGGAAAAAAATAAAATAACTTTTTTAAACCTCAACATTTATGATTTTTTTTTCAATTTGGTCGTTTCTCTTTAGTACATAAACAATTAAAAATTATTTTTTCATATTTTCAATAAAATTGTGAAAAACTAAAAAATAAAATTCTTTTCTAAAAAATATAAAAATTTTTATTCTAAATCAAATTAATTATATATAAAAAAATATTTTTATGTAAATTTAATTATAAAGTATATAAAATATTAGTTTAAATTAATTTTTAAATAATGATACTGATTCCTAACGGTTAAGATTAAATAAATATAATTATTTTTAAAATAATTTATATTAAAAGAATTTTATATAAAAATGGTCCCATTTTGAAAAAAAAGTAATAAATTAAGTCTTAAATTTTTATAAAGTGTATTTTGAAAAAAAATTACATAGTGTATTTAAATTTAATTTGAATGGATTTAGAGTTTGTATCATTATTTAAAATTATTTTACATTAATATTTTTATACTTTATAATTTATAATGAAATTTAATTAAAAAATATTTGATATATAAATGATTTGAATTAAATTAAAATTACTTTTTCAAAGATGATTGAATATGTACGAAATGAATTGTTTAAACTTTGGAGAAGCCTTATTACAATTAAAAGTGTTCATGGGCAATGTCAGGCTGAGGCCTGATTTCAAAAAAGAGATTAGCTTCGAGTTCATTTCTCCCAAATGCATTTCACAATTTAAAAATAATAATAAATTATTTTATTTTTAAATTTAATTATAAAATTAATATCAATATATATTTATATTTTTATTATTTTAAACTAAAAAATGGGCCAAATCGGTCCAGCCCAAGATTAAAATATAATTTATATTTTTAATTATTTTAAAATGATTTTTTATTTTTTAAAATTTTAAAGAGTTTTTCACGACTTTTGAATTTAAATTTTTTTAAAATTTTTATGTTTTTGTTTAAAATATGGTTTTTAAAATTATTTTAAAAAATTATGCAATTTTAAAAAATAATTAAATTAACAAAATTATAAATGTTGAGAGATAAAAAATTATTTTATAATTTTTTAATTGTCATGTTAATAACATTAACGTCAAGTTAGACAAAATGATCAATATTTTTAAATAAAAAATTAAAAAACTCAATATCTCGAAATTAAAATATAATGACTAAATTTTAAATTTTAAAAGAATATAGGAATCATTAAAATTTTAAATTTTAAAAGAATATAGGATCATTAACACATTTAAACATTAAAGAAGGGAAAGGAGATGGGAGAACATGAGTAGGCCCAAAATTCATGTAAACATGTGAACATGGCTTGTACTTGAAAATGGAAAAAATATGATAAATGTTATTTTCCAAGTTTATTCAATATCAATTTGAATGCTTAACATGTTTTTTTTTTAATTTTTTTTACTACAGTTTTATCAATTAATTAGGGGAAAGTGTTATGAGACTAGAATTTTAGTTTGACAAATCGCGTGGCTTCAGGTGATTCCTTTGCTTCAAATTCGTCTAAGTCAGTTTAACTCTTGAAAGATTAAAATTCACAAAGGAATTTTTTTAAGGCACCGAAATAAAGCGAAAACAAACTCAAAGCGAACAGAAAAGCTGCAAGAAAAGTAAGCATACAAAGTGTTTGAGTAAATGCTCTTAAAGTGTTTCTATTACTTTGAAATATTACAACTCAGTGATTACAATTGAGGAGAAAAGCCTCTATTTATAGTTGAGCCCTCTCAAATCCAACTGTACAGTTTATGTAACCTCCCAAACCTGGTTTAGATGTTAAGGTCGAATTTGGAAGATTACATTGGCCATTGAGATGGCCTAGCAGAACTATCAAATTTTATAAAATAATTGTTTTAAACATTTGCTTAATTTTGAAGAAAAACTTAGTGTGTTATATTCTTTTCACTAAAATATAAAATTTTTCAAAAACGTTGGGTTTTACAGTTTACTTAGAAAAAGTTGATATCCAATTTATTTACTTTTCAAAATCTCATTTCCATGATATTACAGTGGAAAAGTGATATTCAACATAGTTTTAATTCAAAACCATATTTCATGCATCATAAATTTATTATTTTAGTTTCAAAAAATCTAAACAACTACAATGTCATGCATGCCAAAATAAACCCAAAACCAAAGTCTTATGACACAATTCAAAATAAAGCAATACAATTCCCAAATAACAGAAATTATAAATAATGTGTCTAAAATACTTTTATAAAATAAACTATTCAAGCCGAACCCTCTGGATGGCGAATCCACGTCCTAACCTTGTGGGTAATCTGTAAAGATGGAAATTAAAAAGGGGGATGAGCTTAAGAAGTTTAGTGTGAGTCTAATCACAAGAAAATCGATGCAAACAGTAGGCAAGCAAACAAAATAACAATTCTTAGAATGATCACAACCATGTAGCAATTTAAAGTAATGATTTTACAGATCAACACATCAGTATAATATTTCAGAATTCACAGTTTTGCATGAACATGCTTATGAATGGCAATGCAATTATAGTTTATCAGAAAGGGTCCTACCTAACTCCGTTACACACCACAATAAGATTTCTCAAAACTCATCCATTCATACACATCGGGTTGTGGATAAACCACCACTAAGTTGTAGAAAAACTGCCAGTGGACATGCTCAACATGTATTCAGTTCAACGATAGTAGCAGACATGCTTAATATGTACTTAGTAGGGCGATAACAGCACTAACACTTGCAGTTTATCAATTTCATAGTGACAATAGGCATGTAACATTCACATCTCATACAATATAGTAATAGTAATTTAGTTATTAAGTCACATATTCTATAATAAACACAATATTAGAGACTCAATTAGGCAAACAAAAACCCTAAAAATAATACAAGGAATATACAAGGACTAAATTGAACATATCATAAATTTTTTGGCAAAATTATAAAGCAAGGGTCACACGATCGTGTGGCCAGACCATGTAAGGGCCTCGTGGCCATGTGGAAAGGTTACATGACTCTGTGGCTACGCTGTGTAATAGTTTGATGCTGTGTGAAAAACAATAAATTACCCAACTCTGTCTTGATATTTTGGCCGACAAGAATACAAGGATCATCATCCTCGTGCCTAGTAGTAGAGGCCCCATCCTCTCACCATTGTGCTAATGAGGGGAGGGGTTGACAGCTCAGCTTCACTTGTGAATATGAAAAAAATATTTAACATATTTCAAATCACAATTAATAAAAAAAACACAAAGAATAAAGAATATACATGCATCAACGACAATAATAGGTATCTTACAAAACTCCTCTCTTGATAGACCACTCGGCACGATTGAACTACAGTGATGGTTTGAGGGGCAGTTCTAAAGGACACCTCACTAGTTATAGTAGAGATGTGAGCACTAAATGCCCTTCAGACACATCCTTCGATAAGGTCATAGGCTCACTCCTTGAGGGTGCACTTATTGAGGGATGAGGGGGAACACTTTCAATGGTAGTTACATCTTGGACAAAGGCAGATGTGGCCTTAACCCGAGCTTCCTTTTACCTTGAACTTGTAGAAGCGCTAACATATTTTTGTTTCACCTTTTTGTTGAAACTACCCAATATTAAGTCTATGAAACTAACATTCATGGCTCTTGGCATGTTACTTGAAGTCCTTATACATGTGAAAGAAATGCTTAGATTCCTCATGGTACCTTAAAATAAATAAGTATCGACAAACATTCATGGAGAGATATTGAATTTCCTAAGATTCTCAAGCCACTCCCTTTGCAAGAAAAAAACATCCCCGAAGGGCTTGTGCATCCATAACTACATCTAAAGGAAGGACATTTCCTTTCTAAAGATAGTTTGATGATAGGAACTAATTGACTGCTTGCCATTTTCACCTATGGGGATGGAGGAGATAATCTTTACGGAAAATTATATAAGCTCTATATCAAGATTAAAAATCGTGTTAATATTCTTGTAGTCAGCATCATTAAAGGATTTAAAATTTTTCTTGGCTCCCTCTTCGGAATCCTCATTGATCTTTACCATTCCTTTAGCACCCCATAGGCTCGCCCCTACCCTTTCAGATTGTATGGGTTCAACTTCCTCCAAACCCCCCACTTATGATATGAGAATAGCCTATAAAGAACTATGTAACATTCACATAGTAAACCTATCAAAATTTGAGCTAATTCGTCATTATAACTGTGAGGCCACGCTTGAATATAGTAAACCTTGCCATCATTATTGATGAAATCCTTCATGAAGTCATTTCTTTGGTACTCATCTAGACTTACCCTAATAAGTAATGTTAGCATACCTTCTAGAAGGGAATCATACAAGGAACAACCAACAAATTCCTCTTACAAAGAGCATTGAACTATACTAATAACTCATCACTATTCGAACATGGTTTAAAATTATAGATCTTGTTTGGAGGAATGTTCTATATGATGGGAAAGCCAAAATTAGTTCTGAACTTGAGTTCTACAATGATGTATTTGTGTTTATCAGAACTCAAGTTGTTAACTTTTCTATACAACTGATTATCCACGACTCCTCTTGATGTTTTGAGAAGCATAACAACTCAAGGTTTTATATCTAGTTTAGTTTTATCAAGTTATATAAATACTCAAAAACACTTAGCAGTGGCACCTTAGCACGTTTGCTACACAAGATTAAGAACCCTAATATTATCCACCATAAAGACCTCGTAAGTACATAAGGGGCTATCTATAGAAGTTTAATTCCTCACAAATAAAGAATTAAGGAGGTAGATGGAACCCAACCTCCAGATTATACAATAATAGCTAGAAATCAAGCTTTCTTCTATCTTAGTTAGGCTTACTCACTGAACTCAGTGGATACTTGTTGCAAGGGATGCTAAACTCATATTGGTAGTTTTTTTGCTATGACCCTCAACACAATAGTAACTTTTGCATTTCATTCCCACTCATTCTACACTCAAACACGTGTCGTTGACTCGCACTCACTTGTGCGCAGAAAAATAAACAAATTTATGAAACAATTTAAAAGTACAATTTTAACTGTAAACGTATAGTGTCAGTTGTAATATTTGTAGTGTCAATGGGACACTCGAGTATCCCAAGGATTGAACCCAAAAGATTTCTATGTGGGTAAATGTGTTTATTAATTACAAGTTAAGCAATTACTAATCTTATCTAGTCAGAAATTATTAGTGAAAGTCCAAATAAAATTGTTTATAAACTAAAGTTAAAGTATTAATTAAACTAACTAAGCTAAACTTTCTTTTTAATGTTTTAGATAATTTAAATGATTAAATGATGGTTAATTGATTAGTTGAGTGCTGATTAAACTAATGAACATATACCGATTATATCGGGTGCCACTCTTAGTTAGGAATCTCCTCCTAGTTTCATCCTAGACTAAAAGATACCACCTAAGATTATCTCTCTGTCTCATCTAGGTATATAGATTTTTATGCCCTCCTAGAGAGAGATATGTGGTGAAAGGACCTGCAAGCATTCCACATAAAACCCCTTAAAATGAACCCTCACTTAAGCCAAGTTACTTGTGACCTCTTGCCCAAGGACGAGAAGGCCTACGTGTCATTTAATGCTCCAAGGGACATGTATGTGAAAACACGACAACCTATGACACAAGTAGGACCACACAAAACCTACCATAAGGACAACCGACCTATAATAGTAGTGCTCGTTTGACACTTGAGGTTTAAACATTTACCTTTGACTTGCCTACATAACCATAGAGCTCGTCATGTGGCACTATAAGACAAAAGACAAACTCCCTATATAAGCCCCAACACATGAGAGAATGGGGATCCTCTCCAAGCCATTCTTTCCTTCTTCCTCACCTTCTTTTTTCTTTCCCATTGCTAGTTGTTTGCCTTATATGACCAGACCTTATCCCCTTCACATTCTCCTCATTATTGGTACTTAGTATTGACAACAAAATATATTATATTTACGAATCTCATTTAGTCTAAGTATGAGAGTGGGATAATGATATTGATATTAATTTTTCTTCATGTTATAACAATAATAAAGAAATGAATAAAATATTGGCATGATATATTAGGAAAAAACGAAAAGAAGAAAATAAAAAGGTTAGTGTTTTAATTTTGACGAGCAGAAAGCCCTAAAATATATTAGGTGTATTAGGACAAAAGGGAAGGAGCCTCTTCATGGGGTAGTCCAATGTTGGGTCAAATGAAGCATATATAAGATGATTACTTCTATACGTTTTTACAAGCAAAATTAATTTTTTGTTGTTGTATACTTTTTTTGTTAATTTTAATTTTTTTATTTCAATGATTATAAAATATATGTATATGTATATTTATATATTTAATATCTAATTGTTAAAATGATATAAATAATCTATAAGAATTAGATTGCGTCTCAATGTCTCGCCTATGAAAACCTTTAGGTGTTTATGAATCATGATTTGAGAATTTTTTAAATATTTTCTCCCAAACTCATTCAACTTAGATTCAAAATACTTATTTTCTACTTAAAATGGTAACATATTAAAAACCATTTATATAATTAAATTAAAACAAAATTTAAATTTATTGTTAAAGTTCTTGATCCGAATTTAAAATATCTTTTTATTTTGGGTTTTTTACATAGATAATACAAAAAAATTAATTACGAAAATGGGACATATTGTAGATTATTTATGTAAATGGTATGTTTTCTACAATAAATTTAGGTGTCGCCAATGTATCAAGCAACATGAACCTTAAAGGCAACCCATTATCACCAAACCATTTCATGTGAAATAAAAACTAATTTATAAGTGATGCTACCACATTATCAGGAAACACCAAAAAAATACAAGTTTTCTTTAAATACTGAACAAATATTGTAAGAATACAAAAAAAAAAATTAAAATGGTTTCGTTTGACACTAGTCTGCTGCAATTCGTTGTAGAAGATTAAACTATTTTCTTTACTTAATGAGCTTGTAGGAAAGTAAATTAGTTATGCATTCATTTAGTTTTTGATTTTAGTTCAGAGTTAATAAAAAGAGCAATTTGAGATATTTATATGACCTGGGGGGCTAAAGTAGGCTTAAAGGTAGACTAATATATTCAATGAGTGTGCAGGACGCTATTCGGAGGCATAAGAACACGAGATTGCTTGCAATGTTGCAACACGGGGCTTTGATGTTGCAACACAGTGAACAGAGTATTCAAAAGGAGCATTCTACCTTCGATGTCGTGACATAGCCAGAGGGTGTCGTGACACAGCCCTAAAATCAAGACCTAGCTCATAAACTGTCATCATTGTTGCGGCACAAGCCAGAGGGTGTCGCGACACCAACATGACGTAAGGGATTAATGAGCCAAGGCTGTTTTTGTCTGCACAATAAACTTTAATGCAAAAATGTCAACTGAATTAGGTCAATGATCGGCGGCGAACCCTAGGCCTATAAATATAAGGCTCTAAACATTTTATGAATAGTTGTTATTCAGTTTAGTTTTTATTAAGTTTGGTTTTACTTCAGTTGTAATTTAGATTTTTCTTTAGTTTAGTTTTTCTTTTATTTCATTCTTCATAAGGATTAGATTGTAGATCGCTAAACTCTTTAACGGATTATTGTTCGTGCATCTATTATTATATTATCAGGTTTTTTCTCACCTCTGCTCTTGATTTCTTTTATAATGTTTATCCTTATTATAAATTACTTTATATGTATTAAATCCATGGGGAACTAATCCAGTAAGGGAGATTAACGAGTAGATGTGGGATTGATTAACTTCCATGTAGGGATTCTTAGTGGATTAGCTAGTTGGGATAGGAAGAACTTAAAACGAAACTAGGAAGTCAGATAGGTGGGAATGAACTTGAAATCAATGTTGCCTATCCATGAAAACCTTACCCCAATCCGGTTTGGACTGTGACTTCGAAAGATAAATAGTTTTTGCCAACTCATTAGGTTAGTGGAAGGCCGAGAGGCCCTACTAGGTTAATGACTAGTTGATTGGATAGAACTTGAAATAGGAGTTAATTATGAACATTGAAAAAAGTTAGTCTTCCATTGTTAAATTTGATAGAATTTGCAATCTATTTCCACCATAGTTTTAATTGTTTTATATATAATAGTTTTCTCATCATCCTATGATTAATTGTAATATAGTTTAATAAAATTACTAATTAAACCCATTAGCTTAGAAATTAATATTAGTTTAGTCTCACCTCTCTAAGGTACAATCCCTAGAGTACTTCCATACTTCGTTGTAAACTATATTACAACTTAACTCGTATACTTGCGGACACCGCCTTAATTCCTATTCTTAGTAGCAGTATTCACACTTTCGACGTTGATACGTTAGGAGGCGGTCAAGTTGTTGGTGTCATTGCAAAGGAGGCAACGCCACTGAGTTGGTTTTAATTTTTGTGTTTAATATGATATTTGGAAAATTTTAAATTATAGATACGATTTGCACTTTCTTTTATTTTTATTCATTTAATTTGTTAACTTCTTTCTTTTACTTTGTGAATTTCAGTGTATGACTCAAAGTAGGGGCACACCTATAGAACCAACCACTGATCCAAAAAGATTAATACGCAAAAATTATCGACAATAGCAACAACAATTACCAATAGAGCTGACATGTTATCTACGTAGTAATCCATGTGTATGCCACATCGGTAAAGTTAACAAATGTTAACTTTTCCATACATTTTAGGGTAATTTGACAACAAATACAAAGTTTAAGGATTAAAAGAGATGAAAGTTTAAATAAAAACTAAAATAACTTATTTTATAAAATTGAAGGACAAAAAAATCATCATGCCTAATAAATATAAATGATAAAAAAACCTAATTCTACAAAGCAATCATAACATTACATTAGGTTATTATTTTAAATCTAACTTTTTTAATATTTATTTCATTACGATTTGTATATGCATTTTCTTATTTAATGAAAGTGGTCAAATTAATCATGAGATGTGGTGTGGTGATTGTTCACCTCATTTCATAATTATAATATTAGGAATATGACTCTCACTCATAAAAATAGAATGCATTTAATGACTAATCATCTATCAATTGATCATATATTGTTGCCTAATATGAGTTAGAAACAAAATTTTAATATTAAAAAGTAAAAGTAATATAATATATATATTTTACTTTTATATTAAAAAGCAAAATTAGTATGAATATATAATATTCAAACATTTTAATATACATATATATATATATATTTCCTTTTTACAATAAAACATTGCATTTAATGAGAATCGTAAAAAATTCAATACATTAAATATTCATGTGCCATACAAATACGATGCTACTTGTCAAATATTAAATCCTATCACTTAAGCTTTTTTTCTTTCTTTTTTCTCTAAAACATCACTTTAATATATATATATATATATATATAATATTATATTTCTACTTTAATCAATAGGTTTCATCTGATTTTTAATATTAAATAAGTAAACTTTGGTTTCGTTCATCCAATGGACTCCAATACCTAAATTAAAATTTAATAAAATTTGCGCTTCCAAAATTAATTAAAATTCTAAAATTCAAAATAACCACTTCACTCATCACACTCCAAATACCTATCGAGAAAGCGAAGACCCAACTGAAATATCCAAAAAAACTGAACATACGAGGGCCGGGACTCTTGAACGTACGTACGAGTAACATGTGGAAGTTTTATAATCTATCTCCTCAAACATAAGTAATTGGATACCAATATAAATAAAGAATTTTTCGGATCAATTATAAATTATTATGTCTTAAGTCTAAATTAGATAGGTGAAAACGATGACATTGTTTTTATTTTTCTCTAATTAATTTAAATTAATTAAAATAAATAATAATAATAATTATATATCACTAATTAAAAGTAAAATAATTAAGTGATCATATTAAATTATTTTAATTCTAATTGATTACATTAATAATAGATAAATAATAAATGAAGGAGTTTAATTCTTGTAGAGTACATAAATGAATAAGTTAAATTCTACAAAAACTCTCTTTACTCAAGTGATTGATACTATAAAAGGGGTCATCTCCAAATCATTTTACACATTCACATACTCAAGAAGTCCAGAAATTCTCTAAAGAATTTGAAGAAATTTTAATGAACGTCATATCACTTTTGAAGAAAAGTCGCTTTCCAATCTACTTCTATTAAGGAGAGGAAGCAAAAAGATGTTTCTGAAGAAAAGTTGCCTTTTGATCTGGTTCAATAGAAGAAAAGAGGTCCAGACCCGTTTTAAGAGTAAGTCACCACGACACTTGAAACAACCAACATCCTTTCAAGATCAAGTCTAGACAACTATTGGACCGAAACCAAATCAGAAATAATATACTCATTGTAAATAATTTATCCAGAGAATATATTTTTTTAAAATTTACATATAAAATATGATTTCAAAATTTTCAAGTAAATTTATGTCTCGAAATTTGTGTGTAAAATTAGAGTCATTTGATGAAAGAAGAATCATCAGGGTAATAATTCTTTAAACATGTTTAACTAATAAAATGTAATTATATCTTAACTCTTTACCGTCTCATATTTGATAATATAAATTATAATTACATAATTACATAATTTTAAATTCTAATTTTTTTTATGTTGTAACGACAGATGGATTTCTTGTTTAAATTTGATATTTTTTTGTGGTGTAAAAGGAAATGATGCAAATCATCAAGTTGTCATTTACTCACAATAAAAAAGTGCAAGGACTACTTGCTCTTTTTTAAGGGACAAATTTGGTTGTACAGGGACCTACGGACAATTTTAACTAATTCTCACTCCATAAAGAACACTAATTTTTAATATTCAGAAAAAAGAAAAAATAGGTAGAAGATCCTACGTTTTGGCATATATAAACACACAAGATACAACTATGGGCATGGAGTTTTATATGATATAAATCCAGCTAGAAATGTTTAAATTAAAAATCATTTTAAAATTAGAGGAAAAATGGTGTACATAATCAAGCATTGGGAATAGCACCCTTTAATTAAAATTTTAAATGATGTAATTAATAATAAGGGACATTCTTATATTATTTCGAAAAGAATTGATTTA
This sequence comes from Gossypium arboreum, assembly GCF_025698485.1. Lineage (NCBI taxonomy): Eukaryota > Viridiplantae > Streptophyta > Magnoliopsida > Malvales > Malvaceae > Gossypium > Gossypium arboreum. Next base: position 132,245,954 of record NC_069075.1, read on the forward strand.
ATATGTATATTTGTCATTGTACTCTAAGTTGAAGTTAAAAATTCTTGTTTTGTGAATTAAAAATATATTTATCTCTATATTTTAGTAAATTTTGTGACTTTACTTTTATTTTATTGAATTTTACTACTACTATTAAAATCTTTTTGTTCAAGCTTTCTATTCCATTTTAAGCCAAATTTGATAAAAACATTTTGTGTATATTTTACTTTAATAATTAACAGTGATAAGTTAGTTAATATATTATTAAAATTAAATAATTTTTATTTTGTAAAAGAAACTTTTTTTTCTTTTAAGATATGTGTATTTTATTTTCAAGTCTTTACTTTATTAAATAGGAATTCTAATTTAATTTATTAAAATTTAATATTTATAAGTTAAATTATTATTAACTATTGAAATAAAATATTTTGAATATTTTTCTTATTAAATTATGTTTTGAAATTATCAATGTTAGGATCGACCCAATTAAACAACGAACAAGAAAAATAGCAGAAAAATTGAGAAATTAAACACACAAATTTAACGTGGAAAAACTCCTCCAAAGAGAATAAAAAACTACGGGCAAATATAATTTTACTATAATGGCAAAAGAACGAAGAGTACAAAAGATGGAGATAAAAACTAAATCTCGAAAACCCGAAAACAAAGAACCCTCAAAACGTAAACACAAAATTCTCTAAATGTGTTATGAGTTCTAATCTCTAATGGGTGTATTTTCTAAGGTTGTAATAAATTCATAAGTCAAATAATAATAAAATAATCTAAACTAATCAGTGTTTGATTGAAACAAGTAAACAGAGTTTAACTGAAATATTATTTCTCAAATTTGACTGAAAATAGGAGTCATATTTAACAAATCTCCTCCTTGACTCATATTTCCACAACGCCATCTTTGCCAAAGCCCGCCACGAACCTATCTTAAACTATGCAGTGAATTAACTGAGTCGAATTTGTGCTTAGAAACTGGAAGACTTCTAGCTTTCGACTTGTACACTTCCAAATCAAAACTAACTCGGGTATGATTTTCACGAACACAGTGCCCTAACTTTTCAAAACCTGCATCCAAAAGAGAAACTCTCTTCAACGAAACGGTTATACATTTTTCCCTCCTATGACCAAGTTGTCTCCGCTCCAAACAAGTTGACTTCAACTCCGTAACAGACAAGGGACGTCCGATTTCACCGGTCACTGTAGAACCTTCCAGAATATAAAGACTGCCAGTTCTTTTACCTTTTAACAAAACGAGAGCTCCAAGAGATACTTTAATGCCGCTCGACTCAATGTTGATTCTGCATCCTTTCAAGTCTAAAATACTCAAGGAGATGAGATTCTTTTGTAAATCAGATGCATACCTGACATCTGAGAGTGTCCTAATCGTCCCATCGTGCATCTTAATTTTAACAGTACCAATACCAATTACCTTACTAGATGAATCGTTTCTCATGTGCACAACTCCACCTTCAACCGAACTGTATGTGGAGAACCATTCTCTATTGGGATACATGTGGAAAGAATATCCTGAATCTAGGATCCACTTAGACGTGAGCTTGGAGTTATCGCTAGTTGACACTAACAAAAAATCATCACCGCTTTCATCAGCCAAATTAGCACCAGCTACATCTTCCTCGTTACTCTCAACAGCTCTTTTATTTCGTAGTTTATAACAATTTGCTTTGATGTGACCTAACTTTTTACAATAGCGACACCTTTTGTCTCTTTTCTTTGATGCTACCAAAACGGAAGGTTGCCTATCTGCCTTGCTATCCAAACCAAACTCATTTTTGAGTTTGTCTCTACTCAAAAAATGACCCTTCATATCTTCGAACGAGAGTTTGTCTCTGCCATAAATCAGGGTCTCCTTGAAAGACTTGTATGAAGGGGGTAAAGAGCACAATAATAGCATGGTCTGATCTTCATCGTCAATATGAACCTCAACATTCTTTAAATCATTTAAAAGAGTAATAAATTGACTAATGTGATCTCTAAGAACCTCACATTCATTCATGCGAAACGTAAATAGACGTTGTTTAGACACTAAACAGTTAGCCAGAGACTTAGTCGCATAAAGAGTTTCTAACCTTTTTCACAAGGCAGATGAGGTTTTCTCCATCAATTCTTCCTGCAATACTGTATTCGCGAAGTACAACTGGATTGCAGACAAAGCCTTTTCATAAAGCTCTTCCCATTCTGTTTTATTTAGATTCTTAGGCTTTTTCCCGGTAACAACCTTTTTCAAGCCTGATTGAACTAGAATTGCCATCATCCGAACTTGCCACAGATTGAAATTTGTCTCACCATCGAACTTCTCAATTTCAAACCTTGTTGTTGATATATCTGAACGGACTGATCTATGAAAATTGAACTAGCTCTGATACCACTTGTTAGGATCGACTCGATTAAACAACGAACAAGAAAAATAGCGAAAAAATTGAGAAATTAAATACACAAATTTAACGTGGAAAAACTCCTCCAAAGAGGATAAAAAACCACAGGCAAAGATAATTTTACTATAATGGTAAAAGAACGAAGAGTACAAAAGATAGAGATAAAAATTAAATCCCGAAAACCTGAAAACAAAAAACCCTCAAAACGTAAACACAAAATTCTCTAAATGTGTTATGAGTTTTAATCTCTAATGGGTGTATTTTCTAAGGTTGTAATAAATTCATAAGTCAAATAATAATAAAATAATTTAAACTTTGTTTGATTGAAACAAGTAAACAGAGTTTAACTGAAATATTATTTCTCAAATTTGACTGAAAATAGGAGTCATATTTAACAATCAAAATAACATTGGTGGTAAATTTTAATTAAAAATCAATGTTTGTGACAAAATTTAATAAAATTTAAAGCTTAATAGTAAAATTCAATCACATAAAAATTGAACGACAAATTTACTCATATTTTCAAAATATCATGGAAAATATGAATAAAAGCAAAATATATTGACAGATTTCGATATTCATCTATAGTATGAGGTCAAATTTACACTTTACCCCCAAAAAATTTTGCTCTAAGTTTTTAAGTAAACTCTACATCAAACTATACTAAACTTCAATCAAAATATATTGCTAAACTTCAATCAAAATATATTGGCAAGCCTTATACTTTGATGAAATGTGAGATTTAGTTATTATATGACAGAATATGGTAATCTCTTGAATTTTATTGATAGACCTCAAAGGTATATATATATATATATATATACCATAGTAGTTACATAGGAACTAATTTACTAAAAATAATATCTTATAATAATATCATCTAATATCCCATTACAAATCAAATTACTAAGAAATAATATCCCATAATTATATCCTATAATATCCCATTAGGAATCAAATTGCTAAAAATAATATCCCATAATAATATCCTAACACCCCTCTCAAGTTGGAGCACCTCCATCAAGTTGGAGCATGTAGATCATAAATGCCCAACTTGCTAAGAAGATATTCAAATTGCAGTTTACCAAGCGTTTTTGTAAAAATGTCAGCCAACTAAATGGAGGTCGGAACATAAGAAGGTGCAATCAACCTGTCCTAGGTTGCATCCCTAATAAAGTGACAATCCACTTCAATATGTTTAGTACACTCGTGAAATATGAGATTCTGTGCAATATGCAACGTGGATTGACTATCACAAAATAAAAGAATTGCTTTAGGATGACGAACATCTAAGTTCAATAGCAAGGCTTTCAACCACTTGGGCTCACAAGTGACGGAAGCCATAAACCTACTCAACCTTAGTAGAAGAACGATAAATATTATGTTGTTTCTTAGTTTTCTAGGATATAGGAGTGTCCTAGTAAGACAAGCCAGCCAGTAAGTGAATACTAAGTTAATGGATAAGTAGCCTAATTTGAATCACACCACCCTTTCAAGGATAAATCACAATCAGATCTCAAAAGAATCCCCTGGTCAGGAAAGCCTTCCAAGTACTGGACAACACGCAGAGCCGCATCTTGATGCTCTTGCCTCGGCTCATGTATAAATTGGGATAAGACATGAAACGAGTAATTCAAATTAGGTTTGGTCATTGCCAAATAAATCAAACGACCCATTAACCATTTGTACGGCTCAGGATTAGACAAATTTATCCCTGTATCATATGTTAATTTATGATTTTGCTTTATTGGCGATCTTGCAGGTTTTGTTCCCAAGATACTCGTCTCTGAAATAATATCAAGTGCACATTTCCTTTGACAAAAAAAAACGCAAAGAGCTACGAGCTATATATATCCCCAAAAAATATTTCAAAATACTAAGATCCTTCTTATAGAAGCAAGAACTAAGATACCCCTTAAAAGTTTTCAAAATAGCAGAATCATTCTTAAAAATAAGCAAATCATCAACATAAACTAGCACATTAATAGGTACAAATCCTTTAGTGTATGTAAAGAGAAAATAACCAGAATATGATTGAAGAAATCCATACCCTTTCAGTGCAGTAACAAGCTAGACCACCATACAGTAAGGCATTATAGACATCCATCTGATGTAACTCCCAATTTTTTGAAATTGCAATAATTAAGAAAGCCCAAACAATCACCGTTTTCTTCACAGGTGCGAAAGTTTCATTATAGTCAATATCTTCTACCTGGTGATTACCAAAAATAACAAGACGATAATGCATTTATATGAGGTAAAGTATCTATTCTGATATTTTGTTATCTTTAATTGTTGATTTATGTCTCTCGGTTCTGACGTTCGTGCGTTACGCTTCGAGGGAGGTGGTCAACTTTATGACTGAAATCATCAATAAAGCTAAGTAAATTCCTTTTCTTACTTGTCAAGACTAGTATGATTAGTCCACAAATGTCAGAATGAACTAGCTGCAACTTCTTTAACGCTTTCTATGAACTCTTTTTTGAAATCTCCTCCCTATGTTGCTTTCCAACGAAATAGTGAGTACAAACTTTGTTTGGCGTGGTGATTGTTGGTAAGCCATGAACCAACTTTTGAAACTGTATTATTCGTAAAATTTTGTAGTTCAAATGACTAAACCTGCAATACCATAGGTGAAACATCTTCTGTGGTAGCTTGAAAACATGATGGAATAAGCGACTTCAAGTATGTGCTTGGTAAAATAGTAGCTAAAAACACAAACATCGGACTGGTGGTCATTCTTATTGTTATAATTAGCCCTCTTTGTGAATGATATAACTTGCACTCTCTGTAACAACCCAAACCCGGCCTAGACGTTATAACCGAATCTGGTGATGTCACAAGGTAGGATTTTTAAAAACGGAGTCATTTCATCAAATCATTCCAGTTTCAAAACTCATATTCATTTATGTCTAATTTCAAAAGCGTTTATTTAATTTATTTATTTGCCTAAGCATAAGTACAGCGAAAGTCATAAAAATGTCTAACTTGGTAATCCCATTTGTGTTTTCGAAAAAATCGTTGTTTTAGTAAAAAACCATTACAAATAAATAGTCAGGTCAAAATTCAAATCCCAAAAATAAAGTCAAACAGTTTAGAGAATCCATAAATTACAAAACTCTAGAAAACCCTTAAAATCAATATAAAATCATAATAATTAACCGTTTATAAACTCGTGGTCTCCAAGAGGCTCCGACGCACCAATCCGCCTAAGTCTGTGGATTACCTAAATAGAATAGACAAACAGAAGTGAGTTTACAAAAACTCAGTGTATAACCCAGCAAAAATAGACAAGCAAACATACAGAAGTCTCACATAAAGTCAGATATAGATTCGGACTTATGTCCTTTTTCACGTACAGAAATCAGAAACAGATATGCATATCAGATATACAGAGTCCTACCCCCATTTCAGACCATCTTATCACACCATGTAGGGTTAAAAACACCCACTCAGATTTTCTCCCACTAACCTACTATCTCAACCTCCTCAGACTTTCAGTTCCATTGAAACTCTATCACATAACCGAGCAAAAATATCATTCGTGCTTGCGCAGGGATTCGAACACAGGACCTTCAACTCACCAACTCCCTTACCACTCGAACCAGCAGGCTCATTCTGATATAGATTAGTGGACAATTTAATATAAACCTACTTAACAAGGGTAAAGCTAGAATCAGAAAAATAATAAAAATTGCCAAAGCGAGAATTGAACCCAATACCTTACACACACACACACCTAGAACACTTACCTACTTAAGAAGATAACAGTTGTGCCAAATATTTACAGAAACAGGAATAAATTAATCAGGGCGTTACAACTCTATCCCACTAAAAGAAAGTTCGACCTCGAAATTTACCTAATCAGAACAGATGAGGATCTACTGACGCATCGAGTCCTCAGGCTCCCACGTGGCTTCCTCAATGCCATGATTCTGCCATAGAACCTTTACCAACGGAATGGACTTCTTCCTTAGAACCTTAATATCATGATCCAGAATCTGAACCGGCTCCTTTTCAAAAGTCAAATCTGGCCTAACCTCAATCTCCTCAACAAAGACAACATGAGATGGATCAAACCGATGCCGCCTCAACATCGAGATATGAAAGACACCGTGGATATTGCTCAACTCTGAAGGTAGCTCCAACTGATAAGTGACTGGTCTCATATGCTTCAGAATCAGATATGGCCCAATAAACCTGAGGCTCAACTTGCACTTACGACCGAATCTCAGAACCTTTTTCCACAGAAAAACCTTAAGAAACATGAAATCACTAATAGAATACTCAATATCTCTTCTTTTCAGATCAGCATAAGACTTCTGTCTATCAGAAGTCGCCTTCAGATGATCCTGAATCAATCTAACCTTATCTTCGGTCTTAGAAACCAACTCATGACCTAAAACACGACGCTCACCCAACTCAGTCCAACATAACGGAGTATGACACTTACAACTATACAAAGCCTCATAAGGTGCCATCTAGATGCTAGACTGGAAACTGTTATTGTAGGCGAACTCAGCTAATGGCAGATAATCCTCCCAACTGCCTCCGAAATCAATTACACAATTCCGAAGCATATCCTCTAGTATCTAAATCACCCTCTTAGATTGACCATCGATCTGAGGATGGAATGCACTATTGAAGTCCAATCTAAAACCCAGAGCCTCGTGTAATTTCTACTAGGACTGAGAAATGAAACGAGGATTTCTATAAAAAATTATCGAAATAAAAACCCCATGCAGTTGAACAATCTCAGATATATCGAGTTTCACTAAATTTTGTAAAGAGTAATCTGTTTAAACCAGAATAAAATAAGCAGACTTGGTCAATCAATCTACGATGACCCAAACAGAATCCTTCTTAGTAGGTGTCAAGGGCAACCCACTAACAAAATCCATCGTTACTCGTTTTAATTTCCACAAGAGAATCTTAATAAGTTGTAGCAAACCCTAAGGCAACTAATGTTCAGCCTTAACTTGCTAGCACGTCAGACAACAATCAATGAAATTCGTAACCTCACACTTCAAACTTGGCCATCAGTACAATTCACGAAGATTGGATACATCTTATTCCCACTGGGATACATAGCATAAGAGCTACTATGCGCCTCCCTCAAAATTGACTGCGTTAGATCAGAATCGTTCTGCACACAAATCTAACATTGAAAAAATAGAACATTATCATTATTTGGCCCAAAACCTTAAGTACTGTCACTCTCAATCTGACGAAATTGTAAACCCAGAAACTCATCTCCTAACTTCTTAACTCGAATCTAATCAATCCAAGTCGGCCTAACTTCCAACTCAACTAACAGACTCTTATCATCAAACAGGCTAAGTCGAGCTAACATCACTCTCAAATCAGTCATCGCTCTACGATTTAGAGCATTGGCCACCACATTGGCCTTAATAGGATGATACTCTATCGTGCATCCATAATCTTTGAGCAGCTCAATCCATGGACATTGCTTAAGATTTAACTCCTTCTGGGTAAGGAGATACTTGAGGCTCTTGTGATAAGTGTAGATAATACACTTCTCACCATATAGATAGTATATCTAGATTTTTAATGCAAAAACCAACACAATCAACTCGGGATCATACGTTGGATAATTCCCTTCATGTGCCTTAAGCTGATAGAACACATAAGTCACAACTTTACCATCTTGCATCAGAACACAACCCAAACCAACATGCGACGCATCACTAGAGACCACAAATTCTTTACCAGATTCAGGCTGTATCAGAACAAGAGCCTGAGTCAGAACAGACTTGATCTTCTTGAAGCTCGATTGTTGTGGATCATTTCAGACAAAAGGAACACCCTATGCAAGAGCTTAGTCAAAAGAGCTACAATCAGAGAGAACCCCTTGACAAACCGTCGATAATAACTCGCAAGACCCAAAAAACCACGAACCTCAGATACGTTCTTAGGTTGTTTCCAATCAAGCACAACCTCAATCTTTCTCGGATCAACTCGGATTCCCTTAACAGAAACTACGTGCCACAAAAAGGTCACCTCAAGCAACCAGAACTCACACTTGCTTAACTTAACGTAGAGCTATTTCTCATAGAGAATCTAAAGCATTACTCTAAGATACTCATGATACTCATCCTAGGTTTTAGAATAAACCAAAATATCATCGATGAAAACCAAGACGAACTGATCCAGATATGGCTAAAAGACTCGATTTATCATATCTATGAATGCAGGCGGAGCATTCGCTAGACCAAAAGGCATAACTAAGAACTCGTAGTGTCTATAACGAGTCCTATATGCAGTCTTATGAACATCAACCTTCTTAACTCTAAGCTAATGATACCTAGAACGGAGATCAATTTTTGAGAACACTGAAGCCCCTCAAAATTGATCAAATAGATCGTTGATTCTTGGAAGTGGATACTTATTCTTTATCGTCAGTTTATTCAGTTGTCGATAATCAATATACATCATCATAGTCCCATCATTCTTCTTTACAAACAGAACTAGTGCCCCACACAGAGACACACTAGGGCGAATAAAACTATGATCCAGAAGTTCTTGAAGTTGAGCCTTAAGCTCTATAAGCTCCTTTGGTGCCACTTGATAAGGAGCGATGGACATTGGAGCTATACCCGGTAGAAGCTCAATGCCGAATTCAACTTTCTGATTTAGAGCAAAACCTGGTAACTCCTCAAGAAAGATATCCAGAAAATTCCCCACTGTTTTGATATCCCCAACAGAAGAGTCTTAGAAACAAAAACACTGGCAGAAGCCAAATACACCTAACACCCTTTCCAAACCAATTTCTCAGCAACAAGAGCGGAGATCACATTGGATAGATAATCTCGATGCTCACCTATCACAACCACCTTCTATCATCCTCAGTCCTTAGAATAACCCTCTTAGTTGTATAATCCAAACTTACTCGGTGCTCAACCAACCAGTCCATACCAAAAATTAAGTCGAACTCCCCAAACAGAAGCTTCATCAGATTTGCCAGAAATACAACCCCTTGCACCATTAGCGAAACATCCCTATAAAGTTTACTAACCCGAATAGATTGCCTCAACGGACTCAGTACAATGATTTCACTAGAAGTTTTCTCAATAGAAATTCCTAAGTTTTCAGAAACAGAACTAACTACATAGAAGTACGTAGAATATATGTCGACCAAAATAGTATAAGGTACATCAAAAATTAAGAACGTACTGGTGATAACATCTGGAACATCTCTATCCTTTTGGCGTCGAATAGTATAAACCAGTGCAGGCTGCTTCACCTCAGTCTAACCAGCACCTCTACCTGGTACCCTTTGCCCTTGGCCCATACCATTACCACCTTTAGTCAGTCCATAGCCTCTAGATGGCTGCTGAACTGTCCTCTGAGGCTGTACAGAACCTGGTCCCAAAGCTTGTATCTAATCGGCATGCTATAGACACTCTCGAATCCGATGCTATAACGACCCACACTTAAGGCAAGCCTCTAACCTCCTTCAACACTCTCCCGGATGGCGCCTACCACAATCTCCATACGGCTGGCAACAGGACCACCCACGCTAACCAATACATCAGGTCTGGCCTTTTTCTTATGCTTCTGAACAGAACTATAGGGCTCTGACTCTATCTTATTCTTACCTCTTTTACAATCCCTATTCTGACACTCCACGTACTTAACCTCTTCAGCGATCTTTGCCCTATGAACCAGAACTGTAAACTCACACTCCCTTTGTGGAGCAATCAGAACTTTTAGACTATTTCTCAGACCGTTCTCAACATGGACATACTTCTCATACAGATGTCACCATGCCCCGAGCGTAGCAGCTCAACCTTAGAAATTCGGCCTCATACTCCGCCATAGATCTATCGCCTTGTGTGAGATTCATAAATTCACGCCTACGAGCACCTATATAGCTCACCCCTACATACTTTCCCTAAAAGGTGATCTTGAAGAAATCCCAGTTCAGACGATCAGGTTGAGTATCTTTCTAAAGTGTTAACCACCACTGATATGCCTCGTCACGAAGCAAAGAGACTGTACCCTTCAGTTTCTTCTCGGGAGTACAGTCTAAATAGTTCATGATCCTCTTGGTGGCCTCTAACTAATATTCGGTCATAGTAGGGCGACTCTAGTGACACCTCTAAACAGCTGAGCACCATTGAACCGGAGTCGTTTAGTTACCAACCCACGACCCCTAAATCCAGAATAGAGTCTACCGACCCTCTCCAATATCCTCAACATGGCTTGGACAATGCATCGTCCCCAATCGAACGACTTTGAGACTCAGTCTCAGTAGCAAGTGAAATTGGTGCCTCACTCGTATCTAAGTTTGGCATACTGCCAAGAGAATAAGACTACGCTCGAGCTCCTCTGTGGCCTCTACCACAGCCCCGAATACCACATCCATGTGTTCCACGAGATTTCATCATAAATTTTAAATTTTATCTACATTATAAAATTTTATGTATCAGTTCCAATTTTTATTAGCAGATATTTTATGCTTAAATTATCAGAAGTTCAGTAATGTTTTCAGAAGTTTCAGTCTCTAACTATTTTAGTACAATTTCAGAAAGTACTAGCTACAGTGTTTTTATATTATACTATCTAAGCTTCAAAAATACTTACAGGATCGGCGCCGGAGACTCAGTGTACCACATACCTTCTCAAATTATTCAAATTGTTTGAAAACCAATTCTTTTGTAACAAAATTTTGGAACCCAAAATTTACAGTCCGAGTTTTACAACCTAGCTCTGATACCACTAAATGTAACATCCCAAACCCGGTTTAGACATTATGGCCGAATCCGATGATGTTACAAGGTAGGGTTTTTTAAAATGAAGTCATTTCGTCAAATGATTCCAATTTCAAAACTCATATTTATTTATGTCTAATTTGGAAAGTGTTTGTTTAATTTATTTATTTGCCCAAGCATAAGTACAGCGGAAGTCATAAAAATGTCTAATTTGGTAATCCCGTTTGTGTTTTCAAAAAACCATTATTTTAGTAAAAACTATCGCAAATAAATAATCAGGTCAAAATCCAAATCCCAAAAATAAAGTCAAACAGTTCAGAGAATCTATAAATTACAAAACTCTAGAAAACCCTTAAAATCAATATAAAATCATAATCATTAACCGTTTATAAACTCGTGGTCACCAAGAGGCTCTATCGCACCGATCCGCCTAAGTCTATGGATTACCTAAACAGAACAGACAAACAGAAGTAAGTTTATGAAAACTCAATTTGTAACCCAGCAAAAATAGACAAGCAAACATACAGAAGTCTTATACAAAGTCAGATACAAATTCAGACTTATGTCCTTTTTCAGATACAGAAATCAAAAACAGATATGCAGATTAGATATACAGAGTTCTACCCTTATCCTCTACACACCATCTCCGACTATCCCATCACATCATGTGGGGTTAAAAACACCCACATATCCCTACACACCATATCCTTCCATTACGACACATATCAAATAAAGTGCAGCCAAGCTGCCAGAATAGAGGCGAAGGTCACCTTTCAGATCATTTCCTTCACATATGCAAATCCTACCCCAATAACAGATGAAAAAGTCAGATACAGAAACAACAGAGTAAACATGCTCAACATGCTTATATATAGATAATAGATATACGTAAAGCAAAATAGTGAGTCATGCATAACCGTATCATTCTCAGAACAGAATTTTAGACTATCAGATCACGTGGCTTTAGGGTTTGGTTAGCCCTTACCGACCCTACGGTAGGCCCACGGTCGATCAAAATGACCTGTGCGATCTTAGGAAAAATTTTAGAAATATGGGCCCATATGCCCGTGTGGCCCCCATGATCTGGCCCAAAACCCATACGCTCGTGTGGGCCCACACGTCCAACTTGGCCTAGCCCATGTAACCTATAAGACCACACTCACACCTTCACATAGCCGTGTCTCACACATGGCCAACCACAGGGGTAGGCACACGTCCGTGTGGTGTCGACAGTGAGTATTTTCGACTTTTGCCGAAACGTTATTTTTCATATTTTAGGAACATATTTGATTCATTTAAGATGCTACAGCAACCCCGAGCCCTTCGAAACCTAAGAATCAGCAATCTATTGACCACTTAGCAAATAATTTACGAAACAACACAAAATCCTAAAATAACACACAAAATTTACTGCTCACAAGAATAGATACTAACACGGTTTAGATAGTCTGAACGAATCTTATAGTTTAACACATTCTCCTACACCAAAATAATCGTAGAAAAGAATCAGATTTCATGATTACACCAACATGCCATCACAAAAGGAACACCAACCTTATAAAAAATAAAACCCAACAGACGCAACCCTACTTACCTTAACCGAGCGATGAGTAATGAGGTTCCAAAAACAATGACAAGAGTTAAAGAGTGATGACAAAATTGGAAAAAAAACAAAAAGGGAACATAATTGTAGAGAAGGGAAAAAGGGACGTAAAAAACATGAAGAGATTTTAGGAAAAAATAATAAAAATAAAATTAAAAAAGTAGATATGACAACAAGTCCCCAGATTTTCTCCCACTAACCTATGATCTCAATCCCTTCAGGCTTTCAGTTCCACTGAAACTTTATCACATAACCGTATAAAAATATCATCCTCGCTTGCGCAGAGATTCGAACACAGGACCTCCAACTCATCAAATCCTTTACCACTCAAACCAGTGGCCCCATTTTGATATGGATTAATAGACAATTTAACATAAACCCACTTAGCAAGGGTAAGGCTAGAATTAGAAAAATAACAAAAGCTTCTAAGGTGAGAATTGAACCCAAGACCTCACACACACACTCAGAACACTTAACAACTGAAGCAGGTAAACAGTTGTGTCAAATATTTATAGAAACAGAGATAAACTAATCAGGGTGTTACACTTTCTTCCCTGAATCAGAATATCAATCCCTTTCTCCTAGAGTTGTCTCATGCTAAGCAAATTATTCTTCAGTTCTAGAACAAAACAAACTTTAGAAATCACCTATTTGACTCCTCAAATCTTCAATCATACACTTCCTTTCCTCTCGACTATTATTTTTATATCATTTCCAAGCTTGACAGTGTGTCAAAAGCTTTGGTCAAGATGTTAAAACCATTTCTTGTTTCCACACATATGATTCAAACATCTCGAATCAAGAAACTATACATCATCTTGTTTTAAATCTAACATCTTCACAAAAGACATCAGAAGTAGCTTTTCCTCTTCATCCAGTTCCACAAAGTTGGCTTTTTTTATCTTATCTTGGGCATTCATACTGGAAATGCCCCAATTTGTAGCATTTATAACACTCCACAATAGCTTTGTCAAATGATCTTTCTCTACCTCTTTCACGTCCTCTGTATGCACCATGTTCCTTACCTCCAAGCCTTTCATCACCGACAACAACTCTTAAAACCTGATATTCTTCTCTATCCATCCTCTTAAACTTTTGTTCGTGCACAAACAAAGAGTTCTGCAACTCATCAATCGACATGGTACGTGTATCTTTTACCTCTTCGATAGATATCACCACATAGGTGAAACATTCTGTCAAAGTCCTTAGAATCTTCTTCACAACTATAGAGTCAAGTATTGCCTCTCCATTACTCCGTATCTGATTTGTTACAACCATCATCTTAACAAAATACTCATTGATTGTCTCTCCTTTCTTCATTTCTAACATCTCAAATTCCTTTTTCAAGGTGTTGAAAATGGACCTCTTCACTTTCTCATTTCCATCAAATTTGCTCTCAAGGAATCCCAAAAAATTTTGGAAGTTCGTCTGTCCAGAATTTGCTCAAAAAATCACACAATTTGTAGCTTGATATAGATAGTGCTTGACTGTGTGATCCTTCATCCTTACATTATCCAGCTACGCCTGTTGTGCGTTGGTCAACATAGCTGGTAGTCTTCTTTGGATATCAACAGATTCTTTATCAGCTCACTCTAATGGTCGTAGTGAAGACCACCAAAATGGGAAATCTTTGTGAGACTACCCTCACTCTTTTCTTCACTCATGTTCACTGTTTTCTCTTAACCTTGTAACTTTTTTATTCTCTATTATCAAGCTTAACGGATGGCTCTGATACCATACTAATAAGGAACAAACTCAAGTTAATAGAGCAAATGAAACTCATATACATTTATTGAAAACAAAGTACTAGTTTATATATAACCTTACAAATAAAATTAAAACAATGATAAGATTCACGTCTAATAACCTTATAAACATGGATCACTACTAATTTAAAATTCAAAGCAGTAACTTAGTCCTATAGACTAGGTCTTAGTCCTATAGACTAGGTCTTATTGTAACAAAATCAAAGCAACCTAAAACAAACATTGACTAATTCAAACATAATGGACATTTGTCCCTTTTTTTTTTTACATGAGAACATAATGGATAAATTTCAATTCTTATGGTTAAATTTTAATTTGATCATTATATTTCACTCAAGTTTGAGACTTAATCTAAATACTTTAAAATTTTCATAATCGGCACATTAACTTTTATAATGCCATTAGTTAATTTAAATATTTTTCTAATTAAAATGATTATGTGAATTTTTAAGAATTGTTGCACCATTAAAATTCTTTATTAAATTCGGGTTCATTACAATGGTACTTTTTGTTACATGGATATCAAGAGAGTATTTTTTTTAATTTCAAAATGTCCCACCAAACAAATTTAACAAAAGAATTTTAATAGTGGTAATAGATGAACCTAATTTTTTAAAATTGAAAAGTAAAAGAATTAAATTCCTGAAAATAAAAGTATGGAGATTTAATTCTAAATATACGGTAAGTCCAATAACTTTGAGCAAATTGTACCCTTTAAATTGTTTACTTTATAATTTAATCAAAAAATAAATATTTAACTCAACATGAAGTTTAGGTGAAAACCATACTAATAACTCTATGTAAAAGGAAGATCCAAATGCCTTTCTTCATTGACACTTGGATGCACCAAGATGGTGCTTTTTGTTCTTTGCATTATAAAATGATTAAATTTTTAATTTTAGTCCCTTATTATAATTAAATTTAAATTTTAATCTTTATATTTTAATTTCTAATATAACTTAGTTTTTATAGTTTTATAATATTATCGATTAATTCAAATAGTTAATATTATTAGCTTTTATTAAGTAATTATATATAATTTAAAAGTAAATTTTAAATTCAAAAATAGAAAAGTTAATTTTAAAAAAAATAAGTGATTAAATTTCAAAGGTATAAAATGCATAGGATATTTTAATTTTAAATTTTTATTCTATGATATGACATAAACAAAAATCAACCCTGATAAACCTTACTAGTTATATACTTATTTATAAGATGGATATAACAGTACTAAATGAAAAAGAGGAGGGGTAACATTGTCCCAAAAATAAATGAAAAACATTTTATTGTTGACCCTTATAATTCCAATTGCGGCCCCTACGCCGTTGGCCTTGGCTCGCCTATGGTCTCTCTCTTAAATATTATATATAATGTCTAGTTTGTAGTACCATTAAAAGGGCAGCCAACAAAGGGTGGCAAGTAAACCAACATAAGCTAAACAAGATAAGAAGCAAGCACACAAAAAGGCTGCTCCACACTGGGGAGGAAACCTGTGAGCAAAGCCACAATCCAAAGCAAATTAAGCTATTTCTCTTTCTTTTTTCTTGTTTAATTTCTTGAAGAATTATGGATGAGGTTTGGCAGTGGTTGAAGCTGGTTGGCATATGTTTGATGTTGTTAATGACGGTGTTAAAAATGGTAGTGCTGCTTTGGTGGAGACCTAGGAAGATTGAAGAGCATTTCTCAAGGCAAGGGATCAGAGGACCCCTTACCATTTCTTCATTGGAAATGTTAAGGAGCTTGTGGGCATGATGTTAAAGGCTTCTTCTCAACCCATGCCTTTCTCTCACAATATTCTCCCCAGAGTTCTCTCTTTCTACCATCATTGGAAGAAAATCTATGGTACAATCATGTATTACACCCTCTGTCTTTCATCTTTCAAGTGTTTTGAATGTGTTAAACTGTGCGTTCTTCTTGAGCTGTTTTGGGGATAATCATTGAAGTTGAGGGGATGGCCTTGGCTTAGAGTCGATCCTTCAAAAATTGTAAACCTTTTTTGAAGGAAAAAAGGCTTATTTTTCTGAGTTCAGGTGCTTCTTTTTAAAACTATACAGCTTTTTCTGAGCTTGGATGCTTGATGTTCAAGTTGAGATTTTTTGGATGGTTCCACTTCTGTTTTCTTCTTTTTCCTTCTTTTCTTGAAAAAAGGAAAAAAAAAACTATATTTTGATAATCCCATTTTTGTCTTTGTCTCCCAGCAATACAATAAATATTTATTTTCTCATTTTTGTAATATTTGCCCCATTCCCCACTGTAATTGCAGTTCCTTGGTAATGGAGTTAATTATCATTTACGACATATTAATGTGATGATGATTGTAAGTTTTGTTTAAAAACTGAAACACAGGTGCAACATTTATAGTTTGGTTTGGTCCAACGGTTCGGCTGACGGTGTCGGACCCAGATATCATACGGGAAATCTTCACATCCAAGTCAGAACTGTACGAAAAAAATGAAGCCCACCCTCTGATTAAACAGCTTGAAGGTGATGGACTCCTTAGTCTCAAAGGTGAAAAATGGGCTCATCATAGAAAAATCATTTCTCCCACTTTCCATATGGAGAATCTCAAAGTAAGCCTTCCTTCCTTCATTCATTAAAACAAAAACATTGAAGATGATTCAATAACTTGTTTTATTATTAAAATAGTTGCTGGTGCCAGTGGTGGCACAAAGTGTGATTGAAATGGTGGAGAAATGGTCAGCATTAATAAAGAGAAGCAAGTCCGGCGAGATTGAAATCGAAGTATGCGAGTGGTTTCAGAGCCTAACCGAAGATGTAATCACGCGTACGGCATTTGGGAGCAGCTATGAAGATGGAAAGGCCATTTTCGGTCTTCAAGCCCAACAAATGGTGCTTGTTGCCGAGGCTTTTCAAAAGTTTTCATACCTGGCTATAGGTACCTTTTTTTTGTCATTAGCATATGATCGTTCATCAGTTTTAAAAATCAGATTGAAGATCATTGTTGGTTCAATTAAACTTAAGTTAAATGTTACATAAGTAATTTTAATCTAAAAATATTTTCATGTGTTGTTTTCAAAACTTAGCCATATATGGTAGCTTTTTAATTTTGCTTATAATTTTTTTTAATCTACTAGTGATGGTAGAAATTTTAATATAAAATGCAAGAGTTTAAAGGTTGAGACCTCATTCTATACAATATTTAAAAAAAAAAAATAGAAGTAGAAGTTTTTTTATTGGTTTTTAGCCTATTTAATACTAGCCTGGTATCAAATAGGAAAAAGGTACTGATATGCATTTAAATTTCAGATTTTTACCGACGAAGAGGAACATAAGTTGTTGGAAATTGGACAGAGGGATCAAGAAGTCGTTGAAGAAGCTAATCGAACGGCGGAGAAGCAATTGTGGGAACAAAATGCAAGGAAACGGAGCCAAAGACTTGCTGGGATTATTGATGGAAGCCTCCAATGACATAAGTGTGGATGACATAATCGAAGAGTGCAAGAGCTTCTTCTTTGCCGGCAAACAGACCACTTCCAATTTGCTCACTTGGACCGCCGTTCTTCTTGCAATGCACCCACAGTGGCAGGTGCAAGCACGTGAGGAGGTTCTTAGGGTGTGTGGATTACGTGACATACCCAACAAAGATAATTTCGTAAAGCTTAAGACGGTAACATCCTTGTCTTGTCTCCTTGTCATCTGTTACTTGCTTTTGTCTGATTTTGGGTTGACATCTGCAGCTGAATATGATATTGAATGAATCGCTGCGATTGTATCCTCCAACCGTAGCTACAATAAGACGCACCAAAGTTGATGCAGAGTTAGGAGGTTACATGATCCCACATGGGACCGAGCTTTTGATACCAATCTTAGCCGTTCATCATGATAAAGCCATATGGGGCAATGATGCAAATGAGTTCAACCCTGCGCGGTTTTCCGGGGGCGTGGCACGTGCGGCCAAACATCCTATTGGGTTCATCCCATTCGGCCTTGGGGTCCGTACCTGCATTGGCCAAAACCTAGCCATTTTGCAAGCAAAATTAGCTCTTTCTATCATACTCCAACGCTTCTCTTTTAAGTTGGCCCCAACTTATCAACATGCACCGACGGTTCTGATGTTACTTTACCCACAATATGGAGCCCCAGTCATCTTCCAACCTTTGTCTCAGATATGAAGGAAGGTCCTGATTTTATCCCATCTCGTGTAAGTACATATCTCTTGTGTGAGTGCGGGTATGCTATCATAGAAAATATAAAGAGGTATTTAGCATGGAAGCTCTGCATGCATCAGTTTCTTAAAGATTTTAGGCAAATGGCTGACCAAGTAGATAGGTTTCTTCTCCCTTATATGTATGTAATGTATATATTTGTAACACAGTTTTGTAATATTATGCAATTCATGAAATTAGTTGTTAATTCTATAATTAAAAATCTTATTGCTGTCGTTGTAGTATATGAAATCAGCAGCTGCAGCTTAATTTGATGGAAGATGAATTTTATTGTTGAAAATTTGAACTGATTTTGGTTAATGGATAGCAGTTAAGACTGCGAAATCCAACATATACATATATAGAGAGAGAGAGAGTTAATTAGTTAATTACTGCTTATTGTTGATGAATGAAAAATATATTTGTTAATTTGAGCAATAACAATTATAATTTCAAGAACCCTAACCCTAAACATTCTTTAAATTAAAGGGAAACATATTCATGGAAATTGCAAGGGTTTACCCATGCATGGTGCAAACACCAAGGATCGATGAAATTTCCTTTCCTTGCAATTTTTCTAAGAGAGAGTGAGAAGAAATTAAATTAAATTAAATTAAATTTAAAGGGCACTCAACCAAATAAGTGATGTTTGTGTTGTGCTACTTAAAAAGGATTTAAAAAAGCAAGGACAAATGCAGTTCTCCAAGACATGAATCCAGCATGCAAAATGTAAATTCAGTTTTAGATATTATTAAAAAAATAAAAGAATTATAGATGTCCTTAAACTATAAATTAAATTGTATTTTTCCCTCTATTTAAAAAATAAGTAATTTAATCCATGTACATTAGATAAAAGAGCAAACTGATCCTTATGTTAAAATTTCATCTATTTTTACTATTAAAAATTGGTCATTGAATGTTAGAATGAGATACACGTGGCACGCCACATCTAACTGTTTAATTATTTTGTCAGAATACTAACTTTTAACAGTAAAAATAGATGAAATTTTTAATAGAAATGATCAATTTGCTCTTTGATCTAATGTATAGGAACTAATTTACCTATTTTTTGAGTAAAAGGAAAAAAAATGCAATCTAACTTCTTATACAGATAACTCCATATATATTATTTTTACCAAAAAAATACTATTATTATTATTAATTTATTTCTCCTTATAAGGTTTATGGCATTGAGTTGTAATGTAGTGAGTAGTGTATAAGAGGTATATGATTTTGCATTACTTTATGGGATCTCCTCAATCTTCATGCATGATCCCTTTGAGAAGCTAATGGAAAAGAAAGGTGGTAGCATAATTAAGGGATTTGCTGGTCCCCAAGATTTCCTTTCTCTCTTCTATTTTTCTTGTAGTTTTTTTTGAATGGGATCAACTATGAAGCATGTGATCTTATCTTATCATATTACATTAAATGCTAACACTTATCTTTAATTTCTCTTATTAAATAACCCCATTCTCGCTCTATGTATATATAAATATTGGACATACAATATATTGTAGATTAATCTTCCTTATCACCTTGCTAATAATCTTGATTATCCATTTTATTCTACTAATTATTATTAATGAGTGATTTGGACATGTCTTAGAATCTTGGTAAAGTTTGTTTTCAACTTCATTGATGATTAAATAAATAAAATTTATACCTGATTATCGGCTTAAACCACTAATTTAATTAAAATTATATTAAATATTAAATATAAGCTTTTTAGATTTATATTAAATGCTTCTTAGCTATAACAATTTGTTAACAAAATTATATATTTAAGTTGTCGAAAAATTAATTTAAGTCAATAATTTAATTGTTTCAAACATTTGATAATTTTAATAAAACCATCTTATAAATTTTTTCTAATAAAAAGTGCAAAAAAATAATTAGGTAAGAAATTACTTATCACTAAAATAGACAACATTTTCAATTTATTTTATTTTAGTCCTTTTAACATTAAATTTTGATGTTTAAATTTTTATTTGTGTAATAGCCCAAATTTGTCCGGGCTTTTAAAATATATAAATAAATGTTTGTTTAAAACAGTCCAGCTTACAAGAGCCCAAACACTATTGGCCCAATATTTAAAACCTTCAAACCTAAATCCCACTACCCATGTACCCAAATACACCCGTAGCCCAACTTAAACTGGACCTATTACAACAGACCCAAACAGACCCACCTAATACCAATAAACCCGAAGGCCTAAATAGTAGGGGGCCCAAATGACTTTCAGATAGGGTTAGAAACCCTAGCTCTCTTTATCCTCACGCCGCAAAAGATTCTGGAAGCTTCAGGCGCCTCAAACGTCATGCCCAATTAGTGCCCTTTCGTTTCACGAAGCTCCAGAACTTTCGGGGAGTGTCTATTGGCCTCACGTCAAGGCTCCATCAGCGCGCTACACCTCAGCCTTGTCTCACCACCGAGATCCTCGCAGTCACCTGCAGGAAAAGGAAAGAAATCAAAGCAAAAC
The DNA here is from genome assembly GCF_025698485.1 of Gossypium arboreum. Classification (NCBI taxonomy): domain Eukaryota; kingdom Viridiplantae; phylum Streptophyta; class Magnoliopsida; order Malvales; family Malvaceae; genus Gossypium; species Gossypium arboreum. The sequence goes on from NC_069075.1 coordinate 132,267,087, forward strand.
TACAACAAATAGATTAGAACAGGGTTTGGAAAGAAATCTTTTGATTTCTTTCCAAAATAGGCAGTAGATTAAGGCTATAAAGCCTTTTCTTAAATCTGTAAGAACACTTACCGATAGATATCTGAGAAGCATAAAAAAAATATACGAGAGAGAAATGCACCAAAAAATATTGTACTCCAAATATTTTTTGCAATAATATATCAGAAGGATTTCGAGAGAAACGAAGGTGATCTATTGTTTCTACTTTTATTTTACTGCTTTATTGTAAATAACTTATATATAATACATTAAAATAGAGGAGAGAAAGATACCTTCGAGATTCGCCGAGAAAAGCGAAGCTTTTCGAATCCCGACCGTCGTGTGTGGCGGAGTTGGTGACGGCGCGTGAGGCTGAGCACGGAGGTCCGATGAACGGAGCAGACCAGCCTAGGGCTGGAGCTCAGAGGGCTGGGAAGAATTTCAGAGGATTTCTCTCGTTTTTTTTTCTAAACCAGGTGCTAAATGATTTTGAAGCTTAACATTTGGCTTATATAGCCTCAACGAAACGACATCGTTTCTGCTTAATCTAATAAGCCCAAAACGGTGTTGTTCTAAAGCTTCCAAGGTCCGCGTGTTGACCTGATTACCCGGGGAGGATCCGCGTGTTTTCGTAAAGTGGGTTAATTACCCAATTGGCCCTCTCGTTTTTTTAATTTTTATAATTTCATCTTATTTATTTTTAATTTATCCCTAATTATTTAATTTTGTTTCAATTTAGTCCCTTCGGTGTTTTTAAAATAGTATTCGAAAAACGGTGTCGTTTAGGATTAGGGTAAATTGCCCAGTGAGTCCTCTAAATTTAACGCGCATTTCAAATCGAGCTTTAATTTTTTATTATTTTGCAAATTAACCTTAGATTTTCTAATTAAATTCAATTTTAAACCTTTTATATTTTAATTTACTTTAAATACTTTATATATTTTTATAAATATTAGCTATATATATTATTATTATTTTCCATTATTTTTTATTATCATATATTTTATCTATAAATTATATAATATTGTATATCTTATTTTATATATTTCTTTATATATTTTTTAAAATTATATTATTATTTACTAGATTTGTAAATGGCAAATAAATTTTAAAAAAATTATTAATAAATAATAGTATATATTATCCTTATTTATAATAGTATTCATATTCCATTTATATATATTACACCTTTCTTTATTTATATATTTTATATATGTATATTATTTATTTTATAATATTCTTATGAAAATTACTCATATCCTATTCATTGTTTTATATTTTACCGATAATATGGGCTATACATTATATATGTTTTAAATTCTATTATATATTATATTTTTTATTATACTATGTTTCTATCGTAAAATATTTGTTACTTTATTATTATTATTATCGTATACCATATTATATTTCATTATAATTATTTATGAATTTTTATTGCATACTATATTTTTATTATTCAATATTCCTTAGAATATCTATCTTTCTTATATATTTTTTATTATATATTATTTATTTTGTTTTTTATACTAATTATTTTACCATATTTTTATATGCAAAATACTTATTATATTTTATTATTTTATATTATATTTTCTTATATTTTATTCATATTATATTATTATATATAGCTTATTTTAAACATTTTTAATTTATATTTTAGGTATTTTTTATCAATAATTACTCACTTTATTTTATATTTTAATATATATATATATTGAACCTTTCTTTATATTATGTCAATATATTAGATGTTGGTCTCATAATTTTATTAAATGTTGAGTGCTTGACATATTATTATTTTTATTGTATTTTATATATATATATATGTGTCAAATTGTATATCATGCATCGTTTTTATTATCAATATGTTTAAATATATGATGAATTACATGTTTATGTGTTTTACCTATTCTTCTTAAATATATATCGTGTTTTATGTATATTTTACTTATTTAAAATTTGCCATGTTTCTTATATGTATATGTTGGTTAATGTATGATATTTATGCTATTGTGCTTTTATTTACCTATTATTATAACATGTTATCTCGTATGTTATGTTAATATGCTCCTTCATGCATCGATTTTAAAAAACGAGACTCTAAAGTTTTCAAAAAAAATAAAGGCAATGCTTGGTGTTTGGAAATTTCGAGAAAAGTAGTGCCCTAACTTACTAGGTTGCAATTTTTCTCGTTGAGTTAGAATAGTCAAGCACCCTTCTATGTTTTTTAAGGTTTTCAAAATACGAGCAACTGTCTTGGAATTTCAAAGCGTTTCGTCCTAACTTACTGGATTGGCGTTTTGTCATTTCGAGATAGAGATTTTTAAAAAAGCTAGTTTAGTTTCGAATGTCTTAAAAATATTGTGTCCTAACTTACTAGAAGAGATATTTTGATTCGTTTGATACAAGTGAACCCTAATTTTTCAAAATCAAAATATTCTAAAAAGGATTGCATCTTAAAATTTTTAAATTTCTGACCTTAAAGACATTTGATAATTAATTAGGTACCAATTTTTGGGCGTTATGAGGGTGCTAATCCTTCCTCGTACGTAACCGACTCCCGAACCCGTTCTTTTTATTTCGTAGACCAAAACTAATGATTTATTGGTGAACCAATCACACCTAAAAAGATTGGTGGCGACTCCCGTTTTCGTTTTTCTTAAAGTCGATTCCCATTTTCCAAAACTCGATTTAAAAATGGTCTCGACAGCTTGGCGACTCCACTGGGGACTAATAAGAGAGTCAAGCCGTATAATTGATTACCTTTTGTCTTAATGTCGGAAATTTGAAAAATTTTAAAATTCAATCCTCTTTGCATTACATGTGTCTGTATTATTGCGTATGTTATACATTCCGATACGCATTGCATTTGCATGACCGTTGTGGTCACACCCTTAAGTGGGAGTGAGAAATTACGCCTTCGTGAGGTTTTCGCCTCCGTGCAGGATAGAGGATCACTTTCGGGATACATCCGTACCTATGGTTTCATGAGAGTTTCATCTCCGTGTAGCCATAGGGAAATATATTCCCCTGAACTAAACTCATTTCAAATGAGCCTATAATGGGTGAGAATCGAGGAATCTGCTGGTTCGGGTACCTCAAACTTTAGAACTAACCTCATATAGAAAAACCGTAAGGGCCCAACTTAGTTAGAGCTATACTTTAGATATTACCCTTATAAATTATCGTTGAGATTTATTGATATCATGTGATACTGACTATTTCTTTTCTTTTGTTTGCATGTCATTTTGCATTTACAAAGGTATCGATTCACGGTCAGTTTCTAAGTTAGGAAGTTTTATTATGGAGAACGGACTTCTTGATAAAGTGGAGGGCAACGCCGATGTTCATAGATGGTCAGAGCAAACTCAGCTAGAAAAGGGAAACAGTATAACTATGGGATATGTGTCGGAGCTGTCGGATTATACTCGTATTAGTGTCACACAGAATAATCTCCAAGAGCTTAAGGAAATTTGAGATCAGTGGGGTAATGAGACCAAGCAGTTATTCTACGATAATTACGGAGATTTACCTTACTTGCTCGATATTCAGGTAGATGAGCACTTGTTCCGAGCCCTTGCTCAGTTTTGGAACCCGGCGTACAGTTGTTTCACCTTTGGGGAAGTAGACTTGGTACCTACCGTGGAGGAGTACACTGCCTTACTTCATTGTCCTAGGTTTCAGAGTGATAAGATCTATTCTCGAGCTGCTTGTGTCCCTACCTTTTGGAAAAAATTAATGGCCATTACGGGGATGAGCGAGCAGTGAATCATGGCCAGAATTAAAGAGAAGGGTGAATGCAAGTGCATTTCGTGGGACGCTTTGAAAGATTTGATTTTGACACACCCCGATGAGACGAAGAAGGTAGACAGTTTTGCCTTAAGTTTGTATGGACTGATGGTTTTCCCTAGGGCTTTGGGATATGTGGACGAGGCAACCACGGATCTTTTTCATCGACTCAGCAAAAGGGCCACTTCTGTCCCTGCGATTTTGGCGGAGACATTCTGGTCCTTAGGTGCATGTAGGAGGGCTGGTGCAGGCAAGTTTATAGGGTGTGCTCAGTTACTTTTGGCTTGGTTCTACAGTCACTTCCGGTTGATTGATAGGATTGTTTGTCGAGTTTTCTTTGAGAACTACTCCCTAGTAAAAGATATAGTAGCCTCATCTAGAAAATTGGATGTGCCGGAAAAGAATTGGATAGCATTACTTCGGAATCTTCAGTCGGAGAATGTTGAGTGGAGAGCTCCATAGATGGTTCCTGGTGAGATACTTTATCGATGCGGCAGCTTTGATTGGGTTCCCTTGTTGGGAATTTGGGGTGCCATTGGTTATGCCCATTTGCTCGTGCTGAGGTAGCATGGATTGAGACAGTTTGTACCAGTGACTCATGGGTTAGCTCAAAGTGAGTTTGTATACAGAGGAGCTGATTACAAGAGGAAGGTTAGCGAAGTTTCTAGTGCTTGGAACAAGACTTGGCGGTTGAAGGGAGTAGCTATTAATCCTGCTACGACCCCGGAATATGCCGAGTAGAGGAGTAGAAGGATTAACGATAATATCCCTGTGACAAAAATGGAGGAAGTTCGACCAATGGAGGAATATCTACAAGTGATACCCTCGGAGCTTGATATCATGAAGCAAGAATTTAAGAGAAAGAATTTGAAACTTGAAAAGAAGATAGAAAAGCTTGAAGAGGAGAAGATGTACCTGAGTCTAGATGTTGACCTGCAAAAGAAGGAGGTTGAAAAAGTTAGAAAGGAAAAAAGGAAGGTTGAGGAGGACCGAGATGATTTAAAAGAGGACTATAAGAAGGCACAAGTATCTTTAAAGTGAGTGGGGTTAGGAAGGTCTTCGGAACAGTGGCAGAAAGAAGTTCAAGAGAAAAAAGCTAGAGCCGAGTATTGGGAGAAGAAGTTCCAAGAGATGCGGTCACAGAATTTGACATTAGAGAAAGAGAATAAAGGTTTGAAGACTAAGGTAACTGAGCTTGGAAGATCCCTTCGTTGGCACCGAAACCATGATCCTACGGTCTAGTTAAAGGAGCTAAAAAGTAAGGTTGAAGATTTGGAAGTGGCATTGCATGATGGTGAACTTCGGATTGAGCAGCTCGAGGCGCAAGAAGATTGTTTCAAAGAAGAGCTCCATCAAGTTAAAGGTCAAGTCAGAGATAAGGATTACATTATTGGGGAGGCTATAGCCCAGATTCGAGAGATTGCTGAATATGTTCGAGACTTAGCAGTACGAGCTGATGCGTCGAGTATGATGTATGAGTCAGCGTCTGATAAAGGTCGAGAGTTAGCCCTTTTATTAGATAAAGTTAGAACTTTAGGCGTTGGGGCAAAGGCGTATATGTAATCCATTTATATGTAAAGATATTCTTTTTCTAAATAAAGTTTTCTAAATGAGATCGAATCGAGATCGATGCCTTTTTGCATTCAAGCATTTGCATTACATCACATCATATGCATTCAAAGTTATAGAAAGTCCCTAATTAGTTAAAGTTTACTTCCGAAGGTAGAAAAGAAAATCTGAAAATCACACATCCTTACGGCACCCACACTAAAACTAAGAGTATGGATCAAAGGTTCGAACAATTGCAAACTGATATGCAAGACCAATTACAGGAGCAGTTGGCCAAGATGCAGAATGACATGAGAGAGCAAATGCTAGAGGCTCAGAGGAATATGATGGCTAAAATGGCTCAGCTTCTAAGGGCCACTGATAAAGGGAAGGCCCCCATGGCTATCACTGGTGAGGAGGGTGAGGATCATCCTCCGGGTTTCACTCCGCCTCATGTGCCAGTGCAAATTGAGACACCTCCTAGAAGGCCATCTGTTATTGAGAGGCCTCAACATGGGCCGGTTGATGCTGAAATCCCCGTGAATTTCCCATCTGGGTCGGGAAATAATTTGGGCGATAGCCCGATCAACCCTATCACTCCTGATATGGATATGATGGAGAGGGAAAGAATGGCAACCGAATCCTCAAAACAGCTAGAGGATCGTTGTAAGTGGTTGGAGGAGAAGTTTAGGGTTTTGGAAGGCGCTGGTTGTAACGCCTCAATTTTCGGGAATTCTGTAAATGTTGGCATAGGTTTAATTATGTTAGTGGGCCTCTAGAAGGCCCAAGCTTAAGATAGAACCCAGCAATTTTAGTTAATTTTTGTTCCATAAGAAAAAAGGGGTGAAATTATTAAATAGGACCTATGTGAAAATGTTTGAAAATGCTATAGGCTAAATTGAAGTGGCCAAATAAATAGGAGTGCAAAATAGGAAGATTTGCATGACAAACCCCCCATTTTACATGAAGTGGCCAGCTATCATGTTGTTGTAGACAATATGAGCACTTGATATCCATAATTCATGGTACAAATTGATAATGGGTTAGGTAAATGTTCCATGATAATGGATTAGGTAAATATTCCATGATAATGGGTTAGGTAAATGTTCTATGATAATGGTTTAGGTAAATGTTTCATGATGGGCATTTCATGTATTTTATATTAAAGAATTAAATGGATGAAATATGAAATTTTATTAAAAGAAAAAGGGGTGAAAAGAACAAAGTTTTGTCCATCTTTGTTCATCATAGCCGAAAGTTAGAGAAGAGAAAGGAGAGGAGAAAGCTCTTGAATGTTCGGTCACTTGGGGAAGAAAATTGAAGGTAAATTCATGGTAGTTTGCTTCTATCTTGATGTTCATGAGTTCTTCTTGATTCTACTTTAACCCTTGAAGCATATTTTGGTTTTTAGTTGTGTTGTGAGCATTTAGTCATGAATTAAAATGAAGGAAATGGTTGTTGTTTCATGTTCTTTTGATGAAAAATGGAAGATAGGTGAAGTTGAGCCAAACAAATGAGCATGCATGTGCCTTAGATGCTAATGGGAAAATCGGCTAACATGCTGTGCTTTAAAATGATGAAATGGAGATTATACTTAAGTAAAATCATAGATATGTGATGATTGACTGGTGATATACATGTTTAAATAACAAGCATGCAAGTTGGGTCTGAAAGAGTGATTTGGTAATAAATCTGCTTGGGACAGCAGCAGTAATGTGACTTTGAAAAATCACCATAAATTATGGAGATGAGTTAGAAGCTGTATAAATTATGTAATTAAAGCTTAATGAGTCTATTTTCAAATGAAATAAACAAGAACATATTTTGAATTCTGTACAATGAGAAATTTGATTCGTAATGAAGAGTGGTCAAATTAGTCAAACAGTGAAACATGGGAAACTTTAAGAAAAATCTGGTATTGATTGGCTAAACCAAAAATTCTGAAAATTTTATGGATAGAAGATATATGAGTCTATTTTCAGGTAAAATTAATGACACTTGATTTGGAGTTTCGTAGCTCCAGTTATAAATGATTTAGTGACTGTTGTTCAGGAAGACAGCTTGCAGTGAGATTATGATTATGTGGTAAACATTGACAAAAATTTGTTAATGAGTTGCTTATTGATTTCTTATAAGCTTACTATGATCTGTAGGTGTGGTTGGCCGAATATTGTAAGGGGTTAATACGTAGTTCGTATTTGAATAGTTAGATTAATGTGTTAGTAATCCAATTGTAGGCAGTTCGTGTATGGATCTCGTCAGCATATCGTCGCAAAAAGGTGTGTAACTAACACCCTCTTTCTTAGTCTGGATCGGTAAAAGTCGAAAAGCCGAAATGCCGAAAACCGGTATTTTGTAGATTTGCGAGTGTGTGAATGCTCGTGAGGTAAATCGATTAATGTTTTTGGTAAGCTGGAAAATTTGGACTGCAAAGTGCATAATTTCTGTGCCCTCGATATTTTTGGGCTTAATGGGCCAAAATTGGAATGATGGGCCAATCTGCCCAATTCGTAAGAACCCTCGAGACGTGATTCGTTAGTACGTGAAAAGTAGGAATATGCATGAAAAACCCTAAAATAGATAAATTACTGAAATACCTTTAAAAGTGGAAAATTTACGCTTTACCCTAGTAGATAAATTACCAAATACCCCTAGAGTTAAATTGACCTAAATGCATGTTTGATCGTTGTTATTTATCGCATGCCATGTTGTTATTATCGATGCATGGGATTGGGATATTGACGGAGGAAGTACTGAAAGTGGCTTGTCCACGCATCAAGGCTTTGCCTCAATTTATTGTTAAGCGAGCAGCAAAGGTCGCAATGTGGAGTGTTGGGTTGGGTGGGTTGAGCTATTCCCACATGGAGTGTAGGGCTGGTACGGGTGGAGTGTAGTGGTTGGTGGGTTGAGTAGTCTCCCAAATGGGCTTGCATATGTTATTGATGTTGCATGTATTTTGAAATGGGCCTATGGGCCATCTGTTATCTGAATAAGGGCTAAGGCCCGGTTTATTGTAATCAAAAGGGCTCGGTCTAGTACCACTTTATTACTGAATGGGCTTAGGCCCAATAGGCTTGAGCTGACTTGGGCTTTGAATGGGTTTTTCTTACACCGAGTTTCCCCAAACTCATCCCTTTTATTTTCATCCACGCAGGAAATCCCCAACCATAGTGGGCTTGGAGCTGTGAGGGAATTCGGAGTGGCCATCCGTTCTGAAAGTTTGGTTTTCTTCTGGTGAACTGGACATCCTATTATTTATGTTGAGGTTTGGGTTTTTAAATGTAATAAGGCCGCTTAATTATTTTTGATGGTTTTAATATGTATTACTAAGATAGGTATTACTTATTTTAACTGTTGAAATTGGATAGCTTTAGGGCGCATTTTCAAAAAAAAAAAACAATTGATTTCAAAATAACACGACAACAAGCAAAGCTTCCGTAATGAAAGTATTTTCCAAAATTAATCACTTTTCCTAAAAATGACTTAATCAAATCAGTTTTCTAGAAATATACATGACGTTAAGGTGTGGCAATGGCGGTGTGTATGTCTAGGATTGGATCCGAAGGGAGCTTGGTACTTAAGTAGTTCGATAGACTCACCTCCTCTTTTCCGGTTTCCTACCTGGTGCACAGCTTCCATTCACTTTAACCTATAATGAAATTATCTTTTAAAACACTAAGTAGGTTTTTCTGGATCAACAATATAAAATGTTTTGAACGCTTCGATGTGGCATGTCGGATCCGGCCATAACGTCTGGTCCGGGTTTGGGGTGCTACACTGGTAATCATCATAGGATTGATTCCAAAGACTTAAGTTTGGTCCCAGACTTGGTGTTTCCTTACAAATTTAAGATGTCGAAGTTTGAAAAGTACAACGGGACTACTTGCCCAGAGGCACACATAACAATGTTTTGTATGAGAATGACTGGGTATGTAAACAATGATCAACTATTGATCCATTGTTTTCAAGACAGCTTAGTAGGAGCAGCGACTAGGTGGTACAATCAGTTGAGCCGTGCAAGAATCGGTTCATGAAAAGATCTTGCACAAGCCTTCATGCAACAGTACAGCCATGTGACTGATATAACGCCGGACAGGATCACGCTTCAAAACATGGAGAAAAAGCCTAATGAAAGTTTTAGGCAATACGCACAACGATGGAGGGAAGTAGCAATGCAAGTACAACCACCACTGTTAGAGAAAGAGACCACAATGTTGTTTATCAACACTTTGAAGGCGCCGTTCATCACTCACATGATTGGAAGCACCACGAAAAGTTTCGCGGATATAGTTATGGCAGGAGAGATGATTGAGAACACCATAACGGGCGGTAAAATTGAGAGGGAAACGGCTAAAAGATCGGCCTCAAGGAGAAAGGACAACAAGGTTAATAACATGAATAGTCTCAACTCGAGGGCAATCACAGTTGGTCAACCCAAAGCAGCTGCGGTCGAGCAACAAAGTACTCAAAGACAGGAATCGGGCACAAGACAGAATTCGGAAAGGATGTAATTCACGCCTATCCCTATGACGTATCGTGAGCTTTATCAAAGCTTATACGATGCACATGCTATTGCTCCATTTCACTTGAAACCGCTACAGCCACTATACCCTAAATGGTATGATGCAAATGCTAAATGTGAATATCATACGGGAATACCGGGGCATTCGATTGAAAACTACACTGGATTCAAAAAAGTCGTGAAGAGGCTTATCAAGATAGGGGTTGTGAAATTCGACAGTACCCCTAATGCTGAAAATCGATTACCAAATCATGGCAATCAATGAGTGAATGCCATTGATGAAACTAGGGAAGGAAGAATCAAGGAAGATGTTGCTAAGGTGAAAACACCCATGAAAGTAATATGGGAGGAGATGGTGAAGAGAGGTATGTTGACCTCTGGAAAAGGTAGAGAAAGAATGGGGAGCTGTTGTAAATTCTATGGAGAGGTGGTCATATGATCCAAAATTGTGAAGAGTTCAAGGTCATGGTGCAAGGCTTTATGGTTAATAAAAAGCTACAGATTTTTTAGGGTAATTCTTGTAAAAGACAAATATGTGTGCTGGAAAATGAACGAAAAGGAACCAGCCGACCAAGAATTATTATTTCCAAACCAGGCCCAAGGTCGTCATCCATAAACCCACTCCTTTCCCTTACAAAGATGACAAGAGGGTGTCATGGAGCTATGACAGCAGTGTAACAGTACCTGAGGGGGAGAGTATAGCCAATACGTCTAGGGGCGTGCAAAATGAAGGTTCCCATACACGAAGTGGGAAGCGTTATGATGAGGGGGCATCAGAGTGGAGCCTACGAAAACAAAAGATGTTGACGTTGAGAAGAGGAAAGAGGTTGAAGTGTCTGTCAAGGAGCTGGTAAAGGAGGAAGAGGCTAAGGAGTTTCTAAAGTTCCTTAAGCATAGCGAGTGTAGTGTGGTCGAGCGATTATGAGGTAGCCAGTCATGTATCTCTCAGATTAGCCCTACTTCTGAGTTCTGAGGTGCATCGGGATGCATTGTTGAAGGTACTTAACGAAACATATGTCACCCACGACATATCCGTTAACAAGTTAGACTAGTTGGTGAATAACATCAGTGCTGACAATTTCATTTACTTCAATGGTGATGAAATTCGACTTGGGGGCATAGGGTCAACCAAGGCCTTGCACATCACTACTCGGTGCAAGGGATACACGCTTTCAAGTGTACTCATTGATAACAGGTCGGCTTTGAATGTCCTTCCATTATCCACATTGAACAGATTACCCATTGACAGTTCGCATATGAAAACATGTCACAATGTGGTAAGAGCCTTCGATGGAACCGAAAGGAAAGTGATAGGATGAATTGACATCCCTTTGGAAATTGGGCCAAATACATATGAAGTTAATTTCTTGGTGATGGATATCAAGCCCTCCTATAATTGTTTATTGGGGAGACCATGAATATACTCGGCAGGAGCGGCGCCCTCCTCATTGCACCAAAAATTGAAGTTAGTAACAGATGGACGGTTAATAACCATCAATACAGAGGAGGACATTATAGCAGCAGTCACTAGCAAGGCCCCTTATGTCGAGGAGAATGAAGGGGCTATTGAGTGTTCTTTCTGCTCTTTAGAAATCATCAATGCAACCTTCATTCTGGAAGGAAATGAAGTGTTGGTACCCAAAATGTCTAGAGCCACAAGGATGGCCCTGCAAATGATGATGGGGAAGGGAGTATTGCCAAGAAAGGGACTAGGAAGACAGTTACAAGGAGGGGTTCAAATCCCAAAACTGATTGAGAAAAAAGATCGCTTTGGTTTGGGCTTCAAGCCGGACCATAAACATCGGAGGCAAGAGATTGAAAAGTGTCAAGCGAGAAGAAAGGCGCGTTTGAATGGAGGAAAAGTGGAGTGGGAACCGATGACATTCCCACCTGTATCCAAATCCTTTAAGTTAGGAGGGTTACTGGTAGAAGAAAGTCATCTGATTAATGCTGTACACAATGAGGGATTGGAGCAAGGAAGCCTCGAGGGCATTCACCCTTACGAACCGGGGAGCTCTCTGAACAATTGGACTACGGAGGACCTTCCTGTAGTCTTTAGGAAATTTTCATAGTAATTCTCGAAACATGTCTGTTACTCTAGGGCCTAGGAGTAGTAAGATTACGTTTGTGAAAAAGACTTATGATTATCTATTATTATTTTAATAAAATATAACTATTTATCAATTTGGACGAATATGGTTTCTTTTTATCAATCAATATTTCATTAAACTTTTGCAATTCTCATTCTTTCATAGCACATAAAAAATCATTCTTAGATTCATTCATTCTTTGTATATTCTTTCATACCCCCATAGGTCCCTAGATATCAATGATATGAGCACTGATACTGCAACTCCTGATTTCTCTTGCGAGCAAGACATGTGTTTAGAGGAATCTCAGGATTTTGAAGATGTTCAAGATTGTGATGTGTCTCCTGATCAATTAAGAATGGTAAAACAGGAGGAAAAACGAATTATGCCGCATGAGAAATAGGCAATAGAAAATGTAGCCCTAAATGAAGGGAAGAAGTTGAAAATTGGAACAATAATTACCGAGGACACAAGGCATGGTCTGGTTGAGTTGCTTCGAGAGTTCAAGGATATCTTCGCATGGTCATATCAAGATATGCCCGAATTGAGTACTGACATTATAGTACATCGTCTTCTGATAAGACAGGATTGCAAACCAGTCCAACAGAAGTTACGGAGAATACGGCCAGACATTGTTCTAAAAATAAAAGATGAGGTTAAGAAGCAGTTCGATGCAGGATTTTACAAGAGGTCAAGTACTCCGAATAGGTAGCTAATATTGTGCCGGTCCATAAGAACGATGGGAAGGTACGAATGTGTGTTGATTACAGAGATCTGAATAAAGCTAGCCCAAAAGATAACTTTTCTTTGCCGCACATCGACACTTTGGTAGATAACACGACGGGACATTCGTTGTTTTCCTTTATGGATGGTTTCTCGGGGTACAATCAGATAAAGATGCATCCAGAGGACATGGATAAAACCACCTTCATAATCTTGTAGGGCACTTTTTGCTACAAAGTAATGCCGTTTGGACTGAAAAACGCAGGGGCAACCTACCAGCAGGCCATGGTGAACTTGTTTCACGACATGATGCATAGGGACATTGAAGTATATGTTGATGACATGATTGCTAAGTCCCGAACAAAGAAAGAGCATATTAAAGTTTTGAGAAGACTATTCTTGAGGCTGAGAAAGTTTCGGTTGAGTCTCAATCCAGCAAAGTGCACCTTCGGAGCTAGATCGGGAAAGCTATTGGGTTTCGTAGTTAGTGAAAAGGGAATAGAAGTTGATTCAGACAAAGTCAGAGTAATACGAGAATTGCCTCCACCACAAACTCAAAAAGAAGTTCGAGGATTCCTAGGAAGGTTGAATTACATCGCTCGGTTCATTTCACAACTAACTGAGAAATGTGATCCTATCTTTCGCCTCCTCAGAAAGCACAATCAAGGTACTTGGGATGTGGAGTGCCAGAATGCTTTTGAAAAGGTCAAGCAGTATTTGTTGAACGCTCCGGTATTATCTCCACCTAGCCCAGATAAACTGTTGATACTGTACTTTTCAGTGTTCAGTAATTCTATGGGATGTGTGCTTGGTCAGCATGACGAGTCAGAGAAAAAGGAAAAGGCAATTTATTATCTCAGTAAGAAATTCACTGACTATGAAATGAGATATCCACCAATTGAAAAGTTGTCTTTGTCTTGTTGATTTGGACAACTCGGAGATTAAGACAAGACATGCTATACCATACCACTTGGCTCATCTCAAAGCTTGATCCATTGAAATACATAATGGAGTCAACGGCTCTAAATGGGAGAATGGCGAGATGGCAAATTTTGCTTTCAGAGTTTGATATAGTTTATATAAGTCAGAAGGCTATAAAAGGAAGTGCGGTAGCAAACTTCTTGGCCAGTAGGGCTCTAGAGGATTATGAGCCATTGAACTTTGATTTTCCAAATGAGGAGTTAATGTGTATAGCAACGATCGAAGATTTTCCTTGGAAGCAAAATTTTGATGGGGCTTTTAGTGCAATCGAAAATGGAATTGGGGCAGTCTTGGTATCCCCAAATGACGATCATTACTCGTGCACGTGCAAGTTGGACTCTGATTGCACGAATAATATGGTTGAGTATGAAGCATGCATCATGGGACTTCAAGCAGCTATAGAGCGAGGTATAAAAACCCTAGAAGTATATGGAGATTCTGCGTTGGTAATTTATCAACTTAGAGGTGAATGAGAGACAAGGGACCCTAAATTGATCAATTATCGAAAGGTAGTTTTGGGGTTACTTGAGGAGTTCGATGACATCACCTTCAATTATCTCCCACGAGACGAAAATCAGATGGCAGATGCTTTAGCAACCTTGGCCTCAATGATTAAGGCGAATAAAGAGGAAGAGATGAGACCAATTCAAATAAGTGTCTGCGAGGCTCCAGCTCATTTTTGTAACATTGAGAAGGAAGAAAAGGACGATAACCCTTGGTATCAGGATATATTACGATATATGAGAGACCGTAAATACCCTGAACAGGCCAATGAAAATGACAAATGAACTTTGAGAAGGTTAGCTTGCAACTATGTCCTAGATAGGGATATCCTGTACAAGAGAAGGAAATACCAAGTACTTTTGAGATGTGTCGATGCTGTAGAAGCTAAGCTAATTTTAGAAGAAGTTCATGAAGGTGTATGTGGGATGCGTGCAAATGGGTTCACGATGGCAAGGCAAATCATGAGGTTTGGCTATTATTGAGCCACTATGGAAGGGGACTGTATTAACTATACCAAGAAATGCCATAAGTGTCAGATTTATGGGAACAAAATTCATATACCACCTTCACCTTTGCATGTTATGACTTCTCCATGGCCCTTCTCCATGTGGGGCATGGATGTCATTGGACCAATATCACCAAAAGCTTCGAATAGACATCGGTTTATCTTCGTGGTAATTGACTACTTTACAAAATGGGTAGAGGCTGCTTCTTATGCGAATGTTACTAAGTCAGCTGTAAGTCGATTCTTGAAGAAGGAGATCATTTTTCGGTATGGAATGCCTGAGAAAATCATATCTGACAATGCATTGAACTTAAACAATAAAACGATAGCAGTGTTACCTATTGAAGTAGAAATACCTTCTCTTCGAATTTTGACGGAGATAAGGTTAGATGAAGCTGAATGGGTTTAATCCCGATATGACCAGTTGAACTTGATTGAGGAAAAGAGGCTAAGAGCCATTCGACATGGTCAGAAGTATCAGAAGCGAATGATGCAAGCTTATGATAAGAAAGTTCGACCAAGAGAATTCCACAAGGGAGACCTTGTACTGAAAAAGATCATTCCTCTTCAAAAAGACTTTAGGGGGAAATGGATGCCGAATTGGGAGGGGCCGTACGTCGTGAACAAAACTTTCTCTGGTGGTCCATTGATCTTAACGAAAATGGATGGGAAAAGTTTACCCAATCCAGTGAACTCAGACTCAGTTAAAAAATACTTTGTCTAAAGGAGAAGAGAATCCAAGGTGAAAACCCACAAAGGGCGCTTTGAGGTCTCGAAAATCAAAAAAAAAGGAAAAAAAAAGAGAAAAATGGAGAGGCCAAGGTGAAAACCCGCAAAGGGCGCCTTGTAACCAAAAGGGTTTTGAGTTGAAAACCTAAAAGGGTGACTCAAATTTTGAAACATCCGGTAATCTTGCTTAACAAAGAGCGAAGAAAGTTGCATACTGGGGCATCGACAGAGTACTTTGAATCTTCTAAACACATGCCTTCATGAAGTTGATGTATAAGCGCTCAAGCGGCGATATCTAAGGCATCTAATTTTTGGCCTATTTGCTATCTTTAGATTTTTTTCTCTCTTCTCAAAGATAGGCTTTCAAATTAATTTCCTTTGTATCTTTTTCGATAATTCATTCAAATCCAATTATTCTTAGAGATTTATTTATCTTCCATTATTCTTTAAGTATGTTACATTGAAATAATGATAGATGAACTAAATATATTCACAAACGAAGTTTTGCGCATTACATTGAAATTTCTAGATAATACAAGAAACCAAAATAGGACAATTGTTGGAGAAATTCACATAAGTAAGGGATGAAGGAACTCGAGAGATTTCTTTCTTCTAGTCTAAAAGGAAATGGACAAAACCAACGACTCAATTCTAAGGAAAAATTATCTTACAGACATCCTCAGTGGATCGTAGCATTTGAGGAAGGGTACAGGCCTACAGGCTGAGCAAGAATAATAGTTTGAGACAAATGAATGAATGAGTGGTGACGTCTAGGATAGGGGTCATGTTCACAACATTTTGCATCATAACATGTTTAATTAGGAACATTCGACTCACTTCGATCATAGCACCCTCAGGCATAATTATTCTACAGGTTATCAAAGACGACGCGCCTTAATCCTCTAAGCAGTAGGGTAATAGACCGCAGCATAGCAGATCTGGCTGAAGCAAGATCCAAGATGGTTTGGCATCCTTGTGCTTACAAGGAACAAATCGAAGACATAGCTGATTTGGTTTTCACGTGCTTACGATGAAGCAAATCTAAGATGATTTGGCATCTCTGTATTGTTAGAGAACAAATCAAAGTTTGGCGTCTCTATATTCGACGGAGAGCAGATACATAGCAGATCTGGCCTTTAGATGTTTATACTGAAGCAGATCCAAGATGATTTGGCATCCTTGTGGAACAAATCGAAGACATAGCTGATTTGGATTTCACGTGCTTACGATGAAGCAAATCTAAGATGATTTGGCATCTCTGTATTGTCAGAGAACAAATCGAAGTTTGGCGTCTCTATATTCGACGGAGAGCAGATACATGGCAGATCTGGCCTTCAGATGTTTATACTGAAGCATATCCAAGATGGTTTGGCATCCTTGTACTTACAAGGAGCAAAATCGAAGACATGGCTGATTTGGCTTTCACGTGCTTACGATGAAGCAAATCTAAGATGATTTGGCATCTCTGTATTGTCAGAGAACAAATTGAAGTTTGGCGTCTCCATATTCGACGGAGAGCAGATACATAGTAGATCTGGCATTCATATGTTTATACTGAAGAAGATCCAAGATGATTTGGCATCCTTGTGTTTACAAGGAACAAATCGAAATCATAGCTGATTTAGCTTTCACGTACTTACACTGAAGCAAGTCTAAGATGATTTGGCATCTCTGTATTGTCAGAGAACAAATCGAAGTTTGGCGTCTCCATATTCGACGGAGGGCAGACACATAGCAGATCTAACCTTCAGATGATTAAACTGAAGCAGATCCAATATGGTTTGGTATCCTTGTGTTTACAAGGAATAAATCGAAGACATAGCTGATTTGGTTTTCGCGTGCTTACGCTGAAGCAAATCTAAGATGATTTGGCATCTCTGTATTATTAAAGAACAAATCGAAGAAGCAGATCTAGCGTCTCTGTGTTCGGCGGAGAGCAGATCGAAGATATCAACATGACAGTCATAAGTTTACAAGAAGCAAATTGAAGACCATGATTTGATAAGACCGGTCAAATTTGGTCTTTCTAAATCTTTGCTCGATTCCTATTACACAGCAATGAGCAAAGAGGGGCAGCTGTAATAGGCCAAATTTGCCCTGGCTTTTAAAATATATAAATAAATGTTTGTTTAAAACAGTCCAGCTTACAAGAGCCCAAACACTATTGGCCCAATATTTAAAACCTTCAAAACTAAATCCCACTACCCATGTACCCAAATACACCCGTAGGCCAACTTAAACCAGACCCATTACAACAGACCCATCTAATACCAATAAACCCGAAGGCCCAAATAGCGGGGGGCCCAAATGACTTTCAGATAGGGTTAGAAACCTTAGCTCTCTTTCTCCTCGTGTCGCAAAGGATTCTGGAAGCTTCAGACGCCTCAAACGTCATGCCCAATCAGCGCCCTTTCGTTTCACGAAGCTCCAGAACTTTCGAGGAGCGTCTATTGGCCTCACGTCAAGGCTCCATCAGCGCGCTACACCTCAGCCTTGTCTCGCCACCGAGATCCTTGCAGTCACCTGCAGGAAAAGGAAAGAAATCAAAGCAAAACTACAACAAATAGATTAGAACAGGGTTTGGAAAGAAATCTTTTGATTTCTTTCCAAAATAGGCAGTAGATTAAGGCTATAAAGCCTTTTCTTAAATTTGTAAGAACACTTACGCTGATAGATATACAGAGAAGCATAAAAAAAACATACACATAGAGAGAAACAGACCACAAAGATATTGTACTCCAAATATTTTTTGCAATAATATATCAGAAGGATTTCGAGAGAAACGAAGGTGATCTATTGTTTTCTACTTTTATTTTATTGCTTTATTGTAAATAACTTATATATAATACATTAAAATATAGGAGAGAAAGATACCTTCGAGATTCGCCGATAAAAGTGAAGCTTTTCGGATCCTGACCGCCGTGTGTGGCGGAGTTGGTGACGGCGCGTGAGGCTGAGCACGGAGGTCCGATGAACGGAGCAGACCGGCCTAGGGCCGGAGCTCAGAGGGCTGGGAAGAATTTTAGAGGATTTTCTTGTTTTTTTTCTAAACCAGGTGCTAAATGATTTTGAAGCTTAACATTTGGCTTATATAGCCTCAACGAAACGACATCATTTCTGCTTAATCTAATAAGCCCAAAACGGTGTCGTTCTAAAGCTTCCAAGGTCCGCGTGTTGACCCGATTACCCGGGAGGATCCGCGTGTTTTCGTAAAGTGGGTTAATTGCCCAATTGGCCCTCTCGTTTTTTTAATTTTTATAATTTCATCTTATTTATTTTTAATTTAGCCCTAATTATTTAATTTTGTTTCAATTTAGTCCCTTCGGTGTTTTTAAAACAGTATTTGGAAAACGGTGTTGTTTAGGATTAGGGCAAATTGCCCAGTGAATCCTCTGAATTTAACGCGCATTTCAAATCAGGCCCAGAATTTTTTTTTTATTTTACAAATTAACCTTAGATTTTCTAATTAAATTCAAGTTTAATCCTTTTTATATTTTAATTTACTTTAAATACTTTATATATTTTTTATAAATATTAGCTATATATATTATTATTATTTTCCATTATTTTTTATTATCATATATTTTATCTATAAATTATATAATATTGTATATCTTATTTTATATATTTCTTTATATATTTTTTAAAATTATATTATTATTTACTAGATTTGTAAATGGCAAATAAATTTTTAAAAAATTATTAATAAATAATAGTATATATTATCCTTATTTATAATAGTATTCATATTCCATTTATATATATTACACCTTTCTTTATTTATATATTTTATATATGTATATTATTTATTTTATAATATTCTTATGAAAATTACTCATATCCTATTCATTGTTTTATATTTTACCGATAATATGGGCTATACGTTATATATGTTTTTAAATTCTATTATATATTATATTTTTTATTATACTATGTTTCTATCGTAAAATATTTGTTACTTTATTATTATTATTATCGTATACCATATTATATTTCATTATAATTATTTATGAATTTTTATTGCATACTATATTTTTATTATTCAATATTCCTTAGAATATCTATCTTTCTTATATATTTTTATTATATATTATTTATTTTGTTTTTTATACTAATTATTTTACCATATTTTTATATGCAAAATACTTATTATATTTTTATTATTTTATATTATATTTTCTTATATTTTATTCATATTATATTATTATATATAGCTTATTTTAAACATTTTTAATTTATATTTTAGGTATTTTTTATCAATAATTACTCACTTTATTTTATATTTTAATATATATATATATATTGAACCTTTCTTTATATTATGTCAATATATTAGATGTTGGTCTCATAATTTTATTAAATGTTGAGTGCTTGACATATTATTATTTTTATTGTATTTTATATATATATATGTGTGTCAAATTGTATATCATGCATCATTTTTATTATCAATATGTTTAAATATATGATGAATTACATGTTTATGTGTTTTACCTATTCTTCTTAAATATATATCGTGTTTTATGTATATTTTACTTATTTAAAATTTGCCATGTTTCTTATATGTATATGTTGGTTAATGTATGATATTTATGCTATTGTGCTTTTATTTACCTATTATTATAACATGTTATCTCGTATGTTATGTTAATATGCTCCTTCATGCATCGATTTTAAAAAACGAGACTCTAAAGTTTTTAAAAAAAATAAAGGCAATGCTTGGTGTTTGGAAATTTCGAGAAAAGTAGTGCCCTAACTTACTAGGTTGCAATTTTTCTCGTTGAGTTCGAATAGTCAAGCACCCTTCTATGTTTTTTAAGGTTTTCAAAATACGAGCAACTGTCTTGGAATTTCAAAGCGTTTCGTCCTAACTTACTGGATGTGGCGTTTTGTCATTTCGAGATAGAGATTTTCAAAAAAGCTAGTTTAGTTTCGAATGTCTTAAAAATATTGTGTCCTAACTTACTGGATGAGATATTTTGATTCGTTTGATACAAGTGAGCCCTAATTTTTCAAAATCAAAATATTCTAAAGAGGATTGCATCTTAAAATTTTTAAATTTCCGACTTTAAAGACATTTGATAATTAATTAGGTACCAATTTTTGGGCGTTACGAGGGTGCTAATCCTTCCTCGTACGTAACCGACTCCCGAACCCGTTATTTTTATTTCGTAGACCAAAACTAATGATTTATTGGTGATCCAATCACACCTAAAAAGATTGGTGGCGACTCCCGTTTTCGTTTTTCTTAAAGTCGATTCCCATTTTTCAAAACTCGATTTAAAAATGGTCTCGACAATTTGATTAAATCAATAAAATGTTTTTAGAAATAAAGATAAAAATATAAAAAAAAATTATAATTTAAATTTTACATTTATCAAATCCTCTAAAAATATCAAACTTAATTTCTAACTTAAATCTAGTACTTAATTTTTTAGCACTTAAGTGTTGTTTTATAAGCAGAAAAATTTAAGTGTTAGAAAGATTAAGGTGTTGTTTGATCAATTGAAAAATTAAGTGTTGAAAATTTAAATACTAAACTTAAGTTATACAATTTGACTGATATATTACTTCAAATTAAGTAAATATATATAATTAAATTGTTTTATAAATATAAATTTTAAATTATGAAAAATTATTCTACATTTCTTAATTTTTAAACATTTCACCTTAATCTGAACAAAAATATTAAATATTAAACGTAAAAATTTTATATGATAATATAATGTTAAATTAAATTAAATTAATTGAAAATATTCTTCGTTAAGTGATAAGTAGTTGTTATTTACTTATTATTTTCCACACTTTTGTAGGAAAAGTTCTATTAGATTATTTATTTTAGTTATCGAAAGTATGAAAAATAAATCATTAAAAATATTAATTTTCAATTAATTCAATATTTTTAACCGTATCAAACAAGGTCTAAGTGTTGCAAATTTAAGCACTAAAAAGTTAAGTATTGAATTTAAATTATAAAATTTATTTGGTATATTACTTAAAATTAAGTATAGAATATATAAATTGTTTGATAAATGTAAATTTTAAATTTTAAATTATAATTTTTAATTTGATATGTTTATAATTATTTTTAAAAATATTTCACTTTAATTTAAATAAATTCAAAATTTTAAATGTAGAATTTTTAAATTATAAAATAATTTTAAAATAAAATAAAAATATTTAAAGAACAATATAAAGTTAAATTAAAATAAAAATAATTGAAAAATTCAAAATTAAATGGTAAGTAGCTTCTTATCTGCTTTATCACTTTTCATACTTTTTTTTTTAGTTCTATTCTTTTTTTATTATAAATTACCAAATAAGTTTAAAACATTAAATAACTTTAAATATCAATTTTCAGCTATTTAATTTTCTTAAAAAATTATTATCAAATAAGGCCTTGACTTTTTTATATTTATTTTATTAGCAATAAACTTAAATAAAGTTAAATGTGGTTTGGATCACAATAATTACATTTTCAATAGAAAATAAATTAAAAGGAATTTATCAATTGAACCAATTTTCCATGAATTCACTTAATTTTTATTTTTAAATATGCATTAAATTGAAGAAAGTTCACACTTGTCATTGAACCCGACTGACCAATCCAATCCTTTTAACACTATAATTATTCTTATTGGGATGGATAAAGGTAGAAAAGCCATGATTGTTTTTTCAAATGTAGTGTGTGTGCTTTTTTATCTCATATAGTATTTGTTAAAAATTATATATTTTAATATTAAAAATAATTTAATTTGAGTTTTAGGGTTTGTTTGTTTACATATAAAATGTTTATAGATAATATTTTCTGCATTTTCTATGTTTGTTTCATAAAAAACAATTTGGTAAATGGAAAATAATTTATAGATAAAATAAATAATTTTTCTTGTAAAATAAGTTACTTTTTAAAAAGCGTAAGTTATCTTCTAAAAAACTCCTTTATAGCTAATTTTATTTTTATATAAAAATTAATTTAAATCAAGCGTAATATTATTATATTGATAATAAAATTTATTTTATTTTTAAAAATATTTAAAATTATTAATATATTAATATAAAATATTATATTTTTCAATATTATTAAACATAAATATTTAATTCTTTATCTTTAGTCATTTGATAAATTATTAATATAATTAATATAATTTATTATCTTAATAAATTATTTAATATTTTATTTTATTTTAATAATAATTTTTTAAAATAAATTTAAATGATATTCTTCACGTATTATTGAAAATATTTAATATTAATATTTTAATAATAAATATTTATTACAATTATAAATATATTAATAATAAATGTTTTTAGTATAAATGTTAAAATATGTCATAAGTCTATGTACTCTTCACAAATTTGCAACTTAGTCTTTGTACTTTTATTTTCAATAATTTAGTCCTGGACTTTTTAGATTTGAAAATCAAGTCCAATATTGGTTGACATTCTTATATTTTTTTGTCAATTTTGTTGATGTTACATTTTAAATAAAAAAAATACTTACTTGGTAGTCATGTAACTAAAAATACTCACTTGGTAATCATGTAACTAAAAAATGACGTTGTAATGAACCTAAATTTAACAAAATATTTTTAATATATGCAAAAACAATGTAAAATATAAACTTATAGATATAAAATAAACTCAATTAAACAATGAAAAGATAAGAAAATTTCAATTGTATGTTTGTTTCATTGAAATTAGCTTTTATGAAAAATTTTAAAGAAATATATCAAACAATGTAAAATATTTTACACAGATTTATCCAAACACCAAAAAATTAACTTTTCAAGAAAACAAGTCATTTTCAGTGAAACAAATAGACCCTTAGGGTTGATTTGACTAAAACATATTATCAAATTAATTTTTATTTGTTAATAAAATAGATTTAATATTAATTATAATTTTTAAAATTTATATTTAATTTGTTAAATACAATCTTATGGTTATGATTTTTATTTTTTTTACATTTAAGGGTTAATTTAATGAAAGTTTATTACGGAAGAGCCTTTTATTATCAAAATTAATTTCAGTATTATTAGTTAATTATGAATTTAAATACCAAATAGGAAAATAAAATATAAAGTCTTACATACTCATTTCCCCATGATTTACTCATACGCTTAAATATTAATTTGTTTCTTAAAGTTGAAGGCTTCTTGGTGTCTACCATATATTAATTCCAGTGGACCCATCACATTCACTATATTATAATACATTTCCATTTCTGCCCCATATCTCTATTTATTCAAACATATTCTATACCAAAATAAATAAATTATAGTTTGAAATTAAATGGATGATATTGATTACCAAAAAAGGGATGATACATATGGCATAATTAACCTTATTGATACGATCAACATTAAGGAATACATCTAACCTAATTATTTATATGGTGCATGACATGCTACTTATTTAATGAATATATCTAACCTACTTATTTTCTCTTAATACAATTAATTATGGAGTTAAGTACTCAAAAGTGGAAACCCTTTACCACCAATTCACATTAACTTTTTCACCCATCTTTCCAATTCCATTTCTTAGTTTATGTGACCTACACCCTAATTATAAAAAAACCTTCAATAGTAAAATGGTACCTAATTGTAATTTTTTTTTCTTTTTTATTAAAAGTGGTACTTAAACTATATCTTATTATTTAAAGTGGTCTTTAAATTATACATTTTTTTCTAAGTTGGTACTTAAATTTTTTTCGATCTCAACTGACACGTAAATTATATTGTATCACTTAAAGTGATACTTAAACTGTACTCCATTACCCAAATTATCTCAACCGTTAATTTAATTTAAACTTTTCACTTTTTTACACTCTTTCCCTTCCGAGAAATTCTAAGGTGAGCTCTATTAAAAAAAACTTGGGAAAAGTTTTAACAAAATATCTAAAAATTTGCCTATATTTCTAACGATTTGCAAATATTTCTAAGACTTTACTCAAATATTTAAGGATTTTGATAAATCCTTAAAAATATTGGTAAATTCGTAGAAGTGTTGATAAATTTTTAAATATTCTAGTAAAGGTTTTTCTAAGCTTTTAATGCAATTTTTTTTAACTATTAGATAACTTATCTTTGCAATCTTTTTTTTTCTACTTAATTTCTTCCTAGCTAGTATTTGAATTTCTCGTTTATCTGATTGTTTTTTTATAGTAGAAGTTCACTTAATATTAATTCATGCAAAGTAAATAAAAAGAATGAAGAAAATTATTATTATTATTAAAATAATAATATATAGATTTTGAATCAGCTGAGAAAGAAATCGAGATCAAGGTTTAAAAAACAAAAAAGAAACTCGTCGAAATTTGGGTTTTGTTGTACAAAACATGGATTAGTTAGTTTTTCGATGAGCAGTTGAATTTTTCATCACTAAATTTTTGGATGAAGAACAAAAAAATATGAATACATTTGTAACTTAAAAAAAAAAGTTAAGAAAATAATATTTAACTTTGGGGTTTAGTTAAAATTCTCATGAATCACAAAATAATTAGTTAATAGATTTTTAAACAACAAGGGTAATTTAAATAACGAAGTATAATTTAAGTACTACTTTGATTAACAAAGTATAATTTAAGTATCATTCGTGATAAAAAAATTTAGATATCAAAATGATAGAATTTAAAACCACTTTAGATATTAGATACTAATTATACAAGTTGTAACAAAATTGTTTTTTTTTAAGTACCTACTTGAATATATATATATATATATATATATATATATATAACTTACATAGAATTTTGTTCATTTAACCCTTAAAAATAAAAAAATAAAAACAGCTGGAACATATAAACATTTATATGAATTCTTACGCCTAGCTAGCTAACTAGTAATTGCATGTATGAGCTTAATTTGTAAAGGAAAAGGATTATGACATCCATAATATAATAACTAAATTTTGTTATAGTTAATATGAAATGATAAAGTGCTTATAAATAAATATTTCTTTATTCAAGGAGTGGGTGGGATATTTATATAAGATATTTAAAAATAATAAAAATATGTTAAATATTTATTTTGTATTAAATATTACGTTTATTTAAATTTATTTTATCAAATTAATATTTAAATACTATTTTATATTTAAATACTGCAATTACTTATCTTTATATTTTACCAAATTAAACTAACACAAATTTATTATAAAATCTATAAATTCTATAAAAGAATGAAGCTAAAAATATATTTGAAAATTTTGAGGCCAAACACAAATGATATTTATATTAATTAAAAGGATAAAATAAAATAAAATTTTCAAAGAGGCTAAAATAAATATTTATAAAATTTAGGTGAGGTTGATCCCCGATACTCCTAAATTCGCCCATTATCATATTTTTAGATATTAATTATAAGAATAAAATATAAATTTTAAAAATTTTCGAATGGGCTAAAATAAATATTTACAAAATTTTAGGAGGGTGGACACCGCGAACACTCTTAAATTTGTCCATGTCCTTAAATCTTGTATTTTTGGTATTTTTTATAATTTTTTATAGTTTATGGAAATCTTTCCTCTTTAAATTTGGGTCTACTCTTTAGAAGTATAATGTGCTTTATCACTACACGCATAACACATGTTGATCTTGAACATTATATTTTTAATTATTTAATTTAAACATTTCATATAAAAATAATAAAAAAAGAAAACATTACTATATTAATATTCAAATCTTTATTAAAAGAGGCTTTTAAGTAATTTTATCATCAAATTAATGTCGAGTTGATTTATTACAATAACTTGATAAAAACATAATAATAATAATAATAATAATAATAATAATAATAATAATAAAATCATGTCTTAGTTAATTTAATCCCAAATGTCCGAAAACTTTTGGACTTATCCCATTATTATTGAGGTCGCGCTTATTTTATATGCCTTCCCTAACCCTTGATTATTGCCCATTTGTCTGCTCTCTCTTAGACAGAAGACAAGTCCCTCTCTTCTCGGGATGATTGCCCTAATTTTATATTTATATACATGTTGAGTGAGGTATTTTCTTCATTCTAATAGATTGCTGAATTAGCCTCCATCACTATCCCACCACATTGTGTCTTCATTCTTGTTTATTTATGAAACAATAATGTATGATTCATTTATCCCAGTTTTTAATTATTAGTAGTACAGTGTTTTCGGGGTATGCTCTTACCATTTAATGAGCATTATTAAGTGATGAAAGGTATGTAGTTAGGCTTTGATATGAACCAGAGGGTCGATGCACTCGCTAGAGATGAGAACATTAGGTTTAGCCGGTTGTTATATGGATCTAAATTTATTATCTCATGATATGGCCTATATTGTGACAATTCATTAATATTTTTATCTAGGTTTAATTGCAGCTGGAATTATTAATTAATATTATAATAAGATATGGATATAGAAGTTTGGTTATGCAGTGTATATATATTTGAGATGCTTTGGCTAAAGAGTGATCCATTATAAATTTCTTTGTGTCATACATGATTTAAGTCCAATTTACTCACCAAATTGTAATCTTACTCCTATACATAATCTAGACTGCTCTCTCCAATAAGATTTTTACCTTGAAAACTTAGTTACAAACTAAATTGTTAAACCAAACTTTATTTGATAATATGTTTTGATATAATAAATTAAAGTCTTTTTGAATAAAAGTTTAAGTTGAACATTGGAGAATTGATAAAATCTAGTTAAAATGGTTTCAATTGAGTTAAACATTTCAATCATGTTAAAACTGTTTTTAAATATTTTCAGTATCGATAATTTTTTGCCAAGTATCAATAGTTTTCAAGATATCGATACCCATTATAAAATCGATACCAAATTAACATTTTGTTTTCAACCAACACAAAAAGTATCGATATCTTTTACCAAGTATTGATAATTTGTCTTTGGTACCATTGTAAACTAACTTCAACGGTCATTGAATCAGACATTAAATGCTAATTGTATCGATACTAGTAGAAAAGGTATCGATATCTTTTGTTGTAGTGAATTTAATAATCTAGTATTTTCATCCCCAATGACTCTATTAACTTTCACAACAATCCCAACTGTTGAAATGTATTAGAGGGTATAAATACCATGTTCCGAAAGTCCTACAACGAGGAGAGAGATCATCAAGCTTAAAGATCAATCAAAACAACATTAGTGCTTAATTCTTTCATATTCTTCTTGTAAACACTTGTGAGCTTTCATTGTATTCATTCAGTTCAAGTGTTATTCTTTGTATTTATGCTTAATTGGCAAACACATCAATCTTGTAAGGATTAAATCTTAGTTCGCTATTTATTATTCTCTTTGAGAGGGTGTCGTAACCATTTTTTTGAAAAAAACGGGTATCGACTTGGAAAAAAAAATGAAAACAGGAGTCGCCACCAATCTTTTTAGGTGTGATCGGATCACCTTAAGTTAATCATTTTAATAAAAGTTAATATTTACTAAAACGATAACTTTTGGTCTACGAAAATCAGAAAATGAGTTCGGGAGTCGGTTACGCACGAGGAAGGATTAGCACCCTCGATACGCCCAAAATTGGTACCTAGTTGATTAATTAGTGTCTTAGTGTCGAAAATTTGAAAACTTGAAAGAATTTAAAATACGATCCCTCTTTGTAAAGAAAATGCTCAAATGTTAAGGACCTTCTCGTCTCACAATATAAAATGTCACATCCAAGAAGTTAGGACACGACATCTTGAATTTTCGAGAACGAGCTTGCCTTTTATATAAAAATTGTGTATTTCAAAAGGTTATTCAGTTAGTTAAGGTGAACGAGGAAAATCGAAACCCAGTAAGTTAGGCACGTTTCCTCAATTCCCAAACACCGAATATTGCCTTTACTTGCAAAAATCTTATTTCGAGGTAACAAAATGCCATACCCAGTAAGTTAGGGCACAACACCTCGTATCTCGAGAATAAGCATTTTCAAAACTCATGTCATGATTTAAAAGAGTATTCCGTTATTTAGGTTAAAGGAGAAAAATCGAAACCCAATAAGTTAGGGCACGATTGTCTCGAATTACCAAATACGGAATATTACTTTATGAAAGAATTATTATTGGGTTGGATATAATGATAATAAGAATAATATTAAAGTAAAGTAAACAATAATACTATATATAAATATATATATATATATATGTATATAATAGAAATACACACTACTATATAATAATAATAATAAATATAGAAATACAAAAGCAAATATAATAAAAATATTAAATTAAAATAATAAAAACAATACTATATATAAATATAAATATATATATATACATAAAATATACACTAATATATAATAGTAATAGTGATAGCAAAAATAATGAAAATCTGAGTAATATTAATAATATATTAGAATACAAAAGTAAAGTAATAACAATAGGGTGATAATAATAATAATAATAATACAAACAATAATACATATATATATAATAATAGTAGTTAGAAATAAAAAATAATAAAATTAACAATAATGATAGTAATAATATAAATAAATATGGAGAGGGCATATATAATATAATAATAATATAAATAATAATATATACATGAGAAATAATAATAATAATATAAATAATAGTAAAAATAATAAAATAATAAAACGAAGCTCTCAACTCTCTTTCTCCTCTTTTCTAAATCCGCCGTTGGTCCGCTTTGTTTCGATCCACGGACCCCACGGGTCACATCGGCGCCATCCGTGCATGGTCGGACCTCAAAAAACCTTTTTCGGTAATGAAAATATGGGTAAGCTTCTTACTTTTATTTTTACTTTCGTATAAAAAAAACAAAATAAAATTGAAAGGAAAACAATAAACAAACAAAGAACTAAAGATAAGAATAGACAAAAGAAACCTCTTATGCTTTGATCTTTGATTAATCTCCAAAAACTAGCCTTTCCAAGAAACAAAAATAACCTTCTTTCCAAAAAACAAAAAAAACACCTCCAAAAAACAAAAAAAAACCTCCTCCAAAACAAAGAACAATCCTTCTCCAAAAAAACCAAAAACCCCACCCCTAAAAACAAAGTATTGAATAGCTTTTATAGCCAAATTTTACAAGTGGGGTGGTTGGGGTGGTTTAGGTGGCCAAGGGTGGTGGAGTTGGTAGCCAAGGTGGGTGGCCAACAAAGGTGGTGGAGTAGGTGGCCAAGGTTTTTATTTATTTATTTATTTATTTATTTTTGTGTTTGGGTTGGGATTAGGTTGGGCCAAAATTGGGTTTGGGCTTGTAATCGGATAATAGGCTAGGTTTAATTCGGTTTGGTTTTATTGGGTCCCGGCAAAATTTGGGTCTTATGTTGCCCTCTTTGCTCATTATCGTAACGAGAATGGAGCAAAGACTACAAAAGACCAATTTTGCTGTGGCTCACGAAGTCTTGAGTTCTTGATCTTCTTTAAAATGGCCTCTTGACGGCTTCAATCGCTTCATCTGCAACTCAAGAAGGCGATATCCGCTATCTTTGATCCGCTTCATCGTAAGCAGTGAATGTCGATTGCTATCTTCGATCCGTTCCCTATAAGCAGTGGATGCCAAATCTGCTGTTTTCAACTTGTTCCCTATAAGCATTGTGGATGTCATGCTGAAATCTTCGATCTACTTCATCGTAAGCATGTGAATGTCGATCCGCTATCTTCGATCCGCTCCCTATAAGCAGTGGATGCCAAATCTGTTGTTTTCAACTTGTTCCCTATAAGCACGGTGGATGTCAAATCGATGTTTTCAACTTGTTCCCTATAAGCACAGGGATACCATGCTGAAATCTTTGATCTGCTTCACTGTAAGCACAGGAATGTCAGATCTCCTATCTTCGATCCGTTCCCTATAAGCACAGGGATGCCAAATCTGATGTTTTCAACTTGTTCCCTATAAGCACAGGGATGCCAAATCTGATGTTTTCAACTTGTTTCCTATAAGCACAGGGATGCCAAATCTGATGTTTTCAACTTGTTCCCTATAAGCACAGGGATGCCATGCTGAAATCTTTGATCTGTTTCACTGTAAGCACAGGAATGTCAGATCTGCTATCTTAGATTTGTTTCCTATAAGCACAGGGATGCCAAATCTGTTGTTTTCAACTTGTTCCCTATAAACACGGGGATGCCAAATCTGATGTTTTCAACTTGTTCCCTATAAGCACAGGGATGCCATGCTGAAATCTTGGATCTGCTTCACTGTAAGCACAGGAATATCAAATCTGCTATCTTCGGTCTGCTCCTCTGCAACTTCAGGGAGATAAGACTTGTTTTGATCTTCTTCCACTGAAACTTCAAGGAGATCTACTGTGGCTTTTAGCCTCTCCAATGCCATTTCTGGAAGAAGAGGTTTGCTGAAACTTCAAGGAGATCTGTTGTGGCTTTTAGCCGCTCCAACGCCATTTCAGGAAGAAAAGATCCTCTGAAACTTCAAGGAGATCTGCTATGGCTTTTAGCCGCTCCAGTGCCACTTCAGGGAAAAAGAAATTTGTAATTTCCAGCCTGTTACCCTACTATTTAGGGGTTTAAGGCCCATCATCTTCGATCTATTTCCCAACTGCTTAAGGGGTTAAGATTTGTAAATTCAACCTGTTACCCTACTGGTTAGGGGGTTAAGATTTGTAAATCTTCAGCCTATTACCCTACTGCTTAGGGGTTTAAGGTTTGTAAATTCGGCTTGTTACCCTACTGCTTAGGGGGTTAAAGCCCATCATTTTTTTATCTGTTTCCCTACTGCTTAGGGGGTTAAGATCTGTAAATCTTCAGCCTCTTACCCTACTACTTAGGGGTTTAAGGCTTGTAAATTCGGCTTGTTACCCTACTGCTTAGGGGGTTAAAGCCCATCATCTTTGATCTGTTTCCCTACTGCTTAAGGGGTTAAGATCTGTAAATCTTCAGCCTGTTACCCTACTGCTTAGGGGTTTAAGGTTTGTAAATTCGACTTGTTACCCTACTGCTTAGGGGGTTAAAGCCCATCATCTTTGATCTGTTTCCCGACTGCTTAGGGGGTTAAGATCTGTAAATCTTCAGTCTGTTATCCTACTGCTTAGGGGTTTAAGGCTTGTAAATTCGGATTGTTACCCTACTGCTTAGGGGGTTAAAGGCCATCATCTTCGATCTGTTTCCCTACTGCTTAGGGGGATAAGATCTGCAATTCGGTCTGTTACCCTACCGATTAGGGGTTTAAGACCCTTCGTCTTCGATCTATTTCCCTACTGCTTAGGGAGTTAAGATCAGTAAATCTTGACTGTTACCCTACCGCTAGGGGTTTAAGGCTTGTGAATTCACCGATTCTAGGGACATCACCGTAAAATCGGCCCATATATCTATGCTTATGTCAAATGATTAGGATGCTATGATCGAAATGAATCAAATGCTCCTAACCAGATATGTTATGAATGTGTCAAATAATTAGGATGCTATGATTGAAATGAATCAAATGCTCCTAACTAGATGTGTTATTATATGAATGTAGAAATGTCATGAGCCCTTTTTAAAAAGGCTTAAGGTATCATCGTGTGTTGTTCATTAGGACATTATCGCTGACGTATTATGCTGGCATCTTGTTCGGCTGGTATTCTTGACACAAAAGACAAAGAAACAATCACATTTTGCTCAGAAAGCTTGCCCCACTGTAATTTCAGAGTCCCTTCCACTGTACCTTTTGGGACATGAAGTTTGTGCCTCCTACTGCGATTTCAGAGGAATAACATTTGGTTTCTTCCATCCATTCCGTTGTAACTCAAAGGCATAGGATTTGTATCATCTTCAATCAGTTTGATCTGTTACACTATTCTCTGGGTGTAATAACCAGATGTATATGAATGCAAAGTATCATTTCTTTTCTCGAGAATGACCTTCTTTTACACTTAGGTTGACATTACTCGTCATTTGTCGAGGTTATATCACTGACGAAATGTCTTGTCTTTTGGTTCAACCAATAAAGAGTCCAAAGAGATAATATTTCCAACCCTTAGGCTTGGCGAGTTCTAAACAATAGTCCTGTTTCAGGTTCTTGTATTATTTAGAAACTTCCAGAGTAATATGCAAAACTTCTTTTGTGAAAGTGTTATTAGTCCATTAATAATTATTTCAATGCAAAATGCTTGAAAAAGATTAAAACAATTAACAAGAAGGAAATTGATTATGAGCATAGCTGGAAATGGATAAATTAATCAAAGATTGCAAATGCAATAAGAATGAAATCAACTCAAAACGAATGATTTAATCAAAGATAGCAATGCAATAAGAAGAAAATTTATTTGGAAATATCTTGAGAAGAATCAAAGATAACAAATTCAAAATGGGCAAAATGGAAGCTAGATGCCCCAGATATCGCAGCCTGAGCTTCTCTGTACCAACTTCTTGAGGACCTTTCTGAGTTTAATATGTGTTTAGGAGATCCGGAGTACTTTGTCGATGCCCCAAGACGTAACATACTTCTTCATTGTTAATTTAGGCATAGCAAGACTAATGTATGCCCTACTTTGATCCAAATTTGAGCTGCTCTTTCTGGGTTTTCAACTCGAATCCCTTTTGGTCTCAAAGCGCCCTTTGCGGGTTTTCACTTTGGCCTCTCCTTTTTCTTCTTTTTCTTTTTTCTTGTTTTCTTTTTTTGGTCTTAAAGCGCGCTTCGCGGGTTTCTACTTTGGTCTCTCACCTTCTAGGTAGAATACACTCCTTGATTGGATTTGAATTCACTGATTTGGGCAAATCTTTGCCATCCATTTCGGTTAATATCAATGCCCCTCCAGAATAGGCCTTCTTTACTACATAAGGTCTTTCTCAGTTCGGCATCCACTTTTCTCTAAAGTTCTTTCGTATAGAGAGAATCTTTTCGTTATCAAGTTCCCCTCGTAGAATTCTCTAGGATGAACCTCTTCATTGTAAGCTCACATCATTCAATGGACCATGACGGAAGGCTTTCAACCTCCTTTCTTCAAATTCAACCGATCGATCGGATTGGATCTATTTTGCCTTGTCCAACTTCAGCTCGACAAGACTCATAGACAAAAAGCTCTTCTAATAAAATATGTTGCCCGGTGAAGGTCTTGGCCAACGTTCGATGAGTATAGAGGGTAAATGGTGACTTATTATGCCAATCTTTACAAGTCTCGGTCATCTTCCCATGATCTTTAATTTGTTGTTGGGTCTTTTTTTTTTTGCTATATAGCGCTTAATCTTTGAACAGATCGCAACCTTTTGAGATTGTACAATTTGTGTTAGACATGATTTTCGGCACTCTTTGTTGGCACCTTTTTTTTATAGAATTTGATGACTGTCGACCTAGTGACATTGGCATATGAAACAACTTTTACCCTTTCATGAGTAATCGGCGACCCCAAAGGCGAATCGGTATTGGTTAGAAGCTTTCAAAGAGATCGGCCTATAACCTCCATGCCCCACATAGAGAAAGTCGAAAGAATAAAGGGGCACATGAATTTTCTCTCTATAAATTTGGCATTTACAGCATACTGATGCAATCCCTTTCTATGATGGGCCAGCAGAACCCAAATCTCATGATTAGCCTGGCCATCGTAAAACCATTAGCATATGTCATTCAAAACCCTGCAACATCCTCCTTTCTTAGTAGCCAGGCATATCTTGATATGATCGTGCAAAAAGTCTTTAAATTCTAGGAAGTGACTCAATGACGTCTCGCTTTGCCTTTGTGGTAATGCAGACTCCGATGTTTGCCTCTTTCTCTTGTCCTAGGCCTACTGTCTACTGCCTTTTTGTAAGAGAGGATCTGTTTTCATCTTACTCTACCATCCTTAACAAATCGGAGAGTAGTCTACATCTCTGTCATCTTCAAAGTGTTGAGATCCCTTTAGGCCCATATTTCGCTCAAAAGGAGACTCGGAGTTAATGACAGCGTTACTCACATCATTGATATCTGGGGACCCGCTGAAGGCAGATTCCAAAGAATAAATGATTCTAAGGATGATTATTTGTATGGTATGATTATGAATAAATGAATATTTGAAATAAGTTCCAAAGAACAAAAGAATCTAAGAACAATTATTCGTATAGTATGAAATGAAACAAGAGAATATTTGCTCACAAAGATGCATTTATTAAAACAAAGATTTAGGACACAAGCCTATTTCACAAAAGGACTTTTGTTGCTTCTAGGCTTAAAGCAATAAGCGTGTTTTGAATATTACTCTAAATTAGCTCTAAAAATACAGGGATCTCTTCCACAGTCCCATTGTTCAAAACACTCTCAAATATGCAAAAGTTTGGAGACTTTTATTCCTCAGTTCCCTTTTCAGATATATCATTGAAATTCATCGATATTCCTTTCAAGCTTTTGACTTGTTCAAGGCATTGCAACTCTTTGTTCATTGTCGTGTAATGTAAAGATGCCTAGTCATTTGACTTTTGTCGGTTTCCAAGTTAACTGAGATAATTTTACCTAATTAGGGTCCTTTTAGGAAAAGTCTAATGCAAAATAATGCAATGCAATGCAAATGCATAAAATGAATGCAAAAGAAAGGAAGGTGTTGATTCTAAATTCAATTCTATTAGAACAATTTTTCTAGAAAACATATTTCTTTACATGAAAATAAATTGCATATGTGGTATTGCCCTTCATAGTCCAAGTAAAGGTTGATCTTTTCTTCATGGTCGAATCCTGTAAATTCTCTAAAAGATCCTTTACTAGTTTCTTGCTGCTTAATCTGAGCCTCGATCTCTTGCTCACTTATCTCCATGATACTCATCAAAAGTGCTTGCTCTTGAATAATCTTCGTTGGCAATTAAATCAAGTTATGTATTCTTTCGTGGACTTCCAGCTTTCTCTCGTCATGCCTTTGTTGGCTTGAATCTCTGGCAATTACATCATGTATTCCTCCGTGAACTACCAGCTTTCTCTCATCGTGTTTACTTGGACTATATTCAGGTGATCGCACTATAATCTACTTTATCAAGAAATTCGTTTCCTTATGACAAACTATTCTATTTAGGAATTGAATTTCGAATCAACACATTCTTTTCTTTGATGTAATGTAATGCAAATGCATGAACGCAAAAAAAAAGGAAGGCATTGATTCTAAATTTAATTTCATTAGAACAACTTTTCTAGAAAGCAAATTCTTTTACATAAAACGGACTACATATACGGCTTTTCTCTTGTATTCCAAGTGAAGACACCTATCTTCCTCTTCATATCCGGATCTTGTGGTCGAGTCTGACGAATTCTCCAAGAGATGTCTACATTAACTCCTTTTTTGCTCGATCCAGGCTGCGACTCGTTGCTCACTTATTACTGTGATACTTGTCAGCTCCTTTAAGAAGGTTAAGATGTGACGGCTCTCGAATAATCTTTGTCAGTTTCTGTCTTCAGGCAATGAAGCGAAGTCTTGTATTTCTTCACGAGCTATCAGTCTTCTTTCATGTGTTCACTTGGATCATATTTAGACAACCGTATTATAATCCACTTTATCAAAAAATTCATTTTCTTATGACAAACTGTTCTATTTAGCAATCAAATATGAATCAACACCTCCTTCCTAGGATGATGTAATGTAATGCAATTATCAACAAAAGAAAAATAAAACACGTTAGTGCAGGATAAATAAATAACAAATAAAGCAATTCGGGTGACCACTAGGGGTTCGGAGTGGCTCTACCTAGGGTGGGCTCCTAGGTCTCTCTATATGTGGTTTGGTTCTAGAGTAAGGGTACCTGAACCAACAGATTCCTCGATCCTCACCCATTATAGGCTCATTTGAATCGAGTTCAATTCAGGAGAATACATTTCCCTATGGCTACACGGAGATGAAAATCTCACGAAACCATAGGTACGGATGTATTCCGAAAGTGATCCACTATCCTGCACGGAGGTGAAAACCTCACAAAGGCGTAGTTTCTCACTCCCACTTAAGGGTGTGACTACAACGGTCATGCAATGCAATGCGAGAAGATATATGCATAAAAACTTGAAACGATTAAAGAAAATAGGAATAAAATGATGAAAACAGTACGAAAAACGGGTGAAACGCAATGAAGTGATCGTATATCAAAACCAAATTCTCAATTTTCGAAAAAAGACAAAAGTTAATCAACTTGTGGCTTGACTCTCTTATAAAACTCCCCAGTGGAGTCGCCAAGCTGTCGTAACCATTTTTTGAAAAAAACGGGTATCGACTTGGAAAAAAAAATGAAAACAGGAGTCGCCACCAATCTTTTTAGGTGTGATCAGATCACCTTAAGTTAATCATTTTAATAAAATTTAAGATTTACTAAAACGATAATTTTTGGTCTACGAAAATCAGAAAATGAGTTCGGGAGTCGGTTACGCACGAGGAAGGATTAGCACCCTCGATACGCCCAAAATTGGTACCTAGTTGATTAATTAGTGTCTTAGTGTCGAAAATTTGAAAACTTGAAAGAATTTAAAATACGATCCCTCTTTGTAAAGAAAATGCTCAAATGTTAAGGACCTTCTCGTCTCACAATATAAAATGTCACATTCAAGAAGTTAGGACACGACATCTTGAATTTTCGAGAACGAGCTTGCCTTTTATATAAAAATTGTGTATTTCAAAAGGTTATTCAGTTAGTTAAGGTGAACGAGGAAAATCGAAACCCAGTAAGTTAGGGCACGCTTCCTCAATTCCCAAACACCGAATATTGCCTTTACTTGCAAAAATCTTATTTCGAGGTAACAAAATGCCATACCCAGAAGTTAGGGCACAACACCTCGTATCTCCGAGATAAGCATTTTTCAAAACTCATGTCGCGATTTAAAAGAGTATTCCGTTATTTAGGTTAAAGGAGAAAATCGAAACCCAATAAGTTAGGGCACGATTGTCTCAATTATCAAATACGGAATATTACTTTTATGAAAGAATTATTATTGGGTTGGATATAATGATAATAAGAATAATATTAAAGTAAAGTAAACAATAATACTATATATAAATATATATATATATATATGTATATAATAGAAATACACACTACTATATAATAATAATAAATATAAAAATACAAAAGCAAATATAATAAAAATATTAAATTAAAGTAATAAAAACAATACTATATATAAATATAAATATATATATATACATAAAAATATACACTAATATATAATAGTAATAGTGATAGCAAAAATAATGAAAATATGAGTAATATTAATAATATATTAGAATACAAAAGTAAAGTAATAACAATAGGGTGATAATAATAATAATAATACAAACAATAATACATATATATAATAATAGTAGTTAGAAATAAAAATAATAAAATTAACAATAATGATAGTAATAATATAAATAAATATGGAGAGGGCATATATAATATAATAATAATATAAATAATAATATATACATGAGAAATAATAATAATAATATAAATAATAGTAAAAATAATAAAATAATAAAACGAAGCTCTCAACTCTCTTTCTCCCTCTTTTCTAAATCCGGCCGTTGGTCCGGCTTTGTTTCGGTCATGGACCCCCACGGGCCGCCATCGGCGCCACCGTACACGGCGGTCGGACCTCAAAAAAAACCTTTTTCGGTAATGAAAATATGAGTAAGCTTCTTACTTTTATTTTTACTTTCGTATAAAAAAAACAAAATAAAATTGAAAGGAAAACAATAAACAAACAAAGAACTAAAGATAAGAATAGACAAAAGAAACCTCTTATGCTTTGATCTTTGATTAATCTCCAAAAACTAGCCTTTCCAAGAAACAAAAATAACCTTCTTTCCAAAAAACAAAAAAAACACCTCCAAAAAACAAAAAAAAACCTCCTCCAAAACAAAGAACAATCCTTCTCCAAAAAAACCAAAAACCCCACCCCTAAAAACAAAGTCTTGAATGGCTTTTATAACCAAATTTTACAAGTGGAGTGGTTGGGGTGGTTTAGGTGGCCAAGGGTGGTGGAGTTGGTAGCCAAGGTGGGTGGCCAACAAAGGTGGTGGAGTAGGTGGCCAAGGTTTTTATTTATTTATTTTTTTTTTGTGTGTTTGGGTTGGGATTAGGTTGGGCCAAAATTGGGTTTGGGCTTGTAACTGGATAATAGGCTAGGTTTAATTCAGGTTTGGTTTTATTGGGTCCCGGACAAAATTTGGGTCTTACAGAGGGTTAAGTCTTAAGGTTTGGATAGAAACCTTAAAGGAGTTGTAATATTAAGATTTTGAGTGGAAATCTTAAGGGAGATTGTAAAGTTAAACATTATCCTCAAAGGTTGTCAAATTAGTGAATTTAGGAAAATCGTTAGTTGTGGAAAGCTAAGGTAGTGAAGTAGGCAATTGGGGTCGAACCACTCTAAATTGTTATGTTCATTGTTCTATCTTTTCTTTCTAGCTTTCTTAATTTTTTAAAAGTCAATTCACCCCTCTTGGAGATTTCGGCTTGATCTTTCGAGCTAACATAAATAATTCAAGCAATTTGTTTACAATAATTTATACTAAAATAAGTTTCTTGCCCGAACAAATTCTCTCAATCTCGCATGTAAAAGTAAAACAAGTCTTCTCCTAAATAAGCGTATAATGGTTTGCTTAAATACAATCAATGTGAATCTACTTCTCCTTGAATTCGGCTCGATTAGGTCTTCAATATGCAATAAAGTATTAAAGATATTCTAGGAATTAATGTTTTTGGAAATCAAATCTCTTTAAATAAAGAAACTCAATCATATTGAAAGTCTTCACAGAATCTTTGTTTAACTTGATCTTTTACACGTCTTAACTCAATAAAGTGTTGTGAAAAATCCTTCAAGTAAATATATTAAAAAGACCAAACTTTTCAATCAAATGGTGCCAGTCAAATATGAAAAATTACATTTCTTGCCAGATGCAAGCTGAGTTGCAAATATAGCTGCATCCAAAAATTAAAACTCTTTAATACAAATCAAATCAAATTCTTAAACAAATAATTTTCCAAATCCATCTAAAATCATCTAAACAACTCTACTAAAAAATTAAAAATCTATTTAAAATTGTAATTCATAATTTCATAAATAAAATTTCATTCATTATTTTTATATTTGAATCTTAATTCAACTCGAAATATGTGTTGAAGAATATAGATTCTACTTTATTGGGGGAAAAAATAAGAGGAAAACCTCTTTAGGTAGACCTCAAATGAGACACTAGTAGTGGATTTGATGGAGCTCCATTAATGCCCAACTCATTCAAGCCACCCTTTTTTTTTAAAACAGTCTCCAGCCAGAAAAATAAAAATAAAAGACACTCAAATTAATGATTAATCTTCTAAACTAATAAATAAAAGCGATAATTCGTACTTTTTATTGAAATTGCTGTATATAATGA
Source organism: Gossypium arboreum (assembly GCF_025698485.1). Lineage (NCBI taxonomy): Eukaryota > Viridiplantae > Streptophyta > Magnoliopsida > Malvales > Malvaceae > Gossypium > Gossypium arboreum. The sequence continues at coordinate 132,306,746 of NC_069075.1, forward strand.
CCACAGGAATGACATCTCTGAACTTTGCTGCTCATTTATGTGACAAATCCATCTGTGTCCATTGTACACTCCCTCTCGCTTCTTTTTTTTAATTATTATTTTACTTTTTAAATGTTTAATTATTTTATAATTTTTAATGGATAAATCTAATTATATTAATATAAAATTAAAGTAATTTTATTAATTTTCACATAGTTTATTTTATATGTTTTTATACAATTAATATTTTAATAATCTAAACGTTATATTTCATATTCTATTTATATAAATCACGCATGATAAAATTAATGTGAATTAAAATTTCTTAACTAATTTTATGTAGAAAAAACATTTCAATTGTTTAATAATATACAACATTTTGATAAAAAATAATCATGGAGGTCATGTACTAGGAGTCAATTTATTTTTGCCCTTCTACTAGAAAATAGTCAAATTAGTTTTTGTACATTAGATAAAAAAATAAATTGGTTCTTTTTGTTAAAATTTTATCCATTTGCACTATTAAAACTAGCGTGGTTGACAAAATAACCAAACAGTGATACATTGTGTACCACGTGTACCTCATGTTGACGTAAAAGACCAATTTTTAACAGTAGAAATGGTTAAAATTTTTAATAGAATAACTATTTTACTCTTTGATCTAATATACCTAAATTACTTTATTCATATTTTTAGTAAAGTGGGCAGGCCTCCATAATACTTTAATCTGACATTTTAGATGAATGTGATGAAGATATTGAATAGGTTAAAAGACAAGTACAATTATATTAATAAATTCAACTATTAAATTATTAAAATATTAATTATACAAAATAAAAATGAAAAAATTATTTAATTTTCACCAGTTTAAATACATATTAATATTTTTTACTTTAATCCAATAGTAGGATGGTAAGGAATGAGGCAGCCCATTGGCCCCTACGAGATGGCTGAAAAGGACAAACAAATAAGAGTTTAACAAGCACTGACTCAAATTTTTGCTGACAAGTTTCCTTTAGGCCCATCAACTACTCAGTTCCATTGCATGGATGTTGTAGATAAAGCCCGTCCATGTTTCAACATTACTTGCACCAAGTTCGAACATATCTATTTCATTTCTAAAATTTTCATGTATTTGTAAAGTTATAAGATTATATCTCGATACTAATATTAAATATGTTTGAATAAATATATTTCATAAAAATAAATATTAGAATGACAAAGGGTAATTTTATGAATTTTAGCATCAATGCATTGAGTTACAATTATATTTTGAGTAAAAACATCTGAAACCATTAAAACACCAAAATTTTTAAGTGCAAACAGATAGATAGAGAGGGTGTCAAAGTAGGATTAACAAAGCAAGTTAAAGTAAGGATAAAGCTTGAATGATCAAGAAATGTCGATAGTGCAATAACCTAAAAGAGAAATATGACATATTGATAATTAATTATTTTCTAATTTTAAATTACTAAAACTTCGATAGTGAAGGTGGTAAAATGAACAAGTCTAAATAGAACTCTCTAAATTTATTTTATTTTAGATTTAATTATTTTAGGCTCGAGCTCATTTTATTAAATTTGGACTTTTTCAAATTTGAATCTTATCATATTTGAAAGTTTTTAGGCTTGAATTGGTTCGAGCCAGATTGGCTCAGACAGATCAAAATTATTTTCAAATTTTATAAGTATTTTTACTTTGCATTACATTATTGTAATATAATCCAAATTCTAGTCATAAAATAGTATAACATAGTACAATATAACTAGTAAATAGAAGGACACGATTATAACACGAAAAGAAATATAACACAACACTTTAAAATATGAACTGCCTGCTCTAGTATGGACATTTAGCATGTTGATAGGTCTGCCGTGACAAATGGGAAGTGTTTTTCCAATGCAATGCAACAGAAGAGAAGCATACTGCAAATGCAGGAATATCAATACTTCCACCTTCAAACTACCAACCCTTATCAATTGCATCTTTCCCAACGTCTGGCAATTGCATTTGTTTCTGACATAAGCCTCTTTGTTGAGCTTCGTTCGCAGGCAAAATAATCAAATTCTAAAGCAAGCACAAGATTGTAATAACTTCAGTAGGTTAGCTGAGTGACCCAACCAAATAGCCTGAAACAAAATCTCGAGTAAGAGAGAATGAGGAAAGGAGTGTAAAGAGACGCCTTTGCATCTTTGGCACGTTTGTCACTACAACAAAACAGCACAACGGGGATCGAGCTATCCTCGAGAAGGGGACATGAAATTCTGAGAGTAGACAACAATAAAAAAAAAAAAAAACTATACTCATCAGCCCTAAGAGCAAAAGTTAAAGCTTAAAAGCATCATATGCTTATTGGATCCCATGTTAAGAAATGATTGGAATTTTTAAAGGGAAAGTTGACATAAGAACAAAATTTGTAGCCACTAAAAAGAATCTTCCAATATGTTTTAATAAAGCAGAAGCAACCCTTTCATTCTTGGATGATTTGAGTTCCATTTCAACATCCGAAGTAAGCAGAAACCCTTCCATTACAAAGTTCATGAAGGAAACACCAAAAATTAGCAACTAGTTTGGTCGGTATTTTCCAAAATATGCATGCAGTCAATGCAATTCCAAGTAAAAAGTAGACTGGATGACTTCCCTTTTAAAGTACTGATCACCCAGCTAAGCTCATCTAAACAAATACCAGGTCTTCTTGCAGTAGCATCTGGTAGATCGGCTTTGAATTAACTACAAGAGAAAAATAGGTGATCACTATTCACTACATTCGCATGATGGAAAGGCTGGAAAGGCTATAAGGCTGGAAAAGCTGCTCAAATGTCCAAGATTGCTAATCAGGTTATCAAAGAAAATTTTAGCACACACTTGGGGAACATATCAACTTATTCCAAAGGCAACTTTGGTAATTTGTTCCTCTACCCGTTCTAAGTATCAGCAGGTTAAAAAATTCCCAGAGCTTTGCTACATAACTCCATCTGCAGCAGTATCTTGAATAGTTTCTAGCAATCTCCCCTATTTTCAAGATTTTCTTCCAACTCCAACTACATAGTAAGAGTCTTAACCTGCCAAAATCCAAGCAATGCAAATGGATCCGGAAATACAGAAAAGTGTCCATATATGTTTCAAGATACAAGCAATGTACCAAACTTTAACGTTTTGCCCCAAATCCAAGCCAAGGATACCAGCTCACTTCCACACCTTTCACATCGCCTCTCTTCCTTTTTCCATGGAAAAGAACGCATTTGATTCAGCTTATGAATAACCCTCCCTAGCAACATGAAATTTGAATACTAAATACACTACAGATCATATCAATTCTGATTAGTGTCATTAGTGCAAGACAATATCATTACTGTAAGCAAACATGACTTGTGATGAGAAATACATTGTAAACATCTTCCAGGGTAAACGCAATAATCCAGCAGTGATGCATTTCCCTAAGGAAGCAATAGCCAATGGTACTGGAAATGCGATTATGTTTAGTCCAATTTTCCTCGTGCATGTAAATGAACAGACAACATGCTTAGTTGGATTGAGAAGCAAATTACTCGAGAATCTGGAGCGGTTCCTTACCTAAAAATCTAGGTCCAGTTGTCTATGTATTTTAAGTAATGAATAGTTAGCATTCGTTATTACTCAGCCAATTAGGAAAACTGCTACTTTCTCATGTAAAGCCAGGATGCAGCATCTTAATAAAAAATACAGATTTATTTTTACGCATGACAAAGATCTTATTGGATCAAAGGTGAAACAATAGAATCTTTAAAACTGTCTCCAGAAATTCAAAAACAAGGATTAACAGACTTGGACAGGAAGCATAGTAAAACACAGAAAATGAAGTGTGAAACTAGGATAACCTTCTAAGCATTACTAAACAGGTTTATCAAGTTGTCAGCTAGAAAAAAGCTGCCCTTAAGGAGCACCTTCACAGCTTAGCTAATAACAGTTTTATTTTACAGCCATTCAAGTGGCTTATACAAAGATATCCCATGTGAGGATGGTTTATGCAATACTTCTCCAAATTCACAAAAAACATGTCTTTCCAATTTTTTTATCTTATGCTTGCTCTTTGCAAGATTATTATTACCAATCCTCTTCAAAAATTTCGCTTCATCAATTATTAACAAGCACAAAGATCAATTTATGAAATGATAATACAGAAAACATGAAAAGTAAAGATCTCAGCATGATTACTTTGCAACAAGCAAAGTGAAACACGCATGGCCCAGCAGAATGACACACATGGATAAGCTTATATTGAGGTCCAAAAGAAAACCTTTTGGAGAATTCCAGATATTAGGTCAATCCCATGGCAGCCACAAGATTCAGGTAGGAACACAGATATCTAGGGCTCGCATGAGACCTGAAATAGAAGAATCCAACAAGCCAAACTAAAGAAATTAGTGCCTCAAAAAATCTTCCCCTACAAATTGCCTCACTGTTGAAAAGCAAGAGAAAGGTGCCAAACCCAAAAATCATCTTCAGAGTTCAGACACTTGGAAGAAAGGTGTCTAAGCCTCCTTCTTCAACCCTGGAAAATACAGGGGGAAGCATCAATAATTTCCTCAATCTGAGAATGAATATGCTTCAAACATATTACTATACCCCGAGAACATTCTCACCAAATTGAAAGCTTGAAACATCTTTGCTTAGTACTAATCAAATATCAAGAAAAACATAAACACAAACACTTAATCAGAAACAACCAGAGGGATTTTATCACATGACAATCTTGTTTTAAATAACTAAGCAATAAAATGTCACCAGAAGATTTGTCAAATATCAATTGTGCATCTAACAGATGCAAGAAATATACAGAAGAGAAAGATTCAGAAAAATGCATTCTTGATTTCTGCTCAATTGTTAGCAAATTCCCGGTATGCTATTTCTCAAAGATTTGGTTCGCTAAAATAAACATACAAAATAGGGAGACAAGAAGGGATAGAATAACTGATACACAATGCTTAGCTCAGAAACATTTAATGGTCTTCAGTTTCTGTTGCGTTACATTCATTTCAAAATATATCACTATATGCTCTATACCTAAATGAGGAAAATTGATAGCATATTTCATCAAGCTTCATACAATTGAGGGAGTCACCAGTGTAATTATTTATCCAAGTCTATTCCTAAGGGAAAAAATAGAGAACGGAAAAAAATAAAGAAAAAAAAAACTAGAGAGACTCCTGGTTATCTTATAGGAATGTTACTATCAGAGGAAATTAAGTTTCTTAGCTCCATCAAATGTTCATCATTAGATATATGAAGTGAAAGACGAAGATTTGTCACCAAAGCTTCTTGTTCCCAACTTAAAGGCCCTGATGCGTGCAAGGCCTCCAAAGTGCATCGGTATGCACGTAACTTTATCTTATGAATCAAGGCAGCCAGTTCCTCTTTCGTAGGAAGGAGACAATTTCCTTCCTCGTCTCCCCTTGGACAGAAAGATTCAGCATCACTACATTGACCATCAACAACTTCAATAGGACCTGTGGAAACGCAATGAGGCAACCTACAGAAATTGTTACTACTTACGCTACAACTACCAACAGAGCATGTAACACTATCAGCATCATTGGTTTCTGCAAAATAACATCCAACAGCACCATTTGGTTTTCTCCAGTCTCCATGCACTTCAGACAAGCCAGTTTTGTCGTTAAGAGAAGAATGTACGTATTTTTCACCCAACATATCTCTTGGGAAAGCAACAGCATCTACCTGTTCAACAACCGATGGATTTGCAGCAACAAGTCGATACAATCTTTCATTTCTCTCAACTGCTCTAAGCTTCTGTCCAGCAGCAGCATGAGCTTCAACCTGAGAGTAGCATCCTCTCTTTAGAGTCTTTGAGGAAGCAATAACAGAATCTCTGTAATTAACCTTTGTGTTAACAGGACCACATTCATCCCTGACATGCCTATTTGTCCTTCTAATAGTATTTTGAAATTGGGAGCTAGAATTTTGCTTGTATCTAAGAGTGGAATTTTCACCATGTTTAAGATCTACACAACTACCAGAACCCTGCAAGTAGACATGATACAAATGAATATCTTGCTTGCAGAATGAGAACCAAACATATGACATCAAATTTATCATAACTTAATAGAAATGATTGATACTACTTGGATCAAGTAGGGTTACTGTCTGAATGAAGGGATTTCATTTAGATTAGACAGATGAAAATATTCAACTTCAACTTACAAAAAGATATTAAATGCATATGGTAATGAACAAAGATAGACATGAATATAAATGAACTTTGAATAACATAAAATTGCTTAACTGGAAAAAGTAAATGCAGAAATGGCTTTGAAAACTTAAAATTTTCAAATGCACGAGGAACATAGATTAAGAGAGGAAGTACCTTTCCAATCACAACCCACTCATTGTCTTGCCATGATTGTCTCACACGGATGTCAAATTTACTGACCCTAAACTCCAGAGATGATCCAAGCAACCTAACCAAAACATACTTTTTCTCCAAAATCGCTAAAATTGTTGCCATCTTCCAAGAAAAATTGTCAAAAACCTCAACAACATCACCAGGAACCCAATTATCTGAAACTACTAATGCAGGAGGACAAGGTCTAACAGCTTTCCTAGATACCATCTCCACAATTGTCTTGTCAACGGCATTGGAATAGGCTTCATATCTAACCTTATAGTTGTGGCCATTGCCACTGATTATTTCAGCACAATGCCAGGAGCCTGATGGCACCTCCTTTTTGCTCAAGACTTCTACTTTGGTCCCTTTCTTGAATCTCATGATCCCTATTAACAGCAAAAGACGTAGACAAAGGAGATGATTAATTCATAAAACAAACGAAAACATAATACTCAATAAACACCTAATAAAGCATACGAATACAGTTAGAATAGCCTAGCATCCTCTAGAAAAAATTAAAACAAGGGAACAGTGGAGGAAAAACAAGATCAAAATTTTGAATTAGGATTACAAAATTAAATTAAAAACAAATTTTAATTACAAAATGTAACAAATAAAAAATTTGTGTTCAAAAGAACAACAAAAAGATCTAATGCAAGCGTTATTCATTCTTGTAAATTAGTTTAAAGTAAATAAACTAAACAAAACAAAACAGTCAGGAGTCTGTTTGGTACGCAAGAAAATGCAGGAAAAAAAAAGAAATCAGGATTTTAAGGAAAATTTTAAAGTGATCTACTAAGTTCAAACTCTTCCTACCTTAATAATCAAAATTTTAAAAAAAGTTAATAAACAGAAATTTAATCGCCTTTCTTCCTTTCTGTCTATGGCTCCACCATTTTCTCAGTAGCCAAACAGAAGAAAAAAAATAACAACAATTAACAAAAACGAAAGAAAAAAAGACAGAGAGAGTCGTAAAGCAAAGAAAAATTAAAGTTGCTCATAATCTAAACAATCATAAATATATCATAAAAAAAAGGATAAATACTTATAATCATAAAATTGATGAAGAGTTCAACTAACCTTCGATGGAGGATTGAATAGAGAAAAAACAGAGATTTTTTTTTTTGTTTTTTGTTTCTCAATGCTTTGAGAATTTAATTTGTTGTTATGAATTTTTGTTTTTGATTATTGGGGAGAAATTAGTATATATGGCGTTTAAAGATTTTAATTTTAATTTTTCTTTTTAATGAAAGAAGAAAAAGAAAGAATAAGGGAAATTTGAGTATAATAAACAAGGAATAATATGGTAAGCTTTCTATGCCAAGTTGCCAACTGCCTAAGAATAGCTTGTTGTGGTTGCGATTAACTGTTCCAATCTTATTGTGTTCATTGTGCATTCTCTCTCTCTCTCTTATTTTCTTTTAATTTCAATGTGAAAAAAATATTTAAATTAAAAATTAAAAATTAATTAAATTAATAATAAAAAAGACATTCAGATGAACAATAGATATAATCATCAGCCAGTCAGACCGAATTAAGTGCAACCCGACCTACCATTTCATATCTTAATAAAACATTAAAAATATATTTTATATTAATTATTTTTATAAAGCTAAGATTTCTTTTATTATTTAAATTGTGTTGAGATGGGACCGAATTTATCTATGATAAAACTCCTTGCTCAAACCCTATTCAAGTCAAATCAAGTCATGGATAGATATAATTTATATTAGTTATTTATTAAATAATTATAACTTTTAAATATATATAATAAATTAAGTTTTTCTCAAAAAAAGTAATTAAGTGTTTTTATTGAATTTAAGTTTTTATTCGATTGAGTCTTGATTCGATTAGTATGAGTATTATCGTCAATGCAAAAAGAAGTAAGTTTTAGTGCGTTAAAAGGCTAGAGCTATAGATAATTCTATGTATTGTGTCAAAAAAGAAAATTAGAACTTATAATGAGTTTTTTTTAAATTTTGTCTTACCTTTTGTTATTTTTATTATGGTTGATAAATTATTGAAAATTTTATTTCATTGAAAATGAACATTTTTAACCTTTAACTTTTTTAATTATGTTTGATAACAATATTAATTTTTAAGTAATATAAAATTTTAAATAAAAAGTGTTGAATATGATAAATAAATTAATAGTTGCATCACTTAATGTGAAAAATATTAAGTTGATTTTATTTTTGAAATAACTTATTTCTTTATTTTATTAAAATATTATTTTTATTTTTATTTTTATCTAAAACTATTCAAAATAAACAAATAATACAATATTAATTGAATAAAATATAAAATAATGAGTTTTCAAAAACAAGATTTTTACAGTTTTATAATATAAATTTAGTTCGTATAAAATTGAATACTTAATTTTTCAAACATTTTGTAAATTATTTTATTATTATCAATTCTTCAATTGAATAAGTGTGACTTGATTCTTGATATATTATCACTTAGGATTTGTTTGATAATTAATTGAAAAATAAATTAAATCAATTGAAAATATTCTTAAGTACATTTGGCAATTCATAATAAAAGTTATAAAAATTTAATAAAAAATGTGAAAATGATAAGTAGATAAAGAGTTATTTATCATTTATGTAGATTCTTTTCATTCTTTTAAAGTTATTTTATTTATTACTTTTAATATTATGTTTTAAATATTTTACCTTTAAATTTTAAAATTACATTCATCAAACAATTTTACCATATTTCATACTTAACACCAAGCAGTTCTTATAAATTAAATTTAGTACTTAATTTTTAATTTATCAAATAACACCTTATATTTTAATTCTATTATAATCATAGTTTCTGTTTCTACAATATGGATATTTTTCTTTTAGATTTTTTAGATTTAAATTTGCTTATGTGTGATCTTGTCTAGATTTATTTTAGTTTAAATTTAGATATACTTGATTTTTAATTTTTGTACTTTACCTTAAATTAATTCCGCTATAGTTACTCAAACATGTATTATTTATGATTATATTGTAAATACTGTACATGCAATTGTAGCTATGAATTCATAAACAAATTTTTTATAACAAATATTACCTTTTAGATATTATTTTTAAGAATTTAAATCAATCATGCAATGATGATTACAAATTTAAATTAGGGTTGAAACTCACAAAAAAAAAGTGAATGGATGACATATATTTTTTAGGTTGGATTATATCTTTTATATAATCTAAGACCCACGTTTGCAAATAAAATATATATATATATATATATATACATAAATATATATATTGCTCCAAGAATTTTAGTGAATTAAATATGTGAAAATAATTATATGAAATCAGAAACTTCCAAGTTCTTAAGTACCCAAGTTTTAACTACTTAATAAAGAAAAAAGGATGATATTTGTAATGTGTTCATGGCATTCAGTAGAGCAAGGAGTTTTGTGATTGTAGAAACGTGAAATTCAAATACATCCGAAACCAGTAAACTTTGATCTTCAAGTTCATACCCAAATTATTTTAACTTCTAGATCAATTTCGACTGTTTAAACTCTATTTTATTTTACTTTTATTCTTTGTTTAAGAATCTATAAATTTAGATGAATAATAGAAGCAAGTGGTTAAAAAGAAAAAAGGCTTATTTTTGTGTGCCACCATTTTCTTATTTCATTTTATCAACTCTATTCTTTAAACAAAGTTTAGGTGTTTAGGTTTGCAGCAAGCTAACTAATTGCGTGAATTGTACTATTAAAAATCACTTCATCATTATTTTTATATATATTTCTACCAGAAGCTATTCGCCAACAGAGAATTAGGTGACAAAATACTTAATATATATAATATTTGGTACATTATTAGTGATATTTTAAACTCTATAATTAAATATATGTGAGTCACTCTTTATTTTATTTTTATTTTAATTATTTTTAGAATTAAATAAAGTAAATAAGAAAGATAGAATGAAAAAAGAAAGAAAGTAAATTTAACCTAACTAAAATTCAGCTTCAAGCTCCAATTAAATTATTAGTAGAGCAAAAGAGAAATGCAGCTGGAATAACAGTTTCTTATAAGATGCTTAAAGAAAATATAGTATTGTGATTTGATTCTAAATAAAGTTAGAAATTGTTGTATTATTTATTGAGTCAAGAGTTAGCAAGTGTTTAATATATAAGGGTATAATAAAATATTTAAAATAAAAAAGAGACTTACTTATGGTGGAATAAAAAATTACATTAATAATGTATCAAATATTAATATATATTTAAGCTTGATGATGAATTATTTTCCTCAGTAACAAAAATGAAATAAATTATTGTATTTCCACAAAAACTCAATTTTAAAACTTATTTTTCTTATAAAAATTCTTAATTTTGCATATTAAAATTTTGAGAGTTATTTCATTCTAAAACATCATTTAATGAATGCATCTTTTGTTTGTAGATGATTTTATCGTGTTTTGTAAGTGGAGATTAAACAAATTGATGATGTGGTTAAAAATATTTTGAATAAATTTGGTGCTTATCCCGACCATAGGGTTAGCGCCTCTAACATGCAAATCTACTTCTCTAAAAATACCGAGGAGAGTATGACCCACTTAATTAGCTCGAGACTTGGCTTCAATAGAGTGGAAGATTTGCGGAAATACCTTGGTTGCCCACCGTTTCATAGCAGAGTCATTATTGATACATTTTAATTCCTTGTAGAGAATAGGTGGTACGCAAGAAGTTGTCTGTGGTTGGAAGGATTACTCTGGCAAAGCGGTTTTACTTGCAATCTCAAATTATTATGTTCATTCTTGTGACGATCTACAATGAGAGTGAGAAGATAGTGTTAATTTTCATATGGGGGTGCACATTTGAATCCAAAAAACCACTACCAGTTAGTTGGGAGAAATGCTATAAACCACACTCTATTGGTGGATTGGGATTGAGGAATCTTCACCATTAAAATAGAGTTTTGCTTCTTAAAATTGGCTTTTCTCTCCTTTCCAAATGAGATGCATATTAAGTTCAAGTGCTTTAGAATAAATATAATATACAATGAATGTGTCCTCTGTCAAATAGACAAAGTTTTTGCCCATATGTTTGGCGAGCCTTGTCTAATGTTTGGGCAGACGTACTGCAAGGTATTGGCAATGACAAATTTGTGAACTTCCAAAATGATCATAGGGTTAAAGGTATTGGCCTACTACAAAACTGTTATATTGGCAACAGTAATTTGATGGAGGACTTGTATGTGAAAGACATGGTTGAGGGTTCAGGCAGTTGGTTGATTCAGAAACTTCATTTGATGCTACCCGAAAATATAGTGCAGAGAATTATTGGAATTATCTCACCCTCGGATAGAGCGAATGATTATAGTATGGTGTCGATATGATCTCAATATGGGGCACTTTCAATAGCAAATACAATAATGCTACAACTACAACCATTTGAGGTGACGTTAAGTTAAACTAGGACTTAATCTTGAAGTTTGAAACCACGTAGAGGGTAAAACAATTTCTTTGGATTGTGAGTGATGAATGCTTATCGATGAACAGCGAACAGGTTAGAAGACACATGGCAGATAAGGGTCATTGTCGACGTTGTAGTGTTGAATTGGAGTCAAGTATTCATGTGTTACATGACTATTATTTGGAATTCAGTTACATCTGCTGTTACATATATAAGTCAAGACTTTATTTTTACATATATTATAGGTACTTGATTCATTCAAAATAAATTTAAAAATTATTCTATTAATTATTTAAATAATGTATTAAAAGAAATTTTTTACAAGAAAGGTATTAATAAAAAAATTGTTGCACATGATAATCCACAAATTAATTTAATATATCTACCCGACCTACTAATAACAAAAAGAGTTTATATGCATGTTAATTTGCAAGTGAATTAAAATTGGTATAAAATAAATTGAGAAATTTTAAATGTATATTTTATTTGTTTTACACATTTATTCCAGGATTGATTTGGAATTCATTTTAACCTAGTTATAAATGTTGTATTTAAAAGAAAGATTTAATTCTTTTTACAAATATTTAAATAATAAAATTGAAACCCTGCAATGAAAACAAGACGTGGCAGAAAAGCATCAATTTTGAATAACTTAGGGATACGTAAACCCAAAATACACACTTTGGCAGCACCAAAATGAAATAAAGATGACAAATTCATTATTTAGTGATGCAAGTCAAGCAGCCAAAAGGAAATTGCTTTCCCTTTTCTATTTAAAATATTTTATAATTAAAAGAATAAAACCCATAAATAAATAAAAATTGATTAATAGAAATATGAACCATGCCTGTATTAAAAAAAAAAAAAAGGTAAAATTAATTTTAGTAAAAGTCATAACAATCTTGTTCCTATCACCCTCTTTGGTTGTTCCTTGTATCATCAACCATCTATTCTTCTTTTTTTATATCACATTGCCGAATATAACCTTAAATTGGAATCTGTGTTTGCATGTATATATAAATGAGAAAAATAGATTGTAAGTGGTACACCATGGAATCTGTAACAAATAACATTACTATTCCGTATATACATACCAACAATGGACCACCAGTTTCATTTTGGGATTTCAATTTTTTTTTTTTTTATTATAAAAATTAGATACATGTGTTATAATTATTTCATAATTATAATTTTGAACAGTTACTTTTAAAATAAATAAATAAATTCTAGACTTAACTTATTTATTTTTCCTCTCTTAAAAACTGTACACGTTATTTCCGTTTCATTAATAGAAATATCATCTTTCATTTTCACATATATCGTGAATAACAGAGTATTAGATTTAGAGGTCTATTTAATATGAGCTGCCTTTAATGCCTTCGACATTGCCTCCAAATTTAATTATTATAAATTATTTATGATAACCACTGAAAAAATTTATTCATCATATTCCTTTTATTTTTAAAATTATATTTATTTTTAATATAATGCGTGTAACTATTTATAACTTTTTCTAAATTCATAAATAAAAAGATAATATACTTTAATGTGCTCGAACTCACATATTCTTATATTGATAATAATATTTATCAGAATCGAGTTACTTTTTATATTTTAATAAAACCCATTTAATTGAACTATAAAAATAAATATACCGACTTATCTATACTTAATTAAAAATATATAATAGAAAAAACAAAACAATGTCTCCATCACATGGGCTTATTATTTAGGCTTTGGGCAGTCTACCTTGGCCCTAGGCGATGTTATAAATTATTAAAAAGTTTTGCAATTAATCATCCGATGCTTAAAGAATTGTTAATAAATCATAAAATCTTAAACTTTAAAATAAAAAAGTAAATATTTTATATAACAAACAATCAAAAAGAAGAAAAAAAAACTAAAAGCTTCACGAACATGGCTTCATATGTATGTTTTAATTAAATTTTCATATTATATTTTTAGTGTAATATGATTTTATTGTGCATAAGCTTGATGTTTAATATATTATATTTATTTTGAATTTGCTAAATGATTATTTTTTTTGTAAAATTTATTTATGAATATTTTATATAATTAATGTATTTTTATCTTGAAATTATTTTAATTTTATTTATTTGATATTTGTAAATATATATTAAATATTTTTTAAAAATATTGATAAATCTAAAACAATATATCAAAAGTAGTTTCAATAGAAAATGGTGCGGTATTGACGACTTTGTTTGAAACTCATTTTCAATATAAAGGGTTTTAGCCTTATATATTTGAGTTTGAATTGCTCAATGAGTGTTTAGGGATGACAATAGAGAGAAGCGTGACAAATGTTGTCAAATTTACCACTTTACGGTTGTGATTTTGCTCACCATCTATCCTGGTCTAATAAGGATGTGTAATCTTAAAAATCACAACTACTTTCATAAATGTTGAATACATCCATCCCATCCTACCTTAGCTCAATTTAATTTTTGCTATTTAATTTTAAAATTTTCAATCTAAATTATAAAGCAAGAAAATATTTAAACATACTTCAACAAAGTTGTAATATTCTCATTTTGGACATTAGTTTTAAAAATATGGTTAAGGGAAAAAGTAAAAGAATTTACGGTTTTATCTATAACATATTTTTATTTTTAATAGTTATATATAAAGATAAAATTGTAATTTTATATAGTGAGATGGAGCAAGCAATTATTACAACAGCTCCACAATTATTATAAAACTTTTTCCTACCACTTCTAAATAAAAAATAAATAAAAAAATCACTGCATTTGAAATAGGTTAATTTAGAATCCATAAGATAGTTCAAATTTTACCATTCCTATAAATATTACTCACGTACTTTCTTGATTTGCCCGACTGAATAATTGGCTTGCTCGACAAAACAATTGTGATAATTGTTTGTCAATTAGTTTTGTATGACTGGTGAAAAATAAATACGTGATTTCATTTCATTCAATTTTTATAGACTAATAACTGAAAAAATCGATTAAATTATTAAAATAAAATAAATAAAACTTCTTTGGTTCACTAGGAATGATATTTTGTTGTTTTGATTTATTTTTTTAAAGATTTACTTATTTAAAAATAAAAGAGAAAAAGTACTTGTAAATTATTTACATAAAATTTTTAAGAGAAAAAGTACCATGAATTTATAAAATTGATATAATCTGAATCAATGTGTTGGCCTAAAGATCAATATATTTACTGTTTCTATTATAATTTAATTTTAAGTCACGCTAAACGTATTATTATTAGGATTTTGCTCTCCTTTACAATTTAAAAATAATAATAATCTCTATGAATTCTTTCATAGTTTTTTGTTTTGATTAAAAGAAAAACAAAAGCTATCGATAATGGAAAAAAATTAATATGTTATTTATCTAGACTGTGTAACCAAATATTGTTATATTACCATTACATATAAAATAAAAGGCCCATCATGTAATAAATTTAATCACTTGCTCTAGAAAAAATAGTTTTATTAAATTAATGGTGTTTAATATAATAATTTATTTCACCTTTCATTTATTTTTCATCTCCTTTTAACTCTTATATTTCTATTCTTTATCAAATCATTTTAAACTAGATAAAAAAATTAACATATGTGGCGTCCATATGTATGTCACGTTAACAATTAATTAATTTTAAAATATAAAAATTATAATTTTACACTTTTAAATTTTTAAAAATAATTTTAAATAATTAATTAATTATTAACATAGCGATTTACGTGTATGACACATCAACAAAATTAATAAACTCTAACTTTTTCATCTATTTTGAAATAATTTAATAAATAATATAAATTAAATAAAAACTAAAATAAATTTTTTAAAAAATTAGAAGGCCTTAAGTGATTATGGTTTTTCTTCTCACAGAACATGGGATGGTAAGCAACCTTTAAGTTGTCAGAGGCAGCTAAATGTTTCCAAATGATGTTTTCAACAACAACAATTACCATCTCTTTTGTTTTCATCAAGTCAAATTCAATGGTAAGCCCCGTTGTTGGTTTGCTTTATCTTTGTTCACATGTTGACAATTTCCATTTTTAAATATTTTTTTACATTTTAAATTTTATATAAAATAAACTTATGATTTGTCAAATTTGGGTATGTTAATTTAGTCCAGTTATTTTATTTTGGTTATTTATAAAATAAACTTTTAATAAGTCGAAATTAATTCATTAATCATGTATTTTATATTTGGGTAATTAATTGGTTAATTTAATTGGATTGGGTTATTTTATATTTGAGTATTATATAATTTTTGGGTTGGGTTTACATTTTGAGATTAGTTGAGTTGGTTTATATAGATATTGTGCTGCAGCTTTCGTATTTAAAGTTATTTTAGTTTAGTTTTTATAGTATTTTAGAAGTTAATTTTAGCATTTAGGTTAGTTATATTTTATAAATTTCAAATTAATTATATTTTAATTTAATTTCGCTTGCTTTTTATCATTTTAGAGTTACCTCGAGTTTCTTGTTTTTATTATTATTATTATTATTATTATTATTATTATTATATATTGTAGGTCTTAGATCAAGAACGAAAAACTTGAAGTATAGAGCAAAAAGTGGTAAAGAAAAGTCTTTTACTTCACCGGAATTAATTCAGTACGGTGGAGCATGTTTTTAAATTTAGAAAATTTGATAGTAAGCACTCTGCTTTACGCAAGACGAAACCTTAAAAATAAAGGTAACGGAATTTAAGAAGAAAAACAGGAGGAAAAGAGCAAGAAATCAACTTGGAGGCTAAAGAAATACTCTCTCACATGAAGGGAAATTTCAAGCTTCCAAAGACAAGAAGAAAAAGAAATTTGAAACGCTTGACATAAATTCTTTAACTATTTTCTCTATAGATTATTTCTTGGGTGAGTATTTGGTACATTGACACTATTTTTTTTTATTTCATAAGCAACCTTAAAAATTGGCATGTCTTTTTTTAATATATATATATATATATATTTAATATTTTATTATACCCTTATAAGACACTTGTCAACCCCCGAATCCTACTTGTAGAGTTTAAAAATTTCACGAGCAATATACCAAATAATTTCCCTTATTTCTTTTTATTTTTTATTGATGCATGCTTGTTGTGAATATCTTTTTGTATTGTTTTCTCAACTCATTATGAACTGTAATAGGCCCAATTTAACTGGGCCCAAGACTAAATAAAAAAAACCAAACCAAAAATAAATAATTAAACTATCAAAAACTACAAAACAGGTTACAGGCCCAAATACCCAAATTACAAGCCTGAACTTAAAACCTACTGCCCAATTTTATAAAACAAAAACCCTAACCCAAAAAATTACAAGCCCAATGGCCCAAAATGTTTAAACATTTTCAGTAAACAAAAAACCCTAGAGCCCCCGCGCCATTCCTCCTCTCATGCCGCTCGAGGTCTGCCACAGCACGCCCATCGCCCGAGGTGGCCTTTTTTGCACCAAAATAGCCAAGTCCCCTCCGTTGACTCTCCAAAGACTAGCAAAAGAAGACTAAAAAATTCAAAAACAAGAGCAGAGAAACTATAGCAAAAGAAAGCAAATAGTAACTAAACAGTGAATAAAGCAGTATAAAATCGGCTATAAAAAAGCCATGAATAATGTAATTTTTGGTTACAAAGAATTGAATACAAAAAACAAAGAGAAAAAATACGAAAAATCAAGAATGAAAAAAGGTTACCTTTTTATTATTTTTTTTCTTTGCGCATTATTTTTGTTATCATTTTAAAAGAAATAAACAAAGAGTTAAAAAAAAGAGCCAAAAGCTCACCTTTTCTTGCGTTTGCGCTGTCACGGGTGGCCGAGGTTGCCATCTCCGAGGAAAGGTGGTACATTTTCGAGATCGGGAGTCAAACAGCCAAAAAAATGGTTATTTTTTAAATTTTCCGACCACCGTGGACGGCGGCGCTGTCACCGGCGATCGGCGGCCACAATGGTGGCTTGATGGTCGGACAATGCCCGGAGATCGGAAAGAGGGGGAAGGAGTTGAGAGAGTTTTTTTTTTTTTGAGAAAGAAGAGTAAAAATGAGTTTTTTTTTTTTAAAATTATTTAAATGAAAATATAAAACAAGATGCTGTTTTGAGCTAGGAATACAGACGCCAAAATGACGCTGTTTAAGGCCAACCCGCACGTGACCCGACCCGCTGCTAGGGGATCCGAGTGTTTTCATCTTTTGGGCTATTGACTCCCGTGGTCCTTCCGCTTTTTCTACCCGTTTCAATTGGATCCCTTTTTTTTCTTTAATTTGGCCCAATAATTTCGCTTTTATTTCATTTTAGTCCCTACTGGAACTGTGCGTTTTGGAGGACAAGGATATTTACACATTTGGTCCCTCCCCGTTATTCACGCGTTACAACTTGTTCTTTTACCTTATTTTCATTCCTGATTTTCGTCCAAAATTCCGTTTAAACTTAATTTAGTCCTTTAGGCATTTATTTTATTATAATTTAGGCCCCAAACCTCCTTTTATTTTCAATTCCACCTTTAATCTATTTATCTTCAAATTTTGTATTATTTCAAACTGTCTTATTTATTTATTTATTTGTATAATTTTAATCTTTAATCAATTTTTATTAATGATTCATTTCTTTTATTTACTTACGTTCCTATCATTTCTTTTATTATTGTTTTTAGTATTTCAAATTGGCTCATTTTTTCTTTATGGTGTATTCTTTTATATATATATATTATTATTATTCCATTTTATCTATTATTTATTCACTTGTTTATTATTATTATATAATTGTTTATAATCTCTTATTTACGCAAAATATTACTATTATTATTATATTGTTTTAATTCTTCTTTGTTACTTATTTATTCCTTTTTTTGATACTTTCATATCTATTATTTTTATCATTCATATCTATTATTTTTATCATGCATATTCCACTTTCTTTTATTATTATCTTTTTTTATTATTTAATTAACATTAAATTTAATTGATTATTGTCATTACTTATTTGTTGTCTCATTATTATAGATATATCGTCATTCCGCTTATTCGCGTTATCATTCTATTACTATTCCAATCATGTCGCGAGTTGTGTTTAAATATTCATTCTTTACACTATAATCCAAATAAAATAAATATGCATAGTTTTAAACATTACTTGTGTATTTATTCAAAAACTTTTGGAAATAAAGGCAATATTTCGTGTTTAGAGCTTCGAGAAATTGTACCCTAACTCACGGAGTTTCGACTTTCTCATTGAACTCAAATAACCGAATATCCTTTTAAAATCAAAATACATAAGATTTAAAAAAAATAAAATAAAGGCAAGCTCATTCTCAAAGGTTTGTGTTGTGTCCTAACTTACGAAAAGGATAATTTGCTACTTCGGGACGAGAAAGTCTTAAATGCACGTTTTGATTTATCCAAGCGATTTTAACTAAAAATAACATTAATAAAGAGGGATCGTATTTTTAAATTATTTTCAAATTTTTAACTTTCAACTCTAAGACACGAATTAATCAATTAGGTACCAATTTTGGGCGTTACGAGGGTGTTAACCCTTCCTCTTGCGTAACCAACTCCCAAATCCATTTCTCTGAACTCCGTAGACCAAAAATCGTTATTTTAATAAATCAAACATTTTATTAAAATGATCAAATTACGAGGTGATCCGATCACACATCATAAAAAAAATTGGTGGCGACTCCCATTTTTCCTTTTTTTAAAATAAAATTCGATATAAAAAAAATGATTTCGACATGAACTAAACTTTATTTTTTTGGAACAATGATAAATATTATTTCTTAGTTAATTAGTTAATTTCCTCATCAATTATTTCGATCATTGTCAATTGTTTATTCAATTCTATGCTTATTTAATCTGCTTGCCTGATCACCAAATTATATTAGTTTGATAATCTTATTGATTTATCCTAGAAAAGAGAATTTAATGTTGAGTCTAGATTGAATAGATTATGATTAATTTTAGTAGGATTGATGAAAAAGTTAATTTATAGCTAAGGTTGAGATGTTGATTTTCCCAGAAAAAGAGAATTTGATTTTCTACTAATTTGTAATGTTTTTCACTTGAAAATAAACCTCAACAGATATGAATATGAAATTTGGTGAAGCAGGACTTGGTCTTTACTTTAATCGAGAAGCAATCTCATCGTTCAGATCTGCAACAACTCAAAATTGATTTTTTTTTTTTTTATATAACCCATATACATATTCGTCTTGACTTAGTTCGCTGATGTAAGGAATTCTGAATGGTTCAAATTTTACAGTCATTTACTTTTGATTAATCTGTATTGAAATGGACAAAAGACTAGAAGACAATTAATACACAAATCACCTGCTTAATTTGACAAAGCCAAAAAAGGGGAAAAACAATATTAGTGGTGGAAGGACTGCATTTCTTGTGTCACCAATATGAACCAAACATTTGTCCATAAAAAATGTTTAAAAGAAAACACACGATGAAACTTAAAATATTCATACCCCCCATGATATAAATTAACATTTTTTTTCCATCTTTAGAATTGAATATTATAATGAATGCTCACTACAGCTAATGCAAGTTATAAGAACAATGAATAAATGATTTCACTTCTCAACATAAAGAACAAATGAAAGCTAGAAAGTCAAGAAGACGATGATGAAGTTCTAATGGACGACAAGAAAGCAAATATAACAGCAGTTATAATAATCATAGGCCTCATCATTTTCATCATCGTTGCTCGTTTATCATTGAAACTTTCCAAGGCTTTCTTCCTTATTGTAGGGGCAGATATCGCAGTAATCCTTGCGGTATTTGTATGCCTTGTGATTAGAGGGCGTTATAATCACAGACGGAAATTGTTAGAGAAAAAACTGGTATCTGAAGGTCGCGAGCTTCGAATCGAGTACAGTTTTCTTCGAAAAGTTGCTGGTGTTCCAATCAAGTTTAGGCTTAAAGAGCTTGAGGATGCAACAGATGATTTTCAGGCACTGCTAGGCCAAGGTGCGTCGGCTTCGGTATTCAAGGGTATCCTTAGTGACGGTACTGCTGTCGCAGTGAAGCGAATCAATGGGGAAGAGCACGGGGAAAAGGAGTTTAGATCAGAAGTTGCAGCAATTGCTAGTGTGCAACATGTGAACCTTGTGCGTCTTCTAGGTTATTGTTGTCTTCCTAGAGGGCCTAGGTTCCTTGTTTATGAGTTCATCCCAAATGGTTCATTGGATCATTGGATCTTCCCCGGAAAGGGAACGAAAAACCGACCCGAAGGTTGCTTGTCATGGGATTTAAGATATAGGGTTGCCATTGATGTGGCTAAGGCACTTTCTTACCTACATCATGATTGCCGGTCAAGAATATTACACCTCGATCTCAAGCCAGAAAATATACTTCTCGACGAGAATTATAGGGCGATCGTAGCGGATTTCGGTCTTTCGAAGTTGATGGGAAAAGATGAGAGCCGGGTTATTACCACAATCAGGGGTACTAAAGGTTATTTGGCCCCGGAATGGCTCTTGGAACATGGTGTTTCGGAGAAATGTGATATTTATAGCTATGGGATGGTTCTTCTGGAGATGATTGGAGGCCAAAGGAATGTAACTCTGATTGAAAATGGCAGTGATAAATCTCAAAGGAAATGGCAGTATTTTCCTAAGATTGCGAGGGACAAACTTGGAGAAGGGAAGGTAATAGAAGTTGTTGATCATAGGCTAGTTGAAGTGGGAGCCATTGATGAGAGGCAAGTGAAAAGAGTGGTTCACGTAGCACTGTGGTGCATACAAGAGCGGGCAAAACTGAGGCCAACCATGGCACAAGTAGTTGAGATGCTTGAAGGGCGTGTACCGGTGGAGGAACCGCCGGATCCGCAAATGATCATGGTCGATTTTTTATCGATAGACGAAGAGGAGTCCGATTGTCATTTCAGGCCAAAAATTGCTGCAATGGGATCAAATGTTAACAGCTGCAACATTCCTTGCTCATCTTCATCCTCATTTGCAATGTCCATGCTATCAGGACGGTAGCTATTTCTTCCTATTACAGGGATTCGAGGTTCAACACAATATATATAAAATTTTTCATATATTTAGAGTATCATAACTTACATCTGAATAATTACATCATACATGTAGTTATGTACTTCAAATAGAATTCTCCAAAGAAACAATATCAGTAATGCTATTTGATTTAACATAACATTCCTTTGCATTCTGATTTTGGTTTTTATTTTATTTTATTTATTTTCCATCCGAAACATGTTCATCTCTGAATAATGTAAAAATAGTATGTTTACTTGGTCACTTCCTTAAGCTAAGAAGAAGCTAATATATGAAAATGTTATTATATAAATAAAATAAGTATAAATGGTAACTTCAATAAATGTAAAATAAACAAATAAAACGATTGCCTAGATCCAACTTTTTCATATCCAATTTTTCATTGTAATTGATAAGTGGCTTTGTGTAAAGTTTTATTTGATTATTAACCTATTAGTTGGATATAATGTGTTGCTTTCAATGTTGAAATTTTAAAAAGACATGCTAATAAAATGAAAACAAAATGAGAACTTTATATTAGAATGAAATTATTTGTTTTTTTTCATAGATTTTATCTTTCTTGAATTATTATATAGAAGGATACTTATCATTTAAGTTAAAAGTCAACTAGCTAAACTAATAATTATTAAAGAAGATAACATTGACTTTATTATAATAATTATATAATATGTTGAAGTTAACAACAGTAATAATTTACACTTTAAAATAGTAAAATGTCATACGCCACGTTGCAAAGGTTAACGAGCCTAAAATATGTAATTGAAATTTGAGTCACCTCTCAAAATGAATGTAATAATAATTTTACCCAGCTCTATCCGCATAAAGAGTGGTGTTAGTAGTGAGAGATCCTACAATGTCCCATAATTACTGGTAGGAAAAGCAGGGTTTACCATCAATCCTTGGTGCTTTCAGAGCGCCGCCGCTTTTACTTACCCTTTCCTGAAAGCTGATGAAGAAGTTTACCTTCCTAAGATAGGTAATGGATGCTAAGGTCCCTTAAAACCTCAATTGTTTTACCAACATTAGAAAGATCCAGCTTGTAGTAAATATCCTCAAAATGGTAAAAATGAAAGACACGTTTTATCATATTAGGGTCGTCAATTCACAAGTTGCTTAAGTTATTATCCCTTTTATTCTATTCTGGCCCTTCGTTTTCACCAAATTCCAACCTTAATTTTTGAAGCCCTGTTGTTCTTCAAGGAGTCGAAGTTGATCCCTGATTTCTTTTTCAAGGGACCAAAAGCATGGAGAGTTAATACAAGACTGTGCATCTAGTAATAGATTTTCCAGTTCAATGAGATCACCAAAGACTTGTTTGTTCCATTTTCTTAGAGAAAAACTTGTAGTTTTAAGTTTACAAATCAATTTATAAGTTGAGGATCCTTTAACAATGGTATTCCAAGCAGTTTCAGTTACTTCCCTACATTGCGGGTGCAAGGCCCACTCCACATAGCTCAAACCAATAAGGTCTTGGTTGGTAGGGGAGCTTTCTATTAGTTGAAACTACCATAGGTCCATGACCAGAATGGATGATAGGTAGGTTAAGACTAATCTAGTCTATCGCAAATTTTTTTTCATGTAGTTTTGGTCGGCCATAAATGCAAGTAAGCCAAGTTTTGAAAGAGTGCTCCTCCAAGTAGAAAAACATCAAATTTTTGTTACTGGCAATTACGCTGCATTTAACAATTGTCCGCCACATAATCAGGGTACCACCATTACAATTGGTGATGAGCTCCAAACCTTTTTTTTCAACCATTCTGTTTCTTTTTATTTATTTATTTATTTATTTAAAAGAGATTTTTTTATTATTTAATTCCAGTTTTCATGGATTTATTTAAACACTAAAAATAATATGAAAACATGTTATAATCCTTCAGTAACATTTCATCCAACAACTTCACCAAAATTTTAGACAGAGAAAGTTTTGGCATATATTGCTAATTTGGCCACAAATTTATCGGAGCAAAAGAAAATTGCCTTTGGGTTTGGAGACAAAAAAAGTTATCATTATTTTTTTCCGTTGGTGTCTAAAGCCTTTGCTATTCGGAGTCTTCGAATCCAATCGACGTATTAGTGGAAAAGGTAAAATGCCTGAAACGCGAATGCCTTTTTTTTTTTTTTTCCTTTTTGATATCATATTTTCCCCTGTTTCTCCTTTTTCAATTTTTCTTTATGTAGAATAGAGTTCAATTTGCTAATTTATTCAACCAGTTAATTCTCAAAAACAGTGTATTTTTAAAGTTTCATTTTTGTTCCATCTTGGGCTTTTTATTTTATTTTTAATCTTTGTTTCATATGAATTTTCATCTAATATATTCTTCTTCTTTTTTTGTGTGTGTGTGAAATGGATATCATCATTTATTTAGAGTTCAAATCCCATTTTCGTCAAAGGTTTTGAAATATATGTAATTTGGATTAGATAGAAAAGTCTTCTTTCGGATGGATTTGTTGCAACGTACCTATTTTTGGACAAGCTTTTATGTTGATTCTGATATATATATATATATATATATATATATGAATTTAGTGAAAATTAATCATTTTGCTAAATTAACCTTTGATGTGAAATAAATATCAGTCTGTTCTTTCGTAATTCTAGGATCAGTGCTCCTTCTAGTTCAATAGGTGGGTTTGGCCACTGCTGCTTTTCGGTGGGATACAATGAGCTTCACAGGTCCTTCTATTGGTTCTGGTCAGTTAATCTGCTTTGCTCCATCTTACTCATTGGGGAAATGTTTATAATTATAGCTCATTATCAAGTTTGCATAATTGTTTTGATTGTTCTTGAGGCAATTGAATCAATCGGTTCTTCATTGTATGCATGGTGGATTGGTATATATATTGATTGAGTTAGATTTTTTACAAATTCACAAGCATGTTTTTCCTCCTTGTGTTAGATTTTAACGGTTAATACTTGAACTGTTCTATGACAAATAGCAGGTGGTAGAAGGGAGGCACTTGAATTTGGAAGAACTCATGTGGTTAGGCCCAAAGGTAGGCACCAAGCAACCGTAGTTTGGTTACATGGCCTTGGTGATAATGGTTCAAGGTATTGCTTTTTAAAATTCTTACTTTTAGTTTTTGGGAAATAAATTTAACTTTATTTTCTCAACATCAGTAATTTAACTTATTTTCTCTGTGGAAAATAAAACCATTTAATTTTCAAATTTGGCATTTCTCCTAAAGTGTCAAATATAAAAGGAAGAAATATCATGTATATTCTATTTGGTAGGTTGTATTCATGTCTAGCTCTTCCCTTCCCTGAGCAGATTTAGCTTTCCTTTGATTCTTTTTTTTTTCTCTGATTTTGTTTATTAACATTCTTTCACTTCTTTTACCTTTTCTTTTCTCCTTTCGTACTTGGATGATTGCATCCATTAAGTATAGTCCTAAGAGTTTAAGATGTTGTTAACATTTTTTGGGTGAAGCAACAAGCCAAATCATTTGGGTCCATGTGGCCATGGTTCTATTTATATGAATTATTATTTCGCAGTGAAGAAGTAAATACCTTTGAGATGTTATATTAGTTTTCCTTTCAGAAATTTTGTGGTGTTTCCTTTCCCTTAGTTTAGTAGTCCTGCATATCAATAATATGGATGTTGTTTTTTGTTGAATACATGGGGAATTTGTCAGTACGTGAACTAAGCAAAAAGCTCCCTTTCTCTATGCAATTTTCATTCTTGTAGTATAGCACTGTTACTATGATGCTTAAATAAGTTGTAGGGAATTAATCATTGCATGCATAAGAACCTCGTTCATCCATATTTGTTTTATGCTTTTGATCTTATAAACTAAGCTGATAATAAATTAATTCATGTTTATTTTTGAAGTGGTTGTCATTCACTTCATATTTCAATGTTTCATGTCTTCAATATGTTTTATGTTTCATGTTTGGCAAGTCTTTTCATCCAATCTGTTATATTGGTGCCTCTTGGAATTTGAATTATCATATAGTTATTTTGTCATCTGAGGCTCCCTATCTTGTAATGTATGATCTAATGTAAGTACATAGTATTTTTTGCAATATCTACTCATCCTCATTTACCTTTTTGTTTTATTCATCAGCTGGTCCCAGCTTCTGGAGACCCTCCCTCTTCCGAATGTAAGGATATGATTATTCTAGCCAAATATATTTAGGAGAATATATTCTAAGAATTAATTAATAGTTTTAGCATTTCTTGATAACATCATAAATTTCCATGCATATGATCCTATCGTGCAGATTAAATGGATATGCCCAACTGCTCCTACTCGACCAATAACTTTATTTGGTGGCTTTCCAACAACTGCTTGTAAGTATATTCATAGAACTCTGTATTGAACTATTGATTCAATCTCATATGAAGCAAACAAGAATTAAATTTCACTCTCTTCAACCTTATTATTTGATGATGGTGCTTTAAAATATAACATACATCAGGGTTCGATGTGGGAGAACTTTCAGAAGATGCTCCTGATGATGTAGAGGGTTTGGAGGCTGCTGCTGGACATGTTGCAAATTTGTTGTCAATAGAGCCTGCTGACAGTATGTTTCCTCACAACTTCTTTATAATGTTTTTATTATGCTATATTTTCCATTTTCTTTTTCTTTGGGTAGGGGGAGTGTCTTCGATTTCTCTTCTGATTTAGGTACTATTGCATTGTAGACACCTGTATTTTCTTCTATAAGGAGAGTTCATAAGGAACAATGTTTTACATCATACAATTGCCATTTATCAGTCTTACTTTCTACAACATTATTAAGTTCTCATGATTTTGGCTATGAAATGTGAATAATATTCTTTTCCTTTTAGAAGATAGAACACTGATTTTGGAACTCATTAGATTTACTGTGAGTTTTAATTTTAGTTTCATTTTCTAATTCTTGAATGTTAGCTGGTAGGACAATTATATGTACTATTTTTTGCTGATTATGTTAGAACACACATACGCTAATTGCTTTGGAAAATAGAGTGCTTGAATGGAAGTGACGGCTACAATGGCCATTTCAGGTTCCATTGTGATGAGCACAACAGAAAACATAACCACAAGATTGTTTGTGCAATTTTGTTTCCTTATGTCTGCGACTAATTTAGAGAGAAAATTCCACTATTTTACTCCCAATACAACAAGTTATTTAAGTCCTATCACACCAAAATATAACAACCTCACTTTTATATTTAAAGACTTCGATTTCTCATTTCTATGTTCTCCTTTTGAGACCTTAGGTAGTAAAAAAAACGCATTTCTCTCACAAATGCACTTACAAAGTACATTCCACTGTGAACAGATAAGTGCTCTCAATACTCTATAAAAAAAATTTATTCATGTCTCTCAAATATATAAGAGTTTTGAGACTTCCTAGTATACTAGAGATAAATTACAATCTAATCTCCAATTAGTTACTAGCTAAAATAGCAAAATATAATATAATGATAAAGACCAATGTAAAGGGGCTGTTGGAGATATGTTTTCAATGTTAGTCTGATCGAATATCCACAATCCAAGGTGTAACACTCTTATACCTGACCCGATCGCTTGGTCAAGATATTGGAATGCTACATTTGTTGCCGAAGCAATGTCAATTAATTTCAATTCATTTCATCATCTCATTCAAGTAATTAGGATCATTATACATTTTATATCATGATTCAAACTCATAATCGAGTTCTACACAAGCTTACGACAACTTTGTAATAATATGATATCGAACAGGGACTAAAATGTAAGATTTCTAAAATTTGAAGTTGACGTTGCAATGTTGAGGTTCCTCGTCACGACGTCACTCTTTGACTTTGTCTCATTGTGACGTGGTATACTCGTCGTCCCGACATGCACCCTATATCTCAAAATTTCCATTCTTCAATTTTTTGTACCTAAAACCCTATTCAAATATCAAATATCAAATTCCAATTAATTCAATCAACATATCATTCATATAAGCTCAATTCCAATCTCAAGAACTATATAATTCTTCATAAACTTAGTTAATTAAAGCTAAGTTTATAAGATTAACATAAAATTTCAAGTTCTACAATTAGGTCCACCAAAAGACTTATATTCACAAGCTAGACTTTAACTATGTGCATGCCATAGCTAGAACCAAAACATTCAAACCATACCTTTTTCCAAGCTTGAGATGTGATGAGATGAGCTGATGTCAATTCTCCACTCTAGCGCTTCAAGTCTTCCCTACGCGTTTTGAAATAATGTGTTAAGCTTGTGACAGCTTAGTAAAAACCACAGGAATTAAACTTTTTATTTAAGATTTAACTAATGTTAATATTAATAATTTCTTAAGAAAAAAAACAATACTAGTAGACAAAGGATAATTTTACAGGGCTTAAGTTACTTACTGAGCCTTTTGGCATTTTCTCTTACCATGTATCATTTGTATAACCCATTGTAGACTAAATAAAACATATCGGATATACGAAACAGTCACAATATACATTTCGATTGCACTGAAGTGCCACATTCATTTGCACCGAAGTGTTTTTTTCATTTCTCACCGAAGTGTCACATTTTTTTGTGCACATGAGATTTTCTAATGATATGCTATTTATATCCTACTAGTTCTCATCTCGTCTATATGGACTTTTAATACATTTATTTCATTACGTCCACTCAATCAAATGAAAATAATTTAAACTTTTCACTTTTTGGCTACTTTCTTACCTTTTTCTCCAAGGAATCCTTCACTTTTCTTCTTTTTTTCCTTCATTTTCATATCAAAACATAAAGCATTTACTTGTTAAAATCATATTCAAATAGCATATCTATGCTATTTAAATGAAACTAACATGAATTCCATGAAGAAACTTATCATTCTTATCTTGATCGCTTGTAATGAAACCTTAATTCTTATTTTCTCTCTCTTCTAAGACAACTATTGATACTCATTTCATAAAGTTAAGGTGACTAATGAGCTTCACTATTGATTTCATTAATGATTGATGAAAGAAATTGAAGGAATTAAACTTGAAAGGCTTGAAAATGGTGGAAAATGATTTATTTGTAATAAAAGCAAAAGTTGAGAGGATAGAGAATTGGAGGTGACATGATTTGTAATGGAAAGATAAATGATTTCATATTTTTCAACTTTTCTAATAAAAACATCTAATTAATTTAATAATTAAAATGAAAATTATCAAATTAGCCCACTAATCATAGTTTGACACATTTTAGTCCTTAATCTTTGCATTTTCCATAATTTTCTTATTTGAGTAATTACCATTCAATTCTCCAACATTCTCTATAATACCTTCCACGAATCATATTTTATTTTGGTAAAATTTCTCTTCTATTCCTTCCATTTAATGCAATCATTTCAATTTTTTATTTTTCTTACTTTTTCCGCACTACTTTTCATTATCTTACAATTAATTTAATATCCCGGATTTATTTTTCCTATTTCAAAAGTAATTTTAATTTTCTATCAGCTCTAACTACTTTCTATACTAACATTAAAAAATTCCTATTATCTATTTCTAAAATTCTCAAGTATATCTAACCTGACTTGCTGAGTTAGGGATATCACACAAGGGATTTGATCCAATTGATCTGATCCAATCCAAACTTCAAATCAAGTTGGTCCAAATAGATTGAACTTCACAGTTAGGCTTTCATACTTCCACAATATCAGCATTATCCAAAGCCCAAAGATTTTGTTCAAAAAATTGTCAACTTCTAATATGACAAGTAATAGGTTTTGTTGTTATGTTAGTTGTAGTGGCCACTACCATTGACACTTGACAACCATTTTAAAATACTTGCGTCAACAATCTCTACCTTTATCATTTTTTTGAACAAAACCAATCAAGTGAGAGACTTATCAACAATAACTTTTCCCTTTCCGCACAATTCTCTTAATCCATCAATCTTATCTTAAAACATGATTAGGCAATTTCAACCATTAATGCCTTATGAGTAATTGCATCAACAATTAAAATACTATAATTTTATGCAAGGAAGATGAGGATAAGAGCATGTGGAACAATGTAAAACCAACCAATAACCCATAAAATTTCCAATGTTCATCAGTTACAAAGCTTGTAATAAGAAGTAATAGAAAGTATGTAACAAAAAAAGTAAACAAAACAAAATAACTCCCATCAAGAGTAACAATTAACTAACGGTACTATCATCTTCCATCAGCACTTAGACAAGCTTCCATCTACTCCAGCTCAACTACTCCCTTTTTTTTATTGAAAAGAATTGCTAATGCATCACTATATGGGGTGAGTAAATTATTACACAAAACAACCTCTTTATATCTAATTTGTTGAATGGCCTATATCTCTAAGCGACTACTGATCTACTGTAATTTGATATGTCAAATTAATCTCTCTCGAGTACTTAATGAGTTTATTCTCAAGTAGTTTACGAGTTTTTTTTAATGTTTTTTTTACCAATTCTTAGATTTTAGTGTTAATGATAGTTTTTTTTTTTACATTTTACTTTTTTTGAAACCCAAATTACAAATTATGCCATTGAGTGTGTAATGATTTATTTGAGCTTGTGTAGGGAGATGACTAAGGTCGAACATTGAGAAGGACTTTAGCTGTTGTGTCTGTTGCGATAGTGACTTTCCATATCTTAAAGAAGTGAACTTCAACGAAAACTCAACTTGGAGTAACCTGTCATTAAACTCACGATACTAAGTATGTGGTGTCGCGACATTGATCCTTCGAGTCTTAACTACAAGCCTCGATGTTGTGATGCTAAGTAAATGGTTGAAGTGAGGAGACCTATTGCCATTATTATCGATGTTGCTACACTAGCAAGGTTGTGTCATGACACCAAGAACCCCCAAGCCAAACTTGTTTCCACTACCATGGATGACGCGACACCAAAGCTTGGGTGTTGTGATGCATAAAATTCTAACAAGTGCAAAAAATTGTATGGGCAATTTTGTGTCCAAACTCAACTCAAGTCATATCATTTTCTTGAAGGGTGTTTTTTTCAACGTTAGGGTTAAAGAATTTGAAGTATTTAAGTTATCTTTACGTCACAACTAAAAGGGGAATCATTTATTAACTTTTTGTCAACATCTTTTATTCCATCACAATTTTTAGCTTCTTAGATTTTTTTCCCCTTTTTAGCTTAGTAGTTATTTTCTACTATTTTCTTCTTAGTTTTTTTGCACTTTTAGTTTTCTTTCAAATAGGTACAAGATTCTTCATTATTATTTTGGGTTTTTCTTTAAAGCATTCAATACTTACATGTTGTGAGTTATCAAAAGTGCAAATATATTAACTTGGGCTGTGGATTTATCAACATTATTGATGTCATCTTCATCAAAGATTCCTTCAAGTGTCACAAAATATTTTTAAACCCTTGTTTCTTTTGTGGTTAATTGATGAATCATTTAAGCATGAAATTGGCTAGACTTTGTATTTTGATGATGAGTAAAAACTAAGTTTTAGAGTGGTTGGTTGATTGAAATGCTGCATGATTAATTTTAAGGTCAGAGGTTAAACTGCAAAAATTGGACTAAATTTAATATACTTCAAAACCTAGGATTAACTACCTTAGGTGAACATTTAGATAAGTGAGATTGAGAGGAGATCTTATTATGAACCAATTTGATTGTCTTAATTTAGTTTAGTAAGGTCGAGAGATAAATCATATTAAATTATCTAATTGCGTAAAATGATGATCGAGAGGTAAAATTGGACCAATAAGAAGTTTGATAAATTTAGGTCTCTAATCCAAGAATTAATTGGTAACATGGAAATCAATCGATCAATCATTGAATTGATATTTTTCATACTTTTGACTGTTAATCAGTTTAGTCCTTTTAAGCATAGTTTAGCTTAATTAACTTTGAATTATAAATTGCCATAATATAGTACTTAGTCATTAGTTAGCTAGATTTCTTAATTGCATACTTGATCTTTGTTATTCATCTTATCGCTCGTTCTCCTTTGAGTTCGATCCTTGAAATATTTAGAGTGTTTTATTGGAACACTTACAAATATTACAATCGACCTATCACACTTGTAGTAAAAGTCGTCCATCATTATATTTTGAGCTATTTTTCTACTTGGTGTCCTTACGCCATGGTGTGATCAAGTTGTCAGCTCCTTTTTCGGAGAGGTGTGTATGATAAGTTGAATTGTGTTGGTTTTTGCATGCTTTATTAGGGAGATAACTAGTGAAAGTTAGGTTTATAAATACGACATTGTATTTTATTTTAATGGTTCCCTTAAATTTTCCTTGTTGATAATTGCTTAATAGTCATGTTTAATAATAACTATAAGTGGCCAGAAGATTAATTTGTGCCTGATGTGAATGGTATTTCAATGCCTAGCTTGAGGTATAATGGTGATTATGGGAGACAAGGATATGAGTCTCCTTACGATTTTTATGGTTACATGAATGAAATGGATAGTTACAATCAGGGATGATTAGCTAGTAACTCAACATGTTATCCATATTCCTCATTTTGTTATCAAGATGAGGGTATGTATTGTGAAGAGTCTAGTGAAAATCATTATTTAGTCCCTTAGGTTGGCATACTTGAGAATGATATGTTTACATGCCAAGACACTATGAAAAACATGCAAAATCAGTTAGATTTACTGTTAGAAGCCATTCGACATTGAGCTAGGGAACATGTTCTTATGGAAGAGTGTGTAGAGTCAGATAATTCTGAACTTAAGGAGTAGGTCTCCTATATGATTGTTAACTATGAATGCTTGGAGGTTAATTTTCAACAAGAGATAAAGATCAGATAATTGAGTGAAGTGATGGGTACTATTGATGAAGTCTTCGATCCTATTGACATAGATGTAAAGATGGAAGTAGAAGTATTTTTGGAAGAGATCATGGTGCTTAAAAAGTTTGTAAGTGAAAATTTAGAGCTAACACATTTTTCGAACATTTTAAAAGGAATATCACGACAAGAATCAACCAAAGATATGTTTAAACAAATATATGTTCAAGCAGAGGTGGGAGATAAGGTTCAACTACTTCATTTTTCAAAAGAAATTGAGTTTGTGGTTCCTCATTTGATGATTCCTGGGAAAGTGTTATGGAATGGGCTCGGTTTTGGTAAGAAATGGCTTATAATGTGCATGTCAAAATGGTTTTAAGTAAGAAAAACAATTTGTTCTTGAAGGGCTTCAATCGCAGTGGAGTCAATAGTGGGCACTTCATTTGTCACATGTAAAGAAATGCTCCTTTCACCTTTGGCTTTTCTACGTTTGGCTTTATCCAATTTTATTTCAAGGTTTGTATCTACCTAAATTAGTTCATCAATCCTCAAACTATCTAGGTCTTTTGGCTTCTCAATGGTAGTAACTTTAAATCAAACCTATCAAGTAATGATCTCAAGACTTTCTTGACCAACTTGGAATTGGAATGTTCTTTTCCAATAGTAAACGCTAGATTTAGATAGATCACAAAATTTTAAATAGAATTCACCAGCAGTTTCTGAATTCCACATTCTTAAGGCCTCGAACTTGGTGGATAACATCTATATGTTAGAATGTTTTACTATGATGGTTCATTCATGTGCAATTTCAAATATGTCCTATGCCTTTTTAGCAATTATACACTTTGAAATCGTCTAAAATTTTTGTTCATTGACACCGCAGAAGATAGCATAAAGAGCTTTCAAATTGGCATTCACAAGACGTTCTTCATTATTGGTCCAAGCTAACTTAGACTTAAGAGTTCTTCCTACTTCTATCTCAATGATAGGTGGTTGCCACCCTATGAGAAAAGAACATTATGCTTTCTCATCAGTGGACTTGATGAAAGTTTCATTTTTTCCTTTTAATAAGTATAGTTAGAACCTTCCAACATAAAAGGATATGCAACTTAAGATCTTTCCATATTTAGTAATTAACAACACCATAAAACACTACTTGCTATGTTGAGTGGGAGGTTCTGATATCAATTGTTGAAATAAACAATTTTAATTACTTAAAAAACAAAGTGCTTGAATAGAGGTGATAGCTATAGTGGCCACTTCAGATGTCACTACAATGAGCATGTAACACTCCAAACCTGGCCTAGACGTTATGGTCGAATCTGGCTATGTCACATGAATTGGAATTTGAAATCAAATGTATCAAGTTTACACCGTTTCTGTTTATTAGCTTTTATCTCTCTTTCGTCACTTTCAAAATTATTTTCTCGTTAACTGATTCATTTAAAAATATATTTTGTAGCGGAACCTTTTAAAACCGTGAAATTTGAAGAAAACCGCTCGCGTTTAGGAAAAAAGTTATTTCTATTTGAACTAAGTTTTCATTGAGTTTTGTAGTTTAAAAGTGTAATACCCTAAACCCGACCTAGACGTTATGACCGAATCTAGCGGTATCATATGGAATGGGGTTTGAAATCGAGACTGACAAGTTAAAATCTTTCCAGTTAATTAGCTTTTATTTAATTCGAAAAAACGTGAACTAGCTGATTTGCCTTAAAACATGTCTTTTAAGCAGAAGCTTTTGAAACCAATTATTTTACGAAACTGAAAATCTTAGTTTTTAGAAAAAATCGTGTTTTGTTGAGTTGCAGTTTAAAAATCCATAAAAACAGTATAAAATCCCAATTTAAACCAAACAGTTCAAAGTCTCAACATTACAATAATAAATACCCAAAGATAATATAAAATCAAAAGCTTTAATAAAACAGTTCAATAGTGATGGTCACCGTCGAGCCCTCCGCTGCATCGATCCACTTAAGTCTGGAGATTACCTGTATAGATTAAACAGAAAAAGGGGTGAGTTTTCGCAAACTCAGTTTGTAATCCCCACAGAAAACATACATATAGATACACATAAGAAAATAATCAATTACAGTCTGGGGGCCTGAGCCCATTACAGATTCAGTTTGGGCCTTAGCCTATTCGGATACAGTCTCAGATATAATTTAGGGCCTTGGCCCATCTCAGATACAATATGCAATAGCAGAAAATCAGAATCCTACCCACCAGCCTCTACACACCATCTCCGTCTATCCTTACACACCATGTGGGGATTAAATTAACCCACCCATCCCTACACACCATGCTGTACCGAAATGCGGCACATAATCAGAAATTTGCAGCAGAGCTGCTAGATAACAGGCTTAATAGCCTTTCAAACATTTCCTCCAGATAACAGTGACCCACCCCGATGCAATGCAACATGCAAAAGATGTCATGCTATTATGCAATTACAGTACATACATTCAGATATCATAATTCATTCTCGGTACAAAAATTAGACAGACAAATCACTAATATAAGAGTCTAAGTAGAGCTTACCGACCTTTTAGTAGGTCTACAGTTGACTTGGGCGATCCGTGCAACCTTTGACAACTTTTCAAAAAAAATAGGTTCACACGCCCGTGTGGCCCACACGGCCCAAATTGACCTTGGCCGTGTGATTCATTTTTAATGTAACCTATGCTAGCTAAATATTCATATATGTTTTCACTATTTACTTATATGTTCATTCAAAGCTGTCTACTTGAGTCATTGTCACTAAATTATTTATATCTTGAGCTACAGAATTCCAAATTAAGATCCACTTGATGTTTTTGAAACTAGACTCTAATACCTTTCTACCGTAAAGTTTTCAGAATTTATAGTTTATCAAATAAGTATAGTTAAATCTTCAAATTTATCCCTATTCTGCTGTTTGATAGCTTCAACCTCTCCTTACGAAAAATTATTTATCTCTTAGTATGTAATTTGAATGATGTTTCCATTTCTTTATTTTAAAAATTAAGGATTTAAAAATATAAATTTAAGCCTCTAATTATTTTTTTTATAATTTTGATGATTTTCCAAAGTCAGAACAGGGGAACCCAAAATCATTCTAACATTGTCTCACAAAATTTATTATATCTCATAATTTACAATTCTATTGCTTACACTGTTTCTTCCTATGAAAAACTAGACTCAATAAAATTTAATTTCATATTTTATTCAACCTCTAACTCAATTTCCACTATTTTTGATGATTTTTCAAAGTTAGACTACTACTGCTGTCCAAAATTATTTTAGTTCAAAATGTTGAATTCTAAGTTTACAACATCCTTATTTCCTTTCTCTACAACTTTTCGCATCATTTTCTCTTATTTATCTTATTTCTCGATAGCAAGTAATTTTAGCTTTTTGCCGAATCCTATTTTCTGCGTTTCGGGTACACACCTGGTATCAATTCGCTGTGGAAAGTAACCCGAGCCTTCAAAAACCTATATTTGACCAATATATCCCTTAATTAATCACTTGATTCATCAATCAAACCAAATATCCCCAACATAAACTCAAGAAACTAAGCCAACGACGATTCGAAAACTTACCACGATGAATCCGATAACCAGTCATCTCCACACTGGAATATCCGCTTAAAACCTTTGAACAGCACCTAAACGAAGGTAAAACGAACCTTTTTTTAATTGCCTAATCGAAATACGATAACTAAGGGGAAAATTTCTACTTACCAAAACAGATGAGTCGAAAGTTGCACCCAAAGGGATGACTCGCAAGAATACAGAAACGAAAAGAGTAGGGAAAAGAGAAGAGAATTTTGGCTATAGAGCAAGAGATGAACCGATCAAGAAAAACAAAAAGAGAGGGGAAAGAGAAGAAACAAGATTCGGCCAAAGGGGAACAAAAACCAAAAGTGAACAAGAAGAGAGAAGAAACGACAAAGAAACAAAAGCCTAACGTCAGAAAATTTGTTGGGAAAAAAGAACATAGAAAACTAATAAGAAGAAAATCTTATTTTGATAACTTCTCCCCAATTATCTCCTAAAACCACTCCCTATTAACCCACTATAACATAACTACTCAGCAGTTCAGTTTAATTTGAACTCTACCACGCCACACGCTTCAAACAAAAATTAATTCCCCTGTTTGCGCAGTGACTCGAACACAAGACCTCCTACACACTAACACTCCGCTTAACCACCAAACCAGTAGGCCCATTCTAATATATTTTTACCAACAATCAAATAAAAGCCTACTGAACAAGAGTAAGGCCTAATTCATTCAAAATACCAAAATTTGCCCAAGCGAAGGCTTAAACTTGGGACCTCCCAAACACTTCCAAAACACATAACCACTAAAGCTGACAGATATTTGTGTCATATTTTCACAATAACGAAATTAGAAATTTTGGGGCATTACAAAAAGTCTATGAAAACAGTTAAAGCCTAAAATAAAGGCAAACAGTCCAAATTACATAAAAAATACCCCAAAATAACAGGAAGTATAAACCTTAAATGAAATTAAAACAGTTTCATAGTCATGTAGCCACCATTGAGTCCTCCGTCGCACTGATTCGGCTAAGTCTGGGGATTACCTGTATAGATAAAATAGAAAAGGGTGAGTTTACGTAAACTCAGTGTATAATCCTTACAGAAAACATGCATATAGTCAAACAACAGTTATCAGTTAAATGCAGTCTGGGCCTAAGCCCATTTCAGTTTCAGTAGCAGTTCGGGCACATTTCAATTTCAGTATCAGATATGTATTAGGGCCTAAGCCCATCATAGTAATAGTATCAGATATACATTATTCAATAAACAGAGTCCTACCCAACCAGCCTCTACATACTATCTCCATCCATCCTTACACTCCATGTGGTGTTTAAAACACCCACCCATCCCTGCACTCCAAGTAGTATCGGATGCGACACATAATCAGTAAATTGCAGCTGAGCTGCCAGGTAATAGGCTTAAGAGCCTTTTAGTACACTTCCTCCAAATATCAACATCCCAACCCAATGTAATGCAACATACAGTAAATGACATGCTAATACATGAATATCAGATATACATACAGTTCAGTATTTATTGATATAATCATCATGCTCAGTACATACATTATACATACAGTTCATTCATTTAAGGGTCTAATTAGTGCTTATCGACCCTATAGTAGGTTCATAGTCAACTTGGGCGACCCGTGCAATCTTAGAACATATTTTAGTTAAATCGGCTTACATGTCCATGTGGGCCCACACGCCCGTGTGGCCCATAAGACCCAATTTGGCTTTTTCCCTGTGGATCACATGGCCTGGTCTAAAATACCACACGCTTGTGTGAACTACCCATGTGGATCCACACGCCCGTGTGGCCCACATGGCCTAAATCAGTCTAGACCGTGTGTCGGACACGGCCTACCTGGCTATTACACAGCCGTGTCTTGCGCGCACGGCCTGGCCTCATCGATTACACGCCCGTGTTATGTCACACGACCTACCACGCGGGCGACCACACGTCCGTGTGGTGTCGACAGTGGTGTTTTTTTATTTTTGCTGAAACCCTATTTTCTGGTGTTTCGGATACACACCTGGCATGATTTCACAGCAATTGCAATTCCAAGACCACCAAAACCTAAAATTGACCAACAACCCATCGTATTAGACATTTAATTCGAAACTAAAATCGACACTAAGTCTTTCCATGTTCCAATAGACAATCGAATCTCTTACCTTAAAACGAACACAATGACTTCGTGTAACTACAGAACCGATGAAAAGTCCCCATCCCTTAGTTCTACTCCTAAGCACATGAGTACACATCATTAACATAATCGAATATCCAACCATTACACAAAGCTTTTGAAGCACTTACCAAACACCACGTGAAACCAAACGTTGCAAAACGAAGTTGGATTGAGAAAGAAATCGAAAGGAAAAATAAGGGAAAAGGAAAACAAAATTTCGATAGAGAGAGAGGAAATCGACGTAAAAAATTCTATGAAAGAGAGAGAAAATGTTTTTGAAAAATAAAAAATAAAAAAATAAAAATCCAAGATAATATTCCAAATCCCTCATATCTTTCCCACTAACCCCACTAACTCAACTACATCAGAATTTTGTTTGATCGAAACTCTCTCGGTCAAACGAGCAAAATAAACTCTCACGCTCGCGCAAGGATTTAATCACCAAACCTCTAACACACCAACACACATCCTAACCACAAGACTAGCAAGCCCATTCTGATATGGTTCTAC
This sequence comes from Gossypium arboreum, assembly GCF_025698485.1. Taxonomy (NCBI): domain Eukaryota; kingdom Viridiplantae; phylum Streptophyta; class Magnoliopsida; order Malvales; family Malvaceae; genus Gossypium; species Gossypium arboreum. The sequence goes on from NC_069075.1 coordinate 132,345,496, forward strand.
CAATAATCTAATATAAGCCTACTGAACCAGTATAAGACTTAGTCAGAAAAATACCAAAATTTGCCAAAGATAAGGCTTGAACTTGAGACCTTACACAAACTCCTAGAACACTTAGCCATTGAAATAGATACACATTTGTGTCATAATTTAACGAAAACAAAAATAAAAATTTTGAGGCATTACAGAGCCATCAGAAAAATATAATACAAAAGATTGTTTATGCAGTTCGATTTCTCCACGTTTGTAGAACCTAACTTAGTGAGAAAAACCCACTATATTTAATCCCAATACAACAAGTGATTTAATTCCTATCACACCTCGACAAAGCAACCTTATTTTTGTGTCTAAAGACCTAGATCTCTCAATACTCTATACAAAACTTATACAAGTTTCTCAAATATATAAGAGTTTTGAGACTTGCTTATATACTAGAGATCAATTACAATCCAATCCCCCTTGGAACAATAATTAAAATAGCAAAGTACAATATAATAATAAAGACCAATGTGAAGTGGATTGTCGGAGATATGTCTTCAATGCTATCCTGATCTAATCTCCATAATCCAAGAGATCCGATTGCTTGATCTGATCCAATATTTAGGATAAGTTGCTTTAAATGGATTGAACTTCGTAGTTGGGCCTACGTACTGCAATAATATTAGCATCATTCAAAGCCCAAAGATTTAGTTTTCCAAATTAAGTTCAAATATGGCAAGTAATCAGATTTTTCGTAATGTTAGCCATAGTGGCCACCACATTGGCACTTCGGCAACCACTTCAAAACACTAGCCTTAACAGATTATTTCTAGGTGTCAATACATATTGATGGATTTCATTGATTTAGCTGGAAATCCTTCCAATAAATACAAACTCGATTAATGTAAATTCGCCCAAGAAATTTTTTTTTTTTTTAGATTGACAGCAATGCACCTCTGCCTCTTAACTTTGCAATGGTCTAAGAGCTCTTACAGTTTTCCCCTCTTATTTATGTTTCTCTTTTTCTTGACAAAAATGGCCTTTTTATAACAAATCCTTTTCTTTAATGACATTCCAATAAATTCCTGCAAACAACGACCACTATTTTAGGATTGGTTTATATTTAAGTAATTTGTTGTTTGACCAGTTTTGCTTACAACCGATGCAATGTTTCATTCATCTTACTTTTCAATTTTAGCCATGAAAGTTTTGTTTATTGTAACTTATTTTGGCATTATTCTAACACTAGCTTTTTTTTTTTATTACAGTTAAACTTGGTATTGGAGGGTTTAGTATGGGTGCAGCAACCTCTCTATACTTTGCAACCTGTTTTATTCATGGAAAATATGAAAATGGCGATCTGTATCCTGCCAATTTGAGTGCAGTTGTAGGTCTTAGTGGATGGCTTCCATGTTCAAAGTGTTGAAAAGTCAAAAATGGTGGGTGGTGGGAGGTGCAATTGGCACCGAAAGAAAAAAAGTGGCAAGCAACTTATTTAAAGTTGAATGGGATAATTGCAATTTTGGTCCCTAATTTTTTAGGCCATTTGCAAGTTAGTCCCTGAGCCTTAACTATAAATAGGCCTAACCATTTCTCATTTCAATTATCCCAACCAATCTTTCTCTCTTAGTTTTCTCTCTTCTCCCATTTGAGAATTCTTAAGAATTCTATTTGTTTGTAATATTTTGGAGATAGTAAAGTTATCATCGGTGTTAGTGCGAGGGCGTAGGTATAATTTACCGAACCTCGTTAAAACTCTTGTGTTCTTTCTTGTCCTATTTTTCTTTCAATATTTGAGGGTATAATAGTAGTATTTAATTGTGCTATTAAATTACTATAAAAGGGATATTCTGACTAAGGAAAGACTTGGTATTTAAGAGATCCTTGTGATCCACCTCTCTTCCCTGGGAATTGAACTTTGTGTGATTTTTTAGTACAATAATTTACACGCTTCCGACCCTATTGAAACAACAAGTGGTATCAAGAGCCGAAGGTTAATCGTAGTATGCTCTGTGGTTGCAGTTTAAACTGATCTTCCACATCAGAAAAGATTTCCTTAGGTATATTGAAAGATTATGGAGAAAAGCGGTGGTGTAGGAGCTTCAACATCGTCCATGTGGACAAGACCGACAATTGCAAATGCAAGATTGGCCGTGGAGATCTTTGATGGCACGGGCCATTTTGGTATGTGGCAAAGTGAGGTTCTAGATGCCCTTTTTCAGCAGGGTCTAGACATTGCCATTGATGAAGAGAAACCGGATGATGTACAAGAGAAAGATTGGAAGGCGATCAATCGGTTGGCATGTGGCACAATTCGATCATGCCTTTCTCGAGAGAAGAGGTATGCTTTTTCAAAGGAGACTTACGCAAATAAGTTGTGGGTGGCACTTGAAGAAAAATTTTGAAGAAAAACAGTCAAAATAAGCTCCACTTGAAGAAAAGACTGTTTCGCTTCACTTACGTCCCAAGTACCACAATGAATGATCACATCACCAAATTTAATCGTTAGTCAGCGATTTCTTTGAATATGGATGAGACATTCAAAGATGAAGATTTGGCTTTGATCTGTTGGGGTCACTTCACGAGGAGTTTGAGTTCCTAGAAACTACTCTACTTCATGGCAGGAGTGATATATCTCGGCGAAGTCATGCGGCCTTATACTGATTATGAGCAGAGAAAGAAGGACAAACAGAAAAACTCAATCGAGATCTGAAGCTTTAGTAGTCCGAGGTCGTTCATACACTCGGAAGAAAACTCAAAAGGGAGATCAAAGTCAAAGTCCGGACTGGAAAGATGAATGTGCCTTTTGTCATGAGAAAGGCCTTTGGAAGAAAAATTGTCCAAAGTTGAAGAATAAGGAAAAGCTGCTGTAGATGCTTGTGTTGCAAAGCATGATACCGGTGACTCGAATTATCATTGGTTGCATCATCATCGTCGTTCCATTCGGATGAGTGGATATTGGATTGGGTTGTACCTATCATATGTCCCCTAACAGGAGTGGTTCTCGATTTAGTAGAACTAAATGGAGGAGTTGTTTATATGGGCAATGACAATGCTGTAAAAGCTGTTGGGATAGGTTCAATCCAATTAAAGAATCAAGATGGATCAACGAGTTCTAAGCGATGTTGATGCGTGCCCGTTTGAAGAAAATCTCATCTCATTGGGAGCCTTGGAATCCAATGGTTCAGTTGTTACTATGAGAGATGGGGTTTTGAAAGTGACATCTGGCGACTTGTGATATTGAAGGGCATCGGGAAAAATAACTTGTATTACTACCAAGGTAGTATAGTTATTGGAGCGATCATTGCAGACTTAGGTAACAAAGAATTGGACTCAATGCGGTTGTGGCATATGAAGTTGGGACATGCCGACAAAAATCCTTGCAAATTCGGCAAAGCAAGGATTGTTGAAAGGTGCAAAGGCTTGCAAATTAAAATTTTGCGAGCATTGTGTTCTGGGAAAGCAAAAGAGAGTGAAATTAAGATCTTATCCATAATACAAAAGGTATTTTGGAATATGTTCACTCAGATGTGTGGGGGCCTTCCAAAACACTTTTGTTGGGAGGAAAACACTACTTTGTTACTTTTGTTGATGACTTTTCCAGAAGAGTTTGGGTGTATACCATGAAAACTAAAGATGAAGTGCTTGGAGTTTTTCTTAAATGGAAAACTATGATCGAAAACCAGACTGGCAAGAAAATCAAGCGGCTTAGGACGGACAATGGAGGGGAATATAGAAGTGATCTGTTCTTGATGTGTGCCAAGAGTATGGTATTGTTCGACACTTCACATCAAGGATACACCACATGAGAATGGAGTGGCAGGCGTATGAATCGAACATTCTTTGGAGAAAGTTCGATGTATGTTGTCCAATCTTTGGGTTGGGCAAGCAATTTTGGTGAGGTGTGACATACTGACATGGCCATCTTGTTAATCGTTGCCATCATCTGCATTAGAAAGAAAAACTCCTATGGAGGTATGGTCTGGAAAACTGCTCTGATTATGATTCCTTACATATGTTTGGATCCCTTGCATATTACCATGTGAAGGAGTCAAAGTTAGATCCGAGGGCAAAAAAGCTCTCTTTATGGGAATCACTTACGGAGTGAAGGATTTCGTCTTTGGTGCTTAGACACAAAGAAAATGATCTGTAGCAGAGATGTTACCTTTGATGAATCGCCACATTGAAAAGGTAGCAGATAAAGATATTCAGACGAGCGATACTCCACGGCGGTGGAGTGTACTCCAAAACAGTGGAGTTTGAGCGGATGGGGATTTTCCGATTAATAAGTCTAATTCTCCAGCCACAATGGAGGAATTAGAGGTTGAAGAGGTTCGACCCAAGAACCATTAAGTACACAGAACCGATTGCAGATTGCAAGGCCAAGGAGAGAAATTCGTAAACCGCTCGATTCTCGATATGGTGGCCTCGCCTTTCCGTTGTTGATGATGATATTCCTATCACTTATCAAGAAGCAATGCAAAGCTTAGAAAGTGATAAATGGAAAAGCGCCATGGATGAAGAAATGCAATCTCTCCTGAAGAACAATACTTGGGAGTTGGCGCAATTACCGAAAGGTAAAAGGGCAATCGGATGCAAGTGGGTATTCGCAAAGAAAGATGGATCTCCTAGCAAGAAAGATGTTCGCTACAAGGCAAGGTTAGTAGCTAAAGGCTACGCTCAGAAGGAGGGAATTGACTACAATGATGTTTTTTCCCCTGTTGTGAAGCATTCCTCCATTAGAATTTTGTTGGCCTTGGTAGCACAGTTGAATTTGGAGCTAGCTCAACTTGATGTTAAAACGGCTTTCTTGCATGGTGAGTTAGAAGAGGAGATCTATATGACTCGGCCGAAGGATACAAAGATCTTTGGTGGTAGAAATTGGGTTTGTAAGTTGAACAAATCGCTATATGGATTGAAGCAATCCCCGAGGCAGTGGTACAAGCAATTTGATAGCTTTATGAAAAGGCAGAAGTACACAAGAAGCAAATATGACAATTGTATGTATTTGCAAAAGCTACATGACGGATCTTTCATTTATCTACTCTTGTATGTTGATGATATGTTAATCGCTTGAAGAGCCAAAAGAGATAGATAAGTGAAGGCTCGGTTGAATCAAGAGTTCGAGATGAAAGATCTAGGTGAGGCCAAGAAGATTCTCGGCATGGAGATAAGTAGAGATAGACAGAGAGGCAAGCTTTGTTTGAATCGAAGCAATATCTGAAAAGGTATTACAATGTTTTGGTGTAAATGAAAACACAAAACATGTAAGTACCCACTTGCTTCTCATTTGAAACTTAGTGCTCAATTATCTCGGCGAAGAAGAAAGAGAATATATGGCAAAAGTCCCATATGCTAATGCAGTTGGGAGTTTGATGTATGCGATGGTGTGTACTGTGCCCGACATTTCACAAGTGTTGGAGTTGTGAGCGGTATATGCATGATCTGGAAAAGGACATTGGCAAGTGTGAAATGGATTCTACGGTATCTTGAAAAACCGTAGATGTTGGTTTAATTTTGAGCAGGATGAAGCACTTGGTCGGGTTTGTAGTCGGATATGTTGATTCCGACTTTCTGGTGATTTAGATAAACGTCGTTCAACTACGGGTATCTGTTTACTCTTGCGAAAGCCCAGTGAGTTGGAAGTCTACCTTACGATCTCTGATGGTGTGTCTACTACTGAAGCGGAATATATGGCGATTCTGAAGTCATTAAGGAGGCTATTTGGCTTAATGGATTGTTGAAAGACTTGGGAGTTGTTCAAAGTCACATTAGTCTATATTGTGACGATCAGGCGCTATTCATTTAGCGAAAAATCAAGTCTATCATTCAAGAACCAAGCATATCGACGTAAGATATCACTTTGTGCGGGAAGTCTTTGAAAAGGAAAATTCTACTTGAAGATTCCGACAAGCAGATAATCCTGCAGATATGATGACCAAAGTGGTAACAACAATCAAGTTTAATCATTGTTTGAACTTGATTAACATCCTGAGAATTTGAGCACCTTCAGGTGTATGGCGCTCGAGAGCGCATTTGGAGGCATTACAAAAGATAGCTTTATCGAATTTGGGGAGTTGAAAGAAGTGAAGATGTGATTATCCTAATCAAATCTTCAAGGTGGAGATTGTTGAAAAGTCAAAAATGGTGGGTGGTGGGAGGTGCAATTGGCACCGAAAGAAAAAAAGTGGCAAGCAACTTGTTTAAAGTTGAATGGGATAATTGCAATTTTGGTCCCTAATTTTTTAGGCCATTTGCAAGTTAGTCCCTGAGCCTTAACTATAAATAGGCCTAACCATTTCTCATTTCAATTATCCCAACCAATCTTTCTCTCTTAGTTTTCTCTCTTCTCCCATTTGAGAATTCTTAAGGAATTCTATTTGTTTGTAATATTTTGGAGATAGTAAAGTTATCATCGGTGTTAGTGCCGAGGGCGTAGGTATAATTTACGAACCTCGTTAAAACTCTTGTGTTCTTTCTTGTCCTATTTTTCTTTCAATATTTGAGGGTATAATAGTAGTATTTAATTGTGCTATTAAATTACTATAAAAGGGATATTCTGACTAAGGAAAGACTTGGTATTTAAGAGATCCTTGTGATCCACCTCTCTTCCCTGGGAATTGAACTTTGTGTGATTTTTTAGTACAATAATTTACACGCTTCCGACCCTATTGAAACAACACAAAGTTGGTTTTCTACGTCTGCACCTTCGCATATAAGCTTAGTGCTCCTCCCCCTCCACCCAAAAAAAAATATATTTGGTTTAGAAATTGTTTTCTTTTCTAGGAATTTGAAAGCCAAAATAGAAAGACATGATGAGGTTGCTAGACGCGTTGCATCCTTGCCCATTTTGCTATGCGATGGAAAAGGTATTTTTAGTAACATTGTTTATGGAAACTATCATATGGATCTAAGTATGGTTATTGTGTTTGTTTTCTGGCTTTATCTTATACCTCTGTTACAATAGTGGCACCGTTAAAATTAACAGCATTTGTTTTTATTATGAAGTAGTAGGATATAACAAGATGGTAACTAGACTAGAATATATTCTACTCGAGGCAAATATGTTAAGTGTCAACTTTTCATAATTAGGAAAGCAAACCTGATTTCTCAAGTTTAGCGATTTAACCAGCCAAATGCATTGACATAAAACCTAAAATTACTATTGTTAGCGTATTGTTGTATACATTCAATGTTATAGGAGGGCCTTATCTATTTGTTGTCTGTTTCACATTGAGAATGAAATAGTTGATTGAAACTATTTTATGCATCTTCTATGGACAACCATTAAATAGTTGTTATTAAAGTGAACATTTCTTTTGGTGCTTGCGTATAATTAGTCATTTCAAAAAATCATAAAGTCAGCTTCCCAGACTTTCAAGTAAATATTGTCATTATTGAAACCTAAGGTCACATTTTTAGACATTTAGTAATTAATTTTATGGCTGCTTTCAAGTTAACAAATTCAGTTATAACTCATATTTAACAAATTCAGTTATAACTCATATTTTTTTGCTCGTTTTCTTATTATTAGCATCATCAATGGCTATTGGCAATATTCCTTCGGAAGTATGTAATTGTATATAACGAGTTTGAGTTGCAGGAGATGATGTGGTTCCATATAAATTTGGTGAGAAATCTGCTTTGGCACTGAGTTCAAATGGATTTGAGAACATGACTTTCAAATCTTACAATGGGTACAGATCTCTAGAATCTAAATAAAAAAACTTTCATGATTTCTCATATGTTCAACAATTTATCGGAATACTTTGATAAACAATATATAGGCTTGGTCACTATACAATCCCAGAGGAGATGGAAGAGGTCTGCACTTGATTAACATCAAAATGGGGCTTGACAGTCGATGAGCTTAAGGATAGATGTGTTGCATTTTTTAGGCGAAATCGTGGTGGTTATGGGTGTAAAAAATAATTTGCATTACCTAGCTTGTAGTTCAATATTTTGCTTAATTATTGGTCATGGATGGAACAAGACAAAATTATTAGCTCCTTTGCTCATTAACTTTTGTAGTTTGGATTTATTATTAAACGGAATGTTATCTATAACATAAATATATTTGTGAAAATTATATTAGAATTTTAAAACATATATATTGATAACTATTAAGTGGTATGTACAAATATCTTTAATATAATACCTATCAGTACTGAAATTTTATAACATTTGAATTTATAATGATTTTGGTTTTGCATTTCTTTACGTGGATTGAATGAATTTTTCCCATCTTTTCATAAAGAATATTTTTTAAGCTAATGGCAACATCAAGCTTCTTAACTCAGCCATTAACATCTATACATCAATAATTGAAAGTAGAAAGCACAGTAGTCATAAAGAAAGAAAAGGAAACTGCCGTTGAAAAAAAATAAAATAAAGGGTTTACTTGTTGATTGATACATTAAAATTTAGTTTCACTTGTTTGATCCTATGGCCAGCAACTTAAGCAAATTTGGTCCATGTTGTGCAGAACAAATACAGTTATAGACACTCGAGCAATGGATTTACAGTTCTTTTCTTGTCTCATCTAAAACACAAAAAATTAGAGTCAGTTGAACTTGTGAACCGTACCATGAGGCAAGCATACAGGTGCAAGATGTACATTAATAAGTTCAAACACTTACATATTGAAACTAAACAAAATTTAAAGATAGATTCACGTGATCACATTTTTTGAAATGATCCATTGTTTGAAGACTCATTGTCATCATCGCTGGTAGATCCACTTTACTCATCATAGCTTCCCCCTCCCAAATTCTGGTAGATCTCCTCCTAATACTCTATTCAGCTCTCGCCCCTAATGTGTCAAACCAGCAATTGCTCTTATGACTAGACATTCATTTAAACACTCAAATAAGGAAAGCAATAGTGAGCCAACTTCCATCATCACTTGGTAAAATGTTGTCATCAACCATCTTTCCCAAATGAAAATTGTGTTGGAAAAATTGTTTATGAATGCATGGCGAGATTTCAAAAATTTTTATAATTTTTGTTGTCTTATCCATAGCAATAAATTTTTTCAAATTTAGTATTCGTGTTTTCGAGCTTAAGGTGTTTTGTCGAATCTTGGTTTTCAACCAAATAATCTTCATTGTTATTCTCAAACACTAGGATGCTAAAAAAGTGGATTATTATCGCAAACTGAACACAAAACGAAAATTGTAACTTTCTAGCGGCGAAAGTTCACTTTCTCTATAGGAAACCAAAACTTAAATTTGCAATCACAAGTTTTCACGAAAAATAGAATTTATTTGTAGCTAAATAAAATTTTCATAAATTCTAGGGGAGTATCCAAATATCAATTTTGTTTATTTTCAGCTACCTATAACCCCTAGTTATAGGAAAAAATCACAAAAGTTTTACTAGAATAGGAGAGAGGAAATAATATTTTATTAGAAAACCTAGAGTTCCTCTAAGATTCAATGTGGTGGGCGACACATTAGGAAGCACACATCGGGGTTCATAATATGTCGCCCGCCCCTTATACTAAATGAGCTCATTAGGCCTTGTTCATGTTTTGGGTAACAATTATATGTACAATCCAATTTTAAAATAAGCTCATATAATTATTTAATCTAATAACCAATTTTCTATTATCAAAATATTATTTATCTAATTAATTCAAAATTAACTATTTCAATTAAACAATTTTCTCTAATTCCGTCAAAGTTATGATGACATTACTATATTAGAATCTATGAGTAAATAATTCAGTAAAACTATGACGACTAGTTAATTTAATTTTGATCACTTTAAAATTTAATTATTTAATTAAATTCAATTAAAAAACAATGCAAAGAAATTAAATACATTTACTACGGATAGTAATCCATGTAATATATTTCTCTTTAGCCGTTTTCATTCATTTAACAAATTAGTTCTAGTTTGCTATCCATACAAGGTTGTACTGAGTTAGCGGAGGGGCCGATCAGACATATATAATTAGAGCTTAAATAATATGTACTTAAGTTTTGACTTCGTCAATTAATTACAACATTATTTAGTCATGAAGTCAATCACTGAAAAACTATGACGAACTCCCAATTATATGTGATTACAAAAGCAACTCATTAAGTCTTTGTCCAATGACCTTTTTATATATATGTTACCCTCATAAGACATCTTTAATATCTTTTGGTTAAATTCATTCACCAAATATGATTATATTTATCTCACGATAATCGTTACATCTTCCAACATGAAAAAGAAAATTAGTAACATATAATAATTAAATCGTTTGTACTAGACAAATGACCTGTGGTCATGTTATTTTTTCATCAATCATGTAATGGAAACTAGAGGATATCATTTACCCTTTATTAGGCTATAAATTCTACTATTGTAAATGTAGTCATGGCATGTAGACTCTATTATCAATTGAACTCAGACTTTTAATGCATCAAAGTTGTAATACCCCTTACTCGATCTGACGTCTAATGCAGATAAGTGCTGCAACACTAACACTCATTTGGCTTACACAAGATCTTTTTCCCTTTTATAAAGCACCCGTTTTTCATCTTAGTCAAAATTTTTTAAATAATTTGCAACATTTAAATAGATTTAGTTAAAATTTAGAAATCCTTTCAAGTCATTGTATAAGTATATGAACATGTCTATTTCATAAGATGAGTCTTCAAAACTCTTTAAACTTAAAATGTAATCTTTCAAATATAAAAGAATAGAGGTTTTACAATATTTATATCACTATTTCCAAGGTCTTAAAACATTTTTAAAAAACATTTTAAGCTTATTGCACAAAACTATAACATGGAGATCTCGTTCGGGGTTGTTTTGAGGCATGAAACATAATTTTTTAAGGTTCAATGGCAAAAGTATCAATATCTTTGCCTTGTATTGTAGCAGTTTGTAATGACCTGAAATTCACGGGCACCAGAAAAGTGAGTCATAAGGCCTCCGTCTTAGTGAAATAAGTTCGAAAATAATTATTAAAAATATTTATGAGCCTAGGGGTGTGTCTAATTAGAATCTAATTAAGTGAATTTAGCTTAATTTAGAGTAAGTAATAAAAAGGATTAAATTGAATAAAGGGTAAAAGTTTAATTATAAAGCAATAGAAAATAAAAGGATTAAAATGGCAATTAAGCCATTGACTACAAATGAGGTGGCATATTGGTAAAATAAAATCAAAGATTTTTTTAGGTTTTATATATTATAATGATTATTATAATGGTTTTATATTAAATTGTTATGATTATTTAATTGATAATATATTATAAATAAATTAAATAGAAGACAATTGTATGGTAATAAAATATACATGTGTAAGAATTGTATTGGTACATTTGTGAATTGTATTGGTACATTTGTAATTTAAATATTTAATTACTTATAATTTAAGTATAAAGATATTTTATAATTATTAATTGTATTAATTAAATCATGAGATTTTTATTTAATAAGCAAATTAGATAATGACATTTGTAATAATATAAATATGTACTCTTGTTATATAATTATTAATTTACTTAATATTAAAGTAAAAGATATTTTAATATATTATATTAATATTATATTATGTTAATAAAATAATAAAGTATAAAAGAAATAAAGAAATAAAGAAACAAAAGGAAATAGAAACAGAATTGAAAACGGGAAGCAGGGGAGAAAAAGAGAAAGAAAAAGGGAAAGAAAAATAAAAGAGAAAACTAAGGATTTGAAGCTTGGAGTTAATTTGGTAAGTCAATTAAGTCCTTTTTAGTTAATTTTGATGTTTTAGGAGCTTTGAAACAAGATTTTGATGAAATTAAGTTGACAGTTCAAGAGTTCATATGTTTCCAAGTAGGGTTCATGTTGGAAAAATTATGGAATTAGGGATTTAATTGAATGAATTCTAAGTTAGAATTGATTAAGGGATTAAATTGTAAACTAGGCTATAAGTTTTATGTTGTAGGGACTAAATTGAAGAAATTTCGAAATTAGGGAAATATGCTGGAAATTTTATAGTTAAATATAAGTTTAGACAAAATTTGAATAGAAAAGAGAGTGAATTGGATTAAGAAAATAATTAAGTTTAGTTAGGATTAAATTGGGAATAAGGTAGGAGATGTTTAGAAATTTAATTATTTATTATAATTAATGCTGTAAATAATAATGTAAATTACTATTATTTTCAGTAGCCAACAAAGAACCTGAAGCATCAACATCGAAAGGAAAGGAGAAAGTCATCGAGGACTAAAGCGAGAGAATTACGGTGTGTATTACTATAATTCAAATTTTAATTATTATTGATTGCTGAAATTTTAATTGTTATGTATGGTAAATAAGACTTGAAGTAAGTATGTGAAATTGATATGAATATTGAGTGAAAATGAAAGTGATATAAATTGAATCAAATTGAATTGAATAAGTGAATTATGGAATATGTGATTATTTGAAAAGTGTATTGATTGAAAATAAATAAATTGTGACAAATGTATGGTGTTGATGGTATACACTTGTGTGAAAATTAATTTGTATATGAATGAAGATAATAGATATTTGAATTGAATGAGTATTAAAAATTTTTGTGTAAATGAAATTGAAATTAGAAAAAGTAAAATAATACCCTATTAACTTGTCGGACTAGATTCAATACAAATGGCATGCCATTGGATTTGTGATGTGATGAAGAGATTGTAGTTCGCCGAGAGGATGTTTCATTATTATATACTTTGGTTTATCCGAATAGGCATTTAATGCCTTATTGGTGTGTTTGGGAGGATATATTATACGGTGTGTTATGGAGGATTTACAATATTAGGGTGTGTTTGGGTTGGATATTCGGTGTGTTTGGATGGAATCCAGCGTATCATCATAGTCCGAGCTTTGTTAATAGGGTAAATAATTGAAATGAATTTTGAAAATGAGATTATTTGTTTTAGCATTATTGAAAAATACAAGAAAGAATGTATGAACTAAATTATGAATTGAGTTAGTATAAGAAAAATGAATTATGAATTTAAGATTTATGAAGTAAAATAATTATATATAAAAGTAGTTTAAATAATTATAAAATTTATGGTTGATGTTTGTAATTTATTAATGTTAAATAGTCTTGATTTATAGTAATACCATTGAGTATATCCATATTCAGCGTCACGGTTGTTTCAAATGCAGAGTTAGTAGAAGTCAAGTGTCCTACTCGATATCCGAACAATCCCGACTCAACACAAATTTGGTGATGTATATTTTTCTTTTGGGTAAAGGTGGCATGTACATAGGTGTTATTTAGTCACTTGAATATGTATATTACTTTGGGTAGTGAATGATGAATTATAAAATTTAGATGGTTAAATGAAATGGTAAGGAAAGTACATGATATTTTGATACATGAACATTAAGTTGTTAAATGAATGAAGTTTTAATCAATTTTGAATGATGCTATGATAGTTATTAAGTTAAAATTATGTTAATGATATAAATATTAGTTATATGAATGTGAAACATTGGTGTTGGTGATTTTGGTTTGAATTTGCGGAGGTTTAGGTAAAAATAAGCGAAATCTTTGCAAATTTTTTATAAAAAAATTTAGAATACTCGAACAAGTCCGTTCGCTTTTAATCGTGTTTGAACTTGAGAGTTCAAGATAGGGACTTAATTATTATATTATACTATGAAAGTTATATTAATTGTAAATTATTCGTAAGTTGTCCGATATGTAGGTAATGCCTCATAACCTCGTTCCGGTAATGGTTTGGGGTTAGGGGGTGTTACACAGTTTTTCTACTAACTTGGTTGTTTCGGTACAACCAAGCCATGTTTCGTTAACTAGACCCGTAGAGTATAAAATTTGGTTCAAAATACATTAAATCATCCCCAAACAACACCATATCATACAAATAAGTTCTCAATCACTTTAAAATATTTTCAAATTTCATTCAAGCTTAAATTCAAGTCTCACATATGTTCGAACCAAAATGATAATTAAAAGTTAATTGAAAACATCAATTTGATATCAAATGAAAAGAGATCATACAAGCCAAAATACTCACAAATATTTAAACTAGCCTAAGCCTTTATGTATATTCCAAGCACTAATAAGCTAATACAAATCCCTACTTACAATCTTCAAACCTCACCGGAGATGCAATCCTTCCAAAATACAGTCTCAAGGCTTTTGGAAAAGCTTTCCAACTATGCATTTAAATAACCAATGAGTCTAGCTCAAGGAGCTTAGTAAGTACTTTCAGATTTCCTATCTTACCTTGTTCATATTAGTGTTCAATCTTTTACAAAATTATAGTTGAGTTTTAATTCTGCCAACTCCGTGTTAATTTCACATTAGGTTTCAACTCTTAAGTATAATTCTTACACATTCTTCATATCACTTATTAATGTGACTTGTATAGTTAGCACTTATGGTTCATTTAATGTGTATTCAACTTATACCATATCAATCTTAATTTCATTTCCAATTTTTATACCTTTCCATCAATGTACTTATATTTATACACAATTCAAAAAGCTTACCATACTAAAAATTAATTATTTTTCTTATTGTGCCAATGACACATTAATATCAAATACTTAATCATTGATATGTTGTAATTTGATATGTCAAATTAGGCTTTCTCGTGTACTTAATAAGCCTTATCTCAAGTAGTTTACAAGTCTTTTAAATATATTTTTTTATCGATTCTTAGATTTTAGTTTTAATGCTAGCTTTTCTTATATTTTATCACTTTTAATACCTAAATAGGAAAAACTATGTCATTGGGAGTCTAATGATTGTAGGTAGATGATTAAGGCCAAACATCACAAAAAACTCAACTTTGAAGTAGCTTGTTCTGGAGGCTGCAACAAAGAGTATGGGTGTTGTGACACTAAGTTTTGAAATAGCGATTCAATGTCCTCGAGGTTGCGACTCCAAGCCTAAAAGATGAAGTTGTTGAAACAAATGGCTTGTCATCTTGATCGCAACACCAGCAAGGGTGTGTCACGACATCGAGATCCTCTCATGCCCCCTTCATGCCAATTGCCATGGATGTTGCAACATCGAAGTTTGATGGGTGAATAAATTACAAGGGAAATTTTGTGTCCAAACAAACTTAAGTCATCACATTTTTTAAAGGGTTTGCCAATACCAGGGTTTAAGAAATCAAAATATTTAAAGCCTCTTTATGTCACAAAAAAACTAGATATTCGTTTTCTATCATCTTTTTATTCCTTCAAGCATCTAGGTTCTTGGGTTTTTTTTGTTTCTAGCTTAGTCTTTATTTCGTTATTCCCTTTTCTTTGTTACAATTTTCTCTTTTAGTTTAAAAAGATACAAGGACCTATTATGTAATTTTGAGTTTTTCTTCCAAGTATTCAATAGAGTTAAATGTTTTAGTTACCAAGAGTTGTAAAGTACTAAATTGGGTTGTAGATTTGTGGACTTCTTCAAGATTTACTAAACATTTCTTCGGCTTTGATTAGCATTGCTTTTCAGAAGTACTTTTGGGGTCAAAAGCATTTTTCAAGCCAGAAACAATACTAAACAAAAAAATCTTAGAGTCAGAAGTGTTTTTTCAAAACTACTTTTGAACCTAAAAGCAAAAGCAATTTTTTTTAGCTTTTACTATTGACAAAACTGCTTTTGGAACAAATGACAGTTTTGACCATTATAATATATTTTATATAATATTTATATTTTGTATGTAATTGTTTTCCAATTAAAATTTATTTTAAATATATAATATTATATTTTTAAATTTTAAATTTTTATTGGTTATATTTTATTATTTAAAATATAGTTTATATATTCAATTAAATTTTATGAATAATTAATATTAATTTTTAAAAATATTTAAGATTTATATTTATATATTAATTAACCAAAAATTATAATAAATTATTTTTATATTCTTACTAAGATATCATAATATTAACTAATTTGAATATTATTTAAATACATATTTATTACTTTATAACACCATGTTTAAAATAAACATTTTATTTCTCAAAAGCAGTTTTTGACAACAATACTAAACACTTAAATCTTAAGCCAAACTTTTCAAAAGTACTTCTCAAAATTACTTTTCTACGGCACTTTTTAAAAAACGCAATGCTAAACTAGCCCTTAACCCTTAACTCTTTTTTTATTATGTGATGATTCATTTAAGCATGAAATTGGTTGGGATTTGTGTTTTATGATGGGTAGAAACTAAACTTCCTAGTGGTTGATTGATTGAAATGTTACATGATTAATTTTAGAATTAGGGACTAAATCCTAAAAATTGGATTAAATCGAATAAACTTCAAAACCTAGAACTTATGGCTCTAGGGGAACATTTAGATAGGTGAAACTGAGAGAAGATCCTATTTGGAACAAATTTGATTTTCTCAATTTAGTCTAGTGAGGCTGATGGATAAATTGGATTGAATCATCTAATTGAGTAAAATTGTGATCGAGAGGTAAAATTAAGCCAATTAGGAGTTTAAGCAATTTAGATCCCTAATTTAAGAGTTAATTAGTAACCGGTAAAGAAAGTTTATTCAAGCATAAATGATGGAATAAGGTGTTGATTTAGCATTTGGTACCATTTGGTACATTTTTTTTGCCAAAATAGTATGTCATGTCGCGACAACAAGTGACGGTCATTGGGACGAGCTTGAACTCCAAGACACGACGTGACGAGGAAGCCATTTGGCCAAGTTAGTATGTTGTGTCAGACGAGGAACCCTTTGCATTGCAAAGTCAACTCGAAAGTTTGAAATCTTTGCATATTGATCCTTGTTTGATTTCGGATTAACGTTAGAGCTTTCATAAGCTCATGTAGGACTCATAAATAATTGTTTATCGTATTAAATCTATGTATTAGCTGAATTTAATCATACAATGATATATAGTTGAATGTGTTTGATTGTAGTTTCTCTAGCAACGACTGTGACATCTTGTAACTTGGACCAAGTGGTTAGGTCGGGTGTCGAGGTGTTGCAATTTTTTATTACAACTCATATGTGCGAGTAATTTAATATTCTAGCCTTTCAAAATAGGGTTGTCTAGTCATATGGTAGTCATTAAATCATTTATATCTTACCCTACAGAATTCAAAATTAAGGCCCGTTTGTCATTTTTGAAACTAGACTTAATAACCTTATTACCATAAAAAATTCAAATTTTAAATCCTTGCACATTAATAACATTACATTTTTAAAGTTACTCAAATTTTGCTACTAAATAGCTCTAACCTTTATTCACTTAAAATTGTTTTTTTTCCCTTATGTATAATTTGGATGCATTTACAATCTGTTTCGTTGGAAACTAGACTCAAAAATATTTTCAGGCATATAAAGTTATCCTTCTAATTCAATTTCTACAGTTTTGTTTTCTTGCAAATTTAACTCATTGTACATTAATGCCAATAGATTTTAAAAATTGCTCCAATGTTGCTACTAGAAAGCTGTGACCTTTCTTCACTTAAAGTTACTTTTTTCCATATTTATAATTTGGATGCATCTAAAGTTTGTTTCATTGGAAACTAGACTTGGTTATATTTTCAGACATATAAAATTCTCCAAATAGCCTATAAGTTCTTAATTCATCTCTATACAATACAATTTAAGACAAGATCAACAATATTACCACATTATTTCCAATTATCACAACACACCAAATTCTATTTAATTCCAATAAACATAATAAATTTTACCTTTTACTATACAAATAATCAAATCTCAAAATTATCTTATTAAGGAAAGCTAGCAAATACAAGGGTACCCACCTTTTGATTGGACTTAATCTTGAAATCAAGCTTCTTACCACTTGAATTGTCTAATAAATTAGCTTGAAATTTATTTTTCATCATTTCTCCTTTTCTCATAAATAGAAGTATAAAAAAATTCTTAATACTCAAGCTTATTAAGCTTTGTCTTAACAAAAATCTCTAATAAAAAGGATAGAAATGATAAAAACATTATTTCTTACCTTATTTGAACCTTTCTATGTAGCTTCAACTTTCTCTCACTAAGCCTATAAAACACTAAGATTGGATGAAGAAGGTAATGAAAATGAGTCTAGAAGGTGATGTTCTCAGTAATTTTAGTGGGCAATCAAAGTTTGGGTGTTGAAAAATGGCTTAATTTCAAGAAAATTGGCAAGAAAAAGAGGGAAATTTTTTCCTTGGAAGAGTATGACAAGCCTATTGAGCATGTTTGATGGTGATGATATTTTATCCCATTTCCACCTTTTAAACACATTAAAAATTAAAACCAAGTCAAAGGGTCAAACTATGTAAAATGTGTGATCCATATTCAATCACCAAGTTATAAATACATCTAATGGCTCAAATTTGTTATAAATACATCTAATGGCTCAAATTTAATCTCAATCATATAATATTTCCAAAAAAAATATTTTCAACATAAATCTCATATAAAATGATCAAAATTTCCACTTTAGCCCTTTTTTTCATCTTATTACACTTTCTTCACAACACATTGGCACTTATCAGCTCAAACATTATAAATCAAATTTAATCTCTAATATAAGTTCATGGGTGGTGAAATTTCACGGTAAAAATGAGAAATTTGCAATTTATTCTCTCTACTTTCCAATCTTTTTTTATTTAGTCTAAAATTGATTTTCATCACACCAATACATATTCCATGTCAATCTCAAGTCAAATAATCATTAATAACTCATATTTTCTATTTTTGATCAAATTGCATTTAGTTCAACTTTTTAAAATCTTTTAATTTGGTCATTTTTTGCCAAAATTTCACTTTCACAATTTTCTAAATTGATTTCCATCTTCAAAATCAATTAATTAAACACATCTCCATACTTCTTCAAAATTTGTTGAACACAATCACGAATTAGTATCAAGTGTTGTATAAAAAATATTGGGGCATTACAAAAGTATAGGAGTAACAAACGCACAGTCAGTCACTTGGGATTGACGTATGCCACACCATGAACATCACAAGAAAATAAATCCATAAATAGATGTAGGATATATTCGACTTAGGTCATCTCCAATGTATTGTTAGTCCAGACTATGACATCTATGTTTGTATCTTCTGGGAGCCAATTGTCTTCGATATCTAAGATAAGGTATCTCCCCAATTGGACATGATGGATGGCATAATAGTCCTTGAATCGATTTTCTCAATTCTGATTTATCAAACTATGTACCATTTAGATTATCTAATAAGAAGTTGTCTTCTCGTATTATGATCATACCACAAAATGCAACTTAATACTAACCATTAAGGAAAAATACAAACAATAGTAATTTGAATGATGAAATTTTATTATACCAATTTGTTCAAAAAAATACAAGTATATATGACGAAAAAAAAACTACACTAAGGGCAATAGATCCCATACCTAAATCTCTTCCATGATGGTGTTAAGAGCCTCTTACATTTACCTATTAATCTCATCCCCCACAAAGTCCATCGAGGCTTTCCCTCACATCACCAAGGGATTCCTCAAGTTTGGTAAGTTTGTCATCCATCGCTAGCAACATATCTCTCAAATTGCTACCTTTCTTAGCCCTCCAACGGGTCTCTGGTGGGTTATTAATCGTCTCTATTGTTTACATCACAACTCAACATCTTAATGAACCTAACTTTGATACCAATTATCCCGGGCTTGAACTTTAACCTAGCAAATCGTGTGGGCTTAAGCGATGAATTCACTTCAAATTTGCCCAAGTCAACATAAAACCCTTGATTTTGGGAATCTCAAAGAGAATTATCTAAGACTCCGGTGCTAGGAAATAACTAAGCAAAATAAGTAGAAAAAGAAGAAAGGCTTAAGAAAGCATAGTTTTGAGTAATTGCTCTTAATTGCATTATTAAGTAATGAAAAATATAAGATAGATGATAGAAATAAAGTGGGAAGGTCTTTATTTATAGTTGAGGTCCTCTACATCCAACGGTATAAATGGAATTACATTCAAAGCTATCTATAAGATAGAGTCGTAAGGAATTTGAACTTTCTATTATCTTATCCTTAGGACTACAAATTAACTTGATAACTATAATTTACCAAAGTGCTTATTGGGTTATATTCAAAGCTATCTATAAGGTAGAGTCATAAGGAATTTGAACTTTCTATTATCTTATCCTTAGGACTACATATTAACTTGATAACTATAATTTACCGGAGTGCTTCTTGGGTTACTAAGCTTCAAGTAGATGGGCTTTCTACAATGTTTCAAGAATTGGGTTAATCTTGGTGGGCTTTCTACATTGAGGCCTGAGCTTTAGGGTTTTCAAGGAAATATCAATGACTAACTCGAACCCCAATGTTCAGAGACTAACTTGCACAAAAGAAAAAAGTTTAGACCCCAATGTGCGAACAATTGCCAAGTTCAATGACTAACTTGGTCATTTATAGTATTTGTTTCGAATTTTAAAATTATAGTCCTGAACAAATGGTAGCTGCTAAATTCATTAAGTTTTGTTAGTTCCAAAATTTGATACGCCAAACACAAATAACACATGTAATTGTTGTTGTTTGCGTCAAAATTTAAAATTTAAAATTCAAAAAATTATGGGACTAAAAATGATCCAATAGGAGAATATAGACTAAATATACAACTTTACACATAGTGCAAGATTAATAGTAGAATTTAACAGGTCATATTTAAATGCTATTGTTTGAGTCATGATTGAAGTTTCAATTTGGAAAGTATGAGGACTAAAATTGACCAATTTGAAAAGTAGATAGACTAAATCCGCAAATTACACCTAGTATAAGGGATAATGTCAAAATTTAACCTAAATTATATCACACCCCTATAGAATTAGAATATTGATGAAGGCGAAATCACTCAAGAATATCAGTAAAATAAGAAATAAGAGCTTTGATGAGTAAGAAAGCGATTTATTTTTGTATTTGGTTCTAGACTGAAAATAAATCAAAGCAAGGCACACCTAAAAATCAGAAAAGTCCTTACAAAGTAGGAGACGGAAATGGTTTCGTATCTGGTTCTAGATTGAAAATATAAATTTGAGTAGGTTAGTGATTTGTTCTATATTTTGAGGGTCAAGATATGGTTTCTATTCCTTGGATGGCTGAATTGTAGTTCTGTGGGGGCAATGAAATACTATTTAGGCCTCACCTGTAATAAAGAACTAAACAATGTAGCCCATAATAATTCTTTTCAATTAAACACATATCTAGTGATGAGCCCACTAAATTAGGCCTAAATGAATGCAGTGGAGAATCTAGAGGGGGCTGGCATGGGACTCGCCCCCTTAAAATGTAAAATTATTATTTAAGCCCTTAAATTTTTTTAAAAATTTTAAATTAGTAAAGGTAAAATTGTACTTTGGCCCCTCTAAAATTATAAAAGTTTGATTTAATCCTTTAAAATTATAAAGATATAGGCTATAAAAAATTAAAATTTCATTCGGCCCCTCCTAAAAGATTGTTCTGGCTTCCCTCCTAAATGAATGCCTTATTAGTCATTACATTAAGCCAAACATAGCACCAAAATTCAAGCTTAACTATTAGATTGAACCCTAATGAGTTTGAGTTTACTTGCAAATATGCAAATTTCTCACAATTTCTTCGTTAAAGCCTTCAAAATCTTTATTACTAGGTAGCTTATAATTAATTGATACCATCTGATTCATTGGAAATCATACTTTTTTAAGAAATATTTGATTTACAGAATGTAAAATTATCAATATTAATTTTATATTTTTTAATCACATTATCAAATTTGGATGAAAAAATATACATTGAATTAGTAATATGATATTACTTTTTTCAAGTAAATTCGGTTGGATTAATAAGTATTAAAATAACTGTTACCTAATACATGACCACTGGGTTACCCAAGTCACTCCGGTAATCAAACAAATCGTAAAGTAAACATCAAATGAAAACCCAGCTCGATCTAGTTTGCCCCTGAATTGTGTAAAACCAACGAATTCCATACTAGATAAATTCCTTAACTCCTGAAGACAACAAAAACCAAGAGAAACTTCCATCACTTTCCTTTTAAGCACCGAAACAAAGATTCATAGACATCTTCGTTTTTTTCCGTCTTTAGTTCTTCTCTCAAACCAGAGCCTCTGTCTATCGTCAGTCGAGTTCCACCGCCGCGTTAGCAAAACTGGGTACCCCGTTCTCCAGATAAGTATGTTCTATCCTTTTAATCTCTTCAGTTGCTAGCAAATGAGTCACTCCATTGGCCGATCTAGATGAATGCATGAAAATACAAGTATGAAATTCTTTACTTAATATCTTTGCATCCTTTATGTAGGCCGAGATTTCAAATTTGTCTTCCTCATTCATTTGAGCCTTTTTCACCACAGTTAATGAAACCCCTTCGACCTCCACCGGCCTTATTCCCAAATCTAATCCTATCTGTATTGCCTAGATGTAAGGCAAAGCTTCAGTTGCAAACGTCGAAGGTATGTTTTCGTTAATCACTATTTTTGAACCTATCACTTGTCCTCTTGAATCCCTACTAAAAATACCAGATCATGACCTCTTTTCTTGATTTCTATATGCAACATCGAAATTTAACTTAACAAATGGGTTTTTCGGCATCTTCCATCACTCAGTCACCTCCTTCCTCTCAGGTAACTTATTGCTCAAATTGTCCAACTCCCTAAGATAGTTCTTGATAAAATTTGCAGGGACTGATCCATCTTTTTTCTCGCACTCATGCACCCATTTGTTTATGTTTGTTCGAATTGCCCATAGAGCACATGCAAATACTCTACACTGATTTTTCGAATTTTGTTTAAAAATGTAGGCAATCTAGTTTCTATTTCCCATGCCTGTAATATTTTAGGGCCACACAAAATTCAAGTGATTCGAGACCTCCTTTGTAATTCGACAACCCCGCATTACATGTTCTGTGGTTTCTACTTCCTCTTCATATATAGGACAAACTATTGTTCCAATCAACCTTCTGTAATGTAGATTATTAAATGTAGGAAGAAAATTACAGGCTATTCTTCATTTTGTAATTTTTATTTTTGGTGGTAGATTCAATAGCCATATTTTCTTGTAAAGGCTCCATTCTGTGTTCTAGTTGTAACTAGTATTAGGATTTGTGATTCCTTGTAATCGAAGCTTGTAACCACTATGAATAGAGTACTCGCCCAATCTTTACTTCTCTATGACTTATGGTCATTGTATGGAAATCGTGTTAATGGAATACGGAGAATTCTTTCTGCATCCCTTTCACTAAAGGTATTGTTAACTCTCCATCTTCTATTAGTAGGCTCTATCAAATCAACTACCAACCTCATATCTTGTAGTCTAACAAATCTTGTATTCTGTAGATCGCGTAGCCACCCATTAATAATAATAGAACTCTACGCAAAATTTACTAATACCCAAGCATCCTCCATTATCGAGATAGAAGTCCTTTTATTCACCCACCAGCACAAGCCCGCCTGTAGGAGACCCTTTGTAGCCCACACTTTGTCAAGTATAAGAAGGTAAATTACCTAAACCCGTATTAATAAAGTTTGTCATCAGATAATACTTTGCCTTTAGAATACGTGCAAGCAATAAATTAGGATAATAAATTAATCGCCACCTCTGTTTTGCTAATAAGACTAAATTAAACTTGGTTAAGCTCATAAATCCAAAACCTCTATTTTTTTTTAATTTGCACAATCGTCGTTATTCACACCAATGGATCCCACGTTTCCTATGACTTTTCTGCCACCTAAATTTTCCATAAGTTTTTTCATTCCAACGCAAAGAGATTTTGGAAGAAGAAAACAAGATAGATAATACATTGGAATTAATTGCATATCGCTTTTATAAAAACCTCTTTTCCCCCCTATGATAATAACTTGGTGCTCTAACTATGAATTTTACTTTTAATGAAATCCTTTAAAGCTTGGAACAATTCACGTTTTTCCCACCCCACCATGTTGGGAAGCCCCAAGTATTTTTCTAGATTTCCAGAACTCCTAAACCCAAGAATACTTGCCACCAAATTTCTTTCTCGGTCGCTGACATTTGAACTATAAAACCATATAGACTTGTCAAATTTGACACATTGTCCAATGCACCTTTCGTACTCTTTTAGTATATTTTTGAGAACATTGGCCCCATCTTCATTTGTCTCCCCAAATAAAATACAATCGTTTGCAAACATAAGATGCATTATTTGAGCCCTTCTGCAGTAAAATTTAGCCCCTTTCAGTAAGCTTTTCTACTGAGCTAATCATATTAGAGATGACAAGCCTTCGCTGCATAACAGAGATAAATAAGGTTCAACGGGTCTCCTTGACGTAGCACCCTAGTTGGTCGAAACACCTCACCGGCTTCCTCATTAATAATTACTGTGTAGGGTATCAAATAGATTGCATAATAAAGTAAATCCACTTCGCATCAAAACCCATTTTGGACATGATCCTCTTAAGAAAACTCCATTCAACCCAATCATAAGTTTTACTCATATCCAACTTTAAAGCCAAAATACCCTTTCGACCAGTCCTCTTTTTTTTTTTAAGTGTGTAAAATCTTACAGGTAAATAGTACATTATCAATTATCAAACGCCCAGGAATAAATGCACTTTGTGCTTTATCAATACAAAGGTCAAGGACTTTTTGAAGCCTATTAGCAATAGTCTTAGAGACCATTTTATAAATAACTATACATAGACTTATTGGGAAGAAGTTAGTTAAATTTATTAGTTGGGAATATTAGGAATCAATACAATATTTGTAATATTAATGGGTTCCAATGACATACCTTGATTTATAATCTCCAGACAGAAAGAGCTAACATCTCGACCCAAAATATGCCAAAACTTTTTTAAAAAAATAGTGTCAGATATCCATCGGCTTCTGATTCCTTTTTGGGCCCATTCCTTTCAGTGCCGTATATAATTCCTCCTTCGTATATTCTGTAGTCATCATCCTATTCATGCTTTTAGTAATACACTTTTTCACTTCTGAAAGAACATGATTCAGATTCTTAGTACCTTTCGTGGAAAAAAGTTCTTGAAAGTAATTACATGCAATCTCCTTCATCGCTCCACCCTCCGTGGTCATCCTACCATCATCGCCTTGCAAACTACAAATTTTGTTCATTTGTTGATGCAGAGAAGCAAAGTTATGAAAAAATGTTATATTTCTATCCCCCTTTTGTAACCAGTTTGTACATGCCTTCTGTTCCCAATAAAACTCTTCTTTCTCAATTTTTGAATTTAGGTGTAGCTTGAATTCTAGTAATTCCGCAAGCGTTTCCTCATCCCTCCTCTGATCGTTTAAATAATCCAACTCCCTTGTGAGTTCATGCATAAGCCTGCTTGTTTTGTTCGGACTTTCCTTTCCTAATCTTTTAAACCCTTATGCAATATAGTCAATTTCTCCATTGTGTTACCTGAACATGCCTCCCATAATCTTCAGACTTCCCCTTCAAAAGTTTCCTCTAAAATCCACCAAGCCTCAAAATGAAAAAATTTCTTTATTCATCTTACATCTTCCTGAATTATTTGAATATATAAGGGAAAGTGATCCGAGAAAGAGTGAGGTAAATGATGAATTGAAAAAACTAAGAAACAATATCATTCATTTAGTGCTGGTAACACCTTTGCCGAGCCTTTCTTTAATGTTCGTATCTAGAAGGTTTCCCTTCTCCTATGTGAACCAAGACCCTGAATATCCAACATCCACTAGAGAACATTCCACAAGCACCATGAGAAACTCATCGATACATCTCTCTTCCCTTGGTACTCCTCTTTTTCATAAGCATACAATATTTCATGAAAATTTCTACAAACCATCTAGGGATAAATTTGATCCCTCCCTAACTGCCTCAAAATATTCCACGTTTCCTCTTTATTACAAACATCAGGTGTCCATAAAGCCATATTAGCTTCCATTCAGGACTTTTCCCCTCTTTAATTATCACATCAATATGATTCTTAAAGTAGCTTCGAAGTTGAACCTTGATACCTTCTTTCCAAGTTAAACATAGACCCCTTTATATTCCTTCAGTTATAAACACAATACCATTTTGAAACTCACATCTTCTGTGCAACCTTTCCATTCGAGTGCTATTTAACTTCGTCTCCACGAAGAAAATAATTTGGGAACAATATTTCTCTTACACATGTCGAAGCCTTCTAGTATCCCGCAAGTTCCCCAGTCTGCTGAAATTTTAGCTCAAGATTTTCATTGCTCTCGATCGGCTTGTCTATTTGTAGTCATCGATCTTTGTTGTACTTGAGCGATGATCTACTCCTCAGTGGATCTTAATGAATTTGTAGAAACATAAATGCTAAAATCCATATTTTCAAACATGAGCCTTTTCTTTCCATCCCCACTTTCTATCGGGCTATCTTTCATATCCTTTTCCATATCAGCCCGATCTGTAATGACCTGAAATTTACGGGTATAGGGAATCATGTTTCTGGCTTACTATTTCAGAAAACCGGGTTTGTAAATATTTATTAGAAATATTTACGAAGCTAGTTGAGTGATTAATTAGATTTTAGTTAAGTGAATTAGCTTGAATTAAGGTTAATTTATTGTAAGGAGTAGATTGAATATAGTGTAAAAGTTTAATTATAGACTAAAGAAAAGTGAAAGGACTAAATTAGTAAATAACCCATAAAAGGGAATGTGCCAAATGTATGGAAAATATTATTCCATGTGTATGTATAATATACATATATTATATACTTAGTATTTAAGAAATTAATATAATAATAATATATTAATATAATATAATATAATAATAAAAGAAATAAAAGAAAAAAAAAAAGCAGAAACAATTGAAAGTGGGGAGAAAAGAAAGAAAGAAAAAGAAAAGGGAAAAATTAGGTTTTTGAAGCTTGAAGTTAATTTGGTAAGTCAATTAACTCTCTTTCTTTATAATTTTGATGTTTTTGGAGTCCTAGAGACAAATATTATTTGATGTAAATGGAAATTTTGAAAGTTAGATGATTTTTAGACATGGGTTGTGTTGAACAAATTGTTGAATTAGGGATTTAATTGAATAAATTTCAAGTTAGAATTGATTAAATGATTAAATTGTAAAAGAAGCTATAAGTTTTATGTTTGAGGGACTAAATTGAAAGAAATTTGAGCTTAGGGTTTTACTATGAATATTTAATGATTAATGTGAATATGGTAGGAAATTGAATAAAGATAAAGTATGAATTAAGTGATAGAAGTAAAAGTGTTAATTAGGATTAAATTGAAATTGAGGTTTGAATTGAATAGAAATTCAATTATTCATTGTGAATTGTTATCGTATTAATAGTATAAACTGTTTAATTTTCGTAGCTAACGTAGTACAGGATACATCGACAAAGAAAGGAAAAGAGAAAGTTGACGGGGAGTAATCCAAAAAATTTACAGTTTGTATTTCTATAAACCAAACTTAATAATTATTTTTGCATTCATTATATATATATGGTAAGTAGTATAGAGGTAAGTTTTGTTATTATTGTATTGAATTGATTGGAGTTAGGAATATCAAAACTGAAATATATATTGATTGTTATTTGAAAATTAAAGTGAAGTGAATAACCTATTAACAATGTCGGGCTAGGTTGGATATAGTTGGCATGCCATAGGATTTGGAAGTGTACTAGGATACTTCGACCATAGGTCGATGAGACACTAATAGTGTCGTACTGTTACTTCGACTTTGTGTCGATGAGGCACTTCATCTGTCGTATTATTTCCGATGCTTTGGTTTAATCTAATGAGTTACTATGTACCGTATTGCTATTGTTTACTTCGGTAAAGCCGATGAGGCACAATGTGCCATACTGGTGTGTTGGTTGGATCTGTGTATCCGCCAAAGTTCGAATTATGTTAATAGGGATAAATTTACTGTACTGGACAACTGAATGACTGTGCTACTATACTAAAAATCTACTGTTATTGATTGACATATTATTGAACTAAATGTTTTATTGAGATAGAACTTTGAATATAAGTAGTGATATTAGATTTAAAGTTAATAGCTTAAATGCATTTTGTGTTAATATTGATTTAAGTATTGGTTTATAGAAATACCACTGAGTGTATACTCAGCGTACGATTTATTTTCGTGTGCAGGTTAGGTACGAAAGCGACTAACAACTTAGTATCCAAGCCAAGCCCGAACTCAAATACTCGGTGATGTATTTTATTTTGAGAAATGGCATGTACCTAGGTTATCTTTTGGAAATCATTTTGAATGTGAATGTTAATAGTGTAAGAATGATAATGGTTAACCCATGAATGCAAAGTTTATGTTTACAATATGGTCATTTATATAGTATAATTTGAAGTGTTTTAATTAGTACTAAAGTACACTGTCTGGAAGTTTTATGTTAAACATTTACTAATACACTCAAGTTGGATCGTAACATTTTGATGATTATAATGTGAAATGGATGTATTTAATCATGTTTTGGATTTGTTGAAAGATTGGATTTAAATTTTGCTTGTTACTGAAGTTTGCAGGGTTGGTAAACTTGAACTATAAGGTTCATTTTGAGTCCACACGGCCTGGCACACGGGCGTGTGATTAGATCGTGTGAGACACACGGCCCTTACATGGGCTTGTAAGTAGACCGTGTGTCCCCTGCATCTAAAATTTGGCAAATAGAATGTTCAGGTATAGCCACATGGGTAGAGACATAGGCGTGTGTCTCAGCCGTGTGAAGTATACGGCCACAGTACACGGGCATGTGCCTGGCCGTGTGAAAACTGCACTAGATTCGAATTGAAAATAAATCCACACGGGTATGTGTCTTGGCCGTGTAAAACTAGTTTGTTCATGAGCAACAAGTCAGAGAAGTACACGGGTAGAGAACACGGGCGTGTCCTAGCTGTGTGAGCCACACGGGGTGACAACACGGGTGTGTCTCGAAATCACACGGGCGTGTGGTACTATTTATTAAAGGAAATTTTGAAAATTTTATGAAAATTTTTATAAGCATCCGAATAGATTCTAATTTAATTCTAACATCTTTATTGGGCCTCGAATGTCCGTCTAAGAGTCAATAAGATAAATTACTGAATTTTATAATGATTAATTTTATATGATTCGTGATATAAACTATAGTGACCTGTTGTAACACCCCTATCTCGTATCCGTCGCTGGAATAGGTAAGGGGCATTACCAGACAAACAGAACATTTCAAACCAATTCAGAATCACAGATATCATATAACATCATTTCATAAGCAATCATCTCCTAAGATGGCCTACAAGACCTAAAATATACTTTTAAGAGATATTCGGGACAAAACCGAACACATTCAATAAGTTCTGAACTTTTAAAAATTTTCAATTCTATAGAGGTCACACGCCCGTGTGACCAGGCCGTGTGCCCTACACGAGCATCAGACACACCCATGTGAACCAGCCGTGCCAAAACAAAGCTTATATACTGACTTATTTCCATGGCCAACAGACACAAACGTGTGCCACGCCCATGTGATTCTTAGCTAACTACTGACTTAAGCCCGCGGTCAACAAACAAGCCCGTGTGCTATGGCCGTGTGGCACAATGCAGACTTAGTTTAAGCCAATTTGCCACCCCTTTAGCGGTCATTCCTACAAGCCAAATTAAACAACATTCATACAAAATATTCAGCCAATTTCATGCTCAAAACATGCTTCATTACAACTATTTCATCATCATTCAACAAATCATTCAAACCATACCAAAACTTAACACAAACATACCATTTGATAGCCAACTTTCATTGCAAAACCTATATTTACAATTCAAAACTTAATACATAAGCCTTCTAGCCTATACATGCCATACTTTAAAATATTTACACTTTCAAGAGTACCAAAATGAGTTCGATAGTGTGGTGACGGTCCTCAACTATCCCTAAGCCTTCAGTAGCTACGATAACTGTAAAACAGACAGAAATCACACAGAGTAAGCTACAAAGAGCTTAGTAAGCCAAATACAATTGGTCTAACTACTAAGCATATACATACAATTCACCCATATAGATTCATAACCATTTCATAGAACAATTCATAAACTTAACCATGCTCCTTTGTTTGCATATATGTCATGCTTTATTTCCATACATATTTCACAGAGACAGAGTTTTTCATATTCAGAAATTTAGTACGATACAAACGTACCTGCATAGGTTATACATTTCATATATCAATCTCAGATTTCGTACGCTATTATCAGACGGGTCAGAAACGATATAGATGCTCATAAACAAGTACAATACCGACTTCCTAGACGTGGTCTTACGTGTAATTCAATATAGATGCCTTTGTCCCAGACATGGTCTTACACAAAATCAGATACAATGCCGATGTCCCAGACATGGTCTTATACGTAAATCTCAATCAAGGCCTGTGTCCCAGACATGGTCTTACACGATGTCTCAGACAGATGTCAACTTTTCTTATAAACATACATAGCTTTTCAGATATTAATATATTATCATAATTTACTCCAAAGATATTCATCAGGCACTCAAGACCATCCAATACAGATTATATTTTATATGTGCAGAATTTATTTCAATTAACACGTAATTGTAATTTGACTTACCCCGGACGGATTTCGGATAAAAAGAGTCGTCTATTCAACTATTTTGGACTTCCCCCGATCTAAGTCCGATTTTCTTTGTTCTTGATCTAATAAAATACAAATTCAACCATTCAATCATTCATTTCATTCAATATAATCCATATACACATATTTAGGGCACTTTACATTTTAGCCCTTACATTTTCACACTTTGACAAGTTAGTCCATTTTTCACAAAATCACCAATATGCAAAATTTTTTTGCAACAAGGGCTAGCCGAATTTTCATGGCTTCTATATAAGCCCATACAACATGTTCAATTCACAATTTAGTCCTTCTAAACCTCATTTTCAAAATTTAACCCAAATAAGTCAACTTCATCAAAAACTCAAAGACAAAACTTATGAACCATCTACCAAGCCTTCATACTTCATTCAAAAACGTCACAAAACTCATGATATCAACAATGGCATTTCATGAAATCTTTAACAGAAACAGAAATTCAGACATGGGTTTTGAAGAACACGAAGCAACGATCACAGAAACGTAGAAATTATCAAAAACCGAGTTAAAACCGTACCTTAATCAAGCAATCAAAGTGCTAAAACCTAAAATGGCTTTCTCCTTTTTCTTTTTCTTTGATTTTTGGTTATATGCATGATAATATGGCCAATTTCATGTTTTTATTTTATTATTATAACATTATAATCACCTTTTACCATTTTACCCTTAACGACATAACATTAATTTCTACCAACTCCTGTCCATATTTGTCCATGCATTAGTAAAATGGTCCAATTGACATGCAAGGACCTTTATTTTAAAAGCCAAGCCAAATAGGAGCTTTAGCATCTAGCACTCAACTTTTACACTTAACGCGATTTAATCCTTTTTCATAATTAAGCACAAAAACAGAAAAATTAAATCACAGAAATTTTCACAGATGTAAATTCACATATCACAGACACAAAAAATAATATTAAAATATTATTTTTCGGGCTTGAATTTGTGGTCCCGAAACCACTATTCCGACTAAGGTCAAAACCTGACTGTTACATCGGTAATGCTCCTTAATCCTATTCCGATGTTGGAAAAGGGTTGGGGGTGTTACACGATCTATGCCATTAGAGGATCTCGCCTTAACATTATCATATTGATTTTTGAATCCTTCTAAATTAAATCCCAATATGGGATTTATTGATTTCCCTGATTCTCTATTCATCACCTCCCTTGGATTCTGCCCTATATCATATTTTCCCTAATTGGCATATTCTTCCTCACGGAGCCAAACACTATTCACTGTTGTAACTCTTCTTGTTGATGCCCTCAAAGACTAGTCTCAACTCATATCCATTTTTTTCATACCTTGATTAAGTCTGATTGGAAAAAAATTATCTCTATGGCCTAGACTTGTCTTTCATACCGAAATTGCACATAGGTAAATTTTGATTGAGAGATCATAATTTTCTTTCTTCGCTTCAAAGGCCTTTGGACATCTATCTCCATTTGGATTCAAAGAAACTTCTTTATTCTCTGATTCAACTGTTTCGTATCATATTCGGTGAATTTTCCAATAAAATCATCAAATTGTTTCACAATGGTTTCTAAAAAGAAACAAGGTGGGAGATTGTGAACTTGAATCCAAAACGATGAAAAAATAAAAAAAAAACCTCTATCGGATCTTCATCTTCCTCTAAGCGGTGAAAAATAAATAAATGGTTATTAAAAGTCTATGGAGCCCCATTAATCACCTGCTCAATATCCAACTCAAGAAAAATTTGAACAAGTAACATTTTTCTCCCAAATTTAAGATCTGAACTCCTCCCAAAGAGTGCCATAGGTTATCCATTGTGTTTCTCATTGTCGGGAACTGCACCACACTCGCCGTTAAAAAACAACCTACCAAACAAAGCTCATAAACCAGTTTTTGTGATTCAACATCAATGGGAAGAAACCATGCCTCTTCTTTTCCATATTCTATGCTAAGACTCGCCATCTCTTTTTCCATGTCAAAAACAAAAGACTAGTGAAGAACATCGGTGAAAACAGAGAAATTATAAACAATAAAATAAACATAAATCATAAAAATGTGCTATAGAGAGCAAACTTGAATCGATATAATAATTAGTAATATGATATTACTAATAGTGTTAAGATTTGGTAATATTTTCAATATGACTTCAATATCACTTAAGATTTGGTAATATGATATACATTTTTTCCATCTTGGTTCAGAACTTTTTTTTTTTTTGGTTATAAGTAGCACCTAAACTACTTTTTCCTCAAATCGGTATGTAACGCCCCAATTTTCGGGAATTCTGTGAATGTTGGCAAAATTTCATGCTTTAATTTTGTCATTTGTGAGTGAAATTATGAAATAGGACCTATGTGAAAATGTTTGAAAATGCTATAGGCTAAATTGAAGTGACCAAATAAATAGGAGTGCAAAATAGGAGGATTTGCATGACAAACCTCCCATTTTACATGAAGTGGCCAGCCATCATGTTGTTGTAGACAAAATGTGCACTTGATATCCATAATTTATGGTACAAATTGATACAAATTGATAATAGGTTAGGTAAATGTTCCATGATAATAGGTTAGGTAAATGTTCCATGATAATGGGTTAGGTAAGTAAATGTTCCATGATAATGGGTTAGGTAAATGTTTCATGATAAGAATTTCATGTCTTTTGTATTAAAGAATTAAATGGATGAAATATGAAGTTTTATTAAAAGAAAAAGGGGTGAAAAGAACAAAGTTTTGTCCATCTTTGTTCATCATAGCTGAAAGTTAGAGAAGAGAAAGGAGAGGAGAAAGCTCTTGAGTATTCGGTCATTAGGAGGAGGAAAATTGAAGGTAAGTTCATGGTAGTTTGCTTCTATCTTGATGTTCATGAGTTCTTCTTGATTCTACCTTAACTCTTGAAGCATATTTTGGTTTTTGGTTGTATTGTGAGCATTTGGTCATGAATTAAAATGAAGGAAATGGTTGTTGTTTCATGTTCTTTTGATGAAAAATGGAAGATAGGTGAAGTTGAGCCAAACAAATGAACATGCATGTGCCTTAGATGCTAAAGGGAAAAATCGGCTAACATGTTGTGCTTTAAAATGATGAAATGGAGATTATACTTAAGTAAAATCATAGATATGTGATGATTGATTGGTGATATACATGTTTAAATAACAAGCATGCAAGTTAGGTGTGAAAGAGTGAATTTGGTAATAAATCTGCTTGGGACAGCAGCAGTAACGTGACTTTGGAAAATCACCATAAATTGTGGGAGAAGAATTAGAAGCTGAATAAATTATGTAATTAAATTTTATTGAGTCTAGTTTCTAATGAAATAAACAAGAACATATTTTGAATTCTGTACAATGAGAAATTTGATTCGTAATGAAGGGTGGTCAGATTAGTCAAACAATGAAACATGGGAAACTTTGAGAAAAATCTGGTATTGATTGGCTAAACCAAAAATTCTGAAAATTTTATGGATAGAAGATATATGAGTCTATTTTCAGGGAAAATTAACGGCACTTGATTTGGAGTTTCGTAGCTCCAGTTATAAATAATTTAGTGACTGTTGCTCAGGAAGACAGCTTGCAGTGAAATTATGATTATGTGGTAAACATTGACAAAAATTTGTTAATGAGTTGCTTATTGATTTCTTATAAGCTTACTATGATCTGTAGGTGTGGTTGGCGAATATTGTAAGGGGTTAATCGTAGTTTGTATTTGAATAGTTAGATTAACGTGTTAGTAATCCAATTGTAGGCGGTTCGTGTATGGATCTAAATCGACATATCGTCATAAGCAGTGTATAACTAACACCCTCTTTCTTAGTCTGGATCGGCAAAAGCCGAAAAGTCGAAATGCCGAAAATCGGTATTTTGTAGATTTGCGAGTGTGTGAATGCTCGTGAGGTAAATCGATTAATGTTTTTGGTAAGCTGCAAAATTTGGACTGCAAAGTGTATGATTTCTGTGCCCTCGATATTTTTGGGCTTAATGGGCCAAAATTGGAATGATGGGCCAACGGGCCCAATTCGGTAAGAACCCTCGGTAGTGATTCTGTTAGTACATGAAAGGTAGGAATATGCATGAAAATCTCTAAAATAGTTAAATTACTGAAATACCTTTAAAAGTGGAAAATTTATAATTTTACCCCTAAGAGATAAATTACCGAAATACCCCTAGGGTTAAATTGACCTAAATGCATGTTTGACTGTTGTTATTTACTGCATGCCATGTTGTTATTATCTGATGCATGGGACTGGGATATTGACGGAGGAAGTACTGAAAGTGGCTTGTCCACGTACTGGAGGCTTTGCCTCAATTTAATGGTAAACGAGCCGCAAAGGTGCAAACTGTGGAGTGTTGGGCTGGGTGGGTTGAGCTATTCCCACATGGAGTGTATGGCTGGTGCGGTGGAGTGTATTGGTTGGTGGGTTGAGTAGTCTCCCAAATGGGCTTGCATATGTTTCTTGATGTTGCATGTATTTTGAAATGGGCCTATGGGCCATCTTGTTATCTGAATAAGGGCTAAGGCCCGGTTTATTATAATCTGAAAAGGCTCGCCCAATACCATTGTTACTGAATGGGCTTAGGCCCAATGGGCTTGAGCTGACTTGGGCTTGGAATGGGTTTTCCTTACACACCGAGTTTCCCCAGACTCGCCCCTTTTATTTTCATCCACGCAGGTAATCCCCAACCATAATGGGCTTGGAGCTATGAGGGAATTCGGAGTGGCCACCCGTTCTGAAAGTTTGATTTTCTTCTGGTGAACTAGACATCCTTTTATTTACGTTTGAAGTTTTGGGCTTTTAAATGTAATAAGGCCGCTTAATTATTTTTGATGGTTTTAATATGTATTACTAAGATATGTATTACTTATTTTAACTGTTGAAATTGGATAGCTTTAGGGCGCGTTTTCAAAAACAACAGTTGATTTCAAAATAACACGACAACAAGCAAAGCTTCCGCAATGAAAGTATTTTCTAAAATTAATCACTTTTCCTAAAAATGACTTAATCAAATCGGTTTCCTAGAAATATCCATGACGTTAAAGTGTGGCAATGGCGGTATGCATGTCTAGGATTGGATCCGAAGGAGCTTGGTACTTAAGCATCAGATGGACTCACCACCTCTTTTAGGTTTCCTACGGTGCACAACTTCCATTCACTTTAACCCTTAATGAATTAATCTTTTGAACATCGAGTACGATTTTCTGGACTTAGAATGGAAATTTTTTTTCTTACGTTTTTGATGTGGCATGCCGGGTCTGGCCATAACTTCTGGGCCGGGTTTGGGGTGCTACACGGTACCTTTGTTTGTCCAACCATTACTCAAACCAATCTTCTTCTTTATTTTTTTTAAAAATCTTAACCCACAAATTTGTACCTAGACTATGATTTTTTTACTATTCTAATACCTAAACATTTTTTTGTCACAAGTTGTAACGAGCTGAATTTTACGGTTATCGAAAAATATATTTTCAGGTATCTGTTTCTGAAAAATGGATTCGTAAATATTTATTAAAAATATTTGTGAAGTTAATCGAGTGGTTAATTAGGCTTTAATTAAGTGAATTTAGCTTAATTAAGAGTAATTAGGAAAAAAGACTAAATTGAATAAGGTGTAAAAGTTGAATTATAGATTAAAAGAAAGTATAAAGGGCCAAATTGGGAATTAAGCCAATTCATAAATATGAGGCGGTATAAGTTGATTGAATTGAAGATATTACATGATATTTAATTAAAATTATTAAGGTTTAATATTAAATTATAAATTATAATAATTATTATTATATTATGAAATAAGTTCAATAAAGAAAAATGTATGGTAATGATTTAATACAAGTGTATTAATTAAAATACATACAATTGTAATATATGTATTATTCAAGTAGAAGATATTTATTTTTATTTTTTAAGTAAAAGATAATTATTAGATAATTAATTGAATTATAAGATTTTTTTACAAGTGTATGGTATAAATGATATTATACATTTATGAATAAAATATATATGTACATTTGTAATATTATTATTTGTTGTTAAATAGATTTTTATTAAATAAATAAGATAATTGACAAATATATGGTAAAAATTTATACAAGTGTAATAATATAAATATGTACAAATGTAATTAAATAATTGATTTACTTAAAATTTAAGCATAAGATATTTTATATTGATATTATATTAATTATTAAGTAATTAAAACAATAAAGTAAATAAAATAAAGTATATAAAGAAAGAAAGGAAAGAAACAAAAGAAAAGAAAGAACAGCAGCTTGGCCGAAAGTGGGAAAGAAAGAATAAGAAAGAAAAAGAAAAGGAGAAACTAGGATTTGGAAGCTTGGAATTTAAATAGGTAAGTCAATTAAGTCATTTTCTTTTAATTTTGATGTTTTAGAAGTTTTAGAACAAAGTTTTGTAGAAATTAAGTTGAGATTCTGGAAGTTCTTAGGTTTTGAGTATAGTTCATGTTGAACAAATGATTTAATTAGGGATTAAATTGATAGAATTCTTATTTAGAATTGATTAAAGAATTAAATTGTAAAGTAAGTTATAAGTTTTGTGTTTGAAGGACTAAATTGGAATAAATTTGAAATTAGGGTTTTATCATGAACATTGGATATTTATGTTGAATATGATAGAAATTTGAGTAGAAATAAAGTATGAATTGAGTTAGAAAAGTAAGTGAACTTAGTTAGGATCAAATTGAAAATAAGGTAGAAATTGATTAGAAATTCAATTATTCAATATAAATTAGTGTTTTATTAATAGTATAAATTATCTTAATTTTTCATAGCTAATCTATGAAGGAAAAGAAAAGGTGGACAAGGAGTAAACTCGAGAAAAATTCACGGTTTGTATTTCTATAATCCGAATTTAATTATTAATTGTTATATTTTAATTTAAATGTTTATGGTAAGAAATTTAAGGTAAGTGTAGAATATTTGATATTGAATTGAGTATTTGTGAAATTATAATTTATATGATATTTGAGCATTGGTATTGAATTTAAATTGAGTTGGTAATTAATCTGAATTTTAATTATTAACTGTTATATTCGGTTTATATGTTATTATAAGAAATTAAGGTAAGTATTAGTAATTGTTATTGAATTGAATTTATATGGATATATGTGGTTGATATGAAAATTGAATATTGGATGTATGCTATATTTGAAAAATATATTGATTGGGAATGTGATGAAATTAATTATGAATATGTGATTATTGTGAAATTTAAATATTTTTTATTGAAAAGTAAAGTAAATTGTATTGATTTGAGAATATATGTGATTAATTGAAATATGTATTGGTTGAAAAAAAAATTGAAAGTGAAATTGAAAACCCTATTAACAGTATTCGGGCTAAGTCGGATATAGTTGGCATGCCATAGGATTGGAAGTGTTCAGGGATACTTCGACCTTGAGTCGATGAGGCACTATAAGTGTCGTACTGTTACTTTGACTTTAAGTCGATGAGGCACCTTGTGTGTCGTATTGTTACTGTTACTGTTCCAGATTAATTTCGATGAGGTACTCTGTACCGTACTGTTACTGTTATTGTTTACTTTGGCTTAGTTGATGAAGCACTATGTGCGTACTGTACAGGTGTGATGGTTGGATCCGTGTATCTGTCAATGCCCGAGTCATGTTAATAGGGGTAAATAAAAGTACTGAATGACTGACTATTACTGAATAATTGACTGATACTGAATAACTAATTGTTACTGAACAATTGATCGTTACTGAATGATATTGATAAAGAAATTAATATGGAAATGCTGACTGTTACTGACATGGATAGGTATA
The DNA here is from genome assembly GCF_025698485.1 of Gossypium arboreum. Classification (NCBI taxonomy): domain Eukaryota; kingdom Viridiplantae; phylum Streptophyta; class Magnoliopsida; order Malvales; family Malvaceae; genus Gossypium; species Gossypium arboreum. The sequence goes on from NC_069075.1 coordinate 132,383,756, forward strand.
GAATAATGATTGAGAGTGAATCGTTGAATAATATTTGTTGATATTGAACAGTGAACTGAAGCATGAATAAAATATATGAATTAAGTAATTCTGAATTGGATATGAACGAAAGATAATATTGTTCAAATGATTTGTGAATTTATCGTGAAAAGCTATTTGGATTAATAGATAATAAGAATTAAATTAGTTACAAGGAATTTATCTATGTATTGAACAATTATATAAATGTGATTGTTATATGATTTTTATGTAAATGTTATATTTTCATATTATTAAGTGTTTAGATTATAGAAATATCACTGAGTTCATACTCAACATACGGTTTGTTTCCATGCGTAGGATAAGTTAAAGTCTGATCGTTGAATCAGCGTCCCATGCCGATCCCAAACTGTAAGTGGAGAAGTATGTTTATTATTGGTAATGGCATGTACCTAAGATGTCAAATGTGACAGCCTTAAAACGACCCTAGTCGAAATGTGGTTTCGGGACCACAAAACCAAGGCATAAAAATAATTTAATATTTATTTTATTGCCTATAATGTGTGTTAACTCATGTGTGATATTTTTTATGCTTTGATTTAGAATTATAGATGTGAATTTCACTAGAAAGGACCTAGTAATAAACTTTGAAAGTATGAGGGGAAATGTGTGATGACTAATTAAAGGATGCATGCAAAACAATGGACTTGCATGTCAAATTCCCCCATAGCTAGTGGCCGGCCATGACAAGGATTTATGGGCAAAAATCATGTCATGAAACATGTTTGGTAAATGGGTTATGATGGAAAGAATAAAATAAGGGTATGGAATAAACAATTAATGTTAGTAGATGAGAAACAAAAAAAAAGTGTCCATCTTCCTCCATAGCTTGGCCGAATGTCCTAAAGAAAGAAAGAAAAAAATTTTGTTCATCTCTTTTCACTCTCTTGTTGGCCGAAAATACTAAGGATAAGGAAGGAGTTTTGCTTCATATTTGGTTTGGAAGAGGATTAGGAAGAGGTTGGCTAAACTTGCATCAAGATTAAGGTATGTTTGAGGTTCATGCATGTTTTTAGTTGCTAGCTTAATGTTCTTGTTAGCCCATGGTTCAAATCCTTGTTATGTCATGGGAATGAAATTCGGCCAAAGTGAATGTGGTGTTAATGCCATTGCATGTTAAATAACAAGCTTGAAAGTGATACATGTGATGGAGGATTGAAGATTCTTAGATTTTCTTTTAGCATTTTTTTTTTTTTTTGAATGAGATACTAAGTTCTTTGTTTCACCATGACCAAATTGAAATGGTGTGGTGTTGTGGTATTCGGCCATGATATATCCATAAGTATAATTCATGCATGTTGCATGGTAAGTAAGATTTAAGCTTTGGAAATGTGTATATATTTGGATATAAGCCACTTGAGAATTCGCCCTTGCACCTACATGAATATATGTTTGCACATGATGGATTGGTATGACATATATACTAATTCAAAGTGTATATTTGCTTGTGATGATGTGTTGATTATGAAGTAAATAAGAGATGTGCAATGAATTACGATATGTAATGTGTTAGTAGTAAAATGTATGCTGTTTTTTTGTGTGGTATTAAGTGTATATTCGGCCACATGAGGGGTAATTAGTGTGCATGCATTCGGTTTGAGGCAAGCATATTGATGCCTATTCTTGGCTTAGAAAATTCGCTAAGAGGAATATTAACTAATGTGTTGAGTTCGATTTATGATTTCGTACATATGCAACTTTGATGCCTAATGTATATAAGGGCCAAGTACTTTGAACTTCACGTTGATGTTTGAATGTATTGAATTGCTTGTTGTGATGTAAAATGTGCATGACCATTGTGTATTTGAGCTAAAGGATGGCCATATGACCATTTACACTCCTTGTCATATTCGCCATAAGCTATCATGATGAGATTTTAATAAGTTAAATTTGTGTGAATTAGCTCAAGAGCAAAGGGAGCTAAATCCGATAAAGGGAAGGAAAAAGTAGTTGAATAGCCGTCGAAATCGCTCGACAACATCCGAGGTAAGTCTTGAGTGATGACCCTACTTGAATTATATCAAAATTATGCTCCTTGTTTGTGTGGCCATTGAGCGAAATAGTAAAGGTTGATAAATATTTTGTGTTAGAGCTTTAGTAACGAAAATGAACTATGGACGTGTCTTGAATATTGATATATGTGTAAGTGAACATTGGAAATATATCCGGGCTAAGACCCGAAGGCATTCGTGCGAGTTGATATATCCGGGCTAAGACCCGAAGGCATTCGTGCGAGTTGATATATCCGGGCTAAGACCCGAAGGCATTCGATGCGAGTTGATATATCCGGGCTAAGACCGAAGGCCTTTGTGCAAGTCACCAAATCCGGGTTATGACCGAAGGCAATCGTCTTGAGTCGCTATATCCGGTTAAATCCGAAAGTATGTGATTCGAAGTGAGCAATCTTGCTGTGAAAATTTCAGCTTATACACTTGTGAAAATTCCAGCAATGAGGTATGTTTGTATGTGCTTGTACTAATTGAATTCTTACAAGTAAGTATGCGCTAAGTTGATAAACGAGCTACCGGCCTTGGGCTAAGTTGTTCTTTTGTGTATGAACATAAGGGTCGGTGATGTGAAATAAGTATGAGTATGGGAATGTGAATTAGTAAAGTGGTTTAATTAGCCATGTGAATAAAATACCTTAGTCAAAGCTGATTTCATTGCATGAGACTTACTAAGCATTAAAATGCTTACCCGTTGCTTTGGCTCTCTGTTTTATAGGTTTCGCTCGTTAGCTATCGGATTCGGGATCAAAGAAGTCGAAGTCATCCACACTATCGAAGCCCCATTTTGGTACAAATTTTGGTTGAACTTTGAAATGGCATGTATAGGACCATCCTTTGTTGAAGGTCATGTACCTTCCGGTTTGTGTAAACTTGGATAGCCATGCGAAAATGGCTTATATCGTTTTAGCATAGAACTATAATCGTTTGTATGTTGACCCTTATGAGGTATGGAATTATTTTGAAACGATTAGCCATTGGAATGGTTAATCATGATCACGCTTTGTGCTATGTATGTAAAAAGGGCCAATTGAATCATGGAAAGTATGAAATAGGTAAAGCCTACTAAAGGCAGATGCTGACAGCAGCAGTGACGTGGATGTGAAAAATCACTAAAAATAGTAGGAATGGTATTAAATAGCAAATAAATTATGTAAGTGTACCTTGATGAATCTACTTTCATATGGAAGAAACGAAATGGTCATATGAGTTATAAGTTAACAGATTTTAAAGTTCTTGTGAAATAGGGCCAGAACGGTTTCTGGATCCCCTGTTCCAACTTTGGAAAATCATTGTAAATTAACCAGAGATAATTAGGAGTCATTCCATATATGTGTAGATTCCTCTCTGAGTCTAGTTTCTATAGAAACAAACGGCATCAGTATTGATGCCCTGTACAGGAGATATCCAATTCGTAACGCACAAAGGTCAGTGTAGTCGATCCCTACAACAGGCGAGACTTTAACTAATAAACTGTACTAATTGGCTCGACCAAAATTCTAGAAAAAATATGTAGATGGACATATGAGTCTAGTTTCAGGAAAAATTTACGGAACTGATTTTCGAGTTGTAAAACTCAATTTATGAATTTTGGAGCGACTAGTACTCAGATTGGCAGCTTGTCTGAAAATTGTCAATAAGTGGGTTGAAGTCTGTTAACACCTCGCGTTCGACTCCGGAGACGGTCTCGGGTTCGGGGTGTTACAATTTTATTGGTATCAGAGCTACGGTTTAGTCGATTCTAGGACTACCGTAATGCGTTTGGGTCTAGCTATACATGCCATTTTATGTGATTATATGATAGTGTGGTGATTTCTGACGTTTGAACTTGTGTTTATTTATAGTAATGGATCCCGATCCCAACCGAGCGATAGCTGATGATGTGGAGAGTGTGGCGCCTGCTCCCGCACAAGGGACAGCGCCGGCGGACTCTCAACCTGTTGCTAGCAATCCGAATGACGAGGCTAGACAAGCCTTTTATAGCGTGATGAATGATTGGTTCAACCAATACATTCGAACTAATACTACTGTTCCACAACCTCCATTCCCAACAAACACAGCCAAGCACCTACAATGCCTCCGGTAATTGACCAAATAAGGTCGAATAAGCCCCCAGTTGATAGAATCCGAAAACATGGGGCTACTGAATTTAAAGCTACGGATAGTGATGATGCCGAGCAAGCTGAATTTTGGTTGGACAACACGATCCGGATACTCGATGAGCTATCTTGTACACCGATGAATGCCTAAAGTGTACCATCTCCTTGCTACGTGATTACGCCTACTATTGGTGGAGTACTCGACTTACTGTTGTGCCCATGAACAAGTAACTTGGGAGTTCTTCCAAACCGAGTTTGGAAAAAGTATATCGTCGAGATTTATGGACCAAAAACGAAAGGAATTTCTCGAACTTAAACAAGGTTCCATGTCGGTTACCGACTATGAACGAAAATTCGTGAGGCTTAGCCGATGCAGCGAGAATGCATTTCTTGAAGTGATGATGTAAACGCTCAAGATGGATGAATGATGAGATAAAGTCGTATGTTGGCATTTTGGAAATCAGAGTTTGTGACTCTCGTCGAGCGAGCGATGCAAAGCCGAGGAGTTTAGTATGGAGAAAAGGAAAGTGAAGCGGGAGCAAGGGAGTTTCGTAAGAGGTATTCGGGAAGCCCTTCCAACAGTCATCAAAGAAACTTAGAGATGGCTTAGGCCGATCTAGAGACACCGGGCTTTTCTAGACGAGATCGCGATCGACCCCTGTGACCCACGAATCACTTCGATCGCCATGAGTGGGAATGATCGACGAGAGGACGGAGTGCGAGATTGTGGCAAATGGCATTTTGAAGTCTGTAGATTCCGTGACCGCTCTGTTACAAGTGTGGATCAGTTGACCACTTCATTAAAGATTGCCCGAGGTTGTGCGAGCAGAATGTAGATCGGAGTGGGAAACCGGGTACTACCACCGCTCGAGGTAGACCATCCGGAAATACGGGCAAGGCTAGTGGTGGTCGAGAGGATCTAGAGATCTGCGACCGGATCCGAGGCTCGCGCTCAGCTAGGACTTATGCTATCTGCGACGCGAGGATGCCTCCTCGCCAGATGTTATTACTGGTACTTTCACTCTCTTTGATACTAATGTGATTGCTTTGATTGACCCCGGTTCTACTCATTCTTATATATGCGAAACCTTAGCATCCAAAGAAGACTTTACCTATTGAGTCTCTTGAGTTCGTAATTCGGTGTCAAATCCTTTGGGTCGTTATGTGCTGGTCGACAAAGTGTGTAAGAAATGCCCCTAGTAATTCGAGGTACTGCTTTTCCGCGGACTTGATGCTTTTGCCGTTCGATGAATTTGATGTTATTCTTGGGTTGGATTGGTTGACCGTGCATGATGCGGTTGTGAATTGCAAAAGCAAGACTATTGATTTGAGATGCGCAAACAACGAGATGATCCGAGTTGAGTCTACGAACTTGAAGGGTTGCCACCGTAATATCATCAATGTTGGCCCGAAATATGTAAGAAAAGGGTGTGAAGCATACCTTGCGTATGTACTTGATGATAAGGAGTTAGGAATAGAACCCAAATCATGCGGTGGTTTGTGAATACCGGACGTTTTTCCAAGAATTGCGGGTTTGCCACTGTTCGGAGATAGAGTTTGGCATTGAGCTTGTACCAGGACCACACCGATTTCGATAGCTCCATATCGTATGGCACCAACGGAATTAAAGGAGTTGAAAGCTCGGTTGCAAGAGTTGATGGATAGAGGTTTTGCTCGCCGAGTTTTTCACCTTAGGGTGCACCAGTGTTGTTTGTGAAAAAGAAGGACGGAACCATGAGGTTGTGCATCGACTATCGTCAGCTTAATAAAGTGACAATAAAGAACAAGTATCCGTTACCACGTATCGATGATTTGTTCGATCAACTGAAGGGAGCCTCAGTGTTCTCAAAAATAGATTTGAGATCGGGCTATTATCGCCATGAATCCGAGATTCGGACATACCCAAAACCGCCTTCAGAACGAGATATGGTCACTACGAGTTCTTAGTGATGCCGTTTGGGCTCACTAATGCCCCTGCGGTATTTATGGATTTGATGAATCGGATCTTCAGATCATATTTGGATCGGTTCGTAGTTGTGTTCATCGACGACATCTTGGTCTATTCAAGAGATGAGACCGAACATGCGAGCACCCGAGATTAGTGTTGCAAATTTTACGGATAAGCGGTTATATGCTAAGTTTAGCAAGTGTGAGTTACGGTTAAGAGGTTAGCTTCTTGGGTCACGTGGTATCTGCGATCGGTATTCGAGTCGACCAAGCAAAATTTCAGCCATACTTAGCTCGAAACCTCCAAGAAATATTATCGAGGTTCGGAGCTTTTTGGGACTTGCGGTTACTACCGACGGTTTGTAAAAGGATTCTCGATGATAGCCACACCCATGACTTAAACCGCTTCGAAAGATGTCAAGTTTGAATGGACGGAAAAGTGTCAGAAAAGTTTTGACCAATTGAAAACTCATTTGACGGAAGCTCCAGTACTAGTACAGCCCGAATCTGGCAAAGAGTTTGTCATCTATAGTGACGCCTCCCTACTTGGGTTAGGTTGCGTATTGATGCAAGAAGGTCGAGTTGTGGCCTATGCGTCGAGACAATTAAAGCCACATGAGAAAAATTATCCGACCCATGATCTCGAATTGGTCGCCATCGTATTCGCCTTAAAGATATGGCGACATTACTTATTTGGTGAGAAGTGCCATGTGTATTCGGATCACAAAAGTCTCAAATATTTGATGACTCAAAGAGACTTAAATCTGCGACAAAGACGTTGGCTCGAGCTGTTAAAGGATTATGAGCTGGTCATTGACTATCACCCGGAAAGGCTAATGTGGTTGCGGATGCCTTAAGCCGGAAATCACCGCTTGTTTTCTGACGATGAATGTACACTTGTCTATCCTACCCGACAATGTGTTAGTAGCGAATTAAAGGCCAAACCATTGTTGACTCATCAAATTCGTGAAGCTCGAAAGTTGATGAGGAGTTGCGTGCAAAACGGGTGAGTGTGTTCGAACAAGGAATCGGAGTTTCAAATTGATGATGACGATTGTTTGAGGTTGAAGTCGTTTGTGTGTTCCAAAGAATTGAACTTATTTCGATAATTCGAACGAAGCTCATTGTAGCCGAATGGCAATCCACCCGGGAGTACGAAGATGTACAATGAGTTGAAACGTCGGTTTTGGTGGCATGGTATGAAACGAGACATCTCCGACTTTGTTGCAAGATGTTTAATATGTCAACAAGTGAAAGCGGAGCATCAAGTGCCTTCGAGGTTACTTCACCGATCACGATACCCGAGTGGAAATGGGATCGAGTCACAATGGACTTTGTGTCCGGACCGCCGTTGTCGACAAGTAAGAAGGATGCAATTTGGGTTATTATTGATAGATCGACTAAGTCGGCTCACTTTATCCCGTGCGTATGGATTTTTCATTGGATAAACTAGCTGAATTGTACGTTTCTCAGATTGTGAGATTACACGGTACCGATTTACATTGTGTCGGATAGAGATCCGAGGTTCACCTCGCGATTTTGGAAGAAATTACAAGAAGCATTGGGCACCAAGTTGCATTTCAGACCGCCTTTCACCCCAAACCGATGGTCAATCCGCGTATAATTCAGATACTTGAGGATATGTTGAGATGTTGCATCCTCGAGTTCGAGTGGTTCATGGGAGCGGTACCTACCTTTGATTGAATTCGCACAACAATAGTTTTCAATCAAGTATTAAGATGGCGCCTTACGAGGCTTTGTACGGCGTAAATGCCGTACACCATTGTTTTGGACCGAGCTCGGTGAGAACAAAATTTTTGGAGTGGATTTGATTAAAGATCTGAGCAGAAAGTAAAAGTAATCCGTGAAAATCAAGATAGCCTCCGATCGTCGAAATCGTATGCGATTTGAAACGAAAGGACATTGAGTATCGTGGGAGATAAAGTGTTTCTTAAAGTTTCGCCGTGGAAAAGATACTCAGATTCGCCGTAAGGGCAAGTTGAGCCGAGATTCATTGGGCCGTCTGAAATCTCCGAACGAGTTGGCCCGGGCCATGTATCGTTTGATCTTGCCCCCTGAACTTGAAAAGATTCACAACGTCTTCCATGTTTCAATGCTTCGACGCTATAGATCTGATCCGTCGCACGTAATTAGTCCATCAGAGGTTGAAATTCAAGCCGATATGAGTTATGAAGAAGAACCGATTCGTATCCTAGCTCGTGAAATGAAAGAGTTGCGAAACAAAAGGGTTCCGCTAGTGAAAGTGTTATGGCTCAAACACGGGATAGAAGAAGCTACTTGGGAACCCGAGAACTCTATGAAAGAGCAATATCCAAACCTATTTACCGGTAAGATTTTTGGGACGAAAATTTCTAAAGTGGGGAGAGTTGTGACACCTTAAAACGACCCTAGTCGAAATGTGGTTTCGGGACCACAAAACCAAGGCATAAAAATAATTTAATATTTATTTTATTGCCTATAATGTGTGTTAACTCATGTGTGATATTTTTATGCTTTGATTTAGAATTATAGATGTGAATTTCACTAGAAAGGACCTAGTAATAAACTTTGAAAGTATGAGGGAAATGTGTGATGACTAATTAAAGGATGCATGCAAAACAATGGACTTGCATGTCAAATTCCCCCATAGCTAGTGGCCGCCATGACAAGGATTTATGGGCAAAAATCATGTCATGAAACATGTTTGGTAAATGGGTTATGATGGAAAGAATAAAATAAGGGTATGGAATAAACAATTAATGTTAGTAGATGAGAAACAAAAAAAAAAAAGTGTCCATCTTCCTCCATAGCTTGGCCGAATGTCCTAAAGAAAGAAAGAAAAAAATTTTGTTCATCTCTTTTCACTCTCTTGTTGGCCGAAAATACTAAGGATAAGGAAGGAGTTTTGCTTCATATTTGGTTTGGAAGAGGATTAGGAAGAGGTTGGCTAAACTTGCATCAAGATTAAGGTATGTTTGAGGTTCATGCATGTTTTTAGTTGCTAGCTTAATGTTCTTGTTAGCCCATGGTTCAAATCCTTGTTATGTCATGGGAATGAAATTCGGCCAAAGTGAATGTGGTGTTAATGCCATTGCATGTTAAATAACAAGCTTGAAAGTGATACATGTGATGGAGGATTGAAGATTCTTAGATTTTCTTTTAGCATTTTTTTTTTTTTTGAATGAGATACTAAGTTCTTTGTTTCACCATGACCAAATTGAAATGGTGTGGTGTTGTGGTATTCGGCCATGATATATCCATAAGTATAATTCATGCATGTTGCATGGTAAGTAAGATTTAAGCTTTGGAAATGTGTATATATTTGGATATAAGCCACTTGAGAATTCGGCCCTTGCACCTACATGAATATATGTTTGCACATGATGGATTGGTATGACATATATACTAATTCAAAGTGTATATTTGCTTGTGATGATGTGCTGATTATGAAGTAAATAAGAGATGTGCAATGAATTACGATATGTAATGTGTTAGTAGTAAAATGTATGCTGTTTTTTTGTGTGGTATTAAGTGTATATTCGCCACATGAGGGGTAATTAGTGTGCATGCATTCGGTTTGAGGCAAGCATATTGATGCCTATTCTTGGCTTAGAAAATTGACTAAGAGGAATATTAACTAATGTGTTGAGTTCGATTTATGATTTCGTACATATGCAACTTTGATGCCTAATGTATATAAGGGCCAAGTACTTTGAACTTCACGTTGATGTTTGAATGTATTGAATTGCTTGTTGTGATGTAAAAATGTGCATGACCATTGTGTATTTGAGCTAAAGGATGGCCATATGACCATTTACACTCCTTGTCATATTCGCCATAAGCTATCATGATGAGATTTTAATAAGTTAAATTTGTGTGAATTAGCTCAAGAGCAAAGGGAGCTAAATCCGATAAAGGGAAGGAAAAAGTAGTTGAATAGCCGTCGAAATCGCCGACAACATCCGAGGTAAGTCTTGAGTGATGACCCTACTTGAATTATATCAAAATTATGCTCCTTGTTTGTGTGGCCATTGAGCCGAAATAGTAAAGGTTGATAAATATTTTGTGTTAGAGCTTTAGTAACGAAAATGAACTATGGACGTGTCTTGAATATTGATATATGTGTAAGTGAACATTGGAAATATATCGGGCTAAGACCAAGGCATTCGTATGAGTTGATATATCCGGGCTAAGACCGAAGGCATTCGTGCGAGTTGATATATCCGGGCTAAGACCGAAGGCATTCGTGCGAGTTGATATATCCGGCTAAGACCCAAGGCCTTTGTGCAAGTCACCAAATCCGGTTATGACCAAGGCAATCGTATGAGTCGCTATATCCGGTTAAATCCGAAAGTATGTGATTCGAAGTGAGCAATCTTGCTGTGAAAATTTCAGCTTATACACTTGTGAAAATTCCAGCAATGAGGTATGTTTGTATGTGCTTGTACTAATTGAATTCTTACAAGTAAGTATCGCTAAGTTGATAAACGAGCTACCGCCTTGGGCTAAGTTGTTCTTTTGTGTATGAACATAAGGGTCGGTGATGTGAAATAAGTATGAGTATGGGAATGTGAATTAGTAAAGTGGTTTAATTAGCCATGTGAATAAAATACCTTAGTCAAAGCTGATTTCATTGCATGAGACTTACTAAGCATTAAAATGCTTACCCGTTGCTTTGGCTCTCTGTTTTATAGGTTTCGCTCGTTAGCTATCGGATTCGGGATCAAAGAAGTCAAGTCATCCACACTATCGAAGCCCCATTTTGGTACAAATTTTGGTTGAACTTTGAAATGGCATGTATAGGACCATCCTTTGTTGAAGGTCATGTACCTTCCGGTTTGTGTAAACTTGGATAGCCATGCGAAAATGGCTTATATACGTTTTAGCATAGAACTATAATCGTTTGTATGTTGACCCTTATGAGGTATGGAATTATTTTGAAACGATTAGCCATTGGAATGGTTAATCATGATCACGCTTTGTGCTATGTATGTAAAAAGGGCCAATTGAATCATGGAAAGTATGAAATAGGTAAAGCCTACTAAAGGCAGATGCTGACAGCAGCAGTGACGTGGATGTGAAAAATCACTAAAAATAGTAGGAATGGTATTAAATAGCAAATAAATTATGTAAGTGTACCTTGATGAATCTACTTTCATATGGAAGAAACGAAATGGTCATATGAGTTATAAGTTAACAGATTTTAAAGTTCTTGTGAAATAGGGCCAGAACGGTTTCTGGATCCCCTGTTCCAACTTTGGAAAATCATTGTAAATTAACCAGAGATAATTAGGAGTCATTCCATATATGTGTAGATTCCTCTCTGAGTCTAGTTTCTATAGAAACAAACGGCATCAGTATTGATGCCCTGTACAGGGAGATATCCAATTCGTAACGCACAAAGGTCAGTGTAGTCGATCCCTACAACAGGCGAGACTTTAACTAATAAACTGTACTAATTGGCTCGACCAAAAATTCTAGAAAAAAATATGTAGATGGACATATGAGTCTAGTTTCAGGAAAAATTTACGGAACTGATTTTCGAGTTGTAAAACTCAAGTTATGAATTTTGGAGCGACTAGTACTCAGATTGGCAGCTTGTCTGAAAATTGTCAATAAGTGGGTTGAAGTCTGTTAACACCTCGCGTTCGACTCCGGCGACGGTCTCGGGTTCGGGGTGTTACATCAAAAGTGGTCATTTTAGAAAGTTATGATAAATTGTGGTACCAATGAAGGTACATTGGTTGGGTGTTTATTTTGGTCAAATTAATATGCTTTAGATGTATAAGATCGTAATTTGAGTAAGTTAAAAGATTAGAAATTATGTTGCTTGTGGTTTAAAATTTGCAGGGTTGGTAACCTTGAGAAATAAGGCTCATTTTGAGTCCACATGGCCTGGCACAAGGGCGTGTGACCAGACCGTGTGAGACACACCGCTTGCACATGGGCATGTTGTCAGGCTGTGTGTCCCTTGCATCTAAAGTATTGCGAAACAGAATGCTCAGGAACTACCACACGGGCAGAGACACGGCCGTGTGTCTCAACCGTGTGGAAGACAAGGTCTTGAACACGGGCATGCGATACAGCCGTATGAAAACTACAATAGATTCGAATTGAAAATAAAATCACACGGGCTGAGCACAGGGATGTGTGACTTGACCATGTGAAATCAATTTGTTCATGAGTAAAAAGTTAGAGAGCTCCACGAATAGAGGACACGGGCGTGTTATGGAGACACACGGACGTGTCCTCTAGACCACACAAGCGTGTGGATCCTGTTCGATAGGAAAATTTTAAAATATTGAGAAAAATTTGTAATGATTTTAAATTAGTCTCGAATTGATTTTACTGTTCATATTGGACTTCGAGGGCCTATTAAAGGGACAACATGTTAAATTTAGGATAAGTGTAAACAATTATTTTAATTAATGTTTGTAATTGAATTGTGTTAACTGGTAATGTCCCGTAATCCTATTTTGGGGACGGATAAGGGTTAGGGGGTGTTGCATTTAGTGGTATCAAAGCTATTCAGGTTTGGCCGATTCTTAGACTAAATCGAGCTCGGAATCGAGTCTAGAGGTACATGCCATAGTTGAGTCAAAATTGAGTCGGGATCGAATGCTGATATAATTGTTTGCTTCTTTTTTATAGTTGAAGATGTTAAATGAATATATTGATGATATTAATTACAAAATGTATACTAGAGACAAAGAGTCTCGTGAATTAGATAGAAACTGAGTCGGTAACACTGCGTATTAACTCAATAGATAATTAACCACAGGATGTTGAATAATGTAATGTTAGAGAAAGAGATAATACATAATTATTTAGAATTATAACTGATGCTCTCTAGTGAGTAGAAGGAACTGTATCTTCTATGATATATATCTCTTCTATTTCTCAACCGGTTCCCGAAGTGCTTCAAGGTACAGAGCTTGTCTGAACGGGTAAATTATCTGCTGTTAATCTGTACATATAGTATGGAAGAATTGAGAATTACAGTTGAAAATGATATTGAAAGAACTGAAATTTGGTTAGAGAATATTATCAGGGTTGTAAATGAATTGTTTTGTTCATCGAATAAATGTTAGAAATGTATGATATTTCTGTTAAAAGATTCAGCTTACCAGTGGTGGAAAATATTGATTATGCTGTGATTAAGAAAGAGTTATTTGGAAATCTTCCAAAATGAGTTCTGAAAGAAATATATATATCAGCCAGAGATTTCTTGATCAGAGATGTAAAGAATTCCTGAAGCTTAAATAGAGTTATATGACTATAACTATATATAAAGGCAATTTGTTTGATTGAATAAATATATCAGAGAGTGTATTCCGACTGAAACCATAATGTACAAGTGGTTTGAAGATGGTTTAAAATGAAGACATAAAGTCGAAGAGTTTAATAAAGAGAAAAGACAGATTAAAATGAAGCTAAAACTTCAAGTAAAAGATTGAGATACTCGATATTCTTCAGTCCAAGATCTTCAGCTACATCTGTAGTAAGTATGGAAAATGTAGAATAAAGAGTGGAACTTGTGTTGGATATGATTCTTTTGATCATTATTCTAGTGATTGTTTGAAGAAAGTTAAAAAGGATATTATTCAAACTTCAAGACTGAGTAACACAGTTACCAGAAGTAGATCACCCTGTAATCTCAGAAATATGAGTGAAAGCCAAAGTGTGACAAAGGACTTCACTGTAAAATTTAAAGAATGAACATCAACTAGGGTATAAGTTAATCATATATAAGAAGATATTTCTTTATCAGACGTCAATATTGGTACTATTTTATTTATCGATACTGATATGATTATTTTAAATTGATCTTAGTTTGACTTATTCTTATGATTGCATGAATTCAGTATCTACTAAAAATTTGCTTGTTGAGTTCACTGAAATTTTTGGTGGAAGAATCAATTTTTTCGGATCAGTATTTATTGGTTGATAAAATTTGCAGGAACTGTCTGATAATGATATTAGGGTACTATTTTCTGATTGATTTGCTGTTATTACTGTTTGATGTGATTTTGAGAACGGAATGGTTAATTTTGCACGATGCTGTGGTAAATTACAAGAAAAAGTATATTATATTGCAAAGTCAGGATGATGAAATGTTTTGTTGAATCAAAGAAGATTGAACGATTTGTCTATTGTGATATTAATCATGTCAACATAGAAATGTGCCGGAAAGAGGTTATGGTATTTACTTTGCTTATGTATTGGATATTAAATTATTCAAGTTAAGGATAAAATCAGTGGCAATAGTGCGAGAGAATTCTGATGTGTTTCTAGAAAAGTTACCTGAACTACTGTTGGTTGAAGAAATTAAATCAGCTATAAATCTTGTGATTGAAATGATAGTGAAAAATATATCTGAAATCAAAGATTTTCTGAGACTAATCGGTTATTACCAGAAATTTAAAAAATGATTTTTCAACGAAACAGTTATTACAGAAAGATGTGGAATTGGAATGATCTGATAAATGTCAGCAAGGTATTGATTAGTTGAAAGCTCAGTTAACTGAAGCGCTAGTTCTGGTTTAGTCTGAAATTCGGTAAAGAAACTTGTGATTTACAGGGATAGCAGTGTTTTGATGCCAAAAAGTAAACTAATGGTTTATGTTTTTTGAAAGTTTTGTTTTGTACTATGAGTCACGAACACTCGACTATTATCACCTGAAGATGGCTCAATTTTAGTTGAGATAAAAGTTAAACTGACTATTCTATAGCAGATCTGCAAAGCTCAGAAGTGTGATAACAAGTTACCAGTTAAATGGGTGTATAGTATACAGATGACTTTTGATTAAAAATTTCAGATTGGATCTGATGATTGTCTGCTATTTAGAAATAGAAGCTGTACCGAAGAATTCAGAAGCTTATACAGAAGATTTTGCTATTTAGACCACACGGGCGTGTGGATACTGTTCAATAGGAAAATTTTGAAATATTGAAAAAAAATACGTAATGATTTTAAATTAGTCTCAAATTGATTTTACTGTTCATATTGGAGTTCGAAGGCCCATTAAAGGGACAATATGTTAAATTTAGGATAAGTGTAAATAATTATTTTAATTAATGTTCGTAATTAAATTGTATTGACTGGTAATGCCCTGTAATCCTATTCCGAGGATGGATAAGGGTTAGGGGGTGTTACACAAGTGGCAGCTAAACTACTTTTTTCGCAAGCTGGTACCACTATTGGTTCAATTGTTAATCAAACTGTTAAATCTATTTTAAAAAGACAACTAATTAAAAGTTGCCATACGACAAAAAAAGGATAAAAAAGCATTATTTTCTCTTTATGTATATATATATTTCTTTATATTTTTTTTGTTCTTCCTCTCATCTTCGGCTTCTTTTACTAGTGTGGGCATTTTGAACTTCATGGTTTTTATCAAGGTTTTTAGAACTAGACCAATGATCGAACCAGTCAAGCCACCAATTTTTAATTTGATCGGTTCGTCTTAAATAAATTATTAAAAGATTCATAAAAAATTTTAAAATAGAGCAAATCGGTTCAACCGCTTTGTATTGATTCGCGAGTCAAATGGTTCAACCCTTATCTCTAGACGGTATCCCAACTAGGTCCTGGTCCAATCAGTCTAACTAGTTGATCCAGACCATTTTTGGAAATACTAGTTTTGATGGATGAAAGAACCTTTTTGATCCCGTTAGGTCAAGCAAGTAGATGGCGAAGTTTGAAAACATAATTAATTGCCAATATCTTGACCTTGAAAGGTTGAACTCTGACCATTGCTGACTTTACCTACATTATAAAGAAAAAAGAATGAATGAATGAAAAATTAAAAAAAATAAAGAGAAAGAAATAATGTAAAAGGAAAAAAAAGAATTTAAAAAAGGGGAAGGGATTCATTAACACAATGTAAAACTAATATGGCTTAACAACCTTTCATATAACTTTTTCTACTGTTGTCATTTTAACAATCAAACATTTGAATTTATCAATATAATTACACTTGTCATACACGTAAAAATTTAAATCGATCCAATATTTCTATTATATTAACCTACTATATTAATATGCATTTAACAATTGAAAGTTTTTTGCATAAAATAAGTAGTTAAAAAATTTGATACTTCAAACTTAACATGGATAATCTACATAATTGAACATGAAATTCAACAGCTGAATTGTTAAAATATCAACAGTAAAAAAATTTATGAAATGATGTAAAACCATGTTAGTTTTTCGGTATAAGTGAATCTCTTTTCATAAAAAATAATTTTTAAGTTTATATAATGTGACAGTTTATTATCGGTTGGATTCTTTAACCAATATAACATTCTTGAGTAAAATGAGCTTAGAAGAATAATTTAGATACTAACTTGGTAAAAAGAGTTTAATTTAGGTATTAATTTGCAGGTTAATTTTTTTTAAAAAATGAAATAGGCTTAATAGTTGGATAACGAAGGTACCAACATAAAAATTAAAACTAATTTAAGTAACAAAATGGAAAAAAGAGTATAGTTTAAGTATCAATTTGTTTAGTTAACTTTATTTATAGTTTAAGTATCGATTTGTTAGTTAACTTTATTTTTAGGTAATCTTACATTACTTTGCTAAAGTGAGATTTATGACAATTTCATTACATGTAATGACTTTGATCCGATTTGATTAAACTAAAACAAAGCAAAAAGTGCGTGAGCATACGAACACTTTAAGTTTTGATATTCTTTGAGTTCCAAAATACTCTTTTTCAGTTATATTCAAAGTAACTCTTGCCTTTTAATCTAATTTTTAAATATAATTTTCTTATCATTAATAATAATAAATCAAATTTAATGCATATTTCACAGTAAAATATCAAATCAAAATCAATATTCATAATACACATATTTTTTTGAAATATACCATCAATTTTCTATTTAAATAAAATTAATATTAATTACTCACTTAAAAAATATTAAACTTTTAATATCATGTAATATTTAATAAAATAATTAAATATTTTTATTTAATACACATAATTAAATTAATATATCGCACGAATATACAAACTAGTAAATAAAAATTAATGAGTCAATCCCTTAAATTTTTTATATATTTTCTCAAGTGACATTTCTAACTATATTTATTTATTTATTATAACTTAATTTGGTTTGTTTTAGAGTTTATTATTATTTTCATTATTATTAGTTGATAAAACTTAGCGATTGTCTTACTTTATTTATTAATTATTGTAAGTTTGTTTTTAA
Organism: Gossypium arboreum; assembly: GCF_025698485.1. Lineage (NCBI taxonomy): Eukaryota > Viridiplantae > Streptophyta > Magnoliopsida > Malvales > Malvaceae > Gossypium > Gossypium arboreum. The sequence continues at coordinate 132,401,067 of NC_069075.1, forward strand.
TTATCAATTATTTATTTTAACATATTGTATGTTATTATGATTGTCTTAAATTTTTTCTATATTTTCATAAATAACTTTAATTTTCAGATTAATAAGTTGTTCATAATTAAAATAAATCAGTAAAATATGATAATTACATTTCCGCAATAAAACAAGAAAATCTCATATTTTAATTAAATAAAATAATGCAATACAGCTTGTAATGCGCTAAATAGTCTTTCGTCAACATTATTTGTTTCCTCAATGATTTTCTTCACCATTTGACACCATAAAATAACTGTTTATTCTTTTGCAATTGTTGCTAACATTGCCATTGCAACTGTAAGACCATCAAACTCGGATTCATTATTTGTAGTAAAATTAGTTCTTCTTAGGGTGGTTTGAACATAACATTTCAATTACTTGCGTACGTTTGGCATACCTTTGCAGTATCTCAATAACTTGTTCTTTTATTGCTTCAATTACCACAAATATTAATTAAAATATGTTTTATTAATTAATTTCCGATCTTAATTTGAATGAAAACATGGTGTGTACCTCCAAGCTTTCTTCAATATTTATTTACCTTTATTTTAACCTAACTTTCGGCCTATTAAACAAATAAAAAAGGAAAAAGGGATTTTAAAAAGTGAAATCTGCAAAACCAAGATATGAGAAATCTTTGCAAAGTTTGAAAATTAAAATCAGTGAAACATTAGGGTTTTGAATATTTGGAGATACTTGAAAGTTAAAGAAAATAATCTAGAAAAATCAAAGATTTTGTAATATAATCAGAAAATAAAGGCATTGATCACAAATTCGATCATCTCCTTTCTTGACCTATAAATTCCTGCACAAAATTTTAAAAAAGAAAACCCACAGAGAACACAAACACAACACAGCCATGGCATCAAGCTCTAGCTGTAGCAGTAACGATGTGGAAGCATCATTCAGGAAAATAGTAACGGATTTTGAAGTTCACAACAAGATATTACGTTTGGACAAGCACCACATTGATAGATTCATCAAGCCTAATTTGTCACCGGGTCAAATTAACATCCTTGCTAGCGGTAGAGATTGTTCTGGAATTCCGACTGTGGATGTGAAAACTGGTGATTTCTTCTTGGTGACCCTATCAAGCAACGAGTACTGCTATGTTATGACTGGAATCTCAAGCATGATTACCAAAAACATATTTGTTATTGATCATGAGGTTGCTTTCAGTTGGCACCATGGGGCTTTGCATGTTCATCGTTACTAATTAACCTTCTTGTTTTTCTTTTTTTTTTTCTTTTTTTATATATATTTATAGTTATTAAGATATGAGAATAAATGAATTGGTACATAAGAATTTTATTGTTCAAGATGAATGAATTCTTTTTTTTTTTAAGATTGTTAGAATCAGGTCAAGAATCAATTAATACATTGATTCAATGATGTTGAATTAATGGATTTGGAAAAAAAATCAAATAAATTAGGATTTTAATTTTTTAATTTTAATAATTTATTTAATTGATAGATACAACTGTTAATTGTAATAATCTTATTAAAAATCATTGGATGAGATCTAATTTTTAAAAATAAAATCACCTAAAGGCTTAAAACTAAAAAGGTAGCGTACCCATGGTTTTGTGCAAAAATCTCCATTAAGATTAAAAATTAGGTGGGAAATATATTTTTCTGTAAACAAGAATCAACATCATTTTTAAGAGAACTGATTATTTTATTATTTAACAAATATCTCTCTGATTTAATATTTAAAAAAGAATATATATATATATATATATATATATATATATATATAAAGCAGGAGTGCAGGGCACATGAGCCAGATGTTAAGTTTAGAACTCAGAATGAGAAACAGACTCGTATTACTTCAAGAAACACTGTGTAAAAACTTATTCAATGCGAGGGAGCAGTGCATGCTAATATAGCAGTGCATGCAGTTACAAAACAACATAAACTAACCAACAATAACTACTATCAGTTAAGCAATAACTGATTACCAGAATAACTATTATTCTAACATTCTCCCCGTTTCTTTTTCGTTTGAACAACTGAGAACACTATCTTGCTTGAGAACTCGAAGAGCTTGACGAAATGATTCAAATTGCTTAGGTGCAATGGGCTTAGTAAGAACATCAGCAACTTGCTCAGTGGACGGAACAAAATTCACTTGCAGAGTGCCATCGAGAACTTTTTCTCGAACAAAGTGGTGGTCAATCTCAACGTGCTTAATTCGAGCATGATGTGTGGGGTTTTCAGCTATGGACACCGTAGAGGTATTATCACACCAAACAACAGGTGGAGGAATGTTTGACAGACCAATCTCACCTATGAGCTGTTTGACCCACAGAAGTTCGGACACACAGTTGGCAAGGCTTCGATACTCTGCTTCAGATGAGGATCTGGACACAACATGTTGTTTCCTTGAACACCACGCAACAGGATTTGGCCCGAGATACACCACATACCCGGTGGTGGAACGGCGATCTTCCATAGAAGAGGCCCAATCAGCATCTGAATAACAGACAACCTCAGTTTGACCTTTCGAGAAGCATAACCCATAATCAACAGTCCCAACTAGATACCTTAGTACCCTTTTCACAGCTCGCCAATGTGTTTCACTCGGAAGATTCATGTATTGACTCAACTTGTTAACACAAAGCGACAACTCTGGTCGTGTGATACACAAGTACTGAAGCATCCCTACTGTACTTCGATATAAATGAACATCAGTAAAAGGAGGACTACTATCCGAGGTGGTTAATTTCGGAGTGGTTACCATAGGTGTAGGAGTAGCTGTAGCACCTGTCATGCCAGTCTTATGCAGGATCTCCAGTATATATTTCTTCTGACTAAGAAATAACCCTTGCAACGTATGCTGCACCTCAATGCCTAAGAAAAAATGCAATTGCCCCATGTCTTTAAGGGCAAACTTGGTGTGAAGCTGGTGAACCACACGATCAATCTCCCCAGTTGAGCTGCCTGTTATCACAATATCGTCAACATACACCATAAGTAGCACTATATGATCAGACGACACAGGAACGAATAACGAGGTATCAGCCTTGGAGGCTGTAAAACCAAGGTTAGTAACTAGATATTGTTTGAGAGTAATAAACCATGCCCTAGGTGCTTGGCGCAACCCATAAAGTGCCTTGTTCAGCTTGCATACTAGCTGCTGCCTGTTTGGACCTTGTTTCTCAAAGCCAGGAGGCTGTGCCATATAAATTTCCTCTGTTAGATCACCATTGAGGAAGGCATTATTAACATCAACCTGCCTTAAGGACCACCCTTTTATGATAGCAAGAGCAAGAACAACCCGAATGGTAGCTGCTCGAACCACTGGGCTGAATGTATCGCGAAAGTCGAAACCAGTATGCTGAGAAAAACCCTTTGCAACCAGGCGAGCTTTATACCGATCCACTGTCCCATCGGCTTTTTGTTTAACTTTGAACAACCACTTGCAACCTACTACTCTTCGATTTGCAGGGAGGGTGGAAATAGTCCATGTGTTGTTCTTAAGTAAAGCTTGCAACTCACTATTCACAGCTACTGCCCAATCGGGACTTTGCATGGCCTCATGAATATCAGCAGGAGTATCACTTGATAAACTAGGTGCTTTGGTGAGAAATGCCTTAGGCTTGAAAATCCCTACTTTACTACGTGTGACCATAGCATGAGAGTTGAGAAGGGCTGATAGGGGATGGGTTGGTTGTGACAGACTATTGATAGGCATACTAGATGATAGATTTGACGAGTTAGTGATAGGAGTAGGTGAGGCTGACTGTCTAGCATTAAATGAGGTGGTTAATGGCGTACTATTTGAAGTACCAACTTGAGAGCGGGAAACAACAGACGACAGGATAGGAGGTGTAGTCGAGGGAAGAACAAGAAGTTTAGTACTTGAGCGTGAAGTAGCTACAGGAGATTGAGCTGGCGAATTAAAATCTTTAAAAGGAAAAGTCGACTCATGAAACATGACATGTCGAGAGATGAATATCCTTCCATATTTATCTTGACACCTATAACCATGATGTGAAGATGAGTAGCCTAAAAATATGCATGGTGAGGAACGAAACTGTAGCTTATGACTATTGAAGAATCTTAGACTAGGAAAACACAGACAGCCAAATACACCCAAAAATGAATAGTTTGGTTTGACATGAAACAATTTTTCATATGGTGATAAACTACCCAGAGGTGAAGAAGGCAACCTGCTTATCAAGTATACTGCACAACCGAAAGCATCAGTCCAACAAGACAAAGGCATGGATGCATGCGCCAGCATGGAGAGACCTTTCTCAACGATCTGCCTATGTTTCCGCTCCACTAAGCCATTCTGCTCAGAGCTATATGGACATGTAATACGCTGTCAAATGTCATGATGAGCTAGATAGCTTTTGAGTGCCTGAAATTCACCACCACCATCGGTTTGCAAGGCAAGTAGCTGACAACCAAGCGATCGTTCAGCCTACTTGTGAAATATGGAAAAAACAGTAAGCACCTCCGACTTCGTATGCAAAAAATAGAGCCATGTGTATCTGGAGTGAGCATCAGTGAAAGCAACATAGTATCGAAACCCATTGGAGGATACTGAAGCAGGACCCTATACATCCGCAACAACAAGCTGAAGGGGTTTTGAATATTCAGACAAAGACCTTGCGAAGGGTAATTTGTGTGCCTTTCCTAATGGACAAGCAACACATCCCGCTAGTTCTTTATTTGCATGAAATTGAACATTACAATGATGCAGAGCTTTAATAAGAGTATCAGTACAAGGGTGGCCTAATCTAGAGTGCCACAAACTCAATGGTGTAGAAGCAACAGTATTATAGCACAGCGCGGAGTCAGAAGGCGCAACTATTTTGCTCGAGCCAAGCAGAGACAATTTATATAACCCATCATGGACAGAACCCCGAAGTAGCACCTCCCTGGTTCGAAGGTCGCGAATCTGGCACTGTGATGGAAAAAATTCAAACATTACATGGTTGTCCTTTGCAAATTTTGAAACCGACAAAAGATTTTTGGTTATTCGGGCACAAACAATAAGGACCGCATGAACAATGCTCGGATTGAGTGCGAAAAGAAGACTGACCGAAGAGACTTGACAAAGAAGAGCCATACCATTGCCAACATATACTTTACGGACCAGATAAGAGCTACTGTCACTCAAAGCAGCAGGAGAGTTTGTGAGGTGATGAGTGGCTTTGAGTCGAGATACCAAGTATTATCAGCCACTGTATCAGGGGTAGCAAGGAAAGCCTGAGGGTGTGAAGGAACAGTTGTAGGTAAACCTCCATGTTGACCCGAACCAACAGCAAACGAATTGGGCCAGGAAGAAACATTTGCTAGAGAACCAAACCAGCCTTGGTGTGCATGCTAAGGTGCACCCATTATAGGAGATGACATCCAAGGTGACGAAGTGCCACTGCTGAACAAACACATATTCGCTTGAGGAGGAGGTGGAGGTGGCCTATAGTTCATGCTTTTGTAGGTGGTGTCAAAACGATAGTAGCACCGATCAACCAAGTGACCAGATCTCCCACACAGTTGGCATTGAACCCGAGAACTCGAGAAGCGACCACGACCACGACCTCGAGAATTAGAATTGGGTCGATAAGATGGTGGGCTATTGCTGTCAGATACTGCAAGTGCATTAGAAACTGTATTGGCCGAGCTAGGAGAATCCATCATTGTGAGTTGTGTAAGCTGCTGACGCGCTTCAGCATCAAGCAGCATAGTGGTAACGCCTTGTACACTGTAAGGAATTAGACTGGCAGTAATTATCGTAACAACAGATTCATATTCAGCAGGCAAGCCATTAAGAATAGCAGTTACATGTTCTTGCTCACTAATGATCTCACCACAGCCAGCAAGCCGATCACAAAAGCTTTTAACTTTTTATCAAGAATTCACGCATGGACAGATCAGCCTTGCTCTATGAATGCAACGCTCGTCTATAAAACATTAACTGAGACGTATATTTGCTACCATAGACACCAACAAGAGCATTCCAAATCTGAAAGCTGGTATTTAACCCAATAAGATGTGGAAGAACAGAAGGGCTTACCGAGGACAGCAACCAGGAAGCAAGTGCACTATCTTGCTGCTCAAACCGATCAAACTCAAGATTTGTTTGAGATACCCCAGCATCATCAAGAATTATCAGGGATGGAGGAACAGTGCTAGGATCAATATAATGCTGAAGTCTATATGTTTTAATGGCTAGAAGCACCTGTTGGCGCCACAGCAAGTAATTATGATCATCAAGAAGTATCTTGATCTTCTTGGTAGAAAACAAACGACTATCAACTCCATCAGAAACAGCAGAAGCCATCGGAGTAGCAGACTGCACAGACAGACTGGAAGGAGCCATGAGGTATAAAGAAAACTCAAGAAGCAGTGCCCAGGAAGGAAGGGACCTCTGATACCATGTTAAGTTTAGAACTCAAAATGAGAAACAGGCTCGTATTACTTCAAGAAACACTGTGTAAAAACTTATTCAATGCGAGGGAGCAGTGCATGCTAATATAGCAGTGCATGCAGTTACAAAACAACAGAAACTAACCAATAATAACTACTATCGGTTAAGCAATAACTGATTACCAGAATAACTATTATTCTAACACCAGAGCTAAAGAAGCAAAACCGACAATAAAAGAAATGAAATAGAAAACAAGCGTCTCTGGCACTAGAATTCAAGCCAAACCCACCAATTCTAAACCCACTTCAATTCCAATATTTTGCTTATAAATAAGCAGCATTCTAACAATTTTTTCACTCAAAGCTTCACAATCCTTTGTAGCTTAATTATACTCAATCCATACCATCTTTTTTCTTAGACTTGGTTTCATTGGAAATCATCTTATAACATGGCTACAAGCGTGGCTCAATCTTCTTCTACCTTGGCTTCACTTGACCAAAAGGTGGCCCTTGCCAAGCGCTGCTCTCATGGTAAGCTTTTTAACTTCACACACCACTTTCAACATCCAACATTCACGAATGCTGGGTTTCCTCGGTGATTTTGTTTTGAACCAACCAGAGGGCGTAGTTGCTGGAGCTAAGGCAGCCATTGTTGCTAGCATTGCCACTGCCATTCCAACTGTAAGAACGCTTCAATATCTGTAGTAAACCTTTTCTAAGGGAGGATTGAGTCCAACATTTTAATAACTTGGTGTTTGACATGTATTTGCAGATGGCCAGTGTGAGAATGCTGCCATGGGCAAGAGCAAATCTTAATCACACTGCACAAGCTCTCATTATCACCACAGGTTATTCATCATCATTATCATCTTCAACTTTTAATTACCAAGTAGCTCTAGAAGGTATTTTTAAGTATAAATTCCACTTTTGTTAATGAAGTTTTTGATTGGATTGCAGTGGCAAAGCTGCTTATTTTATAGTTGCAGACAAAATTATTTTAGCTACAGCACGCAAGAACTCATTCAAACATGTCCCTAACATGAAACCGTAAATTCAAGTTGGTCTACACCATAATCACTACTCTTTTGATCACTCGGCTAAGAAGAGGGGGTGCAAAGAAGGGGTTGGGGAGGTGAATTTAGTATTCTAGAAAACCATTTGTTCCACTCACTGTGATTCATCGCCTGTTCAATATATAAAATAAAGATGGGTTTTCTTTACTAGGATCAGAGCTTTGTGCACAAGGTAAATTCACTTCCATCTATAAGTAAATCTGGATGGCATGTATCCATAAGTCAAATGTAACAAAACTCATAAGACTTGTATTTGGATTTTACCTTTGATTCATTCCAAAAATAACGGCAACTGCATAAACTTTCACCACCAGAAACCATAGTTGAAATGATGAGAATGAATGTCTTAGAGGACTTTTTTCAAGCTCTGACTGGGCATTGTCCAGTTGGTTAGTTTGCTCATATATACTAAAAAGGAAAGTATAAACAAATGCTTCAAGTCAAGCCCAACCTTCAAAACTTGTCCATGAATCTATCTCTCCTCATGATTTTAAAATGAAAGGAAAATAACATAGAATTCTAAAGAGAGTCGAGGGGGTGAACTCAATGAAAGTCCTCTAATCAATTTAACATAGTATGATGATTATTTGCATTATTTGATGCAACAGCTTCCTACAAAGGTTATATCTATTTAGGCCAAAGCTAGATTAACCCGAGATGTATTGGTTCTCAATTCAGAAACTCAATTACAATAACATCTCAAGTATCCCTAACAACAATACCGGTGAACCTTGAATTGCTTAACTTCACATTTCGCACAATAAGCTATTCAGTTCAATTAACTTTCCAGCATAAAAAAGTTCAAAGCTAAACAATTTTCTTTCATGATATTCGACATTCATCATCAATTGACTTGGATTTAAAGTATATTCTTTGATAAGTTATTTTTTTAAGTTTTTGCGGTTTAAACTTTCAACCCAGTGCAATTTTATTATTTTAGTCATAACTTGAGCTATAGACATCTATTTTATGCCCATAATATACCAATTCGAAGAGAATTGAAATATCTATTTAAATTTATTTCACGGATGAAACCCAAAAACGTCAATAAAACATCCAAAAATGGTCTGGAAATTTGATATGAAAATAGTCGAGAAACCTAAACAACTGTGTTTTATTTAATTAAGGGTAATTTTATATTTTGTCCATTATAGTATTTTTTTCATATAAATAGACATGATTAGCTAAGATTAGGGGGACTCCCAACTAGCCGTTTTTAATTTTATTTTGTTTTCTCTTCTTTTCTAGTTAAAGTAATTTTCGAAATTTGATTCTACCAATTAGTTGTTTTTAATCTTTCTTTACTATTTAGTATTTGCATGTCTTTCGGTATAATTACAACTGTTTAAGTTCATTAAATATTCAACCGATATTTGATAGCTTAGAATAATTATTTTGTCAATTAGATAATTAGTCAATCAATTAATTTCTAATATTTGTGACGACTGCATGATTATTTGTATAGTGTGGGGCATGTGATCTAACTTAAATAAATTCCAATAATGTGTTTGTTGGTTAGAATTGGGTGTTTTTCATTATAAATTAAATTAAATTATTAAGCGAACGTTATAAAGTTGCATGTCAATAAAGAAAATTTTAAATGACAATTGTCTTAATTATCAAGAAGGTAAGAAGAGATTAGAGTACTAGAAGCTCGTTATTTACTATAACAAATTTATTAAAGAACATTAAAATTTATCTCACATCAATGATCAAACCCTTGAATCAAGCGAAGAATTTATTTTAACTAGAGTTTTTCCTCTTTGATTTTTTAATATTTTATTTTCTTCTTCTTTTTTTTACTTTACTTTATTTTTAATTTTAGTTTTTAATTCTAAAGACTCTTATTTATTTTTATTGTAATTGTTTGTTAAAGAAAAAAATTATTACCAATTTCTATAAATATGACCCTATTTGTCGTTTTCTAAAGTCTCTTATTTATTTTTATTGTACTTGTTTGTATATCATCTTTTTCAAGTTTTATTTTTGGCAACGTCTTCGACAATCATACATTCTCCTACTCGTCTATAAAAATTAATCCATTGATTAATGTTTAGTTTAATAATACCTTTCAAAAGTGTTTTAGAAATAAAAATAGGAAGAATCTAAAAGATTTTGCTTTTCAAAAAATTATATTTTTGGCTTGAGAAAATATTTTTCTCAAGGAATGCTTTTATCTTAAAATGAATTTTATTCTAAAAGCTAAACTCAACCTAAAATAAAAACTTTCGAATTGAGTTACTTGGTTCAAAATTGATTTGATTTGCGTTTAGAAAGATTCAACCGTTGGAGTGTTTTAAGGCAAAATTAGATCAAGATTAACTAGGTTAGGATAAAAGGAAATTGCAAACCTCAAAAGCTGGAAAAGAAATATAAAGGAACATTCAAGATCGAACTTTAACTATTTATTAGATTAGAGTTTTTTAGAAAAATTAGCTGATGGGTTTTGAATCGAAAGGTGAAATGGATCAAAATCGGGGTTTAAAAAGGGAAAATAGTGTTGTCGGAATTTGGTATTTGTAGCCGAAATCTGAAAAAAAATATGAACTTTCCGCCAAAAACATGAGTTTCCCGGTCACCGGAGTTCTTGTTTTGAAGAGCAAAGAAGAAAAATAAAAGAAACAAAGGAAAAGAAAAGGATCAAGTTTATTTAAAAAGAAATAAAAGAAAAATGAAATACTTGTACATATTGACACATGGCAGTTGCAGATTGGTTCATTATTCCCATATTAGATATTGGGGCAAACTGATTAATGACGTAATTGTTCAGCTACCATCGTTCTCAAGTATAACATAACGGGGTGTTGGTTTAAGTGACGGCCGATCTAATTCATACCAAAGAGATTGTCCTGTATGTTTGGGGAGCCTGTTCGATATTTGCAGCAAACGGCTGCTCTTGCCATATGTCCTCTCTGCACCACACTCCACAAGGAAGGCAAGCAGATCTCTTATAGCAATCATATTTAGAGCTTCTCTGACCAATATTAAGTTGGGTCAGCCTTCTGTCCTCCCCGTTACAACTTTGATTGTACAGTATTAGTGCTGACTGCTCCCATCTCTTCATTAAAGGCCTTCCCCCACCATTCTACCATATTTTCCGCCTTATGATTAGGTAACTGCATTATCCACTCTCAACGCTCACAATTCACCAACAGATCTCGTCCTGTCTATTACACAGGCCACCTGGAGGATCGAAACCCGGGGTCCTTTTTTGCATCTTTTAAGAGGACTTTTCTCAAACACCCACCGGGCATTAGCCAATTCACTACTAATAAGGGAAGTATGAGCAAAAGCATCAAGTCAAGCCAATGCTTCAAAACTTATCCGTAATGAATACCACCCATTTTCGCGTAAGATTTTAAAATGAAAGGGAATAGTATAAGAAAAAAAATCAATTTAACATAGAATTCTATGGCAATGAAAGCCCTAAAGCCATTGTGTTCCAAATAACTTGATTTAGGTTCACCAATGGATTCAATTAGTATGATGACTATTTGCATATCTAAGGCAATAAGGTTCCTACCAAGACATTAACTGGAGTGAAACCATCACTCCAATGTAAATATATATACACACACAAGAGTTTGCTTTGCAACAAGGGAATGTTGAAATCTATGCCACATTTTGGCCTAATTCTGGATTAATTGATAAATACTAGACAAGACACCAAACATTTCCCAGGAAAGGGTTCAAATCTATGCCACATTTTGGCCTGGTTGATATTCTGCAAGTGTTAGAATATAACTGCAATGGTTACAATACAATTCTTTACCAATTGATCTAATTCCTCTTAAAAATCGAAATTTAGATCAGTTTATTGGAACGATAACACCACATGCATTGACAAAGACTAGCTAAATGAGGTACAATAATTGATGCCAACTCGGAGAGATGCGGGGTTACAAGTCATTTTCTCACTTGGAAAGTTGAAACTTTTGCATGGATAATATCCATCATCTCTTTGGAAGAGTCAACAATCAATGATAGATGCTCAAATCGATTTCGAAAAACATGAAACAACTTTACTTAATATTTAGCCCCCTCATGTTTCCAACCAAATTTAAGGTTTCATTAGTGTTAAACTGAAAATCTTGGAATCACGTGGCAAATGGGAATATCCGAAATTTAAAAGCAACGGCTAATCCATGAGGATTCTCTCAAGTATTATTGAAGGGAGATGGACCTCTTCTGAAAAGAACATGTATGTGTATACAGTTATGAGGTTTTGTATACATGAGGAATATTCACCATGTCTGGTAAGAAATGGTGATTAAAGATTCCGATTCCTCCTTATCAATCTTGTAATTGCTAAACAATCAAGCATTTATGCATATGTTGCCATTATAAGCAATGAAGACCCCACAAATACCATAATCAGTGAGGGTTTTGCCTTGCAATTTGGTTCATAAGAAACCTGTACTAACTCAGTATATTCTATTAACCTTGAGTGAGGGGTATGCTGAACGTCAACTAAAGCAAAGACCATTTTCATGATGAATGAGGCTAAGCTGGGAGACTGGAGAGGAATGAATAGATTAGAAATGGTTAGTGTTTTCTTAAACAAGAACACAAAGATACCATGCAGACTTGTCTAGTTTGGCCAGACTGTTTTTATTTTTATAATTAAATTTAACTAAGTGAAGCTGATGAATAAAGCCAATAGTGGTTAGGAAATTAGGATGGTGAATTGTTTGTACATCAACTGGACAAGGCCTCTTGGCACGCCTGTCATTGGCGTGCTGCATGGCATGGCAAGCAAAGGGACATGGTTTTAGGAATCTTGGGCAATGACAATATTGGAACCCTTTATGCAGGTCAAACTAATGCAGCTCACCACATTGCATGCCTTGGAATTTTTTCAGGTGCAATGGAGCCCAAACTCCAATCTCCAAATGCTCTATACTTTTCTCTCTAGCTTTCTGCTCCGAATAATTTCAAGATGAGTGTGGCATAAGAATATGTTTAACTTTTATATATATTTAAATATATGAAACATAAATGTTAAACGCGAAAGAAAATGAAAGTTTGGAGTTACATGATATATGTATATATAGCTATATCCCACCACTCCACCAGCGTCGGTTCGCCGCAAACCATATTCTGAGTTAAACATTCAGCAGAACATTCCCTTTTTTTTTCTTTTTTTTTTAAATTTAACCATCCATACATGTTTGTTTTCCACACGTGTCAGGGTATGAGATTGAAATACATCAACTTCTTCATTATTTTTTTTAAAATTAATAAATATATAGTATTGGACACATACTTGTATCTATTGAGGAGGTCGTTAATGTGAATCTACAGAAACTTTTGAATTATTGCAAGAAAGGGAATCGAAACATGAAACAAAAAGGAAGCTTGCAATGGATATGCATTATAAGGAATAAATTCCAAATGCCAATAAAAGAAAAAGTAAATTTTTCCTCTTATTTTTCTTAACCCTTTCTTATTATCCCACCTGCACCGGCACTGCTTAAGCCTACTCCTGGAAGGTATATCTGGCTACTTGGGTCATGACTCATGAGCCCCCACAACTATTCTGCCATTTGATGACGTGTCCATCCACATCAGCTTTGGATATTGCAGGAGCCAGCATGACGTGTCTTTCCTCGTGTACAAACACGTCAGCTTTGCATGTGGGTGGAGCAATTTTGGCGACTTGTGACGTTTGATCAGTAAAATGAAGCTATGGTGGTGTCATGGTCAGTGCCATGTTGGGGTGGACAAACAGGGTGGAATGCACCACCTTTGACTAGGTTTTTGAACTGTTTCTTTGGACTAATTGAAAGAGCTAACATTTAAAACAATGAACAAGTTCCGATATTTTGGTATACACTTTTGTTAGTTTAACTTTAGTTTATGTCGTTTAACAATAATCCAAGGACTAAAAAGGATTATTTGATGATGACAAGGTATTTGAACTACTTCCTTTTGTTTAAGATGTGAATAAAGGAAACTTCTATATGGGCATTTCAACATTGATTCGTCCAAACCAAGGGTTAAATTAAATTCCTTAATACTTTAAAAAAATATTATAAAAAAAAAAAGAAATTCGGGGTTTATCTCAATTTATTCTTGTAATAACTTTCAATAACAAATGTGAATTAGCAGTATCCAAATAACATCGTCCCCTCATAACACCTTGTTGCTAGTAGCAATGTGGATGAGAAGAGAATAATATTTCACATTGTTTTTCAGCAATAATGATAGGGAATCAAATAAAGAGCTTTGGGGAGGGGGGCATGTCTAGTTATATATTCTATTTAGAAAGTATGTATGAAACTATGGAATATGAATACATACACTCCTAAGCTATCTTCCTTTGCATAGTTAAATGTATAGCAGAACTATGGGGAGTCAGCTAGATTTTATCTAAACATCTGAGAAGAAAGAAAAAAAAAAAAAAGAAGCTGATAAAGCAAAATCCATGTCCCCACAAATCAAAGCCTTAACTAGTATATATATAGCCCTTCCACCCCAAACACCAAAATCACCCATTGCACTAAGAAATTATTCATTCAGCTACTACTAAGTACAAACATTTGCGGGCTCTCTTTATTTTGCAAGGAGGTAAGCTTCCTTTCCTGCCTTTCAAATGTTTGTGTTTCTTATGTAGGATTAAAATCTGGGCTGATTTAACTTATTCTGGTATGTAAAATACAGTTAACCAATATAAAAAAAAATGAGCTGGTCTGGAGGAGATTGGATGTGTGCAGCATGCCAACACCAGAACTTTAAAAGAGAGAAGCATGCCAACGCTGCGGGTACCCCAAGTACGGTGGCCCTGATGTATCGACTTACTTATACAACCGGACCGAAGTTATGGCCGGTGACTGGTATTGCACTGCCATCAGCTGTGGAGCTCACAACTACGCTAGCAGAACAAACTGTTATCGATGCGGTACCGTGAAAAACGATTATGGTGGTTATAGTATGATGGGTTCTGAGACGAGTGTTCCCCCTGGTTGGAAAACTGGCGATTGGATGTGCACTAGGTGAGTTTGCATAATGTTGTTCATGAGCGTAAAATCCCACAAATAAGCTGCATTGTCTCTGTTAATGAATTTGTTTATATTGCATTCCAATAATCTTTATGCTTTATCTGACATGACTGCAATTTTGATTGCACAGATATGGGTGTGGAGTTCACAACTATGCTAGCAGGCTGGAGTGCTTCAAGTGCAAGACACCAAGGGATTTTGGTAAGAACTCATTGCAGCATTGATCATCTCCAACATAACCCATTGAAAAGCTATTCAATCAAGTTCCTGACACTATCTTTTTTCATTTTTTTTTTCTTCAACTTTTTAGGGGATGCCTAGAAGGAATTTATAAAAAGAACGTTGCCTGCAGTTTTTGTTCTACTTGGAGTGGAATAACGTTTAGGGTGAGCAAAGGGTGAAGGTCTTTTTTTTTCCAAGCATAGCCATGTAACTCAACATTAATCACTCAGAAGAAGCTTCGAAATATCTTCCATTAACTCTTTTTTTTTTTTTTTTCATGAAAATTTGAATGGAAATACTTTGTTTCAAGTGCATGTCAAAATCCCTGTGGGCGAAAACATCCATAATTGAATGCCACTTTTGGGGGAGTGGTCCAAGGAATTACAGGCAATGGGCAATGGTAAATTCAAGCAAATAATAATATAAAAGTATAACTAATTCAAAGTTGAGGTAGCTTAATTCCAGAAATAAGATTCAAGGAATCTCTTTGAGCAGTTCATCTCAAAAGGGAGGCATTTTTTTTTTCTTTCTCAGAGCAATAATTTAAGATCCCTTTAAGCATCAAGTGTATATATATATAATAATGAAGATAAGAACCAGATGCTGTTTGCTTTTAAATGCATAGATGCAATTGGCGATTGCCAAGTTTAAAGCAAAGTCAAATCCCATCATCTTCGTTCTTTTGCCCTTCATTTTAATGCCTTAGCTCACCATTTTCACTCATCATCGCATCGTTTTGAAGCATGATTGGTGCCTTTGGCATACTAGTTATACCCTTTGCTAAATATGGGAATTAAAATGTACTAAAGTTTCAACCCGTTATTTGTTAAAAGAAAAATTGATTTGGACATAAAAATGTGTATAAAATGTACGATGAAAATAAAAATGAGCTTTACAAACTTTTAAAGGTTTATTATTATTGTTGTAAGGAATTAAAATAATAATAATTTAGAGACGTAATGCATTTTTCTCTTCAGTTTTGAAACTGTAAAAGCTTCCGGTTTTTTTCAGTTATCAAATCATTATTTTAATTTTAAATGAGTTAAAATTTATATCCATTTTGATTTGATGCTACAAATTTAAGTGGGAGTTTAAATTTTATTATGCCCTAAATCTTAATATATTATAATTTTCGGTTCAATTATATTTTAGGTTACTGAATATGGAATTTAGGAAAATGTAACATCTTTTCTTTTGAGTCATTAGATTTTTACTTCTTTCTTTTGGGTTCTTATGTTATATATTCCATCTCATTCTTTTATAAAATAATTTTAAAAGTATTACCATTCAAAGGTAAGATATCATTTTATATCTATTTTCAACAAATCCTAACTATAGATCAAGAAACAGTTAACAGCAAAAGAAGATGTAGAAGAGAATTCACAAAACCATGCACATCAGATTGTATTGTCCTTCTCTTCTTTCTACACATTTGTCCACCCTAACTATCTTATAACTACTTCTCAACTATTTAATTATTTAACTATTTTAACAGTTCAATCACTTAACTCAATTGTTTAACAATAGAAAAATCACTCTTGTAATTTTGGCTGCGAGCAATTCAGCTCAATCTTCATTTACTTATATGTTTGAGATTAATGACTATTCTTTTCAATAATATTATCTTTAATATTCAAAATTATATATATATTTTAAAGTGTAATATACAAACATTTGCTTTGACCTTTATATTTTACGGGAAACATATATAGCCCGTGGCATCCCATAGGAGGGGACTCTCATTGCCACGACTGCTTCACCTTTAATCGGTTGGTACGGCCAGCAAATGGCTGGTTGAATTTTCCAAATTTACCTCTCTTAGATTTAAATAGAAAACCAAGCCTAATATTTAATTATTTAATTTAATTAATTAAACTTAATTAAATGATTTAACAATTTTAATTTAATTTTATTAAGATAATGATCATTCTTATCGTATTAAAATTCATATATAAACTTATTTAATTAACCAGATAAAATTAAATTACAGTGATTACATAATTTAATTTTTATTTTAGATTCAATTGTTTAATTTATTCACCCAATTAAATAATGATTTAAAGACATTAAATTTGGAAAGGATCTGTAAAGTTCTTTTTCTAGTCGTTAGATCAAAATGAATATATGACTGAAATTTTATAATTTTTTTTACATTAAACACTATTTATATATTAAAATTTTCCATTTAATTCTTTCGCAGTAAAAGGAGAATCCTTTTTACATTAAAAACCTTTTATTAAAAATATTCCTTAAATTGGCGGTTCCTCTTCTAAAAAAAATGGAATCTAAATCTATTCAATGTTCTTTATTTTTCTCGACTCCTATTGCTTTTGATCAACTAAAGGTGTGTTCTTCTTAGGTTTTGCTTTTTAATCTTATTATTATTATTATAAAGATTTCGTTTAGGAATAACTGAAATTTGATCACTTCAGTTCAATTCCTTCTCATCATCTCAACTCAAATATATCGAAAATAAAACTGAAAGGTTAGTTCATCACTGTTTATTTCATACTTTAGTCTAAAATTTTAAACTAAAGAAGGTTTGATACATGAGTAAGAATGTGAGTGAAATGAAAAATAAAAATAAAATATCATTTTGATGTCTTTGCATGCTTTGTACGAGCATTATATAAAATGGATTTCCACACATATATCACCTTCCAATAGAGGAAATCCTTAGAAAATGGAATTTGCCTCTCTATTCGATTATTGTTTGTCTTTCAACCAAAGTATTAAAATTTTCATCTAATTTCATATTTTATTATTACACTGTGTATTAACTTTTTTTTTATGTTTTTTTTCTAGGTTACATGTATGAATAATTCATCACTAGTCACTAACTCACTTATTCGTGATGATCAATATATAAAGGCGATTAAGAAAAATCTAGTAGAATGCAATTTGACTCTTTGGATTAGGCCGATAACTTTTATAAAACCTTGGCTAGAGAATAAGGTTTTGGTATTCGCATTTGATCAAGCAGAACATCCCCTCCAAGTGATGCAATTGTAAGTCATATTTATGTTTTTTGTAATGAAGAGCAGTATCAGAAAAATGGCATTCACATTTATGCCAATTTAACACCCTTAACTTGGCCTGTCAAATTTGAGTATGGGTGTCACAAATGGACTGGGTTCACCTATCCTTAATTTTTTTCCAACTTAACTGCTATAAAACAAACTAAAAATAAAATTAATAATAATTCTTACAACAAGGGCCTTAAGCTACGGACTATTTAGTCCCTCAAATTTCTGCCTTTAATCAGACTATTTGTTTACAATGAAACCTTAAAGTTTTTTAACTTAGGGTTAACTAATTCAGAATCTAGACCCTAAGGACCTTGTTTGGTTACACCATGATTGATCCTGAAGTGAAGCCTCCAATGGTACTCCCTTTCTATGTGCATGGCTCTAGCTAGCTTCTTGCAGTCTCTTATCTCATTGCTGTTTGGTTGGGTCCTTCCTCTGAGTCCTCGGTCAACCTTGCAAATCCTACGAACATCAGATAAACTCTTGTAAGTTCAAACGAACTTATTGAGTTCCTCACTACACCATAATTAAACCCTATTACACGAGGGTAACAAATGTAAAATAAACTCCCTACACGCTCAAGGCGGGTGTTCTTTATCAAGGTAATAAACACCTCCCGATACTCCAAACCACTCGACTCACTATAAGACCTTCCTCTGGCCGAACTCTCCACTCAACTATATCCCAAATACTTTGCCATATCAGCGAAACTTATCTTTACCTCTCGTCTTTCCTCCCTTACATGAGATGTTTGTTGACCTTAAACCGACTTAGATGTACACCAGCTTCATAGTGTGAACCTTTATGATAGCTTTTTCGTCTTCCTGCCTGAGGATTCTTAGAACATACCTTCATTGGCAGACTTGATTAGACCAGTCCTTGGCAAACTCCTCACTTTTCCTACCGTAATCTCGAAGGACTCGTTAGCATCTCATCATTTGGATTTCCTCACTTTGGACCTCGCCATCCTAGTGAACCTACCCTAATTTCACCATATTCTAGGTCACATTTGGTTGGGTTACTTTCCCATAAATCGCCTTATGCAACTAAACTTTAGGCTTTTCATTATAAACTCAAACTAACTTTTAATTTGAGAATCTTGATATTGAATTGGATGCAATTGTTGTCATTATCTTAGTTACTAAAAACAAGATTCTAATTATTTTCTTTCCACTCTCATTGATGATGGCAAAATATTCCTATCGAAGTTTGATCAAAATAACATCAAACACAACTTTAGAGAGGGCAACAAGTGTGTCGACACACTAGGTCGTCTTGAGAGCAATTTTTCTTATCCCTCTCCCTTGAAACTACTATGTTTTAATGACTTGCTTTGTATTTATAATGTTCATTTTGCTAGTTTGTCCCCTCTTTTGTTAGCTGAGGCTGCAAGAGATCTTTTGTATCGAATGGTTTGTTAAGTTTCGAGTGAGGAAAGATTGGCTTCTTTGGGAGAAGTCTAGATAAGTGGGCTATAAGCCTTAGGTTGGTGGTCCAAGTCACTCTATACTCAAGTACCTCCATTATTATTCACAAGCCTCATGCTGCCACCTTTCTTGAGTTTTGAAGGTATCACAAATATAGACACCCGGTTCCACAAATCGTACATCGCTCTTCGCGAAGGCTAGGGACAAAACTCCAATATCAGGATAATACCTTCGATTATTTTGTGATTGGATCGGTTGCATGATGACGGTACTTCGAAAACTTCTCCTAAAAGAGTTATATCTCTCAACAATTTCTATGTTACTTGCCTTTTTAAAAATATATATATTTTAAATGGTGTATGTAAGAAGGTTTAGTTGATAATTTAATACTTATGCCATAATTTTGAAAGTATATAATTTCAATTTATTTTAAATTTGAAGATTATTTAATTAAAATTATTGTGTAAATTAAAATGAATTATTCCTTTAAAATTTAGAGAAAAAACTAATTTTTCCTCTTTAAATAACTTTATGACTAAAAGAAAAGGAACACCCTTGAGTTTTTGGGCTTTTATGAAACTAGTTTGAAAGCCCATGATGGAAGAAACGTGGCTGGAAATAATTAATGAACACACCGTAAAGAACCAACTACAGCAGGCACCGTACCATTACTTTTTCCTGCAAACTGGACATTAGTCGAAGCACTCCACACGCACTATATAAAAGTCTAAAACCCTCCCTCTAAAAAGATTCAGCGTTTTGTT
Source organism: Gossypium arboreum (assembly GCF_025698485.1). Classification (NCBI taxonomy): domain Eukaryota; kingdom Viridiplantae; phylum Streptophyta; class Magnoliopsida; order Malvales; family Malvaceae; genus Gossypium; species Gossypium arboreum. The sequence continues at coordinate 132,420,991 of NC_069075.1, forward strand.
CTTTGCTTGCAGCGTTGAAAAGATTGAAAATGGCTGCTACCTTCTTTAGGAGACTCTCCAAAGCCACCCCAGCTACCTTCAACAATGCATTTCGAGGTCAACCCAAGTCCGGTTTTGCTGGATTTCGCTTCTGTACCATCGCCGCCGTTGCCGGTGGAATCTCTACTTACTACTGCTTCTCCGACTCAAATTTGGTGAGCTTTTACACAAATTCCAATCGGGGTTTTGTTTCTCTTTGATCTTTGTTGCATTGCGAGATGCTTGGAAATTGAAGGGATTGTGTTTATTGTAATGGGGTTTACATATATTTGCATTTTACTTTTTAAATGGTGAAATGTATAGGTAGGACTTTCTTTTGATTTGATTTCTTCTTTTATAAAATGAATTGTTTCATATGGAGGTTTTTGATATTGAAATGAATGTTGGATGTTGATACTTATTATGAGTTTTGAATTTCAATTAGGAAAGGTTACATCTGGGTGGTTCTAGTGGGTTTGGTATTCTTGATGAAATTTGATGATTAAAAACTAAACTATTTGGATGTGGCCTACATATATGAGCTCTTTTAAGTTTTAACCATTGTTTTGTTAGCACTTCTCGGTGTACTGTGTACATTCCAAATTCTGTAATTGTATTATTATTCTTTCTGAATACAGGTTCATCTAGATCAAGTCAATGAAGAGACTGGTCCAAAAGTTGGTGAGCACAAATTTACTAGTATCCCTCATTATTAGATGACTGAATAGCTAAGTTTAGTTGAACCATCTAGGTCATGATCCCCTTGCCTTAACAAGCAGGTGATATTTGCCATAACTAAACTTCACAATTCAGTCATCTAGGTCAGATGATATTTAAAGTTTCAGCTATTTCATCAAGTTTAGTTGAAAGTGGTTGCATAAAAGATAAATTATCTGAGTTAGTTTCTTTTGATCCTTTTTATATTGTACTTAACTCAGAAGATTTTCCTGTATATTCGCAGCTCTGAAATCTGATAAGTGGCTTGAATTTAAGTTGCAAGATACTGCAAGAGTTAGTCACAACACTCACTTGTTCAGGTATATAACTTCTAATCAATCGTTTTCATATGTTGTATTGGTTTAATCTATTTTAGTAACTTAGTTATTTGCCTGAACCATTTTTATGGACATTCAAGGCTCATAGGGATAAAGTGAATATATCAGATTTACTTCTAAATCCTTGGTTTGCAGTTAAATATCTTTTTGATCTCTCTCATTTAATTTGTGCCCACATCGAGAAGACTGCTATTTCTTGGATTCTGGACTTTCAAATAGGAATTAAAGTGGGAAAAGAAATCAGTCCTTGCTGATTGAGAGCAAAAGGAAAATATGACTCAGAACAGAACTTGTTCTTCCAAATTTGAAATCAACATCTCAACTTGTGCTTTTGCATTGTCAAATTCTTCCTCGAGCTGTCCTAGAACGTGTAAATTTGTTACTAAGTTTCTTCAAAATTGACAGGTTTTCATTTGATCCCTCTGCTAAGTTGGGATTGGATGTCGCTTCATGCATCCTTACTAGGTATGTTCTCTTAATATAAGCAGAGATACTTATTAGAAACCTTATTGTTTTTGTGAGAGTATTTGAAAGTTGCATGTACAAGGGCATATTAAATGAGATTTAGAAGTAGTATGCCTCTACATTCACTATTTTGATGCTTTATTGTTGCTGCAGGGCTCCATTAGGACAAGATGCTGAAGGAAAAACCAAATATGTCATACGACCGTAAGCCTACAAACTGAACTCATTAGTGGTTTGACTTGGACTTCCCTTTTCATGATCATTATTCTAAGTTGGTGATTCATTAGTCATTTAAAGCTTTTAGGTTATTTTACTTGTACATGTTGTAACTGCATTTCCACAAATTTCCATTTTATTCTTTTGTTATTGTGGCAAATATCATCTGCTTCTGAGGAAAAAAATTCTGAAGCTTTGGTTTATCCATACCTCTAAAGTAAGGTCTTTAATGTGCCTTGCTTCTTGAAGACTGAAATAGATGAGAGCTTCCAATCTATAATAGTCTATAAATAGAAGTTTCCAAAATAAGAAAGGAAAATACCCCACATTCAAGGATTATATGCATATGTTTTCTTTAACTGAATTTACATTAGAGATTGCTTATTTAGAACTATTCATATAATGGATATCATGGCTTATCTGGAGTTCTATTAAAATAATCCTTTTGAATAATAAATGAAATAGCAGAAACTTTTAAAATCAGGTAATTGGAGAAGCTTAGGTGGAGTGCGAGTCGGACATGATTTAAAGTTGGAATCTCTTATGCCTATTCTAAACAAAACTAAACTTAGTATGCCTATTTCTTCACCAAAGTCATTGATGCAGAAATCAAAAGATTAAGTTGATATTTTGTATACAAAATGATGTTTCAGCCTAATTGTTACATAATTAACGGATATTACTTGTTCATATAATTTTAATGAAATAATTTCAATTATCAGGTATACTCCTATATCAGATCCAGATGCTAAGGGATACTTTGACTTATTAATCAAGGTATGAAGTGATGAATGTCGTCACCTCTTTGACCTCTTTTTTCTCCCACTTTTGGGGATGTTCTTGCCTCACATATGAATAGGCACACATTGAATTACGTTGTCCATAAAATAAATTTTGCAGGTGTATCCAGAAGGAAAAATGAGCCAGCATTTTGCTAGCTTGAAACCAGGCGATGTAGTTGAGGTGAAAGGGTAGGTATCCCTATATGCTAGGTTCCACAGGGATTTTGCTGAAAGCCGTATTAAATTAATACGTTATCACTTGCAGGCCCATTGAAAAGCTCAGATACTCACCCAATATGAAGAAACACATTGGCATGGTTAGAGCTGGTTTTGTACTTTCCTGTTTATTTTTTTCTCCAAAAGAAGCAAAACACATATGGAAATTGTATGCTTTATGCTGAAGGATTCAATGTTTCGAACAGATTTTATATATTATACTTAATTTTCAAATTGATACTAACTATATAGCTAATGGTATATTTTGTGTTCTTTACACTTAATATCTAAAATTCATCCAATGCTAGTTTTATATTCTTTACAATTATCACTTGGGGACACATGGTTTCTGCATGTTTAATCGAATTATCTGCTAAGTAATCCGAATAGTTATCATCAAAACTGTATTATGTTTTCCAAGATTATTGAAAAAGTATGATCTCCATTTACACTCAATAATGGGCTGTTGTTACAGATTGCAGGTGGGACAGGCATAACTCCAATGCTTCAGGTTATTGAGGCTATACTGAAGAACCCTGATGACAAGACTCAGGTAGGCATATCTGATTGGTACATATGCAACCTTAACTTTCTGCTTATTGTTGAATGTCATCTGTTTAGTGCTTATTTTAGATCAAATATGAGCCTAGTTTGAACTTTATTCTGTTAGGTGTCACTGCTTTATGCCAATGTCTCCCCTGATGATATACTGCTCAAGCAGAAGCTTGATATACTTGCTGCTAGTCATCCGAATCTTAAGGTATGAATTCTTTCATGATGAAATAGTTGCTGTAACGGTAGACGTGTTATTCAAATGGTAACTTGCTTGTTTACTTCTACTTGCTCATTTCCTTTCAATTTTTCATTTTTCATCTTTCATTTCCCTCCAGGTATTCTACACTGTAGACAATCCAACTAAAACTTGGAAAGGAGGTGCTGGATTCATTTCAAAGGATATGGTCACAAAAGGCTTACCTGGTCCTGCTGCAGATACTCTTATCCTTGTAAGTCACTTTCTTAATTATCAACCATTCTTCTTTTATTCTGTTTGCCAAGGCATGGAGTATGTTTTATCTGAAATGGAGCCACCTTTTTCTTTAAAATCGTTTCAACTTCAGGAATTCATAAATACATTTTTATTCCCATTCTTTGTTGTTCCTTGGTCACTCATGGTGTAGAACTGACATCAATGTTCAACAAAGAGGAACCTTTTTACTACATTTGTAAAGATAGAAAAAATTAAAAAACTTGCAAACATGCGCTCAAACTTTTTATTTATCTGTTGCTTTCTTAAACTAGAGGTATTGTCAGATTAAAACCTACCTGAGGTTGCTATTTATGCTGATTAAGAAGCAGCCTGCAAATAGGATTTTTCCATAAGCATACATCACGCTTTTGCATGATCTCTTGGTGCATTACTACAACTCTTTTCAGGGCTAGTCTGAATGAACCTTTGTTGTTCATATGGTCATGTTTCTTGAATTTTAGAGCTCGAGTTGTGCTGGACATTCTTAAACTTCGTTAAAGATCAAGTTATGGCTTTGGAAAATGGCCATAATCCTACGATTTCATTTTGCAAGTCTCAAGCACCCCCTTAAACAATCCACCTGATCAATATTCAATAGATCCACTCACTCTCCCGTGTTTGTTCAGGTATGCGGTCCACCTGGGATGATGGAACACATATCTGGTGATAAGGCTAAAGACTATTCACAAGGAGAGGTAATAAAACACATTTTCTGTTTTTTTTTTTTTTTGCTTATCTTTCTAATTGTTATCTTAATTTGGGTATCTAAATTTAACCGTCCTTGACATGCAGCTAACCGGCATACTCAAAGAACTCGGATACACTGAGCAAATGGTTTACAAATTTTGAGTATAGAGGAATTCAAGGATTTGAAGAGACGACACTCTCATAGGGTTTCAACATAAATTTTGTGTAATAATGTTTCCTGAAAGAACAATGAATTGGGCAGAATTTAAAGCCCAGGGTATCGAATAATATTTGTAGTGAAACAAACAATGTAAATTAGTACATTTTCACAGGCTTGTACTAGTGAAATCGTGACACAGAGCTTTTAATGAAACCCTGCAATCAGTTGTTGGGTGGGTATAATGTCTGAATCAGATTGGTTACAATTTGAGCAGTTGGTCATTTTAAGCAATGATTGAACAGACCAGACTGGCTAGTTGTAGACCGGTTGAACGGTATGGATCGGTTGAATCAATAGTTGAAGGTGTTTTAATTTTTTTTTTTTATGAACTTTTGAATGGTTTATTTAATCAAACTTGATGAACTAATTGGGTAGATAATTGATGATTTGATTGGTTTAACTATTGGTTTGGACTGGTTTGGTTTTGAAAACTTTTACTCCTTACCTCTTTACTTTTCCTGGTTTACTGAAAATCAAGTGGCTTCCCTTATGGAAAATGGAAAAATAGATTTTTCTTTGGTTTTTTTCCCTTTTTGGAGAAAATATCTTTCATAATTTGGAATTTGGTGGATCTATTTTTTAATAATTACCCTCAATCATTTCACAGTGCATCTATACTAAAAAATGAACTACTTTAATTATAATTAATTCATATATCTTTGACCAAAAGTATATATGATTGATTCATGTATCCATTTAAAACATTGCATCAAATAGTATGAGTTCTAGTTTCAGCATTTAATTAAAGTTGTAAGGTTGTGGCTTATTTTATTAAAACAATGCTTCACATACACTATACTCTTAATTTTGAATACTACTATAATTAAAATATTAATTTATTAAATTTGAGTTTTTTATAAGTTTTAATTAGGCATTTAAGACGAACTATATAACAAAAAAAGAGAAGAAACTTTAACTTATAGATTTTTTACATGTTTGGTTTGGTTGATGAGAAAGTAAATATAAATTATATAATTTTTAAAAAGTAAATATAAATTTTTAAAGGTTTTAATTATTTTTAGAATTACACTAAAATGAACTTTTTAAATATTGAGGTAAATTTTGTTGAATTTTTAGATTTAGGGTTAAATTGAGAGAATGTATAAACATTTGACGGCTAAATTTATTATTAGGCCAATAAAAAAGTCCAAATTAGACTTCCATTACTTAATTAACAACAAAAGTGACTAAATATTTAATTTCGAAGAGTTGAGTGGCTAAATTGAAAAAAATTAATAGTTGAGCGATCAAAATAGAACGAACTAAATAGTCAGGTGACTGTTTTTGTGCTTTACCTGTTATTATTATTAGTTTCAAATTTTTATTATTATTAGTTTCAAATTTTATGTGTTATTATTTGTTGTATGTTATTTTTTAAATATATATTTATACTTTAAATACATGATTTCCACGCGCTGACATATGTTATAGAATTTCTAATTATTATTATTTAACAATTAATGAAAAGCTAGGTGTGCACTCTCTTGGAAAAAAAAAATGGAAAAGCCTCGAAATTGGATTAAAGTCTAAGCAACATTGGTGAGTTTTACGAGATTCTCCCTGCTCATTACCCCCTGACATTGTCTCTTTCATTTTTTCGATTTTCCCGCCGCCATGCAACCCCAACTTTCTCCTTTCACTCTTCTTCTAGTAAAAGTACTATGGAGGCCACTGTACTATGAGTTAGATTACATTTTACCTTCTGTATTAAAAAAATGTGCAAATTAGCTCATATACATTATATCAAAGAGTAAACTGGTCTTTTTGTTAAAAATTAATCTATTTCTAGTGTTAAAAATAAGTTCATGTATGTCAACATGAGGTATATGTCACACGTCAAATGTCACTGTTTGGTTATTTTATCAACCACACTAGTTTTTAATAGTACAAATAGATGGAATTTTTAATTGAAATGACCAATTTGCTCTTTTATCTAAGTAAAAGAACCAATTTGCCCATTTTTAATAAGGGATCAAAATACAATCCGACTCCAAATACAATAGCATCTCTTTTGCCCAATATTCCTCTTTCTCTCATACTTGTGTTTTGAAAATAAGGAAATTATAGAAAGAGTTTTATTTGTCACATTCTCATGCACTGCAACAATAAATTATAATACATAATAACAGTGGCAAAGTCAAGGGGGCTGGCAGGGGCCTTGGCACCCTAAAATGAAAATTTTTCATTTAAGTCCCTTAATAATTTATAAAATTTTAAATTCGTAATAGTAAAATTGCATTTTGCCCCCCCAAAAGATAAAATTTTAATTTAATCATTTAAAAATTATAAAGATATAGGCTATTAAAATGATGAAATTGTATTTTTACTATTGTAAAAATATACAATTTAATTTCAACCTCCCCTCAAAACAAATTTTTGACTTCGCCCCTGCATAAGAAAGAAACCGAGGGAGGATTGTGGAAACGTAACACAAATCATGTTTATTTATTAGCCTATCCTCTCTAGGGGTGAGCGTTCGATTGAATTGAGTCGAATCTAATGAAAAAATTTCTAGTTAATCGAGTTCACGAGTCCTATTTTATCATCCTAACTCAATTTAAAATTTTTTTCGAATCGAGTCAAGTGAAATGAAATTCAGGTCGAGTCAAATCAAGTGAAATTGTTCGAATTAAATTAAAAAAATAAAAATAATATATTTGAGTATGATAAATTTGAATAATTAATTAGGTCCACAAAATTATTATTTTAGAAAAATTTAAAATCATAAGTTTTTTATATATTTTTAGAATTTTTAAAAATTAAAATTAAAATTTTTATAAATATTTTAAATTTTAAAATTATTTGAATTTTTTTGTAATTTTGTTGAGAGAGATCAATTTGTTTATTTTCATAGTTGACAGTGACCAAAAGGGTATTTACATCAATCTGTTATTTGAAATATTCGAGTTATTCGAATTGTAAAATTCAACTCGACTCGAACTCGAAGCTTGAATGGAGTTATTTGAGTTGACTCGAATAATTCAAATAACTCAATTCATTAACTTAAATTTTTTTTTTAAAAATTTTAAATAAAACCGAATTTTACTCACCCCTACTCCTATCACTTGCAACCTTTATTCACTCTATCATTTTTGTTTTTATTTAATGTTGTTTACAACTCAGCCATCTCTGTTTATATATATCACATTTTTCAATATTCACCAAGCATTTAGTTATCGCCTTTTTCTTTTCAAGGATATGGAGATTTTAGGGTTTATTTATTTACCAAAACTATTTTAATTTTTCTTACTGCTTTTTCTAATGAATTTAGATATTTCTTTTATGTTTCATCTTTCTTGATTTGTTTTAAAGAATTTTGTGATTTTTTAGATAGTGTTTATCATTCCATTTTAGCTTAATTCACAAATTGATATTTAAATTATTATTTTTTCATCTTAGTATTTAAATTTTTTTCTCAATTGATACTTAAACTACTTTTTCTTCTCAAAATTGGTACTTCTATTACCCAAAGACTTTTACCCTAAGTTGGTACTTAAACTTTTTTTATTCACAAGTGGTATGTAAACTATTCTTCATTACTCATTTTACATCAAACAATTATATCTTTAATATTTCTACATTCAACGGATTTCACAATGACCAATTAATATAAATTCATTTTTGAACTTCAATTAATTAATTAATTAATAATTCAAAAACCATAAATTAATTCTCAAGTTATTTTCATACTAAGTGAGAAAACCACATTCAATTTTGAATGTATCACATTTCTCTAACTTTATTATTTCCATCCATTTCTGTTCATTTCATTCATCTTGCAATTCGTTTATGGTTTCAACGAATTAGCGGAGAGACCAATTGGATATATGTAATTAGGGCTCAAATAATTTATAAATATGTTTCATTTTTTCACCTATTAATTATAAATTCATTTAGTCACGAAGTCATTCCACTATAGTATCATGACTGAACTCTCCCTAACGACATACCATTACAAAAGTAACTACTCAGTTCTCGTCCAATGACCTTGTCATAAGTGTGTTATTCTCATAGGATACCTTTAATCTCTTTGAGATAATATTCATTCTTCCAATATGATCCTATTTTATCTCGTGATAACCATTACATCTTTCTTCATGAAAGGTCAATTACTATCAAATAGTAATTAAGTCATTCATTACAAAGACAAACAACCCATGAATATGTTTACTTTTCATCAACCATGTAATACTAATACGAGGATATCATTTACCCATGTCTCAATTTATGAATTCCACTGTTATGAATGACGTTACATAATGCAAAAGTTGTACACTAAACGCACCAGCTTTCGGTTCCTTATCTATTCAAACTCAGACTTTTAATTACATCAAAGTGTACGAGTCATGCATACATAGTCCATCATCCACTCAGAATTTAGGTATGCCACACTATGAATGTCACAAGTGAATAAATCCATAAACAGTTTCAGAATTTATTCTGCTTGGGTCCAATCCGATATATTGTCAGTCCAGTTAGTTACATCTATGTCTCTATATTCTGGGAGTCAATCACTCCAATGTCCAAGACAAGACATTTTCCCAATTGGACTTGATAAATGACATACTAGTGTTTCATTCAATTTGCTCATTTCTGATTAGACTAATAACATGTTTAGGTTCGTCTACTAATATAAGTTGTCTTTCTGTATTATGATCTGACGACGTAATATTGCTTAATATTAGTTAAACATTATACAACCAATAAGCAACATTTGCTTCCATTTTTTTTTTTTTGCCTGCAAAAAACATATGAGGACAATTTATACAAAGTATATTAATGTAATTGACCATATGTGCATGTACACAGAAAACAAACAATTTTTATGAAAATAATTTAAAAATACGCTTTTATCAAGTTAATTACAAGTTAAACAATTACTAATTTAATGGATTTGAAAGTTATTAGTGCGAAATCAAATATAAATTGTTTATAAACTAAAATTAACCTGTCACTTAAACAACTAAGCTAAACTTTCTTCCTATTGTTTTAAATAATGTAAATGTTAAAACGGTGATCAATTGATTAGTTAATCGCTAACTAAGCTAATAAACATATACTATTATATCTATTGTCACTTTTAGGTAGGAATCTCCTCTCAGTGTCATCCTCCACTAAAAGATACCACCTAAGCTCTCCTCTCGGTCTCACCTAGGCATATAGATCTCCTCTCGGTCTATCTAAGGATAAATTCTCCTCTCTATCTCATTTATCTATATTTTCCACTAGAGGCATCAATTCTAGCTTATTATAATCAAACAATCAATTAATCAAGCATAAACATTAACTTAAACTAAAAAATAACCAATCCACCAACCATCAACCAATTTAGCACATAATAAAGCTTAACACCCAAATTGACATTTCATCAAACAATTAATTTGTACAATATAAAGATAAGGGTAAGAAATGCTCATTTAAATGTAGAACCAAAGGCACCCCAAAGCTTGATCCATCTTCATTTACAAGAGTTTTTAACAAGAAAGAAAATAACAAAAATAAAATAAAATCTAATTTAAAAAGAAAAGAAAAGAGAAAACTTAATCTAAAAATGAAAAAAAAAAGAAAAAGAAAGGAAAACCTAACCTAAAACTATGAAAACCCTAGAAGAAATGTTCAACCAACAAAATCTGAAATGAAAGGCTTATAAAATTGTATTTATAATCTACTAATATTTAACATAATATTGACCATTATGCCCTTAAGTGAAAAATAGACTTAAGCTTGTTGAACATAAAATTGCTCCTACAGTTTTTTCATGCGTCAAGCAACGGTATCATGATACCCAAGACAGTTTGAAATTGGGTGTCCTTGGGTGTCTTGGTATCGTGATACCCATGGCTAATATCACGATACCATTGTAGATGACCTCAATCCTTTTCGTTTCAACACTATCAGGGGCATCATGACTTTCATACTTTGATATCACAATATCCCCCTTCTAGGTGATGTTTTCTTCACATTCGGCCCACCGTCGACTCCCTGAAATACTCAATCAACCTATTAGATTCCTCATGCCATGTTTGGCCAATTTGGGTCTCAAAAATTATATAAAACTAACAAATAATAATTTGTTAATGATAAAATTAAAAATCAACGAAAGTAACAAAAAGACATCTAAATTGCTCGAGAATAAGCTCCTTAAGTGTAACGGAGAACTTAATTTGACGTATCAAATTACGAAAAATCAATAATCAATGGATTTATTTTATTAACCAATCTGTTATAAAAAGTTACAAGTTTATAAACAAATATACTACACTTAAGGCACAAAATCCAACAGTTTTTTGAGTAATTTTATAAGTCTTTGAAATGCTTTGAAAATGTTTAACAAAATTTTCAATAAGTATTTTCACCAAATGACTTAGGGAATATAAATAAAAATTTATCTTAATGTTGTTATATCAAAAGCTTGGAACATCAAAGCTAATAGGAGAAACAATACCATAATTTGAGAAATAATAATAATTATAATAAGATTTTTTGCCTCTGAACTTGATAGTTAGGTCAACTTTAGTATTTGTACTTTTTTTGTCCATTTTTGTCTCTGAACTTAGATTCTTTTAAGATTTGATGATATGACCAATGTTACTAGAATAGAATTGGACAAACCGAGAATTGGTCGATATAATAGTTCGAACAAAATGATTGAACCGATTAAAATGGACATAAATGCCAAATTTAACCATTAAAATGGAAAAACAAAAGTACAAATCTTAAAGTGAAAAGTTGCCTTAATAATAATTGCAAAAAAATATTGAAATAAGAACCACGTCTTCCCAATATTCCATGTAATTTAATTTAGGAATTTTAAGAAGTAACTTTGAATTCTAATTAATTAGATAATACTATGTATAACTAACACTTTTTTTTTGTGCACAAAGGGAGAAAAAGAAATGTAAATTTTGTCATGTTGGTGTTTTTAACTATTCTATTTAACATATTTATAGATTTTGATAATTATCGTTTTTTCGCGGTTTAATTGTTTTTTTTCTTTTGATATTATATTCATGTTGTATTTGAAAAATATGATCAATGCTATTAAAATAATTCTCAATTTGTTATGTTAATAATTTTTTATGTCGATTTTGAAAAATTATATTTGTTTATCGTGGTGTTTATATTTTTATCATTAGTGTTTATACTTATGCAATGCATGTAATCGTAAATATAATATAACAGATACAATTTTAATTATTAATTAGATACGTAATGCAAAATTGTACTATAAAATTTCTAAAAGAGAAAGTAAATGTAATTTTGGCATAAATAAAATAATATTATAATTTACCAAAATATTGTGATTTGTAAACTCATAATAAACTCATTATTTTCATATTAAAGACATTTAAAATCTATATTAATATGGTAAGATGTTTAAGAGTTAAATAATGAATTTGGACTTTTGAGGATAACTTTAAATGCTAAAATTGGGGTTGTACTATTTTTAATAATGATAAGTATAAAACTACCAATGCTAGTGTATGAAAAATGAGTTATAATTTTTTTATATAAAACTTATAATTATTTATAATTTTACCTCTAACTCTTAAATAAAAAATAATACATTTCGCATTTAAATTTACGCCGAATTAAGAATATTTGGCAAATATGGCAAGAAGCAATGTCGGGCTGACAAGTGACACATAGGCAAGGTCATGTATTATTGTTTCATCTTAGGCTTAAATTGCTCTTAGGGAGGAATCAAAAAATTCTAATTAAACTATCGTAATGTACGTAAGGTAAATTTTCACATATATATTATTGATTCCAATATGTTGCACATGAGATTAAATATTCACATAAAGCCAAATTAATGTAAATATATTTGTAATAAGATCTACCTTATAATAACAATCATATCGACTGAAAATACAATTTAAATGCAGCAATTAAAGATCCTCCAATTCACAACATACTCATCTTTATTAGTCCTTTCTTTTTAGTTTTTCTCACCATCCTATATATTCTTCTCTACATTATATTGCAAACCTAAATTCACCAATGTCTTCAACGATTGTTTAGATCTGATTCTATTTTGGCATTTCATGTTATTGGTATCACAAGGTAAATGCCCAAGAACTTATATTGGCATTGTCCCCTCACGGTTTTTTATCTTATATTTATCCCATTTTCATTAAAATTAACTCTTATGTTTATGTTCAAATCTATATGATACGAGATATATGATTTCATACTTCAATTATGTTTCTCATGTTCTGGATTTAATATTATCTGATGCAGGCTTAATTTTGACATATATATTTTTACTTAATTTGCTTCTTTTCTAAATTTACTAAAACATATCATTTCATATCGCAGCAAAGTGCGGGCATATATCTAGTTATTGAAAATAGTAAGCATCCATTGTTTTATCCTCTCATTCCATGGACCTACACCGCATAACTCAACCTTCCAATTAAAAACTCTACTCAACAACATGATTCCCAAAAAACTTAATCCATAAAAACAACAAGATTTGAGGAAAGGAAACAAGAGATCATCATGGAGATGAAGTTGCAGAGGTCTACGACGTCATTTAGGAGGCAAGGCTCGTCAGGGTTGATATGGAACGACAAGTTTTTATCGGGGGATTTGAACCTAATGAAAAAGCTTAACACCAATCAAGGAAACCGAGGATCAGTTGCGTTGATGACGCGCAGCGGATCCGAAGGACACAATGGACGTATGTCGGTAAATGCGGCATCCCCTACCATCGATCCTCCTTCTCCTAAGATCTCAGGATGTGGCTTTTGTGGGGTTCTTGGTAAACCGACCAAGAAAATTGTCTCAAACAAACGTAAGTCATGATTTTGTATAACGTAATCTTCTTTTGCATGTTTATAATATATGCCACTCGGCATTCCAATTCCATTTATGTATGATTTTCTTCTTCTTTTCTTTCTATTGAGGAAAAAAAAGGAAACAAGAATGATGCAAGGGAGGGAGCACAAGCAACAAACTTAAATGTTTCATGAATTCTGTAATAAAAACGAGTTTTTCTTCCGGAGCTTTGTATCGAGTTGTTTTCTTTGATTCCTTTGTGTGTGTATTTATATCTATTAATTCCTTTGTGTAGTTTTGTTGTTAAAGTTTTCAATATTTCTTAAAATTTTGACACGATTTATAATCTATAATATGTTTATGTATATATATAACGGAAATGAGAAGATTACAATATATCAACATCTATACATAAATTATTATAAAATCTAAATGTACCAGAAGAAAAATAGAGTAAACAGATTACGGATTGCGAACGAGACAATTGATTACATGAAGAAGTGAGGTTTCAAGGGAGTCATGTTCAAAGTGAATTTGAGGTAGGCTCATGATGCAGTAGACTGGAGCTTTCTTGATTTTTTTTATTTTTTTTTATGCTTAAGATGGGGTTTGAGGAGTGGATGATATTGTGGATCCAAACCTGCATTTCCTGAGTGTCAAATTTTATCTAAGTTAAAAGAATATCTAAAGAAGATGTAAAAATATCTAAAGGAAGGTAAGAACTAATGAAGCATATTCAACAGAGAAATGTAAATCAGAAACTGCCTCTTGAAAAATGGAATTACTACTTGTTTTATGCTTACAATAGCACGTATATATACAGTGCTTAAATGAACTAACTGAGCAACCATACTAACCATACTATAACCGCATAACAACCTAATAGACTATGAACGCCTTCCTTATACTCTAACATTCTCCCATCTTCTCTAGTGGAAAGACCCGTTGAAAATTTTGAAACCGCACAAAGGATGAAACAGAGAGTGGCTTGGTGAGAACGTCAGCAACCTGGTCACATGCCGGAACCTCACCAACCACGAGCAAGCCAGCAGCCACTTTCTCGCGAACAAAAAACAGGTCTAACTCCACATGTTTGAACTTAGAGTGGAGAACAGGATTCGCAGCAATAGCAACGGAACTAGAATTATCACACCAGAGAGCGGGAACATCTATAGAACACAAATGTAATTCTTGCAGAAGAGATAATAACCAGGTAACATCACTGGCAGCAGCAGCCAAACTTCTATATTCAGCTTCAGCTGTTGACCGAGACACGACTTGTTGCTTTTTAGAGGACCAAGAAACAGGGGTTTGACCATAAAATACACAATACCCAATCGTGGAGCGACGATCGTCAACATCGAACCCCCAATTGGCATTGGCATAGCCCATCAAAGACAACCGATCAGAGGGTCGAAAGACCAGCCCATAGCTAAGTGTACCACATAAGTACCGCAAAATTCACTTTAATGCTACCAAATGTTCAAAAATTGGAGCATGCATGAACTAACACACCCTATTCACGGCATATGCAATATCAGGGCGAGTTAAAACTATATATTGTAAAGCTCCAGCCAGACTTCTATACTCGGTGGGATCACTGAGATGTTCACCATCATCTTTGGAAAGAACATACGAGCTAATCATAGGTGTGTTCACACTCTTTGCATTTGCCAGTCCACTGCGCTCAAGAATGTCATGAATATATTTCCGTTGACATAAGTGGAGACTACCAATAGACGTTCGCGTAACCTCAATGCCAAGAAAGTAATGGAGATCACCCATATTTTTGAGAGAAAACTCGCGATGCAACTGTTGAACAAAAACATCAATGCTATCTGGCAAATCACCAGTAATAATAATATCATCCACATAAACCAAAACATACAAAGTGGAGGTAGTCATAACACGTACAAATAATGATGCGTCAGATTTAGATAGAGTAAACCCTCCAGAAAGAAGAAAACCTTTTAGTTTGTCGAACCAGGCATGTGGAGCTTAACGTAAGCCGTACAAAGCTTTGGTCAAACGACATACCAAATGTTCACCATTAGGACCAGACTGCTCATACCCTGGAGGTTGCTGTATAAACACCTCGTCCGTGAGGTCCCTATTTAAAAATTCATTGTTCACATCTACCTGACAAAGTCTCCACCCTTTAGACACAGCCATAGATAATATGACTTTAATAGTAGCAGGTTTGACCACGGACTAAAAGTCTCCTTAAAATCACAGCCAGGGGCCTATGAACAACCTTTAGCAACCAAACGGGCCTTTTGACGATCAACAGTCCCATCAGGATTTCTCTTAACCTTAAACAACCACTTACACCCAATAACTTTTCGCCCAGGGGGTAAGGGTACCAAAGTCCAGGTAGAGTTGACTGAAAGAGCATCAAACTCAGCTTGAACAGCTAACTTCCAATCTGGATGTGCAAGAGCATCCTCCACAGTACGAGGTTTGAAATTATCAGCTTCTCATGGAGAACTTTGGGTTTAAAAATTCCTGCATTAGATCGAGTGACCATGCGATGAGTATTAACAAGAGGAGGGGCAGAAACCTCAAGTGACTCAGCAACAAGAATGGATTGTGAGCACTACAGACAGCATAGGAGTCAACAGGAATAGATTGATCGGGAGTGGAAAACTGCCAAACAGGTGGCTGAACAGGTGTCTGAGCAGCAGAAGATCGAACAACAGGAACATAAGTAGAAACAGAACCACTGAGAGTAGAGTTATTATTGGTAGTGCTAACGGCAGGTGACGAGAAAAGGAAACGTTGTTCATCAAAGACCACATGACGGGAAATGACCACTTTACCATCCGGTGTGAGACAATAATACCCCTTATATTGAGAGCTATAACCTAAGAATATACATAGTTATGACCAGAACTCTAGCTTGTGTTGTAGAAAAGGCCCTAGAAACGGAAAACAGTAGCAGCCAAATACACGAAGATGATCATACGTAAGGTCAGTCCTATACAAAGCCTGATAAGGAGAATGACTTTGCAAAACAGGTGTGGGCAAACGATTGACAAGATGGACAGCACAACAGAAAGCATAACCCCAATAAATCATAGGAAGGCTTGAGCTAAGAGAGTAAGCCCAGTCTCCACAATGTTTCTGTGCTTCCGCTCAACAACACCGTTTTGTTCGGAAGTATGTGGACAAGATAAACGATGCAAAATTCCCTGACTTGCTAAAACAGACGTAAAGGCCTGAAACTCTCCTCCCCAGTCACTTTGAAACTTTTTAATGTGTTTGCCAAATTGAGTAAGAACCATTTTCTGGAACTGAAGAAAGCACTTAAGCGCCTGAGATTTACGCTTAATAAGATAAACCCAAGTAAAACGACTGTTCATGCCAATAAAAGAAACATAGTACCGATTACCTTCACATGGAACCGAGGCTGGACCCCATAAATCAGAGACAATTAATTCAAAAGAGTCCAAATATTCAGTAGTAGAAGATACAAAAGGCAATTTATGTACTTTCCCTTTTTGACAAGCTACGCAAACATTTTCTAAACATTTTTTAGTAGAAGCAATATTACATTTATTAAGGACAGCAGTAACAACAGTAGCAGTCGGATGTCCAAGTCGTTTATGCCACAGTGCAAAAACAGTGTTATTTTCAGAACAAGGCAAAACCTCAGTATTATGAATAGACGGAGCTTTAGCAGAAGGGATAGATTGACCAACAGTGAACTGATAGAGACTATCACGTACTTGGCCCCGCAACAAGACCGCCTGTGTCTGGGCATCCTTAATAACACAATATGAAGAGTGAAATTCAAAAAACACATTATTATCAGATGCAAACTGAGAAACCGATATAAGATTCTTGCGAATAGTCGACACACAGGGAACATTAAACAAATGCAACAATTTATTCAACGTGGGCAGAACCGCATGCCCATTAGGAGAGAGGAATTACCTGAATAAGAAGTGGATGCATTTAATCCCGAGGCATTTTGACACACATGATGAGTAGCCCTGGAGTCAAGACACCAAGACGTGCTCCCAACCGGCAACGGAACATACGAGTCATTCCCGTTAGAATTTGAACCATAGGCCGTGCCATCAGAAAAATTCGAAGCATACAACTTAGGAAGTCGAGGGATCCCAATGAACTGAGATGAGTCGTACGAAGAAAAGTCAACATCAAACACCCGGGCCCACAGTTTTATGCGCCAAGGGATGGAATGGGCATTATTTTGTAAGGGCCTATCAAGATTAACACAGTTAACATTTGGTACAGAAGAATTTGGCCCAACATTTAACCGAGGCCTCACTGATCCATGAGGCCCAAAAACCTATCCTGAATCATTTTGCCCATTTGGCCGAGTAGGCAGTCCACTAGTATTCTCATAAAGATCATCCAAAGAACGGTGTCCATAAGCCGAATGTAAACCAATATTAGATGGCCTATTTCCATGTGGCACAAACGAAGTTGGGCCAAGAGAGAAATTCACTGCATGTGGCCCACATGGATCCACATTTGAAACCCCCATATTCGACTTGGGATAAACAGGTGGTGGTGTAGACCAATTTTGACTAGCAGCCATCCAATTTTGACCATGCTCTTGTTGAAAACGAGAGCCTCGCCCCCAATCATCCCTAGATACACCAAAGACTGATCCTCCTTGCGATACTACTGGAGCATCAGTCGACAGCTGCTCATCACGATAGTAACGATAATAGCACTTTTGAATAAGGTGACCAAATCGACTGCAGATTTGGCACTGGACCTGAGGATGAAAGTCCCAACCACGGCCATGAGCAGGAGGACATCCATCACGAGAAGAGCCAGGAGAAGAGCTATCTGCCCCTTGAACAGATCCTTCGACAAGATTCACAGACAATAAAACATCTTGAACAGATCTCTCTTAACGAGCTTCACAGTCAACGAGAGCATCAACTACTCGCTGAAACGGTAATGGAGCCAAGAAAAGGGAAACGAAGGAGACAACCGCATCAGACTCAGCCGACAGACCCGTAAGTAACACTGCCGTGCATTCAGCCTCAAAAATCGAAGAATCGAATGCTGCAATAAGAGCACACAATCTTTTTATTTTATCAACATAAGATTAGATGGAGAGACTAGCTTTCTTGAGAGAGTGAAGCTCTGATACCATGAAAGAATATCTAAAGAAGATGTATAAATATCTAAAGGAAGGTAAGAACTAATGAAGCATATTCAACAGAGAAATGTAAATCAGAAACTGCTTCTTGGAAAATGGAATTACTACTTATTTTATGCTTACAATAGCACATATATATACAGTGCTTAAATGAACTAACTGAGCTAACTGCAGCTAACAATGCTAACCATACTATAACCGCATAACAACCTAATAGACTATGAACGCCTTCCTCATACTCTAACACAAGTGAACGGCTCCTTGACAATGAGATTTTTATCAATAGGGGACTTAGATAGGGTTGTGTTTTCTCACTGCTTCTCTTCAACCTCAAGATTGAGTCGCTGAGTGCTATGATGTATATCGAAGGTTGCTTCAATTGGTTTGTTTAGAGATCTCTTGATGGGGTCTAAAAATCTATTGGTTCTCACCTTCAATTTGTGGATGCAAACCGCTAATTTGGAACGTTAGGATGAGATTTCAATGACATGACATGGGTCGCGGATCGAAGCTGGTGACCATTATGTACAGAATGTGTCATGGAGGTCAATTTATTAAATGAAACTCATTTGACCTGCTCAAATTGACCCGATTCGTAGAACATATGGAGAAGTTCATCTACTTAAAAAGTCTAAGTTAGAGTTATCAGGGTAATTAATATAAATACTGAGGGATAAAAATATATAGAGTTTAAATTCCTTAAGACTCATTTTATAGTTAGGCACAAATATTAACCGTCGATGTAACTCAATCTGTACCGTTGGATTTAAAAGAGTTCAATTATAAATAGAGGTTTTTCTCTCATTGGTATTCATTCAATTGTAAACCTTCAAAGTAATAGAATACTTTCGAAAGCATTTACTCAAGCACTTGGTGTGCACTATTTTTTTGGGGCTTTTCTTGTTCATCCGTAACTCTTTTCTCTTTCAATTTTGTTTCTACTTTGTTTCGGTGCCTTAGAGAATGTACTAACTCATTTTTTAGTAGTATAAAAAATAGTGGTTTTGGGACCACAATTCCGACGAGTGAGTCTATAAATATATTTAATCAATATTTATGAACTAAATACAGTATAATAGTGAATCGTAATATAATAAATTTTATTAAATGGTTAGTTAGTTAAGATACAAGTGACGCGTACCGAAAGTCAAGTGATTTTGAAAAAGAAGATTTTGATACCTCATTTCCATAAAACAAGTCTGTAAATTATATTGTTGAATATTTACGGAGTTACTATTTTAGTGAATTGAAGTTTGGTTTGAAAATTTTAGAGTTTGGATGATTAATTAGGGAAAAATGATTAAATCGTAAAAATTATAAAACTTAATTGCTATTAAATGATATTAATTAAATAGGAAAAAAAATAATTACAAAGGCCAAAATGACAATTAGGCCATTGTAACTTTTAGTGGACGGTCATGCTTAGTAATTAACAATTTATTTGTTAATCTTTAGGGTTAGTTAAAAGTATATTAAAATATAAAAAAAGATGAAAGTAGCCATTATCATCTTTCTTTTCTTCCTTCACCACCAATTTTTCATGGGAGAAGAATACTAACTTTTGGTTGAGCTTTGTTTTGATGCATGTAAGTCAAAATCAATATTTTTCTTTTTTGTAATTTTGATATTTTTGAAATCGTTGTAATTAGGATCAATTAATCCGTATCACTATTTTCAAAACTGTTAAAGATTTTTAAAGTTTTCGTTGATGTTAATTGAAGTTTTTGAATGTTTATGGTAGAGTTTGAAGCTTTGATGGAAAATATGACTGTTTTATAAAGTGATTTTTGTTAATCTTGGACATAAGGACTAAATTATTAATATCTTTAAATTGGCATGTAATTTCTGTAATTTTTTTTATAATAGGAGGTTGTAGTTGGATATTTGAAGTTGGTTTAAAATTTGGAGTCCAAATTTGAAAGTTATGATAAGTTTGATTTTAGGGACTAAATTGAATAAAATGTTAAACTTGAAGAAATTAACCAAAATAATGAAATTGAGCTTACATATATTTGTGATAGGCTGCTATATGATATTTGAGTGATTAAATTGAAATAAATTTATTTTATAGATCAAGATTTGAACAAGACGGTTGATAATCGAGGAAAAAAGAAATTTACAGACTATTCACTAACACTTCTACTTTTGTTGTTAGCCCCTGGTAAGCTCATATAGTATAATTAAATTGTTAATACTAATATGTTATATTTGATTTGGCAATGATGAGTGTTGGTGACTGTGAATTGTGATATAATGTGAAATAAATACCAATGAAATTAGTAAGTCTCATATACGAGGTTACGGATTATTGTCAGTGGGTTCCGAGCTCCAGCATGTGTTTCAGACTCGAGAATATAGGTTTATTAAGCCCTGGTCAGGCTATATGTTGTGTAGGTTCAACCCTAACAGGTGATCGGGCATTATTATATGATTTGTGTAGGTTCAATCCTAACGGCTGTCCAGGCACTATTATCCGATTTGTGTAGGTTCAACCTTACGGGTGACCGGACACTATTATCCGATTTGTGTAGGTTTAACCCAAACATGTAATCTGGCATTATTACTTTCACCTGTGTATGAAGTTCTTTTAAAAAGTTTCATTGAGCAATATTGTGAATGAAAATGTGATGATATGCCATTGGATATTGGCAAAGTAATGTATATGATTGGATATAAGGTATAAGTTGGATTATGATAGAAAATGGAAAACTGAGGTTATATGCATGGTTAGAGCTCAAAGCCTTATGTATATGATGTTGTTGTACTGTATCTTGATAGGGATACTTATTTTGTATAATGAATTGAATGTGTGATAAGTAATTGGAGTAAGTAATTGTTTATATTGTATAAGCTTACTAAGTATTTTAAATATTTTCTTGTTATTACTTTCCTGTAGATTTTGGACATTCAAAAGTGTCAATCGGATAAATGAGAAGCACACACCTTTTGGCTCTCGATTTGGTAGACTTTTGATGTTTCGAGTTTGGTTATTTGTGGCATGTACATAGGATGGTTAAACTTGTATAAGTGGATGAATGTGTTTTGGTATAGTTATGCTTGCATAAAATTTTATGTGATAACTTGTTATGTGATGAATGGTTTGATGCCAAGTTTGGTATTTAGAAGGTTAATAATAATGGCAAAGTTTAGATGTTGGTATGAATATGAAATAAAATGTGGTATGAAATGGTTAAGGGCTTTGGTTTGAATTATAATGACTTGAGTCTAATGTTGTGTTGGTGCCAATGAAGGTATATTGGTTGTATGTTTAGGAAAGATTTTATGCTATGATATATCATGAATTGATCAAGTTTTGGGACACTTTTTACGTTAGATATTGATTGCATTATAGGTCATTTCCGTAAGGTTGGTTTGTGCTATGCTTTAGGTGGTCTATAAACTAACACATGTCCGTGTGTCACAAACGGGCAAGTGACACGACCGTGTGCTCTATATAATTAGGTTGGTTTTAAGTACACACGAGCATAGTCTCTCAAATGGCCTGGCTACCCAGCCGTGTGAATGTTTGCAAAGTTTTACAATTAGGTCCACATGGCCACAGTTAGTTACACGACCTATCGACACAGCCGTGTGACCCCTGTTTTGCATTTTTGCAACATTTTTCTAAAATATTTTAAATTAGTCTGTGTTTTATTCTGAATTATTTTTAGAGCTTTTGTAAGCTCGATTTAACCCTAATATTGTATGAATAACCTGTTCTTGACTTTATGATTGATGATTAATAATCGTTTAGAGAAATTTGAATTGATATAGCATGATTCTGTTATGTTATTTATTGTAGCATCCCATAATCCTAATTCGATGATGGTGACGAGTGAAGGGTGTTACATTGAATTTTTACAAGAATTCTCATTTTTCAAGAGCAAAGCTGACTTAGACGAATTTGAACCCAAGAAATTGTCTAAGGTCTCGCGATTTGTAGACTATAATTCTAGCCCCATGACACTTCAATATGGTTAATTAGAATAAATAAATAACTAAATTAAACAAAAAAAATCAAATTAAATTAATATTTCTTCATTTAGTCCCATCCAATCCAAAGGGCTTCCTTTTTTTATTGGATGAGTTGCTTTTTTTTTTTTTATCTTGATAAATTGTGAAATAAAAAAATCTATTTTATCAATTATTTGATAATCATTAATCACAATCTTAATTTTATTTATTTTTACTCTTGATACTAGTATGGACCTAAGACTCAATATCAAGCTTATCTCAAAGACAAAAATGAAGACTTCTTCAATTAAAAACTTTCTATACGAAAAATTCTCCACAGCATCTAGAATATCACCTTCTCCTAAATAATTAAGGATAGGATATCATTCATTATACCAAAAATATATATATGTGGTTAATAAAAGGCGTAAATATATGCAAAAACCTCATTTTCTCCATTCAAGTAAATGGTCATCTTCTCCAAAGAGTTCACATTTAAAATATTATTTTTAATTTATTTTTGAAGTATATTTTTATTATCCATGATGGTACATGTATTTTTATGTAAGTTTAGTATTTACTTTTTTTATTAATTAGATCTTTAGTCATTTTTAAATTGTTTTTATTTAGTTTTTCACATAATATTATATTATTAATGCAGACTTGATGATTTAGAAAAAACAATTTTATGTGTTAAATTTTCATTGACTAATTTAACAATTAACTAACATTGCTGATACGAGATAACGTAATAAAACACATATTGATAGTTCAAATATCGCATTAGATATTTTTAAAATACAGGTATTACATTGAAGATTTTATGAAAATAAATATATCGTAATAAAACGCGTATTGATAATTCATGTACCATATTAAATATTTTCAAAGTAAAAATAACATATTAAATATTTTATAAAAATACAAATAACAAATATTAAGAGATTACCGATAAGTAATAAGCTTGACCAATTTGAGAGAGAATAATGAAATGTATACAGCCATAAGTATAATCAAATTAATGCTAATAATATCTCAAAGGCAGAAACAGAAACTGAAATCCTGAGTGATAATACCATATATGTAATGTTAGCTGCGATTCATTTCAATATTATATCATTTATCATTTTTTTTGAAAATATTTTAGTCTTTTTTAGATTTTGGAGGAATTTTAGCAATCATGTTGAATTAAAATTAAAATATTACAAATTAATTAAATATTAATGCATTGAAAAATACAAATAAATCAAAATTGTAAAACAAAAGAAATAATAAGTAGGGTGTTTTTATAAGTAATTTAGATTTTTGAAAAATAAAATCACTCTCCAAAACTATGGTAAGATTTGAACCTAAATAGTTAAAATTTCCATCTTATCAATACAATCATAACCTCATTAATAAAAGTTTTAATTCACGATTTGATTCTTAAAGTATATTATTTTTCATTTTGACACCTAAATTTTTTTTGTCTAATTTGATACTTTAAGTATTACTACATTTTAGTTTATGATACAATTTTTAACTAACATATAAAAATTGGTGGCCAATCAAATAGCATCACATGACAGTCTTTTGTAAAATATATATTTCCTTTTATCAAATATACGTGAACTTTTAAAAATTATAAAATTAATATTTAAAAATTCATAAAATATATAATCTAAAAATATAAAATTATAAATAATGGAAATAATTTTTTATGTATTACAAGTTTTATTTTGCTTTAAAATATTTGTAAAAGTCATATAAAAGCATGCATAATATTAATTGTGGATAAACCAATATAATATTATTACAAAACTATTAAAAGAGTAACTTAAAAAAATATACATCAAATAAATTTGAATGATACATGCTTTATTTTTATAATTATTCATGATGCTTTTTGATATGTTAAAATAGCTAAATTATCTTTTCATTGTCAACGTTGTTAAAAATATCTTTCTCAAGTTATATAATCAGGTAATTATTCATCCATTGATCTCAAATTCAATTCCTCAAATGATTCTTTCACAAATTTTATTGCAAAAAATATTATTTCCACCCCTGTTGTAGCAACTAGCAAAATCAACACAAATCAACATTTAGAAAATACTCAGCTTCACTATTAAACATTCTTTTAAAACATTTTCCATTCTTGTTAAACATTTATAACAAATAAATATCAACTTTAAACTCAAAAGTTTTTATGGAAGCCAACATAGAATTATTAACTTTCTTTCACAAAAATTAAAATCACTAATATCATAAGAATGCAATATGTCAATTTTCAAATACAAGATTCACATTCAAATACAAGATTCACAATAATCACACTAACAACAACTATTTCAGATAAAAATGTTAAATTTTAATAAATATTCAAGAAATTCAGAGTATAAATAGAATCAATCCTATTTGTATAAATACAATCAAGATGTTAGAGTCTCATACAAAATCAATATCCCAAACTCATTTAATAAATAAAATCTAAATCTTGCATGAAAAATCCTAATCCATGACAAGAAAAACCACAATTCTAATTTTTTGGGGTTAACCATAATCTTAATTTTCTAGAGATTAATTAATAAAGCTTGAAAATAAAAGAAGAGTTGTTACTATATTAGCGAGACCCACTTGAAAGTAATGAAAGAAAATTTTAAAGAGTGTGTGTGACAATAAGAGAAATTTGAAAGAAAAGTGATGAGTGTTGAAGGAAAATAAAAAGATTAGGGATTTTAAATTTTAATAGTAGAAAGAGATTTATTTATTTATTTTATAAATTAATTTGTTTTATAAAATAATTCATTTCAAAAATTTTAGTAGATATTTTTGAAGTTTGTGTAAAATAAATTTTTCTGGATTATTTTCAAAAAATTTATAAGTCGATTTACCAATTATATAATTTTAAAAAAATAAAATTATAAGTACTTTTTAATATTTCTTTTTGGGTCAATTTTGTGGGGTCATTGTGCCTCCACCCATGCCTACAGGAACATTTACCTTCCTGATTCATCAAACAATTTATTCTTAAGCTTTTAAAGAACAAGACGATTATGGAATATATTGGAAAATTTATGCACGAGGTAAGTTCTTAAGAAAGAGAGATGGGTGGCAATAGACATTTTTAAGTAAAATTTTTTCTAATCTAAATTATTATTAAATATGCACTTATTGATAATATGTCCAATTTATATATTTATTGTGTTTAATTTTGATATATTTTTAAATTAGATTTAATTAATTTTGACCTTATTATTTGATTTTTATTAAGTGTAAAAATAAATCTAAAAAATAAAAAGGAGGCGAAGAAGCGAGCTGTTGTAAAACTTTTAGGCTAAAGAACAAAGTTGATGAACAATTATCTATTTTGGAAACTTTTATTTTGAAGACTTATTAGTAAAAATGATATTTTTAATTTTTCATTAGGATAATATTTTAATTTTTTATTATTTTATCTTTTAATTATTTTTAAATAACTCTTTAATATTAGATTAGATTACATTAAAGTAGGATTAAGCTTTTATATTTTTAATATATATTTATATATATGCGTAGCAGGAGGGATGTTTTGAACCCCTGTACGTGGCACTAAAAGCAAGTGCAAATTTCAATTATGTTTGTATCTTTTGACTCGCGCAAAATTGCGCAATTTTTTTATTTGATTTTTTTTTTATAGTTTTAGACTAATAAATAATCTAGTAAAGAGTCGTGAGTTCCGAATCCACATTTAAAAGCCCTCATTTTGATACATGTTGTTTCTCCGGTTTAGGAGATAGACACTGTCATCTCATAAAGTAATATTGACATCAAGTTAAAAAGAGTTCATTGATTCGGTGTTGGTAGACGTACAGTTAGAAGTACCGAGTTAATTGTCTATCATTTTTAGTCTACCAAAGAATACCTTGACGTGTCCAATTAAGTAGTCGGTTGGATTCCATCAAGAGAAATAGCAATCGGATGTAAACAACCCACGCGGTTGAGATTGTTAGTTCGAGTTTGGTCTTTCTAGTTCGTAAGGCTAACAGAAAGTTAAATTATGGATACGCATTTTGTGATTTTTTGTTCGGTAAGGGTTAGTTGCCAGAATATTAGTGGGAGTGGGGGCTACTAAGGTTTGTTGTTCTCAGTAATAGACAAAGAGACCTTGAAATGTCTTGACACCCAGTCTTTGCAAGGTTCATCCCTTCACTAGTAAGTTAGGTCTTTTCCTTTCTTTGATTCTTCCCTGGCCTCTCAAGCCTTCTCTTTATTCAACTGAGAACCATTTTGTCCTGGTTGAAGAGATTCTCTAGTTTCTTGTAAGGATATCCTCTTTTTAAAAATGACATCCTTGCCAATACAAACTTGACCAATAGTTGTGTTTTGTTTCTTCAATGAAGGATTTTCTTCTCTATTAGGCTTGCTTTTAGGCCTTTTCTTCCTTAAGATATCTTTAACCATAGCTGAGATATCCATAGTGTCTTTTAAAGGATTTCTTATAATAAAAAAACTTAAACTTTTTAAAAATGATAAAATATATACAAGATTAATTCAAGAAAAAGAAGCCTGTGATTTACTGATTTTTTACACACACCAGAGCTATAAGTGTAAACTACATGGTATAGTTTTGCCAAAATAAGTACTCAAAGGAGTTATGTTCAAATTCGAGGTAGTTAAATTAATCACAAGAATGTAGGATTGGCTCTCCATAATGTTAGAGAAAGAATCTCACTGTTAGCAATTTCGACCATAGTGTTGCGAGCTCCAGTAATCCTAGCACCAGCAACAACATTAGTGTCAACATCTTTATTAGGATCACCAAAGCTTGTTGATACATCTTCATGATCACTAGCGTTTATGTCACTTACAATAATTGGATTTCGGGTTCTTTAATTTTCCCTAACATAATCAACCTTATCTATTCATCAACACCACATAGCCAAGCTTCCTTACATGATACTAATCCATCAACATTTATTCTTTAACTAAGTTCACTTTAAAGTTGTTGGACTTTTCTCTTCTAAGTAATATTTCCAAACTTTTTCTATGGTTACCAACTCTTCTATCTTCAATGGGTAACCCCATCTGTAACGAGCATACTAAGTTTGCTTGTATACATTTTCAACTTGAAATCTTGGTGCAACATTCGCTACTTAGGATGAACCATCAAATAGAAAAATCAAACAACTCTTTAAAAAATCAAACAACTCTTTACTGTTCTATTTGATGAAAAATTAGTTTTTCTTATCAAGATGAAGATTGTTCATTTTATTGCTTATTATCTCTCAGTTCTCTTTATAAGGTGTGAAATACATCATACCTTTCAAGCACATGATGTTGGATATGGTAAGTCTGTAAATCATACAAAATACATTTAGCATTGGAAAGTTGCCTCTTTTATGACAATTAATAAGGAAACACACGAGGATATACCAAGAGAAGCTCATCAGTTGATCAGAGGCTATGCCATACTCCTTCAGTGCCTTGCAAAAGAAAGGATGCAAAGGTAGGTAGAACCTAACTTCGAAGATGAACAACGATAAAAAGAAGCCTCTGGTTACATCGTTCAAATAGTTCACCCAATCATGAATTGAAAATTTAAAAGTAGAGTTGGGAAACCTAATTCCTCTCATCTTCAACTTTTTATTTATCTCATATTCTTTCGTTTTACATGGTCATTTATTTCCAGTAATAGCTACTAAAAACTCCCTATACTTATCAAGATTCTTTACTATTGTTGTACTATTTGTTCTGCCATTATCTTTCCTTTTTCCTCTTCTACCACTAACCTTTCCCCTTCATCGCCAACTATTATCTGTTATGGAATAGTTTCAACGGTCTTTTTCATTTTCATATTTTCGTTATTGCTGTTATTTATTTTGTTGGACGCTGCGTTTTACTTCTGTTATTATTTGAGTTATACAATACATTTTAGCATTAGTCTAAATGGGTTGTTTTGCTCGAAACCCATATTATTAAAACGATGTGTTTTAGCATGTTATTACTGTTAGTGTGAGTCTGTTACTTGGTTGCCTTATACACCTGTAACTACAGTCCAAAAACAGTTATGAAATTCAAATCAATATTCTCAGTATTTTCTTTTTCTCTTCTCTCTCAATTTCTCCTCTTCTTTTTCTCTTTATTTTTCTTCTGTTCTAGATCCATTACGTGACAAAGGTATCAGAGCTTTGTCGATTATCATGGCCGTGAAGGAGGTGACTACGAGGATACAAAAGGAACTAGGAATAATGGAAGGAAAGTTTACTCAACTGCAAGTCAAATTCACTCAGTTAGATGCAAGGATTGATGCACGTTTGAATGACTTTCAAGAGGGAATTAAGTCTGAGGTTTGGTCCAAAATACGATCTGAACTTTATTCTAAACTTTATTCTTTATTTGAGCAGTATTCGGGACAAAGTCCTCTTGTTACAGTTACTGGTGTGATGATTGGTAAAGGGAAAGGTATTTTAGGCTCTCCTCCTGGTTTCTTAACAAAGGAACACCTAGTAGTGTCGCATATACCAGATCTAGGCCATTCAAGTATGTCCTCGAGAGGAGGAACTTTGGAAGTTGGGAATACCTCATTTCGAGTAAACTGTCCACACTTTGATGGTGGTAATTTTAGAGGGTGGTAGTCTAAGTTAGAACAATATTTTGAAGCTGAAGGGATAGGTGAACATGTTAAGGTTAGGGTGGTTATGTTGTATCTAGAAAGGAAGGCACTAGTCTGGCATCACTTCTTTGTACACAGACATGAAGGGCTGCAGTAGCTGACTTGGGAGATGTATGCTAGGGGACTTAGGGAGCGTTTTGGATCTGGTTCCTTCCTTGATCCCATGATTGAGTTAGTAACTCTTAAGCAACATAAATCTGTTGATCAGTTCCATGATGGATTTCTGAGTTTGTTGAATCAGCTGAATCTACCTGAAACATATGTGTTAAGCATATTCATCAGCAATTTAAAACCTGAAATAGGTTAGTATCTCAGGTTGTTTAAGCCTCAAATGTTGGTGGAGGGTTACAATTTATCTAGGCAAGTTGAGAATATTGTGCTTGGACCGGTGAAAAGGGGGTTCACTGCTGGTAGTGGAGTTAGTTCATCGAGACCTTTATTTTCTATTTCTAAGGTGTAGCAAGGGATAGAAAGCTCGGCTTAATTAGGGGGTCAGTGAATGGAAACTCTGAACAAATAATTTCATCCAAGTCTTTGTCTCAAGCAGAGTTAGAAGAAAGAATGAAGAAGGGCCTTTGGTTTTTGGTGCGGCTCGAAGTACTCACCAGGCCACAAATGTTCTAAGTTTCAACTGTACCAACTTATTATTGACCCACTATGGGAACAAGGTTCTGACATGAAGATTCCATCTTCTGAAGAATTTCAATATTATTGTAAGCATTTGGATTTAGCAGATCAGATTCCAGAAAGCCCTACTCCTATGTTGTCATTACATGCTCTTCAAGGGTGGCAGGGGCATAACACTATGAGATTTTCAAATGTTATTGGTCACACTGAAGTGGTTGTGTTAGTGGACTCTGGTAGCACACACAATTTTATAGATTTTAAGATGGCTAAAAAGTTGAATTTGGCAGTAGAATCAGGAAGTACTTTGCGAGTGATGGTAGCAAATGGGGTTGGATTGTCTACTCAAGGTCTGTACAGAGCAGTTCATAGAAGCATAAGGTTATAATTTTACTACTGATTTCTTAATTCTATCAGTGAAAGGATTTGACTTGGTGCTTGGTATTCACTAGCTGTTATCTCTTGGTCCAATTGTATGGAATTTTTCCAATTTGACTATGATGAATTGGGGCAAGCAAATTTTTTCTCCAAATTGGATTTGCGTTCAGGCTATCATTAGAGTCGAATGTATGAGTAGGATATGTATAAAACCGCTTTTAAAACTCATGCTGGCCATTATGAATTCTTGGTCATGTCATTTGGCTTAACTAATGCCCTATCTAGCTTCCAATTACTGATGAATTCAGTTTTTCGATCCTTCTTGAAGATATCAATTCTTGTTTTTTTTTTATGACATACTCGTGTACTCCCAGAAAAGGATTGACCATTTGACTCACTTGCAAGAGGTGCTTCAAGTGCTACGGTCTAATCAACTTTACGCTAAGCGGTCTAAGTGCATTTTTGGAGCTACTCAGGTAGAGTATCTTGGACATGTTATGTAACGACCCTAAATTTACGGTAATTGGAAAATTGTATTTTCAGTCTTTATTTTCGTAAAACGAATTCGTAAAATATTTATTAAAAATATTTACGAAGTTAGTTGTGTGGTTAATTAGGTTTTGGTTAGATGAATAAGCTTGAATTAAGGTTAATTTAGTATAAGGACTATATTGAATATAGGGTAAAAGTTGGATTATAAAATCAAGAAACGTCAAGGGACTAAATTAGCAATAAAACTATAAGTGACAAGTGTGTGGTGATAGTGAAATACATGTGGTAAAATAAAATGCATATATTAATTAATTATTTACTTATTATTTAAGTAAAAGATATTATTATATTATTATTATATTCTATAACATAAAATAAAAGAAATAAAGAAACAAAAGGATGAAAAAGAAACAGAATTGGAAAACGAAACAAGGGAGAAGAATAGGGAAAGAAAAAGAAAGGGAGAAACTAGGGTTTAAAGATTCAAAGGTTTAATTGGTAAGTCAATTTAGTCCATTTTCTTGTAATTTTGATATTTTTGGAATTCTAGAACAAAATACTACTTGGTATAAGTGGAAATTTTGAAAGTTAGTTGATTTTTAGATGTGGGTTATGTTGAATTAATTGAAGAATTATGCTTTGAATTGATAGAATTTTTAGTTAGAATTGAGAAAACGATTGAATTGTAAAACAAATTATAAGTTTTATGTAGTAGGGATTAAATTGAAAGAAATTTGAAATTAGGGTTTTATGGTGAAATTAGGAAATTTTAAATAAAATAAAATTAGTTTTGATTAAGGATTGAATTGAAAACTATACAAAAGTTGAATGTAAATTGAAATATTTAATATGAAATTGTAGTGTATTAATAATTTTTAATTGTTTTAATTCCGTAGCTAACGCGGTGCTGAAGACCTCAGCTAAGAAAGGAAAGGAAAAAGTCAACGAGGATTAACTCGAAAAATATGGTTTGTATTTCTATAATCCGAAAACTAAAATTATTTTTTGTATTTATTATTATGTATGGTAAGTAAAATTGAGGTGAGTTTGATATATTGACATTGAATTGAATTATTTTGTGAAAGTATGTGTATGATTGAAAAGTGTATTGAATTGGAATGGATTGAAATTGTATATTGATTGGAAATTGAATTATGTATTGAAATACCCTATTAACTGTATAGGGCTAAGTCGGATATAGTTGGTATGCCATAGGATTGGAAGTGTTCAGGGATACTTCGACTTCGAGTTGATGAGGCACTATGTGTCGTATTATTATTGCTTCAGATAAATCTGATGAGATACTGAGTACCGTATTGTTTTACTTCGGCATGGCTGATGATGGTCGTGAAACTAACTAAAAATTAGACTTAAGGCAAGCGCACCTATCGAACAGTAGTATAGTTATGGTGAGACCGAAAATATCGTATCCACGAGGACTAAAATTACTAGTGATTACTATCT
Source organism: Gossypium arboreum (assembly GCF_025698485.1). NCBI lineage: Eukaryota > Viridiplantae > Streptophyta > Magnoliopsida > Malvales > Malvaceae > Gossypium > Gossypium arboreum. The sequence goes on from NC_069075.1 coordinate 132,453,150, forward strand.
TTTTATTATATAGCCTAAGAATTAAATGATGTTTTTAAACTAAACTAATTTCTAATTTAACTAAAATTACGACAGAGATGAAAGTTGGAAAATACTTTAGAAAAAACCAATGGATAAGACAATACCCAAGAAAGAATCCACCTAGACTTCACTTATTACCTTTGACTTAGACGATTTATTCACTTGACTTATTCCGTAGAAATCCCTGATTTATGTTATTATCCCTTTCGAGACTAAAAACAATTGACTCTAGGTTGATTAATTAAAATCTCTTTCTAATTAAAACCCCTATTGTCGCATTAACTCGATCTATGGATTCCCTTATTAGATTTGACTCTAATCCGACAGATTTATGTCGTCCTATCTTTAGGATTGCATGCAACTCTGCTTAATTATGAATGATCTACTCTTAAACAGGGACTTTTGCTCCACTGAATAAGCACATCAAGAACCTGAATTAATATCCGGGAATATTAAAGCAAGGGTTAAAACTCACAATTAATAACAAGAATAAATATTTATCATATAAATCAAAGAGTAATAAAATTCATCATAGGTTTCATCTCCCTTAGGTATTTAGGGAGTTTAGTTCATAATAATAATGGAAAACATCTCAAAGTTTGGAAAACAACAAAACATAAAGAACCCAAAGAACTTCTAGGAAATTGGATGGAAATCTTCAGTCTTGATGTAGATCCTGGCTCTGAGGTGATTCTGATGGCTTTTCTTGAGTACTTTCTGCCTTCAACTCTCTGTGTCTTTTCTAATTCTCTTCTAGGGTGTTTATATAGGCTTTAGAATGCTTCAAAACCCATATAAGTGCCCTTTTTGGAATAGAACTAGGCTTGGGCTCGACAGAGACACGGCTGGGTGCCATGCCCGTATGAAGGTGCTCAAACCGTGTGCAATACTGAGTTGGTTCTTAGTCGACACGGCCATGTCACACGGGCGTGTGGTTTGCCCGTGTGTCATACACGAGTGTGTGGATCACCAGTGTAGAAGTGCCTAGGCCGTGTGAAACACTGATTTAAGCCCAATTCGTCCGTTTTTGGCCCGTTTCTCGCTCTTTTTGCTATCCTAAGCTCTCCTGAGTATAAAACATGAAATTAAAGGATTAGGAGCATCAAATTCACTAAAACCAAGGAGAAATCATTCATAAATATGCCAATCTTGGGGTAAAAATATGTATAAATTACGGTTTATCAAATATCCCCACACTTAAGCATTTACTTATCCTCAAGCAAAATCCTCAACTCACAATTAAAATAAATTCTTCTCAACTTATAATTCTCATCAATAATGTTTCAAAATTATCCACAAGCAATCATACATTGAAAATTTAACTAAAAGAACATTAAAGTTTCAAACAGTCGAAGTTGAACATTTTAATCATAAAATTATAGGCATCCTCCTTTATCTAAGTAATTATCTTTAATTCCAAATTGAAAATGGTTGACATCCTTACTAAAGGTTTACTCAAATCACTCAATATATTTAAGATTCAATGATTAAGCACTCATTAGTCAAACATTAAAAATTATTACCATAGGCTTGCATGAAAATCAAATTCTCCACCACTATAAATAAGATGATGCACAAATAAAAAGGTCTTTGAATGGTTGTAACGGGGCTTTGGGTTAAGGTGTGGATAAAGGTTAAAAAAGAAATGGTTAGAATTGAGATTAACTTGATAAATTACCAAACTAGAAAATAACTAACATCACTTGAATAAACATGAGCTTCATCTCAGAATATGGAATTAAATACTTAAGCTCAAAAAAAAAAAGAATTACTACCAATATGTATGTATGTATGTATGTATGTATGTATGTATGTATGTATGTTTTTTTTTTAAGAATAAGAATAAATAATTGTATAAGAGAAAATTATAAGATTCGAATGAAAGAAAATAATTAGGCAATTAACCAAATCAATTCTCAACAAAAAAGGGCTCAAATAAATTAGGAAAAATTCTCAACGAATCAAAAAGTATGAGATAGGGGTTAAATTTTAGGGTAAATTAAAAAAATAGTTGTTAAGCTCAAAGAGGTTCACTAAGGGTTAATTATGAGGGTAGGCTTTTTATGGGGTAAATGGGTTAAAACCTAAGTGCCTTTATTATTTTAGTATATCAAATCAAAGGTGTGGTCTCGACATGTATAACCGATGCAAGTTCTAGAATAACAATTCAATGTTGACACACTCATAATCAATAAAATTAGTGAGCAAGAAAGATATATGCTCTTAAAAGGCTCAAAATCTCACGAAAATTATGGGTATTTGATGTCAAACCTGTAAATTCAAAACTTCAAGAAAATACCTCAATTCAGGGAAACAACCTAGCAATTTTAATTCTCAAAAGTTTCAACTTATCATACTCGATTCTCTAATGTCTTAAAGTTTAACCAATCAATGCACAGTTACCTATGATTTAATTCAAAACATATCAATAAAAATCATAACTCGGTCAAAATTTACTCCAATAATGATATGAGAAAATTATTTGAGAACAAGATAAAAATTCAAGGATTTTCTGATAATCACATAAATAACCTCCCCACACTTAAGATGTACATTATCCTCAATGTACAAAGATATATAATAGCAATATAAAGATAATATCAAAAGAGAGGGAGAGAAGCGAAACTGCCCTGAAATTGTGGATGAGATCCTTAGATTAGCGAGAGGGAGAATTGTAGGTGAGAGCCGAATAAAAGGCATGATTTTGAGGTACTAAAAAAAATAAACACCATTGTGAAAGAGAATTAAGGGATAATTCGATAATAATCACAAAGAGAAGCAAAGTTTAAAATATAAAACATAAGTCTTCAAAAATAAAGAAGAGAAAATAAAATTTAAATAAAGATAAAAATAAAAATAAAATTCATAGTAAAATAAAGGGACTCAAAAGTCCTCATCATCAGAGTCGTGAGCCGGTGACACTGGAGAAGAGATATGGAGGTGGTGGCAAATCTATCTGAGAGTGGCATCAATGATGTCGAATTGCTTGAAACACTGCTGCTCAAAGCGAGTGAATCGCTCGAATAAGTCTGTTAAAGTAGCAGTAGGAGGGCAGTGACACGGTGGTGGTGGTAGGGGTGGGTCCTCGTGAGGGGTAGGGACATCGTCAGTAATGTCCTCTGGCTCATCCTGGTCAGCAGACTAGACGAGTCTGTACTGAGGTGGGTCGACTCCACGGCGTCGCTCTATCATCCGCATGTGAATCATACTGGAATCTCTGCAGAGACATCTGGCCAACTAATGTGAGTGTCGATGACGTCTCTGGAGTGTCAAAGAGGCCAAAATGTCGAGCTACGCAAGTCACGTAAGGGCCAAGAAAGATGGGGCCTCTCCTATGGCGATCCGTCTGGTGGCGAAAGGTGAGGGCGAAAAAATATGTCAGGTCAAATACATAGCCAGTCGCCATGCTTCATAGGAAGTACGCGTCGGTGGTGCTAACTACTCCAGTGCTCTCTCTCCTCCCAGTTAATGTGTGGGCCAAGATGGTATGAATGTAGCATAGTGCTGGAGGGAGAAAAGTCACATTCGAGCGACTCGCGTCATATATAATCTGGCCACCTATGAGATCGGTCCAACAGCATGAAGGGGAATGATGAATATGTCGATGAAGCTGGAGGAAGTTCTCGGTAAACATGAACTCTTCAGTGTAGAGGCCCAAAGCAGCTCCAAATTCGGGTACACTCATATGTCTGACAAGTCCACCAAGTCAGAAAATGATAGTACCAACCTCGTCATGTGTGTTCATCACGTGCTGTAGGTGGAAGGTAGTGCAGAACTCCAATGTCAGCTCCGAATAGGTGGGCTCGATGATCGTAAAGAATCGATCCCATGGCGCAATATCGAGATGGAAGCGAATAAGGTGAGCGAGTTGGACCTGCTCCAAAGCGGCCCAATCAATACATCGGCCCACACCTAGCGGTCATACATGTAGTAGCTGAAACAGGTCATCCTATGGCTGGAGTTGAATCGAAGTAGTGGGTGACGAGCTTCGGTCGAGGCGCTCGATGAGGTTATGCCAGGACCCTTCTACTTTTTCGAAGCGGGAACAACAATTTTCTTTCATCGTGTCTTTGTCATTATAGGCCTACAAGAATAACAGAGTCCAAATAAGAAGACAACTAGGAAATAAAATAGCAAGTGAAGAATGATGTAGGCAAATTATGGATCTAATCTATATTAAATGGATTAAGTAGCTGCTAATTACACTTCAACTTATATGTAAAGGCATGATAATGAGTGTTATAGTAAACAAAAGAACGAATAGTAGACTATATGATTTGGCATGAGATGGATATGACTAACATGATAAACTAAATATGGGACTTCTAAGAAAATAGCAGCAGTAATTTAGACTTAATAGAATGATCCTAAACTAATTTTCAGCAACATGAACATCAACCTAATGGCATAATAAAGCAAGGCCAAAGTAAAGACAGAGGCTTAAAAAATAAAGATAAATAAAAGGCATAACATAATAATATTTTTTATAATAATGATAACAAAAAATAAAAATAAAAATAAATACTGAAAATGATGGAAAAATGGGTAAGCAAGGCGTGATCGACGGTAGTGGTGACCGGTCTTCGGAGAAGCAGAGGCTGGACACGGGAGTGGTGGGGTGGGTGAAGCCGTATGGTGCGCGGTGGGGAAGGGGGTGGAAGGGAAAAAGAAAAGAAGGGAAAAAGAAGAAAGAAGGGGGAGAAGAAAGAAAGAGAAAGAGAGAGGAGGGTGGTCGGCCGGCGGTGCTAGTGGCAGAAATAAGGCGTCGGCGTGGGGATGGTTTTGAGGTTTGCGGTGGCTAGGGTTTGGGGGAGGGAGATGAAGAAGAAGAAAGAGAAAACAAAGGTCGGGTTGGAGGTTTTAAAGGGGCACGGTCGTATGAGACCCGTGTTAGGCCACACGACCGTGTCACACGGGCGTGTGGCTTGTGCCTAGCCCATGTTTATCGTGAAATTTGAATGTGTAATTGTCACACGGCCTGGGGACATGCCCGTGTGCGATGTTCTTCGCTTCTCCCACGCCCGTGTACTTTGCCCGTGTGTCTTCCTAACTTAATTAAAATTTTAAATTTAAGCTTCAGTTTTCACACGACCTTGGACACGCCCGTGTGTCCAAGCCATGTGGGTCACTGTACCTACACAAAAATAATAAAAATAGCTAAAATAAATGAGTTAGTGGTGTTAGTACTCGGGTTACCTCCCAAGAAGCGCTTATTTAGAGTCTAAGCTCGACTTACCTCTCATTCGTATGATTACTGTAGATTGAGGAGTTGAAACTCCTCACTTCTGTTATCAATTCTATTATTCTCATAAAGTTTAAGTTGAGTAATATTCACCTTGAAAGTGCCAAATTGAGAATGATTTACCTCGACTGTACCGTATAGAAAAACATTCAGTACCGTGAAGGGAGTTGCTCCGTTTGTATTATGCTCTGAGGTAGCAATCCGGGGGTACTTTTCATCTAACAATACTTTAACCCCAACTTTAAATTTCGCTGTTTCATCCCTACGCTTATCGAGGTGTCGCTTTGATTCACCGTGTGCTTTTGGTTTCTCCTTGACATGTGTTTACCATTCGTCTAGTTCATTGATCTGAAGCCTTCGTTCGTCGTGAGTTGATCTGCTTTTGTGGCATGGATTAGAATGAGGCTCCATCACGTTCTTCCGAGGAAACTCATGCAAAAAAGTTTGAGTTGTAATATTATTTAAATTAACCGAATCATCTTGATTACTAGATATTTTGGCAGGATCACAAGCTTGGAGAGAAATCGTGTCATCACCTACACGAAGTATCAATTCACTTGTGCCAACATCTAAGATAGTTCTAGCAGTTGCTAGAAAGGGTCTTCCTAAAATTAAGGGCACGTCACTATCCTCTTCCATGTCTAGAACAACAAAATCAATTGGGAATATAAATTTATCAATTTTAACAAGCACATCTTCAATAATGCCCCTAGAAAATCTGATTCTTTTATTTGCCAGTTGAATGCTCATCCTAGTTTGTTTGGGTTTCCCAACATCTAGTTGTTTAAACATTTTATAGGGCATGACATTAATACTTGTCCCCAAATCAGCCAAAGCATTGTTAACATTTAAACTACCAATTAAACAAGGAATTGTAAAACTCCCTAGATCTTTCAACTTGTTGGGTAGCTTATTCTGTAGAATGGCTGAGTAAACTGTGTTCAACTCCACATGCAACGCTTCATCCAACTTCCACTTATTTGCTAAAAGCTCCTTTAAAAATTTAACTGCGTTCGGCATCTACGAAAGAGCTTTAATAAACGGTAAGTTAATATGTAATTTCTTTAATAATTTAAGAAATTTACCAAATTGTTCATCCGTGTGGTTTTTCCTTGTCGCACTGGGGTATGGTACACGAGGTTTATATTCTTTACTTACTGGTTTTTGTTCACTGTGGTCCACTTCATCCTTACCTTTACTTACCACAATTTCTTGCATCGGCTCTGGTTCAGGTTCAACTAACCCTTCTTCATCTTGACCAGTAATTGCATTAAGCTGTTCCTTTGGGTTAGTTTCAGTATTACTCGGTAAGCTACCTTGTAGTTGTTCGGAATCAACTTAGCAAGATGTCCTATTTGAGTTTCGAGTTCTTGAATCGACGCTTGTTAACTTTTAAGAGCTATCTCGGTATTTTGAAAACGAGTTTCTGACACCGAGATGAATTTTGTTAGCAACTCCTTAAGGTTCGGCTTCTTTTCCTGCTGGTAAGGTGGTTGTTGAAAACTTGGGGGATGTTGTGGCATTTGATTTCCTTGACCACCCCATGAGAAATTGCGATGGTTCCTCCAACCTGCACTATAAGTGTTACTGTATGGGTTATTTTGAGGACTAGAATTATTATGACCAATGTATTGAACTTGTTCCTCCTCGGTGTTAGGGTTGAATGTTGGATAATCTGTGTGTACTCCTCCTCCACTTGAATCACACCTCATTACTGGATGTACTTGAGTAGAACAATACAAACCATCAATCTTTTTATTTAAAAGTTCTACCTGGTTAGATAGTATAGTAACCGCGTCGAGGTTGAAAACACCTGTAGCTTTCGTTGGTTTCATTCTCATGACTTGCCACTGATAGTTATTCAGTGACATCTCTTTAATAAATTCATAAGCCTCTTCAGGTGTTTTGTTGTTTAAAGTTCCACCGGTGGCTGTGTCAATAAGTTACCTTGTTGAGGGGTTCACACCGTTGTAAAACGTCTGAACCTGCAGCCATAGAAGTAACCCATGGTGAGGGCACCTTCTCAATAAATCCTTGTATTTCTTCCATGCATCATAAAGAGTTTCTAAATCTATCTGCACAAAAGAAGAGATATCATTCCTTAGTTTAGCTGTTTTAGCCGACTAAAAACATTTTAGTAAACATTTTTCGGTCATTTGTTCCCAGGTAGTGATTGACCCTCGTGGTAACGAGTTTAACCACTGTTTAATTTTTTTCCTCAATGAGAATGGGAACAATCGAAGGCGAATGGCGTCGTTAGAAACACTGTTGATCCTAAAAGTGTCACAGAGTTCTAGAAAATTCACCAAATGAGTGTTTGAATCCTCGTCTTGCAAACTATCAAACTAAACAAATTGTTGTATCATTTGAATCGTGTTAGGTTTCAGTTCAAAGTTATTTGTAGTAATAGCAGGTCTAACTATACTCGATTCAGCTCCTGTTAAACTAGGTTTAGCATAATCATACATAGTACGAGGAACAGGATTTTGATTTACTAGGTCCGCAATAGCCACAGGAGGTAATTGATTATTTTGATTATTAGTCATCTCCTCGGTTGTGGTTTGAATATTGTCCTCTTGTCCTTCCTTTATGTATCGTAGGCTTCGCCTTATTTCTCTTCGATTTCTAAAAGCTGTGCTTTCGATCTCACTATCAAAAAGTAGAAGTCTCGACGGGTTTCTTCTAGTCATAAACTATAAAACCTGCCAGAAGTAAAAGAAAGAAAATTTAGTAATAAAAAAATAAAATTAAATTGCAATAAAAATAGAAAATGGCTAAAGTAATAAAAATTAAATATTCCTAATATCTTAGTCCCCGGTAACGGCGCCAAAAACTTGATGGTCGTGAAACTAACTAAAAATTTGACTTAAGACAAGCGCACCTATCGAACAGTAGTATAGTTATGGTGAGACTGAAAATATCGTATCCACGAGGACTAAAAGTACTAGTAATTACTATCTTTTTATTATCTAGCCTAAGAATTAAATGATGTTTTTAAAATAAACTGATTTTCTAATTTAACTAAGATTACGACAGAGATGAAAGTTGAAAAATACTTTAGAAAAAACTAATGGAGAAGACAATACCCAAGAAAGAATCCACCTAGACTTCACTTATTACATTTGACTTAAACGATTTATTCACTTGACTTATTCCATAGAAATCCCTGATTTATGTTATTATCCCTTTCGAGACTAAAAACAACTGACTCTAGGTTGATTAATTGAAATCTCTTTCTAATTAAAACCCCTATTGTTGCATTAACTCGATCTATGGATTCCCTTATTAGATTTGACTCTAATTTGGTAGATTTATGTCGTCCTATCTTTAGGATTGCATGCAACTCCGCTTAATTATGAATGATCTACTCTTAAACAGGGACTTTTGCTCCACTGAATAAGCACATCAAGAAACTGAATTAATATCTGGGAATATTAAAGCAAGGGTTAAAACTCACAATTAATAACAAGAACAAATATTTATCATATAAATCAAAGAGTAATAAGATTCGTCATATGTTTCATCTCCCTTAGGTATTTAGGGAGGTTAGTTCATAATAATAATGGAAAACATCTCAAAGTTTGGGAAACAACAAAACATAAAGAACCCAAAGAACTTCTAGGAAATTGGATGGAAATCTTCAGTCTTGATGTAAATCCTGGCTCCGAGATGATTCTGATGGCTTTTCTTGAGTACTTTCTACCTCCAACTCTCTGTTTCCTTTCTAATTCTCTTCTAGGGTGTTTATATAGAATTTAGAATGCTTCAAAACCCTCAAAAGTTCCCTTTTCCAAATAGAATTAGGCTTGGGTTCGGTAGAGACACAGCCGTGTGCCATGCCTGTGTGAAGGTGCTCAGGCCATATGCAATACTAAGTTTGTTCTTAGTCGACACGGCCATGTCACACAGGCTTGTAGTCTACTCGTGTGCCACACACGAGCGTGTGGATCATCCGTGTGGAAGTGCCTAGGCCGTGTGAAACACTAATTTAAGCCCAATTCATCCGTTTTTGGTCTGTTTCTCTCTCCTTTTGCTATCCTAAGCTCTTCTAAGTATAAAACATGAAATTAAAGGATTAGGAGCATCGAATTCACTAAAACCAAGGAGAAATCATTCATAAATATGCCAAGCTTGGGGTAAAAATATGTATAAATTACGGTTTATCAGCCGATGAGGCACTGAGTAACGTACTAGTGTGTTTGGGTTGGATCCACGCATCCATCGGAGTCCGAGTCCTGTTAATAGGGATATATGAATGAATTGATCAAATGATTGACATTGAATGATATTGAATAAGAAATGAAAATTAATATTGAAATTGAAATAAAGAAATTTATTGTGAAATGTTATTGAATAGCAATTGTGAGATTGAAACAGAGATATGATGATTGAAAGTGATATGGATAATGAGTTTTATGAAATTAATTATTTGTTGAATGATTATTATTATGTATGATTATGTATATAAATATTATAAATTTTTGCTTAATAAGTTTTCGGACTGTAGAAATACCACTGAGTGTATACTCAATGTACGGTTTGTTTCCGTGAGCAGGTCAGGTAAAGTCCGATTATTGAATCAACATCCAAAGCCGATCCCGAACTCAAACACATGGTGAAGTATTTTCTCTTTTGAGAATGGCATGTACCTAGGTTGTCTTTTGATGTCATTTTGAGATGTGAATATTAATGGTGTATAAAATGATATTGGTTGATTTATATATATAAACATAAGCCTTATAATATAGCCATTTATATAGTTTTAGTTTGAATTGGTTGAATGGTATTTAAATGAATTGTTTAGATAATTTATGTTAGATATCTATGAACATACATGAGTTAGATCATTATATTGATAGTTCTGACCTGTTTTAAATGTATTTAATCATGTTTTGGATTGGTTGAAAGATTGGATTTTAAGTAGCTTATTGTTCAAGGTTTGCAGGGCTAGTAATCTTGTTGTAAAAGGCTCATTTTTTAGTCCACACGGCCTGAAGCACGGGCATGTTGAGGGTCACACGAGCATGTCCCTAAATCACATGGGCATGTGAGTCCTGTACATAGGAAAAATTTTGAAATTTAGTGAAAAATTCTCTAAGCTTCTAATTAAGTCTCGATTAGTTCTAAACACGTGTTTTGGGCGTCGAGAGCTCATTAAAGGGACTACTGTTCTCTCAAGGAGTTTTCAGTATGGATCGAACCAAGGTGGCTACTGTTCTCAACTAGTCTCCTCCAAAGCCTGTCAAGGAGTTTGTGAGCCTTCCTTGGGTTTTCTGGGTATTATAGACGATTCATTAAGGGGAATGGATTATTGGCTCAGCCCCTCACCACATTATTAAAAAAGATGTAACTTGGCAATGGATAGAGTAGGAGCAAACTGCTTTTGATCAGCTCAAAGCAGCTGTTTTTCAAGCTCCAGTTCTTGCTTTACCAAATTTTCAGGAGTCTTTTTGTGTGGAAACGAATGCTAGTGGCCAAAGTGTTGGAGCTGTTTTGCAGCAGAATGGAAAGCCAGTGGCATACTTTAGCAAAGCGTTGGGAGTTAAGTATCAAGCTTTGTCCATCTATGACAAAGAGATGCTTGCAGTACTGTTAGTAGTTAAGAAGTGGCATCCCTATCTTGTTGACTGGTATTTCTTCATCAAAACAGATTACCAGAGCTTAAAATTCCTATCAGAACAGTAGGCCATTATACCTTACCAGTAGAAGTGGGTTGCTAAGATGCTGGGATACGATTATTCGATCTCATATCGCAAAAGAGCTTAGAATACAGCAGTAGACGCCTTGTCTAGGAAACCTTCTGACCACACTCATCAACTGCTCCAATGCGAAGGTAATCTTGACTCTTTTTGGTCTAAGGTATGGGAATACATTGTTGCTTCATGGAAAACAAATAAGAAGTTACACCAGCTGTGTTAAGATGTTCAAATGCAGCCCCAGTTGCATCCTAAATACTCGTGGCATGGTACATTTCTTCATAGAATGGGAAAAATTGTGGTTGGAAATGATATCCAGGTTCGAAGACACATATTTGGTCTTTTTCATGATAGTGCTTTGGGAGGTCATTCTGGCATCCATGCCACTCGCCACAGGATCTCTATCTTGCTCTATTAGAAAGGTCTCTCTAAAAATGTTAAGCATTAGGTACTAGAGTGTGTAGTTTGCTAACGCTGCAAAGCTGATAACTCTGCTTCACCTGGGCTTTTGCAACCCTTACCTATACCTGATCGTGCTTGGACTATCATCAGCATGAATTTTATTGAGGGTCTGCCTTTGTCACCAGGTAAATTAGCCATTGTTGTAGTGGTTGACCGTTTGACCAAGTATGGTCATTTCATTACCTTGGCTCATCCTTTTACTACATTCACCGTCGCTTAAGAATATCTTAACCACATTTATAAGTTGCATGGGATACCTGAGTCGATCGTGTCTGATAGAGACAGAATTTTTTTAGCAGCTTTTGGCAGGAACTGTTTCGACATTTGGGAACTAAAATGAAGATGTCCACTGCCTACCACCCATAAACTGATAGCTAGACAGAAATTCTTAACAAATGTTTAGAAAGTTATTTGAGATGCATGACTGGTGAAAAGCCCTCTGCTTCGGTGTCTTGGCTACCCTTAGTGGAGTGGTGAAACAATACCACCTACCATTCGGCTATTCAGACCACTCCCTATGAAGCTCTCTATGGGCAAGATCCATATCTTCATTTACCTTACTTGGCTAGTGCTTCTCTAGTGGCTATGGTAGATCGTACCTTGCAACATAGAGAAATCATGCGCAAGGTTTTTAAATTTTATCTCACTAAAGCTCAGGATTGAATGAAACAAATGGCAGATAAACGGAGGTCGAAACGAGAATTTTATGTGGGAAATTTAATGTATTTGAAGCTGCAGCCATACTGACGACATTCTTTACGCAAGTTCAAGAACCAAAAGTTGTCACCTCGATATTTTGGCCCTTTTCCAGTGAAAGCTCGTGTGGGACTAGTTACTTACAAACTGTTATTACCACATTTTGCTCGTATTCATTCTATTTTTCATGTCTCCCAATTGAAAAAGCATATTGGTTCTACATTAAGAGCTTCTACTTTACCACAAGTGGGGTCTGATGGAGCTCTTCTCAAGACACCGATTCGAGTCTTGGACAGACGCCTCATCAAGCAAGGTAACCATGTTGCTATAGAGGTTCTTGTTGAATGGGCAGACACCTTTCCTGAATATTCTACTTGGGAGAATTTGCATGATCTTCAACGTTGCTTTCCTGTGTTGATCCTTGAGGACACGGATCCTGTTTCAGAGGAGGGGTATTTATTATGGAATAGTTTCAACGGTATTTTTCATTTTCATATTTTCGTTATTATTGTTATTTCTTTTGTTGGACGTTGCATTTTACTTCTGTTATTATTCGAGTTATACAGTGCGTTTTAGCATTAGTTTAAACAAGTCATTTTGCTGGAAACCCCTCTTATTAAAACGGTGTGTTTTAGCCTATTATTACTGTTAGTATGATTCTGTTACTTGGTTGCCTTATATACCTGTAACTACAGTCTAAAAACAGTTATGAAATTTGAATCAATATTCTCAGTATTCTCTTTTTCTCTTTTCTCTCAATTTCTCATTTTTTTTTTCGCTCTGTTTTTCTTCTGTTCTAGATCCATTACGTGACACTATCACCAGCCATGATATATATACCAAAATCTAAAACCTAATCCTATTATCTATAAAAAACCTTCTACACAAACAAACAAAAACAACAAATTTGAAACTTAACAAGGAGGGACGATGGTAGAAACTCTAGCAAGATCTTGAGCGAAAAACACTTATTTACAAAACTCTCTTTAAAATTTTCTTTTCTCTAATATGTAGGGACAAAAATCTCAACAAAAGCCTTAAAGTACCCCGTTTATAGAATGAAAGGCATATGAGGGAGGATTCAAAAACGGCACAACTTCCCACAACAATAAAATATTAACCATTGTACCATTTATAAAATATTAACCTACCGATTTGTAACCAATTAGGATCAAATATATATCCTCCTTATTAGATGGAGCAAACTCAAACAATGTTATTCTTAAATTCAAATTAACGATGTTATAAAAGCACTTATGTGTAAAACACGTGTTACCTCCTCACCAAACATGCATTTCGCAAGCATTTATTCTTGGAAAACAAGAAAGTTCATCATTTCGAGGTAGGTCACTTTATACCTCCTCTATTAGGAGGGTAATTCTTATTGGTACCTTGATAATAGAATAGCGTTGCCCTTGCCCTGTCATCTCACAACATCATTGACTATGACCTTGCCAAGAGTAATACTTTGTCAACTACGAGCTTTATTAACACATATATACATGAAACCTAGAGCTCCTTTGATCTACCTCAACAAGAAAAAGTGTAAGATCCCCTTGGATGAATCACACGTGAGACCTGACCTAGTCTATGTCTATCTTATTGCCACCTACCTAGAAGGTTATTGTACTTCTTAAATGGTCAACCATGAGAAAACCCACATCGTACACTTGTCAAGGCCTAAGGTTAAGAAATGGCCACCCTCGCCTTAGGATATGTCTTCTTCCTTCCTTGCTTCCCTAAACATACACACACAACTTGAATGCCACAAACACCCTTCATTCTCTAACGGCTCTCAGTACACCACCACTATGTGAACTTCTTGCATCGTGTAAGGCAAAACAACAATCAATTGCTCTCTTGGCGAATGATTTTTTCTTGGCACCCAATAATCTCTGTCTAGTGGACCTTAAGAAAGATTACCCAGTTGGGTCAATTTGGGCACCTCCCTCTATTAATGTTATGAAATTCAACGTCTACACATCCATAAAAGGTAATATAGACAAGCAGAGATCAAAGGTATCCTCCATGATTACAACGGGGCAACCTAGTTAGCCTTCTTGAAATCAATTGGTGTGACTGATCCAACTTTGGCATAAACCATCACAGTCAAGGAAACCTTCATCATTTTCTTAATTTCAAGATAGGTTGGATCTACTAAAGTTATTCTCGAAAGTAATTATTGCAATATTGTTTATTAGTTTCAATACCCCAGTATAGCCCCTAACATTTTCAAAAATAATGTTGCCTCGTGCTTGAACTACTATAAGTACCAGAGTTGGGAAATTAAGCTAATCTCAAAGGAAGAAAATGTCAAGGCAAAAAAGCTTGCGAAAGCAAGAGTAAGTGAGTTTTCTTATTAACTAAATGTGTTCATTTGATTTTTCATTTTAGATTTCTTCTTTTTCCAAGTCTAATGTTGTTTAGGTAGCCTTTTAGTTGCTCTATCTACTACTTATTGCGTTCAATTTTTTGCTTTGTCTATTTATTCCGATAATGTTGTTGTGAAAAGGTTGTAATTTTAATATAATGGGGAGACCTTGTACAAACCTATACAATTATGTCATGTTTTGTATCTTAGACTAATGAAATGCTTATTACCTTTCAAACATAAATCCTAATATCTGATGAGTAATAATTAGATTATAGATACTAGCTTCCATCATAAGGACTTTTTAAAAATATTTAGCATATATTTGAAAATGAATAATAAATCTAAGAAAGCCCTCAAATTTTCTCTTTTTTTCTCCAAGTTGTTTGCTTCTTCTTTTTTGTTTTTCCCAGCAATAGTACGAACCTCCAAGCTAGCTATTGCCCATTTTTTTCTCCCTCCTATCAATTCTCTCTTTCTTTCTTCTCGTCATTCACTCCATGTGTCTTCTCTCTTTTAATTTTGCAAATCTATTTTGTGGGTATCTTTGTTGTTTTCATAAGTTGTGATGGACAGATAAAAGTGTCTTTCGTCGCTGAAACTCCACCAGCCACTAGTAGTTTCTTTGGAAAGTGGGTGGCTCTTTGTCGACTTCTTAATACTTTTCTGTTTTGAAATTATTTCAGAATAATAAATGATTTCACGAGTTGGTTTAGACCCATGTTATCTTAAGTTCTATTTTTTTTATTTGTTTTCTATTGTTTAATAAGTCCTCAATTTTATAAGTCTTTTTCTACTTTTATAGCACGTATTTTAGTCTGGCTTATACATGTAGTCTTGCTTTTACAAGTGATTTTAGGGATGGTTTTGTCGCGTCCTCTCTAGTTTGGCGGATGCTAGATTCTTTTACCAAATTTTGCCTACCACTTTGGACCCACCATAGTTGATTTCCTTATTATATTAAGTATTTGCAAGCACTCCAAATATGTCATGCTTGAGTTGTAACAAAACCAATTATCAATATGTCATGATTTTCTATTGATACTGAAACTAAAGATTTATTGTGTTGACGGAGCTTGTTCTTTATTGCTTCAGTGGATGTGGTTTTCTTTCCCGAATTGTTTTGTCCCGTTCACAAAATGAATTAATGAATTTTCCTATAAAAAATTAATATGTCCTATAGTTTTACCATATTAAATAAAAATTGAAAATTTGAGTATATATTATATCATATGAAACAGATACTCGGTATCCCATTCTTATCTTTACATAAATATTAGGCTTAGCAATTGGCAAAGCTTTCAATTCATATATTCACGCAAATCTTGGTGATTTTTAGTTCAAACAACTCAAAAAGGGATTTGTCCTTTTTTTTTTTTTCTTTCTCTCATGGACTAATTTATGAAAAAAAAATTATGATGGGGTTTGTCACAGATATATTTGAATCATGATGCTATAGCTGAATCGATATAAAATGCCCTAAAGTCCTTCATCTTAAAGTACAGCTAAAAGTGGAAAAAAGAAGCGTATTACCACAAATGCATGTATTTATATACATGGAGAAAGCTACCACAAACAATGCCTTTATTTAAAGCCTTAGTACCATATTGAGAAAAAAAAATAGTAAATTTGATATCTTATACTTTAATTCTGTCAGTCAAATTATTTGAAAAAAACTACGTAGCTTGAAAAGCCAATCAAATATTGCCATTTACAGAAATATATTTTTAATTTCTTAAAACCTTTTCATTTTTCTATTTTTTTCATTTTTTAGTAAATTCTATTGTTCTTCCATCTTTTTTTATTTTCGATTCTTGAATGCTGAAGTAAATAATGACATATCCATCGACGGAACGAGGGAAAAACTTGAAATGCAACCAAAAAAAAAGAAAGAAAGATTAAAAAGAAAACACATATATGGTTTCATGGTTTCCAATGATAGGAAGATTTTTTTTTCTTTTGAAATAGCAATGGTGGGGATATTTTGATTGGGCCGTACTTAACGGGTTGACAGCGGTCAGTCTCTAAAATGAAAAATTTATTATTTAAATTTTTAAAATTTTAAATTAATAAAAATAAAATTATATTTTAACTCTCTAAATTGATAAAAATTATAAATATATAGATTATTAAAATAATAAAATATAATTTTTATAAAGATTATAAATATATAAATTATTAAAATAATAAAATTATATTTTTATCATAGTAAAAGTTATAATTTAATTTCGCCTAAAAAATTTAGCTTCGCTCCTATATTGGATATTTCGAACTGCATATTAGAATGGATGGGTCTTGTATCTTTTAAGGCTCAATTTATAGGGTTTGAGGAGGATTTTAGAAAAATGAACAACTCTAGGAGCTGGAGAACTCTAAACCGACGGAGCTTGAACTTGAGTCGATGACCATCACAATGGAGCATGGTGGTTGGAGTCACTGCTGGCAAATATATATATATTGCTTTTTTAAGGTTTATAAAATATGGGTTTGAAAAGAAAATAAAATAAAGGAAATTTTAGTATTTAAAGAAAGATGAAGTTCATAAAATAAATGGAAAAGATGAAAGGAAATAATCCAATAAAAAACTAGGCTTGAAATTAATGAAAAAAGATGAAAAATAAATAAAGTTTTTAAGGGAAAAAAATACGCATGTGAATATATCTCATTAGATTTTTAATGTCTAAACTTTAGGTTTGGTAACATAAAATGGTAGATGAGGTTATGGGATCAACAAAATGATTGTTAGAAAGATGAAAATTTTTCTTGAAGTACCAAGTTGATAATTTATATATAGTATAGGAGCCAAAATATGTAATAAGCATTATTTAAAACTAAAAGAACAACCCAGAAAAGACATTCAACCATGTTTTGTCCCCCTGATAGGGAAAGGTGCGAGGTATCAGCAATGAAGGCATTATAATTCTCACATTAGTGCTTAGAATAATTCTTAAAAGAGTCAGCATCACCAAATTTGCTTATAAGCAATAGCAAAAGGCAAAAGCAACATCGTCCTTTTCCATGAAACCCTGTTTGTGTGTGTGTTGTTGTTTCTTTACTCTCAACTCAAGCTTATCCTTAATTTCTCAAACTTTCTTCTTCTTCTTACAACCTAATAAACCCTCAACATGTCCGAATAAAATCTACTCTCTTGCTAAGGAGGAAGCTAAAGGGGGAAGACCTTAGGAGAAAAACGATAAGATCAAAAGAGAAGAATATATATATATATATATATACTGTGGAAGTAAGTTTGATTTGAAATCGACAAACTTAGTTGCCAAGCCATAACATCAATCAATTCAAAATACAGTAGTAGGGGCAGAAGCATACATACATATACAACAACAACAGCCTCATTTTGCTTTTACTTTTACTTTTATATGGTTTCATTCAAGAAAGTGGTGTAAGATATTCTTTAAACTTCGCTTTGCTTTGCTTTTCTTTTCTTTTTCCTCTAGTTTGCGTCATGGAACATATTTTTCGCATGATGCGAATGTAATGTGAGTCTTAGGTCAAACAGTTCAGGTACATGCCCATCACACGTATATATACTATATCATTCTTATCATGCGGATGAAAAGAATAAAAAATTATATATATAACACGGGAAGTCAGAAAATCTTTTAAGGGTTGAAATTAAATTATAATTTTTATAATAGTAAAATATAAATTTTAAAATATTATTTTAAATTTTAATTATTTTTAGGGGTGTCAAAATGTAATTTTATCTTTACTAATTTAAAATTTTAAAAATTTTAAGGAGCCAAAATAAAAAAAATTTCTATTTTAGGGGGGTCGGGCCCCTGCCAACCCCCCTAGATTCGCCCATGATATATACTATTGAAGCAAGATATGATTCTATGTTGAGTGGCGTTCAGTAGTTTTCATTATAAACTGCCACTGAGGTAGTAAAAATACTTTTTTTATTTGTGTCGGTAATTTTATGCAACAAAATCTTTAGATTAGTTATTGTGTAGATTTTTTGAAGATACTAGAGCCTATTTATGAAAATCAACTTCTGGCTAGTGAAGATTGGATTGGATTCAAATTAATCAAGACAACACGTGTTTTGTGGAGACTTGATCAAGATTGCAATGCTAAGTTTGAAAAGTCATATCTTTATCATATTAATAATTTTATTGTTTGAGTAAAATTGTTATTTTCAAGGAGTTGCTTTGTATTCATTTAGATTGTATGTTAGAAAATCGAAATTGATATATGGTAAGAGACTTACTCATGTGATGTATGAGAGCATATTGAGAGCACTTGTATTTATTCTTTGAGGAATTGTTTTTGTGAGAGCACAAATTGATTTGTAAACCTTATGTGTTTACTACCCAAGTTTTTAGGGGGAGAATTTGGAGATAAGTGTTTTAATTTTTAGGTAGAAATATGAGACCTCTATATTTGGAAAGTGATAGAATGCGATTCACTTGTTGTATTGTTGATTAAAGATAATGAAATTATTTATTGAACTAGACTCTGTAGACGTAAGGAAATTAAATGGCACAAACATACCTTAGCATTCTTTATGTTTTTTTTTACACAATTTTTGTAGTGCCAAGTCATTTTTTTGTGTTTTTGTTTGCATAATTTTTGCAATATCAAGTCATAGTGACCACCACAGTTAAACTCTTTCATTAACTGTTATGTTATTCAGTAAACATCAACTGCAATAGTAACATATATTTATAATTTTATTTCTAAAATTAAATATACAACACCCTTTTGAAGTTGTAATTAATGTATCTTTTATTTCTATTTTATTGTTTATAACTACTAATTTGTTAGAATTCATGGATGATCCTATTGATAATGCCTTTTGTTGAGTTTGAATTTAAATTTTTTTAAAAGTACAATGTATTTTACCACTTAATTTAATATTTATCGATGTAATTAATATTTATACCTTACTTTTAACATTTAAATTAAAATGTTTTTTTAGCAATTTTTTAAAAAAGTTTATTTAAATTATTAAAATAAAATGAATATAAAAATTATAATATTAATTAGGGATATCCAAAATAATAAAATTATGAATTAACAAATATATTTGTTGAAATATGCCTTTAGAATGAGGCCGAATATCCATATGAAGTAAGGGAACCAAAATCATAAAGCTGGAGATAGCACATCAAGTAACCAATTTCATAATTGGAATTACGAAAAAAAAGAAAAGAGAAGCTTATAAGTTTTTTTGGACTATCAAAATCATTTCTTCTTATTTTAACTAAATAATTACTATCAAATAAAGCTTAAAATTTTTGTTTATTGAGTAAGATGATACATCAAACTTCTGCATCAAAATAACATCAAACTACTACTGTAAAAAGAATGTCAACAGATGAGCTTTGGGTGTCAGATTGGTCAGATGACTTGTAAATTTACAATCATTACTTGGGTGTGGAACAAAAATTTAAACTTAATTTATTGATGGCATAATGATGATTGAGTCCTCCAACTTTAAAAAAATTTATTTTAATTTTTTAAATTTTTTAACTCTTCAACTTACGTTTTCTTTTGTCAAATCACAACAGTTTACTTCATCGCTAACCCCTTTTATTTTTAGAAATTTTGGTGATGTAGAACAATATCAAACACTTTACCATCAACACCATGAACATCGGCCACCTCCTACTAAAAACCATGCAAGCCCAAAATTTCACTCCTTGCCTTTCAATTCAAGATCTCACCACTATTTCCATAAAAGCAAAATTTCCATTAAATCATTTCCATTCTAGAGCATTAAAGGAATATTATTTAATTAAATTAATTTATATAAATAAATAATTATTGAAAGACGTGTCACTACAGTAATTGTTGATTTTATGGAAATTTAGAAAAAAAAAAAAAAGGGGCTAATTTATGTAGCAGTTTTATTGAACTAATATGATAAAAAAAAATTTAAGAACTAATGTGAGAAAAGTTACTATATTCAGGGGTCAATCAATATGTTAAGCCTTAATAATTTTAGAATCTTCATAATAAAATGATGTTTTTAAAAATATGTTAAATTATTTGATGTAAAATTGGCCTAACAAAGAAGATCATCGTGATAAATTGATTTCAACATCTTGACTATTTCCTTTTGTTACACAAACGTTAATAACGGAGGTTATAAATTTTCTATGAGGTTTAATGTGTGTAATCTTAATAGGTAAAGAGATAATAAAATTATATAGGTATAATGACATATTTAGTCATCCAACTTTATAAAAAATTTATTTTATTTATTTATTTAATTTTTCGTCTCTTTTAACATTTCAATTTGCATTGTTTGTTAAATCATCCCAAAATAGATGGAAAAGTTAATGCATATTAAATTTAAGAATGTAAAATTTAGTTCATTAAGAGGAATATAGTTGAATGCAAATACTTTGTACAATTTGTACCCTATCAATTTAAGTCTTAAATGTTACCTTAGATCTTACGTGGAGCATATTCAAAACTAGTGATCAAATTTTAAGCATATATATTGGAGAGCTTGTTTTAAGGTGTTTAAAAAAAGGAATAGCCTCTTAAATTTTAAGTGTATCTATTTATTTTTTGACACAATAGATCTAAACTATCAATATGGTAGACATGTACATGCTTAGAATTTGATTCGTATATTTCAAATATGCTCTGCATCATTTATGAGTTTAGATATAACACTTAAGTTGATGTTAAGTTATCGGAAGAATTTGACTAATACAATATTAATACTTTGATAATTCAAATAGTACGTTTTAAAGTTTAGAAAATAATTTAAAATTTAAACCATAATTTGAGACATACGATGCAATTAACCCCAAACAACTATAAGGCAAAATATACAGGGGGGACCTTTCCTTTCATTAAGGAACTATGCCTTTTTATCCAATGCATTGCATCTTTATTTCATGAAGTGAATGGTACCTTTTCATTTCTTGTTTTTTATTTACATTTACAAAAGAATTTGCTTGTCCTATGAAACACTTCTACTTCACTCTTTTTCAGTAATTTCCAAACCGTGTAAGAAGAAAGGTTCATTGCATAGTTTTGGGATCTAATAGCCCTAGTTTTGTTAAAGTCCAATTGTCCACACCAAAAAGCAACAAAGCTAAAATGCACTTCCCTCCTTGGAAAAAGAAAACTATAAGTGAAGAATTGGATTTTAATCATACGAGTTGGTTGAATTTTAGTTTAATTTGACATATTTACTCTTCTAATAATTAAGAGAATTTCGAGTTAAAAAGAAATAAATTTTATAGTGAAGAATTGGATAGAAATTAATGTTATAGTTAGATTTAAGGCAAATACTTAATTAATAAACTAAAACATTGTATCTAATTTATGAAGATGTGTTGACCAGCTGACCAGCATTCACTTTTCTAACAACCAATTTGCAAGTTCCCTAGTCCACCATCTCTCAATTCTATATTCTTCATTAAAATTGAAAGTCAGAAAAGGGTTCCCTTTTTTTACTCAAACCACCGATTTCTATAGGAGGGGGGATTTTCTTCGGAAATTAGGGTATGCCTCCCTAATTATTTCCTATTCAAATTTTATAGAAAAATATTTTTTAAGTATTAAGATTCATATTATATTTTATCTTTCCTACTAGAAAAATTGGATAAATTAAACTTTATATATTAGATCAAAGAGCAGTCTATTAAAAATTTTATCTGTTTCTACTATTAAAATTGGTTAATGTATGCCAATATAAGGCATACGTGGACGTCACATATAATTAATTATTTATTTTATCAACAATGTTATTATTTAACGGTAAAGTTGATGAAATTTTAATAGAAAAAATTAGTTTATTTTTTATCTAACCTACACAGACTAATTTACTTTTCTTTTCTATTTTTTTATTACTAAAGAAAAGAAAATACAATTTAATTCTTATCATGATACATTTACTGCCAAATAACCTATGGATAGTTCTAATTCAAAATTCCAACCTACCAAGTTTACTTCTATAATGTAAAAGAAGAAGAAAAGGATATTTATTAACAATTAATGATGAAGTAATTATTATTTTAAAAATAATAAATAATTTTACTTGTATTAATTCAGAAGCATACATTAAACCATTAATTATATTTTTTACATAAATATCATCTAAAGCACACTATTGAAGATTATCATTTGAAACAGAAAACATTATGTATATGCAGAGTAAAAATGGCTTCAAATTAAACAGTCTGAAAATTGGAAAGAAATATGTGTACATACATATATAATATTTATAAAGTTGATAGCTCTGTTTGGCAATCAGAATCCAATCACTGTGATCTCAGATCTGAGTAAGAAGAACAACTAGGGGATTGGACCCATTTTCATCAATGATCATGATTTTCAGACAAGATAGAAAAATGGCCCAATGCTCCTTTGTGGAGTAGGAACTAGGTGATGTGTAATAAATTTGGTGTAGTCGTCTATCATGTACCATTTGCTGGAGTTGTGGAAGGTGTGAGACCCACTGTGTTTGTTTTTGAATCTTTGTCCAGTTCTCTGAAAATCTGTGAGAAATAAATAAATAAAATAACAAAATCTTTGTCTCAAAACTAGAAGGGGGGAGTGGGATTGAATTGCTTGTTGAATGTTCAACAACAGGCAAGGGGCAACAGTTATATTCCTATTTGTGATTTGCTATTAAAGTTTCTCTTCTCTTCTCTGCTCCCCATTACAACAAACCACCAAAGTGTCATCATTTAAGCCTCATCTTTCTCTCCACCTTTTGATGTTTTAGGTTTGCTTTTCTTTCTTTCTTTTGGTCTCTCTCTCTCTCTCTCTCTCTCTCTCTCTCTCTCTCTCTCTTGTTGAATAAACTCTTTTGCTTGGTAGGTTGTGCCGTTGAGGTAGATGGGCCCTGAACTCCACTGATACATTTTAATGGGACTCTTTCTCCTCTTTCAGTGCTCTCTTTGCCCCCATTTTTTGTGCTGTCTCGCATCTTATGTTTTCTTTTCCTTTCCCTTTCCTCTTTTGAGTTCTTAATACCAAAAAGATAAGATTCTGGGGTTTCTGTTTTCTCCATTTTGAGTCCATGGCAAGTCGTGTTATGGTGTATTTGGGTTTTTGATTTCACGCATGGGTTTTGGAGATTACCTGTTTAAAATGTTGGATTTGGATGGTAATCACAAATTTTGACTGATTCTGGTTTTTGAGCTCCGAACTCCCCCTTCATATTGCAAATTCACTTTTTTTTTTCTTTTGATAGATTGTTGAGGTGTTTGATCGTTAAGCTTTAGGTGTGTTTATATTTAAGATTTTCATTCAAGCTGTGGATTTTGGAAAGATTAAAAGTTAGCCCCTTTTGATTTTGGTTCATAAGAAACGATTCCTTAATCTGTATAGATCTCTGAGATGGCTGTTTTGAAAATGGAAAATCTTTGAAGTGAAATGATGACGATAGTGAAACTTGTTTATTTGTAGTTGATGTTTTGTTGGGTGGAAGAATGATGATTGAGAGATAGGGCTTGATTCTGGAGGTTGGGTTGTGGGTGAATTTGGTGTTGGCTAGTTGTTGTTGAACCAGGAAAGCATGGATAGAATGATTCAACCTCCATTGGTAAGTTAATTAGCCCCTTCCTTTCTGCTTTTCAATTCAATCTTATCATCTGTTTGAATAAATGCTATTTAAATGGTTTATGGTGATAATAGCTTATGCTTGCCTTTCTAACTACTTGATGCTATGCTGGTTAAGAGCTTTTCTTCAAGTATCCATGTCCAACACTCTAGTATGATGATCCTTCAAATATTGAACATACTCGGTGTTGAAAACATACTTGTATCTGACTCTCATATTGCAGTGGCTCGGCGGTCCAATTCGTTGTTCTATATTTTGATTTTTAAACTTAGCAAACAACATGGACCTCATATTTCTTAGAGGCTGGAAAGTTAGCTCTCTCTTGACGATTGTGATTGATTTTGTACCATCCTTCTTTTATTGATGGCTTGACCATTCTTAGCTTTAGTCTGTCTGAAAAACTATTCTTCGGTAGACTCATTTTATTGTTTGGCTGTGCGTGCATTTATGTGGAAGAAGTGGTGAACATAATAATATTGGTAATATATACAAAAACATGTTAGCTGAATTTACAATCTTCATGGCTTTGTCTTAAACTTCCAAGCTCTTTTTTTTTTCTGAATTGTTATGGATGGTAAGTACGTAAAATGTGAAACCAAAGCGTTAACCAACTCGAGGTTTTTTTATGGCTTTGAATAGTTGCAATAGATACCTTTATGATGCTGTGAAATTAGGTTAGAAGGTGCATTACCATCCTCAATGTTGAAATCTGTTCTCTTTCAACATCTTATTTTGTGTACTTGACTGTCTAATACTATCAGTATGGCTCTTAATGGAAAAGGAATCCAAGATGTCCTGCTTCCACTCACAAGTCTTGTATTCCTTTAGTATTTTTGGAATTGTCTTTGATTCTTATGGTTTGGATTGTTAATTGGATCTTGCAATACTGTTCCCCCCGCCCCCTTTCATCGTACTGACTATAGAAAACCAAGTGCAACATCTACTCAACATGGTAATTGTTGCTTGTATGTTGGCATCCGGGGTTTACAATAAAAGATGTCATAAATCAAGTATTAAACATTGATAAGCAGATCATGCATGCTAGAAATGTCTTCGATCATCATAAATAAATGATATATTCGGTAAGAAAAAAACTCTCACTAATTGTGAATGTTCTTGGCAGGTTGATACAACAGCTTGTTTATGTAGAGTGGATGCTGGACTCAAAACTGTTGCTGGAGCCAAAAGATATGTACCTGGTACAAAGCTGTGTCTCCAACCTGATATTAAACCATCCATTCATCCGACAAGGAGCAAGGCAACACGTGGTGATAGGAGCCGTAACCAGTCTCCTCTGCTCCCTGGACTCCCTGATGATCTTGCTATTGCTTGCCTAATACGTGTCCCACGGGTTGAGCACAGAAAGCTCCGCCTGGTCTGCAAAAGATGGTATAGACTTTTGTCTGGTAACTTCTTTTATTCACTCCGTAAGAGCCTTGGAATTGCTGAAGAATGGATATATGTAATTAAGAGAGATCGAGATGGAAAAATTTCTTGGCATGCCTTTGATCCTGTATACCAGCTCTGGCAGCCACTTCCTCCTGTCCCTAAGGAGTACTCTGAAGCCCTTGGCTTTGGATGTGCTGTACTCAGTGGTTGCCACCTTTATCTATTCGGTGGTAAGGATCCATTAAAAGGATCAATGCGACGAGTCATATTTTATAGTGCTAGGACAAACAAATGGCACCGTGCCCCAGATATGCTTCGTCGAAGACATTTCTTTGGTTCGTGTGTTATAAACAATTGCTTGTATGTTGCTGGTGGAGAGAATGAAGGGGTACATCGATCATTGAGGTCTGCTGAAGTCTATGATCCCAACAAGAATAGATGGTCTTATATTTCAGATATGAGCACGGCAATGGTGCCCTTCATTGGGGTTGTATACGAGGGGAAGTGGTTCTTGAAGGGCCTTGGACCTCACCAACAGGTAATGAGTGAGGTCTACCAACCTGAAACTGATAACTGGTACCCCGTCTATAACGGAATGGTTGCAGGCTGGCGGAACCCATGTACTTCCTTAAACGGCCATCTTTATGCTTTGGAGTGCAAGGATGGTTGTAAGCTAAGGGTTTATGATGAAGTGACTGATTCTTGGGGAAAGCATATTGATAGTAGGATTCATCTGGGCAATTCTCGAGCTTTAGAAGCAGCAGCTCTCATTCCACTTAACAGGAAACTCTGCATCATTCGGAATAATATGAGTGTATCTTTGGTCGATGTTACAAAATCCGACGATCTGAGGGGAGCTACAGCTGAACATTTATGGGAAACCATAGCAGGGAAGGGTCAGTTCAAGACCTTGTTTACAAATCTTTGGTCTAGCCTTGCTGGGCGGAACCGGCTGAAAAGCCACATTGTTCACTGCCAGGTTCTCCAAGCTTGATTGTAAATTTTGTTTTCCAATATAGGGTTGGGCTCAGTAGCTGAAGCCTCTTGGTATCTCTTGGAATGTGATGGGGTTGAAGATCCAGCAGCTTTGTCAAAGTCAAAGGATCGGATACACCATTAAGGTATGAAGGTGATATTAATGAGGAATTGTGGTTTTGCTAGATTTGGTAGGAGTATAAACATTTATATAAATACATCGTTGTTACATTACATGTAGAAAGTTGAAAAAGCTTGTTCATCACTTCTTTCACAAATTTTTCAACATAATCAACATGTATTTTAAATGTACAAGAGATCCTGAACCCACTATGGTTTTGTGCCATAATAAGGTCTTACTCTTCTCCCATGCTATGCTTATCTTCATAAACTTTAAACCATGGGTCACAGCTTGAAACGACATTTGCCACCACCTCTCATAACATTCACTCATAATACAACTATTACATTGGTTATTATTTTTTCACTCAGTTTTAATTACTTAATTGATTTGACCGCCCACTTTTAAAAATAATTGATCTTATCAAATTTATTGAGTTAAATTAATTTAATTTATTTATTAAAGTCAATTAATTCAATCATTTTGGTTATGGATATCATTACCAATGAATTTACCCGTTTTAATAAACCTTAATTTAACTAAAATTGACACAACCGAATGCATCAATTGCGCCTATTTTTGGTGATTTGTAACCCATTTTGAACTTGAATTTTGGATATGAACGTTTAATATTTGATGATCACTGTAAATCTACTAGTTTTCTTTCAATCTTGTTTATCAACTGTGTCTCTCAAAAATGGGATGCAAAAACAATATTTTACAAAAAAAAAAAAAAAAAAGGTAAACAAAGTGCTCTTTCAAGTCCATTGCATACATGATTTTGCTATTTGGGCATGACACTATACAATCTTATGCTTTTTTAGACTGATAAGTGAGATTGTGCAAGCACATCTGCTCCTCTTTCTTGTATTGATTATACCGCAAGAAGAAATAACCCAGATAATCAAAATCTATGGCAGACATCTTTGCCTACAACAATTAGCAGGAAAAAAAAAAAAAAAAAGATACGACTTAGATATATGTTATGGTTTGTTGGGTTTGGAAAGGCTAGGTGGAGAAAAGGAGTACCTGAATTAGGGCCCATAAAGCCCAATACAAGTGCGAAGCTAACATGAACGTGTTTGTCTCGATATACAGAGCTTTAAGATCTTTTTCCGGTACCTGCGGTTAAACACAAGGAGCTTTCAATGTAGATATTTTTCCAAAATTGGATTTAATTTTAGAACTAAGTTACTCAAACTCTTCATTCTCTTAAAGTACTCGCATTCTACATGTATCCGTAACATACTCAAATAGGAAAACTAAAAAAATTTGAGTGTACCCATAGCAGATACACATATCCAACACTCATCACCGAGTCCAAATAACATCGGTTTGAATGAATAACAACTCAATAGATACCCGTGTCCAAGACTCATCAATGAGGCCGGATAACATTTGTTTTAATTGATAAACATGTTCTTTTCATACAAATAAAAGAAAGTTACATTCATGTCCAAGTTGAAGCCTCTTATTGTTCAAATCACATATGCAACTAATCAGATACCCTTACATACCTCATACGGTTTTTCAGGTTTTAAATAATGCCTGAAAAAATGGAACTGCTCATCTTTACTAGGATACCTACATTAACACCATGTTCAATATCAGTAGGTATCAAGCTATTCAAATACACAACTTGGCTGCAGAAAAGAAGCACAGAATTATAAGGCAGAAAATATAGAGGAAGCATACAAACTATAATCACATTCATAGCCTGCATATTCATTGAAGTGATTTCCGATGTCATAGCCTCTGTAACTGTATGAACCGTACTCGAAATCTATGAAGTAGAGGTTATCTGGACATTGACAAGATCAACAGTTAGGTGAGCATACTAAGAAATTGAAACAACTTATAGGTAAGGGAAGCATAAAGAAAATATTCTCGGATTGAATCCAGCAATTAGGAACCAAGATAACATCAAATTCTTTTGTTTTGAGGTTTTGATTTCTCAAGACATCCTATCCTATGTGTTTATCACGGTGACAGGGCCAGTATCTTTATTAGGAATTATAAGAAGAAAAAAAACCCTTATCATAATGATAAAGCCAGATTTTCAACCCAGTAATGTCCAATCGAGTAGAGACACCATTCTATGTATCCATACATGTCATATTACACTCGACTATGAACATGTTGCAAGTTGTGTTCAAATCAGATGAAAACATAGACACTACAATTTGGACATTTGCTGGTGCACAGTTGACAGTGGACAAAGTTTCAAGTAAAACAATATGAAAATACAGACAGATGGCACTTTATGGCTCTTCCCTGTTCTTCTTTCGATTCTTAAATGCTCTGAAGTGTCTGATAATGACATCTCAATCATATTAGACAAACTAATTTTGGCTGGAAATAGGCAATGTTCAGAAATAGAAAAAGAAAGGTCCATGGGGATTTATTATCCATCTCTTGAATGTGGCCTTAGGTTAGGTTTAACAAGAAAGCAATAAAACCCAGTACAGATTACATTTTTTCGAGATTTTCCACATTGCAAGCAGCCTACGCCTCCCGGCAACCTAAGCTGAATACTATGTATGTATGTATGTATGTTCTTCCAGTATCAACAGAACAAGAGGAAAGATGGCAGGCTAACAGATCATTCAAACTCAAGATTATAAGTTCAGAGACATACCATGTTCATCATCAAGCATCAAATTTCCAGAAAGTAAATCATTGTGAGAAAACACCACCGGAGCATTAAGTCGATCTGTTAATTCCTGGTCCATCAAGAGATACTCTCATGAACTGGGATAAAGTTCTTGATCTTACAAGAATCAAAATATAATAAAAAATAAAAGACAGAACAGCAAGACTTCCTGATAGGGCTGAGTATTATTTGGTTAAACCAAAAATACAAATCAAACCCATTGCTTTCGTTTGGAGTTGTTTGGTTTCGGAGTTAAAAAATTTCAGTTTGGAAGCAAACCAAATTATATATTAGTTTCGTAATATTTTAAAGCCTATCCAAATTCCAAACCAAAAACCAAACTAAAAATAAATAATATAATATATACTATTATTTTATTATCTTATTTGAGGAAGTTTTTTACATATTTATTTATGTCTAAAATATATAAGCATTATTTAGATTACAATTTCCACTGAGGAGAAGTTATACACACTCCAAATTTAAGGGATGACTTTTTCTTTCATTATTTTTTCATGTCATAGTTTACATGATTTTGACTTTTGAGGCGAAAACCAAATAAGAAACCAAACCAAGCAAATTCTTTCCGTTTTGTCGGAGATGATTCTTGTTGTAATTTGGATTGGTTTGAATTAAAAAATTTAGACAGCAAATCACACCATAATCATCCTTATCTTCCAAGCCAATAAACATGTAACACCTTTCCTTCATCTGCATGAGATGAATAAACCATATACAAATAGAGATTTTACCTTCAGCTGTGTAACTTCCTCGTGCACTTCCTTAAATGAAATTGTCTCATATCTCCTCTGCATATCGGGAGCTTCAAACCGGAGAGAAGATGCTGCAACAGAAGGCCCCAAAGCATTAGATTACATTGTGTACTGCTAGGCAATAATCTTGAGAACAAACTAAACGAGTCCCGCATTAGTGAGGACCATCGACAATAGCAGACTGTAATCAGTCCAAACCCCAGACAATGAATGTCTCTCTTAAAAGCCAAAATTGGGAAATTAATGAAAGAAAGAAAACGGGTACTGAAGTCACTACAATGGAAGACATACGTAAAATTTATTTTAGCTGTAAAAAACTGACATAAAATCATGTGGAAAAAGTTGGTTCCCAAACCTTTCTCAAAGAACTTGAAGATGTCAACCCATAGTTGAGGCTCTTTAGAACCAGGAATTTCCACATGATGGAATCTACGAAGTTGCTTAGCAATTTCAGCAGCCAGCTTAGGCTTTTTCATGTCTGTCAAGGGGATAGATAAAATTATCAGTGCAAAGATTGCAGGCCCAACGATAGCTAGCAGTTGAGTTAAAGAACAATTTCCAATACTAAAGGTAGTAATTACTTGCAAAGAAGTCAGTGACTTCTTAAATTAAATTTAATATACTATGAGACTATGTCAATATCAATAATAGTTATACAATAAACAGGGAAATAAAAGGCTTTAAGAGAGGAAGACAAATTTCTTAAGCATGCTTCCAGTGCAAAACATGAGATTAAGCTGCTCAAGGCATAAATCTTCTCAAATTTCTGATTTCTAAAGAACACAATTTCAGGTGCAGTTTTACTCCCATGGGTAATCTCTCTTATGCTTACCTGCTGGGTTTAAGGTACGTGCATTTATAAAAGACTGCACCATGCCATTTCCAAAAACTCCAAGCAATTTAGCACCAAATCCTGCAGCCGAGAGGTATTTGATTGCCTAAACACAATATGAAGTGAGCAATTAAAAAGTAAAGAAAGGAAAGAAAAGGGTCATCAACTAGAAAGATGGCAATGAAACCAAAAAAATAAAAGATTGGGATGAATTAATAATTACAAATAGCTAGAATTTAGTTGAGCAGAACATCAAAAAGAATTACTAAGCATATCTTTGCCACCTCAATTACATGCATGTAAGAAACATATTTCAAAAGAAATCCTAAACCAAGTCCAACAATTCCTTTAAGCAAGGTTTGAGCATTATGAAGGTAATATTATGCGCACCAATATCATTCAGCTAAAAAATACGATATTTTCGAAGACAATTTTCTACAGAAAGAAGAATCGAACAAGTATAGCGGGAATACCTGCAACTCACGTTTCCGATCGATGACATATTCAGTATTAGGTCCATATAATCTAACTGTTACAGCCACATTATCTCCATTTCCTTCCTTCACAGAAACCTTTAGCACTGCATTAAATTTATTCACGCTTAGCAAATAAATTGCCACAAACTCAACCAAAAACCGCAAAAAATAAAATAAAAGAAAAAGATAATATAAAATAAACACGAGAACAATCAATAAACCGATCTCTAGCCTCGTACTACGGACTTTTTTAAAAAAAATTCTAGTTCATATTCTTTTTCCCATCTGAAACACGATAAGAAAATTGTGCTAGAAAAATCGTTCTAATAACTACGAACAAACTAACTCTCTCCTCTACGTAGAACGTTAATTTTCCATAATAAACAACAAAAAGACAAGGGCTCACGAAGATTCGTTATGCCGCCTGATACAGTCTCGACGGAGAAACGAGAATCGTCCAACTTCTCCCATTTCCTGAACAGTTTCTTACACACGTCGCTGTCTAAATATATAAACCGAGAAAAATGTCATTAAAAACAAAATAAATTCGAAATTCCAGGCGTTTGAGCTTGTCATACTTAGCTTAAAAGCAATGAAATAAAACTTGAAGATCCGTCAAATAGAAAATGAAAAT
The DNA here is from genome assembly GCF_025698485.1 of Gossypium arboreum. Classification (NCBI taxonomy): domain Eukaryota; kingdom Viridiplantae; phylum Streptophyta; class Magnoliopsida; order Malvales; family Malvaceae; genus Gossypium; species Gossypium arboreum. The sequence goes on from NC_069075.1 coordinate 132,485,047, forward strand.
GAAACCATAAGACAATGCAAGCTAAGAGCTGAAAATTAAATTTTACAGAAAAAGAGAACGGGGAAGAAAATAACATGACGCGATGAGACATGACGGGGAAAGAAAGAGCGGTATCGACGGAGAGAGGATGGTGAGGGATTGAATCGTGGATAGCTACGCTTGGTGCGATGTCCATGGCGGTCTTCCGTTGCCCCCGTTGTTAATTCTTGGAGCTTAAATTTAAAAGTTTGGCTAAATTTCCAAGACATTTTTGGACCACTAAACTCCATTTATTTCGGGAAACGGCAGGCAGTTCCATAATAAATGAATGAATAATAATAGAAACAATGGGGAAAATTAGGAGAAATCGATGGAGTCTACTATATGGGAATTAAAAATGGGTAAACTTACGTTTTGGACATCGAATTTCAATTTATTACGAAATAGTCACTAATATTATCTATTTGCTAACAAATTGCACAGTTAATCCCTACGACAGTTAAATTTCACTAAAATAGTTTCATTAGCTCTCGAGGTATTATAAGATGAGACCCAAGTATAGTTAGAGTATTTAGAGTATTTGAATGGTATAGATTAATTAGTAGATTGTGTCTCACGTATATACCTTTACTAAGTAAAAAAAAAAAAGACCACGTTGGTTATATCAAAATTCGGGAGCAACAAAAAATTTAGTTTACCATGGGTAAGGACACTATTGCTGACATAATAACCTTTATACGAAATGTTGATATGAATAGAAAAGGAACGATTCAAATAGGATCTACTAACATCACTGAAAACATTGTTAAAATACTTTTACGAGAAAGTTTTATCGATAACGTAAGGAAACATTGGGAACGCAACAAATATTTTTTGGTTTTAACCTTACGACATAGAAGGAATAGAAAAGGACCACATAGAACTATTTTAAATTTACGACGGATCAGTCGACTAGGTCTACGAATCTATTCTAACTATCAGCAAATTCCTAGGATTTTAGGCGGGATGGGGATTGTAATTCTTTCTACTTCTCGGGGTATAATGACAGACCGGAAAGCTCGACTAGAAGGAATCGGTGGAGAAATTTTGTGTTATATATGGTAATCTGTCCGGTATACGAATTGTATTTGAAACTATCCATTTGTGAAAAAAAAAAGCACGGGTTGTCTAATAGAACTCCTCCTGCCCTACGGTAGTTGATACGGCAAGAAAGTTTTACCTGGAATAAAAGAACAAAAAAAATGGATTTATGAAGGTTTAATTAGTAAATCACTCCCACTCCGGATTCCTTTAGACAATGAAGATCTGATTTTAGGTTATGTTTCTGGAGAGTTTTATCAACGTGGGATAGAGTCAACAAAAGTGAAGTAAGTGCTTATGATTCAACCAAGGGGCGTATAATTTATGAGATTTTCGCCTCATAAAGCTCCTCGTAGGTCACAAATAAATTTTAAGACCTAATTAGTATTATTTATCTTCGTATGGTTGTAGAATAGACAGAAAAATAGACTGGAAGGTCCAAAATTATACCAATGGAATTCTGTCTGCTATATTCTGAAGAATAAAAAAAAAGGTATTTCTGAATTGATCTCACTCGTTCATAATTTTAATTTTTATTTGTTGAGTAATAACTTAAGCCTTCAATAAAATACTTCTTGTAGAATATCAATAGATATTTCAACCTATTGTTTTCGTCTATTACGAAAACAATGAAACATTCCATTAGCTCATAAATCATGACATGGATTAGATCTCTCTATATCTATGAAAGAAAGAATAAAAAAAAAAGATTTCTTTTTTATTCTTTATTGTTTCTTTTTCGTTCCTATTCTACTTGGATATGATAAAACCATGAATGGAGCTTAAACTAAAAAATAGTAAAGGATTATTTCATTCCTGATAGTCATTACTTTAACCGGCAGATAGGAGGATACTCTGGATCGGAATCATGGGGAGTACTGCCTAGTCATTTCTACGAATTTAAAGCCCTAATTAGTATTCTTTTTATGTTATCCAGAAGTCTCTTTTTATATAATTTACATAATCTCCATTACCAGTCCTTTATGTATTTTGGTGTTCCTAACCATCCACTCGTTTTTTGTTCAATCCCCCGTTTGTTTAGCAATACATGTATGGAAATCCATTATACGGTTGATCTTTTGAGCCCGCTTCAAGCTAGATTGACTAATCAAACCGTCTTGGGTAAAGACTTCTTCCACTTACGTTTTCTTCCACTTAACTCTTGTACATAGGAAATGAGATTCTATTTTTTTTGTCTAATTTACTGTGAATTTATAAGCTGCTTTCTTTCACTCATATCTAACTATCTAATTTAGTTTATCAACTCAACTTATTTTCTAGAACGAAAGGAATAGGTAAAATAAAATTTTCTAGTTCAACGAATCGCACGTAGAGATATTAATAAAATACATAGAGTTAATGGTATTTCATAACTAATCGATTAAGCTGTAGCTCGCAGACCACCTAAAAAGGAATATTTATTATTTGATCCGTATCCTGACATAAGAAGTCTAACGGGAGCAATACTGTAATGACCTGAAATTTATGGGTATCGAAAATCGAGTTTTTGGCCTATTATTTCAGAAATTGGGTTCGTAAATATTTATTAGAAATATTTACGAATGTTAGTAGAGTGATTAATTAGATTTTGGCTAGGTGAATTAGCTTGAATTAAGGTTAATTTAGTGTAAGGACTAGATTGAATATAGTGTAAAAGTTTAATTATCGACTAAAGAAAATTAAAGGGACTCAATTAATAAATAACCCATAAAAGGGAATAGTGCGTAATGTATGGAAAATATTATTCCATGTGTATATATAATGTACATATATTATATACTTAGTATTTAAGAAATTAATATAATAATATATTAATATAATATAATATAATAATAAAATAAAGCATATAATAAAAAATAAAAGAAATAAAGAAACAAAATCGAAAAAGGAAAGAAACAGAAAGTGGGGAAAAATTGGGAGAAAAAGAAAGGAGAAGAGAAAAAGGGGAAATTAGGGTTTGAAGCTTGAAGCTTAATTTGATAAGTCAATTAAGTCATTTTCTTTATAATTTTGATGTTTTTGGAGTTCTAAAAACAAATATTACTTGATGTAAGTGAAAATTTTGAAAGTTAGAAGATTTTTAGATATCAGTTATGTTGAACAAATTCTTGAATTAGGATTTAATTGAATAAATATCAAGTTAGAATTGATTAAGGGATTAAATTGTAAAGGAAGTTATAAGTTTTATGTTTGAGGGACTAAATTGAAAGAAACTTGAAACTAGGTTTTACCATGTATGTCTAATGTTTAAGGTGAATATGATAAGAAATTGAATAGTAATGAAGTATGAATTGAGTGATAAAAGTAAAAGTGTTAACTAGGATTAAATTGAAAATTGAGGTTTGAATTGAATAGAAAAATTAATTATTTATTGTGAATTGTTATTGTATTAATAGTATAAATTGTTTAATTTCCGTAGCTAACGTAGTACCGGAGACATCGACAAAGAAAGGAAAATAGAAAGTTGACGGGGAGTAATCCGAACAATTTACGGTTTGTATTTCTATAAACCGAACTTAAAAATTTTTATTGCATTACTTACATATATATATATATGGTAAGTAATATAGAGGTAAGTAATGCTATTATTGTATTGAATTGAATTGAGTTGTGAACACTTGAATTGCAATGTATATTGACTGTTATCTAAAAATTTAAGTGAAATGAATACCCTATTAATAGTGTCGGGCTAGGTTGGTTATAATTGGCATGTCATAGGATTGGAAGTGTACTGGGATACTTCGATCATGGGTCGATGAGGCACTAATAGTGTTGTACTATTACTTCGACTTTGTGTCGATAAGGCACTTCATGTGTCGTACTGTTTTCGATGCTTCGGTTTAATTTGATGAGGTACTATATACCGTACTGCTACTGTTTACTTCGGCAAAGTCGATGAGGCACAATGTGCCATACTGGTGTGTTGGTTGGATCCGTGTATCTGCCAAAGTCCGAATTATGTTAATAGGGGTAAATTTACTGTACTGGACATCTGAATGACTGTGCTACTGTACTAGAAATCTACTGTTATTGATTGATATATTATTGAAGTAAATGTTTCATTAAGAAAGAATTTTAAATATAAGTAGTGCTATTAGATTTGAAGTCAATAGCTTAAATGCATATTGTGTTAATAATGATTTAAGTGTTGGTTTATAGAAATACCACTGAGTGTATACTCAGCATACGATTTGTTTCCGTGCGCAGGTTAGGTACGAAAGCGACTAACAACTCAGCATCCAAGCCAAGCCCAAACTCAAATACTCGGTGACATATTTTATTTTGAGAAATGGCATGTATCTAGGTTGTCTTTTGGAAGTCATTTTGAATGTAAATGTTAATAGTGTAAGAATGTTAATGGTTAACCCATGAATGCAAAGTTTATGTTTATAATATGGTCATTTATATAGTTTAATTTAAATTGATTCAATTAGTACCAAAGTACACTGTCTAGGAGTTTTATGTTAAACACTTACTAATACACTCGAGTTGGATCATAACATTGATGATTTTAATGTGAAATAGATGTATTTAATCATGTTTTGGATTGGTTGAAAGATTGGATTTAAATTTCACTTGTTATTGAAGTTTGCAGGGTTGGTAAACTTGAACTATAAGGTTTATTTTGAGTCCACACGGCCTGGCATACGGGCCTGTGATCAGACCGTGTGAGACACAAGGCCCTTACACAGGCATGTGAGTAGACCGTGTGTCCCTTGCATCTAAAATTTGGCAGACAGAATGCTCAGGTATGGCCACACGGGCGTGTGTCTCAACCGCGTGAAGCATACGGCCACAGTACACGGGCATGTGCCTGGCCGTGTAAAAACTACACTAGATTCGAATTGAAAATAAATCCACACGGGCTAAGCACACGGGCGTGTGTCTTGGCCGTGTGAAGCTAGTTTATTCATAAGCAATAAGTCAGTTAAGTACATGGGTAAGGAGCACGGGCGTGTTCCACCCATGTGAGTCACACGGGGTGACAACACGGGCGTGTCTTTGGTTCACACGGGCGTGTCTTTGGTTCACACGGGCGTGTGGTGCTGTTCATTAAAGAAAATTTTATAAGCTTCTATTTAGGTCTCGATTTATTTCTAATATCTTCATTGGGCCCCGAATGTCCGTTTATGAGTCAATAAGATAAATTACTGAACTTTATAATGATTAATTTTATATGATTCATGATATAAATTGTAGTGACCGGTAATGCTCCGTAATCCTATTTTGATGTCGGAAAAGGGTTAGGGGGTATTACAAATACTTAAAATGGCAATCCATAAAAAAATATCGACATTGAGATCGGTTAAAATAAGGCAAGAGCTAAAAGAAATTACTGAAAAACTTAGTAAAATTGATATGGCTGCTATAACCGGTCCAACACTAAATAAACGAGTATTGCCTCTAGATGGAAGAATATTTTCTTTGAAAAGTAGTTTTGTTCCATTTGCTAGCGCTTGAAGAATGCCCAAAGGACCGGCGTATTCAAGCCTAATACGTTGTTGTATTCCTGCAGATATTTCTCTTTCTAACCATACAATTACTAGTACACCTATTGTGATTCCCAATACAAGAGTCAAAATGGGGACCAACATCCATATAATCCCATAGACCTCTTTTAAAGATTCCAATGTGTAAAAGGAATTGATATCTTCTACTTCTTTCATATAAATTATCATTTCAACAATCCACTTCTCTCATAATGATATCTATGCTACCTAGTATTGTCATAATATCAACCAATTTTATTCTTTTAACTAACTGAGGAAGAATTTGCAAATTGATAAAACCCAGTGGGTGAATTTTCCATATCCAAGGAAAACCGCTTTGATCCCCTATCAGAAAAATTCCTAATTCTCCCTTTGGGCCTTCCATTCTCGCATAAATTTCTTGTCTCGGTAATTCAAATGTTGGAGAAGGTTTTTTACTAATGAATCAATATTCAAAATCATTCCATTCTGGATCTATTTCTCGATCAAAGCATCAGATTTCTAATTTCTCATAGGGACCACCCGAAATTTTTTCCAGTGCCTGTTGAATTATTTTTATAGATTCCGTCATTTTACTGATTTGGACTAAATAACGAGCTAATGGATCTCCTTCTTTTTGCTACTGGATTTCCCAATCAAATTCATCGTAACACTCATAATGATCAACTTTCCGAAGATCCCATTTGATTCTAGATACTCGTAGCATTGGGCCAGATAAACCCCAATTTATTGCTTCTTCTCCACCAAAAACGCCTATCCCTTCAACTCATTCTAAAAAAGTAGCATTTCGCGTAATAAGTTTTTGATATTCAATAATTCCTGTTAAAAAATAATCACAGAAATCCAAACATTTATCTATCCAGCCGTAAGGTAGATCGGCCGCCACTCCTCCGTTACAAAATTAATTATGCATCATTCTCATACCGGTGGCAGCTTCAAATAGATCATATACAAATTCTCTTTCTCTGAAAATATAAAAAACAGGGGGTCTGTTGAATTTCAAATAGTTAGTTTCACCAATAAGATACGAAGACTTACTTCACATTTGGAATTGCACGAAAAAAACTATTTATCTCAGAGAGGTCTACGTAAAATTCTAGGAAAACATCAACGACTGCTATCTTATTTATCAAAGACAAATAAAATACATTATAAAGAATTAATTGGTGAGTTGGATATTTGGAAATCAAAAAATCGTTAATTTGTAAATTTTGAATTAGTCGATTTATTAAATTTTCATTTTGATGTACTTGTTTTCGTTTTTAGCAATTCATGTAAGAATGAATCAAGGAAAAACTTATGAATCTATCAGCTACAGAAAAAGACCTTATGATAGTCAATATAGGGCCTCACCACCCATCAATGCATGATGTTCTTCGTCTCATCGTTACTCTAGATGGTGAAGATGCTGTTGACTGTGAATCAATATTAGGTTATTTACACAGAGGAATGGAAAAAATTACAGAAAATCGAACAATTATATTATTTAGCCACTATCTTCACGGAAGCAATAACCGTAAATGGACCAGAATAGTTGGGGAATATTCAAGTCCCTAAAAGGGTCACTATATTAGAGTAATTATGTTAGAGTTGAGTCGTATATTATTTTAGTTTTTTTTTCCTTTCTTATCTTAATAGTGTAAAAATGCATTCATTTCTTCTGCATCAACCCGATTTAATTATACTATCGAAGTGAAACAAGGGATCTGTAACGCTCCAAAAATCTAAGTATTTATTTTTATGTGTTGTGATGAATAAATGCATGCTTTCTTCAGTGGTTAAGTGTCTTGAGAAGTGTTGGAGAAGTCCTGAGTTCAAGCATTGGCTTGTACAAAATTTTATTTTTGCTTGAATAAACCTTGTCTCTAGACAGTAGGGTTCTTAAATAAATATGGTTAAGATGTGTCATAAAAAGCTTGTTGGTTCAGGGGATAATGGCGTGTTACTTCTGCTAGGGGACTTGAGGGATTGAATGTCAGTGGAACTCTAAAGTTAGTAGGTGGTTGGAGTGTTTGGGGGGATGAGGGAGTTGTGTAGCCGATATTTAAAAGGGATTTTGAGGGATTTGGATAGTGATCGGTAGGAGTGATGTGAGGAAGAATTTTAAGAAAGGATTAAAGGGGTGGTAGTAGTTGGCCAAAAGTGGGATTCCTCATTATGCCAATTCGGTCATAAGCTTGTGGGTGCCGAAATTGTGTGGTTTTTTATTCCCATTTTTGATAGCTATTGTTTCTTTTGCTACTTTCCTCTATTTTTCTTTCTTTCGGGTTTTTGCAATTGAGGTTCTTTTCTTTTGTTTCTGAAGCGGAGTTGTGTTTTTGAAGTATCTTTCGGTCCTAGTTGCTTGCGATACTACTTCTCTCTCCAAACCGCTTGTCCATGATTTTTCTTCTCCCTCACAACTTTTCTCAAACGGTTTCCATCTTGGCCGAACACCTATTACTTCCCTATCTCTCAAATCATTTTGGTTTACCTGGAGTAATCGACTCTTTCCTTTTCTTATTCCTTTTTCTCTCAAGTGCAATCTACTCTTTGTTGGCTGAATATTGCTCTTACATTTACCCTCTGTGTGCCGACTCTTTCTTGTGCTTCTTCTCTATTGATCTTGGAGATGAGTGCTACTATTTTGATTTTGTTTTTGTTCACCCTTTTTCCCTTTCTGCCGAATCTTTAGTTCTCTTTTTAACACATTCTTTTCTAGCTGGCAATTGTTAGGGGAGTGTTTGCGCTAGTTCTACCTTGTTGTAGTGGCGTTCTTTTAGGAAATTGTGAACCAATTACATCCCTTCCCTAGTTTTGGTTTTACACATTTGGTAAGTGATTGTGTGCTTGGTTAATTCATATGCGTGTATTATGTTAGTTATATGTGTTCGGTTGAAACGCAGATGATCTCTAAAGGAGTTTGTAATCTGGTTTTTGTATCGGTTTAAGGGTGGAATCTTCATTAGTTCAATAAAGGCAAGTATTAGTGAAATGGTTGCGATAGGTATAAGAAGGGATGTTAATCCTATTGTTATTGATTAAATGGAGTATTTTGGTTGAATGTAAGCTTTGGGCTTGTGGGCGACTCGCGCATATTCGTTTAATGTGTGTAAGCACTACTATTAGCATAGATCAGTAAGAGCCGAAAACGTATTATTGTTGACGCTACACGAGCGTACACTCGCTCGTGTGGTAAACCGGATGCACAAATGTGGACGTTCGATGGTAGAGGCCACCATAAGCGATTTCATGGGTTTGGGCCGGTTTTGGGCCACGTTGGGCAGCCTCATGAGCTCGTGGGCCCACACGGGTAAACCACACGGACGTGTGGAGATTATTGGGTCAGGCTGTGTAGTTCACACGGCCAAGGCCATGTTTGGGCTTATTGGGCCACATGGGCGTGTGGGCCCACATGGGTCGTGTTGTGGGCCTTGGGCCCATTTTTACTGTTTGACCATTAAGGTTGCACAGGTCGCCCGAGACGACTGTGGACTTACTATTGGGTCGATAAGTATATTTGGACCCCATAATGATAAAATGACTGTTATACCCCTAAGAGGTAAAATGACTGATATACCCCTATGATATGTTTTACTGTATTTGAGCATGACATGTTGCATACACGTATGATATTATAACATGACATATTACATGGGATGGGTTTGATATATTTGGAGGAAGTGTCTTTGTCTTGGCATTTCTGCTTGAATATCTTATTTAGTGCATAGCAAGGTGCTATATTTGGAGTGTAGGGATGGGTGGGTTGATTTTATCCCCACATGGAGTGTAGGGCTAGACGAAGTGGAGTGTAGAGGATGGATGGGTAGGATTTTTGTTTGCATTCGACATTTATTCAGTAAATGGTTAAGGTCCACACAGAGATCTTGGATCATCCTTTGAAAAGGGCTTAGGCCCAAACTATGTTTGTAACGACCCAAATTTTAGGGTTATCGAAAAATTGAATTTTTGGGTTATTATTTTAGCAAAATAAATTCTTAAATATTTACTAGAAATATTTACGAAGCTAGTAGTGTGGTTAATTAGACTTTGGTTAAGTGAATTAGCTTAAATTAAAGCTAATTTAATGAAAGGACTAGATTGAATATAGGGTAAAAGTTTAATTATAAACTATAGAAAAGTCAAGGGATTAAATTAGCAAATAAGCCTTATGTGACAAGTGTGTGGTATGTATAAGTGCATTTGCATTATTGTGATTGGTACAAATGTATGTATAAATATGTATTTACTTATTAAATAAGAAATAATATTTATAATATATAAACATAATAATAATATGATATAATAATGAAAGAATAAAAGAAATAAAACATAAATAAAAAGAAGAGAGAAAGGGACGAAACAGAGCAGGGAAAGAAAGAAAGAAAAAGAAAAGAAAATTAGGGTTTTGATGTTTGAAGTTCAAGTGGTAAGTCAATTTAGTCCCTTTTCTTGTAATTTTGATGTTTTTAGAATCTTAGAACAAAGCCCTACTTGAATTATGTTGAAATTTAGGAAGATAGTGAAATTTTAGATGTTTAATAAGTTGAATAAATAGATGAATTATGATATAAAGTGATAGAAATTCAAGTTAGAAGTGGGAGAAGAATTGAATTGTAAAAGAGATATAAGTTTTATTATAGTAGGGACTAAATTGTCTAAATTGTAGAATTGATGTTTTATATTGAATATGAAGAGCTTAAACTCGTTTAAAGTAGGTATTAAATGAAAATATAAGTTTATTTGAAGAAAAATAATGGTTATGGTGGAAGGACTAAATTGGAATTTTTATAAAAGTTACATGAAAATTAGAAGAGTGTGTTATTAAATGATATGTATTGATGACTTTAAATGTTAATTTTTCCGTAGCTAACGTAGCACCGGAAACGTCATCAAAGAAGGGAAAAGAGAAAGTGAACGAGGATATCGAGTAAACTCGAGAATTTCGGTTTGTATTTCTATAAACTATGCTTAATAATTTAATAAAAGTAATTGCTATTTTTATTTGTTAGCATGTATGATAAATAAAATGATGAAAATTGTTACTGTTTCTGTATCAAAATGAAATGATTTGAATACCCTATTAACAGTGTCGGGCCAGATGGATATAGTTGGCATGCCATAGGATTGGAAGTGTTCAGGGATATTCCGACTGTGTGTCGATGAAACACTATATGTGTCGACTACTGTGACTATTCCGGATTCTTTCCGAAGAGGTACTTCGTACCTGATTATGACTATTACTGTTACCCTACGGTGTATTCAGGTTTCGACCGATAAAACACTGTATATTATCCCCGGTGTGTAGGTTAGATCCGTGTATCCGTCCAGGTCTGAGTTATGTTAATAGGGGTAAATGAAAGTACTAAAGACAAAGACTGACTGCTATTGATTATGTGACTGCGATTGTTATACAAGTATTGAAAGATATTGAATGATATCAAATGTATATAAAGAATTGTTTAATTACATTTAAGAGCTATAAATTAAAGGTAAGTGATGAAGCTATTAAGATTATGAAAGTAAAAAGTTTAAGTTACAATGTATATACATAGCTTCTTAATGTTTTAAGTATTAGTTTATAGAAATACCACTGAATGTATACTCAGTGTACGGTTTGTTTTCCGTGCGCAGGATTAGGTATGAAAGAAAGTTAAGGACTCAGCATCCAAGCCAATCCCGAACTCAAAGTGGTGAATACTTTTCTTTTGGTAAAATGGCATGTACCTAGGTTGTTAAGGTGTTATTTTGTACATGATAGTGAATATACATGAAAGTTGTTGAAACATGGTATGAAATATGCATATTTTGGAAGTTAAACTTACATGAGCTTGATTAGTATGTTAATGTAGTATAATTTTGATATAAATTGTGGTACATAGTCCTTAAGAGGTATTGAAGTGAATGAATGAATATTTGCTAAGTTTGAATGGCATAATAAATGATATTTGAATTAAGAACTATTAGTAAATGCTTGAGCATGAATTGGATGTGTTTAGCTTGTGAAAATAGCTTAAAAATGGTCAAAAATCATGTTTTCACATGGCCAATCACATGGGCGTGTGCTCAGGTCATGTGGCTCTTTGTTTATGTCACACGGGCTATTCCCACAACCGTTTGTGCAAGTTAGATCTGCCTACGGCCTGGCCCCACGGCCATGGGAGCCCCACGGGTTGGCCACACGGCTATGTCCCAGGCCACACGGGCGTATGCCCCTATCTTCAAGGAAAAATTTCCAAAGTTGCTGGTTTAATCCCGAATTACTTGTAAATCATGTATTGGGCCCCGTAGACCCATATTAGGTACTTTATGGTGAAATTTGAAAGATTTTGATTTGGAATGAAAATTTATGACTCGGTTTTGTATAAATTCCAGTGTATAAGTCCAGTAATGCCTCGTAACCCTATTTCGGTGAATGTTTGGGGTTAGGGGGTGTTACAGTGTTTGCCTACTGTTTGACTGATTATTGTAAAGGTAGTACACACTGAGTTTTCATAAACTCACCCTTCTGCTTTCCTGTGTAGGTAATCCTTAGACGAGTTGGTGCTGCGAGGGACTCGATGGAGGCCACACAACCGCTTTTGCTACTATTTTAACCTTTTAGTCTTTAAGCCATTTTATTTTGGTTTTTTGTTATGTAATAAGGCCTCTTTAATTTTTACTTTGATTTAGGATTACTCACTTTGATTTATATCTGCTAGCAGTAGGACGCGAATTTCCAAAAGATAAATGTTTTCAAAACACCACGCCATTCCAATATATTTTGAAAGCTTCCGCAATAAACAATGTCTTCAAAGTGTAATAACAATATAAAATGATTAAAACCTTTTCTAAAGCTACTGGAGCTTTCCACTTAAAAGTTTTGTAAAAGATCACTACGAGGGATTTTTATATAGTACGGACTTTTCGAATAGAACGGCACTTTTCAAAATACACTTCAATGTGACATCGTAGAGTCGGCCATAACGTCTAGGCCGGTTTGGGGTGTTACAGGATCTAAAGAAGAGTAAAGGCTAGACTATATTAGTAACAAGTAAATCCTTTGTATGTAAAAAATCTCGATATATTTTTCGGATAAAGGTGAATTGCAAAATGTCAAAAAATCGTAATAAAAAGCGTCCATTGTCTGATGGATAGGATAGAGGTCTTCTAAACCTTTGGTATAGGTTCAAATCCTATTGGGCGCAATTTTGGATCGATTTCTATATATTCTATTAAGTTAGAATTTCTATTCTAAACCTTCATCAGCATTTATATAACATGGGTTACCCAAGTTTAAAATCGTTGTTGGTAATACAATCCAATATATACTTGTGACAATTATGGTGGGCTTTGGGAAGAAGTTGAAAGAGTCTCAAATTCAAGAATGACAAGGGTATGTATATTCATATACATATATATACACCCTGATGAATGATTGGTAGTTGATTTACTTTGTAATCTCTTGAAGTATCCCTAAAAATGTGTTTATTTTCCAGGTATTATATAAACTACAAGTTGTTGAAGAAGAAAGCTTACCGATATGCTCAACGACTGGAACTTGGAGCACCAATATCACCATTATGGTCTTAGGGACTTCTCAAGAATGTTAGATAGTCAAGTAAACTTTAACAAATTAATTGAATTTTCATTTACAATATAAGACGTAATACAAAGACAAGCTTTCTTTCTATGTTTGATGGGTGGCAAATCCTTTTAGATCTAAAACATTGAATTGTTTTTGCTGGAACAACAAAGAATAATTAACTATCTTATTTTAGGGAGAAGAAAGAAAATGAAAGAAATAAGAAGAAGAAGAAATTAAATTGTTCCAAAGAAAAGGTATAGGGATTAGCTTTGTAATTTTACCTAAAATTTTAGTTTGAAATGATGATTTAGAATGTCATGTCAACTTGTTACCCCGTTAACAATAGTTAATGATGCAGTGACCAAAATGCACAAACTGACAACGTTAGTGACCATATCATAATAAATTAAAATTCGATTATCAAAATTCAAAACATAATTTAAATTATAGATAAGTATTTGATTTTATAGTTTACCTAAAAATATTTAGGACGCATTAGAAAAGCAAAATCCATTTAGCAACTGATTTGGGCTCCTTCCTCCCTTAATGGGTTGTTCAGACTTGTTAACCTACTTCAGACTTGGGTCAAGAGGATTTCTGAGGTCTAGTAAACTTCTTTGAGGTGTTCAAACATGGCAACATATCAGCTCAATCCATAGGTCTTTTGCTGCAGAGATGCTACAACACTGAGCATCCATAAGTAAGTTTTAAGTCCTTTGTTCCTCTCAATGCACCAACTACCTTTAACACTGCAAAAATCATGCATTTAGTATATAAATTAATCAAGATAACAAATTTACCTTAACATTATCCAATAGGATAGAATTATAATAAAACTACGAAATTTGTTATCAATCACTCAAATTTTGCATGAATTATTTATAACAGCCCGTTTTCAATAAAATTGGAGTAGTGGTTTCGGGACCACAAATCCAATTTCGAAAGAAAAATTATTTTTATATTATTTTATGGTTTATAGTATGATAGTAATGTCGTATAAAAATTTCGTAAAGAATTTTACCAATTACATGTTTAATTTGATAAAGGACCAAATTACACAAAGTGCAAAAGTTGAGTTCTAATAGCTAAAGGGATTAAATAGCTATAAAACTTTAAAGTGGAGGTCCTTATATGGTAAATAGACCATTTAAAAGTGCTTAGTGGTTAAGGATGATGATTCATCCATGGAAAATAAAATAAAGAAAAGGATGAAATTGGAAAGTAAAAAAAAATAAAAGATGATAATTAATTAAATAATGAAAATATAATCTTTTTCATCATCTTTCCCAAATTATTTTCATGGAAACCCTAGATAAGAGAAAACAGCTTAAGCAAGCTTACTTTGATCAATTAGGTATGTTTTCTTATCCCGTTTTTAATGATTTTTATATTTTTGATATCGTAATAACTTAATCTAGTTATCTCGGGGATTAATTTGAAAAGTTATCAAGGTAATAGGGTTTTTTCATGGATGAACATAAATGAATTATGAAGTTTTATGGTAGAAAATAAAAGGTTGTTGATAGATAAACAACTTTTGTAAATAGAATTTTGATGAAATTATGATTTAGGGACTAAATTGAAAAGATGTAAAATTCATGGAGAAATTCTAAATTTTATGAAATATATGAGCTGTAAATTTTATATGTAAAAATCAGCTAGGCTTGGAATAAAAATTAAATTGTATAAATTTTATTTTTTGAGCGTAAGGACGAAATCGTCATTAATTAAAAGTTTAGGGGCAAAATGGTAATTTTGCCTAAGGTGTTCATTGAATTGAAATGAACATGAATTAATTTTAAATTCATTCATATAGATTCAGATAGACCAAATTCAGAGTTAGAATGAGGAAAAGAGAAAATGTCGGATTAGTAGATTTTACGTACACGAACATTTGTCAAGGTAAGTTCGTGTAACTAAATTGCGTATATTTATATGCTAGAATTGAATGTGTATATGTGAATTGTATAAATGCTATGAATACTTGAAATTGATCACATATCCGACAGAGCCTGATAAATGCTAAATCTTGTTTAAATAATGAAATTCGATGGATACAAGATTTCCTGAATTTATTGTAGTCCTGCATATGTTGCGGACACACCACAGCTCCTACGAGCATCTCGTTATAAGCCCTCTCGAGATTCTTGTTACATGGTTCTTGCGAGCATCCTGATCGGTATTGATTCTGCATGTGTTGCAGATATACCGCAGTTCTTTGTGAACGTCCTGTTTTATGATTGGTTGTGATCCTACATATGTTGCAGACACAAACGTAGCTCTTTGTGAGTGTACTGATATGGCTCACTTAAACTTCCCGATATATGGCTATCCGGAGCTTTTGATTAAAAGCTCGTCTTGAGCTTCTTAATTAAAAGTTTTTTGTGCACTTCTTGATTATGGCTCTTATAAGTTTTCTGTTATATAGCCCGAATAAGCTTCCTGATAGGCTCTTTGTGAGCTTCCCGATTAGTGGCTCTTTGTGAGCTTCCCGTTATATGGCTCGAGAGCTTGAGAGAGGATGTCGTGATTATGTGCTTTAATAAGCACCCCTGAATATGAATTGATGAATTTCTGATTTGTATACTTCGAGTGTACTACCCGTGTAACCATCGATGTTTTTAATAATTCAACGGGAAAAATCCTGACATGAGAAAATATGAACACGAAATGAATTATTACACGCATCTGCCTGAAATACATGAAAATGATGATACATGATATATGGAAATACAAGATGATGATATATGAACATTGAATTTGTTTGATGAATATGTTCATCCATGATTATAGATTTGTATGCTTTGAGTGTACTACCTGTGTGACATTGATATTTCAAATGATATAATGGGTAAAGTTCCGACATGAAATAATATGAACTCGATACGAATTATTTTGAAAACGTACTTGAAATACAAGGATATGATTTGTATATATTATATGAATACATGATGTGGAAAGTATATGTACATGGAAATCTAATTATTGTTGAGCCCATACATGTTTCTTGATATTTATATGAAATATATGACTAACAAGGGTGGTGAGGATATGTGCTAGGGCTCGTGATCAAGTTGATTGAATGTGCCTTGTATGTTTATATTGAATTTAAATGAGTGGTAAGTTAATTACCATGTTATACGAACTTACTAATTACCATGTTATACGAACTTACTAAGCATTTCATGCTTACTCTATTTTATTTTCCACTGTTCTATAGAAATTTAGAAGCTCATTGGATTGGAAACTTGGCGGAAATCGCTCACACTATCCATCAGCCCATTTTGATATATATATGGTAAATCAATTATGGTTATAATGGCATGTATAGGTTAATTGATCAATATTGACATATAAATGCTTTAATTGTAACTAGCTATTGAAGTGGCTTGTGATGGATATGTTTAGTATGTTTTTGAAATGGTTGATTGATAGAAATTATAAGGAACTTTATGATTGAATTAAGTTAGCATATTTGATAAGATATACATATATGTTAACTTGGTAATTTAAGTAAGTGTGTATACTTGATTATATGAGGTATTATATCATGTATAGGACTTGATTTTGAGTTAGGTTAAATGACTTATAATAGCTTGTGAATGTGTTAAAGTGTTGGTGTAGGAGGATGAGAAAATGGGGTGAGAAATATGGCTTGGAAATAGCTTATTTTCGTCCATACAGACAGAGACACGGGCGTGTGTCTTAGCCATGTGTGACACACGGCTTAGCACATTGGCGTGTGACCTGGCCGTGTGTCCCCTGCATCTTTAAAATTTCAAAATAGAATGCCCATGTATTTACACAGGGGCCTAGCACACGGGCATATGTCTTGGTTGTGTGGCCTAAGTTAGAGAGTTACACGGCCTGAGACATGGGCGTGTCCCTTGGTCGTGTGAACCACACAGGCTTGTGACCCCTATACCTAGGAAAAATTTTGAGATTTTGCGAAAAATTTCCTAAATACCCGGTTTAGTCCTAACTCGTTTCTAATGCATGTTTTGGACCTCAAGGGTTCATATAAGAGACTTTATGTTTGATTTCTAACATGAATACTGTATAAAACGAAATATTTGTTTACTTGATCTGTATATTCCGGTAATGCTTTGTAACCCTGTTTCAGTAACGGATACGGGTTAAGGGTGTTATTATTAGTATAAAAGTATTAAAGATAACATTATATTCTAGAGTTATCAAGGGGATGGGGGTAACACAATTCAAACCCATGCCAAACGAGTGTTTGACAAGAGCTTTAACTAATTCTTCATTCAAGTCAAAACATTTATTATAAAATATTTATACTACCTTTAACTAAATTACATAGTATTTATACTTTGATAAGAACCAATAGATAATGATAAAGAGTATATGTTTAATGTTAGAGAGGAATAACCTACCACATATAAAATGCTAAACTAATTAAATAAAATTGTATAGGAAGTTTGGTTTTTGTTAATTTTATTAGTAATTGTAATGTCAATTACTTATTAGGTACAATCATCTGGTTTTAAGCTTTTTATTTGTTTAGAAAAAATTCTCAAGTATTATTGATATTTTTTATAATAATTAATATCCATTTTAGAATGTAAAATTGAATAGTTATGTAATTACAATTTATACTATCAAACATGACATGAGAAATTATGATGCAAAAACATTCTATCAACTAAACACATCTAGGGTATGCTTGGACACAACAAAACAATTGGATGAAAGTGTAATTGTTCGGGTGTAACTAGTAATTACATCCTCTTGTAATTATAAAGAATTTTAATTTTCTAGATATGTTTGGTTGACATAGTATAATTAATTGTAATTACCTATATGTTTGATAATACAAAATATAATTTGTTTTTTAAATATTAATTAATTATTATTATTATTAATACTTAAGAAAAATTTTATATAAATAAAAAACTAAATACTAATTATCATATGTAATATTTTAGTTCAAAAAGAGAAAGAAATAAGGGGGAAGCCTATCAAGGCAATAAGGAACAAAATTAAAATCTAATTATCATATTATGCAAATTTTGTGGAAAGAGCAACTCATGGATGAGTTCAAGCCAACAAGGGCTATCCCACAAGGTGCCCCTTGTCTTCGTATCTATTTGTATTATGTATGGAAAGATTGTCGGGCCTCAAGATAAAGGAAGAAGTAAAGGGGAATACATGGAAGCTTACAAAGCTCTTGAGGCAAGGGCCACCGATTTCACATATGTTTTTGCAAATTATCTCATCTTGTCCTAAAAAACAGAGTTGAAGCAAGTATCAGTCATCCGACAAGTTTTGGACACTTTTTGTCTTATTTTTGGGCACAAGGTTAACCTACAAAAAACTAAATTATTTTTCTTCAAGAACACGAATAAGGAGCTAGCAGTACAACTAAGTGAGCATTTAGGTTCTTGTAGAGTTCAAAATCTAGTTAAGTATTTGGGCATTTTGGTTTTTCATAGGAGAAGTGAGCATTAGCATTTTTTCTATTTGTAGTTGAAAAGGTTTGCTAACAATTAAATGGATGGGACGCTAAACAATTGTTGATGGAGGGTTAGATCTATAACACCCCTTACCCAGTCTGATCACCAGACCCGAGTTATAGAATGTCACGACAGTCAACAGAATAGTACATGCAAAACTTAATTCAAAAATTTCAATTACATATGCAATGATTACATATATCTAGCATCACAAATGAAACCAAGTTTAAATCGAGCTTATGAAAGCTCTAAAATTGACCCAAGAACGAACAAGGATCAATCAACAACATTTTCAAAAGATAAGGGCACTCATGCAAATCAGGGGACATATAGGCGTGTCCAAGCTGCATAAAAAACCGAAGTCGTGTGGATCAAACACCAAAAATTTCATCAAAAGTCAAACAACCACATAGTTGGGCCGTGTAGCTAACTAAGGCCATGTGAAACCTAGATGACCAAATCTACAGTACTCACAGGGGTATGTGGACAACTCGTGTGATAATTGGGAATCATGTGATTCTAGTGCTTTCAACTTTCCAATGGACACACGACTATGTCACCAGTCCGTGTGTGACACATGGTTGTGTGGACATGCCGTGTGGTACAAAATATGTAATTTGATGCCTACTTCATGCCAAACTAAATCAATAGCATATTTGATGTCCCAATGCACAATTAAACCTGCTCAAAACTTGTATAAAAACTAGTTCAAATCATGCCAACAATACCACATATCTTACTTTTATCAATTAACAATCTATTATGCCATATTTGCTAACTAACAAGTATCTTGCATATGCTTCTATACCAACTTCAAAATGTACCATTGGAAATTGTACCATTCACATGTGAACCAATCCATTGATCAACATACAAGTACCTACCAAACATATTAACCCATGAACCTTCAACTTTTGAATATTAAAATACTACTCAAATACACCATTCAAATTATCCATTAAAATCTTACCAAACAATTCATCCATTGAAAATCATTAACCAATCAATTTATAATATGGTTTAATTGCAACATTAAAAGTCAACCATTTCACTATCATTTTGATCATCTACATGTCACAATTATAACTAAACACTTAGCCGAGATGCACACATTCATCCATACCATATAGTGATAAACCATAAATGTAACATATTTTCATTCCATGCTTGGCATATTTTTAGATGATTTAAGATGAGAATTAGTGAATTTGATGCTCCTAATCCCTTAAATTCATGTTTCTATACTTAGGAGTTTGGGAGCAAAAGGAGCGAAAAATGGGCCAAAATCAGAGCTTTCAGGATCTACACGGGCTGGACACACGCCCATGTGATCTACACGGGCAGGCCACACGTCCATGTGCTAGCCCGTGTCGATATCACTTCCTGTTTCCCAAACACAAAAAAAAGCTAATTTTTAGGGTTTCTAAGCTTTTTAAAGTCTATATAAACAAACTAGAAAAAGACCTAAGGGGGGCACGTAGAGTAGAAAGCAAAAATCACTCGAAGGAAGCCATTGGAATCATCTCAGAAGCAGATCCACTTCAAGATTGAAGATCTCCATTCAAATTTCTCTTGAAGTTTATTCGGGTTTTTATGTCTTGTTGTTTTTCTAAAATTGAGATGTCTTCCTTTACATTATGAACTAAACTCCCTAAATACCTAGGGAGGATGAAACCTACGATTGATTTTATTATTTAATTATCTGAATTACACAATAAATACTTGTTCTTGTTAGGATATTAGGAACGCTTGATTTTTATTAATTTAGCCATTTTTTATTTTTATTACATTTTATTTTAATTTTAATTTTTGTTTACTAACTTTTCTTTTGTTTACTCTAGGCAGGTTCTTGTAGTTTATGACTAGAAGAAACCCGTCAGAACCTCTACTTTTTTATAGTGAAATTGAAAGAATAGCTTGCAAAAATTGTAGAGAAATAAGGCAAAGTCTATAGTATATAGAGGAAGGGCAAGAGGACGATACTAATATTACCGAGGAGATGGCTGAAAATCAGAATAATTCGCTACCTCCTGTGGTTGCCGTAATTCTTGTAAATCATAATTCTACTCCTGGTACTATGTACGATTATGCTAAGCCCACTCTCATTGGGGGTGAATCGAGTATTGTTAGACCTGCCATTGCTGCAAATAATTTTGAACTGAAACCTAACACTATTCAAATGATTCAACAATTTGTTCAGATTGATAGTTTGTAGGATGAAGACCCAAATACTCATTTGGATTATTCCCCTTCTCGTTAATACTCATTTGTATTATTCCCCTTCTCGTTGAGAAATAAGGCTAAGTAGTGGTTAAACTCCTTGCCATGAGGGTCCATCACTACTTGGGATCAAATGACCGAGAAGTTTTTATTGAAATATTTCCCACCAGCTAAGACAGCTAAGTTGAGGAACGATATCTCTTCTTTCGTGCAAAAGGATTTAGAGACTTTATATGATGCATGGGAGAGGTATAAGGACTTATTGAGAAGGTGCCCTCACCATGGGTTACCTCTATGGTTACAGGTTCAGACTTTTCATAATGGTTTGAACCCCTCAACTAGGCAGATGATCGATGCAGCTGCCGGTGGTACCATAAATAATAAAACACCTGAGGAGGCTTATGAGTTCATAGAGGAGATGCCATTGAATAATTATTAGTGGCAAGTCATGAGGACAAAGCCTAATAAAGCAGCTGGTGTTTTCAACCTCGACATAGTCACCATGTTATCAAATCAAGTAGAGCTCTTAAATAAAAAGATTAATAGTTTATGTGTTTCTACGCAAGTACATCCAATTATACAGTGCGATGCAAATAGAGGAGGAATGAACGACATAGAATATCCATCCTACAATCCTAGCACAGAGAACGAACAGATCCACTATATGGGTAATAATTCTAGACCTTAAAATAATCCATATAGTAACACTTATAATGCAGGTTGGAGGAACCATCCCAATTTCTCGTGGGGTGGTCGAGGAAATCAACAACCGTAATCCCCTCCAGGTTTCCAACAACCACCTTACCAGTAGGAAAAGAAGCAGAACCTTAAGGAGATGTAACGTAATTCATCTCAGTGTCAGAAACTCGCTTCCAGAACACTGAAACCGCATTAAAAAATCAGCAAGCGTCGATTCAAGGGCTCGAAAATCAAATTGGTCAACTTGCCAAAATGATTTCAGAATGACTACAAGGTAGCTTACCGAGTAATACTGAAACTAACCCAAGGGAGCAACTTCATGTGATTACTGTTCGAGATGAAGAAGGGTTAGTTGAAGATGAACCAAAACTAAGAAAAGAAGATGTGGTAGGTAAAGGTAAGGTTGAGGTGAGCCACGATGAGCAAAAACTGGTCATTAAGGAATATAAACCTCATATGCCATATCCAAATGTGGCAAGGAAAGACCACACAAACGAATAATTCGGTAAATTCTTTAAACCGTTGAAAAAATTACATATTAACTTACCGTTTATTGAAGCTCTTTTGTAGATGCCAAATTCCGTTAAATTTTTAAAGGAGCTTTTAGCAAATAAGTAGAAGTTAGATGATTCGTCACACATGGAGCTAAATGCAGTGTGCTCAACCATTTTGCAGAAGAAACTACCCAAAAAATTGAAAGATCCAGGGAGTTTTACTATTCCTTGTTTAATTGGTAGTTTAAGTGTTAATAATGCTTTGGCTGATTTAGGGGCTAGTATTAATGTCATGCCCTACAAATGTTTAAGCAACTAGGTCTTGGGAAACCCAAACAAACTAGGATAAGTATTCAATTGGCAAATAGAACAATTAGATTTCCTAGGGGTATTGTTGAAGACGTACTCGTCAAAATTGATAAATTCATTTTCCCAGTTGATTTTGTTGTTCTAGACATGGATAAGGATAGTAACATACCATTGATTTTAGGATGGCCCTTTTTAGCAACTGCTAGAACTATTATAGATGTTGGTACAGGTGAGTTAATACTTCGTGTAGGTGATGACACGATTAAACTCCAAGCTCGTGATTCTGTTAGGATATACAATGATCGAGATGATATTACGAGCTCTGTTAATGTTAATAACCTTGTGGCTCAACATTCTTTGAAAGAAACACCTCAGAAAAAAGTGACAGAGTCTAGTCCAGTTTACATAACAAAAATAGAACAAATCATGAAGAAAGAAGATTACAAATAGATGAACTAGATGAATGGCGGACACACGTTAAGGAGAAACCTATAATACACGATGAACCAAAGCAACTCCTTCACGAGCTTAAGGATGAGACGAACCAATTTAAGATTGGCGATCAGGTATTGTTGGATAAAACGGACCATTGAATAGCCACTTTAGAGCATAATGCAAACGGAGCAACTCCTTTTACGGTACTGAATATTTTCCCATATGGTACAGTCGAGGTAAATCATTCTAAATTTGGAACTTTTAAGGTAAATATTACTCGGCTAAAACCTTATGTTGATAATAGAATTGACAGTGAGAATGAGGAGTCTCGACTCCGTGAACCACAGTAATCGTGCGAATACGAGGTAAGTCAAGCTTAGACTTTAAATAAGCGCTTCTCAGGAGGCAACCCGAGTGTTAACACTGCTAATTTTCTTAACATTATTTCACGATTTTTTTTAAAATTAATTAATTTTTAAAATCTAAAAAAAAGGTGTGTTTTTTACCCACATGGCTTAGCCACAAGGGTGTGTGGAGAACACGTCCTGGCCACACAGACGTGTGGGGTTTCACATGGGCGTGGGAGAAGCGAGGAAAACACACACGACCTGGCAATATAGCCATGTGACCCACACGGCTTGGACACACGGGCGTGTCCTAGGCTGTGTGAAACCTAAAGCTAATTTTTTTTCAAAGTCAAAGAGTTACACGGCCTGACCACATAGGCGTGTGGGATCTCACATGGGCGTGTGAGAAGCAAATGAAAACACACACGGCCTGGCGACATGGCTATGTGACCCACACGGCCTGGACACACGGGCATGTCCATGGCCATGTGAAAACTGGGTTAATCACCCTAATTTTATTTTATTTTATTTATTTTTAATTGTTATATTATTTATTTTTATTTTACTAATTAATTAATTAATTAATTAATTATTATTATACTTATACTTATATTTTTAATTTTAATTTTTTATATTTTAATTTTTATATACTATTATTATTATTTTTATTTTGCTATTTCTATTTTTTCTTCTTCTTTTTTTCTTTTGCATTTTTTTACTATAATCATTACAATTACCTTTTAAGTTTATTGATATCATTGAGTTTATTATTTTTATTTTTTATTTTATTATTATTATTTTTTATCTTTCTTTTTGATTTTGTTTTAGTTGTTTTATTTTTTTCTCTTCAACTTATTTTCATTATTATCTTTTGAAAGATTTATGGTTGTTTCTAATCGAGTTATAGCCCTTAATTTTCTTTATTATTTTTGTTTATTTTCTTGTTAGTTTGCTCGGAATCATGAGTTATATTTAGCTTTCTCTACAATTCCACTAGTCACTAATTTGAGGACTTCATCCAAAATTCAGGGCAGTTTCACTTCTCTCCCTCTCTTATGATATTCTACTTACTTGTCATTATATATATTCATACATTGAGGACAATGTATATCTTAAGTGTGGGGAGGTTATTTATATGATTATTAGAAAATCCCTAAATTATGACTTGTATTTAAGTAATTTTCTCATATTACTTTTAGAATGAATTTTTCTTCAATTTATGATTCTTACTGATATTTTCTAGATTAAATTCATAGGTAATTGTGATTGATTGTTTAAACTTTAAGACATTAGAGAATCAATCATGATAAGTCTATTTTCAGAATTAAAATTTTCTAGGTTGTTTCCCTAAATTGAGGTATTACCTTGAAGTTTGAAATTTGTAAGATTGACATCAAAAACCATAATTTTTGTGAGACTTTAATCCTTTAGAGCATACACTTTTCTTGCTTACTTTATTATTGGTTATGAGTGTGTCAATATTGATTTATTGTTCTAAAACTTGCTTCGATTATACATGTCAAGACCACACATTTGATTTGATATACTGAGATGATAAAGGCACCTAGGTTTTAACCCACTTATCCCATAAAAAGCTTACCTTCATAATTAACTATTAGTGAACTCCTTTGAGCCTAACAAACCGTTTCTTGATTCACCCATCAATATTAACCCACAACTCATTTTTTTTTATTTGTTGTTCCCTTTTTATTGACTCCATTTTTATCGAGATTTGATTTGGTTAGTTGCCTAACTATGTTCTGTTATTTCAGTTGTTTAATTTTATCTCATTATTCATTCAAAAAAAAAGTAAAAAAAAATACATATATGTTGATTATTATTATTTCTTTGTTCTGAGTTTAAGTAGTTAATTTCATATTCGGTGAAGAAGCTCGTGTTATTCTTTAATAATTTCGGTTGATGTAATTATTCAGCATTAGCTTATTTTTCTAGTTAGGTACTTGATCAATTCGATTTCGATTCTAACCTTCTTTTTCAACCTTTATCCACACCTTTAAATCAAGCCCCATTACAACCCTGCAAAGACCTTTTGATTTGTGTATCATCTCATTTTATAGTGGTGGAGATTTGATTTTCATGCAAGACTACGGTAATAACTTTGTTTGACTTTTGAGTGCTTAATTTTTAAACCTTAAACACTTTAGTGATTTGAGTGAATCTTTAGTAAGGATGTCAATTCCTATCAGTTTTGAATTAAAGGTAATTACTTAGATAAGGGGAAATACCTATGTTTTCATGCTTTAAAAAAATGTTTGACTTGGACTGCTTGAATCTTTAGTGGGTTTTTAGTTAAATTATCAATGTGTAATTATTTGTGAATTATGATAAATCATTATTGATGAGAATTATGAATTAAGAAAGTTTAATTTTAATTGTGAGTTGAGGATTTTGCTTAAGGACAAGCATATGTTTAAGTGTGGGGATATTTAATAAACCATAAATGTAACATATTTTAATTCCATGCTTGGCATATTTTTGGTTGATTTATGATGAGAATTAGTGAATTTAATGCTCCTAATCCCTTAAATTCATGTTTCTATACTTAGGAGAGCATTTGGGAGAAAAAGGAACGAAAAAGAGGGGCAAAATCAGAGTTTTCAGGATCCACATGGGCTGGGCACATGCCCATGTGATCCACACGGGCAGGCCACACGCCCATGTGCCAGCCCATGTCAATATCGCTTCCTGTTTCCCAAACACGTGAAAAAGCTAATTTTTAGGGTTTTTGAGGATTCTAAAGTCTATATAAACACACTAGAAGAAGACCTAAGGGGGACACGCAGAGTAGAAAGCAGAAACCACTCGAAGGAAGCCGTTGGAATCATCTCAAAAGCAGATCCACTTCAAGATTGAAGATTTCCATTCAAATTTCTCTCGAAGTTTATTTGGGTTTTTTATGTTTTATTGTTTTTCTAAAATTGAGATGTCTTCCTTTTACATTATCAACTAAACTCCCTAAATACCTAGGGAGGATGAAACCTACGATGGATCTTATTATTTAATTATCTGAATCACACAATAAATACTTGTTCTTGTTCTTAATTATGTGTTCTTAATCCTTGTTTTAATATTTTCAGGATATTATTCCAAGTTTGATGTGCTTATTCAGTGGAGCAAAAGTCCCTGTTTAAGAGTAGATCTAGCATAATTAAGCGGAGTTGCATACAATCCTAAAAATAGGGCGACATAAATCTACCGGATTAGAGTCAAATCTAATAGGGGAATCCATAGATTGAGTTAATGCTACAATAAGGGTTTTAATTAGAAAGAGATTTCAATTAATCAATCTAGAGTCATTTGTTCTTAGTCTCAAAAGAGATATTAACATAATTTAGGGATTACTACGAATCAAGACAAGTGAATAGATCGTTTGATTTAGAGTCAGAATAATAAGTGAAGTCTAGGTGGATTCTTTCCTGGGTATTGCCCTCCTTATAAGTTTTCTTCAAGTATTTTTCCCAATTCGTTCTCTGTCGCGTTCATTAGTTAATTAGTTTAGTTAATTTTAGAATAAAACAAATCCCTTTTATTTTAGGCTAAATAATAGAAATATAGTTAATACTAGTACTTTTAGTCCTTATGAATACGATATTCTGGACTCACCATAGCTATACTACCATTCGATAGGTGCGCTTGCCTTAGTCGTGACCGTAGTCTAGTTTAGTGAATCATAAAACGATCATCATATAGCCATTTATGATGTAACAATCTATTTTGTAGTAGTGCCAAAAACAGTGGTTTCGAGACCACAAGTCCAGTAAATGAGTTTGTAAATGTTATTATTTAATATTTACGAGTCAACTATAATATTATATTGGATTTTGGTTTATAATTTTTACTAATTGAACAAATAGTAAAGTACAAGTGGTATGTCCTTAAAGTTAATTGGTTTTGGAAAATGAGATTTCAGGACCTCGTTTCTGTAAATCGGGCCCGTAAATATTTTTATTAAATATTTATGGAGTTACTATATAGGTATATTGAAGTTTGGTTCAAAAATTTTAGTGATTTGATTGTTAATTAAGGAAAAAAGACTAAATCTTACAAGTTACAAAATTTAATCGCTATTAAATTTAATTAATTAAATTGACCATAATTTAGCATGATGGACGATTTATGAATGGTAATTAATTAAATTACATGTTATTTTAATTATATATGTTAAAATGTTAATAATAATAATAAAGTAAAACATAAGTATAATGTTGCCATCTTTCCCATTTGAAGTCTCCTTCATCGGAACTCCATGGTTTCAACTTCTTCAAGCTTCGGTCTTGCTGTATTTTATGCATATAAGTCTTTTGGCTATCGTTTTTTTTTTGTAAATTTTATGTTTTTGAGATCATTGTAATTAGTTCTAGCTAACCCGTATCTCCAATTTTAAAACTGTTAAAAAATTTTAAAATTTGTCATTGATGAATCTTAGATATTTTTATAGAAATTGATAGATTTGGAAGCTATGAAATGTTTTAGGACTATTTTGTTAAGTAATTTTAATTAGTTTTAAGTTTAAGGACTAAGTTGTTAAAATAGTAAAATTATATTAAATTATTGTGAAAATTTGTTAAATATGGGTTGTATAAGAATTATATGAAATTTGGCTAACATGAATTGGGATTAAATGTGGTTAATTTGAAACTTTTGGGTTTAGGGTCTAAATTGAATAAAAAGTAAAAGTTTAGGGTAAACGTGTAAAATAACGATATAGATGTTTTTGATTGCGGGAAAGGAAAGTCAGAGGAGAAATCATTGGTGTTGCATCCATAACTGTTTTTTATTAGGTAAGTTCGTAAATTGATTGAATTAATTAATTATTTGTTTTTTTTATGATTTAATAAATATCTATTTATGTTGTAATTGTGTTTAACTGCTTGAGATTGGCATATGATGAGTTGAACTAAGTTGTGATGATATTTAAGTTGAGTACTATGTTTGGAAAATGTGAAATTCATGATTGTGAGTTTGAAATGGTATAATGGAAACGAAGTTAAATGATTTGGATATGAAATGTGTCCCGTTTAAACCTTATGAATACTTAGGATACAAATGACATGTCATTAGGGGGTTATTTACAGTTTCGAGTGCTAGTCTTGGATGTCCTACCGATGGCTGAGGTCTGGATTTGTTGCGGATTCTTCACAGCTCATGTGAGTAGCATCGTGTAGCCTAACATCCCGACCCATAGCTCATTTGAGCATATACGGTTACATGTTACAATCACAACTTATGTGAGCATTTTCTGAGTATCCGATGTTATTTCATTTGGTTCAACGAGAGATAAAGGCTTAAATGAAAATGAATATATATGAAATGTTATATGGTCAATACTTGTGAATTGGAAAATTTTGATATAAATACTTGAAATGGAAAGCTATGTTATTGAACATATGATGGATGTAATATGTAATTGTTGTGTTATTATTACATGTTCCATTATTTGTTCGAATTATATGTTTCTTTGTGATACCTACTAACATTGTGAGGTTGTGTTGTATAGTAAAGAAATGTAAGTACAAGATTTAATGAATGATTATGTGTTAAATGGTAAAATGAAATGTTAGATGAAATGGTTATACGAAATGTTTTCATAAAATAGACATATGGTTATATGAAGTGTCTATATAAAATATTTATATGGATGTTGATAAATGTCAAAGGTAACATGTTTTAGCCTCATTCTTAATGCATTTTTGGATGATTATTTGATTTAAAATGGTCAATTTTATGTTTCTATATTTAGAAGAGCATTTGGGAGTAAAATGAGTGAAAAACAAGCGAAAATCAAAAAATTGGAGCAAGTTTCAAAAGCCACACGAGTTGGACACACGGGATTGCGCCCCAAACCTGTAGGAAAATGCATTTTTTTTAGGTTTTTTAGGCATTTTAAGACCTATATATGACAAAAATAAGAAGATGGGAGTGAGCCGTCATAGAATACTCAAGAAAACAACTTGAAAAACACCATTAAAGCCGATTCTGAAGCAGATTTCCATCAAGATTGAAGATCTATTTTTGATTTCTTTGAAGTATATTATAAGCCTATTTATTTCTTCTGGTTATATTGTCTTTGAGATGTTTTTATTTGTTATAATGAACTAATTTTCCAAATACATAGAAAGATGAACCCTAATATGGATTCTGTTATTTGACTTCTATTTTTACGCAATAAATACTTAGATCTTGTTCTCAATTATGTGTGCTTAATTCTTGGTTTAATATTTCTAGACTATTAATCCATGTTTGATGTGCTTGAACCAAAGGAGGAATAAACCATGTTTAATAGTAGATCTAACATAATTGAATGGAGTTACATGCAATCCTAGAAATAAGACGACATAAATATACCATATTAGAGTCAAATCTAATAGGGGAGTCCATAGATCGAGTTAATGCGACAATATGAGTTTTAATTAGAAAGAAATTTTAATTAATTAACTCAGAGTCGGTTGCTCTTAGTCTTGAAGAGAGATATTAGCATAATTTAGAGATTTCTACAGATAAAGATACTAAGTGAAGAAATTGTGTAATTTAGATTGATAATGAAAGATGAAATCTAGGTGGATTTTTTCTTAGGTATTGTCTCACTTCTTGGTTGTTAATAATTTATTTTCCTGATTTTTTATTTGTCGTGTTCTTTAGTTAATTAATTTAGTTAATTTTATTTTTAATCAATCACTCAAATTTATCGATTAAATAACAGAAAGACGGTAATTGCTAGTACTTTTAGTCCTCGTGGGAACAATATCTTTTCTCATCGTAGTTATACTATTAATTCATAGGTGCACTTGCCTTTGTCGAATTTTTAGTTGGTTTACAACTGCATTATATATGAACATGTGGAAAGAGACATTTGAAATGAATACTTAGAATGAAGATGTGAAATGTTAAATGAATATGTGATGGTTGGTTTATATACCAAATGTGTTTTTCATGTATATATTTGATAACCTGATAAAGTTATATGTTTTATATATGAACTCACTAACCTTGTGAGACTTGTGATGTGTATAGGTAATGAATGATCTCATGGCCATGATATTGAATTATCTTGTAAAATGTTTAAATTACATCCTTTTCGGTAAGTCAAAGTTAAAGTTTATTATGAGCTTACTAAGCTTTAAGCAAGCTTACCTCGTTTTGGTTTTTCTTCCTTGTAGATCGTCAGATACGAGTTGTTAATTGGATTACTTTTGGAGATCACACTATCTGGCAACTTATTCGGTAATTAATTGTTTATTTTGGTTTGGTTATAAGTAGAGGTGATCATGGGCCGAGTCGGGCCGAGTTCGGGTCGGGCTCAACTAAAAATTTAGGCCCATTCATTAGGCACGGGCCGGGCCGGGCCCAAAAAATGGGCTTAAAATTTTGCCCAAGCCCGACCCAAATAAAATACTAAAACCCGGGCCTGGCTTGACTACCAGTATTTATTTTATATTATTTTATATAATTTTAAATATATATAATACATCAAAATACTAAAATAAATCAAAATAAATATTTTCCAACAAATTGAAAATAAATTTTAAAAATATGTAGACTTAAATAACACTAAGATAGATGTAACCTAACAAGCAAATACCTCTAAAATAATAATAAAATTAACAAATGCCTTTAAAATAATAACAAAATTAATAATAAAATAAGTTTTATACAATATCTAAATAATAACAACAAAATATGAGCAACTAATAGTAATATGGTAGCAAAATAGGGAGAAAACAACAAGAAAATAACATTCAAAAACAAAAAAAAATAGTAGAATCTTTTTGTCATTTAGTGAATTCGGGCCGGGCCGGGTTGGGCCTGGGCCAAAAATACCTTACCCGAGGCCCGACCCATTTTTTAAACGGGCATCATTTTTTTTTCCAAGCCCATTTTTCGAGCCTATATTTTTGCCCAAATCCTCCCACATTTCGAGAGGGCCTTCGGGCCGGGCTGGGTAGCCTGACCCATGAGCAGGTCTAGTTATAAGTGGCATGTAATTAGGATGTGATTTATATGTGTTATAAGCATTATGGATATGTTTTGTGTTATTTGAAGTATGAGATGTGTATATTGATGTAAATCTCCATTAGAATTTAGGTTGATTGTGGTGTGTGATGGAAATGGTATGTTTTTTGTTTTAAATGCATTTTGAATGGTTGATTTGGAACGGTTGAATTGATACAAATGCTTAGGTAACTTGGTAAATCTGGGTTGATGATTTTGGTCATAATAAATGAGGTATCTTTGATAGTTGAAGAAGTATGAAATTCTAAGTACTTGCAC
Organism: Gossypium arboreum; assembly: GCF_025698485.1. Lineage (NCBI taxonomy): Eukaryota > Viridiplantae > Streptophyta > Magnoliopsida > Malvales > Malvaceae > Gossypium > Gossypium arboreum. Next base: position 132,516,412 of record NC_069075.1, read on the forward strand.
TTGAATGGATTATGTTTCAATGTTTGAATTGTGGTGCCAAGTGATGGTATATTGGTTAGGCACATAGGATTTGACATGTTTTAGGTACGTTTGAATGTGTTTTAATTATGTGAAAGTGATTGAGAAATGTTTGGTTTGGTGTTCAAGAAATAGATGTTGAATTAGTTTGCAATAGGGATTATTTTGGGAGCACGCGATCTGGGACACGGGCTACTACACGGCCGTGTGCCACACATAGACGTGTGTCTTATTAATTTTAGGTCCAAGATTTTTCACACAGTCACAGTTAGTTACACAGTCTGAGCACACGGGTGTGTGGGATAGCTACACGACCATGTCTCTAAGCCACATGGGCTAGCCTTTGTCACACAGCCGTGTGACCTCTATTTTCAATTTTTTACATATTTTTCTGTTTTGTTTCTGATTAGTCCTTGTTTGTTTCCAAATTTTTTCTAAGGTCCCATAGACTTGATTTAAGGTCGTTTATGTATTAATGATACGACTATTGATTGGACATTGATTTATGATATTTAAATTGATTTTTGAATTGTGTTTAAATATTATCAGATATGTTAATTGTCGTAATATTCTGTGACCCTATTTCATTGATGGAGACGAGTTAAGGGTGTTATATATGTTATTTACCATTTTTATTCAAAATCAACATCATTCAAAATAGATACACATAAACATATCACTGCCTATATACATGCCACGTAACTGAATTCTAGAATGATTGAAAGACTACTGAAATAAAAGATGGATAGTGTGAGTTTCGAGATGATCTGATTTTCACGCTCAGCAAAAGACCACTTATCGTTATAACAATTAAAGTATTTGAATCACAAGGCACGACATGACATATCCTTGGCATCCTTACGTGTTCGAATATAGTTTCACAAGATAACCAATAAGTTAATAATTCACATAACAAGATCATAGTATTTAAATCCATATACATGTATAACCAAACTTCTTTGCATCATACCATCCAACCTTGTTCGATGTGTAAACATATCAATGGACTCCACATTCAATTCATGCTCATTTTTGCAACATAATAATAATATTAATGATTGACCTTCCAATCATTTCATTACAGTTTAGTTAATGTTTTCATCTGGAGAACTATAGTGATTTAACTTCAAATACACATAATTACTTTGCTATCGCAAGCTATAGAGTTGATCTATTTAAATAAGTTTTATTCAATGTTACTCACTCAAGCTATTGTGAATCCGTAACATGTGCTAAATCTCAGCCATCAATAAAGTATAATTCGATGCTACTTACTCAAGCTATCGAGAATACGCAACTTATGCAAGATCTCAGCAAATACTAAAATATAATTCGATGTTGCTCACTCAAGTTGTTGAAAACCCGCAACTTATGTTAGATCTCATCATCGATAAAGTACAATTCGATACTGCTCACTCAAGTTGTCAAAAATCCGCAATGTACGTTGGATCTTAGCAATCGAATAAATCCTTGAACAAAACTCCCATTTTCCTTTTTAGAACCCTAATGGTTTGCCATCCATATCCAAGTTGTTTATTAAAGAATCACACGGGTTTTGTTACAAATTTCGTATCATTTCAAACCTTGTAATCGTATACACACTTTTCATATTTCGTATAACGATCTATGTACATTTTATCCCTGTTACATCATCATATACATACTATCTAACCACATAACATTTCCACATCCATTCAATGTCGTATACCTATTCATATTTATCAAACATTTCATATTTTACGTTTCAGTCCATTAGATGCCAAAAGTCATTAATTCACAATAAACCTAAATTAATAAACATTTAATATTAATCAAACATAACATAAAATAACATAGTATACTTGACAAAAACGATAATAGAAAAGGTGTCAAGGACTAATCTACAATTTTTCCTTTTTCTCAATTATCTTCTGATTGATTCAAATCTCGATCTATAATAGTTCATTTCAATTTATCAATTCCAAACATCTTTTAACAACCTATTTTAAACATATGTCAGTTCAATTTTATTTTTCAAAAGTTCCCTAAAGTTTGCATTTTATTTAATTTAATCCTTAAAATTGAAACTATCATATCTCTCACATTTAAGCCCTGTTTTACAATCCGACTTCAATTTCATCCTTTCACAGCCTTCTAATTTTAATAATTATAGAAATTTCATTTTAATTTCAAAATATTTTCATTGTAGTCCCTAAGCCCAAAACTAACAAATTTTACTTTACAATTTAGCCCTTAACCATTTCGAAGCTTACAACTAAGTAATTTAACATAAAAAAAAATCAAAAACCATCAATGGAAATATTTCAAAAAATTAACAAATTTACGATCTAACTCACAGGATAGTTAAACCAAACTCTCAGGATTCCGAAAACATAAAAATTAAGAAACATGTTAAAATATCATACAAATACATAGGCTGAAGGATTGGCCGAATGATGTGTTCCAAAAATGGCTTCTTGCCTTTTTTTTTTATTTTTTATTTGAGAAACGGTGGAAGGAGGACTGAAATGGATGATGATGTTTGTTTTATTTTCTTTTAACATATTTTATTTAATAATTAAATAAAATTTTAACAATAAAATCTTTTAAAAAATAAAGCATTAACTGTCCATTAACTTTTAAAAATGGTCTAATTATGCCAAAATTGTTTGGAAGAGGATTGTACCGAATGAATCTATGGTAACCTTTTTCTCCTTGTCCCTAATTAATTAATTGGGTCGAATGGAACATGTCTAATAGTTGACATAGAGATCATGGATGGTGATTGGTGCTTCCTCTTTGCTATTGTTTGCTGGAAGCTATGGTAGGTGAGGAATGAGTTGATTTTTAGTCAACTTTTGATATACTGATGTTATCACCACAGCCGTCAGTTGGACGAGGAATGTTATGATGGCCAGGTCGACTGCCTCCTTACGTTAATTGCAATTTGCGATGGACACCGCCGCAGGAGGGATAGCTCAGGCTGAGTACAAATGGTGCGGTCAATGAGAGGGACCAGTTGGCAGCTGCAGCGGTCTTCTCATTACTTGGCAGGAGGGTATAAGAAAATTGAAGTTGAATGTGATAATACTAATCTAGTTCATTTGTGGCATATTAAAAGGCTTTGCAGCAGGCAGTGGGATGTTGTATTCCGTCATACGTTTTGAGAGCTCAATGATGTGGCTGACTTTATGGCGAACTTTAGCATCGGTGCTGCACTTGGGTTGCCGTTGTTCCGAAGGCCGCCTAGTGAAGTTCTCCAGCTGCTATAACAGGATCTGTCGAATGTTTATGTTCGGGCAACTTAGTGCTTCAGCTTCTCTTTGTAATTAAAAATATATATATGTAGATAAAAAAAAACAAAATTATATTGAAAATATATTTAATAAAATAAAATATAATGCAATTCAAATAATATAATAATTTTCTATATAAAAAATATAAAATAATAAAAATAATTTCAAAATAATACAATTTATCTTTTATCATTAGATGGAAACAAAAGTCATTAAAGGATTTAAAAACAGTGAAGACAAAAAAATCCGAATCATGACCGGATTGAGGTGGTGGACAAGTCTGCCAACTATTACTATTACTTAGAATTCAGTTCCCAAGACAGTGATAAACCCTAGCTAGTGAATAGCCACCACCAAGCTTAAAAACAGACCTCACAAAAGTCGGAATTGGTTTGTTGGTAGGATTGATTGACTACTACTCTGCAGATTTCGTCCCATTTGCAGAGTCAGAGGCTGAGATTTAGGGTTTAGCAGAAGTCTGTAAATGGAAGAAATCACCCAAGGTGTCAACAACATCAACTTGGTCGCCGATTCCCACAAGAATCGGATTCAAGTCTCCAATACCAAGAAGCCCTTGTTTTTCTACGTTAATCTTGCCAAGGTTTCTCCTTTGCTCCTTTTTTTTTTTTTCCCGTTTCTCCCCTTCTTCAATTCCTATCATATTCTGTCGAAATAAGATGCTATATTTGAATAACACTGGTAAAATTTTGGTGCATTTTAGATTTTTCCCCCTGTTCTGGGCATTTGTTTCAGCTATCGTTCTGCAACATAAGATTTAATTCTTTGTTCATGCATTACATTATTTCTGATATTCTCCCCCCCCCCCCCCCTTATTTGCAGAGGTATATGCAGCAGCACAATGAGGTGGAGTTGTCTGCCCTTGGCATGGGTACTTTTACTTCTTCAGTTCTATATTTCTATTACTTATAATATCATTTGTCTTTTTATTTTGCAGATCTTATCATTAATGAATTATTCTCATATATGAATTTTTATTTGCTTTTGTATTATCATCAAATCCTTTGTTTTGCTACATGGATGCTCTTGAGGAATAGATGGGGAGTTGATAATGGTTTTTCCATATTGTAGTTGTTTGATCTTTAGATTATTTGTATTCTGCAACATCTGATTTGGAGCTGTTTGATTCAGCATTTTACCTACAAAATTGTAATTATAATTTCCCTGAAGGAATTGGAGCTCGATATATCAATATTATGGTGTCACTCTTCCCCTAACTTTGTGCAGTGAAAATACTCTAAGGCTTTTATCAACTCTGCCAATGCTTTGAACCTAGTTATTCATTGGTGAAACTTAAAACCGGTTATGTAAGCTACATTTTGAGAATTTTTGTAACTCGTTATTCTTTCTTTTCTTTTCTTATCTTTTCGTATTTGCAGCTATTGCAACTGTTGTCACAATTGCAGAAATTCTGAAAAACAACGGTTTAGCTGTTGAGAAGAGTAAGATGTCTTCTTCTTCTTCTTATGTATATACATATGTGTATTTATTTTCAAAAAATGTGTTAATGTAGCTGTGCAGCCCAAATAATCATGAGAGATAACCTACACTTTTTGCAGAGATCACAACCTCAACAGTTGACATGAAGGAGGACTCAAGAGGGCGACCAGTCCAAAAAGCAAAGGTAAAATACTTAATAACTCCTCGTATTTGCAAGTTGAGATGCACTTGTTCTCTCCAGATCAAGTTAAAATTTGAAGTTTTCATACATTAAACATTCCCCGTTAGTGGTGTTTATCTAACCATACTGTAATAAGGAGCATTATAAGACTGAGTTATGTTGTTTGTTAGAATGGGTATTGATAGATACGCATATACGTGTTTCTCAGATTGAGATATTGTTGGGGAAGACAGAAAACTTTGATGAATTAATGGCAGCTTCTGCTGAAGAAAGAGAGATTGTGGATGGAGAAGTGCAGGGTTGAAACTTGAAGAAGTTTGTTTGTTAGTTTGTGGTGGCCAGTTCTTATTGTCACTGTATGGTTAAATGTTAAGGCAAATTTGGTTTCTTACACATTGTAGGTGTTGAGTTATCTTGGTTTGTTTCAAATATTCAATTTTTTTATCTGATTAATTTTTGGCTTCTATTTTCCCAAAATATATATTGATGCGAGGTTGGTGTCATTGTGAAATTTGTAATCCGGTCATCTTATCCATAGCCAAGTTAGCCTAAGCATCCTCATTGACTTCCCAAACGCCAAATAGCCCCAACCAGCGCATTAATGGACGACTCCTCCATTTTTGTTACTCAGAATTTGGACCATACCTTTACTGTCCAGCTCCATGATGGATCACTCTTTAGTTTTTTATTTAGGTTTGAGGAGGTGTGTTGGATTTTTAATCTCATTTTTTAAATTAAAACTTTTTATACAATGTTTGAAACTACTTGTAATTTTTTCATAACCCTTAAATAGAAAGGAAACCGAGCTTCAATATGTTTAAATTCATGTTCTTCTGTATTGACAATAATGTCAATGTCAATGTCAATTGAGTTAAGGGTTAAAAGTCAGTTGGCTTAAAATTAAACTTTATTAGCAATAAAAATGATAAGATATTATTTTCTTAATATGATACTAGTTTTGTACTCGTGTTATGTATGGGATATGTTAACATTTACATATTTAAGCACTTAATAAAAACTTTAATAAAGAAAATTAAATTTAAAAAAGAAATAAAATATTGTAGCATGAACTTTTAGATACAAAATTTAATTATTTCATTAAAGGGTGAGAATATAATAACACTCGAATGTCAATTCGGGGAAATTGTGCTTGGCGGAGCCATTTCAAAAAGCAATTGGGATGATACAGAATGAGTCAAGGCAACAAAGTTGGAGATAAAAAAAATGACTAAAAGAGCTGGAGTGGAGAATTCATGTGGTTAGCCTCGCGGGGAGATAAATATGGAGGAGGCTCTAGGTTTGGAGTCAAGAAACCCATCTGCAGGTGGCTTTATCCGTGACAATCAAAGGAATTGGGTGGTCGATTTTGGGAGGAATATTGGCGAAAGTCTTGATTCTCGCGAGTTTGGTGGTCGTCACCTGGAACACATTTAGTCTACCTTGCTTATCTCGCAAAAAAATAGGCGTTGTATATTTCCTGCATATATGAGGTCTCATCTAATCCACGTTAACCTCGTTGCCACCTAGTTAGAAAAGTTATCATGTTCCCTGTTAAACCAATAATGACGAGATTAACGCGAATATGTGTCAAGACTAGTGAACGTTTATTTTTATTTTTCCATTTTAGTCTTGCAATTTGTATTAATACAAATTAATTATCTTGGCCAAAGAATTCTTGTTAAAACGAGTCAAGATGCGGTGATGGATTCTCTTTAGATCACTCTACTGCCTTTATCTGCCTTATTTTATTTCATAAACATCCTATTTTAAGAATTCATCAATTCGGTTTTATTTTGTAAAGAATTGAAGTAAAACACTCAAGATACTAAGAGAGTTAATGTCACAAGTCTGAGTATTATTTATACTCCTAACACTTGAGATTATTTCTTTAGACATATAAATGAAATACCAAATGAAACTCTTATAACTAATTACGTTCAATGTTGTTATTTTCGTAACAATTACCCACATGTTCAGCATTATCTGTTGCATGCATCCCATAGATAAAAGGATTAATATGGGCTAACTTTTAAACATTATCGATGTTCTATCATGCTAATACAAGAATCAAAAACAATTTAGGATCTCGGCTTAGTATAAAAATTTATTATTATTGTAATAAATAAGTTTTATTTGCACAAATTCTAAAATTGTATAATTCAACCACGAATATTCAAGTAATAGTCCTCAGCGTTTAAGGATTGAAGAGTGCGTTGGGAGAGAATATTATCGGGTATAGGAGCGGAAGGTAGGTTGGAGCTGCAGCGGCAACAATGGGGTTTATTCGTGAGACACCACATTGTGATTTGTTGCACAAGTTCCAATCGGCAGCTTAATGGCTTCCATTGAGGTCATTTCTCTCAACAAATTATTATTTGCATTGAGGCAGCATTGGTTTTATACAATATTATTTCACAAACATGGAAATGTTGTTCTTACACCCCTCTAGGGTTTTTGAATAACACCCACTTCATCAATTCTAGATTCAGATCATGTAATTTATAATACAATGATATAATAAAGATGTTTTATATGCAATTAACTAAAACAAAATGTTTAACTATGATTAAATTACATAAGACTGCAAAAGAGAATACATTTATTTTTATATCATAAATCTATTAATTGTAGTGTGTGTGTATATATATATATATATTAAAACAAAATTTAAATAAAAGACAGATCAATCATACAAGTACTAACAAAATTCCCAAATAAATTTATTATTAATATGCCAAAATAATAGTAGTAGTTATTTTCTTTTTAAGAAAAAAAAAAGGGAAAAGTTTTGATATTTTACATATCCAGATGTTGCTAATTACCACTGTTCTGAATTCCTAGAAAGAAATCTGGTGTATTATAAATCATGTCAACAATCTCGTAAGCTTGTCCTTCACTCCTTTGAGGTTATGACCAGTAATCCCAATGCACCCAGTAGTATGTACTGCAGCAAGATGAAGCGGAAACATTGAGTGCAAAAGAAATGAATATGACTAAATTACAAATACAACACTAGTATGTTTTGACTCCGTAAATTATTAGGGTAATAATTACACCCTCGTATAATTATAAGGAATTCTAATTCCCATGTTTAGTTCACAGAATGTGATTATATCTATAAAAAGAATAATTTTTTGTTAAAAAAGTTTGAAAGTCATCATGATTAATAACCTCGTCTAATTCCTTCAATTCTCACTCCACCCTTACCTAAGAATAATTGGGAGAGTATAATGAGATGCTCCAATTACACTCAATTCAATGAAATCTACACATTACAATGGTTACTCAAACATATCACATATGCTATACATGTGTAATTTTATTCAGTTGCACCAAATGACTTTCCAAACACAATCTAAGTCTACATTTTGTTAAAACAATACAAGACTAAAAAAACCCTTCTCAGGAAAACTTTAAATTACATTCAAACCTTGATTATAGGCTTGTCTGTCATGATAATTGTCAACCAGCCAACATAAGGCAAGAACCTGTACAGTAAGAACATATTTTAACATTGTAATATAGTTTAAAAAAAAAGTAGAAGACCGAGATAAATGTCATCCTTCAGCCCAAGTATAATTTTACCATTGTTCTAGGTCAAACCTGTCTTCAAGTACAATTTTCCCATTGCTAATATCTATGTTATTTTGACACCGGAGCTTGTCAAAGAGCTCAACACAAATATGTTTAATTTTTTCCTAAAAACTTTCATATATTCAGAGATAAGATCATATTCTCATATTCATGTCCGTCCACATATGAGTTGGGCACGGATGTCAAACTTGAGTACTTCAAGAAAAATGAAGTGTAAAAGCAATAGAGGCTACGATGAACAGGAAATATGAGAAAGATGTATGGGTAGACCATCAAAATCTGTCAACTAAGAATGAACACCTTTGATTTGATAAACCAGTATTCAAGGAACAAAATCTGCTTTGACAGATTCAGCCATTCATATATGCATATGGTTTCAGGACTCATTACTTACGCACAAAGACACTCCAAATTAAGCATATCTAAAAGCATATGGACAGAATTCTCACGACGTTAAACCTAGTCTTTGCTTTATTATTTGAAAAGTAAGTACTGAGAGAAGACCCCAAAGCAAAGAACAAATTTGCTTTATTCTTGGCCAAATCTTTGGTTGATGATAATTTGACAAATGCCAAATTGATAGGGACTGATGATAATACTAAACCATTAAATTAGCATGAATAATAGATAATCATTTCGCTAAATTCTAGTTCATGAAATTTCAGATGCTCTGACAATTTCATCAATGTTATGTACTTAGAATTCTTGAACAATAATATATAGCCAAACACAAATGAAGTGTGATGAACTTGAAAACTCAAAGCATACAGCACAAATGGTGATGCAAGAAATTCCTAATCAGAGTGTTTTACAAATGTTTTCACTTCTAAAACTTGTTAACACTTTGAGGAATATATAGGTGTTTGATTTACCCAACAGCTCTGCCCATGATGTATTTTCGTTGCAACCAACGATTACTAGATGTGTACAACATTCTGTCATCGTGAGGATTAGCGTCTCCTGATGAATATGTCCAGTCAAAAGATTAAAAAAGGTTAGCATACTCAAGCAGTAGCTGTACATATGAAGATATTTAAAGAATGATCAACCACACACACACACACACACATGAAAAAAAGAGAAGAACTTGGAATGTATTTAAGACCATTCCACAAGTAAACAAACAAAACTATTTGGAAGTGTCCACTCTGCACTTCATTGGTGGGGAAAGAGATTTTAATAGTCAGAAAATATTTTCATGATTGATGATAAAAAGCTTAAAGTGCGTTGAAAACAAACAAACAAACTACTACTTGTATTTGCTCACATTCAACTAGCTTGATATCAAGGATATGCTACCTTTAGTGAGTATATCAGCTTCTTTGCTATCTCGCTGCTCATGAACCTGACAAAGCAAAACCAAACATGCAATGTACTAAATCCAGCATACAGAATAACCAGGCGGGGACCCGTTAATTCAAATAATTTACAGCCATAACACCTATATAAATTTCAGAAAGAAAATGTTCAACCACTAGTACACAGCTCATGAACAAGACTCTTAGAGTTGACCATGGTGTTAACCTTATCAAAACTATTTGTTTCTACTTTCTAGAGATTTTCTACATCAGAACATGAGAACCTTTTGTCACTTGTCGTTCAAGCAGTTCAACATTTGGAAATAAGAAACTAAACAACAAAGTGACTCTAGGCTACCAATATGATATGATATGATATGCCCTCTTCTCTGGAAATTAGACAGTTCCCTGTATTTAGATAGTTTCCGAGTAACATTTGAAAAACCTTCAAATTTCCAAAGTTCAATCATATCTGTTGTCTGGACTCGTACATGTAACCAACACTCACACTTGACTAAAAGTTACATAGATTTGTTATCCAATGTACACAAGTAAAAGGGCACAGAGAAATAAAACACACAGAAAGGTCTCGACAGGATCTAACCTCAATCACCCGATGAACAATCGGAACATCACGTCCCTATTCAGTATAGAAAAAAATCGAATTAATAGAAACAGAATATAGTTAAAAAATAAGAAAACAGAACAAGTATATATTATGCACATCATTGAAGACAACGATTTGTCCCGCACGAATAGGATCCTTGTTCATGTATAGGAACAATATATCTCCCTGCATTTCACAAATTTAAATTTAGATGACTACCACAAATCAAAGCTCAAAATTTTTAAATACTTAATTTTAAATACATGTAAAAAATTAACTTACTCGTTTGAAACCGGGTTCCATACTCCCAGATAGCACAACCACCACCGGCGACTCGCTTCCAGTAATGTAAATCAATCCTTTCCATATTATCAGTGCCGATGAAATAACCATTCCTTAACGAGATTTAAACTAAAAATTTCAATCATTATCCGATGGAATTTTTTGAAGTATAAAAGGTATTTAAAGAATTAAGAGAAAAGTGGAAACGCACCGAGGCTGATGGCTTGAGAGAGAATTTGTCTAAAATGAGTTGATTTCATATTTTCTTCAATCCACCCCATTGGAGATCAATGCTTTTCTTGTCTAAAACGATTTACAACACGCTGCAGGCTGCAAAATAAGAATGGAAATGAGAAAAGTAAATTAAAAAATTAAGAGTTTGGAGTTTGACTTGACCTGCGATGGCCGATGGTGATGTTTTAAACTGGAAAATAAGAATTTGGGTGATGTGGCGTCTCAAATCCTGTATCGGCACGTCGGACGCTGATAGAACTTTCTGAACCGATTTTCAGGGTCGGGCGAGCCGGCTCCCTCAACCCGATCTGGTTTAGAGTATTTTTAATGAGTTTTCATATTTGACCATCATTACCAAGTAGTTGAAACATTGTGTTGGTTTAGGTAAAGAATTGGAGGCATGGTATGGCAATTAAGAAAAGTTATTTCATCAATGGTTTCCGCCAATTAAAACCACCAACTTCACCCATTTTCAGTACTTGACGCATGCTTCAATATCATTTTCCCCGCCCTTGTGTCTTGCTTTTTCAAATCCAAGCTGTTTCCGCTTTCCTAACATTCCCTTCCAACTCTCTAATCTATCTTCATTTTCATCTTTCATGATTTGCAGCAATAAGTGTTCATCTGTTTTCATGTTATTATTCGGAAAATGATTTTTATATTCTTTTATGTATTTTTATAGAAAATTGTTTTTAGATTTTTTTAATATTATTATTTTATTTTTTTAATCTTTTAGAATAATGATTAAATTGATAGAATGCGTAAAGTTGTGAGCTAAACTTGTTGATTTTTTTAGAGTCAAGACTTAATTGATAAAATATGCAAATATTAAAGGGTTGAATTTGTTATTATACCAATAAAAATATCAACTGTCAATAATAGGTAAAAGTTACCATAAATGTCCCTAGATGCTTAATTGCATTTTACCCTTTTGACTAAAAAAGACAAAATAGCCTTGTACGTTACATCAAAAAGTAAACTCTGCCTTGTACGTTACATCAAAAAGCAAACTCTTACTTTTTTTAAAAATTACATCTATTTCTATTGTTGAAATTGATCATTGTATGTTAGCATGAAGTAGATGTGGCATATCATGTATCATTTTTTTATTATCTTAACAAAAAGAACTAATTTATTCTTTGATCTAATATACAAAGATTAATATTTTTTTTTTAAGTAGAGGTAATAGAATGCAATCCAACTCTTAATATAATAACATTTACTATACTTTTACTGACAATAATGTTATTAACTAAAATAGATTTTTTAACTCTTTAAACAACAACAGTACTAATCTAATTTGCACTTGGTATGCTTGGGCTAGAAGTTTTTCACATGCGAAGCTGAAACTAAATTTTGATTGCCGAAGGCAGATCATGTCCCCCCAAATTTTGGATTTTTTTTTGGCTCTTTAAAACTTATAAAAAAAATTTTAATTAAGCCCTTTAAAATTTTATAAATTATCATTAAACCTCTTAAAATTTTTGAAAATTTTAAAAATTTTAACCATTGAAAATTTTAACTAGGCCTTTCAAAAATTTTAGAAATTCTTATTAAGCCCCTTGATTTTTTTTTTGAAAAATTTTAATTAAGCCCTCCAAAAGATTTAAAAAGTTTAATTAGGTTTCCAAATCTTAACACCAAGATACGTCATTATTGATTGCAGAAACTTTACTCGTGTTTGTTGGCAGCCACCATCAAAAGGATGGACTAAACTGAATGTGGATGGTTCCTTCATTTTTCATTTATTTCAAGCAGCAATAAGGAGGGTTTTTTGGGGTCCGCAAGCTGGTCGTGTAACACCCCTTACCGACCCAGTCGTCGAACCCGAGTAATAGGATGGTATGAGCAAATACAAACATTTATATGCAATTTATATAAATTCCATTCACATAATATGTAATGTAATAATTTGAAGTTTACAAGGACTTAATAAAGTTGGTATTAATATTTAATTTGATACCATATTAAATATTGATACCAAATCACGACTTTCTTATGCAAAACAAGGTTATCAATATTTATTTTCTGGTATCGATACTCATATAAATATCGATACCATTTTGGCATTTTGTTTGTTTTAAAACTATTCAAGTGGTCAAGTATTGATATCAAATGCAAAATATCGATACTTAAGTTTAGAAATGGTAAATACCAATCTTTAAAATGTCCATTTCATGCCCAAAACACCTAAAACTCATATGGTAACCATAGATATAATTATAGACTTGAAAAACATCAACTAAGGGCATACCAAAAATATCACTTATAATAATCATATTAAGTGTCTAACCAATATGCAACAACTGGCACCTCAATCAACAATTCAAATTCAAACATAACACTATATTCAAAACAATCCAAATTTGCCCTCCAAGGCAGCTCAAAATAATTAACATGGCATACCTTATTTATCCATTTATAACACCTTATAATAATGATTCAATATCAACCATTCAAGCATACACAATACCTTACCAAATTCATTCAAACCTATCATATACATATCATTCATTTATTAAGCATATTTCAAATATGTTATCTGATCACCACATAAGCATTATAACATACATACTTAAACAATCAACAAAGATTACCAAATACCAAGATCATTACCAAACTTATAGTGTTATATATATTCACTTTACATTTAAAATGCTAAATTCATTCAAAACATAACATATACAACCACATAACTCTCCTAAGTACATGCCAAATATTATATACATTTCTTTCAAACCAACTATTTCATATCATGACATCATATTACCTATATAATTGCATACTCAAAATACCATTTCAAATACCAAATACACAATTCAACCATTTACTAATGCATATGTTTTCAAAAAGCATACCACTATATAAGTAAACCAAAACAACTCCTAAGTACATGCCACATAGCCTTAATATGGTTAACAGACTACAGAGTCAATATTGGGATAGTGTGAGCTTCTTGACGATCTGCCTAACACGTTCTACAAGTTGACACTACGGGAAAAAAAAAAAAGGGAGTAAGCATTACAAATGCTTAGTAAGTTCACATGTATTTAAAACTAAGTAACTTACCTCAGGTTATAATTATACACTACATGTTACTTAGCTTGGTAAAGTTTATCTATGATGGCAAATCAAATATCAAAAAGGTGAGTTCAACATTTATCATACTATATAGTAACTCAATCATATAACATTTCAATTCACTTAATTCAACATTTCATCATCATTCATAAAACAAATAATCATTTAATCAATTCATTATCTTAATCATATCATGCAATCTATTTACCTGCAATACATCTCATTTCAAATAAATGTTAAACACTATAGAGGTGTTACATTTAGTGGTATCAAAGCTACAAGTTTAGTTGATTATAGGATTGAATATAGTGCATATTGAGTCTATAAATACATACCACAATAACTTGTGATAGTGTGATGTCTTCAAATCCGAATTGACTCTGTTTATATAGATGCATCTTGATGGTCGAGTAAAATCGTGTTGTATCTAGTAAGTAAATAGTGATGTTCCTAATTTCGATCAGAGAATTGTTCTGGAGTGCTCATTCCGTAAATCTTAGGGAATGTGGCGAGATAAGCCTACTCCTAGTTGTTAAACTAGTGATTCACCCTATAACGACCCAAAAGTCAGTGGTATCAGAAAGTGTGATTTCGAGACCTCGTTTTCATAAACCGTACTCGTATTTACAGAGTTATATTAGAAGTGAATTGAAATTCGGTTAGATAATTTCGTTGAATTAGTGTTTAATTTAAGTATATGGACAAAATCATAAAAGTAATAAAAACTATATTATTAAGAATTGTTAATTAGAAATAAAATAGGGACCAAAGTGGTGATTATACCACCTTGGAATCATTATGGCCTGTTGGTAACTAAGGTATATATATGTTATAAGATTTTAATTTAAATAAATTAAAAGAAAGAAATGAAATGAAAATTTAATAATTTATGATAAGAGTAGTGGAAGGAAAGAGAAAGCATTTCCTTTCTTCTTCCTCGTGCAATTTAAAATAGGAGAAAAGATGGAGAAGAAAACTTCGGCCATTGGAGTTTAATTTTGAAGCTTAATTGCTTATTGTAATTTAGTTCTTTTCTTGTAATTTTTATGTTTTCAAAATCTCGATATTATAAGTTAGTCAACTCATGTTGAAATTTTTGATATTGTTAAATAATTAAGAAGTTTTCATTGTTAGATAGTTAAAGCTTTTAGTGATATTTTGATAGATTTTAAGTTTAGAATTAATAAAGGACTAAATTGTAAAATCAATTTATGATTTCATGAAATAGAGAATAAAATGCACGAATTTCAAAATTTAGTGGTAGAAATGTGAAATAGAGAATTAAATTAGGCTTAGAGTGAAAACGATATAAAAATTGGAGGTTAAATTTGAAAGTTATGTTAGTCTCGATTTTAGGACTAAATTGAATAAAATGAAAAAGTTGTATAACTTAGAAATTGAATGTGAAAGTGACTGTATATTGATTATTTATTATGTTTGTTTTAATCCATAGCTAATGTCAACGCGAATTCCTCGAAAAAGAAAGGAAAAGATAAAGTCGTTAACGAATAGCTCAAATTTTACTATTTTGTGTTTCTATAATCAGAATTACTTGTAAATTACTGCATTTTGAACTATATATGCATGGTGAGAATATAAGGTGAGTCAATTTGTGATAATGAGATGTATTTAGGTTGTTTCAAAATGATTGATGTTTTTGAAGACTAAATTGCATATATGTGAAAGATGCGAGTGTTTATATAATTATGAAATTTAATGCATAATGAGATATTTGATATTGTCATATGATTAAATAAATGAATTCATGATATAATTGATATAAATTGATATATATTGATTGAGCATGAAATAAGTAATGGAAACCCTATTAACTGTTCGGGCTGAGTTATATATAGATGACATGCCATAGGATAGGAACAGTTTAGGGTTACTTCGACTGTGAGTCAACGAGACATTGTGTGCCAATTTACTTCGGTTTAACCGATGAGACATTGGGTGTCAACTTATTTATAGTGTTGGGCGTAACTATTTGCTTCGAATCCGGGTGTCAACTATTTATAGCGTTGAGTGCCAAAGTGGTATGCTGGTTGGATTTGTGTATTAGTCCAAATCCGAGTCGTGTTTATAGGGATATAAACGATAAAATGAGTTATATGATTTCAATATGGAAAAAGAATGAGAAATGAAATTGAATAGGAAATAAAATGTGAACGTGTGGACTAATTTGTGAACATTGATATATCATGTTCCATGAAATCATAAGACTGAAAATTGAAATGAAATGAGCCATTAGAGGGATTTTGTTATAAAATGACTTGAGAAATTTGATAGAACGTACTAATATCATGGAAATGATTTGGTTTTGAATCTATGAATATGTGAATTGATATTTTGAATTTGTTAAGTTGCATAACATTTTGATTTTAACTCATACATCTTTATGATCTATGTTTTGCTTTTATGTCCGGATTATAAAAATACCTCTGAGTTAAACTTAGGTCATGAACACTTTAATCACCAACTCAATTATGAAATTATAAAAATACAATTATATATTTATTTCCCATATAATTAATATTATTATGACATTTTTGTCTCTTTATACATTTATATTATTTTTAAATAAAAATTAAAATTTCAAATCAAAAGATCAAACACATGTTCAATAAATATTAAAATACAAATTCATTATCGCTTTACCTATATTCATTATCGAATAAAATTTAAAAGAACCTACAATGTTTTCTTAGCCACATTATGTGTGATAAAATCGGGTAATATTTATAGTTTTAAATATTAATCTTATTATAGGTTCTTGTTATATCTACTCTTTTTTATATAATATCTAAAACTATCCATAACCCATTCTCAACCATTAAATAGGAGGATAATGCATTTTAACGCACTCAAACTCACGTTTTCCTGCACTAACAATAATATCAATACCAATTGAGTTAAGACCCAATTGACATATTTTAACTTATTTTAATTTAACTTGACTATTTGAAAAGTGTTAAATATTAAAAAGCCTTGAAAAAATAATTTTAAAATCAATTGAGTCCCTTGTTTGAAAGTTGCAATCAATTAATCGAGTTCCTAATTAAAAATTAGTAATTAATTGAGCCTTGTAATATAATTTTTTAATGGACCATTAAATGCTTATGTGACTTCTGACACGAAAAGTTTAATGATATTACTACTGACATGGCATCTGACATTAAAATTTTAACTTTGATTGTTTTAAAAAATAACTTGACTCAATAATTATAATATTTTTTATTACTCTCAAAAATCATAATATATATTTTTAATTCTAAAAAGTAAAATTATATCATACGTGGGAGGGAAGCTACAATCAGTGCTGAATTACATTAGGCATCTCCTCCCATTTGTGCACATATAAGACAGCAAACCCTTTTTCTGGGAAACAAAATAGTAGGCATGATGTGTTCCAAAGGCATTTATTACCTCTTCATGGTGTTGACTGTTAACCTCTGTTGGCTTGTTGGATAAGAAGAAAAAGCTTTTAAGGAGACATTGGAATATTTTAATATTAACGTAGATGACACTTGGGATTATGTAAGCATTTAAAATAGCGGTACCATACCCGTTGGGTTCCTAGTACAGTCAGGCCCATAGCTGTTTGGACCCGACCCGAGTTGCAATATCTATTAATAACTGAGCTACTTTTTTTCTCGCATAAACCCTAGCGCCCCTTTTGTTATTTCGACAAAAACCCTAGTCGCTTGCCTTTTCCTCATCTGCTTTCTCAAAGAAAAACAATGGTAATGTTTTTTTTTTTTTTGTATATTAAGGTGAAGTGTTTTTATTTTTTATCTTCTTATTATATGTTACAATTGGCTGAACTTTTGCAGACTGGAGAACCAGTGAACCCCAAAGCATACCCACTAGCGGATGCTCAGTTAACAACCACGATTTTAGATCTTGTTCAACAAGCTGCCAACTACAAGCAGCTCAAAAAGGGAGCTAATGAAGGTCAGGAGATCATGCTCGTTTTCATAAATTTTTCGTTTATTGCTATTATTGTTATTATTTCGATATGGGTTTTGCTTTCATTTTTTTTTTAAATTGGGTTTTTTGGGATTCAGCTACTAAGACCCTGAATAGAGGTATCTCGGAGTTCATTGTGATGGCTGCTGATACCGAGCCCCTTGAGATTCTGCTCCATCTTCCTTTGCTTGCTGAAGATAAGGTAATTCCTTTATGGATATTTTGCATTTCTCATTTAGACGTTTTATTCACTTAATTCTATTGGATTTTGTTCAGTTTTCTCTATTTGAGCATTTAGACTAGGCAAAGTAATTGCTAGGGTAGTTGTTCTGAATATGTTGATAGGTGGTATGGCTGCGAAACTGCTTGTTTGAATTGGATGGGATATTCTTTTATGTTCTCCTGTACTATTTGGAATTGCGTTTGTATTCACGTTTGTCTTCTAATTGCCAAACTCTGCTATAACTCGCTAATTATGTGGCAAATTGCTTGTGCCTTTCATTTCCCTTGCATAAAGCCATATGAAACATAGAATTTTGAGCAGTTTCAGAGTTTCCCCTTTTTGTTTATAACTTTTGTTTGATATTATGTATTTTGTACATGCTGTTCCTTGGTACAACTCTAATGAGCTAAATAGTCATATCACTGTTGAGATGTTTAGCTTTGGGAGGTTTTTTTTTTTTTTTTTTTTTTTTGAGAATTTGTCTTTGGGGTCATTTATAGTTTTATTGCTTCAAATCAATGTCGTCCTTCCTAGCTGTGAATTTAAAACATCTAATTCTAGTGAAAAATTTAAGAGGTCATTTAAATAAGATTATGCACTTTCTATTTAATACGAAGATTTTACCTCTCTTGAGCTAATGGTGAATTCCTCAATGTAAATTTCCTCATGGGGAACAATCTTAAATGCAACGCCTTGATTCCTTGCCATGGAGCAAAAGTATCTAGGATCAGTTGCTAGATTTCTATTTCCAATGGTTTTTGTTGAAATATTACAAGGCGTTCATAATCACAATAATGGATTTGTATTTGAGTTCTGCAGAATGTTCCCTACGTATTTGTTCCTTCAAAGCAAGCACTTGGACGTGCATGTGGGGTTACAAGACCTGTAATTGCATGTTCTGTCACATCAAACGAAGGAAGCCAATTGAAATCCCAAATACAACAACTCAAGGTATTTTGCCTTCCAGTATCTTACCATATAAATCTAGTCAATGTTTTGCACTTGTTGTGGCTGACTTTGCTCCTGCATTTTATGTTTTTTATTTTTATTTATTTATTTATTATTTTTTTATTTTGTGAAATGTAGGATGCTATTGAGAAGCTCTTGATCTAGAATCTTATGAAAACACATATTCGGTGTGATGGGCCTCTCGGATTGTGGTGGTCGCTCCTTTAGAGGCTTTGACTGATGAAGTTATGCCACATGCGAACCACTCTTTTAGAATCTGACTTTAAATGTGATTGTTGTGACTTATCACATTTTCTTATGAATTTAGAGAAAGGATAATCTTGAATTGATGCATACCGAAACTTAGTATGAATGATATGCTATTAATTAATGTAGCTTGCTTAAATATGTTTTGGTTTTTCTGTTATAGTTTTCACTATTCTTAATTGCTTTTGGCTGATTGGTTGAATACAAGCAAGCTGCTCTATATGATTAATCTGGTACAGCTCCAGAGTCTGGACTTCTTGTGTTGACTTCTCTCCGGGAGTGAAACAGTTTCGGCAAATCTTGCGTGGTTTACATTCCATTTGTTAGGAAGGAAATGAAAAATGAAGAAATGAAGTAATTTAATGGTCTAACGTGCACTATGTACTAAAAGTTTAAAAAAATGTGCATATTAGTTCATTATATTATTAAATAAAGTAAATTGGTCTTTTTTCTATTAAAATTTTATTTATTTGTATTGTTAAGCGATAATGTTGATGGAATAATCAGATAAATGTGGCATGTCATGTTTACTTTATAATGATGTATGGGGATAAATTTTTAGCAGCAAAAATAATGAAATTTTTAATAAAATGGTAATTTTATTTTTTATTTAATGTATAGTAATTAATTTGTTTAATTTTTAAGTAGAGAGAAAATGTAATTTGATTTTTAGAGAAGTCTTCTTCATTATATTTTTACTTGTGGCCTATTTGTTTATGGTATATTTATTTTTATAAAATGAATTTTTCGGTACATTTAAAATCGGGAGGATAATGTTGTTAAGATTTGAATCAAGATTTTCATAATTGAATTGATAGTTAAATTAAAATATTATTAAAATTTATAAAAAATAAAAATTGGTTAAATTGATTAATCTTTGGTTTTGGATCAAGGTATTAATTTAGATTGATTTGAAACCTAGAGCTTAAAGTGGTAACATAGAACTCTTAACCACCGGGTGGTTTGATAAGAGGGTTGAGTATGAACAACAAATAAAACCTAAAAGAAAGGAAAAGAAAGGTGGAAGTTAGAAGCAATGGATGGGCTCGTTTTCAGCTGGATTCTCCTATGCTACTTCAATTCCAGCCTGACATTGTTTTGACAAGACAAGACACTAGATGTATCTCACAGTTTTTGCCAGCATCTAGACCCACCTTTGTATCTCAGGAGTAACTAAATAAAAGTATAATTATTAGAGTGATTGATATGGTATAATTATTTTATATTATATTTGGTAGTATAAATTATAATTATATAATTATATAATTTATAGTTTTAAAAATATTAATTATTATAAAAATTATTAGTATGATAAAAATAAATTTTAAATAAATAACAAATTAAAATTAAATTATCGTATACATCATGTTAATTTAAAAAATAGTTAATAACACGATTACTAATAAAAATAACAAAAAATATATATCATATATAATTTTATCTAATTGTTCCAATGTATATTTGTTGGGTTACTCCTTTCAGATTTGACATATGCTCCTTATCACCATCTGTTGGTAATTGATCAAGTTCATCACTATCTGAATTTAAATATGCATTATTAAGATTATCAATATCTCTTTCTTTCATATACTCTTTGAAATATGGATAATCTCAATTTTACCTATGATTCAACTTATCAAATATGAAATATGCTAGTATGATCAAACCTTTTGTTTTTATGCTATACTAACGTGATGCTAATATATAAAAAAAAAATATTTTAGAACAATAAATTCAACTACATTTCGAAGCCTTGAATGCCTCGAATTAAAGAGTCTTGTGAGTTGTCTATGACACTTGTGTTTGACACCATTCTCTTAAATGGTATCATACCCCAAGATATAGTGTAAGAAAATCTTTTATATTTGCATAATTAACATTGACATTATAATATTTGAGTTAACAATTCAAATAGTAAGTGGTTATCCAAGCATCTTGCTATATTGTAATTACAAGTAATTATACCCTAGTCTAATCATTAGATAATTTTTCAAACACTACTTTAATATATAATTAATATAAAATTTATGACTTTTTTAAAATAATTATATTGAGATTGGATATATAATTAAATATATTTAAATTTCTTTATAACAATTACCTTTTATGATAATAATTTATTAAAATAGCCAAGTTTGTCATAATTTTTTTTATATTTTATTTTAAGTCTCTACAATAGCTTTTCACTTGTAACAAACAATCCCTGTAATTATAAATATCTTCTTTACTAAAATAGCTTTTTATAATAGCATTGTGCTCAAATTTTAAAATAAAATGCATATTTAATATAAGTGAGAATATTAATTATATTTTATTAAATAAAAATTATCTTGATAAATTAAATAAAAATAATAAATTTTAATTAAGCTATTATTTTAACAATTTTTTATTTTTACATAAAAAATCTATTAATCATATTTTATTAAATAAAATAATATTTAATAACTGGAATTGCATAAAATTTTTTATTAAAGATATCAACTTAATAAATCATTTAAGTTTCGTACATTTAAGTATTCTGCCACGTGTATAAAAAAATTTATTCTTCTATAAATCGGAAACTCAAATTCACTAATTAAACTTTACAACTCATAAATTAGTTAATTTTAATCGAATTTAAGACATTTTTAGTCATAATAGCCAAATATGATTTAAATATAAAATATAATAATTAAAGAGAATTAGTGTAACTTAAAATATTAAGAGATATGGTTTGAATGGGTTGGTGAGGAATTTAGTTCCAGTCCTTTGACTGGTCACATTAAACAAACAAAGCTTGGTATAATTTCAGTTTTAATCCTTTACAATATGCTCAAAATATCTATCTATATCTAAAAGGAAGGTCCAACCTTCCTTGATTGACACGTGTATCAACCTCTCTTATTCTTTTTTTTCATTATATAGAAAAATTGTCAAATTTCAATTTTAGTCCCTATGATATAATCAAATTTAAGATTAAATCTTTATACTTCAACTTTTTGACATAACTTGGCACTCTTTTTAACAATGTTCATTGATTAGCCCAAATACTTTATTTTGATCAAAAAGCTGATGTAACTTTTAAGAGTTGATAAAGCTATTAAAATTATTTGTTAAATTCAAGTCAATTGCAATATTATTTTCTTTTGTTACATGGCTATTAAGTAAGTTTTTTTTTAATTTTAAAATATCACACTAATGAATTTAACAAAAGAAACTAATTGTGTTGTGTTAACAATTGGATTTGAATTTTAAATTGAAAAATAGAGTGACTAAATATCTAAAGTTGAAAGTAAAAAGACTAAATTTTAGATATTCAAAAGTATAGAGACTTGAAGTATATTTTAATATTCAAATATTTACACTATAAATTGATCCAAAAGTAATTAATAATCAACTATACTTGTATTCCTATTTTGATTATTCAACTCTTAAAATTTTCAATTTAGGCACTAACGTTTAAATGTATTTTTGTTCCGACCACCCACCGTTAAATTGATAGCATAAAACCTTTTTCTAACTGGTGTAATAACACATTTAGTCCTCAATACTTACTTGTTCTATCCATTTGATCACAATTCTAACTAATTCAATAAATTTAACCCATCATATTTACAAATTCTATCAAATTAATCTTCAAACTTTCTAATCAAAGCTTCCAGCTTGTAAAACAGAGTCACCCCACATCTATAAATTTGAAAAACCCAAAAAAGAAAAAAAAAAGCTTCTCTCAACTAACGAGCTGTTTTCCGAGCTAATTCTAGATACCAGTGAGTTTATATTGAAACTTCATTTCATTTTTTTTCATTAGTTTTCTTCTAAATATAATATTTTATAACCTTGAGATTGATAAGATTTTGGATAAAGAAAATGGAAAAACCTTAAACAAAACACTTTAGATTTACTCTTGTTGTTAGCAATATGATATTTTCTTCCAGGTAAGTAGAAATAGTTCTTGAAGTGGGTCTTTGAAATTGGAAATTAAATCCAAAATAAAAAAATTAGGGCTTTAAAAATCCAATTGTTCAATCAATAATTATTTAAGAAAAATTAAAAACATTTAATTTTTAATAATGAAAAAATGTGAAAGAATTAATTGAATTTCCTTTTGCTACATTGATAAAGGTTTTTAGAAAAATTATAAATTTATTAAGAGATTATTATGTGTTCTATTTATTTTTAATTTTAAATTCACAATAAGCAATACGTATCGCTAATTCTATGATTTAGTGTCAAATCATTTACCAAATCAATTAAAAACTAAAATTATGCTATTCAAGTGAAAAATTATTTTTACAAATATTAATTTATTTATATAATTTTATTATATATTATATTTTTAAAATTTACTTTTTATTATTTTTAATGGTGTTTGTTAATTTCTAACACCAACTTCTTAAAAATATAAATAAAAGGGTTATGTACTAAATTGGATAATTTCAACCATAAATCAAACAGTTAATAGATGTGGAATCCTCTTGTTTTAAAAGTTGAAAGCTTTGATTAGAAAGTTTGAGGATCAAATTGATAATTTATAAATGTGAAGGGTTAAATTTATTGAATTGTTAGAATTAGAATCAAAATGGTAGAATATGTGAGTATTGATGACTAAGTGTGTTATTATACTAGTTAAAAAAAGGCTTTCTGTTAGCAATTTAACTGAGGTTGACCAAAATAGGAACAAATTTAAACATTAGTGTCTAAATTGAAAAATTTTAAAGTTGGATAACCAAAACAAGAACACAAGTATAATTGGATGATCATTTGTGGAATTTACCCTTGGAATTATTGGAAGGAAAAAGTTTTTGGCTGAATAGAATTTTATTAAGTGAGGGACCAATTGAGCGTGAAAACGTTGGAGTGGGCCATCACTATACAAGTATGCATGGCATGATAAACATGCTTCTTTTTATCTTTTAAGAATTAATTGGTTTCTTAGAATAACCAGAGCAGTAACCCTCATCAAGTGGGCGTGCCAGAGTGGTTATCGGCATGGGCGTAGCTAGGGGGCTGGCATGGTCCCGGCCTCTTTAAAATGGAAAATTTTATTTTAAGTTATTAAATTTTTTTAAAAATTTTAAATTAGTAAAGGTAAAATTACACTTTAGCTCCTCCTAAAATTATTAAAATTCAATTTAATCTTTTACAAATTATAGAAATATAAACTATAAAAAATTAAAATTTCATCCGGCCCCTCTAAAAAAATTTTCTGGCTTCGCCCCTAGTTATCGGGTATGACTAGAAATCATGTAGGCTTTGCTCGCGTAGGTTCAAATCCTGTCGCTCACGCTTTTTTCGAATTTTTATCTCCTCTACTTTCTAAAGCGACATACGGTTTGTCTTGGGTTTTTTGTAACATAATAATTTTATAAAAAGAAAATCAAATCATAATTTTTGACACAAATCTTAAAATTATATTTAAATTTTAATTTAATATGTAATTTAATATATAAACTTTAATTTGGTGTAATTATATGCATTTAATTGTGGTTAAAAATATATATAACTTTCATTTTGATTTAATTATACATATTTTAAAAATAAATATATTAAATTATTTTTATATTGGATAAGTATAATTATTTGTGTATGTAATATATAAATATAAATATAAATATAAATATAAATATAAATATAAATATAAAATGATGTTATATAAATAATTATGTTAATTTATGAAAATTGAATCAAATCAAAATTTTCTATGTAAAATTACAGATTAGACCAAAATTAATGTATCGTTTTGAAATTTATCTTTTTCTTTTTAAAATTACAATCAAAGCTTATATTATAATTTAGGGTAAGTGGATGTTAGTAGTGGGATTCAAACCCTTGACCCGAAGTGTTAACGTAGAGTTTTAACCATTTACTCTTTTGGTTGTTGACATTTTAAAATCATTTTTTATCATATTTAATATACAATATTATTCCATATAATTAATACAAAGAAATATTATTCAAAATAATAATTAATATAATGATTATAAAAATCTACTCATTATTAAAATATTTGTCCAATTAGAAAAATTGATATATTTTTATAAGATTTTAATTTTCACCTTTTTTAATCATCAACAAATTGATGATAATTCATAATTAATAAATAAATAATATAATTATAATCTATTAGATTAGATTATATAAATGTAGTGCATTATTTATAAAATTTATATATAATATAAAATTATTTATTATATAAATAATTAAAATTGTCATTTAAAACTAAACTACTAAAAATTTTTCCTTTTCTTTTTTACTTAATGAAAATATAATAACTTAAATATAATATTAAATTTAATATTGTCTTGATTTATATCGAGTCATATGAAAGTTCTTATCAAATATTTAATATTAATATTTATTATATATAATTGGTTTAACAAAATCATTTTAATAATTTCAGAATTCATATTTATAAGTATGATAAAAAATTTATCAAGTAAAATTATTTAATCAAAGTTTTTATGATAAATTTTATAAATAATAAAATATTTAAAATGATAAATTATGTATATAACAAAGCATGAGTGTTGGCTCAAAATAAGCAACAAAAAAATTAGAATTACTTGAGCATGTGACATTTGTCACCTATAATATGCTGAGAAATCGACAATAAAATTGACTACATGTGCAAGCTCTATTTTTCATCTAATAAGGACATCTTTCCAACTATATATTTCATCTTAGTTTGAATAAGGAAAATTCATTTAGAGTGTGTTTGTGTAGCATCTCAATCGCTCGACCAATCGATTGGCTATACCGGAATTGCCACAACATAAATTTTTAAATGAGACATTAACAAGCGTATTAAGAGTGATTAACAATAATAACTTCGCTAAATTGTAACAATCAACTCCGTTAGAATAATAACAATGTTATTCAAACTCAATTATAGAAATTTTTTATCCTAAGGCTTAGCCTGTAGGTCGCCTCCATTATATATATGTTACAATTAAGAAGAATAAGCTCACACAGGCTCGACAAATCCTGGCTTAGTCCTTCTCCAACGTCTCGCATAGTCCTTTTTACCTGAACACATAATAAGAAGCTAGGTAAGTTCAAATGAATTTAGTGAGTTATTAATATAACGTATTCGAACATGATGTTATCATAAGATATGTCTTCGATGGCCTGGTCTCATGCTGACATCACTTGCATGAGGGCAAATAGAACGTCTTTATGGTGCACTCTTAACATCTTTTGCATTGGAACAACTTGCAAATGGACACATTTATACATTGGCACGATTCTCTATTTTCATCGTTCGTGCGTTAGTTTATCTTGTAGGATGGTTTCGCTTATGCATTTATATTGGTCTCATACAAACAACTTGTTATCAATTTTGGCAGTCGATCATGTGCTGGGTATCTTGGAAAATAATACTGTTGCAGACTAACACTAAGTGGTTGGTCTTTGAAGGATCATGCATGAAATTTTACACTTATAGGACCCTTAAGTGCGAACTCACACACGACGACTTAAACATGCGAGTTCGAACTTGGCAGGTTTATACATATGAATTCATTCTTGGTGGACTTAGATATTCAGAATCATGCTTTGGCAAATTTAAACTTGTGGATTCGTACTCGTCGGTTAGTCCTTATGAACTCTTACTTGAAGAATAGTCCCTGCAGACTTTTTCGTGTGGGTTCATGGATGCGGAATCACATATGCGGAACCATAGATATGAAATCATATATGAAAAATCATAAATACGAAATTATATATGTCGATTCATAAGTACTGATTCATATATGCGGACTCTTAGATACGGATTTGTATATATGGATTCGTAAGTACGGAATCATATATGCAGATTCATAGATACAAATACATAAGTACATATTCTTATATATGGATTCATAGATACAGATTCATGCCTGCGGACTCATTCACGCAGATTTCTTGAACAGATAGTCCCGTGGACTTTCATATGATGGAGTTCTACGTATAACCTTTGCATGGAAACTTAGAGACAAGTTAGCGGATTGTCTTAATTTGAAGTATGGGGACAAGTTCAATAGACCGTAATAACTTGGAACATGATGAGAAGTCCAACGGACCATCATAACTTGAGTATGCCCATGGCTATGGGACTTGTTGTTGGATATGGTATCCTAAATGTAGTATTTTCATCAAATACACGCTTGTAACTTTTTCGAATTTATTGGTTAATAAAACAAATTCATTGATTATGTTAATATACTTTGTATAATTTTCCTCACATGGTTTTCCCGTGCAAAGCAAAATGGAAGCAAATGTTGCTCATTGGTTGTTTACTGTTTAATTAATACTAAACAATATTATGTGGTTGGATCGTAGTACAAAAAAAAACTTGTATTAGTAGACGAACCTAAACATGTCTTTAGTTTAATTGGAAATGAATAAATCAATTAAAAAACTAATATGTTGTCTATCAAGTCTAATTGGGGAGATGCTTTGTCTTGGGCATCAAAGCGGATTATTCCCAATAGATAGAGATATAGATGTGACTAAATGGACTAACAATACATCGGGCAAGACCCAAGCAGAATAGATCCTGAATCCGTTTATAGATTTATTCACTTGTGACGTTCATAGTGTGACATACCTAAATCCTGAGTGGATGGCGGACTATGTATGAGTGACTTGTACATTTTGATGTAAGTAAAAGCTTGAATTCAAATAGATAAGGAACCGAAATTTGGTGCATTGGGTGTACGTGTAACACCCCAAAATAGAGCTTAGAAGTTTTAGGGATATTTTAGGGATTATAGCTTTAGTGTGCTCAGAAATTTTGTTAGCACAGTATTCAAAAATGTTTTTGTTTATGGTATTTAGAAAATCTAATAAAATTTTGAAAATAATGTTAAAAAGGTTTTTAATTTTGAAATAGGGACTGATTTGTAAAATAGGAAAAATTCTGTGTGTTTACGAAGCAATTAAACCAAAGCTTTAAAATCAACCTAATATCTTCCTGTACCTATAAGTTTCATGTTATTTTTCTTCCTATTCAATTGTCTTGCCGTCCATTGCTCCCTAAGTCTCTCCTATTCAATTTTTTTTACAAACTTGATTCCTTTTGATTTCCATCATCACCCAAGCCATAAACCTTCATAGAATTTCAAGGAAAACACCTAAAACACCATAGATTTCTCCATTGTTGAATTTTTAGGTTTTTCAAGCTTTTGATCAAACATTCGGGTTTTCATCATCTAAGGTAACGATTCAACTCCTAAATAGTTTTAAATGTTATATAGTCTTTAAAACTAAGTTTTTAGCCATTAAATCACATATTTTGAATAAAAGCCGAAAATTGGCTCGTTATTGGTGGATTTCAAGATTTTGGGTAAAAATGTGGTTTCAAAATATTTTTCAATTAGTTTTTATGAGATTAAAATGTTTCTAAACTTGATTTGAAATTTTGTTAAATATTTCTTGGGTTTTAAATTAATTTCGTGAAAATTTCCATGAACATGTTGAAAGTTTTCATACCATGAATTAAGTAGTTTTGCGCAGTTTAAAGGTTAAAAATCTGTCGTAGGTGAATAATTAGATGAACAGAATCAATTTTAGACAAAAAAGATAAATATAGACCGAGATATTTGGAATTTAAGTTTGTTATGTTGAAGGTTTCGATTATTTGAGAACTTAGTGTATACTTATGTTTTTGATTGCTTGAGTTGAATCCTTATCTAATTTTTGAATGTGTTGTTATGTGATTTGTTGTGTTAAAGCTTTGGATTCATTAAGACCATCTATAAGTTAAGGAAAGGCTAGTTTGGGCTTTCGACATTTCGGTGAAAACGTATTTGGTGAGTGTTTAGAATAGCTGTTTGTGGACACGATTCAATGTGTTATTTGGGAATTTAGTTGTAGCCTAAAACCCTACTCTAAATTTTGAGTGTAAGCTTTCTCATACTCATGCTTAACTGGTGAAATATGTGTTTGAGTTATTATGAAAATATGGATTGAGATGAGATGCTATTACATGAGTTATGTGTTTATGATTATTGTTGTGAAAGTGTATATGTAAGAATGTCATACATGCTAAGTGGCAATAATAATATTGTGCTAATGATGCAAATATGCAGTGATAGTGAATGGATAATCGGTAAGTAATATGTGTGTTTAATAATTGATATTTTGGCCTTGTGAACTTTGACACTGTTGGATATAGTTAGTATGCCATAGGATTATGAGTACTCGCCTATATGTGGTATGTGATTTGGGCGTTGAGGCCCTGAGACATGTTGGAGAGATAAGGGAATATGAGTTAAGCTCCATTCAATGGGACATGTTTGGTGTGATGGAGAGTGTTAGTTATATGCTTCACTTTTTTGGGATATGTTAGATTTTATGAATCTTTTGGTGTGTTAGAGATTTGTGTATATGATGAGTGGTGATAGAGCCCACTTTTACATTTCATAGCTTAAGTGCCAAATTATCTATAAATATGTTTATGAGTATTGTGATACATGCTTAAATGTTATGTGATTATTTGTGTAATGTGATATATGCTTAAAAGTGAATGTGATTACCTTGTAAATGAACTAGTAAATAATGCACGAGTGAAGTATAATATAACAATAGAGTTGGAACTGTTGAGGTTTTGCCATATGGTTGTTTCGTTAATGCTTGATGAATTGTTTGCATGGTAGTTGTTCTAAGTATTCACTGAGCTTGTTAAGTTCGCCTACTCCTTTTAATCCATTGCAGATTAGAAGCGTTTCGAGGGGTGATCCAAGTAAGTCTTTTACGTTAATTTGTAGGTGTTTATTATCTGTTTATGATTTGGGAAATAAATGCAACATGGTAGAACTATTGCATAAATGTTGCCATGACGTTTTGGTTATTTTTATAGCTTATTAATTCTTAGGATTTATGGATATTGTTCTTGTTATATTGCTTGGTTTATCAGACATGTTTTCGATGATTGAACTGTTATTGTGGTCATTTTGATATTTATTTGACAAGGTAGTAGTTACATGTTGAATTGTTTATGATTGGGATGGATTATTAACCTTATTATGCTATATTTTTGGTCTGGAGCAGATGTATTGATATTCGAGTTTTAAAAATGATACCTTTGTGATATTTCATTGTGTAGGAAGTCAGTATTGTAATTTGATATCGATACCTAATCATAAGTATCGATACTCGAGGTAGAATAATTGATACTTTAATAAATATACCGATATTTTTTGGGATTTGATTTTTAGACAAGAAATATAATGCTGTTTTGGTACCAATTTTTCAACCGATATCTATACCTTTTAAAGGAAATATCGACAATGTTATTTCAGTATCGATACCTACGTGATTGTGTTGGGAAATTATGCTATGTGGTCCCTATGCATATCTAACTATATTTATATGATTAATTAAAGTGTGAGTAGTAGGTCTAACTAATAATTAGGAGTATATTTGACTTAAAAACTTGTGTAAATGCTAGAATGGAAGATGTTTCTTTAACAATGAGATCATTCGTACTGTGTGTGATATGAGACAGTGGTGTGGCATCTTGATATTCGAGCTCGACGACCGGGTCGGGTATAGGGTGTTACAGTATGACTTCTGTAGTATGTAGCATCATTCACAACAGTGAAATTCATAGCCCAAAACATGGGTAAATGATCCTTTAATTGGCATTACATGGTTGATGAAAAGGAAACGCGGCCTCGGGTTGTCCGTCTGTGATGGATGACTTGGTTACTATTTGATAGTGATTGACTTTTAATGAAGGAAGATGAAATGGCTATCATAAGATAAAATATGATCATATTGAGAGAATGTATATTATCCCAAAAGATACCAATGATATCCTATGAGGGTAACACATTTATGACGAGGTTATTGGACGAGCACTGAGTAGTTGCTTTTGAAATGGTATGTCATTGAGAAGAACTTAATTATAAATAATTTGAGCCTCAACTACATATATCAATCGGTCCCTCTGCTAGCTTGTTGAAACTAGAAATGAATTCTGTGTTTGAATAGAAATGAACATAATGAATATAAAAAAAGAAATGAGAAACATTTAGGAATGATTATGATTTTCTTCAAAATGGAGAAATGAAATCATTTGGAAATGAATGTAGGTTTCCAAAAATAGAAATGAAAATGAAAATTTACAATCTTATATAAGGTTATTTAAAAAATGATAGAAGATCGAGTTTATGTGTTTAAACTATTTTGAAGCTTGAAAATGAAAATAAACTATTCGGTCACAGTAAACATGTTGAGTTGTGACATATTGAATGAATTTTCTCAAAATTTTATCGGGGTAAAATGGTCAAAATTTTACCTAGGGTTAATTCGTCAAAAAATTACTGGAGTAAAATTGGGATGAGAAAATTATTTAATATGTAAATATTAAAGTTTATTTTGGGAAATAGAAAAACTGAATCGAGTTAGATTGCATTACAAAGTACTGGGTCAAAAAGGCCTAGTAAGTATTCATAATTGGACTTGATGTGAGAGAGGCCTCAAACCCCTCATATAACATGAAAAGGGCAACAACCTTTGTAGAAATACAAGGGTGAGTCGTTTACGCCTCTCCTACTTTAAGTAGGATATAGTTTTCCTATTTAAAATAAACTTCTACAACTCTACAAGGGTTTTACATTCTCTTTCTTTAAATAGATGACATCGGTAGAGCTATAAACACAACTTTTGAGAGATTGTTATTCTGCCGAAAAATAGAGAGAATTTATTCTCAAATTATAAATATATTGTTTAGAATAATAATTTTACCGGTTTCTATTAAAGAAGAGAGAATTTTCGTTTTCACCCTAAATGAAAAACTTTTTCTAGTTTTGTGTTTTAATTCAATTGGTTCGAGTCCACACTCGAAACAGTTCGTGGTATGAGAATAATAGAGAAGATCGTTTGGTTAAAATCCAGAAAACATCAATGATCCACTTATCCAAAAACACAGGTACAAATTCAGTTAATGTTATTACTATAAATACTAAAAACCAGGTCAGTTTTCAAAATTTTAATTTTTCGCTGTGTAAGAAAATCGTTTTCAAACTGATTTTTTTCCATACATGAGACTCAGAGCCTTAGACTCCGCAGAGTCTCATACTTGAGAAGAACCCTCATAGAGTTATCACATATTTGTGCGCATATATCTCCGTACAATCCAACTGAACCTCTGCAAAGCCAGATATTAGGTGGCCCAAAGTGCACAACATGAAATCTCTTTATTCTTTCATCTATCATTACATCCCTCCATACTCAGCATATCAATTATTTTCATCAAAATAACACATATCAATCATTCAACAATATATTGTAATCAATAGCAATTTACCCAGAAGCTACTTATAAATACATCAAACTTATGTTTACAACATGGCATGCATTTGCACACCAATTTAGCATGCATCAACATTACAACAGAAAACTCCTCAAACCAAAAATACACAAGGTAACTAGTGGACAATTTAGATATCATCATATACCAAAACTTGAGCTCACAATAACATGCACCTTATATCCTAACATACTTCTGCAATTTTGGCAACTTTACCATGACAAGGTATCACTTTCTCATAAGCATAACGCACAATCAAAACAACATAGTACAAAGGTATATAAGACAAATACTGAAGATTTAAGTTTAGGAACTCACTGACATAATACCTTAAGGATGCTTCACTTGCTAATTTGCCTTTCCCATTGTCATTTGGTACCTTTCCATCTTCGCAGGTTAAATAATAACAACCATATAGAATCGACTGTGAGACATTTATGAGCATGATAATCGAGCTCTAACAACATGCAGAGTAAATTCTCTACTTAACATCTTACAACCAACATTTAGTCAGATATTCACAGTTTTTTTCTTTCATACAAAATCAAAAAGATAAAGAAGAGTATAAGAACGTTACCAGTTCACAAATTTCGTATTTGATTTAGCTAAATTGTTAATTTTCACCTACATGTAGTTCGATTCCTTCATTCCTCTGTCTCTGGTCGCAAAATATCTAGAGAGAAAATGATAGTTGAGAAGAAGTTGGAAGAATGAAAAATATATGTTCATCGTTTTCCTTCTCCCATTATATAGACACTCGCATCATATTGATCGTTCAACACTTTCCATGCAAGCACTAACTTGATGTAATATAAAATATTAGAAATGAGCCATTATTCCCCAACAGGTCTCTCAGAAAATTCGACAATCCTCATTAATGAGCAATTCAACCTCCAAGTTTTACAATTTGGTATAGATAGGATGCCATAGGATCAAATTGAAACATATAAAATAACTCAGGGTCTCCAGTCCAATATGGCCAAGTCTTGATTAAAAATTCAGGTGTGAGAGTTTTGATGAAAATTTTAAAATTTTTGAGATTTTTTAAAATGCTAGTATTTTAGAATTCATCAATTCCAAAATGTTGGGATTTGTAATTTCTTTGTTTGGATAAAATTTAATTTAAAAAATTAGGTTATTGAAAATTTACAAATAATTATAAAATAAGAATAATTATATTAAAAAGAAGTAATATAAAAATTATATATGCATATCATTATATTGGTAACAATTTATAAATAGTTTTAATAAAATAAAATTTAAAAAGTAAATATTAGATTTGAAATTTAAGCTTTTTATCTTATAGTGAGACCATGTCTATTAAATAAAAAATTATGAGAAATTTTGAAAAACTACCTATTTAGGTAGAATTTGAAAAAGAAAATTGAGCTATTAAATTCCTTGTTAAATTATTTATAAATTTTGAAATTATTCAATATATTTATCCATACAAGTAAACTCACTTTCAAAATTTAAAAAAGCTTAATACAAATAAAATCTCTTTTACAAATTCCTCACTCCAACCTTAATTTAAAATTCATCAAACCTTTCCTATTAAAGCATAATTTTTCCAAAACTAATTATTTTTAACATTATTTTTAAACTATTGCAACATTAATTTTTATCTAGAAAAGATTCATGATTATTATGTATGATATTTAACAAATGTTCAGAATCACTTGTTCTATGCAATATGCTTCTGTTCTATCTATTTCATGAATTAGAAAAAAAGAAGAAGAAAACATAATCTTTTATTATAATCTTCAACTATCTATTTTAATTTTCACCCAATAATTTAATTGATTGTTTTAAAAATAAATTATTATATAATATGTTTACAGTTAATTATCAATTTTTCATAAAATTTATGAGAAATTACTAAATTATTTTACATATAAATTGATTAATCCAACTAAACCCATACATGACGCTAGTACGCAAACTAGTTAGTAATATAATAAACAAATTATAAAATAAATTTGTTAATAATAATGTTATTCATATAGCTCCCCTCCACTATATCAAAGGTTTGGAAGAGATGACGAAATGTGGTTGGGGTTGGACTGGGAGGGACCATTTTTCCATTTTGTTGGATGTTGAGCCTTATTCAACTCATCACACACACACACAAATCACTCTTTTTTGGACCATCTATTCAATCAGCACCACCTGCTCCAGACTTTATGTTTAGGTTTTATTTTATTCATTTTTGGAGGATGGTTGGAGATAAGGTCTCTGCCACTGCCGCGAAATACAAACCCTCAAATCTCTATGATGTGCCATTTTGATGCGCACATTCATACACAAACAAAATACGCAAACTAACGACAAATGCAGTGCAGTCGCCACAACAACACCGAAACCTATTTTACTCTCGGGTTTCTCAATATATTTGTGTGTGTTTGTTTTCACATCAATAATGTTCAATGTATAGTCAGAATATGATTTCCCTTTTCATGGACATAAAATGTTCAATGTATATTCAGAATACGAAAAAGGGTATCGAGTATATCCGTATCGATAGGGACGGAACCATAAGTACAATTAAGGGAGACTTGAAAGGTATATATATAAATTTAACATAAAAAAAATTATTGTGAAAACTTTTAGAAAATATGACAAACCAGGAGTTAGTATAAAATTCAAAGTTGACTGGATCGAGTTTTAGAGAAACTAAACTTAAAAAATATAAAATATAAATCAACAGTACATTTTTAAATAAATTATCCTGTTAGTTATTCTAAATAAGCAATCGTTTCTATTTTGGTCATCTTAAAATTTTTCTAGTTAATTTGATTAGCTAAAAAAATTAATTAAATTGATCACATCACCATTAAATAGTAACATAAGCCAAACAATGTATATTTACATTAGTCACTCTAAATAAGGGTTATTTTAATTTTGTCATTTCATTTTTTTTGTATAAATGCACCGTCAAGTTGATATTTTTTGTATAAATTATCTTTGCTCATAATTTTTTTATCCTTTTTTAAAAGAATTTTTTCACGTAAAATATTTGTGTTCGATGTTTACTTTTTCTTTATTATTTTACTTGTCTCAACATATAATAATATTTTTTGATATAAATAAATATAATAATAACAACAACAATAAGTGCTTATATAAAATAGGAACTCATGAGCGGCTGCATTTGACACGGCTTTGAGGAACCAATCCCATTAATAACAACAACATGAGTCCCCTATCTTTATGTATATGATTATTATATACGCAAAAGATGATCCTAGAATCCATTAACTTTAAGGAGCAAATCTTATTAAAAAAAACTCTGACCCAAAGGTGTTCTACAAAGTGAAAAAGTGGAAGCTTTTAATTAACATTAAATGAGTTTTTGATATTCTTGTTTATTATGCAATACTTCACATTCAGACTAGATATGTAGCACTCTCAAAATGTATTAAATAATGTTTAAAAACTGTTCTTCATCTCTTGTCAATCAAGTTGTTTTGAGTTTTCAACCTTCCGAATTAACTATTCATTGTGAGGTTATTTATTGATAGAGAAAATGTCGCTGTTCATCCGCTTTTTAGTGTTTATATTTATCTTTTTAAGGATTTTTAGAGTCTACTTGAGTATAACAACCTCATATTCTTTTAAAAGGAATAACAAAATGGATCCCATCATGCACATCTCTCACGTACTCCATGATCCATGATGATAACCACCTTTCCATGCCACCACTATTAAGCAAGGGGAATCTCTTATAAATACCTTCCAAAACGATGAGAAGAAGATCTTCTTCCCATTAAACAACCTTGAACACTTATCCCTTGCAATCAGCCTTTTAACCCTCACAACAATCTACCTCGTCCACTTACTTTTTTTCGGTTCTCTATTTGAATCAATCTCTTTTAAACCACTACCATTACTTTTTTGTTTCTCTTCCGTTATTAAAATTTGCATCAACAAATAATAACATGACTCCTTTTTAACTTTATGAATATGATTATTCTAAATGCAAAAGATGCTCGAAAGAATCCATTAAGGAGCAAATCTCATTAAGAAAATCTGACCCGAAGCTGTTCTACAAAGTAAAAAAGTGGAAGTTTTTAATTAACATTAAATGGGATTTGGTATTCTTATTTATTATGCAATACGAGAAGGAAATTGAAGATGATTTGTGGGATAACTTTTACAATTATAACTAAAAATCCAAGCACATACCTCATTTTAGTTTTGTAGAATCTTAACTGCAGCTAATATTTATCTATTCACTTATTATTATCATTTGATTTTAGGTTGGATAAATGGAGGAGGGCATATATAATTATATTTTAGAAAAAACATTATATGTTGGATAGTTTAGTCCATATTTATTAGCAGCAGTGGTTAAAAATTCGTTAAATATCTGATAAGCATATTGTATTGATTAAAAAAAAAAAAAAACTACACTTGTGATATTTATTTTCATGAAATGGTGAACCACTCCACTTACGGCCAATTAACATTAAATTGGGTGTTTCACATATCCTTTTAATTAATTTCTAAATACAATCTTTTGGGTTTATTTTACCTTTTTGGAAATGTTGGAAAGCAAAGGAATGGTGAACATCAGTAGGCATTTGTCAAATGATGATATGCTAATTTCAGTGGTTTGCAAGTTGCGAGGAAGATTAGAGGTGGAGGAGCATTCTGATCTCAATTAAGCAAGGGTGTGAAACAACATGGTGGTGTAATCAAATGAGACATGAACAGCAATTGATACTTGTCAAATGATGATATCCTAATTTCAGTGTTTAGCAAGTTGAGAGGGAGATTAGAGGTGGACAAGCATTTTGATCTCAAGCGAGGTTCTGCCATTTTGGATAACAACATGGTGCAAGATGGAGAAGTTTGTGGCTCTGATTGGCCCATACAAGATCTACATGCGTATAAAACTAATGCTCGACATCTACAATACAGCTGATACCGCACGCCACTATCACCAACAAATAATTACTACCCACTAATTTTATATGGATCATGTGATTGGAAATGCAGCTCAAAAAATGTATTATATTCTGGATCTGGAGGGATATTGCATGCAAGCAACGGACCAAAAGGAAGTGAAGAAAATAAAAGAAAATTGCAACTTGATGGAGGTTAGCTTGCCGCTGTTGATGAGAAAAATTCCAATATGGATGACATGACTCAAAAGAATATTCCTTCAAACCTTTTACAACAGAAGACTGAAATCAATTTAAAATAGCCGTCAGAATGCATGTTTTGTTTTTAACCACAATGAACATGTTTTTAACCAAAAGTGCCACTCCTCGCTCCTATTAGACAGAGTATAATAGAGTTTCGTGTATTAAAAGTTAGATTATATTTTATCTTTTTACTTAAAAATGAGTCAATTAGTTTATGTACATTAAATCAAAGAGCAAATATGTCATTTTGTTAAAAATTCTATCAATTTATGCTTTTGAAAATTGGTCTCTGTATGTCAGTATTGAGGTACACATGACACGTCACATATTAATATCTAGTTATTCTGTCAATCACGCCAGTTTTTAACAGTATAAATAGATAAAATTTTTAACAGAAAGGACTAATTTACATTTTAATCTAATGTACAAGAACTAATTTACTAATTTTTTAAGTAGAGAAGGCAAAATATAATTTGACTTTTAATATAATGACCTTCATAGTACTTTTGCTTTCCATAGTTGATATGCTTATATACTTGCCTTCCAATAAACTTCTTTTTAATAAATTAAACATGTTATAAATTTTGGATTCAAATCTTAAACTGATTAGATATCAAACATTAAACTAAGCTGAGATTATTATTTAATACAATTTAAATTAATTATATATGAAGATGGATGTGAGTTCAAACATGCATTAAATAGAATATTGATAGTGGAAGGGAAGAGGGTGAAAAGAGAGGAAAGGGCCCATGGGAGGTAGGAAGGGATTTTCATTTGTTTGATGAAGCAAGTGGGATGCAATGGCCGGTGGGTTTGGTTTGAATCAGTTTTCCAGTGGTGTCAGTGTTGCATTTTTAATAAGTGTGAAGTCAAAAACCCTGTGGCACGTGCAGGTCACATGGAGGAAATGAGAAATGCTGGGTACTACAGGTTATTCATTTTCTTTTGATGTTGTTGTGTATAGGAGTTGTCCAAGGTTTTTGAGTTGATAGTCAACTTTCTTGACCCTACTGAACAATCATTATTATTCTTGTCAACTTCACTTTGTTTATGAAATTCCCAATATATAATGTCTTTTATATAGTGGTAGGTCTAAATAGAATAGTTTTGTTGTTGATATAGAGGGATCTTTTTCTCAATAGATTCAACTTTCATAATTAGAACCCAGATATGAAATAAAAGTAAAATAAGTGGTATTTGTTTAACCTGTTCAATCCCATTCAATTAAGGTATCTGCAAAATTATTCCTATATAAATGTTCACAAAATTTGAATGATTATATTTCACTTTTATGTTCCAAAAAAGGATAAAATAATATTTTAAGTTATCAACTTGAACATTTAAAAAAAATAAAATTGGCTTAACATGGCAGTTTACGTGGTGGTTTTAGCATGTTTTATTGTTGACATATTATTCATTCGTCTTATATGTAATGTTAGTAAATATATTTAATTTTATTAAAAATTAAATATTATAATAAAAATTTATTAAAAAATTAAAATCTTCGTATTTTAAAATTAAAGTACATTAAAAATATAAAAAATCTACAAATTTCAACAATTGTTAAAAATACAAATTTTAAAAAAAAGTTAAAACCTCTTCAAAATTTTCAATGCTTCTATGATAAACAAGTTGCAGTGTTGTTTGAATTGGACCGGACAGGATTGATTGGTCGAAACGGGAACTACCGAGATACCAGTTTGGAGATTTACTTTAAACCGGTTAGATTGAGAATCGGTACGAACTGGTTGAACTGGTGTTTTTGAAATTTTTTTGAATTTTCAATATTTTTTAGTTGGATTGGTCGGACCAACAAATCGTTGGCCTAACTGATTTGACCATTAGTTTGGTTTTAAAAAAACATTGAGAAGTTGGCCTGCTTCCTAATTAAAATCTGCCTTTTTTTATATGAAAAATCACTATTAAAATGTAAATATAAGTATATGTTTGATCAACTACAATGTGGAATTAAACCAATACAAAGCATAGTGGAAGGAGTATCGAAAAGAATTGAACAAAACCTACATATAGTATACGTACATGATGGAACCAAGACCCACATATCACAATTGTACATGATGAGACTCATATCTAAATATTCAATGATTTAAGACCTTTTCCTTAACCAATAAGCCAAGGCTTCATTGGTGATATTAAATCTTTCATTTAATCTTTGTTTTCTGAAGCTTTATTTTTTTTTTCAATTTAGCAACATTGGTTTAGTTTCTAATATAGAAGCCCAATGAATCAAAACAAAAAGGATTTTTGTTCTTCTGATTGCGCACGTGGTATTATGAGAACCAACTAGAGAAACCTTTCAAGCAACCCTCACCTTGTCTTGTCCAAAGGTCCACTTAGTGATCAACTATCCGCGTGCTTCATATCCCCTCATAGGTGGTCCGTCTGTCCTTAACCACATTATCAAATCCTTTGTTAAGCCATTTATTACTAACAAGTGCATTCTCCTCAAGATGACCACTTGGGAACTATCACCCACCTATAAATACCCCCAAAGCACAACATAAAGGAGGGCTCTCTCCTTTCCTTCCAACATCCTCTCATTTCTATTCTCTTCTCTACTACTTATTTTTTTCGGCTCTCGGCCCTGACATAGGTGAACCAACCTCCCTCCTCACTAGCCCCTCCTCTTTCTCCAACCTCATTCCGATTGAGACACATGGCAGCACGAGAATCAACTAGAGAAACCTGCAAACGACCCTCACCTTGTATTGTTCGGATGATCACTTATTGATCAACTACTCGCATGCCTTGTACTCCTTCATGGGTGGTCTATCTGTCCTTAGCTATGCGGTTGGATCCTTTGTTAAGCCAACCATTACTAATGAGTGTACTCTTTTCAAGAGGACCACCTATAAACAAAGAAATCCCAAATTTTTGTAATAAACTTGAAGAACTTGTAGACTTACCGATTGGGATTAAACCCATAAGGTGTAATTGGATCTACAAGAAGAAGAGATATGCAGAAGGGAAAGTGAAAACATATAAAGCTAGACTTGTGGGGAAAGGCTACACACAGAAAGAAGGCATCGATTACGATGAGACCTTCTCTCCGGTAGCCATGCTTAAATCTATTCGCATACTCTTATCCATTTTCGCTGCTTTCGATTACATATCTGGCAAATGGATGTTAAGATAACATTCTTGAATGGATATCTTTATGAGATCATTTACTTGGCTCAACCATTGGCTATGTTGTCAAAGGAAAGGAGCAGAAAGTTTGCAAACTGCTAAGATCCATTTATGGGCTTAAGCAGGCATCCCGTTCATAGAATAAAATATTTGATCAAACGATCAAGACTTTTGGATTTGGGCAAAACACTGATGAACCTTGTGTTTAGAAGCGTATAAATGAAAAAAAGTGGTCTTCTCATTTTGTATGTCGATGGTATTCTACTTATCGAAAACTATGGGGGAGAATTGTCATTGGTTAAACTGTGGTTAGCTCAACAGTTTAGCATGAAGGACTTGAGTAAAGCTAGTTATATTCTTGGAATTCGAATCCTTAGGGATTGAAAGAATAAAAGGTAGCTCTATCTCAAGCTTCATACATCGATAAGGTATTGGAACATTTTTCAATGACCGATGCAAAGCCAGACGTTCAGCTAATTGCATCAGGTTTTCATCTTTCTTTAGATGACTGCCCTAAGACAGCAGAAGAAAGAAAGCATATGAGTAAGGTTCCATATGCTTCAGCAGTTGGAAGCCTTATGTATGTGATATTTTACACACATCCAGATATCTGTTTCACAGTAGGAATGGTTAGTCAATATCAGATGAATCCAGGTCTCAGGCATTGGCAAGCTGTAAAGCATATAGTAAGGTATCTTAAAAAAACTAGGGATTATATGCTTATGTATTCTAGGGAAAACCTTACTCTTGTTGGATACACAGACTCAGACTTCTAAACCTGTAAAGATTTAAGGAAATCGACATCGAGAAATGTATCCATTCTAGGCCGTGGAGCCATAGCACTACCGGCTCTATTATGGAGGCCGAGTATGTGGCTGTTTTTAAGGCAAGGAAAAAAGTAATATGACTTTAAAAGTTCTTAATCGAACTTGAAGTTATTCCTGGTATGGAAAAAAGTTATAACATTGTATTGTGATAACAGTGTTGCAATAGCAAATACCAAGGAAATGAGAAGTTACAATAGGACGAAACATATTGATCAAAAGTATCACTTGATACAAGAGCCAGTAACCAAAGAAATTGAAGATGTGATGAAAGTAGCTTTTGAAGATAACCTTGTGGATCCATTTACTAAGACTCTTGTAACTAGGAGTTTTAACAAACACGTCAAGGATATGAGAATACGAAACATGACACATTTACTTCAGTAGGACAAGAGGGAGATTTGGGAAATGTGCCCATGTTGTAGTAAACATGTAACTGTTTTCTATTTATTTGAACGATGAATAAATAAATAGAGTTAATTTCATATTTTACTAT
Source organism: Gossypium arboreum (assembly GCF_025698485.1). Classification (NCBI taxonomy): domain Eukaryota; kingdom Viridiplantae; phylum Streptophyta; class Magnoliopsida; order Malvales; family Malvaceae; genus Gossypium; species Gossypium arboreum. Next base: position 132,558,752 of record NC_069075.1, read on the forward strand.
TATGTCTTGTATTTTCTGTCTTTTATATTTTGTATGCATAGCGAAATTGTGACAAATAAATATTAGCTCATTAATTGTTTAAAGTTCAAACTGAAGATAAGTGGCATTGTAAAGAACGTTTACATTGTGATAAATGAGTCCGTAATCCATAAAAGAATCAAAGTGAGTATGTGATTCAAATACTGAGAAGGATTATTATGTCGTCTACAATTCCAATTGGGGAGATGACTAGTTTTGACTATCGGAGCAGTTGACTCCACGAGTAGAGATATAGATGTATTCATTGGTAGAATGATACATTGGACTGGACGCAAGATGAATTAATTCTGAATCTGTTTGTGAATTAATTCACTTGTGACATTCATGGTTTGATTTACCTAAATCTTAAGTTAGTCACTGACCATGTGTATGTAACTCATGTGCTTTGATATAAGTGGAGGCTTATGCTTTAAATATGATCGAGCCCATAGCCGATATGTTGGGTACATGACTTGTGTATGACATGGCTTTACTAGCAACAGTGGAATTCATAGCTCAATTAAAGAGTTAATGATATCCTCTCATGGACATTGTGTGGATTGATAAATATGGAACGTGGCCACAAGTTGCTTGTTCTCAAATGAGCAATTTATCACAGTTAGATTAATCATTAAGAAGACACAATGGTGACAATGAGATAAAAATAGGATTGTATTGAGTGAACGAATTTAACTTAAAAGAATCAAGAATATCGTATGAGGGTAACACACACATGACAATGTCATTGGACAAAGTAGTTGGATGAATTGCTTTCGTAAATAGTATACAATAAGGAGTTTTCAATTATGGTACTTTTTTGTGGATTGACTCCATGATTAAGTAGTTGCGAATTATAGGAATGATGTTTCTGGACATAATTGCAATCGCTAAAGCCGAATTGTATATGTCCAATTAGTCCCCCCCGCTAGCTCAAAAAAAGCTCGATTGGACTGCATTTGAATCAGAAGAAAATTCTATTACTTTGGGAATAATTTAATTGAGTCGATTTGTTTAATGTGGAATTAAATTAGGTGATCGTAAGAATTGTTCAACTAGAGAATTTAATTAAAGAATTTTCTTGAAAAATTAATTTGGAAAATCTAAGTGATTTTTGGAAAAAATAATTTTGATCAAGTAAAATTAAATTAATCAAATAAATTAAAATTAATATGATATTTTCGGAAGGTAATTTTCAAGTCAGAAAATTGGCCCAATGGGTAATTGAACTTGAAAATTGGACCTGAGATTGTAAATTGGGCCTAGGAGCCCAAAACTGAGACCGAGACCCAAAAAAAGGTCAAATTGGGCCTGGTATGTAAAATCGGGTTACCGGTCCAACCAATGGCTTGGCCGAACCAGTCGAGTCGTCATTGACCCAAACCGAACTAGCAGTAGCAGAACCGGTTCGAGATGCCGTAAGTGTGTCACACCTGCATCACTGGACATGACGGTGCCGGTGGCTGTGACGGAGGTGTCCCGATGGCTGGCGGCGGTTAGTCATCGGTGGTTGAGCACTGGAAAAGTTACACTCCTACTAGGACTCTACCAGAGAATTTGGTTTCAGATTAACTATTCCAAAAATAATATTATTTTAATAGTTTAATATTAAATTAAATTTAATGTATATAAATAAGATAAACATTCTATTATTTTAATAAGATTTAATATTAAATTTAATTTTAAATATTAGATTGATTTATTTAGATTAAATTTAATATTAAAGTGATTAAGTTTAATCATAGTTGAACTCTTTAAACTCTTTCTATATAAAAAGAGCCTTGGGTTATTATTTACATACACTTGAATTTAAGAGAAAGTTGTAAAAAGAAATTCTCTAAAGAGATTATTCTGGAAAATTTCTAGAGATATTTTTCTGATTTACAACTTGACCCAAAAGTTTAAATAAATTACAAATTACCCCACTAGTAAATTTTGTGAAAATTTTTCTAATTTGAAGTAAGTCCACATTTGGCAGACGTGAGCTTGAGGATAGCGGGGAAGACTACTAGGTTGAAGCGCTCATCCTAGACGAATCGAAAAGGTACAATTTTGATTAAATGTTTATTACTTTAGATATCATAACCAAGATCTTGTTTTGAAAAAAAATTAAGCTCTAGTCTTTCCCTAAATTTATTTTCTGCTGCATTTTCCAAACACGTTTTCCCAACATTTTTACGTGATGTTTCAAACTAATCCTTGCTTGTTCCCTAATTGTTTTTAGAGTATCTTAGACTTGATTTAAATCTCGATTTAGTACGAATAACTTGATTGTTGAATGAATGATTATTGATAATTGAAATTAAATTAATTTTTTGAATGAAATTGTATGTTTTTAATTTGTTGCATGTTGTAGCATCCCTAACTCAAATCCAGTGACGGAGATGGGTGTTACATAAGCAATCTTGGCTATTCATTGTGCTTTAGAAGTTAGAATTGGAGAATAACTTATAGAATTGATTTTAGACTCTCTAGTTCTAGCCATTTAAAAAAAAGAAAAAACAAAGAAGTATTGACTGAAGAGATAGAGGAAACAAATATGATTTCAAGAATTTCCAAGAGATCAAACTAGGTCTTTACATAGTTGTAAATGTAAAACTTAGGCAAAAATTTGGAAAAAAAAGTACTTAATTTTAGAGATTATAGTATGCAATTAATAGCCTTCCAAAATTATCACCAATATTTGAAAAACACCGAAAAAGTATAACATAATAAATATAATTTTTTTATTAATAGCTTATTCCCTTCAAATAACAATCAAGTTTATATTATACTGTACATATTCAAAGTGCACTTCCCAACCCTTCAAACCTGTTAGCATTGAGTCATTTTTGTAAAGTCATCAACAAGTTATTTTTTAGCTAGTATTTATTCTAACACCATTAAATTTAAATTCAACCAACCTATCGATAAAATGACATTTGATGCCAATACGATTAGTGTGAGATTCTAGTGTTGGATTCTACGAAATTTTTACCACACTGGTGTTTTAATTGAATACTATTACAATTCCTATTTTAACACCATAATCCATCAACATCTATCTCATTTAGAGAAGCATTTATAACAACTTCAAGCAATAATGTGCTCGACCTTAGTAGTTGATAAGAAGATGAAGATTTGCTTTTATTTTACCATGAGACCAAATTGTTACCAAGGTAAAAGTAGCAACTAAAGGTACTATTTCAATCATTTTTGTTTTTGGCCCAATCAACATTACTATAACTTACTAGGTTTATATTGGATTTTTTTAGAAAACTAGATTTTTGAGATCAATCATCCTATTAATGTATTTGATAATATGTTTGATTACCTTTAGATGAGACTTATAGAATGCTTGCATGTAGTGAAAAACACAAATTTCCAATGATGCTATAGTATCTTTTTGGGTTTGTCACAACACTTTGATTATCTTTAGATAACTTTTCATTTGTTCCAGTATGTGTCCTCATTAGTTCAACACCATTTAATCCAAACATCTTCACCAAATATTCTTGGAATATTTATCCAATGAAACAAAGATCTCATATTTGAGTTGTTTAACTTGGAAGAAAAGAGAAAATGTTAATTCTACATCTATGCTCATCTCAAATGGAGATTTCATGAGTTGTATAAAATCTTCTTTTGTAGTTGAAGATGTAAATGCATAAATAACATTATCAACATAGATATGCATAGAAATAATGTCTCCTTCGATCTTTTTGGTGAAGAGGGTTTTGTCTATAATCCCTATCAAGTGCATTCTTTTTTGTAAAGGAACTTAGAAAACCTTTCATACCAAGCTTGAGGAGCTTATTCAGTGCATATAGAGCATTGTGAGTTTATAGACATATCTAATATGCTAAATGTCTATGAACCCTTTGGGTTGTTCCACATAAATTTTAACACACTTTACCTGACTCGAATCACCAGATTCGGATATCGGATGCTACCACATACAAAGACTTAGCATAAATTTTAACAAACTGTGAATACTTCTTTTTGTACATACTTCGTGATATTTTATTTATTAACATATGATATAAAGAAAAAATATCCAACAGTACAACATTTAAAGGTAAAATAAAACATTATGTCACGACAATTTGTTAGAGACATATTCCCTTGGTGTAGAGAACTATACACCATATTTACTATATGCATAGTATCACTGCTCGTCACCTTTCTGGTGCATCCTTGGCTTGGTCTCTCCTAGGTATGGTCGTAAAACTAACTAAAAATTTGACTAAGGCAAACGCACCTATCAAACAATAGTATAGTTGAGGTGAGACCGGAAATATAGTAGCCACGAGGACTAAAAGTATTAGTAATTACTATCTTTTTATTATCTAGCCTGAGAATCGAAGGGGTGTTTTAAAAACTAAAATTAACTATTTAATTAACTAAGATTACGACAGAGAGTAAAGTTGGAAAATACCTTTGGAACACCAATAGAGAAGACAATACCCAAGGAAGAATCCACCTAGACATCACCTATTACCTTTGAATTAGACAATTTATTCACTTGACTTAATCCGTAGAAATCATTGATTTATGTTAATATCCCTCTCGAGACTAAAAACAACTGACTCTAAGTTGATTAATTAAAATCTCTTTCTAATTAAAACCCCTATTGTCGTATTAACTTGATCTATGGATTCCCTTATTAGATTTGACTCTAATCCGGCAGATTTATGTCGTCTTATTTTTAGGATTGCATGCAACTCTGCTTAATTATGGGTGATTTACTCTTAACAGAGAATTTTCTTCCTTTGAATAAGCACATCAAAGACCTGAATTAATATCCTGGAATATTAAAGCAAGGGTAAAATTCACAATTAAGAATAAGAACAAGTATTTATCATATAATTCAAATAGTAATAAGATTCATCTTAGGTTTTATCTCCCTTAGGTATTTAGGGAATTTAGTTCATAATAATAGAGCGAAACATCTCAAAATTGGGAAAACAACAAAACATAAAGAAACCCAAAAACTTTGATAGAAATTGAATGGAGATCTTCAATCTTGAAGGAGATCCTTCTTTCGGAATGATTCCGATGGTTGACCTTGAGTGTTTTCTGCGTTCTACTCTGTGTGTCCCCTTTAATCCTATTCTAGGGTGTTTATATAGACTTTAGAATGCTTCAAAACCCTCAAAATTAGCCTTTTTCGAGTAGAATTAGACTTGGGCTCGACAAGGACACGACCGTGTGCCATTCCCGTGTGAAGGTCCTCAGGCTGTGTGCAATTCTGACTTGGTTTTTAGTTGACACGATCATGACACACGGGCGTGTGGCCTGCCCGTGTTTCACACACGAGCCAGTGGTTTACCCGTCTGGACGTGCCTAGGCTGTGTGAAACACTAAATTAGGTCTAATTTGTCCATTTTGGCCTATTTCTTGCTCTTTTTGCCTTCTTATGCTCACCTAAGTATAAAACATAAATTTAAAGGGTAGAAGCATCGAATTCAATGAAACCAAGGAAAAATCATCCATAAATATGCCAAGCATGGGGTAAAAATATGTATAAAATACGGTTTATCAAATATCCCCACACTTAAGCATTTGTTTGTCCTCAAGTAAAATCCTCAACTCACGATTAAAATAAATTCTTCTTAACTTATAATTCTCATCAATAATGTTCGAAATAATCCACAAGTAATCATACGTTAAGAGCTTTACTAAAAGATTATTAAAGTTTCAAACAATCCAAATTGAGCATTTCAATCATAAAATCATAAGTATTCCCCTTTATCTAAGTAATCACCTTTAATTCCAAATTGACAAGGTTGACATCCTTACTAATGATTCACTCAAATTTTAAGGTTCAATAATCAAGCACTCAATATTCAAACATGAAAAGTTATTACCATAGTCTTGCATAAAAATCAAATCTCCACCACTATAAATGAGATGATACACAAATCAAAAGGTCTTTAACAGGGTTGTAATGGGGCTTGGGTTAAAGGTGTGGATAAAGGCTAAACAAGCGGGTTAGAATCGAGAATGATTTAATAAATTACCCAACTTAGAAGAATAAAGCTAATTACTGAATTACAAACAGGTGCCAGAAATAAAACTTTCTAAGATGAAGTGAGCTTTCCCTCAATATAATAACTTTAACTTAGTCAAGTTATTTTAAAACAATATGTAATTGAATGAATATAATTTTACAGTTTTTTTTTAGAATACGAACAAGTACAATACGGGGTAGTACATAATGAGAAGTAATTCAGCAACTGGAATGAATGAACATAGTTAGGTAACTAATCAAATCAAATCTCGATAAAAAGGAGTCAATGAAAGGGGAGAAATTCTTAACGAATCAAAAAGGGTTAAGTTGTGGGTTAATATTAAGGGAAAAATCACGAAACAATAGTTAAGGCTCAAAGGGGTTCACTAGGGGTCAATTATGTGGGTAGGCTTTTTATGGGGTACATGGGTTAAAACCTATGTGTCTTTATCATTTTAGTATATCAAATCAAAGGTATGGTCTCGACATGTATAATTTATGCAAGTTCTAGAATAGCAAATTAATGTTGACACACTCATGGAAAAATCAGTGAGCAAGAAGAGATATATGCTCTAAAAGGCTTAAAATCTCACGAAAATTAGAGGTATTTGATGTTAATCCTGCAAATTCAAAACTTCAAGATAATACCTCAATTCAGAGAAATAACCTAACAACTTTAATTCTCAAAAGTTAACTTATCATGCTTGATTCTCTAATGCGTTTAAAGTTTAAACAATCAATGCACCATTTCCTATGATTTTAATTCAAAACATATCAATAAAATCATAAATCAATCAGAATTTACTCTAATAACAATATGAGAAAATTATTTGAGAACAAGATAAAAATTCAGGAATTTTCTGATAATCACATAAATAACCTCCCCACACTTTAAGATGTACATTGTCCTCGATGTACAAAGATAGATAATAGCAATATGAGCATAAAATCAAAAAAGAGGGAGAGAAACAAAACTGCCCTAAATTTTTGGATAAAATCCTTGGAAGAGCTAGAATAAGGATTGTAGAGAACGTCGAATGAAAGGCATGATTCTAAGTTACCAATAAGAAAATAAACACAACTGTGGAAGAGAATCAATGGGTTATTTGATAAAACCATAAAGATAAATAAAGTTCAAAATATAAAACATAAGTCTTCAAAAATAAATAAGTAAAAGAAAAATAAAATTAAAAATAAAAATAGTAATAATGATAAAATAAAAGGACTCAAAGGTCCTCATCATCGGATGCCTCGTGGGTTGATGGTGCCGAAGGAGAGATGTGGAGGGGTGGCAAATCTGTTGAAAAGTGGCATCGATGCTATTGAACCGCTCAAAATACTACTGCTCAAATCGAGTGAGTCGCTCGGATATATCGGTCAAAGTAGCAGTAGAAGGTCGATGACTCGGTGGTGGTGGCTGTAGGTGTGGGTCCTCGTGAGGGGGAGGGAGATCATCAGTAATGTCCTCTGGCTCATCCTGGTCATCAGAATGGATGAGTCTGTATTGAGGAGGGTCAAATCCACGACGTCGCTCTATCATCCATATGTGGATCATACTTGATATCCCTTGAGGAGACATCTGGCCTACTAGTGTGAGTGTCAATGAAATCTCTGAAGTGTCGAAGAGGCCGAAGTGTCGAGCGAGGTGAGTCACATAGGGACCAAGGCAGATGGGTCCCCTCCTATGGCGGTCCGTCTAATGGCGAAAAGCAAGCGCTATGAAATATTGATAAACCATAATATATACATATTTTTAACCCATGCTTGAAATATTTATGGATGATTTTTCCTTGGTTTTATTGAATTCGATGCTCCTAATCCTTTAATTTCATGTTTTATACTTAGGAGAGCTTAGGATAGCAAAAAGAACAAGAAACGGGCCAAAAATGGATAGATTAGGCCTAAATCAGTGTTGTACATGGCCTAGGCACTTCCACACGGGTTAAACCACACGCCCGTGTGAGGTACACGGGTAGACCACACGCCCGTGTGTCATGGCCGTGTCGACTAGAAACCAATTCAGAATCGTACACGGCTTGAGCACTTGCACACGGGCGTGGCACACGACCGTGACCTTGTCGAGCCCAAGTCTAGTTCTACTTGGAAAAGACCACTTTTAAGGGTTTTAAAGCATTCTAAAGCCTATATAAACACCTTAGAAGAGGATTAAGGGACACACAGAGTTGGAAGCAAAAAATACTCGAGAACAACCATCGGAATCACCTCGGAGCCAGGATCTACATCAAGACTGAATATTTTCATCCAATTTCCTAGAAGTTCTTTGGGTTTCTTTATGTTTTGTTGTTTTCTAAAGTTTAAGACGTTTTCCATTATTACTATGAATTAAACTTCCTAAATACCTAAGGGAGATGAAACCTAAGACGAATCTTATTACTCTTTGATTTATTGATAAATATTTGTTCTTATTTTTAATTGCGAGTCTTAATTCTTGCTTTAATATTCCAGGATATTAATTCAGGTTTTTGATGTGCTTATTTAGTGGAGGAAAAGTCCCTGTTTAAGAGTAGATCATTCATAATTAAGCAGAGTTGCATGCAATCCTAGAGATAGGACGACATAAATCTGCCGGATTAGAGTCAAATGTAATAAGGGAATCCATAGATCGAGTTAATGCAACAATAGGGGTTTTAATTAGAAAGAGATTTCAATTAATCAACCTAGAGTCAGTTGTTTTTAGTCTCGAAAGAGATATTAACATAAATCATGGATTTCTGCGGAATAAGTCAAGTGAATAAATCGTCTAAGTCAAAGGTTATAAGTGAAGTCTAGGTGGATTCTTTCTTGGGTATTGTCTTCTCAATTGGTTTTTCAAAAGTATTTTCCAACTTTCATCTCTGTAGTAATCTTCGTAAATTAGATAATTAGTTTAGTTTAAAAAAAAAAAATTCTCTTAAATTTTAGGCTAGATAATAAAAAGATAGTAATTACTAGTACTTTTAGTCCTCGTGGATACGACATTTCCGGTCTCCCTAATTACTAGTACTTTTAGTCCTCGTGGATACGACATTTCTGGTTTCCCCATAACTATACTACTGTTTGATAGGTGTGCTTGCCTTAAGTCTAATTTTTAGTTATTTTAACGACCGTCAAGTTTTTCGCGCCATTGCCTGGGACTAAGATATTAGGAACGCTTAATTTTTATTACTTTAGCCATTTTCTATTTTTAATGCAATTTTATTTTATTTTAATTTTGCTTACATTACTAAATTTTCTTTTATTTACTTCTAGTAGGTGTTTATAGTTTATGACTAGAAGAAACCCGTCAGGACACCTACTTTTTTATAGTCAGATTGAAAGTACAGCTCGCAGAAACCGAAGAGAAATAAGGCGAAGCCTACGATACATAGAGGAAGGACAAGATGACGATATTCAAACCACAACCGAGGAGATGGCTGATAATCAAAATAATCCGTTACCTCTTGTGACTGTTGCGAACCCAGTAAATCAGGATCCTGCTCCTCGTACTATATATGATTACGCTAAACCTACTTTAACAGGAGTTGAATCGAGTATAGTTAGACCTACTCATTTAGCAAGTTTTCTGAAACTCTGCGACACTTTTAAGATCAATGGCATTTCTGACGATGCCATTCGCCTTCGGTTGTTCCCATTCTCATTAAGGAACAAAGCTAAACAGTGGTTAAACTCGTTACCACGAGGGTCAATCACAACTTGGGAACAAATGACCGGAAAATTTTTACTGAAATATTTTTCGTCGGCTAAAACAACTAAACTAAGGAATGATATTTCTTCTTTTGTACAGATGGATTTAGAAACACTTTATGATGCATGGGAGAGATACAATGATATATTGAGAAGGTGCCCTCACCACGAGTTACCCTTTTGGTTACAAGTTCAAACTTTCCACAACGGTTTGAATCCCTCAACTAGACAGATGATTGACGTAGCTGCTAATAGGACTATTAATAATAAGACACCTAAAGAGGATTATGAGTTTATAGAATATATGTCACTGAATAATTATCACTGGCAAGTCATGAGGACAAAGCCCACAAAAGCATTCGGTATTTTTAACGTCGATTCGGTTACTTTGCTCTCTAATAAGGAAGAACTTTTGAATAAAAAAATTGATGGTTTGCTTGGCTCCTCATAGGTTCATCCATTAATGCAGTATGATGTAAGTGGAGGTGGAATAAACAATTTGGACTATCCATTATACGGCCCTACCATGGAGAATAAGCAAATGAACTATATGGGTAATAATCCTCGACCTCAAAATAATCCTTATAGTAACACTTATAATGCAGGTTGGAGGAACCACCCAAATTTTTCATGGGGAGGCCAAGGGAATCAAAGACCACCACGCCCTCCAGGCTTCCAACAACAACTGTACCAGCCAGAGAAAAAGTTGAACCTTGAGGAGATGATGAAAAAATTCATCTCAATAGTGGAAACTCGCTTTCAGAATCCTAAAACCACACTTAAAAATTAGCAAGCATCAATTCGAGGACTCGAGAATTAAATAGGACAGTTGGCCAAGATGATTTCAGAGGGATCACTAGGGAGCCTACCTAGCATACCGAGTCCACCCCAAAAGAGCATGTGAAAGCAGTTACATTAAAGAGTGGGAAGGTGCTAGTTGAATATGAAAAGAAGCTGCAACCAGAAGTTGATAAAGAAGAAGGTGAGAAGGAAAAATCCAAAGATAATGAAAACCAGGTGTTGAGGGAATATAAACCACCAATCCCATACCCAGCAAAGTTGAAGAAAGACTATATGGATGCACAATTCAGTAAATTTCTCAAACTTTTTAAACAGTTACATATTAATTTACCTTTTGTTGAAGCTATCTCGCAGATGTCCACATATGCAAAATTTTTAAAGGAGCTTCTAACAAATAAAAAGAAGTTTGATGATTTATCTATAGTGGAACTCAATGAGGAATGCTCGGCTATACTCCAAAATAAACTTCCAACCAAACTGAAAGATCCGAGAAGTTTTACTATTCCCTGTTTCATTGGTAGTTTGAATGTTGAGAAGGCATTAGCTGATTTTGGTGGTATCATTAATTTGATGCCATATAAAATGTTTAAACAACTTGGTCTTGGGGAACCAAAACCCACTAAGATGAGTATTCAACTAGCTGATAGATCTGTTAAATATCCTAGGGGTGTTATAGAGGACGTACTCGTAAAAGTAGACAAATTTATAGTCCCTGTTGATTTTTTTGTGCTTGGCATGGATGGGGATGTTGAGGTGCATTTAATTTTAGGTCATCCATTCTTAGCAACTGCTAGGGTTGTTATTGACGTGGGTGGTGGTAAACTTGTGGTTTGAGTTGGTGACAAAGAGATTATTTTCAAAATTTATGATGCTATGAGATTTTCTAGGGAACAGGATGACTCATGTTATTTTATTGACTCTATTGAGCATGCTACTCAAGAATCATTGCAGGAAATCATACATAAGGACACATTGGAATTGTGTCTTGTCCAATGAGAGGACGTAAATGATGATGATTCTGGGATAGGTAAGATAAAAGGGGAATTAAATTCCAATGAACCTTTATTGAAACAGAAGAACTATGAGGGTATTGGGGTAAACAATGAAGTAAAATTAAAACCCTCTGTTGAAGAACCGCCTAAATTAGAATATAAGCAATTACCAGATCACTTGGAATACGCGTTTCTTGGAGATAGTTCCACATTACTAGTAATTATTGCTTCAAATTTATAGCCAACCAAAAAGGACGAGTTACTCAAAGTTTTAAAAGAGCATAAAAGAGCCATAGCTTGGAAGATTTCTGACATAAGAGGGATTAACCCTTCTTTTTGCACACATAAAATCCTAATGGAAGATGAATTCAAACCCTGTGTGCAATCGCAAAGACGGTTGAATCCTAACATGAAAGAAGTTGTAAAAGATGAGGTAATTAAACTTCTAGATGCTGGAATTATTTATCCTATCTCTGACAGTTCCTGGGTGAGTCCTGTACAGGTTGTTCCTAAGAAAAGAAGCATGACTGTCGTGGCCAATGAGAAGAACAAATTAATTCCAACACATACAGTCACAGGATAGAGAGTTTGCATTGACTATAGGAAATTGAATGCTGCCACAAGAAAAGATCACTTTCCTCTACCATTCATTGATCAGGTGTTGGAAAGATTATCTGGACATATGTATTATTACTTCCTAGATGGACTCTCTGGTTATTTCCAAATCCCAGTAGCTCCTGAGGATCAAGAGAAAACAATATTCACATATCCATACGATACGTTTGCTTGTCGATGAATGCCTTTTGGACTATGTAATGCTCCTGCTACTTTTCAGCGATGCATGTTGGCTATTTTTGATGAACTTGTGGAAAACATTATAAAGGTATTCATGGATGACTTCTTGGTATTCGGTAACTCTTTCCATCTCTGTCATAAAAATTTAAAACGAGTTCTAACTAGATGTGAGGAAACTAATCTTGTACTGAATTGAGAAAAATGTCACTTCATGGTTTGTAAAGGGATTGTGTTAGGCCACAAAATTTCTAACAAGGAAATCGAGGTTGATAAAGAAAATGTTGAAACTATTGAGAAATTACCCCCTCCTACTACAGTTAAGGCTATTCGTTGTTTTTCTGGTCATGCTGGATTTTATAGATGATTCATTAAAGACTTTTGTAAAATAGCTAAGCCTTTAGCGAATTTGCTAGAAAAAGACGTACCCTTCAATTTCAGTCAATATTGTTTAGAAGCGTTCAATACTCTTAAGGATAAATTAATTAACGCTCCAATTGTTGTTGCACCTGACTGGAACCTTTTGAACTAATGTGTGATGCGAGTGATTATGCAGTAGGAGCGGTTCCTGGACAGTGGAAAGACAAGCATTTTCAACCGATTTACTATGTTAGCAAAACATTGACAGCTGGACAAGAAAATTATGCGATGACTGAGAAAGAATTATTGGCTATGGTTTTTGCATTTGATAAATTTAGACCCTATTTAATATTATCTAAAGTTGTCATTTACACTGACCATTTAGCTCTTCGATACCTCCTTACTAAAACAGATGCAAAACCTCGACTAATAAGATGGATTTTATTGTTGCAGGAATTCGATTTAGAAATTTAAGATAAGAACAGAGCAAAAAATCTTGCGGTAAATCATTTATCCAGATTAGAGAACCCACATCTCAGTGAATTAAATGAACCGGAAATAAATGACTCATTCCCTGAAGAACAACTTTTGCTATCTCTGAATCTGAGGAACCTTGGTTTGCAGACTTTGCTAATTATTTAGCCGCTAACATTATACCAAAAGGGTTGACACATTAGTAAAAGAAGCGATTCTTTACTGATGTGAAAAACTATTTTTGGAAAGAACCTTTTCTTTTTCGTATATGTGCAGATCAAGTAATTCGAAGATGCGTTACAAAGACAGAAGCGATTAAAATTTTAGAGCATTGCCACTCAGGACCGACTGGAGGACATTACAGTGGAACTAATACAGCACATAAAACACTCGAATCAGGTTTTTATTGGCTTACTCTATTCAAAGACGCCAACAGATATTTTGCTACTTGGGATAAATGCCAACGAACAAGTAATATCTCTAAAGGTGACGAAATGCCCCAAACGTACATGCTCTCATGTGAAATATTTGATATATGGCGTATTGATTTCATGGGTCCATTCGCCAGCTCATTTGGGAATAAATACATATTAGTAGACGTTGATTATATGTCTAAATGGGTAGAAGCCCAAGCCTTACCTACTAATGATGCTAGAGTAGTGGTAAAGTTCCTTAAGAAACTTTTCTCTCGATTTGGAACACCTAGAGTAATAATCAGTGATAGGGGCACTCATTTCTGTAATACTCAAATTGATAAAGCCATTAAGAAATATGGAGTTCACCACAAAACCGCTACCTTTTACCATCCTCAAACTAGTGGACAAGTCGAAGTCGCTAATCGAGAACTTAAACGCATTCTAGAAAAGACTGTAGAGTCAAATAGGAAAGACTGGGCAAAGAAAATAGATGATGCTTTATAGGTCTATAGAACCGCTTTTAAGTAGGAATATCCCTTTACAGACTTATTTATGGGAAGAGTTGTCATTTACCGTTTGAATTAGAATATAAATCATTCTGGGCTATAAAATTTCTAAACTTTGATCCCAAACTCGCAGGTGAAATGAGATTGATGCAGCTGAACGAGTTAGATGAATGGCGAGCTAATGCCTACAAGAATTCACGAATATACAATGAAGTAACAAAGCGCCGCCATGATGCTCGTTTAAAGCAAAACAAACAATTTGAAGTTGGAGATATTGTCTTGTTATACAACTTAAGGCTCAAATTATTCCCTGGGAAGCTTAAATCACAATGGTCAGGTCCTTTCGTCATCCAAAACATTTTTCCATATGGCACAGTAGAGGTAAGTCACCCAACTCAAGGCACTTTTAAGGTAAATGAACATCGACTTAAACTTTATATCGGTGAGGATTTCAAAGACAAAGGAGAGGAGCTTCGGCTTCACGAACCTGAATAAACATACCTACCAGGTAAAGTCGAACTTAGACTCTAAATAAGCACTTCTTAGGAGGCAACCCGAGTACTAATCCAACTAAATAACTTAGTTTGTTTTTGTCCCCTTTACTTTATTCCTAACTATAGGTATTTTCGGCACACACGGCCTCGCAGACGGGCATGCTTTCGGCCGTGGGATCCCAACGAGTAGGAGACACGGGCGTGGTCATGGCCGTGCTAAAACAGGATATATATTTTTCCCAAGACTGGATGACACACGAGCTGCGATAAATAGCCACGGCAGTGCGACTTGGCCATGCGACTCGGCCGTGTGCATCACATGGCTAAGGGACACGGGCATGTCCCAGATCGTGGTAAAACTGCACCTAAATTTTCATAAAAATTTAGCAGAGACACAGCTTACAATAAAAGAGCACGGCCATGCGAGGCAGCCGTAGGAGACACACGGCCTGCACCACGGGCGTGCTGGAGGCCGTGGGAGAACTTTCAAAAAAAATCAAAACGATAAACAAAGTCAGAATAGAACATGGATATAAGTCACAGTCGTGCTTAAGGGCCGTTCACAATCCTGATTAATTGCCACAGACGTGTTGGATTGGCAACGGGAGTGAGAGAAACGAAGGGAGGACCACATGGCCATGTACTACACTGACTTGAAACATCAAACCATAAACATAAACCAGGTACACGGGCATGCAGTACCTAACACGGGCATAGGAGAAGCGAATGACAGTGCACACGGCCGTTCGACACGGTCGTGTGCACCACACGGCCTGGGGACATGGGCGTGTCGAAGGGCCCGTGTACGAGCCTAACTACGATTTCATGAAAAACACGGGCTAGAGACACACCACACAGGCGTGTGCCACGACCGTGTGGCTGAACACGAGGCTTACACGATCATGGCCCTCATTTTAAACTCAACCCCTAACCCTAATTTCCCTCTTTCCTATTTAAATGCCCATTTTTTACCATTCATCTCCTTCCCCTCTCCCTCATTTATCCTACCCTCCGACCACTACAAATCGCCGCCGGCCACCTCCCCCTCTACACGTACTCCTCCTCTTCTAACTAGCCCACACCATGCAAGCACCACCGTCGTTCATCAGACACATCATGACGAACCCCGAAGGCAAGAAATCTGCAGTTCCCACCTCGAAAAAAAGAAAATGAGCGACATCTTCCTCGGGTTCCACCACCGAGGTACGACACCCATTCCTTCAATTTCCACCAGGGCTCCAAGAAGAACTATTTTAGATTCTACGTGCCCGACCCCTATGTGTGGGGCACTACGTTGATTGGGCCGTACTAGAGAAGGTCCACCTAGCCGGTTCGGTATGGGCCCTCCTCGCCACAGCTCCATGGGACCGATTATTTGATATCATGGAGCCGAAAAATTTAGAATTTACCATGGAACTCGGCTTGGCTTTCTAGTTACAGACAGTGATGGCGGAACACGACAACTCAAGAACTGTTCAATTCTGCCTTGACGGCCTCGTATGACAGTTAAGTGTCCCCGAATTTAGAGCTGCCTTGGGACTTTATATCGACGAGTTTATGGAGACCGACCATTTCTCCCACCTCCACCGCCATAGTCATTTATGATCCTAGCCGTTCAAAGGCATCGGCTCTAGCTCCAGCTCTGTGCTATCTAAACGCCATTTTGGCACACACATTAACGGGGAGGCGAGAGAGCACTGGTGTCATCAACACTCACGATGCATATTTCCTGTGGTGCATGAGCCATGGACATACTTTTGATCTAGCATACTTTGTTGCCCTTGCCTTCTGCCACCAGATAGAACAACATCGAAAGAGAGTCATCAGTATCGGCCCCTATGTAACTCATTTAGCACTATATTTTGGGCTCCTGAATATAGTGGCGCAGTCTTCATCGCTCACTCTCATTGGCCAAATGTCCCCATAGGGCATCCAAAGTATGCTCCATATGCGAATGATTGAGTGTCATCGTGGGTTAGACCCTTCTCAGAACTGACTTGCACGAGCTACCGATGAGGATGACACCGAGGATATTTCAGATGATATTCCTGCATTTCAGGAGGACCCACCATCATAGCCACTACCGAGCCACTGACCAATTCATGTGGCTGCTTCAATATCTGAAGTTTCTGACCATCTTCATCGCTTTGAGCAGTATTACACTTAGCAATTTGACAGCATCGAGGCGACGCTACAACAAATCTGCCAACATTTTCACATATCGCCTCCAGCACCACTACTGCACGATCCAGCTGTCGACGAGGACTATTAAGGCCATCTAATTTTTCAATTGCTTTTCTTTTCTTTTTATTTTTTTTTTATTTTGGCATTTTTTTGCACTTTCATTATCAATTACTTACAAGAATTTTATTAGTATAATTTGAATTTTATTTTATCTAGTTATTTCATTATTACTAACCCTAATAACCATATACATATAAATCAATTAAATTTTATTGATAGTTTCGCAGTTTCAAAAGGTTCAGTCGATGGGTACTACTAAGGCATACACATACAATCATCCACGACTGCCATGTCCACGACCATAGCCACCACGACACTAACCACCATGATAACCTCTTCACTGGGCACTGTGATTGTGGAACCCAACCTCTATCACCACCTTCACCTCTATCTACATGTCACATACACATCACTTTCAATGCTTCTAAACCTGTTCTCGCTCTTTTAAGGATTACATCCAAATTCAAGGCAGTTTCGATTCTCTCCATCCCTTCTAATCTTATGCTCATATTGCTATTATCTATCTCTGTACATTGAGAACAATGTACACCTTAAGTGTGGGGAGGTTATTTATGTAATTACAAGAAAATTCTTGAATTTTTATCTTGTTCTTAAATAATTTTCTCATATCATTATTAGAGTAAATTCTGATTGATCTATGATTTTTATTGATATGTTTGAATTAAACCATAGGTAATTGTGCATTAATTGTTTAAACTTTAAGACATTAGGGAATCAAACATGATGAGTTGACTTTTGAGAAATAAAATTGCTAGGTTGTTTCCCTGAATTGAGGTGTTATCTTGAAGTTTTGAATTTACAGGATTGACATCAATTACCCATAATTTTGGTGAGATTTTGAGCCTTTTAGAGCATATATCTTTCTGGCTCACTGATTTTATTGGTTATGAGTGTGTCAGCATTGATTTGTTATTCTAAAACTTGCATTGATTATACATGTCGAGACCACACCTTTGATTTGATATATGAAAATGATAAAGGCACTTAGGTTTTAACCCATTTACCCCATAAAAAGTCTACCCTCATAATTGACACCTAGTGAACCCCTTTGAGCCTTAACTATTATTTCTTGAATTTTTCCCTTAATATTAACCCATAACTTAACCCTTTTTGATTCATTAAGAATTTCTACCTTTTCATTAACTCCCTTTTTATAGAGACCTAATTTGATTAGTTTCCTATTTCTTTTTCGTTCAATCTAGTTGCTGAATTATTTCTTATTATGTATATTCCAATTTTTGTACTAATTCTTGCTTTAAGAAAAACGTATATTAATATTCATACAGTTACATATTATTTTAAAGAGCTTGGATGAATTAAAGTTGTTATGTTAAGAAAAATAAGCTTACATCATTTGCTTTAGATATTCCAAATTAAGGCACTTTCTTATCATTTAGCATTTAGCCTCACTCTTCTAAGTTTGGTAATTTATTTAAATTAATCTCGATTCTAACCCTCTTTTTCAGCCTTTATCCACACCTTTAACCCAAGCCCCATTACAACCCTGTTAAAGACCTTTTGATTTGTGTATCATTTCCTTATAGTGGTGGAGATTTGATTTTCATTCAAGCCTATGATAATAACTTTCCATGTTTGACCATTGAGTGCTTAATTATTGAACCCTAAACACCTTGAGTGATTTGAGTAAATCAATAGTGAGGATGTCAACCTTGTCAATTTGGAATTAAAGTTGATTACTTAGATAAAGGGGGATACCTATAATTTTATGCTGAAATGCTCGATTTGGATTGTTTGAAACTTCAATGTTCTTATAGTTAAACTCTTAACGTATGGTTACTTGTGGATTATTTCGAACATTATTGGTGTGAATTATAAGTGGAGAAGAACTTATATTAATTGTGAGTTGAATATTTTGCTTGAGAACAAGCAAATGCTTAAGTGTGGGGATATTTGATAAACTGTAATATATATATATATTTTTACCCCATGCTTGACATATTTATGGATGATTTTTCCTTGGTTTTATTGAATTCGATGCTCCTAATCCTTTAATTTGATGTTTTATACTCAGGAGAGCTTAGGATAGCAAAAAGAGAAAGAAACATGCCAAAAACGGATAGATTAGGCCTAAATCAGTGTTGCACACGGCCTAAGCACTTCCACAAGGGTTAAACCACACGCCCATGTGAGGTACATGGGCAAACCACACACCTATGTGTTATGGACGTGTCGACTAGAAACCAACTCAGAATTGCACACGGCTTGAGCACTTGTACACAGGTGTGGCACACGGCCGTGTCCTTGTCGAGCCCAAGTCCAGTTCTACTCAGACAAGGCCACTTTTGAGGGTTTTAAAGCATTCTAAAACCTATATAAACACCCTAGAAGAGGATTAAGGGGCACACAGAGTTGGAAGTAGAAAATACTCGAGAACAACCATCGGAGTCATCTCGGAGCCAAGATCTACATCAAGACTGAAGATTTCCATCCAATTTTCTATAAATTCTTTGGGTTTCTTTATGTTTTACTGTTTTCTAAAGTTTGAGATGTTTTCCATTATTATTATGAACTAAACTCCCTAAATACCTAAGGGAGATAAAACCTAAGACGAATCTTATTACTCTTTGATTTATATGATAAATATTTGTTCTTATTCTTAATTGTGAGTCTTAATTCTTGTTTTAATATTCCAGGATATTAATTCAGGTTTTTGATGTGCTTATTCAGTGGAGGAAAAGTCCCTGTTTAAGATTAGATCATTCATAACTAAGCGGAGTTGCATGCAATCCTAGAGATAGGACGACATAAATCTGCCGGATTAGAGTCAAATCTAATAAGGGAATCCATAGATCGAGTTAATGCGACAGTAGGGGTTTTAATTAGAAAGAGATTTTAATTAATTAACCTATAGTCAGTTGTTTGTAGTCTCGAAAGGGATATTAACATAAATCAGGGATTTCTATGGAATAAGTCAAGTGAATAAATCATCTAAGTCAAAGGTAATAAGTGAAGTCTAGGTGGATTCTTTCTTGGGTATTATCTTCTTAATTGGTATTTCAAAAGTATTTTCCAACTTTCATCTCTATCGTAATCTTAGTAAATTAGATAATTAGTTTAGTTTAAAAAAAAACATTTTCTTAAATTTTAGGCTAGATAATAAAAAGATTGTAATTGCTAGTTTTTTTAGTCCTCTTGGAGACGATATTTCCCGACTCACCATAACTATACTACTGTTCGATAGGTTCGCTTGCCTGAAGTCAAATTTTTAGTTAGTTTAACGACCATCAAATATGCTAGATCAAAGACGTGACCAGTGGCCATGCTCCATAAAAAATAAGCATCGGTCGTGCTAACTACTCCGGTGCTCTCTCTCTTCCCAGTCAAGGTATGAGCCAAAATAGCATAGATATAGTGTAGTGCTGGAGGAAGAAAAGTCACCTTTGAGCGACTTGCATCATAGGGAATAGTACTCGCCGTAAGGTCAATCCAACAGCAAGAGAGCGAGTAGTGTGTGTGACGGTGAAGATGTAAAAAATTCTCGTTAGCCATGAACTCCTCCGTGTAGAGACCCAAAGCAGCTCCAAACTCTGGTACACTCATGTGTCTTACGAGTCCACCAAGTCTAAAAATAATAGTATCGGCCTCGTTGTGGGTATTCATTATGTTCTGAAGATGGAAAGTAGTACAAAACTCTAAGGTAAGCTCCGAATAGGTAGGCTCAATAATTGCAAAGAACCGATCCCACAGGGCAATATTGAGATGAAATCGAATAAGGTGAGCAAATTAGACCTACTCCAAAGCGGCCCAGTCAATACATCGGCCCAAACCTAACGGTCGCATGTGCAAAAGCTGAAACAGGTCATCTTGTGGGCCTGACGAGTATCGAAGTAGCGGGTGGCGAGCTTCAGTCGAGGCGCTCGAGGAGGTTGTGCTAGGACCCTTCTGCTTTCTCGAAGCAGGGGCGATAATCTTCTTGCCTCGTGTGTTGGTCATGGTGTTCCTGTAAGAGTAAAAGAATCCAAATCAGGGAACAACTAGATAATAAAATAGCAAGTAAGAATTAATAACGATGTAGACAAATTATGGATGGAACAAATGAGTGGCTGCTAAGGAAATCTAGAACAATATTTAGAGGAACGGTAATGATTGGTGAAGTTAACAAAATAACGAATATTAGACTTATATGAATTGGCAGGAGGCAGATATGACTAACATGATAGACTAAATATGGAGTTCCTAAGAGAATAATAGTAGCAATTTAAACATAATAAAATTAACCTAAACTATTCTGCAGCAAACAAAACTAAAATAACGCAAAGGCATAATAAAACAAAACTAAAAGAAAGACAAAGATAAAGATAAATAAATAAAATGCATAATAAAATAATAATTTCAATAATAACAATAATAATAATAATAATAATAATAATAATAATAATAATAATAATAATTGGGAGGGGTAAAAAGGGAAACCGTTAGTGGTGGCCGGAGGTGCGGACAGTGGTGGATTAGGGATTTGGGGTGTTATGCGCAAGGGAAAAGAAGGAGGAGGGGAAACGGGGTAAGGGGGTGCTTTGTGCGCGTGGGGTAGGTCAGTCAGACCGGGGTACTGCTGTTTGGAGGATGACATGGGCATGGGGAGTTAGGTCGTGTGTCGCATGGAAAGGGGGAGAAAGGGAAGAAGAAGGATTAAGAGATGAGGGGAAAAAGATAATGGAGGGGAAAAAAGAAATAGAAAGGGAAGAGAGAATGTGGGGAGTCGACGGTGGTGGGTGGTGGCCGGAGAAACGGGTAGCTGCGGCGGTAAAAGTTTTAGGGGGAAATTTTGAGAAGAAGAACATAAAAGTGTTCACACGCCCATGTGGATCGAGTTTAGCCCGTGTTAATCATGAATATGGAATGCCTATTCGTCACACAGTCGAGGACACGCCCGTGTGTCCAGGTCGTGTGGTTCACACGGTCGTATCGCATGGCCGTGTGCAATGTTGTTTGCTTCCTCTATGCCTGTGTGATATCCCACACGCCCGTGTGTCTGAACACACGACCGTGTGCCTTGCTCATGTGGCTCCCTGACTTATTTAAAATTTGAAAATTTAGCTCCAGTTTTCATATGGCCTAGGACACGCCCGTGTGTCCAGGCCGTGCCGTCCACACGGTCGTGTCAGACGCTCGTGTAGCTCGATATTTAGGGATTTTTAGCCCTGTTTCCACACGGAAAAGGACACGTCCATGTGTCCAGGCAATGTAGATCATTGTACCTGTATAAAAAACACGAAAAATAGCTAAAATAAACTAGTTAGTCGTGTTAGTGCTCGGGTTGCCTCCCGAGAAGTACTTATTTAGAGTCTAAGCTCGACTTACCTCAGTTTTGTGTTGTCACGGTGGTTTGAGGAGTTGAAACTTCTCACCCTGCTATCAATTTTTTCAAAATAAGGTCTAAGTCGAGTATTATTTATCTTGAAAGTTTCGAATTGAGAATGATTTACCTCGACTGTACCGTATAGGAAAACATTCAGTACCGTGAAAGAAGTCGCTCTATTTTTATTACGCTCTGAAATAGCAATTCAGGGGTCTTTTTCTTCTAACAATACTTTATCCCCGACCTTAAATTGCTTTGTTTCATCCTTACACTCATCATGGTGTCGCTTTGATTTATCGTGTACTTTTGGTTTCTCCTTGACATGTATTCGTCATTCATCTAGTTCATCAATTTGTAGTCTTCGTTCCTCATGACTCGTTCTGTTTTTGTCACATGAACTAGACTGTGGCTCCATCACATTCTTTCTAGGTGTTTCCTACAAAGAAGTTTGCGCCTTAACATTACTCGAGTTAACAGAACTTAAACAATCATCTCGATTACTAGATATATTAGTAGAATCACGAGCTTGAAGTTTAATCGTGTCATCTCCTACACGAAGTACCAATTTGCCTGTGCCGACATCTATGATAACTCTAGTAGTTGCTCAAAAGGGCCTTCCTAAAATTAAAGGTGCATCACTATCCTCATCCATTTTTAGAACAATAAAGTCAACTGGGAATATAAATTTATCAATTTTGACTAGCACATATTCGATGATACCCCTAGGAAACATAATTGTTTTATCTGCCAGTTGAATGCTCATCCTAGTTTGTTTGGATTTTCCAAGACTGAGTTGTTTAAACATTTTATAAGGCATGACATTAATGCTCGCGCCTAGATCAGCCAACGCATTCTTAATATTTACACTACTAATTAAACAAGGGATAGTAAAACTCCCTAGATCTTTCAGTTTGTTGGGTAGCTTATTCTGTAGAATGGCTGAGCAAACTGCGTTAATTCCATATGTGATGCATCATCTAACTTTCATATATTAGCCAAGAGCTCCTTTAAAAATTTCACTGCATTTGGTATCTACGAAAGAGCTTCAATAAACAGTAAGTTAATATGCAACTTTTTTAGTAATTTAAGGAATTTACCGATTTACTCGTTCATGTGGTTTTTTCTTGTTGCCTTAGGGTATGGCACACGAGGTTTATACTCTTTACTTACCGGCTCTTGTGTACTATGATTCATCTCATCCTTACCATTACTTACCATAGCCTCGTGCCTCGTTTCAAATTTAGATTAAACTAACCCTTCTTCGTCGCGCACAGTGATGGCATGGAGTTGCTCATTTGGGTTAGTTTATGTGTTACTGTGCATGCTACCTTGTAGTTGTTCGGAAAGCAACTTAGCAAGCAGCCCTATTTGAGTTTCGAGCCTTTGAATTGACACTTGTTGATTCTTAAGCGCTGTTTCAGTATTCTGAAAATGAGTTTCTGACACCGAGATGAATTTTGTGAGCATCATTTCAAGGTTCAGTTTCTTCTCTTGTTGGTAAGGTGGTTGTTGAAAACCTGGAGGATGTTGTGCTCTTTGATTTCCTTGACCACCCCACGAGAAATTGGGAAGGTTCCTCCAACCTGCATTATACGTGTTACTATATGGATTATTTTGAGATCTAGAATTATTACCCATATAGTGGGCTTATTCCTTCTCGGTGCTAGGGTTGAAGGATGGATGGTCTGCGTTGTGCATTCCTCATCCATTTGAATCACACTGCATCACTGGATGTACCTGAGTAGAACCATTCAAACCATCAATCTTTTTATTTAGAAGTTCCACCTGGTTAGAGAGCATAGCGACCGCGTCGAGGTTGAAAACACCAGCTGCTTTTATCGGCTTTTTTCTCATGACTTGCCACTGATAGTTATTCAGTGACATCTCTTCAATAAATTCGTAAGCCTCTTCATGTGTTTTGTTGTTTAAAGTTCCACCGACGGCTACATCGATTAGTTGCCTTGTTAAGGGGTTCACACCATTGTAAAAAGTCTAAACCTGCAGCCAATGAGGTAACCCATGGTGAGGGCACCTTATCAATAGATCTTTGTATCTCTCGCATGCATCATAAAGTGTCTCTAAATCCATCTGCACAAAAGAAGAGATATCATTTCTTAATTTAGCCATTTTAGCCTGCGGAAAATATTTAAGCAAAAATTTTTCAGTCATTTGTTCCCAAATGGTGATTGACACTTGCGGTAACGAGTTCAACCACTGTTTAGCCTTATTCTTTAATGAAAATGGAAATAACCGAAGGCGAATGGAATCATCAGAAACACCATTAATCTTAAAGGTGTCGCAGAATTCCAGAAAATTTGCTAAATGAGTGTTTAGATCATCGTCCTACAAACCATCAAACTAAACAAACTGTTGTATCATTTGAATTGTGTTAGATGTCAGTTCAAAATTATTTGCAGCAACAACAGGTCTAACTATACTCGATTCAGTTCCTGTTAAAGTAGGTTTAGCATAATCATACATAGTACGAGGAACAAGATCCTGATTTACTGGATTTGCAGTAGGAGGTAACGGATTATTCTGATTATCAGCCATCCCCTCAGTTGTGGTATGGATATCGACCTCTCGCTCTTCCTCTATGTATTGTAGGCTTCGCCTTATTTCTCTTCTATTTCTGCGAGCCATGCTTTCAATTTTGCTATAAAAAAGTAGAGGTCCTGACGGGTTTCTTCTAGTCATAAACTATAAAAACCTGCCAGAAGTAGAGAAAAGAAGATTTAGTAAAAAAAAAAATTAAATTGCAATAAAAATAAAGAATGGCTAAAGTAATAAAAATTAAGCGTTCATAATATCTTAGTCCCCGGCAACGACGCCAAAAACTTGATGGTTGTAAAACTAACTAAAAATTCGACTAAGGCAAGCACACCTATCGAACAGTAGTATAGTTGAGGTGAGACCAGAAATATCGTATCCACGAGGACTAAAAATACTAGTAATTACTATCTTTTTATTATCTAGCCTGAGAATCAAAGGGATATTTTAAAAACTAAAATTAACTATTTAATTAACTAAGATTACGACAGAGAGTAAAGGAACATACTTTTGGAAGACCGATAAAGAAGACAATACCCAAGGAAGAATCCATATAGACTTCACCTATTACCTTTGAATTAGACGATTTATTCACTTGACTTAATCCGTAGAAAACCCTGATTTATGTTAATATCCCTCTCGAGACTAAAAACAACTGACTCTAGGTTGATTAATTGAAATCTTTTTCTAATTAAAACCCCTATTGTCGTATTAACTCGATCTATGGATTCCCTTATTAGATTTGACTCTAATCTGGCAAATTTATGTCGTCCTATCTCTAGGATTGCATGCAACTCCGCTTAATTATAGGCGATCTATTCTTAAACAGAGAATTTTCCTCCTCTGAATAAGCACATCAAAGACTTGAATTAATATCCTGGAATATTAAAGCAAGTGTTAAATTCACAATTAAGAATAAGAAAAAGTATTTATCATATAATTCAAATAGTAATAAGATTCGTCTTAGGTTTCATTTCCCTTAGGTATTTAGGGAATTTAGTTCATAATAATAGAAGGAAACATCTCAAAATTGGGAAAACAACAAAACATAAAGAAACCCAAAAACTTCGGTAGAAATTAAATGGAGATCTTCAGTCTTGAAGGAGATCTTTCTTCCGGGATGATTCCGATGGTTGACCTTGAGTGTTTTCTGCATTCTAATGGTTTGAATGACTGCAAATCTGCACCTACCCCTATGGTTCTTGTACAACAATTATCACAAAAAGATAGTAACCCGGGTGCTTATATAGATTTTAGAATGCTTCAAAATCCTCAAAATTAGCCTTTTCCTAGTAGAATTAGACTTGGGCTCGACAGGGACACGGCCGTGTGGCACGCCCGTGGGAAGGTCCTCAGGCCGTGTGCAATTCTGAATTGGTTTTTAGTCGACAGGGCCATGACACACGGGCGTGTGGCTTGCCCGTGTGTCACACACGGGCGAGTGGTTTACCCGTGTGGAAGTGCCTGTGAAACACTGAATTAGGCCCAATTTATCTATTTTCGGCCCGTTTCTTTCTCTTTTTACCTTTCTATGCTCACCTAATTATAAAACATAAATTTAAAGGATTAGAAGCATTGAATTCAATGAAACAAAGGAAAAATCATCCATAAATATGCCAAGCATGGGGTAAAAATATGTATAAAATATGGTTTATCACCTAGCGAACTTAATTATATAGTTAAACCTGAAACATGAACAAAACGCTTGTATGTTTACACGAACTTAGTGAGTTTGAATACAAAATACCTTGAAGCCTTTCTAGCTGAAATCTTCATTCTAAATATTCAGATTATCATTTTGTCTTTGGTGGACAACTTCAAAACATCGAACATATATTCTTATACGCTACCAACCATATTTAACGTATCACTCTCACTTTACTACTTGGCTGACTCCAAGTCTTACCAGATAATATCTACATCTATTTTTTTCTTAGAAAAATCCAAGGTGATTCTTCAAAGAATATCTACACAGAGTCCGACTATCTACGGATCTTATCTTAAAACAAGCTTTAACATTTTTCTCCAGAATGGTTGTTTACAGATACTGTTCCTTGGTGGATAGACACCAACCGATCTTACATTGGGTGGATTTCCATACTCAGTTTGATAAATTTCAGACTACCATTCAGATCATATCCTGAATCTAAACCCAAATCAAACTTAAGCTGATGATGAAACATTCTAAATCATTTGGAAGAATTCCAAACACCTTTGTTACATGACACATGAACACCCAAACTGACAAATGATTCAAATTCCAAAACCTTAAATCGATACATAATACTATTCAGATATGGAAGATACCAAATAACTCATATTTCAACTTTACT
The DNA here is from genome assembly GCF_025698485.1 of Gossypium arboreum. Taxonomy (NCBI): domain Eukaryota; kingdom Viridiplantae; phylum Streptophyta; class Magnoliopsida; order Malvales; family Malvaceae; genus Gossypium; species Gossypium arboreum. The sequence goes on from NC_069075.1 coordinate 132,585,746, forward strand.
TAGCTTAGACAAACTCAAATTAATAAATATTTATACCTTTCATAACTATGAATACGCTCGTATCCCATATTGGCAGACTTCTATGGCAGATTCTCTCTTTAGAAATATTGATACATACTTTCATTCATAAACTGTCCTCTAAGACTTATTCAAATTCATCACAAGATTAACCGAAAACGTTAATTTTAGAACGTCTCAGGTCATTATCATAGAATCTTCTATTGGAGAGATTGTAGAACTTAGCATAAGGGTGGATAACCAGATTCTGTCATGTAGGCATTCTTGAATATGCAGCATTGACATTTCATAATTTTCCACAAAGCCGACACAAGATACACCTCCAAAGCTTAGAAGATCACGCCACACAGGTAACACACAGAATCACTTATGTATTATCCTGCCAGACTTTCATAGAAGGTCTCTTGGGTTTCTCCAACCTGACTCATATATTTCCCATAAAGTGATCTACTAGTCCAGTCTACAAACTACTGAAGGCATCACCATGAGCATTTTCATAGTCATGCAATACCATGAGTCTTCGCCACATGGACTTATACATACTTTCATGTCGTGATCTGCTAGTCCAGTCTACATTTCATTAGAGGCATCACCATGATTGTTATCTTTCAACGTGATCTGCCTGTTTGGTTAGCAATATTCCTACCTTACCAGAGGCATCAAAAACGTATATTGGTTTATCCCACGTAGATTACACTTACAAAATTCATTTTCTTACCTGATTCACTCGTATTCTCTTAATAAAATTCACCTTGATCTACCAATTTCATTTACGATTATATCTCACATCATTTTAATCATACATTGATGCTTTTATCTTTAAAGTGAACATGCAACATCATTATCTCAATTCATATACATACCAGCTATCCTAGATATATTTTTCATATGTATTCTAAATTGAACAGTCCACAGACAAGAGTCAAGATAGAGGCGCACCTTAAACTCACTAAGATTGTAGCTTAGAGTTCCAAAACTTGAACATCCTTCTTGAACCAACAACAAAAACTATTTAAAGAACATAGAACCACCATTAAAATCCATTTCCATACAAATGACTATCATCTCAATTACAAAAAACCCCATATAGGGTCTTGTATTCATAATCTACTTTTCATAAGCTTTATAAGTACCTTATTCTTTCAAGACCTTAACATGTAAAGCTATTAGACTTACCAAAAGGTGAAACGTTCACTGGTTAACTCAAAAACCTTAGCTCCATCTTAATAATGAGGAAAATGACATACAAGTTTAGGAAGAAGAACCAGAGAATAGTATTTTCTAGAAATAAAAACCTTCTCACGAACTCCTTTCACTACATATATATACCCTTAGTTTCCTTTAGTAGAACTTGAAAAGTGTCAATGGTGACCAAAATTTGTCTCAATAAATGACCTACAAGATTTGAGAGAAATATAAATGAAAATCTTGCACAAATGATGTTTGACTAGTCAATTCAGTTGGTTCTTAATTAGATCACATTACAAACCCAATTAGTATAGTGTTTAAGAAAACTGGGCACACTATACATTTGGCGGTAACTCTTACCGGGCTTACTCTTTGCTTGATACATTCTTTTCTTAAATAGCATAATAACCTGAGATAGAATCTTTAATTACTTATACGATGAGTACCATACGCCAACTCTTATTCACTAATAACTTCTAAATGGGTGGACTATACTATGCCAAACATGTATATTCACATCTACATGCCTTCTAATTGGGTTCGCTAGATTTGGCGTGTGACATAAACTTCATCATTTAAGAATTCATTGAAGAAGACATTTATACATCCATCTTGAATAGTTTTATACCTAGGCTACTAGTTTCTACAAGTAATAATATAATGGATTCCAGTCATGCCACAAGAGAAAAAGTTTCATCGATGTGAACCCCATGTACCTGTGTATATGCACATGTTACTAGTTTGGCTTTGTTTTTGATGATGTTTCCACTTTCGTCTATCTTATATTGAAGATCCATTTAGTGCCAATAGCATTACACCCTTATAAACAAGATATTAGTTTTGAGATATCATTTCTCGCACACAAATGATGCTTTTCTTCCATTGTATGGATCCAACTTTCTTATTTCAATACTTTTTCAACAGTTTTTTTATTTGATGGAAGAAGTCTAAAAGACATTATTAGAGTATGCCTAAAGACTAATCATGAGAAAATTTTAAAAGATACTATTTAGCTTATTTTATTAATGAAGATAACCCCATTATTATGTTTATTCATAATTTTTGTGTATTAAATAAACATATAAACAATAAAGTCCTTGGAATAGTATGAATATTCTTGGGTTTTTGTTGGTTGAGTATTTTTGTGGCCTAGGGCAACAATAATACGTTGAGACCAATGAGCTGTTGTTTGATGGCAAGGTGTTATCATGAGTGTGAAATATCATATCAACACAAGGGCATATGTTAGAAGAACAATGTAATGAACTGGCTCATTATGAGAATGATTCTTGGATTATTATGTGAAAATCACAGTGATTGTGGCACCCCACACTTAACATGAAATGTGAGTCCAAATATGAGATGCTATATTATGTTGTTAAAGTAACTCAAATGTCGTTCATTCAGTAATCGGGTTGAGAAATCAACTTTTAGAACATTTTTACAAAATTATGAAAAAATAAAATCAATCACATGACTTTAAAAATTTTTTGAAATCATTTACATTCAATTTTTAGGTGTTTGAAGGTGTCCAGGATCGAATATGGTCTTTGGAGATTAAAAGAGGCTCAAAACAGAAGAGTGGCCTTGTTTAGGGGCCTATGTGTTAGTACCTAAGGCATATGTATCAGTATGTAGGTCATTGTATTATATATTTTGGCATTTTACCAAGTTGGGTACCGATACCTAAGGTAAGGGCATCAAACCCTAGCCCATTGAGTAAAACATTTGCCCTATGACTCCCCTATTTTGGTACCTAAAAGTGCTTTACACCAATTTGCACTCATAGGACTTAGAAACCAAATTTAGAACACCAAAAATACATATAAAAAATTGCCTCCAAACATAGTGATTTGAAACATGCTTAGAGAACATTCATTTATAAGTATGACACCTTTATAAAGCATGATAAATCTAATCCAACATAACACCTTTTAACCTAATGATCTCATTCATGCTATGAGAAATACCAAATTCCATCATTATGCTAGCTTACTCAAACCATAAATGTTATAGCATAAGTGCATACATAACTTCAAACCTTATACATTTACATGACATAACCAACATACACAAAACTTACTTTAGGCTTAATTACATATTCATCAACATAACAAAAAAAGAAAAAAAAAACTTAACATAAGTGGCACTAACGATTTCTTCTAGCTTAGGTACATGTCCATACCTAACTAAGTTTAAAAAACGTAAAACAAACATTGCTTGAGCTAATATGAGGACTTGGTGTTGTTAAAGTGTCGCAAGCTATCAAAACTTATTCGTTACCTGTGTACGAAACAACATATCCTTACACTTAACATAGGGAGTTCAATGTTGCTAACATAATTTGAATTCTTAACATGCATAAAACTAAAAAATCGAGTAAACATTTTGAGTAAAGTCATGAGGCATAAAAAATTTTACCATAACAAGAATGGCATTTTAATGGAAATACATAAATTCTATCATTTGGCCTTAGGGCTCTTAGTTCATATTTTGCATGATACTTCACATGCTTATTAGACCTCCTTCTCATTTACACAAATTGAGTAAACCAAATTCATTTCTTTATATCACTCATAGTTCATATCAATTTTTCATCATCATTACATATTATAACAAGCATTTTAGCCCCTATTTGTAACAACTCTAACCCATATCCGTCACTGGAATAGGGTTTCAGAGTATTACTGAAATTTACAGATTAAAATACAGACAATTCATTTCATTTATACAATCATATTAGGAATTAATCATAAAGCCTCTTACAAGAGCTCTCGAGGCCCAAAGCATTCACTAGAAACAAGTCAAGACTAAACCGGGTATTCAGAGAATTTTTCAGAAATCTTAAAATTTTTCTAAGATTCAGGGGACACACGACCGTGTGGCCAGGCTATTTGGCTCACACGGTCAAGAGACACGCCTGTGTTTCAGGCCGTGTGGGCATTCGAAATAGGGCACATGCCCATGTTCCAGCCCGTGTCTATACCTGTGTAACTCTCTAACTTAGGTCACACGGCCAAGTCACACGCCCATGTGTTAGGCCGTGTGAACATAATAAATTGCATTAAATAGGTGTGGGGTCACATGGCCAAGCCACATGCCCGTGTGCCAGGCTATGTGATCAATTTTGAGCATTCTGTTTTGAAATTTTTTAAGATGTAGGGGACACATGGCCAAAACACACACCCATGTGCTAAGCCGTGTGTCACACACGGCTGAGACACACGCCCGTGTGGATGAAAAAAGGCCATTTCTAAGCCAAATTTCTCACCCAATTTTGGCATCAACCTATCACAATAAATTTCACATTTACAAACCATATCAAATCACTCAAAACATGCGAAAATCATGCCTTCAACATGACATATTACCACATTCAACCAATGTGCCTTTAGGCACCTCAAGTGACAATTTATTTTCATGTCTACCTAATACTTATATGCATATTCAATCTCCATTTCACTTTCATTCATTTATCCACACACACACACCCAATTTATGATACCACATACATATACATATATATACATCAAAATTTACCAAATACTAGCCATTCAAATGGCTAATCTCAACAAAACGTTTACTTGCCAACATTGGCCAATTAACCTATGCATGACATTATAACCAAAATTAGTTTTATATTTGTACTGAAATGGGCTGATGGATAGTGTGAAATATCTTCGCTAAGCTTCCAACCCAACGAGCTTTCGAATTACTATAAAACAAGGAAAATAAAATAGAGTAAGCATTTAATACTTAGTAAGTTCGTATAACATGGAATTAAACTTGCCAATTCATCACAATTAAGGTAAACATTCAAGGCATATTCAATCCAAATTGGACAAAAGCCCTAACACATATGCTCATCAATCTTGTTAGACATGTATTACATATAAACAATAAGAAACATGTATGAGCTCAATAATAATCAAATTTCCATATACACATATTTTCCATATCATGTATCCATATATCATGTATAAACTATATCCATGTATTTCAAAAATTTACTCATAATATTTTATTTTGAATTCATGTTATCTCATATAAGAACTTTACCCGTTGAACCATTTAAAATATCGATGGATACTTGGGTAGTACACAAGAAGTGTATAAATCTGTAATCTGTCAATTCATATTCAGGAATGCTCATACGAGCACATAAACGGGAAGCTCTTTTGAGCCATATAATGGGAAGCTCATGTGAACCATGTAACGGGAAGCTTGTGAGAGCCATAATCGGGAAGCTTATACGAGCCAATATCAGGAAAGTTTAAGCGAGCTAATATCGGGAAGCTCCAAAGAGCCATTAATGGGAAGCTTACAAAGAGCCTTTAATCGGGAAACTCGCGAAGAGCCATATATCAAGACACTCATAAGAGCTGCGGTGTGTCCACAACACATGTAGGATCACAACCAAATCGAGATGCTCAGAAGAGCTATTAATGGGAAGCTCACAAACCATATAACAGGAAGATCATAAGAGCTAATAACGGGAGCTCTTTCGAGCTATGGTGTGTCCGCAACACATGCAGGACCACAACCAATTGGGGAACCCTGTATCCATCAAATTTTCATTTGTACAATCGGGACTTTATACTTGTTGAACATTGTCGGATATGTGATTAATTTTTATACTGGAAATTTACACAATTCACATACACAACATTCAATTTAAAAATATTAACATACAATTCAGTTACACGAACTTACCTCAACAAATGCTCGCGTACATAAAATCTACTAATCCGATACTTTTTCTTTTTCTCAATCTAACTCTGTATTTGGTCTATCCGGATCTATATGAATGAATTTATCATTTTACCCCATACTTTTAATTAATTCTGATTTCGTCCCTAGGCTTGGAAAATAAAATTCATGAAATTTAATCCTTATTCCAAGCCTAGTCAATTTTTACATATAACATTAGCAACACATATATTTCATAAATTTAGAATTTTTTCATGAATTTTACATCTTTTCTGTTTAGTCCCAAAATCAAAATTTCATCAAAATTCACTTTAAAAAAGTTGTTTATCTATCAATAACCTTTCATTTTCTACCATAAAATTTCATAATTCATGCATACTCATCCTCGGAAAAACCCTAGTACTTTGATAACTTTGAAAATTAATCCCCGAGATAGCTAGATTAAGCTATTACGATATTGGAAATATGAAAATTACTAAAAACGAGACAAGAGTTCATACCTAATTAAGCCAAAATAGCTTGCTTGATCTCTCCCTCCATAACTAGGGTTTCCATGCATTTTTATTTGGGAAAGATGATAATATGATGATATTTTCAATTGTTTTATTATTTATCATATTTTATCTTTTCTCTTTTCAATTTAGTCCTTTTCTTTATTTAATTTTCCATGGATGACTAAGCATACTTATCTACTAACTCCTCTAAATGGTCTATTTGTCATATAAGGACCTCAAATTTTGAATTTCATAGCTATTTGATCCTTTTAGCTATTAGAATTCAACTTTCGCACTTTATGCAATTTGGTACTTTTCATCAAATTAGACATGTAACCGATAAAATTTCTCTACGAAATTTTCATGCAATATTTCAATCATAATGCAGGCCATGAAATAAGTTTAAAATTATCTTTCTTAAAGGTCCAAGTTCCTTCAAACTTCACAGATCTAGTGTCATTTTCACTGGTTGCTACAGGTCGTGTCCACTATGTGAAAACATATCTCCAGTCCCTTTCATCAAGGGCTTTTATTAAAACTTTAATATGACATTTCTAATAGGCATAGTTAGAACAATCTAACAATGGTGGTCGAGAAATTGAACTTTCTTTTTTCATAGACTCCATGGCTATCAACTAAACACATGATCACACAATGTATGTTTGGTGGTAGACTCTAATAAAGTAACTTCTAGTTATTTGAAGTGTTACACTAGATGTTGCTAGGATTACTAGAACAAGTATTAGTGAGAACAAGTAAATACCAAAAGCAGTTTAGTGAACATGCTTACATCTGTGAAGTCTTGCCTAGAGATTGAATCTACTAACAAGTCAACATTACAACTATTAATTACAACTCAATTAATACGAGGATTATTGAAGCCTTAGTGTTGCATGATGTATGGAAATTTGTTATGCAAATGCACATGTCGAATCAAGTAATAAAGTGATAAAAAGATATCATTCCCATGAGGACCAAATTCTAAGCTGCGAAATATCAAATATCAAATTTTATCTAATCCGGATAAAGAAATTCTAATTACTACTAAAATTAAACTGAAAGAACTAAAGAGATTTTAATAAAGTAAAACGATGAAAATTACTAAGCTTCTCAATCAATTTTTAAAGATATTGGAACTTTAACTTCATCTAATTCAGTTAATCGATTATCTCTGATTTAATCGTTCGAGCTATGTAGTTACTAACCTAGGATTCAATGACATTAATTAGACTCTTCCAGTATCTAGCTAAGTGAATCCCTCTTTCCCACTAGCTATATTCTTATGCTAGGAAAGTTGGGTGAAGTGCCTAAGAACAAATCTATTTGGTTGATCAGGGCATCAAGTATATTCCTATCCTGATCGAAAATTAACTCATTCGTCGACGCAACTAAACTTAATCCTAATCCATTTAATTGAGTTCTAAATATTAATTTTCTCTTCCAAGACAAATTTAGATTATCAAATTAATATAACTTGGTGACCAGACAAGTAAATTAAATAAGCACAAGAATGAATAAATAATTAACAAAGATCGAAACGGTTAAAGAGAAAAATAAATAAATTAACTAAAAATAGGACCCATTATCATTCCAAGAAAATAGAGTTTAGTTCATGTTGATTTGAGAAAACATAACAAGAAGAATTTTAGAACAAACTTGCATTGAGAAAAAGTAAAAAGAAATAATCTAGAGACAAAAATAATTATCAAACTGATGTCGAATACTCCAGATCTATTTTTCTTCTCGTATTTGCATGCTTGAAATTTCTCTTGGTGTGAGAGAATTGTTTCTTAGCCTCCAAGTTGGTTATTTCAGTCTTCTTCTTCTTTTATTATTATCTCTTTTCCTCTTAAATTAGGTCACCCCTTATTTTTAGGGTTTTAATCGTTCCATTCACCGGATGCAGAATTGTGGTGGAGTGGACTAGTTGCTATTTGGAAATTCTCAATTGAAGATTACGCTCCATCACACTAAAGTCCATGCTGCAAGCCTTCCATTTTTTATTCGAAACCTACAATTTAAAGAGGAAAATGACAAGTAAATCCGAACTAACTCTAAAATTAATAAAAATAAACAAAACATAATTAAGCTAAAAAACAATAAAATGTAACAAAACTAAGTGATAACATTACCTCCAAATTAAATATTATGAAAACTATACTAATATAACTCTAAATATGAGAGTTATGTACACTTCTAGTGAACTCTTTCAAGAACTCAAAACTTTTCCTACGGAAGGTTCCGATTAACTCTCAAAAGAGTGAATCAAGCTCTTGAATTGCACGGCTAGAAGTTCCTAATTGAACATTAATGTGCACTCTCAAATTCTCATTTCTAATGAGGATGAAGATCCCTTAAATAACGTCTTCGATGCAATTCCATATGATGACGAAGTCATCCTATTGATAATAGGAATTGTGTTGCCTAAAAGTATCCTTGGATCACATCCTTAATCGTCAGAATCAACTTGATTGGTATCTCATATAAAAGGAAAGAACACATCCGAAATATATGGACTCTGTAAATCTAGTTTCCTATTACAAATAAAGCTTGTTGGATTTCTATTGGTGATCTCTCTAAACTTGTTTTGGGTGTTGATTGTGGGAATATGGTTCTGATTGTATTTGTGGGTTTTTCCCATGTTAGGTTTTGTTAACAAACATGGCAATTGACTGCTTATTTTGTTATTAATAAAAGTTTTATTCTACGGGAAAAAAAAACAACAAATAAAGGTTATATTTGCGGCCATTAACATAAGAGCTAAATAATCCATAAGAGAAGAACAATTCAACATTATCAACTTTTACACACTTGTTGTTACCCGTAATGTTGTTCAAATGATTGGAGTACTCATGTTCCTCATGTTCTCTTTTTAAGTACGATAAAAAGGTAGACTGCTGTTGGATTGAAAATATCCAGACAATTGCGTGTGATTTCAGGAGACTCTTTGTTTGATTGCTGCTATACAAGTTTCTGCTATATATATGTATGATATATCAGGTGATGAGAAAGGACTTTTCTTTGGTTAATATGCTAGGGCTTTGGTAAGGAAATTTCTAGGGTGTAACATAATCAAGATATTGTTGTATCTTTTTCAAGTTTGAGTTGTTGATATCATTTTTAAAGTTTGAATCTGAGTTTACTTCATAGCAATATAATATATTTTATCATTATCATTATACGTAACATTTGTTAATTTTTGATAAAGATATAAACCTCAGAACTGTGGCTTACCAGTGCCTCTCTAGAGTTCTAATCCGTTTTAGGGTCTAACATATAGACCTCACAACTGTAACTTTTCATGATTGAAACATTCCTGATCTTCTCACAATAAAGAAAGTCGGCAATACCCTTTACTTTCACCAAAATTGACAGTTGAAAAGCATAAAGAACTACCACTTTGCGGTGTATGATAGATATAATCCTTTATGCACCTTTGCAACATTCTTTTCATGTCAAAAAAAGGTCACATATCGCAATTCATTTCAGTGTTAAATCCTTTAACCCCACTCTCTTTTGGCTCTTTTTCAGGAAAACCTTTGCTTTCTCTTTTTTTGGATCGGTTGTAATAATATTAATGTTTTCAACTCAATAGTTTCCTAAATCAGCTATGGTATATACGTAGAAATTTAAGCTTGCCTTTAGTAAAATACAATACATTAAATTGGATGTGTGGTATGGGGATGTGGGGCATCAAAGGCACTAAAAAAGCGTAGGCCAGGGTGCTGTTGTTCAAAACGTTCACTACCACATAGAATAGGTGAGATGATTGAAGGTGTGATTTTGCATGTTGCAGATTCCATTTTTCCTCTTTAACCCTCTTCAATCACCATCACCTTTTTACAATTTTCCTTATATTTTCTCAAAAAATATCTGCTAATAACAAAAAGAAAAAGCTATGTTTTTAATCAGTGCCAGAACCTTCCACCACACAAAAAAAATGCGATAAACCTAATCCCTTAACATAGAAATATAATAATATATATCTATAAAATAAGACTAGTAATCTGTCTTATTTACTTAGTGGAGAGCCACTTTTTAGTTTTTTAACTTCAACATTGTTTGTTACACTTGTAATCTTCTTGCCTATAAAAAGGGAAGCTAATTTCCAAGACTTCCAAGTTGCGAATTTAAGCAACCAAAGAAAGACAAGGGCATTTATTACAACCTTACTCTCCTTTTCCTGTCTTTCTTTTTCAGTATTGTGGTGCTCCTTCCTTTCTTTAACAGCTACAATATTCAGAAACATGGTGGGTTTTTGGTTTCCATGCACACTATATATGAACAATGGCTGACAACCCATTTTCCTTCTTTGTTTTGTGAACATGATCATTTGGTTCAATGCTTCTAAAATATTTTGTTGATGGGCTGATCAGGAAGGGAAGATGAGTTGGACGGTGGCGGATGAGGTGGACTACAAGGGTTTCCCGGCTGACAGATCCAAAACTGGTGGTTGGATGCCAGCTGCACTCATTCTAGGTTTGCTCCTTATTTACACCATCCGCCATTGAATTTTGTTTCACCATCATTATTTGAGCTGGTTTGAGATGAACTTAAGACAGCTTTACACATTTTGGCTTACCACTATTTTGCTGGACAAGCATTCAGCATTCCATGTGACATCATATTATCATATAGAATCTCTGTTACTAGTGTTGGATACATAAATACGTCCAACACAAGTATGTTTATAGCTTATATTTAGATATTCATTAAATATTAGTGTTACAAATGAGTATTTCAAGAAAAAAGTAAAAATAAATTGAGAGTAAATATTGCTGGTGAATGTGTGAAACGGGATGGTGATATTCCATCAAAGCAACAGGCGGTTAGTTCATGCAAAGGTGTTGGGGCTCTTAAGTCTATATATATATATATTTGGTACAATAAGTCTAAAATTTTTTAACTGGAGAATTAAGCACAAAAATTTACTAGCAAATTCAGCACTAATACATGAAAGCCTTTGACAAGTAAGAGAAAAACTTAATGCTAGTCCTCAAAACATGGGAAAACAAATTAGACACCTGGCTCTATCAGACACTTACCAAAATTTGAGTTACACAGATGGGACCCATCAGAGCTGCAATTCATAAATACTTACAATGAGGATAAAATTCATGTCATTTTCTGTTTGGATTATGGGATAAGGAAGATATTCTATATATCTAGTCCCAATCATGCAGGAAAGTAATGACTGAGGGCAATGTCTTCGACCCAAATTTACTTTTTGTTGGGTTTTGTGAATTTAATCTTCACTTTTAGATTTTTGAAATTTTAGACTTCTTCATACTAATTCATTAATTAAGTTATATTATTTTTAAAAATTAATGCGATAATATTATTTTACATGTAATGTCTTATTAACTTGTTATATTCATATGTTACTTACAAGAAAAATAATTAATATATTTAATGACGGTCACTTACTATAATAAGATTGAAATTTTGAAATTCTAAAATATAGAAATTGAAAATAATTCACTTGATGAACATGGACTGAATCTATAACTTTATGCATAATATAGTATTAATAGCAAATCAAACAGATTTAATTATTACTGTTTGGTCAAGACTAAAATTTCAAAAATTGAAAAAATATAATGACTAAAATTGATCAATTTGAAAAATGTAAGGACTAAAATTGATCAAATTATGGTACATATATTAAATCTACAACTTATGCAAAGCACAAGGACTAATAGCAGAATTTCACCATTTACTTTCCACCATAATTCTTTATGTTATTAAATAACTCCACTTTTATAGCATTATTATATAGGTTTCACTTTCTGCTGACAATTAACGTCCCTTTAAGAAAGAAAGAAAAAGGTTCACTCACCTTTTTGATTATTTAATGTAATTGAAGTACTTAATAAATCTCTGCTTCTTAGTCATCAAATTACAATCATCGACTTCCCCCACTAGAAAAAAAAAAGCTGATAATAAAATAATTTGTGAAACATGTAATAATGCTGATTTGTTGAAACCATTTCATAGGGATTGAGATCTGTGAGAGGTTGTCAACAATGGGGATTGCAGTTAACCTTGTGACATACTTGGGAGGAACACTGCATTTGCCAAGTTCAACTTCAGCCAACGTAGTCACAGATTTCATGGGCACATCTTTTCTCTTGTGTTTGCTTGGTGGCTTTCTTGCTGATACATTCCTCGGCAGATACAAGACAATTGCCATATTTTCTATCATACAAACACTTGTGAGTGTTAAAGAAAGCAACAAAGAAAAGAAAATTTTCATTTCAATCTTTAATTGATCAGTTTTTGACTGTGATTATGATGTATATGGTGATGTAGGGGACTGGCACATTAGCATTGGCTACAAAGCTGCCACAGCTTCGCCCACCACCATGCCATGGATCCCATACATGCAAACAAGCCAATGGATTTCAGATGGGGATTTTATACATCGCTCTATATCTCATTGCACTAGGCACAGGTGGCCTGAAATCCAGTGTCTCAGGATTTGGAACTGATCAGTTCGATGAAAAAGATGAAAAGGAGAAAGCCCAAATGGCTTATTTTTTCAACAGGTTCTTCTTTTTCATCAGTACTGGAACCTTGATGGCGGTCACAGTGCTTGTTTACATACAAGATGAAGTTGGTCGAAGCTGGGCTTATGGGATCTGCTCAGTCTCCATGTTTGTAGCCGTTTTGATATTTTTATCAGGGACCAAAAGATACAGATACAAGAAAAGCTTGGGAAGTCCAATAGTTCAGATTTTCCAAGTTATTGTAGCCGCAATAAATAAGAGGAAGATGGAACTACCTTACAATGTCGAACTATTATACGAAGATACTCCTGAAACTTCAAGAATTCATCATACAGATCGGTTTCGGTGGGTTTTCCAATCTACTCAGTCTTCTGTATACATAACTTAATCATTTATTTCTTTGCTTTTGACGTTTTTTCCCCCTTGTTTCGTTCATATATGCTAAATCCTAGGTTCTTGGACAAGGCCGCCATTGTTGGGGAAGGTGATCTTGAGAGAAACGTTGGGCCTGCTGCTGCTCCAAATCCTTGGAAACTTTGCCCAGTCACAAGGGTCGAGGAAGTGAAAATGATGGTGGCGCTTCTCCCAATATGGGCCACAACCATCTTATTTTGGACCACTTACGCACAAATGATGACCTTTTCAGTGGAGCAAGCCTCCACCATGGAAAGATCAGTTGGAGGTTTCCAGATTCCTGCAGGTTCCCTCACTGTCTTCTTTGTGGCAGCTATATTGATCACTCTGGCTGTTTATGACCGTCTCATTATGCCATTATGGAAGAAATGGAAAGGAAAACCAGGTATGTATGTATTAGGAAAATAATAAATGACATACTAAATCATGCTATAATTTATTTCAATATAATTACCATTTCAATTCTTTCTGGTGCTACAGGTTTCAGCAGCCTGCAGAGAATTGCCTTAGGCTTAGCACTATCAACTATGGGAATGGCATCTGCCGCAATAGCCGAGGTGAAAAGACTGGAAGTGGCTCGAGCCACGGGTGCAAGTGCAACGACTGAAACCCTGCCTGTAACAGTGTTCATATTGATCCCACAGTTCTTCCTAGTGGGTGCCGGTGAGGCTTTCATTTACACAGGCCAGCTTGATTTCTTCATCACTCAATCTCCCAAAGGAATGAAAACCATGAGCACTGGTTTGTTCCTCACAACACTGTCTCTGGGTTTCTTCGTCAGCAGTCTGCTGGTATCAGTGGTGAAAAGCGTGACGGGAGGCAGCAATGGTGGACAAGGATGGCTGGCTGATAACATAAACCACGGGAGACTTGACTGCTTCTATGGACTTTTAGCCGTTTTGGGGGTCATAAATTTTGCTCTATATATTGTTTCAGCAGTATGGTTCAGGCCCAGGAAATCCAAACCAGCTGCTCTACAAATGGACACCATTGTTAATGGCTCCTCTACTGCTGAGAATAAGTGCTAAACAACTTCAGGGATTGCAATATATGGGTGTTTTTTTTTTAAGCTTGTTTTTCTCCTATGTGTATTAAGATTTGGTTCCATTTCTCTCTCTTTTTCTTCTTTTTAATAGAAAAGCAAAATTTTAAGTATATTTCATCATTGTTGCTCACCTTCTTTACTCTTTTCCGCAAGTAAATCATTTTCCACCATTATTGTCAGCCTTCACCAACATTGAACATTGATAAATGAAGATATGCTAAATCAACAACTCAATCTATTTATCCCATTTGAACAGTAACCTACGTAATTTATTACCGTACCATCGAATTATACTAAATACAAATATATCCCAACAAATAGAATAAACAAATAAAATCTTTTAAACAACATAATTTTAATATTGAATAATTGCAATATCATCATGCAAAAATATGACACACCAAATCCTTTAAATAACATAATTTTAAACATAAAATAAAAATAATTATGTAACAGGTACCAAAACAAATAATTAAGTAATAAATATTAATTAAGCAATATATTTTTTCTATAGTTAATTTGATTGATTAAATAATTTAAAATCAAAGAATTATGAAATCATAAACATAAAAACATATATACTTTTTAAAATTGAATTGCGTCAGAAGACTTTAAATAAATTAAAGCAAAACATAAACATAACAAAAAATAAATAATAAAAATGTTAGAATTGTAAAACAAGATTTGATATAAAACTTGATTAATCAGGATCTATCATATTAAATTGTCAAGAACAAAACTAAATACGGAGGGGTACCTGAATCCATTGATTTCTTGAAATTTTCGGTCTTGTGATTTTGATCTTCCAAATTAGCATACAAGTAATTCAGACAATGTGACTTTCTCTTTTCTAAAGATGGCATATTAGAAAAGTTACGTATGTGTAATTTGGAGACCATAACCCTAATATATAATTTTTGCACACCAACCCTAATTTCTAATCAGCTTATCATCAATTAGAAATTAATTACGAAATTATCTACACATATTTGACCCATACTTTATTTAATAGTTAAAGTCCAATAAACCTTAACCAAATTAGATCAATTTTAATTTGGGCTAATCTTTTATGATAGTAAACAATAACATATAATTATTATTATTATATATGTGATGTCCATATTTTCTAGCAATTTCCACTTGGACGACACATATATATATTAATTACTTTATAATGGCATGTTATTATATAACCTTATAAGCTCAAAACTTTACTATCATGTCCAAAGGTTATTCCGAATAATCTGCTCTATTAATTACGTTAACATAGAACCAAGGCGACTCTCGTTAGATATATCGTAGCTAAATCCATCTCTGACCACGTACATTAACACAACCAAATGACATAGATCAAGTATGGATGTGCTACATGGAAATTAAATGCAATATGATCCAAACATGCCTATTTCCAACTAGCCTTCCTTAGCCTTAGTAAGATCAAATCTTGCAAAAATTAGAGTGTGAATAAACCAAAGAAACTTTATTTCTACAGAGAATAAACTAAGTTGAAATAATCGAAAATGTGTATGTAACAGAAAAGCATTTAAAATTACAAACTCCCACTAAAACTGGATATCCTGGAATGACATTGCACCCATATGAGCAGTGTGCTCTTATAACACCTTGGGTGTAGTCCCTTAGTAAGTGGGTTCGCAATCATGGAGTTTGTTCCAATATACTTTATAGGGACTTAATCACTATTAACTTTTACTTTAACAACCAGAAACTTAAAGTCTATGTGCTTTGACTTTGATGTGCTCCTGTTGTTATTGGAATAAAAGCTACCAATTATTGTCACAAGTTGCACCCTAATGACAAAATGTTGCATCAATATTTCATCAAAATTGGTTACTATTATTAGACCTCTGATATGTGAGCATGTAATCTTTTGTTATTTGAAGATATCTTATAATCCTCTTGGTTACTATCCAATCGTCCATCCCAAGGTTGCTTAAATGTCTGCCTAACATTCCAACAATGTATGTAATATTCGAACGTGTACATACTTGATCATACATTAGACTCCCAACAGCTGATACATAGGGAATATTTTGCATTTCCTAAATTTTAAGGTTACTTTTAGGGCTTTGAGTAAGATTAAATTTGTCTCCTTTAGCAACAAGGGTGTCACTTGGTCTACAACATTGAATGCCAAATCTTCTGAGTACTTTATTGATATAGCTCTTTTGTGACAATCCAAGAATACCCCGAGATTGGTCTTGATGTATCTGAATTCCTAAAACAAAAGAGGTGTCCATGTTTACATTACTTGTTATTATATTGTCTTCAACTTATCTTATTACTATTTTAATGGGATTGTGATAGATCTTTTTATGTTAGTAAGCCTTAAAATAATCTATTTAGTTGAGAGATTTGTATAGGTTAATGTATAGAGAGAACTAAGCACTTAATTTACTCATGTGAGGAAATTTATTGTATGAGTGCATCTTGATAGTAAAACCTTGGTGTTGTGGTTTTACTTGCTAAATTCACAATGTGTGAATTTAGGAAGAGATAGAAAACTCTTAGTTGAATTAGTAGAACATGAATGATATTTATTTGATAGAAAAAATATTTTCCTAATTTAACTAGGAGAAAAAGGTGACACACCCTAGTTAAATACACAAGGGTTGTCGCCTCTCATATCATTAAAATCCTAGCAATTTTACTGTAATAGAATCTATAAGAACATATATTAAATAATTTTCTTAGCTCAATTTTGTCACATCCGGTTTCCCTTGAAACCTGAAAATTTAAACCTTTAATGGTTAAATTAAAAAATGATTATGGATGAATGGTTGTTATACAGTGGGAAACCGCGCAAGAAGGGCTATAAATAGATAGAGAGTGACTTCCCACGAGACTTTTTCTCCAATTTTTTTTATTTTCCTCTCTTATTCATCTTCTATGGTTGCTTCGAGGAAGAAAATATATTAGAAAGCTCTACATTAAGCGATGATCGTGAGGTTAAAGTCAAAAAAGTAGAGAACCTAACAAGCTACTAAGGTTCTGAGCCCTTCGGTGTACGTAAGACTTTGGAAACAAAGTTTAGAGTTTTTATAACCATTTTGAGGGTTCTGCATGTTTCTAAAAACTTTAGGTTTTAAAGAAAAAACATTAATTTTAACCCATGAATTAGTTGTCTTGCTTAGTTTTTGGGAGAATGGAAACTTTGACGTCTAGAAGAACTAAGCAAACAAGATGAATGAGTATCAGGTGAGTTTATGTACTCAAACCCCGAACTGCTAAGTATGTTGAAAGGTTGCATGGGTCTATGAGTATCTTCCAAGATAGCCTAGTAAGCATGAATTAGCTATAATCCCATGCTATTACGTCCATGAAATGTATGTAATGCATGTATGAGAAACATTGTTGGGTTTAGGCGAAGGTGGAAGGGAACTGGGGTGATTCTATTAGATACCTTTATACGATGTTGCTGTGCGCACTTGTAATAAACGAAGCTCCGGGCCTTACGAAGGAGACTCTGCATTTTTTGAGCATCAAGGTATAGGATGGTGAAATTGAGGAATGAATAGATTGAGATGAGAAGAGTAAAGATTAGGGCTAAGTCATGGACTCGATTGAAGGCTATATGCCTAAAATGAGTAAAATCATAGCTGAAAGGCACTATGGCATCAGAATGGAAATGAGTAAGACCATAGCTAAAAGATGCTATGGCATCATGATGAAAATGAGTAAAACTATGGCTGAAAGGAATTATGGCATCCTTTGATAGTTTGCTGGGACAGTAAACATAAGGATTATACTGTGTAAGACCCTATGTAACATCCCGAAATAGGGCCTAGTCGAAATAGTAGTTTCGGGACCACAAATTCGACATCAAAATATTTATTTTATGATTATTATGAGGCCTAGTATATGATTATATGCATGTGTTAAAGTTTCATGAAGAAATTTTAAGTATAAAGTGTCTAATTGGAAATTAGGGACTAAATTGAATAAATTGCAAAACTTGGTTTCTAGAAGCAATTTGTATGAAATTACTTTAGATTATGAATTGGAAGGTTTTGGAGAGCAATTTTCCCAAATTTTAAATTTTTGGACAAAAAGGGCTTGCATGGATGAAATTTTAAAGAAAGGGCATAAGGGCATTTTGGTCATTTGTTATTTTAATGAATTAAAATGGGAAAAATCAAGCCAAAAATCAGCCATTTTCTTCTCCATGGCTGCCGAAAATTGAAGAGACACCCTAGCTAAGGTTTTCAACATTTTCAAGCTTAATAGTAAGTGCTCTCAAGCCCCGTTTTTAACGTTCTTTGTATTTTTGAAATCCCGGTAGCTTGATCTCTCCATTTCTACCCAAATTTCATGCTAGGGTTCATGTTTAAAAATTTACCCATGCATGAGTTGCTTGTATTTTGATAGATTATGGAGGAATATGAAAGGTTAATGTGTGTTAAATATCTTTTTCTATTTGATTTTCATAAGAAACCCTTATAGAGACCATTTTGCAAAAGATGTAAATGTGTGGTAGAAATGAGAAATTAATGGATAATGTGGGCTACAATAAGAAGGAAAAGTGTTTGGCTAGGCTTGGGTAAGATACAAAGTGCATGTGTTTCATTATCCGAGCTTAGGGACTAAATAGTAAAAATGTGAAAGGTTAGGGGCAAAATGGTCATTTGGACCGAGGGGTAGATATTAAACTAAAAATGCATAATGTAGTGTATTAATGAGTTAATTTTGCTGTTATAGACCCCGAGGAACAAATTTTGGAGGTCGATCGAGGTAAACGCAAGGTTTCGGAGTAACTGAAACATAATCCCGAAAAGAATACCAGGTAAGTTCGAATAACTTAAAGTAAACCCTTAATATATATAATTGCATGATTTATGAATGCATGATATTTGTATTTATTGATGGTATGAAAATGTATGAAATGCATCTTTGATAATGAATTGTTGATAACCGTATCGGTTGAGGTTAAAAAGGGAATTCGATGGAAAACCATGTTTTACATGTGGAATGAGATCCTGCATGTGTTTCAGTAAGGATTTAGACCAGACGGGTAATCCGTGATCTCAAGTATGAAAAGGAATCTAGCCCGGACGGGTGTTCCTTGAATGATCAAGCCTCCCGAAGAATATGTGTGCACTATGGATTTAGCCCAGACGGGTAATCCGATTAGGGTCTGAATTTAGCCTGTACTGGTAATTCAGATCCGAGCTCATTAAGGGTGTTTGTCACTATAAGGGATTTAGCCTGGACTGGTAATCCCGACATCACCTTACGAGTTCATAATATGGGGAATTTAGCCTGGACTGATAATTCCGCCATGAAATGTGAGGTTCACGAGAGTGCATATATGTAAAATGATCATTCTTGAGAATTATCGAAAACTGGGTATTCCATCGAGATTTCCTAGAAACTTAACGGGTTAATATGATCTATGCTAACAAGATGATGAATGATGAACTCATCTATATAAATTACATGATGTTTTGTTAAGTGACTAACTCATTGATTGAGTGCATGTGATAGGAAATCATTTTATAATAGATGATTCCATGATTTAAGTATGGATGTAAGCTAATTACTCGGTAAGTTTACTTCTCGATTATTCGAGCTTACTAAGCATGTAAATGCTTACCCCTCTCTTTTTCCCTGTTTCACAGAGCTCGAGGACTCGAAAAGATTGGAGGACAACTGGAGAGTTAACACACTATCAACTAAATAAGTTTTGGTATCGAGACTTTGTTCATTTTGTTCAATGGCATGTATAGTATTTTTGAGTATTTTGTTATATGTGTCATTTGATTTGCCAAATGAAGGCATGTAGAAATATATTTATCTCTTTGTATATAGCCATGAAAGTTGGCTTAATTTAAGTAGGCTATGACCTATGAATTTATGCATGGTTTTATTTACAAACGATGGGTTACTATCAATTGGCAATGAATCTCTTGAACGAGCCAATTTCGGATGGATTAATGCAGTATGGGAACTCATAAACACTAAATGGGAAATAACCTATCATGTATGAAACCAATGATATGAGGTTTCCATAAAATGAGTTTTATTAAGATTATTTACAAATGTAAAATTGTGTTTTCTCTCAAACTTGGAAATTTCTAAATACAAGACGTAGAAAGGGGTGACTTTAGGCTTAGAAAATAGCCTATTAGAGTCCACATGGTTGGACACATAGGCGTGTATCTAGACCGTGTGTGACACACGGTTTTCTCCTATAGGCGTGCGCTAAGGCTGTGTGTCCCCTGCACTTAAAAATTTTTGCTCGAAGTTGTACACGGGTAGGATACAAGGGCGTGTGTCTGGGCCGTGTTAATTTAACAGAATGCTCAATTTTTGAACACGGTGTGAGTCCACGGGCATGTGCCATGGCCGTGCCGAAATGTCAATATTGCCCACGGGTTAAAGGCATGGACGTGCCCTAAGTCACACGGGCATGTGAGTCCACACGACCCACTTGCACGGGTGTGTGCCCCTTTTTTTTGCTAAGGAAAATGTTCTGAGGAGCCCAAGGGAAATCGAACGAGCCTGAATTTGTCCTACATTGCCTTCTGATACGTTATAGGTTTCAAAGGCCTATATAAGGGATGAGATGTTCATGATTGAAAGGTTCTAAATTTAAATGAAATTTTGTGACCTGAGTTCGTGTACCGAAAGTGTAAAGTCCCGGCAATGCCTCGAGCCCTGTCCAAAGTTGGATACGGGTTAGGGTGTTACACCCTAGTTGAAAGACGTTACAACATCATAGATAGTTTGATGGGACGTTAAACATGAGATAGTCTGACGGAAAGTTAAACACGGGATAGCCCGACGGGATGTTAAACATGAACTAGTTTGACAAGACATTAAACACGAGATAGTCTAATAGGACATTGAATAAGGGATAAACTGACGGGATGTTAAATACGAGATAGCCTAACAGGACATTGAACATGGGGTAATTCGTCGGGACAGTAAACACGAGGATTATGGGGGTAAGACCATAGTTCATCTATGGAAACCAATGGAGTTTGCCAAGACAGTAGGCATGGAATTTGACAAGTAAGACCATAGGTTAACTATGGAAAAATAGAGAATCCACTGAGATAATAAACATGGGTCAAAAATCAGAATAGAAATCGTTGGATAACCTACTGATAAATCATAAAAGTAACACATTTTAATCCCATACTTAGCACATTTTTGGATGATTTATCATATAATTTAGTGAATTAGATGCCCCTAGTCCTTTAATTTCATGTTTTATACTTAAAAGAGCATAGGGGAACAAAAGGAGCCAAAAAGCAGGCAAAAAATGGACGAAACAACTGATTTAAAGATCCACATGGCCAAGACTAATCCCACACGAGCTGAACACACGTGCGTGTCCTAGGCCGTGTGAAAACTGGAGCTAAAATTTCAATTTTTAAACAAGTCAAAGAGCTATATGAGCGAGGCACATAGCCGTGTATTCGGACATACAGGCGAGGCACACGGCCATGTGCTCAAACACACGGCCGTGTGGGAAGCCACACGAGCGGAGGAGAAGCGAACAACATTACACACGGCCATGTGTTCAGACACACGGGCGTGTGGGAAGCCACACGAGCGAAGGAAAAGCGAACAACATTACACACGGCCGTGCGATACGACCGCGTGAACCACATGTCCTAGACACACGGGCGTGTCCAAGGCCGTGTGAAGATTGGGCTTAGAAATTTATTCGCACACAGGCTGTACAGATTCTACACGGGCGTGTGACACTACCGTGTGTCCCAACACGGACCGTTACACGACTGTATCACCCTTAAAGCCCTAGCCTCACTTTTTCTTTTCATTTGTCATCCTCTCCAAAGCACCCCAAAACCCTAGCCCCTGTTCCTTCCTCTTTCTCACCATCCGTCGACCAGCCACCACTCCTTCTCCCTCTCCCCTTTCCCCTTTTCCTTCTTCTTTCTCTTTCTCCCCCTCTCCTCTCCCTTCTTCTTTCTCTTCTTCCTATTTCCCTTCTTCCCCCACAACACAACCCCCTTCCTCAGCCGAGCTCCCTTCTTCTCTCCCTCATTCGGCTCTAAACCCTATCTGACTAAACTTTCCCCCCTCTCCTCACGCCTACCAATCTCAACCCTCCAACCGTTCACCAACGTACCATTCCCACACCCACAACCCCCACAATCACCTTTGTCAGTTTTTTTGTTCTCCATTTTCTTTATTTTCTTTATTCTTTTATTTTCTTTTAATTTATTTTAGTTTAATTATTTTATTTTGATTCTTACAATTTCTTATTGATGATTATTATTACTTTGTTATTTTTAAATGATCATACAATTTTATTAGTAGTCTCATGGTTTTTATCCTTATTATTATTCCATTTTTTTTAGGAACAATTTTAAATTCTACTTGCTTCATTATTTTGTCATGCTACTTCTTGTTATGTGTTCTTTTCATTAGTAATTTTCATTACTCTGGTGGTCTTGTGGATTGGTTATTTCTTTATTATTTCCTTTTTTCATATGTGCATTAATTTGTCCCTGTTAGTTTAGCATAGTAATTCTTTCTGCCATCTTGCTGATTAGTTTAATAAGATGATTTAAATTAATCTGCTATTAGTTTTTGCATGTTGGGTATTAGTGCATATAGGAATAGATTCTACATCTCACCCATTTTAATTTTATCACACTAGAGTCTTTCAAGTCATATTCCTACCTTATTCACATGTTTGTTTATAGACTTCCTGATGTGCTTGATTGGTGATGTTTTTGTTCCTATTGGAATATTTTCATTTTTCAGGTACATCATGACGAACACTCGTGGCATGTTCAAGATCGTTGTCCCCGCTTCAAAAAAAAAGAAAGGTCCTAGAACGACATCCTCCTCGAGCGCATCTGCCGAGCCTCGCCACCCTTATCTTCGATTTTTAGTGGGCTCCCAGGAAGGTCTGTACCAGCTTCATCGAGTGCGACCACTCGGTGTGGGCCACTGTATTGATTGGGCCGCATTAGAGTAGGTTCGTTTGGCTGATGATGTGCGCGGGACTATTGTTACGGCCCCGTGGGATAGATTTTTCAGTATTATTGAGCCCACATACTCAGAACTCACTTTAGAGTTCAACGCCACATTTTCGGTCCAGTAGGTCATGTCGGTCCATGACGAGCCAGTCACCATCACCTTCCACCTTGGTGGATTAATGTGACATCTGAGTATCCCAGAATTCGGTGCGACTTTGGGACTAGACACAGAGGAGTTCATGAGTGTTGAGGACTTTCTTTAGCTTCATTGGCATATTCATCACTCGCCTTCGCGCTGTTGGATTGATCTCACAAACGGCCTAACAAACTATGACGCAAGTCGCTCGAAGATGACACATCTCTCTCCAAACCTACGATATCTTCACGCCCTCCTAGCTCACACTCTGACAGGACAGAAAGAGAGCTCAGGAGTTGTTAGTACCTATGATGCCTACTTTTTATGGAGCATGGCTACTGGGCATGTTTTTGATTTGGCGTACTTCATCGCGCTATCTTTCTGCCATCAGACTGAACGCTATAAGAAGGGCCCCATCTATCTAGGCCCTTACGTGACTCGACTCACTCGACACTTCGGTCTTCTCGACACACCGGAGCAGTCCTCGACGCTTACACTTATTGGCCAGATATCCCCTCAGGGCATCTCGAGCATGATCCACATGAGGATGATCGAGCGGCGACGTGGAGTAGACCCGGCTCAGTACAGACTATTTTAGTCTGACGCTCAGCATGACCCAAAGGACTTCACTGATGATGTTCCTCCCTACCACGAGGATCCACATCCACTACCACCTTTGAGTCACCGCCCTACTCATTCTGCTACTACCCTTGCGGACCTCTCGGAACGATTTACTCGATTCGAGCAGTAGTGCTTTCAGCGATTTGATGATATTAATGCCACTCTGCAGCAGATATGTCAGCACCTCCATATTTCATCTTCAGCACCGACGACTCACGATGCTGACTTCTCTGATAATGAGGACCATTGAGTCCATTTATCTTTATGTTTATTTTTATTTTTATTTTTATTTTTATGTTTATTTTGTCTTCATATTTTGAACTCTATTTTAATTATTATGGTTGTTTCTAATCGACTAACCCTTTTTAATCTTCTTCAGTATTGTGTTTCTCTTTTTATCAGTTGCTCAGAATTTTGCACTACCTCTACATTTATCTACAATTCCGCTTTTCACTATTTTGGGAATTTCATTCAATAGTCAGGCCAGTTTCAATTCTTTCCATCTCTTATGATATTCTATTTATATTATGATTCTATTGTTTGTACATTGAAGACAATATACATCTTAAGTGTGGGGAGATTTTTAATATGATTATTTGAAAATTCCTAAATTATGCCTTGTGTTTTTAAGTAATTTTCTCATTTCATTATTAGAATGAACTTTTCCTCGATTTATGATTCTTATTGATATGTTTTAGATTAAATTCATAGGTATTTGTGCATTGATGGTTTAAACTTTAAGACACTAGAGAATCAAGCATGATAAGTCTATTTTCAGAATTAAAATTTTTTAGGTTGTTTCCTTAAATTGAGGTATTACCTTGAAGTTTGAAATTTGCAAGATTGATATCAAAAGCCATAATTTTTGTGAGATTTTGAGCCTTTAGAGCATACATTTTTTCTTACTCACATTGTTACTGGTTATGAGTATGTTAATATTGAATTGTTATTCTAGAACTTGCTTCGATTATACATGTTGAGACCACACCATTGATTTGATATACTAAGATGATAAAGGCACCTAGGTTTTAACCCACTTATCCCATAGAAAGCCTACCTTCATAATTAACCCTTAGTAAACCCCTTTGAGCCTAATGAACCGTTTCTTGATTTACCCATTAATATTAATCCATAACTCATTTTTGATTCATTGAGAATTGTTCTCGTTTTATTGACTTCTTTTTTTTTTGTCGATATTTGATTTGGTTAATTGCCTAACTATGTTCTTTTGTTCCAATTTTTAATTTTTCTCTTACTATCTATTTTGTTCTTGTTCTAAAAAAAAATTCAAAAAAAATACAATACATATATGTTGATTATTATTAGTTCCTTGTTTTGAGCTTAAGTAGCTAATTTCATATTTCAAGCTCATGTTATTCTTTAATAATTTCGATTGATGTAATTATTTAGTATTAGTTTATTTTTTTGGTTAGGTAATTTCTCAATTCGACCTTGATTCTAACCTTCTTTTTCAACCTTTATCCACACTTTTTAACCCAAGCCCTATTGTAACCCTTTAAAGGCCTTTTGATTTGTGTATAATCTCATTTATAGTGGTGGAGATTTGATTTTCATACAAGCTTATGGTAATAACTTTTCATGTTTGACTCTTGAGTGCTTAATTTTTTAACCTTAAACACTTTGAGTGATTTGAGTGAATCTTTAATAAGGAAGTCAATTATTGTTGATTTTTGAATTAAAGGTAATTATTTGGATAAGGGGAAATACCTATGTTTTCATGCTTTAAAAATGTTAGATTAGGATTGCTTGTGCTTTTAGTACTCTTTTAGTTGAATTATCAATGTATGATTATTTGTGAAATTATGATAAAACATTATTAATGAGAATTATGAATTGAGAGAGTTTAATTTTAATTATGAGTTGAAGATTTTGCTTGAGGACAAACAAACGCTTAAGTGTAGGGATATTTGATAAACCATAAAAGTAACACATTTTAATCCCATACTTAGCATATTTTTGGATGATTTATCATATAATTTAGTGAATTAGATGCTCCTAATCCTTTAATTTCAAGTTTTATACTTAGGAGAGCATAGGGAAACAAAATGAGCAGAAAAAAGGGCCAAAAAACGAATGAAATGGGTTGATTTAAAGATCTACACTGCCAAGACTAATCCTACGGGCTAAGCACACGTCCGTGTGAGCCACACAGGCTGCCCACACGCCCATGTGGCTGCCTGTGTCGATATCGCTCCCTATTTCCCAAACACGCAGAAAAAGCTAATTTTTAGGGTTTTGAGCATTTTAAAGTCTATAAATACATAATAGGAGAGGATCTAAGGGAACGCACAGAGTAGAAAGTAGAAATTACTCGAAGAAAGCCATTGGAATAATCTCGGAAGTAGATCTCCTTCAAGACTAAAGATCTCCCTCCAATTTCTCTCGAAGTTTTTGGGTTTCTTATGTTTTGTTGTTTTCCTATTTTTGAGACGTTTTCCTATTACATTATGAACTAAACTCCTTAAATACCTAGGGAGGATGAAACCTACGATGGATCTTATTATTTAATTATCTGAATTACACGATAAATACTTTTTCTTATTCTTAATTATGTGTTCTTAATTCTTGCTTTAATATTTTCAGGATATTAATCCAAGTTTGATGTGCTTATTCAGTGGAGCAATAGTCCCTGTTTAAGAGTAGATCTAGTATAATTAAGCGGAGTTGATTACAATCATAGATATAGGATGACATAAAAATGCCAGATTAGATCAAATCTAATAGGAGAATCCATAGATTGAGTTAATGCAACAATAGGGTTTTAATTAGAAAGAGATTTCAATTAATCAACTTAGAGTCAGTTGTTCTTAGTCTCGAAACAGATATTAACATAATTTAGGGATTTCTACGGATCAAGACAAGTGAATAAATCATTTAATTCAGAGTTAGAATAATAAGTGAAGTCTAGATGGATTCTTCCTTGGGTATTGTCTTTATCATTGGTTTATTCAATTATTTCCTTCACTCTCTGTTGCGTTCATTAGTTAATTAGTTTAGTTAATTTTAGATTAAAAAAATCCCTTTTATTTTAGGCTAAATAATAGAAAGATAGTTAATACTAGTACTTTTAGTCCTTGTGGATATGATATTCTGGACTCGCAATAGCTATACTACCATTCAATAGGTGCGCTTGCCTTAGTCGTGATCGCATTCTAGTTTAGTGATTAATAAAACGATCATCACCTAAAAACAAGGAAAATAGAAGAATATACTTGCAATGGCCAAGTAGTGGGCCGAAGGAATCTATCAATGAATAGGAACATAATGGAAACAAGAAAGGACTATGGGAATAGTAGTCGTGTAAATCAATAAGGCATAAGGATGTTAGTCCAGCAAAATGTAGTAATGAAAGTTAACGTACTAGTGGTGCCTAATGTACAAGAAAATGAAAAATGGTTTAACCAAGGATCGTGGTTAAGGATCCGTCATTAAGAAACACCGAGGACATTTAGAGAAATTGTATTGACTAATGGTGTATCATATGTACGCTAGTTAGCCCCTAAGAAAGGGACAAGTGATTAGAACCCATGGATGAAGAAGGACACATATGATGATAGAAGTGTCTGGCAAGATTATGTTTCTTAAAGGAGAAAACCATCGAGGAAGTATCAGCCAATTGGCTAGCTATGTGGGAATGCAATAAGAAAGAGGAATTGTGACCTTAGATGGCTACACAGCGGCATTCAGCTGAGTACTGAAGGCCATAGTGGACCGTAGTAGATAGACGTGCTACGCTTAAAAGAAAGGTCATGCGACTAAAGCAGAATATGAAGAAGAATTTGACCTCTATTTGATCCAAAAAGGATTTAATCTACCAAGGTGGCGTGAGACCATGTTAGTCATACCAATAGATGGAAGGTAAGCAAGTTATATAGGATTAAGATAAGGAAAGAGTCCGCTACGGACTAAAGAGGTTGACAATACTCATCAAAAGTCTTGGAAAGATAGGCCAGAATGTCTCATTAATATGGCATAATGGTAGGAAGAAGACACCCACATTAAGTACAAATGGTAGGAAAAAATTAAGTAAATGGTAGATCCCGTAGAAATGGCGAGACACTTAGTGGAACTGTTAAGGTTGGTTGATGGCTAGTAAAATGGCAGGAAAGAAATCACTAAACAATCTATCCACCATAGGTTAAGATTGGGAATAGGAAAAAGTCCATTACTACAGACTAAGAAAAATGTTTCTAACAAACAAGGATTTTGTTGTATAATTATTACTATTATTATTTATTCGAATCACCGACAAGGCAGGGTATATTTTACATCATAAAGAAACTAACTAACTACATTCGAACTTACAAGACTATGACGTGTAGTTGTAGGATCTGTAGGATAAGGAACTTGAGGAGGGACCAAGCCACCATGGATACATTGTCATTGTTGAAGTCGTGCAAATAGGAAGGGTGTACCATGAAGGACTTCGCCTGAGGGTTGAATGTATTGTAAATAAGTAGTCACCTTAGAGTCTAGAAACTCGAGCTAGTAAACTTTTCTTTAAGGTTTTTATTGTGTGGAATATGTATTTATTTAATAAAACCACTTATAATTGATTTAGTTAGTAATAATTTGGTCCTCATATCAAATAGGCTTTGTTTGTAACACTCCATACTCGAATTTGTTGAACAGTCAAGTGAGGGTGTTACAAATTCTACTTTCGAACTTCAATTATTTGATTAAATAATAATTCAAAAAACTTAAATTAATTCTCAAGTCATTTCTTTACTTAGTGAGAAAACACATTCATTTTCAAATGTGACCCATTTCTTTAACTCTATTGTTGCCATCCATTTCTGTTCATTTGATTCTTTATGCAATTCATTTTTTGTTTCAACGAGCTAGCAAAGGGACTAGTTGGACATATATAATTAGGGCTCAAATGATTTCTAATTAAGTTCTAGCTTTTCACCTATTAATTATAAACTCATTTAATCACGAAGTCATTCCACTATAGTATTGTGTTTAAGCTCTCCTTAATTACATATCATTACAAAAGCTATTCAATTAGTACTCGCCCAATGACCTTGTCATAAGTATATTACCCTTATAGGATACTCTTAATCTCTTTAGGATAAATCCATTCTCCCAATATGTTCCTATTTTATCTCATGGTAATCATTACATCTTCTTTTCTGAAAAGTCAATTGCTATCAATTAGTAATTAAATCATTTATCATAAAAAGACAAATGACTTATGGTCACGTTTACTTTTTATCTATCATGTAATGTTAATGAGAGGATATCATATACCTATTTCTTGGGCTATGAATTCCACTATTTTAAATGATGTTACATATTGCAGAATCATACACCTAACGTATCAACTTTTGGTTCATTACCTATTTGAACTCAGACTTTTACTTACACCAAAGTATACAAGTCACACATATATAGTCTATCATCCACTCAAGATTAATGTATGTCACACTATCATCCACTCAGGATTAATGTATGTCACACTATGTGTAACACCCCAAAACCCAACCTAGAAGTTTAGACCGAATTTCGAAAGTCACATTGACCACCGAAGTGATCTTGGGAAATTTTAGTTTAATAACATGAAAAACCTTACAGTGTTAATAACGGAACTTATAACCCAAAATTGTTTACATAAAATTAGATTTACAGAAAACACTTCATTAACCAGTTTTAAAAGCAACGTGACGTTTCTGAGACCTTCGCAAACCAGTCCAGCTTCAGAACACGTAGACATACCTGAAAGGGGAAAACACTAAAAGGGGTGAGCTAGACGAGCTCAATGTGAGTTCGACAAGTGACTAATAACATATTTATGGAACTCAATTCAATAGTGAAACAGACTTACAGATATACTCAGAGTCAGAAAGTAAACTTGGAACCAACATTCCAACAGAATGTAACAACTCAAGAACACCAAGTCACACACAGACACTCAATCACAAATGTTATTCAGTCAGATAATCTTACACCCAGTACACTGAAACGGATGTGTATGAATGTAGTCAAAGTAATAAAAACCCACCTATCCATCCAAAACACCTCTCCGTCCCCCGATCACACCCTAAAAGAGCTGTTTAAGCTCATCCAACCAAACACACCACATAGGACCCCGAAAGGCCTATCCAACCCTACACACCATGTATGTAGACTAAGCCACTAAGATATTAATGTGCAGCAGGGTAGGCGTATATGCAGTACAGTGTAATACGGTAATTCATTGTACAGACATGTTGCAGTTTAAACTACCAAGTCAGATAATAGTACGCAGCAAAGCTGACGTACATGTGGTACAGTGCGGTAAACTACTGTACAAATAAGTTGTAGTAAATTGCGAGATCATATCAGAATCAATCTTCTTTCTCCTCACAACCAAAACCCCAAAAGTTTTATGCAAATGCATGTACGCAGACAGACGTACAGAATCAAAATAAAAAATTTCCAGACAGTCATTCAAACACAGAAACTCACATCCAGTCAAACAATTACAAGATTCTCGTGCAGTCACAGAATGCACCCTACACACAACCACTCACACACCAATCACTCAAAACCAAAATTGCATACACTCAGCTACCCGGATTCAGAATCAATTACATAGTAACCTCAAGTAACAATCCAACAATCCAATTAAATAAAGGTATATCTATATAACCCACACCAATCTAGGTTCAATCAAAGTCCCAATTACCCTTGCTAAGACTTAGCTAGGAGTCGAAACACATAGAATCACAATTAAGCTTTAATTTGATACAGAACAAAATTTGGCAAGGTCGGGAATGCCTAGGCTGTGTGAGGGTCAACACACCCATACGGAGAGACATATGCCCGTGCAGAAGGAGGCACACACCCGTGTGACCTAGGGACATGGCCATGTGATTCGGCAGTGTAACTTTTTGTCCATTTGTGCTAAAATAAAGTGCAGGACAGACACGACTGTGTGAGGGTATCACACACCCGTGTGGGATCCCTAAATCCCCAAATTAGCCACACGGCCATGTGGCACCAAATCACTAAATCCTTAATTTCCAAACACACACGCCTGTGTGCCCAGGGGACACGGTTGTGTGAAAATTGACTAATTTTCCCAAATCTACCACACGGAAATGTGACACCTAATTTAGCCTAAAAACCCTAAATCCCAAAAGCACAAGGCCGTGTAAACCGCCCGTGTGGGGGCACACTCCCGTGTGGCCACCCGTGTGGTCACGAAACCACACCGAAACAGGCTGCAGATCTTGCATTTGCTGGAAAAATAGTTTCCAAACCCTAGGTAACTCAACAAGATACCAAAATATGCCGAAAACATACGAATCCATGCTAAATTGAACAATTTCAAAACACATAAATTTTACTGAATTTCCACACAAAAGTCAGCAATTCAACATTGAAATTTAACGATTCAGAAAACACCATAACCACTGAATTACACATATCCAATTCATAATTTCATTAATGAAAAGAGAAAGGTTCGGATCCCACACCTTAATTTGCGATAAAACGCCCCGACAATCAGTGAACCACAAAATCTTCACTTGCTGCGCAATCATATCTCCCTCAAGAGCCCAAAACCAAATCAAAATGTCGAAACTGCAATGACGAAAGAGAAAGAATTTTGTGAGAAGAGAGGGAGAGAGGAGAAAAGAAGGATTGTACTGAGAAACAAAAAGAAACCCCTAAAACAAAAATATGAAAAGAAAAACTTCTCTTTTCATCTCATAATAATAAATATAATAAAAAATATAAGCTAAACAAACAAATAAAATAATAAAATCTAATCTAATCTAATCTAATCTTTTAAAAACCAGAACAAAGCTTAATCAAAACAATTCCCTCAAAGCACACTTGAGGACTCGAACCACTGACCCAGAGACAAACTAACACACAACCAACCATTAGACCAGCAGGCCCATTCTGACACTAGAACATGGAACCAAATACAATTGTTCGATCTAGCCATTAAACCTACCTACAAAACACAGAACTTCTAACCCCAAAATCTGGGGTGTTACACTATAACGTCACAAGTGAATAAATCCATAAATGGATTCAGAATCTATTCTACTTGGGTCATATCTGATGTATTGTTATTCCAATTAGTAACATTTATGTCTTTATCTTCTAATAGTCATCCGCTTCGATGCTCAAGATAAAGCATCTCCTTAATTGGACTTGATAGATGACATATTAGTCTTTCAATCAGTTTGCTCATTTCCAATTACGCTAAGAACATGTTTAGGTTCAATCTACTAATATAAATTGTCTTTCCATATTACGACCCGACCATGTAATATCGTTTAGCATTAGTTAAACATTAGATAACCAATGAGCCAATATTTGCTTCCATTTTGCTTTGCGTGCAAAAACCATTGATGACAATATACAAAGGGTATTAAGTAATTTATAGGTAATTTTATTAAACCAACATACTGGTCAACTCGATCCAACATAGAAGATGAATCACATGGGCCCCAGGTCTCTATCATTCAATCAAAGTGGATATGAATGTCGACAAGAAAGTAACTTGTCCAATTTGGCTAGATTGGGAGAAAACGAATTGTATTAATTAAGGGAATATTTTGTTGTTAGGCAAATTTATTTTATTATTGTGACATCAAACCACAAGAGAATAGTCTAATTATGTTGCATTCTAAGCAACAAGTCCTTGTTCGCGTCTCAATAAGTTGACAACCATTACGATATGACTGGAAATTAGAGTTTAGAAATACATAAGTGTGTAGGATACTGTAGAATGTAGAGAAGGAATATTTTGGATTTTCTATTAAAAACTAAGAAGTTGGATGGCCTATTTATAAGTTTTAAAATTAGTGTTTTTAAGATAATCTTAACACCCATGGATGGTAAGGTCAATTAAAATTTTATTTCTTCTTCAAATAAATGGTTATAAATTATGATTTATATATTTTTAAATTTTACTAAGAGTTCGACATCCATAAGTATCAAATTCTGATTAAATATTATCCGTAACCGTTAAAAAAATATTATATTATTACAATAAAAAATTTTAATATTTTTAAAAGAATTAGACCCCATAAGTGTTGAAGTGATGTAATCATTTCAAATAATTTACTTAAATTCAAAGAGTCCATAAGTGTTGAATTGATGACATCCATTATTTTCCAACTAACCTTAAAATATTGAGAAAATAAATCTTAAAGAACGTATTATTATAAAAATACAATAACGTAATAAAAAATAAACCCACCGTGATGTTAATTAAAACAGTTAACTTTTTTAAATTAGATTTAATATTTTTATTTTAATTTGATATTTTTAGTTTTTTATTTTTAAATTCTAAAATTTCAATCACAAGCAAAGGTTAATTATTAAATTAATTAAGTTAAGTTTCATTATTTTCAAAATCGATGAGCTAAACATATTATTATATGTGTAATGTCATTTTAGCTTATTATTTTCACATATTACTTATTAAAAATTCAGTTAATGAGTTAACGATTGTCATTTGTGTTAAAATTGAAATTCTAAAATTGAAAAGTATAGGGACTTAAAATTATTCAATTGAAATATGGACCAAATCTACTACAATTGTGTGTATAATACTGGACTAATAACTGTTTAACCAAACAGATTTAAATGTTACTATTTGAATCAAGACTAAAATTTTAAATTTCTAAAAATATAAAAATTAAAATTAATCAACTCAAAAATATAAATATTAAAGTTTATCAAATTAAAATGTAAAAATAAATCTATAATTTTTAGAAAGTATAATGACTAATAACTTAATTTAATTTTAAAAAATGCATGTATGTAAAGGAAGATTATGATATTTTGATTTAAAATAAAATTACTTTCATACCTTGTTTTAATCATCAGATTCTACTCGAAATTCAAAAAAGAAAAGTTATCCGAATTAAGAAAATCGTCATAAGCCAAAAAGAAATAGTCCAATAAATTGATTTTCTTGCTGACATATGTTTTTCTTTTCACTCAATCTAGGTGATGCCATGCTTATCCAACCATTTCTATATACTAAACCCTCCCCCTTTTTAAGTTCTTATTGAACTTCTAGACCATCCAACTCAAACCACCTTGAATTGAATCCAATTTCACTTAATTGGTTTACTCTCCTCTTAATGATTTCAAATGATGGAATGTGAAAAAGTCATCAGGGACATGGAATATGAAATCTGTATTACCCATATATAATGGATGGGATTGCAGAGGTTGATATTCAAAATGTTAGATTCATTGAATATTACTTTAATGATGACACAAATTCTGCTTTGTTGAATTTTAGTGAAACACAGAGCGACTGACAAATGGACAGTTTGATTTGCTTTCTTTTGCCGGTTGATGATACATTATTATCTTGTAATGGGTTCTTACACTTTGTCTAATGGTCTGCACTGCAGCCACTGATAGATAGTGGGTGGCCATATCTTGGGAATTTCCTTTAAGGATGTTTTAGATTATGTGGTTCTTTTTTCCTTTTTGTTAATCATATTGTTTGTTCGGAACAGATATATTTTTTAATAGGTTCATATTATTCTAGGTCGGGTTTTGTCTTTCATTTTTGTGGAGAGTATTAATATAATTGTTCACAAGTGCCTTGTATATTGTAGAGTACAAGTTTAAATCTTACTAAGTATAAATGTTCAAAAACTTGAAGAGTAATGGCATGAAGTGATTGAGTTTAATAGTTCTTCGTATAAAATTATTGACTCTAGAGATATAGTAATATGAAGAAGATAAAATTATTTCAAGCACCGATAGAATTAGAAGCACCCTTTGTTTCAAAGAGAGGAGGACGAGTTATTCACATTTCATTTGATGATCATTTTAAAGAATCCCTGGGGGAAAATTAAGATGTCTCCTACGTTACCCATCATATAGAGTCATTCGGTCTGAATGCTACATGAAAACATAAGCCAGATAATGGAACAGGAAGACCTAGGATGAATTATATATATATATATATATATATATATATATATATATATAAGAATTATATGAATCCAAATGTGTTGGTATTATCATTCTCTAATTAGATTTATAAAATTTTTGGTGATTTTTCAAAGTTAGACTATTGCTGCTGTCCAAAACTGTTTTAGTGCAAATGTTAATTTCGATTTTTACCCCAAATTTCACAGTTCATACAATTCAGTCCTTGCTCAATTAACCCCTCAATTAAGATAATTTTTCCCAATTAATGCTTTACCTAGACATTATAAGTTATTTCACAATTATTTAAATTCAGAATTTCCACATAAAACCCTAACTTCAAACCCTTTCACTATTAGGTCCCAAACATTCACTTTCTATTCAATTCTTTCAATAAAATCAACATATAAACAATTTAAAGCTCTAATTCCATGCTAAATCATCATATACTTTCAGCACATATTAATTGCAACTTTCAATTTCTTTCATAGAATTAAAGACTAATGAATTCAACAAGTGGACCTAGTTGTAAAAGTCACAAAAACACAAAAATTTCAAGAAATAATCAAGAATTGAACTTACTTGCAGTAAAAATATGAAAAACCATCTTAAGAAAACCCTTCTATGGTGTTTTTGCTGATGAGAATGCAGAAAAATAAAGAGAAATCTAGATAATTCCACTTTAGTCCTAGCTTTATTAAGTAAATTTTGCAATATTCCAAATTTACCCTTAATTCTCCTTATTTTCTTGCTGATTTCATGCCTTTGCCGTCCAGCCCAAATAGACATTGGGTCTATTTGTCTTTTTAAACCCTCTTTCTTTTTTCATTTAAGCTATTTAATCATTTTCTAAAATTTTACATTTGTTACAATTTAGTCCTTTTTATTCAATTAACTATCGGAACTTTAAAATTTCTTGACGAAACTTTAATACTAACTTATTAACACTCCATAAATATTTATAAAAATATTTATGGCTCGGTTTAAAATTTTTAAAGTTTCGATACCTCGTTTTTTATTATAACTATTTTAATATTTTTTCTAGTCCAATATTCGCTACTTCAAAAATTTTCCTAACTTCATATCTAACTTATATTCACTAAATTAATAATATTTTCTACTCATTTTTTGGATTTAGTGATGTCGAATAACTGTTCCGACACCACTAAAAATTTAAACTATTACAAGTAGAGTGGGAGTGTCATTTCAGGTTGGGCCACACATAGCGCATAACTTCCTTTCAAAAAAATATGAGCATTTGCACTTGGTAGGGTTTTAACTCGTGCTTACAACATATAGGGCACTTGTGGGTAATTACGCTACCACTTGAGCTAGTATCCAATTGTCCATTCAACTCCTATATTCTAGTTGTAGGACATGAGTTCAAAGCCCACCAATCCCAAATTGTGATTTTTCTAGTGGGTGAAGGTGCTCTCCCTTCGTAAACTCAACAAGGTTCTTAGCGAAGGCAGAAAATAAAGTTCAAGGATAAAATCAAGCATAGACACCTCCGGCTTAGTATTAGTACATTGAGAGGTCCATGAACTCTCGAAAAACAATATTTTGAAGACTTCTCCCTCAAAAGATAAAATCCCCTCAACAATATTGAATCTATATTATTGTTTATCTATATTATTAAAATATTTTTATTTAATTTAATATCACGTTGGAAATATCAATAATTAAACATAATATAAGAATAATAAATTAAAAAATAAAAATAAAATATTATTAGGGTATTTATATTTATATATTTAATAATAACTCCCACTAAAAAATTAACTATTGATTTAAACAACTTATAACTTTAATTAACTTTTCTTTTAAAATATGATTAATATGATTCTCAACTAACGCTTCACACCAGGTTAATTATTTTTGTTGAATTATTGAGTAAAAATTTAAATGTTACAATTTTTTTAATTCCTTATATTCTTTATATATTTAAAATTTATTTGCCAAATTTCTATCTTAAAATCAAAATGAATTTAAGTAATATTGAATAGTCTATGCCTTATATTCCTACTCACTATAAATTAATACCAAATAATAAATTTAGAACCTATTTGGCAATTAGTTGATTGTTGATTGTTGATTGCAATGGTTGGATTGACCAACTGTTTATCTAAAAATATTTGGTAAAACTTAGTTGACAACTGAAAGCTGATATGTGTAAAATGACAAATAAGGGCATGACACATTTTATTGTTAAGTATTATTTGTTTATAATGCTTTAGTCTTTATTGAGTGAAATTCTTGAAATAAAACACTATTACCAAAAAATTAAGTTATATAAGAAATCATCTTATACAAGTAAATTGAAAATAAATTAGGAGTATATAAATTAATTAGTGAATATTTTTATAATGGAGGCTGTGATATCTTGGCACCCCTATTAGGTTTGAGCATATGGTAAATGAAGTAATTTTTTAGCAAGCATGGTTAAACATGTCATTTTACATATCTCATCCCTTATCAACTATGAAAAAAGTTATCCATCCCTACGTTTTCTGTTTTGGAGGTTGTAGCTCAATAAGCTCTTATAAATCTCCATTCACCAAATACTACAATTAGAGGGTTTGACTACCCAATTCTCCATTTGTGCCCAAATCAACTAAAAAAGTCTCAAAGCTCTATTTACCAAACACACTCTTAATATTCAAATATGTAATATATAAATTCTGAAAAATAAATTGAATAATTAAATTTTTATTATACATTCAATGACTATATTATGGTATTGATCACCTTACTATGCTAAAATTTATGGTTTAATTTGTATATTTTATTTGACTTAATTTGGTCCCTCTATTATTAAAATATTTTTAGTTAGTCCAAATAATCAACACTCTAAATGATTTCGATAGTTGGCATGGATTTAAAAAATTAATTGAAATAGTTAATTATATTAACTATTTTGACTAATTAATAACATTATAAGAAGGAAGAGATCCACTTGCATCAATATAACACTAAACAAGTTTTACATCCTATCATATATTTTTATACGATTAATATTTTAATGATCCAACATCATATTTCATATTCTATTCATATAGATTATGTATATCAAATTTGACATAAATTAAAATTTTCTAACTATTTGTTCTATGTAAAAGAAAACTTTAATCATTCAATAAACATTAATTTATACATTATTTTAGATCGATATGATAGAGATAACGAATCAATTAGAAAATTAACATGCATGACAAGTGCAATTATATCAATAAATTCAGACGTTGCATCGTTAAAATATTAATTGTACAAAAATATATTAAAAAGTGGTATAAATGGATCCCACCTCTTATAAAAATATAAAATCATTAAAATAATAATATAAAATTAAATCAAAAATCCATGAACTCTATCCCAACCTGCAAATAAGATATAAAATATAAAGAAGTTCATATGCAAAATAAAAGTTACCCATAATTGTGATCTTACATATTTTTTATAGTTATCTCACTTTATAACTTTTCTTCGATAAGATGGGGAACAAATTGTTATACAACTATAAAAAATATATAAGAATTTGACTAGGGATCTGACCCGATTATTTAATCCGAAATACCCATAGTTTAAGTAACCTCGATCATTTCATTTGAGGGGGCTTCTTCTCTATTTTCTGGACCAAAACACCATCCCCTTTATTTTGACATTCAATTTTAATCTATGTTGATACCGTTTATCAACAAGGGTTATCATAATCCTCTTTAATTAGCCCCAATTCTTCTCTTTGGAGTTGGTTTACACCTACCGTTACACTATAAGGTTCACTTAACCTTTCTAGAGCAAGAATAAGTAGCTTCGTATCATACATTGTAAGAAAAAGTAAGAAATGGAATAGGAGAAAATTTTCTTGATTCCAACTAATTCACAGTTGTGGTATAAATGGCAATTGTTTCTGTGAAAATAAAATAAAATAAAATAAAGAACACACAAATTTTTACGTGGAAACCCTTTCGGGAAAAAAACTAGGGGCAGAGGAGAAGAAAATTTACTATGTCGAATTCGAATAATTACAAGAGGAATAGACTATGTCTATTTATAGGCTTGTAAAGCCATATTCTAGTAAGACTGAAACACCTTATTCTAATCAATATCAAATAGATAGAATTTAATAAAGTTTAAAAAACCTTATTCTAAAATAAAATAAAAGAAGTGTCTTCTTTTATTTTATTTTACCACTGTATTTTATTTAAATAAGGATTCGGGTCACTTAATTCCAACAATCTCCACATTGACACGAATTCTCAATGAACAAGTTCTTCATCGCGAACTCTCAACGAACAAGTTCTCCACCTCTTCCATAAAATCCCTTAAGGGTTTAACTTCAACAATGAACACCAACCAAGTTTAAGCAGTGCTGAAACTTGGTTATAGGAAGTGACTTAGTCATCATATCTGCAGGATTTTCATGAGTACTAATTTTGCTCACAACAATATCACCACGAGCAATAATATCACGAACAAAATGATACCGAATATCAATGTGTTTTGTTCTCTCATGAAACATTTGATCTTTTGTAAGAAAGATGGCACTCTGACTGTCACAAAATACTGTGCTGATTTGAAGGTCTTCATTGAGTTCACTAAAGAGTCCCTTCAACCAAATAGCTTCTTTACAAGCCTCAGTAATTGCCATGTACTCAGTTTCAATGGTAGGCAAAGCGACTGTAGTTTCCAAAGTGGCTTTCCAACTGATTGCACAACCTTCGATTGTAAAGACATAACCTGTGAGAGATCTTCTTCTATCAAGGTCTCCAACAAAATCAGCATCAACATACCCAATGACTCCATATTCAGTTCTTCCAAACTGTAAGCAAACATCAGTAGTACCTCGTAAGTATCTTAAAATCCACTGAACTGTTTTCCAGTGTTCTTTACCGGGATTCACCATATATCTGCTAACTGCACTGACTGCATATGATAAATCTGGACATGAACAAACCATAGCATAAATGAGAGATCCCACTGCACTAGAGTATGGAACATGTGACATGTACTCAATCTTATCATCTGATTGTGGAGACAAAGCCGATAAAAGTCTGAAATGGGCTGCTAAAGAAGTACTAACAGGCTTGGCACTCTCCATATTGAACCTGCAAAGAACTTTCTCAATCTACCCCTTCTGACTTAGGTATAATTTACTTGTTTTTCTATCTCTGAGAATCTCCATACCAAGTATCTTCTTTGCTGGTCTTAAATCTTTCATCTCAAATCCTTCACGTAGTTGGGCTTTGACCTTTCTTATCTCTGCTTTATCTTTTGCTGCTATCAACATGTCATCAACATAAAGAAATAGATACACAAAAGAACTATCACTATTTTTCTTAAAGTAAACACAACTGTCAAATTGCTTCTTTTGAAATCATGAGAAGTCATAAAGGAATCAAACCTTTTGTACCACTATCTTGGTGATTGTTTCAAACCGTAAAGGGACTTTTTCAATAAGCAAACATAGTGCTCCTTTTCTAAGACTGTAAAACCCTCTGGTTGTTGCATGTAAATGTCCTCCTCAAGTTTTCTATGCAAAAATACAGTTTTTACATCTAACTGCTCAAGCTCCAAATCATACATGGCCATAATACCAAGCAAAGCTTGAATCGAACTATGCTTCACAATTAGGGAGAACACATTTGTGAAGTCTACTCCTAGAATTTGACTGTAACCCTTTACAACAAACCTTGCTTTATATCTGGGTTATTCAACTCTTAGAGTCCATTTTTTTTAAATACCCATTTACAACGAATAACCTTTTTACCTTTAGGAAGTTTCACAAGATCCCATTTTCTGTTTTTGTGAAGTGATTCCATCTCTTCTTGTATAGCAAACATCCACTTTTCTGAGTCTTCACAGCTAATTGCCTCAGAATAATTAGATGGCTCTTAGTTTGTATCTATATCTTCAGCCACATTTAAAGCATAAGCAACTAGATCAGCCTCGGCATACTTCTTTGGAGGTTTAATTTCTCTTCTAGTTCTATTTTTGGCGATAGAGTATTACGGTGAAGAAGTAACTCTATTCTTAATTTTTGTACTGGCTTAAGGAGTCGGCTCTGTATTAATCTGATGCTCTACCTGCTTTTGATTTTCTTTATTGGAAGAGTCTTTAAGAGATAAGTTAGGTAGCATAGCAGTTTCATTAAAAATAAAATCTCTACTAATCACAACTTTTCTATTTTAGAGACACCATAACTTATACCCTTTTACACTAGCTTTATAACCAAGAAAAACACATTTAATAGATCTTGGTTCCAATTTTCCATTATCAACATGAGTATACGCAGGACACCCAAAAATCTTTAAATCAGAATAATTAGTAGGATTACCAGACCATACCTCTTGTGGAGTCTTTTGCTCAATGGCAACGGATGGGGATCGATTGATCAAAAAACATACAATAGAGGCTGCTTCGGCCCAAAACGACTTTGGTAAGTTGGCATTTGACAACATACATCGAACCTTCTCCATAATTATTCTGTTCATTCGTTCTACAATGCCATTTTGCTGTGGAGTATGACGAACTGTCAAGTGTCTCACGATCCCTTCTAACTTGCACAATCTATTAAACTCATCAGAACAGAACTCTAAGCCATTATCTGTGCAGGGGCATTTTATTTATTTTTCCGTCTGTTTTTCAATCATAATTTTCCAAGACTTAAATGTGGAAAAC
Source organism: Gossypium arboreum (assembly GCF_025698485.1). Lineage (NCBI taxonomy): Eukaryota > Viridiplantae > Streptophyta > Magnoliopsida > Malvales > Malvaceae > Gossypium > Gossypium arboreum. Next base: position 132,627,463 of record NC_069075.1, read on the forward strand.
ACATTGCTTTTCTGCTTCAAGAAAAACACCGAAACTTTTCTGGAAAAATCATCAATAAAGGTTAGTATATAATTAGCTCCACCTCTCGAAGGCACTCTAGATGGCCCCCACAGATCAGAATGACTATACTCCAACGTTCCCTTCGTGTTATGTATTCCTCTGGTGAATCAAATTCTCTTTTGCTTTCCAAAAACACATTGCTTTTCTGCTTCAAGAAAAACACCCAAACTTTTCTGGAAAAATCATCAATAAAGGTTAGTATATAATTAGCTCCACCTCTCGAAGGCACTCTAGATGGCCCCCACAGGTCAGAATGACTATACTCCAACGTTCCCTTCGTGTTATGTATTCCTCTGGTGAATCAAATTCTCTTTTGCTTTCCAAAAACACATTGCTTTTCTGCTTCAAGAAAAACACCGAAACTTTTCTGGAAAAATCATCAATAAAGGTTAGTATATAATTAGCTCCACCTCTCGAAGGCACTCTAGATGGCCCCCACAGATCAGAATGACTATACTCTAACGTTCCTTTCGTGTTATGTATTCCTCTGGTGAATCAAATTCTCTTTTGCTTTCCAAAAACACAGTGCTCACAGAAATTCAGTTTGCAAATTCCTTACCCATCAAGAAGTCCTCTTTTGCTCAATTCTGCCATGCCATTTTCACTCATATGCCCTAGACGCATATGCCAAAGTTTAGTAATATCATCATTTGACAAGGAAGAGGAAGCGACAGCTGCATCACCAGTAACAATAGAACCCTGCAAAACATATAACTTGGCAATCTTTCTCTGCCCTTTCATCACAACAAGTGAACCTTTGGAAATCTTTAAAACCCACTTTCAGCTGTGTATCTGTACCCTTTTAAATAAAGAGTACTCAACGAAATTAAATTTCTTTTCAATTCTGGAACATGTCGTACATCACTGAGTGTTCTGACAAATCCATCAAACATCTTAACTTTAATTGTTCCAACATCTGTGATTTTACACGAAGCATTATTTCCCATCAAAACAACACCTTCAGACACTGTTTCGTAAGTTGTAAACCAATCCCGATTGGGATTCATGTGGAAGGTGCAGCCTAAATCAAGTATCCACTCCTCGCTCACTTTAAAATTGTTGACTGAAGCGACTAGAAGTTCACCATCGCTGTAGTCTTCTACAACATCAGTTTCACCGAAATTTTCTGTTTGTTTTCCCTTTTGATTCGTAGCCTCCCTTTTAATCTTGTTCTGTAGCTTATAGCACTCAGATTTAATGTGCCTTTCTTCTTGCAGAAGTTACAAGTTTTACTTCTATTTGAAGACTTTGATCTACCCTTAGATTTACCGCGAGGATCCCGTTCCTGTGTCCTTCCACGATCATCATCATCATTCCAATCTTGTCTCCCACAAACAATGAGACCTTCTCTCTGAGACTCGGGTTTAACCACAAGATGCTTCATATTATTATACGAGGTTAAAGAATCATAACCTTATCAACTGTGAGAGACTCGCGGCTATAAAAAATCGTGTCTCTAAAGGTTGAATAAGATGGGGGCAACGAATAAAGTAGAATCAACCCTAGATCTTTCTTATCATACTGAACTTCCATGGCTTCCAAGTTTGAGAGAATTTCTTTAAACACTGTTAAGTGTTCGTGTATAGACGCACCTTCCTCCAAACGATGAGCATAAAGACGCTGCTTTATATGCAACTTGCTTGTTAGAGTTTTTGACATACATATTTCTTCTAGCCTCTTCCATAATACAATGGCGGTCTTTTCTTTCATCACATCTTCCAAAATTCCGTTGGACAAATGCATATGTAATTGTGTTAATGCATTTCGATCCTTATGCTTCTTTTCTTCATCTGTTAATGTCGAAGGCATCTTATTTATCCTTAGTAGGGCATCCTCCAGATCCATTTATGCAAGAACTGCTTGCATCTTAATCTGCCACAACACAAATCTGGTGTTGTGATCCAATAGCGAAATTTCATACTTCAAAGACGCCATTACCGTGATCAAAATGAACAACCCAGACGCTCTGATATCACTTTGTGAAAATAAAATAAAATAAAATAAAATAAAGAACACACAAATTTTTACGTGGAAACCCTTTCGGAAAAAAATCACAGGCAGAGGAGAAGAAGATTCACTATGTCGAATTCGAATAATTACAAGAGGAATAGACTGTCTATTTATAGGCTTGTAAAGTTATATTCTAGTAAGACTGAAACACCTTATTCTAATCAATATCAAATAGATGGAATTTAATAAGGTTTAAAGAACCTTATTCTAAAATAAAATAAAAGAAGTGTAATTCCATATGGATTCTTATTTTATTTTATTTTATTTTACCACTATATTTTATTTAAATAAGGATTTGGACCACTTAACTCTAACAGTTTCTTTTGAAGTAACATATGACCCGTATTCCAAATAATTTTGTTGCCAAGTTACATACATGAGCAAACAAAATGAGTTATAAGTTTCGTAAGGGCATGAAAGAGTAGCGTAGAAAAAAATGAGTTAAGGAAGAAGAAAATCAACAATGGTAAGGGTCAGAAAATAATTTTAAAATGAGGACGTGGCATGTACAATAAGTCGTCATTGGAGAATTTAACGTTTGGGTGATTAAAATAAAAATATTCTCTAATAGTGATGAAGAAACTAAAAGGATTTTTTAATAAAATGAAATCGCCTTAAAAGTTAAGTGATTAACTAAGTAGTTTATCCTTATAAATATTTTTTAAAATATATATATATAAATAATTATATATCCATCATTAAATAGTATATAAATAGAAATAGTATATAAATAGTAGTCTAAGGTGTATAAACAATTGTAATATTGTACAAAAATAAAATGGGAATTTAAATATAATAGAGGTAAAAATAATTAAAATAAAAAATAACAATAAAAATAGCAGAACCAAAATAACAATAATAAGAAATTTCAGCTTTAGGCTTAATTTTGCTCTAATTTCGATCCAATACTTGATAACGAATATACCTCAAACCATTAACTCTTCCATGTGTAAATTAATTGTAGGAACGCTTAACAACTAGCATTTACCAAATGAACAACCATGAAACACGCATCTACGATTTAGCTCTCCAGTAGTCTTGTGAACTAGAAGGGTCCAATTCGAACCAACAACCTCAATCATGTGAGTTGTTTAGATCTGATTGCTAATTTTCCTTGATAGAATCCAAATAACTACTTAATTAGATATACCAATGTGTTCTTCGCTAAACTGAATACAACAAATGATCGACTCAATACTTTTAGTTGTACGCTTGTTAACATCCAATCAACGAACTCTTTTTTATTGGATGCCAACATAGCTTTGTGAGGTGGTGAAATTTATCTCCTAAAACGAAGAAACAACAATACCAAAATGAATGTTTTTAAATACTAATTTGGTTTTCACGACTCTCTACCAAATTATTTATCGGTGGATAATAAAATTAAGCAAATTCATACGAGGGATTTAACAAAAATTAAATAAAAGAATGAAACAAAAGAAAAAAAAAGGGGGGGGATGGCCTGTGCAATATTATGCAGAAGAAAATAAACGGAACTGAGAACGGGCAAGCAAAATATCTACGCAATAAATAAATAACAATAAAACCAAACTCTAACCTAGTTAAACTCTGTAATCTAATATAATATTAAAGAGTTATTTAAAAATATTAAAAGACAATATATTAGAAAATTAAAATATCATCTTCAAAGATAAATTAAAAGTATTATTTTCTACAAATAAATCTTAAAATAAAGTTTCAAAATAATATCATGGTCCTTCAATTAATTCTTCAGCACAAAACATTTGTGACAACTCAATTTTTAACTCTTTTTGATTTTTTAGCATTACTTGTACACCTAATCAAAAATCAAATAAGAAACCCAAAATTAGTGGCATTTAATTTAAGAACTAATCAAAATTAAGCACAATAAATATGTAAATTAGGCCTATTATCAAATTCCTTCCTAGTTAACCGATGTTTGTCCTCAAACATATCGTTCATTCTTACACCAAAATCATTCAACAATTTTCAAAAATAGGTTTTACTCCACAAATTTATACAATTCAAATAATCGTGTATAACATGAATAATTTATCAAGTGAGTCAATTCAAGCAACAACTGTTGAAAAACTTTTCCCAATTCACAAAATCAAACATTCACGACATCAATACTTGACCAAACTTGCAAGGGCAATTGTTCTTAACTTTCACACAAATTTCTTCATTTTTTCCTTTTTTTTTCAAATTATTTTAAGACATAATTGAATCTTTTTTTTATGCGAAATGAGATGACAACTCAAGCACCCCATCCCAGTTACTCAGTTTGATTTGTCTCTAAATTGTTCTTTTCACTCTACTCATGGTGGCTTCGGTTTAGCAAAGCACTTTCAAGACTTGGCATGTCACTCAGATTTTTTTTATGCGAAATGAGATGACGACCCAAACACCTCATCCTAGTTACTCAATCTGATCACAGTTCTCTAGCTTTTAACCAAAACTAAAGTTGTTAGCGGAGTAGTTTATTCATTTTTTTTTCTTTTTTATTTTTAAAAGAACAACTAGAACATAATTTATAAGAATAAATTATCCAAGCAAATTTAACGAATAATCAATTTCATGAAAGATAAATTGTGACACAACATTTAGTTCCAACAGAGCCCAACACTTATCACACAAACTAAGCTATGAGAAACTATTATCAAATACCCAAACATTTAGATCGACAAAGCAGTGGAGTTTCAACCCAATTCAAATGATTAAAGAACGATCAAGTGATAGAAATTAAGATATGCGAGATCGGAATAAGCAACAAAATCAGTAGCAACAATCATTATAATTATTTCAAAATTCTCCCTACGTATCCCATGTTACCCTCAATGTTTACCAAAAATTAAATGCAAGGTAAGGGGAAAGAATACTCCCCATGTAAAGTCAACGAACGGGCGGTCAGGGTTAGGGTACCATTGTTTTTGCAAGAAAAAACTAAAATAAAATAATAAAATATATAGAAAATAAAAAAAAATATTTTTAATGGAATAAAATGATGGAAATGAAATAAGATAAAAAAATTTATTTATGGGTTGCCTCCCACGGGGACTTTTTTTTAACGTAGTTAGCTCGACGACCTTTGAATTTAAACCCTCAATTTTTCGAGAATGTACTTGTCCACTTTGTGTACTTGGAATTGTTCGCAGAAAGATTTCAACATTTGACTATCGACCTTGAAACACTTCACTCACTCTTCTCTCTTAATTTCCATTGCACCATGAGGAAACAACTAAGTTACAATGAAAGGACCTAATTATTCAGTTTAAAGCTTACCAAAAAATATTTTTAGGATAGAGTCATAAATTAAGACTTTCTGTCTTACTGAAAATTGTTCACAGACAATCATTTTATCATGAAACATTTTGGCTTTGTCCTTATAAATTCAAGCATTCTTGTACGCGTCTTTTCGAATTTTCTCAAGCTCTTGTATGTGCAATTTTCGAGACTCGCCCATTGTTTCCAATTTCATATTGCATTGTTTACAACCTAGTAGGCTTTGTGTTCCAATTCAACAAGGAGATGGCACGATTTATCGAAAACAAGTTTGTAAAACTACATGTCAATAGGTCCCTTATAAGTTGTTTGATATGCCCAAAGTGCATTGTTTAATTGTAGAGTTCAATCCTTCCTATCTGACTTAACGATGTATTTTAAGATCGATTTGATCTCTCGATTTGAAACTTTGACTTAACAATTTGTTTGTGGGTGGTAAGTGGTAACAATCTATTGTTTCACCCCATACTTCTTCATAAGCGCGTAGACGACCTTGTTGTAGAAGTGTGTTCCTTGATCACTAATCAATGCTCTAGGTGTGCCAAACTTGAAAAAAAAATTAGGAAATCCACAACAATTTTAGCATCATTATTACGAGTAGTTTTAGCTTTTACCCATTTAGAAACGTAGTCAATAACTAAGAGCATACAGAGGTTACCAAACGATGAGATGAAAGGTCCCATGAAATCTATGACCCACACATTGCAAATCTTGCATATATCTATAGGTGTAAAGGGCATTTGATTTTGACAGCTCAAGGTACCCATCTTTTGACATTTTTCACAGATTTACAGAAAATATATGCATCACGAAATATTATTGGCCAAAATAATCCATATTCGAGTACCATATGTGTAGCACGTTTAGGGCCAAAATGACTTCCACAAGCATAAGAATAGAAAAATATGAGAATGGATTGTACCTCGGTTTCTACTATGCATCTTCTAATTACTTAATCGGAGTAGTGTTTCAATAAATAAGGGTCATCCCAAATGTAATATCAAGAATCTTTGTTTAGTTCTATCTTTCTCAGAACGTGGCAAATTAAAAGGAATAGTACTAGTAACGATGTAATTTACCATGTCTGCAAACTAATGATAAATAGCTTGTGTCGAAAACAGATTCTCATTCAGGAAGTTTATTTTTTAGTAGGATCTCATTATTCGAAATCAGCAATCGGCTCAAATGATCGGCCACCAAATTTTTGCACCATTTCTTATCTTTAATATCAAGGTCAAATTCTTGTAAAAGTAGGATCCATATGATCAATCTTGGTTTTGCTTCCTTCTTTCCGATCAAGAATTTTAAAGTTGCGTGGTCAGAAAAAACAAATACTTTAGTTCCTAATAAATAAGATCTAAATTTATCCAAAGTAAATACAATAACTAAGAGTTCTTTTTCAGTAGTCGAGTAGTTTCTTTGGGTGACATCTAAAGTTTTCGAGTTGTAATAAATGAAATATGGCTCCTTTCCAACTATTTGTCCAAGGACGACTCCTACACTATGATCACTTGTTCACACATGATTTCGAACAGAAAGTTCTAATTCAATGGTTGCACTATAGGAGCAAAAACTATTTTTTCTTTAAAGTATTAAACACGTCCTTGTATGCCTGATCGAGCTCGAACTCTTTGTCTTTCTGCAAGAGAGGACAAAATGGTTGTGAAATCTTCGAAAAATCCTTGTGAAACATTTGTAAAAATCTACATGGACAAGGAAAAAAATGAATCTCCCTCACAATTTTTGGGTATGGTAGTGAGTTAATCACATCAGTTTTGGTCTTATCGACCTCAATTCCTTCAAAAGAAACAATATGAACAAAAAGTAAACCTCTATCAACCATAAAGTGACATTTTTCGTAATTCAAAATGAGGTTAAATTCTAAGCATCTCTGTAATATCTTAGTAAGGTTGACAAGACATTCATCAAAAGAATGACCATATGCAGTGAAGTCGTCCATGAAAACCTCAATGACTTTCTCAACATAGTCGCAAAATATGTTTACCATACATTTTTGAAAACTAGTCAATGTATTGCAAAGTCTGAACAACATCATTCTATAAGCAAACATGCCAAAGGGGCATGTGAAAGTCGTCTTTTCTTGATCATTCGGTGCAATTGGAATCTAGAAAAAACCTAAACATTCATAAAAAAATAATGAGTTTTACCGATTAAACATTCAAGTATCTGGTCAATAAAAAGAAATGGGAAATGATATTTTTTTAGTAAATGACTTAAACGTCATGTAATCTATATAAACTCACCACTCGTTTTGGACTCGGGTGGGAACTAATTCGCCTACTAAGTTTTTCATTATTTCCACGTCAATGTTTTTAGGCACGACATATACCAGGCTGACCCAATTACTGTCCGAAATTGGGTAAATCATTTCGGTATCTAGTAGCTTAAGGATTACCTTCTCTACAACCTCTATCATTGATGAATTAAGTTGTCTTTGGGCTTCCTTCTTTGGTTTTGTGTTTTCTGTTGGATCTAGTACCTTGAGTGTAGTATGTTCGTTTGTAAACTTGTAATTTTTCGAACAAATTGGTTAATAAAAAAATTTATTGATTATATTAATATACTTTATATAATTTTCCTCATGTGGTTTTTGCATGCAAAGCAAAATGGAAGCAAATATTGTTCATTGGTTGTCTAATGTTTAAACTAATACTAAGCGGTATTACGTGGTTGGATCGTAATACAGAAAGACAGCTTGTATTAGTAGACGAACCTAAACATGTCCTTTGTCTAATTGGAAATGATCAAACCGATTGAAAGACTAATATGTCATCTATCAAGTCTAATTTAGGAGATTCTTTGTATTAGACATTAGAACGGATGACTCCTAAAAGATAGAGACATATGTGATTGACTGAACTGATAGTACATCAGACTAGACCCAAGAAGAATAGATCTTGAATTCGTTTGTGGACTTATTCACTTGTGAAATTCATAGTGTGACATACCTAAATCCTGAATAGATGAAAGACTATATATGCGTGTCCCGTATACTTTAATGTAAGTAAAAGCCTGAGTTCGAATAGATAAGGAACCGAAACCTGGTGGTGTAGGACTTCTGCAATATGTAGCATCATTCACAATAGTGGAATTCATACAGCAAGATATGGGTAAATAATATCGTCTCATTGGCAGTACATGGTTGATGAAAAGTAAACATGGCCACGGGTCGTTTGTCTTTTGTGATGAATAACTTGATTACTCTTTGATAGTAATTGACTTTTCATGAAAGAAGATGTAATGGTTACTATGAGATAAAATAGAATCATATTGAGAGAACGAATATTATACCAAAGAGATTAAGGATATCCTATAAGGGCAACACACTTATGACAAGGTTTTTGGACGAATACTAGTCGAGTTGCTTTCGTAATGGAATGCCATTGGGGAGAGCTCAGTCATGATACTATAGTGGAATGACTTCGTGATTAAATGATTTTATAATTAAGAGGTGAAAAGCATAAACTTAATTATAAATCCTTTGAGCTTCAATTTCATATGTCCAATCAATCCCTTTGCTAGCTCGTTGAAATTAGAAATGAATTGCATGTTGAATCAAATGAACAGAAATAAATAGAAATAGTGAAAATGGAGAAATAGGAAACATTTGGAAATGATTATGGTTTTCTCCAAAATGAAAATGAAAATAGAGAAATGAAATCATTTGGAAATGGATGTGGTTTTCTCCAAAATAAAAATGAAAAAGACCTGAAAAATGAACTTATATTTTTCAAATTAAATGAAGTTCAAAAATGAAAATAAATTATTTGGTTATAATGAACCGTTGAATGAAGACATATTAAATATATTTATGGTAAATTAGTCATGATTTTAACAGAATTAGAATTGGGTTGAGAAGATTATTTAATTGGAAATATATTGAAGTTTATTTTGGGAAATAGAAAAACAAATATCAAGTTGGATCGAATTATAAAATATTGGGTAAAAAACTCGGGAAGTACTTATAATATGACCCAATATGGGAGAGGCCCAAAAGCCCCTCATGTTAAAGAGGTGAAGGCAAACCCTAGTAATATTAACTAGGGTTGTCGCCACCTATACTTTTAGTTAGACTAGGAGTTCGTTTTTTTAGTTGAAATAAACGTCTACAATTCAATAAGGTTCTACCTTCTCTCCTTATAAGTGCATGACACTAATAGGGTTATTTACATAACTTTCATATATCGTTATTTTGCTAAAAAAAATAGAGAGATTTATTCTCTAAGAAATAAATATATTTTTTGAAATAATGATTTTTTGGTTTCTATTTGAGAACATATTTTCATTTTCACATGAAAGAAAAGAAAACTTTTTCTAGTTCTTTGTTTAATTCAATTCGTTCGAGCCTCCGCTCGAAGCAGTTTGTTGTATGAGAATAACAGATAAGATTGTTTGATTGAAAGCCGGGAACGATAAGGATTCGTCTATTCGAAAACATAAGTGCAAAGGGTTTATTGCTATAAATATCACAAATCGAGTCGGTTTTCAAAATTTTTATTTTTCGCTGTGCAAGAAAGCCATTTTCAAACCGAATTTTTTCCAACATTTTCTTCTCTGAGAATTATATGCATACAAGTAGAGGGACTCAAACCTGTAAAGTAAGTTATTGTCCATCTGATCACCACTTTATAGTCCCTTAGAACACAGACTAAATTTTCTTCCTCCACCTTTGAAAGCTTACTCAAGACTATAATAAGAAGTATAACACCCCATACTGGAACCCACGCTAGAGCGGAATACGAGGCATTATTTATCTCAATCTCATGCACAAATGTTCCCCAAGTCACTGAGACTTGAACCAAATTAGAACTTTTTCAATTTCTACCATAAACTTCTTATTATGGGCCTACGAGCCCTAAATCGACCATTGAAAACTATTCGGGATCAACCCGGATCCTTAAACCCTCTATAGAAAATTTGACTTTGAAACAGGACACACGCCCGTGTAGAGGGGCAACACGCCCATGTAACCATTTCAACATGGTCGTGTTGATGGCCCATGTGGCTCACATGGCCTAGGTAATATAAGGACACGCCCGTGTCCTACACCTATATGGAAATAATTCTAAAAGCACACTTACAGGGGTTTTCATACGACTTGGCACACCCCCGTGTTTCTGGCCCGTGCCCTTCACACGGCCATGACACACCCATGTCCTAGCCTGTTTGTAAAAGCATGGACATTCTGTTTCTGATGTCAGCATCCCCAAAATATTAAGCGGCCAATGCATACGCCTGTGTGCTAAGCTGTGTCCATCACACTACTGAGACACACGACCGTGTCTCTGCCCGTGTGTTTACTATCATGCATACTGACTTGAAATTTTTACATGTAGGGGACACACGGTAGGACCACACGTCTATGGGGCAGACCGTGCGTCCCACACGGTCTAGACGCACATCCGTGTGTCTACCCGTGTGGACAATATAAGGCTATTTACCAAGCCTATTTACCACCCTTACTTACACAACCTGCATAATAGCAACCAGAATCAAGATAAGACTATCCCATGCAACCAAATCAGCCACAATAAACAATATTCCATTTGTGCATTTTACTCATGTATGAAAATAACATATTTTCATATAAATCAAAATGAATATTAGCCATCATTCAAGGCTTAATACAGAATGACGGGTTCCCAACCCAAGCCTACACATTTGGCCAGTTTTTAAAGACACAAAAATAGCAAAGTCTAAGCCCTATACATGCCATATTCAAAAATATAAATCAAACTGTACCGAAATCTTAGATTGATAGTGTGATCGATATCTTTGACTTCCGTTGATCCCTGCACTAGATAGGCGGCACTATAAGAAAATAGAAAAGGAAAGGGAGTAAGCATAAAGCTTAGTAAGTTGCACATAAATAAATATACAACATATCCTTGCCATTCATCAACAAGTATCATAATACACAAGTGGCATAAGCAAAACCTTACTCATCAATATTCATTACATATCATATAGCATATATTGAGCTCACATTTCATACATACCATATAGTTACCTGTACCACTCACAACACGGTTATACTTTCCTAGTTAACTTTAAATCATACTTTCATCGTTGAACCATTTAGAACATTATCAGATACTCATTTAGCCTCTAATATGGGGTTAGACATCGATTTCATGTCCCATACATGGTCTTACACAAGTTCTAGTATATTTGTGCTGAGGCCATGTCCCAGACATGGTCTTACACTGACACATCTCGTAGCCGATGCATGTCCTAAACATGTCTTACACTAGCACTCGTCTCAATGTCGATGCCATGTCCCAGACATGGTCTTACACTGACTCTCATAATGTGGCCGATGCATGTCCCAGAATTGTCTTACACTAGCTCGCAATAGCCCATATGTTATGGCATGAATATCTAATTTATTTCCTAGATTCAAACGGGAACTCTACTATCTCTATTGCCATCATGCTTTCTCAATTCCACAATCAAACAATTCATGCTATATTAATCTCAAGTACAATTCAACACATACATTAACATTGTAGTTGTATTATTTATATACAACTTACCTCGGATTACAAAATGTGGCGATTAGTCGATTTAGTCGATTTGCTTGGCTTTCCTCTAGTCTAGGTTCGAATTTAGTAATTCTTGATCTATAATAAAAAAAATGCACTTATTTAGTCACTTTATCAATCTACGCACTCTACAATTCGTAATTGAGTAAAATGATCAATTCGCCTCTAGACTTTTGTAAAATGACCATCTTACCCCTAAGCCCAAAAATCAATTTTTCTCGAATTTCTTCACATTTTAAGTCTAGCCGAACCCTTTTTACTATTATATCAACTCCAAATTCTCACTATTTCACATATTTAACATCTATTTTACAACTTGCGTAAAATGATTCTTTTAGGTGTTTTCATGTTAACACCTTTCACAAAAGTTAGTTATAAGACACCCAAGACTCATTTTCTTCCACCAAAAACTCAGCAACATTACAAATCCTTTCATGGCAAAACCCTAAACGCTTATTCATTTTTCCAAATAGTACCCTCATTTGAAAGCTTATGCTCCAAGGGTCTCAAAAGTACGAAAATATTCAACAAAATTCATAAAAATTACTTACTTGCGAGAGGAATGAGTTGCTAAAATTTTTTAAGCTCAAAACCTTAAAAATGGCTGAAAAATCATTGGTAAAGAAGAAATAATGAAAGAAAAAGATGATAGCTAGGCTTAGGGCATTATTATATCATACATTATGTTATCAACTTACCTAATGTTGACTTTTCAACATTTTTACCTCCCATGGCGGGCCAAGTTATCACAATAGGATCTAATTTCCCTTTAAAGACCTCCAATTTTTATTCTCTAGCTATTTGACACCTTTAGCTATCAATTTAGGACTTTTTCATTTTATGTGATTTAGTCCTTTCTCGCAATTGGACTAGCAAACGTCAAAATTAACTCATCAAAATTTTCATATACTTATATAAACATGCAATGACTCCAAAATAACACTAAAATAATTTATTCAACTCTGGATTTTTGGTCCCGAGACCACTATCTGACGAGGCCCTAAATCGGGCTGTTACAAGAAGAGTGTCTTTCTCTCCCAAAAAGACGTACTTGAGGTGTTTCAATAACGATTTTAACTCCAAAATTTATGCCTTTAAGATAGAATGTAAAATTTTAGTTTGAGAAGAAGACAACTCAAGGTTGTTACTTTGGTGTGTGATAGGTTGATGTGCCTCCATGTCGCTATTAACTTCACGTAACAACTTCTCAATTATCAAAAATTTCTCAAGTTGGTTCACAATGTCACTATCAATACTCTTGTAAAGCACAGTTTTCAACTCATTAATGTTATGAAAATCAGTATCCTTTTGAGTTAAAGTTTCAATGATGTCAACATTGGAAACATTTAACATTTCACTAGGATTGTTCATAGCCTCATAAACATTAAATTTGACGATTTCAATGTTGAATTCCATAGGGAGCATGTCACTTTGAACATCAATATTTGTGTTTGCGATACTTAAAAATAGTCCCCCGAGTAGGGTACCAAAAGGACTTATTAAGTTATCATCCTCTATGTTTATAATGTAGAAATCTGCAGGAAAGATTATTTCGTTAACTTTAAGTAAGATGTCTTCCAAGACTCCTTCTAGGTAGACCATCGATCTATCTGTTAACTGAATTATAACACATATTTCTTTCAGAAAACCTACATTAAGTACTTCATAAATAGATAGTGACATAACATTAATAAAAGCACCTAAACTAGACATGGCCTTTTTAATGCCCACATTACCTATTTTACAAGAGATAATGAACATACCTTAGTCCTTACACTTTGGCAGAATTTTCTTTTTTGAAATCGCAAAGATGTTTCCCACACTTACCCTTTTATTACTCACTAGTTTTCTCTTATTAGTATAAAATTCCTTAAGGAATTTTGCATAATGATGGATTTTCTTGATAACATCGAGTAAGGGTATGTTTACCTCAACTTTCTTGAATGTTTCGAAAATCTCCTTTTCATTTCTTTCTTTTCTATCTTTTACCAATCTTTTAGGGAAAAGAGAAGGTATTATGATCAGTTTTCGGTTCCTGATTTTGTCTTAGTCGTTGAGTCACTTTTCTATTTTTTTTCGTTTTGTGTCACGCCTAAGACTTGTTTTGAGTGTAGATTCCCAAATTGTTCCACTTCATAGGGTCATCGCACTCGCATTTTTCCTTGGGTTTGGTCCTGTTCGGGATGACAATTTTGTTGGATTCAGTTCCCTAAATGTAGTATATTGGTTTGTAAACTTGTATTTTTTTCGAACAGATTGGTTCAATAAAATTATTCATGAATTAAATTAATAACATTTGTATATTAACCTCCATGGTTTTTTTATGCAAAGAAAAATAGAAGCAAATATTAGCTTTTTGGTTATCTAATATTTAACTAATACTAAACGACATTACGTGGTCAGATCGTAATATGAAAATATAGCTTATATTAGTAGATGAACCTAAACATATCCTTAGTCTAATCGAAAATGAGAAAATCGATTGAAAGACTGATATGACATCTATTAAGTCCAATTGGGGAGATATTTTGTCTTGAGCATCAGAGCGGATGACTCCCAAAAGATAGAGACATAGATGTGATAAACCTCAAAAGTAACATATTTTAATCCCATGCTTGGCATATTTTCGGATGATTTATCATAAGATTTAGTGAATTTGATGCTCCTAATCCTTTAATTTCCTATTTTATATCCAAATGAGCATAGGAAAGCGAAAAGTGCGAGAAAAAAGACCAAATTCAGTGCTGCACACGGCCTAGACACTTCCACACGGGTAATCCACACGCTTGTGTTTGACACAAGGGCATACCACAAGCTCGTGTATAATGGCCGTGTCGACTTAAAACCATATCAGAATTACACACAGCTTGAGCACCACCACACAGGCGTGCCACACGGTCGTGTTCCTGTCAAGACCTATTTTAATTCTACTCGAAAAAAGCTAATTTTGGGCTATTTTGGGCATTTCAAAGTCTATTTAAACACACAAAAAGAGGATCAAGGAGGACATGAAGAGTAGAAGGCAAAAAATACTCGAAGACAACCATTGGAATCAGCTCGGAAGTAGGAATTACTCCAAGATTGAAGATCTCCATTCAATTTCTACCGAAGTTTTTAGGATTCTTATGTTTTGTTATTTTCCCAATTTTGAGATGTTTCCCCTATCGTTATGAACTAATCTCCCTAAATACCTGAGAGAGATGAAACCTAAGATAGATCTTATTATTATTGGAATTATATGATAAATACTTGTCTTATTCTTAATTATGAGTTTTAATCCTTGTTTTAATATTCCAGGATATTAATTCATGTTCTGATTTGCTTATTCAGTGGAGCAAAAGTCTCTGTTTAAGAGTAAATCTTCCATAATTAAGCGAAGTTACATACAATCCTAAAGATAGGACGACATAAATCTGCCAGATTAGAGTCAACTCTAATAATAGAGTCCATAGATCGAGTTAATACGACAATAGGGGTTTTAATTAGAAAGAGATTTCAATTAATCACCCTAGAGTCAGTTGTTTTTAGTATCGAGAGAGATATTAACATAAACTAGGGATTCCTACGAATTAAGTCAAGTGAATAAATCGTATAATTCAGAAGTAATAAGTGAAGTCTAGGTGGATTCTTCCTTGGGTATTATCTTCTCCAGCGGTTTTTCAAAAGTATTTTCCAACTTTAATCTCTATTGTGTTCTTAGTTAATTAGATAGTTAATCTTAGTTTAAAAACATCCCTTTAATTCTTAGGCTAGATAATAAAAAGATAGTAATTACTAGTACTTTTAGTCCTTGTGGATACAATATTTTCGGTCTCACCATAACTATACTACTGTTTGATAGGTGCACTTGCCTTAGTCGAATTTTTAGTTAGTTTAGCGACCATCAAGATGTGACTGACTAGACAGACAGTAGATTAGACAGGACCCAAGTAAAATAGATCTTAAATCCAATTATGGATTTATTCACTTGTGACATTCATAGTGTGACATACCTTAATCCTGAGTGGATGATGAGCTATGTATGTGTGACTCGTATGCCTTGATGTAAGTAAAATCCTGAGTTCAAATAGATAATGAATTGAAACCTAGAGCGTTGGATATACGGATTTTTCCGTATGTAGCATCGTTCTCAATAGAGGGAATTCATAGAACAATACATGAGTAAATGATATCCTCTCATTCACATTACATGACAGATGAAAAGCAAATGTGACCATAAATCGTTTGTCTTTGTGATGAATGAATTAATTACTATTTGATAGTAATTGACTTTTCGTGAAGGAGGATGTAATAATTACCATGAAATAAAATAGGATCATATTAGGAGAACGGGTTTATCCCAAAGAGATTAAGGATATCCTATGAGGGTAACACACTTATGACAAGGTCATTGGACAAGCCTTGATCGACTAGCTTTCGTAATGGTATGTAAGTGGGGAGAGCTCAATCATGATACTATAGTGGAATAACTTAGTGACTAAATGAGTTTATAATAGTTGAAAAGTTAGAACTTAGGGTCCGTTTGGAAGCCAAGAAAATATTTTTTGGAAAATGTTTTCCTGGTTTTACGGTGTTTGGAAGCTTGAAAACATTTTGCATTTGGAAAATGTTTTTCAAGACATGGGTAAAATGACTAGCAATTTAGGGAAAATGTCTTACCGATTTCTTTTTAATAAGACATTTTCCATCTCCTTCTTCATCCAGGTAAAATTTCTCTCCTTCTCCCGTTCTTCAACTTCTTATATATCTCTTCCCTTTTTTCCTTAGTTCGTCGTATATCTTCTCTTCTCAGGCAATACACACTATTTTTTCCTCTCTTTTCAGGTAATTTCTCAAATTTCGACATATTTTTCGATTATCAGTGAAATTTTGTTATTATTTTTCGATTCATAGAGCTTTGAAGGTTATATTGAATTTCTGGGATTTTTTTGGGGGGGATAATGTTTGGATTTGGTGGAAAAGGGTTTTAACTTTGATTATTGGTGCTCTTTTATTTAGTTCGAAGTACTGTTTCGAAATGCTTGAGAATGGATTTGTTGTGCTTGGCTTGATATTCAAGGTGAAATTTTTACGGGCTTTTCTATTGGAATTTATTACAAGATTTTTATTTTCTTAATAGATTTTATTCCCAGTGTTTGATGGGGCTTTTTAGAAGTATGAATGATTGAGTTTGTATCCTTTTGTGTGTGTGTGTGGAGAGAGATTAAGATATTGTAAGAACGGAATCAGTGTAGCCAGAGTTTGTATCCTATGGTTTGTAATCTGTTTGTATTGGATGTTCTATTTTCAGCATTCTTTCATTCATACAAACTTGAGTATGAGTCTCAGTTTCTCGCTTTGTTGTTTATGTTTGCCTTTGTTCAACTCCCCCCTCCTCTGTAGCTATTCCTTTATCCGAAAAAAACACAGGTTTTGATCTCCTAAATCTTTCTACAACAGTCCTCTCTCTCTTTTTTTCTTTATAATTTTGGATAAATTAGTAATAAATTAAGTAGGCTAGAAGTTAGTAGTAAACCACCTTGGCCACCCATTGTTTTTCTTTAATAAATAGAACAAATATTTCTCCAACTAAAAACACCCATATTGCGCTTACCCTAAGCTTTTTCTTTGTTGCATGATTCAATCTAAAAAAAATCATGTTTTCCCTAGTAAAATTATGTTTCTTTTTTGAAATCCGCCAAATAATCTGGCTTATTGTAAAATTCAGTGCAGTGTAGCCCCCTATTCTTTTTAATGTTCTGAAAAACTTATCACATATGTTGTTATCGTATTTTTATGGTGATGATTTTCCTGTTCTTTCATGTACTGTATTAGAACTTTTTAACAATGTGACTGATTGGAAAGAAAATAAAATAATCAAGCATTTGTTGCACCTTTCCAAATATGGACATACATGTAACTATTGTTTATAATGTTGATATACTTTCATCTGTTTTCTTTTTCATTGGGAATAAAGTAAATATATATATATATATATATATATATCTGTGTGTGTGTGTAAATAGATATATATTGTCGTATGTCCTACTTCTTTGTACTAGATTCTTCACTTCTTCTTTTTTTTTGCTTGGTGCTTAGTTTCACTGGGATCTGGGGTCACTTCACAATGATATTATTGACACATTATTTTAGGTGAATGAAAGGAAGATGCATGTGAGAGTGGATCAAATAAAAAAAATGATAAGGTAATGAAAGGGAGACCATGCTAAGATGTCTTTAAGGTTATAATATAATTTAGTTTTTATTTTTATTTTTTTAATTTTTAAAATGTTATATAAATATAAAATGAAAAAGAAAAATAAGTGTTGCATTGCTAACCTACTTAGGTCTCTAAAAAACCATTGGAAAAGATAAAAAGTATGTTAAAATTTTAAAAAAATAGTGGTGCTTGGGCCTCTAAAACATTGGGGAAGATAAAAATGGGTTGTAAAGTATTAAGTGTAGGTTGGATTATTGTATTGTATGATTTATCAATTTATGTTTGAATTGGTTGAATTAATGTTATAATCGAGAACAAATGGTTTTGTTGAGATTTATCATTTTATAGTGTTTCTAGTGTACAAACTATATATGCCATTCAATGTAATAGAAATATGGTTAAATCTCATTTTTTCGATTATATATAAGATCCTTGTTTCTAGAAGTTTTTTTTTGGGGGGGTTCTATGCAAAATTTGTTCTATTAGGTACTACAGTTTGTGATGAATATGTCTTTAATTATGCCTTTTTTGTTATTATTTAAGTTGGGGTTGGTTAGTTAACTCCATTCCTTTTAGTCATGGTAACTTTAGTCATGGTAACTTTAGTCATTGCTTGAGTCATTGCTTAAGAAACTTTCATAAATGTATGTATGCACTTTAGTCATGGTAACTTTAGTCATATATGTGATCTTATGAAAAGTTTGCATCTTTTTTTGTAGTGATAAAATATTTATGTGGCATTATTTTGTGTAGATGGATCGTAATCAAGATCAAAATGCAATTGTCGGAGTCGTGGCTTCAATTTTAGCTTTTGGGGCTCTCTGGATTAAAAAATTAAAAACTAGGAAGGAAATTACTTCTCACCCTCGTGTGAATTGAGATTATGAAAGAGAAAATTATATTAATAGTATTTTATATAGTGGTGACCAGCATTGTATTAATGTGATAAGGATAAGACCGATAGCCTTTTTTAATTTGTGTGATATTCTTAGTAGAAATAGTTTGTTACAATCAACTAAATCGGTGAATATTAGGGAGCAAGTAGTTATATTTTTACATATAATTGGTCATAATGTAAGGTTTCGAGTGATTGGATCTAAATATTATAGATCAACTGAGACAATTCACTGTTACTTTAGGGTTGTATTGAGAGCTATTTTGAAATTGTATAAGCTAGTTATTAGATTACCTGTTCCTAGTGAAATCAGAAACAATCCAAGGTTTTATCCTTATTTTAAAGATTGTATTCGAACATTAGATGGAACTCATGTTCGTGCATCCATTCCACTTAGCATTCAAGGAAGATTTCGTAGCCGTAAAAAGGGGACAACACAAAATGTATTGGTTGCCATTACATTTCATTTGAAATTTTCCTATGTTCTAGCTGGTTGGGAAGGTAGTGCACATGATTCTCGTATTTTAAGTGATGCACTTTCACGCCCAAGAGGATTAAGAATTCCAGAAGGTAAGAATTATAAAACATTAAATACCAAATAGTTCTAGTAATCTCATAATCTATTAGTAATAATTATGTTTTGTCAAATTGTAGGTAAATATTATCTTACTGATGCTGGATATGGCATCCGAAATGGATATATTACCTCATATCGTGGTGTCCAATATCATTTAAAAAAGATTAGTGCTTAGGGGCCTGAAAATGCAAAGGAGCTCTTTAATCTTCATCATTCATCATTGCGAATCACTATTGAACATGTTTTGGGGATTTTGAAGAAACGGTTTTGTGTATTAGATGCTGAACCATTTTGGAATTTTCAAACTCAAATAGATATAGTTTTGGCTTGTTGTATCTTTCATAATCATATAATAGGAGTTGATCCTAGTGATTTACTTAATCAAGGATTATACGAGGAGCCTGAGTCTAATTTGATAATACCAACTCTTACGGAGCGAGAAGAAAGAGAAGAAGCAAGAGAATGGTCTATTAAGAGAGATGAAATTGCACAAACTATGTGGACTGATTATATGGCTAGAATATTAGGTAGGTTTAAGGCTTAGGGTTATTGTTGCTATGTTATGTATGTCTTAGTATTAAAAATTTTTTTTTTTGTTAATGTTGGTTAGATAATGATATTGAAATTTTAGTTTGTTGGATTTTGAAATTATTATGTCTTGAATTTGTTACATATTGAATTTATTATGTTTTAAGCTTGTTGGATATTGAAATGATTGACAATGACAATTATTAATGTAGAATAGGTAAGGGCAACAAAGAAGGGACCTCCAAGCAATTCAGGTGGACAAACCGATGGAACATCTTTTTCTTGAAATTCTAGTAGAGGAGGCCCAGAAAGGAAATAAGCCTTCTAAATCTTTCAAAGCAGTTTCTATTAATCGAGTTACCGAAGCTATTTCAGAAAGATTTCAAGTCTAATGCGATGCGAAGCATGTGGAAAATCATTTGAGGACTATAAAAAACCAGTGGCAGGATTATATGCACAATTCGGGGTGAAAGTGGTTTTGGATGGGATGATAACATGAAAATGATCACATGTGATAGAGCAACATATGATGTAGCAGTGATGGTAATATATGTATATATATATGTTAAGTATATTTCAATTGTTTTTTTACTTGTTATTCTAATTGTTTATAATATCTAACAGGCACACAAGAAGTATGAACCATTTTTGAATAAAAATATTGATCATTATGATGAAATGGCTTTGTTGGTTGGCAAAGATATGGCAACAGGGAGTTTTGCCAGAACATTTGCTGACATAGATTTGGATGATGATAACCAAGATTCAGTGCATATAGACTGGGACAATGAAGAGACTAAAGAGGTAAGAACAAAAGTATCTTCATCTGGCACATCCAAACGTAAAAGAAAAAATGCTCAAGAAAGTGTCGTTGATGAACAAATTAAATTTGTGGGTGAACAACTTGGCAAAATTGCTAATGCTTTGGAACAATTTATTGCGGATAAGACACCACATCTTTACGAAGAAGTGATGTTGATGGAGGTAGAAGAATTTGATGATGTCTTCCTGTGTTCTGTGTTTGATTATTTAGTGAGTCATGAATCCGAGACTAAAGCTTTTTTAGTTAAAACTAAGAAGCATAGAAAAATTTAGCTTCAAAAATTTTCTCAAGGTTGAAGATATTGATACTTTTAATGTGGTGAAATATTAGTTATGCAGTTGCACAATGTTGTTGTTATTATGTGGTGTACTACTAATTATGTATTTGGATAATATTATTATTTTCTAGTATTAATTGTGGTTTGGAAGCTAATTTATAATTATTCAATCCTTGTTTTTATTTTTTATAACACAATTACAAATAATTTATTTGACTTTGGTTGTTTTCAATTTATAACGGTTAATATTCTAGCTTAATAATTGAGTATTATTATATATTTAATTTGATTTATTTATTTATAAATAAATCATTGCAATATATGTAAAATAATTTAAAATATAAATTTATTAATATATATATAAATTTATTAATATATGTAAAACAACTTTTAGGAAAATATTTTCAGGAAATCTGCCAAACAACAGAAAATATTTTTCACAGATTCATCCAAACACCAAAAAAAGTAAACAATTTTTAGAAAAGTAAATCATTTTCCAGAAATTATTTTCCGGAAAACATTTTACTGGCAAATAAACGGAGCCTTAATTATAAATCATTTGAACCCTAATTGATCTATCCCTCCACTAGCTCGTTGAAACCAGAAATGAATTGCATGTTGAATCAAATGAACAGAAATGAATAGAAATGATAAAGTTAGCGAAACGAGCTACAGTCAGAAATAAATTTTTTTTCTCACTAAGTATGAAAATGACCTAAGGATTAAAATAATTTTTTTGAATTAATATTTAATTAATTGAAGTTCAAAACTGAAATTAAATTAATTAATCATTATAAATCCATTGAATGTAGAAATTAAATAGATTTTCTCATAGATTCTTTTATGATAATGTTGTCATGATTTTAACGGAATTAGAATCGGGTTGAAAAAATTATTTAATTAAAAATTTAATTTAATAAATAATATTTATTTGGAGAGAATAACAGAGAAGGTTGTTTGGTTAAAAGCCAAAAAAGTTCAAGATCCGTTTCACTTAAAACACATTTATTATTTCGAGAAAAAGTTTATTACTATAACACAAATTAACTCGGTTTTCAAAATTTCTATTTTTCTATTGTGTAAAAACCATTATTGAACCGGATTTTTATACCTATTTAAATTCCATTTAAAAATTTTTGATTTTTCTCTATACTAAATACCATTTTCAAATCGAATTTTTATGCTTATTTAAATCTCATTTCACACTTGAAAAGGAATCTCCTTACTCACCAATAATAATAATAATAATAATAATAATAATAATAATAATGATGATGATAATATGCAAAATTGTCGCTAAAGTGGAAATTGAAATTTGCCATCATACTTCACATTTACTAGTATTTGTCATTATACTTATAAGATAAAAGATAAATTTACCACTTTAGTTTAACTTTATATTGAATTTTGTTGTTTTATTTTTATTTGATTGAATTTTGTAACTAAAATTACATTTTTTTATTTGCCATTGTTTTTTATGATATATGTAGCTTTATTTTTAAAGTTATTATTTCATTAAATAGAAATTCTAGTTTTTAATATTTATAAGTTAAATTACTGTTAACTATTAAAATAAAATATTTGAAGGAATTTTTATTATTAAATTATGTTTTTAAATTATCAAAATTAATATTGAGCCGGTAAATTTTAATTAAATAATTAAAGTTGGTGAAAATTTTAGAAAATTCAAATTATAGTAGTAAAATTTAATCACATAAAATTTAATGATAAATTTACTCATATTTTCAAAATATAATAACAAATATCAATAAAATAAAATATAATGACAAATTTCCATATATTATAGTAAATTTCCACTCTAAACCAAATAATAATAATTGCTCTTATTCAAAAAATAATAATAATAACTACTCATTACGATAATGAGAAGCTGAATGTGCTGCCTGTAACGCATAAGACAAGACCAATATATTTTTGTCTGAAAACCTTTCCTATTCTAGGAAGCAAGCATTCATCTTGCAAGAATCTCCTCCCTATTGCAATTCTTTCCTTAAATGGATGGTTTTTCCCTACTTTTGGAAAAAAAATAAAGAAAATAATTCGTTACTCCTGATCTGAGAGATATATGCTCCCATGCATGATGTGATAACAACTATTGCATGCCTCAACTGATCTTGGAACAATATAAACACCAGCTCTAGTCAATGCCAATGCTGCCTTTCTTCTTGCATTTTTTTCAGTAAATTCTATCATTCTTTTCACCATTTCATAAGCTTCTCATGGAAGAAAATCAAAGGCAACTTGTCTCCGATGCTATTGACTACAAGGGAAACCCTGCCGACAGAACCGCCTCTGGTGGTTGGGTGACAGCAACTCTTATTCTGGGTGAATTTCTTCACTAGTTCTCTACGTACTCTATAATCAAACTACTTTCATTTTCCAGATTTATGCATGCAGTGGTTTTGTATGTGTTACTACGGATATGCTGTAAATTTCATGTTTTGGTCGCCATTTGATCTTTTGACATTGATGATATATTTCATTTTCTGAGCACTCCAATGACTTCATTTCCACACATGAGAATTAACTGTCATTGCTATGATTACTCTTTTTTGGAGTTGAGTTATCTGAGAGACTTTCAACAATGGCAATTGTGTTGAACCTGGTAACATATTTAGTTGGCACAATGCATCTGTCTAGTTCTACTTCTTCAAATATCAGTACAAACCTTGGGGGCACATCATATATGCTATGCTTGCTTGGAGGGATTCTTGCAGATACTTTCTTAACTCGATATCGAACCATAGCCATTTTTGCTGTGGTTAATGCAATGGTAAGCAATTAAAGCATCTCGCTTTCTTTTTTTCCCGGAGTTCTATTCTTTTACTTGATAGCGCTTACAACCTCGGCTATATGATGAACTAGGGTACTTGCTTGTTAGCAGTCTCAACAGGGCTGCCGAAGCTGCGTCCACCGCCTTGTAACCCTGCTCAATCCAATGAGTGTGTAGAGGCCAACAGCCTGCAAATGGGTGTCTATACTTTTGCTCTGTACTTACACGGAATAGGACTTGGTGGGATTAAGTCAAGCGTTTCTGGATTCGGAACAGACCAATTTGATAAGAATGATGAGAAGGAAAACCTGCAAATGGCGACCTTCTTCAACGTTTTCTACTTGATTATCAACATAGGGACCCTGCTAGCTGTTACTGTTCTGGTTTATATACAAGACAAGGTAGGTCGAAGCTGGGGTACGTTATTTGCTCCGGTTTTATGTCCTAGCGTCTCAAGGAATTGTTCGGTTGATGTGCCCGTATACTTTCAAACAAAATGGAGTAGCTGAACGCAAACATCGTCACATTGTAGAAGTGGGCATCCAAGCAAATTTTTCATGGAGTACTGGGGGTATGCGTTTTTGCTGTGCGGTTCATCTTATAAATCGCCTTCCCACTCCTGTTCTACAAGGACAATCTCCCTTTAAGGCCCTATATGGTTAGGATCCTACCTATGACCACTTAGGGGTTTTTGAATGTTGTTGTTATCCTTAATTACGACCGTTTGCGACACATAAATTGGAGTTTCGATCACAACCTTCCACCTTTCTGGGCTACAGCACTCAACATAAGGGATATCAATGTCTTCTACCAAATGCTAAGATAGTTATTTCAAGACATGTAGTGTTTGATGAGACTAAGTTTTTGTCCTCTAAAGTTGACTGCAAAGGTCCGGCTTTGGAATCTAGTGTGACTATCTCAACAACTGTTCCTCTAGTTCAGGAAGTTTCCTCTCGCTCTGTGGCACCCTCTACAAGATCACCGGCTCTGTCATCTCCGTTAGGATCATCTCTGGCTGGTCTTCATGGTGCACATGAGCCTAGTCCTCTGACTGGTGATACTGTCGGATGGTCTCCGGCTAGTTTTAATGGTGCACTGAGCCTAGTCCTCTGACTGGTGATACTGTTGAGTCCACACGGTTTATGGAAGATGCTCCCTCGGCGTCTCGTGTTCCGAACCACATACTAGCTGGAACCAACACTCATCCCATGGTGACTCGTGCTAAGGCAGGTATTTTCAAGCCTAAATCTATGTCCGTTGAAGTCATGGAACCATCCACAATTGTGGAAGCATTTTCTACTGCTGAGTGGCGAGCTGCTGCCCAAGCAGAGTATGACGCACTTATTCGGAACTCCATTTGGGAACTGGTTCCTCTACCACCAGATCGCAAGGTCATTGGATGCAAATGGCTGTTCAAGAGTAAGAGAAATCTTGACGGTACCATTGCCAGGCGAAAAGCCAGATTGGTAGCCAAAGGGTGCTCCCAGGTTCCTGGGTGTGACTTTAAGGAAAGCTTCGGATGACGGCGCGGACTCAACAAGGTTCGCATGAATAGAGATCTCCTGGATCGTGCGGTGATGTCGACTTTCGCACTCCACGAGGGCATTGACAACGCGTTGGAGGGAGATAGGGCCGATCGACATGTAGGCGGAGGAGACGACGGCCTCGAACTCCGACGACAGTCTGGCAAATATTATCTCCAGTTTCTCTTCGTCTGAGATCCGCGACCCTGAAATCTCAAAAAGGGCACAGAGAGTCTTAACCCGAGCAACGTAAGTTTTGATAATCATATTACCTTTCTTTAACGAATGTAGCTCATGACGGAGGCGCGACTGTTTGGCAGCGGTGTCAGCCGCAAAAAGATCCGTTGCCGTGGTCCAGATGTCGCACGCCGATCTAGCTTCTGTGAATGAGGACAAGAGTGGCGCACTAATTGTGGAAAGATGCCACGAAGTTAAAAGCCAGTCCTATTGTTTGAAGACTGGAGCCAATGGATTCAGAGCTAAAGATCCATCAAAAGTTTGGATTAACCGAGGCGGTGGAGGTAATGTGCCGTCAAGGAACCCGAGGAGTTCATATCCATCAAGAACTAACCTTACTTGTTGTTGCCATTGCATGTAGGTTTCATCGGCAAGCTTGACAATGTCATGACACGGAAATGAGTTGACTACACGATTACCATTGAAGACAGCAATACTTGGCTCAACCGAGGTGGAATCAGCAGAATTCGTGGTGGCCATGGATCCCAAGATTAACCGGCGAAAGATACCATATTAGAAACTAGGTAAGAATATTGAAATAGATGACTAAAGAATAAGAGGTTGATAGAGAAGATGATGAACTTGTAACCTCATATTGATTTCTATTGTTGAATCTTGAAAACTAGCTTGACTACATTCAGATTAGTAATCTATTTTTATAGGCATTTTACCAACTGCTCCTAACTACTCTTAGCTGTATTAACAGCTTATTAACTGACTAACAGCCTAGCTAAGTGATCCTTAACACAGCAGCATCTTTCAATGTTTTCATGATTGGATCTATAATGCTCACTCTTGCGATCCATAACCGCCTGATTATGCCACTCTTCAGGAAAACAAGATACTCTCATGGTACTGATGATCTGTTGATTGTGAACATGTTTGCTTTGTGTATTACTTTATCACCATCCTGTTTTTGGTTGTTCATATAAACTCTTTTCAGGTTTGAAAAGTTTGCAAAAAATCTGGTTAGGCCTCTTGTTCTCAATTATAGCTATGGTGGGTGCAGCATTGGCAGAAAGGAAAAGGTTGTCAGTCGCTAAAACCAGCAGCAGAACCACTGCCTTAATCCTACCGGTGAGCGGCTTCTTGTTGCTTCCACAATTCATCTTGGTCGGGATTGGAGATGCATTTATCTATGCAGGACAGCTCGATTTCTTCATAACAAAGTCACCTAGAGGGATGAAAGCAATAGGTACTGGCCTTTTCCTCGCAACCATCTCTCTTGGTTTGTTTTTAAGCACCATACTCGTTGAAATAGTGAGGGAAGTTCCTGGAACGAATGACGGTCATTATTGGCTGGCTCATAGGATCAATGATGGCAGACTCGACTTATTTTACGGACTTTTAGCTGTTTTAAGCCTCATCAACTTGGGGTTATTTCTTCTATGCGCCAAATGTATATGCCAAATCCTTAAAGAAGAAACTTCATACCATAGCTAGCATAGCATAGCAATTTCTTGTTCTTCCCAAGTTTCAAAATCAAATGCTATTATTGATGGATTCCATAATAACAACAACAATAACATTAAAACAAAGATCAAAATATGTAACATAACTTTGCAAAAAACTGGCCCTTCAATGATAAAATATTTTAGAAACAAGGGGCTGGTTGAACTACTCCAATAGCTGCACCATGGGCATTAATGCAACTCGACCTAACATTCTTCCCAGTTATGGAAGACTTAAGCATTATAGATTGCAGTAACAGTCCAGTACATGAAACTGAACGACTGCAGTTCAATGTAATGGCGACTTCAGTGCTTGATGTTCCCCATAGATTTCTGTAAACCACGTCCCTTATCTGAACTCCAGTTTCCTACATAAAATTGTTTTTTTTTTGGTGAACTTTCAGCTTTAATTTTTTTTGAAAATGACCCAAGGGCTCGTTCTGAGTTACCAGTTCCTTGCAAGCTCCCCTAACATTGCAGTAATTTTGATCTATGATTATTGGGTTTTTCACTGAGTTGAAGAATAGGTTCTCAAACATAACTCCTCGAAAATAACCTTTCCCAACCTTTTAAGAATTTGCAGTGAATGTTAGATTGGAAGATAGCAATGTATACATTTTAAGAATCAATATTTACCTGCCATGTCTTGATTCGAGCACCATTTGTGGTTCCTTTGAAGGTAACTGTGTTTACACGAGTGTTCTGCACTTGCACGACATTTCCTGACCTTCCTAAGCTTCCAATGCTGTTTTTTTTTTTTTTAAACAAAGAGAAAAAAGAGAGACAAAAGCATATCACCATCAGTAGTCACAAGTGCTTTGAAAACTACGTTGCCTGCATGAACTCCCGTGACCATATGAAGCCAGTGGATGAATAGGCACCTGGCTTGGAAGTTGAGAAACCTTGGACAAGTACAAACACTCTTGTTCCAAGGTAAAAAAAAAAAAATAGAGAGAGAGCTTTGCATATCATTCAAAGAGGCTTTCCTATGAGTTTATAAGGAAAGCAATACATCAATTAAATGAGTTTTCACCTTATTCCATGTCCAGGTCCACACTTTACATGAGATATATGAATATTAGTAGTGTGATCTCCAATTGAGACACAATCATCTCCTGTTTCATTCACAAGCTCAGGGCTGTGTGTTGCAACTTCATGTAATATAAACCTATATGAAGAGAAAAAATTATACCAGTGCCAATGATACTATTTCTAATGAATATATTGCTTGCTGAAATAATATGAATTCCATCAGTATTGGGGCTGGTTTCCGGAGCTGTTATCTTCACATGGTCGACGATAAAACCATCAGTTCCTCTAATTAGTACATGTGTTTGAGAGCTGTTTATCAGCCGAACCTGGCCGAGACTGCTGGTTTTGCAGGACTCGAATATCATAGCCTGCGGTTCACCAGATACATTAAACAAAACAACAATGGTGATGAGCAGCAAAGGGGAATCGAAAATTCTAATTACAGTTGGTGCCAATGAAGTGCATCCTTCCTGGAGAAGTTGAAAACAAATAAGAAAAATGGAAATAGAAAACAAGGATGAGACAAAGAATTGAAAGAGTATCAGCAAGTAGCAACCAGGTGTGGATGATCCCTGCATGATTGGTTCCACCAACCCCAGCCTCGTCCGTCGATTTCGCCGCTATCCTTGATTTTGAGCCCGGAAACTTTGTAAAACGTTAGCCATTTGGCCTGGTCCAGTCCCTCCCATGTCTTGGGTGAAACCGGTGAAATTATTCTTCCCATTATCTGTTGATAACATCATAAGAATCATGTTGTCTTTTTATTGGAAAAAAACTGGGATCATTTTGCTCATACCAGAAACTTTATCTCTTTAGCTTTGCATGGACTGTTAAAAGTGACTGGATGCAACAAAAACGTTTGGTTTTCTGGGACGAATATAACCCGTACACCATTTTCTATTTCCCTACTGCATACGAAATTCCATGCCTTCAAAAATGCCTGAAAAAAATGAAAATAATAATAATAATATGTTGAACTTTCACTTGAAGCAAAAGCAAGGGAGGAAAATTGAATTAGAATGAACCGAACTTACCTTAGAACTATCAGCAGTGCCATCTCCAACAGCACCAAAATCTGATATATCAACAATCTCTGATTTCATGGCGACCACATTGTAAACAATATTGGAACAATATAAGCACAATATCAGAACAAGAAGGCAAAAGAAGTGACATGCAAATGCAAAGAAACAACTAGGCTTCCTTGTGGTTAATGCTTTTAGGAAGCTATTTGTTCAGTTATTATTATTAAAGATTGAAAACAAAATCTCACCATGGTATTAAATTTCCCTCTGATGAACTAAACTACAATGTAAAGTTGAGTTAATTTTACATTACAAGTGACAGCAGAATTTAAAGAACTTGATTTCTGGCAAGTTTAGGAGACAAACAAGAGACATCAACCTTCATTTGCTGATAAACATAAGCAAAGAATTACATTTATTTACTCCTTAATTTGAGTAATAAATTATGAAAAAGGAAAGAATTGTCAGCAACAAATTAAGGGAATTAAGAATGTGTAAATGCAATGCGGAGAGCGAGAAGTAACGTTTCCAGGTCTAACTTTCTCTATTTTTTTTTCGCTTTCCTTAAAGCAAAAAACAAGAAACTCTTTGCCTTCGAAGTTCCAGAAATCCCAATGGATGGCTGAAAAATTTTATGCCAATTGCTGTGAGGATTATTAATTGATGGTTCTTAAGGAAAAAAATTTGTTGGAATGATGATAAAGAAAAAGAGTTGGAGGTTTAATTTTTTTTTTTTCTGAAATTTGTTATTGTTAGTGTTGTAAACTAGAATTATATATTTTTCTATATGGTTGTATATAACAACTAATGTAACAAATAGGTAAAATGTATAAATAGAAGTTTAATAAAGTTGTCGATTGAATCTTAATTTGAGTGGTATAAATATTTTTGTCGATATAAGATTATGTGAATTTAAGTGCGCTGAAGCTATTATCCTCCTATTTATGGGTTGAGAAAGGATTATAAATATTTTTAAGCATTGTGTCAAAAATAACATATATGATTATAACCTATAATAAAATTATTTAAAAAATCAATTAAAACTTTATTTACTTAAAATCTAGACATATGCAAAATGTATAATTCAGTGAAGCTATAGTTTAGATAAAATGGTCCAATGTCACACTAATTATATTGGTGAAAGAAATTAAAATATATAATTATTTAAATAATTTATTTTCCAAATGATAATTATTGATAAAGTAAAATGTGGAATTATTTTGCCCACCTTCAATTGAGTAAAAAAATTATAGCAATAATTTATTTACAATTGATTCTAGGATGATATAAAATTATAGCAAGTGTTTTTTTCTTCTTCTTTTTTAATAGAAACTAGTTGTAGCTCACATATTATTAAAAAAATGAGTAATAAAAGAACAATAAAGTGAACAGATAAAATGAAAAAAACAGTCCTCAACACTTCACTTTCCGAAAAGCTACCACCACGTAACAAAATGTCGCCTACCACCCTCTGTTAAAAACCAATTTTGCAAGGGAAGCCTTAATTAACGATTCCAGGCGTCAACCCAATGGCGGATTGGATCTCTGTCGATCCTCATTAGCAAACTTCTTCAATCGAAAAGGTAAATCATCCCACCAAGTAGTGTTTCTGGGAAAAAATCGGCCTTCCTGAGCAATTTGGTGGGCAAGTTTATATCCTTTTATTGGAATAAACTTAAATTTACAATTATCAAACGATTTTTCTATTTGTTTCCCCTCAACAATAATTGGTCTAAGGACTGACCTGTCGTCTGTTGTGGCTTTCATTCTTTTGATGACGGATTTTAGGTCTCCTTCAACCTCGAGGCTATGAACTCTCAACGAGACGGCAAGAGCCATCGCCTCCTTGCATGGAATGGCCTCTACAAGAAACGGGTCAGTAATGTTCGAATTTGTTATCACTCCAGCCTTTACTACAATCCCATCTTCCTTTCTCACAACTATACCTGAAACCAAGTGTTTGGTTGCAGAATCGTAAGACGCGTCGAAGTTAACACAAACCCACGACCTCTCTGGGGGTTTCCAAACAGTCAGTTACTGGTCGTCATTCCTAGCTCCAACAGTGTTATGAATTTTAAATTCCTCTTGAAAAGACCTAATCCATGTGACGACCTCGGTAGTATTTTGAGCAACTTTGTCATGAACCAATTTGTTTCTGGGAAACCAAACAGCCCAGATTATAATGTGGTAGCTGACATTCGAACTGTTCATGATTTCGAACCAACTCATAAACCAAGATTTAAAGTCTTCATTGTCTCTCCTCGCAGGTCTATTCAACCCCAAAACATCCCAAATACTCCTGAGACAGTCACGGATAATATGCTCGTTTGTTTCAACACCGACCTTGCATCTCGGGAAAATAGTTATGTTCCTGAGCCTTTTAATCTGCAAATTATGATAGCTAGGAATATTGTTGTTAAAAAATCTGCAGTTTATAATATTCACTTTTGGGGGAACTGCAGTGTCCAACAAAGCTTTGTAGAAATGTTTGTAGATAGGTCTATTAGCTAGGAATGTTACTTTTAAAGCGAAATCTCTATAATTTTTTGTGACCACTTCGAACTGAGTACTCTCCTGTTGGCTCACCTGACCATGCCATCGTGTCTTCAATCTCAGTTCGAGGAATTAGGATGTTGATGATACGCAAGGCATCAGCATCACAAAAAATCTCTCTAATTAGAGTTACATTCCATTGCTTTGTATCTTGCACAAAGAGATCCTTTACCAGCATAATGTCTTGATTAAGACGAGGAGTACAAACCATATTATGACGTTCTCTAGGTAGTCAATTATTTTCTCAAATTCGAATTCGGCTGCCATTACTAATCTGCCATATTGTCTCGATTTCCAACAGCCCTTTTGCGCTCCAAATACTACGCCAAGGTAATAAAAGGTAATAACCAAATCTAACTTCCATAAAAGTGGTGTTAGGATAATACTTGGCCTGATGAGCTAATAAGGCAATATTGAACCGAGCTAAGCTTCTAAATCCCAAGCCCCCATTTTCCTTAAGGTCACAAAGGGTATCCCAATAACACCAATGAATGCGCCTTTTACCATGTCCTTTTTGTCACCAATATTTTGCAATAATAGCCTCAATATCCTTACAAAGGGAATTAAGTAGCAAGAAACAACCTATGGTATAAGTGGGAATTGTTTGTAAAACGAACTTAATAAAAGTTTCTTTCCCACCTTGTAATAATTGTTGGTTTAGTAAAGACTTAAATGAAATATAGAACTAAAGATGAAATGAAGGGATGATTTAATTGATTAACAAAGCAGCCCTTATATACAAGTTTCAAGTAACATCCTCAACAAGAAATAAATTCAAATTGCTACTAACAAGCTAACAACTCCTCCTCCTACTAACAAGTTAACAAATCCCCCTAAGACTTAGTCTTATTATTTTAAAAATAGCTGCAGCCTTGAGATACTAACATTCTCCTCCTAACTCAAGTGCTGCAGACACCAAATTTATTCTTAAGAAACTCAAAACGACTAACATTAAAAATGTAGTAAAATATCAGTCATCTGATCTCTGAAAACCAGTTTCTTTAATATTCGCCTTCTATAAATTCCTTCTCGACTAGTGTAGCTTCAAAAGTTGCTTTAATTGTTTCCTAGCATGCAATGCCATCTAAATCAAAATTCCATAATTCAAAATCATCACAAGTTGCTCTAGAAAAGTCACGAGAGTGGCCAGAGTGCTTTCCCTTCTTCCAAGATCTTGTGTTGTCACTATACTTGCTATTAATACGATTTATAGTTTGATTAACCAATCTTCTCGTAAATAATAATTCCTTTTTCAATTTTGTATTTTGCATTGAAAGCTTAATCACCTTACAAACTAAATTCTTAAACTCAACAACATCTACATATTCAATTCTTTCGCATATGAAGCTTCTTCAGTTGGCTTTTGATTTTGGAAACATAACCCACTATTCTCTTCTAAAAGTTGCACATTACTCTTGATCTCCTGAGATAGATTCTTTTTCCGTGGCTTCTCAGCATGTTCTTCAGATATTTCATGTGCAAAAGATGATAGTTTATCAGAGAGAGATGTCACTTGCTACTGCAAGAGAGTTACCTTTGCATGCAACTCCCCATTCTCAAAACACTTGATTTGCAGTTGTTCTTGCACGATAGGATTATCTTCTTGACACTTGGATGCCACTTGCTCCTCCTCAAATGGATTCAATGAGAACCTCTTCTTCTGCATCTTGATCCTAAACAATTCATTGCCACTAGAGTCAAGGATCAAACACATTCCCTCTTTGAACATAACCTTGAATCTCTTCTCTACCAATTGCCCTACACTCAACAAGTTTTGATCAATCTCAGGTACAAACAGAACATCTGAAATCAACTTAGTTCCAGCACAACTTTCTATTGCTACTGTGCATCTTCCCTTCACTTCTAGGTATTCTCCATTTCCTATCCTTACTTTCGATTTAAATAACCTGTCAAGATCTTTAAACAGCTTCCTACCATAAGTCATATGGTTGGTACAACTACTATCAACTAACCAACTGTCACATAAAATGCTTGATGAGAAGTAAGAGACGACAAACAAATGGTCCTCTTCTTCTTTAACTACAGCATGTGCTCTACCCTGCTGCTGATTTCTCGGTTCCTTGCAGAACCTCTCAATGTGCCCCATCAAGTTACACCTTCTGCATTTCACATCTGGCCTTTTCCAACACCTGAAATGGGATGATTCTGTTTTCCACAATACTTACATGACAAATACTTATTATAACTTTCAGTACTATTACCTTTTGCAACAGTTTCTGAACCGCTATTACAATCACTATTCTTCCCATTCCACTTCTGTTCCTCTCCTTTTTCGCCTTGTTGCATCTTAGCCTTTAATGCTCTATCTATGCTTCTTTCTATGCTTCCTTCCTACCTCATTAGCCTCCTCTGCTCTTGTGCTTGTAAAGCATTAATCAACTCCACTACTCTCAATTGAGTCAAGTCATTTGTGTTCTCAAAAGAGGCAATAGTTGCTTCATATTTCTCAGGCACGGAGACAAGTATCTTTTGCACCAGTCTAGAATCAGAGAGATCAGCCCTAAGAACTCTTACCTTGTTGGCAATATCTGTAGCACCCCAAACCCGACCCAGACGTTAAGGCCGGATCCGGCATGCCACATCAAAAACGTTAAAAAAAATTCCATTCTAAGTCCAGAAAATCGTACTTGATGTTCAAAAGATTAATTCATTAAGGGTTAAAGTGAATGGAAGCTGTGCACCAGGTAGGAAACCGAAAAAGAGGTGGTGAGTCCATCGGACTGCTTAAGTACCAAGCTCCCTTCAGATCCAATCCTAGACATGCATACTACCATTGCCACACCTTAACGTCATGGATATTTCTAGGAAAACCGATTTGATTAAGTCATTTTTAGGAAAAGTGATTAATTTTGGAAAATACTTTTATTGCGGAAGCTTTGCTTGTTGTCGTGTTATTTTGCAATCAATTGTTGTTTTTGAAAACGCGCCCTAAAGCTATCCAATTTCAACAGTTAAAATAAGTATTACCTATCTTAGTAATACATATTAAAACCATCAAAATAATTAAGTGGCCTTATTACATTTAAAAGCCCAAAACTTCAAACGTAAATAAAAGGATGTCCAGTTCACGGAAGAAAATCAAACTTTCGAGCGGGTGGCCACTCAAATTCCTCACGACTCAAGCCCACTATGGTTGGGGATTTCTGCATGGATGAAAATAAAAGGGTGAGTTTGGGGAAACTCGGTGTGTAAGGAAAACCCATTCAAAGCCCAAGTCACTCAAGCCTATTGGCCTAAGCCCATTCAGTAATAAAGATGCTGGGCGAGCCCTTTTCAGATCACAATAAACCGGGCCTTAGCCCTTATTCAGATAACATGATGGCCCATAGGCCCATTTCAAAATACATGCAACATCAAGAAACATATGCAAGCCCATTTGGGAAGACTACTCAACCCACCAACCACTACACTCCACCCGTACCAGCCATACACTCCATGTGGGAATAGCTCAACCCACCCATTTAACACTCCACATTCTTGACCTTAACTGCTCGATTATCGAAGAATTGAGGCAAAGCCTCCAAGACGTGGACAAGCCACTTTCGAGACTTCCTCGTCAATATCCCAATCTCATGCATCAGATGATAACAACATGGCATGCATAAATAACAACAATCAAACATGCATTTAAGTCAATTTAACCCTAGGGGTATTTGGTAATTTATCTCCTAGGGGTAAAACTGTAAATTTTCCACTTTTAAAGGTATTTCAGTAATTATCTATTTTAGAGTTTTTCATGCATATTCCTACCTTTCACGTACTACAGAATCACGTACCGAGGGTTCTTACCGAATTGGGCCCGTTGGCCCATCATTTCAAATTTTGGCCCATTAAGCCCAAAAATATCGAGGGCACAGAAATCATACACTTTGCAGTCCAAATTTTGCAACTTACCAAAAACATTAATCGATTTACCTCACGAGCATTCGCACACTCGAAAATCTATAAAATACCGATTTTTTGCATTTCGGCTTTTCGGCTTTTGCCGATCTAGACTAAGAAAGAGGGTGTTAGTTACACACAGTTTGCGACGATATGCTGACGAGATCCACACACGAACAGCCTACAATTGGATTACTAACACGTTAATCTAACTATTCAAATACAAACTACATATTAACCCCTTACAATATTCGCCAACCACACCTATGGATCATAGTAAGTTTATAAGAAATCAATAAGCAACTCATTAACAAATTTTTGTTAATGTTTACCACATAATCATAATTTCACTGCAAGCTGTCTTCCTGAGCAACAGTCACTAAATCATTTATAACTGGAGCTACGAAACTCCAAATCAAGTTCCGTTAATTTTCCTGAAAATAGACTCATATATCTTCTATCCATAAAATTTTCAGAATTTTGGTTTAGCCAATCAATACCAGAATTTTCTCAAAGTTTCCCATGTTTCACTGTTTGACTAATCTGACCACCCTTCATTACGAATCAAATTTCTCATTGTACAGAATTCAAAATATGTTCTCGTTTATTTCATTAGAAAGTAGACTCAATAAGCTTTAATTACATAATTTATCCAGCTTCTAATTCATCTCCCACAATTTATGGTGATTTTCCAAAGTCACGTTACTGCTGCTGTCCCAAGCAGATTTATTACCAAATCACTCTTTCATACACCTATCTTGCATGCATGTTATTTAAACATGTATATCACCAATCAATCATCACATATCTATGATTTTACTTAAACATAATCTCCATTTCATCATTTCAAAGCACAACATGTTAGCCGATTTTTCCCTTTAGCATCTATGGCACATGCATGCTCATTTGTTTGGCTCAACTTCACATATCTTCCATTTTTCATCAAAAGAACATGAAACAACAACCATTTCCTTCATTTTAATTCATGACCAAATGCTCACAACACAACTAAAAATCAAAATATACTTCAAGAGTTAAGGTAGAATCAAGAAGAACTCATGAACCTCAAAATAGAAGCAAGGTACCAAGAACTTACCTTCAATTTTCCTCCTCCTAATGACCGAATACTCAAGAGCTTTCTCCTCTCCTTTCTCTTCTCTAACTTTCAGCTATGATGAACAAAGATGGACAAAACTTTGTTCTTTTCACCCCTTTTTCTTTTAATAAAACTTCATATTTCATCCATTTAATTCTTTAATACAAAAGACATGAAATTCTTATCATGAAACATTTACCTAACCCATTATCATGAAACATTTACCTAACCCATTATCATGAAACATTTACCTAACCCATTATCATGGAACATTTACCTAACCTATTATCATGGAACATTTACCTAACCTATTATCATGAAACATTTACCTAACCTATTATCAATTTGTATCAATTTGTACCATAAATTATGGATATCAAGTGTACATTTTGTCTACAACAACATGATGGCTAGCCACTTCATGTAAAATGGGAGGTTTGTCATGCAAATCCTCCTATTTTTGCACTCCTATTTATTTGGTCACTTCAATTTAGCCTATAGCATTTTCAAACATTTTCACATAGGTCCTATTTCATAATTTCACTCACAAATGACAAAATTAAAGCATGAAATTTTGCCAACATTCACATAATTCCCGAAAATTGGGGCGTTACAATATCTATCAGCTTGTTTGAGTATTCTTTGATTGACTCAGACTCCTTCATTTGTAGCCTCTCGAATTTTCTGATCAAGTTCAACACCTTCATGCTCTTGATCCTCTCATCTCCTTGATACTCAGTTTTGAGGTAGTCTCATATTTCCTTCGCTGATCCAAAAGCCATAATTCTATTGAGTATGGCTGGCGAAACCAAAGAATAAAGACAAGACCTTGCCTTAGCCTTCCTGGTGGTTTTTTCCTTGTGTATTTTGATCCGATTCATAGTTGGATTATTAGGAAGTGGAGTCACCTCATAGTCTTCCTCGATAGCTTCCCAATAATCACAACCCTTCATGTATGCTTGCATTCTCACGGCCCATACTTGATAATTCTTTCTATCAAACACAAGTGGGGCTAAGATGGACAGGTTACTCGATCCCGATTCCATTTTCCTAAAAAAAAAACCTCACAAGTGTATCTCTCAAATTTTTTTGCTCAAAACTCTCACAAAACTTTTCTCACAAGTCCCTCAAGAAAAATGGCTCTCGATACCACTGTTGGTTTAGTAAAGACTTAAATGAAATATAGGACTAAAGATGAAATGAAGGGATGATTTAATTGATTAACAAAACAGCCCTTATATACAAGTCCCAAGTAACAACCTTAACAAGAAATAAATTCAAATTGCTACTAACAAGCTAACAACTCATTCTCCTACTAACAAGCTAACAAATCCCCCGAAGACTTAGTCTTATTATTTTAAAAATAGCTGCAGCCTTGAGATACTAACAATAATAAGCGAGTAATCCAATTATTAATCCTTGCATGCAGTTGATTTTTGAGCTTCTAAAACACTAGTTTCAAATCGCATCCCACCATAGTTGGTAAGCTTAGATAGAGTTCAGGATTACACGTTACCCTTACATCCAGAATATTGGTAATATAGCCCTACATAGAATCCCCAGTGTTGTCACTAAAATATATGAGATTTTTCAAAGTTTACCATTTTCTCAAAAGGCATCTCGTACTCGTTGATAATAGCCTTCATCGTATTAGCCCCTAATTCTGTAGCTTCCCCAAAACGGATGTTATCGTCGGCAAACAATAAATGAGATATGTGAGGAGGGCCTCCCTACCATAAACCATAAGTTGGTTTTATCAAATCTCCTAGTCACCCATTCGTAGTAACAGAATACGTAACAGTCGAAACACAATACACGATGAGATCCACCTAATTCTCCACAAACCCCATCGCTCTCATCATATCTACCACAAAATGTCATTCGACTCTGTCATATGTTTTGCTCATATCAAGCTTTAAAGCAAAAGAGCCTTATTCCTAGCCTTCTTTCGTTTTAGTGCATGAAGCATCTCATAAGCTATCAAAACGTTATCAGTAATCATCTGCCTAGGGACGAAAGCAGTTTGTGCTTCATCATAAGCTATGTATTGTTGACATTGTTGACAAAGTTAAGGCTATGAAATCTGTTTGAATCTACGGATGATAATTACTTAAGAAAAACAAAATGTGTAAGTGATGGCTGCAATGGTCATTGAAGATGGCACAACAATAAACACATTAAAAACAGGACACGTGAAATTGTTTACTACAGTTTGGTTTTCCTACATCTATAGAGCTTAGTTGAGTGAGAAAATAAATTATCTTTAATTACAATACAACAAGTGATTTAAGTTGTATCACACTCCACTTTAGCAACCTTACTTTTGTACCTAGAGACCTATATCACTCATGTCTAATTTTTCCCCTGAGAACAAAACTAAGCAATAAACTTGTTTTACACTCTCAATGCCCTCTCAAATACAAATTCCTCAATAAAAAAAATAAATGCCATATAAACTACTACCTTCTACCTTACACAAGCATCTAATATATGAAAGTTTATTCCGATTGATTCAATCTTCAAATACTTGTTAATATATAAAATAGATTTTCAAAATATGAATCCTCAAATAAGAGCCAACAAATTCCACAAAATCATCCAAGTTGTTGCCCAATTAATTTTATTGAAAAGATTACCAACTCTAAAAATAAAAAATTATGTTGCCCATCGCAATGCTAGCAATAATAGATACTACCATTGACACTTCAACAATCACTTCAAAAAGAGTTACTTCAATAATAAAACATCTAACAAAGTTGAACAAGCTTTTCTTTAATCATACCTCCCGCTTATTAGGTTGTTTGCCACTTCAACAATGGAACCTTTCACTTTCCATTTTCCTATCCTGTCTCCATGGTTGGCAACGCCGTCTTCTGTCCCGAAACTCTAGCGGGTGTGGTGGTTGGTTCCTTTGAAATGGAGAATTTGGGTTCCTCCCAAGTTGGTCCGGGCTTTTTGGGTATTGTATTTTGTTGAAGCCTCTCAGGCTGGGCTTCACATTCCACTCATATTGATATCGCTACAAGTTCCATCATTTGGATTATTCATTATTCATGAACCCAAAAGAAATTCCTTTATTCTAGACGTGGCAACTCATCATTGGTAACCAGCACACTCCCTCTCCAAGTCCTTTACTCAATGACTCGAAACCTCACTCTAATTTTCCCCACAACCAGA
This sequence comes from Gossypium arboreum, assembly GCF_025698485.1. NCBI lineage: Eukaryota > Viridiplantae > Streptophyta > Magnoliopsida > Malvales > Malvaceae > Gossypium > Gossypium arboreum. The sequence goes on from NC_069075.1 coordinate 132,667,453, forward strand.
GATCCGATCTATCAAACTGCACACTTTTCCCGGAAAATCCATTAACCGAGAAAATAACTCATTTCCCATGGCAAACGCATGGAAGCGAGAACACAGCAAAACCCAAAAGCTCCTCTCACCCAAAACCCTTCTTTCCCTCCTCATCCTCATCCTCATCCTCATCTTCTACCTCTGTTTCTCTTTTCTTTCCCCTAAAAACCCCACCTTTATCCCCACAACTGCATCTTATAAGACCCAAATATCTACCCAAAATTTCCCAATCCCTCCTTTTAATTGCCGCAACTCCCCGCAATCTCATCCCATTATTGCCAACCAAGTAGAAAATCTCAAATACCCTTTTATTTACTCCTTGGCTGACTTAGGCTCACTCCCTGACAAGCCTCACAAGAACATCGTCAGACTTCTTAAAGGTAAGCCCTTTCGTCGGCCTGACATCTCTGCCACTGTTCAGGATTTTCTGGAAGGGAAAAACAGGGATGGTTTTTTCGTGGATGTCGGGGCCAATGTCGGGATGGCCAGTTTCGCAGCAGCTGTTATGGGGTTCAGGGTGTTGGCTTTTGAGCCAGTTTTGGAGAATTTGCAAAGGATTTGTGATGGCATTTGGTTTAATAGGATTGAGGAATTGATTACTGTGTTTGAAGCAGCCGCATCTGACCGTAATGTAAATATTACTTTCCATAAGGTACGAGTCTTCTAATTTTATGGGTTTTTGTGGCTGATTTTGATTTGTTATAATCTAGCTCTGAAACTAGTGAGCTTATAAGGTGTTTAAAATGGGAATTTGGTGGCACTGTTGAATTCATAACATCAATGAGTCCAGTAGGCTAGGTGCTTCAGTTGCTTCAATGAATCCAGTTTGACCAATAATACTTGCCTTTTTTAAAATATATTTCGAATCAATGGTTAAATTAATGTCACCTAGATCCAAAAGATGCTCAAATAAAGGAAGCCTTAGTCTGGGGATACTGAGGGAGCCACAATTTCAGTTATGAGACGTAATTGTGCTCTCTGCTTGAAGTTAAACTGGTGTGATATGTATTATGATTTTGCAAGTGCAAACCACTTTACTTGACATCTTGGTAAATTCTGCTTGGAAGAATGAGAGGCTGTAAGTTCTGGGAATTACTTGATAATCTCTGGGTGTTTGCTGTATGGATCATCTGTTGTCGCATCATTTTTGCCATTCAGATTCGGTATTTGTGGTTTCTTTTTTCGTGTAAGGCCATAGTTTTTGTTTATCCTTTCTTATATGTTGCTTCCTTCTGTTACTATATTATTCCCCTTTGTGCTTCTCATGCGAAATCCTTGCATGTTCTCTCCAGTTGGTTGGCCGGCTTGACAACAGTGCCGTTTCTGCTGTTGGTGCAAAGTTGGCATTCAAGTCCAATGAAGAAATAGCAGTTCAAGTGAGATCCATACTTCTCGATGAAGTTATCCCAGAGTCAGAGCCAGTGCTTCTGCTTAAAATTGATGTACAGGGATGGGAATACCATGTATTGAAGGGAGCCAAAAAGTTGTTATCGAGGAAAAAAGGTGAAGCCCCTTATCTAATCTACGAGGAAGATGAACGACTGTTGCAAGCAAGTAACACTACCGCCAAAGAGATACGGGATTTTCTAAGTAGTTTGGGTTATACTCATTGCACCCAGCATGGTACAGATGCTCATTGCACCAAGAATTAATGCAATTAGCACGAATTTTCCATGGATGACAACCTTACTGCAAATCAGTTGTTTTGCATGCCATTTCTCTCGGCTTTCAGACAGTGGAATGCAGTTCATCCCAATACAAATTTCTTCATTTTCTTTTTTTTTTTATGATAGAGAAGTTGAACTGAAGCTGATAAAAGGTTCTATCGTCAACCCACTTTTCTCTTCGCAATTGGCTGGTTAATGGCAGTTTCCTCTTTTGTAATTTCCATTTATAGATCTGTTGTTTGATTAAATTTCTAGTGAACAAATTGAAGCTAAGGTTACAAACCTTGAGTTAGGAAAGAACTGTTTTACTTTTTTTTTTTTTTTTGAACTTCCCACAAAATCTGTTTCATAGTAATTAGAATATATTACAATTGGCCAAATATAATACCTCTACAAACTGCAAAAACATGAGCTATATAATATATACACCCTTGAGTCTTACATCATTTATAGTTGATTGTCTGCAATTGCAAGATTGTACAGATTGTGAATAAATACGTGATAGATCTGATATGAAAACCATGTGCAATCTAGAGACAAAATATTCACTTTGATGCTTCAAATGATGGGTATGACTAGTTTTAACCTGTATAGCAAGAGTTAAAGACATACGTGTAAAGATCATTACAAAATTTGCTTCTTGGACTTGGGAAAATGTCATACCTTATGCTCTTGAAGTTTAATATCTGAATATCTCCCCATCATGTAACTCCAAGTCTTCAGGATTATTTCGGGCCGCTAGTTTTTGAAGGACCAGCTCTTTCTACCATTACATCGTAGAGTTGCTTTCCGTTCTATTTGCAACAGAATTTAATAGAAGGATCAAAATCAAGTATTTCACTAAACACTTGGGTATTTTGTGCCTGAAGTTTCATGAACCAAGTAGAAATAAACAGCTATAAGATTCGATTAACTGTCCGATATCCTTTACCTTTTGTGTTTTTTGTCAAAACCAAATACAGTAGCAATCTAGGAGGGGACTAGACAACCATGGAGTTACAAGCAAAAAGATAGAAAACAATCTAAAATTTTACTTACAAAAATGACTGGGAAAAAGTGAACTTGTCCTTCAGGCTTTGTCTGTGTCTCCTTAAAATACACCAGAATTGGGAAACTTGGCCACCAAAGTTCCCAATTCACAAAAGTTGAGTACCTATGGTAAAATAGATCAGTAAGTGGCTGCTTACTCTTTCAAATTTTGGATAGAAGTTCAAAAGACTACTTACTTCCAACGGTTCTTTCCGCCCACGAAGACATTTTCACCTGAATCCTCAAGCTGCTCTCCTACTTTTACCTCCTAAAACCAGAAACGTTGTCAGTCATGTATGTGCACGTGAAGAATTCTAGCCATATCCACAAGGATGAAGAAAGTTGTAATATTCCAAAATTCGATATCTACAATGCTGTTTAAGTTCAGAAATGAACTTTACGAACATCCTCATGCAAACTGACTCAAAATGATGTTTCTGCACATAATTGTTAGCCATGAACGATCATGCAAACACCTTGCTTTAAGAAATAGCAAAGTTGAGACAAGAATGGACTAACCAGAGCCTCGTCGTCAAAGACAAATCTCACTCTGGTAGTCTGGAAGAAGAACAAACTGTCAGCTGCTTTGAGCTAAAATATTGAATTGTAAAACAAACCAAACTGCATTATAGAAATATAATCTAAAATAAAGTGAATCTATAAATCGGATATTTGTGGATCTCATCAGAATGGTATCTTGAAAACTGCTTTGTATATAATAAAGGGATCAAAGCTGTTCAGATGGTGGCAATTTGGATTCTTCTCAATGATATAATCTATTTCCTGGGATTGATACCTGGAACAACAGGAGCAACCCAAGTAAACCAACAGGTGCAGCTGGTAATAGGTTGTCAGTATAAACCAATCCACCGGCTAGACCTGTTTCAAAAAACAAATTTTTGGGGAATATAATTTAGAAAGATGGGAAGACAATTTGCATGATAACCGCAGACAATGCCTATCCATTCAATTTTATAAAGATCAAGATCAATCAAAAGACTGTTATATGGATAGTCTATAATAGCATAATACACTCAGCATGCACGTTCTAAAGAAGCAAACACCGACGTAGGCAGCGATAAACAATTGCTCGCAATCTAGCGCAAAACCCATACGCAACTAAAAATGCAACCTTGCTCACAGACCAAAATGCAGTTTGGATCATATATAGTTAGAAAGGTCCCAATCTCCAGACAATAAACAACTAATTATTGAAGAACTATTATGGCCCTAGTGTTGATCGAGTATATTCATCTACAAACAAAACAGGCAAACTTGCATAAACAAGTTAGGTTCATATGAATATCATTCAAGACCATCCAAGATACCAAAAGAAAAAAAAAAGGATGTGTCAGAGTATGGAAAATACAGAGAACCCACCAAGTAGGACAAAGGGTATGCGATAATCTGGGTCAGGAACCACAGTTTCTTTCTTTTGGACCTTCCTTCCTAGCTGCCAAGCATCAAAGTAGCAATCTCAAACCATGAATTACAACTAATTAAACCCCAACTATAACCCAAAATCAGTTCAATCACAATTCATACTTCCTGCCACCAACCTGGATATTTAAGAATTTAAGCATTCAAGGTGGGAAATAAATGTTAAAGAAACAAGCAAAAAATATATATATCAAAGTTCATTCAACAAGACAAACCACAGATGCAACAACAAGTCTGCCTCCACGAGGACTATTGGATTCTCTTCTTAAAAAACTTTGCTTATATCCTACTTTGCCATGGAATGAGCTCCTCATTTGTCCCAAAAAACCATTCATTTCATTTCCTGTTTGAAATAAGCATGTAATTAATTCTTTACTATTTTATCTCTCCTCAATGAAAAGATAAATATACGCTCCACATTTCACTATCCACAGCCACAATTTTTTTTCCCACAAATTTCTTTTATGTATAAACTATTGAATTCTATACTTGGATTCAGAAAGGGCTTACTTTGGGAAGGTAGAAATGGAGCAGCAGTCAACAGGAATCCACTAGCCATTTTCTGCTTTGTGCTCTGCTCACTGTATTTGCCCAAAGAAATTGTTTTTTGTTTGTCTGGGTTTTCGAGAAGAAAAAGGAAGAAAAAAAAAATTTAACTGATGGTTCGCTTGTTTTTAGACTAAATTGACCCCATTGCCCCTTATTGCCGATTAGCAATGGACATAATGTAATGGTTTTTAAACTGCTGTGTAAAGGGCGTTTGGGTAATTCACTGAAACCAAATGTCTCCTTATCTAATAGAACAATTGAAATATCCACCCGTTCAAAGGATTTTAACACGAAGGGGCTTCACAAAAGTGAAAATAAACTAATCGAAAACTCTTTTTGTAATGGCAAACTCTCTATCTTTCACTTCTGTTTGTTCCTTCAACACTTGCAATAAGCCGGGTACTCTAATGTGGATGTTTTAGTGATATTGGTTTAATCTTAGGTGACCAATTTTTTCGGTTAATCTCCTTTTTTTCATTGGTTTTAGGGATAATTATTGATAATTCTTTTCCGAGGAAGGTTCTTGTGGTAAATGAAGTGTTTAAGAGCTCCAGGAGTGCCAGAATGTGTTCTTTAGAGGCTAAGGTAAGAGGTTTTTTTTTTTTTTTTTTTTTGGTTTTTACTTTACTTTCCATTTGATAAGCTGTCCTAGTTTTGCATTTATTTTTAGTGAAGTTGTGGAATTCTTGCAGTGGGTTCAATCCCTTCGTAAATTTGCAAGGTGGGAGCTGTGAAGGGATGGTTCAGATGCTAATGGCTTTTTAAGTTGGATTTTGGATAGGATTTAATATTTATCTTCTGGGGGAAAACATGGTAAAAGTACGGAAATTGCAGTCTAGACTGAAAACAGGAATTCTTGGTTTTTGTTATCTAAGATGAATGATTTCTGGAAATGGCTAAGGATTTTGGGTATAATAGAGAAGAATGATAACATAGAGAACAAGGAAAAATAATGCAACATTCAACTTTATGGTACCTGGTCTAGATTGTGAATACATATCATTATTAACCTATTCAGCTATGGGATTATGAATATGGAATTGATTCACCTATTAAGCTGGATATTCAGTATGGTTAGGATCTCTGTTCTTAATTTCTTCTTATCCTTCTGCAATTTTCTGCTTTTTAAGTTCACATAGCTTTTTGTTTAACAGGCTGCTGAAAAGAATCAGAGTACTAAACCAACTAGCATCGTTTGTGCTGATTGCGAAGGAAATGGTAATGAAAATTTTGGGTAATTACTTTTTTTGTCTGGGCTTTTTTTTTTTTCCTGAAATTAGGTCTCTTTTTTCATATAACTATAGATTTTGTTGATTATCATTGTTCTCTTGATATCTACTGATACCGACTGAACTGTTAGAATTTAAGGCTGTGCTGTTAATATTGTGTATGGCAATATGGCATCTTAAACATCAATCTAGAAGGATGGTTTGAACTCCCAATTATAAGAGTGTTTAGTAATGATTCTAATTTCTTTATATAATATATATATATATATGAAGAGTAAGCAGATCTAAGCATCCAGCACGTCTTTTTATATGTAGCCTATGGTGCTTGTATTCATTCGATGCCGTGTAAGGATCTTAGATTGGTTAAACATAGATATACTTAGGTGTTGCATTGTTCATAATGATTGATTACATGGGGCTGCAGAGCTGTATGGTTTCCTTTTGATGGAAGGGACAGAATGAACAACAATTTCATTTCTTCTCAAGTGTGGAAGAAGCGTTTCTCTCTCAATTCACTCTTCCACTTGACCCAACTTAAAAAAAAAATTTATTCCTATTGATTAACTTATATTCTTCCACATTATGAGCCAATGTTTATCAGTTGTGAATACTTTGTCTTCTCTAACTTCTTTTAACTTTTTGGATAATTATTCCAGACAACTTCCTTTATTAACGAATGTTCAAGTCAACATTTAGGCTCTTAAAGTTTTTCAATGTTCAACTCAAGAGTTCATTGTTTGAGTTCTATTATTCTAAAACGACCAACAGACAAATAATAACTAGTTTCTATATCCAACTACCAGGTGCAAAACAATGTTCTCAATGCAAAGGAACTGGGGTTAATTCAGTTGATCACTTCAATGGACAATTTAAAGCTGGTGGGCTGTGTTGGCTTTGCAGGTACCATTTTCTTTTCCCTTAACTACCCTGATAATGATAATGAGCAGTAATATCATCTGTGTCATTTCCGGATATGATCGCATTCAAAGTTTGTTATTTATTCCGTTGTCTGCATTCATCAAGGATTGGAAATTCAATTTCCTTTTTGAATTGGCATTGAGAACAAGATAGAATACTGATGTTGAATTTCTGTTCTAAAAGAAAATAGAATTTTTATCTATGAACAATTCAACTGAGCACAATTCATAGTACTCTTATCTGAAATTTGTGTTTAGCGCAGACCAGATTCTTGAAATGTCTTTTTTCTTTCACTGGTAGATTCTTTAGATCTCTAAGAGAATGACTTTAGTACTTTACCTTTTCTATTGGCAAAACAAAGTAATTGATAATTGATACCTAGTATTAGGACTTATGGGCTGTTGAATCTGTCATTTCCAGTTGTAGAAACTGGCACATTCTTGGTTCCAAAGAAAGTACTAAAGTCATTCAAGGATATAGGCAATGGTGATGCACTCATGCTTTAATCTTCCTGCAACCATGGATTAGCATCAAAATTCTTGGAAGTGATTTTATTTCAGTGAATCAGTAGCATTCTAATCCCATGGATGAAAAATGTAGAAGTATTAGCAATTGGCATTTGATAGAATTAATGTGTGTTTTTGTTGCAGGGGGAAAAGGGAGATTTTATGTGGGAATTGTAATGGAGCTGGCTTTACTGGTGGATTTATGAGCACCTTGGATGACTGATATATAAGCTACAATTTTGTCTCACCAAAGGAGATTTACCATAACAAGCTTTTGTAATCTCGTCCTGTTTCTTGGATTAACAGTACATTTGCTTCACTCATGTTGTGTTTTTGGCATGCACAAGTTTGTTATATACTTAGCCAAAAAAAGGGGGAGAACCTTTTTTTTGTACTTTACAGGCCAAGCTCATAGCAATTTCTTTTGTTTAAAGTCACTAAATCAGTAAAATAAGTAAATAAAGGATATGGAATTCAAGTGTCTTTAGTCTGGGGATAATCCCTTTTTCTATCCCAAGACCATCATCATAATATTAAAGTTCAAATTCATTGAAGATGCTCATGCATGCATGTGTGGTGAAGTATTCCAAAGTGATAATCTCTGAAATCGATACTGAATTTGTGGTGGTGAAATGGGTGAGGTGGCATCCACATGTAATACTCTGATTTGTGAGGCTTCAAACTCAGCTTCAACTACTCTCATAGAAACAGGGACCAAGTTTTACTTTTTCACACTGATGGAGGCAGCCAGCGGCTGTATCCACATAAAATTGGCAGCACAAAAATGGGACACGTGGACCCATGATGGATTGGAAATGCCGAATGCACCCAAAAAAAATCTACCCAAAAGGCAATAAACAAAAAAAGCCGCGCCAGATAGGGGTCGAACCTATGACCTTCTGCTTAGGAAACAGACGCTCTATCCACTGAGCTACGGGCGCACTTGGATGTTAATTAATTTTTAAATATAATATTGATAAAAGTATAATTCTCGCCTAGTCAACAAGGCCAATAAAAAATTGTGAAACCGAAAATCGATCTAAACTATGATATTTAAACAATTTTTTAAATACAAGTTAAAAATTCACAATTACCCAAACCAATTTGAATTTTATTTAATTTATAATTGTTTTCTATATTTTCTTACGTATTCTATATGAAAAGCCCATTAATATAGGCTTAACTCATCTCGACCTAATCTTACTTGTATTCTATATGAAAAGCCCATTGATATAGGCTTAACTCATCTCGACCTAATCTATGGAGACACAACCTTTGTAACACCCCTAACCCGTATCCGCTGCCAGAACAGGGTTTCGGAGCATTACTACCATTTACAGATCACTAAAAAAAATTTAAATACTTACCGATTCAATGCATCATATAAATAAATATATTACCATTCAATCAACAGTTTGACAGTTGTATAAGCATCAAACAGCAACATTGTTAGTATACTTGCACATATCTCATATAAATTCAACACTGATATATCTATTTTCTCGACATATCGCACTTGAGTTTAATAATAGTCTCAATTACATAATTTCCTTGTATCAACATATCAAAGATAATCATATATGTACATGTCATGAAACATATCATGCTCTTACCGTTTCTTCATAAGCATATATCATTTATTTCATTATATCAATATTTCATGCTCCATCATTTCTATATATTTTATGTATATTTATTAGGTAATAGCTTATATCAAACTTAACATAAATTATATTTCATGTACTTGTACTTATTTCGTTTATCTATCTTCATAATTATTTCATATAACCATTAGTCATCGATACATATTACCGAATATCAATTGTTCAACAGATGCTAGAGCGTCTCCCATCCACGGTCTTATTTATCTTTGACATGATGCCATAGTGTCTTTCAACTATGGTCTTACTCATTTTCGTCATGTTGCCATGGTATCTTTCAACCATGGTCTTGTTCATTTCATATCACGTTGCCATGGTATCTTTCAACCATGGTCTTACACATTCATATCAGGTTGCCATGGTATCTTTCAACCATGGTCTTACACATTTTATATCAGGTTGCCATGGTATCTTTCAACCATGGTCTTACACTCAGGTTGCCATGGTATCTTTCAACCATGGTCTTACACATTTCATATCAGAGAGCACACTCCCGCGAACCTCATCCTTGCAGCGGGATTACCAGTCCAGGCTAAATCCCCTGCAATATAAACTCATAGAGTATTGTCGGGATTACCAGTCCAGGCTAAATCCCCTTATTCTCTTGATACCAATCTTTAACTTGATTTTCTCTCTCCTTCAGCTTCTATTTTTGAATCCAAATTGATATTCTAACTCCCCATGTTCTCCTTAACATTTTTCTCTCTTGGTAGCTATGGAAATTCATTTGATTTTTGGGTGAAAATGGTGAATTTTTGGTAAAAGGACCAAATTGTAAAGAAAGTAAAACTTTCTTTCTTCCTCTCTTTCTCTCACGTTAGTTTGCATGGAAAGGAAAGATGATGAAAATTCTTCATCTTTCTTTCCTTATATACTAAATAAATAATAATAAAATAATATTAAATATCTCATAAAATATTAATAAAATAATATTTATCTAATTAATTAATTTAAAATATCATTAACATAATCATTACATTCTAGAATTCTCTCTCTTACTAATTGACCATTTTGCCCTTCATGATCTTTTAGAATTCCATCCTTGAGTCATCATTTAATTTGGTAAAATTGCAATTTAGTCCTCATAGTTCTTCACTTATTCAATTTGGTCCTAATTCATCCATTTTCCTTAGTTTCTAGATCATTCTACCCTTAAAATATTTACACTATTGGTCCTTCAACTTTTTCATATTTACACTTTAACCCTTTAAGTCTTGAGTATTTACTCTTAGGTAACAAAACTTTTCTAACTTTTACAATTTAGTCCTTTCCTGAATCAAGATATCATAATTTACTTCCCAATGTTGCCATAACTCAAAACTTCCCTTTTTATCACTTTATTTCCTTATTTTATTATATCAAGGATAATATATTACTGTAAAGATTTTCAGGGTATTACAACCTTCATACCATTTTGCCTTAGCTAACAAGCTTAACAAAGCAAGAATGGTTCATCAAAAGAAGAAAGGAAGCCCCAAAATTTATTCCTTATCATGATATATTTGTGAGGAAAAAAAATAGTATCTCTGGGAGATTGGTAAACCTCGAACTTCTCATTTCATGAAAGAAACTCCCCTATGCCAAGAGTCATTGAAGGCCAAAATAATTAGATTCCTAAAGCTAGACATAGAAGGATCCTCTAATCTCTTCATACAATTCAATAAATACACCACCATGAAATACCAAGATGTCCTTGATAGTTGCCTTGGGGCGATGTTGTAAACCTCCAGAATCCTTATGAACTAGGGATAAAAGGGCAAATGAAAGCATGCCTTAAATAGATCTAGGAGAAAGAAAAAGTCTCTTCCATCGTCACTTTACTTATACGATGGACACTCGATGGACATGCAAACTCATACTTATAATGGGACAGTGAAAAACATCGTAGTCGCAACATAAACACAATCGCATTCGTCATTATTGTACTTTATAATTCCTCACCTTCCACCATAACATCCTTAATCAACGAATTGTCTTCCATATAGGGGAGAAGGAATGGACACAGAAAATTAGCACAAAAAAATAACCACAAAAATGTAAAAGAAGTAAATAAAAATGAAAAAAATTAATATGTCTACTTCAAGATCAATTCTTTATTTATAGGGAAAAAAGAGGAAAATGAATCAATCAGCCCAAAAGTAACGAAAGCAAAAGAAAAAATAGCTTGCCCAAACACCAATTGTAGATTACCATTCGTCTAAATGAGATCAATAAGATCAAGATAACAAGTGTGACAATTAGAGAAGTAATAATGATGGTTCCAAACAATGGTCATTTCAAACGAGCATTTCCATTGACAACACAAATGTTTCAAGTTAAGTCGCTTTATAATCTACCTTTTGGTTGTGGGAAGATAATTGTTATACCCTCATATTTTATATGAGAGGCCCAATAACAAAAAGGCTCAAATCCATCTGACCTAACCTATGGGGACATAACTCTCATATCTCTTAGTCGATATAACCTTCATATTATTATGTCTTTGGAGTCCAAGATCAATGAGCTTCTCCCATGGAACCTAAACTTGGCAAACCTTGCCCTTGGAAACTTTCTTTGCTCTTGGAGCCTAAGCTTGGCAAACTTCACCCTTTCCTTTGAACTCGAACATCATATCCTCACCCAAATGTCACATCTTCGAGACCTACATGATCTAAAAGAAATATATTAGGACTACCCCCAAAGACATCCTTCATATCCATCAATCCTCTCTTTTAGTCTCTTCAAGTCAAGTCTGAATGCACCTTAGGTTGATACTCGCCACTTTACCACAAAACTTACGCTCAACAGATAAGCCTCACAGCCAATCTTCATTTTCTTATAAATACCTTCCCAACAATAGGGGAATAGGGGAGGGAAGATAACACGTTTAACTTTACTTAACAAAAATCCTCTTTCATCTTCTCCTTATCTCTCTAAGAATAAAAACTATCACACCTCTAACGTTGTGAACCGTCATCACAAACCACCTTCTATATTTGTATTATAACATGATTAATGTAATTTTAAAAAAATAGGGATGATATAGTTTTTGGCCACTAAACTTGACAATTAAGTCCACTTTGGTACTTAAACTTGGCAACTAGATTCATTTTGGTCTCTGAACTTGAAAATATAAAAGTTTGATAATGTGAAACTCTGAGATTGTGCCACATGATCACTTGAAAATAAGAAATATTTTTTCAAATGATGACGTGGTACAATCTTCGAGTGTCACATATAGTGTTCTAATAGACGGATCGATAATTGAATCGGTTAGTCCATTGGTTCTCAATTTAATCGATTCAACTACAAGATCGACAATAATTAGATAAATAATTAAAATTAAAAAAATAAAAAATTTATTAAACCAATTCAACAAGTTCAACTGCTGATTTTTGTCCCAATTTTCGATTTTTATCAGTTTTGAGCAATTTCCTATTCAATCGATTCAACCCCTTTAATTGGACCAGTATACTGGTCGATTCTTGATTCAATCAATTCGATAAATCAATCTAGCCATGTTCCAAGAACACTAGTCACAACATTAAATCTTGACGATATCTAAGTTTAGGGACCAAAATGGATCTAGTTGTCAAGTTCAAGTATCAAAGTGAACCAAAAAAGTATATGTACCAAAGTGGACTTAGTTGCCAAGTTCAAGGGCCAAAATTTATATTATCCCTAAAAAATACTAAATAAGAACTGTTGATTATTTTTATTTACTTGAAAAATAAATTTTCTAAAAATATCTATGAAAGACTTAAAAATTTAACCAAATAATATTTTAAAGTCATAAAACAAATTCATTTTATCAAAATAAGTCCAAAACCTAAAACTCAAAATTAAGATTAAAAATTGAGAACTGAACCAAACTAAATTAAATTAAAATATGCCATAAAGCCATGTACTTGTAAATTTGAAATCCAGTCCTTATACTTTTATTTGTAAAATTTAGTTTTTCTACTATTTCAAATTTCAAAACTCAATCCCAACTTTTAATACTACTAAAATTATTATGTTAAATTCAAATTCATTAAAAATAATATTTTTTAGTTACATGGTTATCAAGCAATTAATTTTTTAATTTCAAAATCTCGCACTAACAAACTTAAAAATAATAATAATAATAATGTTGACAATTGAATTTGAATTTTAAAATTTGAAAAGAATAAATTCCTAAAAGTAAAAATAAAAGAGCTAAATTCCAAATTTGTAAAACTAATTATCGCATATTTCAATCAACTAAATTACAATGAATTATTTGAAAAATCCAAAAATGAAGAACCCTATGACCGAACTTGCTCCTACCGAACGATTATCATGATTGTTTGCATTGTGAGGGGTGCATAAATAAAGTGAAAGAAAAAAAAATTATGAGATAATACTAAAAAATATTTGAAGTTTATCCATATTGTACCCAAATCAATATTCATCAAAATAATACAAATGAAACTTTACAAGTAGCTTAATGGTATTAAAAAAGGAAAAAAAAAAATTCCAGAAATATGTTTACAAGTTCAGTCCACATTGTTGATTATGAGTTGGAATCCCATATGAAAACACAAGAAGTGAAGATTCGAAAACAGAAAAAGCAGAAGAAGAAAGCAGCATTGGCATACTATGACAATATCAGTCGAAGGATATCCCCAGAATATTTGAATGATTTCTCAGTTTCTTCCAAGCAATGGTTCTTCTCTTCTCTAGTCCAGCTCTTTAATAAAAAAAATAACATAGGTGTTAGTAAAACATATTTCACTGCTATAAACTTATACATCAAGGACGTAGTCGAGAAAGAAACAGAATGGCAATGGGAGTTTACAAGATACAATGAAAATTACCTCAGCAACTTTATTCAGCTTGTCCCTCACATTTTGTAACAGTTGGGAAAGGTCACCATCCCATTTGTAAAACTCTAACTCCTTCTTGTCAAGTATCTTCTCAGCTACCTGTTACACCCAGTGGGGGTAAAGGAGCTTGAGTGCTTGAGGACATTTCATATAAATCGAGGGAAGTGCATGCATTTAACATGTTATAAGAAGAAACTGCTGAACTGACACAAATGTTAAAATGAAAGAAATGGGGAAGCGAAGAAAGATGGAGCAAAACAGCACATGATTACTTCTATGCAGTGTAGATCAGGATCGAGTAATTTACTTTCCGGTACACACTTAAAGCTAATATCTTGCTTACCTTCTTCCCAATCATCCGGCCGCCAGCTGAGTGGGCAAAATAAATGTTGTAGAAATGGCATATGAATGCTTGTGGATCCTTCTCAGATAATTCTTTGAGATACTCAGCATACGTAACACCACGAGAAGATGGTTCTGGAATAGTGTAGCCTTGCTCTTTGAACCACTGTAAATCCTTTGCCAATTTTTCAGACCTTTCCAGTCCAGTGTCTCTGAATTCAGCATCTGAAGCAGACCACATCGGGCTTATCACTTTACTTTTCTAGCATTATCATAAAGCCATAAAATACCACACACAAGAAACACATACAAACCCATACATGACATGACCAAACTATGAACCAGGGTGGTGCATTACAGACCATCTGAAAGTTTGGATGTAACACAAAGTTAGCACCAATCATGCATTTAAGGGCATTCATTTCAAGAATTAAAGCTACAGTTCCATCATCTAAGTTAATGGTAAAAGTGCTTTGGTGTTTCTGTGATAGGCTATCGAATCTACCTTCATCAGACCTCATTAGACCAGACAACAGAAGCAGGAAAACTAAAAAAGAAAGAACTCTTGGCACTCAAAAGCACTACAGTTACCCTGACATAGCAATAGCATACAATCTGCTTTCTTAATTTATCATCCCCATATGGAGGAGGAGATAACTGATTCCATTTAAAAAGAAAACACACATTTAATGAATTCTTATAGATTTTTCATGGAATTGAGTCTAATTACTTCAAGTCCCTGGTGTTGTGAACAACATCTAAGGAGCATCGCGTGAAAAACTTCAAGCTACCTTCTTTTTCTTATTTTCCCTCATTAAACTCCTCTTTTCATACATGATCCGATTCTAAAGTCAATCACAATACTGCAACAATATAGCATTAGTAAAACGCCATGACATTGAATCCATCTTCATATAAAAAGATCATGTCATTCAGCCCATGTCAAATCATATAATCAACTCTTCACCTAAACAAAACTAAGTACAATAAGTATAAAAACAATTCAACATGCACAACTATGATCTAATGAAATAAAAAAACCAAAAACAAACATATGTAGGAGCCAGAATTCAGAGAAAAAAATTCAATAAAAATAGAAAAAGGGTACCCACAGCTAGGGAAAGGAGCCTTATCAATAATTCCTTCAAGCGTATCGTAAACCAACTTGCTATCCACGAGGAACTTCAAGTACCCATCAACGCTGGGCTCCCATCTCTGAACAGGCCGCTCTTCAGGTTGTTTCACTTCCTTCTCTCCTTCCTTGGCTTGCTCCTTAGTATGCAATTTCATAGCCACGAACCTCATCTCTTCCACAAACCCTTTAGCTTCCCCAGGGTACCTCTTCCTGGGCTTCTCCGCCGTCGTGGCTGATACAACGACGTTCCTAGTAACCATCCTGGGAAGTTTAAGGGACAGAGTTTTGGAATATGGGAAATCCTTGAGGATGAAACTGGAAAAGAAACTGGGAGGAGGAGGGGGTCTAACGTTGGGCATTTTAAGAAGGGAGTGGGAGTGGGAGTGGGAAAAAGGGGTCAGAGACGCCATTGAAACGCAGATTCCTTGCTATGTTTTTATATGGGATTGTTTAGGTGGTGGTGGTGGTTGTTGTGAAGAAGAAGAAGTAAAAAAGGAGAACCAAGTTTTCAATATATTAGAAGGCTTGAATTAGCGGTTCCAGTACTCTTGTCTTGGAACTAAACAAACAGTGTTCATAAAAAAAATTGTTTTAGAGAGTAAAAAAAACGCAGGGGTTGCTTAAAATAATGGGCAAAGGTATGGGTTGCTTCTCGATTGTGCCTATCCGGGAGAAATGAAAATCTGCCATATTCATGGACCTTGCTTTATTGTTTTATCTAAATAAAAAATATATATTACCTTACAAGTATTTCGAGCAAACACCAGATGTGGAAGTAGGGGTCAATATTGAATTCAATTGACTCCGAGTGAAAATATTTCACAGTTAATCAATTTGGTAGTACCAATCTTTCATGATGTGGCAATCTTTCAGGTGATGACATGTATTCCTTGTTGACTTTTGACCAAAATGCTAAGGGACATTTGAGCAATAATTCCATTTTATTTTTCTCCCAATCAACCACCAAAGTAGCAGATTTGGTTGAAGTTTCCATTGAGACCATTATAGCTTTTGGATAACAAAAACCTTGAAAGATGTAGTTGAAAGATTGCTGAGCTATACCATGGATGCACCTGTGAAGACCGATTCAAGGAGAAGAAAGGATTTGTCACCGTTGATAAAGGAAGACAACAATATCCTTCGGCTAACTGCAATCCCTGTTGTATTCATGAAAATGGTCCGATAATATTTAAGAAAATGTAAAACAAAATGTTTAGAAAACCCATCTTCTTCAGTACCCTTTAACCCTCCCCATCAAAGCTTCCACACCACCTCCCTCCCTGAGCCCCCACTACCACCATCTTCTGCACCTCAATCTACATCATCGATAACCCAACCCCACCATCAATAATCTATACCCATAACCAATAAAACCCCACCGAACTAGGAAACCATAGCCCAAAAATAGCAGAGAGAGAGAGAGAGAGAGAGAGAGAGAGAGAGAGAGAGAGAAGAAGAAGCCAAATCTGAGTTTTGAGATGAAATTATTTTGGCATGGATGATGG
The DNA here is from genome assembly GCF_025698485.1 of Gossypium arboreum. Classification (NCBI taxonomy): domain Eukaryota; kingdom Viridiplantae; phylum Streptophyta; class Magnoliopsida; order Malvales; family Malvaceae; genus Gossypium; species Gossypium arboreum. Next base: position 132,684,290 of record NC_069075.1, read on the forward strand.
CTATCTTTTGAGATGATGATGGTGAGTTAAGAGAGACATGAAGCTGATCTGGTAATGGTGATGAAAATCGAATAAGATGAAAATTTGAGAATAGGATTTTTTAGATGACAATTTGAGAGAAGAAAACAGCTATTTTTCCAGATTTTTTTTTTTTGCATTTAATGTATTATTTATGTTTTTTTACTTCATAACTATAAAAAAGAAATGAGAAATTTGTTTTGAAGCCCCTCTGTTTGACCGATTGACTTTTTTCTCACCAGAATGCCACGTGGCACTCTTTCACTGGGGTACACGTCATCCTATGTCTGAAATTAACATTGTTAGAGGAAAGTACCGCAATGATAGAAGGAATAAAAACTGAGATATCATACTGGATAAATTGAAATTAAAAGTACCACATTGAAAGATTTGTTAAAGTAAATGGGTAAATTTTGTCATTATCTCAATTAAAAAATTAAACTAATCATATTAAAGTGCTTTTTTTTTAACAATACAATTAAATTTCAAGTTAACCAACATAGATACTATATATATTTTTGAATATAAATATCATATGTATTTAAAATTCTTTTAGAATAAAATAAAAGAAAAAATAAATGCCATCTCTATTTGAAAATTCTTTTAGAATAAAATAAAACAAAATTAGTATGATGAACTTGACTTGATAATTTATTTGTATAACACCTCAAATTTATCATTTTAATTTTTGGAAAAATTATAATTTAGCATTTTATATATTTTAATATTTCATAATAAATTTTATTTTTAACTTATATTTATTTTTATAAAATTTTGGAAAATATTTTTATAAATATTTTATTTTTGAAAATTATTTTGAATTTTATTGAAAAGGATTAATTTGTAAATTTTAAAACTATCAAGGACATAAAGGGTATTATATCAATTTGTTATTTAAATTATTCAAATTATTCGAATAATTTAAATTATAAAATTCAAATCGATTCAGAACTCAAAAATTGAGTTTTGCTCCACCTACCAATAAGTAGATGATGAACTATTTATCATTTAAATATAAAAATAAGTCTATTCTATTCTATTCTATTCTATTCTATTCTATTCTTTCATTTAATATGATATAATCTTTTAAACACTTTACTTTTATAATTTAAAATGTTATTTTATCAAATAATTTAATTATATTTTATATTTATTTTAAATAATATATCAAATATATTTTATAAATTAAATTTAACACTTATTTTCTAACATTTAATTTTGAGTTTATGAACAACACATGGCTAAATTGATTATTTATCTTCTATACCTATATAAAATATAAAGTTGTGTTTGGTATTGATTTTTAAACGAGCTTTTAGGGAAAAACGTGTTTTTACATAAAAAATAATAAAGAACGGAGGTAAAAAGTAGAAGCTTTTCCAACTTAAGAAAAGTCCTTTTTCTTAGATGAAAAAGCAGAAATTTGGTGCTTTTTTCAGCCAAAAGTACTTTTGAGGCTAATATTACTTTTTTAACCTTATTTGTTCTCTTCTTTTTTTTTCCCATTTTTTCAGATGTTAGAACCCATTTTTCCCCTTTTTTTTCTTTTGTATGAACTTTACTTTTCCTTTGGTTCTTCTTTTTCTCCACAGGTGAGTCTCTCTATTCTTCTTCTTCTCTTTAAATGTTTATTATGCAGTAAAAAAAAAAACATTAATGGCCTTTGTCTCTATATTTATAAAAGACCGTCACAGGCTTCGTAATTCATTCCCCTCCCATCTACTGTCTCTGTTTTTCTCCCATTTCTTTCTTCAGTTATCTTTTCTCTTCAAAGATTTCAACTGTTTTCTTATGTAAATATCTCTGCTGGCTTTTCCTTGCTTTCTCCCCTCTAAAATACTCTGTTTTTGCTTTGTTTATGAGTTTAATATTATTTGGTTTCTCAATGCTTCTTTTCATTATTTATGAGTGAACTTTTTATGGATTCTCTACCCCTATGTTTAGAGGTTGAGGATTTTGTTTTTATGGTGCTTTACTACTATTAGTGAACAAAATTTTGGGTTCATAAAGATTTGCTTGTCAAGATTTTCTTTTTTAAAATTTGGTGGATTTAAGTTATTTGTTTCTTTGATTTTTGTTCTGAACTAGGATAGTTTTGCTTGAATTATATGGATGATAATGTAAATTTTTTTCAGCTAATTTGGATTTACGAGATAAAGTAATATATATAGACAGATAGATAGACGAAAGTTTGAATTTTTATATTTATTTTGTACTATATAAGTTGTATAAATTTTTTTTCCTTTACTTCTGGGTTTGTTTGATTTATACTCTTTTAATATTGTTGTAGATTTCTCAACTTTTTATTTTCATTTTGATCTTTGTTTTGTGATTTTTTTTTTTCATTTCCAAATGGTCATTTCATGATGTTATGCAGTATTAATTTGGTGTTTTATTCCTTCAAAAGTATTGCATAAATTGTAAATTAATAGATGATTTCAATTGACCATATGTAGTTTTAGCTTGTATATGTTTTAGCATTAAACAGCCTCTCTATGTTTTATTAGTATGCTTTTTTTGCCATTGAAGTTGCATGGTTTAATGATTTATGATTTGGTCTGTAATATCCATATAACTTTCTAGATGTGGTAAATTAAGAGTAAATACCAAGTTATATGGAGAATATTTTTATCTTTAGTTGTGAGAAAAAGTTGATGCAACCATATAACTAGTGAACATGATGTTAAAAATTATCAGCCTTATGGCATAGTGTGCACTATACAATCTTAATAACTCAATCGGTTTCATTCAATATTGACTTTTTACTTGTGTTTGATGCTATTATTAGTTGTGTTATCTTTCTTGGTTATTATTCCGGTCTTGAAAAGTTGAATTTGATTGAGAAAAAAATCTTAGGATCCTATCTTGATTTTGATACACATGTAAAAAAATATATTTATATGACATTTGATTTTCTTGATTGTTTTACTGGCTGAAACGAATCTGTTCGTATACACAATAGATGAGTACTTCAGCAGTTGAAGTTAGTGGTGAAAAAGTCAAAGCAATATGGGATAAGAGATTGACAGAAATATTTTGTGATATTTGTATTAAAGAGATATTGAAAGGCAATAGGCCTGGTACTCATTTCACAAAAGATGGATGGTTGAAAATAATGACCAACTTTGAGAAAGAAACGGGCAAGGCTTTTTCACAAAGACAACTTAAAAATAGGTGAAATGCTCTAAAAAAAGAATGGAAAGCTTGGAAGAAACTTAAAGGCGAAGATACTGGTCTAGGGTGGAATCCTATAAAAAGAACCGTTGATGCATCAGATGATTGGTGGGAAAGTAGGCTAAAGGTACATTAATAGTTCTGAATATTTTTGTTTTCTTCTTATTTATGAGGTTATTGATAATTAATGTTTTTAAACTATCATTTTATATATAGGTTGTGCCGGAAGCTCAAAAATTTAGAACATTGGGCATTGATCCTAAATTCGAAGGGAAGTTGAACTAAATGTTCATGGGGATAGTTGCAACAGGTGATAAAGCATGGGCACCTTCTTCTGGTACACTCCGTAGTGATTTTTTTGAGGATGTTAACAATGAAATACCTGAAGAGAATGAAGAAGAAAATGTGAGAAATGATGTTCACATTTTAAATGATGTTCACATTTCAAATGGTGTTCAAATTGATGGAAACGGTTAAAAAAGAAAAAACCCTGAGATATCAAGTTCACATTTTAAAACTGGAAGAATGAAATCCTCAAAGCAAATTGGAGGGGCTGCAAGATTGTCCAGTCAAATAGAAAAATATGCAATGCAACTGACAATATGAGTCAAGCCACATCTAGTTTGACTCTTGTTATGGATCCATATGGTATTCCACAAGCAGTCAAAGTGCTTGGCAGCATGTCAGAAGAAGTTCCAGAAGCTAGTCCGCTATACTTTTTCTCACTTAAATTATTACTCAATAAGGACAAGCGAATTATGTTTTTATCAATTAATCCCAAGATTAGAGATTTGTGGCTTAAGAAGGAAATGGAGGATAGTTGAAAATTTTCTGATCTTCTAGGGTTCAGAGATATCTATTATGTTACTAAACAACAATGCTAAACTAGTTTTGTCAATAGTTATTTATGTTTGGTTTTTGGATATTAAATTTATGTTCTACTTATTTATGTGTAATCTAGTTTTATCAATGGTTGTTTATGTTTGGTTTTTGGATATTGAATTTATGTTTGACTTATTTATGTGAAATCTTGTTTTGTTAATAGCTGTTTATATTTGGTCTTTGGATATTGAATTTATGGTCTACTTATTTATGCTTAGGACTAGTTTTATCAATAATTGATTATGTTTGATTTTTGGATATTAAATTTATGTTCTACTTATTTATACTAAATTATTTTTACCAATAGTTGTTTATATATGATTTTGGATATAAAATTTATTCACAGGTGATGAGTATAGTTGAGAATTCCAGCGGTGATGAAAGTGATGATGAAAGGGAAAAGAAAGAGAATTTTACAACGCATGGAATGTTTTAACCAATTATTTGTTGTTGCATCTTCTTCTATGCAATTATATTATGAGAAGTATATATTGAAGCAACCATGCATGGATTCAAAACAAACAGGTGAGACATGGATCCGAGAGATCCTTGACGGTCACGAATCACGTTGTATGATTAATTTTAGGATGTCTAAAATGATATTCACAAGTTTGTTGAGAGTTTTGCAGACAAGATACAACTTGCAAACTTCAAGAAACATACTTTTAGTGAAATGTTGGGAATTTTTTTATACATCTTGGGCACCGGTGCAAAAGTTTTCCAATGTCGAGAAAGATTTCAAAGGTCTGGATCAACAATAAGTTGATACTTTGCAATTGTGCTTGAGAAAGTTTCAAGGATGGCCACTGATCTAATTGCACCCGAAGATCTTTTTTTTAGCTCAGTACCCGAACAAATACGTAATGATTCTAGATATATGCCACATTTTAAGGTTAAAATTTAATTTTATATTATTATATTTTAATATTTTTGGTTGACTAAAAATATGCACGAGACTAATATGATTATTTGTTCAGGATTGCATAGGTGCAATTGATGGTACTCATATTGCCGCTATTCTTTCACCAAATGAACAAATTCCTTATATCGGAAGAAAAGGTATCCCGACTCAAAATGTTATAGTAGTGTGTGATTTTAATATGTGTTTCACCTTTGTCATGGCTGGATGGGAAGGATCGGCACATGACACTAGAATATTTCTTGATACAATTCGAGATCCAAAATACAAATTCCCGCACCCACCAAATGGTTAGATATTTCATTTATTTCTTTATTTTTAAAATAATAAAGTATAAGTTCTTTAATCGATAATTTTTTTAAAAAAAAATTCTTGAATTAATTGTTTGTTATATTATGACATGTAGGAAATATTATCTTGTTGATTCTGATATCCTAAAATGAAATGTTATCTTGGACCATATAGAGGTCAGCGATATCATTTATCTGACTTTCGTAGAGGTAGACCGGTATCTGGTAAAGAGAAGATATTCAATCATTCACATTCATCATTACGTAGTGTCATTGAACAAACTTTTGGTGTTTTGGAAAAAAAAAAGGGCCATATTAAGGGATATGCCAAGTTATAGTTTTGAAAAGCAAACGATGATTATTGTTGTTACAATGACGATACACAATTTTATCCGAAAACATGTCAGTCAAAATGATACAGATTTTATGGAATACGAAGATATTAACTGGCCATATGAGAATATTATTGATTCAGAAAATGCACATGGTCGAGAAAGTGATGATGATAATGACGATGAATCAAACAATTTAAGTGGTTTTGAAATGGAATTAACAAGAGATGCTATAGCTTCTAGTTTAATGAATTCACTTTAAATTGTAAATGCTACTGTAAAATTTTTAGTATTTATATTTGGTATATAAATATTATCCCTTTTGAAACTTTAATCCAAATATATGTAATATTTTAATTTACTAGGTTTATGTTTTCTATGTTATGTTAATATTTAATATAAGTTATATATTCAAAGTACATTTTAAAATAAAATAATACAAATGTGTTAAATGCATTAATTAAAAATAAAAAATTATTTTTAAATAATATAATTGTGTCAATATCTAATTACAAATATTTAATTATTATATTTAAATATTTAAATATAGTTTATATATTCTAATTAAATTTGATAAATAATTAAAAGTAATTACTTATAAAAATTTAAAATTAATATTATATATTAAAATATTTACAATAAGTTATAATAAATTATTTTTATATTATTGCTAAAATATTATAATATTAACTAATTTGAACATTATTTAAATACATATTTATTACTTTATAATATCATGTCTAAAATGGACATTTTATTTCTCAAAAGCACTTTTTGACAGCAATACCAAACACTCAAATTTTCAAAAGCACTTCTCAAGAGCACTTCTCAAAAGTACTTTTCAAAAGCATTGCCAAACAAACTATAAGATTAGCTCCATTTGAAGCTACATGAGTAATAGAGGTAGTGTTTATAATATAAAAAATTTTGAAGGGTCAAAATAAGATTTTATGAAATTTTATAAATTACCTATTTTTTACTTAAACTTGTCCATTTCAAATTGTATTAATTATAATGTTTTTAAATTTTAAATTATTAATTTATGATTTCTTCTTACAACCATTTAATTTATTTGTTGCAATCTTGATTAAATATGTATTTGTTGTAATTTAAAGATTGTTTTATTTTTAGTACATAAATCCATTCTAAAATTAAACAAGCAGTGAGGAAATAATTATATAAAACAGTGATGTCACGTCATCTATATCCATTTCCAATCATTTAGTGACATGTCAGCTAATTTTTACATGTCATTCATACCTCATTTAATTAATTGAGATTTTAGGGATTTACAGTTAAAGAAATTAATTAAAGGAAAAGGATGCTTAACGCTAATTAAAGGAGATTTCCATGTGTGTAGTTTTCTTTACCCACTTATTTGCTTCTTTTATTGCTTTCTTGTTGCTATTTATGACACTTTTTATCAGATTTGACAACTGTCACGAATAAAAATGATCATTTTAATCAATATTTATAATTTAATATAATTCTCTTTAGTCAATTTTAGCATCTTAAGTGGTTTGAAAACATTTTAGAAACATATGACATTATTCCCATGGTGTTCGAACTAAGTGAATACATAAAACAAAGTTTTGATACTTCAAAACAACTAAAAATACAAAACTTGTAGGTGCAGTGGTTATTCTCTCGAGACAATGACTGCATGTCTCTAGACAAAGGCTATATGTCTTGAGATGTTGAGTCTATGTTTTGAGATAAGACCATGAAACTATAGTGAATTGCCTATTCACTTGCGCGTGTTGAGACTTTGATCTCCTAAAGTTAAATTAAACTACTTATTTCAGTTGTTTCGAGATTAAATGTCATATCTTGAGAGTTGAGAGCATAAGACCAAATTTTAAACACCAAAACACATCTAATATTCAACCAACATGAAATAACTACAATTTCAAGCTTATCATGCCAAATCAAATAACAAAATATGCTATATAATCATAATCCATGCAACCATCTCAGTACCAGACGATTATTCGATCATAGCTCTAAAAAATCATTGAAAGTAATATGAAATCAATATATATATATACAACATAAATTAAGCTCCTAATTACATGCCATTAGGAAACTACCTACTATATATGCTAAAGTATCATACTCTTCAATGCCTTGAGGTGGTGATGTGATCCAAAAGATGAGTTAGGTTTCTTGTGATCAACTTTAATCTATGTGTAAGAAACAACGTCGTATTAAGAGAAATTACTTTGTAAGAATTCATGGAATTTACTTAACTTACCTTTTTGTCTTGTGAAATTAAACATATATATCACCTACCAAATGTTCTTTTATTCGGAAATCTTTGTCCAGAGTTTGGATGCAAGTAATTGATAGGGTTAGAAGGTCTATTGGAGATGGAATGCTCGTAAGCCTTTGGACAAATCACTGGGTTCCTAAGTTAAATCTGCTTCAGGAATATATTCAAGATGTGGCTTCGTTGAATTTAGCAACTACGGTTAGGGAATGACAGATTCAACTGCCTCCTAGAAGTGGTCTATGTTTTGTGATTTATTGCCACTGGAAATGTTATTAAGAATTGCTAGGATTGTTCCTCTAAGAGAAAATCCTAGTGCAAATAGAATCGTCTGGAAATGGTCTTGAGCTGGTTGGTTCTTAGTGGCAGCTATGTATGAGCACATTACGAGTAGTAACTGGGAATAGGAAAAAAAATATGGTTATTGCTATGGAAAAGTGGGGATCCTCAATGGTTTAAGCAGCTTGAGTGGCTTATTCATAAAGATAAGCTTCTTACTGATGGGGAACGAGTTCGATGAGGTATGTCGAATGAGGTAGTATGGCCATTATGCGGATGCAATATAGCTTACATTCAATGCAAGTTTGTCAGTTTGCAAGATCATCTTGGTTCTCTTTATTGCCAAATAGAGCTAAAGCTCAGTTCTTCAATTTAAATTTGGAGGGTTGGATTTTTTAGAATATTGAAAATATTGATGGAATTCAAAGATGCTGGAGATTGGAGTATTTTCTTTGAAATTACTTGTTGGTTAATATGGAAAAGCATGAATGACTTTGTGTTCAGTCAAGGTAACTTATGTAGCAGAAACATTATTATTGTTAGTCTTGCTTGGGCAAGTAGCATCTATACTTCAAAATAGGGTAGTTAGTGATGAGGTACTGCTATGTTATGGAATATAATAAGCATTAATTGTAAAAGTTAGTTAAGATAGTTAGTTGGGTTTAGTTGTTAAATGGTTAGTCAGTTAGCAGTTAGTTAAATACTTTCTGTATTAAATACTCGACTTATTCTTCTTTTGCATAGTAAAATGAAGACAATTTACTTCTCAACTGAGTACATTAACATGGTATCAAGAGCCATGGATTCTTTGGTATAAATTTTTTTCTTCTCTTTCCTGGTTCCTCGTGTTCATGGCAACAGATACCGTCTCAACAGTTGACAAGCCTGGGTATTTTACTAATATTGGTGAAGCAGTCTATCAGCATGGTCCTGGCAATATTTCTTCATCGGATGTTCATTACTTTTCCAAACATGATAATATTAAACTCAGTGAACATAATTTTCTTTTGTGGAAGCACCAACTGCTATTGATTCTTGAAGGTTATGGTCTTGAAGGGTTTGTCTTAGGTGCTACTCTTCCTCATTCTGCTTTCCTACTTGGGACCGATAGTCAACTTGTTGATAATCCTACGTTCATTGCGCATAAAAAGCAGGATAAGTTCTTAGCCTCTTGGCTCTTGTCCACAGTCACGGATAAAATCTTAGTGCATCTAATAGTGGCCAAGACCAGCTTTGACATTTAGACAACCATTGACAGAAGGTTTGGTGCCAAGTCCAATATTAAGATCTCGAGTATGCGCCATGCATTATACTCGATCAAGAAAACAAATCTTACCATCAAAGATTACCTGTCTAAGGTCAAGGGTCTAAGTGACAGTCTGATTGCAGTTGGGAGCCTAGTTATTGAACAAGAATAGGTCAGCATTGTCTTGGTAGGTCTCCTCATCGAATTTGAGTCCATTCGAGTACTTGCTTCTGCCACTCGCATGACTCTTGAACTGGTCACTAAAATGCTTCTTGGTTGTGAAGCACGACAAATGGCCCTATTGACAGAAGTTCCTTTACAAGCTAACTTAGTGTCTCAGTCATAGCAAGGTAATCTCGACAACATGAAATCTGGTTCAGATTCTAGTCGTGATTTTCATCAAGGACACAGGGGTCAAGGTCATGGGTGGTCTCGTGGTCGAGCTCGTGGTTCAGGTCGTAGGTGGTCTAAATCTAAACAACAGTGTCAACTATGTGGTAAAATAGGACACATGGTGCAAACGTGTTATCACAGATTTGACGAGAATTTTTCTGGTTTTGGTTCGAGTTCCTAAATGTAAATCAATTATCATCAGCTTAATGAGTCTCCTACACCCCATTTCTCATCGACTCACTGCTGTGGCTTGTTTTCACAGCCTTCCTCTGCAGCTCTTCACCCGTCCTCTTGAGCTCTATATTCCTCCTTGCCTACTCAAACCTGGTACCCCGATTCTGGTACAACTAACCATATCACCCCGACCATGGCTAGTCTTACCAATGCTTTTCCTTACACAGGTACAAGTCAAGTCTCCATGGGCAATGGTGAGTCTGTTTTCATAGCTAATATAGGCTCATCAACCTTTATGGCTGGTTCTCGGTTGTTACACCTAAAAAATATACTACATGTTCCTACAATTTGTAAAAATTTGATATCTGTAGGGTAGTTTACAAGAGATAATTCAGTCTATTTTGAGTTTCATCCCTTTCTGTGTTTTGTGAAGGACATAAGGACAAGGAGGACTCTACTGGAGGGCCACATGCATAATGGCTTGTATAGGTTTGACTTCTTTCTAGCTGCCTTACATAAGCCTGGTCCTGCTCAAAGCTCAGGGTCTCCTCTTTTGTACAACGTACAGGCTTCTTCCTCCTTTGAACTGTGGCACAACAGACTTAGACGTCCCTACCATAATACATTTGCTCGTGTTTTGCATTTTTGTAATGTGTCTATCAAACATAGCAACTTGCATTTTATGTGTACACATTGTAAATTGGGCAAATCTCACAAGTTGCCTTCCAGTGCTTCACAAACAATGTACTTGTTTCCCTTTGAATTAGTCGCATCCGATGTTTGGGGACCAGCACATGTGCCATCAAATGGTTTCTCTTATTATGTTTCTTTTGTTGATATGTATAGCAGACATTCTTGGCTATATTTTCTTAAAAACAAGGCGGAGGTTCTTTGTTGTTTCCTTCATTTTCACAAAATGGTTTAAGTGTAATTTGGAAAGTCTATCAAAATGACAGAGAAGACTGGGGGGCGAGTATCATTCCTTGTCCACTAAGTTCTCTCAACTTGGTATTCAACATCGAATAACTTGTCCTTATACCTCAGAACAAAATGAGGTCATTGAAAGGAGACATCGACATATCGTTGACATGGGGCTCATACTACTAGCTTGGACATCCATGCCTTTGGAATACTAGTCAGCTACCTTTTCTCATGTAGCTCATCTGATCAACAGGTTACCAACACCTGTTTTGCAAAATCAAACTCCTTATGAGAGGCTATATAAAGCTCAACCTGACTATTCTCAACTAAAAGTGTTTGGGAATGCGTGTTTTCCTTACCTAAGGCCCTTTCAGCACCATAAGCTACAATTCCGATAACAGAAGTGTGTTTTTCTCAGGTTTGGTTCTAACTAGAAAGGTTACAAATGCCTTGCTGAAGATGGTCATATGTTTATCTCTCGTCATGTCCTGTTTGATGAGACACTTTTTTGTTTCAGGCTGGCTTTTTTTTACCAACAGCCTTGGCTCCTGTTAGGTTCCTTAATCAAAGTTCTCATGTTCCTATGGTGGCATTGACTAGTCCTCCTTCTCCTAGTTCTTTACATCCACTTGAAGCTCTCCATGCCTTAACTTCAACCCAGCCTCCTTCTATCACACGATCTCCTAGTTCATTACCTTCACCTAGGGATTCTTTTACGATGGCTAGTTCACCTGCATCCGGTGCTTCAGATGCCGTTCCTGTAAGGTCACCTTCTTCTGTCAACTGCCATCCTATGCGCACTCGATCGAAGAATGGTATTTTTAAACCAAAACTTTTCTCCTCTACCTTGGAAGAAAAGGAGCCATCTAACATTGTTGAGGCCTTTAAAAGTCCTGCCTGGACTGTAGCTACACAAGCAAAATATGGTGCCTTAATGGCCAATAACACATGGGACCTTGTACCTCTACTTGCAGGCAGTCGAGCTGTTGGTTGCAAATGGATTTTCAAGGTAAAAAAACATACAGATGGATCAATAGCTTGATACAAAGGACGGTTGGTTGTTAAGGGCTATCAATAAGAGGCAGGTATCGATTTTTCAGAGACCTTCAGCCCTATGGTCAAGCTAACAACGATCCGGGTAGTGCTGGCCCTTGCCGTTTCTCTAGGGTAGTACCTTAGACAAGTAAACATCAACAACGCATTCTTGAATGGGGACCTGAATGAGGAGATTTATATGACACAACCACCAAGATTTGAGCAACAACGAACTGATGGTCAACAGCTTGTCTGCAGACTATGAAATTCTCTTTATGGCCTTAAATAGGTATCTCGAGCATGGTTTCAAAAACTAAGAGAGTTTTTTTTAGCTACCAAGTTTGTCGCCTCTAAAGCTAAAAATTCTCTTTTCATTCGACAAGTAGGATCCCAGCTACTCTATGTTTTAGTATATGTTGATGACATAATAGTTACTGGTACTGGCTCTCTTAGCATTGATCAGTTTGTCAAAGACTTTGATGTTCACTTTTCTTTGAAAAACTTGGGCTAGTTGAGCTATTTCTTGGAATTGAAGTAACTCGTACTCCGAATGGTGTTTTCTTAAGTTAGAAGAAGTACATCTAGGACTTACTTCAACGAGCTTCCATGGATAGGTCAAAAGCTTCTCTTACCCTAATAATGACCACTTATCAATTGTCAGCTCATGAAGGAAGCCCGATTGAGGATGAATGCTTATTCAGAAGTACTGTGGGTACCTTATAATATGTGGTAATAACGAGGCCATACATTTCCTTTTCTATGAACAAGGCTTGTCAGTTTATGCACAAACCCTTGGATACACATTTCAAAGCTGTCAAATGGATTCTAAAATACTTGCAAGGGATACTAGATTATGGGTTACGGTTCACCCGAACCTCAAAGCTCTTTCTTGAAGGCTATTCCAATTCAAGTTAGGGAACAGACACTGATAATCGCTGGTCAACCTCAGGGTTTTGTGTCTTTCTTGGAGGAAATCCAATTTCATGGAGCTCTAGGAAGCAGCAAGTGGTATTGAGATCCACCGCAGAGGCAAAATATAGAAGTCTGGCCCATGTCACTACAGAAATAGTTTGGATTTAGTAATTTTTGTCTGAACTCGGTGTTTTAGCTCAAAACAAAGCACTGGTTTGGTGTGATAACTCAGTCGCGGTTGCTATAACAAGCAACCTTGTCATGCACTCCAAATTCAAACACGTTGAATTGAACTTATTCTTTGTCAGAGAAAAGGTTGCAAATGGGTCCTTTCAAGTAGGTCATGTATCTGGACAGGATCAGATTGCTGATATCTTGACCAAGCCCTTATCAGTAGGGTTGTTCGACAAATTTAGAAGAAGGCTTAAAGTTGTTTCCACAAGAGGTGATGACATGAAGAAGTAGGAGAAGTCGATAAGCATGGGGCATGTTATGGAATACAATAAGCATTAATTGTAAAAGTTAGTTAAGATAGTAAGTTGAGTTCAGTTGTTAAATGGTTAGTCAGTTAGCAGTTCATTAATGACTTTCTGTATTAAATACTCGGCTTATTCTTCTTTTGCAGAGTGAAATGAAGTCAGTTTACTTCTCAACTGAGTATAATGTATCCGACATCGGGATAGGATTCGAGGCATTTCCAGACTTAAACATAAACATTCATACCAAACCGGGTAATAAAAATGCGTCCAATTTAAAACCATTCATACATATGCATATCGTCCCTTATACTAACTTACGTGGCCCAAAACATATATTGGGAGTGGTTCGGGACTAAACTGAAGAATTTCAGAACTTGTACAATACTTAGAAAATTTTCTCGTTTTGGAGGGTCACACGCCTGTGTGAGTAGGCCGTGTGGTCTCACATGCCCGTATGGCTTGGGACACGTCTGTGTCCTCAGCTCGTATAACTCACTGTTTATGACATTATCAACAAAATAAGGTCACACGATCAAGTCACACGCCCTTGTGCTAGGCCGTATGGCGAATTTAATTTTCATGAATTTTCATAAATAAGATGCAGACTTCACACGGCCAGGGCACACGCCCATGTCTTTCACACAGCCGAGACACACGACTGAATCTCATGCTCGTGTGCTTACTACTGGCCATTCTATTTCTCAAAACTAAGGTGTAGGAGACACACGGCAGGATCACATGCCCATGGGGGCATACCGTGTGGACAACTTTGAGGTTATTTTCCAAGCTGATTGTCACCCTTATTTGCTCAAACACATACATAATTTCAAAGGCATTTAACATGGTATAATTAAGTGATTAAATATCATCAATTAAGTCATGTTCATGGCAACTCCATCTCAACTTATACATGCTCATGTTACTATACCTTGTTAAGTCAAGTTTACCAAATCACATGCACTATATAACATCAATTTACTCTATTTTACACATTCATATCTTATTTGTCATCATGCCATTTACTCACGATTCCATCATCAACATCCATGATCACATTCACAATTCAACCATGCCAAACAATTTTAACCACAATATGTATGACCTTAGCACATGCATGGATATATGAATACGTTTACACCCCTAACAATCAATATGAACCATATCTCATGGTCATATACAAAATGGATAGTGAAATTATTATTAGCCAACGCATTGGGCCAAATTAATATGACACATAAACAAAAAGACCAAGTCCCCTATACATGCCACATTCAAAATATCAAAACCAATTATACCCAAATGACTAAGTTGATAGTGTGATCGATACTCCGACAACTTCCGATCCCTAAGCTAGCTTGGCGACACTAAAAGGAAATAAAAAGGAAGGGGTTAAGCTTTAAGCTTAGTAAGTGTGCATGTAAATAATAAGCAACATTAAACATGAATTAACATACACATAGCATATTATAAATTTGCACATAATCATCAAATGATCGTAGGCATATCTTACTCATTTGCAACCTTACCAATAATGCATCATAAATCGAGCTCATATCTCATGAGTTTTGCGTACGTACTTGTACCACTTCATAACATAATCATAACCTTTCACATATTTGGCAAAATCTTCAAATTACCCGTTGAATCACTTGGAATACTAAAGGATACCCGGGAAAATCTCATACACATAATAATATGCCAATGCCATATCCTAAGATATGGTTTAAATGGGATCACATATTTCGATGCCAATAGCCCAGCTATAGTCTTACACGATATCTCGTATCGATGCCATGTCCCATATATGGTCTTACACGAAATCAAATATCGATGGCATATCCCAGATATGGTCTTACTCGAAATCACACATAACCATAATGTCATGACATTTGTATCCTATCTATTCCTAAGGTTCAACCGTGAATTTTACTACATCGAATCCTTATTGATCGTATTCATAACAATAATTAAACAATTCATGCAATATCAAAATATTAAATGCATAATATAAAGTTGCATTATTTACACACGAACTTACCTCGGTACAAAATATGGACAACTAATTCGATTTAGTCTAAAATTTCGTTCTTTCCCCGGTCTAGATCCGGACTCCGTTTTTCTTGATCTATAATAGAAAATTTAGCTCATTTAATTATTACATTGTTCAAATCAGTCAAAAAACCATACTTTGGCAAAATTATAGTTTCCCCTAAACTTTTACATATTTGTAAATTGGACCCTAAGCTCGTAAAATGAAATGTACTCATTTTCTTTGTTACCCAAGCCTAGCCGAACCTATGTCATGCTTGTACCAGCCCACATTTTTCATCAAATCACATTTCTACAACCCATTTTTACAACTTTTACAAAATGGTCATTTTTAGGTGTTTTCATCAAAAATCACTTAGTAAAAGATGTTTATCACGCATCAAATATTCATATTCTTCCATTAAACATCAAAATACATGCATGTCACACATGGGTCAAATTTCAAACATGAACCCTACTTCAAAATATGGCTAGAAATAGCTAGACCGGTTGATAACAACTTCAAAAATGTAAAGAACATTAAAAACGGGGCTAGGATGCACTTACTATCAAATTTGGAAAGTGAAGAAACCCTAACTATGGCTCCTTAGAAATTTCGGCACTTGATGGAGAAGATGGACAAGATTTTTACTTCATTTTCCCTTTTAATTCTTTTATTAACCAAATGGCCAAAATGCCCTTTTTACTAAACTTTCTAATTTTACCTATTCATGCCCATTTTTGTCCATAAAAATAGAAATTGGTCAAATTGCTATTTAAGCACGTCTAATTAATAATCCATTTCTATTTCATGCTTAAAGCTTCTAGAATCACATATTTTGCTACTTTTTCAATTTAGTCCTAAAAATCATATTGGACACCCTATCCACAAAATTTCTTAACGAAACTTTCATACAGTCATGCAAACATATCATAGACCTCAACATATTCATAAAATAATTATTTTTACTTCAGATTTATGGTCTCGAAACCACTATTCTGACGTGGCCCAAAATCGAGATGTTACACTGAGTACGTTAACATGCTATACTGAAGCTAGGGACATGGCTTCCGCCATCCGATGATTGGATTAGAATCAACACCGATGGTGCGAATAAATTAGTGTCTCCATGTTGCTTGGACTAGTGGCTTTCGAAAAATCATTGTAGCAAGTGATAATGTAGAGCACGTATTTGTTTTGGCACATTAGATTGGTGAACCGAGTATCAAAGCTCTGATTAGGCATATTTTCTTTCTTTGAAATCGGTTTGCTTTCCTAATATCCACCTAAGTGCTATGCTATATCTCTATTCTAATATCATATTTTCAAGAACCTAATTAATCTTTATTAGTATACCAATCAAATCCTAACTATACTCCCAAATTTATAAGGATTGTTCTTATTATTTATCATTTGTACGATTTAAAAGTTTTATAATAAACCTCATATACACGTGTATATATATAGATTCATTAATTATTTCTTTAATATTCCGTGACAATTCTTAAATACATTGATTCATAAAGAATAATAATAAAATTCAAATCCAATCTTATTTATCTTATTCCATTAAACAAATACTATTTCTCCTCATATTATTGAAGGCATGTCATTTTCTTAATATTTAACCACAACTGCCCTTATCATTAACCATTTCACATAGTTATTTAAAATCTAATATTAATTTCCACTTAGCCATTTCTATAAGTTAAAACTCATGAATGTAATGAAATTTCATTACAACGTACTCTCTCCAAAATCAACAAAATAAGGAAAGATTCTATTAAATCTTAAATATAAAATTATGCTAATAATAAATTACTAATAAAAATAAATATTATTTTCATTATCGATACAATAATTATTACCACTTAATTAAATTTCGAATTTTATTATTTTAAATTAATTATCACTTAATTAATGTTATAATTATAAACTAATTAAAACTAATATTTATCATTATAAATATATATATACATTACCAACACATTTTCATTCAAAATAACATCTAAATAATTAAATCATATTTTACCATTATTTAATTAGTTTTGTTTCCTTCACCAAAAAGATATAGTTTTTATTATTATTTGAGATGTTTAGTTATTATTTTATGTTGGGTAGTTTTACTATTATTTGTTTTAATAATATTTACATTATGAACGCTTTATTATTGTGTTGTGAAATAGTATTATGACTCATATTTAGATGAAAAATTATTTTATTTAGTTACTTAATATTCTTATTATTGATTGTTTTCATTTTTATTACTTTTAAAATATTATTTTATTCTCTCAATTATTTTTAAAATTAATAGAATTTTATTATAAGTTAAACCTGTTCTCATATAATTAGAAAATATTTTAAAATTATAAAAATAAATGCATAAAATCGCGTTCGTTGCACGGCAGTTGAAAACTAGTATACATTAAAGTAGTATACACTTTGTTGGGACACCAAACGCACCAAGCTTATTATTCAAAATTGTAAAAAAGAAAAGTATCTAAACAAATCCGTTGTAGTCTAGTTGGTTAGGATATTCGGCTCTCACCCTAGAGACCCGGGTTCAAGGCCCGGCAACGGAATTTTCTTTTTTGCATAAAAGATAAACGTAAAATCTACAATTACAAAAACAAAAATCCAGAAAGTTGAAATAGGTTATTAAGACTAAGATTAAACTAATTGGGTGACTGCATGTTCAAGAACAAGAATGTTGTTCCATGTCTCTATTTGCAGAGGAGTTAAAGTTACAAGAAACGAGCCAGATTAAGCATAAAGTTGGAAGCCCTTGACCGATTCTTCTTCAAGGTTTGGCTATGGTGTTTCGGTGGTGAAGATAAAAGAGAATAAAATGCTTTCTCGTTCTCTCCACTTTCTACTTTTTCTAATATATTTAACTAAAATTTAACCTTTATAAAATATAAAATCCTTCACCAACCCTCCATACAAGTTCCTAAAATGGTCTACACGCCATATTAGGCCTTTTTATTTACCTTATAAGTCCTTATACAATTAAAAAAATTCATAATAATTAACTTTTATAGTTTTTTATGATTTAGTCCTTATACCTTAATTAGTCACTAATCCGGTAAAATTACCTATCCAAAATTCAAATCACCTATATCGTAACTTCATAAATATTTAACAAAAATATTTACGGGCTCGGTTTACGGGAACAAGGTCCTGATATCGCATTTTCGAAAACCATTGACTTTAAGGTCAATACACATACCTTGACTAACTTTCCAATTAGCAAATTCATCAGACCACAATTCATATAATATTATAATTAAATTGTAAATATTAAATAATAATATTTACGGGCTCAATCATTAAAAAAGGGGTTCCGAAACCATCGTTTTTGGTACCACTAAAAACCGATTGTTCCAAAAACTAGGGCCAAACACTATATTTATAATAATGAATAGTCTTCTTGCTCACATTTTAATGGGCCTTATGCATTTCTTATGTACAATGGGCCTTACACATTTCTTACGTTTTATATCGCCGAAGGATAGTATGCATTTTCTTATGTTTTATATTATCAATAAATGGGTTGCATCTCTTACATTCTATATTACCAATGGATTGCTTGAACATCCTCTATTTTACATTTTCTAATAATCTCACCCACGATATATATACGTCACATCGTCGTCGTATAAATTCGGATCCTCTAATTGACAACTGCACCACTCAAGTATATGTCATACATTTTCGGATTGTCGAGCCAATGACCATCTACCTGCTAAATCACAAAACGAAATTTATAAGTTAACTATGAATAGAAATACCATCCGCAAAGCGAATTATTAAAGGGGGTAGGCATGAATTTAATTGCCTCGTAAGGTATTGTATATTCCTAAGTCATTTGACCGACAAATTGTACCCTTTACCTCGCTACTTTATTAGCAACAACTATGACCCACGAGGACATATTGAGGATGTTCTTGAGGCACAGTCACTTTATAAACTACCTCTCAATTGGGGGGACTATTGTTTTCCCACCACCTAACTAGGACACGTGGCAACATGAGAAGCAAACCAAAAAGAAACCTGCAAGTGACCCTCCGCCCCTACCAAAAGGTCACTAAGTGATCGACTACCTGCATGCCTCATATCACCTGCGAGAAATGATCGTCTATCCTTATCACCTAATTGGAGCCTTCGTTAAGCCATCCTCTATTAGCAAATGCGCTTTCCTTGAAGTGGAGACCACCTAAAGATAATTGTACCTCCCATCGAACTACAAATTGAAGTTTTTGGAAATTTCAAAATGGAAGCATTTTCCCATACTTTCCTTTCATCAAGGGAAAATCTTCTCCTTATAAAGGTAAACTATTCCAACTGACCACCTGTTATTTCATTTGCAACAACTACAAGACGAGGAAACTCTGCGAATAGTCTCAAGGCACAGTCACTTTTATAACCTACCTCTAGACTGAATGGGACTATTGTTATATCCATACCACAATTTGGACTCGGTTGAGTCCTAACCTATTATGGACCTTCCATTGGGCCCTCACTACTCCTACAAATACTTCAAGATACCGCTTAGTAGGGGGAATCCTCTCTACACAAATCTCTAATAAGCTAAGCAGTCATCTTGAGTACTTCCACTATTCGGCTCTTGGCCTAAAATAAGTGAACCAACCTCCTTCGACACTGCCCCTTTCCTTCTCCACTTCTGTTGATATTATGTATCAACACTTTGTAATCAAGAATTGTCTCGTTTCTTGATTAATACAACTTAACTTCTGTAATACCCCATACCCGTACCTGAGACTGGGATAGGATACGAGGCATTATCGAAATTTTCAGAATAATTTTAATTAATTTATATTATTTGGTATTCATTTTCATGTTTCATGTAACATCCTTTTCATATATTCAATTCAAAATATCATATAAAATATGATACAATACTTAAATTGTCATATTTACATGCTCATTCAGGGTATCCGAACCTACTTGACTAAATTGCAAAAATACCAAGATTTAGGGGCATATTAGTAATTTACCATTTTCCCAAATTTCACCCAATCTTAAATTGATAATTTCATTCAATTTATTAATTTAGATAATAAAACAATTTATTCCCTCAATTTAGTCATTTTTTACATTTTTACAAAATTACCCCCTAAAGTTTTACTTTTATTCAATTTAGTTTATGAGCTTAAAACATGCAAATTAGCCATGCTAACTGAATATTCATATATATTTTTCCTCCTCCTCCTCTCCATTCCACATCCTTAATGTATATAACATTCTTGTAAGTACGATTTCACAATTTACTTATTAATGCTCACATCAATCTGTTCACACGAGTCATAGTCACTCAATTATTTATAATTTGAGCTACAGAGCTCAAAATTAAGATCCGTAAATTTTCCCTAAAACTAGACTCACATATCATTCCACCATAAAATTTTAAGAATTTTTTAAAATTTTATGGTTTAGCCAATTAGTACAGTTTATTCATTTAAGTTTCCCCTGTTTCACTATCCAACAGTTCTGATCTCTCTTCACTAAAAATTAATTATATCACAGTACAAAACTCGGATAATGTTCCCATTGATTTCTATTGAAAATAGACTCATTAAGGATTCTAAGCATATACATTTGAGACTCTAATTAATTTTCTCCAATTTTTGGTGATTTTACAAAGTCAAAACAGGGGAACCCGAATTCATTCTAACATTGTCTCACAAAATTCATTATATCTCATAATTTACAAATCCATTGCTTACACCGTTTCTTCTATGAAAAACTAGACTCAATAAGCTTTAATTTCATATTTTATTCATCTTCTAATTCGATTTATAAAATTTAAGGTGATTTTTCAAAGTTAGTCTACTTCTGCTGTCCAATATTGTTTTAGCTCAAGATGTTTATTACCATTTTTCCTCTAAATTTCAAAGGTCATACAATTCAGTCCTTACTCAATTAGCCCATCTATTAAGCTAATTTTTCTCAATTAACATTTTATTCCATCATTCTAAACTATTACACAATCTTTGAAAATCAGAATTTTAACACTAAACCTTAATTCACAACTTTTTCACAATTAGGTCGTAAAATTAATATCTATTGAAATTACTTGATAAAATCAACAAACAACAAAATCAAAGCTTCAAATTCATTTTATTTCATCATAAACAGCTAACACTTATCAATGATAGCTTTTAATTTTGTTCATAAAATCAAAAACTAATGAATTAAACACTTGGACCTAATTGTAAAAGTTACAAAAACATAAAAATCTCAAAGAAAAGGGTAAGAATTGAACTCACATATGTCAAAGTATGAAAAACCAGCAGCTTTCAGACCTCCCATGGCGTTTTTGCTGAAGAAAATGATGATATCTCTAGATTTTTCAAATTTGTCTTGTTTTATATGTTTAATTTGCAAAATTTCCCATTTTGCCCTTATTTCTCCTTGTCTTTTTTGCTGATTTTCTTGCCCAACCGTCCAGCCCATACAATTTGGGTCCAATTACCTTTTAAATCCCTCATTTTTAATCACTTAAACTATTTAATCACAATTTAATAAATTTTGCACTATTTTCAATTTAGTCCTTTTTAATTAATTGACTATCCAAACATTAAAATTTTCTAACGAAACTTTAATACTAACTTAATAATACTCCATAAATATTTATAAAAATATTTATGGCTCGGTTTATAAATCCGAGGTCTCGATACCTCGTTTTCACCCCAAATTTACCTGATTAATTCTTTTAAAATCGCAAAATTCACTAATTAAAAATAATTCTTTTAAGTTCGCGCTTGGCCTATAATTATTATTTGTTAAAATTTCTAAACTTACTCGTCGGATTTAGTGATCTCGAATCACTGTTTCCGACACCACTGAAAAATTTGGCTGTTACAACTTCATTGGAAATAAATTTTTATATATGATTAATTTTATTAGTAAAACATAACAACTAAAAGTAGGTTAATAAATTTAATTGACGAAATCAAAAAATATTAAGTTAGCTCAATTAGATCCATTAAGACTTATATCAGTCAATTAATCAGTTAAATTTGAAAATAGTCGATCACGTCCTAAAAATCGATCCAACCAATCAAAAAATTCAGCTTAATCTCTCTCCTATTTCCAAGTTCTAATGCTATTTAAGAAAATTGAAAAATTAAACTATTATAAGATAAGGGAACATAAATAAAATTTATTTAATAAATATAAAAATAATATAAATATATTATGACACATTTAAACATGATTAACATCATAAAATTATATTTGTAAATCATTTCATGTGTCAAATAATTTTCATTCCTAATTATATTTAAGATAATTATTTGATAGAGAGTAAATTTTTTAATTTCAATGCCATCACATGTCATTAATTGATATTTAAAAATAAATAAATAATAAATAAATGGGACACATAGAAATGTTTTAACCTCAAGTTAAAAAACTCCAACATTTATGTATCAAATAATATTCTTTCTGTTTACATAATCATAAACAACAAAAAATACCAACCTAAAATATGTTTTTTAATGAAAATTAATGTTACTTGATGGTTAAATTGGTCATATTCAATCTATTATTCCAATTTAATTATTAAAAACGTAAAACTTTTAATATACATTAAGAATAAAAAAAAATCAATTTAACCAATTGTACCAATAATATTTAAAAAGAATGTAATTCCATAAAACCTATTATAGTGTTGTTACTCAATTGAAGAAAGGATCAGATCCTATGATACATCCAATCAATTGAATGATATCAATAATGAGCCAAAACAAAATGTGAATCATATCAAACATTTCCTCCACAAGATAGTTAAAAGAGTTGAGGCATATTTACAAACTAGGGTTTTTTGAAAAGCAAAACGGCTGTTCATCTTCCTCACTCTTTTAGCTTCAAACTATTGGAGGCTGTAGGGGAGCCCTGCAATATTCACCAAGTGTAATTACAATTAATTTCCCTTTAAACCCCTTAGAAGTTAGAAGTGAGAATAAGGTACTAATCAAATAAACGCAATGCCCCATTGATGTGAAGTACGCCGAGCACTGCTACTGATAGCGCAAATTCCATCACGAATCGAAGTAATCCCCTAGTTCACACAATAAAGCAATTGTGAGTTTTGTAGAAGAAAAGCGCACACCAATTTCATATATTTTAAATAACGCAAAATGGAGCACAAGAAAGAAAAAAGAAACAATCAGCATCAAAGCAGAACAGATTTAGCTCAAGATCGATTCTAACAAATAATCCAAACCAAGAAAAAAAAGAATTGTAAAATATAAAAAAAAAGGTTATAATTAAAAGAAAAAAAAAAAGAACTTACGGATTTCGTTTTATGTAGTAGATACGGAAATAGGTGGAGTAATATACAAGGTCAGTCATCGGAATGGTAAGCGTATAGGAGGGACTGAATATGTTACAGTGTATACTGAATGCCAACATGATAAATGGTGTTAAAATTAACAAGCGGGCAATGAACAGAAGCAGCCTCTCAGCCACCCTACTACTCCAACTGCTCAAACAATTATTAAAAAAAAAAAAAGGAAGAACAATTTATTTATTACTATTACTTGATTGGAATCAAGAAAGAAAAAAAAAAGAAAAAGGAATTGTTTGTACTTAGTCATTTCGCCCCCCATGCATTTCAGATTAACTTCGTCTCTTGCTCTCTTCAAACTGAATCCTTCTTTCGTTTTTCGTCTTCGAGAACAAGGGAAATAGGTCAAAGGGAAATGCAGAGTAAAAAAGAGAAGCTCCTTTTCAACTTTTCTTTTACGTGGGCAGTTAGCGTAGATAGTTTATTTATTTACTTTTATATATATATATATATATATATATATATATATATATATGTACTTTTAAAAAAAGTAAAATTTTTGTTATGCTTTGCTGGAACCGTTACGCCTGTTCAAAACAGAAACTACGCTGCTGCTTCAGGTTCATATAGAATACAATTACAATTTTAAAAGAATTCAATAACAATGGTTACGAATTCTGAATATAAATAATAAAACGGATAAAAAATATTGAATATATAATATAAAATATTAATTTGAGTGAAATTAATTTTTGCAATAACTTTACCATACATCTATTAATCGTGATCTCTATGTCTCATTCATAAAAAGAGATGCTATTAAGATATTGAAATGGAGCATCAGTTATATTACAACTGTAGAAACTGCAAAAAGAAGAAACCAACAGGTGGGAGAGAACTGGAGAAAATATAACGTAAACTTAAGGATATAGCACACCAGCATCCATGCATGGGGTACAAATATCAAAATTATATTTGAGGATGTAGATAAGCAAAGTCAGTAATAACGTGAACTGGCATCACGCGGACGCTCCTCTGGTATGAACCTCTACCGGCCCCAAGATATCGAGACTTCCCTTTGTAGGAGTCAATTGTCAAAGTTCTCAGGGTTATATCCTTACTGTCCATCTCTAATAGCAGCGGAATCCGCAACGCTACCGTAACCATAAGAAATATTATCGGTTGGCATGGTATTAGCCGAAGCCACGCTGCTATGACGATAATAGTCCATCATCGCCTGCTCGTATTGTTGTTGGCGTACAAGAGATTCCTTTTGCAGGAACTCATTTCTGTGATTGGCAAGCGGTGCTTGAATACTGATACTAGCATTTATTGCATTTATTTTCTGAAATTATAAGAATAGAATTGTTACCACTATGCAAAACTTATGCAACATTGTTGAAAACAATGTTAACCAAGGGATATCTAGGAAGAAGAGGAAAGGACATATGAGAACAAGACTGCATTGCCAGTTTACTTCGTTAAATAATAAAGCTTACAGAAACAAGCATCATTTACGTTAAATAAGTTGCATGCAATCATTTACTTTGGGTGTCATTGGATTTGACACTTTTGATCCACCTCCATTGTCGGTCTGATTTTGGAGTTGGATTTGGTTGATCCTTTTCAAGTATAAAACGCTTATAGTTGCCCTTGAAATTGACCTGACTTGAGCTCCATCATCTGTGTAGATATAATCTATAAACTTGTTATAATTTATAGTAAAAATATCATATGAAAAAATATAAAATTAAGACAATATAAAATTAAGTCGGCGGTGTCCGCAAGCATACAGGTCAAATGTAATATAATAAAGTTTACAACAAAACACTGATAAATATTTCGAGGATTGTACCTAAGAGATTTAAGATTGAAGAAATTATTATTAAATTAATTATAGAAAGTAATTACTAATCTAATCAAGTCAACGAATTAGTAGTGTGAATCTAAACTAATTTTTAAATTAAACAAATTAAATTAATAGAACTAAATTAACCTAATGGAATTTCCTAATCCTAGTGTCGATAATGCAAACCTCTAACCTATGATCGATTAAATCTCTAATTATCTAATTAAATGATTAATTATCCTAAATTGAGTTATTAATCACCCTTAGTAAGATCATACCCTTCTGGCCTCTTCTACACTAAGGATTACCACTTAAGTCACCCTTCCGGTATCTTTCTAGGCATACGGGTACCCTCTTGGTCTCACCGCTTGGTACAAGTTACACACGATAGGATATCCTTTCGGTCTCACCTATCTAAATATTCTATTAGTGGCGTCATTCCTTAATATACTAAGCACTCTTGAATAAACAACCAATTTCAGATAAATAATCACTTAACAGGTAAATTAGTTTATTAACCAAAACATACAAGATATGAGTAAAGCGCAATAATCTATTCTAATATTCGTACGAATATTATTTGGCCAAATCAACGAAATATAAATAAAATAATAGAATAAAAAGATAAGAGAATGCTTATGAATATATATTGAAGCATAATCTCGGAGCAATCTTCGCTCGCAATTGTCTTCATATTGGAATAGAAAAGTTCCGACTACACGATTATGAAAAGAAAATATGAAGAAAATTAAATAGAAAAAATTGTCTGTCTAAGTCTTCCCACAATTTCGGTGACCCTACAGTTGATTATATAGGCAACAGAGTACTTGGTGACCACTTAACCCTAGATACAATTAGATACCAATTAATGCAATATTCTGCTAAATGCTAGGGTCCAAATAAGGAAATATCCCAAAAGTGTCGTCCAAAGAATCAACCATATTTTGGTTTGCCATCGTCGCGTCGTCGTGACGTGGGAAGACTCCTTGTCAAGACATTGCCACGGTGAATTTCTTCCCAAAATCATCGTGTCGTCGTAACAAGGTTCTTGGCCTTGGCGGCTTCATTGCTCTATCAAGCTTCCTTATCTCGCGGCATGATCATCATCCATTGTATTCTTAAACCTGAATTGGCATCCTACACACTTAATTAGCCGATTAGGCACTCACGAGGCCCGAGTCGACCTTATGGGTCATCGAAATAGTAGAAAATACATAAAAATGCTTATTTTATTAATATTTTATTCCTAACATACTAATATTGAAAATGTAATAATTAAAACTAAAAGTGTTAGAAAACAAGCTCATTAAGTGTAGAAATAGACCAAAATAACTATTACATTTGACGTCAGGTCAAATATCCCCACTCTTAATTCCTTACTTATCCTCAAGCAAGCAAAACAAAAACAAAATAAAAGCAAAAAACAAAACAAACTGAAAACAAAAAATAAACATGTAAGAAAAGAAATGTACTTGAGCTAACTTAATACAGGAAATTGGATAGAAATATATTAACACGATAATTTAAATAAACATATAATTCTAGAGTGATACATAATTGACTCACAACTTCTAAAATTAAACGGTTTACTTGAATAAATTACAAGGCAAACAAATAAAAGAATATTAAGTATAGGTTTCCATCAAGACATATATACAAATATACACGTATGTTCCAATGAAAATAAGTGGTAAAAACATCAAAACTCAGCACAATTTCATCCATATACGATACTACCTAAGTCACATAGGACTTTTCGTCTTGTAATGTTCTGCGACTTAAGTTGGCTTGGAATTAAAAGAACAAACTCGACAAAACGGCTAATCACGTACGAAAGTATTTTGACACATTATATTATCCTTGATACTCCCTCAATTTTGAATAAAATCACCACCTTATATCCACTTCTCTCACATTCCTTTTCTCTCTATCACTAGGGACTCATATAGTATTCATGAGTAAAATTATCTGAGCTCATATTTTTTTCCAAACAAATGTGAGCATACTTTTTTTCCAACTCACTTTATCTTTTTTTTTCTTTTTCTTCGAGATTTTCTCAATTGCCACTTTGGCTTATTTTTCTACAAGTTCAAGAAATCTTATACTCATTATACCATACAAGTCCTTAGCTTCACTCATTTTTTTCTCTTTTGGAACCTTAGTGATGTATCTACCTAATCCCTCTATATAAATGGTCAGACATCTAAATCCGTGCAAGGACCAAGAAATAAAGGATCAAATAGAATATATAATAGGCTTAAAGTTTCATTTATGGTTCATCAAGAAAATGGGTTAGGGCTCAAAATATGTACTAGGGAAAATATTCACGGGATAGCTTTTTGGCTCAAAAAATTGTCTAACAAACAATACCATAGGTCATCCCTAGGTAATTCTATACATGGATTAAATTAGGCAAGCCTATCAATTTCTATAACCTATAGTTCAATTAAACATGCATGTTATTATTTATCATGTGGTATACTTAACATCTTAAATCTTTTCACAGTGTAATAAATTGAACTAATTAGTCTAAAAATAAATAATTTAGAATAAATTATTATCAAACTAAATTTACAATTTATGCATAAAATCTTATTAAGCATAAAATCTTATTAACATTCTCCTAATCAATCATTTGTATTTCTATAAGCTCGAGCACAAACAAAACACAAAATAAAAATTTTAAAAACTACTAAAATTTTCTCTGTCACCCCTACACTTTAATCAACATATTGTCCCTAATGTGCTATAAAAAATAAAGAAAGAGGTTACCTGATAAGCTTTGAAAGTCTATTGCAAATGGTGGGATTGTCTCTTCCTTGTGGTTTTGGCTCGAATTTGTAGTGTCTCATAATTTGTAGGGTTCCTATGCTGAAAAGGAAAACACACAAAAAATATATATAATAATTTATATATGTTTTCACTCCTTCAACCGTCAGCAAGGTTGTCAGCATCGAACTCCTCGGAGTCATTTCCCTTGTCCAAGATGGCTCTTAGCTCTTTTCCTCGAGCAGTTGATGGTTCGGGTTGTGCTGGTTGGGTTGTGCTGGATAAGGTTTGCCCAAAATGGTGAAGGTTACGGGCATTAGAATGACTCTATGTCGAATTGTTCGGCTAGATGGCTTATCACCTTTTCATACTCATAGTTGCATACGATATTGTACTCAAGGTAAGCCTCTATGCCGAATTGTTCAGCTAGATGGCTCATCGGTGTTGTATGTGGTGTCGTCACAACAACGGATAAGTCAATATGTCATGTCTCGATGAGGAACTCCTTTATGTCGTGACGTCGACCCGAAGTTTTGAAAATGTTGTAAATTAATACTTGTTCAATTCCGAACTAACTTTAGATCATACATAGGTTTGTATAAGACTTGGGAAAGGTTGTATGTCATGTTTATGGTTTGGAAATGTTATGTTTGCATGGATTAAGCTGTGAATCAAATTGAATGTTAAATGCTTGTAGTTGCTCCGATGACAAATGTGATATCCTGTAGCTCAAATCTGACAATCAGGTCGGGTAAGGGGTGTTACAAGACCGATTGAGAATAGCAATGAAAATGGTGGTAATAGGAAACCACAAAATGGGAAGTGGAAGCCCAATAGCAAACCAAATGGGCCAGTAAGGCGCTTCCTTTACAAAGGTCTGCATATTGTGAAGGATTGCTTGAAATGATCCATGCTATTTGTTATCAAATGGGATGATGAACCAGATAGAGCATCGATGAGACTTGGTTTGATTATACGTACCACTGAAGCCAAGAAAGTTAAAGAGAATGAGAAGAAGCTAATCAAATGCTTCTTGTGTTGTGGTTTGCATAGGATGTGGTATTGTCCAGAGCGATCCAAGACTTCCATGATTAGTAAGGAAGTGGAAGTGAAGCTAGAGAGTGACGATTTGTAGCTTGGATCAATGATACTCAATTCTGTGAAAGTGAAGAGGGATCACAAGTAGAAATAGTTGATGCATGTAGACATAAACATCACAAGTCAGAGGAAGAGTGCTTTTATTGATACGAGGGCATCAGACTTGTTCATATCAAAAAAAGTCGTGGGTAAACTTGGTCTCTCAGTTAGTGAATCAACTAAGAAGATCAAGATTGTTAGTTCTAAAGAGGTCTCAACTATGGGAGTACGTGGCATAAAAAGTTGAGCAACAGATCAGTCAATAGAAAGGCAAGAAAGACTTAAAGGTAATTCACTTGGATGATTACAACTTTGTTCTTGGCTTAAATTTTCTTGATAAGATTAATACTTTTTTGGTTCCTTTTGTCGACTGTATGTACATCTTGGATACTAGACAACAACAATGCATTATACCGGTAAGTTGAAACATGAAGGACGGAACGAAGGTATTGTCAGCAATCCAACTAGCTGAGGATTTCTATGTGAGAAATAAAATTGACTCGGTAGATCGAAAGATTGCTACAAAAAACCCCTTTAGAAATGATAGAGGAGCGACAGACTAATATGAAGCTTATTGAGTTATCAGTGGGGCTACCACCTAATGAGAGGTGGGTTGTACATTAGACTTTAAGGAAAAAGTGGAAATGCAAATTGGGCAACTGAAACGAGTAAATGAAATGAGTGAGGTACATCTCAAACACTTTGGTAGTGTTTTCATTCTGACTTGTTGGCTTGGCAAGGACATAAGGGCCCTTTTAGTGTTCGAAAGCAAGTAAGCCGAAGAGTTTACAAACCAGAGTTAGCAGCGAGACTCAAGGTTAACCCGATGTTAAATGTGGAGGTATCGAAGCCTATTTGTGTGGATCAAGGAGATTCCGATTAAGGCAAGGAAAAATCAATGCAAGTAAGAGCAGCAAGCTCTTATAAACAATATGTACAAAGGAAATGAAAGGTTCGAGTTAGGCGACGTCAAGACAAATGTTTCGAGGGGTAGAACTTCCTAATAGAGAGACGAGTTGGGATTCAGTCGAGGCATTGAGGCAATTCTAAAACGAGTCCAACTAGTGTCATTCCGAGGATGCAACAATGGCGTTGCAAGAATGGGTAGGGGAGAATGTCTTAGGTCATGGATCAAAGCCCGTGACCATTGCAAACAAAACTTGTGGAGAAGCCATGGACTGAATCGATTCGTAGAACCTATGGAGAAGCCTATCTACTTGAAGCCTTGGTGGCCCAGTGAAACACTATAATAAAACTAGAGTTACCAGGGCAAATAGTGTAAATCCTAAAAGGATAAGATGTATAGAGTTTAAATACTTTAGGACACTCAATAGTATATAGGCTGTAATCTTGACCATCAATGCAACTTAATCTGTACCGTTGGTTTTAGGGGAGCTCAACTATAAATAAAGGCTTCCCCCTTCATTTGTACTTATCACATTGTATTCAGTTATTCTTAAGTTAAAAATATATTAAGAGCATTTACTCAAACACTTTATGTACATTACTTGCTTGTGGCTTTTCAATTCTCTCTTGTTGCTCTTTTCGTTTTAAGTAACTTCCACCATATTTTTTCGATGTCTTAGAGAATTTTTAAGAGAATTCTCAATTTCGAGGATTAGGCTGAATTAGACAAATTTGAAGTGAAAAAATCGCTTAAAGCCATGTGGTTTGCT
Organism: Gossypium arboreum; assembly: GCF_025698485.1. NCBI lineage: Eukaryota > Viridiplantae > Streptophyta > Magnoliopsida > Malvales > Malvaceae > Gossypium > Gossypium arboreum. The sequence continues at coordinate 132,715,387 of NC_069075.1, forward strand.
AGACTTAAGTTCTAGCCCCATAACATGTAACCATTCTTTCTTTTCCCCTGTTGTTAAACATGAGAGTGAAAGCACGATTTTGATTTTCAGTTAAAAGTTGTTATGGTCAATGTCAAAATGTCCCGTTTCGCTCTCACCCTCAAAACTCACCATTCCATTAAAAAACATTCCTAAACGCAACATTTTAACTATAAAGCAACAGAAACAAAGAAAGCAATAGAATTAACAACATTTTGAATGCTAAATTATTTCCCTTAACAGTATTTAATTTATTCTTTATCCGCTAAAAAATGTAATCTACATGTAACAAGTGTACTTCTTGTAGTAAAAGCAGTATCCTATGGCAGAACAAACCACTACAGCACCTATGGCATACACGGAATACCACAGTTTTTGCTTGACATCTTCGTATACATTCCTACCGATCTGCTCCAAAAGGAACTTCGGCTCTTGGCCATCAAGAAGATTCTTATTCTTCAGCAACATCATCTTGCCCTTGTGCAACATCAACCGCATTCTCTTGGTCATCAACGATATCCAAGTGCTCTCTGTCTCCAACATCAACATCATTTGACCCTACCGACTCAGTCAGAGGGTCCTCAGAGTCCGAGTCTGGGTCCATTAAGCTGATTCCAACCGCACGTCGCTTCTTCTTGTTAGACAAGAAACAAAGAACAAATAAAAAGGAAATGAAATGAAGAAAGAAACCGACAATGTGGTTCGTCAACCTCTATGCTTCGTGGAAGATAAACTCAGGGGGGCTGCACACAGAAGAAATAAATATAAAAACTAAAGAAAACCGAAGGCAAAAAAGAAAAAAGAAAAAAGAAAAGATAAGAAACCAAGAAAAAATCACCTTGGTGTAGAAGAGAACTCAGACTAGAAGAAATGAAAGGAGGTATGCATCATTTACATAAGTTTTTAAGAGTGAAAACCGATAATTTTCACACAAAAATATGTTAACCCAATAATATATTTTTATAATAATTCTAACTAAAATATATGTATGATATAAAAAATCGCAAGTTAAAATAGTGACTCGTATCTTATTTATGTTTTTTTTTTTAAATTTAAATTATATTTTTAAGGGCCACTTGATGTGAAGTTTTTAGTTTTATTATCAGCGTAATATAATTAAATCTTTTAAAGTAACTGGGTTAAAATGTTAAATAAAGTTAATTTAGTAATCAAAAGTGCATGATATTAATCAATTTGATAAAAATATGATGTGATTAGTAATATTGGATGATAAAATCTTTTAGCTAGTGTGAAATAATTTAAAATTAAAAATTAAATGCATATATATTGTATTAGTGTAAAATTAATAGTTTTACTAATAAAATAACTCAATTGATATAATTTTTAAAGTGGAGGTGAGTGTTGAATTAAATCAAATGAAAATTTTCGAATTAGTTGAATTGACGAGTCTCATTTTTTCAAATTGAGTTGAGTGAAATGAAATTTGAGTTAAATCAATTGAGTTAAATTAAAAAATTAAACATGTTAAATTACAATTTTGTTATAATATAACTAATGTCATTTTAGAGCACATAAATTTGAAATCATATATATTTAAAAACTCTTTCAAAGCAAAATATGAGAATAAGACAATATACTTTAGTATGATAAATTTGATTTAGTAATTCACTTCTTTAAGTCCTCAAATTTATTATCTTGGAATTCTTTTTAAAAAAAACTTTTTATATTCTTTTGAATTTCTTTTTATAATTTTTATTTTCATATTTTTAAAAATTATGAAAATTTGAAAAATTATTCTAAAAGTCTTGAAAATTATTTTGTAAGTTTTGTTGTAAGGGATCAAATTGATTATTTTTTAAATAATGGAAATCAAATGAATATTTACACCAATCTGTTATTTGAGTGATCCAAATTGTAAAATTTAACTCGACTCGAACTAAAAATAGATTAATTATTTGAATTACTCAAACAAACCAAATAACTCAATTTGATTTACTCAATTTAAAATTTTTTCAATTTTTTCGAGTCAATTTTTGTATGTTCCTACCTATGACAACATCTAAATTCTTGAATTAACATTATTATAGGATATTTAAATTTATAGAACAAACAAATTTAATAAAATAAAATAAATGCAAAAATTATTACTCATATGAATCCTCTCAGAATCTATTACGAAATGATAATCATAATATTTCCATAAAAAATCTAAATATAGTGGATTCACAATATATATATATATATATATATATATATATATATATATGAGAGTAATCTACACAATTTCATCGTTATCAGTTGAACAAAAATTCATCGTAATCATAACATCCTAGTGAAGCAAGAGAAGTCAGCATATGCCGCCACCTCCTACTTTGCGCCGCTCCCCAACACCGACTTTTTAAATTATCCATTTTCCTCAACATAACACGCCTCTCTTTCTCATTGCTTCTTGTTAACTAAAATTTTGAGATTTCATTTTAATCAAAGCAACCATTTTGTTTCTTTGTATTTTATGTAAGTAATCTCTTATCTTTTTCTTTTTCGTTTTCATTTAGTTTACGGGAATATGATGCAATAGCAATGAAAACTAAAATTTGTTTGGTTTTTTTTTTTCACTTGATGAAATATGTAATGAAGTTTTTAATTTAATTGATTTGGGTTTCATCAATTAAATGGTTACTGATCTCAAATGCCCATTTCTGTTTCTGTTTTGATTCATGAATACATACAAATGGAATTCAAGAACTGCATTTTAAGCCATGCAGCAACGAAGCTTATGAATTAGTTTGCTTTCTGAACATTTTGTTGTAGTAACAAATTTAATATAAATGATGCTACTTATACTGGGGTTAGCAGGATGCAGCTGTTGACTACTTCAGATACAACGAGCTTGAGTTATTGGTTGAATTGGAGGGTTTTGATATGTTCATTTATAGTTTCAACACCACTTGTCGTATCATTGCTTATAATTTGGAAATATGAAGGATTGAAACAAGTTAAACGTGATGGAAAAGAAAGACATGAAGATTTAAGTGTCGATGAGTTATACGATGATGATGTTTGGAGGCCTTGTCTTCAACAAATCCATCCCATTTGGCTGCTGGGTTATCGGTTCGTTGCGTTTTGTTTAGCTCTTGCAACCATTGTTTTAAAAATCATCACCAATGGAGGTCGCATATTTTACTATTATACTCAGTAAGCAAATCTTTCTTCTTTGAACTTGCCTTGTATTAAGTTACTTATACTGTTTATTTAATGTAGCTTTTAAATTGAATGAGCTTAAATCCAATGTATTGTTCATGTCGATTAGAATCAAAAAGCTAATTCTGGAGGGTGTAAAACAAAATGTTCTAACTTCAAGTTTCGGTTCTGGACAGGTGGACTTTTACGTTGGTTACCATTTATTTTGGGGTATGCCTTACACTTTTTCTTTTCCTAGTCTTTGTGCCAATGTTTCTGCTTCCACAACAAAACTGTTGTATCCATATGACTGTTTGATTTTCACCTCTTTTTTTGCAGTTCGGAACAATGCTCTCTATTTACGGGTGTTACCAGCATCATAAAATGAGCAGCTGCGGTTCTAATGAACAGCATGTTAACTTAGATACCGAGCAAGGATACTACACACCTTTAACTAATAGAAAAGATGCTGATGTACGGAGAAAAGCCTTAAATCTGCAGGAACAATGCGATGTTTCACAAGCTGCAGGCGTCATTAGTTATCTCTTTCAAGTTATATTCCAGGTAAATTCTTTTTCGCCATTCAACAGAACCATACGGATACTCTAAAATCACTTTTTGTAGCACTGCAAATCCTTTGAGATTTTCATGCGGCTTTTACAGTACTCAGAACTTTTATGTTAAATCTCATTTTGATTTTTCATATGTAGATGAATGCTGGAGCAGTGATGCTTACTGACCTCATTTATTGGTGCCTTATTTTTCCTTTTCTTACCATCGAAGATTATGCATTGAATTTTGTGAGTTCTGTATCCCTTTGTTCATCTGGTTATTGCTTACAATATCTTGCCTGTATACGAACATGTTCGTTATAATAGGAATTCAATCACATCCAAAGTTTAGAAATGATCATCACATCATGTAGTTGAAGTTCATAGAATCATACTAAGCTGTTCCATCTCTTCATTTTTTTCTCGAAATACCCATGTTCAGTGCATATCCAAACATGAGTATAAGGATATGATCCTTCAAAGACCCTCCAAATACAATCAGACACGTACAGGTGTCTGACACTAGCAATAAAATCCAAGTAACGCAAGTTTAGAGGACGATTTCATAGCCATATCTCTATATCTCCTCATCTCCAGTAAAAGAAGATCCATTCATTCTATTTTTTTGTAATAATACCTTTTTTCGGTACATTATTTTTCTAATAATACTTATATCAAAACTGTTGGTTGATGTTTCAACTTGAACTTGTTTTGTCTTTCTTCCTTGCTTGTAGTCTACCAAGACAAAAGTTAATCCACGTCTCTGTATTTCAGATGACCGTGAACATGCATACACTCAATGTCATCCTACTTCTCGGTGATACAGCCTTGAATAGCCTGGTAAAATATTTGTTGTTTTTCAATCTTGTTTAACTGATACCGCTTTTCTTTTCATCATAATAACATTGAATTGTGTATATCTATCAACTACCTTCCAGCGGTTCCCTTGGTTTCGAATTTCTTACTTCATCTTATGGACGGGTGCCTTTGTTATTTTCCAGTGGATTGTTCATGCCTGTGTCTCGATCTGGTAATGTCGGTTTTACTATTATCTTTCAAAATAATGCACAAAACTTTCTTATCCAAGAACTGTGATAATTCTCTGTTACAGGTGGCCATACCCATTTCTTGATTTGTCGTCACCTAGTGCTCCATTTTGGTACATCTCTTTCTAGTTAAAGTTCTACTTCTAAATGAACTTTTAAATGGTTCAGATCTTGTCAAATATACTTCATGGCATTCACATCAGTATTTTACAGAATTAGTCCTTTGGGATAATCTGCTAAGTTATTGTTGATTTTTTGTTTTAGGTACAAAATGTTAAAAGATGTATAGTTCAGGTATCTAATTATGTTAAGCTTCTCTCATTCTTTTTCTTTTTCCCCCTTTTTTGGCAGGTATTGTTTGCTGGCAATCATGCATATACCATGCTACGGCATATTTACTTTAATAGTAAATACCAAGCATTACCTGTTGTCAAAATGGTTCCCTCAGTCATACCGATGTTAATATAAAAAATGTGTGCTTTGTATTTGTCAAAAGGCTGATGGACTTTGCCGAAGTTTCTCTGCAGATTCAAACAATTTTTAAGCAGATGTTTTTGCCTACCATTACTATCTTCAAATTTTGCACTAAAACAAAATTTTGGAAACAAGAGCCAATGTATATAAAAGACAAACTCAGTTTATTTTAAGTAATTTTTTTCTAGTGCTTGATTAAAATTACTGAACTTTAGCCTGTTCTTGACTATATTAACACGACAAAAAACGCGATTACCAGGATTCAGCCAAGTTTCATTTATCAGTTTTCAGTCCTATTAAAGAAAATGAAGATAGAAAGAGCAATGAAATACTACAAATTTTCCGATGAAATTGAGAAATTAGAAAAACGCAACTGCCAATTTTGTAGGGCTGAAAGGTAAAAAGAAATCAGAGGAATGAAAAAACACTCTGAAAGCCAAGAAATGAGTCTACTTCCCTGGCTTGGTCTGTAGAGGCCAGTGAGCGGCACTGCCTTTTTGAGTCACTTGGAAATGGCTTGTCTTTCCGACCATCCTGGATAGAGCTTCCAAGATCTGTTAGATGCTTGCTGTTCTTCACCTTTGAAATATCAAATGATAGCATTTGAAAGGATGATGTGCCAGTTTTGGTGCTTGAAACTTTGGGAGAAACAGCCAAATCTCCATTTGCTCCACCGGAACTTCCTTGGAGTACATTGCTTTTCGCCTTTGTGCCAACCTTGGTGCCACAGGCGTCTCTGTTGACTTCCCCAGGTTCCGGTTCTGAAATGACCATTGCATCTTTTGATGTTCCTAACGTAGCATTGCTAGATCCTGGCTGATTGACTTAGTTGTGTTCCTCGGTACAGATCCAACAGTCGGTATCAATGGATTTTAGCGTGTTGATTACTGGAAATTTCTTGGACCTTTTTTCTTATGTGATCAAAATATTGCTTCTTCAGTCAGACTTTTGAACAAGAAAGCTTCATGTTCAGATGGAAGATAACTTAGGGTGACCAAGTGTTATAGTATCAAATACACATGTGATTAGTGTGTAAATAGCTTAGTGGTTAGGCAGACAGTTACAAAGCTGGTATTTGTTATATTTCTGTTAGTAGCAGTTTAGACTTCATTTTTCTATATAACCTTGTATTGTAAACAGATTAGACCAGAGTTAAAATTCTTTACCTTGAGAATATTTCTTCTTCTTACTATAGTTCTATCGTGCTGTTCTTCTAGTATTTTATCATGGTATCAGTCGTTTGGTGATCCTTGGGCAATTCTAACACGCACTCTGCTGAATCCGACTCTGTTGAGCCTCATGGCTCGGTGTTTCTTGGTGATCGAGTGGTCACCTCATTTCCTCGACATGAGGTGGTCAAGCTGGATGAAGGCTCGTTTGTCCAATGGCAGCAGCAAGTTTGGCTTGTTGATGGCTTCTACGGACTGTTTACTTCTTGATGGCTCGTTGACGGCTCCGGCGCTATTTGTTCAATCCTTCGATAGAGATCTTGCTGTTAATCCGGCTGTTTCGGTCTTTGATCAACAAGACAGTTTACTTACCTCTTAGTTGTTATTGACGATCAGCTCTTCGTTTCTGTCCTCTTTCACGGATGTTCGCACTACTCGTGATGTTTGAATCATGGCGACCAATTTGTTTGCGGCTGATTCCAGTGCGAAGCAATCACAGTTGCACCATGAGCTTCATTCTCTCCGTAAAGGTAGCCTCTCAATTCGTTCGTATGTGAATAAAATCACAAGCTTGTGTGCTCTTCTTGCAGCGTCGGGATCTCAGATCTCGGAGGATGAACAGACGGCGGTTCTTCTTGCCGGTCTCTCCTCTGAGTTTGATGCTATCATTTCGTCTGTGTCTCTCTCCACGAGCCTGTTGTCCTTTCAACGCATCGTTGATGCTTTGCTTGAGTGTGAAGCCCGCCAAGTCCGGTCCGCTCAAGAGGTGTTGGTTGCTGCGAATGTGGTGGAGGGGCCGCTCATTCCACCCACGGATGGTCCCTTTCATGGCGGAGGCCATTCGTCTGTTCGAGGTCGAGGGCATTCGTTTCGTCTGAGAGTCCAGTGCCAAATTTGCAGTAGGTATGGCCATCTTGTGCAGAGGTGTTATTATCGGTACATTCGTGATGAGTAATCGTCGATCGACGCACCTATGGTTCGACGGGGTGGTTTTGTGCCTGGAATGGTTGGGCGAAGTGATGATCGAAATGATGGTCAGTTTGGAGCAAATTGTTTTGGTCAAAATTGGAGGCCATCTATTTGGCCGAATTCTGACTTTGATGGTGGTGTCCCACGTGGGTCACATGCAGGGAATCCATTTGTTTCCCATAGACCTAGACAGTATGATAATGTTGGCCCAAATTCATTTGGTAATGGGCGTGAATTTGATAGTGGACAATATGCCATGGGGTTCCAATTTAATAATGAGGCTTTGGGCCGATTGTGTGGTAACATGGATTCTAGGCCACGTGGGCCTAGTAGGTCCGTTCGCTCCCGTCCCACTGATGGACAATTTGTGCCTGAGCCCTCTGCCAATTGTATTGATATTGACCGCTCTTGGCAGACTGTTCGTGAGGCCCTATGGCGAACAAAATCGCGTGCTCGTGTGTTTAGTGTTGCCTCGTCTCTATATGATTCATCTCAATTTGTTAGGCTTCCTCCCAGACTCTTGGGTTGCACGCTTCTGATTATTCTGGTGCTACTGTGAATGACTCTAATTTTAATTCTACTAATTCTTATGTTCCGGTAGGAGGCACGTCCTAGTGTCCGGATTCGGGGGCTACTCATCACGTGTGTCGCAATGCTTCGGATTTGCATGGAACCACTCCGTATACAGGTAATTCATCTCTTTTAATAGGTAATGGGGTGTCTACTCCAATTTCATCTGTTGGGAGTACAACTATTCCTACGACGCTGAAATTACTCCATCTTTCGAATGTGCTATGTGTGCCAAGCATTTGGAAAATTTTATTGTCTGTATCTAAGTTTGCTACTAATAACAATGTGTTTTTTGAATTTCACCCCTCATATTGTGTGATTAAGGACATCTAGACACAGGAAATCTTAATGCGAGGCCAAGTTCGTGATAGACTCTATCAGTTCTCAGCAGGATCGAGTAGTTTGTCTCCGTCTGCTCATAGTGCTGTTGTTCAATGTTCCTCTACAGCGGATGATGTTTGTAGCTTGTGGCATAAGAGATTGGGTCATCCTGCTCCTAATATTGTGTCATATTACTGTAAATAAAAATCGTCTTGATAATATTTGTGTTGCGTGTCAGAAAGGAAAATCTCATAAATTGTCTTTTCCTCGTTTCAGTACTGAGTATGTTGATTTGTTTGAATTGGTTTTTTCTGATGTGTGGGGCCCGGCTGTGGTTCCATGTGAAGGGAATTTGTATTACGTTTCTTTCGTTGATATGACTAGTAGATTTACTTGGGTGTATCTAACAAATCGCAAATCTCAAGCTGTAGAATGTTTCGGTCAATTTCAGAAGATGGTTCACACTCAGTTCGAGAAGTGTATTAAGAAATTTCAAAGCGATTGGGGTGGTGAGTTTCGTGTTTTTTCTTCGGTGCTGGCTCGTCAGGGGATTCTTCATCGTGTTTCCTGTCCTTACATGTTTGAGCAGAACGGTGTCGTTGAGCTTAAACATAGACATATTGTGGAGACTGGTCTTGCTCTTCTGGCCTAGGCTAATATACCTATGAAGTACTAGGGTTATGCGTTCTGTGGTGCTGTCCATCTTATCAATCGCTTGCCTACTCCTGTCTTGACTGGACAATCTCCGTATCAACGTTTGTTTGGTCATGAACCGACTTATGATCATCTCAGAGTGTTTGATTGTTGTTGTTTTCCACACTTACGCCTGGTTGTTAAACACTAGCTTGAGTTTCAGTCCCAACCATCTACGTTTCTAGGGTATAGTGCGCATCATAAAGGTTATTTTTGTCTAACACCTGATGATAAGGTTATTGTTTCTCAGCATGTTGTGTTTGATGAAACTCGATTTCTGTTTCCACTCTCGTCTCCTACTAGTGCTCAGCCGTCTCCGGGTAATCCTATGTATGTTCCTGTTGTTCGATCGTTTACCACTACGAACACTGGTTTGCCTTCTGCACCTCCACCGGAGGGTGCTCTACGAAGTCCTGCTGATCACTCTGCTATGCGTGATTCTTCTGCTCCGTATGATGCTTCTCCTCATAGTTCTGTAAATTTACTAGATGATTCAAGGACTGGTGTTCAAAAAGCGGCTCCCTCAGGGACTGGTGTTCAAGAAGAGGCTCCCGCTACTTTAGTTGTTCCTGCTGAGCGTGTCTTTCTTCTTCCTGTTTCTACTACCAATACACATGGTATGATTACTCAGTCTAAAGCTGGTATTTTTAAACCCAAAGCTTTGTGTGCCGACAATATTGACCTTGAGCCAAGTTCTGTTGAGGAGGCTCTTGCTCATCCAGATTGGCGGTCGACTATTCAGGCTGAATATGATGCTTTGATAGCTAACTCTACGTGGGAGCTTTGTTCTCTCCCTTCTAGTTGAAAAGCGATTGGTTGCAAGTGGTTGTTTAAAATAAAGAAAAATCTTGATAGCACAATTAATCGTCGTAAGGCGCGATTAGTGGCCAAGGGCTGTTCACAGGTGCCTGGCTGTGATTTTCCAGAGACATTCAGTCCGGTGGTCAAACCTGCTACCATTCGTGTTATTCTCTCTGTTGCTGTAACCAAGGGCTGGCCACTCCGGCAAGTCGATGTCAATAATGCCTTTCTGAATGGTGATCTAGTTGATGACGTGTACATGCAGTAGCCTCCAGGTTTTATGCAATATGGCTCTAGTGGTGAGACACTGGTGTGTCATCTGACTAAAGCTTTATATGGTTTACGACAAGCTCCTCGTGCCTGGTTTGACAAGTTAAAACAGTTTCTTGTTTCTACTGGTTTTACATTGTCCAAATCAGATGCCTCGTTGTTTGTTCATTCTGCCTCTGATTACACTTTGTATGTGCTTGTCTATGTGGATGATATTGTTATTACTGGCAGTTCATCTGATGGAATAGATTGTTTTGTCCAGTAGCTATACAACAAGTTCGCTCTAAAGGATATGGGTGACCTTCATTATTTTTTGGGGCTTGAGGTTAGTCGATCTTCCTCTGGTAGTCTTCACTTATGTCAGCGCAAATACATTCGAGAGCTTCTTGCCCGGAGTTCTATTTCTACTGCCAAAAGTGTTCATACCTCGATGGTCAGCTCTTCCATGTTATCAAAGGATGAGGGTGATTATCTTACTGATTCAACTGGATATCGTAGTTTAGCTGGTGCTCTTCAGTATATTGTGTTAACCCGGCTTGATATTGCCTATACTGTTAATAGGGTGTGTCAATTTATGCATGCTCCCACTAATTTGCATATAGTAGCATTAAAATGTATTCTTCGGTATTTGCGTGGTACTCTTTCTTATGGCTTACTTTTTCGGCGGTCTGAGCGACTTTCGTTGGTCGGTTATGTCGATGCTAATTGGGGGCTTGATTTTGATGATCATCGGTCCACTACGGGATTCTTTGTGTACTATGTCATACACCTATATCTTGGTGTTCCAAGAAACAACAAGTTGTCTCTCAGTCTACGGCCGAGGCTGAATATCGTAGTTTAGCTGCTGCCATTAGTGATGTTGCTTGGCTGACTTCTCTCTTAACAGAGTTAAAACTAAGTTCACAGTATGGTGTGATAATTCTAGTGCCGTTACTATTGCAGCCAATCCAGTTCTGCACTCCAAGTTTAAACGTGTTGAACTTGATCTGTTTTTTGTCCGGGAAAAGGTGGCTAGTGGAGAGTTGGTTGTTGGTGAAGTTCCTGCCTGTGACCAAGTGGCCGATATTCTCACTAAACCATTATCTGTGTCGTTCTTTACACGGTTTCGTAATTCTCTTCGGGTCGTCCCACTTAAGGAAGTTGGATGAATGTTATAGTATCAAATACACATGTGATTAGTGTGTAAATAGCTTAGTGGTTAGGCAGATAGTTACAAAGCTGGTATTTGTTATATTTCTGTTAGTAGCAGTTTAGACTTCATTTTTCTATATAAGCTTGTATTGTAAACAGATTAGACCAGAGTTAAAATTCTTTACCTTGAGAATATTTCTTCTTTTTTTCTATAGTTCTATCTTGCTGTTCTTCTAGTATTCTATCACCAAGTAACGTTTTAAAAACCAAACTAGAATAAGAAATGATGAGTTACGTACAAAATTTCCGTAAAAAATGCACTTGATTCATCGGTGAGATTAATTGTAACTGAGCTCCCAGTAGTAATATGATGCTTTCCGGTTAGATTGTTGTTGTGATCGTCAGTAATCTATTCTGTCCCTGTGGATTCTGGCAAAGGATCAAGCAATATCTGTTGACGAATTTGCTTTTCTCTTGGTTAGAAGAGCGTTTTCTTGTGAGAATTAAGCCTCCAGATGATGGAGAATAGGCATTGTTTGGAGTTGAGAGAGGAAAGTTATTGGCTTCTTCTCGTATATGGTCCAATATTGATTACTCAGTGATGATTTTACAATCATCATTTTCAATTCCAGAAGCAAGCTCTCCTACAGAAATTTTTTTAGGCGGAAATTTTGCGTGAAATAGGACAAAAGATACTATGATATCTAATGAAAATTACTGCATAATCCCATACCTTCTAGTTCTTCATCCAAGAGGTTCAAACTGGGCCCGCAATAAAAAAAGATTTAGATGACAAGATAAAAAGGTGTAAATGAAATGAGCTACTTGAAATCCAGAAGAATTCTCTGGTTCTCACATTGAAGAACTTTCCCTTTTAGATCCAATCGAATCGGGAGGTCTTTGGGCAAAAGATTTATGTAATCGGGAGGTCTTTGGGCAAAAGATTTATGTTTGGCTTTATTGTCATCTTCTATAACATAAACTTCCTCAAGAGCAAAAAACTGAGCCGGTCTCCTTGCATGTTTAAGATTGGCATTTGAATTGCTCTCCTCAACTAGCTGAAGTTTTTCGTGGAGATCAACTCCAACTGCATAGATAAAACTGCAACAATGAGTCTTTAAAACTGGAATTTATGCGCAGAGTATTTATGACTTTTAGGAACTTAGCTGTATTCTTCAAAAACAAGATCAGCCTTTATGGTCATCTTTCCGAGGGGGCGTGCTATAGGGGCTGCAAGTATAACCAAACATTCTACACTAAGTAATTAAAGACCTAGCAAATTGAACTAAATTCATTCATGAACTCAATCAAGTACAACTGGCAATCGGTTCTGTAATTGTAAAAACTCCACTGTATTTAAGGAAAAATTATTCTGAAAAAGCATTAGTTTTAAGGGCATTGTTGGAACATTGGCAGCAACTTAACATTCAAGACAAGAACAAAAGCAAAAGAACCGAAAAAATGAAAGAATAAAGTTTGAAAACTTGAATAATGTAACCGGATAACAATTTTCATTGAATGAAATCAAAATATATGTGAAGGTTACATGAAATTGGACAGTTACCTAACAATGTAACTGTTCCCACTAATACACAACTAATACAAGTTATATTTCAAACTTAAGCAAGCTTATACATCAGCCATTACATCAAGTACAAATCAAAAACTAATCCTACTGACTTTGAATACAAATTTCAAGCTAACTAAACAAGTTACATTTGAACAAAATAAAACAAAATGGACTAAAGAAGCTGCTGCACTCGGTTCTGCTTCATTTCTGGTCTATTTGGTGAGCTGCTGGTCACATGTTGCATTGCAGGCCAATGCTCAACACTCCTCCTTGGACTGTATGCAATATACACCAATCCTGCTTCTTAAGTCCTCAAACTTTGTTGCATCAAGTGGCTTGGTTAAAATGTCATCCAATTGATCTTGTGAGCTGCAATGAATAAGAATGGTTTCTTCTGATTGCCCAGCCTCTCGAACAAAGTGAAACTTGATCTTAAAATGTTTGGTTCTTCCATGAAAAACTGGATTCTTAGCAATAGCCACTGCTGATTGGTTGTCAACTTTGATTTCAGTAGGTTCAAGTTGTTCTTCATTTAGATCACATAGCAACTTTCTAAGCCAAATGGCTTGATTCACTGTTGCTGTAGCTGCAATGTATTCTGCTTCAGCTGTGGATTGAGCAATAATTTGTTGCTTCTTAGAAATCCAACAAAAAACTCCTGAACCAAGAGTAAAGAAGTAGCCAGAGGTGCTCTTCATGTCATCAACAGAACCAGCCCAGTCACTATCAGAATATCCTGATAGCTTGAGCTCATTTTCCTTCTTAAACATGACTCCTTGGTTTAGAGTCCCTTTGATGTATCTGAGGATTCTTTTAGCTGCCTTGAGGTGAATCACATTGCAGTGTATAAATCTTGATAGGACACTAACACTAAACATAATATCAAGCCTAGTTGCTGTTAAGTAAAGCAGGCAACCTACTAGGCTTCGATATTCCTTTTCATCAACTCTTACTTCATTCCCATCACTGGACAACTTCTCCCCTTGTGCTACTAGTGTGCTCACTGATTTGCAGTTTGACATGCAAAATCTGTCAAGGATCTTCAATGAAAAAGCATGTTGGCTAATAAAAATGCCTTAATCAGACTAGTTCACTTCCATACCAAGGAAGTATGTCATGATTCTTAGATCTGTCATCTCAAATACTTCCAGCATTTGCTCTTTAAATTCATTGATCAATTCATCTTTGCTTCCAGTCACAAGTAGATCATCTATATAGAATGACACAATCAATAAGGTTTCACCTTCTAATCTCTTCACTAGAGTGTGGCTTCACTGACACTCTTTTCAAATCCAAGTCTAGACAGGTAAGTGTTTATCCTGTCATACCAAGCCCTTGGTGCCTGTTTCAGGCCATACAAGGCTTTCTTTAGTCTATAAACCTTGTTTTCTTGTCCTTGGACTTTAAAGCCTTCTGGTTGCTCTATGTAAATTTCTTCCTTGAGAAAACCATTCAAGAAAGCTGATTTGACATCAAGTTGATGAATCTTCCATTGTTTCTGTACAGCCAAAGCAAACAAAAGCTTGATTGTGTCAAGCCTTGCTACTGGAGCAAATGTCTCCATAAAGTCAGTGCCATATTGCTGACTATAGCCCTTCACCACCAACCTTGCCTTATATTTGTTTAAAGAGCCATCAGAGTTGAATTTGGCTCTAAAGACCAACTTGACACCTATGACTTTCTTCTGGTTTGGCCTATCAACCAAGTCCCATGTCTCATTCTTCTTGATCATCTCAAGCTCAGCTTCCATAGCCTTTTTCCAGCAATTGTCCCTTGCAGCTTCTTCATAGCTCGAAGGCTCAACTATAGCAACATTGTATCTGTGGTAAATGTCAGCAATGGTTCTGGCTCCACTCACAGGAGGATTATCAATGTCTGCATTTTCTGGTTCATTCTCAGTTGGCTTTAGGCTGATGTCAAATTGTTCTTCATCAAACTGGCTTGCATCTGAACCTTTCAAACTCCAAAACTTCCCCTCATCAAATTTGATGTCCCTGCTCACCAAAATCTTTTTTGTTGAAGAGTCATACACTCTGTAGCCTTTTTTGGTACTATTGTAGCCAACAAATATACCAGGAGCAGACTTTTTCTCAAGTTTGGTTCTTCTTTCAGCTGGAATAAGCACATAGCACATACATCTAAACACTTTTAGATGGAAAACTGATGGTTTGAATCCATACCAGGCTTCAAAATGTGTTTTTTCCTTCACTGCTCGAGTTGGAAGCTTGTTCAGTAGGTAAACTGAGGTGTTGATAGCCTCGGTTCAAAATTTACTTGGAAGTTTGCTTTGAAACAGCAAAAATCTGGCCATATTCATCACTGTTCTTTTTTTCCTTTCACAAACTCCATGTTACTGTGGAGTGTAAACAGTGGTTAGCTGATGATGGATCCCTGCATGCTCACAAAGCTTTTAAAACCTCTTAGACAAGTATTCAGTCCCATTGTCAATTCTCAAGGCCTTGATCTTGCAGCCTGACTGGTTCTCTACTAGTGCCTTGAATCTGTTAAAGGCATCAAACACTTCTGACTTTTGTTTCATGAAGTAGACCCAGCAAAATCTGGTCAAATCATCAATGAACAGCACAAAATATTTGCTGTCATTCAATGAAGGGGAATTCATTGGTCCACAAACATCAGAATACACCAGTTTAAGTCTTTCTGAGCTCTCCATGTCCGGTTCACTGGGAATGGAAATCTGGCTTGTTTACCAAGCTGAAAAACTTCACAAACAGTGTCCATTGCCTCAACCTTGGACATATTCTTTACTAAATTTAGCTTGTACAATAGATCAAGTGATCTGAAATTGGTATGGCCTAGTCTTCTATGCCATAGGCCAGCATTATCAGCTAAGCTTGTATAAGCTTTCTTCTCGAGCTGATTCACATCAAGCATGAAACATTTGTTTACCATGCCTACAGTAATCATTTCCTGGCCATGAAAGTCCTCAATAACACATGAACCATTCTTGAAAACTAGGGAATACCCTTTTTCAACTAACTGACCAACACTCAACAGATTCTGATCAATGTCAGGTATAAAAAGCCCATCTGAAATGACTTTGTTACCTGAACCAGTATTGATCACTACATTCTCCTTGTCTTTGGCTTCAATTAGACTCCCACTGCCTATTCTGATTTTTTAGGCATAGCTTCTGTTAAGGTCTTTGAATAGACTTTCATCAGCTGCCATGTGATGTGTGCAGCCACTATCCACTTGCCAATTGCATTTGACTTTGCTTGTGGTAGCAAAGCTTGTGGATGTGAAAACATGCTCCTCTTGAGCCTGAAGGTCCTTAGCAGCTTGAGCTTGGATCTGTTGCTGTGTTGGTGCCTTTGCTTTATTCTTGCACACTTTCTCAACATGGTCAAACTGCTTGCAGCTCCTACATTGAATGTCTGGCCTAAACCAACAAAATTTTTCAGAATATGTGATCTTCCTGCAGTGGACCCATGATGGAAACCTTCTCTTGCCTGAATCTTTCTTTGGTCTCCCTCTTATCAAGCCAAGGCTTCTTTCTTTTCTGGCTCGAACTTGGACCATCTTTGGCCTTTGCTTGGAAGGCTCCTTCAAGATGTTCTTCCTGCTTGTTGTCCTTCTCTGCTCCAATGCATAAAGAGAGTTCACCAACTTAGATAAAAATGGTTGTCAAGTCCCTTGAGTCCTCAAGTGATGAGATTTTGGACTCAAATCTCTCAAGGAGTGTGGTGATAACCTTTTCAACAACCTTGCTATCACTGAAATCTTTACCTAGCAACCTTATGCTGTTGACAGTGGCCATGATCCTGTCTGAATATTGCTTGATGCTCTCTGACTCTTTCATTTTCAGGTTCTCAAAATCTCTTCTAAAGTTAATAACTTGTTGCTGCTTTGTTTTATCTGACCCCATGAACTTCTCCTTCAGCCTTTCCCATGCTTCCTTAGGTGTGCTACAGGCCCTGATTCGAGTAAAGATTATATCAGTCACTCCATTTTGCAAGCAAGCCAAGGCTTTGTGCTTCTCTGTACTCTCCTCAACATGCTGCCTTATTTGAGCAATCATGGGATTGACCCTCAATGGAGGTGGTTCGATGTCATTCTCAACTACACTCCACAAGTCTTGAGCTTGAAGATATGTCTTCATCTTGACTACCCAAATATGGTAGTTTTCACCAGCAAACATTAGAGGTGGAGGTGGAGTGAAACTCATCTTGCTGAAACAAACTCAACAGCTTCGATTTCTTCCTTCTCAAGCTTATATTTTCTCAACAAAGCAACCAACAAATAGAGGCCCTCAAAGACGTAGGCTCTGATTACCATTTGTTGGAACATTGGTAGCAACTAAACAAGAACAAAAGCAAAAGAACCGAGAAAATGAAAGAAGAAAGTTTGAAAACTTGAATAATGTAACCGGATAACAATTTTCATTGAATGAAATTAAAATATATGTGAAAGTTACATGAAATTGGACAGTTACCTAACAATGTAACTGCTCCCACTAATACACAACTAATACAAGTTATATTTCAAACTTAAGCAAGCTCATACATCAGCCATTACATCAAGTACAAATCAAAAACTAATCCTACTAACTTTGAATACAAATTTCAAGCTAACTAAACAAGTTACATTTGAACAAAATAAAACAAAATGGACTGAAGAAGCTACTGCACTCGGTTCTACTTCATTTTTGGTCTGCTTGGTGAGCTGCAGGTCACATGTTGCATTGCAGGCCAATGCTCAACAGGCATTCATTACCGTCTGAACTCTAAACTTATACTTCCAATTTATAGCTAACAAGTAAAACATGATAGAACATGAAAAAGTAACACGAACAAGACTCAAAACATTTTAAATTGTTAAATTTATACACTTGTCATCATGTAAGTGACAAGAGTTCAAGAAGAAGATTGCATACCTTAAAAACTCATCCACTCTGCTACAACCAAGTCAGATAAGTAATATAGAGGAAAGAAGCAGAGATAGCATCTAGAATTATGCTTTCCACCATTTGGCATAACAAAATCCATACAGGAAAACAAAAAGTCTTTCTAACTTTTATTTGACTAAAATATTGGATTAAATAAGAAATATGTTTGACAAAAAACACCATCATTGCTCAAAACTATAGTATCCAAATTAATGTAAATAGCACATTATCTTCTTATAAAAAAGAATTAGGTTTTTTTCTTCTGAAGCAACGATCTGTAAGAGAATATGTTTAGTAAATTATATTTCATTAATGACTAATTAAGTAGTATGAAGAAGCATTCTAGATAACGTACCATTTCAGCATAGTGTCGCTTAGTTGATTGGACCCCTTGAGATCTTACTGCTAACTTAGACTTCACTTACCTCGATCTTAATCTCAACTTTTGGACGCAATGATGTGAGAAACTCCTTGATATGATTTCCAAAAGGAAATTTTCTACCAGTAACTATCTTTATCTTCCTTGGATCAGCTTCAGCTAATGTCTCAAATGATTTAATTCCTGTTGAATGCAGCGCCTGAATAAAAAGCATAACTATAATGAGAGGATATTGAATCTAAAAAATATTTAGAAATCCTTGTTTGCTCTCACTGCTTTTTTCATTTTCCCAAGTATCTTTGTCCAATGCATATCCAGACATTGGTACGAGGATATGACACTCCATGAATTCTTTAAGTAAACCCAACACCTACATCTTGGTCCAAGTAACATAGGTAGATAGAATAAATGTAGCATTATCAAACAAACTAATACTCGTCAAAGAAAACCTTTGCTGTCACCATGCCAATGCCAGGTAATTATTTTAACAGGTAAAGACTGTTATCCTAGAGTTTCTGATATAACGACTGGCTAAAAGGGATGAGTTCAGGGCTTCTCTATAGTTCTTTTTGTATATATAATATTCTTTGGGAATTCTACCCCCATTTGAGCATATTAAGGAAAACAAGCCAATTCATAATTTCATCAGTTAAACTTTGAAGTAATTCTTCTAAAAAAGGTTATATTCATAATTGAAGTAAAAGGATAATCGAATTGAGGTTAATAAACCTGTGTCATGGATAAATCATGAACTAAAGGATCCCTGGTTAAGCAGTCATTTCCCAAAACAAATATCTTTTCTTCTCTAGTTTGAATGCGTTTTTTCCGTTTTCCTTATCACCACTGACATGAAAACAGAGGTGGCCATATTTGTCTCCATTTATGTCATTCATAAGTTTCTTCTCATTGCATCTAAGCTGTATCCCTTCATTTTCAGAACATTAGTATATCACTCTCATATTTTCTTGAGAACATGTACAAAATTTACTGTTTTTTAAGTAACATTGTTGGGTTTTTGAACAATTTATCCGGATGAAGTATGAAGCTTAGTGTAAAACTTGATCAACAACGTAATAAATCTGGATAAAGAATGAAGGAAGATTGAGCTTCAAAAGGCTCGATATTTGCAGGATAAAAACAAACAGAATTTTACTTGGTAAAAGAAAGCAAAAATTGAGAGAGTATTTATCTTGAATGATTTCTGTTGAAATTCATTGATTAAAAAAGATGGCATACTACCAATACATATACTGGTCATAAGCTAGTTAGCTTTGACAGGTTTCACTTACTATTTTTAGACTTACTTGCACCGCTTGCACATTGCAACTTGCAAATCACAACTTGCATAATTAGGTTAGCTGGTCTATCAATCTTATCAGCACCGAATGCATTAAATACATTACATACTTAGTTCTAATTAAACTAAGTTACAAAATATTACTTAAAGTAACAAAATGAAACTGAAATTGAACAGTAGCATCAACTTCAGTAGCTGCCTGTACTTTATCCGGAAATATTACAGCAACTTGATCTTCATACTTCATCCACAATACTAGGACTGTATGTACTTTGTGTGCTATAAGTGCGGCTTGATCTGCTTCTTCATACTTTATCCGCATAACTTATGTTGCATGGCCTGCTCATTGGTTGCTTTATCTGCTGCATGCATGCCAACTTCAACAAACATGTTGGTGTTTTGGGACACTTTATCCGGATAAAGTATGGATTTCAGCCTGGAGCTTAAATAACAATGTAATGAATCTGGATAAAGAATGAAGAAAACTTCAAAATTCAAGTGAGGTGATTTGAGCTTAAACAACATAACAAAATTGAAAGCAAGAAATATTTTGGAGCATATGGAAAGAAAATCTGATGAATTTCATTCAAAATTTTTTTTTTGCATAAAACCATTACATATAAGAGACATAGGCTGATCATTACAAGTAAATTTTACCTCAAAATATACCAACTCCACTAAAAATATATTGAAACTTGTTAAACTAACTTGTTCATACAAACAAAGCTGATTTTCACTCAATCACTACCTAAACACATCAAATACATCAGCAACAAGTTGAAATCAAACCAAATTACATAACAACTACTTAGAGTAACAAAATGAACAAAATGAAATAGTTTCTTCAGCTGCATCTGCTAGGCTAGAGCTGGATGGTCTGCTGCTTGGTGGTCTTGGTGCCACATGCTGGCTAACTTCAACACTCCTCCTTGGCTAGCATGTTGCATACTCCCATTTTAGCTCTCAAATGAAGGAATCGTGTCACACTAAGAGCTTTTGTTAAAATATCAGCAAGTTGCTCCTCTGAACTGCAATGAATCAGTTTCACCTCATGTGCTTGCTCCATTTCTCTCACAACATGAAGCTTAATGCTGAAATGTTTTGTCATACCATGAAAAACTGGATTCTTTGCAATTGCGACAGCGGATTGATTGTCACACATAATCCCTGTTACTTTCTCTTGATGCAAATTCAGATCTGCTAGTATCTTCCTTAGCCATATAGCTTGATTCACAGCCCCAGTAGCTGCTACATATTCAGCTTCAGCAGTTGACTGAGCAACCACATTTTGCTTCTTCGAACTCCAATAAAAAATAGCTGAGCCTAGGGTGAAGGCATACCTTGAAGTGCTCTTCATGTCATCCTTTAAGCCTGCCCAGTTACTGTCAGTATAGCTATCTAGCCTTAGTCTATCAATCTTGCTATACAACAAGCCATAACTCAGGGTACCTTTGATGTACCTGAGTACTCTTTTTGCTGATCGAAAATGCTCCTTATTGCAACAATTCATAAAATTTGAGAGCAAACTGACAGAATACATAATGTCTGGCCTTGTGGCTGTCAAATATAACAAACAACCTATTAAGCCTCTGTAGATGGTTTCACTAACCCTTTTATTATCTCATTGGCTCGACAACTTTGTTCCAAGAGCCACAGGTGTACTTGTTGCCTTGCAATTCCCTTGCAATTCTCCATAAAAACCTTACTTAGGATCTTTGCAGCAAAAGTTTTCTGTCCTAAGAAGATTCCATTTTCTGTTTGGAACACTTCTATTCCTAGGAAATATGTCATTTGGCCTAAGTCAGACATCTCAAACATGTTCTTCATTTTGGCTTTGAAATCAGCCAACATCTTTTGATCTCCTCCTATGACCAAAATATCATCAACATACAGAGATACAATAAGCTGTGTTACAGCTTCTTTCTTCTTAACATACAATGTTGGCTCACTAGAGCTTTTTTGAAATCCCAGGCTGAGCAGGTACCTATCGATTCTGCTATACCAGGCCCTTGGTGCCTGTTTTAAGCCATACAATGCTTTCTTAAACCTGTAGACCATGTCATCCTTATCTGTCGCTTTAAAGCCTTGAGGTTGCTCAACATAGATCTCTTCTTCAAGAAAACTATTAAGAAAAGCAGACTTCACATCAAGCTGGTGGATTTTCTACTCTATCTGAGCTGTTAAGGCAACCAATAGCCTGATGGTGTCTAACCTGGCTATTGGTGCAAAGGTTTCCAGGTAGTCCAAGCCATACTTTTGGCTAAAAACCTTCACAACTAGCCTAGCCTTCAGTTTATTCAAACTCCCATCAACATTCTGCTTGGCTCGATAGACCCATTTCACTCTAATGACTTTTCTGTTGGCTGGTCTTTCAACCAATTCCCATGTCTGATTCTTTTCAATCATGGTCATCTCATCAACCATTGCTTGTTTCCAGCCTTCATGAGCTTCAACATCTTCAAAACAGGTTGGTTCTTCTTGTGCAACATGGGCCCTTTCATAAATTTTAGCCAAAGTCCTTGTACCCCTGACTGGCTCATTATCTATGTCCATTTCAGGACCAGTTTGTTCAGTTTCAGTCTGATCAGCCATAAGATCTTCAGAAACTGCCTCTGGCTCATTCTTGTCCTAATTCCAGCTTGTTTTCTCATTGAATACCACATCTCTGCTTACAAGAACCTTATTTGTTGAAGGATCCAAGATCCTATAGCCCTTTTTGACTGAGCTATAGCCTACCAGAATGCCTGCTTGAGCTTTTTTTTATCAAGCTTGCCTCTTTTTACAGCTGGTACTTGTGAATAACACAAGTAACCAAAGACTTTCAGGTGAGCCAGTGATGGCTTGAACTCGAACTAGGCTTCAAATGGTGTTTTGTAAGGCAAAACCTTGGTTGGAAGCCTGTTTTGAATATACACTGCTGTGTTGACTACCTCAGCCCACAGGTTTTTGGGCAAATTCTTCTCAAACATGATACATCTGGCCATGTCCATCAAACTCCTATTTTTTCTTTCACTTACTCCATTTTGTTATAGAGTATAAGTGTTAGTGAGCTGATGCTTTATACCTGCTTCATCACAAAAGGCTTGAAATTGAGCTGAGGTGTACTCAGTTTCATTATCAAACCTTATGGTCTTAAGCTTGCAGCCTGTCTTGGTCTCAGCAATAGTATTGAACTTTCAAAACATTGAGGCCACCTCTGATTTATGCTTCAAGAAGAAAATCCAGCAAAATCTTGAGTGATCGTCAATAAACAGGACAAAGTACCTGCTTCCATTTAGTGATTCAGTCTTCATAGGGCCACACACATCAGTGTGCACGAACTGAAGCCTTTCTGGGGCTCTCTAGGCTTTGTTTGAAGGAAATGGCAATCTGGCCTACTTTCCTAGCTAACACACTTTACAAACTACATCATTTTCAATTGAACCAGTGAAATTTTCAGCTAAATCGTCTCTGACCATTTGAGCCATTGATCTGAAGTTTGCATGGCCAAGTCTTTGATGCCAAAGCTTGGATTCATTAATAGAAGTTGTATAAGCTGAGTTTGAGGCTTTGTTTCAATCAACAAAAAAACTTTTATCTGTTATGGCTACTGTCATGAGCATGGATCCACTTGGACTAATAATTTTGCACTCACTGCCTTTGAAAACAACTGAATAGCCCTTCTCTAGTAGTTGAGCTATACTTAGCAAATTTCTGTCAATTTCAGGAACTAACAACACATTTGTGATGAGCTTGTTACCTGTAGGAGTCCAAATCAGGACATCTCATTTACTTCAGCCTTAATAAAGTGACCATTTCCAACTTTAACTTTTGTTTTGCAACTTCTATCCAATTACTTAAAAATGGCAGCATCTAGTGTCATGTGATTGGTGCAGCCACTATCTATGAGCCACCCATTTGAGACCTTCTCTTGAGCAGTTGAGCAAGAGACTGTAAAGACTTACTCCTCATGGTCACTGCCTTTTTCAGCTACCCGAGCTTCAGCCCTTGGTTGTTGTTGGTTCTGCCTTGGTCTACCCATTCTCTTTGCAAACCTTTTCAACATGGCCAATCTTTTTGCAATATTGGCACTGCACATCTGGCCTAAACCAGCATTTGGCCTCTAGATGACCAGGCTTCTTATAATGCCTGCATGGTCTATCCCATCTTCTTAGAGAATCTGACTTTGGTTTGTCTCTCCAAGTCTTCTTACCCTTGTTGATAGAAAAACTTGAAGCAGACTTTGTTTTGGCTTGGAATGCACCTTCCTGGTTCTTCTCTAGTCTACTGGCTCTTTTTTGCTCTTGTGCATAGAGAGCATTAATCAGCTCTATCAAAGAGATGCTAGTTAGGTCCCTTGAATCTTCCAAGGATGATATTTTTGCCTTATACCTCTCTAGTAAGGTAGAGATCACTTTCTCCACTATCCTTGCTTCATTGAACTGTTCTCCAAGGAGCCTTATGCTGTTTACCACAGCCATAATTCTATCTGAGTTCTGCTTGACAGCTTCCTCCTTCATTTTCATGTTCTCGAAGTCCCTTTTCAAGTTCAGAAACTGCTGTTGCCTTGTTCTCTCAGTCCCTTAAAACTCCTCCTTCAGCCTATCCCAGGCCTGTTTTGGTGTCTCACAGTCCTTGATCCTTGTGAAGATCACATCTGAGATACAGTTATGAATGTAGGACATGGCTTTATGCCTTTTGGTCCTTTCATCAGTATGTTGCCTGATCTGAGCCACTGTTGGGTTGGCTTTGAGTGGTGCTAGTTCAACATCTGAGTTGACCACCTCCCATAGGTCGAATGCCTGCAGGTAGGTCCTCATCTTGACCACCCAAATGTGAAACCCTTCACTATTGAAGACTGGTGGTGCTGCAGGAGAAAAGCCTGATGAAGACATAGTTTTTATAGATGTTCAATGACAGGTCCATTAAGACAATGGCTCTGGATACCAATTGTTGGTGTTTTGGGACACTTTATCCGGATGAAGTATAGATTTCATCCTGGAGCTTAAATAACAATGTAATGAATCCGGATGAAGAATGAAGAAAACTTGAAAATTCAAGTGAGGTGATTTGAGCTTAAACAGCAGAACAAAATTGAAAGCAAGAAATATTTGGGAGCATATAGAAAGAAAATCTGATGAATTTCATTCAAAAAAAAAAACTTTGGCATAAAGCCATTACATATAAGAGACATAGGCTGATCATTACAAGTAAATTTTACCTAAACATCTACTTAACTCCACTAAAAATACATTGAAACTTGTTAAACTAACTTGTTCATATAAACAAAGGTGATTTTCAACTCAATCACTACCTAAACACATCAAATACATCAGTAACAAGTTGAAATCAAACCAAATTACATAACAACTACTTAGAGTAACAAAATGAACAAAATGAAACAGTTTCTTCAGCTGCATCTGCTAGGCTCGAGCTGGATGGTCTGCTGCTTGCTGGTCTTGGTGTCATATGCTGGCCAACTTCAACAAAACATGTCTATCTAGACATAGATACTATGATTTTCCAAGAACTCCTTTGAATACATAGAAATTTTATGCATACTCATAACGAATATATATATATATCCAATATTCACACCTGAATCCAAATATCATCGAGAAAACAACAATTTTTAACCAAAAAGAAACAACTATTACTAGATAGGGATACATATAAGCAATCTCCTTAGCATGGCATATAATCTGTAGTACTTTTTCCAAACTACAGCTAGATGGTGCTTGCATAATGTGTTTCATGGTGTTAAATTTCAAATAGTACATTGTCATCATTCTTCCTGGCTCTGGAAAAAAGAAAGTGAAAGTAAGGGTAGGAATTAATGATATGTTTATACTTCAGGAAAGCTAAGAGAATGCTTAAAATTTTTAAGATACCTTGTGGCTTCAAGGCAAAACCATCTTGATCAGTCTGGATCATTTGATGGCATGATTGCTCATTAACATTTTGAACTCAAATTTCTGGTTTAAACAACATTGATGAGTAATATGATGTCAAAACAAACTCAATAAATCAAAATGGAAAGAATTTCTTTTTTAACTGCATAATTCCTAAGATTCTGATCGTGCATTCAAGGTGTCAAATTATATATCATTCAAAATATGGCTATATACATGCCTTTTTCATTCTCACATATAAATATGAGCACTTCATCCACTCAATTGCCTTCATGATGTCAGAGATGGTCAATTGAACTATTTCTGAAGTTCAGTGCACCGCCAAGCACGAGGGCAACCTACATTGGTAAGACAAATGCGAAACACACAATTAGAAGATATGGCCCAATTTTCAGAGAAGGCACGCACTATTGCAGAAGTCAAGAATAACAAATCTTATATCACTCAAACTTGAGTGCTGAGTGTCAAATACAAATATATGTCTAGCATGAATATGGTGATAGAGATAAGTAGCAGGAACGAGAGTAGAGAAAAATATAATAACATAACACATAACAAGTTTCATTAATATAACTAAGCATGTCTTCAGATGTAATTATGCAAAACCATTGTTGCAATAACAATTAAAACTTGCATCTTGAATCAATAACTCAGAATATCTCTTAATATTGGCCATTTTTTTAAATGTCAACTGACATAAAACCATAAATTTATATATCATAATAAGGATCATTTAAAGATTACCATTATAACAAATACAAGCAAACATATGTCTTAAGATATCATGGTATATATACATCTACTCATTTGTTTACAGATATATTATGTACCTATGCATGGGATTGAATAAGTTAAAGCTTAAAGATGCATGCAAGCATAGATACATTACATTACTACAAGCAAATTAATAGTTTTATCAATCTATTACATTACTACAAGCAAATTAATAGTTTTATCAATCTATCACACAGTAGCATAATAAAAAACAATCAAACATGTCGGGTTCTCCTTGCATGGAGTGTGCATGTTAGAGTCAAAGTACAAAGACAAAAATATACAAGTTTCTTCTAAATCGATTTAAACTGTAACAAATTTTCTCATTATTTAGGCAAACATAAATTGATATATGACCTAAATTATATTTATATTAAATAATATAACATAAATTAAAATTATATTTTTATAAATGATAATTAAAAACATTAAAATCATAAATAATAAAATTTAAATATTTTAAATTATATTCATAATAAATAATAAAATATATTTAAATTATTTTATAAATAATAATCAAACTTATATATTTATTAGATTCTTATATAAAATTATATAATAATATCTAATAATACTTTTATTTTCTATAAAACTCAAAAAAAAAGAAACAGAGAGGTTATAATGGGAAATTAGTTTTCCACTGCATGCATTTTTTTTCCACTAGTAGTCAGGGGTGTTCAAACTTTGGTTAAAACGAATTAATCGGCAGAACCGATTTAATTCAATTAATCGGTCGGTGGCCGAATTTAGTTTGGTCAGAGGTCGACTAATGATTTTTGAAATTTTGATTATCGGATAATTAACGAAATAAATAATATATATTATATATAATTGTTAACATTTTGTTTGGCTAATTTTTAATATTTATATAGTGTTTTAATACCTTATTTATTGTTTTGACCTCCATTTAAATGTTTTTGAACTATTAAAAATGAACATTAGCAATGTATTTTTTATATATTTTATATTTATTTTAATCAAAAGATAAAAAATTAAATTTTGGTTAATCGATTGAATTTACCGAAATATTTCGATTCAGTAAATGGTTAAAAAATTTTACATTTTGAATAATTTGGTTAATAATAATTCGATTTGGGTATTAATCGAACCAGCTGTTTGAACATCCCTGTTGGTAACTTTAGCTCCAATCCAAAATGAAACCAGCAGTGAGATAAGAATTTTTAACCGCACCTCACTATTAGATATCTAAATATCAAAACAATACAATGAAAAAGAATATTCTCTCAACATTCCATCTCACCATAGCTTATTTTGCATCCGAAGGGAGCCTAAATCTCTACTTCAATGATACAACATTTTAGATATCTTATTTTTAATTAAACTTTTAACAGTAAAAGAATCAAGAGAGGAAATGTGTTGGGGTTTTGACAGAAAATAAAGGAGAATTGAAGCAAAGAACAATGTTAAAATGAATTTGAACAAGAAGATGACTGAAAAGTGATCTCTATCTAATTTTCATTAAGTTGAGAAAATATATAAGTTACATTGAAATATGGCAGTTACCTAATGTATAACTGCTCCCACTAATACATGACTAAAAATTAGATTAAATTACACACAAAAGAAGCTGACATATCAGCCATTACATCAAATTCAAATCAACAACAAATCCTACCAACTTTAAAGTCAAGTTACAAAACAACTAAGGCAAGTTACAAATGAACAAAATAAACAAAATGCTGCTACTCCACTAGTTTAGCCTCGATGCTGGTTTGCATGCTGGTTTCCTGTTGCATTGCAAGCCAAAGTTCAACACTCCTCCTTGGACTGTATGCAACAAACACCAATCTTTCTTCTTAAGGCATCAAATCTTGTAGCATCGAGAGACTTGGTTAGAATATCAACAAACTGATTTTGTGAGCTACAATGAATCAGATTCACTTCCCTTAATTGTTCAGCCTCTCGAAAAAAATGAAATTTAATCTTAAAATGCTTGTCTTGCCATGAAAAACAGGATTTTTCGCTATAGCAATTGCTGATTGATTATCAACTTTGATTTAAGTAGCTTCAATCTATTCTTCATTCAAATCGCATAGTAACTTCTTAAGCCAAATGGCTTGATTAACAGCTGTAGCAGTTGTAATGTACTCTACTTCAGCTGTTGATTGAGCAACAGTTTGTTGCTTCTTTGAGCTCCAAAAAAAGACACCTGAGCCAAGAGTGAGGAAGTAGCCAGAAGTGCTCATCATATCATCAATGGATCCTGCCCAATCACTGTCAAAATAACCAATCAACTTGAGCTCTTTTACCTTTTCAAACTTCACTCCAAAATTCAAAGTCCTTTTCACATATCTAAGAACTCTTTTAGCTGCTTTAAAGTGAACAACATTGTAGCAATACATGAATCTTTACAGGAGACTAGCAGCAAACATGATATCAGGCCTTGTAGCTGTTAAGTAAAGAAAACAACCTACCAAGCTTCGATACTCCCTCTCATCAACTCTTTTATGACTGTTGTTGCTAGTTAATTTTTCACCTTGAGCCACTGGTGTGCTGACAGTTTTGCAATTGAACATACAAAACTTGTTTAAGATCTTCAGTGCAAAAGCTTGTTAATTTATGAAGATGGCTTGGTCAGTTTGAATTACTTCCATGCCAAGAAAATATGTCATTTCCCCCAAGTCAGTCATCTCAAAAACGTTTTGCATTTGTATTTTAAACTCATCAATCATCTTCCTTTTGCTTCTAGTTACCAGCAAGTCATCAACATAGAGTGATACAATCAGTAGAGTTTCATTCTCTGATTTCTTCACATTAAGTGTAGGTTCACTCACACTTTTCTCGAACCCAAGCCTAGAAAGGTAAGTATCAACTCTATCATACCAGGCCCTTGGTACTTACTTCAGACCATATAGGGCCTTTTTCAACTTGTAAACCTTGTCTTCTTCATCAGGAACCTTTAACCTTTCTAGTTGTTCAATGAAAATTTCTTCCTTGAGGAAGCCATTTAGAAAGGTTGACTTGACATCCAGCTGGTGTATTCTCTATTGCTTCTGAGCAACCAAGGCAAATAGAAGCCTTATTGTGTCTAGCCTTGAAACTGGAGCAAATGTTTCCATGAAATCAATGCCATACTGCTGGCTGTATCCCTTCACCACAAGTCTTGTATTGTGTTTGTTTAGAGAGCCATCAGCATTGTACTTGACTCTAAACACCATTTTACACCAATAACCCTCTCTGGTCTGGTCTGTCAACTGATTCCCAAGTGTCATTTTTGTGAATCATCTGCATTTCAGCTTCTATTGCCCTTCTCCAACGTCCTTCTTTGGAAGCCTCATCAAAATTACTAGGCTCAAGTAATGCAACATCACATCTATGATAGATGTCAACAATGGTTCTTGTGCCTTTTACAGGTTCATCATCAAAATTATCACCAATTGGCTCTTCTTCAGCTGGTTGCAGTTTGACGTCTTGCTGATCTTCTTCATTTAGACTTGCATCTTTATCACTCTAGTTTCATACTCTTCATTCATCAAATTTTACATCCCTACTCACCATGATCTTCTTTGTTAAAGGATCAAACACTCTATAGCCTTTCTTTGTGCTGTTGTAACTAACAAAGATATCTGGCACAGTTCTTCTTTCAAGTTTGGTTCTCTTCTCAGCTGGTATGAGAGTATAGCAGATACAACCAAACACTTTTAGGTGTGACACTGTTGGTTTGAGTTTATACCAAGCTTCAAAAGAAATTTTATCTTTGACAACAGTAGTAGGTAGCCTGTTAAGTAGATACACTAAAGTGTTCACTGCTTCAGCCCAAAATTTGCTTGGCAAATTGCTTTCAAACAGTAAGCATCTAGCCATGTCGAGTATTGTTCTATTTTTTTTTTCACACACACTTTTCTACTGAGGGGTGAAAATAGTTGTTAACTGATGGTGAATTCTAGCTTGCTTACACAATGTTTGAAACTTCTCTGATAAGTACTCAGTCCCATTATCTGATCTCAAGGTCTTAATCTTGTAACCTGACTGATTTTCAGCTAAGGTTTTGAATTTGCTAAATGCCTCAAATACTTCAGACTTTTGCTTTAAAAAATAGATCCAATAGAATCTAGAAAAATCATCTATGAACAGCACAAAATATATGCTGTCATTTAAAGAAAAAGTCTTCATTGGTCCACATATGTTAGTATGGACCAATTCAAGCTTGTCTCGAGCTTTCTATGCCTTTTTAACTAGAAAAGACAATCTCATTTGCTTACCAAGCTAACAAATTTCACACACTTTGTCATTGACTTCAAACTTGTACATGTCTTCAACCAAGTTCAATTTGTGTAACAAACCAAGTGATCTATAACTGACATGGCCTAGCCTTTTTTTCCATAACCTATATGTATCATCAACACTAGTATAAGCCATAATTTCCAACTGATTCATGTCCAACACAAAGCATCTCTCAGTCATGGCTACTCTGACTAGTTCTTGACCAAGTGGATCTTCAATAATGCATGAGTTATTCTTAAAAACAAGTGAATACCCCTTTTCTATAAATTGAACAATACTAAGCAGATTTTGGTCTATATCAACTACAAAAAGAACATTTGAAATTACTTTGTTACCTAAATGTGTACTGATTACAACATTGCCCCTGCCTCTGGCTTCAATGAGATTTCCATTCCAAATCCTGACTCTGGAAGCAAAGTTTTTATCAAGATTCTTGAAAAACCCTTCATCATATGCCATATGGTGAGTGCAGCCATTTTCTACTAACCAGTCCCTTCTAACTTTGCTTGAAACTACAAAGTAGGATGCAGTGAAGATATGCTCCTACTGAGCTTGAATATCCTCAGCAGCTTGAGCTTGATTTTGTTGCTGAGCTTGTGTCATTCCTTTGTTTTTGCAAACTTTCTCAATATGACCAAACTGTTTGCAGCTCCTACACTGAATGTCAGGCCTGTACCAGCAGTACTTATCCAAGTGTGTGGTCTTTTCGCAGTGAATGCATGGTGGGAACTTTTTCTTTCCTACATCTCTCTTTGGTTTCTCCCTTTTGTCAAGCCATGGTTTCTTCCCTTTGTAGCTCAAACTTGAACTTTCTTTGGCTTTTGCTTGGAAAGCTCCTTCTGGATGCTCCTCCAGTATATTGGCCCTTCTTTGCTTGAGTGCATATATAGAGAGTTTACCAACTCAGACAATGAGATGGTTGATAAGTCCCTCGAGTCCTCCAATAAGGAGATCTTTAGCTCAAATTTTTTAGGGAGAGTTGTGATGACCTTTCAAAAACTCTGCTCTCACTAAAATGATCACCAAGGAGCCTAATGTTGTTGACTGTGTCCATTATCCTATCAGAGCACTGCTTGATGGTTTCAGACTCTTTCATCTTCAAGTTCTCAAAATCCCTCTTGAGGTTGATCAGTTGCTGCTGCCTTGTCTTGTCTAACCCTATAAACTCTTCCTTCAGCTTCTCTCATGCTTGCTTTGGTGTGTCACAAGCCATTATCCTAGTGAAAATCACATCAGATACACCATTTTGCAAGCATGTCATTACTTTGTGCTTCTTGGCACACTTTTCACCATGTTATCTAATTTTTGCAATGGTGGGATTGGCCCTTAATGGAGCTGGTTCAGTGTCATTCTCGACCACATTCCATAGGTCATGTGCTTACAGGTAAGTTTCATCTTCACTACCCAAATATGGTAATTCTCACCAACAAACACAAGTGGTGGTGGTGGTGTGAAACTCATTTTGTATCAATAAAAACGACAGCTTTAGTTTTTTTCTTTTCAAGTTTTCTTTTCAAAGAAAGCTACCAACAATAGGCCCTCAAAGATGATAGGCTCTGATACCATTTGCTGGGTTTTGACTAAAAATAAAGGAGAATTGAAGCAAAGAACAATGCAAAAATGAATTTGAACAAGAAGATAGCTGAAAAATGATCTTTATCTAATTTTCATTAAGTTGAGAAAACATATAAGTTACATTGAAATATGGCAGTTACCTAATGTATAATTTCTCCAACTAATACATGACTAAAACTTAGCTTAAATTATATACAAAGGAAGCTGACATATCAGACATTACATCAAATTCAAATCAACAACAAATCCTACTAACTTTAAAGTCAAGTTACAAAGCAACTAAGGCAAGTTACAAATGGACAAAATAAACAAAATGCTGCTGCTCCACTAGTTCAGCTTCGATGCTAGTCCGCATGCTGGTTTCCTGTTGTATTGCAGGCCAAAGTTCAACAAAATGTATTTAGAGGCAATTGCATTTCAATTTTTCTATTACAAAAATAGATAAGTTAACCTTTATACGTTTCGAAACATGTAAATTAACCGTCCTTTAAATATTTAATTATCAATTTGATCCCTATACTATACATGTTTCTTTGCTTCCTTGTACTTTCCTTTCACCATTTTCAGCTTCATCTTCAAATTTTCTACCAACCCTTTTGTTTTCTTCAGTTCAAATAGTGTTGCGGACAGCTTGTTCTTGGCTTCATTTGCTTCTGTTATCACTTCTTTCAATGCCAAGGCTAAATCATCCATCGCTTTATTATTGTTTTCTTCTGCATCAACAATGAAGAAGCTCGCTCACCTTCTTGCGCACGAATCAATTTCTCTTTGATAAATTGAAACTCCAATTCAAGTCTTTTTAAATGGTCATCCCCATGGAAGTTTGAGAGGAAACACTTGATGGGTTTTCTCATTTCTGCAAGTTTTCCGGGAGAGAATTGATTTGGTGCTTGGAATCTTCAAGTGAAACATTTGCTTGCTCAAACTCTTTTGATTGAACAACATATGAATCATATATCTTCTTCTCCCATTCTTTTTTAAATTATGTTAAAATAATTATAAAAATTATTAAAAAATATTTATCTTAATTATTTAACAAAATTTTAAATAATTTATATTTATTTTAAAGATTTTTTATTATTGTTAAGAATTTAAAAAAATAAAATGATATTTTAGCTATAGTTTAGGGATCAAATTAGTAAATAATCATTTAACAAGTAAAATTTTACGGGCTAATTTACACATTTCAAATATATAAGAGTTAATTTATCTATTTCTTCATTAAAGGAGTTTAAATGCAATCGCCTAAATATAGACTTTTACCAACTTTTAGCATAATTTAAAAAAAGCATTAACCACCTTTTATAATCTTAATAAACTTTGAATATTATTGAAATTAGAATGAAGAGAATTTTCTCTCTTTTCTTAGGCAATTTCAACCATTTTAAGTGTAAACTTTTAAATTTCAACTGACATAATCTAGTCCGCTCTCTCTATAATAGTCATACTCTATGCTATCATTTTATTATAACAACAAAGTTTATTATAGAATCAACTTTTTATTTTTTTATTTTTCATTTTATCATCTATAAACAACTTTTTTATATATAATAGAAACAACCATAAAGTATAAAGTACATTCATTGCTAAATTTATTCTCTATAATAATCTCTTCCTTCAAATTTTAGTAAAATTATTTCTATTTTAAATAAAATAAAAATAATAGATATTAATTAAGATATTATTTTGAAAAAATAAATCTTACATAAAAATATATTAATCATATAAAAATAATTAATATTAAAGTTATATTAATGATAAAAATATGAAAGTTTTATAAATTAAAGTTATGTTGATGCTTAAAAAGTTTTTACATGTATTTTCAAAAATCTAAAAAATAAAAACCATTAAAAATAGCAATTAAATGAAAGGGGTTCGCCAAATAAAAAAAATGATAAAGAAGGAAATTAGGTTGCGAATGTAGGTTTTTTTTATTCAACCTGGGTTTAGATAAAAAAAATTTACAATTTTGAAGATTTTCAGTGTTAACATTTTGAAATGTATCATTTCAAAATATTAGTATTTATGTGTATTTCGTTTGGATAAATAATATTTAAAAAATAAGTTAATGAAATTTAATAAGTTAAAAAATCATTATAAAAGAAAAAATATTAAAATAAATAATATAAAAATATGTAATATGGATATTATTAGATTTATAAAAAATATAAACAATTTTAATAATATAAAATAAAAGAATTTTAAAATCAACAATTTTTTATATTTCTCAAGGTATCTACCGAAGCGAGTCTAGTAACTAATCATCTATATTCTGTGAGCCCATTAAGGGGTAGATGCTAGCCACAAATTTTACTCAAAGCTCTTTTTGAAATTTTTTAAAAATTTTAAAATTTTCCATTATTTTACTCAAACAAATAAATTTATTTTTAAATTTTTAAAAACCTTGCTAAAAATGAAATCCTCCTCTAAATAGACTTAAAGGTACACTAGAAAAAGTAGTGTGTAATGCCCCAAAAATTATAGGGTTAGAATTAATAAAATTATTATAAAAGAAGCCTTAGTCTAGGTGGTAGAGAACTTAAGATATTGCATAGAGAGCCAAAATTCAAATCTAACTCTTTTCATTTTTACCTATTTTATTTTTCAACAACTAGGAACAAAGTCAAGCTAGTATATATATTAAATGTGATAGAAAATGATCAAGAATGAGCCTATTGATTCAGTGGTAAAGCCTTAGCATATTAAATAAATTGTTGAACTTTTTTATCCATTTATAATGTCAGTTGATTTGTAACTCGTAATATTGAAATAAGTTTTAAAATTTTATGTAATGTTTCTAAATTATTCTTAATGAAATCAACTCAAATAACTCATATTTAATAATTGTCCAAGAAACTTAAATTTTTTTTATTATATATGTGCACACAAATTTTGAGTCAAAAGTTGACTTGAAAATTTGAAGTCAAATTTATTGATAATTTGATAGAAAAGTTATAATCTCTAGAAATTTCTTGAATACATAAAATACCATTTAATTCTTCTCTCCCATTTGACTTCGATCCAAAGGTTGTCTGACTTGGTCTTGGATGGATATAGATTGCTTTAAGTGTTGTGTTGAATTGTTCTTGAAACGGGTTTGGACCTCATTTTTTCAATCGATATCGATTAAAAGGCGGCTTTCTTCAAAAACGACTTTTGACTTCTTCTCCACAGTTGAATTGGATCGGAAAGCGACTTTTTTTCAGAACTAATATGACGTTCTTTAGAATTTATTCAAGTTCTTCAGATTCTTTAAAAAATTATGTAGAGATTTTTTAGGCTTCTTGAACTTGTGAACCTGTAAAATGACTTGGGTGATCCTTTTTTATAATGACAAGTATTTGTTTATAATTTAATTGTTCCATTTGATTGCTCCAGTTGATTGTTTTCCTTTATTTATTATTTATCTCTTATTAAGTTGATTAATTAAATATAAAATAAATCATTTAATTATTTTACCTTTAATTAGTGATAATATAAAATTTTAATATTTATCTCTTAATTAATTAAAATTAAATAGAAAAAATATTATGACACGATATGATGTCATCATTTGCACTTATGATAACTCTAACTTTGGTCACAATAATTTGGGCTTGATACATGGCACTTTGTATTTGGTGAAAAATTTCTATCATCTATAATATAATATTGAATCTTATATACTAAGTTAAAAGCAAAGAGAAATCAATGCAACTAGTTAAATTAAATGTTTGTTCTTTGTTTGGGTAAAGAAGGGGTTTTAATT
Source organism: Gossypium arboreum (assembly GCF_025698485.1). Lineage (NCBI taxonomy): Eukaryota > Viridiplantae > Streptophyta > Magnoliopsida > Malvales > Malvaceae > Gossypium > Gossypium arboreum. The sequence goes on from NC_069075.1 coordinate 132,750,926, forward strand.
CATTTGGTATGGAATATAAAATTAGTTAATTAATTAATTCAATTATAATTGTAAGAAATTTTTTTTAGCTTAGAATGAAAGACACAAGACCATATAATTAAAGGAAATTTGAGTTTATAAATAATTATTAAAGTTGAGTTATTTGAGTTCATTTTAATTTAGAAATATAAAATAAAATTTTAAAATTAGAAGAATATTAAATTAATTAATTTCAATATTATGGTAACAAATTGTGTAATGGCTCGATTTTTAATGGTACCAAAAAATACGGTTTTGGAACCCTGTTTCCATAAACTGAGTCCTTAAATATTAAAAAAAATATTTACAAAGATAATATAAAAACATATTAAAGATTGAGCCAATAATTTTTCCGAATTGATAGTTAATTAAAGCTCAGGGACTAAATCATAAAGGTTCAATTGCTATAGATTTTTAATTGACAAAACACTGGGGGATTAAAATAGAAATTAACCAAGGGTCCAAAATGGTTATTAAACCATTTATAATTGAAAGTTGGTGGATGATGATATGAGAAATCTTTAACATTAGTTAATATTAGATTAGTGAAAATTAAACTTAGTTAAACCAAATTAATTAAAATTTAATCAAGGTGTAAAAGCATAAAATAATGGAAAAAGATGTCATCTTCTCCATTTTTTTTCTTCTTTCTGTCCATGGGAGGGGAAACCTAAGAAAACTCTTAAACATTGGGCCATTAATTCTAAGGTAAATTCAAGTTCTTTTCTTGTAATTTTTATAGATTTGAGGTCATCGGAGCTTTGATTTAGCTAGCCCATGTACCAATTTGTAAAAATGTTAAAGTTTTTAAAAGTTTTCATTGTTGACTTCTTGAAGAATTAGGCTCAAAATTGATAGATTTTAAGCTTAGATTATGAAAAATACTAGATTGTAAAGTTAGTATAACTTAATTGTTAACTTTGTATATTAGGGGCCAAATTAAGTAGACGTAAAATCTATCATGAAATAATATCATAAATAGAAAGTATAATGTCTCTAATGAAAGTATGTAAAACCGGATTTTAATTCGAGCTGGGGGTTTAAAGTTATGCTTATCCCGAGTTTAGGGACTAAATTGAATAAAATGTAAAATATGAGGAAAAATCGAATAATGGAATTATATGGAATCATGCATATCATGAAATAGTATAAAAATGTTTGGTATATAAAATTATTGTATAGATCAAGAATTGGGTTAAAGTGGAGCAAATAAGGGAAAAGCTAAAATTAAAAATTTGTCCCTGAAGGATCCACTCATTTTGTATTTTGAACAGGTAAGTTCATACGGAAATTACTATCTTACTTAGTATTTTATGTGTGTTTTTATTTAATTTAGTATTTGAATGTTTTTATATAATTGAAATGTTGTGGAATTTGGTATAATTCGCTAATAATAGACTGAATTGAAATATTAAAGTAAAGAGCCACTGTACCCCCATTGCAAGTGATCTACCGTAATTTGATACATCAAATTAGGCTCCCCGTTAAACTTAAAGAGCTTATTCTTAAGCAATTTAAAGGTCTTTTTCATAGTTTTTACTTAATTTTAATTCTTTCATGTTAATAAGTGTTTAATGCATTTTGTGCTCATTTTGAGACCCAAATTGGCCAAATGTGTCATTTGGACCCTAACAATCAATTGATGTTGTAGGAACTCGATGATGGCTCAAACTTGAGGAAAACATCACCAAGGAAAGGGGTATCGCAATACCCTTGACAATCCTAAAATAAAGAAAATAGAGACCATCTACAAAGATATCGCGATACCAGCCTTGGGTGTCGCGATATCCAACTCCCAAAAGAACACCCCATTTTCAAGACTGTCAACGATATCACAATATTCATACCTTAAGTATCGTGATATCACTGTTGTGGGGAGACAAAAATTGACATCTGGAGTAGTCTTTATCCAACCGTAACACCAATAAAAAACACACAATAAGGGGTATTTTGGTCAAGAAATTTTGGTTTGCTAGTTGTTAAAAAAAGGCCAAAAATTGGCTGGAGAGAAAAAGGAGGCATTAGACACAAGTTTAGGATAGTTTTCTTAGTTTTCGCATCATTTTCTTGGGTTTTAGTTTCTCCTCTCCTAGTTGTTGATTTAATTTTTTGCTTGTTTATTTGTTTTCCTTCATATTCTTAGTGTTAGTTAAGTTAGTTAGCACTATAGCTTAGGCTTATTTACATGTTTAGTACCTTAACTTTGTTTGTAATGCCATTTTCATCTCTAGTTTAATGTTATTTCAGTTGATTTTCTCTTCATCCGTTAAAAATCTCAACTTTATTGTTCTTATTCATTTATCTTGTTGCTAGTTGCTTTTCTTTTGACTCTTTCAAAGTAAAAACTAAAGCTTTCATCTTTTTGTTCAAGTTTTATATTAATGGCTTCCATGTGCATTTCTTTTATGTTCATTAGCTTAGATATGTTAATGGGTAACTAAACCCTAGAAGGTTTGTTGATGGAGATGTGGGTAAACTAATTTTTGGGTAAGGGACTAAATTGGACTAGATTGAATGAACTTTAGAATTTAAGATTGATGCCTCTAAGGCTAAATCAAGATAAGTGAGACTGCGAGGTAATCTTATTGGGTACCAATTCATTATTCTCAGGTTAGTTGGGTGAGATTGAGAGATAAACCAAACTAATTTGTCTGAATTAGTAAAATTGAGACTGAGAGGTAAAATGGAGCCACTTTAAGAGTTTAAGTATTTTAGATACCTAATTCGATGATTAATGAACCACATTGAAGTCAACCAACCATTGTTTTTATTGATTAGATAGTTTTACAACTTTGCATGCTTTACGATTTAGTCTTTTTTAGTTATTAGTTTGTTAATTAGCACAATTACCCTCAATTAAAGGCTTGTCGTACTATTAAACTCTTTAATTGCATGTTATTAGCTATAATTCACTTAATCACTGACTTCTATGGGTTCGATACTTAGAATACTCTTGTACCCCATTGTACAAATTATATTACAACTTACCTGTCACTCTTGTAGACTTCGTATGTAATTATTCTGATTTGATTATCGTATTAGTGTTTATTTATCTCTCCTTTACTTGCTTGCAAAGAAGAGCCAGGGAGAGGCAGTCAACAAGTCAATCCAAAACTTTGACCCCTAGTAATTTTCACCTAATCTCTTCAAATCCAACCTTTGTATTATTCACAGTTAAACCGAATCATAACTCTTAAACTGTTTGACTTGACCTTCCAAAGTTTCATTGCTAAGTTGACATGGAGATATCAGTTACCATAGCATAGAAAGTAGTGAGTAATCTTCACCTTCAGGTTCTTTGCTTTTGACTTAAAAGAGAGAGGAAGTTCCATTTAACTCCATTAATGCTCATAAATAGAAAATTTGTAAAGAAGCTGTGTTGAAGAAAAAAAGATGCATTTATAGTAAAGGAAAAAAATAACACCAAATCATTTTTTAGACTAATATTATAAATTTCCATTTAAGTTTTTTTTTTGTCTCAGACTTTCTTGTTCTTCTATTAATATTTCACTGTTCTTTGCAGGGTTCTTGAATTTAGAAATAAATGCACACACGCAGTCCTACAGTAATGATCATTATAACAAAGCTTACGTTTTCTTTTAAGCGTTTTCAAGTACTTAGGCACAAAATAACTTTGAAACAGAGGTTGAATTTGAAGAGTTTAGGTGAAACTTGTGGTGGGGTACAGTGGCCTGAAATTTGTTGGTGTCAGATTTTGGGTTTAGTTTAACTTTTCAATCTAATTTAAAGAGAGTAGTAGAGTGTAAAGGAGAAAGAGGAACAGATGATTTTTATTGGTGTAAAACACACCATTTCATTTAACAAGGAAATTATGTGAAAATTATAAAATCCACATAATTAAATTTATAGTGCATTGTGGAACGCCTGGATGGAGAGGAGTCCTCGATTAGATTCATTTATTTTTAATTTTATGCACTCGGTCCACTACTAACGTTGGTACATGGAGAATGGGCTGCCGTATTTATTTCGTGGCCAGTTGATGGTAGTTTTGAAATAGAATGGTCTTTTTCTCGAGCTATCTCAAGACATGGGCACATCGAAGCTATATTCATTTTGTCATATTCCAAATTTCGAGACAAGAACCTATTGTCTCAAGACATCCAAACATCGAAACTGAAATACGAAAATAAGATAAACTTGTCTCGAGTCTCAAAACATAAAGAATCACAAATTTTTTCAACTACATATCACTTTTAAATTTATTATGTTTTTTCCGATTACATTAAAATTTATGTTTAATTTTAAGTTTTCAAATATATTCTACTAATAAAATTTTAGTTGAAAAGGATTTCCTAAATAACATTATAATTTATCTTTCATTTTTCTTATTTTATAACATAATTACATAATTAAAATATTAAATTAAGAATAAAATTGATTAACATTAAAGAATATAATACATTCATTCAATATTATAAATATTTTATAAAAAAAATTATAAATGCAATCTATCCATGCATCGCAGGTGATGAAAATATTATCTTAAATATATTTAAAAATAACTTCAAAATCTTTTTCCAACTTGTAACTTTCATTGCCATTTTTTGTTTACTTATATCTTTCACATTCCAAATTTGCTTTTATTAAGTAATAATTTTCTTTACTTTTATGTTTTACCTAATTTTTAATACTTTAATATATATTTATATGTTTTTAATGTATACTCTAATATTTTTATTATTTTTAATGTTATTTGTTCTTATTAAGTAAAGTAAGAAATAAATTAAAGGGAAATCTAAAATATGCCTTTTAGAGGAAAAAAATATGCCTTTGCAATGTAAAGTAATTTTTAAATATTTTATCCTTATGTTTTTAAAACATTTATATATAAATCCTAATAATTTAATTACCTAACTTTATATCATCATATATTCTTTTTAATATAAAACTTGAAAGATATAATTTCTTTTTACTCAGACAAACATCTTGCTTTCTTTGTTAAATAATTTATACAAATTTATAAAATAATTTTAATATATATTTGTTAACAATTTCCTTTTAAAATTCCCGACCCACCCTCTTTTCGCACATCCCTGCTGCCAAACAAACCCCTCTCCACTATCGCTGTTAACTCTCTTCTTGCTCTCAACTTTCCAATAGCCCAGGAAATTGAATAAGGTAATCTTTAAAAACCTAACCTTACCTTCAACTTGATGATGACTTCTACTTGAGTTGTGGGCTTTTGAGTTATTGCTGCCGCTATCGTAAAATAGCGGTGGCGGACTGCCCCTTTCACGATTTTAATCTCTACATCCTCCTAGGGTTTTTTTTTTTCTTGAGACTGAAATTAAATATCTTGTAAAGAGTTACAGTTCGAATTGCTAATATCCGTTTCATTGATCTGTTCTCACTTATAGTTAATACTTTTGTGATTATTGTATTGTTGTATATGATTTTGGGAGTTCGATGATATTCTAATTGGGGGTTTTCCATGGTTACAAGCTATAACCTTAATTTATTATGTTATGGTTGAGTATGATTCATGGAACTTGATGATATCTTAATTTGGATTATGCAGCATTAAGTATGAAGGTGCGAGCATCAGTGAAAAAGATGTGTGAGTTCTGTAGAACCGTTAAGCGCCGCGGACGGGTATATGTACTATGCACTTCCAACCCTAAGCATAAGCAACGACAAGGCATTTCCACATTTGCTTCTGAAGGCACACTGCCCCCTGCGTATGCCTCTCTCATTGCAGTTACTTAATCTTTTCGTTTTTTTTTTTTCAGCCTAGATTTCAGTCCTGTTAACTGCCATTGTTCTGCAGATACTTCAAGCAGTTTAAATTTTAAACAAATATGATATTTGTTATCTGAATTTGAATGCTGGTATTTTTCAGTTATTGTTATGTTTACTTGTTAGTTTCATTTTGATGAAATTACACATAATTTTGTTTTCAGAAAATATAGGCTGATGTATTACTTTCAGTTTGTTATGATTTATTTTTTCTTCAAATATGATTTCATAATCCTTAATTAAGTAGGATACATGCTTCTCCAAGAGAACCTTTTTACCTTACAAGTTTTTTTGAAGCTTCTGTGCTCTGAGCAGCAAGCAGTGCCTTGGCCGTCCTGTCCAAAATATTGCCTACCATGTGCCAAGTACATGTTATTTCATTGTTTTAAACAACACCTAATGGGTGATTTTTTTTTTTTTTTGTGGGAAGAAGGAAGGATTGACTATCTTTACTCTGGTAAAATTTGACCAGTTGATTTAAAGCCCATTAGCTTCTTATCTAGTTGAATGGGGCCTTGATATTCAAAGAAGATAACATAGGAAAGTTTTGTCTTTCTTAATTTCTTTAAAATTTAAAAGGGTTTCAAGTGACATCTTCAATTGCAATGAATCTTTGTTTGAATCAGAAGATCTCAGTACTTGGAGAATTGATAGCATTATGATTTGGGCTAATAAGGACCTGTTTATCTAACTGATGATATTGCCTGTTGCTCTGACACTGTTAAGGCACAAAACTTTTGCATTAATCTTTACTGCATGTGAATTTAGCTCCCTTAAAGTAGCAGTTGACTTGCAGTGGTATGTCTGTTGTGGTTACTGATTTTATACTTTTATACAGGATTTACTTCAATATAATGCATCAAACTTTTTTGAAAGCTTCAGGGTTAATCTTAATTTTTAGACAGATATCATCTTCAATTATAGACTTCATAACCTTCTGTCATGTCATAAAATTAGAAGTTGTTAATGCCTTTGATTTAAATTTTATAATATTTTCTTTTCTTTTCTTTAAATCTTATTTAAAGATTTAGGAACTTTTCATACTCATATACCGTGTTTCCGTTCCTTTTTATCATGCCTGTTCCATGCATTATTAATTTAGAATGCTTGCAGTTCTTTCTCAAGTTGGGATATTGATCTGATTTTGTTTGTGTTTTACCAGCTAATTGGCTTACCGTAGTAAGCCAATCGCTACTAAATGCCTATCCTAGCCTCTGCACAAGTTTGTTTAGTGAATCTTTATTGGAAGATTGATACTTGCAATCAAGCAATGCTTTGTTGATATGATAATGTACTTGTTGAATCTTTTCCAGGACGGCAGAGACAAATGTCAAGCATCCAATCATTCCCAGTTACAGCATGCGGCCAGGACTAGCATCCCTTATTCCTAAAATGCAAGAGCCGTCTTCATCGATTATTGGGTGGAGGGCTAACCTGGCATCTCTCATATTCAAACGCTGCAATTAGGGAAACCACAAAAAGAGATACATTACAGTCGCCTACTTAATATTCAACTGATTCTGCGGGAACTAGGATTCTATGATTTTGTTTTCAATTGCAATTATATTGAGTAGTGATGATACATTTGGAGCTATGTTTGGTGTTTTGTTTGATCATGATGCTATACATGATGTTGCATTCCTAAATCATCTGTTGGAACACAGGTAAAGGTGAAAAGGCAGTGCCGTTTTACTCTTTTGATGCATTTATACACCCCAATGACAACCAAGTGTTGCCTCGGATTATTGAGAAATTGGTAGTGTGTTCTGAAACCGATTGTTTCATTGACTTCTTTTATCCTAAAGAAGCATTTAAGAGAGCAAGAATAGTGTTAATTGCATCAGATATTCCCAAATTATGACTCGTTTTAAATTGGTTCCTAAATTTTAGAACGTTCTAGTTACGTTCCAAATTTCAAGTTTGAATTTTTAAAGTTTATATATTGTATATACAAATAATTATATTTATTCAATGTAAATATAATTTGATATATTTATTTCTTTAAATATATATAATTTAATTAAAATTTAAGTTTCATATATACGATTGAATTATAATTAAGTTTCATGTGTATAACGATTGAGTTTGTGGTTCAAAAGTTACAAATTTATATACAAGCAAATGTTAGGTTTGCTATCCTAGCATGATATTGTTTGTCGCCATTGGCATGAATTTTTAGGTTTTCTTGTTCTTTGTCTAATATCTGTTTCTTTTTTGTTTATTAGTTTTTTTGCAATCGGCGTCTCTAGTTTTTTTCCTTCTACGATATAGAAAGATTTGGTCTTATCTTCTGGCCTTTAAACTTGCAATTATGGAAGTTGAATTAGCCTAATTGACAATTAATGAAGAAGAGGAAGAAATTTTGCAGATTGAAGCAGATTTGAATACAAATAGAGAAGTGAGGGAGTTTCAACTAGTAGGCTGTTTCCTAACAGCTAGTATAATTCACTTCCCAGCCATGAAAAGTAAACCTATGGCATCCTGTTCGTGGGGTTCAAATTCGAGATCTGGGAGATAAAAGGTACCTTTTTCAATTTTTTCACATTATGGATATGAAAAGGGTTTTGAAGGGTTTACCATGGACTTTTAATAATCACTTACTGGTGCTTTACAAATTAAAAACGGGGGAGGATCCATTAAGAGTACCATTAATTTTCACTCATTTTTGGGTACAAATTCATGATGTTCCAATTGGGATGTTTTCTGAAAAGGTAGCAATATAATTGAGGAATTTTGTAGGGTTTTTTGAGAATATGATGGATCAAATTTGGGGAAAGAAAATCGAAATTACATGAGAGTAAGAGTGCATATTGACATTAGGTGCCCTTTGAAAAGGAAGAAGAAGGTCATGTGCTATGGAAGATGTTCATATGTCAAATTTAAGTATGAATGATTATCACTTTTCTGTTTCTATTGTGGACGTCTGGGGCATAGCGACTCTTTTTATGAGGCAAAAATGACATTAGGGGTGAAAATCGCTGAAACAGGCTGGGACTTATCATTAAGGGCACAATCACGAAGAGCTGCATCAATGAATAGCATATGGCTACGAGAAGAAGGTGAAGGAAAAAGGGAAGGTAGCTGGCAGGATAACCGGATTCTGGGAAGCAGATCATGGGATAGGGCAAACAAAGAAAGAAGTGGGACATTTATTGATCCGATTTTGGGTTTTAACATTAAAGGGGGAGTGTCATCTCTTGATCAAAGGAGGGAGAAACCTTGGCTGGATCAGATGCAAACTGCCATGGATCATGACTTGGAATATAGTATTTTAATAGGGGAAGAGGGGAAAAAGCGTAATCGAGGGGAGATGGAAGGTCTGACAGGAAAGGAAGTGACAATGACACGGCAAGGAACAAAAGAATGGTTGAGTTTAACTTTGTATCATCGGCGGCTTCTACAAGGCAAGCCGACCGGGTGCAATGAAAATCATAAGCTGGAATGTTCGTGGGTTGGGGAGCCCACGAACGATTCGGAGATTTCGACATTTTTTGAAGTCTCATAATCCCCAAATTGTCTTCTTTATGGAGACAAAGCTTTGTAAAAGATAGATGGAACGAGTACGTAGAAGTTGTGGTTTTGTTAATGGTATTGAAGACGATTTAGATGGTACGAGGGGTGGGTTGTGTTTAGCTTGGAAGATTGATGCTAATATTACACTTTAAATTTTTTCTAGAAGGCATATTGATATGTTAATTGGAGACAATAAATCAGGAACCAATTGGAGATTTACAGGATTTTACGGATCCCCATACACACAAGACAGGAATGATTCATGGGCTGTTCTGAAAAGTTTGACTTCTAATATGGATATCCCTTGGTTGGTTTGCGGAGACTTTAATGAAATTATGTACGGTTTCGAGAAAAAAGGAGGGCTGCCTAGAGATGAAAGAAGGATGGAACAATTTCGAAGAACTTTAGAGGAATGTCAACTGAATGACGTGGGATTTTCAGGACATTGGTTCAGTTGGGAGAGAGGTAATTTACCGGAGACAAATATTCAAGAACGATTGGATAGAGGAGTTGCTAATGTAAAATGGATCACTTTGTTTCTGGAGGTGAAAGTTCAACACATGGTACACTCTTTTTCAGACCATTGCGCTCTTCTAATTGATACAAGAAAGAATAAAGATCAATTGAGGAATTGTACGTTTAAATTTGAAGTTTGGTGGGTTGTAGAGGATTCTTTCATTCGTGAAGTTCAGGTTCTATGGGAGAAGCCTGTAGATGGTCTTTTGCAGAAGCTGGAGTTTTTAAAAATAGGGCTGAAACAGTGGGCTGGGCAAATTCAAGCAGGTAGGAAAAAGAAAAAATAAGTTCTCATGGAAAAATTAGCCGAGCTGACTGAAGCTGATAGGGATGATAACAATTTAGCTGATTTGATTGATAAGAAAATCTATTTAAATTTGGAGATCGAGAAAGATAAGCGCTATTGGGAGCAGAGGGCTCGATTGAATTGGCTGGAATTTGGGGATAAAAATACAACATTTTTTCACAGTCAAGCCACATAGCGTCGAAAGATAAATTTTATCCATAGGCTGTGAAACGAAAATGGGAGAGAATTGGAGGCCTTGTAGGAAATTGAAGGGGCTGCACGATCTTATTTTCTAAATTTGTTTTCAGCAGGGGATAGGGGGAACTATGACCATTTGATGACTGGGATTGATCGGTGTATTAATGAGGAGGACAATCGGAAGCTTACAACAACATACACAAAAAAGGAGATTCAAGAAGCAGTGTTTGCCATGGGACCCATAAAGGCACCAGGAGAAGATGGATTCCCAAGTCTTTTTTATCAGAAATGCTAGCATATTGTTGGAGAGGATGTCACCTCCTTTTGCTTACAACTCCTTAATGGGGACATGGACGTGAGCTCTTTTAATTCTACTAATATAATGCTTATTCCAAAAGTTTCCAATAATATGACGCAATTTAGGCCGATTAGTCTATGTAATGTACTTTACAAAATTCTAGCGAAGGTAATTGCAAATCAACTTAGAGGGGTTATTAAGAAATGTATTGATGGTGCGCAGAGTGCCTTTGTGCCAAGATGCTTAATTTCAGATAATGTCTTATTGGCCTATGAAATATTGCATATGCTAAAACACAAGAGATTGGGGAAGAAGGGCTTTATGACAGTTAAACTCGACATGAGTAAAGCATATGATAGGGTTGAATGGAATTTCATAAAGGAGATAATGCTACGAATGGGATTTGACCAAAAATGTGTGGATGATCTTATGAAATGTGTAACTACGGTTTCTTATTCAGTGGTCATTAATGGGAATATTGGAGAAAAGTTTCTGCCCACCAGAGGCCTTCGACAGGGTGATCCTCTAAGTCCGTTCCTTTTTTCTTCTATGTGGAGAGGGTCTCTCGAGCTTACTAAGACTTGCTACAAATGAGGGGTTTTTCAAAGGTGTTAAGGTTAGTAGAAGTGTTCCACCGATTTCTTACCTTCTATTTGCTGATGATTGTATTTTATTCGGGGAGGCTCCAACTAGGGGAGCAAAATTGTCTAAAGACATTTTACGCGAATATAGATCGTGTTCGGGTCAATACGTGAATTTTAAAAAATCAACGGTATTTTTTAGTAGAAATACTATGGAGGAAGATAGAAGATTATTTGTCAACTTAATAGGGATCCGAAGCTCGAACGAACTAGAATGATATTTAGGATTACCGAATATGGTGGGTCGGAGGAAAAAGGAATCTTTTCAAAATCTAAAGGATCGCCTCAAAAAATGTATTGATAATTAGAGTAATAGGTTTTTATCTCAAGGCGGAAAAGAAATTTTTATAAAATCCATTCTCCAGGCCATACCTACTTATACGATGACTTGTTTTTTATTACCTAAAAAGCTATGTGATGAACTTGAAAGTATCATTGTGAAGTTCTGGTGGCAAAAGGGACATGGAAAAAAGGGCATTCATTGGTGCGTTTGGAAAAATCTTTTTTTTTTAAAAGAAAATGGTGGATTAGGTTTTCGAAATTTTGGTCAATTCAATATTGCATTATTAGCCAAACAAGGTTGGCGTCTTATTATTTATCCGAATTCATTATTGGCTAGAGTTTTAAAAGCAAAATATTATCCGCGATCAAATTTTCTAAATGCAGAGTTGTGAAATTTACCTGCATTTACCTGGAAGAGTATTTGGGCTGCCAAGGGACTTCTCCAAAGAGGGCTGTGCTGGAGAGTTTGCAGAGGGGATAACATTTCAATTTAGGATGATAGGTGGATTCAGGGGATCGACAAAGTGGAAGGACATAACAGAACAGAAAATAAGGAGTTACAGTCAGATTCAGATCTCATCGACATTCAAAATAAAAAGTTAAAGACAGAGCTGATCTATGATACCTTTTCAACGGAAACTGCGAAAAAAATTTTACAGATCCCACTTGCAGAGGTGGATCATGAAGATATTCAAGTCTGGAAAGAAGAACCGTCCGGGGAATTCTCAGTTTGAAGTGCCTACAAACTATTACAAGGGGCTAATCTGGATCCTAGTAATTACTTATTACAAATCGAAACTAAAAATTTTTACAAAAAATTATGGGGTTTCAAAAATTACTATAACTATCTGGTGAATCTCCTAGGATTTCATCCCCCATCTAGCAAATCTCAGATATAGAAGGATTACTGCAAGTGACAGATGCACCCGTTGCCGTGCTAGGGTTGAAGACAATCCTCATATTTTTAGACAATGTCCTGTAACAATAGAAGTGTGGTAGTGTTGACATCTATCTTGGGTCATGAACAATATGAATCAAACTCTATGGAAGTGGCTCACCTGGGTTTTCAAGAGAGGAACTGAGGACCAATGCCGCCTTTTCTGTATTGCTTTATGGCTAATCTGGTTCTCCAGATATCAGCTCATGCACAAGAGGAAAGAGACGACAGGGAGAGAACTTGTCCAACGAATACAGGGGTATATGGCAGAAAATGAAAGAGTGAGAGAAACTCAGACCCTTTTAAACACAAGTAAAAATTACAGAGTTTAAGAGGACATACCGAGAATAACGATCCAGTTTGATGCTGTGTTCGATAACCGAAACTTAAAATCAACGACAGGTTTGGTGGTTTAGAGACTGATAGGCGAACTCCTGGTTTTAAAATCGACCCTTCACAACAACATCCCTTCCCCGTTCCCAGCAAAAGCATTCGCATGCTTGGAAGGTATAAAGCTAGGGATAACAATGGGTATACAATCGGTTATAATAATATGGGATTCCAGAACCGTAATTAAAAAATGTCAGATGTCTTCAACAGATAATCAGAGATTGGAGCGATTATAAAAGACATTCAGAACAAGAATTTATGCTTTCAAGAAATTATCTTTAAGCACATCCATAGATCAGGGAACTAGCAAGCACACAGATTCGCAAAGCACACTCTACAAAGCGGAGAGATCTCTTACTTTGTGGGAGAGGAGCTGAATCGACACCCTTTAGTCTCGGAGGGAAAATGGGCACGAAGGCCAGACTGAAGGAGAGGATGAAGAATCTGATTTCAAAAAAAAAAGGATAGTAAATAAAAGCTTTATCCTTGGTATTGTTATCGTCAAAACGAATAGGGGCTTGGAAATGACAACTCAATTAATGGTAGTGGAGGCCAGCCGTTTGAGATGACTGAGTAGACAACTAGTTTCCTATTTTTATTCAGACGCATTTATTGTTTATTGTTTCTTCTAAGTTACGTTTATTTTTACAGCTTTTTAGGAGGGCTTTATTAATCCATAAAATAATGAGGCCGGATTTGAATTAGGTTTGATGTAATTGGCCTGGGCTCAAGGGTCTTTGTTGGGTTTTTATGTCTTTTTTCTAGTCTTTTCTAATAATATACTCAGTCAATTGATTTCAAAAAAAAAAAAGTTTCATGTGTATAACTGTATCAAATTAAAATTGATATATTAGAATACAAATTTAATCAAAGTTTATGTGTAATTTTGAGTTTTATCCCAATATGGGACGTGTTTAGGTTTTAGTATTCAAAATCCTAATTCAAGCTAGCTTGAACACATTTTATGTATTAATTTTTTGATTATTATGTATTAACTAATTTATGTCATATTAAATTTAAAAAAAATTATACCATAATGTAAAATTTTAAAATATTGTTTATATTTAAAATTTAATAAAAATGGTGATAGTAAAAGAAATTTATATATAATTAGTAATTACTCAATATTAATTTTATTTAATAATAATAATTTAATATGTTTAAATATGTTTATTTTAGTTATTTATAAATATGAATAGATTTGGGTAGGTTTGAGTAATTATCTATGATATTGATTTTATACAGGATTTGGACTTGGCCCAACTTATGAATCAATATAGTCAGTATCCTACTAGTGGATAGACTTTTTTTAAAGGAATGTACATATTCATTAGAAAAACAAAACCGAACATAATAGAAGCTTATAGGGGGAAACAAGTTAAACCCAAGTCAATAGGCTTACCTCATACATCTAGTCTTATTCGTCCCATCCTCTCTGACGAGAAGAAACGTCTATACTAATAATAGGTAACAAAACATCCAAAAGAACTTCAAACTTAAAAAGAGATGTATAAGACAAGGCCACTCGAGCTAAGCAATGAGTCGACTTATTTGTATCCCCTTTCTCCCAAAGAAAGGATAGATCAATAACAATAAACTATGAATGAAGAAAAATACATTCTTGAACAAGCAATCCGAACTCAGACATACCAACACCCTTCTTATTTAAAACATTAATCACAATCAAACAATCTGATTCCATAATTAAACAATCCACGCCCTTTCTACAGAGCCATAATAAAGCCTCTATTATAGCATAAATTTTAGCGAATCTAAAATTCCCTGTAACACCTCTAACCCGTCTCCGTCGTCGAGTTGGGGTTACGGAGCGTTACAATACAAATCAGGACAATTATCATCAAACAGAAACAAAATATAAAATCAATGACAATAATCAATAGCTTATAAAAATCAGGTTAAAATACACTTACGAGTCTTAAACCAAGCTTACGAGGCCCTAAAAATAGTTTGGGAATAATCTGGGACTAATTTGAATCAAAACAGAAAAATATGCAAAAATTTGAAAATTTTAGAAACAGAGGTCACACGGCCGTGTAACTAACTATGATCATGTGAAAAATCCTACACCTAAAAATTAATAAGACACATGGCCATGTAACCAGGTCGTGTAACATAGCCCAGGCCGTGTGCACCTTAAAAAGGATCCAAAACAAGACAAAACTTTCATCCAACACTTAGGTTCCAAGCCAAATTAAAATCAACCATTTCCATACTTCAAAAACACATTTAAACAAGCTTAAAACATGCCAAAACAATCAACCTAAGTGCCTAACCAATGTGTCCTCATTGACACCATAATTTAATTATCAACCTCAATTCACTTGACACATCAACTAATTTGCATTCAAATTCATAAGTTCATATATAAAACTCATACCAAACTCATCATTTATTCTTAATCATTCATATTCATTCATGCCATGATTCAAACACTTAAATAAGGTTTATATCACATGACGAAAACAAATTTATATGAACATATTCACACAAAGATTAAAGGCACATACACAAGTAAGTTTATACCAAGCTTAAAACATAACATTTGTAATAAGTATCTAAACATATACAAAAACACCTATTACATGCCATATAACCCAAAATAAGCATATCAAAATTTACCAAAATGAATCTGGATAGTGTGATCTTTAAGTTGATCCGATCGTCTGACTCCATAAAAGAACACGAGTAAGCTTCACTAGAGCTTAGTAAGTTCAACGGTTAACACAATAAAGCTTACCGAATTAAACATAACAATTTTAATAACAAGATTAAAAGTCAGAGTTTCCTGTCAACCACAATTCACAACAGGTGAGTTTATACATAAATAAGTACGGGATCACTCATTATCAAGCCACAATGCTATTAGAAGATTCATGAATAATCTTTCAACAATTCAATAGCAAGATATTTAACACAAGAAACATTGCCCGATGAACGATATATGGATATGAGTACACAGTTATTCATCCGAAACACGCCATATGCTCAAACGAGCCAATCCAACCGACAACATGCCTCGACATTAAATGCCTAGCCCGTACGCTAACATCCCTCCGAAAACACGCTTGGGCACTAAGTGCCAAGCCCGAAGGCTTTATATTCGCCCCTGGTAACACGCCAGAATCCCTGTAATATATCACAATAGTTCGCAACAAATGCTAGACTTCGGTATATTAAGTGTAAAATCACAGGATAGGAATCATCATCCCGTCTCCAATCAATACCTGTACCATGCGCACTATAACCTATGGGCATGCCAATCTTACTCTATCCTACATCATCCGACACAGGAGTTATCATTGTTAATCAATATTATAAGCGATTCACTACTTTAATTCTCATTAATATAACATCTAATATCTAGTAAATTGAACATTCAACAATCAAGTTTTTCACTCAATATGCAATTTAAAATATGGTAAATTAAACCGAACAAACTTTCCAGGGCTAAACTGTAGAGTTTGCAACAGTTCAGGGACTATTTAGCAACTTTTCCTTTTTCTCGACTTTCTATTTGATATTGATCTATAATATAATTTATTTCAATTATTAGCCTCAATTTCATACCATTCAATTTAATACATATAACTTCCTATTTACAATTTTTACACATTTATCTAAAACTTTTACACTTAATCAATTTGGTCCTTAAGACCAAAACAAGCTTATTTCTCATAATTAAACTTTAAACCCATTGAACCTAATTTTTAACCATTCTAAAACAGCCCTAAAATTTTGAAATTATTGAGAAAAACCATTTCTATTTTAGTTTATTTTCAATTTAATCACTAAACACAAAAAAATACTAAAATCACTTTACAAATTTAATCTCATCTAACAATCAAGCTTTCAATAAAATCACATAATATAAAAAACACTCAAAATCATCAATGATAAATTTTTAAACGTTTAATATTTTCACAAATTAGTCTCTAAACTAGTTAGATATCAATATAACGATCACCTCATGAGAATCGGATAAGAAATGGGCTTACATGCAATACACCAAATGACCAAGCACTTAGGCTACTTCCATGGCTATTTCTTTCTTCTCATTTTTAGCCAAAACAAAGGAAAGATACGATAGCCTTTGTTTATTTTATTTGTTTATAATTTAATTAAATATTTACCACTTTGCCCTTAACTAAACCATGTAAAATAAAAATTTGCAAACCCAAAACCGTTTATATTCAAATGTTAGGGTCTAATTTCAATATTAATTCCCTACTTTAATTATTTATACTATTATGTTAAAATAAATCAATAATAATTAATTTTTCATCTTTTACAATTTAATCCTTTTCTTTAATTAACTAACTAAATGTTAAAATTACCTAACCAAATTTTAATACACCTATATAGTCACTATGTAAATATTTAAAAATATTTACGAGATGCAGTTTATAGAAATGAGGCTCGATACCTCATTTTCTAAAACCACTTGACTTTAGAGATAATCCCACTTAAACTTAACTAATCATTCAATTAACTACAGTTATCAATTCAAAATTTACTATTACACTATATTTGACTCATAAATATTAAATAATAATATTTACAGACTCTCTCATCGAATTTTTGGTCCCTAAATCACTGTTTCCAACACCACTAGAAATTGTGCTATTACATTCCCCACGTGATTTATATAGCTTGTTAAGCCTTTCACAAACCTACCATTATCATAGCATAATACAACAACAAAAACCATGCATTTCTTTGCAGAAACAAAGCAACGTCAATTGTAACACCCTTTGCCCTAGTCGATCGCCAGATCTAAGCTACAAGATGCCACATCCATTGTTAGAATAACTAATGTCAAATGCATTGTAAATAAATCATTCAAACATACAATCATGTCATAAACACATTCATATTATGAAACTCAAATAAATCTGAGCCTTAATCGAGCTAATGAAAGCTCTTTTGTTACCGAAGCATGAAATAAGACTAAATTGTAAATTTTTAAAATTTTGGGGCTGACATCGTGACATCACTTCCTCCACGTTGTGACGTTGCCAAACATTTTGTCACACTGTGACCTCAGGCCATTTGATGTCGCGATGTGATTCACTATCAGTCGACGTTGTGACGAGGAAGATTGCTTGTCAGAACTTAGACTTTATTTTAGGTAAAATTTGAGCTATTTAGTACCTATTTCATGTCTACCTTTCCAAAATTTAAATTTGGTGCATATTTGCACAACTTTACCTGCACAAAAATCATTCCAAACACATCGAAACATGTATAAACATCCCCAATCATTTTTACATCAACTATACTACCTATTCAACCACTAAACATGACATTCTAATACCATGGCATTCAAACTAATCCATTTGGAAATTACCAAACGTTTACTTAACTCCAAGCTTTTCAAAACATGCCAATTTACATTCAAAATGGCCATTTCAAATACCAACCCATTTACCAAATCATACCATTTTCAACTAAACATTTACATTGTTAAAATCAAGCATCAGAAAGGTTTGAAACTATCATTCAAGACTCAACAAGTGCTTAACACCTATATACATGACACAAAATCGAGGTTTAAAATGATTGCAAGACTAATGAATCAATAACAAGATAGTGTGAGCTTTTAGTCGATCTACTTGACACGATCCACAGGTTGACAATCTACAAGGAAAAATAATGCAACATAGTAAGCATATTGAATGCTTAGTAAGTCCATAAGAAATTACTTAACTTACCTTAACATTACAACAATTTAATTAAACACATTGGTATATAACATGGCATCCTTTGGCATCTTTATACTTTCATATGTATTTCAACAAATACAACCAATAGGTTGGTTCATTTACATGTCAAGAACTTATAACGCAAATCATATATATATACAACAATTTCCATCTAGTAACATATATCATTCAATTCATATCCAATTTGAAAGTATATGTAATCCAATTCATGTTTATATCATTTCAACAAGTTCGTTTCCATTAGGTTACAGTTTTCTCACCCAAGAAAACCTTAGTAAACTGAAGTCGGATACATAGGACTATACTGTTCACACAAACTGAAAATGATTAGGGTTGTTCACACAAGTTGACATTTATGAATTGAGAATATGCAACAAATGTTGGATCTCGTATAATCATGTAATCCTTGATCAATTTCATATTAGACCTAATGACATGCCATATGTATCCTAATCCTTTACTAAATTCACACGGGAATTATTATTGCAATCGTAGCATTTCAATCCTTGTAAACAACATATACATGTCATACCATTAATATAAACATTTCATTTTCATTTTGGTACCTTGTACCTATTCGTAAATATCAGAGATTTCATACTTTGCAATTTGGTCCAATTGATGACAAAATCAACCAATTCATATTTAAATAAACTAATAAGAAAAATAAACAATTCAAACCTAACATGAAACAAAATAGTAAGTTCCATATGAATTACCTGGAAAAATAACAATTGAACAATTCTTTAAGGACTAATCAACAATTTTTCCTTTTTGCCGATTACCTTTGGTTTGGTTCAATTCCTGATCTATACAATAATTCAGTTCAACTTATCAATTTTAAACATCTTATAACATTCTATTTTATGCATGAATCAGTTCCATTTCATTTTCGAATGCCCCTACAATTTTACATTTGATTCAATTTAGTGTCTAAAATCGAAATTACAATATCTTTCAAATTTGGGCTTTGAGTTTGAAATTGATCTCAATTACATCCTTTTAGGATCCTCTATTATCTAAAATTACAAAAATTTCACACCAAAAATTCAATTTATGCACTTTAGTCCTTTTTGACAAAACTAACAATTACACTTTACAATATAGTCCTTTTTCACATCTAAGCTTAAAATCTATCAATTTAACATATATCTCTTCAAGAATTCATCAATGGAAACTTTCAAAAACTTTAACAGTTTTACAAATTGATACAAGGGCTAGCTAAATCAAGCTCTCACGACCTCAAAAACATAAAAATTATTAGAAAATGACTAAATTGAACATCCCATTCAAGGGCTGAAAGTTTGAAAGCACTTAATGTAACAACCTTTTTTTAGTGGTATCAAAAATAATGATTTTGAAACCCCGTATTCTGATAATCGAGTCAGCAAACATTATTTATTAATATTTACAAGTCTATTATAATGTTATATTGCGTATTGATCTGATAAATTTTGCTAATCAGTCAATTAGTCAAAGTACAAATGGTTTCACCCTAAAGTCAATAGTTTTGGAAAATGAGGTATTGGGACTTCGTTTTCATAAATCGAGCTTGTAAATATTCTTATTAAACATTTACAGAGGAGTTACTATAAAAATGAATTGAATTTTGGTCCAAGAATCTTAATGATCAGATGGTTATTTAGAGTATAAGGACTAAATCATAAAAATTGTAAAACTTTAATTGCTATTGACTTTTATTAGTTAAAAAACTTAAATAGCAAATGTTAAGGGATTTATGTGGCAATTAGTCACTTTTTCATTATAATGGACAGTTGTATGTAGTGTTTAGTTGCAAAATAAATTTATTATATTATTAAATTAATAATAAAATATGTTAAATTAGTAAAACATGAATTAAATTAGTAAAACATGAATGTCATCATCTTCATTTGTTCTTTTCAGCGGAAATAGAAAACAAAAACTCCATTTTTAGAACTTAAAGGTTCGGCCAAGCTTGTGTATTTGCATGTTAAGCACTCCAAAGTTCATTTTCCGTAAATTTTATGTTTTTTAGATCGTCGTAGTTTGATATAACTAATTTGTATCTTCGTTTTTAAAAGTTACCATTAATAAATCTTAAATGTTCTTGATAGAAAATGGTAGATTGAAGATGTTCAATGACTATTTTGTTAAGTAATTTTTATTAGTTTTGCATTTAGTGACTAATTTGTGAATGTGTCAAGACTGAAATAAAATTTCTATAAATTTAGAATTGAAAAGGTTGTATAAGGATATAATTGAAACTGAAATGAAAAATGCAGTTGAATTGTGAAATTTATAATAGTATCAATTTTAAGGAATAACTTGAATGTAGAAAACTTGATTCACATTCCCAATTCCAAGCAAGAATTTATGTTGTGCATTTGAATTTTGTACATAAGCATGAATAGAGAATGGACAAAATATAAGCTTTTGAACGAGGACAAAAAGTGGAGCAACATTGTTACAAGAATATCAAAAGCAAATTGGACATTAATCTTGCTCTCAAAAATATTAAAGTAGCGATGAAAGACTTTGATATAAATGGTTAAATCGATGAATATGTGCAATCATGAGTTGAGTAAAGCGAACAAATGGGCACAAAAAGCGGCTGACATAGATATACCATTCAAGTGGCCATAGTCTTTCTTTCTTTCTTTTTTTGAAACAACTATCCATTTGAAAAAAACAAAAAAAAAAAGTTGGGAAAAAAGTTCTAGTTTAAATACTTAAATGTGAATTCTTTCACAATAATTTGATTCGCTGAGACTTGTGAGTTTATTATTTTTAAATTTTTTCATAAGAAATTAAATAAATTTGTTTGATTATTATTAATTAAATATTGTTTAACCCTTTCAAAAACTAGACCAGTTTATTAGTGCATGTCTGGTGGAAAAATGGCATGGGTTGTCTCGACAGTTTGAATGATGTTGATAATGTTGTTGCTCATGGATTGACAGAGGTAGGATTGTAATTGGGGCACTAATAATCTAATACTCACTTATGAGGAGATGTAATTAGATTCGATTGTTAGATGATGATATTTATTAATAACTAAAGGATTATGTTGGTTTTTAGTTGTTTGAAGATAGACATTTATTGATGACTAAAATGATTGTGTTGGTTTTCAGAAGTACCAACCTAATCCATAAATAGGAATATTCATTATCAACTTATTTGTTTCTTTTTCTTTTATTTTGAGTACTACATTTCATCTCATTTCTATAACTCACAAGCTTGAATAAAAACAAGTCTGGTGCATTAATTGTCAAAGGTTAAAGAAGGAACCCAATGGAGGACTACAAGAATGCCTCTAAACACATAGTGGTATTGCCTTTCCCCTTTGGCACCCATGCTGCCCCTCTTCTCAACATCATCCATCAACTATCGGATGCTTGCCCCAACACCATATTTTCCTTCCTTAGCACCCAACAATCAAACAACTCAAACTTTCCCAACAAATTTCACAAAATCAAGCCTTTTAATATACGGGATGGATTACCTGAAGGGTATATATATAGGGGGGATCCTAATGAGCCCGTCGAGTATTTCCTTAAGGCAACACCTGGCAATTTTATAGAGGCTATAGGTGCGGTTGTGGCTGAAACTGGTAAGCCAATTGATTGTTTGATAACAGATGCGTTTTATGCATTTGGGGGTGACATCGCAGATGAGCTGAACATCCCTTGGGTGGTGCTTTGGACGGCTGCGCCCAGGACACTTTTCGTTCATGCTGAGACCGATTTTATTCGTCAGCTTGTAGGAATTAATGGTACGGATGAATGAATGCATGCATGCATACATATTATATGTATTTCTTTATAGTTCTTTGCTAGCTGTATGCTTAACTTAAAAGAGTATGATTCATTTATTTATTATAATTTTGTCATTTATATCTCATGATGTGCACGATGTTGCTTGAGTTGATGAGAAGAGCAATTCTAAGAATATTCTTAATATTGTAGGTTCTCAAGACAAATCACTTGATTTTTTTCCTGATTTTTCTGGTATACGTGTTTCTGACTTACCTGGTGGAATAACTTGTGGGGACCTAGATGCCCCCATGGCTGCAATGTTGTATAAAATGGGATTAGAACTGTCACGCGCTACTGCAATTGCTGCAAATTCATTCGAAGATGTAGATAATAAAGTTGTCAACATGCTTAAATTAAAGTTCAATATGTTTCTCAACGTTGGTCCCTTCAATCTAGTATCATCAGTTTCCAGTTTCACAATTGATGACTCGCATTGCTGCTTGGATTGGTTGAGCAAGCACAAACCATCATCAGTGGTATACATCAGCTTTGGAAGCGTGGCAACACCACCGCTCCACGAGCTAGAAGCATTATCGGAGGCCCTAGAGGAAAGTGAGTTTCCATTTCTTTGGTCTTTCAAGGGAAATCCTGAAAAGCAATTGCCACCAGGGTTCCTAGAAAGAACGAGGTCGAGAGGGAAGATAGTTCCATGGGCTCCTCAACAGAAAATACTACAACATTCGTCTGTGGGGGTGTTTGTAAGTCATGGTGGATGGAATTCAATCTTGGACAGTATTGTCGGAGGGGTTCCTATGATCTTTAGGCCATTTTATGGAGACCAAATATTGAACACTCGAACTGTGGAGGTTGTATGGGGATTTGGGTTGGGGTTAGAGGGGGGAACATTGACAAAAGAAGGAACAAAGAAAGCCTTGAAGTTGATACTCTGCACCGAACAAGGAAAGAAAATGAGAGAGAAAATCGGAATTCAAAGAGAGCGGGCTTACACGGCAGTACAGCCCAAAGGTAGCTCAGTTGAAAATTTCAAAACACTAGTAAAACTTGTCAGTGACACCTAGTTAAGTGATCAAGTGCTTTAACTTTATGTCTAGTGTTCAAGATGAACATCATGTTAGGTTCCCTCCCAAACTGCCTTCACCATTCTATTTGTGATTGATGCTTTTCTTGGTTTAGTTTCGGTATCCTGTGCCAAAATTTTGTTTTATTAAATTAGTCTTTGAGGTTAGGGATTGCAGTTGAAGCCTTTCCTCTGCCTACTTTTCTTTTAAGGCAAATCATTTTTTTTTTTGTATAATGTGTCATACAAAATTAATCATGAGTGAAGTCATATCATAAATATTAATTAAATTAATATGAGATAATTAATAAATAAAAGAGTTTAATCTTTGTGTGATTTCCTTTACTGAAGTGATTGATACTATAAAATGAGTTACCTCTAAATTATTCTATACATTCGCAAGTTCAAATATCTAAAAATTCTCTAAAAAGTAGATTTTACAAACTCAAATTTTTTAAAAATTATCAATAACTTAAAAATTTATGATAAACACTATATCAATTACGATATATCATAACTATTTTTAATTGAATCTCAATTCCTATACCCCAAACTCTCTCATTATATTTAAACAAAATAACTCAATCCAGTCTAACTGATTTTACAAAATAAAAAATCCAATCCATTTCCAAATAAAATATTCAATTAATTGAATATCTAAATTAACAAAAACCAAACCCATAATAAAAACTATTGATGCAACATCCCAGTTAGCCAGTCATTGTTGATGATATCAACACGTAGCCCAAGGTCGAAACTCCAGTCAATGCAATTACTGGTAGTCGCTTGGGTTCTTAATTAGTTAGGGTATTAGTTGTTGGTTATCATTTGGTTTCCACCGACTTTAGTCTATTGCTGACTATAAATAGGTTAAAGTAATTGTTATTAGTAAGTTTTGAGTTTGATTTATTCATAATGAGATCAGTTTCTTTCTTATTACTTTGTTCTTGATTTTCATTGATTCTTATTGTTTTTGTGATAGTTCATCATGGAATCAAAACTTGTTGTTTGTGTGCTGTAATCCTTCGAAAGGTGCTTATTCTTCCTAATTCTAGCTTCATGGCCATTGAATTCGTTGTTACGTCAAAGGTGAACTGGCATTCACCAACATGTTGATTACAGATCAATTTTAGCAATCAAAATTGATTTCTTGTTTTTTTATTATTATTCCAAATCATATGTTTACATACAAAGCATACACTTAAATAGGAAAATTTTACCAACTATTACTTGACAAATTGGCATGTCTAGATGCATGGGATCACTTATTGGTTGATTTCTGTTTAATCAGCATCGATTACATTAAACTATCAAATTAAAGATAAATAAAATAATCTGACAACTTTTTAAACAAGTTGACAACTTGTTGGCTTGTATCAAAAGTTTTGGGACAGTTCGCAGTTAGACTGTCCGCCACTTTGGCTTTCACTTAGATTGTCCGTCACCTTGGCTTGTACTTTGGATTGCCTGCCAATTTGACTTGCACTTTTGCATCTCGTCAAGTGAGAGAGTTGTTGCATGGATTGCCAATTTCTAACACTCCTCCTTGGCCTCCATGTTGCAGATATCGATTTGGTTTCTCGTACAACTTTTTTAAAATGTGCAGGCTCCAATACTGCTAAGTCACATTTATGATAAGCTTCAACAATAGGCCTAGTGCCTTTAACAAGAAGATCATCAAAGCCTTAATCTTCAGCTTCATCTTCAACTTTGACCATCTTCTCAACCAATTCTGACTTGCACACTTAACTAAGGGACTTAAAGTGAACATGTCCTTGTCTTTTGTGCTAAATATTTGATTTATCCACTGAACTGGTATAGTCTTGAGGTTACCAAGTTCCAGTTCAACACAAAACTTCTATCATTCATTTGAGACTGTAACAACTTCTTGTCTCAATAAGTCTAATATAGTGCAACAACTATCTTTAAACACAACATTATAATTTCTCTGAAGTAGTTGACCAATACTAGGGGGATTATGATCTATTTCAAGCACTAAAATAATATATGAAATTAATTTAGTACTTGATGGCGTATTGATCAACATATCACCTTTTCTTTTAACCTCAATAAATTTGTTATTTCCAATTCTGACTTCTGAAATGCAACTTCTGTCAATCTTTTTGAAGATGCCTTCATCTGAGGTCATGGTTGGTGCATCCAAAATCTATCAACCAACCTTTTGCGACTCTGTTTCTTGATGCAGAGCAAAAGGAAGTAAAAGATGCTTCTTTTGATCTTGTCTTTCATCAGCAGTCTGAGCTTAAATATGGTTTTGCTGCTGTTGTTGCCCCTTATCCTTGCATATTTTCTCTATATAGCCAAATTGTTTACAACTTCTGTATTGAATATCTGGTCTGAACCAACAATACCTCACCAAATGAGTAGTCTTTTTACAGTGAGAGCATGGTGGAATTTCCTCTTTGCCATCATCTCTCCAACTTTTCTCTGTCTTGTCTGTGCAAACTTTCTTTCCTCTATTATTTAAGGAGCTTAAGCCTTCCATATTTCTTGCTTGAAAGGCTCCCTCAACATGCTCCTCTTGCCTTACAGTTCTCATTTTTTCTTGAGCGTACAAGGCATTTATAAACTCCGATAAAGAGATTGCAGATAGGTCTCTCGAATGTAACACCCCTAACCTGTATCCGTCATTAGAACAGGGTTTCGGAGTATTACCAAAACTTTCAGAACATTTTTTTCAAACAAATTATGTAAATTACTAATCATTAGTCGAGAACATTCAAAATGTCCCTTGATTGGACCCTCGAGGCCCAATACGAGTAGTAGAATCGAGTCGGGACTTAGTCGGGAACTCTAAGAATTTTTTTGTAACTTTTCAAAATTTTTCCAAAGCGCAGGGCTGACACGCCCGTGTGGTCCAAAGGACACGCCCGTGTACCTTTGGACACACCTGTGCTGCAGGCAGTGTTCGACCCCATGTAACTCTCTAACTTGTGCACACAACCATGCCACACGCCCGTGTGCTAGGCCGTGTGGTCAATTAATTCAATTCGAAAATAGGTGCAGGTTTCACACTGCCAAGACACACGCCCGTGTCTCTGCCCGTGTGCTTAATTCTGAGCATTCTGTTTCTCAGAATTAAGGTGTAGAGAACACACGGCCTAACCACATGCCCATGTTACCAGGCCGTGTGTCACACATGGTCTAGACACACTCCCATGTGTCTGCCCGTGTGGACATAATGAAGCCATTTCTAGCTTCATTTCTCACCCAAAATTTCACCCAATAGCTGTACTTGAAACACACATCCAATACAAACCAATCCAAGCATTCAAATTAAACAATTCCATTATTCATCATGGCATACCATTACATGCATATATGTTTATAAACTTACCTTGGATTAACTTAGGCATTAACATCATTTGATCACATATACTTAACATATCGCATATGAATATATCATAATAACCTACTTAATCATACCAAAATAAGCCATTACTAGCCATTCCAATGGCTAGGTTACAAAACATCAATATCAAGCCACTAATGATCAAGTTGTCCTATACATGCCATTATACCAAAATGATTTTGCTAAGTATACCCAAAATAACTAGTTGATAGTGTGATGATGCTCCAATAATCTTCCAACCTTCACGAGCTTTCGAGCACTATAAAACAGGGAAAATAAAATGGAGTAAGCATTACATGTTTAGTAAGTTCGTATAACGGAATCTAAACTTACCAATCCCGTTATTTAAATCTAAGCATACAATATCATGTTTTCCATCCATTAGCAATATTGCCTAAACACATGCATTCAATCAAACATGTTAGTCACCAAAAAAATCCTCATAACAATCAAGTAAACATAGATGAGCTCATCATGCAATATTCTTTCAAGTCATTATCATTTCATCTCAAAATTCTCATACCATGTCAAGAGTTTTATGTTCGTTGAATCATTGAAATTTCGATGGATGCTCAAATAGTACACTCAACGTATACGATTCAATAATCCGTCAATTTCTTATTCAAGAGTACCCATTAGGGTACTTAATCTAGGAACACAATATTGAGTCACATATCGTATAATAGGATTACCAATCTAGGCTAAATCCTTTATATAAGTATGCTCAAAAGAGTTCGATTAGGATTACCAGTCCAGGCTAAACCCTAATCATAACGTATACTCGAGAGGTATTATATCCGGATTACCCGTCCAGGTTAAATTCTTTCTATAACAAGGTCAATAGGATTATTCGCCCGAGCTAAATCTCGTCTGTAACAAATGCAGGACCTTATTTGTTTCAGGAAAGCGCATATATTCATCGGAATTCAATATTCAATCGGGACTTAACCCTTTTTCACCATATCAAGCATGTATTAAATTTCTCATTATAGCATTCAAGTAATGTACATCAATATAAGTCACATTCCAATGAACACAACATTCAATTAAACATACCGAGTAAGTTACACGAACTTACCTCGACACTTGTTTGCGTATAAAATCTACTAATCCAAAACCTTTTCTTTTCCTCAGTCTAACTTCGAATTTGTATTGTTCGGTTCTATATAAATAGATTTAGTCATCAGTTTTACATATTTCATATTTATTTGGACTTAATTTATGTCTTAGGCAAAATTACCATTTTGCCCCTAACTTTTTCATAAATTCCAATTTCGTCCCTAGGTTTGAAAAATGAAATTTGTATAATTTACTCCCTATTCCAAGCCTAACCAAAATCCCATTACAAATTTTACAGCACAAGTATTCATAAAATTTCAGAATTTTTCTTCAATTTCACAAGTTTACATTTTAGTACCTGAATCATGTTTTCATCAAAAATCACTTTGTAAAAGTTGTTTATCTATCAACAACCTTTCATTTTCTACCATAAATTTCTAATTTTCAGCATATACATCCATGACCCATTTTCCATACTTTGATAAATTTTCAAATTAATCCCCCAAATAGATAGTTTAAGCTATCCCGGTTTCAAAAATATCAAAATTACTAAAAACGGGACAATAGAACTTACCCAATTAGGCCATGAAAGTTTATTCTCTCTCTCCTAGGGTTTCCATGAATTTTAGGTTGAAGAAGATGAGAAAATAAGATGATATTTTCTTTTCATCTTTTAATTAATTACTTATTTTTCAAATTCCAAATTAGTCCTTCCCTTTTTCTAAATTTCCATGGATGAGGCACCAAAAATCTACATAGTTTCTTTAATGGTCTAATTACCATATAAGGACCTCTAGTTTTGAATTCCATATCTATTTAATCCTTATAGCTACTAGAATTCAACTTTCGCATTTTATGCGATTTAGTCGTTCCCGTAATTAAACACTTAATCGATAAAATTTTCGAATCAAAATTTTCACACGACATGTCTATTATAATACGGACCATCTAATAAAATAAAAATAAATTTTATATTTTGGGGTCGAATTTGTGGTCCCGAAACCACTATTTTGATTTCACTGAAAAATAGGTTGTTACAGAGGATATTTTTATTTGTACCTCACAGGAAGTGTAGTGATCACCTTCTCGACTAACCTGCTATTAGGAAACTGATTTCCAAGCAAATGTTGTTTACAATGGCTATGATTCTGTTAGAGTACTGTTTAATAGTTTTGGACTTCTTCATCTTCAAGTTCTCAAAATCCCTCCTCAAGTTGATAATTTGTTTCTATCTTGTCTTGTTTGTACCTTGAAACTCTTCAATTTAGCTTATCACAAGCTTGTTTTGGAGTCTCACAGACCGTAATACTGGTGAAAATTACATCAGAAACACCATTCTGAACACATGAAATTGCCTTGAATTTTTTAGCATGATCATCACTATGCTGCTGTAACACCCCACACCCGTATCCAACGCCGGGACAGGGTTCGAGGTGCTACCAAAATTACACACTAATAAACAAACAAAACCGAGTCATAAATCTATATTTCAATTTAAAATTTCTCAAATTTCATCTTTAAGTCCTTAATATGGACCTACGAGGCCAAAAATATGCTTAGGAAGTGATTTCGGACTAAATCGGGAACTTTGGAAACTTTTCCTTGAAAATAGGGGCACACGCCCGTATGGCCTGGGACATGCCCGTATGGCCTGCCCGTGGGGCTCCTATGGCTGTGGGGCCAGCTCGTGGGCAGATCTGTCTTGCTTACACGACCGTGGGACTAGCCTGTGGGCGATTTTGACATTGCCACACGGCCTGGGCACACGCCCATGTGACTTGGCCGTGTGAAAACCTGATTTTTCACCATTTTTAAGCTATTTTCACATATCAAACACACCTAGTTCATGCCCAAAACATTGACTTATAAATCTTGATCAAATAATATTCATTTATCCAATTCCTGTACCTAAACACAATTATACACTAATAGAATCCAACCAATCAATTATTTCAAGTCAAAACATGTATATTTCATTTTCAAACACAAAACATCACATTCAACATACTTTGCATACTTAATCATTCATACAATCACATTATCAAATCACCTCTTATACATGCCATATAAATCAAAAAGTTGTTTAACAAAATCTACCGGAGTAAATCTGGATAGTGTGATCCTTGTTGTAGATCTGATCCTCCGTATGTATATAAGTCAATCTACAAAACAAATATCATATACAAGTAAACTTATAAAAGCTTAGTAAGCTCATAGGCATAAAAACACAAATCTTACCGAACATTGTATGTAACACCCCCTACCGGTATTCCGAGCCTAGAATAGGGTACGAGGCATTACCAAAACTTAATATGATCAATCGTGTAAAAACAAATCAGCCATAAATTTTTTTTCTAAATTAAAAACTTTCATACATATGTTTAACATCCCTTATATGGGCCTATGGGGCCCAAAACATACATTCAGGGTGGTTCGGGACCAAACCGTAAACATATGAAACTTTTGCAATAGAAAATTTTCACACTTTGGAGAGTCACATGCTCGTGTTTCCAACCCGTGTAACTCTCTGTTTATAACTTCATCACCCTTGTCAGTCGTACACTTTATATAAATAACAAGAAACGTGTATGGGCTTAATTTTCATTCAATTTCTCATATATATACACAATTTCACGTTATGTAATCATACAACATATATCAGCCATATCTCTGTAATCTAAATATATTTTTATAACAATTTATCTTGATTTCAGACTATTTCCTATTTAAGCTTAAATAACCAAAGTATTTGAGATATCGTCTTTATGCAAATAGTACACATGAGGTATATAATTCTATAATTATGAATAAACACATTTATCAAAAATTTTCCATATTCATATATCAATGTCTCATGTCTCCATCTATCAATAACCGTCATTTTCATGAATTTCGAGTTCAATTTCATAATTATTTGTCTTGTGTTCAATTTATTCCATATCGGAATTTTATTCATTAAAACATTTGAATTATCAATACATATGGACAGTACATTCAAGATGAACAATTATATAATCACAAATGAATTCATTTATCAACCAAATTCTATACTCGTATCTTATCAACTCGTACTTCCTTGTATCACATAATTCCATGTAACACTTACCAAACTTTGTCAAATTAGTGAACGTCTTACGAAATTGAGTACTTCGTTTTCTAGATGCCATAGTTCAACTATGGTCTTACACATCTTCACATAATGATGCCATAGCCCAGCTATGGTCTTACACGAATCACACATCTCACTGATGCCATATCCCAGATATGGTCTTATACAGTAGCATATATCACACCGATGCCATATCCCAGATATGGTCTTATACGGAAATCACTTGTCACTTGTCACTTGTAGCCGGAGCTACCACTATTCATCGATCGGTAGCCGAGCTACCATTTTCATCGATCGTAGCCGAGCTACCACTTTTCACCGATCGTAGCCTAACTACCACTTTTCATCGATCGCAGCGAAGCTACCACTTTTCACTTGTCATTTGTCATTGATCGATAAGTGTAGCCGAAGCTATCACTTATCACTTTCACTTTTCTTGATCGATAAGTGTAGCCGAAGCTATCACTTATCACTTGTTGCCATGGTCCAACCATGGTCTTTTCCTTCAATTCATCTTATCACTGAACTGAAATGCTCAATTTGATCATTTATTCAATTTTCATGCTTTTACATTATTCACGATTTTATCAGCAACACATATAAAATAACACATCATGAAATTCATAAAATTAACAAATAATCACTAAAATTTAGCCATATAAACTCACAAGTTCAATTTTTGTATTATAACGATAATCATAATTTCATAATAAATATACCAAATAAAACATTATATCATTTCTAATCCAACACTCATCGATTATAATCGGGCATGTGATCAATTTATACACGAGTCATTCATATATTTTTTATATTTTCCTCCTCCTCCTCTCCATCCACATCCTTAGTATAAACAACACACTTGTAGGTAACATTATCCATAATTTTCACTATCTACTTATGTGAATATTCAAGCTGTCCATCTGTGTCATAGTCACCGAATTATTTTTATCTTGAGCCAAAGAACTCCAAATTAAGATCCATAAATTTTTCCAAAAACTAGACTCATATTTATTCTTACCATAAAAATTTCATAATTTTTGGTTGGGCCATTTAATACAGTTTATTCATTGAAGTCTCCCTTGTTCTGCTGTCTGACAGTTCCGACCCTTCTTCACTAAAAATTAATTATCTTCTCGTATAATATTCGAATGATGTCCTTGTTTTTTCTCTTAAAAATAGACTCATTAAGGATTCTAAACATATAAATTTAAGCCTCTAATTATTTTTATCCAATTTTTGATGATTTTCTAAATTCAGAACAGGGGAACCCGAAATCATTCTGACCTTGTCTCACAAAAGTTATTTTATCTCATGATTTACAATTCCATTGCTTACATAATTTCTTTTATAAGAAACTAGACTAAATAAGCTTTAATTTCATCTTTTATTCATCCTCTAATTCGATTTATACAATTTTTTGTGATTTTTCAAAGTTAAACTACTGTTGCTACCCAAAACAGTTTTAGTGTAAAATGTTGATTTCCATTTTACCCCAAATTTCACAATTCATACAATTCAGTCCTTGCTCAATTAACCCCTCAATTAAGATAATTTTCTCAATTAATACTTTTTCTAGACATTCTAAGTTATTTCATAACTATTGAGATTCAGAATTTCTACATAAAACTCTAACTTCAAACTCTTTTACAATTAGGTCCCAAACATTCACTTTCTATTCAATTCTTTCAATAAAATCAGAATATAAAAAATTTAAAGCTCTAATTCCATGACAAATAATCATATACTTCCAGCACTCATCCATAACAACTTCAAAAATTAGACATGGAATCACAAACTAATGAAATAGTAAGTTGGACCCAATTGTAAAAGTCCAAAAACATAAAAATGTCAAGGAGAAAGCAAGAATTAGAGAAAGCAAGAATTAAACTTACATGAAGCTAGATTATGAAAACCAGCTTGAACCCTCCTCCATGGATGTTTTTCAGCTGATTAATATGAAGAGAAATGAAGAGAATTCTAGATATTCAAATTTAATCCCATTTTTATTTAGCCAATTTTGTCAATTTTCCAATTTTGCCCTTATTTCATCCATTTCCTGATTTTTCTCAGCTATTGCCGCCCAAAATATCTCCTTTGGGATTATTTTCACTTTAGGTCCTTCCTCATTTGACAATTGAGCTATTTCATCCTTTTAGAAACTTTTACACCCTTTTCAATTTAGTCCTTTTTATTTAATTAACCACCCAAACGTCAAAATTTTCTGACTAAATTTTATTACTACCTCACCAACACTCCATAAATATTTCTAAAAATATTAATGGCTCGATTTATGAAGTCGAGGTCTCGATACCTCATTCTCGACCCAATTTACCTAATTAATTCTTTTAAATCACCAAATTCACTAATTCAAAAATGCTTTTATATTCACATTTGACTCATAGGTATTAATTTATTAAACTTTCAACTCACCCGTCGGATTTAGTGATCTCAAATTTCTATTCCCGATACCACTGAAAATTAGGCTGTTACATTGTACACAATCATATATCTTTTAATTTAACTACTTTATCCTATAGATCACAAATTCATTATTAAACTCCTTTGAATAATTTTCATGTTGCTATTCACGAATTTAACTTCTTTGGGCCCCTTTTTCTCATTTATTTCCATTGTCAAATTATGGAATACTAATGGAATTGAGTGCTTCATTATCACATTGCCATAGTAAACTATGGACTTGCCCATTTTCACATATCACACACTGAAGTCATAGCTGTGCTATGGTCTTACACGGATCACATCACACACCGATGCCATATCCCAGATATGGTCTTATACGGAATCACATTATCATGTCACACCGATGCCATAGCCCAGCTATGGTCTTATACGAAAACACATATCACATTGCACTGATGCCATAGCCCAGCTATGGTCTTAAATGGACGCTCATATCTCATCTTTTCCGTCAATTCATCATAGTCACAGAATAAAAGCACGTAAATCTATTATTCCAACTAATTTGTACTTTCAGTTACACATTATTTAGTAATTAATACAATTTGATAATATTCATCTACAATAAAATACTTTAACAATCATAATATTTTCATATCAAACATTGAACTTTGCCATATGAACTTACCTGGGCTAATTTGCAAAAGTCGTAGAAATTTAGGGACTATTCTTGAATTTTCTCCTTTCTACGATTCACTTCCTTTTCTTGATTTATAATTATAAAACCATTCCTTCATTAGCATCTATTTCGATTCTATTCTATTTCACAACTTATGCCCTTAAATTTTTGAAATTACACTATTACCCCAAAATTTTCAATTTTTACAATTTAGTCCCTGCTCAATTTATTCATCAATTAAACTAATTCCTTTCTAATATCATTTTATATAAACACTACAAACTACTTCACAGTCTTTTACATTCCAAGCTTCAACATAAAACCCTAATTTCAACAACTTTCATAATTAGATCCTAAAATTAATTTCTATGAAAATCTCTTCATAAAATTATCAAATAATAAAATTAAAACTTCAATTCCCTGATAAATCATCATAAAATTTCAGCACTTATTCATGGGAACTTTCAAAATTACCCATGAAATCAAAAACTAATGAATTAAACAAGTGGACCTAGTTGTAAAAATCTTAAAAACAAAAAAATTACAAGAAATAATCAAGAGTTGAACTTACATGCTATAGAATATAAAAACCGGCTTCTTAAAAGCTCTCTCATGGTGTTTTTAGCTGATGAAGATGAAGAAAAATGTTGAATTCTCTAGATTTACCAACTACATCATATTTTACTATTAAATTTTTACCTTATTTCCAATTTTTCCCCTTGTTCACACTTGATTTTTATTTTTCCTGCACACACATGCCGTCCAGCCCAGTAATAGGTGCTTAATTGCCTACTTAGTCCTCCTTTAATTATTACTAGAGCTATTTAATCACATCTCACAATTTTGTACTTAATTCAAGTTAGTCCTTTTTTCCCAATTAACTACCGAAACCTTAAAATTTCTTGAAGAAACTTTAATACTAACTTATTAACACTTTATAAATATTTCTAAAAATATTTATGGCTTGGTTTATGAATTCGAGGTCTCGATACCTCATTTTTATCCCATTTTATCTACAACTTCCTTTAATTCATAATTTCACTAATTCAAAATTATTTCTAAAACCACACTTAACATTTACTTACTAATATCTAAATCACATGTCGAATTTCGTGATTTCAAATCACTGTTCCGATATCACTGAAATTTGAGCCGTTACAACTCTCCCCCTTAGGAAATTTCGTCTTCAAAATTTCGTACCTGAAAACAAATGCGGATACTGTAATCTCATAGATTCTTCCGTTTCCCAAGTTTCCTCCTCCAATCCATGTCGATGCCCTAACACTTTTACTAACGGTACTCGTTTATTCCGTAGTTATTTAACTTTCTGAGCTAATATTTTCATTGATTCCTCCAAATAAGTCATATATGATTGTAGCTCTATCTCAGTATGAGGAATCACATGTGAAGGGTCTGATCTATACCGTCTTAACATAGATACATGAAATACATTATGGATTTTCTCAAGTTCTTGAGGTAAGGCCAATCTATAAGCTACCAGACCAATCCTCTCAATGATTTCATACGGTCCGATAAATCGTGGACTAAACTTTCCTTTTCTACCAAACCGTAAAACTTTTTTCCACATGGAAACTTTCAAAAACATACGATCACCCACATTGAACTCTATATCTCTTTTTTTCAAATTCGCATAGAACTTCTGACTATCGGAAGCAGCTTTCAAACTTTCTCGAATAATCTGAATTTTCTCTTCAGTTTCCCGAATTAAATCCACTCCTACTAATTTCGATTCACTTAATTCTGACCAATACAACGGAGTTTTACATTTTCTTCCATACAGAGCTTCAAATGGTGCCATTTTGATACTAGCTTGATAACTATTATTATAAGCAAATTCAGCTAAAGGTAAATACCTTTCCCAGCTACCACTGAACTCGAGTATACAGCACCTCAACATATCTTCCAAAATCTGAATCACTCGTTCTGATTACCTGATACGAACCGGCCTGGCGATGCGAGTCGAGTCGTCTTAAGTTGCCAGATCGTTTTCGAGAAAGTATCGTTTAGTTTGGAGAAAAAGATGTATTTGGCTATTTGGAGCGGAAGTTATCAAAAGAGCTCAAAATAAAGCTAAAATGATGAAGATAGGTTTGGTTGGAAAGAAACAAAATAGAAGTTATATGAACGGCTCAATTTAGGATAATAAGTAAAATAAAGATAGATAGTGAAATGGAGATTGAACTTAAACTTCAAGATCGATTCAACACCATAGACAGTGTTGCCCCGGAACTTATGTTGTTTAAGGTGGATTAATGAAGGATAGCAAGCGGACCTTGACCCATTACTTAGAAAAGTAAGAACCAAAGGTATAAGAAGTTGGACGAACGCCACACTCAAGAGAGTGATAAGTTCGGAGACAAAGACTGACGCCACTGACTAACAGATAAGCCAATCAAGTCTTAAAATGAAATATGAGAGAAGAAATTCTCACAAATTAAATTGAGTTTTATCAAAGTGTTCACTCTTCTCCAAAGTAAAAATGATCACAAATTTATAGCATAAAAACTAGCTAGCTGAATGGACATAAACCCAGCTGAATGGTCACTTGGTTCAGCCTTTAAATGAGCTGGAAATTCCAGAATTTTTCAAGAAACTTCCAGGATGCTTCTCCACTCATTTGGAACGCCATAGGACAGCTTCTAAATGAAGAAAAGTCAGCTGAATGTATTTGGAAGGGTTAGGAGCTGATTGGCCATGTCTATGTTCAGCCAAGTGCTTAAATGAGCTCCTTTAATCCGCCTTGAGAAACCGAACGCAGCAGACATTTTAATGGAAGTTTTGGAACACAAACAGCCCAAATAGTGTGGATACTTGAACTCCAACAGCCTCCCAATGTGAAAGAACGAAAATGATCAGCTTCCTTGTGTGAAAATATGGTGTGAATAGCATATTGGTGTTGAAATACACGAACGACCTTTTGGAGAAAAATAAAGGTCATTGGATTTAATTTTAGCTTAATGTTTGCAGCTAGATACATTCCCCATTTAATGTCGTCCATGCATGTATGCTGCTACAAATTTAAACCACACTTAAATGAGTTAGGACATATTAAATTCGGCCCACCACAGACTCATTAAATTTGTCAACCAATGACTCATTAAATCTGTCCGTGCATCTTTGTCCTTTAATGCTTCAGCTCCTTATTAATGTCGTCCCATGCTTGCACCTGTACACACAAATTAATTCAGCACATTAATTAATTTAGACACATTTAAAAATTATGCAAGGAACAAGACAAACTAAAAACATGCTGGAACTAAGACATATTAAATTCGGCTGCAATTAATTAAGTCAAAAAGTCGGCTAAGACAAATTAATTAGCAGCAACTAATAAATTTGTCTTAAGTAAGACTCAATAAGTTCCAGCAAATTAAGTCACATTTAAACCTTGTAAGCTAGACAACTTAATTAGCCAATAAAAACTAAGACACATTAAATTGCTGGAACAAGACAAATTAATTGTTAAAACTAATTTAACTAATTTAACTAATTTAACAAATCAGCAAATCAAATGATTTATTTTAGCAAAATAAATGCAAAATAAAATGAGCTGAAACGAGCTCATCGAGCAAAAAATATCATGCAAATTATTTAATTAATTAAACGCAAAAGCTGGAAAATTAAAAAGAAGCTCAAGCAAGCTGTAACGAGCTGAAATTCAAACAAATTTAGCTCGCAATGGATTGCAAGGAACTATTCAAGGAGGGCGCTCGGGCGTGGTCGTATCATTACCCGTCAGTCTGAGGATGAAAAGTTGTACTAAATTTTAATTTGGTACCTAAAGCTTCCTATAGTTTACTCCAAAATCTCGAAGTAAAGCTTGGATCTCGATCTGGAATAATTGATGTCGGCACCCCATGTAATCTCACAATTTCTAACACATATAATTCCGCTAATTTTTCAAGCGAAAAATCTGTTCTGACGGGAATAAAATGCGCCAACTTAGTTAATCTGTCTACTATCACCAAAATTGAATCTTTCTTCTTCGGAGTCACAGGCAATCCAGATACAAAATCCATAGTCACATGTTCCCACTTCCATTCTGAAATCATTACAGGTTGTAACAAACCCGTGGGTACTTGATGTTCTGCTTTTACCTGTTGACAAATTAAGCATTTCGCTACAAATTCACAAATTTCTCACTTTATACCTGGCCACCAATACATTTTCTTCAAATCATAATACATCTTCGTACTGCCCGGATGAATTGAGTACATGCTACTATGAGCCTATGAAAGATCGTAATCTTTCAATAGCTCTAACCATCGCCTCTATCTCAAGTTTAGCTCTTTCTGCTATATTAAATATTTCAAACTTTTATGGTCTGTATACACATAACATTTCTCCCCATATAGGTAGTGTCTCCAAATTTTTAGAGCAAATACTATAGCAGCTAGCTCAAGATCATGTGTAGGGTAGTTCCTCTCATGTGGTTTCAACTGTCGAGAAGCATATGCTACAACTTTTCCTGACTGCATCAGTACACAACCTAAACCAATCAGAGACGCATCACTATATACTACATATGGCACACTTGATTCAGGCTGAGTCAACACTAGGGCCTCTATCAACCTTTTCTTTAACTGATCAAAACTTCGTTGGCATTTTTTCGACCATACAAATTCAACATTCTTCTGTAGTAACCAGGTCATCGATGAAGCAATAATTGAAAAATCCTTCACAAATCGACGGTAGTAACCAGCTAATCCAAGAAAACTTCGCACTTCCGTAATATTCTTTGGAATTTTTCGATTAATCACTGCTGACACTTTGCTCGGATCTATTCGTATACCATCAGTCGACACAATATGACCCAAGATCCCACTTCATGAAGCCAGAATTCACATTTGCTGAATTTTGCATATAACTGTTTTTCCCTCAAAATCTGTAGTACAATTCTCAAGTGCTGAGCATGCTCAGATTTTGTCCTTGAATAGATCAGTTTATCGTTAATAAACACAACCACAAATCTATCCAGGTAAGACTGAAAAATTCGATTCATTAAATCCATAAAAACAGCAGGAGCATTTGTCAAACCGAATGGCATAACTAAGAACTCATAGTGACCATACCGAATTCTAAAAGCTGTTTTCGGTACATCACATTCCTTTACCTTTAACTGATAATACCTAGATCTGAGATCTATCTTCGAAAACACCGCAGCATTTTTAAGCTGATCGAATAAATCATCAATACAAGGTAAAATATATTTATTTTTAATCGTTGCCTTATTCAACTGTCTGTAAACTATACACAGCCTCAATGAACCGTCCTTTTTTTTCACAAATAAGACAGGTGTACCCCATGGCGACATACTCGGTCTGATAAACCCTTTGTCCAACATCTCTTGCAATTGTGTCTTCAATTCTTTTAATTCTACTGGAGCCATTCTATACGGTGTCATTGATATGGGAGCTATTCTCCGAAGCACATCTATCACAAACTCAACCTCTCTATCGGGTGGTAAACCTGGTAATTCTTCAGGAAATACATCCATAAATTCATTCACAACAGATAATTTCTCTAACATTGATTCAGAACTTTGAGTATCAAGAATATAGGCTAAATAAGCCTCATTTCCTTTACTCAACAATTTTCGAGTAGAAATAGATGAAATCATTCTAACCGAATTTCCAGACTCAACCAAAATAATATCTCCTGTCTGACATTTCAAACTAATTTATTTTTCTCGGCAATTCACTACCGCATCATATTTCATTAACCAGTTCATGCCCAAGATAATATCAAATTCCCGAAAGGGTAACAGCATTAAATACACCCTTTAACTTTCAGTGGACAGTTATGACATATTAAATTAACTACCACATTTTGACCTAACGAATTTGTAACTTGTACATCATAATCAGTAGGCTCAACAATTAAATTCTTTTCAGATACTAACATAGTACAAATATACGAATGAGTAGACCTAGGGTCTATTAAAGCATACACAGGAACATCATAGAGATAGAAAGTACCAGCAATTACATCCGGAGTTGTTGCTTCTTCTCTTGTTCGAATGGCATAAATACAATCAGGTGCCCTAACTTCTAATCGATTAACAGTATCTTTCATACCCGAACGAGTAGCTTCAATACTGACCAGAGCGTCTTCCTTTTTGAGGAGGAGTTTTCTATTTCTCTTTTTGTTCCACTTCTTCTACTTTTAGTTGGGGACAATCACGAATAAAGTGATCCGTGGCCCTACATTTATAACAAGCCCCTTGATCGCGTTATTTCGTGATAGGTTTTAAATATTTATAATTAATCATTTTTGAAACTAATTATTATCGCGATGTAGGCAAGTGTACTTATTGAACAGTAGTATAATTTTAGTAAGACCGGATTGTCGAACCCAAAGGAACTAAAAGTACTAATAATGACTATCTTTTTATTATCTAGCCTAAGAATAAAGAGGTTTTGTTTTGACTAACTAATTATCTAAACTAAGAACTCACAGCGAATAGAATTGGGGAATTGCTTTTGGGAAGATCGATTGAATTAAGACAATACCTAAGGAAAAATCCACCTAGACTGTACTTGTTATTCTGGCTCCGAATCGGACGATTTATTCATTTAACTTGTTCCGTAGAGATCCCTAAGTTATGTTATTATCCCTATTGAAGACTAATAACGTCTAATCCCTAGGTTGAATAATTGAGACCTTTCTCTAATTAAAACCCTAGGATTGCATTAACTCGATCTATGAATCCCTTTCTTAGGTTTCACCCTAATCTGGCAAAATCTTATCACCCTATGTGTAGGCGCGCCAGCAACTCCGCTTAATTATGACAAATGTACTCTTAGACAGGGTCTATTCCTCCTTTGAATAAGAGCTTATCTTAAATCAGTATCCTGGGATATCAAAACAAGAATTAAGAACACATAATTAAGAACAAGTTAAATATTTATCATACAATTCAGGAAATAATAATAAGATTCGTCTTAGGTTTCATTCCCCTTAGGTATTTAGGGGTTTTAGTTTATAACTAAATAAGAAAACATCTCAGAATAATAAAGAATATAAAACATAAAGAAAACCCAAAACTCCTGAAGGGAAATTAAGGGGAGATCTTCAGTCTTGATGGTGACTCCGGCTTCTGAGATGGATCAATCGGCTTTCTTCGAGTAATTCCTCTATTCTTCTCTATATGTCTCATTTTTTCCTCCTCTAGGGTGTATTTATAGGCTTTGGAATACCTATGAGCCCTCAAAATTAGCCTTTTCCAAATTGGACTCAACTTAGGCTCGGCAGGGACACGCCCGTGTGACACACCCGTGTGCAATTACTTCAGACCATACTCGAGCCTGCCAAATTGACACGGCCTTGTGGTCTGCCCGTGTGAGGAGGTCCAGGCCGTATTGATTTCGTACTTTGGCCCATTTTCTCCGTTTTTGGCCCGTTTTTTGTTCCTTTCGCTCTCTTATGCTCTCCTAAGTATAAAACATGAAATTAAAGCATTAGAAGTATCGAATTCACCAATTCTAATGGAAAATCATCCATAAAATGCGTTAAGCGTGGGGTAAAAATATGTATAAATTACGGTTTATCACCCCTAACTTACTTCTATATTCACGAGGGTGACTTCTTCCACAATGTTGACACTTAGGCCTTTAGGTATTTTGTACACTACCCACGCTAACAGCAGGTCTGTCAGATGCCTTATAATCAGATTGTCTTGGTCTACTCTTTCCTGATCTTTCCGGTGCTGAAGTGGCTCGACTAAATTCCTCTTTAGATTTCTTCATTGGTAAAGCTGAAAATGACTTAGATGCACTCCTTTTGAAAGATTCTTTACTTCTTCTATCTCATTGCATCTTTCTATTATATACTTTTTCAAGTTTCTGAGCACGATTTGATAGAACAATGAATTCCCGTATCTCAATGCCCCCTATCATCATTCTGATATCATCATTTAGCCCTTCTTCGAATCTGATACACATTTCTTCCTTAGTGGGTACAATATCTCGTGCATATTTGCTCAAATAAACAAATTCTCTTTCATATTCAGCCACTGACTTGTTTCCCTGTCGCAAGTCAAGAAATTCTCTTTTCTTCTTATCCAGATATCTTCTACCAACATATTGCTTCTTAAATTTATTTTGGAAAAATTCTCAAGTGATCTTCTCAGCTGGTACAACAGCTTCTATTGTTTCCCACCAGTTATAAGCTTTTTCTTTCAATAATGACACAACACATATTAAGTAATCATCTGGTGAGCACGCCATTTGCTTAAAAACCCTCATTATACTTTGTAGCCAATATTCAGCTTTAACGGGGTCATCATTTGTTCTTCTCTGAAATTCTTTAGCCCTATGTTTTCTGAGCTTTTCAAATGGAAAACGTTTACCAGATTCAGTTGTCGGAGGAGGTGAAGGAGCAACTGGGGGTACTACCGATGTTGAAATAGGGGGAGGAGGTTGCTGAGTCTGATTTCTTTCTCGCACATTCTCATTATACCACTGATTCATGAATCCATAAATCATATTTTTGAGTTCTTGTTCTCGCATCAATGAAATTGGAACTTCACTACTTGTTCCTTGTTCTGAGGTTTGTACTCTACTGTTAACTTCTTCTTACTCAATTTGTTCTGGTCTATCTGACATCTTTTCAAATCGAAGATAATCTATAATAAAAATAAGGATTAGATCAGATCATACACGTCACACTATCACAGATTTATATGGCATGTAATTTTAGACACTTTTCACATCATACATATTCCGAAAATCTACTAAACCAAAGCTCTGATACCAATAAATGTAACATCTTACACCCGTATCCGAAGCCGAGACAAGGTTCGAGGTGCTACACAAAATCGAGTCATAAATATGTATTTCAATTTAAAATTTCTTAAATTTCATCTTTAAGTCCCTAATATAGACCTACAAGGCCCAAAATATGTTTAGGAAGTGATTTGGGACTAAACCGGAAACTTTGGAAACTTTTTCCTGAAAATAGGGGCACACACCCGTGTGGCCTGCCCGTGGGGCTCCCATGGCCGTGGGGCCAGCCCGTGGGCAGATCTGTCTTGCTCACACAATCGTGGGACTAGCATGTGGGCGATTTTAACTTTGCCACACGGCCTGGGCACACGCCCATGTGACTTGGCCGTGTGAAAACCTGATTTCTCACTATTTTTAAGCTATTTTCACATATCAAACACACCTAGTTCATGCCCAAAACATTGACTTATAAATCTTGATCAAATAACATTCATTTATCCAATTCCTGTATCTAAACACAATTATACACTAATAGAATCCAACCAATCAATTATTTCAAGTCAAAACATGTATATTTCATTTTCAAACACAAAACATCACATTCAACATACTTTGCATACTTCATCATTCATACAATCACATTATCAAATCACCTCTTATACATGCCATATAAATCAAAAAGTTGTTTAACAAAATCTACCGGAGTAAATTTGGATAGTGCGATCGTTGTTGTAGATCCGATCCTCCGTATGTATATAAGTCAATCTACAAAACAAATATCATACACAAGTAAGCTTATAAAAGCTTAGCAAGCTCATAGGCATAAAAACACAAATCTTACCGAACATTGTACACAATCATATATCTTTTAATTTTACTACTTTATCCTATAAATCACAAATTCATTATTAAACTCCTTTGAATAATTTTCATGTTGCTATTCACGAATTTAACTTCTTTGGGCCCCCTTTTTCTCATTTATTTCCATTGTCAAATTATGGAATACTAATGGAATTGAGTGCTTCATTATCACATTGCCATAGTAAACTATGGACTTGCACATTTTCACATATCACACGCCGAAGCCATAGCCGTGCTATGGTCTTACACAGATCACATCACACACCGATGCCATATCCCAGATATGGTCTTATACGGAATCACATTATCATGTCACACCGATGCCATAGCCCAGCTATGGTCTTATACGAAAACACATATCACATTGCACCGATGCCATAGCCCAACTATGG
Source organism: Gossypium arboreum (assembly GCF_025698485.1). NCBI lineage: Eukaryota > Viridiplantae > Streptophyta > Magnoliopsida > Malvales > Malvaceae > Gossypium > Gossypium arboreum. The sequence continues at coordinate 132,794,962 of NC_069075.1, forward strand.
TCTTAAACGGGCGCACATATCTCATCTTTTCCGTCAATTCATCATAGTCACAGAATGAAAGCACTCAAATCCATTGTTCCAACTAATTTGTACTTTCAATTACACATTATTTAGTAATTAATACAATTTGATAATATTCATCTACAATAAAATACTTTAACAATCATAATATTTTCATATCAAACATTGAACTTTGCCATATGAACTTACCTGGGCTAATTTGCAAAAGTCATAGAAATTTAGGGACTATTCTTGAATTTTCTCCTTTCCACGATTCACTTTGTTTTCTTGATTTATAGTTATAAAATCATTCCTTCATTAGCATCTATTTCGATTCTATTCTATTTCACAACTTATGCCCTTAAATTTTTGAAATTACACTATTACCCTAAACTTTTTAGTTTTTACAATTTAGTCCCTGCTCAATTTATTCATCAATTAAACTAATTCCTTTCAAATATCATTTTATCTAAACACTACAAACTACTTCACAGTCTTTGACATTCCAAGCTTCAACACAAAACCCTAATTTCAACAACTTTCACAATTAGATCCTAAAATTAATTTCTATGAAAATCTCTTCATAAAATTATCATATAATAAAATTAAAACTTCAATTCCATGATAAATCATCATAAAATTTCAGCACTTATTCATGGGAACTTTCAAAATTACCCATGAAATCAAAAACTAATGAATTAAACAAGTGGACCTAGTTGTAAAATTCTTAAAAACACAAAAATTACAAGAAATAATCAAGAGTTGAACTTACATGCTGTAGAATATAAAAACCAGCATCTTTAAAGCTCTCTAATGCTGTTTTTAGCTGATGAAGATGAAGAAAAATGTTGAATTCTCTAGATTTACCAACTACATCATATTTTACTATTAAATTTTTACCCTATTTCTAATTTTGCCCCTTGTTCACACTTGATTTTTATTTTTCCTGCACACACATGCCCTCCAGCCAATAATAGGTGTTTAATTGCCTATTTAGTCCTCCTTTAATTATTACTAGAGCTATTTAATCACATCTCACAATTTTGCACTTAATTCAAATTTAGTCCTTTTTTCCCAATTAACTACCGAAACCTTAAAATTTATTGACGAAACTTTAATACTAACTTATTAACACTCCATAAATATTTCTGAAAATATTTATGGCTCGGTTTATGAATTCGAGGTCTCGATACCTCATTTTTATCCTATTTTATCTACAACTTCCTTTAATTCATAATTTCACTAATTCAAAATTATTTCTAAAACCACACTTAACATTTACTTACTAATATCTAAACTCACATGTCGGATTTAGTGATTTCAAATCACTGTTCCGATATCACTGAAATTTAGGCCGTTACAGCTGCCTAATCTGTGTTATTGTCGAGTTGGCTCTTAACGGTGGTGGCTCTACATCTGCATTCACAACCTCCTATAAGTCATAAGCTTATATGTATGTTGATTATCCAAATATGGTAGTTTTCACCATTAATGACTGGTGGTAGAGGAGGTGTAAAACTAGCTGAAGACATTTTAGCAAAAAATAACAAGACAACAGGGGTTGTTCCTTCTTTCTTACCAAATCAAATGCCCTCAAAGATAACTGACTCTAGATACAAGTTGTTGGTTTTTTATTTAAGAAAGAAAAGATGGACAGATCAATTTTAGCAATTAAAATTGACTTGCTCTTTTTTTTTTTTCATTCCAAATCATATGTTACATACAAAGTATACACTTGAATAGGAAAATTTTACCAAATGCAATTTGACAAGTTGGCATGTTTAGGCACATGAGATCACTCATTGGTTGATTTCTATCTAATAAGCACCTATTACATTAACCTATCAAATTAAAGATAAATAAAATAATCTGACAGTTTTTTTAAACAAATTGACAACTTGTTAGCTTGTATCAAAAGTTTCGCAATAATTCGCAGTTAGTACTGTCCGCTAGTTTGGCTTTCATTTGGACTATCCGCCATTTTGGCTTGCAGTCTAGACTGTTTGTCCACCATTTTGGCTTGTACTTGGATTGTCTTCCACTTTGACTTGCACTTTTCCATCTCATCAAGTGAGAGAGTTGTTGCATGGATGGCAATTTCTAACACAACATATGAGTGAATGGCAGTCTTGATGAAGGAAATTTTCTGCTGTGGAAACAGTAAGTCTTAATCATGGTGCGAAGGCTATCTTGATGATTCTATTGTTGTTTCGGCAAAAATGGTGCCAAATGTTGATCGTGAAAAAGTGGGAAATAAGGCATATGCAAATCATATTCAGCAAGACTGCGGTTTAGCATCCTGGTTATTGTTGACGGTAAGTCCTCATATTTTATCCCAATTGGCTGCATCTAACACCTCTAAAGCTATTTGGAGTACACTGTTGAGGCTTTTTCAACTCCATCCACAACAAAATCGTGAACCTTCATAGCAAACTAAGGGCAATGCGCAAGAGAAATTTGGTTCTGAGAAAGTTTGTTTCAAGAATGAATGTGACACTTTGGTCGCTTGTGGTAGCCGATTTCTAAGGTGGAACACATAACCACCATTCTCAATGGCCTTCCATCTGAGTATGATCCATTTATGGCTGTGATCATTGCCATCAAAGAGTCGTTTCCACTGCAAGGTGTGGTCTCTATTCTTGATGTTGAGACAACAAACTGAAGCACTCAAGCTACCTATTGTTGTTCATGCAACTTAGCATAGTCCTGGTGGTGGATCTTATAGTTCCTCTCTTCTCAAGGTCTTGGTGCAACCCAGTATTGTTAGAAGTCAAACTAACTATCAAGGTCGGCTAAGCATGACTTGAAAGTCCACAATGTTCTTGAAGATTCAAAAAAATAGATAAGAATAAAAGAGAAGTAAAACTATGGAGCTTATCATGTATCGATAAGCATGGATTTGCTGGAAGCTTCTTAAACATGCTACCAGCCTACTAAGTCAGTTTAAGTAAGGCTATAAATAGGCATCACGTACATAAGCGAAAGAAGCATAAGTGGGTGAGAGTGTCGAGAGCAATACTATAGCTAGTAATAAAAATATATAAAAATTTGAGTTATTTTTTTGGAGCAATAAAATTATTTCGACTTTAAGTGTTAATTATGTTTCCAGCAAGTTGTATCAAAACCATGTTCATATCCATTTCAAGATAATACACACGATTCAACTACAAATTTCAAAATTAACCAAGATAAACTATGATAATTGAAGTATCTAAATAAAAGTTTTGCTCGGCTCTCAAAATTGTTGAGACATTGTTGAAGAAAGATATGCCATGGTCGAAAATGAAACTGTTGAAGTGATTTTGATTGATGAAGAGAAAAGGGCATTGAAGGAAGCTAAGAGAAAGGATAATAAGGTGTTACCCAAAATTTTTATAAACTCCAAATTTTAACGGAAGAGTTATTTTGCTCGCTCATCTAAAGTACAGAGATTAATTTGCCTATTTTTTTAGTTGAGAGACTAAAATGTACACCAAAATATAGAAAAGGAGATTTTGTGGTACTTTTACTATATAAAACTAATTAATTTGAGAACTATTAAGAGTTAATAGGAGTATTAGTCTCTATAATTTTATTTTATTTTTACTTAGTAAAGTAATTTACCCATACAATCTTAATATGAATTTGAAATAATTCATTTTCTTTCTCAAAATGAAGAACAAATTTGTATAATAATATAATATATATATATATATATATATATATATAGCTACTATAAGAGTAAATAGAGTTAATTTGACAATTTCAAATTTAAACTAATAAATATTTTATATTTTTCTCTTTTATTCTCTTTAATAGATCTAATAACTCATTGAATATATTATAAATATCATTATTACTTTTCTGAATGGTTATTATAAAACAAATTTATCCAATAATTAAATATTTAAAACCATACATTTAAGTTATTAAATTTTAAAATTTAAAATCAAATTTCATTATCTACTTTTTCTATTTAATAATTAAAAAATTAAAAATATATTAAAACTTTAAAAATAAAATTATCCAATTCAACTATATTAGTTTGATTATGTGCATGTTTTACTTTCATATTTAAAACTATTTTCTTATTATATTTTCATTATCTACTTTAGCATTTCTCTACTTACTTTTTAGGCATTAAATTAGAGGTTACATCTTTTAAAAAGAAAGAAATTAGGTGGTAGAGATAAAAGATATGGTCAAATTTGGTAACAACACAAACTTACTATTAAGTTAGTATAAAAGTAATATATTTTGATGTCACCAAAAAAAAAAAAGGTAATATATTTTGAGTTAAGCATTTATGAGTTGAGCTTCAATTTACAAACATTTTTTATTTCAACTTTCTTATAGCATGTATATTTTTGTGTAATTTTTAAGTATTTATATTTATATATATTTAAATAGAAAAATAAATATTCAATTTTTGTATTTAGTGCCTATAGGTTTTTTTTTTCATGTCTGTTTTACGATTCATGTTTAAAGTTTGTGGTTATCCCTCCAACAATGTTGTCTCCAAAGTTTGACCCATGTTTTTTCTTTGAGAGTGTAATATGCCATACCACTACTAACACTTCTTGGTATTTAGTGCGTATCATTAAAGCTTTCATACCTCATCTTAAAAGATTGATTAAAAAAATGATAATTATTGTTTTTTTAATTATAATTTTAAAATAGTTATTCCATATATTAACTAAACATATGAATGGAATTTTATTAAACGATATTTAAATTATATTTAGAACCATTCTCAAACTTTAAATATTTTTATAAATTTCTAATTTTCAGTTCACGTACATCTTAATTACAAAAAATAAAATTATGATTTATATTTGAACTAAATTAATACTATATATTTAAATAAATAAAATTAATCTATGCGTCGTACGGCTAGCAAACTAGCATGATATATGATTGACTTTAAAAAGTTTAAATTAAGGAGTCTTAGATTACTACGAAGAAACCAGCATACTTTTGTGTATAGGCAGTATTGTTGGCTTTGACAAACAGTGAAGCGCCGTCAATATTAATTAACAGTGAAAACTGAAAATCCGAGTGAAGAACACAAAGACTCCATTTTTGGCCTGTAGATAGAGCTTATAACAAAATACTTATTGTTGCAGTTGAATTTTTCTTATGGCATTAACAGGCTATCATTTGGCACAAAAGGATCTAAAAGACATGGGTCCTTCTATGGGAAGGGGAAAGGAAGAAGAGAAGAGGACAAAATCTATATATTAACATGGATTAACAAATTCTCTTGATCCTGCATCTTGCAAGCAAGGAATCCATGGTCCATAAACCTGGTACATGATACAAATACAGCTGACACAATTTTATAGGTGAAGCTTTAGCAGAGAATAGCTTCCTTTGGCCGATCTTATTGAAAAGGGTCAGCAAGTCAATGATCTAAGAACACTCGGATTTGCAACATCCTCTGTAGGCTTCCAGATGATATTTTCCAGTTTAGTGCAGAAATTCTTGTAGAACTGCTACAAGGAAACATTAGTATATCAAACAGTGCTGATAGGCACTCATAGAAAACTTAGTCAGACTCAGATATCAAACATGGACGAGCTAAAAGCATTAGAATTCAAAACTACAAAGCCAGGCCACAGATTGGCAGCTAAGAAATAAGACTAGGCATTTGCATACTGTATCATGCGATAGAAACTAGAGAAATAATACTAGAAACTAATCCACAATAAGAAGTTCGCCATTAGTGAATAAAACAGCTAGAGAAAGGTTAGAAAGAGATGTTTTAGTCTCATGCAAAGAAGATCAATAGCACTTTGCATAAATGGTGCAAGGTACAAGTTGGAACCAAAAGGAAAGACAATTAAGAAAACAAAAATGCACATATTTAGCTACTAGAGTATAGTGAAAATTTAATTCCTCGTTAGAATAACAAGCCAAAAATGGTTGAATTGTACCTTTCAGAGGATCAATTTGAGAGAACCAACTACGCAGCACCAAAAACATTAGTGCATACTTGTTAGAATAACAAGAAATCTCTGTTCTATCTTTAATTTAGTTTCAATTTGTGTTGCATGTAACCAATAATCAATGTGAAGGTTAGAGAAAACTAAGAATAACACCATGACAATACAAGTTTAGCATAAAGGTGTATAAAATATGAGAATCAAGACACATATAACCAACCTTGTGATATTCAAGGGTATCTCCAGATGCTTTTCTAACATCTGCCATGAACAGGGATGGTGCAACTTCAAAAACCTATATAAGATTTATAAAACTAACTTCAAAACATGTCATATTACAATTCACCAGTCAATGTAAAAATATATTAACTACCAAATGATAGAAAATTTCTATGCATTTACCTCCAGGACAACTGCGAATTCCCCAACCTTATTTGCAGATATTTGCTCAAGTCTTGTCTGAGGTCAGAAGAATTAGAACAAACTTAAAGGAAAACGAAATGATATTAATATAGTATAACTGACGCAGATGTCTTTAGCAATATCAAACACAATCTCCCAATCAAACAACAGAGTGACCACAATTATTACTTGCATTGCTAGCAATTGAGAGACATAGTTAACCTAGACACTGTCATTCGTCATTAAACCTTTCCATACATACTATTATTAGGAAAAGTGAATGAATACATTATGCATGAATGCACATCTTAAGCCTCTGGTCTAAATTAAAAGAATTACTTCTGAGAGTGTCTTTGAGAAGTAACCAAAATCAATATTGGATAAGTGTCTGCTATAGAGGAGCCATTTCAAGGGTTTCTTACTATCATGTTAGCATGCCCCTTTTTGTCTTCTTTGGAAGAGAAGAAAATGATAAAATGGGGAGAACTTTTTACATAAAAAGATAAAATTACTTCATTTTGTGGAAAAGTCTCTAAAGCATAACTCTATGGAACAGTAACCTGCAATTTGTCAATGAAGATATGTTTACAAGTCAAACCTTGTAATTTCTTGTATGAACCTTGAGACCCATTGATTCCGCAACAGCTTCAACACTTGAGATTATATCTCTTGGTGGTTTGCGAGATACAAAGCGAGTTTGCCGTTTTACGTAATCCTGCCAAAGCCTTGGTCAATAACTTGTACACAAGCATTAAATTGGTATAAACATCTCATTCTCTCAATGTAAATTATCAGCAAACATCACAGAGAAGCATTGATTAAAATGAGATGATATGTTCAACCTCATCTACCCTTTCTCATTGACTGAATGCAAGATATAGCAACTCTATACGCTTTTCATATTTTAAGCAAGAATAACTTGCAGCAACCATATCAGCTACAACCAACCAATAAACCATAATCAAAAGAGAGATACATTGGAGTGAAGTAAAATGACGCAAGAGATCAAATTTTAGTAATGCTAACTTCTGAAACCACAACAATATGAACAGTTGAATGACAAATTAGGAAATCAACAAGGAAGCAATTTTATATGGCTACAGAAAACACTGACTTGTATTGCTCTACCTGTTGCCTGTCAAACAATGATGACAGATTCAAGCCCTGTGATAGTGTGATCATCTCAAATGCATTCATCATCAAGGGGCCTCCCTCTTTGGCTACAGACTGCTCAGACACATACTGGTCCTGTAAAATAATACTGATTATTCAGCAAAGATAAATATAGAAAGAATAAAAATCCAGAGAACCAGGCTCTCATGGAATCAGGCTTTGTTTAACATGCTGAACTCTAATATCCCTTAATGGACACATAACAAAAATGAAAATTCTGTAAAGCTGGCATCAGAAGATCTGTTAGTCAAGGAGATGAACAATGAAACAAATGAATTCCTCACCTCAATGTCATCAAAAACTGCACGTACATCATCCAAATTTACTTCTTCTTCACTAGGTTTCACAGGCAAGTAATTCTTCTTAAACCAGGGATGCTTTTTAATTCCCTCGATTTGTATACGCTGCAGTAATAGGGGAACCAGTTGGAGAAATTATGGAGAAACAAGCATGAGAACAAGACTTAACATTGTATCATTCACCTTGATCAGTCCAACTAGTGCCTACCATCACATCGATAAGTTTGAGAAAAATAGTCACAAAGTGAAATGATGGAGCTTTTTAGAAATAAGCTTTATTAAGACCAGATGTAATGAAATTTCATTCTTTGATTCTAATGCCTGAACTAACTGATTTTTTTTTTAAAAAAAAAAGTCCTTGGTCTATCCATTTGATCATGGAAGCTCAGTGATTTTTTTCTGGAGGATCCTGAATCGTGATTGTTGGATTCTTCAATATGCCATGCATCCACCAGACCCCAGAGTAAAGGCACTAAAGCACGCTGATCAGAAGTCAAAGCCAATACATTTAGTTGTTTAGGCTTTCAAAAATTTTGGTAGTCATGGAGATGGAGATACAGGATAATGCAATTCATATTATGTATAATGATGTCATTCAAATGATAAAGCTTAGAACTCAAAAAGTAAGCTGAATATACTCAACAGTTTTAGGATTGGGATCAAGGATCTTCTTTATTAATGAATTTGCTTCTGGAGAAAACCAAAATGGAGAAGAAAATTGACCAGCACTAATCTGCACGTTGAACAGAGAAACAGTTAGTTTCACAGTTATATCAATGCACTTACTAAATGCTTACATGTACGCATTAAGTTCAACAAAGGTGGTTCCACTAAGCAAGACATATTAATGGGAAGGGTTTACAAGAGTGACAAATTTTAAATACTTGGGTTTGCAGTCTCCATTGTTATTTATGCAAAGGCATGAATTTCAGTTTCAGCACAGGACACAAGTCTGCCAAAGAAAATTATAACATAAGAAGCAACAAAATAGGAACCTAAGGCACCTTGCAGCATAACTGTAAACAAAAAGCTCAATAGCAGTCAGTGTCTGCATATATTGGAAAATTATTCACTCGTAAAGAATGAACAGTTTGCAAATTAATAATATATTAATTGTCAATCATGAAACTGTTATGCGCCTTGGCGTAAGATCTAGTCACAGGTCTAGACGAGAAAGAATTCTTGCTTCGACCTATGGTTACTCAAAAAAGTAGATTCGTCCTTGACTGAACCCCCTCTCAAAATAACGTTTCTTTTGATAGAATAATTGCTTACCTCTTTATTTCATATTGGCAGCCTTTTATAGACTGTTAATAACAAATGAAAGAGTCCTAATTGACATAAAATAGAATTCCTAACTTAGAGTTTATGAAGGAAACAAAAACCTAATATAGTAAAACTAAAACTCTTAGTAAAACCTGATATAATAAATAAATAAATAAAACTAAAAACTCCTATTGCAATTAAAGTGTCCATATCATTACTCCCCTTCTTGGAATTGAGCTTGTCCTCATGCTCAAATTCAAAATAAACTTCAGAACTTATCCAAAATCATCTATCTCATCATCATCTTGCTTGCCTTCAACATCTGGTACTTCTATCCAAAATAACCTTTTACATTTGTGTCCCATGGAATAAGACTCGTCACAATTATAACACAGCCCTTTAGCCCTTCTTTCCGCCATTTCTATCCGTGTCAATCTCTTAATAAATGGTGCAAAAGAACCTATTTTGCCGTTGCTCCCTGTTGGTTCTATTGTTTGTCCCCCTCCCTTTGCAATGTTCTGAGTTGTTGGAATGATTGAATTGCTGTCAGTGTTTTGGGAAGTTGACCAGTTTAGATTGGTTTGAGATAACATCTTGGAAGAAACTTTTTGTTTACGTTCCAAAGCTCGAGCCATATTCATTGCAACTCCAAGGTTTCCCGGTTGTTGCATCTCAATATCAATTCTAAGTTCCCCTACCAATCCAGCAGTAAAAAGGTTTACTTGTTGTCGAGGTTTAAGATCAATAGTCCTAGCAAGTAGTGATTGAAATTGGCGTTGATATTCTTCTACCGTCCCAGTTTGTCTCAAGTTTGCAAGTTCCCCCAAGGGGTTATTACTCATAGGTGGCCCAAACCTGATATGACAACACTCTCTGAAGCGTTCCCAATCCAGATTTGCCTCCTCTTCTTCGATTTGATCAAACCATAATTGTGCCTCTCCTAAAAGATGGAATGAAGCTAGGTCGACTTTGTCTTCTTCGTTGGTCCGTTGATTGCCAAAAAATTTTTTGCATCTTTTTAACCATCCTAAAGGATCTCCAACCCCAAGTGGGAAATTCCATCTTAGAGTATCGTGGCACCATGGCCCCACCGTGTTGCGAATCTGAATTTCTTTTCTTGCCTCCATTGCTGCCTTGTTCTTCATTATTTTTTTCTGAATCCCCTTTCGTTGTCTTTTGAACCGAAAGAGATAATATCGCCACCTGCTCCTCTAATGCTTGTTGCCTTGTAGCCATTTGTTCCATGAATGCCTCCAGCTTGGCTGTCAAAGTTTTTTCGTCACCCATGACAGCTGGCTCCGATACCAAGTTGTTATGCGCCTTGGCGTAAGATCTAGTCACAGGTCTAGACGAGAAAGAATTCTTGTTTCGACCTATGGTTACTCAAAAAGGCAGATTCGTCCTTGACTGAACCCCCTCTCAAAATAACATTTCTTTTGATAGAATAATTGCTTACCTCTTTATTTCATATTGGCAGCCTTTTATAGACTGCTAATAACAAATGAAAGAGTCCTAATTGATATAAAATAGAATTCCTAACTTAGAGTTTATGAAGGAAACAAAAACCTAATATAGTAAAACTAAAACTCTTAGTAAAACCTGATATAATAAATAAATAAATAAAACTAAAAACTCCTATTGCAAGTGTCCATATCAGAAACATTGATGTTATCTAACCTTTTTGTACAGTGTTGGTATGTCTATCTCGTAAAATGGGAGATATCCAGCCATAATAAAAAAGAGAATGACTCCGCAGGACCATATATCAGCAGCTGCACCATCATAACCCTGGTTGCTGAGCACCTGAAGAGCAGTGGTTCAGTACTTCAACTACATAAAAAAAAAACCTAAAATTATGCATGTCCTTTAATGCACTGATGCAGGTCTAAACAAAAACTTGATTACAATTTACAGCCATAACTATCTCTAGCATCTAAGCAACTAAGAAACTACCAGAATAGTTAAGTGACAAAATGAAAAAGAAAAAAGTCAACTATCACCGCCAAAGATAGTTAAGAAATTAAAGGTAAAATATAGAAAGTCACTAAGAGAGAAGAACTTATTAGGCAAGTGCTTATCAAGAAAAAGCCTGAAAGCCTTACCCAAGTTTCCTTGGTTGCCATTCTTTAATTGAATTCAGCAGTAACATCCCTGCTACCCTAGGCATTTGAAGCAACCCCCTCCCCCTCTCCCCACTTCAACCAAAAAATAAAGGAAAAATTCCCAGAAAACATCATAAACTAAGGATTACAGTATTTTAGGATCTTATTTAGTCTCTGCCCAGTCGTAGCACTTGTAATGTGATGCTGATTTCTATATCTTTATTGACTCAGCACTTGAGATAACTTATAAAAGGCATAGTTGACCAATGAATGGATGGGTATTTGATAGAGAAAAAAAAAGCAACAAAGTAGATGATCAGTTGCTAAAACAGTTGCAGACGCACATGTAAGAGGACTTTCAGGATTAAATCTGAGGAGACATATATGACTTGGGTAAATTGGCTTCTACTTGTCTTCTGCATGACAAGACTATTGGCAATTGTGTTGGCATTTAATTCATAATTTGTGACATTATTTAGTGGCATTGACTTAGAAAAACCCATTGTAGAGGATAAAATCAATGTAAGCAATTTCCAATGCCCAGTAGTTCAGAATGTAAGAGGCCGGAGTAGACAACAATTAATTTGACCTATGTTTTGGAATTCAAAACAGTTGCAAAGCATGGTAGAATATAAGACAAACTTGCTGCATGATCTTCAAGTTGGTTGAAGGAATGTACCTCAGGTGCAACATAATTCGGGGTTCCACATGTCGTGTGGAGAAGTCCGACCCCCTGCTCATGTGCAGAGAGAGAAAAGGAATAATTATAAGTAAAAGCTCTCTGCTGTTTAATACCTAACTAGAAGTCAATATACTCACTTGCTGTAGCAATGCACTCAGCCCAAAGTCAGAAACCTTCAAATCTCCATAGGAGTCAAGAAGAAGATTTTCAGGCTACAAAATTATAGAGGAAAAGAAAAAGTTAGTCAGGATTAAAGATGGAATCATGAAATCAGTGCTGTTCAAAGATGTTGAATCAAAACATAGCACCTTTAGGTCTCTGTGGTATACACCCTTACTGTGACAATGAGCAACAGCGTCAATAAGCTGTTGAAAGTATCGCCTACATTCATTCTCAGGAAGTCTTCCACAGTGAACCTAAAGAAAGAGTTAAAGGAGATAAATGTTTTTCTTAGGGGGAAAACCAAACAAAAAAAAGAGAAAAGGCAAAAATAAATTATTATGGAGAAAAAGTTCAAATAAAAAATATGCAAATACTTGAGAGACAGGAGATGCCTTACAATTTTATCAAAGAGTTCTCCTCCACTTATAAACTCAAGAATAATATATATTTTTGTCCTACTTGCCAGAACCTAGAAAACAATACAAGGCAACTTTCAACAATTTAAACAGGAATATCAATGGATGATGTACATAATGGAATGTATAAACATACCTCATGCAACCTAACTATGTTAGGATGTCTAACAATCTTCATTATCGATATCTCTCTTTTAATCTGAAGCCAATGGGAAAAAGAAAACAGCCCGAGGAAGGGTTAGTCAACTAATTACCATAGTAACCATAGACGAAGATATTCATAAATCAAGGTAGTAACCAAAAAGTTAGGACAATTTCACAGCTCTAGTAGCTCTCAAATATTTTGCTGCTAAAGGGTTAAAAATCCTTAGGATTAGATTTGAAAGACCAAGGAAGTATGAATTCAACTATACATGTACCCCCAGATATGCAGCATGCAGCAGGTTTCTCTAGTCCTAAACACTTGCAGTGTATAACAATATGATGTTGGATTTATATTAGACTATCAAATTTTAAAAGGAAAAGATGGTCTCCAGAAATCTTTAGTTACTTGATTTCAGACAAGTGATGTGATCTAGTTTTTCACCAAAAAAATTCAAAAACCAACACAAAAATAGATGCTAAGATTGTCCCTCAACTAGCATCCTCCCCAGCTAAAGAATTTCATTAACAATCTTGTGTTAAAACAGTGTCCTTTGAACAGGTCCAAGGGACCAAAAAGAAAGTACATTGAGAAATGGCAAGGACACAGACACTAGAGTAGAAGACATTATAAAAAAAAAAGCAATTGGAAGAAAGCAAGGTATTTCTCTGGATACGGAAAATTATAAACTGCATGAATATAAAGATATTTTTGTAATCAAGAATAGAGGACTTCAAATACCCATTCTATAAGTTGCAGCAAATTATGCTCTTCCAATGTGGAAGTACCATTAAGTGAAACTTCAACATAAATTACTTCCTCACGCAGTTAACATCCAAGAATCAGAGGGCTCATGCTGACTTGAAAATCATTATAATCACCATTCACTTCAGAGAATTTTCCATTAGACTTTGTGGTGAACTTGCTACTTAAATTCTACACAACAGAGCTTTCTCAAGGATAACTTATAATACCAGCAATAATCTTACCAAATACCAACCATAATTCAAGCAGAGCACGCAAAATAGGCCACACATGATTTTTCAACCAAACAATCAAAAGGCAGAGGCATTAATAGAGCTTTTTTTAAACAGTGAATTCAGTAACTTTGAACAAGATAAGAGAATAATGATTTGCAGCTACTTAGCATTGAATAAGAACTACAAATTCTAAAGTCAAAGGCCGTTACAGGGTCTGTCCTTGTTTTTTCTTAAAAAAAAAAAAGAATTAAATAAACACCTGATCAACCATTCTGTGCTTAAGAATGGTGGCTTTGGGCAAAACTTTCAAGGCCACGCTCTCTCCACTGACTGAATTCCGCGCAAACTTAACTTTGGCGAATGTTCCTTGCCCAATTGTTCGTCCAACCTCATACTTTCCTACTGTTCTTGTTTTCTTCCTCATCGTTATTCAACGATCATCTCATACCAAAAAGAAAAAGAAACACCTGAACCCAAAAAAGAGAAAATTAAAATTTGAGAGCTTACTCTCCATGCTGCGTTGACTACACCACACAAATTGGACTAATAAATTTAATAATTATTACTAAAAATTGTAGGCAATCTCTGTTTGGCTGCTGAGAAACTTGAGGGGAAAAAAAATCGCAAGTTTATAAGTTTACTGAGAAAAACAAGAAATTTGAAGAGAGAAAAATAAACCGTAAATCGAGATTAGAATAAATGAATTAAAACATACTAAAACAAGGCAAACCTAGAAGAGAAGTTGCCAATAATTAGACGAATATTCGGGCGAAAAACTTATCGCCCAGAAAACTTTTCGCCTTCAAATGAAAAAGAAAATGAAGATAGCCGGAGGTTCGACGAGGGCTTCGCGTTAGCTTTGGCAGTAAATTGATGGTTCATCAAACCAGGTAAAGCAAACATAAACCAAAAGCTCTTTTTATTTTTCTTTTGCTTAATAATTATTTAGCCGCTGTGCTATAGCTAAACTATTACTTTGCTACCCGTACTTTGGCCCCTTCTTTTTCTTTATAGCTCATTACCCCAATTTGATTTTCCGTTAACAAAAATTTAAATCAATTAATTACACGCTACCACAAGTCAAAACAGTGAAGAGTTATTTAAAATTTATTAAAAATCCCATAAAAATCTTAAAAACTTATAAAAACTAAAAAAATTATTTACAAATTTCAAAAATATATATACTTTTAAAATTATAAGTATGTGAAACTTTAAAATATTAAATTTCATAAAATTTAAAAAATTCATTTGTTTAGAATTTAAGCTTTTAGAAAATTTTAGAAGTTTACTCAAAACTTTTAAGAATTTTACGGGTTTTTTTCTAATTCTTTTGCTTTTTATGATTTTTTTATTATTTTTAAGGAACTTTGAATTTATTTTAATAAAAATACCATAAAATTCTTAAAAGTTTCATTAAATTTTAATTTTTTAAAAACAACCTAAAATTCCAAACACAAAATTTTTAATTTTTTGAAGTTTTGCATAATTATATTTTTATAATTTTTAAAATGAATTATGATTTTTTAGGTTTTTATGATTGTGTGAGCATTAAGGTTTTTGAGTTTTTTTATTTTTTATTTTTAATTATTTTTCTTTAGTTTTGTTAAATCTTTGAAAATGTTAAGTGGAAGTTTTTTTACATATATAGTCATTGGTTGGTTTAAATTTTTAATAGAATTTAAGTTGGATAATGGGATTACAAAATCAGTACAAAAGCTAAATTGATCACAAAAATAAAGTATAAGAATTAAATTGATAAAAATAATATAAGTAGTATAGTTATAATTTGGAAAAAAATTAGGTTTTTTAGTTTCAATGACCTAATAGTTAGACTCAATTAATTGAATTATTACGTAATGTACGCCTTTTTTTTCTCTAACTCTCTCTCTTGCACTTTTTATTTTTGCTTTCTAATGAGAATTAAATTGTTTTTAACTTTTTTTTTTTTTTTCTTATATCATGTATAGGGAGTAGCCAGGAGATTAATAAAGGTTCTGGCGGCCTAAAATAAAAAAAATATTAATTTAAGTTATTTAATTTATTAAAAAATTAAATTAGTAAAGATAAAATTATACTATGGCCCTCCTAAAATAAAAAAATTTGATTTAATACTTTAAAATTTATAAATATATAGGCTATTCAAATGGTGAAATTACAATTTTATTATCGTAAAAATTAAACCCCTCTAAAAAAAATTCTACCTTCGCCCCTAACCATGTAATACAAGTTTGGATAAACTACACCCATAATCACTCTATAATTAGGTTTGTCCTATATTGGTCCCTCTAAATTTTTTTCTCAATTTAGTCACTCTAATTAAAATAATTATGTGAATTAGTCACTGTTGTTAAAAATTGTGTTAATCACTAATAGATTAGGGTTATCAGCAATCTTCTCACAACTGAAAACCCTAACCTCCCCTTTGTGTCGTCAATGCCATCGCCACCTAAGCTTCAACATTGTCGTTTGACCTTCGATTACATTCTCCAATCACACTCACCATCGGCAAGGAATGAAAACCATTGGTTCCACTCTAACTCATTCCTTTTCACTCCATTTATCTTAAGCCCTTCGAATTTATCCAAAACCCATTGCCCTTTTAATGAACAACTGACTGAATCAGTGCTTTGAGAATGGATTCCTTGAAATACCTGAGCGATTACTATGAATCCTTTTAAACCATCTAATTTTTTTAATTGGTTCAATCAATAATGGATCCATTAGAAACAATAACCCATCAAAAAGTATCAAAATGACATCATTTTGGTCAAAAATAAAAATCGATTCAATAAAGAAAACGAAAATTGTACAGAGAAGAGAAACGTTTCGAGAAAGGGAAGAGAGGGATTCAATTGGGGTCTAGTTAGGGTTTATAGAGGGCAAAAGGAGGGAGTTACCTTAGGTGTTGACGTAAAGGATGGAATGGGAAAGGTAGAGGGAGCATATCGAAGGTATTTGGTTAGGAGGTCGAAGAGAGCCAAATGCTTGACGATGATTCAAGACTTCGGTTTTACCATTGGGGGGAAAGAATGGGATGGCAAAAGTAGTGTTAATTAAGAGATATCAAAAGAGATCACCACTGAAAAAGTTACTTTAGGCTAAGCTTGGAAAATGAGAGGAGAGAAAATGATAACCAAACGATGGTGCTAGAGCTTAACGATGGTATTGGTGACACAAAAAGGAAGGTTAGGGTTTTCCGTTAGTGATTAACAGAATTTTTAATGGAAGTGACTAATTCAAACAATTATCTTAATTGGAGTGACTAAACTGAAAAAAAAATTAGAGTGACCACAATAAGACAAACATTATGTTAAAATGACCATGGGTGTAGTTTACTCTACAAGTTTTAGGTTGAAAAAATTCAAAAAAATCTCTTACTTTCAAATTTAATATTTTTGAAGAAAAAAATTGGAAGTAGATTTACAATGGGATTGAAAGCAAAATATTAAAGTTAACAAGATTAAGCAATTCAGGTATTCAGTATTTGTTTTTCTTTCCTAAAAAAAATTGCAGAACATTTCACTCTAAAAAATTGGGATTTTTTTATTGATTGATGAAAAGCACTCAAAGAATTTCAAGCAATACAACCAAGCACCGAATATTAAATACCCAAATTTTTTAGAGTGAAACTTTCTAAAATTTTTTTAGGAAAGAAAAAAAAATATCAAATACCCTAATTGCTTGATCTTGTTAACTCTAATCTCTAGTTTTTAATCTCGTTGTATCTAATCTTTGCATTTGGATTTGTAGATGACATAATAGTCATTTAATCGATTTGTTCAATTTCAATTCATCAAACTATGGACCTTTTAGATTGTCTACTAATACAAGTTTTTCCTCGCATTACAATTTGACTACGTAATGCAACTTAATATTAGGTAATCATTGAGCCAATATTTGTTTACATTTTTCTTTGCGTGTAAAAACCATTGAGGACAAATACAAACGATATTAATGTGTATAATGAAATTTTTTTCAAAACAATTTGTTTAAAAAATTACAAGTATAAATGACGAATAAACTACATTTAGGGCACTAGATCCTAACAATCTTCCACTATCCCTAGTGAAGTATATGAGTCATATTTGGTATTCTCATACCTTCTACATGCTTCTCATAACTCCTAGCTGCCAAAAACTTGGTAAATGGATTCGCAATGTTTTCCTCAAATGTGATTTTGACTATATCCATTATTTCGTTAGCCATCACCTTTTAAATAATTAGATATTTTCGATCATTGTGTTTTGCCTTTTTATGATTTCTTTTTCCTTAGTATTAGCTATTATCACACTATTATCCTAGCACAATGTTATAGCTTTTTCCATACCAAGAATGACTTTGAGACCGGTTAGGAACTTCCGAAGCCAAACTACTACTTTTGTTTCCTTAGAAGCAACCACATATACAGCCTCTATAATGGAGTCAGCAGTACAACTTTTCTTAACACTTCTCCAAACTATAGACCCGCCACCTAGAACAAAGACACAACCCAATGTCAATTTCCTTGAATCTCAACAAGTTTGAAAGTTAAAGTTCGTATATCCAATGAGAGTTAAATCTCCTTCAAAGTATACGAGCATATAATCCCTCATTCTCAACAAATGCTTAAGTATATATTTAACTACTTGTCAATGTCTTGGACCGGGATTTACCTAATATTGACTTACCATCACTACTGCATAACGTATATTTGGACGTGTGCATAACACAGCATACACGAGACTTCCAACTGCTGAAGCATAAGAAACATTTCTTATATTCTCTTTTTCTTTTACTATCTTAGGACAATCCTCTAAAGAAAGATGAAAGCCCAAAACAAAAGATTGTGTTCCCTTCTTTGATTCAGCTATCATAAAACGTTCCAATATCTTATCTATATATAAAGCTTGCCATAAAGCTATCACTTTGTTCTTTTCAATCTCTAAAGATTTGAATTCCTAGAACATCTCATCCAAATCTTTCATGCAAAAATGTTAGGTTAATTATAATTTTATCGATAATGTCCTTACATTATTCCCAATGAGTAGTATGTCATCGACATAAAGAACTAGAAAAACTACCTTTCCATCCGCAATACACTTATAAATACAAGGTTCATCAAAGTTTTGCTCAAATCTAAAAGTTTTTATTACTTGATCAAATCTTTGATTCCATGAGTAGGATGTCTGCTTAATCCCAAATATGGATAGTAGTAATTTGCAAACTTTATGCTTATTTCTTATAGCTACATAACTAGTGGGTTGCCTCAGATAGATGTTTTCTTCAAGATAGTCGTTCAAAAACATTATCTTGAATTCATTTTTCAGATCTTATAATCAAGAGTCGTCATGATGGATAACAAAATGTGGATTGACTTGAACATGACTACTAGAAATAAGGTTTCCTCATAATGGATACTTTGTTTCTATGTGTAGCATTTAGCTACAAGTCTGGCCTTATAGGTTTCAATGTACCCTTTCGCATTTTTTTTCCTCTTGTAAATTCACTGCATTTCTTTCCTCTTGTAGATTCACTTACACCTTATGGATTTTATCCATTCCAGTAAGTCTACAAGTTCTAACATTAAATTGGATTTTATTGAATTCATTTCAGCTCTCATAGTGATTTGTTATAATTTGGTATGTCAAATTAGGCTCCCTATTACACTTAACGAGCTTGTTTCTGAACAATTAGGTGTTTTTGTTATGTTTTACGTAATTTTCATTAGTAGCCTTCATAAGTGAATTGATGTGCTTTTCATCGCTTTTAATACTCGAAATGACCAATTGCACCACCGAGCAATTTAAATTTATAGTGAATCATTAGAGGCATGAACGTGAGTGAAAATATCGCATAGAAGGAAGGGTATTGCGATATTGAAGCCTTAGATTCGTGATACCCCAAGTAGTGCTAAGTTGTAGAAAATCAAGGCCTTTCTCAGTGGTATTGCGACACTAGCTATAGGTATCGCGATACCCAACTCCTAAGGACTCCCCCATTTCAAGACTGGAGGTGATATCGCGACATTAAGCTCTAAGTATCACGATATCACTGTCGAAGGGAGACAAAAAATGACCAGAAGGGTAGTCCTTATCCAACATGTCCCCCAATCAAAGGCACACGCTCAGGGGCAAATTGGTCAACAATTTTAGGTCTGCTATCTGCTAAAAGGGCCAAAATATTTGGTAGAGGGAGAACGCCACTTTAGAAACTAGACTTAGGATAGTTTTCTCTTAGTTTACTTAGGTTTTCTCTTCTCACTTTAGGGTTTTACATTTTTCATCTTCTTCTATAGTTGTAGTGTTAATTTTCCTGCATTTTCTTTTTATTCTTATCATTTCTTGAGTTAGTTACTACTGTAGCAAAGGTCTATTTGCACTTTTAGTACTTCTATTTTACTTGTAATGACATTTTACTCTTTTGCTTAATGTTATTTTAGTTTCCTTTAGTTTAATATATTAAAAACTTAAACGTTAATGTTTCTTGTTCATCATTTTACTGTTGAATGCTCATCTTTACTTTTCCTTTAAGTTTTCCAAGTTAAAAATTCCAACTTTTATTTTCTTGTTAATTTTGATGTTAATGACTGCTATGTTTTCTTGTTTTATGTTTATTAGCTTAATTTTTATCATGATGAACTAAATTTTAAGGGGGTTGGTTGCTGGAAATGTTGGGTAATTGTTTTTTGGACTTAAAAACTAATTGCAAAATTGGACTACATCAAATAGAGTTAGAAACTTAATATTGACGCCCCTAAGGGAAAATCTAGATAAGTGAGACCGAAAGGAGATCTTATTGGGTACTAGTTTGATAAGTCCCGAGTTAGTTGGTGAGGTCGAGAGATAAACCAGACTAACTTGTCTAACTTGGTAAATTTGAGGCCGAGAGGTAAAATGGAGCCAATTTAAGAGTAATAGTAATTTAGGTCCCTAATTCGAAAGTCAATCAACCATATGGAAGTTAACCAACCACTTTCTATTATTGTATTTACTCGTCTTTGATAGTTGTGTAGTTTACCTTCTTTATAATTTTGTCCTTTTCTGTTTTAGGTAATTATTAGTTTTAATCAACTTCATTTATGGATTGTTGTACTATAGTGTATAATAAGTAATTATTTAAACTCTTTAATTCCATGTTGGTCACTAGAATTCACTTAATTGCCAACTCCTTTGAGTTAGGTCCTTGGAATACTCTAATGTTCTATGAACTCTACAAATATTAAAATTGATCTGCCACACTTGCAGACACCACACATAGTTGTTAATTATTTTTTATCATTTTTAGTCTTGATTTCTCTCGTGGTCCGCAAGGATGGTGAAAGGCAGTCAAGTTGTTGGCGTCATTGTGGGGGAACCAATGCTAGATTAAATAATTTTAGTTTTATTGCATGCCTTTAAGGAGATAAGTGACCAAAGCTTGAGTTATAGATATGACATTTAACATTAATTATATTGGTTAAATGGACAATTTGATTTGTTTATTTAATTTATTCTATTATTTATTGTAGGAATTTTAAGCTTTCTTACGGAGTAAAATACCTACAGTTTATTAGTAATGACCTCTTTCTTAGACACCATGTTGTACGGCCGTAATTGGTTATGGCCTAGTATAATGACACTAGATATTGGTGTACCCCACTTTGAGATTAATTCGTCATTGATATCATGGGTTAGATTGAATCTTCAATTTTTTGAAAATGAGGGAGAAGATCCTATAGGCTTTCTTCAAAGATTCGAACATGGTTGTAGCACTGTCAACTATACGGGAGTTTTAAAGGATATAATTTGGTTATTGTTGATACTGTTTGCTTTCAAAAGGAAAAGCTAGGGAGTGGTTTGATATGTTACCTTCAGATACTATTACTTCGTGAGAAGAATTTCTCTAATTGTTTTTGAAGTGGAATATTCCTATGACTAATGTGCTTGCCGCATATGAAGGGTTGTTCAAAATCAAACAACGGAATGCAGAAACTTTAGAGCAGAATTGGGAGAGACTCAAGAGGATATTACGAAGACTAATTGGGAACGGAGCCAAGAGTGTGATACAATTGTAGTAATTCTATACTGATTTGGATAAAAATAGAAAGATGCGGTTTAATGTCATATCGGGGGGAAGCATTTGGACTAAAACAACATAGTGATCTACCATAATTCGATGTAGCAGAGTAAACTAGTTTTCATACTTAAGAAGCTTGAATAAGAGCATTTCTATTATATTTTAGTTAGTTTTTCTATTTTAGCTTTAATTCAATACAAAGTGTAAATCAAGTCATTTTATGACCTTAAAGACCGAATCAGGCCTAAAGGTGGGCTAACGTACTTAGTAAGTTTGCAGAACACTATTCAAAGGCATAGGAACTTGAGGCTGGTTGCCATGTTGCAACACAGGAGTCCAATGTCGCAACATTAAGGATAGAGTACCAATATTCCAAGACTGCCTTCGGTGTCATGACACAGCCAATGGATGTCGCAACACACCCTTGAAGCTGAACATGAGCCAAGCAAACTATCATCGATGTCACGGCATCAGGCACTAGATGTCGCGACACCGGCCCTGTACAGAAAAGAATTACGAGCTGAGGACGTTGTGGTTCGCAAAATGTATTTTTACGTAAAAACGTCAGCCAACCTAGGGGTGAGGATGGCAATCAACCCTAACTCTATAAATAGAAACTTTAAACACCTGTTTATGGGGAGTTTTCAGAATTTGGAATTTTCCTTGTAATCTAGTTTTCAATTTCTTTAGGCTTTATATTTATTCTCATTTGTTTTGTTCGTGTTCAATGGAGAATCAGATTTGTAGATTTGACCAACTATCTGTGCATTCTGCGCTTTCATCAATCAATATAATCAAGATTCTCTTAAAACTTATTCTTGAGTTATTCTTTATGTTTATTCTATTTAACAAGTTTTTTGTGTTTGTGGATTCCATGAGAAACTAATCCTCTTATGGGAGATTAATGATTAGATGTGTAACGACCCAAAATATGTAGGCACCGAAAAAGTGTGTTATCGGGCCTCCATATTAGTAAATAATTATTAGGAGTAATTATGAGTCTAATAGTGTGTTTAATTAGATATTTAGTGAATTTAGCTTAATTTAAAGTAATTAGGAAAAAGGATCAAATTGAATAAAGAGTGAAAGTCCAATTATAGATTAAAAGGAAGTCTAAAATGGCAATTAAAATTAAATAAAGAGTGAAAGTCTAAAATGGCAATTAAGCCATTTAACATAGTTGAGGTGGCATAAAGGGAATAAAATCTAAGATTTTATTTGTTTTAATTATATAATTAATGATATTTAAATATAATTTATATTATATGAATTTATGATAATTAAATTATAGTGATATTATATTATTAAATAAATCAAAATATGCCAATTGTATGGATATGATAAAAATACATGTGTAATATATGTATTTGTACATTTGTAATATAATTGTATATATATTTTCTTAAATTTTAAGTAAAAGATATTTATTAATTAAATTATTATATTATAAGATTTTTTATTTAATAAATTAGTTAGATTAAGACAAATGTAAGGTTATGATATGGTACAAATGTATTAATTATATTTGTTATTAAAATAGATATTTATAATTATTAATTAACTTAAATATAAAATAAAATAAATGAAATAAAAAGAAAAGAAAGTATAAAACAAAAGAAACAAAGCTAAAAGTAAAGGCTATTTCGAAACAGAGTAGGAAAGAAAAAAGAAAGAAAGAAGAAAGGGAAAATTTAGGTTTTAAAGCTTAAAGTTTAATTGGCAAGTTTAATCCAATCCTTTTCTTATAAATTTGATGTTTTTGGAATTCTAGAGTGAATTACTCTTGGATTTAAGTTGAAATTTTGAAAGTTAATAGATTTTTTAGTAGGGTTTATGTTGAACAAATGATGGAATTGGGGGTTTATTTGATAGAAATTTTGATTGGAATTGAATAAAGGATTGAATTGTAAACTAAGTTATAATTTTGAGTTTTAGGAATTAAATTGAAATAAATTCGAAATTATGAAAATATGATAAAAATTAGATAGTTAAATGTGAGTTTGGCAAGAAATTGAGTAGCAGAAAGGTATGAATTGAGAAAGAAAAATATATAGGTTTAGTTAAGATTAAATTAGAATTAAAGTAAAAGTTAGACAAAAATTTCAGCAATTAAATTGTGTTGTGTTAATAATTGTGAAATCATGTTAATTGTTCGTAGCTAATATCGAGCCTGAAGAATTGACCCAAAAAGGAAAAGAAAAGATTGTTAAGGATTAAATCCGAAGAGAATTCTAGTTTGTATCACTATAATTCTTCTGGTTTGTATCACTATAATTCAAACTTTATCATTATTATGTGTTTAATTTACTAATTATGTGTGATAAGTGTTTAGTAAAATGATAAATTTATGATTGGGTACTGAAATTGAGACTGATTCTGAACTGAATTATAGAATACTGAATATTGTTATATGTACTGCATTGAACTGTGAAATTACTGAAGTAATGAATTGCTGCAATACTGAGAAACTGATTGAAATAAGGAATTATATTTGATACTGAACTAAGATGGAAATTGTACTGAAAAGTGACTTAAATACCCTATTAACTAGTCAAGCTAGTCGGATATAGTTGGCATGCCATAGGATATGAAAGAGTACGGGTTTTTGCTGGCTTACTGATCAGGCACTTATGTGCCGACTACCGTTACTGTTACCGATTCGACACTTTGTGTGTCGAATCTTTATACTGATTATTAGTGATTTAGCACTTTGTGTGTTGAATACTATTCTTTATTATTATTCTGCTACCCTTATTGATTCTTGTTTAGGTACTGTATGCAGTTAAAGTATAATGTGTTGTCTTGGTGTGTTGGTTGGAATCAGTGTATCCGCCAAGTCCGAGTCAAGTTAATAGGGACAAATGAAATAAATTCTTGATAAAACTAAATTTGAATGATATGGCATATGTGAAAGGTGAGAATTGAAATAAAGAAATAAGAATATATATATAATCAAATGATAACATAAAAAGATTGAATTGTCCATTAAGTGATGATAATTGTAATGTAAAAGTATGTGTGTGATTTAATGTATTTAATAAATTAAATTATAGTGATACCACTGAGTATATTCATACTTAGCGCACGATTGTTTTCGATGCTTGTGAGTTGTAGAAGTCAAATCTTGAACCGACATCCAAAGCCGGACTGGACTTGACAAACTTTTGGTGATGCATATTTTCTTTTGGTAATGTGGCATGTACATAGGATGTATATAAAGGTTATTATGTTTTGAATATAAATGGTTAAAATGTTAGTATTACAAGTCTAAGAATTATAATGAAAGAAGTTTATCCATTTCAATTTAATTAGGACATTGATAAATTCAAATTGATATTATATTGGTTGAGTTTGATTAGAAGGTATTTAGAATAGAAAATGAGTATGTGAAATGAGTTGGTTGAATTGGTTATGTTTGAAATGGATATGGTTTTAATTGCAGGGGGTTTTATGTAAAAATAAGCAGAAATGCTGTCGAAATTTATATATATATATATAAAAATTTCGGAGTACTTGAACGAGTCCCATTTCACTTTTAATACATTTTTTAGATTTCGAGAGTTTATTATAGGGACTTAGTTATTAAATTATACTATGGATGTTATTTTATTTGTGAATTATTTGTAAGTTGTTTGATATGTCCGGTAATGCCTCGTAACCTTGTTTCGGCTACGATTCAGGATTAAGGGGTGTTACAAGATGTGTGATTAATTAATTGTTATGCATGGTTTTCTCAATAAATCAACTGTTTGGGAAAGGAAGAACTTAAACTCTAGGCTTGACGACCTTAGAAAGTCATTTAGGTGGGAATTAACCCAAAATTCGTATGGCCTATTCGTGAACCTCTTACCCTCGAACCAGTCTAGACGTGAGGTTGAAAGATGAATAGTTCTTGTCGACTCATTAGTTTAGTGGAAGATCGAAAGATCCTGCTGGGAAAACAACTTGTTGATTGAAGTAGAAACCCGAAATAGGAATTAGTTATGACCACAGAAGCAAGCTAATCGCCTATACCTAGATTTGGTTGAGTTTAGATTTTAGTTTTTCGAAGTTTACTTTTTTACATTTTATTTATTTATTTTCTTATAAAATCTAACTCCTTTATTTTTATATTCTTCGGAATATAATTTATTTAAAGTAATAATTAGATCTATTTTCGTTTAGGGTAAAGTTAATTTAGTACTCGCCTCCCTTGGGTATGATTCTCAGAGTACTCATTCGAGTATGAATAGTTTACCTGCTTTAATATAAATGGAGGCTTATGCTCTAAAGATGATCGAGCCAATAGTCGGTATGTTAGGTACATGACTTGTGTATGGCATGACTTTACTAGCAACAGTGGATTTCATAGCTCAATTAAAGAATTAACGATATCCTCTCATTGGCATTGTATGAATTGATAAATATGGAACGTGGCCACAGGTTGTTTGTTCTCGAACGAGCAATTTATCACAGTCATTTGTTGACAGTGATTATATTAGTCATTAAGAAGATGCAATGGTGACAATGAGATAAAATAGGATTATATTGAGTGAACGAATTTAACTCAAAGGAATTAAGGATACCATATGAGGGTAACATACACATAACGATGTTATTGGACAAAGTAGTTGGATGAATTGCTTTCGTAAAGAGTATATAATAAAGATTTTTCAATCATGGTACTTCTTGTGGACTGACTCCATGATTAAGTAATTGTGAATTATCGGAACGATACTTTTGGACATAATTGCAATTACTAAAGCCTAATTGTATATGTCTGATTGATCCTTCTGCTAGCTCAACAAAATCTCAATCGGACTACATTTGAATTAGAAATAAATTCTACAAATTTAGAAATAATTTAATTGAGTAAATTTATTTAATGTGGAATTAAATTAGGCGGTCGTAAGAATTGTTCAACTAGAGAATTTGATAAAAGAATTTTCTTGAAAAACTAACTTGGAAAATCTAAATGATTTTTTGGGAAATTTAATTTTGATAAAGTAAAATTAAATTAATCAAATTAATTAAAATTAATATGATATTTTTGGAAATTAATTTTCAAGATAGACAATTGGCCTAGTGGGTAATTGAACTTGAAAATCAAACTTAAGATCGTAAATTGGATCCGAATGACCAAAACTGAGACTAAGACCCAATAGCTAGTTGAACGAGGCTGGTGGTCCAACCAATGGTTGGATCGGAACAGTCAGGTCATCACTGGATTGGACCGAACCGACAAAAATCAAACCAACTCGGGGTGTTAGTAGCTACGATGGAGGTACACTCCTACTAGAACTTTACTAGAGAATTTGATTTGATTAACTATTCTGAAAATAATATTATTTTAATAGATTTAATATTAAATTAAATTTAATACTTATCTTAAAAGTATTTTATTAATATAATATTGAACTGCTTATTTTAATATTAATTTAATATTAAAGTGATTAAGTTTAATTATATTTGAACTCTCTAAACCCTCCTTATATAAAGAGAACATTGGGTCATTGTTTACACACACTTGAATTCAAGAGAAAGTTATAGAGAGAAAATTCTTTGAAGAAATTATTTCAAAAATTTCTAGATATATTTTCTTACTTACAATTTGCTTTAAAAGTTTAAAGAAATTGTGAAATTACCCCACTAGCAATTTTTTTTGAAATTTTTTTTGATTCAAAATGAGCTTACACTCGAGAGACGTAAACTTAAGGATAGCGGAGAAGACTACTCAAAAAGGTAAAATTTTTATTAAGTGTTTATCACTTTAGATATCACAACCAAGTTCTTGTTTTGGAAATATTTTTTAAAACTCTAGTTTTTTCCTTAAATTTATTTTCCGATGCATTTTTCAAACTTGATTTTCCAAATCTTCAACTATATGTCGATGAGCGCTGGGCGCATTTTCCTTTAGACGTTCCAATGAATGTCGGGCACAACCTTTACTTCAGTTATATCGATGAGCGTTGGGCGCAATCTATTTACTTCGGACGTTCTGATGAGGCACTGGGTGTCAAATTGATGTGTTGGTTAGGATCTATGTACCTGTTTAAGCCCAAGTCATGTTAATAGAGGATATAAATTGCTTAATTGGTTTAACGATGCTTGAAATGAATTAATGTTATGAAATTGTACTACAGGTACATATATGCGATATATAATTATCGATAGTATGTGAAAGACCATGCGAACAGGTTAAGCAAGCCTGAGGGTCGATATGCAAAGATAACATTGAATTGATTCGATTCATAAATGAAATGTGAAATTGATTGAATGTGTTAAATTGGATAAATTTGTGAACATTAATGGTATTGTTCTGTTATACACAACTAGCTTACTAATTGAGGTAATATATATAGTTGACACATTTGACGTAATTAGGGTATCTTGTGGTTTATACATATTATTTTGTGGATTGAGTATTAGCATGATTTGTATATGAATTGGTTGGTAATGGTATTTGAATTGGATATCTGCAATTGATATAAACTTGCATTACTTTTACATGAATCATGGAAATACCATAGAGCTTTATTGCTCAACATATGGTTTGTTTTTCCTGTACACATGTATAGGTACATTCCGAGGTCCTGAGAAGTGATTCCAGCATCCAACCAGAAATCCTTGACTCATCAATGTTTGTAAAGTCTCTTTTGTTCGTTATACGGCATGTACCTAGGTTGACTCAGTTTGTTTATTATATGCTTAAGTCAGATTAGGACTTAGAGTGATGAACTAAAAATGGTAAAATAGTTGGATTATATGGATAAACTTGGAAAATTATATGAGAAGATAAAATACTTGTGTTCTTACTCAATTGTATATGTTGATTTGGTAATGTTTTGAAGTTGCATAATTATCAAATATGAAATTGAATGTTATGAATTGCAAATAATCATGTGAATGATGAAAAAAGTTGGAAATTGTATGTGTGAAATGGCATTTTGGTTGAAATAGAAATTGGTGTTGATAATAATGAATGTTTAAGTGATGCAGGTTGGTGCTATTTTAACCATTTTCAAAATAGACGATCACATCATGACGTTGGACTTGGGTCATCATGACAAGACTTAATTAGTGAGTTGCATCTCAATGAAGAACCCCCGAAGTTTTGACGTCAACCCGATATTTTGTAATCTTTGCAATATGTTCCTAATTCAACCTCAGGTTACCTTAAAAGCTTGCGTAAGCTCGAATAAGACCTGTAAATGATTACATATCATAATATACACATGTGTTACTCATATTTGAATGTTTAATGGCACCCAATTGTATATATATAATCGTAGTTGCTCCGACAACGAATGTGACATCCTGTAGCTTAAACTCGACAATTGAGTCGGATGTCAGGGTGTTAAAAGTATATTATTAGCTCAAGTTAAAGTTCTATAGCTCAAGAGATAGCCAAAATACTAAACTAATGTAAGTTGAAAGTCCAATCTAAAAAAACATACAAAAATTATTCTTTAAGCTCACTTTTCTCTAATCTTTTCACCTTATCCATGAAAAATAAAATATAATTCAAAATAACATAATTAAGGACTTAAATAGCATAATTCAAAGGGAAAATTATCAAAAATAAATTGGAATTTATTGTAACACTCTTACCTGACTCGTTTCTCGAATCTGGGTATGGGGTGTCACAACTAAACCTGATTCATATACAAGATTATAACTCATTTTAAAATCAAATTATACTACCTATTTATAAAATAAACTTACATAAGAGACAATTTTTTAAATAAAGTTTGTTGTACCAACTTCAGACTCTAAAGGAAATACACAGATACAATATAATTACCCCTATGGTAAAGTTCCTAAAGGTACCCCTTTCTTATATGCATGTCACTTTACTAAAGGTACTCCTTGATGCAACACTGTCTGGCTTGGTTCCTCATCGAGTCTCTTATTCTACAAGTATTGCCAAACGCAGACCACACTTTAGTAAGTTCAGACGAACTTAGTGACTCTCTACATTACTCGAAATTAAGCCCCATATTTTAGGGATTTAAAAAGAAAGAAACTAAATACAAATAACTCCCTACTTGTGAGAGTAAAGCTTCTTACCCATCATAGCAGGCTCTGATTTATTTCCAATCCTATCCATTTACAGATAAATTGTTAAGTGAGATACGCTTGGGCATTCCTATCAACCCACGATCAGTCTTGATAGTTCATTGGGAGTCCCACCATTTTCACAGACTCCATACTTTCCTTTACTTGTATTTCTTATTCCATTTATCCCTAGTGTGTACTTTTATTCCCAACATGTTCTTAATAACTAATCCCTTAAGTTTACCCTCCTAAGGGTCCTAGGGTATGTTTTCCTCTTGACAATCATACTAAATCTATTTAGTCCATGGTGGATTCCTCATCTTGCTATAATTTAAAAAGACTTGTCGACGCCCCATATGTTGAGATGGCTATTGGGGTCCACTCCGGCAAATTGGGTTCCATTTGGGGATTTTTAGTGGTCAAATTACTTCCTTGTAATTCGTCTTAGTCGAGATACCATGCTTATGAGTGTAACATATACGTCCATTCTGGGCCATTTTGGCCTACAGTATCCCGCATTCTATCATCGGAATTGATGATTTTTCTCACTTATTGGTTCCCTACAGAACTAACCATTTGCTTGGTACTCCTTCAAAAGTTTCCCCTTAAAAGGACTAGTCTTGAAAGACATATTTATCACTCAGTCTATTCTTTCTATTTCCTCTCAAGTATAATAGGTTCTAACTAACCCCTCTTCCCAAAGTCATCAATTTGGATTACCAGCATTTGATCCTCACCCCATAACTTTAGCTTCTGCGAGCCTTATGTTAAGGTGAATCCCCCACTAACCCTCCAAAGTTTTCTTCTATCTTACAAATCTTCCTCCAGCGCTTCTTTGGTGGCTCGTATTGGCGGATCCTTAACTATAAACCACTGGTAATACTTCTTTCCTAGCTTATGTATAAGACATTACCAGCACGCCATATCTTATGTGCGATCCTTGTTGAATTTCTGCCCCCGTGCCATACTGGCCTAATGATCCTTGTTCCAATGAACTATTCACTTTCTCATTTCATTTGCATCATTTGACGGATTCTTCAAAATCCGCTTGTCAGCACCTGCATTATTCTCCTAACTCTTTTTCCTTGTTTCAAATTGTCTCACTATTGCCGTCTTGATTGACCACCCGTGTTTATTATCCCGGCAGGCCCCACAAGATACCATAGTTGAGCTATTATCTTATTTGCCAGGTTTCATGTTAATGTCCTGGCAGATTTCATTGGTTTTCATAGTCGAGCTATGATCCTACATCTTGTAATCCTCATGTTTACTATCACTGCAGAATATTCCATGTTTAGTGTCCTTACAGACTATCTACAATGTCACAATGTCTTTCAGCTATGATCTTACACAATATAACTCCATGTTTACTGTCCCAACGGACTGACAAAGGATGTTATAGCATCTTTCAACTAGGACTTAATCCTATTTATCGTTCTGGCGTGCTTACTTATGATGCTATAACGTCTTTCAATTATGGTTTACTCCTTTTTATCATGATGCTATAATATCTTTCAGTTATGGTATTACTCATTTTAGGCGTATAGTTTCCGATTAAACTTATGGCATAGCCATGATCCTTCTTATTTATTTTTCCCACTGCACTTTATGCATTTATCTATTTCACCATTCTTAACCTTGATGCTCAAACACCGCATTGTCCCATCTGAGTGAATTGTAGCTTCACGTATCACGAGTGCACACAGCAACACCGTATGGCAGTATCTAATAAAATCACCCATTTTCCTTTCCTAACTTTGTCTAATCCCAGCGATGTTTCCCTTACATGTTTCACTATTATAAACATGCATCACATATATTTCACAAATAAAATATCATGGAATCACAATTAATTCATACATGCTGAACTGGAATAGCGGGCACTCGTATGCCTATATGTTCTTAAACATACTTAGAGTGCAGAAACTCACCTGATACTCTTTTTTCCTCACCTGCTTAGCTTCCCCGAACACTAGAGCTTCCATTCCCCTAACAAAAGCTTGTTGGATTCTCTATTTTTCTAACTAAGACCTCCTAATTTCTGCTCCATGCAGAGCTTTCTGTAATCATCCCATCTTCGAAGCAACGAAGAAGTTGAATGAAGGGGAGAAAATGAAATAGAATTGAGATGAATCCTTTCTTGAAAGTCACTTTTCAGCTATTTATAGCCCTTCTCGCATAGGCAACCATGTAAAATTCACCCATTGTTAATCATTGTGTCCCCCACTAAGAGACTGACTATTTCTAATACAACCGAACCAGACCTGGTTCTCAACGACGTCCAAAATTAATTACTATATTTTTCTAGTTTTCAGTAGAGATCTCCAGTTTATGGTTTCTTTTCAAATTAACCCCTAAATGTTCTTAATTTCCAAGTTTAAAGGAAATCGAGTGTGACATTTATACACTTATCAGCCACACAATATTTCTTTCAAACTAGTTTAACTTTTCTTGCATGGCATGGATCTAGTTTACATCTTTAAAGGTTTTTCTAATCTTTTTGGGCTCTATAGAGGATGTAAAGCATGCTAGTCTAACCATATCTCAATAGTAAGGCCTAAACTTACCTTCGGTCTTAACTCCTCCATCTATATCACTAATTACATCATCTAGTGAGTAGTACTTTCTAAATCTTGAGGATGGTTGAGGTCTAGACACATCTTCCTTTTGTAGATCATCAGCATCATCAAACTCAACTTCTTGATCAATCATATGTAACTTATGTAGTGGTTAAATTGCAAAGTCGGTTGTAACTAGGTTTGATTCTTGTTCTACAATTTCTTCATCCACACACTCATTCATAATAATTAGACTGACTTTCAAACCTTCAACAAGGAAAACATTTTGTAGCTAATGCATCCTTCAACATTAAGAACTTATTTCCAACAATTATTGCATTCTTACCATCACCAAACGTCATTTTACTTTCATGGTTTTCTTGTAAGTCCTAAAGGCAACTAAAATTCCTAATAATGTGCCTAAAGTGCTCATTTTTAAATAAAACTTAGAAAACATCTCTTTGTCTTGCATTCGTAAGGTCTCAAATTTTATTCTCAACATCTGAAGCTTAGACTACTTAATAGTATTAGTTCCTTTACGCGTAGTCTCGATAATGGTCCAACCTTCCTTGGCAGTAGTGCACTTTGAGATATGTTTAGACTCTTTTGAGTTAAATCCATTGAAAATCTCATTTAGGTCTTTAGAGTTTGCATTAGCTAGCTTACCTTCGATTAGTCAAAGTAACTTCTGCTTTTGATACCTTCACAACATCAACATCAATTGTTGAAGGTTCCTATGTAATCAAGATTAAATGTCAATCTTTCTCATACACCAACTTGATAAACATATTCACCATTGCCTTCTAGTAAGCATAATACATGTTACCCAACATAAGGGGTCTCAATATTGATATAGCTTCCATATCTAAAAAAATCAATGACATGATCTTCACTTAGTGTGTCAAGTGTTTAACTCTAAAACCAATTGAAAATCCATTGACTTTTCTCTGTAGATGCACCTTTTATTGCAAACAGACTTTCAAACTAACAATATACAACTAAGATATTGATACGGAAGTTTGAGTACGCAATTTGGAAACTTCTTATATTTGCGGGGCATTGCCTAAAGAATAAAAAACTATAAAGTTTATTGTGCAAGATGTGATTGTTGTTCAAATCATTCACTAATTTTCTAATTCACTTCTATACTCAACCTTGATCGCTCTCCTACTAACATTTTCCTCCTGAAATGCTTAGTTGCAAACTGAATCAAGAACAACTTACTTAAAACAAATTTGCACTAGAATAAGTCTCACACAAACAAGATAAGTGCTCTATAACACCCTACACCTGACCCAAATGTCAGGTCTGGATAAAAGTTGCTATGTTAAATTGAATGGCTTAACTGGATTTAATTATAGACTTTAATGATTTAAAATTTTGGTATTTTACATAATATAAAACTCATAAACAACTGGTGGGTAATCCTCTCAACCCTAATTCAATTATTTGTTTACAATCTTGGGATCTACATCCTAACACAGACCATTTTAACTTAACTCTGAGGTAAGGCCTCTATGGATGCCCCACTATATATGTGAACAACTACAATGTACCACTTATCCTAACGGAATCTAGCTCAGTCCCTTCACCTAATCCTGCATTCAAGCCATAATTTAGTAAGTTCAAAAGAACTTAGTGAGATCTGTACATAACTTTCATATTAGCATAGCCCTTAAGAAAAATAAAGCACTAGACTTAAAGCCGACTCCCTGGTTTTTATGGAAGAATTTTCCAACTCAGTTAGCAAGACCACTGCCTTCATTACCTGGAGTTATTGGTGGACAGAATCCCTAATGCCTGTATTTATTTCTCCAGATAAAAGATACTCAACGTTTATTAGTGTCTGCCGAAATGCAAATATCTTCCAGAACATGCTTCTCCACCCCACATTCTCTTTTCTTCAGAATTAGAATGCTTACAATGTGTTCTCTACCATACTTTCTCTTTTTATCTTTTCATGAAGGAAGGGGTTCTCTTGGTCATATGGCTCCAGACTAGGATAGACAATCAGGACCACCGCCTTCTTTCAGCGTACTGACTGACCCTTGCTTTTTACTAGCTTTGGCAAACTCCATCAGTTATTCAACCTTGGGCTAACACTTTCTTCCCAGAATCTCCAAAGGGTCTCCCAAACCTAACATTTATTAGGGGGTCAACCTACTGCTTAGCCTAATTCCACAGTCTTTCGACTATGTGGATCCGTTCCTCCCTTGTCGATCTCATACTGAACCTAATAGGTATACCTTCCGATCCTAAGAGCCACTTTGTCACATCCCAATTCTGACAGCTCTAAGATTGAGGCGTATTCTAGTAAAATAAATTGTTTGGCGAAGTATAATCCGCCCAATTGCTTACTTTGGCGCATATGTGTATGAAGATTCTATTTCAAGATATTATGTTATGTAAAGAAAAAGATAGTGTTAAGAAAAAAAAGGGTAAATATGATATGAGTTATCGCCAAAGGTATAGTACACCTTATTTGTCTGAAGTACTGTGCTAGTTAGGTTGGAAAGTAACCTGGTTAGGAACCAACTGGTTAGATTAGTATTATATTTGTAAATTCAGGGTACTCATTTATGTTTCTCTCAGAAACTAAAAAATAGTAAGAAGGAAAATTCTGAAATGTGTGACACTTGTTAAGTTCCACTAGCTAGGATGGGACATATTTATATGTGAGAAGAGTTCTGAGAAAGGTTCTTCTTATTCCTTCAAGAGTAATTTTTTATTCTTTTTTTTCTTCGTAAGTCTAATTGTATTTCTTCCTCGTTAAGCTGGAAGCTATTGTTATTAGTTAATAAGTGGTTATTCCATCTCCAGGTAAGTATTGGGTAAGTATTACAACTTTGCATATTGAGTTCTGAATGAGTAAGCCTGTATGTGGTGTTTGAACAGTAAGTTGAAAGTATAAGGTTTTGCATGAGGATTATTAGTGATTAAGATGATAGTAATTTGTATGTAAATGAGTTTTAATGGTGATCTTATGTTCTGTAAGTAGTTGTTGTTGGTTCGAAAAGAACGGTTGAGTTTGGAGCTTTAAACTATAGTAGGTAAGTGTCCAGTGAGTTTCTATCCAGACTCTCCTATGTGAACTGTTCAAGTAGAAGAATATATATAAATGATTATGGTATCTATAAAAATCGGTAATTGTATGAGTATAGTAAATAGTAGATATGGGTAATGATGATATTTATAAAGTTCTGTTGGAAAAAAAATGTCTAAGGGTAAGAATACAGGTAAAGTTTGATAAAAAGAAAGTATGAGTTCAGTTTGGAATGCGAATAAATCTGGAAAAGTAAATGTTAAGTGAATATTCCTTTGTGAAGCCTCTAGTACGATAGTTATATTGCTAACCAAATTGGCAAATCACGATATGAAATTAAGTGTAAGACTATGAAGTTAAGACCCATGGCATCGTATGATATGATAACACTCATGGTGTGGCCTCCAGTAAGTTGAAGACTGGATTGGCAAATCATGATACATGAATGTGTATAAGTCCATGTGGTTGAGACCCATGGTAAGATACATATATGTTCATGGTGTAGCCTTCAATAATGTGTAAATCGAATTGGCATATCATGATACATGAAATTATGTATAAGTCTATAAATGAGACACCTATGACACCTTCTATGAAAGTCTGCCAGGACAGTAAACACGTGAATCTGTATGATACATTTATAGAGTATTCTGTTTGGCCCTTGTGGCATACTCTGCTAAGTCTGTTTGGTAAGGTATACTTATTCGCCCTTCTAGTATGTTTTAGGTAAATTCTGATTTTTCTGTGATAAATACTTCTATGATAAGGTTATGAAGCATCTAAGGTTAATTTGTTCGAATTAGATAAAGAAAATTAAAAAAAGAGGTATGTATCTATATGTCAAAAAGGGTATCTGCCATGGTAATCTACTAGTTTTGAAAATTAGCATATTCATGGTTACGAAAGACATAAGAAAATTGTCAATACAAGTTTGTCTGAGTTAGGTAGTTGAATATGAGTTATCTAGAACTTGCTATATCTGAGTTGTATTTTTTTTTTGAAATCATATGGAATCTGAGTTATCGTTATCCTGAGTATTTGGGGTTTCAAAATAAAGTGATGTGAAATTCATCTGAATGATCTATGTAGTACATTATCAGTGAGAGTTTGTATGGTATCAAATCAAGGTATGATTTGATTAGTAGTTTTATGGTGTTTAGATCTGCGTAAGTATTCACCAAATATGTATGTATTCGCCAATGATTAATATTCGTGAACAACTATTCTGGAGAAGTTATGTGTGTTAGGAGATGAACTGTATGAATTGGGCTCTGAAGGTATATTCTTTTGAGAAGTTCCTATGATTTATCAAATGTCTAGAAGGATATTCACTTAAACAGTTAAGAAAAAATTAGTACGTTAAGAATATGATAATTGGCGTGGAGGTGTATGCTGAAATTGTGATTGTATCCGCTTGAAATAGAAGTAAGTGGTTTAGAAGGGTAGCCGATGCACTAGTGTTCTTCCAATCTTATGCACTGTAGGAGAATTTGTCAGGAGGGACAAGGCCAAGAGTATGCCAAAATAGCAGCAAAGTGGAATATTATGCATATAATGGATAAGTGATGTAGTTTAGGGTTACGCCCTAATGAGTTGTAACAAGTTTGGATTAAAATTTTATTTTTAATACTATCCCTTGTTCTCAGGTCTCAATTGTCTCAATTAAATTAAAAGTAAAATGTCTTAAGAAATGAATGTTTTTCAACTGTTCGATATCTGGTTAAGTATTGTATATAGTAACACCTGAGATTCGGACCCAGAAAATCAGGTCGGGTTGAGGGTGTTACACACTTTTCTTTTTTACCCTTGTTGATTTGAGACATTTTTTGAATCGCTTTGCCTACATCATTGACGAAATTTCTATGGTATACCAATATACGGACTTTTTCCGTATAACCCCATATTTATCGGCTTGGCAGACTTCCCCGTGTTTACCGTCCCGGCATATCCTTATGTTTACCGTCCTGACAAACTACCCCGTGTTTACCATCCCGAAAAACTACCCTAGTTGCCATAGCCCAAGTATGGTCTTACACTTTAGACTTCCTCTAAGGCATTGTTGTAAAGGACCTTACCGCTATCGTGGTGTAGCCCCATAAAGTCTGTTGACCGTCAGCATGGTGTTGCTCTATGGGACCTAATATCCATCAATATCATCATATCTTATATCTACCTAGTTGTTTGAACACAGAAGTGTCCCTTCCACAGGGCACGGAGCTTCGCACATCACTGTTTGCTCCCAGCAATCTTAGATGGCGGAATCATAATGGGATTTCAATTTCTTTTTCTCCTATTGTTCCACCCATTTCTCCATTTCTCCATCCTATACATTGATGCTCAAAACACTGCAATGTCTCCTTCGCAAGACTCAGAGATTCGTACATCACAGTTTGCATATAGCAATACTGTGTGGCTGTATCTAACAGGATAACCTTTTTAATTCCCATCCTAACTTCATCTAATCCAGTCAATAATTCCCACCGTTAATATTATACGTTATACGCATTTCTTTTACATACTATCATAGAGTACGCTACCTATTAAGACATGAGATCCTAATTGTTTCATGCACATTGAACTACGATGGCAAACACCGATTTACCATACAGTCCTACCCATGCATAGTATGTAAAATCAGCTACGAGCATTCATCATTCCATGAGTGGTTAAATGCCAGAACCTCCTTCATCTTAACAACTAAGCATGACAACTATATTTTGGTTAAACCAATGATGGTAATTCTTAGAAACCCAAAACTTTAAATAATACAAAAGTTTTGAGAGTCTTAATCTACTTCTTTCTTCAGCTCCTAGACACAGAGGGAGATAAGGAAGCTTACCAGTTCCTCAATTCTCCATTAGTAGCCTTACACTCACACTTCTGCTACTACACGCAAAGCTTCCTTCGTCCGTATCCCCTTTTTTTTCAAAATGATTGAAAAAGACGATGCTATGGAGAGGAGAAAATTTATCAACAAAATTCAAAAAATTTTGTCTCCATTCATGCCTTATATATATGCTCTTCAAACACGGTCCTCATCGACCGTATCCACCATCCAGTCCTAATCATTTTGTCTTCCACTTTGGAACCAGCCGATTCCATCCTAACTGATTCAGAGTTAGGGTCCAACTAATTGAAATTTGGCTGTTTAAATTTCTAAATTACTCGATGGGATCATGTAATTCGCTAATCCTCTCAATTAACATAAATAAATGGAGGTCCAAACCACATTTAAAATACCTTGATCCTCTATTTATCCATCCTATACCTAGATGGCCCATGTAATTGGCACTAACAAACCCCATGCAATTCACATAAATAAATTATTAATGTAAAAATTTTAAATAAACTTAAACATAAAAAAATTCACATGTTCTTTAATGTTATTTAAAAATATAAAATAAACAAATAAAACTCGTGATGGTTTTTTAATCTCACTTGTGAAGTTAAAAATATTTTATCGTTAATATATTCAATAACTACAAAAAAAATAAACACAACACAAAAATACAAAATTTTCTTTTATTCTTTCTTTTTTTTTCCTCTTTACTATCTCTCTTGATTTTTTTCTTTTTTCTCTCATTCTTTTTTTTTTCATATTAAACAAAAAAAAACCTTTGAAACACCTTAATTCTTTCACCCTCATCCTTATAATTGACTAAAAGTTGACGAGCACATACAAGTGCTTGTGCAACTTTTTTTCTTGGATATTGAACTTCGTAAGTTATAATTGACTCAAAGTTGAAGAGCACATACAAGTGCTTGTGCAACTTTTTTTTTCTTGCAATCCCTGTGTTTATCCATATCCGTATTGGTATCAGAGCCACCAGGTTCAACAAAACTCATTTGTTATGATCTAAGAGATAGATAGATTTGGAGAAAAAACTTTTCATCCATGGCAGAAAATATGTTAACACGTTCTTCTACTTCTTCTACACCTATCTCTTTACTAGATTTTCCTATGAAATCTCACTCTGCAAAAAAGATTTCCTCTTTGTATGAAATAAAATATCTAAGTGAAGAAGATAATGTCCAACTTACAGACCTTCCTACTGTAAATCCTTATTCCGCCTATAGAAAATCCGCTTTTTCTAAATCCATCAGAACTTTGATCAAAGGGTTTGCTAAACAAGTCAAGGAATATGTTCAATCCTCACGATTTGATAGTTTTCCCATATATTCAGCATCCCCAGAGCAGTTTGTTACCCTCAAAATTCCAGCAGAATTTCCAGCAGAATGGAAACGTGCAGGATATACGCACATCCATTTTGGAGCTATACGTCTTGCTTTAAACTACCATGGCACAGCTGGAAAGCCAGTAGTCGCAAGAATTGCACTTTTGGATTCTAGATATTTAGAATACCAAAATGCATGTATTGCTACAATTGAAGCAACATTAAACTCTGGCCTCATAATGGTCACTCTTTTCCTAAATTTCACAATGGCATTGGCAGATCCCAACCTCACCAAAGCTTTTAAAGTTCAAATTCAAATAGCAGGAGCACCACAGGTTGCTTCAGCTATCTCTGCCACCCTTCATTATCAAATTGTCTACAGGATACAAGATCATGCCTTCAATCTCTCAAGGCATGGAACAGATGACTCTTTACTCATCTCAGTGAACACAAATGACCAACCTCATTGTGTTCATGTTCCGAGACAGATCCCAAAAAGGGAATTGATCAAACTACTCCCAGAGAAATGGATCACTAACTATGAAAAATTTCATGAGCATAGCCAACCGATCCAGTCAACTTCAAGTCAGATTACATCCAAAGGGGATGGAACGACTGAAATCAAGTTTGATCATAGTCATCTTCACAGTTCTCAAAATCCCAACATTTTCCCTGTAACGACCCGAATTTTAAGGTTATCAGAAAAATGTATTTTCGGGTCTCCGTTTCTGAAAAAAATGGATTAGTAAATAATTATTAAAAATATTTATGAAGTTAGTCGAGTGGTTAATTAGAGTTTAATGAAGTAAATTTTAGCTTAATTAAGGATAAATGGATAAAATGATTAAATTGAATGAAGTGTGAAAGTTTAATTATAGAATAAAGAAAATTGAGGGGATTAAATAAGCAAATAAGCCAAAGTGAGTGCCAAGTGTGTGATAAAATAAAATACATGTGTGATAAATAATGTACATACATTTGCAATACATGTATGTATTTACTTATTATTTAAGTAAGTGTTAATGTATTTATTATTATTAAATTAATATTATATGATAAATAAATAAAAGAAAGACAAGTGTATGAAAATAATTTGATATAAGTGTATAAATAAAATATACACATTTGTAATACAAGTATTTGATAATAAATAGATATTTATTTAAAAATTAAATTATTGCTATAATTATTAATTAATATTAATATTATATTATATTATGAAATAAATTAAAATAGTGACAAATGTGTGATAATTATAAAATACATGTGTAATAAATTGAATACATACATTTGTAATATGTATATTTAATTATTAATAGATATTTATTATTTATAAAAGATATTTATTAATTAAATATTTATATTATAAGATTTTATGTAATAAATATATTAAATTATGACAAGTGTGTGGATAATAAATGGATACAAATGTAAAATAAATAAATATTTGATATTAATTAGATATTTATTAAGTTAACATATTATATATATATATATATATATATATATAAAGTAAAACAAAAGAAAAGAAATGTAAAAAAAATAGAAAAGAAACAGAATGAAACGAAACAGAGAGCAAGGAAGGAAAGAAAAGAAAGAAAGGGAGAAAAGGGAAATTTTAGATTTCAAGGTTTGAAAGTTTAATTGGTCAGTCAATTTAGCTCTTTTTACTTAATTTTGATGTTTTAGAAGCTTTGGAACAAGATTTTGATGAAATTAAGTTGATATTTTGAAAGTTATTAGATTTCTAGATAATGTTCATGTTGAGTAAAATGATGAATTAATGGCTAAATTGATAGAAATTCAAGTTAGAAATGAAATAAGGATTGAATTGTAAAGTGATTCATAAGTTTTATGCTTTAGGGACTAAATTGAAAGAATTTCAAAATTATGGTTTTATGATGAAAAATAGATAATTATGTCTAAGTTTGGTTAAAAATTGAGTAGAAATAAAGTATGAATTAAGATAGAAAAGTAAGTGAATTTAGTTAGGATTAAAATGAAATTAAAAGTAGAAAATCAACATTTTGCACTAAGACTATTTTGGACAGCATCAGTAGTTTAAGTTTGAAAAATCACAAAAAATTGTATAAATTGAATTAGAGGATGAATAAAATATGGAATTAAATCTTATTGAGTCTAGTTTCTTATAGAAGAAATGGCATAAGCAATTGAATTGTAAATTATGAGATATAATGAATTTTGTGAGACAAGGTCAGAATGAATTCGGGTTCCTTTGTTCTGACTTTGGAAAATCACCAAAAATTGGAGAAAAATAATTAGAGGCTTAAAGTTATATGTTTAGAATCCCTAATGAGTCTATTTTTAGAAGAAATCAATGGGAATATTATCTGAGTTCTGTACTCTGAGATACTTAATTTTTAGTGAAGAAGGATCGAAACTGTCAGACAGCAGAATAGGGGTGAATTTAAAGAATAAACTGTACTTAATGGCTAAACCGAAAATTCTAAAAATTTTATGGTAAGAAGACTTGTGAGTATAGTTTCAGGAAAAATTAGTGGATCTTAATTTAGAATTCTGTAACTCAAGATATAAATTAGTAATGTATTAATGATTATGAATTGTATTAATTTCGTAGTCAATGTGGTACCGGAAATCTCGTCTAAGAAAGGACAAGAGAAAGTCAACAGGAGTTAGCTCAAAAATTACGGTTTGTATTTCAATAACCCGAACTTAATATTTAATTATTGAATTTATTATTTATTATGTATGGTAGGTGCATTGATTAAATTATTTGAAATAAAATGAATATTGATTGAAATTGAAAGATGAATTTAATTAATAATTGTTGTATTTTAATTGAATGCTATGGTAAATAATTAAAGTATGAATTATTGGTATTGTGTTTTTATTGAAATGATTTGATTTGAAAATGTGGTGAAATAATTATGAACATGTGTTTATTGTGAAATTGAATATTTATTAGTGAAAAGTGAATGAAATTATATTGAATTGAAAAAAATAATTAATTAATTAAAATATGAATTAATTGAAAGCGAAAAGTGAATTAAATACCTATTAACTAGTCGGGCTAGTCGGATATAGTTGGCATGCCATAGGATATGAAAGAGTACGGGTTTTTGCTGGCTTACTGATCAGGCACTTATGCGCCAACTCTCATTCTTTATTCAATTCTTATTCTGATTCAAACACTTTGTGTGTCGGATATTGTTATTGTTACCGTTATTGTTACTGTTTCTGATTTGTTTCGATGAGGTACTCTGTGTACCGTCTTTATTCTTATTCGGATTTGTTCGATGAGGTACTCTGTGTACCGTATTACTCTTTATTCTATTCTTTGTTTTTTGACCGATAAGGCACTATATGCCGTCTTGGTGTATTGGTTGGATCCGTGTATCCGTCTGAGTCTGAGTCATGTTAATAGGGGTAAATAAAGGAACTGGAAAGATCGACTGTTACTGAATAATTTAATTGTTACTGAATAACTTATTATTATTGAATAATTGATTGTTACCGAATAACCGACTATTCTTGAATAAATAATCGTTACGATTGGTGGTTGTTAATGAATATTCTTGATTGATTAATTGCTATTGAAAAATAATAAATGATTTTGAATTTAAAGTAGACCAAAACATTGGTTGGAAAGTGAATGTTTGAATACTCATTGAGTTTGAATAGTTCAATATATAAAAATTAATATGTTTTATAATTGTTTAAGTGTTCGGATTATAGAAATACCACTGAGTGTATACTCAGCGTACGGTTTGTTTCCGTGCGCAAGTTAAGGTTAGACTGTTGAATCAGCATCCCAGGCTGATCTCGAATTCAATGAGGTAAAGTATGTTGAGTATTGGTAATGGCATGTACCTAGGATGTCTTATGAGAGTCATTTAGGTTGTGAAAGTATTGATAAAATAAGTAAATTACGGTTGGCAATGGTATATAGTATGAATTTGAAATTTGAAAGAAAAATTCGTAGTAATTCAAAATTAGTTCCAAATTGATTTTACTGTTCATATTAGACCACGAGGGCCCATTAAAGGGACGACATCTTAAAATTATGATGAGTCTGAACGTTTATATTTAATTAATGTACGTATTGTCTTTGTCTTGTTGGTAATGTCTCGTAACCCTGTTCTGGCGACGGCATGGGGTTAGGGGACGTTACATTCCCAACCCAGTTGATGATGCAACCAAATGAAAAACCAACACAACTTCATGATCAAGATGATCTAGACTGTTGTTGTCCGTTGTGTGAACCTGGCCCAGAAAGAAGCCTAATAGGAAGCTTTTCTGCAGATGGAAAACCTTTATATATGTTTAAAGACCCTGTAACTGGACATTGTCCTTGGGCTTTAAACTGTTCATGTGAATTATACACAGATGACAGATTGGCCACTTGGGTTGATAGCATGGACATGACTGCATCAAAGCCAGGAAAAAAGAAAAAAGAAAAATTCAACTCAGGACGAGTTTTACAAAAGGTGGATGGATGGAGATCCAGACATTGGACCACTTGGAGAGGATAATGGTAAATATGTTTACTTTGTTGATTATTCATCCCACAAACCTTTACCAAATACACAGGTTCCACCTGAACCTTGTAAACCTCCCTCTCCTCCT
Source organism: Gossypium arboreum (assembly GCF_025698485.1). Lineage (NCBI taxonomy): Eukaryota > Viridiplantae > Streptophyta > Magnoliopsida > Malvales > Malvaceae > Gossypium > Gossypium arboreum. The sequence goes on from NC_069075.1 coordinate 132,838,965, forward strand.
CCTCCAAAATCATCCACTCAGTCTCCCGTAAACATTCCCAAGAAATCAAAACCTTTTCCTCAGCCCTGTTACAAGAAAATAAACAAATGGGTTAAGAAGAACCCAGATTTTCTTGCTCCACAAAAACCAATTTCCACTGTATGTATGATGCAACCTACAACATCATATGACAAAGATTTCCCACCTCTTGAAGAATACTCTGAAAAGAGTTATACTCATGCACCAAAAATCCCTTCAAAAATTCAGACTGATATTTCGGGTGCACCATCTAAAATAAGTGCTGCAGAAGCTACTCTCAATTGGCAAACAGAAAATGCTATTGCTCAGAATCATGTTCTGAAAAGAATTGATTCAAAGATCTTATCTGTTGAAACCAAGATAGATGACAACACCAAGATGGTCAGAGATCTGATCCAACTTTTACAAAAAAGATTGGACGCAGCAGCAAAGCAACCGGCAGCACCAGGACAAGATTTCTTCTCTCATCTTGCACAAAAAGAAAAAGAAATTCAAAAATGAAAAGATCAAATTAAGACTCTTTAAGAAACAGGGAAAATCCCTGAACCAACTCATAGAGCAGAAACAATTGAATTGTTTCCCTCTATCAGACAGAAGAATCCACTTTCAGCAGAAGGAGTATGAATAACCTTTTTAGAAGTTCTAAAACGTACTAAACCAAGTACGTATGAAATTTTTTTGGAAATAAAAAAACAAGAAGCAGAAAAGAAGAAAAAGGCTACTAAAGAAGTCAAAACAGATAGTGAAAGTGAAGCATATGAGATGGAGAAAAAACTGGGAAAAAGACCAGTCTTAGAGGAGTCTCCACCAAAATCTCCTCCTCCAAAAGAAGTCTCAAAATCTCTGATGATCCAAGAAGAAGATTAAAATCCTTTAACAAAATTTTTAAAGGATTATACAAAATCTTCTATTTCTAAGATCTCAACTGTACAAAACCCAGAATCAAATACTGAAAATGATTCAGGAGAAAGTTTAGAATCATCATATGAATCATCTGAAGAGTTTGAATCCAAAGTTCAGAATCATCAGATGAATCATCTGAAGAGTTTGAATCCTCATCAGACGAAAAAATAGAATTAGAAGATGAAGAATTGTAGAAAGCATTCCAAACAACTAAAGTTGAAGAACCAAGTGATGATGAAATGCAAGATATGCCAGAATCATCTTCTGCACATCAGAGGCAAATGCCAAAATCTTCTATAGGAAGAACCACTTTCACTATAGATGATTTGCCACCAGCAAAATGGCCATACAGAATTCAAGAATTTCATTCTTGGTTAGAAACTCGCAAGCTTACTGAAGATAACAATTACGACATTCTTATGGAGTTTGTCTCCAGATTTACAGGAATGTTGAGAGATTGGTGGAATTCCATTAATCAGTATGACCAAATGCAGTTTCTAGTTCTTCAAGATCTGGCCCAACCAATCAGAATCATACATCAACATTTTGTGGGAAACCCTCAAGATTTGCTGACACTAAAAAGAAGGGAATTCTACAAAAGAAAATGTTGTTCGTATGTCAAGAGAGATTTGGAAAAACATTTCAAAATAATAACCAAGCTATATTGTGCTTTGGGACTAAATCCAAATCTCAAGCCAGTTATCCTCTCATCTCTTCCAAATCCAATCCAAATTGCAGTTAATAAAGTCTTCCAGACACAGAACAAAGATATTCTTCAGATCACAATTGGAGAACTCCAACAAGAAGTCTTTGTTGCTTTAGAAGATATCTGCAACAGAAGAATGATATTCAAAGATTATCTCCACGGCGACAAAAGAATTGATAGAGCCTACGATGATTCCCACTTGAAGTACAAATGCCCAAAAGACCATCTGTGTGATTGCCGCACAAAGAAAAAGAAATATTTCAAAAAACATTCTTCTTTTCTAACTTCAAGAAGAAGGAAGAAAGTAAGGCCTCGATGGAGATATCTTAAGAAGAAAAGAAAGTCAACAAAATCTGACCGTTGCTACATCTGTAACCAGAAGGGATATTTTTCAAAAAATTGTCCAAAGAACAAGAAACAAGCCAAGAAGATTGCACAGATAGTAAAACAATCAGGAGTAAAGATTCAAGAAAATGATGATATTGAATCTGTCTACTCCATTGAAGATTAACCATCAGACAAGACGATTTATGCCATCCCTGCTTGTCATTCTTCAGAACCAGAATCGGACTATTCCGATATACAAATGATACAAGCTAAAGCTCAGACTGTTGACAGAACCATTGACACAGTCCTAGTTCCTCATGTACCTGTCAAGATCTATTTAGACAAATATAGTAAGCTCATTACTATAATTGCCTTCATAGATACCGGTGCAGTAGAAACTATCATGAACCCAGACGTTTTACCTTCAGAATGGTGGAAACCTCACATAAGGTATTTTGATTCTGCTGCTGATGTTCCTTTTGCTACTCATCTGATTAGCAAACCAATTACTATCCAATTCTTCCCAGGTTGTTGTGTAAAAACCACAGTATTGGGATCAAAACTCCCTGGAAAAGATATTGTAGTAGGCTTTGACCTCTACAAAAAAGCCCAGCATCTTAGAATACTCCCTGAAGGAGTAAGATTCAAAAATCTTTTCCAACCTTTTGTCAGAATCCCAAAACTTTTTGTCATCCAACCTGAAAGAATCCTTCACATTATCCAGGAATTAAAAGCCCAATCTTGTGCAGAATCTCATTCTGAATTCCTGAATAAATGCTCAAACCCTTTTTGGAAAAACACAGATTTCTTCATTAAACTCCCTTTCAAGAAAAATGAAAACATCAATCCAACAAAGGCCAGCCACCAGGGAATGAATCCAAATCATCTGATGCTAGCAGAAAAAAAATGTAAAGAATTACAGTATCAAGATTTGATTGAACCCTCAGATTCTCAATGGGTATGTGAAGCTTTTTATGTAAATAAAAAATCTGAACAGATCAGAGGAAAGTTAAGATTGGTAATTAATTATCAGCCTCTTAATCATTTCCTTCAAGATGACAAATTCCCTCTTCTGAAGAAAGACTTACTCTTCTCAAGTCTAGCCAAAGCAAGAGTTTTCTCTAAGTTTGACCTCAATGCAGGTTTTTGGCAATTAGGAATTCATCCTGATGACAGACCAAAAACAGGATTTTGCATTCCTAATGGACACTTTCAATGGAAAGTCATGCCGTTTGGACTAAAGACTGCTCCTTCTCTATTCTAGAAAGCAATCATAAAGATTTTTCATCCTTTGATAGAAAATGCTTTAGTATACATTGATGACATCCTACTCTACAGCAAAGACGAAGATTCTCATGCACAACTCCTCGAAGAATTCAAATCCCTTATTTTCAAATATGGGATAATGCTGTCAGAAAAAAAAATATAGATCAACAAATCAGAAATTCAGTTTCTCAGAATGGATATCAAAGAAGGAAAATACTCTCCAGGGCCACACATTGCTCAAGAACTTCTCAAATTTCCTTCAAAAGATTTGTCTTTCAAACAAGTCCAACAATTTATTGGGATTGTTAATTATCTTAGAGTTTTTATCCCTAAAGTTTCTAAGTATATTAACCCCTTACAAAAGCTACTCAAAAAATACCCTCCTCCATGGTCTTCTTCTCAGACAAAAGCTCTCCAAAAATTGAAGGAAATTACTCAGGATTTGCCTCCACTTCAAATCCCTTCAGATGGAGAAAGAATTCTACAAACAGATGCCAGTGATAAATACTGGGGAGCAATCTTACTTGAAAAAAGAAATTGCAAAAGACAACTCTGTGGATACAAGAGTGGAAGATTCTCAGAAGTAGAAATTCATTACCACTCCACATTCAAAGAGATCCTTGCAATCAAGAAAGGTATGGCAAAATTCAAATTCCATCTTCTGGGTTATCACTTTCTGGTAGAAATGGATATGTCTTCATTTCCACAAATGCTCAAGTTTAAACAGAAAACTGTCCCTCACCCACAACTCTTAAGATGGGCAGAATAGTTCTCTGAGTTTAAATTTGATATGAGACATATATCGGGAAAGCAAAATGTTCTTGCTGATCTACTTTCCAAACCCAAAGAAAATCCAGAAGTTTTCGCCTACAAATGAGTTTTTTGGCCTAGACCCATCATGATGTATCGACCTTATTCCTCATCGTCTACCTCTCCTACCTCTTACACTGTTACACCCAATCTCCACCCTGAATATCCACCAGAAGTTTTTACTCTTGTAGAAAAGAACTGTTTTCATCAGAAAGCTAGAGACATGATGTTTGAGTATCAGATTCAAGTTTTCAAGAATTTTGGGGGACTTGTTCTTAAACCTTGAGGTATTCATCCAGATTATCCTTTTATACACCCAATAAGGTTTAGATTTGTTGAACAACCAAATGAATTAAAATGGTTTTTATGGTACTTCACCCATCTCTACCATATTGCCATACAATTCGATACCCCTGATCTCCTTTATTACTTGAAAAAAGCTATCAGAGGAAACATTGAACCAGAACAACAAAATTTCTTTACTTTCCTTAGTTGGTTCCATCCTCTCCCACAATGGCTTCAGATTATTGAGCAACATTGCAATCAGGCAAGAGGTAATTATGGAAGTTATATGATTATAATCTTCTATAAGCCTTAAAACTTTGTCAAATGTGGAAAAGCAACCCAGCTCAATTCCTTTCCTACCTCCTGGATTCATAAATCTCTTGAAAATGAAATCTTCAATGATGATGTTCAATATAGAGAATTACAAAAGTTTCTCTGCCAACTCAATAGGATTATTCCATTTGAGATATGACCACCTCCAGATATTGATGCACCATAAGACACCTGGCCAAGGACATACACACATTATCATGAAGCAGTCCTAAAAGCTCTCCGTGAATATCATGAAGGAATTCCTGACCCCACAGAATGGTCTCAAGATTACCCGTGGCAGTACAGTCAAAACAGTCTTGCCAAGATAGAATTGCACGATGAAAAAGAAAAAGACGAAGAAATGACTTGCTGCAGTGAAGATTCAATGGATAGTGCTCAGCTTCCCCATTCAAATGCAAACAGCTGAAAATCACTTGTCGGAAATCTTGCTTTAAATAATTAAAGTATTTTGCTTTATGTCAAATAATGTCTCATATCAGTCCTACTTTTACTTTATATACTATTTACTGTATGCTTTAATGTCTGATGCTTATCCAGAGTACTGTTTACTATTTTGTTGTATTGCATCTCCTTTAGCTATAAAAGGAGGATGTATTCCCATTGTAAAAACCACGAAGAAGTTCAAAAATAAAAATCCAGTGTGTTTTCTCTACTTATGGCTTTCTAAAGATCTTTCCTTTTCTCTAAGTCATTTTCCTCTCAGAAAACTTCATATGAGTTTACAAAGAATTTATAATAGAGTATGCTCTATGCTTGCCATATAATGGATCCTGCACATCAGAAATATTGAAATTCTGATCAACCATACTTATATTGATATGGATAGCATATGTCTCTTGAATTAAGGCTTTGTTGCTAAAAGGCAGTGCCTGTTGAATAACCCGTGCGGATGAAGGGTTTAAGTTTTGGCATAGCATACCTGCAACAATTCCTTCTTTCTTGCAATCCTTGTGTTTATCCATACCCATATTGAAAAATTTAAAATCAATTTGAATTATACATTTGGATGGTTTATAAAATACAAGTTAAAAAAGTGCAGTTACCCAAATTATATCGAATTTCATTTTATTTTATTTTATTTTTATAATGTAAAAAATATTTTGTATTTAAAACAATGAAAAAGAAAAAGTTAAAAATTATTATTTTTAAATACTATACAAAATTTATTGATTATTTGTGCTTGAAAATTTATACTTTTAGAAATACTTATAAAAAAGTTGTTAAAACTTTATCAAATAATATCTAAAAGGGATAAAATAAAACTTATTTTATCAAAATAAAAATTTAATATGGAAAAATTAAAACTAAACTAAACGGAATTATACTACACAAATTGAAAAATCTGAAAACTCCAACTAAAATTATTCCTAAATAATATTTAGAGACAATAATTTTTTTTTCTTAGAAAATATCACATCACTTACTTGAAAGTTGAAAGTTGAAGGTGATAGATGCTTTGGAAAGTTGATGCCAAAAAAGGACAAAATTTTATTAACAAATTCATCCTTAAATTATACCATAATTCTTATGGCATTTTATCCCATTTTGTCCCTAAAAAATATAAGGTATTACGTAAGAATATCATGTGTCATGTTTTTATTAATTGATATTAGAGTTTAAATTAAAATATTAAAAAAATCTTTTGGCCCCTAGTTGAAAAAGTATAGTCAATTGAACCCTTTAAATTATCATTTCTGTTAAAGTCTTTTATGGATCGTTAAGTATTAACGTGGTGGGTGATGTGTGGATGACATGAAAATTTTGATGACGTGATGGCTGGCATGGTAACTGATGTGAGAATATGTTGATATGGAGGGCTTAATTGATTTTTTTAATTTTATTTTATGCGGTTTAATTGATTTTTAGAGATTATATAATAATTCTCAAGAAATTATAATTTTTAATATTAATTTTTTAGAAATTATGGAAAATTATATAAAATTAAAACTAAAATATTAAAATAATTATAGCTAAAATTCATTAAAATATTTAAAATTTTGAAATTTTAAAAAATCTATCAAAATTATTAAATATCATAAAATTTTAAAAATATAAAACTATTAAATATTATAAAATTTATTAATATGTTATGAAATAATGAAAATATGAAATAAATATTATAAAAATTAGAAATGATAGAAGATTATATAAAAATAATTAAAATGATAAAAATCTATAAAATTAATAAAAAACTTATTGAAAGTATAAGAAGTTGTAAAATTAAAATATATAAATAAGAAAATTATAGGTTTTTCTTATTTATTTTGAAGATTTGGATTAAATTTTAATAGGAATTTGAAGTGTGACGGTAATAAAACTTGGATGGGATGTCGAGTAAAGGGTATGAGAAATAATGGATTTAGTATTTGGTGGTTTAAGGTGAGTGATGAATAATAATTTTGGTTGAGGAGAGGTGATCAATGTATGTTGATAAGGATGGTTTATGATATGATGTAGGGCAACATGTGTGGAAAAAAAAAGAGTAGTAATTTAAAAAAAAATTAAAAATTATTAGAAATTAATAAAATATAATAATTTCTTTAGAAAATTATAAAAATATATATAAGTTATTAAAAATTATTAAATGTTATAAAAATTTAAAATTACTTCTCTTTTTATAATTTCTTTTATTTTTTTAAATTTTTTTATAATCCCTAAAAATTAATTAAGCCATCATAAAAAGAAATAAACAATCAATTAAACCTTCCATGTCAGTTGCCACATCACCTCCCATGTCACCCGTCACGTTAGCATTTAACAATCCGTCAAGGGTCTTAGCGGAAATGACAATTTAAATGGTTCAATTAATTGTTATTTTTAGATTAAAAATTTAATTAATTGCACTTTTGATCCAATGGTCCAATTAATTTTCGCAATTTTTTTGAAGGGTTTTTTTAGTTCTAGATTTTAGATAAACTAAAACAAAAGTGACAGTTTAAATTTAGATAAGGAATTTTTTGGTGAAAAACCTTTAAATACTAATATGAAAATTGAAGTAAAATTTAAAAACAAATTTGTTAATAAAGTGAATGATGTTGATTGTGTACATGGCTTAAAAATAGGAATACAAGAAACAATCACACTTGTATAATAATTTTATTGTGTTGAGTTTTTAAATTTTGTAAGTAGGATTAGAAAGTTGATAAGTGTCTCGGTAAAATATACATATAAATATATATGATAATTTTTTAAAATTATTTATAAAATAAAAATATACATTCAATATATCAAATATTAACCATTTTATTAAATGGGAGAGGTAAAATTACCCTGAATATTGAGAATTAAGATTTTCTTTTCTTGTTGTCGAATTGGTGGGAGGAAATTTCTTTGAAATTTGTACAAACATTGTAACTTCTATGTTGAAAAATTGTAAAATAATTTATCATTTTCATTCATTTACAATATTTTTAAGTAAGGTTTAGGCTTAATTGCAAATTTAACATTTCACTCTCTATTTTTCAATTGCGTCCTTAATTTTTTAATCTTTTAATCTTTTAATTACTGGATTTGACACACAAGGTTGACATGGCACTATTTTATCTTATATGTAATGTTAGCAAATTATTTAAAATTTAAAAAATTAAAAATGCAATATTTCTTCATAGAAATAACAGGAATATATGTGTGTGCGTCAAGCAGGATAAAATCTATGGACAAATAACTGGTTCATGAACAAAGAATATGAAGCAAACTCCCACAATAGCTAGAAAGCAATTATCTTTGAACTACAACATAATTTTCAACAGAAAATACAAAAGCTTCACAAACCCAAGATGCAACTATTGAAGTAAAACCATCCAAAGATGGAAGTATTTCGATCATGCATTGCCTATGATAATTTCTTAATAATTTTCAAAAAAATTTCAAAAATTTATAATTTTTTTTAATGTCTAAAGGACTAAATCAATGGCCACTTGAAAATGTTAGAGATTAAAGTGGATAAAATAATTTTAAGAACCAAGATGGAAAAAGAGCATACTTTTTTATACCTACTACTCATAATCTCTCCTTAACCCAACGTCGTCCTCATTATTGAAATAGTAATAATGCCAACTAAACTAAGATCTAACTAAGCATACCTGTAAATATTGAAATTTGAACAATAATTTTTTTAGAATATACCGTTGCAAAAGTACAATCAGGTTGATAATCAAAATATATCTAAAGCTAGACCAAAATAAGTCTAAATAGGATCTGCACATAGTAAAACTTAAATCCGAATAAACTTACACTAAAAACCTATTCATGATTTATATATGATGAGATTCAAACCTCAAATATCAAAATTCTCGTAACCTCAACCTTACCATTAAACTAACTTCGCGTTAGCTGAATTTTTGGACTTGTTTGAAGCAAACCAAAAGTTGTAATCATAAAATTAAATTCGTTAAGAACATAATGAAAGTAATTGTTTTATTCAATACTGTTAGAATAAAGTGACCCAAATTCTTATTTAAATAAAATACGATGAAAAATAAAATATAAGTAAAATCCATATAGAACTAGACTTCTTTTATTTTATTTTAAAATAAGGTTTTTTAAACCTTATTAAACTCCATCTATTTTATATTGATTAGGATAGGGTGTTTCAATCCTACTAGAATATGGCTTTACAAGCCTATAAATAGACATAGTCTATTCCTCTTGTATTGATTCAAATTTTCGACATAGTGAATTTTCTTCTCCCCTGCCCTTGGTTTTTTCCCGAAAGGGCTTCCACGTAAAATTTGTGTGTTCTTTTTTTTTTATTTTATTTTATTTTATTTTTCAAAAATTGGTATCAAAGCTTCCGGGTTATTCATCTCGATCACGGTAATGACGTCTTTGAAGTATGAAATTCTGCTGTTGGATCGCAACACTAGATTTGCGTTGTAACAAATTAAGATGCAAGCAGTTCTTGCACAGATGGATCTGGAGGATGCCCTGTTAGGGATAGATAAGATGCCTTCGACATTAACAGATGAAGAGAAGAAGCGTAAGGATCGAAAGGTGTTAACACAATTACATCTTCATTTTTCCAACGAAATTTTACAGGATGTGATGAAAGAGAAGACTGCCGCTGTATTATGGAAGAGGCTAGAACAAATATGTATGTCGAAAACTCTAACAAGCAAGTTGCATATGAAGCAGCGTCTTTATGCTCATCGTTTGGAGGAAGGTGCGTCTGTACACGAATACTTAACAGTGTTTAAAGAAACTCTCTCAAACTTGGAGGCCATGGAGGTTCAGTATGATAAGGAAGATCTAGGGTTGATTCTACTTTGTTTATTGCCCCCGTCTTATTCAACCTTTAGAGACACGATTTTATATAGCCGTGAGTCTCTCACAGTTGATGAGGTTTATGATTCTTTAACCTCGTATGATAAGATGAAGCATCTTGTGGTTAAACCCGACTCTCAGAGAGAAGGTCTCATTATTCGTGGGAGACAAGATCGGAATGCTGATGATGATCGTGGTAGGACACAGGAACGGAATCCTAGTGGTAAATCTAAGGGTAGATCGAAGTCTTCAAATAGAGGTAAAACTTGTAACTTCTGTAAGAAGAAAGGGCACATTAAATCTGAGTGCTATAAGCTACAAAATAAGATTAAAAGGGAGGCTGCGAATCAAAAGGGAAAACAACCAGAAAACTCCGGTAAAGCTGATGTTGTAGAAGACTACAGCGATGGTGAACTTCTAGTCGCTTCTGTCAATGATTCTAAAGTAAGTGAGGAGTGGATACTTGATTCAGGCTATACCTTCCACATAAGTCCCAATCGGGATTGGTTTACAACTTACGAAACAGTGTTTGAAGGTGTTGTTTTGATGGGAAATAATGCTTCGTGTAAAATCGCAGGTGTTGGAACAATTAAAGTTAAGATGTTTGATGAAGTTGTCAGAACACTTAGTGACGTACGACTTGATCCAGAATTGCAAATAAATTTAATTTCGTTAAGTACTCTTGATTCAAAAGGGTACAGATACACAGCTGAAAGTGGGGTTTTAAAGATTTCCAAAGGGTCCCTTGTTGTGATGAAAGGGCAGAGAAAGATTGCTAAGTTATATGTTTTGCGGTTCTCTCTATTCTATGGTGATGCATTGTCGCTTCCTCTTCCTTGTCAGATGATGATATTACTAAACTTTGGTATATGCGCCTAGGGCATATGAGTGAGAATGGCATGGCAGAATTGAGCAAAAGAGGACTTCTTGATGGGCAAGGAATTTGCAAACTGAATTTCTGTGAGCACTGTGTTTTTGGGAAGCAAAAGAGATTTCAATTCACTAGAGGAATCCATAACACGAAAGGAACGTTGGAGTATATTCATTCTGATCTGTGGGGGTCATCCAGATTGCCTTTGAGAGGTGGAGCTAATTATATGCTAACCTTTATTGATCATTTTTCCAGAAAAGTTTGGGCGTTCTTCCTAAAGCAGAAAAGCGATGTGTTTTCCGCATTTAAGTTTGGAAAATTATGATTGAAAAACAGACGGGAAAACAGATAAAATACCTCCGCACAGACAATAGCTTAGAGTTCTGTTCTGATGAGTTTAATAGATTGTGCAAGTCAGAAGGAATCATGAGACACTTGACAGTTCGTCATACTCCACAGCAAAATCGCAGTGCAGAACGAATGAACAGAACGATCATGGAGAAGGTTCGATGTATATTGTCAAATGCCAACTTACCGAAGTCATTTTGGGCAGAAGCAGCCTCTACTGCATGTTTTTTGATCAATCGATCTCCATCCATTGCCATTGAGAAAAAGACTCCACAAGAGGCATGGTCTGGTAATCCTGCTAATTATTCTGATTTAAAGATCTTTGGGTGTCCCTCGTATACTCATGTTGTTAATGGAAAATTAGAACCGAGATCCATTAAATGCGTTTTTCTTGGTTATAAAGCTGGTGTAAAAGGATATAAGTTATGGTGTCCTGAAAATAGAAAAGTTGTGATTAGCAGAGATGTTGTTTTTGATGAAACTGCTATGCTACCTAACTTATCTCTTAAAGACTCTTCCAATAAAGAAAATCAAAAGCAAGTAGAGCATCAGATTAATACAGGTCAACTCCTCAAGCCAGAACAAAAATTGAGAATAGAGTTGCTTCTTCACCAATATACTCTATCGCTAAAAACAGAACTAGAAGAGAAATTAAACCTCCAAAGAAGTATGCCGAGGCTGATCTAGTTGCTTATGCTTTAAATTTGGCTGAAGATAGATGTAATGAACCGAAAGTTATGGTATCGGAAATTGAGTCTTGAGTACTATTTCCGTGAAATTTATTCATGAATATTTATTAGAAATATTTATGAATTATAGTTGAATGGTTATTTAATGTTTGATTAAGTTAAGTAGCTTGAATTTAGAATAATGACTAAATTGCATACGGTATAAAAGTTTAATTATAGATTAAAGATTAGTAAAAGGGACTAATCTAGCAATTAGACCCTAAGTGCCATGTGTGTGAATGTATGATATAACATGTGTAATAGTTGGTATATATGTGTAATAGCTATAAGATATTTTATGTTATAGCTATTACACATGTTAATTATATATTTATTATAGGTTAATAATAATATAATATAGTATAATGAATAAAGAATAATGAGTAAAGAAACATAGAAAGAGTTACAGAGAGCAAACGTGAGAAAGAAAGAAGGAAAGAAAGAAAGAAATAGAAAAGGGAAATTTGAGGATTAAGGCCCTAAAGTTTAATTGGTAAGTTGTTTTAGCTCATTTTCTTATGATTTTTATGTTTATGGATGTCTAATTCAAAGTTCTACATGTATGAGGTTAAAATGAAGAAAAATAGAAAATTTTAGATATTGATTTAGTTGAATAAATTGAGGTTTTATGGGTTAAATTGATAGGAATTGAAGTTAGAAGTGAAAATTGAGTGATTTATTAAAAGAATTCTAAGTTAGGTTTAAATAGGGATTAAGTTGAATAGAGCTCAAAATTTATGTTTTATAATGAATTTTATGAGTTAGAAATTGTTAATGAGTTGATTAAAAGAGAATATGAAGCTTAAGTTAAAGAAAAAAAGATTAGTAATGGAAAAAGGACGAAATTGGAATTTTTGTAAAAGTTTGATAGAAAGTGAAAATGTGTTTTATGAATTAGTATATTGATGATTTTTAATTGTATGATTGTTAATAGCAAACGTAGCACCGGATCGTCATCAAAGAAAGGAAAAGAAAGTGAAGCGAAGATATCGATTAAATTCGATAAATAGTGGTTTGTATTTCTATAAACCGAGCTTAATCGTTATTGCTATATTTGATATTTATATTGTATGAAAATGTGAATGAGGTAAGTATTTTTACCATATTAAAATGAATGTGATTTTGAATACCCTATTAACAGTGTCGGGCTAGTCGGATATAGTTGACATGTCATAGGAATTGGAAGTATTGGGATATTCGACATTGAGTAGATGAGACACTATGTGTCGACTCTCGTTAAAGTTCGGATTTGTTCGATGAAGTACTTTGTGTACTATAATGTTAAAGTTCGGATTTGTTCGATGAAGCACTATGTGCTTATCCCGGAGTGTGGGTTGGATCCGTGTATCCGTTAGTGTCCGAGTTATGTTAATAAGGGTAAATAAAGTAAAGGTTATTACAGATCTTGATTGATATTGAATAATAGCAATAATGTGTTTGAATTACCATGTCTTAAAGTTGATTAAGCTATTGTTTATAGAAATACCACTGAGAGTATTCTCAGCGACGGTTTGTTTCCGTGCGAGGCTAGGTCGAAAGTATAAGGACTCAAAGATACAAGCCGATCCCCAAACTCAAATTGGTGAAGTTTCTATCTTTTGGAAAATGGCATTGTACCTAGGATGTCTTTAAGTTATTTTGAAAGTATCTAAGTTGTTAAATGATATTTTGGTATGTTTTGTAAATGTTACCAAAACCTTAAGTATGGTATGTTTTGATATGTTAGTGAAGAGTAATAAGAGGAATTGTTGGTAAATGTTGTAGAGAGAAGAAATGAAGATGTTATAAACTTAGTTATCAACATTTTATACTAAAACAGATTTGGACAGTAACAGTAGTCCAACTTTGAAAATATACCAAAAATAGTATAAAGTGAATTAGATGATGAATAAAATATGTAATTGAAGTTTAATGAATCTATTTTATATGGAAGAAACAAAATAGGTAAAAGAGTTGTGTTTTATGAGATATTTACATTTTGGTGAAATAGGGTTAGAACAATTTCTGGATTCCCTGTTATGAATTTAGAAATTCACCATAAATTGTGTATTAAGAATTAGGACTCAAACTTTATTTTATGGATTCCTTATTGAGTCTATTTTAATTGAAACAAATGGCATAGTCATTGGATTTCTGTACAGGAAGAAATTTGATTTGTAGTGCACAAGGGTCAGAGTAGCGAACCCTGAAACAGGGAGACTTCTTCTAATAAACTGTACTAATTGGCCTGACCAAAATTCTAGAAAAAATTAGTAAGTAGATATATGAGTCTAGTTTCAGGAAAATTTACAGAATTGGATTTCGAGTTTCGTAACTCGAGATATGATTTTTTTAGCGACCGTGACGCAGATGGATAGTTTACTACGAAAACTGTTTAAGTGCTATGATAAGTTTTGTAATGTCTCCTGCTTGACTCCGGCAACGGTCTCGGGTAGGGGGACGTTACAATAGAGATGCGAATCAAGAGCCATCTAATTATTCTGAGGTGGTTAGCTGTGAAGACTCAAAAAGTGGATGTTTGCTATGCAAGAAGAGATGGAATCACTCCACAAAAACAGAACATGGGACCTTGTAAAACTTCCTAAAGGTAAAAAGACTGTCCGTTGTAAATGGGCGTTTAAAAAAAAAAGAATGAACTCCAGGAGTTGAAGAACCCAGATATAAAGCAAGGCTTATTGCAAAGGGTTACAGTCAAATTCTAGGAGTGGACTTTACAGATGTGTTCTCTCCAGTTGTTAAGTATAGTTCGATTCGAGCTTTGCTTAGTATTGTGGCCATGCATGATTTGGAGCTTGAGCAGTTAGAAGTAAAAACTACATTTCTGCATGGAAAACTTGAAAAGGAATTTACATGCAACAACCAGAGGGTTTTATAGTCTCAGAAAAAGAGGACTATGTTTGCTTGCTGAGAAAGTCTCTTTATGGTTTGAAACAGTCACCAAGACAATGGTACAAGAGGTTTGATTCCTTTATAACTTCTCATGATTTCAAAAGAAGTAGTTTAGACAGTTGTGTTTACTTTAAGAAAAACAGTGATGGTTCTTTTGTGTATCTACTTCTTTATGTTGATGACATGTTGATAGCAGCAAAAGATAAAGAAGAGATAAGAAAGGTCAAAGCCCAACTAAGTGAAGAATTTGAGATGAAAGATTTAGGACCAGCAAAGAAGATACTTGGTATGGAGATTCTCAGAGATAGAAAAGCAAGTAAATTGTACCTAAGTCAGAAGGGGTATATTGAAAAAGTTCTTTGCAGGTTCAATATGCAGAGTGCTAAGCCTGTTAGTACTCCTTTAGCAGCCCATTTCAGACTTTCATCAGCTTTGTCTCCACAATCAGATGATGAGATTGAGTACATGTCACATGTTCCATACTCTAGTGCAGTGGGATCTCTCATGTATGTTATGGTTTGTTCACGTCCAGATTTATCATATGCAGTCAGTGTAGTTAGCAGATATATGTAAAATCCCGGTAAAGAACATTGGAAAGTAGTTCAGTGGATTTTAAGATACTTACGAGGCACTACTGATGTTTGCTTACAGTTTGGAAGGACTAAAGATGGAGTCATAGGGTATGTTGATGCTGATTTTGCTGGAGACCTTGATAGAAGAAGATCTCTTACAGGTTACGTCTTTAGAATCGGAGGTTGTGCAATTAGTTGGAAAGCCACTTTGCAAACTACAGTCGCTTTGTCTACCATTGAAGCTGAGTACATGGTGATTACTGAGGCTTGTAAAGAAGCTATTTGGTTGAAGAGAGTTTTTAGTGAACTCAATAAAGACCTTCAAATCAGTACAGTATTTTGTGACAGTCAAAGTGTCATATCTATTACAAAAGATCAAATGTTTCATGAGAGAACAAAACACATTGATGTTCGGTATCATTTTGTTCGTGATATTATTGCTCGTGGTGATATTGTTATGAGCAAAATTAGTACTCATGAAAATCCTATAGATATGATGACTAAGTCACTTCCTATAACCAAGTTTGAGCATTGCTTAGACTTGGTTGGTGTTCATTGTTGAAGTTAAACCCTTAAGGAGTTTTATGGAAGAGGTGGAGAACTTGTTTATTGAAAGTTCGCGATGAAGAACTTGTTCATTGAGAATTTGTGTCAAGGTGGAGATTGTTAGAATTAAGTGACCCAAATTCTTATTTAAATAAAATACGATGGAAAATAAAATAAAAGTAAAATTCATATAGAACTAGACTTCTTTTATTTTATTTTAGAATAAGGTTTTTTAAACCTTATTAAACTCCATCTATTTTATATTGATTAGGATAGGGTGTTTCAATCCTACTAGAATATGGCTTTACAAGCCTATAAATAGACATAGTCTATTCCTCTTGTATTGATTCAAATTTTCGACATAGTGAATTTTCTTCTCCTCTGCCCGTGGTTTTTTCCCGAAAGGGTTTCCATGTAAAATTTGTGTGTTCTTTTTCTTTTTTATTTCATTTTATTTTATTTTATTTTTCACAAATACAATGTGGTTATCCAATCTAAGAAAACACAGTAGAAGCCGAAAGGCAGCTTGTAAGATAATATGGACATTTTCTTTTTCAGATTGGTGTCATGTGTTTGTATGTGAAGATTTATAGCTGTTAATTAGACTACTTTAAGTTTAAGTTATTAGATACATAATTATCTTTAAACCAAATTATAATTGAGCTTCATATTGTTGACTTCATTCAACATTGCCAAAGAGCTCTAATATTTTGAGTTTGTTATACAATTTCTCACCATCCGAATTTGAGGTTAGATGCTATGAATCGTTTCTTTTCTATCATACCTAAAAAATCCAACAGCTATTTGTTTCAAATGGTTCTAATTACTTCATCTTAATGTTAGATTAATCATGGTTAAAATATCATGAGGCCATTGTATTAAACGTCAGATTGTATTTTGTCTCATTTATTAAAAAAAATTGGTAAATTAACCCCTATACATTAAATCAAAGAGCAACCAATCATTTCTGTTAAAAAATTCATGCATTTCTATTGTTAAAAATTGGTGTGACTAATAGAATAACCAAACGGTGACAAATTCCGTGCCATATGTACCTAATGCTGATGTATAGAGACCAATTTTTATTGATGAAATTTTTAACAAAATGACCAATTTACTTATTCATCTAACGTATAGATATTAGTTTGCCCATTTTTTGAGTAGATGGAGCAAAATACAATTTGACTCATAGTATAAGGGCCTTTTATCTTATTTATGTGCTATATTTTTGTTCTCCATAGGTGGGTTTTAGATTTAGAAATAAAATTAATAACATTTGAATATATTTTAATTATGAAGTTCATCTTATTTATCATGTTGATTCTAATTGAAATTATTGAAATGTAGTGATTATAATTTTAACCTTTTGACAATAAAAAATGTCGCATAATAATCTATGGTTTTGAAAATCTTGAAAATATCAAAATCAATCCCTACTTTATAATGGAAAACAAATTGTTGTTCCCATTTATTTATTGCCCTAATAAAGAATAAAAATAATAATTTAGCTTATTTTTGTAATAAGTATTTTTTAAATTATTACATAATAATATCATTACCTAATATAATGAAAATAATGAATAAAATGGTCAATTATTAAGTTTAATATAATACTACTATTGTAACGACTCGGTTTCTAGTGTGTTGAAAAATACGGTTTTGGGACCCATTTCGTAAATATTAATTAGGAATAATTACGGAGTTAGTGTATAAACAATTGAAATTTGGATTAATAATTTAGCTGAAATTGTAATTAATTAAGGTCTAGAGACTAAATTATAAAAAATTAATAGCTATAGATTTTTAATTAGGAAATGACTTGGGGACTTAAATAGCAATTATAGGACTCAAAATGACTAATATGCCATTTTTAATTGGTGGATAGTGGATGATGATGGTGGATATTATTAAGCTTGATTAAAATGTGATTACAACAAATTAAATGTGATTTTGTTAATTAATTAAGTTTAATTAAACATTAATTAAAGTATATAAAGCATGTGTTAGTGTAAAAAGATGATAAAATCAATCAGCTTCTTCCTTTCTTAACCGTCCACCATAGGAGAAAAAAAAGCTTGGTTTATGCATTTAGCCATCAATGTGGTAAGAATTTCAAGTCTTTTTCTTGTAATTTTTATAGATTTTTAATCATAGTAGTTTGATTTAACTAACTCATGTACCAATTTATAAATATGTTAAAGTTTTTAAAGTTTCCATTATCGAGAAGTGAATGATTTAGGTGTTAAATTGATAGAAAATTGGCTTAGTTTAAGAAAATGACTAAATTGTAAAGCTTAATAGTGAGTTTTGTACATTAGGGACCAAAATGAAAAAAATATGAAATTTTTATGAAATTTTGGTAAAAAAAAAGTAGAGGGTCCTTAATGAATATAGGTGAAATCGGATTTTAATTTGAAGCTCTAGATTCAAAGTTATACTTGTTTCAGTTTTAGGGACTAAATTGAATAATTTATAAAATATGTGTAGATTGATAATTGATTGTGAAATTGTTGGATAATGATAGCATGATATGTTTTATGATTATTCGTAGCTAACATTGACGTGGATCCTTCGAGAAAGAGAGGAAAAGCAAAAGTAGTCAACAAGTAGTCAAAAGTTCTAGTTTGTACATTTATAATTTAAGCCCCGTAAATTGATTGCTTTTTCATGTTACTTGTAACACCCCTAACCCGCATCCGTTGCCAGAATATGATTACGAGGCATTACCAATCAACACACATCATCACATACATAACACATACATTTATACATTCATAATTAAAATCCATCCAACATATTTACATTGTCCCTTATAAGGCTCTATAAGACCTTAAAACATGCTTGGAAGAGGTTCGAGACTAAACCGATAACATTTGCAAACTCTAGGAAACACATAAATTTTCAAGCATTCAAGGGTCACACGCCCGTGTGAACAGGTCGTGTGCCTCACATGGCCACCAAATACGCCCGTGTCTCAAGCCATGTGAAAACAGGGCATATGTACTGACTTGCACCACATGGCCGGAGACACGCCCGTGTGCCATGGCCGTGGGAAATCTGGAGGGTATACTGACTTGGATTATACGGCCGGCCACACGCCCATGTGCCAGCCCGTGTATTATAAACGGCTAATAGACACGCCCGTGTGTTTAAGCCGTGTAACTCTCTAACTTGTTTTAACTAAGTTACAGCAGGCACACGGTCAAAGCACATGCCCGTGTGCTCAACCGTGTGGGGTGAAATTAAGCTTGATTTAAGCCACATTTCTCACCATCCTCAAGCATACCTAAATCACATCTTTTCATACCATTTTAATACATTCAAAAACAACTAAAACATGCTATTCCATACACATATCATGCCATATATAAATCATCCATTTCACTAATCAAATCATATCCAAAACATACCACATTAATATGTCATAACCAATATTTTTCACCTAACTTTCATATGCATAATCTCACCTTCTTATCATCTATTTCATACCATAAAAATATACCATGTCATCATCAACAAGCCAATCCACAACATGCCATTTTCCAAACAAATATCAATTGACAAGTAGCTAATTGAGCAAACATATAACCATCACAAAAACCATACAAATCATGCCAAAACACAAGGCCATATATACATCATATATCACTTATCAAACTCATGAATTAAGCCAATTTAAATGGCCAAATACACACCAACATTTACATCATATACAAGCCAAACTCACATTTAACACTACCAAACACACTTCTACATAACTCAAGCCTATACATGCCATATAACCAAGTCACAAGTGTATAAATATCGAAATCAAAAATCGGATAGTGTGATGCAATCTCTGTCGATTTCCAACCTGAGCGAACGTCTGAATCACTATAAAACATATAAAAATAACACAAAGTAAGCTATAAAGCTTAGTAAACTCGTATGCTATTAAACTTATCTTATTGAATAAACACATATTAAGCATTTACATATACTATAATATAAATTCATTTGACTTCACCTTTATACCATAATTCCAATAACATAATTATCAAAGCTTCACAAGTTTATTTATTTCTCTGTTCATACAGATTATAAACATTCTTATCAATTTGATCACATTTACATATACATAATCAACTAACTATATAACTTTATTCAAACCAACATTCCTCACATTTTCTTTAGCCAAGGAGAATCGTGTTAATTATCATCAAGTAACAGTATTTCGCACGTTATATACCTTATGTATATATAATTAAAACAAACATAATTCATGCCTTATTTAACATCCAATTTATACCTTCATATAGCCAAATGAACCCATTTTGGCATAAAACATACTTACACACAAATCTTTTTCATTTTATATACATATTCAATATCATAATTGAATTCATCAAATACTTCCCTTTTCAATACATATATGAATCTCGTACACACCTGAGTCACTTAACTCATTCACACATTCTTTCTCGACTCGATTTTGCCCGTTAAACCTTTCAGAATCGTTAAGGATACTCGAAAATCACATATAGCTTGTACAATGCCATATCCCTAATATGGTCTTACATGTTATCATATATCAGTGCCACTGTCCCAGACAGGGTCTTATGCAAAATCATATAACGATGCCAATGTCCCAGACATGGTCTTACATGTAATCACAATACAATGCCAATGTCTCGGACATAGTCTTACATGTAATCACATCTCGGTAATTCTAATGTCATGACATTTGCATCCTATACTATTCCTAAGGTTCGTACGGAACTTTTGAATATCATAACTTCGTCAATTGTGCTCGTACTAATTTCCAATCAGCATTATAATTCAATTTAACAATAATAATAAATTTATAGCACAATTTAATAGCATTTATTAACATACGAACTTACCTCGTTCGTTGTAACAACGAATTAGGTCAACTAATCCGATACTTTGTTTTCCCCCGTTCTAGATCCGAATCTCATTTTTCTCAATCTATATAATAAAAAAATTTACTTATTTAATCATTAATTCAATCAATTTAACACAATTTACACATTTTTGCAAAATTACACTTTTGCTCCTATTATTTTACATTTTTGTAATTTAGTCCTTATCACATAAAATCACAATTTCATGCAATTTATCCTACCCATGCTTAGCTAAATTCTTCTTATTACCTTAGAAGCCCACATTTTCCAAATAATCACACTTTTAACCATATAATTTTAATATTTCACAATTTAATCCTTAATTTGCATTTTCATCAAAAATCACTTTATAAAATATGACAATCTAACATCAAATATTCATATTTCACCATTAAAAATCAAAGAACTAGTTCATCAATGGAAACTATCAAAATCTTTAACAGTTTTGAAATCAAAGACACAGGCTAGCTAGTACTAGTTGCAACTATCACAAAAACGTAAAAATCATTAAAAATCGAGATCAAAATCATACCTAATCAAGCAACCAAAGTAGTCGAACCTCAAAATGATTCCATGGCGTTCTTTTTCTTTCAATTTCAGTGAAAGCGATAAGAAAATAAGCTTTAAATTGTTTTTGTTTTATTTTAACTTAACTTAATTTACTAATTACAACTTTAACCTTTAATAAAACATAAATAATCATTTAAAACATGTCTAAATATGTCCACTCATTCTAAAAATGGCATATTTACCATGCAAGTACTCATTCATTTTATTTCTATAGCTATTTGGTTCATTTAACTTAGAGAACTCATATTTTATGCTTCACGCTATTGAGTCCTTTTTACCAAATTAACCACTCAAACGGTAAAATTTTTTTACGAAATTTTCACACAAACATTCTATCATACTGTAAACCTTAATAAAATAATAAAATAAATATTTTGACTTTGATTGTGGTCTCGAAACCAGTGTTCTAATTAACCCTAAAAACGGGTTGTTACATTACTTGCATATGAAAGTACAAATGTAAGTATATAGTGATGATATAAGTTATTGAATCGAGCTTGAATGTGAATTTTTGGAATATAAGATTAAATTAAATAAAATGTAAAATAGCGTGAATTGCGCTAAATATGATATGTGCTATGGAAATTGTGTAGGAAACTATGGAATAATATGGAATTTATGTATGATATGTTATTGAATTGGACTGTGACAGTGATAGTGAAAATGATTAAGATATGATATGTATACCAATTTGTAAAAAACAATTGAATATTGATACCCTATTAAGAAGTCAGGCTGAGTCGAATATAGTTGGCATGTCATAGGATTGATTTGTATACCAGTTATGCGCTTATCCACCAGGATGCACCTCATGTGCCACGATGCACCTTGTGTGTCAAGATGCACTTTGTGTGAAAGTAATGCACTTCATGTGTCAATATGCATTTTATGTACTAGTTTCCCTCACTTTGGTTATCCAATGATGCACTTCAGTGCCAGTTTGTTGTGTTGGTTGGACAATCTAAATATTCATCTGAGTCCGAGTCAAGTTAATAGGGTTACAAAATGAAAACTTGAAATTTTAAATGAATATGTTATAAATTTGAATGTTTAGAATGATTTATGATTAAATTCAAATAAAATGTTATAATCATATAGTTGAGTATGTAAATCCGATGAAATCGAACCCTGGGGGCCAAAATGAGTACAAATAAGTTAGTAAACTCTAAGATCGAATAAAATGTGTGATATTATAAGTGGCATATCAGGAAAAAAATTGAAATTGATGGTTTTGAAATTGGTATGTTTGAAATGTTGTATTGGATTGGAAGGATTTGGTGTTTGTATTATACACATAATACGCTTAGATTTTTAATGCAAAGCTTGGTAATTCCAAAGTGTAAGTAGGTGTTGATATGTATATATACATGTTTATTTTGGAATTGATTGATTTACGCTTATGTTATATACATTGGATTATAAATGTGACATTGAGTTCTATTACTTAGTGTACGGTTTGTTTTCTCCGTCGCAGGTTTAGGTATTTCTTAAAGCCCCGTGATTTGAAGTCAGCATCCAGACTATCGTTTCTAACTCAACAAAGTTTGTATACTATGTTTCATTTTGGTTGTATGGCATGTACCTAGGGTCTATTGGCTAAATGTTTCAAATGGTTAAATTGTACATGATATGACTCTTTGTTAGTACTTGAATGTGTTCTTATGGTTGGTTTCGAGTCTTAAGGTTAGTGGTTATGCAATTAAAAGAATTTTGATTGGTTTTGGAGCATGATTAGTGAAGTTATGAAAATGATTTTGATCATGTATGAACTAGGTATGAATGATTTGAAACTAGCATAATAATCATGTCTATATGTGTTCGAAGGATGAATGAGGAATTAGGGCCAAATCTTATTGATTTATGTTAAATTGACAACTTTGAAAAAAAATAGAGGATTTGTATTCTGCCATGGATGTCGAGACTTTACACCCTGAATGCAGCAACACTGGCATTTTTTTATTTTGAAAATTTTACAAATTGGTCCTTAGGTTAGGAAGTTTGGCTACTATTTTTTTTTCATGACACCCACCTATCATACTTTGAAAACTTTTTGGGTTAGTTTTAAAGCTTTGGTAAGCTCGTATAATACCCTAAAATAAATGTATATCATATTGTATGCATATCTTGCTTGAAATTATTTGTTTAATCACACATATCAGATATATTTTGACCGCAATTACTTTGGTAATTAATGTAGCACAATGTAGCTTGGGCCCGACCATCGATTGGGTATCGGGGTGTTACAAGTGTTATTAAATAACATATTAAGCACTTAAAATTTTAAGGATAAATTATAAAAAAAATGGTCACTCAACCATGCCTTATGTTCTATTTTTGTCACCTAATTATTAATTTTTTCAATTTAATCACTATACTTGTAACGCCCTGAATAATTTATTTCTATTTCTGTAAATATCTTACATAAATAAGTATCTGCTTCAGTGGCTAAGTTTTCGGATTGTATGTTAGAGGTTTGTGTTCGAATCCCTACACGAGCGCAGATGTTATTTTTACTCTGTTATCGGTTAGAGTTTTGGTTGAACTAAAAGTCTGACGAGGTTGTGAGTTAGTGGGTTAGTGTGGGAAAATTAAGGGATATGTTATCATATCTATTATTTTTCTTTTTTTTCAAAAATTCAATTTCTTTCCCAAAATTCTGACGTGGTTTTTGCTTTTCTTCCCTATTCTTCTCTCCTGTGATTCTTCTTTTTCAATTTGTGCTCTCTTCTATTCTTCCAAAATTCTTATTTCGTTTCACTATGTTCGTACAGGTTAGTAAGTGGTAGTAATGTGTTTTTGCTTGAGTTTAGGGAGAAGTTTCGTTTAAAGTCGTTTAGAATGGGTTACTTTTCCGATAGTATTAAATGTATGTTTATGACAGCAGAAATCAAGAGGTACGGAGTGCTTCTCTTGCAAAATTGTAGGTGGTTTAGTTTAGGAATTCGAGTAAGCATTAAACACTTGGATTTTACCATTTTCGGTTTCGATATTTTGGTTTAATTGAGAATTTAGATTGATTTGGTAAGTTTTTTATGACAATTTTAGGTTTTGGTAGCCTCGAAAGTGTTATTGCATCGAATTCTTACCAGGTGTGTACCTGAATCACGAAAAATTGAGCTTCGACGAAAGTCAAAAAGCTATTTTGTTAACGATACACAGGCATGTGGTCGCCCGTGTGGTTAGCCGTGTGTAAGACACGGCAGTGTGTCTGACGAAGGTAAGGTCATGCATAAGACACGATCGTGTGATGGTATGGGCGTGGTCGTGTGAGCCACACGGGATCGGAAAAATTGAGCGTGTGGATTATGGGCCAAGCCATGTGAGCCACCCAAGTAAGGCCAATTTGGGCGTGTGGGCCCACACGGGCAAGTGAGCCTATATTTCTGAAATTTTCTCTTGGGTTGCACGGGTCGTTACGTTTTACTGTGAGCCTACCGTAGGGTCGGTAAAGACTAACCAAACCCTAAAGCTATGTGATTTGATAGTCTGAAATTCTTTTCTAAGTATCATACTGTTATGCATGTCTGACTATTCTGCTTTACGTATATATGTTATTTGAATATAAGCATGTTAAACATGTTTACTTTGTTATTTTTGTATTTGACTTCTTCATCTGTTATTGGGGGGATTTTTATATGTGGAGGAAGTAATCTAAAAGGCGATCTTCGCCTCTATTCTGGTAGTTTGGCTGCACTTTATCTTATATGTGTCGTAATGGAACGATATGGTACGTAGGGATGGGGGTGTGTATGTTTTTACCCCACATGATGTGATGGGATAGTCTGAGTTTGCGTGTAGAGGATGGGGTAGGATTCTATTTATCTGTTCTGTATATTTGTTTCTGAAATCTGTATCTGAAAAATGACTTAAGTCCGAATCTGTATCTAACTGTTATGAAACTACTGTATGTATTGAATGTCCAATTCTATTGGGTTACACACTTAGTTTACGTGAACTCACTTCTGTTTGTCTGTTCTATTCAAGTAATCCACAGACTTAGATGGATCGGTGCGGCGGAGTCTTGCGATGACCACTAGTCTATGAACTGAATTTAATTAAAGGTTTTATTTTTTAAAAGATTATTTTTGGGAGTTTTGTATTAATTAGACTCTCCAGAAACTTGATTTAATTCTTGAGATTTGGATTTTTGTTTAATATTTTGTTTGGATAACTCGCTAAAAACACGGTTTTATTAAAGTAAAGGTTTTCTAAAAGCACAAACTGCACTTTTCGGTTATAACAGTTTTTTAAGACTTCAGCTACAAATTACATTTTGGCAATACATGAATACGAATTGTGAAATGCGAATGATTTGACGAGACGACTTTATTTTTGAAATTATACCCTATGACACCTCCGGATTTGGCCATTACATTTGGCCCAGGTTTAGAGTGTTACATTTAGTGGTATCAGAGCCAGGTTATAAAACTCGTGTTGTGAATTTTAGGTTCCAAAATTTTGTTTCAAAAGAATTAGTTTTCAAACAATTTGAATAATTTGAGAAGGCATGTGGTACACTAAGTCTCCGACGTCAATCCTGTAAGTAATTTTGAAGCTTAGATAGTATATTCTGAAAACACTGTAGCTAGTATTTTCTAAAACTGTACTGAAATAGCTAGAGACTGAAACTTCTAAAAATATTTCTGAACTTCTGATAATTTATGCATAAAATATTTGCTAATAAAAATTGGAACTGATACATAAAATTTTATAATGCAGATAAAATTTGAAATTTACAATGAGTGCTCGTGGAACATGTGGACGTGGTATTCTGGGCCATGGTATAGGCCGTAGGGGGCTCGAGCTAAGTCTTCCTCTCTAGGCAGTATGCCACACTTAGATACAGGTGAGACACCAGTTTCGCCTGCTACTGAAACTCGGTCTTAAAGCCGTTCAGTTGGGGACGATGTACTGTCCTAGGCTATGTTGAGGATATTAGAGAAGGTCGTTAGACCCCATTCGAGATCTAGTAGCCATGGGTCGGTAACTGAACGACTCTGGTCCAATAGTGCTGAACTGTTTAGGGGTATCACTGGAGTCGCCTCTTTTGTAGCCGAGTGTTGGTTGGAGGCCACCTAGAGGATCATGAATGATATAGACTATACTCCTGAGCAGAAACTTAAGCCGTTCAGTCTCTTTGCTTTGCGATGAGGCTTATTAGTGGTGGTTATCGATTAAGGAAGGTACTTAGTCGGATCGTCTGAACTGGAACTTCTTTAAAACTGTTTTTCAGGAAAAATATGTGGGAGCAAGCTATGTGAATGCTCGAAGGCCACGTTCATGAATCTCACACAAGGTGATAGATCTGTGGCCAAATATGAGGTCGAGTTTCTAAGGTTGAGCCGCTATACTCGAGGCATGGTGGTATCCGAATATGATAAATGTGTCCGCTTTGAAGATGGTCTGAGAGATAATCTGAGACTATTAATTGCTCTGCAGAGAGAGCGCAAATTTTCTATTCTTGTGGATAAGGAAAAGATCACCAAGGAAGTTAAACGCATAGAGCGCGAGAATCGGGACCGAGAAAGAAGAAATAATAAGAGGAAGTTGGAATCCTCTAGTTCTATTCAGAAGCCTAAAAAAAGGGCCAGACCTGATGGGCCGATTAGAGTGGGGGTTCCTATTGCTCCTACTGGGATTCAGTCATGTGGTGATTATGGTAGTCGCCATCCGGACGAGTGTTGGAGGAGGTTAGAAGCTTGTTTGAGGTGTGGATCCTTTGAGCACCGTATTAGAGAGTGTCCACAGTGGGCTGATTAGATACAAGCTTCAAAATCAGGTTTTGTACAGCCTTAAAGGGTAATTCAGCAGCCACCTAGGGGACGTGGACCGACTAGGGGTGGTAATGGCATAGGTTGTGGATAGAGAGCACTGGGCAGGGGTGCTAGTCAGACTGAGGCGAGGCAGCTTGCGTTGGTTTATACTACTCAACGCCGAGAAAATAGAGATGCTCCAGATGTTATCACCGGTATGTTCTTAATTTTTTATGTTCATTATACTGCTTTGATAGACATAGGTTTTATGCACTCTTATGTAGCTAGTTCTATTTTTGAAAACCTGGGGATTTCTGTTGAGAGCACTTCTAGTGAGATCACTGTACTGAGTCCATTGGGGTAGTCTGTCCGGGTTAGTAAACTTTATAGGCATGTTCTGTTAGAGGTGCAAGGGGCTATATTTCTGAAAAATCTGATGGAGTTACCATTTAGGGAGTTCGATCTGATTCTGGGTACGGGTTGGCTGGTTGAGCCCCGAGTCAGTTTGAATTGTGTGACTAAGAGTGTCGTTTTAAGAACTAAGGATGGTAAATAAGTGGTTGTGATCGATGAGCGTTGAGATTATCTGTCCAATGTGATCGACCCTCTTATGGCTGAGAAACTAGTTCAGAAAGAGTATAAGGTGTATTTAGTTTACGTTAATGTTTTGTTTCTGGAGACTCTTCTATATATCAGAATAGTAAGGGATTTTTCAGATGTCTTTCTTGAGGAGCTACCGGGTCTACCTCCGAATCAAGAAGTTGAGTTCGACATTGAGCTTCTACCGAGTACAGTTTCGGTATCCATCGCCCCCTACCGAATGGTGTTGAAGGAACTTATAGAGCTTAAGGCTCAACTTCAAGAGCTTTTGGATCGTGGTTTTATCCGCCCTAGTATGTATCCGTGGGGGGCACCGATTCTGTTTGTGAATAAAAAGGATGGCACCATGAAAATGTGCATCGATTATCATCATTTGAATATGACTGTGAAAAAAAGTATCCACTTCCGAAGACTGACGATTTATTTGATCAGTTCCGATGGACTTCAGTGTTTTCAAAAATTGATCTCTGATCTAGGTACCATCTGCTTAAAGCTAAGGAAGTTGATATTCATAAGACTGCATTTAGGACTCGTTATGGGCATTACGAGTTCTTAGTTATGCCTTTTGGCCTGACGAATATTTCAGCTGCATTCATGGATCTGATGAACTGAGTCTTTCAACCATATCTGGATCAGTTCGTCGTGGATTTCATTGACGATATTTTGCTTCACTCTAAGACCGAGGATGAGCATGATGAACATCTTAGAGTACTGCTTCAAATACTCCGAGAGAAACAACTCTACGCTAAGTTAAACAAGTATGAGTTCTGGTTGAGTGAGGTAAATTTTCTAGGACACATGGTTTTTGCTGAAGGGATCTGAGTTGATCCTAGGAAGATTGAGGTTGTGCTTGATTGGAAACAGCCTAAGAATATATTAGAGATTCGCAATTTTCTAGGTCTTACGAAGTATTATCAGCGTTTTGTTTAGAGGTTGTCTCTAATTGCAGCTCCTTTGACTAAGCTTATGCATAATGGTGTATCTTTTGTTTGGACTGATACGCAGCAATCGAGCTTTGAGAAGCTCAAGTCTGTTCTGACTCAGGCTCCTGTTCTGATACAACCTGTATCTGGTAAGGAGTTTGTGGTGTACAGTGGTACGTCACATGCTAGTTTGGGATGTATATTGATGCAAGATGGAAAATTTGTGGCTTATGTGTCACATCAGTTGAAAACACATGAAGGGAATTATGCGACGCATGATCTCGAGTTAGCTGCAATGGTTTTTGGGTTAAAAATCTAGAGGCACTATTTGTATGGTGAGAGGTGTATTATCTACAATGATCACAAGAGCCTCAAGTACCTCATTACTTAGAAGGAGTTGAATCTTAGGCAGCAGCGATGGATTGAGCTGCTCAAAGATTATGACTGTACGATAAATTATCATCCTGGTAAGGCCAATGTGCTAGCCAGTACTCTAAGTCGTAAAACGATGACTAATTTGAGGGTGATGTTCGCTCGTCTTAGTCTGTTTGATGATGGGGGTCTATTAGCCGAGTTCCAAGTTAAGCCGACTTGGATTGATCAGATTCAGGATACGCAGTTGAGGGATGAGTCTCTGGGTTTGCAGTTTCATCAGATTGAGAGTGACATTACTTCGAATTTTGGGTTGAATAACGAAAGAGTTCTGTGTTTTCAAGGTCTGATCTGTATGTTGAATGATTTTAATTTGAGGCGGTCGATTCTGAGGGAAGCGCATAGTAGCCCTTATGTTATGCATCCCAGTGGTAATAAAATATATCGCGAACTTCGTGAATTGTACTAGTGGCCGGGTTTGAAGCGTGAGGTTACGGATTTTGTTGCTTGATGTCTGACGTGCCAGCAAGTTAAGGCTGAGCACCAGTTGCTTTCAGGTTTGCTACAACCCGTTAAGATTCCCTTGTGGAAATGAGAACGAATAACGATGGACTTCGTTAGTAGGTTTTCCTTGACACCCACTAAGAAGGATTCTGTTTGGGTCATCGTAGATCAATTGACCAAGTTCACTCATTTCATTCCGGTTCAGACGAATTAGTTTCTGCAGAAGCTAGCTAAGCTTTATATCTCTAAGATTGTAAGACTGTATGGCGTTCCTGTTTCGTTTATTTCTGATAGAGATTCTCGCTTCACTTCTCGGTTTTGGAAAAAATTACATGAGGCTTTAGGTTTGAGATTGGACTTCAATACTGCGTTCCATCCTTAGACCGATGGTCAATCTGATAGGGTGATTCAAATACTTGAAGATATGTTTCGAAGTTGTGTAATTTATTTTCATGGTAGTTAGGAGGATTATCTTGTGCTAGCTGAGTTCGCCTACAATAACAGTTTCCAGTCTAGCATCTAGATGGCACCTTACGAGGCTTTGTATGGTCGTAAGTTTCGTACTCTGCTATGTTGAACTGAGTTGGGTGAGCGTCATATTTTGGGTCTTGAATTGGTTTTTGAGATCGAAGATGATGTTAGACTAATTTGGGATCGTCTAAAGGCGGCTTCTGATTGACAGAAGTCTTATACTGATCTGAAAAGGAGAGATACTGAGTATTTTGTGGGTGATTCTGTGTTTCTTAAGGTTTTTCCATGGAAGAAGGCTTTAAGATTCGGTCGTAATGCCAAGTTGAGCCCTACGTTTATTGGGCCATATTAGATTCTGATGCGTGTGAGACCAGTTGCTTATCAGTTAGAGTTACCTCCAAAGTTGGACCATATCCATAGTGCGTTTCACGTCTCGATGTTGAGGCGGTACCGATCGATCCATATTACGTTGTCTCTGTTGATGAGATCGAAGTTAGACCGAATTTGATATTTGAGGAGGAGCTGGTTAAGATCTTAGATCATGATGTTAAGGTTCTGAGGAGAAAGTCCATTCCGTTAGTAATGGTTCTGTGGTAGAATCATGGCACCGAGAAAGCCATGTGGGAACCTAAGAACTCGATGCATCAATAGTATCCTCATCTGTTCTGATTAGGTAAATTTTAAGGTCAAAATTTCTTTTAGGGGGTAAAGTTGTAATGCCCTGAATAATTTATTTCTATTTCTGTAAATATTTGGCATAAATGAGTATCTCCTTCAGTGGCTAAGTGTTTGATTGTGTGTTGGAGGTCTTGTGTTCAAATCCTGCATGAGCGCGGATGTTATTTTTGCTCTGTTATCGATTAGAGTTTTGGTTGAGCTAAACGTCTGAGGAGGTTATGAGTTAGTAGGTTAGTGGGAGAAAATTAAGGGATGTGTTATCATATCTATTATTTTTCTTTTAATTATTTTTCTATTTTTTTCAAAATTTCTATTTCTTTCTCAAAATTCTGACATGGTTTTTGGTTTCCTTCCTATTCGTTTCTTCTGTGATTCTTCCTTTTCAATCTGTGCTCTCTTCTGTTTTTCCAAAATTCGTATTTCATTTCACTGTGTTCATATGGCTTGCTAAGTGGTAGTAATGTGTTTTTGCTTGATTTTGGGGAGAAGCTTCTTTTAAAGCCGTTTAGAATAGGTCGCTTTTCCAATGATGTTGAATGTGTGTTTCTGACATTAGAAAATCAAGAAGTGTGGAATGCTTCTCTTGTTGAATTGTAGGCAGTTTAGTTTGGGAATTCGGGTAAGCGTTGAACACTTGGATTTCACCAGTTTCGGTTTCGTTATTTCAGTTTAATTGAGAATTTAAACTGATTTTTTAAGTTTGTTATGATAATCTTAGGTTCTGGTGGCCTCGGGAGTATTTTTGCAACAAATTCGTATCAAGTGAGTACCCGAATCATGAAAAATTGAGCTTCAGCAAAAGCTGAAAAACTGTTTTGTCGACGCCACACGGGCATATGGTCGCTCGTGTGGTTGGCCGTGTTTGAGACACGGCCGTATGTCTGACGAATGTGAGGCCGTAAGCAAGACACGACTTTGTGATGGTGTGGGCATGGTTGTGTGAGCCACATGGGCTAGGCCAAATTAGGAGTGTGGGCCACACAGGCGTGTGGATTATGGGACTGGCCGTGTGGGCCCACACGGGCAAACCACATGGGTATGTGAGTTTATATTTCTGAAATTTTCCCCAGGGTCGCATGGGTCATTACAGTCGACTATGGGCCTACTGTAGGGTCGGTAAGGGCTAGTGTTAGAATTAAGTGACCCAAATTCTTATTTAAATAAAATACGATGGAAAATAAAATAAAAGTAAAATCCATATAGAACTAGACTTCTTTTATTTTATTTTAGAATAAGGTTTTTAAACCTTATTAAACTCCATCTATTTTATATTGATTAGGATAAGGTGTTTCAATCCTACTAGAATATGGCTTTGCAAGCCTATAAATAGACATAGTCTATTCCTCTTGTATTTGAGTAAAAAATTTTCGACATAGTGAATTTTCTTCTCCTCTCGTGGTTTTTTTTTTTCCGAAAGGGTTTCACGTAAAATTTATGTGTTCTTTATTTTTATTTATTTTATTCTATTTTATTTTTCACAAATTGGTATCGAGCTTAGGGTTATTCATCTCGATCACGGTAATGGCGTCTTTGAAGTATGAAATTCCGGTGTTGGATCGCAACACCAGATTTGCGTTGTGGCAAATTAAGATGCAAGCAGTTCTTGCACAGATGGATCTAGAGGATGCCCTGCTAGGGATAGATAAGATGCCTTCGACATTAATGATGAAGAGAAGAAGCGTAAGGATCGAAAGGCATTAACACAATTACATCTACATTTGTCCAACGAAATTTTGCAGGATGTGATGAAAGAGAAAACTGCCGCTGCATTATGGAAGAGGCTAGAACAAATATGTATGTCGAAAACTCTAACAAGCAAGTTGCATATGAAGCAGCGTCTTTATGCTCATCGTTTGGAGGAAGGTGCATCTGTACACGAACACTTAATGTTGTTTAAAGAAATTCTCTCAACCTTGGAGGCCATGGAGGTTCAGTATGATAAGGAAGATCTAGGGTTGATTCTACTTTGTTCGTTGCCCCCGTCTTATTCAACCTTTAGAGACACGATTTTATATAGCCGCGAGTCTCTCACAATTGATGAGGTTTATGATTCTTTAACCTCGTATGATAAGATGAAGCATCTTGTGGTTAAACCCAACTCTCAGGGAGAGGGTCTCATTGTTCGTGGGAGACAAGACCGGAATGTTGATGATGATCGTGGTAGAACACAGGAACGGAATCCTCGTGGTAAATCTAAGGGTAGATCGAAATCTTTAAACAGAGGTAAAACTTGCAACTTCGCAAGAAGAAAGGGCACATTAAATCTGAGTGCTATAAGCTACAAAATAAGATTAAAAGGGAGGTGCGAATCAAAAGGGAAAACACCAAAAATTCCGGTGAAGCGATGTTGTAGAAGACTACAATGATGGTGAACTTCTAGTTGCTTCATCAATGATTCTAAAGTAAGCGAGTGGATACTTGATTCAGTCTGCACCTTCCACATGAGTCCCAATCGGGATTGGTTTACAACTTATGAAACAAGATCTGAAGGTGTTGTTTTGATGGGAAATAATGCTTCATGTAAAATCGCGGTGTTGGAACAATTAAAGTTAAGATGTTTGATGGAGTTGTCGAACACTTAGTGACGTGCGGCATGTTCCGAATTGAAAAGAAATTTAATTTCGTTGAGTACTCTTGATTCAAAAGTGCAGATACACGGTGAAAGTGGGGTTTTAAAGATTTCAAAGGGTCCTTGTTGTGATGAAAGGGCAAAGAAAGATTGCCAAGTTATATGTTTTCTGAGGTTCTATCATATTGGTGATGCAATTGCCGCTTCCTCTTCCTTGTCGATGATGATATTACTAAACTTTGGCATATGCGCCTAGGGCATATGAGTGAGAATGGCATGGCGAATTAAGCAAAGAGGACTTCTTAATGGGCAAGGAATTTGCAAACCGAATTTCGTGAGCACTTGTGTTTTGGGAAGCAAAGAGAGTTCGATTCACTAGAGGAATCCATAACACGAAGGAAACGTTGGAGTATATCCATTCGATGTGTGGGGCCGCCCGAGTGCCTTGAGAGGTGGAGCTAATTATATGCTAACCTTTATTGATGATTTTTCCGAAAAGTTTGGCCGTTCTTCCCGAAGCGTAAAAGCGATGTGTTTTCCACATTTAAGTCTTGGAAAATTATGATTGAAAAGCAGACGGAAAAGCAGATAAAATACCTCCGCATGCACAATGGCTTAGAGTTCTGCTCGATGAGTTTAATAGATTGTGCAAGTCGAAGGGATCATGAGACACTTGACGATTCGTCATACTCCACAACAAAAGCGGCGTTGCGAACGAATGAACAGAACGATCATGGAGAAGGTTCGATGTATGTTGTCAAATGCCAACTTACAAGTCATTTTGGGCGAGCGACCTCTACTACATGTTTTTGATCAACCGATCTCCATCCGTTGCCATTGAGAAAAAGACTCCACAAGAGGTATGGTGCGTAATCCCGCTAATTATTTCGATTTAAAGATTTTTGGGTGTCTGCGTATGCTCATGTTGATAATGGAAAATTGGAACCGAGATCCATTAAATGCGTTTTCTTGGTTATAAAGTGGTGTAAAAGGCTATAAGTTATGGTGTCTGAAAATAGAAAAGTTGTGATTAGCAGAGATGTTGTTTTTGATGAAACCGCTATGCTACCTAACTTATCTCTTAAAGACTCTTCCAATAAAGAAAACCAAAAGCGGTGGAGCATCGATTAATACGAATCAACTCCTCAAGCCAATACAAAATTGAGAATAGAGTTGCTTCTTCACCGTAATACTCTATCGCCAAAAACAGGACAAGAAGAGAAATTAAACCTCCAAAGAAGTATGCCGAGGTTGATCTAGTTGCTTATGCTTTAAATGTGGTGAAGATATAGATGCGAATCAAGAGCCATTTAATTATTTCGAGGCGATTAGTGTGAAGACTCGTAAAAGTGGATGTTTGCTATGCAAGAGGAGATGGAATCACTCCACAAAAAGCAGAACATGGGATCTTGTAAACTTCCTAAAGGTAAAAAGGTCATTCGTTGTAAATGGGTGTTTAAAAGAAAGAAGGGACTCAGGAGTTGAAGAACCCGGATATAAAGCAAGGCTTGTTGCAAAGGGTTACTGATCAAATTCGAGTGGACTTCACAGATGTGTTCTCTCCGGTTGTTAAGCATAGTTCGATTCGAGCTTTGCTTGGTATTGTTGCCATGCATGATTTGGAGCTTGAGCGGTTAGATGTAAAACGCATTTTGCATGGAGAACTTGAGGAAGATATTTACATGCAACAACCAGAGGGTTTTATAGTCTCGTAAAAAGAAGACTATGTTTGCTTGCTGAAAAAGTCCCTTTACGGTTTGAAAGCAATCACCAAGACAATGGTACAAGAGGTTTGATTCCTTTATGACTTCTCATGATTTCAAAAGAAGTAGTTTTGACAGTTGTGTCTACTTTAAGAAAAAGCAGTGATGGTTCTTTTGTGTATCTACTTCTTTATGTTGATGACATGTTGATAGCAAAGAAAAGATAAAAGAGAGATAAGAAAGGTTAAAGCCCAACTAAGTGAAGAATTTGATATGAAAGATTTAGGACCAACAAAGAAGATACTTGGTATGGAGATTCTCGAGATAGAAAAGCAAGTAAATTGTACCTAAGTCGGAAGGGTACATTGAGAAAGTTCTTTGAGTTCAATATGCAGAGTGCTAAGCTTGTTAGTACTCCTTTAGCGACCATTTCGGACTTTCATCGGCCTTATCTCCTCAATCGATAATGAGATTGAGTATATGTCACATGTTCCATACTCTAGTGCAGAGGATCTCTCATGTATGCTATGGTTTGTTCACGTCCGATTTATCATATGCGATCGGTGCGATTAGCGATACATGGCGAATCTGGTAAAGAACACCGGAAAGCGATTCAATGGATTTTAAGATACTTACGAGGCACTACTAATGTTTGCTTACGCTTGGAAGAACTAAAGATGGAGTTATAGGGTATGTTGATGCTGATTTTCTTGGAGACCTTGATAGAAGAAGATCTCTCACGAGTTACGTCTTTACAATCGGAGGTTGTGCAATTAGTTGGAAAGCCACTTTGCAAACTACGATCGCTTTGTCTACCAATGAAGTGAGTACATGGCGATTCATGAGGCTTGTAAAGAAGCTATTTGGTTGAAGGGACTATTTAGTGAACTCAATGAAGACCTTCAAATCAGCACAAGATTTTGTGACGATCGAGTGCCATCTTTCTTACAAAAGATCAAATGTTTCATGAGAGAACAAAACACATTGATATTCGGTATCATTTTGTTCGTGATATTATTGCTCGTGGTGATATTGTTGTGAGCAAAATTAGCACTCATGAAAATCCTGCAGATATGATGACTAAGTCACTTCCTATAACCAAGTTTGAGCATTGCTTAGACTTGGTTGGTGTTCATTGTTGAAGTTAAACCCTTAAGGGGTTTTTGGAAGAGGTGAAGAACTTGTTTATTGAAAGTTCGCGATGAAGAACTTGTTCATTGAGAATTTGTGTCAAGGTGGAGATTGTTAGAATTAAGTGACCCAAATTCTTATTTAAATAAAATACGATGGAAAATAAAATAAAAGTAAAATCCATATAGAACTAGACTTCTTTTATTTTATTTTAGAATAAGGTTTTAAACCTTATTAAACTCCATCTATTTTATATTGATTAGGATAAGGTGTTTCAATCCTACTAGAATATGGCTTTGCAAGCCTATAAATAGACATAGTCTATTCCTCTTGTATTTGAGTAAAAAATTTTTCGACATAGTGAATTTTCTTCTCCTCTGCCCGTGGTTTTTTTTTTCCCGAAAGGGTTTCCACGTAAAATTTATGTGTTCTTTATTTTTATTTATTTTATTCTATTTTATTTTTCACAGCTAGCCAAACCCTAAAACTATGTGACCTGATAATCTAAAATTCTATTCTGAGTATGATACTGTTATGCATGTCTGACTATTCTGCTTTACGTATTTCTGTTATCTGAATATAAGCATGTTGAACATGTTTACTCTGTTATTTCTGTATCTGACTTCTGTATCTATTATTAGGGGGATTTGTATATGTGGAGGAAGTGATCTGAAAGGCAATCTTCACCTCTTTTCTGGCAGCTTGGTTGCACTTTATCTAATATGCGTCATAATGGCACGATATGGTGTGTAGGGATGGGGTGTGTGTATTTTTTTATCTCACATGGTGTGATGGAATGGTCGGAGTTGGTGTGTAGAGGATAGGGGTAGGATTTTGTTTATCTGTTCTGTATATCTGTTTTTGATATCTGTATTTGAAAAAGGACTTAAGTCTGAATCTGTATCTAGCTGTTATGAGACCACTGTATGCATTGCATGTCTAATTCTGTTGAATTACACACTGAGTTTATGTGAACTCACTTCTGTTTGTCTATTCTTTTCAGGTAATCCACAAACTTAGACGGATCATTACGGCAGAGTCTTGCGGTGACCACTAGTTTATGAACTGAATTTTATTAAAGGTTTTATTTTCTTAAAGATTATTTCTAGGAGTTTTGTATTAATTGGACTCTCCGGACTGTTGATTTAATTTTGGGGGTTTGGATTTTTGTTTAATATTTTGTTTGGATAACTCGCTAAAAACACGGTTTTTATTAAAGTAAAGGTTTTCTAAAAGCACGAACTGCACTTTTCAGTTATAACCGTTTTTTTAGACTTCCGCTGTAAATTACATTTTGAAAAATAAATGAATACGAATTGTGAAACGTAAATGACTTGACGAGACGACTTTTTTTTCAAAATCTTATCCTGTGACACCTCCGGATACGGCCATAAATCTGGGTTGGGTTTAGGGTGTTACAGTAGTTTTCGAAATTAAATATTTTAGTCACTCTAAGCTGATGTGAGCTTTTTTTATTGGTCTAGTAACAAAATTATCCCTTTAATGTTTACACATTTTATCATTTTGATCCTAAATATAAAAAATTCAACAAATTTAGCCATTAATATTTACAAAATTTGTCATTTTAGTTCTAATTTTAAAAATTCAATAAATTTGGCCCTAAATATTTACAAAATCTATCAATTTAGTCCTAACTCTAAAAATTAAAAATATACTTTTTAAAAAAAATCTTTTTTAGTCGTGTGAGATATTAAAATAAGAAGAAAAAAAAGTACCCTCTTTCAAGTCACTTGCAACAATTTCTTTTACTAAAATTTAGGCTTTACACTAGACAAAACTAATTAATTTAGAACCTATCTGGTATATTTGGTTGCATTACTACCTGAACAAATAACGTTTTTAATGCCTTTATTTTCTTTTGGATCTTAAATTTTTTTGTGTTTCATCCTAACCTTTTAGAGTTCTTTTGCAAGTGGCTTGATAGAGGGTATTCTTTTTCTTATTTTAATATCTCACATGAGTTAGTCGATGGGTTAAAAGTGGCTAAAAATGATTTTTTTAATATTTTTTAGTTTTAAGAATTAAGACTAAATTGATGATTTGGTAAATATTAAGAGCTAAATTTATTGAATCTTTTAGAATTAGAACTAAAATGACAAATTTTATAAATATTGAAGGCTAAATTTGTTTAATTTTTATATTTACTATCAATTAAATAGAACGTGTAAATATTAGAGGATAATTTTCTTACTAGAACAATTAAAAAACCTCACATTAGCTCGTAATGACTAAAATATTTAATTTTGAAAAGTTTAATGATTAAATAAAAAAATTTATAGTTGGATGACTAAAATAGAATGAAAAGTATAATTAGATGACAATTTTATAATTTATCCAATTTTATTTCAAAAACATTTTAAACAAAACCCTAACTTAATGGAGCATGAATTTGAAATTCATAAAGAATCGATTTTTTTATAAAGAATCGACTTTTTTTAAACAATCTCATTATAGGTATTGATCATATCTATTTTTTTTGATACAATACCTAAAACTACTCATAACCCCTCTTCAACAGATAAATAGGAGGATAATATACTATAGCGCACTTGAACCCATGTCCTCTTGTATTGATAACAATACCTATATTAATCGAGTTAAAGGCTCAATCGACGAAATAAACTTTTTTTCCTAGGTAAGAATAAAAATTAATAATTATTATGATAGTTATATTATTTTATTTTGCCGAGAAAACTTGAAGTACGAGGCTATGGATGGCATGAGACCATAAATGGGTTGATTTCACGCATCAATGAAAGATGATGAAAAAACATATATTTTGTAAAATAAATTATATTATTATGAAAATATTTTTCTTTTCATAATTTTATATAAAATAAATAAATAAAGTTTAAACACTTCAACAAAACCTAATTCATTTTTATAAAAAAATTAATAGATATATAATTTTAAATATTCAAAAGTTAAATTTTATTTTTAAATTTATAATATATAAAAATATTTATTTATAAAATAGAAAAAACCAAAACTAATTTTAAAATAGGTAAATTACACTTGTAAGTGCCTAACTATGAAAAGTAAAAATAGTAACCTAACTATTCATTTTCTTTTACCAATGTGACAGCTTTTAAATTTGAAATAATAGCAATTTTAACTCTTAACATTTATATTGTGTCAAATTTAACCTTGATTCTAAAAAATTAACCCTTAATGTTTACACATTTTGTAATCTGATCTCTCTTTTTTAAAAAAATTATTTTTCTTTGTGACTCTTTTACCTAAAAACTAAAAAAATAAAAATCTATCAACTAAATTTGATTGGAAATATACCAAAACTGAAAGCACCCAAAATCTAATTTTCATATTTTCTTATTTTTCTTAAAATTAACCCTCAATATCACAAATAAAAGTAAAATTGCAAAAAAGGACCATATTACACAATGTGTAAATGTTTAGGATTGATTTTTTTTTAGAATCAAGATTACATTGTCACAATGTATAAATGTTGACGGTTAAAGTTATTATCATGGCAACTATTAAGTCTTTCCGTTAGTAATTTAAAATTAATGACCAAAAAAGAAAATTATGAACAGTTGGATAACCAAAAAAGAAAAAAAATTGAATAGTTGTGTGGCCCGAAAAAATTTGAATAATTGAGCTACTATTTTATAACTTTTCATAATTAATGATAATAAAAAAATACTAATTATTAAGTGATTACAAATATAATTTACCCATTGCAAATTAGAAAAATTAACAGAATATGCTAATTTTATTTTTTAATTAGGCCTTTGTGCCGTTTTTCTTTTATTTAGGAAAATAGGTTGATTTTAGAAGAGAGAAACAGAAAGCGTGTCCAACTAGGAGAGCTTTTTGGGATGTGCTTTCCATTTCTCTCTCCTGAAAACCCTAATTGTTTTTAATTTTTTTAGGGTTAGGGTTTTTTAATTATAAGATTTAAGGTTTTTGACTGAAACCGTGGAAGTTCATAGGTAGATTTGAGGTGTCAGAGATGTGATAGTGCGCCTCAAAATACATACATTTCATATGTCATGGCAGGATGGGACCATCACCTCAGAAACCCATCATGGGTAAATTTGGTTTCGAGGTAATAATGCATGATACGATCAGAGGTCAAAATCTAGGTGAAGGTCCTAGACGGCAGTCGTGATGCAGTCACGGGTTGAGTATAATTGGGGGTCCAAGTGACAGTCGTTACGTAGTCAGGAGTTCAAGCTTTTTGGATACTCGCAAACGATGCCTTATATATATCATACATAAGATTGATGCCATAATCATATGGAAAAACTTTGGGGACTTCTGGTGTAATCAATGTAATTTTTTTCTTTATTTCCAAGTAGTCGGTATCTTTGACCTTTCATTCTTATCTGAAGGCTGACACTGAGGTGGACACAAGAGGGCTCTCAAGTGGAGAGTGGATGTTCTAGTACAGTAAAGGTTAAACTCGGGACAGCACGGTAGCGGTTGTAGTTATTAATGGCTTATTTAATAAAGACAACCATCGTCACCTCGAAAAAAGCAACACCTTTACTACACCACAACAACCACTCCCCATCTGAGAGTCCTCTTGCGTCCATGACGGTGCCAGTATTAGGATAAGAAGGAAGGTTAAAGGTACCGATTGCTTGGAAATGGAGAAAAAATTACATCAATTATAGCGAGAAGCCCCAGAGTTTTTTGTAAGAATATGCCCTCAAACTTCTGTATGGTATTTATAGGGCATCATTTTTGGGTATCCGAAAAGATTGAGCTCGTGGTCACGTAGCGATTGTCAATTGGCTCTCCTGTTATACCTCAATCCATTACCACATAACGGTCATCGATTGAGACCTCTATGTAGACTTCTACCCTTGACCGTAGAAAGAAAAACCACTCTGAACCTGACTTTCCCGCGATAGGCTTCGGAGGTAATGGTCCCCAATCGACATGATATATGAAATGTGTGCGACTTGTAGAGATATGGCATCACTGACTACTAAAAAATACCTCGAACATTAAGGAAATATTTTTAGCAATCGGAATTTTTAGCACCCAAAAATGATTTATGGAGTAGAGGTGGAAAGTGTGTTGTAAAATATGTTTGAGGAGTAATTGAAGCTTGGCGTGTGAGACCCCTTTTATAAGCACAGGAAAGGGTCTATATGCACAAAAAAATCCTTTCATTGAAGACGTGTTGCAGAAGTGAAGAACATATTCGAAATGTGATTAAAGCGGATGAAAAAATACG
Source organism: Gossypium arboreum (assembly GCF_025698485.1). Classification (NCBI taxonomy): domain Eukaryota; kingdom Viridiplantae; phylum Streptophyta; class Magnoliopsida; order Malvales; family Malvaceae; genus Gossypium; species Gossypium arboreum. The sequence continues at coordinate 132,880,237 of NC_069075.1, forward strand.
AATCGTCAGACTTATAATTCTAGCAGAAGAAATTTTGTTAGAGAAAACACGCCTAGCTAGGCAAGCCTTTCTACTGACATGGTAAGAAATCACTTCTTCTACTTGGGCCAATGACAATCCCATCATGCGACCGCATTCCCTATTATGTTGCTACTGTGGTGATCATTGTTGTTTCTTGCACCGAATTTGGCTTCTCCTCTATTCAGCAATAGTAGATACGGTTTACCGGTGAGTCTGAACCACAACATGTATTTGACATCTGCCGTTGTGTCTATTGAGAACAATGGTTCATGGACGGGTAAAGATTGTATCCTACGCTCCTAAGCCTCGATATGCTCCCTGTGTTACTTCACCCAGTCGTCGTTGTTCTTCCCCCGCATATCCACTTTGTGCAACTCTTCCAGGTCTCGTGGTGGCGGCGAAATTCATTGCCTCCACTCGAATTGCTGTAACACCTTGTCTGATTCGTGAATTTCAATCATCGCGTACATTACCAATGACACATTGGCGTCCCACATCTCTCGATTTCGAACACTTCTGGTGGGATGCAAGAAATGATATCGGTTTCAGCATACGACATCTATTTAAACTGAAAAGTAAAATTATAAATATCGTTATGTAGGTTTTTTTATAGATCATTACGTAATTAATATAGGTTCAAAAGAATAAGTAACTAACCTCGGCTTCCGAGTGTTGGTCTAACAACAACCTAAAATCTTCCATATCCTCGGGTAGTCCCACGTAACTCGACCCATGATTCCACCTGTACAAGCAATATGTTAGTCGAAACATATAATAAATAAATAAAATTAACGTAGAAACTACATATTTATTATTAAATGATGTTTTCCTCGTCACCAATGGGAACATGTATGGGTTGGTCACCTTGGGACATAGAAACTGTAATCGCCACGAGACCCACAACTACAGTAGGAGTAGGCAACCACCGATTGACATCTTATTCGGTACCATGGCTCGACAAATCTCTTGATATAACATGGACAAGACGACCAATCCCCAACTTAGTTTTCTGCATTCATTGAAGTCCACAAGATGTAGTAGTCACCTAACGTGCACCGAATTTTGAGATTTTTCAGGCATTAAAATGCCCCCGATTAACCCCATAATAAATGTTCAGGCATTGTTCTATGACCTCATTTGTTCAGTCTTGAAGGAGCTCATCGAAATTTCTCTCCAACTAGTTGATCCATATCCAACCACCTTCAAACTTGTTCAGGACTTTCCCCAACAGTGCTCTGTAGAGATCCACTTTAATCGGAACAACCACTAACCCCATGATGACTGTCCCATCCATAGGCATATCGAGTTGTAACGCTATGTCCTCGAGTGTGATTGTACACTCGCCGTATGAAAGGTGGAAAGTGTGTGTTTCGGGCCTCCATCTTTCCACCAACGCGCTAATTAGTGTAAAATCAAGTTTACAACCTTCGGTCATGCGAGACACATTCAAAAATTCAGCCTGTTGCAAGTAGCCACGAATTTCAAGGATTGCAGGCTTTCCCATATTATGAATAAACCCTCCAAAACACGATCATCCTTCTATTTACACAATAAAAAATTCAAATTAAAAAAATTATTTAAATTTAACATAATTGAAAATAATGGAATTTAAAAATTTATCTTACCACTATTGCTTGGGCAACGGAAATATGTTTGTCACCAAAGTGGGTTAGAGAAGCGACCATTCATGAAAAGTCAATTTGAAACGATATAATTAAAAAATTATATTTTTAAATGAAAATACTGAAAAATTTAAAACGGGAGAGTTTGAGAGAATTGAGAGAAGGATGTGAATGAAAAAATTGGGTGGTATTTATAGGGTAAAAGAATATTACCGTTAAGGGTATTGATTTTTTTACCGTTGGCGTGACAACATTCAAAAAAACATTGCTTTTTACTGTTGGGAGAAAGCGCATCTAGCTGGGCGAACTTTCCTGGCACCTGACCAAAAAGCTCGCTCAACTGGACGCACTTTTTGTTTTTCTCTTCTAAAATTGATTTATTTCTGTAAATAAATAAATAAAAATGACCCAAAGGACTAATTAAAAAATAAATTCATCTAACTTTGCCTTGAAAATTGATGACACCATTTGGAACCTATGATGCCTAAAGATATTAGGTATAAAATGTAAGGGTAGTCCAAACCTTTTTTTCTCCATTGTGGCAAACTCAGACCTGGCCTACTAAACATTCTTAATGAAGCTGAAAGTTAAGCTCACATAAATTTTTAAAATTTATATTATTAAATATCATCTGTTAAAGATGATTTTGTAAATTAGTTCTGCTAGTATGGGGATAAATTTGTGCCATATCACAAATCATAATTTATATATGTTATTGTGTTTATAACACATTTAAAAATTTTAAGATATAAGAATTTCATTTCAAATATAATTTTTGAAGAGTTTTTTTTATCTCTAACTCAACATAAAGTTTTGAAAGAATATGAGACTTGAAATTGAAGATAGACGTTGGAGATAATATTAGAGTTAATAAATTTATTATCTTACTTTACATGGAAGATATTCTAAACTTGATCCAAGGAGATTTTGTAGCCTGTATATAGAGGACTTAATTAATTGTAAATTGTGTTTTGTTTGGAAGTGCATTTTATTATTTACATTTCTTATGGTTAGAATAAATTAAGCTTAAATCATTGCTTGTATCATGAGATTTAGTAATGAATTTCTTAAGTCATCGTAGAAGTAAGTTGTGGACTGAATTGCATTACTAATTTACTTGTTTTATTTCTATTATTTATTGTTTTGTTTGTATAATTGTGTCAATACTTATTCCAAAGCTTGTGGCCAAATCACATACCACAAGTTGCAACAACATGACTAAATGTGCATTCAGTTGGTATCGTAGCCTCCTACCTAATAAAATTGGTGAGATCATGCATATGTTAATTAATCAACAATGGAGTTTATAATATATTTACCCCTCTTGGGTGGATTCAATTATGTGTATTGAAAAGTTGAAACGAGATTTTTTTTTTTTATCAAATCAATTCATGTAAAGCATAAAAGGATAAGGATGCAAATTATAACTTTAAAACATTATATGTTAGAAAAATGTCTAGATGCGTCTCTTCATGAGAAACCTAAAACATTTTACAAACAGCCCCTGAAGTTAAAATGTTTAAACTTCGAAAGTTGATAATCAAGAATTTTAAGAATATTCGAAAATAATCTTATTTATAAATTTTATGTTTTCAGTCCTCAATATTAATCTCTTTACTCCTTAAAGAAAAATGATATTACCATTTAAACAAAGCATTTCAAATTTTGGTGGAATTTCCAATTTGTAGATAAAGCCAATATCCACACCATCGTCAATATATATTAATTTTTTTAAGGAAACTATTATAAGCTCCACAAACACTATTTTTAATTTGATCTTATATCACATAAAATTCATTTATTTTCTTCTTCTTTTCCCAATAGACCATGAGATGAAGTTCCAAATTTTTATTAATAAAATTATGGAGAAAACTCTGATATAAAAAAAATATTTTGTTTGTTGATCAAGTAAAACTATTTCTTTTCCAAATTCATCAGCTGCAGTTGCCAATAAACTAATAACACAGACTTCTTAACGTTTAAGAATCAAAGTTTTCTTAGAATTTAGAAATTGAACTTTCAGATATTTTAATCATCGTTTCATACCAATTAAACACTAATGGATAAACATGTTATACTATTTTTTTAGTAAATCTAATAGTATTGAATGACGTATGAAAAAAAATCAACACACAAATATTTTGACTCAAAATATTTTGTAAAATATAATCAATAAATTTGTTGATTTGAGTCATATTAATGTTATAATATTATCATGATATTTTGTGTTTATATAAAATTATACATCTATTAACAAATATATTATAATGAAAATATTAATCATAGTATGTAACCTCCCCAATTCGATCTAGATGTTAAATCCGAATTTAGAAGATTACATTGGTCACCGGAGTGACCCAGAGAGCTATCGTAATTTTGAAAATCATCATTTTAAATCATTTGTTTAGTTTAGTAGAGAACTTAGTTTAAATATCGTTTTGTAATTACTAACATTTTAAATTATAGTTTAGCAGTCGATTAGGACTACGTTTATTTATGTTAAAAACTAGGTTTATGCATAACTAATTATTAATCGTAATTTGACATCCTAAAATTCAAATTAAATTTCATGTATCATAAAAATAAGCTCAAATCCTAAGCTCCAAGCCACAGTTCGAAATAAAATAATAAAAAAATTCTTGAATAATAACTAAAATAAATAAAATAACAAGCCTAAAATAATTTTGTAAAATAAAATCCGAGCCGAGACCTGTCGGATGTCGTGCCCACGTTCTAACCCGGTGGATTATTTGAAAAGATGAAAATTAAAAAGGGGTGAGCTATGAAGTTCGGTGTAGGTTCCCTCACAAGAAAATCAGTGCAACCAATTAGCATACAAAACCATATCACATAGAATAATTCACAGTAGCAGTATCGGAATATCAGTACATCAGATTAACTCGACAATGTATAGATATATATACACATGTCATCTCAACAATCTTAGAATTGTATGTACATGCTTTATGAAGGCAATACAGTTTATGTTAAACAAAAAATATCCTACTCCACTGCTACACACCAAAGTAAGAGTTCCCCAGAACTCGTCAGTCCCTACACACCGGGTTTTGGATAAACCACAAAAGTTGCAGGTTAATAGACTACCAGATGGTTGTGAATGCACAACATATTTGCAAATGAGAGCTGCTTGAATCTCGGTGGATGAACCACCAGTGTTGCAAGTTAATATGTTGTCAGATGGTTGTGAATACACAACATATTTGCAAAAAAGAGCTGCCAGAAAATGGGTGGATGAACCACCAGTGTTTTAGGTTAATACGCTACCAGATGGTTGTGAATGCACAACATTTTTTGCAGATAAAAGTTGCCAAATAATTTGTGGATGAACCACTAGAGTTGCAAATTATTAATATGTCAGAACTTCCTCCTTTCAAAGCATCTCGTCCTATGCAATGCAATATAGCATGCTTATAACAGATTGAAATGCTAGCAAATAATATGCTTATAACAAATCAATACAGCAACAATAGATATGCTTTTAACTAATTAGTACAGTAGCAAAACATATGCTTTTCATGGATTCGATTTAATGGTATCATGAGACATGTTGAACGTACAATCAGAAATACAGATGCAACAAACATATATATTATTCACATATCATGCATGTATATAATAATTCAGTCAATCAGATCATGGATTCTAACATTATTCATATTATCAGGGACTCAATTGAATAAAATAAAACACTAAAAATGATTCTGGGAATATCCAAACTAAACTGGACATAACTATAAAATAGGGGATACACAGTTGTGTGAAAGGGTTATACGGCTGTGTGGTCAAGCTGTGTAATAGATTGTGGCTGTCTAAAATTTGTAAAATTAACCTGCAGGAGAGACATGACCATGTAGAGGGTTCTTGCCGTGTGGGATTCGAACTAGCCTAGGGTCAAGAGGTGCATGATTTTGTGAGGGGCCGTGTGGTCCATATGCCCTTGTGGGAGACTATATGGCATTATTCCTAGACATGGTTTGCCCCACTTCACTTGTAAAAGAACACACCTTGCACCGGGAGCCCGAACGACATCTTTTACGTTCAAATCTGATCTGATACAACTAAAACAAGTCCTTCAAACGACATTTATACACAAGTTAACAATTGATTAACACCCAAAACCTGACCTAAACGTTATGGCCGAATCTAGCGATTTCACATGATAGCGTTTGAAACTAAGTTGTCACAATAAAATAATTTTCATTTGTTTACACTTTTGGCCCTCAAATTCATTACTTATTTAGTCACTCGCTTTAACACATTTCGTTGCAGAAGCTTTTAAAAGTCTTTTTGTGTAAATTGTGTGTTTAGAGAAAACTTTACTTTTTTTATTAAAACCGAGTTTTTAAACGTCTAGCAATTATAATCCAAAACTAGTAAAACAACCCAAATTTAAGGAAAAATCCATAGAGGCCATATTAAAGCAAAATAATACCAATTAAAAGTAAAATCATAAATAGGTAATAAATAGCGTAATAGGAGACGTGTGGCCACCACTGAGTCCTCCGCCACATCAATCCGCCTATGTCTGGGGGTTACCTATACAGATTAAGCAGAAGGGGTGAGTTTACGTAAACTCAGTGTGTAATCCCCATACAAACAATCAGACAATAAGCAAATAATCACAGTTTGGGCCTAAGCCCTTTACAATATCAATATCAGTATCAATTTGGCCTTAGCACATTTCAGTAACAGTAAGCATTAAGGCCTTAGCCCATCTCAGTAACAGATATGTAGATACAAAAATCCTACCCAACCAGCATCTACACTCCATTTCTGTCCAACCCTATACTCCATGTGGAAATATAATCAACCCACCCATCCCTACACTCCAATTAGTACCAAATGTCGCACTAGACAGTGATTTGCAGCTATGCTACTAGTAAGTTAGGCTCGAAGCCTTTCAGTATACTTCCTCCGATCAATATCAAACCCCAACCCGATACAGTGCAACATACAATTATGTCATGCTATCTCATAGTAACAGTTCATACAATATCGGTCCAGTGAAATATTATCATGCTCAAACACTTATATACGTGTAACAGTCATTCAGTCGTTTCATACAATTAGGGGTCTAGGTAAACTTACCGACTCTACAGTAGGTTCATAGTTGTCTCGAGCGACCCGTGCAACCTTAGAAACAAATCAGTGATAATGGGCTCACACGCCCATGTTGATTGCCCGTGTGGGCCCATACGGCCCAAATTGGCCTTGGTCATGTGGATCACACGGCCTGGCCTAGAATCTCACACACCCGTTATAACATCCCGAAATAGGGCCTAGTCAGAATAGCAATTTTGGGACCACAAATCCGACATCAAAATATTTATTTTATGATTATTATGGGGCCTAGAATATGAGTATATGCATGTGTTAAAGTTTCATGAAGAAATTCTAAGTATAAGGTGTCCAATTAGAAATTAGGGACTAAATTGAATAAATTGCAAAACTTGGATTCTAGAAGCAATTTGTATGAAACTGCTTTAGATTATGAATTAGAAGGTTTTGGAGAGCAATTTTCCTAAATTCTAAATTTTTGGACAAAAATGGGCTTGCATTGATGAAATTTTAAAAAAAGGGCATAAGGGCATTTTGGTCATTTGTCATTTAATGAATTAAAATGGGAAAAATAAAGCCAAAATCAGCCATTTTCTCCTTCATCCAGTCGAAAATTTTGGGCTCTCCATAGCTAGGGTTTCCAAGCTTTCCAAGCTCAATAGTAAGTGCTCTCAAGCCCCGTTTTTCATGCTCTACGTATTTTTGAAATCCCGGTAGCTTGCTCTCTCCATTTCTACCCATATTTCATGGTAGGGTTCATGTTTAAAAATTTACCCATGCATGAGTTGCTTGTATTTTGATGGATTATGGAGGAATATAAAAGATGAATGTGTGTTAAACATCTTTTCCTAGTTGATTTTCATGAGAAACCCTTATAAGGACTATTTTGTAAAAGATGTAAATGTGTGGTAGAAATGAGAAAATAATGGATAATGTGGGCTACCATAAGAAGGAAAAGTGTTCGGCTAGACTTGGGTAAGATAGAAAGTGCATGTGTTTCATTATACGAGCCTAGAGACTAAATCGTAATAATGTGAAAGGTTAGGGGCAAAATAGTCATTTGGACTGGCGGTAGATATTAAACTTGAAATGTATAATGTAATGCATTAATGAGTTAATTTTGTTGATATAGACCCCTAGGAACAAATTCTGGAGGTCAATGTGGTAAACGCAAGGTTTCGGAATAACCGAAACACAACTCTAAAACGAATACCAGGTAAGTTCGGATAACTTAAAGTGAACCCCTAATATGTATAATTGTATGAATTATGAATGCATGATGATTGCATTTATTATTGGTATGAAATATCATAGAAATGCATATTTGATGATAACATGTGAAAAATGTCTCGGTTGAGGATGAAAAAGGGAATTCGATGGATAAACCATTGACATATGAACTGAGATCCTGCATGTGTTGCAGTAAGGATTTAGCCAGGACGGGTAATCTGTGATCTCAAGTATGAAAAGGATTTAGCCCGGACGGGTGTTCCTTGAATGATTAAGCCTCTCGAAGAATATGTGTGCATTCTGGATTTAGCCTGGACGGGTAATCCGATTAGGGTCTGAATTTAGCCTAGGCTGGTAATTCAGATCCGAGATCATTAAGGGTGTTTGTCGCTATAAGGGATTTAGCCTAGACTGGTAATCCTGACATCATCTTATAAGTTCATGACATAGGGGATTTAGCTTGGACTGGTAATCCTGCCATGAGATGTGAGGTTCGCGGAAGTGCATATATGTGAAATGATCATTCGTAAGAATTGACGGATAATGGGTATTCCATCAATATTTCCTGGAAACTCAACGGGATTAATATGATGTATGTCAATAAGGTGATGAATGATGAGCTCATCTACATAAATTACATGATGCTTTGATATGTAACTAGCTCATTGATTGAGAGCATGTGATAGGGAACTGTTTCATAATTGATGGTTTCATGATTTAAATATGGATGTATGCTAATTACTCAGTAAGTTTACTTTCCGGTTATTCCAGCTTACTAAACATGAAAATGCTTACCCCTCTCTTTTTTTCTGTCTCACAGAGCTCGAGGACTCATAAGGACTGGAAGACAATTGGAGAGTCAACACACTATAAACTAAACAAGCTTTGGTATAACGACTCTATTTATTTTGTTCAATGGCATGTATAGTATTTTTTTTAGTATTTTGTTATATATGTCATTCGATTTTCCAAATGAATGCATGTAAAAATATGTTTATCTCTTTGTATATGGCCATAAAAATTGGCTTAATTTAAGTAGCCTATGACCTACGATTTTATGTATGGTTTTAATTACAAATGAATGGTTGCTATCAATTGTCAATGAGTCACATGAATGAGCCAATTTCGGATGGATTAAAGTAATAAGGGAAACCATAACACTAAAGGGGAAATAACCATTTATGTATGAAACCAATGATATGAGGTTTCCATACAACTATTTTCATTAAGATTATTTACAAGTGTAAAATTATGTTTTCTCTCAAACTTGGTAACCACTAGGCACAAGTAGTAGAAATGGGTAACTAAAGGCTTGGAAAATAGGCTAATAGAGTCCACATGGTTCCCTCCCATGGGCGTGTGCCATGGCCATGTGTCCCTTGCACTTAAAATTTTAGCACAAAGATGTACACGGGTGTTCCACACGGGCGTACGCCATGGCCGTGTTGATAAGTCAGTGTCGCCCACGGCTGAAGGGCATGGGCGTGCCCCAAGTCACACGAGTGTGTGAATCCACACGGCCCACCTACATGGGCATGTGACATGTCTTGATAAAAAAAAATTTCCAAGAAGCTCAATGTTTATCAAACGTGTCCGAATTTGTCCCGCACTGCCTCTAGGTATGTTATAGGTCTCGAAGGCCTATACAAGGGACGGGATGTTCATGATTGAAAAGTTTTAAATTCAAATGAAATTTTGTAACCTGAGTTAGTATACTGAAAGTGTAAAGTTTCGGTAATGCCTCGAGCCCTGTCCTGGTGTTGGATACGGATGAAGGGTGTTACACCCGTATGGTTTACTCGGTGTGGGCCTACACGCCCCAAATTGGTCAAGCCCATGTGTCTCACACAGCCTCGCCCAGCCATTACACGGTCGTGTCATGTGCGTAAGGCCTAGCCTGTCGATCACATGCCCGTGTACCATCACACGGCCTCCCACACAGGTGGCCACACGCCCGTGTGGCATCGACGGAATGCATTTTTTAGCTTTTTATCGAATTTTTCTTTCTGCATTTCAGGTACACACCTGTTGTCGATTCGTTGTGGAAAGTATCTCGAGCTTTCAATAACCTATGTTAAACCAATACAACACTTAATAAATCAATTGATTTGTCTTCCAAACAAAACCCCCAAACTAAAATACTAGAGAAGCTAATCCAATAACGATTCGAAAAACTCACCACGACGAAACCAATAACCAGCCGACCAGACACTAGAGTATTCATTTAACACCTTTGAACAACACCTGAACGAGAGTAAAACAAACCCTCATGTTAATCACTTAATCAAACCAACAATAGAATTAAGGAAAATACCACTTACCGAGCAAGGGAAACAATCGCAGTAGGACAAAATCGGATTGATAAAAAGAATAAAACAACAAAGGGGAAAACAAATGCAAATAGGCAGCAAGTGGGAAGGAGAGACAGCAGAAAGAAAGGGAGAGTAGAGTTTCTCTTCTTTGTTTTTCAAAAAAGAAAACAAATGGGATACTCAGATACCCCCAAATCCTTTCCCCTTAATTCTCTCCACCTAACTCCGCACTACATCCACTACCAAGAGTTCCAACCCAATCAAAACTCTCTCTTAGGAACGAACAAAAATAATTCTCCACGCTCAAGATTCGAACAAAAGACCCCCAACATATTAACACTCCACTTAACCACTAGACTAGTTGGCCCATTCTGTTAATTACTTACCATCTTTTATTTAAAAGCCTATCAACCAAAGATTGGGTTTTATTCATAAAATACCAAAATTTGCCCAAGTCATGGCTTGAACTTTAAACCTCTCACACACACCTAGAACATTTAACCATTGAAGCAGATACATATTTTGTCAATTACTTATAGAAACAAAAACAAATGTTTTGGGGCGTTACAATTGATTTAAAGATCTATCAAGATTACTAAAAGATTTGGCAAGAACCAAAAAAAATTGATTAATTGAACGTAAGATTAACGTCGAATAGAAATATTACGAAAATTTGGGATCCAAACATTGGAAACGAAATGTACTTACCAATTCTTGGTAAAGGTAGGGATGTTATTGACAGAAATTACATAATCGATAGAAAAAACGATTGTATAGAGGATTATTTGAGTCGGGAAAGCAAAATAATTATCAACAATTAAGATGAAAATATGGTGTAAAGAAAAGAGAAAGAAAATAAAAAGACAATAAATAGAAGGATGGGGGGCAAATTCTATTGTAATTTTGAGGAAGGGCAATATATGAATTCTAGTTAGGAAAGAATTGAGTCAATTCCTTGGGCTTGTGAACCCTAGGGGCTGTACTTGTAATTTTCCCAATATTTTGCCGAAATTTGAAGTTAGGAAGAGGCTCATTGGTCACTTAAGGAGGTCATTTCTTATTTATTTTTTAGGCTTAATTATATTGATATGTTTTGGGGGCTTTTTTGGTGAAATTATGAAATAAAAAAAGAAATAGGGGATTAAACTTAAATAAGGAAAGGAGAGAATAACATGTTAACCATTGAGCTGTTACTCATTCTTGTTAAGTTTCTACTCTAAATAATATTTATTTTAGTGTGATTTTTATCTTAGATTGTTGAAAATTAAAAGGAAAAGATTTAAGAAAAGGGTGACTTGAACCTTAACTTCTAATGAGGAGACACCAATATCTAACCACTCAATCTATGTCTTATTTCTTTTAGTCACTCAATTATATATATTTATTTCAAGCTCAACTTACATATTTTTATTAGCTTACACATTTACTTAATTTTTCTTATTAACTTATTTAACTTTATAGTTTTAACATATTCCTATTTTAGTTTATATATAATAATTAATACTCATAGTCAAGTCTCATTATTAATATTTTAATTCATTTTACCCTTTTCCAGTTAGGTCCTAACTCAAGTAAAACACACTATTTTTAAATTAAACCTCGTAATCAGCTTTTGTTTTTGGATTAATTAATATAATAATACCTGATTATATTATTTTAATACTTTAATTAATTATTTAAAGCAAAGTTTAAGGATTAAATCGTAAATTTAGTAAAACATTTTTTAGTAAAATCGAGAGTAAAATTATGAAATTATCCAAATAAGACTTAATCATGTAAATTTTCAAGTCATTTCATAGCATTTAGGGACTCCGATTGCATAGCATAAAAATTCAAAACTCAACTGCAAAGATAACAAAACATGCCCAACCTACCTTGACACCTATACTTACTATTTTGTGTTTTCATGTCAATTTTCATATTCTTACATGTTGTGTATCATATATAGATCATACAAACCATGCTTAGTTACACTAAAATATACATTAACACACTTTAACAATCATGCTTATTCAGGCTTAAATCCAATTAATCAATCAATCACAAACCCAATTTTTCTAACCTCATTTTTGAGATGTGACATGTTGTCAATTAGTTATATATTATATTAGTGCATGAAATTTGTTACCGTTTCATATATAACTAATTTTAATGTTATAAATGGTTTATGTAATTTTACGTGTTTACTTTTTAAATTAATTTTGAATAATTTATTTTAAACTATTGTAATTATTTTTAATTCATTATTCAAATGGTTAAATATAATTAAAACGTATTGATTTATTTAACAATTCAAGTATAAGAAAAAATTCAAATAAAATATTAAAATATCAATATTTTGTAGATCAATAATTTTTTAATAATATTTAAAATATACACCATAATTAAAACATTTGTAAGATGTTCAACGTACAATATAATTTTATTTCAAGTAACAATTATTTAAAATAATAACTAATAAACATTATTAAAATATATTAATTATTTTGATAATTTAAATATAGTACTAATAAAAATTTTCTATTATTAAACCATTTGTACAAACAATAAAAAATTAATACATTATAAAATAAATTTTCACTATTCAAATTTATTTTTATTTTATATTTTAGTAATCAATAAATTGACTATAATAATTTATAAACAATCTATAAATTAATATGTAGAAAAATAATAATAATATTTAAAAACTTTTTTAAATGATTATAATCGTAAAAAACCTTTTATGTCAACTTCTACTTATATTATAATTATTTAAACTAAACTTTTTAATTAAGAAATGTAAATTAAATTGTAATTATTTTTAAATGTGTAATTATCACAATTTCTATTAAATTATAATTATTTTTAAATTTATGTAAACTTTTAATTAATAATTTTAAATTAAATATTATAATTATTTTTAAATATCAATTTAGTAATATAATAAAAATAAAGGGTATTTTAGTCGGTCCAAAAATTTGTCTAAACTCTTATTTTTTTATATATTATTATAGATATATTAACATACATTTACATTGTATTCCAATATTTTTAATACAGAACTCTTCTTAAAAATATAATTTTAAAATATATAATTATTAAATTAATTTTATTTTTAGAGATTAAATAATATGTGACATAATTTTTAGTGTAATTAAAATAAATATAGGTTATTAAATTTTAAAGAATAAAATTTATATAATTATACAAAATATTTTAAACAACGGTTGACAATATAAAATCTATCATATTTATAGTCAAAATTATTAGGTGTTCCATACCATTAATATAATTACAAAAATAATTAAAAAAATGAGATTATAGTAAAAACATCATAATAAGAAAATACCATATTTATATAAAGAAGAAGTCAAAAGAAAGCATGACGGAAATTTATGATCAGCGCCAACAATGGGTTGTAAGGTTTTAATATATGAATGAGGGAGAAATGAGGATCAAATTTGCTTTTCTTTTCACTTAACAAAATCAAAGATTGTAATCATGGACAAAAACATCACTATTGCTTACTTTAATTTCTTTTTGCAAACATGCCCTACCATTCATCATTTTCTAATTTTTATTCCAAGAGCCAATTTATTTCTTTCCAACTTTCATATAAATAATATTAATTAAAAAATTATTTATACTCAAAATTCACTCCTTTATGATTGTTAAGTCTAGTTTAAAAATACTTTTCAAAAGTGATTTTGAGAAGAAAAAAAATTTGAGAAGAAGTTAAGATTTTTAAGTTTTGAAAAAAGTACTATTAGGTCATGTTTTAGTTTAAAAGAATCACGTTTTCTCTAAAATAAAAAAAAATAATTTATTTTGAAATGTTTTTATCTCTAAAGTACTTTTTATTCTAAAAATATTTCTTAAAAGTAATTCTAAACTTAACCTTGGAACAATAATAGAAGCAATTGAATTAAAGTTATTTAACAAAATATGAAGCGCTAATAAACTTGTAAGAAAACATTTAAACCCTACACCCATATAAGTTGATGCGGTTGGAGATAATTGTTGGTGGTTTGGAGTCATGAAAGTGCTCCTTAAGGCTTAAATTAAACTGCCAAAACGCAGGGGAATGAATCTCCATCACATAAACTTGGTTTTCTCATATATATGGCTCTTTCCAAGATGGTCCAATGTTGTTCAACCAATAGAAGAAAGATATCATGAATCTCACCCTCTCTGGTGCTTGTCAAACACCTTTCTTGATACGTACTTGCAAATGCATTGCAACGGTTGAGACTTTCTTTCTTAATTTATCTATTATTTGGGACTCATTCTTCCATTTTGAGTCTATTTACAGGGTTTTTGTTTACTATTATATTTGAGTTTATTCTGTTTTCAGTCAGTATCATGGTGTCATCTTATGTAAATTCCTTTCCTTTTTCAGTTAAAATGCTGGCTTACGTTGTTCTTTATACAGTTGCTCATAAAACAGTGAACCCATTCTCCAGTTGTATTAAACAAATTATAAATTCTTAAAAAAGTAATTAAAATAAACAAAATTAATTCAATCAATTTTTTAACTTGTGTTTAACTTCTCTAATTGAATTGATACTCCAATTGATTCTAAACACTATTGACCTAACTAGCAATCCCGATCCAGGTCAAACAAATTGCATAAAAATAAAAATACATAAAGATTAATTTGGCCCTCTAACTTTACAAAAAAAAGTTATTTAACAATTCATTTAATTTTCATCTCTTTTAGTCTTTGAGTTTATATTTTTTATCAAATTACTCTAAAATAGATGAAAATATTAATGTTTATTGACTTTGCTAACATATCAGTATTTAATTAATTTTAAATTTTAAAAATTAATTATATACTGAAATGTTATCTCCATATATACAATGTCAACAAAGCTTAAAAAGTAAAAAAATAAAAAATAAAAAATTATTTATAAAATTAGAGGGATAAATAAAAAATTATAAAAATCCAGCTTATAAGTCTACACTCCAAAGATAAAAACAAAAATCCTTGACTTACGGAACACCCAATTGAAAAAAAAAAGGTAAAAGAATAAATAATTGGTTAGAATGAAAGGATGAAATTAGCCTTAGAATAGCAAGTTGCAAAGGGTAAATAGAAACTGAAATTTCGAATTTGGGAAAATTCAGGGAAAGACGAAGTTTAGTTCGTCCATTTGAGGCTGAATAGTCAGTCAGCCCACCCCAAAGACGTAACTCTCTTGAACTTGATGGCTTCCAAAACTCTCCACCGTTGAGACCAAGTCCCCAGGGCTCCACCATATCTCAAAAACTCATTTGCTTCCATTTGCGCACCTAGGTCAAGACCAGCCACTCATGCTAATTCCGCTACAAAACTCAACTCTTTTCTCTCTTCGCCGTTACCAAAATTATCTTCCCCTTTCCCTTTCCATTTCCGCTTGTTTTTTGTTTGTCACGTGAAGATATCATATCACAACCGTTCATATTCTGATGGGAGGCCCAATATCACGTGATATCTTTTTCTGTGGGGGTCTACAGTTTCTGAAGCAAACGTCAACCCTCCACTCAGTGACGGAGCCAAGGGGCAGGTCCGACCCTCTAAAAAGAAATTTTTTTAATTATTTTTTTTAATTTAATTTTTTTATAATTTATAAAATTTTTAATTAGTAATGGTAAAATTATATTTTAATTTTTTTAAAATAATAAAAATTAATTTAATTATGTAAAAATTATAAAAATATAAATTATTAAAATAATAAAATTACATATTTATTATCATAAAAATATACAATTTAATTTTAATCTACTAAAATAATTTTCGAACTCCATCACTACCTCTACCATTCATAAGCAGAAAAAGACCCACTTTAGGGTCTCTTTCGCTATTTAACCCACACCAACAAAAGGATTCATTTTTATCAACTATTCTTTAATTCTACCCATAACACTAATACATAATTATAAATATAAAATATGATATTTGAATTGTTAAAATATCAACATGTAAAAATTATTAATTTTATATAATAAAATAAATTTTTATATAATTAATACTTAACAATTTGATTATTAAATTTAATAATATAATATTAATGATCATATATGTAAAATATTAAAGTAATACAATCATACCAATTAAGCATACTATCTTTCCAACATAAATTCAACAATTAAAAGAGTTCTATGTCGAACAAATAGTTTAGATATTTTTAATTTACTCAAAAATCTTAACATGAATATGATAACCTATTTATTAATATATAGATAATATAAAAGTTACACTAATGTGTGAACCTAATTTACTTTTATATTAATGTAAATGGACCACTCCTCATGTATATAAATATTAAATCCATTCAATTTTTCTTATTGATTTAAGAATATTGACTTTATCATATATATTTAAAACAAATATTATACAATTTTAATTTACTTAAAACTCAACATGCTTAATCTATATGAATAGAGTATAAAAGATTAATCATTTACAATTTTTTAAAAGATGATATAAAATGTTATTTGAAGTATGTAAAGGATATAATTATTTTATTTTAGAGATAAATCTTAAAAGTATGATTTTAAATTTTCCTAAAATTAAAAATTTAGGTGTAAGTTAGAACTTCCTAACATTAAAACTTTGCCTCCGCCACCACCTTTCAACACATATGATATTTTTATGAAGCTGGCGAAAAGCCAATTTTAAAGTAATCTCTTTTATATATCTATTATTTTTTTACATAATATTTATAACTATTTAAATTCGTTTCAATACATTTAAATTCATGTAATCTTTTATTGACAATAATATTTATATTAATTAAGTTAAGACTCAATTAATTTTTTTTTATTTAATCAATAAGAAGAACAGAAAAAGGATTAAATAAGAATTAATTTAACTTTGTTCATAAGTAACAAAAAAAAAAAAAAGAAAAGAAGAATAATCTTATATTAAAAATCATATTACTAAGTCAAATAAATTAAATTAATCAACGAAAACGACTCGACTCTCGAGCCATAATTCTCATTGATCCTGGACGACAAGCAGATCTTTAAAAAACCCAGCTCAGCAAAAACCCACGTGCAAATCAGGTGTTATTAGATTCATCATTTAGATCAACGGTCCAGATCTTCTCTGTTCATTTGCTTAGTCTCCCTATAAAACCCTTTCACCGCCTCTTCTCCTTTTCCAAACTTCTCTCGTAAACGCTGCAACAGCAGCAAGCAGGCGAAGCTCAGGTATTTGATCCCTCATCTTTGGCTTATTTCCGAGTATCGACCCTTTCATTTTAGTCCGAAATGATTTTGAGGAGTGCATCAACGCCGTTACTCAATTCATTGGTTCCACATTCTAAGGAGCCATCGCCGGACCTCGAGTTTCCGTACCAGATTTCTCGAACCCGAACCCTTTCGTTCACGGTTTCGTGTTCGAGCTCGATTTCGGTTGGATGGAGCGACGATTCGACTCGGAGGATGACGAGGGCGGTGTCGGAGACGGATCTCAGGGACCTAGTGGTTCCGAAAATTAAAACCATTCAGAAAAATGGCGGCATCTTGAATGGGGTCTGTGTTGAGGAAGAAGAGGTGGAAAATGAAGAAGCTGGGTTTGAATGGTGGAGAGCGTCGTCTCTTGGAGTTGAGGAAGAGTGTGGGATAGGCGGTGGTGGACGAAACATCTGCGGCGGCGGTGGTAGAGGAGGTGGTGATGGATCCGACGGCAGTGATAACGAATGGAACGGGAAAGACAGCACCGATACTTATTATCAGAAAATGATCCAAGCTAATCCTGGAAATTCGCTTCTCCTCAGCAATTACGCTAGATTCTTAAAAGAGGTAACTTTATTTATTTGTTTCACTAAAAGAAAGATTAAAACGAACTTTTCTGAGTTTTGAGCTCGATCTAATATCCGAAATCTTAAACAGGTTCGTGGGGATTTAGTGAGAGCCGAAGAATATTGTGGGAGAGCAATCTTGGCAAATCCAAATGATGGGAATCTTCTCTCCATGTACGCTGATTTAATCTGGCAAACTCATAAAGATGGTCCTAGAGCTCAAACTTACTTTGATCGAGCCGTTAAATCTGCCCCTGACGACTGGTAAATACCCTTGAAACCAATTTCTAAACTTTGAGTTTTAATCGTTTTGTTTTTTTTTTTTTTTTGTTTCATTACACAATGATTAACATAAATCTGCATATATATATTTTTATGAAATATGCAGTTTTGTACTAGCATCATATGCACGGTTTCTTTGGGATGCTGAGGAGGAAGACGATGAAGAGGAAAAGGCTGGCGAAAATTTTAGTAATGGATCAGATCAAAGCTTTTTCCATGGAGCTCCTCCTTTGGCTGCTGCTTCTTAAGCCTCGGGTGTGAAATAACTTGTATTTAAGCTTTTTTCTGACTTTTGGTAATTTCCTCCCTTTTCTTTAGTTATATTTTGATTCGTCTTTTGAGCTTTTATTTAATTAGATTCTTTGCAATTGTAGAAAAAAGAGTGAGATTTGTAGTTATTTGAGAGCTCTGTTTTGCTCTTCTCATTCTTGAATCCATGTTATGTAAAAGTGAAATATTAAGATATGGAAATGTATTGTTCATTAGAATCTTCCTCTTTTGTCTCCTTTTCTTTTTAAACCTTAACCCCTGTTATGTTTTGTTGCTCTTTTGTTGAAAACTTTCAGGGAAGTGATGATATTTTTTAAGCTATAAGCTCTTTTTTGCTGTTAATAACAATAGGCACGAAGGCGTATAAAGGTCTTTGATCTTATGAAAGATCAAATGATACAAAACCAACCAAGTACTGAACCACTAACCAAACCAATTCCCAGGAACACGACCAATACAATCGCAGATAACTCTGCTTCCGAAACCGGCAAGGACTTGGGGCCTAGGATCATGAGCACGCTTGTTAGGTATCCATTTTGTGAGACCAAGCATAAACCTAGCAACCACTACCAGCACTTCATTCTTGAGCTACTCCGGTCCGTGAAGGTAAGCGGTGAAAACTGGATAGAACAAAAGCCTAGATATGCAACTCTGTGAAGCTTTCTTTATGCTCTGCATTACATAAATTGCAGTAAGAGACTTCCCCATGAAATCTGCGACATCACACACTGAGCAAAACAGGATACGAAATCCCGAATAAGCTTGGATTCCATATTCTCGGCTACGAATCCTGGGAAAATAGGTAGTGTGACGATGTATATCATGAGAATACCAAAAGCTTGCCAGCAAACCTTTCTTTTTAACTGTCCAAAATTGTGGCCTTGAGCAAAATGGGTCATTTTGGAGAAGCCTCTAATGGTGTTGGAGAGCGGTGGTGACTATAAAATAGAAGTGAGCACTGACTTGGAGATCCTGCGGGGTTTGAGGAATTGAAATCTTGGTTATTATTCTCAGGATGCAAACCAGCAGACCTGTTTATCAGATAACGAATACTAACAAATTTTTTTATACAATTTTAGAATTATTCATAATTCGTTTCAATCTCTAAGAAGAGGATAAATGCTCTTCAATATGTATTTTTAGCATTGACAATGATTTCTAATGCCAATTAATTTAAGATTTAGTCGAGAATATTAATTAACTTGAAAAGAACTATATCCATAAAAAAAATAAAAATATTAATAAACTTGAAAAAGTATATCAAAATATATTGATAAATGACACATAATACATAACAATATCATAACAAAAATAATATGTTCATACATTATTAGTTACTATGTATATTACAATATGTATATTACCCGAGCTTAGCATATACTTTTGAGCTTCTTCGGAGGAGGGAAAAGGGAGAAGCAAAGGGTAAATTACATTGTTGATCATTCAATTTTTATAAATTTTC
This sequence comes from Gossypium arboreum, assembly GCF_025698485.1. Lineage (NCBI taxonomy): Eukaryota > Viridiplantae > Streptophyta > Magnoliopsida > Malvales > Malvaceae > Gossypium > Gossypium arboreum. The sequence continues at coordinate 132,900,287 of NC_069075.1, forward strand.
ATTTTAGGCATTGAAAATAGAAAATTTGTAAATCGGGTATTACCTTTAACAAACTATTTTCATTCTAGCCACTCAATTTTAATAAGTTTACATTTTAGGTCACTTTTTGTTAATTGTACACTCATTCTAGCCACTCAACTTTAATAAATTATCTTTTTACAATAACATTAAATTAACGACGAGTGACCAAAATAAAATTTATTAAAATTGGATGATTAAAATTAAAATTGCTGTCAATAATAGTGTCTGATTTGCAAATTTTTAATTTTAGTGTCCGAAATAAAAATTTATAAAAATTGAGTCATGAACAATGTACCTACCGAAAAGGCAAAGAAAAGAAAAGGTACTTTGATTTGATTAAATTGTGAAATCAAAAATTTTTTTTAAAGATTTTTGGCATCTTTGATTTTTTTTCAATTGAACTTTGCCATAAAAAGATATTTTATATTATTTGAAGACAAAATTCACAAAAGGATATACTTTAAACATTTCATTTTATAATTAAAAACAAGAAACAGAAATTTAATTTATGTGAAAAACTTGAAAAAAGAAAAGATTAAAATTTAGCCTTTTTCTTTAATAAAATAAAGATGATTAATTTATTATAAATTAATTCATTGTCTGTGATATTAAATTTGTTCAAACCAGTCCTTTTCTAACTTCATAAAGTGGTTTTAATATTATTTGTGTTGAAAAAGTATGGTAGGAAATAGAGATCTTTCCAAACCAGTCCTTTTCTAAGCAGTTTTTTTTAGTCTTCGAATTGCTTATTTGGTTTTGTTCGTATTTTGAGGCTGGGGTTTTTATCAAACTTCACTATTTGGTGTTCCCAAAAACTTGTGGTCATACACAAGGCAGGAAGGTGTTAAGAGAATTAAAGCAGCAGTTGACGCTTATTCAACACTGCAATTGAGAGAGCAAAGTTACTTCTTCAGCACTACAGTGAATCTGGTTGGTGTATTTTTGGTAGTTTATCGTATATTTTTGTGATTGTTGCAATGATTGTGTGCTTATGACCTTACTGTTTAAAAGGCCAACTTTAAGAACAATATCTGATGATATTTTATGTAGTCTACCAAAGAGCTCGAGTTCTCATTATTGTCCACTTTCAAAGAGACAAATCCTTCAAAATTTGTTTACTCGTGCCTATGAGCTTAAATAGACTTTTTCCTTTTAATCTATGTTGTCTCACTCATTTGATCTACTTTCAGGCTATAACCACTAATGTCATGGTTTCAAGATTTCAAAAAAATGAAGAATTTGTTTGGAACAAGGTTTATGCCAAATTCAGAGTATGGTTCCACTTATGCTGGTTGATGAGGTTTGTCAAATCCCATGTGCACTAAACCATTGTATTTGATTGTTTATTAAGTTATTATGTGTGGTATTGTGTTCGAAGTAGGGCAACTAAGTATTGTTTGAAGTACACATCTATTAGATGGGGACGGAGTACGGAGAATGGAGATGCCATCAAGTTTAGTAGGCTTGGATTTGTGGTTTGTCTTTTTATATTTATGCTAACTTTGTAAAATTTGTTATGCTTGAACCTTTTATGATGCATAACAGATTTGATGTTCAGATACTCCAATGCGCAATTTTATTAATTATTAGATGATTTTTTTTCTTTATTAATATGATTGATTTTAATTATATTTCTCATTTAGTAATTTTTTAATAAATACCATTATAAAATCATAAATTAATATTACTACTGTAAATTTTTTTATTGATATAAAATCATAAATTCTTTTACCCATCGAAACTATTGGCAAATACCAATAAAATGGGTAAAAGTTACAAACTTGAACTTTGCCGACAAAATTTGTTCTTCAATTTGTCATTATAGCATTCAGTAGTGCACTGACTGACAAAGTGAATTGTCAGTAAAGGTATGGTAAAATAGTTGCCCTTTAAAGAAACTTTATTGACGGACAAATTGTCACAATAGGATAAAAGGTATATATCAACGGGCTTTTACTGTTGCTATAGGGTTATAGCGACAACCCCCTATAGCAACGACCAATACTTCGTCAGGGTATCCTTGCTGACCATTGGTATAAATCCCCTTATTTTACCGCTGTATTTATTTCTTCAGCAAGTGATGAGATTCGGGTCACACAATCTCTAACAATACACTATACTCTTCCACACCTAAAAGTCTCTGACCTTTGCCTCTGCTTCCAAATATTTCTTCTCTCAACAATATTACCTTGTGATAGTTTGGTTCAACAACTAGCTCTCCTACCTTAAGATTTGCCAAGCTTGCTTTGCTAAAAGGGCTTTGTTAAGCAATCACATTTTGCGAAAGCCAATCCTACCACTTTCCTTTGGTAGGCATAAGTGGTCCCAACTGCGAAAATAAACCTTTCTCACTTCACTCGTATGACCCTACCAAAGGTCTCATATTCTTTTATCAAGTTAACTGCATAAGTGGTTCGCGACGAAACGTACAAATGTACATAATTGTTATCAAGTAATAAGTAAATAAAAGAATTATCGTCTCCACAGGGACTGTATCTGTTAATCAAATAATTGAAAAATTATGAATTTACAAGTTGGTGAAGAAAACACAATATTTTTGAGTGATAGATGTTAAATTAAACTAATTAACTAAGTGCAAATTAATCCTAAAAGCAAATAATATGAAGTAGAATGCAAGGTGATTTAGCAGTAATTTCACAAGTTTAACAACAATAACATGAATAAACTAGAATAATTACAACACTTGACTCAATTCATTCTCATCTTGTTCAACAATATTCTAGAAAAATTCCATGGCAACTCGATCATTCATTAACTTGGAATCTGATATAAGTTCTTTCAAAGTCTTACGCTTAGAAAAACATGTATATTTCTATGTCCACATTTTATTAAGGATTCCTTAGAATTTATGTGAGGTAACAGAGACGGATCATATTTGAAACAATTTAATCACACAAACCTAAAGTTATGCAAGGTAATAGACCTCTCCTGAGTTATTACGAACCTTTAATTTAATCGAATCAGGATCTAATTTAAGCAAGCACCTTCCAATTATTGTGTCCATTAATTGTCATTTGGTCAGGATTGATCAACTAATTCTAATGCATCCAAACATGTTCTAATGCATGAAATACATAAATGATTTTAATTGGAAGCATGAACAACTGAGGCACAGAACATCATAAACATGAATCAAATGGATTTTATTAAATTATTGCAATCATTCCAGCTAAAATAAAATTAAGTCATCATCGTTAATGGAAAAATAATTAAAAAATTGCAAACATATTTGAATAACTAAGAACAAAAATAAAGAATAAGGAATAAGGAACTCTTGATGGTTTTAGCAATTCTTTGAAGACTGATTATGGTGGCTTCCTCTAATTCTCGTGATTGCTCTTTCGCAAATTGCTTCTTAAGGTGGCCGACCAAGAGAGTTTTTCTCAAGAGAAATGCTAGCTAAAGGGAAGTGAGAAAATGGATGGCTTATACGTGGAAGATAGGAAAGAACGATGAAAGGAAATGATAGAAATGTGAATTGAGGGATGTGTAGGATGAATGAAATGGGAGATGGAAGGTGGTATTTATACTAGAGGAATGACTTGGGAGTTTGCTAAAAATAGCATGGAGATCTCTTGGATTTCTCCCTTGCATGGCCAACCATAAAATGTGGAAGGAGGGTTGAGTGGTTGCTTGATTCATGTTTGATTTTATGCATGGATCATGCAAAAGGTTAGAAGGTTTTCAAAGGTTAAGTTGGGGGCTAATTTTTGATTTTTTACACATGCAAGGGCCTTCAATTCTAATATTCCAAAGCTAATTTGGGTTGATTTTCATGCCTTAGGCGAATTTGGGCTTCTCTTCCCCTTGTTGGACGGTTTTGGTAACCCAATTAAGCAACAATTTAATTCTCTTCAGAAACCTTCTTCAAGCTAGGTCAAGGCAATATTTCTGAGCCCAATTCATCATCTAGTTGTCCAAATGAGGTGGATTTTAGCTCACATGCATGTGTTTTTTTATTGACTCCCACATTAATTAATTCAGTGGTCCAACTGTAACAAATTGAGTAAAAATTAACATTGAACATAAAATAGTAAAATTAATTCTAAAATTCATAAAATTACACATTTTACTAAAATTATGCCCAATGTCTAAATATGAACTAAAATGTCGCAATTAACTATCCATATACTCGAAATTTGCATAGATTATAAGTAAAAAGATGCTTGAAAAACATATATATTTTAGACATATCAATAAGGAGGTTGTCATCTTAATGTAAGATAACTAATACATAGGTAGGTTGTTAAGGGTAGATTTAATAAAAAGATTCATGTGCCAACTATGCAAATTGTCCTTGAATGTAACAACTCAATTTTCAATGGTGTCGAAAAAGGCTGTTTCGGAATCCCATTTTTGTAAACCAGGTCTGGAGTTGGTATAAAATTTTATTAAAGTTTGGTCTTTCAATTTTGTCTATTAATTGTTTAATTAAGATACATGGACTAGATTTTAAAAGTTTTATCACTATATGTTTTTAATTGGCTAAAGACTTAAGGACTTAAATTATAATTAGCCAAAGGACCAAAATGACAATTAAACCTTTTTGGAATATGTGTTAGTGGATGGTAATGTTAAAATCCACTAAAATTGTTTAAGATTAGGTTCTATTAATTAATCCATGTTAATGATAATTAAACTAGTTTAATTATACCTTAATTATACTATATAAGAAAAAATAGAGAAAAAGAATACATATTTTCTTTATCTTCTTCATTTGTGCCCAAAATTGAAGGAAAGAAAAACCTAAGAAGCTTTCACCATTTGGTCCCTATTAGGTAAGTAATTTCAAGTCTTTTTCTTACAATTTTTATGTTTTTGAGGTCATGAGAGCTTGATTTAGTTAGCCCATGTACCAATTTACAAAACTGTTAAAGTTTTTGAAAGTTGTTATTGTTGATTTTTTGAAGATTTTGGTGTTAAATTTATATATTTTAAGCTTAAATTATGAAAAATGATTAAATTGTAAAGTTTAATTATTAATTTTACACATAAGGACCAAAATGAATAATTTGTAAAACTATCATGAAATTTTGATATAAATAGATGGTAAAGGGTTTGTAATGAATGTAATTTAAGTCAGTTTTCAAACCGAAGCTCAAAATTTAAGGTTATGGCTGTTTCAATTTTAGGGACTAAATTGACTAAAATGTAAAAATTTAGGTATATCAAAAAATAAAGTTTCATAGGTTCATTCATATCATTATATAATGTATAAATGTTTGGCATTAATGAATTGAATGGAATAATTGTATAGATCGAGAATTGGATCAAATTGGAGATAATCAATAAAAAATAAAAATTGTAGATTAGTCCTTGAAGTTTAAGCTTGTTTGGTGTTTTGGCCATGTAAGTTCATGTAACAACCTAAACCCAGCCTAGACATTATGGCCGAACCTGGAGATGTTACTAAGAAAAGTTAGAAACCATCGAATGTATATTCTTTCAAATAAGACCATAATTTACAGCGGAAGTTTAAAAGTCGTTGTGTTTTTAAAACTGAGTTTATGTTCTCAAAAACGTTTGTTTGCATAAAACAGTTTGTTCTCTTAAATTGATTTGTCGAGCGTCACAGGAAAACATAAATCAAATTCAAAATCCAAAAACAAAAACCAAAATGTCCAGAGAGTCCCAAAATTACAAAACTTTCAAAAGGAAACTAGAAAATTAAGTCAACTTTTAAGTAAATACGATTTATAGACATGTGGTCACAACTAAGCCTCCGTCGCACCGACCCGTCTAAGCCTAAGGATTACCTGAACAAAACAGACAAACAGAAAATGAGTTTTACAAATTCAATGTGTAACTCAATAGAAACATAAATATAGAATCTATCGTACAACAGAACAAAACAGATATAAACATAATCTTTTACAAAATCAGATTATCAACAGGATCATACAGAAACAGACATGCATAGTCCTACCCCTATGCTCTACACACCAACTTCGGCCATCCCAACATACCACGTGAGGTTTGAAACACCCACCTAGCCCTATACAGCACGTAGTGTCAATACGAAACTTATCAGAATAATACGCAGCCGTGCTGCCCGTATATTGGCGAGATATCGCCTTATAGAATACTTCCTCCACAAATCATATACCCTACAGTCAGATTCAATAGAATACCAGATTAAACAAAATTACAAGATACCAGAATTATTATATCAAACATGCTCATATAACAGATAACAGACGTGCATATTCATAGCAGATCACACAAACAATTTATCAAACCTCATGCTTTAAGGCTTATCTAAGCCTATATCGACCCCACGAAAGGCCCGCAGTTGATTAGAACGACGTGTACAACCCTAGGGAAAAATTCTAAAATTTAGGCCCACATGCTAGTGTGGTTCGCCTATGTGGGCCCACATGCCTTAATTGGCCCTGCTTGTGTGGCCCAAATGGCCTGGCTTATGGCGCACACACCAGTGTGGGCCCCTACCCCCAAATTGGCTAAGGCCGTGTAACCTACATGACCACACACCCCCGTTCCATAGCCGTGTGTCATACACGGCCAGGCACACGCTCGAGTGGTGTCGATAGGCTAGATTTTTGGCTTCCATTGGTCGTTATTTTCTCGTGTTATTGTTGCACACCTAGTTTGATTCTGATGCAAACACAGTCCCGAGCCCTTCGAAACCTAAAAATAGTATCCTAACAACTATTTAGCAAATGGTTTACGAATTCGACAACAATAACCCGAACAACGCACACAAACTTACCGACGATGAAAACAACCACTATCACGGATTAGGCTGTTAGAGTGAAATTCGTTGCTTCACAGTTTTCTCCTACGCAACGCATATTCACAAAAAATTAAATCCCCTAACTACACACCATTACGCCATTTCAAAAGATAAAATTCCAAATAGCCTTATAGAAATTAAAAGCTACAGATAAACAAAACCCCACTTACTAAACCAAACGAAGAAAATTGAAAATCCAAAACACAGTAATAAAAATGAATGATTGTGAACAGGATAGAAGAAGAAAACAAAAAAAAAATTACAGAGAGAGGAAAGGGAAGAACATCAGAAAAGAAAAGGGATTTTTGGGAAGAAAACAAAACAAAATGAAATTACAAAAATTTAATTCAGAATAAAATCCCAACTCCCCCTACTATCTACTAACCAACCAACTCCCTTAAAACTGACCCACTAACTTATCCAACAACTACAAAGTACCTACAGATAAACAAAACCCCACTTACTAAACCAAACAAAGAAAATTGAAAATCCAAAACACAGTGATAAAAACGAATAATTGTGAACAGGATAGAAGATGAAAACAAAAAGAAACTTGCAGAGAGAGGAAAGGGAAGAACATCAGAAAAGAAAAGGGATTTTTGGGAAGAAAACAAAACAAAATAAAATTACAAAAATTTAATTCAGAATAAAATCCCAACTCAACACAGTGATAAAAACGAATAATTGTGAACAGGATAGAAGAAGAAAACAAAAAGAAACTTGTAGAGAGAGGAAAGGGAAGAACATCAGAAAAGAAAAGCGATTTTTGGGAAGAAAACAAAACAAAATAAAATTACAAAAATTTAATTCAGAATAAAATCCCAACTCCCCCTACTATCCACTAGCCAACCAACTCCCTTAAAACTGACCCACTAACTTATCCAACAAGTACAAAGTACCAGTTCCATCCAACTTCTACTATATAACCGGCACACACTCACAGAAGCAAGAATTAACATCCTTCGCTCACACGGGGGTTCGAACACAAGACCCTAAGGCAAGCTAACACCTTACCACTTGAACCAGCAAGCTCATTTTGATATGAGTTGACTGAAAGTGATATGTAAGCCAATCCACTAAAGATAAGGCTAGGATAATAAATAACATAAATTTCCAAAAGTGGGACTCTAACCCAAGACCTCAAACATACAATCAGAACACTTAGCCACTGAAGTAGATACTCATTTATGACAAAATTCATAAAGACAAAATAAAATAAATCAAGGTATTACAGTTCATATGGTGATTTTTTATATAGGATGTTGTGTATTTTATTTGTAATTGTATATGTGCTTGGTTGTGAATTGGTTCAAAAGGTGAGATTTGGACTAAACAAAAAAGTGGAGTTAATACGTGTATTAAGGCTCGTGTGAACTTAGTAAATATTAGGATACGAGTGGCATGCCAATAAGGTTTTGTACACGCTTGTGCAGAATTGGTTACAAATGTTACCAAATTCTAACATTTGCTACGAATTCGAAGATACATGTGATATAGGTTTAGCTTGGAGTGGTACCTGATGTCATTTTAAAGGTTTAGCCTGGATGAGTAACCTGACATGTATATTTTCAGCTTGGACAAGCAATCGAATGTGTCGTTATAAATGTTTAGCTTGGATTGGTAACCTGACATGAGTATATTAAGCTTGGACGAATAGATACCTGTGTATTTGAGTCTGTTTACTAGGGTTCATCGGGCGAAACAGAGAACATGAAGTGAGAAATTGAAATGAGACATAATGATATTGATATTTATTTGTGAAATGTTAAATTTGAACTAGAACAAGGTATTGAAAAAATGACATTAGTATATATGTAATTGTTTCATTCCATGATTGAATAAGTTTTGAACTGGTAAGTCAAAATGACATGAATTGTATGATATGTGATTGTGGTATTATATGTTTATTTCCAAGTTAAAACTCACTTTATTGTATTTAATTAAAAGATGAGGTAAGTTTTTTTTTAATGCTTATGAACTTATATGATTATCCTGTAACAACTCGATTTTCAGTTATACCAAAAAATGGGTTTTGAAACCCTATTTTCGTAAATCGAGCCTGTAAATATTAATATTTAATATTTATGAGTTTATTATAGAAATATATTAAAGTTTTGTCTTGTAATTTTGTTGAATTGATAGTTAATTATGGTATAAGGACTAAATTGTAAAAATCCAATCACTATAAATTTTTAAATAGATAAAGGTCCCAAATGGAAATCAAACCAATTTTTAAATTGATTCATGATTAATGGTTGATTAAGTTAAAGGTATAATTAACTTAATTAAACTAAATTAATTAATTATTAAACAAGGTATAAAAGAAAAATAAATGGAGTTGTCATCTTTATGCTTTCTTCTGCACCGAAACAAACAAGAGAAAAACTGAAAAAAGCTATTTTTGGAGGCTTTCAACTTTCGATCCTCAATTCTAGGGTGATTTTATGTCCTTTTCTTGTATTTTTTATGTTTTTGAGATCATGAGAGTTTAACTTAGCTAGCCCATGTACTAATTTGCAAAATCGTTAAAATTTTTGAAAGTTTTCATTGTTGATTTCTTAAAGAAATTAATGTTAAATTGATAGATTTTAAGCTTAGATATGAAAAAAAGACTAGATTGTAATGTTTAATTGATAGTTTTGTACACAAGGACTGAAGTAAATAATTTGTAAAATTGTTATGAAAATTTGGTATTAATAGAAAGTAGAGGGTCCCTAAAGGATGTAACTGGAATTGGTTTTTAAATCGAATCTCAAAATTGAAAGATATTGCTATTTTGGTTTTAAGGACTAAATTGAATAAAACGTAAAACTTTAGGGGTATCAAAAAATAGAATTATATAGGTTCATACATATCATGGAATAATATGAAAATATTTGTGTAACACCCCTCGCCCGTATCAGACGCTGGGATAGGGTTCGAGGTGCTACCAAACTTAACTCAAGCATACGCATATAAAACTGGGCTTTTAACTTAAAAGTTCTAGTTCACATGCATTTTGTCCTTTAAACCATCTTACGAGGCCCAAAACATGCATTAGAGATAGTTCGGGACTAAACCGAGAACAAAAAAAAACTTGGAAAATTTCATGCTTTAAGGCTCCACATGCCCGTGTGAGTATAGAGCACAAGCCCGTGTGCTAGGGATATACCCATGTCCCGAACCCGTGTCCAAAGACCTGGACATTCTGCCAATTTGGTCATGAACAAATTGAGGCCACATGGCTAAGGCACACGCCCGTGTCCTATGACCGTGTCCTTCACACGGCTGAGACACATGGCCGTGTCTCTTGGCCGTGTGCATACTACCATGCATACTGACTTGAAAAACTTAGGTTCAGGGGACACACGGCTGGACAACACGCCCATGGGGGCGGACCGTGTGTCACACATGGCCTAGACACACACCTGTGTGTCTACCCGTAATACAAGGCTATTTTCCAAGCCATTTTATCACCCTCATAACACATGCACGCATACTTATACAATAACATACAACAAGGCATACATGAGCACTTAAACTTCCATAAACATGTTATGATCATGTCAAATTCTCATGCAATAGATATCATAGATTTTACTCACATCCTTTCCACATTCATGCCATAATCATTATAAACTCATCACATAAGACCATAGCACATGCATGCATATATAAATAGGTTTACAATATCAATAGCTAATGTAAGTCAATACATCTGGCTAAAAAAAATGTCACACACTCAAATATTTAAACTCCTATACATGCCATAGACTCAAAGCACTTGAAATTACTTACACCAATGGCGATTGCTTGACAGTGTGATAATATCTCCGACGAACTCCAACCCGAGCTAACCTGACAACACTAGAGAACATGGGAAAGGAAAGGGGGTAAGCTTTATGCTTAGTAAGTTCATATGAAAACAATAAGAAACTCATTGACATGCTTTTATCAATGTTCCCAACCTATTCTCAAGTTCATAATAAGTTGTCTTTTTATACAACAGTCAATAAAATATTTATATCTGGAGCTACAAAACTCCAAATTAAGTTTTGTTAATTTTCCTTGAAACTAGACTCATGTACCTTTCTACCATACAATTTCCAGAATTTTTGGTTTAGCCAATTAGTATAGTTTATTCCTCAAAGTTACCTCTGGTTCACAATCTGACAGTTCCGACCCTTTTGCACTAAAGTTTAATTATCTCATAGCACAAGACTCGAATAACGTTTCTGTCTATTTCTCTTGAAAATATATTCATTAAGGATTCTAAACATATAAATTATAATTCATAACTATTTTTTTACAATTTATAATGATTTTCTCAAATTAGAATAAGGGATTTTGAAGTTATTCTGACTTTGTCTCACACAACTTCAATTATCTCATTATAGGAAATTCTTTTGCTTACATGGTTTCTTTTATAAGAAACTAGACTCAATAAGCTTTAATTCCATATTTTATTTAGCCTTTAACTCATTTTGAACTATTTTAGTCTATTTTCAAAGTTACACCACTGCAGTAGCCCAAAACTGTCAAGGCTAATTTACTCATTCACAATTATTGTTCACCAAATTAATACAACAACATTTCATCCATCACGGTAAGAACAAATAGCTATGCATCATAAGCATGGACCCATAAGCTCAATATCATCAAGTATCAAAGACTTAGTCCAAATCATGCCATTTTCATAGTACTCACCAAATATTATATACATCATAAATTTTCACATATCAAGGCATTACTCATAAGCTCAGTGTACATACATGTACAACTTGTAACATAACTCAAGTACATACCTGTACCAACTCGTAATAAAGTATATAATCATACCTTTTTTAACATGCCCTCCTTAGGGCTTTCATCACACCATCCATTTCATTACCCGTTGAACACTCGGGATGCTAAATGATGTTTGGAATTATCATACACTAAATAGAATACCAAAGCCATGTCCCATACATAGTCTTACATGGATCCACATATCGTTGCCATATCCCGGATATGGTCTTATAATAGCACACATATCATTGCCGATGTCATATCCTAGACATGGTCTTACACTGGCATACATTTAATATGGTGTCATGATAATCGAAATCCAAAGCATTCCTCAGAGTCACCCGGGATTTTCGAGATACAAAGCTATCATCACATTTTCATTGAATCATCACAAGTAAATTCCAATAAAGGCACATATCCACATTTTGTACAATATCAAGTATTAAGCACATGATAATGAAATTGATAAATTACTTTCATACAACCTTACTCGTTTCAAAGAAACATCATATTCCATCAGACTTCCAATATATTAAATCATACACTTAATGTCATAACAATAGAGAATTTTAATTCAAGCATGATATTGCATTATTATTACCATACGAACTTACCTCGACACCAAATTGGTAAGAGGGACTTAAACATTAATTTCTCGTTTTTTTCTCGTTCTAAGCCCGAAACTCATTTTTCATCATCTATAACATCACATTTAACTTATTAAAACAATATACTAATCAAATTAGTCCAATGACACATTTTGGCAAATTTACAATTTTACCCATATACTTTGCCAAAATTACCAAATTGCCCATAGGCTCGCAAAATGATTTTTATCACATTTTCTTATTAAGCCTATAAAAATCATTTTCATAACTATAGCAACTCACAAATTCAATTATTTCACACATTTACACTTATTTTACAACTTTACAAAATAACCCTTTTTAGGTGCTCTCATGCAAACTTCTTTCACAAAAGTTATTTATAACACTACCAAGACTCATATTCTTCCATAAAAACTCAGCAAACAACACATATGCTTTCATGGAAAAACCCTAGACTCTTAATCATTTTGCAAAATAGTCCCCTCTTTTGAAAGCTCATACTTCAGGGGTTTCAAAAATGTAAAAATTATCAAAAAAATGCATTAAAAACACTTACTTACTAGGGAAATATGTTGCTGAATTTTTCCAGCTCTCAAACCCCCCATGTTGCTGCCATTTTCGGTGAAAGAGAAGAAGAAAAATGAAAGAAAATGACAACTTTTTCTTTATTTTATTTTATTACCAAAAAGTCACCTAATATCCCATAAATTTTGGGTTTTTGACCAATCTTGTCTCCCTTGGCCAACCATCACACTTTCAATGGTCTAATTTCACTTTAAAGACCTCTAATTTAAGATACAAATCAATTTAACATGTTTAGGCATCAAAGCACAACTTTTACCTTCTACGCTATTTAGTCATTTTTCGAAATTGGACTAGAAATTGCTAAAATTAATATACCAAAAGTTTTATGCACCTTTATAAACATGCTATATCACATAAAATAACATCAAAATAATTTTCTCCGGCCTTGGAATAGTGGTTCCGAAACCACTGTTCCGACTAGGCCCAAAATCGGGCTGTTACAGTTTGGTATTGATTAATTTAATAGAATAATTGTATAAATCAAGAATTGGATCAAACCAGAGATGATCGAGGAAAAGTCAAAATTGTCGATTAGTCTCTAGATGTTTAACTTGCTTGCTATTTAGACCAAGTAAGTTCATATGGTAATTGTTTTATATAGGTTTTTGTGTATTTGATTTGTAATCCTATATGTGTTTGTTGTGAATTGGTTCAAAAGGTGAGATTTAGACTAAACTAAAAAGTGGAGTTAATATGTGTAACAAGGCTCGTGTGAACTTAGTAAATGTTAGGATACGATTGACATGCCAATAGGGTTTGTGCGTGCTTGTGCAAAATTGGTTACAGATGTTATCGATATTTAACATTTATTGCGGACTCGAAGATACATGTGATACAGGTTTAGCCAGAAGTGGTAACCTGATGTCGTTTTAAAGGTTTAGCTTGGACTGGTAACCTAACATGTATATATTCAGCTTGGACAAGCAATCAAACATGTCATTATAAATGTTTAGCTTGGATTGGTAACCTGACAGGAGTATATTCAGCTTGGACGAGCAATTGGTGTAACGGAGATACCTATGTATCCAAATCCATTTACTAGGGTTCATCAGCCGAAACGATTAAAGTGAAATTAAATGATATGAACTTCATGTCCAAATGGACAATTGTTGAATTGAACATGAGTATGGTATTGAATTATTGACATTGTCATATATATATACATGATTGTAACATTGCTTAGTTGAATAAGTTTTGAGTTTGGTTAAGTAAATGATTTTAATGGGCATTTACGTACTTGTGATATCATATGATTTGATTATAAGTAAATACTCACCTTTTTAATGTTTTGGTTTGCTGTGTTTGCCAAAATATACAACATGTGGTAGTTTTTTATATTTAATTAAAAGCAAAGGTAAGTTTTGTTTAATGCTTATGAACTTACTAAACATTTAATATGCTTACTCCATTTGTTTTCCCATTTTCTTATAGATCAACACTTGTGGAACTCGTCAAGCCAGATCGTTCAAAGTTCACACTATCCTATCACTGAATTGGTAGATGTTTGATCATTTTGAACTTAGGGTTGTGGCATTATTTAGGTCTTGGAACATACCTTAAGGTATAAAAGTTTTGATGAATTAAACATGGAAATAAATTTAGCTTATGATGATTTTGAATGTTGTTCATGACAATTGGTTTGGTTAATGCATAAAGTGGTTATATTTGATGTTTTGAAGAAATGTTATATGTACCTATTTAAATTTAGCATAAGGAAGATTGTGCTATGAGGTAAAATGAATGGTTAAGTTGATATATGTATTGGCATAGTATGTTTTGATAGATTTAGCATAGGTAAAATTTGGCATTTGAATGAATTTGGTTGGTATGCTCAAATGGCATTAAAATAATTAAGTTTAATTGATATATAAGTAGTGAATAACTTGTTAAGAAGTTGAATTGAATGTTTAAACTTGATTGGTATGGTTTTGGTATGTTTTGGACCAATTGAATTTGGCATTAGGTGCAAATGTTATAAGCTTTGTTTGGAGCAATTGAAATAGGTATCAAAATGACTCATTTTTACCAAATACAGGGTCCTCGTCCCGATAAGCAACTTTTCTCATCGTAACGTTGACCTATAGTAACTCACGTTGCAACATCAATGACCTAAGGTTACAACGTGACATATTTTTCGGCGACGTCACGACGTAGAAGAAATGACGTCACAACATCAACCTTAAACTTTTAAAACTTTGCAATTTGGTCATGTTTCGTACTCGAATTAAAAAAAGAGCTTTCGTAAGCTTGATTAAGACTCGAATTTAATTATTTATTAAGAATTGAGTGTATTTAACATTGGATTGCATGCGTAGATATATTTGACGGTAGTTTCTCTGGAAAAGATTGTGGCATCTTGTAGCTTGGACTCGACGATCGGGTTGGGCAAAGGGTGTTACATATCCCATTTATTTTCCTTTTTCCTTGTAGATTGTTACCTTGTGGAATGCGTCAAGCTGGATCGACTCGAAGCTTACACTATCTTATCACCGATTTAGTAGATGTTCGATAAATTTGAACTTAAGATTATGGCATATACATAGGTGTCTTGATACATACTTTAATGTTTAAAAGTCTTGATGAGTTGAACATGGAAATGAATTTGGCTTATGATTGTTTTGAATATGTTTCATGACAATGTTTGGTGTTTTGAGAAGGTGATATATGTACCTATTTGAATTTGGTATATGGAAGATTGTGGTATGAGGTAAAATGAGTGGTTAAGTGGATATATGAATTGGTATGGTATGTGTAATGATTTTACTTAAGGAATATGTTGATAAGTAGTTATCTTTGTTCATAAATAATGTAAAAAAAAAAGTGTAGACAAATGGATTATGTGTGTATTGAAAGTGAAATGGTATGTTTGATAGATTTGGCATAGGTAAGGTTAGACATTTGAATGAATTTGCTTGGTATGCTCAAATGGTATTAAAATTCTTAAGTTTAATTGGTATATATATGTAGTGAATGTCTTGTTAAGAATATGAATTGAGTGTTTAAACTTGACTAGTATGGTTTTAGTTATGCTTTGATCAATTGGATTTGGCATTAGGTGCATATGTTGCTAGTTTTGATTGGAAGCATTGAAATAGGTACCAAATGACTTATTTTTTTACCAAAAAACAATTTCCACTTCACAACTACAAGATCTCAACGTTGTGACATTGTCATCTTAGTGAGTATTTTCACAACTAACATAGCCTTTTCGTTGTGACGTGACATACTAAGATGACCATTTCACGACAAGAAAATGTCGAGGTCGCGATGTCAGCCTGAGATTTTTTAAACTTTGAAATTTGGTCCTATTTCAAGCTCGAGTTGTCAAAAGAGCTTTTGTAAGCTCGATTAATACTCGAAATTAATTATTTAACATGAATGGAATGTGAATGATACTTAATTGCATGTATGAACGAATAGTTACTGTATATTTGACTGTATTTGCTTCGGCAACGATTGTAGCATCCTATAGCTCAAACCCGTCGATTAAGTTGAGCGAGAGGTGTAACATTGAACTTGTCCAACAATGGCTCAAATTTTTTTTCCTAGGCTTTTAGATATTGTAGACCAAAGCCTAGATACTTACCTAGCTTTGTAGTAACTAGCACTTATAGAATTTATCTAAATAGTTTTTGAAATCAAGGATGACAATTTTCACTTACCATTAACTCTAATTTCTCTAAATTTGTGTTTTGAGCTTCCTTAACCTTTTTATGTTCTTCCAAGTTTGCTTTAAAAAAGATATAGTTATCATATGCAAAAAATAAATGAGAGAGGAAAATGATTGTGTCCAATCCTCATACAATGAATTTTATTTTTTTCTTCCAATTTAAGTAAAGCTGTTGAAAGAACATTATGGCAGAGGATAAACAAATATGAAGATAGTGAGTCACCTTGTCTCAAGCCTCTATTTTGCATTATGTAAGCAAATTGATCCCCATTTACCAGTGCCTAATAGCTAATCGAAGAAACACATTACATGATATTTTGAATTCAAAATTACTATAACTTTTTTTTTTTGTTATCATGAGAAAGATTTCCACTCCTACCATAATTATCGCTAATTTTCTTGTTCCAAACAGTAAGTTCTCTAAAAAGGGGTAATTGGGTCACTAATTATAGGTTTCAATCTATTGGCCATGATTTTTGCAATTAACTTATGGACTACATTACAATGACTTATTGGTCTATAGTCATCTACTCTTTGCAGACATTGTTTCTTCGGTATAAGGGCAATGAAAGTCTTATTCATTTCTTTAAACATTTTATAGGTTCGAAGAAAGTTTAATACTGCCTTAATGAGTGACTCACCCACAATATACCAATTTTTCTAAAAAAGAATAAAGCAAGTTTACCATTTGGCCTAGGGGCTTTAGTTGGATTAAACATCAAGTACCAACTTCACCTCTCCTTTTTTATGAAAGGAGCGTCAATTTGCTACTTTTAATCCGTCGTCTCTTTAGTTGTAACTTGTCAAGATACTCTTTAATTTTCTCTCCCTTTTCCCCATCTTTGATTAATAAATCCTTTTAAAATATTCAACAAATGTTCCTTACTACTTCATGCTCCTCAATCACTTACTTTTTCTCTCTCAAAACAATCTTTTCTAGCTCTCCTTTTATTAACCAATAAATGGAAATATTTGGTGTTTCTTCCCCTTGCACTACTAGCCAATTAATTTTGTGATTTTGGAACAACAAAATATTAAGTACTTTTTCTAGTTCCCATCTTACAGTTATTTCCTTTTCTATCGTGTTAGGCTTCCTTATATTTTGTTGTAAAAAAAAATTGTTCTTTTTCTAGTACACATTTCCTCTCTTCCAAGTTACCAAACATTTCTTTATTCCAAAATTTCAAGGCTTGATTTGATAATTTTATTTTTAACTTGAGAACAAAGGAGAAACTAGGATCAAAATAACAAAAGTTATAAATGCTAAGGACTAAACTTATTATTATGTTAATTTTGCCAAAAAAAGTAGTTTATCCAATATTAAGTAAAATATAAATTAATGAAATAGTTTGCATGTAATTATTGAATCTGTAATTTAGATGTGATTTATGAAAAGAAAAATCATTAAATAAAAATATATGAAACTAATTGGTTAATTTTTTATTTTACATATGGCATGTCCCCATTGGTTGTAGACAGTGGCCCCACAATTTAAGGAGAAAAAATAAAAACAAATGTACTGTAGCTAAAAACTAAAAACAAAAAAGTGACCAAAAGAAAATAAAAGCGCGCTTAGTAGTAAACACAGACACAGTGACTCAGTGAGTTCGTGCGTGATTGCGCGTGAGGGACGAAGAGAGAGACAAACTGATAAGACAACTAGAATGGAAAAAACCACCGAAACGACGCCGTCCTACTCATTGCAAGATCAGGCTACGACAGAGCTCGGCGCCGGCGGGAAACTAAGGAGGCAACAGCCACGTCGACCACCTACCACACCCTACGCCCGTCCTCAGCAGAACCAATGCTTACGCGGTCGCTTACTCTCCAAACTCGTCGATCCGGCTTGCCGTCTCATAGCCAGCGGCGCCTCTAGAATCCTCCCCTCTCTCTTCTTGAAACCCCTCAACAACGATTCTCTCCCGCCGCCAGAACCTCAAGCTCATGGTCAGTTATATATATTTGAATAAAACATCTCTTTTAAAACTTATTCTCTTCTTGGGATTAATTTGGGTTCTTTAGGGTTTTAGAGCGACTTAACTTTAGGTAAAAGGAGATGGAGATTAATTAAATCTTGAATTGCTGTTATTTGTTGTTGAAGTTTGTCAGTTCTGTTGGAAACAGGTGAGTTGGACGAAGATATAGAAGAACATACTAATGAAGAAGATCAAAGTTGTTATTCAACTGTAAGGGTTTCTATTTTCGCTATAAATTTTGTAAAATCACATTGCACTTGCTCTATTTAAGCGGAAATTTGTTAATTTTTAGCTTTTCTTGATGGCGTGGTTTGAATAAGTATATTTGCATTCCTTTCCTAGTTTGTAGTGTCCGAAACAGCTGGTACTATTGGGACAACTGATGGACCAAAGGCTGGTTCTGGCATTGCTGAACATAGAAAAGGCAACCAGGGTGACATTAGAGACGATGGGCTTTCAGAAATTGAGAAGCTAATGAAGGGGAAAACATTTTCGAGGTAACTAGTTTTTTGTTGTTTTAAATTTCACATTCTCTGTGTTGTTCTTAAATTTTAAACTTGATTGTTTCTGCCAAGAATTACTGGTTTTGTCAGAACATCATTTATAGCCATATCCCAATTCCCAGCCATTATGCATGGGCTTGGTTTTGATGAATTAATGATCTGTTCATGCTCTTCTATGCTCACATTTCATATATCCATGTTTGTATTTATCTTTCAGGGTGATCATTTAGTTAACTCAAAGAGTTAATTATCTAATATGAGTTTTAACATTCTATACCCAGGGATGAAATCAATCGTCTGATAGGGATTATAAATTCAAAGGCTGTTGATGTTCCTCAAGTTGACCAAGAAGATAGGAATTTAACCCTATCTACTGGAGGTGACAAGGGACCTATAGTTTCTCAAAACCTGAGAAGGCCGACTGAAGAAAAAAAGGATGATCTGAATATAACTACAAGGGATTTGGCAACCCCACTTTCGAAGCCAACTGTGAGTGAAAATCACTTTAATGAACTTGTATTTTGGATTAATGATATGCACATGGATAGGGAGGTTGAATCTTGTGTCATATGTTACTTTCTAGATATGCTGTGATGTTTGTGCAAAAATGAGGAAAAAGTATTCCACTTGTATGTTAGACTTTAATAACACTATGCTGTCTCGAATCCTTATATTCCTTGAAGCATTCATCTGTTACACACATCATATGGATATGGTATGGTGGTGCAACCCTCTAGATATATGGAAAACCTTTTAGAAAGAATTAACATGTCCACACCACATTTTGATACGAGTAACATAGCTTGTAGAAACCCACAAATTTTATTTTTAAATTCAATTATTTGAACTTGTAACTATCATAACAATGTAATTTAATCTTTTAATGAAATTGATGTCGGACATGGAAGAGAATTGCTTCAAATTAAGGTAATCTTTTTATATGGTGGGTAAGCACTTCTAACTTTAGGGGGGACTGGATAGAGGGTATGGTTTAGAAAAGAAAATACTTAATTTAGGGATCAAAAGAAAGCAACAAAGAAGAAAAAAAGGTATAGATATTTGTGCTGATTTGTGTGGTGAACAGTACCCTAAACAGTGATTGGAGTTGAAGCTTGGGGTTGCTTTTGTGAGGGTTCAGTTAGAGTTTGATAGGTGGCCATTCTAGGGTTTCAATAAAACTATCTAGGGCTGGTGTTATTTTTAAACAATGCTGCAAAGCTGAAGAAGATAAAATATCTAGCCTTCTCACCAATGCTCAAATACTTCACACTTTGGCTAGAAATTCCTTCATACAAATTTAGAAGAGAGAATAAGAGCTGTTAAATTCTCAAAATTTTGTTTATTAACTTTAAGAGGTTAGATACTTGGGTGCCTATTTCTGGACATCTAACAATCGTACTCACTCAAGGAGTAAAAAGATGCATTAGAATGTACCCTATAATTAGAAGTAGTTATAGATATACTTTTGAAGTTAATAATTCAATCAAAGATTTAAGTAACAAACTTTTGAATAGACTTGTGACATATAACTAAATGCTTTTGTGGAAGCTTTTGACATACCAAAAGTAGATATAAATAACGGCTAGCCAGTGTTAGTGTGTTACTAAGCTGTTTGCCTTAGTACCAGACAACAAAAGCACTTCAGACCTTTTCTGACGAGGTGCATTTGGTTAGGTACTAAGTTGGTGCACCTAGGTGGGCTTTTTCAGAAGGCAGTAGGTGCAAAAAAAGAAAAAAAGCATGCCTAACTGAAGTTCTTTATAATTTCTATTTTTTCATGAATTGTACCTTCAATAAATAAATAAGAAACAGGAAATATGAGACTGAACTTCTCAATTTTGTGTATTTAACAGCAAACGTGGACTTGAAAGAAATCTTTCATACTGCCCAACAAAAGAACAAAGACATCTAAGGAAATCATGCATATTGACCAATAAATGACTAGGAAAAAATTGCATGTTTTGTAGGATAAACCAGGCAAAGTTTAGTGTTTATTATCAGAAATGTAACACTAAGCTTATCTTTCGTATATATACACACATACAAAGCACACAAGCATATATATATATAATGTATTTTCACTCTAGCTTGTGTTACTTTTGCTTCTTGTACCTCAAGCACTGTAAGAGTTATAGTGCCTAGAGTGTGCCTTCTGCCCATGACAACATTGGGTTAGGCTCTTGAAAGTAAATTAAATGAATTACTACAGCTGTTGGGTTGGTTGGGAAGAGGAAGGTTGGCTAGGATGAGCCTTATGGGAGTTCCCATGGATAGAAGTTTATTGGTATGTCTAATCTTTGTGTATGTGTGTTTCATAACACACGAATGCATGAACAAAGTTGCATCTTTTCTCATGTCCATCATATATCAATGTAGCTGTACTGTTAGGTACAATGGAATCCGATGTACTTGTCCTCATATCTTTTCTGTTCTGTGTTTATTTAAATTCTATGAAATATTGCAGCTCCTAAATGATACTGCACCTTCACCAATTGAAATTGCAAAAGCATACATGGCAAACCGGACATCAGAATCAAACCTAGGTTCTAAGAGTATTATATCAAAAGATGAAAGACCAACAATGCTTGCTGGCGATTTTGCATCAGAACCATTTGTTCCATTTGCTTCACCGAAGCCATCCACATGTTGGCCAGGTTCCATGGTACATGATCAACGTAGTTATCGAACTCCACAAAGTCAAAGAGGTAGATTTGGACTTCATAACATTCCAAGAACCCCTTACTCCAGAACCATCTATTCAAAATCTAAATCCAAGGTTTGGACTTTTAAAATTTTGTTTGTATTCTGTTGTGATTTACATCTGATGCTCGCTAGAGATTTATTTTTCTTGTTACTTACATTTAATCAGATGGCTCATGTACGAGGCAAGGGTGATGCTTTCCTGAATGGTTCATTCTCTCCTTTAATGCAATCACAAACTCCTGCATATGGGCAGGTAATTTTTCATGATTAGCGGTTTTGTGGGTACACCTGATTATACTTCTAGTATATATGTACACATACAATAATACATATTATTTTACCAGTATACCCTCTACACATATGCACGCATAATTTCTCTCATCTTAATATAAAATTTTAAAATGATATGGATAATATTGTAAACATGCATACTTATTTTTTATCTTTCTCATTTTCTCTCATCTTATTTTACCAATTTGTAATGATTTTGATGTTATGCATCAAGGTGGAAAATAGTCATATTTCTTATTTTCTTGCCTTTCGATTTTCTTTCCTATCAATCACACTCAAAATTTATTCTCTTTTCACTTTTCACCCAAATTGTTTCACTTTTCCACTCTATCAAGTATACCCTTAAGCTTTGCGTAATAGCAATGATGGAAATGAGTAAAGATGGACAAGTGTTTAGTCCAATGGTTAAGCAAGCTACATACTAGAAAGTGGTTATGAAATCTAATTATTAGATTTCGTACTAAGCAAAGCCTTGGGGGAAAAATGTGCACCTGGGTTGGACATAGCCCAATTTGTGTGTTTATGTGTTTGCTATCCCAAACCTGGATAGATATGAAAGCTGAATGAGGGAATATTTATCATGGTCTAGCAGCTCATGCATATTTGCAACTTACGTTTTGATGAATTGAACTCTTATCATCATTACATCTATTTGACTCGAGTCATTTGTTTATTGTTTGAACGTAAAATTGAAGTTGAGGAGCAACATGGTGGATAAAGGCTATGGATCTGTGGGACCCATTTGCAGGATTCGTCATAAGGGCACTGCAGAAATTCCATCCAGAGGATCTATTTATTCTTATTCATCATTAAATGATCCTTTTCCAGTGGGAAATTCCAATGTTTCCAAAGGTCAATTTTCTTCAATCAAGAAGAATTTGGAGCAAGGAGGCGCCAGTAGCTCCTCAGATATTCAATCATTAGATGGTAATAGGAGCTCTAAAATGGGTATCTCACCTGTTCATCCTCATTCCAGTCAGATGGCTAGGACAATATTGGAGCATCTTGAGCGAACTCTAGTGACTCCTAAGAAGAAGTCTGAGGAGTTAAAGATAGCCACTTCATGGAAAAAATCTGAGTCTTCGGATGTTAATGCTGCCGTTTCAGCGGAGCACAACGATTTGCCAAATTTAGGACTTGATTCTTCCAAAAGCAGGGATAAATTGAACAACAGAAGCTCTGCTCCATGGAATGATAACTCAATTTCTGTCACTTCTCCAGAAAGTACCATTGAGGCTAAGAATGTGAAGAAAACTTGTGCTTCCGATTTAAAAGTTGATAGTACTGTTACAATGTTTGGCAATAATGCAGGGTCTTTACTAGATTGTGGAAAAACTCAGGATTCTCAAATGAAGACTGCACACAAGGTATTTCATTCATCCTTTTATTATTATTCTGTGACCATGCGTGATCTTATTAGGTCTTATACTTTACTAATGGCCCATTCTCATTCCATACAGCTAATCATTTTGCTAAGCACTTTCCTAGTAAGTATAAACTATAATTAGAAGCATCGAAGTTTACAGGCTCTCTGTATCTTTTAAGAGGAAATTTAACCTTTCTTCCCCTAATATTTCTTGGAGATACCATATAGAAAATAATACATATCTTTTATCAACAAATGCAATATGGTACATATACCAACTCCAATTTCTACCATTTTGTTGTCCCAACATGGAAAGTGAGAATATAATTTTTTCTGTCTATTTTTTCGTCTCTCATACTGAGTTTACTTGATAGTAATCTTTTTCAGCCTCTCATACGAAGTACATTATGTGATAAGATATACTATCAGTTTTTTCTCGCTCAAATCAACTCTGAAATTTGGTTGGGGTCATGAATCTGGTAATCATAATATGATGCAGGAGCAATATTAATAACTTACTCTGCGTCTCACTTGCCAATTTGCTTAGGTCTATTAATTACTTGGAACTTTTGGTTGCATCAAAGAATGCCATACTAATCAATTTATTTGACAGGATCTCCCAAAGTTCACCGGTGCTGCAGTGTCTGAGGCACCATGTGAGGGTTTGCTAAAGCCTTCATCTAATTCTTCGGGAAATAAACCAGTTTTGGCTTCAATTTCTGTGACCAAGCCTGAGCAAAGGTGGATGTTTACTTCAGATAATAGCACGGGATTCACATTCCCTGTTTCTGCATCTTCTGGTGTGTCTTCTGAGCCTCCAACACCAACCATCATGCCATTTCTATCAGGTAGCAGTCAGCATCAACCCAAAGAGGAACTAACAGAACCTTCATATAGTTTTGGGTTGAACAGATCTTCTCCTGCCCTCGTTTTTTCATTCCCTTCAACAAGCAGTGCCCCCAACCATGTTGATGCTTCGGATATTAGCTTCAACTTCGGATCGGATAGGTCATCAAGATTATGTTTCAGTCCAATTGGAAAAAATACCATATGCCACTGACACACAAATAGATATTTTTAATTTTCCTTTTTGGGTCCTGGGAGAGTTTAGCAAGTTGGAGTTTGATGATGAGAATCTCAATTGGTTATATGCTTTTATTATAGGAGAAAGCAAAAGCTGAAACATGGATTCAGTTAAATTTAGAACTTAGTTATTATTATTATTTGGTTATTACTTAAAACTGTGTTTTCATTGGTTAAGGCTGTCATCTAAAACTAAGAGTTAAATTACAGAACCATCCTCCGTTAAACCCTAAAATGCTTTGCAATAAAATACATATTTGGTTCTTGTATGTGAGTGATGCCATTTTCCCACGGCTTCTTTGTTCCCATTTTTTGAGTATCCTGTTTTAGGTCTCTGAAACAATTAAGATTTTATTTTTTTTTCAAAAACGAAGGTTGAGGGCGGGGGTGCTATTTCGGAGAATTTATGTCCCCCACAGGAACCACATGTTACGCAACCAACAACTTGTCTTTTCACTTAAACTAAATAAAAAAAAATTTAAAATTTAGATTTTGACTTTTAAAAATCTCAATTTGGGTCTATATAAATTATAAATATGCAGCATATATTTATATTAATTGTACAAAAAGTATATAAAATTAAAATGTGTTATCATAAATTATTTTATTATATTTATATTACAATTTTAGTTGAATACATAGTAATATCGAAATAATAAATGGCATAATAATAATATTTGTATTTGAGTAAATTATTCCTATTTTTGTAAAATTTTATTAATTTTCAAGAGTTATGTTTATATATAATTTTAATATATTTATTTTAATTATTTAAAAGTATTTAAAGTTGATATATCATATATTATAATATTAATTTTTATTTTTATTTCATAATATCATTTTAAAATGAAAATTTTAATTTTTCATAATAATATGTAAAAATTAAAAGGTAAACTAGGAATAAATTGAAATTTAATAAGTGAGTAGGGTTTTTTTTTTTTTGGGGGGTTTGGTGTTGGGGTGGAGAAAATAGAAGGCTTTTGAGTGGGAGCTGAAATCACAATGAATGCCATTCATACATGAATTTGACATTTCAGATTCTTGTGTCAAACCTCTTTTCACTAACATTTATTTATTAAATGAGTTGTTTTATTATTCCAAGAAAAATACAGCTTGTAATGTTTTACTACAATCCAATCGCTGATCCCGATAACATTCACTCATTATTACCACTTACATGCACATCTACTTCTTCTCTCGACCTTTGAAGTTTACATTTAAGAGAATAGAGAAGGTGGAGATGACATTTCCCCTTCACCAGCTGTTTTTGAGAGATGCCCTAGTTGTTCCCATTTCCTGATTCTAATGGTATTGTTTCTCAGAAAGTTGGAAACTTGATGATTCTACTCTGAAACTTACTTTGAGAATAATCACGAGTCTGTTTAGCTTTTTAAAACTTTTGTCCTGATATTAAAGGCAATGCTAACCATCTAAGACATTTAAATTTAAATCTAGTGAATACTTTTATACTATGTTTAGGTAAATAATTGTAAAAAAATAAAAGAAAGGAAATGATTTATGTTTATTTTGTTTGAATAATTGAATTTAATAAAGGAAAGAAAATAATTTTTGTTTGATTCAGCCACGGAAAGGTAAAAGAAATGATTATTTATATTATTTTTTGGGTAAACTGTAATTAAGGTCACTAAACTATTAATAATTTTATGTTTTGGTCACTCAACTTTAAAAAATTATAAAGTAGTCATTAAACTATTCAAAAGTTTTTATTTAAGTATTTGGGTTGCTAAAATTATTGTTGTATGGCCTTCTTTGCTCACACCGCTTGCACCAATTCAAAGCTCTCCATTAACTTTTTTTTTTAACAATTCAGTTTCTTTTCATGAAATAGCTTTGAACATCATGAATCTACGAACCAAAATCTAAAAAAAAGTTATTCTTCAATCTCTGACACCGATCGTCAAATCAACTTGGATCTAAGGTATGTTCTTTTACTCATCGATAGGTACTGATCCACCATATCAATCATCAAATCGCCGCTTGGTTGTTACTTGTTGATTTTTTTTTTAAAAAATACTCAATAGCTCAATGACTTAAATAAAAACTTTAAAATAGTTTAGTGACTTAGATGAAAACTTCCGAATAGTTCAGTGACCATTTTGTAACCTTTTGAAGTTGAGTAACCAAAATATAAACTTACTAATAATTTAGTGACATTGGGTGTAGTTTACTCTATTTTTTTTCCAATTATATCCTTTTTGTTAGGTAAAATATTAACAAGATAAAAATGAAATTCCTTAAAAGAAATTTTATTTTCCTTTCCTTAGCTTGGCTTTTCTCTCAAATTAGGATAAAAAAAACTAAGTAAATCAAGAGAAATATTCAACTTCCTTTATTTTCCCTTGCTTAAATAAAACATGTTATCCAAACAAGGGAAAGGACATTTCTTTCCCTTACTTTTCTTTCCTTTATCTTGTTATTGTTCAATCCAAACAAAGGTTAGGTTTGGTAAAGTTGATTTTGAAAGGAGTTATAAAAATACCTCCATTTTTAAAAGTTTGTCGTTTAATGAATTCACTTTAAAATGAAAAAATAAATATATATTTGTAATATTTATACAGATTGTTTAGAGTCTTCGGATGATGATAGTTTTGAACCTAGTTAAGATAGGGATATTGTGTGCAATGTAGAATTCATTATGAATTTAACAGATTGTGGGATTATGTTGTTGTTCTGAGAGATAAATATCCAATGTGCAATGTAGATTTGATGGTGGAAAGACCAATAATAGTTGAAATCCCCAAATTTGAAGAATTTATGTTTGCTTTAATGCCTTAAGGATGACTTCAAACAATATTGCATGCCAATTATGTAACACCCCTCGCCTAACCCGACTACCGAGTCCACGCTGTAGGATGCTACTTTCGTTGTCGAAGTAATGACAGACAATTTTGCAACGTTTGATCATTCACAACATGTAAATAAGTATCATACACATTCAACATGTGATACAAAATCATTTTCGAGTCCCACACGAGCTTACGAAAGTTCTTTTGCTAATTCAAGCAGAAATTAGGACCAAATTGTAAAGTTTTAAAAATCCTAACCAACGTCGTGACTTCATCATTTCCTCATTGCAACCTCGTCAACTCAGTGAGTTATGTCGTGACGTTAAACCTTTCCATATCGAGATGTCACTTACTGTCGGACAAAGTTGCAACGTCAAAAATACCAGGTTGCGATGTTGTCCTTATTTTTGGCAAAATGTACATTTTTTGTACCTATTCAATAGCTTCCAACCAATTCATTTCATTATGTTCATCCAAATACCAATTCTAATCTATACTAAAACAAGTTTATCACATTTTCAAATTAACCATTTACACATCATTCCAAACATGATTATCAACTAAGTTCAATCAATCCATTTATCAACATAACTATGTCAAATTACACCATTTAGCACCAACATTTACATACGTATGCATTGATGTTGGATCTAATGCCCTAAGTGTAGTATATTTATTTGTAAACTTGTAAATTTTTCGAATAAATTGGTTAATAAAACAAATTTATTGGTTACATTAATATATTTTGTATAATTTTCCTCATATGATTTTTGGTCGCAAAGCAAAATGGAAGCAAATGTTACTTATTGGTTGTCTAATGTTTAAACTAATACTAAGCGGTATTACATGGTCGGATCGTAATACAAAAAGACAACTTGTATTAGTAGACAACCTAAACATGTCTTTAGTCTAATCAGAAATGAGCAAACCGATTGGAAGACTAATATGTCGTAAATCAAGTCCAATTGGGGAGATGCTTTGTCTTGGGCATAAGAGCGGATGACTCTCAGAAGATAGAGACAAAGATGTGATTGAATAGACTAACAATATATCAAACTTGACCCAAGAAAAATAGATCCTGAATCCATTTATGGATTTATTCACTTGTGACGTTCATAGTGTGACTTACCTAAATCTTGAGTGGATGATAGGCTACGTATGCATGACTTGGACACTTTAAAGTAAAAGCTTAAATTTGAAAAAATAAGAAACCGAAAGCTGATGTGTTGGGTGTACAACTTCTGCAGTATGTAGGGTTATTCACAATAGTAGAATTCATAGCCCGAGAAATGGGTAAATGATATCTTCTTATTGGTATTACATGGCTGATGAAAAGTAAATGTGGTTACGGGTCATTTGTCTTTGTGATGGATGACTTGATCACTATTTGATAGTGATTAACTTTTCATGAAGGAAGATGTAATGATTACCATGAGATAACATAGGATTATATTAGAAGAACATATATTATCCCAAAGAGATTAAAGATATCCTATAAGGGTAATACACTTATGACAAGGTCATTGGACGAGCACTGATCAAGTTGCTTTCATAATGGTATGTTACTGGGGAGAGCTTAGTCACGATACTATAGTAGAATGACTTCGTGACTAAATGAGTTTATAGTTAATGGGCGAAAAGTTAGAACTTAATTATAAATTATTTGATCCTTAAGTACATATGTCTAATCGGTCCCTCCGCTAGCTTATTGAAGCTAGAAATGAATTGCATGTTGAATCAAATGAATAGAAATGAATAGGAATGGTGAAGTGGAGAAATAGAAAACATTTGAAAATGATTAAGGTTTTCTCCAAAATGAAAATGAAAATAAAAATGGAGAAATGAAATCATTTGGAAATGAATGTAGTTTTCTCCAAATAAAAATGAAAATGAGAAATGAATTCGTTTAGAATTGAACAAGGATTTCTCAAAAATAATCATAAGATTGAGTTTAATTTTTTGAGCTATTTTAAAACTTGAAAATGAAAATGAATCATACGGTCACAGTGAACAAGTTGAATGGTGCAATATTAAATATATTTTCTTGGAAATTTTACCAGGAGTAAAATCATCATAATTTTACAGGGTAAAATTGAGATGAGAATATTATTTAATTAAATATAAATATTGAAATTTATTTTGGAAAATAGAAAAATAGAATTGGGTTGGATCAGATTACAAAGTATTGGGTCAAAAAGTCCGAAAAGTACTCGTAATTGGACCCGATGTGAGATAGGCCCAATATCCCCTCATGGAATATGAAGGGGTGACATCTGACTTGCACTCGCTTGTGCACAGAAAAACGAACTATTTTATAAAAAAAAATTAAAAGAGAGGGTTTTCATTGCAAGCGAACAATGCCAGTTGTAATATTTATAGTGTCCGATAGAACACCAAAGTATTCCAAAGGTCGAACCCAAAGGATTGCCAAGTGGGTAAACATGCTTATCAAGTTAATTACAAGTTAAGTAATTACTAATCTAATTGAGTCAGAAATTATTAGTGCAGGTCCAAATAAAATGATTTGTAAACTAAAATTAAACTATTAACTAACTAATTAAGCTAAACTTCTTCCTAACGTTTTAGATAATGTAAATGATTAAATGATGGTTGATTGATTAGTTGATTGCTAATTAAACTAATTAACCTACACCAATTACATTGGTTGCCACTCTTAGCTAGGAATCTCCTCTCAATCTCATCTTAAACTAAAAGATACCACCTAAGCTTACCTCTCAGTCTCACTATTCGGCACGATTATATTGATCTATCTAAGAATAAACTCTCATTTCGGTCTTGTTTATCTAGGTTTTTCCCTAGAGGCATCAATTCTAACCTATTAAGCATTTCGATATAATCAAGAACTAATTAATCAAGAACTAATTAATCAAGAATAGATATTAACTTAAACTAACAAACAACCAATCAACCAACCATCTAACAATTTAGAACATGATAAAGCTTAACATCCAACCAGACATTTCATTGAAAAGTTATTAAGCATAATATAAAGATAAGGAAAAGAAATGCTCACTTATATGTGGAACCAATGACACCCAAAAGCTTATCCATCTTCATTTATGAAGTCTTTTACAAGAAAGAAGAAAGAAAACTATAAGAATAAAATCTACTCTAAAAAGACAGAGAAAACCTAAACTTAAAATGAAAAGAAAATAAAATAAAAGAAAACCTAAACCTAAAACTATGAAAAACTAAAGAAACTATCCGCAAAAAAAATTTGAAATGAAAGGCTTATAAAGTTGTATTTATAGCCTACTAACATTTAACCTAACAATAGCCATTTTGCCCTTAAGTAAAAAGAAGACAAAAGCTTGTTTGGACACAATTTCCCTGCAGTTTTTTCACTTTTTTAGGTAGCGGTATCGTGATACCCATGGTCTAGTATCACGATACCATTGCAGATGGCCTCTATTCTCCTCATTTCAGCACTGTCAGGGGTATTATGACTTCCATGCTTTGATATCACGATATCCCTCTTCTAGATTGGAAGTCTTGTGAGCTAATATTTGCTTCTATTTTGCTTTGCATTCAAAAACCACTAAGAACAATATATAAAAGAATTCATGAATAATTTTATTAAACCATTCTGTTTTTATTAAACCAATCTAATTGAAAAAATTATAAGTATACAAACGAATATACTACATTTAGGACACCATATCTAACAAAAAGTATAAACCGAATTCTTTCATCACTTATCTACGACTCTCACCTTTTTTTTTTCTCTCGAAACAGTCTGACATCATCTTTAATTTGATATAGTAATGGTCGACTGCTTGGTTGATAATTTGATTATCTTCTTTCTCTTTTAACGGTGGACGACAAGGAAGATGATAAAGATTTCATCTTTCCATCCACTAATATATATAGACTATAATTAAAATTTAATTAATACTAATTAATCGTGATTATTAATTTAATTTAACATTTATTTATTAATCATAATTATAATAATTTAAAGGCTATCATCATCATTATTCACTATTAACATAAAGAACAATGGTTTAATAGCTATTTAGGTACTCAAGCATTTTCTAAATTAAAATTCAATAGAGATTCGATTTTTATAATGTAGTCCCTGAATTTTAATTAACGATTTTTTCGATTAAATTTCTTAACTGATCCTTAACATATTAACACATTAACTTCATAATTATTCCTATTTTATATTTACGGACTCAGTTTATAAAAATAAAGTTTCAAAATCGTATTTTTCAACATTAACAAATGTCAAGTCGTTGCAACAAATACATTACAAACCTTCACACACCAAGTGGTCTTGACGAAATTATCACTAATTTTCAATAAATCCTTCAACAAATATCAAGATTTTATGAAACCCCCAATTTTTCACTATCTTCATACCCTAAAATTTTCAATCACTAACTTCTCCATATGCTCAAGAAATGGGAAGTAAGAACAGTGAGTTTTTACTTTAGTATAATTAATTTCTTAAATTTCTATTATGTATTATTAAGTAAAAGAAAAAAATTAATCCATTCTAGTATTTTCCAAAATAAAATGACGTCGCTTAATTGTCCACATGGAAGCTCCCAATTGGTTAAAATGACTACATCAAAAATTTTTTAATGGATGAGGTCATGGAAGTAGAGGGGGCAAACTGATTGAAAAAATAGTAATACGTTTAAAGTGAGAATTTCTCTATAGTAGGCCAAAATTGGTATTAAGCCTTAAAAAGAAAGATATGAACATAAGAAAATAGTAATTTTACCTAAGCCTCATTATAATTGGATGCACTTGAGATTGTAAGATTTTAAAACTGTGAGTGAGTATAAATCTGTATTATTTAAGATAAGTTCTCAATTAAAATTATACGGGGAGAACATTACTAATGAGGACTTGCTAGGAAAAAAAATATTTTCAACTTTTCATGTTTCAAATGTGATCTTGCAACAACAATACCATGAAAAGGGTTTTAAGATAATTATTCTGAATTAATATCATGTTTAATTGTGACTAAACAAAATAACAAACTATTAATAAAAAATCATGAAACCTATCCTATTGGATTTGCTCCATTCCTTGAAGCAAATGTAGCAATACATAATGAATTTGAAAGACATAATCATTGTGGTAGATGTGGATGTGGTAAGTGGAACTATGGTTTAATGGTATAAAAGACCCTATAAAGTTAATAAAAAAAAAGATATTTAGTCTCACCCAACTTTTTGCTAATTAAGCTCCTAAACTTACAAAATTGATCAAATCGACCCATTGACCTTTAGTTTGTAACGAAATTGCTGAAGTGGCCATTAACGGTTATTGAGTCAGCTAATAGGTCCTGATGTGAAAAAGTAAAAAACTTTAGAAAATAAAAATTATTTTGAAAGTTCAAGCGCATAATGAACCTGAACAAACAGTTGTCCAAGTTCATTTGAATTTGGACACCTATTTATCTAAATTTATTTTAAAAATTATAAAAATAATTAAAATATTTTCTAAAAATAAAAATTAAAAAAAACATATAAAAATCGTATAATGGCATATCATATATATATATATATATATACTTTAAAAATACAGAATTAATAGGTTGAAAATTTGGAGTCAAGAGTCCAGATCTATGAAAGAGATTGAACTTTGGCAAAATATTGAAGAATTTACATTTTTTGTTGAATTATTGTTGGTTCACTTAGATTGGATTGCTATGATTTGCTGGCCATTGACAGCTTTTTGGGAGCTCCAAGTGGTGTTAAATTCCTTTCTTCTTGGGATGTTGTGATTGGACTTTTTTTTTTTTTTTAAATAAGATTTCTTCCATATGATTTATAAAACACTGTGTTTCCAAAAAATCAATGGGCGATAGTTTGAAACTTTTAAAGTATTATAATTTAAATTCGGTAATTTATTTTGATAATTTTCATTATAAAATTATTATTCTAAATATCATTATTTAATCTTCATTTAATATCTAATACACACATGAAATCTTATAAATATTTAAGAATATTTTATGTTTTATAATACGATTTTATATATTTTTAATTTTTCTTTTTTTATTTTAAGGAAATTTTTAATTATTTTATAAATTTTGGATTTTTAATTATTTATACTGTTTGTATATTTTTAAATAACTTGTTTGATTTTTTTATAATTTTAGAATAAATATGGATAAATGGATGTTGATTCAAATGAACTGCATGACCATTTGTTCAGTTCATTATGAACTTGAATTTTCAAAATAATTTCATATTTTTATTTTTTAAAAAATTGATTTTTTTAATTCTTTGCTGACTTGGTAGACAACAACATGTGTTGATGTGGATCATGACGTTAATGCTCGTTGGCTAGCTCAACAGTCATAAACGACATGTCAACGATTTCGTTAAAAACTAACAGCCAACATTAGTCAAAGGGCTTTAATTAATTTTGTAAGTTCAAGGGCTTAATTGGGTGAAAAAAGTTAGGAAGGGCTTAATTGAATTTTTTTGAGATTATTCGAGGGCCTTTTATATCATTAAGTCGTGAAATAATAATCATCAAAAGGGAGGTCATAATAATTCTTTTTACCACCAGAATTAGAAAAATGAAGATAAGTAAGAGAAGAACAAAAATTCTCAAGAAAGTCCTTTAAAAAATAGAGATAACTTATGTTTTCGATGTGGTATGAAAGACCATTGGTCACTTACCTATAGTACACATAAACATTTAATTAAAATCTGTCAAGATTCTATTTGACAAAAGAGAAATAATGTAGAAACAAATAACAAAATTGGTGTTGAATTAAATTTGACATACTAGAATGATAACTCCCAAGCTTTTTGAGGATCATGCTTAAAGAACTTACTATTTTATTAGGGATGGAGATAATTAAAATTACTTTATTATTTTGTTTGTTTTTATTATTCAACATAGCTTTTTACTTTCTTTAGGATATGTTTTCCTTATGCTAAAGGAGTATATAAGCCCTTAAACTTTGACCGAAAAATTAATTAAGTCTCTCCACCAAAAATGCATTCAATTAAGTCTACAAATTCTCAAATTGCATTAATTAAGCCTTTTGGCTGACATTTTCCATCTTTGATCGTTACAACATGAACATATAGCCACGTTAACGCTATAACGATCAAAGACAGAAAACATCAGTTAAAAGGCTTAATTGATGCAATTTGAGAGTTTGAGGGTTTAATTGAGTGTGTTTTTCGCGGTGAGGCTTAATTGATTTTTTCGAAGTTTAGGGGCTTAAATACCCTTTTAGCCTTTCCCTAATGTTTATTTGCTACATTTCTCCTTATATATTTCGTTTATAATGAAGCATATGAACATTAGAGAAATTATCTACTCTAGCTTATTACACATACATTACTATGGTTAAATCACATGCATAGTGAGTCGGAAGTTTACCAGTCCAAATATATTAATTAATTGACATGATTGTTAAACTATCTCAATCAATAATGATGCAAAAAATGAGAATTTACATAGATATTTATTAAAGAATTTGAAGATTCTTTATTTTAAAAATTTCTCAAGTGTTGCTTGTTCTCAAAGAAGATTATTTATTAGAACCTCACTAGTAAAAGTTAAAATTGAATCTCTTGTATTTATGAATGAAAGATGACGTCATTTACCTAGTAAGTGGATGTTTTGATATTATTTTGGTACATACATCTACAAGACAATCACATGTGAGTTATCAAATTGTGACCTGTCATTTGTGAGACTACTTGTTTGATAATTAGTTGAAGAACAAACTTTAGATTATGCAATTGAGACAATTCTTGCCTATGTTGGTGAGTTTTTTACTTAGGCTTTCAATTATTATTGAATGCTAGATTGTCAATATGAATAGCTATAACAAAGCCCGATACTTTTGAGAACAAAAATTGTTTAGCATAATTAATTATTAAGTGCCTCCAGTTAGTAGCTAAACCATTACTTTTGAGAATAAATTTTTTTGTATATGCATAAAGATATGATATTTTACATGCATCAACTCTTGTACGAATCATGTTAATAAGTTATGATAAATACTCCTCATTACACATGGCTTTGGGTGAGAGCCAAATATTTTCTATTTTAGAATTTTTGAATGAGCGGTATATATTCAAAATGCTCTACCACAATGCACAAAATGCATATTTAAAGAAAGTTAGGAGTAAATATTAGTTATTAGTTCAATTCTATCTTTTTTTCTTATTATTCTTTAGCTATTTTTAGCTACTCTTCTCACCTCATTATGTGAGTTAGAAGAACCTTTTATTATGTTATATCATCAGGGTAATGATCCATCAACCTGCTAGTTCTTTTTATGAGCCACAAATAGGAGAATTTATCCTAGAAGCAGAAGAACTACTGAAACTTCACGAAAGCCTCACAAGGGTTTATGTACAAAGAACGGGCAAGCCTTTTTTATTAGATATTTTTAGAAAATTGGAGATTCTATTATGATTTGATTTGGTGATTACTTTTTTGATTTGATATTTTTCCCAACACTAGGAGGAGAGAAATAACAAACTAGATGAAATAATTACTTGGGATTAATATCATTATTTAGATCCTTACATAAAGTAATTTGAACCAAAAGTTTAAAGATAATTCACTTTAGTGCAAGTTAACTACTAGATGCACTTACTGACCTGATAGAATAACCAAATGTTATATACTAGCTAATGTTTTGATTTGAATTGAAGTCCAAGTAGGGCAACCTATTAGAATATATGAAAGTAATGCATACCTGAAGCATGGTAGATCGATTGGTTCTAAGGATGAAAATTCTTATAAAAGAAAATAACAAATCTAAATGGTCATATAGTAGACGTGGGTGCTCCAAAAAACACCAAAAATAACTAATTATTAAAACTATAGAAGAGATTTATGTACATGAAGATTAAAATAGAGAAACTGAAGAAATTTTAATAAGTTATGTCAAAGTGAGAAAATATGGAATTGAAATGAAATGTTGTCGACAATAGTTTTGCATGCAATATTATTTTTGAAATAATAAAAGAAAATGAGGACCTTGAATAAATTTGTCGTGAAATATAGACATAGAATAGATTGGTCAAAATAGAAAGAGACAATTCAAGTAGAATTAAACTCACTTTCAAATTGTGAGTTTCTAGACCTATAGTAAAAAAATTTAAAGGTGTAAAGTTTGTGGAGTACTAATTGACAGTTTTGCAAAAACAAAATAAGAAAAATGAAGTTTTCCTCTAAGTCCTAACATTTATTATGAAAATATATAATATTATTTTTGATAGATACAATAACATTTAAATATCTTATTAGTTTGGTGGTCCATAAAAAGTTGGCATACGCCTAATGATCGTTGTTACAGGCTTTTATATAAGTCACTATATATATTGAAATTTATATTAAAATCCTTAAAGGATTTAAAATGCTAGAAGCATATAAAATTCTCGAGAAATTGTTCAATGTGTTTGCATAAATATTTATATAAATTAATTTGAACATATATATTTTTATAGAAGGATGATGATCAAAGTTTGATTAATGTTAGAACTCCTAAAAGATTAAAATATATTTCCTCAAAATTCTTCCTCACTCACTCATGACATTTAGAAGAATCATGATTTAAACATTTAGTAAATCTGTTAAAGTGATCATTTGAAAAGTTAGTATTCAAGATTGAAATACGTAGACTCTAATATATTATGTGACGTTGTCATGAGAGGGAGTAAATATCATTTGTACTCTTTTACCCTTAACTGATTTTTTCTCACCAAATTTTCTTGGTAAGCTTTTTAATAAGGTAGGATGTTATGCGTATTAATATTTTAACAAGATTGATTTATTGTTTGTTTTCAAAATTTTAATTTAATCCAAACCACTCAAATAGTAGAATGATTAACAATGTAATTTGTAAATTGATTTAAAAAGTATGTTGATAGAGAATATCAAATATTAATGAACATAAAATTTGATGATGAAATTAATTTCAAATTTTGATAATTAAAATAAAACTTTAAAAAAATTAAGTGATAGATAACATACATTCTCTTATAATATAAATTATAATAAAATATATATGTTGAGTTGGAAAAGGATGAAAGAAAATTAGTAGCAAACAATCCAAGACAAATAAAACTAAGGATATATCCTTAAAAGCATTGATCAACACTTTTCCTCACTTCAAACTTCAAATCTCAAACCATATTGCCTTCTTCTTAGGCCTGCTTAAAACCATCAACTTCAATCCATTACTTTTTATATAAAACAAATTCATGAATTTATTCTAAAAATGTATAAATTCCTGAATTGGAAAAATACTCATAAATGTTATATGTATTATTATCACACAGTTTATATTATTTTCAAAGTCTAAATCCATAATTTCATATCAAAATTCTCAAACACAACCTGAAAATAGGAGAAATCCTCAAACCCATTAATACCCACTTCTTAAGAATAACCAAATGAACT
Organism: Gossypium arboreum; assembly: GCF_025698485.1. Classification (NCBI taxonomy): domain Eukaryota; kingdom Viridiplantae; phylum Streptophyta; class Magnoliopsida; order Malvales; family Malvaceae; genus Gossypium; species Gossypium arboreum. The sequence continues at coordinate 132,937,870 of NC_069075.1, forward strand.
AACTATAAAAGAAGCCATTTCTACCTTAAAGCAAGATAATCAAAGCTGAGTTTTGCAATGAACATTCCCTAAACAGAATTAGCCACTTACATTATTCATCTTAGTTTGGTTGTTGGTTTCCAGCATCAGCCCAAAATGGATATGAGGAAAGTGTGCCCACTCCATGTACGAATTGATTAAAAATAAAAAAAGTCAGTATAAACCAAAAAAAGTAAATTCTAAACAAATTTGTTACCATGCATTTCCTTACATTCTTAGCAGCAGTGCTGAATGCTTCTCTGTGGCTGATATCTGGATTGTTGGCCTTGATCCTTTGAATCTCCTCTCTACATTGGTCCACAATTAAATCCATATAATTATTTACTCTACTGTCAGACATTTAGCCTTCCATATAAGTTAATGGTGTTTAAGATATCGTACTTAATGAAGCGGTTGTATGCAGAAGGTACTCGCTGCCTCTTCTCGGGAGCTGAAAAACAAACAATGGCCCCTTACGCACATTATTTAAGAAAAAAAGTGGAAGGACTCAAAAAACAAGGTTTTAAATAGAGAGTTTATTTAATTAACTTACGTCGGTTCACTACCCTTTCCTCAGTCGCATTGTTAGGCAGAGGAGGTCGCATTGACAACTTGTTGTGGCTGCATTTCGATGAGGAACCCAAATCCCTCCTATAATCCTCTATTGCATTATTGGGTGCCTAATTATTATCATAATGTACTGGCTGATTAGTCCTTTCTTAAGTGAGAGAGAGAAAAAAACATTCAAGTGGGTGAATCAGTTAGAATTGTACCATCATTTAATATAGACCCCTAAATAAGTTTTGTAATGAAAAAAACCAATTGTTCTCTTACAAAAACCCACCCACCTTTTGCCTCTTTCAATTTTCATCTTGTTTTTGTTTCCCTAGATGAAGACAAAGTTCTCCAAATGAAATCATTACAGCACTAACTTACATGTCAATCAAATCAAGCTACCCAAAATCAGACCTTAGTAAACAAAAACAAAACATGAAAAGCGGCTGTAAAGTCCAGCTCCACCGAAAAGCAAATTAATTAGGTTTCAATCATGGAGGCTGCTAGGGTTTCCCTGTCGACTGCAACTATTACATAAAAAGAAAAATAAAATTTAATTAGAAATTCATCATTCATATATCATATCACCTGAATATCTTGCCATGACAGTGACTGAGATGCGGCGGCTGCCATGTTAACGGACCATAGATTGGTGCAGTGCCCGCATCGGACTGTCACTATATCAAACAGACTGCTGCATGGAACGCTCACCTGCGCATTAATCCCTTAATTAATTAACTATTTTTTTATTAATAGTTTGCAAACCAAAATTCAGCTGTAAATTAGTAACCACGAATCAAAGAAAATCACAGATCAGCTGAAGATTCTTAAAAAAAAAGGATTTTCTTTATGATAATGATATGCTAGCTTCTATTTTCTTCCTAGATCAACAATATATTCAACTTAAGAAGGAAAAAAAGGAAAAAATAGTGACTAGGTCATTCGAATATTGGTCAAGGAAGAAGCTTCTTTTTTACCCCAAAAAACATAATTAAAAAAAAAAAGATCAGAAATCTCAAAGGCTTTCACTTCCTCTCTTTTTCTCTCTGGTCTTTGCATTAAGACTTTATCTTTGACTGCAAAAGAAGAAGAAAAAGAAAAGTCCAACGATGGAGACCTGACTGGTAACAAAAACAAGAAAACCCAGAAAGAAAATCAATAGGTTTCAGTAAAAAGCTATCCTCAGAAGCAAAGAGACAGCTTTTATCAGCATCTAAATTGTTCTTTTCTTCTTGTAAGATATACATGGAGAAAGAAATTACTACCAACACTTAAAAATATGAATTAAAAAAGATGTTAGTGGTGGCCTGTTGATAAGAAAGTGTGGAAATAAAGAAAAAATAAATAAAAAAGGCAGATCCCACCCATTAGAAAAAAAAAAAAAAAGGAAAAGAAGAAGAAGCAGCAAAGATCCATCAGATAAGATACCGCAAGAACTATGTTGCAAAAGTTGCAAGGGATATAGCAGAGTTGCTCAGGCACAACTTCGATGCAGCTCGACATGTCTTTCAAAGCTTAAAAGCAACCTCTCCTCAACCCCAACCCCTAGAAGGAACACCAAGCAAGAAAGATAACCAAATAGTTCGTCTCTCTAGATAACAAACTAGTAAAAACCACAAGAGGAAAGCAACACTCGGAACCCCCCCAAAAAAAGCTTTTAATTCCCTCCTCAACTCCTTGCTTTAAACCCGGGCTATGTATATCACACCAGTAAACTAAATTTCCCTTTATGTATAGAAAAATTTATTGGGAGAGAGAACCAAGGGATAGCATCCAAAGAGGTATTTAATAAGATATATATTTATATATATATATATATATAAGAATGAAAAGAAAAAGAAAAGTGGGTAATTAGTGCCGATCGAAGTAGCCAGGGGTGGCAGCAAATGCTGCTGGGACGTGGAAGAGGAAATAAAAGGGTGATTTTCTCTAATGGGAAACCGGGTTTAGTGCAATTACTTGGTATTGGTGAGTTAAGGAGATTAGGGTTTGAAGAGAAACGAAAAAGGAATTTTGGAAGTATTACCTATCCTGTCCAGATTATGCTTGTTGCTATTATAATGAAATGAGTGTGACCCTGATCCTGACAACACCCCCCCTGCTACTTCCTCAGCGGACGATGGGGGCTAACTTTTCTTATCTCATTCCTTCTTTCTTCAACTATATGTAAATGGAATCTACCTACAAGATGTTAGAAGAAGTGGAAGTATTAGATTAAATTTAAATCTTAAAATCAATATTATTAAAAGTTTTACTTAAATACTACCTTCAATTTGAATAGTTTTAGACTCAAACTGCAAAATAATTAAATTAAAACACTTGTTATACCAAAAAAACAACTTGTCCAAAGCAACCTTAACAACAACGCTTAGCAATATTAAAGCTGTAGGATCTTGACTGTCCATTTTCAAATTTCATCATGTAAATATTATATGAGGACTAACTTATTAATATAATTAGTTAACTATATCCTCAAAGAAAAAAAAAAGTTGAAGGGTAACATTTTCAAATTCAAAATTCTAACATTAGTAACATTTTCGGTGTTCATGGGATTTAACCCTTCAAATTTCAACTTTTTAAAACTTTTAGTGTCCTTGGTCAACTAACTCCTATAGCAATTTAAATAATGCACCTTATATTTGTGAATAAATGGTAATAATCTTCAGCCCTAATATTTAAAATCCTTCCTCTTTACCTTTGGTTTCTTAACCTTAATTCTATATGTAATTTAATAACGACTTATAAAGGTTGTCATTCATTTAGTAAAGATTTGAGATATTTTTTCTATAACAATTATCTAGCTAGGGATGACCAAAGAAAAAAGAAAAAAAACTTAGGGTTCATTTTTTTAGCTGACAATTCAGCAAGCTGATATGGTGAAATGCACTCTTAAAATCGTTCGAAAAATAGATAAAACGTAAATGAAATTTGAAAACACACCTTTGATCATATTAAGAAATTAATATATAATATAATGATGAGAAGTTTATAATTACAAGATCAAGTAAATTTGTATGAGAACTTCAAATTTCATATAATTAGGTGTAAAATGAGTGATTTTTTGAACGATGAAGCCAAAGTGGGAACCATATTATTGCACCAAGTGGGGGGGTGTTTGAGTATCAATGACAAAGGGGAGTCATGGACCCTATTACAGTTGTGTTTCGAAAGGGTTATTAAAGAAAAAAAGGGACGACAGTAATAAGCAAAGCCTGCTGATGATGAAGCAAGTTGTGTCTGCTGTAAACCGAAAGGGAAAGTTCACTGAGCTCTTTCATCTTTATAATAGAAAGGGTTAAGCCTAAGATGAGATGAGATCGTGTACAGATTCTTTTTATTGCTTATACGATAGGGGTGCAGTAATAAATATAATTATATAGCATTATCTTCATATATAGGATGGGATCTTGGTGTGATATGTATATGGTGGGCTGATCTCTATGATCTGCAATACTGTGTTTGTTTGTAGTTTGAAGTAGGCACTTTAGTAGGAAAGTAATGGTGTCTATATCTAGGTGAATATGAAGCTCAGGAATTCAAGCTGATTGAAGCTTTAGAGAAGATAATTACTTTCTTCTAAGGCTAAAATTTTTATAAAAAAAAAAAACACTAACTTAGTAACTTTATTTAAGGAAGTTTTAAATTTTAATTTTTAAGATATGCAATTAAAATTGCCCTATTTTTTTTTCTAAAAGAAACAAAAAGATCAACTAATTAGTTACATCCATATGAACAGAAAAAAAAACCTCTAGCCTAATATTTCTTTATAAAATTCCGAACCATAAAAGGGGGAAATCAAAAAATTGCAAATCAACTTTAGAAGTTAAAGCTCCTTTTGCCAAGCAATCAGCAGCTGCATTTTGCACCCTGGGGATATAGCGCAACTGCCAATAGTTTTCCTGAGAAAGAATATTCTGGATTCGCCGAATCAAAGTAGAATTCGACATACCTAAAAATCTCCCTTGGATGGCCCGAATAACGTCCAAACTGTCCGAGAGGATTATTACACAATCGTGACCTCTTCTTTGAGTGAGCTTGAGACCTTCAAGGATGCCCCACAGTTCAGCATAAAAAATTTAGCACTTTCAAATATATCGGTTAAAACCAAAGAGCCACTGTCCATTAATTCCTATCTCTCGCGACCCCTCCAGCAGATCTATTTCCAGTATCCAATCTCATAGCCCCATCAGTCGATTTAGTTTTAGCTTATATGGCATTGTTGTTAATGCAATAATGAGGAAGACGTTAGTTTAAACGTACTTAAGCGCATTTTTTCCTCTAATTTAAGGGTGAAGACAATTCTTTTGGCTATCCATATTAATTTTTTTGGCTATCCATATTTGAAGTGATAAAATGGTCATTCAACTGCTTTGTATTTTTTGCTTTGATTCCGGTAATTGTAGTTATCTATATGATGGAGAGATGATAAGACAATTCTAAAGTTGACATAATAATAAATTTAGTCCTTAATATTTATACATTGTTTCAATTTGATCATAATTCTAAAAAAATAACCATTGAAATTTACACAACCTCAATTTAAACAAAAAATAAAAGAATTCAAATATATATAATAATTTTAAAAATTATATAAAAATAAGTTTTGAAAATTTCATATAAAAAATTCTCAAAAATTATAAAATATGAACAAATTCATTAAAAAATTTAAAATAAAATCTACAATAAAATATATGAAAATTCTAAAACTACACATAAATTGAAAATAAAAAAATGTACTCCACGGTTTCCTTCTTTTGAAACCAAAATTCTTAATATTAGAGTAACTCGAATTAGTTATAAGTGATTGTAAGTTTAGTTACAGGGTAATTTCACTATCTGTTGTAATTAGAACTATATGTATGGAAAGGGTCTTTAGTTTTGCTAGAGAAAAGATTAATGAATTATATTTCTATTATGGTAACAAAGTTTTAGTAGTTGTTGATTGCTACATTGATAGATCTTGCATGCATAAGAGACTCAGCAAATGGAAGGTTTTTCAACCCATTTGCATTTGTGTCACAAAAGGTAGCAGTTTTAGTTGATGATAGTAATTTTTTGCCGTGGAAACAACATGTGTTACTAGTTCTCAAAACCCATTGACTACACTTTTTCATTAATGGTACAATTATCGTGCCGCCGCAAGATATTGTTGGGTTTGACGGTGTATCAGTTGAAAATTCGGCCTATGATCAATATTAGCAACAAGATTCTACTTTGTGTGCCTAGCTTTTTTCTACCATCACTGCTTCATTGCACAATCAACTGGTTGATTGTTTATCTTCGGCTTTTGAATTTTTGGATACTCTCACACGAATTTTTGGTAGCTAATCTGCCACCAAAGCAATTAGGTATCGATCTTTACTTCACAATTTTAAGAAAAATAACCTTTCAATGTCTGATTACCTGGTAGGGATTAAACACCATTGCAATTCCTTAGCGGGAGCAGTCAACAGGTGTCTTTGGAGGAGCAACACTCTGCTGTTCTGAATGGTCTTTCATCGGAATATGATCATGTAGTTTCTATTGTTACAACGAGCAGAGTCACTTTTGATTTACAAGGGATCTCAATGGCGCTTCTCGATGCGGAAGCTCATTAGGAAGCCCATTTATCTTAGAGTACGATATTGGAAAATCTTACGGTGGATAACAAGTCATCTAAGCCAGCTTCATCGGATCTTCCCACATACACTAGTCAACCACTACCTCAGGCGTTTTGATCTAGTTGTGGAGCTTTTCATAGTCAAGGACGTGGACGGTTGGTTGTGGTATACGACTGCAATTCAAATATGCGGCAAGTTTGGGCACGTTGCTTACTACTACTACCATTGGTACTATTCTACGTACGATAAGGATGATGCTGAAAATGTTAATCCTAATTTAGGGTTAGGTCAATTGGGCTCTTCTTTTCATAGGCCCACTTCCTAAAAAATCTTGAACCAATCTCTGCCTATATGTGTCATGTTGAAAATAGGCTATCAGGTTCTCATCCAACTAGGTCGACAGCTGGGTCTTTTAATTGTTAGAATTCTGGGTCTTTTGAGTGTCATTAGTCTGGGATTCATACACATTATCCAAATGGTGGCCATCATTCTTGTTTTTCCCATTATGTTTGTTCTGTTTCTGGCATTTCTCCATGTTCTGCAAGTGTGCCTAACATGTATCCATCAGTTGTTGCATCAATTAATACTATTCCATCAGTCGTCTCTGACTTAGCTTGGTATCCAGATAGTAGAGTGACAACACATTTGACTAATGACATTGCTAAGCTTACTGAATGTCGTGTGTATAATGGGTCAGGTAAGCTGGTTGTTGGGAATGATCATTCCATAACTATTTCTCATATTGGTAAGACTATTTTATCTGATGGATCTCACTCATTGCCACTTAAAGATTTACTCTATGTGCCTAATATTCGCAAAAAACTTTTTTCTATTTCAAATTTTGTAAGGACAATAATATGTATTTTGAGTTTTATCTCACTTCTTGCTTTATAAAGGATCTAGCAACCAAACGGATATTGCTTCAGGGCACCGAGATAAGCCATTTGTGGCTAGTAACACAGTCTATTCAACACTTCTTGAGTTTGTTGTTGCTGACTTATGGGGTCCAACTCCTTATTATTCTTCTAGTTGTCAATACTACATCTCTTTTATGGATGCTTTTTCGCGACACATATGGATTTATTTTTTTCGAAAATAATATGAGCATTGAATGCTTTTTTATCATTCAAAACTCATGTTGAACTACAGTTGGGAGTTAAGAGCAAGCAGATTCAAACTAATGGTGGATGAGAGTTTCAAAGCTTTGTTCCATATTTTAAGAAATAATGTATAACACATCGTCTCTCTTGTCCATACACATTTGAGTAAAACGACTTGGTGGAAAGATGACATTGGTAGATTGTTGAAATGGGTCTAGTGCTTCTTGCTCATGCCTTTTTACCTTTTAGTTATTGAACTAATGTTTTTATCTTTGGATTCTATCTTTTGAGCGTGCTTTCGAGGAAGGTGGTAGGTTGAATGTCTCCAAGTGAAAGACTTAAAGGTCAAAACCCTTACTACAAAGGGTTTCGAGTGTTTAGGTGTCTTTGTTATCCTTTTCTTTAAGGCCATACAATTTTCATAAGTTGCAGTACTGATCCACGTCGTGCACATTTTTAGGGTATGCTCCTAATCACAAAGGTTATAAATGCTTGAATAAAGCTAGGCCTATGTACATTTCTCGGCATGTGCAATTTGATGAGGATGTTTTTCCTTTTTCCAAGTTCAAATCTTTTATTTCGAGTTCTCCTTTAGTATCAAATAACTCAAGTATTGTTACTACACTCCCAATCTTCATGTTTCCTCCATCTATGAGTACTTCCTCAGTGGTACATAATGATGTTGCTTCTGGCTCTTATATGTTATCTCCTCAGTATTCTTCTACTTCTATTAGTGGTGCTGCTCCTATTGTATATGTACTAGACTTGGTGGTTGTTCAACATGATCCGATGGTGATTCCTTTGGGTTCTTCAGTGCATTTGGATCAGCAAACATCTATTTATAATAACTGTCATTGATAAGTCATAAAAATAACATATTTTTAATCTCATTCTTGATGCAATTTTGGATTATTTATTACGTAAATTAGTGAACTTGATGCTCATAATCCTTTAAATTCATGTTTCTATACTTAAGAGACATTTGGGAGAGAAATAGTTAAAATAAACCAAAATCAGACAAATAGAGCTGTTTCCAGGATCCATATGGCCTAGGCATTTCCAAACTAGCTAGCCACAAGCCTGTGTGGCTCACACGGGCTAGCCACATGCTCATGTTCCAGCCCCTGTCAATATCGTACATTACTTCCCAAATACACGAAAAACCTAATTTTTAAGCTTTCTGAGCATTCTAAAGTCTATAAATACATATTAGAAGAAACTGAAGGGGGTGCTAAGAGAAGAATGAAGAAAAGACTTGAAGAACGCCATCGGAATCAACTCAGAAGCGGATCTCCTTCAAGATTGAAGATCTCCATCTAATTTCCTTCGATGTTTTATTGAGTTTTTTTATGTCTTGTTGTTATCGTAACTTTGAGATGTTTGCATGCCAGATTATGAATTAAATTCCCTAGATACATAGGGAAGATGAAACCTATGATGAATTTTATTATTTGATTTCTGATTTACATGATAAATACTTGATTCTTGTTCTCAATTATGTATGCTTATTTCGTGTTTTAATATTTTTGGGATATTAATTCATGTTTAATGTGCTTATTTCAGTGGAGCAAAAGTCCATGTTTAAGAGTAGATCTAGCATAATTGAGTGAAGTTGCATGCAATTTTAGAAATAGAACGACATAAACTGAATTAGAGTCAAATCTAATAAGAGAATCCATAGATTGAGTTAATGCGATGATAGGGGTTTTAATTAGAAAGAGATTTCAATTAATCAACCTAGAGTCAGTTGTTCTTACTTTTGAAAGGGATATTAACATAATTTAGGGATTTCTACGGATCAAGACACAAGTGAATAAATCGTTTAATTCAGATTCAAAATAATAGGTAAAGCCTAGGTGGATTCTTTCCTTGGTATTGTCTTTCTCATTGGTTGCCTTCAATTATTTTTCTTATTTCATTATCAGTTGCGTTCGTAGTTAAATTAGATTAAAAATAATCACTTCAATTTATCGGCTAAATAATAGAAAAATGGTAATTTCTAGTACTTTTAGTCCTCGTGGATACGATATTCCCTATTCACCATAGCTATACTATTGTTCGATAGGTGCGTTTGCCTTTGTCATAATTATAGTTAGTTTAGTGGCCATCAGTCATCCTAGGATAACTCGAAGAAAAATGGGTGTTTACAAGCCCAAAGTTTACACTTCCACAATAAATCCGGTTGAGCCGAGTGACATTCATGAGGCCATGTCTATTTCGTCCTAGAAAAATGTTGTTCATGATAAGTTATAGGCTCTAGTCAAGAATAATACCTTGGATTTAGTCTCTCCACCAGCTGATAGATCACTTTTGGGCTGCAAATAGTTATTCAAAATTAAGAACTCCAATGAGAGTGTAGCCCGTAACAAAGTTCGTCTCGTCGCTCAAGGGATTTTACAAGCTCCTAGGTTATATTACCATGAGGCTTTCAACCCAGTGGTCAAAGCTAATACCGTCATAACAATCTTTGCTTTAGTCATGTTAAGAAAGTGGAAGTTGTGTCAAGTTGATGTGAACAATGCGTTCTTGAATGGTGACTTGGTTAAAGTTATTTACATGAAACAACCTCTTGGGTTTGAGGTGTGTGATGCTGATGGAAATCCACTTGCATGTCGGCTGAACAAAGCTTTGTATGGTCTTAAGTATGCATTAAGGGTATGGTTTGAAAAGTTACGATATTTTCTTGTTCAACAGTTGAAATTTCAATCTTCAAAAGCTGACCCATCATTGTTTTTCAAGTAGGTTGTATCAAGTTATGTGTTTATGCTTGTGTATTTTGATGATATAATAGTAACTGGTGATAATTGTTCTGAACTTGAGAAGGTGATTCGGTGTCTTAATGAGAAGTTTTTTTTGAAGGACTTAGGCAAGTTAAGTTATTTTCTTAATCTTGAAATTCATCATCATGATGAGTACATTCATGTATCTCAGCAAAAGTATGCTCGCGAACTATTAGAGCATGCCAACATGGCAAATGCCAAGCCGTTAAACACCTCAATAGTAACTTCTCCTAGTTTGATTGCTGTGGCTGGTTCCTTACTTGGGGATGGTACTTTCTATAGGCAAATTGTGGGTAGTTTCCAATATTTGTGCTTAACTAGGCCAGACATAACATTTGCTATTAATAAAGTTAGCCAGTACATGCATCAACCCCATGATGGGCATTGGGCAGCTGTCAAACGAATTCTGAGGTATATCCAAGGTACAGTTACTCATGGATCGGTGTTTCAGCCTTTGAGTGTGTCCTTGACAGGTTTTTCTGATTCTGACTGGGTTAGTTCACTTGAAGATCGTCAGTCAACCTCAAGTTTTTGCTTGTATCTTAAGGATAATCTCATTGGTTGGGCTTTCAAGAAGTAGAGTGTGGTGTCTTGGTCAACATCTAATGCTGAATATATAAGTATTTGAATGCTACATCCAAGTTGACTTAGTTTCACTCGTTGCTTGATGAAATCAGAGTAAAACTTAAAGGTGTACCAATAATTTGGTGTGACAATTCCAACATTGTGCCTTTGGCTGCCAATCTTGTGTTGCATGCTCAACTCAAGCATGTTGAGCTTGATTTACATTTTGTTCATGATAAGGTGCTTAGTGGTTAGCTTCAAGTGAATCATGTACCTAACAGTGATCAGATAGCTAATGTACTTACCAAGTCATTGACTGCATGAGCGTTTTCTCATTGTCGTGACAAAATGAATGTAATAGTAATTGATGATTTTTTTTTTTTTTGTGAGCCTGGAGAAGGAATATTAGAATAACTAGAATTAGTTATAAGTAATTGAAAATTTACTATCTGTTGTAATTAGAAGTATATGCATGGCAAAGTTCTCTAGTTTTGGTAGAGAAAGATTAATGAATTACATTTCTATTATTAAAACTTTTTAACTACCCCATAAATAAATAAATAAACTCCATTCATTCTTCAACCACACATCACTTTTATCTCATCCCCAATTGAACCATCATCCACGTCATGCCCATCTCATTTTCTGTTTGAATTCCTATTAAATCAATTTTGTGGGTTTGTTACTTAGTCTCACCAAAATTAATCCACAAAAATTGCTTAAATGTTATTGAGTAAATTGAAAAGTCATAAGAAATAAAATGAAGTAGTGAATTTAAGTATAAAATTTGTTTGATATATTTTTAAAATTAAGTATGGAATATGATTAGATTGTTTGATAAAAGTAATTTTCAAAATTTTAAAGGTAAAATATTTAAAGGATAATGTTAAAAGAAATAAAATTAAATTAAAATTAAAAATTGTACTTTAAGTGATAAGTCGTTCTTTATCTACTTATCATTTTCCATAATTTTCATTGAAAAAATTCTATAATTTACTTTGTATTATAGATTATCAAACATACTTAAAAAATTATATCACTAAAAATTTGGGTTCCTTCTGATTTAAGGAAACAGAGGCCATTTTCGTTTTCATTTTCTTGGAAAATGGAAAACATTGAAGAAAATGTGTTTGGTGAAAAAAATTAAAATGATTTTAAAAAATGAAAATATGTGAAAATTAGAAAATAATAAAAGTTATTTTCATTGTTTTCACTAAAAATGTTTTTGTAAAAGTGAAAATAATGAAAATAGAGTTTTTTAACTTTAAATTAATTGACTCTAATTTAAATTGTATAAACACAAAAATATTCTTTTTTAATATTTTTCATATATTAAATTCAGTAGCCTCATCGAAATAAATATGAATGTAAAAATTGTTAATTTATTTCTCATTTTTTCTATTATAATAAAATAGTTACTAAATATGTTTTTATTATTGAAAACAATTTTTACCTTATTTACTAGCTAATTTAATTTTTAAATTAGTTATCAAACATTGTCTTAATAAAAAGTAAACTCATCTCCATATCTGTCCCTTTTGCAAGAATTTCTTCATCCCTTTCTTGCTTTCTCCTTTATGTTTTTCTACACTAGAGCCTAATTTGATAAACCATTAAAATTTATATTTTAAATGATTTAATATTTTCACATGTTTAATAATACAAATTAAAATAATCTGATAGAATTTTTCTATAAAAGTTTGAAAATAATAAGTAGAGAGCTACTTATCACTTAATGGAGAATATTTTCAATTAATTTATTTTTATTTTAATATTATATTATCCTATAAAATATTTTTAAGTTTAGATTTTAATTTTTGTTTAAAATAAGGTGAAATGTTTAAAAATAAAGATAAAAGGTAAAATATATTTTTTATAATTTAAAATCTATATTTATCAAACAATCTAATTATATTCAGTAATTAATTTTAAAAATATATTAAAAATTTTATAACTTAATTTTTAATTTATCAATTAACCCTTAAATTTTCTACATACATTTAATTTTTCAATTACTTCAAAGAAAAATAAGATTTCAATTATTAATATTCTAGCGTTAGAACCCTCAAGGAAAATAATTCCGAGTTTTTCTTAATAATCCAAGAGAAAAAGTTTCAAGAAGCTCTAAATCCAAGCAAACTATTTGAATTTGGCAACTTATATTTACTACTTATTTTTTTATCCTAATTAATATCTAAATTTAGAAACAGTAAACTAAGTTAATACTTTTTATTGGTAGTTAAAAGATTATTCTTTTACTTTCCATGAAGTTAGCGAGTACGCCCAAAAATTAATCATGAAATTGTTTACCTATTTTATTAATGAAGATATTGTCATTATTATTTTCTTTATCAAATTAAATAACTTGATTAATAACAATGCCTTGAGAATAATATAATTATTCTTAAATGCCTTTAGTTGAGTATTATTATGGGCTTGAACAATAATAATGCATTAAGACTAATATGTGGTTGATTGATGATAATATATTGTCATGGGTATGAGATATTAAGTCAATGCATGGATACATGTTAGAAGAATAGTATACAAAGCTAACCCACCATGAGAATGTTTCTTGAATTATTAGCAATTCTCTTAGTAATAATGGTATTTACGATCCTTAATATTAAGGTCACTATAGTTACAACATAGGGAGTTGTATATTCTGATATAGTCAAACATCTTCTGTAACGAGTAGTATTATAAAAATTGTTGTTGGATATAACACAAACTATGTAATAGAAGCAATATCTTGAGCCATTTAATTGAGTGAGACTAAAACTACGTAGTCATACTCAAATGAGTTGATATGATATATCAAACTCATTTGTTTATATTAGTCTACTCAGGATTCAAGAAATAAAAGATGGACTATACAATTGTGATTGTTTCATGACTTGTGTTCAATTCAGATACCATGAATAAAGGGATATCCTATACGATAATATTATCATATAAAGGTTATGTCGGACCATGACTTCCTTCAAATTGGATAGTACTGATACATTGCTAGATGTTGTTGTAGGCCAATTTTGGCCCGTTTACAAAATACCCAGGCCCATTAAACCATTTAACCCATCCTCAAACCCAAAACCTAAAATTAACCTAGCCCAACATCCAAGCCCAATTCCAAAACCCTAGACTCCCACTTGCCTCTTCCCACTCTCCCATGCTTTGTCGCCACCAAGACCACTCCCACTCTCCCATGCCGTCTGCGCCAAGACCATCACACACCCCATTGTCCATGCCCATGCCCCGCAAACAAGCAAAACAGAAGCAAGAATAGAGAATAATAATAAAGTATGTAAAAATTAGGCTATATAAAGCCACCCAAACAACAAAAAAAGGGGGAAAGGGATAAAAAAGTTTGTATCAAGAACACAAAAAAAAGGAAAGCTCAGAAGGTGAACTTCAATTTTTTCTCTGTTATCTCAATCTTTCTGTTTATCTTTGCTTTGTTTTATTTTTTTTCTTTAACTTACTTTAAAACGAAAAAGAATCAAGGAAGAAAAGAGTATTACCGGATCTACCCGTGGCCGCTCCCCTTTCCGTTCGGCACGATGAATCGCCGGTGATGATGGGTGTTGAAACCTTAACTGAAGAAAGGAGGAAGAGATAAAAGAGGGGAAGCAAAAAAAAAAAATCCAGCAAAAAATTCCAGCACCAAAAAAAAATTTCCAGAAAAAAATTTCCAGCAAAAAAAAAAAAAAACAATAGAACGACCCAAAACAAATTCAAATTAGAGATTGAAGAAACAAAAAAACCTAAGGTGATTTTTTTTATATTTTATTTTAATCCGATTTTAAGTTTTTAACCTATATATATTAAAACATAAAATATAAATAAAATAAAATAAAAACAAAAAAAGATTTTTTTTACCTTCTAAAACAATCAGTAGTACGGTGGCCGGCGGCCGGGCCACGGCGAACCTCCGTGACCGGTCGCCTGACCAATTCCTTCCCTCCCTTCTCTCTCCTCTCTCTTCCTCTCTCTTCCTTTTTTTTCTTTCCTCCTCCAAATAATTTTTTGGGTTATTTTGGCCTTATATAGCCCTCAAAAGCACGCGTTTTGGGGTTGTCATTTAACCCCAAAACGACATCGTTTTGACTTGGACCGGTTCGACCCGACCCGACCCGCCTAGGATCCGCGTGTTTTTTTAAAGGAAGGGCAAATTGCGCTTTTAGCCCTTCCGCTTTTTATTACTTTACAATTAAGTCATTTTTTGTTTTTTTAATTTGGCCCCGGAATTTGTCACGATTTTCAATTTAGTCCACAATGATGTGCTGCATTTTATGGGAAGGAATATTTGCTGTTTTGGTCCCCTGATGTTTCCGCGTGTGTTCAATATAGTCCTTTCCTTTTATTTTTATTTCAATTTTGCCCCAAATATTTTGTTTTTAGCTCAACTTAATCCTTTTTAGTTATTTTACTATTTAAATCAATTATTTTAGTATTATTATTATATTTTATTCACTTATGTAGTGTGTTAATATTTTTTATCATTTCTAATATGTATATATATATATATATATATATATGTGTATATATATATATATATATATATATATATATATTATGTATATATGCCATTAGTTATATATTTCTTATGTATATATTCTTAAATACTATTATATACATATATATATATATATATATGTATATTTTAAATTCCATATTGTGTATATATTATTATTACAAATTATTACTATTGCTAGTATTATTATAACTATTATTATATTAGTGTATATTTTATATACATATATATATATATATATATATATATATATATATATATTTTGCACATATCATTATTTTATATTATTGTTGTAAATTTTTATGTATTTATTTTTATGTACGTTTCCTAATATTTTCTTTTATTGTAGATATTATTATTATTATTACATACTTTTATTATATATATATACATATATATGTATTTTTATGTACATATTATTATTTTATATTATTATTACCAAATATATCATTTTTCCTATTTTATTATTAGTACATGATTTGTTTCTATTTTGTAAATATCATTATTATTGTTATTTTAATATTCTAGTATTCCATGTTAATATTTTTCATTAATGATATCTTCTTTTTTTTTTGCGTTCTTTATCTATTTTTAATTTCTCACTTTAGGAATATTTTTCTCATGTTTTAATTAATTTCAAAATAAGGCAATGTACCGATTTAATATTAAGCTATCAATTTCATCGCTATGTTGGGTGAAATTGTCGGCTTGTGAAACGGGACACCTTTCTAAAAAAAAATCGAAAACTAAAATTCCTATTTTTCAATCGGATCACGATTAAATATTATATTGAACTCGTATTTTGAAAATCAAGTCAATACATGTTTATGAGATACCAATTTTGGGCGTCGTGAGGGTGCTAATACCTTCCTCGCACAGAATCGACTCTCGAACCCCAATTTTTCTCTCGAACTTTCACGTAGACCTAAATTTGGCCTTCTTTTTGTTTTAAAATAATTTTATTAGGTGTCCGATCACACCTATAAAAAGGATCGGTGGCGACTCCCTTTGTTAATAAAATCGGAAGTTGGTTTTCAAATGTTTAATAAATCACCATAATTAGCGACCAAGCGTAAAATTTTTTTTTCGTCGCAACAGCTGGCGACTCCACTGGGGAAAAGCTTGCGAGTCGAGTCGAATTAAACACGTTTTGTCAAAATTTTCAAATTTCTTTGTTCAAAGTAAATATTTGGGTCGTGATCCGAAAATCTCGTTTTCAAAATTCATGCAATTGTATCGTGTTGTAAATATTTCTTCTAACTTGTTATTTGGTTTTTTTTTCAGTTTTCAATTTTTATGGTTTTAATTTTGGTTTAGTTTCTTTGAGTAAAACGTAAAGGTTTATGAGTTTTTCCCCACACACCGTGCACTTGCATTTTCGCATAACATGAGTTCTCTACCCGGCTCCGTCCGCTTAAGTGAAAGTAAACGCTACGCCTTCGTGAGTTAACTCGTCCCTCCGACAAAGCTAGTGAATACTTTCGGGTTACATATGACTTATGCTTTCATGAGTTAACTTGTCCCTCCGCATAGGCATAAGTAAATGTAATCCTCGAATTGAACTCGTGAGCTGTGATGGGTTATGACCGAGGCTTCGTCTTGATCTTAGCAGATGATAGTACGAGCAATTCGAAAATTGTCTAGAACCGAGATCGCATATAATGAACCATACGAGCTATCCAATTAGAGCCATGCCGAACCTCTGTCCGCTTATAGTCAGCAAAATAAGTACACGGGGAAAATGCCTTTTGCCTTTCATTTACACTGTTTATGCAAAATAATTGGATTGGGTAGTTTAGTTTGTTTTTCAAATTATATTTGTTGTGTTTACTGACCAAGTTTGTTTGTTTTTATTTTTATCATGCATCATAGGCATCATATTAGGAAGGTGTTGATTAAAGGTTGGTTGCCAAAAAACGGGTTTCTGATGGAGGAGTCAATTACACAAATAACCGAGAAGAATACCGTGGTTCGGGACTGGTCTCTAAAAACTCAGAGAGAAAAGGGGGATAGTCTAGTGGAAGGGTGTGTTGCCAATTTGCCCGAACATATAACTGTAAATGTTCTCCAAAATAACTTTGAGGATTTGGTTCGAATTTGGAATCAGTGGGATTCAGACACTAGAGACATTTTCATTGGGAGGTATGGAGATATAGCTCACCTGATCACCATCCGTGTAGACGAACAGTTGATTCAAGCCATGGTTCGGTTCTGGGACCCAGCTTATCAGTGTTTCACCTTCAATCAAGAAGACATGACTCCAACCATAGAAGAGTATGCTGCTTTACTCCGCATCGACAATGTACAATTCGGCAAAATATATGTGAAGGAGCCTAAGTCGATGACCTTCAAGAAAAGTTAGTGAGACCGATGACATGACTGATGCATGGGCCGAAAAAGCGGATAAAAAGAAGAATGAAACCATTTGCATTCCATGGTCCTCCCTACGAGATTTGGTTCGAACTATCCCGACATCTTTGAAAAGGGTAAATCTATTCGCTGGCCATTTATGGCTTGGTCATTTTCCCAAAAGTTCTCGGACATCTCGAAGTTGCAGTAGTTGATTTCTTCGAAAGGTTAAAACAAGGAGTCGACCCTGTCCCGACTATCCTAGCCGAAACCTTCAGGTCCCTGAGTACTTGTCGAAGGGTTGGAAAGGGACGATTTAGTGGATGTGCTCAGTTGCTCAATGTTTGGATTTTGAGTCACTTCTGGAAGGTAAAGCGCACTCCATTCCATATGTTTTCTAAAACATTCTCCCCACTAGAAGCTTACCTCAAGAAAGAATGGCCGAAGGAAGTCACCGAGCAACATTGGGTATCAGTTTTTCAAAATCTTCGCGCCGAGGATATAACATGGAGAGCACCCTGGATCCGTCCTTCAGTTCTGCTATACAAATGTGGAAGCCAAGATTGGGTACCTTTACTTGGGTTATGGGGAGGAGTTGGATATGCTCCGCTATTGGTCCAAAGGCAATTTTCTTGACAATTCCTCCCAGAATCGGAGGATTAGCACGATTCGAGTTCGCTTTCATGGGTGAAGGATATATGAAGAAAGTTCGAGACACTGCAAAGTCTTGGAAGGAAATTTATTTCATGGAATTAGCTTTGTATGCTGATACCCTTACCCAAGATTACGACATATGGAGGAAGCAACGGGTAAATAGTCAGCAGATCTCGTCAACAAGTTACACTGCTCGTAATCCTTTCTGAGGAAATGCCGTCGAGCTTGAAATGGCAAGACAAAAATTTGAATGAGAAAAGGCCAAGATGTCTCGGACCTTAGTGCCCTTCAAGAAGAAAACTATCAGTGAAGATTGAAGTTCAAAGTTGAAAGGTCCAGAACTGAAAAAGTACAAAGAGAAGCCGAGATTGTGAGAAACGACTTAAGGGACCTTCATTTGGAAAACAAGAAATTAAGAAGCACAATAAAGAATAGTGGGTTGGGCAAGTCGACAGCAGAGTGGAAGGAAGAAATTAGCAATATCAAGGGAGGAATGGAGTTTTGGAAGGGAAAAGCAAAGAAAGAGGAGGGAAAAGGTCACTTGCTATTTGTGATAGAGTTAAGAAGGAAGAACGCCGAGTATGAAATAGACTGCAGAATTGGCGAATAGTCAGTTTGAACATCAAGAATTAAAAAGGAAAACACGAGATCTAGAAAATATGCTGCAATCTCGTCAACAACAATTAGATAACCTCCTGAAGGCTCTAGAAGAAAAGAGTGAGCAGTACGATAGGGACATTCACGCGTATGAAGGAACTCTCAAAGGAAAAGAAATGCAACTCAACTTCTTGATCAATGAAATTCGCAAAGCGGCTATGCAAGTTATTCAATTATCAGATGAAGCCGAAGTTCTCAGTTGCCAATTCCCTCCAAGCCAAAGATCGAGCATATCAGAGTTTTTAGAGCAAGTGAAGAAACAAGGCAATGTGGCTAGGAAATTTGTGTAATCATTGGAAAAATGGAAACTTTGTGTAATAGACTATGTTGATAAATGAAATGCCTAAATATAGGGCTATCTTGAAATCAACACCATTTTTTTTTTTTGCATTCCTTGCATAAATAACATTTTGACATTCGTGCACTCATTCATGGATTCATAATTGCATATCCCATACTCGGTCGCTAAAGCAAAATATATAATTTGCAGTTGTAATACCACAAGACTGGAACCACGTCATCCATATAAAACGCGCTGACAAGCTAGAGTAATGGAGGCTGAATTCAATGAGAAAATTGAAAGGTTAGAAAGGGCTCAAAGAGAATTGTAAGAGCAACTGGCCAAATCGCAACAAGAGACGAGAGACCTAATGGTGAGATCTCGAGAGGAATCACTCGAGCAAAGAGATCAAATGGCCAAGATGATGGAGATGATGTCAGCTCTAGTTAAAGGAAAAGGACCCATGTGGAGCCTTGACATCGAGGAGTCTCGATCAAGAATTCACCACGATCAGGATCCACTCTATCCCCGTGATTCACTCCACCGCCGCATATACAACACGAGAGGGTATACTCAAGGGAACCCACCGGATTGGAACATCGACCTATGCCACCGCTCCACCCACTAATTTGGGGCAAGGAATATTCGCGTCAAACCTGGGGCTAGTCCTCACGATCCACTAGTCCCAGATCTGGATGACCCAACAGAGGTAGCCAAGTTGAAATCGGATAACCATGACGCAAAATATAGGGGTCTAGAGGAAAGACTCAAAGCGATAGAAGGCATCAAGTCTTCTCCGCACTAGGTGCCAAAGAACCCGATTTGATACCGATCCGGTTTTGCCCCAAGTTCAAACCGCTCGATTTTGAGAAGTATGATGGGACAAGATGTCCAAAGGCGCATCTGGTCATGTTTTGCCGAAAAATGACTGGTTATGTGAATGAGGATAAACTACTCATACATTGCTTTCAAGATAGTCTAACAGGGTCAGCTCTTCGGTGGTACAATCAACTTAGTAGAGAAAAGATTCGATCTTGGAAGGACTTGGCGTCAAGATTTTAAAGCAAGACAAGCATGTATCGGATATGGTGCCGCATCAGTATGACCTTGCAGATGATGGAGAAGAAACCAGTAGAATTCTTTAGACAGTAGCGCAAAGATGGAGAGATATCTCGGCCCAAGTGGAGCCTCCACTGACTAAGACTGAGATAACGGTCCTTTTTATCAATACTCTGAAAGCACCATTCTATGACAAGCTGGTGGGAAGTGCTACGAAGGATTTTTCAGATATCGTAATATCCGGTGAACTCATAGAGAATCTTGTCAAAAGTGGTAGAATGGAAGGATCAAGGCTCAAAGAAAGCAAAGAACAGTAAGGAAGAAAGAACCGAAGCCCACATGGTGGGAACCGAGAGTCGTTACATTCCCAATTCGTATCCTAACCAACCCCGACCTCGAAATTATCCACCCCCAAATTTCTATTATCCCCCTCAAACCCCTTACTACCAAGCACTATATCCGTCCTACCCCGTATACGCCACCAACAACCAAAGACCCGTCACCACATTCCCACAAAACACTCTACCCACTCAAAGCCAACCTAGAAATGAACCAAGACCAACAAGGCCCAATCCCGAGAGACAGCAATTCACCCCTATTCCTGTATCATATGAGGAATTGTACCAAAAACTTCTGGAGAAGCAATTAATATCACCCCATTACATGGCACCCCTTAAACCTCCATACCCGAAATGGTACGATCCAAACGCTAGTTGTGTATATCACGCAGGAAACCAGGGGCACTCTACTGAGAACTGTCTTGCTTTCAAAAGAAGAGTTCAAGGACTCATTGACGCGGGTATCCTACGATTCGATAGTGCCAGTAATGCCACGGGGAACCCGTTCCCTAACCATACCGAAGGGAATGTGAACACAGTGGGGAAAGAGGATGAATGGAAGGACAGGAGATGTGTTTCAGAAATAAGGACGCCTCTACAGAAAATCTGGGAGGTATTGGTTAAGAAAGGATTGTTCAGTCACTCTGATAGAATTTTTGGAGAAGAAGGTCAAAGTTTTTGCAATTTTCATAGGATTGTTGGACATGACATTCAGTCATGTGAGGACTTTAAAAGGTTACTTCAAGACCGGATGGATAATAAGGAGATCAAGGCCCTTAATAAGAGGGAAGATACCAACGAAAGAGAAGTATGCGTCTCTGATAGCCAATCATCAGGGCCTCCTTATAGTGCTGATCGACTGTTGATAATTTATTACGACGCGATGAGAGAGCCGTTGAAACCACAGATGGTAATTGAAGTACCGTCTCCTTTCCCGTATAAGGACAACAAAGCAGTACCATGGAGATATGATGTTAATATCGTTACACCGAAAGTTGAAAAGTCCAAAGCCATAACTGAAGATGTTGGGGAGGTAGGTCATTTTACTCGAAGTGGACGATGCTATTCTAAAGAAGTTGAGCCGGTAAAGAAAAGTAGCGACTCGAAACAAAAAGGGAAAGTAGTGATGCACGAAGTCGAGGTCGAGCAAGAAATTCCACCCTTGCAAGAAACTAAAAAGCCTGTGAATGAGGAAGAAGCTCAAGAATTCTTGAAATTTATTAAGCACAGCGAGTATAGTGTGGTGGAACAATTGAGCAAGCGACCAAAGACGAATCTCGTTCTATCTCTCTGTTAAATTCGAACCACATCGAATGCTTTATTGAAGGTGTTAAATCAAGCTTATGTGGCCAACAACATATCTCGTCGAAAAGCTTGATAGATGGGTAAACAATCTGAATGCGGACAATTTCATCTCTTTTAGTGATGATGAGATACCGCCAAATGGTAGAGGCTCGGTGAAAGCGCTGCATATCACGACTCGCTGCAAGGGCTACATAATACCGAACGTACTCATCGATAATGGGTCAAGATTAAATGTTATGCCATTGGCCACGCTTTCCGAATACCGATAGATTTGTCCTACTTAAGGCCCTGTCATTCCATGGTAAAGGCATTCGACGGACGAGGCGCCAAGTCATGGGAAAGATCGAAATCCCTTTGGAAGTGGGCCCTTACATCTATGAGGTCGAGTTCCAAGTCATAGACATTACACCCTCTTATAACTGCCTTTTAGGAAGACCTTGGATCCATTCTGCTGGAGCAGTCCCATCATCCCTCCATCAAAAGGTGAAATTTATCATGGATGGTCTGTTTTCACACGATCGAGGCGAAGAAGACATTGTCGTATCTATTTCTCTTGATGCGCCATACCTGAAAGTAAGCAAGAACGCAGTGGAATGTTCCTTTCGATCCCTTGAATTCGTCAATGCCACTTTCATCGCTGAAGGAAACAGAATTCCGATGCCAAAACTATCGAGAAATACCAGAATGGGTGTCAAGTTGACCGTAGGAAGGGGAGCTCGTGCGAGAAGAGGTCTAGGGAGACATCTACAAGGAATAGTTAGGGCTTTAAAGCCAGTGCACCACAAGGCCCGATACGGTTTGGGGTTCCAGCCTGACATGCGTCAAAGAAGAAGACAATGGAAGAAGGAACAAGAGAGAAGAATTGCAAGAACTTTAGGCCGAGAACTAGAATGGGGACCGATAGAGTACCCTCATTTGTCAAAAACATTTACATCTGCGGGAATGTTGTACCCTAGACAAGATGATCCACGAAACATGCTGGGGTTAATTGAAAGGGGTTTTCAGAATGTCAGTATAAGTGTCATTGACAAAGAAGTGGTGCAAGTAAAATGTCTCGAGGATACGCCTTTGCCCTCCCGGTTTTATGTTGAACAATTGGACTGCTGAGGAGCTTCTTGTAGTTCATAAGTCTTCAGAGTAATGCTAAACATTAACCTTCTATTGTGTCATTAGATATAATAGAATTCTTTTGTAAGAGCTTGCATTCGCTCTTTATCATTTAAATGAATATCGATGAAGATGCATGTTGTCACGATTTTTCGCGTTATCACTAATTTCATAATCATTTTCTCATTTCATAGCCTATCCTTACATTTGCCTCATTGCCATGACATAACATTTTGTTTGTTGTTTCCAATACTTGGATGTCCCCCTATAGCTTCCTTTTCCATTCAACTTTCAGGTGCTCAGATATTGACGACATGAATAAGCCCATTCTGAATCTTGAAATTGATTTTGAGAAGGCTATTTGCTTAGGAGAATTTGAAGTCAAGAAAATGTCAAGATTATGTCTCGCTCTCTGAATTGTTAAAGATGGTGGAACAAGAGGATAAACAGATTCTGCCTCATGAAGAATCTGTGGAAACAATAAATTTGGGCACTGAAGAGAGGAAACAAGAAGTGAAGATTGAGACTTCTATTTCAAAGAGTACCAAGCATAGTTTGATCACTTTACTCCGCGAATACAAAGATGTTTTCGCATGGTCATACCAGACATGCAGGGCTAGATGAAGATTTAGTGGTCCATAAGCTCCCATTAAAGCCGTAATGCAAGCCCATCCAAAGAAAAATTAAGACGAATGAGACCCAAATCTTTGTTGAAAATAAAAGAGGAAGTCAAGAAGCGGTTTGACGCTAGCTTCCTACAAGCCTCCAAATATCCAGAATGGGTGGCTAACATAGTCCTGGTACCAAAGAAAGATGGAAAAAATTACGAATGTGCGTGGATTACCACGACTGAATCGAGCAAGCCCAAAAGATAATTTTCCTTGCCACATATTGACACGTTGGTGGACAACACAAGAAAACATTCATTGTTTTCTTTCATGGACGGATTCTCGGGTATAATCGGATCAAGATGGCCCCGAGGATATGGAGAAAACTACCTTCATAACAATATGGGGAACGCTCGCTACAAGGTGATGCCATTCGGGTTAAAGAATCTTTGGGGCAACATATCGAGGGCTATGGTAACGTTATTCCATGATATGATGCATAAAGAAATAGAGGTCTACGTCGATGATATGATTGCTAAATCTCGAGGAGAAGAAGAGCATGTAGTGAACCTCAAGAAGTTGTTCGAAAGGTGAGAAAGTTTCAATTTAAAGCTTAATCCAAACCAAATGTACATTTGGGGCTACCTCGGAAAGTTGCTAGGCTTCATTGTCGATGAAAGAGGTATCGAAGTTGACCCGGATAAAATAAAAGCCATCTAAGAATTACCACCTCCGCGCAAGCAAAAGGAAGTTAGAGGATTTTTAGGGAGATTAAACTACATCGCCCGATTTATCGCTCAACTTACCAACCAATGCGACCCAATCTTTCGGCTTCTTCGAAAACATAACCCGGGAGAATGGAATGAGGAATGCCAGGTGGCCTTTAATAAGATAAAACAATATTTGTCTAGTCCTCCAGTGCTAGTACCGCCAACTCTTGGAAGACCATTGATATTGTATTTGACTGTGTTCAAAAGTTCAATGGGTTGCATACTGGGGCAACACGACGAGTCAGGAAAGAAAGAAAAAGCGATCTACTACCTCAGCAAAAAGTTCACTGAATATGAGGCAAAATATTCGTCCATTGAGAAATATTATTGCGCTCTGGTTTGGGTAGCTCGGAGACTTAGACAATACATGTTGTACCATACGATATGGCTGATTTCAAAGCTGGACCCGATAAAATACATGATGGAATCGCCGGCACTATCAGGAAGAATGGCGCGATGGCGATCCTCCTTCGAATATGACATTGCCTATGTAAGTCGAAGTCGATAAAGGGAGCGCAATAGTGACTTCTTAGCAACTCGAACGACAAAGGAATATGAGCCTTTAAGATTCGATTTCCCAGACGAAGACTTAATGTGCATCACAGAAATAGAGTCTGAATCATCAGAAGAGAAGTCATGGAAGATGTACTTTGATGGTGCGCCAAAAGCTTTAGGGCATGGAATTGGAGCAATTCGGTATCACCAGACGGAATCATTATCCGCTCACCGCAAGACTAAACTTCTTCTCGTACTAATAATATCGCAGAATATGAGGCTCAGATCATAGGGCTTCGTGCGACTATCGAACGAAACATCGAGATCTTGGAGGTGTACGGGACTCAAACCCTAGTGATTTACCAAATCCGTGGAGAGTGGGAAGTGAGGATTCAAATTGATTAAGTACTGCGATTTAGTGGCTAGATTGATCAAGGAATTCAAAGAAACAACTTTTCATTACTTCCCACGAGAAGAGAACCAACTGGCGGATGCCTTGGCCACTTTGGCTTCAATGTTCAAAGCAAGTAAAGAAGCAGAAATAATGCCCCTCAAAATGAGCATATACGAGGTCCCTGCACACTGTTGTAGCATTGAGAAAGAGGCAGACGGACGACCATGGTTCTATGATATCTTAGAATATATCAAGAATCAAAGCTATCCCGAACAAGCGAATGAGAACGACAAAAGAACAATCAAAAGAATGGCAGCAGGATTTGTTCTTGATGGGGATATCCTATATAAAAGGGGAAAGGATCAAGTACTTTTGAGATGCGTGGATGATGTCGAAGCCAGAAAGATACTTGAAGATGTCTATGAAGGAATCTGTGGGACACATGCCAATGGTTTCAGTATGGCCAGAAAGATTATGAGACTCGGTTACTACTGGTTGATGATGGAAAGCGACTGTATTAGTTTTGCCAGAAAATGCCACAAATGTCAAATCTATGGCGATAAAATTCATGTAGCCCCTTCGCCCCTTCACGTCATGACTTCTCCGTGGCCTTTTTCTATGTGGGGCATGGATGTTATAGGCCAATTTCTCCAAAAGCATCAAATGGACATCGATTCATTTTGTGGTTATCGATTACTTCACAAAATAGATAGAAGTCGCTGCCGTTTGCCAATGTGACGAAGACTGCAGTTTGCAAGTTTTTGAAAAAGGAAATCATTTTCCGATATGGTTTGCTGAAAGAATCATTTCAGATAATGCCACGAATCGAACAATAAGATGATGAAAGAAATGTGCGAGCAATTCAAAATAAAGCATCATAATTCCTCGCCTATCGCCCAAAGATGAACGGGGCTGTTGAGGCAGCTAACAAGAACATCAAGAGGATCATTGGGAAAATGAGTGAGACATATAAAGATTGGCACGAGAAACTTCCATTTGCTTTGTTTGCATATCGCACATCTGTGCGAACATCTACGGGAGCAACTCCTTTCTCTCTAGTCTATGGAATGGAAGCTGTGCTACCTATCGAGGTTGAGATCCCTCTCTGCAGTATTGATGGAATCGAGTTAGAAGAAGCGAGAATGGATTCGAGCTCGATATGATCGTTGAACCTCATTGAAGAAAAACGCCTAAGGGCAATTTGTCACGCAAATGTACCAAAAGAGAATGATCGCATGACCCATGAGAAGAAGGTACGACCAAGAGAATTCCATGAAGGAGAACTCGTCTTTGAGAAAGATTCTCCCAATACAAAAAGACTGCGAGGAAAATGGGCACCAAATTGGGAAGGACCATACGTTGTAAAAAGGCATTCTCAAAGTGAGCTTTGATCCTTACCGAGATGGATGGGAAAGAGTTGTCGAATCCAAAGTGAACTCGGATGCGGTGAAGAAATATTATGCTTAGGATGAAAACCCAAAAGGGCATCTAAAAAAAAAAGGATCGAGCGAAAACCCGAAAAGGGCGCTTTGGTTAAACATAAAAGATTAGGATGAAAACCCAAGAGGCGTTCTAATGAAGCAAATATTAAACTTACAAGGCAAGGCGTTTTAAACTGTACGACAAACAGTGAGACTACAGTATTTGAAGCATCTTTGAAAGCTTGAAATCTTCTACGCAAGAAGCCATGCTCGAAAAGATTATTGATTGAGGAATGTGGAAGAGTTTATGTGTTGAATATCTAGAGCATTTGTATCCGTTGAATACGACCCTTTCTTTCTTTTTGACATTTTTTGTACTATCATCAGTTAACTTTCTTTGTTTGCCACATTTGAAATAAAGGAATACGAGATATCCTTTTTGTCCCTACCTGACCATTTTTATTATGTGTTTATTTACATGATAAATGGTGAAATGACATGCTCTAAACAAAAGAAATGTTAAGCATTACCTGGATGAAAAGTTAATAAGCGCAAGAGTCTCAAAGTAAGAACAAAGTTCAATCGGGGGCAGAAGAGTGATATCTGAGAAACGTCGATCACTCGAAGACGGGTACGAGGCCTGAAGAGGAAGTCGAGAATCAAAGCAATGAACGCAGATCCTCAACAATCAGGGCGAAAAGGACATACGACAGATATGCTTAAGGAACATTGCATAATCACGTAGGCATAAAGGCATTTAAGACAAACATGTGCATATCATGATGACATCATGCATGGCATATACAGGTAATCCAGTAAAGCAAGAGGACGTGATGATAGCTGCACTAAATCAAAGGAAAAGACACCTGAGTTCTACCAAGTGACAGAAAATCAACTCACATTGCGAGAGGTGAGTTGAGCCTCAAGACACGTTGAAGTAATTCCAATTTATGCTTCAAAAAAAATAAAAATAAAAATCAACTCATATTGCGAGAAGTGAGTTGAGCCTCGGGGCACGCCGAGGTATTTTCAAATTCTCTTGTTCAAATCCTGTCTTAAAGTTTTACTTTTCCAAAATCAACTCATATTGCGAGAGGTAAGTTGAGCCTCAAGACACGTTGAGGTAATTTCAATTTATGTTTCAAAATCAACTCATATTGCGAGAGGTGAGTTGAGCCTCAAGACACGTTGAGGTAATTTCAATTTATGTTTCAAAATCAACTCATATTGCGACAGGTGAGTTGAGCCTCAAAACACGTTGAGGTAATTTCAATTTTCAATTTATGTTTCAAAATCAACTCATATGGCGAGAGGTGAGTTGAGCCTCAAGACACGTTGAGGTAATTTCAATTTATGTTTCAAAATCAACTCATATGGCGAGAGGTGAGTTGAGCCTCAAGACACGTTGAGGTAATTTCAATTTATGTTTCAAAAATCAACTCATAGGTGAGTTGAGCCTCGGGGCACGCTGAGGTATTTTCAGTCTCTACTTTCCAATTCCTGTTTTTTCAAAAATCAACTCACATTGCAAGAGGTGAGTTGAGCCCATAATTCTCAGATTTCAAAAAGCAACTCATATTGCGAGAGGTGAGTTGTACCTTTTTGTTTTCAAAAATCAACTCATATTGCGAGAAGTGAGTTGAGCCTTAGGTCATATGTCGAGGTATTTTCAAAATCTCTTTTTCAAATTAAGTTTCAAAAGACTAGCTCATGTTGTGAGAGATGAGTTGAGCTTTGGCTCACGTGCTGAGTTATTTTCAATTTCTGTTTTTAATGTTTGCTTTTAAAGAGTCAATTCCTATTGCGAGAAATGAGTTGAGCTCAAGATCACATGCTGAATAAAGAATAAAGATTAGAGCTGATGGAAGACACCAGATTTGGCCTCCCTGAAGAGAAGACCCAAACCTTATTTCACTGAAGCAATAGAAGAGCAGATTGAAGTTGTAGATCTTATCTTCCTGAAGTGGCAGTGAAGCAGATCGAAGCCACAAATTTCATATCCTCGAAGTTACTTTGGAATAGATTAAAGCTACGAGGCACATATCAGAAGGTGCAGTGGATTGAATCAAAGCTACAGGATGCAATGGACTAGAAGGAGACTACCTGAGCAAGAAGAGCGCTGAGGAGGTCAAGATTCGGCAAGACGGGGCAAAATTGGCCTTTCTTTGTATCTTTGCTCTATTCCATTACGACAATAAGCAAAGAGGGGCAGCTGTTGTAGGCCAATTTTGGCCCATTTACAAAATACCCAGGCCCATTAAACCATTTAACCCATCCTCAAACCCAAAACCTAAAATTAACCTAGCCCAACATCCAAGCCCAATTCCAAAACCCTAGACTCCCACTTGCCTCTTCCCACTCTCCCATGCTGTTTGCCACCAGCACCACTCCCACTCTCCCATGCTGTCTGCCGCCAGCACCATCACACACCCCATTGTCCATGCCCATGCCCTGCAAACAAGCAAAACAGAAGCAAGAATAGAGAATAATAATAAAGTATGTAAAAATTAGGCTATATAAAGCCACCCAAACAACAAACAAAGGGGGGAAAGGGATAAAAAGTTTGTATCAAGAACAAAACAAAAGGAAAGCTCAGAAGGTGAACTTCAATTTTTTTCTCTGTTATCTCAATCTTTCTGTTTATCTTTGCTTTGTTTTATTTTTTTTCTTTAACTTACTTTAAAACGAAAAAGAATCAAGGAAGAAAAGAGTATTACCGGATCTACCCGTGGCGCTCCCTTTCCGTTTCTAAGCACGGTGAATCGCCGCGATGATGGGTGTTGAAACCTTAATCAAGAAAGGAGAAAGAGATAAAAGAGGGGAAGCAAAAAAAAAATCCAACAAAAATTCCAGCACCAAAAAAAAATTTCCAGAAAAAAATTTCCAGCAAAAAAAAAAAAAAAAACAATAGAACGACCCAAAACAAATTCAAATTAGAGATTGAAGAAACAAAAAAACCTAAGGTGATTTTTTTTATATTTTATTTTAATCCGATTTTAAGTTTTTAACCTATATATATTAAAACATAAAATATAAATAAAATAAAATAAAAAAAAAAAAAAAGATTTCTTTTTTTTTTACCTTCCAAGAATCAGAGTGGATATTGGCCACGGCACGCCATGAACCTCCGGTGACCGGTCGCCTGACCGGATTTCCTTCCCCCCTTCTCTCTCCTTCTCTCTTCCTCTCTCTTCCTTTTTTTTCTTTCCTCCTCCAAATGATTTTTTGGGTTATTTTTGGCCTTATATAGTTTCTCCAAAACGAGCGTCGTTTTGGGGTTGTCATTTAACCCCAAAACGACATCGTTTTGACTTGGACCTGTTCGACCCGACCCGCCCGCCTAGGATCCGCGTGTTTTTTTAAAGGAAGGGCAAATTGCGCTTTTAGCCCTTCCGCTTTTTATTACTTTACAATTAAGTCATTTTTTGGTTTTTTAATTTGGCCCCGGAATTTGTCACGATTTTCAATTTAGTCCACAATGATGTGCTGCATTTTATGGGAAGGAATATTTGCTGTTTTGGTCCCCGATGTTTCGCGTGTGTTCAATATAGTCCTTTCCTTTTATTTTTATTTCAATTTTGCCCCAAATATTTTGTTTTAGCTCAACTTAATCCTTTTAGTTATTTTACTATTTAAATCAATTATTTTAGTATTATTATTATATTTTATTCACTTATGTAGTGTGTTAATATTTTTATCATTTCTAATATGTATATATATATATATATATATTATGTGTATT
This sequence comes from Gossypium arboreum, assembly GCF_025698485.1. Lineage (NCBI taxonomy): Eukaryota > Viridiplantae > Streptophyta > Magnoliopsida > Malvales > Malvaceae > Gossypium > Gossypium arboreum. The sequence continues at coordinate 132,968,200 of NC_069075.1, forward strand.
ATATATATATATATATTATGTATATATGCCATTAGTTATATATTTCTTATGTATATATTCTTAATACTATTATATACATATATATATATATATATGTATATTTTAAATTCCATATTGTGTATATATTATTATTACAAATTATTACTATTGCTAGTATTATTATAACTATTATTATATTAGTGTATATTTTATATACATATGTATATATATATATATATATATTTTTTTGCACATATCATTATTTTATATTATTGTTGTAAATTTTTATGTATATATTTTTTATGTACGTTTCCCAATATTTTCTTTTATTGTAGATATTATTATTATTATTATTACATACTTTTATTATATATATATACATATATATGTATTTTATGTACATATTATTATTTTATATTATTATTACCAAATATATCATTTTTCCTATTTTATTATTAGTACATGATTTGTTTCTATTTTGTAAATATCATTATTATTGTTATTTTAATATTCTAGTATTCCATGTTAATATTTTTCATTAATGATATCTTTTTTTTTTTTTTTGCGTTCTTTATCTATTTTAATTTCTCACTTTAGGAATATTTTTCTCATGTTTTAATTAATTTCAAAAATAAGGCAATGTACCGATTTAATATTAAGCGATCAATTTCATCGCTATGTTGGGTGAAATTCGTCGGCTTGTGAAAGGGGACACCCTTTCTAAAAAAAAAAAATCGAAAACTAAAAATTCCTATTTTTCAATCGGATCACGATTAAATATTATATTGAACTCGTATTTTTGAAAATCAAGTCAATACATGTTTATGAGATACCAATTTTGGGCGTCGTGAGGGTGCTAATACCTTCCTCACAGAATCGACTCTCGAACCCCAATTTTTCTCTCGAACTTTCACGTAGACCTAAATTTGGCCTTCTTTTTGTTTTAAAATAATTTTATTAGGTGTCCGATCACACCTATAAAAAGGATCGTGGCGACTCCTTTGTTAATAAAATCGGAAGTTGGTTTTCAAATGTTTAATAAATCACCATAATTAGCGACCAAGCGTAAAATTTTTTTTTCGTCGCAACAGATGTCATCTACGATTTGTAATATTAGAAGTATGTTAATATTATTGTCAACATTATAAGATACTAGAGGATTATATCGATTAAAATATAAAAAGAAAATGAGATTATATTCAAATCCACAATCTCGTCAAAACAATTCTCTAGATCTTTGATGATAAAAGATGACAATCAAATAATCCTTTTAATAAAACAATCCAATTTTTATTCATAAATTGGCATAGAACAAATTCCACAAATTTATGACTCTCACTATTCTTTCAACTAAATCTTAAAATAAATAATAATGAAGATAATTACAAATCGAACTGGTAGATAGAAAGTCGAGTTTTGTAGTTATAACCTCGTGTCCTCTAGGCAACTTGGCCTATGTGAATGGCACCACTACCTGCCATTTTAATGAATGTAATATATTAGATTTTCTTTTAATTTTTTAAGCCAAATCCATTTTATTAATAAAGCTAAGGCAGAAATGTTATTGCCAAACCAAAGCCAAGTGCACCTACCTCGGCTGTGATTATACAGTTAACAATCTAAGTCATGTACTTGGAGGCATTTTTGTAGCAATTTATAGATTTGGAACCTGAACAAAATTAAGTCATTTCTTAAAAACTTTCTATTATGTTTCTCTAATTAAAAATTTGGGTAAACTATTAGTGAATTTCTTTTTTAACCCAATTATAAAAAGTTACAAAGTGATCATTTAATTATTAGTAAATTTCTTTCTTGATTACTTAATTATGAAAAGTCACAAAATTATCACATAACTACTCAATCTTGTCTTTTTTGTTTGCCAACAGACTAACGTAAAAGTAGAAATACCTAAAAATCCAAAATAGTTGGGTGATAAAAAATGACAATTATTTTGTAACTTTTCATGACTAAAAAAGAAATTTACTAATAGTTTAATGATCATTTTGTAATTTTTTTTATAATTGAGTGATAAAAATAATAATAACCAGGTGATTACTAGTGTGTTTATCCTAAAAAAAAATTATTTAACTCAAGCTGAATTCAAGGGGATTAAACTTATATTGATTGAAATTTTTACAAGCAAATAAACACTTCTAAATTTTAGTAGAGAGAGTGATGTAATAAATGCATAGAAGTGAAGCAGATTGATAATAAATTATTCTCTCAAATTAGTAAAAGCAATTGCAACCCATGGTGGAATTGAAAGACAAATAGCCAACTATTGGGTGGCTGATGAAGTCTGCAGATTGAAGGGTAAAAAGCATGAGAATGGAAATGCATGTGCATCGATGTGATATGTGTTTTGGTTATGATGCTGAAGTTTTAAGGTTTGTCGTCAAATGAATCGATGGCATCAATAATTACGATCACCCTTCACTTTTCCTACCTCAATACTTTAGAATTACACTGACATTTCCAATCTAATTATTGTTCAATTTTGCATGTCACCATCCTTCTACAGTTCTCATATATGGCACTGTTAGTAGGAGCTACATAACTAGTTTCACCTTTGCCTTGCATTTTTTTTTTTAATATGAAATATGAATTTAACATTCAAAGTTGCCCGACTTGTTTCAAGGTATCTCACGTCTTAAAAACTCTAAACTTCTTTTAATTAGTAATTTTCTTTAACAAGGCTACTCTACTCTAAGTGCATTAAGGAGCTCAAAATAGTAAAATTATTTTTAAATTTCTTAAAAATATAAATTAGTATAGTGATAAAGTTATTTTTTATTTTCCTTTTAAAATTTATAATTTAAGTTTAGATTTTTATTATTTTATTTTGTCATCAACTTTAAAGTTTAGCTTTAATTCAATCATAATATCAAAATCAAAAGTAAAAAAAATCAGTAATTAACTAAAAACTAAGAACCTATTAAGGAAGAATTAAGTTTGTCATGTCCTTTTTTGTACTTAAACTTTCAACCACTTGTGAATTAAGCTTTGACACAGTTAACAAAGGTTGAGGTCATAAATTTTGAATATCTAAATTCGATTCCCACCTTACATAAATCATGTGTGGATTCTATTCAAATTTATATTTAATTTAAATCTTATACAAAACTATTTTGATGTAAAATAAATTATATTTATAATTAAGGTTTAATTCTGCCTATGGTTTTCATTGTCCATTAGCATCTAACTTGCGACTTTCAGTTCAATCCAATTATAAAGTGTTGGATTCACATTATAAATTAATATTGTAGATTGATTGAATCTTAACTTGGTTAGTATGTGTATTTTTGTCAATATAAGAAGACATAAGCTCGAGTGTATTGAAACGTATTATCCTCGTATTTATGAGTGGAGAAGGTACTATCAAAAGACTATCTCTCTTGCAACAAGAAAGGGACTAAAAATAAAGTTTGATGTATTTTCTCCCCAAAATCATATATAATATTCAGTAATTAATTTAATTGGCCATGGTTAGAACATTAAATAAAGGTTCCACTGGAGTTTGTTATGTAGCCAGGTGTTAGGCCTTATTCTTTTAGTTGGCAATACAATTCATAAATTCAATATTCACATCCCTTTCCCTATTACTATTCTTGGTTTTATATATACATATTATTGTTGATGTGAGGCCATAAAAGAGTTTCACAACTTGTGGTTCCCTTTTGCCTTTCTTTCTTCCTTTGAAATTTCCAAATACATTCCTAATTTCCTATAAATATACTTCATTTTTAATGACTAAATCTATAATTTATATAAAAATACTGTCCAAAACATTCTTTTTTACATTTTTAATTTTAAAACAATGGTATGATTATAGTTTTAATCTTTTTAATATCAATACATTAAAGGTGAGTTTGGATAAACAGTGAGTTACAGTGTGGTGCGTTTAGTTTACTTTTTATCTCACGCTACAGCTACAGTAATTTAATCTCACTGTCACTACTATTTACACTAACCACAAATAAAGTCAGCTTAAATATTTAAATTATAAATGGATGTCCAAAGCATTCCTCTTTTACACTTGCCAAAAATAAACAAACAAATTCTCTTTCTTTTTCTTTTTCTTTTTTTTTTATTTTAATATAATGGTATTGTCGTAACCATTTTTTTTAAAAAAACGGGAATCGACTTGGATTTTGAAAATGAAAACAAAAAAAAACTGGAGTCGCCACCAATCTTTTTAGGTGTGATCGGATCACCTTAAGTTAATCATTTTAATAAAAGTTAAGATTTACTAAAACGATAATTTTGGTCTACGAAAATCGAAAATGAGTTCGGAGTCGGTTACATACGAGGAAGGATTAGCATCCTCGACACGCCCAAAATTGGTACCTAGTTGATTAATTAGTGTCTTAGTGTTGAGAATTTGAAAACTTGAAAGAATTTAAAATACGATCCTCTTTGTAAAGAAAATGCTCAAATGTTAAGGACCTTCTCGTCTCACAATATAAAATGTCACATCCAGTAAGTTAGGACACGACATCTTGAATTTTCGAGAGCGAGCTTGCCTTTTATATAAAAATTCGTGTATTTCAAAAGGTTATTCAGTTAGTTAAGGTGAACGAGGAAAATCGAAACCCAGAAGTTAGGCACGCTTCCTCTAATTCCCAAACACCGAATATTGCCTCTACTTGCAAAAATCTTATCACGAGGTAACAAAATGCCATACCCAGTAAGTTAAGGCACAACACCTCGTATCTCCGAGAATAAGCATTTTTCAAAACTCATGTCGCGATTTAAAAGAGTATTCCGTTATTTAGATTAAATGAGAAAAATCGAAACTCAGTAAGTTAGAGCACAATTATCTCAAATTACCTAATACCGAAAATCGCTTTTATGAAAGAATTATTTTAACATATTGAGTAAAAATGTGATTTATAATAAAACATAAATGCTATGGTATTAATATGCATAATGACATAATGATAGAGGTAATATGGTAAAAAACAATTATAAAAGATGAAACAATAGTGAAGCTTAGAGATATGTAAATGTAAACACATACGTGAGGAAAATGAAATAATCGACCACACAAGCGAATGAATAAATAAACGAATGTAAAAATGGTAAAATAAAACGACAATGGTAATGATAATGATGATAAAAAGTATATACATATGAGTATTTAGGTACATACATAATAATAGAAGTAGTAAGAAATATATAAAAGAAATATATACATACATAATAATAATAGTATAATATTAAAGGATACGTATGTAGTATATAAAAATGTGTACGTAATAAAATTATATAGTATATATATATATATATATAGATGCGTGTATATACTAAATTAGTTAGTATAGGAAAGTAGCGTATAAGTGATTACAAAATGAAGAAAATGTAATAATGATAATGTTAAAATGCAAAAAGTGAATATAATATGATAGTAAATAAGTAATTAAAATAATACTATGCACATAAAGAAATGTATATACGTATACATGCAATAAAGTATATATTAATAGAATAATAATAACCATGTAAATGATAATAATAATAATGATGATAATATTTAAAATATATGTACATGAATGATAATAAAAGGATATATATATATATATATATATATATATATAATAATAATAATGATAAAATAATAACATATTAATGGATATGATAATAATAATAATAATAACAGTTAATATAATAATAAATAATGCTACAAAAATAGAAAATAGGGTAAAAATAATATAGAAAATTAGATTAAATCTAAAAAGGATCAAATCCGAAACTAAAACAGAGTTTTGGGCCCAATTAGAAAGGAAATATAAAAAGGGGGACCTTTTTGAATACGCGTGTGACTACTGAGGGCCAAAAGGGAAATTTTCCCAAGTCCTTAAAACGACATCGTAGAAATGAGGACCGGATCGCAAACACAATAGATTCCAGGGCCGATTTAAAAGAAATTAAAACCTGATTGCAAAACATATAAAAAGGTATGACTGGGCACATAATTAGTTCTTAAGAGCGAAGACACGCGGATCCCAGGGTGAGATGGGTCGGGTCTTCGGGTCGCGCCTAAACGGCATCGTTTCTGTGTTTTAGACCAGGCACCAAAACGGTGCCGTTTTGGTAGGCTATAAAAGCCTGAAAATTTCTGAAAAATTCATTTGAGTGCTGAGAGAAAAAAAAAAGGGAGAGGGAGAGGGAGAGGGCGATTTCCACGGGGCGATCGGCCGGTCGCCGGAGGCTGTCAGTGCTGTTGTTCCGCCACCGCACACTGTGGGTTTAAATCGCTCTGTATATTTTTTACCTCTTTTTTTTGTATTTTTATATGTTTATAATATATGTGTATTTTTGAGTAAAATAGGTTAAAAAGAAAGAAAATAACGATGATAACTAAATGAAATCACCTTGGGCTATTAGATATTGACTCTCTGTTTGGACTGTTTTTTTTGCTTCCGATATTGCTGGATCTGTTCTTTGCTTTGTGTATTTTTCAAATCTATGTTATTTCTTATTTTTCAAAAAAAAAAGCCGATCTCTACAATGGTTTTGGATTCAGCCTCTTATAGGCATTTTTTTTCAACTTGTTTCTTTGTTGTCAGTCTCTTTTTCCTTTATTGATGCAGGTAAACGGTGGTGGAGCAGAGGCCACTTGCAGGCGTCGGTGGTGGAGCAGAGGGAGCACATGCTCAAGGCTAGGGTTTCTATTTCTTTGGTTTTGGTATTTTTAGGTTCTTGTTGGGCTTAGTGGGTTAGTAGATGGGTTTTGGGCTAGGGATTTAGTGGTTTTGGGCTTAGTTAGGGGTTGGTTTGTAATTGGGGTTTTGGGTATTGGGCCCAAAATTGGGCTTGTCTGTTGCCCTCTTGCTTGTTGTCGTGTAACGAGAACAGAGCAAAGACTTAAGAAAGACCAATTTTGCCCGGTCTCACTATGTCCTGGACTTGTCTAGTGCTCCTTTTCCCAGTGTAGCTTCATTCCAATCTTGTTGCCTCACTCCGCTTCACCGCTTCTACCGCAGCTTCGAGAAGGTGAGGTTTGCTTTGATCTGCTCCATCGCAACTCTATGGAGCTAAGACATGTGACTTTAATCTACTCCATGAAACTTCAAGGAGATCTTCTGTGGCTTCGATCAACTCCATCGAAACTTCAAGGAGATCTGCTGCGGCTTCGATCAACTCCATCGCTGTTTCGTGAAGAAGATATTTAATTTTTAGTCTGTTACCCTACCGCTAAGGGATTACGGCTTGTCATCTTTGATCTGCTTCCTCATCGCTTAGGGTTTTAGATCTCAGATACTCAACCTGTTACCCTACCGCTTAGGGGTTTAAGGTTCTTCGTCTTCGATCCGCTCCACTACCGCTTAGGAGATAAGATCTGCAATTTAACCTGTTACCCTACCGCTAGGGGTTTAAGGTTCTTCGCCTTCGATCTACACCACTACCGCTAGGGGATAAGATCTGCATTTGGTCTGCTTCCCTACCGCTGGGGTTTAAGACCTTATGACATCGACTTGTTACCCTACCGCTAGGGGTTAAAGCTTGGTGGTTTGAATCGCTTCACCGCATTCGAGGAGGCGAGATTCGACGATTTGATCTACTCCTCCGCAACTTCGTGGAGGTGAGATCTGTGATTTTCAAACTGTTACCCTACCGCTTCGGGGTTGAGGCTCATCTTCTTTGATCTGCTTCCCTCATCGCTAGGGTGATAAGATCTGCAATTTTCAACCTATTACCCTACTTCTTAGGGGTTAAGGTCTGTAAATTTGGCTCGTTACCCTACCGCTAGGGGTTAAAGCTCATTATCTTCGATCTGCTTCCCTACCGCTAGGGTGATAAGATCTAGGAATTTATCGATTCTAGGACATGACCAGAGAATCGGGCCTGTATTTATGCTCATGTCAAAGAATTAGGTGTTATGATCAAAATGAATCAAATGTTCCTAATTAGATGTATTTATGAATGATCTATGAATGTATGAGTGCAAGACGTTGTGAGCGTGAATCCTGTTTAGGTTGCCATTGCTCTTAGTTAATCAAGGTTCCTTTTATGAAATGGTATCCCGCCTTCTTGTTCATTTTAAATTTTGAATAGAAAACCCGAAGGGTAGTCCCAATTTAAACTCTTTCTTCTCGATGCTTCCAATCTTTGAGTTTGGTTAGTTCTAAATAATAGTCCTGTTTGTGTTCTGTACTATTTAGAAACTTTCGAGTAATATGCGTAACTCTTTTTGTGAAAATGGCTTTAGTCCATTAATCATCATTTCAATGCAAAATGCTTGAAAAGATCATGACAAAACTGAAACTTATTAGAAACAACATTTGAAGGAATATATTAATTACAGTCAACAAACATTGTTGGAATACAAAATGGATAAAAGGGAATAGGTGCCCCAGATATCGCAGCGTGAGTTTCTCTGATCGACTTCTTGAAGGCTCCTTTTTTGCCCAATATGCGTTTAGGGATCTAGAGTACTCTTGCTGATGCCCCAAGATGTAACATCTCTCCTCCTTGTTAATTTAGGTACCATAAGACCATCGCATGCCCCACCTTTGATCAAAATTTGAATTGCCCTTTATGGGTTTTCAATTCAAAATCCCTTTGGTCTTAAGATGCTCTTCATGAGTTTTCACCCCGGCCTCTCTTTTTTTTTTTTTTTTTTTTTTAGGCGAAGTATTTCTTAACCGAATCCAATTCACGGATTGGATAAGGTCTTGCCATCCATTTCACCAATATCAATGCTCCGCCGAAAAGGCTTTCTTCACCATATAAGGCCCTTCCCAATTCGCATCCATTTTCCTCTGAAGTCTTTTTGTATGGGCAGGATCTTTTTCAGTACTAGGTCTTCCTTGTGGAATTCTCTAGGACGAACCTTTTTGTCGTAAGCTCGCATCATTCGCTTTTGGTACATCTGACCATGGCGAATAGCCCGTAGCCTCTTTTCTTCAATCAAATTCAACCGATCAGACGGATCGGATCCATTCGCTTCATCCAACTTTACCTCTGACAAAACTCTAAGGGAAGGGATCTCGACCTCGATAGGTAAAATTGCCTCCATTCCATAAACTAATGAGAAAGGCGTTGCCCCAGTAGAAGTTCTGATAGACGCTCGATAAGCATAGAGGGCAAATGGTAGCTTCTCATGCCAATCTTTATAAGTTTCCGTCATCTTTCCTACAATCTTCTTGATGTTCTTATTGGCTGCTTCGACTGCACCGTTCATCTTCGGGCGATACGGTGACGAGTTGTGGTGTCTGATCTTGAACTGACTGCAGACATCCGCTATCGTGCTATTATTTAAATTCAATGCGTTGTCGATATGATCCTTTCGCATTCCATATCGACAGATGATTTTTTTTAGGAACTTGCTAATCTGCCGATTTAGTGACATTGGCGTATGAAGAGGCCTCCACCCATTTGGTGAAATAATCGATGACCACAAAGATGAAACGATGCCCATTTGAAGCTTTTGGCAAAATTGGCCCAATCACATCCATGCCCCACATCGAGAAAGGCCATGGCGAGGTCATGACATGCAGATGTGAGGGAGGCACATTAATCTTGTCTCCATAGATTTGGCACTTATGACATCTTTTGGCGTAGTTAATACAGTCTCCTTCCATGGTGGACCAATAATAACCGAACCTCATAATTTGCCTGGCCATTGTAAAACCATTAGCGTGTGTCCCGCAGATGCCCTCATGGACTTCTTTCAAGATTTTCTCGGCCTCAATGGCGTCTACACACCTTAATAGTACCTGATCCTTCCTTCTTTTGTACAGATCTCCCATCTAAGACATAGTCACCGGTCGCCTTCTTAACGCTCTCTTGTCATTCTCGGTAGCTTGGTTAGGGTACTCACGATTCTTCACATATCGTAGGATGTCGTGGTACCAAGGGTGATCATCATTTTCCTCTTCTTCTTCAAGGTTGTAACAATGAGCCGGGCCTCGTAAATGCTCATTTGGATCGGTTTCACATCTTCCTTTGGTTCACCTTGATCATAGAAGCCAAAGTTGCTAGGGCATCACCATCCGATTTTCTTCTCGTGGGAGGTAGTAGAAGACAATATCATCGAACTCTTTAATTAACTCAAGGATTAACCTCCAGAATTGATCAATTTGGGATCTCTTGTCTCCCATTCACCTTTGAGTTGATAAATTACTAGGCGTAATCTCCATATACCTCTAACACATTGATTTTACGCTCTATGGTCGCACGTATTCCCATGATGCATGCCTCAGATTCGCCATATTGTTTGTGCAATGAAATCTAATTTACTAGTAAATGGATAATGATCTCCACTCTGGGACACCAGAATCGCCTGATTCCGCTACCCATGGCATTTGATGCTCCGTCAAAGTTTAGCTTCAAGGGTGACCCTCTTGAGGGTCTTCTTGGTGGTTGCTATGCACATTAGATCTTCATTTGGGAAATCAAAGTTCAGAGGCTCGTAGTCCTCTAGGGCTCTCATGGCTAAGAAATTGCTATTGCACTCCCTTTACTACTTCCGTTCACATAGACTATATCGAATTCGAAAGTAGAATTTGCCATCGGGCCATTCTCCGCTCAAGGCGCTTGACTCCATCAAGTACTTCAGAGGATCCATTTTAGAGATCACCAAGTTGTATGGTACAACATGTATTGTCTCATCTTGGGTTGTCCAAATCAAGGTACAAGACAACTTTTCAATGAACGAGTATCTCGTCTCACACTCAAGAAACTTTTTACCGAGGTAATATATCGCTTTTCTTTCCTTCCGATTCATCGTGTTGGCCAAGCACGCATCCCATAGAATTTTCAAATACCGCCAAATACAAAGATCAATGGCTTATCTGGATTAGGTGGTGTCAATATCGGGCATTGGACAAATATTGCTTAACCTTGTCGAAAGTCTTCGGCATTCCTCGTCCCAACCACCGTGGTTGTGTTTCTTAAGGAGACGGAATATGGGGTCACATTTTTCAGTTAGTTGTGAAATAAACCGAGCGATGTAATTTAATCTTCCTAGGAATCCTCGGACTTCCTTTTGAGTACGTGGTGGAGGTAATTTTTGTATGGCCTTGACTTTGTCCTGGTCGATCTCAATCCTTTTCCATCGACCACTAATCCTAGCAGCTTTTCCGACCGTTCAAGGTACATTTTGCGTGATTGAGCTTCAACCGAATTTTCTCAACCTCAAAATAATTTTCTTAAGACTTGCACATGTTCTTCTTCATCCGAGATTTGGCGATCATGTCGTCGACATAAACTTCAATTTCTTTATGCATCATATCATGAAATAGGGTAACCATGGCTCTCTGATATGTTGCTCCCGCATTTTTCAATCCAAACGGCATTACTTTATAGCAAAAGGTTCCCCACATGGTCACAAATGTGGTTTTATTCATGTCTTCGTGATGCATTTTGATCCGATTGTACCCCGAGAAACCATCCATGAAGGAGAAAAGTGAGTAACTCGCCGTGTTGTCCACTAAGGTGTCGATATGAGGCAATGGGAAATTATCTTTCGGACTGGCCTTGTTTAAGTCTCTGTAGTCTACACACATCCGTACTTTCCCATCTTTTTAGGGACGGGACGATGTTGGCTACCCATTCTGAGTACTTAACTACTTGTAAGAAACCAGATCAAATTGCTTCTTGACCTCCTCTTTATTTTTAATGAACATCGGGCCGCATCCTTCAAGCTTTTCTTTGAATCGGCCTGCATTCTTCTTTGATGGGGAGCTGTACCACAAGGTCAAGATTTAGCCCTGCATATCCCGATATGACCATGCAAAGACATCCTTGAACTCTTGGAGTAACTCAATAAGGTCCCGCTTTGTCTCAGAGCGATGCAAGTTCCGATCTTTACTTTCTTCTTTCTAGTTCATCTCCCAAGTTCACGACTTCTACGGTCTCTTTGTGGGGTAGAATCTGTTTCTCCTTGCGTTCTACCATCCTCAACAAATCAGGGGATAAGTTACAATCACTGTCATCTCCAAAATCCTCGGATCCCTCTAGACACATATCGCGCTCAAAGGGAGACTCCGAATTAATAGCAAGGTCACTCACATCGTTGATATCTGGAGACCTGTTTTGGGCAGAAAGGAAGATGCAAAGAACAAAAGAATCTAAGAACAATGGCATGTACGGTATGAGTATGAAAGAATATTTGCACTGAATAAGACGAAAGGATGCATTTTATTGAAATAACGATTTCGAACATAGGCCTATTTCACAAAAAGACACTTATTACTCCTAGGCCTAGGGTAATAAGCGTGTTTTGGGCATTACTCTGTGTTAGTTTTAAAGACTATAGGAATCTCTTCCGCAGTCCAATTATTTAAAACACTTTCTGGCTCATAAAGGCGAATGCCAGTCCCATTCTCTTCTCCAGTTCCTCCTTCGAACGTGGCATTAATGCTGAAGTTTTCCCTTATTTCTTCAGTGGACTCTTGGCCTGCCAATCTTCCTTCGGCATAAATAGTTCCTCCTGACACAAATGTTCTGGATATATGGGGAAAGGTCATTGGTTTCCATTTAATCTCTTCCCCGTTCAAACGCGCTCTTCTCCTTTCTCGTTTCTTCTCTTGCTCCTCTTTCTTTTGTCTTGCATCTGGCTTGAATCCTAAGCCAAAGCGGTCCCGTTTGTCCGTGAGCATAGGTACTTTGACCCTTCCTTGTAGGCTTCTTCCAAGTCCTTTCCCTGGCAAGGCTCCCTTCCCAACCATCAGTTGTAGTCCCATTCTTGTGGTTTTGGAAAGTCTGGGTGTTGGGACTTTATTTCCTTCGACAACAAAGGTCGATTTATTTAATTCCAACGATCGAAAAGAACATTCCATGGCTTCATCATCTGTCCCCACATATGGTGCGTTGCTGGTAACAGATGCAATGATGTCTTCCTCCGCATTTATGGTCACCAATCGACCTTCCGTTATAAGTTTAAGCTTCTGATGTAATGATGATGACCGCCTCGCCGAGTGGATCCAAGGTCTTCCCAATAGGCAATTGTAAGAGGGTTTAATGTCCATCACTAAGAAGTCTATCTCAGACGCTAGGACCGATTTGAAGGGTAATTCAATCCTCCCATTACGTTTCTTTCAAGACCGTCAAACGCCTTACTACATTTAGGCATGTCTTCATATGGGAACTATCCACGGGCAACCTTTTCAGTGTGGATAGGGTAAGACGTTTAGTCTTGATCCATTATCGATCAAGACTTGTAATGTGTATCCCTTGTAACGCGTGGTAATGTGCGTGGCCTTTGTGGACCCCATGCCTCCTAGTGGTATTTCGTCGTCGTTAAAGAAAATAAAATTGTCAAGATCGATATTGTTGACCAGCGGTCCGGTTTGTTGACAGAGATGTCATGCGCGACGTATGTCTCGTTCAGCACTTTCATTAATGCGCTCCGATGCGTTTCTGAGCTCAAGAGTAAGGCCAGCACCGAAATGCGAGCTGGTTGCTTATGTAGCTGTTCAACGACGCTGTACTCACTGTGTTTTAAAAATTTTAAGAATTCTCTGGCTTCATTCTCGGTTACTGACTCATTGACTGATGATTCAAACTCGACCATCTTTTCTTTCCTTTGCTCTACTGTCGGGACCTTTTCTTTGGCAATTTTGGTTCCTGTGCCTTCGGGAACATAACGTCTCCCACTGCGTGTAAAAAAACCTACGTCTTGGTTTTCTTGTGAAGCACTGGCCGGGCTCTTCTTTCCTGGGATCGTCACATTGCAGCTGTAATTCCATAGTACCCTCTTGCTATCTTTATAAGGGAAAGCAACGGGCTTCTGGATCACGACTTTGGGTGCGACTTGGGTCCCATTTTCATTAGTTCTTAAGCGTGATATGATAACCAATGGGTGGTTGATTTTGCAAGCGTTTTCGTCGACCCTTCTTCGTGAGGCACACACACCCGCTTTTTCACGGTTCTGACATATTCGAAGAATTCCAGCTCCTTATTATCCATTAATCCTTGTACTAAAGCCCTGAATTGGCTGCATTTCTGGATCTCATGGTCCTCTTGGTCGTGGAACTCACAATAATTCTTCGCTTCTCGAGGCTTAACCCCTAATTCGCGCCATCAAACCTCTTTCCACCATTTTCTTCCATACTTCTTTCAACAGGTATTCACTTCGCAACATTCATCTTAATTTCCTTCCCGAACTCTTGATTATGGTATTTATACCCTTATCCCCATGATTCGGTAATGGGTTTTCAGACTAGGTGTATCATCAAATTTCACGATGCCAATGTTGATGAGTCTTTCAACTAGCTTCTTGAAAGTGGTGCGCTTTTCATCGAGTGCCTGTGGCTCTGCATGGTATTCGCATTGGGTGTTTGCGCTCGTACCATTTGGGGAATGGGGTTGCATTGGCTTTAGATAGAAGGCGACACTACATGGGCATCGAATAAGCTCGTACAATTCCTTGTAGGACATCGGGATAGGAGTAAACTGGACTCTTTCCGTGCTAGGCCTTGGGTTGAAGTCCTGTCTTGCGGAGCCATGATGGCTGGTAGTCACCACCTTTGGTTGGCTCATGGTGACTGGCTTATTATACATACTCATGTTGTTCACATCGTTCTCTTTCCTTCTCGGGGTTGATCTCTTAGCACTTTCCCCTGCTTCAATCCTTCCACATCTTATCGCGTTCTCTATCATTTCTCCAGACATTACTATGTCTGAGAAGCTTTTAGTAGCGCTCCCTAGTATGTGGTTAATGAATGGAGCCTTCAGCGTATTGATAAAGAGCATGGTCGTTTCTTTCTCCAGAAGAGGTGGTTGAACTTGCGTTGCTACCTCTCTCCATCTTTGGGCGTATTGCCTAAAACTCTCATTTTGTTTCTTCTCCATGTTACGTAATGTGACTCTATCGGGGCCATGTGCATCACGTGATCGATCGCTTCATGAAAGCCTCGCGCTAAATCCTCCATGAACCGATATGGTTACGACTCGCTTGGTTGTACCACCTAGAAGCGGCTCCAACTAGACTTTCTCGAAACAAGTGGATCAATAGTTGGTCATTATTGATATAGCCTGCCATGCGTCTGCAGAACATAGTGATGTGGGCTTCGGGACAGCTAGTCCCGTTGTATTTCTCAAATTCTGGGGTCTTGAACTTGGGAGGGAGTACCAGGTCTGGAACCAAACTTAATTCTTTAGCGTCGATTCCACCACGATAGTCGGTGTTTTCCATTTCTTTAAATTTTTCTTCCAACCATCTACATCTTTCCTCAAGCTCTCTGGAGTTCTACCCTTGTCTTTTCTCGCTTCTATTACTTCATCGAGATTGAGGACCATGTGGTTGGTCGGATTATCCCGGATTAGAGCCCGAACCAATCGATAATTCATCCGTGCCGAGACACCGGTTTGAAATGGTTGAGGCCGATAGTGATCGATGGCCTTCTTGGGTACACATCGGGTTGTGTCGAACGTCCATTGGGACAAACCCGGAGGGTAGACGGATCTTCGTTGTCATCTCCATTATTGATTATGGGGCTTTTCCTTTTCTAATCCACCAGCCAATAGACGCATTAATTGATCCATCATACTCCTTTGGGACTCCAAAGATCGGTCCTTACATCTTTTTGGATTTTGGCCACCGTTCTTGCATACGTATTTGTAGTTGATCCCGCATCTCTTTTTGCATTTGTTCCAATCTTTCTAACCTTTGATCCATTGCTTTTGTTTTCCTCTTGTACCGTAACGATGTTCCGTGGTAACCGCCATGATTTTAGGGTTTCTTGTAAGTTTTAGTGCGTATGATGCAATGTTGATGCATGAATGCAATGAATGAGATGGATGCAAAATAGCGTTGATTCCAATTCGATTTCATTAGAGTAACTTTTCTAGAAAACAAGTTTCTTTACATAAAATAGATTACATATAAGGCTTGGCCTCGATACTTAAGGCCTTAACTCATCTAAGAAGCCAAGCTAGCTTTTGGCCTCGATCCGTCTCTAACTCAGATTTTAAACTCAAAGACATCGGCTTGTATCGCTAACGTTTGCAAGTGGTCAGCCACTTCTCTTACTTGAGTCAAAGCCTCGCCCATGATGTAGTCCCTACTCCTGACTTGGTCTTGGGATTGATGAAGTTACTCCTTCCATCGCTCGTTATTTACTTCGAGGAGCTCTATCTGAAGTTCACGATTTTGCGTACTGCTTTGAGTTCCTCTATATTCTTTTTAATTCTTCGATTCTACTCGACTAGCTTTCAACTCGATTGCGAGTTACGCGATGAGATCGATATAATAACCTCTCTAACTCGATACCGGATCTTTAACCCTTCTTTCTCATTTTGACTTTCTACCAAACTTCTCTTTAGAGCACCTTCTCGAGCTTGAGTATCGCGAAATTTTTCCTCCCATGGTTGGCTTTGCTTTGCTCTTTTCTAACTTCATGTCGCCATTGTTCGGATGTTTTTCCTAACCCAATGATTCTCATTGATCTACGCACTTCTTATAGTCCGCTTTTAAACCTGTCTAAGTCCTCTTGACCTTGTTCTTCCCTTTCGAGTCTTTCGACTTCTAATTTCGGGCATCGACGTCTAACCCTAATCGCATCTTTTCTTCTTCCAAATGCTCGATCCTTTTTCTAGCTCTAGACTCTTTCTCTCGAAATCTTGCTCGATGATTTCCATTTCGGATGGGATTACTTTCAAGTGCTCTTCACCGACCGAGGATTCCTTGATCCGATGTAGGGATGTTGTCGTTAATCCTCTCGATTCCACCATCGGTCGTACTCAGGAGTAGTCATGGGATTTGCAGCAAACTTCTTCATTTTACGAGTCGGTTCCGGGCATTCGATATCTCGCGAACTTTCTTTTGTAATTATTCCCGTGAACGTGAACTCGACCGGGCCAACCCGTATGTTGGTGGTGTAAACCGTCGGATCTATATTGTCGCAATGCAAGCGAGGAGCGATCCGACGGCTCCCCATACTCCCAACAAGGAACCCAATCAAAATCTCCGATCGATATAATATTTCATCGGGGACCATCCATGGGGCTCTCCATTCAACATCTTCTTCTTGCAGATTTTGGAGAACATTCATCCAATTTTCTTCGTTACATCATCTCGCCTCGGTGTAGCCACTAACTCTTTCAGCGGAGAGTAATTTTCGAGAAGATACGATATGAGACCTTTTCCACTTTCCAAAATGGTGTGGAACCAGGATAGCAAAAGTCGTGCACATCCAATAAATCTCCTTCACCGCTTCTTCTACAAGCATTTAATGATCTGAAAGTTTCTGCCAAGATTGCGGGTACAGGTGTGGTTCCTTTACTAAGCCTATCAAAAAGGTCAACAATAGCCTCGTCTACATGCCCCAAAGCCTTGGGGAAGATGACCAGTCCATAGATGCTTAAGGCGAAGACATCTACCCTTTTTTTCACGTCGGGGTGCGCTAAGATTAGATCCCTCAGGTTCCTCCATGGGATGCATTTACAATCTCCTTTTTGTTTGATCGGCTGTCACCCACTGCTCGCTCATCCCGTGATGTTCATCGCTTTTTTAAAAATCTTTGGGACGCTTGGTGTCCGTATAAATTTCATCTATTTGAATTTTTGGGCAACGGAGTAAGGTCGTGTATTCTTCTATAGTAGGTACCAAATCTACCTTCCGAAAGTGAAGCAACTGTAGCGGAATTCAATATTGGGCAAGGGCTCAAACAGTGCTCGTCTACCTTGACATCGAAGCGAGATAAGGTAAATCACCGTAATGACAATAGAATAATTGTTTGAACTCGTCGTCCCATCGGTTCCATATTTCTTTCAATTCTTGGAGATTATTTTGGGTTACGCTGATCCGAGTGAAATTCCATAGCTCTGACACATACCCCTTGGTAAGACTATCACCTTTCTCTTGTTGTGTTGTCTCAGCCCATACCCGGACAGTCGCGTTGTCTTCTACTTTATCAAAAAACCCCTTTTCCATGATAAGCTATCTATTTAGGAACCGAACACGAATCAACACCTTTTATGATGAAAATGCCATGCAAATACAAATGAAAGTAAAACAAAGCAAGTCAGTAGTTTATGCACAGTTCAAAGCAAACGAAGAATAATACATATAGCACTTGCTCAGGTAACCACTAGGGTTTCGGAGTGGCTCTACCTAGGGTGGGTTATTAAGGCTCGCTACATGGGGTTTGATTCTAGAATAAGGGTACCTGAACCAGCAGATTCCTCGATCTTCACCCATTATAGGCTCACATGCATCGAAGTTCGGGATTCGGGGAATACATTTCCCTATGGCTGCACGGAGATGAAAATCTCACGAAGACATAGGTACGGATGTATCCCAAAGCAATCCACTATCCCGCACGGAGGTGAAAACCTCACGAAGGAATAGTTTCAAGGCCCCACTTAAGAGGTGTGACCACAACGGTCATGCAATGCAATATGCAACACTATTTAAAGAATCGGACCAACGTGGCGGTATTATTTAGACCACAAAATAGCTGATGAAATGCGATGAAAGGATCGTATTTCAAAACCAAATTTTTAATTTTCGATAAAAAGACAAGAGTTAATCAACTTGTGGCTTAACTCTCTCATTCGTGTCCCCAGTGGAGTCGCCAAGCTGTCGTAACCATTTTTTTAAAAAAAACGGGAATCGACTTGGATTTTGAAAATGAAAACAAAAAAAAAACTGGAGTCGCCACCAATCTTTTTAGGTGTGATCAGATCACCTTAAGTTAATCATTTTAATAAAAGTTAAGATTTACTAAAACGATAATTTTTGGTCTACGAAAATCAGAAAATGAGTTCGGGAGTCGGTTACATACGAGGAAGGATTAGCATCCTCGATACGCCCAAAATTGGTACCTAGTTGATTAATTAGTGTCTTAGTGTTGAGAATTTGAAAACTTGAAAGAATTTAAAATACGATCCCTCTTTGTAAAGAAAATGCTCAAATGTTAAGGACCTTCTCGTCTCACAATATAAAATGTCACATCCAGTAAGTTAGGACACGACATCTTGAATTTTCAAGAGCGAGCTTGCCTTTTATATAAAAATTCGTGTATTTCAAAAGGTTATTCAGTTAGTTAAGGTGAACGAGGAAAATCGAAACCCAGTAAGTTAGGGCACGTTTCCTCGAATTCCCAAACACCGAATATTGCCTCTACTTGCAAAAATCTTATCACGAGGTAACAAAATGCCATACCCAGTAAGTTAAGGCAC
Organism: Gossypium arboreum; assembly: GCF_025698485.1. NCBI lineage: Eukaryota > Viridiplantae > Streptophyta > Magnoliopsida > Malvales > Malvaceae > Gossypium > Gossypium arboreum. The sequence goes on from NC_069075.1 coordinate 132,987,313, forward strand.
AACACCTCGTATCTCCGAGAATAAGCATTTTTCAAAACTCATGTCGCGATTTAAAAGAGTATTCCGTTATTTAGATTAAATGAGAAAAATTGAAACTCAGTAAGTTAGAGCACAATTATCTCAAATTACCTAATACCGAAAATCGCTTTTATGAAAGAATTATTTTAACATATTGAGTAAAAAATGTGATTTATAATAAAACATAAATGCTATGGTATTAATATGCATAATGACATAATGATAGAGGTAATATGGTAAAAAACAATTATAAAAGATGAAACAATAGTGAAGCTTAGAGATATGTAAATGTAAACACATACGTGAGGAAAATGAAATAATCGACCACACAAGCGAATGAATAAATAAACGAATGTAAAAAATGGTAAAATAAAACGACAATGGTAATGATAATGATGATAAAAAAGTATATACATATGAGTATTTAGGTACATACATAATAATAGAAGTAGTAAGAAATATATAAAAGAAATATATACATACATAATAATAATAGTATAATATTAAAGGATACGTATGCGTAGTATATAAAAATGTGTACGTAATAAAATTATATAGTATATATATATATATATATATAGATGTGTATATACTAAATTAGTTAGTATAGGAAAGTAGCGTATAAGTGATTACAAAATGAAGAAAATGTAATAATGATAATGTTAAAATGCAAAAAGTGAATATAATATGATAGTAAATAAGTAATTAAAATAATACTATGCACATAAAGAAATGTATATACGTATACATGCAATAAAGTATATATTAATAGAATAATAATAGCCATGTAAATGATAATAATAATAATGATGATAATATTTAAAATATATGTACATGAATGATAATAAAAGGATATATATATATATATATATATATAATAATAATAATGATAAAATAATAACATATTAATGGATATGATAATAATAATAATAATAACAGTTAATATAATAATAAATAATGCTACAAAAATAGAAAATAGGGTAAAAATAATATAGAAAATTAGATTAAATCTAAAAGGATCAAATCCGAAACTAAAACAGAGTTTTGGGCCCAATTAGAAAGGAAATATAAAAAGGGGGACCTTTTTGAATACGCGTGTGACTACTGAGGGCCAAAAGGGAAATTTTCCCAAGTCCTTAAAACGACATCGTAGAAATGAGGACCGGATCGCAAACACAATAGATTCGGGGCGATTTAAAAGAAATTAAAACCGATTGCAAAACATATAAAAAGGAATGATCGGGCATAATTAGCCCTTAAGAGCGAAGACACGCGGATCCTGTGGTGAGATGGGTCGGGTCTTGGTCGCGCTTAAACGGCGTCGTTTCAGTGTTTAGACCGTGCACCAAAACGGTGCCGTTTTGGTAGGCTATAAAAGCCTGAAAATTTGAAAAATTCATTTGAGTGCTGAGAGAAAAAAAAAAGAGGAGGGAGAGGGAGAGGCGATTTCCACGGGGCCGATCGCCACGGTCGCCGAGCGCCAGTCTTTGTTGTTGTTAAACCACCGCATACGGTGGTTTTAAATCGCTCGTAGTATATTTTTACCTCTTTTTTTGTATTTTATATGTTTATAATATATGTGTATTTTTAGTAAAATAGGTTAAAAGAAAGAAAATAACGATGATAACTAAATGAAATCATCTTGGGCTATTAGATATTGACTCTCTGTTTGGACTGTTTTTTTTGCTTCCGATATTGCTGGATCTGTTCTTTGCTTTGTGTATTTTTCAAATCTATGTTATTTCTTATTTTTCAAAAAAAAAAGTCGATCTCTACAATGATTTTGGATTCAGCCTCTTATAGGCATTTTTTTTCAACTTGTTTCTTTGTTGTCTGTCTCTTTTTCCTTTATTGATGCAGGTAAACGGTGGTGGAGCAGAGGCCACTTGCAGGCGTCGGTGGTGGAGCAGAGGGGAGCACATGCTGGCGGCTAGGGTTTCTATTTCTTTGGTTTTGGTATTTTTAGGTTACTGTTGGGCTTAGTGGGTTAGTAGATGGGTTTTGGGCTAGGGATTTAGTGGTTTTTGGGCTTAGTTAGGGGTTGGTTTGTAATTGGGGGTTTTGGGTATTGGGCCCAAAATTGGGCTTGTACAGGTATAATTTCAGTTTTAATCTTTAGAATATGCTCAAAATGTAAATCTATATATCTATATATATAAAGGGATGTCCAACACATCTTCTAGCTGACACATGTCCTTACCTTCACACAATTTTTTATATTACATGACAATAATGAATTTACAATTTTATAATTATGTAAAGGATACACCATTGGTGTTTTTTTTTTTACATTATAAAAAAATTAAATTTCAAATTTGATTCTCCTATTATACCTAAATTTGATATTTAATCACTATATATTTTTATAATGGTATTAATTAGTCCAAATAATTAATATCGTTAACTTTTCGACTAAAACATTACATGATTATATATAATTTAAATGCCCTAAATGTCTTAGAGACTAACACATGGCTCCCATTTCTTTTAGGTTTGCTTTTTTTTTATATATATATATATATATATATATATATATTAATTATAAGACGATGGTAAAATTTTAGTTTTGGCCCCTATACTGTGTTGAAACTTGAGATTTAATCTATATACTTTAATTTTTTTTACATAATTTGGTCCATTTACTTTTAGAATAAACTACCCAATTAGTCACCCAATTTTTAAGGCACTTTCATTTTGGTCACTCAAAATGAAATTTATGCAAATTCGCCACCCAATTTTTAAGGCTCCTTCATTTTAGCCACTCAAGCAATAAATCTCTAATGACGGTTGATTGTACACACCACATCATGTTAACACTTTCATTTTAGTCACCCAAAACTTTCAGGTCGCTTTCATTTTGGTCACCCAAAAAAATATTTTTTTGAATTATTGATTGGGGTTAAGTATCAAAGTGAAAAAGTGGTAGAAACTAAAATAATGCATTCAAAATTTGTCAAATTGTACTTGTTTATCTCATTGTCGAAAATTTAAAATTTATTTTTCTCAATATTAAAATTTTAAATTTCAAAACATCAAAATCAATTAAATAAATTATTGAAAAAATTTATCCCTTAATAATGTTAACCAATCTTTTACTATAATATTGAAATTAACTAAATTAATTAATTTAATCTCTAATTTTTAAAATTTTATTTTATGTTTCTAGATTATCCTAAACAAAATCAATTAAATTAACTCATATTTAATATTTTTCTGCTTAAGTACCTTTTGATTATATGATCTCAAATCTTCCATACTAAACTAAAAGCAATGAAAATTCTTCGTAATTAATTAAATTAATTGATTGTTCCTCATTTAAGTAAAGAAGTAATGAACAAAATTCTAGGTTTTGTTTGGTAAGGAAGATAAAATTAATTATTTTAATTAATTCTAAGGCTTTTTCTTTGTTTTTAGCTTAGCATGGAAGAGTAGGATCATAAATCAAAGAAATTTGAGTTTCATAGACAAATATCAAAGATGAGTTATTTGAGTTTATTTTAATTTGGAAAAATAAAATAAAATTTTAAAATTTAAAAGGAGATTAAATTAATTAACTTTATTATAGTAACAAATCGACTAACACAATCAAGTGATAAAATTTTTCAACAATTTATTTAATCGATTTTGATGTTTTGAAATTTAAAATTTCAATATTGAAAAAAAAATAGAACTTTCGACAAGGGGATAAACAAGTATAAATTGGCAATTTTTTCAATGCATTATTTTAGTTTCTAACACTTTTTCATTTTAATTCTTAATATTTTTTTCCTGATCATTATTTAAAAAAGAATTTGGGTGATCAAAAAATGATACCGACCTAGAAGTTGGATAACCAAAATGAAAGTGTAAACATGATATAGTATGTACAATTAATCTCCATTAGATATTTAACACATAGGTTACTCAAATGAAAGCACCCTATAAATTGGGTGACTAACTGGGTAATTTACCCTTACTTTTATAATATCATTAGTTAGTCTAAAAAGTAAATATTGTAAACTATATAAATTAAAATGTTGAGGTCAATTTTTCTTAAGAACAATATTCCAACAAAAAAATTTATTTTTATCATGATTGTAAACTCCCCAACCCGGCTTAGATGTTAGACCTGAATCTGGGAAACTATATTAGCCACCGAGATGGCCTAGCAGGGTTATCAAAGTTTTTTAAAATGATTATTTTAAAGCATTTATTTAATTTAATAGAAAACTTTGTTTAAAAGTCGTTTTACTATTCCTCAATGTTATAATTATCATCTAGCAGCGGAAAAGATATATTTACTTGTGAATTTAATAAAAACCGGGGTTAAGGGGGTTTTTTAAAAAAAATAATTGGCTTAATTGCTTTTTTTGAAAAAAGTTTGAGGGTCTTTTTGATACATTTTGAAAGTTTAAGTACCCAATTGAGTGCAAAACAAAGGTAGGGGCTTAATTGCTTTTTTTGAAAAGGTTTGAGGGCTTTTTTTATGCATTTTGAAAGTTCAAATATCCAAATGAGTGCAAAAAAAAAAAGCAGGGGCTTAATTGCTTTTTTTTTTTAAATGTTTGAGGGTAGCACCCTTAAGTCTAAAAAAAAAAAGCATAATATCTTAAGGAAATAAATAAAATGTCATGCAAAATAAAAACAAACCTAAGTCCTAAATCTCATACCATAGTTCACAAAAACATTACAATCCTCAAATAATAAAACAAATCAAAAGACTAAGCCTTAAAAAACACTGAAAATAAAATGGATTGTGCTGAGATTCTCCGGATGTCATCCTCGCGTCCTAACCTGGTGGGTTATTTGTAGGGATAAAAATTTAAGGGGGTAAGCTTTGACGCTCAGTGTGAGTCCATTTACAATAAAACCAATGCAACAGTTATTAATGCATATTAATTAACATTGCGTAATATAATCACAGATAGCAATTCAGTTTAGAATAACGATTTTTCACATGCAACCATAATTAATAAGTCAAAACTCTCAGTTGAAGTTTTGAGGATAACCATATTCTTGGACTTCCCCATAATAATCATATTCATACACATATATTCATATATATATATATATATATATATATTCATGCATATGTATCACAACATGATTTTCTCGATTTGTATGCACATGATTTAAATGACGCCATACAATTTTGAGTTTAGACTGAATAAATTCTACCCCATCGCTACACACCATAATGGGAGTTTCCCAGAACTCTCTTCTCTAGGACATCGGGATGTGGATATACCACTACTTGTTAGCAGATAATAACTATCATTTAGTTGTGGACACACAGCAAGACACTGTACTTGGAATCTGCTTTCATATGTGGGTTCACAGCAATAAATACTACAGATAAAACCTGTTTTTGGTTGTAGATTTTACAACATAATCCTATTATTGGAATCGACCTTCATCTATGGATACATAGCAGTACCTATAGATGGAATCTACCTTCGTCTGTAGGTGCACAACAAAACTGTTTAATGCAGATGAGCTGCCAGACTTCCTTCGATTGAAATGTCCCAACCCATGCAATGCAATGCGACTTGTTGAATATAGATAGACCATGATAGTATTTAATTTACTAACACATGGAAAATTAGTAGCAAAGTCATACTTTTTCATGTATTTGGGTTTTAGTATCATAAGGCGTGTCATTCACACAATTGCAAGCATAAATACAGTAGTAACATATTCTATTCAAAATTCATGCAATTATTCTTAAATATAAATGAATACCACAATATTTCGATCAATCATGAATTCTAGCATCAAGGTCTTAATTGTTTAATTTAATTCACTAAATATAGTTAGGAACCTATTCAGGGATTAATCTGATCAAAGCATAAAACTTTGGGTTAAAACTGTAAAGTATGAGGTGTAAGGGACACACGGCTGTGTGACTGGACCATGTGGGAAGCCCTAGACCATGTGAAGATGGTAGACGAATGTGTAGCTAGGTCGTATGAGAGACTATGGCCATGTGACATTTGAAAATTCAACCTACAGGGAAGACATGATCATGTGGAGGTCCTAGTGAAACAGCCCAGTTTAGACCCTAGTCGAAATAGTGGTTTCGGGACTAAAAATTAGAGTCAGAAAATATTTTAATATTATTTTTCGTGCTTATAATATGTGAATTGATATCTGTGAAAGTTTCGTGTGAAAATTTGATCGTTTGTGTGTTTAATTTGATAAAATGACCTAATCGCATAAAATGTAAAAGTGGCTTTCTAATTGTTAAAGTGCTTAATTACTATGTCTCTTTAAATGAGAGGTCCTTATGTGGTTAATAAACCATTGAACTTATGAGTGGACATTAATGACCTTATATGTTAATGTTATAAATGTTTATTAATCATGGGCAAAATAGTAATTGATGTATTAAATGATTTATAATAAAAAAATATGAAAATAAGGCCATAATCATCTTATTGTTGCCAAAAATTGAAGAAGAAAAGAAAAGAAAAGAAAAAGAGTTCTAGGGTTCGGCTAAGAGAATTTGTGATTAAGGTATGTGTTTTGCTCGGTTTTTGATGATTTCTATGTTTTTCTAATTGTTGCTCTGTATTCTATCAAGCCCATGCCTCAATTTCTGAATTTTATAATGATTTTAAGATGTTCTATTGTTGATAATGTGAGTTTTATAAAGTTTGATGATAGAAAATGAAATATATGTGTTAGATTACTATGTTTTGTATTGGGATTTTTGATGAATTTTAGTATTTTGGGATAAATTGTGAAAATAAGAAATTGAAGGGATAAAATGTGAAATAAATGAAAGATATGGGATTATATGAATTACATGAATATTCGGCCTAACATGTGTAAAAGGAAATTTTGTGATTTTATGAATTAGGGACTAAAGTGTTAAAATGTGAAAATGTGAGGGCTAATTTGTAAAATGCCTTAAATATGTGTGTATGGAGTGATTTGAATGAATGTGAGATTGAATAAGTCAAATTTGAATTTATATAGATCAAGAACCAAAGAAAAATAAATTAGATCGAGGAAAGTCGAAAGTCATCAAATAGTCGATTCCGTCCATTCGAATCCGTACGAGATAAGTCAATATACAAATAAATGTGTTTGAATTGAATTATTATTGCCTATATGTTAATTAATTGTGATGAATGACTATTTAAGTTGAATATGAGAAATTTGAGAAAGTTCCAATAATATGACGACGTCCGAAAAGCCCCGCACGAACCATAGGAATAGTTAGGATACATATGTCATGACATAGGATTTCTAATATATGATTTCATGTAAGACCACATCTGGGACATTGGCATCGATTTGAGATTACGTGTAAGACCATGTCTGGGACATCAGCATCATATTTGATTTCGTGTAAGACCTTATCTGGAACAGTGGCATCGATATTTGATTACATGTAAGACCACGTCTGGGACATTGGTATTGTACGATCTTTTCAAGTTATCAGCGTATCCTATTTGATTCCGTACAGTTCAACAGGCACTCCGAGAAATGGATAAATATATGAATGTATATCTGCTTCAGGTACATATGGACTGTTTGGTAATGAAAGATGGGTATGAATATGATCCATTGATATGTGAGTTACATGAATATGTGAAGTATTTACTAGCAAATGGTTATGAACATTAGAGCTAAATGAGAAATATAAACTTACTATTGAGTTATGTCATGATTCATATGAATGAAATAGTTTATAATTGTGATATGTGATAAGTTTATTTGTATATGGCTTACGAAGCTTTTGAAAGCTTACTTTGTGTGTGTTTTCAACTGTTTTATAGATTATCGAAGCTACCAGGAGCTCGGGAATTGTTGAGGATCATCACCACACTATAGTACACTATTTTGGTACCTTTTGAAAATGTAAATATTGGAATATGGAATGTCTAGGCTAAGAGGAATTTGAATATGTTTTGTGAAGTGTATATTTAGCCATGTGATATGGCTTGGTTATGGTTGAACTTGTAGTTTTATTTTGGTATATGATGTGTGATGCAAAAAATGGTAAATTTGGTGTATATGTATGGCTTAGTGAAATGGTCTTTTTGGTAAGTTAGTTTTGTGTTGAAATGGTTATAAATGTGATATGAATCATGTGATCATGGAATGAATTAGTTACAAGTATGAATGAATGAGTTTGGTAAGTGATTTTGATATGTTTTGGTATGAATTATAAGCATGAGGTTGGTTGTTTATGATATGACATGAATGGAGTATGTTTTGGTTATGAATTGGTTGAAAATTTGATATGAAATGTTTTGGTTTTAATGCTTGTAGTTATGACCCAAAAAGGGTGGCAAAATTGGCTTTACAAATGACCTATTTTTGTCCACATGGGTAGAGACACGGGCGTGTGTCTCAGCCGTGTACGACACATGGTCATGTTACATGGTCGTGTGTCCCTTTGGGTAGTCCTACATTTTAAAGTCAGTCTTGAGCATAGCCTAGACAGACGGGCGTGTCTGGTTGCTGTGTGAGGCACACACCCTTGGCACATGAGCGTGTGTGGCCATTTCGAAGGGTACAAAGGCTGGACATATGAGCGTGTGGTTAGCGTGTGACCTAAGTTAGTTTCGACCACGGTCAAGGCACACGAGCATGTCTTCGGCTGTGTGGACAAGTCAGTATGTATGCCTTGTTTTGCTACGGCCTAGACACAAGGGCGTGTCTAATGCCATGTGAGGCACACAGCCTGTTCACACGGGCTTGTGACCTTTATAACTTAGAAAAATGTTTAAGTTTTAAAAGATTTTGTATCTATTCGGTTTAGTCTCGACCTCTTTCTAAAGCATGTTTAAGGTCTCATTGATCTAAGAAAGAGATTTTATGTTGATGTTTGACTATGTTGCCATGATGTTTGTGAAATGAATGTGAAATGTTCTGATACGTCTGGTAATGCCTTTTAACCCTAGTCCAGCGAAGGATACGGGTTGGGGGTGTTACATTTAGTTGGTATCAGAGCCACAGTTTAGTCTATTCTAAGACTAATGTAGCGTATGTGAGTTTAGCTATACATGCTATATTTGTAAACTGTGATAGTGTGACGATTCCTGATAATAAAATGTGTTTTTATATAGTAAATGGATCCCAAACGAGCGTAGATGACGATGTTGAAAGTAATGTGACTGCTCCAACTTAAGGGACAGTGCCATCTGATTCTAGACCCGTGACTAGTAACCACGATGGAGAAACTAAACAAGCCTTTTACCAAATGATGAATGATTGGTTCACTCAGTATATTAGAACCAATCCGGCTGTGCCACAACCTTCACCCCCATTAAATTCTCCACAAGTTCCAGTTGTGCCACAAGATGTAGATCCGATTTGTCTGAATAAGCCTCCAGTTGATAAGATTAGAAAATATGGGGCTAAAGAGTTTTGAGCTACTATCAATGATGACGCTGAGAGAGCTGAGTTTTGGCTCGAGAATACAATACGGGTGTTTGATGAAATGTCATGTACTCCAGAGGAATGTCTAAAATGTTTCGTTTCACTTCTGAGAAATATAGCGTATCATTGGTTCTGAGATTTAGTCACCCAGATTTCTTTCAAGTTGAATTCTGAAAGAAATACATCAGTCAAAAATTCATCGATCAGAAACGCAAAGAGTTTCTTGAGCTAAACAAGGTCGTATGTCTGTTACAGAATACGAGCAAAAATTTGTGAGATTAAGCCAGTATGCACGGAAACGTGTCTCGATTGAAGCAATAATGTGCAAGAGATTTGAAAATGGCTTAAATGAAGACATCAAGCTATTAGTCGGGATTCTAGAAATAAAAGAATTTGTAGTACTTGTTGAATGAGTGTGTAAAGCTGAAGAGCTTGGGAAAGAGAAAAGAAAAGCCGACTTAGAAGCTAGAGATACGAAAAAGAGATTCGTAAGTAAATCATTTTAGTGCGCATCAAAGAAATTTTGAGATAATTTTAGCCGTTCAAAGGCTAATGTGGGATATTCGAGTAGAGATCGTGCTAGATTGCATTCGAGTTTTAGAGCTCCAACTACTTCTATTGTAAGTGTTGGAAATATCTGATCTGATCGTCTTGAGTGTAGACATTATGGTAAAAGACATCCGGGAAGTTGTTGATTGAATGACTGAGCTTGCTTTAGATGTGGATCCCTAGATCACTTTATTCGTGAATGTCTTGAGTCTGTAGAGCAAGAGATTGTACAAAATCTGAGGCCGAGTGGTAATACAACTCAAGGTAGACCACCCAGAAATATGAGTGATGTAAGTGGCAGCTAGAGGGGAACTATAGATACAGCTATTCGATTTGAAGCTAGAGCACCTGCCAGAGCCTACGTCATCCGAGCTCTTGAGGAAGCTTCGCCCCCGATATTATAACTGGTACTTTTACACTTAACGATACTTCTGTGATTGCATTGATAGATCTCGGATCAACACATTCTTATATATGCATGAACTTAATGAGCAGTAAGACTTTGCCTGTAGAGTCTACTGAATTTGTAATTAGAGTATCAAACCCCTTAGGTCGATGTGTTTTAGTTGATAAAGTGTGTAAGAATTGTCCGTTGGTGATTCGAGATTCATGTTTTTCGGCAGATTTGATGTTATTACCATTCAACAAATTTGATATAATTTTACGTATGGATTGGTTAACTTTGCACGATGCTATTATAAACTACAAACAGAAGACTATTGATTTGAGATGTCAGAATAATGAGATTATTCGGATTGAGACTAATGATCTGAATGGTTTACCGACAATGATTTCTTCGAGTTTAGCTCAGAAGTATGTGAGAAAGGGTTGTGAAGCTTACTTTGCTTATGTGATTGACTTGAAAGTGACAGAAAAGAAAATTGAATCAGTGCCTGTTGTTTGTGAATTTCCCGATATGTTTTCTGAAGAACTTCCGAGATTACCTCTGATTCGAGAAGTTGAGTTTGGTATTGAATTAGTGCCAGAGATTACTCTGATTTCGATAGCTTCGTATAGAATGGCTCTGACCGAGTTAAAAGAATTAAAGTCTCAGTTGCAAGAGTTAACTGATAAAGGGTTTGCACGATCGAGCTTTTCTCTTTGGGGTGCTCCTGTTTTTTTTGTAAAAAAGAAAGATGGTACGATGAGAATGTGCATTGATTATCGTCAGTTGAAAAAAGTGACTATCAAGAATAAATATCCTCTGCCCAGAATTGATAATTTGTTTGATCAGTTGAAAGGAGCTACCGTGTTTTCAAAGATAGATCTCAGATCTGGTTATTATCAGTTGAGAGAAAAAGATTCAGACATTCAAAAAATTGTTTTCCGAACGAGGCATGGACATTTTGAGTTTTTGGTTATGCCTTTCGAATTAACAAATACACCTGTTATTTTTATGGATTTGATGAAAAAAATTTAAGACTGTATTTAGATCGATTTGTTGTTGTATTCATTGATGACATTTTGATATATTCTCGTAATGAAACCGAACATGCTGAGCATTTGAGAATAGTGCTACAGACTTTGCGTGATAAGCAGTTGTATGCGAAGTTTAGCAAATGTGAATTCTGGTTACGAGAAGTCCATTTTATGAGACATGTTGTGTCCTTATATGGTATCTGAATTGATCCGAGCAAAATTTCAGCTATCTTAGATTGAAAGCCTCCGAGAAATGTTTTTGAAGTCCGCAGTTTTCTGGGACTTACCGGTTATTATAGACGATTTGTGAAAGGATTTTCTATGATTGCTACTCCGTTGACGAAATTGTTTCAGAAAGATGTGAAATTTGAATAGTCCAAAAAGTGTCAAAAAAGTTTCGATCAGTTGAAAGCCCTGTTAACTGAAGCTCAGTTGTTAGTACAAACAGAATCGGGTAAAGAATTTGTAATATAAAGTGATGATTCGTTGAACGACCTTAGATGCGTTTTGATGCAAGAAGACAAAGTTATAGCTTATGTCTCGAGACAGTTAAATTCGCACAAAAAGAATTATCTCACACACGATCTAGAATTGGCGGCTATTGTGTTTGCTTTGAAGTTTTGGCACCACTATCTGTTTGGTGAGAAATTTCATGTTTATTCTGATCATAAAAGTTTGAAATATCTGATGACTCAGAAAGAATTGAACCTACGACAGAGAAAATGGCTAGAATTGCTAAAAGATTACAAGCTTGTTATTGATTATCATCTGGGAAAAGCAAATGTTGTTGCTGATACTTTGAGTCGGAAATCATTGTTTGCATTGCGTGCGATGAATGCTCATTTGGTTCTGTCTAATGATGGTTTGATTTTAGCCAAATTGAAAGCAAGACTGTTATTTTTACAACAAATTATTGATGCTCAGAAAGTTGATAATGAGATAATAGCAAAACGAGTTCAATGTGATTTGGATTCTAACTTTGAATATCGAATTGATAGTGACGATTGTTTGAGATTCCGAGGTCGGATTTGTGTTCTGAGAAATTCAGAGTTTATTCAGATGATTTTGAACGAAGCTCACAACAGTTGTTTATCTGTACATTCGGGTAGTACGAAAATGTATAATGATCTGAAACATCATTACTGGTGGTCTAGAATGAAAAGAGATGTCTCTTACTTTGTTTTGAAATGTTTGATCTGTCATCAAGTTAAAGCTGAACATCAGGTGTCATCAGGTTTGTTACAACTGATTATGATTCCAAAATGGAAATGGGATAGAATAACAATGGATTTTGTTTCGGGTTTGCCCTTATCTCTGAGAAAGAAAGATACAATTTAAGTTGTGGTTGACCGATTGATGAAATCAGCTCATTTTATTCCGTAACGATCTGATTGCTCGCTTGATAAATTAGCCATTTTCTATTGTGTCAGATAGAGATTCGAGATTCATTTCGTTATTTTGGAAGAAACTACAAGAGGCTTTAGGTACGAAATTACACTTCAGTACTGCTTTTCACCCGCAGACGAATAGCCAATCTGTATGGATTATTTAGATTCTCGAGGATATGTTGAGATGTTGCATTCTTGAGTTTAAAGGTACGTGGGAACAGTATTTGCCGTTGATTGAATTTGCTTATAGTAATAGTTTTCAATCGAGCATTAAAGTGGCACCATACAAAGCTTTATATGGTAGAAAATATCGTACACCATTCTATCGGTTAGAGCTCAGTGAGAATAAGATTTACGGGGCTGATTTGATAAAAGAGACTGAACAAAAAGTAAAAATAATCTGAGATAGTCTAAAAGCAGCTTCCAATCGTCAGAAATCATATGAAGATTTGAAACGAAAAGATATTGAATTTGAGATCGGCCACAAAGTCTTTCTGAAAGTGTTACCGTGGAAGAAAGTACTCCGATTTGGCAGAAAAAGCAAATTGAGTCCAAGATTCATTGAGCCGTATGAGATTATAGAACGCATTGGATCGGTTGCATATAGATTGTTATTGCCACCTGAGCTAGAAAAGATTCATAATGTGTTTCACGTATCGATGCTTCGATGATACAGATCTGATCCTTCGCATGAGATTTCTCCATCTGAGATACAGTCTGATATGACCTATGAAGAAGAATCGATCTGTATCTTGGCTCGCGAGGTTAAAGAATTGAAAAATAAGAAAATTCTGTTACTAAAAGTAATATGGCATCGACATGGTGTTGAAGAGGCTATGTGGGAGCCTGAAGATGCTATGAGACAGCAATATTCGAATCTGTTCAACGGTAAGATTTTTGAAGACGAAAGTCCATAAGGGGGGAGAGTTGTAACGGCTTGGTTTAGACCCTAGTCAGAATAGTGGTTGCGGGACCACAAATCTGAGTCAGAAAATATTTTAATATTATTTTCCGTGCTTATAATATGTGAATTGATATTTGTGAAAATTTCGTGTGAAAATTTGATCGTTTGTGTGTTTAATTTGATAAAATGACCTAATCGCATAAAATGTAAGTGGCTTGCTAATTGTTAAAGTGCTTAATTGCTATGTCTCTTTAAATGAGAGGTCTTTTCGTGGTTAATAAACCATTGAACTTATGAGTGGACATTAATGACCTTATATGTTAATGTTATAAATGTTTATTAATCATGGGCAAAATGGTAATTGATGTATTAAATGATTTATAATAAAATAAATATGAAAATAAGGCCATTATCATCTTATTGTTGCCGAAAATTGAAGAAAAAAAGAAAAGAAAAAGAGTTCTAGGCTTCGGTTAAGAGAATTTGTGATTAAGGTATGTGTTTTGCTCGGTTTTTGATGATTTCTATGTTTTTGTGATTGTTGCTCTGTATTCTATCAAGCCCATACCTCAATTTCTGAATTTGATTTTGATTTTAAAATGTGCCATTATTGATAATGTGATATTTATGAAGTTTGATGATAGAAAATGAAATATATGTGTTAGATTACTATGTTTTGTATTGGGATTTTTGATGAATTTGATAATTTTGGGCTAAATTGTGAAAATAAAAAATTGAAAGGCTAAAATGCGAAATAAATGAAAGATATGGGCTTATATGAATTACATGAATATTCGGCCTAACATGTGTAAAAGGAAATTTTGTGTTTTTTGTGATTTTATAAATTAGGGACTAAAGTGTTAAAATGTGAAAATGTGAGGGCTAATTTGTAAAATTCTCTAAATATGTGTATATGGCGTGATTTGAATGAATGTGAGATTGAATAAGTCAAAGTTGAATTTATATAGATCAAGAACCAAAGAAAAAGGAATTAGATCGAGGAAAGTCGAAAGTCATCGAGTAGTCGATTCCGTCCGTTTGAATCCGTACGAGGTAAGTCAATATACAAATAAATGTGTTTGAATTGAATTATTTTTGCTTATATGTTAATGAATTGTGATGAATGATTATTTGAGTTGAATATGAGAAATCCGAGAAAGTTTCGATAATATAACGACGTCCGAAAAGCCCCGTACGAACCATAGGAATAGTTAGGATATGTATGTCATGACATAGGATTTCTGATATGTGATTTCGTGTAAGACCACGTCTAGGACATTGGCATCGATTTGAGATTACGTGTAAGACCATATCTGGGACATCGGCATCCTATTTGATTTCGTGTAAGACCCTATTTGGGACAGTGGCATCAATATTTGATTACATGTAAGACCACGTCTGGGACGTTGGCATTGTACGAGCTTTCTAAGTTATCCGCGTTTGTTTTCGTACAGTTCAACGGGCACTCCAAGAAATGGATAAATATATGAATATATATCTGCTTCAGGTACGTATGAACTGTATATGGAATTCGGTAATGAATGGTGGGTATGAATATGATCCATTGATATGTGAATTACATGGAAATTTGAAGTATTTACTAACAAATGGTTATGACCATTAGAGCTAAATGAGAAATATGAACTTGCTATTGAGTTATGTCATGATTCATATGAATGAAATAGTTTACAATTGTGATATGTGATAAGTTTATTTGTATATGGCTTACTAAGTTTTTGAAAGCTTACTTTGTGTGTGTTTTCAACTATTTTATAGATTATTGAAGCTACCAGGAGCTCAGGAATCGTTGAGGATCATCACCATACTAACGAACTCTATTTTGGTACCTTTTGAAAATGTGAATATTGTAATATGGCATGTATAGGCTAGAGGAATTTGAATATGTTTTGTGAAGTGTATATTTAGCCATGTGATATGGCTTAATTATGGTTGAACTTGTGGTTTGATTTTGGTATATGATATGTGATGCAAAAATGGTAGATTTGGTGTATATGTATGGCTTAGTGAAATGGTCTTTTTGGTAAGTTAGTTTTGTGTTTAAATAGTTGTAACACCCCTATCCCTTATTCTTCAACAGAGAAACACGCAAGAAATCAATAACGGTGTCAAGATTTAACAAGAATACCGAGAATTTTGGTAAGATTCATTAAATCGAATGAAAGATTAGTATCGAATAAAAATACTATAGAAATTTGGAATCAATTATCAGGTTTGAATTGAACTTACCGATTCTTGGCAACTTAGGGATTGAATTGATGGTGTTACACTAAATCGATACGAAAAATGGATTGAACGGAGGTTGATTTCAAACTCGAGATTGAATTAAAATTTCCAGCAATGAAAAGAAAATAATGGCAAAGGGGAAGATGTAGAGGAATAAGAAAGGAAACAAAAAGGAAATAGATGCCGTACCATTTGGGTTATTATCCAAGCTTGTTCCTTTACTATCTAAGCTTGTTCCGTTTCCACCAAAACTAATATATATCTTAGTTGAACTTGGCTTGGTTGCTGAGAAAAAAATAAAAGAAAATAAATAAATAAAAAGAAGTAAAACTTGAACCTTAGTTTTCTAGGTAATTTTCTAAGTTAATTTTTAATAATTTTATTAAGTCTAACACTATATATTATGGGTGATTATCTATTTACCAAAAACCAAAAATGATTAAATTTAATAAAAAGTTTTTTAAAAGTGAATTAATTTAATTTATTTGATATAATTGATTATGTATATTATAATTTATGGGTGTGGACTACTCTCATTCATGGATGCCTTAAAGGTAGGGGCAATTTTAAAGCCAATTCTACAAGGAAAGAGATATAAAGTTTCAAATTTGAATAATTGAAATAGACATTTGTTTCTAAGTAAATATCATTAATTATGTTAAATTTTTAAAAATAATAAATATTCTTTTGTGAATCATTACCGGTTTTGTAGCAAAATATTTCGAACTTTTCTGGAACTGAAGAAAGAAATTGTAAATTTGCAAGGGGTTCAAAAAGTTGATTAATAATTTTAAGGGTAAATTTGTACAATTAGTCACTCAATTATTAATGTATTTTTATTTTGGTCACCAAATTATAACAACTTTTATTTTAATCAGTAACGTTATTATTTGTTTCTATTTTGGTCAACTTATGTTAATGAAAATGATGATTTAACCTATTTTAATTGGTATAATTATATATATAGTCTTCAACATTTACATATTTTATCAATTTAATTTTAATTTTAAATAATTCAATAAATTTAATACATCACTACATAATTATTCAACTGTCTATTTTTCTATTTTTAAAAAGATCCCTTATTCTTTTCTATTTTTCTTGTAGCACTGATATTGATACACGTGGAAATGAAAAGTGAATCCAACGGTTATAAAACGTTTGAATATGACAAATAATAACAAATTGAAGCGTTTTATCAGGAGTTAGAGGAATTTAGATTTTTTTTTTCTTATATGACAAAAAAGCTTCTAAGAGAAAATGAAAAACACAATTAAGTCTTTATGCTAAATTCGTCCCTGCCATTAATAAAAAAATTAATTAAGTCTGTTTATCAATAGTTTCTTTTATTGGCCATATTAACTGAAAAAATAAATTGATAGACCAATCAAATGGTAGTACATGACAACTTTTGATTCAATCTTATATGTTCTCGCTCAAAATACAAAAATTAAAAAAATCATTAAAATTATAAAATATCGTAAAAGTTATAAAAATATAAATATTAAAAATATTAAAAATTATTAAAGTTGATATAAACTTATAAAAATAAAAATATATAAAATTAAATAAATGCTAATAAATTATAATTTTTTATAAAATTAATAAAACATATTTAAAATTTTATAAAATGTATAAAAATTCTTAAAAAACATATAAAAGTCATAAAATTATAAAATATCATAAAAATTATAAAATTATTAAAAATTTTAAAAATATTAAAGTTGATATAACGTGATAAAAATTATAAAAAATATCAAAACTTATAAATATTATAAAAATTATTAAAATCATAAAAACTTATAAATATTATAAAAATGATAAAAAACCTAATAAGTTCTAATAAATTATAAAATTTTATTTTAATAAAATTATAATATTATTAAAATATAAAAATATTATAAAAATTCATTTATTGATTACTCAGTTTTGAAATTAAACCCCTAAAATCAAAATGAATAGGGCTTAGTTTGGATGGGCGATTGGGTGCGTGCGGTGCGTTTAGCTTACTTTTTGACTCACGCTACAGTATCGCTACAATATCTAATCTCACTGCCACCGCTGTTTTTACACTAACCGCAGATAAACGCACCGCCCATCCAAATTTGCCCTAGGTGACATTAAACCGACGGTTGGATGAGAATAACCGTCAGGATCAATGTTGTTTTGAGTTGGATCGGATTAGTTGGTCAGATTGATTAGATCAAAATCGGCAAGTGTACCAATCCAGAGAGAGCCATTAGACCGGTTGACCTAGGAACCATGCGACTAAATCAATTTTTTTAAATATTTTTATTTTTTAAAAATATTTTATTTAATTGAATTAGACAGACTAATCAAACTGGCGAAATCGATGGCTTGACTGGTTTGACCACCAGTCAAATTCTAAAAACCTTGATCAGAATATTTCATAATGACATATGTTGATAATTGGATAATCAAATTTTGGTTTGATAGCATCTAATTGTACCAAAAAATACTTAATATCATATAGTACTTAGCAAATAAGTTTCAACTTTTCAATGTCCAAACTATTGTACTATACTTAAAAAATTAAAAATAAAAATAATAATTTATCAAAAAAAGATAGGGTCTGGCAATTACTGTTTTATTTGTGGAATATCAAGAATATTTTATTCAACACAAAAATGACCCAAACGATTTGATAGCTATTCCCATTATTCAATGATTGGTGTGATGTCATATGTTCATTATGACTTTAGGGGTTTAAATGATTTTTTTATTAATTTTTATAAATGACAAATTTTGTAAACATTGAGAGCTAATTTTGTGAAATTTTTTATGTTTAGGATGAAAATGATAGAGTTTGTAAATATTATAGAGCTAAATTTATTATTAGACCAATAAAAAAAGCCCATGTCAGCACTTCTGTCAAATTTCAAACTATTGTTAATGTTCGGTGACCAAACAATTTGATTTCGAATAGTTTAATAACTAAATTGTAAATTTTAAAAGTTTAATGATCAAGATAGAATGCAAACAATAATTTAATGACAATTTTTTTTTACTTTACCCTTTAATTTATTGTTATAGTTTTAAGTTATGGCATGGGATATTCACATCTATATCATATAACATTTATTTTTTGAACAATCTCATTATAGATTTTGATCATATCTGCTTTTTTTGATACAATGTCTAGAATTATCCACAACCCCTCCCCAATACATAAATAGGAGGATAATACGATTTAACGCACTCAAACTCATGTACTCCTACATTGGGAGCAATATCTATGCCAATCGAGTTAAGACTCAATTGATATATCATATATCATTTTTAGTTAAACATGTTAGTTCCAAATTTTGGGATTATCATAGGAAAAAGGTAATGTAAAATCAATTAAATAAATACAAATAAAAGAAAAAGAAATATTAAGGATAAATATCAAAATTATATATGAATTTTGCTTCAATGTGCAATGTTATATATAAACTTTGATTTTATGCAATTTTACAAATGACAATTTAATTTAATTCAATTTTCACAGATCATTAATTAATATAACACAAATTTATCTTTACATATTACATATACAAATATTTATACTTATACAATATAAAAAATTTAAAGTTAGACTTAGCTTCCAATATTAATGGTGGAGCTCGGCAAACCTGTATTCCAATTTTATATTTTTCCTATAATATATATTATATAATATAAATATTAAAAACTATGTTACATGATTTATATTTAAAATTTCAATGAAAATATAAGTTTATTAAATAAAAATGAAAAATATAGAAATGTTGTGGATTTGGAGTCCAGTAGAATCTGGCCCGGCCCGTAGACACATTAGTATAATTTTTGTGGATCAGATGGATAAATAAGTAAAATTTGGTATAAAAATTTGAGTCGGTAATTTGGTAGGTGGAAAAGGCGAGCGCGGTGGAGAAGGGGAAGGAGAAGAAGGAAATGGACAGTGCCAAAGATGATGTTGTTTGCTTACAACTCACTGCTCCTCCTGGTTGGAAGAAAATGGTTCATTTCTTCTTCTTCTTTCTTCCTAAAAAAAAAAAATTCAAGTTTATTGCTTGTCGTTTCACTGGGTTTTATTTTGTTTTTATTTTTCTAGTTAGGGAAGTAATGATAATTTTTAATTAGAGTTATTTTGTTTTGCTCCTAGTATTAATGGTGAATTATGAGTTTTTTTTTTTTTTTTTTCTGGTTAACACATCTGGTTTTCCCAATTTATTGGAAGCAAAGCAATAGCTAGGGTTCTATAGAAGGGTCTTTGTCTGTAATCTTTGGGTTTCTGTTTTTAAACGATTCTTGGAGGCAAATGAGCAAAGTTGGGCATCCCTTATGATATTTTAGTGCTCTTAGTTGGAAGATTTAATTTTTTGTTTGAGAAATGATATTTTGACTATTATTTTGAAAGACTGTTGAAGAATGTCTGTTGATTAAACGTTGCTTTCAAGTTGTGCAATTGTTTCGGAACTTTATGTAGGAAACTGGAAAGTCATCAATGTCATTTTTGGTGTTGATTTTGATAATATCGTGCAATCTTAAGGTTTCTTTTTGTTCTGCAGTTGAAGCCGAAGAAAGGGGGAACTCCTAAGAAGAATGAGATCATTTTCACTGCTCCCTCTGGGGAACAAATCAGTAACAAGAAACAATTGGAGCATTACCTTAAACAACACCCTGGGGGTCCAGTAATATCGGAATTCGATTGGGGCACTGGTGAGACCCCTAGGAGATCAGCAAGGATTAGCGAGAAGGTAAAAGCAATGCCGACAGCAGATAGTGAACCTCCGAAAAAACGAGGCAGAAAATCATCAGCTTCAAAGGATGATAACAAAGAATCGGAGACAGCCCCTGAAGGAACAGAGGATAGTAAAGATGTTATGGAAGAGGCTGGAAAATCTGAGGAAGAGAATGAGAATGAGAACAAAGATAAAACGCAAGATGGTAACAGTAAATCTGAACCCACTTCTAAAGAAGTGACACGCGGAGTAGATGCAAAAATATCTACTAATATCGAAGAAGGTAAAGGAGATGGTGAAGCAGTATCTGAAAAGTTGAAATGCCCGCAGGACGGAGTTGAAATGAATGCTTCTGGATTTGGCCAAAAGGAAACAGCAGACATGGAGGATGCAACATCCGATGGAAATGTTGAACAACCAGCGAGTGAAGCTGAGAAAGGGCTTGGATCCATGGAGCAGGAGAAACCCAACGTATGCGTTACGGAGGAACGGAAAAATGAGGGGCAAGGAGAAGTAAAACCAAAACATGATAGAAGCACAATTGAATCTGAAAGAGAAATCGAAGTCAATGAAGCAGCAAATCGTGATGAAACGGAAGAAGCAATTCAAAATGGTAGTAAGGGAAGTAATGCAGAGGAGGGGAAGCCTTGAGATTCTATTTACAATGGATTAACATTTAACATGATGCATCCCCCTTGTGAACCTTTTTGATTTTGGGACATACTTAAAATGACTAGCTTTACTAAGGTAGTAACTGATGAGACATCTTTTGGTATTATGGTAGATAGCTATATAATGTAACTGTGTCTGATGTATTATTGGTCTGACCTGTAGCTTGTAAGTGATGAAAGGATATGGATGTAATATGCAGTGCTAAGTAAAAGGTTAAAATTAGTGCTCTTTTCTGATATCTGGCATCTATTTTTTGTTGATTAATTTGGTAAACTCCCAGCATTTACTTGGTTTAAACTTTGGTAAGGATAATAATATGTACTTTTGTATTGCCCGAACCTTTTTTTTAATTAAATTAAGTAGATTTTAAAGCTAGTCAGAGAACTTTGTTTAAGGTATATTAATTTAATTTATATCAATATGTCATCTTAATTTATTTGTTAATTCTCACTTTTTTTTATAAGACCGAGTGTATGTGGTAAGCTTATTGGATTAGGATTAGTTATTGCCTCGCCATGTTGGTCTGTTTCCTTTTGTTTATTTGTAAATAATATTGCTTTACCTTAAAAAAACATATTTCAGTTAAGATGGAATTTGAACTTTAGAAATAAATGTGATGATATAAAATCAAATTTGGAAACTTAAATTCGAGCTTCTTATAAATCAGTTACAACTTAAGAGTGGGTAGTCTCGTAAAAGTATTAGGGTTGGATTGCATTTTGGTCTCTTTACTAAAAAAAATGAGTAAATTAATCCTTATAGATTTCGACACATGTAAATTAGTCCTCCGTTAAATTTTATCAATTAAATGATAATGTGGCAAGTTAATTTGGTTAATTGCTAATTTGGTCTCTAAATTATAGTTAAAATATTATTTTGATTTTAAAAAAATTTCTTACAATAATTCTAAAAACTAAAAAAATATTTACAATAAATATAAATTGTTAAAAATAATGTTAATTTTTTTAACATAATAAATATAAATATTAAAATTATGTTAAGAAACAATACTATGAAAACAAAAGAAGAATGGAAGTTAAATCCAAGTGGTTATGGTTAGTATCTATAGAAACCCAACTTCAAATAGTTAAAAGAT
This sequence comes from Gossypium arboreum, assembly GCF_025698485.1. Classification (NCBI taxonomy): domain Eukaryota; kingdom Viridiplantae; phylum Streptophyta; class Magnoliopsida; order Malvales; family Malvaceae; genus Gossypium; species Gossypium arboreum. Next base: position 133,009,705 of record NC_069075.1, read on the forward strand.
GACGATTTTGAATTTTTAGAAAAAATTATTTTTAAAAAGTTAACATATTTTTAATATTTTAATAAATTATATTTATTTTTAATATTTTAATAAATTATATTTATTTTAAATTTTTTAGAATTACTGTAAAAATTTTTAAAAATTAAAATAATATTTTAACTATAGTTTAAGGACTAAATTAACAATTAATAATTTAAATTAATGTGCTATATGCAAAAGAGTTAATTTGCATGTTTCGAAATTTATGGGAATAATTTACTCAAATTTTTTAATAAAGAGACTATTAGTCACTAAATAGCCAGTTTAGGGCCCAATTGTGGATCGTGGAGACAATACAGAACTTCAAGTTCTAACACTTCCAAATTGCCGAGTAAGCAGCACTGACCAATGGACACAACACATTTTGTAATAACATTTTTAAAGAATAGTTGAATTTAATCAAAATCCCAAAGCTGAAGACCCTTTTCTCACACACAAGCTTTGGCTTCCTGTCTTAAAATCACTTCACAATCTTCCTTCTTACCCATATTTTAGTTGTGGCCAAAAAGAAGCTGAGCTTCTAAAGATTGAAACACTAAGCCATGGAAAATGGAGGAGACCGTGTGACATAAAGAGAGAAAGTGAAGTATTAAGGGAGAGACTTTTTTATTATTATTTTTTCTTTAATTAATGATATGGCATGCTGGAGTTACAACAAGCTTTGCATTGAAGGCGTTTGCTCAATTTCCTTATAAAGAGCGTTTCCAGAATTGGATAATTTGATTCATCCTTGAACAAAATATAGAACGAAAAGGCAATGAAAATTCTGCGAGTTTCGCTATTCTTCTTCATCTTTCTTGCTCCATTTGGTACTTTCTCTTTCACTCTTTCTTTTTCCTTAAGGTTTTGTTGGCTCTTTTTGGTTATTTGTTATGCTGTCTTTTTCTGCTCAAATTTGGGTCCTTAGTTTGTAGGCTTGTTCTTAAATTTTGATAGTTTCAAGGGATGTTTTCAATTTTTTTTATTGAATCAAAGGATTTTGAATTCCTATATATTATTTAGTTGATTTGGGATTTGTATCCTATTATCAGTGTAGAATATATAGGATGTAAGATGTATTTTCCTAAAATCATGACCAAAAAGCTCTCTTCTGTCTTTGACAAGGGATATTATTGTTATTATGATTATATTCTTGATTACTATTTTGGTTTCTTTTCTCCAGCATTTGTGACTGTGCAAGCTTTCACCGGAACGTATGGTATTAATTATGGAAGAATTGCCAATAACCTCCCATCACCAGATGAAGTTGTCACGCTTCTTAAGGCAGCAAAAATAAGGAATGTTCGAATTTATGATGCTGATCAAAGTGTCCTCAAAGAATTTAGTGGGACAGGGCTGGAAATCGTGGTTGGACTTCCTAATGGAAATCTGAGAGATGTGAGTGCCGATGGTGATCATGCGATGAATTGGGTCCAGGACAATGTGTTAGCGTATCTTCCCGATACATGTATCCGTGGGATTGCTATAGGGAATGAAGTCTTAGGTGGGAGTGATCAATTTTCGGGATTTCTTCTAGGTGCAGTTAAGAATGTTTACGATGCAGTAAATAAACTTAAATTAAGTGATGTAGTTCAGATTACCACAGCACATTCACAGGCGGTTTTTGCGAATTCTTTCCCTCCCTCATCATGTGTATTCCAAGATAATGTTGTTCAGTACATGAAGCCACTTTTGGAGTTTTTTTCCCAAATTGGCTCCCCTTTCTGTTTAAATGCTTACCCATTTCTAGCCTACATGTATGATCCGGAGCATATTGATATTAATTATGCTCTCTTCCTACCAACAGAGGGAGCAAATGATCCGAAAACTAAGTTGCATTATGATAACCTGCTTGACGCACAGATTGATGCAGCCTACGCTGCATTAGAAGATGCTGGGTTTAAAAAGATGGAAGTCATAGTCACAGAGACTGGGTGGGCTTCACATGGAGATGAAAATGAGTCTGCAGCAACCGTGAATAATGCAAGGACATATAATTACAATTTGCGAAAAAGACTTGCAAAGATGAAAGGAACTCCGCTGAGGCCAAAAAATGTCGTTAGGGCATATGTTTTCGCACTCTTCAATGAAAATTTGAAGCCTGGACCAACTTCCGAGAGGAATTTTGGACTGTTCAAACCTGATGGGAGCATTTCGTACGATATTGGGTTTCCTGGTCTTAAATCTTCATCTGCAGATTCATTACTTTTGTCTTTGAAGGTATGAGATTCCTTCCCACTCTTTGACATGTGTCATCTTAGCTATATGTTAACATTTTGCGGCTTAGATTGGAGTCTTCTCAGCCAGAAGAAGCTTATTCTTGGAACAATATAAATTTATCACGTTTTTTGGTTTCCACTTGATGAAATTACATTGAATTAAAAATGGGTGAAAGCATTACGAATGATGTTTATTAATAAAGAGAACAATGGACCTTAACAATTTCTTCATGGGAATGGCATAGTCCATCTGTTTAGTGATGCTGCTGACCCGACCATCTTATGAGTTTGATTTTTCTTCTCATTATCTTTCAGCTTAGGCGTATCACCTTCATATCTTATAAAGCAACAAATATTCCATTTACATGTCCGCATTACATAACGTGTTGTGAACACTCTTACAATCATTTGTAACATGTTTATATCTTATTGATTTGATTGAATAGCTTCACAGTGTCTTTTTTGCACCATACTTTACGGTCTTATCGTCATATTCTTGAACCATTAAAAATGGGTCTGTACATTGTTTATATGTAAATGCCTCCTTTTTATTTTTGAAGTCTCCTAAGATCCAATCATTTATTAGTTTTGAATGACTAAATTCTACTTTGAACTCCGTTCTATGAAATACTCGGTGAATAGTCAACTTTCCTAATGCATCTTGAAGAGAAATAACACAATGAGGATAGAGAATGGAGAAAAGAGAGAGTAGAGATAGCCTGAGGTCAAGAAATCATAATAACAAGTTTTTATAGGGTAGGAAAGGCTTAAACCTCAAACGGAAAGGGTGCAAGTCATAAACAAATTAAGAAACAGATTAACTAAAACCCATATTTCTTGCCTGAAGTTCTTAGGTAGTGATCTTCCTTTAGTACTTCCCCTTGTGAGCCTGCATGAAGGGAAGGTTCTCTAATTTATACAAATCGATGATTAAGCAAATCATAACAAGAGACAGGAATGCAATTGAAAGATTGGATATGCTCTGGCTAGTTAAGGTTTATCTTGTTTCATGTGATACAAAGCTTCTCCAATTTTCCATTTTTATTTCAGACCACCTGCTACCGAAACCGATTATTGTCCATATGATGCTGGAAGGATGCTAGGTAACTGTAGAAGGATGAATTTGGTGGCCTGGAATGATAGTATCCCCGGCCAAACCAATACAACCTAACTTTTGCAAGAACATTCTGTTTTCCTTGCAAAAGGTTAATCCTTCATCATACACCCCTTATTTAATCACTACTTCAAATGTGTACAAATGATCCCTCTTTACAATGCAGTAGAACTTTCATTAAGCGCAACTGAAGAATCACACCGTTGCACCAATGCTACAAGAGAACATTTTCTTCTATTGAATCACATATGTTCTGCCTAATCTTCTACTTCCTAGTATTGTAATCATACTTGTTACCTTGCGGGATCTGATTTCTTGAACAAAATGAATAACTATACCCAATTGGTGAATTAATTAAATAATTGGAAACATCTGAAGGGATGAGCAATATTTGAGTTTGATTGTACAAGAGGAACGGAAAGTTGAAGTGTAAATTAGCCTAATGGAATCCTTTTGATTTGGACTGTCTCGATGCAGTAAATTTAATATGAAAAGTACTGATATCATGAAGATAAATTTTCTTTATTGAATGCCAGTAGATTTCCAGTCTCAGACCCTGATACTATTTGATTGTCATGCATATATCTGTAGTCTTTGTTAATGAAGGTTGCTCATATGTAGTTCTTGTTTGTCATAACTTGCTCTTTCAATATCACAGCAAAAGTAAAAGATGTAGTCTTTGTTTTATTTTATCCTATTTCATTGAATTTTTATATGCATTATTGCAGGATAATCGTGGTTGCGGTTGGTGTGGATGCTATACGATAATATTAACAATGGCTACTGCATTCCTGCTTGTGTTCTCAAGATAGTGATCAAACATGTGTTGGGGCTTCATTCAGTTGATGCCAAAGCTAGCACCCATAAATTCTACACTTATAGATTTATTAATGATTACTTATTTTCATGTTAAACTTTATAAAACAAACCAACATACCTGATTTTGGATCTTTAGGAACACATGATTAGCTCTTTATAAATAATAGAAAATGTGTTTCTTGTGCATGAAGAAATCTCTCTTATAATTGTAGGTACATATAAATGCATATGCTGATGGGGGTTTCTTAAGCCTTTTTTAATGGCATATGCCGATGGTTTTCTTCGGCTGGTGATTGGTTCTCCGGTCGAGAGGTGATGAGGAAGTTGGGGAGCAAAGGAAACTAAGGTCAGAAGGGCGTCGGAGGAGCAAAAATAGAATAATATAGTGAGAAAGAAGATGAAAAGTTTGAGATTTTTGGGTAACCTCATGCCCTCATGGGATCTTGGAGTTGCATTGCATGTTCCATGTTCTCGCCAGCTAGCTATATGATGGGAAGAAAATAGTGAACAAGCTCCTTCACCTTTATGAACCAGTTTAAAGCTTGTTTAATATTGTTCGATTATAACAAAATTATTATTTTTAATTATTAAATTTGTTTGGATACATTTGTTTGTTGTACATGACCATGACCATCATTTTGCGATCATGTACATGAATATATTTGATTATTGTTTGTAAACAAATCGAATTAAAGGAATAGAAACATGTAAAAGTAATTTTAAAGCTATAATAAATCAATATGTTAATCATAAGGTGTGATGTGATGGTTGTTCATTTCATTCGAGATTAAGGTTTGATTTTTACTCATGAGAATAGAATACATTTTATGGTTAATCATTTTTTTTCAAAGAACTTAATTCTCACTTATAAAAATGAAACATATTTTATGACTAACCCATTATTCGGACATAAAGAAATTAAAAATTAAATCAATTAAGAAAATCAAGTTAAAGGCCTAGACTATTGGCTATAGTGACCAATACCGTAGCAATTTGTATAAAAGGAAACGTTGAAAATGTCAAAGCATTATTTAAATGCTAATTAGCATACTTTATGGAAATTTTTAAGAAACATAGACCATTCTAGGATTGCTATTTTTATTATTATTAAATTTAATTTTAATATTTATATATATTTTTAATTTGATGTTTATCTCTTTAAAATTGAATTTTTTTAGGAGTTGTCTTTTTTAATAAAAATATTGATTAAAATATTATTTTTAACGATATTGACTTAACAAGTGATAATTCATGTATATTTCATACTAACATGATACTATTTAACTTATAGACTGCATCAAAAATAATTTAAAATAATAAAATAAACCCAAAATTATAAATATTATACAAATTTCATAAAAATTCAAAATATTTAATATGAAGTATGTATGAATTGTGACGCCGTGTATGCTCCTTTAATATGATTTTGACACATGGAAATGTAGATGGTTAGCAAATTAACAGAGATTTTGCCGTTAAGTTTTGCTCCTTCCTTTTTCAGAAAGTTAGTCTTTACTTTATTAATTGCTAGAATGGTCACCAATCTTGTTCTTCTTCCAACCCATGTTATCGAATCCTTCTTTACCCTCAGTTCTTCAAAATGATCAACATAACAATAATAACTTTAGTATTGAAGAATCCCAGACTCAAGTTTTAAGAAGTTTAATATATTTTTTGAAATAGAGAAGCTTGTGTATTTATGATCTTGAGTGGACATGGGATAGAAGATCGAGAGGGCTATGTTGGGTGATGTTGATTAATGACTGAATCATGTTATTCAACTTGATTCTAGATCGTGTTTATATTGAGATCAGTTAAATGAAATTGATAGATCATAAAACTTCAATAGGTCCTATTAATTTTGTCCAACGAAATGGTTGATTGATGTTGCTGCAAGTACCGGGGCGTAGTAAGGGCTGGTATAGGCCCGGCCCCTAAAATAAAAAATTTTATTTTAGGCTTTTAAATTTTTTTAAAAATTTTAAATTAGTAAAGTAAAATTGTATTTTGGCTTCCTTAAAAATTATAAAAATTTAATTTAATTCTTTACAAATTATAAAAATACAAACTATAAAAAATTAAAATTTCATCCATCCCATAAAAATATTTTCTGGCTTCGCCCCTGTCCAATGGGTGTTACTGAGTTCGCTGAAAGGAAAGATAAGCTGGTGCAAAAGCAAAACGATTTGTATCTTCAGTTTCGTTCGCTGCAACTTTTGCTTTGGAGCAAAAACTTGCTCTCATGTTGCAAGGAAAGAAAGGTGTTATTGAGTTCCAATGATGTGCATTACCTGCAACCAAAAAGCTGAAATGAGAAAGGAAACTTCAAAAGGATGTAAACAATGTCTAAACAAATGGCAAGGAGAGCAGAGGGTTAAGAAAAAGGGTCAAAGCTATGATGGGTTGGAAAAAGAAAAACAAGATTGAAAGAACAATGTCTGCAACCATTTTTGGTAGATTAATAAAAGACCAAGTTATCAGTCTACATTTCCACGTGTCAAAAAAGAGGCATGTAAAAGAACATGTAAAAGGGGTAGAATGCAGAAAATTAATCTTTCTTAAATTTGGTTTATTCAAACCATCAATCCATTCAACCTAACATTTGCTAGGAAATAAAGTAGTTCACTATAGGCCCTCACCCACAGCTTGTTTTAATAGTTTACCACAAATTTATGACTCTCCTACACTCCCTATATATAAACAGCCCAGGCAATACCAAGTTAGTGCAGAAAAAAAGAGACAAGGAATCTTGGGGGGATTGAAATCAGAGAAGGTAATAAAGAAAATGGGTAGGAAAAGCAGTATGGCCATGGCTGCAGTTTTTGTAGTTTTGGCTTCAACCCTAACCACGTATGCTTCTACAACTTACACTGTAGGAGACTCCACTGGTTGGCAAGTCCCTACCAGTAATTCTAATTTATACGATGACTGGGCTGACAATAAAACCTTCGTTGTCGGGGATGATCTCTGTGAGTTTCTAACTTAATTTCCACTAATTATTAAATATTTCCACGTTTTTCAAACATCAGATTCAGTTACTTCCAATTGTTTTGTTTGTTTGCAGTGTTCAACTTTATTACTGGGGAACATGATGTTGCAGAGGTGACCGAACCTGGTTACGACGCCTGTACCAACACCGACACCATCTCAACCGACAACAAAGGACCCGTAAAAATTACGCTTAAAAGGACTGGTGACCACTACTTCATTTGCACTTACGCTGGTCATTGTCCCGCCGGCCAAAAGCTTAAGGTCCAAGTCCGAAGTGAAGCCGGCGACACTACGCCTGGAGTTCTTAGTCCTCCCCGCAACGCAGCTTCTTCCCTTGTTGTCACCATCTCTCTTGTCTTTGTTTCCATTGCCACCTTTGTTTTGTTGTGCTGATACTATATTATGTTAACCCTTTTTCAGTTCAAACAAACACTTTGTATAACAAAAAGATTTCCGTACCCTGCTTTTGTTATGACAATGATCATGGAATCATAATTTGTGTTTGAATAAAAAATTCGATCCAGTTTCTAGATACATCAATAAAAAATGTTGTTTTCCCTTTTTCTTTGAGCTTCCATTTTTGGTACCCAACTAACTTTTCTAAATAATGTATTTGTATAAAAAGAAAGGGTTATATGAATTTAGGATTTCACGTCAAGATGATGTCGGAAAATTTTTGCTATGGGAGTTAAAATTAAATTATATATTTTTACGATAGTAAAAATATAATTTTACTATTTTAATATTTATATATTTATAATTTTAAAGAATTAAATCAAATTTTTATCATTTTAGGGGTTCAAAGTGTAATTTTATCTTAATTTATTAATTTAAATTTTTATAAATTTTAAGGGCCTAAATGAAATTTTTTTCATTTTAGGGGGGTTAGGGCCCCTGCCAACCCCCTGGCTACGCCCCTATGTCATTTCATTTGTATTCTTTTTTATTAGGAGAATGACAAATCATATTTTTCTCTCCTAATTTTTAACTTTTTTAGTTGGATTTAAATTTTTTAAGGAGGAAAAAATCTGATTTGTCATTCTCCTATTGAAAAGGATAAAAATGATGTGACATCCCAATTTCATACAATCATTCCTCGAATGATAAAATTACAAAAAAAAATCCTTTTGAATTATAATGGGCTCCACCCGAGTCTTGACGATTGAATTTGAGTGTTGTCAATTAAAATAAGTTATAAGATATAACTTTGGATTTAATAACCACATTGTTAAAAAATATATATGAAATTTAAAGGAAAAAAGTAAAAAAAAAAGAATAAGGATGTTTGTAGCTATTTGAAAAAAGAAAGAAAAAAGTTTTTTCCATGGACACTCTCTGTGAAAACTCTAATATTGGGAAATCCATTGTGGAGGAGTTGACTCCTAAGAATGTCAGATTTCAGGATAAGGAAGAAGAGGTGGGCAATGGAATGATGATTGATTCGCCCTCAGGACAACCCGCTACTTGGAGAGAAAAACTTGTTAGACAATCCTCAAAAGATGTCTTTAACAGTTTGGATGAAAAGGAGGTTATTGATATTTTGGAAGGGGACATTCAAAAGTCTGTTGTGAATGGTGTTCATTCTATAACTTTCTCGGACTAAATCCATCAAATCCTCATTCAAGGTATGGATAATATATGATTTTAAAACTTCTAGGGCGGAATATTGGTTTTATGGTTTTGCAGAAAAAAATTTACAACATGTGGAGACCCACAGCTTCCATGCACATGATGGACATTGAGAATGGTTACTTCCTGATGAAATTTCAAAACAAGATGGATTACGAAAAGACCCTATCCGAAGGGCCATGGATCATATTTGGTTAGTATTTGACAGTTCAGCTGTGGACAATGGCCTTCGACCCTTCTCAGGCATATTCGAGTGTAGTGATGGTGTGGATCCGATTCTCGGCTCTACCTAGTTACTTATATAATCATAAAATCATTACTGAAATTGGGGAATTGGTTGGTAAAGTGGTTAAGCTTGATTTGAACACCGACAGTAGGACGCGAGGATACTTTGCTAGATTGGCGGTCTATGTTAATCTAGAAACTCCCTTGGTATCATAAATATTGATCAATGGTAGGTCCCAAAAGGTGGAATATTAATCATTATCTACTATCTGCTTTCATTGTGGGAGGTATGGACATGTAGAAAACATTTGTAATTTTAAAAGTACTAAAGGGAAATAAATCGTTTCTGAAAATCAGTATAAAAATGATGTTGACCCGCATTTTAATGGATTGAATAAATTAAATAGGAAATCTAATAAAGGAAAACAAAAAGTAGCAGGCCCTGAATCTGGATCAGGCCTGGTTATTAAAGAAAATAATGGACTGACCTTCGACCCCAGCCGGGACCTGAATAGGGACAAAAGAAATGCACCGAATTTTGAAAAAAGTACATCGGGATTGGGCTTAGGTCTGGCCCGAATGCTGATGGACCATGGTGAACAGGGAGTAAGCTAGAAAAATCCTGTTGGACTGGAAAACAATAGCCAAAACAGTGTAGAGGAACGTGTGGCCAGTATTGCTGTAGTGATTCTTCCTACTAGGGGGGAGTCTTCAAATAAGCATATCTTGAATTCAAAAAAGAACAATAAAGGAGCTGAAGTGGTGGAAGTGAGAAATCTTGATTCTGGCAAGCACTCGGCGATGACTTTTTCTGGACCCAAAAATGGCCAAAATAACTCAAATTCTTTGCATAACTTGCTAGTCTAGATTCCGGTGGGATTTTTCAGATCGAAAAAAGTAAACAAATTTAGGGGCAGGTCTGTTGCTAATAAACAGAATAAAATCTTGCATGGAAGCAATGTTCATTTCAAAAATGCTAGCTCTTAAAGGGTCTCGCTAAAAAAATCCATAGAATACCTGGCTGAGAGCTTATCGACGATTTCTAAGGAGGAATTCTACTCCGGAACTATTGCCAATAATGATGAACAAAAAGAATGAGATAATCTCCTTGGAGAGCAAGGCAGCTGATTTTGGTTTGCTTTGTCTCTATTAGTTTTATTACTGCCTTTTGGTTTTTTATTTTATTTTATTTGTCTTTCTTTTTTTATGGACTTAAATCTTAAATTTTTTTCTTGGAACTGCCAAGGGAGTTCTAGCAGGAATTTCATTCGAGCTTTTTGTGAATACAACACAGAACATAGACCTGATATTGTTTTCTTGGTTGAACCGAGAGTTAGCGATAAAAAAGCTAATCTTATTATTGAGCAATTGGGTTTTAATTATTCTTATCGGGTTGAAGCTGTTGGTTTTTTAGGTGGCATCTGGGTGGGATCGAAGGATTCTATTCAAATTCAAATTATTAAAAGTCATCCCCAATTTATTTTTCTTTGCGTTGAAAATGGTATTCCTAATAAATCTGTTTCATTTCTTTTGTGTATGGTAGCCCTAAAAGGTTAAAACAAAAGTCTCTTTTGGAGGGGTTAAAATCTGTTTCCCCAACTCCTAATATTCCTTGGTTAATTATGGGAGACTTTGATGCCATTTTATCAGCTGCGAACAAGAGAAGTTCCTTCTCTGTAGGTAAGAGATGTGCATTATTTGGTAACTTTGTTGAGTCTTATGCTTGCAGGATTTAGGTTATAGCGGGCCCTCCTTTACTTGGCAACAAAGCGACACTTTTGTCAGATTAGATCGGGTTTTAGCAAATGACAAATAGATGCCAACTTTCCCGCAGTGTTTAGTACAACATCTCACGCGTATTAAATTTAACCATCGACCTCTCCTACTTTCTACTAAACCTGACCTTGGCACACCAAAAGGAAGACCTTTTCGATTCTTAGCAGGATGGACGCAACACAACACCTTTCCTACTTTTGTCAGGGAGAAGTGGAATTTTATTGGTAATATGTTTGATTCCCTATCTAATTTTACTTCTGATGTTAAAATTTGGAATAGGAATGTGTATGGTTTTTTGGATACTCACAAGCGACATCTTATGAGATCTTTGGATAATATTTGAAAGGCTATTGATCGTTGTCCCTCTGGTCAGTTAGCCCAAAAAGAGTTAGAAATCCGAGATGATTTGGAAAACGTGCTTGATCATGAAGACTTACTTTAGAGACAAAAGGCTCGTTGTGACTGGCTTCAACTGGGTGATAGAAACATAAAATTTTATCATAGTCGAATGTTAAAGAGAAGGAAATTCAATTGTATCACAGCCTTATGTATCAACAATAGGGAATGGTGTTCTGATCAAGATATCTTGCTAAATAAGGCGGTGGAATTCTTTGAAAGGCTCTATGGTGAGACTCCTCTTACTTTAGGAGCCATTCTTAGCTTTGGTTTTCCTAAAATTACTTCTTCAGAGATTACTTTTTTAGAAGCTGATATCACAAATGAGGAAATCAAAAGGGCGTTATTTGATATGACACCTCTGAAAGTGACTAGAAGGGATGGTTATCACGTGTATTTTTTCCAAAGTCAGTGGGACACCTTTGGTGGTGATGTGTGCTAATGGGTTAAAGGTGGTTTTTCTGGAAGACAAATCGAACAGGAGCTGAATAACACGTTGCTTGTTTTAATTCCTAAAAAAAAGTCCCGACGACTTCAGCCAATTTCGACCCATCAGCTTGTATTCTGTGTTTTATAAGTTGGTTATAAAAGTGATTGCAAATCGATTTAAGGTAATCTTTCTCAAGTTAATTTCTCAAGAACAAGCTGGTTTTATAACTAGCCGCAACATTTCTCACAACATCATCCTTGCGCAAGAAGTAATTCATTCTATGCGATGCAAGCAGAAAGGGAGAAATTGGATGGCTATTAAGTTAGACTTGGAAAAAGCTTACGACAGAATTAGTTAAGAATTTATTTCTACTTCGTTGATTGTGACTGGGATTCCTTTGTTTTTATGAAGAGTGATTATATCTATTATTTCCTCCTCTTCTATGCAAATTCTATGGAATGGAGTGCCTACTCAGAAGTTTAAATCGGTAAGAGGAATCCTTCAAGGATGTCTTTTATCACCTTACCTTTTTGTCCTTTGCATGGAATGGTTAGGGCATATAATTCAGACTAAAATGGATATTGGTAAATGGGAACCAATTCGGTTATCTAGTAATGGTCCTACAATTTCGCATTTATTTTTTGCTGATGACTTGGTGCTCTTCTGTAAAGCCCAGTTGGAGCAGGCCCGATTGTTAGATACCATTCTTAATCAGTTTTATGAGAGCTAGAGGCACAAAATCAGTTTTAGGAAAAGTAACATTTTCTTTTCCAAAGATACTGAAGTTGCTTATCATAATCAAATTGCTCAAATGTTTGGGTTCCAGGAAGTGCAGAATCTTGGCACATACTTAGGGGTTCTTTTTCTCCACGAAAGGGTTACCAACAACACTTTGAGCTTTGTTATTGATAAGGTTAGGAGAAAATTGAAAAATTGGGATGCGAAGAAGCTTTCTTTGGCAAGAAGGATCACTTTGGCGTAGTCAGTTCTCCTTTCCATTCCAAATTATTTTATGCAATCCTTAATGATTCCAAAAGGGGCGTGCTCGGATATTGAGAGATTAGTCAGGCAATTTATTTGGGGACATATTGAGGGTCACCCTAAAATTTCTTTAGTAGGGTGGAATTCTATATGCCAGCTACGTGCTCGAGGTGGGCTTGGCTTTAGAAACCTGAATGACCAGAACAAGTCTTTCCTTATGAAGATTGGATTCAGTCTCATTTCTAAGAGTGATGCTCTCTGGGTTCGAGTCCTCAGATCCAAGTATAGATGGAAGGATCAGCTCCCTGACTCTATCAGTAAAACTCAATGCTCCCATTTGTGGAGATCTCTGTCTATGATATGGCCGTCACTTCGTGAAAACCTAATTTGGTCTCTTGAAGATGGTTCTACTGCCCGTTGTTGGAAAGACCCTTGGATTCTAGGTATGGGCTCCTTAATCTCGAAATTTTCATTTTTTAATAACCTTGATTTGAATTGTTGTGTTAGGGAGTTTGTCAAATCGGATGGGAGTTGGAATCTGGACATGTTTCGTGCTTGGCTACCAGATGATATGATAAGTAGGATCAGTAGTATCCCTCCCCCACATTCAGGTTCAGGTTCGGATAGGGTGATTTGGGTTTGGTCAACTTCAGGAGCTTTCTCTATTCATAGCGCTTATTAGACTTTAAAATAGGTTTTTTGGAATCATAAAAATGAGATTTGGAAGCCTATTTGGAAATATTTAGGACTTTAGAGGGTGGGAGTACTTCTTTGGCTCGCCTCTCAAGAAAAGCTCTTCACTAATTCAAAACGTATTAGAAGAGGAATCGAACATAGTACGTCATGCTCCTTGTGTGGAAGTACAGTTGAAGATTTAGCTCATGTCCTTCGTGACTGTCCGTCTGCAAAGAATGTGTGGAATCTTGTGACCCCAAAACAACTAAAACAAAGGTTCTTTTCTACATCCTTTTCAGATTGGTTATTACTTAATCTTTGCTTTCATGAAAGAGTGCAGGGAAAATGATTCACCTGGTTATGCTTATTTGGTTTAATCGCTTGGCGTCTCTGGAAGAATAAAAAGCTTTTTATATTTTAGAATATTTTCTGGACCACAACAGAAGTAATTAAAGTCTCTAGCCGCTGAGCTGTCAATATACTTCACAGGTTGGTGGATGCAAAAAGATTAACCCCAGATTTAATTTAAATTTTTTCTCGGGTGATACTTGGATTTTTTTATCCACCGATGGAGTCGTGGCTAGAGATTCTGGATACGCAGCTACAGGAGGTGTGGTGAGAGATCAGGATGGAAATTGGATATTGGGCTACAACCGCTTCTTAGGGCTGTGTTCGCCATTCGAGGCTGAAGTTTGGAACATTCTTGATGGAATTCTTATTCTATTAAATAAGGGATACAGACGAGCCATTATCTTGACTGATATCCTTGAAGTAACCCAAATCTTGACCGACTTGAGTTTAGAGGATTTTGGGACCACTGTGCTTCGAAGGACTCAGCGTATTATGAAAACGAAAGGGACATGGAGGATTAAGTTCATTCTAAGAAGTCAAAACTTGGTTGGGGATTGTGTAGCTAAACTCAGTTTAAATTGGAAATCAAGCTTACAAGTCCTTAATGAGGCCCCTAAAGAAATATTAGATTTCTTATAGAAAGATAAGGACAATGTTTGTCTTGTAACTGATGTTATTCATCCTTTTTTTTCACCAAAAAAAATAAAATTAGCAATTTGATGTAAGAGGGTGTACTCACTCCCTTGACCACCAAATCTGTATAGAGACTTTTTCTATATTTAAAGTGTTGACAATTTATTGAACGTTTTATAGGGCCTATGTTGAGTTTATAGACGATATCTAGCTCATCAATGGAGATTATATCAATTGGGGAAACATATTTTGGAGATTAGATCAAATCGAATTAACTTTATCTAATCTCTTGAATCAAGGAAGTTGGATTGGATTGAATAACTAAACACTTGGCTGCCAAGAATCGTTATTTATTATTATTTTATTGTATTCAACTTATAATGTGGTTGTTTTATCAGGATTATAATAGACCTTTTTTATATAAACACTTAATATGTGTGGAGAAAATTAAGCACTTAATATGTTCCAAGTAAGGAACCTTATTATAGTAGTGTTGTGGTTTTATTTTTTGAACTCACAATGGATGAATTTAGTAGTGAGAGTATCGAGTCTTCAAGGTGCAAAGGAGAGGAAAGTTGTCATCGGTATGTGATAGATTAAGATCACTTATTGTAATTGCTAAAAAGAGTGGATATTTATTTTTGAATTAAGCTCCGTAGACGTAAAGAAATCGAGCTACATAAATAATCTTCTTGTGTTTTTATTTATTTATTATTTTCATTTGGTAGTTGAAGGAATGCTCACTGCCTTAGGCACCATTCACAAATGTTGTTTGATTCTCAACAACTGCTTCGTTTTATCATGCATTATTAACTATATTAAATTAAATCTGTATATATAATACATAATTAGAATATTAAAAAACTCTAAAAACTTATCTCTTTTTTCTTCAATCGTTTGCTTCTCTTTTGTTTTGTCCAACTACGGTGCCAGCTTTCAGGTTGGCTATCGCCCTCTTGTTTCTCCCTCCCACCAACCCTCTTTTTCTTTCTTCTCCTCATTCGCTTCATGTACTTTCTCTCTTTTTAGTTTGTAGATCTATATTGTAGGTATCTATGTTGTCTTAGAAAGTGAGTGGCTCTTCATCGACTTCTTAATTTGTTTTTGTTTGGAGAGTATTTCATAATAATAAATGATTTCATGAGTTGGTTTGGATTTTTGTTGTCTTAAGTTTTTATATATATATATATATATATATATATATATATATATATATATATATATATTACTTGTTAGATTACATATCTGACGGGTGTTTTTGTTTCTTTTCCAAATCATATAGTCTCATTCATGGAATAAATTAATGATTTTTCCTTTAAAAAATAAATATTTATACATTTATATTTATTTTAAACAATAAAATATGTACTATATATATATTTTAAAAAAGTCATTAAAATTTTTTGGATAACGTCACTTTTGGTATTTGTATTTTCTTAAAATGTCTAATGTGATACTTGAACTGTTAGTATGTGTCGGTACTTGTACTTTCATAAAATATCTAATATAGTATTTGTACTTTGAATATGTCTAATGTGATACCTAAACTATCAATATGTGTTTTATTATGGTATCTGGTGTTAACATTGTTAGTGAACTGCTAAACTTGCTAATGAAAATTCGACACGTATGATTTTCTTTTCCAAATCATCAAGTCTGCATGAATAATATAACATTATATGAAAAATTAAATTAATAAAACAGAAATAGTTAAATAAAAAGCAAATAACTAAGCCCGTGGTTAACAAAAAAAGTAAATACTAAACTTACATGAAAATACTAGTACTTTCATGGATAATAAAAAATATTATTTAAAAATCAATTAAAAATATTATTCAAATGAAAAACTCTTTGGAGAAGATGGCCATTTACTTAAATATTAGAGAATGTGACATTTTTGCTTATATAAGTTCAAGATTTATTTATTTATTAATCACATATTAGTAATTCACTAATAATGTTAACAACAAGTACCATAATAAAACATATATTGATTATTTAAATACCACATTAGACATTTTATAAATATATAAATACCCAATATGACATTATCCCGAGTTTTTTTTAAATACAATTGTAGCACCCCAAACCAGGCCCAGACGTTATGGCTGGATCCGACATGCCACATCGAAGCGTTAAAAAACATTTTATATTGTTGATCCAGAAAAATCTACTTAGTGTTTTAAAAGATAATTTCATTATAGGTTAAAGTGAATGGAAGTCATGCACCGGTAGGAAACCGGAAAAGAGGTGGTGAGTCCATCGGATCGCTATATACCAGCTCCTTCGGATCCAATCCTAGACATGCATACCGACATTGCCACACCTTAACGTCATGGATATTTCTAGGAAACCGATTTGATTAAGTCATTTTTAGGAAAAGTGATTAATTTTGGAAAATACTTTCATTACGGAAGCTTTGCTTGTTGTCGTGTTATTTTGAAATCAACTGTTGTTTTTGAAAATGCGCCCTAAAGCTATCCAATTTCAACAGTTAAAATAAGTAATACCTATCTTAGTAATACATATTAAAACCATTAAAATAATTAAGCGGCCTTATTACATTTAAAAACCCAAAACTTCAAACGTAAATAAAAGGATGTCCAGTTCACGAGATGAAAATCAAACTTTCGAGCGGTGGCCACTCCGAATTCCCTCACGACTCCAAGCCCACTATGGTTGGGGATTTCTGCGTGGATGAAAATAAAAGGGGTGAGTTTGGGAAACTCGGTGTAAGGAAAACCCATTCAAAGCCCAAGTCAGCTCAAGCCTATTGGGCCTAAGCCTATTCAGTAATGATGGTCTTGGGCGAGCCCTTTTCAGATTACAATAAACCGGGCCTTAGCCCTTTATCAGAGAAAAAAGATGGCCCATAGGCCCATTTCAAAATACATGCAACATCAATAACATATGCAAGCCCATTTGGGGAGACTACTCAACCCACTAACCACTACACTCCACCGTACCAGCCATACACTCCATGTGGGAATAGCTCAACCCACCCCATTAACACTCCACGATTTGCGACCTTGTCGCTCGATTATCATAAATTGAGGCAAAGCCTCCAATCGTGGACAAGCCACTTTCAGTACTTCCTCCGTCAATATCCCCATCCATGCATCGAGATAATAACAACATGGCATGCGATAAATAACAACGATCAAACATGCATTTAGGTCAATTTAACCCTAGGGGTATTTCGCAATTTATCTCTTAGGGGTAAAGCGTAAATTTTCCACTTTTAAAGGTATTTCAGTAATTTATCTATTTTAGGGTTTTTCATGCATATTCCTACTTTTCACGTACTAACAGAATCACGCATCGAGGGTTCTTCTTGAATTGGGCAGTTGGCCCATCATTCCAATTTTGGCCCATTAAGCCCAAAAATGTCGAGAACACGTAAATCATGCACTTTGCGGTCCAAACATTGCAGCTTACCAAAAACATTAATCGATTTACCTCACGAGCATTCGACACTCGCAAATCTACAAAATACGGTTTTCGGCATTTCGCTTTTTGGTGTTGCCGATCTAGACTAAGAAAGAGGGTGTTAGTTACACACTGTTTGCGACGATATGCTGATGAGATCTACACACGAACCGCCTACAATTGGATTACTAACACGTTAATCTAACTATTCAAATACAAACTATGTATTAACCCCTTACAATATTCGGCCAACCACACCTACAGATCATAGTAAGCTTATAAGAAATCAATAAGCAACTCATTAACAAATTTTTGTCAATGTTTACCACATAATCATAATTTCACTGCAAGCTGTTTTCCTGAGCAACAGTCACTAAATTATTTATAACTGGAGCTACGAAACTCCAAATCAAGTTCCGTTAATTTTCCCTGAAAATAGACTCATATATCTTCTATACATAAAATTTTCAGAATTTTTGGTTTATCCAATCAATACCAGATTTTTCTCAAAGTTTCCCATGTTTCACTGTTTGACTAATCTGACCACTCTTCATTACGAATCAAATTTCTCATTGTACAGAATTCAAAATATGTTATTGTTTATTTCATTAGAAACTAGACTCAATAAGCTTTAATTACATAATTTATTCAGCTTCTAATTCATCTCCCACAATTTATGGTGATTTTCCAAAGTCACGTTACTGCTGCTGTCCCAAGCAGATTTATTACCAAATCACTCTTTCACACATACCTTGCATGCATGTTATTTAAACATGTATATCACCAATCAATCATCACATATCTATGATTTTACTTAAGAATAATCTCCATTTCATCATTTTAAAGCACAACATGTTAGCTGATTTTTCCCTTTAACATCTAAGGCACATGCATGCTCATTTGTTTGGCCCAACTTCACCTATCTTCCGTTTTTTTCATCAAAAGAACATGAAACAACAACCATTTCCTTCATTTTAATTCATGACTAAATGCTCACAACACAACTAAAAACCAAAATATGCTTCAAGAGTTAAGGTAGAATCAAGAAGAACTCATGAACATCAAGATAGAAGCCAACTACCATGAACTTACCTTCAATTTTCTTCCCCAAGTGACCGAACACTCAAGAGCTTTCTCCTCTCCTTTCTCTTCTCTAACTTTCAGCTATGATGAACAAAGATGGACAAAACTTTGTTCTTTTCACCCCTTTTTCTTTTAATAAAACTTCATATTTCATCCATTTAATTCTTTAATACAAAAGACATGAAATTCTTATCATGAAACATTTACCTAACCCATTATCATGGAACATTTACCTAACCTATTATCAATTTGTATCAATTTGTACCATAAATTATGGATATCAAGTGTACATTTTGTCTACAAAAACATGATGGCTGGCCACTTCATGTAAAATGGGAGGTTTGTCATGCAAATCCTCCTATTTTGCACTCCTATTTATTTGGTCACTTCAATTTAGCCTATAGCATTTTCAAACATTTTCACATAGGTCCTATTTCATAATTTCACTCACAAATGACAAAATTAAAGAATGAAATTTTGCCAACATTCACAGAATTCCCGAAAATTGGGGCGTTACAACAATAATATTAGTTCTAATTAGAACAAACATTACAAGTAATACTTTTTCTTAAAAAAAATCATTACAAGTAATAAATTAAGTAACAAATTTAACAAAGTATACAACTTAACTCACCTCAAATTAACTAACTAACCCACATATGGAAGACATATAGTTACAACTTGAACCTAAATAGTACTCAAAGTCTTAGGCCTTTAAACTAATTTATTTTTGTTATTAGACAAGTCTTAACGTATCTAGTACTTGTATAATATGTTTGATTGAGTTGGTGTCATAAGTCAATTTGATATAAACTCGATCAAAGAAATTACATAAAGTCAATTGTATAATAGTGTTTATATGAAATGTTTAATAAAACAACTAAAATGTAATGTTTTAAGATTGAACCCTTTCCCAAGAAGAGTCTATTCACATACATCTTAATATTTAACCTAGAACTAGGGAGAAGTTAAAAAAAAATTTAGGGGTCGATATTAAATTATATATTTTTAATGAGAGCTAAAAATATAATTTCATTCTTGTATTAGATTATATTTTTAAAAGGATTAAATTGAAATTTTAATATTTTTAAAGGCCAAATTATAATTTCACCATGTTTAACTTATAATTTTATGAAATTTTAGGGTCTAAATAAAAAAATTCCTATTTTAAGGGCCAGCCTACTTGCCCCCTCCCTGCCCTCTTATCTAGAGCTTAATTATATATTAAATTTTTTAAAATTCTCTGGTTCTTTGAAATTTTAAAATTTTAAATTAGTAAATGTAAACTGTACTTTGTCCCTTAAAAATGATAATATTTTATTTAATCCTTTAAAAATTAAAAATATAGAGGCTATTAAAATGATAAAGTTATATTTTTACTATTATAAAAATTACAATTTAATTTCGCTCCCTAAAAAATTTTCGACTTCACCTCTGTATATAATTAGATATATGGTGAACAAAATGAATACAATTTTCAAGGGTAATTATTTTGTCATAAGCAGAGCCATAATGATATTAAGTGTTTTTTATTATTTTATTATTATTTTACTACAATATAAAAATAAATTATATCATTTTAGTGTTGTTTGTGAAGTTTTTTCACTTATTAGGGTGTATAGGATAACAAATTGTAAAATATTAATAAACGGTTCACTTAAGAGATCTAGAACCTTATTTTTGCCAATCACACCTTTGGTTGAGTAGCAAATTTGTGTGGGTTTCAAATTTATTGGTATGAGATTCAAGGTTTAAACTCTGTGATTGTTAACCCCCTTCTCTATTATAATGTAATTGTTCACTTGTATAAAGAAAAAAAAAAATTTCATAAGTTTGAAATTGAAGCCATTGGCTAGGCCTACCTGTATGTCTCCTCACCCTTAGGTTGATGAAAGGTAGGGTTCACCTGAGCTAGATGAATAAAAGGATAGATATGGCATGGAATGCCCCAACTCTTTTTACCTGCTACTTACAGGCATGGAGCTGCCTGAGCCTGAGCCTGAGCCAGAGCTGCTCCACAATAGCCATCCCAACCCAAGCTATAGCACTTTATGTTTCAAAAGCTACCTATTCCAACTACTTTATCGTTAATGCATCACTTCATCTGCATGCTAACACCTCATCCCATTGAAAGTGGAGATGCATGCATGCATGCCTCTTTAATTACCCCACAGTAGGATACAATACATATACTTATTTTTTTAAAGTACATTTACAACCTCTTTTTGGTATATATACATACACAAATGAATAAATAAAGCATTAATTGCTTTCATCTATGGTTTAATAAGTAGAAACTAATTTTGTCAATTCGGTCGAGCTGGTGGCTTTAAGGTGTGAGGACCTGCCAAAAACTCGTTTCATTACTTTATCATTTCAGCAGTAGAGTAGTAGGTGGGTTATGATGTATCAACCCATAGAGGTAAGACAGTCCAATTGTGCTATAATTATAAACCCTAGGAAATTGAGTGAAGAAATTGTTCCTCACTCTCTCTATCTTCCATCCTTACCTTTAACACCACCATTTTTGTCTTCACTTGTCCGCATATTATATTCTTCTTCTTCTTATCTAATCATATACAAATATATGATTAATCTGGAAAAGAAAAGAAGAAGAAATATTTATAGTTTAAAGTTACTAAGATCATACATTAATCATATCATAGTTTTTTAGCAATCGAGTTCACAAACAGGTCTTGTTTAAATCTTATTTAGATTCTATTATCTCTTCTAATCTCAATGTCTCCTTATATCTCTAATTTCAAATTAAAATTTAATTAAACATGTTTACATATTATTTACCTTAAAATAGTCTTATTATAAAATGCATATTTGTTGTCAAGAGAAAATTCCTTCTATAATATTCTATAACAAATATAATTTAGATTGTCATTATTTTATTAAAACAAGTTTCAAATAATAATTTCAAAAAAAAAAATTAAACAAGAAAAACTATTTTACATAGTATCGTCCAAATACCAAAAATTATCATCTTTTCGGTAAATTTTGTTTATTCAAAGAATGTTATATCTCTATTGATCCATTCAACCAAACTTTGCTGGAAAATAAAGTAGTTTATTAGAGGCCCTCACCCAGAGCTTGTTTCAATAGTTTACCACAAATTTATGACTCTTCTACACTCCCTATATAAACAACCCATGCAGCACAAAATTAGCGCAAAAAAGGAGAGACAATGAAATCATGGAGGCATTGAAATCAGAAAAGGTAATAAAGAAAATGGGTAGGAAAAGCAGCATGACTATGGCAGTAATTTTTGTAGTTTTGGCTTCAACTCTAACCACGTATGCTTCTACAACTTATATGGTAGGAGACTGTGAAAAATAGAATGTCGGTAATAATAATATATTGTAAAGAAAAGAGAAATAAAAATAAAGAACACAGATTTTTACGTGAAAACCCTTTCAGGAAAAAGACTACGGGCAGAGGAGAAGAAAACTCACTATGTCAAATTCGAATAATTACAAGAGGAGTAGACTCTGTCTATTTATAGGCTTGTAAAACCATATTCTAATAGGAGTGTAGTAAGATTGAAATACTTTATTCTAATCAATATCAAATAGATGGAGTTTAATAAGGTTTAAAAAACCTTATTCTAGAATAAAATAAAAGAAGTGCACTTCTATATTGATTTTACTTTTATTTTATTTTACCATTGTACTTTATTTAAATAAGGATTCGGGTCACTCAATTCTAACAATCTCCAATTTGACACGAATTATCAATGAACAAGTTTTTCATCGCGAACTCTCAACGAACAAGTTCTCCACCTCTTTCATAAAACCCCTTAAGGGTTTAACTTCAATAATGAACACCAACCAAGTCTAAGCAATGCTCAAACCTGGTTATAGGAAGTGACTTAGTCATCATATCTGTAGGATTTTCATGAGTACTAATTTTGCTCACAACAATATCACCACGAGCAATAATATCACGAACAAAATGATACCGAACATCAATGTGTTTTGTTCTCTCATGAAACGTTTGAACTTTTGTAAGGAAAATGGCACTCTGACTGTCACAAAATATTGTATTGATTTGAAGGTCTTCATTGAGTTCACTAAAGAGTCCCTTCAACCAAATAGCTTCTTTACAAGCCTCATTAATCGCCATGTACTCAGCTTTAGTGGTAGACAAAGCAACTGTAGTTTGCAAAGTGGCTTTCCAACTGATTGCACAACCTCTGATTGTAAAGACATTACCTATGAGAGATATTTTTCTATCAAGGTCTCTAGCAAAATCAGCATCAACATACCAATTACTCTATCTCTAGTTCTTATAATCTGTAAGCAAACATCAGTAGTACCTTTTAAGTATCTTAAAATCCACTGAACTGCTTTCTAATGTTCTTTACCGGGATTCACCATGTATCTGCTAACTGCAATAACTGCATATGATAAATCTGGACATGAACAAACCATAGCATACATGAGAGATCCCACTGCATTAGAGTATGAAACATGTGACATGTACTCAATCTCATCATTTGATTATGGAGACAAAGCCGATGAAAGTCTGAAATGGGCTACTAAAAGAGTACTAATAGGCTTAGCACTTTGCATATTGAACTTGCAAAGAATTTTCTCAATGTACCCCTTCTGACTTAGGTACAATTTACCAAGTATCTTCTTTGCTGGTCCCAAATCTTTCATCTCAAATTCTTCACTTAGTTGGCTTTAACCTTTCTTATCTCTCCTTTATCTTTCGTTGCTATCAACATAAATGAGCAGATACATAAAAGAACCATTACTGTTTTTCTTAAAGTAAACACAACTGTAAAAGCTACTTTTTTTGAAATCATGAGAAGTCATAAAGGAATCAAACCTATTGTACCACTGTCTTAGTGACTGTTTCAAACCGAAAAATAACTTTTTCAACAAGCGAACATAGTCATTTTCTTCTGAGACTGTAAAACCCTCTGGTTGTTACATGTAAATATCCCCCTCAAGTTCTCTATGCAAAAATGCAATTTTTCCATCTAACTTCTCAAGCTCTAAATTATGCATGGCTAGAATACCAAGTAAAACTCGAATTGAACTATGCTTCACAACTGGAAGGAACACATCTGTGAAGTCCACTCCTAGAATTTAACTGTAACCCTTTGCATCAAACCTTGCTTTATATCTGGGTTCTTCAACTCCTAGAGTCCCTTCTTTCTTTTTAAACACTCATTTACAACGAGCAGCCTTTTTACCTTTAGGAAGTTTCACAAGATCCCATGTTCTATTTTTTTGGAGTGATTTCATCTCCTCTTGTATAGTAAACATTCACTTTTTTGAGTCTTTATAGCTAACCGCCTCAAAATAATTAGATGGCTCTTAGTTTGCATTTATATCTTCAGCCACATTTAAAGCATAAGCAACTAGATCAGCCCTGGCATACTTCTTTAGAGGTTTAATTTCTCTTCTAGTTTTGTTTTTAGCGATAGAGTATTGTGGTGAATAAGCAACTCTATTCTGAATTTTTGTACTAGCTTGAGGAGTCGACTCTGTTGTAGATTCTGGATTAATCTAATGCTCCACCTGCTTTTGATTTTGTTTATTGGAAAAGTCTTTAAGAGATAAGTTAGGTAACATAGTAGTTTCATAAAAAAACAACATCTCTACTAATCACAACTTTTCTATTTTCAGGAGACCATAACTTATACCTTTTTACACCAGTTTTATAACCAAGAAAAATACATTTAATGGATCTCGGTTCTAATTTTCCATTATCAACATGAGCATACACAAGACACCCAAAGATCTTTACATTAAAATAGTCAGCAGGATTACCAGACCATACCTCTTGTGGAGTCTTTTTCTCAATGGCAACAAATGAAGATCGGTTGATCAAAAAAAATACAGTAGAGGCTGCTTTGGCCAAAAACGACTTTGGTAAGTTGGCATTTGACAACATACATCAAACCTTCTCCATGATCGTTCTGTTCATTTGTTCTACAACGCTGTTTTGCTGTGGAGTATGACGAACTGTCAAGTGTCTCACGATCCATTCTGACTTGCATAGTTTTTTAAACTCATCAGAATAGAACTTTAAGCCATTGTCTGTATGGAGGTATTTTATTTGTTTTCCCCTCTATTTTTCAATCATAGTTTTCCAAGACTTAAATACAGAAAACACATCGACTTTCTACTTCAGGAAGAACGCTCAAACTTTTTTGAAAAAATCATCAATAAAAGTTAGTATATAATTAGCTCCACCTCTCAAAGGCACTCTTGATGGCCCTTACAAATCAGGGTGAATATACTCCAACATTCCCTTCGTGTTATAGATTCCTCTAGTGAATCGAACTCTCTTTTGCTTCCCAAAAACGCAGTGCTCAAAAAACTTCAGTTTGCAAATTTATTTTCCATTAAGAAGTCTTCTTTTCCTCAATTCTGCCATGCCATTCTCACTCATATGCCCTAGGCGTATATGCCAAAGTTTAGTAATATCATTATCTGATAAGGAAGAAGAAACGACAACTGCATCACCAGTAACAGTAGAACTCTGCAGAACATATAACTTGGCAGTCTTTCTCTGCCCTTTTATCACAACTAGGAACATTGGGAAATCTTTAAAACCCCACTTTCAGCTGTGTATTTGTACCCTTTTAAATCAAAAGTACTCAACGAAATTAAATTTCTCTTCAATTCTAGAACATGTCATACGTCACTAAGTATTCTGACAACTTCATCAAACATCTTAACTTTAATTGTTCCAATACCTGCGATTTTACATGAAGCATTATTTCCCATCAAAACAACACATTCAGATACTATTTCGTAAGTTGTAAATCAATCTCGACTGAGACTCATGTGGAAGGTGCAACCCGAATCAAGGATCCACTCATTGCTCACTTTAGAATTGTTGACAAAAGCAACTAGAAGTTCACCATTATTGTAGTCTTCTACAACATCAACTTCACTTGAATTTTCTGGTTGTTTTCCCTTTTGATTCATAGCCTCCCTTTTGATCTTGTTCTGTAGTTTACAGCACTCAGATTTAGTGTGCATTTTTTTCTTGTAGAAGTTACAAGTTTTACCTCTATTTGAAGATTTCGATCTACCTTTAGATTTACTGCGAGGATTCCATTCCTGTGTCCTTCTAAAATCATCATCAACATTTCGATCTTGTTTCCACGAACAATGAGACCCTCTTTCTGAGAGTTAGTTTTAACCACGAGATGCTTCATCTTATCATACAAGGTTAAAAAATCATAAACCTCATCAACTTTGAGAGACTCGCGGCTATATAAACTCGTGTCTTTAAAGGTTGAATAAGACGGGGGCAACGAACAAAGTAGAATCAACCCTAGATCTTCCTTATCATACTGAACCTCAAGGCCTCTAAGTTTGAGAGAATTTTTTTAAATATTGTTAAGTGTTCGTGCATGGACGCACCTTCCTCCAAACGATGAGCATAAAGACGCTGCTTCATATGCAACTTGCTGGTTAGAGTTTTAGACATACATATTTGTTCCAGCCTCTTCCATAATGTAGCGGCGGTATTCTCCTTCATCGCATCCTGCAAAATTTCGTTAGACAAATACAAATGTAATTATGTTAACGCCTTTTGATCTTTACGTTTCTTCTCTTTATCTGTTAATATTGAAGGCATCTTACCTATCCCTAGTAGGGCATCCTCCAAATCCATCTGTGTAGGAACTTCTTGCCTCTTAATCTGCTACAACGCAAATCTGGTGTTGCTATCCAATAATGAAATTTTATACTTCAAAGATGCCATTACCATGATCAAAATGAAAAACTTGAAAGCTTTGATACCAATTTTTGAAAAGTAGAATGTTGGTAATGACAATATATCACAAAGAAAAGAGAAATAAAAATAAAGAACACACAAATTTTAACGTGAAAACCCTTTCGGGAAAAAAACTATAGGCAAATGAGAAGAAAAATTCACTATGTTGAATTCGGATAATTACAAGAGGAGTAGATTATGTTTATTTATAGGCTTGTAAAACCATATTCTAATAGGAGTATAGTAAGATTGAAATACCTTATTCTAATCAATATCAAATAGATGGAGTTTAATAAAGTTTAAAAAACCTTATTCTAGAATAAAATAAAAGAAGTGTAGTTCTATATTGATTTTACTTTTATTTTATTTTACCATTGTACTTTATTTACATAAGGATTTGGGTCACTCAATTCTAACAGAGGCTTCTCTGGTTGGCAAGTCCCTACCAGTAATTTTAATTTATACGATAAATGAGCTAACAATAAAACATTCGTCGTTGAGGATGATCTCTGTGAGTTTCTTACTTAATTTTCACTAATTATTAAATATTCCTAAGTTTTTCAAACATCAAATTCAGTTACTTCCAACTATTTTGTTTGCTTGCAGTGTTCAACTTTATTACTAGGGAACATGATGTTATAGAGGTGACCGGACCTGGTTACGATGCTTGCACCAGCACCAACACTATCTCAACTGTAAGCACTAAATTTTTGTCCGACTAAAGTTTGTGTTTAATTTTCAAAATTTCAAAAAAAAAAATTTTAAAAATAAAAATTGCATTTTGACTCCTAAACTTTTCTTAAATTTCATTTTGACCCTTAAACTTTCTTTAAATTTCACTTAAACCCTTAAACTTTCATTAAATTGCATTTTAACCCTAAATTTTCTAAAAATTACATTTAGCCCCAAAAGTTTTGCTGCATTTGTGATTTGGTCTTTCAGACAGATTACGTGATTTGGGGCACCCACTTCCCAGATTTTCAGGCCACAAACATGGGTGGCTGCTCCTTCTTCACCCACTACCTGCAAATAGCATAAAAAACAAGCAAAATGGTAGAAATAAAAGGAAAAAAAAAACTACACCATAGGGGAGGTTTTTTTGGCTAAAAAAAAAAGAGGAGGATTCCCCCCATTTGATAGAGGTGAAGAGCAAAAAAAAATCCAGCAAAAAAAAAGAAAAAAAAAGAAACACTCAGCAATCTAAGCAAGAAAAAAACTCCAATATCCGGCAAGCAATCAAGCAACCAAGGATTAACCACCATTAACACCACAACCAAGCTCCCAAACCGAAACCCATTCTAAATACCCGAGCCAAACGATTATCAGCCACCCCAAAAACCAAACCTCAACTACCCGTAGCATGATTTCACACGGCGCATACGATGGCTGTTGGTGGCGTGCACGTTGGAAGGAGAAAGAGGGGTTCGGCGGCTTGAAGCTTGGATCTCTTCTTTCTTTCTTTGTTTGCTGGAGACTTGTTTGTTTGGGGGGGTTTAGTATTAAAAAAAAAGAAATATTTTAGTTAATGGGTTGGTTTATGTAATGTTTGATGGGTTAAATTTAGTTTGGGTTAATTAGTGGGTTGGGTGATATGTTAAGTTAGTGGGTTGGGTTGGTTGTGTTAGGTTTGTTAAGTTAGTGAGTTGGGTTGGTTTGTATTATTATTATTATTATTTTAAATTAGTGAGTTGGGTTTAGTTTGGTTTGAAATATTAAGTTAGTTGGGTTGGGATTATTTTGTAATAGGTTGAAATGATTTGAATCTTTGGTCCTTATGTGAATTTTATTTGGGCCATGTAAAAATTTGGTCTTAAAAAAATAAATTTTTAAATAGTCGGGTCAACCCAACTCTATTTGCGGCAATCTGATCCAGTGACGATCACCAACAAAGACCCATTTCAGCAACTCGAGGAGAAAATAGATTAATTTTAGTAACCCATAATATTGGACTTCGGTATATTCTTACCCTTTTTATTATTATTTACTCATTCTGAATTTAATATATATTTTAGATCACATATTATTACAACATTATTATTAGTTTTCTTTTTATTATTTTAGAAATATTTTTATTTTCTTTTAATTAATTTCAATAAATAAGGCAACGTATCGATTTAACATAAGTTCGTTGATTTCATCGCTATATTGGGTGAATATCATTGGCTCGTGTTAAAAATGGGACGTCTTTTTAAAAAAAATCGAAAAATTTAAAAATTCTCGTGTTTTGAAATAGGATATTTATTTTTGTGATTATTGGTAAGTGATCAAATTTTATTTTTAAAATGCAGATGAGGATATGTAATTTGTCAAAATTCTAGTGTTGTAATCTTTTCGTGTTTCCAAAATTTTTCGTGTTTTTCTAAAAAAAATTCAGGTTTAAAAAATTCTCGTGTTTTCAAAATTTTTGTGTTTTAAAAATTCTCATTTTTCAATTGGATCATGATTAAATATTAAATTGAATTCGTTCTTTGAAATTAAAGACAACGCGTGTTTAACAAGATACCAATTTTGGGCGTCGCGAGGGTACTAATACCTTCCTCGTGCGTAACCGACTCCCAAAACCTATTTTTCTCTGCATTTTCACGTAGACCCAAATTTGGCCTTCATTTTTGTTCAAATAAATTTTCTTTTCAAAAAAGATGATTTATTAGGTGTCCAATCACACCTAGAAAAATGGATCGGTGGCAACTCCCCTTTTTAATAAAATCGAAAGTCGGTTTTTCAAATTTCCAATAAATCACCTCAATTAGCGACCAAAGCAAAATTTTTACGTCGCTACAGCTGGCGACTCCACTGGGGACTAAATTTTTGAGAGTCGAGTCGAATTAAACGCGTGTTGTCAAAATTTTCAAATTTCCTTGTTCAAATTAATATTTAGTTGTGATCCTCAAATTTTGTTTTCAAAAAAAAATCATGCATTTGCATCATGTTGTAAATATTTTTCTAACTTGTTTTATCTTTTGCTTTTCAGCTCTAAGTTTTTATAGTTTTAGTTTCGTAGTTTTAAAATAAGATGAAAGGTTTGTGAGTTTCTCCCCACACACCGTGCACTTGCATTTTGCATAACATAAGCTCTCTACCCGGGCTCCATCCGTTTAAGTGAAAGTAAACGCTATGCCTTCGTGAGTTAACTCGTCCCTCCGCACAGGCTAGTGAATACTTTCGGGTTACATATGACTTATGCTTTCGTGAGTTAACTTGTCCCTCTGCATAGGCATAAGTAAATGTGATCCCTCAAATTGAACTCGCAAGCCTGTGATAGGCAATGACCGAGGCTTCATACTAATCTTAGCAGATGACAGTACGGACAATTTGAGTACCTATCTAGAACCGAAACCGCATATAGTGAACCGTAGAGCCACTTGACTAGAGCCATGCGGAACCTCCGCCCGTTTAGTAGTCACCAAAATAAGTACACGGGAAAAACACCTCTCACCTTCTGTTTCTTTTACATTTATGCTTGTTATGCAAAGGAATCTGGTCCATTGGACCAAGTAGCTTAATTTGTTAGATTTTCCACAGTTTTTCTCTATTCATAAGTGTTGTGCTAACCAAGAATGTTTGTCTGTATTTCTATTTTTCATCATGCATCGTAGGCATCTTGTTAGGAAGGTGTTGATTAGAGATTGGTTGCCAAAAATAGGTCTCTGATGGATGAGTGACCAAAACGTTGTGTAATAGACTCTTTTGATTAAAGAAATGCCTAAATAGGGGCTATCTTGAAATTAACACCAAATTTTTGCATATTCATTCATGACTGACATTCATTTGACATTTATTCATTCATCCATTCATCGCATGTACATGTCCCTTAATCATTCACTGAGGTTGAAACAGTATGATCCGCAGT
The DNA here is from genome assembly GCF_025698485.1 of Gossypium arboreum. Lineage (NCBI taxonomy): Eukaryota > Viridiplantae > Streptophyta > Magnoliopsida > Malvales > Malvaceae > Gossypium > Gossypium arboreum. The sequence continues at coordinate 133,040,079 of NC_069075.1, forward strand.
TGTGACGCTACGAGTCTGGAATCACGCCATTTGTATAAGACGCGGCTAAGAGCTAGAACTATGGAGGCCGAATTCAATGAGAGAATTGAAATAATGGAAAGGGCTCAAAGAGAATTGCAAGAACTGTTGGCTAAATCACAGCAGGAAATGAGAGATCTGATGGTAAGATCTCGAGAGGAATCACTCGAGCAAAGGGATCAAATCGTCAAAATGATGGAGATGAAGTCAGCTTTAGTTAAAGGGAAGGGACTTATGCAGAGCCCTGACGTTATGGAACCTCAGTCGAGAGTTAACCTCGATCAAGATCTGCCCCATCCTCCAGGATTTACTCCACCGCACGCCCATGCAACACAAAGAGGGTACGCTTAATGGGAACCTACAGGCCTGGAGCAACGACCTGCACCACCTGCCAATCTGGGGCAAAAGATATTCGTATCAAACCCGGGAGCTAGTCCTGTTGATCCACTCGTTCCAGTTTTGGACGATCCAGCAGAAATAGCCAAGTTGAAAACCGATGATCACGAGGCTCAAGAAAAGTATAGGAGCTTAGAGGAAAGACTCAAAGCGATAGAAGGCACTGAAGTCTTCTCTGCACTAGGTGCTAAAGAACTCAGTTTGGTGCCCGATCTAATTCTGCCACCGAAGTTCAAGGTACCGGATTTTGAAAAGTACGATGGGATAAGATACCCAAAAGCACATCTCATTATGTTTTGCCGAAAGATGACAGGTTATGTGAACGAAGATAAGCTGCTCATACACTGCTTTCAAGACAGCCTTGTCGGATCAGCTCTTCGATGGTATAATCAGCTTAAGAGAGAAAGGATCAGATCATGGAAGGACCTGGCGTCCGCGTTTTGCGAACAGTATAAACACGTGTCTAATATGGTGCCTGATCGGATGACTTTGCAAATGATGGAGAAAAAGCCTTCAGAAACCTTTAGACAGTATGCGCAAAGATGGAGAGATATCTCGGCCCAAGTGGAACCTCCACTGACTAAGACTGAGATAACGGTCCTTTTTATCAACACGTTGAAAGCATCATTCTATGACAAACTAGTAGGAAATGCCACGAAAGACTTTGCGGACATCGTAATATCAGGAGAACTTATTGAGAATGCCATCAAAAATGGAAGAATGGAAGGCCCCAAGAGCTCAAAAGGGCAGCACCTATGAAGAAAAAAGAGCTAGAAACCCATGTGGTGGGAACAAGAAGCCACTATACTTCTAATTCGTACCCAACTCAACCACCACCTCGATATCACCCACCTCCGAACTTCACATACTTGGGAGTGTTTTGAACAATGGGACAGTGGAAGAGATCCGTGTACTTTTAAAGCTAATCTAGAGTAATATTCGAAACATACTTATTGCCTTAAGACCTAGAGGTGATAAGACTTCTTTTGAGAAATAGGTTTAAGTCCAAGATTTTTATTTCAATGAAATGCATCTTTTTGAGTAAATTTTCTTCTATTAATAGATTCTTTTATTATTTGGACTTTCATTCTTTTATTTTACATTCATGATCATCCTATACAAATAATCATCCTTAATATAATTTATTCTCTGGAATTTGCCTTCGTACCCACAATAGGTCCCCAAATATCAATGTCACGAGCGACACTGTTACTAACTCCCTTTGAAGCAAGATATGTGTCTAGAGGGATCTCAGAACTTCGAAGATAACAGAGATTGTGTCTATCTTCTGATTCGTAAAGGATGACAGAATGAGATAAAAGACAGACCCTAGCTTACAAAGGGTTAGCTAACATTGTGAGCTTGGGAAAGAGATGAAGATCGAAACTTAGCTCATCACAGAAATAAGGCAAGACTGTTGAGTTATTTCCAAGAATTCAAGGATGTTTTCACACGAGCATATTAAGACGCACTTAGGAACATCTTGAAAGAGGTCCATAAGGGTGTCTAAAGAACACATGACAATGGTTCTACAATAGCCAGGCTAATCAATAAGGATCGGATATTGTTGGTCCACCATGGGAAGGGAATGGCATCAGTTATGTCGTCAAGACTCACGTGCTTCTTCCATCTCTTCACAAAATTTTCAATACGTGGGGCATAGATGTTCTGGGAATGATCTCGTCAAAAGATTCTAGTCGACATTATCGTCGTGGCTGTCAATTGCTTCACTAAGAAGGTGAATGTTGCTTCATATGCCAATATCATAAAAGTCGACAGTCATGAAAAGAAAAAAAACAAAAAAAAAAAAACAAAAAAAGAGAGATCAAATGCTAGAAAGAATCATGTTTTAATGCATAACCGTACAATGTCATATCATAATGCAACAAAGGCTGACAAAAGAAAAATATAAAAATAAAGAAAAGTTATGGAAGGTGACCGAGACTTGTAAGTATTGGCATAAGAAGCTACCTTTTACTCTTTGTGCTTATTAAAGTTGATCAGGACCTTCACATTGGGCATTAGAGGTGGTTCTGTCCATGGAAACTAAGATTCTTTTTCTCTAAGCTTTGATTGAATCAAGAATTGGATGAAGTAAAATGTTTTCAGTAAACTTGACTGCAGAAAAGGGTTTGAAAGTCAAACGTGTATGATACTGAGTTATGACGGAAATGGTTCACCCAAAGGAATTTCATAGTAGGAATTTGGTATTGCAGAAGATCATTTCTATACAAAAGATTTCAAAGGAAAATGAATGTTTAAGAACTTTATGAGTAAAGGAGGCTTTCCCCGTAGGAACACTGATCCAATCCTAAATTCGGAGGAGAGGCCAAGGTGAAAACCCGCAAAGGGCACTTTGTGACCTTCATTCATTCAAAAGCAAAAAGAAAGAAAGAAAAAGAAAGAAAAGAAAATGGAGAGGTCAAGGTGAAAACCCGCAAAGGGCGTCTTGAGACCAAAGGTGTTTTGAGTTGAAACCCTGAAAAAGGCGGCTCAAATTTTGTTCAAAGGTGGGGCATATAGTAGTCTTGCTATACTTGAATTGACAGTGAAGAAGTATGCTACGTCTTGGGGCATCGACAAAGTACTCTGAATCCCCTAAACACATGTTGAACTCAAAATTGTCTCAAAGGAGTTTGTACAGAGAAGCTCAGGCTGCGATATTTGGGGCACTTAGCTTTCCATTTTACCCATTTCTGAATTTATCTTTGATTATCTTATTCTTTTCAAAATAGGCTTCCAATAAACTTGCATTTACTCTCATTGTTCAACTTGTTTGTTTCGAGCTATGCTCTGAACCAATTTTCTTCTTGTCCATCAGTTCGATCCTTTTCAAGCATTTAGCATTGAAATAATGATTAATGGACTAATCATACTTTTATAAAAAGGAGTTTTGCATATTACTCTAAAAGCTTCTAAATAGTACAGGAACCTGAAACTAGTCGGTTGTTCAAGAGCTTACCAAGTGTAAGGGTTGGAAATATTTGAGCTCAAATTGAGTTTATCTCCTCAGATTTTCTATAAGAAAATATCAGTCAATGGAACAAGTTACAGATCATACACCCTTGTGTTACAGTAGGATACAGATCATATAGCCAGGAATTGCAGTGGAATGGTTTAAGGATAGTGCCAACCTTGTATCCCCAAATTACAGTGGAATAGACCCTGAAATTACGGTGGAGCAAGCTGGTTGAGCAAAACGCGATTATTTCTTCGGATTTTGGGTTGAAATACCAACTGAGCAATAGGGCAGCGTACTATGTCAGTAATAGAGCCCTGATGGGCAATGAGTGATGACGCCTTAAAAAAAAAAAAGAAGATCGAGATGAAAACCTGAAAAGGGTGTCTTGATAAACAAAAATTAGGATGAAAACCCGAAAGGGCGTCCTAATGAAACAGGTTTGGGCCCAAGGAGTAAAAAGATTCAAGAAGTGACTCAAGCAGCAAGACTACAGTATTTGAAGCATTTTCAGCAGCTCGAAAATTTATACGCAAGAAGACATACTCAAAAATATTCTTGATTAAGAAACGTGGAAGAGTTCATGCGTTGAAGATCTAGAGTATTTTGAAATGACATACTCCAAACAAAAGAAATGTTGAGGATTACCCGGATAAGAATTTGATAAGTACAAGAGCCTCAACGCAAGGACAAAGTTCAACCAGGGGCAAAAAGAGCGATATCTGAGAAACATAGATTACTCGTGAAGTTAGAGGACGGGTACAGGGCCTGAAGAGAAAGTCAAGAGTCGAAGCAATGAGCACAGATCATCAAAAATCATGACGGAAAGGGACATACGACAAACATGCCTAAGGCGCATAGTATAATCATGTAGGCATAAAGGCATTTAAGACAAACATGTGCACATCATGATAACATCATGCATGACATATACAGGTACTCCAGTAGAGCAAGAGTATGTGATGATAGCTGTACTGAATCAAAGGAAAAGACACCTGAGTTCCACCAGATGACAGGTTTTGGTATTTTGATGTTTTAATTTCTGTTTGTCAAAAATCAACTCATATTGCAAAAGGTGAGTTGAGCCTCAGGGCACGCTGAGGTATTTTCAATTTATTTTTCAAAAATCAACTCATATTGCGAGAGGTGAGTTGAGCCTCAAGACACGTTGAGATATTTTCAATTTCTGTCTTTCAAAAAAAGAATAAAAAAAATCAACTCATATTGTGAGAGGTGAGTTGAGACTCAAGACGTTGAGGTATTTTCAATTTTCGTTTGTCAATTTATTTTTCAAAAATCAACTCATATTGCGAGAGGTGAGTTGAGCCTCAAGACACGTTGAGGTATTTTCAATTTCTGCTCACATTGCGAGAGGTGAGTTGAGCCTCAGGACACGCTGAGGTAATTTTAATTTCTGTTTTTAAAAAAAAATCAACTCATATTGCGAGAGGTGAGTTGAGCCTCAAGACACGTTGAGGTATATTCAATTTCTATCTTTCAAAAAAAAATCAACTCATATTGCAAGAGGTGAGTTGAGCCTCAGGACACGCTGAGGTAATTTCAATTTTTTTTTGTCAAAAATCAACTCATATTGCGAAAGGTGAGTTGAGCCTCAAGACACGTTGAGGTATTTTCAATTTCTGTTTTTCAAAAAAATCAATTCATATTGCCAGAGGTGAGCCTCAGGGCACGCTGAGGTATTTTCAATTTATTTTTCAAAAATCAACTCATATTGCGAGAGGTGAGTTGAGCCTCAAGACACGTTGAGGTATTTTCAATTTCTGTTCAATTTATGTTTTTTAAAAATCAACTCATATTGCGAGAGGTGAGTTGAGCCTCGGGGCACGCTGAGGTATTGTCAATTTTTGTGTTTTAATTTATTTTTCAAAAATCAACTCATATTGCGAGAGGTGAGTTGAGCCTCAAGTCACATTGAGGTATTTTCAATTTATCATAAAAAAAAATCAACTCATATTGCGAGAGGTGAGTTGAGCCTCGTTTCACACGTTGAGGTGTTTTCAATTTCTGTTTTTCAAAAAAATCAACTCATATTACGAGAGGTGAGTTGAGCCTCAGGACATGCTGAGGTAATTTCAATTTTTGTTTGTCAAAAATCAACTCATATTGCGAGAGGTAAGTTGAGCCTCAAGACACGTTGAGGTATTTTCAATTTCTGTTTTTCAAAAAAATCAACTTATATTGCGAGAGGTGAGTTGAGCCTCAGGGCACGCTGAGGTATTTTCAATTTATTTTTCAAAAATCAACTCATATTGCGAGAGTGAGTTGAGCCTCAAGACACGTTGAGGTATTTTCAATTTTTGTCTTTCAAAAAAATCAACTCATATTACGAGAGGTGAGTTGAACCTCAAGACGCTGAGGTGTTTTCCATTTCTGTTCTTCAATTTCTGTTTTTCAAAAAAATCAACTCATATTGCGAGAGGTGAGTTGAGCCTCGGGGCACGCTGAGGTATTTTTAATTTCTGTTTCTCAATTTATGTTTGTCAAAAATCAACTCATATTGCGAGAGGTGAGTTGAGCCTCGGCTCACATGCTGAGGTATTTTCAATTTATGTTTTTTTCAATCTATGCTTTTCAAAAATCAACTCATATTGCGAGAGGTGAGTTGAGCCTCAAGGCACGCTGAGGTATTTTCAATTTCTGCTTTACTAATTCTGCTTTTCAAATCAACTCATATTGCGAGAGGTGAGTTGAGTCTCGGGCCACACGCTGAGGTCTTTTCAAATTCTGTTTTTTTAATTTCTGTGTTTCAAAAAAAAAAATCAGCTCATATTGCAAGAGGTGAGTTGAGCCTCAGGGCACGCTGAGGTATTTTCAATTTCTACTTTTCAATTTCTGTTTTTCAAAAATCAACTCATATTGTGAGAGGTGAGTTGAGCCTTTTAATTTCTGTTTTTCAAAAATCAACTCATATTGCGAGAGGTGAGTTGAGCCTTTTAGTTTCTGTTTTTCAAAAAAACCAACTCATATTGCGAGAAGTGAGTTGAGCCTTTTAATTTCTGTTTTTCAAAAACCAACTCATATTGCGAGAGGTGAGTTGAGCCTTTTTCTATTTTTCAAAAATCAACTCATATTGCGAGAGGTGAGTTGAGCCTTTTGCAAATTCTGTTTTCAAAAATCAACTCATATTGCGAGAAGTGAGTTGAGCCTTGGCTCACGTGCTGAGCTATTTTCAATTTCTATTTTTAATGTCTAGTTTTAAAGAGTCAATTCATATTGCGAGAAATGAGTTGAGCTCAGGATCACATGCCGAGTAAAGAATAAAGATTGGACAATTGAACAAAATTTAGTGCTTTTAAGTCTTTACACTATCCTTGTTTCCTAATGATGAGCAAAGAGGGGCAGCTATAAGCACTAAATTTTTGTCCGACTAGAGTTTGTGTTTAACTTTCAAAATTTCAAAAAAAAAATTTAAAAATAAAATTACATTTTGACCCCTAAACTTTTCCTAAATTTCATTTTGACCCTTAAACTTTCTTTAAATTTCACTTAAACCCCTAAACTTTCATTAAATTGTATTTTAACCCTAATTTTCTAAAAATTACATTTAGCCCCAGAAGTTTTGCTGCATTTGTGATTTGGTCCTTCAGACAGATTACGTGATTTGGAGCACCCACTTCCTGATTTTAGAGCCACAAACATGGGTGGTCTGCGCTTCTTCACCCACTACCGCAAATAGCATAAAAACAAGCAAAATGGTAGAAATAAAAGGAAAAAAAAACTACACCATAGGGGAGGTTTTTTTGGCTAAAAAAAAAGAGGAGGATTCCCCCCATTTGATAGAGGTGAAGAGCAAAAAAAAAAAAATCCAGCAAAAAAAAAAAGAAAAAAAAAGAGGAACACTCAGCAATCTAAGCAAGAAAAAAATCCAATATCCGGCAAGCAATCAAGCAACCAAGGATTAACCACCATTAACACCACAACCAAGCTCCCAAACCGAAACCCATTCTAAATACCCAAGCCAAACGATTATCAGCCACCCCAAAAACCAAACCTCAACTACCCGTAGCTTGATTTCACACGGCGCATACGATGGCTGTTGGTGGCGCACACGTTGGAAGGAGAAAGAGGGGTTCGGCGGCTTAAAGCTTGGATCTCTTCTTTCTTTCTTTGTTTGCTGCTGGAGACTTGTTTGTTTGGGGGGGGGGGTTTAGTATTAAAAAAAAAAAGAAATATTTTAGTTAATTGGTTGGTTTATGTAAGGTTTGATGGGTTAAATTTAGTTTGGGTTAATTAGTGGGTTGGGTGATATGTTAAGTTAGTGGGTTGGGTTGGTTGTGTTGGGTTTGTTAAGTTAGTGAGTTGGGTTGGTTTGTATTATTATTATTATTATTATTATTACTATTATTTTAAATTAGTGAGTTGGGTTTAGTTTGGTTTGAAATATTAAGTTAGTTGGGTTGGGATTATTTTGTAATAGGTTGAAATGATTTGAATCTTTTGTCCTTATGTGAATTTTATTTAGGCCATATAAAATTTGGTCTTAAAAAATAAATTTTTAAATAGTCGGGTCAACTGACTCTATTTCTTGACAATCGATCCGAAGCGATCACCAACAAAGACCCATTTCAAGAACCCGAGGAGAAAATAGATTAATTTCAGTAACCCATAATATTGGACTTGGTATATTCTTACCCTTTTATTATTATTTACACATTCGAATTTAATATATATTTTAGATCACATATTATTACAACATTATTATTAGTTTTCTTTTTATTATTTTAGAAATATTTTTATTTTCTTCTAATTAATTTCAATAAATAAGGCAACGTATCGATTTAACATAAGTTCGTTGATTTCATCGCTATATTGGGTGAATATCATTGGCTCGTGTTAAAAATGGGATGTCTTTTTAAAAAAAATCGAAAAATAAAAATTCTCGTGTTTTGAAATAGGATATTTATTTTTGTGATTATTGGTAAGTGATCAAATTTTATTTTTAAAATGCAGATGAGGATATGTAATTTGTCAAAATTCTAGTGTTGTAATCTTTTTGTGTTTCCAAAATTTTTCGTGTTTTTCTAAAAAAAAATTCAGGTTTCAAAAATTCTCGTGTTTTCAAAATTCTCGTGTTTTAAAAATTCTCATTTTTCAATTGGATCATGATTAAATATTAAATTGAATTCGTTCTTTGAAATTAAAGACAACGCGTGTTTAACAAGATACCAATTTTGGGCGTCGCGATGGTGCTAATACCTTCCTCGTGCGTAACCGACTCCTGAACCCTATTTTTCTCTGGATTTTCGCGTAAACCCAAATTTGGCCTTCATTTTTGTTCAAATAAATTTTCTTTTCAAAAAAGATGATTTATTAGGTGTCCGATCACACCTAGAAAAAAGGATCGGTGGCGACTCCCCTTTTTAATAAAATCGAAAGTCAGTTTTTCAAATTTCTAATAAATCACCTCAATTAGCGACCAAAGCAAAATTTTTACGTCGCTACATCAACCAATAACAAAGGACCCGTAAAAATTACGCTTAAAAGGACTGGTGACCACTACTTTAATTGCACTTACCCTGGTCATTGTCCCGCCGGCCAAAAGCTTAAGGTCAAAGTCCAAAGTGACAACAGCGACACTACACCTAGAGTTCTTAGTCCTCCTCGCAACGCAGCTTCTTCCCTTGTTGTTACAATCTCTCTTGTCTTTGTTTCCATTGTGACCTTTGTTTTATTATGCTGATATTATATTATGTTATGTTAATCCTTTGCAGTCTAGACAAACATTTTGTATAACAAAAAGATTTCCGTGCGTTGCTTTTGTAATGGCAATGATCATGGAATCATAATTTGTGTTTGAATAAATGATTTGATCCAGTTTCTGGATATATCAATCAAAAATTTTGTTTTCCCTTTTTTCTTTTAGCTTCAATTTCTAGTACCCAACTAGCTTTTCTTTTTTGGCATATGAGCGTAATCTCGAGCCCTTTAGGTCCATGGTTGCTCCTTCGACATATTAGCATAATCACTGACTATTTACCCAACTTATCAGCATATTAGCGTAATCTCGGGCCGTTATGTTTACAGCAGCACCGTCGCTAAGTTATAAAACAACATATTTACAAGTAGTTTAACTATGAATAAAGGTATCCATCTACTAAGGTTTATTTTTCTAAGGGTGACCACCCACGGTATAACTCATAATTCCTGTCCATGGTACAACTCCTAAGGGTAACCATTCATGGTACAACTCCTAATGGTACTTATCTGTAGTATCATCCACGACACATCTCTTAATGATACCTATCCATGGTACGACTCCTAAATGTACCCATCTGCGGTATCATCCACTATGCCATCCATGGCGTGATTCCTAAAGGTACCCATCCACAGTATAATTCCTATGGTAACCACCCATGGTACAACTCCTAATGGTGCCCCTCCATGGTACTATCCATAGTTCAGCTCCTGATAGTAGCTATCCATGATATAACTCCTAAAGGTACACATCTCGGTACCATCCAAGGCACGACTCTTAAAGGTATCTACCCGCAATACCATCCACGATACGATACCCACTCACGGTATGACAAACCTGGAAAAATTACAAAGCAATAGTATTTCCTTTGTACATATGGGTTTCAAATATTTCTATCTTTTGATGTTGTGTTGTGTTGTTTATAAAGTACATATATTTGAAAAATGGAGGTTAAAACAAATCATGGTCGATCTTGTTAATCTCTAAAATGTTCCTCTAGCAAAGAAAGACATTCACTTTTTGCTCTGGAAATTAGATTATGGCAACTCAAGAAAATCTCCAAGATAAGTAATGGTTGAAGTTGCCAACTTAAATCATGACCTTGAAATCTTAAATATATTAAAATAACATTCAACAGGCAAAAAGTTAGATGGATTTGGAGAAATGAAGGCAATTCCTTCTTTAACTCAATGAGAAAATAAATAGGTTGTTATGTTGACAGTTGTAATGACCCGAATTTTTAGTAGTGCTGGAAAATGCAATTTTGGAATTCTATTTTTGTAATCTGAGCCCTTAAATATTTATGAGGTTAATATAAAAATATATTAAAGTTTGGTCTAGCAATTTTTCTGAATTAATAGTTAATTAATGCTCACTGACTAAATTGTAGCGTTCAATGACTATATATTATTAATTAACCAAAGGCTTGAGGATTAAAATAACAATTAGCCAAAGGTCCAAAAAAGCAATTGGACCATTTTTAAAAAGGAGAAAGTGGATGTTGATGATGGAATGCACTAGATTTGATTAGTGTTAGATTAAGTTAACTAAACCATGTTTATGTTAATTAAACTAGTTTAATTAAAGCTTAATTAACCTATATAAGTTAAAATAGTGTAAAAAAATGTCACATTCCCAATTTATCTCTTCCATTGCCAAATTTGAAGAAAGAAAAACCTAGAATTTTGGGTGACTTTTGACCATCATTTTGTAAGTATATTTAGGTCTTTTTCTTGTAATCTTTATAGATTTGAGGTCATAGGGGCTTGATTTAGCTAGCTCATGTATCAATTTTTAAATTATTCAAGTTTTTGAAAGTTGCCATTGTTGATTTCTTGAAGAAGTGGGCTTGATAGATTTTAAGCTTAAAATATAAAAAGGACTAGATGGTAAAGTTAATTTAGCTTGTTTATTAACTTTGTTACATTAGGGGCCATATTGAATAAATGTGAAATTTGACATGAAATTATGTTAGAAATAGAAATTTTAAGGTTCCTACGAGAATATATGAAATCAGATTTTAATCCAAAGCTAAGAATTGAAAGTTATGACTAACTCGAGTTCAAGGGCTAAATTGAATAAAATGTAAAATTTTAGGGATATCAAAAATTGAGTTATATAGGTTCAAACATATCATAGCATAAAATAGAGATATTGGTATTGATTGATGATATAAAATAATTATTTAGATCAAGAATTAAATCGAAGTGGAGTTGATCGAGAAAAAGCTAAAATTGCGAATTAGCCCTTGAAGTATCCACTTTACATATTTTGAACAGGTAAGCTCATATGAAATTTACTACACTATTTTATTTTATGTATGAATTATGTTTGAATCTATTTATATGTTTGAATCTATTTATATGTTAGAATTGAGCAGAAGTTAGTGATTTTGGCACATATGTCTTGAAATTGGATTGAATTGAAAAGTCACGTGTAAATTGGTTATTATGAAATATTACAAGGTGTAAACATGAATGTTAAATGAATACATAAATTGTTAACAGAATAAATAACTATGTGCAAAGATTGGTAATGACATATAAATACAGAAACGATGCTCGTGTGAACTTAGTAAAAGGTTGGGATACATATGGCATGCCATTAGGGTTATACACGCGTTTGATCAAGGACTTTACATGTTCTTATGAGATCTTGCATCTGTTGAAGAGTCTTAAGTTACACGTATTGTAGATTTACCACAGACAGGTAAGCTCGATATACTGTCAGCTTGTGTGAGCAACCCTGATATATTGACAACTTGTGTGAGCAACTTATTTTAGTGTATCCGAGTCCGTTTTACTATATTTTCATCGAGCAATGTTTAAATGAACAGAAATGATAAATTTAAGTGCAAATTGAACTTGTGCTAGTATGTGTTTGATAATTCATATGTGATAGGTATTGGATTGTCTTAATGTCTTAAAATTCTCTCATGATTTGTATATGTGACTAACCTTTTTAGTTGATTATGTTGACATGTACTTAGATGTGCTATTATGTGCCAAGAATAACAACTTTTGAATGCCAAATTGTATGATATTTTCTTTATGCTGTAATAGATTGAGGTAAGATTAGTAATTCCATTTGAACTTACTAAACATTCTTAATGCTTACTCTGGTTGTTTTTCCTTCCATGTAGATTTTCATCTTGCAAAACTGTCGAGCTAGATCAATGAAGAAGCACAAACTATCCTGAGATGGTAGTTATAAGTTCATTTTGAGTATAAACTATGTGACATGTACCTAAGGTTTCTATTGTGTAAATGATCATTTTAAAATTTGGTAGCCTTATGTTAATAGTGGTGATGATTGATCTTAAATATAACACTTGGTATGAAACTTGTTAGTGCATATTTTGGTCAAGCTTTATGTTTTGTGGATGGTGATATTTCTTTTGATTAGTTTGGTATGGCAAAACTACCTAATAAGCTACATGAAATGGTCAATTTGAATTAATACTTGTAAGAATGGTAAGCTATATGTGTTAAGTATGTGTTTAATAGTTTTGTGTATGTTTTAAGTGATGCATGATCATTCCTTGAAGTTTTTAATTACAATTATCATGATGAACATGTTAGTAATTATGGTGAAAACATTTTGACATGGATAGGTGAATAAGAACTTGAATACGTTTGATTGTTAAATGGTTAGATACTTGAATTGTTTGCCATGATCTTGGTTTGATGGTTATATTCTTGTGTAAGGTTGAATGAATGACTTGGGAATGGTTTGAAGTTCATTGAATTAGGTACCAAATATGGGTTTTGCCAAAAACAGAGGCAATGTCGCGATCACGGGCTCTTTATGTCGCCACGTCATCATATCAGAGAGTGATGTTGTGACGAGTATATGTATGTCATCACTGTAGACACTCAATTTTGCCCGGGCCCAGAAATAAGTCCAAAAATGAAGATTTCAGTCTAGAATTACAAATATAATTTGGCCCGATCGGAATGGCCCATTACTTGAAAAAATTTAAGGTCCATCTACAAGTTTGACTCATATGGAAATATAATCTTCAATGATATGCAATCTTAGATATAATACAATCTTAGATATGATTGCAATCTTAGATATGATACAATCTTAGATATGATTGCAATCTTAGATATGATATACAATCTTAGAAGATATGATTTTGTAATCTTGGAGATTTAATTTGTAGATATCATTTAATCTTAACCATTGATGTAATTGATCTGTACCGTTGGATTTGGGGAGGCTCAACTACAAATAGAGGCCTATCCCCTCATTGTAAAACAACTTGACTTCACTTGAGTTTTGGGAAACAATAAGAATTCTTGAGAGCATTCACTCAAATTTCTCTCCCTCTTGCGTTCTTATTTTCTACGGTTTGTTCTTATTTATTCTTTGTTCATCTTCGTTTCAACCTTTTTTATTTAATCCCTATCTCCTTGATTTTTAATTCTCTTTTATATTTTATTTTTAATAATTTTAGTATTATATCAAATTATTTTTTTAAAATTCTATATTATTCATTATTTTTAAAAAATATATTTCATTTAATTGAAAAAGTTTTTCTTAAATAATTCAATGTTTGGTGTTTAGAAATTCGGAAAATAGTGCCCTAACATGCTGGGTTGCGATTTTTTCGTTTGACTAAATAACCAAATATCTTTTTTAATCAATTTTCAAAATCATGAGATAATTTTAGTTACGAGGATTTAAAACATCGTGTCCTAACATGCTGGATGTGATGTTTGTATACTTTCGGAACAAAGGAATCTCAAGTTTCAACTTTAAATTGTTCAAATTTTAAAATCTTTTCAAATTTTCGACATTAGGACAATAAATAATCAATTCGGTACCAATTTTGGGCGTTACGAGGGTGCTAATCCTTCCTTGTGAGTAACCAACTCCCGAACCTGTTTTCTTGAATTTCGTAGACCAAAATGTTTTATAAAGGTGATCCAATCACACCTAAAAAGGTTGATGGCGACTCCCATTTTTATTTTTCAAAAATTCGAACCCCGTTTTTCAAACCTCCCTTTAAAAATGGTTTCGACAGCTTGGCGACTCCATTGGGGACCTATAAGAGAGTCAAGCCGAAAATTGATTATTTTCTGTCTTAATGTCAGAAATTTGGAAAATTTTTAAAATATGTCATTTTTACATGTGTTAGTTGCATATGTTTGTTATTGTTTACACACATATTGCATTTGCATGACCGTTGTGGTCACACCCTTAAGTGGGAGTGAGAAGCTATGCTTTCGTGAGGTTTTCACCTCCTCATGGGCTAGTGGATTGCTTCCGGGATACATTAGTACCTATGTCTTCGTGAGATTTTCATCTCCGCATGGCCATAGGGAAATGTGTCCCCCTGAACCGAACTTGGTCCATATGAGCCGATAATTGGTGAGGATCGAGGAATCTGCTGGTTCAGGTACCCTTGCTTTAGAACCGAACTACATATAGTGAACTTTAAGTGCTTGCCCTAGGTAGTATGATGATGACCTTTAGTGCCTACCTTTATAAGTTCTTATTTATTATATTTTTTTTATATATGTGACACTGACTTGTTTTTCTTATTTTGCTATCATTGCGTGTCATTTATCATTAAAAGGTGTCGATTCAAGGTTCGATTTCTGAGTTAGAAAGTTTTGTAATGGGGAACGAATATCTTAATAAAGTGGAGGACAACTCTTTCGTTTGTGCTTGGTCAGAGAAAACCCAGATAGAAAAAGGAAATAGTGTCACCGAAGGATACACATCAAAATTATGGGATTACACTCTCATTAGTGTGATGCAAAATAACCTCCAAGAGTTAAAGGAAATATTGGATTAATGGAGTAACGAAGCCAAGCAGTTGTTCTACAACAGTTATGGAGAATTGCAGTATTTGCTTGACATGAAGATAGATAAACAATTCAAGGTGAGCATGGTGAGTACTGATGGACACTTCTACCATTACAAATGAAGATAGTCACCTCGTGGATGGTAAGGGTTTAAGACTTACAAAATTAAATTGGATGGAAAGAATTTTGCTTATGATGGTAGAAAGGCTCACTTACTATAGGACCGCTACCAAACAACAAGCTGGAATTTACTGTGGTACTTTAGGATGTTATACTTATTAGAAATAATGGAAATGCAAGCCCTGATGACCTGGACAACCCAAATGAGCATGAAAGAAAGAGATTAAAGAAGATCGTATCGTTTAAAGACCTTTAAAGTGGAGATTAGCTATGCTGCGAACATACCCATGCAAGCAATTCGAAATGTTCTGTGGAGGCAGAAATTTAAAGACTCTCAATAAGCACTGAGGATGTTTGATATCATTTTAAGGCAGTATACTGCGAAACTGGAATGCCTACTTGTTCGCTAATATTTCTTTCAAGGTAATTAGAGCAACTTCACAGACATTGGAGGAGGTGTCTTTGGTTGTAGAGCTTACTTCATAGGTGAAGCCGTAATTCAAATTCAAGAGATAGTTGATCATTTACAGTTACTGATAGAAAGGGCAAGCACGCTGAGCACCAATATGAGCTACAGTTTAGATAGAGGTCGAGAGTTAGCTTTGTTATTAGATAGGGTTAAGACTCTAGGCCTACGAGCGAAAGCGTATTTGTAATCCGTTTTATGAAAAGATTTTTGTTCCTTAAATAACGTTTTCTAAAATGAAACTGAATCGAGATCGATACCTTTTTGCATTCATGCATTTGCATTGCATTACATTACATCAAAGAAAAGAAGGTGTTGATTCGAAATTCGATTCCTAAATAGAATAGTTTGTCATAAGGAAACAAATTTTTTGATAAAGTAGATTATAGTGCGGTCGTCTGAATATAGTCCAAGTAAACACGACGAGAGAAAGCTGGTAGTCCATGGAGGAATACATGATGTAATTTCCAGAGATTCAAGCCAACAAAGGTTATCCAAGAGCATGACGAGAGAAAGCCGGAAGTCCATGAAGGAATACATAACTTGATTTTATTGCCAACGAAGATTATCCAAGAGCCGACACTTTTTTATGAGTATCATGGAGATAAGCGAGCAAAAGATCAAGGCTCAGATTAAGCAGCAAGGAGCTAGCAAAGGCATCTTTTGGAGAATTTATAGGATTCGACCATGAAGAAAAGATCAGCGTTTACTTGGACTATGAAGGGCAAGATCGCATATGTAATCTATTTTCATGTAAAGAAATCTATTTTCTAGAAAAGTTATTCTAATAGAATTGAATTCAAGATCAACATCTCCTTTTCTTTTGCATTCATGCATTTGCATTGCATCACATCAAATGCTTTTAAATCCATAAAAAAGACCCTAATTAGTTAAAGTTATTAAAAAAAAGAAAAAGAGAGAGAGAGAAGAGGGTCACGGCTGAGTGAAAAAGAAGTTGAATGGGAATTAACGACGTTCCCTTACATATCCTCGACTTTTGTGTCAGGAGGGATAGCTTACCCGGAGAAAGGGGTGTTTGGAAATGAAAATCATCCCATCAATGTCATACATGAGGAAGGGACTGAACAAAGAAACCTTAAGGGCATTCGCCCTTAAGAACCGGAAATTTCTTTAAACAATTGAACTGCAGAAGAACTTTCTGTAATCTTTAGGAATTTTACGGAGTAATATTCAGAACATTCTTGTTGCTCTAAAGCCTAGGAGTAATGAGATTTCTTTTGAGAAGTGGGCTCATGTTCAGATATTTTTATTTTCAATAAAACATACTTTTATTTATCCGAGTAAATATTATTTCATTCTGATTCTTTTGACCTTTGACATTCTTTATAAATTTTCATTTCATGTAAATAGTCATTTTTGAATTCATTTATTCCTTGTATATTCTTTTGTGTGCCTATCATAGATCCCTAGATATCAATGACACGAGCAACGATACTCTGATTCGAGTTCCTTTTGAGTGCGATATGTGTTTAGAGGAATCTCGAAGACTTTGAAGGTGATGAAATTGTGACTTGTTTCGAATTTGTTGAAAATGGTTTTTACCCCATGAAGTGGTGGTAGGAAATATAGCCTTAGAGGAAGGAAAGATTGTGAAATTGGAATTAGCTGAGGAGACAAGACAAGACCTTGTTGAGACTATTATGGGAATTCAAAAATGTGGTCCAAAAAAGTATGCAGGAGGATTTGCAATTGCCAGAATAAACATGAAGTTTTGGGGCACTGTTGGTCCACCATGAAAAGGGATCGCATCAGTTGTACAATGAATGCCAAATTTAAGGGAGTCAAGACTTATGGGCCATGTATGTTATGGGCCCGAGCTCGTCAAAAGTTTCAAGCTAACAATGACTCATCTTTGTGGACGTCAACTGCTCCATTAGGAGGGGAGATAGCTTCATATGCCAATATTACAAAGTCAAAAGTCATCCATCTCAAAAAAAAAAAAAGATTATATATAACTGCACAATGCCAAAAATTTGCAATATTTTCAAAGATAATGCATCATACCATAGTATAACAAAGGTTTCCAAAAGAAAAGAATAAGAAAAAAAACAAATTACAGAAGATAACCGAGACTGGTAAAAATTGGCATAAGAAACTACCGCCTACTCTTTATGCTTACGCTGGGGCAAACACCTTCAAATTCCAGTTGTTTCAAAGGTTCCAACCATCATCCTTAGAATGGGTGCATTGTTTGGCTTTCCTGAGCAGTCTGATGTGTCGTCAATAGCTGCGATGGTTAGCTCCAGGCCGTGGCCATTGATTTCCAGCTATGGGACATCAGGCCGTACATAGTCTCTGAAGCTTAAAAGGATAGATTCTTTCTTAGAAAACCAGTTTCTGACAAAGTGGATGACGATCTCATGAAGGAAGATCTCTTAGACTTCTATACAAGTTCAAGGAAGAAGAAACCTGATCAAATCATTATTTTCAGGGATGGGGTTAGCGAGTCTCAATTCAATCAAGTTTTGATCAAGTTGTTGAGGCTTGCAAGTTCCTTGACGAGAAGTGGAACCCTAAAGATTGTGATTATTGTTGTACGAAAAACCATCATACCAAGTTTTTTCAGCAGGGATCTCCTGACAATGTGCTACATGGTACTGTCATTGACAACAAAGTATGCCATCCAAAGAACAATGATTTTTACCTTGGTACCCATGCTGGAATGATTGGAATCACGAGGCAGACCCACTATCATGTTCTCTTAGACCAGGCTGGGTTTTCGGCTGATGATCTGCAAAAGTTTGCTCATTCTCTATCTTATATGTATCAAAGGAGCACCACAGCTATATTTTTTGTGGCTCTTATTTGCTACGCTCATTTGGCAGCTTCACAGTTGGGGGCAATTTATGAAGATTAGGGATGCTTTAGAAACATCATCGAGTCACGGTGGGATGTATGCTCCGGGAGTAATCTCTGTACCTCAGCTTTCCAGGTTGAAGAATAAAGTCAGCAATTTCATTCTTGTCTGCTGAGAATCATTGAACCATGTTTTTGTAGGGTTTGACAAACAACAGCCAGGACTGTTGCTGGGACAATCCCTTTCATGGGTTTATGAATCAAGATTTTTCCTCCAAGCTTTGATGGAGTCAAGAATTGAATACCTCTAGTAAACTTAACTTGAAAGTATTCATCTTAAGAAAATGTACCAAAAATGGATGACAGAAACTGATGACAAAAAGGGTTCGTCCAAAAGAATTTCATAAAGGAAACCTTGTGCTGAAAGATATCCTTCTCATGCAAAAGGATGCCAAATTGGAAAGGGCCATATGTTTCGAAGGGGGCTTTCTCTAGAGGTGCACTGATTTTAACAAGAAATAGATAGGAAGAATTTATCTGATCCAGTGAATTCGGACTCGATCAAGGAGTATTTTGTCTGAAGAAGAAGGGAAGCCAAGGTGAAAACCCGCAAATGGCACTTTGGGACTTCTATTTAAAAAAAACAGAAAAAAAAAGAAAAAAAAAGAAAAAAAAGAAAAAAGAAAAAAGAGAAAAAAGAAAAAAAGAAAAATGGATAGGCCAAGGTGAAAACCCGTAAAGGGCGCCTTGAGACCAAAGGGGTTTTGAGTTGAAAACCCGAAAGGGCAGCTTAAATTTGGAAAGTCATGCAGTGAAGTATGTTACATATCGAGGCATCAACGAATTACTTTGGATTTTTTAAACACATGTTGAACTCAAAAAAACAGTCTTCATGGAGCTGGTGTATAGACGCTCAAGCGGCGATATCTGGGGCATCTGATTTCTGTCCTATTTACTATCTTTGGATTATTTTTTTTTGCAAAGATATGTTCTCAGGTTAATCTTTTCGCATTCCTTCCAATAATTTGTCCAAATCTAATTATCCTCAGGATCCATTTATTTGTCTCCCATTATCCATAAAGCATGTTGCATTGAAATAATGATAAATGAACTAAAATATCTTCACAAACGAAGTTTTGCATATTACTCTGGAAATTTCTAGATAATACAAGAAACTGAAACAAGACAATTGTTTAAGGAATTCTCATATGTATGGGTTGGAGATACTCGAGAGATTTTCTTTTTTAGTCCAAAAGGTGGTTGGACGTTTTAAGCAATATTGATATTAAGAAAGGATCATTTCATAAACATCTTCAGTGGGTCGAATCATTCGAGGAATGGTACGGTAGACCAAATTGATGGAGAAGATTCGAGGCATACGAGCAGAGTATGATAGATATGTCGAGAAGAACGAGGTGGAAAGCTCGATAGATGAATAAGTAATGACGTCCGAAATAAGAGTTATTTTCATAAACATTTTGCATCATAATATGTCTAATTAAGAGCATGGCATCATAATTATTTGGCATAAGCATAAATTCCAGGAAATCAATTCTACAAGTGGATTCCCCAGTGGACAATGTAGCAAGATTGATTGAAAATTACAAAATTCAACGCCTTAATCCCCTAAGCAGTAGGGTAACAGGTTAAATTTGCAGATCTTATCTCCCTAAGCAGTAGTGGAGCAGATCGAAGACTCGCCTTAATCCCCTAAGCAGTAGGGTAGCAGGTTCATAGATCTTATCTCCCTAAGCAGTAGCGGAGCAGATTGACGACGACTCGCCTTAACCCCCTAAGCAGTAGGGTAACAGGATAAAATTACAGATCTTATCTCCCTAAGCAGTAGCGGAACAGATCAATGATGACTCGCCTTAATCCCCTAACCTGTAGGGTAACAGGTCAAAATTACAGATCTTGTCTCCCTAAGCAGTAGTGGAGCAGATCGAAGATGCGCCTTAACCCCCTAAGCAGTAGGGTAACAGGTTAAAGTATAGCAGATCTGGCCTTCAGGTGTTCACGCTGAAGCAGATCCAAGATGATTTGGCGTCTCTGTATTGTCAGAGAACAAATCAAAGAAACAAATTTGGCATCTCCATATTCGACGGAGAGCAGATCGAAGACATAGCTGATTTGGCTTTCACGTGCTTATGATGAAGCAAATCTAAGATGATTTGGCATCTCTGTATTGTCAGAGAACAAATTGATGTTTGGCGTCTCCATATTCGACGGAGGGCAGACACATAGCAGATCTGGCCTTCAGATGTTTATACTGAAGTAAGATCCAAGATGGTTTGGCATCCTTGTGCTTACAAGGAACAAATCGAAGACATAGCTGATTTGGCTTTCACGTGTTTACATTGAAGCAAGTTTAAGATGATTTGGCATCTCTGTATTGTCAGAGAACAAATCGAAGTTTGGCGTCTCCATATTCGACGGAGGGCAGACACATAGCAGATCTGGCCTTCAGATGTTTATACTGGAGCAAGATCCAAGATGGTTTGGCATCCTTGTGCTTACAAGGAACAAATCGAAGACGTAGCTGATTTGGCTTTCACGTGTTTACGTTGAAGCAAGTCTAAGATGATTTGGCATCTCTGTATTTTCAGAGAACAAATCAAAGTTTGGCGTCTCCATATTCGACGGAGGGCAGACACATAGCAGATCTAGCCTTCAGATGTTTATACTGAAGTAAGATCCAAGATGGTTTGGCATCCTTGTGGTTACAAGGAACAAATCGAAGACATAGCTGATTTGGCTTTCACATGTTTACGTTAAAGCAAGTCTAAGATGATTTGGCATCTCTGTATTGTCAAATAACAAATTGAAGTTTGGCGTCTCCATATTCGACAGAGGGCAGACACATAGCAGATCTGGCCTTTAGATGTTTATACTGAAGCAAGATCCAAGATGGTTTGGCATCCTTGTGCTTACAAGGAACAAATCGAAGATATAGCTGATTTGGCTTTCACGTGTTTACGTTGAAGCAAGTTTAAGATGATTTGGCATCTCTATATTGTCAGATAACAAATCGAAGTTTGGCGTTTCCATATTCAACGGAGGACAGACATATAGCAGATCTAACCTTCAGATGATTAGACTGAAGCAGATCCAAGATGGTTTGGTATCCTTGTGCTTACAAGGAGCAAATCGAAAACATAGCTGATTTGGCTTTCGCGTGTTTACGCTGAAGCAAATTTAAGATGATTTGGCATCTCTGTATTGTCAGGGAACAAATTGAAGAATCAGATTTGGCGTCTCTGTGTTCAATGGAGAGCAGATCGAAGATATCAACATGATAGTCATGAGTTTGCAAGAAGCAGATTGAAGCCGTCAAGTGGCCATTTAAAGAAGATCAAGAACTCAAGACTCGGCAAGACCGGGCAAAATTAGTCTTTTTATAGTCTTTACTCTATTCCTGTTACACAGCAATGAGCAAAGAGGGCATTTGAGACACTCAATTTTGCCTGTGCCCGAAATAAGTCCAAAACGAAGATTTCAAATTCCAGAATTACAAATATAATTTGGCCCGATCGGAATGGCCCATTACTTGAAAAGATTTAAGGTCCATCTACAAGTTTGACTCATATGAAAATATAATCCTTAATGATATGCAATCTTAGATGTGATATGCAATCTTAGATATGATACAATCTTAGATATGATTGCAATCTTAGATATGATGTAATCTTAGATATGATTGCAATCTTAGATATGATATACAATCTTAGAAGATATTATTTTGTAATCTTGGAGACTTAATTTGTAGATATCCTTTAATCTTAACCGTTGATGTAATTGATCTGTACCGTTGGATTTGGGGAGGCTCAACTATAAATAGAGGCCTCTCTCCTCATTGTAAAACAACTTGACTTCACTTGAGTTTTGGGAAGCAATAAGAATTATTGAGAGCATTCACTCAAATTTCTCTCCCTCTTGCGTTCTTATTTTCTACGGTTTGTTCTTATTTATTCTTTGTTCATCTTCGTTTTCAACCTTTTTTTATTTAATCCCTATCTCCTTGATTTTTTTAATTCTCTTTTATATTTTATTTTTTAATAATTTTAGTATTATATCAAATTATTTTTTTTAAATTCTATATTATTCATTGCTTTTAAAAATATATTTCATTTAATTGAAAAGTTTTTCTTAAATAATACAATGTCTGGTGTTTAGAAATTCGGAAAATAGTGCCCTAACATGCTGGGTTGCAATTTTTTCGTTTGACTAAATAACCAAATATCCTTTTTAATCAATTTTCAAAATCATGAGATAATTTTAGTTACGAGGATTTAAAACATCGTGTCCTAACGTGCTGGATGTGATGTTTGTATACTTTCGGAACAAAGGAATCTCAAGTTTTAACTTTAAATTGTTCAAATTTTAAAATCTTTTCAAATTTTCGACATTAGGACAATAAATAATCAATTCGATACCAATTTTGGGCGTTACGAGGGTGCTAATCCTTCCTTGTGCGTAACCAACTCCCGAACCTGTTTTCTTGAATTTCGTAGACCAAAATGTTTTATAAAGGTGATCCAATCACACCTAAAAAGGTTGGTGGCGACTCCTATTTTTTATTTTTCAAAAAGTCGAACCCCGTTTTTCAAACCTCCCTTTAAAAATGGTTTCGACAATCACAACGTGATAAACGGAGATGATCACACCGCGATGAAGAAATGACGAAGTTGCGATGTCAATCCATGAATTTTTAAAACTTTACGATTTGGTCCTAATTCGAGTGTGGACTATTATAAGAGTATTCTTAAGCCCTTGTAAGTTTCGGAATTGATTGAATATCACATCATATGCTTCTTGTCTTATAGGCATTTAAAAGTATAATGACACGAATTGGATGTTTATTTGATTGTGATTACTTCGATAACTAGTGTAGTATATTGTAGCTCAAACTCACCGATAGGTCGAGTAAGGGGTGTTACAACAGCAATGCTCAATCAATATATAATTATATAATCTACATGTTAATAAACCATTGGAGGGGCACATTAAGAGTCACAATCATGGGGCAGAGGAATTTTATTCATAAATTCATATAACTATCTATATTTGTAGTCAAATAACTAAAAAGCCAAAAGCTGATACATTGAGTATACAACTTTTGTATAACATATCTTCATTTACAATAGTGGAATTCATAGCTCAATAAAAGGAAAAATAATATCCTCTTATGAGTATTACATGATAGCTAGAAAAGTAACGTGACCACAGGTTATTTGTCTAGGAAAAATAATTTAACTATTATTTGTATATTATAAAATATATGACATTTCATAACATAGCTTCATTTACAATAGTCTATAGTTTGGATTGAGCAAATTGGTTAAAGGACTATTATGTTGTCTATCAAATCCAAATGAGAAAATATATTATCTTGGGTATCGGAGTGGTTTACTCCCAAAATATAGATACGTAGATGTTGTCGAAACCATTTTTTTGAAAACGGGCATCGACTTTGTTTGAAAGCGAAGATTAAAACGGGAGTCGCCACTGATCTTTATTAGGTGTGATCGGATCACCTTTGCTTTAATAAAACGTTTAAGTTTATTAAAACGGAGTTTTTGGTCTACGAATCTCAAAAGAACGGGTTCGGGAATCGGTTACGTGCGAGGAAGGATTAGCACCTTCGTCATGCCCAACATTGGTATCGAATTGATTAATTAGTGTCTTAATGTCGAAAGTTGAAAATCGAGAACGAATTTAAAATACGATCCTTTTTTATTAACGTTGATTTCAAAAATTCTTGAATTTAATCAAAACAATTGTTAAAGATTTCGTCGTCTCAAGATATCAGAGTATCACATCCCGTAAGTTAGGACACAATACCATGAACTCCCGAGTGTAAGTTTGTCTTTAATTTTAATTGGAAATCCATATATTTTAAAACTCAAAAGGATATTTGGCTATTTAGAATCAACGAGAGAACCGAAACCCCGTAACTTAGGGCAAAATTCCTTGATGTTCCAAAACGTGAAACATTGCCTTATTTTAAAATTTTTGCTTTTGAATAATAGCGAATCCGATATTTGAACGATGTGGATTATTTGTTTGGATTAAAATAAAACGATTATTGGATAAATGTAAAGAGGCTTGATTTATGGGGCGAGAATATGAAATAAAAGTATGGTGCGATATGGAACGATGATACCTGCATAAAATATTCCACAAGCGAAAGGCAATAATATGAACACGAGTAAGTGAATTAACGTACATGTAATGGCAATAATCTCACAATATTCAAATAATAACATCGATAAATAGATGCCAATGAATTAAATGATAAAAGGTATAAAGCAAATTAAAACAAATGAAATGTAAACAAATTTTAGAATGATAATAAATGAGTTTAAAATAAATAATCTAAAAAAGAATTTTAAAATCTATAATACACAAAGCAAATAAAAAATGACATATATGAATAATTTTAAAATAGATAATATGTATATATGAAAGTGTAAAATAAATAATATGTAGAAACCTAAAATAATAATAAAAGCATTTAAAATAAATAAAAAGGGTATAAAATAAAGTATATGAAATAATTTTAAAATAAATAATATATAAGTCAATTTGAAATGATATATAACAAGTTTAAGATATATAATATGTAAAAGAATTAAAAAAAAGACAACATAAATATCTTTTATAATAATAACGGTTCAAAGGTAATATAAAAAGAGTTATTTGAAATATATAATATACAATAACTTAAAGATAAATAATATAAAATAATTTGAAGTAAATATAACAAAGCATTTTTAAAAGAATAATAAATATATAAAAACTTGAAATAAACTATATATATGCATATGTATAATGGGTAAGGAGTATAAAATAAACAATACATGTAAAATAGATTAGGATAAAATATACACATAAAGCAAAATAAAATAAATAATAAACATTTGAATAAACATCATATTAAAATAAGTTTAAATAGATGTAAAATAAATAACTTATAAGATATTTAAAAACCATATAATAAAACGTTTTTTAAAGGGATTAGTAAATGATTTAAATAAATTTAGGACGTGATTGAAAACAAATCAAAATTTGAAGTATAGATCATAGATAACATAAAGCTGCTAGGGACCTCAATAAAACGCGCTTAAATTCGTGAGGATGAAATGGGACAATATCCCAAGCCCAAACGTGCACGTTAAGCCCCATAGAACAGATGACCGATTTAAAAAACAAGCAATATCTGATGGCCAAATTAAGAGAAAAAGAGAAGATAAAATAGGGCTTGATTGAAGGACGCTAAAAGATGGAGGGACTTCATGTGCAGATATCTCAATAATTGAGGATGCACAGATCCACACCCCACCAAACGCGTCGTTTTTTCATTTGTTTAAAAAACAAATCCCTTTTTTTTTTACTTCAACTATTTTTTTTTAACAAAATCAAAAGCTCCCCTATTTTTCTTTCTATTTCTCTGCTAGGGTTCATAAAACCCATCATTGCACGGCGCCAGACTACCGTGGCTCCACCGTAGGCGGTGGTCGGAGCCACGCAAAGGTTAGATTTTTAGTCCCTTTTAAGGTGAATCTGAAGGCAATCCTTTTTAGCCCGGAAAAAAGAAGAAAAAACAAACTCTCTCCACCCTTTAATAGTCCGATTTCTGCGCCAGAGAAGGACTTCCGACGACAAAACCGCTGGATGGCTCAGGTAAGGTTTTCTCCTTTCTCTTGCTCTTCTTTATGCCTTAAAGATCGATTCGTAAAAAGAAAATATAAAAGTAAAAAGAGACAGAAAAACGAAAGAAAAAAAGAAATCAAAATTAACACCTTTTTTTTTTACTTCTATTCTACTTTTTGGATCTCAGTGTCCGTAAAAAAAATTACAAAGAGGGGATTTTGGCTTTTGAAGCCGTTTACAAGATGGTTCAATGCTGTTCTTTTTGTCGTTTTTGTTTGTCCTTGTTGTCTTTATTTTTCCTGCGGGTGTCAGAGGCGTGGAAGGTCGGTGGTTGGCTTGTGAGGAGACGAGGCGGCGCGCGTGGTGGCCAAGGCTGAGGCAGCTGAAGCTTGGAAGGGGCTAGGGTTTGTTGCTGAAAAATTTTAAAATTGTGGGCTAGGGCTGGTTTGGGCTTGTTGGATTTTAATTAGGTTTTAAGGTTTGGGCTAAAATTTGGGTAGTCGGTTTGGTTTTTTTATTTTTGTAATGGACTTTTATTATTCATTTGGGTTTAATTGGGTTAGACCAAAATTGGCTATTACAAATGTAATTGTCTAGATTAACAATACATTGGACAAAACCTAAGTCGAATTAATCCTAGATCTGTTTATAGATTAATTCACTTGTGACATTTATAGTATGACTTACCTCAATTCTAAGCAAGTGATTAACTATATATGTGTGACTCGTATACTTTGATGTATTGAAAGCCTGAGTTCAAATAACTAAAAAGCAAAAAGTTGATACATTGAGTATATAACTTTTGCATGACGTAACTTCATTTACAATAGTAAAATTAATAGTCCAATAAAAGAATAAATAATATACTCTTATTGTAACACCCTATGACCTTCATCCTTCGCCGGAATAGATTCACAAGGTATTACCTATCAGAAGACAGATCAGACTAGCCATTCATAATCAATCATGCATAAAATATAGTTTCTTTGATCTTTCAACCATGAAAAAATTTTAACCAAATTAAAATAACTAATAAATTTCAAAATAATCGACACATAAGTCCATTGAACGATATACTCATGTTTAGGAATTAAGCAAGCCATTTTCACATGGCTAGAATATTTACAATTTCAAAATATAACTTGTTTCAAAAGAAAGCTAAGCCTATACATGCCATCTTTCAAAATATAAACTATCAAAAAGTACCAAAACAGTGACGATAGTATGGATGACTTTGGACTTGAATCCCCGAACTCGTAACTTTCAAACAAGATCTATAAAATAGGACAAACACAAAAACATTCATAGTAAGCAATTAAGCTAAGTAAGTCTTAAGTATTTTAAACAACAAAACTTATTTATGCACATTATTCACATATAACATATTCGAAATGCAACACTAATTAGCCGAATATGCATAGTCACATTAAATCTATTTCATTGACTTATCATTTCTTCAAAGTTCAAATTACATAATCACACCATCTAAATGACTCAAAGTAATTCTTTGATTCGAATTTATAGAGTTAATTCAGAGCACTGCATTCACATATAATTTCAATGATCATAATCACATAAATAACATATACTTTCATGTACTAAATCCAAAATGGCCGAATACAAATATACACAACCACATTTCGTATACTTCTCGTTTCACTTCGTAATTTAATTCACATTATCCTCATAGGCATAAACAATTTATATGTACCTGAACAATTTAATCTATCAAACGAATCTAGATGTCGTATAGCATAAATCTCATATTCATAGACTTTTGTTATTTCACCGGCAATTAGCATGCTAGGTATAAACCTGAACTTATCACCGGCACGAGGCCTGCTAGACATTAAGTCTGAAACTCATTTACTAGCATTATGCCTGCTAGGCTCATGGCCTGAAACAATTTCACCAGCTAAAAGCTTGCTGAGCCATAGGCCTGAATAATAATTCGAATATAAATTTCACAAAATCATAATATATGCACTTCTTGTATTTATGCATTTCACACAAGTTAATCACATTAGTCCACTTAGACTTCATTCATGTATAATCACTTAATAACTATCACACTATTGTTTCTTAATTTACCATTACATATCTTCCATCTCATGAATATAACTTATGGCAATATGATCATAACAATTTCCTTATTTCGCTCATGCATACCATTCGGCTTTATGCATGTATATATATGTATATATACTAAAAGAATGGCTAAATTCTCGTGACATATCATGATTCATTCACAAATAACTTATATTTAAATACTTAAAACTTACCTCGAGTATTTCCGAACAACTACGGGTCGGCTATTCAACTACTTTAGCTTTCCCCTTATCCGAATTTGCCCCTCTATGCTCTTGAGCTTAAATTCAACAATTTTAAACTAGTCATTATTCGACTATTCAAGCATTACTTCAAAAATATAATATATATATATATATATATTCGACTTTCACACATATAGATCATAGTAAACAAAAGTCATATACATTATAGGTCATCTTTGACCTTTCTATTTTCATCAATTTGAACCATTCCTTGACCAAATATTACATTCGGCATTTTTTTTATGTCTATTCATCTCAAATACAATTAATTAATTCATCCTTTAACCTTAAACACATTCGGCCTTAAAATACAAACAATTTAACATTTCCTTTGTACACACCCTTAAGACCAAATGCATAATTCATTCTTCTTAACATATTTATACCTCATAACTATACTTATTTCCCACCTATCAATCATCATCCGAACATGTATATGTAAGATACATATTAATCCTTAGTTAACTACCATTCGTCACTTAACATGATTAATTTCCATTTTCAATATCATAGAAACCTAGGTTGGGCGAATATACAATTTCACCTATGCATAAACATAACTCACATTCCATTAAGCTTACATTATTCAAAATCATATCATTAATGCATAAAGCCGAACCTTTAGACATTCAAACATCCTTTTCTCAAATCACTTAAACGGAAAATATTCTTTTTCTAACATTTTAATATTCAACATTTGCTCAAATCATTATTCAAGTTCAAATTCGGCTAACACACATATAAATACTAGCAACTAAATATTAACTTTGCATTTCACCATAATAGCCAATTGCCATTAAACAATTAAGCCACAATTATTCAATTTTACCAAGCTCAACTCATCTATTATCAACCCTCAATACACAAAAGCATCAAAAACAACATCAAAGAAATACAAACATCCATGACCGAATGTCATCTTCATCAATTTACAAAAAAAATTTTGCCATAAGCTAGCTTCTATACTTGATGACCACTCCAAATGTACAAAGACTTTCAATGAAAGAGCATTAAACATACCTTAATCAACTTAAAGGTGATCGAATGCCTTAACTTCAATTTCTTCTTTTCTTTCTTTAGGTACGGTAATGGAAGAAGAAAAAGATGAACCAACTTTGTTTTTATCACCCTTTTCTTTTAATAAAAATTCATATTTCATATTATTAATCCATTAAACATTTAATTAATTAATATAAAAGACATAAAATGTCAATCATCCATTAACCTTGCCGTCCACTAACTTAAGGAAGGGGGTATTTGACATGCAAGTCCCCATATTTTAAACCATACAATATTTGGCCACTACAAATTAACCTATCACATTTTCAAGTTTCTCACATAAGTCTTTTTTAATAATTCCACATTCAAATGACAAAATTAAGACACAATACTTTCACACATGAAACTTCACATATAATAAACATAGAAAAGAGCATTTAAATAATTGTGACTCGATTTTGTGGTCTTGAAACCACTTTTCGACTAGGGTCAAATTAGGGCTGTCACACTTATTACATTACATAATAGATGAAAAAGTAATGTAATCAAGAGTAATTTGTATAAAACAAATTACTATTTGTATATTATAAAATATTCAAACCTTGTAATGTTTTGTGTTTTGATCATATGCAAGGTCTTGGTGGCTCAGTGAAACATTCTAGTAAAACTAGAGTTACCAAGGTAAATAGTGTAAATACTAAAGGAATAAGATTATATAGAGTTTAAATCCCTTAGGTGTGTCAATTGTAGATAAGCTTTAATTTTGACTGTCAATGTAACTTAATCTGTATCGTTGGTTTTGGGGGAGCTCAACTATACATAAAAGTCTTGCCCCTCATTTCTAATCATTCCATCCATAGTTGTGAATATATTTAAGAGCATTTACTCAATCACTTGGTGTGTGCTATTTTTCCTTAAGCTTTTCTGTTCTTCGTTTCTCTTTCATTTCTAGTTTGTTCCCGTTATATTTTGGTGCCTTATAGAATTTTGGTGAGAATTCTCACTTTTTTGAGAGTTAGGTTGACTTAGGCAGATTCGGAGCAAAGAAATCACCTAAGGTTGCACGATTTGCGAGACAAAAGTTCTAACCCCGTGACACTAACATGAGCCCCTTAAAAAATAATTTAATATGAGGTGCAACCTGTTTAGCAGATAACTGGTTAAGTTAATTTTAAAAAATATATATTATTTTTTAAGTAATATTTAAGTTCATTTTAAAAATCGTTTAATCGCCCTGAAACACCTTTGCATGTAGTTGCCATGCTTGGCCATTTTGAATTCGTTGATGAACTTTCACTTAAATGCGTGATCTAGCCAACGAACTCAATTCCCAAAGTCAATCACCACTTCACTTAGCAATAGTCAAAGGACACCGGCAAATTGTGACAAGTTCACTGCAGGTTAACCCTGATATGTGCCTCATTTGTAACCTTGATGGGAGGAACCCTCTTCACATAGCAGCCATGAAAGATCGCCTTGATGTGTTGAGAGAGTTTATTCATGCCAAACCCTGGGTAGCTTAGTTGTCGATGACCCAAGGTGACACCATTTTGCATGCGTACGTGAGGTTGAACCAGCTCGAGGCTTTGAAATTGTTGGTGGTCGAAAAGAATTTCGAATCAGGAATTTGTGAATTGTCTAAACTATGACGGTAACACCATCTTGCATATGGAAATAGCTGCTAACCTAACACAGGTGTGTACCATAGATTTTTTTTCCTTTTAAGTTTGAACATCTCAAAATAATAAATAAATTAATAGAAAACATATATATATATATATATATATATATGCATGTTAGTCATAAAGTTTTTGATTCGTAGCAAAGAGGTGGACAAGAATTGTGAGAATAAATATGGCTTCAAGGCACGTGATCTATTATCATAAAAGATACTCACTTAATAACTTTGTAATAAACAAATGAAATTATAATAGACATGAATTTAATAGAGAATTTTAACGTGTCGTAGTTTTTAAAAGTTCACATCAATATTTTAATTATAATAAAGTATTTGGATTAACTAGTAATATTATAAAAGTTGAGTTATCAAATTATTTAAAATTAAATTATATAGGTTAAGTCTTAAATTTAAGTGCAATATAAAGGATCAAAACTAAAATTTGACCATTAATATATAATTAAAGAAATAAGAGGCTTTGGTTGACACGTGTTATAGAAGGTGAACCTAAATTTAGTAGAGATTTTTAACGGTGTTGTTCTTAAAATTCTCACCAACATTTTAATCATAATAAAATATTTAGATTAACTAATGACATTATCAATGTTAAGGTACCAAATTATATAAAAAAAATTAAAGTATAAATATTAAATCTCAAATATGAACGTATTATAGAGGTCAAAATTGAAAAGTGAAATCAGATTGGAGGTTGAATCAGTCAGACCACTAATTCTGGTCCAATCAGTTCGACTAGTCCAATTAATTTGACCAATTCGCAACTTAACCGGTCCAACCTTTTATTCTAAATTAATACTTTTAACAGTTCTTGATCCACACGGTTGAATTGAGTGATTTGATCCGGTTCTACAAACAATAATTTTAAACAACAGCTCAGACGTTTAATAGTAATAAAAAATTCTCCAATCGAAAATAGTCACCGTATGATCAAGAGATTACCAGAGATGCCTCCAACATCAGTTGTAGCATTGCTTGACCGAGACAGTAACCGGTTAGGGTTAGAAATAAGCTGGAAAATAGTAATCGAATGAAGCCCAACCCAGCAAAGCAACTGAAGCAGAAACGTCAGTTCGGCAGGGCCACCCACCACCGATCAGCTTCGACGACCGAAGCTACTCAGGAAAGTACTTCCTCCATCCAGACTCTCTCCTAATTAATTCGATGCCCTTCTTGACCCATACAGTGAGCTGATGCATTCCCTTCTCTTGGAATGTGTTTAAAGTGACACTGAAGAAACCTAGCTGCCAGAGATTTATCATCCCATACTAATGCACCTGTTGAAACTAGCTGCCATAGCTGTCATCGGCGTTTCTCAACAGCACCAATACTTGATCTGTCCAGATTCCGTGATGATATCTTCGAAATCACTGTTCTAGAATCACCTTCAATCTCCACATTGGTGAAACCCATATCAGCTGCGCGCAAATTGAAGAGCTTGAATGGCCGCCCTTGCTTTAGCTATAAAAGAATCAAGTATGTAATATTCTTCATAGAGCAAGAGCCTAGAACCAATCCATTATGGTCAGGGACAATTATACCTACGAAAGACTGATAGTTTTGTTGCAGAAATACTGCGTCGAAATTGACTCTGACGTACGATTCCTCTGGTCGATTCCACTTAACACAAGGTCGACGCGTTGGTTTCTGTTCCACTGAAATCAAGAGTCAATCTCCTGGAGTATAAGCGTGAACCCAGGTAACATCTCTACTAGTTTGTCTAATATTCTCATGAATTTGTTCTGATACCACCATAAGGCACCAAACATTCTGCAGGCCAGCTAATGCTGACCATGCCCCAAACATCTAGTGCAATCGAACATTCCAGAACTACATGACTTACTGTTTCATTCCCTGCAGAACACCTTGTACATAGTGTATAGGTTTTGAAGTGTGGGTATATAATTATTGTAAAACCTCTGCATTGTAATTTTGAGTTTCGAAGGACCTTGTATCGCCCATAAAGTCTTACAGAACTGTTGAACAGTAGTCTTTATGTTATTTTGATTCTCAGAAAGACTGATAGTAGTAAGACCCGAATCCAATAATGGATAGCCACGCTTGACGGAATACTCGCCTGAATGATCCGTCCTCCAACCAACAAGTCTTGCACATCTCCTCGAGAACAAGGTATTGATTAGCTAAACATTCCATTGCTTGGAACCGAAGACCAATAAGCCAGAAACTCAATCCACTGAACTAACCTTTGGCGATTGTACTTTGAAGGGACCTGTGCCACTCAACCAACAATCATGCCAAACTGAAATTGAGGTACCATTCCCAACCCTCCATGCTTTCGTTGCCCAAATGTTTTTCCATGTTAAAAGATGGAGAATTAAAAGAATCCGATTAAGGATAGTACTTGGCTTTAAGAGGTCAACCCACAAAAGAAGTTGGATTAGAGATAAGACACCAACCTTGTTTTGCCAATAGCTTAATGTTAGTCTCGAAAACCGAGCTCCCCTTTATCTTTAGGCAAAACGCACACCTGTTACGACATTTTTGCCACCAATACTTGGAAATTTGACCCCTCCCATCTCATTACACGGTTTTTAAAGAATACCTTTAAACTATATTTATTAAAATAAAAAACCTATTTCTTACCATTATTAATTTGACATGTTATTTTTCAATTACTTTAATTAATTTTTAAATATTTTATTTTTCCTTTTTCTTAGTTAATACTTTTCACTTATTATTTTTCAAATATTTATTTTCCAATTTTCTACTTATATTATTCATATTATTTTAAATTTTAAAATTAATACAAAATAATTTAATATATTTTAATTATTAAATACAATACATCCATGCAATATGAAAATAGTTTTCATAAATTTTAATACCAAAAATACATAAATAATTTTAAAATCTTAAACACTGGTTACGAAATATTTAAAACATTGTATACTATAATAAATCTTTTTCATTTATATTTCTAAATAACACTTTTAGTTAAGACATATGTTTTACATATTTTTTCATTGGCATAATGATAAATCCCTTAATGTTTGCTCAATTTTTCATTTGGACCCTTATTTTTTGAAGATTTTGGTTTTAACCTCTAAAATTTAATCAAATTGCTTACTTTTAGATGAAAAAATTGATTAACTTGTTCAAATTTTAACGGCATTGATATGACCATTAGCGTGACAGTCTACGTATAATTCATAAAAATTCAAAAATAAAAAATAAAAAATCAACAAAGTTCATAAAAATTTTAAAAAATATATTCATATTAGCAGTAAAATATATATAAAACGTCACGTCAATGTCATTAACATTTTAACAGTTCAACCAGTTTTTTTTCATCAAACAGTAATCGATTTGACTAAATCTTGGAGGTTGAGGGTAGGAAAAAAGAATAAGAGCTTAAATGACAAAATGAGTAAATGTTAGGGGCTAAATTTATCTTCATGCCTTTTTCGATTTGTCTCTTGTTATTTTTTTAGTTAAATTTGACCCTCAATTTTTTAAAAAGAGTCTAATTTTACCATCAACTTTTCAAAAAGAGTAAAATTATTTTTTAATGAAAATATTGAAAAAACATTAAAATTTTAAATATATTTAAACTTAAAAAAGTAATAATTTCTCATTTATATTTACATAAAAAGGCAAACCAATTAATTATTTAAAAGAAAATAAATATTATTTTTATATGAAAAATTTTATATTTTAAATGAAACAAAATTAGAATAATTACATGCATAGTTTTATTTAAAGTTGTACATATATTGCTTTAATTTTTATTTTTATTTTTATCTCCATGTCTACATTTATGGATGGATCGATTTGATACATTTTTGGTGGACTAAGAAAACATAATCTCTCATGAATTATGTGTATTTTGCAAGTTATTTATCTTTGTAAAACACGTCATAAAACTGTTTTTTTCTTTAACTTCATTTGTTGAGAGGTGATTCATCCATTTTAAAGAAGTTTTTGAAATATTGTCATCTGGTGCCAGCGGATCCTTTAATAAGTTAGTATTGTCCTCAAATCGAGTCAAGTTTTTATCTCCTAACTCTGTTGAGAGCTCAAATGCTAGAGGCGAGGTTCACAAAGAAAGGGTTCTTTGTCGGATCGGATCATGCATTGCACATGCCACTTATCGCCTGATCAAGTGGTAGTACATATTCCCTTAGATGCAATATAAGGGGCAATGGTTTAAACCCTATCGGGCATGCAACACTCAAGTCCCCTTAGTTGGTGGGTGTGTACACTGTCTAATCCAATCCAACAAGAAGCTTTTGTTTTGCGTACTCTGTTTTTGACACTTAAGCTCTTGATTGAGTTAGGAGACGAATCTCTTACTCGATCTATGGATAATACCGACCAATTGAAGAGTCTATTTGCTCTAAACAGACGACACTTCAAAAACTTCTATGAAAGGAATACACCTTCCCTCAACATCATTACATTTTTTTATTACTTTATCTTTTAGAAATTAATAAATTTTTCTTTAATTATTTTATCTACGTAACTAAACTTTTATAGTTCAAGATGGTCATAAATTCTTAATTTGTAAATTTTAAATCTTACGTTCAAATCAAATAAACTAAAAAATATATAACATATTTAATAAATAATCTTACATTCGTGTAACCTTATTATAAAAAAATATTGTATTCCATGAATCAAATACCTCCAAAATAAACCTAAAATCAAAACATTACATCCATATTACTCTGCATCACACTATCCTATTCTTATTAAATATTATAATAAAATGTAATATAATTTTTTTAGAATATCGAAGAAAAAGAGTCATATTTTTTCCTATGTAGAAAACATTTTGAGTAAAAATAATTTCGAGTGTGATTCGATGCTATATTTTGATACTGTTTAATGAGAGATTTATCCTTCTACTCTCAAATCCAAGGTTATCAATAGTTGAGTTGAAATCAAGTTCAAATATTAAGTGTTCAGCATGATCATGAATCTACTATTTTTGCTTCTTCTTTTTTATTATATATTATAGATATATTCTTCGTAAATTTATCATATGAAAATAAAGAAAATGATAATTATATTCCAAAAGTAAGAATTAAACCAACAAAATTAAAAGGCGTATAATAGGTGCATGTATTATTGCTTTTTATGCATCTTTTATTTTATATTCTTTCACATGATTAATTATAAAGTTAATAAATCTAACAAGTTCAATTAATCAATGAGTTATCAAATTAAATTAATTAATTTATCATGAGTCACTAAATTCAAGTAATTAATTTATAAATTTATAATGTTTCAAATTCATGATAGAATATTTAATTAGGGTATTGAATTGACATTTTAATTCCACTAATCCAAGATTATTCATTTAATAAAATATAATTAATAGATTTCTTCACATGAAATTTAATCATTTTATTAAAATAATATTTTAATTAAAATCATTTTTATATAATAAATTATAATTAATAAGATTGCTTATATGAAATAGATATAATTTTACTTAAAAATTTAGACCATATACTATTATAGAAAATTAATTTAATAAATAGCATACTTTATAACCATGATGGATATTGCTGTTACTAGTAAAAAATTGTTATAAAATTTTTTTTTTTCTAAAACTTGATGTTGTAGCGAAATGCTGTTATAGAAAAAACTGACTATTTGTTGTTGTTGGCTTCTTTATTCTACTGCCTTTGGACAACCGTATGCATGTACCTTTATACTACACACCTTTGGCCTTTGCAATGAATTATTGTGCTCACATGTGCGTAAAAAAAAAAAGTATCCTAATCTGAATATGAGAACATTAGAAAGACAAATCCCAATGGGACCATCCAGAAAATTTGACTTTGGATTCCGCTGCTTCCATCACCCTTGCCCATACATACCCTGTTATTTCATTATTTACGGTTTGCGATTAAAACTTTGGAGCCTCCACTTGGCAACTACTGTCATGCATTTAAACTCCTCAACATACTGTGAAAAGACAAAAAAAGAAAAGAACCTACAATGCAATGCAACAAGTTCAGACAATTTTCTTGGCTGGAACCCACAAAATATGGCTTGCGGCTGGGCAATGGGAATTGGCTGCCCTAAAAACAAAACAAAATGAAAAGTGGAATAACCTGTGGTTGGATAAGGGAAGTTCCTCATGAATCAATCAGCTGATGTTGCTGTCATGTAATGACATAAGGTGAAGAGATGAAAATATACATATACAACACATATATATATTTATAAATATATATATATATATATATAAAAGAAAAATGGAAATCCTCACCAGAGCTCAGTCATTGTCTTTTTCACAAAATTGGGAGAGAATGAGATGGCTTGTCAACCACATCTTTAAAGCTTGGTGGAGTCAGTCACCCCACCACACATCACATGGGGAAGAGTTTACACTTTACACTCTCTACTCTTTTGAGAGGAATCTCCGTCAAATTTAAAGCTTAGAGAGGTCCAAAATCGGATAAAAATGGTAAAAAAGGCAACCTACCTTCTCTTAGAAATTTAAAAAGGGAACCACCAATTCCCAACTTCTTTAAACATGGATCAAGGGCGCTCACCAGCATTTGCCTTGTTCTACACATTACAACCCATAACAAAGTAACCCTCAAATAAGTCCTTCACATAGGTAACCATCTCAATCACAAAGGCTAATGCATAAAAGCTCGTTCTACAAAACACCCAAGACAAGTCTGCAACCAAAGAGTCTTCTAGTATGCATTTGTGCCTCCTAAAAACCTAATAAGTTGAATGTTACCCAAGATGAGCATCTAACTACTCAAGTGTATCACACCACAAAGGCATGCATGTGATCCTTGCTCCCAACCCTGCTCCCTATCCCCTGCATCAGCAGTAATCCATTTCCAGTCCCACAAACTACCTCCATTTCTTACAACACTTAGATTCCTTTTGCCATCCTGATCTCCGAGAAGTGATATAGAAATTGCTTATCTACATCACAGAAGTGACAAAATGTAATGGCCAATTCCTTACCTAGCAGCAAACTACACAGGAAAATAGGGCTCAACCAAACCTAATGCCAAGAACTAATAAGTGCCCTCCTGTGAATAACTCTAGAAGCATTCATATCAACAAGAAATTCTAGTGTTACAAACAGGCTAAAATCAATCCTTGACCATTCTCCAAAGGCAAATAGGAACATGAGCTCTGGATGTTGGATATATCCTTTGTGATCAACACTTTTCTCTATGTTAGCTCGGGTATATATTGCACACCACTTTATAGTTTCAAATAGCTAATTAATTTGTCTACAATGCATATATTTTTCCATCATTTATCTCCAGATCTTTTTAAATTTAGAAACCTGCAACTCATTCTGCACATGCTGAGAAGGTAAAAATATTCCTTTTATGGTCCTCAATTGATCAAAAGTTATTTATACTAAAATTTTCTAAGTTATTTAAAATATTCCTTTTATGCTCATTTTATTTACAGTTCATTCTCTGCTACATCCCAACAATGCAACTTGTCAGCACTTACATTTTACAACATCTATTAGAGAATAAAGATTGAAAGCAAGATTCACTAATACGATCAAAAGATCATTAATTTTGAAGGACAAGCTACAATAAAACTATTGTTTACAAACCTGGCCCATGTCTTCTATTATTAGATGAGGACCCTGGTTGCGTGCAAAATTGTTCATCTTCTGAGTTGCCTCCAAATGTTGCCTTACGCTTTCTCGTTGCTGCCCCCACATTATGACCTTCATTTTCCATAAAGCACTTTCTTGAAAAGGATTCAAAATGGTCATTAACAGTCCTCTCTGGAAAAAAGGGGATCTCTTTACTCTTTTGTCGAAAAACATCACTAAGTTTGCCCCCATCTTGAGTGTTGCTGGGACCAACATCTGTGGTTTCACAAAGTGACTTCTTTTCTACTTGCATACAAGGGTCAGAAAATAGACCCAACCGCAAGGACAAATCACATTCTTTTCCAAGCAACTTCTCATCAGCGTGTCTGATATCTTGCTGCCCAATTTGCTTACCACCAATATCAACATTGGAAGAGGAAAAGAAATTCTGCAAGGAACCCATTTCAGCTGGCTCTAAAACGGATGTACCAATAGGTCTCCCAACTATTATCGTATCAGACACTAGATTTTCCTGCACTGGAGAACCTGTTTGGGACTCTGCATTTTGATAGTGAATTCCATAATAAAGAGGGTAAACTTGACCAGAGTTCGATGGAGTGTTAGTT
Organism: Gossypium arboreum; assembly: GCF_025698485.1. Taxonomy (NCBI): domain Eukaryota; kingdom Viridiplantae; phylum Streptophyta; class Magnoliopsida; order Malvales; family Malvaceae; genus Gossypium; species Gossypium arboreum. The sequence continues at coordinate 133,079,258 of NC_069075.1, forward strand.
TCCATCCTCATCAATTGGTCATGGCCAGATGGGCAATTTTGAGGTAGAAATGGATAATTATGACGGTTAGCTTGTGAAACCGAAGTGTTCGAATTCACATTGGTTGCTATTCTTGCAAGCTGACTACCAGACTGAACCGGGGATAACTGAGGATACCTATCCTCACTACCGTTATCCAAAATCCTAGGAGTTGCAGGAACAGTTTCGGGTGCTCTTGGCGTAAGGTAAGTCCTAGGATTACTGTGTCGTTGGCTCCTTGAAGCTCTCACTGGATAGCACCCCAGGTTAAGGGCCGCTAAAACAACACATATGTGCTACAATCTATCAGTCCAAATTGTTCTTGAAATAACTTTCAAATTGAAAGCTTCATTAAGTTGTAGCTAATGTAGATTAAAGAAAAACGAGAAAAAACCACAAACATAACAATAAACTCGAAACCAAGAATTTACCACAGAAGAACATGAAAAGAAATCTACAGTACCTTCAACACAAGGTGGCAAAAGCTCTCCTGTTTCAGTGCTCTCATCTCGACGGATAATCGTGTTGATGGCATCATTAACACGGTCCCATAAGGTTTCCGGGTTGGTGTATTCAGCCTAAAAACCCAATACGAGGGGGAAAAAATTGAGTCCAAAGAAGTAGATACAAAATAAAAAGATCCACAATTTTGAAAGAAGAAAAGAACCTCAGAATTGGCTTTGGAATACATAATCTCCTCGGCTTTGACGATGACAGTAATAATTTTATCTTGCCATTCCTTATTCTTTTTAGTAGCTGTGCTATGAGTTTCAATAGCTAGCCTAAAATCAAACACATGGTGGGCAAGGAATTAAACCCCCCTCCCCCCAAAAGGTAGAAATAATGCTGCTTAAAATGTAACAAAATTAAGGAAAACAAAGAAGACCCAGAACCTTAAAATCTGCTGAATGATGGAACCTCTCATGGGTTGGTGTCTTTCGCTATGCCAAGCTCTTCTTACACACTCGTAAGGTCTAGGGCCTGGTCTCGGCATCTTTGATCTTTCTTCTCAATGGAAGACAAAATCTAGAGACAGAGGAGGAAAGAAGGAAAGGGAAGAGATATTTGAGGCTAACCGAGAGGAAAGTAGGTAAATAAAAGGAGTGAGACGGTAGTGTTATTACATGGGGTTTGATGGAGATTAGTCAATTTGTTTATGATATCTTTTGGCGTTTCTTCTTTTTTCTTGAATTCCCAGTCTGCAAACCAAGAGAGAGATCAGAGATGGATGGGGCTTTTCCTTTCTTTTTTTCTCTTTCTTTTGGGTAGGGAGCAGTACAACATCCAACAGGAGTGAAAGAAATGGCTCATGCCTTTGTTTATGCCCCCCAATAATTTAACACTTAACCATTGTTTTCACTTTACAGTCAGATTTTTGGTCATTTTTATTGATAATAATATGGGTTTTGGGGGTTGGGAATCCAAATCAGACAAAATAACAAAAGTATTCAAGTCACCATTAAAATCTCCCTGGCAATTGCCTGCCTTTGCCCCTATCTTCAACCCCCCTCGCCTGCCTATGCTATTAGTATTGGCACATTAACTCCTTAATCTCTGCTCTGCTTGTATTAACAAGAGAGTTGTTATACCACCACCAATGACAATACAGGCATAACAGAAAGCTACCTGATATACATACTCCACCCGCTATAGATTGGGAGATCACTAGAAGTCTTACTTCCCGATTTAGTCATCCAAGTAGGCAGAAAGTAGTTATTTAAGGAGGCTAATTACCTACCTCAAAATGTAGCCACCACCTTCTCCTCCACATTTGGACTTCTATTAAGAGCATGATCTTTTTAGTCACTAAATTTATGGGAGTTTAACTGCTCCGTACATTAAACAAAAAGGACTGACATAGCACGTTTCATCACAAATATTTTTGTCACATTGAAGACATTAGCTCTAGCTCTATGTTTCTCATAATAGTGATCTGATTGCGAATTCATCATGTTAATGTTACCCAACATAGGACCTCGCCGATAACTAGCCCCCAAGATGATGATGATGAAGAGATCAACTCTCCATCACACTTGCCTACACTTTGTCAATTTATTCCCAACATTCACTTCCACCGTCTTCACTTTTCTACTCTCCGACTCTTTGCCTTGACAGAGCAAACTAGCCTCCATTAGCACCACCACATCCTCTTCCATCTCTCCTTATTGATCCCACACATCAACAAGAGTATTAATTCCATAATAAATTCTATTAATATTTAATTTCACTCCGAACAAGATAAACTAAATGTAATTACACATCAAATAAAAATAAAATATTTTAATATTAAAGTACATCAAATGTCACATCAAATGCTTTCAATAAATAGATAAGATATATTAATTATTTTTACATCATAGTTTGTGTTGATTTATAATCATATATTTAAATGATGAAGAAATTATTAACTTATGTGTATATATATATATATATATATATATATGTCATTTTCTATTACTTTGAATTGCTACATGGTTTTGTTTTCATTTGCATTAATTAAATTCTCATAAAAATGCTGATAGTATTGGCTTTCAACTTTAGATGTCATTGACTATTGGATCCACCATATATTTAATTGTAATTGAGATTATCTGTCGAGATTTTAAGGTTTGAAGATGAATATTTATGTAAGAGTTAATGAGGGGATAAGGGGGTAGATGAGATGGATGGACAGGCATTGTTGGGTCCAATATAAGTAAACATTGAATCAAAGCCTAACAAATGGTTTGAAGTAGAAGAGAGGGTTAATGAGGGCAGTGAAATGGGGGGAGGTAAAATTCACCATTTATTTATTAGTGAGAAGGGCCTAACATTACAATGCTTTTTATCATATGTCACTGACATTTTGGTAACCCCACTAAATAGCAGTTATGTCTACTTTCCACTATTTGGAATTGCTGTGCAAAAGTGATACACTACTTCCCCCTGGACAAAAAACCCTTTGTTTTTGCTTCCTCTTTATCAATTATCAATACTCTCTCCATCAACCCAAACCCCTCCCTAGTGTCCAGAATAACATAACCAAATTTATTACAATCAAATCTAATTTTCTTTTTATTTTAATTTACAATTAATTTATATTAACAAGTTTTAGGTTAACAATAAAACTCATTATACTCCTAAAGAGAAAATATGAGTTCAAATTTTAAAATAATATTATTAAAAGAATAAATAACGTGAATATTTCATATTTACTTTCAAAATCGATTTGAAATAAACCATTATTAAATCTAATAAAAATATTTCATTAAATATTCACATCATAACGTGAATGAAATCATGAGGGCTGAATCAAAATGAAGGTTGACAAAATCTTATTACTTTCTAAAAGAAATTACAATTGATAAAATCTTAAACCCAAAAGATATTATTGCATTTTTTTTTTGCCTTTCCTCCCTAAAAGTTACTAATAATTAAAATAAATTTCCCATTTATATCTTTAAAAAAATATGTAATTGAGAATCAAATAGACGAAATATGCAACTCTTAATGACTAAATATATTATTATTTAATTAAGAATTATCATGTCATCATTTCAATTTAACAATAATGATTAACATAGAATTGATAGAATTGAAAATTAATAGTGAAAACAGAAACACGTATTTGAAGAAATAGAATAAAATTCCAGTAAAGTGGGAACAAAAATAAAAGTAGTTGATTTTAATAATGTTCCTAGAAGAATAAAATATAGTTGAAAATGAGTTATGGAAGGTTGATATTAATATCATTTGTCCACAGCTACCATTCAATTTGGTTTAAAATAAATAAAAATATCATTAATATTTTTATTAATAAAAATGATCTCCATTCAATCCCATCCACCAACGAAATTAAACACTACTAATAATTAATAAATACAAGATTGACAAAAATAAAAAGCAAATGTGGGTGAGTTTGAGTAGGTACCAAAAATCCCAAAGTTGATTTGACTTGCCTCAGAAAAGATGGTTGTACCAAGGAAACAAGTTTTCACTCTTTTCAATTTCATTCTCAACTTCCCTTCATTGGGAACTTATATTCCATATTCATAATTCAATCCTTTTATAAAATAATAATTACTATTTACATTTTTATATCATAATCTTGACTATTTCAACTTTATTTTTCAATCAAAATTTTTATATCAATTTTAATAATTTATAATAAAATTATTTTCAACCATATCGTGGGTGTATCATAATATAATATTTATGAATTTAAAAACTTCTAAATTCATTATATTACTATATTGATATTAAAATAATTTATTAATATATTTTCAATTAGTATGTTATAATAATAAAATGTAACACGTCATACCTGACCTACACGATAGGACCAAGTTTGGAGGTTACATCAAAATGTTTAAGGAAAAAATTAACCTTTAAATATTTTAAAATTTGTCATACAGAAAACATTTAACTAGCTAAACCAACATGGAAATCCAAGCTTACAAAACCATAGTCCAAAATAAAACATACGTAGTTCAAATTTTAAACAAACAGTAAACTATCTACAAAAGAGAGATGACTGAGCTCCTAACATGCCGAGCCTCCTAAGTCTGTGGGTTACCTACAATTCAGTCAACAAACAGAATGAGTTTATAACTCAATGTGTGTAACCGATATATATGCAAGACAACAATATAGATATAACAATAATTGCCCAAATTCAAATATAGAATTAGAAACATATGATACACAATATTATCATAACAGTTCAAATAAGATGCAGAACAGATCAAATACAGATGCAAAACATATCAGAATTAGAAAAATTTCCTACCCTCATCCATTAACACCATCTCTGACCATCCCAAAACACCATATAGGGTATCAAGTACCTACCATGCCCTACACACCAATCAGTGTCAGTATGACACATTTCAGAGTGATTACAGACTAGCTGTCAGATCAGTATGCGATAAATCGCCATAATCATATACAAAATTGTGGCTTAGTCACTGAATTCAGCAGATCATTAAAATGACAGCACTTCCTTCTTTATACCATTCCCACCCAATGCAAATGCAAATTACAGATATAAGATATCAAATATATACATACAGTTATCCAAACACAATTCATAATCAGATAATACAGATCATTGTCATTTAACAGTTATCACATCGATTATACATACAGATAATCGATTATTAAATTTTAAAATATTGGATATCAAGTTATACAGTCTAACTCAGATCATACGGACCCTACGAAAGGCCTACGTTCGATTCGAACGACACTTAATATGCTCGTGTGGATTCACATAGCCTGAGTACCTGGCAAGTAAGTTCACTGGCACATGGTCGTGTGGCTCAAAACAGTGAGTTACACGATCTGACACACATCTGTGTGACTCACAACCCCTCACATGACCTGGACACATGCCCATGTCCCTGGCCCATGTGACCCTAAATCCAAAACAGTGAGTTACACGCTTGTGTGACCCAAAATAAAAACAATGAGTTACACGGCCTAGATACACTCCCGTACCCTTAGCCTGTGTGCCTCCAATTCGAAAATAGTGAGTTACACGACCTACCACACGACCATGTTTTCTGGCGTTTGAAAATCACTGAAAATTAGGTTTTCAGTACACACCTGATGTAGTTTCGATGTAGAAACAACAAGAATGACTCCAGAACCTCGTATGTAGTAGTGAATTACGGAAATAACATGTTGGAGAAGCGTCTCACGTAAGATCTTCACACAAAAACTTTCCAATTGACGTAACAAACAAACTAGGTCCTTTATTACAACCGACAACAAGATTACAATAGCAATCAAATGAGAAAAAAAGACAACGAGAAAAAAAAAGTAAACTAAATAAAATAAAATGATTTACTCAAAAGCGTAAAAATATTTCTTCATTACATGCACAAGGACTTGAACACAAGACCAAAAAATATACAAAAGTTTAACCATCAAACCACCAGGCTTATTCTTAACACAGATTCATACAGAAATAAACTTGAGTCCAACATTCAAGGATAAGGGTTAAATCAAACAAAATAACAAAATTCCCAAAAGTGAGATTTAAACCCCTAACCTCTAACACACAAGCAAAGCACTTAACCATAAATACAAAAACTTAATTATATCATAATTTAACAAACAATACTCAAATTTTTAGGGCGTTACAAAAAATAATATTGATTCATGTGACATTATAATTCTTTTACGAGTATAAACAAAAGTACGTGCAAGTACAAGTACACGTCTAAGCAACTAGAAAGTAGAATATGTTAGAAACTTTGATTGTTATACTTTTTTTGTTCTATTGTCTATTATAACATCAAGTATAACAATTGTTTGGGACAATCAAAGTTAATTGATGAGTTGAATTTTTTTTACTTGTATATTTTTTTTTGTATTTTAATTAACATGTTAATTAGGCAGCAAATGCAGAATAATTGTATGTACAAAGGAACTAGATATAAAGAGTTTTGAAAGCTTGTCTAATGGGAAACATTTTTGAATGGATGTGAAAAGTTCAAAAATGCATGCACTCTTTCCTAATCTCAGTTGATTAAATTACATGCTATTTAAAAATTTGGAGGGATAAATTTTTTTTTTTGGAGATTTTAAATTGATTTTTGAAAGATGGACTCTATCCTTAATTTCAAATTAAGATAAAAATTTTCACAACTTATTTATAAGCTGCTTATTCACACTCGGGGTATGCTTTTTGGGCATTTAACTTAATATTTTGAGGGTTGATTATGATGTACTCAAACGTTTTTTCTTAGGTATTTATTGAAGAGTTATTCTTAAGTTGTGTTTGTTTACCTGTAAAATAATTTACGAAAAATATTTTCATCCTTTTTCACTGTTTGTTTGATGGAAAATAAATTCCCACCGTAAAACTTTCTCTCCAAAACATGGGAAGAGAAGGCTTTATTTTAAGAAAATGTCTTACCGTTTTCATTGGGTAAAGACATTTTCCAAAGTTTTTTTCTTCAGCGGTAAACTAACCCAAAGCCTCTTTCCCCTTCAGCCTTCCTTCCCACTCTGACCTAATACCTGCCACCAGCCAGCAATGATTCCCAACACCAATCACCGGTATTCACCTTTGATTTTCCTCCTTTTTCGCCTTTTGTAATCGAATTTTGCACTGCACCAATCAACAATGGTGTTCATCTTCCTCTCTCGAAGGTAAGAATGAAAAAAAGGAAGAAATATGTGGTTGTTTTTTAGTAGCAACATGTTGTTTTGGCCCAATTGGTTGCTGGTTAATCCCTCTCTTTTATTTTTTATGGTTTTTGTTATTTTTACGTTTCATCTTCCTTAAACTGTGCAAGCTGGATTTTTGTTGGTGGTAATGGAATAATTAAGATATGGTAATGGTGGTGGTGGCTTAGACACAACTAATGAGCAAAAATTCAAAGTTGTTAAGTTCACATGTTATTTGTTCAAATGGGATTTATAACAGCCCGATTTTGGGGCTAGTCAGAATAATATTTCGAGACCACTAACCCGAGGTTGAAGAAATTATTTTTTTATATTATTTTATGTATTTTAGCATGATTAGATAAGTACATGAAAATTTTGGTGAATTAATTTTAGCAATTGTTTGCTTAATTGCGAAAAAAGGCTAAATCGCATAAAATGCAAAAGTCTTAAATTGTTCGCTGAAGGTGTTAAATTGCCATGAACCTTAATTTAGGGGTTTTAAAGGGCAATCAGACCCTTTCCTAAGAGCTTGGCCGGCCATAGGGAACAAATTGGTCAAAAATTCAAAAGTTTAGGTGGTTTGGTGACTTAATTGAATAAAATAAGACAAGATGACTTCATCCTTTCATTCTCTTCTCCTACCACTGAAATTTTCAGCCATTAGAGGGGTTTTTAAGCTTCAAAATTTCAGCAACTCTAAGCCTTTGCAAGTAAGTGATTCTCATGAGTTCTCTTAATGATTTTTACATTTTTTGACCCCTTTAAGTGTGATCTTTCAAATGAGGGGATTATTTTGCAAGATAGACAAGAGTCTAGAGTTTTTCCATGAAAGCATGTATGTTGTTAACTGAAATTTTATGGAATAATATGAGTCTTAGTTCGGTGATAAACAACTTTTGTGAAGGGATTTCTCATGAAAACCCTATTAAGAACTATTTTGTATAAAATTGAAAAAGTTTTAATTTGACCATGCTTTGGTGTTATGAAAACGTTTATATGCATAAGTTTAAGATAGGTAATGCCTCATATTCTGACCTGGCGTGGGCACAGGTGTGGGGTGTTACAGGATTAGTGGGCATGATTTTGTTTTCTTCCCTTTCTTTTTTCTTCCAATAGAAATTAATTTTGTTTTCCCCTTTTTCTTGGGTAAAAAAGAACCTTTTTTTTTCTTATATAAATCATTGATTAGCTCAAATTTTGACCCATTATGGTACATTTTCTCTATTGACCCTTCTCTAATAATTGATCTAATAAATCAATTGCATGTTTTTTCTTCTCTTTTTATATTTCATTTCGATGAATTATTGTTAAATACAAACAATTATAATGGAATAGAATGTTAAAAATGCTCTTTTTGAATGTTTATTTGGATGCTTTTAGTTTGCTCGTAAACTTTTAGGTAATTCAGATTCGTGATGCAACAATAATTTGGTTAGTAATTTCCTGACAATCTGCTGCAGAAGTTATGGATGTAATTGTCTTGGACATAATCTTGTTTCAAGTTAAAATGATCTAGTTCAACTTTTTTGCTCTCTTTTATTATCAATATGAATTTATATTTTTGATTTTGCAAGTGAGTAATGTAATCTGAATCGAAAGGGTAGGTTAGTTTACAGGGTGTAGTTGAGCTCAAACCATTCGAAACACAATTTGAAATGCAAAACTCCAAGCTCAACTTGAGTTTGATTGAATTTTGCTTTTATAGCTAAAGCAATTTAAGATAACAGTCGAACTGGATGAGCCTCAATTAAAGTGAAATATAAACTCAGTTTTTATACTCAAGTTTGGATTGAAATTGAAACAATAGTAATTAAAAGGAAAAACCTCGATTAAGCTCTTAACCTACTTGACTCAAATACTCAAATTCAGCTCTTTCACTAGCTCGAGCTTGATTTGACGATGGTCAGGATGAATTCAAGTTTTTTCAAGCTGAAGCCAAATAGCTTTTGTAATACAAGTGTTTCTTTTGCTCTCTTAGATCTACTAAGGTTGGATGTTAGATTTTAGTGCTTTTAAAACTCGAAACTTAAGTGGTTTTGCTTGTTGTGTTTGTCACTTACTGCTTCAATGTCTGTATCTATTTTTCTTTTCTTAATTTTGATGTTATAGGCTGTAACTATTTTTATTTTCAATAGTTTATCATAGGCTTACCAAGCATTTTTCTTCATTAACATCAACTTCCTTAGTTTTGGACTCTATATTTATTTTATTTTTAAAGTAGTGTTATACTAAATGGTATTCCTTCATGTAATAACAGACAAATAGAAAAACCATATCTGGTATTGTAAATAGATTCATGATCACAACAAGACAACTAATACCTTTGTATTTTCTAAAAGAGAATTTAATCATTGATTTTTGTCTAAGTTTATGTTTGTTTGTTGGTTTGTAGATGTATTTTGATTCAATTGAATGATAATGTTTAATTTTGTGTCCTAGGTAATCACTCCTCTTTTTCATATGTGTTATAGATCATTTGTTTGTTGGTTTGTACATGTATTTGTGTTGCTGTTATGAGCATTTCTTGTTTATACATTTTGAATTGGCTCAAGTTTTCTTATACTTCTTGCTCGTACTTATTGATTTGTAATTTCAATGATTATTTTCTAACCTTGTTTGATTGATTCTCTTTTATGTCAGGCAGCTCGCTATCGCATCAGTTAGTATTCATTTGCTTAAGATATTCCTTACGAAGAAGTAATGTGGATGGAGTTAGAAGGATTTAATGACGACTTCTTTTGTAGTGTATTTGATTATCTTGTGGGTTGTAAATCTAAGGCAAAAGCTTTTTTAGCTAAAAGTATGAAACATAGCAAAATTTGACATCAAAAATTTTCTCAAAGTTGAAGATATTGATGCTTTAATATGGTGTAGTACTAATTATGTGGTGTAATACTAGTTATGCACTTGGAAAATATTATAGTTATCACGTGATATACTACTATATATTTAATTTGTAGTGTTAATTTGTAGTATTAATTGTGGTTTGAAAGCTATTTTTGTATTGTTATTTAATCTTTGTTTTTTATAACACAATTAGTAATCATCTATTTGCTTTGGTTGTTTTCAATTTTATAATTATTAATATTCTAGCTTAATAATTCAGTACTATTATATATTTAATTTGATGTATTTATTTATAAATAAATCATTGCAATATATATAAATATAGTAAAATATAAAATAAACTCAATTAAACAATGAAAAATAATAAATTCTCAAATGTATGTTTGTTTTATTTAAAATAGTTTTACAGGAAATCTGTTAAACAACAGAAAATATTTTACACAGATTCATCCAAACACCAGAGTCATATTCCAGAAATCATTTTCTAGAAATCATTTTCAATCAAGAAACAATGATTTTGGAACCTCATTTTCGTAAATCAAGTCTATAAATATTAAAATTTAATATTTATGAGGCTATTATAGAAATATATTAAAGTTGGTCCAATAATTTTGGCGATTTGCTAGTTAATTAAAGTACAATAATTAAATTGTAAAAGTCTTATCACAATAGATTTTTAAATAACCGAAAGATCAAAATGACAAATTGAACATTTTAATTTTCCAAATGGTGGTGGATGAGTGGAACGACAGAAATGTGCAAGTGTACATAATCGTAACAAGTAATAAAGTGACAAGTAAATGTCGAGTTATTGTACCCACAGGGACTGTGAAAAGAATAATTTATGAATGCAATTTAAAACACTTTGGTTAAGAAAAATATTTTGTTTTGAAGAGGTGATTAAAAACTAGAAAACAGAATAAAATAAATAAAATAAAATAAAGTTCCAATGCACGATTTCAAAAGATGATTTAATCAAGATGACATAATTGTGTTAGATTAATTACATTTCTTAACGTAGAATTATTAAACTCATGTTTATGTTGTTATGAATAAATTCACGGCAACTCGCTAATTTACTAACTTATGAACATACTCACCTACCAAAATACATTCATCTCTTGACTATATATCTATGTCAATTCAACTGATTAAATAATTTTTAATAGGAAAATGTGTTAATGCACATACATACTTATGAAGTTAAAATAATCTCTTATACATATCTCTATGCCAATTCAAACAATTAATCCAATCTTATAAGCACATAAAAGATTACGTGAGATAACAATGTATTTCTACCTTGAAACAATTTAATCACAATAATCTTCCAAGTTATGCAAGGCAAATGTATCGTTAGATACTGTTGCTAATTTAACCCTCAGCTACCTTAGATGATTAAACATGCACTGATTAAGTATCGTGTCAATTAATTACAATTTCAATCCATTTAAATAATTAATTCATTAGTTACCTTATAATTGTAATGCAAGAATAACTTAGTCATGGTTTTACTTAATCAAACATCTTACCGAGACCTATAACAACACAAGCATAATTTTAATACATTAAGTAGACGAAATGCAATCAACCTAACACAAATTAAATTTAAGTCATATCAATTAAATTAAACATTTCAACATCACAAATATTCATAGACATGTTCATCATAACAACAACAAAATTAAAAGGATAGGGAACAAGAATCAAATCAGGTGTTTTCTCCGTAGCTTGACTAGTTTGCTCCACTCCTCCTTCTCTGCTTGTTCTTGTCGAACCGAGGCTTCTACGAATACTTGAATGCTACTCCAAATGGTGGTTTATTGAATTTTTTTTTCAAGAGGTGAAATCAGCAAGGGAATAGAGAAGAAAGTGAAGAACAATGGAAGGGAATGAAGAGAGAAAAATGAGAGAGAAGTGAAGAATTGAGATGTGTTTGAAGTGAGCAGCCAAGGGGGTATTTATAGGTTGATAAGGCTGTTAAAAATAGCCAAAATCAGCAGCCAAAGACTCCCCCCATGGCCGGCCACACATGTGGCATATTTGAAGATTTCAAACATGCTATTTTTAGGTAGGGGCAAATCTTGAAAGGCATGAATAATAGAGGGGTTTGAATGCAAATTGAAGGAGTCTTCAAGGGTCATTTTGCAAGACAAATAATCAGCCAAACAAGCTGATTGGGTCAGCATGTGGGACGGTTTTGGGCTGCCCAATTCTTGGTTGGACTGGTTTTCTCAATTCAGCTCAACTGGGCCCCTTTTTTTAATTAATTAACAATAATTTATTTAACCCAAATTAAATTGGATTAAAATTAAAATTAATTATATTATGAATTGATACACATAATTTGGACCGTCTTAGGCTGAAAAATTAATTTGCCTTGATGCTTCAAAATTGCTTCTCGGTTTTGCGCTTCTAGTAGTGTCTGCCGAGCTGTTTTTGCCCTTTGTGCGAATCTGTCAAAAATGATCAAAATTAATCAAAATTTATTATAAAATTAAGTAAAAATCAACATGTTAATAATTTAAGTACAATTTAATTATTTTATAATAATTATATATTTTTCGACAATAATTTTATCGAAACTGCGTGAATTTGAGTTAAAAAAGGCATAAAAAAGTGTGTATATTTTCATGTTTCCAATGAGCTAAAATCCACTAAACTTTGGCTAATCATGCTTATGGTTTTATTACTTAAATTTTAATTAAATTAATTAAGATTAATTAATTAATAATTAAAGTATAAAAGACAAATTAAAAGAAACAATAGTCATTTTTTTTCTTCTATTCATCTTCTTCACCGAAACTTAAAGAAAGAAAAGGATTTCAAGCTTCTTCACATTTGACCATACGAAATGTTAAAGTTTTTGAAAGTTTTCATTGACGATTTCCTGAAGAAATTGATGTTAAATTGTTAGATTTTAAGCATAGATGTGAAAAAGGACTAAGTTGTAATATTTAATTTTTAGTTTTTGAACATAAGGAATAAAGTGTGTAAATTTTGAAATTGATGTAAAATTTTTGTAATAATAGATAATATAGGGTCATAGAAGGATGTTATTGAGACCGGTTTCAAAATCGAAGGTCAAAATCGAAAGATATTGTTATTTCGGTTTTAGGGACTAAATTGAATAAAATACAAAACTTCATGGACATTCGAAATATGAAATTGAACTGGTTTATGCATATTATGGGATGTTATAAAATGTTTTATATTGATAAATTGAATTGAATTATTGTATAGATTGAGAATTGAACCAAATCGAAGATAATTGAGGAAAAACAAAAATTGTTGATTAGTCTTTAAAGTCTCGTTTATTGCTATTTTTCCAGGTAAGTTCATATGGTATGATTGTATTTGAATTATGAATATGTATGTTTGGTTGTAATTTGAATTGTTTGCGATTTGGTACAAAAGGTGAGATATAGATTAAATTGTAAATAAATGGCTATGTGTGTTAAAGATGCACGAGTGGACATAATAAAGGATATGATACAATTGACATGCCAATAAGGTTATATGCGTATGTAACACGTAGGTTTGTGCAAGTGTATACAGTTGTTATCAAGTAATAAGTAAGTATTGAGTTATCGTCTCCACAGGGATTGTATTTGTGTTAAATTACTTGATTGTAAAATTACCCTTAATAATTTGGTAAATAAAAACACAATATGGTTGAGAAGTGATGATTAAAATATATTAAACTAAATGCAATGATCCCTAATGCAAATTATCCTAAGTATGCAAACTATATGAATGAAATAGATTTTAGCAAAATTAAACACAATTTGCAACAATTATAACATAAATAAACTAGGACAATTACTTTAATTAAACTCAGTTTATTATCAACATGCTTAATAACATTCGGAAAAACATTCCATGGCAACTCGATCTTTCATGAGTTTGAAAACCACATTAGGTCCTTTCAAAATCCTTTAACGTAAATAAACTAGGACAATTACTTTAATTAAACTCAATTTATTATCAACATGCTTAATAACATTCGGAAAAACATTCCATGGAAACTCGATCTTTCATGAGTTTGGAAATCACATTAGGTCCTTTCGGAATCCTTTACTTAGTAAATATGCATTTTACTGATCCTTATTTACTAAGGGTTTCTTAGCATTCGTGTGAGGTAACAAAGACGTGTTAGGTTTGAAACAGTTTAATCACACAAATCTAAAAACTATGCAGATAACAGAGTTTGGTTAGAGTTGTTATGCAACCTGCAATTTAATCGGGCCAGGATCTAAATTAAGCATGCACATTTCAATTATATGTCCACTAGCCGTCGTCTGGTTAGGATCGCTCAGCTAATACAGGTGCATTTCAATCACGTATGAACAAAATATAGACTTAATTTTAATTGAAAATATGATCGATTGAGGTACAAACATTATAAGCATGAATCAAATAAATACTATTTAATCAAAGCATGTAACACCCCTTAACCCTTATCCGTCCCCGAAACAGGATTACGGGGCATTACCAGTCAATACAGTTCAATTACGGACATTAATTAATATCACTGTTTACATTTATCCTAAATTTAACATATCTTCCCTTTAATGGGCCCTCAAAGTCCAATATGAACAGTAAAATCAATTCAGGACTAATTTAAAATCACTACGAATTTTTCTCAAAATTTCAAAATTTTCCTATAGAACAGTACCCATTCGCCCGTGTGGCCTAGGGGACACGCCATGTCCTTTACCCATGTAACTCTCTGACTTATTACTGATGAGCAAATTAGTTTCACATAGCCAAGACACACGCCCATGTGCCAGGCCGTATAGTCTCAAAATGAGTCTTACAATTCAAGTTTACCAACCTTGCAAATCATAAACCACAAGCAATTCAATTTCTAAAATTTTAACATGTTATATAATCAACCATAATCATTTGTAACAATATTTACAATAAAATCCCAAAATGACCACTTTTAATATCCAAGGTACATGCCATTTACCAAAAAGGAAAGTACTTTACCACTTTGAGTTCGGGATCGGCTTGGATGCTGAGTCGTTAATCACTTTCGTATCTAACCTGTGCACAGAAACAAGCCGTACACTAAGTATGCACTCAGTGATATTTCTATAATCCGAACACTTAACAATATACCATACACTTAAACCATATGCCAATCACAATTATATATATATATATTCATTACAAAATTAAATCTTTTATAACTCACTCAATTTTTTTCTCATCTACTAACCCGATTAGTTTTCAAAATAAATTCAAAAATCATTTGAACAATAATATTTTCCATTCATATCTAGTTTAGAGACACTTATTCACATGTCTCACTCATACTTCAGTTCACTGTTCAATATCAGTAAATAATATTCAACTATTCACTTCTCAATCAGTAATCTATTTTATTCCAAGCTCAATATCAGTCAATATTTTTCAATATGAATCAATTTATCAATATCATTCAGTAACAGTCAATATTTTTCAGTAGCAATCAATTGATCTTTATTATTCAGTAACAGTCAACCATTAGAGAAATCAATCATTTAGTACTTTTATTTACCCCTATTAACATGACTCAGACATAGACAGATACATGAATCCAACCAACACACCAGTACGGCACTCAGTGCCTCATCGGCTATGCCAAAATAAACAGTAACAGTACGACACTCAGTACCTCATCGGATTAAACGAAGTAATAGTAACAATACGACACACAAGGTGCTTCATTGACTTAAAGTCGAAGTAATAGAATGACACTTATAGTGCCTCATCAAGGTCGAAGTATCCCTGAACACTTCTAATCCTATGGCATGCCAAATATATCTGACTTAACCCGATACTGTTAATAGGGTTTTAATAAATTTTCAGTTTCCAATCAATACACATTTCAATTTAATCACATAAATTAATAATACAATACAATTCAATTGTAGCACCCCAAACCCGGCCCAGACGTTATGGCTGGATCCGACATGCCACATCGAAGCGTTAAAAACATTTTATATTGTTGATCCAGAAAAACCTACTTAGTGTTTTAAAAGATAATTTCATTATAGGTTAAAGTGAATGGAAGCTATGCACCAGGTAGGAAACCGGAAAAGAGGTGGTGAGTCCATCGGACTACTTAAGTACCAAGCTCCCTTCGGATCCAATCCTAGACATGCATACCGCCATTGCCACACCTTAACGTCATGGATATTTCTAGGAAACCGATTTGATTAAGTCATTTTTAGGAAAAGTGATTAATTTTGGAAAATACTTTCATTGCGGAAGCTTTGTTTGTTGTCGTGTTATTTTGAAATCAATTGTTGTTTTTGAAAACGCGCCCTAAAGCTATCCAATTTCAACAGTTAAAATAAGTAATACCTATCTTAGTAATACATATTAAAACCATCAAAAATAATTAAGCGGCCTTATTACATTTAAAAACCCAAAACTTCAAACGTAAATAAAAGGATGTCCAGTTCACCAGAAGAAAATCAAACTTTCAGAACGGGTGGCCACTCCGAATTCCCTCACAGCTCCAAGCCCACTATGGTTGGGGATTTCTACGTGGATGAAAATAAAAGGGTGAGTTTGGGGAAACTCAGTGTAAGGAAAACCCATTCAAAGCCCAAGTCACTCAAGCCCATTGGGCCTAAGCCCTTCAGTATAAGTGGTATGGGCGAGCCCTTTTCAGATTACAATAACCGGGCCTTAGCCCTTATTCAGATAACAAGATGGCCCATAAGCCCATTTCAAAATACATGCAACATCAATAAACATATGCAAACCCATTTGGGAGACTACTCAACCCACCAACCACTACACTCCACCCGTACCAGCCATACACTCCATGTGGGAATAGCTCAACCCACCAAATTCAACACTCCACAATTGCTTTGCCTTTTTCGATCAGCTTAATAAAGTGAGGTAAAGCCTCCAAGACGTGGACAAGCCACTTTCAGTACTTCCTCCGTCAATATCCCAGTCCATGCATCGATAATAACAACATGGCATGCAAGAAATAACAACAATCAAACATGCATTTAGGTCAATTTAACCCTAGGGGTATTTGGTAATTTATCTACTAGGGGTAAAATTATAAATTTTCACTTTTAAAGGTATTTCAGTAATTTATCTATTTTAGGGTTTTTCATGCATATTCCTACTTTTCACGTACTAATGTAATCACGCATCGAGGGTTCTTACCGAATTGGGCGTATTGGCCCATCATTCCAATTTTGGCCCATTAAGCCCAAAAATATCGAGGCACGTAAATCATGCACTTTGCGGTCCAAACATTGCAGCTTACCAAAAACATTAATCGATTTACCTCACGAGCATTCGACACTCATAAATCTACAAAATACCGGTTTTCGGCATTTCGCTTTTCGCTTTTGCCGATCTAGACTAAGAAAGAGGGTGTTAGTTACACACTGTTTGCGACGATATATTGACGAGATCCACACACGAATCGCCTACAATTGGATTACTAACACGTTAATCTAACTATTCAAATACAAACTACGATTAACCCCTTACAATATTCGCCAACCACACCTACAGATCATAGTAAGCTTATAAGAAATCAATAAGCAACTCATTAACAAATTTTTGTCAATGTTTACCACATAATCATAATTTCACTGCAAGCTGTCTTCCTGAGCAACAGCACTAAATTATTTATAACTGGAGCTACGAAACTCCAAATAAAGTTCCGTTAATTTTCCCTGAAAATAGACTCATATATCTTCTATCCATAAAATTTTCAGAATTTTTGGTTTAGCCAATCAATACCAGATTTTTCTCAAAGTTTCCCATGTTTCACTGTTTGACTAATCTGACCACTCTTTATTACGAATCAAATTTCTCATTGTACAGAATTCAAAATATGTTCTTGTTTATTTCATTAGAAACTAAACTCAATAAGCTTTAATTACATAATTTATTCAGCTTCTAATTCATCTCCCAAAATTTATGGTGATTTTCTGAAGTCACGTTACTGCTGCTGTCCGAAGCAGATTTATTACCAAATCACTGTTTCACACATACCTTGCATGCATGTTATTTAAACATGTATATCACCAATCAATCATCACATATCTATGATTTTACTTAAGAATAATCTCCATTTCATCATTTTAAAGCACAAAATGTTAGCTGATTTTTCCCTTTAACATCTAAGGCACATGCATGCTCATTTGTTTGGCTCAACTTCACCTATCTTCCATTTTTTCATCAAAAGAACATGAAACAACAACCATTTCCTTCATTTTAATTCATGACTAAATGCTCACAACACAACTAAAACCAAAATATGCTTCAAGAGTTAAGGTAGAATCAAGAAGAACTCATGAACATCAAGATAGAAGCCAACTACCATGAACTTACCTTCAATTTTCTTCCCCAAGTGACCGAACACTCAAGAGCTTTCTCCTCTCCTTTCTCTTCTCTAACTTTCAGCTATGATGAACAAAGATGGACAAAACTTTGTTCCTTTCACCCCTTTTTCTTTTAATAAAACTTCATATTTCATCCATTTAATTCTTTAATACAAAAGACATGAAATTCTTAGCATGAAACATTTACCTAACCCATTATCATGAAACATTTACCTAATCCATTGTCATGAAACATTTACCTAACCCATTATCAATTTGTATCAATTTGTACCATAAATTATGGATATCAAGTGCTCATATTGTCTACAACAACATGATGGCTAGCCACTTCAGGTAAAATGGGAGGTTTGTCATGCAAATCCTCCTATTTTGGACTCCTATTTATTTGGCCAGTTCAATTTAGCCTATAGCATTTTCAAACATTTTCACATAGGTTTTATTTCATAATTTCACCCCCTTTTTCTTATGGAACAAAAATTAACTAAAATTGCCGGGTTCTATCTTAAGCTTGGGCCTTCTAGAGGTTCACTAACATAATTAAACCTATGCCAACATTCACAGAATTCCCGAAAATTGGGGCGTTACATCAATATACATTCAAATCCCACAATAATCACATATGCATATTTATTTCATCACATTCCCAATCAATTTAATTTTCAATATAACATACATTCAATATTCAATTTCCATATCAATCACATATATCCATATAAATTCAATAAATTTATCACGTACCAAATCAATCTATTTCAATTGTAAAACACAATCCAATTAATTCTCACCTTAAGTATTTATCATAACATTTAATCAATATACAAAAACTAATAACTAAATTCAATATTCAATTTCAACCAAGGTTCACTCCGATTCCAAATACTCATCTCAATGCACTTACCATACATATTAAATAATAATTTCAACAATTAAATATTAAGTTCGGATTATAAAAATACAAACCGTAATTTCCGAGTTAACTCTCGTTGAATTTGTCTTTTCCTTTCTTAGTCGAGGTTTTCCGGCACAACGTTAACTATAAAAAATAAAACAATTAAAAATTATCAATACACTACCATTCAATTTCACATGAAATATTTCAAATTTTATTCAATTTCTACTTTAATTTCAATTTTAATCTTAACTAAATTCACTTACTTTTCTATCTCAATTCATACTTTGTTTCTACTCAACTTTCAACCAAACTTAGACATATCTAAATTTCATCATAAAACCCTAATTTTGAAATTCTTGCAATTTAGTCCCTACTATTTAAAACTAATAACTTCTTTTACAATTTAATCCTTTAATCAATTCTAACTAAAAATTTTATGAATTAAACCTTTAATTCAATCATTTGTTCAACATGAACTATACTCAAAAACCTAAGAACTTCCAAACTCTCAACTTAATTTCTACAAAACTTTATTCTAAAACTTCTAAAATGACTTAATTGGCTTACCTACTTAAGTTCCAAGCTTTCAAATCACAATTTCTCCCTTTTCTTTCTTTTCTTCTTCTTTTCTCCCCTGTTCGTTTCAACCTATTCTATTTCTTTCTTTCTTTGTTTTGCTTCATTTTTATTTTACTTTATTTCATATATATATATATATATATATTAGTAATATAATATAATAATAATATTTAATTTATATATCTTTTAGTTAACTTATAAGAAAATATTTTATGTTGTTACAAATGTATTTATATATGTTTTACACATGTACTATTCCATCATCATGCATTTGTCATATTTTTATTTATTCATCCTATAAAAATCTCATAATATAATTAATATAATTTATAATTTATTTTAATAACAAGTATAAATACTACAATTGTACACATATATTTTTGTATATTTGTACAATATCAATACCATACAATTGTCATACTTTTCAATTTATTTACTAATAAAAATTTCCTAATATAATTATTTAATTAGTAATTATCTTTTACTTATTTTTCAAGTAAATAAATAAATATAATACAAATGTATATATTCACATTAATACAAGTGTTACTATCTAATTTGTTCTTTACACAAAAATCTCAAAATTTAATTATTTTATCTAATAAATATATTTTACTAATTAAATAAAATATCACAAATATATATATATTTCTATTAATACACTTGTATTAAATTATTACCATACATTTGTCTTTATTTAACTTATTTCATAATATAATAATAATTAATATTATTGATTTAAAACTTTAAACATATAAAAATCTAATAAAATCTTAGATTTTTACTTCATATGTTGCCTCAACTTATGCTAAATGACATACTTGTCATTTTGGTCCTTTTACTTTCTATTAATTTATAATTCAACTTTTACCTCTTATTCAATTTAGTCCTTTTCCTAATTACCCTTAATCCATCTATCCACAATCTAATTAACCTCATAATTAACTTCGTAAATATTTCTAATAAATATTTTCAAATCTATTTTTCAGAAATGGAGACCCAAAAATATACTTTTTCGATAACCGTAAAATTTAGGCTGTTACAAAGCAATCATCCTAACTTGAATAAAATTAAGCTAACATTGTTGTAAACAAGAACAAAGAATACATAGCAAACATTTTTAGATTAAATGAAAGAAAAGAAAGATTAAACCCAAGACTTTGACCGACGAGGCTCCTTCACTCCTTCGGTTTGCTCCTATGCTGATGGCTCTCCAAGGTGGCCGACCAAAGGCTCTTTAAGAGGCTTAATTGCTAAAATCTCTATGAAGAGATAATGTTAGACGTGGGGAATGGAAAATGCTAAAAAGAATTGAGAGAGAAGAGAATGATGATGGATGAGGGATCAAATGAGGTCTTATTTATAGGTGAAGAGAGGAGGGTAGTTTGCTAAAAATAGAGAGGTTTAGTCTCTTCAAGCTTTTCCAATGAGTGGCCGGCCATGCTGAGTTGAATTTTGCTTGGTTTTTAAGCAATTTAAATGCCATAACAACTCAAGACTGAGACTTGGTCAAATGTAAATCTTCGGACAAATCTCTAATTTCTTCAACATTGCAAAGACCTTGTGTAATTAAACCAAAGAGTGGTTTATGTGGGCAGCCATGTGTAGCCGAAATTGGGTTGACTTGATCTTCAATTTGGACGATTTTTGTAATCCAACAAACTTATCAGACCTGTCCAAAATAAATCAATAAATTAAACGACCAAAGAATAAAAGTTATCCAATTTAAATGAATTATTAAATATATTTTTATTGTTAAGGTCTGTAATGTCCAAATTACAATAAACAAGCCTAAAGGCCCGATAGTCCAAACCCGGTTACACTTGTACCCCAACTGATCTAAACCAGAAGACCCAATTAGCCTAAACTACCCACTAGCCCAGTACACCCTTAACCCAAAAATGAACGGGGCCCAAGAGGCCCAAACCATAAACTAAGTACAGAAGACCTAGGGTTTCAGAAGCCCTAGGCGCCGCAAGCACTCCAACCGACGCGCCCTTTCGTCTCGCGTTGTTCCAGTTTCCACCGACACTGTGACTCTAGCCTTGTACCACGCCGCAATCGGTGCACGAATCAACGCCAGCGCACTCACCGCCGTGATATCCTCGCTGGTATCTGCAAAATGGAAAGGACGACAGCAGAAAAAGAGAAGCAAAATATGGAAAGAAATCAAAGATTTCTTTCCCAAATTGTAATGATTTACAAAGGGCTATAAAAGCCTTTCTTTTTTAATCTGTAAAGACATACAAAAGGAAATAAAAACAGTACAAGAGAAACAGATTACAGATTCTTTACCAGAGAGCAAAGGTGATTTTTTTTCTTGTTTTTATTTTTATTTTTCTCTTGAATATCTACATTTCATACAGGTAAAATGCTAAAAATAAATAAATAACGGATTACCTTTTGATGCGTGGTAAAAGGTGAAAGTTTTCCAGTTTCCTGCCGCCGTAAGAGTCGGTGTTGACAGTGGCGCATAGGCACGTGTAAGCCCCTGGACAGAGGCCCAACAGAGCTCCGAGGGCTAGTTCTCAATCCTCTTCTAGAGGATTCTTCTGTTTTTTTTTTTAAATCGGGTTAGAAATGAAATTTTAGGTTAAATTTTGGCTTATATAGCCTTATGAAAATGATGTCGTTTTGCTTAAAACAATAAGCTTCAAAACGGCATCGTTTTAATACTGAGGATCTGCGTGTTGACCCGTGACCCGGGGAGGATCCGCGTGTTTTTGGTAAATGGGCTAATTGCTGTTTGAGCCCTTCCTCATTTTTATTCTTTTAATTTTGTTTAATTTTAAATTTTATATTTCAATTTGACCCCGACTTCTTTATTTTTGTTTCAATTTAGTCCTACCTGCCAGTATAAGGCTTGTTTTGTGAACGACGCCGTTTTGGGGTTAGGGCAAATGGCGCAGTAAGTCCCTTGTAGTCTTGTGTGTGTTCCAATTAGGCCTAAACCCTTTTTTGTTATTTTAAAATTAGCCCTAGAACTTTAGTTTTATTTAATTTTAATCCTTTTAAATATTTTTGCATAATTTATTTATTAAATACCTTATATATTATTTATTTTACTATATTTATATGTATATTATTACATATCAAATTATTTTTATTATTATATTATTTATATTATTATACATTTTATTTATAAATTTTATTATACATTATATATTTTACTATATATATTATTCCCTACATTTTTATTATAAATTATGTATTATTTTATTATTCATTAATTGTGTAAAATTTTAAATTTTTTAAATTATTATTAAATAATATATATATATATATCATTATTAAATAATTAGCATATTATACAAAGTTCTAGAATTTATTATAAAGTTTCACACATATTTAATATAGTATTATTTACAAATATATATTAAGCTATTATATCATATAATATATATATTTTTTTAAAAAAATTCTTTTATTACCTTTATGTTACTTTAAATGTTTTTAATTTGTTTTTATCCTTTTTGTATTTATTTGGTATTGTTTTAACATGTTAATTTTATCTCATAGATTATTTGTTATCTTTATGTTATTTTATTATTGTTATATATTCGTATGAGAATTGATTATTTATGTCGTTATTTAAAGATTATATTCACATGAAATACTATTATATGTGTAATTTATATTGTTATATTCATTATTTTGCTATTTTGTATTTTTTTTGCATGAAATAATAACGTGTTTATATTTATGTTATTTATAATTATATATGCATAAAGTGTTAATGTATATTGTGTAGTTTATGTCATTATTTATTATTTTTATATTATATTTGCATAGAATGATAAAATAGGTATCATGTAGGTTAATTTGTCTAATATTGATCCTTTGTAATAAGTTGAATGCATCATCACTTTAAAGAACTTTTATATTTCATTCGATCCAAAAGAATTTAAAAATTAAGGCAATGTTTTTTGGTACTTAGAAATTCAGGAAATAGTGTCCTAACATGCTGGGTTGCGATTTCCCGTTTGTCTAAATGCCTAAAATATCCTTCTAAATAAGTTTTGAAAATCACAAGATGATTTCAGTTACGAAAGTTTAAGAATATCGTCAATTATGTTGGATGTGATGTCTATATTCTTTTGAAGCGAAGGAATCTTGATTTTTTAACTTAAATTATTACGGTTTTTTTAAAAAGAGATCTTATTTCTAGATTCTTTCAAACTTATGACATTAAGACAAAACTATTCAATCTGGTACCAAATTTGGGCGTTGCAAGGGTGCTAACCCTTCCTCGTACGTAACTGACTCCTGAGCCCGTTTTCTCATAATTTCGTAGACCAAAATGTTTTATAAGGTGATCCAATCACACTTTAAAAGGTTGGTGACGACTCCCGTTTTCAAAATACCCTCCCCATTTAAAATGAGGTCTTGAAAATCTTGATATACAAATGGCTAAATGTTGGATTGATTATTAGAATGGTATTGAAACGTTGATTATAAGTGAATTGAAAGGTTATATGTTTGAATTACTATATGATATGGTTACATGTTAAACACACATTATTATTATTATGTGATTTGTCATGTTTAGGTAAACTTTACCAAGCTAAGTAGCTTATTGTGTTTAGGTGGTAAACTTTTCTTTAATGCTTATGAACTTACTAAGCATTCAATATGCTTACCCCGTTGTTTTCCACTTTCCTTATAGATTGCTACTTGTGAAACGTGTCTAGCGGGTCATCCAGAAGCTCACACTATCTGATTTTCAAATTGGTAGCTTTTCAATTGTTTTAAGTTTGATTTTGTGGAAATTACATAGGTGTTTTTATATGTTAAGTTGAAATGATAATGTTAGCTTGCAACTTTTATAATGATTGATTTTGGTAAGGTTAATACTTATATTGGCAAAGTTAGTGCCTAATTGAATGTATAGGATTTGGTAAACATGTTTAAGATATGTATGTGACAATTGAAATGGTATAATTGAATGTGAATTAGTAATAGAAAGGTTCGGTGAATGTTTATAGTTGAACAAGTTGAAATGGTAATTTTGGTGCTAAATTGAACTTATATTGAATGGATTGAATCAAAATGGTTAAATGGTTTGTTTTGGTATCTCTTTAGTATGGGTTGAATCAAGTAAAAATGGTGACTTGCTGTGTAAATTGAATAGGTTGTTTGGAAGCATTGAAATAGGTATCGAATAGTTCATTTTTACCAAAAATAGAGTCCACGTATCAACGAACAATCTTTATTGTCGCAACGTTGATAGACAGTGAGTCACGTCAGGATGTCGAGTGGTCTGAAGTCACAACGTGAAAAACTGTTTGGCTACGTCACTACGTGGAAGAAGTGACGTCACAACATCAACCCCTAAATTTTAAAACTTTACAATTTGCTCTTAATTCGTGCTTGGGTCAACAAAAGAGCTTTCACAAGCTCGATTAAGACTCAATTTTGATTGTTTAACCATAAATGGATATGTTTGGTATTATATTACATATAAATGTGAATATTTTACTGTGATTTTATTGTAGTTGCTCTGGCAACTAATGTAACATCTTATAGCTCGTACTCGAAAATCGGGTCAGGAAAGGGGTGTTACATAATTATCTATTGTAGTAAGGGTAGATTGTGCTTAAATAAATAGTTCTATGAAATTAATTGTTGAGTTAAATCATTCTTTAAGCTAGGCTCCTCAAAGGTATGATTTTTGAATTCGAACTACGCTAACAAACTTGCTATTTTGATATTCTTTCTCTCTTTCCTTATCTCAAAACACTGTTTTATTCTATTTCTTGTTATAACAACAAAAGTAACAAAAATTTGTAATAAAGGAAAACCAATGCAATTTCAATTGGTATCATAGCATACTTTAGACGTATGTAAAAGAGATCTTGTGTTCGGTTAAAAATCACAGAATCCATGAAGAAAGACAGTTCAATTTCTTGAGTCTCGTTGTCAATTGGCTCGTCAAGTTATGCTTATTAAAAGATTCGTATGAGGGTTTCATCATGTCAATAGATGAAACAATATTGTTAGCAATAAAAGATGGATGGACTCAACTATGATCACTTCTATTGATGGCAAAGTAAGACCAAAAGAAATAACCAAATGCACTAATAAAGAATAGAGAGCTACCCATAGCAATTGTAAAGCCTTAAATGCAATATTCAATAGAGTTTATGTTAAAGTATGCCCAAAGACCAATCATGAGATGACTGTAATCACATACTTGTTTTATCTTGTTTGTTAATATAAGGCATTACAATTGTTATTTCAGTTTCTTTTTATATGTGTACAAATAAACTAGTTTAATAAAGTCCTGAAAATAATATGATTATTCTTAAAGCGTCCTTAGTCAAGTATTATTATGGGCTTGGACAATGATAATGCATTGAGATTAATGTGTAGTTGATTGATGACAAAGTGTTGTCTTTGACATAGGGATGTCAAAATCGATACATGAGTATGTGTTAGAGAACAACATACTGGATTGACCCACTATGAGTATGGTTCTTGAATTATTATATAATAGTCACAACATTACTCATAGTGATAACTATGTCTATGATCCTCAAACTTGAGATATCATTGTCCCAAAAAAGTGAGTTGTATATTTTGACACAGACAAACATCTACCATTATAGATTATACTATAAAGAATGATGTTGGGCATGTCACAATCTATGTAAAGGGATATGGTTGATCAAGATAGGATTTGTCCCTCCTACGTAATGGGAGTAATATCTTAGGCCTCTTGATGGAGTGAGACTAGAAATTCATGGCCATGCTCGAACAAGTTGATATGAGATATCGCACTTATATGTTTATTGTAGCCTACTCAGAATATCAAGAAATATGATATTGAACTATACAAGTGTAATTATTTCATGACTTATATCCAATCTAGATATTAAAGATAAAATGATATAATACATGATAAAGATTCTCACAGAAAGGTTATGTTGTAACTTAGGTAGCAATGATGTCTTGTTAGATGCCACTCATTGCTTGTAATATCAAAAACGTCTAGTATTACTACTAACATTACAAGAGCCTACAGGGTCACACCCTATAGTTGAAACGAATAGAATCCAAATACATTTGGTATTAAATTTAGTTGTCACGTGAATTAAATTAATTATTGAATTAATTTAATTTGATAGTTAAATATTGAACACATTATATGTACAAGCTTGATGTACACATATAGAGAGCATGGATAAAATTAATATATGAATTTGATTCATACAAAATATTGATTGAATATAGTTTACGAAATTATTAATATAAACAGTAATAATAATTTCTATCAAAATATAAAAGGACATGGAAACTGATATTCTTTTGGAAAGAATATAAATTTTATTCGACTTTCCATTTGTTTCACTAAAAATAAGGGAATGATCTTGTTTTTTTTCCTGATATGTGATATCAAAGAAAAATTAAAGGAATATGAATCCCTGATGTGTTAGGGTTACCCAAACATAAACACAACTCAAAAGGTCTAGTAGTCATTCTTGAAAATTATTTATGAAATGTTCAAGAGAATTATGTTGTTAGTTCTTTGATTGGGTGGATTACGTAAAGGCCGAGACATTATTGTTACGGCTTGGAATTGACATCTTCTAAAGGGATCTTTTCAACAACCTTACATGTCATTTTTTTAGTTTTGAAAGGTGTATTTTCGAGCCTTGTTTCAACTTAATTCGTTCCTCGTACATGGATCCTTGGTTGATGACCGAAGAAATAATTTTTTTTCTACTGAGCCATAGGGCGTACTTGTAACACCCCGAACTCGTGACCGTCGCCGGTGTCGGACACGAGGGGTTAACGGGCCAAATCCTCCCAAGGTACCAACCAATTTGGCATTTCCAGACAGGCTGGAAAACTGCGTCACTGTCGCCTTAAAAATCATATCTCGAGTTCCAAAACTCGGAAACTGATTCTGTAAATTTTCCCTGAATTTAGACTCATATATCCATCCATGGATTTATTTCTAGAATTTTTGGTCGGGCCAATTGGTACAGTTTATTAGTTAAAGTCACCCATGTTACAGGGGTCGACTACACTGACCTTCGCGCATTACAACTTGAATATCATCTCGTACAGAGCTCTAATGCTCATGCTGTTTGTTTCTAATGAAACTAGACTCAAAGGGAAATTTATTCATATAAGGCATGACTTCTAATTGTTTCTGGATAATTTATGGTAAATTTTCAAAGTCGCGACAGGGGACCCAGAAACAGTTCTGGCCCTGTCTCACGAGAACCTTAATATTTCTCAGTATACTGCTCATATGGTCGTTTCGTTTCGTCCATATAAAAATAGATTCATCAAGGTTCAATTTCATAATTTACTCACTATTTAATTCTACTTCTACTATTTTTAGTGATTTTTCAATCTCATCTCACTGCTGCTGTCCGCAACAGTTACTGCAGTAGACTATGCCAATTTCATGAATCTTTCCTTGGCCTTAATCATCCATCATACATGACACAAATTATGGCCACCTTATCAAAATTAAAGTTTCTAAGACTCGTGGCTATAGGTTCTAGCATCCCACTCGACGACCACATAGGCCATTTTCACATGGCTTAAAGTTTACAACCCACAGTTCAACAAAATATAATAGCCTATACATGCCAAATGTTCTTCAACAACGAAGACAATACCAAAAGATTTCAGCCGGTGTGATGACTTCAACGACGGTTCCGATCACGCAAACAATACGAGTCCGAGAGACCTAAAATGGGTGACAAGAAAACACCGAGTGAGTTTATAACTCAGTAAGTCATAAGCATTCATCAATCCACTGATAAAGTTACTACAACATGAACAATAAACGAGGCTAGGTACTCATCCATATCGAATCTATACCATAATTCCTCGGACCTTTTGGTCCAATCTCATACCAAGTCATACATCCACATTTCATATTCTACACAACAAGATATTTGAAGCATTTTCACACACTAACTCATTTCCACCACAATCATACAATTTCAATCATCACATAGATTTAAGGCTTACCAAATTCAACCCCGAGCATGAACGTATTTTCTATTCGTCATGAGCTCGAGGTACTTACCCGATCCGCTGTCCATACTCAACTCGATGGAGACACACCTCCATATATATAGAGTACGCACACACAGTGCTTAATACTCGATTTCGCACACTTAGTGCCACGCAATTTAAGCCCGCACACATAGTGCCATACCCTTCGAGCTCGCACACCCAAGGTCAGTATTTTTCCAGCATGCACACTTAGTGCCATATATTTCCAGCATGCACACTTAGTGCCAATCTCGTCACCGTACACACGTATTGCCAAGACACTTAGTGCCGAAAGCAAACTTTCTACACATTTCACTATTTCTTTTACATTCAACAATTGTCATCACTCCATACACATACAATTTCATTTATATATATATATAGCATCCCATTAAATACAATTGCATAGATTTTACAATCATTTAAGCAATATCAAACATATGTGCTTAATGACTTACCTTGTGTTGGGCAAAATGGTTCCAACTCGGCTACTCGATGTTCTTTCCTTTGCCTTTGCTTGTTTCTCCACCTCGAGCTTCTTGAGCTTAGTCAATAAATTAACTAGTTTAACCGTCTTGCCAAATATTTATACATATATACATGACATCAACTATACTATCATCATTAATACATCAATTCACAAAATTTTATCTCATGAGCATATGACCCATTTTTACCCCATATGGCGAATGCTTCATTCATTACCCAACTAGCCATTCAACAATTTTCAACCTCATTACCACCCTTTTATGTCTAATTGTCTAAATGAGATTATCAACATGCCTATCTATAGCCGAATGTGCTAAAATTGATCTAACATCACCTACACACTTGATTAAATGGCGAATACCTATACTATCAATTATGGCATCATTTTTTATTCTTTCAAACACTTAGTTTTCCTCCCATGAACACTTGGCGAATTTCTTTTCTCTTCTAGCATAGCTTCACACCTATTTGTAACATCCTATGAATCCACATACATCACATTTCTACATAAATTTCTTTTACTTTTCTTCTACTTCCATTCACAACATCAAAGACACCATACACATATATCATTACAAAGCTTGACACTTAGCATGCAAATGACATCCACACAAACCCACCTTAGCGAAACTTAACTCATCTTCATGCCTCACCACCACAACATCAAACATCAAACATCAATGATACCAAGAAGACAACACCCATGGTCGAATATCATCCCCATTTCATGGTAAAGGTTTAGACCATGGGTTAGGTGGAACTCAAACTATCAACTAAAACATGCATGAATCTCATGGATAACATCAACATACCTTAGTCTAGCAAACTCCCATGGCTGATTTTCTCTAGCTTTCCCCTTTCTTCTTAGTACATTCGCCAAGCAAGGAGAAAATGAGAGAATGAACACTTTTTTTCCTTTTCTTTGTTTTTCTTCATATTCTCTTTTTTTTTTTTTCATTTCTTTATTCTTTCTACATAATCCACTAACTAAACATGTTGGCAACATGTTTCCACTCATAGCATGGCCGCCATCATGCTTCATTTTGGCTAATTTGACATGCAAGGACAACACTTTCCCACATGTATTAATAGGCCACCTTACATTTGCCTAGCACATTTCTAAATTTTCTCACATAAGTCCTATTTGATAAAATTTCACTTACAATTAACAAAATCCAAACATGAAATTTTCACACATGCATATATGCATATAATGAGCATCAATTATGATGGTTAATTATTATTATGACTCGGTTTAGTGGTCCCAAACCACTTTCCGACTAGGGTCAATTTAGGGATGTCACAACTCTCCCCACTTAAGAAATTTTCGTCCCAAAAATCTTACCGGTAAATAGGCTCGGTATCGCTCTTTCATAGAGTCTTTAAGTTCCCAAGTGGCTTCTTCCATTCCGTGTTTATGCCACAACACCTTCACTAACGGGATTTTCCTATTGCGCAATTATTTTACTTCACGCCTCATAATGCGAACCGGATCCTCTTCATAGCTTAAATTAGGTGAATCTCAATCTCGGATGGAGCAATTGCGTGCGATGGATCGACCTATATCGTCAAGCATTGAGACATGAAAACGTTGTGAATCTTTTCGAGCTCGGGGCAAAATTAATCGATATCGATCGCCCAACTCGTTCGGATACTTCATATGGCCCGATGAACCTCGGACTCAATTTGCCCTTACGACCAAATCTAAGCACCTTCTTCCAAGGTGAAACTTTGAGAAAGACCTTGTCTCCAACTTGATATTCAATATCTTTTCTTTTCAAATCCGCATACGACTTTTGGCGATTCAAGCGACTTTCAAACTTTCACGAATTACTCGAACTTTTGCTCGGCATCCTTAACCAAATCAACCTCAAGAATTTACCTTCACTAAGTTCAGTCCGAATAATGGGTACGGCATTTACGACCGTATAAAGCCTCGTAATGCGCCATCTTAATACTTGATTGAAAGCTATTGTTGTGCGAATTCAATCAAAGGCAAATATCTTTCCCATGAACCACTAAACTCAAGGATGCAACATCTCAACATATCCTCCAGATTTGAATTATCCGTTCGGATTGACCATCGGTTTGGGGATGAAAAGTGCTAAAATGCACTTGGTACCCAAAGCCTCTTGCAATTTCTTCCAAAATCGCGATGTAAATCTTGGGTCTCTATCCGACACGATAGAAATAGGCACCCCATGCAATCGAATAATTTGGGAGACGTATAATTCGCTAATTTATCAGCGAAAAATCCGTGCGGACAGGAATAAAATGAGCAGACTTGGTCAGTCTATCAACAATGACCCAGATCGCATCCTTCTTACTTGCTGACAATGGCAGTCCGGATACAAAGTCCATGGTGACTCGATCCCATTTCCACTCGGGTATCGTGATCGGTCAAGTAATCCCGATGGCACTTGATGCTCGCTTTCACTTGTTGACATATTAAACATCTCAAACAAAGTCGAGATGTCTCGTTTCATACCATGCCACCAAAACCGACGTTTGTGTCATTGTACATTTTAGTACTACCGGGTGGATTGACATTCGACTACTGTGAGCCTCGTTCAAAATCATCGAAACAAGTTCCAAATTCCTTGGAATACATAATCGACCCTTGAACGTCAAGCAATCATGGTCGTCAATCTGAAATTCGATTCCTCCTTCGAAACACATTCGGCTCGCTTAGCGACCAATTCGGCGTCGACCTTCTGAGATTCAAGTACTTGTTGAATCAATAACGGTTTGGTCTCTAATTCGACTACTAGCACCTCATCGGGTGAAACGGATAGATGAGCATCCATCGCTCTCAAAGCAAACAGTGCCTTGCGACTTAAAGCATCGGCCACCACGTTGGCCTTTCCCGGGTGATAATCAATGATGAGTTCGTAGTCTTTCAACAACTCAAGCCAACGTCTTTGTCGCAGGTTTAAATCTCTCTGAGTCATCAAATATTTTAGACTCTTGTGGTCCGAATAAATGTGACACCTTTCTCCAAACAAGTAATGCCGCCATATTTTCAAGGCGAACACTATGGTCGCTAGTTCAAGGTCATGGGTCGGATAGTTTCTCTCATGCGGCTTTAGTTGTCTCGACGCGTAAGCCACAACTCGACCTTCTTGCATCAACACACAACCTAACCCAAGCAAGGATGCGTCATCAGATATGACAAACTCTTTACTGGGACTCATTTGTACTAGCACCTGGGGCCTCGGTTAAACAAGTTTTAGTCGATCGAAACTTTCTTGACAGAGTTCGACCACTCGAACTTAACATCTTTTGGAGTAGTTTCGTCATCGATACAGCTATCATCGAAAAACCTTTCACAAATCGTCGATAGTATCCGGCAAGCCCCAAAAAGCTCCTAACTTCGGTAACATTCCTTGGAGGTTTCCAATCGACTATGGCCGAAATTTTGTTCGGGTCGACTCGAATACCCGATGCAGATATCACATGACCCAAGAAGCTAACCTCCTCAACCGAACTCACACTTGCTGAACTTAGCATATAACTGCTTATCCCGTAAAATTCGCAACACTATCCTCAGGTGTTCAGCGTGTTCGGTCTCATTTTGCGAATAGACCAAAATGTCATCAATGAAGACAACTACGAACCGATCCAGATATGGTCTCAAGATCCGATTCATCAAATCCATAAATACCGCAGGGGCATTAGTAAGCCCAAATGGCATCACTAGGAACTCGTAGTGACCATATCTCGTTCTGAAGGCAGTCTTGGGTACGTCCGAATCTCGAATTCAGAATCGATAATAGCCCGATCTCGGATCTATTTTCAAAACACCGAGGTTCTTCGGTTGATCGAACAAATCATCGATACGTGTAACGGATATTTGTTCTTTATCGTCGCTTTATTAAGTCGACGATAGTCGATGCACAACCTCATGGTTCCATCCTTCTTTTCACAAACAACACCGGCGCACCCCAAGGAGAAAAACTCGGCGAGCAAAACCTCTATCCACCAATTCTTGCAATCGAGCTTTCAACTCCTTTAATTCCGTTGGTGCCATACGATACGGAGTGTCGAAATTGGAGTGGTACCGGTACCAATTCGATGCCAAACTCTATTTCGAACAGTGGCAAACCCGCAATTCTTCGTGGAAAACATCCGGTATTCACAAACCACCGCACAGATTCGGGTTTCTTTTCGACTCCTTGTCATCGAGCACATACGCAAGGTACGCCGCACCCTTTTCTTACATATTTCGGGCCAACATTGCGATATTACGGTGGCAACCCCTTTAAGTCCGTAGACTCAACCCGAATTATCTTGTTATTCGCGCACCTCGATCGATAGTCTTGCTTTTGCAATTTACAACCGCATCGTGCATGGTCAACCAATCCAACCCAAGAATAACGTCGAATTTGTCGAACGGCAAAAGCATCAAGTCCGCGGAAAACAAGAACCTCGAAACACTAGGGACTTTTCTTACACACTTTGTTGACAAGCACGTAATGACCCAAGGGTTTGACACCGAATTACAAACTCAAGAGACTCAATAGGCAAAGTCTTCTGGATGCTAAGGTTTCGCATATATAAGAATGAGTAGAACCGTGGTCAATCAAAGCAATCACATTAGTATCGAAAAGAGTAAAAGTACCGGTGATAACGTCGGGGAGGATGCCTCCTCTCTCGCGCGGATGGCATATGCTCTAGCAGAGCTGGTCTCGGATCGAACGATCAGATCGGTGGCTCCTCTCGATTACCACCCCTACCTCCCGAAATCCTCGGGGTCTACCTCTAGTCTGTCGCCCCACTAGATCTTGCACCTTGCATCTTATTCTTCTCATCTAGTTCCGTGCAATCTCTAATGAAGTGGTCCTTGAACCACATCCGTAATGAGTCAGGTTAACGGACTTACCCCAACATTCACCTAGGTGTCGTCTTCCACATTGGGGGCATTCAGGTCGCTCTTGACAATTATTGCCCACACTAGCTACCGATGTAGCTCGGGAGTCCGTCAATGGTCGGGCTCTGATGGAAATTCCCACAGTCGCCCTCGACTTACTAGTGTCCTCCCTGAATTTCTTTACGGTCGAGAACGGAGCTTTACTCGCCGATCTTTTACGATAATCTCTTGCTTCAAATTCAGCCTTCTTCTTCTCCTTTCCAAGTTCTTCCGCCTTGCAGGCTCGTTCGACTAATGTTACGAACTCCTTTATCTCCAAAATACCCACTAGTAGCTTTAAATCTTCATTCAATCCTTCTTCAAATCTTTTGCACATAGCAACCTCATCAGCCACACACTCCCGAGCATACCGACTAAGTCTTACGAACTCATGTTCGTATTCAGATACTGTCATACGGCCTTGCTTGAGCTCCAAAAATTCCTTACGTTTCTGATCGATGAACCGTTGACTAATATATTTCTTCCGAAATTCCGTTTGAAAGAAATCCCAAGTAACTTGTTCCTTTGGGACTATGGAAATCAAGGTCCTCCACCAATAGTAGGCTGAGTCTCGTAACAAAGATATAGCACACTTAAGACATTCATCGGGTGTGCATGACAGTTCATCAAACACTCTAATGGTGTTATCAAGCCAGAATTCTGCCCTTTCGGCATCATCGGTAACTATGGCCTTAAACTCCTCGGCCCCACGCTTCCTAATCAAGTCCACAGGTGGTTTACTCAGCCTCACAGGATCGATGAATCGATGGCATCACGGGCTCTTGGGGTGGATTATTTAAATTCGGAATGGTTGGACAGTAGGATTAGTTCGGGCATCTTCGCGACCCACTCATTCATCATGGTAAAGAAGGCTTGTTTCGCCCTTCATTTTGATTATTCGCGGATGACCGAGGCTCAACAGGCGGTGTCCCTTGCGCAGAGCAGCCGCTACACTTTCAACGTCATCCGCCAAGGGTCTCTATCCCGGTTCCATCGCTAATCAAAACAAAAATTTCAACCGTCGAAGTCATCACATTATTAAGCACTAACAATTTGGCATGTATAGCTAGACTCACATGCTCTATGGTAGTCCTAGAACCGACTAAACCATAGCTCTGATACCAATAAAATTGTAACACCCCGAACCCGTGACCGTCGCCGGTGTCGGACACGAGGGGTTAACGGGCCAAATCTTCTCAAGGTACCAACCAATTTGGCATTTCCAGACAGGCTGGAAAACTGCGTCACTGTCACCTTAAAAATCATATCTCGAGTTCCAAAACTCGGCAACTGATTCTGTAAATTTTCCCTGAATTTAGACTCATATATCCATCCATGGATTTATTTCTAGAATTTTTTGTCAGGCCAATTGGTACATTTTATTAGTTAAAGTCACCCATGTTACAGGGGTCGACTACACTGACCTTCGCACGTTACAAATTGAATATCATCTCGTACAGAGCTCTAATGCTCATGCCGTTTGTTTCTAATGAAACTAGACTCAAAGGGGAATCTATTCATATAAGGAATGACTTCTAATTGTTTCTGGATAATTTATGGTAAATTTTCAAATTCGGGACAGGGGACCCAGAAACAGTTCTGGCCCTGTCTCACGAGAACTTTAATATTTCTCAGTATACTGCTCATATGGTCATTTCGTTTCGTCCATATAAAAATAGATTCATCAAGGTTCAATTTCATAATTTACTCACTATTTAATTCTACTTCTACTATTTTTAGTGATTTTTCAATCTCATCTCACTGCTGCTGTCCGCAACAGTTACTGCAGTAGACTATGCCAATTTCATGAATCTTTCCTTGGCCTTAATCATCCATCATACATGACACAAATTATGGCCACCTTATCAAAATTAAAGTTTCTAAGACTCGTGGCTATAGGTTCTAGCATCCCACTCGACGACCACATAGGCCATTTTCACATGGCTTAAAGTTTACAACCCACAGTTCAACAAAATATAATAGCCTATACATGCCAAATGTTCTTCAACAACGAAGACAATACCAAAAGATTTCAGCGGTGTGATGACTTCAACGACGGTTCCGATCACGCAAACAATACGAGTCCGAGAGACCTAAAATGGGTGACAAGAAAACACCGAGTGAGTTTATAACTCAAGAAGTCATAAGCATTCATCAATCCACCGATAAAGTTACTACAACATGAACAATAAACGAGGCTAGGTACTCATCCATATCGAATCTATACCATAATTCCTCGGACCTTTTGGTCCAATCTCATACCAAGTCATACATCCACATTTCATATTCTACACAACAAGATATTTGAAGCATTTTCACACACTAACTCATTTCCACCACAATCATACAATTTCAATCATCACATAGATTTAAGGCTTACCAAATTCAACCCCGAGCATGAACGTATTTTCTATTCGTCATGAGCTCGAGGTACTTACCCGATCCGCTGTCCATACTCAACTCGATGGAGACACACCTCCATATATATAGAGTACGCACACACAAGTGCTTAATACTCGATTTCGCACACTTAGTGCCACGCAATTTAAGCCCGCACACATAGTGCCATACCTTCGAGCTCGCACACCCAAGGTCAGTATTTTTCCAGCATGCACACTTAGTGCCATATATTTCCAGCATGCACACTTAGTGCCAATCTCGTCACCGTACACACGTATTGTTCAAGACACTTAGTGCCGAAAGCAAACTTTCTACACATTTCACTATTTCTTTTACATTCAACAATTGTCATCACTCCATACACATACAATTTCATTTATATATATATATAGCATCCCATTAAATACAATTGCATAGATTTTACAATCATTTAAGCAATATCAAACATATGTGCTTAATGACTTACCTTGTGTTGGGCAAAATGGTTCCAACTCGGCTACTCGATGTTCTTTCCTTTGCCTTTGCTTGTTTCTCCACCTCGAGCTTCTTGAGCTTAGTCAATAAATTAACTAGTTTAACCGTCTTGCCAAATATTTATACATATATACATGACATCAACTATACTATCATCATTAATACATCAATTCACAAAATTTTATCTCATGAGCATATGACCCATTTTTACCCCATATGGCGAATGCTTCATTCATTACCCAACTAGCCATTCAACAATTTTCAACCTCATTACCACCCTTTTATGTCTAATTGTCTAAATGAGATTATCAACATGCCTATCTATAGCCGAATGTGCTAAAATTGATCTAACATCACCTACAAACTTGATTAAATGGCGAATACCTATACTATCAATTATGGCATCATTTTTTATTCTTTCAAACACTTAGTTTTCCTCCCATGAACACTTGGCAATTTCTTTTCTCTTCTAGCATAGCTTCACACCTATTTGTAACATCCTATGAATCCACATACATCACATTTCTACATAAATTTCTTTTACTTTTCTTTCGCTTCCATTCACAACATCAAAGACACCATACACATATATCATTACAAAGCTTGACACTTAGCATGCAAATGACATCCACACAAACCCACCTTAGCTGAAACTTAACTCATCTTCATGTCTCACCACCACAACATCAAACATCAAACATCAATGATACCAAGAAGACAACACCCATGGCCGAATATCATCCCCATTTCATGGTAAAGGTTTAGACCATGGGTTAGGTGGAACTCAAACTATCAACTAAAACATGCATGAATCGATGGATAACATCAACATACCTTAGTCTAGCAAACTCCCATGGCTGATTTTCTCAAGCTTTCCCCCCCTTTCTTCTTAGTACATTCGGCCAAGCAAGGAGAAAATGAGAGAATGAACACTTGTTTTTTTCCTTTTCTTTGTTTTTCTTCATATTCTCTTTCTTTTTTTTTTTCATTTCTTTATTCTTTCTACATAATCCACTAACTAAACATGTTGGCAACATGTTTCCACTCATAGCATGGCCGGCCATCATGCTTCATTTTGGTTAATTTAACATGCAAGGACAACACTTTCCCACATGTATTAATAGGCCACCTTACATTTGCCTAGCACATTTCTAAATTTTCTCACATAAGTCCTATTTGATAAAAATTCACTTACAATTAACAAAATCCAAACATGAAATTTTCACACATGCATATATGCATATAATGAGCATCAATTATGATGGTTAATTATTATTATGACTCGGTTTAGTAGTCCCGAAACCACTTTCCGACTAGGGTCAATTTTGGGATATCACAGTACTAGTGATCCAACAATTTATATAGAGCAATTCAATATGATTTCATTATTTGAATCTGCTATGGAGGCATGGTCAATTTTGTAGAACCAACATGAAGGGAATGTTGTCATTTATATACCAAAACGATAGATTTTAACAACCAGGTTAGGAACATCTTAGTAACAATTTATAGCCACTGTGAACAAAGTACTCCCCAACAGTCTCCCCACACCATACAATACGACCCTTCTACGAAAATTGAGGAATGGGGGTGCACAAAATCAAAACTACCTCATTAAAAGAAAAATAGGTGCAAATTACATCTTGCTTCCATCTTCTAATTTAGAGGCAATAAGGCTCGAAACCCAAATTAGATCACTGACCTGTAGTGATTGGATCTTAAATGGCTTAAAAACACGTGAGATAGTAGTTATCATACATTGAGATAAGAGTATCATTTCCAAGATTCCACCTTAACCCCATCTTTACAAGGTCCTCCACACTCCAAATGTTATGCCACAACAAGGTTGACTCCCTAACTCTACGCTCATAAAATCTTTGCCCACATAGCACTTTGCTCACAATACTTTTAAGACTAGCAAATTAAGGGCTAGCTCTTTGTCTTCAAGGTCGTGATTTGCCATGGTTGAAGTCGCGACATCATGGTTTTGCCTTCAATGTCTCGACATATCCCCTTTTTGGTCATAACATCTGTAACGCCCCAATTTTCAGGAATTCTGTGAATGTTGGCATAGGTTTAATTATGTTAGTGGGCCTCTAGAAGGCCCAAGCTTAAGATAGAACCCGGCAATTTTGGTTAATTTTTGTTCCATAAGAAAAAGGGGTGAAATTATGAAATAGAATCTATGTGAAAATGTTTGAAAATGCTATAGGCTAAATTGAAGTGGCCAAATAAATAGGAGTGCAAAATAGGAGGATTTGCATGACAAACCTCCCATTTTACATGAAGTGGCCAGCCATCATGTTGTTGTAGACAATATGAGCACTTGATATCCATAATTCATGGTACAAATTGATAATGGGTTAGGTAAATGTTCCATGATAATGGATTAGGTAAATATTCCATGATAATGGGTTAGGTAAATGTTCCATGATAATGGTTTAGGTAAATGTTCCATGATGGGCATTTCATGTCTTTTGTATTAAAGAATTAAATGGATGAAATATGAAATTTTATTAAAAGAAAAAGGGGTGAAAAGAACAAAGTTTTGTCCATCTTTGTTCATCATAGCCTAAAGTTAGAGAAGAGAAAGGAGAGGAGAAAACTTTTGAATGTTCGGTCACTTGGGGAAGAAAATTGAAGGTAAGTTCATGGTAGTTTGCTTCTATCTTGATGTTCATGAGTTCTTCTTGATTCTACCTTAACTCTTGAAGCATATTTTGGTTTTTGGTTGTGTTGTGAGCATTTGGTCATGAATTAAAATGAAGGAAATGGTTGTTGTTTCATGTTCTTTTAATGAAAAATGGAAGATAGGTGAAGTTGAGCCAAACAAATGAGCATGCATGTGCCTTAGATGCTAAGGGGAAAAATCGGCTAACATGTTGTGCTTTAAAATGATGAAATGGAGACTATACTTAAGTAAACTCATAGATATGTGATGATTGATTGGTGATATACATGTTTAAATAACATGCATGCAAGTTATGTGTGAAAGAGTGATTTGGTAATAAATCTGCTTGGGACAGCAGCAGTAATGTGACTTTGGAAAATCACCATAAATTGTGAGAGATGAGTTAGAAGGTGAATGAATTATGTAATTAAAGCTTAATGAGTCTAGTTTCAAATGAAATAAACGAGAACATATTTTGAATTCTGTACAATGAGAAATTTGATTCGTAATGAAGAGTGGTCAGATTAGTCAAACAATGAAACATGGGAAACTTTAAGAAAAATCTGGTATTGATTGGCCAAACCAAAAATTCTGAAAATTTTATGGATAGAATATATATGAGTCTCTTTTCAGGGAAAATTAACGAAACTTGATTTGGAGTTTCATAGCTCCAGTTATAAATGATTTAGTGACTGTTGCTCAGGAAGACAGCTTGCAGTGAAATTATGATTATGTGGTAAACATTGACAAAAATTTGTTAATGAGTTGCTTATTGATTTCTTATAAGCTTACTATGATCTGTAGGTGTGGTTGGCCGAATATTGTAAGGGGTTAATCGTAGTTTGTATTTGAATAGTTAGATTAACGTGTTAGTAATCCGATTGTAGGCGGTTCGTGTGTGGATCTCACAAGATATCGTCGCAAAGTGTGTGTAACTAACACCCTCTTTCTTAGTCCGGATCGGCAAAAGTCGAAAAGTCAAATGTCAAAACCGGTATTTTGTAGATTTGCGAGTGTGCGAATGCTCGTGAGGTAAATCGATTAATGTTTTTGGTAAGCTGCAAAATTTGACTGCAAAGTGCATGATTTACGTGCCCTCGATATTTTTGGGCTTAATGGGCCAAAATTGGAATGATGGGCCAACGGGCCCAATTCGTAAGAACCCTCGATGCGTGATTACGTTAGTACGTGAAAAGTAGGAATATGCATGAAAAACCCTTAAATAGATAAATTACTGGAATACCTTTAAAAAGTAGAAAATTTACAGTTTTACCCCTAGTAGATAAATTACCGAAATACCCCTAGGGTTAAATTGACCTAAATGCATGTTTGACTGTTGTTATTTACTGCATGCCATGTTGTTATTATCTGATGCATGGGATTGGGCTATTAACGGAGGAAGTACTGAAAGTGGCTTGTCCCTTTCAACTATTAGATCTGGTGCCCTAAGTGTAGTATATTCATTTGTAAACTTGTAATTTTTTCGAACAGATTAGTTAATAAAACAAATTCGTTGATTATATTAATATACTTTGTATAATTTTCCAGATATGGTTTTTGCACGCAAAGCAAAATGAAAGCGAATGTTGGTTATTGGTTGTCTAATGTTTATATAAATACTAAGTAGTATTACGTGGTCGGATTGTAATACAGAAAGATAGTTTATATTAGTAGACGAACCTAAATATGTCCTTAGTCTAATTGGAAAAGCTTATATTAGTAGACGAACCTAAATATGTCCTTAGTCTAATTGGAAATGAGCAAGTCGATTGAAAAACTAATATGCCATCTACCAAGTCCAATTAGGGAGATGTTTTTTCTTAGGAATCGAAGCACATAACTCCCAGAAGATAAAGACCTAGATGTGATTGACTAGACTAATAGTACATTAGACTAAACCCAAGAAGAATAGATCCTGAATCCGTTTATGGATATATTCACTTGTGACATTCATAGTGTGGTATACCTAAATCCTAAGTGATAACAGACTATGTATGCATGATTCGTACACTTTGATGTAAGTAAAAGCCTGAGTTCGAATAGATAAGGAACCTAAAGCTGGTGCGTTGTGTGTACAACTTCTGTAGTATGTAGCGTCATTCACAATAGTGGAATTCATAGCCTGAGACATGGGTAAATTATATCTTCTCATTGGCATTACATGGTTGATGAAAAGTAACAATGATCACGAGTCATTCATCTTTATGATGGATGACTTGATCACCATTTGATAGTGATTGACTTTTCATAAAGGAAGATGTAATGGTTACCATGAGATAAAATAGGATCATATTAGGAGAACACATACTATCCCAAAGAGATTAAGGATATCCTATGAGAGTAACATACTTATGAAAAAATCATTGGATGAGCATGAATCGAGTTGCTTTCGTAATGGCATGTCGTTGGGGAGAGCTTAGTTATGATATTATAATGGAATTAATTCATGACTAAATGAGTTTATAATTAATAGGCAAAAAGCTTAAACTTAATTATAAGTCATTTGAGCTCCAATTGCATATGTACAATTGATCCCTCTATTAGCTTGTTGAAACCATAAATGAATTGCATGATGAATCAAATAAGCATAAATGAATAGAAATGAAGAAATATGAACCATTC
This sequence comes from Gossypium arboreum, assembly GCF_025698485.1. Classification (NCBI taxonomy): domain Eukaryota; kingdom Viridiplantae; phylum Streptophyta; class Magnoliopsida; order Malvales; family Malvaceae; genus Gossypium; species Gossypium arboreum. The sequence goes on from NC_069075.1 coordinate 133,121,713, forward strand.
AAGAAATGATTGTAATGACCCAAATTTTACGGTTATCGAAAAAGTGTATTTTCGAGTCACCGTTACTAAAAAACAGATCCGTAAATATTTATCAAAATATTTAAAAAGTTAATTGAGTGGTTAATTAGAGTTTAATTAAGTGAATTTAGCATAATTAAGGATAATTAGATAAAAGGATTAAATTGAATAAAGTGTGAAAGTTTAATTATAGATTAAAAGAAAATAAAAAGGACCAAAATGGAATTATACCATTTAGCATAAGTAAGTATGGCATATAAAGTAAAAATCTAAGATTTTTACTTAGATTTTAATTATAAAATATATATTTATTAGTAATAAATGATATTAAATTAATTTATTATAATTATATTATAGGATATTTATATGATAAATAAATTAAATTGTGACAAGTGTGTGATAAAAATAAAATATACGTGTAATAAATATTATACATACATTTGTAATATATGTATGTATTTACTTATTATTTAAGTAAATATTAATGTTATTGTTATTATTAAATTGATATTATATTATGAAATAAATTAAATAAAGACAAATGTATGGTAAATAAAATTTACAAGTGTAATACATATATTTATACAATTGTAATATATTTTATTTAATTGCTTTTTATTTAAGTAAATATATTTTTATATGAAACAAATAAAATAAATAAAAGAAAGACAAGTGTATAAAAATGATTTGGTACAAGTGTAATAATATATATGCATACAAGTGTTAAATAAATATTTTTTATTAAATAGATTTTAATATAGATATTTTATTGTTATTATTATATTTTATATATATATATATATATATAGTAAATAAAGAAAGAAAAAGAAAAGAAACAGAATAGGCAAACGAAAAGCAGGGGAAAGAAAGAAATATGGAGAATTAAGGTTTGAAGGTTTGGAAGTTTAATAGCTAACATTGTGCTGAAAATCTCGACTAAGCAAGAAAAAGGCAAAGTCGACGAGGGTTAGCTCAGAAATTACAGTTTGTATTGCTATAATCTGATATATTTAATTATTGAATTTATTAATTAATATGTATATAAAGTGCTTTGGGGTGAATATGTGAATTAGAATAGATATCGGTTAGAATTGAAAAGTGAAATGATTTATTAATTGTTGATTTTGATTGAATATTATGATAGTAATTGAGGTGAGAAATATTGTGTTTTATAATTGAAATGGATTGATTAGGTATGTGTTAAATTTATTGAATTTATACGAATATATGTGATTATTGTGAAAATTGAATATTTGTTATTGAAAAGTGAAATGAATTATATTGAATTATGAATATATATGATTGTTGAGATGTCTAATGATTGGAAACTGGAAAATGAATTAGAAACCTTATTAACAGTATCGGGCTAAGTCGGATATAGTTGGCATGCCATGGGATTGGAAGTGTTCAGGGATATTCCGACTTTCTGTCGATGAGACACTATAAGTGTCGCCTTACTATTACTGTTCTGGATTCGTTCCGAAGAGGTACTCCGTACCTTATTGTTACTGTTACTGTTACTGTTCCAGATTTGTTTCGATGAGGTACTCTATGTACCGCTACTGTTACTGTTACTGTTACCGTTACGGTGTATTCCGGCTCCGGCCGATGAAACACTGTATGCTATCCCGGTGTGTGGGTTGGATCCGTGTATTCGTCTAAGTCCGAATCATGTTAATAGGGGTAAATAAAGGTACTTGATAACTGACTACTACTGAATAATTGACTGTTACTGAATAATTTATCGTTACTGAATAACTGACTGTTAAAGAGTGACTGAATATTATTGAACGACTAATTGTTATTGAATGATTGAATGTTACTGAATGAAACTAATAAATTGATCGATACTAAAAATTATTTACTGATATTGAATAGTAAACAGAAGTATAAATGAGACATATGAATGAAAAATATTATTATTTAAATGATTGTGAATTTATTTCAAAAGCTAATTGGGTTAATAGATGATAAAGATTGAATGAGTTGTAAAGAATTTATCCATGAAATGAATAAATGAATATTTATGATCATTAAATGATATTAAGTGTATGTTTTACTCTTTAATGTTTGGATTATAGAAATACCACTGAGTTCATACTCAGCGTACGATTTGTTTTTGTACGCAGGTTAAATTAAAGCTAGAACATTGAATCAGCATCCAGACCGATCCATAACTCAATGAGGTAAAACGTGTTAATAGTTGGTAATGGCATGTGCTTAGGATGTTTTATGTGTGTGTAATTTTGGATTGTTAATGTATTAAAGAAATAAGTAGAATTACGCTTGGTAATGGTATATGGTAGAATTAGGGTAATAAGTATGAATCTGAACTATTTGATCATATATGATAAGTGAATAGAATTGAGTATTGGATAATATATAAAATGTCTAAATTTGGCAAGTTTTGAGTATATTTAAATGTGTTTAGATTGGTTAAATATAGGTATTTTATGCTATGTTTGGTAATTATGTGTATATTAATTGTAAATTGTCCGATAGGTCCAGTAATGCTTCATAACCCTATTTCAACGACGGTTTGGGGTTAGGGGGTGTTACAATGATTATGGTTTTCTCCAAAAATAAAAATGAAATTGGAGAAAATGGAATCATTTGGAAATGAATGTGGTTTTATCAAAATGGAAATGAAAATGAAAATGAGAAATAAATTCATTTAGAAATGAACAAGGAGTTCTCAAAAATGATTGTAAGATTGAGTTTATGATTTTAAGCTATTTAAAGCCCGAAAATGAAAAAAAATAAATATATTTTCTCATAAATGTTATCATGGGTAAAATCATCATATTTTTATCAAGGATAAAATTGGGATGAGAAAATTATTTAATATAAATATTGATAGTTTATTTTGAGAAATAGAAAAACAGAATCGGGTTTGATCAGATTAAAAAGTGTTAGGTCGAAAATTCTGGGAAGTACTCGTAATTAGACTCGGTGTGAGAAAAGCCCAAAATCTCCTCTTGGAATATGAAGGGACGAAAACCCTAGTAGGAACGCTATAGAGTGCCGCCCAAGCTAATCCTACTCTAAGTTGGAAGTGTTTTTCTATTTGAAATAAACTTTTCTAATTCAACAAGGGTTCTACCTTCTCTCCCTATAAATAGATGTCGTCGGTAGGGCTATGAACACAACTTTAAGATATCATTATTCTACCCAAAAAGAGAAAGACTTTTATTTTCTTAGAATTAAATATATTTTCCAAAATAACGATTTTGTCGATTTCTATTTGAGAAGAGAATTTTTATTTTCACCCCAAAAGAAAATAAAATCATTTTTAGTTTTTGTGTTTGATTCGATTTGATCGAGTCCACACTCGAGGCAATTCATGGTACGAGAATACAAATGAAGATCATTTGGTTGGAATTTAGGAATGAGAAGGATCCACCTATCTGAAAACATAGGCACAATTTCAGTCTAGAGTTTATTACTATAAATATCACAAACCAGGTTGATTTTCAAAAATTTTTATTTTTCATTGTGAAAGAAAGCTCCCTGCATTTCTAGCAAGCTTTAGCAGTGATGAAAACCCCTCAATGCAAATAAAAAAAAGAAGAGGAACTCAATGGGTCGCCTTAACATAGACCTCTAAAAAGATTGATGTTGCCATATACTTTACCATTTACCACAACGAAATAAGTAACTGTTTTGACACATTTATCACCAAATCCACCTAGTTACTCGCAAAACCCATGTTTCGCAAAATATCCTCAACAAAATTCCACTCTACTCGATTGTATGCCTTGCCCATATCTAACTTTAATGTAAAATACCATGTTAAACCTATTCTCTTTTTCTTAAAAAACACATCAACTCATAACAACAATAATATTATAAGTAATAAGCCTACTTGGTACGAAAGCACTTTGGGTCTCATCGATACACATATCTAAAACAAACTAAAATCTATTGACAATCACTTTAAAGTTTATCTTATAAATGACTATGCAAAGGCTAATAGGTCTAAAATGAGTCATATTTTAGGGACAAAATTGTTTGGGGATCAAAATGATATTAGTATAAAAATAGAAAGGAAAAAAAACTATAACATCAAAGCCAATAATAGGTTAATGATGTTGATAGAATAAAAATAGCATACCATCATCTCGCAAGGCTTTCGTAAGATGCATGCTTCTAGCAACGCTAACAATCTCTTTCGCCTGGAAAGTTTATGTAAATACCTATTCATCTCATCAATAATGCAATTTTCAATCCCCAAAAAAACCCTCTCCAGAGCCTACGCCCTTGAGAGATAAATAGAGTGGAAAAACAAGCTACATGCCCGAATTCATCAGCCTCAATGGTGGAGTTCCCAGTCTCATCTTCCATTTTAGGTGATCTGATTCATTTTCTTCATATTGGATGCAAATTTGTAGAAGAAAATAATGTTTCTATCCCTATTCTTTAACCAATTCACCCTCGCCATTTGCTTCCAATATTGTTCCCTTATATCAATCTCCATATTAAGCTAAAGCTTAGTGTTAATCATTTCCTCAAGAGTAGTATCATCAGGATCTAACTCCTCAACTCTATGTCGCAATTGGTCATACATCCGATTATTTTTTATTTTCAAATTCTTTGCCCATCTAAGGAGCCATTGTCCCATAAGCATCAGTTTCTCCCGGATAGTTCCTGAGGCTTTAAAGTATAGCTTTTTGAGCTCTCATTTGCATGTCTCTTCCAAAGTCCAATTGGCATCAAAACGAAATCTATTTTGTCTTCTCCCTAACTGTTCAACTTTGATACCCATGACAATTAAAAGAGGGCAATTATCTAAAATAGAATGCACCAAATGGTTAACATTGTAATTTGAGAAGTAGTCACGCCATTCTAAACTTCCGACACCTCGATCAAGTTACTCTTGAATATTGTGTTTGGGTAATTGATGGTCGTGAAACTAACTAAAATTTTGACTTAAGGCAAGCGCACCTATCGAACAGTAGTATAGTTATGGTGAGACCGGGAATATCATATCCACGAGGACTAAAAGTACTAGTAATTTACTATATTTTTTTTTATCTAGCCTAACAATTAAGAGAGTGCTTTATCTAAGACTAATTATCTAATTAACTAAGATTACGATAGAGATTAAAGTTGGAAAATACTTTTTAGAAGACCGATAGAGGAGACAATACCTAAGGAAGAATCCACCTAGACTTCACTTATTACTTCTGAATTATACGATTTATTCACTTGACTTAATCCGTAGAAATCCCTAGTTTATGTTATTATCTCTCTCGAGACTAAAAACAATTGAAATCTCTTTCTAATTAAAACCCTTATTGTCGCATTAACTCGATATATAGATTCCCTTATTAGATTTGACTCTAATCCGACAGATTTATGTCGTCCTATCTCTAGGATTGCATGCAACTCGGCTTAATTATGAATGATCTACTCTTAAACAGGGACTTTTACTTCATTGAATAAGCACATCAAAAACCTGAATTAATATCCTGGAATATTAAAGCAAGGGTTAAAACTCACAATTAAGAATAAGAACAAGTATTTATCATATAATTCAAATAGTAATAAGATTCGTCTTAGGTTTCATCTCTCTTAGGTATTTAGGGAGTTTAGTTCATAATAATGGAAAACATCTCAAAATCGGGAAAATAACAAAACATAAAGAACCCAAAGAACTTCTAAGGAAATTGAATGGAGATCTTCAGTCTTAAAGTAGATCCTACTTCTGAACTGATTCCAATGGCTATCCTTAAGTATTTTCTACCTTCTACTCTGCGTGTCCTCTTTAATCCTCTTCTAGGGTGTTTATATAGACTTTGGAATGCTTCAAAACCCTCAAAATTAGCCTTTTTCGAGTAGAATTAGACTTGGGCTCGACAGGGACACTACCGTGTGGCACGCCCATGTGATGATGTTCAGGCCGTGTGTAATTCTGAGTTGGTTTTTAGTCGACACGGCCATAACACACGGGCGTGTGGCCTACCCGTGTGTCACACACGGGCGTGTGGATCACCCATGTAGAAGTGCTTAGATCGTGTGAAACACTGAATTAGGCCCAATTTGTTCGTTTTTGGCCCGTTTCTTGCTCTTTTTGCTTTCTTATGCTCACCTAGGTATAAAACATAAATTTAAAGGATTAGGAGCATTGAATTCAATGAAACTAAGGAAAATCATCCATAAATATATTAAACATGGGGTAAAAATATGTATATATTATGGTTTATTAGTAATCTACCCCACTCCCAACGATCCTTGGTAGCGCAAATTAATCAAACCGCATTCCTCCAACATTGTGTGAAACTCAACCATCCTTCATTTACTTCGAGCCCTACCTCCATTTTCTCAAATCAATAAAGAATCTCATTGAAATTCTCAACCACCAACCACGTCAATTCTAACACAACATGCAATTGTCTCAATAGATTCCAAAAACGCTTTTTTCGACTACTACTCCAATGGGCCATAAAAATTGGTAAGCTTCCACATATGACTATCCGATTCGTCGTCCAACACAATATCAATATAACTAGATGAAAATCTAAAAAGAGATATAGACACATTCCAACCCAATGAAAGACCACTACTTGAACTTACATCAATACCGTGAGGAAAACCCTACTTCCTTCTTGCCTTCTTCATAGGGGAGAGCAAAAATTGGTTTTAATCGAAAAAATAGAAAAATCAACACAATCGGTTTTTTTTATTAGGGCGATTTTGTTAGTTTTGTCATCGATTTAGATGGTTTTTTTCAATTGAATCTCTATTTTTGAATCCCAAAATCAAATTGACCCAAAAAAGTGACTTATATTATATCATTTTTAATTATTTAAAATATATTTATTTTTTATAATATATAATAAATATATTTATTTTTTAAATTATTTAAAATTTGAGTCGATTAATCGAATAACTGACTAAATCAATGTAGATTCGATTTTGATTTGTTCAAGTCAATTCTTAAAAAACTAACCAAACCAACCAACTAACTGATTGCTTATCCCTACTTATTCACAGCGAACTCTGCAATTTCATTTCAATCAAGAAAATTACAGATGGGTTAACGACCCTCAAAAACTGCTAAAGGTGTCTAATTGCCTAAAAGCTCTCCAGCCTCAGACATTCCAGCATAAGGTTTTCATTATGACTAACGACCCTATTAACTATATATTAAAAATGTCTAACAATGTATTTAATATATAATAATAAAAAATCCTTTTCACCATTATGTATTAATAAAAGGGCTAAAAGTTCAAGAGAATCTTTGAACTTTAAAAAAAAATCAATTAAGTCCCGTTGAAAAGACAGCTTTTGACTATTAACTTTAACGATTGACTATGAAAGTGTAACGATTTTTTTCATTTTTGGGTTATTTTCGTCACATGTCACCCATAATTGCGCCACACGAAGAAAATTAGTATTTTTTATTTAAAATTGTTAAAAATCATAAAAATTATAGAAAATCATAACAAATGTAAAAAATATAGAAAAGTGCAAGAAAATATAAAAAAAATATAAAAATCGTAAAAAAATTACAAAAATATAAAAATATTTAAAATTTTATATATAGTCTCCATTGTCTATGTTGTGCTCTTCCGTAATTATAAAATGTTGGAGGGAGCTTTGGAGTGGCCAAACGTTCTTTTTAACCCTACCACCATTGTTTTATTGATCCTTGTGCTTGTCCGCCACAGACCTTGTAAACTTGCACCCTTGTCCATCTTCACTTTGTTCACCAAGGTTCTCCCTCCCCAGTATCACCCGTCCACATTAATCCCCATCAATATCGCCGATGACAGTGTTACTGGGAGCAATGATAATGTCATCATTTTCAGCTTGGTTTTCGCCACTTTCTTTCGTGGTTTCTACGTATGTTTTGATTAATAATTATGATAAAAACATACATAAAAACCACAAAAGAAAATGTTAACATAATAATAATTGTTAAATTAATAATTAAAAAGGTGGATTGAATTTTAATTAGATTAACGTCGTAATTGTTGTCAGAAACGTGGATTCGAGTGCAAAATATTATCCTTTTATTTAAGAGTTAAGAAATAACTATGGATAATTTTAAGCATTGTAACAAAAAACAAATATGATAATAACCTATAATGAAATTAATGTTAAAAAAAACTTAATTAATGGAAATTTAATATACAAGGGCTTGATATTTTGCAAAGCTTAATTAGTTTTTAAAAGAAAAAGTTCAAGGACTCTTATAGACGCTTTAACCTAATAAAATTATTCTAAAATATTAGATTCACTTCAAACTTTACTTGATAAAACGCTAATTAAACGAACAAAAATCAAGTAGTATAGCTGACTAACAAACGAATAAATTTGCTGATGAAAACCACAATATGGGTGAAAATTTTATATAAAAAATATAATTCAAGTCCAATTAAATTGATTTTTATAAATTTTAAGTAAAAATATAAAACAGAAAATAACAACAAAAACACCCTCAAAATAAAATCTCATAATAATATTTATTACTTTATAAACAAAAATAAATTTCTAGTCATTTCCCAACTGAATTGATGTCCAATTAACTCAACATCAATTTAGTCGAGCAACTATCTATATGGATACAAGTCCATCCATCGAGTCATATATTCTTCAGTGATTGTGGCCCATCGTTGCATTTTCACAAAGCTAACCTCTTAAATGCCTGGCTAATTGTGGAGAAATTCATTTCCACAAGGAAAACACATTGATTCAAGAGCTCAAATTTTAGTAATTTACCAAATCAAGTTTGATGCGAGCATATGAGATCGGCCCTTCGTGGAAAGAATGCTGTTCACCATGGAAGATATGCTCAAGCTCTTATAACAGCCAGTTGATATCCAGCAACATCTTCCTTCATGTACAGTAGAAGAGAATCCAAGAACCTTAAAGCTGAAACCTAAATACTACATACAAAGATGCATTGCATTGGTTCAGATCACATACCTTCAATGAAAGAATCTCCTCCGACATCGAGCCGATCCATGCTCTTCGTACTCAGCCTTGGTGACACATGTTGATTCAAAATTGGGACTCGATGCCAAAAGTGAACCTCCACGCCACACATCTAGGATTGGACTGACAAGCATATCCCCGAAGATTTTTACCAAATGGATAGAAATAACTTTGCAGAGACATGTAAAATATTAACAACTTATATACAAGTTAGAGAATTTACTCATTTTGAGTTGTTATCTTCACTTGATACTCATGTGGGACAAGAGGGCGAAGATCCTTTTGTCTGAAATTTAGAATATCACTATGACTGTAAATCACAGTGTCGTCTCTTAAATTGGGATTAATACAGTCTAATGGTCCAGGGATCAAGCTTACAGTCTTTCGGCAAATCGAGGAAACAATGTACTTCCACCGGTCAATATAATGCTGTTCAAGCACAGGACGAAAAACACTTGTAAGTGGCATGAGTTAATTAAACTTGAAAGACATGTATATTTTTCTAGGTTGCACTTAGAAGAACATAAAACCACCTTTGATAAAGTACAGGGCGAAGATAAGGATGGCATGAATTGACAGCTCGAACAATGCATTCTGCTAGTCCGGCCTCATTCATTCCTGCAACAAGAGATGAAAAAACAATGTCCGCATTTCTTACATCATTGATCTCACGTCATTGATCGATTCCCAAATGAAATGGAAAACCTAAAACTATACATACCCAAATCTGCAGGTTGGAAGATCATCTCCGGAACGAGAAACCGTTCATTGATTAAGTCAAACTCCTACACAAGGAAGCCAAGAACATCATTGAAAATGTGCAGGCAAAAAATGTAACACTTAAGAAGAAAGAGAAAGTTGGAACGCTACATTTTTAGTTAAATCCACCCTCTTCCTCTCCTCAGTCTTGGCGATAGTTTCCAACTGATATGTCTCTTTGTTTGGTTCCATGGCAGCTGATGGAGAGGCTCTGAGATGCCTCTGGGCTGCTTCAGGGTCTTTAACATAACCCTTTTTGTGAGTCACACCATCAGGCAATACATAGGTACATCTAAAAAGGTTGTCTTTTCCTTGTTTCCTGTAATGATTTGTCTACATCGTTTAAAAAAATAGCAGAAACAATATTCATCACATATTGCAAGCGACATTGAAAGAAATATGTATATCAAAAAATGTAGTAATCTCTGTTTTATACCTGGCAATCTGGAGATCTGTTTCAACATCAAGAGAAACAAAGCAGAGCTTCTCTTTAACATCGTCCATTAGAAAGGTTTCATCCATCACATTAATGGAGCGATATGAAACCAATTCCTTGAGATAATTAGTCAAGGCTTTCCCACCCAAATCTATCCTCTTCACCCCATAATTCAAGGTACAGTTCTGAAAGACAGGGGCCACGTGGGTAAAGGAGAACCCACAGTCGACCACCAAACTACACTGCGCCTCGGAAAGCAGGCTGTCAGGACGGCGGCTGGACTCGTAGAGGTGGACGAGGGAAGGAGAATCGGCGACGAAGAGGGAGTTGAAGCCGAAGTCTTCGAAGATGAGTTCGTCGGTGGAGCGTTGGATGGAAGGGAGGGAAAAGAGGGGCTCGGTTAGGAGGAGGGAAGAAGAGGAAGGGGAGACATGGAGGAGGGAGTTCAAGAGGTGCGACCAGATGTCGCGTTGGAGATCGGGGTTGATTAGGTAGCCTCGGTCGATGGGGCGGCGGATAGCGGCGGAGGTAAGGTCTTCTTCGGTGGTAGTGGAGGGGTGGAGGAACTTTTTGGAGGTAAGAGGGCGGTAGAGACAGTTGGGAATTACGACGGCGGGATCGCGCTCGCCTCCTTGGCCCGCTTTAATCAGGCCACCGCCGTTATCGAGGACGACGACGTTTGACATTGGGGTGAAAACGAACGAACCAATTTGACTCTATAATTCGATTTATTTTTATTGTTAAAATAATAAAATTTAATATCCTTGTCCTGAATCCTGTTCTACTAGCGTGTACACTTGTTAACTCATTTTAAAATTTTGGTAAAAGTACAACATAGACCTTTATATTTGAAGAGTCATTGTATTTTGTCTTATTTTTTTAAAAGTATGAGACTCTTACTCTTGTACCGAGACACTAATTATATTTTATCCTATTTATTTAAAAATGTGTTGTTAAATGAGGTGAAATTAAAAGATGAGTAAGATTAAGTAAATGTACTATGGAGACCTCTACATTTTACTCCCTCTACTTAAAAAATAGGTAAATTAATCCATATACTTTAGATTAAAGAGTATTTTGGTCATTTTGTTAAAAAATTCATCCATCTCTACTTTTAAGTGATAACGTGATTGACGACGAAACCAGATAGCGATACATGGCTGCCATGTGTACCTCATGAGGATGTTACACATTTTGCCACATCAACAAATATTTAAAAATTAAAAACTTTCAAAAACATATAACTTTTTAAAAGTTATTAAAAAACACGTCTAAAATATCTTGAGATTTAGTATCATTATTGTAGTTTTTCATCATAATGTACTTGTAATTTTTGAATAGTATGGTTTAATAAAATTTCATCGTTCACATTAATATCATTTGTATTTTTCCTCAATAGATTTTGCATGCAAAGTAAAATGAATAAGCAAATATTGGTTCACTTATTACTTAACATTTAAATAATATTAAGTTGCATTATGTGGTCTGATCATAATGTGAGAAGTCAACTTATATTAGTAGGTAATCTAAATGGTCCATAGTTTGGTGAATAAAAAGTGAGCAAATCGGTTCAAAGACTATTATGATGTCTATCAAGTCCAAGCAAGGAGATAAATTGTCTTAAGTATCAGAGAGAATGACTTCCAAAAGATAGAGACATAGATATGGTTTTCTAGACTGACAATACATTGGACATGACCCAAATGAAATAAATCTATATTTGTTTACGGATTTATTCATTTCTGATGTTTATAATGTGACTTACCTCAATCCTAAGTCAGTGAGCACTATGTGTGCGTGACTCATATACTTTGATGTATTGGAAGGTTGAGTTCAATTGGTAATAAAGCCGAAAGTTGGTACGTTGGACATACGACTTCTTCATGACATGACTTCATTTACAATAGCGAAACTCATAGCCCATTAAAGGGTAAATGATATCCTCTCATTGGCATTATACGATAGATGGAAAAGTAACATAGCCAAGGGTCATTTTTCTAAGACGGATGATTTGATTACTATGTGTTATTTATTGACCTTTCATAAAGAAATATGTAATGATTATCATGAGATAAAAAATAAAATCATATTTGGTGAATATATTGAACCCAAAGAGATTAAGGGTAGCCTATGAGTGTAACATACATATGACAAGGTTATTGGACAAGCACTTGATAAAAAGCTTTTGTAACAATATATAATTGGGAGAGTTCAATCATGGTACATCTAGTGGATTGGCTCCATGACTACGTAATGTTGTAATTAATAGACGAGAAGTTGGAACATGATTACAAATTATTTGAGCCTAATTTATATACTCAGTCGATCCCTCTGCTAGCTCATATAACCCTGTATGATTTGCATATAAACCGATATTGTAACATCCCTCACAAGGTTCGGTCGTCTAACCTGAGTTATAGGATATTACCACAGTCAACGGAACAATTACAAGCAAAACTAAATTCATAAATTTCAAATAAACATGCAATTATTACAAATATCATGCATTACAAACAAAACCGAGTCTAAATTAAGCTTGCGAAAGCTCTAAAATTACCTAGGAACAAACAAGATCAAACTACAATATTTTCAAAATATAAAGGCTCTTATGTAAAATAGGAGTCACACAACCATGTGTCCAGAATCCATGTGAATCAATATACCAAAAATTTCATCAAAAGTCACACAGTTGTGTGGCTAGGCCATGTAACAAATTGAGTCTATGAGAAAATTAAATGACCAAATCTATAATGCTCACACGGATGTGTGGCCAGCCCTTGTGACTATCAGGAACTGTATGGTACAATTGCTTCCTAATTTCCAATAAGCACAAGATCGTGTCACCAACCCATGTGTGATACACGGTCGTGTTTCGGCCCGTCTGGTGCAAAAATAGGTCATTTGATGCTTGTTACAAATCCAACTCTTAAAAGTGACCTAAAATGCATTTTGGCCAATATAAACTTGTTCAAATCATATCAATACCATGTCAAAACATAATATACAACATTTCCCTAAACATCTAACCAATATGCCACATTTGATACCAAATCACAATAATGAAACATGGTTCCATACTAATCATTCCACTTATTTATAATATTACATAACACGTATCCAATTCATACCACAAGTTAATTCATATGTACATAACCTATCATATTTGTTCACCTATATTTGCACATCCATAAACCAAATATGAGCATAAGCAATTCATCACATCCATAATTTACCATGGGAGCTCAAAATTCAACAATACCACAATATGCCACAAAACATATTTAACATTACAATCACTTGACAATCCTATGTACATGCCACATATAATCAGTTTAAAATCATTAAAAGTCAACCGAATCAGGAAACAAATGGTGTCAGCTTCTCGTAGATCCGATGACACATTCAGAACGTCCAAAATCTACAAGAATAATGGTAACAACGGAGGAAGTATTACAAATACTTAGTAAGCTCATACAATGTAAACAATTAACTTACTTTAACTTAGAATCATATGTTAAACTAATGTGCAAGCTAAGTTTACCTATAATACCAACACAATTCCACAAGGTGAGATTATATAATTTATCAAACATAAAAATACATCAAGTACAAAGCTTTTAATTTCATAATATTTAACTAACATTTAACCACATTTCTTTCATCTATGTATACTCAAAATTTTATTACTTAAATATTTCATTCCACTTTATTTGAACATTAAGTTTATTTCGTAACTTATCAATTTTAAATTTCAAATCTTTTGTATTACCCAACGAAATATTGTAAAGGAACTCAATACACAGGTGCAAATCATGTTTGATGCTTGTTCAAGCTAATCATATCCATTGGTGTTAAGTTATCCATTCGAGCTAAACATTTTATCGACACATCAAATTCGTCCGAGCTAAACTTGTGTCACATGTATTTTCGATTCCGCAACAAGTGCTGGAACTCGGTAATCATCAGTAATTAATCACATCTATTGCTTGCCCGAGTTGAACATATATTTGTGTCAGGTTACCCATCCAGGCTAAACATTTCTAGGCCAGAGTTGTATATACATTTAAGGTTACCCATCTGGGTTAAACCTTTAAAACGACATCAAGTTACTTGTCCGAACTAAACATGTGTCACATGTATCTTCGAGTCTGCAACAAATGTTGGATCTCAGAATCATTAGAAATCAACCTGTAGCCATGTGTACAATACATTTATGAAGTTTAACTGGGTTAATTCCATCTTGTAAGTTCATGTTATTCCATTTCAATTTAATCCTTTTTCACCCTTTTGTACTAAATTGTAAACAATACAAAGTTCACTAAAACATATATTATATAGATAACATTCACAATATAATATACATGAGGAATAAAAATATAAATACACCATATGAACTTAACTGGCAAGAATAGCAACCTATAAGATATCAGGGACTAATCTGTATTTTTTTTATTTTCGCAATTATCCTCTAGTGGGTTTAAATCCCGATCTATATCATAATTTAACTCAATTATCAATAGAAAACATTATTTAGCAGCCTACTATAGACATGTATCAATCAAATTTCACTTATCAAATATTTCCTCAAGTTTTTTATTTTATTCAATTTAGTCTCTAAAACCAAAATTGTAATATCCTTCACATTTGAGCCTCGATTTCAAAATAAATCTCAATTTCATCCTTCTACGGCCCTCTATTGTCAATAATTATAGAATTTCAAGACAAATTTTGAAATATTTACTCTTTAATCCCTATGCTCAAAATTAACAAATTTCACTTTACAAATTAGTCATATTTAACATCTAAGCTTAATATTCAATCATTTAACATCAAAAACTCCAAGAAAATAACAATGGTAGCTTTTAGAAACTTTGAGAATTTTATTATTCAATAACCGGGTTAGCTTAATCAAGCTACAATGATTACAAAAACATAAAATTTACGGAAAACAAGCCTCAATTGGCTTACCATTCAAGACATCAGAAGCTTGAGAATTTAATCATGGATTCGTTGGTTCTTTGGATGAGCTTTCAGTGGAAAGAAGATGAAAAGAATAACGAACGCATTTCATCTTTTTGTTTTACTTATTTTTTTCATAATTAAAAAGGTGTTTATTTTATAATTTTAATATAAAATTTACTAATAAACTCACCTAACCGTCCATCACTATTTAAAATTACCTAATTGCCACATGGAACCTTGTTTAATTATTAAATAAGCTTCTTTAACAAATAAAAATCTTTAGCGATTAACTTTTACCACCTTTATTTTGTTATTGTACTTTAATTAGTTACTAATTTGGTAAATTTACCTATCCAAAATTCAATTCACATTTATAACAACTCTGTAAATATTTAATAAAAATATTTATGGATTTGGTTTAAAGAAACGAGGTCCCGATACCTCATTTTTTGACACTACTGACCTTAGGGTTAATACACTTATACCTTAACTACTATCTGATTAACAAATTCACTAGACTAAAATTCAATATAATACTATAATTAACTCATAAATATTATTCAATAATATTTAATGACTCGATCATCAGAGAACTGGGTTTCAAAACCACCGTTTCTGGGACCACTGAAAATCGAGTTGTTACATATATGATGAATGGAAGCGATGAATTAGAGAAATCTAACATGTATCACTATCCACAATGATGAGCAAGAGATGACTTGGAGATTAAATTAACTTCTTCAAATTATTATTTAATTGATTTTAATTAAATAATTAAAGTTCAAAGTGGAAATTAAATTAATTAATCGTCAAAATTTTATTGAACAAGACAATTAAATTTATTTACTCAAGATTTTGGTATGGTAAAGTTGTCACGACTTTAACGAAATTAGAATTGGATTAATAAAATAATTTAATTTAGTGAATTAATTGAATAAAATAATAGTTTGAAAATATAAAAACAATTTATTGGGTTGGTTAAATTATATGAGTTAGTTTAAAGGTTAAATGGATCATATAATTGTATCTAATACATGAAAGGTACTTTAAGGCCTACTTGGCCTTAGGATAGGTGGCACACATAATATCTCATAAAGTGTGTTGCCACCCACCACTATTATCTCATTAGGGATATGAGTTTTTCTACTAAAATATTTTTATTTTTTGCTTCTTATTGAACTAAGAATTTTGCGATGTTCTCTATAAATAGAGACTATGGGTTAGATCAAACATGTGACACTAAGTGTTGTTACTTTGCCAAATTAGTGAAATATATTCTAGAAATAAATTTTAACTTTGAGAGATTTTTTTTGGGTTTTTAGCCCATAGAGAGATATTGATCTTCCCCATTGGAACACCAATGAAGCTTTTATTGTGTTTATCGGTTCGTGAATTAGAGTGTAATACCCTGAAATTTTTTTAAGTAAGATATTATCCTTGATATAGTAAAATAAGGAAATAAAGGGACAAAAAGGGAAATTTTGAGTTATGTCAATATTGGGAAGTATATTATGATATATTAATTCAAGAAATGACTAAATTGTAAAAGTGACAAAAGTTTTATTGCACAAGAGTAAATATTCAAAACTTGAGGGGTTAAAGTGTAAATATGAGAAAGTTAAAGAACTAATATTGTAAATATTTTAAGGGTGGAATGATCTAGAAACTAAGGAAATTGGACGAATTAGGACCAAATTGAATATGTGAAGAATTATGAGGGACTAAACTGCAATTTTACCAAATTTAAATGATGACTCAATGATGGAATTTTAAAAGATCATAAAGGGAAAAATGGTCAACTGGAAAGAGAGAGAATTCTAGAAGGCAATAATGATATTAGAGATATTTTGATATTTTATAATTATTTAATTAGATAAATATTATTTTATTAATATTTTAATAAGATATTTTATTATTATTTTATTAGTATATAAAGAAAGAAAAATGAGGAATTCTCATCCATCTTTTCCATGCAACCAACGTTAACAGAGAAGAAAAGAAAGAAAATTTTCTTTTCTTTACAATTTGGTCCTTTCACCAAAAATTCACCATTTTCACTTTGAAATCAAAAATATTTCTATAGCCATCAAGAGAGAAAGATGAAAAGAAGACTATGGGGAGCTAGATTATCAATTTAGATTCAAGAAATAGAGCTAGAGGAAAGAGAGAAATCAAGTTAAAGATTGAAATCAATAGGACAAGGTAAGAACATGAAGATTTCAATATATTTTTAAGTTTGTTATTATTGAAAAAGTACGGAAATGATGTTATAGTAGAGTTTTCTTATATAAAGTTTAATGTTCTTGATATGTTAGTGAAGGGAAGTAAGAGAAAGTGATGAGAAATATTATAGAGAAAGGGAATAAGGGTGTTATAAACTTAGTAATCAACATGTTGCACTAAAACAATTTTGGACAGCAGCAATAGTCTAATTTTGAAAATTCACAAAAAATTATAGAGTTTGAATTAAGGTTAAATAATGCATGAAATTAAATATTATTTAGTCTAGTTTCACCTAGAAGAAATGGTATATGTAATAGAATTGTAGATTGTGAGATATAACAATTTATGTGAGACAAGGTCAAAATGATTTTGGGCTCCCCTATTCTGAATTTGGAAAATCATCAAAAATTGGATAAAAATAATTATGGGCTTAAATTTATATTTTTAAATCCTTAATGAGTATTTTTCAAGAGAAACAAACATGAACATCATCTGAATCTCACACTAAGAGATAATTAATTTTTAGTAAAGAAAGGTTGAAGCTGTCAAACAGCAAAATAGAGATAAATTTGAAGATTTTACTGTACTTATTGGCTAAAGTATAAATTCTGGAAATTTTATGGTAGAAAGATATTCGAGTCTAGTTTCAATAACATCAAGCGAATATTAATTTTGAATTCTTTAACTCGAGATATAAATAATTTAGTCACTATGACTCAAGTGGATAGCTTTGAATGAACATATAAGTAAATAGTGAAATTACAGATAATGTTACATATAAGCATGTTATATATATTAAGGATGTGGAATGGAGAGGAGGAGGAGGAAAATAAATATATGAATATTCAGCTGGTAAGGGCTTACATTTAAAATGGATAATTTGCATGCTTTAGATTCAAAAACTAATTGAATAAAAGTAAAAGTTTAAAGGGTAATTTTGTAGAAATGTAAAAAATGATCAAATTGCATGAAATGAATTGTTTTATTGTCTAAGTTAATAAATTGAATGGAATTATTAATTTAGATCAAGATTGGATGGAAAATCGATGAAAATGAAAAATTACCAAAATGCACCTGAATCTTGGTATTTCTGCAATTTAGTCAGGTAAGTTCATATGGTTGAAATTTCATGATTATTTGTTAAATTAGGAATGATATAATGTATTATTTCATATATTTTCTATTGAATTATGAATATTGTTAAATTATGGAAATCAGATCAAAAGTTCAAATTTAGCAGAACGCTGAATTGAATATGATCGTTTAGTGATCAGAGTGATGAATTGATGGATAAGACCATGGCTGGGCCATGACAATATATGTGTAAGACCATAGCTAGGCTATGGCATCTTGATGATAAGACCATATTTGGGATATGACACTACGAATGTAAGACCATAGCTGAGCCATGGCAATACATGTATAAGACCATAGTTGGACTATGGCATCATACCAGAAACGAGTAAGGCCATAGCTGAAAGACGTTATGGCATCGTGATTCAGACGAGTAACCATAGCTGAAAGACATTATGGCATCACGATTCAGATATGTAAGACCATAGTTTAAAGATACTATGGCAATATGATGAGAAATGAATAAGACCATGGTTGAAAGATACCATGGCAACATGACAGGAAATGAATAAGACCATGGTTGAAAGATACCATGGAAACATGACAGAAAATGAATAAGACCATGGTTGAAAGATACCATGGCAACATGATAGGAAGTGAATAAGACCATGGCTGAAAGATACCATGGCAACATGATAGGAAATAAATAAGACCATGGTTGAAAGATATAAATGAATAAAGACCATAGTTGGAAGACACTATAGCATCATGTCGAAGATCAATAAGACTGTGGGTGAGAGACGCTATGACATCTATTGAACAATTGATATCCAGGTAATATGTATCAGATGACGAATGGTTATATGAATTGGTTGTACAAAATGGTTGTGTGAAATGTTTACAAGAATTGGTCATAAGGAAATATATGTACAAAATAGTTGTAAGAAATAATTATGAAGTTAGATAAACGAAATAAGTGCAGGTACATGGAATTTAATTTATGTTAAGTTTGATATGAACTATTACTGGAATAAATATACATAAAATATATGGAAATGATAGTGCATGAAATATTGATATAATGAAATGAATGATATATGCTTATGAAGAAATGGTAAGAAAATGATATGTTTCATGACATGTACATATATGATTACCTTTGATATGTTGATACAAGGAAATTATGTAAGTTGAGATAATTATTAAACTTAATTGTGACATGTTGAGAAAATAAGTATATCAATGTTGAATTTATATGAAATATGTTCAAGTATACTAACAATGTTGTTGTTTGATGCTTAGACAAGTGCCAAGATATCGATTGAATAGTAATATATTTATTTATATGATGCATTGAATCGGTAAATATTTAATTGAAAGTTTTTGTTAAATGATATGTAAATCCTAATAATGCCCCGAAACACTGTTTCGGCAACGCATACAGGTTAGGGGTGTTACATAGAGCCTACATTCTAGGCAAGTCAAAGTTTGAGAATAGCAGAGAATATCATGTTGGTAGAAAGCTAGGAAACAATCTAGACCGCCTATCCTAAAACACATGTACAATTTTAGTAAAAGGTTTCTTGCTATGAATAACACAAACACACGATTTAAAAAAATTTATTTTTTAGCTATGCAACAAATTCAATTTCTAAATCAAATTTTTCAATAATTGGTATTAGAGTCGAGCTATGCTATGTTTATAGTGTAAATCGGATTACCAAATTTACTTCTCTCTCATTTTTGATTGGTTAAATTGATGAGAAGTGACATTCTTGCATTATATGCATGTTTTGGATAAATGAATATTTATTATTTTATATTCGTTCATCATTCGATCTCCGTTTAGTTTGGAAAATAGCTGTGGCATGCAACAAGCACAAGAGGTCGAGGCGTGGCGCCTTAGTTGGATGTGTGAAGCAAGCAACAGTTAGGGCATAGTGCCCCATCAGGTGCCCCAAGGCACACCAAGTGTTGGGGCTTTGCGCCCTAACAGGCACGCATGTCACGTGATAATAGCCAAGCATCATGCCCAGCCAAGTGGCAAATAACCAGGTGAGATTGGTTAGGGCACCGTGCCTCAGTCAATCTAAAAAAACCCAAAAGCAACACCAATGACTGAAAGACCCAAGGTATGACACACCGACCAACCAAGTGAACAATGTAGCATGCTAGGGCTTCGAGCCATATGGGACATGGGAGTCGTGACACCAGTACAACAAGTGTGCAACTACCCCGACCAACAAACAAGTTATCGACACTAACGCAAAGGCATTGGCAAGTGGATCTAATAGGGCAGACGGACATGGGCAGCGACAGCATGGCACGGTGGCTAGTCAACTGTAACATCCCAAACCCGGATGAATTGGTTTGACCCAAATCTGGTGAGCTATATTAGCCATCAGGGTGACTCTCCATTAACTTACAACATAACCTCCAACACACCTCTTATATACAACATATAATGTGCTAAGTTATAACACAACAACAAAATTAAATCATGCATAGAATGTAAAACATGCAAACTTACAAAAATAAAAAGGGAAAGGATTCACATGTCACTTAAACAATGAAACTTAAAGGTGCATATGAAAGAAATAAACAGGGAATTTTAGGGTACGCATACTCAAACATAAATACAAGTACATAGAAGTTATTATCAAGGTTTGTACTGCAACATAGGTTCGCATAACAACGTAAAACATGAGTTCACACAAGCATGAGTTCACACAATAACACAGGTGCGCAAATTATCAAAGGTTTGCATACTACCTAAGTTCGCACATAAACAAACATCATGAGTTCGCATACAAAACAGGCATCGCAACAAAAAGGGATGTTCATGTAAGGGTTCTATACTTTTTATAGGGTTCACTAAATAGTAAGATTATTATTTCCAAGGGTTCACATGCATGTTAAGGGTTGCAAACATTCAAGGGTTGCATGAAACGATACTTTGCAATCCAACTGACTTGCATTTTGTTTTAAGACATATTCTTGAAAAATTAATGTAACACCCCTAACCCTTTTCTGACATCAAAATAGGATTATGGAGCATTACTAATCACTACAGTTTATATCACAAATCATATAAAATTAATCATTATTAAGTTCAGTAATTTATCTTATTGACTCAGAAACAAATATTTGGGGCCCAATGAAGATATTAGAAATAAACCGAGACCTAAACGGAGGCTTATAAAAATTTTTTTAATGAACAGTACCACACGCCAGTGTGAACCTAAGACACACCCGTGTTGTCACCCCGTGTGACGCACACAACTTGGACACGCCTATGTCCTCTACTCGTGTACTTCTCTAACTTGTTGCTCATGAACAAACTAGTTTTACACGGCCAAGACACACGTCCCTATCTCTGCCTGTGTGGCCATACCTGAGCATTCTGTTTACATTATTTTAGATACAAGGGACACATAGTCTACTCACATGCCCGTTTAAGGGCCGTATGTCTCACACAGTCTGATCACACGCCTGTGTGCCAGGCTGTGTAGACTCAAAATGAACCTTATAGTTCAAGTTTACCAATCCTGCAAACTTTAATAACAAGCAACTTAAAATTCAATCTTTCAACCAATCCTAAACATGAATAAATACATCTATTTCACATTCAAATCATCAATGTTACGATCCAACACGAGTGTATTAGTAATTGTTTAACATAAAACTTCCAGACAGTGTACTTTGGTACTAATTGAATCAATCCAAATTAAACTATATAAATTACCATATTATAAACATAAACTTTGCATTCATGGTTTAACCATTAACATTCTTACACTATTAACATTCACATTCAGAATGACTTCCAAAAGACAACCTAGGTACATGCCATTTCTCAAAATAAAATACGTCACCAAGTATTTGAGTTCGGACTTGGCTTGGATGCTGAGTTGTTAGTCCCTTTCGTACCTAACCTGCGCACGGAAACAAACCATACTGTAACGCCCCAATTTTCGGGAATTCTGTGAATGTTGACAAAATTTCATGCTTTGATTTTGTCATTTCTGAGTGAAATTATGAAATAGGACCTATGTGAAAATGTTTGAAAATGCTATAGGCTAAATTGAAGTGGCCAAATAAATAGGAGTGCAAAATAGGAGGATTTGCATGATAAACCTCCCATTTTACATGAAGTGGCCAGCCATCATGTTGTTGTAGACAAAATGTACACTTGATATCCATAATTTATGGTACAAATTGATACAAATTGATAATAGGTTAGGTAAATGTTCCATGATAATGGGTTAGGTAAATGTTTCATGATAATAGGTTAGGTAAATGTTCCATGATAATGGGTTAGGTAAATGTTTCATGATAAGAATTACATGTCTTTTGTATTAAAGAATTAAATGGATGAAATATGAAGTTTTATTAAAAGAAAAAGGGGTGAAAAGAACAAAGTTTTGTCCATCTTTGTTCATCATAGCTGAAAGTTAGAGAAGAGAAAGGAGAGGAGAAAGCTCTTGAGTATTCGGTCATTAGGAGGAGGAAAATTGAAGGTAAGTTCTTGGTACCTTGCTTTTATTTTGCGGTTCATGAGTTCTTCTTGATTCTACCTTAACTCTTGAAGTATATTTTGATTTTTCGTTGTGTTGTGAGCATTTGGTCATGAATTAAAATGAAGGAAATGGTTGTTGTTACATGTTCTTTTGATGAAAAATGGAAGATATGTGAAGTTGAGCCAAACAAATGAGCATGCATGTGCCTTAGATGCTAAAGGGAAATTGGCTAACATGTTGTGCTTTAAAATGATGAAATGGAGATTATGCTTAAGTAAAAATCATAGATATGTGATGATTGATTGGTGATATACATGTTTAAATAACATGCATGCAAGATAGGTGTATGAAAGAGTGATTTGGTAATAAATCTGCTTGGGACAGCAGCAGTAACGTGACTTTGGAAAATCACCATAAATTGTGGGAGATGAATTAGAAGCTGAATAAATTATGTCATTAAAGCTTATTGAGTCTAGTTTCTAATGAAATAAACAAGAACATATTTTGAATTCTGTACAATGAGAAATTTGATTCGTAATGAAGAGTGGTCAGATTAGTCAAACAGTGAAACATGGGAAACTTTGAGAAAAATCTGGTATTGATTGGCTAAACCAAAAATTCTGAAAATTTTATGGATAGAAGATATATGAGTCTATTTTCAAGGAAAATTAACGGAACTTGATTTGGAGTTTTGTAGCTCCAGTTATAAATAATTTAGTGACTGTTGCTCAGGAAGACAGCTTGCAGTGAAATTATGATTATGTGGTAAACATTGACAAAAATTTGTTAATGAGTTGCTTATTAATTTCTTATAAGCTTACTATGATCTGTAGGTGTGGTTGGTCGAATATTGTAAGGGGTTAATACGTAGTTCGTATTTGAATAGTTAGATTAACGTGTTAGTAATCCAATTGTAGGCGGTTCGTGTGTGGATCTCGTCAGCATATCGTCGCAAACAGGTGTGTAACTAACACCCTCTTTCTTAGTCTAGATCGGCAAAAGTCGAAAAGCGAAATGCCGAAAACCAGATTTTGTAAATTTTGAGTGTGCGAATGCTCGTGAGGTAAATCGATTAATGTTTTTGGTAAGCTGCAATGTTTGGACTGCAAAGTGCATGATTTACGTGCCCTCGATATTTTTGGGCTTAATGGGCCAAAATTGGAATGATGGGCCAACGGCCCAATTCGGTAAGAACCCTCGGTAGTGATTACGTTAGTACGTGAAAGGTAGGAATATGCATGAAAAACCCTAAAATAGATAAATTCTGAAATACCTTTAAAAGTGGAAAATTTACGCTTTACCCCAGGAGATAAATTACCAAATACCCCTAGGGTTAAATTGACCTAAATGCATGTTTGATTGTTGTTATTTCTTGCATGCCATGTTGTTATTATCGATGCATGGGATGGGATATTGACGGAGGAAGTACTGAAAGTGGCTTGTCCACGTCTTGGAGGCTTTGCCTCAATTTATTGATAAGCGAAGCAGCAAAGCAAGGTGAAGTGTGGAGTGTTTGGGTGGGTTGAGCTATTCCCACATGGAGTGTATGGCTGGTACGGGTGGAGTGTAGTGGTTGGTGGGTTGAGTAGTCTCCCAAATGGGCTTGCATATGTTTCTTGATGTTGCATGTATTTTGAAATGGGCCTATAGGCCATCTCATTATCTGAATAAGGGCTAAGGCCCGGTTTATTGTAATCTGAAAAGGGCTCGCCCAGATACCACTTTATACTGAATGGGCTTAGGCCCAATAGGCTTGAGTGACTTGGGCTTTGAATGGGTTTTCCTTACACACTGAGTTTCCCCAAACTCACCCCTTTTATTTTCATCCACGCAGGAAATCCCCAACCATAATGGGCTTGGAGCTGTGAGGAAATTCGGAGTGGCCACCCGTTCTGAAAGTTTGATTTTCTTCTGGTGAACTGGACATCCTTTTAATTACGTTTGAGGTTTTGGGCTTTTAAATGTAATAAGGCCGCTTATTTATTTTTGATGGTTTTTAATATGTATTACTAAGATAGGTAATACTTATTTTAACTGTTGAAATTGGATAGCTTTAGGGCGCGTTTTCATAAACAACAGTTGATTTCAAAATAACACGACAACAAGCAAAGCTTTCGCAATGAAAGTATTTTCCAAAATTAATCACTTTTCCTAAAAATGACTTAATCAAATCGGTTTCCTAGAAATATCCATGACGTTAAGGTGTGGTAATGGCGGTATGCATGTCTAGGATTGGATCCGAAGGGAGCTTGGTACTTAAGCAGTCCGATGGACTCACCACCTCCTCTCCGGTTTCCTACCTGGTGCACAGCTTCCATTCACTTTAATCCTTAATGAATTAATCTTTTGAACATCAAGTACGATTTTCTGGATTTAGAATGGAAATTTTTTTTTTAACGTTTTTGATGTGGCATGCCGGATCCAGCCATAACTTCTGGGCCGGGTTTGGGGTGCTACACATACGCTGAGTATACACTCAGTAGTATTTTTATAAACCAACACTTAAATCATTATTAACACAATATGCATTTAAGCTATTAACTTCAAATCTAATAGCACTACTTATATTCCAAATTCTTCCTCAATGAAACATTCAGTTCAACAATATATCAATCAATAACAGTAGATTTCCAGTACAGCTTCACAGTCATTCAGATGTCCAATACAGTAAATTTACCCCTATTAACATAATTCGGACTTTGGCGAATACACAGATCCAACCAACACACCAATACGGCACATTGTGCCTCATCGGCTTTGCTGAAGTAAACAGAAGCAGTACGGCACATAGTACCTCATCGGATTAAACTAAAGCATCGAAAACAGTACGACATACGAAGTGCCTCATCGACACAAAGTCGAAGTAACAGTGTAACACTATTAGTGCCTCATCTACCCATGGTCGAAGTATCCCAGTACACTTCCAATCCTATGGCATGCCAATTATATCCAACCTAGCCCGACACTGTTAATAGGGTATTCATTTCACTTTAATTTGCAGATAACAATCAATATACATTTCAGTTTAGATATTCAAAACTCAAATCAATTCAATACAATAATAATAATACTTAACTCTATACCACTTACCATATATATATATATATATATATATATATATATATATATATATATAATAAATGCAAAAATAATTATTAAGTTTGGTTTATAGAAATACAAACTGTAAATTTTTCGGATTACTCCTCGTCAACTTTCTCTTTTCCTTTCTTTGTCGATGTCTCCGGTATTATGTTAGCTACGAAAATTAAACAATTTATACTATTAATACAACAATTATTCACAATAAATAATTAAATTTCTATTCAATTCAAACTTCAATTTTCAATTTAATCCTAATTAACACTTTTACTTTTATCACTCAATTCATACTTCAGTACTATTCAATTTCCTATCATATTCACCTTAAACATTAGATATCCATGGTAAAACCCTGGTTTCAAGTTTCTTTCAATTTAGTCCCTCAAATATAAAACTTATAGCTTCCTTTATAATTTAATCCATTAATCAATTCTAACTTGATATTTATTCAATTAAATCCCTAATTCAACAATTTGTTTAACATAACCCATGTCTAAAAATCTCCTCACTTTCAAAATTTCCACTTAGATCAAGTAATATTTGTCTCTAGAATTCTAAAAACATCAAAATTATAAAGAAATGGACTTAATTGACTTACCAAATTAAGCTTGAGGCTTCAAAACCTTAAGTTTCCTTTTTCTTTTATTTTTTCCCTTTTCTTCCTTCCCACTTTCGAATTGCTTCATTTCTTTTCTTTTGTTTCTTTTATTATTATTTTATGCTTTATTATTAATATATTATATTTTAGTAATAATTATTATTTACTTAAATAATAAGTAAATACATACATATATTACAAATGTATGTATTATACTTTTTACACTTATATTTAATTTTTACCATACACTTGGCACTATTGGGTTATTTACTAATTTAGTCCCTTCAATTTTCTTTAGTCTATAATTAAACTTTTACACTATATTCAATCTAGTCATTTAGCCAATATCTAATTAATCACCCAACTAACATTCGTAAATATTTCTAATAAATATTTACAAACCTATTTTTCTGAAATAGTAAGCCAGAAACTCGATTTTCGATACCCATAAATTTCAGGTCATTACATTTCTCCCCCTTAATAAATTTCGTCCTCGAAATTTACCTGAAAAGAGATGGGGGTATTGGGATCTCATCGTATCTTCCGATTCCCATGTTGTCTCTTCAATATTATGACTTTTCCATAATACTTTCACTATGAAAACCCGTTTATTACTCAATTCTTTTACTTCTCAGGCTAGTATTTTAACCAGTTCCTCTTCATACGACAAATCAGGTTGAATTTCAATATCCTCAGTAGAAATAATATGAGATGGATCTGATCGATATCTTCTGAGCATAGAGACATGAAAAACATCATGAATCTTCTGTAATTTCAGAGGTAAAGCCAATCGATAGGCAACCCGTCCAACTCTTTCCACAATCTCGTATGGTCCAATATATCGTGGACTTAATTTACCTTTCCGACCAAATCTCATAATTTTCTTCTAAGGAGAAACTTTGAGAAATACTTTGTCCCCAACTGAATACTCAATGTCCCGACGTTTCAGATCTGCATACTATTTCTACCAGTCAAAAGTTGCTTTCAGTCTTTCTCAAATTTTCTTGACAGTACCCTCTATTTCTTGAACCAATTCTGGTCCAATGACTTTCTTCTTATTCAATTCTGTCCAACACACTGTTGACCGACATCTTCGACCATATAAAGCTTCATATGGTGCCATTTGAATACTTGATTGGAAACTGTTATTGTATACAAATTCAACTAACAGTAAATAACATTCCCAACCTGATTCAAAATCAATGATACAAGCTCGGAGCATATCATCTAAAATCTAAATAACTCGTTCTGACTGTCCATCGGTCTGTGGATGAAAAACTGTACTAAAATGAAGTCGAGTACCAAGAGACTCATGTAACTGTTTCCAAATCCTCGATGTAAATCATGGATCTCGATCTGAAATTATCGATACATGAAGACCATGCAGTCTCACAATTTCTTGGATATAAGTTTCCGCAAGTTTTTGAAGTGAACAATCCATTCTAACTGCTATAAAATGGGCTAACTTTGTAAATCGATCAACAATCACCCAAACAACATTTTTCTTGCTTGATGACAATGGTAACCCTGTTACAAAATTTATTGTGATACAGTCCCATTTCCATTCAGGAATGTTAATAGGCTGAAGTAAACCAGTTGGAACCTAATGCTCGGCTTTGAATCGTTGACATGTCAAACATTTAGCCACAAATTCCACTATATCCCTTTTCATACCTGGCCACCAATACAATTTCCGTAAATCTCGGTACATTTTTGTTCCTCCAGGATGTAATGCAAATGGGCTGTCATGTGCTTCTCAGAGTATTAACTCTTTCAATTCTGAAATATTCGGAACACAAATCTGATTACGAAATCTCAGACAATCATGTTCATCAATGCTGAAATTCTCTGCTACACCACTCAGAACCATTTTTTTCCTCTTCGTTAGCTTGTCATCTTTTAACTGAGCTGACTTGATTTGTTCGAACATTACTGGTTTAATTTTTAGTTCAGCCAGTAAACCTCCATCATCATTAATACTGAGCTATGCAAACATTGCTCGCAATTCAATTGATGATTTTCTACTCAATGCGTCAGCTACCATGTTAGCTTTACCCAGATGATAGTCAATAACACAATCATAATCTTTTAGAAGTTCTATCCACTGACGTAGTCTCAAATTCAACTCTTTCTGTGACAGAAGATACTTGAGACTTTTATGATCAGTGTAAATGTAGCATTTCTCACCGTACAAATAATGTCTCCAAATCTTCAGAGCAAAAACCACAGCTGCTAGCTCCAAATCATGAGTCAGATAATTACATTCATGTGGTTTCAATTGTCGGAAAGCATAAGCTATCACTTTCCCACTTTACATTAGTACACATCCGAGACCATTTAAGGAAGCATCACTATACACAATGAAATCTTTTCCCGATTCTGGTAAAGTCAACACCGGTGCTTCTGTTAACATCTGCTACAGTGTTTTAAAACTTTTCTGACACTGCTCATTCTAAACAAATGGAACATTCTTTTTTAATAATTTCGTCATCGGTAAAGCTATTTTTGAAAATCCATTCACAAACCTTCGATAATATCCAGCAAATCTGAGAAAACTACGTACCTCTGACACATTTTTAGGAGTTTTCCACTTCACAATTGCTTCAATTTTCTTTGGATCCACTTTAATTCCTTCTGCTAATACCACATGACCAAGAAATACTACCTCTTACAACTAAAATTCGCATTTACTCAATTTCCCATACAATTGTTTCTCCCGTAAAGTTTGCAAAACAATTCGAAAATGCTAATCATGTTTAGATTCAGACTTTGAATATACCAAAATGTCATCAATAAAAAACAACTACAAATTGATCCAAGTACGACTGAAAAATTCAGTTTATAAGGTCCATAAAAGTAGCCGGAGCATTTATTAACCCAAATGGCATCACCAAGAATTCATAATGCCCATACCGTGTTCGAAATGCAGTATTTGGTACATCACTTTCTTTTACCTTTAACTGATAATAGCTCGATCTTAAATCAATCTTTGAAAACATAGAAACTCATTTCCATTGATCAAATAAATCATCAATACGAGGTAATGGGTATTTATTCTTGACAGTCACCTTATTCAACTGTCGATAATCAATACATAACTGCATCGAATCATCTTTCTTCTTAACAAATAATACTAGAGCTCCCCACGGTGATGTACTAGGTCATATAAAACCTCGATCCAATAAATCTTGTAGTTGTACCTTCAACTCCTTCAACTCAGTTGGTGACATACGATATGGAGGTATTGACACAGGATCTGTACCCGAATATACTTCAA
Source organism: Gossypium arboreum (assembly GCF_025698485.1). Lineage (NCBI taxonomy): Eukaryota > Viridiplantae > Streptophyta > Magnoliopsida > Malvales > Malvaceae > Gossypium > Gossypium arboreum. The sequence continues at coordinate 133,151,622 of NC_069075.1, forward strand.
TCACAAATTCAACTTTCCGATCAGAAGGTAATCCATGTAATTCTTCAGGGAATACGTTAGGAAATTCACACAGAGTTCAGATTTTGCTACATTTACTCTCCACCGAATCTGAATTAATAACATATGCTAGGAAAGCAGCATAACCCTGATAAAGAAGCTTACTAGCTTTGATTGTCGAGATAATACGAACTGATCCACTGGTCCGAATACCATTTACTTCAATCTGATCACCGCTTTCATTCTGAATAGTGAACTTCTTTTTATAACAGTCTAAAATTACACCATGTTCTGATAGCCAGTCCATACCCAGTATAATGTCAAAGTCGCCAAATGGCATAATCAACAAAATCAATAGGAAAAGTTCTATCTTGAATCATTAATGGACTTCTTTGACGTATTTGATTCACTAACATTGTTTTCCCCAGAGGACTAGACACTTCCACTGTTACTTTAGACAGTTCCGGTTTTAATTTTCCTGTCTTAACTAATTTTGTATTAACATAAGAATTTAACATAAGAATGTGACGACCCCGGATCTATTAAAGTATAAACGGGTTCTGAATGCAATAGAAATATACCTATCACCACATCGTGTGTATCTCCTTCTGATTATTGAGTGGCAACTTCACTTGTTCTTCTAGCACCTCCTCTACTGACTGAACCACCTCTGCTTGACCCTCGACCTCTGAAAATAGATTCAGATCTCTGTGATACTGTTGGTGCTGCTTTATCAATCTTTGGGAAATCTTTTACAAAATGATCAGTGGATCCACATCGGAAACAACCTCCAGTTAATCTCCAGCACTTACCCCGATGTTTATTCCCACAATGTTGTCATTCTGGAATTTTAGTATTTCTGGATGGCCCTCTGACACTACTAGTGGAAATTGTCGTTTGTCTACCATGACTTCTGTCACTTCTATCTAATCTAGAATCAAATCTTCCACTGCTTCGAAATTCTTTTGATCTCTTAAGTTGTGGATTAGAGCTCGTAGTTCCAGGACGTTTCTCAAGTGAACGAGAAATTTTAGGCTTTTTGTCTAACCCTAACACTTGTTCAACCATTTTGGCTCTTTCAATTAAATCTGCAAATTCAGTAATCTGTAGGGACACCAACTGTAATCGTAATTCATCACGTAGTCTTCGTTAAAAACCGTTTGCATCTATCAGCTTCAGTCGGTACAAATTCAATTGCATGTCTGCTTAATCTCAAAAATTCCCGTTCATAATCCGCTACGGACATGTCACCTTGTTTCAGCATTAAGAAATCTTGTTTTCTGTCTTTCATATATAATTCTCCCAAATATTTCTTTTGAACCTCTCTTAGAAAGAATTCCCAACCTATCTATTCTTCTGATATATGTTGAGTTACCGATTCCCACCATACATACGCTTCTCCTTGTAAGAAAGAAACAGCACACAATAAGCTTTCATGTGGGGTAATTCAAGTTGCTTCAAAATTCTCTTTGTAGTTTCTATCCAGTTTTCAGCTACAGACGGGTCAACTCTCTTTGATCCCAGAAATTCGGTAGCACCATACTTTCACAACTCTTTAATCGGGGCTCGTCGAGTTAGAGGGGTAAGAGTTATAGTAGGTATAGTTCCTATGCTATTTGAAGAGCATCAACTATCACTCGAAGTATTTCTGTATTATCTCTTTCTCTAGTATCACTCTTTTCAATATTTGGTGGTTGATTACCTATCGGATTTACACTAGGTGTTGCAGATTCTGATTCATTCATATCATATGGTTCATCCTCTTCACTAAACATTTCTTGATCAGTTTCTTCAATATTTTCACCAGACATCTTTAACTATAAAACAGAAATAATGATAATTCAGTATATGTATATCAGCATCCAATCCCGATTCAAATTTAACTCAACTATGGCATGTACCTCTAGACTCAATTCTGAGCTCGATTTAGTCTGAGAATCGGGTAAACCTGAATACCTCTGATACCACTAAATATAACACCCTCTAACCATTTTCCGACATCAAAATAGGATTACAGAGTGATGGTCGTGAAACTAACTAACAAAATTCAACTAAGGCAAGCGCACCTATCGAACAGTAGTATAGTTATGGTGAGACCGGAAATATCGTATCCACGAGGACTAAAAGTACTAGTAATTACTATCTTTTTATTATCTAGCCCAATAATTAAGAGAATGTTTTTAAACTAACACTAATTATCTAAATTAACTAAGATTGCGACAGAGATTAAAGTTGAAAATACTTTTTAGAAAACCAATAAAGAAGACAATACCCAAGGAAGAATCCACCTAGACTTCACTTATTATTTCTGAGTTAGACGATTTATTCACTTGACTTAATCCGTAGAAATCCCTGATTTATGTTATATCCCTTTCAAGACTAAAAACAACTGACTCTAGGTTGATTAATCGAAATCTCTTTCTAATTAAAATCCCTATTGTCGCATTAACTCGATCTATGGATTCCCTTATTAGATTTGACTCTAATCCGGGAGATTTATGTCATCTATTTCTAGGATTGCATGCAACTCCGCTTAATTATGAATTATCTACTCTTAAACAGGGACTTTTGCTCCACTGAATAAGTACATCAAAAACCTGAATTAATATTCTGGAATATTAAAGCAATGGTTAAATTTACAATTAAGAATAAGAACAAATATTTATCATATAACTCAAATAATAATAAGATTCATCTTAGGTTTTATCTTCCTTAGGTATTTAGGGAATTTATTTCATAATAATAATGGAAAACATCTCAAAGTTTGGAAAACAACGAAACATAAAGAAACCCAAAGAACTTCTAGGAAATTGGATGAAAATCTTCAGTCTTGATGTAAATCCTGCTCCCGAGCTGTAACACCCCTTAACCCTAAACAGTCACCGGATCAGGGTTACGGAGCATTATCGGACATATTGGATAACTTAGAAATAATTCATAAATAAATAACATTCATATCATAGTTTAACTTTTAAGTCTTTATAATAGACCCTCGAGGCCCAAAATACGTATTAGGAGTGGAACGATTTTTTTTTTCAAAATTTCGGCAGCATTTCTGCTTATTTTGTATAAAACCCCCTACAAGTTCAAACCAAAAACAACCAATACCATATATACTATATAAACTTTTGTACCATTTCATTAGTATAAACATTAAAATACTAATTACCATTTTATTTACAACAAAAGTCTTGTAACATTCTGATGTGATCAAAATAACACCTATGTACATGCCACTTTTAATTTCAAAATATGGTACCTACTTATGAAGCTTTTGAGGATGTGATGAGATGAGAGATCTTCTAGCCGACTCTACCTCTTCGAGACTAACTGTACCTACGCGTTAAAATTAAACGCGTTAAGCCGGTGAAGACTTAGTAAGCACTACAAGAATAAATAGGCAAATAAATCCTATTAAAATATTATAATCCCATTTGATCAATATATATTTATATGCATATAAGTTTCTTTAGCTGTTTCTTATATTAACAAAATTTAATTTATTATTATATAAGTTATAAAACTTACCTTAGTACATTGATAATTCGCTTTGGTTTACAACTTATAACTTTAGCCCAAAGTAGACTTAATAGAACACACTGGATATCTGAACAAATCTGAAGTGCATTATTATGCACAAGAGCGAGAGCACTAAAGTGCTATACAGAGAGCACAGATGTGCTAAACAGAGAGCACTTAACGTGCTAATAATAGAACGGAGAGCACTAATGTGCTAATAATCAGAGAGCGGGCTAGAGTTCCTTAATGGCATGCCACTAATATCCTAGTTGTTCTAAATTCATCTACTTGGGCATTAAAACTGAATTTCATACATTTAAATACTTTACATAAATATCTCAAAAAAAATTTCTCATTTATTCATCATTACAATTTAGTGCATATTACACAATTCACAAATATCACATCTTTCTCACACGTATATTTTTGTCACAACATTATTACTTAATGTTCAAACAATATAACTTCTTATATTCTCCAATTATAATTTTCTTTTCAAATTTCTTAATTCCATAATCTATTATTATTATTATTTATTTACTTATAAATTTAAATATATACATATATATTACATTTTATTTCTAAATAATTTTATACTACAATATAAACATCTAAATAAAATTAATTTAAAAAAATCTTGTAGTACTTACAACAAAAAGATTGAGATGATGTCTTCATTTACTCCTTAGCCTTCTCTTTTCCTTTTTCTTCAATTAGGTCCTCTCCTTTCTTTTCTTTCTCTTCAATTTCATATAAAACATATAACATTTATATGTTAGAGAAAAATAATTAAATGACTTTCCTATGCTATTAAAAAAATAAACATGTATGATATAATAAAATCATCATTTCTTACATTAACTTACATTTCAATTTATTCCATAACTAAAATTATTTCTATTTCTATTACAATCTATACTTAATTTTATTTAAATTCTACTTATAACTTAGTTTAACTCCCAAATTTTCACTAATAAACCCCAATTTCAAACTTCTTATAATCTACTCCTTATTGCAATCTATTTCACAATTCAATCTTTTTTCAATTCTAATTTGAATTTTTCATAACTTCAATCTCTAATTTATCCATAAATTCAACATAAACTATATAAAAAAATATACCAACTCTCAAAATTTCAACATATACCTAATAGTATTTTGTTCTAGGATCATAAAAACTCAATAATTATAAGAAAATAAATTAAATTGACTTACCAAATTGAATTTAAACCCTTGAAATACTAAATTTTCTTTTTCTTTTCTTTCTCCTTTCTCTATATTTCGTCCCTGCTATTCTGTTTTGTTTTTTTTTTCTTTCTATTATGTTTCTTTACTTTACTTATGTTTTCTATATTATATTATATATAATATAATAATATAATATATTATATATTAATACTTAAATATTAAGTTAATATAATATATAATATATATTTTTATATCAAAAATATCTTAGATTTTTTTTCAACATTAAACCGCCTCATTTTATAATAATGGCTTATTTACCTATTTAGTCCTTTCTATTTTCTTTAATCTATAATTAAACTTTCACACTTATTTCAATCTAATCCTTTTTCCTAATTACTTCTAATTAAGTCGAATTCACCTAATCAAAACCTAATTAGACACACAACTAGCTTCGTAAATATTTGTAATAAATATTTACGAATCCGATTTATCGGAACGGAGTCCTGAGAATGCATTTTTTTTTCTTTTCTCTTTTTATCAATTTAACTATATAATCAATAAAATTTTTCCTATCAAAATTTTCATGCAGTATTCCTATCGTAATATAGACTATGGCACAATATTAAAATAAATTTTCTTTTTAGATCGGATTTGTGGTCACGAAACCACTATTTCGATTTTACTGAAAATGGGCCATTACACGAGCTGATTCCGATGGCTTTCTTTTAGTATTTTCTGCCTTCTACTCTGCGTGTCCCCTCTAATCCTCTAATAGGGTCTTTATATAGACTTTTGAATGCCCAAAATAGCCCAAAATTAGCCTTTTTCCAAGTAGAACTAAACTTGGGCTCGACAGGGACACGGCCGTGTGCCACGCTCGTGTGAGGGGGTTCAGGTCGTGTGCTATTTTGAGTTGGTTCTTATTCGACACGGCCATAACACACAGGCATGTGGTCTGCCCGTGTGTCACACACGGGCATGTGGATTACTCGTGTGTCATACACTGGCTTGTGGATCACCCGTGTGGAAGTGCCTAGGCCGTGTGTCATTCTAAATTAGGCCCATTTTGTCCTTTTTTGGCCCGTTTATTGCTCTTTTCGCTTTCCAATGCTCTCCTGAGTATAAAGCATGAAATTAAAGGATTAGGAGCATCGAATTCAATGAAACCAAGGAAAAATCATCCATAAATAAGCCAAGCATAGGGTAAAAATATGTATAAATTCCGGTTTATCACAGAGCATTACCGATCACTACAGTTTATATCACAAATCATATAAAATTAATTATTATAAAGTTCAGTAATTTATCTTATTGACTCATAAATAGATATTCGGGGCTCAATAAAAATATTAGAAATAAATCGAGACCTAAATAGAGGCTTATAAAATTTTCTTTAATAAACAGTACCACACGCCCGTGTGAACCTAAGACACGCCCATGTTGTCACCCCGTGTGACGCACACGGCTTGGACACGCCCGTGTCTTCTACCCGTGTACTTCTCTAACTTGTTGCTCATGAACAAACTAGTTTTACACAGCTAAGACACACATCCTTGGCTCTGCCCGTGTGGCCATTCCTGAGCATTCTGTTTACATTATTTTAGATACAGGGGACACACAGTCTACTCACATGCCGTGTAAGGTGCTGTGTGTCTCACACGGTCTGATCACACGCCCGTGTGTCAGGCCGTGTGGACTCAAAATGAACCTTATAGTTCAAGTTTACCAACCCAGCAAACTTTAATAACAAACAACTTAAAATTCAATCTTTCAACCAATCCTAAACATGAATAAATACATCCATTTCACATTAAAATCATCAATGTTACGATCCAACTCGAGTGTATTAGTAAGTGTTTAACATAAAACTTCCAGACAGTGTACTTTGGTACTAATTGAATCAATTCAAATTAAACTATATAAATGACCATATTATAAACATAAACTTTGCATTCATAGGTTAACCATTAACATTCTTACACTATTAACATTCACATTCAGAATGACTTCCAAAAAACAACCTAGGTACATGTCATTTCTCAAAATAAAATACGTCAGCAAGTATTTGAGTTTGGGCTTGGCTTGGATGCTGAGTTGTTAGTCGCTTTCATACCTAACCTGCGCATGGAAACAAACTGTACGCTGAGTATACACTCAGTGGTATTTCTATAAACCAACACTTAAATCATTATTTCTATAAGCTATTAACTTCAAATCTAATACCACTACTTATATTCAAAATTCTTCATCAATGAAACATTCAGTTCAACAATATATCAATCAATAACAGTAGATTTCCAGTACAGCAACACAATCATTCAGATGTCCAGTACAGTAAATTTACCCCTATTAACATAATTCGAACTTTGGTGGATACACGGATCCAACCAACACACCAGTAGGCACATTGTGCCTTATCGGCTTTGCCGAAGTAAACAGTAGCAGTACGATACATAGTACCTCATCGGATAAACCGAAGCATCGAAAACAGTACAACACACGAAATGCCTCATCGACACAAAGTCGAAGTAACAGTACGACACTTTTAGTGCCTCATCGACCCATGGTCGAAGTATCCTAGTACACTCATATAGCATACCAATTATATCCAACCTAGCCCGACACTGTTAATAGGGTATTCATTTCACTTTAATTTTCAGATAACAATCAATATACAATTCAATTTAGATATTCACAACTTAAATCAATTCAATACAATAATAACAATACTTCCCTCTATACCACTTACCATATATATATAATAAATGAAAAAATAATTATTAAGTTTGGTTTATAGAAATACAAACCGTAAATTTTTCGGATTACTCCTCGTCAACTTTCTCTTTTCCTTTCTTTGTCGATGTCTCTGGTATTACGTTAGCTACGGAAATTAAACAATTTATACTATTAATACAACAATAATTCACAATAAATAATTAAACTTTTATTCGATTCAAACTTGAATTTTCAATTTAATCCTAATTAACACTTTTGCTTTTATCACTCAATTCATACTTCATTACTATTCAATTTCCTATCATATTCACCTTAAACATTAGATATCCATGGTAAAACCCTAGTTTCAAGTTTCTTTCAATCTAGTCCCTCAAACATAAAACTTATAGCTTCCTTTACAATTTAATCCCTTAATCAATTCTAACTTGATATTTATTCAATTAAATCCCTAATTCAACAATTTGTTCAACATAACCCATGTTTAAAAATCTCTTCACTTTAAAATTTTCCACTTACATCAAGTAATATTTGTCTCTAGAACTCCAAAAACATCAAAATTATAAAGAAATGAACTTATTTGACTTACCAAATTAAGATTGAGGCTTTAAAACCCTAAATTTCCCTTTTCTTTTTCTTTCCTTTTTCTTCCTTGCCACTTTCGAATTGCTTCTGTTTCTTTTCTTTTGTTTCTTTTATTATTATTTTATGCTTTATTATTATTATATTATATTTTAGTAATAATTATTATTTACTTAAATAATAAGTAAATACATACATATATTACAAATGTATGTATTATACTTTTGCACTTGTATTTAATTCTTATCATACATTTGGCACTATTCCTTTTTATGGGTTATTTACTAATTTAATCCTCTAATTTTCTTTAGTCTATAATTAAACTTTTACACTATATTCAATCTAGTCCTTGTACTAAATTAACCTTAATTCAAGCTAATTCACCTAGCCAATATCTAATTAATCACCCAACTAACATTCGTAAATATTTCTAATAAATATTTATGAACCCAATTTTCTGAAATAGTAGGCCAGAAACTCGATTTCCGATACCGATAAATTTCAGGTCATTACAATTAAAATAATATGACATAGCATATATGCGAGGAGGAATAATGAACATTAAACTTTATTTGTACCGAAAAGAAGAATTTAAAAACAAGGGTTTAATTTAAGGTTTTGCGAAAATAAAATTAAACTTTAAGGAAATTGTTTTAATAATAGTAGCAACGTTAATAAAACTAAACCCACACAAATAAACCTATCACCTTTTTCCCGGGTCCACAGATTTATGTTCAGGAATTAGCCTTTCCTAGATCATCTACCTCGCCACTGCCATCCGTGACCTACTTACCTGGGAAGTAAGAAAGGAGCGGGTGAGTTCATTGAGAACTTAGTGAATACAAGAATCGATAAAACATGCCTTAAGAAATATGGTGTTTAAAACAGAAGCTTAGTTCGAAAACTGTTTTGTGAGCTAGGCTCGATGTAAGGGTGCGAGACTCAATTTGCAGTTACCTACTTGTCATATAACTTTGAAACAGATTCATATGTACTTTACTAGAAATTATACTTAAAAACTTGGCTTGTTTCTAAAAGGAAAACTCAAAACATAAACATTTGCTTGTGCTTGTTCTTATTCTTATACTTGTGTTGTTAATAACAATTTCATAAAAACTTGTTCATAATCACTTGCACTTGTTTTTTGTTGGATAAGCAGATCTCTTTATAGTGTCTCACTTGTGACTCAAAGAGTCATTAACATGTCTCATAAGTGTAGTGATAAGCTAAACACTCTTCTGTACGCCAACATATCCCTGTGAATGAAGCATAGCTCGACATTCCCTTATCCTTCCACATGTTCTAGGGCCTTAACACCTAAATCAGAAACTTGCATATGAGTACTCACAATCCTATGGCATGCCATTATATCCAACATATAAGCTCGTATTAGGAGCTCGCATAAAAGCACTTGTTCATATAGATCTCGCATAAAAGCTCGTAAACACTGTTTATAAAATCATACTATAAAAACATATCTTAAAAACTTAGACTCACATAGGAGCACGCATAAAAATAACTTTAAAAACATAGCTTGAAAACAGAATCTCAGAACTTGAAAACAAAGTTTTATAGAAAAGCTTACTCTTGGGACTTAGTTTAAGAACCCAAAGTTCTTGGAAAATATAGCAATTCGCACACAATAATGAACCCTGAACGCTCACTGAAAAGCTGAGAAATTTAAACGAGTTTTGTTTTGCCTTTATCTTTGTTGGTAGATGGTCCGACTGATTCGCAACATACATACATGAATATACACAAATTACTAAATAAACAAAACATATACAAATATACGAGCAAACCTAACTTCCTGGACAATCAACTCTAACAGGACAAAGACTTACCTTGGTTTCTACGAACTTGGTTCTGAACAGAAACTTGACAATAAAATAATCGATGAGAGAATTTTCATGGAATAAGGGTTGTATTTATAGGAATCAAGTGTCTTAGTATTCTTTGAATGCCCTACTTGACTTAGGAAAACCAAATTGGTTTAGAAGAAGGTTACGTGCACGAAAAGTGTCTTAGATACACAATATCTTAATTTCTTAATTCAAGTATGATTCGACTTTGATTGGCGAACACAACTTGCAATGAATTTAGCGCACCCCCTTACCACATCCTTTGGAGTACACTGCTTTGCCGTATCTCCAGTGAACTCCTTACTGATATTCTTTTGGCGAACCCTCACTTGCAAGGCCAAAACTTCTAGGCCTTATCTCGAGACATTACATTGACAATCTGACAATGGCGATCGCTGATCAGTGGAGTTCATAACAACAACGAAAAACTGTTGGGCTCACAAGATTGTTCACTCTTAGTTTTGGTTATCATGGTGTTTGGCTTTAACCTAGAAGACCCAAATAATGCTTTTGAAAAGTTATTGTAATTTTTAATTATTTTACTTTTTTTTCTTAGGACAAAACCATGAAATTTTTTGACCGATTAGAGTTGATTGATTTTAATTATAATTTTGGTATTTATGAATATTATGAATAATTGAATGTTGATAAATTGAGAATCGTGTCTATACATACATGATTAAGCATGTCATGTGTACTTGTTTGCATATTTAATCATTCCTAGTTGAAACTGAAATTAAAACCTTGTATCGTTTTTAAAATATTAAATGGGAGAAGGTTCTTAAACAAGACCTACGGCCTCTATCAATTATCACTGTGTGATAACATAATAATACTTTGAGCCAGTTAACTTTAGTCGAACCCTATGGTTAGTATTATCACGTGGGCTCAATAGAGAGATTTTTTTTATGAATACAACTAATCATATATTGAGATTATCGCACATTAACTAATAAAAAATATATATTTATAATAGATGTTACATTGATGGTTATATATTTAAGATTATTCTAGTTAACTAACTTTTTTATGAAATTTTTATTTTTATTTTTTAACAATTCTTCAGTCTGCTTTTATCTTTAATTTTGTAAATATAAATTTCTTCATATTTTAATATTTAACATTTTAATCTTTTAAAATTTATAATTTTTATAATAAGTATTTGTTTGAACCATCCAATTCAACCGACTAAGAGATTGAAAGTCAAACTGATTCCACCTTCTATCTGTTTCTTATAAAAATATAAGAATAAATTGTTAAGGCTTAAAATTGTAAATTTGATTTTACTTTAAAAAAATATTATATTTGAATAAATTATATTTTATTATATTTAAATTAAACTATTCAAATTAATAAAATTAAAATCACAAAACAAACATTTTAAGAAATAAAATTACATTAGCCTATATTTGGATTGACTTTATAATATAAACTAGGAAAGTAAGGAAAAATAAATATCGTTCAATTTATTAAGAAAGTAAAAGAAAACAAATTTTAAATATGCGTTTTTTTTAAATAATTTTAATTTTTCCTTCTTTTCCACTATTTATTTTACATATGATTTACTTTATTTGACTTTTTAACTTTTACTTTAATTTACTTTCAATCCATAGTATTAATAAATCAGAAATGAAAACACACTTAAAGGAAATACCAACTCAACTCAACTACTTTATAAACATTCTATAATTCACCTTATTTGTTTGTGTCGTCTTTATATCATTTTTTTTCCGTATCATATTTCGTGTCACATCCAAATATTACACGGTACGGACAAATAATAGCCGTTAAAACAATTTCTTAATTTAAAAAAAAAAAAAACCCGAAGCATAAGCAAAAAAATAAACATAATTAATATAGTTTCTAGAAGGCTAAATAATAATGGGAAACCCGCCAGGATTCCTAGTTATAAACCAACAGAAATTTTTTGTCTGATTTCGCTTCTTTTTTTAAGTCTATAGTCAGACAGACCCACCTTCTCTAAGCCAACATCTCCTAAATTTACACCAAAATCCCTGAAATCAACACTATATGCCTTGGCTGCAAAAAGGATGTCATGCGATTCATACCAATCCATTATACTTCTGAAGCTTCCCCTTGAGAATTTCTTTTTAACATGACACCAGGGAGCATATGATAAAAATGCATGCTAGAGATGGATGCTTTGGTTATATCCTTTCTATCAATACCTGCACGTGTGCTGGTCACCGCTGGGGAGGTTCTGAACCAGTTACACCTGATGTGGTACTTGGTCCAGCACCATTTTCAGCTGGAGGAGAGGTGCCCCATTTTCCTTCCGACTCCAATGGCTCAACAATTTGGACTCCACCATCTGTTAATCCCAAAGCAAATTGATTTGGGTCGGATGGGTGTGCCGCAATGACAAGTGGAAAAACTCTCAAGCTGCTCAAGGTGCATTGTTAGAAACTTCCACCACAAAACGTATTGGATTGAATCAAGATATGATAATTAACTATAAACTCAAATTGTGTTTATGACTGTTTTAATAAATAGAAAGAGAAAAAGCACCTTGGATTTGGAGGTAAATATGCTGCGGGACTAATTCGACATCTCAATCTGAGTGTTGAAGCAGTAAGCACACCAACACTTCCATCTTCAAAACTCACATATATCGATTGGCTGTCACAGGAGTATGTTGCATGAGTAATTGGACCGCTGGCTTCTCGAGGGACCCACTGTTTGAGAAAACAATTCCAAAACAATATTAATAACCTCAAAATTAACCCCCCCCCCCAAAAAAAAAATAAAAAAAAGGTTCTATTGACAAATAGCAGACTGTACTAGCAGCAAAACGATTTCTAAAAGGTCGAATTTGGCATTGCCAGCCCACTCCTAAATACATGCATGAAAATATTCTAAATGCAATTACCTCCTGAAGTGCACTTGATTTAAACATAGATTGTAAGCAATAAAAATCTAGAAAATATATATTATACAGCAAATAAGCTCAGACACCTGCTTTAGGCATTCTAGTTTTGGTGCTTCAAATATTGCTATCTGTGTTTCATGAACTGCCAGCAAATGTATCTGATCTAGGTGAAACTGAACACGAGTCTCCGCATGAGGAGATGCTGCCCGGCCATTTGGGATTTGCAAGAACTTACTAGCTTGCTTCTCCCATCCATCTGTGCTCCATACACAGAGCTGTAGAGAAAAACAAACGTGGAATAATTAGCAGACAAACGGAGAGTTAACTCCATAAAAAGTACTAAAATCATTTTTATAAGACATCCTATTCATGGTAAGTCCTATGAAGTTCTGTGTAGTGTTTAATATGATAAAACTACCAACAAAATAAGTAGGAAAGACCTTATATAAGCATAATAAATTAATATGTTTTCACAACCATAAATTCAATGGAATCATTCCCTACCCAAGCTTTCCCTATGGTCCTTAACAAGATTAACCCGATCTAAGCCAATGACTCTAAACTTCAGCTTAACCATATCTCAAAGTATCAATTATTCTAGCTTTCTCAATGTGGATTGTTGAACTGCTTTAGGATACAACAAGCATGTGGGAAAGAAGCTAATATTTTGTACCTGACTGTCGGCTCCCGAAGATACAAGCACGTTCAGAGTATGAGAGAAGGCAAGACCTGTTATTCTTTTCTGATGACCTTTTAACTTTGTTTTCACCTGTTAAAAATAGAGCACGTAGTTAATTAAATAATTTCCACTTACGTATCAACAACCATCGAAGTTTTAAGTCAATTAAAAGGACCTCATCCACCCGAACATTGTAAATTTGGATCGATGAATCATCCATGCCTATGGCGATGATATTATTGTCCTGAGGATGAAATGCAAGAAATGTAGCTGCTGGTGGTGGGGGCATGAACGTTGTCATTGTCTGCATATTAAGAAAGCACAAAGATACAACAATGAATATAAAGAAGTATGGAATCAGATTATGCAAACAACGATCATCACAAAAAATAACCTCATTGTCAGTCCGTTTCAACCTAAAAATCTAACCAACTAAACAGTCTCAATTAATCAGCATTCCTTAAACTTCATGACTATAATATGAACACTTATCCATTTAAATGGCCTATTAACCTAAAAATCCAAAGCTTTCCTAAAAATGTAATCATGTCCAAAGAATGAGATGAGTGGAGAATGCCCTACCTTAAATGTCATCATATTGAATAGTGAAATTTTACCCCCTGAAGCCGACATGACGTAAGAATCATTCTTTGAAAGTGCAAAGCATGGAACAGCATCTTCAGGATTTGTATCACTTATATCATTGGTCATCAATATTCCACTTGAAGGCTGCCATAATTGTGGTGCTACACTAGTTGTGGCCTACAACAGGCAGGACTTAGTTAATATCTAGCTTATAATAACAATAAGAAAACAAAATCAACTAAAAATAGAATTAGGAAACCAGATATGCGACCTAGCAAAGAGTTGTTAAAGAAATTAAAACACCTTCCCAGTTACGTTGCGATCATTCCTCTGCCATTTCCAGAGCTTGTGTACAGCATTAGACGCTAATGCCAATATGGCAACTCCAGAATTTGTATATATTAGTCTTGAAACCTGAAATCAAGCAAAAAAAAAAATAATCACTTGTCCTTTTTCTATAAATAAATAAGTACATATTATCAACAAAAATTCGTTAAATTTCAAATCACTAACTGCATAAGACGATACTCTCTCATGGTATTTTAAGCATCTACATTCATCAAGTCATTGAAAATTACCATATTAAATAGAGCACTCTTTATGTTTATTTATCATACTCTACTCGAGTATAACCACAGCCTAACCAAACTGCAAATATTTATATAGTTAACTTAGGTACCAAAGTATTAACCACGATAGCTGAAAAACACAATAGTTGTTTGCCACACAGAAGAGGATAAAATCTTATTGAACTATTCATGAGAAGCTGATTTTAGAAAAAGGCATATTCAGGCACAACTATGACCAAGTTCTATAGTGTTACACAACTAGAGACTGAGCTTTACCCTCATTGCTGTCAAACTATCAGGAAGCCTCAAGGAGCGGCACTGTGATGGTTCATTAATTTCTGTAAGTTTCCAGATCCTAGATTTTTCCGCTGACTCATCTGTAATCCTGGGCTTTATATCAGCCAAAGTTCGAGCATCATTGTTCTGGAGAGACACAAAACAGCAAAGGTTAGATCATAATAGATCATAAACTGTTTCATACAAAAATTACTTGTTACAGATTGCATTTAAAAGATTATGTAAATTTCTGCCAAATGTATTTAGGGTAAGATTATGAAAGGTAACTCGCCGTTCCAACTATAGCAGCTACTGGTGCAGCCCGATCACCAATGGTTGTTCCAATAGTTGCATTGTTAGAGCCAAATGGACCAACACTAGGAGCCTATTACATAAATCAGGCACTCAGGAAATATATTTTCATACAACAAATATGCATAAATGATTGCATAGTTGTACGTATTTGTATATATAAAGAGCTTTTACCTTTACTATAGCAGCAGGAGCAACTCTAGAAGCATCAAATGAACGATTCTCCACCGTCCTTAGGAACCTAACCCCATCTGAGTTTGCTAGAATTTTAACCCCATTATCATCAGTTGAAACAGCTAACAATGTTCCTTCCTTGTTAAATCTAATGCAAGGAGAAGGCTGCATTTTGTTATAACAATTAAGGTTAGTAGGGAGAGTAAGCATCAGACAGCCTAACATGAAATGAGGCATACGCTTATGTACCGGCAATCCACCATCAGCTGGAGTACTTGTTAATAGATTAAGATTGTCCATGTCCCAGAATTTGACAGAGAACTCATCACCAGCAGCCAAGAACCTATTCTTTGTTGTGTCAAATTGAACAACTCCCACAGGTCTCTTTCCAAGACCAAAATATGTCCTCTTGACAGCTCCTTCACTTTCATTCCATTCCACCAAGAATGATTCCCCTTCTTTGTTTGTCCCACATGAGAACAACCTATAAGTGGCAGATATAAATTAAAGGATTAATATTACTGTTAAAGACTAGAAAGAAAAAGAACAACCCCAAAAGAGAAAGACCAGAATTATGGAGTACAAATAAGACATGAACCTTGTTCCATCAGCACTGTATTGCATTGTTGTGGATGACTGACCAGGAGCATTATAGTCAACTCTTGAGCCCATATTATCATACAACCATGCCTTTATTTTCCCATCAGTTGCCGTTGAGAAAATGAACTGAAAACACAGAAGAAAACAAAGAAGAAAATGGAAGTCTTTAAGCTTGACAGCAAAATAAACATGAAACTTACTGGAAACCAATGATTAAAAATGTATAAATTCCCAAAAAAAGAAACCCCAAAAGAAAGGTAGATAAGTTCTTAAGGAATGTGAAAGAAACCAAAAGGGAGTGGTGGTTCCATAACAAGCTCAATATCCCAATATTTCAAATATTTTTTCCATGTCGCGTAGTGTAGATTATGTTTACAACCCTCCTATATTTATTTAAACATGACTTAAGCATAAAGAAGAGGTCATTGGAGGTAAAGCCACTGAATTTACAAACAGAAACTGCAGTTTTCATGCTAGAACTCAAGCAAAAAAAGTTTGCCTTTCTGCTCCAGAACATTGTAAGACAAACCACTCCAAAACAAGTGATTGAGGAAAAGCTAAAAGCAGACTTGGATTAAACATAAATAACATTAAATGCATAATTATCTAATTCTATGCATTCCATCTGTTAAGATTCTTTGGATAAAATGGTGAAAAAATTTTAGCTTAGTTTCCTAAACAAATGATTGGCTTTTTTTTGTAAACTACGAAAAAAATAAGTGTACATTTTTCAGGGTTTAGGATTTTGGGTCTCACTGTTGAAATGGAAAAGAAATCTAAACTAAAGAACAAGTGAGTATCAATCTCCAAGGTACTGTTTGTTACCTGAATATTTTCCTTGTGATGAGGGCATATGGAATAGACAGGTGCTTCATGACCCTCAAAAGTATGTTGTTTGGCCCCAGAAGCTGCATCCCATACCTACAAGATGTGAGCCTGTTAGAAAGCCATATCAAACAGATGGAGTCAGATTATTTTATAAAAATAAAAAGATGACAAGCAACCTTAATAACCCTGTCCTCGCCACAAGTGACAACAGACAATTGCTTGTTGGGGTAGGAGAACGCGAGATCATTAACACTTCCAGCATGAGCCTCAATCTAAAATAAAAAATATTTCAGTGAATATATTTAGGAGAAAGCACCATGTCCTGTCTGAGGCCACATAAGTAATTTAAATTAGAAACTTAAAACTAGATGAGCCTAATCGAATTGACTGATCAGACAAACCTCTAAGCGGTTACGTAGATCATCACCACCATGGTAGGAATATATGTGCACAATATGCTTGGAGTATGCAACACCTGAAATAGGGAGAAAATCTCAAATCTAGTATTTGATTTGCATGAAAAAATCTCCTATGTACAGAAGTAGGCTATCAGAAGTCCAATTGTTATAGCTCCAAGAATTACCAAAAAGAGCTCCATCAGGGCTCCACACAACACGGTTGACCGAGACTGTATAATCATTCGCCAAAGATGCCTGTGAGAATCAGAAGGTTACATTTTAAGAAGCACAAAATAACTACTTCATGTTCAGTATATCTTGTTAAGAGGTGAAACAAAGAAATACCTGCAGAGGCATTGAACACGCTGAAAGGTCCCAAACCTTAAAAGTTTTATGAGCTATCTTTTCACCACTACCTACTTCCCACACCATGATATCACCGATGTTTGTTCCCACTGAAATTACAAACCAAATACAGAGAAAATACAATTAGCACACAACATGAAAGGGAAGCTAAAACCAGAATACAGAAACGTATGCAATTTAGAGGAAATGAAATCTAAGCATGCATGAAAATTTTTATATCACGGTGGGTTGGCTCACCTAGAAGTAGAATTTGTTGTACTGGATGGAAATCCATGCTCTTGACAGCAGACCCCTGACTTAGAGTCATAACAACAGTCTTGGGCAAGTCATCAAGTGAGTATGAACTCTGACCGTGGGTCTGGCCAGCATATGGAACAGGCAAAATAGTTACTGGCAGATTATTGACCTGCTGAAGGAGCAGCTAATCAGATGCCCTTCATTAAATATCATTTCATGCAAAAGGTGGAAGGATGATGCTATGTTACAAGATGGAGCAGACCTCATACTACTCAGAATTGCAGCCATAAGACTAATGGCAGAAAAACCCTCAAGGTGATATACAAGCCAACTAAAATCCACAAAATTGTCGAAACTGTATAAATTGTCTATTACCAGTTTTTCCCTTTCTGGTGATAAAGAGCAACCAATTATGAGCAATTAATGACAGAAATGTAAAAGTAACCAAGAATGGAACTCAAAAACCAAGCAAAGCAAATAAAATTTTTCATTCTGCCTCATGGACCCTGTTATACCACATTTCATTGATTACTCATAATTTACGTAAAACGAGGAAAGCAGCAACTAATTAACAAAAATTTTCAACTTAGTGTAAAAAGAAGGTTTTATATAAATCTAAATCATTACATGAATTAACTAATTTCCTCTAAACCTCAACAAATTGCATCACATGCATCTCAAAGCCGTACAATTTGATGGATATAAAAAATTGATATGCATGTCTTACACAGAGGTCATCAGGTAAATCTAATTGAGAACAAGAACAATGGGTATTATTAGTATGTGATACCTCGTCTGGCATTGCAAAGGGCCTTGATCTCTTCAAAACATGTTCAGAATCTGCTGACTGGTAGTCCAGAGCTGGGTTATTGGTTGGAGGAGTTCTAGGTCGTTTCAAGATTGCAGCTGCCGTTTTTTAAAATATATAGAAGGTAAGATGATAGTCCATCAAGATATGCATTTCACTAAAAGCACTATGCAGCCTGTATCCTAAAATCTCCATGCTCTGGCAAATTTCCAGTGTTTCTTGGTTTTACATCTTAAAAACATACTAGCAACAAATATGCCTTTACCTAACAGTTTCACGTATCATGTCCTGTCAGAGGCCACATAATTCTAAATACAGATATAGCTTCAAAACAGCCCCCGACATGAAAAATGTATAACTTAGTAAAGCAAAAGCACTTTGAAGTCAATGAAAACATCCTATCAATAACCACCTGCATTGTTAGGTGCAGTAAGTCCTATTGGTCCAGCAGAAGCCACAGGATGAGGCACAGGAGTTGGGTTAGCCATCCATCCCGCAAGAGAGGTTGGAAGAGCAGCAGGTGTGGGCTGAAAGGGCTGCAAATACATGTACATGAAGTCAAAAGAAATACACACTCCAAAAACAGCCAAATTACTTATGACTTCTATTAACTTACACCATGAGCACCCAGTGGAGGAAAACCCCCTGCCTTTGGAACAGCGCTCATTAAAGGATTAGTGACAGGGGATGGAGCTCGAGCACCATTTGGTTGCCCACAACTGTGGTCTACAAATAGAGTTTTTATGTCTGGATTAGGTCTTGGATTCTTACAAAGCTGATGCTGCCAGTTCAAACTGCATTAACGACAATAAATAACCGTTAGGAAGCTCACAGACGGAAGGAATCAGGTATAGAATCTAGACACCAGAATATGAGACCTCTGATTTATTAGTGTCCGCAGTCTTGAATTCTTCAACGTAGGAAACTGAAGCTTATCACGGAAAAGGGGGTTAGCCTCTATTAGCTTCTTTAATTCAGCAAGCATTATACCCCTAGCAGATTTTGTATCTCCATATTTTGATAGTTGCTCATTTTCTCTGTGTATTAACATAAGCCATCAAATCTCATGAACACAAACACAAAGAAGACAAAGTTCTGCCATATTAGACAAGCAGAATAGGAGAACTAATATTTCAGTTGTACCTAAAGTTTTCCAACGTCAACAGATGTGTAATTTCCTTAAAAAGTTCCTCATTAAAAGCTGAAAACACTTTTAGGTCCTTAACTAAAATCTCCACGGCTTTGGTGCGATCCCGCCTGCATTTATGTCAGGAAAATACAGATGAACTTACTATCATTCGCTTTATAATGACAACTAAATTAACTTGCAAATTTGATAATCCAACTCACAAGGCTGACCAAGTAGAGGACGGAATTAGAAGACGTATCAAAAATGAACTTTTAAAAAAAGGGCTTACTTGTCCAGTGCTTCAAGGTACTTCTGTTTTCGAATCTCAAAGAAAATTTTCATGGAATATCTATTATCATCAACTTTTGTAAACCCTGAAAGATACTTCTCCACTTCATCCCATTCTCCATTTGTCACCATTTCCTCAAAATATCTCAAATTGAAGAAAAACCCCGACTCTTGCTCCAATCTATTAAATTCAAATATATTAATCAACAAATACACAAAACAATGCATGAACAGATTAAAAATTTTAAATTCTAAAAAGACAGAAGAAAAGAAAAGAAAAATAAAAAAGAGTAAAAAGATAAGAGCATACTTATGAACAGTGTCTTTAAATTTCTCCTCATCAAGGAATTGAAGTATAAGGAACACAAGTTCTCTGCTAAGCGAGGACATGATTCTAATTCTGTAAAAAGAAATCAAAAAAATAATAAAAGAACAAAGAGATCTGAGCTTCTCATATTCAATTATACTTCAAAAAATAACCTAAAAAACCCTAAAAAATTACAGTCCCAACTCTTAAAATTCAACAACCGAATAATATCATCCGAAATTTAAAAAAAAAGATATATAAAAAAATATAGAATGAAATGAAAATTTACCAGATTAATTGCACAGATCGGAAGAAATTTTTGGAGAAAGCGAAGAGAACGGCAGGTCGTTTTACTGCTTTCTCTTCTTTCTTTTTCTTTTTTTTTTCTCCTTTTAGAGCTGTTTGTCTCGCCTGTCTCTCTCTCTCTCTCTTTTCTGGGTTGATGTTTCTGGTGAAGTATTTATACAGAAGAGAAAAGGGTTAGGATTTGAAAGATGAGAAAATAAATTAAGAAACAAACAAAATGAAATTAATAAATATGCCAGCATCAGACAAATCAAATACCGTAAACGAGACGAGATGAGAAAATCATAAACGAGACGAGATGAGAAACGAGATCTATTAATATGGAAATACTATATAGGCCTTTCCTCCCAACCAATCAAAATTCTTCCCTATTCAAATATTTTTTTTCATGCAACCTTCCAACTTAAACTCTCTCTTTTTTTCCATTTATATTGAAAATTAAAATAAAATCACAAAAACTAGTAAATTAATTCAAACATATTAAATTTTGGGTGAGCTAAAATTCAATGTAATTAGAATTTTTTCTTAAAAAAGAGAGTAGAAATTAAGAAAAAATCTTTAATAGAGAGATGAAAATGGGGATTTTTTTCCTTTTGTTTCTAATCATTTACGTTTTTTTTTAAATGCAATCTTATCATTAAAAAAAAAGTTTGACTTAGAAGCTAACATGGAAAAATTGGAACCATAAATAAGATAATAAGAAAGGGTATATAAATAATTTCCCTAGAAATTGGGATTCAAATCATAAGTTGAGCTACTTATAGTGATAAGTAGAAGGACTTATAAGAGTTATTAAATACGCTGTATTTTATGGACTACTTCCCAAGGCATAATTACCAAATTTATCATTACATATCGTAATTTCAAACACTTTTTAAAGTCTCCAGTTTCTGATTTTTTAACATTTTCTGTTATGTGGAGCTCTCTTCAATTTAATTTATTTATTAATGTTATGGTGTCGTATTAAAGTATTTTACAACAAATTTAATTATTGTGTTATATAAATAAAAATTATTTATTATTTATAATTATTGGATTTAAAAACACTTTACCATAAAAAAGAAAAGAATTAGATTAGCATGCCACCTTTTAAGATAAGGGAAGTATTAACTGATTAAGGTAATATATATGGTAATTAATGCATTACTTTTCTTTGTTTTTTTTACTAAAAATATGTAATTAAATGTGGAAAAGTAAGCTGACCTTAATTTTTCTTTTTACTATTTGTATGAAACTTACTATAAGCTTTCCATATTTAAAAACAAATCCATAAATAATATTCAGATATTTCCTTATTTGAAAAACAAATCCATTAAAAAATAGTTAGGTAATCTATAAGTATATATTAAAGTTGTGTCTAAATCATGCCTCTTTTTGGCATATGTAACAAAATAAACCATGTTATAAGGACTAAAATTGAATTAGTATTTTATTATTTTAATGATTTATTTAATTAAATTATACAATTCAACCATCAATCCAATTCTAAAAATTTAGAATATATTTTAATTTTAAATTTAAAAGCTTAAATGAATCGTACTAATACCTTTATATTAAAGGAAGGTCCTTTCTTGTGATGACATGTGACTCTCTTACTCATTCTCTTCTTCTTTTCATTTTACAAAAGAATAGTTAAATTTCATCTTTGGTCACTCTATTATGCTTAAAGTTGATATTTAGTCTATATACTTTATTTTCTAGCATAATTTGTTCCATATATTTTTATAACGTTATTAATGAGTCCAAATAGTTAATGTTGTTAACTTTTCGATTAAAATGTTATGTGATTATATATAATTTGAATACCCTAAAAGTCTTAGAGACAAACACGTGACTTCCTATTTATTTTAGGTTTACATAAGTGCTTACATTTTCCTTGGTAGTTTTAGAAAAGTAGTTAAATTTTAGTTTTGATCCCTTTAGTATGCTTAAATTTGATATTTAACCGCTAAACTTTAAATTCTAATGTAATTTGGTCCCTATAATTTTATAATGTAGTTATTAATTAGTTCAAGTAGCTAATTTCATTAATTTTTCAATTAAAGCATTATGTGGTTATAGTAATTTGAATAGCCTAAGAGTCTTAGAGATGGATATGTGTCTTTTATTTCTTTTAGACTTGCCTTGTTTCTTTTTTATATATTATAAAATAATAATCAAATTTTAGTTTTAGCTCTTATACTATGTTGAAACTTGGGATTTAATCTATATCCCTTATTTTTTACATAATTTGATCCTTCTACTTTTATAATGTCATTAGTTAGTCTAAATATTTAATATTAACTATTTCAATTAAAATGTTGATGTCAATTTTCTTAGGCACACTATTCAAATAAAAGTTATTTTATCAAGACAAGTTTGAATAAATGTTTTTAAGAAAAATTTATATAAATATTTTCAATGTTATTTTTATTTTTATGTGACTATCAATTTTTTTTAATTTTAAAATGTTGCACTAATGAATTTAGTAGAAGGATTTTAATAGTGGTAATAGTTAGATCTAAATTTTTAAATCTAAAGAGTAGGTGGTTTAGATTTCTAAAAATAAAATAGGATAGTAGTATATTCTAGATTTTAAATTTGTACTCCCAAATTTAACATAAATACATAATTAACCCAAGGCGAAGCATAGAAATCATCTTAGTTAAAATTGATACCTAACTTGGCTAGATTAATCAACCTAAAAATGCATAAAATAAGGAAGCAGTTGTAGAAGATATATGGAAAGCAAAATAGTGTTAGGTAGGTCATCATTTGGGGTGAGTAATTATAAATGGTTGGCAAGTTTGAGTAATTATTATAATTTTCAAGTTTTATCTAATTGAATATAATTAGATATCCTAATTAATTGTTTCAATTCTTAAAAGAAGTTGAGAATTTGAGCATTTAAATGGGTTAATTAGCTAAATTAAAAATTTTTATACTAGTTGATTGAGTTTTAACTCGTTGATATCAATATTATTATAAGTGCAAGAGAATATAAGTTTGAGCACATCGAAACACGTGTACTTTAAGAAACTAATTTTTATTTGGGAATTATATTTCCTTAAAAATGGAAATATGTTTCCTTTTAATAAAGGTGGGAATGTTGAAATGTACCATTGATGTAACACCCCAAACCCGGCCCAGAAGTTACGACCGAATCTGGCGTGTCACATTGAAGTGTTTTTCGAAAACCATGTTTCCATTGAAAACCCTTCTTGATGTTTAGAAACTTTTACCGTTTAAACTTGTATAAAACTTTAGCCTTATTTTTTTCCAAAACGTGATTCATTGTAATAATAAAAAAAATTGTTAACAACCTTGTAAAATCTTATGGGAAACTTTGAAAACTTATAAACCTTTGTAGTGGCAGAAACATGTTATTTTAAAAACAGTTAAGTATCGAGAAATCAAACCTTCTTTGTTATGGCTTAAAGTGAATGGAAGCTGTGCACCAGGTAGGAAGCCAGAAAAGAGGTGGTGAGTCTATTGGACTGCTTAAGTACCAAGCTCTTCATGGATCCAATCCTAGACATGCACACATCCATTGCCACACTTAAAGCATATTGCTTGTCCACGAACCACAAATTAAGTTTAAGTCTATTTAAAATATTTATTTCCTTTGAAAACATTTACTATGGAAGCTTTGCTCGTAATCGGGATATTTTGAAAATAAGTAACTTTTATAAAAGCGCCTAGAGCTAACCAATTTAATAACCCAAAATATTAAAAATAATAAAAAGAGCGGCCTTATTACAACTTAAACCAAAATAAAAATAATCAAAATAATAATTATGAAACTTATTTTAAAGAAAACGAAACTTAATCTTTGTGGCCACTCGAATCCCTTGACTCCAAGTCCATCGATCTAAGGCTCACCGCAAAAATGGGAAAAAGGGGGTGAGTTTGGAAAACTCGGTGTGTAAAGTATCCCAACCGAGCCCAAATCGGTTCAAGCTTTCTTGGGCCTAAGCCCTATTCAAATCGATGTTAACTAGGCCTTAGCCCATATCAAGATTAATCTGGGCCATAGCCCTTACAAGATAAGAGTATCTTGGGCCTAGCCCATATCAATATCAATCTGGTCGTAGCCCTATTACAAGTCGAGATATATTGGGCCTTGCCCATATTAACTGATTGGGCCCATTTTAATACTGATTGGCCCATAATAAAACGATCTCATATGATTCATGCATGATAACCCCATCCAACCTCGCACTTGCCTCCGTCCATCCCTACACTTCCGTGGGGAATAAATCACCCACGCCATCCCTACACTTACAGTGTTAGCACCGATTGCGGCACTAACTATAATCCGCAACAAAGTTGCTTATATCAGAATATGTGGCACAGCCACCAGAACGGGTTCTTCCTCCATAACAAAACCCAACCCCATGCAAGCAGATATACATGTCATGGCATATAACAAAATGTAATCGAATATCATGTATTTGGTCAAAATTAACCCGTGGGTATGCGGTCATTTTGCACCTAGGGTAAAACGATAATTTTCATACTTAGGGTAGTTTAATAAAATTTACTATTCTAGAGTTTATATACATATTCTAACCATTAACACATTAACTGAAACACTTACCGAGCGTTTTTACCGAATCAGGCCCGTTGGCCCACTAACCTATTTTCGGCCCATTAGACCCAAATATACCGAAGTGCACGAAATTACGACTCTGCAATCATCTGCTTGCGATTATCAAAATTAACAACCAAACCACTCACAAGTGCTCAGACGCTCGCAAGTTCATAAATGCCGCTTTTCGGCTTTTACCGATCTAGTCTATGAATGGGTGTCGTTTACACACTTTTTGTGACTTAAACGTTGACGAGTTCCACACACGAACGCCTACAATCAATTACTAATACGTTAACTATGAATCCATAGCAACTTATCGCAAAACTCCTTACTAAAATCGACCATTAACACTTTAGGCACTAGTGTTCTTACCTTTCTTAGAAAAAATGGACTAGATCTAATTCTGGTCGTTCCAAATATCCAAGCCTTCATTAGTAGCCTTTAATCCACACTATAGGAAAACAAATCAGATATCACCACTAAACCTTTTGAGTACAATCAACAGGCACCCTTTGCATATAGGGGTTTTTCGGCTTTTACCTTAATTCATGAATAACGAAAGAAAGATTCGAGCGTTTACCTATATTGTTATGACACTACTCCCAATCGATTGTAGATCCAACTACAGCACAAGAAGGGAAAAATACTCAACCAAGGGTTCGGCCTTTGTAGTACCTCAAAGTAATAAGATTTCGATTTTGAAAGAAAAGATACGAGGTTTGGCTTCAATGGAAATTCGGCTAACCAGTTTTTTTGAGGATTTATGAGAGAAAAGAAGAAGAAGAATATGAAGGATTTAGGTTCGGGAAAAAGATAGGATGAGAATCAGCAAGATGAGAAAGAGGAGAGAAGAGGGAAAGAGATGAGAGATATAGAAAAGAATAGAAAATAGAAGAAGGAAAAAAAAAATAAATAAATAAATAAATCTTAAAGGCCTAAAATATTCGGCACTCTTTAGCTATGGCCGAATGAGGAATTCTTTTTAAATTCCAATTCCCTAATTTGCTCCTTGATTTTTGGCCAAATTTGAAGTTTGAATTTCATTCAAACTCCCCAACCGATCAGCATTATCCACCTGCTTGCACCGCTTCTGCATGCTGCCAAGAGTCCTGGTTAGACCCCAATTCCTCCCCACGCATGCAGCAAAAAAACCCAAACCTTGCATGCCCTAACCCCAGACCTCCGTCTGCCTTGCGCCCACCCTCGTGCTACTGGCCACTGCACCATGCTTTCTTCCTTGCTAATACATGGTCACAATTAATTATAAACTTTACCCTTGATTCGACCCACTTTAAAATTAAATGCAATTCATTTGCATCAGACTCGAACTGCGCCTCTCTATATACCCAAAGACGCTACTGACCATCGAGCCACAGCGCTTCTTGTGACATAGCTCGGTCGCAATTATTCTTAAACCTTATTTTAGTGCGATCGGCTTATTAAAATAAAAACAAGCCTTTGCGTGTGCCAACCCTCGAACCTAGGCACTATACCACACTCCCAGCCTCGCCATCGGGCCGAGCTTCCTTTTGTGTTACCTTTTATCCCCAACTTTATATAACTCTCTGCGTGGTTCCACGATATAAAGAAAAATAAAACTCTTTTGCACTGTTGGGAGTCGAACCCCAACTCTCCTTCCCACTACCTAGCATGCTTAGCCACTAGGCCAAGTGCTCCTTTATGCTAAAACTCAGCCCAAGTTATTAATAAGGCCTATTGCCCGGATCCCTAAAGAAACAAAAATAATTATTTTTGCTAGAGTCTTGGATCGAATTTTTCCCATACTTTAAATACTTCTAAATTTATTTAAAACTAAAATAATAATAATAATAATAATAACCATAATAATGAAGATTTCAAATACTATAATATATATATATTTTTTCCTAATAATAATAATTATAATTTCAGTAAATCAATAAAATTAGATACAAGTAAAATTTTTTAATAATATGTTAATTTAAACACAAAATTAACAACAATAATTTTATAAATATATTTGTATCTAATAATTATAATGATAATAATTTTCATAAAAATTAAAATATTAGTACTAACATAAATATTTTATCAATATATATATTTTTAAACACTAGTAATATTCAAAACTTCTCAATATTCAGGTTTTCTTCTATCCGAATCCCAGACTCAAAGCCCAACTCTTCTAGGCCCAATTTTTGGGGCGTTACAACTCTATCCCCCTAAAAAAATTTCGTCCTCGAAATTTCCAACTATCAACTAACTGTATTACTCAAGTCAAACCACTATGCTTCTGCTGCGCACTCTAGCTCTAATTGTAAATTAAGTAATTAATACACCATGAGAGAAGTACGTACCAGCATCCGCTTCAGGAGCGTCTCCATTCTCACGGCAACATGCTTCATAGACCAAAGTGGTTGTCTCGCCAAGATGTCCCATACCCTATCCGGTGCTCCACGACCACGACCCATTCCATTGCTACTGACCTCTGTCTGGTCACGACCACCCTCGGCGGCTGTATATTACCCGTACTAGTAGTTTGTCCATAATCTGGTCTCCGAGGACACTCTTTGAAACGATGCTCCATCGATCCGCATCTTAAACAGGCTCCAATCCTTTTTCCAGCATTCGCCATAATGGCTTTTCCGCAATCAACACAAGGTTGTAATCTAACAAAGACAACGAGGGCTTCACTCGGACCGACCCATCCGCCTACGGCACCTTTCCTGTGCCTTTGATCGAATTGGAAGGCTTTAAATCCATTTTGTTTCTACTCCTTTTCTTTTCCGGCTCTGGCGCTCGGTAGGCTTCACATCCTCAGCTATTTTAGCTTTCTCTACTAATGCCGCAAAATCTCGCTGCCTCGTGGAGCTATTAATACCCGTAGACTATCCCGGAGGCCATCCTCGAACCGAACACAACGTTCGTACTCTGTTGCTACTATTCCACGGGCATATCGGCTAAGTCGCAAAAACTCTGCCTCATACTCAGCCACAGACCGATCCCCTTGAGTTAAGTTTAAGAATTCCTTCCTCCGGGCATCTACATAGCTTGCCCCAACATACTTCCCTTGAAATGCGAATTTAAAGAATTCCCAGGTAATCCGCTCGAGTTGGATACCCTCTTTCACAGTCAACCACCACTGGTAAGCTTCCTCCCTAAGTAGTGATATCGCCCTTTCAGCTTTTGTTCAGTAGTGCAATCCGGTCATCCATTATTCTCTCCGTGGCTTCCAACCAAGATTTCACCACATTCGGGCTACTCAGAAATGCCCTTAAAACTTCGCTCCATTCGATCGGAGCGTTAAAGCCCGACCCACGGCTTCCGGTACCGGTGTTGGGTCTAGCGACCCTCTCCGAATCTGAAGCATGGCTTGGGATAGTCGTCATCCCTAGCCGCACGATCATCTGGTCTTGTCCCACTATCTCGTCGTGGCGATGCGGTGTCTCACTAGCGTCCACCAGGTATAGTATCGAGGCAAGGGGCTCACTCGAGCCCTCTACGGCCTCTACCACGGCCCTAGTACCCGATCCACGAGTACCACGTGTGCTCATTGTATCTATCGAATTGTCTCGTATTAAGAGTTTTATGCAGATAGAGTTTCAGAGTTCGCTTTCACAAATCTCAGCCTAGCTACAGTCTCAATCTTATAGTCTCAATATAGTTTTAACTACAATGTCATAGCAGAGTTTCAATAATATAACAGATACTTAGTAAAGTTTAGAAAAGGTACTTGCAGACTTGGTGCCGGGGATTCAGTGTGCCACTTCTTCAGAAATCAGCAATTCAAATTTATTCTTTGTGCATTTTGAAAACAAAATTTAAAAGAATTTTCTAACATTTTCACAAAATCGATTTTAGTGTTTTTTCCATATAACTAGATTTCAAAATTTTATAAAAACTTTTGGACCCGATCCACAGCCGAGTTGTTGCAACCGGGCTCTGATACCACTAAATGTAACACCCCAAACCCGGCCCAGAAGTTACGACCGAATCTGGCGTGTCACATTGAAGTGTTTTTCGAAAACCATGTTTCCATTGAAAACCCTTCTTGATGTTTAGAAACTTTTACCGTTTAAACTTGTATAAAACTTTAGTCTTATTTTTTTCCAAAACGTGATTCATTGTAATAATCAAAAAAATTGTTAACAACCTTGTAAAATCTTATGGGAAACTTTGAAAACTTATAAACCTTTGTAGTGGCAGAAACATGTTATTTTAAAAACAGTTAAGTATCGAGAAATCAAACCTTCTTTGTTATGGCTTAAAGTGAATGGAAGTCATGCACCGGTAGGAAGCCGAAAAGAGGTGGTGAGTCTATTGATTGCTTAAGTACCAAGCTCTTCATGGATCCAATCCTAGACATGCACACATCCATTGCCACACTTAAAGCATATTGCTTGTCCACGAACCACAAATTAAGTTTAAGTCTATTTAAAATATTTATTTCCTTTGAAAACATTTACGTTATGGAAGCTTTGCTCGTAATCGGGATATTTTAAAATAAGTAACTTTTATAAAAGCGCATACAGAGCTAACCAATTTAATAACCCAAAATATTAAAAATAATAAAAAAGCGGCCTTATTACAACTTAAACCGAATAAAAATAATCAAAATAATAATTGCGAAACTTATTTTAAAGAAAGCGAAACTTAATCTTTGTGGCCACTCTGAATCCCTTGACTTCAAGTCCATCGATCTAAGGCTCACCTGCAAAATGGGAAAAAGGGGGTGAGTTTGGAAAACTCGATGTGTAAAGTATCCCAACGAGCCCAAATCGGTTCAAGCTTTCTTGGGCCTAAGCCTATTCAAATCGGTGTTAACTAGGCCTTAGCCCATATCAAGATTAATCGGGCCATAGCCCTTACGATGTGAGTATCTTGGGCCTAGCCCATATCAAGTATCAATCGGGTCGTAGCCCTATTACAAGTCGAGATATATTGGGCCTTGCCCATATTAAACTGATTGGGCCCATTTTAATACTGATTGGCCCATAATAAAAGCGATCTCATATGATTCATGCATGATAACCCCATCCAACCCTGCACTTGCCTCCGTCCATCCCTACACTTCCTGTGGGGAATAAATCACCCACGCCATCCCTACACTTACAGTGTTAGCACCGATTGCGGCACTAACTATAATCATGACAAAAGTCGCTTATATCGAATATGTGGCACGACCACCGAGCAGGTTCTTCCTCCATAACAAAACCCAACCCCATGCAACAGATATACATGTCATGGCATATAACAAACAGAATCAGAATATCATGTATTTCAGTCAAAATTAACCCCAGGGGTATGACGGTCATTTTGCACCTAGGGGTAAAACGATAATTTTCATACTTAGGGGTAGTTTAATAAAATTTACTATTCTAGAGTTTACATACATATTCTAACCATTAACACATTAACAGAAACACTTACCGAGCGTTTTTACCGAATCAGGCCCGTTGGCCCACTAACCTATTTTCGGCCCATTAGACCCAAATATACCGAAGTGCACGAAATTACGCACTCTGCAATCATACTGCTTGCGATTATCAAAATTAACAACCAAACCACCTCACAAGTGCTCGCACGCTCGCAAGTTCATAAATGCCGGCTTTTCGGCTTTTCGGCTTTTACCGATCTAGTCTATGAGTGGGTGTCGTTTACACACCTGTTTGTGACGAAACGCTGACGAGTTCCACACACGAACTGCCTACAATCAATTACTAATACGTTAACTATGAATCCATAGCAACTTATCTGCAAAACTCCTTACTAAAAATCGACCATTAACACTTTAGGCACTAGTGTTCTTACCTTTCTTAGAAAAAATGGACTAGATCTAATTCTAGTCGTTCCAAATATCCAAGCCTTCGATTAGTAGCCTTTAATCCACACTATAGGAAAACAAATCAGATATCACCACTAAACCTTTTGAGTACAATCAACAGGCACCCTTTGCATATAGGGGTTTTTAAACTTTTACCTTAATTCATGAATAACGAAAGAAAGATTCGACGTTTACCTATATTGTTATAACACTACTCCCAATCGATTGTAGATCCAACTACAGCACAAGAAGGAAAAATACTCAACCAAGGGTTCGCCTTTGTAGTACCTCAAAGTAGTAAGATTTCGATTTTGAAAGAAAAGATCGAGGTTTGGCTTCAATGGAAATTTGCTAACCAGTTTTTTGAGGATTTATGAGAGAAAAGAAGAAGAAGAATATGAAGGATTTAGGTTCGGAAAAAGATAGGATGAGAATCAGCAAGATGAGAAAGAGGAGAGAAGAGGAAAGAGATGAGAGATATAGAAAAGAATAGAAAATAGAAGAAGGAAAAAAAATAAATAAATAAATCTTAAAGGCCTAAAATATAAGACTCTTTAGCTATGGCCGAATGAGGAATTCTTTTAAATTCCAATTCCTAATTTGCTCCTTGATTTTTGGCCAAATTTGAAGTTTGAATTTCATTCAAACTCCCCAACCGATCAGCATTATCCACCTGCTTGCACCGCACGCATCTTTGCCAAGAGTCTGGTTAGACCCCAATTCCTCCCCACGCATGCAAAAAAAACCCAAACCTTGCATGCCCTAACCCCGGACCTCAAATGCGCCTTGCGCCCACCCTCGTGCTCTTGGCCTTTGCACCATGCTTTCTTCCTTGCTAATACATGGTCACAATTAATTATAAACCTTACCTTGATTCGACCCACTTTAAAAATAAATGAATTCGCTGCATCTGAGACTCGAACTGCGCCTCTCTATATACCCAAAGACGTTACAACCATCGAGCCACAGCGCTTCTTGTGACATAGCTCGGTCGCAATTATTCTTAAACCTTATTTTAGTGCGATCGGCTTATTAAAATAAAACAAGCCTTTGCGTGTGCCAACCCTCGAACCTAGGCACTATACCACACTCCCGGCGCCTCGCCCTTTTGGCCGAGCTTCCCTTTGTGTTACCTTTTATCCCCAACTTTATATAACAGCTCTCTGCGTGGTTCCACGATATAAAGAAAAATAAAACTCTTTTGTACTGTTGGGAGTCGAACCCCAACTCTCCTTCCCACTACCTAGCATGCTTAGCCACTA
The DNA here is from genome assembly GCF_025698485.1 of Gossypium arboreum. NCBI lineage: Eukaryota > Viridiplantae > Streptophyta > Magnoliopsida > Malvales > Malvaceae > Gossypium > Gossypium arboreum. Next base: position 133,183,893 of record NC_069075.1, read on the forward strand.
GGCAGGTGCTCTTTTATGCTAAAACTCAGCCCAAGTTATTAATAAGGCCTATTGCCCAGATCCCTAAAGAAACAAAAATAATTATTTTTGCTAGAGTCTTGGATCAATTTTTCCCATACTTTAAATACTTCTAAATTTATTTAAAAACTAAAATAATAATAATAATAATAACCATAATAATGAAGATTTCAAATACTATAATATATATATATATATTTTTTTTCCTAATAATAATAATTATAATTTCCATAAATCAATAAAAATAGATACAGATAAAATTTTTTAATAATATGTTAATTTAAACACTAAATTAACAACAATAATTTTATAAATATATTTGTATCTAATAATTATAATGATAATAATTTTCATAAAATTTAAAATATTAGTACTAACATAAATATTTTATCAATATATATATTTTAAACACTAGTAATATTCAAAACTTCTCAATATTCAGGTTTTCTTCTATCCGAATCCCAGACTCAAAGCCCAACTCTTCTAGGCCCAATTTTTGGGGCGTTACAATTGAGACTAGGGATGGCAATGGAGTGGGACGAGGGTGGATATTGCTAAATCCACCACCGCTCCATAATTGGTACGCTCTACTTCACCACCCACTCTGCTTCATTATGGATGTATAATAATATTGAAAACCACTGACACATCTATGGATGTTGGATGTATCATCCATTTCCACCTTGCTCTGCTTCAATTTAATTTTGCTACTCCTCTTTAATATTTTCAATCTTTTTAATGTCATGTATATTTTTAAACATAATTCTTCAAAAAAATATTTAAACATAAATATATGATTTTTTTCAATGTTATGTTATTACATTTTTACCCTTTTAATAGTTTATATATATAAGGATAAAATAATATTTCATAGAGTGGAGCAGGCTTGAGTGAGCAATCACCATAACTGTTTCATACCCACTATCTAAAAGAAAAAATTCATCCCACACTATCTTGCATCCACTTTTCAAAAAAAAAAAAATCCTTCACAGTGGATCAATTCAAAATACATTAAATAATTCAAATTTTGTCATCCTAATTGAGACAAAATTATCAAATTTTTTTCACCACTTTGATACAATAACTAGCCTAATTCTCCAACTTCCCTTAGGAAATCTTTTTATAACTTTTTTTGTTAAAGTTTTATAAATGACAAATGATATAAACTAAAAGTAATTAATATCAATAATGAAATATGAATAATTTTCATTCAAAAATACTTGTAAAGGTATATATAACAAAAAAAGCCCTTAAGAAAATGGAAACAAATCAATTAAGTTCTTGTATAAAATTCGAACTCTATTAAGTCCCTGTATAAAATCCGTACCCTATTAAGCCCTGTCATTAATTAAAATAATTAATTAAACCCATTCATTAGTGGTTTCCGTCATTGACCATGTTAATTGTTAAAATAAATTGACAGATCAATTAGATTGTGCACGTGAGAACTTCTAATTTGATCTAATATTTTTCTCATAAATGATTAAAATCATAAAAATTATAAAAATCATAAAAAATCATAAAAATTATAAAAATATGAAAAAAATATGAAAATTGATATAAACTTATAAAAATATAAAAAATTCTAATAAATTCTAATAAATGACAAAAAATTATAAAATTAATAAAGCATATTTAGAATATTTAAGATTTTATAAAATGTATTAAAATTCTATAAAATTATTTAAAATGATTAAAATGATTAAAAAATAAAAAGTATTAAAAGTATTAAATTAATGTACTTATAAAATTACAAAAAATCATAAAAAATTGAATTAGACCGGATCAATCGGTTGAACCGATTAGACTGAAAACAACAACGGTATCGAAAGAAAGCCATTAGACTGGTTGACCTAGGAACCGGATGGTTGAACTGATTTCTTTAATATATATCTTTTATTTTTTTTAATGTTTTAATGTTTTATTTAATTGAACTGGACAAATCAGTCAAATTGGCATATTGGTGGCCTGAGCAGTTCGAGCACTAGTCCAATTTTGAAAATCTTGGTTAAAATATTTCATTCTGATATATGCTAATAGTTGGATAATGAAATTTTAGTTGAATAAAAATATTAAAAAATAAAAAATCAGTTCAACACAGAGTTTCCAGGTCAACTGACCTAATGGCTTTCCTCGGACTGGTACCTTTGCTGATTTTAGCTAATCGGTCGAGTTCAAGTTTTTATTAAGTTTATGTCAATTTTAACATTTTTAATATTTATTTATAATTTTTTACAATTTTATTAGTTTTAAGAATTCAAATATATATTTTTTAATTTTAAATATTTTAAATAAGTTTTATGAATTTTATAATTTTATTATAACTTATTTGGATTTATTATATTTTTATAATATTTATAAGTTTTTATATTTTTTATAATTCTAATAAGTTTATATCAATTTTAATTTTTTTAATATTTATATTTTTCTATTTGTCACTATCTGATTGGTTCGTCAATTTATTTTAACGGTCAATGTGTCAATGACGGAAATCGATAATGGAGAGATTATTTTAGCTAACGATAGAGGCTTAATTGAGCACGAATTTAATACAGGGGCTTAATTGATTTTTGTGCATTTTCTTAATAGCTTTTTTTTGTTATTTTTAGTAAATATTAGTTTGCTATCCCCATTCATTTATGGTAAATATATAATTAATTATACTAATTAAATTAAAGTAAATCAACAACATTTTTTATAAAATGACAAATGATTGTGTTAGGCATGATTATTTTAGATTGGATTATGGTTATGGTCTCTCTACTATGTTTAAATTTAGAATTTAGTATATATTCTTTAATTTGATATAATTTGGTTTATCTACATAATATCATTAGAAAGGTGTTTTTAAGAGAAATTCATGTAATCGTTTTAATTGATATAGCTAAAGATGTTAATTATTTGGGCAAACTATTGTCGTTATAAAAGTAGAAGATTAAATCATGTCAAATTAAAATATAAAACTAAATCTCAAATGTGAGCATAATAGAGAGATCTAAACTAAAATTTTATTATTATGTTATAGTAAAAATTAAAAAATTATGTTATTAGTTAATCTACATAATTAGCACCCTTAATATTTCGATAGCTTATGTGAAATTTTTAATAACATTTATTCCAATTTTTTGGTGTAATAGTAATTCTTAAAAATATAAATTGAAAATTTTAATCAAAATAGCTAAAGGTGTCGACGTGATTGTAAAAGTAGAAAATTAAATTATATGAAATTAAAATATAAATATTAAATGCATAATAGAGGGACCAAAACTAAAAATTTACCATTATGATTGTAACGACTAAAAATTTGCCACCAACAGCTGAATTAAACAAATCTAAGTTGAGAAGAAATCAACCCTATTCCCATGTGGTATGTTTAAAGACAGATAATGCCCAGTCAAATGTTTATTAACTTTACAAACCCAACCTATCCTGCATTACCAAAATGCACATTTACTTGCCTATTCATGCTGAGAATTAAAAATAATAATAATGATAAGAAACAAAATTTACATTCATGCCCATCAGGATTTATTACACTAAAGTAATTCACTTGTAAGAAAGCAACAAGATGAGATGAAAAAGAAGACCAAACCTTGGCTGCTATGAGTAGAGGTGACCATACCTCGCCACGTTTGAGCGGATTTTCGCCGCTCTCTTCCACCAATTTTAATCTCAAAACCAAAGCCTTCTGGACCTTACTTTTATGTAGATATAGGTTTTCTAATTACAAAATCACGTAAATTAGTTAAAAAAACTATGAATTTATTTTCTGATTTGAATAAATATTAATTATTTTAAACTTAATCAAATATTATCTTTAAGATAAATTATTTTATTTAAAAATACATAAGTTAAATTGCATTTTATTAATATTAAACTAACTTTTGTTAATAATAAATATCATTAAAATATATTGAAATTAATAAAATTTGGGTTTTATTTGACCGGAATAAATTATAACATTCTTAGTAAATATGCAGAGAACCAAATGTTTCAATGCAACTTTTTCGTATTTTAATTAGCATTTTATCATAAGTATCAAATTTTGTAATTTTTTTTTTTTTACAATCTAATTTCTAACAATCACATTTCATTTAAATTTGAATATGAAAAAAAAAAACCAAATGTTGCCATAATGTAATATTAAAATTATTGCAAAAACTTTTTCGAGTTAGTGTTGGTGTTTGGGGCTAAATTGTTAAATAAATTTGAGGCGGGATAATGAAGTCAATCCCATTCAAGGGTGAGTTCAGTTTAGTTTGATTAGTTCGTTTGGATTTCTTGAATCGTTCAAGATAGTTTAGCTTTCTATTTTTCATACTAATTTTGGGATTCAGATTTTTGAACTTATTTTATCAAAATGAGTTTTGTTTTATTAGTTTGAGATATTATTAGATGAAAATTTAAAATCTAATTCATAAATATTTGTTTTCTAAATTTTATTTTATCAAAATAGAATTCAATACGAGTAATTGCAATCTTTTAGCTTTTATTCTCTAAATCGTCCAAACATTTTACTTCAATCAATTTATGATTTTTTTCATTTTCTTACTCAATTCCCATTCTTAATTTTCTTTTTGATTCAATTGAAGCTCAGTACAAGCTGCAAATTCATATTTTTCCTATGATTATTAAAGAAGGCTTGTATGAAAAATAGGTATTCAAATTATGCAACAATTTCTATTTTGGTACCTAAAGTTTTTTTTTTTGTCAAAGTAGGTATTTAAAGTTTTATACAACTACTACTTTGGTATCAACCGTTAACTATCATTAAAAAAATTCTAAATCAATCAAATAATGACACATTGCATTTTAATTAAAAAAATATTTAAAATTAATATTCAATAAAAATTAAATTAAAATAAAAATATCATCTCTCAATCTCTCATCTTCCATCTTCATCTTCTCTAAAAAAATTTCTACAATTTTTTGAAATAAACTTCAAACATCTTTTATTAAAACAAACCACCATTTATTTTATTAAAACAAACTCCTATTTTCAATATTAAGAGCTCAAAAAAAAAAAAGTCAAAAACGAAGTCCCCCATTTTCTCTATTTTGAGTCCATGATAGATTCCACACATGACTGAAAACACCTTAAGCAAGTTATTGCTATTGTTATATAAGCATAATAACTGTTAATGTATATATTTGTTATAAGCATGTTAATATTACTGTAACACCTAATATCCGGTCCAGTCGTCGAACCCAAGCTACAAGGTATCACAACAGTAAACCATAACATTTATATACAATACGTATCAACAACATTCAAAAAATCAATATATACAAGTTAAGTTCATGTTAAACATGTATTACAATCAAAACTAAGTCTCAATCAAGCTTACAAAAGCCTTTAAACAAGTTCGAACTAAATCGGGACCAATCTAAAACATTTACAAATAATAGGTAAAAAGTTAAAACATGTGTAACACCCTGAAAATTTCTATAGTAAGATATTATCCTTAATATAGTAAAATAAGGAAATAAAGCAACAAAAAGAGGAAAATTGAGTTATGTCACTAGGAAGTATATTATGACATTTTGATTCAAGAAAGGACTAAATTGTAAAAGTGAGAAAAGTTTTATGGCCCAAGAGTAAATACTCAAAATTTAAGGGATTAAAGTGTAAACATGAAAATTTTGAAGGACTAATAGTGCAAATATTTTAAGGGTGGAATGATCTAGAAACTAAGAAAAATGGATGAATTAGGACCAAATTGAATAGGTGAAGAATTATGAGGGACTAAATAGTAATTTTAACAAATTAAGTGATGACTCCCACGTTAATTGGGAGAGAGAAATCTAGAAAGTAATGATGATGTTGATGATATTTTATAATTATTTAATTAAAAAATATTATTTTATTAATATTTAATAAGATATTTATTATTATTTTATTATTTTATTTAGTATATATATGTCTGTGTGTGGAAAGAAAAAAAAGAATAGAGGGAACAACACCATTCATTTCCATGCATCCCATGTTAGAAAAAAAAATAAGAGAAGAAGAATTTTTCTTTCTTTACAATTTAGTTCTTCCACCAAAAATTCACCATTTTCACCTTGAAATCAAAAGAATTTTCATAGCTACCAAGAGAGAAAAATGTTAAGGAGACTAAGGGGAGCTAGAATATCAAGTTAGATTCAATAAATAGAAGCTGGAGGAGAGAGAAAATCAAGTTAAAGATTGGAAACAATAAGACAAGGTAAGAACATCAAGATTTCCATGTATTTTTAAGTTTGATATTATTGAAAAAGCACGGAAATGAAGCTAAAGTAGAGTTTTAGCATGGAAATGAAGCTAAAGTAGGGTTTTCTTATATATGGTTCTATGTTCTTGATATATTAGTGAAGAGAAATAAGAGAAAGTGGTGGGAAATACTGTAGAGAAAGGAAATAAGGGTGTTATAAACTTAATAATTAACATTTTGCACTAAAACAGTTTTGGGCAGCAGCAGTAGCCTAAATTTAAAAAATTACCAAAAAATTGTATAAATCGAATTAGAGAATGAATAAAATATTAAATTTAAACTTAATAAGGGTGTTATAAGTCTAGTTTCTTATAAAAGAAACTGTGTAAGCAATGGAATTGTGAATCACGAGATATAATAAATTTTGTGAGATAAGGCCAGAATAATTTCGGGTTCCCCTTTTCTGACTTTGGAAAATCATCAAAAATCAGAGAAAACAATTAGGTTCTTAAGTTATATTTTTAAAATCCTGAATGAGCCTATTTTCAATAGAAACAAACGAGAACATCATTCGAATCCTGCAAAATGAGATAATTAATTTTTAGTAAAGAAGGGTCGGAACTGTCAGACAGCAGGATAAGGATGAATTTAAAGAATAAACTGTACTTATTGGCTAAACAAAAAATTCTGGAAATTTTATTGTAAGAAGATACGTAAGTCCAGTTTCATGAAAAATTATCGGATCTTAATTTCGAGTTCTGTAGCTCAAGATATAAATAATTTAGTGACTATGACGCAAATGGACAGTTTTGAATATACATATAAGTAAATAGTGAAATTATTGATAATGTTACATGTAGCATGTTTTATAAATTAAGGATGTGGAATGCAGAGGAGGAGGAGGAAAATATGAATGAATATTCAGCTAGCATGACAAATTTGCATGTTTTAGGCTCAGGGACTAAATTGAATAAAAGTAAAACTTTATGGGCAATTTTGTAAAAATGTTAGAAATGACCAATTTGCATGAAGTAGATTATTTTATTATTTAAAATTACAAAATTGAATAAAATTATTAATTTAGTTCAAGATCGGGGAAAAACATTTTTAAGGATTAAATTGAAAAATGTTGAAATTATGAAAAATTCGATATTTTATAGAATACATGGGTTGTTATCAATTTGTATGAGAATAACGGCTGGAAATAAGAATTAAATTGCAAGAATTTTATTTTTAAATGCATGAAATATCGATATAATAAATTACTTGATTTATGTTTATGAAGAAATGGTAAGAGAATGATATTTATCATGATATGCCAATATGTGATTATCTTTGATACGTTGATACAAGGAAATTAAGTATATTGAGGCGAGTAATAAATTCAAGTAAAACATGTCAAGAAAAATAAGTATGTTTAAGGGACAATATGATTGATTTTAATTGGTTCCAAATATGAACGTTAGATGAAATTAAATATTTAATAAATAAATCGGTAACTCCAGTAATGCTCCGTAACTCTATTCCTGTAACGGCCATAAACATAAATTAGATAATTCATTATATCGATATTTCATGCATTTAAAAATATAATTCAAGTTACACTAACTTACCTCGTTGCTTGTACATGTTTATAATTTCATTAATCCGATATCTTTTCTTTTTCACGTTCAAGTCTCGTATTCGAGTCATCCGGATCTTTATAAATAAATTTGATCGTCGTTTTCATTTATTTCATGTTCTAATACATTCAATTAATGCTTTAAACAAAATTTCCATTTTACCCCTAAACTTTTAATTAATGACGATTTCATCCTTAGGCTCAAAAAAAAAATTCTTGCAATTTAATCCTTATTTCCAGCATTATTCTCATACAAATTGATAACAATCCATGAATTCTATAAAATATCATAATTTTTCATAATTTCAACACTTTTCAATTTAATCCTTAAAACATGTTTTTCCCCGATCTTGAACTAAATTAATAATTTCATTCAATTTTTCAATTTTAAATAATAAAATAATCCATTTCATGCAAATTGGTCATTTCTAACATTTTTACAAAATTGCCCATAAAGTTTGGCTTTTATTCAATTTAGTCCCTGAGCCTAAAACATGCAAATTTGCCATGCTAGCTGAATATTCATTCATATTTTCCTCCTCCTCCTCTGCATTCCACATCCTTAATTTATAAAACATGCTACATGTAACATTATCAATAATTTCACTATTTACTTATATGTATATTCAAAACTGTCCATTTGCGTCATAGTCACTAAATTATTTATATCTTGAGCTACAGAACTCGAAATTAAGATCCGATAATTTTTCATGAAACTAGACTTACGTATCTTCTTACAATAAAATTTCCAGAATTTTTTGTTTAGCCAATAAGTACAGTTTATTCTTTAAAGTCACCCTTATTCTGCTGTCTGACAGTTCCGACCCTTCTTTACTAAAAATTAATTATCTCATTCTGCAAGATTCGAATAATGTTCTCGTTTGTTTCTATTGAAAATAGGCTCATTCAAGATTTTAAAAATATAACTTAAGAACCTAATTGTTTTCTCCGATTTTTGATGATTTTCCAAAGTCAGAAAAGGGGAACCCGAAATCATTCTGGCCTTATCTCACAAAATTTATTATATCTCATGATTCACAATTCCATTGCTTACACAGTTTCTTTTATAAGAAACTAGACTTATAACACCCTTATTAAGTTTAATATTTAATATTTTATTCATTCTCTAATTCGATTTATACAATTTTTGGTAATTTTTTAAATTTAGGCTACTGCTGCTGCCCAAAACTGTTTTAGTGCAAAATGTTAATTATTATCATGATATGCCAATATGTGATTATCTTTGATACGTTGATACAAGGAAATTAAGTATATTGAGACGAGTAATAAATTCAAGTAAAACATGTCAAGAAAAATAAGTACGTTTAAGGGACAATATGATTGATTTTAATTGGTTCCAAATATGAACGTTAGATGAAATTAAATATTTAATAAATAAATCGGTAACTCCAGTAATGCTCCGTAACTCTATTCCTGTAACGGCCATAAACATAAATTAGATAATTCATTATATCGATATTTCATGCATTTAAAAATATAATTCAAGTTACACTAACTTACCTCGTTGCTTGTACATGTTTATAATTTCATTAATCCGATATCTTTTCTTTTTAACATTCAAGTCTCGTATTCGAGTCATCCGGATCTTTATAAATTCAATTAATGCTCTAAACAAAATTTCATTTTACCCCTAAACTTTTAATTAATGACGATTTCATCCTTAGGCTCAAAAAAAATTTTCTTGCAATTTAATTCTTATTTCCAGCCGTTATTCTCATACAATTTGATAACAACCCATGTATTCTATAAAATATCAGAATTTTTCATAATTTCAACATTTTTCAATTTAATCCTTAAAAGATGTTTTTCCCCGATCTTGAACTAAATTAATAATTTTATTCAATTTTGCAATTTTAAATAATAAATTAATCTACTTCATGCAAATTGCTCATTTCTAATATTTTTACAAAATTGCCCATAAAGTTTTACTTTTATTCAATTTAGTCCCTGAGCCTAAAACATGCAAATTAGCTATGCTAGTTGAATATTCAAACATATTTTCCTCCTCCTCCTCTCCATTCCACATCCTTATTTTATATAATATGCTTATAAGTAACATTATCTATAATTCCACTATTTACCTATATGTATATTCAAAGTTGTCCATTTGAGTCATAGTTACTAAATTATTTATATCTTTGAGCTACAGAATTCCAAATTAAGATATGTTAATTTTACCTGAAACAAGACTCACATGTCTTCTTACCATAAAATTTTTAGAATTTTTGGTTTAGCCAATTAGTACAGTTTATTCATTAAATTCTCCCCTGTTTTGCTATTTGACAGTTCTGACCACTCTTCATTAAAGTTTAATTATATCTTTAAAAAGAATTAAAATGATGGTATAATTTGTTTCTTATAAAAATAGACTCATTAAGGAATCTAACGATATAAATTATGTCCCAAAATTATTTTTTTATAATTTTTAATGATTTTTTCAATTCAGAACAGGGGATCTCGAAATCATTCTGAACCAGTCTCACAAAAATATAAATATCTCAGAATACAGAATTCATTTACTTTCTCTATTTCTTTTATATGAAAACAATAAGCTTTAATTCCATATCTCACTCAACTTCTAAGTCAATTTCTACCATTTTTGGTTATTTTTCAAAGTTAGCCTATTATTGATGTCCAAAATTACTTTAGTGCAACATATTGATTACCAAGTTTATAACACTCTTATTTCCATTCTCTACCATATTTCCCATTATTTTCTCTCATTTCCCTTCACTAATATATCAAGAACATGGATCCTTATATAAGAAAACTCTACCTTAACATCATTTTCATGCTTTTGATATTACCTTACATGAGAAACTCTACTTAAAATATATTGAAATCTTAAAATTCTTACCTTGTCCCATTGATTTTAATCTTTAACTTGATTTTTCTCTCTCCTCCAGCTTCTATTTCTTGAATCCAACTTGATATTCCAACTCCCCTTAGTCTCCTTAGCATTTTTCTCTCTTGGTAGCTATGAAAATTCTTTTGATTTTTATGTAAAAAGGGCGAATTTTTGGTGGAAGGACTAAATTGTAAAGAAAGGAAAATTTACTCTTCTCTTTTCTTTCTAACGTGGGATGCATGAAAATGGATGGTGTTGTTCCCTCTTCTTTTTTTTCTTTCCATACACACATATATATATACTAAATAAAATAAATAAAATAATAAATATCTTATTAAAATATTAAATAAATAATAATTATCTAATTAAATAATTATAAAATATCACCAACATCATCATTACTTTCTAGATTCTCTCTCTTCCAATTGACCATAATCTTTTAAAATTCCATTATTGAGTTATCACTTAATTTGGTAAAATTGCTATTTAGTCCCTCATAATTCTTCACCTATTCAATTATTTTCCTTGGTTTCTAGATCATTCCACCCTTAAAATATTTGCACTATTAGTCCTTCAACTTTTTTTATATTTATACTTTAATCCCTCAAAATTTGAGTATTTACTCTTAGGTCACAAAATTTTTCTCACTTTTAAAATTTAGTCCTTTCTTGAATCAATATGTCATAATATACTTCCTAGTGACAAAACTCAATTTTCCTCTTCTTGTCACTTTATTTCCTTATTTTACTGTATTAAGGATAATATCTTACTATAGAAATTTTCAGGGTGTTACAATTCCGGTGATGGATTTGGGTTAGGGCATTACAGCATAGGTCACATGGCAGTGTGGGGCTATCAAACATCCATGTCTCCAAACCGTGCAACAATCTGATGCTATGTAATTTAGGGTTACACAACCGTATCACCAAGCCATTTAACAGACTGTAACCGTGCGAACCAAAAACCACCTTAAGTGTCATAGCTCACTCTCCTTTAATTTATATATTTATTGCCTACCAAGTTAGGACGCGGACACGGCACCCAGAGGGTCTCAACTTAATTTTTACTTATAAAATTATTTTAGGCTCATTATTTGATTTATTTTATTATTTAAAAATTATATTATTGTATTTAGAACTGTGGCATGGGATATAAGATTTGGGCTTATATTTATGTTTTTACATTGCATGGTATTTAATTTAATTTTAGGACATCGAACTATGAATAATTAATTAGTTATACATGAATCCCAATTTTCATTAAAACATAAATAAATATCAATTTTCCACTTCTTTAATATAATTAAAAATTTAAGTAATAAGTAATTCGATAATTAACTAAGTTTTATTTTAAGATAAACAAATGTTTTAAAATAATTGTTTTCAAAACTCCAATAGCTTACTAGGACATTTCAGTAGCTAATGTAATCTTCTGAATTCGAGTCTAATGTCTAGCCCAGGCCAGATTGAGGAGGTTACATTGTTGCTATTGCAATAAAGAGGATAAGAGTTCAAGAACGCTTAAATAGATTTTCTTCCAATAAAATTTGAGGATTATAAAAAGAAAATATTGTATAAAAATCATTTTAAAATTTTTGAATAAATGTTATAATCAGAAAATTGAATTTAGGAAAAGAAAAAAAAGGGCTTGTTTAAAAATAAATTGTGACTTGGTTTGTAAGTCCGAGCCCCATTTGTTTTGTTTTTCAATTAATCATTTTCATATTATATAAAGAAAAATTTTCTAAACCATCTATTTACAAAGAAAAATAAATTTGGATAAATTTAAATTTATATTTTGAATTGAATTTATATACTATATATTTATGAAACGTTGTGTATTTATTTTAATTCAATTCTAATTTCATTATTGCGGATAATTTTTAATTTTGTGGCATATTTTTAATTTATTAATTACTAATAATTTTTGGTCTAGCAGTAAGAGTATTATGCTCTAAGCATAAAAGCCTGGTTTCGATCTCGATAATCTCATCCTCTATCTTAAATATATAAAAAAAATCTAACCTTATTTTTTAATTCATATAAAATGATCAAATTTTAATGCCAATCTTTATATTACATTCAATTTTGAGATTTAATCTTTGCATGTTAATTCTTGACATAATTTGATATCTCAACATTTATAATACCATTAGTTAATTTATACAATTTATTTCGATTAAAATCAAGACATGGATTTTAATAATTGTTAAAACAATGTTAATTTATTTTAGATTTAGATATTTTATAATGTCTTTTTTTTCAAATGGCTACCAAATGAGTACTTTTTTTTATTTTTATAATGTCACGCTAGTGAATTTAACATAAAATTTTAATAATATAAGTAATTAGACTTTATTTTTAAATTTGAACAATAAAAAAACTAAACTTTTAAAAATAAAAATATGGAAACTAAATCTTATATATAGAGAAAATACAAAAGTTTTGCATAATAACTTTGGCATAATAAGAAAACAATTTATTATTTCATGTTTATTACAATCTAAGGACATGCCTACCTTTAACTTGTGGTTTATTTTATGTATTTTATATTTCTATAATTTATAATTATTTCGTGTAAAAATTATAATTATTTAAATTATTTAAAATAATAAAATATATATTATTTATAATATTATAAAATTTTGACTGAATTTTGTGTCACAATTAATTTTTTAGTTACAACAATTACAATTTAACCAATTATTACAAGCACTAAATTAAATAATTAATTCAATTTTTAATTAATCAAAATAAATCTAGAGGAGAACCCACACATTAGGAGAGCTGGTAGGGCCCAACATCCCTTAAAATGGAAATTTTTTATTTAGGCCCTTTTATAATTTATAAAAATTTAAATTAGTAATGGTAAAAAAATAATTTAGCTCCAAAAAATGATAAAAATTTAATTTAATACTTTAAAAATTATAAAGATATATGCTATTAAAATGGTGAAATTGTATTTTTACTATTATAAAAATATACAATTTATGTAACCTCCCCAACCTGGCCTAGACGTTAGACCTGAATTCGAGAAATTACATTGGCCACCGAGATGACCTATTAAGCTATCGGAGTTTATAAAACAAACATTTTAAAACATTTGTTTATTTTTAGAAGAAAACTTAGTCTATTTTCATAAAAGCTCACAAGTTATCAATAAACCAATTTAGATTAACTATGTAACGATGCATACATTTCTTTTAAGAAAACTTAGTTAATTTTCTATTTGATTGTTACTCAAAATCTTAAATAAAATTTAGCAGCGGAAAAGTGATAATAGTTTGTATTTCTAATAAAAACCAAAGTTCATGTATAATTAATTAATATTCATATTTCAGTAACTTATATTCAAGTTTAATTACCATACATGATATATAAACCCCAAAACTAAGTCCTACGCCACAATTCAATTAAAGCAATACAGTTCCCAAATTAACAGAAATTTCAAATAGTAAATTTAACTACTTTTATAATAAAAAGGTCAATCCAAGTCGAGCCCTTCGTATGTCGAGTCTGCGTCCTAACCTGATAGGTTATCTATAAAGATGGAAAATAAAAGGGGAATGAGCTATGAAGTTCAATGTGAGTTCAATCACAAGAAAACCAGAGCAACCACTAGATTATTCAAGCAGAAAAAAAAAACACAACACGTAAAATAAATCGCAATTGATTAGTGATACAGAATATCAGTAATTCAATTCATTGTCACAATATTTCAATGTTCATCACTATGTATATGCTTAGGAATGCAACGCAATTTCATTATAAAAAAAGGGGTCCTACCTACCGCTACACATCACATTAGGAGTTCCTTAGAACTCCTCTACTTTTACACAACGTTGTGGATAAACCACTTGTAATTGTGGACGAACCAATCGTTGTGGATAAACCACTGGTAATAAAAAGGGTGGATGAACCACTGAAGTTTTTAGTAAAAAAGTTTTTACAGACAATCTGCCAAAAGATTATGGATGCACAACATGTTTTCAGATTAAAGCTGCTAGTACGATGTGGTTAAACCACTCAAACGGTGCAGATAAAAGCTACTAAAACAGTGCAGATAGATTGCTCAACTTCATCCATTCATATCGTCCCACCTTATGCAATGCAATATGACATGCTCAAAACAAATCAATATAGTAACATTTAATATGCTTTTAACAAAAAATTCTAGTAGCAATCATTATGCTTATAATAGTTTGATTCAATGGCAAATATTATGCTAATAACAAATTGATTCAGTAGCAAAAAACATGCTCATCATGTGTTCGATTTAACAGTAACATAATGTAAGCTGTATGTACCATCACAAATATAGATACAATAGACATGTATATCATTCACAATTCATACAATTATATATATAACATTAATTCAGTCAATCAGGTCATGGATTCCAACATTATTCATATTATTAGGGACTTAATTGAACCTAGGACCTTTAAGGGATGTAAAATCTACTTAACCATCAAGCCTAAAGTTTATTTCTTACTTATTTATTACAACTAAATCCCTATATTTTGGGGTGTGATAATTTAATTCTGACCCTCTAAAAATTTTTTTTTTACTTCACCTCTGCACACATCTACCCAATGTAAAACTTGAACTTAAAATCTAAAAGCATTAAAAGCTTGGACTTTACTATTAAGCTACAACTTATTACAAAAAAAAGTCAATTTAAATAAATATTTTAAATTTTAATAAGAACTAATATTAGAAAGAACTATTCAATTAAAAAAGTACATTTAAAAATGAAATTTAAAAACAATGTTTTTAATGGGTGTGAAAAGAAATTGTTATCCAATAATATGTAGCACATGGATGGTCAAAGTTTAGGCAAAGAAAATAAAGAGGAAAAGGCAGACGCTTGGAATAAGAAAAGTATCAATCATGTGTCAACTTTCTATTTCATGTGCCTTCAAATTTTAAAATTTACATTTCAATGGCTGAAATTATATGTTTTTTTAAACTCTGGAAAAAAGGTTATCCATACAATACACGCAGCTTGCATGATGAGCGAGTACCACAAAACCTTATCACACTCGAGCGCGTGAAGAAGCCTGAGAGCACTTTGGAGCTTAAGACGTGTGTGACAAACGAGAGGAATTTCTTTTAAGTTAATCAGATTTATATCGCGAGATGAGAGATTTTGATTTTTTGTCGGATATATATTTCTTTTCATTTTCTCATCAACTTTCTCGTTTAACGAAAAAAGGGAAAAACAAGCGCACGTCAATTCACTGTGACGCAAGACATTTTTTTTTTAAAGAAACTGAATTTTTTCTTTTTTTGGTTTTATTTTAAGGAAAAAAAAAAAAAAAAACACAGGTACAATCACATGAGACGCTCCTCCTCGTAAATTCGACGTGGTTTCCCATTCATCTCATAACTTTGAACAACATATTATTTACACGGTAAAAATACGAAAATTAAATTCATCACATAAAATAAAATACACATTATATATTTAATTTAAGTTATGAAAACTTTTGATTTTAGTCCTTTTAAAAATTAATAATTTTAAATTCAAGATTTATAATTTTAACCCTTTAAAATTTTATAATTTTATTTCAGCTTCTAAATAATATTAAATTGTAACATTTTAGTCACTCATCTATTAATTGTGGTTACTCCTTAATCAAATGATGATTTAGCACATTAACTCAAGGTTAGTATCTAATTTTGTCTTGAATCATAATTAAAATATCTAGTTCGGTACTTTGATTACAGATATTTTTAATGATAACTTTAAAAAAAAATTAAAAAAATAAAAAGTTCATCAGGATAAAACAACGTATTCATGATTTAGTAACTCACAAGTCTAGCTTATATATCCACATGCATTTACACATAACATTTTCATATATTAATCACATTATGATAATTTGACAACTTGGAAACATGAAATATAAACATGGGCTCTATTACCACACATTAGATACACGGATCTCCATCACACTAATGACTCAAAGAGTCTAACATATCCTGCAAGTGTAGCATAAAGCTAAACACTCTCCAATACACCAACATGTCCCAATGAATGGAGCTTAACTCATATTCCCTTATCTCTTCAAATTGTCATAGGGCTTCACTGCCCAAATAAAAAAACACAAAAGTGAGCACTTACAATTCTATGACATGCCAACTATATCCAACAGTTTCAAGATATCATAAGGCCAAAATATCCACAATTACACAAATTTAATTACTGATTTAATGCACATCATCTCAGTTCATATTCATCAATTTACATCACAAACTTATACACAATTCATGCTTATCGAATTCACATTTAATTGCACTTTAAGTGCCACAATAATTTTTATTGAGCCCCTAACATATTCGACCACATGTGTGCATTAAAATCAGTACATCATATTTCACATACAAGTATTCTCACATATTACTTCTCATAATAATATCACATTCTACAATTTAACACATATGTACTTGCCGAAATTCTACTCACTTCTGCTCCATATTTGAATTATTAACATATCATTATCACTGTAATTTGGCATTTGTATCATGCCCACAACACAACACAATTCACAATATCCATCACATACATCTCATGTTACAATGATAAATCATAGATCGAACTAACTGCCGAATCGGAAAAATTGGGTACTATCATATAGCTTTGTTTGGCTAAGTTCACGAGTTAGAGATAAGCGGACTCGAACACGACATCCGCCACAGGGTAAACCACCGCCTCTCGGGCCCCGATTGATTCTACCATAGAGGCCAACGATAGACAATAACTCCCCGAGCACGACTTACAACTTTCATCGTACTGTGCTCTCCAAATAGCAACTCTAAGAAAAAAGGAAGCGAGTTAGACAAAAAGAGAAGCAACTTGGACAAAAAGAGAAGTAACTTGGACAAAAAGAAATGAAGTGACTTAGACAAATCTTTTTTGTCGATAACCTCAGACCAATCAATCGAATATTGATTAATACGTAATCGATCGAACACTACTTGAAAACGGCTCTTCTGCTCAAAAACGAAATGTTCCAAATGCTCCTGGAAATTCTTGCTCCCATTGGACCATTTGTATCTATATGCATTAGGATCCCGATTCATGGATTTCTCGGTCGCATCATAATACTCAATTCACAATTATTCACATAGTTACACATTTTGCCAAAATAAATCAAGGGGAATAGAAAACTTACAATCGGAAATTAGGATAAGGGTTTAGGCTATTCCTAAGCTCCCAATTAAAACTATGAATCGTGTCTACTAGTAGCGATTCCAAACACTTACCGATCATGCTTTCGCCTAATTGCCGAAAGCTTAAAACTAACTTTTCCTTACCTTTCGCCTTGCTCATAGAAGGCTGCAACGTTCTGATGCTTCACACATAATAGCCACACAATATATACAATCAATTAGCAGCCAAAGACTCACCTAAACCAACAAAAAACGCAAACCTAAACTATATTCCTCATGAAATTGAAATTTTGATTAGCAAATTTGAAACTCAATTATCTTGGTCTATACTTAATATTTTTGCCTAAAACTGATTCCATTCATCTAATTTTTCCCTACGATTGATTCTCAACCTTTGAATTATGCAAAACTACTCAATTCATGGTATTGAAAATTTTCGATATATCATGACAATTTTCATAAAAATCCAATAAAACTTAAGAAATCTTTAACGAAACTTTAGGCTTGGTTTAAAAACCTTCTATTCACATCAAAATTAATTAAAAAATACTTTGAAACCATGTTTTTATCCAAAATCCCAAAATCACCATTAACAACTCAATTGTCGGCTTTTATTCAAAACATGCAATTTAATGAGTAAAAACTCAGTTTAAGACTAATAGAAAAATGAATCGTTACCTTAATTGACGAAGAACCGAGTGTTTGGTCACAAATCTAAAAAAACCCAAAAGTTAAACAATAGAGAAATTTATAGTGTTTTTGATGGTTTTTATGAAATTCTAAAGAGGTTTAATGTTAAGAGGGTGAAAGATTTCAAAAGAATGAAGGTGAATGAATGGGGTTTGAGAAGACAATGGATGACAAAACAAAAAGAATGGGAAGAACTAGGGTGGGTTTGCGAAAGTAGAAGGGGGAAAATAGAGTATTTTTAAAATTTTGGTAAAATTCCTTTAAAACAACTCCTAAATTGAACTCTTTTACAAAACAATCCTTATTTTACAATTGAAGGTATTTTCAGCATTATTTTCAAAAATTGATTTGATTTTTAAAAAGCTATAGTCAAAAATAATTTTGAGTTACCATAATTCGAAATTTCTGAACCCATTTCGAGCCAAAATTTCTAATTTACCCTCAAAACTTCTAGGCTCAATTTTGGAGAGTGACATCCATGTTAAATTTGCATGTTTAAATTCTTAATTTCTTTCGATATTTTTTACTTGTTTGTTGCTTAATTGGGTCAATCTCCAACAAAGTCCAATTACTGAAGAGACCAATTAATGTTGATGATCCCAAAACTAGAGAACAAGGGTGCGAGAACCCTAATCATGCAATTAAGCCTTCGACTAAAATTGAGAAGGCTACAACTAAAACTAATGATCTTCTTGCACATGCACTTGTTCTAGAGCATGAGTCAATTTCAGAAGAATGGACAGAAACCTTGATTCAAGCAGCAATAGAACAAGGTATATTTTATACTACCCTTGTTGAACAAGATTCTGATATAGATACTAATCTTTCTGCTGTTAATGAGTTTGTTAGAAATATTACTGAACCTGCTGCTAACCCTATTGAAGAGAATGTGGTTGTTGAGAAACCTTGTTCTGAGCTAGAAGAAGATGACTTTTGTTATGGGTTCTTTATTCTTTGCCTCTTTCTCGTTATTCATCAATTTTTGTGTCTAAGAAATGATTATTTTTATTTTTATTCTGTTTTCGCATAAAATGGGTTTTTTATTTTATATTTAAAATTTCAATCATATTAGATATATTTTTTAAATTAGATACGTTATAAGGTACAGGGTTAGTAGTGAGTTGCATACCTTCAACACTATCATTCAAATGCTATTTTTTTTCTCCGGTATGACGCTAGGAAAAGAAAGTTTCAAGGGGACAAGAGAACCGGTTATCAACCCAAGACAACTCTTAAGTATTGATTAATATTTTGGTCTTTTAAGTCAATCAGCATTGATTCTAAAAATAGAATTAAACCTTAAGTATTCAATTTAATTTAAATATTAGTTGACTCATATTTTCATCTTTAAAGGTTTTGTATTTTAGAGCAACCGAAAGATAAATTGCTAGCCAAATTGAAAATTAATATATAAACAAAAACCGAATTTGAAATTTTGGTATTAGAATGTACCTTCTAACTCTATTTTACTCTTTTTCAATTATATGTTGGAACATATAATAATATATCAATAATAAAATTCTGATATACATATGCATTCTTTTTACTGCAGAATATATAAATATATGATAAAATTATTTTTGAAAATTAAATATATATATATTTACATCGTGCATGTCGAAATCATTTTTTGAAAAGCGGGATCGACTTTAATTTTAAAAAATAAAAATGAAAAACGGTAGTCGCCACCAATCTTTTTTATTGAGGTGTGATCGGGTCACCTCGTAATTTGATTGTTTTAATGAAATATTTTGTTTTACTAAAAAGGTTGACTTTGGTCTACGAAATTCGAGAAAACAGATTCGGGAGTCAGTTACGTACGAGGAAGGATTAGCACC
Source organism: Gossypium arboreum (assembly GCF_025698485.1). Classification (NCBI taxonomy): domain Eukaryota; kingdom Viridiplantae; phylum Streptophyta; class Magnoliopsida; order Malvales; family Malvaceae; genus Gossypium; species Gossypium arboreum. The sequence goes on from NC_069075.1 coordinate 133,204,301, forward strand.
CTCGTAACGCCCAAAATTGGTACCAAATTGATTAATTAACGCTTTAATGTCGAAAGTTGAACAGCTTTAAACAAATAATACATAAAACGAGTTTAAAATAGATATAAAAAAACAATTTAAAGTGAATAATATAATACAATCTAAAATAATTAATACACGAAGTAATTTAAATAAAATAATGAAATCTTAAGATAAATAATATATAACAATTTAAAAGGACACATAGAAAGTCTAAAATAATTAATACGTGAAAAAATTAAATTCAAAAATAAATAATATATGTGAAAACAGTATATATAAAAAAATAGTTTGAATATAAAAATAATATATATATAACTCAAAGTAACATATACACATATAATAGTTTAAAATAAGGAGCATGAAAATATTTTAAAATAAGCGACATATGGGAAGTTCAGAATAAACAAGAATAGAAGAAATTTAAAACAATTAATCTATAAATTAGTATAGCTGAACTACATACCAAAAATTTTAAAATACATATTATATATAAAAAGAAAAAAATCCAAAATAGGTAATATGTATAATAGTTTAAGACAAATAATATATGTAACATTTTTAAAATTAATAATAATTTAAAATACATGACATGTTCAAAAATAAATAATAATAATAATAATAATAATAATAGTAATAATAATGTAAATAAATACAAAAGGAAAATATATAATGTAACAAAATCAATATAAAATTAATTAGTTTAATAATATGATGATAGCAATGGTAATGATATAATAATAATAAAGTAGAAAATAATAATAATAATAATATATTAATAAGAATAGTAATAGTATATTAATAATAACAATAGTAGAAAATAATAATAAAATAATAATAGTAATAAACTAAGGAATGATAATAATACTAACAATAATATTAATAATAATAAAAACAACAAGAGAAACAGTAACAATAATGGTAATAAAAGAATAAAAGTAATAATAATAATAGTAATAATAATAAAATTAACAATAAAATAAAATTAATCAATTTTAATAATAAAATAGCAAAGTAACTAAAAATGGACCTGAATTGAATTTAAAACAAAAATTTGGGGTAAATTCAAAATAAAACTAAGAGTAAAGGACCAATTCGAGTGCGCGAATAACAAGGAGGAACTAAAGGGAAAAATATCCCCAACGTCCAAAACACAACACTTTACACGGGGCTAAAATGAAATAGAAAGAAAATTACAGGGGCGAATTAAAAAATAAAAAAAAAACTAAATTTTAAAAAGGTGAAAAATGCAAAAGGGCCAAATGCGAAAATTTCCCATTAATTAAAAACACGAGGATCCCTTGGGGCGGGTCAGGCCAGCGCTCGGGTCGTATCAAAACGATGCCATTTTGAAGTCTGGGGAAATAGGCCAAAACGACATCATTTTGGAACCCCTATTTAAGTCAAATTTTTTTCAAAAAAAAATCATTTCACCCTCCTTTAATAAAAAACTGAACCTTCTCTCCCTTTTCTCTCAAAAACCCCTCTAGGCCGGCCAAGTCTCCGGTCACCGGACCACCGTGGCGGCCGCCGGTCGCCGTCAACGGCACCGCTGTCCACGGTGGCCGGAGGAACCAAAAAAAAGCCCTCTTAATATTTTTGACCTCCTGAGCCCATTTCTGACACCAAAACCCCCAAAAAACTAACAAAATCCCCCTAAAACCCAAGAAACCTTTCGGTTTCCGGCCACCTATCCTCGGAGGTGGCTACCTCTGTTTTTCACGGTGTCGAAAACCCAATCATTAGGTGAGTTTCTTCTCCCTCTTTTCTTTTTATTATTCCAATCCCTTTTTTGTTAAAAAGATTTGTAAAATAAAAAAAACAAAAAAAAAACAAATAGGAAAAACCGAAAATGAAAAAAATAAGAGCAAACACCTTTTCAGCTTCTTTTCTGCTTTTGATTTCTCTGAAAATATGTTCATGTAATACAATTTTTTTGTAAAAACAAAAAAAAAACATTCGTTTTCTTTCGGCTTTATAGCCGATATACAAATCCCTATTTTACTATTGTTTTCGCTATTGTTGCCTGCTGCCTTGCTCTGCTCTGTTTCCTTTTCTTTTGTTTGCAGGTCTTTGAAAGCGATTGGATGGTGGCATGCTGCAGGCGTGGCCAGTGGAGTAGGTGGTCAGAAGGAGCAGTCGTACGGTGCACATGGGGCAACGGCGCCTAGTAGACTAGGGTTTCTGTTTTGCTTTAGTTTTTGGGCTAGGTGGGTTGTGTTGTTTTTTAGGTTAGGGTTTGATTTTGTTTTGAGTTGTTTAAGGTTTGGGCTATTGTTATTAAGGCCCGGTCAAATTTGGGCCTCTACAGTGTATATATATTGTGCAAAAATTAAATTAATTATAATAATTTAAATACTGTGCAAGTTGTCTTGATGGCTCGACTTGAATAAAAATGATAGGGAAGGATTTCACTTAGTAGGGAACAAAGAATGTAGGCAAAAATTAATAGTTATTTTATGTTCTTTATATGAGTTGTTAGCATTAATCTATAGAGTCATTATTGTCATTGCTACAAGTACTATCATGTAAAGTCCTAGACACTCCATGAGAAATATCACCTAACTTACCTTAAGAAAAGAAAAAAAAAATAGGTCACTTGATTACCAACTTAGAATGTCCAAATATATGAAAATTGATGAACAAGTTGCTATATTTCTTTTTATCTTATCCCACCACATAAAGAATTTTACTTGTAAGGATTGGATTGGCAGATTTGGCGAGTCAACTAATAGGCATTTTAATAAAGTCTTAATTTCGAATTTATCATCTTTTATTTAAAAGACCTGAGCCCATTGCAGAAAAGGTGTTCGGATGAAAGACAGGAAAATGTTCAAGGTAATTTCATTTTGAATTTTATATTACTAATTGTTATATTATTCATTCATTATTGTGATAGAATTACGTAAGAGCTTTAGATGAGACACATATCAAAGGTTCAACTTCCTTTAATTGAAAAGCCAAGAGAAAAAAAAATGAAGTAATAGTTGCTTCAAGAAAGATTGTAAAAAATGTTGGAGATATGCTTGTGTTTTTCGGGTGTTTCAGCTTATCAAAAGCTGGAGTGAATTAGGGAATACCTCAATGATAAAAAATTCTAATATTATGGTATCTATATTATTTTAAAACATGAGAAAAAGCATTGGTTTCTATTATTAGTATTCAAATTCTAATATGTTTACTCTATTATTAGTAGTGGCATAAATATTGATTTTGTTATTGCTTCTAATATGCTTTGCCTTAAAATATTAGAATCTAAGTATTGATGTGAATGATTTTAAGATATATTTAGTAGATGTGTTTTTTTCTCAGCTTCGTATATTTAGTTTTTAGATTATATGTTTATTTATTGTTTGCTATTTTAAAAAAAAATCAAAATAAAATAAAATGTACAATTCATATTCTCATATGATTTTTTTTAAAATAGGGTTTTAAAAATCTAGTAAAACAAGAAGTAAAAGTGAAAATTTTTTTAATCAATTTATTTATTTATTATTAAAAATATTTATCTTTTTTGGTAAATAGTGAAAATGGTTATTTTAGAAAAAATCATTTCATGGTAAAAAAATTAAGTTAACATTTTAACAGTTTAATTTTTCAATAAGAACAAAATTAATATTTTATAAAATAACATTTGATTAACATTTTAACTAAATAAAATAATGACAATCTATCTATCAAATGATGAACTAATTTTTGTGATGTTAAAACATATATATTAAACAAAATTTTATATTATAATATTAAGAAGCAAATGAGAAGTAAGTGTTGAAATGTGCCTTCCAACTGAACCTTTAAGGTATCTTTGACATTTTTTACATTCACCAGTCATTACATTTCTCAATCTCTCCATGAAGAAGATTTGGGTATCTAATAAATAATATGAAAGGCGAAGGACATATTTTGGTATGCCGACAATGTTAAAGGATCAAAAAATGGAAAGTAAATTAGATATAAATCTTGAATTATATTCTCTCATTAGTGATAGGGATGAATTTACCTTTATGAGACCAAAATTGTATATAATTATTGTTGTATGAAAAGCCAAGACATATGAGACCAAAATTATAGAATAAGATGAGGATGATTTGGTAGATGAAATGACTAAACGGGTGTTAGGAAGTTGCCTGGCGCCTTGACCTTTGTTGGCCACCAATCTTCACATTCTGGAACTTTGTGCTTTCTCCATCACATCATGTACTTGTGATTTAAACTATTGTATTATGAACGATGAGAGAGAGAAAACACCGGATTTGGCTCATTTCTATTATTTTCTTAAGTATGATTAATCAACGTCCATGTCAAAAATAATATTGTGGAGAGGTTGAGATGACAAAATAAAATAATATTGATAGCCAAAGATAAATAAAATAAAATAATATTCTCTCATTTTTAACAATAAAAATGGGATTAGGCTTTTAAGACTTTAGATGCTTTGATACCATATAGAATTTTGAAAGGTGATAAAATTGAGTTGTGTATTTTTTTTTGAAGTAATTGCAAAGATCAAATACATAAAAGTTCAATCACTTTTAAGAATCATACTCTAAGAAAATAATTAACTGAATTTAAGATACCATTACTCTTAAAAACTATTAGACTTATTCAAAAGTAATAACAAAAAGATCATATTACAAAAATAAAATTTACAAGGGTAGAAACTATCATGTAAAATAAGTTATAGTTGCCTTCAATAATATGAGCTTGATTCCCGCTCCAACATCATATATATGGGAGGGATCCACTTAATTAGTGTCAAACAAATATGGTTTTACACCATTTTATAACTTTTTTCCACAATTGATATTTTAATAATCTAATCGTTGAATTTCATATTCCATTCACATAGATTATGCATGTTAAGTTTGAAGCAATTTTTTAACGATTTGTTCTATGTAAAAAGCTTTCAGCCATTAAATATATATTAATATAAACAATTGTAGGGCCCAATTTTCGCCCAGGCCCAACAAACCCAAATAAACCAAATACCCAATTTCGGCCCCTACACATATAAAAGCATAAAGCCAACCCAATTACATAAAACAACCCAAATAATTTTGGCCCGTTTACATAAGCCCAATACCCATGGTCTAACCTAAGCAATCAAAAAACAACAAACCTTAGGCTACCCCTTTGCGCCGCAGTCTTCGTTCGTCCCATGTCAGCACGCCAAGCACGACCCCAGGCCCGCACGTCGCGCGCCCCACATTCGAGCGCCCGTCCACGTCTTCACGATCTGCGATTTGAGCAAAAGAATAGCAAGAAACTACTTGTATTTGGCTATAAAGGCTTCAAGTTTCGATTGTAAACGGGACCTTTTTTTGTTTATGAAGAGAATAGCAAAATACACACAAAAGTCAATAAAGATCAGACAAAAAAATTCATTTCAAAAGTGGTTATTCATCGTTATTCTATTCCGTTTTGTTTTTCCTTTTTTCTTTTTCATTCAGATCCAGATACATACTAAAGTGTTAAAAGGGGGGTTCTTTCTTTGATTTTTTTCGAATACAATAGCAAAAATATGCACAGAAAATTGATAGCCATCAAAAGCATCCGATCCAAAATTTAAAAGAGAGGAAATACTTACCTTGATCGACCCAAGCGCTCATTGTCGGAGCTTTGTCTCCTTCGCCGGAATGAGAAGCCCAAAAGGCGTCGAAATCGGCCATCACCTTTGGCAAACGCATGGCCGATCGGGGGTAGCCCTTTTGTGCCCTGGCAGAGGAAGAAAGGAGGAAAACTTTTTTTTTTCTTTTTTGATTCGCGACAGATAACTTTGGGGATGGGGGAGTTTTCTTTTATGCATAAACCAAAAGGGAAATTTTTGCGTTAGGGCCTTGTCATTTGTGCTGACTTTTGATCAAGCCTTGATTGCATCTTATTTATTTTTAAATCATCTCTAGAATTTATGCGCTACTTCATCTAGGTCCTCCTTTAAATGCTGCATCTCAAGACTTGGGATATTTGGGTTTTAAATCCCTGTCTATATGAGCGTATCTCTTTTTAGCCTTTAACTTTGTTTTAGTAATTTTCTTAATTCGTAAATTGTCCTTTAAATTTTATTTTGGTATCAATTGAGTTTTTTGTTTATGCTTTATTCTTTGTAATTCTTTTTTTTCCTTTAAAAAATTTGCTATATATTGTTATTATTCGTTTTTCCCCTTGATATAGTATTTTAAAATTATTTCATAGACCTTATATTGTTTTAATTTATTTTTTCATTTGTATAAACTTTTAAATTGTTCTATTATAAAATTTTATTTGTGTTTTGAAGTTTTCTTTTATACATATCTCTTTATTTTGAAAGTTCATATCATATGTATTTTAAATAATTTTAAGCATCAATATGTTATACATTTTGTGCGTGAGATAGTAGAAAGGAAAACAATAAAATGGGATTAGGCTTTTAAGCCTTTAGATGCTTTGATACCATATAGAATTTTGAAAGGCATTAAAATTGAGTTGTGTATTTTTTTTTGAAGTAATTGCAAAGATCAAATACATAAAAGCTCAATCACTTTTAAGAATCATACTTCAAGAAAATAACTAACTGAATCTAAGATATCATTACTCTTAAAAACTATTAGACTTATTCAAAAGTAATAACAAAAAGATCATATTACAAAAATCCAATTTACAAGGGTAGAAACTATCATGTTAAATAAGTTATAGTTGCCTTCAATAATATGAGCTTGATTCCCGCTCCAACATCATATATATGGGAGGGATCCACTTAATTAGTGTCAAACGAATATGGTTTTACACCATTTTATAACTTTTTTCCACAATTGATATTTTAATAATTTAATCGTTGAATTTCATATTCCATTCACATAGATCATGCATGTTAAGTTTGAAGCAATTTTTAACGATTTGTTCTATGTAAAAAGCTTTCAACCATTAAATATATATTAATATAAATAATATTTTAGATCAATGTGATAAAGATATCGATTGATTTGAGATTTTACATGCATGACAAGTACAATTATATTGATAAATTCAATAGTTGGATTGTTAAAATTTCAATAGTAAAAAAGTTATGAAAGGCGTAAAATCCGTTAGTTTTACTTGATATAAATGGATCTCTTTTCATATATATATATATATATATATGTGTGTGTCTTCTCCTAAAATTCTATTTCAAATCTAAAAGTCTATAAAAGTCTTAAAGTTTTATGTTGAGAGTAGGGAAAGATAAATTATTGAAATATTTGGATAACAAAATAGAGGTAGTACTAATAAACAAGGGAGAATATTGAAAAATAAATCCTCCAAACTTGCTTTGTCAAAAACCCTTCATTCATGAGTTGGATATACCTAATTTTCTACCCACCTAATCCAAGTATCCAACAAGTTTGCAAATAAATATCCCAATTGTGCATATGTACTTTCCTAGTATAACTAAAGAGAGAGATACAATTAGATTCCTCAATTAGTTAATTTTCCCCCAATTTTATCAATAATGGGTTGAAAGAATTCATTTTTCTTATTAAATAAGCTTTTACTTGGATTCTTAGGTATTTTCCTATGCCTCCTCGAACAATAGCACACTTGTTTTTGTGATTGTTTTTTCTTAAATTACTAAAACGTATACTCAAATCACATTCACCGATCCAAAGAGTTAACTAGACATTATTTTTGTATATATGAAACTTTTAACTTCACTTTTATTTATCTTTATTTTCTAATTATTAACAAAATAAATGAAATCATATTTTCAAATATCTAAAAATCAAATAATTAAGAATAAATTGTTCAAAACTCAAGTGAATATCCTAGATTTTTTAATTATTCTTTTACTAAAAATTAATGAAGAGTATTTTAACTCATATCTAAACTAACTAAAAATGTTACTAGTATGGTATCTATTGCCAACTATATATTCTCATCTATACTTATCCAACGGTCGGGCACTACCTACTTGGCCCAGTAGACATGCACAAACCAACCCAAGGCTGGACTTGGGTGAGAGGATTAACAAAGTTCGAACTGTGTCCCGAACCATGGTTTGTTTAACTTGCAATGCTAAAATCAATCCTCCTCCTTCACATGACACCAATAAAGCTTTAGAAAGGGAGGCAACAAGCAAAAATAAAATTTCTGACTAATATAAATGAGCTTTCAGGTCAGTGTCACTTGCAACTTCAAGGACTAGCTATAAAATCTTGAATTCTTACACATCCATCAGGGAGAAGGAACCTAAACCTATTTGCATTTTGTATCAAATATGTAGGAAGATGAACTGCTGAAGCTGAAGGGGGTTGGAATCCATCTTTTTAGTCAACCATCGGAAGGTGTATTTTTCAGGAAGCATGTCGAAAAGAGTGTCAACCCTGCAAATGGTTCTTTGTATCCTAAGATAACTTAGATGGTTCGTGCTTATCACTCTGTCAGCAAGGATAAAACCAGTCATCTTAAATATGAAATTTTCAAGACTCTGAAAGCAATAGCTGCAATGCCATCTTGCATCAGAAAAGATTAGATCGATCTAGCGTGAGAGGCCAACAGTTATAGATATGAACTGAGGCTCGCCAACTGCTATAATCCACAAGAAACTCAAAGGAATACATGTAATGCTGCAACTCAAGGTGCAACATGGGTGGCACTCCATCACACCGTTGTAGCAATTTTAGAGTGGGTAGTCTTTGTTGAAAGTTGCCAACCATGCGGCAGTGGCAGACAAGCCAAAAGTGAGAGCCAAAATGACGGACAATCCAAGTGCAAGCTAAAGTGTCCAAGTACAAGCTAAAATGGCGGACAATCCAAAGTACAAGTCAAAGTGGTGGACAATACAAGTACAAGTCAAAGTGGTGGACAATACAAGTACAAGCTAAAGTGGGGGACAGTCTAACTGCGAATTGTTTCGAAACTTTTGATACAGGCCAATAAGTTGTTAACTTGTTTAAAAAAGCTGTTAGATTATTTTTCTTTAATTTGCTAGGTAAATGTAAACGATGCTGAAAAGATAAAAATCAGTCAATGAATAATCCCATGTATTTAGACATGCTAACTTTGTAAGTTGCAATGGTAAAGTTTTCCTATTTAAGTATATACTTTGTATGTAAACATATGGATAAGAATAAAAAGAACAACAAGTCAATTTTGATTGTTAAATTTTGATCTGTCTATTGGAAATCAACCCAATTAAGCAACAAAAAAGTAAAAAAATAACGGAAGAAATTGAAAAATTAAACACACAAATTTAACGTGGAAAAATCTCTCCAAAAAAGATAAAAAAGTTACAGGCAAAGATAATTTTACTATAATAAAAACTAAACTTTGAAATCCAAAAATAAAAGAACTCTCAAAACGTAAACATAAATTTGTCTAAAAATGTTATCATTTCTAATATTTTAATGGGTATATTTTCTAATATTATAAAAGAGCCTATTTATAAATTAAATTCGTAGATGAAAAGAGTTTAACTAGAAAATTATCTCTTAAATTTAACTGAAATATGAGCCATTCTCAATACTTTCCATCTTCTCTTTCTTAGACACAAAACCCAACAGTCTTGGCAGCTCATTTGTATCTGATATTATTAGATCTCCATTGGATATCTCTGCATTGCAAAGTAATCTTTTCACAGCTCTCTGTTCCCGTGATTCAAGAACAAATGGGCTTTCATGTGGGCTAGGGATGCAATTGGGCCAAGAAATACACCATGGACTATCTACTCTTCAGCACACCCAACCTGATATCATGCAAGTCTAATTCATGGCTAAACATGATGCTGTCAAATATACATCGTGGTTGCAAACGTATGACCATCCATATAGGTGGCACAAGTGTTCCATTGAAACATTTTCAGGGTAATAGTGTGGTAGGGGTATGAAGGGGGTAGGGGGTTTGTCCCAAAGTGGGAGGAAAAAAATACGATGTCTTTTGGCGATCGGTTAATATGCCAATCACACAAACTGAAACAAGTGTCAAGATGGTGAAAGGAACAAGCTTAGGCAGTGGCCTTCTGTTGGTAGGTGAATGAGTCCTTTTGCCATGCTTTAAAGTAGAGAGCTTAAGACAGATAACAATTTCCATGCTCTGATAACTCAATTAGCAAAGAATCATGGCTTTGACAAACTTAACCATCTGCACGAAATTCACCAAAAAATTAGGTCTAAAAGTAAAATTTTAGCCAACTGCTCTTCATGACAGTTAAGCATCAAACCAGTAAGAGAAATGAAGGCCTTTATGTCCTAGTCTTAACCAAATACAAAAACAGGAAAGAAAGAAAATAAGAAAAAACAGTATATTATGTCAAATCAATATTAATGTATGAATATAAAAAGTTAGCAAGGGCCAATCTTCCTGCTGAAACCGGTTTGTCGAAATCTAGCATTACATCTGTATCAGATTTGTGATGCAACCAAGATTCTAACATTACTACATAGCAGAAAAGCTCAATTGACAGGCTCAGATCACTCTCCTGCTGAAGAGTCAAAGCGTGGTCTCTTGCTGCAATAATAAGCCTATAGTAAAATAATAATCAAATATACGGTAGAACTTGGCTAATCGCATAAAAGGGTGTCAGATCAGACTACAAAAACAAGCATGAAAGTGGCAGTAACAAATCAAGAGCCTTTGTGCTACACCTAATGAGCTGCAAGTCTTTAATTTTACAAAGTCCAAAAGAATGTCAATCAAACAAACCGTATTCGGGAGAAATTGAACATAGACTATGCTTGGTAGATAACTTGGAAATAATAACCAGCTTTGAGCTTCAATCATGTGCAAGGCTCAAATAAGTAAGAAATTGAAATAAACAGAATTCAAGCAACATTAACATCAATAGTTAATAAGCTAAAAACTTAAGGACAGTTGAAAAAGGATTTCATCCTCAAGTAAAAACAAATTAATGACTGGAAATCATAAGCCTGTTTGCTCTTCTTTAAGAATTAAAAAGGTGCAGTCAAGTATAAGAGTGCAAGCACATTAATAGACTGGGTAATAGGCAAAATGATTTTTGAAGTCAAACGATAAAAACTGTTTACTACCTGTTAACGCTTTTCTTCATCCTCGGTGGTACAGAAGCAGATACCTTTTGTAGAATATAGTCCTATGCGTGTTTCTCTGTAATACATTATCTGATGATTATACCTTCAATAATGGTTTCATGACAACATGAAGAATTAAAGAGAAAATGGGATGATTTAACAACGCTGTACAGAAACTTGGACTATACCGAGTAACATTTCTTGCAATTATGAAACTGAACTGCAATGAAAGAGCGAGAATGGAGAATCATAACAGTCACAGAAACAGGAGAAATAGAAGAATAGTCCTAGAAACAATTATAGCATGAAACATAAAATCAAGATAATCTTTTGCAATGCTAAAACATAATCAAATATGATCACATCGACTACCAAAAGAGAAAAGAAAGTGCAGAGGTTCATCCAACTTGACACTCTATTCAAGAAATCAAATTTCTCATTAGCAACGGATGAATCTTAGAAACCTGAACATAACGAAATCAACAATCAGGCAAATCATTTTTCTTTTCTTTTTTACATTTTTTACATGACATGAAGAAAATACCCTACATTTCAGATAATCATATTATATGTAATATAAAAAATTAAATAATTGAAAAGGACAAAAAAAAAAAAAATCACGGATAAATCCAACTCCGTGTGATGCAATCAAATAAAATCACCTAAATTCTAAAACTTTAAAAATAATAGCCATTAAAAAACTTGAAATTAAAATTCGAAAATAGTATAAATTGAGTGATAAAATATATATGAAGGGGGAAACACATTCCGTACTTTGCACGTAGTTTAAGCTAGAATGTAGACATGGCGGCTATAGTTATTTCTTGTTTTGTGCAAAAGTTATTTCTCCGAGTTTATTGGTAATTAATGATGTGGAGTTGAATATAAAATTAAGTGTAGTAAACTTTTTATCCCTTAATAAATTGTGATCAATAATTATAAAATGATTAAAGCTTTTCAACACTTCCTAATACCGAGTTCATGATAAAAATTTTGTTTGACTTTAAACATTTATCATAAACTCTAATGCAAAGAATGTGCGAAACACTCCTAGCTGTCAAGTTCATAAGCACTTAATGTTAGCTTAACCCTAATAAATGCACTAAGTTAAACTCAATATATGCAAAGTGGAGTAACCAATTTTCATAGTTTATCGTAAATATAATTTGAATAAATGCATTTAAAGAATTTGGTACTTAATAATATCAAGTTTAGAGTTATTATGAATTTTAACCATTTAACTAAATCAATCGTAATTAATTATAGTAAATGCCCATAGGCACTGGCTTATTATGAATGTTTTTATTTTATTTTATTTTATTTTATTATGTTGTGTCTATAAATATCTTTCCCCTGTTTTAAGTTTTTCACTCACGCTAAAGTTGATTTTCATCGCTGTCGAATTTGTAAGCTAGAGAACTCTCCAAATCTTTTTTTAACCTTAAAATCAATTTTCTAATTTCTATTATGGCTCTATTGAAGGAAGCGCATCACATAGCGCAAGTAGTCGTTAATATGGTAGTTTTTAATACTTTTCAACTTAAGTCATACATATATGCATCATTTATATTTTATTTTTATTTTGATATATATATATATATATAGTGAAATTAGGAAATTGAGATTGATAAATATTTTTATTCGTGTACTAGGTTAAGGAAACAAACCTTCGAATTTGGAGTGATGTAAGTTATTTGAAGCCAAGTGAAGAGGACGATTGTCTTAGGGCCCATAAAAAATTAGCGAGGTTTTATATCCAAAACAATTGAACATCTAGTATAAATGATTACTCGTGTTTCTAGTCATAGTTGGGGTATGTGGTTTTGGCTTTCTTATACCAGGCTTTTAAAAATGCAACCGCTAAGGATACAAAACAATTGAATTGTTGTTGCATCCTCCTTCAAGTATGGGCACAGATGTGAATGTCATTTATAGTGCAGATCCCCTCTCACCTATTCTCTTTCTATTGGAGAGAAGGTAAAAAGATATTTATATACAACGTTCAGAAAACATTTTAGGATTCATTTTTTTATAATATATCTTATATATTTTAAATATATTTGTAGATTTAGGGTGAATTTGGATCACATCATGTATTATTAGGATTACACGGATCCAAATTGATAGTGATAGATATGTTGCTCAAGAGATTAGTTCATTCAACTGTTGTAAAGGGCTAAGGTTTCAATGGTTATAATCTTTTACTATTTTATTAACTTGCAATTATTAAATGTAGTTTCGATGGAAACTGCATAGGGCAAAGGACATTCAAGAAATGCAACTTATAACGGTGACACATTAGGCGTATACATTTGGCAGGGCTTACACAGTTGTTACATGTTCCAACATCATCAAATGGTAGGATAGTGATCGAGTGTTGCCCTAGCTCAGCATGTGGCAATGATACGTGATATTCGTGACAGGTTTTAAATATTTATAATGAATCGTTCTTGAAACTAACTATTATCACGATGAAGGCAAGTGTACCTATCGAACAGTAGTATAGCTTTAGCAAGACCGGATTATCAAACCTAAAGGAACTAAAAGTACTAGTATCAACTTTCTTTTTATTATCTAGCCTAAAAAAATAAAAGGGTTTTGTTTATCTAACTGATTAATTAAACTAAGAAATCACAGAAAAGAAATTTGGGGAAAATACTTTTTGGAAAACTCGATTGATTGAGACAATACCTAAGGAAAAATCCACCTAGACTTCACTTGTTATTTGACTCTGAATCGGACGATTTATTCATTCAACTTGTTCCGTATAGATCCCTAAATTATATTATTATCTCTCTCGAGACTAACAACGTTTAACCCTAAATTGAATAATTGAAATCTCTTTCTAATTAACGCCCTAAGGTTGCATTAACTCGATCTATGGATCCCCTTATTAGGTTTCACCCTAATCCGGTAAAATCTTGTCACCCTATCTCTAGGCGCACAATCAACTCCGCTTAATTATGACAAATTTACTCTTAGACATGGTCTATTCCTCCTCTGAATAAGAGCTTAACTTGAATCAATATCCTGGAATATCAAACCAAGAATTAAGAACACATAATTAAGAACAAGTCAAATATTTATCATACAATTCAGATAATAATAATAGGATCCGTCTTAGGTTTCATTCCCCTTAGGTATTTAGGGGTTTTAGTTCATACTAATGAAAGAAAACATCTCAAAAGAATAAAAATAACAAAACATAAGAAAACCCAAAACTCCTGAGGGAATGTGAAGGGAGATCTTCAGTCTTGATGATGAATCTGGCTTTTGAGATGGATCGATCGGCTTTCCTTGAGCAATTCCTTGCTTCTTCCTGTGCGTCCCCCCTCTTCTCCTCTTCTAGGGTGTATTTATAGGCTTTGAAATGCCTAAGAGCCCTCAAAAGTGGCCTTTTCTGAAAGGACTCTGCTTGGGCTCGACAGGGACATGCCCGTGTGACACGCCCGTATGCGATTACTTCAGGCCGTGGTCAAGCCTGTTAAATAGGCACGGGCGTGTGGTCTACCCGTGTGAGTCATGCTTCGATTCTGCCAAATTGACACGGCCATATGGTCTACCCGTGTGAGGAAGTTCAGGCCGTGTTGATTTCATACGTTGGTCCATTTTCTCTGTTTTTGGCCCGTTTCTCATTCCTTTCACTCTCCTATGCCCACCTAAGTATAAAACATGAAATTAAGGCATTAGGAGCATCGAATTCACCAAATTTAAGGAAAAATCATTCATAAAATGTGCTAAGCATGGGATAGAAATATGTATGAATTACGGTTTATCAAATATACCCACACTTAAGCATTTTCTTGTCCTCAAGCAAAATCCTCAGCCCATAATCAAAATAAATTCTTCTTAACTTATATAATTCTTATCAATAATATCTCAAACTATTCCATAAGTAATCAAACAATGAAAATTTGACTTAAAGAACATTAAAGTTTCAAACATTCCAAGTTAGGCATTTTATCATGAAAACATAGGTGTCTCCCCTCATCTAAGTAATTACGTTTGATTTAAAATATCACAGAGTTTCACATCCTCACTAAAGATTCACTCAATTCACTTGAGGAGTTTAAGTACAATAAATGAAGCACTCAATAGTCAATAATAAAAAGCCATTACCATAGGCTTGCATGAAAATTAAATCTCCACCACTATAAATTGAAATGAAAAATCAATCAAAAGGTCTTTGGAGGGTTGTAACGTGGCTTTGGTTAGAGGGTGTGGTCACAAGCTGAAAGAAAGGGTTAGAATCGAGATTGAATTGAAAAATTGCCTAACTAGAAAAATGACTAGTCATCAATTGCGTACAACAGAGCTTTTTCTTAGAATATGGAATTTAACTTCTTTAGCTCAGAAGATCACTACTACTAATATGTATACATGTATTTTTTTTTAAGAACAAGTCAAATTACAAAATAGAATAAAACATAGCTAAGCAACTATTCCAATACAAATCTCGACAAAAATATGGATCAAATTAATTTAGGGGATTTCAACAATAATGAGTTATGGGTTAATATTGAGGGTAAATCAATGAATGGGTTGTTAGGCTCAAGGGGGTTCACTAAGGGTAAATTGTGAAGGTAGGCTTTTATGGAGTGAGTGAGTTAAACCTAAGTGCCTTTATCATATTGACATATCAAATCAAATCAAGCAAATTCTAGAATAACAATTCAATACTGACGCACTCATAATGAAAGTGAGCATGAAAGAAATAATAGATGCTCTAAAGGCTCAAGATCTTATAAAAATTATGGCTTTTTGATGTTTAAACTTGTGAATTCCAACTCAAAATAATACCTAAACTTGGGAAAACAACCTAAAAGTTTTTAATTATTTAAAAATCAACTTATCATGCTTGATTCCCTAATGTCTTAAAGTTTAAACTATTAATGCATAAATGCCTATGTTTTAATTCAAGATATATCAATAAACAGTATAGACTAATTGGAATTCATTCTACTAATGATATGAGAAAATCGCATGAGAATAAAACAAAATTCAGGGATTTTTCTGATATAAAAGACCCCCCACACTTAAGATGTACATTGCCCTCAATGTAAAAAGATAGATATATTGACAATGATAGATTTATAATCATAAGATAGGGAGAGAAGTGAAACTTCCTGAATGATGAAAGAACTCCTTGAACTGGAGTTTTGGAGAATAATCAGCGTGAGAGTGGAGGAGGATACTCCAGTGGTGTTAGAGGTTCAGTAGTCCATAAGTCCTGCGCCAAAAGAATATTATATCTGGTGGTAGCTATGTTCGTGGTCGAGCAGGACATGGCAGTCGTGGAGAACCTTTCCCGGTGGAGTTTTTAGTTCATATGTGATGATGAGCTTGAGGAGCTCTTTATAACTGTGACAAAATCAGGAACTTTTTAGGAAGTATAAGGAAGCATAATTACTCTGTAGCGACGTCAAAATTTTTACTTTCGGTCGCTAGTTGAGTCAATTTATTGAAAATTTGAAAATTGACTTTACATTTTAAAAAAAAGGGGAGTCGCCACCCATCTTTTTTCCTAGGTGTGATCGAACACCTAATAAATCATCTTCTTTTAAAAGAAAATTCATTTTTTTAAAACAAAAAGAAGTCCAAATTTAGGTCTACGTCAAAAACCAAAGTAAAGTTGGGTTCGGGAGTCGGTTACGTGCGAGGAAGGTATTAGCACCCTCGTGACGCCCAAAATTGGTATCTTTATTAAACAAGTGTTGTCTTGATTTTCAAAAATACGAATTTAATTTGACATTTAATCATGATCCGATTGAAAAATGAGAATTTTTAGTTTTCGATTTTTTTAGAAGGGTTTCCCGTTTTTAACACGAGCCGACAAATTTCACCCAACATAGCGATGAAATCGATGACTTAATGTTAAATCGGTTCATTGCCTTATTTATTGAAATTAGTAAAAAACATGAATAAAAATCTTTAAAGTAGTGAATAGCAAAATGATATAAAATGGGCGGGAAACAAAAAATAAAAGAGTTAGAAATACATCGAAGCAAATAATAAATATGACAATAATATTAAAAACAATGACAATATATGCGATATTAAACATGATAATAATAGTATTAAACACGAAATAGAGACGAACATATATATAAACATATAATAATAAGTGACGTAAACATAATATTAAAAATACTAATAGTGCTATATATATATTAAAGTATATACGTAATAATAGGAATGAAAAGTGTATATATAATAATACTAAATATATATATATACATAATATATATAAAATGAACATATACAATATATATTAGAAATACTAATAACATAAAAAATATATATATTAATAATACTACATAAATATGTACATATATATTAAAATAAATACATAATAATATTAAAAGTATATACATAAAACAGTTGTTAAAATACATACATAATATAGTTATTAATATATATATATATATATACATATTAGAAATAATAATAATGTTACAAAACAATTATTAATAATACTGCATAAACATATACATAATAATAATAATAATAATAATAATAATAATAATAATAATAATAATAATAATAATAATAATAATAATAATAAGATGTATGTACACCAAATAACACATAATAATATTAAAATAAAATAATAAGTGACAATAGTAAAAATAGTAGGTATAATAATAAATATAACGATATATGAAAATAATACTATGTATAAAAAGTATACAATTACCCATATAATAAAATATATGTACTAATATTAATAATAAATATAATAGGGATAAAATAGATATAATAATATATACATAATATGGTATTAAAATATATATATATATATATATATATATATAACATAGTATTCAAGAATATGTACATGAGATGATAAAAAATATATACATGGAATAGTAAAAGAAATATATAATAAATAACATTAAAATATATAATATATATAAAATATATACAATATATACATATATTTAGAAATGATAATAATATTCACGCTACATAAATACGTATAATATATATATAAATAATAATGGTGTTAGAAATATATAATATAGTATTAGAAATATACATACAATAGTATAAAAGATATATAACTAATAATATTAAAATATATACATAATAATATATAAAATATAATATTAAAACATATATACATAACATATATGAAAAATATATATATAATATAATATTAAAATATTTACATAATATATACATATTAGAAATAAAAAACGACTAATAATAATGTTACATAAATATATACATACATAATAAAACATATAATAATAATAATAATAATAATAATAATAATAATAATAATAATAATAATAATAATAATAATAATAATAATAATGATGATGATGATATAAATAATGGTAAATATAATAATATTAAATAATATTAAAAGTAATCAATTCAATAATAAGGTAATGAAAATAAATAAAAAGGAGTAAAATCGAACTAAAAATAGAGTTTGAGGAAAAATCTAAAATAAAAAAGAAGAGAAAATGACCTATTTCAACACGCACAAATAGTGGAGGGACTAAAAATGAAATAAACCCCTCCAACCCAAAACACGCAGCAGCATTGAGGACCAGATTAGAAAGTATAACAAATTATAGGGCCAAATTAAAATACAAAGAAAATTTGATTGTAAAAGCTTGAAAAAGAGGAAGGGCTAAATGCGCAAATAACCCTTCTGTAATAAAAACACGCGGATCCTAGGGGTCAAAGTCGGATCGGGTCGGGCAGAGTGAAACGGCGTCGTTTTGGGGTTTATGGGTGCCGACCAAAACGACGTCGTTTTGTAACATCTATATAAGTTAAAGTTTTTGTTTTTGAAATCATTTGTTATCTGTTTCTAAAAAAAAAAACTAAACTTTTTCTTTGTTTTCTCTACAGGTCCAGGTTTCGGCGAGGTCCCTAGTCGATCGCCACCGCCGATTGCTGCCGCCGGCCACCGTACATGGTGACTGGAAAGTCGAAAAGGTGTATTTTTTTGTTTTTTTATTTTTATTTTTTATATTTTTAATATATGTATATGTGGGAAAATGGACCCGAAAAAAAAGAATAAATTAAAAAAATCACCTTAAGTTTCGGTTGTGATTCTAGCGTTTTGGTTCCCCGATTTGGTGTTGTTCTGGTGTTTTTTGATTTTCTTCGAATCACTGCTTGTATGTGTGTTAAAACTATTTTTGCATTGATGAAAAAAATGGCCAAACAGATCCAGCCGAACCAGCCAAATGATCTCGGTCTTTGGCTTTTTAAAAGGCCATTTACATTATTCTTTATTACATTCTGTCTTTTCTCTATTTAATTTTTGCTGGTAGATGGGCGGTGCTGACATAGGCAGTGGAGTAGGTAGTGGCAAATGTCGGCGGTGGATGGGACAAGGGCAGACCTGTCTTTTCTTTATTTAATTTCTGTCTCTTCTGATTTGTTCGTTGGGCTAAATGGGCCAAGGTTAGGCATTGGGTTTTGGGTTGTTAGGTTTAAATTGGGCTGATTAGTTTTGGGTTTGAGGTCTGTTCAGTTGGTTGGGTTTTTATTGGGTTGATGTAATTGGGTGGGTATTGGGTTGGCTAGTGGGTTGTTTTGTATTGGGTTTAAGGATTTTGAAAGGGGGTTTGGGTATTAATGGGATTTTGATGTAAACAGGCCAAAATTGGCCTACAACAGCTGCCCCTTTTTGCTCATTGTAGTGTAACGGGAATAGAGCAAAGACACAAAGAAAGGCCAATTTTGCCCGGTCTTGCCAAGTATGGACTTCTTTGGTACTCTTCTCATCCATGTAATCTTTTTCTAGTCCACCGCATCTTGTAGCTTTGGTTCAATCCACTGCAAATACGGAGATATGCCTTGTAGCTTCAATCTACTCCAATGTAACTTCAAAGATATGAGATTTATGGCTTCGATCTTCTCTACAACTTCAGGAAGATAAGATCTACAACTTCAATCCGTTCTTCTACCACTTTAGTGAGATAAGGTTTGTGGTCTTTTCTTTTGCGACTTCAGAAAGGTAAGATCTGATATCCTCGATCAACTCCTCTGCAGCTTCAGGGAGACAAAATCTGGTGTCTTCAATCAGCTCCAATCTTTATTCTTTACTCGGCATGTAATCCTGAGCTCAACTCATTTCTCGTAATATGAGTTGACTCTTTAAAAACAGACATTAAAAATAGAAATTGAAAATAGCTCAGCACGTGAGCCAAGGCTCAACTCACCTCTCGCAATATGAGTTGATTTTTGAAACAGAATTTGAAAAATAGATTTTGAAAATACCTCAACATGTGACCCGAGGCTTAACTCACCTCTCGCAATATGAGTTGATTTTTGAAAAACATAAATTGAAAAAACAGAAATTGAAAATACCTCAGCGTGTCCTGAAGCTCAACTCACCTCTCGCAATATGAGTTGATTTTTTTTTTTAAAAAGCAGAAATTGAAAAGCAGAATTAAAAATACACCTCAGCGTGCCCTGAGGCTCAACTCACCTCTCGCAATATGAGTTAATTTTTGACAATCAGATATTGAAATTACCTCACAGTGTCACGAGGCTCAACTCACCTCTCAATATGAGTTGATTTTTGAAAATGTAAATAAAAACATCAAAATACCAAAACCTGTCATCTGGTGGAACTCAGGTGTCTTTTCCTTTGATTCAGTACAGCTATCATCATATCCTTTTGCTCTACTGGAGTACCTGTATATGTCATGCATGATGTTATCATGATATGCACATGTTTGTCTTAAATGCCTTTATGCCTACATGATTATGCTATGCGCCTTAGGCATGTTTGTCGTATGTCCTTTTCGTCACGATTTTCGTGATGATCTGCATTCATTACTTCAGCTCTTGACTTTCTCTTTAGGCCCTGTACCCGTCCTCAAGCTTCGCGAGTAATCAATGTTTCTCATATATCACTCTTTTGCCCCTGGTTGAACTTTGTCCT
The DNA here is from genome assembly GCF_025698485.1 of Gossypium arboreum. Lineage (NCBI taxonomy): Eukaryota > Viridiplantae > Streptophyta > Magnoliopsida > Malvales > Malvaceae > Gossypium > Gossypium arboreum. Next base: position 133,225,235 of record NC_069075.1, read on the forward strand.
TGCTTTGAGGCTCTTGTACTTATCGAATTCTTATCCGGGTAATGCTTAACATTTCTTTTGTTTAGAGTATGTCATTTCACTATTTATCATTTAAATAAACCACATAATGAGATGTTGAAAATGATCAGGTAGGGACGAAAGGAATACCTCACATTTATTTATTTCAAATGTAGCAAACAAAGAGAGTTAACCAATGATAATAAAAAAGTGTCATAAAGAGAAAGGGGATCACATTCAATTGATACAAACGCTCTATATATTCAATGCATGAACTCTTCCACGTTCCTCAATCAAGAATCTTTTCGAGCATGGCTTCTTGCGTAGAAGATTCCGAGCTTTCAGAGATGCTTCAAATACTATAGCTTTGCCGTTTGACCCACCGTTCAAATCGCCTTGCTCTTTAAATCCAGGTTTACTTCATTAGGACGCCCTCTCAGGTTTTCATCCTAATATTTTGTGTTAATCAAGACGCCCTTTTCGATTTTTCACCTTGATCTTTTTTTTTAAGATGCCCTTTTCGGGTTTTCATCTTAATTTTCTTTTTTTCAAGAATAATATTTCTTCACAGCATCTGAGTTCACTGGATTCGGTAACTCCTTCCCATCCATCTCGGTGAGAATTAAAGCTCCACCCGAGAAAGCCTTCTTTACGACGTATGATCCCTCCCAATTTGGTGCCCATTTTCCTCGCAGGTCTTTTTGTATTGGGAGAATCTTTCTCAGCACGAGTTCTCCTTTGTGGAATTCTCTTGGCCGTACCTTCTTGTCATGGGCCGCGATCATTCTCTTCTGGTACATCTGTCCATGACAGATTGCCTTCAAACGTTTTTCTTCGATAAGGTTTAACTGGTCATATCAAACCCACTCTGCTTCCTCTAGTTTTGACTCCATTAAGACTCATAGAGAGGGGATCTCAACTTCGATGGGTAACACAGCATCAATTCCATAAATCAAGGAGAAAGGAGTTGTTCCCGTAGATGTCTGCGCAGATGTGCGATATGTATACAAAACAAATTGTAGCTTCTCCTATTAGTCTTTATATGTCTCGGTCATTTTCCCAATAATCTTCTTAATATTCTTATTGGCCGCTTCAACAACTCCGTAATTTTCGGGCGATAGGGTGATGAGTTATGATGCTTTATTTGAAATTGCTCACACACTTCCTTCATCATCTTGTTGTTCAAATTCAAGGCATTATCTGAAATGATTCTTTCAGGCAAACCATATCGACACATGCTTTCCTTTTTCAAAAACCTGCAAACTGCAGTCTTCGTTACATTGGCAAACGAGGCGGCCTCTATCCATTTTGTGAAGTAATCAATAACCACAAAAATGAACCAGTGTCCATTAGAAGCTTTTGGGAAAATTTGCCCTATAACATCCATGCCCCACATGGAAAAAGGCCACGGAGAAGTCATGACATGAAGGGGTGAAGGGGCTGCATGAATTTTATCGCCGTAAATTTGACATTTGTGGCACTTTCGTGAATAACTAATACAGTCGCTTTCCATCGTCAACCAATAGTAACCGAGTCTCATAATCTTCCTGGTCATAGTGAAACCATTAACATGCGTCCCACAAATTCTTTCATGGTCATCTTGAAGTATTTTCCTGGCTTCAGCAGCATCTACGCATCTCAAGAGCACTTGATCTTCTCCTTTTTTGTACAGAATATCCCCATCAAGAACAAATCCTACTGCAATTCTTCTGATTGTTCTTTTATCGTTCTCATTTGCTTGTTCGGGGTACTTTTGATTCTTGACATATTCTAAGACATCATGGAACCATAGCCGTCCATCTGGCTCTTTTTCAATGCTGAAACAATGTGCATGGACTTCATATATGCTCATTTGAAGAGACATTATTTCTGTTTCTCTGTTTGCTTTGAACATTGAAGCCAAAGTGGCCAGGGCATCAGCCAATTGGTTTTCTTCTCGTGGAAAGTAATTAAAAGTTATTTCTTTGAATTCTTTAATCAGTCCTGCCACTATATTGCTGTATTTAACTAATTTCAAATCTCTCACTTCCCAATCTCCACTGATTTGGTATATCACCAACGCTGAGTCCCCGTACACCTCTAAAATTTCGACGTTTCGTTCAATAGCTACACGAAGTCCCATGATGTAAGCCTCATATTCTGCTATGTTATTAGTACAGAAGAAATTCAGTCTGGGAGTGAGCGGATAATGATTCCCTTCTGCTGATACCAAGACTGCTCCAATCCCATGCCCCAAGGCATTTGATGCACCATCAAAGCTCATTTTCCATGACTTTTCTTTTGATAACTCGCACTCTTTTTCTGTAATGCACATCAAGTCTTCATCTGGAAAATCAAATTTCAATGGCTCGTATTCCTCCGTTGTTCGAGTTGCTAAGAGATCAGCTATTGCACTCCTTTTTATCGACTTTTGACTCACATAGACGATGTCGTATTCTGATAGTAAGATCTGCCATCGTGCCGTTCTTCCTGAGAGTGCAGGTGATTCCATCATATAATTTATTGGGTTCAGCTTTGAAATTAACCATGTCGTATGATACAACATATATTGCCTGGGTCTCCGAACTACCTAAACCAAAGTGCAACAGAATTTTTCAATTGATGAGTACTTTGCCTCATATTCTATGAACTTTTTGCTGAGATAGTAAATCGCCTTTTCTCTTTTCCCTAACTCATCATGTTGCCCCAATACGAAACCCATTAAATTTTCGAACACAGTTAGATACAATATTAATGATCTTTCCGGGATTGGCACAACTAACACCGGGGGACTAGATAAGTATTGTTTTATCTTATCAAAAGCCACTTGGCACTCCCCGTTCCATTCTCCCGGATTATGTTTTTGAAGGAGTTGAAAAATTGGGTCACACTGGTTGGTAAGTTGAGCAATGAACCGAGCGATGTAGTTCAACCTCCCTAAAAATCCTCTGACTTCTTTTTACGTGCGCAGAGGTGGTAGTTCTTGTATGGCTTTTATCTTATCTGGATCAACTTCAATGCCTCTCTCGCTGACGATGAAGCCTAGCAATTTTCCCGAGGTAGCCCCAAACGTACATTTGGCCGGATTGAGCTTCAGCTGGAACTTTCTTAGTCTTTCGAACAACTTCCTGAGGTTCCCAACATGCTCTCTTTCCCCCTTGGATTTGGCGATCATATCATCGACGTAGACTTTTATTTCTTTGTGCATCATGTCATGAAACAACATCACCATGGCCCTCTGATATGTTGCCCCAGCGTTCTTTAATCCGAATGACATCACCTTATAAAAGAATGTTCCCCATATTGTTACGAAATTAGTTTTCTCCATATCCTTAGGAGCCATCTTTATCTAATTATAACCCTAGAATTCATCCATGAACGAAAACAATAAATGCTTGGCTGTGTTATCCACCAATGTATCGATGTGTGGCAAAGGAAAATTATCATTAGGACTTGCTCGATTCAAATCACGATAATCTACACACATTCGTACCTTTCCGTCTTTCTTCGGTACTGGGACTATGTTAGCTATCCATTGTGGGTATTTGGAGACTTGTAAGAAGCCATCATCAAATTGTTTCTTGACTTCTTCTTTTATTTTTAACAGCATTTCAGGTCTCATTCGTCTTAGCTTTTGTTGAATGGGTTTGCATTCTGGTTTCAGTGGGAGTCTATGGACCACTACATCTTCATCCAATCCTGGCATGTCCTGATATGACCATGCAAATACATCTTTGTACTCATGAAACAAAGCGATCAAATTATGTTTGGTGTTGTCTGAAATGGAGGTCCCAATCTTCACTTCTTGCCTCTTTTCTTTATTTTCCAAGTTTACTGTCTCAACAGATTCTTGATGAGGTAGAATCTGTTTATCTTCTTATTCTACTATTCTTAGTAAGTCTGGAGACTAGACATAGTCTTCAACATTTTCCTCAGCTTCAAACTCTCCTAAGCAAATAGCCTTTTCGAAATCGATTTCAAGATTTGTAACGGGTTTGTTCATATCGTTGATATCTGAGCACCTGAAAGTTGAATGGAAAAGAAAAAATGTAGAGGAGCATCAAAGTATTGGGACCAACAAGCATGGCATGATGTGAGATATATGCAATGACAGGCTGTGAGAAGAGGAAAAAATTATGAATTTAATAAGAATGAAAAGACTATGAAAAAATGCATATCCATTAATGTTCATTTAAATGATAAAGAGCAAACATAAGCTCTTACAAAGAATCCCACTATTACTTAGGGACACAAAAAAAAAAAAAGAGTGTTAACATTGAGCATTACTCTGGAGAAGACTTAGAAACTATAAGGAGATCAACAACAGTCCAATTGTTCAAAACAAATCTAGGAGGACAAGGGCGTATCGTTGAAACATCTTTAATTGCATCACTTCCTTTGTCAATGACATTTATACTGACATTCTGAAGACCCCTTTTAATTAGTAACAGCGTGTTTCATGGATTATCTTACCCGGGGTATATCATTCCTGCAGATGTAAATGTTTTTAACAAAGGAGGGTACGTTATGGGCTCCCATTCTAATTCTCGGCCTATGGCTCTTGCAATCCGCCTTTCTCGATCTTCTTGCAACTGTTTTCTTATTTGTCGCATATTCGATTCGAACCCTAACCCATATCAAGCCTTATGGGGCACTGGTTTTAGAGCTCTAACTATCCCTTGCTGATATCTTCCCAAACCTTTCCTTGCTCAGGCTCCTTTTCCCACAGTTAGCTTAATTCCCATCTTGGTATTCCTTGACAGCTTAGGCATGGGAATTTTATTTCCCTCAGCAACGAACGTAGCATTGATGAATTTGAAGGAATGGAAGGAACATTCTACTGTATCCTTGCTTACTTCGAGGTATGGTGTATCAGTAGAGATAGATACGATAATGTCTTCCTCACCCACGACAGTGGCCAAAAGACCATCCATAATAAACTTCACTTTTTGATGAAGAGATGAAGGAATTGCCCTAGCAGAGTATATCCAAGGCCTTCCTAAAAGGCAATTATATGAAGGCGTGATGTCCATGACCTGAAACTCGATGTCATATATATAGGGGCCCACTTCTAAAGGAATTTTGATTTTTTCCATGATTTCTCGTCTTGTCCCATCGAATACTCTTACTGTGGAGTGACAAGGCCTTAGATAAGACAGATCAATTGGAATTCTAGAAAGTGTGGCCAAAGGCATGACATTGAGTGTAGACCCATTATCAATGAGTAAATTCGGTATTATGTAACACTTACAACGGGTTGTGATGTGCAATGCTTTTACGGAGCCCCTACCATTTGGCGGTATTTTGTCATCACTGAAAGAAATAAAATTATCCGCGTTCAGGTTATTCACCCACCTATCAAGCTTTTCGACAGATATATTGCTTGCCACGTAAGCTTGATTTAACACTTTCAGTAAAGCATTCCGATGTGGGTCTGAATTCAACAGCAAAGATAATACCGAGATTCGTGCCGATTGTTTTCTTAACTATTCCACGACGTTAGATTCACTATGCTTGATGAACTTCAAGAATTCATGTACTTCCTCTTTATTCATAGGCCTTTTAACTTCTTGTTCAGACGGAGTCTTAAGTTCGACCTCGGCCACATGCATCGGTGTCTTTCCTTTCTAGTTCAAGTTATTCGTCTTTTTCGTTGTTTCAACCATTTTAGAATAGCATCTCCCGCTGCGAGTAAAATGTCCTACTTCTCTAACACTTCCAGTCATGACTTTGAATTTTTCACCTTCAGGTGCGATAATGTTGACATCGTATTTCCATGGTATCGCTTTATTGTCTTTGTAAGGGAAAGGAGATGGTACTTCAATTATCATTTTCGGTTTCACTTGTTCTTTTTTTGCATCGTAATAAATCACCAATGGTCGATCGGCGTTATAAGGAAAACTTGATGATTGATTGTCAGAAGCGCATACTTCTCCCTCATCGGCCTCTTTGTTAAATATCCCAATCTCCTTGTTGTCCATCATGTCTTGAAGTAACTTTCTAAATTCCTCACAAGACTGAATTTCATGCCCTTCAATACCATGGAAGTCACAAAACATTGACTTTTTATACTTCCTTCTTTAAAAATTCTGTAGGGGCGACAGAACAGCCCCTTTTCAACTATCACCTTCCATATCTTCTGTAAAGGTGTCTTTATTTCAGAAACGCAGCTTTTGGTTCGCTAGTTGTCTTCCTCTGTCACCGCGCTCACATTCCCTTCAGTACGGTTAGGGAGAGGATTTCCAGTTATATTGCTAGTACCATCAAATCGTAAGATGCCTGCATCAATAAGGCCTTGAACCTTCCTTTTAAATGCCAGAGAATTTTTTGTAAAATACCCCTGGTTTTCGGTGTGGTACATGCAACTGACATTAGGATCGTACCATTTTGGGTATGGAGGCTTCAGGGGTGCCATATAATGTGGGGCTATTAATTTTTTTTCCAACAGTTTTGGGTACAGCTCTCCGTATGACACGGGAATTGGGGTAAACTGGGGTTTTTCAAGATTGGATCTTGTCGGTCTTTGTTCATCTTTAGGTTGGCTTTGAGCTGGCATGGTATTCTGTGGGAACGTAGTGACTGGTCTTTGGTTATTTGTGGCGTAGACGGGGTAAGAAGGGTAATGAGGTGGTGCTTGATAGTAAGGGCTTTGGGGAGGATAATAGAAGTTTGGAGGTAGGCGATATCGAGGTCGTGACTGGGTTAGATACAGATTAGAAGTGTAGTGATTCTCAGTTCTTACCATATAGGCTTCTGCCTCTTTTTTCTTTTCAGGTGCTGTCCTTTTCGAGCTCTTGGAACCTTCCATCCTTCCAATTTTGATGGCATTTTCTATAAGTTCCCCGGATATTACAATATCTGTGAAGTCTTTTGTGGCACTTCCTACCAACTTATCATAAAACAGTGCTTTCAAAGTGTTGATGAAGAGGATCGTTATTTCAGTTTTAGTCAATGGGGGTTCTACTTGGGTCGAGATATCCTTCCATCTTTGCGCGTATTGCCTAAAAGTCTCCGTTGGTTTCTTTTCGATCATTTGCAGAGTTAGTCAATCAGGAACCATGTCGGATACATACTTTTATTGTTCGCAAAATGCTGATGCCAAGTCTTTCCATGATCGGATCCTTTTTCTACTAAGTTGATTATACCATCGAAGGACGATTCGACCAAGCTGTCTTGGAAACAGTGTATTAACAATTTATCTTCATTCACGTAACCAGTCATCTTCCGGTAAAACATGACCAGATGCGCCTTTGGACATCTCGTGCCATCGTATTTTTCAAAATCTGGTACTTTGAATTTTGGAGGCAGAACCAGATCGGGCACCAAACTGAGCTCTTTGGCACTCAATGCAGAGAAGGCTTCAGTACCTTCTATCGCTTTGAGTCTTTCTTCCAAACTCCTATACTTATCCTGAACATCATAATCATCCATTTTCAACCTGGCTATTTCTAACGGATCATCCAAATCTGGAACATTCGGATCAGCAGGATTAGCTCCGGGGTTCGATACGAATATACCTTGCGCTAGATGAGCAGGGGGTAGGGGTCATTGCTCCACGCTTGCAGGTTCTCCTTGAGGACGTTCTCTTTGCATTACATGTGCGTGAGGTGGAGTGAATCTTGGGGGATAGAGCGGATCCTGATCATGATTAGTTCTTGGCTAAGGTTCCATTGTGTCAGGGCTCTACATAGGTCCCTTTCTTTTGACCAAAGCTGTTATCATCTCCATCATTTTGGTCATCTGATCGTTTTGCTCGAGTGATTCCTCTCGAGATCTTAACATCAGATCTCTTGCTTCCTGTTGTGCCTTGGTCAACTACTCTTGCAATTCTCTTTGGGTCATTTCCATCCTTTCAATTCTCTCATTGAACTTGGCTTCCATAATTCTAGCTTTTCGGCGCGTCCTATAAGAATGGCGTGATTCCAGACTTGTAGTGTCGTAACTGCGGATTATACAGTTTTAACCTCAGTGAATGATTATGGGATATGTACATGCAATGAATGAATGAATGAATAAATGACAAATGAATGTTGAATAATTCAATGAATAAATGACAAATGAATGTTGAATAAATGACGAATGAATGTTAGTCATGAATAAATATGCAAGAATTTGGTGTTGATTTCAAGATAGCCCCATACTTAGGCATTTCATTCATCAAAAGAGTCTATTACAAAACATTTTGCCATTTTTTATTTAACAGTTACATAAATTTCCTAGCCACATCGCCTTGTTTCTTCACTCGCTCTAAGAACTCTGACATGCTTGATCTTTGGCTCGGAGGGAATTGGCAACTGAGAGCTTCGGCTTCATTTGATAATTACACGACTTGCATAACTACCCTGTGAATTTCATTGATCAAAAAGCCGAGTTGCATTTCTTTTTCTTGGAGAGCTCTTTTGTAAGTGCGAGTGTCTCTGTCGTACTGATCATTTTTTTCTTCTAATGCTTTTAGAAGAGTATCTAACTGTTGCTGACGGGATTGCAGCATATTTTCTAAATCTCGTATTTTCCTTCTTAGCTCTTGAAGTTCAGACTTACTAGTCACAAATTCTGTAGTCACAGTTTCATACTCAGCATTCTTCTTTCTTAACTCTATCATAGCACGCGCAGCTTTTTCTTCTTCTTTCTTTACTTTCCCTTTTCAGAATTCCATCCCTCCTTTGATGTTGCTAATTTCTTCCTTCCATTTTGCTAATGACTTGCCCAAACCACTATATTTTATAGTGCTTCTTAATTTCTTATTTTCCAAATGAAGGTCCCTTAAGTCATTTCTCACGATCTCAGCTTCTCTTTAGATTTTCACGGTTTGGGACTTTTCAATTTGAACATCGATCTTTAGCTGGTAGTTTTTCTCTTGAAGAGAATTGATATCCCGTAACAACTTAGCCTTTTCACGTTCAAATTCGTGTCTTGTTACTTCCAGCTCGGATGACATTTCTTCTTAGAAAGGATTCTGGAAAGTATAATTCGTCGATGAGACTTGTTGACTATTCACTCGTCATTTTCTCCATATGTCATAATCTTAAGTGATAGTATCAGCATAGAGAGCTAATTCTATTAGGTGAACTTCATTCCAAGCCTTTGCAGTATCCCGGACTCTTTTCATGTAACCTTCACCTGTAAAGGCAAACTCTGACTGTGCCAACCCTCCGGTGGCGGGTATGAATTTTCGTAAAGCAAACTGCATTTGAACCATTAATGGAGCATATCCAACCCTTCCCCATAATCCGAGTAGAGGCACCCAATCTTGGCTTCCACATTTATATATCAGAACCGAAGGATGAATCCATGGTGCTCTCCAAGTTATCTCTTCAGCGTGTAGGTTTTGAAAAACCGAAACCCAGTGCTGCTCGGTGACATCTTTCAGTCAATCTTTCTCAAAGTAAGCCTTTAATGGGGCGAATATTTTTGAGAACATGTGGAAAGGTGTGCGCTCTACTTTCAGAAATGGCTCAGAATCCAGACATTGAGTGACTGTGCGCATCCGATAAAATGTTTTTCCCCTTTTCTCCTGCAACTACTCAGAGATCTAAAATTCTTGGCCAAGATAGTTGGGACGGGGTTGATCCCTTGCCCCGACCTTTCAAAGAAATCCACTACCGCCACTTTTATATGCCCCAAGACCTTTGAGAAGACGATCAATCTGTAAATGGCCAAAGCAAACAGATCCATTTTTTTCGCAATATTTGGATAGTTTTGAACTAAGTCTCGCAGAGAAAGCCACGGAACACAACTAACTTCATTCTTTTTCTTTATCTGTTTTTCAGCCCATATATCGGTCATTCCGATCAACCTCACTAGCTTTTTCTTGAAGGTCATTGGCTTAGGCTCTTTCACATATATCTTGTTGAATTGCACATTGTCAACACGAAGCAAAGCAACATATTCTTCTATGGTCGGAGTCATATCTTCCTGATTGAAAGTAAAACACTGATAAGCTGGGTCCTAGAATCTAACCATGGCTTGAATCAACTGTTCGTCTACGTTGATGGCGATCTAGTAAGCTATATCCCCGTATTTTTCAGTGAAGATGCCCTTAGTATCTGAGTCCTACTGTTTCCAAATCTGAGTCAAATCTTCGAGGTTATTCTGACGAGCATTCGAAGTTACATGTTCGGAAAGATTGAAGATACATCCTTCCGTTAAACTGTCCCCTTTTATTTTCTGGGTTTTCAAAGACCAGTCTCGAACCACGACATTTTTCTCGGTTATTGCATAATTGACTCCTCCATTAGAAACCCATTTTTGGTAACCAATCCCTAATCAACACCTTCCTAATCAAGATGCCTACGATGCGTGATGAAAAATAAAAATAAAGACAAACAACCTTGGTTAGGAATCACAACAAATATAAACTGAGAAAAACTATGGAAACTTTAATAAATTAAGCTACCCGGTTCAATTTCTTTGCATAAACAGTGTAAATGTAAAGGAAATGAAAGGCAAGAGGCATTTCTCCCGTGTACTTATTCTGGTGACTATTAACAGACAGAGGTTCGGCATGGCTCTAATTAGGTGGCTCATATGGTTTACTATATGCGGTTTCGGTTCTAGACAGGTACTCGAATTGTTTGTACTATCATCTACTAAAACTAGTATGAAGCCTCGGTCGTAGCCCATCACAGACTCACGAGTTCAATTCGAGGGATTACATTTACTTATGCCTATGTGGAGGGACAAGTTAACTCACGAAAGCATAAGTCATATGTAACCCGAAAGTATTCACTAGCCTGTACGGAGGGACGAGTTAACTCACGAAGGCATAGCATTTAGTTCCACTTAAGCGGACGGAGCTCGGGCAGAGAGCTTATGTTATGCAAAAATGCAAGTGCTCGGTGTGTGGGGAGAAACTCACAAACCTTTTCGTTTTTATTTAAAACTAAAGAAGCTAAAACTATAAAGACTTAGAGCTGAAAAGCAAAAGGAGAAAACAAGTTAGAAAAAATATTTACAACATGATGCAAATGCATGATTTTTTTTGAAAACAAAATTTGAGGATTACGACTAAATATTAATTTGAACAAGGAAATTCAAAAATTTTGACAACACGCGTTTAATTCAACTCGACTCTCAAAAATAAATCCCCAGTGGAGTCGCCAGCTGTAGCGACGTCAAAATTTTTGCTTTCGGTCGCTAGTTTAGTCAATTTGTTGAAAATTTGAAAATCGACTTTACATTTTAAAAAAAAGGGGAGTCGCCACCGATCTTTTTTCCTAGTGTGATCGGACACCTAATAAATCCTCTTCTTTTAAAAGAAAATTCATTTTTTTAAACAAAAAGAAGGCCGGATTTAGGTCTACATCAAAAACCAAAGTAAAGTTGGGTTCGGGAGTCGGTTACGTGCGAGGAAGGTAATAGCACCCTCGCGACGCCCAAAATTGGTATCTTTATTAAACAGGTGTTGTCTTGATTTTCAAAAATACTGTAACATTCCGAAATAGGGCCTAAATGGAATAGTGGTTGCGAAACCGCAAATTCGGGGTAGAAAAAAAAATTTATTTTATTATTATTTTGAGGTTCATGGTATGATTACATGATTGTGCGAAAATTTCATAATAAAATTCTATGCATAAAGTGCTTAAGTTGAGGTTAGGGACTAAATCGAATAAATTGCAAAACTTGCATTCTAGAAGTTTTTAGTATGAAATTATTTTGGAATATTAATTAGGAGATCTTAAATGGTAATTTGACCAATTTTAAGTTCATGGACAAAATTAGGACATGGAAGGAATTTTTGAAAGTTTAGTAAGGAGGGCATTTTGGTCATTTGGTTATTAACATTAATAAAAGGTAAAAGATGATAAAATTGTATCATCTTCTTCAAGTTAGCAGCAGAACCTTACCTCTCTCCATAGCTGGGGTTTTTCCAACTTTCAAGCTTCATAGTAAGTGATTCCAAGCCCGCTTTTAATGATCTTTACGTTTTGAAGTCCCTAGCTCGATAAAGCTTATGCTAGCAATAATTTAAGTTAGGAATCAAATTTGGAAAAATACCCATAGGTAAAATTTGTGTATTTTGATGTTTTATGATGGAATATGAGGTTTTAAATTATGTTAGACAACTTGTGCTACTTGGTTTTAAGTGAAAACGAGTAAAAAGGCTTAATCGGTAAAAATACCTACTAGTCATAAGTACATGTTAGTGTGTGAATTTGATGTTTTCATAGAAGGAAAAATGATCAGCATGTCATAAAACATAAGAAAATAGGATGAAGTTTAATTTACGAGCCTTGGGGAAAAAGTGCAAATATGTGAAAGTTTAGGGCAAAATGTAATTTTGCAAAAGTTTGAGTAAAGGGTTGTTTTGATAAATGTTGATATTAAATAAGCTAAATTTGCTATTATAGATCAAGAAGAGCGAAATTGAGAGTAGATCGGGAAAAGAAAAGTAAAGGACTAAATTGTAAAGTTTAGTCACATTTTGTATCGAGGTAAGTTTGATAAATAAATGCAATATTATTTTATTTTACATTATTATTGTCAATTTTCAGCATTTATATATTTATGTTATGAAAATATTTAAAGTCGAATTTAAGGTGAAGTGACAGAGGAAAAGTGTTAGAAAGCCCCGATTGAACCCTAGGAATGTTAGGATATTAGGGTTGACAGGACAGAACAGAAATGAGTCATATAAGTCCATATTAGAAATATGGCTTTGGAGACAGGATTGAGCCATGTAAGTCCATATTATATATGGCATTGGAGACAGGAATAATTCATGTAAGTCCATGTCAAAGACATGGCATTGGCAGGATATTGATGGACAGGAATGACCCTAGTATCCTTAGTATTTCGAGTGGTTCAACGGGTCAGGATAAGAGTTAAATTACAGTGAATTAATAGCAAAGGAAAAGTAGATTATACTTATGAAAAAGGAAAGGTCAGGAAGAAAGAAGGTAAGGGAATAAAGAAGAAGATAGAAATTGAGAAGTAAAGAAATTTATGATGTTAGATGATATTATGCATAATTATCCATTATGTTGAATGTTGTGATTTATTTGCTTGTAAGCTTACTAAGCCTAGTGCTTAATCTCTTTATTTTCTTCTTCTTATAGTACTTATCTAGCCACTCGGGGATTGAAGGAAACGTCGGAGGCCGATCACACTATCAAAGAAATAACTCGGTATAATTAGACGTTTTGTTTTGTGTATGGCATGTATAGAAACTTAGCCACTTTTGGTATAATATGAACAATGAATGATGTGTAAATACTTGCTAGTGATTAGCTAATAAAAATGGCTGATGATATGCATGTTTATTGATATGTATGATTGAATGGTGATTATCACATGAAAATTATGAAAATGTGAAAGTAACCTAAAACAGATTCAAGTAACAGCAATGATGTAACTTTGAAAAATCACTAAAATTGTATAAACATAGTTTGAAGATGAATAATATATGAAATTAAATCTTATTATGTCTATTTTCTTATGGAATAAGAAAAATAGGTAAAGGTATTATACTTCATGATATATCTGAGTTTTAGTGAAACAGGGTCAGAGTGATTTCTGGAACCCCTGTTTCAACTTTGGAAATTCACCATAAATTGTAAAAAACTAATTAGAAGGTATACTTTATATGGTTATAATCCTTGTTGAGTCTAGTTTTAAGAGAATCAAACGGCTTAGTGATATAAATTTTTTACAGGAAGAAACATGGTTCGTAGTAACAAGAGGTTAGTGCAGTCGAGTTTTGAAACAGGGGAAATTTTAACTAATAAACTGTACTAATTGGCCAAGTCAAAAATCTATGAAAAATATTAGTAGATATATATATGAGTCTAGTTTCAGGAAAAATTTACGGATCTTAATTTCGAGTTTCGGAACTCAAGATATGAATTTTTAGGCGACTACGACGCAGAATGGCAGCGCATTCCGAAATGCTTAAATAAACAATTTAAAACTATTTAAGTGATAGATTAAGTTTAGTAATGCCTCGTGCTCGATTCTGACAACAGTCTCGGGTAAGGAGTGTTACATTTATTGGTATCAGAGCAGGTTTAGTCGGTTCTCGGAACAGTTTGTGTGAGAAAAAGTCTAGCTATACATGCCATACTTGTATTTTGATAGTGTGACGACTCGGCGATTTTTTTTAAATATTTTGTTTTATAGTAATGGATCCCAGGCAGCGGTGATGATGATGTAGAAAGTAATGCTACTGCTTCCACGAAGGGCAGCGCCATCTGAGAATAGGCCAATAATAGTTGATCAGGGAGGAGTGACTCGAGAAGCTCTCTTCCGAGCTTTGAATGATTTGTTTGCCGAGTTCGTTCGTACGAATCCGGCAGTTAGACCTCCACCCCCTCATGATTCTCAGGCTACCCATGTAGCTCAAGCTTCCCGATCCACAGTGCAGTGGTAAGAGAAAAACCACCAGTTGATAGAATCAGGAAACAAGGGGCAGAAGAGTTCCGAGCAACAAAAGATGATGATGCAGAAAGAGCAGAATTTTGGTTAGAAAATACTATCAGAGTCTTTGACGAATTATCTTGTACACCGAGGAATGTATGAAATGTGTAGTATCACTTCTTAGAGACTCGACCTACTCTTGGTGGAAGACACTTGTATCGGTTGTACCGAAAGAGAGGGTCACTTGGGATTTCTTTCAGAAGAATTTCGTAAAAAGTACATCATCGAGGTTTATTAACCGAAGAGAAAGGAATTCTGGAATTGAAACAAGGCAATATGACGGTGACCGATTATGAGCGTGAATTTGTCGTGCTCAAGAATATGCTCAAGAATGTGTGTCCACAGAGGCTATCCTGTAAAAGGTTTGAGGATGGGTTAAATGATGATATCCGATTGTCGTGGTTGTCCTAGAAATAAAAGAGTTCGTTATTTTAGTTGAGAGAGCTTGTAAGGCGGAGGAGTTATTAAAAGAAAAGGCAAAGTTGAGACAGAGACACAAGATACAAAGAAGAGACAGATGAGCAGATCATTTCGGGCTACATCCAAGAGGCCAGAGAGTTTTCTACGGATCTAGCTTTTCTACGAGGCAATCTAGTCGAGAATAGAAGTAGCAGATTTAAGGATTCAAGGCTCAGACCACCTCGACTACGAGTGTAGGTAATGTCGACAGGGTAGATCAGGTGTCCACGGTGTGGTAGACTTCATTATGGTCCTTGTCGCAAAAGTAAAATGTTTGCTATAAATGTGGTGCTCCAGATCATTTTGTACTAGAATGTCCGAAGTGGCTAGCCGAGAGGTAACACAGAGTGCTAGATCCGAAATGCTCCTACTAGAGGCAGATCACCGAGGCAACCGGAGTAGGAGCAAGTAATGAGGTACCTCTAGAGATTCTACTGTGAGACCGGATGTTAGAGCCCTGCAAGGACTTATGCTATTCGTGCACGCCAAGAGGCATCCTTCCCGATGTGATTACGGTACATTTTCTCTACATGATATTAATGTCATTGCTCGATTGATCCGGGTTCAACTCATTCTTATGTTTGTATGAAATTGATGCCTAGTATAAGTATGCCTATAGGATCTACAGAATTTGTGATTAAAGTATCGAATCCATTAGGCAAGCATGTATTAGTAGATAAAGTATGTAGAAATTGTCCTTTAATGATTAGAGGCTACTTGTTTTCCTACCGATCTCATGCTATTCCGCTTGATGAGTTTGATGTGATTCTTGGTATGGATTGGTTGACTACACATGATGTGATAGTGAATTGTGGGAAGAAATTCATTGAGTTGAAGTGTGAAAATGGTGAAATTCTTGGGTTAATTCGGAAGAGTCGATAGTTCATTTCCATAATTTCGTTATGTCCGCCGTAAATACTTGAGAAAAGGGTATGAAGCTTATCTTACTTTTGTGTTGAACACTAAAGATCCGAATTGAAAATTGAATCGATTGTACGTGGTATGTGAGTTTCCGATGTGTTTCCTAAGAACTACCGTGTTTGCCTCTGTTAGAGAAGTTGAGTTTGGTATTGAGTTGATTCCGGTACCATGCCCATTTCTATTGCTCCTTATAGAATGGCTCCATTGGAATTGAAAGAATTGAAAGCTCAGTTGCAGGAATTAACAGATAAAGGCTTTGTAAGACCCAGAGTTCACCATGGGTGCACCAGTGCTATTTGTGAAAAAAAAGACGGATCAATGAGATTGTGCATAGATTATTGGCAACTTAACAAGGTAACGATAAAGAACAAGTATCCATTGCCTAGAATTGATGATTTGTTTGATCAATTGAAGGAGCTCTGTGTTTTCCAAGATAGATTTGAGATCCGGATACTATCGGCCATGAGTTAAAGAGTCGATGTCTTGAAATCGCTTCCGGACTAGGTATGGTCATTATGAGTTCCTTGTGATGCCATTTGGCTTGACTAATGCTCCTGCCATTTTATGGACTTAATGAACCGAATTTTTAGACCATACTTAGATAAGTTTGTAGTTGTGTTCATTGATGATATTTTGATTTATTCTCATGATGAGACCGAGCATGCGAGCATTTGAGAACAGTTTTACAAATTCTGAGAGATAATCAGTTGTATGCCAAGTTCAGCAAAAGTGAGTTCTGGTTACGAGAAGTTGGTTTTCTTGGACATATTGTCTCAGGTGAAGGTATTAAGGTTGATACGAGTAAGATTTCAGCCATTGTTGATTGGAAGCCTCCTAGAAATGTATCAGAAGTTAGAAGTTTTCTTGGTCTTGCTGGATATTATAAACGATTTGTGGAGGGATTTTCCATGATAGCTACCCCATTGACGAGACTGTTACGGAAGGATGTTAAGTTTGAATGGACTGATAAGTGCCAACAAAGTTTTGACAAGTTAAAAGCATTGTTGACGGAAGCTCCTATCTTAGTACAGTCGGAATCGGGTAAAGAATTTGTGGTTTACAGTGATGCATCCTTGAATGGGCTCGGTTGTGTACTCATGCAGGAAGGAAAGGTAATTGCTTATGCCTCTAGACAATTGAAGCCACATGAGAAAAATTATCCGACACATGATTTAGAGCTAGCTGCTATTGTATTTGCATTGAAGATTTGGAGACATTATTTGTATGGTGAAAGGTGTGGGATATTTACCGATCATAAAAGCTTGAAATACTTGATGACTCAAAAGATTTGAATTTGAGGCAAAGAAGATGGTTGGAATTGCTTAAAGATTATGAGTTAGTGATTGATTATCACCTGTAAGGCAAATGTAGTTCTCGACGCTTTAAGCGAAACTTTTATTTACATTGCGAGCTTTGAATACCAATTTAGCCATGTCGATGATGGTTCTATTCTAGCTGAATTTAGAGCTAAACCGGTATTTCTTGAAGAGATTTGTGAAGCTCAGAAAGATGATAATGAGTTACAAGCTAAAAGAGTTCAATGTGAGTCAGGCATAGAATCAAATTTCTGGATTGGTTCTGATGGTTGTTTGATGTTTAGAGACAGAATTTGTGTACCAAAGAATGATGAGCTTATTCGGAAGATTTTACAGGAAGCACATAGCAGTTCTTTAGCTATTCATCCAGGCAGTACAAAAATGTATAATGATTTGAAGAAATTGTATTGGTGGGTAGGAATGAAAAGAGATATTTCAGAGTTTGTTTCTAGATGCTTGATTTGTCAACAGGTAAAGGCCGAACATCAGGTACCCTCAGGATTATTGCAACCTGTGCTAGTTCCGGAATGGAAATGGGACAGAGTTACTATGGATTTTGTGACAGGATTACCGTTAACACTGAAAAAGAAAGATGCAGTATGGGTTGTGATTGATAAGCTAACTAAGTCGGCTCATTTTATCCCAATCCGTATGGATTATTCACTTGACAAGTTGGCCGAGTTATACATTTCAGAGATAGTTAGACTACATGGAGTGCCATTATCGATCATTTCAGACAGAGATCCAAGATTTACTTCACGGTTCTGGAAGAAGTTACAAGAGGCTTTAGGTACGAAGTTGAGTTTTAGTACGGCTTTTCACCCTCAGACCGATGGTCAGTCAGAGAGAGTTATTCAGGTACTTGAAGATATGCTTAGATGTTGTGTATTAGAATTTCAAGGTAGTTGGGAAAAATACTTACCATTGGTAGAGTTTGCCTACAATAATAGTTATCAGTCAAGTTTGAAGATGGCACCTTATGAAGCTTTGTATGGACGTAAATGCCGCACACCTTTATATTGGACAGAGCTTAAAGAAAGCCAGATTTACGGGGTTGATCTAGTTAAAGAAACAGAAGAAAAAGTGAAAGTTATCAGAAATTGTTTAAAAGCGACTTGAACGTGCGTAAGTCGATGCGATTTAAAAGAAAAGAGATCGAATATCAAGTTGGTGACAAAGTTTTTTTGAAAGTATCCCCGTGGAAGAAAGTTCTCAGATTTGGCAAGAAAGGCAAACTAAGTCCACGTTTTATTGGACCGTTTGAAGTGATTGAGAGAGTCGGACCATTAGCATATCGGTTAGCTTTGCCGATTAAGTTAGAGAAGATTCATAATGTATTTCATGTGTCTATGCTACGTCGTTATCGTTTAGATCATCACATGTGATTTCTCAAACAGAGGTTGAGATTCAAACAGACATGACTTACGGTGAAGAACCCAGAAAGATTCTAGCTCGAGAGGTAAAGCAATTAAGGAACAAAAGTATTGTACTTGTGAAAGTATTATGGAATAGACATGGGGTAGACGAGGCTACATGGGAACCCGAAGAGGCTATGCGAAAACAGTACCCATATCTCTTCACAGGTAAGATTTTCGGGACGAAAATCCCTAAAGGGGGGGAGAAATGTAACATTCCGAAATAGGGCCTAAATGGAATAGTGGTTGCGAAACCACAAATTCGGGGTAGAAAAAAAAATTTTATTTTATTATTATTTTGAGGTTCATGGTATGATTACATGATTGTGCGAAAATTTCATAATAAAATTCTATGCATAAAGTGCTTAAGTTGAGGTTAGGGACTAAATCGAATAAATTGCAAAACTTGCATTCTAGAAGTTTTTAGTATGAAATTATTTTGGAATATTAATTAGGAGATCTTAAATGGTAATTTGACCAATTTTAAGTTCATGGACAAAATTAGGACATGGAAGGAATTTTTGAAAGTTTAGTAAGGAGGGCATTTTGGTCATTTGGTTATTAACATTAATAAAAGGTAAAAGATGATAAAATTGTATCATCTTCTTCAAGTTAGCAGCAGAACCTTACCTCTCTCCATAGCTGGGGTTTTTCCAACTTTCAAGCTTCATAGTAAGTGATTCCAAGCCCGTTTTAATGATCTTTACGTTTTTGAAGTCCCGGTAGCTCGATAAAGCTTATGCTAGCAATAATTTAAGTTAGGAATCAAATTTGGAAAAATACCCATAGGTAAAATTTGTGTATTTTGATGTTTTATGATGGAATATGAGGTTTTAAATTATGTTAGACAACTTGTGCTACTTGGTTTTAAGTGAAAACGAGTAAAAAGGCTTAATCGGTAAAAATACCTAATAGTCATAAGTACATGTTAGTGTGTGAATTTGATGTTTTCATAGAAGGGAAAAATGATCAGCATGTCATAAAACATAAGAAAATAGGATGAAGTTTAATTTACGAGCCTTGGGGAAAAAGTGCAAATATGTGAAAGTTTAGGGGCAAAAATGTAATTTTGCAAAAGTTTGAGTAAAGGGTTGTTTTGATAAATGTTGATATTAAATAAGCTAAATTTGCTATTATAGATCAAGAAGAGCGAAATTCGAGAGTAGATCGGGGAAAAGAAAAAGTAAAGGGCTAAATTGTAAAGTTTAGTCACATTTTGTATCGAGGTAAGTTTACGAGAAATAAATGCAATATTATTTTATTTTACATTATTATTGTCAATTTCCAGCATTTATATATTTATGTTATGAAAATATTTAAAGTCGAATTTAAGGTGAAGTGACAGAGGAAAAGTGTTAGAAAGCCCCGGTTGAACCCTAGGAATGTTAGGATATTAGGGTTGTGAGATGATCGAAATGAGCCATGTAAGTCCATATTAGAAATATGGCTTTGGAGACAGATTGAGCCATGTAAGTCCATATTATATATGGCATTGGAGACAGAATAATTCATGTAAGTCCATGTCAAAGACATGGCATTGGCGAGATATTGATAGCAGGAATGACCCTAGTATCCTTAGTATTTCGAGTGGTTCAACGGGTCAGGATAAGAGTTAAATTACAGTGAATTAATAGCAAAGGAAAAGTAGATTATACTTATGAAAAGGAAAGGTCGGGAAGAAAGAAGGTAAGGGAATAAAGAAGAAGATAGAAATTGAGAAGTAAAGAAATTTATGATGTTAGATGATATTATGCATAATTATCCATTATGTTGAATGTTGTGATTTATTTGCTTGTAAGCTTACTAAGCCTAGTGCTTAATCTCTTTATTTTCTTCTTCTTATAGTACTTATCTAGCCACTGGGATTGAAGGAAACGTCGGAGGCCGATCACACTATCAAAGAAATAACTCGGTATAATTAGGCGTTTTGTTTTGTGTATGGCATGTATAGAAACTTAGCCACTTTTGGTATAATATGAACAATGAATGATGTGTAAATACTTGCTAGTGATTAGCTAATAAAATGGCTGATGATATGCATGTTTATTGATATGTATGATTGAATGGTGATTATCACATGAAAATTATGAAAAATGTGAAAGTAACCTAAAACAGATTCAAGTAACAGCAATGATGTAACTTTGAAAAATCACTAAAATTGTATAAACATAGTTTGAAGATGAATAATATATGAAATTAAATCTTATTATGTCTATTTTCTTATGGAATAAGAAAAATAGGTAAAGGTATTATACTTCATGATATATCTGAGTTTTAGTGAAACAGGGTCAGAGTGATTTCTGGAACCCTGTTTCAACTTTGAAATTCACCATAAATTGTAAAAACTAATTAGAAGGTATACTTTATATGGTTATAATCCTTGTTGAGTCTAGTTTTAAGAGAATCAAACGGCTTAGTGATATAAATTTTTACAGGAAGAAACATGGTTCGTAGTAACAAGAGGTTAGTGCAGTCGAGTTTTGAAACAGGGGAAATTTTAACTAATAAACTGTACTAATTGGCCAAGTCAAAAATCTATGAAAAAAATTAGTAGATAGATATATGAGTCTAGTTTCAGGAAAAATTTACGGATCTTAATTTCGAGTTTCGGAACTCAATATATGAATTTTTAGGCGACTACGACGCAGAATGGCAGCGCATTCCGAAATGCTTAAATAAACAATTTAAAACTATTTAAGTGATAGATTAAGTTTAGTAATGCCTCGTGCTCGATTCTGACAACAGTCTCGGGTAAGGAGTGTTACAAATACGATTTCAATTTGACATTTAATCGTGATCCGATTGAAAAATGAGAATTTTTAGTTTTCAATTTTTTTAGAAGGGTGCCCCGTTTTTAACACGAACGAATTTCACTCAACATAACGATGAAATCGATGATTTAATGTTAAATCGATTCGTTGCCTTATTTATTGAAATTAGTAAAAAACATGAATAAAAATCTTTAAAGTAGTGAACAGCAAAATGATATAAAATGGGTGGGAAACAAAAATAAAAGAGTTAGAAATACATCAAGCAAATAATAAATATGAAAATAATATTAAAAACAATGACAATATATGCGATATTAAACATGATAATAATAGTATTAAACACGAAATAGAGACGAACATATATATAAACATATAATAATAATAAGAGAAGTGACGTAAACATAATATTAAAAATACTAATAGTGCTATATATATATATTAAAGTATATACGTAATAATAGGAATAAAAAGTGTATACATAATAATACTAAATATATATATATACATAATATATATAAAATGAACATATACAATATATATTAGAAATGCTAATAACATAATATATATATATATATATATATATTAATAATACTACATAAATATGTACATATATATTAAAATAAATACATAATAATATTAAAAGTATATAGATAAAATAGTGTTAAAAATACATACATAATATAGTTATTAAAATATATATATACATATTAGAAATAATAATAATGTTACAAAACAATTATTAATAATATCGCATAAACATATACATATATATATTAAAGATATATACATATATAATAAACATATACTAATAATAATAATAATAATAATAATAATAAGATGTATGTACACCAAATAACACATAATAATATTAAAATAAAATAATAAGTGACAATAGTGAAAATAGTAGGTATAATAATAAATATAACAATATATGAAAATAATACTATGTATAAAAAGTATATATATACCCATATAATAAAATATATGTACTAATATTAATAATAAATATAATAGGGATAAAATAGATATAATAATATATACATAATATGGTATTAAATATATATATATATATATATATATATATATATATATATATATATAACATAGTATTCAAGAATATGTACATGAGATGATATAAAAATATATACATGGAATAGTAAAAGAAATATATAACAAATAACATTAAAATATATATAATATATATAAAATATATACAATATATACATATATTTAGAAATGATAATAATATAAAAAACTATTCACACACTACATAAATACGTACATATATATAAATAATAATGGTGTTAGAAATATACAATATAGTATTAGAAATATACATACAATAATATAAAAGATATATAACTAATAATATTAAAATATATACATAATAATATATAAAAATATAATATTAAAAACAATATACATAACATATATGAAAATATATATATAATATAATATTAAAATATTTACATAATATATATATATTAGAAATAAAAAATGACTAATAATAATGCTACATAAATATATACATACATAATAAAACATATACTACTACTACTAATGATGATGATGATGATGATGATGATGATGATGATGATGATATAAATAATGGTAAATATAATAATATTAAATAATATTAAAAGTAATCAATTCAATAATAAGGTAATGAAAATAAATAAAAGGATTAAAATTGAATTAAAAATAGAGTTTGAGGGAAAATCTGAAATAAAAAAGAAGAGAAAATGACCTATTTCAACACGCACAAATAGTGGAGGGACTAAAAACGAAATAAACCCTTCCAACCCAAAACACGCAGCAGCATTGAAGACCAGATTGGAAGGTATAACAAATTATAGGGCCAAATTAAAATACAAAGAAAATTTGATTGTAAAAGCTTGAAAAAGAGGAAGGGCTAAATGCGCAAATAGCCCTTTCGTAATAAAAACACACGGATCCTAGCGGGTCAAAGTCGGGTCGGGTAGGGCAGAGTGAAATGGGGTCGTTTTGGGGCTTATAGGTGCCGACCAAAACGACGTCGTTTTGTAACATCTATATAAGTTAAAGTTTTTGTTTTTGAAATCATTTGTTATCTGTTTCTAAAAAAAAACTAAATTTTTTCTTTGTTTTCTCTGCAGGTCCAGGTTCCGGCGAGGTCCCTGGTCGATCGCCACTGCCGATTACTGCCGCCGGCCACCGTACACGGTGACCGAAAAGTCGAAAAGGTGTATTTTTTTCGTTTTTTTTTGTTTTTTTTATTTTTTTATATTTTTAATATATGTATATGTGGGAAAATAGACCCGAAAAAAAAGAATAAATTAAAAAAAATACCTAAAGTTTCGGTTGTGATTCTAGTGTTTTGGTTGCCCGATTTGGTGTTTTTTAATTTTCTTCGGATCACTGCTTGTATGTGTGTTAAAACTATTTTTGCATTGATGAAAAAAATGGCCAAACAGATCCAGCCGAACCAGCCAAATGATCTCGGTCTTTGGTTTTTTAAAAGGCCATTTACATTATTCTTTATTACTTTCTGTCTTTTCTCTATTTAATTTTTGCAGGTAGATGGGCGGTGCTGACACAGGTAGTGGAGCAGGTGGAGAAGGTGGCGCCAGACGTCGGCGGTGGATGGGACAAGGGCAGACCTAGGTGCGACGCACCTAGGGTTTCTTTTGTTATTTTTCTGATTTGTTAGTTGGGCTAAATGGGCTAGGGTTAGGCATTGGGTTTTTTTGGGTTGTTAGGTTTAAATTGGGCTGATTAGTTTTGGGTTTGGGGTATGTTTAGTTGGTTGGGTTTTATTGGGTTGATGTAATTGGGTGGATATTGGGTTGGCTGGTGGGTTGTTTTGTATTGGGTTTAAGGATTTTGAAAGGGGGTTTGGGTATTAATGGGATTTTGATGTAAACGGGCCAAGATTGGCCTACAACATACTCGTAATGGAATAACCGAAGTTGATAATTGTAAAATAAAAATTATAAAATCTAATAGAAATCAGCTTAGAGAAAAATAAAAAGTAGTATTAAAATAGAATAAAAATAAAAACATAAAATAATAAATAAAAGTTTTTAAACATCTTCATTGCTAGGTGGTTCGCGAGGTGAGGGTGGCGATGAGATGTGGAAGTGCTGACAAATCTACTATAAAGTAGCATTAATATTATCGAAGCGCTAAAAACACTGTTGCTCGAATCGGGTAAGGCGCTCAGAGATGTCAGTGTATGAAGCCGTCGCATGAACTGGACGAGAGGGTGGTGGTGGCTGAGACGGTGGGTCCTCATGACGTGGAGGGACATCATCAGTAATGTCCTCAGGGTCTCCCTCCTCGGCTGATTGGGCGAGGCGATACTGGGGAGGGTGGGTTCCTCAGCGCTTCTCGAACATCCTCATACTAAGCATGCTCAAGATGCCTTATGGAGACATCTGGCCAATAAGAGTAAGGGAGGATGATTGGGCTGCTGTGTTGAGGAGCCCGAAGTGCCGTGCCAGTCGAGTCACGTAGGGGCCAATAGAGATGACCTCCCTCCGATGCCGCTCCGTCTGGTGGCGAATGGCGAGGGAAATAAAGTAGGCGAGGTGGAGTACATCCCCGTTCGCCATGCTCCATAGAAAGTAGGCGTCGTGAGTGTTGACGATGCTAGTGCTCTCTCGACGTCCTGTTAAAGTGTGTGCCAAGATGACGTGTAGGTACCTCAAGGAGGGAGAGAGAGCTGATGCCTTGGAGCGGCTCGGGTCGTAAGTGGCTGAACCAGGGACCAAAGCGTACCAGCACTTCGAGGGAGAGTAGTTCTCATCCATGAACTCCTCTGTGTACAAGCCCAAAGCTATACCAAACTCGAGCACACTCAACTGGCGAACAAAACCGCCAAGACGGAACTAAACTGTTCCAAGATCATCAAAGTTGGTCATGACGTGTTGAACATGGAATGTCGAGCAAAGTTCAAGTGTGAGCTCAAGGCAAGTCTGCTCGATGATCGCAAAGAAGATGTCCCATAGATCGGTTGTCAGGAGTGCTCATATATCGTCAGCCAACTGGACTTGTTCAAGTGCTGTCCAGTCAATGCAGCGGCCTACACCTAAAGGTCGGGCCCGTAAGATTTGGAATAGTTCCTCCGAATTTTCGGGTGGAAATTAGAGGTATGGGTGGCGAATTTACGCGGTAGGGCCCGAAGAATACGCCCCTTTTTGCTTTTCCGAAGCGGGAACGACATTTTCTTGCCACGTGAGCTTGACATGGTATACCTGGAAGAAGAACAAAGAATATAACATAACTAAATAATTCAAGAAGTAATCATGAATATAGTTAAACTAACCAGTCCAACCAACAATACTCAGCAATTTAATCTAAATGATAGAAGTTTATATAGCAATTGACATAATAAAAGCATGATTATTTTCAATATAAAATGACTGAACTAGACTCTTATGGGAACACACGAAAAGAATGAATGTATCAGAAATCATTGACTAAAATGACAAAGAATAAACGTATAAACATGACTATAGTGAGAACTATGAATATAAATAAAAAATTTGCCAAATAAAACCATAAGAATCATAAAATTAGTAAAAGGGATGAAGAAAATATAGAGAAAAGATTAAAAAAACGCTAAAAAGATGAGAATGAGTGTCGAAAATAGAGTTGGAGGCGGCGCACGGGTGTGGCAGGGAGGTAGTGTGGACTTGCAGCGGCTAGGGTTAGGGATTTTGGATGAAGAAGAAGATGAATAGTGAAGGGTATTTATATATTTTGGGACACACGGCTAGGGGACACGCCCGTGTTCCCTAATTTCTTTTTTCCTGTGTGATTCGCGAATTTTGAATTTGGGTGCATCTGACATTTGGCCCACGCTCATGTTCCTTAGGAGTGTGGGTGCACACGGCCGTGTCACACGGCCGTGACTGTCTTCGTTCACTTCTCCCACGCCCGTGTATGTAGGCTCACGCCCGTGTTAATTTGACAGGTTCGACCACGGGTTCTAGACACGGGCGTGGCGAATGCCCATGCTATTTTCTCAGGTTCAACCACGGTTCTACGACACGGGCGTGTCGCACACCCGTGTTGTTTTGGCAGATTCGCCCACAGTCCTAACTCAAGGCCATGGTGACTTATAGCATCCCTTGTTGGGGAAAATTTCGCTCTGTTTTCACACGGCCTAAGGCACGCTCGTGTGCCTGGCCGTGTGTGCTTTAGAAAGCCTGCGTTCCATGAGTCAGTTAGTATGTTAGATGTTAAAACTAAAATTTAAATTAATTAATATTGTTAGTCCTCGGGTTGCCTTCTGAGAAGCACTTATTTATAGTCTAAGCTCAACTTGCCTCTCTGGTGAATGGTCATGGTGGTTTGAGGAGTTTATACTCCTTATTCCTACTATGAATCCCATCAAAATAAGGTTTTAGGCGGGTTTTGTTTACCTTAAAGGTGCCGAATTTGGGATGACTTACCTCGACTGTACCAAATGAGAAAATGCTAAGTACCGTAAGAGGAATTTCTTCATTCTGTTTGGCAGTGTCAATGTGAGGATCTGCAGCATCTATTGAAACTTTATCTCCAACCTTAAGTTGATTTGGCGAGGCATTGAGCTCGTTCTGGCGTAGTTTTGGTTTATCGTGTTTTCTAAGTTTAAAGGTCATCCATTCATCTAACACCTCGATTCGTAACCTTCGTTCTTCATGGGTAGATTCTTTGTTGTAGATTGAACATGGCTCATGTGTGTCCTTCGAACTTATTTCCTGCAAAATAGGTTGCACTGTATGATTAGTCTTAGTAGAACAATTTGTACAATCACCTTCAAATTTTGATGTGTTGTTCGAGTTGCGAGCTTGAAGGTTGATTGTTTCGTCTCCTACATAAAGTGTGAGTTCACCTGTGCCAACATTAATAATTGTTCTAGCAGTTGCTAAAAAGGGCTTTCCCAAAATTAAAGGAACATTACTGTCTTCTTCTATGTCTAAAACAACAAAATCAATTGGGAATATAAATCTGTCAATTTTAATGAGTACGTCTTCAATGATACCCCTAGGAAATCTGATAGTTTTATCTGCTAATTGAATGCTCATCCTAGTTTGTTTGGGATTCCCTAAACCTAGTTGCTTAAACAATTTGTAAGGCATAGCACTGATACCAACCCCTAAATCAGCCAACGCATTATTAACATTTAAACTACCAATTAAACAAGGAATCGTAAAACTCCCTGGATCTTTTAGTTTGTTGGGTAGCTTATTCTGAAGAATAGCTGAGCAAACCGCATTCAGCTCCACATGTGACCTTTCATCTAACTTTCGTTTATTTGCTAGAAGCTCCTTTAAAAATTTAATTGCATTAGGTATCTGCGAAAGTGCTTCAATAAACGGTAGGTTAATATATAGTTTCTTTAAAAGTTTAAGGAATTTACCAAATTGTTCATCTGAGCAGTCTTTCCTTGTCGCATTGGAGTATGGTACACGAGGTTTATATTCTGTACTTACCAATTTTTGTTCGTTTTGGCCTACCTCATTCTTACCTTCACTTACCACGGGTTCTGGCATTGGTTTTACCACTAACCCTTCCTCATCTTGAGTGGCAATTGCGTTGAGTTGCTTCCTTGGGTTAGATTCAGTATTGCTTGGAAGGCTACCTTGTGGTCATTCGAAAATCAACTTGGCGAGCTGTCCAATATGAGTTTCGAGCCCCTGGATTAATGCTTGTTGATTTTTGAGTGCCGTCTCGATATTCTAAAAATGAGTCTCTGACACCAAGATGAATTTGGTTAGCATCTCCTCAAGGTTCGGATTTTTCTCCTACTGGTATGGTAGTTGCTGAAAGCCTGGAGGGGGTGCTGGTTTCTGATTTCCTTGGCCTTCCTATGAAAAATTTGGGTGATTCCTCCAACCTGCATTGTAAGTATTGCTATAAGGATTGTTTTGAGATCAAGGATTATTACCAATGTAATTTAACTGCTCGTTCTCCATGTTGTGGCCATAAGGTGGGTATTCTGAATTGCTCGATCCACCTCCATTTGCTTCGCGCTGCATTACTGGGCGAACCTGTGAAGAACTAAGAAAACCATCAATTTTCTTATTCAAGAGTTCTACCTGATTAGAGAGCATGGTGACCGAATCAACATTATAAACACCAGCTGTTTTTGTTGGCTTTGTCCTCATGACTTGCCACTGATAGTTATTCAGTGACATCTCCTCTATAAATTTATAGGCATCTTCAGGTGTTTTATTATTGATGGTTCTGCCAGCAGCTCTGTCAACCATTTGTCGAGTCGAAGGATTCAGGCCATTATGAAAAGTTTGAACCTGTAGCCAAAGTGGTAACCCATAGTGAGGGCATATTCACAAAAGGTCCTTGTATCTCTCCCATGCATCGTAGAGTGTCTCTAAATCCATCTACACAAAAGAAGAGATATCATTACGTAATTTAGCCATTTTAGCCGGCGGAAAATATTTTAGTAAAAACTTTTTGGTCATTTGTTCCTAAGTAGTGATTGACCCCCGTGGTAAGGAATTCAACCACTGTTTAGTTTTGTTTCTCAAAGAAAAAGAGAATAACCGAAGGCGAATGGCGTCATCAGAAACACCATTAATTTTAAATGTATCGCATAGTTCCAAAAAGTTTGCCAAGTGAGCGTTGGGATCTTCATCCTGCAAACCATCAAAATGAACAAATTGCTGTATTATTTGAATTGTGTTAGGTTTCAGATCAAAAGTATTTGCACTTACAGCAGGTCTAACTATGCTCGATTCAGTTCCTATTAAAGAAGGTTTAGCATAATCATAAATAGTGTGCGGAACAGGATTCTGATTTACTGGATTAACAGCAATTGCAGGAGGTATCAAGTTTTCCTGATTTTCAGCCATATCCTTGGTTGTGGTTTGAATATTGTCCTCTTGGTCGTTCTCTGTGTATCTTAAGCTTCGCCTTATTTCTCTTTGGTTTCTGCGAACCGTGCGATTGATCTTACTGTCAAAAGGTGATGGTCCTGATGGGTTTCTTCTAGTCATAAACTATAAGAACCTGCCAGAAAAAAAGAAAAAGAAGAATTAGTAATAAAGATTAGAATAAAATTTAAATTGCAGTAAAAGTAAATAGCTAAAGTAATAAAAATCAAGTGTTCCTAATATCTTAATTCCCCGGAAACGGCGCTAAAAACTTGATACGTGATATTCGTGACAGGTTTTAAATATTTCTATTGAATCGTTCTTGAAACTAACTATTATCACGATAAAGGCAAGTGTACCTATTGAGCAGTAGTATTGCTTTAGCAAGACCGGATTATCGAACCCAAATGAACTAAAAGTACTAGTATCAACTTTCTTTTTATTATCTATCCTAAAAAAAATAAAAGGGTTTTGTTTATCTAACTAATTAATTAAACTAAGAAATCACAGAAAAGAAATTTGGGGAAAATACTTTTTGGAAAACTCGATTGATTGAGACAATACCTAAGGAAAAATTCACCTAGACTTCACTTGTTATTTGACTCTGAATCGGACGATTTATTCATTCAACTTGTTCCGTAGAGATCCCTAAGTTATATTATTATCTCTTTCGAGACTAACAACGTCTAACCCTAGATTGAATAATTGAAATCTTTTTCTAATTAACACCCTAGGGTCGCACTAACTCGATCTATGGATCCCCTTATTAGGTTTCACCCTAATCCGGCAAAATCTTGTCACCCTATCTCTAGGCGCGCAATCAACTCCGCTTAATTATGACAAATTGACTCTTAGACAGGGTCTATTCCTTCTCTAAATAAGAGCTTAACTTGAATCAATAACCTGGAATATCAAAACAAGAATTAAGAACACATAATTAAGAACAAGTCAAATATTTATCATACAATTCAGATAATAATAACAAGATCCGTCTTAGGTTTTATCCCCCGTAGGTATTTAGGGGTTTTAGTTCATACTAATGAAAGAAAGCATCTCAAAATAATAAAAATAACAAAACATAAGAAAACCCAAAACTCCTGAGGGAATTTGAAGGGAGATCTTCAGTCTTAATGGTGAATCCGACTTTTGAGATGGATCGATCGGCTTTCCTTGAGCAATTCCTTGCTTCCTCCTGTGTGTCCCCCATCTTCTCCTCTTCTAGGGTGTATTTATAGGCTTTGGAATGCCTAAGAGCCCTCAAAAGTGGCCTTTTCTGAATAGGACTCTGCTTGGGCTCGACAGGGACACACCGTGTGCGATTACTTCAGGTCGTGGTCAAGCCTGTTAAATAGACACGGGCGTGTGGTCTACCTGTGTGAGTCGTGCTTCGATTCTGCCAAATTGACACGGCCGTGTGGTCTGTCCGTGTAAGGAAGTCCTGGCCGTGTTGATTTTGTACGTTGGCCCATTTTCTCTATTTTTGGCCCGTTTCTCGTTCCTTTCACTCTCCTATGCTCACCTAAGTATAAAACATGAAATTAAGGCATTAGGAGCATCGAATTCACCAAATTTAAGGAAAAATCATCCATAAAATGTGTTAAGCATAGGATAGAAATATGTATGAATTATAGTTTATCAGGCAACCGATTTTGAATAAGCTGAAGGATTTGAGCACTAATCAACATGGTGACAAGTGGGGTTGACCAAGTGTAAATTAGCCTGATAAATATCTAGATTGGATTAACCAGTGGTAGAGACATCATGAATTTCATTAGACAATTAATCCAAGATTATCGATTTGATGTAAATCCTTAATACATGATTTGGTTTAGAGAAAATAGATTATTGTTATTTATCTAGAAGCAAACACGTACGAAATTTGTTGAGGAGCCTCACATTGAGAGAAGTCTTTCTTGTCGATCCCGACCTCGTCAAGCCGGTAAAGGTCAGGCTATTTGCAACACCTATTAGCCCACCCATTTGTAACCCTAAATCTCTTTAAGTCATCTCTTACATTGATTTGAATCCTCTATACTGCCTTACTCAAGGGCCATCCTTATACTATGATACGAGCATCAAGGCCCAAACTTAGGCCCATGGAGCTAATGAGCTTAACTTCCCTCGATGCTAAATTACTCATTCTAAATCCAAACAACTTCAGTTGAAATTGAACATCTTAGTCCAAGAATTTGTGGCAAGAGAACTTCGAAACTAACAAGAGCTTAAGATATGTCAAGATTTTGATTTGGCATTTTAAAAAGCCCAATACATATACCTTGGAGTTGGACTTGTTTAGATTTCCTTAACAAGCTTGAATAATTCACTTTGAGAGATAAATGCCCCATACACACAATCCCTTGAAGACTAGCCCATTTGAAACTCATTTGGATAATTTAAAGACTTATTTGTTTTATTTTTAGCTAATTTGTCAGTGTCCCAATTAGGAAATTTATTTTTAAGACCAAGTTGTTTGCTTACAAATTCGGTGCATGCACAATTTCCATAAAGTTGTCTGAATTGACTTGGTTTTCATTAGTATTCCCTTTCAACTTGGTTTTCATTAGTATTCCCTTTCATATTTTAAGTTTCTTAGCTAGAAAAAGTTGCCTGTAACACTTTACATTCGATCCGATCATTAGATCCGAATATGAGATGTCATATTACATTGTTAAAGCAACTCAGGCTATCTCATTACATAATCACAAATTTTAGCTCATAATTATCATTTAATTCAATTTAACCACCAATCATATTTACAAATATACATTCACGAAGTTTAATATTCAAATTCATCATTTTATGGAGTTATACAAAGTCAAACTTAAGGTTAGTGATAAGTGTCAAAAGTGACAAATTTTAATCCCGTTCTTAATGCGTTTTTGGGTGATTAATCGATGCAAAATGGTGAATTTTATGCTCTTAATCCTTTAAATTCATGTTTCTATCCTTAGGAGAGCACTTAGGAGCAAAACAAACAAAAATGGAGCAAAAATTAGACAATTGGAGCATATTTCAAGAGCTACATGTTCTAGGCCTCCCCATATGGGCTGGACACACAACCGTATGAGCCACATGGCCATGAGCCAGATCTTGTCAATTTCATGAACTATATTCTGGACACGTGAAAGAAAGTAATTTTTAGGTTTTTCAGTCATTTTAAAACCTATAAATACCAAATATAAGAAGAGGAAATGGGTCGTCAAAAATATTGAAAAAAACAACTCAGAAATGCCATTAAAGCCGACTCTAAAGCAGGTTTCCATCAAGATTGAAGATCACCTTTTGATTTCTTTGAAGTTTATTATGAGTTTTTCTATTTCATGTCGTTATACTGTCTTTGAGATGTTTTTATTCGTGATTATGAACTAATTTTCTAAATATCTAAGGGAGATGAACCCTATGATGAATTTTGTCTTTTGATTTCTATTTTACACAATAAATACTTGAATTTTGTTCTCAGTTATGTGTGCTTAATTCTTGATTTAATATTTCAGGATTATTAATTCATGTTTGATGTGCTTAATTCAGAGGAGGAATAGACTTTGTTTAAGAGTAGGTCTAGCATAATTGAGTGGAATTGCATGCAATCTTAAAAATAGGATGACATAAATTAATCGGATTAAATCCAAATCTAATAGGGGAATCTATAAATTGAGTTAATGTGATAATAAGGGTTTTAATTAGAAAGAAATTTCAATTAATCAACCTAGAGTCAGTTGCTCTTAATCTTGAGGAGAGATGTTAGCATATCAAGGGATTTCTACGGATCAAGAAATTAAGTAAATAAATTGTTTAATTCATATTGATATGACAGATGCAGTCTAGGTGGATTCTTTCCTAGGTATTGTTTTACTTTTTGTTTATTAGTCGATTATTTTCCTAATTTGTTCTTTGTCGAGTTCTTAGTTAACTGATTTAGTTAATTTTAGTTTAATTCAGTCACTTCGATTTGTCGGTTAGAGAACAGAAAGGCGGTAATTACTAGTATTTTTAGCCCTAGTAAGAACGATATCTTTGCTCACCATAGCTATACTATTTATCTATAGGTGCACTTGCCTTTTTCGTATTTTTAGTTGGTTTCGCAGACATCAGTTAGGACTTGAAGCCAAACTCAATTGTCAAATTTCAGTATTGTGTCTCGAGATAGGCCTTATTTTATTTTTATAAATTCTAGCCTCAATGCCAACATGTCTTGAGACACTAAGTCTCGAGACAGGCCTCTCCTATTTTCTTATTTGCGTTTCGATGTTTAGATGTTTGGATGTTTGGTTCTTGTCTTAAGACCTAAAGTAAGGCAACA
The DNA here is from genome assembly GCF_025698485.1 of Gossypium arboreum. Lineage (NCBI taxonomy): Eukaryota > Viridiplantae > Streptophyta > Magnoliopsida > Malvales > Malvaceae > Gossypium > Gossypium arboreum. The sequence goes on from NC_069075.1 coordinate 133,258,670, forward strand.
CTTATTTAGGTAAATTGTTTCCTTGTTTTTAGACAAAGGCTTTTTGTCTCGAGGCTTCATGCCCATGAATGCACAATAAGGCGACATTTGATTTAGCGGTCTCGAGACAAGTTCTTCCCGTCTCAAGACTTAATGGTCAAATGGCCAAAATAACACACTTTCAAATATCCCTGTCCTTATTAAAATGAATCAAAATTACCTTAAACATACCTCCACTAAAGTTGCTCATGGGCCGGGCCGGGCTTAACTAAAAATTCAAGCCCATTTACTAGGCCCAGGCTCAGCCCCAAAAAATGGGCCTAAAATTTTGCCCAAGCCCAACCGGATAAAAATACTAAAATCCGGGCGGTTAATTTTTATATTATTTTATATAATTTTAAATATATATAATACATTAAAAATACTAAAACATCAAAATAAATATTTCCCAACAAATTAAAAATAAATTTTAAAAAATATGTATACTTAAATAACACTAAGATAAATACAACTTAACAAGCAAATGCCTCTAAAATAATAACAAATTTAACAAATTCCTTTAAAATAATAACAAATTTAACAATAAAATAAGTTTTATATAATATCCAAACAATAACAATAAAATAGTAGCAACATAATAGTAAAATGGTAGCAAAATAAGAAGAAAACAAAAAGAAAATAACATTAAAAAAAAAGAGCAATTTTTTTTTGTCTTTTAGTGAATTCGGGCCAGCCCAGCAAAAAATACCTTATCTGAGGCCTGACCTGTTTTAAACGTGCCTTATTTTTTTGTCCAAGATTATTTTTCGAGCCTATATTTTTTTCAAAACCCTCCAAACATTCGGGCGGGCCATTAGGCCGGGCCCAGTGGCCCGACCCATGATCAAGTCTAACCTCAACCATATCATACCTTCAAACACATCATTTCTAAACCAACTAACTTGCACATTCAATCTCACATAATCTATCATAATTAGCTAATTCTCCAAAAGGAAAATTCAACCATAAAAGTACTATAAGCCTAACTACCAAAAATACCAAAACCTTAATAAGTAGCCAGAACACCAACCTAGGTACATGTCATATGATTTAAAACACTTATATACATACAAAATAAGTAGCAGGTTGATTTTCGAGCTGAGTTTTCGATTTGGATGCTTTCTCACCTTGAATCTACAACAATTCTTGCTTGAGACCTGTACATAGAAACAAACATAATCGTAAGTTGAGTAATGTCTATGCAGTGATGCTAAAATAATTCGAAAAACAAAGTATAAATAAAATAAGAATGTAATCTAATTATAATTTCAATATTAAGTAAATTTATCAATAGGGTTCCAAGAATTATCATTATCAAACCAAGTATCAACAATTAAATTTAAAACAGAATACCATTAATATATCAATCTCATTTCGTATTGTACATGGCAATTTCAAGTTTACATTCATGTCTCATTTATGTTAGCATACAATTATTCTTTTCAAGCTTAATGTAACACCCCATTCCTGACCTGATCACCAGATCTGAGTCTGTGATGTCATATTACATTGCCAAAGCAACTCAAGCTATTATAACTCAAATACATTCAATTCAATCTTCAAAGTAATTCATATGCATGCATTTATATACTCATTGATTTCACTTCATCAATTTAAGGGGTTATGTGGGTGAATTTCAGAGTTAGGACTCAAATCTGAACTCAAATGTCAATTTTTAAATTTATGTCTCAAGATAGGGGCCTCCATGTCTTAAGCCAAGTCCTAAATAGTTTTGGGATTTTTAGCTTTGAATTTAACATGTCTCGAGACACAATATAGTATCTCGAGACATTATATGTTGTGTCTCGAAGCAAGGTCTTTTATGCCTCGAGACTAGGTCTGGAGACCAACCTCTTTTGTTTTCCTGTTTTTGCTTTGATGTTTGAATGTCTCGATATAGAAGTCTCGAGACTTGGAGCAGGCAACATCTATTTAGCTTTGATGTTCTTTTGTCTCGAGACAAAGACCACTCGTCTTGAGACTTAGGAACAATTGTCTTGAGACTATAAGCTTGAATGCAAAATTTAAATGAAATTTATTCTAGAGGTTTCAAGACATATTCTTTCTGTCTCAAGACTCAGTGACCAAATGGTTAAAATTTTGCACCTTTAAATGTTGAAAGCCTTACCCAAATAAACCTAAACATACCTAAAATGTATCACAAAGCATATTCATCCAGTTAATCTATCTAAACATGTTCAAACATTTCCAAATCATAACCTCCAATACAACATTACTAAACCAACCTATTTACACATTCAAACTGACTTAATCAAGCGTAATCAATTAGTAATCAAAAGATAAAATTCAACTATTATAACATTATAAGTTACTTACCAAAAGTGTCAAAACATAAATATACATTAAAAAAAAGGATTGTGATGGCTTATGAGCTAAACTTGAGAATTGGATGCTTGACCACAAAATTTCTTTAGCTTTACCCGAGACCTATGCATGGAAACAAATAAATCTGTATGCTGAGTAAAGTATACTCAATGGTGCTAACATAATTCAAATTCAAATTTGAACTCAAGTAAAACATATAAAAAACTAACTATCCAACATATCATATTAATCAATAACTGAATTAATATCAATTTCACTAGCATGTATATACCATAGAACCAAACATACCTTTATTATTCAATCATATTCATTTCATTTAGTTGCTCGTTTACATAATAAGATTCTTGATGCACCCTTAGGGATTTTGCATCTAACTAATCATACCCAAACCATACATCATACTAGCATTAATATCTTATTTTAATTTCATGTGTTCAACTTACTAATTTTACATTTTAATCTCTATTAACCTAATTGGATACAAGAACGGATACACAAATCAATCCACCATCACACTAAATACGCACTGAAGTGCTAGTTGGGCATAAATGCATTGATCCCACCAACCACATCAAAATACGCTTGTACCCCCAAGGTATTTGAGCTGGTGATACGTTCTCAACCCCCAAGGTATTAAAGAACTATCAAAATATGTATGCATATAATGTTGAATCTCCCACCTATCAAAACGGATCCTATGGTATGCCAACTATACCCGTGACTCTATTCAACAATGTTAATAGGGAAAATTCCATAATTAATCATCACATAATATTAAACGAGCATAAACATATACAATTAACACACCAATTATCACAATCACATAATTAGGTATATACGTACCTTTCAAATAAAACCATATAGATAGTTTTCTATTTTTGATCATTTAACAATTCAAGCATAAACATTTAATTATTTAATAAACTGGAATCATGAGAGCACAAACTAGAATATCTTTTTGTTGATGGCTTTGGATTTCCTTTTGTCTCGAGATGATCTTGCATCCTCTTTAGCTAACTAAAACCAAATACGAAAAATTCATTAATCACACAATTCAAACACAAATCAACACATTATATACTTGAGCATTTTATTCGAATTAGTCCCTAAATCCTTTAATATTTGTAACACTCGTTTCTCACAATTCACACAATCAATTTTAAATTCGCTTTAATAAATATAGTACAAGAACATCCAAATTTTATTATTCACTAACAAACCCTAAATTTTCACCTTTTTCAATTAGATCCTTAATGATATATAATCCAGTTATCAAATCTAAGCTTAATTCAATCTTATTTAAACATTTTTCAACACACCCTATTATAATTTCATTTGCTATCTACGTGCATAAATCTTAAGCTACTTACTTCAAGGGTTTTAAAATTTGTTAACCATGAATCCCTAATTAAATCTTATTAATTCTTAAATTTATTACATGAGCTTTCACTAATTAGCATCATTCATTAAAAATTCAACTAGAATTTGAAAGAAAGGTTACCAAATTAACTATGGAAAGCCATGGCAATGGTGAAACAGAAGGAAGAAAATGATTTTCTTTGTTTGCTTTGAATATTTGGCGGAGAAGAATGAGAGAGATGAAGACATTTTTGTAATTTTTGTAATTAGCTACTTTAATCAACTTAATTAATTATTAATCAAAGGCTTACTAATCTTAACATTAATTAGTGAAGATGATGACATCATTTATTAAAGTTTAAATGGTTTAATTGTTGGAAAATATAGATATCACATATATAATAAGGATAATTACATGTTAGTATTTACTATCATGATAGGTTAGCCCAAATTAAAAGTGATCTAATTTGGTTAAAGTTTTATTGGGATTTAGTTATTAAATAAAGTACGAGTCAAATATGTGTAGATACTCTAGTAATTGAGTTTTAATCAAATTCTAATTAATGATTGGCCAATTAAGAATTAGAACTAATATGCCAAGGTTATAAATATTAAGGTTATGGTCTCCAAATGATACACAACATATCTTTTCTAATATCCCATCATTAGGAAAGAGAGAGCAGATATTCTCTGAATTTCTTGTGTGCTAATTTGAAAAATCAAATTCCTAAGATCCAGTAAAATTTCAAGCAATTCATGGATTCAGGTACGCTTCTGCATCTAATTTTGTTCTTGATTTATTTATGATGATTTGACATGATAGATCTTGGTTTATTCAGTTTTATTTTTAGATTTATTTTACAAATCTAACAAGTGGTATCAGAGCTTTATCATGTTGAATCATGGAGAATGAATTGATTATTTATTATACTTAGATTGATTCATTTTTCTTTTTTAATTTTATGGATTTGATATTTTAATTATATATTATGTTGAATCTTTGATATTCTTAATAAATCTGTGGGTTTTGATTATTTAAATAAAGTTTTCGAGTTTTATAAATATAATCTAGTTTAATATTTGTATATGTTATTCGAAAGATGAAGGTTTATTTATTTATAATTGATGGTCGTGAAACTAACTATAAATTCGACTAAGGCAAACGCACCTATCAAATAGTAGTATAGTTCTGGTGAGACCGAAAATATCGTATCCACGAGGACTAAAAGTACTAGTAATTACCATCTTTTTATTATCTAGCCTAAGAATTTAAGTGTGTTTTTAAACTAAAACTAATTATCTAATTAACTAAGATTACGACAAAGATGAAGTTTGAAAAATACTTTAGGAAAAATCGATGAAGAAGACAATACCCAAGGAAGAATCCACCTAGACTTCACTTATTATTTCTAAATTAGAAAATTTATTCACTTATCTTAATCCGTAGAAATCCCTAATTTATATTAATATCTCTCTCGAGGCTAAGAACAACTGACTTTAGGTTGATTAATTGAAATCTCTTTCCAATTAAAACCCCTATTGTCGCATTAACTCGATCTATGGATTCTCTTATTAGATTTGACTCTAATCCGACAGATTTATGTCGTCCTATCTCTAGGATTGCATTCAACTCCGCTTAATTATGAATGATCTACTCTTAAACAGGGACTTTTGCTCCACTGAATAAGCACATCAAAACCTAAATTAATACCCTGGAATATTAAAACAAGAATTTAGAAATCACAATTAAGAATAAGAATAAGTCTTTATCATATAATTCAAATAATAATAAGATTTGTCATAGGTTGCATCTCCATTAGGTATTTAGGGAATTTAGTTCATAATAATAATGGAAAACATCTCAAAGTTTGGAAAACAACAAAACATAAAGAACCCAAAGAACTTCTAGGAAATTGGATGGAAGTCTTCAGTCTTGATGTAGATCCTGACTCCGAGATGATTCTGATGGTTTTTCTTGAGTACTTTCTGCCTCCAACTCTGTGTGTCCCCCTTAATCCTCTTCTAGGGTGTTTATATAGGCTTTAGAATACTTTAAAACCCTTAAAAGTGTCATTTTCCGAATAGAACTAGGCTTAGGCTCGGCAGGGGCACGGCCGTGTGCCATCCTCGTGTGAAGGTGCTCAGGCCGTGTGCAATACTGAGTTGGTTCTTAGTGGACACGGCCATAACACACTGGCGTGTGGTCTACCCGTGTGTCACACACGAGCGTGTGGATCACCCGTGTGGAAGTGTTTAGGCCGTGTGAAACACTGTTTTAAGCCCAACTTGTCCGTTTTTGGCCTGTTTCTCGCTCTTTTTGCTATCCTAAGCTCTCCTGAGTATAAAACAAGAAATTAAAAGATTAAGAGCATCAAATTCACTAAAACAAAGGAAAAATCATTCATAAATATGCCAAGCATGGGGTAGAAAAATATCTATAAACTATGGTTTATCAATAATCAACTGATAAAAATTAATTTATGAGATTTCTTTTCTTCTTTACACACAATTATTTTATAAATTTTGGTTAAAGTCATTATTAAATTAAAGTTAAAGACTTACAACTTTTGCAATTGAAGAATTCCAATTGGGTTGTATAATTAGTTTTGAAAGTTAATTCACTTGATAATCGAATAAATGAATGGTAGTAAGATATTTTTTTCGCACTATTTGTTTTAAATTTTCTGTTTGTGGTTTAATATATATGAAATTATCATTTTTGTCTTTATTCATGATGAATTATATTCACCATTGAATTTAATTCATATATATGAATGATTACTTTTGGTTTCTTTAATAATTACTTTATATAAGTTTTAGTCTTTATGGAACCCGACTAAAATTAAAATATTTGAGATTTTTTTTTAAATATGATGGCTATGAATTTGCATAAGTTGTTGCGCATGTAAAGACTTTTATATAATTTGGGATTCTTTTTATATTTAGTGGTTATAGATTTTTTTAAAAGTATTTGTGCGTATAAAGAAGTTTTATAATAAAGTCTTTAGTCATGAATATAAATTTGAGTTTACATGGAATATGTAAGGCAAACCAAGTATTATTTTATATTATTATAATTGTGTGTAAATATTATGTGTGTGTCTATATTATATGCATATCAATGATTTTGAGGATTAATGCATGATTATAGTTTGTGTGAATAGGTGTTTATAACCATTATCCAATAAGATATATTTTATAGTTTTATTGGTGAAATTAAGTTTTGATGGATATCCTTGAAGTTGTTTCTTTTTCTTTTTTTTCTTTTTTGTTATGGTTATATATTCAATTTTATGGGTGCTTTGGTGCAAATTCATGTCAACTATATACATATTTAAATATTTTAGTTTTAAGTTTGGTTCTATAATTTTAGGTTTTGACATCTTATGATTCCAAATATTTGGTTAAATTATGATGATATGGTTTATTGTATGAATTGTGGGATATGCCAACTACTATGATTTTTTTTTTTGAGATTTATTGGCTTGAAAATAATTTTCAAGTATTCATGTGAATATCTGTTTAATCAGAAATACAACTTCGAATTTACATGGTAAGTTCAGGGTAAGTTTTTCTATTTGATTATGAATACATATATATGCGTAAATTGCTTTGGTGTTTTTATCCATACCAAAATTATGAATACATGTACTTGTTAATTATTTGGCTTTGAACCACTATATTATTTCTGTTTGGTTTTAATATATATGGTTTTGGAACAAAAAAGAAATAGTCAAAAATTAAGGTTTTTGGTTTTTTATTGCATTATTAAGACAACCTTATTTTGAGTTATTTTGGAGTCTATAAAGCAATAAAAAATAGTTTTGACATTTGACTATTGGGGAAATTTTAAATATGAATATTGGTATGTTTATATATATTTTAAATAACTTAATTGAAGCAAAAAGTCACTAAAATGTTTTTTTTTGTATAAATTATTTTGTTTTAAAATATAAAATGTTGTGTGCATGTAATGTAGCACCCCAAACCCAGCCCAGAAGTTATGGTCGGATCCGGCATGCCACATCAAAAACGTTAAAAAAAAATTTCCATTCAAAGTCCGAAAATCGTACTTGATGTTCAAAAGATTAATTCATTAAGGGTTAAAGTGAATGGAAGTCATGCACCGGTAGGAAACCGGAAAAGAGGTGGTGAGTCCATCGGATTGCTAATACCAAGCTCCTTCGGATCCAATCCTAGACATGCATACCGCCATTGCCACACCTTAACGTAATGGATATTTCTAGGAAACCGATTTGATTAAGTCATTTTAGGAAAAAGTGATTAATTTTGGAAAATACTTTCATTGCGGAAGCTTTGCTTGTTGTCGTGTTATTTTGAAATCAATTGTTGTTTTTGAAAACGCGCCCTAAAGCTATCCAATTTCAACAGTTAAAATAAGTATTACCTATCTTAGTAATACATATTAAAACCATCAAAAATAATTAAGCGGCCTTATTACATTTAAAAGCCCAAAAACTTCAAACGTAAATAAAGGGATGTCCAGTTCACCAGAAGAAAATCAAACTTTCGAACGGGTGGCCATTCAATTCCCTCACGACTCAAGCCCACTATGGTTGGGGATTTCCTGCGTGGATGAAAATAAAAGGGGTGAGTTTGGGAAACTCAGTGTGTAAGGAAAACCCATTCAAAGCCCAAGTCAGCTCAAGCCCATTGGGCCTAAGCCCATTCAGTAATAAGTGATCTTGGGCGAGCCCTTTTCATTATAATAAACCGGGCCTTAGCCCTTATTCAGATAACAGTATGGCCCATAGGCCCATTTCAAAATACATGCAACATCAATAAACATATGCAAGCCCATTTGGGGAGACTACTCAACCCACCAACCACTACACTCCACCCGTACCAGCCATACACTCCATGTGGGAATAGCTCAACCCACCCAAATTTAACACTCCATAGTTGCGACCTTGCTGCTCAGTTATCGATAGAATTGAGGCAAAGCCTCCAAGACGTGGACAAGCCACTTTCAGTACTTCCTCCGTCAATATCCCGGTCCATGCATCGATAATAACAACATGGCATGCAATAAATAACAACAATCAAACATGCATTTAGGTCAATTTAACCCTAGGGGTATTTGGTAATTTATCTCCTAAGGGTAAAGCGTAAATTTTCTACTTTTAAAGGTATTTCAGTAATTTATCTATTTTAGAGTTTTTCATGCATATTCCTACCTTTCACGTACTAATGTAATCACTACTGAGGGTTCTTACGAATTGGGCCGTTGGCCCATCATTCCAATTTTGGCCCATTAAGCCCAAAAATATCGAGGGCACGTAAATCATGCACTTTGCAGTCCAAATTTTGCAGCTTACCAAAACATTAATCGATTTACCTCACGAGCATTCGCACACGCAAATCTACAAAATATCGGTTTTCGGCATTTCGCTTTTCGACTTTTGCCAATCCAGACTAAGAAAGAGGGTGTTAGTTACACACCTATTTGCGACGATATCTTGTGAGATCCACACACGAACCGCCTACAATTGGATTACTAACACGTTAATCTAACTATTCAAATACAAACTACGATTAACCCCTTACAATATTCGCCAACCACACCTACAGATCATAGTAAGCTTATAAGAAATTAATAAGCAACTCATTAACAAATTTTGTCAATGTTTACCACATAATCATAATTTCACTGCAAGCTGTCTTCCTGAGCAACAGTCACTAAATTATTTATAACTGGAGCTACGAAACTCCAAATCAAGTGCCGTTAATTTTCCATGAAAATAGACTCATATATATTCTATCAATAAAATTTTTAGAATTTTTGGTATGGCCAATCAATACCAGATTTTTCTTAAAGTTTCCCATGTTTCACTGTTTGACTAATCTGACCACTCTTCATTACGAATCAAATTTCTCATTGTACAGAATTCAAAATATGTTCTTGATTATTTCATTAGAAAATAGACTCAATAAGCTTTAATTACATAATTTATTCAGCTTCTAATTCATCTCCTACAATTTATGGTGATTTTCCAAAGTCACATTACTGCTGCTGTCCCAAGCAGATTTATTACCAAATCACTCTTTCACACATACCTTGCATGCATGTTATTTAAACATGTATATCACCAATCAATCATCACATATCTATGATTTTACTTAAGAATAATCTCCATTTCATCATTTTAAAGCACAACATGTTAGCTGATTTTTCCCTTTAACATCTAAGGCACATGCATGCTCATTGGTTTGGCTCAACTTCACCTATCTTCCATTTTTTTTTTCATTCAAAAGAACATGAAACAACAACCATTTCCTTCATTTTAATTCATGACTAAATGCTCACAACACAACTAAAAACCAAAATATGCTTCAAGAGTTAAGGTAGAATCAAGAAGAACTCATGAACATCAAGATGAAGCCAACTACCATGAACTTACCTTCAATTTTCTTCCCCAAGTGATCAAACACTCAAGAGCTTTCTCCTCTCCTTTCTCTTCTCTAACTTTCAGCTATGATGAACAAAGATGGACAAAACTTTGTTCTTTTCACCCCTTTTTCTTTTAATAAAACTTCATATTTCATCCATTTAATTCTTTAATACAAAAGACATGAAATTATTATCATGAAACATTTACCTAACCCATTATCATGAAACATTTACCTAACCCATTATCATGGAATATTTACCTAACCTATTATCAATTTTTATCAATTTGTACCATAAATTATAGATATCAAGGGTACATTTTGTCTACAACAACATGATGGCTGGCCACTTCATGTAAAATGGGAGGTTTGTCATGCAAATCCTCCTATTTTGCACTCCTAATTATTTGGCCATTTCAATTTAGCCTATAGCATTTTCAAACATTTTCACATAAGTCCTATTTCATAATTTCACTCACAAATGACAAAATCAAAGCATGAAATTTTGCCAACATTCACAGAATTCCCGAAAATTGGGGCGTTACATGTAACTTAAGTTATGTTAATATTGATTGACCCAAATGAAAGTTAATAATATTACATGTGCAACTATGGTAATAAACATGTGACAATTATTTAGTTTTACATGTGAGTAATAAATTGGTCGAAAGGAACATTTATTGTTCGATATGTTCTTATTATCAATGTTTGATTACTATACCAAGATATCACTTACAAAGTTAATATTTTGTCCAAAAATAAAATATTAATGGAGTGTCTGATATCTTGAGATGAGGTTTACCTTTATTCAAATTATTTTGGTTTAAATTTAAAGCCTTATGTGAGGTTGTTTATGGTTTATGATTTATTCAACTATTATTATATTTGTCAACATCATTGTATGTTGTTTTGGGATAAATATATATACATATATATACTATTATCTTTTAATTTGATTGAAAGATGAAATTAAGAAAAATATTTAGAAACAAATAAATTCAGATTTTGGCTTGGGTTTTAATTAAGGATGTCTAATATTTTAAATAGATTAGTTGAAACAAAATGCCGTCAAAGTGACCTCTTTTGCGTAGATTAGTTTGTTTAAAATATTAAGATGATTACATGTTTTTGTGATTCATGCGTTTATTAATGGACCCAAAGGTAAGTTAATATTTGGTAGAATTTCAACAACAATTGTGGTGATAAATGTGTGACAATTATAAGGTAATTTATGTGAGCAATATGTTAGTCCAAAGATTATTTCATTGTTTGTTATAATTTATTGTTAATGTTTGATCGCTATAACAAGAGTACCGCTTACTGTTAATATTACTGTCCAAAGACTTGATATTAATGTTGTGTTTGGTATCTTGATATGTGATTAGCCATTATCTTGATATTATTGTTTACTTATGAATATTGATGTGAGCTTATTTTTTGTTCTATATTCAGCTAATTCATCTTCTACTGCCACAATATCTGCTAATATAAATTCTATGCCCATGCTTAATGGGTATAATTTCAATAAATGGAAAAGGCACTTACTTATAGTGTTTGGTTGTATGACCATAGACATTGCACTAAGGGAAGAACAACCCGCACCTTTCAATGCGGAAAACACCCCTTATGTTAAAAGGGATTTTGAGAGGTGGGATCGTTCAAATTGCATGAGTCTAATTATCATGAAGCACAACATTTTAGAAGCGTTTAGGGGCATAGAATCTGAAAAGATTACTCAGGCCAAGGTTCACTTGACGAAATTGAGAAACATTTTGCTAAATATAATAAGGTTGAAATGACATCATTTCTAACTTCTTTGATGTCTATAAAGTATAAAGGTCAAGAAAATACTGAGTGATCTAAGGGCTATGAGTTTTATGATCCCACAATTAGGAATATTTTTTAAAGGAGAATTGCAATATTCTTTTAGGATGTTGAGTTTGGAGGGAGAAATAAAGTTAGAGACATTGCTTTTAATGAGGAATTGAATTCTAACTCATTTCCTACTATCACTTTTGATGATGTTTATGCTCTCATACCTATTATTGATTAAGAAGTGAATCTAGAACCTCAATAAGACAATGTTGAACAACTCCTTATTCAAGATGAGGTAATTGTTCCAAAAGAACAAATTCAACAACCTCAAGAATGAATGTCATTAAAAAGGTCCACTAGAGAAATGGTTATAATAGCTTTAGTAGAATATTTTGAAATTAAGCTACATCAGATGAATATTAAGTTAATGGTTTCTCAATGGTAACATTGATCATACATTTATATGGTGCAATTAGAAAGCTTTGTGTCTAATGATGCAAAGTTAATGATTTGCAAATAACTTCATCTATGGGCTTAAGCAAACTTCTTGTCAATAATATTACAAATTTTACCAAATGATTATCTCATTCGGTTTAGAGATGAATTTTATTGATAATCGTATATACCATAAGTTTAATGGGAGTAAGGTTCTATATTTGGTTTTATATGTAATGACATACTGCTTGTCAATAATAAATATACCCTCAATCAATGCCCTAAAAATGATTTTAAAATTACAAAAATGCATTAGATTTTTTATATTTTAGTAGTGGAAAGTCTAATGTACGTTCAAGTTTGTATACATTAGAATATTGTGTACACTATTGGGATGTTAGGCAGATACTTTAAGCAAACCTGATTTGAACCATTGGATAGCATCCAAGAGGGTTATAAGGTATTTTTAGAGAACAAAAGATTACATGATCACATATCAGAGGTCTAATCAATTAGAGATCATCAGGTATATAAACTTCGATTTTGATGGAATATGGATACAAAATTTTGTCACTAAGATTCAAATTGTGAAAACAAATTGTAATATTTTATTCCAATAGCAACAGGAGTACATCAAAGTCAAAACACATAGACTTTAAGTTCCTGGTTTTTCAAATAAAAGTTTAGAGTGGCTAGGTGCCTATAAATCATATTAGGACAAACTCCATGATTGCGGATCCGCTTACTAAGGAACTACACCTAAGGTTTTATAAGAGCACATTGCTCATATGGGTGTAATGTCATTTAAAGGATATTTGGTTTTAGTGGGAGTTTGTATTTTTAAATGTTTTTATGTTATAGACATGTTTTCAGTTATTTCAGTTTAAAGATATTAAGTTTATTTTCAACAGAAATAAAGTTTATTTGGTTTATTCACACTCTGATTTTGGTAAGGTTTGATCTCACTAAGGAGGACCAGTTGGAAATAGACATGTTTAGATCATATTGCATATAATTTCCATGCTACACATCCATGCTTGATCTATGTCATTTGATTGTGTTAATATACATGATTAGGGATGGATTTAGTTACGATATATGTAACGAAAGTCACCTTGATTCTATGTTAACATAAATAATGGACGAGATTGTTCAGAATACCTTTTGGATATTGTAACACCCCAAACCCGACCTAGACGTTATGGCTATATCTAGCAATGTCACACGATAGTGTTTGTGAAACCTCGTTGTTACGACGAAACTTTCCATGTTAGTGTTTTTAGTAAACCTTTGTTATAACTTAGGAAGTCATCTTTATTCATTTAAAACATTTGTTTTGAAGCATCCCTTGTTGCAGAAGCTTTAATAAAATAGTCTAAGTGATCATGTGTTTAGAAAATACTTTAACTTTTTGAAAATCGAATTTCCTACGACCAGCAAGTATAAATCCATAAAGTAAAATAAGTAAATAGAAACCCAAATTTAAAACCAAAGTCCCAGAGGGTCCTTAAATTACAATCCAATTAAATTGCAGTCATGGTAAAATCTTGGTTTATTTAATCATCAGGGACTCCCAAGCGCACAAATTATCTAGAACTAGATAATTGAAATTTATTTGAAAGGAGAAAAAGAAAGGTAATATCTATCTCTAAATATTAATTTCTATTGCCCATTTATGCGTTGGAGAGACCGTTTCTTATTTTGTGTTGAAGCAATTTATAAATCACAGGCTGAAACAAAATTATAAATCATAAATTGAAAACCCTGAAGTCCAAAAATTACTGTGGTCACCGCTGAGTCCTCCGTCACACCAATCCGTTTAAGTCTGGGGATTACCTGTGCACATTAAACAAAAAAGGGTGAGTTTACGTAAACTCGGTGTGTAATCCCGCAGAAACAAACAAACAATCAGTATTCACAGTGCATAGTTGAACACTCTTGGGCCTAAGCCCTTTTCAATATCAGTGACAGTTTGGGCCTTGGCCCATCTCAGTACAATGTCAAAAATGCAGTAGGGCCTTAGCCCATCACAATATCAGTAACAGTAACAGTTATACAATAGCAAAATCCTACCCAACCAGCCTCTACACACCATCTTCGTCCAACCCTAAACTCTATGTGGGGAATCAACCCACCCATCCCTACACTCCAAGTAGTACTGAATGCGGCACAAAACAGTAGTTTGTAGCTGAGCTGCAAGTAAATTAGGCTTAAAGCCTTTCAGTACACTTCTTCCAAATAACAACCCCCAACCCAATACAATGCAACATACAATGGATGATATGCTATTATGCAATTTCAGTACATATATTCAGTTTAGATATTAACATGCTCAGAACAAATATCATTCAGTCAATTTCATACATTTAAGGGTCTAAGTAGCGTTTACCGACCTTACAGTAGGTTCATAGTCGACTTGGGCGACCCGTGCAACCTTAGAAACATTTTGATAAAAATGGGCTCACACGCCCATGTGATCTGCCCATGTGGGCCCACACACTCATGTGGCCCACTCGACCCAAATTGGCCTTGGCCGTGTGATCCATTTTTAATGTAACCCATGCTAGCTAAATATTCATATATGTTTTTACTATTTACTTATATGTTCATTCAGAGCTGTCTACTTGAGTCATTGTCACTAAATTATTTATATCTCGAGCTACTGAATTCCAAATTAAGATCCTCTTTTTGAAACTAAACTCAAATATATTTTTACCATAAAATTTTCAGATTTTATAGTTTATCAAATAAGTAAAGTAAAATCTTTAAATTTATCTCTATTCTACTGTTTGGCAACTTCAACCTTTCCTTACTAAAAATTATTTATCTCTTAGTACGGAATTTGGATGATGTTTTCGTTTGTTTTTCTTGAAAATAGACTCACTAAGGATTTAAAGATATAAACTTTAATTTTATATTTTATTCAACCTCTACCTCAATTTGCACTATTTTTTTTATCATTTTTTAAAATTAGACTACTGCTGCTATCCAAAACTATTTTAGTGCAAAATGTTGATTTCCAAGTTTATAACACCCTTATTTCATTTCTCTACAATTTTTTTCGCATTATTTTCTCTTATTTCTCTTATTTCTCGATAGAAAGCAATTTCGGGTTTTCGCCGAATCCTGTTTTCTACGTTTTGGGTACACACCTGGTATCATTTTTGATGCGTCAACACTTCTAAGCCTCCAGAACCTAAAAATTGACCAACATATCTCCAGATTAATCACTTAATTCATTTTTAATCAACCAATTTCGGAAGGAACTCAACTAAAAACCTAACAAAACCCTTACCTCGCTTAAGTAACCACGACTTCGCACAATCACAGTGTCGATTCAAAACCACCAGCCCCTTGATTAACTCCTAAACACCAAAAAGGAATTCCCCTTTTAGAGATTAACCAAGAACGATTAACAATAGGCAAAATCGTTACTTACCGAACAAGTGCAACCAACGATGAACAGCTGAATCAATTGGAAAAAAAAAAAAGAAACGGAAGGGGAATAATAATGGAAATTTCGGCAACAACTAGGGGAAAGAATCTACAGAGGAGAGAAAAGAAAACGTCAAAAAAAGTTTGGGGAATTAGAGAGAAAACCGAAACTCTATTTTTTTTTTGCAACAAAAAGATAATCAGATTATTTTCTGATAATATCTCCCCAATTATCTCTTAAAATCACTCCCTATTAACCCACTAAAACACAACTACTCAGAATTTTGCCCCAAATACTGTCTCCACGCCATCATAGAGAATTGAACACAGGATCTCCAACACTCCAATACTCCACTTAACCACCAGACCAGCAAGCCCATTCTAATATAAACTTACCAACAATTAAACTTAAACCATTTGCACAATGTTAAGACTTTATTTATAAAAATACCAAAATTTTCCCAAGTAGGGCTTGAACTTGGGACCTCACACACACACCCAGAACACTTAACCACTAAAGCAAATACACACTTATGTGTCACACATACACTAAATCAAAAAATTAAAATTTTGGGGCGTTACAGATATGATAGTAAAATTTTGAGCTCATAAGGTTATATAATGACATGTAATTATAGAGTAATTAGTATATATATGTGGTCCAAGTGGGAGATTGTTGGAAAATATGAACATCACATATATAATAAGGGTAATTACACGTTATTATTTACTATCATGATAGGTTAGCCAAAATTAAAAGTGATCTAATTTAGTTAAAGTTTTATTGGGCTTTAATTATTAAATAAAGTATGAGTCAAATATGTGTAGATACTCTAGTAATTGAGGTTATAAATATGCCAAGGTTATAAATATTAAGGTTATGGTCCCCAAATTACACATAAGATATCTTTTCTAATATCCTATTAGTAGGAAAGAGAGAGCAAATATTCTCTAAATTTCTTGTGTACTAAATTGGAAGATCAAATCCCTAAGATTCGGTAAAACTTCAAGGAATTCACGGATTCAGGTACGCTTTTGCATCTAGTTTTGTTCTTGATTTATTCTTAATGATTTGACATGATAGATCTTGGTTTATTCAGTTTTATTTTTAGATTTGTTTTACAAATCTAACATTAATCACTATTATAACCTTTGTTTAATTATCATTTAAGGCACTTATCAATTTTAAAATTGATTTCTCTTCACTTTAATCACTAATCAATTTAGTCCATGTGCTATTTTATTAACTGATTTAACTTTATACTAATTAATAACTCCTTCAATTTTGTATCTGACACATAATTATTTATTTTAATTTTGGTTAACTCAATTTAATAAATCTAGTCCTTAAACCAAATTTTCCGGCAATGCTAAAACCTGATCGTTACACTTAATTCGTTCAAGTAATTTGGATAATATATGTTTATGTTAGCCAATTAGCATACGTATTACGATTTTCATCAAATGGCTATAAACTCGATGCCCATATGGTGTCCCTCCAATACACCATTTATCTCTCCAACACGCTAAAGCACCTAAGTGCCAAACTCAATATAGCATCCCTCCAAAATACCGTGTCAACTAAGTGTTAGGCCCTAAGGCATGATTCATTTCTAATTTGTATATGTGTGTGTATATATCATACATGAATCTCATTAAATTATTGAACTTGAAAATTATATCATATTCTAACATTTACGTTATTTAAAATTTTTCGAAAATCATATTTCAATCATAGTTCTCATACTCAATAACATACCAATAGTCCACACATGGTCATCAAGAATATATCATTGTTTTCTTTCATGTTTAACACTATCAATTCCATCAGATATTTCATCTCAACCAACATATACAAAACAACTATTAACACATCAAACATTTCCAAGTTATTAAACATAATATTTCATTTTATATTATTAATAATCTTGACATAAAGCTTAATTACTTAATAAATCGTGTAAAGAAAATGAATTAGATAGAAAAAACTAGAATATTGCTAACCATTAACGGCTTTAGCTTTTCCTTTGTTTCTCGACATACTGATGTTGTCTTTAGCTATGTACGATAAATCCGAAAACGAATAATTTAGTTCCACACCTCAACCATTGAAACATATCATTTAAACATGAAATTCAATTTAGTCCTTCAAGATCCAAAAATCTAAAAGAATCATATCTTACGATTTACCCAATCGAATCTAATTTTGACTACATAAATATAGTTCAGGAACCTCATATTACTAATATTTTCTATTAAGTCTTAAAGTTTTTATCCTTAAAATTAAATCCCCAACAACATGCAATCAATCACATAATCTAAACTTAATTCACCACTTCTTATTATAATCTCAAGATGTGCTTACACAAGGTACCTTAATATTCAAATTTCTTGAGTTTCAACTCCAATTCTACTAAAACTCTCAACTACCTTAATTAAATTCTTAATAATATCAAGATTCAAGTGTTAGGACATACTTATCTACTAGCATATATTAAGAATCCATAAAAAAAATTAAAGGAAAATTCCTTCTTGCCTTGTGAATTATGCACGGCAATGAAAGAAAAAAACTCAAAGAATTTTGTAACACCCCAAACTCAGCCTAGACGTATGGCTAAATCTGGGAGTGTTACGAAGAAGGTTTTAAAATCACATCTTTTAAGTTAACACGAATCGTATTATTTGTTTGCCAAACGGAGTCTTAATATCAGGAAAAAAAATTTTGTTTATAATCTTATTTGAAACCATTATAAGTTATCAATAATTTGCAACAGAAGTTTGAAAATTGTTTTATTCAAAAACCAAGCTTGTGTTTCCGAAAAAACCATTTGTTTATGTAAAATGTTTTTGTCAAACATTGAGGGAAAGAAAGCAAAACCAAAATCCAAATCCAAAAGTTAAAACCCTACAGTCTAAAGAGTCCCAAAAATTATAAACTCTCAAGAAAAATCAGAATTTAAAATAAAACCATTATTACTAATAAAAATAGTTTTTCGACGAGTGGTCATCGTTGAGCTTCCATCGCACTAACCCGCCTATACCTGAGGATTACCTCAACAAAATAGAGAAACGGATGTGATTTTTCGTAAACTCAATGTGTAACCCGACAGATATAGCCATGCAAATATATACAGAATTCTCATATGCAGAACAAATGCAGATACAGACTTAAGTCCTTAACAAAAATATATGCCAGAATCAGATAATCAAATTAGATATACAAAATCCTACCCCCATCCTCTACACACCATCTCTGACTATCCCATCACACCATGTGGGGTATAAAATGCCCACCCAACCCTACGCACTATATAGTGTCTATACGACACATAACAGAAAAATATGCAACCAAGCTGGCAGAATATAGGCGAGAGGTCACCGTACAGATCATTTCCTCCATATATACAAATCCCACCCCAAATATAGATACATAATACAAATTACAGATATAGCAGAATTAACATATATCGCATGCTCATATACAGATATCATACATGCTTATACATTCAATCAGACATACATATCAGTTTTAACTCTCATCAGTCTATCAGAATAACAAATATCATACAACAGGGTTTGGTTAGCCCTTACTGACCTATGGAAGGCCTATAGTCGATCTGAACGACACGTGCGATCTTAGGAAAATTTTTAAAATTTTTAACCCACATGCCTGTGTTGGCCCACACGCCCGTGTGGCCCATATGCCCAGATTGGCCTTGCCCATGTGGCCTACACGGCCTGACCTAAGACCCACGGCCACACTCTTACCGTCACAGGATCCTGTCTCGCACACGGCCAGTCACACGACCGGGCACATACCCGTGTGGCGTCAACAAGCTACTATTTTTACTTTCGCTGAACTTTGTTTCTCGTGATTCCGTTACACACCTAATTCATTTTTTATGAGAAGGAAATCTCTAGACCTCTACAACCTAAAAACAGAATACCAGAAACTGATTTAGCGGTTAAATTAACGAATTCATCAACAATAATCTGACAATAACTCAACTTACCATTGACGAAAACCACCGCCAACTCCGTTCAAGCAAATAGAGTGGAACTCACTATTCCCAGCCTTCTCCTATACAACAAGTTCGCAGAAATCAAATTCCCTACAACACCATTATGCCACTACAAAAAAAATGAATCAAATCAGCTTAGCGAAACTGTTACCTAAAGACAAAAGTAACCACTCCTACCCAAATCACACGAAAAACACCAAAATCTGAAGTGCAACGCGAAGAACAGAAAAGTGTAAACATACTTGAAGGGAAACGAAAAAAAGAGAGAAAAAAGAAGTAGAGGAGAGATAAAAAGATGAAAACGACAAAAAAATAGAGGAAAGGCAGAAACTGATGTTAGATTTTTGGAAAGAGAGAGAAATTTTTTTAAAAAATAAAATAAATATAACCAATTTCGCAACCTTCTCCTATACAACAAGTTCGTAGAAATCAAATTCCCTATAACACCATTATGCCACAACAACGAAAATGAATCAAATCAGCTTATCGAAACCGTTACCTAAAGACAAAAGTAACCACTCTTACCCAAATCACACGAAGAACACCAAAATCCGAAGTGCAACGCGAAGAACAGAAAAAGTGTGAACAGACTTGAAGGGGAACGAAAAAAAGAGAGAAGAAAGAAGTAGAGGAGAGGAGAGATAAAAAGATGAAAACGACAGAAAAAAATAGAGGAAAGGTAGAAACTGACGTTAGATTTTTGGGAAGAGAGAGAAAAATTTTTAAAAAATAAAATAAAATAAATATAACCAATTTGATTAATATCCCCAACTCCCCACTAACAACCGCATCCCATAATATCCTCCCCACTAACCACATCTAATTACTTCAGACTCCTAACTCCACCGAACCTTTTAACAGATAACACCTCATGCTTGCTCAAGGATTTGAACACAAGACCTCAAGCAAGCTAATTCTTTATCACTCGAACTAACGAGCTCATTCTGATATAAGTTTACAAACAATACTACATAAGCCCACCCCACAGGGATAAGGTTTGGATAAAAAACAATAGAATTTGTCAAATGTGAGACTTGAACCCAAGACATCATACACACACCCAGAACACTTAACCACAGAAGCAAATACATATTTGTCAAAATTTGCAAAAACAAAGTTAAGAAATTTAGAACATTACAAAATTTCTTTCTCTCATTTACTAGTTCGACTAAGGAAATTGAAGAGAGGAATTATGGCTTTCTAATTCTCTCTCCCACTAATATATGAATAGAGAAAGGATTGTATGAAATAGGGATATTATCTCTTTTCAATAGTTTAATGCCATACCAGTAATTTCATCCGAAATTAATAGAGTTTTATTTAGATTTGATTTTTTTCAGAACAAAAATCCTAAAATTCATGATGAAAATGTTGATGTGGCATTAAACTATTATGGATATTATCCCTTTCCAATAGTTTAATAGGGATATCAATAATTTCATCCTAAATTTCAAGATTTTTATTTAGATTTGATTTTTTTCAGGACGAAAATCTTGATATGACATTAAACTATTGGAAAAGAGATAGAGATGATGTGGCGACACTATTTCATACAATCCTTTCCCAGATAGAGAAAGGATTGTACGAAGTAGGGACACCACATCATCATGTATCCCTTTCCAATCATTTAATGACATTTCAGCATGTCATTGATACATAATTTTGGTAATTTTTTTAACCCGAACTCAAAACCTTAAACTCAAACCCTAAACCCAAAACTCGAACCCAAACCTTAAATCATGAATCCTAAACCTCGAACCCCTAAACACCAAACTATGAATCCTAAACTTGGCCTTTTGATTTAGGGTTCAAGGTTTAAAATTTAAGGTTCGGGTTCAAGTTTAAGGTTTAAGATTTTGAGTTTAGGATTTAGGGTTTGGGTTTAGGATTCAAGCTTCAAGATTCGGGTTCAAGATTTAAGGTTTGGATTAAAAAATTGCTAAAAATATACATCAATGACATGAAAAACATTGCTAAAATATCATTAAATAATTGAAAAGGGATATAAGATGGCATGACATCCCTATTTTTACAATCTTTTATCTTGAATTTATAATTAAAATGGATGATAATAAAAAATAAAATAAAATAATGAAATGTAGTAGTAATTTCTTTGACATAAATGCAGAACCAAGAACTAAAATAATAGAATAAAAGTTAAGTTATCTCGTTCTGACAACATGGTGAAAGAAAAGGTTTATGTAAACATATATATTGATAGAAAATTTACTAGTTTTCTTATCTTTTTGGGGTTTGATCTTTGCTCTCTCAATATATTCTTAGTTATTTATTTAAAGTATTTATTCAAGTAAATTGATGCTGAATGGCATTAACCCCATTAGCAGCTTTGGGTTTTTTTTAGTTCCATTTGAGAAATAAAAATGCAAAGAAATAGTGAAATAGACATCATTCTTATTTGAATATTACTATGCATTATCTGTAACAAAGTGTTAAATAACTATCTATACATACGGTCCCTCAAAAGGCCTCGATGATTCTTTTAGGATCCAAAATCAAGGAAACAGAAACATGGTGAATGACTTTTGATAATTTGACGTGGAACTCGATTGCTACCCTCTGCTTCTAATAACGACTTTAACTCGTTGATCCATCTTCCATCAAATCATCTATTTCATATGTTTAAAACGAAAATATTATATAGAAAAAAAGAGTACGAATTATTGAATAACAATAACAATCAAATTTACTTCAACTAATTTAGGTTGTTGAGTCAATTTTTGAAATTCAAGTCTTTAATATAAACAATCTTTTCATTATATAAATCTCAACTAATTTAGGTTGTTGAGTCAATTTTTGAAATTCAAGTCTTTAATATAAACAATCTTTTCATTATATAAATCTCTATATGGAATTTTAGCATGGAAATTCTCCAACAGAACGGTGACTCATTTTATAACAAAGACTACCCCCGAATATCAAATATAACTTCAAAATATTAGAAAAGATTGGACATAACAAGTCTGAGTAGTTTTTAAAAACTGCGTCTTCCTAGAAGCACTTTAAAAAAAAATTTACCATCCTTTCTCTTGAATTTATAATTAGAATGGATGACAATAGAAAAATAAATAAAATAAGCACTATCATGGAATGAAGCAGTGATTTCTGTGACATAAATGTAAAATAATCAAGAACTAAAATAATAGAATAAAAGTTAAATTATCTCATTCTGACAACATGGTGAAAGAAAAGGTTTATGTAAACATATATATTGATAGAAAATTTACTAGTTTTCTTATCTTTTTGGGGTTTGATCTTTGCTCTCTCAATATATTTTTAGTTATTTATTTAAAGTATTTATTCAAGTAAATTGATGCTGAATGGCATTAACCCCATTACCAGCTTTAGGGTTTTTGTTTTTTTTTTTCATTTGAGAAATAAAAATGCAAAGAAAAAAATAAAATAGACATCATTTTATTTGACTATTACTGTACATTAACTGTAACAAAGTGTTAAATTACTATATATACATACGGTCGTTCAAAAGGCCTCGAGGATTCTTTTAGGATCCAAAATTAAGGAAGCAGAAACATGGCGGATGATATTTTATAATTTGACGTGGAACCCAATTGGTACCCTTTGCTTCTAATTAATTTCAGGCATTTTAATGAACGAACGAAGGTCCTGAAACAACAATTTTTTTCCCATCATTTTCTATCTAATCAAACAGGAGGAAAGTATCTCAGAGATGAAAGGCCGGGAAAAGGAAAAAAAAATTACCTCCAGGGAACATCTTCAGCAATCAACCAGTCACCTTCTTTGTCCTGATAAGTCAGTTTAAAGCTCCTCCGGTTCTCATCAACTGATCCAAAAATGAAGGGAAAGTGGGAAACTAACAGTTCAATTCATGAAATTAAGCAAGATTTTTCCATTTTGGGTTCTTACAGATATCAAACATTGTCATGAGTGTGGTTGTAAGCGTTTCAAAGGATTGATGGATGCTGATGTCAATTTTCCTGGCAATTACAACTCCTTCCATCTTTACCTTCACGTACGTGGAATTTGAAGCCCTACCCCCGCAGCACCCATTCTCCGCCGCTGTCATGTGGTTGTGAACTTGGCAGCGTAGCTTCTTCCTCCTCCAGGTTTTCACAGGCGGCCACCCCACTAGACCCTTTTCATAGTTCCTGTAAAAAAGAAAAAAAAGATTTTAAACCCCATAAATGAACGAAAAATTCCCAAACAACAATACACAAGTATTTGCAAAGGGAATCACTTGAAACTGGCAGCGGAAAACTCGTCTTCAAGATATCCATGATCAAAGCCACGTTTTTTGCTGTTAACATTAATGTCTTCATATAAACCCAGTTTTAGCAAAGGCCGGCTCCAAGTGTCGGAACCTGGAGGAGCGAGTCCCAGTTGGAGTTCCATGCACATTAACACAACTAAAAGGAAAGTGCAATTGCTATTATATATATATATATATATATGTATGTATATGCTACGGCGTGAGAGAATCAAAGCGAAGACAACAAAAGAAAGAAGGAAATCTGGGTTACTTGGTATCAAAGTTGGGATATTAATTAACAGAAGATGAAATGGTAGCAGATAGTGATGGGGGAACATTTAGCAGACAGAAGGTAAACATTTGGTGAAGTGGGTCCAAGCTTTGCTTCACTTTTAGCCGACCATTTGTTCCCTTCTGCTGCTTTCCTTTGATTCTTTCCATTGTTTTCTGCGTCTTTTCTAACTACAACGCTAATCCCTAAGATTTTACGCCCATCAAAACTGGGATTGTTTTTGACGGTGGAGAAGGGGACCAAAGATTTTGCAGGGAATCTATTTATGATTCAGATGTCTATTAAGTTAGGAAAATTGGGATTTTCATACACAACAAATTAATCACTTTAGTATGAAAGTAAATTAATTAAAAAAAATTTGGGTTCAACATCTTTAGTCCTTTTAATTTGCAGTGTATACATATTTTAAACATTCTGGATAGAATTTCATATATAAGATCTACAGAGGCATTCTTTTATATTAGAGTATAGTACACTCTTAAATGGTGGAAAATTTTATATAATAAATTTACAAAAAAAGGTTAAATTGACTTTTACTGTTTGTATCTCTCAATTATAAAAGTTTTATTTTCATCACCAACATTATTGAAATTGAATTTTTTTTGTCACTCATCGATTAACTCAATAATAGAATGTTGATGTGACATTTTTAGATCTTAGCTATATGCAAAACAATCAAGAAGTACTATCTTTGCAATATAATATCTTTACTTGAATGAAACAATTCATATTACACTACGAATTGTTTTAACCTAAAATGTGATCTAGAGTTGCACTTAAGAAAAAAAGAAAAGTTTTGTAGTGATAAGTTCACTCACAATTTTAATGGAATAAATTCTCACATTCAACTCCAACCAAAGATCTACTTATAATGCACCAATAGGTGTTGATGCATGGGAATAAAAATAAACTTATGATAAATTAATCGAAGGCTTCAAGGTGTGTAACTATGTCATTTCTATTTGCCCCACCTATCTTTTGGTGTGCAAAAGAGTTGTTGTCAAATTAACCTCAATGATACAATAAAGTTCAATGACTATCGATGTTTTGTGATGACGGAAACAACCCACTGAGCATTGAACAGAGCATAGCAAGAGAATCAATTTTTATAAAAAATTTCTACAATAATTCTTTATAAAATTGTTTAGGGAGGACCGGCCCTTTCGGGGGACGTAGATCCGATCTCTCAACAACAGAAGGTATTGTCCCTCAAAGGAGGGTTTTGCCCCCTCTATGGAGAGTCGTGTACAGTTCATAGAGAGGGCACTTCAGCTTAAGTGGTACCATATACCCTAACAGGTGACCTAATTTAATAGGTTAGGGGTACGAATCCCACCAAGGGTGGACACTCACATTGCCTCTTGGTGAATGGTCGTACGTTTACATATGGTCGAGGTGCCTCCTTTCGTGGAGGGGGAAAAACCCTTCCCCGAGGGGCAATACCTTCTATTGTTAACGGTCGAGTCAATATCCTAAAGGATGACACTTTGAAGACTTCTCCTAAAGGAGTCAATTTCGTCATCAACAATAAAAAGCTAGGCAAAGTGGTACCATATACCACAAGTGACCTATATTCAATAGGTTAGGGGTTTGAATCCCACCAAGTGTGAGACACTTATGTCGCCTCTTGGTGAGTGGTTGTACATCCACATACGATCGAGGCACCTCCCTCCGTGAACCATACATGGCTCTCCGCAAAAGGGACACAAAACCCTCCCCTCAGGAGATAATACCTTTCATTGTTGAGGGGCCAGATCAGCATCCCTAAGGACGAAACTTTGAAGGCTGCTTCCGAAATAGTAAATCAACCCTCAACAAGAACAATCTAGGAATATTGGAATATGTAGGAGAATAGAAAAATACTTTTATTTCTAAGTTTTTGGTTTATCTCTTAGTCTTTTCTAATATGAAATTTCTCTCTTATTTATAGGAGTTCTTGTGTCTCTTCATAGGTGAATAAATATCTTAATGGATAGTCATATCTTTTAATAATATACATAATTATTCAATAAATGTCTACTTGAATAATCAAAACTCCTTATTAATAATCAAGTGGCATAACTTTTGGTAACAAGAGGCCTAACTCATCTCTGTGAATAGTGACAACTCTTGGTTAATAATCAAGTGATATAACTTTTGAATCACTTATAACTATTCAATGAAGCATTATAAATATTTGAAAATATTCCAACAGTAAATACTAATGTGCCTTTATAAATGGAGTGGAACCGATAAATTTGTCATTGAATCAAATTGTGAGAACCACGTTCAATGGGTAAAATATCTTATAAATTTAGTAAAATGTACTTCTAGGTAGTGATACATTATCAACCAAATATCAAAATATCGTGTTCTAATCAAATGAATCAAATTGGATAATATAACATATTTGATTACATGCTAAATAATCTTACATATCAATAATCATATTATTAAAGATAATCTTACATGTTTGGAACCAAATGCCCATTAAAAATATTAATTTATAAAATGAGTGTTGAGCCCAATTTATGCCCAGGCCCACACATATACAAAATTAAATAAAAAAAAACAAACCCAAACTACAAGGCCAAGGCATGAACAAATTTCAGCAAGCAGTTGCTGTTTGCAACCGAAGCAGTCCCCAGGTTCCGTACGACGCGCGAATCTCCGCACCGTGCGCCACTCCACCCCACCACGTCAGAGACGTACACGCCCATGAACCTGCAAACAAGTGAAATAGGTTGTGAAATCGGCTATAAAAGCCTTAGAAATGTATTGTAAAGGGGACTTTTTTTTATTGGGTTTTGTTTTCACTTTCTTTTCTAGAGAAACGAGTTACGTTTTTGAGTACCATAAGCAAACTAAAATCAATCAAGATCAGTCAAGAATACTCCAAAGGTGACTATTTTATTTTTGTTTTTTTTATTTTATTATTCTGTTTTTATTTCGACACAAATACGAGGCAAAGAGAGAACGAGAGGCTTACCGGAATTATATCACGTTCGCACCGTCGGTGGGCTTTGTCCCATTCGTCGCGGTCAGATCTTGGGGGGCGGTTGTAGGCCAGAATATCAGCCTTTCGGCTGAGGGGAAAAATGGTGAAGCTGAGAAAGTTGTAAGCTTTCAAAGTTTTTTTTCAAAAAGAAGACAAAAGGTTAAAATGTATTTTAAAATAAAAAATTATTTAAATAATAAAAAGTTGAAACAGCATGGGGAAGGGTAAAGGGATAGCGTGTTTTGACTGGGTCCACACGCATTTTACCCTTAAATGGGTAATTTATGTGGCCAGTCCTTCCTATTTGCGCCATTCTTATTTTGACCCTATTTGGTTTTTCATTTTCGCCCTGAAGTTTTCGCACCTTTCTAATTTAGTCCGCGCATGAGTTTTGCTTTTGGGGCTGGGAATATTTTCTTTTTTAGCCCTTATATCTTTGCACGAATTGCGCTTTAGTCCTTTTCAATTTCACTGTTTTTGTTTGTTGATTGTTTCTCTTAATTAGCTTCTATTTCAATTAAGTTTTTTTCCTCCCTTATTTTGATTTATACAATTCATTATTACTTTAAATTCATTTGGCATTCATTTTTTTATTTTTTTATTTTTTTATATACATACATTTTAAATTACTTTGATGAATTACGTTGTTTTTGCTTTTTAAATTATAAGTTTCTTTTTTAAATTTCTTTTATATAATATTATTTTAAAATTTTGTATGATTTTACATTTAAATTGCTCTTATGTGTTATTATACCTATAATTTATGATAAAATTAACTCTGTGTCAAATAGATTATTACTTTCATATTATTCTATATAAATGTTCTCTGATATTTATTTTATATATATATATATATATTTTTTTTTCCTCTTAAATTTAGTATACGTATTTTTTCCTCTTTTTAAGTTGATTCATGTACAATTGAGTTCTTTGGGATCCTATTTTGATTATATATTTTGTTTGTTAAATACCTCCATATTTTTTGTATTATTTATTTTTAATCTTTTATGCATATATATTATTTTTTTCTCCTTTATTTTTATTTTGATACAATTCAAGCTTTCATTCAAATTATTTACCTTAGAATTTTTTTAAAAAAATTCATTTATATATTACTATATGATATATTATTTCTTTTATTTTTTCCCTATTTATTTTTTAAAATTCTTATATTTATTACCTATTTAAAATTTTCTTATAGTTTATATAGTTATATTTCCAAATTTTATTTTTCCTATTATTTATTTGATTTTATTTTAAAAACTTGTTATATTTTATTTGGGTGATTTATTTGAAACTTCTTTTAAAATTGGTTTCTTATGCATTTCCTATTATTTTAGATTATTCATAAAATGTTATTGTCACGTGTTTTATTCCTTATGTTATCAAGTTTTTTTATAAAAATACATTTAATTTATTTATTACATTTTATTTGAAATTTTAAACAAGGCAATGTTTGGTATTTAAAGAATTCAAAGGATCGTGTCCTAACGTACTGGGTTTCGCTTTCTTTATTTATTTTGAATATTCGAATATCCTCTTAAAGCTAAAACGCACGTTTTAAAGGCAAGATCACATTTGAGGGTCAAAAATGTTGTATCTTAACGTACTGGATGTAATGTTTTACCTCAAGGTGAGATGGTCTTTAATACACATTTGGCTTACTTAAATGTTTTAAAAGCCAATAAAAATGATGATCGCATTTTGAATTTTATCTAAGTCTTTAATTTTCGACATTTAAGACACGAATTAGTCGATTAAGTACCAATTTTGGGCATGTCAATGGTGCTAATCCTTCCTTGTACGTAACCGACTCTCGAACCCGTTTTCTTAAAATTTGTGGACCAAAATGTTTTATAAGGTGACCCAATTGCACCTCAAAAAGGATTGGTAGCGACTCCCAACTTTCGTTTTCAAAAGTCGACTTCCCGTTTTCAAAAAAGGGTTTTGACAATGAGAATTTGGAACTAAAACTTTGGGTAAATGAAATGGAATAAACTTCCAAGTTTCTATTTATGCTATTAGTATCTGTTGAGCTGTAGCTTAATTTGTTGCAAGATATGAATTCAGATACGCAATTTTTTTCATTCATAATATAAAATATAAAGAATTCAATGGTACACAACAACATATATAATTTATTAGTAGTACTTAATCCTGACCTAAACTACGATTTTCCTATAATTAATTAATTCATTCAAAAACTTCTCCCCGCCAAATCACGTTTTTCTTTTAAGAGATTCCACTAGCTAAATTTTAAAATTATTATTCAGTGTCGATTTAGAGTGAATGTTGATAGCTACTTTAAATATATATATTATCTAAATTCGTATTATTTATTCGCGTGATAGATGTAGATTTAAATTCAATTACTTGAATATATAATACAAAATGCATATAATTTTAGTTTTATATGTATAAAATGAATTTTAATAGATTCAAATTTTAGTTTTGGCAAAATTAGATATCAGAAAATTTATTCAAAATTTTGAAATTGTTCTTTTAAGGATTTGAATATTGTACGGATAATAATATTTAATTTAAATTTAGATAATAATATTCAAATAATAAATAAATTCTAAATTTTAGATAAATTTATAATTTTAAATTCAAAAATTTAAAAATTACAAATACTCAACCTGTTGTCAATTCGTAATTTTTTGTTAAATAAAAAATTTTGGTTTTAAAATTATTTTAGTTTGAGAATGTAAAGAATGAAAGAAAAGCATGATGAGAATGCAACCCACAGCAAAACTGCCCATACCATTTACACGTTGTGTAATTTGGTTTTTTTCTTTTTTCTTTTTCTTTTTCTTTCATTTTATTTTTATTTTTACCATTTCACCTAAAATGTTAAAAAAAAATTTATCAACTAAATTTAATTGAAAATATAAAAAATAGAAACACCCAAAAATTCAAGATAATAATTTTTCATCTTTTCTCATTCTTTTAAAATTAACCCTCAATGTCACCAAAAAAAAAGTAAAACTGAAAAAAAAAAAACCAAATTACACAATGTGCAAAAGTTGAGGGTTAATTTCTTTTTAAAATCAAGACTAAATTGCCATAATTTATAAATGTTGAGGTTTGAAGTAGCTATAATGTAAAATTTAAAATGTCACAGTTAGCCAGTTGGTGATCAAAAAAGATAAAATTAAATAGTTGGCTGATTATTTTATAACTTTTCATACTTTGGTGACCAAAAAAGAAATTTACTAATAGTTGAGTAACCATTTTGTAACTTTTTATAGTTGGGTGAAAAAGAAAATACTAATAGTTGAGTGACTATTAGTGTAATTTATCCATAATATTTAATGCTTACTATTTCATTTTTACTAAGGTTCGCTTAAATAATGTGATTATAGACACGAGTTAAAACTTTTTTTTTAATTTATAATCAAGAGGGTAGATGAGATGACAAGGATCTCTCATATCTCAACCTGTAATTAAGGGGGTTAATCCTTGCCTTGGATATGGAGCAGCTTTACAACTCATGGCCAGTGTTATCCCTTTATAAACTCACTCTAATGAATATCTTGGGATAAAAAAATATATTTATAATTATTTCCAACTTTTTTTTATTTAGTGCATCATTTCACTAAATTTTTTAAAAATAATACATTAAATACATGTTTATATTATATATTACTTTGACTAATGTCACAAAATATTGATGTAATGTTATATCCATTGAAGTTTATTCATCAGTAAATTAAATGATGGTGCAAGTTGTAAAATAAATCCAAATAAATTTATTTTAAATAAGATTTCATTATTTAATTATTTAAAGTAAATGGTATGGTTCAATACTTGATCTGTAATGCCACTTTTTCAGCTTAAAATTAACGTTTCCAACTGCTTTAATTCATCCCCAATGCTTTCAAACATTCACAAAGTAGTTGTTTGATATAAGCACAAGTCAAAGACACTTAAAATTACAAGAAAGCAGCATCCAAGCATGAATTTAGAGAAAAACCCTTAGCTCTTCATTTCTTTATTTTTCTCTCCTACATAGTTTTTCTACTTATTATAATTTCTTTTTTTTTAGTTTCATTTCCATTTGTTCGGTCACATAATTTCTTAAAGATTCATTTGTTTACTTCTTCATTTCACTAATTGCATGTTGAAAGGATTTCTAATTGAGCTATAAAAACTAGAGTGGTTTCCAGTTAACCTTGAAATTTTAAAGGGTTTTAGTTGAGCAGGAACAGGTTCTAATTTAATCTTTCAAAGGTTAAGAATTGTAAAAGTTATATTTTCTCCTTGAAATTTACATTTCTAGTAGTGAATTTGAATTTTTTTTTGTTGAATTATACTAAAGTAGTAAAAAATAGGCAATTACAAGACAAACCACTATAAATTAATTTGTCTAAACTGGGATTATACTAAAGTAGTAAAATAGGCAATTACATGACAATAGAAACTAGTATTATTTAAAATTTAACTTTTTATTTCATTATGATGAAACTATATAATATTTGTGGTATTAATAACAAATTTAATATTTTATAATCAATTTTTAATTGTGGGATCAAACCAAGTTGGGATAACAAAAGTTCTTACTTATCCAAAGCACATTCTAACCCACAGGACTTTTAAATTTGTTTAATCTAATAAATTATTTTTCTAATTTTTAATATATTTTATAAATATGTTTATTTTTAGTTCCAGTTAGGTTTATGAGGAAAAATAATGCAACAACTAAACTTAAAGAAGGCAAAAAATTAGAAGAAAAATGAGAAACGAGAGTGAGTCAATCCTCTAACTTAGCAATGAACAAGATGAAGGGATGACTTGAATTCTTTTGTGCTGTTTGACGCCTTTGGTAGGGATACAATAGTATATACATTTTGTTTTCCTTCTTTTTCTCCCAAAGGGCTTCCAGGCTTTAGCAATGAGGACTTTTAAATGTAAACAAGTGATGTGAGGATTATAATTTCATCCCAATGGTGCTAAATTTATACTTCATTCCTTTTCATATCTTCACATATATATATATATATATATAATGCCAAATAAACAAATAACATTCCACATCAATATATATATACACAAAAGAATATTATTATTTGATACACTACAATTTTTATTTTTTAAATTCCACCCGGATATGAAGTTAAGAAACCATGACTTCAAAAAGAATATAAAAAATAAAACACATGATGAAATTTTAACCACCAATATACCAAAAATATCTCAGATACAATTAACGTACAACAAATTTTATAAACTTTCAGGTTTGATAAAAGAATAAAAATCCACCAAATAATCAGATATAAGAACAAGACAATTATTTGGAAATCTTAGAAAAAACCAAAAAGGTTTACATAAAACATGTTACACTACCTCTGAACGAAAAAGAAATTATATTATGATTCATCCAATCCATTCGCATTAATGTTTTGTTAAAAAAACAGCTAAATACAAGGTCAATGAATCTGTTTCACACTAAAACATAATGGTGAATCAATTCACAGTACTTCATCATCTTGCTGACTATAGAATAAACCATTGTCAACTGGCAATGAAGGTGGAGTTCCAGGTGGGATGCAAGCAGCTCCATTCTCTCCCGCACATATACATAAAGCTTCCGCATCCCTGAGGATCGCATCAAGCTCAATCTGCCCACTCAGCTCATTGATGAACTTCAAGAGGGTATCAAAGTCCATTTGCTCTCCCATTATCTTCCCTCGATAGCGCTTCAAGATAGCTACGCACACATACAGATGGAGGTGCTCCGACAAATAATGCGTCCACAATACTTCCCACAATCGCATTGTTTGCTCGTATTCAAGTTCCCTGGATAAATTCATGTTTGACAGTAATTAATAAGTGCAAGCAAAATATGAAATTTAAGGGGGTTAAAAATCAAAGGACTTTTTTCTGCAGTATCAAGACCAAGATCAAGAAATGCCTCCTTTTTTCTCACTTTTATTTAATTCTAAGCAATCAACATAAACCACTTTCTCCCTCCTCACCAGATACCGATGGACTTAAAATAAGTAATTGCATGTTGGATTATGAGTGTGGAGCAAAAGGTGCCGTGCACACATGGAGAAAAGCACATATACTAAAAATAATAACAGTGTTCTCAAAAATAGGGATGATTCTAGCAACAGAAAGGACAAATTTTTGTCTCCAATATGACAGGGAAATTTGTAAAATTGTTAATATTTCTCATCTACTCTCCCCATTCTCCGCTCTCCTTAAGTCCTTCCAACTTGGGTGAGAATTCAAACCAGAAGGTTTGCCAAAGAGGTACCCGTTTAACATGTTCCATCCATTTTACACCTTCCTCGCAAATTATTTATCTTAGATCCTCCCACTTTTCTCTGCTCTGAACCACATTCTAGTTATCCCACAAACTACTCTACTTTACATGAGCCATTTCAACTGGTACGATAGAAAACAGGAATGTGAGAGCAGGAAATATGTGCAGCGCATTATTAAAGGAAAATGTAGCCTAAAATGAATGTTGGCAAGGAAGGAAATGTAAGGAACTCTCAAGTCCAAGAGCCTGACCTTTTAAACTGTATCAGAATCCAACGGAAACAAAAGAAATAATTCAAGCAGTCATTCTGCTCGAAATATTTGTGCAGAGGTCTGTCCAGCAACTCCACCAGCTGAAAAAAGTAGTACAGTTCAAAATCAGAGACCAAATCTCTGTTCATGAAATATTGATTTACTTGGTTTAGCCATTTATAAATTCTTCGTCAGAAAATATAGTGTCATGATACCATTTAATCTTCTTTATGCTGTTTATGGGCAAGGGAGAAGTGGGTTAGCTGGTTATAAACTACTTTATGTTGTTTCCTTCCCAGGAACACAAATGACATCCAAAGATCTCCAAGAAGAAACATTAGTTGATGACTTCTATTCAAGGACTGATAAAACCAAAAGTGGTCATGTTATACCAGTTTCTATATCGTAGTTGTTAACTCAAGAAAAGAATGGGAACTATGATGCTCTATTCTCATCAAAACATGTAATCTTTCACAATAAAACAAAGTTCTGAGGCCAGCTATATCATCTTGTGGAAGTCTCCCAAAAAGCCGCACCACAAACTCTGATTCAGAGTCTGAAGCTTTACAAACTCAGACTGGATCTATATCATATCAACACTACTATTGCTTTTTAACTTTACAACAATGCAAAGGCTGAAATTTCAGGGAGCCGCACAAGATGAAGAAGAACAAAAATTCTAATAATTAAAGAAGTCTCGAAAACAATTGCCAGAATTCTCTGACCAACTGACACACTTACAAAGTTAAACGGTCTTAATTATACAGAAACTTATGGTCAAGAATTCTGAACATAAACACTATTGCCCTTTTCTACAATAGAGGAGGAGAAAATTTAACCCCATGCCAAAGAGGACAACAGGGGCAGGAGGTTGTTGGAAGTTATAAAAAGCATGAGATTACCATTAAACAGTCATATCCCAAAGTTTAGAACAAGGAAAAAGGTCTTGGTCATTTTGACAAAAACCATAACAAGTCCATCACTTAAGTATGTTTGTGTGTGTGAGTGTGCGTCTGTGAAAGAGAGAGAAGAGACCTTAGATAATGCAAAAAGCTGAGAATGCATGCCATTTTGATCACGATTAAAATTGGGCCCAAGGCGTTCCATCAGAGCCACAAAACACCAAAATGATTCTGACTCATCCTCCATCACAAACAAAATTGGAGATAGCAGATCGCTCATCCCCTGTAAGAAAGGAAAAGATGAAGCACACAACCATAGAGAAGAAAAGTGCCACAATGTACATAAAACTTCTGAGAAATTCATGCATTAGAAATAAAAACAAGCTATATGCCTAAACATTTACACGCCTGATCAAATGATCTACAACAAAATGTAGAAACTGGAATACGAAAATTGCACTCCTATGTGCATCTCTACGTGTGTATGTGTCTCTATTTTGCTAGAATCATGAAAAGATAAACAGAATGCATTCAAAACATACAAACAGCCATCACTTCGACATGGTAAAATTTAACAGGAGAGAAGAAAATATCAGAATAAATCATCATCAAAGGACAAAAGCCTCACAATATTTTGCAACTAAATTATGGCATGTAATAAAGAAAACAAAATTATAACATGCATGTTCAATTATGATCCACTTT
Source organism: Gossypium arboreum (assembly GCF_025698485.1). Classification (NCBI taxonomy): domain Eukaryota; kingdom Viridiplantae; phylum Streptophyta; class Magnoliopsida; order Malvales; family Malvaceae; genus Gossypium; species Gossypium arboreum. Next base: position 133,294,155 of record NC_069075.1, read on the forward strand.
AAATACAGTTTTTGGTGATAATGACCACTGAAAGGCACTTAAAATATACTAAAATGAAAGAAACTGTTTCAAATCCATTCATTGATTAATGCTCTCAAAGCATGTGACCTGGGACATCATATCTACTGCCTGCTTAGTTGCTTATGAGATCCTTATGTCATATTTCAACAAGCCATGTCACCAGCATGCCTGCAGGTCACCCTGAGATTATATGAAATGACATAGTGAACTTTGAACTTGTATTACCACCAAGACAGTTATTTATTCCGTGCACACAAGCATTTCAATCAGACTAATTCCATTTCTACATGCATGCGCATCCAATTTAAAACACCACTTTCATCGCAATTTTTTAAACACAAGATTTTTTTCATTGAATCAAAAAAAAAAAAAGAACATTCAGCATCAAAATTGTAACTCAGCATGACTGTAATTCTTTTCCCTGCTAGACACCCAACTGATTCTTAAAAACAAAGCTTAACGGAAGTAGTTACCTGACAGTAACCAAGATCAAAGTTGTAAAAAGAGTAGGTCAAGAGAATATCACGTAAAAGATTCACATTTGGATTGTCATCCCCATCATAGAAAGAGAGCGATCTGTCTGTCCTTACCTTAAAAACAACAAACATAGTCGTTGCATTGAACTCAGGATTGTGCTTTTACACTTTTCAAAGAATAAAATAAATATATGAATCTCCAAACTGAAACATGTGATGGTTTCATGCATACCACATCTTTCTCTATAAGGCCTTTCCTCTCTCTAAATTTTGTAAATCTTTTTGCCTGTCCAGGAGAGATACTCTGTCCAAATGTTCACCAAAAAAGTACTAAGATACATGGAAAAGTTTTACCAGCATTTGAAAATTACTCTTTAACAAAGAAAACAGCATGACAACAGACAAAACCTAAAAATAATACTACCAACTCACAAACAACTAACAGCCCCCATTTTAATCAAGCCAATACTTATTGAGATAAAGATAACTAACAAAAACAGTTAGCTCCAGATGTTAGCACCCTGTTGCAGTATTTCTTATTCTAGCATCTATTATCTGTATGCTCCATTGAGTAATCGTGCAGCTACATCCAATACTCTTATACAACCCAACTAAGTATCAGTACATAACAAGACTGACAGGAGGAATTGTATTTATACTTTTCTATTAGTCCATTATTACAGAAAATGTCACAAGTTTAACAGCATTAAGCTTTCCAACCTTGAAAAACCCCAAAAACATGTCATCTCTAGGGTGAATTCATTTTAGTCATTGGTTTTCTTAGAGCTCCCAACAAGCTATATAAACTGGCCCTTACAAGATAATTGAGTCTGTCTTATAGAAAAACACTTTAGCAGTCACCTCTCCATTCAGAGGCACATCTTGGAGGCATGCAAATTCTGCAACATGCCATACACCTCAAAGAAGACCAGCAATCTTAGCACACAGGCTTGTCAAAGAAACCTTAAAGTCATACACAAGTCTTTGGTTGAACGCCTAGTCTAAGAGAGATACCAGATGACCACATGTCATAGGAGACTTAGATTAAAAGAATGTATTATGTAAATAAAGAACATCCAAAAGTGTCTTTGGTTGAAAACAAAAGTTTTTCTTCTAAAACTCAAAAGTTTAAGCTTTTAATAAAGAGTATTGACCATGGTATTAATATCCAACGCCAACTTGGATTCAATGTAGGGAACGGAAAGAGGGTTGAATGACAAAGAACACAGAGAATAGTGAAAACCTGCCACTGGTTTTTTATTGTTTCATATTCTGTCTTTTTGATAGACTTTTGATACTCCCTCTCTGCATACGTTGATTCATATGAATGGTATCCCAACAATATTGCCCAGACCTAAAACCAAAAGTAATAACTCTAAGATTAAGATCATTTTTAATCAAAAGAACCATTCACTCAATGATTCCTTGCCAGGTACTAATACAAACCTCTTTTCGAAATTTGTGTTCAACTCCTCCATAAAATATTCTTTTTCTTAAAGCTTTTGGATCCACCACTCGCCCTTCAGAATCCAAGAATGTGGCCCACTGAAAAATAAATAAATAAATTTAAAAAGAGCAATATACACCAATTACAAAAAAGGGAAATTTGAAGAAACATCTAGCAACTTCAAAGGTCATGCTTAAAGAAGGATTTGATATAAAAATGAAGAAATTTATTAATAATCTATTTCGTTTCATATAGTAAGAGATTGGTGATAGAGACATGCACTGGAGAGGTAGGACATAGGCAGAATGAGATGTGAAATAGATAAGCAAATTGGAAACAACACAGAATAACATAGTTTGCGTATGGTTCCTTACCTCTTCCAACCCCAGAGGTGGTTGTCGGGGTTTTCCCCAAACTAATGAGAGTTTGTCAAACTGCCAAAATAGGAAGAGAAAAATATATATTAGCTTACGATACAAAATCTGTTTCCAAAAGTGAAACAATTCAAAAATGTTATGGAATTTAAATAACATTGAACCACACCAAATACTGGGCCCTCTCCTGCCATCAATGTTAAAAAATAGCACAAGTACATATTTAGCACAAGGTTGAAATCATTTTTTATCACCACAAACAAGTAATATAATAAATTACGATTCTGTACCATCTATTTCAACTACTCAAAAGAAGGTTGCATACAAATAGACACAAGCAAAATGATTTATTTTCAGTTTTTAGTAGTCTAATTTGATAAAGTACAACCACTTCTTAATAGTCATAGATGTAACAAATTAATGTTCCAAATTTTCTTTGCAGCCCTGTAAAACTTGTAAGAATGTCCAGCTTCCTCCAAACTAGGTTAAAGAAAAGACCCCTACAAATATAAATACAATCAAAATAGCCATGTTGCAGATTTCTCCAACACAGAACCAAAAGATCCATCTCTGGTTCTATCAGTATCCTAATTTATGATTACTTCACCACAACTTTCACAATTGCTCAATCCTACAGGAAGAGAAAAGACCCCAGAACAAGCGCCAAACTCCAATCACATCAACAGAAAAGAAGGAAAGTTGGTTACCAGACACACTCAATCTCAAAGAGCAGAGACTACAGACTACAAAGAAGTTGTATATCTATCTGCTAGATGCAGTCAGAGAAACTAATCTTCTCAACAGGTGGGAGAGTAGCAACAAAAGTTTTGTAAGGCTAAATTGAGGACCAAACATTAATTGATCCATCATCCATCAAACAAAAACTATATAAGGAACGTCAACGTTGCAACATAGTTCTCCTTTTTTATGCTTCACAAACCAATCTTCCCTGTCCATCTAGCCCCACTTGGATTTCCAACTTCATGCATCATTCACTTAAGCTATGCAATCTCATTCAGCAATCATATGCCAAAAGACATTGGAATATGAAGCAGGTTCTATAAGCCATTTTCATTCACAAGTATCTATATCTAACTCAAGACTGAAGTTGGAAAGGGTAGAAATGTTACCCAACAACTTAAAACGAACTAAGGCTCCTTTCTGTACATTCTTAAGTTGATTAGCTCAAAGGCCTCCACATTGATAGCAGTTTTTTCAAAATGATTGTGTTTCCTAAATGGGACTTTCTGTTCAACAAGGATAAGGTTGGTATCAGGCTGCCCTGGTACAGAAGTTGAAAAGTTCCCAGCTAAAATAAAGCAAGCAGCATGAATTAAATAAAGAACTCTGGACCATGCTTAGATTAACAACAATACTTAATTCTCCGAGTAATGTGAAAATATAGAAAGATTCAGACATCATGATGACTTTCCAAGAGCAATACCAGATTCAAGCCATTCATCATTTACATCATCAAATGGAACAGTCAAGGTATCTTATTTAGTTTTATATGTAACACTATCATAAACACCAAGTCGTAAGCAGATCAGTTTTATCATTTTAAAATTTTAAAGGATTTCCATCCTATATCTTAAATATAGGCTTTCTCTGATCTACCATGTCAGCCTTGATCCCCTAAAATTGATAATGACTATATTGAGTTCCGATTGATCCATGAAAATCAAGAGCTTCTGTATATGCACTTTCATTTTTATACCTTCAAATAAGTAAGTGCAAGTATTGAAGTGTGTAAGAGCAAGTGAAAATAATTGACGAAGGGAACAAACTGCTACCTCAAGAGGATCTGGATCAACAGGGCTTTGAACAGGAACATCCTCTTTATACTCAGATGATTTGTGACTGTAATCAAGGGCAGACTGGTTAGAGTTTCTCCTCTCTAAAGGGCCAAAACCATTGCTATGAGTCTCACGGAAAAGCTGTGAAGTTGTTTCGCGGGCAAACTTTGTTACAAGAGAAAATTTCTCCAAAACTTGAATTGAAATATCTCGAGCAGGATCATGACCTTTCTGCCTCTGCGTTCCATTATATTGAGGAATACTAGCACTTACATCAGTCCTCTCTTCATTTTGTTGTGAAGAAGACTCCCCAACTGAAACAGGTGTTGATGGCACACTAGCAATGGAAACTGCCCTAGGTAGTTCCAACGAAGACAAAGTTCGCTGCAACAAGCATTATAATATTCAGAACAAATTATCAGTATACAACACAATTTACACTATCCCCTATAGAAGTAAATTATTCCGCAATTTAAGTGTTCCTTATTTCCCATGTTGGATATATGTTATTGGAAGCATTGCTGCTGAAGAGAATTTTGATTAAAAATACCTGTGGTAAAATAAATTCTGGGATAAAAACAAACCAAACAGGTAATTAGCATTATACAAACCTGCAGAGGATTTTGAAAGTCATTAACAAGAAATACATTAGCATCTTCAGCTGACCTGAAAATAAGATGCAAAATAAGGACATCTACAAATTGTGAGCTAAAGACATACATAACACAAAAAATATAGAACAAACACACATAATTGCAGTGTGATACTGATTGTTTCTGGAGAAACTTCCTAATTAAGAAGATCTGGAAGCGAAAGAACCAATACGTTATTATATGCTAAGTATCAATAAATATAGTAAATCATTAATTATGGCACATTCAACAAAAGAAAAAATCCTTGTGGTAACAAATTCTCTTAAAGAAAAACCTGTACCGTAAACAAATAAGACATAAGACATTCTTTACCCAAATCAAGGAAAAATCATACATTAGAGATTCCAACAATCTACCAAAGCTCCTGAATTTCAGAATAAATGTGATCACAGAAAATAAAGCTCATAATACTAACAAAAAAACCAAATTATAAATGAATAAATTAACAAAACTCCACAATCTCCCAAAAAGATTAATACCGTTGATTATGCAAGAACAAAATGAAAATGCTTTTCTTACAAATTTTTTTCCTTCAAAAGTCTTTATCTATTTCCTATTTGTTCCAATAAACATATGATAGACAAGACCTGGTTAATTCAAGATTTAGTCTTGGTCAAAATGCTATAGCAAGTACATTCAAACTCTTGAAGATGAATTCAAATCAGTTATCACACAAATACCATTGAACTGGAACTTAAAATGCGCAAAACCAACCTCACGAGTAAAACATGTTGCTTTACTGTAGCAAGGAACTCTCGAACTCCTCCATTATAGAAGTAAAGTGGAGGAAATGCAAGTCCTGCAAAACAAAGTTTTTCATTAATTTAAATACAAGGATAGTCACAGAGTAGAAATAGAAATCTTCATTAAAACAAAATTGAAATAAATCCAAGAGATTAGACCATTTACATCATCTTTTAACAACTATCACAAGGAATTTCAAAGACTTGCAAGCAGAAAAAATCAACTATTAATTAGTAATCTGACACCATTCCAGCTAGTCAATAAGTGGTTCTTCAAGACAAACCATAAACTTGTAAACGAACAAACAAGATGCAGGAAGTAGCACAAAGATGGAACAGTCGAACTGAGAGGTTTATATGCCTAGTAGTCTTTTCAACTGCCAGTTAAAGTAACCATGCAAATCAGCATGCTTAGGAAAAAGCTTTTTTAAAATTCAAGGGAAAGAAATGGCTGTCAATACCTAGTAAAGGCTTTAAAGCAACAATTTCCATACATGAATCATCTTACAGAAATTTAGATGATACCAGGTTTCTCTAAGCTTCAGCTCTGTAAGATGTTGAATATCTATTATATAATGCTTCAGAGTCAAGTTTAACTGGTTTCATTACATAATCAATGATTCGAGGTTATGGAATCTATAATCTCCTTTTGGTTAATTTAATTGAGTTATAAAGTTGTCTGATGATTTAACCTCTTAACTTTCTACTGTTCATCTCAGGCAGCCAACTCTAGGAGGGAAATCAAACAAGAAAGAGATGGAAAACATAAATTGATTAACACCAAATCTCCAAAGACTTTGCTCATTATCAATTTTAAAAAACACAATAAAAAGGAAAATTAAGAGATTATCAGCTTCTATGATCAGTGGTTTTATACACAAGTTTCCAGAACCAAAGTTACCATAAGTGTGGTAGGGAAACCTACCATCTTCCTTTGAAAGCGTTCTAAGCATATATTGACACACAATTGATATCACACCACCTTTATTACCGTCTCTATGTTTGCACAGAATTAAGTATGAATTAAACGATATATGCCAATAAAGAAATAGCCCATGTCCATGGAGCCAAATTTTAATTTAGTAACTCTAAGAGATTTTGATAAAACATGTCTCCACTAACTTTGGCCTTAAATATATGAAATAGTTTTCATTTTTAATACTTATTTTCTTATTTTTGTCCCTCACAGGAGGGTGAAAATTCGCTTGAAGACAACCAAAAAATGTAAAAGCAGTACAGTCTGAAATTTCCTTACCAAATGACAGAACAACAATAATGTACTGCCACCCAAGAGCTGGAGTGTGTCTCCGGATGGATCTCACATCAGCAAATGGCACTGCCCTAATGGTATAAAGATTCCTATCTGCATAATAAAAGCATGCATGCAAGAAAAGTTTCAGCAAATCATATAATCTATACATGCCTTATGAATTGATAAGTACATAAAATACATTCAAATCACAAGTCTGAAGCTGAAAACCTTTCTCAGATAGTCTTGCATTTGTACTTTGTCCTTTGTATGGAATCCATGTCTACAATCAAATACAATAAAAGAACATTTATTTCATGCGTAGATAACACAAACAAAAATTATATTTGCCACAATACTTTTGTACATCCTATTTGCCTCCCTTGAGTTTTATCGTGTCCATGAACTAACTAGCACAAACTAGGTAATAAAGGATCGTATGAAACACTTCATAATATATGCTTTCCACTCAAACCATGTCACATAATCAGTTTTTTTTTTTTTTTTTTTTTGGGGGGGGGGGGAGTCAACCATCAAATAGTTAAATGGTAAATAATTATTTCAGCAATTCATTAATGATTACATAAATAGTCGACTTTTTTCTTTAATTCTGATAACCAGGTAAGGCTAACAGCAACTATACATATAAGTAAACAAAGTGCAACTAATTACCATGAAGAGAGAAGAGCCTTGCTTAATTAACTTCAATCTTCCACTAATCCGTTCAGAGGCAAACTGAGTAGGATGAATTGTAACATTATCCTTCAAATAAACAACCTGGGCTCCCTCGGGTTCACTTGACGAGCTTTTTTTCCCACTGTCGCACCGCATTATACTCGCTGATCCCTAAAAAGATAAAGAATATAAAAGAAGAAAGAGGGAATTAAATTCAAGGAATCTGATAAAAATAACAAATAATTAGGAGAGGGAATCGAGCAGAAAGAATGATTAAAATCAATTCAATTAAAGAAAACTTAAGGGAAGAAAAGGGAATAAAAGAAAAAACATAGAATGCGATATTCATTTTTTGCTTACTTGTTGTTGAGACGCTGCGTAATCGGCGTCGTCTGATAAATCGTGAAGCTCTGCTTCTTGCATCGTTTAGGGATTTTCTTTTTCGATTTAATAGTGATTTTTAGAGAGAACGCTGAGTATTGGTTTTATTAGTTTCTTTCTCTTAGTTTACCTTCGAGACGAAGAAAAGGGAAAGGAGACGAGAGTGGGAAAGAGTAGGAAGAAACTAGAAAAAAGGAAGTCGTGGTGGGACCCGTGTGAACCTGATTTCTGTACCCGATCCTCTGTGGATAGTTTTGACATCATTTTTGAATTTTCTTTTTAGAACTTTGAATTCCCCCAATACCTTAAATCAATATCCATTGAAGTTTTAAATCCACACATAAATACTCTTATTATTTACCTTTTTCTTACGCACAGATTTACATTCTTATCTCAATTGGTATTTAAAAATCCAAATTGATTTAAGGTAAAATATACCTTTAACTTTTACATTTCCAATTGCCTAAATTTTACTTATATGTTGATTTTAGTGATTTTTAAGGAAATCGGTAATTTTTTGAAATAGAAATAAAAAATGCGTCTAGGAAGACGTATTTTATACTGAGGTTGTTGAAATTGTGCTTTGCTAGACGTGTTTTTTTATTTCTCTCTCCTAAATTGTGTGTGTTGGAAAGTTGGGGGTAAGATTTATTTGTGTTCGTATTTGAAGTAGACATTATAATATTTTTAAGGTATATTCGAGCTCACCATGATGCGATAGAAATCAAAGACTCACACATTTTATCTGTCGTGTCGGGATGGAACCATTGCCTTAGAAGCCCATCACATTGCAAATCAAGCTCCGAGTTCACGGTGTTTATAGGATCACACGTTGAAATATAATTAGGGCTTCTAGTTGACGGTGGTTATGCGATCACAGATTGGAGTATAACTCGGGAGCCCATTTGACATTGGTTATGCAATCACATGTTGGAGTATAACTCGAGAGGCCAATTGACAGTAGTTATGTGGTCACATGTTCAACTTTCATAATACCGGAAGAGAATGCTTTATAAACCCCATACATAAAGTTGAGACCATAATAATAGGGAAAAATTATAGGGTTTTCCAGTCTAATTAATTTAATATTTTTTTTATCTCTACCAAAAGCAGTATCCTTAACCTCCCTATTGTCCGAAACCTACAACAAAGTTGGATACAATAGGACTCTTAGGGGGCGAGCGATGGTGGCGATGGAAAGAAGCTAAAGCTTGAGTTGGTGAGGCAACAGTTGTAGTTATTAATAAGTTATTTAATCACAACAATCATTGTCGACCCGAAAGGACCTTCAGCTTTTCTCATCTGTCACAATCGCTCCACCTTGAGAGTCCTTTTGCATCCAACTCGATTACCGGTTTTGGATAAGAGAGAGGTTGACAATACTGTCTTTGATGGAGATGGAGAAAAAGAATAAGTTAATCATACTGAAAAGCCCCTTAGTTTTCCCTATGATTATGATCTTAAACTTATGTGCCAGGATTATAAAGCAGCCTTTTCAAGTATCACGAAACTCGAATCGTGACCGTATAACCACCATTAATTGGATCCTGAGTTATACTTCAACCCGTGACCGCATGACCAGTATCAACTAGAAGCCTTAATTATACTTCAACTCGTGACCGTATAACCACCATGAATTGGGAGCCTGAGTTGCAATGTGATAGGCTTCTTAGGCGATGGTTCCATCTTGACACAGAAAATGAAATGTGTGGGTCTCCGAGCGCCATTGCATCATCGTGAACTCAAGCAAACTTTAAAACTATCACACTGTCTCCCTCAAACACAAACACAATTTAATCATTCCATCCAAAAATTTCAACACTAAAAAAAAACAATTTATGAGAGAATTTTTCATTTTGTAATAAGAAAAAAGTTTTTGGTCGAGAGAATTGATGGAATTGGGGGAGCAAAACCCCCTTTATATAGGCAACTAGAGAGGAGCGAACTGAAAAAAAAAAAACAATGTTGGCCCGAGATGTCTAAAAATTATCCCGGGATTTGCAAAATGTCTGAAATTTATCCTGGATTCTGAATTTTTTTCACAAGTTAAGGATAGGGTTGAAAATTGGAAGGAAGAAAATGCACCTTATAAGACGCGTTTTCAGCTGAGGTGGCTATGATAATTTTCAAACATCTCATGAATCCTGAGATATTTTCAAACATCCCAGGCCCAAAAACTTTTTAAAACGCTTCTAGGAAGACGCAGTTTTTAAAAACTACTCAGACTTGTTATGTCCAATCTTTTCCAACATTTTGAAGTTATACTTGATATTCGGGGGTAGTCTTTGTTATAAAATGAGTCACCGTTCTGTTGGAGAATTTCCATGCTAAAATTCCATATAGAGATTTATATAATGAAAAGATTGTTTATATTAAAGACTTGAATTTCAAAAATTGACTCAACAAACTAAATTAGTTGAAGTAAATTTGATTGTTATTGTTATTCAATAATTCGTACTCTTTTTTTCTATATAATATTTTCGTTTTAAACATATGAAATAGATGATTTGATGGAAGATGGATCAACGAGTTAAAGTCGTTATTAGAAGCAGACTGTAGCAATCGAGTTCCACGTCAAATTATCAAAAGTCATTCACCATGTTTCTGTTTCTTTAATTTTGGATCCTAAAAGAATCATCGAGGCCTTTTGAGGGACCGTATGTAACACTCCTAACCCGTATCCGTTGCCAGAATAAGGTTATGAGGTATTACTTGACTGAACAAAACTTCTATAAGGTCAAAGATACTTACCAGACGTAAATAATCAACAATGCAAACATTCCATAAGAGCTCTTATAAATTTCCAAAATGACTCACTATCAAAACATAACCGAATATCTAATAACAAATTAACTACTGTCAAGTTATAACTAAAACATTTCACCACATTAGTTCAATTATAAGGCTTCTCTAAACAAAATGAGCAAGCCATCTTCGCATGGCTATAATGTATACAAAGTCGAAATATCATTCTACCTATAGTCTATCCTAGACATGCCTTAAACCATGATGATATACAATCTTCTCAACTCACATAATGACTCGATAGTGTGATGATATCTCCGACCCTTCCAACTCGAGCTAAAGTATAAACCTATAAGAAATGGAAAAGAGAACACGGAGTAAGCTTCAATGCTTCGTAAGTTTTAAGCAATGCAAACAATTAATTTATTTATAGATCGATTATTTCAAATTTTCAAGAAATCATTCCTAGATAATTGCCATTTTGGCCAAGTATCCATGAACATAATACATATTTAGCAAATTCACCTCACTTGAATCTGAACTCAATTTAAACCAAATATTGAAATCACAAATAAGATCATAAGAACTCGAAAAGCATGTCATTAACAAGTTTTAACCATTTTTGCAACAAAATCACAAATTCGCTACAAGTTGTCTTCCTAAGCAACAGTCACTAAATTATTTATAACTGGAGATAAGAAACTCCAAATCAAGTGCCGTTAATTTTCGCTGAAAATAGACTCATATATCTTCCATCCATCAAATTTTAAGAATTTTTGGTTTGACCAATCAATACCAGATTTTTATTGAAGTTTCCCCTGTTTCACTGTTTGACTATTCTGACCACTCTTCACTACGAATCAAATTTCTCATTATACAGAATTTGAAATATGTTATCGTTTATTTCATTTGAAACTAGACTCATTTAGGAGTCTAAGAATATAAATTTTATCTTATAACCATTTTTGTACCATTTATAATGATTTTCTGAAAACAGAATAGGGGACCTCGAAGTCATTTTGACTCTATTCCACGCCACTTCAAATATCTCATTATTGGAAATTCTTTTGCTCACACGGTTTCTTTTATACGAAACTAGACTCATTAAGATTTCATGACATAATTTGTTCAGCTTCTAACTCAACTCCCACAATTTATGGTGATTTTTCGAATTCACATTACTGCTGCTGTCCTAAGCGGATTTGTTACCCATTCTTGCATTCATATTATTTAGCATGTATATCACCAAATCAATCTCATATAACCTTTCACCATAACCGAATACACACATACACATATGAGATTTTTACATATACTTCTCATTTCGCATTCATGATTCAATTCCGATCAATCTAACATATAAAAGTATATAATACATACCTGACCAACTTAATGTATTGAACACATTCAATGGTAGTTTACTATGAACATTCGAAATCAAAATCTTACTCCAATCATCTGCATTAAGTCTGCTAGGTTTAAAACCCAAATTCAATCACCACCACAAAGCATGCAGGACTTTAAGCCCGGATATAATACCAGCACAAAGCCTTCGGGGACTTAGCCCAGATATAACACCAGCATGAATGCATTCGGGACTTAGCCCGGATATAACACCTGCATAAATGCCTTCGGGACTTAGCCCAGATATAACACCAGTACAAACGCCTTCGGGAATTAGCCCGGATATATATCTCACACAAGGCCTGCAGGTCTTAGCCCGGTTAAAATCCTCAATTATCATTCACATATATATATATATATCATAATACATTAGCATTTCATTTACCTTGCTAGAACACAAGCACAACATGCTTATCAATAATTTCACTTTCGGCTCAATAGCCACATACAAAGAACCCGATTTCGTTTCACTATCCAACATGATTTCTATAACCATTCGGATACAAGTCATATGTACAAATTACTTATCTCACTACTTAATTCAAGTAGAAACATTAGGTCACAATTTATATATTATCCTTATATATCATGATTTTATCAAATCATAAGCTAAGTTCTATTACTCAAAGACTTACCTCGGATATATTTGAACGGTTATGGATAGACTAGTCGATTGCTTTCTCTTTTCCCTTATCTGATTTCGACCATTTTTGCTTTTGAGCTTGATTTAAAACAAATAGATTTATTCAATTACTTATCAATTAAGCAATTTAATTTAATACATGTATATCACATATTTTAAGGTACAAATGACCTTACTAACTAGCTATTTAAACATCATACATGTGCCCTACTAATACACAATCGAACATATTACTAGGTTATAATCAACAACTACATTTATCCCCATATAATAGATGAAAACTATCAAGGAACATTTTACTAACTTATTACCTTGCATATTCGAATTTCATAAGCTAATTTACTAAATCAATGAATAATAAATTTTAACTTAACAATTCCATAACCACACATGATTATCATATCCACCTATTTGGCTGAATACTTATAAGATTAGCATTTTGCAAGTTTTCAAACCACTTCCAAAGCCAAATATCATTATAAATATACTTTCACACATCTATACAGGCTTACAAAACCACATTTAACTTCATATACCATCATCACTTATTTAGCCGAATATGCAATATCAAACATATCTTTACAAATATATATTTATATCTATATAAATACCTATGTGGTCGAAATTACAAGTTCAATTGGAACACTCCATAAATACTAACCTATATAACCGGATATACCAAATTCATTATATCATTACATATGGCCGAATATTACTAAACTCAAGCCACCATATTTTTATCCCTTAAGTGACACCCAAAAATCACATTCGGCACTTCTCATCCACAATTTTCCAAATCTTCAAATTCACTTACAAGCTCATTTATATAACATATGAAGCATTTAACAATTTTTTTTTCAAGAATATAGCATGACCGATTACCTATATTTTTTTTTCTCCCTAAATCCACATTCGGCATATTTAACAAACCAAATACTAACCTCAACCTTTAAGTTAAAATAACAAGTAACTTAACACATCCAACATAATATTCCTATCTAATGACATCAAAGCTTCAACTAAAATTTCAAGCTTCTAGCCGAATTTCAAACCTCCAAATAGACTAAATTTAATCCATGGAATAGGTAGAATTCAACTAATCATCTCAATTATGCATAAATTTTCAAGAATGGCATAATACTTACCTCATTCTAACCATCATCTAAGCTGAACAATCAAATAAAAATCCTTTCTTCTTCCTTGCTTCAAGCTACGGCAATGGAGGGCAAAATGAACCTACTTTGGTTTCTCCTCCCACTAACCCCATGATATTATTCTTTATTCATTATTTCATTTTGTGAATTAAATTGTTATTATAAAATTACATAATATATATATTAATCATATCATGGCGGCCACTAACCAAAAAATGAGTAATTGACATGCAAGTCCACCTTTTTGACATTATGCATTAATAGATCACTTTAAAATTTACCTATTACTTTTCACAAATATCTCACATAAGTCCCTTATTAAAATTTCACATACAAATGACAAAATCAAAGCATGAGACTTTCACAAATGCATTTACACATATAATAAGCATAGAATATAACGGTTAATTATTTTTATAACTCGGTTTTGTGGTCCCGAAACCACTTTCCGACTAGGGTCAAATTAGGGCTATCACACCGTATGTATAGATAATAATTTAACACTTTGTTACAGATAATGCATAGTAATATTCAAATAAGAATGATGTCTATTTTACTATTTCTTTGCATTTTTATTTCTCAAATGGAACTAAAAAAAACCCAAAGCTGCTAATGGGGTTAATGCCATTTAGCATCAATTTACTTGAATAAATACTTTAAATAAATAACTAAGAATATATTGAGAGAGCAAAGATCAAACCCCAAAAAGATAAGAAAACTAGTAAATTTTCTATCAATATATATGTTTACATAAACCTTTTCTTTCACCATGTTGTTAGAACGAGATTGTAGGACCAAATTTCTGCTCGGGCCCAATCAAACCAGCCCAAATTAAACACCCCACTAAACCGAACACTAACTCCATCACGCTACTAAACCATCCACTACCTCCATCACCCCCACACCCTACTAAACCGTCCACTACCTCCATCACCCCCACTACCTCCATCACCCTACTTGTTATAAGTTGTAAAATTTGGCTATAAAAGCCAAGGAAAAACTATTGTATGAGGGGGGATTTTGGAGAGGATTTTTAGAGGATTTTTGGAGGAATTTTTTAGAGAACACACATACGAAATCAAAGAGAATACAAATCAAAATTTTAAGGTAACTTTTTATATTATTCAATTTTGTTTACTTTGGCGTTTACATTTTTTCTTTACACAAACGAAAGAAGGGAAAAGAGAAGGAGTTTACCTCTGATTTTATTTCCTTTCTGATTTGGCCCCAAAGTTTTCATTTTTAATTCAATTTAACCCCTTTTTTATTTTTGTTATTTTACTGTTAAATTAATTAATTTGAGCTTTATTCTCATTATTTCTATATTTGTTTTTTTTATTTTCTATTAATTTAATTAATTTGAGTTATGTTTCATATTATTATATTATTTATTTATTATTATATATTTATTATGTAAATATATATATATATATATTTAAGCGAAGTTAATTATTTTAAATATAAATTTCTATTATACATAGACTTTTTATATTATTTTTTATACCATTGTTTATTATCGGTTACCATTTTTATATCAAATTATTATTATTTACTATTTCTCACTATTACTAATTTAACATTGTTATTCTAATTTTATTTTTTTACTATTATCCCCATATTTAATGTTGTCGTCAACATATTTTTTGTTATTATCATCATGTTTTTAATATTATTATTAATACTATTAGCACAATGTTTATTACATTATTGTATTTACTATTATTGTTGTTTTATTAATTATTTCTATTAATTACTATTATTATTATTTTTATTATTTATATATGGTTGGCATTATTCTCATATTATTATTTTCATGTTGTCTATTATCATCATTTCAAAAAAAATCTATGTCCTTAATTCATTTATCCATTGATCTTCTGTCAAAATTTTTCAAAATAAAGACAATGTTCGGTATTTAAAGAATTCGAAGAATCGTTCCTTAACGTACTGGGTTTCGCTTTCTTTGTTTGTCTTGAATATTCGAATATCCTCTTACCAGTTCACTCTCAAAAAATTTTCAAAATAAGGGCAATGTTCGGTATTTAAAGAATTCGAAGAATTGTGCCCTAACGTACTGGGTTTCGCTTTCTTTGTTTGTCTTGAATATTCGAATATCCTCTTAAGGCTAAAGCGCACGTTTTAAAGGTAAGCTCACAATTGAGGGTCAAAAATGTTGTGTCCTAACGTGCTGGATGTAATGTTTTACCTTGAGGTGAGATGGTCTTTAATACACATTTGACTTACCTAAATGTTTTAAAAGCCAATAAAAGGAGGATCGCGTTTTAAACTCTGTCCAAATCTTTAATTTTCGACGTTAAGACACTAAATAATCAGTCAAGTACCAATTTTGGGCGTGTCGAGGGTGCTAATCCTTCCTCGTACGTAACTGACTCCCGAACCGGTTTTCTATTTTCGCAGACCAAAATCGTTGTTTTGAAAAATTTATTTATTTATTAAAAACGACTGTGTTTTGAGGTGATCCAATCACACCCTATTAAAAACGATTGGTGGCGACTCCCAACTTTTTGTTTTCAAAAGTCGATTTCCCGTTTTTAAAAAAATGGTTTCAACAGAGATAATTTAACTTTTATTCTATTATTTTAGTTCTTGATTATTTTACATTTATGTCACAGAAATCACTGCTTCATTCCATGATAGTGCTTATTTTATTTGTTTTTCTATTGTCATCCATTCTAATTATAAATTCAAGAGAAAGGATGGTAAAAATAGGATGTTACTCTTTTTAATTATTTAATAGTATTTTAATAATATTTTTCTTGTCATTATTATATAATTTTAGTAATATTTTTAACCCGAACTCTAAACATTGAACCCAAACATTGAAACTTGAACCCTAAATCTTAAACTTAAAATTTTAAACTTTCAACTTGAACTCGACCCCTGAATCTTAAACATTGAATCCTTAATCAAAAGGCCAAGTTCAATATTAGAGTTCAAAGTTTAGGGTTTAGGACCCAAAGTTTGGGTTTGAGTTCAAGGTTCCGAGTTTGGTTTAAAAAAATTACCAAAATGATGTATTAATGACATGCTGAAATGTCATTAAATAATTGAAAAGGAATATATGATGACGTGGCGTCCCTATCTTATATAATTGATACATAATTTTGGTAATTTTGTAATCTAAACCTTGAACTCAAAACTTGAATCTTAAACCTTGAACCTTAAACTTTAACCCTAAACTCTAAACTCAAACATTAAACTTTAAACTCAAAACCCTAAATATTGAATTAAAAGGCCAAGTTTAGGGTTCGAATTCAAAATTTATAGTTTGGGTTTGAGTTCGAGTTAAAAAATTACTAAAATGCTAAAAGATAAAACATTAAAAATTAAAATATTATCCTAAACATAAATTAAAAGTAAAATTTCATTTACAAAGAAATCCCAAAATAAAGTTCTCAAAATTATATCATGGTCCTTCAACTGATTTTTTGATCCAAAACTTTTACGTCAGCCCAATTTCTAACAGTTTTTACTTTTTGACTTTTCTTTTACAACTAATTAAAAATTAAATAATAAACTTAAAATTAATGACATTTTATTTAAGAATTTATCAAAATTAAACGCAATAAGCAGGTAAATTTTTTAATTATTTGTAATAATAAAAAGCTGGCCAGAGGAGCGTGAATATTTAAATATTAATATTTGGTCTTTAGAGGTTGCTGAAAAAAATGGAGAAATTGATTAATAATCCAATTTTATTTTTATTTTGTTTTTAAGTTGATAATTAATTAAAAATTAAACCAATTTTCATAAACTTTAAAATTTGGATCAGTCAAGGTCTAATTACGGTCCAAGAAGGCCCAAATCAAGTTAGGTGCAATGGTTGATGCTGAAATCAAAACCAGTACAGGCGTCAAAATGTGAGGTCCAGTTTACAATTCTAGTGCTAAAACCGAATTCAAGGCCCAAGG
This sequence comes from Gossypium arboreum, assembly GCF_025698485.1. NCBI lineage: Eukaryota > Viridiplantae > Streptophyta > Magnoliopsida > Malvales > Malvaceae > Gossypium > Gossypium arboreum. The sequence goes on from NC_069075.1 coordinate 133,311,848, forward strand.
ATACGAGCCCTTCTCAGTTTATGTTTTTTTGAACCCTATGTGTGCCCAGTGATAGGCTCAAAATGTATTTAATGCAATTAGTACGAATTATTTACTACATTTATTGTTTTCTATATTTATATTTATAATTTCAACAAAGAAGAAGAAGAAGTGAATAATCGAAATTCACAAGGGAAAGGAGATTTTGTATTGGAAAAAAAAAAAATTCCAATAATCGAATTTATATGGATTCACAAATTAATCAATCTTTTTCACTTTTAAATTGACACTTTTGTTGGTTTTCAATCTAACAAACTGATTTAAATAACACTAAATAAATCAAAGATATTTATAAAATAACAATAAAAAAGATGCATGAATAGATGAACACCCAAAACCCTTCTAAAACATCATATATATATATATATATATATATACTATAACAATACGAGGTTAATAAATAGTCACGTTTATAGTACTTTTTTTGACATATGGTACCTTCCATTTGAAGCATTTATTTATAATTTAGATGAATTATTCTTTTACTCTTAACCTTTTAATTTTTAAAGTTATTCCATGCTTTTTGTTTAAATTTTTATATATTAAATATAAAATTGATTTTAATTTAATATGTTACTTAATTGAAAGCTTTAATCTAACAAAAGCTAAGAAATCACTAGGTAAATAAGGAGTATGTAAGGGGGAAGGTAGTCATAATCATGTAACGACTCGAAAATTAATGGTGTTGAGAAATACAGTTTCGAGATCTCGTTTTCATAAACTGAACTTATAAATATTAAATAGTAATATTTACAAGGTTAATATAGAAATATATTAAAATTTGGTCCAATAAATCGCTATAAATTTTTAAATTGTTAAAGGACTAAAATGGAAAATAAACCATTATATAATGAATGGCGGTGGATGATGTGACATCCTCCATCAATTTTGATTAATAATATGATTATATTAGTTATGCTAATGTTTAAATTAATTAAAACATATTTAACTAATCATTAATCTAATTATATAAGAAAAAAATAAGAAAAAAATTGTAATATTTTATTCATCTTCTACCTTGGGCGAAACTTTAAGAGAAGAAAATCCTTGGAAAACTTTTGCCATTTGGTTCTAAATTTTTAAGGTAATTCAAGTCTGTTTCTTGTAAATTTTATAGTTCTTAGATCACGAGAGCTTGATTTAGCTAGCTCGTATAGTATTTTGCAAAACTGTTAAAATTTTCAAAAGTTGTTATTGTTGATTTATTGAAGTTTTGGTGTTAAATTGTTAAATTTTGAGCTCAGATGTGAGAAATGACTACTTTGTAAATTTTAAATGTTAGTTTTGTAACATAGGAACTAAAGTGAATAAATTGAAAAATTGAAAAAATTGTTATAAAAGTTTGATAGAAATTGATAGTAGAGGGATTATAATCGATGAGATTGAAATCAGAGCTGAAATTTGAAAGTTATGGTTATTTCAGTTTTAAGGACTAAATTGAATAATTTGAAAAATATGTATGATTTTGTAATTGAATGTGATTTGGATAGAATTTGTTATTGTACTATTACTGAATTATCACTCGTAACTAAAAAAGATAAGAGTCGATGACGAGTGATGTAGGACAGTCGAAAGAGAAAGAAAATGCGATAGTCGACAATGAGTTATGCGAGCTTTTGGTTTGTATTTCTATAATTTAAACCACTTCAATTGTTGCATGTATAGATTCTGTTTTGCATGGTAAGATTATGAGGTGAGCTTAATTTCATAAATCGAGTCGAATTGATATGAGTTGGTTGTTATTTGAGATAAAAGACTAAATTGAATAGATTTGAAAATATTGTATCTTAGTGTAAACGTAAAATTGACTTCATATTGGGATGATTTATGCTGATAGTTATATATATTGATGATTGGTTGATGAAATGAAAAATTTGAATTTGAAATTGAGTTATGTTCGGAATTGTCCGATGAGGCACTAGGTGCCAAATTGGTATGTTGGTTGGATTTGTGTATCCATTCTAGTCCAAGTTAGGTTGATAGGGAATTAAAATGTGAAATGAATTTGATATACAAAATGATTGCTATTGTGAAAGATTATGTACACTGGATTCATAAATCTGGAAGATAGGAATGGAATTATGTTAAAGCAACCGAATTTGATTCGGAATATGCAGTATTAATGCGTTATACTCATATACTAGTAGTTAAACATGAATGGAATGATTCAAATGGTATAGTGATGTATCTATATATGTATATTTATTATGACATGTTATTTAATGCTTGTTTTAAATAACATATCATTTATATATTGTACTAGATTTTAATGTGCATTTTATTAATTGGATTATAGAAATTGCACTGAGTTTATTACTCAGCGTACGATTTTGTTTTCCGTGTGCAGGTTAGGTCATGTTCATGATTTCGTATATCGGCTTATGATGGTCTCTAAACTAACTAAAAAATTTGACTAAGGCAAGCGTACCCGTCGAACAGTAGTATAGTTATCGTGAGACCGAAAATATCGTATCCAGAAGGACTAAAAGTACTAGTAATTACTATCTTTTTATTATTTAGCCTAAGAATTAAAGGATGTTTTTTTAACTAAAACTAATTATCTAATTAACTAAGATTACGACAGAGATTAAAGTTGGAAAATACTTTTTAAAAAACTGATGGAGAAAACAATACCCGAGGAAGAATCCACCTAGACTTCACTTATCACTTCTGAATTAGACGATTTATTCACTTGACTTAATCCGTAGAAATCCCTGATTTATGTTAATATCTCTCTCGAGACTAAAAACAACTGAATCTAGGTTGATTAATCGAAATCTCTTTCTAATTAAAACCCCTATTGTCGCATTAACTCGATCTATGGATTCCCTTATTAGATTTGACTTTAATCTGACAGACTTATGTTGTCCTATCTCTAGGATTGCATGCAACTTTACTTAATTATGAATGATCTACTCTTAAACATGGACTTTTGCTCCACTGAATAAGCATATAAAAAACCTAAATTAATATCCTGGAATATTAAAGCAGGGATTAAAACTCACAATTAAGAACAAGAACAAGTATTTATCATATAATTCGAATACTAATAAGATTCATCTTAGGTTTCATCTCCCTTAGGTATTTAGGGAGTTTAGTTCATAATAATGGAAAACATCTCAAAATTGGGAAAACAACAAAACATAAAAAAACCCAAAGAACTTCTAAGGAAATTGAATGGAGATATTTAGTTTTGAAGTAAATCCTGCTTTCGAGCTGATTCCGATGGCTATCCTTGAGTCTTTTTTGCCTTCTACTCTCCATCCCTTCTTTAATCCTCTTCTAGGGTGTTTATATAGACTTTGGAATGCTTTAAAACCCTCAAAATTAGCCTTTTTTCGAGTAGAATCAGACTTGGCTCGATTGGGACACGGCCGTGTGACACTTCCGTGTGAAGGTGCTCAGGTCATGTGTAATTCTGAGTTGGGTTTTAGTCGACATAGCCATGACACACGAGCGTGTATCCTGACCGTGTGCCTCACACGAGCATGTGATTTACCCGTGTGGAAGTACCTAGACCTTTGTGGAATACTGAGATAAGCCCAAATTTTCCGTTTTTGGCTCGTTTCTTGCTCTTTTCGCCTTTCTATGCTCACCTAAGTATAAAACATGAACTTAAAGGATTAGGAGCATCAAATTCACTAAAACTTATGATAATCATCCAAAAATATACCAAGTATGGGATAAAAATATGTATGTATTATGGTTTATCATCTTAGCATCCAATCATCAATCCCAGACTCAACAAAGATCATATCAATTTTATTTTGTGATAAAAGGGCATGTACTTAGGTTGAGTAATTTTGGTACAAGTCATTTTTGTACAAACTATGTTATGTGCTTTTATATGTTATTATGATGATATATGCTTTTCGTCAAATGAGGGAAACTTGTAAATAGGCTTGAAAGTTGCTTGGTATGGAAGGAAATGTTATAAAGGCGATTGAATTTAGTGAATTAGATGAGTATGCTAAATGATTTGAATGATTGAATTAGATATGCATACATGTATAAATGTGTGTGGATGAAATTGGAGTGAGGTACTTAAGTTGGTTAGGTTATAATGATAAAATAATAATTTAGTTAGTCAAAAAGTGAATGTTTTAAAATATGAGATTGAGATATGTTTTGGTAAAGGAAATGGTGTAAGAGGATGTATAAGGTTAATTGCATGTGTTTTGCATATACTTTTGGTATGTATCATGTTGATATAAAGTTGGTGTTTGATTGTGGTTTTTAGTAGGTAAAAATGGTATGTTTAACGAGTGCTTGAATTGGTGAATGTTTGAAGGATAAATGTGAACAATTGTGTATGTTTAGGTATGAGTTGGAAATGAATTGGTTATGTCTTGGTATGGCTTGATAATGGTTGGAAATGAAGTAGGTACTAAATGTAAATTCTGGAAATTTTCCAAAAAGTATCGATACCTTAGGTGTGTATTGGTACTTAGTGATTTTTCTTTAATTTTTCAAACATCGAATCTTAAAATGGCATCAATATCACAATAAAGTATTGATACTTTGAGAAAGGTATCGATACTTTATGTGAAGTATCGATACTATTGATTTTTATTCATTTCCTCCAAACATCAAAGTTCAAATCGGTATCAGTACTTGGTTAGGGTATCAATACCTATTCTAAAATTTTGGAAACCTTGCAATTTGGTCTTATTTCATGCTCGAATAAAAAAAAAAAGCTTTAGTAAGATCGACTAAGGCTTGGATTTAATTGTGTATCCTGATATGCATGTGTTTTGACATGATTGAATGATTAATGATTAATTTGTGGTCTATTCATTGGTAATTGCTCCGGAAACAAATGTGACATCTCGTAATTCGGACCCAATAATCAGGTTGGGTATTAGGATGTTATAGACCAACTCATATGGTCATGTACGTATGGAGGAGTGGTTTAAGGTCTTGTACCAATATTCAACTAATGGTAACCATTTATACCATTTTCAAGGCTTCTCTCTTATCATACACCTCAAATAAGTTTCTAAGTAACGACTTACTTCTTCAGATTGACCATTAATCTTGAGGATGATACAAAGTTGAAAGCTTCAGTCCCAAAATAATTGAAGAGATCTTGCCAAAAGTGACTAATGAAAACATTGTCCTTGTCTGAAACAATGCTCTATGACATTCCATGTAGTTTGAAAATCTAATCGAGAAATGAATGTATCATGCATAGTTCAAGCTATATATGAGTGGGATAAGGCAATGGAGTATGAATACTTTAAGAATTTGCTTACTAGCACCATAATGCATATTTTAAGAGTTTGCTTACTAGCACCATAATAGTATCAAAATTGATAGATTTGGTTACACCATTACGAATTCTATGCTAATTTTCTGCATACCTTTTTCGAAATAGGTAAAGGTTTCAAAAAGTTGGGACTAGTAGCTATGTCATGCTTTTGTTGTTGGCAAACTAAACCCTCTGAATTCTCCTCGTAACATCCTTTCTTATCCTCTTCCAATACAAGTTAGAAGATAAGCCTTTATATAGTTGGTGTTACTCTTGAATGTCCTTTTTGGGCAAACAGGGAAGTAATCAATAGGTTAATGCTTCAAGTCGTGTTGGTTACCAAGCATGATTTTTCCTTTCCTTCTCAACAACCCATAGCTTCAAGTGTATTTCAAAGTAGTACTAGAGTTGTTACTTAAGTCAATGGTCAACTTTTGCAAATAAGGATTAAGTTGTTATAAATCTTGAATTTTTTTTTAGAAAGTCAATATGCATCACGGAAATAGCCATAAGAATAGGTTGATTTTCAAGATTCCTTGTCAATGCATCAAATATATATTGGAAACCCTCTTTTTATACTTCACCTCAAATTTGTAACCTATCATTTTTGCCACCCATAATTGTTGTACTGGCGTGATATCTTATTGATTCAACAAGATTTCTTTCTTGTATAATGAAGTGCCTTTTTACAATGTAAGAGTGTTATTTTTTACTTTTATAAGAACAACCAACATTTCTTTCCTGTATATCGACATAGCTTGATGTTTTGGTGATAAACCTTTATAGAAATATGTGACAAGCCTCCTATTTTGTGTGAGTACTACTCTAACTCCAACACCCAATGCATTCGTATCTACTAGAATTGTAGAAGAGAAATTCAACATTGTTAAGATCAGAGCAAATGTCACTATCATTTTAAGATTATCAAAAGCTTCCATGGATACATGAGACCATATTCTTTTCTTCAAAAAGTTGGTTAGGGGGGTTTTTCAAGAAAACCATACCTTTTAGTAAATCTATAAAAGTGCCATGTATAGGTGTTTGTAGGTTAGGCCGAGTTGAGTTTGGGTTGAGCCATAACAAAATGTTATGCCTGATTGATATGTTCAAGTCGAAAAATTGGCCTAAAATTTTGCCTAAGCCCGGGCATAACTCGTATTAATTTAAAAAAAATCTATTAGATAATTTTTAAAATATAATATATTAAATACAATAAAACATTAAAACAAATGTTTCTTAACAAATTGAAAATACATTAAAAAGCCTTTATACTAAAAAATTAAAACAAATGTTTCCCAACAAATTAAAAAATTATCTCATTTTATAGACTTTGAATATTCACGATATAATGTTATTTAATTTGAATTTTTAATATAAAATTCGCATTCTGAAAAGAAAAAAAACATAATTGAGGCAAAATTTTAACACAAACATAATTGAGGCAAAAGTAAATATGATGTAAAATTAAACTTCTCAGAAATATGATGTAAAGTTAAACTTATCTGAAACCAAAACATAAAGAAAAATGAAAAAGTCTAACACAACATGAGGCAAAAGTAAAATTTTTTAAACTTCTTATACCAGGAAACAAAACCAGCAAACTCAAATGAAACCACTTGTTTTCCTCAATGGCATCTTAGACCATAATAATATAAATTTATTATTTAAAAAAATAGTAAATTTATTCAGGTTGTGCCGGGCCTGAGCTGAAAAACTCTTACCTGAGGCCTAACCCATTTAAAAGATAAGTCTCATTTTTTGCCCAAGCCTATTTTTGGGCCTATATTTTTGCTTAAACCTTCTCACTTTTCGAGCTGGGTGGCTCAACTCATGAACACCTTTAGTGCCCTTATAGGCCCCCAAAAGGTCCTAAGTTGCTTTATCGAAATAGGTGGTCGCCAATTCACCATACATTTAACTTTACCTGTATCCATAAAGGTCCTTTTGGCACTAATAATGTGACCAAGATACTTAACCTCTTGAGCAAGAAATACACATTTACTAAGTTTAACAAATAGTTTATGGGATCTTAATAACTCAAACACAATTTCCAAATGCATTAAGTGAGTAGTAAGAGAGTTCAAATAGTCAAGAATATCATCAAAGAAAACTAATACAAACTTTTAGAGAAATGGTTTAAAAATTTTGTTTATCAAGCATTTGAAAGTAGATGGAGCATTGATAAGGTTAGCATTGCCAAGTACTTGTAGTGACTTTCATGAATTTAGAATGATGTTTTTAGCACATCACCCTTATGCATTCTTATCTGATGATAACCAACCCATAAATCGAGTTTAAAAATATACACTATGTGTGCCAATTCATCCAACAAGTCTTCAATAAAAGGAATTGAGAATTTGTCTTTTATAGTGACTTGATTCAATTGGCAATAGTCAACACAAAGTCACTAGTTACAATCTTTATTTTTCAACATAACTATAGGGGACGTGAAAACACTTATTCTATCTCTGTTGATCCTAACATCTAACATCTCATTTACCAATTTTTCAATGTCATTTTTTTTTGAACTGTAGATACTAATAGGGTCCTAATCTCACTACTTGATTCTTATCTTTCAAATACCATGTACTAGCCTACAAAAAAAAGGCTTAGGTAACCTATTTTGAATCGTTGAATGAAGAAATTATCTTTTATCACTTTGAAAAATGTTTTTTTTAGTTAGGAAAGATTCTTTACTTGTTTTTAGAGTCTGAGTTCTTTTTTTTTTCAATTAGAGGTTTCATAGGAAGTTCACTCGTTGATTGATGTTTTTGAACAGAAGTGGTTCAAGGGTTCCACAAAGCTTTTCTTATCTATTTTAATTTATTTTCTACTTTTAATATTTTTGTTTATCTTTATGACTTGTTATTATCTTCACTCATTATTTTTCAAATTCAAATTTGAAGTTAGATAAGTTTCAAAATTTGGCAGCATCCATTCAACTCCTAAGCCCAAATTTTTTCCATATGCTCACTTTCTTCCATTATTAAGTTTTTCATAGATTTTTTTACTCTCTTTTTTTGAACTTCTCCCTTTTATTATTTTCATATTATTGACTTATTGTTTGTTCAATTTAGAAATTGATCTTTGGTTCAATATTAAATAGAATCTTCGATACCCATTACTTTATTAGTCTGTCATCTTTAATATACATAATCATGAAAAAAAAATAATGTTCTAACTCTTTGTTTAAGGTAATTAGCGTGTGCTTGTTGTTCCCGGTACATTTCCTCTTTCTTCACCTCCAAATTCAATTCCAACTTTGCATCAATGATCGGAAATCATCCTCTATCCATGTCATTTTATTCAAATTTGCAAGTTTCTGATACAATTCCTTATTATGTTGAGTTTGGGAATTTTTCAAATCCAAGCTCCACTTTAAAAGGCCTCTAACTATAGTCTTATTCTTGGATAGTACATCTGAAGAATCTTCAGCCCACAACCATGGATTTTGACCTCAAAATGAATCTTCCAAAACCTAAGTAAATTCAAAATGAAATATTTGACTTGTACCTACCTTGTGTCCTAAAAAAATCATGAAAAAATTTCAGCTAAATTGGTTAATGATCTAAAATCACATTAGGTAGGTGCTTAACAAAATGTTGAGGGAAAAGATCCACCATGCTAGGTTTACCATGCATTTGTTTGACCTTTCCTTCACATTTGGCTCGGGTAATCTTCCACACTTTTAAGTACACCATTGACCTTTAGATCCTAAATGTTTTATATATAATCATTAAGTGTGGTTTGAAAAGCCTCCATTCTATTACCATTCGTAGCCATTGACCTTACTTCCAAAAGAGTACATTCTTTCATTGAAATCTCTAAATCCTAACCACGAATCTGGACTATTCCGACTAAGTTGTCTTAATGCATCTCACTACTTAGCTTGCAAACTTTCAACCAGAATAATATAGAAACATGTCAACCTCTAACTATTACTATCATAATCATCCCAAATTTCCATATCGATATGATTTAAAGAGAAGTTACAAAGATTTATAGTGCACATTGAATACAAAAACATCGATAAACCACCATTAGTACCAACAAAACTAACACTTGACTCTTAAGATTTCACCTAATTAACTCCATATAAATAGTATGTAGTTTCATTTCAATTAGAAAAACTACATGAGAATCTTGCTCTTTCTGCATGTGTTGAATTTGTTAGATTGTCCCTAGGTTCCCAAGCCCATGAAAGTTCCATCTTATTAGCCTTATTTCTCCCCGACAGACCTGCATTACAAGTCTCGTTGAAGTCACAAAAGAGTGAATATTTACTTGCCTGTTTTTAGTTTCTATTGGATCAAAATAATTAGAAACACTAGAAGTAATAAAAATCTAGATTAATATGCTTTTCTTCCCATCTACTAATTCGATTGGGTTATCTTTATTGTCCAAGCCTATTAAAGTACCATTTAGCCTAAGATCTTGGCCCGCCTCACCATTCCTTCATAATTTCCAGCTAGATTAATCCCAAGATTGGTGCTAATTTGATATAAGAAATTTAAATTTGACAAATCCTCCCTAGATTTCTTTGATTCCATTATTATCCCCCAAATAATGGAAATCTAGATTAACATTCCTCCTTTAGAAAACAACTTGTTGTTGATGCTTCTTTCCAATTGGTCGCATTTAACGGTAATCCCCATTCCCGGGGAAATTCCATTTTACCATGAATTACTTATAGTGGATGAAAACTCTCAGCATAACCAAGACAACCACATAAGAAACAAGAGAGAAAGTCGTTGAAATTTTCATTTGTATGACACACCTAAAAATATAAAAATAAAGTTTCCTTTTATTCTCCCACAATCTATTATATTTTTAGATTTTTTTATAAAAAAACTATTGTAGAATTTTTTATTATTATAGAAATTGATATCCTTATTATGCTCCGCTCTATGTTCAGTGGATTATTTCCGTCAATACAAAATGTAGATAGTCATTAAGCTTCATTTTATCATCGAGGTTCATTTGTTGGTAACTCTTTTGCATACCATAATATATGTGAGGTCGAATAGAACCTTAAAGAAAGTGACATTGATACACACTTTAAAGCTTTAGTTAATTTCTCATAAATTTATTTTTACCACCATGCATAAGCCCTTACCATCACCCTCATTATAGCTAAAAATGACCTGAAAACATTACCAAATCGCATCGCTTAATTCTAACATTAATCCACTTGGTAAACCTCAGATTTGTAATAAAAAATTAGCAAAACACATACATATGAAGGAACTTGAATAGGATCTTCCACGTTTGCTAATCTATGTATAAAAATAAAATAAAATAAAATAAAGAACACACAGATTTTACGTGGAAACCCTTTCGGGAAAAAAATCACGGGCAGAGGAGAAGAAAATTCACTATGTCGAATTCGAATAATTACAAGAGGAATAGACTATGTCTATTTATAGGCTTGTAAAGCCATATTCTAGTAAGACTGAAACACCTTATTTTAATCAATATAAAATAGATGGAGTTTAATAAGATTTAAAAAACCTTATTCTAAAATAAAATAAAAGAAGTGTAGTTCTATATGGATTTTACTTTTATTTTATTTTAGCACTGCATTTTATTTAAATAAGGATTCGGGTCATTTAATTCTAACAATCTCCACCTTGACACGAATTCTCAATTAACAAGTTCTTCATCATGAACTCTTAATGAACAAGTTCTCCACCTCTTCCATAAAACCCCTTAAGGGTTTAACTTCAACAATTGACACCAACCAAGTTTTAGCAATACTCAAATTTGGTTATTGGAAGTGATTTAGTCATCATATCTGCAGAGTTTTCATGAGTACTAATTTTGCTCACAACAATATCACCACGAGCAATAATATCACGAACAAAATGATATCGAACATCAATGTGTTTTGTTCTCTCATGAAAAATTTGATCTTTTGTAAGGAATATTTCACTCTGACTGTCATAAAATATTGTACTGATTTGAAGGTCTTCATTGAGTTCATTAAAGAGTCCCTTCAACCAAATAGCTTCTTTACAAGCCTCAGTAATCTCCATGTACTCAGCTTCAGTAGTAGACAGAGCAACTATAGTTTGCAAAGTGGCTTTCCAACTAATTACACAACCTCCGATTGTAAAGAAATAAAATGTGAGAGATCTTCTTCTATCAAGGTCTCTAGTAAAATCAGTATCAACATACCAATGAATTCATCTCTAGTTCTTCCAAACTGTAAGCAGACATCAGTAGTACATCGTAAGTATCTTAAAATCCACTGAACTGCATATGATAAATCTGGATGTGAACAAATCGTAGCATACATGAGAGATCCCACTGCACTAGAGTATGGAACATTTGACATGTACTCAATCTCATTATCTAATTGTGGAGACAAAGTCGATGAAAGCCTAAAACGGCCTGCTAAAGGAGTACTAACAGGCTTAGCACTCTACATATTGAACCTGCAAAGAAATTTCTCAATGTACCCCTTCTGACTTAGGTACAATTTACTTACTTTTCTATCTCTGAGAATCTCCATACCAAGTATCTTCTTTGTTGGTCCTGAATCTTTCATCTCAAATTCTTCACTTAGTTGGGCTTTGACCTTTCTTATCTCTCCTTTATCTTTTGTTGTTATCAACATATCATCAACATAAAAAAGTAGATACACAAAAGAACCATCAATGTTTTTCTTAAAGTAAACACAACTATCAAAACTATTTCTTTTGAAATCATGAGAAGTCATAAAGGAATCAAACCTCTTGTACCATTGTCTTAGTGACTGTTTCAAACCGTAAAGGGGCTTTTTCAACAAAAAAACATAGTCCTCTTTTTCTGAGATTGTAAAACTCGATCTCGTTGTTGCATGCAAATATCCTCCTCAAGTTCTCCATACAAAAATGTAGTTTTTACATCTAACTGCTTAAGCTCTAAATCATGTATGGCCACAATACCAAGCAAAGCTCGAATCGAACTATGCTTAACAACTGGGGAGAACACATCTGTAAAGTCCACTCTTGGAATTTAACTGTAACCTTTAGCAACAAGCTTTGCTTTATATCTGGGTTCTTCAAGTCCTAGAGTCCCTTCCTTCTCTTTAAACACCCATTTACAACGAACAACCTTTTTACCTTTAAGAAGTTTCACAAGATCCCATATTCTATTTTTGTGGAGTGATTCCATCTCCTTTTGCATAGCAAACATCCACTTTTCTGAGTTTTCACAGCTAACCGCCTCAGAATAATGAAATGGCTCTTGATTCGCATCTATATCTTCGGCCACATTTAAAGCATAAGTAACTAGATCAGCCTTGGCATACTTCTTTGGAGGTTTAATTTCTTTTCTAGTTCTGTTTTTGGTGATAGAATATTGCTGTGAAGAAGCAACTCTATTCTCAATTTTTGTACTGGCTTGAGGAGTCGACTCTGTATTAATCTGATGCTCCACCTGCTTTTGATTTTCTTTATTGGAAGAGTCTTTAAGAGATAAGTTAGGTAGCATAGTAGTTTCATCAAACACGACATCTCTGCTAATCACAACTTTTCTATTTTCAGGACACCATAACTTATACCCTTTTACACCGGCTTTATAACCAAGAAAAACATATTTAATGGATCTCAGTTCCAATTTTCCATTATCAACATGAGCATACGTAGGACACCCAAAGATCTTTAAGTTAGAATAATTAGCAGGATTACCAAACCATACCTCTTTTGGAGTCTTTTTCTCAATGGCAATGGATGAAGATTGGTTGATAAAAAAAATGCAGTGGAGGCTGCTTCTGCCCAAAACGACTTCGGTAAATTGGTATTTAACAACATACATCGAACCTTCTCCATGATCATTCTGTTCATTCGTTCTGCAACGCCGTTTTGCTGTAGAGTATGACGAACTGTCAAGTGTCTCACGATCCCTTCTGACTTGCACAGTCTATTAAACTCATCAGAACAGAACTCTAAGCCATTGTCTGTGTGGAGGCATTTTATTTTTTTCTGTCTATTTTTCAGTCATAATTTTCCAAGATTAAATATGAAAAACACATCACTTTTCTACTTCAAGAAGAACGCCCAAACTTTTCTAGACAAAATCATCAATAAAAGTTAGCATATAATTAGCTCCACCTCTTGAAGGCACTCTGGATGGACCCCACAGATCAAAATGAATATACTCCAATGTTTCCTTTGTGTTATGGATTCCTTTGGTGAATCAAACTCTCTTTTACTTCCCAAAAACACAATACTCACAGAACTTCAGTTTGCAAATTCCTTGCCCATCAAGAAGTCCTCTTTTGCTCAATTCTGTCATGCCATTCTCACTCATATGCCCTAGGCGCATATGCCAAAGTTTAGTAATATCATCATCTAACAAGGAAGAAGAAGCGACAACTGTATCACCAGTAACAGTAGAACCCTGCAAAACATATAACTTGGTAGTCTTTCTCTGCCCTTTCATCACAACAAGGGAACCTTTGGAAATCTTTAAAACTCCACTTTCAGCTGTGTATCTGTACCCTTTTGAATCAAGAGTACTTAATGAAATTAAATTTCTCTTCAATTTTAGAACATGTCGTATGTCACTAAGTGTTCTAACAATTCCATCAAACATCTTAACTTTAATTGTTCCAACACCTATGATTTTACATGAAGCATTATTTCCCATTAAAACAACACCTTCAAACGCTGTTTCGTAAGTTGTAAACCAATCCCTATTGGAACTCATGTGGAAGGTGCAGCCTGAATCAAGTATCCACTCCTCGCTCACTTTAGAATTGTTGACAGAAGCGACTAGAAGTTCACCATCGCTGTAGTCTTCTACAACATCAGCTTTACTGGAATTTTCTAGTTGTTTTCCCTTTTGATTCGCAGCCTCCCTTTTAATCTTATTCTGCAGCTTATAGCACTTAGATTTAATTTGCCATTTCTTCTTGCAGAAGTTACAAGTTTTACCTCTGTTTGAAGACTTCGATCTACCCTTAGATTTACTGCGAGGATTTCGTTCCTCTGTCCTTTCACGATCATCATCAGCATTCTGATCTTGTCTCCCACGAACAATGAGACCCTCTCTCCAAGAGTTAGGTTTAACTACAAGATGCTTCATTTTATCATATACGAGGTCAAAGAATCATAAACCTCATCAACTGTGAGAGGCTCGCGGCTATATAAAATCGTGTCTCTAAAGGTTGAATAAGACGGGGGCAACGAACAAAGTAGAATCAATCCTAGATCTTCCTTATCATATTGAACCTCCATGGCCTTCAAGTTTGAGAGAATTTCTTTAAACATTGTTAAGTGTTCGTGTACTGACCCACCTTCCTCCAAACGATGAGCATAAAGACGCTGCTTCATATGCAACTTGCTTGTTAGAGTTTTCGACATACATATTTGTTCCAATCTCTTCCATAATGCAATGGCGGTCTTCTCCTTCATCACATCCTGCAAAATTTCGTTGGACAAATGCAGATGTAATTGTGTTAACGCCTTTCGATTCTTACGCTTCTTCTCTTCATCTGTTAACGTTGAAGGAATCTTATCTATTCCTAATAGGGCAACCTCTAGATCCATCTGCGCAAGAACTGTTTGCATCTTAATCTGCCACAATGCAAATCTAGTGTTGCGATCCAACAGCGAAATTTCATACTTTAAAGACACCATTACCGTGATCGAGATTAACTACCCGAAAGCTCAGATACCAATTTTTTAAAATAAAATAAAATAAAAATAAAATAAAATAAAGAACACACAGATTTTACGTGAAAACCCTTTCGAGAAAAAAACCACGGGCAGATAAGAAGAAAATTCACTATGTCGAATTCGAATAATTATAAGAGGAATAGACAATGTATGTCGAATTCGAATAATTACAAGAGGAATAGACTATGTCTATTTATAGGTATGTAAAGCCATTTTCTAGTAAGACTGAAACACCTTATTCTAATCAATATAAAATAGATGGAGTTTAATAAGGTTTAAAAAACCTTATTCTAAAATAAAAAAAAAAAAATGTAGTTCTATATAGATTTTACTTTTATTTTATTTTACCACTGTATTTTATTTAAATAAGGATTCGGGTCATTTAATTCTAACACTATAAATTAACCGTCAAATAAATGGTTATTGAAGGTACACGGTCCTCCATCAATGACTCTAAATCAATTTTTTTCCAGATATGTGATTGTAACTCTTCTAGGACGCCAAATGTTCGCACCGGTGTTCCTTATAAACTAAAAATGGACAATACTAGTCATAAGGAAATACCCAACCAAACATTATCATAGGTTGCCGTTGTAGCCTCCACCAAATTTATTTTCCAAGGTTCCTCTTCATCATCATCATCAATAGTAAGACTTACTAGATTGTCCTCCGTAGAATGTCCTCCGTAGATCTAGTTGAAAAGGAAGGAAAGAAAAATAAAAGAAAAGATGACATGTGGTACAAGAGCAAACATCTAGATTATATGTACTTTACCTAACATTTTCCATAAATGAATTGTCTTGCATAAATCTAGTTTAAAAAGAAACAAAGAAAGAAACGAAAAGGTGACAAATGTGCTATCTAGATTATATGTATTTTACCTAACATTGCCCGTAAATTGATTATATATATCAATGCAGTTGTTAAAAGTCCTATTCACCAATTCTAATGCATTAGATGATAATACTTAATACTATACTAATCTTTATAAACCAACAAAGTGAGAGAGTATTGGTTAAGCCACCATAGTTCAAACCCTGTTGTTCTTACTCTTGCTCGATTAAAAAAACAAAACAAAAAGTAACCTTAATAGAAACAAGATTTCCTCTATGGTAATAGATTTTCCTCCTGAAAATCAACACCATTTCCAGCAAGCTATAAGGATCAAAGCATTGAAGCACAAAAGATAATCCAAAGATTCCAAGTCAATCCCCTAAAATTTGTGTACCTTTTTGAACGAAAGCTGCATTTGGAAGTGCTTGGTTTTCAGAAGAAGCTTGGTGGGATTCTCCCTCTTCAAGTTTTTCTCTTACTGTGAAGAATCCCCTTCGAACTAACATGGTGTGAATGCCCCAGCCACGTCCATGGGCTACCTTAAATTCAATGTGGACGGCTCCTCGAGTGGTAATCCAAGACGTGCAGGTTACGGAGGTATTCTGAAGGGCGATACTGGTAAGCTAATTGCTATTCTCTCGGGTCCCTTAAAAAATTTTGATTCTGATCTTACAGAACTCACTGCTATCAGAATTGCATTGGAAGTTTTTGTTAAGTCTGAATGGGAAAATAATAGAGATTTGGCTGTTGAGAAGGACTCAATGGCGATTATATCGTGGTGCTTCAATCCAGTGCTTCGTCGATGGAGATTTGCTGAAACGTTTAAGATTATTGATCATTGTATTATTCTCGTGCAGGATGTTAAGATTGTTTATGTTTGTAGAGAAGTGAATAATTGTGCTAAGACTAGTAAGAGCTCAATGCTTTTAGCTTGATTCGAGGTTGCGGTGAACATTACTTTTCTCGCTGTACTGAACTTTACCTTTTTATATATTAAGCTTAGAAAAACTCGGTAGGCATTATTAGAAAAAAAAATAATAATAATGACGAAAAAAAAGTGATCCATAATTAAAGTGAGGGAAGTTAAAAGAAGGGTTAGAAGAATCTCACCTAATAGATAACCCCAAAAGAAAGAAGGAAAAGGGAAAAACCATAATTAAGGTGTAATCAAGATGGAAAAAGAAGGGAAAATGGACCATTAGAGAGTAAAAGAATTGGTGATAGGGAATCTTTCTCTAAAAGAAGGAAAAAAAGCTTGGAAACATGCATGATTTTGAATAATGATGATGATGTTAGACTATACTAATTAGACCTGTTATTTCATCTAGCTTTCCTGTACTGGGGGCACTTTTTTAAAAAAAAAATAAAAAAAATCAGAGTGAACCCAATTATTGACAAAGCATGGGACAATAATTAAAAAGAAAACTTTTTAATTTTGAATGTTTTCTTCAAATGAAATAAATCTAAGATGGTAAAAGAAACAACTAATTTGGATAGGATTAATAAACTTAAATTTAATTCATTTAGCTCATATAGCTAACTTTTTTTTCAAACTATTTATACACAACAAAATGTGTAACTTTGGTTTTCTTCTTGTATATGTCGCGCGCTTATACATCAGTAGTAGTTTCAGCTTCCATGTTCAGTGCCCTACTGTCTTAATCAACTAAAACCTTAGTGGATTTCAAAAAACTAGTGAAACATAAATATTAATTAGAGTGTAAAATAAAAAAAAACTTCGGAGGGGAGGTAACCCAATAGCTATGGACAAATTAAGTGAAAGGGAAATGGCAAGGCAAAGCAATAATTTTCCGCCCCCATGTGTTGGGGAAAATGGTTCAGTCACGTCGCTTTTGAGGCATAACTCTTTGTTCGAACCAGTAGATATGGGTAATATGCTTGGCACTAAATGAAGCTTCATGAGGGGAGGGGCCTGCCCTTTTATCTCAATGTAAAAGTTCGCCCAACAACGATAAATGGCAACTTTGTTGACCCTCAAGATCAAAAGCCATTTATATGCAAGAAAGTTCTGTACAACCCAAAGTGAGCCATCATTATGACAGTATCTCTAACGCTTCAATCCTGTTTCTTGGCTGCAAAATATTATCAATTGTGTATGACAATATTTTAAGGTTTTTGTGTTTGATTCCTTTAATAAACAAGCTTATTATTTATTTAACTTAATAAATGAACATAAACTAATAAAATCTCTTTAAAATCTTATGTTTATTTATTTAACTTAGTAAATAAACATAAACGAATAAAAATCTAACTGTTCATAATTTACAGCCCTATACACAGACATTAGTAATGTAGAAGAAAATGCTGCATGTATGCACATGTGTAAAGGAAATTACTTCAAAGCACCAGTTTAATTCTCTTGGTTTCTAGAACTACCCTTAAAGAGGTGGCATCCAATTATCTTGTTCTTTGAAGTGGAAGAGTTTGAGATTAATTAATATTATTTAATAGAGGCTGTGAGACAGAATGTTGCAACACGGTTACAGTAGTAGCTCTTAAGATTACCGAGATTCAAGTAGACATTCACAAAACACAAGGCAGTCACAGCTTTTCAGCTCTGGTCTATTTTCCCTTCCAAAAAGCAAATAGCTATAACACGTAGTATATAAATTAAATCCATATAATATATAAATACCCAAAAAGGACCAATGGTGTATACATATATATGAGCTAGATTAGTTGGCTGCATTAATACAATATATGAATGAATGGATCAAATAATTAAAGTAGCTAGATCAAATGATCTATGCAGCTTCATAAACGAACAAAAGAGTTGGCCTTAAAACCATGAATTCAATTTTCTAGTGAACATCTCCCAATACAGCAGAAGTTAGATAAATAGACACACATATACACATAAGAACTGTTTGTTAAGCTGCATATTGTACTTTATTATCGGATTTGTTTTATGGCTATGAATATTTGTCCTATAATCTGTCCCTGCCTTAATATATACACTTATCTAGTTTGGCTAGGTAGATCCACTTGCATATTAAAAAAACACTCCATATTTCTACTAGTCTACTACCTAAGCAAGGTAGGCACGAACATTCAGATCTGATATTGAAACGGTCTCAATACCATTGGTACAAGACAATAAATTTTGGCATAATCTAAAAGCCCTTTTCTTAGGTATTGTTGGAAAAAGGCATATGTGCCTATGTGCGCGTGTGTGTATATTTAAAGAGAAAGAGAAACCCTAATCTTAATGAAATGTAAAGAAAGCACTCTTAACATGAACCATCCAGGTATCTTATGTTATACCGATTCTATTTTGATAAAAGCTTCATTTACCTACCCAATTGAGTGAAATTTAAGCTTGGTTCAAACTAAACTTGATCAACTGGTGAGGATATCAAATAAGGGAGGGTAGGTTAAAGCCTAATTCCAGTGGTCCTTGTATAGTCTGGAATTTTAATGCTTCATAAGTCCGTAGTAACCCTATCATAATTAAAAAGAAAAAAGAAAAAAAATTGAAAGCAATGGAATATTTGGGTGGGGTTAGGAAATGTATAAAAATGACTGAAGTTAACATTTTACCAATGGAAGTATAAGTGCTGATATCTGCTGGAATTTTATCTACAAATATCAAGTAAGAGCTTTTTGAACCTCAAGACCAGAAGCGTGGAACCTACAAATGGGGGGGCACACTTTACTACAATAAAACAAAGTCAAAACAATTAAGATAAAAGGATCCAAAACAAAGTCTCATAAAAATTCAGCAAAGACAAGAATCTATACCTATAGAAAATTCCAAGTACCAAAACAACAGTTATATCATCCACTTTCTGTCTCTCTCTCTCTCTCTTCTTACAGTGTTACTGCAAATTTGGAGTAACTTTTTTTTCTAAATATTCTTTGAGGTAAAAAGAAGCAGTTTGCAGCAGAATTATAGCAATGGAAGCCTGCAACCACGAGAAAGATAGACCAGATACAGAAAAGGGTTGTGAAATAATGGTTGTAGTTATAATTAGAAAATAATCAAGATACATCCAATGATAATTCAAGCTTGAACATCTCTCCATATGATTGAGAGAACAAAAATGCAATAATAAAAAAAAATAAGCCATTTAGGGTTAAGAAAAATCTTTGTTATTTAAATAAAGAAAGAAAGGAAATAATTTATCTCCCTTTCAGAGGCAAATCATGTCAAAGAAAAACTTAAACTCAGTGCATCAAAAACTCTTAAAGTGGATTAGAAAGACAAGAGAGACAAAGAGAGAGAGAGAGAGAGAGAGAGAGAGAGAGAAAGGGTAAGATGAAATCAGAAAAACAAATAATCAAGCACACAAAGTAGCATTTTCAAATCCCAGAACAGATGGATCTTGAAAATTTTCTCTTTGACCCTGTCCGTATCTTCCCACAGCTTTATTGAACCGCAACGACATACATACATACTCACATACCGCCTATATAAGCAACACAAAATAACAAGGAAAAATGTAAGACGAAGTTGCAGTTCAAGAAAGCTGTGGAAGAATACAAAGAGGGCCATGTTCCTTTTGTTTATCTTTAATGGTCGTCAGCCATTATAATGATAAAACCCTAAAAGCTCCAAAGACAGCCATGTCTGTCTAAACAAAAAGAAAAAAGGGTAAGAGAAAGAAGAAAAGGGGGAGATAATAGGATGTAAAGGGATTAGAGAAGATAGGGTATTTATAGCAGAAACGAGGGGGACTTTTTTTTTTTACCACCAATCCCAAGAAGAATATTGGGAGGGATTGAGGGAGGCTCATTAAGATTTACTGAACCCTAGCTTTTTACTATTTCTTTTATTATTCCAACTTATTTTTTATGTTATAAATTAAAAAGCTGACTACGTTTGTTTCGTTTTGATCCCATTAACCCTAACAGCGGGAGATTTATTATTTCTTTATTAATTAACGTGTGGCTTGGATGCATATCGCCGGATCTGACGGTGCCTGTTACCCTAGTGGGGGCAAACATGTGGGCCCCCTGTTTAGATCTGTCCATACATTTGCAACAAATTAACCGCCCACTCGCTCTGACGGCAACTGCATTTTACGGATTTCTGTTCCAAAATACACATTCATTATATTAACCAAAAACAATTTATTTATCAGCCATTAATATTTTTGAAAATTTAATAAAAACTCTTTATAAATAAAATAAATCTTTAGGTCAAATCAAGCAAATATTATTATATAAATAATAAATTTTAAATTCTAAAAATATTAAATGTAATATCTTAATATAAAATTATTTACAATTTTCATTCAAAAATAATTCCATCATAGTTTAAAAATTGTTAGCATTCATCTTAAATTTTTTATTCAACATTGTTAGGAAGGTTTTATTTAAATATTACTTCTAGTTTTAAATATGACTACACAACACCTAAAATAAGTAAGAATGCTTATGATTATAAAAAAAAAACAAATTACTAGAAAGAATAAGAGCTAAGAGAATTCATCAATATTATTAATTGCAAATTTTATTAAGGTTTGATGTAATGAAGGAGTGCTTGTTTATACCCATTAGAAAATTTTGTGCGAGGAAAATAAGAAAGGCTAGCAAAAGTTCAATATAATAAATAAATATGATTTTGATTGAAATAATAAGTTGAGTTATTAAGGATAATTATGTTTTGGGTTCGAATCTCATTATTTACTAAAAAAATAAAAATAAAACTGACCTCAAAATAATGAGTTTTGGTAATTTTACATTGAGTTGGGATTCGGTTGATAGATGATATTAACTCAAGAAGAGTATTAAATGTTATAAAGTATTTTTATTGAAAGTAGTGAAAATTTTTCAATAATTTCTAATTTTTATATATTTTCATTTTTAAAAATTAATTTATAAAATTTCAATCATCACATTTATTAATGTTTCCCATCTAAAAAAATGAAAATGACATTTGAAAACAAACAAACCCCTATGTATTAATATTTAAAGAACAATGTTATAAATAAGTCGAATAAATCTTATTACTACTTATAATAGAATATAAATATTAGGAAAACACTAATAATAATAAGAAAACTTAAAAATATATTTTATTCACAAATGTTATAAATCTTATTAATAATAACAATATTGACAAATGAAAAACTAATAATATAATAAACAATTGACGATATTTTGGTTAGCTTAAAATATTCTCCACATTTTTAAAGAATATATTTTGCTAATTGAATTAGGATTAATCTAATTTATAGTAAAAATCAATTAATTTTAAAAAATAATTGAAAGAAAATTTTTAAAATGAAGTAAAACAAAAAAATAAAAAATAAATTATTTAGTGATTGGATAAAATATAAAATTAATTTAGAAAATAAAATAATTAAAAATTTAAATATACAAAATAATTAATTACTTTACAATGATAATTTCTTTTTTCATATCATGCTTTCATTTTTAAATTCAACAAAATTTGGTTTGCTATTAATAACCTTACTAATAATATCATGGCATAATAGAGATGATGGATGAGTAAAATGAAGCATACCTTTATTCTGGGGATATATATATATATATATATATATATATATATATATATATATAAAAGCCCTCAAATTCTCAACAATAAGTAATAAGATATCAAGATATCAGCCGATTTAGAAATTCAAATAATAACAACATAAAATTTGAAAAATTAAAAAATTTACAATCTAAAAATGAATAACATAATCCGTGGAGACTATTTCACTATTGAAGACCATTGTTATCTTTGTTATGCCCCCACTAGTTGGTGGTGGTGTCAACAATAACCAACTTGGGAAATAAATGATCAAATGGAGTACTCTACAGTGGTTTGGTGACTATATCAGCTACTTGATCTGCGAAATAAAGATGTTTGACCTCAATCTTTACGTTTTGCACTTGATAACGCATAAAATAAAAATAAATGGCAATACGTCTCATTAGCTTGGCAATATGTAGTGCTAGTACTATCACAAAGAATTCGAGGAAAAAACGAAGAGGAAAGCAAAGTTCTCGAAGAAGATGGGTGATCCAATTTATCTCATCAAGAGCAATAGCAAACAAAGAGGCGAGAGTGGTTCATGAGGTAATTGTTGGATTTGGTAATCTGAGTGTAATATATACATTTGTAAACTTGTAATTTTTTTGAACAGATTAATTAATAAAACAAATTCATTGATTACATTAATATACTTTGTATAATTGTCCCTACATGGTTTTTGCATGCAAAGAAAAATGGAAGCAAATGTTACTCATTGGTTGTCTAAATGTTTAACTATTACCAATTGGTATTATATGGTCGAATCGTAGTACGAAAAGACAACTTGTATTAGTAGACGGACCTAAACATGTCCTTAGTCTAAACGGAATTGAGAAAACCAATTAAAAGACTAATATCTTGCCTATCAAGTCCAATTAGGAAGATGCCTTGTCTTGGGCATTGGAGTGGATGACTCCTAGAAGATAGAAACATAGATGTGACTGACTGGACTGATAGTACATCGGACAGGCCCCAAGCAGAATAGATCCTGAATCCATTTATAGATTTATTCACTTGTGACATTCATAGTGCGACATACTTAAATCTTGAGTGGATGGCGAGCTATGTATGCGTGACTCGTACACTTTGATGTAAGTAAAAGCCTAAGTTTAAATAGATAAGGAACCAAAAGCTGGTGCATTGGGTGTATGACTTCTGTAGTATATAGCGTCATTCACAACATTGGAATTCATAGCCCAAAAAATGGGTAAATGATATCCTCTCATTGGCATTACATGGTTGGTGAAATTAAACGTGGCCACGAGTCGTCTTCTTTGTGATGGATGACTTGATCATTATTTGACAGTGATTAACTTTTCATGAAGGAAGATGTAATGGTTACCATGAAATAAAATAGGATCATATGGAGAGAATGACTATTATCCCAAAGAGATCAAGAATATCCTATGAGGGTAACACACTTATGACAAGGTCATTGGACAAGTATCGAATAGTTGCTTTTGTAATGGTATATCGTTGGGGAGAGCTCAGTCACGATACTATAGTGGAATGAATTTGTTACTAAATGAATTTATAATTAATAAGTAAAAATTCGAAACTTAATTATAAATAATTTGAGCCTCAACTACATATGTCCAAATTAACCCATTCACTAGCTTGTTAAAACCAAAAATGAATTGCGTGTTTAAATAGAAATGAATGGAATGAATAGGAAAAGAGAAATGAGAAACATTTGGTTTTCTCCAAAATAGAGAAATGAAATCATTTGGAAATGAATGTAGGTTTCTAAAAATGGAAATTGAAATAAAAATGAAAATGGAAATGATTCATTTGCAATCCTATATGGACTACTTAAATAATGATTGGAAGAATGCGTTTATGTTTTTGGACTGTTTTTAAGCCCGAAAATGAAAATAAACCATTCGTTCATAGTGAACATGTTGAGTTGTGAAATATTGAACATATTTTCTCGAAATTTTACTAAGGGCAAAATCATCAAAACTTTACTAGGGGTAAAATTAAAAATTTGCTGAAGGTAAAATAGGATGAGAAAGTTGTTTATATATAAATATTAAAGTCTATTTTGAAAAATAGAAAAACTGAATCGGGTTGGATCACATTATAGAGTACTGGGTCAAAAGGGCTCAAAAAGTACTCATAATTGGAACCAATGTGAGGAGGTTCAAAAACCCCTCATGGACATGAATGGGGCGACAACCCTAATAGGAATACGAGGGTGTGCCATCCACCCTAGTCCTATTCTAAGTAGGATGTTGTTTTTCTATTTGAAATAAACCACTATAAATAGATGGAGCCAGCAGAGCTATTAACACAACTTTGAGAGATTGTTATTCTGTCGAAAAATAGAGAGAATTTATTCTCAACTATTACATATATATTTTAGAAGAAACAATTCCACCAGTTTCTATTAAGAAGAGAGAATTTTCATTTTCACCCCCAAAAGAGAGAAAACTTTTTCTAGTTCTGTGTTTTGATTCAATTGGTTTGAGCCCACACTCAAAGCAGTTCGTGGTACGAGAATAGTAGAGAAGATCATTTGGTTGAAATTTGAGAACAACAAACTTCTGCTAAGCCGAAAACATAGGTACGAATTCGGTTAATGTTTATTGCTACAAATATAACAAACCGGGTCAGTTTTCAAATTTTTAATTTTCTGCTGTACAAGAAAATAATTTTCAAACTGAGATTTTTCCAATAGCAATGACACAATGGGATTGGGAAGCTCGAGATTCAAGTTTTGATTGTCAAAGAATTGGTTTTCCTATCGGCCATTGTCAGTGAGATCCTAAAACTGTATTTGAAAATTGAATTTCAAGTGAGAAAATTTATTTCCAAATGAAAAATTATTTTTAAAAAATGTAACATCACGTCAAAAATACAATTTGAAAGAAATTGGGTCAAAACATTAGGGGTAGTAATATTGTTTATAAAAGCCCAAGTAGACACATATAGTAGATCATGCTTAAGTTGATTTTTGGTGTAGGTCGAATCCATAGGTAGTATAAATAACCAAATTTTTTTATGTTCTTAAATGTAAAGGGTTCTTTGAGTAGTATTTCATGAGGGCATTGATATTGTAAGATAGGTGTGGGTAATTTATTAATAAGATGAATCTCTTGTTGATAAATAAACTCCAAAAATGTGAAGGTATTGAGGCTAATGCATTAAGGTTTTAGTGGTTTTGACAACATGTTTGTGTTGTTGTTCAACTAGTGCAACATGTTGAGGTGTATAATAGGGTGACACCAAATGTTCAATTTCATGTTCTTTTATAATTGGATAGACCTTGAAATTCATCACCACCATCTATGTAAATTGAAAGAATTTTAGTATTAAAACGTCATTAAAGTAAAGGATGTACAATTTTAAAAATATTTCGAACTTCAATTTTAGTTTTCAATGTATATAACCACATATACTTTGAAAACTAATCAACAAAAAAGAATATAGTAGCGCTTCTAACCAATAGACACAATAGGAGATGAACCCCATTGGTCACTATAAATGATTTGTAGTGGTTGACGATTCGTCAATAAGATTTATAGAATTACAAAATGGATTTGAAAATTTATTTAAAAACTTATGTAAAACACAATAATTCAAATAACCTAATCATCGATGCCATAAATTAAGTGAGTGACTAAGAACGACCAAATGAGATTGAGGTTTTGATATATGTGTGTTGCCTTGTGGCCATTCATACAACTCACGTTTATTCAACCAGCACACTAGAGGCACCCCCATCTTTAGATTCTTTACAAGAAAAATGAAAGAAAAGAATTCAATAGAAGTGTTGCTATCTTAGGAAAACTTAGAAATATATATATATATATATATATATATATATATGATTTTGTTTGATGACTAGTGCACACAAAGTATTTGTTAACATAAGTTGTGATTTGATGTACATAAATGAGTAATACCAGTTTGAGAAATTGGTACTATATTACCATTAGCCATTGAGATCCTTTCTGAACCATATTAGTCTTGGGGAGTGGTCCGATTTTGAGCATCACTGATAATGTGGTGACTTGCTATTGATTCGATAACCCAAGGATCATAGTGCAGATATCCAAAAAAGTTAGCACATGCATGAAAGTGATTATGATAATGAGATTTGCAGACTTTGGCTATATGTCTAGGATGGTCATAAAGTTGGCATTGAACAACATTTTAAGATGTTTGTTGCTATTGATTTTTCCTTGGAAATTTTTTATTATTGTTTTAGGGCTCTAAGAGAAATCAAATGTGCTAGGTAGTTGACCTACACGCGCTTGTGCACAGAAAAACAAATGATTTTATGAACCAATTTAAAGAACGGGTTTTAACTCTAAGCGGACAGTGTCAATTGTAATATTTATAGTTCCGATGGAAGACAAAGTATTCTAATGGGTTGACCCAAAGGATTGCCAAGTGGGTAAATGCGTTTATCAAGTTAATTACAAGTTAAGAAATCACTAATCTAGTCGAGTCAAAATTTATTAGTGCGAGTCCAAATATAATTGTTTATAAACTAAAATTAAATTAATTAAAGTAAACTTTCTTTCTAATGTTTTAGATAATGTAAATGATTAAACAATGGTCAATTGATTAGTTGAGTGCTAATTAAACTAATGAACCTATACTGATTATATTGGTTCCCACTCTTAGTTAGAAATTTTCTCTCGCTCTCATTCTAGACTAAAAGTTATCACCAAGATCACCTCACGATCTCACCTAGGCATATAGATTACCTTTCGGTCTCACTAGTCAATATAATCATATTCAACTATCTAAGGATAAACTCTCTTCTATGCCTCGTTTATCAAGGTTTACCGCTAGAGGCTTCAATTCTAACGTATTAAGCATTTCAATATAATCGAACAACCAATTAATCAAGTATAGACATTAACTTAAGCTAACAAACAAACAACCAATCAACCAACCATCCAACAATTTAACACATGATGAAGCTTAACATTCAAATAAATATTTCATCGAATAGTAATAATAATAATAAGAAATGCTCATTTTGATGTAGAACCAATGACACCCAAAAGCTTCATCCATATTCATTTACAAAGTCTTTTACAAGAAAGAAGAAAGAAAACTACAAGAATAAAATTTAACCTAAAAAGAAAAGAGAAAACCTAAACTAAAAATGAAAAGAAAAAGAAAAAAAAAAGAGAAGGAAAAGAGAAAGAAAACCTAACCTAAAAACTATAAACCCTAAAGAAACTATTCAGCCACCAAAAATCTGAAATGAAAGGCTTATAAAATTATATTTGTAGCCTACTAACATTTAACCTAACATTGACCATTTTTCCCTTAAATAAAAAGAAGACACAAGTTTGTTTGGACACAAAATTGTCCTTGCAGTTTTTTTCACTTGTTAGGCTTAGGTATCAAAATACCTAGGCTAGGGTATCACCTTACCCACAATAGTCTTGAGATTGGGAGTCTTGAAAGTCTCGGTATCACAATACCCATGGTTTGGTATCACGATACCATTATAGATGACTTTTATTCTCTTCATTTCAGCACAGTCAGGGGTATCATGACTTCCATACTTTGATATCGCTATACCCCTTTCTAGGTAATGTTTTCTTCACGTTCGAGCCGTCTTCGTATCCCTAAAACACTCAATAAACTTGTTAGGTTTCCTATGGAATGATTGGCCAATTTGGGTCTCAAAAATGGCTTAAAACTAATAAAAACAATTTATTAATGACAAAACAAAAAATTGACAAAAAAAAATAAAATACACTTAAATTACTTGAGAATAAGCTCCTTAAGTGTAATGGAGAGCCTAATTTGGGTATCAATGTACAGTAGATCAAACTCCCACAAACTTAAATCTTTTCTTATCCTCAAGCAAACACACAAAACATTCAAAAAAAAAAAAAACAACCTTTGGGCTAAATCTGACAATTAGGTCACATAGTAGCAAAACATCGAACATGTATGAGAACTACCTTACATGCAACTTAAGAGTGATATCTAGTTAACTCAATTCTTAATGCAAACACAATTAGTTAAATGCAAATAAATATAGAGGTAATTAAAACAAATGTATATACAAGTGTTGTCCATCAAAATGAATTACATGGATAGCTTATAAATATAAAAAATGAATTGGTCATGTTCATCAGGACAAATGCAATCATTTCAAGAATTAGTGTGTTAGTGAATTATTTAGGTCCCAAAGGTCTTTTAGGCTTGTAAATTTCTAATGCTTAAGATGGTTCGGAGTTGAAACAATAAATAGCTCAAAACGGTTTTAAACACTAGAAATGGTTAAGCACATGACATTGTTTCCTATTTGCCTCCAAATTATTCATAAGTTCATCTCCTTATTTCTCATTCTTTCGTCTTCTTTCCAAAATTTTAGAAGATACTTGTAATAGCCCATTTTTGCCTGGCCCATTCCAGTATTTAAAATAATAAACCCCCAAAAAATAAAAATAAAACAAAGTCCAAGTCCAGTACAAAATTACAAACATATAATTTGGCCCAATCGGAATGGCCCATTACTTGAAAAGATTTAAGGTCCATCTATAAGCTTGACTCATATGGAAATATAATCTTTAAGGATATGCAATCTTAGATATGATATGCAATCTTAGATATGATACAATCTTAGATATGATATACAATCTTAGATATGATATGCAATCTTGAAGATATGATCTTGTAATCTTGGAGATTTAATTTGTAGATATCCTTTAATCTTAATCGTTGATGTAATTGATCTGTACCGTTGGATTTGGGGAGGCTCAACTATAAATAGAGGCCTCTCCCTTCATTGTAACACATTTGAGTTTTGGGAAGCAATAAGAATTCTTGAGAGCATTCACTCAAGTTTCTCTTCCTCTTGCGTTCTTACTCTCTGTGGTTTGTTCTTATTTTATTCTTCGTCTATCTTAGTTTTTCAACCCTTTTTTTTATTTTAATTTCTTCATTTTTCAAATATGTATATTTATTCCTATCTTTTATACATTTGATTATGTATTTTATATATTATAATATTTAACCTTTTATATAGTTTATTTTCAAATATATATTTTCTATGCATGTATATATATTATATTATCATTTCATGTATTTTGAACTATTGCATTATATTTTTATAATTTGTAAATGTTCTATTTATTCATTTTTTAGTGTATGTCATTTATCTTATTTGTGCATAGTTTCATTTTTTATATGCTATGTTTAATTATTTCTTTTATGTGCTATTTTATGATATATATTGTTGTATAATTTTTGCATGTATTATGTTTTTCTTTTAGTTTTCTCATGTTTTTATTTGTTTATTATCTTATATTTACCTAGTATGATTTTTTTCATTAAACGTATGTTCATGTTATTTAGTTTTGTCTTAATGATATTATTTATGTTTGTATGGAAATGTTAGAATATTTTGTACATCTATGCTTCATGATGCATTAATATGTCATCCTAAAACGTCATTTAAAATAATATTCCAAGGTTTTTTAAAAAAAATAAAAGGCAATGCTTGATGTTTGGAAACTTCGAGAAAGGTAGTGCCCTAACTTACTGGGTTGCGACTTTTCTCGTTGAATTCGAATAGTCAAGCACCCTTCTAAGTGATTTTGAGTTTTCAAAACTTAAACAATTATTTCGAGATTTCAAAACATAGTGTCCTAACTTACTGGATATGGCGTTTTGTTGCTTCGAGATAAAAATTTTTGAAAGACGAGTTTAGTTTCGAAGGTTTTAAAATGTTGCGTCCTAACTTACTGGATGTGATGTTTTGACTCGTTTAAAATAAGTGAGCCTTAATTTTCAAAATTGAAACATTCTAATTAAAAGAGGTTTGCATATTAAAACTTTCAAATTTCCGACATTAAAGGCACTTGATAATCAATTAGGTACCAATTTTTGGGCGTTACGAGGGTGCTAACCCTTCCTCGTATGTAACCGACTCCCGAATCCGTTTTCTCGACTTTCGTAGACCAAAATTAATGTTTTAAAACAAAACATTTTATAAGGTGATCTAATCACACCTAAAAATATTGGTGGCGACTCCCATTTTTGTTTTTCTTAAAGTCAATTCCCATTTTCCAAAACTCGATTTAAAAAAATGGTTTCGACAGCTTGGCGACTCCACTGGGGACTAATAAGAGAGTCAAGCCGTGTAATTGATTATCTCTTGTCTTAATGTCGGAAATTAAAAATTTTAAAATTTAATCCTCTTTGCATTACATGTGTTTGTATTATTACATGTGTTGCTATATTCGATCGCATTGCATTTGCATGACGTTGTGGTCACACCCTTAAGCGGGAGTGAGAAGCTACGCCGTGAGGTTTTCGCCTCGTGCGGGATAGTGGATCACTTTGGGATACATCTGTACCTATGGTTTCGTGAGATTTTCATCTCCGTGTAGCCATAGGGAAATGTATTCCCCTGAACCGAACTCGATTCAAATGAGCCTATAATGGGTGAGGATCGAGGAATCTGCTGATTCGGGTACCTCAAACTTTAAAAACAAACCACATATAGAAAAACCGTAAGAGCTCAATATAGATAGAATTATACTTAGGTTATCTTTGTGTTTATTAATATCATATGATACTGACTGTTTTCTTTCTTTTGTGCATGTCATTTTGCATTTAAAAGGTATCGATTCACGGTCGGTTTCTAAGTTAGAAAGTTTTATTATGGAGAATGGACTTCTTGATAGAATGGAGGGCACGCTAACGTCCATAAATGGTCAAAGGAAATCTTTGAAGGATACACATCGAATTATGGGGTTACACTCGCATCGTCGTGGCGCAAAATAATCTCCGGAGTTAAAGGAAATATGGGATCAATGGAGTAATGAAGCCAGCGGTTGTTCTACAATAACTAAGGGACTTGCGGTATTTTCTGACGGGAGGATAGATGAGCAATTCAAAGTGAGTGTGGGAGTATTGATGGACATTTCTACCATTATAGCATTTCTCTTTCATATGAAGGCGGTTGCCATGTGGATGGTAAGGGTATTGGAAGGAAAGTGATTGATAGAGTGCATGAGACCTACAAAATGAGTTGGATGGAAAGAATTTTGCCTATGATGGTAAAAATCTCGTTTACTATAGGACCGCTACCAAACAACAAGCTTGAGTTTCTTGTTGTACTTATCGAAACAATGGAAATGCAAGCCCCGATGGCTGGATAGCTCAAGTAAGCGTGAAAGAAAGCGATTAAAGAAGACCGTATCATACAAAGACCTTTAGAGATTAGCTATCTGCTTGAAGGTCTTGAGGCAAGATGCTCTGCGTGGGTAGAAATCAAAGCTCTCAAGAAACATTGAGGATATAGGATATTATTTTAAGGTAGCACACTGCGAGCGGGATACCTACATTCGCTAATCTATCTCAAAATAATCGAACAACTTCACGGTATTGGAGGAGGTACCCTAGCTGCACGGATTACCCCACAGGTGAGGTCGTAGCTCAAACTCAGGAGGCAGCTGACTATTTACAGACATTGGTGGCACAGGCTGACATATTGAGCACCAATATGAGCTACAATCTAATCGTGGCCAAGAGTTTGTTTTGTTGTTAAAACTTTAGGCATTAGGGCGAAAGCGTATTTGTAATCCATTTATATGTAAAGATATTCTTTTTCTAAATAAATTTTTCTAAATGAGATTGAATCGATATCGATACCTTTTGCATTCATTTGCATCTTATAGCATTTCATTGCATCATTTGCATTCAAAATTATAAAAAGACCCTAATTAGTTAAAGTTATTAAAAAGAAAAAGAAAAAGAGAGAGAGAAGAGGGTCACAGCTGAGTGAAAAAGAAGTTGAATGAGAATTAACTCGTTCCTTACATATCCCGACTTTTGTGTCGGGAGGGATAGCTACGGAGAAGGGGTTTGGAAATGAAAATCATCCCATCAATGTCATACATGAGGAAGGGACTGAACAAAGAAACCTTGAGGGCATTCGTCCTTACGAACCAGGAAGTTCTTTAAACAATTGGACTGCAGAAGAACTTCCTGTAATCTTTAGGAATTTTACGAAGTAATATTCAGAACACTTTTGTTGCTCTAAAGCCTAGGAGTATTGAGATTTCTTTTGAGAAGTGGGCTCATGTTCAGACATTTTTATTTTCAATAAAAGATACTTTTATTATTAATCCGAGTAAATATTTTTTCATTCTGATTCTTTTGACCTTTGACATTCTTTATAAATTTCATTTCATGTAAATAGTCATTCTTGAATTCATTTATTCCTTGTTTATTCTGTTGTGTGCCTATCATAGATCCCTAGATATCAATGACATGGGCAACGATACTACAGATTCAAAGTTCCTTTTGAGTGCAATATGTGTTTAGAGGAATCTCAGTATTTTGAAGGTGACAGAAATTGTGACTTGTTTCTGAAATTGTTGAAAATGGTTTTTACCCCATGAAGTGGTGGTAGGAAATATAGCCTTAGAGGAAGGAAAGATTGCAAAACTGGAATTAGCTGAGGAGATAAAACAAGACCTTGTTGAGACTATTATGGGAAATCAAAAATTTGGTACAAAGATGCATGCAGGAGGATTTGCAATTGCCAGGATAAACATGAGGTTTTGGGGCACTGTTGGTCCACCATGGAAAGGGATCGCATCAGTTGTACAATGAATGCCAAATTTAAAGGAGTCAAGACTTATGGGGCATATATGTTATGGGCCCGAGCTCGTCAAAAGTTTCAAGCTGACAATGACTCATCTTTGTGGACGTCAACTACTCCATTAAGAGGGAGAGATAACTTCATATGCCAATATTACAAAGTCAAAAGTCATCCATTTAAAAAAAAAGATTATATATAACTGCACAATGCCAAAAGTTTGCAGTCTTTTCAAAGATAATGCGCCATACCACAGTACAATAAAGGTTGCCAAAAGAAAAGAAAAAGAAAAAAAAACAAATTACGAAGATGACCGAGGCGGTAAAATTGGCATAAGAAACTACCGCCTACTCTCTATGCTTACTGTTGGGCAAACACCTTCAATTCCAGTTGTTTCAAAGGTTCCAACCATCATCCTTGGAATGGGTGCATTGTTTGGCTTTCTGAGCGATCGATATGTCGTTAATAGCTGCGATGGTTAGCTCGGCGGTGGCCATTGATTTCGACTATGGGGCATCGGCCGCATACGATCTCTGAAGCTTAAAATGATAGATTCTTTCTTCAAAACTAGTTTCTGACAAATTGGATGACGGTATCATGAAGGAAGCTCTCTTAGACTTCTATACAAGTTCAGGGAAGAGGAAACCTGATCAAATCATTATTTTCAGGGATGGGGTTAGCGAGTCTCAATTCAATCAAGTTTTGAGCAAGTTATTGAGGCTTGCAAGTTCCTTGACGAGAAGTGGAACCCTAAAGATTGTGGTTATTGTTGTACGAAAAACCATCATACCAAGTTTTTTTAACAGGGATCTCCTGACAATGTGCTACATGGTACTGTTATTGACAATAAAGCATGCCATCCAAAGAACAATGATTTTTACCTTGGTACCCATGCTGGAATGATCGGAATCACGAGACAGACCCACTATCATGTTCTCTTAGACCAGGCTGGGTTTTCGACTGATGATTTGCAAGAGTTTGTTCATTCTTTATCCTATATGTATCAAAGGAGCACCACAGCCATATTTGTTGTGGCTCCTATTTGCTACGCTCATTTGGCAGCTTCACAGCTGGGGGAAATTTATGAAGATTAGGGATACTTCAGAAACATCATCGAGCCATGGTGGGATGTATACTCCGGGAGTAATCTCTGTACCTCAACTTTCCAGGTTGAAGGATAAAGTCAGCAACTTCATTCTTGTCTGCTGAGAATCATTGAACCATCTTTTTGTAGGGTTTGACAAACAATGACCGGGATTCTTCTTTGGGCAATCCCTTTCTCATGGGTTTATGAATCAAGATTTTTCCTCCAAGCTTTGATCGGGTCAAGAATTGAATACCTCTAGTAAATTTAACTTGAAAGTATTCATCCTCAGCAAATGTACCAAGAATGGATGACACAGACTTGTGACAAAGAAGGTTCGTCCAAAAGAATATCATAAAGGAAACCTTGTACTGAAAGAGATCCTTCCCATGCAAAAGGATGCCGAATTGGGAAGGGCCATTTGTTGCGAAGAGGGCTTTCTCTAGAGGTGCACTGATTTTCACAAGAAATGGATAGGAAGAATTTATCTGATCCAGTGAATTCGGACTCGGTCAAGGAGTACTTTGTCTGAAGGAGAAGGGAAGCCAAGGTGAAAACCCGCAAAGGGCACTTTGGGACTTCTATTTCAAAAAAAAAGGAAAAAAAGAAAAGAAAAAGAGAAAAAAATAAAAATAAAAAAAGAGAAAAAAGAAAAAATAGAGAGGCCAAGGTGAAAACCATGAAGGCGCCTTGAGACCAAAGGGTTTTAAGTTGAAAACCCGAAAGGGCAGCTCAAATTTGGAAAGTCATGCAGTGACCTTGCTATACCGGATTCGACGAGAAGTGAAGTATGTTACATACCGAGGAATCAACAGATTACTTTGGATATTTTATACACATGTTGAACTCAAGAATGTCTTTATGGAGCTGGTGTATAGACGCTCAAGCGGCCATATCTGGGGCATCTGATTTCTGTCCTATTTACTATCTTTGGATTCTTTTTCTTTGCAAAGATATGTTCTCAGGTTAATCTTTTTGCATTCCTTCCAATAATTTGTCCAAATCTAATTATCCTCAGGATCAATTTATTTGTCTCCCATTATTCATAAAGCATGTAGCATTGAAATAATGATAGATGAACTAAAATATCTTCACAAACAAAGTTTTGCATATTACTCTGGAAATTTCTAGATAATACAAGAAACCGAAACAAGACAATTGTTTAAGGAATTCTTATATGTATGGGTTGGAGATACTCGAGAGATTTTCTTCTTCAGTCCAAAAGGTGGTTGGACGTTTTAAGCAATATTGATCTTAAGAAAGGATCATTTCATAAACATCGGTAGACCAAATTAATGGAGAAGATTCGAGGCATACGAGCAGAGTATGATTGATATGTCGAGAAGAACGAGGTGGAAAGCTCGATAGATGAATGAGT
Source organism: Gossypium arboreum (assembly GCF_025698485.1). Lineage (NCBI taxonomy): Eukaryota > Viridiplantae > Streptophyta > Magnoliopsida > Malvales > Malvaceae > Gossypium > Gossypium arboreum. Next base: position 133,347,201 of record NC_069075.1, read on the forward strand.
GATGACGTCTGAAATAAGAGTTATTTTCATAAACATTTTGCATCATAATATGTCTAATTAGGAGCATTTGACTCATTTCGATCATGGCATCTTAATTATTTGGCATAAGCATAAATTCCAGGAAATCAATTCTACAGGTGGATTCCCCAGTGGACAATGTAGCAAGATTGATTGAAAATTACAAAATTCAGTGCCTTAATCCCCTAAGCAGTAGGGTAACAGGTTAAATTTGCAGATCTTATCTCCCCTAAGCAGTAGGATAACAAGTCAAAATTGCGGATCTTATCTCCCTAAGCAGTAGTGGAGCAAATGGAAAATGCGCCTTAACCCCCTAAGCAGTAGGGTAACAGGTTAAAGTATAGCAGATCTGGCCTTTAGGTGTTCATGCTGAAGCAGATCCAAGATGATTTTGCATCTCTGTATTATCAGAGAACAAATCGAAGAAACAGATTTGGCATCTCCATATTCGACGGAGAGCAGATCAAAGACATAGCAGATCTGACCTTCGGATAATTTCACATTGAAGTAGATCCAAGATGATTTAGTATCCTTGTGTTTACAAGGAGCAAATCGAAGACATAGCAGATCTGACCTTTAAGTGTTTACGCTAAAGCAGATCTAGGATGATTTGACATATCTGTATTGTCAAGGAATGAATCAAAGGTAGCAGATTTGACATCTCTGTATTCGATGGAGAGATGATCGAAAACATCAACATGACAATCCTGAGTTTGCAAGGAGCAGATTGAGGATCATGAAGTCTGAAGCTGATGAGACCGGGCAAAATGAGTCCTTTTGTAGTCTTTGCACTATTCTTGTTACACGACAATGAGCAAAGAGGGGCAGCTGTAATAGCCCATTTTTGCCCAGCCCATTCCAGTATTTAAAATAATAAACCCCCAAAAAATAAAAATAAAACAAAGTCCAAGTCCAGTACAAAATTACAAACATATAATTTGGCCCAATCGGAATGGCCCATTACTTAAAAAGATTTAAGGTCCATCTATAAGCTTGACTCATATGGAAATATAATCTTTAAGGATATGCAATCTTAGATATGATATGCAATCTTAGATATGATACAATCTTAGATATGATATGCAATCTTAGATATGATATGCAATCTTGAAGATATGATCTTGTAATCTTGGAGATTTAATTTGTAGATATCCTTTAATCTTAACCATTGATGTAATTGATCTGTACCGTTGGATTTGGGGAGGCTCAACTATAAATAGAGGCCTCTCCCTTCATTGTAACACACTTGAGTTCGGGAAGCAATAAGAATTCTTGAGAGCATTCACTCAAATTTCTCTCCTCTTGCGTTCTTACTCTCGTGGTTTGTTCTTATTTTATTCTTCGTCTATCTTAGTTTTTCAACTCCTTTTTATTTTATTTCTTCATTTTTCAAATATGTATATTTATTCCTATCTTTTATACATTTGATTATGTATTTTATATATTATAATATATAACCTTTTTATATAGTTTATTTTCAAATATATATTTTCTATGCATGTATATATATTATATTATCATTTCATGTATTTTGAACTATTGCATTATATTTTTATAATTTGTAAATGTTCTATTTATTCATTTTTTAGTGTATGTCATTTATCTTATTTGTGCATAGTTTCATTTTTTTATATGCTATGTTTAATTATTTCTTTTATGTGCTATTTTATGATTTATATTGTTGTATAATTTTTGCATGTATTATGTTTTTCTTTTAGTTTACTCATGTTTTTATTTGTTTATTCTTATATTTACCATAGTATGATTTTTTCATTAAGCGTATGTTCATGTCATTTAGTTTTGTCTTAATGATATTATTTATGTTTGTATGGAAATGTTAGAATATTTTGTACATCTATGCTTCATGATGCATTAATATGTCATCCTAAAACGTCATTTAAAATAATATTCCAAGGTTTTTTTTAAATAAAAGGCAATGCTTGATGTTTGGAAACTTGAGAAAGGCGGTGCCTAACTTCTTTGGGTTGCGACTTTTCTCGTTGAATTGAATAGTCAAGCACCCTTCTAAGTGATTTTGAGTTTTCAAAACTTAAAATTATTTGAGATTTCAAAACATAGTGTCCTAACTTACTGGATATGGAGTTTTGTTGCTTCGAGATAGAAATTTTCGAAAGACGAGCTTAGTTTCGAAGGTTTTAAAATGTTGCGTCCTAACTTACTGGATGTGATGTTTTGACTCATTTAAAATAAGTGAGCCTTAATTTTCAAAATTGAGACATTCTAATTAAAAGAGGTTTGCATATTAAAACTTTCAAATTTCCGACATTAAAGGCACTTGATAATCAATTAGGTACCAATTTTTGGGCGTTACGAGGGTGCTAACCCTTCCTCGTACGTAACCGACTCCTGAATCCGTTTTCTCGACTTTCGTAGACCAAAATTAATGTTTTAAAACAAAATATTTTATAAGGTGATCTAATCACACCTAAAAATATTTGTGGCGACTCCCGTTTTCGTTTTTCTTAAAGTCGATTCCCATTTTCCAAAACTCAATTTAAAAAAATTGTTTCGACAATACTACACAATACTGACACATACAAAACTAGTGAGTGTTAATACATTATGACTTGAAAGATTTTCTTTCCGAGCTTGAATTTGATTTTTAAAACTCTTTCTACTTTTTGCACTTTTCCACTCACCTTGATTTTGACTCCTTCCTTGCTTTTATTCACCCAAAATTTCTATTTCTGTATTATTTTTTTTCTAACTCACTTAGCGAGGTTCTATCTGTACTATATCATGTAGTCTCTTCTTTTCTTTTTCACATAAGAAGCCACCATAATGTCTCTACCTAACCCTCAATGTCCATGGCCCGAAATCCATCACATAGTGAATTTTCAAAATCAAGACAAAGAATGGTTGAGTTCTTGAATCATTTAGGTTTAAGGCTTCAAGAATAAGGCTAAACAAGAAAGGATTATTGAGGCTCAAAATACGGGGACTAGTGGTATATAGTAGAAGATTAAGCTTCTGGGCTTTAGGCTAAATTAAACAATGCTTGAGGTCTTTCCCGAATTATTCATAAAACACATTTTCAATCATGCATACATCTATTCAAATGAAAAATTAACAATTCAATTTATTTATCTATAAGGATCCGCACACTTCATTCATCCTACGATACATTTTGTACAATTTCATTTAAGGTTATTGCCTTTAATCTATTATACAATTAGTCTACAATTAAGAACATCGAATTATCTAGTATCAATAAAAATTTACATGATTGACAATTCAACATACTTATTCAATATTTACGACCCATGGCCTATTGCCCAATTATTGCCCAAGCACCATGCAAAAACAACAAAATCAAATAAAAACAAGGAAAATATTTTTGAAAAATTTTAAATATTTTTTAAAGCTATGTAAAAATAGAAAATATGCAAACAAAACACACAAATATAACATCTATGTACACCCCCACACTTAAGTTACACCTTGTCCCCAATCGACTTTTTTTTTATTGTAGAGACAATGACCTATTTCTTCGATCGGAGACATTGCTTTCGTCTTATCTTCAATTGTTAAAATAGCCACATCATGAGCCACTTTCTTCCAAAGCCTAACCAAATCCAAAGCTCGTTTTAAGGCACTATAGCCTCGGGCATCACAAACTCCATGTAACAATAAGCTGTAGATACCCGGGCTTCATTTCTCATTTTGAACTGAAAGTAGATATGCTTGTTAGGTTCGTTGATTGGCTCCCCTTCAACAATAGTAGGAAAGGTGTGTCAGCTCCTCCACACCTTTATTTAGTTCCTAATTTAGCTCTTCATCTACATCTAACACTATTCCTATAACAACCCGATTTTCAGTGGTGTCGGAAAAAGTGGCTTCGGGACCATAAATCCGACGAGTGAATTTGTAAATATTATTAATTAATATTTATAAGTCAAGTATAATATTATTGAAATTTTAATTTAATAAAAATCGTTAATTGACCGTATAGTCAAGTTCAAGTGGTTAATTCCTTAAGTAAAATGGTTTTATAAAATAAGGTATCGAAACCTCATTTCTATAAACCGAGCTTGTAAATATTTTAATTAAATATTACAGAATGATTATATAGGTGTATTGAAATTTGGTAAGAAATTTTAACGTTTAAATAGTTAATTAAGTAAAATGACTAAATCGTAAAAGCTACAAAAATTAATTTCTATTAATTAATTGATTAATTTGAGAAAGGTACAAGGGTTTATGTGGAAAATATACCATAACTAAATTTCATATGCGGTTAGTGCTTGTAATTGACTAAAATTATTTGTTTAAATTAAATTAAATTAAAATAAAAGTTAAGTTAAAATAAAATAAACAAAGCAAAACATATTTTTTCTTTATGTTCTTCTTCTCCAACTGGTAAACCATAAATATACCATGTTTTAATCCTATGCTTAGTATGTTTTTGGATGATTTATTATATAATTTAGTGAATTTGATGCTCCTAATCCTTTAATTTCATGTTTTATACTTAGGAGAGCATAAGGGAACAAAAGGAGCAAAAAAGGGGCCAAAAACGCACAAAACAAGCTGATTTAAAGATACACACGGCCAAGAATATTTCCACACGGTCTGAGCAAACGCCTGTGTGGCAGCCTGTATCGATATCGCTCCCTGTTTCTAAAACACGCGGAAAAAGCCAATTTTTGGGTTTTCTGAGCATTCTAAAGTTTATAAATACACACTAGAATAGGACCTAAGGGGATACGCAGAGTAGAATGTAGAAATTACTTGAAGAACACCAACAAATTCATCTCGAAATGAGGATCTCCTTCAAGACTGAAGATCTTTATTCAATTTTTCTCGAAGTTTTTGGGTTTCTTTCTGTTTTGTTCTTTTCCTGTTTTTGAGATGTTTTCCTCACATAGTATGAACTAAATTCCCTAAATACCTAGGGAAGATTAAACCTAAGATGGATCTTATTATTTGATTTGTTCTGAATTACATGATAAATATTTGTTATTGATCTCAATTATGTGTTCTTATTTCATGTTTTTAATGTTTTCAGGATATTAATTCATGATTGATGTGCTTATTCAGTGGAGCAAAAGCCCATGTCGAAGAGTAGATCTCGCATAATTGAGTGGATTTACTTGCAACCCTAGAAATAGGGCGATATAAATCTACCGGATTAGAGTCAAATCTAATAGGGAAATCCATAGATCGAGTTAATGCGACGATAGGGGTTTTAATTAGAAAGAGATTTCAATTAATCAACCTAGAGTCAGTTAGTTTTACTCTCGAAAGAGATATTAATATAATTTAGGGATTTCTACGGATCAAGTCAAATGAATAAATTGTTTAATTCAGATTTAGAATAATAAGTGAAGTCTAGGTGGATTCTTTCCTGGGTATTGTCTCTATCATAAGTTTTTTTCGATTATTTTTCCAATTCGCTCTCTGCCGCTTAGTAATTAGTTTAGTTAAAATTAGAATTTAAAACAACCTTCAATTTATAGGCTAGATAATAAAAAGATAGTAATTACTAGTACTTTTAGCCCTCGTGGATATGATATTCCCGACTCACCATAACTATACTACTATTCGATAGGTGCACTTGCCTTTGTTGTATTTTAGTTAGTTCGTGATGTCATCACCAACCGAGAAAAAAGCACCATTTTTGGGCAAGGGAAGTTCTACCCTATTTCCTTCAATGCATGTGTGAGATATTGAGATCTGTTTTTAATGATTTTTATGTTTTTGTAATTGTTTTTGCTTAATCTAGCTAATCCAGGATTCAATTTGTAAAATTATTAAAATTTTAGGATGTAACATGAATAATTTTTAGGTGTTTGTGAACTTTATTTTTAAATTCTTGAGTTTAATAGCTAAATATAAATAGTTTGTTAAATGATTTTTAGTAAATTTAATGTTTAAGGATTAAATTGTTAAAATAGGAAAAATACATGGAATTTTAGTAAAATTTTGATAAAAGTGGGTTTAGTAGGGTCTAGTTAAAAATTGGCTAGCATGAGTTTTCATTAATTTTGGTTAATTTGTGATTTTTGGATTTAGGAACTAAATTGCATAAAAGATAAAATGTTGAGGTAATTGTGTAAAATGATAATAAAATGGTTTATATGCCTAAATTGAATTGTTTAATTATTTTAAATGGTTAATTGAATTAAAATTATTATGCTTAGATCAAGAAACAGATCAATCACGCAGTAATAGTGGAAAATGAGGGTTAGCGGAGTAAATATCGGTGTCGCGTTCGTAGCCGTTTTTGATTAGGTAAGTTTATACGTTAGTAAAGGTAATTATTTAATTGCTTTTTTGTAATTTAATGTTTATCTATATATGGTTGGTTCATCAAATTCTTTGGATTGGGAAACGAGATAGACCAAGGTTGAAAGATACCATGACATTATACCCGAAATGAGAAAGACCATAGTTGAAAGATACTATGACATTAAACCAGAATGAATAAAGCCATAGTTGAAAGATACTATGACATTATACCGGAAATGTATAAGACCATAATTGAAAGATACTATGGCATTAAAACCAATACAAATAAGACCATAGTTGAAAGATACTATGGCCTCACTTCGGAAATGTGTAAGATTGTGGTTGGAAGATACCATAACATCCTCTAAACAATGAATTATCTGGAAAGGTACACAAATTAAATAAGTATTATATTAATGGTTTAAAGTTTATTATACGAATAGAAGGCTGAATTGAGTTTTAAATATGTTTACTTGTAATGTTTTATGCCATAATAAAGTCATTTGTTTCATAAATGTTTGCCCCTTAATCATGGTTTATTGAGTATAAATGAATATAGGAGATGGTTATATGAAATTTGATATGCAAATGGGAAAAATATTGAGATGGATCATTGAAATGATATGTGATATATTAAATGAACATATGATGGATGAATTGAGGTTATATTTTTGTTTACTTATAAATGCTATGTTTTGATAAGGTTATATGGTTATACTTATGAATGTACTAACCTTGTGAGACTTGTGATGGGTATAGGCAATTAAATGAACTCATGACCTTGATTATGATTTTTCATCATGAAAGATTTAGGTTAAGTCCTTTATGGTAAGTTAAATTTTATGTTCAACACGAACCTACTAAGCTTTATGCAAGCTTACCTCATTTCAGTTTTTCTTCTTTGTAGAATGTAGGATTTGAGCTGTCGATTGGATTACTTTCGAAAATCACACTATCCATTCAACGGATCAATAAAAGTTGTTATTATTTTGATTTAGGTTATAAGTGGCATGTTCTAGGAGCATTTAAGTTCTTTTGCTATAATGATGTTATTTAAACTTGGTTTAAGCATATTTGTGTATATATCTTTAGATTTGGCTTGTATATGTCCATATATGTATGTCTTTAGTTGTTTGATATATGATTCTTGGAAGTGTTTGAAATATGGTAAAATTGAATGTGACTGGAGTGGATGAATTTTTATGTTTGGCATGTGTATAAGGCAACGACTTGAGATCCTTGAATGTGAATTAGATTGGTGTATGAAATGTGGTGCCAATGAAGGCACAATGGTTAGACACTTAGGTTGGATGTTTTGGTATGTTTCAAGCATGTTTTGAATGTGTTTTGAATGTATAAAAATGGTTGATATTGATTTGACTTGGTACCTAAGAAAGGGTCTTAAATTTGGCTTGCTTACGAAGTTTTTAGGTTGCACACGTTTGGGATACGGGTTGTCGCACGGCCGTGTGCCACACATGATCTGTCCACACGGTCGTGTGGATGTTGATTTTTAGTTGTAGGATTTTTTTCACATGGGCATAGTGAGTTACACGGCCTGGCAACATGGTCGTGTGACCTTGAGAGCACGGGCGTGCGGAGTGGCCGCACAGCCATGTTTGGTGCCACCTGGGTTGGCCTTTGTCACTCGACGTGTGGCCAAACCCCTCTTTCCAAAATTTTACATATTTTGCATATTTTTTTCGTTTTAATCCAAATTAGTTCCTAATTGTTTTCAAACTATTTTTAAGGTCCTCTAAACTCAATTTAAGGTCTATAAGTGTATGTTTTCCATGTTTAACAAATGATTTAATTTTTTATATTTAAATTAATATTTGAGAAGTTTTAAGTTGTTAAATGTTTTGTTGTTTGCTGTGATACTCTATAACCCTAATCTGATGACGGAGACGGGTTAGGGGTGTTACAACTCCTACTACTACTTCTAATCCTAATCCTATGTCAATTGGAGCGAAAAAACCTTCTTCATTTCTCACAACCTCATCATAGTCTTTAACTTTGAACTCTTTTGAAAACCTATGTTCAACTCATCATGCTTAACAATGGTGGAATGACCTTCATCCTAGAGCTCGGGAATATCATGCTCGACCTCTTCCATCGGAGTTTTCATTACAGCTCTGCATTAAACGACTTCTATGTTGGAAAAATAGGTTAGGAAAACGTAGCGGAAAATAAATTTAGGTAAAAACCAGAGTTCTAAATTTTTTTTCCAAAACTGGATATTGGTTGTGATAACTAAAGTAATAAACACTTAATCAAAATTGTACCTTTTCAATTCGTCTAGGATGAATGCTTCAACTGAGTAGTCTTCTCCACTATCCTTAAGCTCACGTTTGCTGAGTGCAGACTTGCTTCGAATTAGAAATTTTTTTTACAAAAATTACCAGCGGGGTAATTTTTCAATTTCTCTAAACTTTTAGGTCAAGTTGTAAATCAAAAAAATATCTCTAAAAAATTTTTAGAATAATCTCTTCAGAGAATTTTCTCTCTACAACTTTTTGTTGAATTTAAGTGTGTGTAACCCAAGACTCTTTATATAGGGAAATTTTAGAGAGTTTAACTATGATTAAACTTAATCAATTTAATATTAAATTAATATAATAATTATTAAGATAAATATTAGATTAAATTTAATATTAAATCTTATTAAAATAATAGAATGTTTATTTACAAGATAAATATTAAATTGAATTTAATATTAATATAATTATTTTAATATTAAATTAATAAAATACTATTAAAATAAATATTAAATTGAATTTAATATTAAACTATTAAAATAATTTTATTTTTGGAATAATTAATCTGAAATCAAATTCTCTGGTAGAGTCTCAATAGAAGTGTAACCCTTCAACTGCTCAACCATCGATGATCAACCATCGCCGGCCATCGAAACACCGCCGTCGTAGCTATCGGTACCGCCATATTTGGTGATGTACGTGTGACACCCTTTATAACGCCCCAAATTTTGGGCCTAGAAGTTCTGGGTTTTGAGTGTAGGGATAGTAGGAAGGTTGCCCACATAAGTTAAGTTGTGCAGTTTAGTGGCAAAATGGGCCCACTAGTCTAGTGGTTTTGAGTGTGTTGGTTTGTCTCAGGGTTCTGAGTTCAAGTCCCTGTGTCGGCATTTTAGAAAACATTTTAGTTATTTTTGATTTTAGTTAAAATAATTATTTTGTCTTTAGTGTTATTTTTAATTATTTTTATTTTTATTTTTATTTACTTTTACTTGGCACATTATTTTCTGTTCTGTTTCTTCTTGGTTTTTGTTCTTGTGTTCTTCTTTTTGCTTTTTGGAATCGGTGGTGTTGTGGGGTCAAAGGGCCTTGATTTTCTACTCCTCTGACGTCTTTTTCGTCATCGAAATAGGTGTGGGACTCAACTCTGACTAATCTACTTATCTTTTGTTTTACAAGTGTTGTTTCGGCTTTTCGTGAGAATGCTTTGATTCTCTCGTTTCAAAGCTTTGAAGGCTGAAAGAGAGTGCGATACTCCATTTTCTGATGTGGTTTGATAGTACCAAAGTTAGGGGACGGTTTGGTGGCCAAAATGGTGTTTTCGGGGCTGTTCTAGGGTGGTTTCATGGCTTCCCTGACGGCCATACGGGCGTGTGCCGTGGCACACAACCATGTGGATTTGGGAAATTAGGGTTATGGTAAATTTTGGTGCCACACGGCCTGGCCACATGGCCGTATGGCTGTCTTGGGGATTTTTTTTGGAAATCACATGGCCATGTCGCTTGGTCCACCCGAGCGTGTGAATGACTTGAGAATTAGGGATTCTACACGGCTGTGTGTTTTGGAACACACGGCTGTGTTTGGTGGCCACATGGACGTATGAGACCCTCACACGGCCGTGTCTACTTTGCACTAGAACTTAGTGAAATTGGATTGTGTCTTACACGGGCTGATCACATTGCCGTGCCTCTGCACCACACGGGCGTGTGCCTCTGTCACACAGCCTTGTGCTACCCTTCATATGGGCATTTGGACCCCCACAAGGCCTGGAGTGCTCCACATGACTAGAGCACACGGGCGTGTGGCCCTATCTTGCCAAACTTTGGGTTTTAGGTCAAATGCAAGTGCAAATGCGACTCTGTGTGTTCCAACCCCCGACTAAGCCTTACTGGGGTAATTATGACTTTGATTTGGGCTTGATATGTGTGCATTTGTGGTTGGTTGTAAGATAAGTTGATACTTGATTCGAGATACGAAGGTACACATGTTTGATTCTATAACTGATTGACCGGATGTGTGTGTCTGCTTTTGATTGGCTGTCTGAATTTGCATTCTAAATTGTGTACATCTGACTGCATACATACATACATATGCATAAATCTTTTTGAGTAGGATGTTAAAGAGAAGGGAGATTTACGATTTGGCAGTTTGTCTGCATTCTGAAAGCCCTTAATAATACCTAAAGGGTTATGGGCGTTCCCAATACCCTGAGAGTCATGGACATTACTGATAACGGTATAGCGGTTTACAGCCTTGTACTGTATCTCATGTACGTTAGCTACGTTTATCTGATCTGGCAATTATACGGTAGCGTCATCCGCGGTTCCTTTGCATTGAGCGATGCAACTTATACGCTAGCCTTCTGCGTAGCTTTATCGATCTAGCGATTATCTTGCATATACGTATGCGGTCTTTCACATGGCACCGCGTCTGACTTCTCGATAGCCCTAATACCCAGAGGGTCATGGGCGGTCCCAATTCCCTGAGGATCGAGGAAAACATTGATGATCATCGTTGCCGGGCAACCCAGGATGACGTTCTATGGAGTATACGGTTGGATGGGCTTTTCGAGGTCCTACTCGGAGTGCAGAGATGGGTGGGTTGATTAAATCCCCACAGGATGTGTCGGTTTGATGGAGATGGTGTGTTGGTTGGATGGATGGGTTATTTTATAATTCATTTGCACTCATATGCATCTGTGTGATTCTGTGACTGCAATATCTATTTGATTGTCTGACTGAATTATTTGATTGTCTGATTGACTGAGAAGTCTGATTGTACTATTTGACTGAAAGGTACTCGTGTCTAAAGAAACTTTGTGTGATGGATTAAGGCCCAACCGATTCTGATTCTGGAAAAAGGGCTTAGGCCAGTTTGTGACTTCTGAGAATTTCTGATATTGTGTCTAACAGAGTCATATGATTGTAAAGTTACATATGGTCTGTTTTGTTATAGGCGCTCTGTAAGTATGTTCCACTACTGAACTGTTTTTAGGTTTACTGTATCTATTTCTGCTTTGGTAGCTAGTTAGTTTGATCTCACACTAAGCTTGTATAGCTTACCCCCTCTTTTGTTTCCTTTTTCATGAACATCTCAGAATTTTGGATGCTGGACTCAGTATGCGGAGGACTCAGACAGTTTTGAGGCTAATAAGTTATTAGTTTGTGGGTTCAAACTTTTATTGGTTATTCAATTTTGAATATAAGGTTTTAACACTGTGGTATAATTCTGTTTTAAGGTTTAATCATTTTATTATTCTGGTTTTTTTAAATAATCAATATTAATTATTTCAGAAATCGAATTAAGAATGACTAGTTTTGTAAGATTTTCTCACGATCACTTCCGTGGTCAATGTAGCATTCCGAATTCGGTCTAGACTTCTAGGCCGGGTTTGGAGTGTTACACACTTACAACTTCCAAAGCCGGTTCGATCTTGGTCAATGACGACCTAACCGGTCCGGTCTAGTTGTCGGTTGGATCGTCGACCTGGTTTTACATACTAGGCCTAGTTTAACCATTTTTTGGGTTTTGGGCTCCCTGGCCCAATTTAAGATCTCAGGTCCAATTTTCAAGTTCAATTACCCATTGGGCCAATTGTCTGACTTGAAAAGTAACTTCCAAAAATATCATATTAAGTTTAATTAATTTGATTTATTTAATTTTACTTTATCAAAATTAATTTTCCAAAAATCACTTAGATTTTCCAAATTAATTTTTCAAGAAATTTTTTTAATCAAATTCTCTAGTTCAACAATTCTTACGACCACCTAATTTAATTCCACATCGAATAAATTGACTCAATTAAATTATTCCCGAAGTCGTAGAATTTTCTTCTGATTCAAATACAGTCGAATCGAGTTTTTGTTGAGCTAGCGGAGGGACCAATCAGACATATACAATTAGGCTCTAGTTATTGCACTTATGTCCAGAAGCATCATTTCAATAATTCACAATTATTTAATCATGGAGTTAGTCCAAAAGAAGTACCATGATTGAAAACTCCTTATTGTATACTCTTTAAGAGAGCAATTCATCTAACTGCTTTGGCCAATGACCTCGTCATGTGTGTGTTACCCTCATATGATATCCTTGATTCCTTTGAGTTAAATTCGTTCATTCAATACAATCCTATTTTATCTCATTTTCACCATTGTGTATTCTTAATGATTAATATGATCGCTGTCAACAAATGACTGTGATAAATTGCTCATTCGAGAACAAGCAACCCATGGTTATGTTCCATATTTATCAATCCACATAATGCCAATGAGAGAATATCATTAACTTTTTAATTGAGCTATGAATTCCACTGTTGCTAGTAAAGCGATACCGTACACAAGTCATGTACCCAACATATTGGCTATAGGCTTAATCATCTTTAGAGCATAAGCCTCTACTTATATCAAAGCACATGAGTTGTATACGCATGGTCAGTGACTAACTCAGGAGTTAGGTAAATCACACCACGAATGTGATAAGTGAATTAATTCACAAAAGGATTCAGAATTAATTCATCTTAAGTCTAGTCCAATTTATCATTCTACCCATGAATTCATCTGTGTCTCTACTTGTGAAGTCAACTGCTCCGATAGCCAAGACTAGCCATCTCCCTAATTGGAATTATAGACGACGTAATAATCTTTTTCAGTATTTGAATCAAATGCTCATTTCAATTCTTTTATGGGATTATAGACTCATTTAGATTATCTACTGAAGTAAGTTGTCTTTCTCGCAATGTAAACGTTCTTTATAATGCCACTTATCTTTAATTTGAACTTTAGACAATCAAAGAGCTAATATTTGCTTGTCACAATTTTTCTATGCATGAAAAATATAAAAGACAGAAAATACAAAAGACATAATAGTGAAATGTGAAATTAACTTGATTTATTTATTCATCGTTCAAATAAATAGAAAACAATTACATGTTTACTACAACATGGACACATTTCCCAACATTCGAATATTTGCTCCATCGTATTGGATATGAAGGACACATCTTGGATCAAAGACATGCTCTCTTCCAACATTTCAACCTGTGTAGCAAGGGATGGGTCTTTTATATACTCATCACTCTCCATATTACTTTTTAGGTAATAATACGGAGAATATGAATCTTTCATTGGATAACTAATCAACCACTTAGGGTTGTAGCTATCCACACCATCCGCGTACCAATACGACCCACAAAGATACTCGTATGAATACTCTTACCATCTTTGATCACCAGAATAACTCCAATGGTTCGTCAAATCCCTATTCGTCGAACTCATTTTATCTTCATAGTTGTATTGGTCACCTGACCACCTATATCCATTGTCATTAAACATGATCAAGATAAATCTTCAACAAGACAAATTAAAATAAAAACACAAAAATAAAACAATATACAATGAAATAAATAGCACCATGTAATTTCCTTATCTTTCGACTAAAATTGCCTCAAGATAAACTAACTTAACTATACATTTATCCCCGGCATGGATATCGCGATACCCAAGAGTGGATATTGTGATATCCCATCCTTTTGGAATCCCCATTTTCAAGTCTGTTTGAGGTATCACGATACTCAGGTGTGGGTATCGCGACAGCACTGCATGTAAACCAAAATTTTATTTTTGAAATTCCAGGGGTAGTGCGATACCAAGGGTCTGATATAGCGATACCCAAAATAGTTTTGGTTCCTAGTTAAAGCTGTTAGAGAAATCACGATATCCCCCTTGGATATTGACCGCCTCCGGACGTACTAACGTCCAGAGTGTGCATACTGCAATAAAATAGAGAGTTATGAGGTGGTATTTGCAAGTATACGGGTCGAGTTGTAATATAAATTTTACAATGAAGTAGACGAGTACTCCGAGGATCGTACCAAATGGAGGTGAGTACTAAATCAATCTTAACCTGAACAATTAAAGATCTAATTAATAATTTAGGTCAGTTATAGTCTGAGATTAAAATAAGAAATATGATTAAGGTTTGTAAAATAATAAAATAAAATAAAATAACATAAAAAAGAAATTAAAATTGCAAGAGATAAAAGATAAATAGAGTGAATCAAATTTGAGAATAAGTGATCAGCTCACTTCAACAATCACAATTAACTACCGTCTTAGGTTCTCATCAACCAATTAGTCGCTACCCTAGCAAGATATTCTGATCTTCCACCAACATAACGAGTCAGCAAGAACTACTTATCTTCTGAACTCACAGTCCAAACTGGCTTAGGGGTAAAGGTGTTCACGAATAGGCGATACCAGTTTTGGGTTAATTCCCACTTTGATAACTTCCCAAGGTTGTCAAACCTAGGGTTTGTTTCACATTCTTCCTTTTCCAAACAATCGATCCTTTGAGTAACCCTACAAAACAGTTAAGATATCATGCCTCCACTTGTTAATCCTACAAAGCAGGATTGGTTCCTCATGGCTTTAAGAAACAACATAGAAAGACTGAAAGAATTGATCATGGGGAATGGAACGAAAAAGAGAGTTTAAGAAAGTCTAATTGATATTGAATAATACGAATCTACAGAAGTTGATATTGCTTTACAATCATATCTCTTGAAGAAACAAATAAACTAAACTATGAAAACTTAAGAGAAATAAGAAAACAAATCTAAAAACCTAAGAAAAGAATTTGAGCTAATGGAATAGTGTCCATACTATGTGCCAAAGAAGCCTATTTATAGCCTTTAGGTAGCTGTCGTCTTTAACCTTAGGTTAGCTGACGTTCTTAAGCTTTAAGTTTGATTGTGCAGACCAAAATGCCTCTATTTCATATTTGATTCTCGTTATAGAGTCGATATCGTGACACATCAAGACCTGTGTCACGACATAGCAATTGGTATGCTCCTTTATAGCCATCTTAAGGGGTATGTCGCCACATCCTCAACCTATATCACGATATTGAAGGCAGTTTCTCACTTTCTCTATTCTACTCTCTATGTTGCGACATTGGATCTCCCATGTGGTGACATAGCATCTAGTATTGGCCTGAAATGCTTTCTAATGCTCTCCTGCACACTCACGAAGTATGTTAGCTATCATTTAGGCTCGTTCGGCCCTTAAGGCCAATAAAAGGCTCGATGTGCACATTTTATTGAATGTAAGTAAAACTAAAGAAACTTAACTAAAACATAATGAAAATGCTTGTATTCAAGCTCCTTAAATGTGAAAACTAGTTTAATCTGTTATATCGAATTACGACAGATCATATATCATGATTTTATTGAGCAAGACCCCAAAATACATACAAAATTATCAAATTTTCTCTCAACTTTTAAAAACCTGACCTACCAAGTTCATAGTTAAACCTATGTGAATTAAAATCCTAATCTAAATGTTAAAAATATGCATAGTCCATGCTCAATAATTTAATTATTTACAAATTTTGAGTTCAATTACCACATGCGGAAAATTAAAATTTTCTCCTAGGGTGATACGTAACACCTCCATAGTGATGCTTGCTTAAGGTTTCGATACCAATAAACATTTTGTTACTTTCAGCCCTACAAGTTGATTCATTGATTACCCTTTCAAAAATTTTTATTTCTTCATATAGATGCCTCGCATCCTCTGTCTCGAACCTACAAACATATACCACTTTAAATATTTCATATTGTTAGTCGCATGATCAGACATCACCTGAATAGCCTGGCACCCTAGCTCACTATTAGAGGACACTTCCTTCACCTTAGGTTCAGGCTTTACAAACCACCGACTTCCATCGTCATCTCTCCTTTGCCCATATCTATGGTGGCATTAGAGGTAGCTAGGAACAGTCTTTCTAAAGAATAGGTATCTCTACATCCTCTTCAAAGTTAAGAACTATGAAGTCAACCAGTAAAATGAATTTCTGAACTCTCTCTAAAACATACTCCAAAATTTCCTTTAGGTGAACTAGGGATCTATCGGCTAATTAGAGGGTCATTGAAGTTTCTCTAAGGTCCTAACCTACGGTAGATGGACAAAGGCATTAATTTTATACTTTTCCCAAATCAAAAAAGCACATTGCCAAAATTCACACCTCCAATCTCTATGGGAATAGTGAAAATATTGGGGTCTTTGAGTTTTGGTGGGACTATTCTAAACACAACAATAGTACACTTTAAAAGAGAAGGAAAAGAGAAAGAAAACTTAACCTAAAAACTATAAACCCTAAAGAAACTATTCAGCCACCAAAAATCTGAATGAAAAGCTTATAAAGTTGAATTTATAGCCTACTAACATTTAACCTCACATTAACCATTTTGCCCTTATGTAAAAAGAAAACATAAGTTTGTTTGGACAAAAAATTGCCCTTGCAGTTTTTTTCATTCGTCAGGCTTGGGTATCACGATATCCAGGCTAGGGTATTGCGTTTCTCACAACAGTCTTGAGGTTGAGAGTTTAAAGGGTCTCGGTATCATGATACCACTATATATGACCTTTTTTCTCTTCATTTCAGCATTGTTAGGGGTATCATGACTTCCATGCTTTGATATTGTGATACCCCCTTATAAGTGATGTTTTCTTCACGTTCGGGTCACCTTCGAATCCTTACAACACTCAATCAACTTGTTAGGTTCCCTATGGCACAATTTGCTAATTTGAGTCTAAAAAATGACTTAAAACTAATAAAAACAATTTATTAATGAAAAAACTAAAAATTGAAAAAAATATATAAAAGACACTTAAATTTCTTGAGAATAAGCTCCTTAAGTGTAATGGAGAGCCTAATTTGACGTATCAATTTGTGGCAGATTAACAGTAATGCCTGGAAAGGTGTTTTTTTTTTTTGGTAAAGCCAAAATATTGTTAAGAACAAAATAAGTTACAAAACTAGCATAAAGCTATAAAAGTAAGAGCAATAAGCCCAACACATATACGCACAAAAATATGTTAAAAAAACATTTAAAAATTCCTCAAACAAAACACTAAAAAACTCGACCTTTACACTATTTCTTTAATCACCATAAAAAATATAATAAAAATTAGAATCAAATATACAACATAAGCCCAGGATTGAAAATCATCTAAGACATGTATGCCTTACTGATAAGCCATAAAAGTAACATGTTTTTAATCCCATTCTTGATGTGTTTTTGGATGATTTATTATATGAATTAGTGAATTTGATGCTCCTTATCTTTTAAATTCATGTTTGTATACTTAGGTGAGCATAGGGGAGCGAAAGGAGTGAAAACTGAGCTAAAATTGGGCAAAAAGAGCTGTTTCCAGGATCCATATGGCCTGGGCATTTCCATACGGGCTGGCCACATGCCTATGTGCCAGTCCGTGTCAATTTCGCACCCTGCTTCCCTTTTACGCCGAAAAACCTAATTTTTAAGGTTTTTGTGCATTCTAAAGTCTTAAAATACATACTAGAAGAGGACCTAAGGGGGATATGCAGAGTAGAACATAGAAATTACCCGAAGAATGGCAACGGATTTAGCTTGGAAGCAGGATCTCCTCCAAGATTGAAGATTTCTATTCAATTTCTCTTGAAGTTTTTTGGGTTTCTTTATATTTTGTTGTTTTCCTATTTTTGAGATGTTTTCCTATTACATTATGAACTAAACTCCCTAAATACTTAAGGAGGATGAAACCTATGATGGATCTTATTATTTAATTATCTGAATTACACGATAAATAATTTTTCTTGTTCTTAATTATGTGTTCTTAATTCTTGCCTTAATATAATTCTTGCCCTAATATTTTTAATTAGGATATTAATCCAAGTTTGATGTGCTTATTCAGTGGAGCAAAAGTCCCTGTTTAAGAGTAGATCTAGCATAATTAAGCGGAGTTACATGCAATCCTAGAGATAGGGCGACATAAATCTGTCGGATTAGATTCAAATCTAATAGAGGAATCCATAGATCAAGTTAATGCTAATGCGACTATAGGGGATTTAATTAGAAAGAGATTTCAATTAATCAACCTAGAGTCAGTTGTTCTTAGTCTCGAAAGAGATATTAACATAATTTAGGGATTTCTACGAATCAAGACAAGTAAATAAATCGTTTCATTTAGAGTTAGAATAATAAGTGAAGTCTAGGTAGATTCTTCTTTGGGTATTGTCTTATCATTGGTTTATTCGATTATTTCTTTCACTCTCTGTCACGTTCATTAGTTAATTCGTTTAGTTAATTTTAGATTAAAATAAATCCCTTTTTTTTAGGCTAAATAATAGAAAGATAGTTAATATTAGTACTTTTAATCCTTGTGGATACGATATTCTAGACCCAACATAGCTATACTACCATTCGATAGGTGCGCTTGCCTTTGTCGTGATCGTAGTCTAGTTTAGTGAATCATAAAATGATCATCAAGTTTTTGGCACAGTTGTCGGGGACTAAAATATTAAGAACACTAGATTTTTATTACTTTAGCCATTTTTATTTTTATTTTTTGTTTTACTTTTAATTTAATAACTTTTCTTTTATTTGCTTCTAGCAGGTTCCTTTAGTTTATGACTAGAAGAAACCCGTTAGGACCTCTAGTATTCGACAGTGAGATCAAAAGTACAGCTCGCAGAAACTGTAGACAATCGAGGCAAAGTCAAAAAAGTACAATAGAAGAGCAAGGGAATATTATTATTAATATTGAGGAGATGACAGAACTTCATAATAATCAGTTACCTCTTGTGGTTGCTGTAAATCCTGTAAATACGAATCCTACTCTTCGTACTATGTACGATTATGCCAAGCCCAATTTAACTGGGGCTGAATCAAGTATTGTTAGACCTACTATTGCTGTAAATAATTTTAAACTGAAACCTAATACTATTCAAATGATTCAACAATTTGTTCAGTTTGATGGTTTGCAGGACGAAGACCCAAATGCTCATTTGGCTAATTTCCTAGAATTCTGTGACACTTTCAAGATAAATGACATTTCTGATGATGCCATTCACTTAGGGTTATTCTACTTATCATTGAGAAATAAGGCTAAGCAATGGTTGAGCTCTCTACCACGAGGTTCTATCACTACTTGGGATGACCAAGAAGTTTTTGCTGAAGTACTTTCCACCGGCTAAGACAACCAAATTGAGGAATGATATCTCTTCCTTTGTAAAAATGGATTTAAAAACTTTATATGATGCATGGGAGAGGTATAAGGATTTATTAAGAAGGTGCCTTCATCATGGGTTACCTCTATGGCTACAGGTTCAAATTTTTTACAACGGTTTGAACCCCTCAACTAGGCAATTGATCGATGCATCCGCCGGTGGGAATTTGAATAACAAAATACCTGAAGAGGCTTACGAGTTTGTAGAAGAGATGTCACTAAATAATTATGAGTGACAAGTCATGAGGACAAATTCGATGAAAGCAGCCTGTGTTTTTAACATTGATTCGGTCACTATGTTGTCAAATCATGTAGAACTTTTGAATAAAGAGATTGATGGTTTATATGGTTCTACGTAGGTACATCTGGTGATGCAAAACGACGCAAATGGAGGAGGGAACCATCCAGAAAATCTATCCTACAACCTAAGCATAGAAGACGAACAAGTCAACTATACGGGTAATAATTCTAGACCTCAGAATAATTCATATACTAACACTTATACTGCAAGTTGGAGGAACCATCCCAACTTCTCTTGGGGTGGTCCAGGCTTTCAACCACCTTACCAGTAAGAGAATAAGCAGAACCTTGAGGGGATGTTGACGAAGTTTATTTCATTGTCAGAAACTTGTTTCCAAAACGCAAAAACAACACTTAAAAATCAACAAGCGTCGATTCAAGGGCTTGAGAATCAAATCGGTCAATTGGCAAAGATGATTTCAGAATGAACACAAGGTAGCTTGCCAAGCAACACCGAAACTAACCCAAGAGAGTAGCTTCATGCGATCACTGTTCGAGATGAAGAAAGGTTAACTGAATTTGAATTTGAACTGAGGCCAGAAACTGTGGTAAGCAATGGTAAGGTTGAGGTAAGCCATAATAAGCAAGATTCGGTCGGTAAGGAATATAAACGTCACGTGCCATATCCAAATATGACAAAAAAAGACCACACAAATGAACAATTTTATAAATTCCTTAAACTGTTGAAAAAATTACATGTTAACTTACTGTTTATTGAAGCTTTTTCGCAAATGCCAAATTCCGTTAAATTTTTAAAAGAACTTTTATCAAATAAGCTAAAGTTAGATGATTCATCATACGTAGAGCTAAATGCAGTGCAGTGTGCACAGCTATTTTTCAAAATAAACTACCCAACAAATTGAAAGATCCAGGGAGTTTTACTATTCTTTGTTTAATTGGTAGTTTAAATGTTAATAATGCTTTGGCTGATTTAGGGGCTAGTATTAATGTCATGCCTTACAAAATGTTTAAGCAACTAGGTCTTGGGAAACCCAAACAAACTATGATGAGCATTCAATTGGCAGATAGAACAATTAGATTTCCTAGGGGTATTGTTGAAGACGTACTCATCAAAATTTATAAATTCATTTTCTCAGTTGATTTTGTTGTTCTAGACATGGATGAGGATAGTGACGTACCATTGACTTTAGGACGACCCTTTTTAGCAACTGCTAGAACTATCATAGATGTTGGTGTATGTGAGTTAATACTTCGTGTAGGTGATGACATGATTAAACTCCAAGCTCGTGATTCTGTTAGGATATCTAGTGATCGAGATGATATTACAAGCTCTGTTAATGTTAACAACCTTGTGGCTCAACATTCTTTACAAAAAACACCTCGGGAAAATGTGACAGAGCCGCAGTCCAGTTTACATAACGAAAACAGAACAAATAATGAAGAAAGAAGATTACAAATCGATGAACTAGATGAATGGCGAACATACATCAAAGAGAAACCTAGAATACATGATGAACCAAAACGACTCCATCACGAGCTTAAGGATGAGATGAACCAATTAAAGATTGGCGATCAGGTAATTGTTGGATAAGACAGACCCTTGAATCGCCACTTCAGAGTATAATGCAAACGGAGCAACTCCGTTTACGGTACTGAATATTTTCCTATACGGTACAGTCGAGGTAAACCATTCTAAATTTGTCACTTTTAAGGTAAATATTACTTGGCTAAAACCTTATGTTGATAATAGAATTGACAGTGAGAAAGAAGAGTTTTGACTCCATGAACCACTGTAATCATGTGAATACGAGGTAAGTCGAGCTTAGACTTTAAATAAGCACTTTTCGGGAGGCAACTTGAGTGTTAACACTGCTAATTTTCTTAACATTATTTCATGATTTTTTTAAATTAATTAATTTTCAAAATATAAAAAAATTTATGTTTTTGTCCCACATGGCTTGGCCACATGGGTGTGGGAGAAGCGAAGGAAAACATACATGACCTGACGACATGGCCATGTGAGCCGCACGGCCTAGACACACGGGCGTGTGAAACCTAGAGCTAATTTTTTTTAAAGTCAGAGAGTTACATGGTCTGGCCGCACGGGTGTGTGGAGCACATGGCTTGGCCACACGGGCGTGTGGGATCTCACATGGGCGTGGGAGAAGCGAAGGAAAAAACACACAGCCTGGCGACATGGCCATGTGACCCACACGGCCTGGACAGACGGGCATGTCCATGGCCATGTGAAAACTGGGTTAATCACCCCAATTTTATTTTATTTTATTTATTTTTAATTGTTATATTTTGTTTTTATTTTACTAATTAATTAATTAATTTATTATTCTTATACTTATATTTTTAAATTTTTATATATTTTAATTTTTATACACTTTTATTATTTTTATTTTTATTTTTATTTTGCTATTTCTATTTTTTCTATTTTTTTTCTTTCGTATTTTTTACTATTATCATTACAATTACCTTTTAAGTTTATTGATATCATTGAGTTTTTTTTTATTATTATTATTATTATTATTATTATTATTATTATTATTATTATTATTATTATTATTATTATTATTATTATTATTATTATTATTATTATTATTATTATTATTATTATTATTATTGTTATTTATCTTTCTTTGTAATTTTGTTTTAGTTGTTTTACTTTTTCTCTTCAACTTATTTTCATTATTATCTTTTGAAAGATTTATGGTTATTTCTAATCGAGTTATAACCCCTTAATTTTCTTTATTATTTGTGTTTCTTTTCTTGCTAGTTTCCTCGGGATCATGAGTTACATTTAAATTTGATTGCAATTCCGCTTTTCACTATTCTGAAGATTTCATCCAATATTAAACGTAGTTTCAGTTTTCTCCCTCTCTTATAATATTCTGTTTATACTGTGATTATATATCTTTGTACATTGAGGACAATGTACATGTTAAGTGTGGGGAGGTTATCTATAGAATTATTAGAAAATCCCTGAATTATGTCTTGTGTTTAAGTAATTTTCTCACATTACTATTAGAATGAATTTTTATTGATTTATGATTATCATTGATGTGTTTTAGATTAAATTCATAGGTAATTGTGCATCGATTGTTTAAACTTTAAGACACTAGAGAATCAAGCATGATAAGTCTATTTTCAGAATTAAAAATTTTAGGTTGTTTCCCTAAATTGGGGTATTACCTTGAAGTTTGAAATTTGCAAGATTGACATCAAAAGCCATAAATTTTGTGAGATTTTGAGCTTTTAGAGCATACATTTTTCTTGCTCACTTTATTATTGGTTATGAGTGTGTCAATATTGATTTGTTATTCTAGAACTTGCTTCGATTATACATGTCGAGACCACACATTTGATTTGATATACCGAGATGATAAATGCACCTAGGTTTTAACCCACTTATCCCATAAAAAGCCTAGTGAACTCCTTTGAGCCTAACAACCTGTTTCTTAATTTACCATTCATATTAACCCATAACTCATTTTTGATTCGTTGAGAATTTTCCCTATTTCATTGACTCCCTTTTTGTCGAGATTTGATTTGGTTAGTTGCCAAACTATGTTCTTTTAATTCAGTTATTTGATTTTCTCTTATTATTCATTCAAAAAAAAAAGTAAAAAAAAATTATTATACATTTATGTTGATTATTTCTAATTCTTTGGTTTGAGCTTAAGTAGTTAATTTCATATTCTGAGAAGAAGCTCATTTTATTCTTGAATTATTTCGATTGATGTAATTATTCAGTATTAGTTTAGTTTTTCTAGTTAGGTAATTTATCAATTCAATCTCGATTCTGACCTTCTTTTTCAGCCTTTATCTAACCTTTAACCCAAGCTCCATTACAACCCTTTATAGACCTTTTGATTTGTATATCATTTCATTTTACAGTGGTGGAGATTTGATTTTCATGCAAGCCTATGGTAATGACTTTTCATAATTGACTTTTTAGTGCTTAATTTTTAAACCTTAAACACTTTGAGTGATTTGAGTGAATATTTAGTGAGGATGTAAAATCTTGTCAATTTTGAATTAAAGGTAATTCCTTAGATAAGGGGAGATATCTATGTTTTCGTGTCTTTAAAAAATGTGTGACTTGGATTGTTTGAATCTTTAGGGCTCTTTTAGTTGAATTATCAATGTGCAATTATTTGTGAATTATGAAAAAACATTATTGATGAGAGTTACAAGTTGAAAAAGATTAATTTTAATTGTGAGTTGAGGATTTTGCTTGAGGACAAGCAAATGCTTAAGTGTAGGGATATTTGATAAGCCATGACAGTAACATGTTTTTAATCTCATTCTTGATGCATTTTTGGATGATTTATTATATGAATTAGTGAATTTGATGCTCTTAATCTTTTAAATTCATGTTTCTATACTTAGGTAAGCATAAAGGAGCGAAATGACTGAAAAATGAGCCAAAATCGGGCAAAAAGAGCTGTTTCCAAGATCCACACGGCCTGGGCATTTCCACACGGGTTGGCCACACACCCATGTGCCAGTCCGTGTAGATTTCGCACCCTGCTTCCCTGTTACGCAGAAAAACCCAATTTTTAGGGTTTCTGAGCATTCTAAAGTCTATAAATATACACTAGAAGAGGACCTAAGGAAGACAAGCATAGTAGAACACATAAATTACTCGAAGAACGCTAACGGATTCAGCTCGGAAGTAGGATCTCCTTCAAGACTGAAGATCTTCATTCAATTTCTCTCAAAGTTTTTTGGGTTTCTTTATATTTTGTTGTTTTCCTATTTTTTGAGATGGTTTCCTATTACATTATGAACTAAACTCCCTAAATACCTAGGGAGGATGGAACCTACGATGGATCTTATTATTTAATTATCTGAATTACACGATAAATACTTGTTCTTATTCTTAATTATGTGTTCTTAATTCTTGCCTTAATATTTTCAGGATATTAATCCAAGTTTGATGTACTTATGCAGTGGAGCAAAAGTCCCTGTTTAAGAGTAGATCTAGCATAATTAAGCGGAGTTGCATGCCATCCCAGATATAGGATGACATAAATATGCCAGACTAGAGTCAAATCTAATAGGGGAATCCATAGATCGAGTTAATGCGACGATAGGGGTTTTAATTAGAAAGAGATTTCAATTAATCAACCTAGAGTCAGTTGTTCTTAGTATCGAAAGAGATATTAACATAATTTAGAGATTTCTACGGATCAAGACAAGTGAATAAATCGTTTGATTCAGGGTCAGAATAATAAGTGAAGTCTAGGTGGATTCTTCCTTGGGTTTTGTCTTATCATTGGTTTATTCAATTATTTCTTTCACTCGTTGTCGTGTTCATTAGTTAATTAGTTCAGTTAATTTTAGATTAAAACAAATCCCTTTTATTTTAGACTAAATAATAGAAAGATAGTTAATACTAGTATTTTTAGTCCTTGTGGATACGATATTCTGGACTCACCATAGCTATACTACCATTCGATATGTGCGCTTGCCTTTGTCGTGATCGTAGTCTAATTTAGTGAATCATAAAATGATCATCACTTACACTAATTTAAGAGGTGTTATTTCCTTACTTGCAACTATTTTTATTTTGGTAGGTTCCTTGAT
The DNA here is from genome assembly GCF_025698485.1 of Gossypium arboreum. NCBI lineage: Eukaryota > Viridiplantae > Streptophyta > Magnoliopsida > Malvales > Malvaceae > Gossypium > Gossypium arboreum. The sequence goes on from NC_069075.1 coordinate 133,372,636, forward strand.
TATGCCGTTGAGCAATCATATTAGCAATTGGTGGTGTTTGCTTGATTTCTTCATGCTTGAGAAAGATTTTACGGTTAAGTAGTTTTTCATATAGTTTTTTTTTTTGTAAGAGATTGTTGTTTCATATGGCCTAGTTGTTACAAAGATGCCTTTGTATTCAATGCTAAGACCTTGTAAGATTCTCACAATGAGTTTTACATTTATGATTTGAGCCCCTCTATTGCTAGTTCGTTTGTAATGGTAAGATTGCCACAAAGATAGTCCGTGATAGGTCAAAAACATTTTGTGATGTGTGCTAGTTGGTCTTGGAGATTGGTAATTTGAGTTTGTAATTTTTTGGTGAAGGAAGAATGCAAAGACTCCCATGCTTTGTGTTAGGATAGGGTAGTTGCAATAATAGGCACAATGGATGGATCTACTAACACTAGAATGGCATTTTGAACCAATTAGTCTTGGCGAAACCAGTTTTGATATGCTGGATTAGGAGTGTTTCTATTTTCTTAAGAAATTTTTGTTGGTGGGGCAACAAATGTTCCATAGAGATGATTGAAAAGGCTATGTGCACGCATGAGCATGAAGACTTGTACTTTTCAGGTCGTGAAATTATGACTAGCTAGAAGTTTAGGTAACTAAGATGTAGGATTTAATTGCATCAAAAATTGATGTTGATTTTATCAATGATAACAATTGCAAGGTTGGTGGCCACTTTTTTGTGAGAGGTTGAGGTTGAGAGAAAAAAATGATTTGCTTATGAGAGCTTAATAGGCTTTGGTATCATAATAGAGATGGTGGATGAATAAAATGAAGCATACCTTTATTCAATTGATGGCTAAATATATATACAAACAAAATCCCTCAAAACCTGAAACCTTCTTCGAGGATTCAAAAGAGTCATCCTTTTAGTAATGTTATTCTTGCTGCAAGTCTACTGTTGAACCAAAAGAGGTTAAGGATGCTAAAAGATATGAATACCTGAGAGGTGCCTTTACCATTTGTTGAAGACCTTTTATCATCCTCTTAGATTAAAGATGTATCAATTACCATGAGACCTTTATTGAGGATTCAAAAGAGTCATCCTCTTAGTAATAGTATTTGTGTTACAAATCATCCTCTTAGTAATAGTATTTGTGTTACAAATCTACTATTGAACCAAAAAAGGTTGAGGGTGCTAACAGATATGAATACTTGAGAGATGCCTTGAGCATTTGTCGAATGACATAAGGTTGTATTGTCTTTTTAGGGATTAGGTAAGAAATCTTGAAGCTATATATTTTCCAATAAGGGCTCTTTTTCATTTTGAAGAATTTTAACTTCCTTTTTGGGTCATTAACTATCTAGTTGAAGTACTAGACTTTTTTTTGGATATGTTCACACCTCACTAAATTCTCGGTTTATTCTCATAAATTTTTTTTCGAAGCATTTTTGTGCTCTCACTTGCTAAAGTATCTTATTCTTTTTCACATCTTTGTCGCGAAAATCTTGGGTTCATGGTTTTTATCTTATTTATCAACATTGTTACTACTATCACCACCCTCAAATCACTAATAAGTTGATCAAGCCTTAAATCAAAAGGAACAAGTTCTCACAAAATTCTTGAAGGCAAGGAAATTAAAACAAAATATGTTTCCAACATTGCAACACTTATTATACTAGTTATTGATGAGATTGATATGCTTGTTACTAGTGATGTTATCGTCTATTAAGAAAAATACACTCAACGCCAATACACATGTTGATTTAAAAAGAACGTCTTATTGAGGGAGAGTCATTGCTTTTACCTTTTTGACAAAAAAAGGTGGGAGAAATAGTAATAGTGGTTGGGTATATGTTGTTTCGCTATTTATAGTTCTGATTTGGTGTTTAATTTAATTTATTATGTTTGTTTTTGGTGTTGAAAGGGAGTTTTCACTCCAAACAATTTTAAGAAAAAAAAAAAGAATGATTACCAATTTTACTACTATTGGTTTTAGTTTGTTGATGATGATATTTGCCACGATTATCTTATTTCATTTCTCTACTATTAAACCTATTTTGGTTTTGTGTTGCTTGATGATTTGATGATGCAATACTTAATTTTGTTTATTTTGACCCAATTGATAAATTGATATAATTATCTAATTTCCTTATTATTTGATATATATTGGTTTATGTTTGTATTTGTCGTAGAATTTGGTCAAAAATGCCAATAGGGGTTGTTAGTGCAAAACTGTTATTGTGCTAAATGTTAAACATGTTAGGTTATGTGCCATTAGTGTATTAATTTTGCCATGGATTATTCTAAATTCAAACTAATTAATTAATAAAATTATAAACATGTTATTCATTATTCTATGTATGAATGTTATGATTGCTTTTGCATATCAAACAAATGATTAAAAACAAATGTTGTCTCATTGATTATCTAAGGTTTAACTAATTTTAAGTTGAATAACAAATATTGTTTTGAATTGTTGAAAAGAACTTATATTAATAGGTAATCTAAATATAAGGTCTATTATCCATGGAATCATTATGAGCAAATGACTCATGTTAGGACTATTATGTAGTTTAAAGTTCATAATGGAGAAAGCTTGTGTTGTCATCGGAGCTTATCTTGTCATTGGATAAAAATATACACATATACTAAGATTGAGGTGATTTATTACATTAGACATCACCATTAAATCTTGTTCTGATAAAATTTTTAAAATTTCATTACAAACTTTTTATATTTTTCCCCAAATCAATCAAACCATAACAACAATACAAACAACATTATGAGTAACATTATGGATGATGTGATTAAGTTGAAAATTTTGACTTTCAATCATCTATATTATTAATTATTTTGAGATTTTGTTGAAACAAATATATAGATTTTATAGGAAACTATATTTTAAAGATTAGTTAATTAATAGGTTTTGATTTTTCCTATTTTTGGATAAAGATATGGTTAACTTATGATGAGATTGCTTAATTAAAGGGACTGTCCTACTACCATCATCATCTTGAAGATTTAAAAGATTGCCTTGATGAGTTTAATTAGCTAAATGGAGCCTATAAAAAGAGCCTACGATCTACTATGAAAGATACAAACTTGAGTGCATCAAATTTACTTTATAATATTTTATTTATTTATTTATTTATTTATTTCGCAAAGTATTTATGAGAGTGAACTTAGTAATTAATCTTTCGCATTTTGTATAATAGATGCTTTTATAATAGTTATTTTGCTTGATACAATTTTATGTATGTTTCTTCCTGTGTGTTTGTTGTCTGAGAATAAAAAATTTTGTGAGAGTTTATTTAGGAGTGTACGCGTCTCAATGTTGCAATAATTTTAGGATTAATTGAGCTGAAATTAATGATTGTGCTAGATCATTCTTTGCGGGAAACCCACAAATATAAATGTGTGCACTACACTTTGTTAAACAACTATGATGCATTTCAATTTTTACCTATTGTCTTATTTTTATTACACACAACTTATACATATATATATGATATGATACGAAAGAATTATAGAATCCCATCATTTTTCTTCACTATCCAACTTTCTTTTAGGTACTCATTGTCTTGCAAAAAAAAATATTCCTTCAATGGGATGATTTATAGCCTTGCCCCGCAATAGACATGCATATGATGAAGATGATAACTGACAAAGTTATTCTTTCGAATTGGAATCTCTTTTCACTACTTTCTTAAGATGTTGATGTGCATGTATGAAATTCGGATTTTAGTATTGGTGAGATTTTTTCAATAAAAATTCGTTAGTACTAAACATGGCTTGCCATAACGTAATGTTACAATGTTTTAGATCATTTGATGCCAATAATGCTATGAGAGTGGATTCACAAGAATAAAATATACATTTATTAAAAATTTTACTAATTAAGTAACAATCGACTTGCATTACTTTAAGTTTTTATTCATCAAAATTTACGTTTAAGTTAAATAATCTCTTTCTGCTATCTTTGATCATGAAAAAATTACTATACCTTATTGACTAATTTTAATAATTATAAACCATTTTTACTTGCAAATTTAATATTAACTTGACCATTATATTTGTCCTTAATTTAAGTACAATTTGGAGTTAAAAGCGATAATTAAATCGACAGTTCAATATATACTTTTTGTTCGCCCATTAAAGCAGTACGTGAGTTGGGTTCAGAATGCCGTGAGATAGTTTAGTCCATATTCGGTGTGGGCGTTAAAGTATTGAGAGGATCTTTCCCTAGTACGAGAGGATCGGGAAGGACGCACCTCTGGTGTACCAGTTATCATGCCCACGGTAAACGTTGAGTAGCCAAGTGCAGAGCAGATAACTGTTGAAAGCATCTAAGTAGTAAGCTCACCCCAAGATGAATGCTCTCCTATTTCGACTTCTCCAGAGCACCCCAAAAAATAGATAGCATGTTATGAGAAAGGGAAATATATATTGTGCTTTAGTGTATTTTTAGACCCAAAAAGTAATATAAACATGTATTGTGCTTTATAAGTATATTTTATTGTATTTTTAGATTCAAAAGTAATTTACCTGAGCTATTATAAGATATTGATTTAGTTGATACTACTAACCTTGAAAGTATTGATAAATACTATTGAAGAGCAGATGCTATGAATCAATTAATTGAAATTGAGTTCATTTTTCAAAAAAATCTGTAACACCCCGAACCCGAGACCATCGCCGGTGTCGGACACGAGGGGTTAACAAGCCAAGTTCACTTGTTTTGCCCATCCATTTGACATTTTCAGTCAGGCTGGAAAACTGCGTCACTATCGCCTTAAAAATCATATCTCGAGTTTCAAAACTCGGAAACTGGTTTCGTAAATTTTCCCTGAATTTAGACTCATATATCCATCCATGGATTTATTTCTAGAATTTTTGGTTGGGCCAATTGGTACAGTTTATTAGTTAAAGTCACCCATGTTACAGGGATCGACTGCTCTGACCTTCGCTCGGTATAACTTGAATATCTCTCTGTACAGGGCTTTAATGCTGGTTTCGTTTGTTTCTATGAAACTAGACTCAAAATGGAATCTGTACATATAAGGTATGTCTCCTAATTATTTTTGGATAATTTATAGTAAATTTTTAAAGTTGCGACAGGGAACCCAGAAACCGTTCTGGCCCTGTCTCACAATAGCTTTAATATCTCTTAACATGTAACTCCTATGACCATTTCGTTTCTTCCATATGAAAATAGACTCATCAAGGTTCATTTACATAGCTTATTCACTATTTAATTCCATTCCTACGAATTTTGGTGATTTTTCACATTCACGTCACTGCAGCTGGCAGCATCTGTTTTTAAGGTAGGTCTTACCTATTTGGTAGTCTCCATGAACCAACTAGTCTTGCCATACATAGGTTCATATATGATCATTTTAACCATGCCAATGGCTGATCATATGACCAACATTCCCATTTCAAGCCATAGCCACATCATGACACCAAATATATACATACAAACCACAATTATTCTAAGTTCATGTTTCCTTTTCGAGCCATTTTCGCATGGCCGTACATACTTACATCACAACATATTTAACAAACAAGGGGTAGTCCTATACATGCCATCTCAAGTTCAACCAAAATTTATACCAAAATGGAGGCTTGATAGTGTGGATGACTTGACTTCAACGATCCCAAATCCGATTGCTTGACGAAATCTAGAAAAGCGAGAGCCAAAGCAACGGGGTAAGCATTTTATGCTTAGTAAGTCTCAAGGAATATAATCAACTCTAATTACAGCAATACATTCACATAGCCAAGTGCATCATTTCATTAATACACATTCTTACTTCACACTTCATCATTATATAATTTCACAAAGTATCAATCAATTCAATAACTGAAATTCATTAGTCGGTTGAGCGAATGTTGCTCAAATATGTCGACTTTCAATGCACATATAACGTACCTTATCCTTTGGGCTTTTCGAGTGTACTAATAAATTCATTACAGCAACCAACACTCACCTCCAGCCCAAGATTCTTTGAATATAACCGGATATAATCACGTGCACAAATGCCTTGGTCTTAGCCGGATAGAATAACTTCATACGAATGCCTTGGTCTTAGCCGGATATAGCCACTAGCACAATTGCCTTGGTCTTAACCGGATATAATTTCAGCATAATTGTCTTGGGCTTAGCCGGATATCATTCAATTTCTCATGTACACATACATCAATAATCATTGGACATACATATTTCATTTTTGTTACTAAGGCTCAAACGCAAATATAATCACAAGCATATTCGCCTTCGGGACTTAGCCCGGGTAGAATTCGAATGCTTATACATACATAATCAATAATCAATACACATCCATACTTTATTTCACATAATTCAAGTAGGGTCACTTCTTGAGGACTTACCTCGGATGTTGTCGAACGGCTTTTTCGGCTATTCGATCACTTTCTTCTTCCCCTTGTCCAATTGTGGCCCTCTAAGCTCTTGAGCTTACTCTTGTTGCAAGTTTAGCCAAATTTCCTTCTAGATCTCTTCTAAACAAAGAAAATGAAGCAAAAATCCTTCCTTCTTCCTTAGTATTTTCGGCCAAAGAAGAGAAAAATAGGTGAACAAAATTTTTTTCTTTGCTTCTCTTTCACTCACGGCAAAGGGGGAAGGATGAGCAAATTTTGATTTTTGTTTCTCTTCCTACATGCTTAATTTTTTATCATTTATCACATCATGCATTAACAAAACATGTCATAACATGTCTTCCTTGCCCATATTCCCTTGTCATGGCCGGCCACTATACCATCCTTGGGGAAATTTGACATGCAAATCCTTATTTTTGCATGCATGCTCAACTAGTCATCACACATTTCCCCATCATACTTTCAAAGTTTACTACTAGGTCCTTTCTAGTGAAATTCACATTTATAATTTCTAAATTGAAACATCAAAATGTCATACACAATTTAACACATATCATAGGCATCAAATTAAATTTTTAATTATTTTTATGCCTCGGTTTTGTGGTCCCGAAACCACATTCCGACTAGGGTCAATTTTGGGCTGTCACAAAATCATCGAAAAAAAATGATCTATTTGTTGTCATTTATACGAACAAAATATTATGATCATGATCATTAAGAATTCAACGAGACCCTTCCTCGCGAATCAAACAAAGAAAAAGGAGGTGGTCCCCGTTGAGTTCTTACACTTTCATGCCTATAACTTTGTTCGTCCCATTTTATATCATATTATAGGGACGAACCCAATCTAAAATATGAACCATAAAAGAAAATACATATTAAACTGAGAGTTAATTGGACATTAATTCATTTAGAAAAAGATTTAAAAAAATCATTTTTTTTAAAGTAAGGTTAAAGTAGGCCATAAATCCTATTATTCTTTAAAAGTCTAGAATTTAATCCATGTACTTCTATTTTTAGGAATATAATTATCTATTTTTCATTTAAAAATTCAGGTTAAGTTGTTAAAATTTTTAAATTTGTTGATGTGAAATTTCAAATAAAAAAAATCCATTTGATAGTCATGTAAGTAAAAAAGTGATGTTCTAATGAATATGAATTTAACAAAATAATATTAAGCTGTGTGAATTATTGAACTGAATTTTAAAATTTAAAAAGTAAAAGAATTAGATTCCTAAAAATAAAAATAAAGAGATTAAATTTAAAATTTATGAAAAATACAAAGAATTATTGATGTGTTTTAACCAAAAAGTAATTAATAATTCTATAATAATATTTTCTATCTTTTTTATTTATATAATAAATCTAAAAAACTTTCATAATAAAATTTATACCTAGGTTGGTAGGGTTGGACCCCTTAAAATGAAATTCTTTTCATTTAGGTCCGTTTATAATTTATAAAATTTTAAATTAACAATAATAAAATTATACTTTGACACCAAAATAACAAAAATTGATGTAATGCTATAAAAATTATAAAAATATAAACTATTAAAATAATAAAATTACACTTCTACTATCATAAAATATATAATTTAATTCTAATTCTAATCCTAATTTTTTTTCTTTTTAACTTCAACCCTGCCTAAAACTTCAAACTTCTCAAATTCTGAACTTTATCAGTTAATCGAAACTTTATTATATAAATATAGTTTTAAACAAATTTTTTATATTACTATCTAATTACTATAAAAGAAAAGTCCGTAAAAAAACAAAAACCAAATGGGGGAGCGTGAAAGGCACTGACGGAGGAATGAGAGTGGGAGATTTGGGAATGAATGAAGATTAATGGTAAATAAAATCAAAATTTTAATAGAAATTAAGGGCAAATGAATAAATAAAAAAGAATTGATGTTCACATGGAGGCATGTGCAAAAGACCCCACCGTTGGAACGTTGGTGTTGGCGATAAGAGTACAGCCCGTTTTTCCCGGGACGGAGCCCGCTTTGTCTATATGCGCTGTTTTCCGGACACATTTATTTGTAACCATTTGCTAACCAAACAAAAATCCACGGTTCATATGTTAATTTTTATGTTTTTTTATAATTATAAAATACTATAGTAAAAATCAAAGGTACAGACATCAAGGCTTTTTCTTACATTTGCACCCACATATATTTGCACAATTATAATATATAAGAATTCAACATTTAATATTCTTAGTATCAGTAACTGCTATTTGTTGTTACATCTTTTTTACATACTAAACAACCTCTTCAACTTTTTATTTTATTTTATTTTATTTTATTACACCCTTAAAGTTTAGCTGGTATTCAAATAGGCCCTTATATTTTTACTTTAAAACTAATTATTGATGTGATATTTTAATAATGTTAAATATTAAATACTTTAAAATGCAGTACAAGTATGCTTTTATGCAATAGCTGTTTAGTTGGATTTAGGTTAAAGTTGAAGGATTTATTTAGATATAAAAAAAGTATAAGGGCTTTTCTAAAAAAGGTAAAATAGTTTAATGGTTTATTTGCATATTATCTTAAAAAACCAGATCCATGCAAAAACTAAGAAGGTTAAATAACATGGAATCATTATTTTTGGACAGAGTGTGGGTTTGATTTCAAAAGAATTTATTTGATTTGATAAATAAAAATATTTTAATTATTTAAATTTAAATTGAACAGAATGAAAGTGTCAAGAAAAAGTCGCGGACTAAACTTGGAGCTAGAAACATTAAGTAAGACACCTCATTGTGGAGTTGGTAGATTCATGATTCAATTAGCTGGCAATTAGAGATCTCCAATTACATTTTAGGCCTCCAATGCATGCATCTTTTTCACTAAAACATATGATTATTTATTATTTTATTTTGATTTGATTTGATATTTGACTAATATAATAATCACTTTTGTTTTAATTTTGATTTGATTTGATATTTAACCAATATAATCACTTTGCTTTATGAGAAATCTGAAAATTGGGTGTTGGTTGGTTGTGGAAAATTTAGTGGTTTGTGCGAAACAATATTCTTAACTTTCGGTGGATGGATGGTCACTATAAAAAAGATGTGAAAAAGGTAGTTACTAGATGAAGAGAAACAATAAAAGAAAATTCATGTAATAGTAGTTTTTTTTATTAATTAGTAAACTTATTTGTTAAGAGGTTTTTTTTTTTTAAATGGTAAACGATTGTTTATATAATATGACCGAGCTTTTATTGTCAATGCCTTTCCTCAATCATTCTTTTTACAATCAAGATTGAAATTATAATTTTTGAGCTTAGAGAGGAGAAGAAAAAAAAAATAACACTTAGCATAAGGGTAGATTTTCGGAGGAAGAGGAAGCAGATACATCTTAACACCAAGGACAAATGTCATGGTTGGCCTTAAATCTTGAACAAGACCTGTATTCATCTTGTCATGGTTGGCCACTCGAGAGGAAAATTGGCCTTCTTGATAGACGGTGATGTGATTAACATAGATTTAGCAAGGATTTACATGTGATCCATGTCACACTCCAAAAATCGAGTTAGAAGAATCGGGTTTGTAAAATCAAGAGTTGTCACACCTCGATTTATAATGTTATCATTGTGCGATGGTTAATTAAGAAAATTATTGGCCTAAGTGGTTAAGAAGTAGTGTAAGTACCTTTGGATACCTTTACTCCTATTCTAAAATATTTTAGAGGTTTAATAAAAAACTGACTTTAATATGAAAATAAGCATGTGTATGAATGTAAGGGGATTACCATGGATTAAGTTGTAGAAATAATGAGTCAATGAGATAAATATATGATGAATAAATATGAGATTTATTGTGAAATGAATACGTGTAAACTCTATGTTTGAAAGGTGTTGAAATAAGTCATAAACAAAGTTGAGGTAGAAATGAGTGGTTATGAAATGCCTTATTAACTAATAAAGTATTATGTATATTTTGGTTGCCATAAAGTTGCTAATAAGAATGATTTTGGCATATGAAAAGAGTCATAAAATAGGATATTAATGTAGAAATGTGTAAATATGTCACCATGGAAAATTTAGGGGTAAGTTATTTATTAAGTGTTAGAGAGTCCTTCCTAGAGATCCAAGTTTGAACTCATTTCCTTCAATTCTATTATTTTCGATAAAATAGGGTAAAAGTCAGACCCCTGAAATAAATATATACGGTTAAGAAATAAAATTAAGTAAGAAACGAGTTTGAGGCTTAATGCTTAAGAGTTAGAGCATCTATTTTAAGGACTTAGGTTTGCGCATCTCCTTTCCCTTTTAATTTTGTGATTTCGACCGTAACACCCTGAAACATATATATACAGTTTAGTATTTAAAACAAACAAGAAATGAGCAACGGACTCAATAGTTAAAGCATCAGTACTCTTAGAGAGCCTAGGTTTGAGCCCTTCACCCTTTTTATTTTGGAGATTCAGAAAGTCTCTCGAAAAGAAACAATATGTACAATTCAGTGTCAAAATTAAGCAAGAAATAGGCTTCAGGCCTAATGGTTAAAGGGCTAGTATTCACCCAAGTGACTTAGGTTCGAGCCTCCCATCCCCCTTCCTCAAAATTCCAAAAGAATTAGAATTCCACCATTTTTTTCTCTTCTTTTCCTAATTAGATTTTCATATTGTCCCTTTTCAAATCCTAATAGAATTTGCTCTCCATCTTTCTATTTATTCTCTTTTTATTTTCTTTCCCTCTTCTTTACATTATATTTTTCATCTTTCTTATTATTTTTTATTTTTACTTTATCGGATTAAAACATCCTCCATTCGATTGTTTTTTCCATCAGGTTTATCTTTTCCACCAAAAGCATCCTTATTTTTGCCTAGAAATGGTAAATACACCTTGTTCCTATGATTCGAGTTAGTAACTCCTCCGTATGAATCTCTAATTTTAATATTTAATTCGATCAATTGATCTATTTGAAATTTTTGCAGCTCTTTTGCAAATCTTTCCACTCTTGAAATCAACCGCTAATTGTGTACATATGTCGGTTGAAGGACCAAATTTAGGTGCATCAGACCAGAATCGAGCGTAAAGAACGTCAATTGGACTCTCGGTGAAAGGTATGTGTTCTTTACCAAGTGAATCAAGGCAAACCATGACTAGGATTAGGGCCACAAGACATGCCACATGGGAGTGTGGACCGCACGACCCCCCACATAGCCATGTGCCTTGCAAACCCTACGCTAGTTCCTGAACCACTAGGCCAAGAACCCTCCACATGCCCTGGCACATGGTCGTGTCTCCTTGTAGGTTAATTTTTACAATTGCCACATGGCCACAGTCTATTACACTGCTTGGCCACACAATCGTGTAACCCCTCCACACAGTCTATAGCTTCTCACACGGCCTAGCTACACAGTCGTGTGACCTTTACTTTACAGTTTTGCCTAGAACTTTATGATTTGTTCAGTTTAGTCCTTGAATAGTCTCCGAACTGTTTTTAGATTTTTATTTCTCTCATTTGAACCCCTAATAATATGAGTATTAGAATTCATGATCTGAATGATTGAATTATTACTGTATATGCATGACATGTGAATAATATATTCCTTTTGCATCTGTATTACTCATTGTATGTTCAATATGTCTTATGATACCGTTAAATTGAACACATGATAAACATGTATTTTGCTAATATATTGATTTGTTATAAGCATATTAATTGCTACCATATTGATCTATTTTAAGCATATAAACTACTAGCTTATTGATATGTTATAAGCATATTAATTGCTACTGTATTGATCTGTTATAAGTATATTGATTGCTACCTATTGATTTGCTACAAGCATGTTAATTGCTACCGTATTGATTTATTATAAGCATGTCATATTACATTGCATGGGATGGAATGATATACTTTCAATACAACCAAAGTTCCATTAAATAAAAAATCTAATCTTCAAAGGATTTTTATTTGGAAAAGATCTATTCCATTATAAAGTTTATTTGAAGACCTTTTTAAATGGATATTTTAGAGAAATTTTTTATTGTAATTGACCTGACGTCAAAAGTAGTATTTATTTTGGGATATTTTCACACTTAAGGAGCTTGTTTTCTAGGTATTTTAATATTAATTATTGCATTTTCAGTTGTTAGTAGCTCAGTAGTAAATTTAATAAAAAAGTGTTTTTGACACAATTTTTAGTGTTAATGACCTATTAGGTTGACATGGGCCTTAGCTAGGTTTTATTTGTGTATTTATGTGTGCAGGAGGCAAAATTTTAGGTTCAATTGATATAGGAACTTGGGATGAGTGTTGCACAAGCTTCCTGAGCCGTGAAAGCACGAAAAAAAAGTCCAAAGCCATGAAATGACTGCTATGGTGTGACGAAGAAAGTCTATGGCATGAAACGCACCCTGCTTTGCATTTCACGCCATAGCTTGAATGTAGGTCACAAGAAATGATGACGTTAGCAACTGTATTTTGGCAGATTCTCGTAGATTTTATTTCTTGCTTGCACCCAAAGTATTAGGGGCATATCAACCATAAAATGCACATATTTTAGCCTATAAATAAGAGGTTTCTGTACACAAATTATAACATTAATCCATCAAACATAGTTTACTATTTAGTTTTCTTTTCTTTTTATGTTCGCTTAGTCAGAACTTTTCTATTCCGATGTGAAGACAATTGCGAACGGAGATTGCTCTGGATTCGCGCTTCAATATATTATCAATGAGCATTTTCTCTATTCTTCTATTCCATTCTTTTATTTATACTCAGTTAACCTTATCAATTAACTGTTGTGTGAATATTAGAATGATTTCTTGTGCTTTATTCATATCTTGCATAATTTGTTTATTTAACTAATTAATTAATTAAGTCGGTTAATTAAAAAAAGAATAAGAGTTCATAATAAAATTAGTTCATATAAATTATGTGTTCTTAAACCTTAAGCTTGAAAACCCTAAAAAGTAATCAAATGTTAAACAAAGTCGGGAGACAAGTTTGCCAAGTAAAGGCTGAAAGGTAATACTAGTTAATTAATAGCTAATTCCTATTAAAAACCGAATTCTGAAATTAGTTAATCTTCTTTATATTAATTAGGAATTTAATTGATCATAGGCTAGAGGCTCGCATTGTTGACACTATGAATAGGAAATTTCATTAGGTTAATTTAGGTTTATCTAATTCGTTTAATTACTCTTTTAATTTGGATTCACACTACTATTTCATGACTCGATTAAATCAGTAATTATTTTGTAATTAATTTAATAATAATTTCTCCAACTTACAATCCCTTAGGTACGATCCTCGGAATACTTACTAAGTGTTTCATTGTGAACTTTACTAAATTATAATTTGACATGTATGCTTGGAGATACCGCACTTAAATATTTATATTTTTCTTTGCACGATTTTTACTATAAACCATAACACATTTATAGGTAGTCAGTAATTTATTATGTTTCTATAAGCCTTTTAATTCTTACATCAGACAACTTGTTTAAGTGAGATGTGTGAATTAGAAAGCATTTTATTTGTTCAATTAGAAACTGTTTATTTAAGTGTAAAATTGTAAGTAGCGTTTATCAGTTTGCGTCTAAGCTTTTAGGGGGAGAGACTTAGAGGGAAAGTGATCTAGTTTGAAGTATAGGAAGAAAGTTGTATCTTGGTGAGTAAGTTGGACTTAGACCACAACTTGTACTTGTTGTTTATAGTGGATTACTCTATAGAAAAGATCCTATAGATGTAGGAAGTTTTTGAGTGTCCATCTCTATTTTTCTACTGATAGTTACTTCATCTAATTGCAGCTGAATGAATATTTGACAGGAAAAATAAAAGAAATTTAATTTTTCACAAATATATTAAACTAAATTTTGTGATATCAAATAAAGTTATCTCATTTTCATATTTCTCTCATTCAATAACCAAACAGTATTACGCTATTCTAAAAGTTAAGAGTTCTAATAAAATGATGCAATTTAGGCCCATTAAGCTATGTATTATTCTTTATAAAATCATCTCTAAAGTGTTGGTTAAGCAATTAAAGAATATTTTGACACAATACATACAACATAATCAGTGTGCCTTCATTCTAAGTCACATGATTAGTGATAATAGGCCTGTTGCTCATGAATTTTCATGACATTATATTTTTGAATGGGTTTTAATCATCATTGGAATGATATCATTATGAATAGTGTGACAAATGTATCTTATTTGGATTGGATTAACGGTTCATTGACAGACTTTGTCATATCCCAAAAATCAAGTTAGTAAACTAAATATCATAATTAGGTTTATAGTAATAAATTAGGTAAAAAATATTAAAATAATAGACAAGATTAAAATTAATGTAGGGAAATTAAGATTAAGTATTAAATTATTAATTAATATAAAACGAATTTTAAATATGAAGCCGATTTTGAAAATAATTGATGAAATAGGTTTTTAAGGACTAGTTTGAAAAAGAGTGGAAATCCAAAGTGGTTAAAAGAGCAATTGCCCAATTTTTGAAAACTGGTTGGCTATTTAAATACCTAACCGTCACCTTCCCTCCTTCATCTCTTCCATTTGAAATCTCTTTAAAAATCCCAATCTAATTTTTCCTCTCAAATTAACCAAACAACTCAGACTCTCTAACCTCCCACACACCAAAATAACCTTCAATTTCAAAGAAAAACCACGATTTCTCTATCAAATTTGCCATTGTTCTTCTCAAGTTCATCCTCAAATTAAATCCATAGTTCATCGTTTTTAACAAATTAAGGTAAAATTTTGAATTTTTATGTTCAAGCAAAGCATGTTGTTATTTCAATTTGAGTTTTACTTGATTGTATGGATATTTTAATAGATCTAACATTTTGAAACTAAATTTTGATTAAAAAATGGTGAATCTAGAAATCATAAGTAAACCTACTTTTTAAAGTGATTTTTAACTCATTTTTAAGTACTTAGAAGATATTTCAACTCAATTTAATAGATCGTTAGTGATTTTTTAAGAATCAAACGTTTTCCCTCGTTTAAATGTTCATGAGAGCTTGATTTTTTAGAAAATTTAAATCCAAAAAATTAGATGAAAGTGAAGGTTTAGATCTATAATTAAGTGGTATTTAGGATGTTTTAAATCAAATTCGGGACTTTAAAATGAAGATTTGGAAAAGAATATCTTATTTTGGCAAAACTAGTTAATTTTCGGTAGTAATAAGAGAATGTGTAGACTTGCAATTTTTCTATGTTTTGGATGTGAATAAGGTTGTGATTAATGAGTTTTTAATGTGTTTATTACGTATGCAAAGTGTCGAATCAATCAAGAGTGGTTGGAATTGAAGCTTACCTAGTCTTTGGTGTTCAACCGAAAGTAATCTAGTGACCGGTCGGAATTGCTGCTTGTAGGCACAATTCAATGTGTTATTAGGGAGCCTAGAAACCTATCCTAATTTTCGATTGTAAATCCTAATTTCTAAATGTACGTATCTCTATTTGATCTATTATCGTTATGCAAATCATGTTTATGAGATGTGACATGTTATGTGAATTATCATGAAATGTGAATGAAAATGTTATGTGATTATGATTGAATATGATATGAGATTGCTGGTATTTATGCACATGATATGAGATCAATGTCATATGGCTATTTGAATGTTATGTGTGTAACACCCATAACCCAAATTCGTTGCCAAAATAGGGTTAAAAGGCATTATCGGATATATCGGAACATTTCACATTCATTTCACAAACATCATAGCATTATAAATCATACATCAATACAGAGTCCCTTATATAAGTCAACGAAACCTTAAACATGCTTTAAAAAGGGGTCGGGATTAAACTCAACACATAAAATTTTTTGAAACTTAAACATTTTTCAAAATTATACAGGTCACACGCCCGTGTGAGCAGGTCGTGTCAAAACAGGGCATACATATTGACTTGTCCATACGGCCACATGACACGCCCGTGTGCTAGGCCGTGTGAAAATTAGGGAGGCTACTGACTTGAATCACACGACCAGTCACATGCTCGTGTGTCTAGCCCGTGGCCGAAACTAACTTGGCCACACAGCCTAGCACATGCCCGTGTGTGCGACCATGTGGTCTGCCCAGGCTCATTTCAAAATGGCCCTCGAGCAACACAGCTGAGACACACCCCGTGTCCCTACTCGTGTGGGCAAAATTTAGGCCATTTACAAGGCCAATATGCCACCCTTTTGAGGGTCCTCCTTACAAGTAACATTCAAGCATCAAATACATCATATTTCTAACCAATTTCAACCACAAAACATTCATCATTCATATCATATATTCATCAACTAAATTCATTCCCATTATCCAAACTAAAACATGTAACACCCCTTACCCGTACCCGAGATCGGAACCAGGTACGAAGTGTTACCAGACATGTACTCGAACATTTTTGGGTAATACGGGTTATAAAATTTTGTTCCAATTTGAAACCATTCAAACAACATCTTAGTGTCCCTATTATAGGCCTACGATCCCCAAATCATGAAAAGGGTTCGGGAATAAACTGAGAACTTGAGAAAGTTCTTAGAAAATTTTCTAGGTTAAGCTTTACACGCCCGTGTGGAGGCAATGAACACGCCCTTATGCTTTGGGACACACCCGTGTTGAATTTCTAAAAATTATATTCCATTTCGAACCTATAGGGGATTTCACACGGCCAAGCACACGCCCTTGTCCTCCATACGACCTAGACACGCCTGTGTGGTCACCCGTGTGCAAAAACTCGAGCATTCTGTTTATGACGTCAGCTTGCATTTAGGGGCACACGGCCAAGACACACGTCCGTTTGCTAGTCCATGCCTTCCACACGGTTTGATACACATGGCCATGTCTCTACCCGTGTGTTTACTACCATGCATTCTGGCTTAAAAGTTTTAGGTGCAAGGGACACATGACCATACCACACGCCCATGGGGCGATCTGTGTGTCACACACGGCCTAGACACAAGCTCGTGTGTCTACCCGTGTGGACCTTGTTAGGCTATTTTTCAAGCCTTTGGTCACCCTCTATCAACCCCATACTCTTATAGGTTCCCATAATACATAACAAAGCCTAATTATACATCTTAAATGACCTTGATAAACCTCATTGCATGTAAACCTCATCTCATCGGTGTTACACATGCTAGGTTATTCCCTTTGTATTAAGGATTTCTATGCCTTAAAATACTTTTAAGATTGGCTCATTATTATTACTCATTACCAATTATGACTTAGTCATCCCGTGTGATTTGGTCACATTACATGTATGGAAATGTGGTAGGCCATATTTCTCCTCACTAGCACAATTGAACATAAACATGCACAAATTTGTAGGTCATAACCTGCATCAAAATGAGCCAATTCCCATGGCCATATACAAGTGAACATGTATACCTTTACAAGCCTTCATATTGGCAAATCAAATGACACATATAACAAAATAAACAAAAGCCCTATACATGCCATTGAACAAAATAAAAGTATCTATATACCAAAGCTGGACAAGATGATAGTGTGTTGAATCTCTGACCATTTTCCAATCTTTACGAGTCCTCGAGCTCTGTAAGACAGGGAAAAGAGAGGGGTAAGCATTTACATGCTTAGTAAGCCCGAATAATTGAAAACTAAACTTACTGATTAATTAGCATGCAACCATATTAGGCAATAAGACCAACAAGCATGGAATGGTTTCTCTATCACATGCACTCAATCAACAAGATAGTCACATAACAATGCACCATGTAACTTGTCTATGATGAGCTCATCATTCAACGTTTTCATTTTTATATCTCATGTTAATCCCGTTGAATTTCCTGGAAATCTCGATGGATTACCCATTTACCGTCAAGTCATAAGAGCGATCATCTCATGTACGCACTCCCTCGAACCTCACATCTTACGGTGGGATTACCAGTCCAGGCTAAATCCCTCGTAATATCAACTTATAAGGTAATGTCAGAATTACCAGTCCAGGCTAAATCCCTTATAGCGACAAACACCCTTAATGAGCTTGGATCTGAATTACCAATCCAGGCTAAATTCAGACCCTAATCGGATTCCTCGTCCGGGCTAAATCCACAAAGCACACATATTCTTCGGGAGGCTCTATCACTCAAGGAACACCCGTTCGGGCCAGATCCTTTCTATATTTGAGATCAACGGATTACCCATCTGGGCTAAATCCTTTCTGCAACACATGCAGGATCTCAAGTCACATGTAAATCATGGTTTACCCATCAAACTTCCTTTTTAACCTCAACTGCGACATTTATCATCATGTCATTATTAATAACACATTTCATGGATTTTCATGCCATCATCAAATACAATATTCATACATTCATAAAACATGCAGTTAGGTATATTATGAGTTTACTTTAAGTTATTCGAACTTACCTGGTATTCGTCTCGGTTTCGCGTTTCGGTTATTCCGAAACCTTTCGTTTCATTTGATCGACCTACGAAATTTGTTCCACGGGGTCTATAACAATAAAAATGAATCATTAATACCTCAAATTATTCCTTTCGAGTCTAAATTTCACCCTAGACAAAATGACCGTTTTGCCCCTAACCTTTCATATTTTTACGATTTAGTCCTTAGACTCGTATAATGAAATGCATGCAATTTATACCTTACCGAAGCCTAGCCGAATATTCTTTCCTCTTATGGCAGCCCACATTTTTCCATTATTTCTCATCTTTCTACCCATTTTTACAAATTTTACAAAATGGTCATTAAAGCCATTTCCATGAAAAATCACTTAGTAAAAGTTGTTTACCATCCTTTAAATTTTCATATTCCTCCATAAACCATCAAAGTACAAGTGACTCATACATGGGTAAATTTCTAAACATGAACCCTAGAATGAAATATGGGTAGGAATAGAGAGAGTAAGTTATCGGGATTTCAAAAATACAAAAATATAAAAACGGGGCTTGGGAGCACTTACTATTGAGCTTGAAAATGTTGAAAATCCTAGCTATGGAGGGCTTGAGAATTTTGGCTGGATGAGGGAGAAGAATGGCTGGTTTTTGCCTTCATTTTCCCATTTTATTTCATTAATTAGCTAAATGACCAAAACGCCTTTAAGACCTTTCTTTAAAATTTCATCCATACATGACCATTTTTGTTCAAAAGCTTAGAAATTGGGAAAATTTCTATTTAAGACCTTCTAATTAATAATATAAAGCAATTTCATACAAATTTCTTCTAGAATCCAAGTTTTTCAATTTATTCAATTTGGTCCTTATTTTCCAATTGGACACCTTACTCATAAAATTTCTTCGTGAAACTTTAACACATGCATATTCTCATATTCTAAACCTCATAATAATCATAAAATAAATATTTCAAAGTCAGATTTGTGGTCCCGAAACCACTGTTCCAACTAGGCCCTATTTCAGGATGTTACATTTCTCCCCCATTAGGGACTTTCGTCCTTGAAAGTCTTACCAGTAAACAGGTTTGGATATTGGCTTCTCATGGTTTCTTCCAGCTCCCATGTAGTCTCTTCCACGCCTTGTCAATGCCATAAGATTTTTACCAAAGCCACATCTTTATTTCTTAGCTTTCTAACCTCACGAGCCAAAATCTTAACCGGTTCTTCACCATATGTCATGTCCGGTCTAATTCCAATATCTGTCGGTGAAATCACATGAGAGGGGTCTGATCGATATCATCTTAACATAGATGGATGAAACACGTCGTGAATCTTTTCCAGTTCGGGTGGCAATGCCAAACGATAGGCTAATGGTCCAACTCTTTCAGTGATCTTATACAGTCCGATAAATTGCGGATTCAGTTTTCCCTTCCGGCAAAATCTCAACACCTTTTTCCATAGAGATACTTTCAAGAATACTCTATCTCCAACTTGGAACTCAATCTCTTTTTTCTATTCGATGCCGCTTTTAAACAGTCACGTATCACTTTAACCTTTTTTTCAGTTTCCTTAATTAGATCAACTTCGTGAATCTAACTCTCTTTGAGTTCCGTCCAATACAATGCAGTTCGACACTTCCTTCCATACAAAGCCTCATAAGGCGCCATATTCAAACTCGTTTGAAAACTGTTGTTGTAGATGAATTCTACCAATGGCAGGTATTTTGCCCAGCTACCCTAAAATTCGAGGATGCAATATCACAACATATCCTCAAGAATCTGAATCGCGAGTGAAAAGCGGTACTAAAGCTTAACTTTGTACCCAAGGCTTCTTGTAAGGCTTCTTGTAACTTTGTACCCAAGGCTTCTTGTAACTTGTCAAGTGAATAATCTGTCCTTACTGGAATAAAATGAGCCGACTTTGTCAACTTATCCACCACAACCCATATAGCATCTTTCTTTTTCAGGGTTAATGGTAATCCTGTCACAAAGTCTATAGTAACTCTGTCCCACTTCCATTCGGGGACCATTATAGGTTGTAACAAACCTGAAGGTACTTGATGTTTAGCTTTGCCTTGCTGACATATCAAGCATTTCGATACAAATCTAGAGATATCTCTTTTCATGCCGTCCCACCAGTACATTTTCTTCAAATCATTGTACATCTTGATACTTCCCGGATGAATAAACAAACGGCTATCATGTACTTCTTGCAAAATTCCCTGAATAATTTCATCGTTCCTCGATACACAAACTCTGTCTCTAAACATTAAACATCCATCAGGACCAATCTAAAAGTCTGATTCAATGTTCGACTCACATTGAGTTCTTTTAGCTTGCAGGTCATTATCATTAGTCTGAGCATCATAAATTTCCTGAAGAAATGTCGGCCTAGCCCTTAGCTCTGCCAAAACTGAACCATCATCAAACAATGCCAATCGAGTGCCCATGGCCATCAGTGCAAACAAGGAGTTTCTGCTTAACGCGTCGGCGACCACATTCACCTTTCTAGGGTGGTAATCAATGATCAGCTCATAGTCTTTAATTAATTCTAACCATCTCTGCTGTCTCAGATTTAATTCTTTTTGAGTCAGAAAATACTTTAAACTCTTGTGCTCTGTGAATATACGACAAGTCTCACCATATAAGTAATGCCTCTAGATTTTCAAGGCAAAAACAATGGCGGCAAGCTCTAAGTCGTGCATTGGATAATTCTTCTCGTGTGGCTTCAACTGCCGTGAAGCATAGGCTATCACCTTGCCATCTTGCATAAGTACACAACCCAGTCCATTTAAGGATGCATCACTGTAAACCAAAAAGCTTCTAACCTCAGTTACATTTTTAGGTAGTTTCCATTCAACGACAGCAGAGATATTACTTGGATCAACTTGAATGCCTTCACTCGAAACAATATGATCCTAAAACCCTACCTCTTAGAGCCAAAACTCACTCTTGCTACACTTAGCATAAAATTGCTTTCCTCGTAAGGTCTGCAACATAGTTCTCAGATGCTTCGCATAGTCTGTCTCATCCTTGGAATAAATCAAAATATCGTCAATGAATACAACGATGAACTTGTCCAAGTATGGCCGAAATATCCTATTCATTAGGTCCATGAATATGGCCGGTGCATTCGTTAACCCAAACAGCATGACAAGAAATTCATAGTGGCCATACCTCATTCTGAAAGCTGTCTTAGGCACGTCCGATTCCTTGACTCACAACTAATAGTAGCCGGATCTCAGGTCTATCTTAGAGAATACAGTGGCTCCCCTCATCTAGTCGAACAAATTATCAATCCTTGGCAAAGGATACTTATTCTTGATAGTTACCTTATTCAGTTGCCGATAATCTGTACATAGCCTCATTGAATCATCTTTCTTCTTTACATATAATATGGGAGCACCCCAAGGCGAAAAACTCGGTCTTGCAAAACCTTTATTCGTCAGCTCTTGCAACTGTGCTTTTAAATCTTTCAGCTCAGTTGGTGCCATCCTATATGGAGCAATAGAAATAGGACCTATTCCTGACCTCAGTTCAATACCAAACTCTATCTCTCTTTTAGGAGGTAATCCGGGTAATTCCTCCGAGAACACGTCTTGATATTCACATACTATTGGTACGAACTCAATCTTCAAATTAGTTTTCTCAGTGTTTAGAACCAAAGCAAGGTAGGCTTCGTACCCTTTTCTCATATATCTCTGAGCCATCATTGAGGTAATTACAACCGAAGTGTACCCAATTTTCTTGAATCAATCCTAGAACCTCACCATCTGGGCACTTCAATACAATATACTTGTTACTACAGTTTACAATTACATCATGCAGGGCTAACCAATCCATACCAAGTACTACATCAAACTTATCAAATGACAATAAGATAAGAATAGCTGGAAAGCAATGACCTTGAATCATCAAAGGACAATTCTTACAGACTTTATCAACCAGGACTGACTTGCCTAATGGGTTCGACACTCTGATAATAAATTCCGTAGGTTCAATGGATATATTCGTACTAGACACCAATCTCATAAAAATGTATGAATGCATCAATCTCGGATCAATTAAGGCAACAACACAAATATTAAAAATAGAAAAGGTACCCGTGATGACGTCAGGAGCTGAGGCTTCCTTTCGAGCGCGTATTGCATATGTTTTTACTGGGGCTCGAGCCTCTAATTTTGCAGTGTCTTTAGCCACAACTCGATTTCCACTAGCACTTCTAGGATACTTCGGAGGTCTACCTCATGGAATAGGAGCACTCGACTTTGGGCCTACTTCCACCTCTTTATTGGTTCGCTCAAGACAATATTTGAGGAAGTGGTCAAGAGAACCACATTTGTAGCATGCACCGTTCTTCATTCGGCACTCTCCGAAGTGAAATTCATTGCAGCTTTTGATCATCTACACTCCCCACACTAGTCACCATTGGGGAGGAGGACTTCTGGTTACGTCGTTTGGAACTTCTCGCTCTACCTAAATATCCTACCGATGAAGTGGAGCGTTCATGTTGACTCCTTGATTTCATTGTGGGAAATGAGAGCGTCTTACCGCTGAATCTCTTTCTCAAAACTCGAGCTTCTCTCTTTGCTTGTTTCCTTTCATTATTGAGCTCCTCGGCCTTCTTAGCCCGATCAGCTAATGCAGCAAACTCTCGTATCTCAAGGATCTCAATCAATAACTTGATTTTGTCATTCAGACCTTCGTCAAAGTGTTTACACATTTCTGACTCTGTTTGGACCCATTCAGTTGCACACTGACTTAGTCTCACGAATTCCCTTTCGTATTCTGATACCGTCTTATTTCCTTGTTTGAGTTCCAGGAATTCCTTCCGCTTCAAATCTAAGAACCTTTGACTGATGTAATTCTTCTTCAACTCTGCTTGAAAAAATTCCCAAGTGAGGTTTTCCTTTGGTACCACTGAAGATACATTCTTCTACTAGTGGTGTGCAGTATCCTTTAGAAGAGATATAACACACTTTAAACACTGCTCAGGTGTGCACAATAATTTATCTAATACTCGTGTAGTATTCTCGAGCCAAAACTCGATCGTTCAACATCATCATCAATCTTAGCTCTAAATTCCTCAGCCCCATACTTTTTAAGCTTGTCTACAGGGGCTTTACCAATTCTTACAGGTGCCATACCTCGTGGAAATTCCTCATCAGGTTGGTTAGGGGGCGGGGGAGGTCGTGGTATGTTGGGGCGATATCTCAAATAATTCCCAAACCAGTCGTCCATCATGTCAAAGAAGGTAGTTCTGGCCTCTTCTCGGCCTTCAGACATAGGCCTTCTACTACTAGTAGAAACGACTCGTTGTACAGAAGCTGGAGCATGACTCTCGGCTCCCTCAGGCTTATCTTGTGCTTCATTGGAAGACATTTACTAAATTTAAAGACAATTAAATAGTTAGCAGATGTCACACTATCAACATTCGTATAACGACATGTTTAGTGAAACTCAATACTCTTTACTGTAGTTCTAGAACCGACTAAATCGTAGCTCTGATACCACTAAATGTAACACTTCTTACCTGTACCCGAGATTGGAACCAGGTACGGGGTGTTACCAGACATGTACTCGAACATTTTCGGGTAATACGGGTTATAAAATTTTGTTCTAATTTGAAACCATTCAAACAACGTCTTAGTGTCCCTATTATGGGCCTACAAGGTCCAAATCATACATTGAAAAGGGTTCGGGACTAAACCGAGAACTTGAGAATATTCTTAGAAAATTTTCTAGGTTAAGCCTCACACGCCCATGTGGAGGCAAGGCACGCGCCCGTGTACTTTGGGACACTCCCGTGTCCTACACCCATGTTGAATTTCTAAAAATTATTTTTCATTTCGAACCTACAGGGGATTTTACATGGCCAAGCACATGCCCGTGTCCTTCCCACGGCGTAGACACGGCCTTATGGTCGTTCGTGTGCAAAAACTCGAAGCATTCTGTTTGTGACGTTAGCATATATTTAGGGGCACGCCGCCAAGACACACGATTGAGACACAAGGCCGTGTCTCTACCCGTGTGTTTACTACCATGCATTCTGACATAAAATTTTTAGGTGCAGGGGACACACGACCAAACCACACGGCCTAGACTGAAGCTCGTGTGTCTACTTGTGTGGACCTTGTTAGGCTATTTTTCAAGCCTTTGGTCACCCTCTATCAACCCCATACTCTTATAGGTTCCCATAATACATAAGAAGGCCTAATTATACATCTTGAATAACCTTGATAATCCTCATTGCATGTAAACCTCATCTCATCAGTTTTCACATGCTAGGTTATTCCCTTTGTATTAAGGATTTCTATGCCTTAAAATACTTTTAAGATTGGCTCATTATTATTACTCATTGCCAATTATGACCTATCCATCCTATGTGATTTAGTCACATTACATGCATGGAAATGTGGTAGGCCATATTTCATCCTCACTAGCACAATTGAACATAAACATGCACAGATTTGTAGGTCATAACCTATATCAAAATGAGCCAATTCCCATGGCCATATACAAGTGAACATGTATACCTTTATAAGCCTTCATATTGGCAAATCAAATGACACATATAACAAAATAAACAAAAGCCCTATACATGCCATTAAACAAAATAAAAGTATCTATATACCGAAGCTGGACAAGATGATAGTGTGTTGAATCTCTGACCGTTTTCCAATCTTTACAAGTCCTCGAGCTCTGTAAGACAAGGAAAAGAAAAGGGTAAACATTTACATACTTAGTAAGCCCGAATAACTGGCAACTAAACTTACCGATTAATTAGCATGCAACCATATTAAGCAATAAGACCAACAAGCACAGAATGGTTTCCCTATCACATTCACTCAATCAAAAAGATTGTCACATAACAATGCACCATGTAACTTGTCTAAGATGAGCTCATCATTCAACGTTTTCATTTTTATATCTCATGTTAATCGCGTTGAGTTTCCTGGAAATCTCAATGGATTACCCATTTACTGTCAAGTCATAAGAGCGATCATCTCATGTACGCACTCCCACGAACCTCGCATCTTACGGCGAGATTAGCAATCCAGCCTAAATCCCCCGTAATATCAACTCATAAGGTGATGTCGGGATTGCCAGTCCAGGCTGAATCCCTTATAGCGACAAACACCCTTAATGAGCTCGAATCTGATTTACCAGTCCAGGCTAAATTCAGACCCTAATCGGATTACCCATCCGGGATAAATCCACAATGCACACATATTCTTCAGGAGGCTCGATTACTCAAGAAACACTTGTCCGGGCTAGATCCTTTCTATATTTGAGATCAACGGATTACCCGTCTGGGCTAAATCCTTTCTGCAACACATGCAGGATCTCAACTCACATGTAAAACATGGTTTACCCATCGGACTTCCTTTTTAACCTCAACCGGGACATTTATCATCATGTCATTATTAATAACACATTTCATCGATTTTCATGCCATCATCAAATACAATATTCATACATTCATAAAACATGCAATTAGGTATATTATGAGTTTGCTTTAAGTTATTTGAACTTACCTGGTATTCGTCCCGGTTTCGCGTTTCAGTTATTCTGAAACCTTTCATTTTCCTCGATCGACCTTCAAAATTTGTTCCTCGGGGTCTATAACAATAAAAATGAATCATTAATACCTTAGATTATTCCTTTCGAGTCTAAATTTCATCCCTGGACAAAATGATCATTTTGCTCCTAACCTTTCATATTTTTACGATTTAGTCCCTAGACTCGTATAATGAAATGCATGCAATTTCTACCTTACCCAAGCCGAGCTGAATGTTCTTTCCTCTTATGGCAACCTAAATTTTTCCATTATTTCTCATCTTTCTACCCATTTTTACAACTTTTACAAAATGGTCCTTAAATTCATTTCCATGAAAAATCACTTAGTAAAAGTTGTTTACCATCCTTTAAACTTTCATATTCCTCCATAAACCTTCAAAATACAAGTGAATCATGCATGGGTAAATTTCTAAACATGAACCCTAGAATGAAATATGGGTAGGAATAGAGAGAGTAAGTTACCGGAATTTGAAAAATACAAAGAACATTAAAAACGGGGCTTGGGAGCACTTACTATTGAGCTTGAAAATGTTGAAAACCCTAGCTATGGAGGGCTTGAGAATTTTGGCTGGATGAGGAAGAAGAATGGCTGATTTTTTCCTTCATTTTCTCATTTTATTTCATTAATTAGCCAAATGACCAAAATGCCATTAAGCCCTTTCTTTAAAATTTCATCCATAAATGCCCATTTTTGTCCAAAAACTTAGAAATTGGGCAAATTGCTCTTTAATACCTTGTAATTAATAATCTAAAGCAATTTCATACAAATTGCTTCTAGAATCCAAGTTTTTCAATTTATTCGATTTGGTCCTTATTTTCCAATTGGACACCTTACTCATAAAATTTTTTCATGAAACTTTAACACATGCATATTTTCATATTCTAGACCTCATAATAATCATAAAATAAATATTTCAACATCAGATTTGTGGTCCCGAAACTACTGTTCTGACTAGGCCCTATTTTAGGATGTTACCAAACATACCTTATTTACCTACCAAACACATTCAATTATACATATCCTTGTCACTAAGTTTCACATTCTTTCTCATGCCAAACTATTACCAAATTCCGAAATAAAAATATACCATAACTTACCAAAATCGACCATTTTATTTGGTCTTTCATAACACATCATATAGATAATATTATACCACATGATTCATACAAAAAAATCTTTCATTTACACAACCAAAAAGAAGCCAAATCACATGGCTAGATATAAACATAACCAAACATATACAATTACTTCTAGCCTATACGTGCCATACTTCATATTTACACTTTGAAAAAGTACCAAAAATGAGTCGATAGTGTGGTGATGATCCTCGATGATCCCTGAGCTCCTAGCAGCTTTGATATCTATAAAATAATAAAAACACACACAAAGTAAGCTTTCAAAAGCTTAGTAAGCCATATGCAAATAAACTCATCACAAATCACAAATATAAACAAGTCATAGGGTATGAATCATAGCATAATTCAATGTCAAGTTCATATTTCTCATTTAGCTTAAATAATTATAACCACTTACTCATAGGTACATCACACTTCCATATAATACAAACATATCTCATATGTTCACACATATAAACATATACTTACCTTTCATTTTAAATCTTAATATACATTTCATACGTACCTGAATCATATACATGTTCACATAGCCATTCATTTTCTCGAAATGCCCGTTGAACCGTTCGGAATGAATAAGGATACTCGGATAGCTCAGAAAGCTCGTAAAATGCCAACGTTCCAGACGTGGTCCTACATGTAATCAAATATTGATGCCACTGTCCCAGACAAGGTCTTACACGAAATTAAATACAATACCAATGTCCCAAACATGGTCTTACATGTAAATCATAATTCGATTCCAACGTCCCAGACATGGTCTTACACGAAAACAGATATTAGATCCTATGTCATGACATATGTATCCTAACTATTTCTATGGTTCATACAGGGCTTTTCAAACTTCGGGACTTTGTTTATACTCTCTTGGATATTTCATATTCAATGCATTAAGCTATTCATCATTATTAAATAGCATATAAGCACAAATAAATTATTTCAAAAACATTTATTTGTATATAGACTTACCTCGTACGGGTATGAACAGAAACGAACGGCTATTCGACGACTTTCGACTTTCCCCGATCTAATTTTGTTTTCTTTGGTTCTTGATCTATATAAATTCAAATTTAACTCTTTTATTCACCAAATCATTCAAATCAATCCACAAACGCACATTTAGGACATTTTACAAATTAGCCCTCACATTTTCACATTTTGACACTTTAGTCCCTAATTTAAAAAATCACAAAATACAAAAAATTTCCTTATACATATGCTTAGCCGAATTTTTATAGTGTTCATATAAGTCCATATATTTCATTTATTTCATATTTTAATCCCTCAAAATATCATTTTCACAATTTAGCCCAAATTACTCAATTTCATCAAAAATTCAAAGACAAAACTTAGTAATCTAACACATATCTTTCATTTACTAAAATCAAACTTCATAAAGCTCATAGTTTCATCAATGGAATAACTCAAAATCATTAATAAAATCAGAAATTGAGACATGAGCTTGATAGTATACAGAGCAATGATTACAAAAACATAGAAATTATCAAAAATCGAATAAAAACAGACCTTTAATCAAACTTGGAAGTAGTCGAACCCTAAAACACCATGGAAGCTTTCTTT
The DNA here is from genome assembly GCF_025698485.1 of Gossypium arboreum. Lineage (NCBI taxonomy): Eukaryota > Viridiplantae > Streptophyta > Magnoliopsida > Malvales > Malvaceae > Gossypium > Gossypium arboreum. The sequence goes on from NC_069075.1 coordinate 133,401,657, forward strand.
TCTTTCTTAATATTCGGCCAAAAATAGGATAATGAAGCCAATTTTTGATTTTGTTTTATTTAATACATAATAATTATACTAATCACTATTATATTCTAAATGAATTTCATTTATAAACATAAAATAAATGGCTATAATGGTCCACTTACACTTCCAATGGTCTATTAACATTATAAGGACCTCAAAATTAAGAAGACATAGCAAATAAGCACTTTAACAAATAAAAGGCCACTTTTACATTTTACGCGATTAAGTCATTTTATCAAATTGAGCACACAAACGATTAAATTTTCATACGTAATTTTCACACATACTAATTCACATATAATAAGCATGGAAAATAATATTAAAATATTTTTATGACTCAGATTTGTGGTCTCAAAACCATTATTCCGACTAGGGTCTAAACCGGGCTATTACAATGTGAGCACTTGAAAATGCCTTATATGAGATTTGATTAAGTGGTATGGATATGTGTTATACGATATGTGAAAGTGTACATAAAATAGTAAGTTCATGTGTGCTTACATAGATGTTGGCATTATGATATTTTGGAACCATTGGATATCATTGGCATGCAATAGGATTGTGAATACTCACTATTATTTGCTTTTGTATGTCGACATTGAGGCCCTGAGACTGGTTTGGAGACACAAAGGGATGTTGAGCTTAGCTCCATTCAATGGGATTGGTTGGCGTGTTTGAAGAGTGTTAGCTTTATGTTACACTTTTATGGGACTGGTATAGACTCTATGAGTCCTTTGGTGTGATGGGAGATCCACTAATCCAATCATACATGTAATGCCTTAAAGGTGTTTCCACTAATCCAATCATACAGAATGTTAATATTTTATCATCAATTGTTATGATGTATGCTTGATGTAATACCTTGGGAAAATAATATAGTATGCTTTCTTATAATATTAAGATTGTGGTTTATTTGTGGCCATTTTGAGCACTCTCTGAGTTTGTAAACTCTCACACTCTTATGTATATTTTGAAGATAAATAGTTGGTTCATTGGAGGAGAAGTGAGTCATCCAAGTGATCCAAAGCAAGGCCAAAATTTCTTGAGTATGTGTTGTGTTTTCTATTTTAATAAGGAAGGAAATATAGGACCTTACTTGGGGAGTTATACTTTGATATTTTTAGGCTGTAATGGACATTTTAAGGACTGTTTATGGACTTTTATAACTGGCTTTTGATCATTGATTGCTTGAGAATGATAATTTTAAATATGCACGTTATGATGATTTGAGTTACATGATAAATGATTTGTATGCCTATATCTAAATAATGATATAGATGTTTTTAGTGCATTTTGGATGTCGTAACAAGTTTTAAATGACCTATTGGTATGAAATAGACCTTTGATGCACATAAACATGCTGGTAATGCAAAATTGGTATGTTAAGTAATTGATTTATGACATTAGGAATTGTATGCTAGCATAACTATTTACCTTCGATGTTGAATTCTGTATTGGTAAGTTTTGAAGTGTATGAACATACTTGACACAATCTATGCATGCTATATGATATGTTGGATTAGAGACATTAGGCTAAATGCAAGAATTGGTATGCTTGTTAATGTGACAAAGTGTCATATGTAGTTTTGGGCTATTTTCTGCAGAAATTGCAGACGACCTTGCGATGACGTTCTAATGATGTCACAATAAGAGATTGACGTCGAGACGAAGAATGTCACTGGTTGTGATATAACATAATGAGTGATTGAACCATGTTGTGATAGTTTTGCAATATAGTCCTGATTTTTATACTATGCAATTGGAATCCTTAAATGCAATGAAATTACTTGAAAATTTGCATGGTTAAGTCCTACTTGGTTAATGTCAAAATTTTAATCTTGATTTTACAAAAAGGATTTTCGAAGTATTTTAATAAACTTACGAATTAGTCCTTAAATCTTTATCTTATAATTAAATGAGTTTTCTTATCGTTTTGAATTGTTTCTTTCAAATATACTCTAAGTTCAAGTGCTTTATACAATATGTATGCTTAAATTGTTGAGTTATGTATGATTTGTATATTACGTGAGAAAAGACGAATTTACCATTATTGTTGTATTGCCTAGAGTAGCACAACAGAAGCATGATTTAGAGTTTATATGTTTACCCTGGACTATATGATTGATGTTTCTGCATGTAAATATGGTGTGTGAATATTGTATGGTGTGAGTGGTGGTTTTGTGGTTTGTTTGGTGGTAAGTAAGGAGAGTTACCTAAGTGGCTAATGTGATGTTCTGGAGTTGGATCGGATCGTCCTGGCTGAGTTTAGGGGTACCACAACTCTTTGTAATAGAAAAGGGTCTTTAACAAGGCGACCCATAATCTCTTTACTTGTTTTTATTGTGCATAAAGGTTTTTCCACCTATGTTTGCTTGTGCCTAAATAAAAGTCTCTATTAAGGGTTCAAGTTAGTTGGTATAGTCCTAAAGTGAACTACCCTTTAATTGTTGATGACTATCTACTTTGCATGAGAAATAGTTAGGCAGAAATAGTAAGGTTTAAGGGTGTGCTATAAGAGTATACAAGTGGCTGTGGGCCAAGGTTGTTGGATAAATTATTGATCTACTTTAGTCCAAATACGCTTACTCGATAGGGTGAGTTGACTTTAGTAATTCTTAGTGTCTAAGAGGAAAATGATCATTACAAGTATTTGGGTGGCATTTGATATTGGGTAAATGAAAGTAATTTGCTTTTTAATATATAGTACATAAATTTAACCTATATGGTTACTATTTTATGGTGGATGAAAGGTTTTTTCAAAATATATTTTGCAATCTATTCCCACCTCCAAGATGATTTGCTTCCTACTACCTAATTTAGTGATTAAAACCATTATTTGACAAGGAAATTTTGGTGGTTTAGTAAGCATAAAGGTTGTGTTATGTTAGAGTGGAATACCATCAAACATTTGAAAGGGATGGGTGGCCTACGCTTTAAAGATCTCAAACTATTTAATTTGACTCTATTAGGCATGCAGGTTTGGTCGTTAATGCACCACCAAGACACACTTTTCTATCAAGTGCTTGCGGATAAATACTTCCTTGAAGGAAACATATTAGATGTGAAGCATGTTGATAAACTATACCTTTCGTAGATGAGTACTTGGCAGGCTTGTATGCATTTATGTAACACCCCATACTCGGCCTAGACGTTAAGACCAAGTCTAAAGAGTTACATTAAATGTTATTAGGAAACCAATTTTTATAAACACAGTTACAAGCCGTCTAATAGATTATAAACATTTATAAAAAGAACCAAGCAACAAATCAACCATGTTAAAAATTCATAATACGAAGAAAATAATGAAATTACTAATAATATAAAAGGGTGATTAAACAGAAAGATTGAGCTTCCATTACGCTGACCTGATCAAGATTGTGAGTTACCTATAATTCAATCAACAAATAAAATGAGTTGATAACTCAGTGTGCAACCGATATAAATTCAAATGGAAGCATAAATATAATGTTAAATTGCTAAATTTGTGTTCAAATCAGAATCAAAGGATATTCGGTATAGTCTTAAAAAATCAGATGGAAAGTAAAATAATTCAAGTTCAGATATAGAATGGATCGAAAAGAAATGCAGTTTTTCCTACCCCCCATTCGCTACACACCATCTCTGACTAACCCAACACACCATTAAGGGGATTTAATACCCATCTAGCCTGACACACACATAGTGTAGGTATAACATGGTCACATAATTGTAGACTAGCTGCCAGAACAAATTGTGATAAAATGCCAGATTCACATATAGATTGTGGCTTAGCCACTGAACCAGAACAGATCACTTCCTCCTTTACACAATTCATGTATAATGCAAATGCATATTACAGATGTAAGATATCAACAATCATCATATTCAATATACATTTAGATAGTCAACTATTCAGTCTCAGGTCATCAGCTAGCACTTATACGGTCTAATTTAGATCATACGTACACTATGGAAGGCCTACGTTCGAGTCAAACGACACTTACGGCCCCAGGGATAAATCCCACTTCTGACCAAAATGCCCGTGTGGTTTCACATGGACTGGCCTATGTGGCTCCACATAGCCTAACACATGCTCATGTCATCTGCCCATGTGGCCTTGAATTATAAATAGTGAGTCACACGGCCTGGACACACACTCGTGCCTCTAGCCTGTGTGGTCCCTAATGGCAAACAGTGAGTTATAGGGCCTGGACGCACGCCCGTGTTCCTGGCTCATGTAATGGCAAACAGTGAGTCACACAGCCTGGACACACATCTATGTCCCTGGTCCATGTGGTCCTTAATGGCAAGTAGTGAGTCATACGGCTTGGACACACGCCCGTTTCCTTGGCCCATATGGTCCTTAATGCCAAACATTGAGTCACACGGCCTAACACAAGGTCATGTGGCCTCGACAGTCATGTTTTCCAGCGTATGAATTTCATAGAGAGTCAAGTTTTCAGTATGCGCCTGAAGAAGTTTCGAAGTTAGAACAATGTAGAAGACTCTCGCAGCCTAAAGCAACCATTCAAAAATTCAATTAACAACTTAATTGAACTAAAATGCTAAATCACAATTGAGTTTCTCTACGTCGAAAACTTCAATGCAAAAACCTCGAAACATAAAACAATCACTTACCAACGATCATTTGGCCCTTAACAGAAATTAAATTATCGAAAGAACACTACTCTCAGGATCTTTGCCTAACGGAAGAAAAACAAGCAATTAATAAGAACTCGAGAAACCCTTACTGTAACATTCAAACTTACAATGCAACGACAAAAACAAACAAAAGCAGAAACAAAACAAAAGGAACTTACATAGAACCTTTCAATCAAAACAATGGATACCACGGTGACCTCGATTTATCCCACTAGCAAAGTTACCAAGGCAAATAAAAAAATAAAGAAAAGAAAAGAAAGAAGATTTACAACATTTAACAAAAAAAAAGAACGTTAATTAACGTAAAAAAATAAATCTAACAAAAATATTTACAACATTTAACAGATGACACACACAAAAAAAATTTCTGTCAACTATGCAGAGACTCAAACATGGGATTAGGTGTAGAGGTTAATTTAAAAAGAGAGAGCAAAACTTCCTAAAAACTTGACTCGAACCCCTAACCTCAAACACATACACAAAGCACATAGCCACAAATGCAGAAATTTAATTATGATAGAATTCAACAGCTAGACAATCATAATTTTGGGGTGTTACAATTTAGACTAAAGGTTTACATGGATAAGTAATACGAATAAGTAATATCAAGTTGTAATTTTCTTTACTTTGGCAAAGTTTCTTTTTGATGAAACATCATTTGCACAACTTAATAAAATCCTTTAAAACAACTTTCAACTTTTAGAAAGCTTCAAACACATTTTGAATTATTTCCAAGGTGTTTAAACATGGCTAATAAATAAAATGATATCCCGATACCTCAAACGACTTAAACATACAAACCTTGAAGGTGTAATGGAGTAAGTTTGGAGACTTGAAAGGAAAATCTCAATATTTGGCTTATAAGTCTTGTGACTTGCCTTATCTACTGTAGCTTTTTAACTATTGAATTGCAAGTACTGAAACCAAACCCCTAGTATCGACACCTGGGCATATGGGACTTGAAAATTAGCTTAAAAACACTCCAAAACGATCTCAAACATAAAAAAAATCATACCATTAAGTTCCAAATAATCTTAGAACATTATCAAAGCTTATTAAACTCAATGACATCTCATAGCATGTCCAAATCAATTCATAAACCAAAAATTAACTTGAAAGTATCAAAAGTATCAGAAACATCATTGAAAACACAATTCAACTACAAGCTTAGTATTGAGCAAAACTTAACCTATGTACATGGCTCATTACATGGCTCATTAAGCCACTCCAATACAAGGCAAATGAAAATACACTTTTACTCCCTTAGGTTGAGATGCGACCCACAAACATAGCAAAAACGAGCTAGTTCTTCCACTTGGAACCCAACCTAAAGTTTATGTAACATCCCAAAATTTTGGTATAATGTATAAAATTGTTTCATGTGTAAGTTTTATCTCCATTAATGGTCCATTTTTTTTTTTGTTATTATTCAATTCTCAATTTACTTTATTAATTTTGTTTAATAATCCCTTTAGTTAAAAGCATGTAAGACATTTATACTTCTTAACTTATGTTTTAAGAAATGTATTGTGATGAATTTAGTACGATTAGTGCTTAATGAATCATAAGAGTTTAATGAATGCAAATTAATCTTGTATTAGTGTTAGAATTTTTCTGATGGAAAAACCTTCATGTTTATGTCTATATATACGTAGCAATGTAAAATGCTCTTATGCTCAACATTTCATAAAACATACAATATGTAAGTGCATTGCTAGCAACATAGAATAACCAATATACATAAAATAAATATCAATAAATATCAATTTATTATTTATGATGATGTTTTTATTTTATATAAAATATTTAGATATATCTAATATAGTTTATAAATTTTCTAACTGGTGGTATCGAGCTATTTTTTCTTTCTATCTTGTTGTTATAAATTTATGTGTATATATTGGAAGATAGTTGATTAATAAAATTAGGTCCGAACTAGGTTGGGTTGACTCGACTAAAAGTTGAAAATAAAGAAAATGACATTTTCGTTTAATTGTAATAATAGTTTTTTAAAATATTCTTAGAAAATTTAAATTTTTTATTAATTGAATTTAGGTGCTTGGTTTTATGCATAATTATGTAATTCATGTTATTATTGTATTATTGTCCGATTGCTTTGTTTAAATTTGTAATTATTATATATTTATACATGCATATTTTCATTTTACTTATATCCATAAAACTAGATGTCATGTGATTAATATAATTTTGAATAATTAAATAATAACCACGACATCTTTAAATATTTTTAAATTATATATTAAGTACTGATGGTCACTAAACTAACTATAAATACAACTAAGGTAAGTGCACCTATCGAACAATAGTATTGTATCTACAAGTACTGAAAGTACTAGCAATTATCGTCTTTCTATTATTTAGCTGACAAATTGGAGTGATTGTTTTTAATCTAAAATTACTAAACTAATCTAACTAAGAATGCAATAGAGAATGAAATAAGAAAATAATTGAGGATAACTAATGAGATAGACAATACCTAGGAAAGAATCCACCTAGACTTCACCTATTATTATGAATCTGAATGAAACAATTTATTCACTTGCGTCTTGATCCGTAGAAATCTCTGAATTATGTTAATATCTCTTTCGAGAGTAAGAACAATTGACTCTAGATTGATTAATTGAAATCTCTTTCTAATTAAAAAGAACAATTGACTCTAGATTGATTAATTGAAATCTCTTTCTAATTAAAACCCCTATCGTTGCATTAACTCGATCTATGGATTCCCCTATTAGATTTAACTCTAATCTAGTAGATTTATGTCGTCTTATGTCTAGGATTTCATGCAACTCCACTCAATTATGCTAGATCTACTCTTAAACAGGGACTTTTGCTCTACTGAAATAAGCACATTAAACAAGAATTAATATCCCGAAAATATTAAAACAAGAAATAAGCTTCCATAATTGAGAACAAGAGTCAAGTATTTAACAGAAAATCAAATAATAAGATTCATCATAGGTTTCATCCTCCCTAGGTATCTAGAGAATTTAGTTCAAAATCTTGTATAGAAAACTCTTAAAGTTAGGATAACCATAAGATATAAAAAAGCTCAACAAAACTTCGTAAGAAATTTAACATAGATCTTCGATCTTGAGGAAGATCTGCTTCCGAGTTGATTTTGATGGCGTTCTTCGAGTATTTTCTTCGATCTTCTCTGATTCCCCCTTAGTTCTTCTTCTAATAGGTCTTTATAGAATTTAGAATGCTCAGAAAGCCTAAAAATTGGGTTTTTTCGCATATTCGGGAAGCAGGGTACAAAATTGACACGGATTGGCACATGGGCGCATTACCAGCCCGTGTGGCTCACACCGGTGTGTGCCCATCCCATGTGGAAATGCCCAACCCATGTGGATCTTGAAAATAACTCTTTTTGTCCAATTTTAGCTCGTTTTTCGCTCCTTTTGCTTCCAATTGCTCTCCTAAGTATAGAAACATGAATTTAAAGGATTAGGAGCATCAAATTCACTAATTTGCATAATTAATCATCCAAAACGCATTAAGAATGAGACTAAAATATGTTACTTTTATAGTTTATCAAGTACTCATAAATCACATATAGTAATATGACATCAATTGTGATTAATCGGTGAAATATAATTAAATTTAACCCATAAGAATTTTTATTATATTTATATGATTAACTAGGATGAATTATTAGATTATTTTCTTAATTTGCACATTAGAGTTAAGAATAGAAACATAATCTAATAGTTTCATTATAAAGGTTAAATATTACACTTTAAATAAGACTTAGCCTGCAGACAATTTTTATTTGTTTTAGGATTTATGCTTTTGTAGGTTTTACATTTTATACGTTGGTGTAATATGATGTAGGATTATTTTCCTCAATATTTGTATCATATAAGTATATATATTTTGTTTTATGCAATAATGCAACTTGTAAATTTTTCTAATATCAAATGTGACATACTCGATTTAAATGGTGATAACTATAAATTTTTGAAGGAGAGAATTCTTCTTCATTTATGGTGGATGACATTGATTATTCTTTTTGTAAAGATGAACCACCTGCACCTATTGATTCTAGCTCTCAAGCTGAACTTGCTCTTTATGAACGATGGGAGCAATCTAACTGTTTTAATATGATGTTCATAAATACAAATTTTTTTTCTAGTATATGTGGCTCAATTGGAGAACGTAAAAATGTCAAAAATTTATTGAAGGCCATTGATTAGCAATTTGAATCTTCTTATAAAACCCTAGCTAGCTCCCTAATGGTAAAGTTATCATCAATGAAGCCCACTAGTATTAATGGTGTGCGTGAGAACATCATGAAAATGATGGGCATTGCAACTCAACTAAAGGCTATTGAAGTTGAGATGTCTGACTCTTTCCTTGTGAACCTTTTATTAAATTTATTTCAACCACAATACGAACATTACAAAATCTCTGATGAGGTCGTTGAGAGCACAAAAATATCCTATCCCTATAATGAAAATAAAAATAATAGTATAAGGGAAGTAGGGTCAAATTCTCAGGGACTAGATTGCACAATTGCTTGTTCCTCAAAATCCTGGATAGAATCGTGCCCAAGAAAACTTGCATACCTGGAAAAAAATAAAAAAAATTAAAAGTTTTAAATTAACTAAAAGTGCAGAAATTAAAATTAAGATAGTAGAGATAAATAGAGTTTAGAAAAAGTTCCTTATAGAGAGATTCCAGCCTCCAGTTGTCTCGATCCACCTTGGATTCTATCATCAGCTTTTAAGTGATCCTTCTCAAACATAATAAGCCAATTATAATGGAAGAGGACGCCTACGACCACCAGCTCTAAGAATTTAGACTTACAGTTTAAAGGAACCTGACTCTAGCCAACAATCGCTTCTGTGGGACCATCTTATGCTAGATCATCATTACGCAATGGCGAATGCCACACCCATTTTGTCTCTTGGGCTCACCAACCTCTGACGCAGTAAGCTAGCGAACCGACTATGCAACATTCTAAAAATATACAAAGTGACCGCTCCTTACACACATTGAAAAGATCACCTTTTAAGGGACATGGACAGAAACTCAGCCCCGTAATACGGAGAAACGATGAATACTCGTCGAAAAGGTTAAGCATAGATTCTAAGCCTCATGAACCATTTTTGGAGAACTTTGACAACCTTCGGCTAGATAAATTTAGCGGCTCATAGTTTTTGTGGAAAAAGAAATAAATATAATGGAAATGAAATTTTTATTGAAAAATATGAAAAAATAAAAGGCTAAACTTTTTGGAGGAAAGAGTGTTTACAGAAAAGATGAGTGCAATTTGTGTCACTCCATTCTCTATTTATAATACTAGAAAACCTAGTCTATTCCTAATTAAATTCTAAAAGATAAATACAATTAAATAAATATAATTAAATATAAATAAGGATAAATGAAGATAAAAGCTAAAATTAAATCTAAATAATAATTATTAATAATTATCCTAATATAATTGGAATTAAAATAGAGTCTTATGCTATAAAATCTCTTCTTTTGCATTTTTGCTCCCAAAATCTTCCACACTTTGCATTTTTGCACCACTTCTCTCGTACTTTGTATGCTAGCCCAATTTAACTTTAAATTCACGCTTTTAGCCCCAAAATTTCCTTTTGCCTTCAATTTATTCCCTATAAGATAAAAAACCATAAATAGCTCAAATTAGTATGATCATACTCAAAATAAGCATATAAGTAATATATAAAAATATGTCATCCTAGAGTATTATCAAATCCCTCTACTTAGCCCATGCTTGCCTACAAGTATGGTTCCTATCCACTAGGGGTGTTCATTCGGTTAACCGATCGATTAACCGACCGAAATATCATTAACCGAATTAACCGACCTTTCAAAATTTTTAACCGTTAACCGAATCGAAATTTTTTTCCAAAAAATTAATCGACCCCAAATTTTGACAGTTAATTCGTTCGGTTAACCGAATTAACCGAAAATTATATTTTTTAAAATTTTGGTTAAAATAAGTATAAAATTAACCGAATTAATCGAATTAACCGAATTAACCGAATTAATGAATTATTTGTATAAAATTATATATTTTTATTTTAGATTTTTATTTTTATTTATTAAATTATTTGTAATTTTATGATTGGGTTGGGTACTTGGATTAATATGTATTAGATTGAGTATTTGGGTTTATGTTGGATTGGGTTTGAGTGAATAGTGGGCTATTTATATATTACAATTTTATTTATTAATTTTTTGGTTAACCGACCGGTTTTGAACCGAATTAACTGTTACAAAACTCAAAAAATATTAACCGAATTTAGCGTAATTAATTCGGTTAACCGATCGATTAATGTAATTGATCGATTAACCGAATTTTTTCGATTTTACCCGAATTTTGCACACCCCTACTATCCACTGTGAAATTCAGATCTTGCCATGAAAGAAATGCTACTCCAAAGTTTTATAACAAGAAGGCATAATGCATATGAGAAATAAAAAGAACCTTTAGCTTGCTTTAAGTAATTTACTAAACTTACCAAGACACCTTGTTTGTTTCCGCCTTTAGTCCCTAAATGCAATTTTATTACATACTTTTTTTCATCTTTTCTCTCTTTTTTCTTCTTTTATTATTATTGCTTAAGAATACATCGAACCTTTTGACACGAAGAGAGATGACAGCCAAGAACCCTACCCTGGTTACTCAGTTCAATATACTCCTAATTTATTATATTTTTCTTAAGAACATATTGAACCTTTTGACGTGAAGAGAGATGACAACCAAGCACCCCACCCCGGTTAATCAACCCAACATATTCCTAAAAAAAATTATTTAATTCTGGTTAGCGAAGTTACCTAACACGTCACACAACCTTTTGACGTGAAATAGGATGACAACCCAAGCACCCTACCTTGGTTACTCAGTCAGCCACGTTTTAAGCTGTACTCATAACCATGGAAGCATCACAATTTATTATAATAAAACAGAATTTTAATTTAGAGGACGAGGGAAACCAATCAAGTGCCAAAAATAAGTTTCGGCAACTACTTAACAGTCATGAATAGAAATTTAACATACAATTTTCATTAAGTGTTCTCTTTACTTTTAGACTTAATCAATTTTACTATAAGCAAGATAGGGTTAACTTTATCAATCATAATTATTCAGCCTAAAAGAAATAAAACAGTGGAGACGAAATCAAAATCATAACTAACTCAGAAAATAAGAAGCATGCATGTAAGCCAAACAGTGGGCAAGTCGTGGTCAATTTCTTGGGCATGAAAAGAGGCAGAATATTCTTAAAAATATATATATGGGTAGCAACGAGCACAAAGTAGTAGCAGCAACAACAGCATATAAAATGACATAAAAAATGTGGAATGCCTCCCCTTACTTAAAACACATTGTCCTCGATGTAGAATAAAATAAAGAAATAAATAGGCGAAAAGAGAAAAGTTTAGAAAAACTCCCCATGTAGTTACTGTAGTTGGCGCAAAGCGGCAATAAGATCAGCCATCTGCTGGCCGATGGTGTCGAGTCGTGCCTTGATGCACTCCAAACATTGCTCGACGGTCATGTAAGGTCGTTCTTGATTGGGTATGTCGTGCTGATGTTGCTGCCAAAAGATTCGTTCAGCCGGCGAAGAGCGGACACCTGGAGGGACAATAAAATGAAGAAAGGGTGCCAAGAAGCAATCCCATCGAGTCGAGGCAGCGGACATCTAATGGATCGGCATGGCAAGCAATATGTAAATCTAAAATAGGAGTATTAGATCCATGCAAAAATAATAACAGTTGTGTAATAAAAGATCCTAAAATTAGATGACGCTTTGTATTAATAACATGTTCAAATTGAAGGGCATATCAATAGCCCAAATTTACTGAACGACTGGTGTGCATACACTATAATAAGAATAATTCTATCTTTGAGACGGTAGCATCTCGTCAGCCTGAAAATTTATAAGCTAAATAACGATGTATGTAACACAAGGCAGGGTTACAAAACCACAAATCCTTTAATGTTTTAGGACTATACATTGTCTCGAAATTATCTGTTAATAAAGCAAAGGCCTCACAGCCTTAAAATCTGCAGGAAAAGTACATAGGTTGTTCTCATAATCTATGGACATAGCATAATCCTCTGACACAAAAGCTAAGGCCATATTAAAATCAGTGATGGAAAAACTATGTGTGGTACTAAGCAACCGAAATTTTATAATACTCGGTGTGTCCAATGAAATGTGTCCATACTGGTAAAAATGAAAGGTAGAGTAGAACTCCAAAAATAGTTCGTAATAAGCACAGTGAGTAATATCAAAATTTCCAACCCAACCAATATTGCGAAAAGAATCTATAATAGCATTTTCAATATTCAAAGCAACCCAAACAAATATTGATAAACATTTGCAAGGAACTATTTGTTTATGTCTAAGAAGATCATACTTGTCCCGATCGGTAGCGGAAGCAAATGTGAGATTACCGTGTAAATGGCACTCCTGCAGCAGGATATTTACTCTAGAACGGTAGGTTTAACCGCAGGTAAGTAATGGATGATGGTCGTCATGACTGTCAGATGAGTCGGCATGTGTAGGCTATTTAGGAGTGTTAGTGGTGGCGTTAGAGGAAGAACTGGCACCCAATGGTGGTGGTTGGGCTGAGGGGTGTGTAGGCGGTCGACAGCGCTAACGTCGTGATTGTTTGAGAGCCGATTCTGGTGGAGGCGTCAGGGTGTATGAAGTAAAGGATAGGGGCGACGGTGGTGGAAGGCAAAGAAGATGCGAGAAGGTTGATAGTGCGTGGTCGGCACGCGGAAGAGTGGAAGAGTGCGCCAGTGTCGCGCGAAGCATAGAAGAAGAGGGAGGGGACAAGTGGCGTGAGTCGGGCGGAGAGGTAGTTGTTGCGTGCAGCAAAAATGAGGAAGAGGAAGGGGGCAACGCACGCAGTGGAGAGAAGGACGGGGAGAAAGTGTCGTGTGGTGGAAAAGAGGATGAGGAGGGTATTTCGTCGGCCAAATCCACTCGTTGAGCTGCTAAAAATCAGTGCCAGCGACTAGTGATGGTGAAGGATGGTTTGGCAGCGGCACGGCTTCGGGTGCTTACCATGGTGATGCAGAAATCAGCGATGAAGAGGGTAGAGGGAAGATGCGATGGCTGGTGGGGGATTGGGTGAAAAAAATAGGATAAATTTTAGGGCGGGGGTGTATAGGAGGGTTGTTTGGCTGAAGGGTTTGGTGATAAACCATAATTTATAGATATTTTTACCCCATGTTTAACGCATTTTATGGATGATTTCCAGTTAGAATTGGTGAATTCGATGCTCCCAATGCTTTAATTTCATATTTTATACTTAGAAGAGCACAGTAGAGCAAAAGGAATGAGAATCGGGCCAAAAACGGAGAAAATGGGCCAAAGTACGAAATCAACACGGCCTAGAACTCCTCACACGAGCAGACCACATGGCCATGTCAATTTGGCAGGCTCGAGCACGGCCTGAAGTAATCGCACACGGGCGTGGCACACGGGCATGTCCCTGCCAAGCCCAAGTTGAGTCCAATTCGGAAAAGGCTAATTTTGAGGGCTTTTAGGCATTCTAAAGCCTATAAATACACCTTAGAGGAGGAAAAAAAAGGGACACATAGAATAGGGGGTAAAGAATTACTCCAAGGAAGCCGATTGATCCATCTCAGAAGCCAAATTCACCATCAAGACTGAAGATCTCTCTTCAATTTCCCTTCAGGAGTTTTGGGTTTTCTTTATGTTTTGTATTCTTTATTATTCTGAGATGTTTTCTTATTTAGTTATGAACTAAAACCCCTAAATACCTAAGGGGAATGAAACCTAAGACGAATCTTGTTATTATTTTCTGAATTGTATGATAAATATTTAACTTGTTATTAATTATGTGTTCTTAATTCTTGTTTTGATATCCAAGGACATTGATTCAAGATAAGCTCTTATTCAGAGGAGGAATAGACCCTGTGTAAGAGTACATTTGTCATAATTAAGAGGAGTTGATTGCGCGCCTAGACATAGGGTGACAAGATTTTTCTGGATTAGGGTGAAACCTAATAAGGGGATCCATAGATCGAGTTAATGCAACCCTAAGGTATTAATTAGAGAAAGGTCTCAATTATTCAATCTAGGGATTAGATGTTATTAGTCTTGTATAGGGATAATAACATAACTTAGGGATCTCTACGGAACAAGTTAAGTGAATAAATCATCCGATTCAGAGCTAGAATAACAAGTACAGTCTAGGTGGATTTTTCTTTAGGTATTGTCTTAAGTCAATGGATTTTCCCCAAAAGCAATTCCCCAATTCTATTCTCTATGAGTTCTTAGTTTAGATAATTAGTTAGTTAAAACAAAAACCTCTTTATTCTTAGGCTAGATAATAAAAAGACAGTCATTACTAGTACTTTTAGTTCCTTTGGGTTCGACAATCCGGTCTTGCTAGAACTATACTACTGTTCGATAGGTACACTTGCCTACATCGCGATAATAGTTAGTTTCAAGGACGATTAATTATAAATATTTAAAACCTATCACGAAATCATGCGATCAAGTTTTTGGCGCCGTTGCCAGGGAACTAAGATATTAGGAACACTCAATTTTTATTACTTTAGCCATTTATTTTTCTTGCAATTTAATTTAGTATTATTATTTATTAATTTACTTTTTCATACTCTTAGAAGGTTTTTATAGTTTATGACTAGAAGAAACCCGTCAGAACCACTACTTTTTTATGAAGAAATCGATCGTATAGTTCGCAGAAACCAAAGAGAAATAAGGTGTAGCTTAAGATACACAGAGAACGAGCAAGAGAACGATACTCAAACCCCAACCGAAGAGATGGCTGAAAACCAAGAAAATCAGCTACCTCCTGCAATTACGGCTAATCAAAATCCTGCTCCATGTACTATGTATGATTATGCTAAACCTTCTTTAACAGGAGCTGAATCGAGCATAGTTATACCTGCGGTAGTTGTAAATACTTTTGAACTGAAACCTAACACTATTCAAAGATACATCAATTTGTTCAGTTTGACGGCTTGCAGGATGAGGATCCCAACACTCACTTATCAAACTTCCTGGAAGTCTGCGATACATTTAAAATCAATGGAGTTTCTGATGATGCCATTCGTCTTCAGTTGTTTTCTTTTTCAATAAAGAACAAAGCTAAATAGCGGTTGAACTCGTTACCACGATGGTCAATTACTACTTGGGAAAAAATGACCGAAAAATTTTTACTAAAATATTTTTCATCGACTAAAACGGCTAAATTACCTAATAATATCTCTTCTTTTGCGCAGATGGATTTAGAAACACTACGATGCATGAGAGAGATACAAAGACTTATTGAGAAGGTGCCCTCACCATGGGTTGCCGTTTTGGCTTTAGGTTCAAATGTTCCATAATGGCCTGAATCCTTCGACTTGACAAATGGTTGACACAGCTACTGGTGGAACCAACAATAATAAAACACCTGAAGATGCCTATGAGTTTATAGAGGAGATGTCATTGAATAACTATCAGTGGCAAGTCATGAGGACTAAGCCAACTAAAGTAACATACGTTTATAACGTTGATTTGGTTACTATGCTGTCAAATTAGGTAGAACTTCTAAATAAAAGGATTGATGGTTTACTTGGTTCTACTCAAGTACATCTAGTAATAAGGTGTGAGACAAATGGAGGAGGAGAATGCATAGAGTATCAACCCTTCAACGCTAGCATCGAGGAGGAACAAGTCCAATATATGGGTAACAATAGGTCTCGATCCCAAAATAACCCATATAGTAACACTTACAATGCAGGTTGGAGGAACCACCCCAATTTCTCGTAGGGCGGTCAAGGAAATCAAAGACCACAACATCCTCCGAGTTTTCAACAACCACCCTATCAACAGGAAAAGAAGCTGAACCTTGAAGAGATGCTCTCAAAGTTTATATCGGTGTCAGAAACCCGTTTTCAGAACACCAAGACAGTACTTAAGAATCAACAAGGGTTGATCCAAGGGCTCGAAACTCAGATAGGCCAGCTTTCCAAACTAATCTTTGAACGACTACAAGGTAGTGATTGTGAGATTTCGTGATAGGTTTTAAATATTTATAATTACTCGTTCTTGAACTAACTATTATCGCGATGTAGGCAAGTGTACCTATCGAACAGTAGTATAGTTTTAGGCAAGATTGGATTATCGAACCTAAAGGAACTAAAAGTACTAGTAATGACTGTCTTTTTATTATCTAACCTAAGAATAAAGAAGTTTTTGCTTTAACTAACTAATTATCTAAACTAAGAACTCACAAAGAAAAGAATTGAGGAATTGCTTTTGGGGAAAATCGATTGACTTAAGACAATACCTAAGGAAAAATCCACCTAGACTTTACTTGTTATTCTGGCTCCGAATCAGACGATTTATTCATTCAACTTGTTTCGTAGAGATCCCTAAGTTATGTTATTATCCCTACTCAAGATTAACAATGTCTAATCCCTAGATTGAATAATTGAGACTTTTCTTTAATTAACACCCTAGGGTTGCATTAACTCGATCTATGGATCCCCTTATTAGGTTTCACCCTAATCTGGCAAAATCTTGTCACCCTATGTCTAGGCGCGCATCAACTCCGCTTAATTATGACAAATGTACTCTTAGACAGGGTCTATTCCTCCTCTGAATAAGAGCTTATCTTGAATCAATATCCTAGAATATCAAAACAAGAATTAAGAACACATAATTAAGAACAAGTTAAATATTTATCATACGATTCAGAAAATAAAAACAAGATTCGTCTTAGGTTTCATTCCCCTTAGGTATTTAGGAGTTTTAGTTCATAACTAAATGAGAAAACATCTCAGAATGATAAAGAATACAAAACATAAAGAAAACCCAAAACTCCTGAAGGGAAATTGAGGAGAGATCTTCAGTCTTGATGATGAATTCAGTTTCTGAGATGGATCAATCGGCTTCCTTGGAGTAATTCCTTACTTCCCCTTCTCTGTATCCTTTTTCTTCCTCCTCTAGGGTGTATTTATAGGTTTTGCAATGCCTAAGAGCCTTCAAAATTAGCCTTTTCCGAATTGGACTCAACTTGGGATCGGTAGGGACGCGCCCGTGTGACACTCCCGTGTTTGATTACTTCATGCCGTGTTCGAGCCTGCCAAATTGAAACGGCCATTTGGACTGCCTGTGTGAGGAGGTTCATGCTGTGTTGATTTCGTACTTTGGCTCATTTTCTCCGTTTTTGGCTCGTTTCTCATTTCTTTCGCTCTCCTATGCTCTCCTAAGTATAAAACATGAAATTAAAGTATTAGGAGCATCGAATTCACCAATTCTAATGGGAAATCATCCATAAAATGCATTAAACATAGGGTAAAAATATGTATAAATTACGGTTTATCAAGTACTTTGCCAAGTAATACCGAACCTAACCCAAGGGAACGACTCAACACAATTAATATTCAAGATGACGAAGAAGTCGTTGAACCTGAATCAGAACTGAGGCAAGAAACTGTGGTAAGCAGAGGTCAATGTGAGGTAGGTCATGATAAAAACAATTCAGTGAATGTCGAATATAAACCTCGTGTGCCATACCTCAACGCAACAAGGAAAGACCGCTCAGATGAACAAATTGGTAAATTCTTTAAACTCTTAAAAAATTACATATTAACTTACCGTTTATTAAAGCTCTATCACAGATGCCAAACGCAATGAAATTTTTAAAATAGCTTTTAGAAAATAAGCGGAAGTTGGACGAGGCATCGCATGTGGAGCTAAACACAGTGTGCTCAGCTATTCTGCAAAATAAGCTACCGAACAAATTAAAAGATCCAGGGAGTTTTACAATTCATTGCTTAATCGGTAGTCTAGATGTTAATAATGCATTAGCTGATCTAGGGGCTAGTATTAACGTCATACCCTACAAAATGTTTAAACAACTAGGTCTTGTGAAACCCAAACAGACTAGGATGAGCATTCAATTAGCAGATAAAATTGTAAGATTCCCTAGGGGTATTATTGAAGATGTGCTAGTTAAAATCGATAAATTCATATTTCCCATGGACTTCATGGTTTTAGACATAGAAGAGGATAGCAACACCCCCCTAATTCTAGGAAGACCTTTCTTAGCAACTGCTAAAACAATTATTGATGTTGGCACAGGTGAACTCACACTCTGTGTAGGAGATGAAACAATCACTCTTCAAGCTCGCAATTCTGGCAACACATCGAAAATTGAAGGGAAATGAGCCTGAAGGAAGTACATGAGTCATTCTCAAGCAATCGTAGAGGACCTCATCATGAATAATGAAGACTGCAAATAGAGGAGCTAGATGAATGGCGAACACATAAACCGAGAACACACGAAAAATTGAAACTACACCAGAACGAGCTCGATACCTTTCAAAATCAACTTAAGGTTGGAGATAAAGTCTTATTAGATGCCGCAGATCCCCACATTGTCTCTACCACACTGAATGAAGAAATCCCTCTTACGGTACTCAGCATTTTCCCATTCGGTACGGTGGAGGTGAGTCATCCCAAGTTTGGCACTTTTAAGGTAAATAACACCCGTTTAAAACCTTATTTTGATAAGATTGATAGCAGGAATGAGGAGTATAAACTCCTCGAACCACCATGATCACTCAACGGAGAGGTAAGTCGAGCTTAGACTATAAATAAGCGCTTTCCGGCAGGTAACCTGAGCACAAACTGTATTAACTTCTTTAAAATTTAATCTTCAACACCTAACTTACTAACGGAGCTCTTGAGTACAAGTTTTCGACAGAGACACGACCAAGCACACGGTGTGCTTATGGCCGTGCGACATGGCCGTGGTCGAGCCTGCCAAAAAAGCACGGGCATGCGACACACCCGTATGAAAGAACCGTACGTGAACCTGTTAAAATAGTATAGGCGTGCAACACGCCCGTGTCTAGCTTCCGTGGTCGAACCTGTTAGATTGACACGAGCGTGGGGCTTGCATACACGGGCGTGGGAGAAGCGAACAATGCCAGACACGACCGTACGACACGGTCGTGTACACCTATACGCCCAAGGAACACAGTCGTGTATGAAATGTCAGACGCACCCAAATTCAAAATTCGCGAATCGCACGGGCAAAAATTGAGGAACAAGGGCGTGTGCCCTGGCCGTGTGGCCCAAAATCTATAAATACCCTGTACTATTCACTTTCTTCCCCATTCAAAAACCCTAACCCTAGCCACTGCAAGTTCACACGGCCTCCTTGCCATGCCCATGTGCCGCCTCCAACTTCATTTTTGACGCTCAAATCTCTCTCCCCTAGTGTTTGTTTACTCCTTTAACTTCTATTTTGCTTATTTCTAATGCTTATTGTCAATATAATATTCATATCTTTTGAACTATTTTTCATTTTTCTCATTATTCTATCATTTGATTTGCATTCTTAGGTTAGTTATCATACATTTCGTGTTAAATCGAGTTATTAGGGAAACCTCATACCCATGACATTACTATACTTATTCTCATGATACTACCATGCCAATGTCTATCATTTAATTTGCATTCTTAGGTTAGTTATCATACATTCCGTGTTAAATTGAAATTAGGAAAACCTCATACCCATTACATTACTATTCTCACTCTCATTGTTATTTTGGTTGAATTTGCTTCATATTAGTAGTCTTGGCTGAAATAGTTAGTTCAAATTCATGACTTTTTACTTTTTCAAATTCATTTACCGATTATTATTATTCTTTATATTACAAGCTTTTAATGCCGTCTTCACGAGGAAAGAAGGCCGTTGTCCCTTCTTCAAAAAAGAGGAAAGGAGCGTCATTTTTCGCGGGTCCAACCACGAAAATTCGTCACCCTCTCTTCAGTCCTCCGAGGGCCCCAAGAAGAGCCTTTCCAAATACTTCGAACCCGACCTTTAATTACGGGCCACTGCATCGACTGGGCCACCGTAGAACAAGTTCAGTTGGCTGATGCGATTCGAGCCCTCTTAACCTGTAACACCCCAAACCCGGCCTAGACGTTATGGCCGAATCTGACGTGCCACATTGGAGTTGAAAACCCACGTTCCGTTTTAGTGTTTTAAAACCTTATATTTTGTTGAGTTAACAAAGTGTATGGAAGTTGGGCACCGGTAGGTATCCGAGATAGAGGAGGTGAGCCATGAAGGTCGCTAAGTACCAAGCTCTTTAATTGGATCCAATCCTAGACATGCCCACAACCATAGCCACACTTTGTCATATCGAGTTTAAATTTGTTTAAGTGGACGTCTTTGATAAATCGATTAATCGTGGCGTTGAGATATTTTGAAAACAAGTATCATTTTGAAAACACGTCCTAAGTCTAGCCCATTTGAACAATTATCAACCAGGTTTGAAGTTATTAAAAATAAAATAATCCAGAAGAAATAAAAGAAAAGTTAAAATGGCCTTATTACAACCCAAAAATAAATAATATTTAAAGGAAATTTAAAGAAAACCAACGCTTATTTAAAAGTCCAAAGACAATCACTGTGGCCACTCTGAATCCCTCCGCCCAAGTCCCCACATCAAGGCTCACCGCAAGGTTAAGGAAAGGGGTGAGTTTGGAAACTCGGTGTGCAACAAGCCCTTCGAGCCCAAAACAATAATGACTGTTGGGTCTAAGCCCAAATCCAATCTCAAACATGTACTCGGCCATAGCCCTTTTCATATTTCATATTTCATAACACCGGGTCAAGCCTTTTCAAATTTCATATTCTTGGGCAAGCCTTTATCAGAAAGCAGTATGGCCCTTAGGCCCATTTCAATATCACATATAATTTCAATGAAAGAATGCAACCCATTTGGGAGACTACTCAACCCACCATCCGCTACTCTCCACCCGTACCAACCAACACACCATCTGGGATTAACTCGACCCACCCCGCCATACTTCTCCTTTGGCAAGCATAGTTGCTTTATCATATAACCTGGAGGCCTAGCCTCTTTTAATAACGGGCAAAAGCCCTTTCAATAACGGGGCATAAGCCCTTTTATAATCGGGCATAAGCCCTTTTGATAAGCGGGCATAAGCCCTTTTCACTTCCTCCATCCATATAAAAACCCAACCCAATGTAGTTATGATTACATCATGTGCATATCATACATATCATGTGCATATCATACATGTCATGTGCATCTCATACATACCATATTTATCAAAATCCCATGTATTAAAATCATACATAAACCCTAGGGGTATAATGGTCATTTTACCTAGGGGCAAAACGGTCATTTTCATGGTATAAGGGTAATCTCATAATTTTACCAAAATTAGGGTTTCCATGTTCATTAACGATTACTAACAATCCATGGGTGCAAACAGTGATTCGGCCCATTTTAGCGAAATCGAGTTATTGGGCCTAAAACCCTAATGGGCCCTACTTAGCCAATTTCGTCATCTAGGCCCATTTAGCCTATATTCCATAATGGTTTTAACAGTCTTATCATGCCATATAATGATTTCCGTTTTCTACCAATTTTTACCCAAATGGGCCCGAAAGCCTAATGGGCCCCACTTCGGCCCCTCGAGGCCCAACTTACCAAGAACGCCAAAAATCACATTCTTACTGTTTCCATCGTTCTCGATCATCGTCTCATCGATTCTAACTAACTAGTGAGCGTTCATTGCTCATAAGTCCTCGAAATGCCGTAATTTGGCATTTCGCTTTTCGACATTTTATCGCTTTAAGCTATGAAAGGGTTCGTTACACACGATTTGCGATATTCCTTGACGAGATCTCCTATGTGATTTGTCCTATAATCAACCACTTATAGATTAGACCATGTTATTATTAAACCAAATAGAAAACTACCTATTATCATCACTTACACATTCGCCACCATCCACAATGGCCCTTGGGTTCATACCTTTACGAAGTTGATGACTAGATTTAGTCACTCCGATGATCCAAGCTTTTCACACACTCCTCGATCGGTAGCCTTTAATCCTCACTAGCACCAACAAACCAAATAACACCAAAAACCCTTTTAGCCTTAGTCGACGAGAGGGTTTTCACTTTTCTTAAACCACAAGATACAAATGGAAAGAAGGTTGAATACTTACCAAGAGATCTACTCATTGAAGAACGTTCCAAATACCTTCCTACCCCATATCCGTTGTGAATCCAACTTAAACGTGCGTGAAAATAGATCTAAATATTAATTCCAGAATCACTAAAATATGAAGCTTTGACTTTTGAAAATATTAATCTAAGCTATTTAGAGGTTAGTACACACTGTTATGGGTTGAAGTTGAAACACTTCCAAAATCAATCGCCACGATAACCACCACCCATCACTCAAACTTAACTAATCCAATATCAATATATGTAAATCCTAAGCACATCACCATACGGAACATAAGGGCATATTCGTCATTTTACCATACAGGTATTTTGGTAGTTTTACAAATTGAGGGTATTGCGGTAATTTTACAAACCAAGGGTATTTTAGTAATTTTGTAAATCGAGGGTAAAACAAGAATTTTGTAAATCAAGGGTAAAACAGTAATTTTGTAAATCAAGGGTAAAATAGTAATTCTATAAATCGAGGGTAAAATGGTAATTCGTAAATCGAGGTAAAAGCGGTAATTCTATAAATCGAGGGTAAAGCGGTAATTATGTAAATCGAGGTAAAACAGAATTTATAAATCAAGGGTAAAACAAGAATTACGTAAATCAAGGGTAAAACAATAATTTCAGAACCGAGGGTAAAAGCAGTAATTACAGTAAATCGAGGTAAAATAGTAATTACAGAACCGAGGGTAAAGCGGTAATTTTACAAATCGAGGGTAAAGCAGTAATTCTATAAATTGAGGGTACTTTGGTAATTTTACAAGTCGAAGGTATTTCAATAATTTTACTGTGTCGAGGGTATTTCGGTAATTTCACAAATTAGGGTATTTTGGTAATTTTACAAACTAGGGGTATTTTGATAATTTTACAAACTAGGGGTATTTTGGTAATTTTACAAACTAGGGGTATTTTGGTAATTTTATAAACCAAGGGTATTTTAGTAATTTTACAAAGCGAGGTATTTTGGTAATTTTGTAAACCAAAATATTTTAAACATGGATAACAATACTAATGGCTCTAAAGCCCATTCTCTCATTAAATGGGCCCACACGCTCGTGTGGCCCTTTTAGCCCAAACCTAGCCACAGATATGCGATTCACCTAGCCTAGTCCAATATTTACTACACAATCAAACAACTTATCCAATTGGGCAGTAGGCTCATTGGGCCCACATGGCCCCTTTCTACCATCGCGGCCAAGTAGCCATCCAACAACAAGAGTAGTGATAAATACACACCGATAGGAGACTAGAGTTAATCCACGCTCCGAGCACTCTTAGCCGACGCCCAACCCAAACGAAAGCACGCCATACAATGAAAGGATCGACCAAGAATGGTACATTTACTCTCTTCATGGTTCCTCTATTTAAAGCCACTTCACAACCACTCTTATATTAGCTTCGATGTGGGATCCCTCCAACATTAGAGTTTAAATTCAACACCAACTCTTGCCGCCTGTTAGCAAAATAAATGCTCTTTGCTTGCCATGGGATTCGAACCTATGCCTCCCTTAAATGCTCCACACGCTACTTGCCACTAAGCCACAAGGCTTTTTGTGTCATATTTTATCCCCAATTAATTATAAGGTCTAAAGGCCAAAGTCCGTGTTCCTTTAAAACCCAAAATAAATTGCAAGAGCCAAGGCTTGAACCCGTGCTCCCATACAACCTTAATGACGCCACAACCACTAGACTACAAGCTTCCTTGTGTCATTTATTTAACACAATAATTTAAAACCCTCATCCAAGCATCCAGTTTTTTCACTTAATACCAAAATTTTTGCTAAAGCCCAAGTTTGAACCCAAGATTTCTCTAACACTTCTCAGGGCCATTAACCACCAAAGCGGACATTTAATTGTGTCATTTCATTGCACAATTAAATACCTATATACAACCTCCTTACGGACCCCCACTCAAGGCCCAATACTTCTAGGCCCAAATTCAGGGTGTTACATAACCACTGACCCTTGGGAGCTATTCTTTGGGATCATCGAACCAACATACCTCGAGCTCACGATGGAACTATGCTCAACGTTCCATCTCCAGACCATAATGAGAATTACGATGATCCTGGCACGGTCTAGTTTCACCTAGGCAGGTTAGTCCGCCAGCTAAGCATCATAGAGTTCGATGCTGCACTGGGTTTATATACGGAGAAATTCAAAGAGGAGAATGACTTACATGCTCTCAACTGCCACATCCATCGTTCTCTTTCACAATGCTGAGATGCACTAGTACTAGGTGAGGCCACCTACAATCCCAGCCGCTCTAAGGCATCGGCTCTCCCTCCCTCTTTAAGGTACCTACACGCCATTCTGGCTCACAAGATTACAGGGAGGCGAGAGAGCACAGGCGTCATCAACACTCACGACGCCTACTTCTTATGGTGTATGTCGCACTGGCACGTCATCGACCTTGCCTATTTCATCGCCCTCGCGATTCAGCACCAAACAGAGCGGCATAGAAAGGGGGTTACCTCCATTGGCCCTTATGTTACTCGGTTGGCTCGACACTTCGGGCTCCTCAGCACTGCGGCCCAAGAATCATCCCTTACCCTCATCGACCAGATATCTCCACAAGGCATCTCGAGGATGCTTAGCATGAGAATGATCAAGAGGTGTCGAGGAACCTACCTTCCTCAATATTGTCTCGCCCAATATACCAAGGAGGAGGCCTACGAGGACATTCCTGATGATGTCCCTCCACAGCACGAGAACCCACCGACTCAGCCACTACCGCCCTCTCGTCCATTTCATGCAGCGGCTCCATATGTTGATATCTCTTAGCGCCTCACTCAATTTGAGCAGCAGTGTTTTCAACGATTTGACAACATTGATGCTGCTCTACAGCAGATTTGTTAGCACCTCCACATCTCATCGCCAGTCCCACCTTGCGAACCATTTAGTGATGAATATGTTTAAAAACATTTATTTATTAATTTATGTTTTTAATTAAAACTAATTTTTATTTTTATTTTTATTTTTAGCAGATTTTAGAATTTTATTTTTAATTATTAATTTCAGTTAATTCTTTATGAGTAATTATTCTTCCTAATATCCCTTAAAAAGTTCCTTATTTTATTATAGAGCTCTTAAGCTCATCTTTACATAGAAACTAAAAACTCCACCGAGAAAGGTTTTCCACGACTGTCATGTCCTGATCGACCACGACCATAGCTACCACTAGATATAATATTCTTTTGGCACAGGACTTATGGACTAATGAACCTCTACGACCGCCGGAGTATCTTCCTCCACTCTCAAATCAATTACTCTCCAAAACTCCAGTTCGAGGAATTCATCATACAGGAAGTTTCACTTCTCTCCCTATCTTATTTATATATTCTAATATCAATCTTTGTACATCGAGGGCAATGTACATCTTAAGTGTGGGGAGTATTTATTTTATTATCAGAAAAATCCCTGAATGACTACCTTGTTCTCTTGAAAAGCTCTCATATCATATTTAGGATAAATTTTGATTGATTTATGATTTTGATTGATATATCTTGAATTAAAACATAAGAATTTATGCATTGATTGTTTAAACTTTAAGAAATTAGAGAATCAAGCATGATAAGTTGATCTTTAAGAATTTAAAATCTTAAGTTGTTTCCCTAAAGTTTAGGTATTACTTTGAGTTAGAATTCATAAGTTTTAAACATCAAAAAGCCATAATTTTTGTGAGATTTTTGAGCCTTTTGAGCATCTATTAATTCTTTCATGCTCACTTTTATTATTGCTTTGAGTGTGTCAGTATTAAACTGTTATTCTAGAACTTGCTTGATTATGCATGTCGAGACCACACCATTTGAATTGATATGTCAAGATGATAGAGGCACTTAGGATTAACCCACTCATGCCATGAAAAGCATACCTCCACAATTAACCCTTAGTGAACCCCCTTGAGCCCAACAACCCATCTCTTGTATTACCCTTAATATTAACCCTTAACCCATTATTGTTGAAATCCCCTAAATTAATTTGATCCCCAATTTTTTGTCAAGATTAGAATTGAAATATTTGCTTAGCTAAGTTTTATTTTACTTTGTATTTAACTTGCTTTAAAAAAAACTATGTATACACATTAGTAATTTCTTATTCTGAGAAGAAGCTCTGTTGTACGCAAGTGATGATTAACTCTTTTTCTAGTTAAGGTAATTTTTCAATTCAATATTGATTCTAACCCTTTCTTTCAGCTTGTGACCACACCCCCTAACCAAGCCTCATTACAACCCTCTAAAGACATTTTGATTGATGTATCATCTCAAATTATAGTGGTGGAGATTTGATTTTCATACAAGCCTATGGTAATGACTTTTCATTATTGACTATTGAGTGCTTCATTTATTATCCTTAAACACCTCGAGTGATTTGAGTGAATATTTAGTGAGGATGTGAAACTCTGTGATATTCTAAATCAAAGGTAATTACATAGATGAGGGGAGACACCTATATTTTTGGAATAAAATGCTCAACTTGGAATTATTGAAACTGTGGTGTTCTTTCAGTTGAATTCTCAATGTATGATTACCTATGGATTATTTTGAGATATTATCAATAGAAATTATAAGTTGAGAAGAATTTATTTTGATTATGAGTTGAGAATTTTGCTTGAGGACAAGCAAATGCTTAAGTGTGGGGGTATTTGATAAACCGTAATTTATACATATTTTTACCCCATGTTTAGCGCATTTTATGGATGATTTCCCATTAGAATTGGTGAATTCGATGCTCCTAATGCTTTAATTTCATCTTTTATACTTAGGAGAGCATAGGAGAGCAAAAGGAACGAGAAACGGGCCAAAAACAAAGAAAATGGACCAAATTATGAAATCAACACGGCCTAGACCTCCTCACACGAACAGACCACACAGCCGTGTCAATTTGGTAGGCTCGAGCACGGCCTGAAGTAATCACACACGGGCGTGGCACACGGGCGTGTCCCTGCAGAGCTCAAGTTGAGTCCAATTCGAAAAAGGCTAATTTTGAGGGCTTTTAGGCATTCTAAAGCCTATAAATACACCTTAGAGGAGGAAGAAAAGGGACACACAGAATAGGGGGTAAGGAATTACTCCAAGGAAACCGATTGATCCATCTCAGAAGCCAAATTCACCATCAAGACTGAAGATCTCTCCTCAATTTCCCTTCAGGAGTTTTGGGTTTTCTTTATGTTTTGTATTCTTTATTATTCTGAGATGTTTTCTTATTTAGTTATGAACTAAAACCCCTAAATACCTAAGGGGAATGAAACCTAAGACAAAATCTTGTTATTATTTTCTGAATTGTATGATAAATATTTGACTTGTTTTTAATTATGTGTTATTAATTCTTGTTTTGATATCCCAGGATACTGATTCAAGATAAGCTCTTATTCAGAGGAGGAATAGACCCTATCAAAAAGTATATTTGTCATAATTAAGCGGAGTTGATTGCGCGCCTAAACATAGGGTGACAACATTTTGCCAGATTAGGGTGAAACCTAATAAGGGGATCTATAGATCGAGTTAATGCAACCTTAAGGTGTTAATTAGAGAAAGGTCTCAATTATTCAATCTAGGGATTAGACATTATTAGTCTTGAATAGGGATAATAACATAACTTAGGGATCTCTACAGAATAAGTTAAGTGAATAAATCGTCCGATTCGGAGCCAAAATAACAAGTACAAGGACGGAAACGTCAACCCCGTGATGCGGAGAAATGATGAATACTCATCGAGAAGGTTAAGAGCGGATTCTAAGCCTCATGAACGCTGATAAGTCGTAATTTATACATATTTTTACCCCATGCTTAGCATATTTTTGGATGAATTATCATCAGATTTGTGGAATTCGATGCTCCTAATCCTTTAATTTCATGTTTTATACTTAGGTGAGTATAGGAGAGTAAAAAGGGCGAGAAACGGGCCAAAAACGGAGAAAATAGGTCAACATGGGAAATCAACACAGCCTGGACTTCCTCACATGGTTAGTTCACATGCCCGTGTCTATTTAGCAGATTGCAACACGGCTTAAGCCACACCACATGGGCGTGTCACACGGGCGTGTCCCTGTCGAGCCCAAGTCTAGTCCTATTCGGAAAAGGCCACTCTTGAGGGTTTTAAAGCATCCTAAAACCTATATAAACACCCCATGAGGTACCTAGAAGGGGGATATAGAGTAGGAGGCAAGGAATTACTCGAAGAAAGCCGATTGATCCATCTCAGAAGCCAGATTCTCCTTCAAGACTGAAGATCTCCCTTCAATTTCCTTCAGGGGTTTTTTGGGTTTTCTTTATGTTTTGTTATTATTCTTCTGAGATGTTTTCTTTTATACTTATGAACTAAGTCCCCTAAATACCTAAAGGGAATGAAACCTAAGATGGATAGTGTTATTATTTTCTGAATTATATGATAAATATTTGACTTATTCTTAATTATGAGTTCTTAATTCTTGCTTTAATATTCCAGGATATTGATTCAAGTATTGATGTGCTTACTCAGAGGAGCAAAAGTCCCTGTCTAAGAGTAGATCTAGCATAATTAAGCGGAGTTGATTGCACCCCTAGACATAGGGCGGCATAATTTTTCCGGATTAAGGTGAAACCTAATAAGGGAATCCATAGATCGAGTTAATGCAACACTAGGGGTTTTAATTAGAAAGAGCTTTCAATTAATTAACCTAGGGTTAGACGTTGTTAGTCTCGAGAGAGATAATAATATAACTTAGGGATTTCTACGGATCAAGTCAAGTGAATAAATCGTCTGATTCAAAGTCAAATAACAAGTGAAGTCTAGGTGGATTTTTCCTTGGGTATTGTCCAAATCAATCAGTTTTTCCCAAAAGTATTTCCCTAAGTTTCTTCCTGTACATTCTTAAGTTTAGTTAATTAATTTAGATAAAACAAACCCCTTTTATCTTTAGGCTAGATAATAAAAAGAGAGTTAATACTAGAACTTTTAGTTCCTGTGGGTTTGACATTCTGATCTTGCTATAAACTATACTATTGTTCGATAGGTGCGCTTGCCTTCATATTGATAATAGTTAGTTTTCAAGTACGATCAATCATAAATTTAAAACTTATCGCGATTTCTTCACATCAAACCCTTTTTGGGGAACTTTGACAACCTTCGGCTAGATAAATTTAATGGCTCATGGTTTTTGTGGAGAAAGAAATAAATATAATAGAAATGGAAATTTTATTGAAAAAATATGAAAAGAACAAAAAGGCTAAACTTTTTGGGGGAGAGAGTGTTTATAGAAAAGATGAGTGCAATTTGTGTCACTTTATCCCCTATTTATAATACTAGAAAACCTAGTCTATTCCTAATTAAATTCTAAAAGATAAATTCAATTAAATAAAGATAAATAAGGATAAATAAAGATAAAAGCTAAAATTATATCTAAATAATAATCCTTAATAATTATCCTAATATAATAGGAATTAAAATAGAGTCTTATGCTATAAAATCTCTTCTTTTGCATTTTTGCTCCCAAAATCTTCCACACTTTGCATTTTCGGCACCACTTCTCTCCTATTTTGCATGCTAGCCCAATTTAACTTTAAATTTACACTTTTAGCCCCTAAATTTATTTTTGCCTTCAATTTAGTCCCCATAAGATAAAAAACCATAAATAGCCCAAATTAGTAGGATCATACTCAAAATAAACATATAATTAATACATAAAAATATGTCATCCTAGAGTATTATCAATCTCCTATAACACACATAAGAAAAGTGATCAATTAATGAACTCTTGACCATGTGTGTTCAAGAAGAATGTAGGTTGTTGCTTGAACGAATTCAAAGTGCTCATATGACAATGTAAGGAAAGAATACTAGACAAGCCAAACAAAAGGGAAAAGGGTAAAATAATCCCAATTAACTCCTAAAATGACTTCAAGAAGGAATCCAAGTGTTTTTTCTATAAAAAGAAAGGGCACATAAGGAAAGATTGTGCCAAACTTAAGGCTTGGCTTAACAAGAAAGGTAAACTAATCGTCATACATTCAAGAAATAAGATGCATTCAAATGTGGAAGCCGTTGGTAGATGCTTATTAGTTTTAGATTTTGGTTTTGTTTTAAATTTGGAAAGGAATTTTATAGTCCAAGTTTCTCTGGAAACTTGATCTCAATTTCGAGACTTGAGCCCTTAAGTTATTCCTTTGATTTTTCAGATACAAGTTTTAAATTATTTTATAAATATGATCTTGTTGGGAATGGTATAATGTCTGATGATCTTTTTCAAATTAATTTTTAAGACAATACCCTTTTATAAAACAATGCAAGTTTATGATAATATTGGTATTAAAACATTGTGTTATGAATGTCAAATCTTCCAATTTATGGTATCGGAGACTAGGACATGTCTCTATTAATAGAATTAAGAAGTTAGTAAATAATGGAGCTCTTGAAACTCTCGATTTTACATATTTTGATTCATGTATTGACTACATTAAAGGAAAGAAAATAAATAAAACCAATAAAGGTGATAGGAGGAGTACTGAATTATTAGAAATCATACATACTGATATTTGTTGCCCTAATATGAGTTTACATGGTTATCAATATTTTATCACCTTTATAGATGATTACTCGTGATACATGTACCTGTACTTGCTTCACAACAATGATGAATCACTAGATGCTTATAAAATATTTAATGCAGAGGTAGAAGGATAATGTGAGAAACAAATTAAAATCATGAGATCGGATAGAGGTGGAGAATACTAAGGTAGATACACTAGAACCGAACAAGCACCTAGTCTATTCGCTAATTTTCTTCGAAAGTAAAGTATTATAACTTAGAAAAAGTTGCTTAGCTCACCAGATCAAAATAATGTAGCAGAGAGAAGAAAGTGTATATTGATGGGTATGATAATGAGTATGTTTAGTAACTCAAAAATTCCTTCTTTTTTGTGGACAGAAAGCTCTTAAAATAACAATATATATTAAACCAAGTTCCAATCAAGGAAGTTTTTAAAATGCCATTTAAATTTGGAAAGGTTAGAAACCAAGTTTGAGACATATGCACACTTGGGGGTGCCCTTCTGAAGTAAGATTTTATAATCCACAAGAAAAGAAAGTGGACCCAATGACCATAAGTGGGTACCTTAGTGACTTGCTAAAAGATTCAAAGGGTAAAAATTTTAATGTCCAAAACATAGCACTAGAATTGTGGAATCAAGAAATTCAAAAGTTCTTATTTCTTGAGAATGACTAGATTAGTGGGAGAGATTCATCTTATAATTTAATTTCTGAGTTGAATCATTATGATAATTAAACTCTCGCTACAAGTGAAATATTGGACGTTACTCATAACACTCCTCAAATACAAAAGAATGTTGGACAACCAATCATTGTGCTTCCACAAGTTATTCAAACCCAATCCTTTAGCAATTCTACTTAAACCATCATAATAAAATTTAAATTAATGAAATGGATATTAGTATTTATTGTTTAATGTAATTAGAAGTGTCCAAGGGCATAGTTGGGTCGGGCTGACGCCCGATTCCAAAATAGTTTTCAAGCTCAAACTCGTTTTTGAGTCAGCCTGTCCTCCAAAAAAACTCATTTTACTATTTAAAAATTAATAAATTATTAAAATATATATTTAGTTACTATTTTATATATTTTTTATAAATAAATTTTAATTTAAAAATATTATTTAAATTGAATTGAGGTCAAGTCGGGATGACCCAAAATGCAAAAATCTTTATCCAAATTTACCGAAATTGGACCGAATCTACCAGGTTGGACAAGCTATCTGGATAGATCTAATTGTAATCAAATTAATATTATGAAATATGTGAAAAATAAAATAGAATAAAATAAATAAAAATAAAGAACACATAAATTTTACGTGGAAACCCTTTCGGGAAAAAAACCACGGGCAGAGGAGAAGAAAATTCACTATGTCGAAAAATTTTTACTCAAATACAAGAGGAATAGACTATGTCTATTTATAGGCTTGCAAAGCCATATTCTAGTAGGATTGAAACACCTTATCCTAATCAATATAAAATAGATGGAGTTTAATAAGGTTTAAAAACCTTATTCTAAAATAAAATAAAAGAAGTCTAGTTCTATATGGATTTTACTTTTATTTTATTTTCCATCGTATTTTATTTAAATAAGAATTTGGGTCACTTAATTCTAACAATCTCCACCTTGACACAAATTCTCAATGAACAAGTTCTTCATCGCGAACTTTCAATAAACAAGTTCTTCACCTCTTCCAAAAACCCTTAAGGGTTTAACTTCAACAATGAACACCAACCAAGTCTAAGCAATGCTCAAACTTGGTTATAGGAAGTGACTTAGTCATCATATCTGCAGGATTTTCATGAGTGCTAATTTTGCTCACAACAATATCACCACGAGCAATAATATCACGAACAAAATGATACCGAATATCAATGTGTTTTGTTCTCTCATGAAACATTTGATCTTTTGTAAGAAAGATGGCACTCTGACTGTCACAAAATACTGTGCTGATTTGAAGGTCTTCATTGAGTTCACTAAATAGTCCCTTCAACCAAATAGCTTCTTCACAAGCCTCAGTAATCGCCATGTACTCAGCTTCAGTGGTAGACAAAGCGACTATAGTTTGCAAAGTGGCTTTCCAACTAATTGCACAACCTCCGATTGTAAAGACGTAACCTGTGAGAGATCTTCTTCTATCAAAGTCTCCAGCAAAATCAGCATCAACATACCCTATAACTCCATCTTTAGTTCTTCCAAACTGTAAGCAAACATTAGTAGTGCCTCGTAAGTATCTTAAAATCCACTGAACTGCTTTCCGGTGTTCTTTACCGAGATTCGCCATGTATCGCTAATCTGACCGATCGCATATGATAAATCTGGACGTGAACAAACCATAGCATACATGAGAGATCCTCTGCACTAGAGTATGGAACATGTGACATGTACTCAATCTCATTATCGATTGAGGAGATAAGGCCGATGAAAGTCTGAAATGGTCGCTAAAGGAGTACTAACAGCTTAGCACTCTGCATATTGAACACGCAAAGAACTTTCTCAATGTACCCTTCTAACTTAGGTACAATTTACTTGCTTTTCTATATCCGAGAATCTCCATACCAAGTATCTTCTTTCTTTGGTCCTAAATCTTTCATCTCAAATTCTTCACTTAGTTGGGCTTTAACCTTTCTTATCTCTCTTTATCTTTTGTTGCTATCAACATGTCATCAACATAAAGAAGTAGATACACAAAAGAACCATCAACTTTTTCTTAAAGTAGACACAACTGTCAAAACTACTTCTTTTGAAATCATGAGAAGTCATAAAGGAATCAAACCTCTTGTACCACTTGTCTTGGTGATTGTTTCAAACCGTAAAGGGACTTTTTCAAACAAGCAAACATAGTCCTCTTTTTCGAGACTATAAAACCCTTTGGTTGTTGCATGTAAATATCTTCCTCAAGTTCTCCATGCAAAATGCGCTTTTACATCTAACCGCTCAAGCTCCAAATCATGCATGGCAACAATACCAAGCAAAGCTCGAATCGAACTATGCTTAACAACCGGAGAGAACACATCTGTGAAGTCCACTCGGAATTTGATCGTAACCCTTTGCAACAAGCCTTGCTTTATATCCGGGTTCTTCAACTCCTAGAGTCCCTTCTTTCTTTTTAAACACCCATTTACAACGAATGCCTTTTTACCTTTAGGAAGTTTTACAAGATCCCATGTTCTGCTTTTTGTGGAGTGATTCCATCTCCTCTTGCATAGCAAACATCCACTTTTCTCGAGTCTTCACACTAATCGCCTCGAGAATAATTAAATGGCTCTTGATTCACATCTATATCTTCACCACATTTAAAGCATAAGCAACTAGATCAACCTCGGCATACTTCTTTGGAGGTTTAATTTCTCTTCTTGTCCTGTTTTTGGCGATAGAGTATTGCGGTGAAGAAGCAACTCTATTCTCAATTTTTGTCTTGGCTTGAGGAGTTGATTTCAGTATTAATCGATGCTCCACCGCTTTTGGTTTTCTTTATTGGAAGAGTCTTTAAGAGATAAGTTAGGTAGCATAGCGGTTTCATCAAAAACAACATCTCTGCTAATCACAACTTTTCTATTTTCGGGACACCATAACTTATAGCCTTTTACACCACTTTATAATCAAGAAAACGCATTTAATGGATCTCGGTTCCAATTTTCCATTATCAACATGAGCATACGCAGGACACCCAAAAATCTTTAAATCAGAATAATTAGCAGGATTACCAGACCATACCTCTTGTGGAGTCTTTTTCTCAATGGCAACGGATGGAGATCGGTTGATCAAAAACATGCAGAGAGGTCATCGCCCAAAATGACTTCGTAAGTTGGCATTTGACAACATACATCGAACCTTCTCCATGATCGCTTCGTTCATTCGCTCGCAACGCCGTTTTCTTTGTGGAGTATGACGAATGTCAAGTGTCTCATGATCCTTCCGACTTGCACAATCTATTAAACTCATCGAGCGTAACTCTAAACCATTGTCTGCAGACGGAGGTATTTTATCTGCTTTTCCGTCTGTTTTTCAATCATAATTTTCCAAGACTTAAATGTGGAAAACACATCGCTTTTCTGCTTCAGGAAGAACGCCCAAACTTTTCTGGAAAAATCATCAATAAAGGTTAGCATATAATTAGCTCCACCTCTCGAAGGCACTCTGGACGGCCCCCACAGATCAGAATGGATATACTCCAACGCTTCCTTCGTGTTATGGATTCCTCTAGTGAATCGAACTCTCTTTGCTTCCCCAAAACACAGTGCTCACAGAAATTCAGGTTTGCAAATTCCTTGCCCATTAAGAAGTCCTCTTTGCTTAATTACGCCATGCCATTCTCACTCATATGCCCTAGGCGATATGCCAAAGTTTAGTAATATCATCATCGACAAGGAAGAGGAAGCGCAATTGCATCACCAAGATATGAGAGAACCTCAGAAACATATAACTTGGCAATCTTTCTTTGCCCTTTCATCACAACAAGGGACCCTTTGAAATCTTTAAAACCCCACTTTCAGTTGTGTATCATGCCCTTTTGAATCAAGAGTACTCAACGAAATTAAATTTCTTTTCAATTCGGAACATACCGCACGTCACTAAGTGTTCGACAACTCCATCAAACATCTTAACTTTAATTGTTCCAACACCGCGATTTTACATGAAGCATTATTTCCCATCAAAACAACACCTTGACATCTTGTTTCATAAGTTGTAAACCAATCCCGATTGGGACTCATGTGGAAGGTGCAACTGAATCAAGTATCCACTCCTCGCCACTTTAGAATCATTGATGAAGCAACTAGAAGTTCACCATCGCCGTAGTCTTCTACAACATCGACTTCACCGAATTTTTTTTGGCTGTTTTCCTTTTGATTCGCAGCCTCCTTTTAATCTTATTTTGTAGCTTATAGCACTCAGATTTAATGTGCCCTTTCTTCTTGCGAAGTTGCAAGTTTTACCTCTGCTTGAAGATTTCGATCTACCCTTAGATTTACCACGAGGATTCCGTTCTGTGTTCTACCACGATCATCATCAACATTCCGATCTTGTCTCCCACGAACAATGAGACCCTCTCCCCGAGAGTTGGGTTTAACCACAAGATGCTTCATCTTATCATACGAGGTTAAAGAATCATAAACCTCATCAACCGTGAGAGACTCGCGGCTATATAAAATCGTGTCTCTAAAGGTTGAATAAGACGGGCAACGAACAAAGTAGAATCAACCCTAGATCTTCCTTATCATCTTGAACCTCCATGGCCTCCAAGTTTGAGAGAATTTCTTTAAACACCTGTTAAGTGTTCGTGTACGACGCACCTTCCTCCAAACGATGAGCATAAAGACGCCGCTTCATATGCAACTTGCTTGTTAGAGTTTTCGACATACATATTTGTTCTAGCCTCTTCCATAATGCGTGGCGTTTTCTCTTTCATCACATCCCGCAAAATTTCGTTGGACAAATGCGTATGTAATTGTGTTAATGCCTTTCGATCCTTACGCTTCTTCTCTTCATCTGTTAATGTCGAAGGCATCTTATCTATCCTAGCGGGGCATCCTCTAGATCCATCTGCAAGAAGCGCTTGCATCTTAATTTGCCACAACGCAAATCGGTGTTGCGATCCAACAATGAATTTCATACTTCAAAGACGCCATTACCGTGATCGAGATGAATAACCCTAAGCTCGATACCAATTTGTGAAAAATAAAATAGAATAAAATAAATAAAAATAAAGAACACATAAATTTTACGTGGAAACCCTTTCGGAAAAAAACCACAGGCAGAGGAGAAGAAAATTCACTATGTCGAAAAATTTTTACTCAAATACAAGAGGAATAGACTATGTCTATTTATAGGCTTGCAAAGCCATATTCTAGTAGGATTGAAACACCTTATCCTAATCAATATAAAATAGATGGAGTTTAATAAGGTTTAAAACCTTATTCTAAAATAAAATAAAAGAAGTCTAGTTCTATATGGATTTTACTTTTATTTTATTTTCCATCGTATTTTATTTAAATAAGAATTTGGGTCACTTAATTCTAACAAAATATAATTGAATAACCTACCAAATCTCGATCTACTTAGTCTTATTTATTATTAATCATTAATCATTAATATATAGTAATGTTCTTATTGATGACATAGTTATGTTTTCCTTCCAAGTTCAATATTGCGGCAATGAAAAAAATTACAACCTTACCTTTCTATAATGATTGAATGATGGGTTATATACCATATTTCTCAAAAATTCGAAACCCAAATAGATGAATAAGAAATCGATTATGGTGATATTAAGTGATAAAATCTTAATGGTATTTTTTAAAATCGTCACATAAAATATATAAAAAAGTAAAGACTTGATAAGTTATAAAAATATTGTGTTCTTTTATGTATTATGGATATGGCAAATTAAATTATGAAAAGAAAAGTTATTAATAATAGCGACATTAAGATTTTTCTAAAAATAAAAATAATTCGTCATTAATAAAAATATATATTGATGATAATAAAATTGTCACAATTTAGTCAAGATGTAAGAAAACATTTATCACCAATTGGTAAATTTTAACATTGAACATATCTGATGTAAACCTATGATTTTTTTATGAAATTTTCATACATAATATATCATCAATTATTAAGCATGACAATTATTTGTTTTCTATGCTTGCAGTATATTTTGTAATGTTATTTAAGCGACACTTAAAAATTCATCATAATTAATGCTATAAGTGACAAATAAATAATTATATATATTCTTATAATAGATTATTATGATGCTTATAATGTCATACAAAATTAATCATTTAGCTAGTAATTTTATTGTCATTAACAATAAACATTAGTGATATACATTCATGCCACTTAGTACCTTAGTTCAATATGCTTTATTGTCGCAAAAGAAGTCACCTAGTGATTTTTTTTATTCAAACATGTTTGGAGTGTTTTGTTAGATTGATTGTATATGTTTTAGGATTATATGTTTGTTAGAATATTTTGTATTGGCTCTAGGAATACTTGTATAGGTTTTTAAGTTTGCTTAATTTACTTTTTCTACACTTTTTCTAGAGGGTATCGGTACCTTGTCAAGTGGTATTTGTACATATTCCTGAAAAATGACTACTTGTTCATTTTGACTCTGAGGTATCGAGCATGTAGGGAAGGTATCAATATCATTGGTCTCTAGACTATTTTTATTGCATTTTTGGATTTTTAGGTAAAAATAGAAGTGTGTGGTCAAAGTCACACTTATACATATACTTAGAGGAAGTATCTTAGCTTAAACTTTTTTAATAACATTGAAAATACTTTGTATTCTAATGATCTTTATTGAAAATTATTTGACTTTTCAAGAAATTATGTGATTTAAAGAATTTTTTTAATTTCTTGAAATTAAGGCCATAAATTCATTTGAACAAGTTTGCTTTCTTTACTAATTTTTGTTGAAAATGTTCAAAATGATAAAAAAAAAATGCTTTTATCTTGTTTTGGACCCTTTGACAGCCATTTTGCAAAGTATTAAAGTCTTAAACTCTTTTCTTAAGCTTTTCTTATCCCGTGACCTTAAGTTATGTATAAGGTACTAGAACATACTTTATGAATAATATAGGGTCTTACTTTTAGAACTAGAATTAGGATTAACCTTTAGGACTAGCTCTAGAATTATGCTTAGAACTAGACCAAGATTAGAACTTAAGTTTAGAAATTTGCATTAGACTTAAGTTAAGAAGTCAGGATTATATTTTGTCTTAGATTAGGACTCCTTTCATTTGTATCTTGTTGTAAATTGCTATATCTTTTAGATACATTTGTTATGACATATTTTATGCTTAAATATGCTTGCCTAAATTCTCTCCTTATGCTTTTCATGATTGCTTTTTAGCTTTGGTATGCTTTTGATATCTGTTTTATTGATGCCTTTGTGATTTCCATGTCTTATTTTGTTTAATAACATTTTGCATCTATAAAAAGGGGAGAAAAATTTTTAAAGATATGCATCTAGGAAGCGGGGAAAGGAATTGCTCATGCTTATATTGTTTTGTCTTTAGCATGCAATTTTGATTTTTGATTCATGATTCATGTTTTGGTCACACTTATTGTTAACAACTGATAATTTTGTTTAAATATCAATTAATATCTTTCATCATGCAATTAGGACTTATTCCTTAGAATTTGCATAAAGTTGTTCTTTTCAAATTGATTTGAAGTATGCCTCTTTACCATATCATTCCTTCTTGAAATTCATTTTTTCCTTGTCAGAACTTCATTGAATGTTCTTGATATAAATTTTAAAATGCATAGGAATTTTGATATTTCTACTCTCATTCTTAAGGAATTCTGCTAATGAACTTGGATATTGTCTTATTTTAGTGTGTTTCTCATAATATTCATCACCTATATGTGATATTACTATTTTCATTTTTTTATAGAATTGCCTTTCAACCTCGTTAATGTATACCTCAAATGCATTTCTTGATTAATATTTTCATTAAGCAAATAGATGTTAAAATACTGTAAAAATTATAAATAAAAGTGATAAAATATTTTCACAATTAAAATATAGAACATTAAAATGTTGACATGTATTGCTGTACATTATTTCAAGAAGTACTTCTTGTGGCATCTTTCATTGTATGTTTCATTTACATTCCCTAATGCAATCCACACATCCACCAATGTTTATAAAAGTCAAATTCAATATAATTTTAGTTCTTTACTAATCTATCTAGTCTTCTTTGGATACATGACCCAAACATTTATGCCACAAGTAAGCAAAATTTTCATTTAGCATATTGCATTTAATTCAAACATTGCTATGACCAACAAGTAAGGATTGCAGAAAAACATTATCAAGTTTCAATTTATATAAACCATCAATAAGGTTTCCAAAACCTATAACATTATTATTCTAAGTTGAAACAACCATGTCAAAAGTTAACATTAAACTCATAAACATCAATTTTTGACATAGAAATAAGGTTCTTAGAAACTGAAAATATATAAAGAGTTTGAAAAAGGTCTAAGTAA
This sequence comes from Gossypium arboreum, assembly GCF_025698485.1. Classification (NCBI taxonomy): domain Eukaryota; kingdom Viridiplantae; phylum Streptophyta; class Magnoliopsida; order Malvales; family Malvaceae; genus Gossypium; species Gossypium arboreum. The sequence goes on from NC_069075.1 coordinate 133,441,923, forward strand.
TAGGCAATATTTTGGGAAAAATTGTTTACCAGAACAGTTTTGTTACATAGTAGAATTTCAAATAATTTCATAAAACCTAAATATTTGTTGTGATATCTATAGCTACAAATTTTATCAAATATAATACTTGTGTTTCTGGACTAGCAAGACTTGTTGGTTCTTGGCTTTCAACCAAATGTTATTATTCGCTATTCTCGAACTCTCAATTGCTAAGTGAGTGGCTCTTACTACAAATTGAACACAAAAAGAAAACTATAATTTTCCAGTGAGGAAAGTTTACTTTCTCTATTGGGAACCAAAATCGAAGTTTATATCTCGAGAACTCATAAAAATTAGAATTTATTTTGTAACTAAATTGTGAGAATCGAACGTCAATAATGAAAATGAATCTCAAAGAAAGAGAGAAATATAGAACACATAGATTTTACATGGAAACTATTGGGAAAAACTACAGGCAGATGAGAAGAAATTTTTACTAATTGTTGAATTCGAATAATCCAAGAGGAGAGATGATTACGTCTATTTATAGGTTAAAAAACCTTATTCTAATCAAAGTCTAATAGAAGCAATACAGTACGGTTGAAACACCTTATTCAAATCAATATCAAATAGAAGAAGTGTACTTCTACACTGATTCCATTAGTACAATCTATACTGTACCCTGGGAACCTCCGGCCTCTGCACCCCTGATTACAACCCCAGTCCAATTTTATGCTTAATCGGGATCTGCAACCTTCACCCCCACAGATACCCCTAACTTACCACTTTTTTTAAACAGGAATTTGGGTAACACAATACTAACATAAATAAAATATCCAAAATTTCAGTAGAGTAACCTCTTCTCAGAATTGTGTGTATTCAGCTATTCCACAGTGCCTTTATCAAAGAGTAATCAATGATATGGGTAGCAAACCAAGATCAAATTCAAGTTGTTGTGGTACATGGAAAAAATGAATTGAAGGGTAATCAAGCCTATTTGGCATGTAAAATACCTAAAACGAATTAACACCAAGTGAGAAAGAGCAATCAAGGCAGAGAATAGAAGTACGAGGAAGAATGGTTTCAAGTAAGAAAGAAGAAGATCTAAAGAGTTTTCGATGATTATAAGTTGAATCTTACAAGGAAACCCTTGGATCTTAAGACCTGAAACTTCAAAAGAATATGTAGTATTAGAAAAATTTTACGAAGGATAAAATTAAGATTAAAAAAATATATGGAAATGCTGGATAAATATTTGAATGGAACAATATGAAAGGTGATGCCCTATGAAACCTTTTGAAGAGATGATCTCCAACAAGCTTCACAATTGGTTCTAACCTCCAGCACCACCACCTCACGACCCAGCTGTCGACGAGGACTTTTAAGTCCATTGAAATTTTAATTTGTTTTTCTTTTTATTTAATTTTCATTTTTGCATTTTTTTTGGACTTTATTTATCATTTTCTTACAAGACTTTTATTAGTATAATTTGAATTTTCTTTTATCTAGTTATCTCATTATTACTAACCATAACAACCCTATAAATATAAATCCCTTAAATATTATTGATGGCATCGCAATTTCAAAAGGTTCAGTCGATGGGTGCTACTAAGGAATAAACAAACAATCCTCCACGACTGCCATGTCCTGCTCGACCATGACTATAGCCACCACGACATCGATCACCACGATAACCTCTTCACTGGGCACTGTGATTGTGGAACCCAACCTCTACCACCACCTTGACCTATATCTACATGTCATATACATATTGATCGAGTGATTCGTAACAAGTAATAAATATTTATAATGAAGATCAAACCTAGACTAACTATTATCACGACAAAAAGGCAAGCACACCTATCGAACAATAGTATAGTAATGGCAAGACCGGGATATTGTACCCAAGAGAACCAAAAGTACTGGTAATAACTAGCTTTTTATTATCTAGCCTAAGAATAAAAGAGGTTTGTTTTAATTAACTAATTATTTAAACAAAAAACGCACAGAGAAAAGAATTGGGGAATTACTTTTGGGAAAATCGATTGACTTGAGACAATACCTAAGGAAAAATCCACCTAGACTGTACTTGTTATTCTGGCTCCGAATCGGACGATTTATTCATTCAACTTGTTCCGTAGAGATCCCTAAGTTATGTTATTATCCCTATTCAAGACTAATAACGTCTAATCCCTAGATTGAATAATTGAGACTTTTCTCTAATTAACACCCTAGGGTTACATTAACTCGATTTATGGATCCCCTTATTAGGTTTCACCCTAATCCAGAAAAATCTTGTCACCCTATCTCTAGGCGCGCAATCAACTCCGCTTAATTATGACAAATGTACTCTTAGACAGGGTCTATTCCTCCTCTGAATAAGAGCTTATCTTGAATCAGTATCCTAGGATATCAAAACAAGAATAAAGAACACATAATTAAGAACAAGTTAAATATTTATCATACAATTCAGAAATTACTAACAAGATTTGTCTTAGGTTTCATCCTCCTTAGATATTTAGGGGATTTAGTTCATAACTAAAAAGGAAAACATCTCAGAAGAATAATGAGTACAAAACATAAAGAAAACCCAAAACTCCTGAAGGGAAATTGAAGGGGGATCTTCAGTCTTGATGATGAATCCGGCTTCTGAGATGGATCAATCGGCTTCCTTCGAGTAATTTCTTCCTTCCTCCCTGTGTGCCCCCTACTTTCCTCCTCTAGGGTGTATTTATAGGTTTTAGAATGCCTAGAACCTCTCAAAATTAGCCTTTTCCGAATTGGACTCAACTTGGGCTCGGTAGGGACACGCCCGTATGAGTCGTGCTTCGAATCTGCCAAATTGACACGGGCGTGTGGTCTGCTCGTGTGAGGAAGTCCAGGCCGTGTTGAATTCGTACTTTGGCCCTTTTTCTCTGTTTTTGGCCCGTTTCTCGTTCCTTTCGCTCTCCTATGCTCTCCTAAGTATAAAACATGAAATTAAGGCATTAGGAGCATCAAATTTACCAATTCTAAGGAAAAATCATCCATAAAATGTGTTAAGCATGGGGTAAAAATATGTATAAATTACAGTTTATCAGTTAGCTAATTACATGAAAATAAAACACTTAAGAACAATAAAACTCTAATTTATCTAAACAAGAAGTAGTTTCAATAGAACTAAACTTTTTTGTTGACTAAGAAATATAAAACTCTTAAACAACTTAAAATACTTAAAATAACCTAAAATTCAGAATAAATAAATAATAAATACATAAAACCTAATAAATATAATATTGGGCTCATAAATAATCAAAATTAAGCCTTAAATCGAACCCAATATGATTTAAACTTGAATTAAATCTTGAAAATCTAAATTTCCTATAATAATCTCGTCCAAAAATTCTAGTCACGCAGTTTTCACTACCTTGAGCTCATGGACTCGAAATTGGGTGATTCAAAGTGTGTTTCGAAGCTAAGAGATAACTCTTTGAACGGTATGAAGGCATATTAACACAAAAATGTCTGGATCCCATCCAAAAAGTTGTTGCAAGTCAATTGATTTTCTAAACTTGAAAATTGATAGCTTTGGTGAATTGAATTTAATAAATTTTACTCTATCCGTGCATGTATCATTCCCTCTTTCCTTGAAAAGATTCATCCTTGAATCTTGTCTTTGGTTGAACAATAAAGAATCTTTACCATAGGTGGAATGGTTTAATTGAGCTCCACTCAAAGGATCAAAAAATTCATGAAAGAAAGAACTAAGTCCACTAGACAAATTCAAGTTAAGGTTAGTGAAAGAATAATCATTCTTTTACTTTGTATAGGTTCTTTCTTTTTTTCATTCTATTTTACAATGTGAATTGAACTCTCTAATTTTACCTCAACAATTTTCACTCACCAAATTTGGACAATCAAATTGAATTTTATCGTAAAGGTCTTTTTTCTCTCAATATTTTTACATGAATCATCCCCACTTCCCTTTAACCCCTCACAAAAAGTTTGAACATTGAATTCATTAGAATATAACTCTTTTAACTTGTTCAAACTCATGGACTCTAGGAAACAATTCTCACTATCAACTTTTTTCAATTCATAATGTGCAGTATCACTATAATCACAGTTCTTACTATCACTATCAACTTATTTGACATCAACTTTGGAAAAAAGGTGCAATGCCAGATTTAGACTCAACAACATGCACAAAATCACACTTACTGTCTTCACAAACAACATCATTCGAAGTCTCTTGCTCATTTATATCGTCACCGTCAATGGTAGCACTAGAAGAAGACTCATCAATGGGCTCGGTGTCATACGTACGTTCTTTTTCTCTTTTCTCATTGGATGGGTAGTGAATCAAACATTGGTAACCATTATTTTATTTTAAAACACACTAATGGAATTTCAAAACAAATGAGAGATCTTCTAAAATTGTTAGACATGTAGAGTCATGGTGATCCCTCTCATCACAAAACATTTTTTATACTCCGTCAAAAGTCGTTTAAGAATGTGTATCTCATTATAACCCTTGTTCAAATGTCTTTCAAAAATCCATGAACGATGGTCGCTAAACTAACTAAAAATTCGACTAAGGCAAGCGCACCTATCAAATAGTAGTATAGTTATGGTGAGACCGGAAATTTCGTATCCACGAGGACTAAAAGTACTAGTAATTACTATCTTTTTATTGTCTAGCCTAAGAATTAAAGAATGTTTTTTAAACTAAAACTAATTATCTAATTAACTAAGATTACGATAGAGATTAAAGTTGGAAAATACTTTTTAGAAAATCAATGAAGAAGACAATACCCAAGGAAGAATCCACTTAGACTTCACTTATTACCTTTGAGTTTGACGATTTATTCACCTGACTTAATCCGTAGAAATCCCTGATTTATGTTAATATCTCTCTCGATACTAAAAACAACTGATTCTAGGTTGATTAATTGAAATCTCTTTCTAATTAAAACCCATATTATTGCATTAACTCGATCTATGGATTCCCTTATTAGATTTGACTCTAATACGGCAGATTTATGTTGTCCTATCTCTAGGATTGCATGCAACTCCTCTTAATTATGAATGATCTACTTTTAAACAGGGACTTTTTCTCCACTGAATAAGCACATCGAAAACCTAAATTAATATCCTGGAATATTAAAGCAAGGGTTAAATTCACAATTAAAAATAAGAACAAGTATTTATCATATAACTCAAATAATAATAAGATCCATCTTAGGTTTTATCTCTTTTAAGTATTTAGGGAGTTTAGTTCATAATAATAATGGAAAACATCTCAAAGTTTGGAAAACAACAAAGCATAAAGAAACCCAAAGAACTTCTAGGAAATTGGATGGAAATCTTTAGTCTTAATGTAGATCCTGCCTCTGAGGTGATTCTGATGGCTGTCATTGAGTATTTTTTGCCTTCAATTTTGTGTCCCTTTTAATCCTCTTCTAGGGTCTTTAAATAGACTTTGGAATGCCCAAATTCACCCAAAATAAGCCTTTTTCTGAGTAGAATTAAACTTAGGCTCGACAGGGACACAGCCATGTGCCACGCCCTTGTGAAGGGGCTCAGGCCAAGTACAACTCTGACTTGGATTGATGTTGACACGGCCATGACACATGGGCTTGTGGTCTACCCGTGTGTCACACACGAGCGTGTGGCTTACCCGTGTGGAAGTGTCTACACCGTGTGCTAAGCTGAATTAGGCCCATTTTGTCTGTTTTTGGCCCGTTTCATGCTTTTTTCATCTTTCTATGCTCACCTAAGTGTAAAACATGAATTTCAAGGATTAGGAGCATCGAATTCAATAAAACCAAGGAAAAATCATCTATAAATATGCCAAGCATGGGGTAAAAATATGTATATATTACGGTTTATCAAATATCCCCACACTTAAGCATTTGCTTGTCCTTAAGCAAAATCCTCAAGTCACAATTAAAATAAATCCTTCTCAATTTATAATTCTCATCAATAATGTTTGAAATAATTCACAAGTAATCATACGTTAAGAGCTTAACTATAAGAACATTAAAGTTTCAAACAATCAAAATTGAGCATTTCAATTATAAAATCATAGGTATCCCCCTTTATCTAAGTGATCACCTTTAATTCCAAATTGACAAGGTTGGCATCCTCACTAGTGATTCACTTAAATCACTTAAAGTGTTTAAGGTTCAATAATTAAGCACTCAATAGTCAAGCATGAAAGGTTATTACCATAAGCTTGCATGGACATCAAATCTCCACCACTATAATGAGATGATACACAAATCAAAAGGTCTTTAACCAGGTTCTAATGGGGCTTGGGTTAAAGGTCTGGATAAAGGCTGAAAAAGAGGGTTAGAATCGAGATTAATTTAATAGCTTCTCAAAATTAGAAAAACAAAGCTAATTACTGAGTTACAAACAAGTGCCAAAATTAACACTAACCAAAAACTAATGAAGTGAGCTTTTCTCTCAATAATGACTTTAACTTATCCAAGCTTTTTAGAAAAATATGTAATTTGAATGAATATAAATATACTTTTTTTTAGGTATAAGAATAAGTATAACAATGGAAAGTCCATAAAAGAAATAATTCAGCAACTGGAATGAACGAACAAAGTTAGGTAACTAATCAAATCAAATCTAGATTAAAAAAAAAGGGGGTCAATGAAAAGGGAGGAATACTTAATGAATCAAAAAGGGCTAAGTTGTGGGTTAATATTAAGGGAAAAATCAAGAAATAATAGTTAAGTCTTAAAGGGGTTCACTAGAGGTCAATTATGTAGGTAGGCTTTTTATGGGGTAAATAGGTTAAACCTAAGTGCCTTTATCATTTTAGTATATCACATCAAAGGTGTGGTCTCGACATGTATAATCGATGCTAGTTCTAGAATAACGAATCAATGTTGACACACTCATAACCAATAAAATTAGTGAGCAAGAAAGATATATACTCTTAAAAGGCTCAAGATCTCACGAAAATCATTGGTATTTGATGTCAATCCTGTGAATTCAAAACTTCAAGATAACACCTCAATTCAGGGAAACCACCTATCAATATTACTTCTCAAAAGTCAACTTATCATGCTTGATCCTCTAATGTCTTAAAGTTTAAACAATCACTGCACAGTTACTTATGATTTAATTCAAAACATATCAATAAAAATCATAAATCAATCAAAATATACTCTAATAAGGATATGAGAAATTATTTGAGAACAAGATATAAAAAAAATTCAGGGATTTTCTGATAATCACATAAATAACCTCCCCACACTTAAGATGTACATTGTCCTCAATGTACAAAGATATATAATAGCAATATAAGCATAATATCAGAAGAGAGGGAGAGAAGCAAAACTACCTTGAATTTGGATGTAATCCTTGAAAGAGTGGAAACGAGTTTAGAGACATTGAATGTGATGTGTGATAAACCGTAAATTATACATATTTTTACCCCACGTTTAATGCATTTTATAGATTATTTCTCATTAGAATTGGTGAATTGATGCTCCTAATGCTTTAATTTCATGTTTTGTACTCAGGAGAGCACCAGGAGCCAAAAACGAGCCAAAAATGAGCCAAAAAGGGACAAAACAAAAAAAATCGAGAAGATGACACAGCCTAAGCCTTGCCACACGGGTAGCTCACACGCCTGTGCTTTTCGAGGGTGTCGATCAAGGCTTTCACAATTCACACGGCCGTGTCACACGGGCGTGTCCCTGCTGAGCCCAAGTTAAGTCTAATTCGGAAAATGCCACTTTGGAGGGTTTCTAGGCATTTCAAAGCCTATAAATACGCACTAGAGGAGGAGAAAAAGCGAGACGGAGAAGAAGGGTAAGGAATTACCCCAAGGAAGCCAATTGATCAATCTCAGAAGTTGGATTCATCATCAAGACTGAAGATCTCTCCTCAATTCCCCTTCAGGAGTTTTGGGTTTTCTTTATGTTTTGTATTATTTATTCTTCTGAAATGTTTTCTTATTTAGTTATGAACTAAATCCCCTAAATACCTAAGGGGAATGAAACCTAAGACGAATCTTGTTATTATTTTCTGAATCGTATGATAAATATTTAACTTGTTCTTAATTATGTGTTCCTAATTCTTGCTTTGATATCCCAGGATACTGATTCAAGACATGCTCTTATTCAGAGGAGGAATAGACCCTATCTAAGAGTACATTTGCCATAATTAAGAGGAGTTGATTGCGTTCCTAGAAATAGGGTGATAAGATTTTGCCGGCTTAGGCTAGATAATAAAAAGATAGTTATTACTAGTACTTTTGGTTCTCTTGGGTACGATATCCCGGTCTTGCCATTACTATACTATTGTTCGATAGGTGCACTTGCCTTTTCGTCGTGATAATAGTTAGTCTAGGTTTGATCTTCATTATAAATATTTATTACTTGTTACGAATCACGCGATCAAGTTTTTGGCACCGTTGCGGGGGAACTGAAATATTAGGAACACTAAATTTTTATTACTTTAGCCATTTATTTTTCTTGAAATTTTATTTTATTTTATATTTATTAATTTACTTTTTTCTCTCTCTTGGCAGGTTTTTATAGTTTATGACTAGAAGAAACCCGTCAGGACCATTACTCTTTGACGAAGAAATCGATCGTACAATTCGCAAAAATTAAAGAGAAGTAAAGCGTAGTTTATGCTACATAGAGAACGAGCGAGAAGACAATACTCAAACCCCAACTAACGAGATGGCTGAAAACCCAGGCGATCAGCTGCCTCCTGCAATTGCAACTAATCAAAATCCTACTCCACGTACTATGTATGACTATGCTAAACCTTCTTTAACAGGAATTGAGTCTAGTATAGTTAGACCTACTATTGTTGCAAATAATTTCGAACTAAAACCTAACACAATTCAGATGATACAGCAGTTTGTTCAGTTTGATGGTTTGCAGGATGAGGATCCCAACACGCACTTGGCGAATTTTCTTGAATTTTGCGATACATTCAAAATCAATGGCATATCTGGTGATGCCATTCGTCTTCAGTTATTTCCCTTTTCACTGAGAAACAAAGTTAAACAGTGGTTGAACTCGTTACCATGAGGGTCTATCACTACTTGGGAACAAATGACCGAGAAGTTTTTACTAAAATATTTTTCACCAGCTAAAATGGCTAAATTACGTAATGATATCTCTTCTTTTGTGCAGATGGATTTAGAAACACTTTACGATGCATGGGAGAGATACAAGGACTTACTGAGAAGGTGCCATCACCATGGGTTACCGCTTTGGCTGCAAGTTCAAACATTCTACAATGGTATGAATCCCTCGACAAGACAAATGATTAACGCAGCTACTGGCAGAACCATCAACAATAAAACACCGGAAGATGCCTATGAATTCATAGAGGAGATGTCATTGAACAACTATCAGTGGCAAGTTATGAGGACAAAGCCAACGAGAACAGCAGGCGTCTATAACATCGATCCAGTCACCATGCTCTCTAATCAGGTAAAACTTCTCAATAAAAATATTGATAGTTTTCTTGGTTCTGCGCAAGTACATCCAGTAATGAGGTGTGACTCAAGCGGAGGAGGTGTACATACAGCATACCAATCCTTCAATCCTACAACTAAAGAGGAACAAGTCAACTATATGGGTAATAATAACATTAGATCTCAAAATAACCCATACAGTAATACTTATAATGCCAGTTGGAGGAACCAAACAAATTTCTCCTGGGGTGGTCATGGAAATCAAAAGCCATAAAATCCTCAGGGTTTTGAACAGCCACCTTATCAACAGGAGAAAAAACCAAACCTTGAAGAGATGCTTTCTAAATTCATCTCGGTGCTAGAAACCCGTTTCCAAAATACCGAGACAAAACTTAAGAATCAACAAGCATCGATCCAAGGACTCGAAAATCAGATAGGCCAGCTATCCAAGCTAATCTCCGAACGACCACAAGGTAGCCTACCAAGTAATACTGAACCTAATCCAAGGGAACACCTCAATGCAATCAGCACTCAAGATAAGAAAGGATTCATTGCACCTGAGCCAGAAATATAGCAAGACAACGCAATGAACAAAGGACGAGAAGAGGTAAACAATAATGATCCCAAACAGGTAAGTACAACTCATGAACCTCGTGTGCCATATCCTAAAGCGATGACGAAAGACAAAACAGAAGAACAATTCGGTAAGTTTGTCAAACTCTTAAAGAAATTACATATTAACTTACCCTTTATTGAAGTTCTTTTGTAGATGCCTAACTCAGAAAAATTCTTAAAGGAACTTTTGAGCAATAAAAGGAAATTAGACGCTACATCACATGTGGAACTCAATGCAGTTTGCTCAGCTATTCTAAAGAATGAGCAACATAACAAATTGAAAGATCCAGGGAGTTTTCCAATTCCTTGCTTAATTGGTAGTCTATCTGTGAATAATGCTTTAGCTGATTTAGGGGCATGTATAAATGTTATACCATATAAAATATTTAAACGACTAGGTCTTGGTAAACCCAAATAGACTAGGATGAGCATACAATTGGCTGACAAAACAGTTAGATTTCCTAAGGGTATTATTGAAGACGTTCTCGTTAAAATTGAAAAAATTATTTACCCAGTAGACTTCATTGTCTTAGATATGGATGAGGATAACAAGGTACCTCTAATTTTAGGACGACCATTTTTAGCAACTTCCAGAACCATTATTAATGTAGGCACAGGAGAGCTAACACTTCATGCAGGTGATGACGCAGTAACACTCAAAGCACACAACTCAGTCAAAACCTCTAAGACTCAAGATAATGCTATAAAAACTATCGATGATAAAACTAATATTCAATCGTCCTTACAGGAACTTCCTCGAAGAAAGACAACAGAGACAGTGCACTACTATCATGAAGAGAACAAAGACGTCCATGAAGAACGAAGACTATGGATAGAGGAGCTAGACGAATTGCGAGAACACAAACCGAGAACACATGATAAACCAAAACTACACAAAAACAAGCCCAATACCTCTCCTAATCAACTTCAGGTCAGTGATACAGTCTTACTAGATGTCCTTGATCCTCACATTGTCACTACCACCATGATCATTCAATAGAGAGGTAAGTCGATCTTAGACTATAAATAAACGCTTCTCGGGAGGCAACCCGAGTACTAACCATTTTAAATTATTTTAAATTCAAGTTTTAAATATTTAGGTCACTAACAGAGTATTTGAAGCACAGGTTCCCAGCATCACACGGCCAGTAACCCGGTCGTGCTTAAGGCCGTGTGCCCAACACGGAGGGAAACACGGCCGTGCGATATGGCCGTTCGAAAACAGGGTAAAGAATTTTCCCCAAAACACGGGGTGTGATAAATCCCCACGGCCGTGCGACATGGCCGTGGGTGCACTTGATAGGAAAAACACAGGCGTGGGGATGGAAACCCACGGGCGTGCCAGGGACAAGGCTCGATTCTATTTCTTCGACATGGGCGGGCGACACGTCCGTGCCCTTCAGCCGTGTACAACAATCCACGGGCGTGCTACCATAACACACGGGTATAGGAGAAACGAACACAGCTAGGCACGGCCGTGCTATATGACCGTGTACCACACACGCTCAAGACACACGGGCATGGGAGAATAACCAATCATGACCAAAAATTGCAAAATTCAAAACACACGAGCTCACCCTCATTAGTACACGGGCGTGGCCCTAGGCCGTGTGGCCTTCCCCTATATAAGCAAATTACTGTTCATTTTCTTCTTCCTTTCCAAAGCCCTAGCCGAAATCTCCCCTTCTCCACTCCCTCATCCCTATTCTCAGCCACCACTACCCTCTCATCCAGTTCATGCGGCAGCTTCATATGCTAACATCTCTGAGCACCTCACCCGATTCGAGCTTCAGTGTTTTCAACAATTTGACAATATTGATGCTACTCTACGGCAAAGTGGTCAGCACCTCCACATCTCATTGCTAGTTCCACCTCACGAACCATCCAGCGATGAGGATATTTAGAAATATTTATTTATCATTTTATGTTTTTAATTGAAACTACTTTTTATTTTTTTAGATTTTAGAATTTTATTTTTAATCATGAATTTCGGTTATTCCTTTTCGAGTACTTATTCTTCCTAATATCCCCTAAAAAGTTCCTAATTTTATCTCAGTTATATAGAACTCCTAAGCTCATCATCACATAGGAACTACAACTCCACCGGGAAAGGTTCTCCATGACTGCCATGTCTTGCTCGACCACGACCATAGCTACCACTAGATATAATATTCTTTTGGCGCAAGACTTATGGCCTAATGAACCTCTACGACCACCGGAGTATCCTCCTCCACTTTTAAACCGATCACTCTCCAAAACTCTAAGTTTGAGGAATTCATCATACAGGAAGTTTCACTTCTCTCCCTATCTTATTTTTATTCTCTAACATCTATCTTTGTACATTGAGGGTAATGTACATCTTAAGTGTGGGGGGTATTCATTAATAATCACCTTGTTCTCATGAAAAACTCTCATATCATATTTAGGATAAATTTTAATTGATTTATGATTCTGATTGATATATCTTGAATTAAAACATAAGCATTTATGCATTGATTGTTTAAACTTTAAGAAATTAGAGAATCAAGCATGATAAGTTGATTTTTAAGAATTTAAAATCTTAAGTTGTTTCCCCAAAGTTTAGGTATTACTTTGAGTTAGAATTCATAAGTTTTAAACATCAAAAAGCCATAATTTTTGTGAGATTTTTGAGCCTTTTGAGCATCTATTCATCCTTTGATGCTCACTTTTATTATTGCTTTGAGTACGTCAGTATTGAACTGTTATTCTAGAACTTGCTTGATTATGCATGTCGAGACCACACCATTTGATTTGATATATCAAAATGATTAAGGCACTTAGGATTAACCCACTCATGCCATTAAAAGCCTACCTCCACAATTAACCCCTAGTAAACCCCTTGAGCCTAACAAGCCATTCATTGTATTACCCTTAATATTAATCTTTAACCCATTATTGTTGAAATCCCCCAAATTAATTTGATCCCTATTTTTGTCGAGATTTGAGTTGGAAAAGTTTCTTAGCTATGTTTTTCTTCTTTATTGAACTTGTTCTTAAAAAAAATTATGTATACATATTAGTAATTCCAGATTCTGAGAAGAAGCTCTGTTGTACGCAAGTGAAGGTTAACTATTTTTCCAATTAGGAAATTTTTCAATTCAATCTCGATTCCAACCCTTTCTTTCAGCTTGTGACCACACCCGCTAACCAAACCTCATTACAACCCTCTAAAGACCTTTTGATTGATGTATCATCTTAAATTATAGTGGTGGAGATTTGAATTTCATGCAAGCCTATGGTAATGACTTTTCATTATTGACTATTGAGTGCTTCATTTATTGTCCTTAAACACCTCGAGTGATTTGAGTGAATCTGTAGTGAGGATGTGAAACTCTATGATATTCTGAATCAAAGGTAATTACTTAGATGAGGGGAGACACCCATGTTTGCATGAATAAAATACTCAACTTGGAATGTTTGAAGGCCTGTGGATTATTTTAAGATATTATCAATAATAATTATAAGTTGAGAAGAATTTATCTTGATTATGGGTTGAGAATATTGCTTGAGGACAAGCAAATGCTTAAGTATGGGGGTATTTGATAAACCATAAATTATACATATTTTTACCCCATCTTTAATACATTTTATAGATGATTTCTCATTAGAATTGGTGAATTCGATGCTCCTAATGCTTTAATTTCATGTTTTGTACTTAGGAGAGCATCAGGAGCCAAAAATGAGCCAAAAACGAGCCAAAAAGGGACAAAACGGACCAAATCGAGAAGATGACACTACTTAAGCCTTGCCACACGGGCAGCTCACACACCCGTGTTTTTCTAGGGTGTCGATCAAGGCTTTCACGATTCACACGGCCTGGCAATCACGTCACACGGCCGTGTCACACGGGCGTGTCCCTGCTATGCCCAAGTTAAGTCCAAATCGGAAAAGGCCACTTTGGAGGGTTTCTAGGCATCCCAAAGCCTATAAATACGCACTAGAGGAGGAGAAAAATGGATACGGAGAAGAAGGGTAAGGAATTACCCCAAGGAAGCCAATTGATCCATCTCAGAAGCCGAATTCATCATCAAGACTGAAGATCTCTCTTCAATTCCCCTTTAGGAGTTTTGGGTTTTCTTTATGTTTTGTATTCTTTATTCTTCTGAGATGTTTTCTTATTTAGTTATGAACTAAATCCCCTAAATACCTAAGGGGAATGAAACCTAAGACGAATCTTGTCATTATTTTCTGAATCGTATGATAAATATTTAACTTGTTCTTAATTATGTGTTCTTAATTCTTGCTTTGATATCCCAGGATACTGATTCAAGACATGCTCTTATTTAGAAGAGGAATAGACCCTGTCTAAGAGTACATTTGCCATAATTAAGCGGAGTTAATTGCGCGCCTAAAAATAAGGTGACAAGATTTTGCCAGATTAGGGTGAAACCTAATAAGGGGATCCACAGATCGAGTTAATGCAACCCTAGAGTGTTAATTAGAGAAAAGTCTTTGTTATTCAATCTAGGTATTAGACGTTATTAGTCTTGAATAGGGATAATAACATAACTTAGGGATCTCTACGGAACAAGTTGAATGAATAAATCGTCCGATTCGAAGCCAGAATAACAAGTACAGTCTAAGTGGATTTTTCCTTAGGTATTGTCTCAAGTCAATCGATTTTCCCAAAAGTAATTCCCCAATTCTTTTCTCTGTGCGTTTTTAGTTTAAATAATTAGTTAATTAAAACAAACCCCTTTTATTCTTAAGCTAGATAATAAAAAGATAGTTATTACTAGTACTTTTGGTTCTCTTGGGTACAATATCCCGATCTTGCCATTACTATACTATTGTTCGATAGGTACGCTTGCTTTTTAGTCGTGATAATAGTTAGTCTAGGTTTGGTCTTCATTATAAATATTTATTACTTGTTACGAATCACGTGATCAATATGTATGTGACATGTAGATATAGGTGAAGGTGGTGGTAGAGGTTGGGTTCCACAATCACAGTACCCAGCGAAGAGGTTATCATGGTGATCGGTGTCATGGTGGCTATAGTCGTGGTCAAGCAGGACATGGCAGTCGTGGAGGATTGTTTGTTTATTCCTGAGTAGCTTCCATCGACTGAACCTTTTGAAACTATGATGCCATAATAATATTTAAGGGATTTATATTTATAGGGTTGTTATGGTTAGTAATAATGAGATAACTAGATAAAAGAAAATTCAAATTATACTAATAAAAGTCTTGTAAGAAAATGATAAATAAAGTCCAAAAGAAACGCAAAAATAAAAATTAAATAAAAAGAAAAACAAATTAAAATTTCAATAGACTTAAAAGTCCTCGTGGACAGCTGGATTGTGAGGTGGTGGTGTTGGAGGCAATATGTAAAAATGTTGGCAAATTTGTTGTAGAGTCACCTCGATGCTATCGAATTGCTGAGTGCAATATTACTCAAAGTGATGAAAGTGGTCTGAAACTTCAGACAATGAAGCAGCCGCATAAACTGCTTGGTGACTCGGTGGTGGCTGAGAAGGTGGGTCCTCCTGAAATGTAGGGATATCATCAGGAATATCCTCGGCGTCATCCTCATCAGTAGCTCGTGCAAGTCGGTACTGAGGAGGGTCGAACCCACGATGACGCTCAATCATCCGCATATAGAGCAAACTTTAGATGCCCTACGGGGACATCTGGCCAATAAGCGTAAGGGAATAAGACTGTGTTGCTGTATTCAGGACCCCAAAATATCGCGCTAGTCGAGTCACATATGGGCCAAGGCTGATGACTCCCTTTCAGTGTCGCTTGGTTTGATGGCGAAAGGCAAGGATGATGACGTAGGCGAGATAAAAAATGTGCCCTTCACTCATGCTCCACAGGAAGTATGCGTCGTGAGTGTTAACGATGCCAGTGCTTTCTCACCTCCCTATTAAGGTGTGTACTGGAAGGGCATGGAGATATCGCAGAGCTAGAGCTAGAGCCAATGCCTTTGAGTGGCTGGGGTCATAAATGCCTTTAATAGGTCTCAGCGCTGACCAACATCATGTAGGCGCAAAATGTATATGGCGATGGAGGTGTGGAAAATTGTCGGCCTCCATAAACTCGTCTGTATAGAGTCCCAAGGCGACGCCAAATTCTGGTACACTCAGCTGCTGTATTAGACCTCCATGGCAGATTTGGACTGTTCCTGAGTCGTTATGCTCCACCATAACTATTTGCATCTGAAACGTCGAGCATAGTTCCAAAGTAAACTTTAGACACGTTGGCTCGATGATGTCAAAAAATCAATCCCATGGAATGATAGCTAGGAGGGCTCGAACTGAATCAGCTAGATAGACCTACTCTAATGCAGTCTAATCGATGCAACGGCCCACACCTAAGGGTTGGGCTCGTAGAATTAGAAATAGTTCCTCCTGGGGCCCTGGTGAAAATTGGAGGAATGGATGTCGTATCTCAGCAGTGGGGCTAGAGGAGGATGTCGCTCCTTTTAGTTTTTTAGAGGCAGGGACCGCAACTTTCTTACCTTTTGGGTTCATCATGATGTCTACAAATAAAGACTAAGTTATCAATAAAATAATCCCCACACCTGCAAGCCAAAGATCTGAGTAGTCCAAAATAATAAATTGGTCGTAAAATAGTATGGGCAAATACTTAAGCATGCTGAAACTAAATAGTGACACTGCATAGGAATCAAAGGACCAAAAGGATAATGATAAATAAAAGTGAGAAAATAGTACTAAAAAATAAACAAATCCCAACTAAAAGACAAATAAAGTTATTATTAGCAAAAGAAATACCAGAAATAGTGATAAAAATACCTAGGAATTGATATAGACAACTTATGTTAAACATGAAAGCAGTAAATAGATGAAGAAACAATGAAACAGGGATGCAAAGGAGATGATAATACTAAATATAGTGTGGGTAGAGTAGGAAGAAATGGAAACACAAAAGACCAAGAATGAGTGAAAGTAGCACTATGGATAAGTCAAGCACTATTATCAGTAAAATGGAAGATCACTAAACAGAAATAAGAATCACAAGCATGAATATCATTAGCAGTGGAAAGAATAACCAAAAATAGTCAAATGAAACAAGCAATAAAATAAAGATAGTAAAATAAATGAAGATAATGGAGGGAAAAGGATGGACAAACGCAGTAGTGCTTGATGGTGCTCGGTGTGCACTCGGGGTGAGTAGGTCAGAGGGGGAGGCGAAAGAGAGGAAAAAGGGAGAAGAAGAGGCAGGGCTGGTTGGGGAAGATAGGAGAATGGTGAAGGTTTTATATGATGAGGTTAAATTAGGGTTAGGGGAGGGTTATAAAAGGGGGCCATGGTCGTGTAAGCCCTGTTTTGGGCCACACGGCCGTGGCACACTCCTGTGTGGTGTGTTCCGAGCCCGTGTTTTTCGTGAAAAGTAGTCAGTGTCGCACAAGGTTTTTTGGCCATGCTCGTGTGCCCAAGCCGTGTGGTGCGCACGGCCGCATCACATGGCCATGTGCACATTCGTTCGCTTCTCCCACGCCCGTGTTAGGTCCGCCATGCCCGTGTTCATGAGTTGTGCTTGTGGGTCGATGCTTTAAGTCAGTATCGTACACGGCCCATGGCTATGCCCGTGTGCCGCGTCGCACGGCCATGTGGTGCTCCCTTCGTTTCTCTCATGCCTGTGGTAGGTCTAACACACCCGTGTCCATTTATTAGAATTGTGAACGGCCTTTAAGCACGGCCCTAGAATCAACCCGTGTTCTATTTTGACTTTGTTGCATGTTTCAATCTTTGGGCAAGTTCTCACACAGCCTCAAGCACGATCGTGCGATAGGCCATGCGGCTCCCGTCGTAGCCCGTGTCTCTGCTGATTTATTTGGGGAATTAAAGTGCAGTTTCAACACGGTCTGGGACACACCCGTGTCCTTTAGCCATATGGTGCACACGGCCGTGTCGCACAGTCGTGGCTATTTATCGCAGCCTGTGTGTAATCCTGTTTTAGAGAAAATATTTGTCCTGTTTTAGCACGGCCATGGGCATGCCCGTGTTTACTGCTCGTGGGGATCCCAGGGCCTTAAGCACGCGCGTGTGCTAGGCCGTGTGTGCCAGGAATTCATGTGTGCCAGGAATACCTGCAGTTAGATTGTAATACAAAAAGGAAAAACAAACTAAGTTATTTAGTGGGGCTAGTGCTCAAGTTGCCTCTCAATAAGGCTTATTTAAAGTCTAAGCTCGACTTTACCTTGTAGGAATGTTAGGCAGGCTCGTGGATTTGTAGCTTTTCTCCATTGTCTTTAAAATCCTCACCGTTATAAAGTTTAAGATAATGTCCATTTACCTTAAAAGTGCCTTAGGATGGGTGACTTACCTCTACTGTGCCATACGGAAAGACATTTTGGACTACAAAAAGACCTAACCATCGTGATTTAAGCTTTCCAGGAAACAATTTGAGCCTTGAGTTGTATAACAAGATAATATATCCAACTTCAAATTACTTGTGCTTCTTTAGACGAGTATCATGGCGGCGCTTCGTTGCTTCCTTGTATAATCGTAAGTTCTCATAGGTAGTAGCTCGCCATTCCTCTAACTCGTTCACCTGCATCAATCTCTTTTCACCTGCAAGTCTAAGATCAAAGTTTAGAAATTTTATAGCCCAGAATGCTTTATGTTCTAGTTCAAACGGTAAATGAAAACTTTTCCCATAAACAAGTCTGTAAGGAGACATTCCTATGGGGGTCTTAAAAACGGTTCTATAGGCCTATAAAGCATCATCTAGTTTCTTTGCTCAATCCTTCCTATTTGACTCTACAGTCTTTTCTAAGATGCGTTTAAGCTCTCGGTTGGCGACTTCAACTTGTCCACTAGTTTGAGGATGGTAAGGGGTAGCTGTTCTGTGGTAAACTCTATATTTCTTAAGGGTTTTATCGAATTGAAAATTACAGAAATGAGTGCCCCTATCACTGATAATTGCTCTAGGTGCTCCAAATCGAGAGAAAGTTTTCTTAAGGAACTTCACCACTACTCTAGCATCATTAGTAGGTAAAGCGTGGGCTTCCACCCATTTAGACATATAATCAACAGCTACTAATATGTATTTATTCTCAAATGAGCTAAGGAATGGACCCATGAAATCAATACCCCATATATCAAGTATTTCACATGAAAGCATGTATGTTTGGGGCATTTAGTCACGTTTAGAGATATTACCTGTTCGTTGGCATTTATCGCAAATAACAATATACCTGTTGGCGTCTTTGAATAGTGTGGGCCAGTAAAAACCTGATTCGAGTATTTCATGTGCGGTCCTAGTTCCACTGTAATGTCCTCTAGTCGGTCTTGAGTGGCAATATTCCAAAATTTTAATAGCTTCTGTCTTTGTAATGCATCTTCGAATTACTTGATCTGCACATATACGAAAAAGAAAAGGTTCTTCCCAAAAATAGTTTTTCACATCAGTGAAGAATCGCTTCTTTTGCTGATGTGTCAACCCTTTTGGTATAACATTAGCGGCTAAAAAATTCTCAGTGTCTGCAAACCAAGGTTCCTCAGAGTCAGAGATAGCAAAAAGTTGTTTTTTAGGGAATGAGTCATTTATTTCCTATTCGTTAAGTTCATTGAGATGTGGGTTTTCTAATCTAGATAAATTATCTGCTACAAGATTTTCTACTCCTTTCTTATCTTAAATTTCTAAATCAAATTCCTGCAACAATAAAATCTATCTTATTAGTCGAGGTTTTGCATCTGTTTTAGTAAGGAGGTATCGAAGAGCTGAATGATCAGTGTAAACAACAATTTTAGATAATATTAAATATGGTCTAAATTTATCGAATGCAAAAGCCACAGCTAATAATTCTCTCTCAGTCGTCGTGTAATTTTCTTGTGTGGCTGTCAAAGTTTTGCTAGCATAATAGGTCGGATGAAAGTGCTTGCCTTTTCGCTGTCCAAGAATTGCACCTACTGTAAAATCACTTGAATCGCATATTAGTTCAAAGGGTAAATTCCAATCAGGTGTAACTACAATCGGAGCGTTACTTAATTTATCCTTAAGGGTTTTGAACGCTTCTAAACAATCCTGACCGAAATTGAAAGGTACATCTTTCTCTAGTAAATTCGTTAAAGGCTTAGCTATTTTAGAAAAGTCCTTAATAAATCTTATATAAAATCTAGCATAACCTAAAAAACTACGAATAACCTTAACTGAATTAGGGGGAGGTAGCTTCTCAATAGTTTCAACTTTTGCTTTATCGACCTCGATTCCTTTCCTAGAAATTTTGCGGCCTAACACAATCCCCTCACGAACCATGAAGTGAAATTTTTCTCAATTCAACACAAGATTTGTTTCCTCACATCTCATTAGAACTCATTTTAAATTTAAAAAAGAAAGATGGAAAGAGTTACCGAATATCGAGAAGTCATCCATAAATACCTCCATAATGTCTTCCACGAGTTCATCAAAAATGGCTAACATGCATCGCTGAAAAGTAGCAGGAGCATTACATAATCCAAAAGGCATTTGTCGATAAGCAAACGTACTGTATGGACATGTAAATGTCATTTTCTCTTCGTCCTCAGGAGCTATTGGGATTTGGAAATAACCGGAGAGTCCATCTAGGAAGCAATAATACAAGTGCCCAGATAACCTTTCCAACATCTGATCAATGAATGGTAGGGGAAAGTGATCTTTTCTAGTGGCATCATTTAATTTTTTATAGTCAATGCAAACTCTCTATCCCGTGATCGTTCGAGTTGGAATTAATTCGTTCTTCTCATTGGCCACAATTGTCATGCCTCATTTCTTAGGAACAACTTGCATAGGACTCACCCAAGAACAATCAGAAATAGGATAAATAATTCAAGTATCTAGAAGTTTAATTACCTCAGCTTTTACGACTTCTTTCATTATGATTCAATCGTCTTTGAGCTTGCACAGAAGGATTGTATTCATCTTCTATTAGAATTTTATGTGTACGAAAATAAGGGTTGATCCCTCTTATGTCAGAAATCTTCCAAGTTATGGCTCTTTTATGCTCTTTTAATACTTTGAGTAACTAGTCTTTTTTGGTTGGCTATAAATCTGAAGCAATAATTACTGGTAATGTGGAATTATCTCCAAGAAACGCATACTCTAAGTGATCTGGTAGTTGCTTTAGTTCCAATTTAGGTGGTTCTTCAACAGAGGGTTTTAATTTCAAATCATTGTTTACCTCAATACCCTCATAGTTCTTCTATCTTAGTGAAGGCTCATTGAAATTTAGTTCAGCTTTTATCTTACATATCGCAGAATCATCATCAATTACCTTCTCTCTTTGGGCGAGACACAGTTCCAACGTGTCCTTATGTACGATTTCCTGTAAAGAATCTTGAGTAGCATGATCAATAAAGTCAACAAAATAACATGAGTCATCCTGTTCCTTAGAAAACCTCATAGCATCATAAATTTTAAAAATAATCTCCTCGTCACCTACTCCAAGCACAAGTTTACCATCACCCACATCAATAACAGCCCTAGCAGTGGCTAAAAATGGATGACCTAAAATCAAAGGCACCTCAATATCCTCATCCATGTCAAGCACAACAAAATCAACAGGGAATATAAATTTGTCTACTTTTACAAGTACATCCTCTATAATACCCTTACGATATTTAACAGATCTACTAGCTAGTTGAATACTCATCCTAATGGGTTTCGATTCCCCAAGACCAAGTTGCTTGAACATTTTATAAGGCATCAAATTAATGCTAGCACCTAAATCTTCTCAACATTCAAACTACCAATTAAGCAGGGTATAGTAAAACTTCCTAGATCTTTCAGTTTGGTTGGCAGTTTATTTTGGAGTATGGCCAAGCATTCCTCGTTGAGTTCCACTGTAGACAAGTCTTCAAAATTCTTTTTATTTTTTAGAAGCTCCTTTAAAAATTTTGCATATGTAGGCATCTGTGAGATAGCTTCAACAAAGGGTAAATTAATATGTAATTGTTTAAAAAGTTTAAGAAATTTACCGAATTATGTATCCATACGGTCTTTCTTCAACTTTACTGGGTATGAGAATGGTGGTTTATATTCCCTCAACACCGGTTTTTCATTGTTTTCGAGTTTTTCCTCCTCATCTTCTTTTCTGCTGGATTCTGGTGGCAGCTTCTTTTCAGATTCAGCTAACACCTTCCCACTCCTTAATGTAATTGCTTCACATGTTCTTTTAGATTGGGTTTGGTATGGCTAGGTAGGCTCCCTAGTGGTCTCTCTGAAATCATCTTAGCTAGTTGCCCAATTTGATTCTTGAGCCCTTGAATTGATGCTTGATGATTTTTAAGTGCAGTTTCAGTGTTCTGAAAACGAGTTTTCGCTAATGTAATAAACTTTTTCATCATCTCCTCAAGGTTCGGCTTTTTCTCTTGCTGGTAAGGTTGTTGTTGAAAGCCTAGGGGAGATGGTGGTCTTTGATTTCTTTAGCCTCCCCATGAGAAATTTGGGTGGTTCGTCCAACCTGCATTGTAAGTGTTACTATAAGGATTATTGTGAGGCCGAGAATTATTACCCATATAGTTCATTTGCTCGTTCTCCATGTTAGGGCCGTAGGATGGATAGTCTAAATTGCTCGTTCCACCTCCACTTGCATCGCACTGCATTACTGGATGAACCTGTGAAGAACCAAGTAACCCATCAATTTTTCTATTCAAAAGTTCTACCTAATTGGAAAGCATAGCAACCAAATCGACGTCAAAAATGCCGGCCACTTTTTTCGGCCTTGTCCTCATAACTTGTCACGATAATTATTCAGTGACATCTCTTATATAAACTCATAAGCCTCTTCAGGTGTCTTATTGTTAATAGTCCTACCAGCAGTTGCGTCAATCATCTATCTAGTCCAGGGATTCAAACCGTTGTGGAAAGTTTGAACTTGTAGCCAAAGGGGTAACCCATGGTGATGGCACCTCCTCAATAGATCCTTATATCTTTCCCATGCATCATAGAGTGTTTCTAAATCATCTACACAAAAGAAGAAATGTCATTCCTTAATTTAGCCATTTTAACCGGCGAAAAATATTTAAGAAAAAATTTTTATGTCATTTGTTCCCAAGTGGTGATTGATCCTTGCGGCAACGAGTTCAACCACTATTTACCTTATTCCTCAATGAGAATGGGAATAGACGAAGGCGAATGGCATCGTCAGAAACACCATTGATCTTAAAGGTGTCGTAGAATTCCAGAAAATTTACTAAATGAGTATTTGGATCCTCATCCTGCAAACCATCAAAATGAACAAACTGTTGTATCATTTGAATCATGTTAAGTTTTAGTTCAAAATTATTTGCAGCAATAGCAGGCCTAACTATACTCGATTCAGTTCCTGTTAAGGTAGGTTTAACATAATCATACATAGTACGAGGAGCGGGATTTTGATCTACCAGATTTGCAGCAACCACAGGAGGTAACGAATTATTCTCATTATCAGCCATCTCCTCGGTTGTGGTATGAATAACATCCTCTTGCCCTTCTTCTATGTATTGTAGGCTTTACCTTATTTCTCTTTGATTTCTACGAGCTGTGCTTTTGATTTCACTATCAAAAAGTAAAGGTCTTGACGGGTTTCTTCTAGTAATAAACTATAAAAACCTGTCAGAAGTAAATAAAAGAAAATTTAGTAATTAAGAAAAAATTAAAAACAAAATTAAATTGCAATAATAAAAAAATAAAGAATGGCTAAAGTAATAAAAATTAAACGTTCCTAATATCTTAGTCCTCGGTAACGGCGCCAAATACTTGATGGTCGCTAAACTAACTAAACATTCGACTAAGGCAAGCACACCTATCGAACAGTAGTATAGTTATGGTGATATCGGAAATATCGTATCCACGAGGACTAAAAGTACTAGTAATTACTATCTTTTTATTATCTAGCCTAAGAATTAAAGAATGTTTTTTAAACTAAAACTAATTATCTAATTAACTAAGATTACGACAGAGATTAACTTTTTAGAAAACCGATGGAGAAGACAATACCCAAGGAAGAATCCACCTAGACTTGTAACGGCCTAATTTTCAGTGGTGTCAGAAATGGTGATTTGAGATCACTAAATCCGACAAATAAGATTGAACAAGATAGTAATTTAATATTTATGAGTCAAGTAAGAATTTAGAAGAATTTGTGAAATGGTGAAATTAGTGAATTAAAAGAATTTATTAGGTTAAACGGGTCAAAAACGAGGTATCGAGACCTCAAAATTGAAAATTGAGCTATAAATATTTTTATAAATATTTATGGAGTGTCATTGAGTTAGTATTAAAGTTTCATTAGAAAATTTTAACGTTTGGATGGCTAATTAATTAAAAAGGACTAAATTGAAAATAGAGAAAAATTTGTTAAATTGTGAGTAAATAGCTTAAGTATTTAAAAAGATGGATTTAAAGAGCAATTAGACCCAAAGGTTAATGGCTGGACGGTTTGGGTATGAAATAAGCAAGAAAACAATGTGAACAAGGGGCAAAATTGGAAATAGCATAAAAGTTAATAGTTAAATAATGATTTAATTGAAAAATCTAGACATTTCTTCATATTTTCTCAGCCAAAACGCCATAGAAGGTCTGGAGAAAGCTGTTTTTCATATTTTTACATCATGTGAGTTTAATTCTTGCTTTTTCTTGATAATTTTTATGTTTTTATGACTTTTACAATTAGGTCCACTTATAGAATTCATTAGTTTTTGATTTTATGGGTGAAATTGGAAGTTACCCTGGATGTATAAGGGAATTTTATGATGAATTATTATGAAAATTAAGTTCTAATTTCATATTAAGGTGGTTTTATTAAGTGATTTTGATAGGAAATGATATTTAGGACCTAATTGTGAAAAAGTTGTGAATTGAAGGTTGCTGTTGAAATTCAGAATATAAAAGGTTTTGAAATAGTTTATAATGATAAAATAAAGTGTTAATTGAGAAAAATTAGTTCAATTGATGGGTGAATTGAGCAGGGACTAAATTGTGAAAACTATAAATTTTTGGGTAAAGCGCAATTTTGAAATTTAAACAGCATAAATTGTGAAGTGAAATAGAAATCAAATAAATGCTAATGAGTAGAAATATTTTATATTATAGATCAAGAATCCAAGAAGAACGAGGAAAAGAAAAAGTTGCGAATAGTCCCTAAATTTCAATATCTTCTACAAATTAGCCGGGTAAGTTCATATGGTTGAATTTAGATGTTTATTTGTGAATGATTGAAGTATATAATGTATTATTATATACGAATTTGTTGTGGGATTGTGTAGATTTTGTTAATGAAAGAATAAATGTGGAAATGCAAATTAGGAAAAACGCAGGATTGAGTAATGCGTTAGTATCGTGACGTGTGATGAATTGATGATAAGACCATGGTTGTTCCATGGCAAAGTGTGAAATGTAGGTATGGTATCATCCATCTTGAGTTGTGAAATGTAGGTATGGTATTATCCATACTGAGTTGTGAAATGTAGGTATGGTATTATCAAATCCATACTGAGTTAAGAAATGTAGGTATGGCATTTCCCATACCGAATTGAAAAATGTAGGTATGGTATTTCAATGAGAAAAACCATACTGAGTTGTGAATCGTGGCATTGAGCAACGACGTACTCAATTTCGTAAGCCGTTTCCTAATTTGATTATAAGAAATAAAAGAAAAGTGATCCAAATGAAAGAGATTGAGTAGTTGTTACTGTTGAGCTCAACTATGTGAATTATTATAACAATGGTTGTGAATAGCAGGAAACTTTAGTAAATGTTTTGGTATTGTTTGGAAATATTATATTTGGTAAGCATTACTTTTAAACCTATGAACTTACTAAGCTTCAATAAGCTTACTTGTGCGTGTTTAATATTTTTATGTAGATTGACTTGAAGTGAAGTGGGTAGATCGGATCAACACAACAAAGCACACTATCCAGATCAATTCCGATAGCTTTTGTTTTATGTTTGAAGATTTATATGGCATGTATAGAGTTTAAATGAAATGAAGTAAAGATGTTATAAACTAGTTAACAACATTTTGTACTAAAACAGTTTTTGGTTAGTAGCAGTAGTTTGAGTTTGAAAATTTACCATAAATCATGAAAATCTAATTAGAGGTTTAATAAAATATGAAATTAAATCTTATTGAATCTAGGTTCACATAGAAGAAACGGTGTAAGCAAAAGGCTTTCATATCAGGAGATATTTGAATTTTTGTGAGACAAGGTCAGAGTGATTTTGAACTCCCCTATTCTGATTTGTAAAAATAATTAAAAATTTTAAAACAATTAATTAGGAGTCATACTATATATGTATGGATTCCTTATTGAGTCTATTTTTAATAGAAACAAATGGCTTGGTTATTTGAATTCTGTACATAGAGAAATTTGGTTCGTAGTGCACAGGGGTCAGAGCAGCCGAACCCTGAAATAGGGGAGACTTCAAATAATAAACTGTACTAATTGGCCCAACAAAAAATTCTAGAAAAACATTAGTAAGTAGATACATGAGCCTAGATTCGGGGAAAATTTACGGATTTGGATTTTGAGTTTTGTAACTCGAGATATGATTTTTTTTGTGTCTGTAACGCAGTTAGACAGCTTGTCTGGAAAGTGTGATATAAATTGTTTAAATTTGTTTAAGTGCTCAAATAAGTTTAGTAATGCCTCGTGCTCGACTCCGGCGATGGTCTCGGGTAAAGGGGGCGTTACAAGACTTCACTTATTACGTTTGAGTTAGACGATTTATTCACTTTACTTAATCCGTAGAAATCCCTGATTTATGTTAATATCTCTCTTGAGGCTAAAAACAACTGACTCTAGGTTGATTAATTGAAATCTCTTTCTAATTAAAACCCCTATTGTCGCATTAACTCGATTTATGGATTCCCTTATTAGATTTGACTCTAATCTGACAGATTTATATCTTCCTATCTCTAGGATTGCATGCAACTCCGCTTAATTATGAATGATCTACCCTTAAACAGGGATTTTTGCTCCTCTAAATAAGCACATCAAAAACCTAAATTAATATCCTGGAATATTAAAGCAAGGGTTAAATTCACAATTAAAAATAAGAACAAGTATTTATCATATAACTCAAATAATAATAAGATCCATCTTAGGTTTTATCTTCCTTAGGTATTTAAGGAGTTTAGTTCATAATAATAATGGAAAACATCTCAAAATTTGGAAAACAACAAAACATAAAGAAACCTAAATAACTTTTAGGAAATTGGATGGAAATCTTCAGTCTTGATGTAGATCCTCCCTCTAAGGTGATTCTGATGGCTGTCCTTGAGTATTTTCTACCTTCAACTCTGCGTCCCCTTTAATCCTCTTCTAGGGTCTTTAAATAGACTTTGGAATGCCCAAATTCGCCCAAAATAAGCCTTTTCCGAGTAGAATTAGACTTAGGCTGGACAGCGACACGGCCGTGTGCCACGCCCGTGTGAAGGGGCTCAGACCATGATTCTGACTTGGATTGATGTTGACACAGCCATGACACATAGGCGTGTGGTCTACCCGTGTGTCACACATGGGCATGTGGCTCACTCGTGTGGAAGTGCCTAGGCCATGTGCTAAGCTAAATTAGGCCCATTTTGTCCGTTTTTGGCCAGTTTCTTGCTCTTTTCGCCTTCCAATGCTCACCTAAGTGTAAAACATGAATTTAAAGGATTAGGAGCATTGAATTCAAAAAAACCAAAGAAAAATGATCCATAAATATGCCAAGCATGGGGTAAAAATATGTATATATTACGGTTTATCAATGAACAATAGAAAATTTTTGGACATTGGAAACAAGAAGTTCGTGTGGGTTTAGAACACCTATGAAATTTATGTTTCGCTTTAGGTTTATCATTCTCCTCATTAGTACGATGTGTGTGCACTATTGTGAAATCACAAACACTCAAACAAGAAAAATTTTCAAGTAAAATAAAGCCTCACCGTTAGCACTTGCAAGAAAAATAACTCTTAGAGGCAAAGAAAAATAAATTAAGATCTTCTCACTTGTAAATGTTATAGAGTAATCAATCTTAGTAATCTTGAAGAAGTTATGGGGATCACTCTTTAACAAATATAACTTAAAGCTCTAAGAAGCCAAAAGAAAAGCTTGACTCCTTCGAAATTTGAGTTGCACAGAGGAAGAGAGGCAATTCTTTCGTACCTACGAACACAAGAAATAAGAATGTGTTAGAATGCATAATAGAACAAAAAAAAATCTAAACAAAGGAAAACCTAAAGCTAAAATCAAGAAAAATTAAAACTACCCAATAGAAAATCGAAAAATGGAAAAACAACTCGAATATTTATTTTAAGGTATTCTTGATGTGCTAAAATCAAAAAATTTAATCCGAAGCCCCTTTGTATGATGAAAATTAGATCTAGAAATTTTCGGTATGAAATTCAACTCACATAATATGTTTTTTTATTTTTACCCTTTTTTTTAGTTTTCAATATTTTTTATCTTTTGTGGGGAAATAATTTTTGCAATGTATCATAATGCCAAATACTGTAGACAAAATTTCAAATATTTTTAAAATCGTTTACCCACCGGAAATATATTTTTCCAAATATTTTTTGGGTAAAAATCAATTTTCAGAGGCTATCAAATAGCAGCAACAAGAAATAGTGTTTAGCACAAGGAAAACAACTAAAAGAATTCCCAAATGTAATACCAAATGATATGGGCAGCAGGCCAAAATTGGATTCAAGTTGTTGTGGCACAAGGAAAAACCGAATCGAAGAGTAATAAAGTCTTACTTGGCATTTAAGATACCTAAAACGAATTAACACTAAGTGAAAAAGAGCAATCAAGGTAGTGAATAAAAGTACAAGGAAGAATGAATTCAAGTAAGAAGGAAGAAGGTCCAAAGAATTTTTAATGATTATAAGTCAAATCTTTCAAGGAAATCATTGGATCTTGAAACCTAAAACTTCAAAAGAGTATGAAGTATTAGAAAAAGATTAAGAAGAACAAAATCAAGATTAGAAAAAAGATATTGAAAAGATGGATAAAGATTTGAACGGAAGAAGATGAAAGATGATACTCTATAAAACTCTTTGAAGAGCTGATCTCCAACAAGCTTCACAATTGATTGTAACCAACCCCCTTGGTTGGCCAACTAGTAAATTGGAGAATGAAGAGATTCTATGGCTTCACAAAAAAAAAAAAACAAGAAGAAAACACTTCTAAAAATCACAAGAAAGTTATCTTGGAAAGATAAACTCAAAGAGCTAGAAGACTTTATTCAATGAATGTGTGTTTATTAAATAATGAAGAGGCTTTTATATAGGCTAGCTAATTACATGAAAATAAAAATCTTAAGTATAATGAAAACTCTAGTTTATATGAACAAAAAGTGGTAGTGGATGTAAACTTTCTTGTTGACTAAAAATCATTCCTAAACAACTTAAAATACTTAAAAATAACCTAAAATTCAGAATAAATAAATAATAATAATATAAAAACTAATAAATGCAATATTGGACTCATCTATAATCAAAATTAAGTCTTAAAATTTAACCCAATATGATTCAAACTCGAATTAAAGCTTGAAACTTGTAATTTCCCGTAATAATATCGTCCAATAATTCTACTTGCCCAGTCTTCACTAAAATGGTCATAACTTGAGCTCCTAGACTCAAATCAAGGTATTCAAAGTAAATTTCGAAGCTAAGAGATATCTCTTCAGGCATCTCAACCGATAAATTCCTAGATCCCATCCAAAAGGTCATCACAATTGGATTGATTTTCCAAACTTAAAAATTGGCAACTTCGGTGAATTGAATTTAATATCCATGCATGTATCAATTATTTAGTTATGGAGTCAATTCACTAAAAGTACCATGAATGAACTCCTCATTGTATACCATTATGAAGGCAACTTAGATTTACGATTCATCTAATGACCTTATCATAAGTGTGTTACTCTCATGAGATATCCTTAATCTCTTTAGGTAAAACCCATTCACCCAATACAATCTTATTTTATCTAATGGTCACCCTTGAATCTTCCACGACAAAAAATATTATTACTAATAAATAATAATAATAATAATAATAATTCTTCCCTAACAAATTACTTGTAGCCACGTTTCTTTTTCGTAATTCATGCAATGTTAGTAAGAAGGTATCATTTACTCTTTAATTAAGCTATGAATATCACTATTTTAAGTGAAATCATTTCATGCCATACATAAGCTATATACCCAACATATCAAGTCTCAACTCTAATACCAACTAAGCAATGGCTTTTAATGTATGAAATCATATGAGTTACATACACTTAGTCAGTCACTTACTCAAAATTGAGTCAAGTCACAATATAAACATCACAAGTGAACAAATACATAAACGAATTTAGGATAAATTCAACTTGGGTCATGTCCAATGTATTGTAAATCTAGACAATCACACCTATGTCTCTATCTTTCTAGGAGTCGTCCACTTCAATACTCAAGATAAGGTATCTCTCCAATTTGATTTGATAGAAAACATAATATTCCCTTGAATTAATTGCTCATTTTTCATTCCTTAAACTACGGACCATTTAGATTAGCTACTAATATAAGATGTCTTCCTGTATCATAATTCATCCCTATGATGCAACTTAGTATTAGTTAACCCTTAGGTGACCAATGAGTCAATATTTGTTTTGTTCATTTTGCTTTTCTTGCAAAAACTAATGAGAAAAATAATACAAAAGATAATAATTTTAGCTATGGAATTTTATGAATCGGCCTATTCGAAAAAATGCGAGCATGAGGACAAAATAATTGCGTTAACAGCACAAAATCCCAACAAATATCCAACAACAAATAAGTCCCTATGCCTTCAATCAAAGCCTTCATGTTGTTCCTCATATATAGGAAACGCTCATTTTAGTTTGTAGTTTGGATCATAAGGAATCTTTGTATCATGTTGGAGGCATGAGTAGTAGAACCAGAATTAAACCCCCAAGTATTATTAGGAACTTCAATTAAGTTTGATTTGAAATATACAAAAGTATAAAAGGTTACCTTTGTTTTCAAACCAAACTTTGTGTATTTGGCAATCTTTTTGATAGTGTCCTAATTTCAATCAGAAGTAACACTTATCTACCATTCATTCCTTATTCTCTCCATTGAAGACACTAGCTGGTGTGTTTTTCCTCTTCTTAAACTTGTTGGTTTTTACTTTAGGCCCTTTGCCAACTCATTACCCCACAAAGTTGATGGAATAACTTCCTTGACTTATTAATCTTGCTTCATACTAAATGAGCTCACTAGTCAATGTATTAACATCTCACTTATCTTTAATAATGTTATAGTTAAATTGAAATGACAATAATTTGGAGGTGTTAAGTTCAATATAAATTGTAATAAAAAGGAGTCATCAATCGTAATCCCTAAAATCTTTAACTTTGCTGCAATACTAGTCATCTTGACGATATGTTCTAGCATTCCCCTCAACCCATTGAACTTCATGATCATGATTTGTGCCATAAAAGTACCAAAGAGTGGCTTATTTGCATAATGGAAACGTTAATGTAAGATTTCCTTTCACACTTTCAATTTGTGGAATTGTAGTCTTAATGTTGTTGGCAATAGAATTTCACAAAATAAACATAACTCTCAATCTGTTTGACCATTCCCAATTTATTTTTTGTACAACTTCTCTTACTCATTGATTAAGTCAATAATAGCAATAGGTTTTTCTTCTAATAATGTTTAATCAAGACCCAAAACACTTAAATAGTACTTGTTTACTACATTTAAAGAATAACTCGTTAAATAAAGCAATAGATGAGGCTTGTGAATGATTGAAATAGTTGCAAAATAATAAAAGTAAAAAAAACATAAATGCTCAAAATAATGAAATTACTTTTGAGTTCAAATAAACAAATAATGAAGTAAATCCTAGTTCTCCTTTGGGCAAATACTACAATATACTATCTTAAATAAAAGCTACTAATTTTAAGGAACAAATAAATAATTTCATCATATATACATGTTACTTTTGCACATTCAAATATATATCTAAAAATTATATTAATTTATCACCATAATTTTCACAATCCATTGAATAAATAATTCACCTTTGAGCAAATTTTAGAGTTCTAATGAATAGTGAAAGTTAATTATCTATTTTTCCATTATAAACATTTCACTAATTATATGGATATTAACAACTTATACATGCATAATTTAATTGATATCTATGAAAACTTTCTAATTTGAACACTTTGGTGACTAATAAATTACATATCACATACATAACTTGTATAGGAACTTTTAATCCCCATTTATATAAAATGCTAAAACACACATTATAATATATCCTCAATTTTCATTATAATACTTAAAAATAATACATGAGAAATAAATAATTTTATATTAATTATAAATTTAGAACATAATAAATAATTAAACTTAATAAAAATTAAAAATAAATAAATATATTACATTATCATAAATCGTAATGCTAAAACATAATAAATAATAAATAATATCTCCATCAACCTCACTTTGACTTTTTAAACAATAAGCACGAATTAAAACATTTTAAAGCATAAAGTCTTGACACTCTTATCTTCCAAATTGCCAAGAGCCAACCACATTCTAATATTAAATCGCAACAACATACAAGAGATGCTGACAATAAAATCAATGACATAAAATAAACCTTAGTCATTAACTTAAAATAAACCTTACTCAAAACAAAATCTCTTTTTAAGTGATTGAAATCGCGATAATATAAAGTAATTAAAAATAAAATTAATCTATTGATTAAGTCTTAGCTTGATTGGTATGGATATCGTTACCAATATAAGAGGACGTGGATTCAAGTGCATTGAAGCGCATTATCCTCTTATTTATAAATTGGGAAGGGGTATAGTTAATTTTAAACATTGTACCAAAAGAACAGATATTATTAGAACATATAATTTTTACGAACATAGAAAATTTCATGATGCGAAATTAAAATCGACCATTGAATTTGACAAAGAAAATCACGATAAATTATTTTCTCTATCTTGACATTTTCCATTAAGGTTATACAAACCCTAAGTGATGAAGATTATAAACTTAACATTTATGTTATGTTTGGTAAGAATATTACTTTGTACACATTTAATAATTGAGGGAGGGGAATAGGGTTGTTTGGAATTGAACCCAAACTTTCATGTCTACAACATAATATTCTTACCATTAGATTAAGAAGTTGTTGGCAAGAGGTCTTATTTTTTTACCAATGATATTACTCATTTTTTAATGTTTAATTTAAATTTATAGAAATTATTTTTATTTTATATATAACTATTATAATACATATGTAATAAATAGGTTTATTTTCTCATATTATTATTCTCATAACCAAATGAGGTATTAATGTGATACGTTTATCAAATAATGGAATGAATAAATAGAACTTAATTTCTATTAAAGTAAACAACTTAATCCATTTAAATTTGACTTAAATGAGTGTATAAATTTATTGAAATTTTACAACTAGTGAATTAACCATGGCATGAAATTTTGCCAAATCCAAAGGCTTGTCGGATATAATGGTGGAGGGAAATGCATATGTGATTATCTCTAAATTGAAGAATAACAGATTAGATCTCATGGTGCTAGGACACTTCCTTCAACTTAAAGACACTTTTAGCAAGTCTTGGTTGTAATTAACTTTTAGAGTTTGATTTTAATTATCCCGTAAAAATTCATAATTACATAATGAATGATGCTATTCAAGTTCATAATTAATAAAATATGTTGTGTTTACTTTCTTTCTTTTTTTTTTTTTGAAATTAGTATAATATTGTTTTAAATTTGGCTTATGTGTTCTTATATTTCTTTCAACGTTTAAATTTCCTATCTAGCAAAGCACAAGGTGACAAATGCATGAAAACTGCGTGTGCTGGTATGTCAGTGTATCACTAATGCTGTCTAATTGTTCCAACGCTGATATAAATAATCACACATGCCCGACACGATTGAACTCCAATTGTCCTTTTGGTTTAACCCACAACTTTGTCTTTCCTCTTATCCCCTCTACTTTTGCTTTTCTCCTCTTCTTTTTTTTTCCCCTTTTTTTTTAATTTTATTTTTAAATTACTAATAGGTTAAAATCTACTTTTGGACCCTCTACTCTTCAACCATTTAGAATTTAG
The DNA here is from genome assembly GCF_025698485.1 of Gossypium arboreum. Taxonomy (NCBI): domain Eukaryota; kingdom Viridiplantae; phylum Streptophyta; class Magnoliopsida; order Malvales; family Malvaceae; genus Gossypium; species Gossypium arboreum. The sequence continues at coordinate 133,476,046 of NC_069075.1, forward strand.
TCCTTTCATTTTTTAGATTTAAAAATACAAGTCTAATTGTTAATGTTGTTTATTTCAGCATCATTTTTCTTGTTGCATTTTTATCAAAATGAGTATATATTTATTTCAAATGGTTAAATTATTGAATTTAATAAAAGAATTTAATGATGTTAATTATTAGACCAAAGCTTTGAAATCTAAAAATAAAAAAAATCAATTTCTTAAAAATAAAAGTTAAGAGATTAAATTTTAAATTTACAAAAATACAAAAGCTTATAACATATTTTAACTTTATGCACCAAAAATGACATTAATTTTAATTTAGACTTCTCAAAAAAATTATTGTTATAATCCATAACAATTAATAACTCATGAATATACGGGATTAATAAACATTAAAGATATTTAAAACATTAATAATATATCAGCAATATGGATGGAGTACAACTATTATTATAAAAGTTTTGCTTGAGTTTATTATTATTGGTATATTGTATCTTTAATGAAAGAATATTTGTTTAAACTTTAAAAATAATATTATTAAAAGAAGTAATTATTAATAAAATCGATTTAGTTTTAAAATAATGTAAAAATTGTTTTACAAAATAAATAATATATACGGATAAGGTTATATTTGTAATTAACTTTTTTTGAAAAGTAAATTTATATTCCTTATTTGTAACTCCGCACGTTTCTCTTATAAGAAGTTTTAACGCTTTTTTAACTTCTTTGTCGTACTTGTATTATTTAATATATAAATAATTTATTAATTAGTTTCACTTATAGAATGAATGAACATGGACTAGTACTAACAGCTCTCATAGATATCTAAGCTCAGTCTAACCTAATTATTCACCTATTCTTTTCATATCTTTTTACAATTTATATTTAGTATTTATGATTCTCTCTTTTAATAATTTCATTTTAAAATTTTAATTTATATTTTTTAAATGAAATATTTCTTATCACTACATTCAACATTTATTAGTATGTTTAATTTTTTTTAAAAGAGATTAATTTAATATAAAAAGACAATTTTTGAAAAAAATTTTAAAAAACTATTTGGGTGATTGTGTATAGAATGAAAGGATTCATCCCTTGTAAATTTATTATTCACAATACATAGTAATTTTCTATCATATTAATATTTACTGCTAATATATATAAAAATAATTATTGAGCAGGGTTGGATAATGCAATGCCATTGCCCAATGGTGGGGTAAATTTTTAGACAGAACTTTTTTTTCTGTCTAGTCTTTATCTTTTATTGTATTTTATGTATGTAGAGAACTTTTTTAAAATGTCGGAAAACTTACGCATTAGGGCAAGTAGCTAAGCCTATAAATGTATGTAACCACCATGTAAAGTTCTTTTATAAAACTGATGAAAACCCGACCCAATATTGAGTACTGCAACCCATAAGGACTTGTAACGTTACGTACAAAACTAGGATCAAAGAAATCACATTAATGTTTTATTTTAGCTTATTTCTTTCGTGTAGTTAAATTGTTTTGCTTTTCCATGGGGAGTAATTGGCGATTTGCCTCTTTTGAGTAAAGAGGAAAATGCAATAATAGTTGGACCCAGGACGATTGGTTGGTCTTATTCTGAACTGGAGCTTTTTAGTTGGATGAATAGTCTGTTGTATAATTCTATTCCATTTCTACCTAAAAAAAGATGAATTTTTTGGGCCAACCCCTCTGAGATATCTATAATGGTACGAATCAGTGCTAGAAAGCCTAGTATTTTTGTTTTCTAATGAATCGTCAGGAGGGTGGGCCAATTTTAGATGTTCTTGAAATTTGATACCAGCTAATGTTTTTATTCTTTTGATAAATTAAAATTAGCATGGTTGATACATAATAGCGATCCTTACTTGTTAGTAGTAATTAATGCCCTCCTCGTAGTATTTTTTCAAAGAGGTAAACAATTAGTTAATTTAATTTTTTCACCGCTTTCGTTATCGGTGTGCGAACACCAAGGCAGAGAGAATCAACACTAATATAACAATAAAATCAGAATAACTAGGTGTAGTGTCTGCAAGTGTGACATGTCAATTGTAATATTTATAATGTTCAATGGAACACTTGAGTATTCCAAAGATCAAACCCAAAGAAGTCAGCAATTTAATGATTCATTCTCGACAAGCATGCAATGAAGGATTTGAACCCAAAGGAGTCAACAATTTAATGACTCCTTTTCGACAAGCATGGAATAAGGAGTTTAACTAGCTACTCACTAATTTCTATATTATAACGAAGCATAATTTGGATGTGAATTACTTTAATTAACCACTTAATATGCAAAAGGACTAAATTGTAAAACTAGATAAATTACGAAATTAACAAATTAACAAATTAATAACAAAAAACGATTGGTTGACTTCCATGTTGTTAATTAAATTTTGGATTAGGGATCTAAATTGCTTAAACTCCTAAGTGGCTCTATTTTACCTCTCAATCCCAATTTTACCAAATTAGACAAACTAGTTCGGTTTATCTCTCGATCTCACCTGACTAACCCAAGACTAATGAATTGGTCCCAATAAGATTACCTCTCGGCCTCACTTATCTTAATTTATCGTTAGGGGTGTCAATTCAAAGTTTTGAAGTTCATTAAATCTAGTTCAGTTTTTGCAATTTAATCCATGTACCAAAAACTAACTAAGCAACAATAACGTCAACCAACCACCATAAAGTTAGCTACTCATTATCATTTCTAAACAAACAACAATCAAATAAACGCCCAAAGCATACATTAATTTAAGTGCAAGATATAAGGTTAACAAAACTTAAGGTTTTCTTGAAAAAAGTTTGAAGGAGATAACAATGGTAGTGAAGATGATGCACATGTACACTAAAAATTAGAATTTTATCTAAGAAACTGAAAATGGAACTAAGCTATATTAAAAGCTTGGGATGAAAATGAAAATATAATGTAAAAATTTAAGTTCTTAAATGTAAATATCGTCTAGCTATAGTAAAACTAACTAACTAAAAATTAGAAAAGTAATGTAAACCCCAAAAAAGGAAAAAGAAAACCTTAAAACTAAGCTAAAGAGATGAAAGAAAACCTAATCTAAAGCTCTCCTCCTCTTCTCAGCCAAAAGTAGCTTTTAATATCTGATTTCAACCCAAAATTTTAGATCAAAATGCCCTTAAACCTTAATTTTGATTGGTATGGGTGTTGGACAAAAACTACCCCTACAATCATTCTTCTCCTCATTAGACATCGGTATCGCGATACCCAAACTTCGATATGGTGGTACCCAACGGTATCACGGTACACAAGTCAGTATTGAAATTGGGAGCCTTGGTATCGTGATATCACTGGAGTTGGCCTCAATTTTGTTCGTTTCAACATTGTTAAGGGTATCACAACTTCCATGCTTCGATACTGCGATACCCCCTTCTAGGTGATGTTTTTGCTCACGTTAGGGCCACTATTGACTCCCTACAACACTCAATCAATTGTTAGGTTCCCTATGGCACATTTGGCCAATTCGAGTATCCAAAATAGCGTAAAACATACTAATTCACTTATTAAAGCAAAAAAGCAAAAACTAACTAAAAACATGATAAAAACATTCAAATTGCTTGTGAATAAGCTCGTCAAGTGTAATGGAGAGCCTAATTTGGTGTATCAAATTACGACAAACCAATATTCTTACCTTGGCCCCACAAGATCATTGAATTTTATTTTGACGCCAAAATAAGAAAGTGTAACTTCTCCTCCGTATGCTTACATATGACAATTCGACATTATAGAAGTCATCAAATATTCAATCATTCAATAATGAACTGTCTCTTTCCATCCACTATGCTACGGTATATATATGTGTCTAATCTAATTAGTAATTAAGATTAGCATTATTACAGGTAAGGTAAAACCAACACCTGTCCGGCCATTAACTATGAAAATGGTTGAATTATCAATTTTGTCCCTAATTGATTATCATATTACCACAAGCGAAAGAAATCCATAGTGGTTAACTTTGACCATATTTACGATTTCATCCCTATGCTAAAATAAATTACCTAATTAATCAAATAAAAAAATAATGATTTCATATAACACTATAATAGACTAATAGATATTAAATATTAAAACTGACTAACTCCATCGTTAGTAAATGGGGTTCCTTTAAACTATCAATTACTTTCTTTCCCGTATCAAATTGATCCCCCATTTATTCAATTTTTATTGGTATTTAGAATCATCATCAATAACACTCGTTACCTTTTCCAATAATCGGTAAGTAATCTTCGTTTCAACTATTAGATTTCATAATACCGCTGTACGAATATCCAACATTAATCTTTAGGTTCGATTAATCAATCTTTATGGATCTTGCTCAATTCTTTATACCAATTATTAACTGTGTTTATTTGTTGTTTGAAGGATCATATCTAAGTGAATCAGATCAAAATCGATTGTGAGGAATGCCCATCGAATCATGGTGAAAGGTGAGTGTCTTTCCCAAGTGAATCGGTGGTAATCGTGTGTAAGATTAGGGCTACATGGGTATGTGAGCCACATGGCCATGTGCTACTGTTACGTTCGGGTACCTTCATTTTCCACACGACCAAGAACCTGTCACACGGCCATGTCCTTCCTGTAGGGTAATTTATTGTTTTCGACATGGCATCAAGCTGTTACAAGGCCTGGCCACACAGTCATGTGACCCTTGTGTCATTGGTTTATCCTGAAATTTTTGAATTGTTTAATTTAATCTTCATATAGTGTTTGAATTATTTTTAGAGTTTTTACTCACTCAATTGACTCATTGATATTATGTTTATTCTGGAATCTGTGATTTAATGACTAAATTGCTACTGATATAATTATGATATATGAATGTTACATCACTACTGTCATCGTAATTTTGGTAAACTGTTACTGATATTACTATTTTTGCCCTACTGAGTGTTAAGCATGTCTACTACTACTCTTGAACTAAATACATGTTAAGCATGTCTACTGTTTCCACACAGTTCTATTACAAGCATGTCATATTGCATTGCATGGGATTAGACGATATGAACAGAAGAAGTTGTGGCAGTTTAATAATCTGCAAACCTTGGTGGTTCATCCACAACTTACTGGCAGTTTATCTGCAACCTTTTTATCTAAAAACACTGGTGGTTTACCCATAATTTTTACTGGCAGTTTATTTGTAAATTAGTGGTGGTTTATCCACAACACGGTGTGTAGGGACGATGAGTTCTGGGGAAATCTTATTGTGGCATGTAGCAGAGTTGGGTAGGATCCTTTCTGATAAATTGAAATTGCATTATCATTCATAAAAATATTCATGCAAAATTGTGAATTCTGAAATATTATACTGATGTGTTGATATGAAAAATCGATACTCTGAATTGCTATACGATTGTGATCATTCCAAGAATTGTTATTTCATATGTTTTCTCTACTGTTTTACACTGATTTTCTTGTGAAGAGACTCACATTTAACTTCATAAGCTCATCTCCTTTAATTTCAATCTTTACAGATAATCTCTAAGGTTAGGACGCGATCTCGGCATTTAGAGAGCCCGGCTCAGATAGTTTTTAAATAAAAGTATTTTAGACTTATTATTTGCAATTCTTGTTATATGGAAAACTATATTATTTTATTTGAATTGTGGCATGAGACTTAGATTTTGAGTTTATTTTGGAATGTATGGCATTATAGTTGCTTAGATTTTTGAAACTTGGATAATAAATTTATGATGCATGAAATCTGGTTTTTAACAAACAATGTTGAATATCACTTTTCCGCTACATAATTACGTAAATGAGGTTTGAAAAAATATATAAAATTGGAAATCAACTTTTGCAAAGTTAACATTAAAATTAACTGGTTTTTGAAAGAAATTGTACCTTTTGGAAACTCAATAAGTTTTTCTACTAAAGTAAGAAAATGGTTTTAAATACTGCTTTGTAAACTCCAAAAGTTTTACTAGATCATTCCGATGGCCAATATATAGCCTTTAAAATTCGGTTGTAATGTCTAGGTTGGGTTAGGAAGGTCACATTCATGATTTTTAGTATTAATTATTTCATATTGTTTCTTAGTGTTATTTATTTTTTGTTATAGGTATGATAATATTGTTTAAAAATATATAAAGAAAGAATTTTAAAAATTTAAAAATTGTTAAAAAGGAAGAAAGAAAAGATAAATAATGTAATTAGTCGGTGTGGACTCTACTATGTGGCGCTCGCAGCACAAAAGCCAAAATTGGCTCTATTTTTTTGGTAGAAAAGAAACACCCCTTAGGCGAATACAATAGAAATCAAACTTTAAATCGACATAGGACTATTATAATCTAATAGTAGTAAATGTTGTAGACACTCAATTTTGCTCGGGCCCAGAAATAAGTTCAAAAAAAAAAAACAAAGTCCAAGTCCAGTACAAAATTACAAACATATAATTTGGCCCAATCGAAATGGCCCATTACTTGAAAAGATTGAAGGTCCATCTATGAGCTTGACTCATTTGGAAATATAACCTTTAAGGATATGCAATCTTAGATATGATATGCAATCTTAGATATGATACAATCTTAGATATGATATGCAATCTTGAAGATATGATCTTGTAATCTTGGAGATTTAATTTGTAGATATCCTTTAATCTTAACCGTTGATGTACTTGATCTGTACCGTTGGATTTGGGGAGGCTCAACTATAAATAGAGGCCTCTCCCTTCATTGTAAATCACTTGAGTTTTGGGAAGCAATAAGAATTCTTGAGAGCATTCACTCAAATTTCTCTCCTCTTGCGTTCTTACTCTCGTGGTTTGTTCTTATTTTATTCTTCATCTATCTTAGTTTTTCAACCTTTTTTATTTTAATTTCTTCATTTTTCAAATATGTATATTTATTCCTATCTTTTATACATTTGATTATGTATTTTATATATTATAATATTTAACATTTTTATATAGTTTATTTTCAAATATATATTTTCTATGCATATATATATATATATATTATATTATCATTTCATGTATTTTGAACTATTGCATTATATTTTTATAATTTGTAAATGTTCTATTTATTCATTTTTTGTGTATTTCATTTATCTTATTTGTGCATAGTTTCATTTTTTTATATGCTATGTTTAATTATTTCTTTTATGTGCTATTTTATGATATATTGTTGTATAATTTTTGCATGTATTATGTTTTTCTTTTAGTTTACTCATGTTTTTATTTGTTTATTATCTTATATTTACCTAGTATGATTTTTTTCATTAAACGTATGTTCATGTTATTTAGTTTTGTCATAATGATATTATTTATTTTTGTATGGAAATGTTAGAATATTTTGTACATCTATGCTTCATGATACATTAAAATGTTATCCTAAAACGTCATTTAAAAATAATATTCCAAGGTTTTTTTAAAAAAAAATTAAAAGGCAATGCTTGATGTTTGGAAACTTCGAGAAAGGTAGTGCCCTAACTTACTGGGTTGCGGCTTTTCTCGTTGAATTCGAATGGTCAAGCACCCTTCTAAGTGATTTTGAGTTTTCAAAACTTAAACAATTATTTCGAGATTTCAAAACATAGTGTCCTAACTTACTGGATATGGCGTTTTGTTGTTTCGAGATAGAAATTTTCGAAAGACCAGCTTAGTTTCGAAGGTTTTAAATGTTGCATCCTAACTTACTGGATGTAATGTTTTGACTCGTTTGAAATAAGTGAACCTTAATTTTCAAAATTGAGACATTCTAATTAAAAGAGGTTTGCGTCTTAAAACTTTCAAATTTCTGACATTAAATACACTTGATAATCAATTAGGTACCAATTTTTGGGCGTTACGAGGGTGCTAACCCTTCCTCATACGTAACCAACTCCCGAATCCGTTTTCTCGACTTTCGTAGACCAAAATTAATGTTTTAAAACAAAACATTTTATAAGGTGATCCAATCACACCTAAAAAGATTGGTGGCGACTCCCGTTTTTCGTTTTTCTTAAAGTCGATTCCCATTTTCCAAAACTCGATTTAAAAATGGTTTCGACAAATGTTACACTGACTCAAAAGGCTCTTGAAATATTTGTAACCTTTAGGGTCTAATTCTAGCCAATTTAGCCATATGATTGACCACTTCGTTCTGTGCACTCAGTACGTGCTTGATACACACCGTCCACCTCCTTTATAAAAGGCCATAAATTAATTCTAGTTCCACCATTCTACTATTTGCTACTCCGCTAACCAAGAGTGTTTCAACTAGCAGTGCATTATGACACTCGAGTTCTTCCTGTCTGAAACCTCTCTCTCATGCTAAGCCCAAATCCTCCAATACAGACCTAACTTCGATCTTAAAGACTATGTCATTAACTAATAGTAGAGAATAACCACAAAACCATACAACATTTGAATATTTGAGTACCCTTCCAATCGAACCATTGCTACTATTGGGTTCTATTAAGTTTAATCCAACCCCTATCAGGTGGGGACCATTGGCCAGTTGTGACCATTGGCTTTGGTTGAACATGGTCAATACTTGAATTTTTATAACTCCTAGCCTACATGAAACGTATATCAACAATGTCCTTTACACAACCATAGGCATTAGAAAAAACAAAATTGGCTTTAAAAAACCCTTAAGGCTACATGAAAATAAAGGGGGCAATTTATAAAGGTTAACTTTACATAATTAAATTTTCAAGAATTTTCAAAAACTTATCAGGCTAATTTTTATTCAAAAATTTAGTTTCAACATCTCTATCAAAACTTCAATATAAAAGATATGGGTGAGACGTCTTACGTTATTAGCATTAATATATATAAGGACAAATCTTAACATATGTTAGTACTATTGCAAGAAATTTATATCTAAAAAATTCTTGAGGGTTTTGAATGAAATATTGTTCACTAAGTATTGTGCCCATTTTTAAGAGTGATAAGTTCCATTCGAACGAACACCAAAAGCTCAAAATCAAAAAGGAACTAAATTACATGTTTATAGGGTGAATCCAAATGAATAGGTTGGGGCCTTGGCTCTCATTTGGTTCAAATATGCTAACTTTTCTTTTAGTCATCCTAAAATTTTTATAATTTCATTTAAGAATTTTTAATACAATATTTGACTACTTCCGCCATCGGTGTGCAAACATCAGGGCAGAGAGAATCAACACTAATATGACAAAAAAATCAAAATAACTAGGTGTGATGTTTGCAAGTGTGACATGTCAATTGTAATATTTATAATGTTCAATGGAACACTTGAGTATTCCAAGAATTGAACCCAAAAGAGTCGACGATTTAATGATTCATTCTCGACAAGCATGCAATGAAGGAATCGAACTAAAAGGAGTTAGCGATTTAATAATTCCTTCTCGACAAGCATGGAATGAAGAAGTCTAACTAGCTACTCACTAATTTCTATATTATAACAAAGCATAATTTGGAAGTGAACTACTCTAATTAACTACTTAATATGTAAAGGACTAAATTGTAAAACTAGATAAATTACAAAATTAACAAATTAATAACAAAAAAACGATTGGTTGACTTCTATGTTGTTATTTAACTTTTGGATTGGAGATCTAAATTGCTTAAACTCCTAAGTGGCTCCATTTTACCTTTCAATCTCAATTTTACCAAATTAGAAAAATTAGTCCGGTTTATCTCTTGATCTCACCTGACTAACCCGAGACTAATGAATTAGTGCCTAATAAGATTACTTCTCGGCCTCACTTATCTTGATTTACCGTTAGGGGTGTCAATCCAAAGTTTTGAAGTTCATTCAATCTTGTTCAGTTTTTGCAATTTAATCCATGTACCAAAAACTAACTAAACAACAATCACGTCAACCAACCACCATAGATTTAGCTACTCATTATCATTTCTAAACAAACAACAATCAAATAAACACCCAAAACAAACATTAATTTAAGTGCAAGATATAAGGTTAACAAAACTTAAGGTTTTCTTGGAAAAAGCTTGAAGGAGATAACAATGGTAGTGAAGATGATGCACATGTACACAAAAATCAGAATTTTATCTAAGAAACTGAAAATGGAACAAAGATATATTAAAAGCTTAGGATGAAAATGAAAATATAATGTAAAGTTTAAGTTCTTAAATGTAAATAACACCTAGCTACAGTAAAAATAACTAACTATCAAACTAACTAAAACATAGAAAAGTAAACTAAACCCCAAAAAATGAAAAAGAAAACCGTAAAACTAAGCTAAAAAGATGAAAGAAAACCTAAACTAAAGCTCTCCTCCTCTTCTCAGCCAAAAGTGACTTTTAATATCTTATTTCAACCCAAAATTTTGGATCAAAATGCCCTTAAGCCTTAATTTTGATTGGTATGGGTGTTGGACAAAAACTACCCCTGCAGTCGTTTTTCTCTTCGTTAGACATCGGTATCGCGATACCCAAACTTCGATATTGTGATACCCAGCGGTAAAACGATACACAAGTCAGTATTGAAATTAGGAGCCTTAGTATCGTTATATCACTAGAGTTGGCCTCAATTTTGTTCGTTTCAACATTGTTAGGGGTATCACGACTTTCATGTTTCAATATTGCGATACCCCATTCTAGGTGATGTTTTCGTTCACGTTCGGGCCACCATTGACTCCTTACAACACTCAATCAACTGTTAGGTTCCCTATGGCACATTTGGCCAATTCGGGTATCAAAAATAGCGTAAAACATACTAATTCACTTATTAAAGCAAAAAAGAAAAAACTAACTAAAAACACGATAAAAACATTCAAATTGCTCGTGAATAAGCTCATCAAGTGTAATGGAGAGCCTAATTTGACGTATCAAATTACGACAGACTAATATTCTTACCTTGGCCCCACAAGATCATTGAATTTTATTTTGACGCCTAAATGTGAAAGTGTAACTTTTCCCCTACATGCTTACATATGACAATTCGACATTATAGAAGTCATCAGATATTCAAGCATTCAATAATGAACTGTCTTTTTCCATCCACTATGCTACGGTATATATATGTGTCTAATCTAATTATTAATTAAGATTAGCATTATTACAGGTAAGGTAAAACCAACACCTGTCCGGCCATTAACTATGAAAATGGTTGAATTATCAATTTTGTCCCTAATCGATTATCATATTACCACAAGCAAAAGAAATCCACAGTGGTTAACTTTTACCACATTTACGATTTCATCCCTATGCTAAAATAAATTATCTAATTAATGAAATTAAAATAATAATGATTTCATATAACACTATAATAGACTAATGGATATTAAATATTAAAACTGACTAACTCCATCGTCGGTAAATGGGGTTCCGAAACCACCATTTTCGGTACCATTGAAAATGGATTATTACATTCTCTATTCGCACCGCCTATTTCAATTAAAAGCTGTCATGTCCCTTATCTTCTACAGTTCAATTTTTTTAATGAAACAACTTTGAAAGTCACGAATTTGCAGACCAAAATCCAAACGATTTTCTTCTTCAGCCTCTATCATTGACTGTTAGATCGATTTGGATCTAAGGTATGTTCTTGTACTCGTTGATGGGTACCGATCCACTGACTAATTGCCAAATTATTGCTTGGAACTCACTAGCCGGACTTTAAAAAAACTTAACAGTCCATTGACTTAAAATAAAAACTTTCAAATAGTTTAGTGACTTAAATGAATACTTTAAAATAGTTCAATAACCATTTTGTAACTTTTTGAAGTTGAGTAATCAAAGCTTAGGCTTTCTAATAGTTTAGTGACATCGAGTGTAGTTTAGCCTTAATAAAAATATGATCTAGATGGGAGTTTTCTTAAAATCAAGTAAGCAAAAGGAATTAGACATGGTTTTTTCAGGTTAAAATATACTACAAGCCTCTATATTCTTAAAAATTTAGAATTTAGTCATTATACTTTTTTTTAGAATTTAGTCTCTACTTTTTAGATTTCAAAATTCAGGTCCAATTGTTAATACTGTTAAAATTTTTTAGTTAAATTTCTAAAAATAAAAATACATAAACTAAATTATAAATTTACAAAGAGTAGAGAGATTTATGTCACATTTCTTTTTTCTCTGCCCTCTTATTAGAAACACTGAGTTAATTTCACCAAAAACTATTGTAATTTCTAAGATATCTTATCTTCTAATAAAATAAAATATTTTGTTGTGTGGTAATTAAATTTTGGTATAATTTTTTGAAGGTATATGTTTAAGTAATTATTATAATGAGTTGGTTTTAGCAAATTGATTGTAATGGACTACACCCAATTATTAGGAGGGTTTGAGAATGGGAGAAACCAGCGACAATATTTTTCAAATTTATTCTTAAGGAGGGTGTGTGACTCGATAAGAAGCAAAGGAATGGACCCTTCCCACTTCCCACTTCCCACTTCCCACCTACATAAGCGAGTACCCAAAGTCAATAGAGACCCTAAACCCTATAATTTTTTAATCTTTCGGCACCCAATCTCACGTTTACCTTTTATCCACAAACCAATAAAAGTCCCATCCCAACAACATCTTCACCTGCCCTTTTCTTCTTTGAGGTCCAATTAGCCTTTCGGGTCTGTTCTAAGCCCAAATCTCTCTCTCTCGCCCTCGTCTCTCGTCTCTCTTTCCTCTTCCTTCCTGCAAAACCTTAGATCTCTCGGCCTTCAACGTCGCTTTCTGGGCTTCAAATCCGATCCCAGATTGCTTCTATTTGGGTTCTTGACCGGTAATCTAACACCACCTTACCCAAATTTTGTTTTTCCTTCCTTTGAATCTAATTTTGTGATTCTCTTCTTCTTCTTTTGGATTATTTCAATGTTTGCTTTCTAATTCAAATTTTTTTTGTTTGAGTTTAGGGTTTGATTTTTTCTAAGGCTCCATGTTTCAGTGTTCTGATGGTTACCTTTGATTAAATTTTACGCAACATGAAAAATCGTTGGTCTCTTTGTCCTTAATATTAATTTATGGAAGTTGGGAGTTGGTTTTAAATGAATCGATGAGCTCCTTCCTTATATTTCTTCATTTCTGCAGTTTTGCCTTGTGTTATATATTGCCTTTCGTTTCTTGTTTCAGGCTTTTGATGGGTCTACCTTGCTGCCGCTTTTGAGATTTTAACAATCAGGGCAGTAGATTCCTCAATTCATATTTAATGGGTTTTTGCTTTGTCGCTGATCTGGGCAAATATTAAACATGATTCTTTTTTGTTTTCGTCTTTTGATCTATGAGTGATGTGTTTGATCTTGGATTCCAGTTTCACTTCGTCTGGGCTTTTTCCCTTTTTGTTTATTTGTTTTTTGAAAGAGAAAAAAAAAGTTATGTTTTTGAAGCCCTAGATCTAGGTTTTTGCCCTTTTCATTGTAAACTCCTTGTTAGATGTTAAAAAGTCAAGCCCATTTAGTTAAAATTCCTATTTTAGCCCTGCTCCCCAAGGTGGGCCTATTTGAGTTTTATCTAAGTTAATTTGTTAGCGTATAATCGTTTTTCCGGATTGACCCACCGGGTGGTGGCCCGGGCCCAATTATTTTTTGACCCGGTCGCCTATCGTCTGTATTGTTATTGAGATTGCTTGCTTTTGTTTCCTATCAAAGCAAGCTCTTCTTATTTGTAATTCGCATTTGATGTACGTAGGGTTGCAAGCATGGTTCATGTGATGATAAATTGGTATATAGTTTAAAAACCAGAGCTTAGCTATAAGTTGGTACGTGCAATCTTTTTGAAATGTTTTGGTTTAGAACCGGGAGGTTATCTCAATTGGCTCATGCAAGAGTTCGAAGCCTAGCATTTAGGAGTACTGTGTTATACCTACTATACCTAGAGAGTGCAGTGTAATTTATTACCCTTGCAACAATGAGGGCGTATTTATTCTAAATCCTTTTCTTTTCTTTATGTGTGTGTGGAGAAGTATTAAAGCCTGACTGTTTGCTGTTTAAATTTGGAAATGAATGGAGGGCTTCTTTTCTTTTATCTAGAACCTCTTGCCTTAATTATGAAGCATCTCCGAGCAGGGGAGATTTTGTTTATTACGTGTGTGTCGCGTATGTAAAAGGTGATAGAGTGCTTTGGCTATGTTTGCCTTAGATGAGCTACTTGAAGCTGTTGTTCTCTTATATATATATATATATATATATATACACATATACATACTTACATATCATGGACGACTTTTCTAAAATTTCTTTTCCTTTCAGCTGCAGGGTTTACTTCCATGACAGAAATGACAGAAATTGCAGATATGGAAACAATCCCTGGGGAGAGTAACAATCAGCTGGCACTGACGACCCCCGAAGCGCAGCCTATCAAGCGCAGAAAAAAGAAGTCCATGGTTTGGGAGTACTTTACCATTGAAAATGTGAGTGCCGGATGTAGAAGAGCATATTGTAAGCGCTGCAAGCAAAGTTTTGCTTATAGCACTGGTTCTAAGGTAGCAGGTACCAGTCATCTGAAACGTCACATTGCCAAAGGAACCTGTCGAGCACTCTTACGAGGCCAAGGCCAAGATAACAATCAATTCATCACCCCATATAACCCAAAGATGGGTGGAAGTGAACCTCCTAAGCGACGCTACAGATCTCCTAGCTCACCTTTTATCCCATTTGATCAGGACCGGTGCCGCCATGAAATTGCCAGAATGATTATCATGCATGAGTACCCTCTTCACATAGTTGAACATCCTGGGTTCATAGCTTTTGTTCAAAGCCTCCAGCCTCAGTTTGATAAAATGAGTTTCAACACCGTTCAAGGGGATTGTGTTGCAACTTACCTGAGGGAAAAGCAAAGCCTAATGAAGTTTATTGAGGGTATTCCTGGACGCTTCTGTCTTACACTGGACATGTGGAGTTCAAATCAAACACTCGGTTATGTGTTTATAACTGGACACTTCGTTGATAGTGACTGGAAGTTGCACAGACGGGTTTTCAATGTTGTAATGGAACCATATCCAGATTCCCATTCTGCTCTAAGTCATGCCATTGCTGCTTGCCTTTCGGACTGGAGTTTGGAAGGCAAGTTATTTTCCCTCACCTTCAATCATCCGCTAAGTGAAGCTGGGATGGAAAATCTTAGACCTTTACTGTGCGTTAAAAATCCCCTTATTCTTAATGGTCAGCTGTTAATTAGAAATTGTATAGCTCGTACTATGAGCAGCATGGCAAAGGATGTGCTTGGAGCAGGGCAAGAGATCATCAAGAAAATCCGTGATAGTGTAAAGTATGTGAAGATGTCAGAATCCCATGATGACAAGTTCATTCAAGTTAAAAACCAGCTTCAAGTGCCGAGTGAAAAAAGCCTGTTTCTTGACAATCAAACTCGGTGGAACACAACTTACCAAATGCTTGCAGCTGCTTCTGAATTGAAGGAAGTGTTTGATTGCTTGGATACTTACGATCCAGATTATAAGCTAGCCCCATCAATGGAAGACTGGAAGTTGGCTGAGACTTTATGCAGTTTCTTGAAACCTCTCTTCGATGCAGCCAGCATCCTTACAACTACAACTCTCCCTACCGTAATTACATTCTTTTATGAAGTGTGGAAAATTCATGTGGACTTGGGTCGTTCCATCACTAGTGAGGATCCTTTCATCAGCAACCTTGCAAAATCAATGCAAGGAAAGATTGACAAGTACTGGAAGGACTGTAGCCTGGTTTTGGCAATGGCAGTGGTCATGGATCCTCGCTTCAAAATGAAACTTGTCGAGTTCAGTTTCACAAAAATATATAGCGAAGATGCTCCCACATACATCAAAACTGTTGACGATGGAATTCATGAGCTCTTTCTTGAATACGTGGCACTCCCATTGCCTTTGACGCCAACTTATGCGGAAGAAGTGAATGGTGCAAACAATGGAAAGACCAACGAATCTCATTACGGTAATCTTCTTTCGGACCATGGGCTTACAGATTTTGATGTCTACATTATGGAGACTAATAGCCAGCAGATGAAGTCTGAGCTGGATCAGTACTTGGAAGAGTCCCTGTTACCTCGTGTCCAAGAGTTTGATGTGGTGGGTTGGTGGAAGCTGAACAAGATGAAGTATCCAACTCTTTCCAAGATGGCTCGTGACATTTTGTCGATTCCGGTGTCTGCTGCTGCCCCCGAATCAATCTTTGATATCACAGACAAGCAACTAGATGAATATCGTAGCTCTTTGCGACCGGAGACAGTGGAAGCACTAATCTGTGCCAAGGACTGGCTACATTTTGGATCTTCTGATGTTTCAAATGCGCTTGTTAAAATGGAATTTTAGATGTAGATGATATTCCAGAGTATCATGTTTATGGACATGTTTCACTGTTAGGCCTCTATTTGTACAATTAGAAAGATTTGTTTGGATGCTTAGAGTATTTTTTCTTATTGCGTGTTTCTTTGAAGGCTTTACGTGGCAAGGGAAAGGTCCCAACACCATTGTGTTGCACGTGGCTTGTGCTAATTGACAGTCTCTGAAGGCTGCTCTCTAAACCCTCTCAGCATATTGAACCAAGATGCTTCATCCGACATCCCCTCTCACGATGCTCACTAGCTATTAGCAAATCAATAACCAAGTTTTATCCCACGGTTTCCATTCAGCAACCATCTCCAACCACATTTAAAAATCCATGTAGTGTTCGTTGGTAAATAAGCAACAACAATGTGCAATAAAGCCGACTGGGAAAGATATGGCGTGAAAGACAGCCATCTACAACTGCTACTTCCATCATCTCTATTGATATAATTTGTTATGCCCCTCCGCCGAGAACATGTGTCGAGCCTAAAATGAATCGTTAACTTTGCATTGATTTCATGAATAAGACCATCCAATCCACTTCAAACGGAACCCATCACCCGTGTTTAAGGGAGAACGTTATCCTAATGTAAACACACTTCCAAGACAATAAGGAATCTATTTAAGCTTAATTGTTGAAAAAAAATCTAGTTCGAAAATTATTTTCTTGCATAGCAAAAGAATAAAATCTTGAAAATCGAGCCAGCTTGTGATATTTATAGCAATAAAGTTTTCCTGAATAAGACCTGTGGTTTGAGCGAGACAGATCCTAGACGTTCCTGACTTTTAATTAAACTACATTTTCCGCTATTCTTGTACCTTGAACTGTTTCGAGTGTGGACTCTAACAATTACGAATCAAACAGAAAACCAGAAATAATTTTATTACTTTTAGTAGGAAAGTAAATCTCTCTTATAGAAACTAACAGATTTCTTATTCCCAAAAATAATATTTATACTTAGAAATAAATTCTGACTTATTTTCGTGTAGAATAATATCTCAAAGTTGTGTATTTTTAGCCTTACCATTGCTATCTATTTATAGGAAATGTAGTGAAACCCTAATTAAATTGGTAGAATATAAACAATATTTATTTACTAGAAAAACAATCCCTTAATTGAATGAGGGGAGAGAGGGTCAAATAAACCCTAGTTATTTTACTATGGTTGTCGCCCATCATACTTGTTATGAGGGCGTTTTAGATCTCTCCTTTATCAAGTCCAATTATATGTTTCTTGAACTTTTAACTTGGCATTTTACAATTCAATCCAATCTAATACATGTTTTTTTTTTAATTTTCAAAAATGAATATTATTTATTAATTTAAATAAATTAAATTTTCAATTAAATAATTTTTAGCCCGATTCTAATTCCAATAAAATCATGACAACTTTACCATAAAATAATCTTATAAGAAAAATATATTTAATTTCTACATTCAACGGATTCACAATAACCAATTAATCTAATTCCATTTTGAACTTCAATTAATTAAATAATAATTCGAAAAATTTAATTTAATTCTTAGGTTATTTCCATACTTAGTGAGAAATCACATTCATTTCTGAACGTAACTCATTTCTCTAACTTTATCGTTTCTATCAATTTCTACTCATTTGATTCAACACGCAATTCATTTTTGGTTTAAACGAATTAACGGAGGGACTTATTGGACATATGTGATTACTCAAATAATTTATAATTAAGTTTCAACTTTTCAACTATTAATTATAAACTCATTTGGTCACAAAGTCATTCAACTATAGTATCGTGATTGAGGTCTCCTTTATAACATACTGTTACAAAAGCTACTCGATCAGTACTCGTCCAATGACCTAGTCATAAGTGTGTTACCCTCATAGGATAACCTTAATTTCTTTGGGATAAATATGTTCTCCTAATATGATCCTATTTTGTCTTATGGTAACCATTACATCTTCCTTCATGAAAAGTCAATAACTATCAAATAGTAATGACAGCCTCCGGACGTACTAATGTTCAGAGTGTGAATACTACAGTAAAAGATATATAAATGAGGGGGTATCCACAAGTATACGAGTCTAGTTGTAATATAGTTACAATAGAATAGGTGAGTACTCCGAGGATCGTACCCAAGGGAGGCTAGTGCTAGATCAATTTTAACCTAAACACCAAAAGATCTAATTAGTACTCAAAATAGGTTATATTACACAAGTATAAATAAAAAGAGTTTTTAGGATTTTTATAATAGAAATATAATAAAGAAATAAATATTAAGAGATTGAAAAGTATAATTAATCAAATCTGGTTATGAGTGATTAACTCGCTTTGGTAATCTTCATCAACTGCCGCTTCGAGTTTTTCTTCAATCAACTAGTCGATATCCTTGTGGGATCTTCTGATATATCCACTAGAATAACCAGTCAGCAATGACTACTTATCTTCCAACCTCATAGTCCAGACATGCTTAGGGTGAAGGTGTTCACGAATAAGCCATACCAATTATGGGTTAATTCCCACCTTGATGACTTCCTAGGGTCATCAAGCCTAGGGTTAATAGCTCATACCTTCACTCCCTAATCCTCCATAGAGGGATTGGTTCCTCATAGTTTTCAGAAACACTATAGAATCGATATAAAAAGTGAATATGATGAATGAATCGTAAAGGTGTTCACGAATAAGCCATACCAATTATGGGTTAATTCCCACCTTGATGACTTCCTAGGGTCATCAAGCCTAGGGTTAATAGCTCATACCTTCACTCGCTATTCCTCCATAGAGGGATTGGTTCCTCATAATTTTCAGAAACACTATAGAATCGATATAAAAAGTGAATATGATGAATGAATCGAAAGTATAGAGTTTAATTAAGAAAAAACTTGATTTGTATTTAGAATGAAAGCAAATCCACAAAGTTTGATTGTATCCACAAATCAGATCTGCCAAAACAAAATAAAAACAAACTTAAAATAAATCTAAAACCTAAGAAAAGAGAAAAGCTAAACTGGAATTAAAAAAGAAATTCTAAGCTAAGTAATTGATATCTTTAATGTGTGACAAATAAGCCTATTTGTAGCTTTTAGGTGGTCGTTGTCCTTAACCCTAGGTTAACTGACGTTCCTGAGCTTTAAGTTGATTGTGTAGACCAAAATGCCCTCTGGATCATGTTAATTTTCGTCTAGAGTCGATGTCGTGACATACCAGGACATGTGTCGTGACATAGCTAGTATACTCCTATTCAGGATGTCTTCAAGGGTATGTCGCGACACCCTTACGCTGTGTCGCAACGTCGAAGGTAGTTTCATGATTTCTCTATTCTACTCCTTATGCTGCGACATTGATCCTTTTGTGTTGCGACATAGTGATCAGTATCGTGCAGAAGACCATTAGAAGGATCAATGTTGCAGCATAGGGAGTAGAATAGAGAAATCATGAAACTACCTTCGACGTTGCGACACAGCTTAAGGGTGGCTTACGAAATAATTTTCGAACTAGATTTTTTCTAACAATTAAGCTTAAATAGATTCCTTATTGTCTTGAAAGTGTGTTTACATTAGGAAAACGTTCTCCCTTAAACACGGGTGGTGAGTTCCGTTTGAAGTGGACTGGATGGTCGTATTCATGAAATCAATGCAAAGTTAACAATTCATTTTAGGCTCGACACATGTTCTCGGTGGAGGGGCATAACAAATTATATCAATAGAGATGATGGAAGTAGCAGTTGTAGATGGCTGTCTTTCACGCCATATCTTTCCCAGTCGGCTTTATTGCACATTGTTGTTGCTTATTTACCAACGAACACTACATGGATTTTTAAATGTGGTTGGAGATGGTTGCTGAATGGAAACCGTGGGATAAAACTTGGTTATTGATTTGCTAATAGCTAGTGAGCATCGTGAGAGGGGATGTCGGATGAAGCATCTTGGTTCAATATGCTGAGAGGGTTTAGAGAGCAGCCTTCAGAGACTGTCAATTAGCACAAGCCACGTGCAACACAATGGTGTTGGGACCTTTCCCTTGCCACGTAAAGCCTTCAAAGAAACACGCAATAAGAAAAAATACTCTTAAGCATCCATACAAACCTTTCTAATTGTACAAATAGAGGCCTAACAGTGAAACATGTCCATAAACATGATACTCTGGAATATCATCTACATCTAAAATTCCATTTTAACAAGCGCATTTGAAACATCAGAAGATCCAAAATGTAGCCAGTCCTTGGCACAGATTAGTGCTTCCACTGTCTCCGGTCGCAAAGAGCTACGATATTCATCTAGTTGCTTGTCTGTGATATCAAAGATTGATTCGGGGGCAGCAGCAGACACCGGAATCGACAAAATGTCACGAGCCATCTTGGAAAGAGTTGGATACTTCATCTTGTTCAGCTTCCACCAACCCAACACATCAAACTCTTGGACACGAGGTAACAGGGACTCTTCCAAGTACTGATCCAGCTCAGACTTCATCTGCTGGCTATTAGTCTCCATAATGTAGACATCAAAATCTGTAAGCCCATGGTCCGAAAGAAGATTACCGTAATGAGATTCATTGGTCTTTCCATTGTTTGCACCATTCACTTCTTCCGCATAAGTTGGCGTCAAAGGCAATGGGAGTGCCACGTATTCAAGAAAGAGCTCATGAATTCCATCGTCAACAGTTTTGATGTATGTGGGAGCATCTTCGCTATATATTTTTGTGAAACTGAACTCGACAAGTTTCATTTTGAAGCGAGGATCCATGACCACTGCCATTGCCAAAACCAGGCTACAGTCCTTGCAGTACTTGTCAATCTTTTCTTGCATTGATTTTGCAAGGTTGCTGATGAAAGGATCCTCACTAGTGATGGAACGACCCAAGTCCACATGAATTTTCCACACTTCATAAAAGAATGTAATTACGGTAGGGAGAGTTGTAGTTGTAAGGATGCTGGCTGCATCGAAGAGAGGTTTCAAGAAACTGCATAAAGTCTCAGCCAACTTCCAGTCTTCCATTGATGGAGCTAGCTTATAATCTGGATCGTAAGTATCCAAGCAATCAAACACTTCCTTCAATTCAGAAGCAGCTGCAAGCATTTGGTAAGTTGTGTTCCACCGAGTTTGATTGTCAAGAAACAGGCTTTTTTCACTCGGCACTTGAAGCTGGTTTTTAACTTGAATGAACTTGTCATCATGGGATTCTGACATCTTCACATACTTTACACTATCACGGATTTTCTTGATGATCTCTTGCCCTGCTCCAAGCACATCCTTTGCCATGCTGCTCATAGTACGAGCTATACAATTTCTAATTAACAGCTGACCATTAAGAATAAGGGGATTTTTAACGCACAGTAAAGGTCTAAGATTTTCCAGCCCAGCTTCACTTAGCGGATGATTGAAGGTGAGGGAAAATAACTTGCCTTCCAAACTCCAGTCCGAAATGCAAGCAGCAATGGCATGACTTAGAGCAGAATGGGAATCTGGATATGGTTCCATTACAACATTGAAAACCCGTCTGTGCAACTTCCAGTCACTATCAACGAAGTGTCCAGTTATAAACACATAACCGAGTGTTTGATTTGAACTCCACATGTCCAGTGTAAGACAGAAGCGTCCAGGAATACCCTCAATAAACTTCATTAGGCTTTGCTTTTCCCTCAGGTAAGTTGCAACACAATCCCCTTGAACGGTGTTGAAACTCATTTTATCAAACTGAGGCTGAAGGCTTTGAACAAAAGCTATGAACCCTGGATGTTCAACTATGTGAAGAGGGTACTCATGCATGATAATCATTCTGGCAATTTCATGGCGGCACCGGTCCTGATCAAATGGGATAAAAGGTGAGCTAGGAGATCTGTAGCGTCGCTTAGGAGGTTCACTTCCACCCATCTTTGGGTTATATGGGGTGATGAATTGATTGTTATCTTGGCCTTGGCCTCGTAAGAGTGCTCGACAGGTTCCTTTGGCAATGTGACGTTTCAGATGACTGGTACCTGCTACCTTAGAACCAGTGCTATAAGCAAAACTTTGCTTGCAGCGCTTACAATATGCTCTTCTACATCCGGCACTCACATTTTCAATGGTAAAGTACTCCCAAACCATGGACTTCTTTTTTCTGCGCTTGATAGGCTGCGCTTGGGGTCGTCAGTGCCAGCTGATTGTTACTCTCCCAGGGATTGTTTCCATATCTGCAATTTCTGTCATTTCTGTCATGGAAGTAAACCCTGCAGCTGAAAGGAAAAGAAATTTTAGAAAAGTCGTCCATGATATGTAAGTATGTATATGTATATATATATATATATATATATATATATATATATATATATATATAAGAGAACAACAGCTTCAAGTAGCTCATCTAAGGCAAACATAGCCAAAGCACTCTATCACCTTTTACATACGCGACACACACGTAATAAACAAAATCTCCCCTGCTCGGAGATGCTTCATAATTAAGGCAAGAGGTTCTAGAGAAAAGAAAAGAAGCCCTCCATTCATTTCCAAATTTAAACAGCAAACAGTCAGGCTTTAATACTTCTCCACACACACACATAAAGAAAAGAAAAGGACTTAGAATAAATACGCACTCATTGTTGCAAGGGTAATAAATTACACTGCACTCTCTAGGTATAGTAGGTATAACACAGTACTCCTAAATGCTAGGCTTCGAACTCTTGCATGAGCCAATTGAGATAACCTCCCGGTTCTAAACCAAAACATTTCAAAAAGATTGCACGTACCAACTTATAGCTAAGCTCTGGTTTTTAAACTATATACCAATTTATCATCACATGAACCATGCTTGCAACCCTACGTACATCAAATGCAAATTACAAATAAGAAGAGCTTGCTTTGATAGGAAACAAAAGCAAGCAATCTCAATAACAATACAGACGATAGGCGACCGGGTCAAAAAATAATTGGGCCCGGGCCACCTCCCGGTGGTTCAATCCGGAAAAACGATTATACGCTAACAAATTAACTTAGATAAAACTCAAATAGGCCCACCTTGGGGAGCAGGGCTAAAATAGGAATTTTAACTAAATGGGCTTGACTTTTTAACATCTAACAAGGAGTTTACAATGAAAAGGGCAAAAACCTAAATCTAGGGCTTCAAAAACATAACTTTTTTTTTCTCTTTCAAAAAACAAATAAACAAAAAGGGGAAAAGCCCAGACGAAGTGAAACTGGAATCCAAGATCAAACACATCACTCATAGATCAAAAGACGAAAACAAAAAAGAATCATGTTTAATATTTGCCCAGATCAACGACAAAGCAAAAACCCATTAAATATGAATTGAGGAATCTACTGCCCTGATTGTTAAAATCTCAAAAGGGGCAGCAAGGTAGACCTATCAAAAGCCTGAAACAAGAAACGAAAGGCAATATATAACACAAGGCAAAACTGCAGAAATGAAGAAATATAAGGAAGGAGCTCATCGATTCATTTAAAACCAACTCCCAACTTCCATAAACTAATATTAAGGACAAAGAGACCAACGATTTTTCATGTTGCGTAAAATTTAATCAAACGTAACCATCAGAACACTGAAACATGGAGCCTTAAAAAAAATCAAACCCTAAACTCAAACAAAAAAAATTTGAATTAGAAAGCAAACATTGAAATAATCCAAAAGAAGAAGAAGAGAATCACAAAATTAGATTCAAAGGAAGGAAAAACAAAATTTGGGTAAGGTGGTGTTAGATTACCGGTCAAGAACCCAAATAGAAGCAATCTGGGATCGGATTTGAAGCCCAGAAAGCGACGTTGAAGGCCGAGAGATCTAAGGTTTTGCAGGAAGGAAGAGGAAAGAGAGACGAGAGACGAGGGCGAGAGAGAGAGGATTTGGGCTTAGAACAGACCCGAAAGGCTAATTGGACCTCAAAGAAGAAAAGGGCAGGTGAAGATGTTGTTGGGATGGGACTTTTATTGGTTTGTGGATAAAAGGTAAACGTGAGATTGGGTGCCGAAAGATTAAAAAATTATAGGGTTTAGGGTCTCTATTGACTTTGGGTACTCGCTTATGTAGGTGGGAAGTGGGAAGTGGGAAGTGGGAAGGGTCCATTCCTTTGCTTCTTATCGAGTCACACACCCTCCTTAAGAATAAATTTGAAAAATATTGTCGCTGGTTTCTCCCATTCTCAAACCCTCCTAATAATTGGGTGTAGTCCATTACAATCAATTTGCTAAAACCAACTCATTATAATAATTACTTAAACATATACCTTCAAAAATTATACCAAAATTTAATTACCACACAACAAAATATTTTATTTTATTAGAAGATAAGATATCTTAGAAATTACAATAGTTTTGGTGAAATTAACTCAGTGTTTCTAATAAGAGGGCAGAGAAAAAAGAAATGTGACATAAATCTCTCTACTCTTTGTAAATTTATAATTTAGTTTATGTATTTTTATTTTTAGAAATTTAACTAAAAAATTTTAACAGTATTAACAATTGGACCTGAATTTTGAAATCTAAAAAGTAGAGACTAAATTCCTGAAAAAAAAAGTATAATGACTAAATTCTAAATTTTTTAAGAATATAGAGGCTTGTGGTATATTTTAACTGAAAAAAACCATGTCTAATTCCTTTTTGCTTACTTGATTTTAAGAAAACTCCCATCTAGATCATATTTTTATTAAGGCTAAACTACACTCGATGTCACTAAACTATTAGAAAGCCTAAGCTTTGATTACTCAACTTCAAAAAGTTAAAAAATGGTTATTGAACTATTTTAAAGTATTCATTTAAGTCACTAAACTATTTGAAAGTTTTTATTTTAAGTCAATGGACTGTTAATTTTTTTTAAAAGTCCGGCTAGTGAGTTCCAAGCAATAATTTGGCAATCAGTCAGTGGATCGGTACCCATCAACGAGTACAAGAACAAACCTTAGATCCAAATCGATCTAACAGTCAATGATAGAGGCTGAAGAAGAAAGTCGTTTGGATTTTAGTCTGCAAATTAGTGACTTTCAAAGTTGTTTCATTAAAAAAATTGAGCTGTAGAAGATAAGGGACACGACAGCTTTTAATTGAAATAGGCGGTGCGAATAGAGATTGTAATAATCCATTTTCAATGGTGCCGAAAATAGTGGTTTCGAAACTCCATTTACCGACGATGAAGTTAGTCAATTTTAATATTTAATATCTATTAGTCTATTATAGTGTTATATGAAATCATTATTATTTTTATTTGATTAATTAGATAATTTATTTTAGCATAGGGATGAAATCGTAAATGTGGTAAAAGTTAACCACTATGGATTTCTTTTGCTTGTGGTAATATGATAATCGATTAGGGACAAAATTGATAATTCAACCATTTTCATAGTTAATGGCCGGACAGGTGTTGGTTTTACCTTACCTGTAATAATGCTAATCTTAATTAATAATTATATAAGACACATATATATATCGTAGCATAGTGGATGGAAAAAGACAGTTCATTATTGAATGCTTGAATATCTGATGACTTCTATAATGTCGAATTGTCATATGTAAGCATGTAGGGGAGAAGTTACACTTTCACATTTAGGCGTCAAAATAAAATTCAATGATCTTGTGGGGCCAAGGTAAGAATATTAGTCTGTCGTAATTTGATACGTCAAATTAGGCTCTCCATTACACTTGATGAGCTTATTCACGAGCAATTTGAATGTTTTTATCGTGCTTTTAGTTAGTTTTTTCTTTTTTGCTTTAATAAGTGAATTAGTATGTTTTACGCTATTTTTGATACCTGAATTGGCCAAATGTGCCATAGGTAACCTAACAGTTGATTGAGTGCTGTAAGGAGTCAATGGTGGCCCGAACGTGAACGAAAACATCACTTAGAATGGGGTATCGCAATATTGAAACATGAAAGTCGTGATACCTCTAACAATGTTGAAACGAACAAAATTGAGGCCAACTCTAGTGATATCACGATACTAAGGCTCCTAATTTCAATATTGACTTGTGTATCATTTTACCGTTGGGTATCACAATATCGAAGTTTGGGTATCGCGATACCGATGTCTAACGAAGAGAAAAATGACTGCAGGGGTAGTTTTTGTCCAACACCCATACCAATCAAAATTAAGGCTTAAGGGCATTTTGATCCAAAATTTTGGGTTGAAATCAGATATTAAAAGCCACTTTTGGCTAAGAAGAGGAGGAGAGCTTTAGTTTAGGTTTTCTTTCATCTTTTTAGCTTAGTTTTACGGGTTTTTTTTTCATTTTTTGGGGTTTAGTTTACTTTTCTATGTTTTAGTTAGTTTGATAGTTAGTTAGTTTTACTGTAGCTAGGTGTTATTTACATTTAAGAACTTAAACTTTACATTATATTTTCATTTTCATCCCAAGCTTTTAATATATCTTTGTTCCATTTTCAGTTTCTTAGATAAAATTCTGATTTTTAGTGTACATGTGCATCATCTTCACTACCATTGTTATCTCCTTCAAGCTTTTTCCAAGAAAACCTTAAGTTTTGTTAACCTTATATCTTGCACTTGAATTAATGTTTGTTTTGGGTGTTTATTTGATTGTTGTTTGTTTAGAAATGATAATGAGTAGCTAAATCTATGGTGGTTGGTTGACGTGATTGTTGTTTAGTTAGTTTTTGGTACATGGATTAAATTGCAAAAACTGAACAAGATTGAATGAACTTCAAAACTTTGGATTGACACCCTTAACGGTAAATCAAGATAAGTGAGGCCGAGAAGTAATCTTATTGGGCACTAATTCATTAGTCTCGGGTTAGTCAGGTGAGATCAAGAGATAAATCGGACTAATTTTTCTAATTTGGTAAAATTGAGATTGAAAGGTAAAATGGAGCCACTTAGGAGTTTAAGCAATTTAGATCCCCAATCCAAAAGTTAAATAACAACATAGAAGTCAACCAATCGTTTTTTTGTTATTAATTTGTTAATTTTGTAATTTATCTAGTTTTACAATTTAGTCGTTTACATATTAAGTAGTTAATTAGAGTAGTTCACTTCCAAATTATGCTTTGTTATAATATAGAAATTAGTGAGTAGCTAGTTAGACTCCTTCATTCCATGCTTGTCGAGAAGGAATTATTAAATGCTGACTCCTTTTAGTTCGATTCCTTCATTGCATGCTTGTCGAGAATAAATCATTAAATCGCTGACTCTTTTGGGTTCGATTCTTAGAATACTAAAGTGTTCCATTAAACATTATAAATATTACAATTGACATGTTACACTTGCAGACATCACACCTAGTTATTCTGATTTTTTTGTCATATTAGTGTTGATTCTCTCTGCCCTGGTGTTTGCACACCGATGGCGAAAGCAGTCAAATATTGTATTAAAAATTCTTAAATGAAATTATAAAAATTTTAGGATGACTAAAGGAGAAGTTAGTATATTTGAACCAAATGAGAGCTAAGGCCCCAACCTATTCCTTTGGATTCACCCTTATAAACATGTAATTTAGTTCCTTCTTGATTTTGAGCTTTTGGTGTTGGTTCGAATGGAACTTATCACTCTTAAAAATGGGCACAATACTTAGTGAACAATATTTCATTCAAAACCCCTCAAGAATTTTTTAGATATAAATTTCTTGCAATAGTACTAACATATGTTAAGATTTGTCCTTATATATATTAATGCTAATGACATAAGACGTCTCACCCATATCTTTTATATTGAAGTTTTGATAGAGATGTTGAAACCAAATTTTTGAATAAAAATTAGCCTGATAATTTTTTGAAAATTCTTGAAAATTTAATTATGTAAAATTAACCTTTATAGATCGCCCCCTTTATTTTCATGTAGCCTTAAGGGTTTTTTAAAGCCAATTTTGTTTTTTCTAATCCTATAGTTGTGTACAGGACATTATTGATATACATTTCATGTGGGCTACGAGTTATGCAAATTCAAGTATTGACCATGTTCAACCAAAGCCAATGGTTACAACTGGCCAATGGTCCCCACCTGAGAGGGGTTGGATTAAACTTAATACAACCCAATAGTAGCAATGGTTCGATTGGAGGGATACTCAAATATTCAAATGTTGTATGGTTTTGTGGTTATTCTTTACTATTAGTTAATGACATAGTATTGAAGATCGAAGTTAGGTCTGTATTGGAGGATTTGCGCTTAGCATGAGAGAGAGGTTTCAGATAAGAAGAACTCAAGTGTCATAATGCACTGCTAGTTGAAACACTCTTGGTTGGTGGAGTAGCAAATAGTAGAATGGTGGAACTAGAATTAATTTATGGCCTTTTATATAGGAGGTGGAAGGTATGTATCAAGCACGTACTGAGTGCACAGAACGAAGTGGTCGATCATATGGCTAAATTGGCTAGAACTAGACCTAAAGGTTACAAATATTTCAAGAGCCTTTTGAGTCAATGTAACATTTACTACTGTTAGATTATAACAGTCCTATGTCAGTTTAAAGTTTAATTTCTATTGTATTCGGCTAAGGGATGTTTCTTTTCTACCAAAAAAATAGAGCCAATTTTGGCTTTTGTGCTGCGAGCGCCACATAATAGAGTCCACACCTGATTAATTTCATTATTTATCTTTTCTTTCTTTCTTTTTAAAAATTTTTAAATTTTTAAAATTCTTTCTTTATATATTTTTAAACAATATTATAATACCTATAACAATAAATAAATAAAACTAAGAAACAATATGAAATAATTAATACTAAAATCATGAATGTGACCTTCCTAACCCAACCTAGGCATTACAACCGAATTCTAAAGGCTATATATTGGTCATCGGAATGATCTAGTAAAACTTTTGGAGTTTACAAAGCAGTATTTAAAACCATTTTCTTACTTTAGTAGAAAAACTTACTGAGTTTCCAAAAGGTACAATTTCTTTCAAAAACTGGTTAATTTTAATGTTAACTTTGCAAAAGTTTATTTCCAATTTTATATTTTTTTTTCAAACCTCATTTACGTAATTATGCAGTAGAAAAGTGATACTCAACATTGTTAGTTAAAAACCAGATTTCATGCATCATAAATTTATTATCCAAGTTTCAAAAATCTAAGCAACTATAATGCATACATTCCAAAATAAACTAAAAATCTAAGTCTCATGCCATAGTTCAAATAAAATAATATAGTTTTCCATATAACAGAAATTACAAATAATAAGTCTAAAATACTTTTATTTAAAAACTATCTGAGCCAGGCTCTCTAAATGTCGAGACCGCATCCTAACCTTAAAGATTATCTGTAAAGATTGAAATTAAAAGGGATGAGCTTATGAAGTTAAATGTGAGTCTCTTCACAAGAAAATCAGTGTAAAATATTAGAGAAAACATATGAAATAACAATTCTTAGAATAATCACAATCGTATAGCAATTCAGAGTATCAATTTTTCATATCAACACATCAGTATAATATTTCAGAATTCACAATTTTTCATGAACATTTTTATGAATGACAATGCAATTTCAATTTATCAGAAAGGATCCTACCCAACTCCGCTACACGCCACAATAAGAGTTCCCCAAAACTCATCCGTCCCTATACACTATATTGTGGATAGACCACCACTAATTTACAAATAAACTGCCAGTAAAAATTATGGGTAAACTACCAGTGTTTTCAGATAAAAAGTTTGAAGATAAACTACCAGTAAGTTGTGGATGAACCACCAAGGTTTGCAGATTATTAAACCGCCACAACTTCTTCTGTTCATATCATCCAATCCTATGCAATGCAATATGACATGCTTGTAATAAGACAGTGTAGAAACAGTAGACATGCTTAACATGTATTTAGTTCAAGAGTAGTAGTAGACATGCTTAACATGTACTCAGTAGGGCAAAAATAGTAATAACAGCAAAAGTTTACCAAAATTACAATGACATTAGTGATGTAACATTCACATATCATAAATATATCAATAGCAATTCAGTCATTAAATCACAGATTCCAGAATAAACATAATATCAATGAGTCAATTGAGTGAATAAAAACTCTAAAAATAATTCAAACACTAAATGAAGATTAAATTAAACAATTCAAAAATTTCAGGATAAACCAGTGACACAAGGGTCACATGACTGTGTGGCCAAGCCCCGTAAAAGCTTGATGCCTTGTTGAAAATAATAAATTACCCTACAGGAAGGACATGGCCGTGTGATAGGTTCTTGGTCGTGTGGAAAATAAAGGTACCCTAACGTAACAGTAGCACATGGCCATGTGGCTCACATGCCCATGTGGCCCTAATCCTACACACAATCACCACCGATTTACTTGGAAAAGACACTCACCTTTCACCATGATTCGATTGGCATTCCTCACGATCGATTTTGATTTGATTCACCTAGATCCGATCTTTCAAACAACAAATAAACACAATTAACAATTGGTATAAAGAATTGAGCAAGATCCATAAAGATTGATTAATCGAACCTAAAGATTAATGTTGGATATTTATACAGCGGGATTATGAAATCTATTAGTTGAAACGAAGATTACTTACCGATTCTTGGCAAAGGTAACGGGTGTGATTGATGATGATTCTAAATACCAATAAAAATTGAATGAATGGGGGATCGATTTGATACGAGAAAGAAAATAATTGATAGTTCAAAGGTAAAAATTATGGTTCAAGAATGGGAGAAAAGAAAAGAAAAAGATGATGGAGAGAAAATTCTATTTAGGATTTGAAAAAAAAAGCAAGGTGCAAAGTCTAATTAGGAAAAAGTGGGTTAAATACCTAGGGTTTGTAAACCCTAGGGGCAACAGTGGTAAATATACCAAAGTTTGGCTGAAATTAAAAGAAATAAAATGGGGAAAGAGGGGCTCAAACCTAAGACCTCTAGAAAGGGGAATTAACACTTAACCATCAAGCCTAATTCTCATTTCTTAATTTGTCTTAATTCCTAACCATATATATTTTGAGGTGTGACAACTCTCACCTCCTTAAAAGGATTTTTTTTTGAAAAAGACATATGGATCTTTATTCATAAATAAAACAAAAGCCCAATTCAGGCTGAAAAAAAAATGGACAGTCAAGCAAGCCCAAAACTGAAAAGTAAAACATAAAAGAAAACAGTCCAACTAAAGATCCAGCGTGAAAACCGAAGAGAGCTCTATAAACTTCAATCTTCCAGCTGTTTATCCAATAAAACCCCTTCCCCCAAAAACAACAAACATTTGAGAAACCGCATACATCCATAATTGCACTCCATTAATTAACAGCAGCCCCATCACTTCCCACAGAAGAACTTTGGAAATCCACCACACCTCCTGACTGTTCAAACTCCATCCCAAATCTTTCCTTCAGCAAATTCAATGATTCACCCTCTCACAGACTCAGTCCATCTCCAATCGACTAACATCGCTTCCTCTGCTCCAGAAAAAAATCGTATTCATCAAATAAGTAGCCTCTCTCATTTGAAAACCCTCTTTAGCAATAAGATGAGTAACTTTGTTAGATTCTCTGGGAATATACCAAAAAACACATAACACGAAACCTAAACTCAGTTGCTTTGAGTCCTTTATGAAAACTTCAAGATCTGATCTATCTTCTTTCTCATCTTGCAGTTACGGATCACCGAACGGGAATCATCTTCGATCTCAACTTCCCTCAGCCTGAGAAGAAGCCCAAGTTGTATTGCCTGAAGACATGCTATCGCTTCAGCCGCAAAAGCAAAAGGTATGTTCCCATGCAAAACTGATTTTGAACAAATTACTTCTGCTCTTGTATTTCGGGCCACTAAACCGGAACAAGACTCATTTCTTTGCTTGTTAAATGCAACATCGAAATTTATTTTTACTCTCAGTCCCTCCGGAGCGACCCATCTGTCCGTCTGAGCACTTCTCATATGTACGTTCAAATTCAATCCATCAAGTTCTTTTAGATAGTTAAGAACAACATCTACAATTTGAGAACCCGATTTAATTTATCCTTCATGGATGAACCTATTTCTTGAGGTCCATATAGCCTATATATCAATAACAATCAGCCTGCATTTTGTTAAAGAACATGACTCAAAAATCATTTTAAGCCTTTCTTTGTATTCTGTGATAACCTCTGAAACAGGTCATATCACCCCTAACTTCTCCCACATTTCCTTTACTGTAGGGTACTCCCAAAACAGGTGCTCCCTCGACTCCGCTCCATTCTGGCATCTTCGACAGGTCGCAGATCCCAACATTCTTCGATAATGTAGATTACAAAAAGTAGGAACATAGTTACAAAAAATCCTCCAGTTTGTAATTTTAATTTTTGGATGTAAATCAAGGCTCCACAATCTCTTGTAAAAGAGTCTGTAATTTGATTGTATTTGATTTTGTTCACCCTGTAAAAGAAGTTTGTGCCCACTACGCATCGTGTACTCCCCCTTTGACCCGCCTCTCCAGATAATATGATCCTCATGCTGGTTCATAGACAAAGGAATACATAATATGATCCTCAATTTTCTATTTCTTCTCATTGGACTCAATTAAATTAGAAACTATTGATAAACTCGAGTTAACATTCAAAGACTGAACTCTGAAATCCTCACTGCCAGGGACCCATGCATCACCCCAGATAGAGACATTCCTCCTGTTGCCAATTCTCTATCCCAAACCATTCAGAAGGAGCCCTTTTGCAGACCATAAGCTCTACCAGGTAAGAGAAGGTAAATTCTCAAACCTGGAATTTAAAAAAACTGAGTGTTTAAAATACTTCACCTTCAAAGTACACGCAAGTAGAGAATTAGGATTCCGTAAAAGACGCCAACCTTATTTGGCCAGTAACGCAATATTAAACAAGTTTATTTGGCCAGTAACGCAATATTAAACAAGTTTAAACTGTGAAACCCCATCTCACCATTCTCCTTAGGTGCGCATAACGACTTCTAGTCACACCAGTGCATACCCTTCTTCTCTCGTTTTTTGTTCCACCAAAATGCTCCCATTATATTTTCCATTGCCACACAAAGAGTCTTTGGCAAGAGAAAGCAAGACATCGTATATGTAGGAATAGCTCGCAAGATAGCTTTAATAAATACCTCTTTACCCCCTGGAGATATGCCTAATACTCCAACTATTTATCTTTTGCTTCAATTTATCCTTCAAAATTTGGAAAGCCAATCTCTTCCTTCTACCCACCATATTCGAAAACCCCAAGTACTTTTCAGGCTCAGTCGAACAGCAAACATTAAGACTCTGGAAAACCAAGTTTTTATCCTGATTATTAATTGAAATAAACCGTGGACTTCTCAAAGTTTACACACTGCCCCAAACAGAATTCATATTCTTTTAAAATGTCTTTAAACACAAATATCCCCCTATTTGAGACTTTACCAAATAGAATACAATTATCCGCAAACATGAGATAAGAGATTGGTGGGGAAGAACGACATACCTTAGCCCTTAAAATCCTGCTCTATTGACTTGCAAATCTCATCAGCGCAGATAAACCCTCTCCACAAAACAGAAACAAATATGGGCTTAAAGGATCCTCTTGGGATCCTCTTGACGCAATCCTCTTGATGAAGTAAAACTAGGACCTTTTCACCATTAAGTAAGATTGAGTATTGGACTGAGCTAATACATTTAAGAATTAAATCAATAAAAGAATCAACAAAGCCTAATTTTGACATCATACCTTTTAGAAAAGCTCATTCTACAAGATCATATGCCTTGCTCATATCTATCTTTAGAGCCATAAAACCTTTTCGTCCTGATCTTCTGTTCTTGAAAGAATGGAGAACCTCATACGCCAACAACACATTATCAGTTATGAGTCTAGCCTCATACGTCAACAACACATTATCAGTTATGAGTCTACCGGCACAAAGGCACTTTGAGAGTCATCATACAAACGTCGAGAACCTTTTGAAGGCGATTAGCTACTGATTTGGCTATAATCTTGTATATAATTGTACAAAGGCTAATAGGGCGAAAATTCTTCAAGTTGAGAAGATTTGTAGTTTTTGGAATTAACACCAACTGATTCAAACATATAAGGATACTATTAATGAATCGAGTCTTATGGTTCCCACGTGGCCATCTCGGTGCCATGGTTCTGTCGCAAAACTTTAACAAGTGGGATCTGCTTCCTTCGTAAAACCTTTACTTTACAATCCAAAATTTGCACAGGTTCCTCTTAAAAGGACGAATTCAACCTTACCTCAATCTCCTTGATTGGAACAATATGGGAAGAATCATACCAGTATCATCTCAATATGGAAACATAGGATTCATCATGAATACAGTCCAGTTCAAGAGGTAATTCTAATTGATATGCCACTAGATTGACTGTCTTAAGAATTTTGTAAGGTCCAATGAACCTAGGACTTAACTTGCCCTTTTGTTCGAACCTCAACACTTTCTTCCATAGAGACACTTTCAGAAAGGCTTGACCTCCGACACTGTATTCATTGTCCTTCCTTTTTAGGTTCGTACACGATTTTTGTGTATCCGAAGATATTTTCAATCTTTTCTGATTTAATCTAATTTTCCCCTCAGACTCGTATACTAATTCAGGACCCAAAACTTTCCTTTTACTCAGCTCAATCCAACACAGTGGTTCTTGCCACTTACGACCATACAAAGCCTCACACAATGTCATCTATATACTTAATTGAAAAATGTTATTATAGGTAAATTTAGCCAGAGGAAAATGTATCTCCCAACTACCTCGGAATTCAATAATACAACCCCTTAGCATATTTTCCAAGATCTGAATAACTTATTCAGATTATCCACCAGTCTACGGATGGAAGGTAGTACTAAAGTCCAAATGAGTACCTAGTGTCTCATGCTGCTTCTTTCAGGATCAAGATGTAAAACGGGGATCTCGATCTGAAATAATCAATATTGGTACCTCATGTAATCTTAGAATCTCCGAAATGTATAGCTTAGCTAGCTTTTGCAATGAATAGTTTGTATGGACATTTAAGAAATGAGCTGACTTAGTTAATCAGTCGACTATCATCCAAATTGAATCTTTCTTAGTGGGTGTTAAAGGTAACCCACTAAAAAAATTCATTGTTACTCATTCTCATTTCCACTTGGGAATCTTAATCGACTATAACAACCCAGAAGAAAACTAGTGTTCTGCTTTCACCTTTTGACACGTCAAACACCTAGCTACAAATTCTGTCACTTCCTATTTCAGTCCAAGTCATCAGTATAGTTCCCTTAAATATCAATACATTTTTTTCCTTCTGGGATGAATAGCATAAGGGCTATCATGTACTTCCTTAAGAGTGGACTGTCTTAAATCCTTATCATTCGACACACAATACCTCCCTCGGAAACATAAAATACCATCGGCATTGAAACCAAAATCCTCAATCTTGCAATACTCAACTTAGTTCATGGTAATAAGGACACATCCAACAATTGTTTATCTTTAATCCCATTCACCAAGGTGAGTTTTACTTGCAATTCTGCTAGTAAGCCTCCATCATCCACTAGACCATCCATACATAGTGTTTTGATCTAAGATTTCAATTATTCCATGTTTCAGCAGAGCACGTCTAGCATATTTTTTCACAGTAGCAGGATCACTATAACTCACTCCATTGAGTTTGCCGCCATAGAACTCAACAGTTACACCTACTTGTTCGACACTATACTTTGATTCTGCCCTTCTAAAAGGGACATCCGCTCTAACAATTCCGTCTCCGTCTACCAAAACAACCGGAAATGTTTCAAAAAAAGTAGGCATACGACGTACAAAAAGTAGGCATACGACGTACCTATTTTCTACTTAAAGCATCCACCATAACATTGCTTTTTTTAGGGTGGTATTCAATCACACAGTTATAATCATTTAATAATTCAATCTACATTCGTTGCCTCAAGTTTAACTCTTTTTGGGTGAGAAGACACTTGAGAGTCTATGATCCGTGTAAATATAACACTTCTTACCATATAGGTTGTGCCTCCAAATTTTTAATGCAAGTACCACAACCACCAACTCCAAATCATGAGTCGAATAGTTGCACTCATGCAGTTTCAATTGCCTCGACACATAAGCAAATGCATTTCGATGTTGCATCAATAAACATCGAAGGCTAGTATAAGATGCATCACTATACACCACATACTCCTTTCCCGACTCACGTTGAATCAATACGGGAGTTTGAGTCAACACTGAATTCAGTTTTTCAAAGCTAGCTTGCTTAATTAGAATAGCAACAATCAAAGAGAACCCTTAGAAAAATATCCTATAGTACCTAGCTAAACCAAGGAAACTTTGGATCCTAAAAATATTTTTGGGTTGTTTCCATTCCAAAATAGGCTTTATCTTTTTCGGATCTACTCAAATACCCTTAGTAAATACCACATGTTACTTCTCAAACATCTCACATTTACTCATCTTTGAATACAATTTCTTTTCGAGAGAATTTGCAAAAAAACCCTCAGTTGCTCATCGTCTTTGATTTTGGATTTGGAATAAACTATGTCGTCGATGAACAGAATGACGAGCTGATCAAGGTATGGTTGGAACACTTGGTTTATTAAGTCCATAAAAGTTACAAGAGCATTAGTTAATCCAAAAGACATCACAAAAAACTCATAATGACCATACCGAGTCTTGAATGTAATATTGGGTACATCCGATTCCTTCACTTTTAATGGATAGTACCTAAACCCCAAATTAATTTTTATAATACAGTTGCTCCTCTAAATTGGTCGAACAAATCGTCGATCCTAGGAAATGATATTTACTCTAACATTCAACTTATTCAACTACTGAAAATCAATACATAGCCTTAAGGAGCTGTATTTCTTCTTGACAAACAGGACTAGAGCTCCTCATAGAGAAAGACTAAGTCTAATAAACCCTCGACCCAAAAGCTCCTGAAGTTAAACTCTCAATTCTTTAAGCTCTTTAGGTGTCATGCGGTAGGGAGCAATGGACACTGGATCAATTTCTGGCAACAACTCAATCCTGAATTCTACCTCACGATCAGGAGGTAACCCTATTATTTTCTCGAGAAAAAAATCTAAAAACTCCTTAACTATTTGGATATTGTCTACCATAGCACTACTAGCACTTACATCCAACACATAAACTAAATAGGCCTTACACCCTTTTTGTACCAACCTCTCGACTACCATAGAAGAGATCACATTAGATAAATAATTATGTTCCTCACCAACCATAACGATCTCACCATCCTCAACTGCTCTCATGGTTGCTCTCTTAGAGGCACGGTCTAAACTAACTTGATGTTCTACCAACCAATCTATTTCTATAATTAAATCAAAATCACCGAAAAGTAATTTCATAAGATCGGCCAGAAACACTACACCATGAACCTCTAATGGAAATCTTTTATAGATCTTATTTACAGCAACTTTAACACCCCTTGCCCATATCTGACGCTGGGACAGGGTTTGAGGTGCTACTAGACTTAACTCAAGCATACGCATATAAAATCGGGACATAAAATTTCTTTTAACTACTCGCCGTCACATCTTGTTTTTTCTCATTGTAATCAATTTCGAGGCAATCTCGGATAAAATGGTCTAATGATCCACTCCTAAAACTTCTTTCATTCACTCGGCACTCGTCGAAATGGCATCTACCGCACTGTGGACACTCTGATCTATTTGGCCGGGTGTTGCCGACACTCGAGATAGAAATGGTCTGAGCTCTCGATGCCGTGTTCTGCTTGTTCTTGTTTCTACTTGGAAATCCCATTGAAGCATTCAATCGGGTAGTAAATTCCTTGGATCTCTTAGATGAGGACTGATGTGCTTTTCCCATCTGTCTTTTCCTTAAGTCCCGCGACTCAATGGTTGTTTTCCTCCTCTCTTTCACCAGCTCCTCCGCCTTTCACGCTCTCTCAACGAGTACCACAAATTCTCTTATTTCTAAAATGCCCACAAATACTTGGATATCTTCATTGAGGCTATCCTCAAACCTCTTATACATGGTAGCTTCAGTGGATATGCATTCTCGCGCATACTTGCTGAGTTTCACAAACTCATGCTCATATTCCGTCACAGTCTTATTACCCTGTTTCAACTTTAGAAATTCTTTCCTTTTCTGGTCCATGAACCTCTGGCTAATATACTTCTTTCTGAACTCTTCTTGGAAAAATTCCCAAGTTACTCTTTCTCTCGGTACCACAGACACGAGAGTATTCCACCACTGATAAGTCGAGTCTCGTAGAAGTGACACGACACACTTCACGCACTCTTCAGGCGTGCATGACAGTTCATCGAATATCCTCATGGTATTTTCTAGCCAAAACTCAGCTCTCTCCTGGTTATCATCTATACTAGCTTGAAATTCCTCGGCCCCTTGTTTTCAGATCTTGTCTACCGGAGGCTTCTCTCTTCTGAAGATGTTAACACCTTACGGAGCCACCGGGGCATACTGAGGAATTAGAGGAGGTGGGGGAGGTGGAGTGTTCGGGTTCGCACAAACAAACTTCGTATACCAAGCATCCATCATTCGGAGGTAGGCTTCCCTAGCCCCTCCGCCTTGGCCCATATTCACGGGCTCACTCTCTACTAGCGCGGTCCCTTCTACAGGAGCCGGTGCATTACTTTCTATGTCAACCGTCGTGGTTCTATCAAGATCCATTACTATATAAAAACATAATTTATAATTGTCAAGAATCGTCACACTATCAATATATATTTATGGCATGTATAGCTAAACTCGTACTCTAGCTAGATTAGTCCTAGAACCGACTAAACCATGCTCTGAAACTAATAAATGTAACACCCCTCGCCCGTATCTGACGCTGGGACAGGGTTCGAGATGCTATCGGACTTAACTCAAGCATACGCATATAAAATCGGGACATAAAATTTCTTTTAACTTAAACTTCTCGTTCACATGCATTATGTCCCTTAGACAGGCTCACGAGGCCCAAAACATACATTATAGATAGTTCGGGACTAAATTGAGAACTTGAGAAAAACTTGAAAAATTCATGCTTTAAAGCTCTACGCGCCCGTGTGGGTATAGACCGTGTGGTCACACAGGCCCGTGTGGCTTAGGACGCGCCCGTGCCTTTAGCCTGTGTGCAACACTGATTTTAAAACACGGCCATGACACACACTCGTGTGGCCTGCCCGTGTACAAAACTGACTTTAAAACACGACCATGACACATGCCCGTGTGGCCTACCCGTATACTAAACTGACTTAAAATTTTAAGTGCAGGGGACGCACGGCCATAACACACACCCATGAGAGTGAGCCGTGTGTCACACACGGTCTAGACACACGCCCGTATGCCTTGCCCTTGTGGACAAAAGGAGGCCATTCTTCCAAGTCATTTTGTTACCCATTTTACACAACATACATAAGATCATTTCAATATACTAATTTCACCACAATAGACACCAATTCATCTATAGAAAGAACATTATATGCATTTGCCAAAATGAATAATAGCCATTATTCTAGACTTGATACAAAATGAAGGGCTTTTGACTTAAGCCAAAGTACATAACCAATTTCTCATTAAAACAAACATCCTAGTCTAGCCCTATACATGCCATAATCAAAAGAAGATTTATACTATACCAAGTGCTTCGATTGATAGTGTGATCGATATCTCCAACTTCAAGGGATCCTTGAGCTAATTAAGCGGCACTGAAAGAAAAGGGAAATGAAAGAGAGTAAGCGTAAAGCTTAGTAAGTTGCATATAAATAAATATATAACAACAATTTCACCATTAGTCATCATACTCATAGCTCAAATGTAAGCATAAACTTGACTTACTCATTACTGTCTACTCAAACCATATTTTCTAATTTGAGCTTATTACTCATGCATACCAAATAGGTACCTGTACCACTTACAACATTATTATACTTTCCTTATTAAATCACTTTCGTAATCTTAAAGTTGAACCTTTCGGAATACTGCCGGATATTCTATAAGCCTCAAACATGGGATAAGTTAACGATGCCATGTCCCAGATATAGTCTCACACAGGCTATCATCATCGAGGCCGATACCATGTCCTAGACATGGTCTTATACTAGCTCTCATATATACGTGCTGATGCATGTCCCGAACATGTTTTACACTAGCACGACTCTTAGCCGATGCATGTCCCAGACACGTCTTACACTGGCTATCATCATCGAGGCCGATGCATGTCCCAGACATGTCTTACACTGGCACTCATCTCTATGCCGATGCCATATCCCAGACACGGTCTTATACTGACACTCATAATATGGTCGATGCATGTCGCAGACGTGTCTTACACTGGCACACAAGAAATTCAAATGTTATGGCATGAATATCCGATTTGTGTCCTAGGGTCCCAACTAGATCTTTCTACTATCTGAATCATTAATATGCATTCTCAGTTCCCAATCTAGTAATTCATACTATATCAATTCAAAGACAATTTGAATACATACATTAACAATTTAGTTGAATTATTTACATACAACTTACCTTAGGTTACAAAATGTACTCGACTAGTTGGTTTAGTAGATTTGCTTGACTTTCTCCCGGTCTAGGTTTAGATTTGGAAATTCTTGATCTATGATAAAAAAAATGCATTCACTTATTCACTAAACACAATTAGGCAATCTAAAATTCACATCTTAAGTAAAATGACCATTTTGCCCCTAGACCTTGGTAAAATGACCATTTTGCCCCTATGTTCGAAATTCAATTTTTTATTGAATTTCTTTGTATTTTAGGCCTAGCTGACCCCTTTTTTACTCTTATAGCATCACCAAATTCTCACTATTTCACACCTTTATCACCTAATTTCACAAACTTTGCAAAATGGTCCTATAAGGGTTTTCATGAGAAGTTCTTTCACAAAAGTTGTCTATTACACAACTAAGACTCATTTTCTTCCATAAAAACTCAGCAAACATCAAAAATATTTTCATGGTAAAACCCTAAACTTTCAAAAATTTTGCAAAATAGACCTCTCATTGGAAAGCTTATGCTTCAAGGAGTCAAAAAATGTAAAAATCATTAAGAGAATCTTTAAAAATCACTTACTTGAGAGGCTTAATGTTGCTGAAATTTTTGAAGCTTTCAAAACCCCATTCTTTGCTGAATATTTTGGTGGAGAAAGAAGATAGAAAGGGATGATATCATCCTCCTTTCATCTATCTCTATTTTAGTCAAAATAAGTCACCTAACCCACCAAATTTTAAAATTTTTGTCTCCTCATGACCCTATGGCCGGATATGCTCCTTTAAAAAGGGTCTAATTTCTCTTTAAAAGCCCCAAATTTTAGTTCTATAGCTAATTGACACATTTGGGTACTAAAATACAACTTTTGCCTTTTATGCGATTTAGTCCTTTCTCGCAATTGGGCTAAAAAATTAAAATTAGCTCCCCATATTTCTCATGCACTACTATAATCGTACTATAACATCATAATAATAATAAAAATAAATTTTCAAACTTTAAATTTGTGGTCCCGAGGCCACTGTTTCGGCTAGGCACTAAATCGGGCTGTTACAACAACTGATTTCCCCAAACGGCTAACTACAGTAACATCACTAGCAATTTCCTCTACCCAAATACCTAGTTTTTCAATCATATTACAAACAACATATAATTGGGTATGTAACACTTTAACCTAACCTATTTGTCGAATCCGGGTATAAACCGTCAAAAATAGATCGGGTTCACCTATACTTAATTTTTATTGGTTAAACTATTATAAAACAAACTAAACTAAAACTGATAATAATTCTTACAACAAAAGGCCTTAAATCACTAAATGTTAATCCGTCAAATTTCAGTTTCAAGTCATTTAACCGTGTACAAAGATATTCTTAAATTTTAGCTAAGGATTATCTATCTTAAGACGAAGGCTCCAATGATACCCCATTCCTATATGCATGATTTTAACTGTCTATGATCCCCGATCTCAACACCATCTAGTGATCTGACACAATTCAGTATAGCAGATTAAATTGTTTTCCATACTTTAGGAGCTTGAACATAAACATTTTAGTTAAATTTTAATTACATTTTCGTTGATAAACCATAAATTTAACAAGTTTTAATTCCATGTATGGCATATTTTTGGATGATTTATGATGAGAATTAGTAAATTTAATGTTCCTAATACTTTAAATTCATGTTTCTACACTTAGAAGAGCATTTGGGAGCAAAAGGAGCGAAAAAGGGCCAAAATCAGAGTTTTTAGGATCCACACGAGCTGGGCACACGCCCATGTGATCCACACGTACAAGCCACACGCCCATGTGCTAGCCCATGGTGATATCACTTTCTGTTTCCTAAACATGCAGAAAAAGTCAATTTTTAGAGTTTCTGAGCATTTTAAAGTCTATATAAACACACTAAAAGAAGACCTAAAGGGAGACGCAGAGTAGAACATAAGAATTACTCAAAGAAAGCCAATAGATTCAGCTCGGAAG
Source organism: Gossypium arboreum (assembly GCF_025698485.1). NCBI lineage: Eukaryota > Viridiplantae > Streptophyta > Magnoliopsida > Malvales > Malvaceae > Gossypium > Gossypium arboreum. The sequence goes on from NC_069075.1 coordinate 133,518,529, forward strand.
CAGGATCGCCTTCAAGATTGAAGATATCTCTTCAATTTCTCTCTCGAAGTTTTTGGGTTTATTTATGTTTTGTTGTTTTCCTATTTTTGAGATGTTTTCTTACTACAATATGAACTAAACTCCCTAAATACCTAGGGAGGATGAAACCTAAGACAGATCTTATTATTTAATATTCTAAATTTAATGATAAATACTTGTTCTTAATTATGTTTTCTTAATTCTTGTTTTAATATTTTCAGGATATTAATTCAAGTTGATGTGCTTATTCAGTGGAGCAAAAGTCCCTGTTTAAGAGTAAATCCACCATAATTAAGCGGAGTTGCATGCAACCCTAAAAATAAGGTGACATAAATCTGCCGGATTAGAGTCAAATCTAATAAGGGAATCCATAGATTGAGTTAATGTGACAATAGGGGTTTTAATTAGAAAGAAATTTCAATTAATCAACCTAGAGTCAGTTGTTTTTAGTCTCTAAACGGATATTAACATAATTTAGGGATTTCTATGGATCTAGACAAGTGAATAAATCGTTAGATTCAGAATCAGAATAACGAGTGAAGTCTAGATGAATTCTTCTTTGGGTATTGTCTTTATTATCAGTTTATTCGATTACTTTCTTCACTCTCGATCGCATTAAGTAGTTAATTAGTTAGTTAATTTTAGATTAAAACAAATCCCTTATATTTTAGGCTAAATAATAGAAAGAAAGTTAATACTAGTACTTTTAGTCCTTGTGGATACGGTACTCTAGACTCATCATAACTAAAACTACCATTCGATAGGTGCGCTTGCCTTAGTCATGATCGTAGTCTAGTTTAGTGGTTCATAAAACGATCATCATTCTTAAATTTAGTTAAATTTAATAAAGTGTGTAATTTGAATCTTTTATTGACCTTAGGGGTCGAATGAGGGCTAAGGGTGAGCAAATATACTTTGTGAGGGTATAGGGTACCATTAGAAGGAGTGCTAACTCGATACTGGTCGTTATGTTGCAACACAGAGCAGTGGATGTCGCAACATAAGGAGCAAAATACAATAATTCCAAGACTGCCTTCAATGTCACAACACAGCTTGTGGATATCGCGACATACCCCTGAAGGTACCCTGAAGATGAGCATACTATCCTCAATGTCACAACACAGGACCTGGTGACATAAATATGAGCCAAGGGCGTTTTGGCCTACACAATCAAATATTAAGCTCGAAGATAGCAGTTGGTCTATAAATAGGCTCACTTAGCACATGTTATGGGCACTTTTCATATTGTATAATTTTCTCTTTAGATCTAGTATTTACTTTTGCTCTTTTCTTAGAGATTAAATTTTATTTCCATTCTTTTTTTTTTTACTTTTGTCAAGAGAACATATTTTTGAACTATAATCAAACTATGTGAGGATTTTGCGCTTAATTTTAATACAATCAAGCTTATTTTAAACTCTATTCTCTTGAATTTCTCTTTATGTTTATTCTCTTTATCAAGTTTTTATTATTTATTAGATCCATGAGCAACTAATCCTTCTATGGGGGATTAGTGAGTGGAGGAATGATTAATTAACAATTTTGCAAGGTTCATTTAGCAGATTAGCAATTCAGGAGAGGAAGAACCTAAAACCCTAGGCCTGACAATAAGGTGTCGTCTAACCTAGTTTAACCTAGGTATAAATGTTATTTTTATTTTCTTTTAATTTATCAGCCTTCTAATTTTGTTTCCCTATCTACTATCCCACCTCCTCCCGGTTTCTAGTTTCTCTCATTTTTCTCCTCCATTGAGCCGCCCAAGCCTCGCTTTGCACCTCCCTTTTTTGCCACATTCCCTTATTGTGTGGTTCAGTTTTTCTATCTTTTTGCTTTTTTTCTCCGTTCTTTTTGTTGTTAATTTGCTCCATGCTTCCATCATTTTTATTGTTTTTTTTATCACAAAAAAACGTCTTTAATTGTTGTTCATTATACATCCATTACCGCCAATCTTTTTCTCTTGTGGTGGTGTCAATTTTGCTTCTTTTTCTCCCCCTTTATTTTCTATTTCTGAAAATTTTTTTTCTATCTTTATAAACATTATATTGTTATTTCCAACCTTTAAAAACCTTCCATTTTCTGCCAAACAACCATTTTCTTGTTGTCATTTGTAGTGGTGTGTCACCCCTTTGTGCACACATTTGGGCTATTGCCATTTTTGCTTTTCTGCACCAGTACAACAATAATTTTCTCGATTTTTACCTTTATAAATTAGCCCCTTAAATTTGTTGATTTGTGCCATTCATTTTTTTTTAACATCACATCCTTGATCTAGGAAACAGAAAATGAAGTCCAAGTTTTAGCGAGATCATGTGTCGTTTCTTCTCGTTAAATTTTCTAATAGGGCTGAATGTTCTAAGGCTTTTAATTGATCATTGGTTTTTGATTTTTTTTATGTTATTTTATCCTAGGAATCGATCCAAATGTTTTGGATCAGCAGTCATTTCGAAAGGATGTTTGCAACTCCGTTTAATAGCGAAACAGTGCAAGTTCGCTTGTCATTTCGGATCTGAAAATTTGTTGATGTGCCACTGTGACCGCCTCTAGAAGTACCAACATTCAAAGTAGAAATATTGCACAAAATATATAAAAAGGCGGTATCTGCAAGCATACGGGTCAGGATGTAATATAGTTACAACGGAGTAGGTGAGTACTTTGAGGGTTGTACCCAATAAAAGCGAGCACTAAATTGATTTTAACCTAAGCAGAAATAGATCTAATTAGTACTTTATATGGACCATATTACGATAAAATAAAAAAAAAGATTTTAGTAATCTATACTAATAATAATAAAAGAAAGAAAAGAAATAAATAAATCACGAGAAATCAAAAAATAAAATATATTAAATCTGGGCATGGCTAAATAGCTCGTTTCAGTAATCATAATCAACTGTCGCTTCAAGTTTTCTTGTCCAATCAACTAGTCGATATCCCAGCAGGATCTTCCACTAGAATAAAGAGTCAGCAAGAACTACTTATCTCTTGACCTCACAATCCAAATCGATTCAGGGTTAAGGTGTTTATGAATAGGCCATACCAAATTTGGGTTAATTTCCACCTTAATGACTTCTTAGGGTTGTCAAGCCTAGGATTTAGGTTTTTCCTTTCCTGAATAGCTGATCCGCTAATAGAACCCTACAAAATAGTTAATTAATCATACCTCTACTTGCTAATCTTTTACAGGAGGATTAGTTCCTCATGGATCTCATAAACAATATAAACTTAATAGGAAGAGTAAACATGAATAATAATTCAAGAGTATAAAGTTTAGAAGAAGCCTGATTTGTATTGGAATTGAATATACAATCCTCACAGAGTTTGATTATATTTCACAAATCTAATTTCTTTCACAAAGGCAAATAGAAAAAGTTGAAATAAAACCTAAGCCTAAGAGAAGAGAAAAACTAAAGACTAAATCTAATAAGAAAATTATACAATACGAAAATTGTCCCAAACATGTGTTTAAATGATATTATTTATATGAAAAATTAGAGTGGCCATCATCCTTAACCCAAGGTCAGCTTACGTCCTCGTGCTTAATGTTTGATTGTGCAAACCAAAACGTCCCTAAATCGTAATTATTTCTAATACAGAGGGGTGTTGCTACACAACAGGTCCTATGTCACGACATCGAGGGCAGTATGCTCCATGTTCAAGGTTTCTTCAGCGGTGTGTCATAAAATCCTCAAGCTATGATGCAACATTGAAGGTAGTTATTAAATTCTTCTATTATGCTACCTATGTTGTGACATCCAATGCTCCGTGTTGCAACACAGTGACCAGTATCGAGTTAGCAAACTTTCTAATGGTCTATTGCACGCTCAAAATGTATATTAGCTTACCCTTAGGCCTCATTTGGCCCTTAAGCTCAATGAAAGACTCAAATTACACATTTTATTGCATTTAACTAAACTTACAAAAACATAATTAAAACTTAACTAAAATGCTTATGTTCAAGCTCCTAAAGTGCGAAAACTAGTTTAGTTTGCTACACTAAATTACGGAAAATCACATTGTTTTTGCTGAACCCTTAGGGGTGTGTAAATTTTGATTTTTAACCGTATTCTAATGTAATAAGTTTTTTTTTTTTTGGATTTAGGCTCATTTAAGGTTGAAGTGTGGATTTTACGGATTAGTGTAGCGGATTGTGAAATTAAGGTGTAAGTCTTAACTTTAAATAAGTGATTGTTAATTGTTAAAATATTTAATAAATTGTTAATATTTGCTTGCTGGTTGGACATGGTCGAGTGGCCAAATAAGCGATTTTAAATGTGTCGAGCAAGGTACATAACTTACGATCGATTGGGTGATTAACCCTTACTGAATTTGCATGAATGCATGATGCGTGATATTCGTAACAGGTTTTAAAGATTTATAAATGAATCATTCTTGAGACTAACTTATTATCACGATTAAGGAAAACGTACCTATCGAGCAGTAGTATAGCTCAGTAAGATCGGATTGTCGAACCCAAAGGAACTACGTGTACTAGTATTTACTTCATTTTTATTATCTAGCCTAAAAATTAAGAGGTTTGGTTATCTAAACTAATTGCTAACTAAGAATGCATAGAAAGAAAACTTGAGAAAATATTTTTGGGAAAATTCGATTGATTGAGACAATACCTAAGGAAAAATCCACCTAGGCTTCACTTGTTATTTGACTCTGAATCAGATGATTTATTCATTTGACTTGATCCGTAGAAATCTCTAAGTTATATTATTATCTCTCTCAAGACTAATAACGTCTAACCCTAGGTTGAATAATTGAAATCTCTTTCTAATTAACACCCTAGAATTGCAATAACTCGATCTATGGATTCCCTTATTAGGTTTCACCCTAATCTGAAAAAATCTTATCACCCTTTCTCTAGGCGCGCAATCTACTCCGCTTAATTATAACAATTTTACTCTTAGACAGGGTCTATTCCTCCTCTGAATAAGAGCGTTAACTTGAATCAATATCCTGGAATATTAAAACAAGAATTAAGAACACATAATTAAGAACAAGTCAACTATTTATCATACAAGTCAGATAATAATAACAAGATTTGTCTTAGGTTTCATTCCCCTTAGGTATTTAGGGGGTTTAGTTCATATTTATGAAAGAAAACATCTAAAAAGCATAAAAATAACAAAATATAAGAAAACCCAAAACTCCTGAAGGAACTTGAAGGGAGATCTCCAATCTTGATGATGAATTTGGCTCTTGAGATGGATCAATCGGCTTTTCTTGAGTAATTCGTTGCTTCCTACTCTGCGTCCCCCTCCTAAGTGCCTCCTCAAGTGTTTAAATAGGCTTTTGAATGCCTAAAAGTCCTAAAAATTGGCCTTTTCTGAATAGGACTAAACTTGGGCTCGGCAGGGACACACCCGTGTGACACGCCCGTATGCGATTACTCCAGCCCGTGGTCAAGGCTATTAAATAGCCATGGGCATGTGGTCTACCCGTGTAAATCATGCTTCAATCCTGCCAAATTGACACGGCCGTGTGACACGCCCGTGTGAGGAAGTCCAGGCCGTGTTGTTTTCCTATGTGGGTCCATTTTCTCCGTTTTCGGCTCGTTTCTCTCTCTTTTTACTCTCTTATGCTCACCTAAGTATAAAACATGAAATTAAAGGATTAGGAGCATCGAATTCACCAAATCTAAGGAGAAATCATCCGTAAATGCGCTAAGCATGGGATAAAAATATGTATAAATTACGGTTTATCAATGCAAAAATTTGACATGTTTGATTATTGTTTGATGCCCTTATTGGTGATGATTGCATGCTTGATAATGGCGTTCACTATGTTGACATGATATTAATTACTATTTTTCATTGAATGATTGTATAGCATGCGACTCATTGAGTCACCAATTGATCTGCGTATTAAATATGCTTGATTGTAATGCTTGTTGTATGTATGATACATACCATTGGTTCCATTGTTATTAATTGACTGAAAGTATGGAATCTGTGTACTAAAACTGTTACTGTAAGCATTTAAGCATTCCATTGTATTGAATATGTTATCATAAGCATGTTATGTTGGATCGTCGGTACGCCATGTGGCACAACGAAAAAAATTATTCTGCAAATCGTCAACCGAGGATCCATGTAATAGGAATGAGTCGATTTGAAATAGGGTTGAAGATGTACCTTTTAAAATTGAAGAACGATGAATAACGTTGTTGGTTAGATTCTTTTTCATGATGTCAATCTTTAGTCGCAACAAAGTGTCTCAGCCTCTATGTAGTTTACCGGGTCAACCACGAACATAAAAATCTTTTGAACTTTTCAAAGAGTATTCAAGACTTTGGTTGATAGACCTATGTTGATTTTCTTATTCACCCTTGCATAATTCGGGATTGTATTCCATTTATTAATTTCGTGTATATTAAAAAGGGAATAATTCTATTTGTACTTTTTAGAGATAATCATAGAAGATATTGAAATTATATTATTTATAAAAGAATACTAACTTCCATAACTGTTAACTCTAGAAAAATGTTGCGAATCATATCCACCAGACAATTTCATTCACCCGGTTATTCTATCCGCCAGGTTATTTTGTCTGCCAGGCAATACTATTTGCCAAACAATACTGTTCGCCAGGCTATTCTGTCCACCAGGCGATATTTATCCATCAAGGATAATAATATGCCATAATCATATGTGGGATGGTATATGCCCATTCTATTGGTGTGAAGTCTATTGTTTTTAACCATAGGGTATGATCTTGTAGGTTCTTGTAACATTGGTAGTAATACTAGAACATTTCTAATGTTTCAAGCAATGAGTGGCGTCTAGCAATACATCATTGCTACCCAAGTTACAAGAAATAGTGATTCGACATAACCTTTTTGTGATAAATATTTCATTTTATAATATACTTTTATCATTTATATCTAAATTGGAAACAAGTCATGGTATAGTCACACTTGTAGAGTCCAATCTTATATTTCTTAATATTCTGAATAGACTACAATAAACAAAAAAGTTATGGTATCTTATATCAACTTATTTGAGTATGGCCATTATATTGGTGTGAAGTCTGTTCGCTTTAACCATAGGGTGTGACCTTGTAGGTTCTTGTAACGTTGGTAGTAAAACTATAACATTTCTAATGTTTCAAGTAATGAGTGGCGTCTAGCAATGCATCATTCCTACCCAAGTTACAAGAAGTCATGATTTGGCATAACCTTTTTGTGATAAACTTTTCATGTATTATATCATTTTATCCTTTATGTCTAAATTGGAAATAGCCATGGTATAGTCACATTTGTATAGTCCAATCTCATATTTTTTGATATTTTGAGTAGACTACAATAAAAAAAAATAAGTGTGATATATCATATCAACTTATTTGAGCATGGTTATTCTATTGGTGTGAAGTCTGTTTGCTTTAACCATAGGGTGTGACCCTGTAGGTTCTTTTAATGTTGGTAGTAATACTAGAACATTTATAATGTTACAAGAAGTCATGATTCGACGTAACCTTTCTGTGATAAACTTTTCATATCTAAATTGGACACAAGTCATAGTATAGTTACACTTGTATAGTCCAATCTCGTATTTCTTGATATTTTGGGTAGACTACAATAAACAAATAAGTGTGATATCTCATATCAACTTATTTGAGCATGACCATGTATTCCTAGTCTCATTCTATCAAGTGGCCCAAGATAATACTCCTATTATGTAGGAGAAACAAATCCTATCTTGATCAATCATACCCCACTACATGGATTTTGTCATATTCAACATCTATGTTTATAGTACAACCTGTTATAGTATATGTTTAACTATATCAAAATATACGACTCACGATGTTGAGACAATGATGATCTCAAGTTTGAGGATTATATATATAGTTATCACTGTGGTTAATGTTTGTGACTATTAAATAATAATCCAAGAAACATACTCATGACGGATTAGTCCATTATGTTGTTCTCTAACACATACTCATTTATTGATTTTGACATCTCTATGTCAATGACAACACCTTGTCATCAATCAACTACACATTAGTCTCAATGCATTATTATTTTCCAATCCACAATAATACTTAACTAAGGACCTTTTAAGAATAATCCTATTATTCTTAGGACTTTATCATTGATCAGTTTATTTATATATACGAAAAAAGAAACTGAAATAATAATGGAGGTGACTTATATTAATAACGAGGTAAAATGATTATGTAATCACAATCATACTCTAACAATCTCCAAATATCAATAAGACCAATCAGTCATATATCTTATACCAGGTGACTTATTGTGATGATTATGCTTCTACTATGTCAAAGGCTTCGTCAGTGGATTAGCGATGTTGTCTTCTATTAATACTCTACATATTTCCACATCTCCTCAATCAATTATTTTTAGAATGAAATGAAAGTTCCTAAGTATGTGTTTGGAGCACTAGTGAGATTTGGGTTTCTTTTGCCTGTGCAATGGCTCTATTGTTGTCACAACAAAGTTCTATAGCATCTGATATGCTAGGCACAACCCCTAGTTCAGATATGGACTTCTTGATCCAAACAGCTTCTTTTGCAACCGCATTGGTTGCAATGTACTCGGCCTCAGTTGTAGAATCAGCTATTGTATCTTTCTTTGAACATTTCCAGCTTATAGTGCCACCATTAAGACAAAATACAAAACCTGATTGTGATCTTAAATCATCTTTGCCGATTTGCAAGCTAGCATCAGTGTAACCTTTTACACTCAACTCTTCATCACCTCCATATATAAGGAATGTATCCTTAGTCCTTTTTAAGTGCTTAAGGATATTTTTAACTGCAACCTAATGACCTTCACCGGGATCTACTTGGTATCAACTCGTCATGGTTAAAGCATAGGATACATCTGAATGAGTACATAGTATGTAACACATAATAAACCCAATAGCTGAAGCATATGGATCTTACTCATATGTTCTCTTTCTTGTGAAGTTAAAGGACACATTTCCTTTGAGAGTGAAATACCATGTTTCATAGGTAAAAATCCTTTCTTAGATTATTCCATGCTGAATCATTTCAATACTTTATTTATGTATGTACTTTAGCTTAGTCCTAGGAGTTGTCTTGATCTATCTCTATAGATTTTGACTCATAATATATATGTAGTCTCGCTCAAGTCCTTCATAAAAAAATAACTTCCTAACCAAGTCTTAATAGACTGTAGGGTAGTTATGTCATTTCCTATGATAAGCATGTCATCTACATACAATACCAAGAATGTTATAGTGTTCCCACTAAATTTCTTGTAAACACGAGGCTCATCTTTATTTTTGATAAAATCAAACTCTTTGATCACATCATTAAAATAAAGATTCAAACTTTGAGAACCTTGCTTCAATCCATATATAGATCTTTGTAGCTTGCATATTTTTCCATCATCTTTTGGGTCAACAAAACCTTCAAGTTGTGTCATGTACACATCTTGTTCCAGTTTCTCATTAAGGAGAGCTGTTTTGAAATCCATCTACCAGATTTCATAATCATGAAATGCAATTATTCCAAGTAAGATCCTGATGGATTTAAACATAGCAACAGGAAAAAAAGGTTTCGTCATAGTCAACACCATGAACTTGTCAAAAACTGTTAACAATTAATCGTCCTTTGTATATTTGTACATTACCATCCATGTCAATTTTATTTTTGAAAACCGACTTGCACCCTATGGTTTTAACCCCTTTAGGTGGATAAACCAAGATACATACTTGGTTTTCTAACATGGAATCCATTTCAGACCTCATGGCCTCAAGCTATTTTTTAGAATCTCGGCTTGCCACCATTTTTTGATTACTTCTAGGCTCATCTTGATCCATAAGTAGAATATCACTATGTGTTATAATTAGAAATCCATATCTCTCAGGTACATAACGTTCTCTTAAAAACCGTCGTGGTACTTATGTTTCAAAAATAGTTGATTGTTTCACAACAATTTGTAGAACCTATTGTTTTTAAATCTTTGGTTCAGTGATCTGCTGTTGTTCTCGAATTTATCCAAGTTCAATTTTTCTACCAATTCCTTTTCTTGAGACAAATTCTCTCTTAAGGAAGACTCCTGTCCGAGCGACAAACACTTTGTTCTTGGTAGGATTCAATAAATAATATCCTTCAGTTTCTTTAGGATATCCACAGAGATGCATTTTTTTTTAAAACTTGGGTTCGGGCTTTGTAGACATCTGACGTTTAACATAAGCTTCACAACCTCAAATTATCATAAAAGACTAACTAGGATGCTTCCCAGTGCATATCTCATATGGTGTCTTTTGAATCAATTTAGATGGAACACGATTTAGTGTGAAGACATCTGTCTCAAGTGCATGTCCCCAAAAAGAAGTAGAAAGATCAACATGACTCATCATTGATCGAACCATGTCTAATAGTGTTCGATTTCTCCTTTTAGAAACTCCATTCCATTGTGGAGTACCAGGAGGTGTAAGATGTGAGACAATCCCACATTCCTTTAAAGACTCATCAAAATCTAAGCTTAAATATTCTCTTCCTCAATCTGATCGAAGTGCCTTAATAATTTTGCCTATTTGATTTTGTACTTCACTTTTGAACTCTTTGAACTTTTCAAGGGCTTCAGATTTATGGCACATAAGATAAATATACCCATATCTACCGAAGTCATTAGTGAAAGTAATGAAGTATTGAAAACCTTGTCATTAGTGAAAGTAATAAAGTATTGAAAACCTTCCTTGGCCTGTGTATTCATTGGTCCACATACATCACTATGTATTAAACCTAATAAATCACTAGCTCACTCATTTTTACTATTAAAAGGGGTTTTAGTTATTTTACCCAACAAGCCAAACTCACATATATCAATATGTTCGAAAACAAAAGAATCCAAAAATCCATCTTTATGGAGCTTTGATATGCGTTTCTCACTTATATGGCCTAAACGACAATGCTAAAGATAAGTTTGATCTAAAATGGGCATATCTTGATCTAAAATGGGCATATCTTGATCTAAAATGTAAAGTTCATTTACTAATTGTGTTGAACCATAGAAAACATTATCGAGATAAAATAAACAATAATTGTTCTTAATAATTATGTCAAACCCAATTTGGTCTAAATAGGAAATTGAAATAATGTTTCCAGTTAAACTGGGCACAAAATAACAATCCTTTAAATATAAATCAAGTCCACTAGACAATGATAAAATATGCGTTCTTACAGCTAATGCAATAACTCTTACTCCATTTCCTACTCGTAGGTCCACATTTTCTTTAGCCAGATTCTTATTCCTTTGTAGTCCCTATACAGAAGTACAAATATGAGAACCACAACTTATATCTAAAACCCAGGAAGTAGACATTGATAAATTAATAACAATAAGATAAATACTTGAAGTGGACGCTCCACTTTACTTTACCTTCTTGACTTATTCAAGAAAGACAAGGCAATTCCTCTTTCAATGTTTGGTCTTACTGCAATGGAAACATTTTCCTTCCTTAGCAATTCCTCCTTTAGGTTTCAATGTGGCCTTTGTTAGGTATGGCCTTGTCGTTGTCCTTATGCTTTGCCTTAGTATTAAGTTTTCCTTTTCCCTTGTCCTTGTAGACCATCAGAATAGGCTTAGTTCCAGCCCTTTTCATATTACTTTTAGCAGTTCACAACATGCTAAGTAATTATGGAAAAGTCTTATTAATCTTATTCATATTGAAATTGAGGACAAATTGGCTAAAACTATTTGGAAATGATTGTAGGATGACATTGGTGGCCAATTCCACACCTAGAGAGAATCCTAGTTTTTTGAGCCTTTCAATATAGCATATCATCTTGACAACATGAGTTCCCATAGGATTACCCACTACCATTTTGCATCGAAATGGAGCTTTAGAGTTATCGTACCTTTCTTAACATGCTTGCCCCTCATATAATTCTTTGAGGTGCTGGATCATATCATAGGCAACCATATTCTCATGCTGCTTTTAAAGCTTAGGAGACATTGTGGCAAGCATTAGACATCCTATGTTTAATAAGCATCCTTATCAGCACTAGAGGCATTGCCTACTGGTTCATTAGGAACGTGTTCTTCAATGACATATAATTTTCATTCTTGTTTGAGGACAATCCTCAAGTTACGAAACCAATCATGGAAGTTCAAGCCATTCAACTTGTCCTTCTCAAGGACAGATCACAATGATGAAGAATTTATGTTGTTTGCCAATAAGTCTACAATAATAAAACATGCTTATGAGTAAATTTACCAAGTTTATTATGAACATTTAAAAAGGGCTTTATTAAATAATGCTCCCACTATTTGATTCAAAATTAATAACCCTCATATATTAATTTCAGAAATCCATTCTCTAAATTTTTCTAGTGGGACAAGATCCATATTTCACCTCCTCTTAAGTCAGCTTTGGCTTTTCTCTCAAGATTATGGTTATTTAGGTAAGTAACACCTGCTAATTACATCCTATATAACTCTTTATTTGGTGAACAACTCTTATTCCAATTATCTCATGATCATCCAAATCTCTTGCCTCTAGGTTTCTAATCCTATTAGAGTAACCTAGTTAAATTATAAACCAATATTATAATCGAAAAATATCACTTATTTATTCGTCGTGTTTGACCAAGATGGATACAAGTACTTTGCTTTAGCAGAACCCACTTTGTATCAATCGAGGCTTTAACGAGGATAAATATTGAAAGGTAATCTTAACTTAATATTTTATTGAGGGTTTTTATATAGAATTGATCTCACCTTTACTGTTTAATTTTAATCCATTTTATTTTTTTACTAAAGTTGATTGTATCAACTTACTATAAAATACATGCTACCATATCATCCATTGTATCACTAATCATGAATAATATAAAGCAGTAAATAAATACAATAGTTATAGCCCATAAAACTAAGGTGGCCCCTCTTAAGCCAATGGGAGAACCGAAAGGAATCTTAAGGGAGTAATTCGCTACACAAGCTTCTTCTCCTTTAGCCCACAGCAGCTGTACAGTTTACAATTTATAAAAACTCATTTTACATACAAGGGACTAGAATAAGAAGAGACATACAAGAAAGACATAGAAAGGCACGACTTGTAACACCCTAAAATAGTGCTTAGGAGTTTTAAGGGCATTTTAGGAATTTTTTCCATAGGGTGTTCAGAATTTTTTTGACATGGTTTATCGGTAATATTTTTTTACTATGGTTTTTAGAAAATTAAATCAATTTTTGAAGATGAGATTTAAATACCTTTAATTTTGAAAAAAAAGATTGGTTTGTAAAAGAGTCAAAGCTTAGAGTTTTTAAGAGGCAATTAGACCAGATTTTAAAATCCAACCTAAAAACCCCTTTTTTATAGTTTTATTTTCATGTTAGTCTTCTTCTCCTCTCATACTTGTGCCGTCCATAGTTCTCTCAATTCTCCCAATCGGTTTTGAATTCCTAATCCAGATTTTTTTTATTTTTATCATCTCTTAAGTTATAAATCTCCATAGAAGTTAAGAAAAAGACTCAAAAATACCATAGTTTTCTCCATTGTCAAGCTTTCAAGTTTTTCGGGTTTTCACTCCAACTCTTGGATTTTCATCAAATAAGGTAACAATTCATCTTCCTTATGAGTTTTTAATGTTATTTAGTCTTTAAAACCAAGTTTTTAGCCATTAAATCACATGTTTTAAATAAAAGCCAAAAATTGGCTCGTTAATGGTGGATTTCAATGTTTTGGGTAAAAACGTGGTTTCGAAGTGGTTTTCAATTAGTTTTGATGTAGTTAGAAGATTTCTAAACTTACTTTAAAGTTTTGTTAAAGAATTCTTGAGTTTTAATGAATTTTTGGAAAATATCCAAAGACATGTTAAAAAAGTTGATACCATGAATTGAGTAGTTTTGTGTAGTTTAAAAGTTGGGATTAGTCGCAGGTGAAATTATAAGATGAACGGAATTGGTTTTTGGCAAAAATATTAAGTATAGAGGAAGATATTTGAGTTTCAAGTTTGTTAGTCGAAATTTTAGTTTCATGGGGAATATATCTTAGACTTGCATTTTTTGTTGGTCTTTGGCTGAATATTGATTGTGTAAATTGTGTGGTTATTATGTGTAAAGTGCCAGAACCGTTGGAACCTTCTTTGAGAAAGGTGAAAGGTAAGGAAAAGCCAATTTAAGCTTTCAGTTTTTCGGTGAAAGCATAATCGGTGAGTGTTTGGAATCACTGCTAGTAGACACAATTCATAGTGCTAATTGGGAGCTTAGGAATGGCCTAAACCTTTATCTTATGTTCTGTGATTATGAGAATATTATAGATTGATTATTATGTGATATTGTGATATGAGACATGTGTGATGACTGTTGTGAATTGTATTATGTTTTGGGCATATTAAATATGCCAAAAAATAGTAATGATGTTGTGTTAGCAATATAAATGTGCAGTGAAAGTGTGCAAAAATTGGTAAGTACATATGTGTTAAATTATGGAATGTAATGCTAATGTAACAGGTTATGTATGTGATAAACTGATTTTAATGCACTCATAAGTGGTTGGATACATGATGGCTTAATGAGCATTATTGTGGCACTTTAAGTGCAATTAAATGTGAAATCGATAAGCATACATTGAGCACGAGTTTGTGATGTGAATTGATGAATATGAACAGAGATGATGTACATTAATTCAGTAATTAAAATTGTGTAATTGTGGATATTTTGGCCTTGTGACCTTATGAGACGGTTGGATATTGTTGGCATGCCATAAGATTGAGTACTCACCTATATGTGCTTTGTGATTTAGGCGTTGAGGCCCTGGGACATGTTGGAGAGATAATGGAATATGAGCTCAGTTCCATTCAACAGGACATGTTTGGTGTGTTGGAGATCTGTGTATCTGATGTGTAGTGATCGAGCCCACTTTTATGTTTCATAACCTCAAGTGTCAAACTATCTTAAAATGTATATATGTGTAATGTAATGTATGCCTAAATGAGTATGTGGCTGCTATGCAAAATATCATTTAAATGTGATCTTATATGTTGTAATAATACAGTGTGAGGTGGATGCAAAAACATGTGAATAATACGCTAAATGAGTTTATTTAAGTTTCATGAAAATGTTAATAAGTTCTTATAGTAAATTGTGTATGTAATTGTGGTTTGGATCGTTTCCATTTAACTTATGAATGCATGTGCATGTATACGTTGTTTAGTCTTGATGAATTATTTTTAAATGAATTACATATAAGCGAGTTGAATGTAATTGCATATAGGAATATATGTTAGTTTTATGATTTAATGAAACGTGAATGTGTTATTTTGACTTGATTAGAATATGGTTGTGAAAATGTTGTAGTATGCTCTTGTTTAACCTTTGATATTGTGTGTGCATTGTGGTTATTCTGAGCATTTACTGAGCTTGTTAAACTCACTCACTCCTTTCTTAAAACCTTTGCAAAGTAGTTAAGTGCCGATGTAACTAGTGTGGTTCCAAGGGGTGATCCAAGTAAGTCCTTTTCCATTATTTTGTAGGTGTTATTGTTATTTGTTTTTGCTTTGGGAATAAGACAATGTGGTAGACTTTTACTAATATTTTTCATGATGTTTTGGATACTTCCATAGACTCTATACTCCTAAGTCAATGAGATCTGTTTCATATTATGTTGATTATAGTTCGAACTTACTTTTTACGTTTGAGACTAATATTACGGATGTTTTGATGTTTAATTGATGACGATATGTTAGCATGCTGGATTGGTACATGTTGGAATGATTTATATGCTCAAGTATGTTGTATTTTTCTGGTCTAGAGCAGATGTATTGATATTCGTGTTGTAAAAATAATACTTCTGTGATTTTCAAATGTGTAGGAAGACAGAATCGTAATTTGGTATCGATACATTATCACGAGTATCAATAATCGGGATAATTTTATCGATACTTTTTCAATTGTACCGATAGTTTCCAAGTTTTGATTTTTGGACAAGAAATAGAATGCTAATTTGATACCGATTTTCCATATGGTATCGATATCATGCAAGGAAAATATTGATACCCATGTTCTAGTATCGGTACCTACGTGATTGTCTTGGAAATTTTTCTAAGTGATCCTTATGCATGTTCAATTATTATTATAAGTTTATTTAAAGTATGTTTGGCATGTTCTAATGATGATTCATATATGTTTGACTAAAAATTTATAAGATCACTGATAAAGAGGATGATTTCTTAATAATGTGACAATTTATTATGAGTATGACATGAGACGGTGGTGTGGGATACTGATATTCAAGCTTGGTGACCAAGTCGGGTATAGGGTGTTACACGACACACAAGTCATATTTATTACATAACAACCTTTGTAAATTATAAATTAAATGGGATATTGGGCTATAACGAGGCATTTCAGACACCGTGCATATCAACCATAATAAATAACATATGACATATATCTATTCAATTGTTTGTTAATGTGAGTTACGAAATTTGTCCAAACCAGTTAATGTCACCTACGCAAAGGGGTCAAGGGGCGGAGCCCCTTGCAGCGGTGTTGTTGGCCTGTCAACAACAAACCGCTACAAAAAATAAGAAACTGCACTTAGATCTCTATGGGAAAAACATCAACGAACATAATATTTTTGAATTTTTGATCTATAAGGTTTCTTACTGGAACAAATTTTGTTCCTATTGTTATCAACACATTAACTATTAACTACAAATAACATAAACCGCTTTGCCTCAAGATAGATTTGTTAACACTTAACAAATTATATAAAACTTAATAGGCTTCAAAATCAATGATTACTTTTAATTAGTGATTGGGACGAACTTATAATCATATAGGTTTATTAAAAAATTTGCATGTATCATATATATACATAAAACAAATTGATTAAGATGAATCAGACATCATGTATCTCATAAAATTGCATCAACCAATAAATTTAATTTCGAATCTATATCGTACAAGTGGCTCAGGTACCATTGTTGAATCGCTGACAGGCCAGGTGGCACAGTAGAAAAAATTATTTCGGCAATCATCAACCAAGGATCCATGTATGAGGAACAAATTGGGTTGAAATAGGGTTGAAGATATACCTTTTAAAACTAAAGAATAGTGAATAACGTTGTTGGTTGGATTCTTTTTCACGATGTTAATCATTCACCCGGTAATTCGATCCGCCAAGTTATTTTTTCTGCCAGGTGATACTATTCACCAAGCAATATTGTTTGCCAAACTATTATGCCTACCAGGCAATATATATTCGCCAAAGATAAGAATGCGCCATAATTGTATGTAGGAGGGTATACTCTCATTCTTTTAGCGTGAAGTCTGTTCACTTTAACCATAGGTCTGTTCACTTTAACCATAGGGTGTGACCTTGTAGGTTCTTGTAACATTGGTAGTAATACTAGAACATTTCTAATGTTACAAGCAATGAGTGACATCTAGCACTGCATCATTACTACCCAAGTTACAAGAAGTTGTGATTCGACATAACCTTTCTCTGATAAACTTTTCATGTATTATATCCTTTTATCATTTATATATAAATTGGACACAAGTCATGGTATAGTCACACTTGTATAGTCCAATCTCATATTTCTTAATATTCTACGCAGATGACCGGCTGTGCACGTGCGTATTAAAACACTAAATTTATGAAAGTATTTGTAAAGCTCGGTTTTACTGCAAGCGTACAAGTCAGTTGTAATATCATAGTGTTGCAATGAAACACCAGAGTATTCCAAGGATCGAATCCAAAGGAAGAGACGATTGAGCAATAACTAGCATACACAATAGAGTCTAAGTGGCAACTAATACAATTTTATATTATGAAAATTCATGAAAAGATGAGTTTGCATGAAAATTAAATATTTTCCTCTAAGAACTAAATTGCAAGAACTGGAAACTAGAGGGACTATCTAGTAAATAACTAATGGGGGTTGGTTGACTTCAATGTTGTTCACCAAATCTTGGACAAGGGATACAAATCACAAAAATTACCAAGTGGCTCCATTTTTTATTTCGATCTCAATTTTATCAACTTAGACGAATTAGGTCTGGTTTATCTTCTAGTCTCGCTTGTAACGCCCCGATTTTTTGGCCTGGAAGTATTGGGCCTTGAGTCTGGGTTCGGGTAGAAGACATCCCGAATAATTTGGATGTTATTATTGTTATTATTATTATTTTGTATGTCTAGTTTAGTAATTAAATAAATTGCGAAGGGTTTATGGTGTGGGAAAAGTCCGGGGCTCAGCCCATAACTTTAATGAAATTCTTAAATTTTGCCTCTTAAGGAAATCTGGGCATAAGGCCTTAAAAATAAGTTGGGCAGAAGCTGGGCATAAAGGAACGCCTGGTCCAGTGGTTAGGCACGCTAGGCAGCAGGAAGGGAAGTTACCCCAATTCCCAGTGTGCGCAAATGTTGATTTTTTTTTAACAACCAGGGATTGTCGCAAGGAGGCCTTATAATTACCTCGGGAGGAAAGATGACACAATCGAGCAAGTGGCGTGGTGGTAAGGTACGGGTGGTGTAGCTGAAAGGTAGGGGTTCGAGTCTGGTAAGTAGCGATGTTTTTGTTTTATTTTTAAACAAACCGGGACTGCAGCAGATAAGTCTTACAATTAATTATGAGTAGATTATATCATGAGGGGAGCTTCAGTGCAGTGGCAAGCAGCGTATGTAGGTGCCTGGAGGTCTCGGTTTCGAGTTACTGTACGGGTAATGGGCGACCAATTTTGTTGCTCAATTTAGGAGCAAAACATGGAATTTGAACTTGGGAAGAATTTTTATGCCGAAATGCACTCATTCGACCATAGCAAATAAGTGCCGTTTATTTTTGGCCTTTATGATTTATTTTTCTCTTCTTTCATTCACTTGCTCTCTTAGTTCTTCAAGCCAAGGCCATTAACCCATTCCTCTCATTTCTTTTATCGTCATCTTTCTATCTTCTTTGCTTCACCAATCATAAAGGAAAAACCTCCCCCATTCAATCACCTTAGCCGAGCACTCACAAAAGCTGAAACCGTAACTTTTGTTTTCCCCTTGTGCCGATATCTTTTACTTTTACTCATCTTTTCATTAAAGTCAAATCCCCCAATTGTGCTAGCCTTGTCGACATCTTCTCCCTCTCATCATCGAGCTTCCATTTTTCTTCCTCCCTTGTTTGTTGAAAAGCCGAGGTCACCATACTTTAAGAGGTTGGAAGCCGAACACCTTTAGACCTCTTGGACTCATCCTTTGCTCGTGTTAGGGGTAGGAAAGTATTGGAAATGTTCTTCATCGAATAGCTCTCGTGGTAAGTATTCGTAACCCCCTTTCCATTTGTATCTTGTGGTTCTGGAAAAAAAGCCAAGTAATCCCTAATCGCTTAGGGAGGCTATCGTTTTGGATTAAAGGGTTTATTGGGTTTATTTATCATTCTATTATGAGTAAGGTGGAATAAAGGCTGTCGATCAAGGGACAGCGTGAAGGGAGGACATCAAAACGACTAGATCCAGACTTAGTCATTATTTGCGACAAAGGTAAGCAATCTAAGGCCATTAAGGGTGTTGGCTGAATATGGTAAGGAGGCTAGTATGTAGTTTGTTTTTGATATGTAGACTGACGTTTTAGTAACTTGGTTGTAGGCAACTCGTGTGTGGATCTCGCCAACGTATCATTACAGATCAGGTGTGTAAACGACACCCATTAGTAGACTAGATCAGCAAAAGCCGAAAAGCCAAAATGCCGAAAAGTCGGCATTTCGAGGATTGTTTGTATTGATAATTTTGGTAACTTCAACGGTAAGATTACAGAGTGTGCAATTTTGTGCACTTCGGTATATTTGGGCTTAATGGGCCAAAATCGGGTTAATGGGCCAACGAGCCCAATTCGGTAAAAACGCTCGGTAAGTGTTTCTGTTAATACGTTAATAACTATAATGAGCATAAAACCCTAAAAAGACTGATAAAATTACTAAAATACCTCTGTAAGGTAGAATTACAGTAATACCCCTAAAGGGGTAAGTTTACGATTACGCCCCTCGAGGGTAAATAACTGTTCTTACGCTATAATCTGACTGTCTTTCTAAAGCATCCCTTGTTAAATATATATATTCTGCATACATGTCATACTGCATGGGGTTGGGTTTTGTTATGGAGGAAGAGCCCGTTTTGGTGGCTGTGCCACATATTCTGATACAAGCAGCTTTGCTGTGGATTATAGTTAGTGCCGCAACCGGTGCTAACACTGTAAGTGTAGGGATGGCGTGGGTGATTTATTCCCTACAGGAAGTGTAGGGATGGACGGAGGCAAGTGCAGGGTTGGATGGGGTTATCATGTGTTAATCATATGAGACTGTTTTGTTATGGGCCAACTGTATTGAAATAGGCCCAACTGTGTTAATATGGGCAAGGCTCAATATATCTGGACTTGTAATAGGGTTACGGCCTAGATTGATACTGACATGGGCTAAGCCCAGTATACTCTGATATTGTAAGGGGCTATGGCCTAGATTAATATTGATATGGGCTAAAGCCCAGTTAACTCTGATTTTTGAATAGGGCTTAGACCCAATAAAGCTTGAACTGATTTGGGCTCTGGTTGGGATACTTTACACACTGAGTTTTCCAAACTCACCCCCTTTTTCCCATCTTTGTAGGTGAGCCTTAGATCGGTGAACTTAGAGCTGGAGGGATTCAGAGTGGCCATGTGGACTGTTTAAAATAAGTGTTTATGCCTTCACTTTTATTCTAGATTATTTTCTTTATGTTTTCGGGTTTTAATTTGTAATAAGGCCGCTTTAATTATTTTTAATTGTTTTTAGTATATTTTGTTAGCTTTGGTATGATATTGTTTTAATTGTTTGAAATTGAATAGCTCTAGGCACATTTTAAAAAGGTTACTTGATTTCAAAATATCGCGATAACAAAGTAAAGCTTTCGCAACGAAAACGTTTTCAAAATTAATAACCTTTTTAAATGGCTTTAAACGAATTGGTTTTCCCTGAACAATCACTCAGTTAAAGTGTGGCAATGGTTGTGTGCATGTCTTGGATTGGATCCATGGAGAGCTAGGTACTTAAGCAATCTAATTGACTAACCTCCTCTTTTCTGGCATCCTACCTAGTGCACAGCTCTCATTCACTTTAATCTATAACGAAGATATTCTTTAAACACTAAGAAAGACTTTAGATAAAACATGACTTTTCTATTAACGCTTCAATGTGACACGCCGGATTCGGTTGTAACGTCTGGGCTGGGTTTGGGGTGTTACATCGCTGGTTAATCCAGGACTAACAAACGGGTGCACTATAAGATTACCTTCCGGTCTTACTTTATCTTAATATTCCCTTAAGGGCACCACTACCTAATTTCTTAGTTCTATTCAAATTAGTCCAATTAGTTATGATTTAGTCTTTTATCCAAAGATTTTAGTTTAACCACATCTCCAACAACCAACCTTCTTAAAGGTTTAGCTACACATGTAAAAAGTAAAGAAAATAAGCATAGCAATGGAAAATAAGGAAACTATGAAAGTAAAGCTTGAGAAAATATAAAAGTTGGGATTTTTATGCAAGAAAACTTAAGTAGCATGAAACCAACAGCATTTAACAGATAAATTTAAAGCAAGAATCATAAAAAGAACAAGCTTTGACAGATTTAAAGTAAAATAAACTGAAATACATTAAACTAAAGCTTAAAGAGTTCTGAAAGCAAATTACATGAGATAGAAATGTAAATAAACCTTAGTTATAATGTTAATTAACTTAACTAACATAAAGAACAAGAAGTAAATACAGAGAAAAAAACTCTAATCTAATGTAGTAGAAGAGAAAAATAAAAACCCTAGAAAAAGTGTAGAGAAAATTAAAGAAAACCTAAAGAAAACTAAACCTAAAACTAAGCTAATGTGTGTCTCTCTCCTTAGCAATTTTTGGTTGTTTTGAAGTGTATTCTGTTGACTTTTGAATGCCAAAAATGCCCTTACATAGGTCTTGTGTGGTTGGTGGGTCAGGTAGACAAATGTTGCCATTTTTGTCTAAGTTTGTCCCTCTAACGAAGGTGATATTGCGATACCCTAAAGAGGATATCACCATATCTTAAGCAATGTTGAATCTTGGGGTCTTCCTTGGGAGGTGGATATCGCGATACAAGTGAAGGTAGTCCTCGGTCTTCTACACTGTCGGAGGTATTGCAATCCCAAAGGTTGGATATCGTGATACCCTTGTCCTAAGTGTCTTTGTCATTCATTTTCGACCTTCGACATGTCTCTACAACATTCAAACACACTGTTAGGCCTCTAAATGGCACTAGTGGCCAATTTAGGTAAAACAAAATAGACAAAAATAAGACATTTTCACTTATTACTCGAAAATATAAAAATAAGACAATTTCATTATAAGCCCACTGACTAGAGATAGGGGTTTCATTCATTAAAAGCAAAAATTTTCCCAAGCTAAAGCTTGAACTTGGGACCTCTCAGACACTTCCCAGAACACTTAACCACTAAAGCAGATACACACTTGTGTCAAATTTTAACAGAACCAAAAATATAAATTTCGGGGCATTACAACTCTACCCCCTAAAAGAAAATTTCGGCCTCGGAATTTACCTGATTAGAATAGGTGAGGGTATTGCTGACACATTGCATCCTCATGCTCTCACGTGGCTTCCTCGGTGCTACGATTATGCCAGAGTATTTTAAGCAGTGGAATCAATTTCCTCCTCAGAACCTTTACATCCCTATCCAATATCTGTATAGGCTCCTCCTCGAAAGTCAGATTTGACCTAACTTCAATCTCCTTAACTGGCACAACATGTGTGGGATCAAAGCAGTAACATCTTAACATAGAGACATGGAACACATCGTGAATCCGATCCAACTCTAGAGGTAGCTCCAACTAATAAGCAACTGGTCCCACTCATCTTAGAATGCGGTAAGGCCTAATAAATCTAGGGCTCAACTTGCCCTTACGACTAAACCTCAGAACCTTCTTCCAAGGCGAGATGATAAACCATAAATTATACATATTTTGACCCCGTGTTTAATGCATTTTATGGATGATTTCTCATTAGAATTGGTGAATTCAATGCTCCTAATGCTTTAATTTCATGTTTTATACTTAGGAGAGCATAGGAGAGCGAAAAGAATGAGAAACGGGCCAAAAACGGAGAAAATGGGCTAAAGTACGAAATCAACATGGCCTGGACCTCCTCACACAGGTAGACCACACGACCGCGTTAATTTGGCAGGCTCGAGCACGGCCTGAAGTAATCGAACACGGGCGTGTGCCACGGGCGTGTCCCTACCAAGCCCAAGTTGAGTCTAATTCGGAAAAGGCTAATTTTGAGGGCTTCTAGGCATTCCAAAGCCTATAAATACACCCTAGAGAAGGAAGAAAAGGGAGACAGAGAAGGGGGGAGTAAGGAATTACTCCAAGGAAGCCGATTGATCCATCTCAGAAGCTAGATTCACTATCAAGACTGAATATCTCTCCTCAATTTCCCTTCAGGAGTTTTGGGTTTTCTTTATGTTTTGTATTCTTTATTCTTCTAAGATGTTTTCTTATTTAGTTATGAACTAAAACCCCTAAATACCTAAGGGGAATAAAACATAAGACGAATCTTGTTATTATTTTCTGAATCGTATGATAAATATTTAACTTGTTCTTAGTTATGTGTTCTTAATTCTTGTTTTGATATCCCCGGATACTGATTCAAGACATGCTCTTATTCAGAGGAGGAATAGACCCTGTCTAAGAGTACATTTGTCATAATTAAGCGGAGTTGATTGCGCGCCTAGACATAGGGTTTTGCCGGATTAGGGTGAAACCTAATAAGGGGATCCATAGATCGAGTTAATACAAGCCTAGAGTATTAATTAGAGAAAAGTCTCGATTATTCAATCTAGGGATTAGACGTTATTAGTCTTGAATAGGGATAATAACATAACTTAGGGATCTTTACGGAACAAGTTAAATGAATAAATCGTCCGATTCGGAGCCAGAATAACAAGTAAAGTCTAGGTGGATTTTTTCCTTAGGTATTGTCTTAAGTCAATCGATTTTTCCCAAAAGCAATTCCCTCTGTGTGTTCTTAGTTTAGATAATTAGTTAATTAAAACAAAACCTCTTTATTCTTAGGCTAGATAATAAAAAGACAGTCATTACTAGTACTTTTAGTTCCTTTGGGTTCGACAATCTGGTCTTGCTAAAACTATACTACTGTTCGATAGGTACACTTGCCTGCATCGCAATAATAGTTAGTTTAAGAACGAGTAATTATAAATATTTAAAACCTATCACGAAATAACACGATCAAGTTTTTGGCGCCGCTGCCGAGGAACTGAAATATTAGGAACGCTCGATTTTTATTACTTTAGCCATTTATTTTTCTTTCAATTTAATTTAATATTATTATTATTATTATTATTTATTAAATTATTTTTTCTTTCTCTTGGCAGGTTTTTATAGTTTATGACTAGAAGAAACCCGTCAGGACCATTACTTTTTGACGAAGAAATCGATCGTACAGTTCGTAGAAACCAAAGAGAAATAACGCGAAGCTTAAGATCACAAAGAACGAGCAAGAAAACGATACTCAACCCCCAAGTGAAGAGATGGCTGAAAATCAAGGCAATCAGCTACCTCCTGCAATTGCGGTTAATCAAAATCCTGCTCCACGCACTATGTATGATTGTGCTAAACCTTCTTTAATAGGAACTGAATCAAGCATAGTTAAACCTGCTGTAGCTGCAAATACTTTCGAATTAAAACCTAACACTATTCAAATGATACAACAATTTGTTCAATTTGATGGTTTGCAGGATGAGGATCCCAACGCTCATTTAGCCAACTTCTTAGAACTATGCGATACATTTAAAATTAATGGCGTTTCTGATGATGCCATACGTCTTTGGTTGTTTCCCTTTTCATTGAGGAACAAACCTAAACAGTGGTTGAACTCATTACCACGAGGGTCAATTACTACTTGGGAACAAATGACCGAAAAATTCTTACTAAAATACTTTTCACCGGATAAAACGGCTAAATTACGTACTGATATCTCTTCTTTTGTGCAGATGGATTTAGAAACCCTCTACGATGCATGGGAGAGATACAAGGACTTACTGAGAAGGTGCCCCCACCATGGGTTACCGTTTTGGCTCCAAGTTCAAACATTCCACAATGGTCTGAATCCTTCGACTCGGCAAATGGTTGACGCAGCTGCTGGCGGAACCATCAATAATAAAACACCTAAAGATGCCTATGAGTTTATTGAGGAGATGTCATTGAATAACTATCAGTGGCAAGTTATGAGGACAAAGCCAACAAAAACAGCCAGTGTTTATAACGTCGATTCGGTCACCATGCTCTCTAATCAGGTAGAACTCTTAAATAAAAAGATTGATGATTTTCTTAGTTCTTCACAGGTTCACTCAGAAATGTAGTGCAAAGCAAGTAGCAGTGGAACAAGCCATCCGAAATATCAACCTTATGCCCATAACATGGATAACGAGAAACTAAACTACATGGGTAATAATCCTTGACCTCAAAACAATCCATTTAGTAACACTTACAATGCAGGTTGGAGGAACCATCCCAATTTCTCGTGGGGAGGCTAAGGAAATCAAAGACCACAATATTCTCTAGGTTTTTAGCAACCACCCTACCAACAGGAGAAGAAGCCGAACTTAGAAGCGATGCTCTCAAAGTTTACATCGGTGTCAGAAACCCGTTTTCAGAACACTGAGACAGCACTTAAAAATCAACAAACGTCGATCCAAGGGCTCAAAACTCAGATTGGCCAGCTGTCCAAACTGATCTCGGAAAGACCACTAGGAAGTTTACTTAGTAACACCAAATCAAAAGAGCATGTCAAAGCAGTTACACTACGGAGTGGGAAAGTGTTAGCGAAAGGAGGGAAGAAAAACCCAAAATAGTGACAAACTAGTACCGGAGGAATATAAACCACCAGTTCCATATCCAGCAAAATTGAAAAAAAATCGCATTGATGCACAATTCGGTAAGTTCCTTGAACTTTTTAAGCAATTACATATCAATTTACCTTTTGTTGAAGCCATTTTGCAGATGCCTACATATGCAAAATTTTTGAAGGAGCTTCTAATAAATAAAAGGAAGTTCGAGGACTTATCTAAAGTAGAACTCAACGAGAAGTGCTCGGCCATACTCCAAAACAAGCTGTCAACCAAATTAAAAGATCCAAGATGTAACGGCCCAAGTTTCAGTGGTATCGGAACAGTGGTTCGGGATCACTAAATCTGACATGTGAGTTTAGATATTAGTAAGTAAATGCTAAGTGTGGTTTTAGAAATAATTTTTAATTAGTGAAATTATGAATTAAAAGAAATTTGTAGATTAAATGAGATAAAAATGAGGTATTGAGACCTCAAATTTAGAAACCGAGCCATAAATATTTTTAGAAATATTTATGGAGTGTTAATAAGTTAGAATTAAATTTTCGATAAGAAATTTTAAGGTTTCGATAGTCAATCGGGTAAAAAGGACTAAATTGAATTAAGTGCAAAATTGTAAAATGTGATTAAATAGCTCTAATAATTATTAAAGGAGGAATAAATAGGCAATTAAACATTTAATTGGGCTGGACAGCAGGTGTGTGCTGGAAAATAAAAAAATCAAGAGTGAACAAGGGGCAAAATTGGAATTGGGTAATTATTAAATTGTAAAATATGATATATTAGGTAAAAATCTAGAGTTTTCTTCAATTTTCTTCATCTTCTCTAGAAAAAACACCATTTAAGGGTTCTTTTAAGCTGGTCTCTCATATTTCTATTACATGTAAGCTCAATTCTTGATTATTTCTTGTGATTTTTGTGATTTTGAGGCTTTTGCAACTAGGTCCTAATATCTAATTCAATAGTTTTTGCTTTTATGAATATTTTAGAAAGTTACCATGAGTAAGTGCTGAAAGTTTATGATGATTTATCATGGAATGAAGGTTTTAATTTCATTATATGATGATTTTATGAAGAGATTTGCATAGAAATTTATTTTAGGACCTAATTGTGAAAGTTAATGGAATTAGGGTTTTGTGTTGAAGCTTGGAATGTCAAAGGATGTGAAGTAGTTTGTAGTGTTTAGATAAAATGATATTTGAAAGGAATTAGTTGGATTGATGAATAAATTGAATAGGGACTAAATTGTAAAAATTGAAAAGTTTGGGGTAATTGTGAAATTTTGAAAATTAAGGGCATAAATTGTGAAATAGAATGGAATTGAAATAGATGCTAATGGAGGAATGATTTTATAATTATAGATCAAGAAAACGAAGTGAATCGTGGGAAGGAGAAAATTCAAGAATAGTCCCTGAATTTCTATGACTTTTGCAAATTAGCCCAGGTAAGTTCATATGGCAAAGTTCGATGTTTGATATGAAAATCTTATGATTGCTAAAGTATTTTATTGTAGATGAATATTATCAAATTGTATTAACTAATGAATAATGTGTAACTAAAAGAACAAATGAGTTGGAACAATGGTTTGAGTGCTTTCATTTTCTGACCATAATAAATTGACGGAAAAGATATGATATATGTTTCCGTATAAGACCATAGCCGGGCTATGGCATCGGTACAATATGATACGCTTTTCCCGTATAAGACCATAGCTGGGTTATGGCATCGGTGTGATGTGATAATGTGATTCCGTATAAGACCATATCTGGGATATGGCATCGGTATGATATGTAATCCGTGTAAGACCATGGCAGGGCTATGGCTTCGGTGTGTGATGTGTGACAATATGAAAGTCCATGGTCTACTATGGCAATGTAATAATGAAGCACTCAACTCCATTATTTTTCCTTAATTTGACAATGTAAATAAATAAGAAATGGGCCCAAAAGAATTACGTTCGTGAATTGTATCATGAAAATCATTCAAATGAGTTTATTAATGAAGTTGTGATTTGCAAGATGAAATATTTTAACTAATACATATATAATTGTGTACAGTGTTCGGTAAGATATATGTTATTATGCCTATGAGCTTACTAAGCTTCTATAAGCTTACTTGTGTATGTGATATGTTTTGTAGATTGACTTATATACATACGGAGGATCGGATCTACATCAAAGGTCACACTATCCAAATTTACTCCGTTAGATTTTGTTAAATAACTTTTTGGTTTATATGGCATGTATAGGATTTGATTTAGTAATGTAATTATATGAATAATTAAGTATGCAAACTATCTTGAATGTGATGTTTTGTGATTGGAAAATGATATACTTGTTTTAGCTTGAAATAATTGTTTGGTTGAAAATTTTTAAGTATAAATGTTATATAATATGGCTTGTGAAAATTACCTTAAAAAGGGGTGGCAAATTGGCTTAAATCAAGCCTACATGGTGCCATACGGTTAGGGGACACGGGCATGCCTTACTTCCTTGTAAGAAACGCAATAACCTCCTAACTATTACACGGCCTTGACACACGGACATGTCATTTGGTCGTGGGCACACGGGCATGTTCCAGGCCACACAGACGTGTCCCAAGCTACACGGGCGTGTGCCCCTATCTTCAAGGAAAATTTTCCAAACTTCCCGATTTAGTCTCAAATCACCTCTAAAACATATATAGGGCCCCGTAGCCCATATTAAGGACTTTAAGATGAAATTTGATAAGAATCGATTTGAAATGTAAAGTTTATGACTCGATTTTGTATAAATGTTAGTGTATAAGTCTGGTAATGCCTCGTAGCCCTATTCCGGTGACGGCTTGGGGTTTGGGGTGTTACACAGGAAGTTTTACTATCCCTTGCTTAATTGGTAGTCTGAATGTTGAAAAAGCACTAGCTGATTTAGGCGCTAGCATTAATTTGATGCCATATAAAATGTTCAAACAACTTGGTCTTGGAGAACCTAAACCTACTAGGATGAGTATTCAATTAGCCGATAGATCTGTTATGTAAGGCCTAAATTTTGGGATTTCTATGATTTTCAATAAATTTTGGAAATTCTGTGTTTTAATTGTCTGTAGTGGGTCTAAGTATGTCAGAGGGCCTTTAAAAGGGCCCAAGAGTAAATCCAATTCGAGGCAATTCTTGAATTCCTAATTTTAGAAAGAGAGAGTACTGGCATTGAGGGCTTTTAGATTAAAGATGGTAAAATAGGGCACAGGGGACCTGTGGTAAATTTCCATGTGACGCCATATAAGGTATAGGGGGAGTGGCGTGTAGTTGTTCAGGGGGGAGCCAAGGTTCGAGCCACAAGGTAAGCAAATAGGGTATTTATTTTTTTGTGAACAAAAAGGGGATGTGATGGAACTCAAGGGGGAACTCTGTTAGGGGGAGTTAAAGCTGGTAAAGGGATTGAGTAAGTATAAGATAAGGGAGGAAATTTAGGAGCTGATCAAGGAGCAAGAGTTGGCCAGCCAAGGGTCTTTAGCATAGGAAATTCGGCTAGGTCTATTGGGAGTTGTAATTTCGGCATTTGGGGAAAAGTTGTGCCGTTTCTGAAAATTATTTTTTCTTCTTCTTTTCTCCTCTTTTCATCTATTTTGTCTTCTTCTTCTTTCCCTTTATAGCCGAATCTTTCTACCATTCTACCCAACTCCACTTCCTTACTATTTGTTTCTAAGCCCTATAGCTGATTGCCATAAAAGTCAAAATCTCGAAAGCCTGTTTTTCTTCTGTGCCTATTTCTCCTAGCCAAACCCTCTCATCCTCTAAACCCCAAAGTCCTTTCGACAAAACCACTGCAAAACTCTCATCTTTCATCTTTCTCTTCAGTATTTCAAAAAGCCGGAAACCCCATAGTCTTAGGGGCATAGCCGAATCTTTAGACCTTTAAAAATTGGATTTCTGCTAACATTTGAGGGGTTAGATCTACATCAGAATCGAATAGGAACTAAAGTGGAATCGTTGATTGAAGGAACCGGTGGTAAGTTTTCGAATCTATTCCTTATTTCGGGTTTTAGAAAAGCCGAAACCCCTAGAGGCTTAGGGAGGCTGTCGATTGGGCCCTATGGCTCTTAGGGTTGTGACAATTGTTTTATTGTGATGATAGTGTGATCTAGAGGCTGCTGATCAGAGGCTTGGGCAAGTGGAACAACTGGATCTAAACCTAGTCGCTAGATTCGGGAAAAGGTAGGATCTCTAGTGCCTAAAGTGTTGATGGTCGACTTTTGGGTAAGGAGTTTTGTATACAAGTTGTTATGGATTCATAGTTAACGTATTGGTAACTAACTGTAGGCAAGTGGTGTGTCTGGAACTCGTCAGTGTTTCGTCGCAAACAGGTGTGTAAACGACACTCACTTATAGACTAGATCGGTAAAAGTTGAAAAGCCGAAATGCCGAAAAGTCGGTATTTTGGGACTTGCGAGCGTGCGAGCACTCATAAGATGGTTTGAATTGCTATTCCTGGTAATCTCAAGTGATAGGATTACAGAGTGCGTAATTTCGTGCACTTCGGCATATTTAGGCTTAATGGGCCGAAAATGGGATAATGGGCCAACGGGCCCAATTCGATAAGAACGCTCGGTAAGTGTTTCTGTTGATGCGATAATGGCTGTAGTATGTATGTAAACCCTAAAATAGGTAAATTTACTAAAATACCCTAAGTATGAAAGTTACCATTATACCTCTAGATGCAAAATGACCATTATACCCTTAGGGTTGATTTTGACTGAAATGCATGATATTCTGATTCTGTTTGTTGTATTCCATGACATGTATATCTGTTGCATGGGGTATGGGTTATAATGATGGAGGAAGTGTTCTGGTGGCTCTGCCACAACTATTTGTTCTGGTGGCTCTGCCACAAATATCTATTTCTGGTGGCCCTGTCACAATTATCTGTATCTGGTGACTCTGTCACAATATCTGTTCTGGCAGCCATGCTGCATACTTGTGATGTGTAGACAGATGGGTGGGTCGAGTAGTCTCCCCACATGGTGTAAGGTTGGCACGAGGGTGTATACGGATGGATATGGGTTGGGTTTTCTGCATACATGATATCTATTCTGTTTCTGTTATGGGCCTATGGGCTTCATTCTGAATTCTGTATAGGGCTAAGGCCCAACTTAATCTGTTTCTATAGTTTGAACTGATCTGGACTATGGTTGGGTTAATTTACACACTGAGTTTCCCAAACTCACCCCTTAATTTTATCCATGCAGGTAACCCCCAACCATAGTGGACTTAGAGCTGTGAAGGATTTGGAGTGGCCAAACATACTGTAAAACTTGATTTTCTTCTTATAATTTAATTAGTTTTCATTTACTTTCATGATTTGGGTTTTAAGTTGTAATAAGGTCGCTTTAATGATTTTAAATGGTTTTCTATGTTTTACTAGAATAGGTATGATATTATCTTAATCGCTGAAACTGATTAGTTTTAGGGCGTACTTTCAAAAACAGTAATTGATTTTAAAATATCACGACAACAAAGCAAAACTTCCACAACGAAAACGTTTTCCAAAATTAATCATTTTTCTTAAACTAGACTTAATTGAATTGGTTTCCTAAGAACATACACTAAGTTAAGGTGTGGCAATGGTGGTGTGCATGTCTAGGATTGGATCCAAAGGGAGCTTGGTACTTAAGCAGTCTGATGGACTCACCTCCTCTTTTCCGGTATCCTACCTGGTGCACAGCTTCCATTCACTTTAACTTAAAATGAAAATACTCTTAACGCTAAGAAAGATTTTAGATAAAACATGAGTTTTTCTGTAACGCTTCAACGTAACACGCTGAATTCAATCATAAAGTCTGGGCCGGGTTTAGGGTGTTACATGTTAAATATCCTAGGGGTATTATAGAAGGCGTACTCGTAAAAGTAGATAAATTCATATTTCCTGTTGATTTTGTTTGTGCTTGACATGAATGAAGATGTGGAAGTACCCTTAATTTTAGGGCACCCATTTTTAGCCATTGCTAGGGCTGTAATCGATGTGGTTGACGATAAATTGGTACTTAGAGTAGGTGACGAGGGGATTATCTTTAAAATTTACGATACTATGAGATTCTCTAGGGAACAGGATGATTCATGTTATTTTATTGACTCTATTGATCATATTACTCAAGATTCTTTTCAGGAAATTGTATAGAAGGAGACGACGAAACCGTATCTAGCTCAAGGCGAGGAGACAAGTGAGGAACCTAATGACCATTCGTCAAGACAAGTAGAATATGAGGGCATTAATATAAACGATGAACTTAAGCAAAAACCCTCTATTGAGGAGCCTCCCAAAATGGAACTTAAACTGTGACAGCCCAAAATTGACCCTAGTCGGAATGTGGTTTCGAGACCACAAAACCGAGGCATAAAAATAATTAAAATTTATTTTGATGCCTATAATATGTGTGCTCATGTATGACATTTTATGATGATTGATTTAGTGTTATAAGGGTGAATTCCACAAGAAAGGACTTAGTAGTGAACTTTGAAAGTATGATAGGAAATGTGTGATGACTAATTAAAGCATGCATGCAAAATAATGGACTTGCATGTCAAATTCCCCTTTATAGGTGGTGGCCGCCATGACAAGGGAGGATGGGCTAAACATGTCATGAAACATGTTTTGTTGGTGCATTAGGGTGAAATAATAAACAAAGGTGTATGGGTGATAAAAAATGAAAAAAAAATGTGTGTGAGTGTGGTAATCCCCCTTGCCGTGAGTTGAGAAAGAAGGAAGAAAAAATTTGTTGTGTTCTTCCTTTCTCATCCTTTGGCCGAAAAATCATAAGGAGGAAGAAAGAGGATTTTTGCTTCATGCTTGGTTTAGAAGAGATCTAGAAGGTGATTTGGCTAAATTGGCATCAAGATTAAGGTATGTATGAGGTTGTGTTAGGAGTTTCATGCATGTTTTGGTTGCTAACTTGATGTGCATGTTAGCCATGGCTCAAATCTTTGTTATGCCATGGAAATGGTATTTGGCCAAAGTTGTTATGGTGATAAAGCCATTGCATGCTAAGTGTGAAGCTTGATGATGATGCATGCAATGATGGATTGTCTACTCTTGAGTAAGATTTTGAGTTTTCTTTTTGTGTTTAACCATGATTGAAGTTGAAAGGAGCATGATTGTCATATTCGGCCATGATGCATTCATGAGCATGGTTCATGCTTCTTGCATGTTAGTTAAAATTTGTATTTTGGATGGCTATGGACACCTTGAAATTCGCCATGCTCATATATGTATATATATGTTTGCACATGATGTTTTGGCTATGAAGTAAGTGATGAATATGTTCGTTTAAAGAAGAAGATGTTGAAGAATGCTTGTGAAATTGCAAGCACATTCGCCTAGCACACATATGAGTGCTTGATGTTATATTATAAGTTTTGAGCTACAATATGCAAAGCATTAACTAGTAAAATGCATGCTGTTTTTGTGTGGTATTAAGTGCATAATTGGCCTCAACATGGACATGTATATTCGGCCTAAGGTAGCCTATTGATGGCCTTAGCTTTTCCTTGATGCTCGAATGAATTGTATTGAATTGCTTGATGTAGTATAAAATGTGCATGACCATTGTGTATTCAAGCTAAAGAGTGGCCATATGACCATTTAAACTCCTTGTCATATTCGCCATAAGCTAGCACAATGAGGTTTTAATAAATTGAATTTGTTTGAATTAGCTCAAGAGCTAAGAGGGCCACAATTGGACAAGGGGAAGGAAAAAGTGATCGAATAGCCGTAAAAGCCGTTCGACAACATCCGAGGTAAGTCCTCAAGAAGTGACCTTACTTGAATTATGTGGAATGAAATATGGATGTATTGATCATTGATTTATGTGTGTATGAGTATTGAATGATACCGGGCTAAGTCCGAAGGCGATTATGCTAGTGATTAAAATTGTGTTTGAGCCTTAGTAACGAAAATGAAATATGTATGTCCAATGATTATTGATGTATGTGTGCATGAGAAATTGAATGATATCCGGGCTAAGCCCAAGACAATTATGCTGGAAATTATAACCGGGTTAAGACCGAAGGCAATTGTGCTAGTAGCTATATCCGGGCTAAGACCGAAGGCATTCGTGCAAGTTGTTAAATCCGGGCTAAGACCGAAGGCATTTGTGCAAATCGTGATATCCGGTTAAGTCCGTGAGGCCTTGGTGCGGGTTACCATAACCGGGCTATGTCCAAGGCGATTGAGCAGTAGCGACATCCGGTTAAACTCGAAGGTATGTGATTTGAAAATTATAAGCTTGCTGGAAAATTTCAGCTAATGCACTTGTGAAATTTCCCAATGACAAGGTAAGTGCGGTGTGTGCTGCGGCGCTAGGAGTAGAGCGTATAAATATCCGCTCCTATGATGGAACGAGTTATCGGCCTTAATGAAGCCGTTATTTGTGTATGAACATAAGAGTTGGGATGGTGAAGTAAGTATGATTATGTGAATGTGCATTAATGAAATGATGCATTTGGTTATGTGAATGTATTGCTTTAATTAAAGCTGATTATATTCCTTGAGACTTACTAAGCATAAAAATGCTTACCCCGTTGCTTTGGCTCTCTGTTTTATAGATTTCGCTCGATAGCAATCGGATTCGGGATCAATAAAGTCAAGTCATCCACACTATCAACGCCTCTATTTTGGTATAAATTTTGGTTGAACTTTGAAATGGCATGTATAGGACTACCCCTTGTTGGTTTAAAAATGTGGCGATGTATATGTATACGGCCATGCGAAAATGGCTCGAAAAAGGAAGCATGAACTTAGACTATTTGTGGTTTGAATGTATATATATGGTGTCATGATGTGATTATGGATTGGAAATGGGAGTGTTGGTCACATGATCAGCCATTGGTATGGTTAAAATGATCATATGTGAACCTATGTATGGCAAGACTAGTTGGTTGATGGAGACTACAAAAATAGATAAGACCTACCTTAAAACAGATGCTGTCAGCTGCAGTGACGTGAATGTGAAAAATCACCAAAAATTGTAGGAATGGTATTAAATAGTGAATAAGCTATGTAAATGAACCTTGATGAGTCTATTTTCATATGGAAGAAGCGAAATGGTCATAGGAGTTACATGTTAAGAGATATTGAAGCTATTGTGAAACAGGGCCAGAACGGTTTCTGGGTCCCCTGTCGCAACTTTAAAATTTACTATAAATTATCCAGAAAGAATTAGGAGACATACCTTATATGTACAGATTCCATTTTGAGTCTAGTTTCATTAGAAACAAACAGCACCAACATTAAAGCCCTGTACAGAGAGATATTCAAGTTATACCGCGCGAAGGTCAGAGCAGTCGATCCCTGTAACATGGGTGACTTTAACTAATAAACTGTACCAATTGGCCCGACCAAAATTCTAGAAATAAATCCATGGATGGATATATGAGTCTAAATTCAGGAAAATTTACGAAACCAGTTTCGAGTTTTGAAACTCAAGATATGATTTTTAAAGCGCGGTGGCGCAGTCTTTCAGCCTGACTGGAAATGTCAAATTGGTGGGCAAAACATGTGAACTTGGCTTGTTAACCCTCGTGTCCGACACGGCGATGGTCTCGGGTTGAGGTGTTACAAATAAAATTGTAACACCTAACTCGTGACCGTCGCCGATGTCAATGAATTAACAACAAATCTCTCAAGGTACCAACCAATTTGACATTACCGGTCAGGCTGGAAAAACTGCGTCACGTCATGTCAAACATATGTTCAAAACTGATTTGAATTTCTGAAAGTATATAATTATCAGGTAAAATTTCATAGTTGTGACAGGGGACCCAGAAACCGTTCTGGCCCTGTCTCACGAGAACTTTAATATCTCTTAACATGTAACTCCTATGACCATTTCGTTTCTTCCAATTAAGTATGGCTGCAAATTTTTCGGGGTGGATTTGATTAGAGATGCTGAACAGAAAGTGAAAGTAATCCGTGAAAGCCTGAAGATAGCCTCCGATCGTCAGAAGTCGTACGCGGATCTGAAGCGTAAGGACATCGAGTATCAGGTGGGAGATAAAGTGTTTCTCAAGGTTTCGCCTTGGAAAAAAATACTCAGATTCGGCCGTAAGGGCAAGTTGAGCCCGAGGTTCATTGGGCCATATGAGATATCCGAGCGAGTCGGTCCAGTGGCATATCGTTTGATTTTGCCCCCTGAACTCGAAAAGATTCACGATGTCTTTCATGTTTCGATGCTTCGATGCTATAGATCTGATCCATCGCACGTGATTAGTCCATCAGAAGTTGAAATTCAAGCCAATATGAGTTATGAGGAAGAACCGATTCGTATCCTGGCACGTGAAGTGAAAGAGTTGCGAAACAAGCGGGTCCCGCTAGTGAAAGTGTTATGGCTCAAACACGGGATAGAAGAAGCTACTTGGGAAACCGAGAACTCTATGAAAGAGCGATACCCGAGCCTATTTACCGGTAAGATTTTCGGGGACGAAAATTTCTTAAGTGGGGGAGAGTTGTGACAGCCCAAAATTGACCCTAGTCGGAATGTGGTTTCGGGACCACAAAACCGAGGCATAAAAATAATTAAAAATTTATTTTGATGCCTATAATATGTGTGTGCTCATGTATGACATTTTATGATGATTGATTTAGTGTTATAAGGGTGAATTCCACAATAAAGGACTTAGTAGTGAACTTTGAAAGTATGATAGGGAAATGTGTGATGACTAATTAAAGCATGCATGCAAAATAATGGACTTGCATGTCAAATTCCCCCTTTTATAGGTGGTGGCCGGCCATGACAAGGGAGGATGGGCTAAACATGTCATGAAACATGTTTTGTTGGTGCATTAGGGTGAAATAATAAACAAAGGTGTATGGGTGATAAAAAAATGAAAAAAAAAATGTGTGTGAGTGTGGTAATCCCCCCCTTGCCGTGAGTTGAGAAAGAAGGAAGAAAAAAATTTGTTGTGTTCTTCCTTTCTCATCCTTTTTGGCCGAAAATCATAAGGAGGAAGAAAGAGGATTTTTGCTTCATGCTTGGTTTAGAAGAGATCTAGAAGGTGATTTGGCTAAATTGGCATCAAGATTAAGGTATGTATGAGGTTGTGTTAGGAGTTTCATGCATGTTTTGGTTGCTAACTTGATGTGCATGTTAGCCATGGCTCAAATCTTTGTTATGCCATGGAAATGGTATTTGGCCAAAGTTGTTATGGTGATAAAGCCATTGCATGCTAAGTGTGAAGCTTGATGATGATGCATGCAATGATGGATTGTCTACTCTTGAGATTTCTTTGTAGCCATCTTGAGTAAGACTTTGAGTTTTCTTTTTTGTTTAACCATGATTGAAGTTGAAAAAGGGGCATGATTGTCATATTCGGCCATGATGCATTCATGAGCATGGTTCATGCTTCTTGCATGTTAGTTAAAATGTGTGTGTTTTGGATGGCTATGGACACCTTGAAATTCGGCCATGCTCATATATGTATATATATGTTTGCACATGATGTTTTGGTTATGAAGTAAGTGATGAATATGTTTGTTTAAAGAAGAAGATGTTGAAGAATGATTGTGAAATTGCAAGCACATTCGCCTAGCACACATATGAGTGCTTGATGCTATATTATAAGTTTTGAGCTACAATATGCAAAGCATTAACTAGTAAAATGCATGCTGTTTTGTGTGGTATTAAGTGCACAATTGGCCTCAACATGGACAAGTATATTCGGCCTTAGGTAGCCTATTGATGGCCTTAGCTTTTCCTTGATGCTCGAATGAATTGTATTGAATTGCTTGATGTAGTATAAAATGTGCATGACCATTGTGTATTCAAGCTAAAGGGTGGCCATATGACCATTTAAACTCCTTGTCATATTCGGCCATAAGCTAGCACAATGAGGTTTTAATAAATTGAATTTGTTTGAATTAGCTCAAGAGCTTAGAGGGCCACAATTGGACAAGGGGAAGGAAAAAGTAATCGAATAGCCGTAAAAGCCGTTCGACAACATCCGAGGTAAGTCCTCAAGAAGTGACCTTACTTGAATTATGTGGAATGAAATATGGATGTATTGATTATTGATTTATGTGTGTATGAGTATTGAATGATACCGGGCTAAGTCCCAAGGCGATTATGCTAGTGATTATAATTGTGTTTGAGCCTTAGTAACGAAAATAAATATGTATGTCCAATGATTATTGATGTATGTGTGCATGAGAAATTGAATGATATCCGGGCTAAGCCCCGAAGACAATTATGCTGGAAATTATAACCGGGTTAAGACCCGAAGGCAATTGTGCTAGTGGCTACATCCGGGCTAAGACCCGAAGGCATTCGTGCGAGTCATTCTATCTGGGCTAAGACCCGAAGGCATTTGTGCAAATCGTGATATCCGGGTTAAGTCTCGTAGGCCTTGGTGCGGGTTACCATAACCGGGCTATGTCCCGAAGGCGATTGAACGAGTAGCGATATCCGGTTAAACTCCGAAGGTATGTGATTTGAAAATTATAAGCTTGCTGGAAAATTTTAGCTAATGCACTTGTGAAATTTCCCAATGACAAGGTAAGTGTGGTGTGTGCTTTGCGCGCTAGGAGTAAGAGCGTATGAATATCCGCTCCTATGATGGAACGAGTTATCGGCCTTAACGAAGCCGTTATTTGTGTATGAACATAAGAGTTGGGATGGTGAAGTAAGTATGATTATGTGAATGTGTATTAATGAAATGATGCATTTGGCTATGTGAATGTATTGCTTTAATTAAAGCTGATTTTATTGCTTGAGACTTACTAAGCATAAATATGCTTACCCCGTTGCTTTGGCTCTCAGTTTTATAGATTTTGCTCGATAGCAATCGGATTCGGGATCATTAAAGTCGAAGTCATCTACACTATCAAAGCCTCCATCTTGGTATAATTTTTGGTTGAAATTTGAAATGGCATGTATAGGACTACCCCTTTGTTGGTTTAAATATGCTGTGATGTATATGTGTACGGCCATGCGAAAATGGCTCGTAAAGGTGAAGTACGAACTTAGACTATTTTCGGTTTGTATATATATATATGGTGTCATGATGTGATTATGGATTGGAAGTGGGAATGTTGGTCACATGATCAGCCATTGGTATGGTTAAAATGAGCATATGTGAACCTATGTATGGCAAGACTAGTTGGTTCATGGAGACTACAAAATAGGTAAGACTACCTTAAAAAAAAAAAGGATGCTGCCAGCTGCAGTGACGTGAATGTGAAAAATCACCAAAATTTGTAGGAATGGTATTAAATAGTGAATAAGCTATGTAAATGAACCTTGATGAGTCTACTTTCATATGGAAGAAACGAAACAGTCATAGGAGTTACATGTTAAGAGATATTAAAGCTATTGTGAGACAGGGCCAGAACGGTTTCTGGGTCCCCTGTTGTAACTTCAAAAATTTACTATAAATTATACAGAAAGAATTAGGAGTCATGCTTTATATGTACAGATTTCATTTTGAGTCTATTTTCATTAGAAACAAACGAAACCAGTATTAAAGCCCTGTACAGAGAGATATTCAAGTTGTAACGCGCGAAGGTCAGAGTAGTCGATCCCTGTAACATGGGTGACTTTAACTAATAAACTGTACCAATTGGCCCGACCAAAAATTCTAGAAATAAATTCATGGATGGATATATGAGTCTAAATTCAGGTAAAATTTACGAAACCGGTTTCCGAGTTTTGAAACTCGAGATATGATTTTTAAGGCGACGGTGATGCAGTTTTCCAGCCTGACTGGAAATGCCAAATTGGTGGGCAAAAATATGTGGACTTGGCTTGTTAACCCCTCGTGTCCGACACCGGCGATGGTCTCGGGTTCGGGGTGTTACAATTTTATTGGTATCAGAGCCACGGTTTAGTCGATTCTAGGACTACCGTGAGGTGTTTGGGGTCTAGCTATACATGCCATTTGCCACAATGCAGACACTCCGCCCTCTCTCGGCGATCA
This sequence comes from Gossypium arboreum, assembly GCF_025698485.1. Taxonomy (NCBI): domain Eukaryota; kingdom Viridiplantae; phylum Streptophyta; class Magnoliopsida; order Malvales; family Malvaceae; genus Gossypium; species Gossypium arboreum. The sequence goes on from NC_069075.1 coordinate 133,558,357, forward strand.
TTTCCACCACTGGCGATCGAAGTGACTCGTGTGGTCGCAGGGGGTCGATCGCGTCCTCGTCTAGAAAAGCCCGGCGCCTCTAGACCGGCTCACATCATCTCGAAATCTCTTGATGTCTGTTGAAGAGACTTTCCGAGGACCTCTTCGAATTCTCCGGTTCTCACATCAACTTTTGTTTCTCCTTTCTAAGCTCTTGACTTTACAAGCTCGCTCAACAAGTACTACGAACTCTCGTATTTCGAGAATTCCAACGAACATCCTCATATCATCATTCAGCCCATCCTCAAGTGTTTACACATAATAGCTTGGACGAAATGTATTCTCGCGTGATCGGCTAAGCCTCACAAATTTTCGTTCATAGTCGGTGAATCGACATAGAACCTTGCTTAAGATCAAGAAATTCCCTTCGCTTTTGGTCGATGAATCTCGATCGATATACTTTTTTTGAACTTGGTTTGAAAGAATTCCCAAGTCACTTGCTCTCTAGGTACCACAGTCGAGTACTCCACCAATAGTAGGTGGAATCACGTAGCAAGGAGATGGTACACTTTAAGCACTCATCGGGTGTACAAGATAGCTCATCGAGCACCGGATAGTGTTGTCCAACCAAAATTTAGCTCGTTCGGCATCATCATCATCCGTAGCTTTAAATTCAGTGGCCCCATGTTTTGAATCCTATCGATTGGGGCTTACTTGACCTTATTTGGTCGATTCTCGGAGGTATTGTAGGTCTTGGGGTTGCATTTGTCGGGAATGGAGGTTGTGGAACAGCCGTGTTAGTTCGAATGTATTGGTTAAACCATTCGTTCATCAAACTATAAAAGGCTTGCCTAGCCTCATCATTCGGATTCTGGCCATAGGTTGAGAGTCCCCGGTATTTGTCCCTTGTCTTGAGCAAAGCGCCACACTCTCCACATCATCACTATTGCTCGGTTGGGATCGGGATCCATTGCTATAAACAAACTCAAAGTCAAATTGTCAGAAATCACCACACTATCGATTCATCATTTAATGGCATACATGAGCACACACATATTATAGGCATCAAAATAAATTTTTAATTATTTTTATGCCTCGGTTTTGTGGTCCCGAAACCACATTCCGACTAGGGTCAATTTTAGGCTGTCACATAAACAGTCACCAAACCACTTAGAATATGCATTCCTTGGAAATAATTCTACATTACCAGTTATTATTGCTTCTAACTTGAAACCCAAGGAGAAAGAGGAATTAATCCAAGTATTAAAAGAACATAAAAAGGCCATAGCTTGGAAAATTTTTGACATTAAAGGAATCAGCCCTTCTTTTTGCACCCACAAAATTTTGATGGAAGATGAATACAAACTGTGTGTGCAAGCTCAAAAATGTCTGAACCCCAACATGAAGGAGGTTGTAAAAGCCGAGGTAATTAAACTTCTAGATGCTGGAATTATTTATCCTATTTCTGACAGTTCTTGGGTAAGTCCAGTGCAGGTTGTCCCCAAGAAAAGAGGCATGACGGTTGTGACCAATGAGAAGAATGAATTAATCCCAACAAGAACAGTCACAGGGTGGAGATTTTGCATAGACTACAGGAAACTGAATGATGCCACAAGAAAAGATCACTTCTCCTTGCCATTCATTGACCAAATGTTGGAAAGATTACCTAGACACATGTATTACTGCTTTCTAGACGGACTCTCCGGTTACTTCCAAATCCCAATAGCTCCCGAAGATCAAGAAAATATGACATTCACATGCCCATATGGTACGTTCGCTTATCGTAGAATGCCTTTTGGATTATGTAATGCTCCTACCACTTTTCAGCACTGTATGATGGCCATATTCGACAAACTCGTGGAAGATATCATTGAAGTATTTATGGATGACTTTTCGGTATTCGGTAACTCTTTCCATCTCTGCATTAAAAATTTAAAACGAGTTTTAATAAGATGTAAGGAAACAAACCTTGTGCTTAACTGGGAGAAATGTTACTTCATGGTTCAAGAAGGTATTGTATTAGGGCATAAAATTTCTAGTAAAGGGATTGAGGTGGATAAATCTAAAATAGAAACAATCGAAAAATTACCACCTCCTAGTTCGGTTAAGGCTATTAGAAGCTTTTTAGGACATGCTGGTTTTTATAGAAGACTTATTAAGGATTTTTCTAAAATAGCTAAGCCTTTGACTAAATTGCTAGAAAAAGATATACCTTCTAACTTCGATCAGGAATGTTTAGAAGCATTTAATACTTTAAAGGATAAATTAATTAATGCTCCAATCATTATTGCACCTGATTGGAACTTGCCATTTGAACTAATGTGTGATGTGAGTGACTTTGCAGTAGGTGCAGTCTTAGGACAGGGAAGAGACAAGCATTTTCAACCTATCTATTATGCCAGCAAAACCTTAACGGCTGCATCAGAAAATTATACTACTACGGAAAAAGAGTTGCTAGCTGTGGTTTTTGCATTTGATAAATTTCGATCATATCTCATATTGTCTAAAGTTTTTGTTTACACTGACCATTCCGCCCTTCGCTACCTTTTAACTAAAACTGATGCAAAACCTCGACTCATTCGATAGATTCTCCTATTGCAGGAATTTGACTTGGAGATTCAGGATAAGAAAGGAGCTGAAAATCTCGCGGCTGATCACCTGTCCAAGCTCGAGAAATCCAATACCAGAGAACTAGATGACGTTGAAATAAATGATTCATTCCCTGAAGAACAATTTTTCGTTATATCTGACTCCGAGGTACCTTGGTTTGCAGACATCGCGAATTTTTTAGCTGCTAACATTATCCCAAAAGGGTTAACACACCAGTAAAAGAAGCGATTCTTTAATGATGTGAAAAACTACTTTTGGGACGACCTATTTCTGTTTCACAGATGTGCAGATCAAGTCATCAGAAGATGTGTTACAGGATCAGAAACATCAAAAATATTGGAACATTGCCACTCAGGGCCAACCGGATGACACTAAAGGGGAAGTAAGACCGCACACAAAATACTTGAATCAGGTTTTTATTGGCCTTCATTATTCAAAGACGCTATCAGGTATGTTACTTCATGTGACAAATGCCAATGGACAGGTAACATATCTAAACGTAATGAAATGCCTCAAAACTATATGCTTTCATGTGAAATATTTGACGTTTGGGGTATCGATTTCATGGGCCCATTCCCCAGTTCATTTGGGAATAAATACATCTTAGTAGCAGTTGACTACATGTCCAAATGGGTAGAAGCCCAAGCTCTACCTACTAATGATGCTAGAGTGGTAGTACGTTTCCTTAAAAACCTCTTCTCAAGATTCGAAACACTTAGAGAAATTATCAGTGACAGGGGCACTCATTTTTATAATACCCAATTTGAAAAAACCCTTAAGAAATACGGAGTTCGTCATAGAACAGACACCCCATAACATCCTCAAACTAATGGACAAGTTGAAGTAGCAAACCAAGAAATCAAACGAATCCTTGAAAAAACAGTAGAATCAAACAGAAAAGACAGGGCAATGAAAGTAGACGATGCATTATGGGCTTACAGAACTACTTTTAAGACTCCCATAGGGACATCACCTTACAAAATTGTTTATGGAAAAAGTTGTCATCTACCATTCTAACTAGAGCATAAAGCTTTTTGGGTTATTAAATTTCTAAACCTTGATCCCGAACTTGCAGGAAAAAATAGGTTGATGCAGCTGAACGAGCTTGATGAATAGCGAGCCAATGCATACGAAAATTCACGCCTATACAAGGAAGCAACAAAGCGACGCCATGACGTTTGTTTAAAGTAATGAAAACAATTTGAAATTAGAGATCTCATCTTACTATACAACTCAAGACTCAAATTGTTTCCCAGGAAACAAAAATCACGATGATTAGGACCCTTCTTAATTCAATTTGTTCTTACATATGGCACAATAGAGGTAAGTCACCCATCATACGGTACTTTCAAAGTAAATGGACACGTCTTAAACTTTCTAATGGTGAGAAGTTTAAAGTCGATGGAGAGGAGCTACGACTCCACAAACTACCCTGAATAAACCAACAAGGTAACAGTTGAGCTTAGACTATAAACAAGCGCTTCTCGGGAGGCAACCCGAATAATAACGATTTTAAATTATTTAAATTTCAAGTTTTAAACATTTAGGTCACTAACAGAGAACTTGAAGCACAGGTTCCCAACTCCACACGACCTAGTACACGGTCGTGCTTAAGGCTTTATGACCAACACGGATGGAAACACGGCCGTGCGATATAGTCGTGCAGAAACAGGGTAGAAGGTTTCCCCAAACACGGGCTACGATAAAATGCCATGGCCGTGCGACATGGCCGTGGTCAAATCTGCCAAATAAACACGGGCGTGTAGCACGTCCGTTTCTAGCACTCGTGGACAACACTACCGCAATACCACGGACGTGTGTGGAGCTACACGACCATGGGAGAAGCGAACCACATCACACACGGTCGTGTAACATGATCACATAGCCACACGGCTTATGCACACGGGCGTGCCAGAAGGCCGTGTGACGACATCTTAATTCGCGACAAACACGGTTAAGCCACGGCGCACACGGGCGTGTGCCCCAGCCGTGCCATTTGAAGAATCAGAATAATCCTTTTATTTTTCCTCCTATTAAGTTTTTAAGATTCATTTCTTTCCCTTTTTAAACACAGCTTATCTATGTGACTATTGTCAGATTATTCCCTTCACTCTATTTTTATCATTCAGAATCATGCTTGACATCCAGATTTATTTCCAATACTCAGTCTCACCAATCCAAGAATAACATCCATTCTTAATACAGGAAGTTCCACTTCTCCCCCTCTCTTATTCTTATACTTTAATATATATCTTTTTACATTGAGGGCAATGTACATCTTAAGTGCAAGGGCATTCATGTCATTATCAGAAAAATCCCTAAATAACCACCTTGTTCTTTCGAAAAAACTCCCATATCATATTTAGGATAAATTTTAATTGATTTATGATTTTGATTGATATATCTTGAATTAAAATATAGGTATTTATGCATTGATTGTTTAAACTTTAAGACATTAGAGAATCAAGTATGATAAGTTGATTTTTAAGAATTTAAAATTATAGGTTGTTTCCCCAAGTCTAGGTATTACTTTGAATTGGAATTCACAAGTCTTAACATCAAAAAGTGATAATTTTTTTGAGATTTTTTAGCCTTTTAAGCATCTATTAATTCTTTCATGCTCACTTTTATTATTGCTTTGAGTGCGTCAATATTGAACTGTTATTCTAGAACTTGCTTGATTATGCATGTCGAGACCACACCATTTGATTTGATATATCAAAATGATTAAGGCACTTAGGATTAAACCACTCTTGCCATAAAAATCCTACCTCCACGATTAACCCCTAGTAAACCCCCTTGAGCCTAGCAAGCCATTCCTTGTATTAACCTCAATATTAACCTTTAACCCATTATTGTTGAAATCCCCTAAATTTGATTCCTATTTTTGTCAAGATTTGAATTGAAGAAATTGCTTAGCTATGTCTTGTTTGTAATAAGTTAGTCTATAAATATTTAACTTGTTCTTAATTAAAAAAACTATGTATACTTATATGTAATTTCATATTTTGAAAAGAAGCTCTGTTGTATGCAAGTGAAGATTAACTCTTTTTCTAGTTAGCCAATATTTCAATTCAATCTCGATTCTAACCCTTTCTTTCAGATTGTGACCACACCCCCTAACCAAGCCTCATTACAACCCTCTAAAGACCTTTTGATTAATGTATCTTCTTAAATTATAGTGGTGGAGATTTGATTTTCATGCAAGCTTATGGTAATGACTTTCATTATTGACTGTTGAGTGCTTCATTTATTATCTTTAAACACCTCGAGTGATTTGATTGAATCTTTAGTGAGGATGTGAAACTCTATGATATTTTGAATCAAAGGTAATTATTTAAATGAGGGGAGACACCTATATTTGCATGATTAAAATGCTCAACTTGGAATGTTTGAAACTTTTATGTTCTTTTAGTTGAATTCTCAATGTATGATTACTTATGGATTAATGTGAGATATTATCGATAGCAATTATAAGTTGAGAAGAATTTGTTTTCATTATGAGTTGAGAATTTTTCTTAAGGACGAGCAAATGCTTAAGTGTGGGGGTATTTTATAAACCATAAATTGTACATATTTTTACCCCATGTTTAATGCATTTTATGGATGATTTCTCATTATAATTGGTGAATTCGATGCTCATAATGTTTTAATTTCATGTTTTATACTTAGGAGAGCATAGGAGAGCGAAAGGAACGAGAAACGGGCCAAAAATGGAGAAAATGGGCCAAAGTATGAAATCAACACAGCCTGGACCTCCTCACAGGGGCGGACCACACGGTCGTGTCAATTTGGTAGGCACGAGCACCGCCTGAAGTAATCGAACAAGGCGTCTGCCACGGCCGTGTCCCTGCCGAGCCCAAGTTGAGTCCAATTCAGAAAAGGCTAATTTTGAGGGCTTCTAGGCATTCCAAAGCCTATAAATACACCCTAGAGAAGGAAGAAAAGAGAGACGGAGAAAGGGGGAGTAAGGAATTACTCCAAGAAAGCTAATTGATCCATCTCAGAAGCGGATTCATCATCAAGACTGAAGCTCTCTCCTCAATTTCCCTTCAAGAGTTTTGGGTTTTCTTTATGTTTTGTATTCTTTCTTCTTCTAAGATGTTTTCTTATTTAGTTATGAACTAAAACCGCTAAATACCTAAGGGGAACGAAACCTAAGACGAATCTTGTTATTATTTTCTGAATTGTATGATAAATATTTAACTTGTTCTTAATTATGTATTCTTAATTCTTGTTTTGATATCCCAGGATACTAATTCAAGACATGCTCTTATTCAGATGAGGAATAGACCCTGTCTAAGAGTACATTTGTCATAATTAAGCGGAGTTGATTGCACGCCTAGATATTGGGTGACAAAATTTTGCCAAATTAGGGTGAAACCTAATAAAGGGATCCATAGATCGAGTTAATACAACCCTAGAGTGTTAATTAGAGAAAATTCCCGATTATTCAATCTAGGGATTAAACGTTATTAATCTTGAATAGGGATAATAACATAACTTAGGGATCTCTACGGAAAAAGTTGAATGAATAAATCGTCCGATTCGGAGCCAGAATAACAAGTAAAGTCTAGGTGGATTTTTTCCTTAAGTATTGTCTTAAGTCAATCTATTTTTCCTAAAAGCAATTCCCCAATTCTTTTCTCTGTGCGTTCTTAGTTTAGATAATTAGTTAATTAAAACAAAACCTCTTTATTCTTAGGCTAGATAATAAAAAGACAGTCATTACTAGTACTTTTAGTTCCTTTGGGTTCGACAATCCGGTCTTGCTAAAACTATACTATTGTTCGATAGGTACACTTGCCTACATTGCAATAATAGTTAGTTTAAGAACGAGTAATTATAAATATTTAAAACTTATCACAAAATAACGCGATCACGAGACCTTTAAAACCACGAAGCCCTCCATAGAATACTCAGTCTCACACCTCTTCAGATCAGCATAAGACTTCTGCCAGTTAGAAGCTGCCTTTAGACAGTCCGTAATCAGCTGAACCTTATCCTCAGTTTCAGAAACTAGCTCAAGGCCTAAAACATGCCGCTCGCCTAATTCAGTCCAACATGAAAGAGTACGGTACTTACAACCATACAAAGCTTCGTAAGGTGCCATCTGTATACTAGACTGATAACTGTTGTTATATGAAAACTCTGCTAGCTGTAAGTAATCCTCCCAACTACCTCGAAAGTCAATCACACATCTTCTCAACATATCCTCCAATATCTGAATCACCCTCTCTGACTGACCATCTGTTTGAGGATGGAACGCAGTACTGAAGTCCAATCTAGTACCTAGAGCTTCATGTAGCTTCTTCTAGAACCGAGATGTAAAGTGAGGATCCCTGCCAGAGATGATCGAAATCGGTACCCCTTGCAGTCGTACTATTTCAGACACATACAATTTAGCCAGCTTTTGTAGAGAGTAGTCACTGCGAACAGGTATAAAATGGACGGACTTGGTCAATCGATTCACGATGACCCATAGTGAATCCTTCTTAGTGAGCGTTAAGGGCAACCCACTAGTGAAGTCCATAGTCAGTTGCTCCTACTTCTAAAGTGGGATCTTAACTGGCTGAAGCAACCTCGAAAGCAACTGATGCTCAACCTTATCCTGCTGGCATGTCAGACATTTACCCATAAAGTCTGTAACCTTACGCTTAAAACCTGGCCACCAATATAACTCACGAAGGTCCCGGTACATCTTATTTTCGCCAGGATGCATAGCATAAAGGCTATTATGTGCCTCTCGCAGTATAGATTGCCTCAACTCGGTATCTTTTGGAACACAGATTCTTTCAAGGAACAAAGTACTCCTTCACTATTCAGTCCAAAAGCCACAGTATCCCCACTCTTAACCTGTCAGAAGCGAAGACTCAATAACTCATCCATCATCTATTTACCCTTAATCTTATCCATCCATGTCGATTTAACTTGAAGCCTGGCCAACAAACTACCATCCTCAAATAAACTGAGGCGAGAAACATTACCCTTAGATCAGTCATGGCTCTACGACTCAGCGCATCGGCCACCACATTAGTCTTACCTGGATGGTATTCGATCTTACAGTCATAGTCCTTAAGCAGCTCAATCTATCTACGCTAGCTAAGATTTAACTCTTTCTGAGTGAGGAGATACTTGAGGCTCTTGTGATACGTATAGATGATACATTTTTCACCATATAGGTAATGCCTCTAAATTTTAAGTATGAAAACCACTGCAGCCAAGTCCAGGTCGAGTGTCAGATAATTAGCCTTATGAGTCTTAAACTGACGAGATGCATAAGCTACCATCTTACCCTCTTGCATCAACACACACCCCAAACTAACATGTGATGCATCGCTGTAGACAGTGAACTCTTTTCCAAACTTTGGCTATATCAAAACAGAGGCCTCAATTAGTACAGTCTTAAGCTTCTCAAAGCTCTCTTGCTATGCATCATTCTAGTTCAAAGGCACACTCTTGCGTTGCAGCTTAGTCAAAGGTGCTATAGTCAGTGAAAACCCTTCTACAAAATATCAGTAATACCCTGCCAATCCTAGAAAATAATGGATCTCAAATATAGTTTTAGGCTGCTTCCAATCCAAGACAGCCTCAATCTTTCGAGGGTCAACTCTAATCCCCTCAACTGAAACCACATGTCCTAGAAACGTTACTTCACGTAACCAAAACTCACATTTACTGAACTTGGCGTACAGTTGTTTCTCTCATACAATCTGTAGAACCACTCTGAGATGTTCATCATGCTCATCCTCAGTCTTTGAATACACCAGTATGTCGTCAATAAATACCACTACGAACTGATCCAGATAGGGCTAAAACACTCGGTTCATTAGATCCATAAAAGCTGCCGGTGCATTAGTCAGTTTAAATGGCATTACTAGGAATTCGTAATGTCCATAACGAGTCCTAAATTCCGTCTTATGCACATCAGCCTCCTAACTCTCAACTAGTGATACCCCGATCAGAGATCAATCTTAGAGAAAACTGAAGCACTGCGGAACTGGTCAAATAGATCATCTATCCTCAGTAGGGGGTACTTATTTTTGATGGTCAGTTTATTCAGTTGCTAGTAGTCAATACACATACGCATGGATCCATCCTTCTTTTTCAAAAGCAGAACTAGTGCAGCCCACGGAGACACACTCGGACGAATGAATCCACAATCCAGTAATTCTTGAATTTGAGCGTTCAGCTCAACAAGCTTTTCGGTGCCATTCTATAGAGAGCGATAGACACCGGAGCTGTACCAGGAAGAAGCTCAATCCCAAACTTTACTTCTCTACTCGGAGGTAACCTCGGTAAATCTTCAGGAAACAAGTCTAGAAAGTCCTTAACCATTCTGATATCATTAATCGAAGCATCCCCAGAATCTGAAACACTAATATAGGCCAAATACACTTCACACCCCTTACGAACCAACTTTTCGACCCTTAATGCAAAAATTACATTCCATAAGTAATTTCGATGTTCCCCAATTACAACTACTTCGGTGTCCTCCTCAATTCTAAGTACAACCCGTTTAGTGGTACAATCCAAGCTCACTTGGTGTTTAACCAGCCAGTCCATTCCAGTATTAAATCAAACTCTCCAAAAGGAAGTTCCATCAGATCAGCTAGAAAGATAATCCCTTGAACCGCTAAAGGGACATCCCTAAACAGTTTATTTACCCTTATTGATTGCCATAACAGACTCAGTACAGTCATCTCACTCGTAGTACTCTCAACCAAGATACCCAAATTTTCAGACACAGTACAAGCTATATAAGAGTAAGTGGGTCCTATATCTATCAATGCAGTATATGGTACATCATCAATAAGAAACGTAGCCGTGATGACATCTCCTCACGACGACAAGCAGCATAAACTAGAGCTGGCTGGCTCACCTCAGCTTGACCTGTACCTATGCCCGGTGCTCTCTGACCATGACCCAACCCATTACCACCTCTGGCCTGACCACCACCTCTCGGTGGCTGCTGATGTAATAGACCGATTTTAGGGCTAGTCGGAACAGTGGTTACGGAACCACTATTCCGAAGCCATAGAATTTATTTTAATATTATTTTATGTGTGATGACATGATTATAAAGGTGCATAAAAAAATTTTGTGAATTAATTTTAGCATTCGAGAGCTTAATCGCAAAAAAGAACTAAATCGCATAAAGTGCAAAAGTCCTATTTTGAAAGTCAAGGGTGTCAAATAGCTAGAGAACCAAAATTAGAGGTCTTTAAAGGGCAAATAGACCCTAAAAAGAGTGCTTGGCTGGCCATGGGGACAAGAATCGTTAAAAAGTCAAATTAGGTGGGTTTTGGTAGCTTATTTTACTAAAATAGAGATAAAATAAAAGAAAGATGATATCATTCCTTTTCACCATTTCTTTTTCACCAAAAATTCAGCCTTTTTTGGGGTTTGAAAGCTTGAAAATTTTAGCAACTTGTAACCCTCTCAAGTAAGTTGTGTAAATAATGCAACTACATTGTTATCAATTGTGCATGAATTTTTACAGCATAAATTGCTTAATTGTGGAAATAAAAATACATGATGATAACTGACATAATAGAACTCTTGGGTGAACCTTTGGAACAAATAGGATATTCATACCATGACATTTGGGTCATTTGTGTGCTAGTGTAAGACATGTCTGAGACATGCATCGGCCACATTGTGAGAGCCAGTGTAAGACCATGTCTGGGACATGGCATCGGTATTGAGACTAGAGCTAGTGTAAGACATGTCTGGGACATGCACCGGCCTCGAGATGTAAGTCCGTGTAAGACATATCTAGGACATGCATCGGCTATGAGATGTGTCAATGTAAGACCATGTCTGGGACATGGCATCGACATGTATAGAGTGTCAGTGTAAGACTATGTCTGAGACATGCCATCGACTTGGATATGTGAGAGCTAGTGTACGACCATGTCTAGGACATGCATCGGCTATGAGATGTGTCAGTATAAGACCATGTTTGGGACATGGCATCGACTTGATAGATGAGCCAGTGTAAGACTATATCTGGGACATGGCATCAGTATTATACCTTATGTTTGAGGCTTAATGAATATCCGATAGCATTCCAAATGGTTCAACAGTGAAAGTGGCAGTTTAAGTTAAACAAAAAGAGTATAACCATGTTGTGAGTGGTACAGGTACCTATTTGAAATGTATGAGATGTGAGCTCTATATATGCGATGTGAATTGTATTGGATAGTGATGAGTAAGTTGTACTTATGCTTACTTTAATACTATGAGTATAATGATGAATGGTAAAGTTGTTGTTATATTTATTGCATGCAACTTACTAAGCTTTGTGCTTACTCCCTCTCCTTTCGATTTTCTTATAGTGCCGCCTAATTAGCTCGAGGACTATCGGACGTCAGAGGCATCGATCATACTATCACTAGCAGCACTTGGTATAGGTAGATCTTTTGTTTTGATTATGGCATGTATAGGACCCTAACTTTTGAGTATCGTGTTTTTGTTAAATGGCCAAATGTGTTGGCTTACTCTAGCATTTGATTCACTTTGTATAAGGTCATGAAAAATGGCTAATATTGAAAGTTATTATCTAAATGCAAGTTAGTCTGTCATAAATGTGAGTTTGTTGGCATGGTTAAATATATGTAATGTATATAGGTTTAACTATGGTTGTTTGGTTGAGAACTCATATTAAGTAAATCTTTGATATGTTGGTTGATGTTAGATTGTGTTTCAGGGTGGCAAAGGCTTTGTATATAGCCTTATCTTATCCACACGGGTAAACACACGAGCGTGTGTCTAGGCAGTGTGAAACACACGATCAGCCCATAGACGTGTTATTTAACCGTGTGTCCCCTGCACGTAAAATTTGCAAGTCAGAATGCATGGTAGTAAACACACGGGCAGAGACACGACCGTGTGTCTCATCTGTGTGGAGAACATGGCCTCTAGCCATAGGCGTGTGCCTTGGCCATGTGCCCCAAATTGGGTGCTGACGTCAGAAATAAAATGTCAAGGTTTTTAGATACGTGCATGTCGTGACCATGTGAGGGACACGGGCCATAGGCACAGGCATGTGTCAGGTCGTGTGGAAACCCCTGTAGGTTCGAATTTAGAATTTAATTCACACGGTCATGGGACACAGGCATGTCCCTAGATACTTAGGCCGTGTGTGTCACACAGGCTATTAGCACGGCCATGTTATAATGACCACACGGGCGTGTGCACTGTTTCAAGAGTTATTTTTATTTAGTCAGTTTAAGGACCCGAGTTGGTTCTAAATAGTCTCCAATAAAAGTTTAGGGCCTCGTAGGCCCACATTACGGAGTATAAATAAAGTTTGAAAGAGCTTAAATTTTGATTAAGTCTTGGTGACTCGGAAATGATTGTATGCATGTGATTAAGTATGGTAATGCCTCGTGCCCAGTCCCAGCCTCAGACTCGTGTAAGGGGTGTTACATTTAGTGGTATCAGAGCTATAATTTAATTGGTTCTAGGACTAACCTAGCGTGAGTACGAGTCTAGCTATACATGTCATATTTATATATTGATAGTGTGACGACTTCTGATGAGATAAAACGTGCTTTTATTTATATAGTAAACGGATCTTGATGTAGCTACGACGGATAACATGGAGAGTAATGGGCCGGCTACCGCTAAACGGACCACGGCAGTAGATAGTGGGCTCGTGACAATGAGTCAGGGCGGAGGAGCTAGGGAAGCTTACCTCCACATGATGGACGCGTGGTATTCGAAGTTCATTCGTGCGAATTCAAATACTCCACCTCCCCCACCTCCCCCAGTTCCTCAACCTGTTATATTGCTTCTCAAGAAGTAGAGATAGCTATAAGAAAGAAACATCTAGTAGACAGAATCTGTAAACATGGGGCCGAAGAATTTCGAGCAAAGACTGATGATGACCCCGAAAGGGCGAAGTTTTGGTTGGAAAATACCATTAGGGTATTTGATGAATTATCGTGCACGCTGGAGGAGTGTATGAAATGCATAGTGTAACTCCTACGAGATTCGGCTTATCAATGGTGGAATACTCTTGTGTCAATCATACCGAGAGAGTGGATAATGTGGGAATTATTTCAGGAAGAGTATGAATGAAGTATAATAGCCAGAGGTTTATAGACCAAAAAAGGAAAGAGTTTTTGGAGCTAAAGCAAGGCCATAAGACGACAACTGAATACGAGTGTGAGTTTGTGAGACTCAGCAAGTATGTGTGAGAGTTCGTATCGACAAAAGCCATTATGTGCAAGAGGTTTGAAGATGGTTTGAACAAAGACACTCGTTTATTAATTGGCATCTTGGAGATAAGGAAATTTGTGGTGGAGAGAGCATGTAAGGCCAAGGAATTTTACAAAGAGAAGAGAAAAGCTGACATCGAGTCTCCAGACTCAAGGAAAAAATAGATTGGGAGATCATAGTAGACCTCATTTAAAAAATCGAGAGAGTTTCCTACCCGATCCAACGTGTTAGTGGAGTTCTCGAACAAGAGTAAGAACAGGCAGCACGCAGCATCTAAAGCTCAAACCACCTCTATCGTTAGTGTTGGTAGTGCTCGGCCAAATAGGCCAGAGTGTTCACAATGTGGTAGGAGTCATTTCGGCGAGTGCCGAGGGAATGAGAGTGGCTACTTCAAATGTGGATCATAAGACCACTTCATTCGAAACTGTCCTGAATTAGAAGATAAAGAGAAAAAGCAAAATGTGAGGGTCAATAGTACTCCTTTAAGGCGTAGACCACATAAGAACCCTTGAAGTGGGGCTAGCAATAGACGTGCACCAAGAGATGCTGTAGTGAGGTCCAAGGGCAGAGCGCCTGTAAGGACCTATGCGATACGTGCCAGTGAAGAGGTAGAGTCTCCCCGATGTGATCACGGGTTCCTTTTCTATCCATGATATACCTGTTGTTACTTTAATTGATCTGGGGTCTACCCACTCTTATATTTGTATGGAATTGATACCTCATATGAACATGCTAGTAGAGTCTACCGAACTTGTGATAAAAGTGTCAAACCCTTTAGACAGACATGTGTTAGTTGACCAAATGTGTAGAAATTGTCCTTTGACAATTAGAGGTCACTGTTTTTCGACTAACTTGATGTTATTGCCGTTTAATGAATTTGATGTAATTCTTGGGATAGATTGGTTGACTTATCATAGTGTTGTAGTGGATTGTGGAAGAAAAGTTATTGAGTTGAAGTGTGAAAGTGGGGATGTTCTTCGGGTAAAACCGAATAGAACACATAACTTGCCTGTGATGATATCATCCATGTTGGCAGTGAGATATTTGAGAAAATGGTATGAGGCTTATCTCACTTTTGTGCTGAATATTCAAGTATCTGAGTCGAAAATTGAATCAGTGCCAGTGGTTTATGAGTTTACAGATGTGTTTCCGGAGGAATTACTCGGATTGCCTCCCATGAGGGAAGTTGAATTTGGAATTGAGTTAGTCCCTAGTACAGCACCCATCTCGATTGCTCCGTATAGAATGGCTCATACGAAGTTGAATGAGTTGAAGGTTCAACTATAAGAATTGACTGATAAGAGTTTTGTGAGACCAAGTTTTTCCTCGTGGGATGCTCCGATACTTTTTGTGAAAAAAAAAGACCGGTCGATGAGGTTATGTATAGACTACAGACAACTCAACAAAGTGACTGTGAAGAACAAGTATCCCTTGCCAAGGATCGATGATTTTTTTGATCAGTTGAAGGGAGCTACCGTGTTTTCTAAAATCGACTTAGGGTCTGGCTACTTCCAGTTAAGGGTTAAGGAGCAAGATGTACTGAAAACCCCGTTTAGGACAAGATATGGGCACTATGAGTTTCTTGTTATGCCATTCGGTTTAACAAATGCCCCTGCGGAGTTTATGGATTTGATGAACCGCATTTTCCAACCGTATTTGGATAAGTTCGTAGTGGTCTTTTGTAACACCCCTTACCCATACCTGAGTCGGGAATGAATACGAGGCGTTACCAGACATGAACTCAAACATTTTTAGGAATTACGGGTTATAAAAATTTCATTTCAATATAAAACCAATTACATTACATCTTACTGTTCCTATTATAGGCCTATGTAACCCAAAACATATATCCAGAAAGGTCCGAGACTAAGCCAAGAACTTAGGAAAATTTCAAAAAAAGTATCTAGATTAATGCCTCACACGCCCGTGTGGAGACATAGCGCATGCCCGTGTGCCATTGGGATATGCCCATGTCCCTCATCCGTGTGGAATTAATTGAATTTAATTTCTATTTTGAACCTACAGTGGTTTTCATACGACCAAGCACACTCCCGTGTCCCTGGCCCATGTCCTTCACACAGCCTAGACACGCCCGAGTGGTCACCAGTGTTCAAAAACTCGAGAATTATGTTTATGACGTCAGCATGCATTTAGGGGCACACGGCCAAGACACACGCCATTGTGCTAGGTCGTGCCCTCCACACGGTTGAGACACACGGCCGTGTCTCTACTCGTGTGTTTACTACCATGCATTCTGACTTCAAAATTTTAGGTGCAGGGGACACAAGGCCATACCACACGCCTATGGGGCGATTCATGTGTTACACACGGCCTAGACACACGCCCTTATGTCTACCTGTGTGGACCTTATTAGGCTATTTTCCAAGCCTTTGGTCACCCGCTATCCTCCACTCTCACTTATAGATTTCCATAGTGCATATCAAAGCCAGATTATACACTTAAATGACCTCGATAAACCTCATTGCATGTAAACCTCATTTCATTAGTTTTACACATGCTAAGTTATTTCCCTTGTATTAAGGATTTTTATGCCTCGTGACACTTTTAAGATTGGCTCATTATTATAATTCATTGCCTATTATGGCCAAACCATCTCGTGTGATTTGGTCACATTATATGTGACTAAATGTGAAATACCACCTTGATCCTCACTAGAACAATTAAGCATAAGCATGCATAAATTTGTAAGTTATAGCCTACATCAAAATGGGTCAATTCCCATGGCCATAGACAAATAGATATGGTTACCTTTACATGCCTTCATTTTGGCAAATCAAATGACACATATAGCAAAATAAACAAAAAAAAACTATACACGCCATTGAACAAAATAAGAGTGTCTATATACCAAAGCTGGACTATTTAATAGTGTGTTGACTCTCTAACCGTCTTCCAACCTTTACGAGTCCTCGAGCTCTGTAAGACAGGGAAAAGAGAGGGGTAACCATTTACATGCTTAGTAAGCCCGAATAACTAGAAAGTAAACTTATTGATTAATTAGCATACAACCATATTAGGCAATAAAACCAATAAGAATTGAATGGTTTCACTATCACATGCACTAAATCAACAAGTTAGTCGCATAACAATGCACCATGTAATTAATCTTAGATGATCTCATCATTCAACATTTCCATTTATACATAATCTCATATTATCCTGTTAAGTTTCTTTGGAATCTCGATGGATTATCCATTTACCGTGAAGTCATAAGAGCGATCATTTCATGTATGCACTCTCGCAAACCTCACATCTTACGGCGAGATTACCAGACCAGGCTAAATCCCCCGTAATATAAACTCATAAGGTGATGTCGAGATTACCAGTCCAGGATAAATCCCTTATAGTGACAACCACCCTTAATGAGCTCGGATCTGAATTACCAGTCCAGGCTAAATTCAAACCCTAATTGGATTACCCCTCCGGGCTGAATCCACAATACACTCATATTCTTCAGGAGGCTAGATCACTCAAAGAACACCTGTCTGGGCTAGATCCTTTCTATATTGAGATTAAAGGATTACCCGTCCGGGCTAAATCCTTTCTGTAACACATACAGGATCTCAAGTCTCATGTAAATCATGGTTTATCCATTGAATTTCCCTTTTTAACCTCAACCGGACATTTATCAACATGTCATTATTAAGGATGTATTTCATGGATTTTCATGCCATCACCAAATGCAAATATCGTACACTCATAAATAACAAAATTAATCATATTCTGGGTTTACTTTTAGTTATTCGAACTTACTTGGTACTTGTTCCGGTATCGTGTTTCGGTTATTCTGAAACCTTTCGTTTTCCTCTATCAACCTTCGAAATTTGTTCCTCAGGGTTTATAACAATAAAAATGAATCATTACCACCTCTCATTATACTATTCGAGTCTAAATTTCACCTCTGGTCCAAATGACCGTTTTGCCCCTAACCTTTCACTTTTTACGATTTAGTTCCTATGCTCGTATAATGAAATGCATGCAATTTCTACCTTACCCAAGCCTAGAAAAATGTTTTTTCCTCTTATGGAAGCCCACATTTTTCCATTATTTCTCATCTTTCTACCCATTTTCACAACTTTTACAAAATGGGCCCTAAAGCCATTTCCATGAAAAATCACTTAGTAAAAGTTGTTTACCGTATTTTAAACTTTCATATTCCTCCATAAACCATCAAAATACAAGTAACTCATGCATGGGTAAATTTTTAAACATAAACCCTAGCATGAAATATGGGTAGAAATAAAGAGAGTAAGTTACCGTGATTTCAAAAATACGGAGAATATTAAAAACGGGGCTTGAGTGCACTTACTATTGAGCTTGAAAATGTTAAAAGCCCTAGCTATGGAGACTCTTCAAATTTCGGCAGCCATGGAGAAGAAATGGCTGATTTTTGCCTTCATTTTCCCATTTTATTTCATTAATTAGCCAAATGACCAAAATGCCCTCAAGCCTTTTCTTTCAAATTTCATCCATACATGCCCATTTTTGTCAAAAAAACTTAGAAATTGGGAAAATTACTCTTTAAGGCCTTCTAATTAATAATCTAAAGCAATTTCATACAAATTGCTTCTAGAATCCAAGTTTTACAATTTATTTAATTCGGTACTTATTTTCCAATTGGACACCTTACTCATAGAATTTCTTCATGAAACTTTAAAATGTGTATATTCTCATATTCTAGACCTCATAAAAACCATAAAATAAATATTTCAACGTTTAATTTGTGGTACCAAAACCACTATTCTGACTAGGCCCTATTTTAGGATGTTACATCTTTATTGACAATATATTGATTTACTCACGTGATGAGAGTGAGCATGCAGAGCATCTGAGAACGGTTTTACAAACCTTGAAAGATAAGCAGTTATATGTCAAGTTCAGTAAGAGTGAATTTTGGCTTAAAGAGGTTCGATTCTTAGGACACATCGTGTCGGGAGATGGGATTAGAGTTGACCCGAGTAAGATCTCGGCTATTGTTGAGTGAAAACTACCGAAGAATGTGTCAGAGATTCGAATCTTTTTGGGTTTGGCTAGATACTACAGGAGATTTGTGAATGGGTTCTCGATAATAGCTACTCTGATGACAAGGTTATTACAAAAGGATGTCAAGTTTGAATGGACAGAGAAATGCCAACAGAGTTTCGAGAAACTAAAGGCTTTGTTGACTGAAGCCCTAGTTTCAGTGCAACTAGAATCGGGGAAAGAATTTGTGGTATATAGTGATGCTTCCTTAAATGGATTAGGGTACGTACTCATGCAAGAAGGAAAAGTGATAGCATATGCCTCGAGACAGCTAAAGCCACATGAGAGGAATTATCTTACGCACAATTTAGAGTTGGCCGCTATCGTGTTCGCGTTGAAAATTTGGAGACATCATTTGTATTGCGAGAGATACCGAGTGTTCACCAACTATAAAAGTCTCAAGTATTTGATGACTCAGAAGGAGTTGAATCTATAGTAACGAATATGGTTGGAGTTGATAAAGGATTACGAGTTGGTGATTGACTACCATCCGAGAATGGAGAATGTAGTAACTGACGCTCTGAGTAGAAAGTCATTATTTGCCTTGAAAGCTATGAATACCCAATTAACTGTGATTGATGATGATTCAATTCTAGTCGATATGAAAGCTAGACCTACATTTCTTTAAGAGATTTGTGAGGCTTAGAAAGGTGATAAGGACTTGCAAGCTAAGGTGGCTCAGTGTGAGTCGGACGATGAACCAGATTTTCAGATTAATACTGAAGGCTTCTTGATGTTCCAAGATAGGGTTTGTGTACCCAAAGATAATAAGTTTATTCAAAAGATTTTACGAGAGGCACATAGTGGTTGCTTGTCTATCCATTCGGGTAGTGTGAAAATGTATAACGACTTGAAAAAGTTGTACTGGTAGTTAGGGATAAAAGAGACATTTCTGAGTTTGTTTCTAAGTGCCTGGTTTGTCAAAAAGTGAAGGCCAAACACCAAGTACCTTTGGGATTACTTCAACCTGTTATGGTTCCCGAGTGAAAATAGGACCAGGTAACCATGGATTTTGTATCGGGATTGCTCTTAACGCCAAGGAAAAAATATTTCGTTTGGGTCGTTGTTGATAGGCTTACAAATTCGAAACATTTTATACTGATACGTACCGACTACTCCCTTGAGAAATTGGCTGATTTGTATGTTTTAGAGATCGTAAGACTTCACGAAGTGCCCTTGTCGATTATCTCGGATAGGGATCTGAGGTTTACCTCGAGGTTTTGGAAGAAGTTACAAGAAACTTTAGGGATAAAGTTGAATTTTAACACAATTTTCCACCCGTAAACCGACGGTTAGTCGGAGAGAGTAATCCAAGTCCTTGAAGACTATTACAGTGTTGTGTTCTCGAGTTCCAAGGCAGTTGGGAAAAGTATTTACCGCTGGTTGAATTCGCCTATAACAACAGTTATCAGTCAAGTCTGAAAATGGTACCTTATGAGGCTTTGTACGGGCGTAAGTGTCGAACACCCTTGTATTGCACCGAACTGAGAGAGAATCGCATTCACAAGGTTGATTTGGTCAGAGAGATCGAAGAGAAGGTTAAGGTGATTCCTGACTACTTGGGAGGCGCTTCGGATAGACAGAAATCCTATGTGGATTTAAAATGAAAAGAAATTAGTTCCTAGTCGATAATAAGGTTTTTTTGAAAGTATCCCTGTGGAAAAAAGGTCCTTAGATTCGGTAGAAAAGGCAAGTTGAGCCTGCGGTTTATTGGACCTTATGAGGTGACCGAGAGAATTGGACCGGTAGCATACCGATTAGCCTTGCCTAATGAGCTAGAGAAAATTCATGATGTGTTCCATGTACCGATGTTGCACCGCTACCGATCTGACCCCTTACACGTGATTTCACCGGAAGAAATTAAAATAAGTCCGGATATGACCTATGGTGAAGAACCGAGTAAGATTTTGGATCAAGAGGTCAAGAAATTGAGGAATAAAAGTGTAGCAGTCATGAAGGTTTTATGGCATAGACATGGAGCCTAGGAAGCCACGTGGGAATCCGAAGAGACTATGAGAGATCAATACCTAAGCTTATTCACCGGTAAGATTTTCGGGGATAAAAATCCCTAAGGGGGAGAATTGTAACAGACCGATTTTAGAGCTAGTCGAAACAATGGTTACGGAACCACTATTTTGAAGCCGTAAAAATTATTTTAATATTATTTTATGTGTGATGACATGATTATAAAGGTGCATAAAAAAATTTGGTAAATTCATTTTAGCGTTCGAGAGCTTAATCACGAAAAACGACTAAATCCCATAAAGTGCAAAGTCCTATTTTGATAGTTAAGGGTGTTAAATAGCTAGAGAACCAAAATTAGGGGTATTTAAAGGGCAAATAGACCTTAAAATGAGTGCTTGGCCGACCATGGGGACAAGAATGGTCAAAAAGTCAAATTAGGTGGGTTTTGGTAGCTTATTTCACTAAAATAGAGATAAAATAAAAGAAAGATGATATCATCCCTTTTTACCATTTGTTCTCCATCGAAAATTTAGCCAGTGCTGGGGTTTGAAAGCTTGAAAAATTTAACAACTTGTAACCCTCTCAAGTAAGTGGTTTTGATGGTCTTTCTTGATGATTTTTGCATTTTTAGAACCCTTGTTGCATAAGCTTTCAAATGAGGGGACTATTTTGTAAAATGGTTGAAAGTCTAGGGTTTTATCATAAGAGTGTTCATGTTGTCTTCTGAAATTTTATGGATGAAAATGAATCATGGTTGTGAAATAAACAACTTTTGTGAAGGGACTTATCATGAAAACCCTAATAGGACCATTTTGTAAAGTTTGTAAAATAGATAATAATGTTGTGAAATATTAGGAATTTGGGGTTGTCATAAGAGAAATTAATGGTCGGTTAAGCTTGGCTAATAAGAAAATTTAATAAAAAAATTATTTTCAGGTTTAGGGGTAAAATGGTCATTTTGTGAAAGTCTAGGGGCAAAATGGTCATTTTGCCCAATTATGAATTGTTGAGTACCTAGATCGATAAAATAATTAAACTTGTGAATTTTTATCATTTTAGATCAAGAATTACACAATCCAGGCCTAGATTGGGGAAAAACAAAGCTAGCGGACTAAAATCGATTAGTCACCTACATTTTGATTATCAAGGTAAGTTGTGTGTAAATAATGCAACTACATTTTTATCAATTGTGCATGAATTTTTACAGCATAAATTGCTTAATTGTGGAAATGAAAATACATGATGATAATTGAGATAATAGAACTCCTGGGTGAACCTTAGGAACAAATTGGATATTCATGCCATGACATTTGGGTCATTTGTGTGCTAGTGTAAGACATGTCTGGGACATGCATCGGCCATATTATGAGAGCAAGTGTAAGATCATGTCTAGGACATGAAGTCGACATTGAGACGAGAGCTACTGTAAGACATGTTTGGGACATGCATCGGCTATGAGATGTATCAGTGTAAGACCATGTCTGGGACATGGCATCGGTATTATACCCTATGTTTAAGGCTTAGTGAATATCTGATAGCATTCCAAATGGTTCAATGGTGAGAGTGGTAGTTTAAGTTAAATGAAAAGAGTATAACCATGTTGTGAGAGGTAGATGTACCTATTTGAAATGTATGAGATGTGAACTCAATGTATGCTATGTGAATTGTATTGATAGTGATGAGTAAGTTGTACTTATGCCTACTTTAGTACTATGAGTATGATGATGAGTGGTAAAGTTGCTGTTATATTTATTGCATTCAACTTACTAAGCTTTATGCTTACTCCCTCTCCTTTACATTTTCTTATAGTGCCGTCTAATTAGCTCGAGGACCACTGGACGTCGGAGGCATCGATCACACTATCACCAGCAGCACTTGGTATAATTAGATCTTTTGAGTATCGTGTTTTTGTTAAATGCCCAAATGTTTTGGCTTATTCTAGCATTTGATTCATTTTGTATAAGGCCATGAAAAATGGCTAATATTGAAAGTTATTATGTGAATGCAAGTCAGCCTGTCATGAATGTGAATTTGTTGGCATGGTTAAATATATGTAATGTATATAAGTCTTAACTATGGTTGTTTGGTTGAGAACTCATATTATGTAAATCTTTGATATGTTGGTTGATGTTAGATTGTGTTTCAGGGTGGCAAAAGCTTTGTAGATAGCCTTATATTGTCCACACGGGTAGATACATGGGCATGTGTCTAGGCTGTATGAGACACACGGTCAGCCCAATGGGTGTGTTGTTCAACCATGTGTCCCCTGCACATAAAATTTGCAAGTCAGAATACATGGTACTAAACATGGTCGTGTTCTCAGTCGTGTGAAGGACACGGCTTCTAGCCATGGGCGTGTGCCTTGGCCGTGTGCCCCAAATTGGTTGCTGATGTCAAAAATAGAATGTTTTTAGACACAGGCTAAGACACGTGGGTGTGTCAGGCCGTGTGAAAACCCTATAGGTTCGATTTTAGAATTTAATCCAAATGGGCATAAGACACGGGCGTGTCCCTAGATGCTTACGCTGTGTGTGTCACACGAGCCATCAGCACAGCCATGTTATAATGACCACATGGGCGTGTTGCCCTTCCATACGGGCGTGTGCCCTATTTCAAGAGTTATTTTTATTTAGTCAGTGTGAGGACCCGAGTTGGTTCCAAATAGTTTCCAATGAAAGTTTAGGGCCTCATAGGCCCATATTACGGAGTATAAACAATGTTCAAAAGAGCTTAAAATTTGATCAAGTCTTGGTGACTCGAAAATGATTGTTTGCACGTAATTAAGTATAGTAATGCCTCGTGCCCAGTCCCAGCCTCGGACTCAGGTAAGGGGTGTTACAGCTGAACTGCTCTTAAAAGTGGTGTTTTACCAGTACACAGGGCTTGTATCTGGTCAGACCTCCGCAGACAGTCCCTAATACGGTGCTCCAATGAACCACACCTCAAACAAGCCCCAGTTCTATTCCAACATTCGCCCTGATGGCGTTTACCACAGTCAGTACAAAGCGGCTGTCCAGTAGCAGTTATAGGAGCCCCAACTTTGATCGGCCCATCAACTCTAGACTTTTTCTTAGGCCTCTGATAGGAAATCGAAGGCTCTGATTCCCTCTTATTCCTACATTTTTCTCTGTTCTAGCACTCCGCATACTTCACTTCTTCAGCGATCTTCGCCTTATCAACCAGTGCAGCAAAATCTCGCTGCCTCTATGGAGCTATCAGAACCCTCAGATTCTTCTTGAGGCCATCCTCGAGGCGAACACATTGCTCATACTCAGTAGCCACTATACCTCACGCATAGCGGCTCAATCGCAGAAATTCGGCCTCATACTTAGCCACTGATCTATCACCCTGGGTCAAACTCAAGAACTCCCTCCTACGGGCATCCACATAACTGGCACCTATATACTTCTCCTGGAGGGTAGTCTTAAAGAACTCCTAGGACAGTCGATCGGGCTGAGTGCCCTTCTTAACCGTAAGACACCACTGGTAAGCCTTATCTCTCAACAGTGATACGGCACCCTTTAGTTTCTGGTCGGGTGTGCAATCCAGATCGTCCATGATCCTCTCTGTGGCATCAATCCAATACTCAGCCACATTAGAGGTGACCCCAGTGACACCCCTGAATATATCAGCTCCATTAGACAAGAGTCGTTTCGTAACCGACCCTCAGCCTCTAGCTCCAGTATTGGGCCCAGCGACCCTCTCCAAAATCCTCAACATGGCCTAGAACAGTGCGTCGTCCCCAGCCACTCGGTCATGAGACCCTAACCCAGACCCAGTCTTTGTAACAGGTGACACCGGCATCTCACTAGTGTCTAAATTCAGCATATCGGCCAGTGAAGAGGACTCAACTCGAACCCCTCTACGACCTCTACCACAGCCTCTTGTACCTCGTCTATGAGTACCTCGAATGCTCATTATTGAATTGTGTTTATCTGAATTTAACAGCTTTATACATCAGTTTACAGTTTCAGTAATTATTTAACAGAAGTTTTATGCAGAACAGTATCAGTAATTCGAAGTTCATTTTCGTAAAACGCGGTGTCTATCAGTTTAGCTACAGTCTTAGTATACACTATTTTGAGTGTTTTCAGTACAGTTCATCTATAGTAGTCTCAGTATATACTACCTATAGCAGTTTCAGTCAAAACATATAACAGTTATAGAGAACTTACAGAATCAGCGTCGGAGACTCGATGTACCACATGCTTAGTAGAAACATTCCAGTATTCAAAAATCAGTTAAAACAAGTTTTTCTTTTTAAAACCCAAATCCACAACCGAGTTTTGTAACCTGGCTCTGATACCACTAAATGTATCATCCCAAACCTAGCCTAGATGTTATGGCTGAATCTGGCGATGTCACATGATAGCTTTTGAAACTAAGTTGTTACGATAAAATAATTCTCCATTTGTTTACACTAGTTAACCCCAAAATCGTTACTCATCTAATCATTCATTTTTACACATTTCGTTGTGGAAGCTTTTAAAAGTCATTTTGAATAAATCGCGTGTTTAGAGAAAACTTTACTTTTTTGAAGACTGAATTTTTAAACGTCTTTACAGTTATAAATCCATAAAAATAAATAATAACCCAAAATAAGTAAAAGTCCCAAAAATTTCACAATTTACATAAGAAATTACCCCAGAGTATAATTAAAAATTAAATACCTAAAGTTGAAGTAAAAGTTTAGGTTCGTGTGGCCACCGCCAAGACCTCCGCTGCACTGATTCGTCAAGTCTGGGGATTTCCTGCACAGATTAAGCAGAAGGGGTGAGTTTACGTAAACTCAGTGTGTAATTCCCCGTGCAAACAAACAGACAGTATATAAAATAAACTCAGTTTAGGCTTAAGCCCTTTTCAGTATTAGTGACAGTATCAGTTAGGGCTTTAGCCTATCTTAGTACAAAAGAAGTTATGAATTTGGACTTTGGCCCATTATAGTATCAGTAATCAGTACAGAAACAGATTATACAGTAAAAAAGTCCTACCCAGCCAACCTCTACACACCATCTCCATCCAACCCTACACTCCATGTGGGGATATAATCAACCCACCCATCCCTACACTCTAAAATAGTACCGAAAACGGCATTAGACAGTAATTTGCAGCTGAACTGCCAGTATATTAGGCTTCAAGCCTTTTAGTACACTTCCTCCAAATATATCATCCCAACACCATGCAATGCAACATACAGTCACAGCATGTTATCACATAGTGTCATGCATATATTCGGTACAGTATTCTAATCATGCTCAGTAAACAGTCATAAATATATTATTCAGTCAATTAGGGATTAAAGTATTACTTACTGACCCCACAGTAGGTTCACAGTCTACTCGGGCGACCTGTGCAACCTTAGCAAACAAATCAGTAAATTAGGCTCACATGCCCATGTGATCTGCCTGTGTGGCCCACACGGCCCAAATTGGCCTTGGCCGTGTGGATCACATGGCTTGGCCCAACATCCCACACGCTTGTGTAGCCCACACGGCCCAAATCGGTCAAGCCCGTATGTCAAACACGGCCCACCTGTCCATCACACAGCGTGTCACGTGCGCACAGCCTGGCTCATCATTCACACACCCATATTCTGTCACACGGCCTACCACACGGGCGACCACACGCCCATGTGGCATCGACAAAATCTTTTTTCACTTTTTATCGATCCCTATTTTTGGTGTTTCGGGTACACACCTAATATCGTTTGATGCTAAAACATCCTCCGAGCACTCCAGAACCTTTAGTTGAACAGATAACACTAATTTAATCGATTATATAACGATTTAAAATCGAACTCAAATCAAGGTTTTTATCCAAAAAGCGACCAATCCTTACCTTCATTCGAAGAACAGCAGTTCTCACAAAAACTAACACTCTGTTGAGTGATTACAAGCCCTTGAACCTTCTCCTAAATGGCATAAACAACGACACTTGTCAAGGAACAGTTAATAACAGTTTACCTGAGAACAAATTTACTTAATTAACGCTTACCAAATGATTGCAGCCGAAGGAAGAACGGCACAAAACTGAGTGGGAAAGAATTGGGAAAGAAGAGAGGCGAGAAAAAACAAGAATTTTGATGGTAAAAGAAATGTGAAAATGCCAGCAAGGAAGAACAAGAGGAGAAAATCGGCAGATACCTTTTTGGAGAAAAAGAAACAGAATTTCAGTAATGGGAAAAAAAATACAATCAAATCCCGATAATTACCCTATTCCCCCAATTTAATCCTAAAAACACTCCACCTGACTCCCCACTCATTCCACTACTCTGAATCTCATTCTACTCAAACACTCACACGACACAAGCAGCAAAATAAATCCCTTATTCACAAAGAGATTCAAACTCCGGACCTCTAGGCACTTAACACTCCACTTAACCACTAGACCAGCAGGCCCATTCTGATATATTTTATCAACATTTATTTATAAGCCTACTGACTAGAGATAAGGGTTTGTTTTATTAAAAGCAAAAATTTGCTCAAGCTAAAGCTTGAACTTGAGACCTCTCAGACACTTCCCAGAACATTTAACCACTAAAGTAGATACACACTTATGTCAAATTTTGACAAAACCAAAAATATAAATTTTGGGGTGTTACACATACTCATGTATTGATTTTGACATCCCTATGTCAATGAAAACACCTTGTCATCAATCAACTACACATTAGTCTCAATGTATTTTTTCCAAGCCCACAATAATTCTTGACTAAGAACCTTTTGGGAATAATCATATTATTCCTAGGACTTTATTATTGATCAGTTTATTTAAATACACAGAAAAAGAAACTGAAATAATACTGGCAATGCCTTATATTAGTAACGAGGTAAAATGAGTAAGTAATTACAACCATCTCATGATTGGTTTTTGGGCATACTCTAACATGCTATACATGTCATTGTACCGAAACCGATCTGAAAGCATGATTTACTCAATGATTGTATGACATATTGCATATGTATGGTATGGGTTATTATGGTTGACGGAGGAGTTCTGTGGAGTATCGATGATAGTTAGTCTGAAATATTGTTGTCAATGCACTACACCGGGAATACTGAGGAGATTGGCGATTTTATCGTATTATTGGAAACTTGTCTGCATTAATGGTGGCTTGTCCACACTATAGGTAGTTTATCTGTATTATCATTATTGGCAACTTGGTTGCATGTATTGGCAGTTTATACGCACTACTGTACTGGTGGTTTATCTACATCGAGCTATGGCTCACAATCTTTGGTGTTTAGCAGACGGGTTCTGGAGAACTCGTGGTGTGTAGCGGACGGTTGGGTAGAAACATTTGCATTGTATCATTTGCATCATCCCATGCTCATACACCATTTGATATCATACAATAATTTCTATGTATCGATGTTAGAGTATACCCAAAGACCAATCATGAGATGATTATAATAACATACTTATTTTACCTCGTTTATTAATATAAGACATTACCATTATTATTTCAGTCTCTTTTTTGTGTATATAAATAAATTTTTTTATAATAATCTCCTAAAAATAATATGATTATTCTTAAAAGTTTCTTAGTCGAGTATTATTATGGGCTTAGACAACAATAATGCATTAAGACTAATGTGTAGTTTGTTGATGACAAATTTTTTTCATTAACATGGGATGTTAAAATTAATACATGAGTATGTGTGTTAGAGAAGAACATAATGGACTGACCCGCTATAAGTATGTTTCTTGGATTATTATGTAATAGTCACAATATTACTCATAGTGATTACTGTGTATACGATCCTCAGACTTGAGATCATCATTATCCCAACATCGTGAGTCATATATTTTGATACAATCAAACATCCATCGTAATTGGTTGTTCTATAAAGGCTGGTGTTGGATATACCACAATCTATGTAGTGGGATATGATTGATCAATATAAGATTTATCCCTCTTACATAATGGGAGCAATATCTTAGGCCACTTAATTGAGTGAGACTAGAAATGCATGGCCATGCTTGAATAAGTTGAAATGAGATATCATACTTATTTGTTTATCATAGTCTACTCAGGATATCAAGGAACATTAGATAGGCTATGCAAGTGTGACTATTCCAAGACTTATGTCCATTCTAGATATAAAGGACAAAAGGATTTCACACATGAAGGGTTAATCACAGAAATGTTATGTCAAATCATGACGTCTTGTGACTTAGGCAGCATTGATGCATTGCTAGATGCCACTCATTATTTGTAATATTAGAATCGTTCTAGTATTACTGCTAACGTTACAAGAACCTACAGGGTTACACTCTATGGTTGAAACGAACGGAATCCAAACATAGTTGGTATTGTTTTTAGTTGTCACATGAATTAAATTGATTATAGAATTAATTTAATTGGGCAATTAAATATCGAATGAATTATGTTGTACACATAATGAGAACGTGGTTAAATTAATATTTATGAATTTGATTCGTATAAAATTTAACTAAACATAATTTATCAAATCCTTATTATAATTATTGTATTGAATATTATTATAATTATTGTAATTGTAATTTTTCAGTCAAACATTATTATAATTATGGTAATTATAATTATTATATTCGGTTAATTATTATAATGAATTTTGATTCATATTAAAATATCAACTATTCTCGAATTAGGAAATATAGGGTTTTAAGAAAACCTAATATACCTAAAATAAAAAGAGTGATGTCTAGCAGTCGTTATATAGTGAATTCTCTCTGAAAAAGTTTAAGAGAGTTCTTGTCGTTCGTTGTCACATTGGGTGGATTACAGATTACATAGAGGCCGAATCTTTTCGTAGTGGCTTGGAATCGATATAAAATTGCATAATCAGTTTC
Source organism: Gossypium arboreum (assembly GCF_025698485.1). NCBI lineage: Eukaryota > Viridiplantae > Streptophyta > Magnoliopsida > Malvales > Malvaceae > Gossypium > Gossypium arboreum. The sequence continues at coordinate 133,588,018 of NC_069075.1, forward strand.
ACAACAGTTATATTTGGTTTTTCAGACGATTAAAGGTAATCGTTCATACCCTTCTCACCCCGATTCATTCCTCACACATAGATCCCTGGATGTGATCGTCAGATTTATTTTTTCCACTGCGCCATGGGGTGTACCGGTGCTCTTAGAACTGACATGAATTTGCAATGTTGGCTCTGTGTTTCTCTATTAATGTTTATATACACTGCTTGATGAAATGCCACATTTATTATAAATATTATATTAATGACTCTCTGCATTACCATAGTTAATTGTTTGTCTGTTTAAATAATTGTTTGACTCACATTGAGCTTTCATAAGCTCACCCTATTAGTCTTAAAATTTTTAGGTAACCCTCATATCTAGGTCCGAACCCCACATATAGAGCATCAACTCAGACATCTGATTTTTTTTAAGATTATTATTTTGATAGGAGTTTTCCCTTTGGTTTTGGTTTGTAACCATGTTTATTGGGACTGTGGCTTGGTGGTTTCTTTTTTGGGGTTTTATGCATGTATGGGCTTTTGAAATTTAATAACTGGTAATTGCATGTTATGTAAAGTCCCCCTACCCGAGACCGTTGTCGGAGTCAAGCAGGAGACATTACAAAACTTATCATAGCACTTAAACAGTTTTCGTAGTAAACTATACATCTGCATCACGGTCGCTAAAAAAATCATATCTCGAGTTACGAAACTCAAAATCAAATTCCGTAAATTTTCCGTGAAACTAGACTCATATATATACTTATTAATTTTTTTCTAGAACTTTTGGTCAGGCCAATTAGTACAGTTTATTAGAAGAAGTCTCCCCTGTTTTAGGGTTCGGCTACTCTGACCCTTGTGCACTACGAATCAAATTTCTTCTTTTACATAAATCCAATGACTATGCCATTTGTTTCAATTAAAAATAGACTCAATAAGGAATCCATACAAATAAAGTTTGAGTCCTAATTCTTAATACACAATTTATGGTGAATTTCTAAAGTCAGAATAGGGAATCCAAAAATTGTTCTAACCCTATTTTACCAAAACGTAAATATCTCATAAAACAGAACTTTTTTACCTATTTTGTTTCTTCCATATAAAAATAGATTCATTAAGCTTCAATTAAATATTTTATTCATCATCTAATTCACTTTATACTATTTTTGGTATATTTTCAAAGTTGGACTACTGTTACTGTCCAAATCTATTTTAGTATAAAATGTTGATAACTAAGTTTATAACATCTTCATTTCTTCTCTCTACAACATTTACCAACAATTCCTCTTATTACTCTTCACTAACATATCAAAACATACCATACTTAAGGTTTTGGTAACATTTACAAAACATACCAAAATATCATTTAACAACTTAGATACTTTCAAAATAACCAAAAGACATCCTAGGTACAATGCCATTTTCCAAAAGATAGAAACTTCACCAATTTGAGTTTGGGGATCGGCTTGTATTGAGTCCTTATACTTTCGTACCTAGCCTCACAAGACGGAAACAAACCATATACCGAGAATACTCTCGGTGGTATTTCTATAAGCAATAGCTTAATCAACTTTAAAACATGGTAATTCAAACACATTATTGCTATTATTCAATATCAATCAGACTTTAATAACCTTTACTTTATTTACCCTTATTAACATAACTCGGACATCGACGGATACACGGATCCAACCCACACTCTGGGATAAGCACATAGTGCTTCATCGAATAAATCCGAACTTTAACATTATAGTACACAAAGTACTTCATCGAACAAATCCGGAACTTTAACAGTAGTCGACACATAGTGTCTCATCGACTCAATGTCGGAATATCCCAATACTTCCAATTCCTATAACATGTCAACTATATCCGACTAGCCCGACATTGTTAATAGGTTATTCAAAATCACATTCATTTCAATATGGTAAAAATACTTACCTCATTCACATTTTCATACAATATAAATATCAAATATAGCAATAACGATTAAGCTCGGTTTATAGAAATACAAACCAATATTTATCGAATTTAATCGATATCTTCGTTCACTTTCTCTTTTCCTTCTTTGATGACGATCCGTTGCTACGTTTGCTACTAACAATCATACAATTAAAAATCATCAATATACTAATTCATAAAACACATTTTTCACTTTCTATCAAACTTTTACAAAAATTCCAATTTCGTCCTTTTTCCATTACTAATCTTTTTTCTTTAACTTAAGCTTCATATTCTCTTTAAATCAACTCATTAACAATTTCTAACTCATAAAATTCATTATAAAACATAAATTTTGAGCTCTATTCAACTTAATCCCTATTTAAACCTAACTTAGAATTCTTTTAATAAATCACTCAATTTTCACTTCTAACTTCAATTCCTATCAATTTAACCCATAAAACCTCAATTTATTCAACTAAATTAATATCTAAAATTTTCTATTTTCTTCATTTTAACCTCATACATGTAGAACTTTGAATTAGGCATCCATAAACATAAAAATCATAAGAAAATGAGCTAAAACAACTTACCAATCAAGCTTTAGGGCCTTAATCCTCAAATTTCCCTTTTCTATTTCTTTCTTTCTTTCTTTCTTTCTTTCTCACGTTTGCTCTCTGTAACTCTTTCTATGTTTCTTTACTCATTATTCTTTATTCATTATACTATATTATATTATTATTAACCTATAATAAATATAAAATTAACATGTGTAATAGCTATAACATAAAATATTTTATAGCTATTACACATATATACCAACTATTACACATGTTATATCATACATTCACACACATGGCACTTAGGGTCTAATTGCTAGATTAGTCCCTTTTACTAATCTTTAATCTATAATTAAACTTTTATACCGTATGCAATTTAGTCATTATTCTAAATTCAAGCTACTTAACTTAATCAAACATTAAATAACCATTCAACTATAATTCATAAATATTACTAATAAATATTCATGAATAAATTTCACTAAACAAGATTTAAGACTTAATTTTCGATATCAGTAACTTTCGGTTCATTACAATTCTCTCCCTTAATAAATTTCGTCCTCGAAATTTACGAAAAGAGATGGGGTATTGAGATCTCATCGTTTCTTCGGTTCCCATGTAGCTTCTTCAACATCGTGACTTCGCCATAGCACTTTTACTAAAGGAATACGTTTATTACGTAATTCTTTTACCTCTCGTGCTAGAATCTCAACCGGTTCTTCTTCATACGATAAGTCGTTGAATCTCTACATTCTCGGTCGTAATAACATGTGAAGGATCCGATCGATATCTTCTTAGCATAAAAATAGAAGACATCGTGCATTTTCGTAGTTCAGAGGTAAGGCCAATCGATACGCCATGGTCCAATTCTCTCAATAACTTCGTAAGGCCCAATAAAACGAGGACTTAATTTTCCTTTTGACCAAATCTTAGAATTTTCTTCCAAGGTGAAACCTTTAAAATACTTTATCCCCGATCGAGTATTCAATATCCCGTCGTTTCAAATCAGATACGATTTCGTCTATCAAAAGCGCTTTTAATCTTTCCGAATTTTCTTAATCGTATTTTCATTTCTTGAACCAATTCAGTCCAATCATTTTCTTCTCATTCGATTCATCCAACATACGGGTGATCGGCATCTTCGTCCATACAAAGCCTCATACGGTGCCATCTCAGATACTTGATCGAAACTATTATTATACACAAATTCGCTAATGACAAATAATATTCCCAGTTAGACTCAAAATCAATCATACAGTGCTCAAGCATATCTTCTAAAATTTGTATTACCTGCTCAGATTGACCATCGACCGTGGATGAAAAGTCGTACTAAAGTGAAGTCGAAAATCGAAATATTCATGTAATTGCTTCCAAAACCTTGACGTAAACCTTGGATCTCGCTCGAAATTATTGATTTTGGAATACCATGTAATCTAATGATTTCTAACATAAACCTCGCCGAGTTTCTTTAACGACCAATCGGTTCTCACAACTAAGAAATGAGCTGACTTCGTAAGTCGATCAACTATTACCCAAATAGCATTCTTTTTACTTGTAGACGTCGGTAATCCCGTCACAAAGTACATCGTTATTCAGTCTCATTTCCATTCAGGAGTATTGATAGGTTGAACTAATCCTGATGGAACTTGATATTCTGCCTTCACTCGTTGACAAGTCAAACACTTTGCCACATATTCAGTTATATCCTTTTTCATTCCCGACCACCAATACAATTCACGCAAAGCACGATACATTTTCATACCTCCAGGATGAAATGCAAATGGACTATTATGAGCTTCTCGAAGAATAAACTCTTTCAACTCGTAATTATCCTAATGCAAAGTCGATTCGAAATCTTAGACAACCATTTCCATCAATGCTAAAATTTTACATTGTACCATTTTGAATCATCTCTTTTCTTTAACAACTTATCATTTTCTAACCGTGCCGATCCGATTCGATCAAACATTACGGCTTTATTCTTAATTCACCAAAAGGCTTCCATCTTCAAGTGATACTAAGTTGTGCAAACATTGCTCGTAATTCAATCGCGGCTTTTCTACTCAGTGCGTCGGCTACTACATTAGCCTTCCCTGGATGATAGTCTATGACACAATCATAGTCTTTCAGAAGCTCTATCCAACGCCTTTGTCTCGATTCAATTCTTTTGTGAAAGCAGATACTTCAAACTTTTATGATCCAGATAAACATAGCACTTTTCACCATAAAGATAGTGCCTCCAAATCTTCAAGGCAAAAATTACAGCTGCTAATTCTAAATCATGAGTTGGATAGTTGCGTTCATGCGGTTTCAGTTGCCTTGAAGCATAAGCAATGACTTTCCTTCTCGCATCAAGACACATCCGATCCACTCAATGAAGCATCATTGTACACTACAAAATCTCTTTTCGATTTCGTAAAGTCAACACCGGTGCCTCTGTTAACATTCGCTTTAATGCTTCAAAACTTTTTCGACATTGCTCATTCCAAACAAATGGAATATTCTTACGTAGTAGCTTGGTCATCGGTAAGGCTATCTTTAAAAATCCGTTGACGAATCTTCGATAGTAACCACCAATCCGAGAAAACTTCGTACCTCGATACATTCTTAGGAACTTTCCTTTGAATAACCGCTTCAATCTTCTTTGGATCCACTCTAATTCCATCCACGATACGACATGACCAAGAAACACAACTTCGATAACCGAATTCACACTTGCTCAATTTTCCGTACAATTGCTTTTCTCGTAGTATTTGCAAAACAACTGGAGATGTTGCTCATGATCTTTTTCGACTTGGAATACACCAAAATATCATCGATAAAAACTACTACGAACCGATCCAAGTATGGCTGAAAATCGATTCATAAGATCCATAAAAGCAAGAGGGCATTTTTAGGTCAAATGGCATCACTAAAATTCATAATGCCCATACCTCGCACGGAATGCCGTCTTCAATATGTCGCACTCTTTTACTTTCAACCGATAGTATCCCGACCTTAGATCAATCTTTGAAAATACTAAGCTCCTTTCAGTTGATCAAACAAATCATCTATTCGGGGAAGTGGATACTTGTTCTTGACAGTCAATTTGTTGAGTTGTCGATAATCAATGCACAACCGCATCGACCCATCTTTCTTCTTAACAAATAACATTGGAGCTCCCCATGGTGATGTACTAGGTCGTATAAAACCTCTGTCCAATAAGTCTTGCAACTGTACTTTTAATTCCTTTAGCTCAGTAGGTGCCATACGATACGGAGGTATCGATACCGGATCTGTACCTGGGTAGACTTCAATCACAAATTCTACCTCTCGATCATGGGGTAATCCAGGTAATTCCTCAGGGAATACATCAGAAAATTCACATACAGTCTGAATTTTACTACACTGACTTTCAACTGAATCCGAATTAATCACATATGCTAAGAAAGCATTACAACCTCGATGAAGAAGCTTGCTAGCTTTAATGGCGTAAACAATACGAATTGATCCACTAGTCTGAAAACCATTTACTTCAATTCTACCTTCACTTTCATTCTGAACAATAAACTTCTTCTTATAACAGTCTAAAATCACTCCATGTTCTGATAACCAGTCCATTCCCAAAATAACATCAAAGTCGCCAAATGGCATAATCAACAGATCAACAGGGAATATTCTATCTTGAATCATTAACGAACATCTTCGACATATATGATTCACTAAAGTAGTTTGTCCCAAATGGACTAGACACTTCTATTATAACTTTAGACAATTCAAACTCTAATTTTTTGTCTCAACTACTTTCAGATTAACATATGAATATGATGACCCAGGTCTATTAAAGCATAAACGGAGTTGAATTCAATAAGAATATACCTGTCACCACATCGTGAGCATCTTTCTCTTCTCGAGTCCTCACAACATACGCTCGAGCTGGAGCTCTAGCTTCAGATTGTTGTGTAGCACTCTCACTAGTTCTTCTAGTACCACCTCTAGCAAACGAACTACTTCAGCCTGATCCCCAGCCTCTGGAAGCAAATTCAGATCTTTGCACTACTGTCGGTGTTGTTCCAGATATCTTTGGGCAATATTTAATAAAGTGATCGATAGCTCCACAACGGAAACAACCTCCAGTCAACTTTCTACACTCCTCTTTGTGTCGGTTTCCACAATGCTCACATATTGGAATTTTAGTATTCTGAACTGGACTTCGGATACTGCCAGTAGACACAGTAGTCTGTCTCTTCCGACCTCGATCACTCCTTTTCGATCGAGAACTAAATCTCCAATTACCTCGTGATTCCTTTGACCGCTTAGGCTGCGGACTTGAACTAACCATTCCGGGACGTTTTTCAGTCGAATGAGCAACTTCAGACTTTTTATCCCTTCCGAGAATTTGTTCAATCATCTTAGCTCTTTCCATTAAATCCACAAACTCAGTGATTCTAAGAGGCATCAACTGTAGTCTAAATTCATCTCGTAATCCTCTTAAAAATCTTTTACATCGGTCGGCTTCAGTTGGTACAAACTCGGTGGCATATCTCGCTCAATCTCGAAATTCTCGCTCATAATCCACTATAAGCATCTCACCTTGTTTCAGTGTTAAGAACTCTTGTTTTTGTCCTCTATGTACATTTCTCCCAAATACTTATTTTGAAACTCTTTTGAAAGAAGTCCCAACTTATCTGTTCTCAAGTACATTCTCGAATCACCGATTCCCACCATACTAAAGCTTCCTCTTGCAAGAATGAGACAACACACACTAAGCTTTCTTGTGGTGTACATTCAAGTTGCTTCGAACTCTCTTTGTAGTCTTTAACCAATTTTCAGAAGAGTCGAATCAATTCCCTTTGCACCCAAAAATTCAGAGCTCCATATTTTCTCAATTCTTTAATTGGAGCTCTTCGGTAGTAGGGATAGAGGATGTAGCAAGCATAGTTCCTACCGCTTTTGAAGGGCATCAGCGATTATTCTAAAGACTTCAGTATTATCACTTCCAACATTCGGTTGATTTCCCACTGGACTCACACTTGGAGTTGCAGACTCCGATTCATTCACATTATACGGTTCATCATCTTCACTATACATATCTTGATCAGTATCCTCAATGCTTTTATCAGACATTCTTAATGCTATAAAACAAAAATATTCAACAAACATATCAGCATCCAATCCCAACTCAAATTTGACTTAGTAATGGCATGTACCTCTAGATTCACATTGACATTCGATTTAGTCCTAAAACCGACTAAACCTAAATAGCTCTAATACCAATCAATATTGTAACGTCCCCCTACCCGAGACCGTTGCCGGAGTCAAGCAGGGGACATTACAAAACTTATCTTAGCACTTAAACAGTTTTCGTAGTAAACTATCCATCTGCGTCACGGTCGCTAAAAAAATCATATCTCGAGTTACGAAACTCAAAATCCAATTCCGTAAATTTTCCCTGAAACTAGACTCATATATATACTTAGAAATTTTTTTCTAGAATTTTTGGTCAGGCCAATTAGTACAGTTTATTAGAAGAAGTCTCCCCTGTTTCAGGGTTCGGCTACTCTGACCCTTGTGCACTACGAATCAAATTTCTTCCTTTAAAGAAATCCAATGACTATGCCATTTATTTCAATTAAAAATAGACTCAATAAGAAATCCATAAAAATAAAGTTTGAGTCCTAATTCTTAATACACAATTTATGGTGAATTTCTAAAGTTAGAACAGGGAATCCAAAAATTGTTCTAACCCTATTTTACCAAAACGTAAATATCTCATAAAACACAACTCTTTTACCTATTTTGTTTCTTCCATATAAAAATAGATTCATTAAGCTTCAATTAAATATTTTATTCATCATCTAATTCACTTTATACTATTTTTGGTATATTTTCAAAGTTGGACTACTGTTACTGTCCAAATCTGTTTTAATATAAAATGTTGATAACTAAGTTTATAACATCTTCATTTCTTCTCTCTACAACATTTACCAACAATTCCTCTTATTACTCTTCACTAACATATCAAAACATACCATACTTAAGGTTTTGGTAACATTTACAAAACATACCAAAATATCATTTAACAACTTAAATACTTTCAAAATAACCAAAAGACATCCTAGGTACAATGCCATTTTCCAAAAGATAGAAACTTCACCAATTTGAGTTTGGGGATCGGCTTGTATGTCGAGTCCTTATACTTTCAGATTTAGCTCGCAAGCACGGAAACAAACCGTACGCTGAGAATACTATCATGGTATTTCTATAAACAATAGCTTAATCAACTTTAAAACATGGTAATTCAAACACATTATTGCTATTATTCAATATCAATCAAGACTTTAATAACCTTTACTTTATTTACCCTTATTAACATAACTCGGACATCGACGGATACACGGATCCAGCCCACACTCCGTGATAAGCACATAGTGCTTCATCGAATAAATCCAAACTTTAACATTATAGTACACAAAGTACTTCATCGGAACAAATCCGAACTTTAACAAGAGTCGACACATAGTGTCTCATCGACTCAATGCTCGGAATATCCCAATACTTCCAATTCCTATGACATGTCAACTATATCCGACTAGCCCGACATCGTTAATAGGGTATTCAAAATCACATTCATTTCAATATGGTAAAAATACTTACCTCATTCACATTTTCATACAATATAAATATCAAATATAGTAATAACGATTAAGCTCGGTTTATAGAAATACAAACCAATATTTATCGAATTTAATCGATATCTTTGTTCACTTTCTCTTTTCCTTCTTTGATGACGATCCGGTGCTACGCTTGCTACTAACAATCATACAATTAAAAATCATCAATATACTAATTCATAAAACACATTTTCACTTTCTATCAAACTTTTACAAAATTCCAATTTCGTCCTTTTTCCATTACTAATCTTTTTTCTTTAACGTAAGCTTCATATTCTCTTTTAATCAACTCATTAACAATTTCTAACTCATAAAATTCATTATAAAACATAAATTTTGAGCTCTATTCAACTTAATCCCTATTTAAACCTAACTTAGAATTCTTTTAATAAATCACTCAATTTTCACTTCTAACTTCAATTCCTATCAATTTAACCCATAAAACCTCAATTTATTCAACTAAATTAATATCTAAAATTTTCTATTTTTCTTCATTTTAACCTCATACATGTAGAACTTTGAATTAGGCATCCATAAACATAAAAATCATAAGAAAATGAGCTAAAACAACTTACCAATCAAGCTTTAGGGCCTTAATCCTCAAATTTCCTTTTCTATTTCTTTCTTTCTTTCTTTCTTTCTTTCTCACGTTTGCTCTCTGTAACTCTTTCTATGTTTCTTTACTCATTATTCTTTATTCATTATACTATATTATATTATTATTAACCTATAATAAATATAAAATTAACATGTGTAATAGCTATAACATAAAATATTTTATAGCTATTGCACATATATACCAACTATTACACATGTTATATCATACATTCACACACATGGCACTTAGGGTCTAATTGCTAGATTAGTCCCTTTTACTAATCTTTAATCTATAATTAAACTTTTATACCGTATGCAATTTAGTCATTATTCTAAATTCAAGCTACTTAACTTAATCAAACATTAAATAACCATTCAACTATAATTCATAAATATTTCTAATAAATATTCATGAATAAATTTCACGGAAACAGTACTTAAGACTCAATTTCCGATACCGTAACTTTCGGTTCATTACATGTTATCTGGCTCAAGAAAATTTGACATTGTTCATCAATTTTCGCTGCATTACAAAGACTCGGTTCTTGAACAACAAAACGTCAACTCAACTAGTTTTCTTAAACTTTGTGACTAATGTCTAAAGGAAAACAATACTAATGGTTTTCTAAAATATCACTAGCGACAATTTTCCTAACCCAACCCAAGGTCATAACCACAATTTTCATAAAATTTGATGAGTTAGGGTTTTTCTTTGAGAAAGTGATTAGATAGTCTCCTTAGTCATTCCGATGGTTAATGTAGCCTTCTCAATTTGGCTATAATGTCTAGGTTGGGTTAGGGAGGTTACAAAAATACTTAATATGATAGAATTAACACCTCTAGTGGAAAATCTAGATAAACGAGACCGAAAAGTGAGTTTATCATTAGATAGTTCAATATAATTGTATTAAATAGTGAGACCAAGAAGAGATCTATATGCCTAGGTGAGACCGAAAGAAGAACCTAGGTGGTATATTTTAGTATAGGATGACACCAAAAGGAGATTCTTTGCTAAAAGTGACAAACAATATAATCGGTATAGATTTATTAGCTTAGTTAACAATTAACGGATCAATTGACTATCGTTTTATCATTTACATTGTCTAAAACAATAAGGAAGAAAATTAGTTTAGTTTGTTAAATTGATAATTTAAATTTAGTATATAAACAATTTATATTCGAATTTGCACTAATAATTTCCAACTCGATTAGATTAGTAATTGCTTAACTTGTAATTAACTTGGTAAACACATTTACTAATTTGGCAATCTCTTAGGTTCAATCCTTGAAATACTCTGTGTGTTCCATTATAACACATATAAATATTACAACTGACCTGTCACACTTGTAGTAAACCGCTAGATATTTAAAGATAATTGTGTGGATTCATAGCCCTAGGTGCACACATGTTTGGGCGCGGTCTAGATCCAATGTGTCAATAATATTATCACAATCCTGCCAATTCAATTTAACTAGACCCATAAACATTAAATGTGAAAGCCAGTACTCTAAGAGGAATCAAAATGGTCAATTAGTGTTTTGCTTTTGCTCCTCTCGCATGCAAATGAATAATTGATAAGCAAACTTGTTGTAGAGATGATGAATAACCATATCTGATATAATTAAATCCCACTATTCATCACCAATGGCTCAATCAAGTCTTTCAAAGAGAGTTCCTTTATTCCAAGTAAACATTATCATGACAAAACCCGAGTCTCATAGATTGTGCTCAAATAAGAAATCTCAAATTTAGTCTTGAAGAACGAATTTAGTCTCTTTTCTTTCGGTTGAACTAGATCACAGCGTAGCTTATTCAAAATTGAATCAAGGTTCTTCAGAATTTGTTTTTATTCAAATTCTTCAGAGAAAATCTTCTTCCCTGGCTTCAATTTTTGAACTTCTAGATTTTTTAAGGGTTAATATATACCGAGGTATCTGAACTACAACTTATACATACTTGGTACTTTTTTTTGGACCTAATTAATACCTAAACTTGGAAACCGTAAGCCAACTTGGTACTTTTTTTAGGTACTTGACTAACTCTGTTAAAATATATTGACATGGTGTTGAATTGGGATTGACGACCAATAGCATGGTGACATGTGGCAACCTCGCATTTTGACACATGAAAAAATAAAATATTATAAATTTTTTATAATTTCTTTTATTTTTTTCACTTTTTCCACGTGTCAAAGTGTGAACCTACCAAGTTTCATCATATTATTGGTTATTAGCTCCACGTCAATATATTTTAACAGTGCTAGTCAGGTAACTTAAAAAAGTACCAAGTTCGCTTACGATTTCCAAGTTTAGGTACCAATTAGATCCAAAAAAAAAAAAGGTTTAGTATCAAGTAGGTTTAAGTTGACATACCCATTTTTGAAATTGTAATGTTGTAGAATGGCTTGGAGGTGACCCCCTTTTATATTGCCATTCATTCAAATAAAATCAAGTTTTCATGGCATATGAACTCTTCATTTGAAGTGATCTACAAATATTAAATTTTTATTTTTATTTATCTCATATTAATTTAATTATTTAGAGATAAAATAATAATTTAATATTATTGTAATACCCAAATTTGACCGGGCTTAAATAAAACAAAAGAGAATAAATAAAATAAATATTTATTAAAGGTCCAGGTTACAAAGCCTAAAACAATGAGGGCCCAACGTCTAAACATAATGGACTGACCCAAACCCCACATCGCACCCAAGTCCTAAAACACTCATCGGCCCAAAATAGCCTGCACTGCTATACACATGCCCAAATGCAGACGGTTGCACCCTACCGAGCCCAGAACTAAACCAAACCCAAGTAGCAGAGGCCCAAAACTTAAAATTACCAGCTAGGGTTTCCAACCCTAGCTCTTTCTCCTCGCGCCGCAAACAGAAGCTTCCAGAAGTCATCCCAACGGACGTGTCTTCTCATCTCTCACGTCGTCAGCGCCATGACTCTGCCTCCGTAATCAGCGCGTGAATCCACACCAGCACGTTCACTTCCAGATTCTCCGTTGATACCTGCAAAAGAAGGAAAGAACCACAACAGAAACAAAACAAATATGGCAGGAAATAAATCAAAGATTGTAAATATTTTTTTTCTTTTTTCTTTTTCAGTAGCTATAAAAAGCCCAAATCGAGAAGATGTAAAGGACCGATTCTTACGTTTCTGGAATACATACACAGATTCAATAAAATTTTATTTTTTACTTACATATACAAAACGAGGTACTACAATTGATCGAGATACACAAAGGTGAAATATTTTAAATATATGTACATATATATACTGCAAGTAATGAAAAGGGAAAACGATACCTTTAATCGATGTTGAAAAGAGAGGTTTTTTAAACCTCCGACCATCGTGTACGGTGGACACGACGAGGGTGCGTGAGTGCGTGCAGACCCCCGGATGGAGGTCCGGTGACCTTCCGAGTACCCCTCCCCAACTCTCTTTCAGAGAGTTTTTCCCTTTTTTTTTTTTTAGAACAGATTTCAAATGATTTAAAACTAAAGGTTTGGCTTATATAGCCCTAACAGAACGACGCCGTTTTAGCTTAATCCAATAAGCTTAAAACGACGTCGTATTAAGACTAAGGATCCGCGCGTTAACCCGATTACCCGGGAAGGATCCGCGTGTTTTTAAAGATTGGGTTAATTACCCAATTGGTCCTTCCGCCTTTTTTGTATTTACAATTATGTTTTATTTTATTTATGATTTAGCCCTAATATTTTGTTTCAGTTTTGATTTAGTCATTGCAATAGTAATTTTAAGTCCAGAATTAAAACGCTGCCGTTTTGGGAATAGGGCGATTTGCCCAATGAGTCCCTTTTGTTTTACGCGTGTTTTAATTAGGACCTTAATTCAGCTTTATTTTTAAATTCGCCCCTGTAATTTTATTGAACTTCAAATTTAACCCTATATATTTATTTCTATTATTATATAAATATAAATTTTTATTGTTATTTGTTTTATTTTTATTTTTATATTATATATTATATAATTATTTTATATATTATTCATATTATTTATATATATTATATATTATTTTCACATATATACTTTTATATTATATATTATATTTATTTTATATTATTATGTCATTTTATACTATTATATATTTTTATCTATATATTGTTATCATTAAAATTTTAACTTGTATTATATACTTATTTTTATTTATATGTTAATAATTACTTTACTTATATTCTTTTATTACACATTTTGAAGATATTATAATATAATAATTTGTATAATACGTATATTTCTTCATTAATTACTTATTTCATATTATTCTAAACTTATATTTATATATATATATATATATATATTATATAATTATTTCATTATAAATATAAATTCTTTCACATATTTGATATTTTATACATTATTTTTCTAAACCAATATATTTTTATTTTATATATAATTGTTATTCCTTTATAAAAAATTTGTTATTATATATTATATATTAAATACTATTTTAAAATTATTATTAAATATCATATTTTTATTATAAGTATATTTTGTTAACAATTACTCACTTTATTTATATTTATATTCTTTTATATATTTTTATATTGTATATATATATCATTTATGTATTAAATGTTATTTTATAATTTGATGTTATATTTTATGAACATGTACATTGATATTATTACCATTTTTATATATATATTGAATTGTATATCATACATCATTTTTTATTACTTTGTATGTTTGTATGTTTTGCTTATTCATCTTCAATATATGCTATGTATATCTTTGTATGTATGTTGTTAAGATTTGCTATATTTATTATTTTTTATATGTATGTATCTAATGCATGGTTTTTATATTATTGCTATCATATTGTTTAAATGCATGTTTTATTTACCTATTACGATAATATGTTATCATGCATGATTTATAATGTAATACGATTCCTCATGCATCAATTTAAAAAACGAGATTCCAAGTTTTCAAAAATAAAAAGGCAATGCTTGGTGTTTGGAAGCTTCGAGAAAAGTAGTGCCCTAACTTACTGGGTTGTCACTTTTCATGTTGAGTTCAAATAGTCAAGTACCCTTCTAAGTATTTTAAAAAATTTTCAAAATACGAGCAACTGTTTTAGAATTTCAAAGCGTTGTGTCCTAACTTACTGGATGTGGCGTTTTGTCGTTTCAAGATAGGGATTTCAAAAAAGGGCTAACTTAGTGTCAAATATCTTTAAAATATTGTCCTAACTTATTGGATATAATATTTTAATTTATTTGATACAAGTAAACCCTAATTTTCAAAAATCAAAAATATTAAAAGAGGATTGCATCTCAAAATTTTTAAATTTCCGACATTAAAGACATTTTAATAATCAATTAGGTACCAATTTTTGGGCATTACGAGGGTGCTAATCCTTCCTCGTACGTAACCGACTCCCGGATCCTTTCTTTTATTTCGTAGACCAAAAACTAATGATTTTAAAGCAAAATATTTTAAAGGTGATCCAATCACACCTAAAAAAGATTGGTGGCGACTCCCTTTTTCATTTTTTAGTCGATCCCCATTTTCCAAAACTCGATTTTAAAAAATTGGCCTCGACAATTATCATATAATTATTTAATTTAATCAGTGATAATATTAATTTTTATTATTCATCTCCTAATTAATTTAAATTAATTACATAAAATAATTATATTTTTCCCATAGTAATTTAGGCTTAACCCATAATAATTTTAGCTTAACACGTGATGCTTTATAATTGGCCCAAAAATTTTATTGTCTGGATGTCCAAGAATGCAAAAAAAAAAAAAGTTATGATTATAATTCCTAACATACTCTTTTACTATTTTATGAAACTGGGGTTATCCACACCCCTAACAATTCCGAACTATAGCTTTAGTGTTTATCATATTCAAGGAGAACAATAAATTAATCGAACCAGTAGGCTTATGAAAGGTCATCAAATCTTGCTACAACTCTTTTAAGATCATCCATATCGTTGTGCACCCCATGCCAACATCTTCCTGGTTGAGTTTCTTATTAAACCTATCTGAAATAATTTTTATATCCTCCCCAATCAAGAGCTAGTGTTCCCCATTTATTTGATTACTCCTTAAACTGGTGTCTTCCAACATCTTACTATCTAGTTCCTCCTCTCTTTTTTTAATAGGTCCGATGGTAAAATTAAAGACAAGCCTTTATGGTGTAATGTTAGTCGTTATTTTCTACGTTCGTAATTTTTGTTCCTTGTAAAATCATTTGAAAATTTTTGTCCATTCTAATTGCAATTTTTGCTCTTGAAAGCTAAGCTACAATAAGCTGCAGCATAGGCATTTGATTGTTATTAGGTGTATTAAATTCTATGTCAATTATCTCAATGTCATCTTTAATATCTACTAGCAAATCAAACTTTGTGCCTGCAACGCCCCAATTTTTGGGAATCCTGTGAATGTTGGCATAGGTTTAATTATGTTAGTGGGCCTCTAGAAGGCCCAAGCTTAAGATAGAACCCGGTAATTTTAGTTAATTTTTGTTCCATAAGAAAAAGGGAGTGAAATTATGAAATAGGACCTATGTGAAAATGTTTAAAAATGCTATAGACTAAATTGAAGTGGCCAAATAAATAGGAGTGCAAAATAGGAGGATTTGCATGACAAACCTCCCATTTTACATGAAGTGGCCAGCCATCATGTTGTTGTAGATAAAATGTGCACTTGATATCCATAATTTATGGTACAAATTGATACAAATTGATAATAGGTTAGGTAAATGTTTCATGATAAGAATTTTATGTCTTTTGTATTAAAGAATTAAATGGATGAAATATGAAGTTTTATTAAAAGAAAAAGGGGTGAAAAGAACAAAGTTTTGTCCATCTTTGTTCATCATAGCTGAAAGTTAGAGAAGAGAAAGGAGAGGAGAAAGCTCTTGAGTGTTCGGTCACTTGGGGAAGAAAATTGAAGGTAAGTTCATGGTAGTTGGCTTCTATCTTGATGTTCATGAGTTCTTCTTGATTCTACCTTAACTCTTGAAGCATATTTTGATTTTTAGTTGTGTTGTGAGCATTTAGTCATGAATTAAAATGAAGGAAATGGTTGTTGTTTCATGTTCTTTTGATGAAAAAAATGGAAGATAGGTGAAGTTGAGCCAAACAAATGAGCATGCATGTGCCTTAGATGTTAAACGGAAAAAATCAGCTAACATGTTGTGCTTTAAAATGATGAAATGGAGATTATTCTTAAGTAAAATCATAGATATGTGATGATTGATTGGTGATATACATGTTTAAATAACATGCATGCAAGGTATGTGTGAAAGAGTGATTTGGTAATAAATCTGCTTGGGACAGCAGCAGTAACGTGACTTTGGAAAATCACCATAAATTGTGGGAGATGAATTAGAAGCTGAATAAATTATGTAATTAAAGCTTAATGAGTCTAGTTTCAAATGGAATAAACGAGAACATATTTTGAATTCTGTACAATGAGAAATTTGATTCGTAATGAAGAGTGGTCAGATTAGTCAAATAGTGAAACATGGGAAACTTTAAGAAAAATCTGGTATTTATTGGCTAAACCAAAAATTCTGAAAATTTTATTGATAGAAGATATATGAGTCTATTTTCAGGGAAAATTAACGGCGCTTGATTTGGAATTTCGTAGCTCCAGTTATAAATAATTTAGTGACTGTTGCTCAGGAAGACAACTTGCAATAAAATTATGATTATGTGGTAAACATTGACAAAAAATTGTTAATGAGTTGCTTATTGATTTCTTATAAGCTTACTATGATCTGTAGGTGTGGTTGGCCGAATATTGTAAGGGGTTAATACGTAGTTTGTATTTGAATAGTTAGATTAACGTGTTAGTAATCCAATTGTAGGCTGTTCGTGTGGATCTCACAAGATATCGTCGCAAATGTGTGTAACTAACACCCTCTTTCTTAGTCTAGATCGGCAAAAGTCAAAAATCAAATGCCGAAAACCGGTATTTTGTAGATTTGCGAGTGTGCGAATGCTCGTGAGGTAAATCGATTAATGTTTTTGGTAAGCTGCAATGTTTGGACTGCAAAGTGCATGATTTCGTGTCCTCGATATTTTTGGGCTTAATGGGCCAAAATTAGAATGATGGGCCAACGGCCCAATTCGTAAGAACCCTCGATGCGTGATTACGTTAGTACGTGAAAAGTAGGAATATGCATGAAAACCCTAAAATAGATAAATTATTGAAATACCTTTAAAAGTGGAAAATTTACGCTTTACCCCTAGTAGATAAATTACCAAATACCCCTAGGTTAAATTGACCTAAATGCATGTTTGATCGTTGTTATTTACTACATGCCATGTTGTTATTATCGATGCATGGGATTGGGATATTGACGGAGGAAGTACTGAAAGTGGCTTGTCCACATCTTGGAGGCTTTGCCTCAATTTATCGTTAATCGAAAGCAAGAAGGTCAAGAAAATGTGGAGTGTAAATGGGTGGGTTGAGCTATTCCCACATGGAGTGTATGGTGGTACGGGTGGAGTGTAGTGGTTGGTGGGTTGAGTAGTCTCCCCAAATGGGCTTGCATATGTTATTGATGTTGCATGTATTTCCAAATGGGCCTATGGGCCATACTGTTATTTGAATAAAGGGCTAAGTCCCGCTTATTGTAATCTGAAAAGGGCTCGCCCAAGACCATCTATTACTGAATGGGCTTAGGCCCAATGGGCTTGAGCTGACTTGGGCTTTGAATGGGTTTTCCTTACACACTGAGTTTCCCCAAACTCACCCCTTTTATTTTCATCCACGCAGGAAATCCCCAACCATAGTGGGCTTGGAGTCGTGAGGGAATTTGAGTGGCCACTGCTCGAAAGTTTGATTTTCTTCGGTGAACTAGACATCCTTTTAATTACGTTTGAGGTTTTGGGCTTTTAAATGTAATAAGGCCGCTTATTTATTTTTGATGGTTTTAATATGTATTACTAAGATAGGTAATACTTATTTTAACTGTTGAAATTGGATAGCTTTAGGCACGTTTTCAAAAACAATGCTTGATTTCAAAATAACACGACAACAAGCAAACCTTCCGCAATGAAAGTATTTTCCAAAATTAATCACTTTTCCTAAAATGACTTAATCGAATCGGTTTCCTAGAAATATCCATGACGTTAAGGTGTGGCAATGGCGGTATGCATGTCTAGGATTGGATCCGAAGGAGCTTGGTATTTAAGCAAATCCGATGGACTCACCACCTCTTTTCCGGTTTCTTACCTGGTGCACAGCTTCCATTCACTTTAATCCTTAATGAATTAATCTTTTGAACATCAAGTACGATTTTCTGGACTTAGAATTTTTTTTTACGTTTTTGATGTGGCATGCCGGATCCGGCCACAACTTCTGGGCCGAGTTTGGGGTGCTACAGTGCCACCCTTATCAATTTATCTATTTTTATTAAGTTCCTCTTTCCTTGCAAAATTGTCACCTTGGACAATGCTCCATCCAAGGCTAAAACTCTTATTCTTTGTTTGCTGGTGAATCTTAGGCACTGATGGTAACCTTGGATTCAACAGGCATTTGTTTTTCTTTTGAGGTTTGATTCGACAAACAAATCTTTTTCATATGATTATACCTACCAACAACCAAAGCATACATTTGAAAGAGCTTCATATTCGAATTAAAGGAGATTGCAAGCTAATAAAAGTTCTCATCCTTGCAAATCTTCATTCTGTTTTCCATATTGTATTAAAATTTTATAACTTTCCTGATGGTACTGCTAATCATTCTCGGTATTCTTTTCTTGTACATGGCTCCAAATAACCTTGATAATCGAATTTAGACCACCACATTATAAAGATTGTCCTATGTTATTGAGAAAGAGGATGACCATAGTTGAACAATTTAATAATAATCGATCTTTCCATGCTTTTTTTCCATTAATACATGAGATCTCCCTTCTCCTTTACTGTTGCTTAATAACTTGTCTTTAAACGAGACATGTCCCCCTCTATTGGATCCACTTCCATAACACCTTTTATCAGGGAGGGATCATCCTCACTATGTCTCACCTTCTTTGTTGCCTATCCACACTAGTGTTAGAGATGAAAAAGGCAATATGATATTCACTTAAATACTTTAGAGTATTCACTAATGGTTGATAATTTTGCTTCTAGGATGAACCGATTCCAAGCCATCCAAATTATCAAGGCACGTTTCAATCAACTATACAACATAGTAAACTCTTCACCAATTTCTCATTAAAATTGAAATTTTCTATTTTTAAAATTTATTTTATTAAAATAAAATATATACTTTTTAAATATATTTTGAGAAGATGTTATAATTATAATTAGAATTTATGAACAATTTAAGTTTCAAAAAATCTATGCAAACCAAGAACTTTGGAAAGTGTGATACAATATAAGAAGTGTTCTAATGTGAGCTAGTTTATAGTGAGCTATAACCTATTTAGCACGTAGCAAATCAAATAATTGGATTTCTTAGAACTTTGTAATGTTTTTATAATAAAATTGAATTTCTTACAAATTTGTAGTTCTTATAAAATTACAGCTCTTACACAATTATTCAATTCCTTATAACATAAATTATTGATTTTTTTTACAAAAATACTTGAATCTCTCATAAAATTACTGAATCTCTTACAATATTGTAATGTTTACATAATTTCTAAATTATTTTTTTACAGAATTATTAAATTTCTCACAAAATTACTAAATCTCTTAAAATTGCTAAACTTCTTATAAAGTTATTGAATTTTTTAAAGAATTACTTAACTTTCTTACAAAATCATTGAATCTTTACCTATCCTATAACTTTGTAAATTACTGAATTTCTTACAAATTACTAAGTCTGTATTTACTTAGTTTCTTACAATGCTGTAAATTTCTAAAATCTTTAGTGTATTTTTTACTAAATTACAAAACTTTTGACAAATTACTAAATTTCTTACAAATTTACTGAATCTTTTAAAATATTGCAATGTTACCTAATTTCTTATAACATTGTGAATTACTATATTTTTAATTATTGAAGTTCGTATAAATTTACCGAGTCTCTTACATTATTAAATATTTTATATAAAATGATAAATTTCTTAAAATTACTAAATCTCTTTAATAACTATTGATTTTCTTACAAAATTATTAGTCCACTTACATAGTCACTAAAACTCTTACAACATTTTAATATTTATCTAATTCTTATAATATTTTAAATTACCGAATTTTTACAAAATTACTGAAGTTATTATAAAAGTAATGATTGATTTTCTTATAAAATTATTGAATCTCTTAGAGATTAGCTTAAAGAATTATTGAATCGTTTACATAATTAGTAAAATTTACTTTTTTTAAAAAACAAATTTTATTAAAAAAATACGAGTAAAAAGAGGACAAAATTAAACCCAAAACATCGTAGATAGAATTCGAAACATCGTTAGTTAAAATAGAATTAAGAAAAAAAGAGGACTATCCCACTCAATATAGTTCAAATAAGATAAGGTTATCTTAGCGAGGCTATCAGCGACATTTTTAATGTCCCTATTCGTCCAATAAAAGGACAAATTATGAAATTGAGAAGTTATAGTTGGACAATCCATAATCAACAAATCAAAATCTGATAAGTCTCTACTATTATTAGTAACCGTAATCACCACCTAAAGACAATTAGATTCAACTATGATATTGTCGCAACCAAATACTTTTAACTAATAAAGAACTTGATGAAACACAAACGTCTCTGCTCAATTAGGCGCCAAGCATAAATAAAAATGACCAGAAGGCCATCCAAATTTCTGGTTAAAGCTGCAAAATTCATCGACCCTTCAGCCACAACACCAGCTGCATCTAAATTGCACTTCAGTTGACTGTCAATAGGCTTGATACAAATAAAACCACTAGACCGCCTCATAGTATTAGTACCCTGCACTCTATCGAAATTGACTTGCGCATCTCTCCAGTTTTGCGGAAATGAAATAGATGCAGACAAAATAACCGCTGGTGAAACGTCAGTATTTTTCCAACAAAATCGGTTTCTACGGAACCAAATATTCCACATAGTCGTTAACACTTGACAACATTTCTGGTATCATGAGAATTTACAGGGGCTTTAATCAAATCAAGAACACTAGAGGAAGAAAAATTCTGATCGGTTAGATGCCAAACTGACTGGTCTTTAACACGATGAAGCAGTGCATGATCAAGGGTTTTGACCAAACCACACCTTCCACACAACGAATCCTACTGTATACCTTTTATCAATCAGTCTCGACTTGCAGGGGATAAACTCCTTCAAACATCTCCAAACAAATTTTTAAACCTTTGAAGGTAGATGATTTTCCATAAGCGTGTCCAAGAACCATCCAAATCATGCTTACAACAGGCATATACATCTTAGTAGCAAGACAGTAAGCGGTTCTAACTGAATAGGCCCGGATTGCACTATAATGCCAAATGCGACAGACAATCCCTATTTTACCTAATTTCTTATAACATTGTAAATTATTGATATTCTTACAACATTGTAAATTGCTAATTTTTTTACAAAATTACTGATTCTCTTAAATTTTATTAAATTTCTTATAAAATTACTGAATTTCTTATAAAGTTATTAATTTTCATGTAACTTTGTAATGAAAATTCATTAAATAATTGGATTTCTTACCAATTTGTAATATTTTCAGTGGTATTTGTAATGATTTTAGTAAATACCCAATTTTATATAACTTTGTAGTTTTTTATAAAATTATTGAATTTCTTACAGCTTTGTGACGATTTTAGTAAATAACATAATTTCTTACGATGTTAATGTTTATCTAAATTCTTACAATTTTGTAATTTACTAAAATCATACGGAATTACTGAATTTCTTACAGGATTACTTTTTTTCTTTTTTTACAAATTCACTAAATTTCCCACAAAATTATTGAATTTCTTACACTATTATAAAATATAGTAAATTATTAGAATTTTTACAATGTAAATTAGAAATATTATAAAATCATTAAATTTCTTACGGGTAATATAGATTTTTTATCTCTTAAAATATTAAATAATTTATAAAATTAGTAAATCTCGAAATTTCATTTTAAATATTAAAAAAAGAAGAAAATTATAAGGCTCTTTGAATGAGGTTTATCTCCAATACGGTGGTTTATATCTAATTTCACCATTTTTATTATTATTACACTAATCGCAGAGACTCTTAAGTTGGAATCTTTTATAAGATAAAAAATTCCATACCCCTCCGTAGTTTAATATTTCAACTCATTTTGGACTTCAAAGAAAAAAAAGAGGAAAAAAGAAAAGGAAAAAAAAAACGAAAGCAAAATCTCTCATTCCCCCTTCTGGAGTCTATCAGTATCTCTCCCCGAATTGGGTCGGCGTAGGTTTTTACTGTCTCTTACATTTATCCCTCATTTCTTCATTTCTGCAAATCAGGAGACACCCATCCCAAAATAACGCTCGCCCATTTTCCTCTTTTGCAATTTCTCCTAAACCTTTTCAGGACTATCTACTAGTAAAAATCCCCAAATGATTTTTTTAAAAAATGCTATACCACCTTCTTAGCTAGGGTTTTTTTATTCGCTACGCCTGAGATTCTTTTTTTTTTTAAATTTTAATTCCAATTTTCTTAGCAAGTTTGATTGGTCTGATCTGATCATGGATTCGCGAGATTCATCATCGTCGCCGGCTCCAAATCGAGATAGTTCCGCCGGCGAAGACGATGGCGTCCTTCCCGTTACTGCTGCACTCGCTAAAGAAGCCGCTCTTCACTTCCAGTCTAGAAATTTCTCCGAGTGCGTCGATGTGTTGGATCAGCTAAAGTTGAAAAAGGAAGGCGATCCAAAGGTACTTTTTTTTTTTTCAAATTATTTCGCACATGCACGTATTTGTTTCGTTAGTAGATGCGATTGACCCGATTCATTTCTTATCTCGTATCTTTTTTCTTATTTGTTTATTCCTTAAGTTGGAATTTTAACTTCATTTTATCGCGTTTTGTTGTGTAATTTTCCGACTCACTAAAACTTGATTATCAGCTGATTACGGTTGCTGAATTTCTTAAACGAATTAAGCTTAATACTCTAATGTTCACTTCTTTTTTGTATAGTTAATTATTATCATCATATACGTTACCGTGGATTTTAGAAACTCCATAACCATTCTTACTATTGCTGTATTGTGTTTCCACTATATATATTTAACTCATTAATTCCATTGTCGATTTTATTGTCTACACTTAAAGGCATTCATGGCTGTCAGTTAACTTGCTTGGGGCGTTTTTGAACTTTCATATAGGATAGTAATTGTGTACTTAATAAGCATGTGGCAGATTAGGAGAGTCCCATGTGGAGATTTTAGCTTCACCAGTATAGTCCTTTTTTTTCCATGGAGACAGTAGATTCTTTTATGTTAAACATACTACCAAATAGTGTATTCCATTGCAATTTCTCCTAGGCTCCTGCTAATGAATGATATGGATGTTTGAGTTATGATTAGTTTAATTGAATTTCAAATGCAATTTATCCTGTGGTGCTTAATTGAGTAAAACCTAGTCAATATATGACAAGTTGGACTAGAGGGTAGTTATCAAAGATGAAATTCAGAGTTGGTTACGGTGCTGTCATCGTTTTATTGTTAGGCTGGAGAACTATACACTGACATTTGTGTCATGTGCTATGATATGTTACAAAATATTATGGGTTCTCTCTTTCAGCAAGGAAATGGTTAAAATTTTATTCTCAAGTTATCAGAGTGTTTAGTAAATACTACCATGTTACGGATACTTTTTGTAATGCATCAAAAGAAATAATGTTGAGCTGGAGTGGACTAAGAGCATTTCAAGTTCCTCTAATTTTTAAGTAGTTTCTGAGTACAATGATGTTTCATGACCTCCTAATTGTTGATATCATAAATTTCAATGCTTAGTTACTCGTATTGGGTCAACTAGATAAAAAATTCAGTGAAATGAGTGTGAGAATGTTCACTGGCAACTAGTTTTTGCTGAACGTATATAATATTAAATTGAGATGCTTTTTTCTTTTAAAACTTTTTAGGCTATAATTTAGAAAAAAAAATTCTATATTACTATTAAAATAAAAATTAATGATTTTCAAAATGAATTTTTTTAAAATTTTAAAACAGCTTTAAATTATTTTTCCATTTTAGGCTATTTTAAATATTATGTTAATTTTTATCCAAGCCAAAACAAGAAAGTGTCTTAATTCAAAAACGAACCAAGTAAAAGAATGGATAATAAACTGATTCAAAAAAAAAAAAAAGTGCTAGTGGTTCTATCATTCAAGATTTGACGGCTTCAAGGCTGAAATTATTGTTATACAACTTTCAGATTCTACTCAATGTAGTGAAGAAATTATCTAAATATATTTGGGATGGAACTTTTGTAGCATGTCGAAATAGTTTTTGTAGTGCTAACTAGTACTTATAACATGCTGTAGTAAAATTGAGTATTTATTTAATCAGAATGGGTTTTTATTTTATCAATTTTGTCAGCATGAATAAGTTCAGCTGCGGAAGGATTTGTAAGCATGAATACATTAATCAATAACTTCACTTGAATAGCTTTTTACTTCTTTTATAAGTTTGCCCTCTCTGTGGGTGCCGTTAAAATATTTTGATCCAATTGATTGTTCAACAGGTTCTTCATAATATTGCAATTGCGGAATTTTTTCGGGATGGTTGCTCAGATCCAAAGAAGTTGCTTGAAGTCCTTAACAATGTCAAGGTACACATGATTTTTTACCTCCTGGTTTCCTTGGCTGTGCTCTCCCACGAATTTTCTCATTATTAAACAAGTTATGTACCTTCTGTAAAGAATGATTTATGTTTTCCCCAGTTGAAATGGAAGGTGAGTGGAAATCTACTGCTACAGATACTATAGCAAAATTTTAAACAAATACGAAAAACTTATTTTCATCTTCTACTTGATTGAAATATTTTTTGTGAAGCAATTTTCCTCTGTTTAAATGAAAGTTGTTTGTAGGTTGTTTTTCAATTGCTATCACAATTGGGTTAGACTTTCACCAATATGAACTGTGATTACCATTATGAAATCACCACTAGTTAGTATTTACTCTAGGAGATTTGCTATGACATTTATGTATTTGATCACATTTGGTTTGGGCTTGAGGCTCCTGTAGTTGAGTCTTGTGATGAATTCATTTTATTTCTCCCAGTCGCTCTAAATAGGAAAAAAACAATTTTGAGTAGGAGATTTATTGCTAGTTGGATAGAGACTTGCATTGCTATGTCCATGATTTATTTTAATTTAATCTATTCCTGCAATATTTTTTTGCATCTTTCTCTCATTTCTGCTGATTCAGAAGAGAAGTGAGGAGCTTGTTCATGCATCTGGGGAACAGGCAGAGTCTGGTAGCAACGATGGTAATAAATTTACTTCAGGCTCAAAAGGAAGTGGTACAACTATTCAGCAGTTTTCTTCTTCAGATAGCGCCAGTGTTATCTACACAGTTGAATCTGATGCCTCTGTGGCTGCACTAAACATAGTATGCCCTCTTTTTGTACTTTCAAGAGCTCAGGAACAATTATCTTTTCATCAATGGCTTGCAGTAACATGTTTGTTGTGAATTGATTTAATATAGGCAGTCATTTGGTTCCACCTTCATGAATACTCAAAGGCATTATCAGTTCTTGAACCTCTGTATCAAAACATTGAACCAATAGATGAGGTATTTATTTTTATTTATTGTCATTTTGTTTAAACATTTGTTGGTTTGTTTTAATTGCTTCCCTTTTTCTTTATATGCAGACAACAGCCCTTCATATCTGCTTATTGCTGCTGGATGTTGTGTTAGCTTGCCGTGATGCTTCGAAAGCTGCTGTAAGTTCTAAATATTTGTAGTGTTATTGCTTGGAATTCCTTCCAAATTGAAAATTCCTTGCTAATATCTATTGGACCAATTTAGATACGACTGTAAGATAGCTATGACTAACTGTTAGCCTTGTAATTGGGGGTTGAGGAAAGTAAAAGATGATAAAAGACTAGCTTGTGTATAGTGATGTGCAAATTTGTCTACTTAAATGTCCCTAGAGAAATGGAGTGATTTAGCTTAAACTTCCTTGTCCCATGAAAAATGCTTAGTCTTTTCTGGTTGTGAATTTAGGATTCTATAGCTGTACTGCTTTTCATTGGTTATTTAGATAATTTGGGGCTAAATTTTTAGTATATGGTATTGGCTTTTGGATTTCTTTCATATTTTAGGTTTCCATTTCAGCATAGCTATCTGACTCTGTTCAGAGTTCAGATTATTATAAACCCGGTTTGTACTCTGTTCAGTTCTTATGTGATACACCTTATGTTGCTTATTGTTTGAAAGTACTTTGTAATAAATTGGTGACAAGATGTTTTAACATCTTGTAGGTCATACTTGGTTTGAAGATGTAAATAGGAGATAATTTCTAGCATCTTTGCTGATCTTTTGAAAACTATCATTTACGGCATCCACTGTTGGTCTAGATGTTATGGGAGGTTTTACCATGTTAATGTTTTGTTTAAAATTAATGTTTGTATCTTATACACTTGACACTAAGCAGCTTTAGTTATGTGCAGGATGTTTTAAATTATTTGGAAAAAGCATTTGGTGTTGGCAATGTGAACCAAGGGGAAAATGGTAACATGACCACCACCCTGCAATCCACGAATCTAGTTGGAAAATCTTCCTCTGTTCCTAGCAGCTCTTTCGTCTCAGATGCATCTAGTTCAGACTTAGCTGCTAGTGTAAATGCCTCTGAGAATCCTCTATCTAGAACTTTATCAGAAGACCGACTGGATGAAATGTTTTCAACCCTGGATATTGGTGGACAGAACTTACCACGGCCTACTGATCTTACATCTGCAAATGATCATGCCCGGATCACGGTTGATAGATCAATCTCTGGTGTTGATTTAAAGCTGATGTTGCAACTTTACAAGGTTCGGTTTTTGCTGCTCACTAGAAATGTAAAGCTAGCAAAACGCGAAGTGAAGCATGCTATGAACATTGCTCGAGGGAGAGATTCATCTATGGCTCTCCTTTTGAAGGCCCAGCTTGAGTATGCTCGTGGAAACCATCGAAAAGCCATCAAGTTGTTGATGGCATCAAGTAATCGGACAGATGCAGCAACTTCAAGCATGTTCAATAACAATCTAGGCTGCATTTACTATAAGCTTGGGAAGTATCATACATCTGCAGTTTTCTTTTCCAAGGCACTCAGTGTTTGTTCATCTCTTCGTAAGGAGAAGCCTCTAAAGCTATTAACATTCTCACAGGACAAATCTCTGTTCATAACATATAACTGTGGGTTGCAGTACTTGGCATGTGGGAAACCGATACTTGCTGCTCGCTGTTTCCAGAAAGCAAGTTCAATTTTCTACAAAAGACCCCACTTGTGGCTTCGGCTTGCTGAATGTTGTCTAATGGCTGTAGAAAAAGGACTTGTAAAAGGAAGTCAAACTCCATCAGACAAATCAGAAATTAGAGCCAATGTTATTGGCAAGGGTAGGTGGAGGAAACTTCTAATAGAATATGGGGTTTCAAGAAATGGACATGTAGATTCTGTTGAAAAGAATGGTTGGGCTTTAGGTGGTGATGTGCAGCCTAAACTTTCATTATCCCTTGCTAGGCAGTGTCTCTATAATGCATTGCACTTGCTGAACCGTTCAGAATGGAGTAATTCTAAATCTATTTTACCCTCCAATTCATCCGTGGAGAAGAGTGAATCAAGAGATGGTGCATCTTCCAAGAACCTAATCCATAAGAAGTTACCTGTCATCGAATCCAGGGCTTCAACCATGTTAGTTGGTCTAGTTAACTCAAATGGAGATTTGAAAGAGTCAAAGGGGGGAGCTAATCAGGAGATTGTTCAGAACTCCATCTCCTATTATGAAGATATTCACAGAAGAGAAAATCAGATGATTAAGCAAGCTCTTCTTGCTAATCTGGCATATGTAGAGTTAGAACTAGATAATCCTTTGAAGGCCCTCTCTGCTGCACTATTGCTGTTAGAACTACCAGGTTGTTCAAGAATTTATATCTTTCTTGGTCACGTCTATGCCGCAGAGGCTCTTTGCTTACTGAACAAACCTAAGGAAGCTGCGGAGCATTTGGCCATTTATTTGTCTGGGGGCAATAACATTGAATTGC
Organism: Gossypium arboreum; assembly: GCF_025698485.1. Lineage (NCBI taxonomy): Eukaryota > Viridiplantae > Streptophyta > Magnoliopsida > Malvales > Malvaceae > Gossypium > Gossypium arboreum. The sequence goes on from NC_069075.1 coordinate 133,616,890, forward strand.
CGTTTAGTCAAGATGACTGTGAGCAGTGGCGAGTAGAAAAACCTGTTGATTGCGAAGAACCAATTGGAGGAGCGGCAGCTGCCAAGAATCCTTCTCATGAGGGCTTGCAGGAATTCATGTTTCTGAAGCCAGAAGAGGCACGTGGAGCGCTTTATACTAATCTTGCCGCTATGTCTGCAATACAAGGTGAACTTGAGCGGGCCCACCATTTTGTGACACAAGCGTTGTCCCTGGTACCAAACAGCAGCAAAGCCACTATGACTGCAATTTACGTCGATCTCATGCTCGGTAAGTCACAAGAAGCTCTGCCCAAGTTAAAACATGGTAGTCACGTCAGATTCCTTCCCAGCAGTCTACAGTTGAATAAATCCTCTTAATTGTTGTGTGGGTGGTTACAAATTCGACCGGGAGTGGACCACCACACAGTTGGTAGTTTAGCCAGATAGATCATCAATCCTTTTAGAGGATTTGTATCATATATAATATAGTTCAAATTCAGATAATAAGTTTTTTGGCTTTTTCTTCTCCCTTTTAATTTTTCCACATCTAGGGTTCATTTTTCAGTGGTGGGGCTGATTTTCCACCTGTGAATTTGAGATTATGTAGTAGTTCCAATTCAGGCTTATATTGTGTTCTAGTGGCTAATCCCCTCTGGTATTGGAAGAAAAGAGAGATTTAAACGGCATAGATTTTTGTTCATTTTGGATTTGAAATCCTGAGTCATTCATTCAAAACGGGTTATTGCTTTGGCTTCCAATTTTCTTAATTCTTAATTTATGTAATACCCTGTAATCATTTTAGAATTCAAAAACTCATTTTCCATGTCTAAACACTCTCGATATTGGATTAATTTCTGGACTTGACAAATAATTCAATCTTTCGGCTCTGCGATACGACTCATATATATATCTTCCAAATTCCAACTATAATCCTTCGCAGTAACCATTTATTATATTATGAAAGGGGGATATAATTAAGTTGGGTTTGGTTACAAGACAATGTGAGATTTTGCATAAGACAAATATTATTTTGAATCGGTACTTTTATCTTGCTAACTATGTCAAAGATTTTGGAATATAGGGGTAATTTCGACACTATTTATTTCGACAGTCTTACATTTCCCTGGTAATGTTTCTTTTTTTTTTTTTTATGATGATATGATAAAATAATTTTTGATCCCTGAACTTGAACAATCTAAAAGTTTGATGATATAGCACTCTGAGTTTGAAAAATAATTTTTTTATGATGATATGATACAATCTCAGAGAGTAACACCCTCACCCGACTCGATCGCCGAATTTGGGTATGGAGTGTCGCAATTGAACTGGACTGCTCCTAACCACAAATTTCCTACTCAACTATTTTTGGAGAACAAATTTCATTACTCATCAATAATTATTCTTATAACTGAAGCCTTAAATGAAAATATAACTTACTATCTCTAATTTCAAACTCTAAGGGAACTACTTGATTACATTATATCTGTCCCCATGGCGAAGTTCCTAAAGGTGCCCCACTTTCTTGATTCCACATGATCTGGATTAGTCCCTTCTTGAGTTCCTTATCCAGCGAATCCTGCAATCACAAGTCAACCATTGTAAGTTCAAATGAACTTAGTAAGTTTCTTCATTGCGCAAAATGTTCCCTACCTTGTCGGGGTTCAATTAAATAATAATACATCAACTCCCTACTCGTTTGAGATATTTCTTTTAAACCGTCGTAGTGAACTTTTTACTATTCCCAATCCCATCCTCTTGCGGATAGATTGTTGAGTGATTTCCTTCCGACCATTCTACCAGCCTTTGATCAACCTTTATAGATCTTCTGAATGTATTGTCATCTTTGCGGACTCTATCCTTTCTTTTACTTAAATTAGTTCCTCACTTATTCCTATTGTGGGTTCTTCCTTTCACCGTATTCTTATAAGGTTGTTTTTTGGCCTTTCTACTAATCCTTAAATATCCCCCTTGGACAACCATTTCAATCTTGCTTATCTTAAGGTGACTCCTCTTCTTACCTTAATTCAAAGGACTTATTGGCATTCTAACTGGTGAGATAACTTATTGTAATCCCTCGCCACTTGGCGAATCAAGGTTAGCTTAGTTTCCAATTTGGTCAGACTAGTTTTTTGTAATTCACTTTAATTGTATAAATTACCCTGAAATGTAACACGCCCTCATGTTATGAGTTGCTATGACCTATCGTACTTAACCAACTATCATGGAGTGGCCATCTGGTTTCACGATTCTTTTTTCATATTGCATTCCTAAGTCTTTAACGGTTCCCCCTTAAAGAGGAATAGTCTTGACAGTCATACCTGTCATTGGTGTTGTCCCTCATAGTACTCTTCTATCTTGGGTCTCCAACCAAGCCCTCTTGTTCTATGACCCTTTTATCCGGGGTGCTTATGATCTTGACTCTAACCCACAAGTTTCACTAAGCATCTCTCAGCGGTTCTTAACGGCGGATCCTTACTGCAATCCTCTATTTACTCTATCTTTCACATACTTATACACCAAGCACTACGGGCGCAAAAATTCATACGTTTGGTTCCCATCGGTTACCCCCTTATGCCTTTCCAGCTTCTATGACTACTGTTTTAGCGGATTGTTTCCCTTTCTACTTATCTATTTCCTTATTCAACTGATTCCCCCATAGTCTACTAGCTCACTATCGTCGTCATTACTTACCTTTTTTCTTACCCTTTTTTCTTTAGTAGTGGAATTTTCCCACAATTTTTGTCTTGATTTTCCACCCATGTTTATTGTCCTAGTGGACTATCTATACTGCCATAGTCGAGCCATGGTCTTACACAGTACACCCCCATGTTTAATGTCCTGGCGGACTTCATTGGTTGCTATAGTCTAACTATGATCTTACACATTGGGATCCTCGTGTTTAGAGTCTCGGCGAACTATCATGTTTTTATTGTCACAGTGGACTATAATGTGTTTATTGTCCCGATGGACTATCAAAGGATGTCATAGTGTCTTTTAGCTATGGTCTTACTAACTTCTATCATGATGTCATAACATCTTTTAGCTATGGTCTTACTCATCTTTATCATAATTTCATAAACATCTTTCAGTTATGGTCTTACTTATTTTGGCGTATAGCCTCCGATGAAACCCATGGCTTATCCATGATCTTTTTTATATACCCATTCCATTGCATTCCTTCCATTCTTCTATTTCACTGTTCCTAACTTTGATGATCGAACATTGTAGTTTCCCCTCCGCAAGGCCTGGAGCTTCGTTCATCACGGGTGCACTCAACAACTATGTATGGCGGTATCTAACAAAATTACCTTTTTTCCCATTCTTAACTTCGTCTAACCCGTCAATAATTCTCATTCATATGATGCTATGATATTCATGCAATATATGTATTTCTTAGATGAACTAACATGAAATAATGTTAATTCATGCTTACTGAACTAGCATGATGAATACTCATAGACCCATGAAGATTTTCAACATACTTAGCATTTCAGGGTTGGAGTACAGAAACTCATCTGAGACTTCCTCGTCTCATCAGCTTAGTTTTTCCGAATGTTGGAGCTTCCATCCTCCTAATAGCTAAGTATGACAACCAAGGTCATGAATAAAAATCAATATTCACAGCTTAAAAACTCGATTTTCCAAAATCATGCAAAATCCCTTTAAAGGTTTTTTAGAAATCCTTATCTTCGTTTTCTTAATCTAATTGCTTCAGAGAGACTAAAAACCTTACCAGTTTACTAGATTTTCTACTTTTTTTATTTAAACCTTATGATTACCGCTTCATACAGAGCTTCCTTTAACCGTCTCTTCTTCTAAGTAACCAAGTATGAAGATGAAAAAAAAAAAGAGAAAATGAAACAGAACAGAGAAGAACCAACCTGAGGATTCACCTATCAACCCTTATATAGCCCATCACGCACGGTCTTCAGCCGTTTAGAAACCTTCCATTTGAAATCATTTTGTCCCCCACTAAGGGACCGACTAGTTCTAATCCAACCAAACTAGACTTGGATCTCAACCTTGTCCAATTTCAGTTACTAACTTTTCTTGATTTTCTAATTGAAGCCACCAACTCACTGTTTCTTTCAATTTAACCCTTAAATTGTCCCTAATTTCCAAGTTTAAAGGAAATCCAGGCGTGACACAGAGTGTCATATTTAGTGTTCTAATAACCGAACCCATGGTTGAACAAGTTAGACCACCAATCCTCGATTCAACCAGTTTGACCGTCAGACCAACAATAATTAAAAATTTATAAAAATTTAAAAATCAAACAAAACTGGTTTTATATTTAATTTTGATTTATTTATTATTGGTTTGACGGTTGAACTAATTGAACTAGTGGTCTAACTTGTCCACCTGTGTGTTGAATTATTAAAACACTGAATATGACACTCTGAGATTGCACCACATCATCATTTAAAAAAAATTATTTGTCAAACTCAGAGTTTCATTCACCAAAATTTTATATTTTTCAAGTTTAGGGATAGACCTAGTTGTCAAGTTCAAAATGGGCCAAAAAAAGGTATAGGTATCAAAGTGAACCTAGTTGTCAAGTTCATGGGTCAAAAGTTACATTATCCCCTTTTTTTCACGATCATTAATTGAATAGGCTTAAATGAATAACGATTTTCAAGTTCAGAGGTCTAAGTGGATAAAAAAAAAGTTTAAGGACCAATGTAGACCTACTTGCCAAGTTCAAGGGCCAACAGTTACATTATCCCTAATGAAAACTAATAAAATAAGTTATCAAATTCTTTGATATATTCCTCAAGTAACATTTCAACTATATATTATCTTTGGCATATTACTTTCATAACAATTTTACCATTCTTTCTTCTTATCATTTTGGTCAAATTTACCCTTATACTATAACAAATAACATGTTTTAACCAAAAAAAAAGAATCTTCTTTCTTTCGCATCACTTTAATTAAAAGAGAAGTTCTAGTTGTTTTTTTTCCCAACTTCAATTTATTTATTTGAGAAATGATATGAAATAATTCCTTAAAGAGACATGTAAATAAAATATTGTAAGTCTCAACCTTTGTGTAGAAATTAATAAATGGAAAAAAAAAAACTTAAAGGATAAAAAAATGGCCTCGGTAATAAAAAAATTCAATTGATCTCTTTTGTAAATGAAAATTATTTTCGATTGATTTGACCGTTAACAACTATTGACATTGTTGACAAAATTCACTAGAAGCTTACACGTGACATGACACGTAAAAATATGATGATGTGGGAAATAAAATATAAATAAAATGCACATTTGAAATGATAAAAACAAAATGATTGTCCAGATTCATTTTAGATGAGTGAAAAACTATAAAACATTTTAGATTTTACAAAAAATATTAATCTAAAAATATAATAAAAATTTAAAATGTACATTTGGAATGAGTTTGGACGAGTGTCAATCTGTAAAAATTCTTAAAATTATAAAATTATTAATGTAATATCTTATCATTAAATGAATGTCCATCAAAATCAAGTTTAACGTATTTTAGAACTCTAATAGTCATTAAAAGTAGAGTTTTATTTATTCATGCTTTTTATGTCTATAATTACTTATTCTCTTTTTATTCTTTATTTCATAAACCCACTTTTTGAAGATCTCTTCCCTCTTTTCAGGATCGAATATCAATTACAACGATTCGATAAATAGCTCATTGGGATAATTGTAATTAAATAATACTCCCTAGAAATGTATAAGAAGTTTTCTCCTCGTATGGCTCCCAAAAAAAAGAATTATTGATTAAAAGTTATGTCTATGTATGGAATTATAATGCATGAAATTAAAATGTCAAAAAGATCCATAAACCAACAAATCAATTAGATATTTAACCCTATCTTTTTTTGAAATAAAAAGAAGAAAAAAATACTCTTATAACTGAAGTGAAATAACTCTCAAAATGCTAAAAAAAAAAATCCTTCTTATTCTCTTTCCATTTTTTTTCACGATTGTTCTTCCACGAAAAAAATTCTCTTATTTTTTACTTTTGTCAAGTCATAAACCTACACACCCCTCGGAATCTCTAGTTTCTAACCTTAGCCATTTGTCCAACATAATTCAAATTCTCTTAGGAAATTTATAAAACCCATTATTGTTGAAGAAGAAAAGAACGACAAAAATTCAACAAAATAAATATTTGAACCCACTCATTTTCTTAGCTTTTGTTGCCTTCTTACCACTTGGCTACTTAAGAATTCTTAAGTAAATATGCCAAAAAATATATAACTAGTTTTTCGTATTTGGTATGTATTGTCACCTGTCTTTTTAAGGTTTCTTTTAACTTTCTATTATCAAATATATTGGTTCATTGCTATCATTTTTTTTTATCTTACAAAAATTCTTTTAATTTTTGTTTTGTTTTGTTTTGTTTTAGTAACAGTTATGTGAAATGTTGCAAAACTCGAGTTTGTGGTTCTTGATATAACTAGAAAAAACTATTTGTCATGGATATTTGATGCTGAAATCAATCTACTAGCTAAAGGTCTTGAAAATACAATTATGCAAGGAAATAAGAAATTTAAACAAGACAAAGTCAAAGCTACAATTTTCCTCCGTCATTATTTTCATGAATGGTTGAAAGAAGGATATTTGACCATAAATGATCCGCTTGAATCGTGGAATAATCTGAAAAAAATATTTGAGCATAAAAAAAGGTAATCCTTCCTAAAGCTAGTTATGATTAGATGCACCTCAGGTTGTAAGGTTTCAAATCAGTGAGTGAGTATAACTCTACATTATTCAAGATAAACTCTCAACTAAAGTTGTGTGGAGAGAAAATTACTAATGCACACTTATTAGAGAAAACTTTTTCAATCTTTCACATATCTAATATACTCCTGTAGTAGTAATATTTTAAAAAGGGCTTTAAAAATTACTCTGACTTAATCTCATGCCTTTAGGTGGCAGAGAAAAATAATGAACTGTTAATTAAAAACCATGAAAGTCGTCCAACTAGTTTTGCTCCACCCTAGATGTAAATGTGACATTACACAGTAATTCTAAAAGTGAAAGAAATTATGATCGTGGTCGCGGTTGTGGCCATAATTATGGAGGTGGTCAATGCATAATAATTATCGTTATCATGATGGTAATATTGACCATCAAAAGAAGAATAATATTGAAAAGAAAGAAAAAGGTGGTCTAATCAGTCCTTCAAAAAGTACAAAAATTTTGTGTTATTAATGTGGTATAAAGGACATTGGTTGCATACTTGTCGTACACATGAACATCTTACAAATTTATATCAAGCCTCTCCAAAAAAGAAGGAAAAGAATATTGAAACAAGTTTGACAAATCAAACTGATGATTTAGAGGCCCATTTTACACACAAAGATGATAATCTCGATTATAATACTAAAGCAAAATATGCTTATAATGATGATGATTTCAAAGGCCTTGTCGATTTTATCCACTTGGATAGGGAAGATTTTTTGAGAATGACGGTGAAAAAGTTTGGGATGAAAAGAACATTTGAATTATTATTTTCTATTTAAACATTTGATATATTATTTTTTAGGAAAATTTATATTTCCATGTTATTCAATTCTAGAACATTTGATTTATTGTTTTTAGGAAAAAATATTTTTCATTTTATTCCATTTTAATATTTTCTTTTGAATAAATATTGTTTTTTCTTGAACATCACTTATGGTGTATTTTCTATGAAGAAAATGAATTTTCCCATATCTTTGGTTGGTCCCAAGATAAAAAAAAAATGAAAATATGTCTTACAGACTCTACTACAATGCATACAAGACTTAAAAATAGGACATATTTTTCTCAATTAATAGAAAGTGACGCAAATGTTAATATCATACCTAGCAGTGCAAATCTAATTGAAGGCGTCAAAAGAGCTACAATATTATTACCTCGAGGGACAATTTATACATGATGCACTATTTTCATCTAAGTTTCAAAGAAATTTATTAAGCTTTAAAGATATTTGACGAAATGGATATCATATTAAGACTACAAGGGAGAAAAATATTAAGTATTTGCAAATCATTATAGTTGTATTTGGAAAGAAATATATATTGGAAAAATTGCATGCCTTGTCTTCTGGTTTGTATTACAAAACTATTAGGACAATTGAAACACATGTTACAACAAACCAAAAGTTTATAGATCCAAATTTATTTACTATTTGGCATGATCGATTAGGTCATCCTAGATCATTGATGATACAAAAAATCATTGAGAACTGACATGGTCATCCATTGAAAAGCCAAAAGATTCCCTAACCTAAAGAATTCTCATGTGTTGCTTGTTTTCAAGGTAAATTAATTACTAGACCATCACCGGTTAAAATTGGGTTAGAATCACCTACATTTCTAGAATGCATTCAAGGTGATATATGTGGACCTATTCACCCACCATATGAACCTGTGAAAATAAAATAAAATAAAATAAAATAATAAAAACATACAAATTTTTACGTGGAAACCCTTTCGAGAAAAAAACCAAAGGCAGAGGAGAAGAAAATTCACTATGTTGAATTCGATTTTTTTACAAGAGGAAAGACTATGTCTATTTATAGGCTTGTAAAGCCATATTCTAGTAAGACTGAAACTCCTTATTCTAATCAATATAAAATAGACGGAGTTTATTAAGGTTTAAAAAACCTTATTCTAAAATAAAATAAAAGAAGTGTAATTCTATATGGATTCTTCTTTTATTTTATTTTACCACGGTATTTTATTTAAATAAGGATTCGGGTCACTTAATTCTAACAATCTCCACATTGACACCAATTCTCAATGAACAAGTTCTTCATCGTGAACTCTTAACGAACAAGTTCTCCACCTCTTCCATAAAATCCCTTAAGGGTTTAACTTCAACAATGAACACCAACCAAGTCTAAGCAATGCTCAAACTTGGTTATAGGAAGTGACTTAGTCATCATATCTGCAGGATTTTCATGAGTACTAATTTTGCTCACAACTATATCACCACGAGCAATAATATCACAAACAAAATGATATCGAACATCAATGTGTTTTGTTCTCTCATGAAACATTTGATCTTTGGTAAGAAAGATGGCACTCTGACTGTCACAAAATACTGTACTGATTTGAAGGTCTTCATTGAGTTCACTAAAGAGTCCCCTCAACCAAATAGCTTCTTTACAAGTTTCAGTAATCGCCATGTACTCAGCTTCAGTGGTAGACAAAGCGACTGTAGTTTGCAAAGTGGCTTTCCAACTGATTGCACAACCTCCGATTGTAAAGACATAACCTATTAAAGATCTTCTTCTATCAAGGTCTCCAGCAAAATCAGCATCAACATACCCAATGACTCCATCTCTAGTTCTTCCAAACTGTAAGCCAACATCAGTAGTACCTCGTAAGTATCTTAAAATCCACTGAACTGCTTTCCAATGTTCTTTACTGGGATTCACCATATATCTACTAACTGCACTAACTACATATGATAATTCTGGACATGAACGAACCATAGCATACATGAGAGATCCCACTGCACTAGAGTATGGAACATGTGACATGTACTCAATCTCATCATCTGATTGTGGAGACAAAGTCGATCAAAGCCTGAAATGGGCTGCTAAAAGAGTACTAGCAGGCTTAGCACTCTACATATTGAACCTGCAAAGAACTTTCTCAATGTACCCCTTCTGACTTAGGTACAATTTACTTGCTTTTCTATCTCTGAGAATCTCCGTACCAAGTATCTTCTTTGCTGGTCCCAAATCTTTCATCTCAAATTCTTCACTTAGTTGGGCTTTGACCTTTCTTATCTCTCCTTTATCTTTTGCTACTATTAACATGTCATCAACATAAAGAAGTAGATACACAAAAGAACCATCACTGTTTTTCTTAAAGTAAACACAACTGTCAAAACTACTTCTTTTGAAATCATGAGAAGTCATAAAGGAATCAAACCTCTTGTTCCACTATCTTAGTGACTGTTTTAAACCGTAAAGGGACTTTTTCAGCAAGCAAACATAATCCTCTTTTTTTGAGACTGTAAAACCCTCTAGTTGTTGTATGTAAATATCCTTCTCAAGTTCTCCACGAAAAAACACAGTTTTTACATCTAACTGCTCAAGCTCCAAATCATACATGACCACAATACCAAGCAAAGCTCGAATCAAACTATGCTTAACAACTAGGGAGAACACATCTGTGAAGTCCACTCTTGGAATTTGACTGTAACCCTTTGCAACAAGCCTTGCCTTATATCTAGGTTCTTCAACTCCTGAAGTCCCTTCTTTCTTTTTAAACAGACATTTACAACGAACAGTCTTCTTACCTTTAGGAAGTTTCATAAGATCCCATGTTTTGTTTTTGTGGCGTGATTCCATCTACTATTAAATAGCAAACATCCGTTTTTCTAAGTTTTCACAACTAACCGCCTCAGAATAATTAGATGGCTCTTGATTCGCATTTATATCTTCAGCCACATTTAAAGCATGAGCAACTAGATCAGCCTCAGCATACTTCTTTGGAGGTTTAATTTCTCTCTAGTTCTGTTTTTGGCAATAGAGTATTGCGGTGAAGAAGCAACTCTATTCTCAATTTTTGTACTGGCTTGAGGAGTCGACTCTGTATTAATCTGATGCTCCACCTACTTTTGATTTTCTTTATTGGAAGAGTCTTTAAGAGATAAGTTAGGTAGCATAGCAGTTTCATCAAAAACAACATCTCTGCTAATCATAACTTTTCTATTTTCAGGACACCATAACTTATACCCTTTTACACCAGCTTTATAACCAAGAAAAATACATTTAATGGATCTCGGTTCCAATTTTCTATTATCAACATGAGCATACACAGGACACCCAAAAATCTTTAAAATAGAATAATTAGCAGGATTACCAGACCATACCTCTTGTGGAATCTTTTTCTCAATGGCAACGGATGAGGATTGATTGATCAAAAAACATGCAGTAGAGGCTGCTTCGGCCCAAAACGACTTTAGTAAGTTGGCATTTGACAACATTCATTGAACCTTCTCCATGATCGTTCTATTCATTCGTTCTGCAATGCCATTTTGCTGTGGAGTATGGCGAACTGTCAAGTGTCTCACGATCCCTTCTGACTTGCACAATCTATTAAACTCATCAGAACAGAACTCTAAGCCATTGTCTGTGCGAAGGTATTTTATTTGTTTTCCCGTCTGTTTTTCAATCATAATTTTCCAAGACTTAAATACAGAAAACACATCGCTTTTCTGCTTTAAGAAGAATGCCCAAACTTTTCTGGAAAAATCATCAATAAAGGTTAGCATATAATTAGCTCCACCTCTCGAAGGCACTCTAGATAGCCCCTACAGATCAGAATGAATATACTCCAACATTCCTTTTGTGTTATGGATTTCTTCGGTGAATCGAACTCTCTTTTACTTCCCAAAAACACAGTGTTCACAAAAATTCAGTTTGCAAATTCCTTGCCCATCAAGAAGTCCTCTTTTGCTACCCTAGGCGCATATGCCAAAGTTTAGTAATATCATCATCTGACAAGGAAGAGGAAGCGACATCTGCATTACCAGTAATAGTAGAACCCTGCAAAACATATAACTTGGCAATCTTTCTCTGCCCTTTCATCACAACAAGGGAACCTTTGGAAATCTTTAAAACCTCACATTCAGCTGTGTATATGTACCATTTTGAATCAAGAGTACTCAACGAAATTAAATTTCTTTTCAATTCTAGAACATGTCGTACGTCACTAAGTGTTCTAACAACTACATCAAACATCTTAACTTTAATTGTTCCAACACTTGTAATTTTACACAAAGCATTATTTCCCATCAAAATAACACCTTCAAACATTGTTTCGTAAGTTTTAAACCAATCTCGATTGGGACTCATGTGGAAGGTGTAGCTTGAATCAAGTATTCACTTCTCTCTTACTTTAGAATCATTGACAGAAGCAACTAGAAGTTCACCATCGTTGTAGTCTTCTACAATATCAGCTTCACCAGAATTTTCTGGTTGTTTTCCTTTTTGATTCGCAGCTTCCATTTTAATCTTATTCTGTAGCTTATAGCACTCAGATTTAATATGTCATTTCTTCTTACAGAAGTTGCAAGTTTTACCTCTATTTGACGACTTTGATCTACCTTTAGATTTATTGCGAGGATTCCGTTCCTGTGTCCTTCCACGATCATCATCAGCATCCCGATCTTGTCTTCCACGAACAATGAGACCTTCTCCCTGAGAGTCGGTTTTAACCACAAGATGCTTCATCTTATCATACAAGGTCAAAAAATCATAAACCTTATCAACTGTGAGAGACTTGCGGCTATATAAAATCGTGTCTCTAAAGGTTGAATAAGACGGGGGCAACGAACAAAGTAGAATCAACCCTAAATCTTCCTTATCATACTAAACCTCCATAGCCTCCAAGTTTGAGAGAATTTCTTTAAACACTGGTAAGTGTTCGTGTACAGACGCACCTTCCTCCAAACGATGAGTATAAATACGTTGCTTCATATGCAACTTGCTTGTTAGAGTTTTCGACATACATATTTGTTCTAGTCTCTTCCATAATGCAGCGGCGGTCTTTTCTTTCATCACATCTTGCAAAATTTCGTTGGACAAATGCAGATGTAATTGTGTTAACGCCTTTCGATCCTTACACTTCTTCTCTTCATCTGTTAATGTCGAAGGCATCTTATCTATCCCTAGCAGGGCATCCTCCAGATCCATCTGCGCAAGAACTACTTGCATCTTAATCTTCCACAATGCGAATCTGGTGTTGCGATCCAACAGCGGAATTTCATACTTCAAAGACGTCATTACCATGATCGAGATGAACAACCTGAAAGCTCGGATACCAATTTGTGAAAATAAAATAAAATAAAATAAAATAATAAAATTTTCACGTGGAAACCCTTTCGGGAAAAAAACTACGGGCAGAGGAGAAGAAAATTCAGTATGTCGAATTCAATTTTTTTACAAGAGGAATAGACTATGTCTATTTATAGGCTTGTAAAGCCATATTCTAGTAAGACTGAAACTCCTTATTCTAATCAATATAAAATAGATGGAGTTTAATAAGGTTTAAAAAACCTTATTCTAAAATAAAATAAAAGAAGTGTAATTTTATATGGATTCTTCTTTTATTTTATTTTACCACAGTATTTTATTTAAATAAGGATTCGGGTCACTTAATTCTAACAGAACCATTTAAGTATTTCATGGGTTTGATAGATGCATCTACAAGATGGTCACATGTGTGTTTATTATCAGCTCATAACCTGACGTTTGCGAGATCACTTGTGCAAGTAATTAAATTAAGAGCACAATTTCTAAATTATTCAATATAGACAATTCATCTTGATAATGCCGGTGAGTTTACATCTCAGGCTTTCAATGACTATTGTATGTCAATTGGAATAATAATTGAAAGTCCTGTTGCTCACGTTCATACATAAAATGGTTTAGTAGAATCATTTATTAAATGCCTCCAATTAATTTCTAGATCGTTACTTATGAGAACAAAATTTTTTGTTTCAGCATGTAGATATGTTGTTTTACATGCTACAACACTTGAACGCATCAAACCAATAAGTTATCATTCATTCTTCCTATTGCAATTGGTTTTTGGTCAGGAGCCAAACATTTCCCATATTAGAATATTTGGATGTGCTTTATGTATCTCAATTGCTCCACCACAAAGCACAAAGATGGGCCTTCAAGGAAGATTAAGAATATGTATTGGTTTTGAATCTCCTTCAATAATTAAATATCTTGAACAAATGGCAGGAAATCTATTTACGACACGATTTTTTGATTGTTAATTTGATGAAACAATGTTCCCAACATTAGGGGGAAAAAATAAAAAGCTGATAAATGAAATTAAATGGAATGCATCGTCATTATCTCGTATAGATCCTCAAACAAATCAATATGAACTAAAAGTTCTAAAGATAATACATTTGCAAAATATTGCAGATAAACTATCATATGCATCTACTGACTTAAAAAAGTTACTAAATCTCATATACGAGCTGAAAATACTCCAATAAGAACTGATATCTCTGTAGTACAATATTATAATAAAAATAAAAATAAGTCTCACTTGAAGCGTGGTAAGATAATCGTGTAACACGCCATACCCGATTGGGTCATCGAACCCGAGTTACGGGATGTTACCACAAAAAAATAGAGATCATCACATGCAATTTCGACTAAAAAATCAATTGATCATTTCATAATCTATGCTAAACATTATTAACAAACTAATTCGAGTCCTAATAGAGCTTACGAAAGCTTTTAAAATAAGTTCAGGATTAAATGAGGACTAAATTAAAACTTATGCAACAAAATATGGCAAACATAAAAATAGGGGTCACACGGTTGTGTGGCTAGGTCATGCCCATGTGTGCATATGTCAAATGACCATGTGTCTAGGTCGTGTAACTAACTGTGATTGTGTGATCCAAATATTACAAAACTTACAGTATCCATATGGGCGTGTGGCCAGCTCGTGTGAGGCACATGCCCAAGTGCTAGGCCATGTGGGACAAATATGTGTCATTTTAAGTGTTCAACATATATAAGCAAGCTTATGATTCATGTAATGCATAAATGGAAACAAAACCTGTACAAAAACTAACCAACCATCATATCAAACATGTAACTAACCATTCTTAAGGCCATTTATTCATAAAACATAAATCTTTCTTTTTAATAAGCTTAATGACCTAAGCAATCAACATTTAAACAACAAGTATTACTCATCCATGATATTATTTTCAGTTTAACTCAAAACATATCATAGATAAACTTTTCCTAGTCTTCTAACCAATATGCCTCAATGGAACCTTTTTACAACAAGATGTTATATATATACCATATTTCATCCAATCATATCATCACCAATATGCATACATTCCAAACATTCATTTCAACCTTGATGAAACTTACCAACTTCCAAAATCACATTTAACACAAGTGGTCAATAATTATTCTTCATCCAAACTTGTTTATACACACATAAAGCACACACATATATACATTCACAAACCATAGAAATAAAACAAATGTTCACATGTCTCACACCATTTCCTTCCAAAATAACACTTATACATTTAACCTGTATACATGCCACATAACTAATAAAGAACATTTCAAAAGAGTTACCGAGTTGATGCTAGATAGTGTGAGTTTTGAAGAGATCCGATAGCCGTGTTCCGTAAAATGTCAACCACAAGAAATAGGAAACAAACCGAGTAAGCTTTACAAAAGCTTTGTAAGTTCATATAAAAACATATACATTAACTTACCTTAACCACCAAAAATACAATTATATAACTAAGTATTCATGGCATATTCAATCCTGACATTTCATTTCACAATTAATAGGTGAGTCTTTCGTATATTCATGTAACAAGACAATCAATAATATATTTCAATCAATTCAATCCAAGTATTCCATGCTTATTCAAGTAAACAAGTCATTCAATTATCTTATTTAATCAAGACAACTCAATGAAAAATAGTAAAAGGGTTCAGATACATGGGTTACAATATTAGGGAGCACCAAGGTGCTAACAGGGGCACAAAAATGCATACAAAAGCATCGAAGTGGAAATAGGGCACTGGAGTGTAAACATGAGCACAAATGTGCTATCAAGAGCACCGTAGTACTAATAGGATTAGATGTGTGCTTATATTGTTTGCATTTTGGTACCCCTTTTTAGTACTACGGTGCTCCCTGATATATTTACCCGAGTATCTGAATTACTTTTGCTATAGTTCATTAGGCTAATCAGTTAATGAAATAGAGAAATGACAGAATGATTATACGTGTTTGACTAAAAATGTTATATGTTGTTAAAAAGATATAAATGAGATATAATTAATGATTCGAAATAAATGACAATGAATTGGATTGATATGCTATATGATGAGTGAATAATGTAATTGTAGTAGATAAGAATTTGATGATACTGATCAAATGACATTGAATTGAATTAAATGGATGTTATGATGGATTGGTATTAAATTGTATAGTATGAACTAAAATAAAGTATTTTATGATTGAATGTGGTATACCCACCTTGTATCTGTGAAATGTGGTGACAGAAAAGTTGTATAATTAGCTAATTCATTAAATTAATTGTGATTCAAGGTGAGTTTATTTCTTTAGTTTATATGGACTTACTAAGTATTCAAAATGCTTACTCGGTTATGTTTTTATTTTGTAGTTGTCTTTTGCAGATTGTGGCGGTCGGATTACACCAGAGCTCATAAAATCAAGCGTTCTATTTGGTAGTTTTTAATCGTACTAGACTCGATAATGTGGCATGTGTCTAAGTTTAAATGTGATTAAATGTTTAATTTGGATGTTGAAGAAATGATCTATGTATAAAATATTTATTTTGGTATGTGCATATACCCATGATGATGATGATATGCTTAAGTATAATGGTAATAGTGAATGTTGATAAATGTTTGAATAATTGATATTACTTTGGTAGATGCATATTAAGCTTGAAGGTATGTAACTTGGTAATATGGTAGTTTGGCGTATGCTTAGTCTTGAATCATGAAAGAGTTGAGATTTGATAATGCTTGGATGGATTATTGAGATATATGTGCTAAAAGATAGTTGTAATGTTTGAGGCCTAAAAAGTCAAGTTTGATTTGTGAAATGTTAATCTATGAAAATTTGTTTTTATGGAAAACGAAATTGTATTTTAAATATTATAACAATTTGTTTGTGATGGTGCCAAAATGGAATATTAGTTAGGCGCTATTAGAATGCTTTTGTGATATGTTTTGGTTATGGCATTTAGGTGTTCGAACAACATTTTAAGTTGATAATGTGTATATTTGTGGATGCCATGAATGGTAGGTTCTGAACTAAGCATATATAAGGTATGTCTTGGGTCACATGGTTGGCTACATGGCCATGTGTCATGCACAAGTTAATGGCACGACAGTGTGCCACTGGTATTTAGGAAGTATGAAAATAGCACAATTTTAAATTATCACACAAGCTGGCCACATGTAGACTTAGTATGCCAGATTGTTACACAGTCACAATTAGTTACACGAACCAATCACACGGCCATCTGAATTTTTTTTGAGTTTTTTCACTTTAATTCACATGGCCTTAGTGATTTACATGGTCATGTGACTCAATGCTACATGGTTTCAGCCTGTCACACGACCGTGTGACCCCTATTTTGTAATTTTGCTCATCTTTTGTGAAATTTTTCAATTCAGTCCTTGATTGATTTCGAGTTGATTTTAGAGCTTTCATAAGCTTGATTTAAGCCCGATATTATATGCAAAGCATGTTTTGTTTGAATAATTGAGATTTAATGGATGTTTTAAAAAAATTTCATTTAAAATTGCATATTCCTATTTTGTTAATTACTGTAGCATCCCGTAACCCAATTGCGGCAATGAAGACGGGTGAAGGGTGTTACAAACAAGACCATCTTTTTTGTTGATAGTGAAATGTGATTCAAAGTCATCATTAGATTTCCCTTCAACTGTTACATAATTTGGTATCCAAAGAGGTTGAGTGTGTTGCCTTCTTAGAAGTTATTGTTCTAGAGCTTATTCTTTCTGTGCAATGTCATCTTATTGTACAAGACCTTCATCAACATATTCTTCTATTTCCTCCTTCTGATCATCATTTACTTCGACATTAATTTTATTGTCATTCCAATCCAACTCTGGTTGAACTGAGCTTGTATATTCTTCACCTCAATTTTAGCATTTGTTATTTTCAAATACAATTTCCTGACTAACATTATCCTTTTATTTATGGGATTATAGAGTCAATATGCCTTTGATTCTTCATTGACTCCCAATAGGACAAAAGTTACTTTGTGTTGTTCTAATTTAATTCGAGTGTTAGCTCATACATGTACATAAGCTATACATCCAAAGACTCTAAAATATCTAACAAAAGTTTTTTTCCCATTCCAAGCTTCCTCTGGCGTCTTGTTCTGCACTGCTAGTGTCAGGCTTCTATTCAGAACATGTACTACCTAATTAATAGCTTTTAACCAGAAACTTTTCGAAATACCTTTTGCTATCATCATGCTTCAAACCATATTCATTATGGTACGATTCATTTGCTTAGGAATGCCATTTTATTATGGCAAATATGAAGTAGTAAGCTGTCTTTTTATCCCATTTTCAACACAAAAATTTAAGAATTCTAATAAAGTGAATTCACCTTTACGATCTGTTCGGAGACTTAATTTGTAGACTCACTTCCTGTTCAACCTTTCCTTTAAATTCCTTGAAAATTTTAAATGCTTATGATTTTTCATGTTGAAAATAGATCTATATCTTTCGACTACAATCATCTATGCAAGTGATAAAATATCTATTGTTGTTGTTGGAAATTGGTTAAATAAGGCCACATAAATCGGAATGAACCAATTCCAGCGGCCACTTAGCTCTCCACGAACTCTTTTTAGGGATCTCATTGTTTCTTCTCATTTAGACATTCCTTGTACACTATTAATGGTTTTATTAGTTGTGGCAACCCAAATACCATCCCCTTCTGTTATAGGATGTTGAGTCCCTTGAAACTCAAATGATCATAATGAAAATGCCATAATTGACCAATAATTGACCATTTGGTAGGGACACTGCTGCAATTTTGAACATGCGATTAGGGGAATCATAGATTTCATGATAACACCCCTCTCAAGATGATAAATCTTGCAATTTTTGTGTTCAATAAGCATAGCTAGACCCTTCTCTTGAAGCTGTCCAACACTTAATAATTTATTTTTCAAATCAGGCACATAAAATACTTTAGTTATTATCTGTATTTGATTGTTAATCTGCAGCCACACATTCCTTTTTCCTTTTACCACCAAGATTGCATTGTTTCTTTACTTCACATTATCTACAAATTGCTTATTGAAGTTTGCAAAATATTCTTTCCGATTACACTTGTGAGTGTTGCAATTAGATTCTAAGAACCAATCATCAATTTATGTGAGTCTCAAGGCCGAAAATAAGCCTCATGAATATTATGGGCTCAAATTTCCTCAAAGCCCAACAACGAGGTCGAAGGCTAAGCAAATCTGAGTAAGATTGAACAAGACCATCCAAGACTTCATTACCAAGGACCTAGATATGCACACAATCGAAAAAGAAAATCAAGATTCACTTTCTTGTTTTCAAGAAAATCAAGAAACCGAATCTTGGTCCCATTTTATTGTTTAGGATAATTTCAAGAATCAAGAAAATCAAGATTTTAAATTTTGGAAATCTTGGTCCAAGAAACCAAATCTTGCAGCCAAGACACATTGGATTTCATGTACGATCTTGAACGAGCCAATTTCGAGAGCAAATGGATCACAAGACCAAGTTTTTTAAAAAATGGCCTATTAAGATGTTTACAAGCCCATATTAAAGTTTGGAAAGTAATTTAATTGAATATCAGGCTAATTTATCAAAGTGGCCCAAATTTTAAAATATTTAAATTATAAGTCCAATTTTATTTTAATAGGTGGATCATCATGTAAGAATTCAGCCCAAAGAGCCATTTAATTCCTTTGGCTGAATTCCCATTAAAAGTCCACAATTAGAATTATTTTGTTTTTTTATTTAATGAGTTGTCATAATAGTTATTCCATTAGGGTTAGAAAAATTTATCTTGTGGTCTATAAGTAGCATGGACGTTCACCCTTATACACACACAATTGATTTATGTTTTTTTGAGTTAATAATAATTCTCTTTGAGTTTTTCTTCAAGAATTGCTCTTGAGTTTCTTTTGGAAGTTGTTTTAACAACCTTTCAAGTTTTGTGAATCACCTTCAAGCTTTTTCTTGCCAATATCTTTTTCTTGGAGGGGGAATGAGTTATGGATTCTTAATGTTTCCAAGGTTTCTTAGGACGTCATCTTCTCTTCTCTATCCATAATTTATCGTTTCTTGCTTATTTAAGTTAGTTCTTACTATTTTGGCTTGCTGATTTTATTGATTTTTGTTCTAGGTTAAAGTTACTTCAATAAAGATGTTCTCCTATCTTGTTCCATCAAGGAACACATCAAAATTAAGAGTTTTAATCTTTTCTTGTTGTTTCAAATATTCTTACACAAAATAGTTTGTTTTTGTTTTTGAAATCACTTTTAACAAATCCGTTTGTGTTTTGATTTTCTAGATCTGGTTGGGGCATTTCCTTGAGGTCCAAGGACGGTTTATACCCATCCAATAAACCCTAATTCATTCTCTTTTGAACT
This sequence comes from Gossypium arboreum, assembly GCF_025698485.1. Lineage (NCBI taxonomy): Eukaryota > Viridiplantae > Streptophyta > Magnoliopsida > Malvales > Malvaceae > Gossypium > Gossypium arboreum. The sequence goes on from NC_069075.1 coordinate 133,637,099, forward strand.
CTTTACCAGCCAGTTCATCTTTCTTTTGTTTTAATTTCGTTTGACTCTCCTTTGCGACAACTAATATGTTTTCATTGTTTCTCATTTCAGTTTATGCTTGTCTAGAGATCTAGGATAAATCCGCTACTTAGACAAACTTTACAATCCACTTCCGTATTCATCCACATCATTCTTTATCATTAGTCTTGAGCTGTTCATCCTCAACCCGAACTATGAGCAACATTTCTTTAGAAATATCTACATGGTTGTTTTTTTTGCTCTGATATTCCCACTAAAAGTGCCCTAGTTTATGGCAATTGAACCATTCAACAGTGGATTTGTCAATTTTTTTCCTTCCACGTCTTCAACCTCGTCCTCGGCAGCCATCACGACCTCATCCTCAATTAGAAAATACCCTATAAGTCACTTTCAAGGCTTATTCCTCTTCTAGGCTAGTCATCTTTTACTCATACACTAGCAAACTGCTTTGTAATTCATCTATGGACAAGTTGCTAGTGTCTTGTGCCTCATCAATAGAATAGACCACATAATTGAATTTTGAAGTCATAGATCGCAATATTTTTTCCACTACTTCTTTATCACTTTTGTGTTCACCATTAGCATTCATCTTGTTCACAACCGTAAGTGTACCGGCGAAATAATCATTCACCATCCCTCTAGTCTTCATGTGGAGTGTCTCAAACTCCTTATTCAAAACATGTAATTGTGCTCGCTTAAGTCGAATTGGAACCTTGGTATTTTTTCTTTACAGTCCCATATGTCATTGGATATTTCCTTATTAAGAATTGTCTCAAGAATAGATCGATCCAAAGCTTGGAATAAATAATCCTTCGTCTTCAAGTCATTAAGTTTCTATTCGTCAATATGACGTTGTTATGCCTCAATAAGTGTCATTCCAGCATGTGCTAAAGTGCTAGAAAAAAATTAGTTGCTAAAATATTTAACAGAATATCTGCACAATTTATTCATGTGCTTGACCAAATATATATAGTTGAGCTTACAAAATAAAATATCCAAAAGATAGTAAACTAAATCCAAAACTATTTGCTGATTTCCAACAATTGCCGAACTAGAAACAAAGAAATATAACTCTAATAAAATCAGGTGACTTATTCAAAGCTAACAACCACCAGTATTCTAGCAATAGCTGGAGACTTATTCAAACATATCTAACAAGGTACATATTAGGGTTAACATGCAGTAAACTCTTCACAATTTCCAGGTACCTTTTTTGTTGTTGCTAAGTGAAGTGGTGATTACTTTCAGGAATCGACTTCTTTGGCTACCTCAAGCTTTTGAGTGAGAACTTCATCAACGAATTGTAGATGGCCAAGCATGGAAAGTAACGTGCAAAGGTGTTTCAGGGCAACTATCAGTGATTAGTCTATCAACAATCAATGCACCCTCTTCTCTTGAACCAAATTAAGTAACTAAATCTTATTGCCTTTTACCGTTGCAACATATAATACTTTCTCTCCATTTTTTAATTTTCTATTCACTAAATGGAAAAGATGATCCTAAAGAAACTTGAATTAATAATTGATAATATTAGTTTATATTTGAGATAGTTGATAGACATGTGAATTCTGTGCGCCTTACAATATAAGATTTACAAAAATATATATAGTTACTATTGAAGTTTCATTCTTTTAATCAAAAGTTATTATTATTTTAAAGTTTGAATATTACAAATGTAATACATTTACAAACCCCAATCAATTATAATATAAAATTAAATTAATATAAAATACATCAAATGCAAAATTCATACAAAATTCACACGTAATGAGACGAAGATCTACGCATTATAATTACACATGATAAGACTCAAATTTAAGTACTCAAAACCCAAAATCTTTACCTTAACCAATAAACAAAGCTTCATACACTAACCTTACTAAAATTGATTCCAAATAAACTTGATACAATAATTGATGCTATTGGTTTATATTTTGAGAAAAGTAAATAGGTATTTGAAGTTTGTATCTCACAATTAAGGTAGTCAGTACTATATTGGTGAATGTATCATTTTTTTTTCTAGAATTGGTACACACTGGTATTAGTCTATTTCGATGTACTATTTAAGATTTATCGATTTTTAAAAAATTAACACATGCATATAAAAGTATTTACAAATATCAAATAAATGATACTGAATAAATTTTAAATATGAAATATCCATAAATTATATAAAATACTCATTAATAAACTCTACAAATTCAAATTTATCATTCAATAAATTCAAAATTAACAAGGAAAAAAGCCAAAGGGTGACAGAATTTTTAACAAAAGAAAATGAAAGATGAGTGAGTATTTTTTCTTTGATAATCGCGCCAGTGAATTTTTTATTATATTTTAATTTTTATATTTTAAATGTGAGAGTGTATTTTAAAAATTTAAAATATTAAACTTTATTTTTAGTGTAATATATTTTTTATTGTTCAATACATTCCAATTAAGTCATTAACATAACAATAAATAGTTAAAAAATTATATTTATTAATATTATTTATGCACCGATCAAAGCACTATATTTCAACTAATGCAACTAGAATTGACTGAAATAAGTTGGTGCAATCGATATGAATCAAAATTTTCATCAATATAGAAAAAAACATATTATTTATTCCGTGTTAACATTAAAACGATGCAACCAACCGATACTACTGAAACTGATGTAAAACCAACCACTAAACATATTATTTTTTAAAGCAAGTACCAAGATCAAATAATGATGATGTGAATGGCCTAATATATATATATATATATATATATATATATATATATATAGCAAAAATTTAGTAAAATTCGGTGATCATTCTTGACTTATTAACAATAATTCATTTTCATCCATGCCCTTTGAGATTTATATTTATCAACTAATGTTTCATTTTCATTTATTCCCCCCATGATTTGTATACCCAAATACACCTCAATGATACCAATGGACACCTACAATATGAGATGAAGACAAAAGAGACCACCTAAATTAGCAAAACAGAACATGGATTCACCACCACAGCCTTCATCCTAAAAATTGCATGGTTGTCTGAGACCACATCAAGCCGGACCAAACAACCCATAAAGATAATTAAATGTTATTAACTTAAAAAATTATAATATAAAATAGAGAAACTGTGTATTATATCAATTAAATTACGGGGAAAATATTAATGTTATGTTTAATTTTCCTTAAATTTTCACTTTTGATTAATGATAAGAACTAAAATGTTAAATGAGTGAATTAATGATAAGAAGGCGTGTTACAGCTGGTTTTGCACCCTTTCTCTTCTGTTCATAATTCCTCTAACTTCAAACCATGTCCCTTGTAAGTAAGTGAGTGCACATGTCGTTTTCTCCGCCAAACTCGGACAACATTATTTTTCGAATTCAAATTTCAAGCGCTTTACCCTTTTTTTTTTCCGCACTGTTTTAATAAAAATCCTCCTCAACTTCCCCAACTCCAACTCCATTACTTCAGATCTGAATTCCCAAATATATTTGCACAATCCAGAGCAGAGTAATGGGGATATTGTACGGGATGGTAGCAAGGGGGCAGGTGGTGTTGGCCGAGTTCAGCGCAACTCAGACTAATGCCATTGCCAGCGTTGTAGCCAGGCTGATACTGGAGAAGATGAAAGAAGTGAAGAATAATAGTATTTCATCGTTTTCACATCATCCTTATATTTTTCATGTCAAGGGAACCGATGGTCTCACCGTTCTTTGCATGGCCGATGATGCCTCCGGAAGTAAGTCTATAGCTTACAAAATTCTTACCTATTTCTCCGTTTATTGTCCTTTACATACAAATTAAGGTTTTTGATAATATCTGTAGGGATAATCCCTTTCGCTTTCCTTGAAGATATCCATAAAAAATTTGTAAAGACATTTGGTCGTGCTGTTCATTCGGCTTCAGCTTATGCTATGAATGATGAATTCTCCAGGGTTCTATGTCAACAAATAGATCATTTCTCAAGAAACCCAAATGTTGATAGATTAAACCGTTTAAAAGGGGAGATGAACCAGGTTCATTTTCAAATTTATTTGTGTTCATTTGGTTGATACTTGAAGTTTCAGGATTCAAGATTGATAAATTCCAATTTCATAAATTTGTACATATATAGGTACAGAGTGTATTGATTGACAATATTGAGAAAGCCTTGGAGAGAGGCGACCGCTTGGCGCTTCTTGTTGAAAAGGCTATAACAATGCAGCAGCCTATGCAGGGGAATAATAGTACAGTTGCGCTCAAAAGGAAAGCTCGTAGTTACAGAAATGCTATGTGGTGGAGAGATTGTAAGTTCACGTAAGTATGCTAAAAATATTCTATTCTGAAACGAAACGTGAAAGATTACTGGAGGTGGGTGGTGGATTGATTCCGTTTCAGTTCATGTAATTTCAAGAATGAGCTGTTGATGACGATGATGATGATGTTGTCTTGCAGGGCGACATTGATGCTGTTGTTTTTGCTGACCATCGTTTATGTTTCGCTAGCATTTGTTTGTAATGGCCTCTTTTTATCGTCCTGCTTCAATCATATGACAATGGCTTCCGTTGTTCCTCACATGTTTTATGAGTAGCTGTTAGCTGTAATCCCTAAATGCCTGTAATGATACAATTCGTTTAGAAATGTACGCATAAGCTGCAATTCAAAGAATATTACAAGAAGATATAAAAAGAGTGTCCTTTACATTTATGTCATTTGAGTTGAAAAAAAAGAGTATACACAACTTTTCCATTCATTAGCCCTGCCTTTAAGGCTTAAGCTTGGATTTTATAACCAAAGCTAGTTGAAGTTGTAATTTTTGCTAACTTGCCTTCTGGAATGAGCGAGTAAATTGCAGGGACTAAGCTCTAGCACTGGCATTTGTCAATCTTATCACTAATTTTCGAATATAATTAATGATCTTATTATCAGTCGAATTGTATTGCCAAACTACACTAGGAGGATTGACTTCCCCCTGGTATGCCATGGCAGCTAGCAGGGAAGCCACTAACATTAGGGTGTCGCATTTTCTTTCTAGCCAATCAGCATTGCTTTTAACCAACCTCTTGCCATCATTTCTTTTCTTAGGTTTCGGCATTGAATTTGATTGATCACATGTGGATAATAAGATCTTGGTCCTTATTGCCTTGAGTTGACCATTTGACAAAGGCCTATCTTTGGCATGTGTAGCTCCCATCCTTCCAAATAACTCCACAATCTCCTCCTTCACATCTCTTTGGATTTGTTATAAAAGATAAAGTGCTGTAAAGCCATCTTCCTTCTCACAACTCACGTCCACAGTTGAGCTAGAAATTAGAAAGTTTATGGCCTGCATATATGTTTTTATCAATATCATTTCCATTAATTTAGTACTTTTAAGATTCAATCTTCAACAATGAAAAAAGATTCCTGAGCTATAGTGTAGAACTGCACGAGGATCTAAACACACCTCTATTTGCTTAGCAGCTATTGCGATATGTAAGATGTTGTTACGGTCATAGTTCTGACAATTTACAAACTTATGATTTGAGATTTTTCCACCAAAAACTTCATTGTCTCCTACAGGTTACACCTTGCGCATCGGCAACCGTGCTGCCCAGGGTCTGGCATGAATAAACTCTTTCATGGCTACAATGTGAAGAGGGTTCGTGCTGACTAGGGTCTGGCTTGAATCAACTCTTTCATGGCTGCAATGTGAGGAGGGTTTCTTCCATCTAGGTCACAAACAAGGCACATATCAGGGTTGACTTCCAGTAACTTTTTCACAATTTCTAAGTATCCTTTCGCTGCTGCTATGTGAAGCGGTGATGACTTTCAAGAATCGAGTTCTTTAGCTTTTCAGTGAGAACTTCATCAACGAAGTAGAAATGACCAAGCATGACAGCTACTTGCAAAGGTGTTCCAGGGTAACAACTCGAGATGAATCTGTTGAGAAGCAATGCATCCTCCAGTAGCAAATTGAGCAACGAAACCTTATTGCCTTGAACAGCTTCATCATAAAGCTTTCTCCCCATTTTGTAATTTGCTATTCACAAAGACGAAGAGATGGTTCCAAAGAATCTTGACTCAATAATTGATGATATTCTTTCTATTTGACAAAAGTCAACAGATATTTGAAGTTCGTGCTTCAGAATACAAGATATAAGAAAATAATAGATTTTTAAGTTTATAGACATGATTTTTAAGAAAAACACTAAAATGACTTGTTTGAATAATAGTCGACTTGTCATTGGCTGGCGGGACTCGTCCTTTAAATTCTTTTTCAATTTCTTTCCGTATATTTGTAATACACTTACTCGTTTCTGTCACTGAAATCAGGTTACAAGATCCTACAGTAAATGATAGGATTACAACATTCAATTTAATTCAAGTATTTATTAAAATAATCTTAAATCATCATTCTTTCAGACAAAACATATTTTGCATACAATTTCGGACTTAAATTGAGTTTCGAAATCTCTAAAATCAATTCAAAAACAAATAGGAACTAATATAAAGCTTTACACAAAATAGAGGTAAAAATACAAAACAGGGTCAGGCTGAGGCCGTGTAATGCTAATTCACATGGCCGTGTAGTTAAACTATGTAACTTATTGAGATCGTGTATTATTGTGTCACACGGCCACGTATCCAGGCCGTGTAACTCACTGAAGCCATGTGGGTCAATGTGTAAAAATCCAACAAAAGCCATACGGTTGTGTGTCTATGCCGTGTAAATAACTGTGACCGTATGACAACCTGACTTACCAAATTTACAATACTCACACAGATGTATGGCTAGCTTGTGTGACAATCGAGAACCATGTGACCTAAATGCAACCTATTTCCCACAGAACATGATCGTGTCACACTCTCGTGTGTGATACATAACCATGTGACTAACCGTGTGCGCCACAATATACCATTTTAGGTAATTGCATCGAGCCAAACATTTAAGTAACTTCTAAATACCTATTGACAACATGAAACCTTACTCAAAACACTTCAAAATCATGTCAAAACATGTCACATAACATCCTATTAATACCTAGCCAATATGTCACATTGGCACAATCACAAACAAGTTAACCACATTACTAAAACATCCAACTAAATTGATACCAAGATGCTCTATTTATATTATTCAATCATGCTTATAAACTTACAATACAATTGTACATCCCTATCCCATTAAACCCCATTAAACATGCCAATGCTCACCCTTAATCATGTCAAAATTCACCTTTTAACACTTATCAATCATGACCAAATAGGTCTCAGACCAAACAAATATTATTTATCATACATGCCTTAACCATTCATTCAATCATCACTTATGACCAAACTCATTCTTGATTCCAAAACCAATAATACATAAACTAAACATACATATATTCCATTTATTCCATCAAACATACCGTATGACCTTTAAAAGCAACATTATATATAAGCTATTATAATCACATTACAACATTAACCTTTAAGATCAATCACATAATTCCAAAACAACCTAAATAAAAACAATATCAAGATCTATCTAGACTGAAGCTTGATAGTGTGAGTCTTGAAGATGATTCGACAACCTTATTTCGCAAAATGTCAACTACAAAAAACAAGAAATGAAACAGAGTAGACTTTTAATATCTTAATAAGTTCATGTGATTAAAATTTACTTTTAACTTACTTTAACTCACATGTATACAATAAATTAAATAATAGGATACTAAAACCTAACATATTAATTCACAAGAAAGCATATGAGTTCCTCCTATACAATTTCACTAAGTAATTCAATATCATTCATGTCATTCAAACTATTTCGATCATAAAACATCATCAAATATCAAAACATTATTACTCCATTTATTTACAGATTTGGATAGCCCGATGAACAATCAAAAAAACATCTCGAATACTCGGATAACTACACCACACCACGGAGTATCGTAGTGCTAAAAGGGGTACCGAAGTGCAAACATGAACACTGAAGTGTAAACAGGGGCACCAGAGTGCAATTAAGGACACCGAAATGTAAACAAGTGCACCGAAGTGCAAAAATATAGACACTAAAATTGCAAACCTGTACAAGCGCGCATTCTAACTGTATTGCCATGCCAATCGTGTTCTAATCGTTTACTATGTTCAAACGGGCATTTATATAGGATTCATAACATTTATAATACAAGGGCACTTCCATATTTTCAATAGACATGTCATAATCAAATCACGTTCATTCAGTGTCCATATGAATCTTGCTTCACAAGTATTCAAGACTTTCAATTTGATTCTTTCTCACGTTAGTATTAAATTATAACATTTTAAAGTTTCCATCCAACAATGTATACAAATATTTATATGTATAATCACAACTCAATCATAAGCAACACCAATAAATACATTTTTATGCTCTATAAACTTACCTAATACAACCAGCTAGTGTATTTGATCGTAGGAGTTATTCTGTAATTTTTCTTTTTCCCAATTTTTCTCCGTATGGTTTAATGCTTAATCTATATAATAATTAAGTTTAATTTATCAATTTCAAATATCTTATATCACTAAATTACATGCATAGGACATATTATTTTCATTTTACAAAATTTTCTTGAACTTTTACATTTTGTTCAATTTAATCCCTAAAACCAAAACTATTATAACTTTCACATTTAAGGCCTGTTTTATGATCCGTTTTCAAATACACCCTTCTATAGCCTTCTGCTACTCATATTTAAGAAAAATTCATGATAGTTTCATCAACTTTTTGTTTTAGTCCCCAAATACAAAATTAACAAAAATCACTTTACAAAATAATCTTTAAACATTTCTAAGCTTACAAATTTACCATTTACTATCAAGAATATCTAGAAATCATTAATCGTAGTTTTTAAAACCTTTAACAATTTTACGAAATAATCCCTGAATTAGCTAGATTAAGCTACAATGATCTCAAATATATAAAAAATTATCAAAAACAGACTTAAAAGGACTTACATACAAGAGGGCCGAAAGCTTCTAAGTAAAAACAATGGTTTCTTCTTTGTTTTGTTTTTTTCAGTATTCGGTGGAGACAATTGAATGAGAAGAAGATGACCAAGCTTATGTTTTACTATTATTATTATTTAACATTAAAACAACATAAAAAAATATAGCAAAATATGCATCCACCGTCCCACTAATATAGAATATATGGTATTATTTCTATTTTACACCTTAATCATTTACTAACTAAGCACTTTAGCTATTAAAACTATTAGTGATTAACATTTACATCTTTTACGATTTAATACTTATACATTAATTAACTATTCAATTACTAAAATCACTGAATCAGAACTTAATATAGCTCTATAATAAAGTTGTAAATATAATAAAATAATATTCTTGACTCGATTATTGAATACGAGATTTGAAACCACCATTTCTAGTATCACTAAAAAATAGGTTGTTACAATATTAAGTTATTATTATTTAAATTTAGGTGACTATTGATAAATATTTAAAAGAGAATGTACGAGAATCCACTAGCTTATTCTTTTTATAGAAATCTTTATAATTATATATACTAAAAGCCCTATAACATGCATATGCGTATCAAAATCACAAATTTAAAAATAGATAAATGTTTAAAAATAACAAACAATTATCAATGATGAAAGTAATAGAGTGTGCATAATAAAATTAAAATTAATAAGTAAATTAAAATAATGCATAAAGATAAATTTAGCCCTAACGTTCACTCGTTTTGTCATTTTGCTCTTTTTTTTTTACCCTCAACCTTTAAAATTTAGTTAAATTGATTGCTTTTTGACAAAAAAATTGACTAAACTATAAAACTTTTAATGACATTTATATGGCCACTAACGTGACAATCCACATATAATTCATAATAATTAAAAATTAATAAAAAATATTTTAAAAATCAAAAAAAAATTTAAAAAAAGTTTATAAAAACTTGTGGAAAATTTATTCATGTTAGCAATGAAGTATACGTAAAATGTCACATAAGCTGCCACGTCAATGCCAAATCAATTCGATCCTCAAACACATATAATTAAATATAATTATAATTATATTTAAGCACATATGATTAAATCTTGATAAACTTATTTGTAAATTAATGACTTTGATAAACCTAAAAACCCAGTAAATTTGAGATTTTTATAAACTTCATTCATAATCATGCTAACGGTATTCTCAACAAAGGAACTCAAATTTTCCTATATAGCCTAACCAATAATTAACAAATAAAAAACAAAAAAAACTTCCTTTAAACCTTTTTCAAATCATCATCTTTTGCATTCTTGTCAATTTGAAGAATAGTATAACAATATGCACTCATCTCATCTCTAAGCGTAAAATTTATCTTCATCTAATTTGTTTGCAATTTATTTAGAGTAAGATGTGAATTTTTGTGCTTTCAATTTTCTAACTTGAATTTTAGATTTATTTTTATTTTTAATATTTTTAATTTTTAGAGATATATTTTTATAATTTTATATTTTAAAAATTATATTATTTTATATAATTTCTTTTAAATTTTTAAATATTTTAAAAATAGATTATGACATCATCGATTGCCACGTGTCACAACTTAAGAGTGTCAAGTGTCCTATATTTAACACCGTTATAAACAAACTACCAAAACCCTTGATGGAAAGAAAATTCGAGTTCCAACTTGGGACCAAAAAAATCATAAGTACCAACTTGGGAGAAGGTGTCAAGTTCGAGGGCTAAATTCATATTAGTGCCTTATAATAGTAATTAAATATAAACGCATATGATATTATTTATATTTAATTATATGTGTTTGAGGATCAAATTGATAGAATGTGTAAGTATTGAAGACTAAATGTGTTGTTATACCAATTAGAAAAAAGAGTGACCAAAATAGAAATGACCTGAAATGTTAGTGACTAAATTGTAAAATTTTATAATTAGGTGGCTTAAATAGAAACACGCTAATAGTTGGTTGACTAATTCTATAGTTTACCCTAGAAATGGGTATTCATTTGTTTATAATTTTTTTTATAATTTTCCTAAAATGTTAGTGACTAAATTGTAAAATTTTATAATTAGGTGGCTTAAATAGAAACATGCTAATAGTTGGTTGGCTAATTCTATAGTTTACCCTAGAAATGGGTATTCATTTATTTATAATTTTTTTATAATTTTCCTAAAATGTTAGTGACTAAATTGTAAAATTTTATAATTAGGTGGCGTATGCATTTGTATAGTTTTTTTATAATTTTTCATGTAATTTTATAAAATATTGTATTTTTAAAATGAATATTTATATATATATTTAAAATTTTTAAGGTTATAATTTTAAATTTTGAATTTTGAATTTTATAATCAAGATTACATTGACAAATGTGTGAAGTTAATGGTTAAATTTGTTGAATTTTTAAAAGTAGGATCAAATTGATAGAATCTGTAAATTTTGAAGCACTAAATTTATTATTTATTCCAATAAAAAATGCATTTGTTAATGATTTAACTCAGGGTAACTGAAATAAAAGTTTTTGGATCTGAGTGACAAAAACAGAAACAAGTTAATAATTGGGTGATTATTTGTGAGTTTTCCCAATATAATAATGTATGATACGTGTTTGCGTTACGTTACTGCGCTTAGACATTTGGTGAGCATGGCGGTAACCTTAACATTCCTTTTTCAAACCCTAATCTTTAGGGATAAAAAATCATTGATCAAATCCAATTCAAACCACACTAAGCGCATTGTTCAACTTCACATGTTCCTCAGTTCCTTTTTTATTGAAAAATTGAACCATCCTCTTTCATTTTCTCGGTCATTTGTTTGGATAAAATCCGTTTCTTTCTCTTGTTTAAATTTGTTGTCACTGAACAGAAACAGTGTGTGAATATTGGAAATCTGGGAATCACTCCAAATTATGGATTAGGGGGTAAATCGGCTCAACGGGCTTCGAGAAGTATGGAAAATCAAGTGCAATTGCAGTCATAAGTTCCCGGTTTGAAACCAACCAGTCAGTCTACTTGAATTTTGTTTTCGACAGTAGATGTTATCTTCGTAGCAGTAGAAATGGGGGAAAAGGAAGGATCTGGTTCTGGGAATTTGAAGTTGTCTCGGCCTACAGTTGCTGAGAAATTCTGGGATGGCTCCCTTAAGCTTAATTCTTCTGTAACTGTGTCGGTCGTTGCCTTCTTCAAAAGGTTATTCAGCTATTTCTTTTTTATACTTGTCATTTTTCTCTTCCGAGAACAATTCTGTTTTAGTATCAGAGATATTCAGTCCGTTTGTTCATGATTTTTCATTCAATGAAGATGAAATTATATGGGTTTTGTTTTGCATGTAATTGCTCTTAAATAGTTAAAAGTTCTGGTTCAAGAATTATTTGGAAAAGATAATTTGAGTTTTATATTTGCAAAGCCATCAACTAAAAACTTTTATCATATTTTATTAGGGTGTAAGAAATCAAATATGTCACTGATAGAACAAGTCAGCTCAAGAAAAATGGCAACTTGGGACTAAATAATTGGTGTATCACCTGCTGATTTCTCTTTGTATAAAATGGCTTATAGTACAGTAGTCAAAGAGAACTTTGTTTCAAGAATTTCTGATTGACTACCTAAAGTAAAAACGGAACAACAATTAATCAAATTAATAAGAGATATGTTGATGCTTGCAATGCTAAATTTGGACAGGGGAATGAGACCATTTAACAATTTCAGTAGAATTTTCATTGGCAATCTCACATCATTACTGCTCACCTAGATATGGACATGAAACTGAAATGGATATTGGTCCAATAACCAACATAGACCTTTTTTTAAAGGCGGCAATAGACGATCATCAACTCTATTCAGTGCATATTGAAAACTTGAATGAGCAAATTAACTGACATACATTAAATTAAGTGACCCAGGAATTGTGGTCTAAACCTTGGCATGTGTGACTGATCAACGCCTCCCCATCTCCTGCAGCTACCTTCTGTAAAGAGAGAGTTAGCTGATAGTCCTTGTGGGAGCCTTGTTCCTAGCCATTCTGATTGACTGTACTTATTCCTATACCTTCTGGCTTTCTGCAATGCTGGGAATTTTTTAGTTTCTTCATATTAGTAACCTTATATTCCTCAATTCTTTCATACATCATGTAGCTTTTGCATATCTATAATCCCAAGTCTTTCAAAGTTTACAGTTTATTTTTGTTGCATTGACAGTTTTACCGTGATGCCTATAGTTAGTAAATTCAAATACGCGATTCTTTTTTCTTTTCCTTTTTTGACTATTTCAGGTGTAATATTCGCTTCCAAATTTAATGTGGTGTCCTAGTCGGGCACCTGGTTTACAGTCTCTTGGCATAGTAAGATTGTTGTTTCACTTAATACATCATTCACTGTTTTGGTATGATAAATTTCTGACTAGGTTCATGACATAAAGATTTGAGTAGTAAATCTTCCCCAGGTAACCTTATCTATGATGATTTTGTTGTGTAGTGGTGAGAAGATGCCTGATATCAAGTGGTCTGAACTTGTAGAAGTCAAAGGAAAAGTTAGATTAGAGGCTTTTGAGAAATATATTCAGGAGCTTGCTCGCTCACGCAATAGAGGGTTGATGGTAAGATATGGTTTCATGAGTTACTGTCATCAATTCGTATTATGTAGTGTGTGATTTACCTTGCCTTACATAACCAAGGTTTGAATTTGGTTAACAAGTAAATACTTGAGTTCCTTAGGAGAAAGAGATATTAATGACTGGAGGTAGCCCCTACAGATTCTTCTTTGAATGTTTATAATCTCAGGTCTCAACACTCAAGTATATAACTTTCTAATGAATAATGTGACCATGGTGATTTGGAAACAAATTCACTGGCCATTATCAATTCTTCTTGCATAAAAATGAAAACTGTAATGGTTTACATGCTACTTATTAGTCTTTTAGCTTAGAATTTGCACCCTGCTAATTAGAAATAGATTTTTCATTTCAAATTTTTGATGGATCAATGCACTTCATATTCAGGTAGTATCACTCTGCTGGAAAGAAGGGTCTTCTAGATCAGGACTGGTAGGTTTGAATGAGGTAGGTTGGTTGAAAAGGAACATGAAGATGGTCATATAGTGGCTGGGATGCATCTTGAGGATTTCTTATGTAAATTTTAATTCATACTTTCTTGTAATCTTAACAGATTGCCAAAGGGTACAAGAAAGGGGAAAGAGTGGGGTTTGCTCAACTCTCACCTGGTATTGATCTTTACATATGTCCTCGCAGTGATGCCATAATCACCATACTTGCAAAACATGGATTCTTCAAGGGCATGGCTGCTGTTGAAGACAAGAAAAATTCATTAATTGGTTGTGTTGTTTGGAGAAGAAACCATGGACTTTCAAGTTCTGTCACAAAGAAGCTTGAAAAAAAGCATTCTTCTTCGACAGAGCAGCCACTGAGTTCCCAATCTGATGAAAAGGTTTCTGCAAAGGACTTACCTTGCACTCAATCTGCTAAAGAATCGCCCCGAATAACATGCACAAGCATTGAGAGTGCTGTAATTAATAGAAATGAAGGTGACAATGTGGGGAGTAGTGACAGCCAACTGAAACTGCATACTTCTCCTGCCAGTGCTGATCTCCCGCTTAAGACTTCAGCATTGAGCCACTTATCAGGTATTTCACTAGGACTTCAAACATCATCCTATTCTGATTCTGTCCCTTCCTTAAGGCCCAAGGGGCAGTCTTCTCTAAATGAAATGCCTCATGTAGATACCTCAGGACCGGAGGAAACTAAATCTGTTTTGGGACATCAAAATCCTGTAATATCTCTGCCATCAGTTATTATAAAAGAGCTTCCTGCCATTGATGATGATGATCTTCCAGAATTTGATTTTGGGGCTGAGTGTGGCATATCTAGAACTCCAAGAAGCAAGGTTTTCGATACAGCAGTGTTTGACAAGAATGTTGTGGTTGAAGGATTAAAGAAAGTTGTTGCGTCAGTGCCATTGTCTTCACCAACTACACAGTCACTACCTGCTCAGTGTAAAAGGAGAGCAGAAGATATCCTTTCTCCTCAGTTTGCATTCAACAGTTGTCTCAACTTGCCTCCAGGAAATAAAGCTTCTAAACTTGCTCCAGTTCTACAAGCAAAACATACTGTCAAAAGCAGCTCAGTCTTCACACCTGTTATCACTAGTATGGTTGCACCACAAAAGAATATTTTCGATGATGATGATGATGACATGCCTGAATGGTGTCCGCCGAATGTAAAGCACACATTTCTTGAATCAGCAACGGTAGCAAGAACTTCTATCCATCCTACTTTATCAAACTCAAAGTTAGTATGTTCATTTCCAGGTCAGCCAAGTCTCACATTCTCTTCTTCAGCTTGTCAATTGCCTCCTCTCCAAAGATCCATTTATGCAAATCAGTCTCCAATGACTGCCTCTGCAGAACCACCACAACCAAGACAAACTGATAGATACCTACGAAGGGCTCCAAGTTCTTTGATGGGATCCAATTCCAGCCATCTTTTGAGGCCACCTATCCACCCTCCTCAATGGAAGGGCAAGGGGAGATGAAACCAGCAAACTGTTAAAATATGTGAGATAGTTAAAGCACTGTATAGAGCTTGCTCCAAAAGGGGATGGATGATGACTTCAAAGAAGCTATAAGGTAAAGAGTACTATGGATTTGGAAATAAACTATTTGGTTCATGGGGCTTCACTAAGCACAGTTTTCCAACTTCTGTTTGTCAGGTTTTCTCCATTAGATTTAAATGTGGTTTTTCAATATTTTTATCATAAATCTCTCTTCAGTTGAAGTAAAAACCTTCCTAATCTATGGTAGAACTGTCTAAGGTGACACTTTGACCCTTTATAAGATGCTGAAATTTACTTTAAGCTAATGCTTTTTTTTTTTTTCTAATATCTTTTTTAGGCCAGAAGAGTAGCAGCTATCAAGGGTTTAATTCTCCAAAATCATAAGCCTGTCTTATCTACTTGACTATTTAATTTTCTCGCATAAGCTTCTCTTTTCTTAAAGGTAAAGTCAAATATTCATTAATCGAAAGAGATGAGAAAACAAAGGAACGAATAGGAGTGAAGGACAACCATATTCAAGCTAATAGGCTTATCCTATACATTCGTTCATTGGTCACGTTATTAGAGCTATCTGACAATAAAATAGAGGTAAGACGATTAGGACAAAGCTCCCAAATGTGATGGTCTGCATAAAATAAAACCGCCCTAGTGGGAGTATGAGCTGCATTCGTGAGTCCAATGGAAGACCACATGTTAAAAGTGATCCTTTAAATGTAAACAATCCTAAATCGAAAGACCAAATCCTGAAAGATCCGAAGAAGAAACCAGAGCATTAATAATCTGACTCGAAGATACACTCAAACCTTTGAGCCAAGACAAAACTTCATCGAAATTACTAAGATGGGGCTCCAAACAAGAAATGAAGTGCCTTGACTAACACTAATCTGACTGACCATTTTTGTCTTGAACCACAACAGCATAACTCGTAACATTCTCCTTAAGGAATTGGGCAGCATCCACATTATACTTGAGCCAACCAGACTCGCGAGAGGCTTGATCCAAACAGAAGGACCAGTAGGACCGAAACCTGCGTAATCTGTTCGTACTACATAGCTCCATGTTGCTTGAGCGAACTGACACCAAATCCTGTATTTGCCTATATCTCGCGGAGTTGGGAATTAAAGTAATACCTTTCTCAAGAAGACGAGATTTGCAACGCATAAAATGTCTTAAACATATGCATATAAAGTCCTTGACTTTGGGAGGACTGACAAAGACCAAAGAAGGTACCAAGGACCATTGATAGCATTGTGAAGGACACAGGTTTGAAGCTTTAAGGCAAGCTAATTACTCCATTTAACATTGTAGGTACCATTGATAACATTGTGAAGAACAAGAAATTTTACATCGACCACTGCTACATGATTATTCTTTCGCATTACTATCAATCAAAATAGATAGGGATCAATTTCCATAAATTTGCTCTCATTTGTTCACTATAGAATAAATCTCTTTAAACTTTGGGTAAATTACACAAACGATCATTTAACTTCTATATACTTTTATCATATTATTCATTCGTTATTAATTTGTCATTACATACACTCATTATGATCATTCAACTTTAGTAAGTTTCCATTTTGGTCACTTATTTTATATTTTAATTTCCTTTAAGTTTTTTTAAGAATTAATTTTAGTTTTTTTTCAATAAAAGGAAACTTGAGTTTTACAAAGAAAAATTTAGGTTAGAAAAACCATTTTATCTATTTATTTCATTTATTTATTTTAGAATCAATTTCAGTTTTCTCAATAAAGAAAAGGAAATTTTGGGTTCTATAAGGAATTATTTTATAGGAAAAACTTGAGTTTTACAAGAAAAACTAATTTATCTTTCTCATTTCCTTTTTTAGAGTTAATTTTAGCTTTGAAAAAACCTAAGTTTTTATAGGGAAGAGCTGTGTTTTTACATAGAATTGAATTACAGATAAAAAACTTGAATTCTATCCTAGCAGTCTTAAAACTCAGTTTTAAAAAATAAAAATAAAAATATTTTTTTTAAAAATGAGTGGCCAAAAGAGAAATTACTAAAGTTGGGTACCTAAAATGAGCGTATGTAATGACAAACTAATGGCGGATGACTAAAATGATAAAATTATGAAATGATGGTTATTAAAATGATAAAATTATGAAACAAAAGTTACTAAAATGATAAAAGTATATAATAACAATAGCCATATTGCAAATTTTTATTTTCGTGACCAAAGTAAAAATTTGAAAATTAGGTGATTTACCTTTAAACTTTTCACCTAAATTAACAATTGGTTTGAGTGTTTAAAGTAAGGAGAAGATTCAAAATAATTTGCCTCACTGAAAATATTTATAAACTTTTGAAATACTTTATGTATTTTTTATTTTTTAAATCGAATTAAATTAGATAATTTATAAATGTTGAGGATTTTTTTAAATCATTACTAAATTGACACAATATATAAATGTCGAGGGTTAAATTTATTATTATATCAATTTTAAATTGCAATCTCATCTGTACAAAAATAGAATTATTTAAATAATTATTTTGTAATTTTCTATAGTTAAATAAAAAAATACAAAATACTTTACTCAATATATATATGTAAGGAAGTCAATTAAAAGGTCAAAAACAAATATAATTTATTATACAATATATTCAAAATTTTTATAATCAAGTAAAAATAATTTAAATACATAGCAAATTATGTTTAGGACAAAAAAATTAGCTTTAATATATATATGAGATTTTGAAATTGGTGTAAATTCATATTCGTGTACATCTTTCATTATTTACTTTACGTTTGAAATTTTTAAAAATAAAACAAAATTTCCTCTGATTTTTCAATATTAAGTCTTGTATTTTAAAATTTTAAATAAGTAAAATATTTAAGAATGTAAGTTTAACCCATGGCTTAATTTTTTTTCTAAAAGTAGTACCTAAATTATATTTTTCTTAAATTAGTACATCTGCTAGTTTAACCATTAATCAAACCGTTAAATTTATTTTTTTTTTATAAAAGGGCTTAACTTACAAATTGGTATCTAAAATATGCTATTTTTCCTATTTTGGTACAAACATTTTTTTGCCACAAGAAATACCTAAATTATTATTTTAATTCAATTGTTAGTCATACCGTTAAATTTATTTAAAAATGATAATCAATTAAAATTGTCATGTGTAAAAAAAAGAAGACAAAAAATCGTATTTTCTATATATTTTTTACTTAATCAAGGTTTTCAGAATTGGACTAATGATCAAATAGGTTATAACAATAGCTTTTGGTTTGACCAATTTGTTCTTTCTGATAAAATAAATTATTAAAAAATTTATAAAAATAAAAAATATATATTTAAAAATAGACAAAGTCTATTCAACAATCTTTTGTAGCTCAGATCATTCAGTTTGTATCAACTCGCAAGTTAATTGATTTCAACAACTATCTTTGGATAGACACCCGTTTCGCTTTCAGTCAAATCGACCCGACGGACCCATCCAGTTGTAAAAAAATTAATTTTGATTGATGAAAGAACTTTTTATTTTTTTATCTTGTTGGTTGAACAAGCAGATATAAAGTTTAAAAATATAATTAATTAGTAGCGTTTGAACCTCAAGAGGAAGGAGAATTTTAAATATTGCTAGCATTGTCAAACCCTATCAAGAAAAAGAAAGGAAAAATATAATTAAAAAAGTTTTATATGACGTAATTGTTTATTATTAGCTGGAATTTTTAAACCAATATAATATTTTAATATAAAATAGATAATGAAAGAATATTTTAAGTAGCATTTGTGATAAAAAATTAAATACACAATTAAATGAAGAGATATACGAAATTAAGTAAAAATAAAATTGTTAATACTATACCGATATACGCACTGTACTTCTAATTGAAATCAGTATGTATTAAATTTTAAATTTAAAGGATTTTCTTCACTGGGGGATAAATCAAATGGTCATGGAAACGGAAAATTCTAGCAATTGTACTTATCGTGAACCTTGCAATGGTGGGGATCGAAATGCTAAAAAAGTAAGGTTCAAGGAAGGGATTGATGGAGAAACCAGTAACATGGTCGTTAACTCTGGTCAGCAGCCAGTTTTGTCTTTTAAGGACAAACTTTTGGGGGGAAGAGTTGTCCCTCCTGATGAAAATCTTGAAGGAAACCTTGATAACAATAAGAGTGATTTTGAGCTAATGGATGGAGATATCAATACGTCCATGGTTAATGGGATTCCGGCAATCGCCTTCTCGAATTGAATCAAAGATCTACTCTTCAAGGAGATGGAGTTGACGATGATTCTCAAGCTATTAGGACGCAATATCGGATAAGACGTGTTGCATAATCGTATTCTTAATCTATGGAAGCCTACGAAAACTTTTCATTTAATGGATATTACTAATGGATATTTTTTGGTTAAATTTCAGGACATTGATGACTATAACAAAGTATTAGTATAGGGACCATGGATCATCTTCGGTTATTACCTCACGGTACAACCATGGACGAAATCATTCAATCCAGCACAACCTTACCATAGTGTGGTGATGGCCTGGATTCGATTGGCGGGGCTTCCGGGGTACCTATATAAAAGATAAATTATTGAGGTTATTGGAGGTTTAATAAAAAAAGTAGTCAAGTTAGACCTGCAAAACGACAACAGAACTAGAGGAAAGTTCGCCCGTTTGGCTGTTTTCATCAATCTTGATAAACCACTGATATCTCAGGTGTTGGTTGATGGCGCCATGCAAAGGGTTGAATACAAGGCCCTCCCGAAGGTGTGTTTCAGCTGCGGAAAATATGGGTATGTGAAGGAGTTGTGCCCATCGGTGGGGGTGAATCCGGCTCCGGGGAACTTGTAGCTGCAGAGACGACGCCTTCAGACGGTGATGTCAGTAAGGATGGTGAAGGAAAGAAAGCTGATTTTGGGCCGTGGATGCCGGTGGAGAGAAAATCCCAGCGTGGTCAATAAGACCCTCGAATCAATGGTGGAACAAATTTGGGAAAGGGAACGTTGGGCTCTAGGTTTTCGCCGTTGATTGTGGAGATTGACTCAGGTGGCAGATTTGGAGGCACAGTCGGGGGTTTTTTGGAGAACCATGGTGATGACCATACGGCTGGAAGTATTAGTAGTGGTAAAAATAGGGTTTCATCTAAGGAGGTTTTGGGTAGGGCTAATTCTAAGGGGTTAGTGGGTCAGGTTGGTGAAGTGGCCCATGGGACTAAAGTGGGCATTATGCCTTCGGTTGGGCCTGTCTTAGAGTCTAGTTCCAGCAGACTATGTTGAGATGGGTCAGATTAAGGGGGGCCTAGTTCTAAATCTTTGGAGAAAAAGTGTAACAGCCCGTTTTCGGGATTAATCGGAACAGTAGTTTCAGGACCATAATCAGAAGATAAAATATTTATTTTATTATTTCAATGAAGTCTACAGTATGATATTAGAGATGTGTGAAAGTTTAGTAAAGAAATTTTACCGTTTGAGTGGTTAATTTGGTAAAAAGGGCCTAATAGCGTAAAAAGAAAAAGTTGATAGTTAAATGTGAGAATGTTTAATTGAATTTGTCTTTATAATATAATGCATTTATAATGTAATTAGACCATTATAAGTAGGGGTGTTCAAGCGGTTAACCGACCTGTTAACCGACTCGAAATAACATTAACCGAATTAACCGACCCTTCAAAATTTTTAACCATTAACTGAACTGAAATTTTTTAGAAAAAATTAACCGAACCGAAATTTTTTTGTTAATTCGGTCGGTTAACCGAATTAACCGAAAATTATATTTTTTTAATTTTTTGTTAAAATAAGTATAAAATTAACCTAATTAATCGAATTAACCAAATTACCCAAATTAATCAATTAACCAAATTATTTGTATAAAATTATATGTTTTTTATTTTTATTTTTAGTTTTAGATTTTTATTTTATTTATTAAATTATTTGTAATTTTTATGATAGGGTTTGGTAATTAGGTTGGGTTGGGTACTTGGGTTAATATATATTAGATTGGGTATTTGGGTTTATGTTGGATTGGGTTTGAGTGAATAGTGAGCTATTTATATATTATAATTTTATTTATTATTTTTTTCGTTTAAACCGAAAAAATCCGGTTAACCGACCGGTTTCGAATCGAATTAACCGTTAACCGAAAACTCAAAAAATTATTAACCGACCCCCGACCGAATTAATTCGATTAATCGACCGATTAACCGAATTCGGTCTGTTAACCGAATTTTTTTGATTTTACCCTAATTTTGCACACCCCTAATTATAAAGGTTAGTGGAATTCATGGCTTGGCAAATTGGTAAATAGAATAAGTTTTAAAGGTTGGTTAGGTAAATTGAATAATAATAGATTAAATAAATAAAACAAATACAAAAGTATGGCCATATTTGCTTCATTATTGCCGAATATGCGAAGAAAGGAGAAGAGAAAAGAGTTTTAAGGGTTCGACACATTTGGGGCTTGATTTAGGTAAGTTTTAAGCTCGGTTTTCGATAATTTTTATGTTTTTGAGATCGTTGCTTCGTGTTTTACAAAACCCATGCTTAAATTTTAGAATTTGATGATGATTTCATGAGATGCCACTGTTGATTTTGTGAGCTTTGTGATCATAAATGGTGAAATATAAAAGCTTGATGATAGATAAATATATTTTGTACTAAGATTTTTGATGAATTTGAATATTTTGGTGTAATTTGTGAAAATGAGAAATTGAGGGACTAAAATGTGAAATAAATTGTATATATCAGCTTATAAGGACTAGAGGAAAATTCGGCCAAGCATGAGTGTGGTCAAATTTTGAATATTTTGTGTTTTGTGAAATTGGGACTAAATTGTGAAAAATGTGAAATGTTAGGGGCAAAAGTGTAATTAGCCCATTTATGTGTTTTTAGATGAATTTGATTGAGTATATGGTTAAATAAGTTGAATTTTCATTGAATTAGATCAAGAAATGAGAAAATCGAATTTAGATCGAGGAAAGTCAAAAATTATCGAAATAGTGGTTCCGGTCCGTTCGTATCCGTATGAGGTAAGTTCATAAGTATATAAATGTTGTTAAATTGAAATGTGTGTGCATTACATATGCTAAATTAAGTTGTAAAGAAATATGGTTGTGAGATTGAAATATGTAATATGTGAATTGGATTTGATGCACTAAGTGTGCGATAAAGGCAATAGCTACGGCTATTAAAATGGCACTGAGTGCGTGAGATTGTAATAGCATTGGCTGAGTAAATGGCACTATGAGGACGACACCGATATAAGTTCAGTTTAATGTAATGGCACTAAGTGTGCGATACAATTATAGTTTCGGCTACTAAGTTGGCACTAAGTGTGCGATATAATTATAGCTTCAGCTAATTAATTGGCACTAAGTGTGCAATACAATTATGGCTTGGCTAATTAATTGGCACTAAGTATGCGATACAATTATAGCTTGGTTAATTAATTAGCACTAAGTGTGCGAGTTAAATCGAATGTTCGAGCACAATCGAATCAATTAATGTTTGAGCATTGAAATGATAAGCATGATGAGATAAGAAGGTAATGGTACGGTATGTATGAAACATATGTGGTTGATGATGTTAAGTATGAAGTAGATGAAAAATTATGTAAATTAATAGTGAAATAAGTTGGATTGAATGAAATTATTAATGCTACTCATAAGATTAAAGATTTGAAATGTAAATAAGATATGACTTTGAATAAAGATAAGTAGTATGGTGTATTATATATACTGCTTATATGAAATTGTGGTGCTATGTTTGGATATGAGATTTCTGAAACATGAAACATGAAACATGAATTTGATGTATGATTTCTTGGTTCAAAAACTGGAACAGGTATTGAAATTTAAATGGTGAGTTGGTTATATGATTTATATATGCAATTTGGTTTAGGTGAATAAGGAAATTATAGATGTTCGAGTTTGGAAGTGTTTAAAAAGAAGTTGATATAACTTCATGTATGATTCGTAACAAATGACCATGGTTAGGTTGGCGATGAAATGAATATGTGTGAACTTGATTTATATGATGAGCTAACGGTTGTTATTCTATTTTGAAAGTATGGTTATATGTTCATTGATAAACAAGATAAGTGATGTTACTTAATGTGGTTCTATGAATTTACAAGTATAATGAATGTATATGTGATTGAGATTTGTTAAATTCGGTTTAATGATATTGATTTATAAATATCATTGAAATGAATTATTTGCTTATGACTTACTATGCTTTCAAAGCTTACTCTGTGTGTTTTTCCTGTGTTAATAGAGTTTCGGAGACTTGCTCGGGTTGAGAGTCGTTGGACATCTCATCACACTATCTGGTTATCGCTTCGGTAAATAAAAACTTTGAGTTTTTGGTTGCGTGGCATGTATAGACTAGAGAATTTTAGATATGTTTTGAGATGTGTATATCTAGCCATGTGATATGGCTTGGTTATGGATGAGATTAGGAATAAATTTTGGTATATGCTTTGTGTTCAAAAATAGTAGAATTTATTGTGCTCATGAATGGCCAAATAAAATAGTCAATTTTGGTAAGTTTTATGGTTGATTTGAAAAGTTGATATGATAGGAAATGCTATAAATTCAAATGGATTAATATGATGTATGAATCATATGTTTGGATATTAAGTCAGTATACCCTACAGACTTGGCACGGCCTAGACACACGGGTGTGCCTATTGACCGTGTGTAGCACACGGGTATATGTCTGGCCGTGTGACCTAAGTCAGTATGTATGCACTGTTTCCACACGGCCTGGACATGGGCGTGTACATGACACAAGGGCTAGACACACGGGCGTGTGGTCTGGCCGTGTGAGGTAAGTCAGAAAGTTACATGGGGTTGAGCACGGGCTAAGACACGGTCATGTGATCCCAATTCGATTGTCCACACGGTCTGAGACACAGGCGTCTCTCTCGACTGTGTTACTCACACGGCCGGGGCATACGAGCGTGTGATCCTTGCAGTGATGAAAAAATTTGTATGTCTCGTATAAGATTTCTAAGTTATCGGTTTAGTTCCAAGCCACGTCTAAGCATGGCTTAAGGCTGAGACGAGCCTAGTAAGGGACAATATGATTGTGATTGATAAAAGTTTTAATTTGTATGCAAGATTTATAATTCAGATATGTATGAATGTTGTGTTGTAATTTCGGTAATGCCTCGAACCTTGTTCCGGCGTTGGAGACGGGTAAAGGGTGTTACATTTAATGGTATTAGAGTTATGGTTTAGTCGGTTCTAGGACTACCATAGTGTATGTGAGTCTAGCTATGCATGTCACATTTAACCTGTGATAGTATGATATCTCTCGACTCTGACGAAAATTGTTTTGATGAGACAGAAAAGTTTTCCAACCGAGCTAATTCTGATAGTACAAAATGTGTACTCGAATGTTTGAATGGAAATGTGTTGATTATGAGTTGAAACTCATAAAGGTATAGATCAAAGAGTATGATCTTTTGTTATTGATAAAAGTTATAATTATATGAGCATATGAGTTATGATAATTGGGTTATGATTATTAAATGAAATACTTTGATAGGGAATTAGTGATTTGAGTTGGCATATGAACTATGTGTTAAGAACAAAAGTGTTTATAAACAAATGTTTATTAAATGATTTGAGAATGTGAAATCAGTGATGAACTGGCTAATTGTGAAAATATATGTTATGTGCATTTATGTGTGAATTGAATTTGAGGCTTTACCAACCTCAACCCCTTTATTAGTAAAATGTTATTATGAAATTTGTAAGTAAGAGTTGGGTTGAATAAGCTTATGAGTGTGAAGTTACAGAGATTTGTGTATGAAAGATTACTAATGTATTCAAAAAAGAGAGTGAGTCAGCAAATAAAGATAATATTAGAGGAGATATTGGATAGTTCTGAAGACTATGTAGATTATGTGACGTCACTGTTAAAGAAGAAGTTAACTCCGATCAAATGATTTATTCAGGTATGTTATCTAAAGAAAGTATTAACTGGAAGATTTTCTGAATTGATTTCTATCAGTGAAAGGATAACGTTTGAATGGTATTGAGGGCTGAGTGCAGTGGTTATAGTCAGGCAGTCACTATGACTTCTTTTGGAAATTTTATTTTATCTTCAGAAGTATATGTGACGGTTTAATTTTAGAAAGAATTTGTATCGTATGAGAACACTAACTAAACATACTAGTAGGCGAAAGTATCGTTGGTCTGATTGGGGTTACGTTCGACATTGCTATGTCTTTCTCTGGTATTTATTCCATTGTATGGATATGAAAGTCGACGGTAAAATCCGTATGAAGCTAATATTCTGTTTCTACTGGCTATTGCCATGTTGAATATACGTGAAGATTATATTGCTTCTGTTACTGTGGATTTCAGTATTTATGAGTGACATTGTTCTTTCTAGAAAATTTCTGGGATATCATAGGAATTGATATCATTCTATATGGGTTGTAATTTTTTGATATTCTGTGTAGCTTTAGATGTTGAATTTTTGCTATTCTGGTTATCTAATAATTCCAGGTGACTATCTGCAAGAGATATCTATTTGCCAGAGATGACTATGTCTATTACGAGTATAAGTTCTGGTTTGAAATGTGAAAGTATAGTGGTACTGTCACAAGATTTATAGAGGTTCTGTTTCTACATTGGTTGCTACTGGAATCATATACGAAATTTCTCTTGTGTTTGAAATGTATTATTGATAACCGGGACATTATATATCTATATAGTTGAGATGTCGGCCTTATTATGGCACTATGATTTTAATCTATCTGATGGTTGTGTCTTCAGCATGATTCAAAGCTTCGTTGATTAATAAGTGAAAAGTCATTGGTCGACAGTCGAGATTGATTCAGTTGTTTAAATTGATTGGATTAATTTCTTGGAGGATTAATCGAGTTAATTGTATCTGAATCTATCCAAAGGGTGGAAATGAACTTTGAATGTTCACGGGTAAGTAGATGGATAGTCTGAATGACGAACTCATATTTTAGAAGACTTGATACATAATTATATCTATTGCAACGGTTCTAATTGAGAAAGTTATCGCGATTGGGAAGTCTGAATGATATGATATTTATTAATAAAGTGGTAAACAGTTGAAGACATTGTTAACTGAAGCATCAGTTCTGGTTTAGCCTGCATCAAGTAAAGAGTTATTCGACACAAGTATTAAAGATGGTTTGAACTGTTGAAAGATTATGAGTCAGTGATTGATTATCACTATGGGCAAACGATTGTAGTCACGGATGTTCTGAACCAGAAATCCTTGTGTGTTTTACGACCGATAATCATGTGATTAATCTTATCAGACGATGAGTAGATATTGGCTGAGCTAGAAACTAAATTGATGTTTAATCAGCGAATTTGTGAGGCTAAGAGGTGTGTCAGTGAATCACAAGTTAAAAATGGTACAACATAAATTGATTTCTGATTCAAAATTTCAGATTGGAACTGACAATTATTTGTTGTGTCAAGATAGAGTTTGTGTACCGAGAAATCCAAAAATTTTACAACAATTGTTACATCTAGCACAGTGATAATTATCTGTCCATTCGGGGAGTACTAAGATGTACAATAATCTAAGACAGTTGTATTGGTAAATGAGTATGAAAAGTGATACTTCTAATTTTGTATTTAAATGTCTGATGGCTAAAACTGGTTATCGAGTGTTTTCGGAACTGTTATAGCATGTGTTGATGTTTGAGGAGAAATGAAAGAAATTCATGACAGTCTAAAAGCAGTTTCAGATTGGCAGGAAATATATGCGGGCTTGATACGTAAAAGCATTGAATTTCAGTTAGAAAACTAAGTATTTGTGAAAGTATTATAGTGAGAATAAAATTTCGCGATTTAGCTATAAAGAAAAGTTGAGTTCACGATTCATCTGACGGCATGAGATTATTATCAGAACTTGAGAAGAACCGTAATATGTATTCTTATATATATATATATATATCATGTGATGATACAGATCAGATCCTTTGTCTATAGTATCTCTTACAGAAGTAGAAACTCAGCTTGTTATGATGTATAGCAAAGAACAGATCATAATCTTAGCTCATGAGATTGAAAAGTTTGGAAATCTGAGGCTATGTGAGAAATTGATGAGGCTTGTGAAATTAAATCACTAATTTATTCTCTGGTAAGATTTTCGAAGACGAAAATCCCTAAAGGGGGGGAGAATAGTAATAACCCGTTTTCGGGGTTAATAAGAACAGTAGTTTTGGGACCATAATCCAAAGTTAAAATATTTATTTTATTATTTTAATGAAATCTACAGTATGATATTAGAGATTGTGAAAGTTTCGTAAAGAAATTTTACCGTTTGAGTGGTTAATTCGGTAAAAATGGCCTAATCGCGTAAAAAGAAGTTGATAGTTAAATGTGAGAATGTTTAATTGAATTTGCCTTTATAATATGATGCATTTATAATGTAATTAGACAATTATAACGGTTAGTGGAATTCATGGCTTGGCAAATTGGTAAATAGAATAAGTTTTAAAGGTTGGTTAGGTAAATTGAATAATAATAGATTAAATAAATAAAACAAATACAAAAGTATGGCCATATTTGCTTTATTATTGCCGAATATGCAAAGAAAGGAGAGGCGAAAAGAGTTTTAAGGGTTTGGCACATTTGGGGCTTGGTTTAGGTAAGTTTTAAACTCGGTTTTCGATAATTTTTACATTTTTGAGATCGTTGCTACGTGTTTTACAAAGCCCATGCTTAAATTTTAGAATTTGATGATGATTTCATGAGATACAATTGTTGATTTTGTATATATGAAAGCTTGATGATAGATAAATATATTTTGTATTGGAATTTTTAATGAATTTGAATATTTTGAGGTAATTTGTGAAATGAGAAATTAAGGGACTAAAATGTGAAATAAATTGTATATATGAGCTTAAAAGGACTAGAGAAAAATTCGGCCAAGAATGATTGTGGTCAAATTTTGAATATTTTGTGTTTTGTGAAATAGGGACTAAATTGTGAAAAATGTGAAATGTCAGGGGCAAAAGTGTAATTAGCCCATTTATGTGTTTTTACATGAAT
This sequence comes from Gossypium arboreum, assembly GCF_025698485.1. Classification (NCBI taxonomy): domain Eukaryota; kingdom Viridiplantae; phylum Streptophyta; class Magnoliopsida; order Malvales; family Malvaceae; genus Gossypium; species Gossypium arboreum. The sequence continues at coordinate 133,665,661 of NC_069075.1, forward strand.
TTGATTGAGTATATGGTTAAATAAGTTGAATTTGCATTGAATTAGATCAAGAAATGAGAAAATCGAATTTAGATCGGGGAAAGTTGAAAATTATTGAATAGTCGTTCTGGTCCGTTCGTATCCGTATGAGGTAAGTTCATAAGTATATAAATATTGTTAAATTGAAATGTGTGTGGATTACATATGCTGAATTAAGGTGTAAAGAAATATGGTTGTGAGATTGAAATATGTAATATGTGAATTGGATTTGATGCACTAAGTGTGCGATAAAGGCAATAGCTACGGCTATTAAAATGGCACTGAGTGCGTGAGATTGTAATAGCATTGGCTGAGTAAATGGCACTATGAGGACGACACCGATATAAGTTCAGTTTAATGTAATGGCACTAAGTGTGCGATACAATTATAGTTTCGGCTACTAAGTTGGCACTAAGTGTGCAATATAATTATAGCTTCAGCTAATTAATTGGCACTAAGTGTGCAATACAATTATGGCTTCGGCTAATTAATTGGCACTAAGTGTGCGATACAATTATAGCTTGGTTAATTAATTAGCACTAAGTGTGCGAGTTCGTCGAATGTTCGAGCACAATCGAATCAATTAATGTTTCGAGCATTGAAATGATAAGCATGACAGATAAAAAGGTAATGGTACAGGTATGTATGAAACATATGTGGTTGATGATGTTAAGTATGAAGTAGATGAAAAATTATGTAAATTAATGGTGAAATAAGTTGGATTGAATGAAATTATTAATGCTACTCATAAGATTAAAGATTTGAAATGTAAATAAGATATGACTTTGAATAAAGATAAGTAGTATGGTGTATTATATATACTCGCTATATGAAATTGTGGTGCTATGTTTCGGATATGAGATTTACGAAACATGAAACATGAAACATGAATTTGATGTATGATTTCTTGGTTCAAAAACTGGAACAGGTATTGAAATTTAAATGGTGAGTTGGTTATATGATTTATATATGCAATTTGGTTTAGGTGAATAAGGAAATTATAGATGTTCGAGTTTGGAAGTGTTTAAAAAGAAGTTGATATAACTTCATGTATGATTCGTAACAAATGACCATGGTTAGGTTGGCGATGAAATGAATATGTGTGAACTTGATTTATATGATGAGCTAACGGTTGCTATTCTATTTTGAAAGTATGGTTATATGTTCATTGATAAACAAGATAAGTGATGTTACTTAATGTGGTTCTATGAATTTGCAAGTATAATGAATGTATATGTGATTGAGATTTGTTAAATTCGGTTTAATGATATTGATTTATAAATATCATTGAAATGAATTATTTGCTTATGACTTACTATGCTTTCAAAGCTTACTCTGCGTGTTTTTCCTGTGTTAATAGAGTTTCGGAGACTTGCTCGGGTTGGGAGTCGTTGGACATCTCATCATACTATCTGGTTATCGCTTCGATAAATAAAAGCTTTGAGTTTTTGGTTGCGTGGCATGTATAGGATAGAGAATTTTGGATATGTTTTGAAATGGATATATCTAGCCATGTGATATGGCTTGGTTATGGATGAGATTAGGAATGAATTTTGGTATATGCTTTGTGTTCAAAAATTGTAGGATTTAATGTGCTCATGAATGGCCAAATGAAATAGTCAATTTTGGTAAGTTTTATGGTTGATTTGAAAAGTTGATATGATAGGAAATGCTATAAATTCAAATGTATTAATATTATGTGTTAATCATATGTTTGGATATTAAGTCAGTATACCCTAAAGACTTCGCACGGACTAGACACATGGGTATGCCTATTGGCTGTGTGTAGCACACTGATGTATGTCCGGCTGTATGACCCAAGGTAGTATGTATGCACTGTTTCCACACGGCCTGGACACGGGCATGTACATGACACACGGGCTAGACACACAGGCATGTGGTCTGGTCGTGTGAGGTAAGTTAGAGAGTTACACGGGGTTGAGCACGGGCTAAGACACGGCCATGTGATCCCAATTCGAATGTCCACACGGTCTGAGACACGGGAGTATCTCTCGGCCGTGTGAGTGACACGGTCGGGGCACACGGGCGTGTGACCCTTGCAGTGATAAAAAAAATTGTATGTCTAGTATAAGATGTTTGAGTTATCAGTTTAGTCCCAAGCCACTTCTAAACATGGTTTAAGGCTGAAACGAGCCTAGTATGGGACAATATGATTGTGATTGGTAAAAGTTTTAATTTGCACGCAAGATTTATAATTCAGATATGTATGAATGTTGTGCTGTAAGTCCGGTAATGCCTCAAACCCTATTCCGACATCTGAGACGGGTAAGGGGTGTTACAAAAGGCCTGTGGAGTCTGATAGGCTTTTCCAAAAAGACAAGGACCTGGTTAATAATTTAGCATTTTCTCACTCTTTTTCCTTATTCCATCTGAAGGTGTAACGAAGCAACAAAATAAGAGGATTACATGACTTAATGGGCCGTTGATGGAGACGCGGGATAGGCTAAGTGGGGAAGGGCTTGGACAGGCTAGTCCTTTTGTGCCAAATGGTTTTCTTTCTAGTGGCCTGGACAACAATAATAATGGCCTTGGTGGAACGGCTTCTAATGAATTTTCAAAGCAGGAAGCTGTTAATGTGCATTCTACTCCTCCAAGAAATGAAAGGAATAATTTAGTTCGTACTAATCCCGTATTCGAAGGCCCTGGTGAATCTATTGTTCAATTAGATGCGAATCTTTTACACCCAAAATTCCATTTGGCTATTATCTTCTAGGATAATAATATGTCTAAATCGCTCAAAGGTAATAAGAGAAACATTTTAGTTAATACTAATAAATCCCTTTTTGTTTCTAGAGGGCGTGGTCCTGAGAACAAAACTGGCAATAATCGCGGCGGCCCTCCTCTCAATCGCACTTTCAAAGAAAATGGAGGAAAGTTAAAAAATGTTAGGATTTCTCGAATTCCTTTAACAGAAGCTATAAGTTCCATGGATAATCTCATCAATTCACTAGCTGGGCTTGGAGCTGACAAAACAGATGACAACATTGATGGACAGACTGGTGGTTTGGATTCCACATCTGTATAATATGGTGATATTTTTATTTTTTGGTTTTTTTAATTTTATTTTTATTATGAATTTTACTATTTTTTGTTGGAATTGTCAAGGATATGCTAGTTTGAAATTCCCTCGAGTTTTTTGGGAGTATAATAGAGAGCATAAGCCTGATTTGGTTGGCCTTTTAAAAACACGGGTAAGTGGTGTTAAAGCTGATTCTGTTATTGCAAAACTCGATTTTGATTTTTCACACCGAGTAGAGGCTGTGGGTTTTTCTAGTGGAATTTGGATAGGATGGAAAGATACTATTTCTGTGAATATTTTGGGTAATCATTTTCAATTTATTTTACTCAAGATTTCTGGAAATTCTTATCGGCAATCGATTTTGGTCGTTATTGTGTATGGTAGTCCTAATGGTCAAAAACAGAAGCAGTTATGGGAAGCTATTAAATATACTATTCTGATAGATGAGACTCCGTGGTTAATGATTGGTGATTTTAACGCTATCCTTGCTTCGTGTGAAAAAAGAAGTGGTCATGTTATCGGGAAAAAGGTGTACTTTATTTAGTGAGTTCATGGATACCATGGGCCTGCATGATTTGGGTTTTTGTGGTCTAATTTTTACTTGGAATAGAGGAGGAGTTTTTGAGAGATTAGATAGAACGATCTGTAATGATGCCTGAAACCTTAATTTTCCTTTGTCAAAGTCCTTTATTTATAAAGGCTCAAATCGGATCATAGACCCCTCAAATTATCTTTTTTACCTGATGTTCAGTCCTCGTCAAAGAGGTCTTTTCTTTTTTTGACAGGTTGAATTGAACATCCAAAATTTTCGGACTTTATTAAAAAGAATTGGAAGTTTTGGGGAGATATGTCGAATACTCATGTTTCTTTTATTGATCATGTAAAACTTTAGAATAAAGAGGTTTATAATCACCTTACGCATCAGAAGAATCTCTTGAAGAAAAAGCTGGATAATGTTCAAAAGGCGATCGATTGGAAAAGCTCGCCTTCTTTAAATCAGATTGAGTTAGAAATATAAGAAAAGCTGGAGTTTGTGTTACATCATGAGGAGCTTTTATGGAGGCAGAAGGCTAGGTGTGACTGGTTAGTTTTTGGGGACCGGAATACAAAATTCTTTTATAGGCGAGCTTTACAAAGACGGAAGCATAATCGTATTGTTGCCCTTAAAAATCAGGCAGGGGAGTAGGTTATGGATGAAGAAAACTTAAAGCAGGAAGCAGTCAACTTTTATAAGAGTCTTTATGGTGAGCAACCAAAAAGAATAGGTAGTCTTGGGTATAATGCCTTCCCGTCTCTCACACAGGAAGAGGTCCAGTTCCTTAGCAGGCCTGTTTCTAATGAAGAGATTAAGAAGGCCCTTTTTGATATGACGCCTTTAAAAGCACCAGGCAGTGATGGACTTCATGCTATTTTACCAGAGCTAGTGGGAGTTTATTGGTCCATCCATTTGTGAGTGGGTAAAAAGGGTTTTCTCTGGTGACCGTATTGATCCTGACCTCAACAATTCACTTATTGTCCTTATTCCCAAAGTGCAATATCCTAAATGTTTTTCGCAGTTTCGCCCTATCAGTCTTTGCTTGGTGCTTTATAAGCCGGTGATGAAGGTTATTCCCAATAGATTCAAAATGGTTTTCTCAAGGATCATTGCACCTGAACAAGCAGGTTTTGTCGCAGAAAGAAACGTTAATGATAACATCATCATCGCGCAAGAAGTCATTCACTTTATGAAGAGTAAACAAAGGAATAAAAGGTAGATGGCCATTAAAATCGATCTTGAAAAAGCTTATGATCGTATTCATTAGGGTTTTATAGACGCTTCACTACAGGCTACAGGTATTCCTAACTTTCTCCGTTCTATCATTATGTCTACTATTTCTGGTTCAACTATGCAAGTCCTTTGGAATGGAGTACCTTCTCAGAAATTCAAGGCGGCACGGGGAGTACTTCAAGGATGTCCACTTTCACCATACCTTTTCATTTTGTGTATGGAGTGGTTAGGGCATGGTATTCGTGTGGCTATGGCTGAAGGTAAATGGTCACCTATCCGACTATCTAGATCAGGTCCGTCTCTTTCCCATCTTTTTTTCGTAGATGATTTGATTCTTTTTTGCAAGGCAGAAGAGGACCAGGCACGGGTTATCAAGAATGTGTTAGATACCTTTTGCAGTGTCTTAGGACATAGTATTAATTTGTAAAAGTCAAATATGGTTTTCTCTAAATGAGTGAATGAAAATATCCAAAGGCATATTAGTGGATTTTTTGGATTCCAGGTGGTGCAGAATCTTAGTCCATATTTAGAAATTCCCCTCTTTCACGAAAAGGTTACAAATAATACTTTGTGTTTTGTCGTTGACAAGGTAAGAAGCAAACTTTTGTAGTTGGGATACTCGACAACTCTCTTTGGCAGGAAGAATTACTTTGGCTTAGTCGGTCTTATTCTCTATTCCAAGTTACTTTATGCAGTCGATGATGATCCCGAAAGGTTTGTGTGATAAGATCGAAGGCATGGTAAGATAATTCATTTGGGAATCCACTAATGGTAATAGAATGATTGTTCTGGTCAGTTGGGATTCGATATGCCAACCTAAATCAAATGGAGGTCTTGGCATAAGGTCTTTATGTGATCATAAAACTTCATTCACTATGAAGTTGGGTTTCAAATTATTGACGGATTGCTCTTCTTTATGGGTCAAGATGCTTCGGTCTAAGTATGGGGTTCAAGATGGTTTACCTAAATCTTTATCGAGAGGTCGGTGTTCTTTTTTGTGGAGATCTTTATTGAAGATTTGGCCACCCATACGTGAGAATATGCTTTGGTCTGTTGGGGATGGACATAGTATTAGCTATTGGAAAGATCCTTGGGTTCCTAATGTTGGGCCGCTGCACAAAAAGATAGCATGTAACTCTAGCATGGATATGTATTGTGTCCTTAGTAATATGGTCATGGAAAATGGAGATTGGAATTTAGAGTTCTTTCGCCTTTGGCTACCTGAAGACATCATTCAACTAATTGTATGAATTTCGCCACCTCAACCGAACTCCGGTATAGATAGAATTATTTGGGGGGGGGAGTGCTTCTGGTGTTTTCTCGGTTAAAAGTGCTTACAAGAAGTTTCAGGAAGACTCATGGGATGCGAAAATGATATTTAGAGTTTACCTTGGAAATATAAGGAACCATAAAGGGTTAGAGTGTTCATTTGGCTCACTATCAAACACCGTTTACTTACTAATGTGGAAAGAACAAGAAGAGGATTAGGTTTGGATTCTACTTGTGGGGCTTGTGGACACAACAATGGGGGTATCCTTCATGTTTTTAGGGATTGTACGACTGCAAGGGATATTTGGACGCAACTTATTCCTCCAGGTAAACAATCTGTCCTTTTTGCAGGATCTTTATACAAATGGATAGAGCTTAACTTACGGAATAAGCATGAAGTAAACCTTATGGGTGGAGTTACTTGGGCTTGCCTGTTTGGAATGATCATTTGGCGTCTGTGGAAGAACAGAAACTTACGCATATTTCAAGGTCTTGTATGGAATACGGACGAAGTTATCAAAGCCTCTCTATGTTGGGCAAAGCAGTATGGTTTGGTGACTAATTCGCAAGGCACTAGAAATTCAGGATCAGATTTCCTTCCTCTTCTTTCGGATGGATGGGTCTACTTAAACACGGATGGTTCGGTTAAACATGTCGATAGATTTATCGCAGCCGGAGGACTATTGCGATATCATGACAGGTCTTAGATTGTTGGCTTCACAAGATATTTGGGCAACTGCGAGGTCATTGATTCAGAACTATAGGGCATCCTTGATGGGTTGCAAATTGCTATTGATCGTGGCTTCCGAAAAGTCATCATTCGAACAAATAATCTTGAAGCTGTTAACCTCATTCATGAAGGAGTTCGTGGTAATTCTAACTCTGCTCTAGTTACAAGAATTATTTTGCTTTTGAAGCTTCTGAGTCACTGGAACCTTCAGCATATTTCCAGAATAGTATGGCTAGAAAAGATAGGGAAACAGGGTTACGATTGATAGATAAAGATTATGTGTTAAGTTATATTACTGTTTGAAAATTGAGTTGTAATTTCTCTTTCCACCAAAAAAAAATCAGTATGTATTATTTTGAATTTCCCACTATTTTTAAAAGTATTTAATATACTAAATAAATTTCAAATATAAGTTTTAAGATTAGATTTAAAACCGAAGCTTTCCCTCCTATTTTCTCACCAAACAAACAGATTCTGAAAGGAAACGGATAGCTACAACCAATTAAAAGAACCCCAAAAAGAAAAACCCTGCACGAACCCCATTTTCTTGTCAAGTTAAAGCTTCTTTTTTCTTTCCATATCCCAAGAAACAGTCCTTCTACAAATGTTAACTTAAATATGTCAACGTAAAACCCCGCCAAAATCCAAAACGAAGGAACAAGAACCCACACGTCATCATCTTCTTCAACCCATCGATGGCGGAACCTGGGATCAACCTAGTGCACCGCGGTAAACATTCATGTCTTGCTAAATGGACAGTCCCTTACAACCCAGAACTTCAGCCCAATAAAATGATTTGCAGTCCTTGGTTTGAAGTGGGTGACTTTGAATTCCGCTCCGTGATAGTCCCAGGAAGCGATGCCCTTGCCCTTGCCCTTGCCCTTGGCCCTGACGCTTTCCTTTCTCTCCAAGTTAAAATCAACTCTCCACGTTACTCTTTCAGATTCGGTCCCTTGGCGTCTTATAAACTAAGCATTTTTAACCATGAAGATGAGTCGAAGTCTTTGACCAAAGCGTTTAAGCTTACATTTTTTACCAGGAATACAAATATTCCTACTGGCGGTAGCTTACAACTTGCTAGTTCTGTTTTTGGTCCAAGATCAGGGTTTTCCAAGAACGGTTCTTTGCATTGTTCTATTGAAATTTCCATTTTGGATGAATCATTTTCATTTTCAAGGGACGGTAACAATGACACTGAGATGGTCGACTATTCAGCGCATTCTTTAGGTTGTGACACTATTGTTTTGGGCGGGAAATTTAAATGGAAGATTAAAACTTTTAGTTTCTTTAAGGAAATGATCGAGAGCCGCCAGCAGATGAGTAGCGCTGTTTTTCTTCTTGGGCGAGGTTTTGCTCATATTAGTGCCTCTACAACCAAGGTTAATGGAGTTGAGTGTCTGTCTTTGTTTTTGGAAGCTCATCAGATGCACACATGTCCTAAATGCATGGGTCATAATAAGCCTTCTTGGTGCTTGTTTCGTATATCTGTTTTGAGTCAAAAGGCATGGCGGAGTCATATGCATAAGGACTCGTATGGGAGATTAAATAAAACAACTCCAGCTCTAGGTTGGACTGATTATATGAAGATATCCGATTTGATTGGACCCAATAATGGATTTGTTATGAACAGTACGGTGGAGTTCACGGTATCTTTCAAAGCAATCAAAGATTCTGCTGCTGTCCTTACATCTGGTTTTAAAGAATTTGGTGCCTTAAACAAAAGTGGCAGTTGTACCTGGAAGATTGAAAATTTTACAAGGTTGAAGGATATTCTGAAGAATGAAAAGATGATAGGAGTGTCTGTTGAGAGCAGTAAGTTTCAGATTGAGGATCACGAATTTCGCTTGATTGTTTTTCCCAGAGGTAACCAATGTGAAGCATTACTTTGAATTTTTCTTTCTTACATTCATGGCTAAATTTTTGCTTTCTGAGTTGTTAATAGAAAAAGATGATGGTCATGCAAGTTTGAAGAATGAACGAGAAAGTAGCTAAACAACGCTTAATCCATATACATGTACAGTTGTACTATTCATACTTACACCTGTTGGAGAATGAAGGACAGAACTGATAAAATTGTTTGACAACAGGGCGATATCAAAAATCGATCTACCTTTCGATGATTATTGAAGCTTCGGGTCCTCAAGATGCCACCCAGGATTGGAGTTGTTTTGCCCGTTGTCGGCTATCCGTTGTGAATAAGAAGAATAAAGACAATTCTATTTTTAAGGAAACACAGGGGCGTTTCTCTGAAGCTACAAAAAGGTGGTGGTGTCCTGAATTTTTGACTCTTGCAACTCTCTTTAATAAGGGTTCAGGGTATTTGGTTGAGGATACTGTTATGTTTAATGCAGATATTCTTATATTGAAGGAGAGTTTAGAAATTCAGGATGTCCTAGAGTCGAGCAATAAAGATGGAGAAAAGGGAAGGTGCACAATCACTTGGGAAATGAAAAATTTCGTAGCCTTCCAGCGAACATCATCGATGATCAACGATATATGCAGCAAATATTTCCAGGTTGATAAACTAAAGCTCCGAATCGGTAAGACAGTATGTAACTTTTTGTTGTTTTTCTGTTCCTTTTGCCAGTAGATAGTTTGGTAATTTTCTAATATTATAATATGCAGGGGTATGTGTATTATCTGACAACCTATGTGCATACCTGGAGTGTGATCCATCAAATTTGGTTGAGGATCTTTATGTTAGATACGAGATGACTGTGGTTAATAAAAAGCACCCTGCCAAAAGTATCTCCAAGGGGTCCTGTCTACGTACAGACACTAGTGATAGTCATGGGCGACTGCTGTTCATGGAACTATCTGATATGCTGAAAGCCAGTGCTGGGTTTGTTACCGGTGAGATGGCTACTTTTGTTTGCGAGATCCTTGATTACTGGCCGTTGTTGGATCTTTCAAAAGTAAGGGTTAGCATGCTTTTGATTTGAGTTTGTTTGGATCTTCGTTCTGTAACTTTTACCTGTTATTTGATGCTATGTTCGTCCAATTATAGCCGAATGTTTCATGCAGGTTCCAAGTGATGTTAAATCACATGAGCTTCAAGAAAATGGAGATAATGAGGACAACACCGGGAAGCTTCTTGCAATGGAAGGAGATCACTTTATTATTCTGAAAAAAGAATTTAGAAACGATCTTTTCATAATGGCTGGAATTTTGATTGGAATGCGGCTTTACCACAACACTGTAAAACCAAATAACATTTTTCGCAGAATATTTGGATGCATTGATACAGGGCAGATAGATGTTAGTCCAGATAAATTCATGTCCAATTTAGTTGCTTCAACCACCGGTGTCGAGTCCCTACATCAGCAAATTGAGAATGCACTTTTAAATGTGATGGTTGACTGTTGCCAGCGATTACAAGGAACATCCGGTGAGGATGCACCTGATACAAATGCGGAATCATGTCAAGATATCAATGAAGTTAGCTCTCAAACTAAATTAAATAGGCAAAGTAGTTTAGCAAATATTGTTCGATCATTAATACGTGAGACATTCTTTGGTACTGGAAAGTGTATGGACAATTGTAGTAATACTTTGGGGGAAGCTATTCTTGGACAGCATGATTCTACTTCTGAGTCATCTGAGGAGACCTTAAGGCTTATTGTAAAGTCATTGAAGGCTCTAAATGATGAAGTTACACAAGTTACCTTAGAGCAAAGCCAAGAGTGTCACTTTGTGCAGAAGGTTTTAGCAGTACTACGGGAAGCTCCCAAGCATCTGCTACCAGATCTCGTTTCTTTATTGCCAAAGTTAGCATGTCAGTTTGATCATAATGTTGTTGGTTCTGCTATTTTATGTCAGCTAAAAGAGACAGATGCAGACTCTTCAATGCGACTACCTGTGAGACCTCTTCATCTGTTTTCACTGATGATCTTATAATACTTAGTTTGCCGGAGTTTAGAATCAAACATTTTGTTTTTCAGGTTCTTGAGGCCACGTGTCAATTGAAGTTGGCTATTGATGTTTGGAAAAGTGTATTTCTTCAAGCCTCTAATGTTGTGGATGATTTAAACGGTGAAGCACTTGGAGCTGCAATCGCCTTATTATTTAAAGCTGCATCTCAGTGTCAGGATATCCCTCTAGCAGTGAGCATTAGAACATAGTTTTTATTTATTTCCCCTTGAAACCCCTCTTTGAATATGTTTACCTTTTCTTTATTTGTAGGTAAGTATTGTCCGTCAAAAGTTACAGCGTTTAGGAGCTGATGTTTCACCTTGTGTGCTGGATCGTCTTGCAAAAACTTTGAATAGTTCTGATGACCTTGCAGTAACCATGTTACAAAAAATTGATTCCATCTTTTCAGTCGACCAAGAACGCCTTTCATCTGGTGAACATGGGCTGGCAACCGAGAGTTTGCATGCAGGAGGTCACCATTTTTCTGATATCTTTATGTTGTTAAAGATGCTGGCCATACCCTCTATTACTAATCAAACTACGCGGGCTTTTGAGAAAGGTATTGCAAATGGATTCACCACACATCATTTGGCGGGGATAGAAAAATGGGGTTCTTCATATACTGAAAGAGCTTTTATTTTGGTTTTTGGTATTGCTGATAAGTTGCTCCAATCTAGACGTCCTCCAGTGCTTGAGTTTCTGAGAAAGTTTTATTCAATGTTGTTTAAACTGTTTAATGATGAGAATTATCAGAAGAAGATGCTGAGAAAATTGGTTTACCATGCAATGAGTGCTGCTAATAATTGCTCCGAAACTAGTCTGGATATGTTGGTTTTCTTGGTTCACAAGGAATGTAAAGTTGCTGAACTAGTTTTAAGCATGGCCAGACATGATTTTCAACTAGCTAATTTTGATCTCTCTACCCTTCAGAACAAGTTAGATACTAGAAATGATGAATATAGGCGTGTTGAGGAAGACCTCAAGACTAACCTTGAAAGAAGGAAGATAGAGGAATCAATTTTGTTACAATGTCTTCGTGAGGCTGAAGTTACTTCTTTTCACCATATGGTACTTAAATATAATTTCTTACCAATTAGAATGGAGAAAAACAAACTTGCTTTTTAACTACTTTTTTCTTTGACGACAGACTCAAATGAGCCTTGAAATGGATAGATCTACTCTGAAAAACAAGGAACTTTCTGAAAAGCTTCAAGTAATTCAAGATACTTTGTCTAAACAGAAAGATAAATTAGTGAAGCTCTCCAATGAGAAAAAGGTTTTTTGAACAAAGCCTCTAATTTCTGTAAAAATGTTAGCATTAGCCCTTTGTTTATCGTACTGAGGTAAAACTTAAATGATGCAGGAAGTAGCTCAAGAGAAGAATTATCTTGCTAAAAAGCTGAGGATCACCGAAGCTGATAAGAACAGCCTCGTTGAAGAATTGAGAACAGAAGTTGAAGCTCAAAAAGCAGAACAACAGTCACTTTCAAATGAAGTCCAGATGTTGAAGCAAGAACTTAAGCAGATCAAAAGAGAGAAACAGGACAAGGAAGAGGAAATTGGACGCTGTAAGAACTATAATGATGAGCTGGAAGTGAAGTTGAATAGTTTGCAGGTTTGTTTCTTCTTACTTTCTCTGGATCCAAGTTATGTTAATGGTTCTTTCTACCGTAAATCTAAAACTTCAAATTCAGTTCAATTTTTGTTTTGCATCTGACCTGGTTGTCCTTGCTAGATTATCCTCGCAGAAGGACAGAGGCCTCTATAGGCTGTAAAATGTTTCCAAGTGCCCTTTGCCTTTGAGGAGTCATCTTACTGAGGTGAAAACTTAAATGATGCAGGCAGTAGCTCAAGAGAAGAATGATCTTGCTAAAAAGCTGAGGAAGACTGAAGCTGATAAGAACAGATTCGTCGAAGAATTGAGAACAGAAGTTGAAGCTCAAAAAGCAGAACAACAGTCACTTTCAAATGAAGTGCAGACGTTGAAGCAAGAACTTAGGCAGATCAAAAGAGAGAAACAGGAGAAGGAAGAGGAGCTTGGACGCTGTAAGAACTATAATGATGAGCTGGAAGTGAAATTGAATAGTTTGCAGGTCTGTTTCTTCTTACTTTCTCTGGGTCTTAGTTATGATAATGGTTCTTTCTACCATAAATCTAAAACTTCACATTCAGTTCAATTTTGTTTTGCATCTGACCTGGTTGTCCTTGCTAAAGTATCTTCGCAGAAGGACAAAAGCCTCTATTGGCTGTAAAATGTTTCCAACTGCCCTTTGCCTTTGAGGAGTCATCTTACTGAGGTGAAAACTTAAATGATGCAGGCAGTAGCTCAAGAGAAGAATGATCTTGCTGAAAAGCTGAGGACTGCAGAAGCTGAGAAGAAAAACTTGGCCGAAAAATCGAGAAGATTGACTTCACAGAATGAAGCTAAAGAAGCAGCACGATGGTCACTTTTAGATGAAGTCCATAGGTTGAGACAGGAGAAACAAAAGGAAGAAGAAATTGAATACTACAAGACACATAATTATGCGATGAAACAGCGGTTGGATATATCAATGGTTTGTTTCTTCTTACTTTCTCTTCATGAAACCTTTCTGGTTTGAATAATCTATATGTAAACTGGTTTATAAGCTCTTCCTTCTTCCCCAGTCACAACCTATGTTGTCCCACTACAACCTATGTTGCTCCGACCTTTTATTTTTTTGAAGCACCTATGCCCGACACCTATGTTTTAACACATTCCTGGGCATGGTTAGAGGGATATAATCCGCATGTACTCGTGTTAGATACATCCGTATCTACCAATCAAAGATTACAATGGTGCCAAATTCATGCCAATGTGATGCAATGTCTCTTCCTCTACGACATTCGCACTTGTTTTTGCCCTACATTCCAGTACACGTGCTTTAGGACCCACAAATTCTTGATTAGGTTCCATGCTTAAATTTAATGATGACTTAAGGGTACATTGGAAAGTAACAGACTAACCTCTCCAACATGGTGATTGAGTTGTATGCCTTGCTGTATTTTAAATTTCTTTATATGGAGATCAAATCCTAAAAATTGGTGTCTAAAAATTTTGTGCAGGGGAAGATCCAATCCCTTGAGAATTCACTGCATGAAGGCAGGCAAAAAATTACCAGCCTCATGGGATTTGTCCAGGAAAATCTGCCAATGGAGCAACTGCAAGCACTGCTAAACATTCATGAAAATTGCCTGCAAATATTCGAAGCTATCCAACAACTTAGGAGAAACTTTCTGTGCTGAAACCGCAATGAGATTACTCAGTCATGTACACCTGTCTTCCTAATGTAAAGCTGTAACTGAAACAATCACTTCTAAGAAAATTATACATAATCAACCATCACAATAAGGGAAAAACAATATGGACCAATAAATAAAACAACCAACGCAATGAGTTGGCAGCTGCAATTTACAAACCAATGTATCAAATATTATGTACAAATTTTATCAATAACAGGATTAAAGTTGACCGCTTTTACTTTATTAAAACACAATTATGTGATGGTCTGATTCCCACAAGTACAGAAGTTCAACAGGTGGAAAAGGGTTTGTGAAACTTTACAGTGAATCAGAAATTCATTTCCCTCTTACCACGTCGACGAAATCATCATCAGTGAGCCAGTCATTTGACTCCTCACCTTCAGAATCTTTATCTCGACAACTTGTTTGGCCTGCTTTCTGCAAAGCACCACGAGTTTCTGGTCTCTTGTCCAGCTGAACCCAGTCATTGGATCCACTGGATGAAAGAGCTTTGTTATGCTGTGTTGACTTACGCACTGATGCTCTATTAGAAGTATCGGTATCATCGTCTTCCAGATCACTGAACAAAACATCATCTTCATGTTCCAGGTTTTTCTTGATGCTCAGGGAACTTCCACAGGAAAATTCTGCTTCTTCTAACCATTGCTCAGTGTTGTCCTCGCTGGAGGTAATCTCTAATCCTTCTGCTGCATTTACGATTTCACTGACCTTTTCCTTAGATACAAAAGTTTCTCGTTTTGTCTCACTAAAATTGCCACTCTGTCGAGATGCATCAGGACTACTGTTTTCAACCTGTACATTCTTATTCTTTTGCAACTTCTGCAAAAGTGCGTCTCTAGTTTCAATAACCTGCAACGTAAGTACAACCTTCATTAAAATGGTTTTGATTGCTTAAAACATCCACATAAAGTAGTTAAAATGGAGTGGACAAGAAAAAACACACGCACATCATTGGAGATAAAAGAGAATATACTGAAGGAAAAAATATTAATTATATATTTTCCAAACGCCCATAGTGGATTTGATTAAATTCCTTTATCTAGGTTTTGGTGGATTTGCTACTGATAAGTCTACCAACTTGGTGAAGACCAACTTAGTCATTGCTTTGCAGATTAAATACAGTAAACATGTTCTCGGAATTCACAACATTTCTGTACCAGAAAAGAAGGGAACTCCACACAAAATTTAAAATCCTAACCTCAATGCTCTCCCCCATTTGAAAATATTCAATATGTCTAGACCATTGCTTGTTTCACCACTAAGGTCCAGCCAAGAATGCTTATTCCTTTGTTTGCAATCTTTCAACCAAATCCGAAATCAGCTCCAATAGCTGATGCCTCAAATATTATAGATTTTCCACTCCAAAATGGAGAGCAACATAAAGGAGAAGCATTTCTTAGGGAAATGAAGAATAGAATGAAGTTGAGGAGGGTGTGATTTTTTTGCTCCATAAGTTGCAGATCATGGATTCAGAAGATAGTGGGCCCATTTCATGGAGTTTTCAGCAGGGCACTCTAGTAGTTGCAAAGATGACCACAAAACTTTCAAAGTAGTAGCAAGTATATGTATACTATAGACATTATTTACATAAATACAAATTGAGCATAATTACTACACAACGACTGCAGTGTTCATGCACCGACAATGTATACAGGAATATGTAATTGAGCAAACAGCATCAGGCTATTAGCTCTTCCAGATACAAGAACATGTTTCTCAAATAAAGCATAATGTTGGATGAACTAAGTTGAAAAGCAATATAACATGCATCTATATTAGTCCTACATCTCCCATACCAAAGGCGTGTGTTTTGTGGCAGAAAGGAAGATAAATGGAAAACAAGTACCATTGAACAAAACAATATAAATATATTAGATCTCTTACCTCAGGGCTTGAAAGAACCTCAAAATCATGCTCATTCAGTCTTGGAAGCAACAATATGAAATATATCATCCAAAACCTTTCATCTCCCAAGTTATTCTGAAGGCCAACTCTAAGAGCTTCAAAACTCGGGACGAGGTGTTCAATATTTTCAGCATGTTCTATCTGATCCTCAGACATTTTGAAATCTGCAGTAATAAGCCAATACCTTGTTACCCATAAATTTCCATTAGCTTTGTGGAAGAACTGGAAAAGAGAAGAAGCTAAAGGGTAAGTTCTCCCCAAATACCCTTCTATAATATGCTCCTATGACGCTAAGACTATGGTCCAAAGTAGTGGAGCCTTAATCTCCTCACAGCGCACAAATCAGAACTTCCCACTTGAATGCCAGCCATAAGCAAGCTAATTCAACCAAACAACACTAAAACGTCCCCTTGATAATATTGCATTCAATGCATAAGTCACGCTGGCCTTATGCACATTTTACTATAATGGCGAATTAAGCAACACCAGAAACAGTGCATAGTAAATCCCTTCTAATAATGAAAATAACTAATCTAATGTTCCACAATTGTAGAAAAGGTCAAGTACTGCAAATAATGGAGGAAGCTGCCTCAAATAACAAAACAAATAAGCCTAGTCTATTCTGCATTTGACCTTCCTTGCTACTACAACAGATTATAGATGTGATTAACTTAATACTTTGGAGAACTAATTAAAATCCCTAGCTTAAAACCTAACTAGGTGTTAACAATAATTAAGTAAAACAAATGCAATATACAGAAAATTTAGTTTTGAAGAGATTAAAAGGTTTTAAAAGAAAATACCGTTATGTAAAGAGAGAGGAAAATCAGTCCAGAGCTCTGGTCGGTTGGAAATTTCTTTAACAAATTTAATCACCTCATCGGTAATTCCCGGCACTCCGTCATCGTAATCTTCATCGTCATCATCCTCATCATGACCACCATGATCATCTTGATCCGGGAACTGTAATAAACTCGAAGCGAATCTAGAGATCTCCGTCACCGCTCTGTTACTTGATAATAACGAAAGCCCGCTCTTGAAGCTGCCACCGATCTCCGCCAAATCGTTGCGGATCCCCAGGAGCTTAGCTGACTGCGGCTCTTGTACTTGTTCCTGTTCTAGCCCTCGCTCGGAGGCATTGATGGAAGGCGGCGAAGGAGGCGGTGCTAAGAACGCAGCGACTCCACGTAGTTGGCGGCCTATAGTCTCCCCGATGAGAGAAAGATCGTCCTTGACGCCGCCGTTTAGGTTGGTGGGACTGTGATCTGGTGAAGGCGTGGGCGAACGAGGAACTTCGGATTGGAGAGACTTCAACAGCCAAGACATTACGGAATATTAGTATTATAATTATTACTTTTTTACAGTTAGCTGAAATTTGAGAGAGAAAAAGAGCATAAAGTTCAGCTTTGCTCCCTCTTTATAGAAATTTATTTTTCCTTTTGTTTATAATAAATAAAATTGATTTAAAAAAGAAAAAGAGTTGAAGTTGAAGAAGTGAGGGCAGTGGCGGTGGCGGTGGCTGTGGCGGTGTTTTAGCGTTAGTTGGCGGAGAGGATAGGCTTTAATTTATCTATCCATTGCTTTGTTTGTTAGTTTTTTGCCTTTTTCTGGACACTCGTCTATTTAATTTTCCCTTCATCGCTTTCCCTATTTTCTTTTATATTTATTGGATTTAACATAAAATTACCATATCTCCACACGTCACTGTTTCTTGCCGTTTTTGCTCTTCTCCCATCAAGTTAATCAAAATCGTATTGGTATACATGTACTTTCTTTTACTAAAATAGGTATTTTCCATTTTAATGCATGTCTTTTCATTTTCAAATATATAATTCGTCAATAAACTTTTATCACAATAGTAAAAATATTATGTTGTAGGTATAAATGCTTGAGTAAAACTTATTTAAAAGACTTTAAAGAAGTTTGAATAGAGCTGCTAGGAGGTTTTCATGTGCTTGGTAAGATACACTTAGAGTTCTTGATAATAATAAAGTTGTGGCCTTCGTTGGTGGAGAGGAGAGAGTTTGAGGCTTATTGTGGGTTTTATTGAACAAATGCCCTATCACTTAGGTCCTATTGATAGGGTGGTGGTTGATCAGATTAAAGGAATGTTCAAATTAAATTAATGTGACCCCATTAAGATCAGAGTTTTGTTTTTTAGTGTTGCCATCGAAAAGTGATGGAGGGACTAGTGTTGGTCTTCCTAATAGATTTTTTAAGATTCGATAGGTTCTTTCTCATTGAAACATTTCATTTTGGCAAAGTGGGAATGCAAATGAAGGTCACTTAGTAAGGTTTTCGAGTTTTAATGTCCAATAGGGAGAACTAAATAGAAATCTTCTTCTAATTAAGAGAACTAAAGAGATTGCTATTGGTTGTTTGCTCTTCAACTTATGACAAATTTACCTAGTGCAAAAGTTTTCACGTGGTAAAAAAATGTGAGGGAACCTCAATAGGGAGAACTAATGGAGTTGAGCAAGATCAAAGAGATCATTTTCCTTTTCTGCCCTTAGCTTTTCATCCTTTATTAGACTTTTCTATTTCTCACTAGGATAGTTTTTTCACTTTATTTGCAATGCCATCAGCCATAATGATGTGGAGGAACATATTAACTCGCTATTCTTGAGGATGATCTCTATATGAATCCCATCTTCTCTCCTAAATGGAACATTCAAATTTACTTAGTGTCCATAAACTTAGTGTCCATGAAGTGTTTCTTAAGAGATTCGTTGTCGTTCATCAATAATTCAATACTTCAAACCTTTTAGGCTTTTATCCAATGGTCTTCATGCCATTGTCTTCCCAATGACTAGTGGATTGCTTTATGAAACTTCTCTAATGTCATTTTTCAAATGACCATTTCAATAGCATTTTGAGATGAAAGCAATTTTCATGCCTTGCTCTTTATCTTTGTGAAATAGGCTCTTCGCCTTAGTCTCCCCCTTTTCCATGGATTTAGTAGCATAGGATCCCTTCCTTTTTAATTTTTCGTAAGATTTTTTTAGTGATGTATTGAGTGGGGTGTAGCTAAAGATGGAATCAAAGATCTCCTTTCAAGTTTTCGGGTCAGTGTCCTTGGTAGAGGGATCTACAATATTTTCGACCCCTCAGATCCAAACCATTTTGGGCATAAAATTTTGATCATAGTGTAAGATAGTCCTTGTTTGTAACACCTCTAACCCGTATCTATTGCTGGAATAAGGTTATGGAATATTACCAAAATTTACAAATTAAATAACAAACATTTCATATCATCTAGCATTCATACCAGAAACCAATCAAAACCAATCATATTGTCCCTTATACGAGCCCTCGAGGCTCAAAATACACATTGGAAATAAGTCGGCACTAAATCGGGGATTCAAAGAATTTTTCAAAAAATATTAAAATTTTTTAAAAATACAGGAGGCATATGTTCATGTGGTCAGGCCGTGTGACTCACACGGTCAAGAGACACACCTATGTCTCAGGCCGTGTGGACATTTGAAATAGGGGCACACAGCTATGTCCTAGCTCGTGTCCATACCCATGTAACTCTCTGACTTGGGTCACACAGCCAAGCCACATGCCCGTGTGCTAGGCCATGTGAGCAGACTGACTTGCAATTTAAATAAGATGCAGGGGACACAGCCGTGTCACTGACACACGGCTAAGAGACACGCTCGTGTCTCTACCTGTGTAGACAAAAATAGGTCATTTTCTAAGCCACATTTTTCACCCAAATTGACATCAACCTAACTCAACATTTTTACACAACAATAAGTCATAACAAGGCATTCAAATCAAGCTAAAATCAAATCTCAAACATAAAATATCGTCACATATATTCAAGTATCTAAACTTACCTAATTGACCAAATACACATATATGCATATTTTTACCAATCATACCAAATTAAACCAAGTCTCAATATACCTATAATTTTCCATCATTCAGCCATTCCAAACACACACCAAACATGATAAGTTTACTTATATATACATCAAAATATACCAATCACAAGCCATACAAATGGCTAATTTCACAAAACACTTATATGCCAACATTGGCCAAAATAACCTATACATGTCATTATAACCATAATTAATTTACTGAAGGTACCAAAAGGGCCGATGGATAGTGTGAAGTTGCTCCGACCAACTTCCAACCAAAATGAGCTTCTGAATTACTATAAAACATGAAAAATAACACAGAGTAAGCATTTAAGCTTAGTAAGTTCGTATAACATGGGATTTAACTTACCATTTAATAACATTTAAGGTAAGCATACATGACATTTCCAAATCAATTTGGCAAAAAGCCTAAACACATATCCTCATTATGTTAGCCATGTAATACATATAATAATCCATAAACATGGATGAACAAAGTCATCAAGCAAGTTCTATATATGTATCATCATTCATCTCTTACTTCACTATATCATGTAATGTCATTTTCACGTATTCAAATATATACCCATAATAATTTGTTTCAAACTCATATTGTTTCATATCAAAACTTTGCTCGTTGAACCATGTAAAATATCATTGGATACACGGATAGTACACTCAAAGCATACAAAACTGTAATCCATCAATTCATGTACATGTATGCTCATACAAGCATGTAAACGAGAAGTTCTTCCGAGCTGAATAACGGGAAGCTCATGTGAGCTAAGTAACGGGAAGCTTATGAGACCCAAATATCGGGAAGCTCATGCGAGCCAAATATCGGGAAGCTCATGAGAGTTGTGGTGTGTCCACAACACATGCAGTATCACAACTAAAACGGTAACTCTAATGATATGTCATTTGTATCATTCGAATTTCTAGGGTTCAAATGGGACTCAGTATTTTTCAGATATGTGATCGAAAATTATACATGACAGTTATATAAATCACACACTATAATATTCAATTTAAAATATATAAATGTACAATTTAGTTACACAAACTTACCTCAATAAGTATATGTAGATACGAAGGCTACTAATCTGATACTTTTTCTTTGCCTCGATCTAACTCCGTATTAGGTCTATCCGGATCTATACGAATGAATTTAACTCAATTTAATATAATTCATATTCAATTCAGTCCAAACACACATTTTTAGAAAAATTACTATTTTGCCCCTATACTTTTAATTAATTACAACTTAGTCCCTAGGCTCGGAAAATGAAATTCATACAATTTAATCCTTATTCAAGCCTAGCCAATTTTCATACATATCATTAGTAGCCCATGTATTTCATGAAATTCATAATTTTTCCTTAAATTTATCATCTTTTCAATTAGTCCCTAATTGATAAATTCATCAAAATTTTCTTTACAAAAGTTGTTTATCTAACAAAAACCTTTCAATTTCCATCATAAAATTTCATAATTTAAGTATACTTATCTATGGAAAAACCTTAATACTTTAACATTTTTGCAAATTAATCCCCGAGATAACTAGATTAAGCTATTACGATATTGGAAACATAAAAATCATTAAAAACAGGACAAAAATACTTACCTAAATGAGTAAAATAAGCTTGTTAAAACTCAATCTTCCATGGCTAGGGTTTTCATGTTTTTTTTTAACGAAAGATGATGAAAATGGATTTTTTTCTTTTATTTAATATTACTTTAATCTCTAATTTCCAAAATTAACCTTAATAATTTATCCAATTTCCAATGATAAATAATCATTCTTATCCACTAACTACTCTAAATGGTTTATTTGATATATAAGGGCCTCCAATTTAAAATTCCATAGCTATTTGTGTAACACCCCTAACCCGTATCCGTCACCGGAACAGGGTTACAAAGCATTACCAGAGTTTACAGATAATGTAACAGACATTTCATATTATTTAGCATTTAGATCAGAAACCAATCATATTGTCCCTTATAAGAGCCATCAAGACCCAAAATACATGTTAGAAATATGTCGGGACTAATCCAGGTACTCAGAAAAATTTTCAGAAAACATCAAAAATTTTCAAATGCAGAGGACACACGCCTGTGTGGCCAGGTCGTGTGGACATTCGAAGTAGGGACACACGGTCGTGTCCTAGCTCGTTCAAAATATGGGACTTTACTAACTTGGGTCACACGGCCAAGCCACACGATTGTGTGCTAGGCCGTTGGAGCATACTGACTTGCATTAAATAGGTGCAGGGGTCACACAGCCAAGCTACATGCCCGTGTGCCAGGCCGTGTGAGAAATTTTGAGTATTCTGTTTTGAAATTTTAAAGATGTAGGGGACACACGGCCAAAACACATGCCCATGTGCTTGGCTGTGTGTCACATATAGTTGGGACACACGTCCGTGTCTCTGCCCATGTGAATGAAATAAGGCAATTTCTAAGCCATATTTCTCACCTAAACTTCTTTTCCACCTACATTAACATTTTAACATATCCACAAGCCAATTCAAGACATTTAAATCAAGCCAAAACCAAGTCTTATACATGACATAATACTTCATATAACCAAATATACAAACTTACCTAACTTATCAAATTCACATATATGCATATTTTATCAAATATGTTAACTCAAATTAATTATCAATATGCCAATACGATTTCTAACAATCAACCATTTAAACACACGCCAAACATGTTATAGCCTCATATATGCACATCAAAATATATCTATCACAAGTCATCCTAATGGCTAGTTATAACCAAAACATTTACATGCCAACATTGGCTAATTAACCTATACATGCTGTTATAACCAAATTTAATTTACTAAATATACCAAAATGAGCTGATGGATAGTGTGAGATATCTCCGCCAAGCTTCCAACCCAACGAGCTTTCGAATCACTATAAAACAGGAAAATAAAACAGAGTAAACATTTAATGCTTAGTAAGTTCGTATAAAATGAAATTTAGCTTACCACTTAATCACAATTATGGTAAACAAACTAAACATGCTCAAATCAAATTGGCCAAATTCCTAAACACATATCCTCATCAAGCATGTTAGTCATGTAATTCATATAACAACTCATAATCACAAATTTACATAGTCATCAAGCAAGTTTCAGACACATGTATCTTCCATCTCATTTTTCAACATATCAAGTAACATCATTTTCATGTATTTCATGCATATACGAAAAATAATTCATTTTATACTCATATTATTTCATATCAAGATCTTGCCCATTGAATCATTTAAAATTATCGATGGATACATGGATAGTACACACTAAGTGTACAAGACTGTAATCTGTCAATTCATGTAATATCTGTCATTCATATTCAAGAATGCTCATACGAGCATGTAACCGGAAAGCTCTTTCAAGCCATGTAATGAGAAGCCCTTGCGTGCCAATTATCAGAAAGCTTATACGAGCCATAAACAGGAAGCTCAAGAGAGCCAAATATCGGGAAGCTCCGAAGAGCCATTAATCAGGAAGTTCATGAAAGAGCCTTTAATCAGGAAGCTCCAGAGAGCCAATTATTGGGTCACTCATAAGATCTGTGGTGTTTCTGCAACATATGTAGGATCACAACCAAATCCGAATACTCATAAGAGCTACTAACGGGAAGCTTGTACCAGTCTGTTTTTAGTCAAATCAGAATAGTGGTTTTGAGACCAAAAATTCGAAGTTTAAAACTATTTTAAGTGTTTACAGCATGATAACATGTATGTGTGAAAGTTTCGTGAAGTAATTTTATCATTTGAATGCTTAATTCGGTAAAAAAGACTAAATCGCATAAAGTGCAAAAGTGATGTTCTATTAGTTAAAGGTATCTATTAGCTATGAAATTTAATAATAGAGGTCCTTATACATTAAATATACCATTGGTTGTTTAATTGAACATTTATGGACATTATAAATGAAATTATAAAGGTTAAAACTTAAGGTTAAATTAGTAATTAAGTTAATAAGTATAATAAAACAAAAAGGAAATTAAGGTGCCATCTTCCTTATTATGAGAAACCATCCAAATTAGGGATTGAAAACACCATTTCAAAGCTTGGAACTTTCGGCCATGGTAAACTGAGCTTGTAAGTCCATGTTTGTTTGGTTTTTAATGATTTCTATGTTTTTGAAATCGTTGCAACTAGGTTTAGCTAGCCTAGGGACTATTTTGCAAAACTGTTAAAGATTTTGAATGTTGAAATTGATGAATAAGCATGATTTTTGAAGTTTCTTGATAGATTATGAATGTTGGTTGTGAATTATACAAGTTTTATAAAGTGATTTTTAGTGAAAATGCAAATCAGGGATTAAATTGTGAAATGTGAAAAATTTATCGTTAAAATGTGAAATAAATAAAAAATATGGGCTTATAGGGACCTAATTGAAACTTGGCTAGCATGGGTTGTGATTGAATAGCTTGAAATTGTGTTTTTATGAAATAAGGACTAAATTGTAAAAGTTGTGAAATTCTAGAGGTGAAAGTGTAAATATGCTTAAATGTGTGTTTTGGATTAAATTGAATAGATATATTATTAAATAAGTTAATTTTGAATATATTTAGATCAAGAAAAGCGAAATTCAGATCTAGATCGGGGAAAAACTAAAGTTATCAACTAAACGACTTATTTCATCGTTTCCACAATCGAGGTAAATTTGTATGTAATAAACA
Organism: Gossypium arboreum; assembly: GCF_025698485.1. NCBI lineage: Eukaryota > Viridiplantae > Streptophyta > Magnoliopsida > Malvales > Malvaceae > Gossypium > Gossypium arboreum. Next base: position 133,690,163 of record NC_069075.1, read on the forward strand.
TTGTTATAATTATGCTTTAAATGATTTGATATTGCATAAATTGTGTATTTTAGATTACAGTCAATGTTGGAGACGACTCGGTTAATTATGGGCACTTAGTGTGCAAAATCGAGATGGTTTTAGATATATATATATTTGCACTTAGTGTGCGAGATTGATACAGTTTCGGCTATTTATTTGGCACTACGTGTGCGAGTTTCTTGAATATCCAATAATGTTCTGAATGGTTCAACGGTTACGTTATAGATGGGAATAAGTATGAGTTTGATACGGAATGGTATAGGTATGCACGTGAACCGTATAAGTATTGAAATAAGGAGATAATGAAAGTGACAACAAATCTTGTGATTGAAATTATTATAGGATGATGATTCCTTATGTGTTTTGCATATTATGTTTTATTTGTTTAAATTGTGTACATTTAGTAAGTTGATTTTAGATGTTATACGAGCTTACTAAGCTTTATAGCTTACATCGTTTATTTTTCTATGTTTTATAGTGAATTCAAAGCTAGCTCGGATTCAGGGATCGTCGGAGATCGCATCACACAATCCACCTATCTTTTGGTACCTATAACTTTGGTATTTTAAGTATATGGCATGTATAGGGAATTTGGTCATTTTGATTATGACTTGATAGTGATTTTGGCCACATGAATTGGCAATGTAAATGTTTATGTTTTGGTATGTTTTGTTATTATATATGTACGATTATGTCTTGTGAATTGAGAATGGTTGTGCTTGTGGTTTTAGGCTAAGAAATACTTAGTTGAAGTGGTACATATTAATGCTTTAGAAGTGTGAATTGGCATGATTTGAGTAGGAAAATTATGGTATTATAAGTATGTTAGTTGTTGATATTGAAATGGTACATTTTAGTCTTGGTTGTGGTTGATTTGGATGCCCATATATGCTATGAATTTGTACCATTTGGCTTGTGTAGGTACATGCAAATTTGGGGTGGCAAAATGGCTTGGTAAATAGCCTATTTTTGTCCACACGGCAGAGGCACGGGCGTATGTCTCAGCCGTGTGTGCCACACGATTATGTTACACGGTCGTGTGTCCCATGATGTAGTTTTAGAAATCAAGTCAGTATGCTCCACACGGCCTCACACACGGGCGTGTGACTTGGCCGTGTAGCATAATTCAGTATACCCTACAGATTTGACACGGCCTGGCATACGGACGTGTGTGGCCATTTTTAGGGCACACGGGCTAGCCACACGGGCATGTTTGTTGGCCACGTGACCCAAGTCAAAGAGTTACACGGGGTAAGACACGAGCTGGAACACGACCATGTGCTCCCATTTCGAATGTTCACACGTCCTGTGGCACCGGCGTGTTTGGTGGACTTGTGAGAAACATGGCCTGACCACACGGGCGTGTGTCCCCTGTTTTGAGAAAAATTTTCAAAGTTCTTTAAAGTTTCTTAAGTTATCGGTTTAGTCCCGAACCATTCTCAATGTATGTTTAGGGCATCATAGGCTCGTATTAGGGACAAATTGATTGAGGTTGAATGATGATTATATGATTTGATTAAATGTGTGTGAAAAGTATGTATAAATATGTTGTAAGTCCGATAATGCTCGTAACCCTATTCCGGCGTTAAATACGGGTAAAGGGTGTTACAAAACTCGTGAGATCCATATATCAGGAAGCTCAAGAGAGTCAATATTGGGATGCTCAAGAGAGTTATTATCGGGACGCTTTTGCGAGCTGTAGTGTGTCCACAACACATGCAGACCAGCCTTTAATCGGGAAGCTCAGGAGAGATTATTGGGTCACTCATAAGATCTACGTGGTGTTTACGCACCATATGTGGGATCGCAACCAAATCAGAATACTCATAAGAGCTACTAGCAGGAAGCTTGTACCGATCTGTTTTAGTCAAATCGAATAGTGGTTTTGAGACCAAAAATTCGAAGTTTAAAACTATTTTAAGTGTTTACAACATGATAACATGTATGTGTGAGGATTTAGAAGTAATTTTATCATTTGAATGCTTGAATCGGTAAAAAAGACTAAATCGCATAAAAGTGCAAAAGTGATGTTCTATTAGTTAAAGGTATCTATTAGCTATGAAATTTAATAATAGAGGTCCTTATACATTAAATATACCATTGGTTGTTTAATTGAACATTTATGGACATTATAAATGAAATTATAAAGGTTAAAACTTAAGGTTAAATTAGTAATTAAGTTAATAAGTATAATAAAACAAAAAAGAAATTAAGGTGCCATCTTCCTTATTATGAGAAACCATCCAAATTAGGGATTAGAAACACCATTTCAAAGCTTGGAACTTTACGGCCATAGTAAGCGAGCTTGTAAGTCCATGTTTGTTTGGTTTTAATGATTTATGTTTTTGAAATCGTTGCAACTAGGTTTAGCTAGCCTAGGGACTATTTTGCAAAGCATGTAAAGAATTTTGAATGTTGAAATTGATGAATAAGCATGATTTTTGAAGTTTCTTGATGAATTATGAATGTTGGTTGTGAATTATACAAGTTTTATAAAGTGATTTTTAGTGAAAATGCAAATCGAGTTAAATTGTGAAATGTGAAAAATTTATCGTTAAAATGTGAAATAAATAAAAAATATGGGCTTATAGGGACCTAATTGAAACTTAGCTATGCATGGGTTTGTGATTGAATAGCTTGAAATTGTGTTTTATGAAATAAGGACTAAATTGTAAAAGTTGTGAAATTCTACAGGTGAAAGTGTAAATATGCTTAAATGTGTGTTTTGGATTAAATTGAATAGATATATTATTAAATAAGTTAATTTTGAATATATTTAGATCAAAAGCGAAATTGAGATCTAGATGGGGAAAACTAAAGTTATCAACTAAGCGACTTATTTCATCGTTTCCACAATCGAGGTAAATTTGTATGTAATAAACATTGTTATAATTATGCTTTAAATGATTTGATATTGCATAAATTGTGTATTTTAGATTACTGATCAATGTTGGAGCGACTTCGGTTAATTATGGGACTTAGTGTGCAAAATCGAGATGGTTTTAGATATATATATATTTGCACTTGGATGTCGAGATTAATCTGATTTAAACTATTTATTTGGCACTTCGTTATGCGAGTTTCTTGAATATCCAATAATGTTACGAATGGTTCCAGCAGTTCGTTATAGATGGGAATAAGTATGAGTTTGATACGGAATGGTATAGGTATGCTGCGTAGGCAAGTATAAGTATTGAAATAAGGAGATAATGAAAGTGACAACAAATCTTGTGATTGAAATTATTATAGGATGATGATTCCATATGTGTTTTGCATATTATGTTTTATTTGTTTAAATTGTGTACATTTAGTAAGTTGATTTTTAGATGTTATCTGAGCTTACTAAAGCTTTATAGCTTACATCGTTTATTTTCTATGTTTTATAGTGAATTCAAAGCTAGCTTCGGATTCGAGGATCGTCGAGATCGCATCACACAATCCACCTATCTTTTGGTACCTATAACTTTGGTATTTTAAGTATATGGCATGTATAGGAATTTGGTCATTTTGATTATGACTTGATAGTGATTTTGGCCACATGAATTGGCAATGTAAATGTTTATGTTTTGGTATGTTTTGTTATTATATATATGCGATTATGTCTTGTGAATTGAGAATGGTTGTGCTTGTGGTTTTAGGCTAAGAAATACTTAGTTGAAGTGGTACATATTAATGCTTTAGAAGTGTGAATTGGCATGATTTGAGTAGGAAAATTGTGGTATTATAAGTATGTTAGTTGTTGATATTGAAATGGTACATTTTAGTCTTGGTTGTGGTTGATTTGGATGCCCGTATATACTTTGTAATTTGTACCATTTGGCTTGTGTGAAGTACATACAAATTTGGGGTGGCAAAATGGCTTGGTAAATAGCCTATTTTTGTCCACCATGGCGGAAACTGTGGCGTATGTCTCAGCCGTGTGTTACTGTGATTATATTACTGATCGTGTGTCCCATGATGTAGTTTTAGAAATCAAGTCATTATATGCTCCACTTTATTTCACTTGCAGGCGTGTGACTTGGCCGTGTAGCATAATTAGTATATACTGATTTGTGCACGGCACGCATGACAGGACGTGTGTGGCCATTTTAGGGCTGCCAGGCTATACGTGGCATGTTTGTTGGCGTACGTGACCCAAGTCAAAGAGTTACAGGGGGTGAGACACGGTGGAACCACGACCATGTGCTCCCATTTGAATGTTCACCGTCTGTGGCATGGCGTGTTTGGTGGACTTGTGAAACATGGCACGACCACACAGGCGTGTGTCCCTGTTTTGAAAAAATTTTCAAAGTTCTTTAAAGTTTCTTAAGTTATCGGTTTAGTCGAACCATTCTCAATGTATGTTTAGGGCATCATAGAAACAAATTGGGGACAAATTGATTGAGGTTGAATGATGATTATATGATTTGATTAAATGTGTGAAAAGTATGTATAAATATGTTGTAAGTCAGATAATGCTCGTAACCTATTCAAGCGTTAAATACGGGTAAAGGTGTTACAAAACTTCGTGAGATCCATATATCGGGAAGCTCAGAAGAGTCAATATTAGGATGCTCAGAGAGTTATTATCGGGGCGGCTTTTGCAGGTGTAGTGTGTCCACAACACATGCGGGACCATAACTAATTCGGAAACCTCATATCCATCGAATTTCATTTGTTCAAACGGTATTTAATACTTATCAGTCATTGTCGAATATGTGAATAATTTCATATACATGACAATAATACAATCACATACATACAATTCAATTAACACGTATAAATTCTCAATTTAGTTACACGAACTTACCTTAGCAATGTTCGTGTACACAAAATCTACTAATCCCTTACTTTTTCTTTTCCACGATCTAACTCCGTATTTGATCTATTCGGATCTAATTAAGTCAAAACAACTTGCTTGAACTCAACACCCAAAACTAGGGTTTCCATGTCTTTTATTTAAGAAAGATGATAAAATGATGATATTTTGTTTTATTTTATTATTTATCATCTTTTTATCTTTTACTTTCCAATTTCATCATTTTCTTTTCTTAAATTTCTAATAATGAATCATCATACTTATCTACTAAATCCTCTAAATGGTCTTTTTGTCATATAAGGACCTCCAATTTTGAATTTCATAGTTATTTGGTACCTTTAGCTACTAGAATTCAACTTTTGCATTTTATGCAATTTGGTCTTTTTTATCAGATTAGACATAAAATCAGTAAAATTTCTTAACAAAATTTTCATACGATATTTCTATCATAATGCAAACAATAGAATAATATTAAAATATTTTTTCTTTCGAACTCGGATTTGTGGTCCCGAAACCACTGTTTCGAATTCACTGAAAACGGGTTGTTACAATTCTCCCCTTAAGAATTTTCATCCTCGAAAATCTTACCAGTAAAGAGGTTCGGATACTACTTTCTCATTGTTTCCTCAGGTTCCCAGGCAGCTTCTTCTATTCCGTGCTATTGCTAAAGAACTTTTACTAAAGCTACCTTCTTATTTCTCAATTCTTTTATTTCTCGTGCCAGAATTTTAATCTATTCCTCACTGTATGCCATGTCAGGCTAAATTTCAACATCCGTTGGAAAAATAACATGTGAAAGGTCTAACCGATACCGTCGTATCAATACATGAAAGACATTGTGAATCTTTTCTAGTTCTGATGGTAAAGCTAATTGGTATGCAACATGTCCAATTCTTTCAATTATCTCCTATGGCCCGATAAATTGCGGACTCAACTTTCTTTTACGGCCAAACTGAAGAATTTTCTTCCAAGGTGAAACTTTCAGAAATACTTTGTCACCAACTTGAAACTCTATTTCTTTACGTTTAAGATCCGCATAGGATTTCTGACGGTCAGAAACTGCTTTCAAGCTATTTAAGATTACTTTCACTTTTTCCTTAGTTTCACATATCAAATTAACTTTATGTATCTTTTTCTCACTGGGCTCAGTCCTGTACAATGGAGTTCTACATTTACAACCATATAGAGCCTTATACGGTGCCATTTTAATACTTGACTGGAAACTGTTATTATATGCGAATTCGACTAGTAGCAAAAATTTATCCCAATTGCCTTCAAATTCTAATACACAGCATCGAAGCATATCTTCAAGAATCTGAATCACCTGTTTAGATTGACCATCAGTTTGAGGATGAAACGCAGTACTAAAATGTAACTGCGTACCCATAGCTTTTTGTAACTTGTTCCAAAATCGGGATGTGAAACACGAATCTCTATAAAAAATAATGGAGACTGGCACTCCATGTAACTTGACAATCTCAGAAACATATAGTTCCACTAATCTGTATAGAGAGAAATCCATATGTACCGGAATGAAATGCGCAGAATTCATCAAACGGTCGACGATTACCCAAATGACATCTTTCATTTTTGGAGATAAAGGTAATCCCGATACAAAATCCATAACAATTCTATCTCATTTTCATTCTGGTATCGTGACTGGTTATAACAATCCTGAAGGTACCTGATGTTCAGGTTTTACTTGCTGACATATCAAACATCTAGATACAAAATCAGAAATATCACGTTTCATTCTTGGCCACCAGTATATCTGTTTCAAATCGTTGTACATTTTATTACTCCCCGGATGAACAGACATAGTTTCATTATGCTCTTCATGCAAAATTTTCTATATAAGCTTTGAATTATTTGGTATACAAATACCTCTAAATAACAAACAATCATTAGGTCCAATCTGAAATTCTGAATCAGAAATCGACTCACATTGTACCTTTTTAGCTTACAACTTATTATCACTTTTTTGAGCTTCACAGATCTGTTGTAAAACATCAGTTTAGCTTTTAACTCAGCCAAAATTAAGCCATCATCAGATAATAACAATCGAGTATTCATTGCTTGCAAAGAAAATAGAGATTTTTTACTCAGAGCATCTGCAACTACATTTGCTTTTCCCAGATGATAATCAAGAACTAAGTTATAATCCTTCAACAATTCAAGCTATCTACGCTGTCTCAAATTCAAATATTTTTTCAACATCAAATACTTTAAACTTTTATGATCAGTGAATATATGACATTTTTCACCAAACAGATAGTGTCGCCAAATTTTTAGTGCAAATACAATAGCTGCTAGTTCTAAATCATGTATCGGGTAGTACTTTTCATATAGTTTAAGCTGTCTAGAAGGATAGGCTATTACTTTACCTTCTTGCATCAAAACATAGCCTAAATTGTTCAATGATGCATCATTGTAAATCACAAATTCCTTACCCGATTCAGGTTGAACGAGAACTGGTGCTTCAGTCAATAGGGCTTTCAACTGATCAAAACTTTGCTTACACTTATCAAACCATTCAAATTTCACATCTTTCTGCAATAGCTGAGTCATCGGTAACTATCATAAAAAATCCTTTTACAAATCTCTGGTAATAACCAACTAATCCCAGAAAACTTCTGACTTCAGATACATTTCTCGGTGGTTTCCAGTTAACAATAGCTGATATTTTATTCAAATCAACTCTGATGGCTTCTGCTGGTACTATATGTAACACCCCCAACCCTTATCCATCATCGGAATAAGGTTACAGAGCATTACCAGACTTTTTAGATCAATTACGAACATATAACAAATCAATTAGCATTCACTTTATAAATTAATCATATCGTCCTTTTTATAGACCCTCGAGGCCCTATTTATGTGTTAGAAATGAATTGGGACTCAATCGAAAACTTAGAGAATTTTTCGTGAAATTTCAAAAAAAATTCCTAGGTGCAAGGCACACACTCCCGTGTGGCCAAAGGACATGCCCGTGTGACCCTGTGACATGCCCGTGCCTCAAGCTGTGTTCTACCCGTATAACTCTCTGACTTACCTCACACATCCAAACCACATACCCGTGTGCTAGGTCGTATCGTCAATTTATTTTTCAAAAATTAGGGCGGTTTTCACAGTAGGCACACATGCAGTGTGCTGCTATTGTGGACTCAAAATGAACCTTTAACATCAAGTTTACCAACCCTAAAAACTAAAACAACAAGCAACCTAAAAATTCAATCGTTTAACCACTTTAAAACATGATCAAACACCTTAAAAACATGTCAAAACTATCAACCTAATGGCTTATCCAATGTATACTTATAGGTACTTCACATATATTGTCCAAACAATCCATTAAAACATCATTCAAGCTAACTCAAATATTTATACCATTTCAACGCTAATTTTTGCCTATATTCATATCCACTTAGGTATCAACTTAAACATATCACATATTTAGCTCAACATAACATATATATTTGTATACAACTAGCCAATATCATCTTATAATATCATTTACAAATATTTTCTAAAATGACCAACATAAAACATCCTAGGTACATGCCATTACCAAAAAGAAATAAACTTCACCATGTTTTGAGATCAGGATCGTTGTGGATGTTGATTCGACGATCAACTTTAAGTACCTAACTTTAACGCGAGAAAACAAAGCTATGCGCTAAGTATAAACTCAATTGTACTTCTATAATGCGAATACATTTTAAGCAAGAATTTATAATATTTATATATCTAATCACAAATAACAAAGATCATTCAAACAAATAATCAATTTCATAAACACATCATTCATAAAACTTTCAATTCTTATCTCTTGCTATTTCAATCTCATAATTTCTATTCAAATAGCTTTTCTTAATAGGATACAAAATTCATTTTCAATATCAATATCCATTCCATGAATCCATGATTCATGCTTTTCATTGAATAATTCAATTCCATATCCCATTCCAATTTCATAATTGTCAATTCATTTATTTACCACAATAACACGAATCGGACTCAAGCGGATATACGGATCCAACCAAAACACACTAGTTTGGCACCCGATGCCTCATTGGATAATTGAAGTAATAAGTTGACACCTAGTGTCTCATTGGCCAATCTTGAAGTAAGTTGGTACCTAGTACCTCATCAAATTTATCCAAAGTAATAATTTGACACGATGTCCCTAACGACTCAAAGTCGAAGTATCCTGAACATTTCCAATCCTGTGGCTTGCCAACTATATCAGGCTTCATTTCGATGCGATTAATAGGGTTTCAATTCACTTTTCAATTTCAAACAATATTCATTCCAATTCAAATATTCTCATATGCTCATAAAATCAATACAGTTCAATTCAATTTCACAATATCAATTACTAACCTCAATCCACTTACCATACACATCAAGTAATAAATTTAACAATTAATTATTAAGTTCGGATTATAGAAATACAAACTGTAATTTCCAAGTCACTCATCGTTGACTTTTTCCTTTCCCTTAGCTAAAGTTTTCGGCACGACGTTAGCTACGGAATTGAAACAATTAAAAATCATCAATACACACAATTTCACATTGAATATTTCAATTTATATTCAACTTTTGCATAAATTCTAATTTTGTCCCTAACCAAAACTAACTTTATTTTCTTCACAATTTATTCTATATTTTCATTCAATTACCACTTAAAACTAAATTTAACTCTCTAATTTCATCATAAATCCCTAAATTTAAAATTTTCCAATTTAGTCCCTATTACTTCAAAACTTATATTTTTTTTTACAATTTAATCTTTTTCTCAATTCTAACTTGAAGTTCTATCAATTTAACAGTTAATACTACAATTTATTCAACATGAACAACATCTAAAAATCCATTGATTTCAAAAATTTCAACATAAATCAAGTAGTATTTTGTTCTAGGAATTAAATTGACTTGCCAATCAAGCTTTGAACTTAAAACCCTAAATTTCCCTTTCTTTTTCTTCTTTTCTCTCTTCTCTATTTCGTTTATGCTTCTTTCTTTTCTATTCTTTTGTTTCTTTTATTTTTTATTTTATGTTTATTATATTATTATTATTATGTTATAATATAATATATAATACTAAATAATAAGCAATACATGTATTATTATTTTATACATATGATTATTATTTTTTACAAATGTATTTCACTATTACCATACACTTGTCAACTTTTGAATTAATTACTTATTCAGTCCATTCACTTTTCTACCATCTAAAATTCAATTTTTATCCTATATACAATCTAGTCCTTACACCTAATAACTCTTAATTTAAACAAATTCACCTAATCAAAACTTAATTAACCACACAACTAACTTTGTAAATATTTTTAATAAATAATTATGAATCTGTTTTACGAAAACGGAGACCCAAAAATACACTTTTCAAAAACCGTAAATTTTGGGTCATTACACTATATGTCCCAGAAAACCAACTTCCCGAAGCCAAAATTCACATATGTTAAATTTAGCATATAATTGTTTTTCTCGCAATGTTCGCAAAACAATTCTCAAATGATCAGCATGCTCATTTTCATCTTGGGAATATACCAAAATATCATCAATAAATACCACCACAAATCTATCCAAGTATGGTTTGAAAATTTTGTTCATTAGATCCATAAATACCGCAGGTGCATTAGTTAAACCAAACGGCATCACAATGAATTCATAATGTCCGTACCTAGTTACAGATATTTGTTTCGACATCAGAGTCTTTTTCTAAATGGCGATAATAACTAGAATGAAGATCAATCTTTGAAAATATGGTGGCACCTTTTAATTGATCAAACAAGTCATTAATACGAGGTTGTGGATACTTATTCTTGATAGTAACTTTGTTAAGCTGTTGATAATCGATACATAATTTCAAGGATCCATCTTTTTCCTTAATAAATAGAACTGTTGCACCCCAAGTTGAAAAACTAGGTCGAGCAAAGCCTTGTCAGTCAATTCTTGCAACTGTGCTTTCAATTCTTTTAACTCTGCAGGAGCCATTCTGTAGGGTGCTATAGATATCGGTGTTGTTCTTGGTACAAGATCTATAGTAAATTCAACTTTTCTAACTGACGGTAATCAAAATAACTCTTCTGGGAACACATCAGGATACTCACAGACTACTGACACTGATTTAATCTTTGATTCAGACACTTTGGTATCCAATACATAAGTAAGGTAAGCATCACAACCTTTTCTGACATATTTCTATCCATTTTATCTGATTCAATACAAAGCATTTCACCATTTTGACATTTCAACACAATATGCTTTTGTTTGCAATTTACCACGACATCATGCTGAGTTAACTAGTTCATACCCAAAATCACATCAAATTCATCAAACGGTAATAACATCAAATCAGCCAGGAAACAGTAACCTCTTATCATTATCGGACATTTTTTCATATTTTATCCACCATCCATCTTTGCTTAGGGGTTTGATACTTTAACCACGAATTCAATGGACTCAACAGGTAAATTTTTACTAGACACTAAATTCGTGCAAATGTATGAATAAGTTGAACCGGGATCAATTAAAGCAGTAATATCAGTATCAATAAGAGAAAATGTACCAGTAATAACGTCTGGTGCAGAGGCATCTTTACGTGCACGAATAACATATATTCTTGCTGGTGCTCGTGCTTCGGATCCTATAGTGGAATCTTTCGTCACACCACGACTACCACTTAAATTGCCAAGATTACGAGGTAGCCTTCCTCTCGTAGCAGTATTGCTCTCCCTTGAAGTCTGATCAGTATCTTTTTCATGTTTCTCTGGGCAGTCTCTCTGAGATAGTGGTCATAGGAACCACATCTAAAACATGTTCCACTCTTTATTCTACATTCACCAAAATGTAATTTATTACAGTGTTTTCACCTAGGTTTGGTGTTTCTAACACTACCCACGCTCACTACAGATGTAGCTTGAGATTTTGGACTAAAGCGTTGGGTACCTCTGTCCCTACCAGAATATCCCAAAGAGGTAGTAAAACAATCATGAAACTTCTTTGTTTTCTTCGAGGCTGACTGGTATGACTTTCCCGTAAATCTTTTACTTGAAGTTTTAGCTTCCATATCGACTTGCTTTTTCTCTTTACTAAGCTCTTTAGCTTTGTATGCTCGATCAACAAGTACAACTAATTATTTCAGCTCTAGAATCCCCACTAACAATTTTATATATTCATTTAAACCCTTTTTGAACCGCTTACACATTACGGTCTCAGTCGGGATACATTCTCTAGCATATTTACTTAATCGAACAAATTTACATTTCATATCCTTTACTAAGCTCTTTAGCTTTGTATGCTCGATCAACAAGTACAACTAATTAAGGAATCTAGAATCCCACTAACAATTTTATATATTCATTTAAACCTTTTGAACTCTTGGTACATCGAATAGGATTTATACCATTTCAACGCTAATTTTTGCCTATATTCATATCCACTTAGGTATCAACTTAAACATATCACATATTTAGCTCAACATAACATATATATTTGTATACAACTAGCCAATATCATCTTATAATATCATTTACAAATATTTTCTAAAATGACCAACATAAAACATCCTAGGTACATGCCATTACCAAAAAGAAATAAACTTCACCATGTTTTGAGATCAGGATCGTTGTGGATGTTGATTCGACGATCAACTTTAAGTACCTAACCTGCGCAGGAAAACAAACTGTACGCTAAGTATAAACTCAATTGTACTTCTATAATCTGAATACATTTTAAGCAAGAATTTATAATATTTATATATCTAATCACAAATAACAAAGATCATTCAAACAAATAATCAATTTCATAAACACATCATTCATAAAACTTTCAATTCTTATCTCTTGCTATTTCAATCTCATAATTTCTATTCAAATAGCTTTTCTTAATAGGATACAAAATTCATTTTCAATATCAATATCCATTCCATGAATCCATGATTCATGCTTTTCATTTGAATAATTCAATTCCATATCCCATTCCAATTTCATAATTGTCAATTCATTTATTTACCCCTATTAACACGAATCGGACTCCGACAGATATACGGATCCAACCAAAACACACTAGTTTGGCACCCAGTACCTCATTGGATAATTCGAAGTAATAAGTTGACACCTAGTGTCTCATTGGCCATGCCGAAGTAAGTTGGTACCTAGTACCTCATCAAATTTATCCAAAGTAATAATTTGACACCAGTGTCCTAACGACTCAAAGTCGAAGTATCCCTGAACATTTCCAATCCTATGGCTTGCCAACTATATCCGACTCAGCTCGATGCAGTTAATAGGGTTTCAATTCACTTTTCAATTTCAAACAATATTCATTCCAATTCAAATATTCTCATATGCTCATAAAATCAATACAGTTCAATTCAATTTCACAATATCAATTACTAACCTCAATCCACTTACCATACACATCAAGTAATAAATTTAACAATTAATTATTAAGTTCGGATTATAGAAATACAAACTGTAATTTCCAAGTCACTCATCGTTGACTTGGGTGAATCTTTTAACGGAGATCTACATTTCAAACATTTATCCGGTGAACAAGACAATTCATCAAAAACTACGATGATATTTCGAGATATAGTCATGCGGCCTTGTTTAAGTTCTAGGAATCATCATTTACATTTCGCTCAAGGAACCTCTGGCACCATATTTCTTGATTTTCTTCTTCTTCTCTCTTCTATTTCGTTTATGCTTCTTTCTTTTTCTATTCTTTTGTTTCTTTTATTTTTATTTTATGTTTATTATATTATTATTATTATGTTATAATATAATATATAATACTTAAATAATAAGCAATACATGTATTATTATTTTATACATATGATTATTATTTTTACAAATGTATTTCACTATTACCATACACTTGTCAACTTTTGAATTAATTACTTATTCAGTCCATTCACTTTTCTACCATCTAAAATTCAATTTTATCCTATATACAATCTAGTCCTTACACTAATAACTCTTAATTTAAACAAATTCACCTAATCAAAACTTAATTAACCACACAACTAACTTTGTAAATATTTTAATAAATAATTATGAATCAGTTTGACAACGGAGACCCAAAATCACTTTTCAAAATACAATTTTTGGTCAATTAAACCATATATTGTCCCTAAAAAACCGAAGCCCAAATCAGTAGCAAAATTCACTATGTTAAATTTAGTCATATAAAATTAATTTTTTAATGTTGAATTCAGTTTGGAAAAATTCTCATGTAATCATCTTTTGGTATAATAGAAATTAAGCATCAGCGAGGGTGGCTACTAGTTCTAATAAGTTACGTACTTTTGGAATATCGGGAACTATCTTGAGGAAACGAGGAGGGTGGAGGTTGTTTGCATAGAAATTTGTTATAAATTTTGTAAGCCACTCATTCATCATTTGGAAGAAGGTTTGTTTGCCTCTCCTCAATCCTGAAATCTGGACCTTCTACTGATATGAGGCTACTCTTTAAGCTGAAACTTGAGTATTACTCTCAGCTCTTTTTCAAAATCAAAGCCATTCCAATGGTGTATAAAATATCTTTGTCCATTTGGTATTAACAGATCTCATTAAATTCAACTTATTTACAACAATCAAAATAACTCTGTGGAACACATCAACTCAACGAGCTCAATTACTGATTTAATCTTTGATTGAAAATATTGGTATCCAATACATAATAAGGTAAGCATCACAACTTTTACTGACAATATTGCTATCCATTTTATCTCGATTCAATACAAAGCATTTCACCATTTTGACATTTCAACACAATATGCTTTTGTTTGCAATTTACCTCGACCATTCAACATTGAGTTAACTAGTTCATACCCAAAATCACATCAAATTCATCAAACGGTAATAACATCAAATCAGCCAGGAAACAGTAACCTCTTATCATTATCAGACATTTTTTTCATATTTTATCCACCATCACATACTGGCCTAGGGGGTTTGATACTTTAACCACGAATTCAATGGACTCAACAGGTAAATTTTTACTAGACACTAAATTCGTGCAAATGTATGAATAAGTTGAACCGGATCAATAAAAACATGTTTTAAAATGGTGGGAGATATCACTCTATCACAATTATATAATGGCATGTATAGCTAGACTTCGTCATGCTACATTAGTCGAGAATTGAATGATGTAGCGCTCTGTCAAATAAATGTAACACTCTAACTGTATCTGATTATCGAGCGGAGTTCTGAGCATTGTCGAGTTCTGGATCATGTAACAGACATTTCATATTATTTAGCATTCAAATGAAACCAATCATATTGTCCTTATAAAAACTCTAAGGCCCAAAATACATGTTAGAAATATAGAACTAATCAAGATTTTCGGAAAAATTTTGGAAAACATTAAATTTTTTTAAATCTGAGAGGACACTGCCTTCGATAATGGCGGGGCGTCGTCTCTGCGATTAAGAGACCTGCGTGTCTCGGGCCGTGTGGACATTCAAAGGACACATGGGCTTTGTCCCGGCTGTGTCAAAATATGGGAGCTTCTTGACTTAGGTCCGCAGCCAAACCACGCCGGGTGCGAGGTTGTGTGAAATAGCCAGCATTGTGTTATAAATTTTAAAGATGCAGAGATCTGATCCATGCATGGCCGTGTGTCACAATTTGAGACCTGAACCAGAGTGTCTCTGCTTTCGTGTGAACAATTAAGGCCATTTTAAGTCATATTTCTCACCCAAACTTGCCTTCCACCTATATTAACATTTTAACACATTTACAAGCCAATACAAGACATTTAAATCAAGCCAAAACAAGTCTTATACATGACATAATACTTCATACAACCAAATATACAAACTTACCCAACTTATCAAATTCACATATATGCATATTTTATCAAATATATTGCTCAAATTAATCAATATGTCAATATGATTTCTAACAATCAACCATTTAACACACTCCAAACATGTTATAGCCTTATATACATCAAAATATATCCATCACAAACCATTCCATGGCTAGTTATAACAAAACATTTGCATGCCAATATTGGCTAATTAACCTATACATGCCATTATAACCAAGTTAATTTACTAAATATACCAAAATGAGGCTGATGGATAGTGTGAGATATCTCCAGCTTCAACTCAACGAGCTTCAAATTACTATAAAGCAGGAAATAAAATAGAGTAAGCATTTAATGCTTAGTGAGTTTGTATAACATGAAATTTAACACCATAATCACAATTATGGTGCGAACTAAACATGCTCAAATCAAATTGGCCAAATGCCAAACACATATCCTCGTCAAACATGTTAGTTATGTAATTCATATGACAACTCATAATCACAAATGTATAGTCATCAAGCAAGTTTCATACATATATCTTTCATCTCATTTTCAACATATCAAGTAAGCCACTCATTTCATGTATTTGAGCATAGAAGAAATAATTCGTTTGCCTACTCCTCCTATTTCCTCAAGATCGGGCCTGTTGAATCATTTAAAATTATCGATGGATATCTGGGTAGTACACACTAAGTGTACAAGATTGTAATCCATCAATTCATATAATATTCGTCAATTCATATTCAGGAATACTCATATGAGCATGTAATCGAAAAGCTCTTTTGAGCCATATAATAGGAAGCCCATACGAGCTAATTATCAGGAAGCTCATACGAGCCATAAACAGGAAGCTCAAGAGAGCCAATTATCGGGACGTTCATAAGAGCTGTGGTGTGCTGCAACATATGTAGAATCACAACCAAACTGGATGTTCTTAAGAGCTATTAACGAGAAACTCGTAAGAGCCATCTATTAGGAAGCTTAAGAGAGCCAATATTGGGGTGCTCATGAGAGCTATTATGGGACGCTCTTGTGAGCTATAGTGTGTCCGAACACATGCGAGGACCACAACCAATTTGAGAACCCCGTATCCATCAAATTTTATTTGTTCAAATGGGATTTAATACTTGTCAATCATTTTCGGATATGTGAATAATTTCATATGCATGAAAATAATAAAATCACATACATACAATTCAAGTAACCGTATAAATTCTCAATTTAGTTACAGAACCTACCTCGACAATGTTGGTATTGCACAAAATCTACTAATCAGAGGCTTACTCTTTCCAGCTGAAACTTGATTATTGCTCTCTTGAGATCTAATTAAGCAAAATCAGCTCGATTGAACTCAACACCCAAACTAGGGTTTCCATGTCTTTTATTTAAGAAGATGATAAAATGATGATATTTTGTTTTATTTTATTATTTACCATCTTTTATCTTTTACTTTCCGATTTCATCCTTTTCTTTTCTTAAATTTCCAATAATGAATCATCATACTTATCTACTAACTCCTCTAAATGGTCTTGCCATATAAGGACCTCAATTTTGAATTCCATAGCTATTTGGTACCTTTAGCTACTAGAATTCAACTTTTGTATTGCAATTTGGTCATTTTATCTCAGTTAGACATGAAATTAGTAAAATTTCTTAACAAATTTTTATAGGATAGTTCTATCATAATGGACCATGAAATAATATTAAAATAATATTTCTTCGAGGATTGTGGTCTGAAACCACATTCTAAATTCACTAAAAACAATTTGTTTGCAATTTGATATCTTTAGCTACTAAATTTAACTTTTGCACTTTATACAATTTAGTCCTTTTTATCAAGCTAGGCATGTAAGCGGTAAAATTTCTTACTTGAAATTTTCATACGATATTTTATCATACTATAAACCATAAAATAATATTAAAATAAATTTTCTTAGCTTTGGATTTGTGGTCACGAAACCTTTACGATTTCCTTGAAAAAGAGATGTTACATTGTTATTCTTAACCCCATGGCTTTTCATCTAAAACATGTTTAAATTGCCTTGATGAAATAATTGATGATTGATATTCTTCATGTTGAGGATGCAAGTGGGCTTAAAGGCATTCATTATAGGCTTAGCTCTTACTATTACCAAGCAGTAGCTATAAAGAGAATTTCCACCTAGGATTTTGGCGATAATACTCTGTGGGTGATTTTCCAGAACTTGTAAGGGATCATATCTACAACTTTGGTGAGCTAATTGAGAAAAATGGATTGTATAGTTCACCATAATCAAGACAACCTTGGCCATTCCAACCCTTGGGCTCTACTATTAGGGAACAAAGTTGGCTAATATTGCTCTCTAATGTATTCTAAGTTTTGGAAGATATCATTCTTAGGAGTAGAAACATGATTTTTGCTTTTTCTCATAGAACAATGTCACTTGTTAATATGTAAGTTTATCGACAAAAGTTTTCAAGGGTTTCAATAGGGTGGCGTTTAATTGAATCGAGTGAAAAAATTAGGATTAATTGAGTTAAAGAATCATATTTTATCATCGACTCGATTTGAATTTTTTGAGTCAGTCAAGTGAAATTGAGTTAATCGAATCAAGTGAAATTAAAAATTAAACTCACTCTATCACAAGTTATATAATGGCATGTATAGCTAGACTCGTCTATGCTACATTAGTCTGAGAATTGAATGAATCGTAGCTCTGATACCAATAAATGTAACACTCCTAACTGTATCTGTTATCAGAACAGGGTTACAGAGCATTGTCAGAGTTTACAGATCATGTAACAGACATTTCATATTATTTAGCATTCAAATTAGAAACCAATCATATTGTCCCTTATAAAAACTCTCGAGGCCCAAAATACATGTTAGAAATATGTCAGAACTAATCCGGGTACTCAGAAAAATTTTCAGAAAACATTAAAATTTTTTAAAGTACAGAGGACACACGCTCGTGTGGCCAGGCCGTGCGTCTCACACGATTAAGAGACACGCCCGTGTCTCAGGCCGTGTGGACATTCAAAGTAGGGACACATGGCTGTGTCCCAGCCTGTGTCAAAATATGGGAGCTTACTGACTTAGGTCACACGGCCAAGCCACACGCCCGTGTGCCAGGTTGTGTGAGAAATTTTGAGCATTCTGTTTTGAAATTTTAAAGATGCAAGAGATACAGTCCATGTGCATGGCCGTGTGTCACACACGGCTGAGACACACGACCGTGTCTCTGCTCGTGTGAACGAATTAAGGCCATTTTTAAGTCATATTTCTCACCCAAACTTGCCTTCCACCTATATTAACATTTTAACACATTTACAAGCCAATACAAGACATTTAAATCAAGCCAAAACAAGTCTTATACATGACATAATACTTCATACAACCAAATATACAAACTTACCCAACTTATCAAATTCACATATATGCATATTTTATCAAATATGTTAACTCAAATTAATCATCAATATGTCAATATGATTTCTAACAATCAACCATTTAAACACACTCCAAACATGTTATAGCCTTATATATACACATCAAAATATATCCATCACAAGCCATTCCAATGGCTAGTTATAACCAAAACATTTGCATGCCAATATTGGCTAATTAACCTATACATGCCATTATAACCAAAGTTAATTTACTAAATATACCAAAATGAGCTGATGGATAGTGTGAGATATCTCCACCAAGCTTCCAACTCAACGAGCTTCCAAATTACTATAAAACAGGGAAATAAAATAGAGTAAGCATTTAATGCTTAGTGAGTTTGTATAACATGAAATTTAACTTACCACTTAATCACAATTATGGTAAACGAACTAAACATGCTCAAATCAAATTGGCCAAATGCCTAAACACATATCCTCATCAAACATGTTAGTTATGTAATTCATATGACAACTCATAATCACAAATGTACATAGTCATCAAGCAAGTTTCATACACATATATCTTTCATCTCATTTTTCAACATATCAAGTAACATCATTTTCATGTATTTCAGGCATATACGAGAAATAATTCATTTCGTACTCGTATTATTTCATATCAAGATCTTGCCTGTTGAATCATTTAAAATTATCGATGGATATACGGGTAGTACACACTAAGTGTACAAGATTGTAATCCATCAATTCATATAATATTCGTCAATTCATATTCAGGAATACTCATATGAGCATGTAATCGAAAAGCTCTTTTGAGCCATATAATAGGAAGCCCATACGAGCTAATTATCAGGAAGCTCATACGAGCCATAAACAGGAAGCTCAAGAGAGCCAATTATCGGGACGTTCATAAGAGCTGTGGTGTGTCTGCAACATATGTAGAATCACAACCAAACTGGGATGTTCTTAAGAGCTATTAACGAGAAACTCGTAAGAGCCATCTATTAGGAAGCTTAAGAGAGCCAATATTGGGGTGCTCATGAGAGCTATTATGGGGACGCTCTTGTGAGCTATAGTGTGTCCGCAACACATGCAGGACCACAACCAATTTGAGAACCCCGTATCCATCAAATTTTATTTGTTCAAATGGGATTTAATACTTGTCAATCATTTTCGGATATGTGAATAATTTCATATGCATGAAAATAATAAAATCACATACATACAATTCAAGTAACACGTATAAATTCTCAATTTAGTTACACGAACCTACCTCGACAATGTTCGTGTACACAAAATCTACTAATCCGTTACTTTTTCTTTTCCACATCTAACTCAGTTTTTGATCTATTCAGATCTAATTAAGCCAAAACAACTTGCTTGAACTCAACACCCAAAACTAGGGTTTCCATGTCTTTTATTTAAGAAAGATGATAAAATGATGATATTTTGTTTTATTTTATTATTTACCATCTTTTTATCTTTTACTTTCCGATTTCATCCTTTTCTTTTCTTAAATTTCCAATAATGAATCATCATACTTATCTACTAACTCCTCTAAATGGTCTATTTGCCATATAAGGACCTCCAATTTTGAATTCCATAGCTATTTGGTACCTTTAGCTACTAGAATTCAACTTTTGTATTTTATGCAATTTGGTCATTTTTATCGATTAGACATGAAATTAGTAAAATTTCTTAACAAAATTTTATAGGATAGTTCTATCATAATGCGACCATGAAATAATATTAAAATAATATTTCTTTCGGATTGATTTGTGGTCCCGAAACCACTGCTTCTAAATTCACTGAAAACAAGTTTACAATTTGATATCTTTAGCTACTAGAATTTAACTTTTGCACTTTATACAATTTAGTCCTTTTTATCAAGCTAGGCATAAACGGTAAAATTTCTTAACGAAATTTTCATACGATATTTTATCATACTATAAACCATAAAATAATATTAAAATAAATTTTCTTCCGACTTTGGATTTGTGGTCCGAAACCACTTCGATTTCATGAAAAGAGATGTTACATTGTTATTCTTAACCCCATGGCTTTTCATCTCAAGCATGTTTAAATTGCCTTGATGAGATGGTCGTCGATTGATATTCTTCATGTTGAGGATGCAAGTGGGCTTAAAGGCATTCATTATAGGCTTGTAGCTCTTACTATTACCAAACAGAGCTATAAAGAGAATTTCCACCTAGGATTTTGGCGATAATACTCTATGGGTGATTTTCCGAACTTGTAAGGGATCATATCTACAACTTTGGTGAGCTAATTGAGAAAAACATGGATTGTATAGTTCACCATAATCAAGACAACCTTGGCCATTCCAACCACTAGGGCTCTACTATTGGGGAACAAAGTTGGCTAATATTGCTCTCTAATGTATTCTAAGTTTTGGAAGATATCATTCTTAGGAGTAGAAACATGATTTTTGCTTTTTCTCATAGACAATGTCACTTGTTAATATGTAAGATTTATCACAAAAGTTTTCACAAGGTTTCAATAGGGTGAGCGTTTAATTGAATCGAGTGAAAAAATTGAGTTAATTGAGTTAAAGAATCATATTTTATCATCCCGACTCGATTTGAATTTTTTAGTCGAGTCAAGTGAAATGAAATTTGAGTTAAATCGAATCAAGTGAAATTAAAAATTAAACATGTCAAATTAAAATCTTGTTACCGTAAAACTAATTCCATAATAGAGCACATACCTTTGAAATCATATATATTTGAAAACTTTTTCAAAACTAAATAATAATAATAAAATACATAAACTTGAATCATTAATTAACTTATTTAGCTCCCAAAATTTTTATTCTAGAAATTTTTTTAAAATTTTTATATATATTTTAGAATTTTTTTGAAATTTTATAATTTTTAAAAATATATAAATTTTGAATTTTAATAATTATTTTCATTTTTTTTTGTAATTTGTGTTGAGAGAAACCAATTTGCTCATTTTCAAACTTGATAGGGACCAAAAGGGTATTTACACCAATCTGTTATTCGAGTTATTCGAATTGTAAAATTCAACTTGGTTCAAACTTGAAACTTGAATTACTTATTCGAGTTGACTTAAATAATTTGAATAAATCGAATATCTTGATTTAATTAACTCGAAATTCGAATTTTTTTCGATTTTTTCAAATCAAATCGAGTTTTGCTCACCCCTAAGTTTCAATATAGTTCACATCGTAGGGCTGAGAGCTATTAGTAGTTTTCTAGGTGCTTGACGAAGTGTGCATAGAGTTTTTGGTAATAATAAATTCTTGGTCGTATTTGGTGAAGAGGAGAGACTTTTATAAAGAGTTTGGGACTTCATAATAACCCAATCGTTTAAGTCCTATTGGTAATGTGGTATTAATCAAATCAAGGAGTGTCCAAGTTGACTTAGTGCGACCAATCAAGGCAGACTTAGTGCGACCAATCAAGGCAGAGCTCAACTCAAGAGAATTGGTATTGAGAAGTAATAGAGAGATAATTATCAATTTTCGTAAAGGATTCTTTGAGAAATAAAATATCATCGCTAATAAAATATATGAAAGAAGTCGTGATTTTATAAAGATATTACAAGATTTATTTCCTCGTTCTTTCGATTAAAACTTTAATATCTCTAGCCAACCACTCATTCAACCTTATGAGCTAAAGCGAATCAATTAAGAAGACGGTGATAAAATTCCTTGATGTGTACACAAATGAATATTGGAGAAGAAAAGGATTGCAATAAAATTTGAATAAATAATTGCAAACACGCGTGTAATTGTTGATGGAATGTCCATTTCATTTCTACAATGATTAGTAGCCTAACAATAATAATATAATAAGCTCCATTCCTTTCCATCAAACTTGTCTTTTTCTTACACATTTACTTCTATACGTATATATTACGCTAGATTTGTCAGTTTCCTTGCCTCATAAGTTACAACAACCCGTACTTAAAACTAGAAATTTATCTATCCCATATTTCTTAAAATTATTTAAAATTTACCGTCCAACATATATTTAAATACAGTATCAACTTGTTAAAACTTTAAGATAATTGTGTTCAAAAGTGAATGATGCATATGTTTAAATTATTTCATCAATGATTAGTAGCCTGATGTAAATTACCATAATTATTGTAGTAAACCTATCCTTTCAATCAAACTTCAATCTTTTCTTGCATGTTAAGTTACATGCTCTGCCTTTCTGGTCCCTTCATATTTCCTTTCTTTTCTTTTTAAATAATAATAGTAGTTATGATGATGATTTTCAGTTCCAATACTCATGCATGCCTCCTCATCATGCAAAGTTCAAAATGTTATAAATAATTTCTATCATCTACAACCTTAAAAGAACCAAAAGGGGACAATTCTGAAGGAAACAGACAGGTTAAAGCTCCGGATTCAGCATCAACAATTGATAGGTTTTAGAGAAACAAAAAATAATAATGATAAAAAAGTTACCAAGTCTATAAGCATTATTACCAACCTTGATCAATGAAAACAATCAATAACAAAATGCTCTCTCCCTCTCTCTCTCACTAATTATTTAACAAAGAATCTTAATCTAGCTAACTACGACACATTCACAACATATGGTACACAATTTCCTTTTCTTCAAGCATTTCCCAAGCTCAAAATTCACAACTGACAAAGTTTCACAGTTCTTTTTTTTTTCCTTTGCTTCAAGATATAAAACGTGCTCTTCGTGCAACGCATCTACATAAGACCTCCTGTATATGGATTGTACGTTTGAACCGGCATACCTGAGCTGTAAGGGTGTACAGGGGCTCCATAATTGCCGAATGGATTTGAAGGCTGCTGTTGTGGGGCGGCCGCCATCATCATCTGCTGCTGCTTAAGAGAGCCAATATTGGGGTGCTCATGAGCTATTATGGGGACGCTCTGTGAGCTATAGTGTGTCCGCAACACATGCAGACCACAACCAATTTGAGAACCCAGATCCATCAAATTTTATTTGTTCAAATGGGATTTAATACTTGTCAATCATTTTCGATATGTGAATAATTTCATATGCATGAAAATAATAAAATCACATACATACAATTCAAGTAACACGATAAATTCTCAATTTAGTTACACGAACCTACCTCGACAATGTTCGTGTACACAAAATCTACTAATCCGTTATTTTTCTTTTCCACATCTAACTCAGCTTTTTGATCTATTCGATCTAATTAAGCCAAAACAACTTGCTTGAACTCAACACCCAAAACTAGGGTTTCCATGTCTTTTATTTAAGAAAGATGATAAAATGATGATATTTTGTTTTATTTTATTATTTACCATCTTTTTATCTTTTACTTTCCGATTTCATCCTTTTCTTTTCTTAAATTTCCAATAATGAATCATCATACTTATCTACTAACTCCTCTAAATGGTCTATTTGCCATATAAGGACCTCCAATTTTGAATTCCATAGCTATTTGGTACCTTTAGCTACTAGAATTCAACTTTTGTATTTTATGCAATTTGGTCATTTTTATCAGATTAGACATGAAATTAGTAAAATTTCTTAACAAAATTTTTATAGGATAGTTCTATCATAATGCAGACCATGAAATAATATTAAAATAATATTTCTTTCGGATTCAGATTTGTGGTCCTGAAACCACTGTTCTAAATTCACTGAAAACAAGCTGTTACAATTTGATATCTTTAGCTACTAGAATTTAACTTTTGCACTTTATACAATTTAGTCCTTTTTATCAAGCTAGGCATGTAAACGGTAAAATTTCTTAACGAAATTTTCATACGATATTTTTATCATACTATAAACCATAAAATAATATTAAAATAAATTTTCTTCCGACTTTGGATTTGTGGTCCTGAAACCACTGTTCTGATTTCACTGAAAAAGAGATGTTACATTGTTATTCTTAACCCCATGGCTTTTCATCTCAAGCATGTTTAAATTGCCTTGATGAGATGGTCGTCGATTGATATTCTTCATGTTGAGGATGCAAGTGGGCTTAAAGGCATTCATTATAGGCTTGTAGCTCTTACTATTACCAAACAGTAGCTATAAAGAGAATTTCCACCTAGGATTTTGGCGATAATACTCTATGGGTGATTTTCCAGAACTTGTAAGGGATCATATCTACAACTTTGGTGAGCTAATTGAGAAAAACATGGATTGTATAGTTCACCATAATCAAGACAACCTTGGCCATTCCAACCACTAGGGCTCTACTATTAGGGGAACAAAGTTGGCTAATATTGCTCTCTAATGTATTCTAAGTTTTGGAAGATATCATTCTTAGGAGTAGAAACATGATTTTTTGCTTTTTTCTCATAGACAATGTCACTTGTTAATATGTAAGATTTATCAGCAAAAGTTTTCACAAGGTTTCAATAGGGGTGAGCGTTTAATTGAATCGAGTGAAAAAAATTCGAGTTAATTGAGTTAAAGAATCATATTTTATCATCCTGACTCGATTTGAATTTTTTCGAGTCGAGTCAAGTGAAATGAAATTTGAGTTAAATCGAATCAAGTGAAATTAAAAAATTAAACATGTCAAATTAAAATCTTGTTACCGTAAAACTAATTCCATAATAGAGCACATACCTTTGAAATCATATATATTTGAAAACTTTTCAAAACTAAATAATAATAATAAAATACATAAACTTGAATCATTAATTAACTTATTTAGCTCCCAAAATTTTTATTCTAGAAATTTTTTAAAATTTTTATATATATTTTAGAATTTTTTTGAAATTTTATAATTTTTAAAAATATATAAATTTTGAATTTTAATAATTATTTTCATTTTTTTTTGTAATTTGTGTTGAGAGAAACCAATTTGCTCATTTTCAAACTTGATAGGGACCAAAAGGGTATTTACACCAATCATTATTCGAGTTATTCAATTGTAAAATTCAACTTGGTTCAAACTTGAAACTTGAATTACTTATTCGAGTTGACTTAAATAATTTGAATAAATCGAATATCTTGATTTAATTAACTCGAAATTAATTTTTTCGATTTTTCAAATCAAATCGAGTTTTGCTCACCCCTAAGTTTCAATATAGTTCACATCGTAGGTGAGAGCTATTAGTAGTTTTCTAGGTGCTTGACGAAGTGTGCATAGAGTTTTGGTAATAATAAATTCTTGGTCGTATTTGGTGAAGAGGAGACTTTTATAAAGAGTTTGGGACTTCATAATAACCCAATCGTTTAAGTCCTATTGGTAATGTGGTATTAATCAAATCAAGGAGTGTCCAAGTTGACTTAGTGCGACCAATCAAGGCAGACTTAGTGCGACCAATCAAGGCAGAGCTCAACTCAAGAGAATTGGTATTGAGAAGTAATAGAGAGATAATTATCAATTTTCGTAAAGGATTCTTTGAGAAATAAAATATCATCGCTAATAAAATATATGAAAGAAGTCGTGATTTTATAAAGATATTACAAGATTTATTTCCTCGTTCTTTCGATTAAAACTTTAATATCTCTAGCCAACCACTCATTCAACCTTATGAGCTAAAGCGAATCAATTAAGAAGACGGTGATAAAATTCCTTGATGTGTACACAAATGAATATTGAGAAGAAAAGGATTGCAATAAAATTTGAATAAATAATTGCAAACACGCGTGTAATTGTTGATGGAATGTCCATTTCATTTCTACAATGATTAGTAGCCTAACAATAATAATATAATAAGCTCCATTCCTTTCCATCAAACTTGTCTTTTCTTACACATTTACTTCTATACGTATATATTACGCTAGATTTGTCAGTTTCCTTGCCTCATAAGTTACAACAACCCGTACTTAAAACTAGAAATTTATCTATCCCATATTTCTTAAAATTATTTAAAATTTACCGTCCAACATATATTTAAATACAGTATCAACTTGTTAAAACTTTAAGATAATTGTGTTCAAAAGTGAATGATGCATATGTTTAAATTATTTCATCAATGATTAGTAGCCTGATGTAAATTACCATAATTATTGTAGTAAACCTATCCTTTCAATCAAACTTCAATCTTTTTCTTGCATGTTAAGTTACATGCTCTGCCTTTCTGGTCCCCTTCATATTTCCTTTCTTTTTCTTTTTAAATAATAATAGTAGTTATGATGATGATTTTCAGTTCCAATACTCATGCATGCCTCCTCATCATGCAAAGTTCAAAATGTTATAAATAATTTCTATCATCTACAACCTTAAAAGAACCAAAAGGGGACAATTCTGAAGGAAACAGACAGGTTAAAGCTCCGGATTCAGCATCAACAATTGATAGGTTTTAGAGAAACAAAAAATAATAATGATAAAAAAGTTACCAAGTCTATAAGCATTATTACCAACCTTGATCAATGAAAACAATCAATAACAAAATGCTCTCTCCCTCTCTCTCTCACTAATTATTTAACAAAGAATCTTAATCTAGCTAACTACGACACATTCACAACATATGGTACACAATTTCCTTTTCTTCAAGCATTTCCCAAGCTCAAAATTCACAACTGACAAAGTTTCACAGTTCTTTTTTTTTTCCTTTGCTTCAAGATATAAAACGTGCTCTTCGTGCAACGCATCTACATAAGACCTCCTGTATATGGATTGTACGTTTGAACCGGCATACCTGAGCTGTAAGGGTGTACAGGGGCTCCATAATTGCCGAATGGATTTGAAGGCTGCTGTTGTGGGGCGGCCGCCATCATCATCTGCTGCTGCTGTTGCTGCTGCTGGAACATAAAAGCCTGCTGCTGATTGGCCATTGCTGCCATCTGGACTGAATGTGGAGCAGCAACCATGTTGGAGGCATAAAAGGGGTCATGCATCGGTTGTTGCATCATAGCACCAGACATGGGAGCTGCTTCCCATGGATTATAGCTAACGTTCTGGTTGCTTCTTCTGATTGCATCGTCATATAGGCTGTCCAGTGTAAGCTTATCGAGTCCTCCAGCCTTTTAATTAATACAATTAAAATAGTGTCAGTGAGATGTGCATGCATACCACGTTATGTGTTGTTACCAATGAATGAAGCAGACATGTTTATAATCCTGAACAAGACATTATGAGGCACCCTTCTAATATAGCACACAATTTGAGAGGTTCATATGAGGAGATAATCAAAGTACCAGTTTGCTAGCGGCAGTGGCGTTTTCGTTTGAGCTTGGACCAGTGACAAGTGCTAATTCC
This sequence comes from Gossypium arboreum, assembly GCF_025698485.1. NCBI lineage: Eukaryota > Viridiplantae > Streptophyta > Magnoliopsida > Malvales > Malvaceae > Gossypium > Gossypium arboreum. The sequence goes on from NC_069075.1 coordinate 133,718,388, forward strand.
CAGCTTGTATTACCATTTGCTGGAATAGGAGCGGCAGCAGCAGTTGTTTGCTCGGCTGGAATACCATGGGAAACATAAGCACATTTCCCAACAAGAAATAAACCATTGAAGCACAATTGGTTCAACTTAAAACGATATAAGAGAAATCGCTTGGGAGCTTATAAATTCAAAGATGTAATAAAAATTTGAAACCATTCATATTAGTGTTATGTGGTTAAAACCAGTAGAAAAGTGAGTTGTTAAAGTCTTATGCTGTCTGTAATTGAATTATCAAAAAGGAACGAATTTTCACTTACCAACAGGAACAATAGCCAATGCCAAGGCATTCTTCTCGTCTAATTCTGAAGCAACTGGGACAGGATCATTTAAACCCTAGCAAAAAAAAACAAAAGAGCATCCAAATGAAACTGGTTAGAAAAAAAAGCATATGAACTGCCAATTTCTCTTATAAAACTATAGTAGGTAGCAAGAACAAAAAGAGACTACAAAGTTCATCATTAAACTAGAAAAAATGATGTGCCAAGTTCTCATATAACAATATAGTCAGTAACAAGAAAAGAAAAAAGACTGGAAGTTACCAACAAATCAGGAGGTTCAACAATAGGCTCTTCCACTTTCTCCACTTTTTCTGGTTCAGGAGGAGGAGGTGATGGTGAACGTTTCTCCTGCTCCTCTGGGGTTTTCTTGTACTCAATGGCCAACACTTCCTTGGGTTTGTCAGCCTGCTAGTTCGAAAATAAAAAGTATTAACAGCAATACTTGCAAACTTTAGTAAAACAAACAGAAAGTAGTAACACTTCAAACAGGACTTTTATATAAATAGTCATAACGTATATCATAGAGATGGTAGTAGACTACAATATATGAGAAATAACTCAATGGATGGAAGAATGAACATTGGTTGATCCTCATATTTTATTTACTTTTTAAATGTAATTGTCTAGATCTGCACAAATGGGTGAATCATCATTCATTCAAGGAAATGGGCAAACATCACTTTCTTGGCTTACTTTTCATAACTAAAAATCAGATTGCTTTACTTTCCACAAATCAATCAAATAAAACTATTTTTATAAATTCATAAACTATTCAGGATGATGTTTACAAATACATACATATCTTATACCACAAAGGCATAGAAATATATAAAATGAAATAAATTATCTTGTTGTTCAAACAAAAACCAATTCCACAGAATTTCAAGACCTGATCTTTGCGAACTGCAGAAGACCGTGGAGCTTCTCTTACATACTCTTCCATGGCTTGTAGAAACGATGAAGGAGGCTTCAGCATAGACACCAAAAGAAAATCAGTTTTATGATGACATGTGACTAGAATTCAAGGACAAGCAAATCAGTTTCAGAAGGCACCAAAGGTGGAGGATCCTAACCTGCTCTATCTTAATAAACCTTTCTCCACGCCCTACATCCAGACTTTTACATACTTCGTAAAATTCTGAAAGCCTCTCTGCCTGAAAACAGAAAGTGTTAAATTCCTCCAGAGTTTGAAATCCACCTCATTCACAAAAGGAGATGACTTTTGCAAATACTGGCACAGCAATTTACCTGTTGCCCAGATCTCCGGTATATGTCCAAAGCCTTCAAAGCATCAGGACGTTGCATCTCAAAGAACTGTCATTGTTCAGATCATCAAATACACATGGTTCACTAAATAGAAAAGCAGCTTATTTAGATTAAGACCAAAGCTTACCTTGTCTACAAGATTGACTGTACCATCACTTATAGCTTGATAAATTTTGATACTTTCGGAAGCAACCTGTTTGAAATGACAAAAGGACAAAAAGAAGAAAATGTCATCTCCAAATTCACTCTACAAATATGGAGAGTGGTAGTATGTTTAAAAAGTAACATACCATTGAAAGTGCCAACCGGATAACAAAATTATGAACAGCTGCACCTTGTGGCTGCACAAAATATCAGTTAATACTCCCACTAAATAAAGCAAACAAAAAATTGGAGGTACAACGAAATATGCAATTAACACAAGAAGACACCATTTCCCAAGCCATATCCATGTATACAAGAGGCATTAAATACTCACCAGACAGCCAAGAACACGAAAAAGAAGTTGTTGCAAAGCTGGCAGCTGCTCGAGCAACTCTGCAGTGTCTAAATCTTTGGTTCTCTGCAAGAAGATTTAATCTATGAATATGCCATACAGTTCAGTTTCTATAAAATTAAAGAGCCTACCAGATACATAGTTACAATTCTAACAAGATAATGACAAAAATAAGGTGTTCACAGGGTAGTTTCAGTTAGTCAAACTTGAAGCCCAGTTACAGGCGTGCAATCGAGCTTTTGGCACTAAAAGCTAGAGGATATTACAAAGGGATGCAGGACGGAAGTTTTGAAACTTAATGCAATTTTTATATGATAGGTTAAAAACCATATGTGGTACCATGGAATGAAGCATGAAAAAGTAGAAGTGCCATACCAAATACTACCTATGATGTTGCAGAAAAGCCATTACAAAAATGGTAACAAAATGCCTCTCAAATGAAAATTGTAAGAGATAAAATTAAAAGGAAGTAGAATAAAGAACAAAGATTATGCATAAGCTTCTTACTGGGCGGTCCATCTCAATATCATACTTCAAGACACGAAAACATTCCAGCCTCTCCTCCAAGAATAAGGCATAAGTGCAACCCAGGCAGAGTAATCCCAAGCTGTGCAGCAGATGGTTAAGGATTTCATAAACAAGGAACTACAAATTTATTAAAATTAATAGCATGGATTCTCAGAAGAGAAGATAAGGTACCAGTTGGGCTGGAATCATCCCTGAAATGAGACATGTTAAGCATATGGTTTCTACTTCTTCCATAATTAATGACTTCTTCATGAAATGTTGGATCCACCTCCCTTAAAGCACGATGAATGACTATCAAAGTTTTCAATGCAACCTAAATGCCAAACAAAATTCAGTCAACCAAATTTCACCAACATCCATGAATTAAAATATAATGAATTAATGATTGCAGAGATCGGGTTCCCGATCAAACTAACCAAATTTCATTGAAGCTCAACAATATTCTTCATATTCCAATCACCATCAAGTTAATAAAGAATCCATAAATAGATCATCTCTCTTATGTTTTCATATTCAAAATGGTAACCTAAGTCCCAAGTTTTGAATGTACAACTCCCTTGATAAAAGATGTAAGTGAAACTTGCAATTCCAGCAAGTTTCTGGCATATGATGCAATCAAAATTTTACTAGTCAGAATTTTATTCTTTAAAACAATGAAGGCATAGAGCATGAAAATTATATAAATCGCATCAAAGAAGATGAACCATTCAAAGTTAAATTTACCTTAATATAGATTCTATCATAATTAGGCACCTTAGTCTAAGTGCTAGAAAATTGCAGCAGATCATATATTTCTATCAAGCACAAAATTGATGCTCAGCTTCTTCAGAACTGAAACCTTTGCTTGTCTTCAGTTTCTTTTCAGTACAAGAAACATCCTGAAATTTTAAATGTGAAATGTAACATGATGGAAGAGATGGGATTGTTGATGAATCAGACGGTCCCTTGGTACATATTACAAGTTCAATACTGATGGTCGTAGATAACTTTAAATACTTTTTAAAGCTTATTGAAAGCATTAATATACTCGTTTGGGCACACACACACAAACACATAACAGATATCTTAGTAGTTAATTAATACTTCCTCTCTAACGGTATAGCCAGAATTTTATTTTTTCAGTAACTCATGTTATAACTCATATTGGCAATATAAACATACCGCCCAATTATGTGTCCTTGATAACCGCCTTGCAAGAGCATGGATGCAATAGGCAACATCAGCCCGAGGCCTAGTAGCTGAAATGGCGGCGAAAATTGCTGCAGAAAGGGAAGAGAGCAAATCTTATATATATAAGTCATCTATAAAGTGCTCTTTCAATGAGCAGATCAAAACTTGAATTAAATAATGTCATCACCATCCACCTCAGAAAGGATAAAAAAATGCAAAACAAAAACCCAGTACACACCTCTAATGTTTTTCTCCCTTGCTGGGCGTTCATAATGATTTGTGGCCTTTACTATAGCAATATCCAATTCCTGCAAAATGCAAAAATCCAAAATCAAAGGATCACCCATGGTTGAAATAACCATCTTGATGGTTATTGTTACTAAAATCCACCTTATAATCACTATTGACTTTAGCCAACGAAACGGTGGTGGTATCTTTGATGGCAGAAACGATGAAGGAGGCTTCAGCATAGACACCAAAAGAAAATCAGTTTTATGATGACATGTGACTAGAATTCAAGGACAAGCAAATCAGTTTCAGAAGGCACCAAAGGTGGAGGATCCTAACCTGCTCTATCTTAATAAACCTTTCTCCACGCCCTACATCCAGACTTTTACATACTTCGTAAAATTCTGAAAGCCTCTCTGCCTGAAAACAGAAAGTGTTAAATTCCTCCAGAGTTTGAAATCCACCTCATTCACAAAAGGAGATGACTTTTGCAAATACTGGCACAGCAATTTACCTGTTGCCCAGATCTCCGGTATATGTCCAAAGCCTTCAAAGCATCAGGACGTTGCATCTCAAAGAACTGTCATTGTTCAGATCATCAAATACACATGGTTCACTAAATAGAAAAGCAGCTTATTTAGATTAAGACCAAAGCTTACCTTGTCTACAAGATTGACTGTACCATCACTTATAGCTTGATAAATTTTGATACTTTCGGAAGCAACCTGTTTGAAATGACAAAAGGACAAAAAGAAGAAAATGTCATCTCCAAATTCACTCTACAAATATGGAGAGTGGTAGTATGTTTAAAAAGTAACATACCATTGAAAGTGCCAACCGGATAACAAAATTATGAACAGCTGCACCTTGTGGCTGCACAAAATATCAGTTAATACTCCCACTAAATAAAGCAAACAAAAATTGGAGGTACAACGAAATATGCAATTAACACAAGAAGACACCATTTCCCAAGCCATATCCATGTATACAAGAGGCATTAAATACTCACCAGACAGCCAAGAACACGAAAAAGAAGTTGTTGCAAAGCTGGCAGCTGCTCGAGCAACTCTGCAGTGTCTAAATCTTTGGTTCTCTGCAAGAAGATTTAATCTATGAATATGCCATACAGTTCAGTTTCTATAAAATTAAAGAGCCTACCAGATACATAGTTACAATTCTAACAAGATAATGACAAAAATAAGGTGTTCACAGGGTAGTTTCAGTTAGTCAAACTTGAAGCCCAGTTACAGACGTGCAATCGAGCTTTTTGGCACTAAAAGCTAGAGGATATTACAAAGGGATGCAGGACGGAAGTTTTGAAACTTAATGCAATTTTTTATATGATAGGTTAAAAAACCATATGTGGTACCATGGAATGAAGCATGAAAAAAGTAGAAGTGCCATACCAAATACTACCTATGATGTTGCAGAAAAGCCATTACAAAAATGGTAACAAAATGCCTCTCAAATGAAAATTGTAAGAGATAAAATTAAAAGGAAGTAGAATAAAGAACAAAGATTATGCATAAGCTTCTTACTGGGCGGTCCATCTCAATATCATACTTCAAGACACGAAAACATTCCAGCCTCTCCTCCAAGAATAAGGCATAAGTGCGAACCCAGGCAGAGTAATCCCAAGCTGTGCAGCAGATGGTTAAGGATTTCATAAACAAGGAACTACAAATTTATTAAAATTAATAGCATGGATTCTCAGAAGAGAAGTTAAGGTACCGTTTGGACTGGAATCATCCTTGAAATGAGACATGTTAAGCATATGGTTTCTACTTCTTCCATAATTAATGAGTTCTTCATGAAATGTGGGATCCACCTCCCTCAGAGCACGATGAATGACTATTAGAGTTTTCAATGCAACCTAAATGCCAAACAAAATTCAGTCAACCAAATTTCACCAACATCCATGAATTAAAATATAATCGTTAATGATTGCAGAGATCGGGTTCCCGATCAAACTAACCAAATTTCATTGAAGCTCAACAATATTCTTCATATTCCAATCACCATCAAGTTAATAAAGAATCCATAAATAGATCATCTCTCTTATGTTTTCATATTCAAAATGGTAACCTAAGTCCCAAGTTTTGAATGTACAACTCCCTTGATAAAAGATGTAAGTGAAACTTGCAATTCCAGCAAGTTTCTGGCATATGATGCAATCAAAATTTTACTAGTCAGAATTTTATTCTTTAAAACAATGAAGGCATAGAGCATGAAAATTATATAAATCGCATCAAAGAAGATGAACCATTCAAAGTTAAATTTACCTTAATATAGATTCTATCATAATTAGGCACCTTAGTCTAAGTGCTAGAAAATTGCAGCAGATCATATATTTCTATCAAGCACAAAATTGATGCTCAGCTTCTTCAGAACTGAAACCTTTGCTTGTCTTCAGTTTCTTTTCAGTACAAGAAACATCCCGAAATTTTAAATGTGAAATGTAACATGATGGAAGAGATGGGATTGTTGATGAATCAGACGGTCCCTTGGTACATATTACAAGTTCAATACTGATGGTCGTAGATAACTTTAAATACTTTTTAAAGCTTATTGAAAGCATTAATATACTCGTTTGGGCACACACACACAAACACATAACAGATATCTTAGTAGTTAATTAATACTTCCTCTCTAACGGTATAGCCAGAATTTTATTTTTTCAGTAACTCATGTTATAACTCATATTGGCAATATAAACATACCGCCCAATTATGTGTCCTTGACAACCGCCTAGCAAGAGCATAGATGCAATATGCAACATCAGCCCGAGGCCGAGCAGCAGAAATGGCGAAAATTGCTGCAGAAAGGAAGAGAGCAAATCTTATATATATAAGTCATCTATAAAGTGCTCTTTCAATGAGCAGATCAAAACTTGAATTAAATAATGTCATCACCATCCACCTCAGAAAGGATAAAAAAATGCAAAACAAAAACCCAGTACACACCTCTAATGTTTTTCTCCCTTGCTGGGCGTTCATAATGATTTGTGGCCTTTACTATAGCAATATCCAATTCCTGCAAAATGCAAAAATCCAAAATCAAAGGATCACCCATGGTTGAAATAACCATCTTGATGGTTATTGTTACTAAAATCCACCTTATAATCACTATTGACTTTAGCCAACGAAACGGTGGTGGTATCTTTGATGGCTCCGAGTGCTTTCCTCAAGCTATTTTGTGTGCCTCCGCCAGACATTCTACCTTCCTCTCAATCAAAAAATTCTAACCAAAAAATATATATTTAAACAACATTACTCCCCTTCATAGAACATAAATTTTACTTGAACCATGCAATAAAGTTCATCTTAGAACATCAAATATAAATATTACTTCCTAGATCATTAAAAACATAGACTTTATCCTCAACTCTTGACATTTGCAAAACACCAATTAAGATCTAATCATACCAATAAGCACAATTTGAGAAATTCCCATCACAAACAAAAGCATACACTCAAATATGGAAATTAAGAAATTCAAACAAATCCCCAGCAAAAGTTCACTTCTGATGCCATAAAAAGAAACCATACCACACAATAATAAAAACAACCAATCAAAACGAAACCCAGAAAGCGAAAGAAGAAAAAAAATACATAAAAACGAAAATGAAGCTGAAAAGCTTCAAAATTCAATCAAACGAAAAGTACCCACCTTTGACTTACTACCAAAAAAAAATCTAACCAAAGAAAAATGAAAAAGAAAAAGAAAAAGAGAGAAGACAATCGATCAACAAGTCTAGAGTTATCACAATATAAAGCAGAATATATTGAAGAAAAAAAGAGATCAAGGAGCTTAATAAAAAGTTTTACCAGATGCTGAAACAGAGAGAAAAATTGGTGGGTGGAATTTTGGTCTTCTAGAGACAGCAAAGAAAAGTCGAACAAATAATGAGCTGAGTTTCTGCTGTATTTGGTTGGGTCGTCGGCGTCGCTATTTTTTTTATTCTTTTTAATTTTCTTTTTAAATTTTGGAATTTGTTAATATTTAATTCTTTTTCTTTTTCTCTTTTTTTTTCTAGATTTTTTGGTTTTTTTTTCTATGATCTGTCAGAAAATACGGCATTGTAAGAAATTGTACAGCCGAATTGGTTAGTAAATATTATGCCGGGTTTTCTTACTCTACATTCGCTCCCATTACCATGTGCTGCGCCCGCTTCCCAATTTTCTTTTTCTTGCTATTGCAAATGTATCGTCGATTTTAGGGTAGAATATTAAAATAGTAAATTTTTTTTTTATTTCATATTACATTTTAATTATTTATATTTAAAATGTTATATTTTAATCACTTACGTTAATATGTTGTAATATTTTAGTCACTAAGCCGTTAATTGTTGTTAACGGTGTAATGTTAAGCTGACATGGCACGTTAATTTATTATTTCAAAAAAATTTAAGTTAAATTATACAATTGATCCTCATATTTTTTTTATTTTAAGCAATTTAATTTTTACTTTTATGTTCTTTTAACTTTTTTTTTTTATTTTTTCTTTTTTTCCAATCTCTTCTGCTTCTCTCTCTGCTTTCCTCTCTTCTTCATCTTTTTTTAACCTAGTTTTTTTTATGTTTTCCATTTGATAAAATTTTTGTATGTTCATGAAAAAAGGAAAGGCAAAAGCAAAAAACCAAAATAAAACTTGCTTCGCATATTTTCACCTTATAATTACAAATCCTCATCGTCCATCATTGCTTTAATAAGCCAATTTGGATCTCTCAATAACCAAGTCTACAAGCTCGCCTCATTCGAAGACCTCGTCAGTCGTAACTTATGATAGTCCACACTCAACAAAGTTTCTCGAGCTCGTTCCCTTAGCCTCCTAACCAACCCCCACGACCACCTTATCTATCTTACCTACAACATTCTCGCCCTCTCAGAATTACATTGTTTTACGGATTCTTCAAACAAGCTCTACACTCTCAATGACTAAAATGACCAAAATACGAAACTGACCTTCAACTTTACCCAAACTAGTTTTGTTCCATGCTCTCTTTCTCTCTTTGGTTCATCCATGCTCGGCTACTAATCAAGCTTGCTTGGAAATATCCAAGAAGGTTTAAATCAATTTTATCATTTACTTAATTTTATTTGTTAGTAAATAAAAGAAAAAGAAATGATTAATCTACACGATTCTGTAAAAGTTTGGAAACAAAAAAAAAATTGTTTTGAATATAAGGAATTCAATTTATGTTTTGATTTGATTAAGGATATGATTTTTTATATTGGTTAGTTAGATCCAATTTTAGTTTCAAAATTAGGTTATATTTAAATTGAGATTTGATTAAGAATTATTGATATTCGATTTTGAGTGAAATTCAATTTAGAAATCATGTGAAAGAAACAAAGAAAAGATAAAAATTTTAAATTGTTCAAAAAAAAGCATAAGGACTAGTTTTAATAAATGGAAAACATAGAAAAACTATGTTAAAAGAAATAAAGAATGGAGAAAATAGAGGGAGAAAATAATGAAAAAAAGAAGAAGAGGAAATTTCAAAGAACATAAAAGAAAAAAATCAAATTGCTCAAAACAAAAAAAAACATATAGGGACTAATTGTATAATTTAACCTAAAATTTCTATTTGGAATGATTATTTAATATGACACGTCAGCTTATCGTTACACCGTTATTATTTAACATGCCATGTTAGCTTATCGTTACACCGTTAATCGCAATTAAAGCTCAGTGACTAAAATGTTACAACATGATAACATAAGTGACTAAAATTTAATATTTCAAATATAAATGACTAAAATGTAATCTGAGACAAACAAAAAAACTATTTTCATAGCTTACCTTAATTTTAAATAATTAAATTATGGTACACTAATTAAAATTTTCATATAAAAATTATATTTAAATTTTAAATTTCATTAAGTATTGGTGTTTTTATGAATTGAATTAATTTTATAAATTTTATAAAAAAATTTAAATAAATTATCAATGAAATTAATATCCACTTAACCATGACACTCATATATTTAAAAAGTTTATCATCTGAAATTAAATTTTTTTTTATCATTTGAGTTAAATTAATTTAAAAAAATTTATATACATGTTTTATATGCCCACAATATATTTGCTTAAAAATATATATGCTTTAATTTTATTTTATTCTATTTTTATAAATTTTATAATATATATGAAATAAGTTTAATTGATGCATTTTATATTGTAAAAAATATTTAATATGAAAAATATCAAAAGGATTATGTGGTAAAAGAATTATAGTAATTAAGTATGTATGATTTTTAATTATAATTAATTATATATTATTTTACTAACATATTTAAATAATTAGGAGAATTTATCAACGATAATAATGATTATATGTTTAATGTTAGAGATTGAATAGTCAACAAATATGTAACGCTAGAATGATTAAATAAAATTGTATAAAATATTTATTTTTATTGTTAATCCCCATTGTTCACAATCTAAGTATAGTATTAATCATGTCGGGTGGTATTTAGAATTCAGACTTAGTCTAAATATTTAGAAAGAAATTCACTCCCTTCTTTTTCTTCCAACCATTGGTTAGATAAGATATTTATTAACATATTACCTACTATAATTTTATTTTAAATTTTATTATTTGTTTTATTCTCAAATATTATAGATATTTTTTATAACAAAGAGTATAAAACAACATATCAATAAGAATAAACAACCAAATGCAAGAAACACTAATTACATTTACATCATAATCAGAACATGATAAAATCAACATTAGGAGAAGCTGAAACTGAATTAATAGAAAATATTTGGGTTATGTTTTGTATTTGAAAAAAGTTTGATTCAGTTGATAATTAAAAATTTTACATTTCAAATAATTTAGTTAATGGTAAATCAGTTCGGTATTAACCGAACTGACTATTTGAACACTCCTACCATGTATAAAAATTTATTGAATTAACCGAAATTTAGATATATATTTTTCTTTTGGCTAAAACAAATATAAAACATATAAAAATACATTGGCAATGTTCATTCTTTTAAATAGTTTTGAAAACTTTAGACGGATGTGAAAGCAACAAAAAACATTAGAAATACTACATAAGTCTTGAAAATTAACAACCAAATGTTATAATATATATAACATATATTATTTATTTCAATTAATTGGTTAATTTGTTTAATTGTTTCGAACTAAATTACTCGATAATTGAATTCAAAAAATTATTAACTGACCTCTAACTAAACTAAATTCGACCACTGATCGATTAATTTGATTTTAACCAAACTGTGAATACCTCTAATATATTATATTAATTGCAAATATATATATAAAGAAAATATGGAAAGACATGATGGTATCAATAATTATAGAATCCATAAAAAAAAAGCAATATAACAAATATTTTATTTGTATTTAAAATAAGTAAAATTTAAGAATTTATTAAGATTCTTAAAGCCTAAGGTTGAGGATAGTTTGTTTTGGGAATGTAGTGGATATCTTTTTCTCTTGATTTTGATATTTTTGTTCTAAATTAGTTTTGAAAGAAAGCATTGGTTTCGAAAATTTATAGCTTTTCTTTTTTAACGTTAATAGAAGAGTGAGGTGAACCATAATTGTCTTTTACAACAAGAAGTCGCTTAGAAACAAGAAAATCTAATGCTGCCAGCTATGCCTAGTTGAACGACAACGCACCGGCTTTTTTTTTTATTCTTTTAAATCTTATTTTACCATTTTTATTTCCTTCTTTTTTGCATTATTTTAAGTTTGGAAGATGATTTTGTATTTGTTTTATCAAATTTCTTTTCGACTTTCCTTATATTTTTTTACTTTTACAATTTAATCCATTTACTTTTATTTTTAAGAATTTAGTTCTTTTATTTTTCAAATCTCAAAAATTAAGTCTAATAGTTAGTTCTGTTAAATTTTTTTCTTATTTTTTGTCTAATACTTTAGAATAAAAAATATTCACTTAATGGTCACATAATAAAAATGATATTTGTAATGAAATTGAATTTAACCAAAAATTTAATAGTAATTATAAATTGTACTTTCAATTTTAAATAATAAAAAAGAATAACTAAATTCCTTTTCTTAAAGAAAAATAGTGACTAAATTCCTTGAAACAAAAGTAGAGGTTTAAAATCCAAATATACAAATAGTACATAAATTTGGAGCATATTTTAACCAAATCTTGTTTTATACAATGCCTCCTCTCTAAACTTTTAAATAGGAGGAAAATACGTGCTTAAGCACACTTAAACTTATATCCTCTTAATTGTTATATGAAATTTGATAATCTAATTAGAAATTGTTATACCTATACCTTAAACTTTTTGCCAGAACAATCAACCACTCTAAAGACCTAGCAACACAACCTTGTTATTGCTTTGCCAGAGGAACTCAGCTTCACACATTCGCTTAAACATTATACTTAGTGGGCCCACACAATCTATGGAAGATATATTGGGAAGAACCCCTAACAACATCCATCAATTTATCATATTTGTAGGCCCTTTATCTAGTCTTTTTTAGTCAACTCCAACAATGCTATAGGTTAACATCTACCACCTTATCACAATGCTTATACTCGAAGACTAAGGTAAATGTGGATAAGAACACAAACAACCTTATTCTCTGCTAAAACTTCTCCCAATAACCTTTTCAAAATTCTTAAGTATAGCTACTTTTCACTCTTTCCACAATGTGAACTACTCTAGTCTTGGTAACTTTCCACACTCTTACAGTGTGAATTGACATAATAAGTCACTTTATATTTTATGTTATAACAAAATAATCATTTTTCCCTTTTAATAACTAATAGTATTTTTGTACATATGTTAGTATTAATATATTAAATATATAATTAAAAATAAATGTAAATTATAAATATAAATATTTTTAAATATAATTAGTTGAATAATAAACCAAGTAAATTTTTTTTGGCTAAAGTTATTTAAAGGAATCAAAACCATTATTGATAAATTAGATAAATTTTATGTTAAAATATATTGTTAGTTGCAACTCGCTATGTTAATATATATTGTTAGTTGCAACTTATTTTATATTTAGACGACGTGCAATTTGTATTATTTGTTGGTAAGTTTTGACCTAACTATTATTGATTATTCACTTACATTTTTGAATATTTGGATTAGCAATATTAGAGAATATGATTGGTGAAAATTTTCAATCAATGATATTATTTGAAGAGTACTATGTGATCTACTTACAATATTTAGAAAGATGATAGTTTTGAAGAAGTTTAAATAAAGAATATCTCTCTTTATTCTATGCCTTTTAGATAAAGTACTTTATCTGTTAAAATTTAAGGAGTATTGATTATCATACTAGCGAGAGATTCGAAGTATAATAGTACTTATATATTGAAGACTTGTGTATTGCTTTATGTATGAATTAAGAGATCACTTATTTCTTAATTATAGGAATTTGTATTAGCTGCAAATTTTTTTAGATAAGTATTTGTATTTTATCCAATAAGCAATAAACTTACTAGAAAAAACTAAGAACAACAATGTTATAGGCAACAAACCAAAGGAGCAAAGAAAAACAAAAATCAATTCAGCAAATTCCAGTTCAAACAAAGCTACATATTATAATGATCCAAAGAATTAATAAGTCTTCCAGTAAGATGACATCAGACCACTTCCCGAATTCTTGCTAACAGATGATTCATAGAAGTTGTAGGTCTACCAAATAATCTACCATTTCTTTTGCATGAGATGGAATGCATATTAGCATTCCAAGCCAACTTAATAAGATAGGGGGACTTACCCTTAAGATGAGTTACTACTTAACATAGTTCTTGATCCCATGAACCAACCATTCTCCCAATGCCACACAATTCCAGAATTAATTGCCAAATACTACAAGAATATTCATATCCAAAGGAAATATGGCTCCAAGATTTAAGACTAGAAGAGTACAATGGGCAATTTCTTTTAGAAATAACCTTATGAAAGAAAAGCCTATCTCGTGTTGGCAATCTATTCAGAATAGCCATCCACGAAATGATTGAATGTTTTGGCACATGGAGGGGGAACCACAACAATCTGTGCCATGGAACCTCAATTGCCTTCTTCCCTCCTCTCAAAGCATTCTAAAAGACACAATAATCTTTATAGGGAGACTTCTAATAGAGGCTGTTGCAAGCTCTTTAAGACTTAAAATCATTTTCCAATTCCAGTTGTTGGCTGAATTTGGCTTAGCTAACCAAAAAGAACTCCCTCTTAAAACATAATTCTGAACCCAAGCAACCTAAAGAGACACTTCTGAAGCAAGCAAGGAACAAACTAGCTGCAATATGCAAGATTGGTTCCATTCCTCAAGTCATTTCAATCCCAATCTTCCTTCAGACTTAGGTAAACAGATATCCCTCCAACTAAACCTCGCACCAATAGCTTTAAGGTTGCTACCCTTCTAGAAGAACCTAGCACACAATTGATTAACCTGCTTCAACAAGGACCAGGGCAACAAAAACTGCCTACTCCAAAATGCTTGGATTCCAAATAAAACAGCCTTAATTAACTGAATTCTGCCTGTGAAACTTAGATGTCGAGCAGACCATTGATGAAGTTTATTAGAAATTTTCTCAATAATGAGCTTGCAGTCAATAATAGAGAGCTACTCAGAAATTTTCTCAATAATGAGCTTGCAGTCAATAATGAAGACTTCAGTCTTGGAAGAATTGAGTTGGAGGCTTGACAGAGCACAAAATTCATCAAGAATTCACCAAACACCCAAGACTAAATTTGCAAACCCTTTCACAAAAATTAGAAGGTCATTTGCAAAAGACAAGTGAATAAGATTCACTCTTTTACACTTTAGATAAAAATTGATAGCTCCATGGCTGACATTAATATCCAAAATTCTAGAAAGAACTTTCATAGTTAGTTAAATTTCTTTTATTCCATTTGTAACTAAGATTTCAATAGGGAAAATTTAGTGGAAGAGTAGATCTAGTTAAATGTATAGGATTGGGTTGCAACTTAGTGAATGTGTTGAACTTGAATAATATATTGTACTATTGATTCATAGTTGATCACTCTTTGAATAATGCCCCCCAAACATAGCAAAAAGTTTTGAACTTAACAAATTCTTGCATGCACCATTATTATCTTTTAGGTTCATTTCTTTTCAATTGCAACTTAAAATACAATTTACAAATAACCCACTACTATATTTTATTATGGTTAATTAAAAGGATGTTAAGAAGGGCGTTTTCATAGATATGGTTATATTTATTGTTTCTTGAAATGAGATTTTTATCTCAAAATAAGAGTCATTCTTCTCTTCCTGAGTGAGTTGATTGAGTCTAATCTCAGATACATTTTCTTGTTTCGATTTTTCATTTTGCCTCTTTAGGTATTCTTGATTTGGGATTTTTGTTTTCTTTTGAATCTCTAGTATATTGAGTCTTGAATTTTGTGAGTCTATTTTTGTTACCTAGGTTTTGATCCATATTTCTTGATTGATTTCTATTTTTTTGCAAAAGGTAAGAAATCCCTTATTCGACATTAACTTTCAATTTCTGTTAAAGAAAATCTTAGTTTTCTGGGTTGGGTTGTTCTAGTATGGATGATTTAAAGATTTGTTTAGAATAATGTGATGATCAGAGTCTTGCTGTAATGATCAGAGTCTTGCTTTGACAAGATTCATGGTGGTGGGGAAGTCTGATAAGGTGCTCAATCACAAAGGGGTTTTAAGTATTCTTCAAGGGATTTAAGATGTTGTCTAGGGAGGTTGGTATCAACATATTTATTGTTTCTTTTGCTATGGAGAGAAGGATGAATTGAGCTATGATGGATAGTTCATAGTCAGTGATGGGATTCCCTACTCAATTTCAGTATTAGAATAGGGATATAGTAATTTCAGAGTCGGAGTTCTCTACCATGCAATTTTGGGTTCAAATCCATCATCTTTATTTAGATTGGTTATTGAGGAAAAAACATTGAGATCATTGGAGCCAAATTGGAGCAAAATGGAATTGGTAGAAGCTTTCTACGTTTAAGAACTGAATTGAACGTAGATAAAGATGAAATTTAGGCACAAATTAGATATGAAAAACTTTTTTATTTTTACTATAATTACGGATGTATTAGACATACTTTCAGACAATATACAAATGATATTTTGATGGGTAAGGACGAATCGGCTAAAACAAAATTTAGGGATTATATGAGGGCCCAGGTGATGAGAAGGGGAATGGAAATAGAAAAGGGTAGCGATGTTGGTAGTAGGTTTGGAAAAAGGTTGGATTAAGAACATAACTTTTTTGGGTTCTAATGATTGAATGAGGGTTAAATAGGTGAATGATACTATTGAATTTAGTCAAGTGGGGAGTGTGGGACTAAAACAGAAGGGTTATCAAGATGGGGATGAGGAAATAGTTAGAAGGTTGATCAAGAGGATGGGAAAAATGGGGAAAACATCGATGGGTTTGAAGACTCTAAAGTGAGAAGTGAGGAGTGAACACCCCTTGCCCGTATGTGACATCGGGTTAGGGTCCAAGGCTTTACCGAACTTAAACATAAGTAAACATTCGAAACTCGAACATGAATTTCCACTCAAATTTAAAACTTTTCGAAAACATTCATGTCGTCCCTTAGACGAGCCTACGAGGCTCAAAACATGCATTAGAGGCGGTTCGGGACTAAACTAAAAACTTTAGAAAACTTTCTAACACTTATAAAAATTTTCATCAAAACAGGGGTCACACGCCCATGTGGTTTGGGACACTCCCGTGTGGGCAGGCTGTATGGTCGCACACGCCCGTGTCCTTAACCTGTGTAACTCTCTGTTTATGGCGTCGTCAACAATTTGAAGTCACACAGCCAAGTCACATGCCCGTGTGCTTTGGCCATGTCCTTTACATGGCTGAGACACACACCCGCGTCTCTGCCTGTGTGCTCGATACTGAGCATTCTGTTTTGCAACAATCAAGGTGTAGGGGACACACGGCTGGATCACATGCCCATGGGGCAGACCATGTGTCACACATGGCCTAGACACATGCCCGTGTGTCTACCCGTGTGGACAAAAACAAGGCTATTTACCAAGCCATTTGCCACCCTTTTTCACACATGCACTCATATCAATTCAAAAGGTACAAAACATATCATGCTTAGGCAACCAAACATTCACAACTAAGATAATAATATGTCATTCTCATGCCATCATTTATCATACTTAAAACATCATACTTAGCCCATTAAAACATATTAACATCATATTCACAAGAGGGCATTAACATATGAATAAACTTGTAATCAACATAAGCCATTCATTCGTGGTTATGTACAATTTGAACAATAATCCATTATAGGCCAACACATTTGGCCACATTAATAATAACACATATAACCAAAAGACCAAGTCCCTGTACATGTCATTGACTCAAACTAGTTGAATTCATCAATACCCGTAGTGATAGCTTGATAGTGTGATAGGATCTCCGATGATCTCCAACCCGAGCTAGCTTATTAACCCTATAAGACATGGGAAAGGAAGGGGAGTAAGCTATATAATATAGCTTACTAAGTTAGCATGTAAATAATAAACAACCTCAACCATACAATTTACATAATGTAAATTCATACAAACGTCATTTAAGTCTCACAGTATAACTTACTCATTCACAACTTACCAAGTGTTTATCATAACTCAACAATGCAAACACAAAGTATTATAATTTACCAAAATCTCACGGTTATAATTCTTATTTAGTCACAACGTTTGCTTTATCAACTTATAAGCATAATTTAACATATTCGGGCATTAGCCCAATAATCGAAACCCTTTCGTTGTAACATACTACAACAATTAACAAATCATTTCAAACCACATAATAAACATGCATATTAAATATAAGTATTTACATTTCGAGCATATACTTTAACATCTTTCAATTGTTCAAAGCTCATAACATCCCATAATCATTTTAATAGGCAACTATGCTAATCTTTCCTCTTTCACGTATCCGATGAATCACAATTCGTGTGAATAAAACATGTTATATCATAACTCAAATGTGGCCCAAAAGCTAATCACTCAATTGACAACCAAATTTATCATGTATTTCGTCCATCACAAATATAGACCAATAATCTCAAGACTTTCACAAAAATATTCTCATGGAAATTATGAACTCACCATATCTTAAAATTAATGCGTATAACTTATGTACATACCTGTACATAATTCGTAATACTTACATGCTCTTTCTCTTCTTTAACATACCTATTTACTTTCCCGTTGAACCACTTGGAATACTAAAGGATACCCGGGAAATCTCATACACATAGTAAGATACCAATGCCATATCCCAGATATGGTATTACATGGGATCACAGATCGAAGCCAATGGCCCAACTATGGTCTTACACGATGTCTCATATTGATGCCATGTCCCAGACATAGTCTTACATGAAATCACATATCGATGCCAATGCCATATCCTAGATATGGTCTTACATGGGATCACATATCGATTCCAATGCTATATCTCAGATATGGTCTTTCATGGGATCACATATCGATGCCAATGCCATGTCCCAGACATGGTCTTACGTGGGATCACACATAACCCTAATGTCATGACATTTGTATCCTAACTATTCTTAAGGTTTAACCGGGGTTTTGAGATATCAAACTTTGTCGAATCGTCATCGAGTCATCATTAATTAAATCCACAAAGACAATTACACAATTCATGAAATATTAAAGCATTAAAAACATAATTGTAGAAGCCCAATTTGCCCGGGCCCGATTACATCAAAACCCAACCAAACCTCTAAACCCACTAAAACCCTTAACCCATGACCCATTTACATCTACCCAAACCCATTACAAAACCCAAATATTAAACCCAATTCAAAAGCCCATTAAGCCCCCCCAAAAAAAAACCTAACCCCCCCAAAAAAAAAACCAAGAAACCCTAGCCACCAGCCACTTTCCCACTTGCCCCATTTTTCCTTCCATTTTTGATATCCATTGTCTACCACCATCACCTACAAAATAGAAAAAGAAATAATAGAAAATCATGTAAAAGATGGCTATAAAAAGCCATTTAAAAATCATGTAAAAAGGGGAGATTTTACAAAGATTAAAAAAGGAGACAAACACAAAAATCCCTTCAAATTTTGAACACAAAAGAAACATCAATAAAAAGGTTGCATTTTTTCTTTTTTCCTCTTCTTTCGAATCTTTTTTCTTTTTTCCTCTTCTTTCGAATCTTTTTTTTTTTTGTGTGTTGTTTTTTTTTCTTTATATATACATATATTGTTAAGAAAAAAAATTTTTACCTTTTCCGGCCACCGTGGGTGGTGGCCGACGCCGGCGACGGGCGGCGGTCGACGATCGGCCGGTGACCCCCCTTGGCCGAATTTCCTTTTCCCCCCTCCCTTCTCTCTTCTTTCTCCCCTTTTTTTTTTCTTTCTCTCTTCAAAATGATTTTTTTGTCAAAATTGGCTTTAAAGTATGTAGCGCTTTGCGATTTAGTCCCTCTTGCTATGTTATGTTTTGAGGGAGGATTAATTGTGTTTTGGTCCCCACAGTTTATCTGCGTTCTAATAGGTCCTTTCTCCTTTATATTTTTAAAAAATTAGCCCCAAAGTTTTGATTTTAATCCAATTTTGGTCCTTTTTCATTTATTTTTCAGATTTACCTTGGATTTCATATTATTTTGCTATTTAATTCACTTTAAATATTAATCATGTTATATATGTAATATTGTTATCACTATTATTTTTATATATTGTTATTATTATATTATATTTAGCTATATATATATTCTTTATGTTTCGTTTCTTACTATTATATGCATATATATCTATTATTATATTTATTATTAATATTGTTAGCATTAGTACTTTTACTTAATGTGTATATAATATACATGTACATATTAATAGTTTTTTTATCATATGTGTATATTGTATATATTATATTTATATTATGTATATATTTTTATGTACGTTTCCTAATATTTTCTTTTATTGTAGATATTATTATTATTATTACATACTTTTATTATATGCCTATATATATGTATTTTTTGTACATATTATTATTTTATATTATTATTACCAAATATATCATTTTTCCTATTTTATTATTAGTACATGATTTGTTTTATTTTTATTTTTTGTAAATATCATTATTATTGTTATTCTAATATTCTAGTATTCCATGTTAATATTTTTCATTAATGATATCATTTTTCGTCCTTTATCTATTTTAATTTCTCACTTTAGGAATATTTTTTCTCATGTTCTAATTAATTTCAATAAATAAGGCAACGTGTCGATTTAACATAAGGTCGTTGATTTCATCGCTATGTTGGGTGAATATCATTGGCTCGTGTTAAAAATGGGAGGTCCTTTTAAAAAAAAATCAAAAATTTTAAAAATTCTCGTGTTTTGAAATAGGATATTTATTTTTGTGATTATTGGTAAGTGATCAAATTTTATTTTTAAAATGCAGATGAGGATAGGTAATTTGTCAAAATTCTAGTGTTGTAAACTTTTCGTGTTTCCAAAATTTTTGTGTTTTCTTAAAAAAAAATTGGTTTCAAAAATTTTCGTGTTTTCAAAATTTTCGTGTTTTAAAAATTCTCATTTTTCAATTGGATCATGATTAAATATTAAATTGAATTCGTTCTTTGAAATTAAAGACAATGCGTGTTTAATAAGATACCAATTTTGGGCGTCGCGAGGGTACTAATACCTTCCTCGCGCGTAACCGACTCCCGAACCCAACGTTACTCTGGCTTTTGACGTAGACCTAAATTCGGCCCTCATTTTTGTGCAAGAATAAGTTTTCTTTTCTAAAAAAGGATGATTTATTAGGTATCCGGTCACACCTAGAAAAAAGATCGGTGGCGACTCCCTTTTTTAATAAAATCAAAAGTCGGTTTAAATTTTCAAATAATCGCCTTAATTAGCGACCGAAAGCAGAAATTTTTACGTCGCTACAGCTGGCGACTCCACTGGGACACCTTTTTGAGAGTCGAGTCGAATTAAACTCGCGTTGTCAAAATTTTCAAAGTTCCTTGTTCAAATTAACATTTAGTCGTGATCCTCAAATTTTTTGTTTTCAAAAAAATCAAGCATTTGCATCGTATTGTATATATTCTAACTTGTTTTATCCGGTTGTTTTTCAACTTTAAATTTTTGTGATTTTAGTTTTGGTTTAGTTTTTTAAATAAAACGTAAAGGTTTGTAAGTTTCTCCCCACACACCGTGCACGTGCATTTTTGTTGCATAAATGAGCTCTATACCCGGGCTCCGTCCTTGTTAAGTGAAAGTAAATGCTACGCCTTCGTGAGTTAACTCGTTCCTCCGCACAGGCTAGTGGATACTTTCGGGTTACATATGACTTATGCTTTCGTGAGTTAACTTGTCCCTCTGCATAGGCATAAGTAAATGTAATCCCTCGAATTGATCTCGTAAGCCTATGATGGGCCATGACCGATGCTCTGTACTAATCTTAGTAGATGACAGTGCAGACGATTCGAGTACCCATCTAGAACCAAAACCGCATATAGTGAACCATACGAGCCATCCAACTAGAGCCGTGCCAAACCTCCGTCCATTTACTAGTCACCGAAATAAGTACACGGGAAAAACACATCTTACCCTCTGTTTCTTTTACATTTTCGCTTTCTATGCAAAGGAATCGAGTCCATTGGACCAAGTAGCTTAATTTATTAGATTGTCTACAGTTTTTCTTTGTTCATATGTGTTGTGCTAACCAAGTTTGTTTGTTTTTATTCTTATTTTACATCATGCATTATAGGCATCATATTAGGAAGGTGTTGACTAGAGATCGGTTGCCAAAAAACGGGTTTCTAATGGAAGAGTTAATTATACAAACAACCGAGAGGAATCTGCATGTTCGAGGCGGTCTCCAAAGACTCAGAAAGAAAGAGGAAGAAAAGACTGCGCGGGCTATGATAGAATTGAGGAAGAAGAACACTGAATATGAAGTTGTGTCTGTCGGGATGATGACTAGTTGATCTAAACGTCAAGAACTAAAAGAAAGGATACGAGAGTTAGAAGATATGCTGCAAGATCGTCAACAATAGTTAGATACTTTCTTGAAGGCTTTGGAAGAAAAAGATAGTCAATATGATAGAGACGTTCGTGCTTACGAAGAGGGCCTCCAGGAAAAAGAAAGGCAACTTAGCTATTTGATCAATGAAGTTCGTGGGGTAGCCATGCACGTGGTACAATTATCGGAAGAAGCTGAAAATCTCAGTTGCCAATTCCCACCAAGCCAACGATCGAGCATATCAGAATTCTTAGAGCGAGTAAAGAAATATGGCGATATAGCTAGAAAGTTTGTGTAATAGCTGAATAAAAAATGGCAAAATGTTTTGTAATGAACTCTTTTGATGAACGAAATGCCTAAATAGGGGCTATCTTGAAATCAACACCAATTCCTTACATGTCATTCATGACTAACATTTATTTGGCATTCAAGCATTCATACATTCATTCATTCATTCATGGCATATCCCGTACTCATTTGCTGAGGTTAAAACGTACAATTCGCAGTTGCAATACTTCAAATCTGGAACCACGCCACTCGTATAGAACGCGTCAGCAAACTAGAACAATGGAGGCTGAATTTAATGAAATGATTGAAAGAATGGAAAGAATCCAAAAGGAATTACAAGAGCAGTTAGCTAGGTCACAGCAAGAGACGAGAGACTTAATGGTGAGATCACGAGAAGAATCACTTGAACAGAAGGATCAAATGGCCAAGATGATGGAGATGATGTCAGCTTTAGTTAAAGGAAAGGGACCCATGCAGAGCCCTGACATCGAGGAATCTCGGTCAAGAGTTAATCACAATCAAGACCCACTCTATCCCCCCGGATTCACTCCACCACATGCCTGCGCAGTACAAAGAGGGTACACCCAAGGAGAACCCATAGACCCAGAGCAACGGTCGGTGCCACGTACTTATTTAGGGCAAGGAATATTCATATCAAATTCTGGGGCAAATCCTGCCGATCCAATTGTTCCAGATTTGGACGATCCAATGAAATAGCGAGTTGAGAACGGACGATCATGAGGCTCAAGAGAAGTATAGGAGCTTAGAGGAAAGACTCAAAGCAATAGAGGGTACTAAAGCCTTCTCTGCACTAAGTGCCAAAGAGCTCAGTTTGGTGCCCGATCTAGTTCTGCCTCCGAAGTTCAAGGTGCCTGATTTCAAAAAATACGATGGCGCGAGATGTCCAAAGGCGCATCTTGTCATGTTTTGCCAAAAAATGACTGGTTACGTGAATGAAGACCAGCTACTCATACATTGTTTTCAGGATAGTCTAGTAGGATCGGCTCTTCGGTGGTACAACCAGCTTAGTAGGGAAATGATCCGATCTTGGAAGGACTTGGCATCAGCATTCTGTGAGCAATACAAGCATGTATCAGATATAGTACCAGACCGGATGACTTTGCAAATGATGGAGAAAAATTTGTCAGAAACTTTTAGACAGTATGCGCAGAGATGGAGGGATGTCTTAGCCCAAGTAGAACCCCCACTAATAAAAATGGAGATAACCGTTCTTTTCATTAACACTTTGAAAGCACCGTTTTATGACAAACTAGTGAGAAGTGCCACGAAAGACTTTGCGAATATTGTAATATCCGGTGAGCTTATAGAGAATGCCGTCAAGAGCGGTAGAATAGAAGGTCAAGAAAGTTCAAGAAGGGCAGCGCCCATGAAAAAGAAAGAACCAGAAACCCACATGGCGGGAATGGGAAGCCGTTATGCCCCTAACCCATATCCAAACTAACCCCGACCTCGAAATTATCCACCTCTGAATTTCTATTACCCTCCTCAAACCCCTTACTACCAAACACCGCCTCCTTGCTCTTCTTACCCCGTTTATGCCACAAGTAACCCGAGACCAACCGCCACATTCCCACAAAATACAATACCCGCCCAAGGTCAACCCAAAAACGAGCAGAGGCCAGCAAAACTTAATTCCGAGAGACTACAATTTACCCCTATTCCTGTGTCATATGAGGAACTGTACCAAAAACTTTTGGAGAAGCAATTGATATCCCCGCATTATATGGCACCATTGAGGCCCCCATACCCGAAATGGTACGACCCAAATGCTAGTTGTGCATACCATGCAGGAAACCAGGGACATTCCACAGAAAATTGCCTAGCCTTTAAAAGGAAAGTTCAAGGAGTAATTGATGCGGGTATCCTACGATTCGATAGTGCCAGTAATGCAACTGGGAACCCGTTCCCTAACCATACTGAAGGGAATATGAGCACAGTGGGGAAAGAAGATGAATGGCAAGTCAGAAGATGTGTTTCAAAAATAAGGACGCCTCTGCAGAAAATCTGGGAGGCACTGGTTAAGAATGGATTGCTCTGTCGCCCCGACAATAATCTCAGAAAAGAATGTCAGGTTTTTTGTGATTTTCATGGAATTGTAGGGCACGACATTCAATAATGTGAGGAATTTAAAAGGTTACTGCAAGACCAGATAGATAATAAGGAGATTGAGATCATTAATGAAGGAGAGGGCAATGAGAAAGAAGTATGCGCCTCTGACAATCAATCGTTAGGTTGTCCGTATAACGCCAATCGACCCTTCGTAATTTATTACGACGCAAGGAAGGAACTAGTAAAACCAAAAATGATAATTGAAGTACCGTCTCCTTTCCCTTACAAGGACAATAAAGCAGTACTATGGAAATATGACGTTAATATCGTCACACCTGAAGATGAAAAACCCAAAGCCATGACTAGAAGTGTAGGGGAAGTAGGTCATTTCACTCGTAGTGGAAGATGTTATTCGAAGGAGATAAAATAGAACAGTGACTTGAAACAGAAAAGAAAAGCACCGATGCACGTAACTGAAGAAGAGCATGAAACTGTGCCTGAACAAGAAGCTAAAAAGCCTGTGGACGAGGAGGAAGCACAAGAATTCTTAAAATTTATCAAGCACAGTGAGTACAACGTGGTAGAACAATTGAGTAAGCAGCCAGCGCGAATCTCAGTATTATCTCTGCTGTTGAATTCATAGCCACACCGGAACGCTCTGCTGAAAGTGTTAAATCAAGCTTATGTGGCAAACAATGTATCCGTTGAAAAATTGGATAGATGGATGAACAACTTGAATGCGGATAATTTTATTTCTTTTAATGATGATGAAATACCGCCTAATGGTAGAGGCTCAGTGAAAGCATTGCATATCACAACCCATTGTAAGGGCTATATAATAGCGAACGTGTTCATCGATAATGGATTGGCACTCAATGTCATGCCTTTGGCCACACTTTCCAGGATTCCGATGGATTTGTCCTATCTAAGGCCCTGCCATTCTACAGTAAGGGCATTCGATGGAATAAGACGAGAAGTTATGGGAAAAATCAAGATCCCTCTAGAAGTGGGTCCCTACATATACGATGTTGAGTTTCAAGTCATGGACATTACACCATCATACAATTGTCTCTTGGGAAGACCTTGGATCCATTCTGCTGGAGCAGTCCCATCATCCCTCCATCAAAAGGTGAAATTTATCATAGATGGCTGTTTGGTCACTGTCGAGGGAAAAGAAGACATTGTAACATATATTTCTGCTAACGCAACGCACCATATATTGAAGTGAGTAAAGACGCTCTGGAATGTTCCTTCCGATCTCTTGAATTTGTCAATACCACATTCATCGCTTTTTCGAGCCAAAACTGTCGAGAAATACCAAGATGGGTGTCAAGTTGACTATAGGAAAGGGAGCCCGAGCAAGGAAAGGTTTGGGAAGGTACCTGCAAGGAATAGTCAGAGCTCTAAAGCCAGTACATCACAAGGCCCGATACGGTTTGGGGTTCCAGCCGGACATGCGTCAAAGAAGAAAACAGTGGAAAAAAGATCAAGAGAGAAGGATTGCGAGAACTTTGGGCCGAGAAGTAGAATGGGAGCCCATAACATACCCTCCTTTGTCAAAAACATTTACATCTGAGGGAATGATATACCCCGGACAGGATAATATACAAAGCACGCTGTTTTTAATTGAAAGGGGTCTTCAGAATGTCAGTATAAATGTCATTGACAAAGGAAGTGAGGTTATTAAAGATGTTTCAACGATACGCCATTGTCCTCCTAGTTTCATGTTGAACAATTAGACTGCCGAGGACCTTCTTGTAGTTTATAAGTCTTCAGAGTAATGCTCAAACATTAACCCTCTATTGTGTCCTTAGATATAATAGAACTCTTTTGTAAGAACTTGGATTCACTCTTTATCATTTAAATGAATATCAATGAAGATGCATTTTATCACGATCTTTTGCATTATCACTAATTTCATAATCATCTCCTCATTTCATAGCCTATCTGTACATTTGCCTCATACCATGCCATAACATTTCGTTTGTTGGTTCCAATACTTGGATGCCCCTCTATAGTTTCCTTTTCCATTCAACTTTCAGGTGCTCAGATATCAATGGCATGAACAAACCCGTTACGAGTCCTGAAATCGATTTTGAGAAGGCTGTTTGTTTAGGAGAATTCGAAGTCGAAGAAAATGCTGAAGACTATGTCTCATCTCCTGACTTGCTAAAAATGGTGGAACAAGAGGATAAACAGATTTTGCCTCATCAAGAATCTGTTAAAACAATAAATCTGGAAACTGAAGAAAGGAAGTAAGAAGTGAAGATTGGGACTTCTATTTCAGGGGGCACTAGGCATAATTTGATTGCTTTGCTCCGCGAGTACAAAGATGTATTCGCATGGTCATATCAGGACATGCCAGGATTGGATGAAGATGTAGCGGTCCATAAGCTCCCATTAAAGCCAGAATGCAAGCCCATTCAACAAAAGCTAAGACGGATGAGACCTGAGATGTTGTTGAAGATAAAAGAGGAAGTCAAGAAGCAATTTGATGCTGGTTTCCTACAAGCCTCCAAATATCTAGAATGGGTGGCTAACATAATCCCGGTGCCAAAGAAAGATGGTAAAGTACGAATGTACGTGGATTATCGTGACCTGAATCGAGCAAGTCCTAAAGATAATTTTCCCTTACCACACATTGATATGTTGGTGGATAACACAGCAAAACATTCATTGTTTTCTTTCATGGATGGATTCTCGGGGTATAATCAGATCAAGATGGCCCCTGAGGATATGGAGAAAACTACCTTCGTAACAATGTGGGGAACATTCTATTACAAGGTGATGTCATTTGGGTTAAAGAATGCTGGAGCAACATATCAGAGGGCTATGGTGATGTTATTCCATGACATGATGCATAAAGAAATAGAGGTCTACGTCGACGATATGATTGCTAAATCCTGAGGGGAAGAAGAGCATGTAGTGAACCTGAAGAAATTGTTTAACAGACTGAGAAAGTTCCAGCTAAAGCTCAATCCGGCCAAATGTACGTTTGGGGCTACCTCTGGAAAATTGCTCGGCTTCATTGTCAGTGAAAGAGGTATCGAGGTTGATCCAGATAAAATAAAAGCTATTCAAGAGTTACCACCTCCGCGCATGCCAAAAGAAGTTAGAGGATTTTTAGGGAGGTTAAACTACATCGCCCGATTCATCGCTCAACTTACCAACCAATGCAACCCAATCTTTCGGCTTCTTCGAAAACATAACCTGGGAGAATGGAATGAGGAATGCCAGGTGGCCTTTGATAAGATAAAACAATATTTGTCTAGTCCTCCAGTACTAGTACCGCCAACTCCGGGAAGACCATTAATTTTGTATCTGACAGAGTTCAAAAATTCAATGGGTTGCGTACTGGGGCAACATGACGAGTCAGGAAAGAAAGAAAAAGCGATCTACTACCTCAGTAAAAAGTTTACTGAATATGAGGCAAAGTATTCATCCATTGAAAAATACTGTTGCACTCTGGTTTGGATAGCTAGGAGACTCAGGCAATATATGTTGTGTCATACAACATGGTTAATTTCAAAGCTGGACCCAGTAAAGTACATGATGGAATCACCTGCACTCTCAGGAAGAATGGCACAATGGCAGATTTTACTATCAGAGTACGACATCGTCTATGTGAGTTAAAAGTCAATAAAAAGAAGCGCAATAGCTTACTTCTTAGCAACTCGAACAACGGAGGATTACGATTGAGATTTGATTTCCCAGATGAAGACTTGATGTGCATTACAGAAAAAAGAATGCGAGTCACCAAAAGAGAAGTCATGGAAGATGAGCTTTGATGGTGCATCGAACGCATTGGGGCATGGGATTGGAGCAGTCTTAATATCGCCAAAGAGAATCATTACCCACTCTTTGCCAGTGAATTTCTTCGTACCAATAACATAGCGGAATATGAGGCATGTATCATGGGACTCGTGCACTATTGAGCGAAACGTTAAAGCTTTAGAGGTATACGGAGACTCACCTTGGTGATTTACCAAATCCGTGGAGATTGGGAAGTGAGAGACTCAAACGGTTAAATCTGAGATCTAGTGGTAGAGTTGATTAAAGAATTGAAGAAATAACTTTTAATTACCTCCCACGAGAAGAAAACCAATTGGCTGATGCCCTGGCCACTTTGGCTTCAATGTTCAAAGCAAACAGGGA
Organism: Gossypium arboreum; assembly: GCF_025698485.1. NCBI lineage: Eukaryota > Viridiplantae > Streptophyta > Magnoliopsida > Malvales > Malvaceae > Gossypium > Gossypium arboreum. Next base: position 133,746,943 of record NC_069075.1, read on the forward strand.
AACAAAAATAATGCCTCTTCAAATGAGCATTTATGAAGTCCCTACACATTGTTTCAGCATTGAGAAAGAGACAGATGGACGACCATGGTTCCATGATGTCTTAGAATATATCAAGAATCAAAAGTATCCCGAACAAGCAAACGAGAACAACAAAAGAACAATCAGAAGAATGGCAGCGGGATTTATTCTTGATGGGGACATCCTATACAAAAGAGGAAAAGATCAGGTGCTCTTGAGATGCGTAGATGCTATTGAAGCCAGAAAAATACTTAAAGATGTCCATGAGGGAATTTGCGGGACACATGGCAATGGTTTCACTATGGCCAGGAAGATTATGAGACTCGGATATTACTGGCTGACAATGGAAAGCGACTGCATTAATTTCGCACGAAAATGCTACAAATGTCACATTATGGTGATAAAATTCATGTAGCCCCTTTGCCCCTTCACGTCATGACTTCTCTGTGGCCTTTTTCTATGTGGGGCATGGATGTTATAGGGCCAATTTCCCCAAAAGCTTCTAATGGACACCGATTCATTTTTGTGGTTATTGATTACTTCACAAAATGGATAGAAGCCGCATCGTTTGCCAATGTGACGAGGACTGCGGTTTGCAGGTTTTTGAAAAAGGAAATCATTTGTCGATATGGTTTGCCTGAAAGAATCATTTCCGATAACGCCTTGAATTTGAACAACAAGATGATGAAAGAAGTGTGTGAGCAATTCCAAATAAAGCATCATAACTCCTCGCCCTATCGCCCAAAGATGAATGGAGCTGTTGAAGCGGCCAACAAGAATATTTAAAAGATTATTGAAAGATTGGCACGAGAAGCTACCATTTGCTTTGTATCCATATCGCACATCTGTACGGACATCTACGGGGGCAACTCATTTCTCTCTGGTCTATGGAATGGAAGCTGTGCTACCTATCGAAGTTGAGATCCCCTCTCTACGAGTCTTAACGGAGTCAAAATTAGAGGAAGCAGAATAGGTTCGAGCTCGATATGACCAGTTAAAATTCATCGAAGAAAAACGTCTAAAGGCAATTTGTCATGGACAGATGTACCAGAAGAGAATAATCGCAGCCCATAACAAGAAGGTACGGCCAAGAGAATTCCACGAAGGAGAACTCGTGCTGAGAAAGATTCTCCCAATACAAAAAGACTTCCGAGGAAAATGGGTGCCAAATTGGGAAGGTTCATACGTCATAAAGAAGGCATTCTCGGGCGGAACTTTGATTCTCACCGAGATGGATGGGAAGGAGTTACCAAAACCAGTAAACTCAGATGCTGTAAAGAAATATTATGCTTGAAAAAGGAAACTAAGATAAAAACCCGAAAAGGGCGTCCTAATGAAACAAACACAGGACTTAAAGAGCAAGGCATTTTGAACAGTGGGTCAAACAACGAGACTACAGCATTCGAAGCATTTTTGGAAAGCTCGAAATCTTCTACGCAAAAAGCCATGCTCGAAAAGATTCTAGATGAAGGAACGTGGAAGAGTTCATGTATTGAATATCTAGAGCATTTGCATTCGTTGAAATGTAACCCATTTTCTCTTTATGACATTTTTTTACTATTCGTAGTTAACTTTCTTTGTTTGCTACATTTGAAATGAATAAATGCGAGGTATCCTTTTATCCCTACCTGACCATTTTTTCGTGCATCTCATTATGTGGTTCGTTTACATGATAAATAGTGAAATGACATACTCTAAACAAAAGAAATGTTAAGCATTACCCGGTAAGAATTTAATAAGTATAAGAGCCTCAACGCAAGGACAAAGCTCAACCAGGGGAAAAAGAGTGATATCTGGGAAATACAGATTATTCATGAAGCTTGAGGACGGGTACAGAGCCTGAAGAGAAAGTCAAGAGTCAAAGCAATGAACACAGATCATCACGAAAATCGTGACGAAAAAGGGATATATGACAAACATGCCTAAAGCTCATAACATAATCATGTAGGCATTTACAACAAACATGTGCATATCATGATAATATCATGCATGACATATACAGGTACTCCAGTAGAGAAAGAGGATGTGATGATAGCTGAAAAGACGAATGGGTTCCTCCAGATGACATGTTTTGGTATTCTGATGTTTTTATTTCTGTTTCAAAAAAATTAACTCATATTGCGAGAGGTGAGTTGAGCCTCAAGACACATTGAGGTATTTTCAATTTCTTCTTTTCAAAAAAATCAACTCATATTGCGAGAAATGAGTTGAGCCTCAAGACACGTTGAGGTAGTTTTAATTTCTGTTCAATTTATGTTTTTCAAAAATCAACTCATATTGCGAGAGGTGAGTTGAGCCTCAAGACACGCTGAGGTATTTTCAATTTCTGTTTTTCAAAAATCAACTCATATTGCGAGAGGTGAGTTGAGCCTCGGGGCACGCAGAGGTATTGTCAATTTTTGTATTTCAATCTATTTTTCAAAAAAATCAACTCATATTACAAGAAATGAGTTGAGCCTCAGGACACGCTGAGGTAATTTCAATTTCTGTTTTCAAAATTCAACTCATATTGCGAGAAATGAGTTGAGCCTCAAGACATCTTGAGGTATTTTCAATTTTGTTTTCAAAAAATCAACTCATATTGCGAGAGGTGAGTTGAGCCTCGGGACACGTTGAGGTAATTTCAATTTCATTTTCAAAATCAACTCATATTGCGAGAGGTGAGTTGAGTCTCGGGACACTGTTGAGGTAATTTCAATTTCTTTTCAAAATTCAACTCATATTGCGAGAAATGAGTTGAGCCTTAAGACACGTTGAGGTATTTTCAATTTTGTCTTTCAAAAAATCAACTCATCTTTGCGAGAGGTGAGTTGAGCCTCGGGACACGTTGAGGTAATTTCAATTCTGTTGTTAAAAAATCAACTCATATTGCGAGAAATGAGTTGAGCCTCGAGACACTGTTGAGGTAATTTCAATTCTGTTTTCAAAATTCAACTCATATTGCGAAAAATGAGTTGAGCCTTAAGACATCTTGAGGTATTTTCAATTTTTGTTTTCAAAAAATCAACTCATATTGCGAGAGGTGAGTTGAGCCTCGGGACACGTTGAGGTAATCTCAATTTCTATTTTCAAAATCAACTCATATTGCGAGAGGTGAGTTGAGCCTCGGGACACGCTGAGGTATTTTCAATTTTTGTTTTCAAAAATCAACTCATATTGCAAGAGGTGAGTTGAGCCTCGGGGCACGCTGAAGTATTGTCAATTTTTGTGTTTCAATCTATTTTTCAAAAATCAACTCATATTACGAGAAATGAGTTGAGCCTCAGGACACGCTGAGGTAATTTCAATTGCTGTTTGTCAAAAATCAACTCATATTGCGAGAGGTGAGTTGAGCCTCAAGGCACGTTGAGGTAATTTCAATTTCTGCTTTTCCATTTATATCTTTCAAAAAAATCAACTCATATTGCGAGAAATGAGTTGAGCCTCGGGACACGCTAAGGTAATTTCAATTTCTGTTTTCAAAATTCAACTCATATTGCGAGAAATGAGTTGAGCCTCAAGACACGTTGAGGTATTTTCAATTTCTGCTTTCAAAAAAATCAACTTATATTGCGAGAGGTGAGTTGAGCTTCAGATCACACCTGTGGTATTTTTTCAATTTATATTGCGAAAGGTGAGTTGAGCTTTTTAATTTCTGCGAGAGGTGAGTTGAGCCTCGAGTCACATGTCGAGGTATTTTCAAAATCTGCTTTTCAAGACAAGTTTCAAAAATTAACTCATATTGCGAGAGGTGAGTTGAGCCTCGAGTCACATGTCGAGGTATTTTCAAAATCTGCTTTTCAAGATAAGTTTCAAAAATCAACTCATATTGCGAGAGGTGAGTTGAGCATTGGCTCACACTGTTGAGCTATTTTCAATTTTGTTTTAATGTCTTTTTAGAGAGTCAATTCATATTGCGAAAAATGAGTTGAGCTCTGGATCACATGCCGAGTAGAGAATAAAGATTGAAGCTGATTGAAGACGTCAGATTCTGTCTCCTTAAAGTTGCAGTGGAGTTGATCGAGGGCATCAGATCTTGCCTTTCTGAAGTCACAGAAGAAAAGACCACAAACCTTATCTCACTGAAGCAATAGAAGAGCAGATTGAAGTTGTAGATCTCACCTTTTTGAAGTTACAGCGAAGTAGATCGAAGCCATAAATTTCATATCCTTGAAGTTACATTGGAATAGATTGAAGCTACAAGGCGTATATCATAAGATGCAGTGGAGTGAACCAAAGCTACAAGATGCGGTGGACTAAAAAGGGACTAACTAAACAAGAAGAGTTCCAAAGCAAGTCAAGACCTAGCAAGACTGGGCAAATTTGGTCTTCCTTGAAAGTCTTTGCTCTATTCCTGTTGCACGACAATGAGCAAAGAGGGGTAGCTGTAGAAGCCCAAATTGCCCGGGCCCGATTACATCAAAACCCGACCAAACCTCTAAACCCACTAAAACCCTTAACCCATGACCCATTTACATCTACCCAAACCCATTACAAAACCCAAATATTAAACCCAATTCAAAAGCCCATTAAGCCCCCCAAAAAAAACCTAGCCCCCCCAAAAAAAAACCAAGAAACCCTAGCCACCTAGCCACTTTCCCATTTGCCCCATTTTTCCTCCCATTTTTGATATCCATTGTCTACCACCATCACCTACAAAATAGAAAAAGAAATAATAGAAAATCATGTAAAAGATGGCTATAAAAAGCATTCAAAAATCATGTAAAAAGGGGAGATTTTACAAAGATTGAAAAAGGAGACAAACACAAAAATCCCTTCAAATTTTGAACACAAAAGAAACATCAATAAAAATGTTGCATTTTTTCTTTTTTCCTCTTCTTTCGAATCTTTTTTCTTTTTTTTGTGTTGTTTTTTTCTTTCTTTATATATACATATATTGTTAAGAAAAAATTTTACCTTTTCCACCAGTGGATGGTGGCCGTGCGGTGGTTGTGGCGTGACGATGGCATGGCCGATGATCGGCCGGTGACCCCCCTTGGCCGGATTTTCTTTTCCCCCCTCCCTTCTCTCTTCTTTCTCCCTTCTTTTTTTTTCTTTCTCTCTTCAAAATGATTTTTTGTCAAAAATTGGCTTTAAAGTATGTAGCGCTTTGCGATTTAGTCCCTCTTGCTATGTTATGTTTTGAGGGGAGGATTAATTGTGTTTTGGTCCCCCACAGTTTTATGCGTTCTAATAGGTCCTTTCTCCTTTATATTTTTTAAAAAAATTAGCCCCAAAGTTTTGATTTTAATCCAATTTTGGTCCTTTTTCATATTTTTCGTATTTACCTTGGATTTCATATTATTTTGCTATTTAATTCACTTTAAATATTAATCATGTTATATATGTAATATTGTTATCACTATTATTTTTATATATTGTTATTATTATATTATATTTAGCTATATATATATTCTTTATGTTTCGTTTCTTACTATTATATGCATATATATCTATTATTATATTTATTATTAATATTGTTAGCATTAGTACTTTTACTTAATGTGTATATAAATATACATGTACATATTAATAGTTTTTTTATCATATGTGTATATTGTATATATTATATTTATATTATGTATATATTTTTTATGTACGTTTCCTAATATTTTCTTTTATTGTAGATATTATTATTATTATTACATACTTTTTTATATGCCTATATATATATGTATTTTTTTGTACATATTATTATTTTATATTATTATTACCAAATATATCATTTTTCCTATTTTATTATTAGTACATGATTTGTTTTATTTTTATTTTTTGTAAATATCATTATTATTGTTATTCTAATATTCTAGTATTCCATGTTAATATTTTTCATTAATGATATCATTTTTTGCGTCCTTTATCTATTTTTAATTTCTCACTTTAGGAATATTTTTTTCTCATGTTCTAATTAATTTCAATAAATAAGGCAACATATCGATTTAACATAAGGTCGTTGATTTCATCGCTATGTTGGGTGAATATCATTGGCTCGTGTTAAAAATGAGACGTCCTTTTAAAAAAAAATAAAAAATTTTAAAAATTCTCGTGTTTTGAAATAGGATATTTATTTTTGTGATTATTGGTAAGTGATCAAATTTTATTTTTAAAATGTAGATGAGGATAGGTAATTTGTCAAAATTCTAGTGTTGTAAACTTTTCGTGTTTCCAAAATTTTTCGTGTTTTTCTAAAAGAAAAAAAAATTCAGGTTTCAAAAATTTTCGTGTTTTCAAAATTTTCGTGTTTTAAAAATTCTCAATTTTCAATTGGATCATGATTAAATATTAAATTGAATTCGTTCTTTGAAATTAAAGACAACGCGTGTTTAATAAGATACTAATTTTGGGCGTCGCGAGGGTGCTAATACCTTCCTCGCAGAATCGACTCCGAACCCAACGTTACTCGGCTTTTGACGTAGACCTAAATTCGGCCCTCATTTTTGTGCAAGAATAAGTTTTCTTTTCTAAAAAGGATGATTTATTAGGTGTCCGGTCACACCTAGAAAAAAGATCGGTGGCGACTCCCTTTTTTAATAAAATCAAAAATCGGTTTAAATTTTCAAATAATCGCCTTAATTAGCGACCGAAAGCAGAAATTTTTACGTCGCTACAAATCTCATACACATAGTAAGATACCAATGCCATATCCCAGATATGGTATTACATGGGATCACAGATCGAAGCTAATGGCCCAACTATGGTCTTACACGATGTCTCATATCGATACCATGTCCCAGACATAGTCTTACATGAAATCACATATCGATGCCAATGCCATATCCTAGATATGGTCTTACATGGGATCACATATCGATTCCAATGCCATATCTCAGATATGGTCTTACATGGGATCACATATCGATGTCAATGCCATGTCCCAGACATGGTCTTACGTGGGATCACACATAACCCTAATGTCATGACATTTGTATCCTAACTATTCTTAAGGTTTAACTGGGGTTTTGAGATATCAAACTTTGTCGAATAGTCATCGAGTCATCATTAATTAAATTCACAAAGACAATTACACAATTCATGAAATATTAAAGCATTAAAAACATAATAATGTAATGTTGCATTATTTACACACGAGCTTAACTCAGATGCTACAACGGTGAAAAAGACCTATTTGTCCAATATTTGTTTTTCCCCTGATCTAAACTCGAACTTTGTTTTACTTGATCTATAATATCAAATTTAGCCTACTTATTAGTAACATTATTCAATGTTACCCAAAAATCATACTATAGTAAAATTACGTTTTTGTCTCTAAAGTTTGACATATTTTTATTTTTGCCACTATGCTCGAAAAATGAAATTTATTCAATTTCTTTAACATACAAGCCTAGCCGAATCATTTTCATAACTATAACAGCCTACAATTTCCATTAAAACAAACTTTTACTAAATTTTTTATAACTTCTACAAATTAGTCCTTTTAGGCGTTTTCACCGAAAATCATTTAGCAAAAGTCATTTAACAAACAACTAACATGCATTTTCTACCATTAAACATCAAAATAAACACATGTTCATCAGGGTTCAAAACCCTATACTTTACCTATAACTCAAATTAATGGTAGAAATAGATAGATATTATTACGAGGATTTTAAAAAGTAAAAATCATTAAAAATGTGGCTAGAACGGACTTACAATCGAACTTGGAAGCTTGGAAAAACCTAGCCATGGTTTCTCCATGCAAGTTTCGGCCAATGGGTTGAAGATGGACAAAAGTTGGTTTTTAATTTTGTTTTTAATTCATTTAATTTCTAAATGATCGAAATGCCCCTAACTTAAAAATATTCTATTTCACCTATTTAATGTCCATTTTTGTCCAACAAATTATCCAATGGTGTAATTACATTTAAGGACCTCCAATTTAAAATTTCATAACAATTGGACACCTTTAGCTTCTAGAACTTAAGTTTTGCACTTCTTACAATTTAGTCAATTTTGACTAAATTGAGTGCCCAAACGTCGAAATTTTCAAATGTAATTTTCACAAAATAATTCCATAAAATTGTAGACCATAAAAATATAATAAAAATAAATTTTTACTATGCCGGATTTGTGGTTCTGGAACCACTGTTCCGAATAGGCCCAAAATCGGGCTATTACAAAGAGTGTTTGAAATTAAATAGTAAAGATCATATTCTTCAATCTCAATCTGCTCCACTAAAGAAGTTGGAAAGATGTAAGAAGTCTTTAAATGAGTGGTGCAGGAAAAATGCTTAGAGTAGTCAAGTTCAAATTGATGAATTAAAAAACAAAATCGATCTGTTAATGGAACATTCTGCTACTTGTGATGACTTAAGACATGGTAGAGATTTAAAGGAGAAATTGAAAAAACTATGGGTAAAAGAGGAGATGTATTGGTGTAAAACCCCATACCCAGTCTAGTCGTCAAACCCGAGCTACAGGATGCTGCTATAAAATCAAGACAATTGCATACAATTTATATAAATATCATTTACATATAGATTGCAATGTAATAATTTAAAGACTACAAGGACTAAATTATGAAATTCAGGCATGAAATAGGATTGATTTGTAAGATTTCAAAGTTTTAGAGTTTTAAAGTTGTTTTTGATATTTAATTGCTAGGTATCGATACTGTACCGATACCATATTTAAATAACAATACCAAATCATGATTCTATTTGTTATGCAAAAAAAAAGGTATCAATATTTATTTTCTAGTATTGATATTTTAAGAAAAGTATTAATACTCACATAAAAATCGATATCATTCTGGCCTTATTTTTGTTTTAAAAACTATTCATATGGTCAAGTATCAATACCAAATGCCAAAATATCGATACTTTAGCTCAGAAATGGTAAAATCCTATCTTTAAAATGTTTATTTCATGCCAAAATTCACTTGAACTTAAATGGTATAACGTAAATACAATAATATACATGAAAACACTACAAGAAAATAGATTTTTAGCGGCGCTTTTAGCGGCGTTTGAATAAAAAATGCCACTAAAAAAGAGTTAGCGGCGCTTATCAGGAAACACTGCTATATGTTGACAATTAGTGGCGTTTATCTGAGAAATGCCACTATAGCTTGACCATTAGCGACGCTTTAGGGAAAACGCCGCAAAAAAATAAACACAACATCGAGCTTTAATGGCTTTAGCGGCACTTCTTAAAAACGCCGCTGATACTGACTTATAATGGCGTTTTTCAAAAAAGCGCTTGAAAAGATCAATCTATAGCGGCGTTTTAAAGAAGCGCTGCTAAAAGTATAATTTATTTTAATTGAATATTTAAATTCTTAAAAGAAAATAATGACACGTAGAATAATTTTAAAAGTAAAAACATTGGAAAATATTTATTAAAATGAAAGAAATTAAAATACTATTATTTAAAATAATTTTAAAGTTTTTGTTATATGACTAATTGTTTTTATATTTATATATTAAATAATTTCTTATATAATTGTAAAAGAGATAGTATTAATTTTAAAATATTGAATTAATTATCATTATAGTTTAGGGTTTATGATTTAGGGTATATGGTTCAGGGTTTAAGGTGTAGAAGTTACTAATTTAAGGGTTATGAATTATGTAGTTTAAGGTATTTTATGGTTTAACAGTTAGAGTTTAAGATTTAAGGGTTATGGGTTAATAATTAGGGCCAGGTTAGGGGTTAAGGATTAGGGGGTGTGGTTAAGGGTTAAGGGTTTATGGTTTAATGTTAGAGTCTAAGATATGTGTATTGCGATATTTAGGGTATCGAGTTTAGGGTTTAGGATTTTAGGGGCAAAAAAGGGTTAGAGGTTTAGGGTTTTGATTAATTATCATTTTTTAATTTATATATTAAACGATTTCTTATATAATTGTAAAAGAGATATATAATATTAATCTTAATATATTAAAATTATATATGATTATAGTTTAAATTATTAAAATTATAAACTTTATATATATTAAAAGGTTTAAGATTTAAGGTTTACTTGAAATTTGTTAAACTAATGATGAAATTTTATACAATCAATTGATGCTTTTATATTTAAAAATATTTAATCTAAACCATTTGAAATTTTGATAATTATTAGAATTAAAAAAGTTGATAAATAAATAAAAAAGTAACAAATTTTGATATGGATAGGTACTATATCTACTTAATAACATTATAAACACATAGAAATCAAATTATATTAGAAATTAAAATATAAGGATTAAATATTAAGCATATTTAAAAGATAAAACTGAAAATTATCTACTTAGTAAAATGTAAAAAAAAAAGAGATTAGGATGTACCATATATCGGAAGAGATCATAAATCTTTTAAACTTTAATTCATAATATTAGGATTAAATTATAACTAATTATCATCATATTAACATTTATCATCATTAGTATTAATAATTAAAATCATTAATCTAAGCAGTTAATTGAACGAAGAATTCAATTCAAATTAATTCCTCTACACTTAATTTATGTAAGTGAAATTTAAACTTAAAATTTCAAAGTTATCATGCAATATAGATATATTATTAACTATTAACTATCATAAGTTAATTACTATGGCTACCAAATTATAACAAATAAAAATGAATATAAAAATTAAGAGATTAGTGGCGTTATTTAAAAAAACACCGCAAAAAACAGTATAGTTTAAAGAAAACGGCGTCATTTTAGTTGGATAAGGGATTAGTGGCGTTTTGAAAAACGCCGCAACAGAATTAAAGTGTATTGGAAGCATCGTCGTTTTTCTAAAAAACGCCGCAAAAGACAGTATAGTTTAAAGAAAACGGCGCCGTTTTAGTATAATAGTGTATTAGTGGCGCTTTTAAAAACGCCGCAAAAGAATTAAAGTTTACTATACACGTCGTCGTTTTAGTTGAATACAAAAAACATTAATGCTTAACAAAAATGGCGTCATTTAGTTTGGAGATTAGCGGCGTAATCCTGGAAACGCCGCAATAGATAGCTTTTAGCAGCGCGTTTCTAAAGTGCCGCAATGATACTTGTTTCTTTTGAGATAGGGTAGAAATAGAACCTGTTGTGATAGGGTAGAAATAGAACACTTTTTCTTTTGAGATTACGCACAGTATTGAGATTTAGTGATGCTTTTTGCTTCAAAAATTTTTGCTTCAATTACAATGGATGATTTAGTGATGCCCCCACAGTGTTGAGATTACGCACGAATGGTGCATCTCAGTCCCTTTTCGAAAGAGAAAAGTTCTTTGTCTCTTTTTGCTGGTGATGATAAGTTATCTATCTCTTTTTGCACAAAATTGAGGTGCGTATAATGACATGTGAATCCTAAGAACTGCAATGCATGCAATGAAACTGTAACCCAATTCATGGAAAATGGAAAACACCCTTTCTTTTATGTTAATTCTAATTAATAATTTTTTTGATGTAATTATGAAATTTATTAATCATTTTATTTTTCTGTTTCTTCACCAAATAACTTGGATGTGGAACTCTCCTGCATATTCTTTGAAAAGAGACGAAATTCAAAGCAAATGATCTCTTTGTAAACTTCTCATAGCTTCCATTACCTATTTTCTTCATCTTCCCGGAAATAATTTTTCCTAATATCTGTCTAAATTTCTTTTTTGGGATCTTTTTAGATTTGGAACAAATCCTAAAGCTTTTTTCTTCACAGGTGAGCTCCCGAGTTCAATATCCCGATGACTATCAAAATCTTTCATATGAGGATTTGAAGGAGTTCAAACAGACTAGATATGGTAATAATTGGCTATTTTCATGTTGGCTATTATCTTTTCTCTTGTGAAAAAAATTAGTAAATGGTAGATCATATGCATCTTTCTGATTAAAGAGTGAGTTCTCCAGCTGCTATATTTTATTTATTTATTTTGTTTATTGTAGATCATATTCATGTTTCAATTAGATAACATGAAGTTTTCTTCTGGACATTTTTTCTCTTATATCTGAATCACTAAGCCCTTACAAATTGTTAGAGTAGGTGACTTGATAATTCATTTTATCTATACTGATATGCTGAAATTATCTTTTTTATGTAAATGTTGTTAAATTAGTTTGTTTTCCTTTCTTTTTTTTTTTTAAAGCTATGTTTTGGCTTTGATGAAACCCTGATAGGATTGGTTATTTTGCTAGTTGTTGCAGATGTGTTAACTGATGCGGCATCAGTTTTTTGTGGTGGCACAACATTGCAAATTCTGTACATGAAGCTTGTAGAGGTATTTATTATTTTCTTTAATTGCAATATAAACTTATTCATAATGTCATCTTTTCTTCACGACTCGAGAGTCTTGTAATAGAGGGTTTTAATAGAAATCTAAATTTCAAAGTTGAAATGGTGCATGGCATTGTCATGCTAAGAATGCTTCTGTGATTATGATAATAGTGGAATAGTGGAATAGTGGAATTGCGTAATAGTGTAATAGTGTAATAGTGGAATTTTTTGATTGGGCAGTATCGGACCAGCAATAGGAAAAAGAGCCGAAACTTTCAACTGCTTTATCAATTACCACTCGAGATCTAAGAAATAGAAAGAAAAACTACAAATACTACTCAAATACACAGAAAGGCTAGATAAGCAGAAGGTTAGTTAATCTTTTACTTTCTTTTTTTCTTTCATTTTTTTAAATTACTATTCTTGTTTACCTTAGATTAATTTTTAATGGATCATGCTTTTAACTTATTCTGTTTATCCTTGGATTATTTTTTAAATTTGCTTATGCTGTTTATCCTCAGAGACTTGTTATGCTGTCGATGAACTGTTTGTCATTGTTTTCTTCTACAATACATAGATATAATAATACCCAAATTTACAAGTGATCAAGTATAGAACTTGTTATGCTGTTATGCTATCGGCCTTGAGATTAATTCTGTAAAAGGGATCATTTCTGCTCAATTTGCAACCTTTTAATTTGTGATTTAATATTTCTATATTTCTATCACGATTTTTATTAAATTATTAAATATTATTAAAATATTCTCGTCGTTTTATCACAAATATTATCATTCTTTTATCATTTAAGTTAAACTTTTTATTCAAAATAAATCATAGCTTTTAAGCATAAACTTGCCGTTACCAAAAGAACGATGTTTTCTTGAATTAATAAATGCAAATTAAAAGAAAGACTTAACAAGTTTAATGTCATTAATTTAAATATTTTATTTTATTTTTAAATTACCTAATTTTTAAATTAACAAATTAATAAATACAAATTAAAAGAAAGACTTAACAATGTTTAAAATATTTTGTCTACTTTTATTTTATTTTTAAATTACCTAATTAAATTAAATTGTATCTAAAGTTTTATTTTATTTTATTTTATTTTAATCACGAAAAAACTTTTGTCTACTTTTATTTTACTTTTAAATTACCTAATTAAATTAAATTGTATTTAAAGTTTTATTTTATTTTATTTTATTCATGAAAAACTTTTGTCTACTTTTATTTTATTTTTAAATGACCTAATTAAATTAAATTGTATTTAAAGTTTTATTTTAAATATTATTTTATTTTATTTTAATCACGAAGAATATTTTGTCTACTTTTATTTTATTTTTAAATTACCTAATTAAAATAACTCATTAATTCTGAGTTGATTTAGCATTCATGTGACTCAATAAAAATAACCATAATTGAGCACACATGATAGACTTAATTCAAAATAAATAATTAACTCTAAACTTGTAAATTTATTCTAATAACCAATTCTTCACTTCCCTTGTGTTTTCCCATCAACACAATCACAATCCCATCAACATAAATATATATATATATCATATTTACATAATTTACATAACTTACATAATACATAAATATATATCATATCTTACATAATTTACATAATTCGGATAACTTACATAATTTACATAACTTACATAATATATAAATATATATCATATCATAACTTACATAACTTAATTAGAGTTATAAATAAACAACTTACCCGTGTAATTTATTGTCAACTTTAGAATTCAAGAACTACGAAATGGATAGGAGTTGGATGAAATTATCAAGGGTAAGCAACGCTTATCGAAATGGAGTACAAACTTTTCTAAATTTTGCATTTCAAAATGCAAGCCAAGAGAATATGATTCTTTGCCTATGTAAGAAGTGTGGCAACATCAATTGGCATATTCGTGAAGTTGTCTACGAACATCTAATTGTTGATGGCTTTATTCGGGGGTATAAAAAATAGATTTTCCATGGAGAGTGAACATCTAGTGGAACTTCTTCAACGATTAATCCGACTTATCCTGATATTGATTACCACCAGTATGTTAGACAAGATGACATAGAAGGTATGTTGCGAGATGCATTTAATATGCACAGTCATGGTGAGCAATCGTTTGCACCTGACTTTATTGCATCCGATGATTGTAATATTAGTGGAAATGTTTTTTGCGAATCAGGAACAAGTGCACCTGATGAGGAGCCAAATGAAGAAGCGGCGAAGTTCTACAATTTACTTAATGAAATGAACGGAGAACTTTACGAGGGATCAAAATATTCGAAATTGTCCTTGTGCATTCATCTATTTCACTTAAAATGTTTGGGAGGGTGGACTGGAAACTCTTTTACAATGCTGCTAGAGTTTCTGAGAGAGATGTTTCCTTTTGCAAAAATCCCCCAATCTTGTCAAGATATGAAGAGACTAATAAAATATTTGGGCCTTGGGTACGATAAAATTCATAGTTGCCCAAATGACTGCATGTTGTACTGGGGTGATCAGAAAAACCAATAGTCTTGTAATGTTTGCAGTAAGTCTCGTTGGATGAATGGGAATATAGAAGATGTGAAAGCGGATGAAGGTGGGGCACAGTTAAAAAAGAAGCCAGTCAAGGTTTTGCGATATTTTCCCCTAATACAAAGACTTAAAAGGCTTTTCATGTCGTCAAAGACGGCTGAATCTATGAGGTGGCATAATGGTCAACGGATCGATGATGGATTATTAAGACATCCTGCGGATTCTTTAGCTTGGAAAACATTTGACAGTAAATTTCCAAGCTTTGCAAGTGATCCTCAGAATGTGAGGCTTGGGCTAGCAGCTGACGGCTTTAATCCATTTAAAATCATGAGTACTTAGTACAGTACTTGGCCTGTAGTGCTTGTTCGTTACAATTTGCCTCCATGGATTTACATGAAGCAATCTTCATTTATTTTATCAATGATTATTCCTGGAGAGAAAGGTCCCGGAAATGATATCGACATCTATTTGCAGCCACTTATTGAAGAGTTAAAACAATTATGGTCTGGTGTTGAGACATTGATGTATTGAGAAAGGAGAGCTTTAATTTACATGCAGCTTTGTTGTGGATAATTAATGATTTTCAGGTTTATGCTAATTTATCAGGTTTGAGTACTAAAGGATATTATGCTTGTCCTTGTTATACTGCGCAAACTTGTTCGAAGTTGTTGTACAATGGGAAGAAGTTCTTTTACATAGGCCATCGTCGGTGGTTAGATGGAAATCATAAATTTAGATTTCAGAGGACTCTATTTGATCTGATGAAGAGTACGAGGAGCTCTGAAAGCGCACCGTTGGATCTGAAATCTTGTTTATGTTAAAAGATATCAACTTTAGTTATGGGAAGATGAATCAACCACCTAACACACAAACAAAGAGAAGATCGAGGGATGAATCTGATGATGTATCTGACGAAGAGGATGATCCTAATGAGGCGGACTTGTAGAAAAAAAAGAGTATTTTTTTTTGAGTTGCCTTATTGGGAGTACAACATTTTACACAACAATCTTGATGTCATGCATATTGAGAAAAATGTCTGCGAGAACATAATTGGGACAATTTTGAATGTCGATGGAAAATCAAAAGACAATCTTCAGAGTCGACTTGATTTAGTTGACATGAGAATTTGGCGTGATCATCCTCAAGTACTTCCGAATGGGAAATATCGGTTGTCGCCTTCTATTTTTTCAATGTCAAAGGAAGAGAAAGAAGTATTCTGCATGGTGTTGAAGGATATAGAGGTCCCAGATGCGTATGGGTCAAATATATCTCGATGTGTGAGTCTTAAAGATCGAAGATTATATTCATTAAAATTACATGATTATCACATCTTGATGCAAGATTACTCCCAGTTGCTTTACGTTGCTGTATGTCAAAAAACAAAACATCCTGTATAATTGAACTATCCAATATAATGAAAGCTATTTGTGGCAAAGTTTTGGATGTTGAAGAACTTGAGAAAGTACATGATTGAGCAGCTTTGACTTTATGCAATTTGGAGAAGATATTTCCACCTTCCTTCTTCACTATTATGGTGTACTTGGTAATCCATCTCCCTCACGAAGCAATACTTGGTGGACCTATTTTTTATCGATGGATGTATCCTATAGAAAGGTGCTAATTTATTTCTCAAGTATTCATTTATTCACCTCTATACATTTAGTTACAACTTTTGATAAATATTGTATATCATGTTTAGGTTCCTAAGCAAATTGAAGTCATATTGTCGCAATAAGTGTTATCTAGAAGGATCAAATGCTGAAGGCTACTTGGTAGAGGAGTGCATGACCTTCTGTTCTAGATATTTAGAAGATGTTGAAACACGATCGAATAGACCAAGTAGAAATGATGGGCTCAATGATCATAACTTGGCCGAAACTTATTTATTCCAAAGTTGTGGAGAACCAATCGGCAAAGTTGAAATTGCAGAATTAGATGATATATCGTGGATACAAGCACATCGATATGTAATTTTTCACCATGATTCAATTCAACCATTACGTAAGTAAGTTCTAAAATTTCCTCAGATATTCATCGTTTTGATTTGTTTATCTTCTAACCAATTAAACTTTTTTTTAACATAGTGAGTACAAAAAGATTTTGAGATCTCGTGCACGCTCTCGAAGATTACAATATCGAGAGATTAATAAGTTATTCACAGAATCTTTTCATGAATGGTTAAGCCAAATGGTATGTAACTGAAGTCAATAAGTTACATATAATCACGAAATTTAGTTAATCAAATATGAACGTTTTTACATAATACATTTATAATTACTCAATTTACTTTTGATTCAATAGTTTAGAGTGGGAAGGACGTCAATGATGAAGTTAAATGGCTTTTCCAAGGTCCGAACAGAGTAATAAAAAGATATAGTGCATTCCTCATCAATGGATACAGATTTCATACAAAATATAGCGAGAGAATAAGGAGAACTCAAAATTGTGGAATTGTTGTCAATTCTTCAATTACAAGTTATGCTAGTGCTAGGGACAGTAATCTGATTGAGGGTAATGTGGAGTATTACGAACTTGTTACCGACATTATTGAGTTGGATTACTATGGCAGATGGAAAGTTGCCTTATTTCAGTGTGATTGGGCTGATGTTAATACTGCTCGTGGAATTAAAAAAGATCAATTTGGTTTTACAATGGCTAATTTCTCTTGCTTGATTTACACTGGACAACAATTGATGGATGAGCCATATGTATTTTCCTCTCAAGTGAAACAAGTTTTTTATTTGAAAGATCCAACTGATGAGGGTTGGTATGTTGTACTCCGGACCCCTAGAGACTTGTTTGACATGGGTAATGGAAGTAGAGATGACATTGTCGAAAGATCAAAAACATTACCTTTTCCAGAACAAAACTTAGATGAAAATATCCCTAGTACTAGTACACAACATCAATGGGTTCAACATGATGTGGATGAAGATATTTATGAATAATGATATAGTAAGATTTTACAATTTTTTAATTATATAGGATATTATAATTTTAATCTTGGTCATGTTATATCATTTAACTATTTTATATGTACTATTATTGTTGTAATTTGTTACTAAAACTTCAACTATTTTATGTGTATTGCAGGAAAAATGCGTAGAAGAAGATTACGAGATTTAAGTATTGTCCAGAATACTCTAAATTCAGAAGAAGCAAATACTGAACAGCAGACAGTTGTTGGATCTTCGAATGTGTCGGAGATACTTGACGAGCTTGGAGAATTTCAAAGTAATGTTAAGTTCATTTTACATGTGTTGACTTTTATTATTGATTTATTTCTCAATTTTAATATAATAATAGTATATGGTTTTTTAGCTGAAAGTGGTGGGACGCACAGAGGTCGAGGACGTACGCTGCTTAAAGATTTATACGACTTAGATCCTATCGAGCGTGTCAAAGTAATTAGAAACAGTCATGGTCAGCCTGTTGGATCTGAAGCTTGACTTTTAGCAGGCTATTTGGGCATTTTAGCACGAAATACCAATATGTTGCCCATCAACTACGAATCATGGCATCACATGCCTGATACCTACAAAAATCAGGCTCTCGCTAATATTAAGGTAACAAAATGTGAATGTAATTTATAATACTTTGGTTTAAGTTTCATTTATATTTACATTCTAAACTTGTGTTTTTTTAAGAGAGATTTGCTTTAGAGGTCTCCGATGACTATATTAAGAAGGCATTGGGTAAAAAATGGAGAGACAATAAAAGCACTTTGAAAAAATAATATTTTCAGAAAGATATAAGCCTCGAGGAAAAATTGCGAAATGTCCCATCGGGAATGCTGAGGTACCAATGGGAAGATGCGGTTAGATTCTGGAATTCAAAGAAAGGAGAGGTATTACGTACTTCCAAACTCTTATAATTTTTTTGGTATATACTGTTTACTATATACGCAATAATAATTTCATTATGTAGGACCGTGAGCGAGTTGGAACAAGCAGCAGACAAAAACAAAAATTCACGCACACGGCAAGGTCGAGAAGTTTTGCTTTTGTAGCTGAGGCCGATGTATTATGAATTTATTAATTCTGTCAAATATTAATGACTTTCTACTATTAAATAATATTTTTAATACTATATTGTAGGAAGTCTCGTCCGGTCAAAAAGTTGGACGCCTTCAGCTTTTTGAGATTACGCATAGGAAGAAAGATGGATCTCCTATGACATCCGAAGCTGGAGAAATTATGGTATATTTATTTAATAAAATTTGATTTATTATAAATATTTATAATGTTTAATTATAATGGTTTAATTCGTCGTTAGTACTTTTAAATAATGTTAAGTTATGTTGCATTCCTTTTTATTATATATTTCGTTTCTAACTTTTGATTGATTTATTAGGAGAAACTAAAGGAGAAGAAGGCGGAGTATGAAGTGATTGCTTCGACTGATAGTTCTGTTAATCTTGAGAACATTGATAATAGAATTATCACTGAAGTTTTGGGTCCTGAAAGATACGACCGGGTTCAATTTCAAGGATCTGGTGTTACCCCGACCCAATATTTTGGATCCAGCTCCCAGCAATACATGCCTTCCGGGAGTCAAACTCAAGCTGAAGTTCAGAGGTTAAGAGACTAGATAGCTCAGATGCAAGCGAACACGGTTGAACAAATTGCCGAGGTTCAAAGAAAATATGAAGAACTTCAGCAACAACTTAGATCAGAAGTAGCAGAGAGGGAGGCAGCAGCAGCAGCGAGAGAGGCAGAGTAGAACAGAAAGTACGATGAGCTCCAGCTACAGCTTCAGCATATGATGCAGATGTTTCAGCAGTCGCAAAAGCCGCCATCTTAGACATTAGTTTTCTCGTTGTAACAATGTTTTTAACATTTTCACATTTAACATTATTGTAAGAATATTTTGAGTTTTACTTTATTTATTAATATCATATATCTTTCGTTAAATTTGAAATATCATTTAGATTTAATGTTTTGGTTGTATTTTGCATGCTAAATTTGCTGTTTGGTTGCATTTCATGCTATATTTGCTATTTTTGGTTAGATTTAATGCAGGAAGGGTTGGATATTGGTGAAAAATGTGGATTTCAAATCTGCCAAAATTAGCGGCATTTGTGAAAAAAACGCTGCTAAAAGGCATGGTTTTTAGCAGTGCTTTCCCCACAAACGCCGTTAAAAGCCATGGCTTTTAGCGACGCTTTCCCTATCATGGCTTTTAGCGGCTTTTTTTGGATAAATGCCGCAAATTTTTGAGGCGTTTCCTATAGCGGCGTTTTTTGCAGCGCTTGTGAAAACGCCACTAAGGGCTAAAAAAAGCGCCACTAAAAGTCTGTTTTCTTGTAGTGAAATCATCAACTAAGTGCACACTTATTCATATCCAACATGCCAAAATCATCACTTTAACAATCAACAATATGCCACATTGAAGCCATAATTCAATCATGAAACAACAACCATTCCTTACCAATCATGCCAAGTTATTCATTCCTAAACAT
The DNA here is from genome assembly GCF_025698485.1 of Gossypium arboreum. Taxonomy (NCBI): domain Eukaryota; kingdom Viridiplantae; phylum Streptophyta; class Magnoliopsida; order Malvales; family Malvaceae; genus Gossypium; species Gossypium arboreum. The sequence goes on from NC_069075.1 coordinate 133,767,105, forward strand.
ACATGTGCAACCATCATTTCTATAAATAAAATATCAATAGGCAAAGTTCATCAGATGGTCTAAAACATATGTATCTATTTCATCAAGCAAAACATAACATTACCAATGCTTTTAACCATTTCAAATCACAATTCAATCACACCAAATACAACATTTACCTAACACAACCAAAATCATCACAAGGTTACATATATAAGTTTATACACAACCAAAATGCCAAAACATGATCACTATTTGCAAAGACTATCCATCCTATATACATGCCACAAGTAACCAACTCAAAAACATCAAAAGTCTACCAAAATGAGAAACGGTAGGTATGAGCTTCTCGCTGATCCGATTGACACGATCCAGACGTCCAAAATCTATAAGGGAGTAAAAATATGAGTAAGTATATAAAATACTTAGTAAGCTCATACATTATAACAATTTCTTACCTCATATCCTTATTACATACAATATCATTTTGAACAATTATACTTATCAATGTTCAACAACATCATTAAACATGTAAGGTTATGAGGTCAAACACAAATATAACGAAAATTTATTCATATTTTCACTTCAAGCCAACTTATGCTTGTACCCCAAAACATATACATTACTTAGCCAACCTTCAAAGGTATATCATTGCTTTATATTCTCAATCTTTTTCTATGAAGCTTTGTAAAAGAACTTTGTATACAGGTTAAGGCAATAGTGTTGAGTTACCCATTAGGATTAAAACTACACGATGAATAGCTGGCCAAGACTTAATATTCTTGTATTCTCGAGTCTGTAACATATGCATGAGCTTGAAACCTAAATTTGTATTATTGAGTCCGCAACATATATAGGACCTCGAAACTTATTCTCGTATTCTCGAGTTCACAACATATGCAGGAGCTTGGAACCTATTCTTTTATTCTCGAGTTCACAACATATGCAGGAGCTTGGAACCTATTCTTTTATTCTCGAGTCCACAACATTGCAGGAGCTTGAAACATAGGCAAAACTCATTACTTGGTATAAGAGATTTTTACTAATTTCATTGGGATTTATCTCACGTTATAACACGATTCCAATTCACCAACAATCGGTATTAAAAATCTAATATAACACATCAATGTAAAAAATTTAAATAATACTGCATGAACTAGCGATTTAACTAACAAGGACTAGTAGACAATTTTTCCTTTTCCTCGTACGTCCTCCGATTGTTGAAATTCTTGATCTAAGGTATAAATTGATTTAACTAAACAATCTGAATAACAAATAATAGTATATGAACATCGTATAATAGTTCAATGTTTTTTATTATACAACAAATCTCCAAATTTTGTATTTACCACAATTTAGTCGCTAAAACCAAAACTAATATAACTTTCATATCTGAGCTTTGATTTTGAAATTGGTCTCATTTAAATCCTCCAACAGTCCAATAGAACAAAAAAATTTAGAATATTCACACACATTTTGAACTTATTGCATTTTAGTCCCTAAGTTCAAAACTAACAACTTTTACCTTACAAACTAGTCCGTTAACATTTTTTTTGAAGCTAATAATCAGGTTGGGCTTTTATATAAAGATAAACAGAAATAAAACACATAGTCCAGAATAAATAGAACAAAACATGAGAGAGGGCCCAAAATTTAAACTGGCCCGGGTAAGAAAAATATCCTAAAACTAAAATAAAAAAGAATACTCTAGAATATCATTATTATCACCGCCATTTTGCCCAGTCAGAGAACTCTGGCTCTTTTCATTCTATCATTCTTTCATTTCTTTCTTAATGGCGTTTTTAGTTTTCAAGGAAAACTTTTATCACAAAAAAACTATTGATCTGATCATTTTGAAACTTTCTTCTCTTTCTCTATATCTCCTTTCGTCTTCAATCCAGTTTTCTCGCACTATCAGTTTCTTTCTGATTTTCAGCATATCTAGGGACGCTTTCTACTAGGTACACCTCTTCCTTTTTCTTTAACGATTATGTTGCTAGTATATAAGCTAAACCATTTGCTGATCTTGGGGATATTCAAACCTTAAATTTCTAGATCTAGACGTTAACTGTTGAATATCATGTATATATGCCCCTACTTGCGATTTATCATGCCTTTTGGTCTTGCATTTTTTGATTATTGATATTGAGTCACCTTCAATTATGATTTCCAGCCATTGCATGTCGATTCTTACTTGGGCTACTTTACGGCAATTGAGCACTTCAGCAGCGAAGGCGAATATCACTCCTTGATAAATTTCTGAGCAAGATAGGAGGATAAACTCTTTACTGTTTCTGACCACAATCCCTGAAGCCAATTGAAGATGTCGCTCATCGTATGCTCCATCGAAGTTGATTTTCACTAATTGACCAGGTGGGTATTTCCATTTTTTGACCTCTTTTGAAATTTTGAGAGTTTTTTTTTCAACACCGTTTAGTTATTTAATATAATTGTGTAAAAAACTTGCTATCTCCTTACCAGTTCTGCTTATCTTGTCATGTATTCGAGCATTTCTATCTCCCCAGATGGTCCATAGCACACAGCAAAATAGTCTGCGTTAAGAGAGAAGGTAGTGAGCGAAGACTCAGGTGAGCCACTGTAAAAACTCTAAATTAAGTTCCTGTTTAAAATTCGGGATTGATAATGCTCTCTAAACTGACGCTGAAACAGGGCATTCATGGAAGAGGTGATCCATAATTTCTGCTCCTTCTCCACATCGAAGGCATGTTGAACTGTTTACTAGCTTCTTGTGTTACATGTTAACCCGTGTAGGCAAATAATTCCATGAAATTTTCCAGGTTGTAATCTTAATTTTTGTAGGTAGATTTAGAAGCCATAGTTTTTTTTGTAAAAATCCCTGTAGTCAGTGTGTAAAGCATAAGCTCTAGGATCAGAAATTTGTAATAGTTTATAGGCACTACGAACCAAGTACTCTCCTGAAGGTTCACTGCTCCACGCCAAGAAATCATCATGAGGTTCTTTCGCCAAAGGGATACGGAGTACCTTTTCTGCTTCTTATTTCAGAAAGGTATTGACAATCATCTCTATTTTCCAGTTCCTTTCATTATTATTAATTAACTCGGAAACTTTATAATCTCGCGTATTAAAAGCAACTGACGATAATCTAAAATTTCTTGCATTTGGAATCTAAGTATCATTAATAACTGAAATGTTCGTACCCGTGCCCACCTTCCAGTAAAGTCCTTTTGCCAAAATATCGTTCGTAGACCATATACTTCTCCACACATAATAACTCTTATTCCCCAAACGTGAATTTAAGAAATCAACATTTGGGAAATATTTCGCTTTAAGTACTTGCACTACTAAAGATTTTGGGTTATTTAAAATCCTCCATCCTTGTTTTGCTAATAATGCGATATTAAATTAAGTCATACTCTTGAAGCCCATTCCTTCTTTTTCTTTAGGACGACACGTATGTTTCCACTGGCACCAATGTATTCTTTTTTTCCCATAGCCTTTTTGCCACTAAAATTTAGCAAAAATGTTTTCAAGCTCCCCACATAATGAATTCGATAGAAGAAAACAAGACATAACATAGGTTGGTATTGCCTGGAGCTCTGATTTGATAAAGACCTCCTTACCCCCTTGTGATAGTAACCTAGTACTCTATCCTTCAATTCACAAAAAGACCCTTTCTTTTAGATTTTGAAAAGACTCTTTCTTCGGTCTGCCGACTACATGAGGGAGTCCCAGGTACTTTTCCAGATTTTTTGAACTTCTTACACCTAGCAATGTCGAGATTTCTTCTTTTATGTCTCCTATTGTATTCGAGCTATAAAAAATCGTTAATTTATTAAAGTTCACACATTGGCCTGAACATCTTTCGTATTCGTTCAGTATTCCTTTCAATATCATTGCTCCCCTATTTGTTGCTTCACCGAACAAAATACAATCGTCTGCGAATAATAAATGTGATATCTCTGGTCCTTTTTTGCTTACCTTTGTGCCTTTTTCAACAAACCCTCTCCCATTTCCAATCTCATCAACGATGAAAGAACCTCACTGCATATAAGAAAAAGAAACAGACTAAAGGGGTCGACTTGTCGAAGACCCCTAGTAGGTTGAAAAATTCTTCCCCTTTTTCCATTAATGTTTACTGCATAAGAAGTTGTGGTAATGCATTTCATAATTAGTGTCACTCATTCCCTTGCAAAGCCCATCTATAGCATTACTTCCTTTAGAAAGCCCCATTTGACTCTATCGTAAGCTTTGTTCATGTTTAGCTTCACCACCATATATCCTTTTTTTCCTGTGCACTTTTGACGAAAAGTGTGTAGAATTTTGTAAGCTAAAAGCATACTATCAGAAATTAATCTTCTGGGGACGAAAGCGCTTTGTGCATTATCAATACATCTCCCAATGACTTCTTGAAGGCTATTTACTATTGTTTTTGCCACAATTTTGTAAATGACCATACACAAACTAATAGGTCTATAATTAACAAGATTTGTGGGATTTAGGGCTTTTGGAATAAACACAATATCCGTTAGGTTAAGAGAGTTAAAATTCTGATCATTATTCAGAATTCCCAGGTAGAAATATTATTTTCAATACCCGTTAGAAGATGAGATAAATCCCCAACTTCATTTGACGCAAATAACTTCTGGAAAAAAAAAGTAGCAGCCTCCTTCATCTCTGAATCATCAGTAATTTCCCTCCCTTCATTCAATTTCAGCCTAGATATTGTGTTTATCCGTCTATGAATTGAGGTGTACTTGTGAAAAAAGGCTGAATTTTTATCCCCTAATTGAAGCCAATTTGCTCTTGCCCTTTGTTCCCAGTACATTTCATCTTTATCAATCTCCATATTAAGGTGAACTTTGGTATCAATAATCCTTGTCGTCGTTTCATCATCCCTTTCTTTGTCCATCAGCATTTCAAGTTCCTTAGTTAGCTTTCTCTTTAATCCCTCTTTCCCTTTTTTATTTGTGCTTGCCATCTCTTCAAATTGAATTGCAATCTTTCAAGTTACTCTTGTTAATGATTCCCATGATACCTTGATTTCTTGTTCGATAGACTCCTCCGTGATCCACCACACGTCAAATTTAAATTTTGGACTCTTTGTAAAAATGTTACCACTTTGTGTATTTAAAAGGAGAGGACAATGGTCCGACATTGAGTGAGGTAAATGTTGAATGCTGCCTATTGGAAAAAGATTCATCCATTTTTCATTCGCAACTCCCTTACCAAATGTTTCTTTGATGATTTTTTTCAGCAAATTCACCATTTCTTATGTGAACCAAACCCCCGAGTATCCTATGTCCACTAGTTGACATTCTTCTAAAGCCTCATGAAAGGCCTCTATTGTTCTCTTCTCTCTTTATATACCTCTACTTTTTCAAAGGAATACATGATTTCATTAAAGTTGCCACTTACTAACCAAGGATGATTTTGTTTTTGAACCAATTTTGTTAGCAGATTCCACATAGTATTCTTATTAATTAAATAAGGTGAACCGTAGAACCCCGTAAACCTTCAATCTTCTTTGACATTTTCCTCCTTTATTATTACATCAATGTGACTCTTTGAGAAACTTCTCAAATTAATCGTAATATCTTCTTTCCATGCCAAATATAGTCCACCACGAGAACATTCTACTTCAATGTCAATCCTGTTCATGAAACCACAGCTCCTTTTGACCTTTTCCATACGATTCTCATCACATTTTGTCTCCATTAAAAAGATCATGTGAGGATTATACTGCTTTAACAAATACTACAGCCTCTATACCATCCATGGACTCCCCAATTCACGAACATTCCAACATATGTTTTTCATTGCGTATGGTCGGCTTGCCTTTTGGTAGTCGCCGATCCATAAAATTTAGGAACATCATTTTGTTCCAAATTTTCAATCACCACACCTAAAGGAGCTTCACCTCGAGCATTTATTTCTTCATGTTTTAATCTTTTGCTCTATCTTCGTACGGGATTCCTGTACTACTTTTCCCATTGTCAAATTCTGGAGATTTTCTATTCCCTATAATGCTATCTTCCTTTCTTTGATTTGACATAACCCCTGGAACTATTCTTTTCCAGCTAGTCTTTTTGACTAGATTTAAAATTTTTTCCAACGACTGATGCTTTCATTCATCTCTCCAATTTTCCTCATGGTAGATACTTCCTTCTGCTTCTTTATCACCTCCTCTAACAATTGTAGTTTGTCTTGAGGCCTCCAATTCTTGTATTCCCATCTTCAGGTTTTTTAGTACAATTTGGCAATGATTTCGTGGTTCCTTGTATAAGAACATTGAGACACCCTCTTTTTTGAGAAAGAATTAAATCTCATACTCTCCTTCCTAATTAAGTCTGATTCAACTTTTAATGCCATAGAGTATGGTGGATCTTCTTTAATTCTATTTTTTTTTTTGCAGGATTTAGCCCAAGACAATCATTGAGACCATGCCTCATTCTTTCACATCCAAAACAAAAAATCGGTACCTTCTCATATTTAAAGGAAATCCACGATTTATTATTATTATTGATTGAGACAAAAATACCTCTTCAAAGGGGTTTCTGCACATCCAAGTTTATTCTTAGTCAACATAAATCACCAATAATTTCAGATCTAATTACTCCTCCAAAAGTAACTCCAGTGGCATGCAATAGACCTTTTTTTGTCGAATTTTGGTAAACATGAACCTATCTTAATCCAAAACGATGAAGAAATTTGCCGGATCTGATTTCTTTCTATCGATTTAATCAACAAATCAAATAATACAAGATTTTTACAAAATAACCATGGTCGTCCCTCCATAACTGTCTCTAGGTCTTCTTTTGAATCAAACACAATTAGAAAGAGATTTTGCCCTGCCAACTGGATCTCAAATTTTTTTCCTCGTCTTCCAGAAGCTTTTCATCTGTGCCCTAAAACTTTTCGGGTTGTAGGGTTTTTTTTTCCATATAGTGCAGATCAGAGTAGGTTTAACATTCAGTACCACCATTGAACACTTGACTGATAATTGGATGAGTTCTTCTGCCAGTAGAGAAATCTCATCGCTTCCCTCCCTATCGTTACCACCGCTTTCCTTTATCCTAAGCCGCAGCTGTTACTGCTTTCTCTAGGATTCTTGGTAAAGCACTATTGGCTTTTATAGAGTTTAGTCCATTAACATATTTAAGCTTCAAAGCTAACCAAATAACCACAAAAGCTTCAAGGAAACATCAATGAAAACTTTAAAAAACTTTAACAATTACAAGAAATGGACAAAAATAACTTAAATAAGGACAGAAAGGTTGAATAACCAAACCTAGCTTCCCTCTTTTTTTTTTTGTGAAAGAAGGTGATGAACCAAGCAAAATATAATGTTTTACCTTTTGTTTCTTTATCGTATTAACTATTATAACATATAATAATATTTTATAATATAAATTATATCACATTTTAACGTCCAACATACTTAAGTATGGTATAATTACCATTTAAACCCTCAAACAAACTTTAATTTTCCTTTTAGATAGTAGAATTCAATAGAGATAAAGTTTTACATAATTTACGATTTAGACCCTTTTCCTTAATTAACTAGCCAAACGACAAAATTACTAGATCAAACTTTAATATGACACACATATTACTTCGTAAATATTAAATAAAATAATGTTTACTAATTCTCATGTCGAAATTGTGTTCCTGAAAACTATTATTTTCAACACCATTAAAAAAAAAGTTGTTATAATTGGTATCATCATGCAAGGAAAAATTGGTTGGCTATGGGGGATAAAAGTACAAGATATTTCATCATGCTGCTTTGCAAAGAAGACAGGGGAACAATATTTTGAAAATATATGGGGATGGTGTCTAGATCGATGAAGAGGATATTATATTGGACAAATTCTGTGTGTTTTATGAAAAACTCTTTCAAAGTAGTGCTGTTGAAGGTTTAAAAATATTATGGTAAATGTTCCTGTTATTATCTCTAAAAAAATGAATGTCAGATTAATTGAAAATTTCTTGGATGAGGAAATCATAGAAGCTTTTTTCAACTAGGAGCTTTTAAACCTCCAGGACCGAATGGTTTTAGTAGGATGTTCTATCATAGTTATTGGAAAATTATTAAAAGGTTGTTTTGAAAGCTACTAAAAGTTTTTTAGGGAAGAGAAATTACCAATGGGTTTAAATGAGATAGAGATAGTCTTAATTCTGAATATTAAATGTCCTGAACTAATGACTCAATTTAAGCTAATTAGTCTTTATAATTTTGCCTATAAAATCATTTTGAAGATCATGGCGAATAGATTGAAAGGAGTTCTAGGGGAGTGATTACGAATAATCAAAGTGATTTATGACAGGTAGACAAATACATGATAACATCATAATTGCCCAAAAGGTTTTCCATCATTTGAAATTGAAAAAGAGGGGTAAAAAGTGTGAGGTTACTTGGAAGCTCGACATGAATAAAACATATGGCAAGATAGAGTGGTGTTTTTTTGGAAGTTATTTTAAGAAAAATGAGATTTGCTTTAACATGGATTGATTGGATAATGGAGTGTGTGAGGAGTGTTTCTTACACTTTGCAATGGTAAATTTAGTAGTCTACTCGTTTAGAGGTCTAAGACAAGGTGACCCTCATCACCTTACCTTTTTCTTTTTATTGTGGATGTCCTATCTCGTATGATTATTAATAAAGTCGAGTCTAGTTTTATTTATGAGATTAGACTTAGTAGTCATTGTCTAGTCGTATCACATTTGTTATTCGAAGATGATTCTTTATTCTTTTTGGAAGTTAGTTCATTAGATTGCAGGAAAATGATTAACTTGATTCAAGAATATTGGGAAACTTCTAGAAAAAGGGTCAATTATGATAAATCAAGCATGATTTTGAATGCGAATACTCCCAAAGATCTTAAAGGTTGATTCAAGCAGAGACTAATATAGTGGCGGCAACTAATCCGAGTGTCTACTTAGGTGTCCCTTCTCTGTGGGGGCCTTTGAAGACATTAGCTTTAAGGGATATCAAAGATAACATCCTTACCAAACTTAAGGGCTAGAAGCAGCAAAAATTATCTTTAGGGGGATAGAAGTTCTTATTAAAGAGGTAGCATGTGCTGTACCAATGTATACGATGTCTTGTTTCAAATTTCCAAAAAAATTATGCGTGGAAATGAATTCAACCTAGGCTAGTTTTTTTTTTTTTTTTTGTGTGTGTGGAGGCTAAAGGAAAATGTAGGGGGCATAGGTTTTAAATAGGGGTGAGCAAAACTCGATTAAATTAAAAAAATTAAATAAATCGAATTTCAAATTAATTGAATCAAGTTGGTCGAGTTATTCAAGTAATTCGAGTTTCAGAGTTCGAGTTGAGTTGAATTTTAAAATTTGAATAACTCGAATAATTTGAATAACAAATTGGTGTAAATATCCTTTTTCTCCCTGTCAGTTTTGAAAATGAGCAAATTGGTTTCTCTCAACAAAAATTACAAAAAATCAAAATAGTTTTCAAAAATTAAAATAATTTTAAAATTCTAAATATTTATAAAAATTCTAAAATTTATATTTTTAAAATTATAAAATTTTTAAAAATCTAAAATATATATAAATAAATTTTAAAATTTTAAAATTTCTAAAACAACAATTTTGTGAGCTAAATAAGTTAATTAATGATTCAAATTTATCATACTAAAATATATTGTTTTTATTATTTTGCTTTGAAAATTTTTCAAATATCTATACTTTTAAATTTATGTGTTCTAACATGGAATTAGTTATATTGTAATAAGATTTTAATTTTACATGTTTAAAATTTTAATATTAATCAAACAATTTCACTCGATTCGACTCAACTTAAATTTTATTTCGCTCAACTCGATTCGAAAAAATTTCAAATCAAGTTAAGATGATAAAATAGGATTCGTCAACTTGATTAACTCAAAATTTTTCCCTCCATTTGATTCGATTCGATCAAACACTCACCCCTAGTTTTAAAGAAATTGAATTATTTAACCTTGCTCTGCTTGTATAACAGCCTTGGCGGTTAATCCAGGATCCTAGTGCTCTTTCGACTAGGATTTTAAAAGGACTTTATTTCCCGAATTCTAATTTCTTTAAAGGTAAAAAGGTAGTTAGGTCATCATAGGTGTAGAGTAGCATTCTTGAAGGGAAAGAATTTTAAAATGAGACTTTGATTTGGCAAGTGTTAAATGGTGAAAGCATCCACATTTGGGGAGATAGATGCCTGTTGGGAGTTAAAGAAGGGAAACTAAAGCATCTTGGAAATATTAAAGGATTTTTACCAACAAGAATTGCTAAGATCATTTTTTCAAAAGAACTTAATGAGACTTATCTTCTATCTTGGTGTGGTTAGAAGATACTGAAATTACATAATATTTGAAACTTCCTTTTCATAAAATAGATGAACAAGATAGATTGGCGTTTACAGTAGCCGGTCAATATTTGGTGAAGTCAGGGTATAAAAGCTGAGAAAGCATTATGGAAATTATTCCTCTTAACAACCTTTCAGCTCTCACTCAATTTATAAGAGCACTTGGAGAGCTGTTTGGAGCTTACAGGTACCAAAAAAAATTAAATTTTTCTTGTGGAAATTGTGTTGTAATGCAATTCCATGTCGTTTTAATCAATGGAAAAGAAAGTGTTATCCAAACCCAGTTTGTTGTTTATGTGATATTGAAGATGAGACTATTGAACATATTATTCTTAGCTATAATTAGGTTGGAGTAATATGGTACGGGTCTTGTTTTGGTCTTTGAGTGCTAAGGGATTGTGTAACACCCCTTACCCATTTCGTTCATCAGACCTAAGCTACAGAGTGCTATAGTCAAAGCCAAAACAGAACGCATTCAATTTACATTAATTATTTCAAATAAACATAGAATTGCTTCATAACTACAAAATTAACATTCAAATTAAAAATAAATCATACAATCATAATCATTTCAATGCGTAATCACCAGATATATTTTTTTATTGGGCTTTATATAAGCTTACATATGCTCTAGTATAAACCTAGAATTTAACAAGGACTAATTTGCAATATTTCCAAAATTACAGATCAATTATATCATAAATAAATTCTTCAAATAATCAATCATATCATTAACATTTAAATATTATACTATACAATTAAATTCTTATTTTGATCGAGCTTACGAAAACCCTTAAACTAACCCGAGAACAAATAAGGACTTAATTGAAAACTTAACAAAAAGTATGAAAATTTTAGCAAAAATGGGTCACATGGCCGTGTGATAAACTAAAACTGTGTGAAAAAGGAGCTGTACAGCTATATAGCCAGGTCATGTAAATCACTGAAGTCGTGTGGGCCTAAAGCATAAATTCACTAGAAAGTTTCACGACCATGTAGCTAGATTGTGTATCCTATTGAAACAGTGTGAAAATTAGATGACCAATTTAACAATGCTTACACGGGCGCGTGGCCAGCCCGTGAACATTAGGGAAATGTGTGAGAACATGCTTCATAATTTCTATAGAGCACATGACCGTGTCATTAGCTCATGTGTAGTGTGTCAATCCGTGTGATGTCAAAAATAAATCACTAACTACATAGCTCAAATCAACCATTCAAAAAGACCTAAAATGCACATTTAGCCAACACCAAAACCTGTTCAGACATACACTTTTCATGCCAACAATTTAACTTATAATTCCTCTCTAAATACCAAACCAATATGCCATTGTTGGCACCACAACAAAACAACTAATTCAAGTCATTCCCTTTTAAACATACCACAACAGGAATGCCTACATATTCACTAAACCAACATCATTTCAAGGTGCTAAAACTCATCAAAGAGAGCATACAAACTTACCTAAGACATATATGCATCTTTATGATTCAAACCAACCAAAATAACATTATTACTCATACATATTACACGTATATTCACATTAAAGAAACCAATTCATATGTTTTCATCTTTCGCATACCAATAACCACATACACTTATTTACACATCACATACATTTCCCAAAATAAACATTTCATATATAGAATCTTTTCATCATTTTCAAAAATCAACATTTATCCATATCATGGCCTATATACATAATCTTACCATTTGACACCATTTTAATATCATTTTTCATATACCAAAACTTATGCTACCTAGTCACATTCAAAGCCAAACAAACCTATTAGTCCAAAAAAGACATATCAACCTATGCAACATTAGAACTTAACCATTCACTTGCCTCAAACATGGCTTACCATAATGTTAATATAACGATTTGAAAGTCAGTGGTGTCGGAAAGTGTGGTTCCAGAACCCTGTTTCTGTAAACTGAAATCATCAATATTTTTATTAAATATTTATTGAGTTATATTAGAAGTGAATTGAACTTCGATCGAGTAATTTTTTCAAATTAGTGCTTGATTAAGGTTTAGAGACTAAGTCGCATAAGTGATTAAAGTGTAATTTGTTGAAGGATTTAAAATTAGAACTTAATGTAAAAGGATTAAATAGTAATTAAACCTAATATATATGGTCGGTTAATGAATAAAGTACGTATGTTATATTATAAAACATTAGTAATTAAAATTATAAAATAAAGATTTAATTAAATAAAACATAAGTAATAATGGGAATAGGTGGCAAAAACAAAATTAATTCTATCTTTTCTTCATGAAAATTGAACCAAGAGAGAAAGATGAGAGGATTGTTCGGCTTTAAGGGTTTCAATTTAAAATCTAAAATTGGTTAGTGCAATTTAGTCTTTTTCTTGTAATTTTTATATTTTTGGAATCTCGGGAGCTTAAGCTAGCTGACCCATATAGTATTTTCCAATACTGTTAAATATTGAAGATGTTACCATTGTCGAATAGATGAAGTTTTAGGTTCCAATTTGATAGATTTTAAGTTTAGAGATGAAAAAGGACTAAATTGTAAAGTCAATTGATGGCTTTTTTTAATAGGGACTAAAATGCACAAATTTATAAATTTTCAGTAGAAATGAGAAATAGGAAGTTCAATTAGGCCTAGAGTGAAATCAACATAAAAATTGGAGGCTAAATTTGAAAGTTAAGTTAGTTCCGATTTTAAGGACTAAATTGAATAAAAATAAAAAGTTATATAAATTAGAAATTTAATGTGAAAATGGTTGTGTATTGATAATTTTATATGCTTGTCTTAATCTTTAGCTAATGTCGACCCAAATTCCTCAAAAAAGAAAAGAAAAGACAAAGTCATCGATAAATAGCTCGAAGTTTATGGTTTGTGTTTCTATAATCTAAACTACCTTGTAATTGTTGTATATTGACATGTTTGTGCATGGTAAGAACATAAGGTGAGATACTTTGTTAAAATGAGATGTATTGGTGATAAACCATAAAAGTATCATGTTTTTAACCTATTTATCCCATAAAAAGCCTACCTTTATAATTAAACCTTAGTGAACCCCATTGAGCCTAACACACCATTTCTTGATTTACCCATTCATGTTAACCTATAACTCACTCTTTTGATTCATTGAGAATTTTTCCCATTTTATTGACTCTCTTTTTATCATGATTTGATTTAGTTAGATGCCTAACTATGCTCTTTTGTTTCATTTGCTGAGTTATTTCTTATTGTTCAAAAAAATTTATGAAAAAAAATACATATATATTGATTATTATTTAGTTCTATGTTAGTTGAGCTTGAACAGTTAAATTCACATTTTGAGAAGAAGCTCGTGTAATTCTTGAATAGTTTTCGATTGATGTAACTGTTTTTAATTTAGCATTCTGTTATTTTTCTAGTTTAGTAATTGTTTTTGAACCTTAGACACTTTGAGTGATTTGAGTGAATCTTTAGTGGGGATTTCAATTCTTGTCAGTTTCGAATTGAAGGAAATTACTTAGATAAGAGAGAATACCTATGTTTTCATGCTTTAAAAATACTTAACTTGGATTGTTTAAATCTTTAGTTCTCTTTTAGTTGAATTATCAATGTATGATTATTTTTAAATTATGGCAAACATTATCGATGAGAATTATAAGTTGAGAAAGATTCATTTTTAATTATGAATTGAGGATTTTTCTTGAAGACAAGCAAATGCTTAAGTGTGGGGATATTTGATAAACCATAAAAGTAACATATTTTTAATCTCACTCTTGACACGTTTTTGGATGATTTATTATATAAATTATTGAATTTGATGCTTCTAATCCTTTAAATTCATGTTTATATACTTAGGTGAGCAAAAGGAGTGAAAAGAGTGAAAACGGGCCAAAAAAAAGGCAAAAAGAGCTATTTTCAGGACCCACATGGCTTGGGCATTACCACACGGGCTGGGCACACGCCCGTGTGAGTCACATGGACTGACCATACACCCATGTGCCAGCCTATGTCGATTTCATACAATGTTTCTCTTTTACGCGAAAAAACCCAATTTTTAGGGTTTCTAAGCATTTTAAAGTTTATAAATACATAGAGAAGAAGACCTAAGGGAGCACGCAAAGAAAAATGAAGAAATTACTCGAAGAACACCATCAGAAGCAACTCAGAAGCAGATCTCCTTTAAGATTGAATATCTCAATTTAATTTCTATAGAAGTTTCATTGGGTTTCTTTATGTCTTGTCGTTATCTTAACTTTGAGATGTTTTCATTCTAGATTATGAACAAAATTCCTTAGATACCTAGGGAAGATGAAACCTTTGATGGATCTTATTATTTGGTTTCTAAATTACATGATAAATACTTAATTATTATTCTCAATTATGTACACTTAATTCGTGTTTTAATATTTTCAGGATATTGATTCATGTTAAATGTGCTTATTTCAGTGGAGCAAAAGTCCCTGTTTAAGAGTAGATCTAGCATAATTGAGTGCAGTTGCATGCAATTCTAGAAATAAGACGACATAAATCTATCGGATTAGAGTCAAATCTAATAGGGGAATTCATAAATTGAGTTAATGTGACAATAGGGGTTTTAATTAGAAAGAGATTTCAATTAATCAACCTACAGTCAGTTGTTCTTACTCTCGAAAGAATATTAACATAATTTAGGGATTTCTACGGATCAAGAAACAAGTGAATGAATCATTTAATTTAGATTCAGAATAATAGGTGAAGTCTAGGTGGATTCTTTCCTAGGTATTGTCTATCTCATTGGTTATATTCGTTTATTTTCCCAATTCATTCTCTGTTGCGTTCTCAGTAAATTATTTTAGATTAAAAACAATCATCCAATTTTATCGGCTAAATAATATAAAAATAGTAATTACTAGTACTTTTAGTCCTCGTGGATACGATATTCCCTGCTCACCATAATTATACTATTGTTCGATAGGTGCGATTGTAACATCCTGAATTTTGAGGCTAGAAGTTTTGATTTTTGTGGTTAGGGTCAGAGAGAGAGGTGTGCTATTGTGTTTAGTTGCGTGTTTTTAAGTGGCAGAATGGGCCTGCTGGTCTGGTGGTAGAGTGAGTGTTAGTGAACCTCTGAGTTATTAGTTCGAGTCCTTGTGTATGCATTTTGGGTGATGTATTTTTATATTGATTATAGTGGACTTGTTTTAATTTTAAAATATAATTATTAGTTTTATTTTTATTTTATTTTTTTAATTTTTTTAGAAGGGCACGTTCTTTCTTCTTCTCTTGGATTTTCTTATTGTTTTTTGGTTTTTTTACATTTCTTTTTGAGAACGGTGTTTCTTGTGGATTTTAGAGAGTCGCTTGCTCATCGTTAAGTCGGTGTTCGGACGTCTTTGATCACGAATTAGGTGTGGGTTTCCAAACTTTTCTATTTTAATTGTAAATTGTAAATTTGATTTTGATAGAATATGGCAAGCTTGGTGTCTTTCGGAAGTTGGTTGTCAAAGTTCAAAAGTACTATTTTCTGACATGGAAATCTGCTCTGGTTAGTGTGTTTTTGAGTCCCATTGATTGGGGGTCGATTTAGTGATCAAAAAACTCAATTTTCAAGCAAATTGCGGTGATTTCGTGATGACATGGGTGATTACACAGGCGTGTGCCCCCACACAGACGGTCCATACATCCGTGTGTTGTTAGAAATTAGGGTTTCGAGAAAAATTTGGTGCCACACAGCCATGTGACTAATTTGGAGATCTTTTTCGTTTTTCACACGACCGTGTCACTTGGGTACATGGGCATGTGTGATTGGGAATTAGGGATTTAGTGATTTGGTGCCACACGGTCTGGCCACACGGATGTATAGCTAATTTGGGGATTTAGGGATCCCACACGAGTGTGTGTTTTGGACACACGGTCGTGTCTGATGGACACACGAGTGTGTGAGACCATCACATGTCCATGTCAGCCCTGTACTCTATTTTAGTACAAATGGACAATGAATTACACGGCTTGTTCCCACGACCATGTCTCTGGTTTTCACAAGCATGTGCCTCAATCACACGGGCATGTGCCTCAGACACACAATCGTGTGCCCCTCTTCACTCGGACGTTTGACCTCCCACACATCCAGATGAAACGGGCGTGTGGTTCTAAGTCACTTGTTTTGGTTTTGAGAATGTTTTGATCTGAAAGTAGGTCTGTGTATTCCAACCCTTGGCTAGGCTTTAGTGAGGGTAGTTAAGCCTCCGTATCTGTGACTATATGCTCTGCTTATGTGTTATTTGGCATTAAGGTGTGAGATGTTTGACTCTGAGTCTGGTCTGCTGGGTGTATGTGCATATCTGCTTCTATTTAATTATCTGTTGACGTGTTCATTATTTCTGTGGGTTTGAATGCATACATACACTTGCATTAAGTATTTTGGGTTTGGTTGTGAAGAAAAGGAAGACTGTTTCTGTTCTGATCTAGTAGTTTAACTGCAAGCTTACTTGTACAATGGTTTACCGCACTGTATCGCAACGTCAGCTTTGCTACGTATCATTATCTAATCTAGCAGTTTAAACTGCATCATGACTGTACAACGGACCACCGCATTGCACTGTGCTGCATATACGCCAACTCTGCTGCGTATTAATATTTGAGTGGCATAGTCCACATACATGGTGTATAGGGTTGGAGGGGCATTTTGAGGTCCTACGTGGTGTGTTTTTGTTGAATGAGCTTAATTGGCTCTTATGAGGTGTGATCGAGGGACAGAGAGGTGTGTTGGCTGGATGGGTGGGTCTTTTTACATGACCGCATTTCATACGCATCTATTTGAGTGATCTAGGTGCAAAATTATCTGATTGTATTCTGTATGACTGTGTTTGACCTGGTGTGCTTGAGTTGTTACGTTCTGTTTGGACGTTGGTTCCAAGTATGCTTTCTGACTCTGTGAGTGTCTGTAAGTCTGTTACACTCTAGAATTGAGTTCAGTAACCCCATTTTTTAGTCTCGTTTTAAACTCATACAGAGCTCATGTAGCTCGCCCCCTTAGTGTTTCCCTTACAGGTACGCTCCATTTTGGTAGCTGAACTCCATATGCGAAGGTCTCGAACAGTCTCAGACAGTTTCGGTTGAAGATAATTTATCAGTTATCTTTCCAGTTTTGATTTAGTGTTTTAATTTGTAGGGTTTTATAAAACTGTGGTACAAGTTCTGTTTTAAATTTTCAATCGTACATTTTATCTTGTTTATATATTAAGCTTAACTATAATTCTTTTGTTTGAAAGCCAACGTTAAATTGTTTTCGGTTTGTCAAACTTAAAATGTGGTAGTGTTGAATTGAGACAACATGTTTTTGGCATTGATGTAATAGCGCTTGCCTCTGACGTAATTATAGTTAGTTTAGTAACCATCATGTTTTTGGCACCGTTGCTGGAGACTAAAATATCAGAAACTCTCGATTTTTATTAATTTAGCCATTTTTTATTTTTATTGCATTTTATTTTTGTTTTCAGTTTAATTTTTGTTTTCTAACTTGTCTTTTATTTGCTTCTGGCAGGTTCCTTTAGTTTATAACTAGAAGAAAAACATCGAGACCACTATTATTTGACAGTGAGATTGAAAGTACAATTTGCAAAAATCGTAGAGAAGTAAGGTAGAGTCGACACGATATAGTAGAAAAGCAAGAGGACGTTATTATTATCACTGGGGAGATGGCTAATAATCAGAACAATCAGCTACCTCATGTGGTTGCTGCGAATCCTGCAAATCCAAATCTTACTCACCGTACTATGTATAATTATGCCAAGCCCACCCTAATTAGGGCTGAATCGAGTATTGTGAGACCTACCATTGCTATGAATAGCTTCGAATTGAAGTCGAACACTATTCAGATGATTCAAAAAAATGTTCAGTTCGATGGTTTGCAAGATGAAGATCCAAATACTCATTTGGCTAACTTTCTGGAATTCTGTGATACTTTTAAAATAAATGGCGTTTCTGACGATGCCATTCGCCTACAATTATTCCCTTTCTCGTTGAGGAATAAAACTAAACAATGGTTGAATCCCTTACCACGGAGTTCTATCACTACATGGGACCAAATGACCTAGAAATTTCTATTGAAGTACTTCCCACTAGCTAAGACAGCGAAGTTGAGGAATGATATCTCTTCCTTCGTGCAAATGGATTTAAAGACCCTATATAATGCATGGGAGAGGTATAAGGATTAATTGAGAAGGTGCCCTCACCATGGTTACCTCTATGGCTACAGGTTCAAACCTTCTACAATGGTTTGAATCCCTCAACTAGGCAGTTGATTGATACAGCAGCCGGTGGTACTCTGAACAATAAAAGACCTGAAGCGGCTTATGAATTTATAGAAGAGATGTCACTGAATAATTATCAGTGGCAAGTCATGAAGACGAAGCCGATGAAAGTAGCCGGTGTTTTTAACGTAGATGTGGACACCATGTTATCGAATCAGGTAGAACTTTTGAATAAGAAAATTGATGATTTATATGGTTCTACGTAGGTGCATCCGGTGATGGAGTGCAATACAAATAGAGAAGGATAAACAATCCAAAATGTTTACCCTACTGCCCTAGCACAGAGAACGAACAAATCAACTATATGGGTAATAATTCTTGACCTTAGAATAATCCCTACAGTAACACTTATAATGCAGGTTGGAGGAACCATCCCAAATTTTCTTGGGCTGGTCAAGGAAACCAAAGACCACAACCCCCTCTAGGCTTCTACTACCTTACCAACAAGAGAAAAAGCCGAATCTTGAGGAGATGTTGATGAAGTTTATTTCGGTATCAGAAACCCACTTCCAAAACACTGAAACAACACTTAAAAATTAACAAGCATCGATTCAAGGGCTCGAGAACCAAATAGGTTAGTTTGCCAACCTAATCTCAGAAAGGCTACAAGGTAGCTAGCCTAGTAATACTGAAACTAACCCAATGGAGCAACTTCATGCAATTACTGTGTGAGATGCAGAAGAGTTAGTTGAATCTAAACCAGAACCAAGGCAAAAAAGTATAATAAGTAAAGGTAAGTTTGAGGTAAGCTAGAATGAGTAAAAACTGGTTGGTAAGGAATATAAACCTTGAGTTCCATACCCAAATGTGATAAAGAAAGACCACACAAATGAACAATCTGGTAAATTTCTTAAACTTATGAAAAAGTTACATATTAACTTACCGTTTATTGAAGCTCTTTCACGGATGCCCAATTCCGTAAAATTTTTAAAGGAGCTTTTGGTAAACAAACGGAAGTTAGATGATTTGTTGCATGTGGAGCTAAATTCAGTTTGCTCGGCCATTTTGCAAAATAAACTACCCAACAAATTGAAAGATCCAGAGAGTTTTACTATTCCTTGTTTAATTGGTAGTTTAAATGTTAAGAATATTTTGGCTGATTTAGGGGCTAGTATTAATGTCATGCCCTATAAAATATTTAAATAATTAGATCTTGGGAAACACAAACAAACTAGGATGAATATTCAATTAGCAACTCAGAAGCGGATCTTCTTTAAGATTGAAGATCTCCATTTAATTTCTCTAGAAGTTTTATTAGGTTTCTTTATGTCTTGTCATTATCTTAACTTTAAGATGTTTTCATTCCAGATTATAAACTAAATTCCCTAGATACCTAGATGAAACCTTTAATGGTTCTTATTATTTGATTTCTAAATTACATGATAAATACTTGATTCTTGTTCTCAATTATGTACGCTTAATTTGTGTTTTAATATTTTCAGGATATTGATTCATATTAAATGTACTTATTTCAGTGAAGCAAAAGTCCCTGTTTAAGAGTAGATCTAGCATAATTGAGTAGAGTTGCATGCAATTCAAGAAATAGGCGACATAAATCTACCGGATTAGAGTCAAATCTAATAAGGGAATTCATAAATCGAGGTAATGTGACAATAGGGGTTTTAATTAGAAAGAGATTTCAATTAATCAACCTACAGTCAGTTGTTCTTACTCTCGAAAGAGATATTAATATAATTTAGGGATTTTTACGAATCAAGACACAAGTGAATAAATCGTTTAATTCAGATTCAGAATAATAAGTGAAGTCTAGGTGGATTCTTTCCTGGGTATTGTCTATCTCATTGGTTATATTCGTTTATTTTCCCAATTCATTCTCTATTGCGTTTTTAGTAAATTATTTTAGATTAAAAACAATCATCCCATTTTATTGGCTAAATAATAGAAAATCAGTAATTACTAGTACTTTTAGTCCTCGTGGATATGATATTCCCTACTCACCATAGCTGTACTATTGTTCGATAGGTGCACTTGCATTTGTTATAATTGTAGTTAGTTTAGTGACCATCAATTATTTTGATTTAAATTGATTGAAGTTTACGAGGACTAAATTGAATATATGTAAAAAATGTATATGTTTATATAAATGTGAAATTGAGTAAATATTGAGATGATTTATGCTGACATATGTTTAGATAAATGAATTCATGAAGAAAATTCATGTGAATTGAGGTATTGGTTGATAATGAAATATGTAATGAATACCATATTAACTGTTCGGGCAAAGTCAGATATAGTTGGAATGTCATAGGATAGGAAGAGTTCAGGGTTACTTCGAATACAAGTCGATGAGGCACTGGGTGCCAAATTACTTCGGTTATATCGATGAGACACTGAGTGTCAAACTTATTAATGAGCCTGGGCACAACTATTTACTTCAGATTTATCCGATGATGCATTAGGTGCCAAACTATTTAATTCGTGTTAATAAGGAGATAAAGGATAAAAATGAAGTGTTTATAATTGAAATGATGATGTTGAATGCGTTCTCAAAATCCAAGTGATATGTGAAAAGGAATATGCATTTGTGAAATGTGTTGAAACAATGATAGATATGTTCATTGACTACATGAATATGGAAACTGTAATGGAATGTGCCACTTTATGAATTGAAATATCAAATGATATGTTAAGAGATTTTGTCATGTTTTAATATTAGTAAAATGTATTAGATTTGATCAAAGAATGTGAGAAATGGTATAAATAACATGTTAATTACATATCATTATTAATTTTTAACTTATGCATTTAAAATGATTTATGTTATGCTTTAATTTTTAGATTATAGAAATACCACTGAGTTATACTCAGCAAGTACGGTTTTGTTTTTTGTGTGCAGGCTAGGTACTTTTTGATTCAATTGTTAATTCAGCATCCGGTGGCAATACCATACTCAAGTGATGGTGATGTTTTTATTTTGGTCATGGCATGTACCTAAGGTGTCATTTGTACATATAATGCTCTATTTTGGATTTTGATGGCCTTTTGGGAATCATGTATATATATGTGTATGATGAAAAAGTTATCTTGTTGAATGGTTTGGTATTTATGTTTATAAGTTGGCTAAATAATATGCTATACAATAGGTATGAAAAGTGTAACAGCCTAATTTTTAGTGGTGTCAGAAACAGTGATTTGGGATCACTAAATCCGACGAGTAAGTTTGAAAATTTAATAAATTAATATTTATGAGTCAAGTGTGATTTTAGAAATATTCTTAAACTAGTGAATTTTGTGATTTAAAAGAATTTATTAGGTAAGTTGGGTTAAAAACGAGGTATCGAGACCTCAATTCTATAAACTGAGCCGTAAATATTTTTATAAATGTTTACAGAGTGTCATTAAGTTAGTATTAAAGTTTCGTTAGAAAATTTTAATATTTTGATGGTTAATTAATTAAAAAGGACTAAATTAAAAAAGGTGTAAAATTTGCTAAAGTGATTAAATAGTCCCAATAGTAAATAAGAGGGACTTAAAGAGTAACTGGGCCTAAGTGGAGTGACCGGGGCGGCATAGGTATAGAAAAATGACAAAAATTATGTAATAAAAAAGGCAAAATTTGAAATAATGAAATTAAATAGCAAATTGAAAAACCTACAAGTTTCTAGACATTTTCTTTATCAAATTTTCTATAAAAAACACCATTGAAAATCTCTCAAGTCTGGTTTTCATATTTTAGCTTCATGTAAGTTTAATTTTTGCTCTTTTCTTGAAATTTTTATGTTTTTAAGACTTTTACAATTAGGTCCAATTGTCTATTTCATTAGTTTTTCATTTCATGAGTGATTTTGAAAGTTACCATGGATGAGTTTTGGAAATTTATGATGAATTAACATGTATTTTAAGTTTTAAATTTATTATATGATGATTTTATTAAGAATTTCAATAGAAATTGATTTCAGGACCTAACTGTGAAAAAGTTTAGAATTAGGGTTTAGTGTTGAAATTATGAATATCAAAGGCTGTATAGTAGCCTAAAATAATTAGATAAAGTGTTAATTTAGAAAAATTAACTCAATTGATGGGTTAATTGATCAGGGACTAAATTGTAAAATTTGTAAAATTAGGGTAAATGTGTAATTTTGAGAATTAAAGAGCATAAATTGTTAAGTGAATTAGAATTGAATTTTATGCTAATTAATGGAAAATTTTACATTATAGATCAAGAACCCGAAGATAAACGTGGAAAAGAGAAATTAGCAAATTAGTCCCTAAATATTTACAACTTCTACAAACTACCCCAGGTAAGTTCATATGGTTGAACTTTCATGATTAATTTTTAATTTAGGAATGATGTAATGTATTATTTCATATTTTTGTTATTGAATTATAATTATTGTAAAAATATGAAAATTGAATTGAATGTTCAAATTAAGTAGAACGCAGGATTGAGTACGATCGTTCTGTGACACAAGATGAATTGATGGATAAGACCGTGGTTGGACCATGGCAATATTTAAATGTAAGACCATATTTGCGCTATGGCATTTTAGTGAAAAGACCATAACTGGGTTATGGCACCGTGAATGTAAGACCATGGTTGGACCATGGCAATATATATATGTGTGTGTAAAGCCATAGCTTGGTTATGGCATCCTAATGGAAAGACCATAACTAGGTTATGGCACTATGAGATTTTAGTGTAAGACCATGGCAGGGCCATGGCAACATATGTGTAAAACCATAGTTTGACTATGGCATCAAGAAAACGATGTGCTCAAATTCGTAAGACGTTCTCTAATTTGACAAAAATTGATAAGTGAGAAATGGAATTAAGATGATAGAAATTGTGAAGTTAGTGGTATTGAGTCAATCAAGTGAATTCACCATTTGAAATTGTGAATGGCAGGAAATGTTAGTGACATGCTTGTTTAATAATTTATTATATGTATTCAGTAAGATTTATTTTTAAAGCCAAATGAACTTACCAAGCTTCATTAAGCTTACTTGTGTCATTGAATGTTCTTTGTAGATTTTCAAGAAGTTCGGAGGATCAGATCAACACATCGAGACACACTATCCAGATTTCTCTGGTAGATATTGTTATACATATTATGGTTTACATGGCATGTATAGGGTTTAATTAGAAAATAGTTAAACTTGAAATATAATTATGAATGACATATATATATATTTGTATGCATGCATTTAGTAGTGGTATTTAGTAAATCAATGAATGAAGTCATTTTGATAAGTCTATGTAAATAAGTTTTGTGATGTCCTTTTATGTTTAAAACAAGATCTTTGGCTTGTATGGTTGTTTGATTGGGATATATTGGTATATGAGAGTGTTGTGTACAAGTTAATGATAAAAAGGGTGAGAAAAATGGCCTTCAAATGGCCTATTTTCATCCCCACGGGTAAAGATGCAGGCGTGTGTCTCAGCCATGTGTGACACACGGCCAGGTACATGGGTATGTGGTTCGGCCGTGTGTCCCTTGCACCTCTTGCACCTTGAAATTTCAAAACATAATGCCCAAGTTTTTACGCACAGCTTGGCACACGGGCATGTAAATTGGCCGTGTGATCCCTACACCTTACACACGGCCTAACACACGGACATATGGTTAGCCGTGTGTCACAAGTCAAAGAGTTACACAGGTAAGGACACGGGCCGGGACACGACTGTGTGTCTTATATCGAATGCCCACACGGCCTAGGACACGGGTGTGTTTCCTGGTCGTGTGAGCCACACGGCCAACCACATGGGCGTGTGTCCCCTGTTCTGAAGAAAAATTTTGAGATTTAGGGAAAAATTTCTTAAGTGTTTAGTTTAGTCCCGATTCACTTCTAAAGTGTATATCGGGCCTCGAGAGCCCATCTAAGGGACAATATGAGTGTTTTATAATTGATTCTTGATATGAATAATAAAGGTTGTGAAATGTCTTTAATTAATCTATAAAGTCTAGTAATGCTTCGTAACCTTGTTCCGGCGACGAATAAGGGTTAGGGGTATTACAAAAAGTGCATGCTTATAATGTTAAATTGATGTTGCTTGAATAGCTAAATAGATAAATTTGTTGATTGTATTGAGGTGTCTTTGAAGGCATATTGGAATGGTATGTATGTGTTGTTTTGATGGATTTTGAATTGTTGAATTGATGTGTCAATTGTGGCATATTGGTTAGGCACTTAAGATTATTGTTGTAAGTGATGTTTTTGGCATAACTTTGATGATTTTGAATTGGTTGAGATATGATATAATATTTACTTATGGCATAAGTGAATTAGGGTTAGAAAACTTGTTTAGAAATGTTTCTTCAGGTATACATGGCCTGATACACAGGCTGACGCATGAACGCGTGCCATACACGGAAATTTGTCACGGTTGTATGGTCTGTATGTTTTTAGGTGATATTTTGTGCACACGACCATATTTTGTTACACGGCCCAGAGACACGACCATGTGAAATATTTTGAATAATTGCACTTTTGACCCACATGACATTCGTGAGTTACACGGTTTGTTCCCACGACCGTGTGACTCCAATCCCACACGGTATCAGGTTGTTACACGGCTTGCCCACACAGTCATGTGTCCCATCCCTACGCGACCTTAGCCTTCCACACTGTCAGGGGACACGACCATGTGACTGCTGTTGCAAAATTGTTCTTATCTTTTTGTTTTTGTTTCAAATTGATCACTGTTTGATATCGAGTTTATTTTAAGCTTTCGTAAGCTCGATATAAACCCGAATTTGGTTGTAATGCTTGTTATACATGATTATATGTGATGTATTGATATTTAATTTAAATTTTAAATTTTAAATTATAAATTGCATGTAAATGATTTGTATTTGTCTGTAGCATTCTATTACTCGGGTTCAATAACTGAACCGAGTAAGGGGTGTTACAGTCAATTTCCACACACTTTTGCACAACTTACGAAGTCATCCTAAACTCAATATAATCATTAGACCAAACTTATAATTGTTCAAGACAATATAAGTACGAAGCCAATCCTAATTACATGTCACATAACCGAGTCTGGAACAATTAAAAGACTACCGAATTAGGGGTGGGATAGTGTGAGCTCCGGATGGATCTAATCGACACCTTTCGTAAAATAACCTAAACAGAAACAGGAAAGCAAACAAGATAATCATTATGAATGCTTAGTAAACTGATATGAAATTGACACAACATACATTGGTCTTACGCTAACTTAAACTATTAAACCAATTTGATAATTAATATGGCATCATTGTCTTCCTTGTACTTTTGTATACATTTCCACAAAAACAACCATTAGATTAGTTTACTTATACGTCAAGAACTACTAATGCAAATCACATATATCCACGTAACAATTTAATATAGTAAAACATATGATATCCAATTCATACTCAATTTAATTAACACAAATATTTAGTTTTCTCTTTCATGTAGCGTTCAAATCATGCTCATTTTGCAACGTAATAATTTAATTTATTCAATCTTTTTATTCACACTCAATTCATATGTGTAATAACCGATTTCACATTTAATCTTTCTATTCATTTCGAATTCATTTGCTTACTTTTTTCGTCTGGAGAACTATAGCAAATTAACTTCGGATACACGGGACTAAAATTGCTCTCACGAGCTATAAATTGGGACATTAACCTTTATTCAATTGTACTCACACAAGCTATGGAGAATCTGCAACACATGTAGGATCTCAGCTATCGGTAAGATATCCAACATTAGTACATAATGCTTGATACAATATAAACACAGGTACAGAGTACCTACTGCATTTAAAACCCTAATGACATATCATTTGTATCCTAATCGTTTACTAAGTTCACGGGGGCCTTAACATTGTATAAATAACATTTTAATCACTGCAACATCATTCCATACAAATCATCATATCATATAAACATTTCATATTCGCATAGTACTAATAGCATATTCATACCAACTCAATCATTGCAGCCGTATACACGTTTTTCGTGCTTCAGAAAGAAATCCTAATACATTTTAAACTGTATGATATCATCAAATGCACATAATACAATCATATAACAATTTCAAATTCATTCAATATTGCACATCTATTCCTATTTATCATATATTTCATATTGTATGATTTAATCCATCTAATGCCAAAAACTTTATATATATAACAATTCTAACTAACAGAAAACAAAATAATACAAACATACCAAAAATTAATAAGGTAAGTCCATAAGAACTTACTTGTCAAAAATAACAACCAACGAGAAGTTGATGACTAATATGCAATTTCTCCTATTTTTGGATTATCATCCAATTGATCTAAATCCCGATCTATAATAATTCAGTTCAATTTATCAATTCTAAACATCTTTTAACAAGTTATTACAACAATATATCAATTCTATTTCATTTTACAAAATTTCCCTAAAGTTTCACATTTTATTCAATTCAGTCCCTAAAATAGAAACATCATAAATTTCACATTTAAGCCCCATTTTTCATTTTGATTTCAATTTAATCCCTCTACAAACCTCTAAATTCAATAATTATAGAAATTTCATGTCAATTTCAAAATATTTATATTTTAATCCCTAAACTCAAAACTAACGAATTTTACTTTATAATTTAGTCCTTTATCACATCTAAGCTTAAAGGCTAACAATTAAACACCAAAAAATTCACAAATCATCAATGAAAACTTTTATAAACTTTAACAGTTTTATGATTTAATACTCAAGTTAACTTATTCAAGTTATAACAATCACAAAAACATAAAATTTACGATAAACGAATTTCAAAATCATTACCATGCAATAAGGATTGGTGGAGCTTCAAAAATGAATGCTCCTAAGATTTTCTAATGAAGAAAGAAAGACATAAAACATGACCACTTTTTTCTTTTCATATATTAAACTTATATTCATTTAATTATAAAACTTTACTTTTATTTAATGAAAAACCATCACCTAACCGTCCACTAAATCTAAAGTGGGATTATTTGCAACTTTAATCCTTGGTTTAATCATTAAATTAATCATTTATCAAGTAAAAATTAATAACAAATAACTTTTACCATTTTTATGATTTAGTTCTTATACCTTAGTTAATCGCTATTTTGACAAAATTACTAATCCAAAATTCAATTCACCTATACAATAAATTCGTAAATATTTAATAAAAATATTTAAAGTCTCGGTTTATAGAAATGAAGTCTCGATACATTAATTTCCAAAACCACTAACTTTTGAACTGGTACATTTGTACCTTGACTAATTTTTCACATAACCAAATTATTAAACCAGAATTTAGTATAATAATGTAATAATTGCATAAATATTAATAAATAATATTTACCGACTCGATCGTCAAAAAAAAGTTCCGAAACTACCATTTCCGGTTTGTTGAAAATCGAGCTACTACAGATTGAATTCAATTTGTTGAAAATCGAGCTACTACAGATTGAATTCAATCATTTAACAGATAGTTCTTAGAGTTGTTACAAATGCCTTGTATGAGAGAGAATGTCACAGTTAAAATTGTTTTCACTTGCTAGCACATCTAGAAAGCTAGACGTGAAGTTACAATTGGAGGTGAAAAACTTGATTTGGAGAGAATTATTCGAAGGATTAATTGCTTGGTGGATGAATTTTTATTTGCTCAAGGTGTCGTTTATTCAAACAATAACTCTGATTGAACCAGGAAGTCGACAACTTGTATTGATGTTTTGGAGAAACCACCAAAAGGTTGAGTTAAAGTTAATTGTGATGGGGCATTTGACTCCTCAATATCTTGTGCTAGTATTGGAGTAATAGGCAGAAATGCAAGTGGGAAGATGCTGGATGGGATTGGTAAAAGGATTATAGTGGGTTCATCAAAGGTTCCTGAGGCTAAAGCTATAGTTGCGGGAATTAAATTAGCTATGAAGAACAAATGGAGCAATGTGATGATAATCGAGAATGACTCCCAATTATTGCTTTAGATATTAAGAAGAAGAGTTAAGATCAAAGATGGAGAAAAAGGCCTATCCTTGAGGTTTTTGATAAGCAGTCATGCAACTGTCTTCTGTGAAAGTTAATATTATTAAACAAGAAGTCAATAGGGTAACGAATTGGTTTGCTAAACAAGAGATGTACATTTCTGGTTGTTGGAATCAACTACCATCTTCCTTGGTCTTTGTTTTTGACAAGGATGGTTTACATGCACCTCCATCTTTTTAATGTAAGGATCTAGGATAAACTTAGTTTTCTCATATTAGTTTATCCGGGTTATTTGATTGGTATTTTTTAGACCTGGTATGTTTGTTTATTGTTTTTTGGAGTGAATTTTTTTTTGCCAAAGAAAAAAAAAGAAATTGAAAGTGTAAGGCCCAATTTTAGCCCGGGGCCCAAATCAGAATTTAAACAAAAATAAGCAAATAATTTATAAAGCCTAAACCTTTTAAATAGTCCATTTACAGACCCTGACCCAACTACATAATACCCAACTAAACCCAAGACCTAAAACCTAGCCCAACAAATACATGGCCCAACTGGCCTTAAAGTTAAAAATTAAGAAACACTAGGGTTTCTTTAGGCGCGCCGCAGCCCCCAGCCCCCCCTAGCGCCACCTCCGTACGACCTCCACTTCCGCGTACCAGCATGCCACGCTTGCATCCAGCCTTGTACCTGCATGAAGACAAAAAACATCACAACAAAAGGGACAACAACAAAAAAAGAATGAAAACAATTGTATTTTTTCTTGTTTTTATTTTCGGCTATATAAAAGCCCTAGGGATCATTGTAATTTTTTTTTACTTCACGCACAAAAAAAAAATCAATACGAACGCATACTACGCATATTGAAATACACAAAAGGTTATTAAAATCAAGAGGCAATTTTCGATTCAAATCTCTGGGTATTTTATTTTTATTTTTATTTTGGTTTCATACTTTCGGATTTGTTGTTTTTTTTATTTATTTTGAAGGCAAAAATAAAAAGAAAAAGGAGGGACTTACCTTGAAAATACGCCATGGATCTACTTTTGCTTAGTTGAAATCGAAGCCAAGAGGAGATTACTAGGTTGAAAAAATCATTCTATCAAGTCTAAATGTGTTGGTTGCTGTTTGGGGAAGGAGAATCGGCGGTTTAAGTGGGAATTTAGGGTTTGATAAGAAAGAAAAAGAAGGATGGGAGCTTGGTTTAGCCGAATGGGGTAATGGCTTTTAGATTTTTTTTACTCTATTTTTTAGAAAAGGGAAGGAAATGGTGGCTTTGCTTCATTAGGGTTTCCTTTTTTACTTTTTAAAGGACATGAAGTGACAACGTTTTGAGCCAATATTAATGGCTTTGAAATGGCACCATTTGGTCCTTGAAGGTTAATTGTATGGAAAGTCCCTCCCCTTTGCGCTAGTTTCCAATTAACTTTTATTTCTATTTTATTTGTTTTAAATTTTCCCTAAAATTTGTGTGTTGTTGCGATTTAGACCGCGTCTGAGCACAATGTTTTAAGATCTAGAATATTTCTAGGTTTGGTCCTCGTGCATTTGCACGCGTGGCGCATTAGTCCTCAATTTAATTTCAAGAATTTATAAATTTTCCATTTTATTTTAATTTTATTTCAATTAAGTTCTTTTCATTATTTTTAAAATTCGTTTCACATTCATTTTTTTTAATTTTGGTTTGATTATTTGATATTTTAAGCTACTTGGATAATTGTGTTTTGTCTTAAAGTTATTATTATTTTTAATATCTCATTTAAATATTTTTGTATATTCGTACATATATTATTTTGGTGGAGTTTTCTATTTAAAATTTACTTAATGCTTTTATGTATATAGGAAACTATTTTAAAACTGCATTTTTCGTGTTTATAAAATTATTATTTCAATATGCTTCTTTATATTATATTATTCTAATACTTTATAGTATCTCATTTAAATGCTTTTATGTATAATGGCACATATATAATTTATAGCAAAATTAATTTAATCTTATAAGTATTATTATTCCCAAGCTATTTTTTTACATTTAATTGCTTCTAAATTCGTTTATATATACATATGTTTTTAAATCTATTGTGTGCATAATTATTTTCAAAGATCATATTTTATCATGTATTTTTACTATCCTTTTATATTTTGTGTATCATTTAAATTCTCCTCCATTGTGTATATTGTCAATCTTTTTGTAAATATATATTTTTAATATTTGGCATATTATTTGATTTAAATGTTTTCTTTTGCAACATCATTTTAAAAAAAATTATATACGTGTTCTTTATTTTCTTATAGATTATTTCAAGTCCTAACACGTGTTATTTGCTCATTAATGCATCATTCTTTAGAAGTTGTTTTGTATCATATTAATTTTATGTTGTTTGGTATCTCATGGGTTAGTCGTTTTTGTATTATTTCATGTATATTTTTCATATTGTTGTTCTCCATCCATGCTTAGAAGTTCGATTATATTTATCTTAGATTAGTTATACTTAATTATTGGTTTTGTTAATTTGTTAATTATTAGTTGGTTAATTGGCATTATATTTTATGAGTGCATGTTACCCCATGTTTTTATTTTTTCCTTTAGTCTACAAATGTTGCATTATAATTTTCAACTTTTTTTAAAAAAAATTAATTATTCCATCTTATTTCAAGTAAAATTAATATGTTTTGAGCTAGTTCTACAATCGTTTATTTGAAGATTCACTAAAACAAAGGTAATAGTTGATGTTTGGGAACTCGAGGAATCGTGCCCAACCGTGCCGGGTTTCGATTTTCTATTTGCCCAAATAATCAAATATTCCTTTGAAATTTCATCCGTACTTCAAAAATTCCTTAAAACGAAGGCAATGTTCGATGTTTGGAAATTCGGGGAATCGTGCCCTATCGTGCTGGGTTGCAATTTCCCGTTTGTTCGAAATAATCGAATATTCCTTTAGAATTTCACTCATGTTTTCTAAATTCTAAAACAAGGCAATGTTCAATGTTTAGAAATTCGAGGAATCGTGCCTTACTGTGCTGGGTTTCGGTTTTTCGTTGGACTAAATAATTGGGCATCCTTTTGTAATTTTCAACATATAAACTTTTGAAAGTCAAAATTTATCGTGTTTTCGAGGGTATAAAGGATCGTGTCCTATCATGCTGGATGTGATGTTGTATTCCTCTGAAACAAGAGAATTTTGACGACCAACTTGAGCCATTCAAATGCTTCCAAAGGAACCATATTTCAAAAATAACTTTAAAACTTAGACATAAGGACAATACTTAATCAATTTGGTACCAATTTTGGGCGTAGTGAGGGTGCTAATCCTTCCTCATACATAACTGGCTCCCGAACCCGTTTTCTCAAATTTACGTAGGCTAAAATTGATTTAAATGGAATAAAATACTTTATTAGGTGATCTAATCTCACTTAAACAAAAATGATTGGTGGCGACTCCACATTTGGTTTTAAAAGTCGATCCCTGCTTTTTCAAAATCAAAAATGGTTTCGACAGAAAGGTTGATTTATAATACTAATGATGACAATACATAAAGTTTATAAGTTTGTTTGTATTTTGTGTTAATTGATTTGGGGAAAAATGGTCTTAAATGAGATTAATTTTTAGCATTGGTGTTTTGATAATAATTAATGTATTTTTAGAGTTGAGAATTAATGTTGTGCCAAAGGAAAATTGTATAGATAGATTATTTGTTATAATATAAACTAAATATTTTTATAGAAATTTATATAATTGCTCTTAATCAATCACTCGTAAATTTTATTTTGTGTAAAATTTTTGAATTTCACCGAAAAAAGTAGAAATTTTTTTAAGTAATTATTATTAGGTGTTGCGAGCGAAGCTGGAAACACGAATATATAGCAGATCCAAGGTTTTTTTTTTTTAGACACACAAGTTACACTTACAAGTATGTGCCACGTGAAAAATTCATGGACAAAATGTGAATAAAATGACGATTGTACCCTCTACATTTAAAACAAGAAGATAACAAAGGAATAAATAGAACCAGAAGATAGGGATACATCAATAAAGCTGGCAAATGGTTTAAATTGGATTTTTTTGGAGCTTGGATTTGAAGGGCAAGCTTTGTCTTTTAGAAAAATTGCCATGATTCTTCAAAAAAACATAATCACAAATTTAGTCCATAATGTTTATATCTTTAATCAATTTAGCCCTTATTCTTTTTTTAGCTAAATTTGACTACTAATATATAAAAAGAGTCAAATAACTTTTTTTAAGAGAAATTCTAAATAAAATATTAATTTTTTAATGATGTTACCATGGCAACCCGTGTGATAGTCCACATATACTTCATGCTAACTTGACACTATTTGTCTTATATATCATGCCAAAAAAAATTTTAAAATTGTAAAAAATTCATAAAAATTCAAAAAAGAAGAAGCATGAAGTGCACATGGATTGTCCTGGAAGCTGTCATATTTAGAAATTTAATGTTTTAGTTAGTATTTTCATTAGAAAATAGTAATTCAACTCTCTTTGAAAGGTTAATAGTCAAATTTAACTCTTTTTTAAAAAGATTGAGGGTCAAATTTAATTAAAAAAAATACATGTCAAATTTTACAAAAAAATTAGTAACTTTTCGATAATAGACATCAGCATGGGCCATTAAGTCATTATTCCTCAAATCCATTCCGTTAAGTTGCACCATTAGTCACCTAATTATTAGTAATTTTTTGTTTTTATCATTAGACTATAAAAAGTTGCAAAACGATCACCCCAACGAACTAATGGAATGGCACATTAACTTATAGAGTTAAACTAATTTGGTCCCTAAACTATTGCTAAAATATCAATTTACTACTTTTAAAATTTTTAAATCCCAATAAAATTCTAAAAGAGTTTTCATAATTTAATTTTTTGAAATTATAAAAAAATTAAAAATATATAATCATGTGAAAATAAGACTTGTCATCTTCATAAGTACTACATGAAAGAAAAAAAATTTATTTGACCAATTAACTCAAAGACTTGTCATCTTCATAAGTATTACAAGAAAGAAAAAAAATTATGCTATATATGCCTAATTTGATGGTGTTTATTTATTTCTAATGATTTTAAAAATTTATTTTATTTATTAATGAAATGATTTCATATGATTCGTTTATCGTATATAAATTTATAGTAAAATAACAAATATATGCTTTTGCTAAATTAATAATGCAAAGCCACATTAAAAAAAAAAGGAGAAACAATGATCTCCATGCTTCAGATTGTGATTTGATATTTGCAAATTATTCTCATAATTTGTGAAGTAATCTATAGTAGTTAATAGAAAAATATCGACACTTTAGATTTCTTTAGAACTTTAAGTAAATTTTATTTCTTTTAGAACGTTATGAACATTTTAAAATTTCAAGATAATTTTATAATTTCAAAAAATGCATCATTGATTTTCATGTTTTGTATGTCAATTTTTTTGAGTTATTGTTAAAAATATAAAAATATCATTAAATTGATATTTTAGTCATAATTTAGAGACCAAATTAACTATTAAGCCTATAATTAATGTGTCATACATCAATCCTTGATAGAGTTAATGGACGGATGATAAAAAAAGTTACAAATTGATAACATTTGTATCATTTTATAACTTTTCATAATTGGGTAACTAAAGCGAAAACTTACTAATAATTGAGAGACTAAAGATGTATTTAAGGAATAGTGACTTAATGGCTTGTGTTGACATCTGTTAACTTGTTAACAAAGGGGTGCCTTAAATGATCAATTTCAAAAAGTTGAGAGATAAAATTATTAATATTTATAATAGAGTGGTCAAAATGTAAACTTATTAATAATTAAGTGATCAAGAATATGATTTTCCAAAAAGGGTTAAGATTCATTCTACTAATTTTCCATCCATTACAATAATCATCACTATTCAAATGTGTAAAACTCGTGTAAAAATTAATTTATGAATGGTGATTAAACATGTATAAAATATTAATGGATAAAAAGTAATAGAGTGGAATAAAACTAAAAGATAAAAAGAAAAAGTGAACTCCACTAACAAAATTTTTATCATTAATTTTTTCTCAAAATAATCAATTCTTTTGAGTTCGACCTTTTTAGCTAATTTTTAAAAATTATACAAGGAGAAGCCTAAGTAATATTACGTTAGATGTTTACATGTATTTTAAGTTTTCAAAATTAGACTAGTGGTTAATTCAATTAGGTTATTGGTCTGTTCATCTAGATTTAATCAATTTGTATGATTCAATTATATAAATTATTAAAAAATATTTTAAAAAAACAACTCAACTATCCATTCAATATTTTTTTAGCCTGATTCAATTGGTTTGTATCGGTTTACAAGTCAATCAATTTGATGCTTCTT
The DNA here is from genome assembly GCF_025698485.1 of Gossypium arboreum. Classification (NCBI taxonomy): domain Eukaryota; kingdom Viridiplantae; phylum Streptophyta; class Magnoliopsida; order Malvales; family Malvaceae; genus Gossypium; species Gossypium arboreum. Next base: position 133,801,979 of record NC_069075.1, read on the forward strand.
TTTGGATATTCCGATTGGTTATTGATTCAATTGCATAGTCTCATTTAGTTCAAGCAACTATGGATATATCTTTGCCACATTTGACAATCAATTAATTGTTAATGTGACATCTACATGTATGACACGTCAGTAAAGTTAATAGATATTAACTTTTCCATTAATTTTAGGTTAATTTAACAAACAATTCAAATTTAAAAGTTAAAAAAGACAAAATTAAATAAAATAAAAAACTAAAATAATATTTTTTTAAAAAAAATTAGAAGCCATATTTTAATATGCAACGTGATGGAATTAACAAAGTAGCGATCAGCCGACAAGGATATAATATTCATATGAAGGGGTGAGTTCATCACATCACATCACTAATTATTGACCACCACCAGCTTATTCACAACCTTTTTCTAATGCAATTTGCTTAACAGAGAGAAGAATAGCAGGAAGCACTCAGGAGGAGGCCGTTGGGGCGGTAAGACACCGGGGTTTACATTTTCAAATTCTGAATGAAAAATAGAAATATTAGTGACTGAGGAGTCTTGGCCATCTTTGACAATATGAACCAGTTTTGAATTTGGAAGATTCTTGGATCAGAAAAAAACTGTTGAGTTGAAAATACCATTTTTCCTTCCTCATAGGGAGTCAACATAAAAGAACGATATTCATATAATAAGCAATTAAGATTATTGATATAAAACATACTCATCCACTTCACTATGATTCACATCCTCAAGAGCCATGCTTGATGGAGACGACTCAACAATATCCTACTATTACTCCCATCTATGTTGCCTTCTATAATTGCACTCTTATCACCGTTCTCAGCCGTTGATTCGTTAGCGGCGGCGGTGGTGATGATACAGCTATCAAAATGGTGCTTCTTGAAGGAGGATGCATTTCCCTAAATCATAATTATAATTAATTTTTAATTGGGTTAGTATTTAGTAGGCTCGCAAGTCTGTTCTTTTTATTCTATCACATGTTTAATAATTTTCTTTTTAATTATGTTTTAATGGTTGTAAATACATTAATAATGAATATATATAACCTCTTGAAACCCTTAATTAAATGATGAGATAAAATTCTCTTATTCATTTATGACCATGATATATTTCATTGAAGCAATTAAGAAGGCTCCATTTACATGTATTCAATTAAATGTAAAAGAGCTTGTAAATAAAGTACCTTGTAAGTGAAAGTTTAATATGAAAATTTTCCTGTACTTTTCATCTACTTTTTCTTGTTATTATTATTTTTTAATTTTTCTATAATACGTTATCAGCATAATTATTTTCTTTAATTAGTATTACATAGAAAATAGAGTTTGATCTTATGTACAATTAGAGACAAATTTAGAATTTATCCTTTTAACTATTAAAACTTATAAACCACCATTAGGTTTTTAGTATTATACGATAGAAAAATAACAAAGTTGATCAAATTTATAGGTATCACTTCTCACTCTAATCTCTTCTATTCTTTGTTCTTGTTTGATCTTAGGAATTGTTATATTATATTTAGTCATCTCATTAATTATTACGATTAGGTTTATGTTTTTAAATGTAAATGCTTTATAAGAATAATGCATTTGCCTCTTTTAATTTCTCCTCTTTGTATTTATATATATATATATATATATGTTTTATTGTGAATTATAAAATTCACTAGCTAAACATCTACTTACACTAATATTTTTAATATGGCATAATTCTTTAAATGTGAATGCAATTAATTTTATTCAATCATTTTATATAAGGTTCTACTAATTATGTGATGTTTTATATTCTAATTATCATTTTTATATTAGCTTGCATAAAAATATATCTTGTAAAATTTGAAGTTTTGGCTCTTAACATATCAAGCAAGAACTATTTTTCATGAGTGTTAGATGTTAAAATGCATTTAGACGCTAAAAGTCTTGGGAATACAATTACCATAGGTCATGAGGCATTTAAACAAGATAAATCACAATTTCTTTCACCGTCATCTTCATGAAGGTTTGAAAATAAAATATTTAATTATAAAAGATCCACTTGAACTATGAAATAGTTAAAAAAAAAAAGATATGACCATCAGAAAATAATAATTTTACCAAAAACTTGTTATGATTGGATGCACTTGATGTTGCAAGATTATAAAACAATAAGTAAGTATACTTCTGCAATATTTAAGATAAGTTCTCAATTAAAATTACGTGAAAATAAAATAACTTATTAGGACTTATTGGAAAAAAAAATTGTCAACTTTTCACATGTCTAATGTGCTACTGCAATAGCAATATCGTGAAAGGGATTTTAAGAAATACTCTGAATTAATCTCATGCCTTTCGGTGGTTGATCAAAATAACGAGCTATTAATGAAAAATCATGAAAGTTGTCCTACTGGCTCTTCTCCATTTCTAGAAGTGAATGCATCAATACACGATAATTATAGAAATGAAAGAAATCATGGTCGTGGTTGTGGCTGTGGCCATGGACGTGGTTGAGGACACTATAATTATCGTTTTCAATGTGTTAACAATTATTATGACCACCAAAAGAAAAATAAAAGAGAAAAGAAAGAGAAGATCATGGCCCAAGCAATCCTTCAAAAGGCACTAAGAATTTGTGCCACCGATGTGGTATGAGTAGGTATTGGTCAAGTATCCGTCGCACGCTTGGACATCTTGTAAAACTTTATCAAGCCTCCATCTAAAGGAAAGGAAAGAATATTGAAACAAATTTGACCTATGTAAACCCTAATTTTGCTCACAACGATTGTTAGAATTAAGTGACCCAAATTCTTATTTAAATAAAATACGATGGAAAATAAAATAAAAGTAAAATCCATATAGAACTAGACTTCTTTTATTTTATTTTAGAATAAGGTTTTAAACCTTATTAAACTCCATCTATTTTATATTGATTAGGATAAGGTGTTTCAATCCTACTAGAATATGGCTTTGCAAGCCTATAAATAGACATAGTCTATTCCTCTTGTATTTGAGTAAAAATTTTTCGACATAGTGAATTTTCTTCTCCTCTCGCCGTGGTTTTTTTCCGAAAGGGTTTCACGTAAAATTTATGTGTTCTTTATTTTTATTTATTTTATTCTATTTTATTTTTCACAAATTGGTATCGAGCTTAGGGTTATTCATCTCGATCACGGTAATGGCGTCTTTGAAGTATGAAATTCATTGTTGGATCGCAACACCGATTTGCGTTGTGGCAAATTAAGATGCAAGCGCTTCTTGCAGATGGATCTAGAGGATGCCCCGCTAGGATAGATAAGATGCCTTCGACATTAACAGATGAAGAGAAGAAGCGTAAGGATCGAAAGGCATTAACACAATTACATCGCATTTGTCCAACGAAATTTTGCAGGATGTGATGAAAGAGAAAACCGCCATTGCATTATGGAAGAGGCTAGAACAAATATGTATGTCGAAAACTCTAACAAGCAAGTTGCATATGAAGCGGCGTCTTTATGCTCATCGTTTGGAGGAAGGTGCGTCGTACACGAACACTTAACAGTGTTTAAAGAAATTCTCTCAAACTTGGAGGCCATGGAGGTTCAAGATGATAAGGAAGATCTAGGGTTGATTCTACTTTGTTCGTTGCCCCGTCTTATTCAACCTTTAGAGACACGATTTTATATAGCGCGAGTCTCTCACGGTTGATGAGGTTTATGATTCTTTAACCTCGTATGATAAGATGAAGCATCTTGTGGTTAAACTCAACTCTCGGGGAGAGGGTCTCATTGTTCGTGGGAGACAAGACCGAATGTTGATGATGATCGTGGTAGAACACGAGAACGGAATCCTCGTGGTAAATCTAAGGGTAGATCGAAATCTTCAAACAGAGGTAAAACTTGCAACTTCGCAAGAAGAAAGGGCACATTAAATCTGAGTGCTATAAGCTATAAAATAAGATTAAAAGGGAGGTGCGAATCAAAAGGAAAACAGCCGGAAAATTCGGTGAAGTCGATGTTGTAGAAGACTACGGCGATGGTGAACTTCTAGTTGCTTCATCAATGATTCTAAAGTAAGCGAGTGGATACTTGATTCAGTTGCACCTTCCACATGAGTCCCAATCGGGATTGGTTTACAACTTATGAAACGATGATCTGAAGGTGTTGTTTTGATGGGAAATAATGCTTCATGTAAAATCGCGGTGTTGGAACAATTAAAGTTAAGATGTTTGATGGAGTTGTCGAACACTTAGTGACGTGCGGCATGTTCGAATTGAAAAGAAATTTAATTTCGTTGAGTACTCTTGATTCGAAGAATGCAGATACACAGTGAAAGTGGGGTTTTAAAGATTTCAAAGGGTCCCTTGTTGTGATGAAAGGGCAAAGAAAGATTGCCAAGTTATATGTTTTCTGTGGTTCTCTTTATCTTGGTGATGCAATTGTCGCTTCCTCTTCCTTGTCGGATGATGATATTACTAAACTTTGGCATATCGCCTAGGGCATATGAGTGAGAATGGCATGGCGAATTAAGCAAAGAGGACTTCTTAATGGGCAAGGAATTTGCAAACCGAATTTCTGTGAGCACTTGTGTTTTGGGAAGCAAAAGAGAGTTCGATTCACTAGAGGAATCCATAACACGAAGGAAACGTTGGAGTATATCCATTCGATCGTGGGGCCGTCCGAGTGCCTTCGAGAGGTGGAGCTAATTATATGCTAACCTTTATTGATGATTTTTCCGAAAAGTTTGGGCGTTCTTCACGAAGCGAAAAGCGATGTGTTTTCCACATTTAAGTCTTGGAAAATTATGATTGAAAAAGCAGACGGAAAGCAGATAAAATACCTCGCATGCACAATGGCTTAGAGTTCGCTCGATGAGTTTAATAGATTGTGCAAGTCGAAGGATCATGAGACACTTGACAGTTCGTCATACTCCTGACAAAGCGGCGTTGCGAGCGAATGAACGAACGATCATGGAGAAGGTTCGATGTATGTTGTCAAATGCCAACTTACGAAGTCATTTTGGGCGCGACCTCTCTCGCATGTTTTTGATCAACTGATCTCCATCCGCTGCCATTGAGAAAAAGACTCTACAAGAGGTATGGTCCGGTAATCCCGCTAATTATTCTCGATTTAAAGATTTTTGGGTGTCCTGCGTATGCTCATGTTGATAATGGAAAATTGGAACCGAGATCCATTAAATGCGTTTTCTTGGTTATAAAGTGGTGTAAAAGGCTATAAGTTATGGTGTCCTGAAAATAGAAAAGTTGTGATTAGCAGAGATGTTGTTTTTGATGAAACGCTATGCTACCTAACTTATCTCTTAAAGACTCTTCCAATAAAGAAAACCAAAAGCGGTGGAGCATCGATTAATCTGAATCAACTCCTCAAGCCAAGATACAAAATTGAGAATAGAGTTGCTTCTTCACCGCAATACTCTATCGCCAAAAACAGGACAAGAAGAGAAATTAAACCTCCAAAGAAGTATGCCGAGGTTGATCTAGTTGCTTATGCTTTAAATGTGGTGAAGATATAGATGCGAATCAAGAGCCATTTAATTATTCGAGGCGATTAGTGTGAAGACTCGAAAAGTGGATGTTTGCTATGCAAGAGGAGATGGAATCACTCCACAAAAAGCAGAACATGGGATCTTGTAAAACTTCCTAAAGGTAAAAAGGCATTCGTTGTAAATGGGTGTTTAAAAGAAAGAAGGGACTCAGGAGTTGAAGAACCCGATATAAAGCAAGGCTTGTTGCAAAGGGTTACTGATCAAATTCCGAGTGGACTTCACAGATGTGTTCTCTCCGGTTGTTAAGCATAGTTCGATTCGAGCTTTGCTTGGTATTGTTGCCATGCATGATTTGGAGCTTGAGCGGTTAGATGTAAAACGCATTTTGCATGGAGAACTTGAGGAAGATATTTACATGCAACAACCGGAGGGTTTTATAGTCTCGAAAAAGAGGACTATGTTTGCTTGTGAAAAAGTCCCTTTACGGTTTGAAACAATCACTAAGACAAGGGTACAAGAGGTTTGATTCCTTTATGACTTCTCATGATTTCAAAAGAAGTAGTTTTGACAGTTGTGTCTACTTTAAGAAAAACAGTGATGGTTCTTTTGTGTATCTACTTCTTTATGTTGATGACATATTGATAGCAAAGAAAAGATAAAGAGAGATAAGAAAGGTTAAAGCCCAACTAAGTGAAGAATTTGAGATGAAAGATTTAGGACCAACAAATAAGATACTTGGTATGGAGATTCTCGAGATAGAAAAGCAAGTAAATTGTACCTAAGTCGGAAGGGTACATTGAGAAAGTTCTTTGCGAGTTCAATATGCGAGTGCTAAGCACGTTAGTACTCCTTTAGCGACCCATTTCAGACTTTCATCGGCCTTATCTCCTCAATCGATAATGAGATTGAGTACATGTCACATGTTCCATACTCTAGTGCAGAGGATCTCTCATGTATGCTATGGTTTGTTCACGTCCGTTTATCATATGCGATCGGTGCAGGTTAGCGATACATGGCGAATCTCGTAAAGAACACCGGAAAGCGATTCGGTGGATTTTAAGATACTTACGAGGCACTACTAATGTTTGCTTACAGTTTGGAAGAACTAAAGATGGAGTTATAGGGTATGTTGATGCTGATTTTCTTTGGAGACCTTGATAGAAGAAGATCTCTCTGAGTTACGTCTTTACAATCGGAGGTTGTGCAATTAGTTGGAAAGCCACTTTGCAAACTACATCGCTTTGTCTACCAATGAAGGTGAGTACATGGCGATTCTTGAGGCTTGTAAAGAAGCTATTTGGTTGAAGGGACTATTTAGTGAACTCAATGAAGACCTTCAAATCAGCACGAGATTTTGTGACGATCAGTGCCATCTTTCTTACAAAAGATCAAATGTTTCATGAGAGAACAAAACACATTGATATTCGGTATCATTTTGTTCGTGATATTATTGCTCGTGGTGATATTGTTGTGAGCAAAATTAGCACTCATGAAAATCCTGCAGATATGATGACTAAGTCACTTCCTATAACCAAGTTTGAGCATTGCTTAGACTTGGTTGGTGTTCATTGTTGAAGTTAAACCCTTAAGGGTTTTTGGAAGAGGTGAAGAACTTGTTTATTGAAAGTTCGCGATGAAGAACTTGTTCATTGAGAATTTGTGTCAAGGTGGAGATTGTTAGAATTAAGTGACCCAAATTCTTATTTAAATAAAATACGATGGAAAATAAAATAAAAGTAAAATCCATATAGAACTAGACTTCTTTTATTTTATTTTAGAATAAGGTTTTAAACCTTATTAAACTCCATCTATTTTATATTGATTAGGATAAGGTGTTTCAATCCTACTAGAATATGGCTTTGCAAGCCTATAAATAGACATAGTCTATTCCTCTTGTATTTGAGTAAAAATTTTTCGACATAGTGAATTTTCTTCTCCTCTGCCCGTGGTTTTTTTCCCGAAAGGGTTTCCACATAAAATTTATGTGTTCTTTATTTTTATTTATTTTATTCTATTTTATTTTTCACAACGATAATGGTTTTAAAAACTTTGCTGATATGATCCATCTTGATTAAGATGATTTCTTTGAGGCTAGAAATCAAGAATTTTAAAATATATAATAATATTTTATATTTATTTCATGATTTTATAATTCTTGTTATTCATGTTTGTGTGACTTTAGTATGCTTTAATATATGTTTTGAGTGTTTACAATATCTCTTATGATGTGTTTTGTTTCAATGAAGAATGTGAATCTTTTGGTTGAAATCAAGATCAAGAATGAAGACACATATCTTGCAAACAATACTACAATACATACTATACTTAATGATAGAAAATGCTTTTTTCATTTAATTGCAAGCAATGAAAATGTCAACATTATATTGACCGCACCTCGATGTGCATGCACAGAGGCTAAGAATCAACACTATTATACTTAAATATCTAGCGGCTTTACTACAAGTGTGACAGGTCAATTATAATATTTATAGTGTTATAATGGAACACCCGAGTATTTCAAGGATCGAACCCAAAAGAGTCGCCTACAAAGTGATTCCTAAGCAACTAACATGTAAATAAGGAATCTAACTAACTACTCATTAAGTTTTATATTACGACAAATTATATCAAGGTTAATTATATTAATTTGCTAACTAACACTAAAAAGGACTAAATCATAAAATAGACATAAATTAGGCAAATAACAATTAAATAACAAACAGCGGTTGGTTGATTTGCATATTGCTAATTAACCTTTGGATTAGGGATCTAAAAGGCTTAAACTTCTAATTGGCTCAATTTTACCTTCTGGTCACCATTTTACCAAATTAGACAATTTAGTTTCAACATGGGGATATGCTATTTTACATGTAGCAGCACTTGCATGCATTAATCCAACAAGTTATCATAAGTTCCCTCATTACAATTGGCTTTTGTTTAGGAGTCAAATATTTCCTATCTTAGAATTTTTTGATGTGCAGTATATATTCCAATTACTCCACCACAACGTATAAAGATGAACCCTCAAAGGAGGTTGGGAATATATGTTAGGTATGAATCTCCTTCTATAATTAAGTATCTCAAGAAATCTATTTACGACACGGTTTGTTGATTGTCATTTTGAAGTAATAGTATTCCCAACTTTAGAAGGAGAAAAAAAACAATTGGTAAAGAAAATTACATGGAATGTATCATTATCATCTCAATTAGATCCTCGAACAAATCAATTTGAACGAGAAGTTTAGAAGATAATACATTTGTAAAATATTGCAATTCAGCTGGTAGATGTATTTATTGACCTAAAAAGAGTTACTATATCTGATATATCAGTTGATATGCTCCAATAAGAATTGATTTTATTGTAGGACAATATGCTAATGTAAATGAAAGTATACCCCACCTGAAGCGTGGTAGACCAATTGGTTCCATAGATAAGAATTCTCGTAAAAAGAAAAGAGTAAATACTCTAGATGGTCATATTATAGAAGTGAGTGCCCAAGAAACGGCCAAAGACATAATTGACTAAAAAACCCCAAAAGATGTTTAAGTACCTAAAAATAGTAATAATGAAGAAATCTTAATAAGTTATATCCCTACGGGAAAATGATGAAACCAAAAAGATATAGTTGTCAACAACATTTTTATTATAATATTGCTACTAAAATAATAATAGAAAATGAGGATCTTGAACCTACATTTGCTAAGAAATGTAGAAATAGAAAAGATTGACCAAATTTGAAGATGCAATACAATTAGAATTAAATTTACCTGTTAAACGTGAGGTTTTTGGACCTATAGTTCAAACACCTAAAGATGTAAAGCTAATGGGGTGCAAGGGTATTTGTGGGGAAACAAAATGAGCAAAATGAAATCGTTAGATATAAAGCATGACTTGTAGCACAAGAAATTTTACAAATGCTTGACATTGATTATGAAGAGACATATTCTCCCGTGGTGGATGCAATCACGTTTAGATATCTTATAATTCTAACTATACATGAAAAACTTAATATGCGTCTAATGGATGTTGTTACAACCTATTTATATGATTCACTGGATAGTGAAATTTATATGAAAATCCCTAAAAGATTTATTATTGTAACAACTTGAAATTATTTAAGGATAAAATTATCCTAGAAGGATACGAAGTTTCCCGGGAAGATTATTCAATCAAATTAAGAATTTTATCTAAAGAAACCTTCAAGATATCCTGGCAATAAACTAAAAGCAAATGATAATTTTAATTTGAGATACAAACTTGAGACTTTTTTTTTTTTTAATTACAAGGAATGGATGCTTTTGCTATCAACAATGGCGATATTATGAAGGTGTTGGTACCTTAAAATTCAATCTCCTTAACCACACGGAGTGAAGCAACATGTAAATCACATCAAATGGCTTTGCTGGTCGGTTCAAAACAAAATGCCTTCGGACTTGCCTCACTCTCTTTTGCAACTTCAAATACTTCTTCTCTGGTATCCCTTTCAATATCCTCTTGATTTCTGGTATCCTCTCTGACGGAATATGAACCGAAAACTCACTCCAATCAAGCACATCGCTAAACGGTAGCTCATAGTTATCAGAGATTATAACCGGAACACACCCCATGGAGATTGCTGTGGCCACCCTTGGACTTGCCACTTCGTAGCCGCTTGGGCATAAGCAAAACTTTGTTTCCCCCATCAACTTGAAGTAATCTTTCTCCTTTGAAAGGTATTCGTGGACTTGAACTTCTTCGTCCTTGTCTTTCCAATGCTCCAACAAGAGCTTTCTTATGTAACCATGGGCTCCACCAGCGAAGAACGCGAGGATCGAACGGTTAGCCGGGGAAAGGTCGAGGTGCGGCGGACCAAGTTGAGCTTTCGGAATGTTGATTTCGGGCATGGAGACATCTCTTCGAGGGTTGTACTTTTCTGATGTGTTAGCGTTGCAGAGGACTCTGATGAAGTCATTGAACAGTGCTGGATTGGAATCTCCAATATCCGGTGCCTGCATTTCGTAAGTAATACAAAGTTAATGATACTAACATTAACATTTTTTTTATATTACATGCGTGCCTGCTTGCATACCATACATACCCAATCATGGCAAGAAATCAAGAAATGATCAGCTCCATTGCTTCGATTCCAATAAGGGTACTTATGAGCTACGATGCCAACATAATCAGCGACGACTCGGTGTAGCTGATCGCGAGAGTAGGTGACGAGAGGTCGGTAGAGGACTTTGACAATATTGGCTACACTAACTGGGATAAAAAATGCATGTGCCTCCTCGGGATGGCGAGCCAAAAACTGGCTCTTCCCACTCTCCATTTCGTCGATGAACTGCCCCTCGATGCCGTAGATGTTGCTCACCGGGCCCCCATGAACTAAGGGTGGCTCTCCTTCTCTATACACCCAAACCTTGAATCTCTTCTCCATTTCAATGTGACTCCTGTCATACCAGTTTTGTACTAATGTAAAATAGATGCGCAAGTAAAATAAATAAATAAAACTATAATTATTGGTTTTTCTATTCAATAATTTATAAAAAAATATGAAACTTAAATACATTTTAATTAAAATGACAAAATTACTAAGATGTTTTATTAAAATATATCTTCTTTATGTATTTTTCTAGATTTTATATAAAAATACGAGAAAGAAACAAATTTCATCAAAATAATATTTGTTACTTTGTAAAAATAAAAAGTTTTAGTAATTTCACAATTGGGTTGAGACTTAATTGATGGATAACACCAACCCCATTAAAGTCTTAAATAATAGTATATACTAGATTATGACACACCTATTATGTGGATAAAAATTTATATAACAAATATATTTATAAAAAATAATGTTAAAAACAAATGAAGGTTTAATTAAAATGGTAAAATTAATATATTGAATATCATGATGCTTTAGGTTCAAATCTATTTTTGCAAAAAGAGATAAAAAGAGGATATTTACTTTCTAGACTTTTGAACATTTTTATCTATATTAATCATTACACTTTTTTTAATCCATGTGATGGCGTGAAGTGACATTTTGATAATATACTATATTATTATATAGATTAAAAGTAAAACTAGTCGGTTGAGTTTTAACTCAATATTGGTATTATTGTCAGTGTAGGAGGATGTGAGTTCGAGTGAATTGAAGCGCATTATCCTACTATTTCAGGGTTGATGAGAGCTATGAATAATTCTAGACATTATATCAGAAAAATGATAATAGAACCTATAATAAAATTATTGTTAAAAAATATATAATTAATTATTAAATTTAAAAATTAATATAAAAATGAAAAAAATTTGCCGTAAGTAACTAAAGGTTGCTTTATCCTTAAAAATATGTCGGAAGGATAGGGAATTATTCCATTAACAATGCAATATATAGATATGTGGTCCTTATTGGTTAATGCATATCTGGAAATTAAACACAGTCTCTTCCCTCAATATTTACCTTCTAAATTTAGTCATTTAAGCATTATTATTATAAATACAGGGATTAAGTTGAAATTTTTTTTATCTTTTATCTCTGGGCTCAGAAAAAAGGAAAAACCTTAATCTATGGAAGAGATTACAATTCAAGGTTCTCTAAATTGAATTCATCATTTAAACAACTACAAATTAACAGGAAAAAAGGGGTTGGATTTCAATTTTTTTCCTTTTGCAAATAAAACCTTAATTTATAGGCATAAAACGGATTAAAAAGGAAAGTGATCAGATTTGTGATTTTAAAATTGAATTGATAGTCGGTTAAATTATTGGTTTTTAGTTTGATATGCTTGGATTAGTTTAATTAATTTGGTCAATTTAATTAAATAAATTATTTAAAAATTATAAAAATATTAAAAAATAAAGAAAATCGATTCAATAAACTTTTTTAATCTGGTTCAACTAATTTGTATTGATTCAGAGTCACTTAATTTAACATCTTATTCCGGATTGATACTCAGAACGATTCTCAATTCAAACAATTGAACTAGTCTGTCCAGTCCGGTCCTAAAAATAGTGTTATAAATATTAGGATTCCAATGGGTTTAAGGGTTAAAAATTGTAATTAATAACAGTACCATTTAAAATAAAAAGTAAATTAACATATACGATTACATGAAAATGGATAATAAAACTTAACTGATGAAAAGCATATGGATTTCTGTAAATGATTCCTCTGGGAACGAAGGTCTCTTTCTTGTATGATGTATAGTTTCGTACAAGAATTGCTTCACGTATAGCCGCTCGTGCTTTGGCCAAACCCTCTTCTACTTTCTCCAAACTGCTCTTTCTCTACCCAAATTACCAAATCAAACAACGATGAAATCACCCAATAAGCATTAACATAAATTAAAGAGATAAAAACAAAAATCAGTTTATGATACTGCTCAATGTTCCGCACTTTATTAGGCCTTGTAATGGCGTTCCCACCAGTTGTTGCATTAAGGGATGTCAATGGAGCCGGTGAAGCAGCTGATGGTGGTGGCAATGGAGGTGATGATGGTGCGGTTTCTTGACTAGTTTTGATATGGGAATTGGGTGGGAAAGTGGAGAATAAGATGGTGAGTTTGCTTTGGTACTTCAATGGAGATGATAAATACAAGACAAGAAGACAGAAAGAAAGTGAAGCTGACAGTAGCAGACGATTAATATTATGGCAGACAACTTCTGCCATTGTCTCTCAAAAAGAGAGATTTGAAAGAAATAGACAATAGCAGAAGAAATGTATACATGAAAACCAGTTCTTCTATGGAAATTTATCGAGGGCTGTAATTGACTTGCATTCCAGATTGACTGTTTCTAGTGAAACAAAAAAGGTAACCGAAAGAATGGAGTTAAACTTTAAGAAAACATATATACCAAAACAGGCTATTAAGGTGTGAACCTGTTTTCAGCATTTATTTATATTTTGGTACATATCTTAAAGCCATTAAAAGTTAGAAGATCATAGAAAAGAAATTGGGGTTGTTCATATATACCGAAACAGGCTCTTAAGGTTGAGGGGTGGATGGGTTTTGAGAAGAAGAAACGATTGAAAGAACACCCTCCGTGTTAGAATAATAGTTGAGAACATTAAGGAAGAGAGTGTTAGGAAAGAATCCAGTGCAATTACTGCCAACAGCTCAAACACCCCCATAGTTCCTTGATTCACTCCATCGTCCAAGCCTTAACAGCAGCCATTAACTAAGGTCAATTCTTTCATGATTCTCTGTTCCATTTCTAACCGAAGATTCACTCACATGTTCCTCAATAGACCAAGAATTGGGTTTGTCTAAAGACTATTGCACTTTTTAAATTCCAAGCAGGTCGCTCACCGTATTATCCACTGCACATGTATTTTTTCCAAAGTCTTGATCCATCGTATACGATTTTTCTAGAATTAGATTCTTTACCCCCTTTTTGGGGTTCATACATGGAATTGGAACTTCGATTTCCAGCGCAATCATTACCAATCTCGGAATTATCACAACGTCCACTAAGCTTATTCAATGAATTATTTTCTTACTCCATCTTTCCTGACTTCTCATCTCCATGAACTATGTTCACATCTTGAATTTGGAGCACAAAATTTTTAGCTTCAAAGTAAAAGTTTGATTATTTTTCCTACCATTTCAGCTAATATTATAAATGTTGCGGAATTACAAGTGTTTAACTCGGATGAAAACAGTCATGTAATAGATTTAGAAACATTGGTTTAAAAATTAGATCTTACTTTGATTGAAATGGTAAAATTGTGTTAATGAGGAGTTTGATGTCTTTGTTCAAATATCTTGTTTTTCATATATATATTCTTTTTTGAAATTTATTAAAATACAAAAGATGTTAAAAATATAAAACGATATAAATACCTTTAAAAACAAAAGCACTTTTAGAGAGAAGCTAAAATTTTTAAGTTCTGAAAAAAAATGATTTTAAGTCAATTTTTGGCTTGAGAAAAATACTTTTTCTCTCAAAAAAATAGTTTGTTTAGAAATTTTTTATCCCAAAAGTGCTTCCTAGAAGCAATACTAAACTAACTCTAAATGAAAGAAACTTTCAGCAATTGCTCAATTGAGTTGAGACGCTGTTGAAGTGTGACATCAACTCAATTAACTCTTTAATTATTGTATAAATATTTTTCATTTTGGGGTTATAAGTTTGAGTTTTGTCATCCTGGTAGATCATAAAATTTTATGAGTTTTGATGGTTATAAAATAAAAGTAGGAGAGGTAAAAAAGAGAACTCCCCTAGTCATCAGCTGAAATGTGGTCCTTATTTGGAAGTAAGTGGCGTGATAATGAGCTAAGCGGAGGCAAACTTTTTGCTTGGAGAAGAAGATGATGGAGCTTGTGCAACAGGCAAAAAGAAAGATGATTATATCCATGATTGGTTAGTGGTGACGTGCGCTCCAGTGAACTTTTTGCTATTTTATGTGAATATTTTCGATTTTGTGCACGTTCTAGTAGGCCAAAAGTTTGCTCCAGCGGAGTTTCCTCTAATTTTTATGTGAAATTTCTCAAATTTTTGCACTCTCCAGAAGACCAAAAGTTCGCTCCAATGGAGAAAGCCTCTAATTTTAATGCACTTCTTCACATATATCGGAGTTATGTGTTATGTTCCTAAAATTCTGTTTATATTTCTCTTTGGTCGAGCATTTATTGCATATCATTGGGCTTAAGTTATCTCCTTGGAAACTTATATGATATTTGAAGTTCTGTTATTTTTAGGCATATTACTTCGATGCTTTTTAGAATATATAAATTTCCTGTAGTATTCAAATCCTGTTTTATCGAAATTAAAATAAACATTAATCCAAAATTTTGATATAAAATTGATAATAGAAGACAAGAAAATGAATCACGAAAGATAATTTAATTATAAATACAATTGGTGTATATAAGTAATAAGTTGTGAATGTTGCTTGTCATGTTACTACTTGAAATTTCTTACCTTAACCTTGTCATGTCAATGTGCTAATATTAATGTGCAACCATGGAGCCTTGCGAATTATGTGTCATGTTATGTTGCTAGGGTAATATGTAAGCTAAACTTGTTAAGTTATATGAATGGAAATACTCATCATAAACCACGTAAGTATAGTGATTTTTCAATTGAATTATTAAGAATTTTATACTTATGTACGGTTTTTTTTATATATAGATTCTCACTTTCGGATTTTTAAAGTCTAAATTGATTCAAAAGTATCACATTATCTACAAGATCATTAAGAATATCTACTTAACACATTTTTACTTGTGGGCCCACAAGTTGTGGAATATATCTAAGGTGTCAACGTGTATAAACGAGTTGTTCTGTTGCAGGCTCTATTGGTTATATTTATCTATATTATGTTTGAAATTCTAGTCAATTATGTCTATATATAACACCATTTCCTTTCTTGGGAAAGTTATGATAATATCTAAAATTATTTGGAACTTGTTGATGAAGATGTTTAGGTTAATATTCGTGAGTAGAGTTGTTTATGAGCTAAGTCCAAACTTGATTTAAAAGAAAAAAATCATGCTCAACTTTATTTTTGGGTAGACTTAGTTCGAAAAAAAATTTATTTTATTGTTTAAAAATAATAAAATAATTATTTTATATTTTATAATTAAATTTAAATTTTAAATTTTATTATTTAAATTAAATTTCTCAATTTGAAAAGATAAAATCATTGTTCAATCCCAACTCTTGAACAGAGTTAACCATAGAGCTATCTAGATGGGGTGCAAACTCTATGGAATTATTATCATTGAGAATTTGCCATCTAGTCGATGAAGCACAACCATCTTTATAGCAACTAGACTATTTTCTTACCTATCATTCCTATAAAGATTGTGTTTTTAGTTATTTTAAATTTTGAAAGATTCGTTTATGCTCGAACTTATTCAAACATTTATGGGATGATTCGAAGTGAAAGTTAAAAATGTTCCAAAGTTTTAAATTTCTCCAAAGTTTTAAATTTCTCTTAACCTTGATTTGTTGAATTTATTTACTTGTCCTAAATAATGATGTCTTAAGATATTAAGTTGTATTTGTCTTGCATCTATCTTAGTAATTAAGTTGTATTTGTCTTGCATCTATCTTAGTAACATCTCGTACTCGTAACGATCATCGAGATATGTATTGGGTGTTGCAATACTTAGTTTTTATAATTTTTGAATTTTAAAAATTTAAGCTTAATACAAATGTAACATCTTGATAAATTTGTTTCTGCTTCTCTAAATATCTAACACAAATATTTGTCTGCTTTGGTGGTTAAGTGTTCTAGGTGTGTGTATGAAGTCTTGGGTTCAAGTTTCACATTTGATAAAAAAATTTATTTTCATAATCCTAGCCCTAACCGTGTTGATTGGATTTTTATAAAATTGTTTGATAATCCATATTAGAATGGGCTTGTTGGTCTGGTGGTTGAGTGAGTGTTAGTGTACCTTTGGGTCTTATGTTTGACTCTTTGCGTTAGCGAGGGTGTTATATTTTTGCTCTGTTATCTGATAAAGTTTCGATGGAGTTAGGATGTTGAGGGAGTTGTGAGTAGTGGGATTGTGAGAGGAAATTAAGGGATGTGGCAAATCCTTATTTCGTTCTTATTCTTCAATTTTGTTGGTAAATCTATTGTCCTATCGTGTCTTTGATTTTGTCAGTTCTCTGATCGGTTGGTAAGTATACTCGTCATACCTTTATCTTTTAGTTGGAATTTTAGTAATTGTAATCTGAAGTGACTGAGTGGTGGTAATTTGTGTTTAGGAGCAGATTACGGAGCAGGGAATTGTAGTCCAACGATATAGTGTGCGTAAGGGATTGTTTATCGATAGTGGTAAGTCAAATTCAATAGTCAATCCGCTAAATCGTTGTTGGGCACTCTGTTTTTAGGTTTTGGAAGACTCGAGATTGTTTTTGCATCTAATCGATACCAAGTGTGTACCCAAAATGCAGAAAAACGAGCTTCGACGAAAGCTGAAAAACCACACTATCTATGCCATACGAGTGTGTGCCTAGTCGTGTGGTTAGCCATCTACGAGACACAGTCGTGTGATCGACGAAGGCTTGGTCATGCGCAAGACACAGTTGCGTGGTGGTTGGAGTGTGGCCGTGTGAGCCACACTAGCTAGGCCAAGTTGGGCGTGTGGGCCACACAAGCGTGTGGGTTTTTGGGCCAGGTCGTGTGGGCCACACGGGTAAGGCCAATCTGGGTGTGAACCACACAGGCGTGTGGGCCCATACGGGCATGTAGGCCCATATTTCTAAAAATTTCCCTAGGGTCGCAAGGGTTGTTCCGATCGACTGTGGGCCTACCGTAGAGTCTGTAAGGGCTAACCAAACCTTAAAACTATAGATCTAATAGTCTGATATTATGTTCTTAGTATGATAATGCTATGCATGTCTGATTATTCTGATATCTGTACATAAGCATGTTAAGCATGTCTAGTATGTTATTTTGTACTTGTTTCTGTATATGATTGTGGGGTGGGATTTGTATATGAGGAGAAAGTATTTTGTACGGCGATCATCGCCTATATTTTGGCAACTTGGCTGCACATTATCTGACATGTGTCGTAATGGCACGATATGGTGTGTAGGGATGGGCGGGTGTTTTTAACCCCACATGGTGTGATGGGATGGTCGAAGTAGGTGTGCAGAGGAATGGGAGAGGATTCTGTATATCTGATTCTGTTTACTGTATCTGAAAAGGGCATGAGCCTAACTCTGTATCTTTATGTTTGCATGCTTAATTCTATTGGGTTACACACTGAGTTTACGAAAACTCACATTCGTTTGTCTGAACTGTTCAGGTAATCCACAGACTTAGGTAGATCGATGCGACAGAGCCTCTCGGTGACCACGAGTTAGTAAATTGATTAGGTTTATGGTTTTTATTTAAGGATTATTTCTGGATTTTTGTAATAATTGGACTCTCTGGACTTTTTGCTTGATTTTCTTTTGAATTTGGATTTTCGTTTTAGTACTTAATTTGTAACTGATATCTAAAAACTATGGTTTTTACTAAAACAATGGTTTTCTAAAAATACGAACTGCTTTCTTTAAATACAATATTTTTCATAAGTTTCTGCTATAAAACATGTTTTAAGGCAAATTGATTAATTGAATAAACGTTTTGACAATGGATAAAAGCAAATAAGAGTTGAAAAACTAAAATGGTTTTAACGTGTAGATTTCGTTATCAAAACTCATTCCTTGTGACACCTCCGGATTTGGCCATAACGCCTAAGCCAGGTTTGGGGTATTTCAACAAATGACAACTATTAAATCAATTAACTAATCTTTTTGTTTGTATTATGTGAATATAGAAAGCTGGCATAATATTACACACATGATAATAAGTTTACCGGATCAGATTTTGGAAATAGTAGAAATTAACAAATTTAACAAGTACCATTTTGGTCAAGACTAAAATTTTAAAATTTGAAAAATACAGATACTAAAAATCAACAAATAAAAATATTGAGACTAAATCCACAATTTATACATAATCCAAGGACTATGAGCAGAATTTAACTCTATTTATACAATGCTTTTAATGACAAATCGTAGCAATTTATGATAGATAACTAAAATTTTGACCCATGATGCATTGGTTATGTCACTTCTTTTTTTGTTTTTCTTCATGTGACATATATCGATCTCATAGTTAAATAATTTTTAATGACGAATTGAAATTTATCGTGAAATATCAAATTTTGTATTGTCAAATTTTCATTTCATCCTACAATAATAATACTAATAATATTATAATTGATTTAAATCTAAAGAATTCAAGCAGAAATTTTTTAGGGCAAAATTGAATTATAAATTTTAAAATGTCAAAATATAAAATTTATCATGTATTAATTAATGATTTCATTATTTTTGAAAAGACTAAATAAATTTTCTTTCTTTCTTTTGGGGTTAATCATAAATTTTACCTTATATTAATTTATAATTTAATCATTTATAAAAGATTAGAATTGTAATTTTTCATTTTAGGGGCCAAAAACCCTGAAAGTATATTTATTTCTATATGTTATTATTACCATGATGTCAAATTATTATTATTTTGATATTAACAAATATTCAATTTAGATTATAATACAAATATAATTAAATAATTTATGCTAACTCATTGTTAATATTGTAATAAATGAAATATACATTTTAACTCATTGTTAATATTGTAATAAATGAAATATACATTTTAAATGTGTTTTAATAATTAATAAAATTATTTGTAAATTTTAAGTTAAAATATAAATCATATTTACCTTTTATAGTTAATATAAGTGAAGGATAAATTTATAATTTGTCATCAGAAAGACAAAAATTAGAATTTTTAGTTTTTTGGTTTGTTTTAAAATGTCGATTTGAAAAAACTAGTTCTACTTAAAATACTTTATTTATTAATATTTTTAGTTTGAATAGGGGTGAGTGTTCGATCGGATCAAGTCAAATTGAGTAAAAAAATTCTGAGTTAATCGAGTTGATGAATCATATTTTATCATTCTAACTTGATTTGAAAATTTTCAAATTGAATCAAGTGAAATGAATTTTGAACTGAGTGAAATCGTTGGAGTTAAATTAAAAAATTAAACAAGTCAAATTAAAATCTTATTACTATATAATTAATTCCATATTAGAGCACAAAAATTTAAAATCATATATATTTGAAACTATTTCAAAGCAAAATAATAATAATAAATATTTTAGTATGATAAACTTGAATAACTATTAACTTTTAGGTCCCAAAATTATTATTTTAGAAAATTGTTAAATTTTTAAATTTTTATATATTCTTTATTAGATTAAAAATTATAATTTTTAAAAATATGAAATTTAAAATTTTATAAATTTTTAAATTTTTTGTAATTTTGTTAAAATAAGATAAATTTGCTCATTTTCAAAATTAACAGGAATCAAAGGGTATTTAAAACAATATGTTATTTGAATTATTTAAATTCTTCAAATTGTAAAATTCAACTTGAATCGAACTCGAAACTCGAATTATTTATGTGAGTTAACTAATTCGAGTTGACTCGAATAATTTAAAAAACTCTATTCAATTAACTCGAAGTTCAAATTTAATTTTAATTTTTTTAATCGAATCAAATTTTATACACATTTATTTAATTTAACTTAGAAAAACACTAAGGTATTAGAGTCGGAGATTTGAAGATGAGTAGTGATGGCTTATAGAGGTCGGAAAGGCTGTGAAGTAGGCATAGACGTAGCTTAGTGCTGCACTAAACCAACACGACTTTTATTAGGTTTATATAATAGAGCTTTTGCCCTGACTGAAGCTAATGAAGGCAGAGTTATAGAGGAGAGTACACAAGTGGTTTCCTTTCCACTCACTTTTATTAGGCAGGCAATTGTTACAGCTTAATTCTAGGAAGTCAGCAATCTAAAGCTATTTTACTCCAATTTGGAATTAAAAAATTAATATTTTAAAATTGGATCATAGGACAAATAAATTAGATCATCGATTCTTAATTTAGTTTACTCAATAGATTAAATTGATTGTCCAATTCAATTGAATAATTTATTAAAAATCATAAAATTTAAAAATATATATCAAAAATGGAGAAAACCAACTCAATTGTTTAATTAATTTTTTAGTCTGATCCAACCTCTTATTTCAATTTCAATTAATTCTCGATTCAATTAATCCAACTAACAACTTTGATCTAATTTTAAAAACAACTAACAAGCAACCCTCGTAAATAACTTGAAATTATCCAAACTCAAATGATCTCTCTCAAAAAACCTATTAACAATACAAACTACCCAAAATAATCAAACTTAAAACAATATCCAGACCCAAATGTATCCAACTTGTTACCAATTCGAAAATTTAAAAGGAATCTTAATATCTCTAGTAAGTTTTTGAACAATTTATGATTTTATAAATTGATTTGTAACTGACAAAATAAAACCGAATTTGAAAAAAAATTTATAAATTTTGATAATTTATTATATTAAATTTAGAATTTAAAGAGTTTTGTATTTGTAATTGATTAAAATTTTATAATTAATGAGCTTTTAAAATTAAAAATTAATTTTTTATCTTTCATTTAAAATATTGGAAGAATAATATTTTAATTTTTCTAAAATATCAGTATTCTAAACTGTACCATAGTTTTCTTATTACTCTCATAAAATTGATTATATCTATTCTCTTACGTGTTAATTAAATAAAAATCGTGAGTATCAATACTTTTCGTCTAGGAAGTGTGCATCCTCTTATCCTATTTTATTATATACATTAAAATTATCAATAACAATAAATTAGATTATGAGATACAATTCCATATGAAGTTTGGTGTATTTATATTTTTAAAAAGTTAAATAATATGTCATCTACAGTGTCATTATATCAATATTTATATAAACAATAAATTAATTTCCATACTCCTACAATGTACAGGTTTTATTATATGTAAAAAACGATTAATGTATGTTATTAGTCTTTATACTTTATGAAAAATTAGAATTTAGTTTATGTACTTTTATTTTTAGGAATGTAATACTTTTATTTTTCAGATTTCAAAATTCAAGTTTAATTATTAACCATGTTAAATTAAGTTTATCACAATGTCATTTTTTAGTTATACGACTATTGAATGAGTATTGTTTTTTATTTTAAAATGTCGCACCAAAAAGATTAACAAAAAATTTTATAGTATTAACGGTTGGCCATGAATTTTGAAATCAGAAAAGTAGATGGATTGAATTACCGAAAATAAAATTATAGGGACTAAAGTCTAAATTTGTAAAAAGTATAAGGATTTATGACATATTTTAACTCAACAAATATTTAATTAATTTATATTGTATGTTTAAAATGAACATATTTACACAATGAATAATTTTGGGATTAAAATATAATAAATGATTAATAAAAGAAGTTTATAATTGAAAATTAAATAATTCATAAAATGATTTATTAGTTAGATAGGAGAGATTTATTTACATAAATTTTTATATGATTAATATTTTAAGAATCTGTTAATCATGTTTGATTGGTATAGTTCATGTATGTTAAGTTTCAGATCGATTTAAAATTTACATATATGATAAATATAATTATATTAACAAAAAAATTAGGAAATTACTTAAAAAAAGTTTAAATTAATTATTTTATAATTAAAAGAGACTAGAATTGCTATTATACCATTTAGATAATTAGATACCCCTGCCTAGAAACATGAGAAATGAAGAGACAGCAGATAAATTGCAAGTATGATTCTTCGTATATTGCTGCTTTGGCATGAATGAAGATTGAAGAAAAATATTTGAACTTGATAAAATATAATGATTCTTTGTATATTGCTGCTTTGGCATGAATGAAGATTGAAGAAAAATATTTGAACTTGATAAAATATAAATCCCAAGACCCCTAACCCCTCAAAAGGATACAAATACATATTTCTGTATACATATAAAATAAAACAAATGAATATTCCTCACAGTTACATGACTTAATTGAACAGACATAAATTCAGGTTTTGAAGAAGAAAAAGAGCTTTTTAACAGCCATTACGGTCACGCCATTCCAAGAATACAAGAGAAGCACCATAGTGAGCCAATGCCCCCATCACCACTAGTATGTGAAATATTTGATGACTATGCCCCGCTATATCAAACCATCCAGGCTTCAGCCTCTCCGGAATTCGAGTAACATAGAACATGGTCCCTGTTAAATAGAATACGGCCATGGCTGACTCATAGGCCAAGGTCACATTGCGGCGTGGATTCGACCAGTTGACGATCGAAGCATGGATTCCGGGGACAACGCCAAAGAGCCCCATGGAAGTGAAGAGCAAAGCTCGGAATGCACGGAATTTACTGGTTGATAAGGTCGGTGATAGCAGTGTTAGGATGGTGAACAAGCCTAGAGCTGTGATTCCACCAAGGTAGACAAAGTGCCATTGTGGATCACATTGAAAAATGTAGTAAATTGGTGGAAAAAACGATGTGATGATCATGGTAGTGATTCCGGTATAGTCGAGTCGCAGCAATGTAAGGTTTAGATGGTGTGAATGACAAGAAAAGAGATGGCAAACGCTGCTCGATAGGAGGCAGAACAAGGAGCCGCCTAAGAATACGTAAAACGGCCACCGTGTAACGGGTGTCACCGGAAGTGTAACGTCTGATTCCGGGGTAGTTATTTGCCTCAAATTGACGAGATTTGTTATTCCCTGCAATTCTCCAAAATTAAGTTTAGAAAATGAAAAGAAAAGCAGGCATAACAGTAAATGCCATGGGGCACACTCACCAGGAAAAGGTCTTCAGAATCATAAGAAACATTGGTGTGGCCATTAATGAGAAAAGACCTGCATCAATTGCATAACATAAACTCTTGATTTAAGATCCTGATTGAAATCTTTAGCAAATTTTTAATGGAATTCTCAGATTTCAATCACCAACTTTAAAACACTAAAACTAATAAGCAGGCATACATCATAAGAAAGTGACCATTGACCAATGCCATTGACAGCCAATTTGATTCTTCTGTGTACTGAGCCGAGTTTGAATTAATTGCATTCATTACGTTTGGTTGAACCATCAAATACTTGCCTCAGACTCAAACCCCACTGCGTGCATCCTTTCTAAATTTAACCCAAGGCTTAACTTCGGTACGTGGTTCATAGGATCATCCTTAAGAGACTAAATATGAGACTAAAACCCCAGCATTTAAACTCGCACTCGAACTCTTTCTAGATTGAACCATTCATAAAATAAGGAAGAACCCTTTCTTTGGAGTCAGTGATCAATTAATATTTTATTGTTTGAGAGATAAAATTTATGTAGTAATTTCTTCATGTTCATATCCAACATTTCTAAACTACCTTCCAACTTGTAATGCATTAGGAAAATTTTGAATCCTCATTTACATTTCATTAATCATGACAATGAATTAATTAGTAGAACCTGTTCAGTATAATCATGTCCTTTTTGTTGCTTTTAAAGTGAAGGAAACACAAAAAGAATTTAGAAACATTTCACTAAATTGAAAAAATGAAGGGGGTTTCAAAAACCTTAAAACGAACCTGGTTAAGAATGTAATGAGATCCGCAACTTGTGGGAGTTCCAACAAGTTCGCCATGGTTAATCCCAAAAATAGAAGAAACCCAAGTAAATGCCTACACAGTCCAACATAAAAACACAAAACTAAATTAAGAAAAAAAGAAAGAAAAAGAAACCATGGAACTTTGTGTTTCAAACATACGTCCAAACATTAAGTGTTTCATTATGCCAACGAAAGACGCTAAAAAGAGCTTCCTTGAGAGACCAATTAGCCCTATAATAATTCAGTATAAACTCATTGTCCTTCATATAGTCCGGTAACTCCTTGTACGACACCAAAGCATACGACCGCTTTTTCGCCTTGGTCAAGCCTTGCCGCCGATCATCATCACCTAATTTCTTCATGATTTTCATATCAACAGCTTCATTCGAAATAAGCTTGGAATCGAGGGTTGGATCCATCTCCAAAACAAACGCTTGATTTTCAATAAAAGTAGAGAACTATTAAAGGAAGATTTATATAAAGAAGAAAGAATTGATGATGGGAAAAAGGGGGGGGGGGGGGGGGGGTTAGCTATAGAAGATGGGAGATAGATAGCTAACTACACCAACTGCAACATTTAAAAGGGGGGGAGAGAAAATCGAAACACTGAGGGTATGGGGGTTGCTTTTTGCATGCAAAAATGCAAAACCAAACCAAAGAGTGGGGAAAGGAAAACAAGGTTGTTGGTAGGTAATCAACAAATATTGTGGGTTTTGTGGGACCCCCATTAATATTGGGAAGGAACTCATTTACTTTTTTTAAGTTTTTATCTTTTCATAAAATTAATCATGATTTATTTACCTAAAAGAAATTATTTTAACTTTTTATTTATTTTCTTTTCAGTTTAATTTTGAACTTATAGTTTTGTTAAGTTTGCCGATATAGTATACACAGATTGTCACATAGATATCATATTAATAATTAATTAATTAATTTTAAATTTTTAAAATTTTTTTAAAATTAAAATTATTAAAATATATAAAAATATTATTTTAAATTTTTAAAAATAAATTAATTATTAACATGGCATACACATGAATTGCCACAAGAGTGTCACGTTAATAAAGTTAATAGATATTAATTTTTCGATCTATTTTGGAGTGATTTGACAAACAACAAAATTTAAAAGCTAAAGAGTGAAATTTTAAATAAATTACTAAAATAACTTCTTTTTTATAAAATTGAAGGGTCAAATAAGTATTATGCCTAAATTAAAAATGTTTTAAGAGATATACATTTTGGCCAATTGTTATAAAAATTAGATTTGCAGTCAAATAAGTGAGATCATTTATTTTGTTTTAATCAATTAGACTCTAGTTTAACTATAATTAAATAATTAATTAAAAGTTCATAAAATTAATAAATTTATAAAAATATTAAAATTTATAAATTGATTTAACCGTTAATTTTTTGTCTCAATTTCCATTATTTTGCCAATTCAGAATAGTTTGTTTAGAGGTTGATTCAATTCCTTTGTCCAAACTAATATACCAATCAATTTTTAATCTAATTGGTCTAGTCCGGTCTAACTCCAACAACACTATTTGGGTGGATTAAGTATAAAGATTAATATATTATTTGGTACTTAAATTTGACTTCGATGTTCAATTTAGTACTGAGTTCTTTTTCCCAATTCGGTATCTAAGTTTTTCTAATTTCATACTTAAGTTTTTTTGTCCCAATTAAATACATAAGTTTGGCTTCTATGTACAATTTAGTACATGAGATTATTTGTCTCAAATAGGTACCCATGTTTAATGTAACTTTTGGCCCCTAAACTTGGCAAGTAAGTCCATATTGGCCTTTAAACTTTTTTTTATCTATTTTGACCTTTGAACTTGAAAGTCGTTATTTGTTTAAGTTCATTCTATTAATGATTGTGAAAAAGAAAAGAGATAACGTAACTTTTGGCCCCTAAGCTTGGCAAGTAGATCTACATTGGCCCTTAAACTTGACAACTAAGTTCACTTTAATACTTGCATTTTTATTTTTTTTGTTCACTTTGGCACTTAACTTGACAACTAGGTCCATTATGCTCCCTGAACTTAAAAATTTTAAAAGTTTGATGATGTGGCACTCTAAGAATTGGTGGTCTAGCATGTTCAACCATGGGTTCGGTTATTAAAACACTGAATATGAAACTCAGATATTGTACCACATCATCATAAAAAAAATATTTTTCAAAATTGGAGTGCCACATCATCGAACTTTTAGATTTTTCAAGTTTAGGGATCAAAATGGCTTAGTTGTCAAGTTCAAATGCCAAAGTGAACCAAAAAAAAAAAGTACAAGTACCAAAATGAACCTAATTATCAAGTTCAAGAACCAAAAGTTACATTATCCTCTCTTTTTTCATGGTCATTAACAGAATGAGCATAAAAGAATTCTATTTTTAAGTTCAAAGGTCAAAGTGGATAAAAAAAAGTTTAGGGGCCAATATAAATCTACCTATCAAGTTCAAGGGCTAAAAATTATATTATCTCTTTCTTAAACAATTAAGTACATTTTTGTCTTAATTAAATATATATTTTCTTTATCATTATAATATTGAAAGAGAAGGAGAAGAAAGATGACACAATTTAAAATTCATATTATCTCTTGGTATGTAACATACTTTTCCATATTTAATTATAATATATGTTGTAATCTGGTCTTACTGTACTTAAATCTAAGATATTGAAATTCAAGTTTTACTGCTCATATTTTTATATTTTTAATCTACATGCTTTATATTTTCAACTTTTTCAAATTTCAAGCGGATAACAGCTTCTTTACATGAGTTCAATTCAAGTTTACCCTTATTCTTTTTAGTTAAACTTCATCTTTTATCTTTTAAAAAATCGAATTTAATTATTAATACTTTAAAAAGAGTAGAATTGTTGTTTTCTTAATAAAAATATTGACTAAAACATTAAAATTTTAAACATGTCAATCCGTTCATGCTAATTTTTTAAATTTTTATTTTTAAATTTTGAATATTGATCTTTTAATGAAATATAGACTAAAATATTAAATTTTAAATTTTTTGAATATTTTTATAATTTTAAATTAACATATAAAACAAATATTATCATGTCATGTGGATTACCTTGTAGGTTTTCACGTCAATATCATTAAAAATTAATTTTGTAGTTACATTTATGTTAAAAATGAGATTTAACATTTTTAAAAAGTAGAAGGTCAAATTTAGTTCAAAAATAAGAATTAAATTGATAAAAAATATAAATATTGAGAGTTAAAATTTACCATGATCAACTCTTTTAGGAATTAAATTGATGGATGCCATGGTCTAGTTTTGCTGAAAGGATTTCTTTTGTTCTTTCTCTTTTCAATATTATTCTTTTAAGTATAATCCGTATTAGTTGTTTAGATTTTTATATAAATTGCATTTAATTATATGTATACACCTAAATTTTGATAGAGATACATCTCGAATTATATATAAATTTTGATTTAATGTGTAATTGTAGACATAAAATTCTAGTTGTGGCTTAAATGTATACTTGGAACTTTAATTTTGATTTAATCATACACATTTTAAAAAATAAATACATCAATTTATTTTTATATTAAATAAATATAAATATTTATGTATGCAATATGTAAACATAAAATGATGTTATATCAATAATTGTGTTAATAATTTATAAGAATTGGATCAAATTAAAATTCATGTATACAATTGCACATTAAACCATTGTTCATGTATGCTTTTGGGATTTATCCTATTTTGATATTTTATTTTTGAAAAATAATAATTTATATTTATCTTATTTATGATTACAATTTTAAATATATCTAATATAAATTTTTGAAAAATTATATTAAAAATTTACACAAGTTAAGTAGTTCACACTTTTTTTTTCTTCTACTTTATTTATTGAGCCATCTTTATTTAATTTTAAAAAAAGATTAGCTAGAAAATTAGGCAACCGTTTTTTTTCTTTTCATCATCAGAGAGACAGGTGGCCTACCATAGACCGTTGATTTCTTTTGTTCTTTTTTCTCGTTTGCCCTGCCAAAATAACAAAACGTTTCTTGTCTGTGTAATAACTTGTTAAGCTAATCATAACCTTGCTTTATTAATTACTGATTAATGGTCTGCTATATAGTTATGGGATCAGCGGCGAATCTAGCCGCTGCCAGTGCCCTAACTCCCCTAATGTAAAATTGTTATTCAAAATTTTAAAATTTTTAAAAATTTTAAATTGATAAAAATAAAATTGTACTTGAGTTCCTCTAAAATTATAAAAATTAATTTAATCCTTTAAAAATTATAAAGATATAAATTATAAAAATTAAAATTTTATTCGGCTCTTAAAAATTATTCTTGCTTCACCCTTATATAATAAACTTTTATCATATATTTTAATTTTTGTCTTCATAATAATTAAAATGTAAACGCTTTTATATAAAATATGGACTAATTGTTTCATGTCATTTTAGTCATTTATTTAATTTTTCATCTTTTTAATTCTTAAATTTTATTTTTATTAAATCACCTCAAAATGGATAAAAAATTAACATTTGTTAATTTTCTTTGATATAGCTATATACTTAGATTGCCACGTAGATAACATGGTAGTATTTAATTAATATTTTATAATTTAAAATTATTAAAAATTATAATCTTTAATTTTAAAATAGTTTTTATAATTTTTTAATTTTAAAAAATTAATTAAATGCTTGTGTCATCCAAGTGTAGACAATATAAACAAAGTTAAAAACATTAACTTTTTCATTCATTTTAGGGTGATTTTGAAAAAAATATAAGTTCAAAGATTTAAAAAAATAATGAAATAATATTTTTTATAAAATTAAAAGTTGAAATATACCATTGCATGAATATCACCATTATGTATTTCAAAAGATAACATTTTTAAAATATATATATTAAAATTGTATTAACATAAAATTAAATTAAAAGTTAACAAAGTAAAACATACATCCCCGTCCAACAAGCCTAATCCAATAAAATTCCCACCGTTTGTCACATTAATTGACATCTCAAATCCTAGTAATTCAACCTTTAGCTTTCATATCTCAATAATAAAATTTTCTCTCCCCATTTCACCTACAAAAATATAAAAAGAATAATTCAAATAAATCCATAAGTAAATTAATATTAAAATTATATTAACAATTTACAAAATATATATATATATATATAAAGTTTTGGAATTCAAAAGAAAAAACCTTATTGTATAGCATTATTTGTGCAATGATGAAGGGAATTATTATTTTCTTGAATTAAAACTTTCAACCTTGCTGGTGAGGTTACTCTTGATTCATCAACATGTAATTGGTGATGAGTGAAAACCGGCCTAACTAAATCCACACCAATGTTTTCTTGTAGATGTGAATGACCATTTACAATTGGATGGTGGTATTTCCACTCGAGGTATAAAAATTATGTTCCCAATATCACCCTCAGTTATTGGACTAACCTTGAAACCAGTTTAGTTATAATCTATCTGGTGGCATTACAAAGTGTAACACTTTGATTGATGTTTCTCAACAGTATAATTGGCATCCTTACTTTCACCTAAATATCACGATTAGATACACCAATGAACTTCAGTCTTCGACATTACTTGAAGCCGATGAGATTTTATCTGCACTGCCCCCAAAATCTTTCTATGTAGTCATTTAGTTTAGCAACCACTTGGTTAGTAGGCGATAATATAACTCAATCCTTTATAAATGAAGGAATATTGCAATTTGCTTCCAAATCCGAATATGTATATAATCAACAATCTGTTGAAAAAATAATCATTCCCGCTAGGAATTAACAACATATTCGATATTCTAAGCAACAATGAGTCATCATTGTTATTATATTCAATCAAAGGTAATTTGCAATCATTTTGTAACAAGTTAAACCCCATCCCTTAGAAAGATCCAAGTATAGCGTGTCACTATTTAGAAATCATCCATCTTTAAAACAGTTTCTGGAAAAAACTTTTTTTAACTTGTGGTGTTTGAATTAAACCTTTTATAAAATATTGAAGTAAAGTATAAGCCAACTAACGTATAAACGTCAATAAGATAATTTCATTAAAACATTGTTTAACAATCATAAGTTTCAATTACAATTCTATCTTAAGATACAGCTAGAC
Source organism: Gossypium arboreum (assembly GCF_025698485.1). Taxonomy (NCBI): domain Eukaryota; kingdom Viridiplantae; phylum Streptophyta; class Magnoliopsida; order Malvales; family Malvaceae; genus Gossypium; species Gossypium arboreum. Next base: position 133,832,569 of record NC_069075.1, read on the forward strand.
ATCACCTCATGTGTCATGCATAGTACAAACAAACAGATGTCTCACAGCAACAAATATACTCTGACGTAGTCCTTCAGAAAGTCTTCCTTCAACAGTAGGTTTGAGAAAGAAAACGGTAACAGGGTAAGTTCAAAAGAATTTACTGAGTTCCATAGAGATCTTAAGCAGAATACTAATAACACAATCTAATTTTTCAAAGGAATCACTCAACATTACAGACTACACCTAATGGCGTATGCAAAACTCAAACAAACATACGACAATGGCATGTCACATGGGCGAATACTATACACCAACACAACATAACTCAAACATTCCATTTTCATGCCAGTTACATACCCAAAGTTTAGAGTCAGATCCATATCAGATGTTTCTGTTTCATTCATATACATTCTCTCATTATAGCTCCCATTTCAGAATCATTCAGTAGCATGTGTAATTGTGTTATGCTAATTCACTTTGCAATATATATCTGTCCTACCAGAGGCTACACAACATATTTCCTTTGACTCTATTTTCGTAGATCAATTCATATCATATCATTCTTTTTAGAAGCAAGTGGTAGTTGCTTAACATGAAAATGGCCCATATTTCTTATCTCAGACATACAAAGTTCAAACTAATGACTCTGGACAGGCAACCATTATTCACACTCACCTACACTAATCTTCCTTTATATGGTAAGAATACTTACCTCACAATATTATAAAGTAAAATAATCACCAATAAAGATAACACATGGAAGTAAGAAGGAACTCACCAGAAAAATAATAAAGTTTAAATAGCAAGTCCTTTGCTTTTGTCACTCGGACCTTTAATAGTGTCTTGAGCTAAAAATAAGGTTATTTAAACATATCAGATTATTACTTCATCAAATCTAAACATGCATGCATGAAACATTAATGCTTAACCTAGAACTAGGAAGTTTCCTCCCTTACACACCAGTCTGACACTTATGCATGCACGCATATTCGAAAACACGTAAATAGATTTAAAAATAACCTAGGGTTCATCTATAATTACCAGAAAGCTATGCTAAAGTATAAGTTGTTTGATTACAGTGAACCAACTTCAGACAGGTTTTTTGGACTTTGGTTTTCAGAAAATGCAAAGAAGAACAAGAAGGAAGATGAACACAAAGAAAATGTAAAAATTTTCGGTGAAGGTACTGATATTAGTATATACTTATCAAAAATTAAGTCTTTTTATCTACAGTAGCTTAGTTCCATCCTAATTAAGTTTCAATTTAACTAACTAAATTTCCTTATTTAATAATTAACAAGTCTATTAAACAGTAAACCAAACGAGTTTGCCAAAGCATCTGGGTGGCGTACACTTAACGAAAGAGTCCGCCAAACCAAATTGGCACCAAAACCAAACAACAAGGTTATAAAAACATTACAAGTCATTCAACTAAATTGGTACTATTCCATACCATACATTCAATTCATAAATACCAATTAGCATGTGTTACCATTCCATACCAAAACAACCACATTCAAATTGGCCATTCAAAATACTCCATACATCACTTACCATAAACACATTCAAAATAGGCCTGTTATATGGACATTTACATCATTTTTCAAATTCAACATTTATCTCACCCGGAAACCTAAATACATGCCACATAACCAAAATTACAACAATTTGATATCTACCGAGACTAAAGCTAAGTAGTGTGAGCTCTGGGATGATTCGATCTACTGAGTTCCGTAAAACACCAACTACAGAAATAGGAAACGAAACAAAGTAAATATTTACATTCTTAGTAAGCTCATATGTATTCAAACAATAAACTTACCCCATTTCATAGTTAAACAAACTGAACAACTAATTTAACTAAATTCATACCACAACATTTCATATTAACAAGGTGAGCATCTCGTATACACCAGTATAACTATCCATTTTTCAGTACAATTCAATTCAATATCATTTCACTGTAACTATCGAGCATATATTTCATTTACTCAATCCAGTAATATAATACAACCATATTTGAATAAACACATCCATTTCTATTTATCACATAAAATCAGTTGATACATTTCATTTAAAACAATTAGCCCAATGAACCAAATCAATATATAAGGATACGCGAGTAATTACACCACACCAGTAGGCACCGAAGTGCTTAAACAATAGGCACCAAAGTGCTGAGCAATAGGCACCGAAGTGTTAGACAGTGGGCACCGAAGTGCTGAACAATAGGTATCCTAGTGCAAGTTAGTGGCACTGAAATGCAATCCCTTACAAGCACGCAACTAACCATATTGGCATGCCAATTATATCCTATCCTATTTTCATCTGAGTACAATTTAACATAACATTACCAAATTTTACAATTCAGTCATTTCCTCACCTTAGTATACCAAATTGTGTTCTATTAATAATATAATCACACAATCCACAATTCATAATTCAAACAAATACAATACATTTATACATACTTACTAGGTAAGATTAGAAACAATTGGAGTGTTAGGGACGAATTTGTAATTTTCCCTTTTCCTCGATTAATCTACTAGTTGATTTGATTCTTGATCTATACGATAATTCATTTCAAAATATTAATACTAATTACCTTATAACAGTTTATTTAATACTTATGATATCCTATTATCATTTTCATAATTTCCCTAAAGTTTCACATTTTATTCAATTTAGCCCCTAAAATCGAAACCATCATATCTCTCACATTTAAGACCCATTTTACAATCCAATTTCAATTACATCCCTATACAGCTCTCAAGCACCTATATTTATAGAAATTTCATGCTAATTTTGAAATGATTACACTTTAGTCACTGTACTCAAAATTAACAAATTTCTTTTTACAAAATAGTCCTATTCCATATCTAAGCTTCAAATTCTACCATTTAACATCCAAAAAGCTTCAAAATCAACAATTAAAAAATTTAAAATATTTGACATTTTTACAATTTAGTACCCGTGTTATCTAGATTAAGCTACAACAATCTCAAAAACATAAAATCTATGAAAAATGGGCATGGAAATCACTTACATAAAAAGAGAGTTTGACCGAACTTAAATCTCCTTAAAAATGGTAGAATCAGGTGGAAGAAGGAGAAATGGAGAAGGATGACACCTTTTTTCAATTATTTAAACAATTTATTTAACCTTATCTTACATATTTTCCAATAAAAAAATATGCCTTAACCGTCCATAATATTTCACTATGGTCTATTTGCCACATAAACCCTGGCACATTTACTATTTAAGCCTTTTTTGCTATAAAAATTTACATAACGATTAATTTTTACGATTTAGTCCTTATACTTTAATTACTAACCGACAATAAAATTATCGGACCAAAAATCACTATAACACTATAAATGACTCGTAAATATTAATAAATAATATTTTCTAACTCAATCATCGGAAAACAGGATTCCAAAACTGTTGTTTTTGGTACCACTAAAAAACTCCTTGGTGGAAGGGATAGTGGTTCTCATAGTTCCAAGGGAGGTGAACCTTGGATGTCCAAGAAAAACAAGTGGGGGCATGCTGTGTAGACTCCTCAAGGATAGAAAACTAGGGCTTCCTAAATCTGTATTTTTGAGGTGGAGGAAACTTCCATGGTTTCTAACCCTGAGTTAGGTGTTAGGGATTTTGCATGAGTAGAAAAGTCAACTCTATGGTTTCTAAGCAGCTTAGCGAAGTTTAGGGCTCCCTTTAAAATGCGAGGGTATTGCGACTCCAACATTTTGTAGTTACTTGGATGTCTAACCTTTGATGTAATGGATAGCTTGTCAAGTAATTTGTGTGCTACTACGAATACTTACGAACTCCTCAAACTCAATTTTTTGAACCTAGGAAAAAAAATCATGTTTTTTACTCTCTTTCTTCTAGTTTTCTTATTTATAACAATAACTATAAAAGATGATAAATGAAACCTCGTAAAAAAATTACAAGTTAGAATTGGAATCCTGGACAATTTATGTTCAAACTTGTTTTTGGTACAAATGAAGTCATAGTTTGGAGTTAGTGAAACAGTTAGAAATATTAAAATTCAAATCCCCTAATAAATGCTGCTTGAAACTATAATAAGGAATCAATTTATATCTTCAAGTTTTGTTCATAAAAACCATTTAGCTTCAGACTCAATTCAAGTTAAATATTTAATCATCTACTAGAGAAATTTTGGAATTTAATGTAATTAATTTCATAAATTCTCAATTTAACCAATTACTAAAATAAACAACAAGCCACAAATAAAAAGATGCAAATTTGAATTGAATTAGATGTCAAATCCTGAACATGAATCGTAAATTCCTTTTCTTACCAAAACAAAATAAGGAAAATGGCAAGATTGAGGTCATAAAAGTTCTAATATCCACTATGTATAAATATCACGTGTTGGTTCTCTTATAAATTTATTTTCTTAATTTAATTCTCATTATATGTAAGCCTTATCTTTATTTTTTCTGATCTAAGTACGGTTTTAATTATACAAATTGATTATAGTTATAGTTATTTAAACATATATTATTTGTAATTATACTTAAAAATAAAATATTTAGAAAAAATATTTAAGAATATTAATATAAATAAATAATACTTTAAATAAGAAAATAGAATTTTCAGATAGGAACTAGACTTTGAAGTAAGCAATTAATTTATTTTCTAATTTAACTCGTATAGATGTGATGGTTATTTAGACCTAAAATGTGGTAGGGTTTGAGCGAAAATATAGGCTCGAAAAATAGGTTTGGACAAAAAATAAGTATAAAACTTATTTATTGTTAATTTTTGTTATTATTTTAAAGACATTTGTTAATTTTATTATTATTTTAGAGGCATTTGCTTGTTAAGTTGCATTTATCTTAGTGTTAATTAAATCTATATATTTTTAAAATTTATTTTCAATTTGTTAGAAAATATTTATTTTAATATTTTAATATTTTTATGTATTATATATATTTAAAAATTATATAAAAATAATATAAAAATTAATACGGGCTGGCCGGGTCAGACTCGAATTTTAATATTTTTATTCGGGTCGGGTTTAGACAAAATTTTAAGCCCATTTTTTGGGTCGGGCTCAGGCCTAACAGATGGGTTTGAATTTTTAGTTAAGCCCGGGCCGACCCGGCCATGAACACCTCTATGCATATTTAAGTTAAATTGAATAGTTTGTTAAAGTGCCGTTTTAGCTTGCATAATAATACTACTAAATGCACTTTAATGTTTTCATGTAATTTAATCCTCTTGATAAGTTTGCATATTTATGTTGCATTTACATTTTAAATTGTCATTAATAAGATAATTTTATAATTCAAGTAACTAACTAACCAATTATATCCCCCACAAATTTCTAACTAAGCCTGAAAAGGAATGCTACCCATAAAATATAATTATATACTTAACCTTTTTCAATGATAATTATCAAACCATTGGGTTTAATTGAGAATATTTTTATTATTGCTATAATAAATGTCAAACGATTGTAAAGTAAAAAAAAAAAAAAAAAAAAGAACATGCAAATTTTATGCGGAAATTATTTTGGGAAAAAATCATGAATACAAAAGAAGAAATTCACTGATGTTAAAAAACGAATCATATAAAAAGAGTTTCAACTACATCTATTTAAAGGTTAAAAAACCATATTCTATTCAAAATCAAATAGAAGAAGTATAGTTCTATATTGGCTCAACTTGTGCAGTCTGGTCCATACAAATTCCCTTAATTTTCTACTGTATTTATTTTTTCAACAAGTGTGAGATTCGAGTCACATAATCTCTAACAAGTATATATCAATTGGGTTCTTCATATGTGGTATTCAATATAAATTCCACAAACCTTTGTTTGTTAAAAATTTCAAGAAAGCAAACAAAAAATATTCTAAAAAAAGTTGAAAAGAAAATAAAGATGTACTTTTGCTCTTTTTTTTTTATATATATAATTGAAGTAGGAGAATAGAGTTACTTGAAATCGAAGTCAAACTCACGTGCTTACAGCTACTTTTACTATTAAATCAAAAGTTTATTCGCTTTGCTCAATTTTTTTATATTAAGTTAAACCTTTTGAATTATCATACATTAATCTAAATCCTGTTATAAACTTTGAGAAGACTTGGTGACATTGATGCATAATTGAAACTGGCTTAAGGGAAAAGTAGCAATCTCCTATAGTTTACAATCAAATTCAAATTTTCAAACATTATGTAGATGAATTCCAGACGACAAAAAACCCTACCCATATAGTTATTCTTATAACATCTCTGTTGTATGCAGCGCATTGGCTACCTTCGCCACCACCGCATTGGTAGTTGGGTTATGGTTTTACCCTTGAGGTCATGCCATGTCTTCTCCTATACAATAATGCCATTCCCAATTAGTGCCTTTAGTGTGGTTGTCGGGTTTTCCACCCACTACTTTCTACATGTGACCCATTCTTCAATGTGTTGTTCATAGTAATAAATAAAGGCATTTTTTTTAATCAAATAGTTAATTAAATCATTAAAGAATAGGAAAAACAGATAGAATCTGAAATTGGAGTTAATTAAAAATAAATAAATGTAATCAGTATAATACAATTACAAATGTAAGTCTAAATAATTATGAATATTAAATTGTTATAAACGGAGTGTTCGAGTAACCACCAGATAAAATTAAATTAAATTATTATAATACAAATAGATTAAGAACCGATACAATTCAAATTAGGACTAATTGGACTAAACTTTTCACACATAATGAAACTAAAACTCTACATATATAATTACATATTATAAATCTCTAAGTTAAATACTCATAACCCAAATTCAACCAACTAAAAACTTGAAACACAAATCTTTTACCCATAATAAATGTTAATATAAACCAAGGCATGAGTGAAAATGATAAAATGATTTTGGATCACAACTTAGGTACTAAAAATTGTGGGCTTTTTTGTATGAACCAAAGGATAAAGTGAAGCCATGAAAAGGTTCCTAGCAAACTGGGGCTTCTTCTGAGGATTGGCCTACCCTGATACATTGACTAGTCGGTCCAGTCCTATTTCTTTATTTACAGTTTATAAAAAATAGAAGACAGAGAGAGATAATCAGTCCACTAAATCCAAAATTAGGTGAAATATAAAAGAGATAAACGTTACATCATTACATGGATTATTTTGGGAACTTTAAAATTTATACCTCATTTCTCTTTAATATTCATATTTTTAATTATTTTGATGTTATTTAATCCAATCACATCCATTAAAAATCAACTATACATTTTATAATTACACAAGTAATCAAATTTGTCCAATAATCTATTTTTAGTTTAATTCATTTAATCAATTTATCTGATTTAATTAAATAAACTATTAAAAACATATAAAAATAATTTAATCACTAATTCAATTAGTTCACGTATAAATCAATTTAATCTATTTAATCGAATCGATTCTCGATCTAACCAATCGAACAACTAACCCAATCTAATTTAAACATGTATACAATTTTTTTCTCTCTAGAAAACACAATTCCAATCTTTGTGTACTTTAATGAGAAAAAGAAAAGATAAAATTTGTATAACAGTGGAAAATATCAAAGGCCTCACCGTAAAATTGATTAATGGTAAAATCTTCCCCAATTAGCTATTAATATTATTCTTTAATGTTTTTATTTGTATCGTGTATTTGTTTTTTATATATTTTATTATATTTTAATAGTGCTTGAAATATTTTTTATATTTAATTTTAAGTTTTTAGGTTGATTTTTTTTGCTATATATGAAATAAAAACTAAATTTATAAAGAAATGGATTTGGACAAAATTCATTAAAAAATGGATTTAGTCCAAATTATTTAGCAAAATATACAAAAATCTTTTTTTGTGTGTTGTATGGCAGTAAATTTAAAAAAATTTTAAGGGGTTGAAATTAAATTATATATTTTTATAATAGTAAAAATATAATTTTACGATTTTAATATTTATATTTTTATAATTTTTAAAGAATTAAATTAATTTTTATCATTTTAAGAGGTTCAAAATATAATTATACCTTATTTAAATTTCTATAAATTTTAAAGGCTCATAAATCAATTTTTTTCTATTTTAATTACTGTGTGCAAGCTTTAGGGCTATATATAAAAGATGCTTTGCATGTTCCTCACGGTGTTCTTAAATCATACGTTTAACATGGTACTATTATAAATAATATATTAATTATCATTATTGTAAATAAATAAAATAAATTACTATTATTACAAAAATACAAATTTTCTTTGTTTGAGTTAAAAGATAAAAAAAATCATCAAAATTATAAAAGAAAAGGATAAAATGATTACAAAATAAGGATTACCCAAGGTTTTCAAGACCAGATCAATAGTTGAATTTGTTTGTCGATCTGATTAATCAATTCAATTCGATTAATTATTAAAAATTTATAAAAAATAAAAATATTAAAAATTTGGTTCAATCGATTTTTTTTCTCAATTCAACCAATCTGTACCAATTCTCAAGTCAACTAGTTTAATGCCATTCTTTGAGCAGATATCTCAACTATTTCCTAATCCAATTGATCTGATCGACTAGTTTAATTTGTTTCAAACAACCTTGAGATTATTTTCAAAAGAATATCATTACTGAGAATGTAAAACTATGAGGTCAAAATCGATTAAGATTTAGCTTAAATGGTATTTGTAAGAGGACATGGATTCAAGGGCAGTTAAGCACATTATCCTCCTATTTATGGGTTAGGGAAGGATTATGAGTAATTTTAAGCATTATCTAAAAAGAATAGATATAATCAAAAACTATAATAATATGATTTTGAAATTAAATATAATAGTAATAGGAGAAATTTTCATAAAAACTTTAAGAATGTTAGATAAATAAAAGGCAATAAATGTTGGGATATTAATAAATATACTCCATCAGAGTATATTTTCTTTCATTTAAGTACAAAATTAGTATAATAAATGAAGCAGTTCATTTATTGCTAAATATTGAGGTATGGTATCATCTAATGAAAGAATATTCCCAGCTCACAATTTCCCTTCACATAATTAGGACTTCCGCACTGTTTGATATTTACAATTATTAATATATCTATCACAAAATCAATTTTCTTTTTTTTTTTATTGAAAGAATTTAAATATTTTCAAACAAAGCCGTTGATCACTAAAAGGTCAAAGTTGTCCAACTATTTTTTTTATATTATTTTCTTCCTTATTATTATATTTTGGTGTCTTGATGAACAAACAGGTTCAATTGCACAATTAGTTATTAAATTATGGGTAAATTTTCATTTTGGTCACTTAATTAAATTATTCTAAGATTTTTATTTAAGTCACTAGATTGTTAAAATCAATGTTATATGGCTTTATTTGTTTGTATTGTCTGCATCAATTGAAAGCTTTTTTTCCTTTCCTTTTTTTATAATTTAGTTTTTGTCATGAAACAATTTTTAGATGTCACAAATCTGCGAATTAAATTTTAAACATTTTTTTTTCGATCTCCAAAATTGATAATTAGATTGATTTAGATTTAAAGTAAGTTCTATTACTCATCGATGGGCATAATCCATTGTATCAACCGTCGAATTGTCACTAAAAATCACTAGCAAAACTTTTAAAAAAAAATTAATAACCCAATGACTTAAAAAAAATCTTTCGAATAGTTCAGTAACTTAAATAAATTTTTTTAAATAATTCGATGATTAAAACAAAAACTTACTCAAACTTTAACAACAAATGATGGAATTGAACCAAAATAAATTGGGAGTAAAAAAGTACATGGATACAGCATGGGTTACGTCAAAACTCAAAACAGCACACCATATTCCTTTGTTTCAAACAAAAGGGCCGGTCAGGTCTTTTCCTTGTTATTTCGCACGCTAAGCACAAACAACTCCCAACTCCAACAACAGCAATGATCTTCGTTTTCTTTCTCTTCTTCCTTAACTAGCCGCCCTTATCTGTCACTTTTCAGGTTTGGTCTTTCCTGTCTACTTCTTTCTTTTTCGATTCCTTCTTTTCTTTTCTTTTTTTCTTTTGTTGAGGTTTTTTTTAGATGTTTTTGCTGTTGGGTTCTTTTCTTTTCATGATTTGGTGAATTGAGTCGTTTCACTTCATTTTATTGGTTATGGTTTTCTGGGGTTTTCAATTTCTCTCCTAGTACTTTTCAACTTTGATTCTTTTTTTCTTTTGTTCTTTTTCATATATATATATATATATATATATATATATATGTACTTCGTCAACTGGAAGTGACTTCGAATTTGATCACGAAGTTTGAAGCTTTGATTGAATTTTGCAGGGTTTGCTATTATGTTGGAGTTAACTGTTTAAAACACTTTTGGGAGGCTTTAAATGAAAGGGTCAGCTTTGATATCTTATCAGGGTTTCAGGGATCATTGTTGATTCAGTCAACTCAACCGTGAAGACTTAGGTCAAAATTTGCAGTGGCCTTTTAAGAAAGAGAATTGAACGATTAGAAAAATCTCTTGAAGTCGTCTCCTTTGTTAATTTGGAGATGAAAAGAGAATTTCTTACCCAGTTTGAGTTTTTTTCTTTTTTTTGATTGTTGATATTAGATTTTGTTTATTGGGGTTTTACCTTGGTTACTGTGCATCATTAATACGCTGTATTGAGTATGGGCAACATTGAATGAAGTAATTAAGGTTCCAGGAGTTGATTTTGCTATGTTTCTCTCCTTTGATATTACTTGGATGCAACGCAGAATAAGTGATGCTTCATTTGTAGCTTAGATTTTTATGGTGTTTGAGAGCTAACTCATTGAGAATGGCTGCCTCTATGTTTGGTCTACTCTTGTTTATGCAATTATCAACATTCTTTGCCTCTGGGATCGAAGTAAAGTCGAAGATTTGTGGTGCGGATCACATAGCGTACTCGAATTTGTATGGTACTGAATTGTTTTATTTGAACGGCAATCAAGTAGATAAAGTTTTGTTCTGCAAGGTCCTACAGTTGCACTATGCAGATCATTGTGAGTTGGAAGGCTATAGTGGAGCCAATTGTGGTTTGGACGTTTCATTAGGTAACACGCATTGTTTCAGGTTTCTGATTTTGTACTTATGAAGTTTATTACATAATAGAGATAAATTTCTTAGAATCTTTATCAGTGAATTTTGGTTTTGCCAGTTGATTTATCAGTAGGAGGAGGCCGAAAATTATTGCAAGAGCCGAAAAAAGAAGATGAGGGACCTGATGATGACCTGAAGGGGAATAATGGAAAATATCCGGCCTCAACAAAAGTAGGGTTAGGAGCAGCAGCTGGAGTGTTGTTAACCTGTGTTTTTATTTGCCCCTGTCTTTACAGGAAAAAGAGAGCAACTGACCACACTGTTCTTTCAAAGGATGCAAATTCGAGTGAGTCTTTACTTTTATTACAATTTATAAACAACATAGCAGTGTTGTGAATGATGGTTCTGTTTCTGCAGTTGATTCAGCTGCCCCTTTAGAAATGAGTATTCATTCTCTTCCTGAGAAGGTTCCGGCCAGCCCACTTAGGATACCACCTAGTCCTTCAAGATTCTCAATGTCTCCACAACTCAATAGAATCAGGTCAGTGCATCTCAATATGACCCAGGTGGCCAGAGCTACCCGTAATTTCTCTTCCGCTCTAAAGATAGGCGAAGGAGGGTTTGGAACTGTTTACAAGGCCCAGCTAGATTCTGGCCAGATGGTTGCCATTAAACGAGCAAAAAAGGTAAGTAAATATGCTTACCTATATTTATTTCTATAACATTTCTCCCAATCGTTTTCTGTTTTATTAGCAAAATTTGTGTTATATAAGGGATGACGAGTAAATCATTGCACTCAAGTTAGAATCATTACATTTACAAAACAGAATGTTCAGATTGTTAACAGATATTAACTGTCTGCATATTAGAGATCCACAGGATTCTCCTATTGGATGTGTTCCTACATAAGAGTGCCACATATAAAAGTAGATGGGGATAAAATATGTTTATTTTCAGATTCGGATGACTTACTCTCTTTTGACATGCATTCTTTAGCATGTTAGTTTAAGACAGAATTGCAGAAGCATCTTAGATTTCATGGTCTAATAATTTGTAGGGAAGATAACAGTGAATCAGTTGACCTACAAGAACACTAACATTGTAAGGCTGACACTAGGAATACAACATAGGTTGTAGAAGAACTGCCAGTTCGATCACTTATTCCGTTGTCAACTTGTAGAGTATGCTAACAGTTAGGACTGGTGGCTATGAACACCAAAGAATGTAAAATGTGCTCATTGGACGAAATTTCCTAAAGTTAGATGCTTGTAACAAGGTTGAAATTTTCTCACATCCATTGTTTTCTTTTATTATTTAAAAAGGATTCTTAGATATTGACTTGGTAAATCTCTCGGCTATTGGCTGTATGCTGGCATTATTATTGACAGACTTGGAACTGGCTTAAATATTTAAGATATTTTATTAGTGCCTGCTTCATGATTTAAAGTTTAAGCCATCCTATTCTTCGGGTCTGCTATTTGGTTGACTGATAAAAGAATATTGTCTAGGAACATTTTGAGAATCTGCAAACTGAGTTCAGCAGTGAAGTTGAACTTCTAGCCAAGATCGATCATAGGAACCTTGTGAAGCTACTTGGTTATGTTGATAAAGGGAATGAACGGCTTATCATTACAGAATATGTACCAAATGGTACTTTAAGAGAACATTTGGATGGTAAGTTATCTGCCCATGATAACTACCAAAGTTTTGGGTCAACAACGATATTGTTAAAGGCTTAAAATATAATATTATGTTGCCATTCCTGGCAGGTCAGCACGGCAAAATCCTGGATTTCAATCAGCGTCTTGAAATTGCTATTGATGTTGCTCATGGCCTTACATACCTCCATGTTTATGCAGGTAAGCAAACACCACCCAACCCAGACTCGTATATTGTCTTTCTATCATGGCCTCACATACTCATATATTTCAGCCTGTGCCTTCTCATAATACCTTTATTTATCATGAACCAGAGAAGCAAATCATTCACCGAGACGTGAAGTCATCCAACATTCTTCTGACAGAAAGCATGAGAGCTAAAGTGGCTGATTTCGGATTTGCAAGAGTTGGCCCAATGGACTCAGACCGAACACATATTTCAACCAAAGTGAAAGGAACAGTTGGTTACCTTGATCCTGAGTACATGAAAACCTATCAACTCACAACCAAGAGTGATGTGTACTCTTTCGGGATTTTACTTATTGAAATTCTCACTGGCCGCCGTCCCGTGGAGCTAAGGAGGCCAGTTGAAGAGCGTGTGACACCTAGATGGGTAAGCTTGTTCTTCCTTATCTTGTTAAGCTTGACTCCATTGCTATAATCATTACTTCGGCATGGGCAACCAATATCTAATTTATCAATCTTTTTTCTTGGTCAAATACTTTACTTTAATTACGACTCTCATATCTTATTGAAAAAGAAGTAGACCTAAAGTAGAGTCAGGCTAATCCTGCACCTATTGGATGTCATCACTTGAGGTTGGCCATATGAACTAAATCCCAAGTTAACAGGCTTTTCGCCTTGTGTTTACTAAAATAAGATTCTCATAGCCTTTTTGTTTTGAAGGTGTGAGTAAAAGAGAAGAAAAAAAAAAGTGATGGGTAAAGAAGCAAGGTAGTGAAGTTGGCTACCAAGACCCATGATATTGTGTCTGCAAAAACAATAACACAGTGTTTGCTTCTAGTTCCTTTTACACCTGGGAATTCATTCATGGTTTGAATGTGTATATACAGGCCTTCAACAAGTATAATGAAGGACATGTGGTGGAATTGGTGGATCCAAGGATGGAAGTGGTAGATGCAGAGATACTAACGAAGATGTTTGCATTGGCATTTCAATGTGCAGCACCTGTTAGAAGTGACCGTCCGGAGATGAAATCTGTGGGAGAACAGTTATGGGCAATTAGGGCTGACTATGTTAAGACCTCAAGCCGAGGGTAACTCTACATTATCTAAAACTAGTTCTCACCTCACCTCTCCCCTTGGCTCAAATCTTGGTTTTCTTTTTCTTTCTTTTACTGCTACTGTTTGCTGTTGTTCTTTCTTTTGGAGCATACCGTGTAATATCCAAATTTGGTGTTAACCAAAAGCTATGATTCGCTGTTCGATCCTTTTTATAATAGCCTCTTTGACTGTGTCAAATGGAAATATGAAGGAGTATTGCTTATCTTTCATTTTTATTGGCTTAATAATAAGATGCCCCTTAATAGGTTAACAATGTCAAATTTTGTTTGGGCAAATGAATGCAATGCCTAGAAACCATTACCATATCTGGTCAAAAACCCTTCAAGAAAGCTCTTTCAGAAAGCCGTAACTAGTTTATTAATGCATACAAAGAGATTTAACCAAAAGCAAAAATTGTCAAGGTTGGAAGATTCTGACTTGCCTCAACTCCTGCAGTAAATGCAAAATACAAATTTTGGATGGGTTCATGCGATTCCTCGCTGGGTTAGTCTTCGCCTGCGAGCTAAATGAGGGTGCTGAATCATAAAGGGAGAGAATCATCGTACAACTCGGTGCAGTTTAAGAGTGCAAGACTATATACAAATTTAATCCCAAGAGTAAGCCCCGTTTGCAACAACTGAATGAGATCCCCCACCTAGAATATTTTCAGTAAAAGGGGGAATTGAAACCTCAATCTTTTCCACCTGCTCCTTACCAACGATGGATGCAAACCTAATATGTGTTCCGGCATGAAATCATGCCTTGTCAATATGCCCACCACTGGTGCTCTCTGCAGTCACAGCATCAGGCATTTGAATAATATGATTAGTTAGCAACAGTGAAAATAATATCTAAAATGAAAACAGTGTACATGATAAAAAAGAATGAGGAAGAAATGCAGTTAAATTTTAAGACAAAGAATGAGCAATCAAGTTTAAGGCAAATGCATATGATAGTTTCTTACGCTAGAGATCTTGGGTATGACAAGTAGGTGTCGCAGACCAACTTCACGGAAAAGTATGAGAGCCTTAGCTAGTGACATCGTCTCCACAACTGTGTACGGTGAAGCGTTGGTAAAAGGGTGTAAATCCAGGAACATGTCCATCTCCTCATCTGTCAATTCTATGTCTTCTATCTTGTCAACATTACCTAAGCCCTTCTTTGCAAAGTCATCTGACGAGAAATGTCTAAAAGCATCAGCACCTAACTGCACAGGGGTGCACAAGAACGCTTTCTTCTTTAGCAGTGCAATAAGATGAGCCGAAGGATCAAACCATACAAAACTGGGGATTCAGAATGTGGAGACTCATCAATAACTGGAAACCCGTGATGCATTGTGGTTTTGAGGATGTGTACGATATTACCGACCTTCTCAATTCCATGACACAGCTGAAGCGGGCCAGAGACAACATCAGCAACGGTTAGCTGTCTCATATAAGGTTCAGCATGAGTTTCTAGGTATGGAAAACCTTTTACTTTCATAATAAGGTCATAAACATTGCCATTAAATGCATCCGCTACAGTCTTGGAAACAAGGAGAACCACCATTATTAATGGCAACAGTAATAGATTATTGGTCAATTCCAGAATTATAACACACAAGGAGACTGTCATCCTCATAGATCCACCAAGAAATGAAGCCGCACCAAGTACAGCATAAAGACCATGACTAAGATTTCCCCAAGAACCAATTAACATTCCGATGAAACGCCCATAAGATGCTCCAGTTACTATCACAGGTACAAATAGCCCTGCTGGAGCAACAATCCCGTAGCTAAAAATACTTAGAATGAAGCAGGTGACAAAAAATATGAGCATTGTTGAGAGCTGAAACTCAGTGTCAGTATTCTTGCTAAAAAGATTCCTGATAGCATCATCATTTGTGTTGAAAATGAGGCTTGCAAGATCATTGTAGTGACCAGAGGGGCACTGAAATTTCTTATAGTTACCAGATCGGCCTATTGTGGGACAGTCTTCAGATGCATCTGAGGGGCATGATTGGCAAGATACAAGCCATGGTAATCCAAAAAGCAGACACGATGTAAAAATGGAGATCGTGCAAGCAATAAAAATTTTATAAAAAATGCCTTTCCTGAGAGGAGAAAAAGAAGGGGAAATAAGCATAGATAAAGACCCAGTAAAGTATATCATGCCAAATACTGGAAACGGTAATTGGTGCAAAAAACACAAATCTAAAAATAGAACTTACTCGTTAATGAGGTTATAAACTTTGAGAACCTTAACTAAAAGGAAATTATAGAAACTTCCCAATATGCCCCCAATAACTCCAAGAGCAAGAACAGGAGGCACATCGGCTAGGTGATACGAAACATTTGCTGAATAGACGTCAAACATTATCAAACCCCCTTTACCAAATAGCCCACACTTGCCACTTAAACAAACATCAATTAGGGCTCGAAGTACGATTGCAACCACAGCAGTCGTAAAGAAAGCTCTCCAAAGAAGGGAACTTCTCCACCTGCAGAAAAAACAAGGATATTATCGTAAGATGTCAAGTTTTGGAAATTTGATCTTGTCTGAAAGAGACCATGAACACCATGTGCATGATGAATTAAAGGAAGGAAGGTGATTCTCAAGGTAAATTATGTTATATCAACGGCATAGAAGAATCACAATTGGTCTTTCTACCTAGGCAATTTTGAATGAACTAGCTATAGATGGATGGTAAAGAGCTATATTACTCGGCATATTATGGACTATAATGACCCTGTATCTGTTCTGCCTGCCATCTTAGAAATAAACAACACTAATTAAGACAATTTAATCAACCATCAGTGCAGCAAGGAGAATAAATGATTTATGAAACAACAAATATGGATATGAGAATTTGAAGACTGAACTAAAATCAGAAGGCTGACCTATACTATTGTCTAATACAATTCTGTTTTTGGTCAAACAATAGAAAGGGAAAAAGAAAATGAGACAAGTGTGAAACCTTCAAAATACCAACTAAGAACAGTATGCAGTAACACTCAGTACACTGATGAAAGGATAGTTAATAATATATCAAAATGGTGCTGCAAATGGATGTATCAATTTATGTACCAAGATGCCATTTCTTCAAGAGCAAACAGCACACCTCCGACCGGGGCACGGAAAGCAGCAGCAATTCCAGCTGCCGATCCACATGTTACAAGATCTCGTCGGTCTCTGTCATTTTTAAAGAAACGAAGCCACTTCCATGTTAAACCATATCTTCTCGACCCACCTTGTCCGAACAATGCTGCAATGCAGGAACCAGTATGCACCATGGGCCCTGCCTTTCCGACCAGCAGAGAAGAAGACACTGCAGCAATGCTTCCCACAATCTGCACCATTTCACATGATTATGAATATCAAAAGAAAGAGTACAGACCGTTCCTCCTCAATTCACAAAAAGTTAAAAAAAGAAAGAATCAATTCTAGTATAAATATTGAACTTTGAAAGTACAAAACCCTGTAACTCGATAACTATTTATATATTAACCCAATTTATTAGTGATTTAATACAACCAGAATTAACAAACAAACTAGAATATAAAATTTAGGTAACAAAAGGCAGTTCTTTCTGCATCAAGTTGAACATCACAAAGTATCTTCGATACACTAATAATTCATTGTTTGTAACAAAATTTAGAAACCGTTAAAAACAAGATTAAGCAAGTAACTACCTTAACTATTAAAGTTCGTATTGAAAGTATTCCCGGAGCATCTACGCCATTCAAGTAAGCCTTCACTTCCGGTATACCGGAACCAGCAGCGGCGGGAGAAATAAACGCCGTAATGATGGCGGCAAAGAGAGTTAGAGCCAAATTCGATAGAGAAAACACTAGAAATGCCATCCAGTACCTGCACAATTAAATAAAAATAAAAATTTCTTCAAATTTGTTATTTTTTAAACAGTGAGACAATCACAATAGTGGAGTATATGAATCTCTTGCTGCTAAAGTTTTGCAAATATTTGGTGCAAATTATTTCCAGTTAAAAAAACAGGAAAAATAATAATATATGAAATTCATCAGTTTTTATAAAAAAGAACAACAAAATAAAGGGACCTTTGAGCAAGCATCATGTTAGAAGTGATGACGAACTTAACGCCGGCGATATTCTCAACGGCGAGATTATTGAAGAAACCAACGAGACTGACGAAACCGCCAATCAAAAACAGAGAAGCCATTTCATGAAAATATATTGAAAAATCTGGACCTTTCCACGTGCCCTCCAGTCTTGTTTGAAGAAATCATTCTCCGCAATCCTTCAAAAAGAACAACACTGAACCAATTAAAAAAACAAAAATAGAAAGAAAGGAAGTTATGTAAAATGATAGCTTACTCATAATCGAGGCTTTCGATGGGGCAGACGTTGGCGCCAACGATGGCGACCTGAGAGGTGGAATTAATGGATCGCTGCTGGTGAGAGAGTAAAGGAATGGTGAGAGAGTCATGATCTTGGGTTTGGAACGGTGGCGCATCCTCTGACATGGCCTCACGTGGGGCGGGATTTTGGGGTGGCTGGTCTGGTGGTAGAGCTTGGGTGGAGGCGAAGACCAGTAGAGATAGACAGAGAAGTCAAAGGTTGAATTTCTGTTTGTTTTTTTTTTTTTTTTGTTCCAAGCAGAATTTTGTACCAAATATTTTTCCTATAAAAAATAGAGAGATAAGAGTTTGTGAGAGTCTTAAATCACGAATGTAACTCTAGAAAAATTTATATATAAAAATATAAAGTAAATTGCATCATTAGTCACTAAATTATTGGTAATTTTTCATTTTGGTCCTTAATTAGAAAAAGCTACAATCTGATCACTCAACTATTCAAAAGTTTCCATTTAAGTCATAGAATTATTCAAAAATTTTTGTTTAAGTCACTAAGTCGTTAGGTTTTTTTTCAAAGTTCCACTAGTTAGTTCCAAGTAACAATTTGATGATCAATACGTTGGATCAATACCCGTCAACGAGTAAAAAAAACTTACTTTGTATCCAAGTCCATCTAAGAATCAATGTTGAAGATAGGAGAAAAAAGCTATTTGAATTTTGGTTCACTAATACGTGATATATAAAGTTGTTTTATGAAAATATTGAATTGTAGAAGAGAAGGAGAAATAGAGCTTTCAATTGGTGCAAGCAATGTGAATTGAGAAAACCATATAACATTGATTTTAATAGTCCAATGACTTAAATGAAAATTTTTGAATAGTTCAATAAATAAATTATTACTTCTTTTAGCTAAGTGACCAAAATAAGAACTTACCCATAGTTTAGTACCTTTTTTATAGAAATAATATAAAAAAAATAATTAATTACGAAAATGGGTTAAGGAAAAAAATTTTACGGCAATGGTTTATTTTCAATAGTATTTGCCGGTGTCGTTTGACACACCGATGGCACCACCCATTTTCCCCTTAATTATCACCCAATTATCATATTTTTTTAAAAAAGAATTTTTTTTGTCATTACTGTATTAGGCAACACCAGTATGTATTTTTTGAATTACTCATAAAAAATACAAGTATTCATGAAGAAATATAATATTTTTTAATGAGTGTCACCAGTGTGTCAGGCGACACCGGTGAGAATTTAAAAAGAATAAGTGAAGAAAAAAAAAAAAGAGAGCCTATGAACTATGCTTGCTTCATATGTTATTCTTGTTTTTTTCGCTTATCAGTGCTACCAACAATGGATTGAAAAACTTAGAAAAGGAAAACTAAAAATAATTTCATTTAACACGAACAATTTCACTTAATTCAACTCGACTTGAAATTTATTTCACTCGACTCGATTCGAGAAAGTTTCAAATCGAGTTAGGATGATAAAATAGAATTCATCAACTCGATTAACTCAAAAAAATTTCACTTAATTTGATTCGATTCAATCTAACACTAACCCTTTATCTCTACTAGAAACATATAAGCTTAGTATGTGTTAGACCACCTATCCCATCTAACTTTAATATCATTTCCAACTCTAAGCAACTCCTTACATTCACAAATAATGTTGCTAAACTCAAGACCAATCCTCCTCCTTGGAGTATATTGCATGGTAAAGATTTTGTAGCATTAAATCCCAACCTCTTCTATACGACAACATTAAATCAGACGCTTGCCAGGCAGCATCAAAATGGTCACTTCCATTTTCTACCATGACCACTAAGTCACTTGGAGGTTGTATTATCAAAATTATACTTTTGAGTATAAATTAAGATTGTTAAAATTGGACAGAAAATTCATAAATACAATAATATAGGGAAAAAATTGAACTGGTTGATTCAAGTTAAAACGGTAAAAACAATAATTAAATTAAAATTTTCTATTTCAATATATTATTATTTTATAAATATTTAATAATTTATTTATTTAAATAGAACTAATTGAACGAACCAAAATTAATAGTTTAATCAGTCTAACCATCAATCCAATTATAAAAATATACATTACTGTAGGTAATTAGTTAATTTATGTTATAGTAAAGTTATTTAATTTAGTATATATTTGTAATAATTAATTTGGATTGAAATTGTGAATATAAACTATTTGAAAAAGTAATTTTATTAAATGATATTAACAACTTAGGCTGACACCTTCCATAATATTAGCTACAAATTTATAAAATTATATATTTATAAAAAGATTGAAAAGTTGAATTCCTATATTTTATTTTTAGAAATTTAATTTAATTTAAATTTTTATATTTAAATTTAAATTTTAATTATTAATATTATTAAAATTATTTTACTAAAGTTGGTTATAATAATCCTAATATGAAGTATTTTTATATCAAATAATGATAACAATAAATTTAATAAAAATTAAAAGGTTAATTATTAAATTTACATTTTGAACTTAAAAATTAAAAATATAAAAAATTAAAATTAATGACATAGAAAATGGTGAAATGAATAATTGGTCCAAGTGGGTGGTGTGCAAATGGGGCAGAGCAGAGGAAAGAGAAAAATCCGTATGCGGCACTGCACCCAACCTCCGGAATTGGAAACTTGCCCTTTCTTAATTTCAACCACTCACCCCCTTTACCTTTTGCGTAACAAGTACCTCTTTTCATCCCATTCGTTTTTGTTCTTCAATTTAATAAAAATAATTATTTTAATTATTATTTATTAAATTTCTATAAAATAAAATAAAAATTTATTAACTTTGTTGATGTGGCATACATATTAATTGACATATGAATACCACATCATCAATTAATTAATTTTTAAATTTAAAATATTAAAATTGTTTAAAAATTATAAAAAATATATTTTAAATTTTTAAAAAATTAATTAATTGTTAACATGACATACACATGAATTGTCATGTAGATGTCATGTACATGTTAATTTTTCTATTCATTTTAGGGTGAATTAACAAACAATATAAGTTCAAGAGCTAAAAGGAAACAAAAATTAAATGGAAAAATAAAATGATTCTTTTATAAAGTTGAAGGTCAAATAAGTTATTATACTTTATTTCTTCTTTAATAAATAAAGTTTGGGATTATTTTTTTTACCTTAAGTTGTTTTGATAAATCATAGAAAATTTCTATTTCATTGAAAATAATTTTTTAATATTTAATATTTTAAATGTGTTTGATAATTATTTTAATTTTTGAAAAATTCAGCAAAAAATAGTGAATAAGATAAGTAGATAGTAATTACTTATCACTTAATGTAAAAAATATTAAGTTATTTTATTTTATTAATAAATTAAAATAAACTATACTTTTGAAAAAATGAGATATTCAAATAACCATATTTATCTTCCATTCAAAACTATCTAAAATGATATAAAATATTATATTAATAACATTAAAATTAAAATAAATAATTTTTCAAAAATCAATATTTACTTTTATCAAACAATATAATTATATTTATGAATTTACCAAACTGTTTTCTAATATAAATTCAAAACTTATAAAATTTAGTCGTAGAAATTTGATACTTAATTTTCCCACACTTAAAATTTTCAGCTTATCAAATACATTATTAGTGAATATTTTTTAATATAAATGCTTAGAACTATTCATAGCCCTTCCTCGATCCTTAAATAGAAAAATAACTACACTTCAACATACTCGACATACAGGGGTGAAGCCAGAAAAATTTTTTAGGGGGGCCGGATGAAATTTTAATTTTTTATAGTTTATATCTTTATAATTTGTAAAGGATTAAATCAAATTTTTATAATTTTAGGGTGGGCAAAGTATAATTTTATCTTTACTAATTTAAAATTTTAAAAAATTTAAGGCCTAAAATATAATTTTACATTTTAAGAGGAGCCGGGGCCCATGCTAACCCTCCGACTTCGCCCCGTCAACATATATATAACAATATAGATATCAACCTAAAAAAAAAATATCAATATTAATTAAATTAGGACTAAGTTATTTTATTAAATTACAAAGAGTTAGAATATTTATTCTTTTCTTTTATGAAAAGATATTAGAATAAGGACACATTTTGATGGAACACGTTTCTGCCCTTTACCTGAAAAAAGAGATAAGAGGATAAAGCTTAAAATTAGCGCAATGGTCACATCGCATTAACCCTGAAAAATTACAATAATGTGAACTACTTAAAGCATCCTAATTCGGCAATCATGAAAACCCTAAACCTTGCACTGCCATCATAAATAATAAAATTCTACCAGCTGATCTCATGTTACAATGTTTTAATAAAGACATTTTTATTTTAATTTCTTAATTTTTATTTGAAAATCTTAAATTTTTATTAAATTTTTATTTTATTATTTTTATTTCACCTGACATTTGATTTAATTAGTAGAAAATAAATATGTCAAAGTTATTTTTTTATAAAATTACTAACATTAATAATGATTGAATTAAAATTTTTAAATTAAAAAAAAGGATTGAGTCTTAAAATTTTAAAATATAGACTTGTATCTTTAATTTTATAAAAGTATAGAAATTAATAACATATCAATTAATTAAGATTTATTCTTTAAATATGGTAAGTGTTGGGTGTTAGCACAAAAACGGTTTACAATATAGAGCAGCGAAAAATATTGAACATAAATACTTCTGGTCATTACTTGAACCAAATGCCAAAATTTAAATGTTGTGATGTCAATGTCAAGCACGTCAAACCATCGACGAGGATGTCGAATTAAACTGTACAAAAAACTGAAAACCACTAAAGTCTTCTATGCACTCAAAAACTTCAATAGATGGTATATAAATCCTTATCTTTAAAATGGAATTACTTTTTTGTTTTTGATGCTTAAGGATATTAAACTAATTGGGATTTATAATAGTAGTTCTTGTAACACCCCTAACCCATATCCGTCGCCGGAATAGGGTTACAGAGCATTACCGGGGTTTACAGATCATTCAGACAGGAATTTCAAACGTTTCATTACATATCAATATTCATAATAAAACCAATCAAAACCATATATATTATCCCTTAACCGAGCCCTCAAGGCCTGAAATACATATTAGAAATAAGTCGGAACTAAACCGGAAACTCAGAGAATTTTTCAGAAATATTTAAAATTTTCAACACTGTAAGGGTCACACGGCTATGTGGCTAACAAGGTCAAGAGACACGCCCGTGTAGGCATTCAAAATAGGGACACACGACCGTGTCCCAGCCCGTGTTCATGCTCGTGTAAGTCTTTGACTTGAGTCACACGGCCAAGTCCAACACCCGTGTGCTAGGTCGTGTGAATATACTGACTTGCACTCTTTAAAAGATACAGAGAACACACAGTTGTGTCACACACGGCTGAGACATACGCCTGTGTCTTTGCCCATGTAGACAGAAATAGGCCAATTTACATGTAACAGCCTGATTTTTAGTGGTATTAGAAATAGTGGTTTGAGGCCACTAAATCCGACAAGTAAGTTCGTAAATATTATTTAATATTTACGAGTCAAATATAGTTTTAGAAAGATTTTTGAATTAGTAATTTGTGTTTTATAATGATTTATTCGATCAAGTGTTTTAGAAAATGAGGTATTGGGACCTCATTTTTATAAACCAAACTATAAATATTTTATAAATATTTATGAAGTGTCAATAAGATAGTATTAAAATTTCATTAAAAATTTTAATGTTTCCATAGGTAAGTAATTAAAAGAACTAAATTGAAAATGTGCAAAACTTGCTAATTATGACAATAAAGTGACTAAATGGCTTAATTAATTAATGAGGAAGGACTTAAGAAACAATTATGCCTAAATTGATAGATAAGGCGACATAAGTAAGAAAAAAACAATAAAATAAAGCCATTAATGGCAAATTTGTAATTTTGGTGAAATAAAAAACAAACAAATTGAATTTAAAGGTTTTCTAGACATTTCTTAAAAAAATTCGGCATAAACAGCCACGGGAGAAAGATTTTCAGCTGGTTCTTCAATTTTTTCTTCATGAGAGTTCAATTCTTACTCGTTTCATGTAATTTTTTTTATATTTTTGAGATTATTACAATTAGGTCCAACTAAACCTTACCTTAATTTTTGATTTTATTAAAAATTTTAAAAGTTTCCATTGATGAATCTATATGATTTTAGTTATTAAATGATAGATTTGAGATGTTGGTTGATATTTAAAAGTATTTTGTTAAGTAATTTTGATGAATTTCTTGGTTAGAGGCTAAGTTGTTGAAATAGTAAAAATACAAGGTTTTGTTGTGAAATTATTGCAAAAATGGGCTGTACTAAATTCCATGAATATTTAGCTAGCTTGGATTTGTATTAAAAATGGTTAATTTGCATGTTTTTGGCTCAATGACTAAATTGAATAAAAGTAAAACTTTAGGGGTAATTTTGTAAAAATTCAAAAATGACCAAATTACATTAAAATGAAATTTTTTTATTGTCTAGATTAATATATTGAATGAGATTATTAATTTAGATCAGGATAGGGTGGAAAATTGAGAAAATGGAAAATTACCAAAATGCCATTGAATTTTAATATTTCTGCAATTTAGCCAGGTAAGTTCGTGTAACTAGATTATGTATTTATGTGTTTTAAATTGAATGATATGTATGTGAAATGTATTATGCCATGTATATGAAATTATTCACATATCCGAAAACGTCCGACAAATATTAAGTCCCGTTTGAATAAATGAAATTCGATGGATATAGGGTTTTTGTATTGGTTGTGGTCTTGCATATGTTGC
The DNA here is from genome assembly GCF_025698485.1 of Gossypium arboreum. Taxonomy (NCBI): domain Eukaryota; kingdom Viridiplantae; phylum Streptophyta; class Magnoliopsida; order Malvales; family Malvaceae; genus Gossypium; species Gossypium arboreum. The sequence continues at coordinate 133,857,649 of NC_069075.1, forward strand.
GGACACACCACAGCTCGAAAGAGCATCCCATTATTAGCCTTCTCGAGCTTCTCGTTATATGATTCCTGCAAGCTTCCTGTTACTAGCTCTTCGGAGCATCCCAATCGGTTGTAATCCTACATGTGTTATGGACACATCGCAGCTCTTATGAGCATCCCGATTAAAGGCCCTTTGTGAGCTTCCTGATTAATGTCTCTCCAGAGATTTTTTGATATTGGCTCACTTAAACTTTCTGATATATGGCTATCCAGAGCTTCTTGATTAATGGCTCTTCAAAGCAACCCGTTATTAGCTCACATGAGCTTCCTAAATATGGCTCATATGAGCTTCCCGTTATACAGCCCGGATAAGCTTCCCATTATACAGCTCACATGAGCTTCCCATTATATGGCTCGAGATAGGGCTTCTCGTTTATGTACTCGTATGAGCATTCTCAAAAATGAACTGACGAATTACAGATTTGTACACTTTGTGTGTACTACCTGTGTATCTATCGATATTTTAAATGATTCAACGGGAAAAATCCTGACATGAGAAGATTTGAGTATGAAATGAATTATTACCCATATACATGAATTATATGAAACTGATATTACATGACATGTTGAAATATGAGATAGAAGATGCATATGTATGAAACTTGCCTGACGACTAAGTACATTAGTATTTACGAACTATTTCCGGAATATATATATACGAAATACAAGGAAATGATGGTACATGGTATCTTGATATAAAGAAATGAATGATATATGTTTATGAAGAAACAATAAAAGAATGATAAGGATCATGATATGTACATATGTGAATATCTTTTAGATGTTGATAAAAGGAAATTATGTAAATTGAAACGAGTAATAAACTCAAGTGTGACATGTTGAGAAAATAAGCTTATCAATATTGATTTCATATGGAATATGTGTAAGTACGCTAATAAGTATTTTTGTTGATGCTTAGGCAAGTGCCAAGCTATTGGTTGAATGGTAATATGTTTATTTACATGATGTATTGAAATGGTAAGTACTCAAGAGAAAATATGCAAGTGCTCATGAAAGAGTGGTAAGGTTTAAATTGTGTAATTTCTTATGAAACGACTTATCATGGGATTAATTCGAGAAAGGCTATGTTAAATGCACTAGCTTGTGGCTATGGTTGAATATTATGTTTATGACTTGTGTGTTATACACATGGAATGAGTGTGAAAAGTAAATAAATGCAAATGAATTTAAAAAAAATTTAGAAGAGTTTAAAGTTGTTTAAAATCCTACTTTTGAATATAGCTTCGTGAGTATCGCGGTATCATTATTAGATAATTCACAATATGAATAAATTTCATATTGGAAATGAATTGATATGATTAAAGTTTATACGAGCTTACTAAGCATTTATTGCTTAAGAATTTATTTTTCTTTACTTTTCAGATTATTGGAAGCTCGGTCAGGTTGGAACCTTGTCAGAGCTATATCACACTATCCATCGATTCTATCGATACTTTCGAATAATTTGATTATGGTTATAATGACATGTATAGGTTATTTTGGCTAATCTTGGCTTATATATGTTTTGTTGAGATTAACCACTCATTAGACTTGTGTTTTGGCATATTTTGGTTTGTGCACATTTGCTTTATGTGGTTGATGTGTGGTTTGGTTTATGGACGTTAAGTGAAAGGTAAAGTGTTAGCTAAATGTACATTTATATACACGTGTTTTGGTATACAATGAACTGGTCATGAATCAGTACCTTGATATGTAAGGTATATATATAATTAAATATGTTAGTATTTGAAATACATTTTGGTATCAAATGGTAAGTTTTGTTAGTTAAGTAACTTGGTCTAAAATAATGCAAACTAGCTTCGTAAACCTTGGATACAATTATGCATGTAAGTTAGTTATATATATGAATATATTTAATACATGAACATACATGTTACAATATGTCATTTGAGATGCGTAAAAGAATGTTAGTTGTATATAAAGATATTATATATTTAAGGCATGATTCTAGCTTGTTTTGAATGTCTTGTTTTGGCATGTTATTGTGTAAAAATGTTGGATTAGGTTGAATACAAGTTGGGTGAGAAATGTGGCTTGGAAATGACCTATTTTCGTCCACACGGGTAGAAACACGGGTGTGTGTCTCAACCGCGTGTCAGATGACATGACTGTGTGTCCCTTATAATTTTAAAATAGAGTAAAACAAAATGTTCACACAGCCTAGCACACGGGCATGTGACCCCTGCATCTTTGGAAGAAAATTTTTTGATATTTTCTGAAAAATTTTTTGAGTTTCCGATGTAGTCCCGATTTATTTTTAATGCCTAATTTGGGCCTCGAGGGCTCATGTAAGGGACAATATGTATGATTTTAATTGGTTTTTGACATGAATGCTATATCATATGAAATATTTTGAAATTTCTGTCTATTTGTTCTGTAAACTCTAAAATGCTCTGTAACCCTTTCCAGCAACGGATTCGGGTTAAGGTGTTACATTATAAGCCATATATCTCATCCAATTTGGTGTTAACCTACAATCAACATTATGTATATCAATAAACCATAATTAGACATCCAAAACAAGCCAAAATAAGTGGCTAATCTCAACAAATTGCATATAAGCCAACATTAAACAAAATTCCTATACATGCCATTATAACTGTAACACCCCTAACCCATATCCGTCGCCAGAACAGGGTTACAGAGCATTACCAGAACTTACAGAACAAATACAGTTAATTTATATCATTTACTATTCAAATCCAAAACCAATCATATTCAATCATATTGTCCCTTAATTGGCCCATCGAAGCCCAATTTATACATTAGAAACAAGTTGGGACTAATTCGGAATCTTAGAGAATTTTTCACAAAATTTTTAAAATTTCTTTATATGCAGGGGATACAAGCCCGTGCGATCAGGCCGTGTGGCTCACACAGCCAAGTGACACGCCCATGTCTTAGACTGTGTGGGTATTCGATGTAAGGCATACGGTCGTGTCCCAACCCGTGCTCAAAATTAGGGTAGCTACTGACTTGGGTCACACAGCCATCTACACGCCGGTGTGTTAGGCTGTGTGGACAGTTTAATTTTCAAAAATATGTGCAGGATTCATATAGCCAAGACACACGCTTGTGTGACCAATCCTGAGCATTTTTTTCTTAATTTTTAAGTTGCAGGGGACATACGGCCAAACCACACGCCCGTGCGCATGGCCAAGTATCACACACGGTTGAGACACACGCCCGTATGTCTACCCATGTGGACAAAATAAGGTTATTTCCAAGCCTTATTTCTCACTGAAATTTTTCCTTGTACCTAATTAATACTTGCATACATATACCAACCATTTCAAGACGTTCAAACTAAACCAACATTAACATTATACATGATATATCATGTAACACCCCAAACTCGGCCTAGACGTTATGGCTGAATCCAGAAGTGTCACGTGAAATGGGTTGAAAAACCATTATCGTTATGTTAAAACCTTCTCAGATTCATTAGCCTTTAAAGCTATTATTATTTTCTAAGCTTTTAAATATTTAGAGATTAAACATGTTTGTAGCGAAAGCTTGTAAAAACGATGTGTCCAGAAAATTCGTTCAAGATTTTAGAAAACCATCACAGTTTTAAATAAGTAAAAACCAGAAACCAACATCAGCATTTTAAAAGAGTCCAGAGTCCCAGAAAATACAACTTCAATGCCAAAACTAAAAAACCCAAAAATAAAATAAAATAGTAAAATATATAGTCACCATCAAATCATCCACTGCATCGATCCACCTAAGACTGTGGGTTATCTGTACATACAAATAGAAAAGGGGTGAGTTTACGTAAACTCAGTATGTAACCTAGCAGAGTTAAGCCTGTATACATATAGAATATCACAAATCAGACAGATTCACAATTGGGCCTGAGCCCATGTCAGATACAGATATATATTCGGGCCTGAGCCCATGTCAAATACAGATATAGTTACAAATATACAAATCAGATAACAGAGTCCTACCCCTATTCACTACACACCATCTCTGACTATTCCTACACACTATGTGGGGTTTAAAACACCCACCCAGCACTACACACCACGCTGTATCGATGAGGCATATATCAAAATAATACAGCTGTGCTGTCAGATATTAGGCATAATCTACTTTTCATAACACTTCCTCCAATATATATATCATCCCACCCCAATCACAGTAACAGATCATGCATGCAGAATTAACAGATAAATAAACATAGGCATGCTCATAACAGTACATCAGTCTAAATGAACACATAGTTGTAAGAAGCCTTTACCAACTCCACAGTAGGCCCACAGTCGATTAGGACGACCTGTGCTACCCCACAAAAAATTCCAGTACAATAGACCCGCACGCCCAGATTGGCCTAGCCCATGTGGGTCATACAGCTTGACTCAATAATCACTCGCCCGTATGGGCCCACATGCCTAATTTGATCTAGCCCGTGTAGCCTACACGGCCATACTTCAACCATCATACGGCCGTGTCCTGCGTATGGCCTGGCCTTCGTTGATTACACGGCCGTATGGCATCGACAGTAGGGTTTTTTGGCTTCCGCCAGACTTTATTTTTCTATGTTTTGGGTACACACCTAGTATCGATTCGACACAAAAACAATCCTGAGACAACCAGAACCTATAATTGCCATACCAAAGCTCAAAATCAGAATTAAAACCACGGTTAAACCAAGAGTTTGAAACCAACCATAATTCAAATCAACGCTTATCGACTACCCCAACTCTCCGAGCGACTTACTCTGACTCCATAGGAGAAGAAACACGATCTCCCTGATTCACTGCTGTCCAAAGCCAATGCATAATCTCAATGAATGATGGAAAGACGTAAGTCATAGACAAATTAAAGCCTTCCTTACCTAAACATTCAAAGAAAACTGATATAACAAGAACGGATGTCCGACAGCAGCCAAAAGAAAACAAAATCGAAAGTGGAAAAGGGAAAGAAACAGCAAATGAGGGATTAACATTAGAAATTTGAGGAAAGAGAAAATAAAAATTTGACATAAAAATAAAATCCCAACAAGATAGTATAACCCCTCAATTTGCTTCCACTAACCCACTACCCAACCTCTTCAGAATTCCTGTTTGACCGAAACTCTCTCGTTCAAATGAGCAAAAATAACCTCCCACGCTCGCGCAGGGATTTGAACACAGGACCTTTACACAACACAAAGATTATCTTACCACTCGAACCAGTAGGCTCAATCTAACATGAGATTACAGCAGTTATGTAATATCTTGATTTTGGGCCTAGTCGGAATAGTAGTTTCGTGACCACAAAATCCGAGATAGAAATAATTATTTTATGATTATTTTGAGGTCTATGCTATGGTTGCATGATTGTGTGAAAAATTCGTGAAGAAATTTTATGCATAAAGTGCTTAAATTGAAATTAGGGACTAAATCGAATAATTTGTAAAACTTGCATTCTAGAAGTTTCTAGTATGAAATTGTTTTGAAATATTAATTAGGAGGTCTTAAATAGAAATTTTACCAATTTCTAAGTCTATGGACAAAATTGGACATGGATGGAATTTTGGAAAGTTTAGTAGTAAGGGCATTTTGGTCATTTAGGGTAAAATGAATTAAAATACAAAATTAAAAGCCAATTTTGCTCATCCTCAACCCCATGGCCGAATATAGTAAGGAGAAACCATGGCTAGGGTTTTTCAAGCTTCCAAGCTTGATTGTAAGTCCGTTCTAGCCTTGTTTTTAATGATTTTACGTTTTGGAGTCCGTAGCTCGATTAAGCTTATGCTAGCAATAATTCAACCTAGGGTTCATATTTGGAAAAATACCCATAGGTGAAATTTGTGTATTTTGGTGTTTTATGATAGAATATGAGGTTTTAAATTATGTTAGACAACTTGTGCTACTTGGTTTTAAGCGAAAACTAGCAAAAGGGCTTAATCGGTAAAAATACCTAATAGTCATAAGTACATGTTAGAGTGAGAATTTAATGTTGCCATAGAAGGGAAAAATGATCAGCATGTCATAAAACATAATAAAATAGGCTAAAGTTTAATTTACGAGCTTTGGGGTAAAAGTGTAAATATGCAAAAGTTTAGGGGCAAAATTGTAATTTTGTCAAAATATGATTTTGGGTCAATTTGAATAATATGAGTCCTAATTAGACTATATTTTAAATGATAGAGCAAGGAAAACTAAAATTCGAGCTAAATGAGGAAAATACCAAGTTGTGGACGAAATGGTAAAAGTAGCCATTTTCGCATACGAGGTAAGTTCATGTGTAAATGTAGTAACATAATTGTCATTTTAAGCAATTTAATGTTATTTATATGATATGATGCTGATTATTATCATGAAATATTATGCTTTGTGGTTATTGTTGAATAATATGTAATTATGTGAATTACTTGATGAGTATGAACTATCACCAAAGTATCAATTTCGATATTCCGTGAAAGATGGAAAAGATGTGTGATCGAGGAAAAATCCCGTTTGAACCTTAGGAATAGATTAGGATACAAGTGACATGTCACTAGGATGTTTGGGCATCCGAACTCGTTGAGTTGAGTCCGAGTTCACTTATGGATGCGAACGTCTGAACTCGTTGAGTTGAGTCCGAGTTTGAGAGATGTAACTAGGCATCCGAGCTCGTTGAGTTGAGTCTGAGTTCACTTATGGATGCAAATGTCCGAACTCGTTGAGTTGAGTCTGAGTTCAAGAGATGTAACTAGGCATCCGAGCTCGTTGAGTTGAGTCCGAGTTCACTTAGGGGCGGGTTACATGGTAGCTTGGCTACATATGTAGCACTTATATGCAAACTTTCCATGTATCCGAATTATATTCCGATGTGTTCAATAGGTAAAATTCTACTCAAGCGTAGGAATACTCAAGATGAAAGGGACGTATTGGTAAGTGTTGTGAAATGAATACTTTGAACAGGTATGTACTTAACCGTCGCGTTGAAAACTCGATATAACAACAATATGGTAAGATGATAAATGAAAATGTGATATGAATGTCTCGGTGATGATTATGCAAATGATGTTTTATGTTTGCTTATATAGTTATGTTACTTGCTATTTGCATGTGAACTTACTAAGCATTTATGCTTACTCCTCCTTTTCATTCCTTGTAGTGTTGACAAGCCACTCGAAATCGGAAATGATCGAGGCACGCTCACACTATCTCAGTATACCATCTTGGCATAATGGCTTGTATATTTTGAGTATGGCATGGATAGCATTATAATCATTTTGTGTATATGGTCTTATGATATGGTTATTGAGTGGTATGGAAATGCTTGGTAATGATTAGCCATTGGAATGGCTAATCATGATCATATTTGGTGTTATGTATACTAAATTGCTAGCTAATCCATGGAAACCATGAAATAGGTAAAATTTACCATAAAATAGATTCAGATAGCAGCAGTGACGTGAGTTTGAAAAATCACTAAAAATAGTAGAGATACAATTAGATGATGAATAATATATGGAATTGAAGAATTATGAGTCTATTTTCATATGGATGGAACAAAACAGGTATATGAGTTATATTTTATGAGATGCTTAAATTGTTTTGAAACAGGGCCAGAGTAATTTCTAGATCCCCTGTTCTGACTTTGGAAATTCACCATAAATTGTTCAAAGATAATTAGAAGTCATAATTTATATGTACAGATTCCTTATTGAGTTTAATTTTATTAGAAGCAAACGGTATAGTCATTGAAACTCTGTACAGGGAGATATTTGATTTGTAATACACAGAGGTCAGAGCAGTCAAACTCTGAAACAGGGGAGACTTTAACTAATAAACTGTACTAATTTGCTTGACCAAAAATTCTATAAAAAAATTAGTAAATAGATATATGAGTCTAGTTTCAGGGAAAATTTACGGAATTGGATTTCTAGTTTCGTAACTCGAGATATGAATTTTTAAGTGACTATGATGCAGATTGTTAGCTTGACTGAAAATTTTAAAAATAAATTGTTTGAGCTGTTTAAGTAATGAATTAAGTCTATTAACACCTCGTGTTCGACTCCAGCGACGGTCTCGGGTACGGGGCGTTACAAGTTAAATATAAGCCCACCGATCAAGGATATGGTTAGTTCCAAAAATAGAAAAATTTGCTAAAGCTAAGGCTTGAACTCAAGACCTCTCAAACACTCCCAGAACAGTTAACCACTGAAGCAGATACACAATTGTGTCAATTCTTTACAAAAGCCAGAATAAAAAGTTGGAGCTTTACAACTCTATCTCTTAAAAGAAATTTCAACCTTGAAATTTACCTGATAAGAACATATAAGGATATTACTGATGCATCGGGTCCTCAGGTTCCTATATAGCCTCCTCAGTGTTATGATTCCGCCACAGCACTTTCACTAATGGAATGGACTTCTTCTTCAGAACCTTAACATCGTGATCTAGAATCTGAACCGGTTCCTTCTCAAAGGTCAAGTTCGGCCTAACCTCGATCTCCTTAACAGAAATAACATGAGAAAGATCAGACTGATACCATCTCAACATTGAGACGTGAAAGGCATCGTGGATGCGGTATAACTCTGGAGGTAGCTCTAATTGCTAAGCGATCGGCCCACACGTTTCAAAATCCGATATGGCCAGATAAACCTAAGGCTCAACTTGCCCTTGCGACCAAATCTCAAAACTAGCTTTAAACCCAGAGCCTCGTGCAATTTTTTCCAGAACCTATAAGTGAAGCGAAGATCTCTATCGGAAATGATCGAGACAGAGACCCCATGCAGTCTTACAATATCAGAAATGTACAACTTCGCTAACTTTTGCAAAGAGTAATTAGTTCGAACCAGAATGAAGTAAGGAGACTTGGTCAGTCAATCCACGATGACCCAAACATAATTCTTCTTAATGGGTGTAAGGGGAAACCCACTAACGAAATTCATAGTTACTCGTTCTCATTTTCATAAGGGAATCTTGACTGGCTGTAATAAATCTGAAGGCAACTGGTGCTCAGCTCTAACTTGCTGGCACGTCAGACATCGAGCCACAAAGTTAGTAACCTCACGCTTCAAACCCGACCACCAATATAGCTCACGAAGGTCATGATACATCTTATTATCGCCGGGATACATAACATAAGGGCTACTGTGGGCCACCCTCAGCATAGACTGCCTCAGATCAGAATCGTTTGGCACAAAAATTTAGCCTCGAAAACATAAAATACAATCACTATTCAATTATAAATCTGTAGTAGTACCACTCTCAATCTGACAGAACTGCACACCAGAGTTCTATCTATTATCTGTTTATCTCGAATCTGCTCAATCCAAGTCGGCTTAACTTGTAACTCGGCCAATAAACTTCTATCATCAAATAGACTAAGGTGAGCGAACATTATCCTCAGATTAGTCATTGCCTTGTGACTCAGAGCATCGACCACTACATTGGCTTTACCCAGATGATACTCTATCGTGCAATCGTAGTCTTTAAGCAGCTCAATCCATCGATGCTGTCTAAGATTCAACTTCTTATAAGTGAAGAGGTATTAGAGGCTTTTGTGATCAGTATAGATAATACATCTCTCACCATACAGATAGTGCCTCCAAATTTTCAATGTAAAGACCACAATAGCTAACTCAAAGTCATGCATTAGATAGTTGGCCTCATGAGTCTTAAGCTGACAAGAGGCATAAGCCACATCCTTACCATCCTACATCAGATCACAACCTAATCCAACATGCGACGCATCACTGTATACTACAAACTCCCTTCCAGATTTAAGATGTATTAGAACAAGAGCCTGAGTCAAAATAGATTTGAGCTTCTCAAAGCTCGATTGCTACACATCAGTCCAAAAAAATGGTACATCCTTACGCAGAAGCTTAGCTAACAGTGCAGCAATCAAAGAAAACCCCTAAACGAAATACCGATAGTATCCCACCAAACTAAAAAAAGCTACGGATCTTAGATACATTCTTAGGTTGTTCCAGCATAGCCTTGACCTTTCGAGGATCAACTCGAATCCCCTCTGTAGAAACCACGTACCCTAAAAAAGTTAGTTCATGTAACCAGAACTCACACTTGCTAAATTTAGCGTACAACTGCTTCTCACACAGAATCTGAAACACTATTTTAAGATGTTCATCATGCTCATTCTCAGTCTTATAGTAAACCAGAATATCATTAATAAAAACCACGATGAACTAATACAAATAAGACTGAAATACTCGGTTCATCAGATCCATAAATGCAGCCACTTCGTCAAGCTGAAAGGCATCACTAGGAACTTGTAATGTCCATAACGAGTCCTAAATGCAGTCTTATGCACATTCACCTCCTTAACCCTCAACTGATGATACCTTGAATGGAGATCGATCTTAGAGAATACAGTATCCCCTCGGAACTGATCAAATAAGTCATCGATCCTCGAAAGTGGATACTTTTTATTAATAGTCAGCTTGTTCAACTGTCTATAATCTATACACATCTTCATGGTCACATCCTTCTTCTTAACAAACAGAAATGGTGCTCCCTAATGAGACATACTAGGACAAATGAAACCACGGTCCAAAAGTTCTTGCAGTTGAGCCTTAAGCTCTGTAAGCTTTTTCGGTGTCATACAATAGGGAGCGATGGATACCATAGCTGTACCCAGAAGAAGCTTAATCCTAAATTCCACTTCTCGATTCAGTGGTATTCCAGATAACTCTTCAGGAAAGACGTCTGAAAAATCTTTTGCTATTTTGATGCTCCCAACAAAAGAATCCCCAAAATTTGAAATACTTACATAGGCCAAGTACACCTCACATCCTTTCTGGACCATTTTCTTAGCTACTAGGTTAGAGATCACATACGATAGATAGTCTCGATGTTCAACAATCATAACCACCTCCACATCATCCTTGGTCCTCAGAACAACCTTCTTAGATGCACGGTCTAAACTGACTTAGTGCTCTACCAACCAGTTCATACCCAAAATAAGGTCAAACTCTCCAAACGGAAGCTCCATCAAATTAGCTAGAAATATCTCCCCTTGCACCTCTAACGGGACATCTTTATACAACTTACTAACCTGAACAGACTGCTCCAATAGACTTATCACATTAACCTCACTAAAAGCACTCTCAACCGATAAACCCAGATTTTTGGAAACAGAACAGGCTATAAAGGAATGAGTGGATCCTATGTCTATCAGAACAAAGTAAGGTACATCAACTATAAGGAACTTACCAGTGATGAAGTTAGGAGCATATTTGTCCATTTGGCAACGTGCAGCATAAACCAAAGCAGGCTACCTTGTCTTGGTCTGACCAGCACCTCTGTGCAGTGTTCTATGTCCATGACCTAAATCATTACCACCCTTAGCTTATCCACGGCCCCTAAGTGGCTACTGAACTACTCACTGAGACTGTACAGTATCCAGAGTTAGAGCTTGCATCTGATCTGTATATTGTTGAAACTCCCTAATACGGTGCTCAAGAAACCCACACCTCAAGCACGTTCCAATCCTCCTCCAGCACTTGCCCAGATGGCGCCTCCCATAGTCACTGTATGACTGTAACCAAGTAGGAACAACAGAAGCAACAGGGATCCTTACTCTAACTAGCCAATCAGATTTGGGTTTTTTCTTAGGCCTTAGAATAAAACTAGAGGGCTCTAACTCCCTTTTGTTCTTGCCTTTCTGTCAATCCCTATTCTGGCACTCTACGCGCTTAACATCCTCAGCGATCTTAGCTTTCTCCACCAGTACAACAAACTCTCGCTTCATCTGTGAAGCATCAGAACCCTCATATTATCCTTCAGTTCATCCTTAAAGCGAATACACCTCTCATATTCCGATGCCACCATGTCTCGAGCGTAGCGGCTCATTCTCAGAAACTCGGCCTTATACTAGGCTACAGATCGGTCACCTTGCGTGAGATTCAAAAACTCATGCCTGCGAGTATCAACGTAACTGGCCCTTCCATATTTACTCTGAAACGTAGTTTTAAAGAATTCCCAAATTCGACGATCAGGCTGAGTGCCCTCCTTAATGGTCAACCACCACTGGTATACCGCGTCGTAAAGTACGGAGACTACACCCTTTAATTTTTATTTGGGGGTACAGTCCAAGTCATTCATGATTCTCTTAGTAGCTCTAACCAATACTCAGCCACATTAGGGGTGACTCCTGAGACACCCCAAAATAACTCAGCTTCATTGGACCAGAGTCATTCAGTTACCGGTCCTTGGCCCCTAGATCCAGAATTAGGCCTAGTAACCCTCTCCAATATTCTCAGCATGGCTTGGGACAATGCTTCATCCCAGCCGAACGACTCTGAGACCCAATCTCAGTAGCAAGTGATACAAGTGTCCCACAGATATCCAGATTCGGCATGCTGCCCAAAGATGAGGACTCAACTCGAGCCCTCTACGACCTCTACCTCAACCTCAAATACCACATCCATGAATACCTCGTACGCTCATTATCTAATTCGAGTTTTATCTACATTAAAATTTTATGCATCAGTTTCAATTTATTATCACAAATATTTTATGCAAAAACTATCAGAATTTAAAAATCGTTTTCAGAAGTTTCAGTCTCTAACTATTTTAATATATTATCAATAAGTACAATCTTCAGAGTTTCAGAATAACTTAACTAAGTACAGAAATAATTACAGAATCGGCATCAGAGGCTCGGTGAACCACATACTCAATCAGAATATTTTTAAATCATTTGAAAACCAATTCAAAACATATTTTGGAACCCAAAAATCTACAGAAGAGTTTTTAAAACCTGGCTCTGATACCATTAAATGTAACACCCCAAACCCGGCCTAGATATTATGGCCAAATCCGAAAGTGTCACATGAAATGGGTTGAGAAACCATTGTCATTAAGTTAAAACTTTCCCAGATTCATTAGCCTTTAGAGTTACTATTATTTTCTAAGCTTTTAAACATCTAGAGATTAAACTTGTTTATAGCGGAAGCTTGTAAAAACGTTGTATCCAGAAAATCCACTCAAGATTTTGGAAAACCATCACAGTTTTAAATAAGTAAAAACTAAAAACCCAAAACCAACATCAACATTTTAAAAGAGTCTAGAGTCCTAAAAAATACAACTCCAATGCCAAAACTTAAAAACCCAAAAACATAATAAAACAATAAAATAGATGGTCACCGTCGAGTCTTTCGCTGTATCGATTCGCTTAAGGCTGGGTTGCCTGTACAGACAAACAAAAAATGGGTGAGTTTACGTAAACTCAGTGTGTAACCCAGCAAAGTTAAGCCTGTATATATACAAAATATCACAAATCAGACAGATTCACAATCGAGCTTGAGCCCATGTCAGATACGGAAACATATTTGGGCTTGAGCCCATGTCAGATACGGATACGTTAAAGATATGCAAATCAGATAACAGAGTCCTACCCTTATCCTTTACACATCATCTCTGACTATCTTACACACCATGTGGGGTTTAAAACACCCACTCAGCCCTACACACCAGGCTATATCGATGCGGCATATATCAGATATAATATAGTTGTGCTGTCAGATATTAGGCATAATCTGCCTTTTATAACACTTCCTCTAATATATATATCATCCCACCCTAATCATAGTAACAGATCATGCATACAAAATTAACAGATAAACAAACATAGGTATACTCATAACAGTAAAATAGTCTAACCGAACACATAGTTTTAGTAAGCCTTTACTGACCCACAGTAGGACTACAGTAGATTAAGACGACCCATGCAACCCTACAGAAAATTTCAGAACAATGGGCCGACATGCCCGTATGGGTTACTCATATGGGTCACACGGCCTGGCCCAGTTATCACACGTCCTTATGGCGTGCCCGTGTGGGCCCGTACGCCCAATTTGATCTAGCCTGTATGGCCCACACGGCCACACTCCAGCTATCACAAGGCTGTGTCCTACGCACGGTCTGACCTTCGTCGATCATACAGCTGTGCCATCACTTATGGCCGTGTGGCGTCGACAGTGGGGTTTTTCGGCTTCTGTCGAACCTTATTTTTTTCGTTTTGGGTACACACCTAGTATTGATTTGATGCAAAAATAATCTCAATACCACCAGAACTTATAATCGCCATACCAGAACTTAGAATTAGACTTAAAACCACGATTAAATCGAGATTTTGAAACCGACCATAATTCAAATCAATGCTTATTGCTTACCCCAACTCTCCGAGGGACTTACTACGACTCCGTGAGAGAAGAAACACGATCTCTATGGTTCGTTACTGCCCAAAACAAACGCATAATCTCAATGAATGATGGAAAAATACAAGTCATAGACAAATTAAAGCCTTACTTACCGAAACGTGCAAAGAAAATCGATATAACAAGAGTGGAGGTCTGACAGTCGTCAAAAGAAAACAAAATCAAAAATGGAAAAAAGGGAAGAAACAGGAGAGGATGGATTAATGTCAGAAATTTAGGGAAAGAGAAAATAAAAATTTGAAACAAAAACAAAATCCTAGCAAAATAGCATAACCCCTCAATTTACTCCCACTAACCTACTATCTAACCTCTTCACAATTCCTGTTTGACCGAAACTCTCTCGGTCAAATGAGCAAAAATAACCTCTCACGTTCGTGGAGGGATTTGAACATAGGACCTCCACACAACACACAGACTCCCTTATCACTCGAACCAGCAGGCTCATTCTGAAATAAGATTACAGCAGTTAAATATAAGCCCGCCGATCAAGGATAGGGTTAGTTCTAAAAATAAAAAAAAATACTAAACCTAAGGCTTAAACTCAATACCTATCAAACATTCCTAGAACAGTTAACCACTAAAGCAGATACACAATTGTGTCAATTCTTTACAAAAGCCGAAATAAAAAGTTGGGCGTTACATATCTTCACATGTATTCAAAGTTACCTTTTTTTTAAAAAAAACATATATGTTTACCATAATTCAATCTAACCATACCAAGTACACATATATTAGTCATATTATAACCTTATATATAAATTCACTAAACATACCATCACTAGCCATTCCGACGGCTAAATTACAAACAACCATTTACATGCCAACATTAGCCAAGTTAGCCTATACATACAATTATACAAAAATAAGTTTACTATTTATACCAAAACGAGCTGAAGGAAAGTGTGATAGTGCTCTGATCGATTCCAACCTTTACGAGCTTCCGAGCACTATAAAATAGAAGAAAATAAGACAAAATAAGCATTTAATACTTATTAAGTTTGCATAACAAGAATTTAACTTACCATTTATATTTAATTTAAGTAATCATGTAAATATCGTGCATCCCAACAAATTGACCAATTGCCTAGTCACATACACTCAATCAAGCAAGTTAGTCATGAATTTCTACATACTTTTCAAGTAATAAAGATGAGCTCATCATATAATAACTTTTATACACATATACTTTTCTTATCATATTTCCATATAACATATACATTTCTATGATAAATTATCTCAAGTTTAGATTAGTCATAACAGAACTTTTCCCGTTGAATTTATTTGAAATATCAATGGATACATATGTAGTACACTTGAAATGTACGACACTGTAAACCATCAACTTATATTCAAGGATATCCAATTAAGGCACATAATCAATAAGCACTCTTTCGAGCCACATAACAGGATGCTCATGTGAGCCATGTAAAAGGAAGCTCATTGAGCTTAACAGGTAACTCCGTAAAGCTATTATCAGGGAGCTTCGGATAGACATATCACAGAAAGTTCAAGCGAGCCATATCAGGAAGCTCAAAAAGAGCCTATATCAGGACACTCATAAAGAGCTGCATTTGTATCATCAATATATGCAGGATCACAACTGATTATATAACAGGACACTCACAAAGAGCTGCGGTAGTCTGCAACACATGCAGGTTCACTACCGATAAGGATGCTCGCAAGAACCATATAATGGAAAGGTCAAGAGGGCTTATAACAGTTTGCTCTTTCAAATTATGGTATGTCTGTAACATATGCAAGAGTACAACCAATCGAGAAATCATGTATCAATCGAATTCCATCTATTCAAAGGGGACTTATACTTATCGAGCAATATCAGGTATGTAATTGATTTTATACATTAAACATTTATACAATTTAAACATATTCAACATTTAATTCCAAACATATTAATATATATAATCTATTTATACGAACTTACCTCTATAAACGTTCATATACAATAATCTACTAATCCGATACTTTTTGTTTTCCTCGATCTGACTCTGTACTAGGTATATCTGGATCTATATAAATAAATTTTTCGGTTAAGGATATCAGGACTGCTAAGGACTTTTCGGATTTTTTTTTGAAGAGCTACCTGGGTTACCTCTAAATCGTGAAGTAGAGTTTGGGATTGAGATCTTTCCTGGTACAACTTTGGTGTCAATCGTTCCCTATAGAATGACACTAAAAGAGCTTGTAGAGCTTAAGGCTCAGATTCAAGAGTTACTAGATCGTGGGTTCATCCACCCTAATATGTCTCCGTGGAGAGCACCATTCTGTTCGTGAAAAAGAAGGATGGATCCATGAGTATGTGTATTGACTATCGATAATTGAACAAGTTGACAATCAAGAATAAGTATCCCTTACAGAGGACAGATGATCTATTTGACCAGTTCTGAGGGGTTTTGATTTTCTCCAAGATTTACCTCCGATCAGGATATCATCAGTTGAGGGTTAAGGAGACTTATGTATACAACACAGCATTTAGGACCCGATACAGTTATTACAAGTTCCTAGTAATGCCATTTGGACTAAAGAATGTTGCAACGGTTTTTATGGATCTGATAAACCAAGTGTTCTAGCCCTATCTGGATCGGTTCGTGGTGGTATTTATTGACGACATACTAGTGTACTTGAGGACTGAGGATGAGCATAATGAAGACCTCATAGTGGTTCTACAGATCTTGTGAGAGAAACAACTGTACGCCAAGTTCAATAAGTGTGAGTTCTAGTTACGGAAAGTAACATTTCTGGGCCATGTGGTTTCTGCTAAGGGAATTAGGGTCGATCCTCAAAAGATTGAGATGGTGTTAGATTGGAAACAACCTAAGATTGTATCTGAGATTCGTAGTTTTTTGGGACTAGCAGAGTATTATAGACGATTTGTAGAGGGTTTTTTACTGATTGCAACACCCTTAACTAAGCTACTACGTAAGGGTATACCGTTTAACTAGACTGGTGCGCAGCAAGAGAGTTTTGAAAAGCTCAAAACTGTACTGACTAAGACCCCTATTTTGATACAGTCAAAGTCTAGAAAAAAGTTTACTGTCTACAGTGATGCATCACATGTTAGTTTGGGATGTGTGTTGATGCAAGAGGGTAAGGTGGTAGCGTATGCATCTTATCAGCTTAAGACTCATGAGGCGAATTATCCGATGCATAAGCTAGAGTTGGCCGTAGTGGTGTTCACATTGAAATTTTAGAGGCATTACCTAAATGGTAAAAAGTATATCATCTACACGAATCACAAGAGCCTCAAGTATCTCCTCATTTAGAAGGAGCTAAATCTTAGGCAGCGTAGATGGATTGAGCTGCTTAAGGACTACGACTGTACAATTGGATACCACCCTAGTAAGGCCAATGTGGTGGCCGACACACTGAGCCGTAAGGTTATGACTGAATTGAGGATATTGTTTACTCGCCTTAGTTTATTTGATGATGAAAGTCTGCTAGCTGAGTTTCAGGTTAGGCCTACGTGGATTGAGCAGATTAAGGGTAAGCTGTTGAAGGACGAATCTTTGGGTCTTTATTTTCGACAGGTTGAGAGTGGGCATATTGAAGACTTTGGACTGAATAGCGAAGGGGTACTCTATTTTCGTGGGAGAATCTATGTATTGAAAGACATTGAATTAAGGCAGTCGATACTGAGAAAGGTGCATAGTAGCCCCTATGTTATGCATCCTAGCGGAAATAAGATGTACCGAGACCTTCGTAAGTTATACTGGTGGCCAGGACTTAAATGAGAGGTTACCGATTTTGTGGGTAAATATCTGACATGTCAGCAGGTTAAGGCTGAGCATCAGTTACCTTCGGGTTTGTTGCAGCCAATTAAGATTCGACTTTGGAAGTAGGAGTGAGTGACTATGGACTTTGATAGTGGGTTACCCCTCACACCCATTAAGAAGGATTCTATATAGGTCATCATGGATCGATTGACAAAGTTCACCCATTTCATACCGGTTTATACTGACTACTCCCTGCAGAAGCTGGCTAAACTGTATATGTCTGAGATAATGAGACTGCATGGGGTACCGATTTTGATCATCTCTGATAGGGATCTTGGTTTCACGTCTCGGTTCTAAAAAAAGCTACATGAGGTTTTGGGTTCAAGGTTAGACTTCAGTACTACTTTCCATCCTCAAATAGATGGTCAATCTGAGAGAGTGATTCACATACTGGATGATACGTTGAGGAGATGTGTGATTGACTTTCAAGGCAGTTGGGAGAAGTATTACCGTTGGCAGAGTTCACTTACAATAATAGTTACCAGTCTAGTATACAGATGGCACCTTACAAGGCACTTTATAGTCGCAAGTGTCGCACTACTTTATGTTGGACTGAGTTGGGCGAGCGATGAGTTCTGGGTCCTGAACTGGTTTCTGATACTGAGAATAAATTTATATTGATACAGAATTAACTGAAAGCAGCATCCGATAGACAAAAGCCTTATTTCGTGGGAGACTCCGTTTTTCTTAAGGTCTGGCCATGGAAGAAGGTACTGAGATTTGGTCGTAAAGGCAAGTTGAGCCCTAGGTTTTTTGGGCCCTATCGCATACTGAAATGAGTAAAGACCGGTTGCCTACCAGTTAGAGCTACCTCCAGAGTTGGATCGGATTCATGATGTTTTCCATGTCTCAATGTTGAGGCACTACCACTCTGATCCAACGTATATTATTCCAGTGGAGAAGATCAAGGTTAGGCCAGATCTGACTTTCGAGGAGGAGCTGGTTTAGATATTGGATTGTGACGTAAAGATTCTGAGGAGAAAATCCATCCCACTGGTTAAGGTTCTATGGCATAATCATAGCTCTGAGGAGGCCATGTGGGAGCCTGAAGATACGATACGTCAACAGTATCCTCATCTGTTCTAATCAGATAAAATTTCGAGGCCGAAATTTTCTTTTAGGGGGTAGAGTTGTAATGCCCCAAAATTTTTTGTATATGTTTCTGTTATCGAATGACACAAATACCTGTCTATTTAAGTAGTTATGTATTCTAAGAGTATCTGAGAAGTATTGGGTTCAAGCCTTGACCTGGGCAGATTTTTTTATTTTATATGAATAAAACCCTATCTCTAGACAATGGGCTTTTAATTAATTATTTGTAAAAACATGTTAGAATGGGCTTGCTAGTCTGGTTGATAAGTGGAGCGTCATTATGCTAGTGGTCTTGAGTTTGAGCTGTTGTTTGAGTATTATTTTTGCTAGTGGTTCCGTGAAGTGTTTGAATGGAACTAAAATGCCTAAGTGGTAAAGGTGAAGTGGGAAGTGTGGAGAGAAAATTTAGGGATTTGGATAGTAAGAGTGGTTGGAAGGTTTTTAGGAGAAATTTGAGGGACTTGGGGATAATGGGGCTGAATTTTTATTTTGTTATTGTGTTATTTTCAAATTTCAAAAGTTCTTCCATTATTCTTCTATTTCTTTCGCCAGCTTTGCCGAACTTCTACCAAAATTTCTTTCTCTTCTTCATTCTTGCCAATTTTAGCCTTTGGTTTAACTTTTCTCTTTTTGTTTGCCGGAGTTGCACTAAGAATTCCTCCCTTTCTGTCGTTGTTCCTTTTTCTTCTTCGTTCATCGCATTAAGTTCTGCCGAAATCAAGTCTTCCAATTTTCGATTATCAAGGTTTCGGTAAGTCTTAGTAGGAAATTTGTTTCTTTTTTATAACTCCCTTTTTGATATATTTTATATATGACGTTAGGGGGAGGTTTTCAAGTATCTGTGGTCACCAATCGGAGTTCTATTTCGTGTGGAAAATTTTGTTCATTGATTGAAGGTGAGAGGTTAGTCATTTGTGGGTTAAACCTTGATGCGAGTTCGTTATGGATTGTTCTTTTTAATCAATATGCTATCGTGGATTTTGTAAGTACTATTGTAGTTTGATTTTTGTTATTCATATTATCTATTCCAGCTGATGAAATTCGATAGCAATCACTCAATTGTGGGATTGACTGTTAGTCATTTGGTTGGTATAAGTGAATCTTTTTGAGCATTCAGTCTTTCAACATGATAAGTGTTGGGGTGCATCGAATCGTTTAAGGTGTTGGTGTTCTTAGGATTGCGTTGATTGTGAAACAAAACCAGGTGTGTGTAACCACAACACTGAAAATGGTAATCAGAAAAAAGCCAAAAAATATGGGTTGTGGACGCCACACAAGAGTGTGCCCGCCCGTGTGGTAGCCGTGTAATGGAACACGGGCGTGTGATCGATGAGACAGGCAGTGTGTGATACATGGGCTGGATCGAATTGGCCCTTGTAGGATTTTTGGGTCAGGCCGTGAGATCTACACGGCCAAGGCTATTTTGGGCTGTGTGGGCCACATGGGCGTGTGGGTCCACACAGGCCGACAACATGGGCGTGTAAGCTCATCTTCACTATTTTGTTGCTAAGGTGGCACGGGTCCCCCGAGGCGACTGTGAACCTGCTGTAGGGTCGGTAAGCTTACCTAGATCCCTAATTGACTGAAATAACTGTATGACTGATATATATATATATATATATATATATATTTACATGTTAACGAGCATGATGATATTTAATGAACTAATATTGTATGCACTGTTGCTATGATATAGCATGCCATTACTGTATGTTACATTGCATGGGGTTTGGGATTGGTATTGTTTGGAGGAAGTGTACTGAAAGGCCTCGCGCCTAATTTCCTGGCAGCTCAACTGCAAACCACTGTTTAGTGCCGCATTCGGTACTTTTTGGAGTATAGGGATGGGTGGATTGATTATATCCCCACATGGAGTGTAGGGTTGGACAGAGATGGTTTGTAGAGGCGGGCTGGATAGGATTTTATGATTGTATATTTATTGCTGTACTGATTGCTGATACTGAAATGGGATAAGGCCCTGATTGAAACTGAATCCAATACTGAAAGGGCTTAAGCCCAGATTACGATTATATTTTGTCTTCTTGTTTTATATGGGGATTACACATTAAGTTTTCGTAAACTCACCCCTCTAATTTATCTATGCAAGTAATCCCTAGGCGTGGGCGGATCGAAGCAGTGGTGGACTCAACGGTGGCCACACAACCTTATTTGACTCTGTTTCATACTTAATTATGATTTTAAATTTTGCTTGGGAATTTTATTGTAAATATGACCTCTATGGATTTTTCTTAAATTTGGAATTTTTATTAGTTATAGATTATAACTCCCAGTTTTAGGAAAACTCGAGTTTTTAAAAGAACCATACGTTTTAACAAATTACTCACGAATACGCAAACTGTTTTAAAAACTTCTGCATAGAATAAACATTTTGAAAGCTTTCAAATGATTAATTAACACGATAATAGAATTAATAAGTAACAATGAAAAGATTTTAAATGGAAAATGTTTGAAGTAATGTTACAGTTTTCAACCTAAGTTACGGTTTTCAAACACATTAACATATGACACTATCAGATCCAGCCATAACGATCAGGCCGGGTTTGGGGTGTTACAAATACTTTAATATCTTTACAAATTGATCCCCAAAATAGATAGATTAAGTTATTACGATCTCGGGAATATGAAAATTACTAAAAACGGGACATGATTACTTACCTAATTAAGCTTGCTTGATTTTCTTTCTCTTTCCTAGGGTTTCCATAGAATTTTGGGAAGAAGAAGATATAAAATGATGATATTTTCTGTTTAATTAAGATATCATCTTTTATATATTTTTTTTCCAATTTAGTCATTTTCTTTTTCTAATTTTCCATGAATGAATTATCAAAAATATCTACTAACTTCTCTTAATGGTCTAATTACCATATAAGGACCTCAGGTTTTGAATTCCATAGCTATTTGATACTTATAGCTACTAGAACTCAACTTTTGCATTTTATGCAATTTGGTCCTTTCTATAATTAAACATGAAATCGGTAAAAATTTTCTTATCAAAATTTTCATACATCTTTCCTATCATAATGTAGACCATGCAATAATATTAAAATAGATTTTCTTTCTGACTAGGATTTGTGGTCCCGAAACCACTGTTCTGATTTTACTGAAAATAGACTGTTACAATAACCAAAATTAAAACATCCAAAAGGACCGATAGAACTGATGGATAGTGTGATAGAACTCTGACAAGCTTCCAACCCAGTCGAGGTTTTGATAATCTGAAAGTAAAGGAAAACAACTACATAAGCAATGAATGCTTAGTAAGCTAGTATGAACTTTCATCATATCAATTCATTTCAAATATGAAATTTATACATATCATCCCTAGCATAGTAGGATTTTAAATAACTTTAAACCTTAGCACTCTTTCATGATCTCAAGCATATTTTCATTTGAACACTTTCCATTTCAATACAACTTGTAATTAAACATATTACCATTCAACCGACAGCTTGGCATTTGCCTAAGCATCAAACAACAACACTTATTAGCATACTTGAACATATTTCATATAAGTTCAACATCGATAATCTTATTATCTCAACATGTCACACTTAAGTTTATTACTCGTCTCAACTTACATAATTTCCACGGATTAACATATCAAAGATATTCGTATATGTTCATGCCATGACATATATCATTCTCTTACCGTTTCTTCATATACATATATCATCCATTTCAATATATCATTATATATCAACATATCATGTACCATCATTTCCATGTATTTCATGCATATACCTGTATTGGTTTGTATCAAACTCATATCGTCTCGTAACAGAACATTGTCCGTTGAACCATTTACAATATCATTGGATAACTTTCAAATTCATTAAATAAATCACTTTAACAAGACTTTCCCAAATTGAAGAACCATTTAAAAATAAGAGTATATCGTTAACAGAAGCTCATAGGAGCTGATCCTCCCGAACATGCAAATAGAAACTCGTGAGAGCTAAACAGAAGCTCGTGAGAGCTGATCCGCCTGAATCACTCCAAATAAAAAGTAAAACACGAGAGTTCGCAACAAATGCTGAACCCCGGTTTACTTAGGTAATATGCTGGTGTCTCCCTCCAATACCACCATACACCAATTTACGAATGCATTCAAATTCTGCGTTCAGTCCAAACTGAGTATTAAATTTGATAATATATTTCCAACAATAGAACATATATATATATATATATATATATATATATATATATACCAATCACCAATTAACATCCATTTTAATCAAAATTATATAGAATACAGTTCATACGAACTTACCCGGTTAAACTGCAGAAATACCAAGATTTAGGGGCAATTCGGTATTTTTTTATTTTCCTCGATTTTCCACTCGACCTTGATCTAAATTAATAATTTCATTCTGTATATTAATTTAGATAATAATAAAAAATCCATTTCATGCATTTTGCTCATTTTTAACATTTTTACAAAATTGCCCCCAAAGTTTTACTTTTATTCAATTTAGTTCCTAAGCCCAAATCATGCAAATTAACCATTTTTAATACAAACCCAAGCTAGCCGAATGTTCATGATATTCAGAACATCCCATTTATGCAATAATTTCATAACAAACCCTTATATTTTTAACATTTCCACAATTTAATCCTAAAATCAATATTTAACAAAATCATTTTATAAAATCATCGTACAACATAATCAAAGCTCTAAATTCATGTTATTCATCAAAAAAATCTAATATTTATCAATGGAAACCTCCAAAAATTTTAATAAAATAAAAAACTTAGGTAAGGCTTAGTTAGACCTAATTGTAACAATCTCAAAAATATAAAAATTACAAGAAATGGGTAAGAATTGAACTCACATGAAGCAAAATTTGAAGAACCAGATTAAAACTTTCTCCCCTATGGTAGTTTAAACCGAAACAAGAAGAAATGTCTAAAAAATTTTTAATTTTCAATTTGTTTCATTTTAATTTCAATTAAATTAAAATTTTGCCATTGAATGGCTTTATTTTATTATTTTGTCTCTTATGTGCCTCATCCATTAAATTTAGGTACAATTATTACTTAGGTCCTTCTTTATTTATTAATTAAGTCATTTAATCACCTAATTATTATATTTAACAAGTTTTACACCTTTTCAATTTAGTCATTTTCATTAATTAACTATTGAAAAATTAAAATTTTTCAATGAAACTTTAATACCATCTTAATGACACTCCGTAAATATTTATAAAAATATTTACGACTTGGTTTATAAAAATGAGATACCGATACCTCACTTTCTAAAACTACTTAACCTAATAAATTATTATAAAACATAAATTACTAATTTAAAAACCTTTTAAAATCATATTTAACTCTTAAATATTAAATAATAATATTTAAGAAACTTACTTCTAAATTTTGTAGCCTCGAACTATTATTTCTCACACTACTAAAAATTAAAACTTGTATAGTTCCCATAAAAAACCACCAAATATATGTCCCACTATTACATATACAAAGATAATTCCCACTAATCATAATGTAACATGAAAGTGAGAGTAAGGGAAAATGTGAGAATGACTCCACAAACTGCAGCGGTTCCAACATTGAGTTCTACCCTTACATCTAGAATTCATAATAAAACCTAAATAACATGAAATGTAATAATCACTTGCACATATAATGATGTTGTTATGGGATTTCTCTTTATCAAAATTAAAATAATCACTTGCACATATATTTGATATGCATGCTGGGTGTTTTCTTATCCAAAATTAGTTTTTTTTTTCAAGAATATGATTTTATAAATTTTAAAAATTATGAAGATATCTAATTTTAAAATTAATTATGGGAATGATTTGATTTTATAGTAGAGTTAGATATCGTCACTTTCTCAAGTAACATTACTTTAAAAATCTCCCTTTAATCATTACAAAAAAAAAAACATAGTGACACCTAACAAATTGAAGACACCAGACTGAATCGTGTAGGTGAAAAATGTTCAGAACCTGATGAAGTAATTATTCTTTTAGATTGATTAAAAAAAGTATTGCATGAATGTATATGGCCCCAAATTAAACTTTTGGTCTATTTGCATGTTAGGTCTGTCCCTTTTGAAATTAAATTTAAATAAACCTTAAAATATATAAGAATAACAAAATAAACTCTTCTCATTTTTATTTTTATTTTTTAAACAACAAAATTAAAAATATATAATTATTATTTAAATTATCCAAATATATTCCTCAAAAATTTCCTCAATTTAATCTAAATTTAAACATTTTCAATTCATTCCTAATATATTTGAATTTAGATAGAGAAATTCTTTTGAGAGATATATTGGATAATTTAAATAAGGATTTTATATAGTTTTTAAATTTAAGGTTTTTAAAAGATAAAATAAATAAGAAAGATTTATTTTATTATTTTTGTATATTTTAAGAGCTATTTCAATTTAATTTTAAAATGGGTCATACTTAACATACCCAAAAGTTAAATTTGGTGTCACCATATATTCATATGTCACTCTTTTTCAGTTAATCTAAAAATAATAATTATTTTATCAGTCCCTAACGTTTTGCCCCTATACGCTTCAATCTGATGCTACCAATTTATTAAACGACAATAAAAAATTATTTTTTCATTTTTATAATAATTAAAGTATTATTGGGGGACTTTGGTGATGCCATCTGAAAAAGTAGCAACACCTAATACTATTATAAAAATCAAGTCATTCTCTTAATATTGAAATTAGATATTTTCATAATTTTTAAAATGAGAATTCTTAAAAAATCCTCAAAATTAGTGGGTTGTAGCTATGGATCCATGTGGGTGGAGCCGTCCCTTTATTTATAGATTCGTGTATACCACTCAAAGTAGATAATCCCGACAAATTGTCTTTAAATAATCAAAACAAACCCCTTTTTAAAATTCAATTGCAATTGGATCCGAAAAAGTAATCACAAAAATTCTTTAGGTTAATTATTTATTAATTAATTAAATTATAGAATAAAAATTTAATATTATAGTTTACTTAAAATTTTTATATTCTTTGTATATTTGGAGTTTAATTTTTATATTTTTATTTTCAAAAATTTAAATTTTTTATTTTTCAGACAAAAAATTTAAATTCATTTGTTAACACTTTTAATTTTTTTGTTAATTTGCTGATGTGAAATTTTGAAAAAAAATTAAGTATTCATGTAACAAAAATTAATATTGTAACGGACTTGAATTTAATAAAAAATTTAACGGTGTTAACAATTCTTAAAATTTACATCGTTATTTTAATCAGAATAAAATATTTAGACTAATTAATTGAGATACCAAATTATGTAAAAACTAAAGTATATAGATTAAATCTAAATTTTAAGTGAATTTTAAGTATCAACTTAAAATTTAACCAAAAGTAGAAAAATTGGAATTAAAATTTAATAGTCAAAAGGAAAGAAAAAATAATGGACTGGTGTCCGCCTTCCTTATTTGTATGGTAGCATAGATTAGCCGAAGGGAATGTTTGTACATCGGACTCCTAAATTCATTTAAGATAAAAAAAAACATTAAATTAAAGACAATGAATGGCGTCTAGTTATTCCGTATTAGAGTAGTACGAACCGGTATTAAGATGGGGGAGTGGCTCACAATCTCCTGGGCATGTTCTTTATAGCCCCCTTTTTGCCTTTACCTTCTTCTGTGGACTGAGGTTATTATTTTGGGCTAATTCAGCATTAGGGTGGGTCATCAATAGATTCACCAAAATTAGACTCCAATGGCTGCTCAGCAACTCAAGGCCTTTCAACGACACTCCAATAAACATGTTGAGCACCAAATGGAAACTCAAACTTTGCCATTAAAAAGGCGGGAGGAAAAAGTTTTTTTTTTTTTTTTTTGAGGTTTTTGTATAAGTGTATTTTGTTCGCTCTACTTAAAAAATAGATAAGTTAGATTTTGTATATTAGATTAGAGAGTAAATTGATCATTTTGTTTAAAATTTTATTTATTTTTGTTGTTATAAATTGATCCATGTATGTTTGCATGCGTATAATTGTCTAGTTATTCCGTAAAATTGGATGAATTTTTTAACAGAAAGGACAATTTTACTCTTTTATCTAATGTAGAGAGATTAATTTGTTCATTTTTTAAATAAATGTAACAAAATGCAATCTAACTACTAATACAATAGTGTCCATGATACTTTTACTGAAAGAAGTCTTAGGGTGTATTTAGTTAGGTGAAAAAGTGAAAGATGGGAGGAAGGAGTGGAAAAAATAAATTTGGCGTATGCTTAGTAAAGAAGAAAAAGTAGAATGGATGATTATTTTCTATTTTAATAAATAAAAATCAATCATTCTAAATTAAAACTATAAGGGAGAAAAAATGATAAAATTATATATATTTCCTACCAAATACACCTATAAAAAGAAAAATAATATTTTTCATCCTTCTTATTTTCTACCCATTTAATTTTCTCTCTTTCCATTTTCTTTCTACCCTACCAAACAAAGCATTAGTTTTGATCCACTTCCTGCAAAGGGTCTACCTGGCTCTTGTTTCACACCTGCAATAAGAGTATAAGATTCACTCCACGTGTCACGTCATTCAAATGCAATGTAAATAATATAAATAAAATATGATATAATATGATATAATATGAAATACAATAATAAAATACGAAAAAAAATAATGTAAAACATGTTTTAGTATAATGATGGTTAATGGTTAATTTTTTTTTATTTGATTTTGAAAAAGTGAGTATTTATAAGAAAAAAAGCGGTTAAAGCGAATCTCTCATAAAATGATTAACCCATTAGTAGAGCCTAACTTAAACTCAAGTTAAGGTATTGTTTGGATATAACTTGATGTGCCTATCTTTAGGTTTGTTCGCTTGGAAAGTTGAAAAAATTAATGAGATTAGATTAGATGTGATGATTGTCCTTAATGGTATCGTGGTGTTGCTTTTTATGGTATGAGAATATTGATAAGAATGTAATTTTGGGATGAATGGGTGTCATTTTTTAAGCGAAGGAAAATTCTTTATCCTTAAGAATAAACATAATGGAATTAACGATTACTTCACAACTATTTCGAGATATAAAACGACGTCATTAAAGGATATAATTGTTGACTTTTAACGTGGCGTTGCTTTTTTTGTTGAATGTTAAAATATATTCGTATGAGAATATTAAAAACCAAAATAGAGGACAATAAAAAATTATAATCATCATCCATAACTGGTTTTTAAAAGTAAACTTACGTATTTATACTATAAAGATCCCTATTAAGTTGGATGTCACTTAGAAAAAAATTGAAGTTTTAAAATTATACCTTGAAACAAGATTTGATCTCCCCTTTGTGGAATTAAGATTAGACAGTATTTTTTTTTTTTAGAATTTCTTTCAGAATTATCAAAGCTTCTAAATTCATTTAGAGAATTTTTGAAATCTGCATTTGTTAACTTGTAAATGTGTTAAATGGTTTGAAAGTGACTTATTTTATAGTACCTATTTTATAGTGACCATTAGTCAAGTAAAAAGAAAGTTTTTGTATAATATAGTCTCTTTATTTGAGTTCGTTATAAGGATTAAACTCTATTATTTATTATTTATCTCATATTAATTTATTTTAATTAGAGTAGAATAATTGTTTTTATTTTTATTTAATTGATTTAATTAATGATTATATAAATTTTATTATTTATCTCTTAGTCAATTTAAAATAATTAAATATCTAATAAATTTAAATTGAAAATTATTAGTAAAAAGAATAGAGATAAAAATAAATAAATAAAATAATAAGTAATTAATAAAAGTAAATCCATCCTTTAATTTAAAAATCGGTTAATAAAATAAACTTAAAAGTGTTTGTATATTCTCCATTAATCACAAGAATAAATGAATATTTTTAAAGGGTAAGAATATGTTTTGGTATTTGAGTTTGGCTTTAACATTTTAAATTGATACTTATAAATTTTTTTTAAAATTGATATCTAAATTTGACTTTCATCATATATTTTGGTCTATTACTTTGTAACTCAGTTAAAATTGGATGATATAGACTAATCATGTTTACACATGTGGTACACATGTTATGTCATCACCTAATTACTTGTCTCATGTAATAATTTAATTGGTCCACGTCATTCAATTTTAATAGAGGATATTACAGACTAAAATGTGAGACGAGAGTCAAATTCAAATACTAATTTGAGCAAAATAATATATAAGTATCAATTTGAATATTGAAATTAAGCTTTTTTGAAACTTTACAAATTCAGTATAATTAAATTGTTATAACACAAATAAACTAAAACATGAAAAAAATATTTAATTTATTAGATTTTTTCATTCATTAAGGAAAAATTAATATTTTATAAAAAATACCTAAGTTTTATTTGTCCACAAATCCTTTTAAACAAACCATAGCCAAATGAAGTAAAATCTTCCTTTTAATTTATCTACCAAACATAGCCAAACAAAGTAAATATACTATCACATGGCTTTTAATATATCTACCAAACATTAGGCTATTTATTACTTAGGTTAGTGTACTAGCTTTTCTTTGTATTTTCATATAATTTTTAAGTTTATTTTTGGATTTGTGACTATTCCTCTCACAATGTCGTCTCTAATATTTGAATTTAAATATTTCATTGGAAATATATTATATCTTACTATTACATCTAATACTTCTTGACAAAATATGCATAAAATAAAATTTAAATAAAAATTCAAACAATTAAAGATAAGAATTAATATCTAGCCAAACATAAAAACACTAACATTTAATCACATAACTAAAGATGGTGATGAAAAATATACATATGATAAAAATTTATTGATACCTAAAACTAAAGTTTTAAGATCATTTAACATAAATTACTCTCATAATTTTAGCAATGTTGGAATACTTTTGTGAATTTAAAATGTAAAAACTTTTTGATATATAGTACTGAATCAGAAAAGGAAAAAGAAAAATCAATTTATCTTTATCTTGATTTAGACATTTGATTTATTTATTAGTATAATATTCAAAACCCTTACAATAATAAAATTAGTACAAAGCAGAATGTAATTGGATTTGCCGAAACGTGGCGAATTCAAAGCAAATCTTTGGAACCCGGCAGACCCCACCATACAAAAATCCAAATCCAACGTGTCGGAATATGATTGATAAAGATGTTCCAATAAGCCAAAACACTACCCAAATCACCAAAAAACTGTCCATCAACTTTTTGTCTGTCGGCAACGACCTTTCTTTCATCACTTCTCACCCGATTTCTCCGCCACGCACCCTTTCATTACATCTAATTAAAACTGTACTTAATTAATATCCTTTTATTAACCTTTTTACGCCTTTTCTTATTATTACTGTACTCTCTTTTTCTTTCGTTTCTTTTCTTTTCTTTCTTTTTCAAATCCCGATCATATCCTACAGTAATTTTTCCCTCTGTTCGGTAAATGGGATTCGTTGTCGGAGTGGTGATCGGGTTTGTCGTCGGCCTTGCTATCATAGTTCTCTTTGTTCGGAACGAGAACACTCGATCCAAGCTTCGAAATGATCTCGTTAGTTTTTTTTCTTTCTTCTCCTTCCTTCCATTTATTTCGATTTTTTTTATGAATTTTCGTTTTTTGGCCATAGGCAACGACGGTGGCTGCTTTTGCGAGAATGACAGTGGAAGATTCGAGAAAGATCTTGCCTGCAGATTTCTACCCATCTTGGGTTGTCTTCTCGCAGCGCCAGAAGTTGACTTGGCTTAATCAGCACCTTACTAAGATATGGCCTTACGTTGATGAGGTACAAAAACTTTGTTTAATGAATGGACAGAGGAGCCAAAGTTGAGATTTTTACTCTTTTTCTTTTTTTCTTTTTCTTTTTTTTGAGAAAATTTGTTTGAAATTGGTGTTATAGGCAGCATCTGATCTGATAAAGACTTCGGTGGAGCCGGTGCTTGAACAATATAGGCCGATTATATTGTCTTCTTTGAAGTTTTCTAGGTTTACTCTTGGCACTGTTGCACCTCAGTTTACTGGTTAGTTTACTGAAATATAATTCTCACTTTTTTGAAAACTTTGATTTTGATTTTAAATTTGTTATTGAGTTACCATTATTTTATTTATTTATTTTGGTTTTGATTTGTTATTTTTTAATGGATTTTCGTTTTTGCCATTTGAATTAAATGGATGGCCATTAATCAAACATAATTGTTATATGTAACAGAAAAATAATGTATCTTTTTCTTTTAAATACTGGTCCCCTTTAAAAAAAAATCAAGTACACTTTTTGTTATTTTTGTTCTGACAAACTAGACTTGCATAAAACCTAATGGAGGCTCAATGTATCCATCTTGGCTATGAACGAAATGAGTTTTTCTTTTTTCTTTTTAAATCATACATACATATATATTATGATGCTTTTATGGGTGAGTTTCGAGTGAAAGATTATAAATTTGGTTGAATCTTTAGAATTTTTGATAACCTTGTGAGCAATGTCATTCTTTAGGAGTAAGTATTATTGAAGATGAAGCTGATAGCGTTACAATGGAGTTGGAAATGCAGTGGGATGCAAATTCAAGTATAATACTTGATATCAAGACTTATCTTGGTGTATCACTACCTGTGCAGGTAACGTCCATCCTAGTTAGTTTGCTTATTTGCTACGGTTTCTTGCTTGAATGCCCCATTAAATGCCCTGTTTAGGTCATGTATTCTTGCTTCTTGAATCTAGAGCTATAATGTTGTTCATCCTTATTTTAGAAATTGGTCTGCGTGCTCTTCTACCAAATTCCTGGCCTGCTTGCTCTTTCTTGTTGAGGCTTTACATGCCCTTTTGCAATGGATTTAATCTTATAGAGCAACATCATGGCTCTCAAGTTGTTAAACTTTTTCTCCAGAATGACAGTTATTGCCGTTTAATTCCTTTTTCCTTTGGCTTAGGTGAAAGATATTGGATTTACTGGAGTTTTCAGGTTGATATTTAAGCCCCTGGTGAATGAGTTTCCTTGCTTTGGAGCTGTTTGTTTTTCTTTGAGAAAAAAGGTGTGTTATTTGTTTCCAGTAATGCAAATTAGTGCATAGTGAGCACCCCGGTTTACCCATGGAGAAGAGCATTAATTGTAGACATAGAAAGAAATGAGACTGAGAAACAAGCATACTTATATACATTTAATTACAGTGTTCCTGGGAGGTATTTGTCAAAGCATATAATATTTACATGAATGTATTTTTTTGGTACCCAAAGAAAAAAATGGATTCTGATGCTCATATGACTTCTAGTTTGCTATTTATTGAAGTTAATAGTTAAGGTCTTAGCACATAGCAATTCAATTGTACTTGCTCAGATGTAAGCATGTGTTTGTTGGGTTGGCTCCCTTTTGACACTTATAATTGATAGATTTCACTCTTGTTTCTAGTGTCACTTTTTTTGTTGCTTGATCTGGTTGCTAAATAGGAATCATAAGGTTTTTGTGTGTACAATCTCAATAAAAACTGGTGCACACCAGTGGCTTCAGTTGAACATAATATCCCTGATATCCCAATTAAGTGATTTTGATCTAGGCTACTGATCACTTGGGTTCATCACAAGCACATTACAGAGAGGCACCTGACATATGGAAGTAGTCGATATAGTTAGGTTAATGTGCTTTTTTGGCTTGCAGAAAAAGTTAGATTTCACCCTGAAAGTCATTGGTGGTGACATATCAACTATTCCAGGACTTTCTGATGCTATTGAGGTTTGTGTGACTTTTGACATTGGATTATCCTTACTACTTCAGTTTGTTCTTTTGTACTGTATCAATCAACTTCGCCAATTTTTCTTATTGTCTTTATTTTTGCATCATTGTTCCACAAACAGAACTTTTGCTTTAAATTTTAGTTTGAGATATCTGCCTTTTGTTTTTGTCTGCTCAACATAACAGTATGTCTTGGACATTTAGTTTGTAAATTTTTTCAATATGTTATGATAGAGGGCAGAGAGGAAGACTGGAGTAGACCATATAGAACAAGTGTTGTGGGAGGTACTGGTGGTGAAGCAAGAAGACTGCTCAGGAGGGCTAGAAGTATGGTGGCTGAAATAAGTTCATAGAGTTGCTGAGGATTTTGAGAGTTTAAATTACAAATGGTAGTGGGAAGTTTTTAGGATATAGTTATATGAAAGTGATATAAAACATGAGTTATATGGTCATGGCTTTGTTGGTGCATAAAGGAAAAAAATCAGTGCCTTGACCATCAGGTCTCAATTAGAGGTGTCCATGGTCCGGGCCGAGGTCTTGTTCCAAAATATTTTCAAGCCCTGGCCTGTTTTTGGGCTGGACCACCCAAAAAGCTCATTTTACTATTCAAAAATTAATAAAATATTGAAAAATATTTTTTTTAGTTGCTATTTTATATATTTTATAATTAAATTTTAATTTAAAAATACTTTTTAATTCTTTAAATTGAATTTGGGCCGGGTCAGGTTGGCCCGAAGTGCAAAAATCCTTGTCCAAGCCTGGCCCTTGGAATGTGTGGACCTACCAAAATATCAGATGGTTGTTCTATTGTTCATTCTGTTATGCCAGTTGTTCTTGCAGTTTTCATGGTATGGAGTAACTTGTTATCATCTTGGATTTGGACAGTGAAGGAGTGGTGAATTATTGAGAATTTCCTTGATGATAGCCAACCTTTTGCATGCATAAGGATTTTATTACTAGGGATGACTTTATTATTTAAGTTACTGTTAGAGTTTCTTTAAATGACGAACCTGAAACATCATATCAAGATTGTTTGTTTGCAAGTCTTCTAGATTTAACAAAATTTCCGTATTGGTCAAATCTGTTCCTGTATTATAAAACCAAATAAAAGTAATAACTTGTATCCAGCTTATAGGAGAAGCTTATAGGAGATCGGAATTTGGTTGCCCCTGAAAGATTTCAAGAGAGCTTTGAATAAAATTGTACTTCTCTTATTAACTAAAGAATTGAACTTAAATAGAGAAAAAAAAAGTCCTAATCCTAATTGGGAAAATAGTTCCTTATTCTAATAAACTACTAAAACATAAAAGAAAATAGTTCCTTATTCTAGTAAACTACTAAAAGATAAAATAAAAATATTTCTAGAATATGAATAAAACTTATCTATCCAAATAAGATTTATCTACCTAAATAAATTTAAAATATATACATATTTCAACACCCTCCCTCAAGTTGGTGCATATATATCAATCATGCCCAACTTGCTTACAAGAAAATCAAAGCTTGTCTTAAAGAGTCCTTTGGTGAGTATGTTAGCAATCTGTTGTTTTGAAGGAACAAACGGCATGCACACTTGGCCTTCTTCAATCTTTTCCTTGATAAAGTGTCTATCAATCTCAACATGTTTAGTTCTGTCATGTTGGACTGGGTTGTGAGCAATGCTAATGGCAGCTTTACTATCACAGTATAACTTCATTGGTGAAGTTATTGGTTTCCTCTGCTCTTCCATAATTCTTTTTAACCACACCATTTCACAAATTCCTTGAGCCATTGATCTAAACTCAGCCTCTGCACTACTTCTTGCTACAACAGTTTGTTTTTTGTTTCGCCAAGTCACAAGGTTTCCCCAAACAAATGTACAGTATCCTGATGTAGATCTTCTGTCTGTTATTGAGCCTGCCCAATCTGCATCTGTATAAGCTTCAATTCCTCTTTGTTCGGATTTCATGAAGAATAAGCCCTTTCCCGGTGAACTCTTCAAGTATTTTAGAATTCGAAACACTGCTTCTTCATGTTCCTCCATTGGGGAGTGCATAAATTGATTCACTAAGCTTACTGCAAAAGCTATGTCTGGCCTTGTATGTGATAAGTAAATTAACTTACCAACTAATCTTTGGTACTGCCCTTTATCAACTAATCGACCTTCTTTATTTTCAAATTTTATATTTGGATCAATTGGTGTGTCAGCTGGGCGGCAACCACTCATCCCAGCCTCTTTTAAAAGATCAATCACATATTTTTTCTGAGAGACCACAAGACCCTTCTTTGATCGAGCAACTTCCATTCCAAGAAAGTATTTCAAAGGACCCAAGTCTTTGATCTCAAACTCCAATGCTAGTTGCTCCTTGAGACGTCTTATTTAATCCACATCATCTCCTGTAAGAATGATATCATCGACATAAACTATAATAACAGCTATTCTACCTTTTTGTGAATGTCGATAGAACATTGTGTGATCAGCTTGCCCTTGTGAGTAACCTTGTTTTTTAACAACTTGAGTGAATCGTTCAAACCAAGCTCGAGGAGACTGCTTCAGACCGTATAAAGATTTCTTGAGTTTACATACTCGAGTTCCAAATTTTTCTTCAAAACCTGGAGGAGGATCCATGTAAACTTCTTCTTCAAGTTTTCTATTTAGGAAAGCATTCTTCACATCTAGCTGCTGTAAAGACCAATCAAGATTAACAGCAATTGATAAAAGAACTCTGACGGAATTTAATTTGGCCACTGGAGCAAATGTTTCAAGATAATCTATCCCGTATGTTTGAGTGTACCCTTTTGCTACCAACCGGGCTTTGTATCTATCTAAAGATCCTTCTGGTTTAAATTTGGTTGTGAACACCCATTTACAGCCCACTGTTTTTTTCCCTACAGGTAATTCCATTGTTTCCCATGTACCTGTTTTTTCAAGAGCACGCATCTCCTCTAAAATAGCCTCCTTCCACTCAGGAACCTGTAAAGCATCTTTCACATTTTTTGGTATTTGGACAATATCAAGACACGAAACAAAGGTTGAGAATGTCGAAGATAAGGCTTTATAGGATACAAAGTTAGACATGGGATATTTGACAATATTTTTAACACCTTTTCTTTTGGCAATTGGAATATCTAAATCAGAAAATTCATTGGCTGGATTATGAGCTTTACCTGGGCCTTTGATAGGATCTTGCGGGTCGGATTCTTGGTGATGAATCTGGTGGATTCCACTTTCTTGATTTCGATTTCTTCTTGAGTAAACAATTAACTCCTTTGTTTGTTCTTTATTTTCATGATCAGACTCTACACCTTCATCCTCCTTTTCATTAACATTAACATCATTAATTTTTGTGTTAATTATAAATTCGCCTTCCCCATTATTAGAATCCCTATGTTGTATATTCTTAGTCTCTTCTTGATCAATTATAGAATCTTTTTTAGTATAATTCCCTCCCTGAAGATTAGAATCAAAATAAGATTGTGTTTCAACAAATGTGACATCCATGGTAACTATAATCTTCCTATCAATTGGATCATAACATTTGTAACCCTTTTTATTAGAAGCATAACCAACAAAGACACCTTTTTTTGCTTTAGGATCTAGTTTACCTTGGTTGTGAAGATGAACAAAAACACTACACCCAAAAACTCGGAGGGATAAATCTGTAATCAATTTAGAGTTAGGAAAGTTATCTTTAAAGAGACTAAAAGGAGTTCTATAATTTAGAATTTTATTGGGCATTCTATTAATAAGATATGTAGCTGTTAACAAGGCTTCGCCCCAAATATAACGTTGTACTTGACTAGTGAACATCAAGGCTCTAGTTACTTCCAAAAGATGTCGGTTTTTTCTTTCTGCAATCCCATTTTGTTGTGGTATATTTGTACAAGAACTTTGGTGGACTATTCCATGTTTGGTTAAGAAAATACCTAATTGGTCGCTAAAAAATTCCCCACCATTGTCAGTTCGAAATACTTCTATTTTCACACCAAATTGTGTTTTCACCATAGCATAAAAAGACTGAAACACATTTTTAACTTCGGACTTATCTTTTAATAAAAACACCCAACAAAGTCGAGTATGATCATCAATAAATGTGACAAACCAACGTTTTCCTAAAAAAGTCGAGACTTTTGAAGGTCCCCAAACATCACTATGAATTAACGAAAAAGGTTTGGAGGCTTTATATTTTTGAGGTGGAAAGAATGATCGATGATGTTTAGCCAATTCACAAAATTCACAATGATATAAAGAAGGACTTTTATTTTTAAATAGATTAGGTAACAAATATCTTAAATAATAAAAATTAGGATGTCCAAGCCTATAATGCCAAATCATAACCTTATCAAAATCGAAAACAGAATTTAAACATAAAGTAGTTGTTGGTTGACTTAGATGGTCGTCTTCAAGAAAGTAAATTCCACCAAATTCTTTAGCATTGCCAATCATCCTCCCCGAGACCATGTCCTGAAACTTACACATAGAGGAGTCAAATATAACATGACAATTTGAGGACTGGGATAATTTACTGACCGATATAAGATTACAAGCTAGATTTGGCACATGTAAAACATCATGTAAAACCAAGGAAGATGAAATTTTAACGAGTGCCTTTCCGGCTATTGCCGAGAAGGACCCATATGCTACTTTGATCTTTTGTTTCTGCGCAAGGTGTGTAAGTTGAAAAAGAAAATGACGCTAGTCATGTGATCACTAGCTCAGAATCAACGATCCATGTGTTTGTTTTACAAGGCTTGACTTTGAAAAAAAAAAAAATCGATTACTGATTGGGCAAAAGAGGAAGAAGGATTATTGGATGAGTTAGGAATAGAAGAATTCATCCGAAAGTGTGGTGATTGAAAAAACTTGTGTAGATGCTCTAATTGTTCCTTAGTGAATGGAGACCCTTCCAGAGAACTTTGGCCCTCATAATTTCCATTAGTTGTTTGGAAAGCTCTGCTATCCCCTGATTGTGAACCACGACCATTGCCATTCTTTTTCCTTCCATTTGTCGGTTTCCCATGGAGCTTCCAACACGTTTCACGAGTGTGCCAATATTTTTTGCAATGATCGCACCAAGGTTTTTTCTTGTTTTCACTATCATCATTATTTTTAATAGTTACAAGAGCAGAATTATCATCATTAGCTTCAAACCCTGGCTTTAACATTACTTTTCTCCTTGTCTCCTCTCTTCTAACCTCAGAAAAAATCTCACGAAGTTTTGGAAGCGGTTTTTTCCCTAGGATCCGAGATCTCACTTCATCAAATTCTTTATTTAAACCAGCCAGAAACAAATAAGCTCTTTCATTCTCTTCTTTTTTCATAGCTTTTACACCATCTCCGGGACACTCCCATTCATCATTATAACACTGATCCAGTTCTTGCCAAAGAGACATCATCTCATTATAAAAAAGAGTAACTTCTTTTTCCCCTTGCCTAGCTTTCCACAGTTTTATTTTTAACTCAAAAATTTGTGAAGCGTTTTCTAAATCTGAATAGGTGTCTTTCACAGCGTCCCAAACATCTTTAGCAGTTGGGAGAAAAAGAAAAGGTTTACCTATGGAAGCTTCCATGGAATTAATAAGCCACGCTATTACCATAGAATTTTCTGACCTCCACTTGCTCATCTTTGGATCACCCACCTGTGGTTGCTCAACTTCTCCATTTAAATGACCTAGCTTGCCGCGCCCATCAATTGCTAATTTTACGGACTGCGACCATTCCAGATAAATCTTGCCATTCAACTTGTGAGATGTCAGTTGAAAAGAAAGGTGAGACGCCTTTGTCCCTTGAGTCATTGTACTCTCAGTAGTTGTTTCAACTGTAGAACTTTCTTCCTCTGTTTGATTGCTGGATCTCTTATCTCCAGTGAAGGCTGTTTTAACCATGATGTTACTAGAGATTTTAACCTAGCTCAGATGTCATGAAAGATTTCAAGAGAGCTTTGAATAAAATTGTACTTCTCTTATTAACTAAAGAATTGAACTTAAATAGAGAAAAAAAAGTCCTAATCCTAATTGGGAAAATAGTTCCCTTATTCTAATAAACTACTAAAACATAAAAAGAAAATAGTTCCCTTATTCTAGTAAACTATTAAAAGATAAAATAAAAATATTTCTAGAATATGAATAAAACTTATCTATCCAAATAAGATTTATCTACCTAAATAAATTTAAAATATATACATATTTCAACAGCCCCTTCCTTAGGATAACAAATAGATAGAAGGATAACAAATAGACAGTCCAAAGTGCGTATGTTAACTTAGGATTCGGCATTTCACTTGCTAGTTTTGCAACATTTTTTGAGCACTGAGATGATTAATCCAGCTTCTGTTAAACTTTAAATGTGCATATGCCTTGCATACAAGTTATAATTGATTTCTGTGGTGTCCATGATTCACATAGTGATACGCTGGGGTAAGTAGCCATTATTGAACTTTGGGAGATGGAAAGTGTTACTAATATGTTAAGGAGATTAACCTATTATTATATTGTTTCCCATGCAGAGCACAATACGGGATGCTATAGAAGATAATATCATGTGGCCTGTAAGAAAAATTATACCGATTTTGCCTGGTGATTATAGGTATGTCCTTTATTTTTCCTTTTTCTCAATAGATGATAATATAATGCAATATAGAAAAGAAGGAAGCTGAATTTTATCTGAAACTGTTGTTTGTAGAGAGGTTACTTGATAATATAAATGTATTTTCACTTGAATATAGATACTGTGTGTATCCCACAGAGAGGATGCAAGCACCTAAGAATTGGTTGATTTATTTAGGCTGTGGTGTCATTCTCTCCGCGAGCACCTATGATTTGGTTGATTTATTTAGGCTGTGTGTCGTTCTCTCTCTCACTCAACATCTAATTAGTGAAACATCTGATGGTAAAAGAAGTTGATGTCTTTCTATTTTCAGTGATTTGGAGTTAAAGCCAGTTGGAATACTAGAAGTGAAGCTTGTCCAGGCTCGGGACTTAACAAACAAAGATATTATTGGGAAATCGGATCCCTATGCTGTATTATATGTGCGCCCTTTACCTGACAAAACAAAAAAAAGTAAAACAATTGTAAGTTGTCCTTCCCCCTCTGCTTCCTCTTTGTTCTTTCCATAGAAAAGGAACTGTTTCAAAAAATTTCCAGTAGGTTCTGAAGAAATTTGTGTTTTATCTCCAGAACAATGAGCTGAATCCTATATGGAATGAACACTATGAATTTG
This sequence comes from Gossypium arboreum, assembly GCF_025698485.1. NCBI lineage: Eukaryota > Viridiplantae > Streptophyta > Magnoliopsida > Malvales > Malvaceae > Gossypium > Gossypium arboreum. Next base: position 133,897,668 of record NC_069075.1, read on the forward strand.
TCATTGAGGATGCTACAACTCAGCACCTGGTGGTAAGAATCTATGATGATGAGGGGGTTCAGGCATCTGAGCTCATCGGATGTGCTCAAGTACTCTTAAAGGATCTTGAACCTGGTAAAGTGAAGGATGTCTGGTTGAATCTGGTTAAAGACTTGGAGATCCAGAGAGATACAAAGTACAGGGGGCAGGTGAGGACATTGATTACCTTCCTTTAGTAGTATAACTTCTGATTTATTGTTGGCTTGTATATATGTTTTCAGCAACTTGGACATTCCTAGAGTGGCTTTTTATTCTTTCAAATGGTGATGCATGCCGAGTAGTTTTAAAGGGTTGTATATGCAAGGGTAACTGCAATAATATAAATATCCTTTCTTATAATTTATACAAATATGTGCTAATTCCTGGAATTCTGGTGCTTGGATTCAACTATATTAATAATGGCATTCGGCATAGTTTATGCATAAATTTAATGGAATTCCTATCAACATTAAAACCAAATTTCCTTAGTTCATGCCTCTGCAAATGAGTAAAGTTATGCAGTTGGAGCCACTCTCAGGAAGATAACCTTAAAAGTCTTACCCTTGGTATGCACTAGGATTCAATCGTACTCAATATGCTAGTTACCATTCTTCTTTACTGTAAGAATCTTCTCCAAATTGTCCTCCAAACCTCCTTTGAAGAGCTGCGGGTCAAGATGATATGATCTTCAGTCTCTTCCTGCTCATCATAGAAATAACATGTAGTTAGAAAGACTATAGCCCCAATTCTTAATATGAGGAAGTCTACTTACCTATCCAAAAGAAAAAGCCAACAAATGAACCTGTGCTTAGGGAGAGACCTGGTTCCAAACCAGATTATGCCAGCATTTTTTAGCCCCAAGTTTATTCATTCATTTATTCACTGTGAAGTATTTCCGTATTGTATTTGTATGAAATGGTGATACTTATGTTTTGCTTGTAATTGTTATGTTGGTTTTTAGGTGCACTTGGAGCTTTTGTACTGTCCCTTTGGCATGGAGAATGGTTTTACAAACCCCTTTTCCTCCAACTTTTCAATGACCTCCTTGGAGAAGGTCATTAAAAGTGGAGCAAATGGAATAGAGGCAACTGAAAACGAGAAAGCAATCACACAGAAGAAAAAGGAGGTTATTATTAGAGGAGTACTATCAGTCACAGTGATATCTGCAGAAGATTTACCTATTGTAGATTTAATGGGAAAGGCTGATCCCTATGTTGTGCTCACGATGAAGAAGTCGGAGGCAAAACACAAAACTAGGGTAAGATTTTGATTGCCGAATGGTGTTGTTCCCCCTCTCTATTTTTTTTGTTTATTGTCTAGTTGGGGCTTGAAGGAGTCAGTACCATTTAGCCACTTCTTGCATCTTTGACTCTTAGTTATGACAGAGAGCTTGCCTTTTGTATTTCCTAATGCATGGCATTATAGCTAATTTTTAGTTTTAGTGAACCATCCTAAAGGACCTAGAATCTTAGAGAGATATATGCTTTTTATCCTTCAAGAATGGGGGAATAAAGAATCTTTGGTCCTTAAAGTTGTTCTCTTTGTCAGGTTGTGAATGACAGCTTGAATCCAGTTTGGAATCAAACTTTCGACTTTGTTGTCGAGGACGGATTACATGATATGCTAATTCTTGAAGTCTGGGACCATGACACTTTTGGGAAGGTAAACTCCTTTTCTTATGGAACCGTTAAATCATTCTTGTTTTTGGGTCATACAAATTTTGTTTGGTTTCTAAATCAGGCAATGCAGTAGTAAGTATCCAGCTTCATTGTTGACCCTTGAACTCTCCTTATCGCATAGTTTTGTTCATTTCAATGTTGCAGGACTACATGGGGAGGTGCATTTTGACATTGACTAGAGTTATATTGGAAGGAGAATACAAAGACACTCTCCAGGTAGAGGGAGCTAAATCAGGGAAATTGAATCTGCACCTTAAATGGATGCCACAGCCGATTTTCCGTGATTCAGGTTCTGAGTTCTAACTAGAGGGAGGGAGCCAGGGCCTGCAAATTTGGGTTCGCGACTCAAATATGCCAAGGCTGCGACTTTATTGCAGTTCATGGGGTTGGCCATGTTCAGTTTCTTGGATACGGTGAGCCGTAGATCTCAGAAAAGTTCTAGTACCCAGGTATATATTTGTAGGACCTAATACTCAAAGCTGTATATATATAAAAAATTTTACCGGCTGTATGCTTTGTGTAAAGATCGAGTTGGGAATGTACCATACGATCAAAACCATTTCCATAGTTTTACATTAGAAAAGAGGGATTTGCCCAAAGGCTATAGCTTGCACACTGGGTACAGTCAAATCAACTGAATGCTATCTTGTGATATTACTCATGGATCTATTGGGATTTTTTTTTTAAATATTTTTCCGACGATATTTGTTTTTTCAAATACTTCCAAATATTGAACTGGCCTTCTGAATATGCCTACTTGCAATCAGGTACATAAAAGTCAATTTACTCTTTGCAGTTACACTGTCCAGCAGCAGCATGAACGCTCAATATTTGAGCATCACCCGAGAGACATGGGAGATGTTTACGGGTATCGCCGAATAAAATTGAAAAGTAAAATTATCAAAAAATAGAAATGCTTCGTATGCTTTCCACCTATAAATTGGGATAGATTGGGATAGTTGAAAAATGATTGGAAAAAGAAAACATAGAGAGTTAGTTTTTATGCATTATTTTTTCCCAAAAATTATTTTCTTTTAACTTTTTCACTCGGTGGATGATTTAGATTCATATAAGCTCCACAAGAAAACCTCATGCACATTAAATTTTTTTACAGGATATCCTACAAAATCTTTGGTCAGAACTCATTTCAGCGGCATGGGGAATTTACGAAGTTCTCAATTGAAGATTCAGGAATTATCAAACAGCAAGCTTTTCACAGACCTGTTTATTTTATCCCGAACTGTGGGTGTAGCCAAAAAAGAAAAGAGAGATTTAGAATCGAAGTAAATCCACCTAATTATGAACAGTGATAATTCTAGCTACAGCATACAATTTATGAGCCATTTAAAGAGTTCATTTTGAAGCATGATTTCGAAGAAAAAGAAGAAAATGCCAAAACTCCTTAGCATCTTTGCTTACTTGATTTGATTAATTTTGGCATTTTCATCTTCTTACTGAAATTTAATCAACCAAATCTGTACCAGAGATGAAATACTCTAGTCGAAAGTTCATCTTCTCAATAAGAAGCAATACGCTTAAGCACGCTACTCAAATGATGCTTCTTCAGTTTTCTTCGTCTCAGATTGCTTGACCTGCAACAAAACACAACCTTATCTTCAAGTGAATCAATTCTCCTACAATATATATCACTCACTGCATATTTTGTTCTAAAAAGTTTGCTAATAATATCATGCAAACACTCTGAAAATGCTTCGTGCACGGGGGTAATTTCAGCAAAATTATTGGAAATGACCATTAGTTGTTTCACTGCAGACTTTGATGCTTCCTCATCTAACATGCAGCCTTATGCAGATTAAGGTTCATTGTACTCACCAGTACTGATTGTGTAATACAAACGAGTCAGTTGCCACTTTTTTCCCATCATCATTGCGGTTCCAATGGTAGAATGCATGTGTCCTATTTTGGATCTCCAGTGTCGAATGACCATAACTAGCTTCTCGGAATGCAGAATACTCTGGTTGGGGATCTAAAAATCTATAGAATCAAAAACCATTTGCTTAATTTAGCGAGGAATGTAGTTTGTAACAGATTAACTCTAAACAAGTAGCTAAATATCATTGTTGTCTTTATTGCAACATGCCATCAAACTAACCTTCCAGCTAGACCTTCTTGATTTCCACCATCTCCGACAGTGATGTAAACTGGAGCTGATTTGTCTGGTACAGGGTAACGTTCGCCACTTGATACATTGTACCTTATATTTGAGATTCGATACTGAAAATTCAGAGGAAAGAAGCATGAGCCTTCCTTCCATAAAATAGACGTTATACTGAAATAGACCCATACAATGGACAACAAATTATGCATGAAAGAGTTCAGTATAAAGAGGGTTTTATGTTGCTATTTGAGAGTATGGATACCTCTGATGAACTAAAAGCCCTTCTACATTTTTTCTTATAGATATATACTGGGAATTGTGCTTGGCAGCTCCATATTTCCAAATGCAAAGTGATCTCTCTAATTATAAATAAAATAAAATATCTCTAAAATTAACTTGATTTTACAACTTTAGCTAAGAAATTTTTCTTCCGATGAAACATCAAATTAATCATTTAAAAAGCCTGCATAAAAACTTCTTCAGATGATGCAAAATAAAAGAAGTGCTAAGAAGAACAAGAAGAAAAGGGAAGTGAAATTATAAGGATAGAATCATACAGATCTTTCATAAGCATGGACATGACCAGCAAAGATTACATCAACTCTGTGGTGGACGAACCATTCTTCAAAGACTGCTCGCATACTTTCACCCTCCATGAAATGTGCTTCATTGCTATTGTAGATTGGCATATGCATAAGGACAATAAGCCAAGGAGTCTTCTCCCGGTCAACCTTCTTTAATTCTTCACTAAGCCACTCATATTGAGGTGTGTATTTCACTATAAAAGGTGAAGTTAAATTTGATGTCAGATGTATAAAAGAGAAGAAAAAAAATAATTTCGGCCGTCTTTGAGGAGAAAATAAGTACTGGGGGTAAGAATCCAGACTCCATCCATTACTGTCCAGTCACCATTTAAAAGTATGAGTTTACAATTCATGGTTTAGTTCTACTCATGAATGGTGGTGACGAGTGTACTTATAAAGAATGGACAGAAAAGTAATAGATAGAAGCCAATCCAAGTAAATTAATTGCTATGACAATTAGTTTTGAGAAGAGGACCAGAAAGGGCAGGATGCTCAAGGCAATAGCTAATTAGGATGAATATAACAGCTGAAGAGAAGAAGAAATGGTACCAAATGGAGAGTAGCTCGATAGCACAATGATATGAGCAGATGCACGTCTAATAGCATACCACATTGGGCTGCTGCTTTTACAAGACAAATGAGGTGTAGGGTGCCGTTGGAGATAGGACTTAAAAGGGACAACTTCATCCTGCACACGTTCCAAGTGTTCTGAAAGTTAAGTACTAAACAAGATGATTATAATTGTTCTGCTGAAAAGAGTGAGTTTATAAACTTCCATAACTTTAGTAAACATCAGAAACATGTTATATATGGTGTCAGTTATGCCATTACTTTTTTTAGGTTTAATTATGAATTCCATCCCTCTACTTTACAAAAACTAATATGTTAGCCCCTCTACTTTAATTTGTCAAAATTTGATCCTTATACTTTATGGAAATGTCCAATTAAAGAATATTGCTAAACCTTACTGTTAAAAAGTTGACATAGAAATTAACAGTTCAATGATTTATATGTAAATAATTAGCAAATATCGGAAATGTAGGTTTAATTATGAATTCCATCCCTCTACTTTACAAAAACTGATATGTTAGCCCCTCTACTTTAATTTGTCAAAATTTGATCCTTATACTTTACGGAAATGTCCAATTAAAGATTATTGCTAAACCTTACGGTTAAAAAGTTGACATAGAAATTGACAGTTCAATGATTTATATGTAAATAATTAGCAAAAATCGGAAATTCAACAATTTATATGCAACAAGTCAGTAAAAATCAATATTTCAAGTTTATGTGACCTTTCAATTTTTATGAAGTATAAAGACCAAATTCTTACAAATTAGAGGGACTAATCTCTTAATTTTTTGTAAAGTAGAGGGATAAAATTCATAATTGGACCTACCTTTTACATCCAAGTGAACGCAGCCCAAGCAGGAAAAGAGGAAAAAAGAAACAAGAAAGTGAACTTAAATCTCTTCCTCCAGTTAGCTAGAACCTAGAATCAGATGTCATACATTTGAAAGATAATTGGGATGAGAGCTGGTGTAGTTTAAGGAGAAAAGATCTTCTGTTATCTCCTTAAACCAGACCAAGATCTAGCAATAAAACCAAATATTGATCTTGGGAAATGAAAGAATAAATGATTGAATCTTCAGGAAAATCCAAGGCTTTTAGGTTGAGAACAATGAACACTAAAAAGGAATGGCCTGTACAATAGCTGAGAAAAATAATTGAGGGTGTTAAGCAAATATTATTATGCATTACATAATGCATAACTAGAAGCACCATGCATGGTTGAGTGAAGTTCATAGGATCCAAAAGTAACAAATGATTTTTAGCAATAATGTGTAGGAATGCTCGTTCAATGCTTTACCATGTAAGGCATGTATTCTATTTCATGATTCCCAGCAGACCAGATCCAAGGATGATATGCAGTACTTTTCTCAACAAAGCGACCCCATGAATCCCATCTTATACCAACATCATTATACTGATATCTATCAGCATAAGAAAGATCTCCTACAAACAAGACAGTTTGTGCTCCACTCTGCATGTAATGCTCAAGGGTGGACAGTGAATTATATGTCTGACCCAAATCACCTGCAACATATTAAAGACAATTCAATCAACAAAAATTAGAGATTGAAAGGAAAAAAAAAAAAAAGGATATAGGGGAAACACATCAAAATGAGTTAATGAAAAGACATGGCATCAAAAAAATATGAAATGAGCCTGATCTGGTTAATGTGAATTGAGTTGAATATTCAGCAATGCATGAGAGAGACACTAGAAAAGTTATAAAATATGATTGATAACAGAGATGAACTTGGTTAAATGGCAAACAACAATTTCTGATCAAAATCCAGCTAGTTGGGATTTTAGGCTTCAAATAGCTGATTTCCATTTTCTTCTTTCCACAATGTACTCGTTTACATATTTCCAGCACGAAAGATCAAGTTTTGGTGGTCTTCAACAAATACACCAACATTTTCCTTGTTCCCAGTATTACATCAATAATGATTTTAATGGCCAATGGGCTACTAAGAAGCAGAAGGCTTACAGGCACTCAAGCAGCAAGAAGAGTTCAGACGTAGTTAACTGCCCTTTTTAAAAAAAATTAATGATTCTAATATGCAAAAGGATTAAACTCAGGCATTTGATTGAAATCAGAAACTTGGCCAGCACCAGAACTGCTTTGATTAACATGACTGAAAACATTCCAACATTGCTTTAGATTACAGAAGAAAATACTCACCAATGATTCCAAATTTGTAAGGAACATCTGGACCGATCTTAGGAGGTGTTTGAAACCAAAATTCTCGTGCAGAATCACCAGTTCCAATCTTGTAATAGAACTTGGTATCATACTGAGAACAACAAATAAAATGATTAAGCAACCAATTTGTTCTTATCATGGTTCAGATGACAAGGTCAATTACAATTTTAAAGCCAAACTGAACTCAAAGTCCATTCTTGTAAGTTTGTAATGGAAGAGCTAAAAGATGTAATCCCTCCATATAAAAAAATCCATGCTAAGGGCATGTAGAATAAGCTTCTAATAAAAACAGGCAACTCTCTCCATGTTGAAGAAGTTAAGCCATTTGTGCAAGTATTACTTCCCAAGTAAATATTGTTACCTCAAGACCATCAACAAGAACATGATGAATATAGCCAGAATTGTATTTATAAAAGGTGTAGTTTGTCATCTTCCCCTCTGCAGTAAATTCATATTTTCCCTTTAATGTTCCATACTGTACTTTGCTGGACCCAGGTTCATCAGGGGTGACCCATGAGATAATTACAGCTTTCCCATCATAATCTCCTTGTGTTATATGCACCTACAGTTTCAATAACATGAATGTTACATACAGGTTGGAAAAGGTTCGGAATAGAAGCCAACAAGGAATATATGGTAAGAAGTTCTGCAATTGGAAAGCATAATTCATGAGGACAAATTTAATCGAGCCATTTTCAGTGAACAACACCAATTTGACAGATATAATGCATAGATTAGTATCAAGCTTTACAAGATCCAGAAATTTGTACTCTGATTTTTTCTTATATGGTGGTTCCCTAGTATACTAAGAAAGATTACAGTCAGAGACAGCAAATGATATATTTAGTGCTGTAAGTAGCAAAGTATCGAATAAGAAAGGAGAAATAATCTTCAGTCCCTATTTAAAAAAGAAATTGTCTTCATTGTTGCATAATATAATTCTTATTCAAGCTCTGATAATGATCATTGCGAACAGAAATAGGACTAACAAATACAAATGTTGATAGACTTTACGTATCTAGCTGAAAAAAATGAAGTTAATAAAAGAAAGTCTTACTTGTTGTGGTGCATTATGACCTGTGGGAACAGCAAATACTTCATGATCAAGAGGGATGTCTTCCGATGGCCATTCCTTCCGAACAAAGACACTTGTGTGACCAGCATTCACATTATTGTCAAAGTTCGAGAGAACAAAAGATGCCAATATAAGTTGAAAAAGCAAAGACTTCATCTTGGTGACCCCTGCTACGACTCTTGATAAATCAACCAACAACCATGTGATTTACTGCATTCAGGATTAAACACCAATCAATTCAAAAAAAGTAATCAAGAAGCTTTAAGGATGCACAATACATTAAGAACAAATCACCCAGCATGTACTTCAACACAGATTTGTAAAACAAAAAAGATACTTCTTTATTCGCTTTTTAAAGTTGTTCAATTTATGAAATGCATCAAATGAGGAGATATGCTTAAAGACCATCAAAAGAGGGGAAAAATTTTGTTGACATTTTTACATCTGTTCAATTTTGCTTGTTAGGGAAGATCCAATAACAAATGACTGATATCGTTCAAAGTTCAAACCATCAAGTTTAGTAGGCGCTATAGGAGGCACAAAAATGGAGTCAGAATTCACAGCATCTGCTAAATACAGAGTCTCACCGTGGCCAATATAATTTGCAGAAGAAACTAAAATCCACTAGAAACAACTAACTTGATTGGATTACATCAAACCAACCTTCATTTAACATATAACCCAATAATATTTTACAAAAAATCAGCTAAATACCCTTTTGAAATACCATCATGTCCTCACTTTACAACATAATAAAAAAGCAAAGCATCCCAACATACAGAAAGATATAATTACTGAAACGGTGTTATTCATTAATCAAGAAGAAATTTCATTAAATAATGTTAGAACTTACAATATATCTATCAACTTGAATCACAATATCACATGAATGCAAAAAAAAAAAAAAACCAAGATTATGCTCACCTGTTTGGACCGAAAAAACACACCTTTTTTTACAACAATTCCAAATCAGAAAAGATCGCCAATACAACAAATTTAGATTAGAAGCACGAAAGAATTACAGAACCAACATCAGATTAACAAAAAAGAGAGAGATAAGAAAAGAAAGAACCTTTAGAAAAAAACAGTTGAACGAAGAGCTAATGATGGGAAATTTGTTGTCTTTGTCTTAATAATTGGTGTTTGGGTGAGGACAGGATAGGCCGAACGTGGAGGCGTACAATAGTGGAGATAGGACAGGCTGAGGTGGCGTACATTAGAGAACCGTTTTCTCGTATATTCACCATAGCTTGCGTGGTTTTAAGGAATATCGTTCTTCATTGGATTTGACTATACACGTGGCAACATGGGGGTGGACGGTGACTGTGTTGTCGGGAGTAAAAATGATTGTTTTCATTTCGCTTTTAACTATTTAAATTATATTTATTTATTCTCCATTTTTATTTTATTGTATATATTCCGGATTCAATAAAATAGATTTTATATATAATTTCAAGGATTTTAATTTATATTATAAATCCTACCACACGTGTATGTATGCAAAAATTACGGTTTTTAAATATAGATGTGTATTTGAAAATAATATACAATAAATAATAAAATGTTTGGTTTGAAATTAATTAATTGTAATAACATATAAAATATATACGATATTAAAATAAAAAAATTAGATTAAATTATGGGTAAAATGAAATTTAAATACATCGATGAGCAATATTAAATGTACTAAAATTATTTATCATGATTTTTCATCAATCGTGAGTTAGTGTTAACTTGACTTGTGACACCAACTCAATTAACAACATTATTATTAGATATCCTATTACAAGCTATGTGTGTGGAAATCATAAAATTAAAAAACAAATATGTGTTTAAAAATAATATATAATAAAGAATGAAACGTGTCGACACATTTGATGGCAAAGTTAATTCTATGGCTGAAATAATGGCCACAACTTCAGACACAATTTCATTGCTTTACTTGCCTATTTGTAGAGTTGGCAAATTTTAGAACAAAAGCATTGGATTTTCTATTTAGAAGATATGTGGATGAGTAAAGCCCATAACATGAAGATCAATTGAGATGAAATTGAAGACTTGAAGATTAGTTTCTTATGGATTAAGTTTGGTTACTTGTAGGTTAAATAAAGTCAATTTCTATAGTTGAAGACATTGGATTTCATGAGGACTCTTATTGAAATATTATCTCATGTTGATTTTGATTAGATTGTAACTCTTATGTAAGCAAAACTTAAGTAATATATAAACTTATGTTTTGTCTAGGTTAAGGTGATCATATTAAGAGTAACCGAGAGATTAAGAGCTTTATAGAGTTCAAATTTGTTCAAGTAAAGAATTGTTTATGTGTGCATTGTTTTTTTAAGTATCAAGAGAGTCTCTTGGGTTGAAAAACTAAGCTTTTAAGGGGGAATCTTAGAAGGAGAATGATTTAGTCTTTGTACAATAGTGAGGTCGCTAAATTGGTAAGTGTTAGACTAATGTTAGGACTTAAATCATTGGTTGTGTTGTGAGAAATATAGTGGATCATTGCTCTGGGTAATCGCAGACGTAGGTTGAGGTCAAATTGCGTAAACAATCTCAGTGTTCATCTTTATTTTTTTCGCACTTTTGGTTTTGTGGTTGAAACTATGGGCACAATTCTAAGCACTATTGCAATCACGGTTTCTGTTTGCATAGCAACTAACCCTTTTGCTTCTACAATTGGTATCAGAGCCTCTTATTTAACAAAAATAATGATTATCTTGGTTGATATACTTGCTTAAAATGGAATGATTGTAAAAATCCTCATCCGATCAGGTTGCTGGACTTTATCTATAGGATGCTACAACTTTTAGCGAAATAATAATAAACAAACCTGAAATCAAAAGTTCAATTGAACATTGAATAACTACATACATTCACACAAATCATGCTTTGAAAACAAAATCGGGTTTAAATTGATCTTACAAAAGCTCTAGAATCGACCCGGAACCAAAAAATGACTGTTTTGAAACTTTTACAAAAAGAAGGGCAATTGTGCAAAATAGGAGTCAGACGACCATGTGCCCAGGCCGTGTAACAAGTTGTAACCGTGTAGGACTGGAGTCACGCAACCGTGTATCCAACCGTGTAACTCAATATGGCCGTGTGGGTCAAATCGTAAATATTCAACAAAAGTTACACGATCGTTTGGTTGGGCCGTGTAACAAATTAAAGCCGCGTGAAAACTAAATGATTAATATCTACAATACTCACACGGGCGTGTGGCTAGCCTTGTGACAATTGGAAACTGTGTGATTCTAATGCACCTTATTTTATAGTGGCACATGGCTGTGTGGTACAAAATATGCCATTTTAGTGCCTACTTCATACCAAACTATCTCTAAAGCATAAATTTAAATCCAAAAGCATAACTAAACCTATTCAAAACCTGCACAAACTCAATAGAAATATGCTAATTTACCACATTTAAAATCACATTCAACCATTATACCAATATGCCTCAAATGACACCTAAATTATTCAACATATCGTAAATAAACTCAAGCCATTCAATCACTTACACCATTCATCTATTCAATATGGCTCAATTCTATATTACAATTTATGCACCAAAACCTTTCCTATATCATGCCTATATCATCCAAATTAAACACCAAATTACGATGCCTTATTTATCACCAAGACTTCACTTATTTGAACATCTCATGTTACACTCAAACATACCATTAACGTACATTTTTCCATCACATTTTCATTCTAAACAACCACATCAACATCCACATATAAGTTTGGTTAACCACATTCAAAAGTTTCGATTCAAAACTCTAAGTTAACATACCAACTTGCCAACATGCACACACACTTTTATACATCACCATCAACATTTAACTTCCAAAAAAACATATATACAATTCAACTCCTGTTTACATGTCACATAACTGAGTTTGAATGATTAAAATACTATTGGGATAGAAGTTGGATAATGTGAGCTCTAGAGGTGATTCGATAGCCAAGTTTAGCAAAATGTCAACTACAGAAAACAAAATAGAGTATGCTTAGTAAGTTCATAAGTTTTAAAACATGAAAACTCACCCCCCAACACAGTAATATATAAATTATCTGTTAAACAAATTTCCTGCCAACATATGTCACATACACAAGGTGAGTGTATTACATCCAATCATATAACATTTTATTTCATTTCATACCATTGAATTCCAAGTCATTCCATTATACAACTATACTTTATCACACTATATACATTACCATCCAATTAACATCTCATTTACAATAACCATTTAGTCCGATGAACTTTAATAAACATATACGAATACGTGGGTAACCACCCAAAACATACCTGATTGCTCAAACGAGCTATACCACCAATACACACCTGGGCACCGTGTGCTAAGCTCTTAAGCTACACATCACTCCAAAATGCACCTGATCTCCGTAGAGATAATTAGTAACAGTGATCTCCATAGAGACAAATTCGATAGTCCACAACAAATATTGGATTCTGTTACAATTAGTGAATTTCCTGTACATCTATCTCACATCTCATATAAATCCCATATAGCGCGCTAATAAATCTATTGGCATGCCAATTGTATTCTATCCTATGTTCATCTTTTCTCAGTATACATTTTCGAACATTTTTTTACAATTCAGTCATTTTTCACCTTTTGTAGTAATTTGTAAACATTTTTCAAATACATTCAAATATTTTAATTTCACAATTCAACCAAAAACATTACATAAATATACATAACTATACCGTATGAACTTATTAGGTACAAACAGCGATAGCAGAAGTGTTAGAGACTAATCCACAATTTTCTATTTTCCTCGATTATCTACTGGTTGGTCCAATTCTTGATCTATAGAGTAATTTATTTCCAATTATCAGTACCAATCACCTTAAAATATCTTATTCAATGTATATGTCAAATTAATTTAATTTTTTAAAAATTTTCTAAAATTTCACATTTTATTCAATTTAGTCCCTAAAACTGAAACTATAATATCTTTCACATTTAAACTTTGTTTTTCAATCTATTTTAAATTTCATCCTTGTATAGCTCTAAAACACCTATATTTATAGAAATTCCATGCTAATTTTGAAATATTTTCATTTTAATCCCTAAACTCAAAACTAACAAATTCCACTTTACAGAATAGTCATATTCCATATCTAAGCTTCACATTCTACCATTTAACATCCAAAAAGATTCAAAAGAAACAATGGAAACTTTTAAAATCTTTGAAAATTTTACAATTTAGTATTTGGGTTAGCTAGAGTAAACTACAATGATATCAAAAACATAAAATTTACGAAAAATGGGCGTAACACCAATCACATGCACTTGACTAAACCTTGGAAGCTTTAAAAATGGCTTCTCATGATTTAGTTTTGTATTTTAGGTGGTCAAAAAAAAGTGCAAGAAGATGAAAATGATGTTTTTATGTTTTAACCTTTTATTAAAACCATTTTAACCTTAAATTAACATATTTTCCAATTAAAATATGCCTAAACTGTCCATAATATTTCACTATGGTCTAATTTCCACATAAAATCTTGATCACTTACTAATTAGCCCTTTTAACAACTAAAATTTAATAATGATAAACTTTTATAGTTTTTACAATTTAGTCCTTGTACCTTAATTACTAATTGTTCATTAAAATTACCGGACCAAAAATCACTATAACATTATAACTAAATCATAAATATTAATAAATAATATATATTGACTTGATCATTGAAATATGGGGTTCTAAAATCGTCATTTTCGGTACCACTGAAAAATATGTTATTATACTCAAAATTTATTACTTGAAAATAGGTTCGGGTATTGAAATTTCATTGAATCTTTCATTTCCACGTAGCTTCTTCAATATTGTGACAATGCCATAGAACTTTCACTAACAGTACTTGTTTGTTACGGACTTCTTTTACTTCTCGAGCTAAAATATTTACCAGCTCTTCTGTATACGATAAATTGAGCTGTAATTGAATCTTACCGGAAGTAATCACATGAGAATAGTCTAATCTATATCGTCGTAGCATTGAATTGTGGAAAACATTATAGGTCTTTTCGAGTTTCGGAGGTAATGCCAGTCTGTAAGCCACAAGACCAATTCTCTCGATAATTTCATATGACCTTGGACTAAGCTTCCTTTTTTTGCTGAACCATAGTACTTTCTTCCATGGGGAGACTTTTAAAAACACTCTATCACCCATTTGAAACTCGATGTCTTTTCTTTTCAAATCAACATACGATTTCTGACGATCTGAAGCTACTTTTAGACAAATTTGGATAATACAGACTTTGCCTTTTGTTTCTCTAATCAAGTTTGTCTCGACCAGCTTTCTTTCGCTCAATTCTAAATTTGCTACAATGTCTTTTCTTTCACTCAGAGTTCTACACTTACGTACGTATACCATTTTAATACTGGACCGGTAGCTGTTATTATAAGCAAATTCAGCCAAAGGTAGAAATTTTTTCCAGTTGCCTTAAAACTCGATAACACAGCATCATAACATGTTTTCTAAAATCTGAATCACTCGTTTCGACTGTCCGTCTGTCTATGGTTGAAAAACAGTATTGAAATTAAGTTTAGTATTCACGGCCTCGTGTAATTTACCTTAAAACCTGGAGGTAAATCTTAGATCTTGATTAGTGATAATGGTCAGTGGCACACCATGCAGTCTAACAATATCGGAGATGTACAACTTAGTTAATATCTCGAGTGGGTAGTCGATTTTGATGGGAATAAAATGTATTAATTTCATCAATCTGTCAACAATTACCTAAATCAAATCTTTCTTTCTTGGTGTCAGAGGCAAACCCGATATGAAATCTGTTGTAACTCATTACTATTTCCACTCTGGAATCATAACAGGTTGTAACAAACCTGAAAGAGAAGGAAAAGTCTTTATATGTAACTTGGAGTGATAAGGAAACTAACTCAAAATCAAAGTTTAATGATGAACAGGTGAGTAATTTTTTTATTTAATTATAAAGGTAGGTGAATAAGATGTTTCTGATTATGAATCACTAGAGTGCAATGAAGAAGAAGCATATGATGAATTGTTGAAAGCTTACAATCTCATGTTAGAAAAATGAAATCTTTTTAATGAAAAGCTTTCAACTGAGAATGATTTTTTGAAGAAAAAAGTCTCCATGCTTGAAGGACATGTAGCTGCAAAGTTAATAAAGCTTGATAAGCAATCAAAAAGGGTTGAAAAGCTTGAAAAAAAAACTTAAAGATGCAAAAGAAACTCTTGAATAGTGCAATTGTAGCACTGACAAATTGAATGTAAAGATAAAGTTGGAAAAAAAATCAAAAGAGAGGAGGCCTAGGCTTTATAGATAAAGGGCAAGTTATTGTAGAAAGTCTTAGAGTGTTTGTCAAAGTAGGGAGTAACCACTATCCTAGAGAATGCTCTAAACAAGTAAAAGTTTAAGAGAAGCCTAGACTCCAAAAGCAATCAGCTCTATCTACCAGAAGAAAGATCATTTGTCACTATTGTGATGCTCCAGGCCATATTAAGCCAATTGCTTCAATATGCTCAAAGATTTTTATTGGAATAAAACAGTACCACAAATTGTGCCCACTACTTCTAGCATTGTTCCAAAGAAAGAAAAACTTGTATGGAGAAGAAAATATTAGCAATGTTTGTTTGTTGCGCACCATTCACTTAAAGTTTCAATCAATGATGTATGATACTTTGCAGTGGTTGTTCATGCTATATGACTAATAACCTCTCATGCTTAAGTAATTTTTTTTTTTTGAAATCTATGAGGGTAATGTTACTTTTAGCAACAGGAAAAAGGAAATGATTTGTGGCAAAGAGAGTCATAGCAAAGTGTCATAAATTTTAACAACTGCTATAAAGTTATTTTTTCATATGCAACAAGGAAAATGTTTGATCTAGAGATTAGAAGTGATCATGGCAAGGATTTTGAAAAAAAAAAGGCAAACACCTTCAGTGAATTCAGGAAACTATACAAAAGTTTTATGATTAAGAAAGAGAAGACCATTAGAGCCATTGCTAGGATTAGTAGTGATCAAGGCAATGAGTTTGAAAACCAAGAGTTTGTTGAGTTTTTTGATGTGGAAAACATTTCCCATGAATTTTCTACTTCCTAGACATCTTAGTAGAATGGAGTAGTGGAAAGGAAAAATAGAACCATTCAGAATATGGCTAAGTAATGTTGAACAACAAGATAATAGCTTATAGGTTTTGGGCCAAAGCAATTTATATTGCTGCTTATGTCATCAATAGAGTCCACTTAAGCCCAAAGACCCGCTCAATTCCATACGGATTATAGTGTGGTAAGAAACCTAATGTTAAATATTTCCATATATTTGGTAGTGTGTGTTATATTCTCAAAGACATAGAATACCAATGAAAGTGATGAAGGGGTCTTCCTTGGGTACTCAAATAGAAGCGAAGCTTACAATAAGCATCTCAAGAAGCTCATAGACTCAATTAATATTGTGGTACAATATGAAACAACTTAAAAGGTTGTTGATGGTAAAGAGGAATGTGTGACACAAACAATGTTTAAAACTGTGCTCACTGTTTCTAGCACGAAAAAGGTGATCGAAAAACCTGATCCAAAAATCCATAAAATCATAGATGTTGATGATATTAGTGATTCTATTGATGCCAATGAATTTTTTTAACCTTTAGCAAGATTTTGAAAGAATCATTCTATGGATGGTGTTATAAGACATCTGCAAACTGGTGTTTGAACTAGAGGGAAATCAAGGTCTAACTACAGAGATATGATCAAATTGACTTACTATGCTTCTCATATTGAGCCTAAGAAGGTTAAAGAAGCCATAAAAGATGTTGATTGGATCCATACAATGCAAGAAAAGCTTCAATAATTCGAGAGAAACCAAGTCTAAGAGTTGGTTCCTTAGCCAGTCTATAGTGATATGATCAGTACAAAATGGATGAGAATGGTTGTATCATAAGGAATAAAGCAAGGCTGGTAGCTCAAGGGCACACAGGTTGAAGTTATAGATTTTGATGAGACCTTGGCCCCTGTTGCTAGATTGGAGGCTATAAGGTTACTTCTAGCTTTGGTCACATATTTGAACATTAGATTGTATCAAATGGACATGCATAGTGACTTTTTGATTGACTCCCTAAAGGAAGAAGTTCATGTGGCTCAACCAAAGGGATTTGAAGACTTAGCGCATCCAGATTATGTCTATAGGTTGAGGAAGGCGCTACGGCCAAAAATAGACACCTAAGCCCTAGTATAAGAGGTTAACACAGTTTCTTCTAGGACAAGGTTATCAAAGGGGATTTGGTGAATAAAACCTTGTTTATCAAGAAATATCAAAGCCATATTGTCAATGTAAATGATGAATTTGTGAAGATGATGAAGAGTGAGTTCGAGATGAGCCTTGTTCAGGAACTGACATATTTTATTGGTTTCCAGATTAAACAACTCGATGATGGTATGTTTCTATTCCAAGAAAAGTATGCAAAAAACCTTGTCAAAAGTTTTGATTTAGATTCTGCAAAGGCTGCCAGAAAACCTATGCAAACTAGTGTAAAATTAAGTTTAGATGTTGAAGGATTGCCCATAGAAGTAAGCACATTTCAAAGTATGATTGGAAGCTTATTGTATTTTATAGCAAGCAGGCTTGACATTAGCTTTGCTGTGAATGTGTGTGCTTGGTTCCAATCCAATCCAAAGGTATCCCATGTCAAAACTGTTAAGAGGGTAATCAAGAATGTTAGTGGCACTCTAGACTATGGCATATGGTTATTTAAAGTAGTGCTATGTCCTTGGTAGGCTACAGTGTTGCTGATTGGGTAGGAAATGTGGATGATCGAAAGAGTACATCTGGTAGTTCCTTCTATATTGGTTCAAACTTTTTTTCTTGGTATAGAAAAAAGCAAAAATCATTCTTATTCTCCACAATTGAGGTAGAGTATATAGTAGCTAGGAGCAATGAGTTATTGTGCATAGCTTCTCTAGATGAAGCAAATTCTTGTAGATTATAGTATGGTAACTTCTATAGCCACTGTTTTCTCTGACAACATGAGTGCAATTAACATTTCAAATAATCTTGTTTAGCACTCAACGACCAAACATATTGACATACGTCACCACTTTATCAGAAAGCTCGTTGAAGAAGGAAATATGGAGTTGGAATATGTGAAAATAGAGAATCAATTGGCTGACTTGTTCACCAAAGCACTAGATGCTTCAAGGTTTGAAAGGCTGAGAAATTCAATTTCGGTCAGTTGTATTTTGTACGTGGTAGTTATGTTAGGAAGGCAACCAATATGCATATTCATGTTGCCAATTAAAAGTGATTTGATGAAAAATTTTAACATTTAATTTTGGTGGTCTTGTAATACCCCTACCCGTATTCATTGCTGGAATAGGGTACGAGGCATTACCAGAGTTTACGAATTAAATTTTTTTTTATATTCAATATAGCCCCTTTATAAATATCTAACCTTCCCTGCAATATTAAATCGAGACCAATCCACATCAACCAAATCAATTCAACATATTTTCAAGATAAATTCATGCATATTTATAAGATAACATGTGACAACCCGAATCAGGGCCTAATCGGAATAGTGGTTTCGTGACCACAAATCCGAGATAGAAATAATTGTTTTATAATTATTTTGGGGTTTATGATATGATTGCATGATTGTGTGAAAATTTCGTGATGAAATTCTATGCCTAAAGTGCTTAAATTGAAAGTAGGGACTAAATCGAATAAGTTGCAAAATTTGCATCCCGAAGTTTTAGTATGAAATTGTTTTGGAATATTAATTAGGAGGTCTTAAATAGAATTTGACCAATTTTAAGTTCATGGACAAAATTAGGACATGGAAGGAATTTTGAAAGTTTAGTAAGGAGGGCATTTTGGTCATTTGGATATTAAATGAAATAAAATGGGAAAAATAACACAAAATTGATCATCATCCTCCTTAGTTGCTGCCGAATTCTCCCTCTCTCCATAGCTAGGGTTTCTTCAATTTTCAAGCTCCATAGTAAGTGATTCCAAGCCCGTTTTAATGTTCTTTACGTTTTGGAATCCGGAAGCTCGATTAAGCTTATGCTAGTAATAATTTAACCTAGGGTTCACATTTGGAAAAATATCCATAGGTGAAATTTGTGTATTTTGATGTTTTATGATAGAATATGAGGTTTTAAATTATGTTAAATAACTTGTGCTACTCGGTTTTAAGTGAAAAGCGAGTAAAAGCAAGATAATCGGTAAAATACCTATTGTTCATAACTATATGATAGAGTGAGAATTTGATGTTGTTGTAGAAGAGAAAATGTTCAGCATATCATAAAACATAAGAATAAGGGCTGAAATTAAATTCCGAGCCTAGGGGCAAAATGTAATTTTGTAAAGTTAGGGGAAAAATGTAATTTTTCCATAATGTGATTTTTGGATTGAAATAAATAGTATGAGTATTAAATGAGCTAAATGTGTTATTATAGATCAAGAAAGACGCGAATTGATCTCGAGCAGGGGAAGGAAAAAGTTTTGGACTAAATTGCAAAATTTCCACATTTTGCACCAAGGTAAGTTTGTATGTAAATATTACAATAATTTCATGTACATTCTTATATTTCAGCCTATTATATAAACATACTAGCTGATGTTAAAATGTAAATCGACTATTGGAAAAATGGAAATAAATATAGAGAGAGATCCGGTTGAACATTGAGAGATCGAATGAAATAGAGGGCGTAGCTAGGTCACATGTATGATGCTGAGTGCACATCATGTGTACAAGAAAGCTACGAGACACCTGTAGTAGCTAGGTCACATCGTGATACGAGATGTATCCCATGTAGACAAGAGAGCTACGTGAAAGATAAATGTAGCTAGGTGCATGCGTGATTCCAAGTGAAGGACACCATGTAGACAAGAGAGCTACGTGAAAGATAAATGTAGCTGGGTCGCATGCGTGATTCCAAGTGACGGACACCATGTAGACAAGAGAGCTACGAGACAAATCGGCTAGGTCGCATGAGTGGTACTAAGTGTTCACCATGTGTACAAGAGAGCCGAACTAAACGAAGTATGATGGTGGGGCTGTGTGCTGAAACCATTAAATATCGAGGATTGATCCGAATTGTTCAACGGGATGGTTTTGTGGTGATATTGTGGTTTGGACCTACACTTATGGTGAATGAAATGTGGTGAAAATGATTTGTGGTATATACAAATATAAGATAAAATGAGGTTAGCATAAAGAATTTGTGAAAGAGTGAAATTAGCATTAAAACTGTTTTTAGATGGTAGCAGTGACGTGATTTTGAAAAATCACCAAAATAGGAGGAATATAATTAGAGGTTGAATGAGATGTGAAATTAAAGTTTAATGAGTCTACTTTCATATAAAAGAAACAGAGAAAGCAAAGGAATTCTATATTTTGAGATATTCACAATTGTATGTGACTCGCTCAGGATGAATACGTGATCCCCTGTTCCAACTTTGAAAAATCATTAAAAATTGTACAAAGCAAATTAAGAAATATAGTTTACGTGCCTAAATTCCTTATTGAGACTAGTTTTAAATGAAACAGACATCAGGGTTGTTTGAATTTTGTACTGAGAGATATTCAATTCGTAGTGAACAGAGGTCAGATCAGTTGAGCTGTGTAACAGGGGAAACTTTAACTAATAAACTGTACTAATCGGCTGAACCAAAAATTATAGAAAAAAATTAGCAAAAAGCTTTATGAGTCTAGATTCAGGTAAATTTTACGGATTTGAATTTCGAGTTTTGTAACTCGAGTTATGATTTATTTAGTGAATATGACGCAGCAGAGACAGCTTAATCAAAGTGGAATGAATAGTGAAGTTAAAGTAGATATACTTGAATTGTTGTGTAAACATGTTAGATTTTTTTTTATTTAGTATTTACATACTTACTTACTAAGCTATAAGCTTACTTTGTTTCTCTCTTTTGTCTTATAGTGTTCTTCGGCTTGCTCAGGAGTTAAGGATCGTGAAGATCTACCCGCACTATCATACTTTAGGGTATTTGAACTAAACGTTTTGAATTATGGCATGTATAGTAGGCTTAATTATTTTGTTACGTGTCATATTTGTCTAGGTTAAAATATTAGTTACTGATTTCGACCGGATACTTTGTACAAGCCATTAAAGTGGGCTAATATTGTTCAAGACATATGTTATACGATGCACTATCAAATTGGATGACATATTTATATCTCGATTATGTTTAATGGTATGTGTTATGTTCTGGTAATACCTTATATCATGTTCCGGCGACGGTAACGGGTAAGGGGTGTTACATAACATCATCACATATCTAAAACCAGGTTTGTTAACCATACTAATGGTTAACTTTACATTCATTTCACGTTAACATTTACTTTGTTAGCTTATACATGCCATTGATTTCCAAAATAAAGTTTCTTTATATACCGAAATCCTGAGGTTGACAGTGTGATGTGTCTCCAACCAAATCCGACCTCCGAGCTCTTAACACTACAAAACAGGGAAAAAGGAAACGGGGTAAGCACTTCGCGCTTAGTAAGCTCATGTAACAAGAATTATACTTACCTAATATTTTCAATACAATACAATAAACATCCATAAATCCATTCAATGCATTATTACCCTAATATGCTCAAACTCAACATTCAAGTTAGTACAATAATTTCCATGTACCAATAATATATACCATGATTGATGAGCTCATCAATATCATAATTTCCATTTCCTTGTTATTTTTTTATACTTATCCCGTTGAATTTATCGAATTTGATGGATTTTCAGAGGTAAACTTTTAGTGTACAATTCGGTCCGTCAATTCATATTCATGTGCACATTTCCATTTCAGAGAGCACACTCATGAACCTCAACCTTGCGGCGGGATTACCAGTCGAGCTAAATCCACAACGACAATTATTCTAATGAGCTTGGATCTGAATTACCAGTCAGGCTAAATTGAACCTAATTCGGATTACCCGTCCGGACTAAATCCATTTTACACATGTTCTTTGGAGGGCTATATCAGATAGGATCACCCGTCCGGCTAGATCCTTTTACCGTCAATTCCTTTTCAGAGATCCATCGAATTTTCCTTTCATTCAACCGGATTTCTTCCCATTTTATCAAATATATCAATGTTTCATTAATTTTCATACAATGAACACTCAAATCATATTCACATCAATAACATACAATCTCAAGCATTTAAGAATATAATTCAAGTTACGAACTTACCTTGATACTTGTTTGTAAACAATAAAAATCTACTAATCCCGAACTTTTTCCTTTCCTCAATCTAGCTTCAGATTTGAATCTTCCGGATCTAAATAAATAAATTTAATTATCAATTTAATACATTTCATGTTCATATGCAACATTCTCTATAATTCAACTATTATTTATAGTTCATTCAAAGCTGTCTACTTGAGTCATAGTCACTAAATTATTTATAACTTGAGCTACGGAACTCCAAATTAAGATCTGTTAATTTTCCCTGAAACTAGACTCATATATATTTTTACCATAAAATTTTAAGAATTTTTGGTTTATCAAATAAGTACAGTTTACTCTTTAAAGTCACCCCTATTCTGCTGTCGACAGTTCTGACCCTTCTTCACTCAAAATTAATTATCTCTTCATACAGAATTCAAATAATGTTCTTGTTTGTTTCTCTTAAAAATAGACTCATTAAAAATTCTATAAATATAAATTTAAGCCCATAATTGTTTTTATTCAATTTTTTATGATTTTTCAAAGTCAGAACAAGGGAACCCAAATTCATTCTGACCTTGTCTCACAAAATTCATTATATCTCAAAATTTACAAATCCATTGCTTACACTATTTCTTCTATGAGAAACTAGACTCAATAAGATTTAATGCCATATTTTTTTCATCTTCTAATTTGATTTATACAATTTATGGTGAGTTTTCAAAGTTAGTCTACTGCTGCTGTCCAAACTGTTTTTGTGCAAGCTATTTATTACCATTTTTCCCCTAAGCTTTTAATAAATGATAATTTCGTCCCTACTCAATTAGCCCTCAATTGAGCTGATTTTTCTCAATTAACATTTTATTATATCACCTTAAACTAGTTTACAACCTTTAGGAATCAGAATTTCAGCAATAGACTTTAATTCCAAGCATTTTCACAATTAGGTCCTAAAAACAATTTCTATTGAAATTACCTAATAAAATCATCTCATAAACAAATTAAAGCTTTAATTTCATTCTATTTCATCATAAACTTGCAGCACTCAACCATGGTGACTTTCAATTTCATCCATGAAATCAAAAACTAATGAATTTAATAGTAGGACCTAGTTGTAAAAGTCTTAGAAACACAAAAATTACAAGAAAAAGGCAAGGATTAACTCACTTGGTGCAAAAATTATGAAATACCAGCTTATAGAACCCTCCTATGGCGTTTTTAGCTGCTGGAATTAAAGAGAAATGAAGAGAAATCTAGATATTTCCTATTTAGTCCTAGTTTTATTTAGTTAATTTTGCAATATTCCAATTTTACCCTTAATTTATCAATTTTTCTGCTGATTTCATACCCTTGACGTCCAGCCCAAATAAATTTTGGGTCTAATTGCCTTTTAAATCCTTTCTCATTAGACTTTTAAGCTATTTAATAATTCTAGCAACTTTTACACCTATTACAATTTAGTCCTTTTTATTTAATTGACTACCCAAACATTAAAATTTCCTAACGAAATTTTAATACCACATTAATAACATTTCATAAATATTTATAAAATTATTTTTGACTCTGTTTTACGAGATATAGGTCTCGATACCTTGTTTTTACCCAATTTCTTCAATAATTTCTTTTTCTATCTAATCACTAAATCGGTAAAATTTTTCTATCAATATTTTCATACGATTTTCCTATCATATTAATTTTCATGAAAAAATATTGAAATAAATTTCTCTTTAAATCGGATTTGTGGTTACGAAACCACTGTTCCGATAATATTGAATTTAGGCCATTACAACTCTCCCCCCTTTAAGGATTTTCGTCCTCGAAAATTTTACCAGTAAAGAGATTTGGGTATTGTTTCCTCATTGCCTCCTCTGGTTCCCATGTCGTTTCCTCAATCTCGTGCTTTTGCCGCAATACTTTCACCAAATTTATCTTTTTATTTCTAAGCTCTTTTGTCTCTCGTGCCAATATCTTGACCGGTTCTTCACTGTAAGTCATATCCGGTTGAATCTCCACTTCTGTCGGAGAAATAACATGTGAAGGATCTGATCGATATCGTCGTAACATAGATACATGAAAAACATTATGGATTCTATCAAGTTCCGGTGATAATGCCAATCGATAAGCGACCGGTCCAATTCTATCTATGATTTCATATGGCTCGATAAATCTTGGACTCAGTTTACCCTTTCAACCAAATTGGAGGACTTTCTTCCAAGGAGACACTTTTAGGAATACCTTGTCACCGACTTGAAATTCAATCTCTTTTCGTTTAAGATCGGCATATGATTTTTGACGATCGGAAGCTGCTTTTAGACTATCTCGAATAACTTTTACTTTTTTTTCTGTTTCCCGGATCAAATCAATCCCATGTATCTTCCTTTCACTAAGCTCTGTCCAATATAACGATGTTCTACATTTTCTACCATACAAAGCTTTATATGGAGCCATTTTAATACTGGACTGATAACTGTTATTGTAAGCAAATTTAATCAAAGGTAGATACCTCTCCCAATTACCTTCAAACTCTAGTATACAACATCGGAGCATATCTTTCAATACTTGAATTACACGCTCAGATTGACCATCTGTCTGAGGATGAAATGCGTCTTGAAATACAACTGAGTACCCAAGGCTTCTTGCAATTTGTCCCGAAACGAGGCGTAAATCGGGATCTCTATCGATATAATGGAGACAGCACTCCATGTAGCCCGACAATCTCGAGATATGTACGATTCACTAGTTTATCTAAAGAATAATCCATACGTACCGGAATAAAGTGGGCTAACTTTGTCAATCGGTCTACAATCACCCAAATAGCATCTTTTTTCCTCGGAGACAAAGGTAACCCCGATACAAAATCCATAGTGATTCTTTCCCATTTCCATTCCAATATAGTAATTGGCTGAAGTAACCCCGAAGGTACCTGATGTTCAGTTTTAACTTGCTGACATATTAAACACCTTGATACAAACTCAGAGATATCACGTTTCATTCCCGACCACCAGTACATCTTTTTTAGATCATTATACATTTTATTACTCCCCGGATGTACAGACATAGTACTGCTGTGAGCCTCGCATAGAATCTTCTGTATGAGCTCTGAATTCTGAGGTACACATACCCTACCTCTGAATAATAAACAACCATTAGAACCAATCTGAAATTCAGAATCATTACCTAACTCACACTGTGCCCGTTTAACTTGTAACTTCTCATCATTCTTCTGAGCTTCACATATTAGCTGTAAAAATGTCGGTTTAGCTCTTAATTCTGTTAGGATTGAACCATCATCAGCCAATGATAACCGGGTATTCATAGCTTGTAAAGCAAACAGAGATTTCTGGCTCAAAGCATCAGCTACAACATTAGCCTTACCCGGATAGTAATCAATAATCAAATCATAATCCTTTATCAGTTCAAGCCACCTG
Source organism: Gossypium arboreum (assembly GCF_025698485.1). Classification (NCBI taxonomy): domain Eukaryota; kingdom Viridiplantae; phylum Streptophyta; class Magnoliopsida; order Malvales; family Malvaceae; genus Gossypium; species Gossypium arboreum. The sequence goes on from NC_069075.1 coordinate 133,923,560, forward strand.
CGCTGTCTCAAATTCAAATCTTTCTGTGTCATCAAATATTTCAAGCTTTTATGATCAGTATAAATATGAAATTTCTCACCGTACAAGTAATGCCGCCATATCTTCAGTGCAAATACAATAGCAGCTAATTCAAGATCATGTATTGGGTAATTTCTTTCATGTGATTTAAGTTGTCTTGAAGCATAGGCTATTACTTTACCTTCTTGCATCAAAACACAACCTAAACCATTTAATGAGGCATCACTGTAAATAACAAATTCCTTACCGGTTCAAGCTGCACTAATACAGGTGCTTTCGTTAATAGGTCTTTCAATCGGTTGAAACTTTGTTGACATTCATCAGTCTACTCGAACTTTACATCTTTCTGCAATAATCGAGTCATTGGAGAAGCTATCATAGAGAATCCCTGTACAAATCTCCGATAATAACCAGCTAAACCTAAGAAACTTCTAACTTCAGATACACTCTTCGGTGGACTCCAATTGACAATAGCTGAGATTTTACTTGGATCTACCCTGATGCCTTCGGCAGATACAATATGTCCTAGAAAACCCACTTCTCGGAGCCAAAATTCACATTTACTGAATTTAGCATATAACTGCTTCTCTCGCAGAATTTGCAACACAGTTCTCAAATGTTCTGCATGTTCTTCTTCATCCCGAGAATAAGCCAAAATATCATCAATGAATACTACTACAAATCTATCTAAGTACGGTCTGAATATCTGGTTCATCAAATCCATGAATACTGCAGGTGCATTAGTTAGCCCAAACGGCATAACTAGAAACTCATAATGCCCGTACCTGGTTCTAAAGGCTGTTTTTGGCACATCTAACTCCTTTACCCGTAACTGATAATAACCCAATTGAAGATCAATCTTTAAAAACACAGTAGCACCTTTCAGATGATCAAATAAATCATCAATTCGGGGTAACGGGTACTTATTCTTTATTCTTTATGGTTACTTTATTAAGCTACCAGTAGTCGATACACAATCTCAAAGACCCATCTTTCTTTTTCACAAACAGAACCGGAGTACCCCAAGGTGAATGACTCGGTCGGACAAAACCCTTGTCAACAAGTTCTTGCAACTGTGTCTTTAACTCCTTTAATTCTGTAGGAGCCATACGATATGGAGCTATGGAGATCGGAGTAGTTCCCGGAATCAAATCTATAGAAAATTCCACTTCTCTTTCTGGTGGCAATCCTGGTAATTCCTCTGGAAACACATCGAAAAATTCACATACCACTGGAACTACCTGTATCTTTGACTCAGATACCTTGGTGTCGAGTACATAAGCCAAGTAAGCATCATACCTTTTTTTGACATACCTTTGTGCTGCCATTACTGAAATCACATCAGATAACCCCTCTGTCTGATCAGATTTAACCCGGAGCAACTCACCATTCTGACATTTTAGCACAATATATTTTTGTCTACAATTTACTACCGCATCATGCTGGGTTAACCAATCCATGCCCAATATCACGTCAAATTCATCAAATGGCAGTAACATCAAATCAGCCGGGAAACAATAACCTCTTACCATCAGTAGACAATTTTTACAAATTTTATCCACCAGCACAGACTGGCCTAGGAGGTTCGAGACTTTAAACACAAATTCAGTAGGTTCAACAGGTAAATTTTTAACAATTGCAAGTTTAACACATATATATGAATGCGTAGAACCAGGATCAATTAATGCAGTAATATCAGTATCAAGTAAAGAAAATATACCAAGAATAATATCGGTCTTTGAGGCATCTTCTCCGCACGAATGGCATATGTCCTAGCAGTGCTCGTGCTTGAGACACCTGCAATATCTTCGTAGCTCTTGGCTACCAACGACATTACCGGATGGTCGAGGTGGTCTACCTCTCAAACCGGATTACTCGGCTTCGATATCTGTTCAGCTTCTTTTTCACCTCTTTCTGGACAATCTCTGAGGAAATGGTCAAAAGAACCACATCGGTAACAAGCCCCGCTCTTTAATCGACATTCACCAAAATGAGCTTTATTACAGTACTGGCATCTCGGCTTAGGAGTGCCAACACTACCAACACTGGTCACTGATGGAGTAGAAGGTCTTGGATTAGTGCGTTGAGAACCTCGCTCTCTGCCCGAATACCCAATGGCTGAAGTAGAACGATCCTCATACTTCTTCAATTTCTTTGAAGCAGAAAATTGGGATTTTCCCATCGGTCTTTTACTAAAAATTCGAGCTTCGCTCTCAGCCTGTTTCTTTTCTTTGCTCAATTCTTCTGCTTTATAAGCTCTCTCTGCCAATGTAGCAAACTCTCTAATTTCAAGAATTTCGATTAGTAGTTTAATGTCTTCATTTAACCCTTCTTCGAATCGCTTGCACATTTCAGCTTCTGACTGTACCCATTCTTGAGCATATTTACTCAACCGAACAAATTCTCTTTCATATTCAGATACTGATCTGTTACCCTGTTTCAACTCAAGAAATTCTTTTATTTTCTGATCGAGAAACCTCTGGCTGATATATTTTTTTCTGAACTCGGTCTGAAAGAATTCCCATGTAATTTCTTCTTTCGGAACAACTGAAGCTTTAGTATTCCACCAATGGTAAGCTGTGTCTTTTAGCAGTGAGACGGCACATTTCAGACATTCTTCTGGTGTACAAGATAATTCTTCCAGAACTCGAGTAGTGTTTTCTAACTAGAATTCAGCCCGTTCAGAATCATCATCAACTGCTGCTCGAAATTCTTCGGCCCCATATTTTCGAATTTTATCTACTAGAGCTTTTCCTTTTCTGACAGATTCAACACTGCACCTGTGGGATTTTTGAACCGTGAATGAGCGGAGGGGAGCTTGAACTTGCTGCATTATAGGGTTAGTTCTTAAATATTGATTAAACCATTCATTCATCATTTGAAAGAAGGTTGTTTTGCCTCCTCCCTCGACCTTCATCTCGGGCCTTTCATCGTTAGTTTCTTCTCTTTGTATGAAGCGGAGCATGACTCCCGACTTCCTCAGATTGAGCTCGGTCGGATGACATTACTATAAGAAAAACACATTTTAAATGGTCAGGAGATATCACATTATCAATAATAATTTAAATGGATGTATAGCTAATCCCGTATTTGCTACATCGGTCCTAGAACCGGCTAAACCGTAGCTCTGATACCAATAAATGTAATACCCCTACCCGTATTCATTGTCGAAATAGGGTACGAGGCATTACCGGAGTTTATGAATTAAATTTTTTTTATATTCAATATAGCCCCTTTATAAATATCTAACCTTCCCTGCAATATTAAATCGAGACCAATCCACATCAACCAAATCAATTCAACATATTTCCAAGATAAATTCATGCATATTTATAAGATAACGTCATCACATATCTAAAACCAGGTTTGTTAACCATACTAATGGCTAACTTTACATTCATTTCACGTTAACATTTACTTTGTTAGCTTATACATGCCATTGATTTCCAAAATAAAGTTTCTTTATATACCGAAATCCTGAGGTTGACAGTGTGATGTGTCTCTGACCAAATCCGACCTTCGAGCTCTTAACACTACAAAACAGGGAAAAAGGAAACGGGATAAGCACTTTGTGCTTAGTAAGCTCATGTAACAAGAATTATACTTACCTAATATTTTCAATACAATACAATAAACATCCATATATCCATTCAACGCATTATTACCCTAATATGCACAAACTTAACATTCAAGTTAGTACAATAATTTCCATGTACCAATAATATACACCATGATTGATGAGCTCATCAATATCATAATTTCCATTTCCTTGTTATTTTTTTATACTTATCCCGTTGAATTTATCGGAATTTCAATGGATTTTCAGAGGTACACTTTTAGTGTACAATTAAAGTCCGTCAATTCATATTCATGCGCACATTTCCATTTCAGAGAGCACACTCATGAACCTCAACCTTGCGGCGGGATTACCGGTCGAGCTAAATCCATCTGCAACGACAATTATTCTAATGAGCTTGGATCCGAATTACCAGTCCAGCTAAATTTAGACCCTAATTGGATTACCCGTCCTGCTAAATCCATTTTACACATATTCTTGGAGGGCTATATCAGATAGGATCACCCGTCCGGGCGATCCTTTTACCGTCAATTCCTTTTCGAGATCCATCGAATTTTCCTTTCATTCAACCGGATTTCTTCCCATTTTATCAAATATATCAATGTTTCATTAATTTTCATACAATGAACACTCAAATCATATTCACATCAATAACATACAATCTCAAGCATTTAAGAATATAATTTAAGTTACGAACTTACCTTGATACTTGTTTGTAAACAATAAAATCTACTAATCCCGAACTTTTTCCTTTCCTCGATCTAGCTTCAGATTTGAATCTTCGGATCTAAATAAATAAATTTAATTATCAATTTAATACATTTCATGTTCATATGCAACATTCTCTATAATTCAACTATTATTTATAGTTCATTCAAAGCTGTCTACTTGAGTCATAGTCACTAAATTATTTATAAATTGAGCTACGGAACTCCAAATTAAGATCCGTTAATTTTTCCTAAAACTAGACTCATATATATTTTTACCATAAAATGTTCAGAATTTTTTATTTATTAAATAAGTACATTTTATTCTTTAAAGTCACCCCTGTTCTGCTGTCGACAGTTCTGACCCTTCTTTACTAAAAATTAATTATCTCTTCATACAGAATTCAAATAATGTTCTCGTTTGTTTCTATTAAAAATAGACTCATTAAGGATTCTAGAAATATATATTTAAGCCCATAATTGTTTTTATTCAATTTTTTATGATTTTTCAAATTCAGAATAAGGGAACCCGAATTCATTCTGACCTTGTCTCAAAAAATTCATTATATCTCAAAATTTACAAATGCATTGCTTACACTATTTCTTCTATGAGAAACTAGACTCAATAAGATTTAATGCCATATTTTTTTCATCTTCTAATTCGATTTCTACAATTTATGGTGAGTTTTCAAAGTTAGTCTACTGCTACTGTCCAAACTGTTTTTGTGCAAGCTGTTTATTACCATTTTTCCCCTAAGCTTTTAATAAATGATAATTTCGTCCCTACTCAATTAGCCTCTCAATTGAGCTGATTTTTCTCAATTAACATTTTATTCTATCACCTTAAACTAGTTTACAACCTTTAGGAATCAGAATTTCAGCAATAGACTTTAATTCCAAGCATTTTCACAATTAGGTCCTAAAAATCAATTTCTATTGAAATTACCTAATAAAATCATATTATAAACAAATTAAAGCTTTAATTTCATTCTATTTCATCATAAACTTACAGCACTCAACCATGGTGACTTTCAATTTCATCCATGAAATCAAAAACTAATGAATTTAATAGTAGGACCTAGTTGTAAAAGTCTTAGAAACACAAAAATTACAAGAAAAAGGCAAGGATTAACTCACTTGGTGCAAAAATTATGAAATACCAGCTTATAGAACCCTCCTATGGCGTTTTTAGCTGCTGGAATTGAAGAGAAATGAAGAGAAATCTAGATATTTCCTATTTAGTCCTAGTTTTATTTAGTTAATTTTGCAATATTCCAATTTTACCTTAATTTATCAATTTTTCTGCTGATTTCATACCCTTGCCATCCAGCCCAAATAAATTTTGGGTCTAATTGCCTTTTAAATCCTTTCTCATTAGACTTTTAAGCTATTTAATCATTCTAGCAACTTTTACACCTATTATAGTTTAGTCCTTTTCATTTAATTGACTACCCAAACATTAAAATTTCCTAACGAAATTTTAATACCACATTAATAAAATTTCATAAATATTTATAAAATTATTTTTGACTCGGTTTTATGAGATAGAGGTCTCGATACCTTGTTTTTACCCAATTTCTTCAATAATTTCTTTTTCTATCTAATCACTAAATCGGTAAAATTTTTCTATCAATATTTTCATACGATTCTCCTATCATATCAATTTTCATACAAAAATATTGAAATAAATTTCTCTTTAAATCGGATTTGTGGTTACGAAACCACTGTTCCGATAATTTTGAATTTAGGCCATTACAGGTCTTTTCCCTACTTTTTGAGGCAAATATTTGGGAAAAGATTTCTTTTTAAATTCTTGGAGGGAAAATTTTAATGGGTTTCATGCCCAAATCAAATTGAAGCCTATAAATAAAGATCACATTAGAGGAAAATACTCACATCTATTCTTTAAATTCACCAAGCCTTAAAGAAATTCTTGTCTTCTTAATTTTCTTGCTCTCATGATTCATGTTTGAAGAACCCCACCAAAAAACTATCATGGCCAACATTGAGAAATCATCTCCCTACCAGAAGAAACACCAGTACAAGAACTTAAAAGTTTAGAGGGAGCCACTATTAAACTTGAAGTTTCTGCTCTTAAAATCCCTGAAGGTTTTCAAACAAAGCCACAAACTATGGGCACTGTCTCAAGCACAGTTTTACCTGATGATGCTACACAAATTTCATCTCATCCTAAGACTAGGCCAGGGGTTGATGAACCATCTGAAGAGACTATTGATGTAATAGCTCGATTTTCAATGGTATAAAAAAGACGATTTTGGAACCCTATTTTTGTAAATAGAGTTCGTAAAATATTAAATTAGAATATTTTTGGAGTTAGTATAAAGGAATATTAAAGTTATCTTTCAATTTTTCCTACTAATTGCTTAATTAGGGTACAAGGACTAAATTATAAATTTTTTAACGCTATAGATTTTTGAATAGCTAAAGATTCCAACTAATAAATAAATCATTTTGTGTCATCCAATAGTGGAAAATGATGTCATCATCCACTAATTTTAGTTAATTCTGATTAAGGTTTAATTAATTAATTAATTAATTAATTAATTAAGGTTTAATCCAAGTATATAAGCTAAATTAAAGAAAAAAAGGCCATTTCTCTTCATATTTTTCTTCTTGTTGTAAAGAAAAGAAATAAAACCCTTGAAGCTTCCAAACATTCGATCCTTAATTTGGTGAGTTCAATTAAGTCATTTTCTTGTAATTTTTATGTTTTTAATGTCATGAAAGTTTGATTTAGCTAACCTATGTACCAATTTGCAAAACTGTTAAATTTTTTAAAGTTTTCATTGTTGATTTCTTGAAGAAATTTATGTTAAATTAATAGATTTTAAGTTTAGATGTGAAAAAGGACAAGATTGTAATGTTTAAATTGTTAGTTTTGTACATAAGGACTAAAGTGAATAAATTGTGAAATTGAGGTGAAATATCAGTAACAACCAATAGTAAAGGATCTATAATGAATGTAATTAAGGTTGGTTATCAAACCGAAGCTCAAAATTTAAAGTTATGGCTATTTCGGTTGTAGAGACTAAATTGAATAAAATGTAAAACTTTAGGGGCATAAAAATAAAATTTTATATGTTCATACATATCATGGCATAACATGAAAATGTTTGGTATTGATGAATTAATTGTATAGATCAAGAATTGGATCAAACCAGAGATAATCAGAAAAAAAAGGCCAAAATTATCGATTAGTCCCTAAAGATTCAACTTGTTTGCTATTTTGACCAGGTAAGTTCATATGGCATTTATTTATATAGATTGATATGTACTTGATTTGTAATTATATGTGTTTGGTTGTGAATTGGTTCAAAAGGTGATATTTGGACTAAATTGTAAAGTATTGTTAATTTGTGTAATAGATGCCCATTTGAACTTAGTAAATGTTTGGATATGATTGGCATACCAATAGAGTTTTGTGCGCACTTGTACAAGGTTAATTACAGAGGATTGTCGAGGTCCAACATTTTTTGCGGATACTTAAATACATGTGACACGGGTTTAGCTCGGACAAATAACCTGATGTCGTTTTAAAGGTTTAGCTTAGATGGATAACTTAACATGTATTTATCCAGCTTGGACATGCAATCAGATGTGTCATTGATGGGTGTCGAAACCACCAAATAAAAATTCCTACGAAAAATTATACGAATCAGCAGTATAGAGCAGTAAGGTCGACTCCACAAGAATTGGTTGTCTAATTACGCCTTTTCTTGTGAGCAGAATTATTGTCATGTTAATAGTTGTGCTCACGACTAATGACGAGCTTGCTAAAATAAAGTAAATAAAGGGGGAAGTGAAAATGTTTGGGAAGTAAATAAAATCAAATACCAGCAAATAACAATTAGACTAATCGAAAATAAAATAAGTAAATGAGTTGAATTTCGTAAACAATAACATAAATTCTTAGCCTTAGACTTGGTTAATTTCAGTTCTGAATAGGTCCTTGAAAATGAGTTTTCTCCTCCAAATAATAAGCTAGTTATAGAAACTAAGAACGTCTTAACTGCCAATTCTTCTTTTCGTAGTTGATTCTAGTACGACCTGTAAACCAACCCTTACCGATTGTCTAACCGTGATACACACGATCGTAATTCAAGACCCCGACAGCCTTGCGTTCTGAAGAACCCAACTTGGATCAATGGCCTCAACCACGTGGGTCGTTTAAATCTGATCACTATCTTCCTTGACGAAAATCCCACTAGTATGACCCCGCCAGGATATGCCAATTTGTTCACGAGAATTCGAATACAGCACAGCCGACTCGACTTCCCAACTCTACGCCAAACAACTCTAACCAAACGCACACTTTTTGAATTGAAATTGAATTGACTTTAAGGGACAAATTTGTACTATCCGATATTCTGGAGAGATGAATACCATTTTGAAATATTTTTAGTTCAAATTTATTTCTCACGATTCTTCACCAGAAAGAATACCGGCCTAAATCTAAGTAGAAGTTTAGTGGAGCAAAAAAATTAATCATGCTTTGTTTGTTTATGGAAGTTCATTTAATGGAAATTATGGAAAACGGAAAGGGAAGGGACTTGGAAAATAATTAAAAAAATTTGTAAAAGTAAATAAGTATGAAATGAAAAAAAAATGGCAGAATGCTTATGAAAAAAAATGGCTACAAACGCATGAAGTAGAAAGGAATAAAAATAATTTCATTCAATTTCCAATGTAGTCAAGTGTGTTTTTCAAAGGCCATCACACACCCTATTTATATACAAACCATATACTAAAATTAGCCTAACTCACCTAACAACTAATTACATGAAATAAAATTTATATCAGTTTTTTTCTAAATATGAATTTTACAAAGTCAAAAATGTAACGACCCGAAGTTAACGGGTATTGGATGTCGAAACCATTTTTAAATCGAGTTTTGAAAAATGGGAATCGACTTTAAGAAAAACAAAAACGGGATTCGCCACCAATCTTTTTAGGTGTGATTGGATCACCTTATAAAATTTTTTGTTTTAAAACATTAATTTTGGTCTACGAAAGTCGAGAAAACGGATTCGGAGTCGAAGACGACGAGGAAGGGTTAACACCTTGTAACGCCCAAAAATTGGTACCTAATTGATTATCAAGTGTCTTTAATGTCGGAGATTTAACATTTTTAAGATCTGATCCTCTTCAGAATATTTTAATTTTGAAAAATTAGGGTTCACTTGTATCAAATGAATCAAAATATTACATCCAACAAGTTAAGAAGCAATATCTTTAAGACATTCGGAGCTAAGACAACCCTTTTGAAAATCCCTATCTTAAAACGACAAAACGCTATATCCAGTAAGTTAGGACATAACACTTTGAAATTCCAAGACAGTTGTTCGTGTTTCGAAAACCTTAAAAACTTAGAAGGGTACTTGACTGTTCAAACTCAACGAGAAAAGTCGCAACCCAGTAAGTTAGGGCACTACCTTTCTTGAGGCTTCCAAATACCAAGCATTGCCTTTTTATTTTTGAAAACTTTTGAGTAATTTGGCAAAAATGAATTTCTTTATTTAACGTTTACTCATGCAGAAGAATGGTGTTAATATATATCACAAGACAAATATACCAAAGGTAATAAATTACAACATGTTATAATTCATAATAATATAGACAAATAAGAAATAACCTAAAATAATGAAATATACACATCATAAGATGATTATGCTAAAAGATAAACCTATACAATATTAGTAAATAGAAATACAAAAACAATTCATAATAAATTAAAGAATATAAAAGTAGAAGTGGAAATCAAAATTTATAACAATAAGGAGTGACAAAATAACACTTAAAAAATACGAATGATTAAAACACCAAATCAATATTTATGAAGCGGAGAAAAAATGATAATATTTAAAAACATATATATAATAATTAACATATTTAAGTAAGTAAAAAAAATAAAAGTAAAGGATTTAATAATATATAACAATTTAATATACATAGGAAATTTTTTTTAAAAAAACTTTATTATTAAAACAATTAGAAATATCATACATATTAAATATTTTAAATAAGTAATACAAAACATTAAGATTTTTAAGAGAATAAAAATATAATAGATGATATTAAAAATGGGATTATATGCATAAGATATATATATAATGAAATATATAATAAAATATAATTTATAGATAAAATATACAATAATATAACATAATGGATAATATATATAAATAAAATTATAACTAATATTTATAAAATAAATAATATAAAAATATTTAAAATAAAAATGATTAAAATTGAATTTAATTAAAGAATTTGGGGCTAAATGCCAAAATAATAAAATAACTGGGCCTAATTAAAACTTCAGCTAAAAGCCGAGGGACTCATTGGGTAATTAAACCCTAATCCCAAAACGACATCGTTTCCAGAATGGATCTTAAAGGCTGTTAAGATTAAATTAAAACTAATATAGAATATTAGGGTCGAATTAAAAATAAAATAAAATGAAATTATAAAATTTAATAAACCAGAAGGATCAATTGGGAAATTTTCCCATTTATCGAAAAAGCGCGGATCTCCCTCGGGTCATCGGGTCAACGCGCGGATCCTCTGTTGAAATGACGCCGTTTAAATGTTTATTGAACTAAACCAAAACGAAGCCGTATCCATTGCACTATATAAATCATTTTTTTTGTTTCAAAAATCATTTTAGAAACCATTTCAGAGAAAAAAAAAAAGAAAGATAGAAAGAGAGCTCTAAAACTCTTTCAGAGCTCTGGCCAGTGGCCGTCTTGGCTCGTCCCAGAGCACCACCGCCTTCGGCCACACTCGCTTCACGCGCCACCATCTGAGCCACCGTGCCCGGCGGTTAGGGTTTTTTACAGCTCCCTTTTTTAACAGCTAATCGAAAAGGTAATTTCTTTACCATCTTTATAATGTATTTTCACTATATGCTTGTATCAAAAAATATGTAATGAAAAGAAGATAAAGAGTATCACCTCTGTTCTTCGTTAACTCTTTGATTTCCCTTTTTTATATATTTTGTATCTATAAAAAAACCGTCCCTTTACATTGTTCGATTCGTGCTTTTATAGCCACTTTATTTACAACATAAATCTTTGGTATGTTCCTATTTGCTCAATTCTCGCCATATCTTTGTTGGTCTTGTCCCTTTTGTTTCCTTTTGCGGTGAGTGAAGAAATCCGACGAGAAGATGTGCCGATATGGAGCGATGTGGGCTACTGAAGTTACTGCACCGATGGAGGGCTACCGAACGTCACGAGTTGAAGGGTCACATCGCTTGGAATGCTTGCGGCGTAAACCCTAACTAGGGTTCCCTGAAGCTGAAGGCAGATTGGGCCAATTGGGCCGATCAAATCTTGGGTTTAGAGTATCAGGGGTAGGGTGTAAATGGGTCTACTGGGTAGTTCTAATTTTGGGCCTACAGGCTATTGTAAATGGACTATCAAGGGACTGTTTAATTTTATTTTTTAATTAATTTAATTCTTGCAAGCCCGGGTAAATTTAGGCTATTACAGCTGCCCCTATTTGCTCATTGTCGTGTAATAGGAATCAAGCAAAGATTTAGAAAGACCAAATTTGACCGGTCTTATCAAATTATGGTCTTCAATCTGCTTCTTATAAACTTATTACTGTCATGTTGATATCTTCGATCTGCTCTCCGCCGAACACAGAGACGCCAAATTTGCTTTTTCGATTTGTTTTCTGACAATACAGAGATGCCAAATCATCTTAGATTTGCTTTAGCGTAAGCACGCGAAAACCAAATCAGCTATGTCTTCGATTTGCTCCTTGTAAGCACAAGGATACCAAACCATCTTGGATCTACTTCAGTCTAATCATCTGAAGGTTAGATCTGCTATGTGTCTGCTCTCCGTCGAATACGGAGATGCCAAACTTCGATTTGTTCTCTGACAATAGAGATGCCAAATCATTTTAGACTTGCTTCAGCGTAAGCACGTGAAAGCTAAATCAGCTATGTCTTCGATTTGTTCCTTGTAAACACAAGGATGCCAAATCATCTTGGATCTGCTTCAGTATAAACATCTGAAGGCCAGATCTGCTATGTGTCTGCTCTCCGTCGAATATGGAGACGCCAAACTTCGATTTGTTCTCTGACAATACAGAAATGCCAAATCATCTTAGATTTGCTTCATCGTAAGCACGTGAAAGCCAAATCAGCTATGTCTTCGATTTGTTCCTTGTAAGCACAAGGATGCCAAACCATCTTGGATCTTGCTTCAGCCAGATCTGCTATGCTGCGGCCTATTACCCTACTGCTTAGGGGATTAAGGTGCGTCGTCTTTGATAACCTGTAGAATGATTATGCCTGATAATTAGGATGCTATGATCGAAGTGAGTCGAATGTTCCTAATTAAACATGTTATAATGCAAAATGTTGTGAATATGACCCCTATCCTAGGCGTCACCACTCATTCCTTCATTTGTCTTTTCTTTTCTCAAAGTATTATTCTTGCTCAGCCTGTAAGCCTGCACCCTTCCTCAAATGCTCCGATCCACTGAGGATGTCTGTAAGATAATCTTTCCTTAGAACTGAATCGTTGGTTTTGTCCATTTTCCTTTTGGACTGGAAGAAAGAAATTCTTGGAGTTCCTTCATCCCTTACTTATGTGAATTTCTCGAACAATTGTCCTGTTTTAGTTTCTTATATTATCTAGAAATTCCAGAGTAATGCTCAAAACTTCGTTTGTGAACATATTTAGTTCATCTATCATTATTTCAATGCAACATACTTAAAGAATAATAGAAGATAAATAAATCTCTAAGAATAATTGAATTTGAATGAATTATCAAAAAAAGATACAAAGGAAATTAATATGAAAGCCTATCTTTAAGAAGAAATAGAATCTAAAGATAACAATCAGGACAAAAATTAGATGCCCTAGATATCGCCGCTTGAGCGCTTATACATCAACTTCATGAAGGCATGTGTTTAGAAGATTCAAAGTACTCTGTCGATGCCCTAGTAGGCAACGTTCTTCGTTCTTTGTTGAGCAAGATTACCAGATGCTTCAAAATTTGAGTTGCCCTTTCGAGTTTTCAACTCAAAACCCTTTTGGGCACTAGGCGCCCTTTGCGGGTTTTCACCTTGGCCTCTCCATTTTTCTCTTTTTTCCTCTTCTCTCTTTTTTTTTTTGTTAACTCTGTTTGTTTTTTCTTTTTTGATTTTTGAAACCTCAAAGAGCCCTTTGTGGGATTTCACCTTGGATTCTCCTCTCTTTTAGACAAAGTATTTTTTAACTGAGTCTGAGTTCACTGGGTTGGGTAAACTTTTCCCATCCATTTCCGTTAAGATCAATGCACTGCCAGAGAAAGCTTTCCTCATGACATACGGCCCCTTCCAATTCGGCATCCATTTCCCCCTAAAGTCTTTTTGAATAGGAATGATCTTTTTCAGTACAATGTCTCCCTCGTGGAACTCTTTTGGTCGAACTTTCTTATCATAAGCTCGCATCATTCGCTTCTGATACATCTGACCATGTCGAATGGCTCTTAGCCTCTTTCCTCAATCAAGTTCAACTGGTCATATCGAGATTGAACCCATTCAGCTTCATCTAACCTTATCTCCGTCAAAATTCGAAGAGAAGGTATTTTTACTTTAATAGGTAACACTGCTTCCATCCCATAAACTAACGAGAATGGGGTTGCCCCAGTAGAAGTTCTAACAGATGTTCGATAGGCCAGGAGTGCAAACGATAACTTCTCATGCCAATCTCTATAGGTCTCAGTCATCTTCCCCACTATTTTTTTAATGTTCTTGTTGGCGGCCTCTACTGCCCCATTCATTTTTGGATGATAGGGAGAAGAATTGTGATGCTTGATCTTGAACTGGTCGCAAACCTCTGCTATCGTTTTATTGTTTAAGTTTAATGCATTGTCAGATATGATCTTCTCAGGCATTTCATACCGACAAATGATCTCCTTCTTCAAGAATTGACTCACTGCTGACTTAGTAACATTCGCATAAGAAGTGGCCTCTACCCATTTTGTAAAGTAGTCAATTACCATGAAGATAAACCAATGTCCATTCGAAGCTTTCGGTGATATTGGTCCAATAACATCCATGCCTCATATGGAGAAAGGCCATGGAGAAAGGTGAAGGTGGTATATGAATTTTGTTCCCATAAATCTGACACTTATGGCATTTCTTGGTATAGTTGATACAGTCCACTTCCATAGTAGCCCAATAATAGCCAAACCTCATGATTTACCTTGCCATCGTGAACCCATTTGCATGCATTCCACATACATCTTCATGAACTTCTTCTAAAATTAGCTTAGCTTCTACAGCATCGACACATCTCAAAAGTACTTGGTATTTCCTTCTCTTGTACAGGATATCCCCGTCCAGGACATAGTCGCAAGTTAACTTTCTCAAAGTTCGTTTGTCATTTTCATTGGCCTGTTCAGGGTATTTACGGTCTCTTATTTATCGTAATATATCCTGATACCAAGGGTTATCATCCTTTTCTTCTTTCTCAATGTTACAACAATGAGCTGGAGGCTCGTAGACACTCATTTGAATTGATCTCATCTCTTCCTCTTTATTCACCTTAATCATTGAGGCCAAGGTTGCTAAAGCATCTGCCATCTGATTTTTGTCTCGTGGGAGATAATTGAAGGTGATGTCATCGAACTCCTCAAGTAACCCCAAAACTACCTTTCGATAATTGATCAATTTAGGGTTCCTTGTCTCCCATTCACCTCTAAGCTAATAAATTACCAACGCAGAATCTCGATATACTTCTAGGGTTTTTATATCTCGCTCTATAGCTGCTTGAAGTCCCATGATGCATGCTTCATATTCAACCATATTGTTCGTGCAATCAAAGTCCAACTTGCACGCGAACAGGTAATAATCGTCATTCAGGGATACCAAGACTGCCCTAATTCCATTTCCAACTGCATTAGAAGCCCCATCAAAATTTAGCTTCCAAGGAGAATCTTCGGTCGTTGCTATACACATTAACTCCTCATTTGGAAAATCAAATTTCAATGGCTCATAATCCTCTAGAGCCCTACTGGCCAAGAAGTCTGCTACCGCACTTCCTTTTATAGCCTTCTGACTTATGTAGACTATATCAAACTCTGAAAGAAAATTTTGCCATCTCGCCATTCTCCCATTTAGAGCCGTTGACTCCATCATGTATTTCAATAGATCAAGCTTTGAGATGAGCCAAGTGGTATGGTATAGCATGTACAGTCTTAATCTCCGAGTTGTCCAAATTAGGGCACAGCACAACTTTTCAATTGGTGGTTATCTCATTTCATAGTCAGTGAATTTCTTATTGAAATAATAAATTACCTTCTCCTTGTTCCCTAACTCGTCATGCTGACCAAGCACATATCCCATAGAATTACTGAACACAAATAAGTACAGTATCAACGGTTTATCTAGGCTAGGTGGAGATAATACTGAAGCATTCAACAAATACTGCTTGGCCTTTTCAAAAGCATTTTGGCACTCCTCATCCCAAGTACCTTGATTATGCTTTCTGAGGAGGCGAAAGATAAGATCACATTTCTCAGTTAGTTGTGAAATGAACCGAGCGATGTAATTCAACCTTCCTAGGAATCCTCGAACTTCTTTTTGAGTTTGTGGTGGAGGCAATTCTCGTATTACTCTGACTTTGTCTGAATCAACTTCTATTCCCTTTTCACTAACTACGAAACCCAATAGCTTTCCCGATCTAGCTCCGAAGGTGCACTTTGCCGGATTGAGCTTTAATTGAAACTTCCTCAACCTCAAGAATAGTCTTCTCAAAACTTCAATATGCTCTTTCTTTGTTCGGGACTTAGCAATCATGTCATCAATATATACTTCAATGTCCCTATGCATCATGTCGTGGAACAAGTTCACCATGGCCCGCTGGTAGGTTGCCCCTGCGTTCTTTACTCCAAACGGCATTACTTTGTAGCAAAAGGTGCCCCACAAGGTTATGAAGGTGGTTTTATCCATGTCCTATGGATGCATCTTTATCTGATTGTACCCCGAGAAACCATCCATAAAGGAAAACAACGAATGTCCCGCCGTGTTGTCTACCAAAGTGTCGATGTGCGGCAAAGGAAAGTTGTCTTTTGGGCTAGCTTTATTCAGATCCCTGTAATCAACACACATCCGTACCTTCCCGTCCTTCTTAGGGACTAGCATAATATTAGCCACCCATTCGGAGTACTTGACCTCTTGTAAGAATCCTGCATCGAACTGCTTATTAACCTCATCTTTTATTTTTAGAACAATGTCTGGCCGCATTCTCCGCAACTTCTATTGGACTGGTTTGCAATCCTGTCTTATCGAAAGATGATGTACTACAATGTCAGTACTCAATTCGGGCATATCTTGATATGACCATGCGAAGATATCCTTGAACTCTCGAAGCAACTCAACCAGACCATGCCTTGTGTCCTCGGTAATCAGTGTTCCAATTTTCAACTCCTTCCCTTCTTCTAGGGCTATATTTTCTATTGCCTCTTTCTCATGCAGCATAATTCGTGTCTCCTCCTGTTTTACCATTCTTAATAGATCAGGAGTCACATCACAGTCTTGAATATCTTCAAAATCCTGAGATTCCTCTAAACACATGTCTTGCTTGCGAGAGAAATCAAGAGTTGCGATATCAGTGCTCATATCATTGATATCTAGGGACCTGTGGGGGTATGAAAGAATATACAAAGAATGAATGAATTTAAGAATGATTGTTTATGTGGTATGAATGAAAGAATGAGAATTACAAAAGTTTAACGAAATATTGATTGATAAAATGAAACCATATTCGTCCAAATTGATAATAAAGTTATGTTTTATTAAAATAATAATAGATGATTATAAGCCTCTTTTCACAAACGTAATCTTACTACTCCTAGGCCCTAGAGTAACAAGCATGTTTCGAGAATTACTTTGAAAATTTCCTAAAGATTACAGGAAGGTCCTCTGCAGTCCAATTGTTCAGAGAGCTCCCCGGCTCGTAAGGGCAAATGCCCTCGAGGCTTCCTTGTTCCAATCCCTCATTGTGTACAGCATTAATCTGATGACTTTCTTCTACTAGTAACCTTCCTGACTTAAAGGATTTGGATATAGATGGGAATGTCATCGGTTCCCACTCCACTTCTCCTCTGTTCAAACGCGTCTTTCTTCTCGCTTGGCGCTTTTCAATCTCTTGCCTCCGGTGCTTATGGTCTGGCTTGAAGCCCAAACCAAAGCGATCTTTCTTCTCAATCAGTTTTGGGATTTGAACCCCTCCTTGCAACTGTCTTCCTAGTCCTTTTCCTGGCAATGCTCCCTTCCCCATCATCATTTGCAGGGCCATCCTTGTAGCTCTAGACATTTTGGGTACCGACACCTCACTTCCTTCCAAAATGAAGGTTGCATTGATGATTTCTAAAGAGCAAAAAGAACACTCAATAGCCTTTTCATTCGCCTAGACATAAGGGGCATTGCTAGTGACTGCTGCTATAATGTCCTCCTCCACATTGATGGTTATTAATCGTCCATCTGTCACTAACTTCAATTTTTGGTGCAATGAGAAGGGCACCGCTCCTGCCGAGTGTATCCATAGTCTCCCCAATAAAAAATTATAGGAGGGCTTGATATCCATCACCAAGAAATCAACTTCATATGTATTTTGCCCAATTTCCAAAAGGATGTCAATTCATCCCATCACTTTCCTTTCGGTTCCATCGAAGGCTCTTACCACATTGTGACATGTTTTCATATGCGAACTGTCAATGTTTTCAAAGCAGACCCGTTATCAATGAGTACACTTAGAATCGTGCATCCCTTGCACCGAGTAGTGATGTGCAATGCCTTCGTTGACCCTATGCCCCTAGGTGGAATTTCATCATCATTGAAATAGATGAAATTGTCAGCACTGATGTTATTTACCAACCGGTCTAACTTGTTAACGGATATGTCGTGGGTGACATATGTTTCGGTAAGTACCTTCAACAATGCATCCCGATGCACCTCAGAACTCAGAAGTAGGGCTAATCTTGATATACTGCTACCGGTCGCCTATGCAACTGCTCGACCACACTATACTCACTATGCTTAAGGAACTTTAGAAACTCCTTAGCCTCTTTCTCCTTTACCGGCTCCTTGACAGGCACTTCAACCTCTTTCCTGTTCTCAACGTCAACATCCTTTGCTTTCGTGGGCTCTATTCTGATGCCCCCTCATCATAACGCTTCCCACTTCGTGTATGGGAACCTTCGTTTTGCACGCCCCTAGACGCACTGGCTATACTCTCCCCCTCAGGTACTGTTACATTGCAGTCATAGCTCCAAGGTACCCTCTTGTCATCCTTGTAAGGGAAATGAGTGGGTTTACAGATGAAGACCTTGGGCCCGGTTTGCGCCCCCACTTCATTATTCCTCGGTAAGGAAATAATAATTCTTGGTCAGCTGATTCTTTGTCGTTCGTTTTCTAGCACACATATTTGTCTTTTGTAAGAACTACCCTAAAAAATTTGTAGCTCTTCGTTAACCATAAAGCCTTGCACCATGGCCTTGAACTCTTCACAATTTTGGATCATATGACCCACCTCTCCATGGAATTCATAATAGTCCCCTATTCTTTCTCTACCTTTTCCAGAGGTCAACATACCTCTCTTCACCATCTCCTCCCATATTACTTTCATGGGTGTCTTCACCTTAGCAATATCTTCCTTGATTCTTCCTTCCCTAGTTTCATCAATGGCATTCACTCCTTGATTGCCATGATCTGGTAACGAATTTTCAGTATTAGGGGTACTGTCGAATTTCACAACCCCCATCTTGATAAGCCTCTGGGAATTTTAAAATATTAGGGGTACTTTCCCAGAGGCACCCATAAGATTTGAAATTGAAATTGAATTGACTTTAAGGGACAAATTTGTACCATCTGATATTCTGGAGAGATGAATACCGTTTTGAAAGTTTTTTAGTTTAAATTTATTTCTCACGATTCTTCACCAGAAAGAATACCGGCCTAAATCTAAGTAGAAGTTTAGTGGAGCAAAAAAATTAATCATGCTTTGTTTGTTTATGGAAGTTGATTTAATGGAAATTATGGAAAATGGAAAGGAAGGACTTGGAAAATAATTAAAAAATTTGTAAAAGTAAATAAGTATGAAATGAAAAAAATGGCGAATACTTATGAAAAAAATGGCTACAAACGCATAAAGTAGAAAGGAATAAAAATAATTTCATTCAATTTCCAATGTAGTCAAGTGTGTTTTTCAAAGGCCATCACACACCCTATTTATATACAAACCATATACTAAAATTAGCCTAACTCACCTAACAACTAATTACATGAAATAAAATTTATATCGTTTTTTCTAAATATGAATTTTACAAAGTCAAAATGTAACGACCAAGTTAACTGTATCGGATGTAAAACTATTTTTAAATCGAGTTTTGGAAAATGGGAATCGACTTTAAGAAAAACGAAAACGGGAGTCGCCGCCAATCTTTTTAGGTGTGATTGGATCACCTTATAAAATTTTTTGTTTTAAAACATTAATTTTGGTCTACGAAAGTCGAGAAAACGGATTCGGGAGTTGGTTACGTACGAGGAAGGGTTAACACCCTTGTAACGCCCAAAAATTGGTACCTAATTGATTATCAAGTGTCTTTAATGTCGGAGATTTAACATTTTTAAGATCTGATCCTCTTCAGAATATTTTAATTTTGAAAAATTAGGGTTCACTTGTATCAAATGAATCAAAATATTACATCCAACAAGTTAAGAAGCAATATCTTTAAGACATTTGGAGCTAGGACAACCCTTTTGAAAATCCCTATCTTAAAACGACAAAACGCTATATCCAGTAAGTTAGGACATAACACTTTGAAATTCCAAGAAAGTTGTTCGTATTTTGAAAACCTTAAAAACTTAGAAGGGTACTTGACTGTTCGAACTCAACGAGAAAAGTCGCAACCCAGTAAGTTAGGGCACTACCTTTCTTAAGGCTTCCAAATACCAAGCATTGCCTTTTTATTTTTGAAAACTTTTGAGTAATTTGGCAAAAATGAATTTCTTTATTTAACGTTTACTCATGCAGAAGAATGGTGTTAATATATATCACAAGACAAATATAACAAAGGTAATAAATTACAACATGTTATAATTCATAATAATATAGACAAATAAGAAATAACCTAAAATAATGAAATATACACATCATAAGATGATTATGCTAAAAGATAAACCTATACAATATTAGTAAATAGAAATACAAAACAATTCATAATAAATTAAAGAATATAAAAATAGAAGTGGAAATCAAAATTTATAATAATAAGGAGTGACAAAATAACACTTAAAAAAATACGAATGATTAAAACACCAAATCAATATTTATGAAGCGGAGAAAAAATGATAATATTTAAAAACATATATATAATAATTAACATATTTAAGTAAGTAAAAAAATAAAAGAAAAGGATTTAATAATATATAACAATTTAATATACATAGGAAATTTTTTTAAAAAACTTTATTATTAAAATAATTAGAAATATCATACATATTAAATATTTTAAATAAGTAATACAAAACATTAAGATTTTAAGAGAATAAAATATAATAGATGATATTAAAATGGGATTATATGCATAAGATATATATAGAATGAAATATATAATAAAATATAATTTATAGATAAAATATACAATAATATAACATAATGGATAATATATATAAATAAAAATACAACTAATATTTATAAAAAAAAATATAAAAAAATATTTAAAATAAAAAAGGATTAAAATTGAATTTAATTAAAGAATTTGGGGCTAAATGCCAAAATAATAAAATAACTGGGCCTAATTAAAACTCCAGCTAAAAGTCGAGGGACTCATTGGGTAATTAAACTCTAATCCCAAAACGACATCGTTTCCAGAATGGATCTTAAAGGCCGTTAGGATTAAATTAAAACTAATATAGAATATTAGGGCCGAATTAAAAATAAAATAAAATGAAATTATAAAATTTAATAAATCGAAAGGATCAATTGGGAAATTTTCCCATTTATCGAAAACGCGCAGATCTCCCTCGGGTCATCGGGTCAACGCGCGGATCCTCTGTTGAAACGACACCATTTAAATGTTTATTGAACTAAACCAAAACGACGCCGTATCCATTGCACTATATAAATCATTTTTTTGTTTCAAAAATCATTTTAGAAACTATTTTAGAGAAAAAAAAAAGAAAGAAAGAGAGCTCTAAAACTCTCTCAGAGCTCTGGCCAGTGGCCGTCTTGGCTCGTCCCAGAGCACCACCGCCTTCGGCCACACGCGCTTCACGCGCCACCATCTGAGCCACCATGCCTGGCGGTTAGAGTTTTTTACAGCTCCTTTTTTAACAGCAAATCGAAAAGGTAATTTCTTTACCATCTTTATAATGTATTTTCACTATATGCTTGTATCAAAAAATATGTAATGAAAAGAAGATAAAGAGTATCACCTCTATTCTTCCGTTAACTCTTTGATTTTCCTTTTTTATATATTTTGTATCTATAAAAAAAAACCGTCCCTTTACATTGTTCTGATTCAGGCTTTTATAGCCACTGTTTACAACATAAATCTTTGGTATGTTCCTATTTACTCGATTTCTTGCCATATGCTATTGGTACTGTCCCTTTTTGTTTCCTTTTGCAGGTGAGTGAAGAAATCCCGACTGAAGATGCGCCGATGATGGCGCGATGTGGTATTGGGTTACTGCACGATGGAGGGCTACCGAGCGCCACGAGTTGAAGGGTCACATCGCTTGAATGCTTTGGCGCAAACCCTAACTAGGGTTCCTCAAGTCAAGGCGATTGGACCAATTGGGCGATTAAATCTTGGGTTTAAAGTATCAGGGGTAGGGTGTAAATGGGTCTACTGGGTAGTTCTAATTTTGGGCCTACGGGATGTTGTAAATGGACTATCAAGGGACTGTTTAATTTTATTTTTTAATTAATTTAATTCTTGCAAGCCCGGGTAAATTTGGGCTATTACATCGGAAAAGTGTATTTTTGGATCACTGCTTTCGTAAAATGGATTCGTAAATATTTATTAGAAATATTTACGAAGTTAGTTGTGAAGTTAATTAGATTTTGGCTAGGTGAATTAGCTTGAATTAAGGTTAAGTTACTGTAAGCACTAGATTGAATATAGGGGAATAGTTGAATTATAGAATCAAGAAAAGTTGAAGGACTAAATTAGTAATTAAGCCATAGGGGCCAAATGTATGGTAAAAATTAAAACATGTGTAATAAATATTATACATACATTTGTAATACATGTATGTATTTACTTAATATTATTACTAAAATAAAAAAATAAAATAAAATAAAACAAAGAAAAAGAACATAAACAAGAATAGCAAACAAAAACAGGGAAAAATAAAGGAAAGAAAAAAAGAAGGGAAAATTAGGGTTTTAAGGTTTCAAGCCTAAGTGGTAAGTCAATTTAGCCCATTTTCTTGTAATTTTGATGTTTTTGAAATCCTAGAACAAAATACTACTTGATTTATGTGGAAATTTTGAAAGTTAGTTGATTTTTAGATGTGGTTTATGTTGAATTAATTGAAGAATTAGAGTTTCAATTGATAGAATTTTAAGTTAGAATTGAGGTAAGGATTGAATTGTAAAGAAAATCATAAGTTTTATGTAGTAGGGACTAAATTAAAAGAAATTTAAAATTAGGGTTTTATGGTGAAATTAGAGAATTGAAATTAGTTTTAAGTGATAATTGAATGAAAAATAATTAATAAATTGTAAATAAAATAAAATTAGTTTTCATTAAGGATTAAATTGGAAATTATACAAAAGTTGAAAGTAAATTGAAATATTTAATATCAAATTGTAGTATATTGATAATTTTTAATTGTTTTGATTTCTGTATCTAACATTGAGCCGGAGACATCGGCTAAGAAATGGAAAGAAAAAGTCAACGAGGATTAGCTCGGAAAATTAAGGTTCGTATTTCTGTAATCCAAAAATTAAAATTATTTGTTGTATTTATTATTATGTATGGTAAGTGAAATTGCGGTGAGTTTGATATATTGACATTGAATTGAAGTATTTTGTGAAAGTATGTGTATGATTGAAAAGCGTATTGAATTGGAATGGTTTGAAATTGTATATTGATTGGAAATTGAATTATGTATTGAAATATCTTATTAACAATGTCGAGCTAAGTCGGATATAGTTGGAATGTCATAGGATTGGAAGTGTTCAGGGATACTTCGACTTCGAGTCCATGAGGCACTATGTGTCGTATTATTATTGCTTCGGATAAATCCGATGAGGTACTGAGTATCGTATTGTTTCACTTCAGCATGGCCGACGAGACACTGAGTGTCGTACCAGTGTGTTTGGGTTGGATCTGCGTATCCGTCTGAGTCTGAGTTGTGTTAATAGGGATATATGAATGAATTGACCAAATGATTGTCATTGAATGACATTGAATAAGAAATGGATATTGATATTGAAATTGAAATTGAATAGAGAATTTAATTGTGACATGCTACTGAATAACAATTGTGAGATTGAAATAGGAAATATAATTTTTGAAAGTGATATGAATGATGAGTTCATGAAATTGATTATTGATTGAATGATTTTTATTATGTACGATATGTACTTAAACATTATAAATTTTTACTTATTAAGTATTCGGATTATAGAAATACCTCTGAGTTTATACTTAACATACGATTGTTTTCCGCGTGCAGGTTAGGTTAAAGTCAGATCATTGAATCAACATCCAAAGCCAATCTCGAACTCAAAGAGGTGAAGTATATTTCTTTTGGTAATGGCATGTACGTAGGTTGTCATATATATGCCATTTTGAGAAATGGTTGTAAGTGATGATATAAGATGATTTTAGTTGATTATATGTATAAGTTTATGAGTTATGTTGAGATTATAAAATGGCATGTTTTTGTTGAAGTATGAATGAATTTAACATATGCAAAATTTTTGGTTGAAATTTTGTATGAAGTTTGAATTGGTTTAAATGAAGTTAAATGAATTAAATTAGTAAGTATTTCTAAAATATCTATGTTGGTACATTGTTTAAGTCATTAGGTTGATTATTTGACATGTTGTAGATGTGTTTGAATGTGTTTTGAATTGATTCTAGTTGATTTGTATTGTTCGGTAATGCTCTGTAACCCTATTTCGGTGACGGATAAGAGTTAGGGGGTGTTATATTTAGTGGTATCAAAGCTATTCAGGTTTAGCTGATTCTCTGACTAAATCAAGCTGGAAATTGAGTTTAGAGGTACATGCCATAATTGAGTCAAAATTGAGTCGGGATTGGATGCTGATATTTGTATGTTTCTATTTTATAGTGAAAATGTCAGATGAATACATAGATGATACTATCAAGAAATGTATAGTGGGGATGATGAATCTCGGGAATTAGATGAAACCGAGTCAGCAACACCGAGTGTAAATCCAATGGGAAATCAACCGCCTAATGTCAGAAGAGGTAATGTAAGAGAAAGAGATAATTCTGAACTACTTAGAGTGATAACTAATGCTTTCCAACGAGTAGCGGAAACTGCCACTGGAACAACATCTGCTCCTGCTACTAGTCAAGCACCAATTAAAGAACTGCGTAAGTATGGTGCTATTGAATTTCAGGGTTTGAAAGGGGTTGAACCCTCCACTGCTGAAAATTGGATAGAATCAATAGAAAGGATTTTGAAGCAACTTAAATGCACTCCCTGGGAAAATTTATTGTGTGATGTTTCTTTACGTCGAGGGGAAGCCTATGTCTGGTGGGAATCGGTAACCCGACATGTGCTAGAAGAACAGGTAAACTGGGATTTCTTCCAAAGATAATTTCAGAAGAAATATGTGGGTGAACTGTACATTGAAGACTAAAAATAAAAAAAGAGTTCTTAATGTTAAAACAAGGTGAAATGTCAGTAGTGGATTATGAACGAGAATTTTCAAGACTCAGCAGATATGCTGTGGAATATGTGCCAACTGAATCCGATAGTTGTAAGAGATTTTTAAGAGGTTTATGTGATAAGCTAAGAGGGCAATTGGTATCTCTCAAAATTACAGAATTTGCAGATCTTGTCGAGAGAGTAAAAATGGTTGAACAAGTATTGGGTTTAGATAAAAAGCTTGAAATTACTCGTCCACCTAGGAAACGTACCGGAACTACTAATTCAACTCCGCAACCTAAAAGATCTAAAGAATTACGTGGTAGCTGGAGACTGAGTTTTAGGATAGAAAGAAGTGATAAAAATCGTGGAAGGCAGATGAAAGTTTCTACTGGTAGTAGTGTTAGAGGTCTATCTCGAAATATAGAACTTTCAGAATGTGAACACTGTGGACATAGGCATCGGGGTGAGTGCTAGAAATTGACTGGGGGTTATTTCTGTTGTGGGTCTACTAAGCGCTTTGTAAAGGACTGTCCAAAGAATAAAAATGTTGTACTAGGTACATCACAGAGATCCAAATTTGTTTCCAGATGCCAAGGATTAGGCCGAGGTGGTTCAGATATTAGAGGAGGTGCTAGAAGAGGAAGTGATATTGCCACCCAAAAATCAGAAGCTAGAGTACCAGCACGAGCATATGTGGTTCGGACTCGTGAAGAGGGGAATGCATACGATGTGGTAACAGGTATATTTTTATTGTATTCAGAACATATTTATGTTTTAATAGATCCGGGATCATCACACTCATATGTTAATACAAAACTGGTTGAATCGTGAAATTTAAAAATTGAAATGTCTAAAGTATCTATAACAGTGTCTAGTCTATTAGGGCAAATTGTGTTAGTGAATCAAGGGTGTAGGAGATGTCCATTAATAATACAAGATAAAATTTTCTTTGTTGATTTGTTAATAATTCCATTTGGTAACTTTGATATAATCTTGAAATGGATTGGCTATCTAAGCATGGGGTGATTTTAGACTGTTGTAAAAAGAAATTCACTGTTCAAAATGAGAGTGGTGATAAGATTGAAGTTAATGGTATTCGAAGCAGCAGGTCAGTTTGTATTATTTCAGCAATTCAAGCTAATAAGTTAATTCATCAGGGTTGTGTAGTTTTTTTAGCCTATGTTATCAATTCAGATTCTGTTGTGAGCCAATGTAGTAAAATTCGGACAGTCTGTGAATTTCTTAATGTTTTTCCTGAAGAGTTGCTAGGATTACCCCCTGATAGGGAAGTTGAGTTTGTAATTGAAGTTTATCCAGGTACAGATCTGATATCAATACCCCCATATCGTATGTCTCCTACGAAATTAAAAGAATTAAAAGTGCAGTTGCAAGACTTATTGGATCAAGGATTTATTCGTCCAAGTACTTCACCTTGGGGAGCCCCAGTATTGTTTGTTAAGAAGAAAGATGGTTCAATGTGGTTGTGTATTGATTACAGGTAGTTGAATAAAGTGACAATCAAGAATAAATATCCGCTACCTCGTATTGACGATTTATTTGATCAGCTGAAAGGAGCTTCTGTGTTTTCAAAGATTGTTCTGAGCTCGGGTTACTATCAATTAAAGGTGAAAGAAAATGGTGTATCGAAGACAGCATTTCAAACAAGGTATAGGCATTATGAATTTTTGGTGATGCCATTTAGCTTGACAAATGCCCTAGTTGCTTTTATGGATCATACGAATCGTATCTTTTAACCTTATTTGGACCAGTTTATGGTGGTTTTTATTAATTACATTCTGGTTTATTCGAAGTCTGAATCTGAACATGAGCAGCATCTCAAAATCATTTTGCAAATATTACGAGAGAAGTAGTTATACGAGAAATTGAGTAAATGTGAATTTTGGTTGTCCGAGGTTGTATTTTTGGGACATGTGGTATCCACAGAAGGAATTAGAGTTGATCTGAAGAAGATTGAAGCAATTGTTCAGTGGAAAGTACCGAGAAATGTGTCTAAGGTACTTAGTTTTCTAGGTTTGGCTGGTTACTACCGAAGATTTGTAAATGGATTTTTTAAGATAGCTTTACCGATGACAAAGTTGTTGCAAAAGAATGTTCCGTTCATCTGGGGTGATTAGTGTCAGGAAAGTTTTAAGAAATTGAAACAAATGATGACTGAGGCACCAGTTCTGACATTGCCAGAGTTGGGAAAGGATTTTGTTATTTACAGTGATGCTTCTTTGAGTGGTCTCAAGTGTGTCTTGTTACAAAATGGAAAAGTGATAGCTTATGCTTCTCGTCAATTGAACCCGCATTAATATAATTATCCAACATATGATCTGGATCTTGCTGCTGTGATCTTTGCTTTGAAAATATGGAGACATTATCTATATGGTGAAAAATGTTACATTTATACAAATCATAAAAGTCTCAAATATCTTTTGTCACAAAAGGAGTTAAATTTGAGACAACGTCAGTGGATAGAACTCCTGAAAGATTATGACTGTATCATTGATTATCACCCGGGTAAGGCTAATGTGGTAGCCGATGCATTAAGCTGAAAAGCAGTAATTAAATTATGAGCAATGTTTGCGCAACTCAGTATCAGTGATGATTGAAGTTTATTGACTAAATTAAATGTTAAACCAGAGATGTTTGACCGAATCAAGTCAGCTCAATTAGAAGACGACAAGTTAATGAAGAAAAAAAGAAATGGTTCAGAACAACATGGTAGAGAATTTTAGCATTGATGATCATGATTGCCTGAGATTTTGTAATCGAATATGTGTTCCAAATGTTCCAGAATTGAAAGAATTGATACTTCATGAAGCACATGATAGTCCTTTTGCAATACATCTAGGAGGAACAAAAATGTACCATAATCTGCGAGAATCATATTTGGTGGCTAGGTATGAAAAATGATATAGTTGAATATGTGGCTAAATGTTTGACTTGTCAATGAGTCAAGCCAGAATGTCAGGTTCCTACTGGACTACTTTAGCCTATTAACATTTCTGAATGGAAATGGAACTGTATCACGATGGATTTTGTAACGGGATTACTATTGTCAGCCAGTAAGAAAAATGCTATTTGGGTGATTGTTGATCAGCTTACAAAATCGGCTCATTTCATAACAGTAAGAAATGATTGCTTACTCTAGAAACTTGTTGAAGTTCATATTCAGGAAATTGTGAGATTGCAAATTTCAATATCGATAATTTCAGATCAAAATCCACGATTTACATTGAGATTTTAGAGGCAATTGCATAAATCTCTTGGTACTCGGCTCAGCTTTAGTACAACTTCTATCCACAGACTGATGGACAATCTGAATGAGTTATTCAGGTTTTAGAAGATATGCTCTGAGCTTGTGTCATTGACTTTGAATCAGGTTGGGAACATTATTTATCGTTGGCTGAATTTGTGTATAATAATAGATTCTAATCGAGTATTCAGATGGCTCCATATGAAGCTCTATATGGTTGAAGATGTCGATCACCTGTGTGTTGGATGGAATTGAATGAAAGAAAAATGATTGGGCCAGAGTTAATTCAGGAAATAGAGGATACTGTCAAGAAGATTCAAGATAGATTGAAAACAGCCTTTGAGAGACAGAAAACTTATGCAAATTTGAAATGTCGGGATATCGAATAATCTGTCGGTGATAAAGTATTTCTTAAAATATCACCTTGGAAGAAAATATTGAGATTTGGTCGAAAGGGAAAATTGAGCCCTCATTTTATTAGGACATATGAGATTGTGGAGAAAGTTGGGTCGGTTGCATATCGTTTGGTTTTGCCTCCAGAATTATAGAAAATTCATGATGTTTTTCATGTTTCTATGCTCAGAAGATAACAATCAGATCCCTCTCATGTTATCTCTACAGAGGATATTGAAATCCGACTTGATTTGTCACATGAAGAAGAATCGGTTAAGATATTGGCTCGAGAGGTGAAAGAATTGCTTAATAAGCGAGTTTCCTTAGTGAAAGTATTGTGGAGAAGTCATAATATTGAAGAAGCAACTTGGGAACCAGAAGATACTTGAGATCATAGTATCCCAACCTCTTTTCAAGTAAATTTCGAGGACGAAATTTATTAAGGGTGAAGAAATGTAACGACCCGAAGTTTACAGGTATCGAAAAAAGTGTATTTTCGGGTCACTACTTTCGTAAAACAGATTGGTAAATATTTATTAGAAATATTTACGAAGTTAGTTGTGAGGTTAATTAGATTTTAGCTAGGTGAATTAGCTTGAATTAAGGTTAATTTAGTGTAAGCACTAGATTGAATATAGGGTAAAAGTTGAATTATAGAATCAAGAAAAGTTGAAGGACTAAATTAGCAATTAAGCCATAGGTGTCAAATGTATGGTAAAAATTAAATACATGTGTAATAATTATTATACATACATTTGTAATACATGTCTGTATTTACTTAATATTTAAGTTAATAGTAATTATTATAGCCCATTTTCTTATAATTTTGATGTTTTGGAATCCTAGAACAAAATACTACTTGATTTATGTGGAAATTTTGAAAGTTAGTTGATTTTTAGATGTGGTTTATGTTGAATTAATTAAAGAATTGGGGTTTCAATTGATAGAATTTTAAGTTAGAATTGAGGCAATGATTGAATTGTAAAGAAAATCATAAGTTTTATATAGTAGGGACTAAATTAAAAAATTCAAAATTAGGGATTAGAGAATTGAAATTAGTTTTAAGTGATAATTGAATGAAAATAATGACTAAATTGTATATAAAATAAAGTTAGTTTTGATTAAGGATTAAATTAAAATTATACAAAAGTTGAAAGTAAATTGAAATATTTAATATGAAACTGTAGTATATTGATAGTTTTTAATTGTTTTGATTTCCGTAGCTAACATTGAGCCGGAGACATCGGCTAAGAAATGGAAAGAGAAAGAGAAAGTTAACGAGGATTAGCTCGGAAAATTACGGTTTGTATTTCTATAATCCAAAAATTAAAATTATTTGTTGTATTTATTATTATGTATGGTAAGTGAAATTGCGGTGAGTTTGATATATTGACATTGAATTGAATTATTTTGTGAAAGTATGTGTATGATTGAAAAGTGTATTGAATTGGAATGGTTTGAAATTGTATATTGATTGGAAATTGAATTATGTATTGAAATACCCTATTAACAATGTCGGGCTAAGCCGGATATAGTTGGAATGCCATAGGATTGGAAGTGTTCAGGGATACTTCGACTTCGAGTCGATGAGGCACTATGTGTCGTATTATTATTGCTTCAGATAAATCCGATGAGGTACGGAGTACTCGTATTGTTTCACTTCGGCATGGCCGATGAGGCACTGAGTGTCGTACTGGTGTATTTGGGTTGGATCCATGCATCCGTCTGAGTCCGAGTTGTGATAATGGGGATATATGAATGAACTGACCAAATGATTATCATTGAATGATATTGAATAAGAAATGGATATTGATATTGAAATTGAATAGAAAATTTAATTGTGACATGCTACTGAATAACAATTGTGAGATTGAAATAGGAAATATAATTTTTGAAAGTGATATGGATTATGAGTTTATGAAATTGATTATTGATTGAATGATTTTTATTATATATGATATGTACTTAAATATTATAAATTTTTGCCTATTAAGTATTCGGATTAGAGAAATACCACTGAGTTTATACTCAGCGTATGGTTGTTTTCTGTGCGTAGGTTAGGTTAAAATCAGATCGTTGAATCAGCATTCAAAGCTGATCTCGAGCTCAAAGTGGTGAAGTATATTTCTTTTGGTAATGGCATGTACGTTGGTTGTCACATGTATGTCATTTTGAGAAATAGTTGTACGTGATGATATAAGATGATTTTAGTTGATTATATGTATAAGTTTATGAGTTATGTTGAGATTATAAAATGGCATGTTTTGGTTGAAGTTAAATGAATTTAACATATGCAAAATTTTAGGTTGCAATTTGGTATAAAGTTTGAATTGGTTTAAATGAAGTTAAATGAATTAAATTAGTAAGTATTTGTTAAATACCTACGTTGATACATTGGTTAAGTCATTAGGTTGATTATTTGACATGTTTTAAATGTGTTTGAATGTGTTTTGAATTGATCGTATTTGATTTGTATTGTCCGGTAATGTTCCGTAACCTTGTTTCGGTGACGGATAAGGGTTGGGAGTGTTACAAAAAAAATCTAATGAGCCCTTAAATGTCTCTAAATTTTTTATTTGCCCTTTCTTTTATTTCCTGTGCTTCAATTTAATCCTTTTTTGCTTGTTTTTAAATTAAAACATCCGAATTTCATTCCTGCCAGAATTTAAATATAAATTCACCAATCTAGCAGGAGTTATTTTAAGAATTAATTGATTTAAACACGTAAAATATGCAAAATAAACATGCTATTAGTCATTATAAAGGTTTAGCTCAAACGGGTAACCTAACACAAATATATTTCGCTTGGAAAAGCAATTGGTGTAGCGGAGATATCTATGCATCCAAGTCTGTTTACTAAATTTCATCAAGCGATGCAATTCATATGAAATGAGAAATTGGGATGAGATAGAACGATCTTGATGTTTATATATAGAAATGTTGACTTTAACTTGAATATTCTATTGGAGTAATGTCATGAACATATATGTGATTACATTATCCCTTGATTGAATGAGATTGAAAATTTGTTATACATAATTACTTGAACTAGTATGATAAGAAATTGAGATGTTATTAGCCTACCATAATTTGATATGTCAAATTAGGCTTCCCCGTTATACTTAAAGATTTTGTTTTGGGGCAAATTAGCGTCTTTTTCATAGTTTAGTGTAGATTTTAGATTTCCAATTTAATAAGTGTAAATATCTCTTTTTACACATTTTGAAACCCAAATTGGCCAATTGTGCCATTGGAGGCCTAATGCCTAATTGAGTGTTGTAGGTACTTGACAGTGGCCTGAAATTGCACAAAAACATCACCGAAAAAAGGGTATCATGACATCAGATAATGGGAATTGTGATACCTCAAATAGGCCCAGGATGAAGACCACCTACTGTGGTATCATGATATCCACTTTGGGTGTCGCGATATCCACCTTCCAAGAGGGACCCCATTTCAAGATTGATTATGATATTGCGATATCCTACTCTGGGTATCGCGATATCCACATCGTGAAGGGGACAAAAAAAATCTTAAGGGTAGTTTTTCTCCAATCGAAGCACCAATCAGATGAGGCCCGTTCAAGGGCATTTGTCAATAAAATTGGGTAATTTTTTTTTGCTAAAATAACTTTTTTTGGCTGAGGAGAGAGAGATATACACAGTAGCCTTAGTTTAGCTTAGTTTTCTTTTTAGTTCTCTTAGGTTTTTTTCTTTATTTTTAGGGTTTCTTAGTTATCATCTTCCTTAGATGTATAGTTATTTTTTTGCAACTTTTCTTCTTGTTCTTATTGTCCTTTAAGTTAGTTAAGTCAGTTATAACTGTAGCTAGGGTTTATTTGCACTTTTAGTCCATTTCCTTTGCTTGTAATGACATTTTAGCCTTCAGTTTAATATATTTTAGTTTCTTTTAGTTTAATCTATTAAAGACTCCAACTTTTATGTTTCTTGTCTTTCATTTTACTATTGAATGTTCATCTACGCTTTTCTTTTAAGTTTTATAGATTAAAAGTACGAACTTTCATCTTTTTCTCAAGCTTTATATTAAGCTGTCATTTCCTTTTCTTGCATGTTTGCTAGCTTAGTTTTTAGTATGGATAACTAAACTTTAAGGGGTTGGTTGATGGAGATGTGGGTAAGCTTATTTTTGGATGAGGGACTAAGTTACAAATAAATTGGACTAAATTGAATAACCTAAAAACTTAGGATTAACACCCCTAAGAGATTATTTAGACAAGTGAGATCGAGAGATAATCTTTTTGAGCACCAATTTTAGTCTCGGGCTAGCTGATGAGATCGAGAGATAAGCTGGACTAATTTGTCTAATTTGGTAAAATGGAGAATGAGAGATAAAACGAAACCACTTTAGGAGTTTAAGCAATTTAGATCCCTAATTAAAATATTAGTGAACCACATCGAAATCAATCAACCACAGTTTGTTATTCATTGGTTAATTTAGTAACTTTGCATATTTTACAATTTAGTCATTATGTTAATTAGTTGATAAATTAGTGTAATTATTCTTGATTTCATGACTTTTCGTACTTTAATGTTTAGCGATTAGTTAATTACTCTTTATTTTGCATGCTTGTAGCTATAATTTGCTCAATCGTCGACTCTCTTGGGTTTGATCCTCGGAATACTTTATACCCCATTGTACAATTATATTACAACTAACCTGTCACACTTGTAGACACCGCAGGTAGTATATTCTGATTATTTTTTATTGTCTTTAACTATTGATCTCCTCTTGTCATTCGTGAAGGCGACGCGAGAACAATCAATTATATGGTTTGATTACATGTTAAAGCTCACATTGTTGTTGTTGTGATTTGTCATGTCTAGTAAGCTATGCCAAGCTAAGTTGCTTATTGTGCTTAATTGAAAGCTAAGGTAAGCTTTGTTTAATTCTCATGAACTTACTAAGCATCTTATATGCTTACCTTATTTGTTTTCCCTTTTCCTTGTAGATCATCACCTTGTGGAACACGCCAAGCCGAATCGTATCAAAGCTCACACTATCCTATCATCGAATCAGTATTTTTTTAGTCATTTTGAGTCAAGGGTTGTGGCATGTATATATAAGGTGTCTTGAAATTATCTTGATGTATATAAGTTATGAATTGAAAAGCTTGATATAATCTGATGCTTATGGTAATGCCTAATTAGAATGTATATTTTGATTAATGTGCTTGAGGTATGAATGATATATGGAGTGGTTAGATATGGTTAAGTTGAGTATTCATTGAATTGGTATGTTTGAATTATGAAACAGTGAATGGTTAAATGGGTTGATGTTTTAGGCCTAAAAGCTATTACTGTCAAGTGTGCACTTATGTGCATGAAATTGAAGTGATTTGATTTGTTTCATTGTGGTAAGGACTAGGTAAAGATAAGGGTTTAGATGTTTTGGTTGGTATACCTAATGACATTGAAATGTTAGGTACAATTGATGGTTATGTGTTGATTGTTTTGTTAAGATTTTGAACTTGAATATTTGAACTTGATTTGTATGTTTTAGGTATTTTTTTGAGCCATTTGAAATTGGTACTTGATGTATATGTGATAAGGTTTGGTTGGAAATATTGAAATAGGTACCAAAAACAGGGGCCATGTGGTGACATCAAATTTTGGACGTCGCAACGTTGCCATTGCACTGAGTGACGTCGTGACAAGTTGAGACTTGTTGTCGCGACGCGACATATTGTGATGGCTACGTTGTGATGAAAGCTAGATGAAGTTGCGACGTCAATCCATGCATTTCTAAAACTTTGCAATTTGGTCTTATTTCGTGCTTGAGAGCTTTCATAAGCTCGATTAAGACTAGAAATTGATTGTTTATAATAGATTGAATGTAATCGGCACGTAATTGCATGTGTGAATGATTAGTTACTGTGAATTGACTGTAATTACTCCGCCAACTAATGTGGCATCCTATAGCTCGAACCCGACAATCAGGTCGGACGAGAGGTGTTACAATTGATGCTGCAAAAGACCCGGAAGACCAAGCAAAAACAAGCCATGAAGAAGCCTTTGAGCCAACAAAGATTATTGCCCAAGTTCTTACAAAGATCAATCATACACTCAACATTATATTACATCTTTGGTAAAAAAAGATTTGTCAAATTATCACTAGAATGAATTTGTTGAACTTTTATATCGCCTTTCTTCTCAAAATCATGAGGGAAGAATAATTTTGGTGAAATATTGATTAAAGGAAAAAAGTATAACATGTTTTAGACTCTCTTAATGGCAACATCACATTACATCTTTAAGTCAATGCACTCCAAATATACTAGTTTTTCTAATGTTGTGGTTGACAATGCCTTGATAAAAATATTTGTAAATTATCACTAAAATGAATTTGCTGAACTTCTATTTTGTCTTTCTTCTCAAAATCATGAGTGAAAAATAATTTTGGTGAAATACGTTTTGTTCTATCACCATTCAATTGAGCTATACATGTTGCATTATCTTCGTATAAGATAGTTGACATTTTTTCCTGTAAAAAAAAATTACATATGTTCTAGATATTCTAGGTTAACAATCTTAAATATCCAACATCAACATAGTCAACTAATAGAAATCTTTAATCAATTAAATTAAACAACCCATACAAATGACTCCTCTAAAATATTTAAATACATGTTTAATTTCATTCTAATATCTACGTTATAAAGAAGAAGAATTAAATCTTTCTAACAAGTTTACAACAATTAACACAACTCGAGCCGGTTACTTTTCATTGCACATCTATTAGTATCTTAGCCTCGTTAAATAAGGATGTGATGGGTGTTAGCTTTGCCGCCAACATATCACCCTAGTCTACACTTTTAATTTATAAATGTGACTCGATTCTGCGAAAATTAACTTATCTTCATCCGTACAATAATTTTGTCAAATGTATCAAGAGAACGTGGACATGGTTGTACCAAATTTTACCATATATAAAGAACGAATATAAAGTCTTTTAAATTATTCACAACATAAGATTGTTGGCATTCACTAAACCTTCAAATTCTCATGATAAATATTTGTTTATTATTATTAAACACCTTCGACTTAGTTTGGACCGATGAAAATGTTGTTTTATATTTGGGTGGGAAGGGGAGAGATTGGACAATCGAACCTAGTTTTTAGATAGTCTTTTAAAAGCTCAACAATCTGCTATATCAGCTAAGTAGCAGATCACAGTTCAGCAAGTAAATCAAACATGAAAAAGTTAATTAGTTAAAAGTCATCACTCAGAAAATTTTATATACTGCCATTCAACTCAACAAGAATGTAGCTTTTAACAACATTGAACTTATTAGATCAAAATTTTAAATAAAAAAGGGAATTACGGTCAATCTTTTACAACTATAGACTATTTAGCATTATTCCATGAAAAAAAAAAACTCATTTCCCATGAATTCCTATACAACTACTTGCCTTGATTGACACTCAAGCAGACATGGCTGGAAGCTCTCCTGGATACTCAAATGCCATCACCCCCTCAGGATAGCGGAGATAGCAATGGGACAAACATCCAATACCTTGTCTTTGTTCCTACATATCTGAACAAAAATGTCCAATAAACCGAGACTATATCCAGATGGCCTCAAAAAATCCAGCATACTATAGCATGTGTTTGGATGAAACTGGTATTTGAGATATAGACCACTTTAATGACCACTCTCTTGCAAGTCCTAACAAGAAAATTCTGGCGTCAAACACCCTCCAATGCTTCAAGGTCTCTATTTCCAGTGGCCTTTCGACGCAAAAGGGCCTTGAAAATTGAAAAGACAGCAACCAATGCAATCTCCACATGATCAGAGCCACTCATCTTCACACGGACTTGCCCCATTTTCTGGCTATTTATATTGCCATTAATAGACAGCCTCATACCTCGTAATGGCCTGAACTCGGACTCAAAACCTCCGCCAAGGACTGTCTCTTTTCTAAATGAGAGAGCTGTCATAGTCAGGCTGAGATTATCATTTCTCACAGGGTAGTCCCTCCCTCTAAAACAAGCCTCAAAACTCCCACCATATGCCAGTTGTCCAGAACCCTCCATTAGCCCAGTATTCATAACAAACTTCACTCTCTTCCCCACCAATATCGTATCCTCAAGCTTCGCGCCAACATAATACTTGTTTCGGAATGATGTCAGAGAGATTCCACAATCAGTAAAATTGTGCTTGAGGCTCCTCAGCTTTGCATTGCTGTGGACATTATACATAAGATCTTTACCAGTAGACTGAAGATCAAGTCCTAAAGAATAAGTAGGCCCCACAGGATCCACATACGCTACCGCACATTCAGATTGAATACTGAAATCACGCTTGTCCTTACTCATCTGCCCTGCAATTGAAGCAAAAACATTGTTTTTCACTTCCAAAGCTGTCTCCAAGTTTATTCCATCAAATCCAACATCATGATCCCATCCATGTGGATCAAGAACAGGTCTCGCAAGCAACAAGTCATTTGTGACCAGGCAGCGGTATCTGTGTACTGGGCAATCTGAGTCAAAACTTGGAGGGACTGCCATATCCGGTAATGGGACAGCCTCTGGAGCCACATTGTTATCAGCATCATCACCATCATTACCTTCAAAGCTTTTCTCTTTGGAGAGCTTGCTCTCCTTCCGTCTGAGGCACTCTTCCTTCAACTGTTTCTTCAAATAAAGAGTCTCCCTATATTCCAGCTCATCAAGATAGGCTTTTTTCTGTGATTTAGTCAATTTTTTAAATTGAGACTTTGTCAGGATTTGCATTGAAGGCAATTGATCAT
Source organism: Gossypium arboreum (assembly GCF_025698485.1). NCBI lineage: Eukaryota > Viridiplantae > Streptophyta > Magnoliopsida > Malvales > Malvaceae > Gossypium > Gossypium arboreum. Next base: position 133,961,172 of record NC_069075.1, read on the forward strand.
ACTCCTCTTCTGCTTCCTCTGAGAGGAGAATCTCATCAATTCCAATTTCTGGCTCAGCTGAATTTGATACTGACCGATGACGTAAAAAAGATGAGAGAAGATGAGGCAGAGAAGGCAACTGATTGTTACTTACTTGTCCTAATTCAATGCTGTCTTGAAACTCAAAGAGCTGGTTGGCATCACCAAGAACCTTGGTACATATGCATAATAACAAGAACTGAGATTTCCAAACCTGCCCATTTGGAAGTATATTTTCCCCCAAGAAATTTCTTTTGCACCGAGGGTCATTCTCCACTAAAAGTACCGGGTTTTCAAGCCTCGAGTCAGACACTGCCTGGTGAATATATTGCTGCACTAAATCAGTGCAATGGTTCACATAAGATTCATAATTGACAGGGTACCCATTAGGTCCTTCAGGAAGTGCTGAAGAAGAATGTGTCATGACAAGGATAGTGTTAAACCAAATTGCAGTACCAAAAACTTCAGTCATAAGCTTCAAAAGTGGGAAATCACTATAACCCATGTTCAAGAGGTCAAGCCGCTCAAAATATAAAACAACGTCTGGAGGGGATCTTCTAATGAATCTCTTCACAGACAGCATAACCTTCCTATTCCTTCTCATGGTACTAGAAGATGAAGGTAGAAAACCAGGGGTATCAATGAATGTTACTTTAACCCCATGAACAGTTCCTGTGATCTCTTGAATGCAATCGGTGGCAGGCTGAAATGCATTTGTCTCAGTTTTAGGTTGATCAAACATAGAATTTATGGTTGCACTCTTGCCAACTCCTGTTTTGCCAAGGACAAGTATTTTAATAGAGAAATCTAATCCTTGGAGCCCAGATGCCTCCTGTTCCCTTGCTATTGTTTTGGCTCTCTCGTTTCTTAGGTTCACTCTCTTCAAATCTGATTCCCCTGCTCGTATCAAAGTTGCTAGGTGCATCCTATATAAAACTTTTGCCACCAGAAGATTGTCTTGAGATTGCCCCAAACGTAGGAGAAGACGCAAGAATGTAATCTGGAGATCCTCAATCTTAGCCAATGGATCCATCTTTTTTCTATTAGGACTACCATGCGAAATATTAGAACCTTCAACTAGGATTTGCTGCTGTGAAGTAAAAGAGTCATTATCATGAATGCTACTAGAAGGGGAGGATATATCAGGAGGCACTGACAAAGCTACCGAACTGGTGGTGTGAGATGAACCTAATAAAATAGAAGACAATTTGCCCAGTTGGTTATGAAAGTTACATAATCTACCTAGAACATTTTTTTTTTTATTCTGCATCAAAATCCAATTCTTTAATATAAGAACAGGTTAAAAGATGAACTTAATGAGAGATTCAGAATACATTTGTAGTCATAAAGGTATTATCAATTTCCAGTTCAAAGATTACTCAAAGCATTATAAATAAGTTACAAAAAAGATTTGATTCTAAGTAGTGAAACTCCTATCTATTAATCTGCCAAGTAATCTGTTAAATAGCCAGCTCCAAAGTATATAATGTCACGTTCATGTTTGTTGCAGTTTGCCAAATTCGGTGAAGATATCCAAGCTTCCCCTTTCTCAAGGTTTAATTTGCTTGACTATGATTCTTCAGTTAATTTACTAGTTTTTTGTTTACAACAAACATGTCAGTATCAATGACAGCCATCAATAAGCAAGTTTCTGACCTCCTAAGATCATTCCACCAAGTACCAAGGTCAAGCATTTAACCATGTAGTTAAGAATATCCAATGAAATTAGGTTATGAGAGGGACAAGAAAAAGAAAGAGTCTTACATTTTCTAGGGATGAATTAGACTTATAGAGCTATCAAATCGGAACATCACGCAGATATTAAATCATACCTTGGTCTTCTGATTCAAACTCTTGAGACGAAGGAGCCTCAGGAAAGAAACCGCCGCCGCTGCCGGACAGTGGTCTGGAGGATGCCAATGAATTGGATAGTACTTGAGTGAAAACCCAGTCTCGAATACCTTTCATCCTTCCTGAAATTTCACCAAAAAGGCTTATTGTTAATACTAAGCCTCAGACCAATACATTTTCCATTACAAGCAGGTACTAGTACGGAAAAATCCCCACCATAAAACATAAGCCGAGGTTAAAAAATTAAAAAAAAAACGTATTTCCAAATATTTTTATAACATATGAATCCATCGAGTAAATTTAAGATTTATATAAGTTAAAAATTAAAGAAAAATTCAATTGGAATGAATATTATAATATAAATTAAAGGAGAAACATTGAATCCCAGCAATATGAAATGTCAAAAAACAAAAAAGTGGGGATAACTTCATACCTAAAATGAAAAATAAACAGAGCTGTGAACTATACCCAAATTCAATCTCCCTGATAATTCCAAAGAAGAAGAAAAAAGGCTCAGCTAGAATTCGATTCTAAGCAACAAAATTTACATCAGATTCGAATTGGCTGGTGCATCTCTGAGAACGGTGGTATCAGGCTTATTTGATTTGATTTAATTTAATTTAATTTAAGCTTTAAAAAAATTGGAATCGAAGGGTTATTTATTTATTTATTTATAAATTCCTGTAAACACAAGGAGGGGAAGAGACAGAGAAAACAAGAGGCTGTGGCTGTGAGAAGAAGAAAATTCAGATAAGACAGACAACGATAGAAAATAAGAAAATTTCCCACTTATTATAAAACAAATTTTATTGTTTCCTTTCGATGCAATGTTGGTCGCCAATTTCTTCTGCCCTACCCCCTTTTCTTGTTTCTTTTTGTTTTTTATTGGGATAATATTTCTTTTTTAACTTAATCATGATGTTTCATATTTTTATTCATTGATTGTATTAAATATTATTTTTAATATTAAATGAGATTTTATATTTATCAGTTTTGATGTTAAATGTAACATTTTTTTTTGTTGAAATTCAAGATACGTGCGAGGTCATTATATTTTTTTTATGGAGATTTTTTGATAAAATTTGATTTTCATGTGAGTTTAGATGGGGCGGTGCATTTATTTGTGTGGCGGTAAAATTAGATACTGTAACGATATTATAACGTGAGACAAAAAATAAATTAAACGCAATCCACTGCCCATCTAAACCCACCCATAATATTATCTAAACCTTTTCTCTAAACTCCTGGCTTCATAACCCTTAAACCTAACTCATTTCTTAAGCTTTGAATCTTGCATTGAAACACCTTATAATTGCCTTTCAAATCATTTTATTGTAACATATTCAAGTTATAATCTCTTGTCTTATCGGGTCGAGAATTTTGACTCAACTCCATTGTTAATTAAAGTTGATATTGACTCTTTTGTTTGAGATGCATTTTGTGAGTATCGTCTTCTACAAGTGTTTAAGCATTTTTTGGGTAAGAGAAAAAATATTTTAAATTAACCGTAAATAAGGCTTATTGTAAACCCTAAACCATATTTAGAGTTATTCTACTAGGTATTTGTGTATCTAAATAATGCTTAAACAATCTGTAGAAGATCAAACTTGAAAATGAATCTAATCATCTATGATAATCATGAAAACACACGTGCATCCGCAAGTCAATTGTGGTTAAATTTAAAGTTGGATCAAAATCCTCGATATGATAATCAATTGAAACTTGATAATTGCAACAACCCAAAACCCAACCTAGAAGTTTAGACCGAATTTCGGAGGTTACATTGGCCACCAAAAGTGGCAGAAACAAAAACTTTAATTCAAACCAAGAAAAACTTTTTGTTCATTATGTTTGAAACAATATTAAACCTGCGTCAAACATTCAAAAATAAAATCCATAGTTTCCAAAGTTCAGCCCAAATAACACCTTACGAAAGTCCAACATAAAAACTTGTACCACAATTTATATAATCATTTTACAAACTGACTTAAAAATACCCGTATAAAACTTATGAGATTTTACTTAAACCGAATCAAACCATATCTTTCTGAGACCTCCGGTATGTCGAGTCGAGCTCCAAAACAAGAAATGTAACTGAAAAGAAAAACACTATAGAGATGAGCTACACGAGCTCAGTGTGACTCCGAAACATGAATAGATGGAAAAAGACGGAGTGACACAATAAATACTTCAGACAAGCATATGTATAAAAATATCACTTATGAAAATCTTAATCAGTATTTCAAATACAATATCAAACCACAAAAATGATGTTCCAATCATACACTATAATCAAAACATATTACATAAAATTAACTATATTGTCAATAACAAAAGTTCACTCAAACAGACAAAATGTTCTGACAAACAAATGTATATTCAGATGCGAACAAATGCACAAGTCAAAATTCCACCCCACCAATCAAACACCATTTCGTCCATCTAGCACACTACATAAGGGCTATGGTAGGCCCGTCCACCATGCACAACACTTAGAACCACAATAGGTTCATCCACCCTACACACTACAACGTGGAACTATGCCACTTGAGTAACTGTATACAGCTGAGCTGATATACGTATAGGATAGTGCGGTAAACCGCTATACAAAAGTATCGCAGTTAAAACTGCTAATTCTGTCTTCCTTCTCTTTATAGCCAGATCCCAAAATTTTCATGCTATGCAACAATGCACACATTATGCAGACAACATAAAAAAAAGGACATTAGCATTTTCAGTTGAACAGATTCAGATTTGATTACACTTGTATTCTAATATTCAGTTACGACAACAATAATAAACTCATACTTATTCATCACATAAACGAGCAATAAAATTAAAGCCCATAAACGCATATATATACACAAACCAAACTAAATCAAGTCCCAAACACACTTACCGAGGCTTGACCTAGGGTTGGATTACACAGAAACATAAAACAAACAGTTTATGACTCAAAACAAAAATTCTACAAAATAGGGCCACACGGCTGTGTGCCCCGGCAGTGTGGAGGCCTACACGCCCGTGTGAGTAGCCTGTGTAACTTACTGTCCAAAAGTGCCAAAATAAAGAGCAAAGGAGACACGGCTGTATAGAGATCTCACATGCCCGTGTGGGGACATAAACCCGTGTGGCCAGGTCGTATGGAATAAAAAACCATAGAAAACCCTAATTTCTCAATTGCACATAGCTGTGTAGACCGCCCGTGTGCGGCACACGCCCGTATAGCCACTCGTGTGGTCACAAAACGCACCGAAACAGATTAAAACTCGTGTTTTTGACATCAAAACGATCTCCATCCTTTGGTAACCCAGAAATATACTGAAATATACAGAATATCATGCAATCCATCAATAACTCAACACTTAAAATCAACAGTTTCAAAGACACACCTTAATTCGGAATTGCAAACAATAAGCATTAATCGTTTCACCTCTACAATACTATTTTGACTCACATCCGATTACACGAAACACACTAGAGCAATCACCTTTGACGAAACGATAGATAACAAGTGCGTAAAACAAAAGAAGCAAGAAACAAACGAAATTAAAATTTGGAAAGAACAAAAAAAAAAAAAGAACAATGGGAAAGAAAATGAAAAATGAAAAAGAACGTGAAACTTTGTTTTTTTTTATTTTAAAAATAACTTTCCTTTTTAAAATAAAATAAAATAACATAAAAAATAAATATCAAAAACACGGGTTTTTTACTAATATGGGTTTAAAAATTTTATTATATACCAAAATAGGTTGTCAGATAGATTATTTATGAAAATAGGTTTTTTTTTTAGTCGCGCCTGTCAGAGAGGAGCGACATAATATTTTAATAATAATTTTTTTAATAATAATAATAATAATAATATTATTATTATTATTATAATATTTAAAAAAAATTCAGGTAAAAAACGGGTCGCGCCTGACCCGTAGGCGCCACATGTGGCACGTGCTGCAGGGGCGCCACACCCTGCTGCCTTACCATGCACTGTCATTAACCCTTAACCCTCCCCAATGTATTGTCATGTCAATATGGGGAGGGATGAAAGTAATTTGTATAGGACAAAAATTGGGGACCATATAAGGTCCCCCCAAGATGTTTGTGCGTCCAAGAAGAAGCAAAGAGTGAAAAAAAAAAAAGAGAAGAAGAAGAAGAAGAAGAAAAAAAGGTTAGTAATTTTTATAATTATTTTAAAATTAAATTGTTAGTAATTTAGAATTATTTGATAAATTTTTGTGTTTGTAATTATTTTAAAATTAATTTATTAGTAATTTAAGATTATATATTCTAAATTATTTTGTTTAGTTTAATTTTGTTAAATATTTTGTTATAAATAATCTATTTTCAGTAAATAATCTACCGACAATCTATTTTCGTATATAATAAATTTTTCAACCCATATTAGTAAAAACCCGAATTTAGGAAAGAAAAGAATTTTTTAAAAAATTCTAATGAGATGATTATTGACTAATAGCAGAGATTGATTTTGAAGGAAAAGACACGATTTTTTTACCTATTTGGTATAAAAGAATTTATTATATACAAAAATAGATTGTCGATAGATTATTTACGAAAATAATTGTGTAATAAAATTATTTTTAGTAGTGTATTAGTGTATTGTGATTTTTTGATAATGTATTTTTAAAAATGATTAGGTTATATAAATTGTTAGTGTTTAGTGATTTTACTATATTATGATTTTTTAGAAATTTATTTTTTAAGAAAATAATTTTATAGTTATTTTGTGTTAGTAATTAATGATTATAAGTTGTTAGTGTTTATAGTTTAGTGTTTTATGAATTTTAATATAATTTTTATATAATGTAAATTTATATTATTATTTATTTATTTGATAATTTTTATTGATTGATTGATTAAAATTTTGATTAAATTTCTTGTTATATAATTTTATAGGTTGTGTGAAAGAAACTACTTAGGTATGTTTCAATTTCAATTATTTTTAATTCATATGTTTTTAATCTTTAGATAATTTATATTTATTTTTTATTGTATGTAAATGATGGGGAATTATGAGATATTTATCGTATTTTGTTTTTAAAATTTTGAAATAATTTATTGAAATTTTGAAATAAATTAAATAAATTTAATTTTTTAATTGCGATTTGCGACAAATGGATTCATTGATCGATAATAATAATCACATATCAAGTAACATTAATAAGATGGTAATAAAATTTTTATTTGATAGTCACATTATTTGTTGAATGAAATTATATTGTATTAACCATTTCGTTAATATAATAATGTCAGGTCGAGTACCGCGTATTGAAGGGCCGTATTCATAGTGTAGGGTTTCAGCCGGATGAACGCCTAATACCGTTCTTAAAGTTAGCCGAGTTTGGATCAACAGCATTGATCCGAACTTTTAATCTACGATATGACTTGATTTCTGCATTAGTAGAGCGATGGCGTCCAAAGACCCACACATTTCATTTACCGTGCGGGGAGTGCACTATCACGCTAGAGGACGTTGCATTACAGCTGGGGCTCCCCATCGGTGGGAACGCGGTCACGGGCGTAAGTTTGATCTCCAAGCCGGCTCGCCTTTGCTATGACTTACTTGGACGCTCGCCAAGTGAGGGAAAATTTGCCACCTTGCGGTTTTTATGGCTAAAGGCTAATTTTGAGCATTTGTCGAGTACTAGCACTGAATTAGAGGTTATGCAGGCCGCTCGAGCTTATAGGAGGTGTACTCATGACAAATACACACGGTAATGACGTCCACTTGATGTACTTACCGCTACTATCCGATTTGCATAACACGCGTTCATACAGTTGGGGGTCCGCAGTGTTAGCCATTTTGTACCGTGAACTTTGTCGGACGACAGATCCCTCTGCGGTGGACATAGGTGGATGTCTCATACTGCTGCAGTCGTGGGCGCTTTATTGGATGCCATTCTTGGCATCCATTAGTCACAATCATATACATTTCCACTCGTTAATAGGTGATGAATCTTTACGCGTTACAGCAATTAATTGTCTCTTTTTTCAGATTATATTGTTCTAACAATTTGTTTTCATAGATGGAGCACGAATCCAGGTATCGGGAGGTCATACACGGTTCCGATATACCGTCTGATGATTGAGAATCATTCTGGAGAGGGAGTAAGTTTTTCTAATATTAATTTTATTTTATTATTTTATCTCACTTGACCCACGTTAATATAAAAATGTTATGAACTGTGCAGTTCATTTGGATGCCATATTCGCATTCTCGGTTACAATTTGTTATTCCATCGTATGCTCAGGTCCACTCACACTTATGGTGCATTAGCGCACCCCTTATCCATTTTCAGACGGTGGAGTGGTATCATGGCGATCGGGTACTCCGACAGTTCGGTTGTATACAATATATCCCGACACAGCCAGTACGATTGGATGCACAGCTACATGGCATGACTAGGAGGGGGAGGCATGGAACTATTGGGGAGATAAGCATGAACAATATATTACGATGTGGAACAACTGGTTTAGTAGGGTACCTCAGATGGATCGTTGTTTGAATCTGCAGCCATCGCCACAGTACCTACAGTGGTACTATGAGAAGGGGAAACCATTTTTATTTGCTGGGCAGTCAATGGTAGTCCCCTCGCATACGACACGAATTGGGCAGCATTTACCACATCCGCATCATGCACCAGAGCCGGAGCCGGAGTCGGAGCTAGAGCCGGAACTTCACTCCGGGAATAGTTCTTATCATCCAGATTTGGGAGGCGATAACTATTTCCCGGGCTCTTCATCCCACAGATATCATTCAGAGTTTCATATCTTCAGCCCACCATCTTACTCCGCTCCTTCCGGCTCGTATCCACCGTAGTACTTTGCTCCTTCCAGCTCGTATCTACCACCATACTCCGCTCCTTCTAGCTCGTATCAACCACCGTACTTCGCTCCTTCTAGCTCGTATCCACCACCATACTCTGCTCCTTTTGGCTCGTATCCATCGACATTCTCTACTCCTCCCGGCTTATATCCACCACCATACTCTACTCCTCCAGAGTTGTATCTACCGTCGTTCTCTACTCCCCCCAACTTGAGTTCATCGATTGCATTTGATATGGATGAAGAGAACGTTGATTGTCGTAATCGTCCGCAACGTGAACATCGAGCTCCACAAATATATACCCTAGAATGACACCATCAAACCATCAATTTTATGGGGTTTTGTAATATAAATAACTTCATATTTATGTAATGAATTTTATTTGGCATTTTATTTATGAATTTGAGGGTGAATTTTGGAATTACTTGGTTAAAGTATATAACAAGAAAAAAAAGAGTAGTATTAAAAAGAAATCAATTTTAAAATACTTAAAAATTAAAGAGACAAGACTTTTTCTTTCATTATGCAATGAACAACTTGTAATGAACAACTTATAATGAACAATATCTCAATTTCTATCCGATCGTGATGATAGTCCAGTGTGGTAGTTTCGGAGCGGGCATTTACTCTGATTATGACCGGCTACTCTGCATAATCCACACAGCTTCTCGTCGGATTTCTCTCTAATGTCCATTTCGTTACGGATTCTGGATGATTGCGGACGACCTTTCGGGTTCCTACACAACCCTTTGTCTGGGATAAGCTCAAAGTTCATCCAAGGAACCTCCCAAGTAGATAAGTCAGGAAGCACGGGAAATTCATTCTCCCATACACGCAACGTGTATTCAAGGGTGTACACTTCATCGATAAATTGATCTATATTAAGCGAGACTTTAGCACAATCTGCCACGACATGTGCACAAGGATAATGAAGTGTCTGGAACCTCCTGCAATCGCAGCGTGTATTTCGGAGATCAACTCCGTAGGACCTAGATGGTATACCGGGTCGACGGCCGATGGTCCCTATAACGCGAAACGTTTCATTACATCGTGAAAATACTTCTACATTCATCGACCTCACCATCCAACGGTTTGCAACCATTGCATCCCTAACATGTTCGACAAAAACGTGTCCTTCTTCCATCTGGTTGACTTGTTGCTGACCCATTCTTGGCATCAAGGTAGCCAACCTGTAGAATGTAGCTGCGAATACAGATGAAATCGAAAGATGTCGCATTTTGAACAACACAGCATTGATCCCCTCAACTAAGTTTGTGGTCATTTGACCATAACGAAAGCCCTCGTCAAAATTTTGAGCCCATTGCCATGGCTCCATGCTACCCAACCATTGTCGGAAAGATGTGTTTGTCTGACCTTCCATGTCACTCTCAAGTTGAGTCATCCTCTGCCAAAAAATGTGTGGTTCTAGCTCGTAAGTTGTGTATGTATTAAAAAGATATAAGTTAAGTTACAGTCTCGCCACAAAAAAATATATGTTATATATTGAAATGATAAGGTTATTCTTTACCTATTTTCACAAATTGTCTCTTCCAATCTGCATTCTTATAATCTCGATGAAAGTTAGCCGCAATGTGCCGTACGTAGTAAACTGATCTCCATGGCACACCAGAACGCCTAATGGCGGTAATTAATCATTTCCCTCTATCGGAGATGATGCAAATATTATCATTACTAATTACATACCTCTGCAGATTTGTAAGAAAGAATTCCCACGACTCCATGTTTTCTTTATCTACGATGGCAAATGCAATCGGTAGCACGTTCTTGTTCTCGTCTTAAGCAATCGCAATAAGTAAGATTTGTGTATATTTACCATATAGCCATGTCCCATCTACTTGCACAAATGGCTTACAGTGAGGAAATGCACGCACACATAGATCAAATGTCCAAAACATCCGTTGGAATATTCTTTTACCAGATTGTCATTGCTCATCCGGGCCATAATAAAGTCATGTCTGCAACTCAATGACAGTCCCCGGTATGTACTCCATCATTGCTGCAATCCATCCCTGTAACTCATTGTACGATGCATCGAAATTTCCGAACAATTGCTCCATTGCCATCTGTTTAGCTATCCATGCCTTTCGGTATGATACTCGATACTGGAATCGTACTTGCATTTCGACAATTAATACCGAAACTTTAATGGTCGGCATGTCTTCAACCATTGGCATGATGCATGTACAGATAGTTTTCGAATCAAGTTTTCGATGATCTTCTGTCATTCGTGTTGAAGTACATGTGTGAGGCCCAACAAATTTTCGTATCTCCCACATCTAAGACTTCTGGATAAATGCAGCTCGTATGCTCCAATTGTAGCCTTCTGCTAATTTCTAACACTCTCCAATATATGATGTCGGTTTAGACTCGACGAATTTGTAGTCCACTGATATATTCATACTATACCGCTTAATGGCAAATACGCACTCTTCCTTACTTTCGAATCTCTAGCCCATGAACAACTCCTCAGGATCAGAATATATGGCCATCTGGTGAGCAGGTAGTATCTCAGGGTACTCCGGGAACTCGGCTGCATGTGCCGCATCGGGGTCTATCCGAGACATGTGTACCTCAGGATTATTATGTATCACAATACGACAGATCTGGCTCCTGACTAAAGACGCATTAATGTTTCCATCCTCGTTCACGCCTTCATCGTCAATATCATCTGGGACATCATCCACGTCGGGATCACTATCAATATCGACTTCATAATCAGAAGGATCACTACTTCGGTATACATCATCACCACTTACATCAATCTCAGGTGTAGCATTAAGATCAATGTCGATTCCATGTGTAGTTGATTGACTACCAACGTATGATATCGGAACCACCATACACGACTCTTGAGGTCCATCTTCTTCACCTAATGGAGTTGGATCTTCTGTTGACTCCACAACAGCTAACTCAGCAAATAAGTGAATCGGTGCATTTTGGTTGCTATGGCAGTAAAGAGCGACCATTGTCTCCACATCTTTATCGTCTACAAGTTCCATTTCGGTGAATTTTATGCGATCCATCGAAACTGGAAACTTGTAGAAAATTTTCGAGATCCTTCTCCCACAACGTCTATAAATTTTTTCACTAATTTTTTCCTTCATATCATCAAACGAGATATTTCTATTAAATCTCATTGCAGCTTGTTTGTGGCATTCAAAAATTCATCCGACGCTTGTTATCAAAATTTCTCCATCAAAATAAACGCATACGAAAAATTTGTTCTCCATTTTCAATACTAGATCTGTTAAAAAAATATCAAAATTCTCAAAATTTTCAAAATTTTTTATGCAAAATTTTTCATCCAGAACCTAACAAACAAAATTATTTATCCAACAAAATAATATTAAATAATAAAATTTTTAACAAGTTTCTACATTCTATTTAAAATAAATAAATTAAAATACCTTATTTTTCTTCTTCTTCTTTTCCTTTCTTCCCTTCTTCTTTCTCTCTTTTTCCTTCTGCTAATTTTCTTTACTAGTTTTTTGCTCATGATTTCCAGGAATGGGGTATATATAGGGAAAATGGGTTATGACATGTTGAGCCTGTCAGGTAGGCGCGACATGTCGTGCCTACTTAGGAGGCTAACCCGTATTTTATAGTATTTTCGTATATAATAAAATTTTTTATACGAAATAGGTAAAATACCAGTAAAACCACTAAACACTAACAATTTATATAACTAAATCATAAATTACTAATAAAATAGCTATAAAAATATTTTTAAAATACATTATCAAAAATCACAATACACTAATACATTACTAAAAATAATTTTATTGCACCAACATTTACAAATTTTATTTCCCTCAAACTCTAATACTATATAAACCTTTCACCATATCATCTTTTTCCATTCAATTTCGTCGTCTTTTCTAATTTTTATTCTCAATCTCTTTTACTTTCGATTTTCTAGTCTCTAGACTTCAAAAATTTCTAAATTATTTTCTTTATAGTTGCAAATTATTTATAACAAAATATTTAACAAAATAAATTTAACATTATTAAACTAAACAAAATAATTTAGAATATATAATCTTAAATTACTAATAAATTAATTTTAAAATAATTACAAACACAAAAATTTATCAAATAATTCTAAATTACTAACAATTTAATTTTAAAATAATTATAAAAATTACTAATTTTTCTTCTTCTTTCTTTCTTCTTTCTTTTTCTTCTTCTTTTTCTTTTCTCTCTTTGTTCCCGGAGTGTGATGGGACTGCAGGGTGTGGCGCCCCTGCAGCAGGGGCCACATATGGCGCCTAAGGGTTAGGCACGACCCGTTTTTTACCCGAATTTTTTTAAATATAATAATAATAATAATCAAAATATTAAAAAAATTATTATTAAAATATTATATCGCGCCTCTTTGATAGGCGCGACTAAAAAAGTAACCTATTTTCATAAATAATCTATCTGACAACTTATTTTGGTATATAATAAAATTTTTAAACCCATATTAGTAAAAAACCCCAAAAACACTCACAAGAATTTAAACACAAGATCCAAAGATAAGTTAACACACTCATAACCACTAAACTAGCAAGCTCATTTTAACATTAAAACGTAAAACTGAACCCAAATGTTCAATCCACTCATTGACCCTAACCACAAACATCAAAATTTCTAACCCTAAATTCCAGGATGTTACAATAATAATGGAGGAAGATAATTTAGTAGATGTTTATCTACTATTTATTGATTAAGTAGGTACCACGAATCAACTAGGAACTAACGAAGTTAGAAAAGATAAAAAAAAAATTTAAAACCCATTGTTTATTTTGATATAAAATTTATATATAAAAAAAAGTTAAACCTAAAACAAATATAAAAACCACACACATTATGGGACTTTAAACTAGAACATTAAGCTTACCAAAGTCCTAATTTTGCCCTTTAAGCAAAAGCCTTATTAGTTTTTTTATATAAATTTTGGCTAAAGTATTAAATTTTTTATATAAATTTTGGCTAAAGTATTAAAAAAAAAGCCCTTCAAAAGTAATTCAAAAATTAATTAGGCCCTTGGTTGAAAAGTGTAATTAATTGGGTCCTTCGAATTGTGATTTCTGTTAAGGTCCTTGATGGATCGTTAAATATTGACATGGAAAGTGACATGGCAACTGATGTGAAATTTTTTATGGCATGGCAATTGACAAGATGGCTAGCGTGAAAAAATGCTAACGTGGAGGGCTTAATTGAGACGAGGACTTAATTGATTTTAATTAATTTAGGAGGAATTAATTGATTTTAAGGATATAAAATTCTCAAAAATTATTAAAATATTAAATATTAAATATTAAAATATTTTACAAATTATAGAAAAATATATAAAATGAATTAAAATGAAATATTAAATTATTATAATTATTATAAAATTTTAGCCTAAATATTATTAAAATATAATATATTTTTAAAAATTATAGAAAATGTATAAAAATTATTAAATATCATAAATTTTTAAAAACTATAAAACTTCAAAAAATAAAATATTAAACAAATATTATAAAACATTAAAATTATTGAAAATTATATATAATAATAATTAAAATGATGAAAAATCTATAAAATTTATTAAAAGTATAAAAAGTTGTAAAATTATATATATAAGAAAATTACTTTTTTTTTTGAAAGTTTAGATTAGATTTTTATAAGAAATTCAAATGTGATTGTAATTAGATTTGGATAGAGTGTCGAGTAAAGAGCCCGAGAGATATTGAGTTTAGTGTTTGATGGTTTAAAGTGAGTGATAGTAATTAATTTTAGTTGATGAGAGGTGATTGATGAACAATGATAAGTATGTTTATGGTATGATGTAGAGCAACATGTGAGAAAACAAAATAAGAAATAATTTTATTAAAAAATTTAAAAATGATTAGAAATTACTAAAACATTATAAAAGTTTTTGAAAATTATAAAAAATTATATAAAACTTAGTAAATGTTATAAAAAAAAATAAAATTATTGCTACTTTTAAATTCCCTAATTGGGTCACTCAACTTTTTGGGTACTTTTATTTTGATCACTCAAATAAAAATACTTGTAATTTGATCACCATCGTTTGAAAAAAATTTCATTTTAGTCACCAAAATGTTAAACCTGACTGATTGTGCATGCATGTCATATTTTTTTTACTATTTTTTTACCCTCTGCCACTGTTCATCATCTTTTTCCATTACCCATTTTTCCCTCCGCACCACCCCTGCTTCCACAGCCAATCTCTTGATTCAAATTTACATTTTAATGTTGTGTAGGTGCATTTCCAAACATATTGCAGGATTGGCTTCACTAGGAGGGAATTTTATTTGATTAATAACATTCATTATTGATGATAGATTTGTGGGAAAAATTAGAGCAACATTATTTAGAGTCAAACATCAGCTTCTGCCTTTATTCTTCATCTTTGTGTTACTTGAAATTTCGAAAAGGATAAGATATCCTCCCAATAACGTTATAGATGGCACATATACGGAGAAAGCCATAAGTTTTAAGGATGACAGTAGAGTGTCTGTCCATAGTTGCAGTTTTGACATTAGCAATGGCTGCAGCAACTTGTTTAGGTGTAGTTCCATTTTTCTTTGTAGAGCTCTGGGATATGCAATGGAATGGCGGCTAGTTTTGTAGAATTATCATATACGTAGGCTCTCACAAAGGTCCACCCGGATGGGGATCATTATTACTTCTCACTTAGTGAATTTAGACTGTTGATATTGCATGCCATACACAATGCTGTCTTTTTAACTTGTTTTTAGGTTTGGGGAAGTGATAGAGGTGATCATGGTTGAGCCGGGCCAAGTTTGGGTCGGGTTGAGTTTGGGCCGGGTTCAACTAAAAAATAAGGCTCATTTATTAGATCCGGGCTTGGCCCGGCCTAAAAAATGAGAATCTGACCCGGATAAAAATGCTAAAGCCCAGGTCCGACCTGGCCTGCCCTTATATTAATTTTTTATATAATTTTAAATATATAAAATACATCAAAAATACTAAAACATCAAAATAAATATTTCCCAACAAATTGAAAATAAATTTTAAAAATATATAGACTTAAATAACACTAAGATAAATACTACTTAATAAGCAAATGCCTCTAAAATAATAATAAAATTAACAAATACCTCTAAAATAATAACAAAATTAACAATAAAATAAGTTTTACACAATATTCAAACAATAACAATAAAATAGTAACAACATAATAGTAAAATTGTAGCAAAATAGGGAGAAAACAACAAGAAAATAACACGTAAAAAAAGAGAGCAAATTTTTTTGTCTTCTAGTGAATTTGGGTTGGGCCGGGCCTAGGCCAAAAATATTTTACTCGAGGCCCAGCCTGTTTTTTAAATGGACCTTATTTTTTAGTCTAAGCCCATTTTTCGAGCCTATATTTTTCCCAAACCCTCCCACATTTTGGGCGGGCCTTCGAGTTGGGCTGGGTGACCCAACCCATGATCAGGTCTAGGAAGTAAGTATGCTGGATAAAAAAAATTAACCATTTTAATCATTATTATTAAATATATTTATTAATTTAGTGTAAATATTTTCACATTTGGCATGAATTATTATTATAATTTATGCACGTTGTTTTATTTTTTTTCAATTTAATATTATAATTTACTTTTTTTTTTTTGAAAGACTTCATACTGGGCTTTATATTGAAGAAAATAAAAGTGCATAGTACAAACCCAAAAGCAAAAGAAAAAAACCAATAAACAACTAAACAAAAACACGGCCTGAACCTAAAAAGGCCCAAAAACTAAGTAGAAAATATCTAGAAATTTGCCGAATAGTCAAGAATTATTGATTGATGTGCCTAATCAATGCCCAGTCAGAAAATACTAGAAATCGTCTTATCATCTGAGTACCCTTTTAATTTTCCTTTTGACGATTTAGTTTTTTAGGAAAGCTTGTTCTTTCAAAAAACCATTTCTTCTGCTTCTTTTTACTTTTCTTTCATTTCTCTGTTTCCCCTTCGTTATCAATCTAGTTCTCGTCTCCAATCCATCCTTCGTTGAATTTCAGCATACACCGGGACCCTCATTTCCAGGCACGTCTCTTCCTCTCTTTTTAGAGTTTTCGTTGCTATTATATGTGCAAGGGCATTTGCAGATCTTAGTGTATGTTTGAATATGAAGCTTCTAAATCTATTAAGCTTCTATATGTGAACGATCTTGACTTTTGGTTGTGCATTTCTTGATTATCGTGAGGGAATCGCCTTCTATTATCACCTTCGACCATTCTTGCTCCACTCCTACTTGGACTGCTTTCTGGCCACAATCCCTGAGGCAGATTGATGGTGAATCGCATCATACGCACTATCAAAATTTATTTTTACGAACTCGCGAAGTAGGTAGGTCCATTTTCTTGTCTCCTTCCACTTAACTGAACTTCTTATTTCTAACCTATTAAGTTCAGCAATATAGTTGTCGATGAAATCTGCTATTTGCTACCCTGTACTGTTTTTCTGGTCATGTACTCTTCTATTTCTCTCTCCCCAAATAGCCCATAGTCCACAACAGAAGAGTCGCCTCTGATGCGAGGAAAACTGATCAAAAATCCAGTTAATCCACTATAAAAAATCCATGTTAGGATCCAAAATAATATTCTGAATTTTTAATAGTGTCCAAACTTTCACTATGACAAGACATTCGCAAAAAATATGGTCGATTGTTTCAGCTCTTTCACCATACTGAGGGCAGTTTGTATTACTGACAAGCTGACGGTGCTGCATATTAGCCCTCGTCGGCAAATAATTCTATGAGATTCTCCATATTGTAACCTTAATTTTGTTTGGTAGATTTAGGAGCCAGAGTTTTTTTGTAAAAAATCATATAGCCGGTTTGTAAAGCGTAAGCTCTAGGAATTTTCTCCAAAGTTTGTAATAGTTTATAGGCGCTGCGAACTGAAAACTTGCTTGAATACTCGCCTCCCTAGACCAAGAGATCATCGTGAGGTGTGCGTGCTAAAGGAATGCGGAGGATTTTTCCAGCATCATCTACTGAAAATGTATTGTTTATGAATTCTCTTTTCCATGTTCTCTCATTACTGTTGATCAACTCATTGACCTTAACATCTTGCATGGAATTAACAATTGAAGATAACTTAAAATTAACAGCATCTGGAATCCAAGCATCAGCATTGATATAGATTCTTGTACCTGTACCAACCCTCCAACACATGCCTTTTTCCAAAACACCCTTCGCTGCCCACATGCTTTTCCATATATAAGAACTGGTTTTCCCTAATCGAGAATTTAAAAAATTATCATTCAAAAAATATTTTGCTTTAAATACTTGAGTAACTGAAGAATCCTGATTAGTAATAATCATCCACCTCTGCTTAGCTAGTAGTGAAATATTGAATTGCTCCAGATTTCTAAAACCCGTTCCCCCTCCTCTTTTGCTCGACATAAAAATTTCCATTGACACCAATGTATCCCTTTCCTTCCCTGACCTTTTTGCCACCAGAATTTTGCGAAAATATTTTCTAACTCCCCACATGACAATTTTGGTAAGAGGAAACATGACATAGCATAAGTTGGAATTGCTTGCAAAACAGATTTTATAAAGACCTAATTTCCCCATTGTGACAGTAACCTTGTACTCCAGTTTTCAATTCTCAACTTAACTTTATCTTTGAGATTCTGAAAAGCTTCCTTCTTTTGCCTGCCTACAACATTAGGGAGTCTTAGATATTTTTCCAAATTTGTGGAGCATGGCACACCTAGCAAACTCGAAGTTTCTTCTTTGTCTCTTTCTATTGTATTTGAGCTATAAAAAATTGTTGATTTGCTTAAAGTTTACACATTGGCCTGAGCACTGTTCATATTCTTTCAAAATTTCTTTTAAATTCTTGCCCCTTTATGTGTCGCTTCACCAAACAATATACAGTCATCTGCAAACAGCAGGTGTGATATTTCTGGTCCTCTTCTACTAGCCTTCACTCTCTTCATTGATCCCTCAACTGTTGACATTATTATTAGCGATGAGAGTCCTTTACTGCAAATCAAGAAAAGAAAAGGGCTAAGCGGGTCACCCTGATGAAGCCCTCTAGTGGGTTTAAAAATATCTCCTCTTTTTCCATTGATATTCACTGTGTACGAGACTGTGGAAATGCACTTCATGATTAATGTTACCCACTCCACTGCAAATCCGATTTGAATCATAACTTACTTAAGAAAAGCCCATTCAACCCTGTCGTAAGCCTTACTCATATCTAGTTTAACTGCCATAAGCTCCTTTTTCCCAGTCCGTTTTTGACGTAGTGTATGTAAGAGTTCATAAGCCAAAAGCACGTTGTAAGTAATTAACCTTTCGAGAATAAAAGCACTTTGAGCCTTATCAATACATTTTCTAATAACTTCTTGAAGACGATTAGCTGTTGCTTTTTCCACAAATTTGTATAAAACTGTGCATAAGCTAATAAGTCTGAAGTTAACAAGACTTGTGAGATTTGGTAATTTTGGGATAAGTACAATGTTTGTAAGGTTTAGAGAGTCTAAATCCTTTCCATCGTTCAGAAAACCTAAACAAAAATTTTCAACATCTTTACCTACAATGTACCAGAATTTTTGAAAAAATAAAGCTGGAAAGCCATCACAACCTGGTGTTTTAGTGGGCCCGATTCCTTTCAAAGCTGAAAATACCTCTTCTGCTATAAAAGGTACTAATAAATATGTATTAATATCAGATGAAATATTAGAATTAATATCTTTTAAAAGGTGGGATAAATTGTTAATTCCCTTTGAAGAAAATAAGTTCTGGAAGTAATTTGAGGCTGCCTCATTAATTGTTGGTTCCCTAGAAATTTCCCTCCCTTCTTCAGTTTCCAGCCTAGTAATAGTGTTAATTCGTCTACGAAATGAGGCATGTTTGTGGGAAAAAGCAGAATTTTTATCTCCTAGTTGAAGCAATTGGCTCGCGCCCTTTGTTCCCAGTACATTTCATCTTTATCAATCTCCATATTGAGTTGAATTCTAGTATCAATCAGCTTTGCCATTGTGTCAGCATCCCTATCACTTGCCAGTAAATTATCAAGATCTTTCGTGAGGTTATTCTTTAACCTATTTCTACCCTTTTTAATTGAGCTTGCCCACCTGATCAATCTTATCTGCAGCCTTTCAAGCTTCTCAACAATAAGTCCATTTGATGACTCCCACGATTTTTTAATCTCTTGTTCAATAGATTCCTCCATTGTCCACCATGCCTCGAACTTGAAACTTGGGCTCTTTTTATAAGTCTTCTCATTATTAGTATTAATAAGTAAGGGACAATGATCTGAAGTCGAGTGTGCTAAGTGATGAATAACTCCTTTTGGGAAAAGATGCATCCATCTCATTTGCCACGCCTCTAACCAGTCGCTCTTTAATATTTGTTTCCGGTAGGTTCTCTCTTTCCCATGTAAACCACACCCCCGAGTACCCCACATCTATTAATTGATATTCTTCTAGAACCTCGCGGAAAGCTTCCATTCTTTATTCCTCCCTTGGTTGACCTCTACTTTTTTCAAAAGAATGCAGTATTTTATTAAAATCACCACATACCAGCCATGCATGATTTTGATTTTAACCCAACCTCCTTAACAAATTCCACGAGACATCCTTATTAGTAACGTAAGGCAAGCCATAGAACCCTATAAATCTCCACTCTTGATTGACATTATCCTCTTTTACCAGTACACCAATATGGTTTTTTGAGAAATTGTTTGGATGAATCGTAATTCCTACTTTCCATGCCATAAAAATTCCACCTCTAGAACCTTCTGCTCCTACATCAATTCCATTCTCAAAACCACATCTCCTCCTAATTCTTTCCATGCGCTTTTCATTGATTTTGGTCTCATAAAGAAGACCATTTGGGGTTTATGTTGCTTCAGCAAAAACCAAAGCCTTCTTGTTGCCCGTGAACTCCCTAATCCACGGACGTTCCAACAAATGATTTTCATTGTGTCCGGTCGGTTTGCCATCTAGCAGCTGCCGATCTATCTTGGTTGGTAATACAACTTTGCTTGAGAATTTCTGCCGACAAAAGTGTGCCTCCGTCATTGTGAGAGTCTTGGTCATCATACTTCATTCTTTTTGCTTCCGCATCGCAAGATTTTCCGTTTCCGTCATCTTCAATTTCTATATCCTCCGATTTTCTTTTTCTCAATATACTCTCTCCGTTACCACTGTCCATCTCTCTTACTGCCTCAAATCTCTTCCATATTGGTTTCTTGACTGGTTTCAAGATTTCTACGTGATTGTTAATTTCCTCATTCTCTTTTTCTTAACTAACTATTGCTTCATCCATTATCATCATCGCTTTCTTATTTCCTGTGAGTTGTGCACTATCCTGACTTCTTTGGGCAGTAGCACTGTTACCCTTCTCTTGAAAATTTAGCTTAGATATTTTCTCTATATCACCTGTATATGAACATTGAGTCTGCATCTTCTTTGAAAGGGCACTAAACTTTAAACTCTCTTTTCCAATAAAATTTACTTCTGCTTTTAGTTCTAAAGAAAAAAGATGATCATCTTTGATTTTATTTTTTTCTACAGGTGTAGACTTGAGACATTCAGTGAGCTCGTGCCCCATCAGACCACAACCAAAGCAGAAAGTAGGTAATTTTTCATATTTAAAAGGAATCCAGGACTTACATTGGTTTTCTGTTGAGACGAAAATACCCTGCGCAGGGGTTTTAGCACATCGAATTGAAATCTAAGTCGACAGAATTCCCCATTAATTTCAGATCTCAGAATACCTCCAAAAGTAGCCCTAATAACATGCATCAAATCTTTTTTATTGAATTCTAGTAAACATGGACCAATCTTAATCCAATACAGGGATGAATTAAGCCGAATTTGACTCCTTTGCATCGATGTAGTTAACCGATCAAAGAGCACTAAATTTTTCCTAAATAACCATGGTTGTCCCTCCGTAACTGTCTCCAAATCTTCTTCACTATCAAACACTATCAAGAATAGATTCTGCCCTGCCAGTTGGATCTCGAACTTTTTCTTCGTTTTCCAAATACTTTTCATCTGTGCCCTAAAACTATTTGGATTATAGGATTTTTTTTGTCCAAATAGTGCAGATTAGGGTTGGCTTCTAGCTTGGTACCACCTTTGAGCTTTTGACCGATAACTGAATGAGTTCCTCTGCCAGAAGGGAGATCTCATCTCCTATAAAACCATCGTCACAACCACTTTCCTTCATCCCAAGCCACAGAAAAAACTGTTCTCTCTAGGATGCTAAGCAAAGCACTCTTGGCTAGAATTTTTATTAAAATACTTAGTTTATAATTTACCTTATTTTAATATATCTAAAAGCTGGAAAAACCTTTTGAACCTGCGAAAATACCTTTTATTTTCCATCATATTATTAAATTAACTTTTAAAAATAATTATAATATAATAAATATTGTGATAATTATACATTTAAAGACAATTAAAATTAAAATTAAAATTATTTGTTAAAAAAGTTATTTTAAAATAACATTATTATTTGAATAGAATTTTAAACATAAATTATAAAAAAAAGTGTGATGATTATAATTATAATTTATAATTATTAGTTTAAAAATTTTAAGGTAAACAAAAGTTGTACTAATTTTATTAATGTAAAATAGAGTTATTACTTAAATAGAATCCTAAAAATCTTAATTATTACTTAATTAATATTAGAGTTAATTATTTGATTAATGTTACTTTGAATTAATTATATAAAGTAAAACTATATTGCACGTTGAAAATGTTAAAATTTGGAAATTATTATTTAAAATTTTCTATTATAATATTTAAAATGAAAAGTTAGTATATCTATTTTCAATTATTTAAATAAGAAATATTAATTTATGTTAGTTATTGTAATAAAAATATAATATTTAAAAATTAATTAAATATTAAATACGTAAAATCACATACAATGCATAGTTAGTATAGTTTCAAAATTGTATATTGTTTTTATAGATGTATATTAATTCAATGTTTAACTAATTTTTAGTTAAATATCTAATTACTTATTATTTTACTATTTTCATTACTTTTTAAATGGTATCTTGTTTTCTAAATTATTTTTAAAAACTAAACAAATTCTCATTTAATTAGTAAAAATATTAGGTAAACTACACTATTAGTCATTAACTATAGGTAAGTTTTTGTTTTGATAACTTAACTATAAAATGTTACAATTTGATCACTAAAGTTCTGAAAATTATTTTTCGGTCACCCAACTATTAAATGAAATTTTATAATTGGTATAATATCAATTTTAGTCCTTAATTTTTATATTTTTTTGTAAATTTTACTTTGATTCTATATAAAAAATTATAAAAAAGCTCAAAATCATTTTAAAATAGAAAATTCTATATAAAAATTCTAGAAAAATAAAATCTCGAATATGTTGTTGTTGAAGAACTAATATGCATGAGAAATAAAGAAAATTATCATTCAACAAAATCTAATAACAAAATAAAAATAGAACAAAATCAAAACAAAAAATCAAATCATTACATGCTTCCTCAGTTTTTCTCGAAACCAAATTAGTAATATCTTCAAGTCAAGTTCTATGACCTTAAAGAACATCCAGAACTGATATTACATAAGCTTGCAAAATCAACTCTGATGCCATTTCTTTAGCAGAAAAATAAAATAAAATATACCACAAAATTTTCCTTTTATACCCAATTCAAATTTTCAATGCATTTAAATTTTTTTTTAGAACTCAAATTGTAAAACTAAATTATATTCTATTTTTGTTCTTATAATGAAAAAGTTATGTCAAGAAACAAAAGAGGTGAAAAACAGAGAACCAATAATTTTACTTGATGTTTTTACCTTTTTTTATGTTACTTTAAAGAATGGTATTGAATACTTCTATATAGATAATAGAGAGAAAAATTGGAGGGTCTAAAAGCAATTTTCCTCATTTTCTCTCACTTTATTTATTTTGAAATTTTATCTACTTTTATATAATTTTAGTTTTTGAATTTTCTAAATTTTAAAAAGAATTTCAGCTTTTATCATTTTATATGGAATTGGGGTCAAATTGATAGAAAGTATAAAAATTGAGGACTAAAATTGTTATTAAACCAACTTTAGTGATCAAATTGTAACTCATTTTAATTAAGCAACCAAAATGAAAATTTACCCATATTTTAGTGACTAATGGTATAATTTACCCAAAAATGTTTTTGAGATTATAAAACTATATTATTTAATGAATTATAAAATATATATTATTTAATAAAATTAAAAATAAATATGTAAAATTATATATGTAACAATGGAAACTAATAAAAATATAATGTAAATTCACATGCAAGGCATGTGATATCAAAAACTGGTAAAAATTCAAAATGTTATAAATACTCGTGTTTTTATATTTGGTGTTGTTTTATTGAGTTAATAGTTTTTCCACTTGTGACAAGAAATTTAATAAAATAATTTGAAACAATAGCGATAAAAGAGATGGATAATCCAGTTTTGACTTAAATAAGATGGTGTTTAAAATTCTTATCAGACATAAACATGGATTCTAATAGTGTTACCCTCAAGCCTCACTCCTAATATTATAAAAAATAATAGTTCATGTAAAAAAACCCAAAAAATGGATAAGTAAATTAATGAATAAAATTTTTCAAAAAAAATGAATAATTTAAATATTTAAAACTAATATTAAATATTTTGAAATTTTATCTCAATTCAATAATTAAGTTGATGTTTCTTCTTCTAATAATTACAAATTTAATAACATATAAAATATTTCTTATAATAATTTATTTTAAGGATCTAATCATATAATGGCTAAAACTACTCATAGTCCTCTCAACTCATAAATAAAAAAATAATACGCTTCGACGTATTCAAACTCATATCCTCTTATATTAATAATAATGTTTATATCAATTAAACTATTACTCAATCTTTATATATAAATGGATCTGAACTTTCATGAGGTTGAAGGCACCCCCACCAATGGTCCAACCTTGTGGGTAATCCTTGCCTCATTCGTAAAGGAATCACTTAATATACGCATATATAAGATGTTGTCTTTTATCTCCCTATCAACTTTCACAAGATACTTTTTATTCTGTTGTTCATTAATTTCCCTGGTTTGCGGAAAATATATATTGCCTTGTCTCTCCAATTTTCCCTTTTCTTTAGTTTTGTTTGGCCAGGAATTGAACGCCACAAATTTAATTTAGAATGGTCTCAAATCCTTCAAGTGATCAAGAAAGCCGAAAGAGACTGAAAATACAAGACTTAGAAGATCACAAGCGACGGCTTCTTCATGTTGATCGGTTTCATCAAAGTGAGAGTTACCCCAGAATTCATGATGAGAATGAGATCCCTCCTGCTTGGTTGGATTGCCCTTCACTTGGTCAACAAATCTTGGGCTGCATTCTTCCTTCCAAGGTCCCTCTTGATGAATCCTTCCAAACCAACATTCCGCCTGGAAAAACATACTCTTTCAAGCAAGTGATTCAAAGGGTGGAAAATTCCAATGGGAAGCTGAGTTTAGTGATTGATTTGACGAATACTTATCGTTACTATTCAGTTCCAGACTTAAAGCAAAAAGGGATTGAGTACGTCAAGATTAGATGCAAGGGGCGTGATGCTGTGCCCGATAACTTCTCCGTGAACATTTTTGTGTATGAGTTGTCGAAATTCTTTTCACGTCGGGCGAATGAGTCGAAGAATTACGTGCTTGTTCATTGTACACACGGGCATAATCGGACCGGGTTTATGATTGTTCATTATCTGATGCGTTTTCAGCCATTGATGCCCGTCACTCAAGCAATGGAAATATTTGCTCGTGCTCGTCCTCCTGGAATCTACAAGCCAAACTATATTGATGCTCTGTATGCATTTTATAACGAAGGAAAGCCTGTAATGTTTGCCTATCCATCATCTCCTCAGTGGAAGAATACCTCGAATGCAACGTTGAATGAGAATCATAGACTGGATGCGGGTCCAACAATACAAAATGATGATATCTTGGGAGATAAAATACCATTCAATCAAATGAAATCTCTTAGGGAATCATGCTACAAGATGTTAAACCTAAATGTTGAAAGAGCTAGAAGGTTTCCAGGGTCTCACCCTGTTTCACTCAACAGGGATAATTTGCAACTTTTGAGGCAACATTACTATTATGCTACATGGAAAGCTGATGGGACTCGGTATATGATGCTAATAACTGTCGATGGATGCTATTTGATCGATAGACATTTTAATTTCCGAAGAGTTCAGATAAGGTTCCCATGCAGTTACGGAAATAGTACTCACCATTATACCTTGCTTGATGGAGAGATGGTGATTGGTACTTTGCCATGTTCTCAAAACAAGGAAAGAAGATTCTTGGTTTTCGATATCATTGCTTGTAATGGAAATAATCTGATGGAGAAACCATTCTCTGAAAGATGGAATATGGTGGAGAAAGAAGTGATCGAGCCTCGAAATCGAGATCAGAAAAACATTAGCCAAAGCAAGCATTCATGTTACAGATATGAATTGGAATCTTTCAGGGTTAGGAGAAAAGATTTTTGGTCACTTTCAACTGTGCCAAAGATATTAAAGGAGTTAATCCCCAAACTTTGTCATGAAGCAGATGGTCTTATTTTTCAAGGTCGAGATGATCCTTACATACCTTACACTCATGAAGGCCTTCTCAAATGGAAATATGCTGAAATGAACTCAGTTGATTTCCTGTTCCAGATGGGTGTTAACGATGATCATAAACTTTTCCTTCACGAAAATGGGAGAAAGAAGGTGATGGAAGGGCACAGAGTTGATTTCAGAGATGGCTCAAATCCTAGCTCATATTCTATGATGATCATTGAATGTTCTTGGGACAGCAAGGACATGGTGTGGGTTTATATGAGGAAGAGAAATGATAAAACAAGCCCTAATGATTTGAACACCTACAAGAAGGTGATGAGAAGCATAAGGGATAACATTACAGCAGACATTTTATTAAAGGAGATTGATCACATTATTTGCTTGCCTATTTATAAACATCCTCCTACTCATCAGTTGAGTTTTAAATACTTATGTATGTTCATGAGTATACTTATTGTAATATTTAAATGTCATAATGAAAAATGGTTATTCTGGTTGACGTATATATGGAAAATAAAATTACTACCATTAGCATCTAAAGATTCTATGAAAATAATTAATTAAGGAACTATCATCTATGCATCTAACAATAAATGATGAGCTGACGCTTTAGCTCTATTGATCATTGATAGGAAAATTCTCTATGAAAATCCAATTTTATCCCAAAAGCTCTTTGTAATTTTTTTTATTATGTCTTGATTTCAATTCTCAATATTCAAAACTTTCAAATTCAATTATTTTCAATTATAAATTCTAAATATTGTTGTTGATTGAGCCTTAGTTTGATTTTTGTCGATGTAGGAGGATGTAAGTTCGAGTGCACTAAAACGCATTTTTAGGGGCAAAGGTAGAAATTTTTTTTAGAAGGGCCAAAATTAAATTGTAATTTTATAATAGTAAAATATAATTTCACCATTTGAATAGCTTATATTTTTATAATTTTTAAAAGATCAAATCAAATTTTTATCATTTTTAGGGCCAAAGTATAATTTTACATTTACTAATTTAAAATTTTAAAATTATAAAAGGCTTAAATGAAAAAAAATTCATTTTAGGGGGGGATCAAGCCCTTGCCAGCCCCATAAATACGCCCATTTGCATTATCCTCCTATTCAAGGATCGAGGAAGGAGTATAAGTAGTTCTAGGTATTGTGTTAAAAAGAGCATATATAATAAGAACGTATAATAAGATTATTCAAAAAAAAAAGTTAATGGGTCAAAGCAAAAAATTACAAAAGCCCTCAACTTCTAATATTTGTAAAATTGGTCCCTTATCCTTTCCCCCAAGCCGCTGTTAGCCATACCCCCGCCACTAGCCACCAACTCCCATCAGCCTTGCTCTGCCACCAACCACCTTATGCGATCTCCATCAATCATCATCCTTCCTCTCCATAAAAACAACAAGAAAAGTAAAAAAAAAAAAAAAAAGGGTTTCTTCCATCATTGCAACATTATTTTTAGTTACATAACTATTAAATGAGTATTTTTATTTAAAAATATCACATCTATAAAATTAACAAAAAATTTAATAGTATTAACAATTGGACTTGAATTTTGAGATCTAAAAAGTAGAGGGACTAAATTCCTAAAAATAAAAACACATGAAATAAATTCTAAATTTATGAAGAGTATATGGACTTATAACATATTTTAACCTTTATACTATAAAAATTTTATTATATTTATTGTTAAAATATTAATATAAATATTTTCAATAATATATGAAGAATATTATTTAAAATTTAAATTTATTATTTTTAAAATTTATTATTAAAATAAAATTGTAAAATTAAAATGATAAATTATATAAATTATATTATTAAATAGGAATGATTAAATATGTATGTTTAATCATATTAAAAATTATAATATTCGCTATTAATATTTAAATATTTTTAAAATTAAAATTAAAATTTCATTATTAATATAATAATATTAGACTTAATTTAAGTTAATTTTATATAAAAATAAAATTAGTTATAAAGGAGTTTTTTTGGAAAATGACTTGCACTTCTAAAAAAGTAAGTAATTCTACGAGAAAAATAACTTATTATGAATTGACTTGTTAGTCATCTTCTATTGATCAAGTTGTTTTCTATGAAACAAACATATGAAAATGTATAAAACATTTCTCATAGAGATGAAGCTAGGTTTTTTTTTTTGGTGGAATTAAGTTATATACTTTTATGATAGTAAAAATACAAATTCACTATTTTAATAGCCTATATCTTTTTTTTATTTTTAAAAGATTAATCAAATTTTTATCACTTTTGATGGGCCAAAGTGCAATTTTATCATTATTAATTTAAATTTTTATAAATTATAAAACAGCTAAAAGAGAAATTTTCCATTTTAGGAGGTCGGGGCTTCTACCAGCCCTTAATTCTGCTCCTGAATTTTCGTAAATTATTTTTTGTGAAACAAACGCATCCTAAGTGTCGTTTCTTTAATGAAGATGAAGGGTAAACATAACAAAAATAAACGAAAAACAAACAAACACGACCAGCCCCATAATTTCTAACTTCTAAGCTCTCATAAGAAAAAAAAAAAAACATATTCATGCCTATAAAAAGATATATCATTTTGTTAGTTTTGTTCATTACGTGATTTTTAAATTTCACTGAATAACACTCTTTTAATTTGACTTACAAAAATGATTAAATTATACGAATCATAATTTTTCGAGTATAATTTATGTTAGAATAATAAATCTCAATCCATATATATGATAAATCTTTAGATTTATTTCTAAGAATTAACAAGAATGGAAGATGAAGAAATGAAAATAAAGAAAGAGGGAATGAAAACTATTATGCATCATTGCATTGAGAAATTCAAGTTACATTCACTTGTAATTTATACACATAAGCTATAACCTCTCATAACAAACTAATTACTAGTTGAAACTTAACCACTTTGTTAACATATTTAATTGGTACTGTTTCGATAATCTTAAATTGATAAATTTAAGTTTCGCTTTTAACTTTGCAATTTATATCGACTTATACTGTATGCATAATAATTTATATATTTTTATATTTTAAATCATGTTTAAATATTTAGAAAAAATATTATTATTTTTCTTAACTTTTTAATATAATTATTAAAAATAAATATAATCATTAAATTTGATTAACTAAATTAATTAATAATTTTAAAATATGCAATTGAGGCCTATTTTGCATATATATTAATATAAATTTTTGAGAAACTAGAAATTGAATTATAAATATATATATATATATATATATTAAAAATATTTTTAAAGTATCAATAATTCCAAAATGTTGTACCAAAATCTCCCATACTAATACAAATCAATACTTAACAACAACAGTAGGTAAATTTGTATGGTATTGATTACCTTAACAAAGACTATGAAGGTTTCATGTTTTAAATTAAGACAATCCATTGGGTTTGGGCCTCTAAATCTAATCTCAACTTGGACTTTTAATTAAAAGCTGTAGAAATCTGCCATTTTATCTATAATTTAGGATAATTTGAGATTTATTAAAAAAATTATTTGATAAAAGTTTAATAAATCACTTGCTATCCAAATTTAACTAACACTTCAATTGACAAGTGATACAAGTCATTGATGTTAGATTTTTTTAAAAGTGTTTTTAGGTAATTGTGGATTACGTCATAATTCGATTGACATCAATATTATTGTCAGTGCAAGAGAATGTGGGTTTGAGTATACTGAAACACACTATTCTCCTATTTAAAGGTTGGGGAGGGAATATAAATAATTTTAAATATTGTATAAAAAACAGATAGAATAAGAACTTATAATAAAATTAATATTAAAAAAATTAATAGTGTTAAATTTTAATGAAATAACAAAAGTAACAAATATTTACCTGATATGTATATTATAATGTTACAATTTCATACAAAGAAAGTACATGCACTTTTTTAAGAATAATTAAATAACTCTAATTTCATATATTTATTTAATATTTATTTCTTCTAATCTTTTACCAAGAAACTTTAGAAAGGTTAACCAACCAACTCACCTACCCTCAAAATCTTATCTACTTAAATCTCTCGTCTTCTTCATTTTTCCCCAATCTTTTAAGAAAGAAATCAATATTTTAATAAAGGATTTGTGTTTCATCTTGAGTTGATATGTTGTTTGAAAATCTCTTTTATCTTTGTTATATGTTTCAAACCTCATTTTTATATTTTTTATAATTTTTCTATTAACAATTGATAAAAAAATTTGGGCTAAAATTTTTAATGAGAAGAAGGAAAAGGAAATTAAATTAATTAAAATAAATCTTGTTTTCTTATTGAAAAATTTTGTTAAAACTCCGTCGATGACGGTTTATTTTAGTAGAAAACTTAGTTACAAACAAATTTATTATTCTTTAAATTTTAATTGTGATTTAGCGGTGGAAAAGTAATATATGTTTGTTTTAATAAAAACCGAGGTTCGTGCATACTAATTAATAATCATTACAAGATATCTTAAAATTTTAAATTAGGTGTCATGCAAAATAATAGTAACCCAAATCTTAAACCCTATGCCATGGTTCAAATTAAAATAATAATACAAACTTTGAATAATAAAATATCAAACAAAGTATCTAAAGATATTTTAACAAAGCCAAGGTGAGACCCTCTGGATGTTGCATCCAAATCTTAACCTAGTGGGTTATCTGTAAGGATGAAAATTTAAGGGAGGGTGAGCTATGACGCTCAATATGAGTTCAATCACAAGAAGATCAATGCAATAGTTGATAAGGCATATTAATTACTAATGCATAAAATAATCGTAATTTAGTAGCAATTTGAAATATCAGTTCTTAATTTAGCCACCATCAGTATCAAGAATTCACAATAGCAATATCAAAATATTGATTTCACAAATTACTCATTCATATATGTAGATATAAATATATTTTAATAGAAATTCCAGGTTTGTATGCACATACTTTCATAGATGTCATACAATATCAATTTTTAACAAAAATGATCTTACCCCACCGCTATACACTACAATAGGAGTTTCTTAGAACTCCAACCGCCAGCACACCAGGTTGTGGGTTAACCATCAATAGTTTGCAATTTTATCACCGATGGCTGTGGACACACAACAAAATGCTGCAGATGGAATCTACCTTTGGTTGTGGGTACACAACAAGATCGTCGCAGATGCTGTGAGTACACAACAAAATAAATGTAAATAAATTGCCAATACTTCTGTCATTCATAATATCCCACCCCATGCAATACAATATGTCATGTTCGAAAAGATCAATAGTAGCATTTAATATGCTTTTAACAGAACAATACAGTAGCAAATAGTAGGCTCATAACAATTTGATTTAGTAGCAATTAATATCTAGTGATGAATTCACATAGTAGCAAAAGTCATGCTTTTTATGTGATCGGTTTAATAGTTTCATAAAGCATACTACACATACAATCACCGACACCGAAAAAATAGTTATACATATTGTTCACAATTCATGCTAATGTATATATACGTCATATTAATACGGTCAGCCAATTCATGGATTCTAACATATTTCACATTATCGGTGACTTAATTGAATAATATAATATACTAAAACAGTTCAGGAAAAAAATTAAGGACTAAACTAAACATAACATAAAATTTTGGGCCAAAACTGTAAAATTTGAGATACGGGGGACACACGACTGTGTGGAATGCCTTAAACCTTGTGGAGAGAGTACACGATCATGTGGCTAGGCTATATGATAGATTGTGACCATGTAGAGGGTCCTAGGTCGTGTGCAATTCAAAAAACCTAGGGTTTTAAGGAGACAATGCCGTGTGAGGGGTTGTGTGGTCCACAGGTGTGGCTAGCCGTATGACCCTATTTCGAGGCACGACTTGTTCCAATTTTCTTGTAAAAGAACACACACCTGTCGTCGAGGTCTCAAGCAATGTTCCTCATGTTCTAATCTGATTCGGGATACCTAAATCAGGTCCTTCAAATGACATTTAGGTAATAATTAATAATAAATAATAACGAATTTGAAGAATAATCAAGATTTCGAAAGATTCATAAAAGATCATTTAATCAATCTTAAATTTAACGTGAAAAGAAATTCTACAGGAATTTAAGATCTAAACATCGGGATTGGAATGTTCTTACCGATTCTTGGCAACAATCAAAAAGTGTTCCTAATTGCGATCACGAGTCCAGTTGGAAAACAAGTTAAAATAAGGAATAGATTTTGATGTGGGGGTAATGAAGAATAATTTTCAGCAATGGAACAAAATTTTGATGAAAAGAAAGAGGGAAGAAATAGAAAGATGGAAGTAAACTTCTAATAGAATTGGAAAAAGGAAGCAAAATCCTAGCCTAATTAGAAAAATAGTTTAAATAGCTAGGATTTTCAAATTTTTAGGTGCTATTTAGGCAAATAATCTTTTCTGCCGAAAAAAGCAAATTTTATCTGATCCTATATAATTTAGAGTGTTACAAATTAATTCAATAATATAGAAGTCCTTATTCTGTGTCCTTTGAAAAGAGATTCTGACGATTTTTTTTTTTTTTTAAAGAATTGGGAAGATGCCTAATGGAATTGATTTCTTTGCTTTGGAGACCTAAAACTATGGCCCAAAAGCAACTTTTCTTTTCAGAATTTATCCAAATGGAATTTCCATTTGCAAAGTAAAGCATCAGCTCCTTATCATAAATTCTCAAATTGTTTTCTTTTATTTACTAAAAGTTTATTTTACGTACTAAAAATATAATAAAAACAATAACTCAAATCAATTTTAAATTATAAAATATTAATCTCCAAGATTGAATAAGTTTAGCTAAAATAATTAGTAGTAAAATTAAGATTTTATTTGATGAGGATACTCATTCGAGTATTCTTAGAAGGCCAATTAGTAATTAGAATATTTTTTTTATCTAAACTTAATTAATGTTTCCTTCTAAAAAAAAGAAGTATCTAATAGGTATTGATTGTTTTTCAACTAATTTGCACTCATCTTAAAGAAACAAAAAGAGGTTGGTCCTTTTTTGCTTTGCATGTTGTTAAAAAGTAAAAGATATTTTCCATAAAAGAAAAATAATTAATCTTTCATTGACCCAAACACACATAAATTAAGACTAGACCTGTAAGTTTTTAACACGCAATTGCTGACGAGTTTAAGCCTAATCCTTAATTAATGCTTATCTCTGTCCAAAATATTTATCTCGTTATTTACAAAATTACTAATATATAACACTCAAGTTGATGATAACAGTCCATAATTGATGACATACAAATTATGAATGCAGTTGCCAACAACACCCTTTTTTTAATTAATAAAAATGTTTCCTTATTGAATCGAAATGGTATCATATTTTAATTATTTCTTATTGGTCTACCTGCCATGGATTAGGAACGTTGTTTCAGTATGTATATTATATATTTGTTCTTTTAATCAGATTCTGCCATCTTCTGCCTATCTTTCATAAGATTCAGTGATCTGGGATACATGAATTGTCCACTTGTATTTGCCCTCTTGGTGTGATGTACCATTTTCAATGCAATCATCTATGTCAACTTATGAAAAAGAATATTAAAAACATTATTATTTTTATTTATTTCCAATTTGATTGAAATAATGGATGATTATTTGTCACAAAAATAAGATGAACTTGTGTTGCAATCTTGATTTTATATAAAAAAGGTAAAAAAACATAATATATTTACCATTTTGTAAAACAATTGAGGCATTTGATAATTTTTTTAAATGAGTTAGAATTTAATTGATAGGTGAAATCAACTCAATTAACTGCTTAATATTTTTGATAATTTTCTTGATTTAGATAAACCTATGAATGAAATCACAAGGAAAGTTCCTACTAAAGTTTTTGCTTCTAAAGTTGTGCTTAAATCTGATCCTATGATTTATGAAAAGAATGTATAAACTGAACCAACAGAAAAAGAGAATGAGGTCATGCCACCTGAAGTACCTATAAAACCCACCACAAGTGAAGAGGTATATTATTACCCGTCATATTTTGAACCTGAAGAAGATCTAGAGAATATAGTACCTCTTTCAAACGGTTAATTTGTAAGAATATGTTGGAAAAAAATTATTTAAGAAACTATGCTAAAATTCTACAAATTTACTGATCTATGCTGAATTTGGAGAGAGAAATGAAAACACGTCATGTAGGGAGTGTTTTTAGTCTCTCTCCTGAAAAAGCTTCCTACGTCGCACATTTTCACTTACCTAAAAATTGTTTTTTTCTTCTTTTTTTTCTTGCGGTTGGAAATTAGAAGTTTGTAGATTTATTTTTATCCATGTTTGGGATAGACATGATTGTAGTTTTAAAGAATGTTTGAATTTACGGTGGTGCCGTAAAGTTGGGTGATCTACAAATTTCATCTGTCATGTGAGTATGGAGTCATCACCAAGAAAGTCGGATTGCATTGCAACTCAAGGTCTTAGTTGATGGTGATTATATGGTCTGGGGTTGAAGTGTAACTAAGGCTTCAAGTTTACAAAGGTTATGTTGTCAAAGGATGGAACATAAATAAGGCCTCAGTTGGCAGTGGTTATGCGTGCACGACAACTAGTTTTTCCTTGTCAGAGGTAGATGGTTTATAAAACCCAAAAAGAAGTACGATGAAGAAAAATGCAGTGGCTTTTTAATATAATCAAGTATTTCGTTTTATCTATGTCCACCAAAGGCGGCGACCAAATTATTATACCTTGTGACATATTTAGGGTGTAACAAGTTCTACTAATAGGGTTACTGCATTTGGTAGACATGGACAACACGAATTACTTGATTATACTGGGAGACCCCTCCCTTTTTCTTCTTCGCACTTCCGTGTAGGTTTTATAAAGCATATTTATCTGATGAGGAGAAACTGGTTGTTGTGCCCGCACAACCACCGTCAACTAGGGTCTCAGTTATGTTTAATCTTTTGACAGCATAACCTTTGTAACCTTGAAGTTCTAGTTACACTTCAACCCAAGATGATATAATCACCGCCAACTTGGACCTCGAGTTGCAAAGCGATCCCGACTTCATCAAGGGGGACGAAGATAGCCCGAGCTCACGGACACTTTGTCCACCAAATCTTACGTCCGATGAAAAAGCTAAAAATCTCACCACTCAATTGTGCGATGGAATGATATCATTGCTACGAAGCTCATACCAAGACCCTTTAGAATCATCATCAATGGCGAGGCATTCATTGATTTTGGCCATCGATCATTGGGGTGGGGGACAATTAGAGGTATTTGGTCACCAAGCCTACAATACACTTGCATGAAATTCTGTCAGTGCCTTTGATTTTAATTTCGATTTGCAATTAAGTTACTAGGGTTTACAAGAATGAATGATCCACTCCCGATAACCTCAACCGACAAAGGCGCGTTCAACCCTAGATTTACACAGCAGGTTGATAACGAATAGGTAGAAAAGAATGAAGAGGTCAAAGAGGACAAATAAACAGATAAAGACTCAATAGAGGAGGCGAGGCCCAATTGTAACATCCTGATTTTGGGCTTAGTCGAACAGTGGTTTCAGGACCACAAATCCGATGAGAAAAATTTTATTTTTATTATATTTTTATGGTATAAAATTTCACGAAATGATTTCATGAAAATTTCATTCGAAAATTTCGACGTTTGGGCACGCAATTTAGTAAAAAGGACTAAATTGTAAAAAGTGCAAAAGTTGAGTTCTACACGTTAGAGGTATCAAATTGTTATGAAATTTTAAATGGGAGGTCCTTAAATGATAATTAAACCATTTTATAACTTGTTGGACAAAAATGGCCTTGATTGGGTAAAATTTAAAAGAATAGTAAAAAGGGCATTTTGGTCATTTAGGGGTAAAATGAATTAAAAGACAAATTTTAAACCCCAAATGTGTCCCTTTCTTCTTGCTACAGCAGAATGTACCAAGTTCAGCCATGTTTAGGGTTTGACCAAGCTTCCAAGCTTAATAGTAAGTGATTCTGAGCTCCGTTTTTAATGTTCTATGTATTTTTGAATTCCCAGTAACATGATCTGCTCATTTCTACCATTATTTTGAGCTAGGATTTATGTTTAAAAATTTACCCATGAATGATATGAATATATTTTGATGTTTAATGGTAGAATATGAAGCTTTAAATTGTGTTAAATAACTTTTGCTAAGTGATTTTACGTGAAAACGAGTGAAACAGTATAATTGGTAAAAATACCTAATGTTCATAAGTACATGCTAGAGTGAGAATTTGATGTTTCTATAGAAGGTAAAAATGATCAGCATGTCATAAAACATAATAAAATAGGAATAATTTTAATTTCTGAACCTTGGCGAAAAAGTGCAATTATGCAAAAGTTTAGGGGTCAAAATAAAAATTTGTAAAAATATGATTTTTAGACCCATATGAATAGTTTGAACTAATTATTAGGCTAAATGTGATATTATAGATCAAGGAAATCGAGATTTGGGCTTAAATTGGGAAAATACAAGGTTATGGACTAGAATGGTAAATTGCCATTTCTGGATCCGAGGTAAGTTTGCACGTAAATAATTTATCGATTCTTTTTATTTTATTATATTTTGTTATCATATGAAATGTGGCTGCCTATAGAATGATTATTTGTTGTAAATTGCAAATTGAAAAAGGACTATGAATAAATTGTAACATGTTGGAAAGTGAGGAATTTCCTGGTTGAGCCTTCGGAATAGAAACGATACGAATGATCTATTGTGAGGTCACGTGTGTAGTACTAAGTGCAGGCTACTACGTGTACCGGATAATTGGTCGCATGTGTAGTACTAAGTGCAGGCTACTATGCATACCCGATAATTTCGATCACGTGTGTAGTACTAAGTGCAGGCTACTACGTGTATCACATGGTTAGGTCACGTGTGTAGTACTAAGTGCAGGCCACTACGTGTACCAGATAATTGGTCGCATGTGTAGTTACCATACGTACCAGATAGCTTTGGCTACAAGTGTGAAAATATATGCAGGCAACTGAGTATCAGTTATTATTCCGAAGAGTTCAGCGGGAAAATCGATTAATTAAAAATACATATGAACATGATTATATGATTAATAAGTGCAGGTATATGTTTATGAAAATTATGAGCAATGTGCTCGATATTTGAGTGAACTTCGATAAGACAAAATGGATTAAGTGAAATTATGTAAGAGTGAATTTTAGTAGTAAAACAGTGTTGGGAAGCAGCAGTTGTGTGACTTTGAAA
Organism: Gossypium arboreum; assembly: GCF_025698485.1. NCBI lineage: Eukaryota > Viridiplantae > Streptophyta > Magnoliopsida > Malvales > Malvaceae > Gossypium > Gossypium arboreum. The sequence continues at coordinate 133,998,709 of NC_069075.1, forward strand.
ATTCACAAAAAATTGTTTAAGTTGAAATTAAATTTCAAATAAATTATGGAATTAAAGCTTAATGAGTCTATTTTCATATAAAAGAACATGGGGAGCAAAAGAGTTGTATATTATGTGATATTCTAATTTTTGTGAGATAGTGTCAGAATGAATTTGAGATCCCATGTTCTGACTTGGAAAAATTGTTAAAAATTGTAGAAAAATAATTATGGGTTATAATTTATATGCTTAGAATATTTTATGAGTCTAATTTTAATAGAAATGATTGGGAACATTGTCTTAGTCTCTTACTATAAGATAAATAAATTTTAGTGAAGAAAGGTCAAAGCTGTCAAACAACGAAACAAGGGAGAATTTGAATAATAAACTGTAAACTTTTTTTTTGTAAGGAAGATTTGAACTTGTTCAATTAACTTTTCCTTATTTACTTTTTGTATTAATTCCACCTTTGTAGTTTGCAACAAAATAGTAATTAGGGTGATAAGCAAATGTGCTTAAAGTATTTGCTTGCCATGGGACAAGAGAGTTCATCGACTACCTTGAGTTGGTTATTAAATAACCTACTTTCCTAATTTAAGGGATCTATTTTTGGGTGTCTATTTAAACATTTGTTCGTATAAGAAAATATTTTGTTGAGAGTGTCATCTTTGAATAACTTGATAATAACTACTAAGTGATTATAATTTTAGGTAGTGAGAATCATACTTATATTTATAAAGGTGAGGTTACACCCAACATTTTTTAAACTGGATCAATAGTCAAACCAGTTCACAGGTTCGACTGGTCCAATGGATCTAATTAAAAAATATTAAAAATTTTAAAAAATAAAAAAATTCAAAAATTTCAGTCAAAGCAGTTCAACCTGTTCCTAGTCTAACAAGTTCAAAGCCACATTTTTGAATTAGTCTCTTAGTCGATCCGATAACAACCCTAGCAATACCTTGAGAATTAAAGGGTTGAACTAAAATAATTGTTTATTGGTACTTTTTATTTTGGTGAATTTGTTCTCTGAGCAAGGCTCTGTCAATGCTGGCTAAATTTGAACTACATTAGCAATATCTGTGTGCAAAGTTTTGCTTGTTGTTTCTTTTGTTGTGACAAGCGTACTTTCATTATGAAAATACATAAAAATAAGTTATTGATGCGAAAAAAATCATATATAATATTTACTACATAAAAAAATCGTATATGTGAATACGCAAATTTTTATATTGTAACCAAATACCTAAATTAACCTCCAAAACCATGTTCAAAGTCATTTTGGTTGTGTTTACCATTGTTATCTCAAAAGCACTTTTGCACTAAGAAAATTTTTTTGAAGCCATAAACAATGCTAAACATATAACTTTTGAAGGCAAAAATACTTTTGAAAAACATTTTTTAACCTAAAAAAAACTATGATTTATAGCTTTTTGTTTGAAATTTTACTTTTGAAGTCAAAAACATGTTTTTAATCTTCATTTATCATTCAATTTATTTTTTAATACTTATATTAGATTATACGATTATTTCCCTTTTTGAAATTAATTTTATATATGTAATATTATATATTTGAATTTATAATGATTATGTTTGTACGTTATTTTAATATTTAAAATATGCTTTATATATTTAAATTAAGTTTTATAAACAATTTATATTAATTTCTTAAAAGTATTTATAAATTATTTGTCATATTTCAAAATATTAATATGAGTTACAATGAACTATATTTTATATTTTAGTATAAACTAATTTGATATATTATATATATCATAATATTAACTAATTTGAATATTATTTAAATCTATTTTTTACTTTACAATATCATGTCTAAAAGCGAATATTTTATCTTCTCAAAACTACTTTTCATAATTTAAAATTTTTATTTCATATATAAAAATATTAACAAGTTACAATAATTTTTTATATTTTTATTATAACTTAAGTTGATATATTTCATATACCATAATATTAATGAATCTGAATATAAATGTTTTTTTTTACTTTACAATATTATATCTAAATATTAGCATTTATTTTCTCAAAAGCATTTTACTGCAATACTCAACACTTAAAGTTTAAAACAAATTTTTAAAAGTGGTTTTGAAAAGTAATGTCACCCCTTAATATAATTTTGTACCATAACTATATATGATGGTGTTTGGTACTTTCATGTGGTATGATTTTAATAGAATGTGGCTCTTGAAAATATAACTGATAAGAATGTGATTACAAGGAATGTAGGATTACAATCTTTGATATACATGGAAAAGTACTGTAACACCTTAAACCTGGTCTAGGCGTCTAGCCCAAGTTTAGAGAGTTACCCCATCGATTATCAATTACCACACAGATAACACAATAAAGCTAAACCATGCTTCACATCATATTCATCACAAAACTAATTAAGTGTCTAATCTTCCAAAGTCATACTGTTATAGTTTACTGAAATTCCTAATGTACTACTTAAAGAAAAATAAATGCTTGACCGATGTAACACCCCAAACCCAGCCTAGTCGGTATGGCCAAATCTAACAATGCCACATGATAGGGTGTTTGAAAACTATATTAATGTGATAAAACCTTTTCCATTAATACTTTTCTTTATCTCTTGTTAGCTTCTAAATCGTGTTACTCATTTAGTTGGAGGTTTCAAGACATTATTCGTTGCAGAAGCTTTTTAAAACAGTTTAAGTGGTCGTGTATTTCTTGATGAAACATTGTTTCCTTTGAAAACCAAGGTTTCCTACAACTAGCAGTTTAAAATCTGTAAAGTAAAGAAAAATAAAAACCCCAAAACCAAACAAGAGTCTAAAAGTCCAATTTACAACCCAAAAATTAAACAAATAAAAATAAAATAGAAATGAAAGCAAGAATCATATTTAAAACCATAACAATCCAAAACCATGGTCACCGTCGAGTTCTCCGCCGTACCGATCCGTCTAGATCTGGGGATTACCTGTGCAATTTAAACAAAAGGGTGAGTTTACGTAAACTCAATGTGCAATCTCACAGAAAATAAACAATAGAAAAACAGAGTGCATAGTTGAAGCAGTCCTCGGCTTAAGCCCTTTTTAGTATTAGTAATAGTTTAGACCTTAGCCCATCTCAGTACAGTATCAAATATGCATTAGGGCCTTAGCCCATCACAGTATCAATGGCAATCATGTAGTATCCCGTAACAAATTCTTACCTAACCAGCCTCTACATACCATCTTTGTCCAACGCTACTCTCCACGTGGGGATTAAATCAACTCACCGAACCCTACACTCCAGGTAGTACCGAATGCGGCACAAAACAGTAATTTGCAGCTGAGCTGCCAATATTAGGATTAAGAGCCTTTCAGTACATTTCCTCTAAATAATATCAACCTAACCCAATGCAATGCAACATACAATAGAGTGTCGTGCTATCATAGGTTTGTCAGATACACATTCAGTTCAGTATACATGCTAGTATATAACATGCTCAGTACATAATACACACAATCAATATCACACAGTTAAGGGTCTAAGTAGTGCTTACTGACCCTACGGAAGGTCCACAGTCAACTTGAGCAACCCGTGCAACCTTAACAGTCATTTCAGTAAAAATAGGCTCACACGCCTATGTGGCCTGCCCGCGTGGGCCCGTACACCCGTGTGGCCCACACGACTCAAATTTGCCTTGGTCGTGTGAACCACACAGGCTGGCCTAAAATCCCACATGCCCATATGGTTTACCCATTTGGGCCCACACAGCCCAATTAGTCTAGCCCGTGTGTCGCACACAGCCTGCTTAGCCATCACACGGTCATGTCTTGTGCGCACGGTCTAGCCTCATCGATCGCACACCCATGTTAGGGAACACAGCTTACCATACGGGTGATCACACGCCCGTATGGCATCGACAATGAGGTTTTCGGCTATCGCCCAAACCTTGTTTTCTGTGCAATCGAGTACACACCGGTAACATTTTTTATTCAAAAGAACTCCTAAGCTCTAGACCCTAAAAATGACCAAAAACACTCAATTAAACTCTTAAATCGATATTCAACATCTAGTTGAAAGACATACTTTTGACAATTTAACGGGACCCGTACCTTCGAGCGAAACAAGCAATCCTCGCACTTAATTCATCACTTGTGATCGATTTAGCATTTTTTGATTAAATCCTAACACCAAAAAGGAAACCCCTCTTAGAAAGAACACAGAACATTTAGAATAGTAAAATCCAAACTTACCAATAACGAGCCCAAAAGCCTAAAATAATCTACAAAAACTTGAAAGTAAATAGGAGGTCAAAACAAGAAAAATAATAGCAAGGGAATAGAAGGGCCGGAGGCAAATGAGAATGAAAGAACCGAAAAAGAAAAGGGAAGGGAAAAAAAGTGGAGAGAGAGGAAGAACCGAAAAAGAAAAGAGAAGGGAAAAAAAGTGGATAGAGAGTGAGTAATAAAGAAAAAGTTCAGATGGGGAAATTTGGGAAAATACTCAAAACTGATTTGATACTCTCAACTACCCATTACACCACAACTCAAACACTCTAGCATTTCAATTTCAATCAGACTCTACTACACCACATGGCCAGAGCAAAAATATTGCCTATCTAGGGATTCGAACACAGGACCTCTATCACACCAACACTCCACTTATCCACTAGACCAGCGGGCCCATTCTTATATGATTTTACTAACTTTTACTTAAAAGCCTACTAATCAGAGATAAGGCTTTGTTCATAAAAATACCAAAATTTTCCCAAGTCATGGCTTGAACTTGGGACCTCCTACACATACCCAAAATACTTAACCACTGAAGTAAACAGATATTTGTGTCCCACAAACGTAAAAACAAAAATTTAAATTTTGGGGCATTACAACTCTACCCCCTTAAAAGGAAATTTCGTCCTCAAAATTTACCTGATCAAAATAAATGAGGATATTGCTGACGTATCGCATCCTTAAGCTCCCACGTGGCTTCTTCAGTGCTATAATTACGCCATAGAACCTTCACCAAAGGGATAGACTTCCTCCTTAAAACCTTTACGTCATGATCTAGAATCTGAACAGGCTCCTCCTCAAAGGTCAAGTCTAGTCTAACCTCAATCTCCTCAACTAGGACAATATGAGTAGGATCAGAGCGGTAGCGCCTCAACATATAAACGTGGAACACGTCATGAATAGGATCTAACTCCGGATGTAGCTCAAACTGATAAGAAACTGGTCCTACTCGCTTCAGAATATGGTAAGGTCCAATAAATCTAGGGCTCAATTTGCCCTTACGACCAAATTTCAGTACTTTCTTTTATAGCGAGACTTTGTGAAACACGAAGTCCCCTATAGAATACTCAATCTCATGCCTCTTCAAATCTGCATAAGATTTACGCTTGTCAAAAGCCACTTTTAAATGATCCCGAATCAATTTAACCTTATCCTCTGTCTTAGAAACCAACTCAGGACCCAGAACACGTCGCTATCCCAACTCAGTCTAACATAAAAGAGTGCGACACTTAAGACCATACAGTGCCTCATAAGGTGCCATCTGGATGCTAAATTGAAAACTATTATTATAGACAAACTCCGCTAATGGCAAATAGTTCTCCCAACTGCCTCGGAAATCAATAACACAGCTTCTCAACATATCCTCTAATATTTGAATCACCCTCTCAGACTGACCATCGGTCTGAGGATGGAACACAGTACTGAAATCCAACCTTGAACCTAAAGCCTCATGCAACTTTCTCTAAAATCGAGACGTGAAACGAGGATCTCTATCAAAGATGATGGAAACCAGTACGTCATGTAGTCTTACTATCTCAAAAATATAAAGCTTTGCCAGCTTCTACAAAGAATAATCAGTACGAACCGGTATGAAGTGGATGTCCTTCTTAGTGGGTGTTAGGGGCAACCCACTAACGAAGTCCATAGTCACTCGTTCTCACTTCCATAGATGAATCTTAACTCGCTGCGGTAAACCCGAAGGTAACTGATACTCAGCCTTAACCTACTGGCAAGTTAGACATCTAGCCACAAAATCAGTCACCTCCCGTTTCAATCCTGGCCACCAATATAATTCACGGAGATCTCGATACATCTTATTTTTTCCAGGATGTATAGCATAAGCGCTACCATACGTCTCTCTCAATATAGACTGCCTCAAATTAGTATTATTCAGCACACAGATTCTCTCACGGAAGCAGAATACCCCATCACTATTCAGTCCAAAACCCGTAGTGTTACCACTCTCAATCTGTCTAAATCGAAGACCTAAAGACTCGTCCTCCAACTGCTTACCATTAGTTTACTTAATCTATGTCGGTTTAACTTGAAGCTCGGCTAACAGACTACCATCATCAAACAACCTAAGTCGAGTGAACATCGCTCTGAAATCTACCATAGCCCTCCGAATCAATGTATCAGCCACCACATTTGCCTTACCAGGATGGTATTTAATTGTACAGTCATAATCCTTAAGCAGCTCAACCCATCTACGCTGCCTTAGATTCAGTTTCTTCTGAGTAAGGAGGTACTTGAGGCTCTTGTGATCGGTGTAGATGACACACTTCTTACCAAACAAATAGCGCCTCCAGATTTTCAGAGCAAAGACTATGACAGCTAATTCCAAATCATGCGTTGGATAGTTTGCCTCATGTGTCTTGAGCTGACGAGACGCATATGCTACCACCTTACAATCCTGTATCAATGCACACCCCTGACCGACATGTGATGCATCGTTATAAACTGTAAACTCCTTTTCAAGTTCAGGCTGTATCAAAACAGGAGCCTTACTCAGCACAGTCTTGAGCTTCTCGAAACTCTCTTGCTGCGCATCAGTCCAGACAAATGGTATAGCCTTACATAGCAGCTTAGTTAAAGATGCTACAATCAGTGAGAAACCTTTCACAAACCGTCAGTAATAACTTGCCAGCCACAGAAAGCTGCAGATCTCAAACATATTTTTAGGCTGCTTCCAATCCAGTATAGCCTCAACCTTTCAAGGATCGACTTGAATCCCCTCAGCAGACACCACATAACTTAGAAATGTTACTTCTCGTAACCAGAACTCGCACTTTCTAAACTCAGTATAGAGCTATTTTCCCCTCAAAGTCTACGGGACGACTCGAAGGTGCTCATTATGCTCATCCTCAATTCTTGAGTAAATCAATATGTCGTCGATGAAAACTACTATAAGCCAATTTAGATAGGGCTGAAATACTCGGTTCATCAAATCCATGAAAGCTACCGGTGCATTAGTCAGTCTAAATAGTATCACTAGAAACTCATATTGACCATAACGAGTCTTAAACGCCGTCTTATGTATGTCAGCCTCCTTAGCCCTTAACTGATGATACCTAAATCGGGGGTCAATCTTGGAGAATACCGAAGCTCCTCGAAACTAGTTAAACAGGTCATCTATCCTCGGTAACGGGTCTTTATTCTTAATGGTCAACTTGTTCAATTGTCGATAGTCGATACACATCCGCATAGATCTATCCTTCTTCTTTACAAACAGTACTGGTGCTACCCATGGAGACACACTAGGACGGATGAACCACGATCTAATAACTCCTGAACCTGAGCCTTAAGATCTGTAAGCTCTTTCGGTGCTATTTAATAGGGAGCGATAGACACTGGAGTTGTACCAAGGAAAAGCTCAATCCGAAACTCCATTTCTCGATTCAGAAGTAAACCTGGTAGCTCCTCAAGAAAAATGTCTGAAAAATCCCTTACAGTGCAGATATCCTTTACAGTAGAGCCCCCAGAAGCAGAAACACTTACGTAGGCCAAGTACACCTCATATCCCTTGCGAACTAATTTCTCAACTACCAGTGCAGAGATCACGTTAGCTGAGTACTTCCAACGTTCTCCAATCACGACTACCTCATCATTCTCATCAGTTCCCAACACAACCCTCTTAGTCGTACAGTCCAAGCTGACACGATGCTTGACTAACCAGTCTATTCCCAATATTATGTCGAACTCCCCAAATAGAAGCTCTATTAAGTCAGCCAAGATGTTTGCCCCTTGAACCTCTAACGATACATCTCTAAGTAGCTTATTAACCCTTACAGACTGTCTCAACGGACTCAGTACAGTAACCTCACTCGTAGTACTCTCAACCAAAATCCCTAAGTTTTCAGATATGTTACTAGCAATGTATGAGTGAGTAGACCTTATATCTATCAATGTAAGATAAGGTGCATAAAAAATAAGGAACGTACCAGTGATAACATCTGTCTAGCATCTTTGCCCTATGCTCTCTGTCCACGGCCTATACTGATAACTCCCTTAGTCTAATCACGGCCTCTCGATGGTTGTTGTAGTACCCTTTGTGGCTGTGTTGTACCAATACCCTAAGCTTGCATCTGATCGGCCCTCGATGGATACTCCCTAATACGGTGATCCAATGATCCACACCTCAGACACGCCCCAATCATCCTCCAACACTCGCCCTGGTGGCGTCTACCACAATCAACATATGGTTGTTGTCTAGTAGCAATAACAAGGGGCCTAGCTCTAACTGGCCCCTCAGATTTGGTCTTTTTCTTAGGCCTCTGTACAGAACTCGAGGGCTTTGATTCCCTCTTATTTCTACCTCTCTCTCTCTGTCGCGGTTTTGGCGCTCAGCGCTTAACCTCTTCGACAATCTTCGCCATTTCAACCAGTGAAGAAAAATCACGCTCCCTCTGCGAAGCTATTAGGACTCTTAAATTATCCCTGAAGCCATCCTCAAAATGCACACATAGCTCATACTCACTCGCCACCATACCTCACACATAGTACCTCAATCGTAGGAATTTAGCATCATACTCGGCTACAAATCGATCCCCCTTAGTAAGGTTCAGGAACTCCCTCTTACTGGAATCCACGTAGTTTGCTCCCATATATTTCCCTTGAAAAATGGTCTTAAAGAACTCCCAGGTCAGACGTTCGGGCTGAGTGCCCTTATTAATAGTAAGCCACCACTGATAAGCCTCATAACGTAGCAGCGAGACTGCACCCTTTAATTTCTACTCAAGGGTGCAGTCCAGATCATCCATGATCCTTTCTGTGGCCTCAATCCAATACTCGGCCACATTAGGGCGACTCCAGTTATACCCTTGAAGAGCTCAGCTCCATTGGACCGGAGTCGTCCCGTAACTAACCATCGACCCCCAAATCCAATATTGGGCCCAACAGCCCTCTCGAAAATTTTTAACATAGCTTGGCATAGTGCGTCATCGCCAGCCACAAAGTTTTGTGACCCAGTCTCAGTAACAGGCGACACCGACATCTCGTTAGTATCTAAATTCGGTAAGCTGCCAAGAGAAGAAAACTCAGCTCAAGCCCTTCTACGGCCTTTACCTCGGCCTCTAGTACCCCGTCTGTAGATACTACGTTTGCTCATATCTAATCGAATTATCTGTATTTAGAAATTTTATGAATTAGTTACAGTTCAATATTTATTAACAGATGTTTTATGTAGAACATTATCCGTAATTCAGAGTTTTTTTTCGTATATCGCAGTTTCATTACAGTTTTCAATATACACTAACTAAAGTGTTTCCAATATAGTATACTACGTATAGTAGTTTTAAAATATATTATTAATAACAGTTTCAGTTTGAAACAATTCACAGTTTAGAATACTTATAAGATTGGCGCTGGAGACTCAGTGTACCACATACTCAGTAGAAACATTTCAAATCATTTGAAAATTAATCCTTCAAAAACTAACTTTTAATAACCCATAATCTACATTCGAGTTTTGTAACCTGGCTCTGATATCACTAAATATAACACCCCAAACCCGGTCTATACGTTATAGTCGAATCTGACAATGCCACATGATAGGGTGTTTGAAAACTATGTTGATGTGATAAAACATTTTCCGTTTAATACTTTTCTTTATCTTTTGCTAGCTTCTAAATTGTGTTACTCATTTATTCGTTAGTTTCAAGACGTTATTCGTTGCGGAAGCTTTTTAAAACAATTTAAGTAATCGTGTTTTTCTTAATGAAACATTTGTTTCCTTTGAAAACCAAGGTTTTCTACAACTAGCAGTTTAAAATTCGTAAAGTAAAGAAAAAATAAAAACCACAAAACTAAACAATAGTCCAAAAGTCCAATTTACAACCCAAAAGTTAAACAAATAAAAATAAAATAGAAATGAATGTAAGAATAATATTTAAAACCATAACAGTCCAAAACCGTGGTCACCGTCGAGTTCTCCGTCGTGCCAATCCGTTTAGATCTGGGGATTACCCGTGCACGTTTAAACAAAAGGGTAAGTTTACATTTGTGTAATCTCACAGAAAACAAACAATAACAAAACAAAGTACACAGTTGAAATAGTCCTTGACCTAAGCCCTTATCGAAGATCGATATGATTTGGGCCTTAGCCCATCTCAATCTGATATCAAATATTGAGAGAGCCTTAGCCCATCATAGTATCGATGGCGATCCACGATGATTACGTAACAAAATCCTACCCAACCAGCCTCTACACACCATTTCCGTCCAACCCTACACTCTATGTGGGGATTAAATCAACTCACCCTTCCCTACACTCCAGGTAGTACTGAATGCGGCACAAAATAGTAATTTGCAGCTGAGCTGCCCGTATATTAGGTTTAAGAGTCTTTCAGTACACTTCCTCCAAATAATATCAACCCAACCTAATGCAATGCAACATTCAATGGAGTGTCATGCTATCACAGGTTTTTCATATACATATTCAGTTCAGTATACATACTGGTATATAACATGCTCAGTACATAATACACGCAATCAATATAGCACAGTTAAGAGTCTAAGTAGTGCTTACTAACCCTATGGAAGGTCCGCAGTCGACTTGAGCGACCCGTACAATCTTAACAGTCATTTTAGTAAAAATGGGCTCACACGCCTATGTGGCCTACCTGTGTGGCCCACACGACCCAAATTTTGCTTGACCATATGGATCACACGACCTGGCCCAAAATCTCACACGTCCGTGTGGCTTACACGACCCAATCAGTCCAGCCCATGTGTCACACATAGCCTGTTTGGCCATCACATGGTCGTGTCTTGTGCACACGGCTTGGCCTCGTTGATCGCACGCTCGTGTCACTCTTGTGGATTCTACAGTAAGGTTTTCAGCTTTTTCCAAAACCTCGTTTTCTGTACAATTGAGTACACACATGTAATGTTTTCTATGCGAAAGCACTCCTAAGCCTCTAGAACCTAAAAATGACCAATAACACTCAATCAAACTCTTAAATCGATATTCAACATCTAGTCAAAAGGCATACTTCTAACAATTTAACTAAACCCTTACCTTCGAGCGAAACGAGTAATCCTCGCACTTAATTCGTCACTTGGGATCGATTTATCGTTCCTTAATTAACTCTTAACACAAAAAAAAACCTTTTAGAAAGAACACAAAACGTTTAGAATAGCAAAATCCAAACTTACCAATAACGAGCCCAAAACCCGAATAACGATCCATAGAAACTTGGAAGTAAATAGGAGGTCAAAACAAGAAAAATAACAACAAAGAAATGGAAGGGCCAGCAAAAAACGAGAATAAAATAACCGAAAAAGAAATGGGAAAGGAAAAAAGAATGTAGAGAGGGAAAGTAACAGAGAAAAAATGTCAGATGGGGGAAAATTTGGGAAAAGAATCAAAACTGATTCGATACTCTCAACTACCCATTACACCACAACTCAAACACTCCAACATTTCAATTTCAATCAGACTCTAATACGCCACACACCCAGAGCAAAAATATTGTCTATCCAAGGATTCAAACACAGAACCTCCATCACACCAACTCTCTACTTATCCACCAGACCAGCAGGCCCATTCTTAGATGATTTTACTAACTTTTACTTAAAAGCCTACTAACTAGAAATAGGGTTTTGTTCATAAAAATACCAAAATTTTCCCAAGTTATGGCTTGAACTTGGGACCTCCTACACATACTCAAAACATTTAACCACTAAAATAAACATATATTTGTGTCCTACATATGTAAAAATAAAAATTTAAATTTTGGGGTGTTACAACCGAGCTCCCGCTACACCGACCCATTCAAGACTGGGAACCACCTGAAATCTAATAAATAACAAAGTGAGTTGTGAACTCAATGCGTAAAAAAAGTTTATTCAATTAATGCTCACTTATAAAGTAATTCCAAATTTAAAGATTCGGTTCGATGCAGAAGTAATTTCAGTTCAAACTCAGAGTAGATAGTTACATATGTATATGTAATTTCAGTTCATATATAATACAAATCAGGTTCAGATGTAATATTCTTATCCCCATTTGTTACACACAGTCTTTGACCCTCCCAACACACCATTAAGGACATTCAATGCCCAACCAACCTTGCATACGTTAGAGTGTCCGTTTGACACTTTACAGATACGTAGCTTAGCTGCTAGACCAGATTGTGACAAAGCGCCAAAATCAAATTTATACATATTGTGGCATAGCCACTAATTCAAAACAGATTACTTCCTTCTTCACAATATCTCAACCAATGTAAATGTAGAGTACAATTGCCCATATTGTGTCTTCAATCATTCTATTTTATTTCACAAAAAGGTAAGATAGTTCAACCTCAGAATAAGTGTCATAGTATACATACAACTATGTTATTTATTCATCAGTCTCAAAATATCAGATAGCTTTCATACAATCAAATTAAGCCATTCATACAATGAAGAAGTCAGTAATAGTGTTAAAGAACATTCACGGCCTCAAAAAAAGTTTCAGGCCCCCATAACATGACACACGGCCTAGTCACACGCCTTTGTGCCTTGCCTCTGTCGTTCCAAAGCATAAACAGTGAGTTATACGGCCTGGACACACGTCCGTGTGACTCACATAGCCTGGGTACATGCCCATGTCCCTGGCTGTATGGTTTTGTACCAAAAACAGTGAGTTACATGGACTGGGCACACGCCCGTATCCCTGGCCGTGTGATATTGTACCACAAACAGTGAGCTACACGCCTAGACACACGCCCGTGCCCGTGTGAGTGTTCGTGCCCATGCGAACTCTACACTAATATGGCCACACATGGCCTAGACACAAATCCGTGTGTCTGACCGTGTGGCATTGATAGCCACCATTTTCGACGACCAAAACTTACAGAAATTAAGGTTTGCGGTATGCACCTAAAGAGGTTTCGAAGAAACAACAACGCAAAAGATTTTTGAAGCCTAAAACAATCATTCAGTAATACAATTTATCCATTTAATTAATAGAATTTCCCGATTACTCACTTAATAGTTATGTCGAAAGTTTCAACATGAACCCTTCAATCGACCCAAACTTACCGTAACTTCAGCAACAATCACAGAGATTATCTTGTTGCTATTCCTTATTGTTAATATTCTCACCTGCTAGGTAAGCAAACTATCGTTAATCAAAGATTCTCGCAACTCGTAAAAATACCCCATTCCAAGCAATTTACGAGACGAAGAAAAATCGCGAAAACGCTCCAATTGACAGTTACTTACTCGATAGCCTTCTGACTAATGACTAACAACAAGATTTTTGTTAATCTCGTATTCCCTCACGACTCCAATTGGCAAAATAAATAAAACGAAAAAGAAGATAGAAACGACAAAGAAGAAAGAAATAAAAAATGAAAAAGAAGGAACTATCGTTAATTAATTTCCTAACTTTCAAGCAAATTTCTAGCATTTGATAAAAATTTTCCTTATTGGAAACCTTCAGGACTCGAACACAAGACCTAACAAAATACAAACAAATGCTTGATCAGTGAACCAACAGGCTCATTCTTGGCACAATTTCACACTGAATTGAACTTAACCAGGTAACACGTGACTATGGGTTGATTTCAAAAATAATAAAACTTTTAATGATGCAACTCGAACCCGAGACCTTAAACACAAAAGTAGAACACAAAACTAAAAATACAAAATTCTAATTACTGCAAATTTTCACAATTAAATTCTTAAAATTTTGGGGCGTTACAAGTACTAATTTAAATCTTGAAAAGTTAAATTAATACATATGGTTCACCATGTATTTTAATAGAAATGTGATGGTAAATTTTGAAATTTCTGTATTAAATAAAATAAAATTTAATTAATTTAAAAAATTAGTGATATTTATTATTAACAAGAATGTAATTTTATTTTATTATTTTGAATGATATTAATTAATTTATTTTAAATGAAAATACACTAATCCATTTAACTCATATTTATTATTTGGTTAAATTTAAATTAAATTTTAAATATTTAATATATATTTAATTGAGAATATCAAAAATTAATTCGATAGTATTTAAAATTAAATAATTTTTATGAATTTTTGGTGAAATTTTATTGTATAAAATGAAAATAAATAAATAAAATGATAAATTTAATCATTATTAAAAAGAATTACATTATCATGATTGCGTAAAAGTAATTCCTAAAAATTACATTTTCCAGAAAATTAATATTTTTTAACGTATCAAATAGGAAAATCACTTACCTACAAATTAAATTTCCAAAATAATAATAATTATTATTATATTATTCTCTACATATAAAAAAAAGATAATAAGCTCACAGATGGGTTAGTTTCAATGGCTTAGGACCAATCGTTACAATATGTTATCTTTTACTATCCACTAGATGTAATTCAAAACTTGTTGAATACAGATGCAAATAAAATTAATAACACAAAATTGATGGTTAATTAGTTACTATTCTATTCTTTCTCTACTTAATAAAAAAAAGAAAAACCACATTCTTCAATTTTGGATGTAATTTGAGATTTATAAATAAACATGGTATGATAATTATTGTCATGTTTATTTTTAATAACTTTATGTGAACAATAAAATTGATAATATACAATATGTAGATAGGGAAAGGGCCTTGGGGCGGTGGGCTGTGGGTAGAGCCAAAATGTTCCGCGGGTGACGATTGACCAGCCGTGACTACCCTTCACTCTCCCCACCAAAGCTTAAGCTTCCATTTAATTTTATTTTAGTTCATTGTCATGCAATTTTTTTTTAAAAATTGTCGGTGATCGGTAATAATGTCACTTTGGCACCCACATGATCCCTAATCTGGATTCCATTTAAAGAAATATACTAAGACACAAAATATCCTTATTAGGTGGAACTTAAATTTAATCAATTAGGTCAATTGTCATATGGTCCATTTTAGTTTAATTTCAATGGTAAAATAATAAATATACAAAGTATTTAGAGGGCAATAGGGACTTGTACTTTAAGTTTAATCCTCACTTACGCATCCAATGTTTTGGAGAAGTGTGAAATTGGTACTTCCATCCCATCATTTGAGGACTACTTGAGCTTTCTTTCAATGGATATGAGAATATTGAATCCCTGTATTTGTCAATTTTTTTATTTGGTTTCTAAATCTTTTTATTTTGTATTTTTCTTATAATTTGAGTTTTTTTTTTTAGTTTTGATTTTCACGATGAAAGCGCATTTTAAGATTCTGTCACATTCTTTCACATTATCACATGGACTCAAATTAAAAAGGATAAACTATAAAAATAGTCACTCAAACTATTAGTGTATTTTTGTTTTGGTCAATTAAGTTTAAAATTTTCTATTTTAGCCACAAACATTAAATTTAATATTTTTATCACCCATCCGTTAAACCACTAATATTGGCCCTTTTTATTAGTACAATAACAATTTAGCCCTCCAATGTGTACAATTTCTATCAATTTAATCATAAATCTAAAAATCCAATAAACTAGCCCTCAACTTTATATATTCTTTCAATTTAGTTTTGATTCTTAAAAAAATAAAATTCATTTTCCAATAAAAGTACATAAGGTTTTATAAAATACATACAAAAGTATAAAAATATTTATAAATAAATGAATATTTGTTTTTTCATTTGAAAATTTATTTTTAAAATAATAATCTTATAAATAAAAAATTTTAAGGGAAAAACCATAAAGAAAACTTACAGAGATTCAACTCTTCCCTTTTTTCAACATCAAAGATTAACATATTCGAGTTGGGCTTAAAACTATAGCATGAGGTCGAAAACGGTAAGAATCAATGTTTTTAAGTTGTTGCCCATAACAGGTTTGATGCATTTGAGATTGTGCTTAAAGTCAAACATGATTTAGGATTTATATAGGTGAGGACGAGGCCTTGGAGATCCAGTAGGTGGAAGGCCATGTTGGTAACTCAACAAGCAATTCCTAGTTCGATGGCTCGATGATGGAGGATTTAAAAATCAAGGAATTCAGAGCAAGGATTATTGGTGTTGATGGTCATGGGTAAGGTGGTGCCCAACGCTCGACAAATTTAACGAGACTAAGAAGCAATATTGGATGAATAATAAAATCTATTATTATAAAATAAACGAAAATAAGGAAAAGTTTTGAATGTTATTTAAGTATTGTTTGTGGGTTTTTTTTTAAATATTTTTTTATAAAAGTATTATTTTAATAAATAAAATTCAGAGGAAAAAAGTCAAGTGGGTATTCATTTATTCATAATTTTTAAGTATTTTTGTAAAATCTTGTGTATTTTTATTAAAAAATGAACTTTTGAATAATTTTAAAATTTTAATTTTTAAAAAGTAAAACTAAATTAATAGAATGTGTAAAGTTGAGGGCTAAATTTATTAAATTTTTAAAATCAAGACTAAATTGATAGAATTTATAAATATTAGAGGATTAAATTTATTATTATGCCAATAAAATAGCCACATTAATGATTTAACGTAAAAGTGATTAAAATAATAAATTTTCATAATATTAGTGACTAAAATAGATTTTTTTTAAACATACATAACTAAGATAGAAACATGCTGAAGTTAGGTAATTATTTTATGTGGTCCAAAACCAAATTGAAAAAAAAAACAAATTGAGGGAATAAATATTATTTTCTCTCATTATTTTAAAAGTGTTCTAAATTTCAAAATCACATGCTTCATTGATTAAAATTGGAACTTAGGAATATCTTTACCAGATCAGATTTGTGGACGAATTTTTTATTCAATTCCCGTGAGTTGTATCACGGAAATTTATTGCTGCCTAAATTCAACATCCATAATTGATTAATTTAAGGATTTTTTTTAATATTAATTTCATGATAAGTTTTAATTATATATATGTTGTTTTTATATAATGTTTAGAATTATTTATAGTTTCTTTTCAACCTTTAAATAGGAGGATAATGTGCTCTAGCGCACTCGAACCCACATCCTCCACACTAACAACAATACTGATACCAACTAAGCTAAGACTCAATCGGCTAAATTTATAGATTTAAGTAATCATGAAATTGAGTTATATTTATAATTTTAATATGTTAATTTGTGTTACGTTTTATTATGTGTGACAGTTGTGTGTAATGAACCCTAAGGTCGCAATGCCTATCTAGTACAGTTTAGAAAATTTTGTAATTTTGTCCTCAGATAGGAAAGCTTGTATACTGTCTTGGAAGTCATGACATTGAACTACTAATGTTGTGCATCAACCTGAAAACTTTTGAAAATGTTACATTTTAGTCCTCCAAGAGTTCTGGGTTATTAATAGAGCTTTCATAAGCTTGTATAAACCCTTATTTGAAATATGATATGATGTAATGATTCAATAATTGTATATTTAGAATAAATTTCTGTTTTTGTGGAAAAAAAATTTAATTAATGTTGCTCACTCATCGGATGTGACATCTTATAGCCTAAATCCAGCAATCGGATCAGGCAAGGGATGTTACGTATCAAATAGAAAAACTAGGCCCCTAGTTCTACCAGGAGTGGGGTGGCACACCCTAATTAAATATACTAGGGTTGCCTCCCCTCGTATATATTATGAAAGGTTTTGAGCCTGTATTGTATTTGGTCCAATTATATGTGCTTCTTAGACTTTTAGCTTAGCACTTTATAATTTATTTCAATACAATACATGTTTTTATTTCTTAAAATAAATATTATTTATTGATTTAATTTTAATTAATTAATTTTTCAATTAAATAATTTTTTAACCCAATTCTAATTACATTAAAGTCATGGAAACTTTATCATAAAAGAATATATGAGAAAATATTTTTAATTTTTGTTTTTAACGGATTCACAATGACCGATTAATTTATCTATTTTTGAACTTCAATTATTTAATTAAATAATAATTCAAAAATTTAAATTAATTTTCAAATCATTTCCATACTTAGTGAGAAAACACATTTATTTCCTAATGTAACTCATTTCTCTAACTTTATCATTTCCATTCATTTTTGTTCATTTGACTCTTTATGCAATTCATTTTTTATTTCAACGAGTTGGCAGAGGGACTGATTTAATATATATAATTAGGGCTCAAATGATTTATAATTAAACTCTAGCTTTTCACCTATTAATTATAAACTCATTTAGTCACGAAGCCATTCCACTATAGTATCATGATTGAGTTCTCCCTAATTACATACCATCATGAAAGCTACTCAATCAATTCTTGCCCAATGATCTTATCATACGTGTGTTACTCTCATTGGATATTTTTAATCTCTTTGGGATAAATTTGTTCTCCTAATACGATCATATTTTATCTCATGGTAATCATTACATCTTCCTTCATGAAAAGTCGATTACTATCAAATAGTAATTAAGTCATTTATCATAAAGACAAACGAACTACAATCATGTTTACTTTTCATCTATCATGTAATGTGTAACACCCCTAACCCGTCTCTATCGTCGAATTAAGGTTTCGAGATGCTATGATGATTAACAAGTCCAATAATAAATCAAAACAGTTTAAAGTATGATAGTAAATAAGTTTGATAATATCTTAAAACAATTCAAAAATCAAAATTTAATATCATAAATCATTATCCAATTATTAATCATAGCATATATGCGAAAACGAAGCTTAAATCGAGCCTATAGGGCCTTAAAATCAAATTGGAAACAAACAGGGACTAATTCAAAACAAAATAGAAAATATGGGAAAACTGAAAACAGGGGTCACACGGCCGTATGGCAGAAACCAACCCGTGTGGCCTCAAACATGGCTATGTGACTGTTCTACATGCCTGTGTCATTAGACCGTGTACAGTTTGAAATAGGGTCACACGACCGTGTCTTCAGGCCGTGCAACAAACTGAACCCGTGTGAAAAATCCTGCACCTAAAAATCAATAAGACACATGACTGTGTGGGGAGGCCATGCGTGGCACACGACTGTGTGACAGATTGTAACACCCACATCCTGTTCTATTACCAAAATAGGGTTGCGGAGTGTTACCTTACAAGTCGAAACTTTTCATTTCATACCATAATTCAAGTTAGATAAAGTATGCATATTTCCATAGTTAATCAAACATAACAACACAAAATAAAGTCTAAACTTTCACAAAACTAAGTACCAATACAACATATCCAAAAGGGTCTTATTACATGTCATATATATCAAACCAAAATAAAAGTCTACTAAAGATTCCCGGATAGTGTGATTTCTCGTGTTGATCCAATCTTCCGAGTCTACAAAAACATAATCTACAAAAATGAACCAAATACTGGTAAGCTTACATAAAGCTTAGTAAGTCCATGTGAATAATCAATAAAATTTTACCCACTTAAACATGATAAATCAAACTTTGTATTTAGACAATGAAATTCCCAACAATCACAACTTTCATCAGTTGAATAATGTCGAAACCATTTTCAAATCGAGTTTTGGAAAATGGGAATCGACTTTAAGAAAAATGAAAACGGGAGTCGCCACCAATCTTTTTAGGTGTGATTGGATCACCTTATAAAATGTTTTGTTTTAAAATCATTAGTTTTGGTCTACGAAATCAGAAAATGGGTTCGGGAGCCGGTTACGTACGATGAAGGGTTAGCACCCTCGTAACGCCCAAAAATTGGTACCTAATTGATTATCAAGTGTCTTTAATGTCGAAAATTCAAAAATTTTAAGATGCAATCCTCTTTAGAATATTTTGATTTTGAAAATTGAGATTCACTCGTATCAAAATATTGACACTAAGTTAGCCCCCCTTTTTGAAATCCCTATCTCGAAACGACAAAATGCCACATCCAATAAGTTAGGACACAACGCTTTGAAATTCCAAGACAGTTGCTCGTATTTTGAAAACCTTAAAAAAAATTAGAAAGGTACTTGACTATTCGAACTCAACGAGAAAAGTTGCAACCCAATAAGTTAGGGCACTACTTTTTCGAAGCTTCCAAACACCTAGCATTGCCTTTTTATTTTTGAAAACTTTGAAGTCTCGTTTTTAAAACTGATGCATGAAGGAGCACATTAACATAATAAAACATAACATACAAGATAACATATTATAGAAATAGGTAAATAAAAGCATAATAACAATAACATAAATGTCATACATTAATTAATATATATATATATATATAAGAAATATAAAATATGGAAAATTTTAAATAAGTAAAATATACATAAAAAAACAACATATATTAAAGAAGAATAGATAAAATATATAAACATATAATTCAACATATATTTAAACATATTAATAAACGAGAAAATGATGCATGATGTATGATATATGATTGTATAAAAACAAAACAAGACAAACAAATACAATAATATATAATAAAAAAATAATAATAATAATAATATAGTAACATATGTTATCAAGCAATCAACATTTTATAAAATCATGAAAATAGCATTTAATACATGGACAATTTATAATATAAAAATATAAAAGGTTTAATAAAATAAAGTGAGTAATTTGGATATATGTGTATATAATTAAAATACAATTTAGAAATGGGTGATAATAATATATTATAGATAAACTTTAATTTTAAGATAAAATAATAAAAAATATGATATTGTATTATATCAAATAATATAAACATTTAATAATACATAAAAATATAATATTTAATAGTGAATTTTAAAATAGATAATATATGATAGTATATAAAAATAATAATAAATGAAATAATTTATAGTATATAATATAAAATGTAAGTTTTAAAATAATGTATAATATAAATAAATAAATATATAAGATATATAAGTTAAAATATAATATATAATAATAATTTAAAAATTTTGAAAATATAAATAATATAATAAATAATATATATAATAAATTAAAATAAGTTTAAAAGTATATAAAAAAGGGGTGAAATTAAAAAAGGTTGAAAAACTAAGATAGACGAAGAATAAAATAAGAACAAACCAGAGAGAGTAAGAACGCAAGAGGGAGAGAAATTTGAGTGAATGCTCTCAAGAATTCTTATTGCTTCCCAAAACTCAAGTCCCCTTTACAATGAAGGGAGAGGCCTCTATTTATAGTTGAGCCTCCCCAAATCCAACGATACAGATCAATTACATCAACAGTTAAGATTAAAGGATATCTACAAATTAAATCTCCAAGATTACAAAATCATATCTTCTAAGATTGTATATCATATCTAAGATTGCAATCATATCTAAGATTGTATCATATCTAAGACTGCAATCATATCTAAGATTGCATATCATTGAAGATTATATTTCCATATGAGTCAAGCTTGTAGATGGACCTTAAATCTTTTCAAGTAATGGGCCATTCCGATCGGGCCAAATTATATTTGTAATTCTGGACTGAACTTGGACTTCGTTTTTTTTTGGGGTTTTTTAAATACTGAAATGGGCCAGGCAAAATTGAGTGTCTACAAATAATATTCGGAACATTATTTTAGTGCTCGTGTCCAATCATCGGCACAGAAAATCTTATTCAGTATAACCAGTGGATACTGCTCGTTTGAGCAAACATTTAGTATAATCAGTGAATATTACTCGTTTGAGCAAGCATTCAGTATAACCAGTAGATAATGCTCATTTGAGCAAGCATTCAGTATAACCAGTGGATAATGCTCGTTTGAGCAAGCATTCAGTATAATCAATGGATAATGCTCGTTTGAGCAAACATTCAGTATACTCAATATTCCATTTTTCATTTTCAAGGTCATAATATTATACAATATAACATTTTAAAATATATATTATCATAGAATATAAGAATCATTAAAAGTATAAATAACATACAGACTAACTTGACTAAATTACAGCAATGACAAATGTACAAGTACTATTCGGTAATTTTCTCTTTTCCTCGGTCTTCCACTCGTTCTTGATCTAAAATAATAATTTCATTCGATTCAATAATTCCAACGGAAAAATCAACTCATTTATGCAATTAAGTTCTTTTTGAAATTTTTACGAAATTACCCCCAATATTTTACTTTTAAGCAATTTAATCCTTAAGTTAAAAACTTGCAATTTAACCATTTTTAACCACAATTAATTTCAGCCGAATTATTCAATACCTCCCTACATCCCCTATTTGCTACTATTTCACACCAAGTCCTTTCAATTTTATCACTTTCACATTTTAGTCCTTTACATTAAAATTAACAAAATTACTTTACAAAATAGTCCTATTTAACAACCAAGCTTAATAATATATCATAAAACTTCAATAATATTCTAAAATCATAAATGATATAATCCAAAACATTTGATAATACTACAAATTAGTCCCGAGTTACTAGATTAAGCTAATACGAGTTTAAAAATATAAAAATTGCTAAAATCGGACGAAATTTATTCACCAAATAGATAGGCCTAAACTTGGCCGAACCTCCCATGTCTTAAAAATGGTGCTTCGATTTAGGGAAGAAGAACATAAGTAATCATTTGTATTTTTTTTTCTTTTTCTCCTTTTAACTGATTTTATTTATTCTTTAAAATATAAAATTAACATATTCTTACACTAAAAACAAATTCCACCGCTCATCATATTTAATTATGGGTTAAATATCTTTTTAGTCCCCCTATTAAAATTTTTAAACTAATAGTGATTGACTTTTACAATTTTTATGATTTAGTCATTTTTTCTTTAATTACTAATTAATAAGGATCTAATAGCAATTAACTACAAAACTAGAAAATTCCAAACCATTTCTACCCTTTGACCATTTAAGGAGGGTTTAATTACACAATTGGTCCTTCAATTATTTTAAATTTTAACTAAACAAGCTTAATTTCAATTTAATCCATAACTAATTAAGACTAAATAAGCAAATAGCCCAAAAGTTAGTGGATTTAATCATGTCACTACAGCTTGGACTTTTGACCATGGTTTAATTACCATTTTGGTCCCTTTACTATTTTTAAATCAACAGCAATTAATATTTACCTCTTTTATAATTTAATCCTTTTACGGTAATTGAGCAATAAATCGTCAAAATTACTAGACCATACTTCAATTCATATATAACACGACTCTATAAATATTTAATAAAAATATTTACGACCTTAAATTATGGAAACGAGGCCTAATACCTCGTTTTTAATTACCACTTGACTTTTGAACTGAACCACTTATACTAACTTTTAATTCAGTTTGTTAAAATTTCTCAAATCAAAATTCACTATAAAACTATTTTTGACTCGTATAATTTAAATACGAATTATACGAACTAACTCGTAGATTTTGTGGTCCTAAAACCATCGTTTTCGACACCACTGAAAAACGAGTTGTTACACAGACCGTGTCCTAAGCTGTGTGTACCTAAAATGACTTCAGAACCAAGTTATTTCAACATCCATATCTTAGGTTCCAACCCATACTATTTCCATCCAATTATACCTATTCAAAACACATCAAAACAAGCCAAAATTATGTCAATTCACATTCAACCTAAATGCCTAACCAATGTACCCTCATTGGTACCACAATTCAAACATTTAAAATCCAATTCACATACATCATTTTCCAAATCACAAAACATGTATCTATCAAGCATTTCACCAAACTTTCAAAGGCATGAATCATACCACTTATATACATATGGCCAAAATACCAAAAGATCCAAATAAACACAACCACAACATCACATAATAAAATATGAACCAACATGTCTAATAACAAGTGAACTTAAACTCCTAGTATATGCCACTTATAACCTAGATCAATATAATCACAATTTATACTGAGTCATTGAACGTATAGTGTGAGCTCCAACTTGAACTTCCAATCGACATAAACTTTTGATGATCTATAAGAAATCAAACATAACGGATGTAAGCAAATCTTTGCTCAGTAAGTTCGTATTAAACTTAATATTTAACTTACCATAAAGTTTGCAACTTAAACAATTTGCAATCAAATTCATAAGCAAGGTCATGAGTTCGTTGTTAACCAATATATATCACAAGTCTCACAAGGTTAGTGAGTTCACATATATGAAACTTATAACCTTATCATGTTATAAAACATATACAAGTAAACATATTAGGTATACCTTTCATTCAACATCTATTAATGTAGCGACGTAAAAAAAAATTTTAGTTTCGCTTGGTCGCTAATTGTGGTGATTTATTAAACATTTGAAAACCAACTTTCGATTTTATTAAAAAAGGGAGTCGCCACCGATCTTTTTTCCAGGTGTGACCGGACACCTAATAAATCATCCTTTTTTAGAAAAGAAAACTTATTCTTGCGCAAAAATGAAGGCCGAATTTAGGTCTACGTCAAAAGCCAAAGTAAAGTTGGGTTCGGGAGTCGGTTACGCGCGAGGAAGGTATTAGCACCCTCGCGACACCCAAAATTGGTATCTTATTAAACAAGTATTGTCTTAATTTTCAAAATTGCAAGTTCAAAGTAACATTGAATCGTGATCCGATCAAAACACGAGAAATTTCAAGTTTCGTTTTCTTTTGAGAAGGACGTACCGTTTTAACACGAGTCGATTGATATTCACCCAACATAGCGATGAAATCAATGACTTAATATTAAATCGGCATGTTGCCTTATTTATTGAAATTAAAAATTATGAGTAAAACATTATTTAAAATAAGAATTAGTAAATAATACAAAACAACGATGCAATTAATAATGAAATGTTAAAACGAGAATATTAAAACAACAATATTAATATTTACAAAAAATAGAAATGATGTACTACCAATATAATAAGAAAAATAATATATTCATAATGACAATAGAAAATAACAATATATACATAAAACATACATATACATATATATATATATATACATGACATACCAAAATGAAAATATACAACATATATTAGAAATATTAATAACAGAAAAATATATTTTATATATATATATATGCTAACGACACTACATGAATATGTACTTATATGTATTAAAATATCTACATATATAATGGACATGTACTAATAATGATAATAAGAGTAATAATAAAAGACGATATATACCAAATAATACATAATAATTTAAAACAAAATAGTAAGTAACATTAGAGAAAAATGATAAATATAATAATAAATATAACGATATATGAAAATAATACTATATAAAGAAAAGAATATATATACTCCTATAATAAAATATGTGTACTAATATTAATAATAAATATAATAGGAATAAAATAAATATAATAATATATACATGATATGGTATTAAAAATAATATATATATAATAGTATTTGAGTATGTACATGAGACAATATAAAATATATACATGGAAATATATAAGAAGTATACAACTAATAACATTAAGAATATATATATAATATAAATATAATATATACAATATACACATATGATAAAAACTATTAATATGTACATGTATATCTACATACACATTAAATAAAAGTACTAATGCTAACAATATTAATAATAAATATAATAATAGATATATATGCATACAATAGTAAGAAACGGAACATAAAGAAAATATATATATAGCTAAATATAATATAATAATAACAATATATAAAAATAATAGTGATAACAATATTACATATATAACATGGTTAATATTTAAAGCTAAACTAAATAGCAAAATAATATGAAATCTAAGATAAATACGAAAAATAAATGAAAAAGAAGAGAGAGGAAGAGAGAAGGGGGGAAGGGAATCCGCCAAGGGCGATCAATGGTCGACAAATCGTCGCGTACCGTCGTCATGGCATGGCAAACACTTACGTGATGGCGAAAAAATATAATTTTTATATTTGTTTTGTATATATATATTTATTATATTTTTTATTATGATGTATATATATAGATTAATAGATTCGAAAAAAGAAAAAAATAAAAATAAAAATAAGAGTAAAATAATAAAGAAGATAAAATCACCTTTAGGTATTTTTGAAGATAAATTCTTTGTATTAATCAAAATTCCTCATCCCTTCTACATGATTTTTGAATGGCTTTTATAGCCATCTTTTACATGATTTCCTATTTTTTTTTCTATTTTGTAGGTGGTGGTGGTAGACAATGGGAGGAAAAATGGGGCAAGTGGGAAAGTGGTTAGGTGGCTAGGTTTTTTTTTATTTTTTATTTTTTTGTTAGGTTTTTCATTTTTTCTTCTTTTTTTTTTTTTTGGGTTAGGTTTTTTTTGGGGGGCTTAATGGGTTTTTGAATTGGGTTTAATGTTTAGGTTTTGTAATGGGTTTGGGTAGATGTAAATGGGTCATGAGTTAAGGGTTTTAGTAGGTTTAGAGGCTTGGTTGGGTTTTGATGAAATCGGGCCCGGGCAATTTGGGCTTCTACAGCTGCCCCTCTTTGCTCATTGTCGTGCAACAGGAATAGAGCAAAGACTTTCAAGGAAGACCAAATTTGCCCAGTCTTGCTAGGTCTTGACTTGCTTTAGAACTCTTCTTATTTAGTTAGTCCCTTTTCAGTCCACCGCATCTTGTAGCTTTGGTTCACTCCACTGCATCTTATGATATACGCCTTGTAGCTTCAATCTATTCCAATGTAACTTCAAGGATATGAAATTTATGGCTTCGGTCTACTTCACTGTAACTTCAGAAAGGTGAGATCTACAACTTCAATCTTCTTTTCTATCGCTTCAGCGAGATAAGGTTTGTGGTCTTTTCTTCTGCGACTTCAGAAAGGCAAATCCGATGCCCTCAATCAACTCCACTGCAACTCTAAGGAGACAGAATCTGACGTCTTCAATCAGCTTCAATCTTTATTCTCTTCTCGGCATGTGATCCTCTCGCAATATGAGTTGATTTTTGAAACTTATCTTGAAAAGCAGATTTTGAAAATACCTCGACATGTGACTCGAGGCTCAACTCACCTCTCGCAGAAATTACAAGCTCAACTCACCTTTCAGAATATAAATTGAAAAAAAATACCACAGTGTGTGATCAAGCTCAACTCACCTCTCACAATATGAGTTGATTTTTTTTTAAGCAGAAATTGAAAATACCTCAACGTGTCTTGAGGCTCAACTCATTTCTCGCAATATGAGTTGAATTTTGAAAACAGAAATTGAAATTACCTCAGCGTGTCCCGAGGCTCAACCCACCTCTCGCAATATGAGTTGATTTTTCAAAAATTGAAAATACCTCGGCGTGTGACTCGAGGCTCAACTCGCCGCTTGCAATCTGAGTTGATTTTTTGACAACAGAATTGAAATTACCTCAAGTGTCACGAGGCTCAACTCACCTTCGCAATATGAGTTGAAATTAAAACACAAAATTGAAAATACCTCGGCGTGACTCGAGGTTCGACTCACCTCTAGCAATATGAGTTGATTTTGAAAACAAAATAAAAAGGCTTAACTCACCTCTCGCAATATGAGTCAATTTAAAACTAAAAATACCTCGGCGTGCCCCGAGGCTCAACTCACTTTCATAATATGAGTTGATTTTGAAAACAACAATTAAAAATACCTCAACGTGTCTTGAGGCTCAACTCATCTCTCGCAATATGAGTTGAGTTTCCTTGAAAAGTATGAATTAAAAACATCAAAATACCAAAACACATCCTTTGGTAGAATTCGGTGTCTTTTCCTTTGATTGGTCGACTCTCATTCAAGATTTCTTGCTCTGTTGGAGTACCTGTATATGTCTTGTATTATGTTATCATGATATGCACATGTTTGTCTTAAATGCTTTTATGCCTACATGATTATGCAGTGCTCCTTAAGCATGTTTGTCGTATGTCCATTTAGCCATGATTGTTGAGGATCTGTGTTCATTGCTTTGATTCTCGACTTTCTCTTGTGCCTTATACATCTTCAAGCTTCACGAGTAATCGACGTTTCTCGATATCATTCTTCCGCCTGATTGAACTTTGTTCTTACTTTGAGACCCTTGTGCTTATCAAATTTTCATCCGTAATGCTTAACATTTCTTTTGTTTGGAGTATGTCATTTCACCATTTATCATGTAAATAATGAGATGCATGAAAAAGGTCAAATAGGGACAAAAATGATATTTCATATTCATCTATTTCAAATGTGGCAAACAAAGCAAGTTAAACAATGAGAGTAAAAAATGTCAAAAAGAAAGAAAGGATCGTATTCAACGGATACAAATGCTCTAGATATTCAACACATGAACTCTTCCTCGTTCCTCAATCAAAAATCTTTTTGAGCGCGGCTTCTTGCGTAGAAGATTTCAAGCTTTCAGAAATGCTTCAAATACTATAGCCTCACTGCTTGACCTATCGTTCGACCGCCAGGTTTGTTTCATTAGGACGCCCTCTCGGG
The DNA here is from genome assembly GCF_025698485.1 of Gossypium arboreum. NCBI lineage: Eukaryota > Viridiplantae > Streptophyta > Magnoliopsida > Malvales > Malvaceae > Gossypium > Gossypium arboreum. The sequence continues at coordinate 134,027,146 of NC_069075.1, forward strand.
TTTTCATCTTAATCTTTTTGTAATAATCAAGACGCCATTTTCGGGTTTTCACCTTGATCTTCTTTTTTTTTTTTTATTTTAAGATGCCATTTTCGGGTTTTCATCTTAAGCATAATATTTCTTCACAGCATCTGAGTTCACTGGATTCGACAACTCTTTCCCATCTATCTCGGTAAGGATCAAAGCTCCTCCTGAGAATGCTTTCTTTACGACGTCACGGTCCTTCCAGCTTTGGTGCCCATTTCCTCACAGATCTTTTTGTATTGGGAGAATTTTCTCAAGACGAGTTCTCCTTCATGGAATTCTCTTGGTCGTACCTTCTTGTCATGGGTCGCTATCATTCTTTTTGGTACATCCGCCGTGACAAATTGCCTGTGACGCTTTTCTTCAATGAGGTTCACTGATCATATCGAGCTTGTACCCATTCTCGCTTCTTCTAACTTTGATTCCATTAAGACTCGTAGAGAAGGGATCTCAACCTCGATAGGTAGCACAGCTTCTATTCCATAAACCGAGAGAAAGGAGTTGCTCCGTAGATATTCGTGACAGATGTGCGATATGCAAACAAAGCAAATGGAAGCTTCTCGTGCCAATCTTTAAACGTCTCGATCATTTTCCCAATGATCCTCTTAATATTTTTATTGGTCGCTTCAATGACCTGTTCATCTTTAGGCGATAGGCGAGGAGTTATGATGCTTTATTTGGAATTGCTCGCATACTTCCTTCATCATATTGTTATTGATTCATGGCGTTATCGAAATGATTCTTTCAGCAAACTATATCGACAAATGATTTCCTTCTTCAAAACCTACAAATTGCGTCTTGGTCACATTGGCAAACAAGCGGCTTCTATCCATTTTGTAAAGTAATCAATGACCACAAAATGAATCGATGTCCATTAGAAGCTTTGGAAAATAGGCCTATGACATCCATGCCCCACATAGAAAAAGGCCACGGAGAAGTCATGACGTGAAGGGCGAAGGGCTACATGAATTTTATCGTAGTAGATTTGACATTTGTGGTATTTTCGGAAAAACTAATGCGATCGCTTTCCATCGTCAACCAAGAGTAACCGAAGTCTCATAATCTTTCGCCATCTGAAACCATTGGCATGTGTCCCATGATTCCTTCATGGACATCTTCAAGTATCTTTCGGCTTCAACATCATCCACGCATCTCAAAAGTACTTGATCCTTTCCTCTTTTATACAGGATATTCCCATCAAGAACAAATCCCGCTGCCATTCTTCTGATTGTTCTTTTGTCGTTCTCATTCACTTGTTCGGGATAGCTTTGATTCTTGATATATTCTAAGATATCATGGAACCATGGCCGTCAATCTGCCTCTTTCTCAATACTACAACAGTGTGCAGGGACCTCGTATATGCTCATTTTGAGGGGCATTATTTCTGCTTCTTTACTTGCTTTGAACATTGAAGCCAAAGTGGCGTGGCATCACCAATTGGTTTTCTTCTCGGAAGTAATGAAAAGTTATTTCTTTGAATTCTTTGATCAATTCAGCTACTAAATCACTGTACTTAATCAATTTTGGGTCCCTCACTTCCCACTCTCTACGGATTTGGTAAACCACTAGGGCTGAGTCCTCGTACACCTCTAACATTTCGATGTTTCGTTCAATGGATGCACGAAGTCCCATGATACAGGCCTCATATTCTACTATGTTATTGGTACAGAAGAAATTCAGTCTTGCAGTGAACGGATAATGATTCCCATTTGGTGATACCAGGATTGCTCCAATTTCATGCCCTAAAGCATTTGACGCACCATCAAAGCACATCTTCCATGACTTCTCTTTTGATGACTCGGATTCCATTTCTGTGATGCACATTAAGTATTCGTCTGGGAAATCAAATTTCAAGGGCTCATATCCCTCCGTCATTCGAGTCGCTAAGAAATCAACTATTGCGCTCCCTTTTATTGACTTCTGACTTACATAGGCATTGTCATATTCTGATAGGAGGATCTGCCATCGTGCCATTCTTCCTGAGAGTGCCGGTGATTCCATCATGTATTTTATTGGGTCTAGCTTTGAAATTAGCCATGTCGTATGATACAACATATATTGTCCGAGTCTCCGAGCTACCCAAACTAGAGCGTAATAAAGATTTTTCAATGGACAAATACTTTACTTCATATTCGATGAACTTTTACTGAGGTAGTAGATCGCCTTTTCTTTCTTTCCTGACTCGTCGTGTTGCCCCAGTACGCAACCCATTGAATTTTCAAACACAGTTAAATACAATATCAATGGTCTTCCCGGAGTTGGTGGTACTAGCACTGGAGGACTAGACAAATATTGTTTTATTTTATCAAAGGCCAACTGGCATTCCTCATTCCATTCTCCAGGGTTATGTTTTCGAAGAAGTCGAAAGATTGGGTCGCATTGGTTGGTAAGCTGAGCGATAAATCAGGCGATGTAATTTAATCTCCCTAAAAATCCTCTAACTTCCTTTTGCGTGCGCGGAGATGGCAACTCTTGAATGGCTTTTATTTTAACTGGATCAACCTCGATACCTCTTTCACTGACAATGAAGCCTAGCAACTTCCCCGAGGTAGCCCCAAACGTACCTTTGGCTGGATTGAGCTTTAACTGGAACTTTCTCAGCCTGTCGAACAACTTCTTGAGATTCACTACATGCTCTTCTTCCCTGGATTTAGCAATCATATCGTCGACGTAGACCTCTATTTCTTTATGCATCATGTCATGGAATAACGTCACCATAGCCCTCTGATATGTTGCTCCAGCATTCTTTAACCCGAATGGCATCACCTTATAGCAGAACGTTCCCCACATTGTTATGAAGGTAGTTTTCTCCATATTCTCAGGGGCCATCTTGATCTGATTATACCCCGAGAATCCATCCATGAAAGAAAATAATGAATGTTTTGCTGTGTTGTCCACCAACGTATCAATATGCGGCAAGGGAAAATTATCTTTTGGGCTTGCTCGATTCAGGTCACGGTAATCCACGCACATTCGTATTTTGCCATCTTTCTTTGGTACCGGGACTATGTTAGCCACCCATTCTGGATATTTGAAGGCTTGTAGGAAGCCAGCATCAAATTTCTTCTTGACTTCCTCTTCTATTTTCAACAGCATTTCGGGTCTCATCCGTCTTAATTTTTGCTGGATAGGCTTGCATTCTGGCTTTAATGGGAGCTTATGGACCACTAAATCTTCATCTAGCCCTGGCATATCCTAGTATGACCATGCGAAAACGTCTTTGTACTCACGGAGTAAAGTGATCAAACTATGCCTGGTACTCTTTGAAATAGAAGTCCCAATCTTCACTTCTTGTTTCCTCTCTTTAGTGCCCAAATTTATTGTTTCCACAGATTCTTCATGAGGCAAAATCTGTTTATCCTCTTGTTCCACCATTCTTAACAATTCAGGAGACGAGACATAATCTTCAGCATTTTCTTCGGCTTCAAATTCTCTTAAGCAAACAGCCTTCTCAAAATCAATTTCAAGATTCGTAACGGGCTTATTCATGTCGTTAATATCTGAGCACCTAAAAGTTGAATGGAAAAGGAAGCTATAGAGGGACATCCAAGTATTGGAAACAACAAACAAAATATTATGTCGTGGCAATGAGGCAAATGTAAGGATAGGCTATGAAATGAGAAAATGATTAGTGATAATGCGAAAAATCGTGACAAAATGCATCTCCATTGATATTCATGATAAAGAGCGAATGCAAGTTCTTACAAAAGAATTCTATTATATCTAAGGACACAATAGAAGGTTAATGTTTAGCATTACTCTGAAGACTTATAAACTACAAGAAGCTCTTCGGCTGTCCAATTGTTCAACACGAAACCAGAAAGGCAAGGGCGTATCCTCGAGACATCTTTACTTGCACCAGCTCCTTTGTCAATGACATTTATATCGACATTCGAAAACCCTTTCAATTGACCCCAAGATGTTTCGTGGATCATCTTGTCCAGGTACATCATTCCGAGATGTAAATGTTTTTGACAAAGGAGGGTACTCTATTGGTTCCCATTCGGTTCTCGCCCAAAGTTCTTGCAATTCTTTTTCTTGATCCTTCTTCCCTTGTCTTCTTCTTTGACATATGTCAGTGGAACTCCAAACCATATCGGGCCTTGTGGTGCAATCGGCTTTAAAGCCCTAACTATTCCTTGCAGATGTCTCCTAAACCTCTTCTCGCACGAGCTCCCTTTCCTACGGTCAACTTGACGCCCATTCGGTATTTCTTAATAGTTTTGGCATCGAATTTGTTTCCCTCGGCTGACGAAAGTGGCATTGGCGAATTCAAGAGATCGAAAGGAACATTCCACTGCGTCCTTGCTTACTTCCAGGTATGGCGCATCAGCAGAGATAGATGCAACAATATCTTCTTCACCCTCGACTGTGACCAAACAGCCATCCATGATGAACTTTACTTTTTGATGGAGAGAGGACGAGGCGCTCGGCGAGAATGGATCCGTGGCCTTCTCAAAAGGCGATTATAAGAGGTGTAATGTCCATGACTTGGAACTCGATATCATAAATGTAAGGGCCCACTTCCAAAGGATTTCGATCTTTCCCATGACTTCGCGCCTCGTCCCGTCGAATGCCCTTACTGTGGAATGACAGGGCCTTAAGTGAGACAAATCCATCGGTATTCTAGAAAGCGTGGCCAATGGCATGACGTTTAACGCTGACCCATTATCGATGAGTACGTTTGGTATTATGTACCCCTTGCAATGAGTCGTGATATGCAGTGCTTTCACCAAGCCTCTACCATTTGGCGGTATCTCATCATCATTAAAAGAGATGAAATTGTCCGCATTCAGATTGTTTACCCACCTATCAAGCTTTTCGACAGATATGTTGTTGGCCACATAAGCTTGATTTAACACCTTCAATAAAGCATTCCGGTGTGGCTCTGAATTTAACAGTAGAGATAGAACTGAGATTCGCGCTGGCTGCTTGCTCAATTGTTCCACCACACTATACTCGCTGTGCTTAATAAATTTCAAGAATTCTTGAGCTTCTTCCTCATTCACAGGCTTTTTAGTTTCTTGCACGGGTGGAATTTCTTGCTCGACTTCGACTTCGTGCATCACTGCTTTCTCTTTTTGCTTCAAGTCGCTACTTTTCTTTATCGGTTCAACTTCTTTAGAATAGCACCGTCCACTGCGGGTAAAATGACCTACTTCCCCAATGTCTTCAGTTGTGGCTTCAAGCTTTTCACCTTCAGGTGTAACGATGTTGACATCGTACTTCCACCAGATCTTGTTTTATTGTCCTTATAAGGAAAGGAGATGGTACTTCAATTATCATTTTGGTTTCACCGGCTCCTTCTTCGCGTCATAATAGATTATTAACGATCGATTCGTACGCTATATGGGAAACCCGATGATTGATTATGAGAGGCACATATTTCTCCACTATCAGCCTCTTTGGCTTTACAAAAAATCCCAATCTCCTTATTGTCCATCATACTTTGCAGTACACTTCTGAATTCCTCACAGGACTGAATGTTATGCTCCCCAATACCATAGAGCTCGCAAAAGCTGTGACCTTTTGCATCTTTTCCTTTGGATACTCCGTTAAAACGACAGAGCAACCCCTTCTCACTTAGTACCTCCCAGATTCTCTGCAGAGGTGTTCTTACTTCAGAAACCCATCTTCTACTTTGTCGTTTATCCTCCTCTCCTCTGCGCCACATTCCTTGGTGTGATTTGGGAATGGATTCGGCCGCATCGCCAAGCACCATCAAATCGCAAAATGCCCGATCGATGAGCCCTTGAACTCTCCTTTTGAAAGCAAGACAGTTCTCGATAGAATGCCCCGGTTCCCCGATAGTATGCACAACTAGCGTTTGGATCGTACCATTTGGGTATGGAGGTTTAAGGGGGCCATGTAATGGGAGATATCAATTGTTTCTCCAAAAGTTTTGGGTACAATTCCCCATACGACATGAGGATGGGGTAAATTGCGGTCTCTGGATTATGCCTTCTTGGTCTTGGTTCGTTTTCGGGTTGGCTTTGGCGGTACCGTGTTTTGTGGGAAAATGGTGATGGGTCTTTGGTTGTTCGTGGCGTATACGGGGTAGGACGGATGTGGTGCTTGGTAGTAAGGGGTTTGAGGGGGATAATAGCAATTCGGGGGTGGATAATTTCGAGGTCGGGGTTGGTTAGGATACGAATTGGGAATGTAACGACTCCCAGTTCCCACCATGTGGGCTTCCGGCTCTTTCTTCCTTACGGGTACTGTTTTTCTTGAGCCTTCTGATCCTTCCATTCTACCGCTCTTGACGGCATTCTCTATGAGTTCACTAGATATTACGATATCCGAAAAATCCTTCGTAGCACTTCCCACCAGCTTGTCATAGAATGGTGCTTTCAAAGTATTGATGAAAAGGACTGTTATCTCAGTCTTAGTCAGTGGAGGCTCCACTTGAGCCGAGATATCTCTCCATCTTTGCGCATACTGTCTAAAGGATTCTGCTGGTTTCTTCTCCATCATTTGCAAGGTCATACGGTCTGGCACTATGTCCGATACATGCTTGTCTTGCCAGTAAAATGTCGACGCCAAGTCCTTCCAGATCGAATCTTTTCTCTACTAAGTTGATTGTACCACCAAGAGAGTGACCTGTTAGACTATCTTGAAAGCAATGTATGAGTAATTTATCCTCGTTCACATAACCGGTCATTTTTCGCAAAACATGACCAGATGCGCCTTTGAACATCTCGTGCCATCGTATTTTTCAAATCGCACCTTGAACTTTGAGGCGTAACTAGATCGGGCACCAAATCGAGCTCTTTAGCACTTAGTGCAGAGAAGGCTTCATACCCTCTATTGCTTTGAGTCTTTCCTCTAAGCTCCTATACTTCTCTTGAGCCCCATGATCGTCCATTCTCAACTTTGGCTATTTCATTGGATCGTCCAAATCTGGAACAATTGATGGCGAATTAGCCCTTAATTTGATATGAATATTCCTTGCCCTAAATGAGTATGTGGCACCTACCGTTGCTCGGTCTGTGGGTTTTTCTTGGGTGTACCCTTTTTGTATGCGGGTGTGTGGTGGAGTGAATCCGGGGGGATAGAGCGGGTCTTGATTGTGATTAACTCTTGATCGAGATTCCTCAATGTCAGGGCTCCGCATGGGTCCCTTTTCTTTGACTAAAGCTGACATCATCTCCATCATCTTGGCCATTTGATCTCTTTGCTCGAGTGATTCCTCTCGAGATCTCACCATTAGGTCTCTCATTTCTCATTGCGATTTGGCCAGTTGCTCTTGTAATTCCTTTTGAGCCCTTTCCAACCTTTCAATTTTCTCATTGAATTCAGCCTCCATCACTCTAGCTTGTCGGCGCGTTTTATACGGATGATGTAGTTCCAGTCTTGTGGTATTACAACTGCGAATTATATATTTTGTCTTCAGCGACCGAGTATGGGATATGCAATGTATGAATGAATGCATGAATGAATGCATGAATTTCAAAATGTTAGTTATGCAAAGAATGCAAAAAATTGGTGTTGATTTCAAGATAGCCCCATATTTAGGCATTTCATTTATCAACATAGTCCATTACACAAAGTTTTCATTTCTCCAACGGTTACACAAATTTCTTAGCCGCATTGCCTTGTTTCTTCACTTCCTCTAAAAACTCTGATATGCTCGATCTTTGGCTCGGAGGGAATTGGCAACTGAGAACTTCGGCTTCATCTGATAATTGAACAACTTGCATAGCCGCCTTGCGAATTTCATTGATCAAGAACTCGAGTTGCATTTCTTTTTCTTTGAGAGTTCCTTCATACGCGTGAATGTCTCTATCGTACTGGTCACTCTTTTCTTCTAGAGCCTTCAGGAGGTTATCTAATTTTTGTTGACGAGATTGCAGCATGTTTTCTAGATCTCGTGTTTTCCTTTTTAATTCTTGATGTTCAGATTGACTATTCGCAAATTCTGCAGTCATCATTTCATACTCGGCGTTCTTCCTTCTTAATTCTATCACAGTGTGCGCAGCCTTTTCCTCCTCTTTCTTTGCTTTTCCCTTCCAAAATTCCATTCCTCCCTTGATATTGCTAATTTCTTCCTTCCACTCTGCTGCCGACTTGCCCAACCCACTATTCTTTTCAGTGCTTCTTAATTTCTTGTTTTCCAAATGAAGGTCCCTTAAGTCGTTTCTCACGATCTCGGCTTCTTTATACTTTTTCGTTCGGACCTTTCAACCTGAACTTCAATCTTCATTTGATAGTTTTCTTCTTGAAGGGCACTAAGGTCCCGAGACATCTTGGCCTTTTCTCGCTCAATTCTTGTCTTGCCATCTCTAGCTCGAATGGCGTTTCCTCAGAAAGGATTCGGATAGTGTAGTTTGTTGACGAGATTTGTCGACTATTTACCCGTTGCTTCCTCCATATGTCGTAATCTTGGGTAAGGGTATCAGCATACAAGGCTAATTCCATGAAATGAATTTCCTTCCAAGACTTTGCAATGTCTCGGACTCTCTTCATATATCCTTCACCATGAAAGCTTAACTCGAATCGTGCTAATCCTCCGATTGCGGGTAGGAATTGTCGCGAAGAAAATTGCCTTTGGACCAATAGCGAGCATATCCAACTCCTCTCCATAACCCGAGTAAAGGTACCCAATCTTGGCTTCCACATTTGTATAGCAGAACTGAAGGACGGATCCAGGTGCTCTCCATGTTATATCCTTGGCGCGAAGATTCGAAGATCGATACCCAATATTGCTCGGTGACTTCCTTCGCCATTCTTTCTTGAGATAAGCTTCTAGCGGGCAAATGTTTTTGAAAACATATAGAACGGAGTGCGCTCTACTTTCCAAAAATGACTCAAAATCCAAACATTGAGCAACTGAGCACATCCACTAAATCGTCCCTTTCCAACCCTTCGGCAAGTACTCAAGGATCTGAAGGTCTCGGCTAGGATAGTCGGGACAGGGTTGACTCCTTGTTTTAACCTTTCGAAGAAATCAACTACTGCAACTTCGAGATGTCCGAGAACTTTTGGAAAAATGACCAAACCATAAATGGCAAAAGCGAATAGATTTACCCTTTTCAGCATGTCGGGATGGTTCAGAACCAAATCTCGTAAGGAGGACCATGGAATGCAAATGGTTTCATTCTTCTTCTTTATCTGCTTTTTCAGCCCATGCATCACCATATCTGCGGCCTCACTAACTTTTTCTTGAAGGTCATCGGCTTAGGCTCCTTCACATATATTTTGCCGAATTGTACATTGTCGATGCGGAGTAAAGCAAGATACTCTTCTATGGTTGGAGTCATGTCTTCTTGATTAAAGGTGAAACATTGATAAGTCGGGTCCCGAATCGAACCATGGCTTGAATCAACTGTTCGCTCTACACGGATGGTGATCGGTGAGCTATATCTCCATACCTCTCAAAGTGAAAATGTCCCTAGTGTCGAATCCCATTGATTCCAAATTGAACCAAATTCTCAAGGTTATTTTGGCGAACATTTACAGTTATATGTTCGGAAAATTGGCAACACACCCTTCCACTAGACTATCCCCCTTTTCTCTCTGAGTTTTTAGAGACCAGTCCCGAACCACGGCATTCTTCTCGGTTATTTGTGTAATTGACTCCTCCATCAGAAACCCGTTTTTTGGCAACCAACCTTTAATCAACACCTTCCTAATATGATGCCTATGATGCATGATGAAAATAAAAATAAAAACAAACAAACTTGGTTAGTAAACACAACAAATATAATTTGAAAAACAAATTAAACTACCCAATCCAATTCTTTTGCATAAACAGTGTAAATAAAAGGCAAAAGGCATTTTCCCCGTGTACTTTGGTGACTATAAGCGGACAGAGGTTCGGCATGGCTCTAATTGGATAGCTCGTATGGTTCATTATATGCAGTCTCGGTTCTAGACAGGTACTCGAATTGCTCGTACTATCATCTGCTAAGATCAGCACGAAGCCTCGGTCATAGCCCATCACAGGCTCACGAGTTCAATTCGAGAGATTACATTTACTTATGCCTATGCGGAGGGACAAGTTAACTCACGAAAGCATAAGTCATATGTAACCCGAAAGTATTCACTAGCCTGTGCGGAGGGACGAGTTAACTCACGAAGGCGTAGCGTTTACTTTCACTTAAACAGGGACGGAGCCCGGGTATAGAGCTCATGTTATGCAACAAAAATGCACGTGCACGGTGTGTGGGGAGAAACTTGCAAACCTTTACGTTTTATTTAAAAAACTAAACCAAAACTAAAATCACAAAAATTTAAAGCTGAAAAACAACCGGATAAAACAAGTTAGAATATATACAACACGATGCAAATGCACGATTTTCTTGAAAACAAAAAATTTAAGGATCACGACTAAATGTTAATTTGAACAAGGAACTTTGAAAATTTTGACAACGCGAGTTTAATTCGACTCGACTCTCAAAAAGCGTCCCCAGTGGAGTCGCCAGCTGTAGCGACGTAAAGAAAAATTTTAGTCTCGCTTGGTCGCTAATTGTGGTGATTTATTAAACATTTGAAAACCAACTTTCGATTTTATTAAAAAATGGAGTCGCCACCGATCTTTTTTCCAGGTGTGACCGGACACCTAATAAATCATCCTTTTTTAGAAAAGAAAACTTATTCTTGCGCAAAAATGAAGGCGAATTTAGGTCTACGTCAAAAGCCAAAGTAAAGTTGGGTTCGAGTCTGCATTCTGTGAGGAAGGTATTAGCACCCTCGCGACGCCCAAAATTGGTATCTTATTAAACAAGTATTGTCTTAATTTTCAAAATTGCAAGTTCAAAGTAACATTGAATCGTGATCCGATCAAAACACGAGAAATTTCAAGTTTCGTTTTCTTTTGAGAAGGACGTACCGTTTTAACACGAGTCGATTGATATTCACCCAACATAGCGATGAAATCAATGACTTAATATTAAATCGACATGTTGCCTTATTTATTGAAATTAAAATTATGAGTAAAACATTATTTAAAATAAGAATTGTAAATAATACAAAACAACGATGCAATTAATAGTGAAATGTTAAACCGAGAATATTAAAACAACAATATTAATATTTACAAAAAATAGAAATGATGTACTACCAATATAATAGGAAAAATAATATATTCATAATGACAATAGAAAATAACAATATATACATAAAACATACATATACATATATATATATATACATGACATACCAAAATGAAAATATACAACATATATTAGAAATATTAATGATGTAAAAATATATTTTATATATATATATGCTAACGACACTACATGAATATGTACCAATATAATGGACATGTACTAATAATGATAATAAGAGTAATAATAAAAGACGATATATACCAAATAATACATAATAATTTAAAACAAAATAGTAAGTAACATTAGAGAAAAATGATAAATATAATAATAAATATAACGATATATGAAAATAATACTATATAAAGAAAAGAATATATATACTCCTATAATAAAATATGTGTACTAATATTAATAATAAATATAATAGGGATAAAATAAATATAATAATATATACATGATATGGTATTAAAAATACGTATATATATAATAGTATTTGAGTATGTACATGAGACAATATAAAATATATACATGGAAATATATAAGAAGTATACAACTAATAACATTAAGAATAAATATATAATATAAATATAATATATACAATATACACATATGATAAAAACTATTAATATGTACATGTATATCTACATACACATTAAATAAAAGTACTAATGCTAACAATATTAATAATAAATATAATAATAGATATATATGCATACAATAGTAAGAAACGGAACATAAAGAAAATATATATATAGCTAAATATAATATAATAATAACAATATATAAAAATAATAGTGATAACAATATTACATATATAACATGGTTAATATTTAAAGCTAAATTAAATAGCAAAATAATATGAAATCTAAGACAAATACGAAAAATAAATGAAAAAAGAAGAGAGAGGGAAGAGAGAAGGGAGGGAAGGGAATCCGCCAAGGGCGATCAATGGTCGACCGTCGGTCGTCAATCGTCATGGCGCCACCAATTTAAAAATGTAATTTTTTATATTTGTTTTGTATATATATATTTATTATATTTTTTATTATGATGTATATATATAGATTAATAGATTCGAAAAAAGAAAAAAATAAAAAATAAAAATAAGAGTAAAATAATAAAGAAGATAAAATCACCTTTAGGTATTTTTTGAAGATAAATTCTTTGTATTAATCAAAATTCCCTCCTCCCTTTTACATGATTTTTGAATGGCTTTTTATAGCCATCTTTTACATGATTTTCTATTTTTTTTTCTATTTTGTAGGTGGTGGTGGTAGACAATGGGAGGAAAAATGAGGCAAGTGGGAAAGTGGTTAGGTGGCTAGGTTCTTTTTTATTTTTTATTTTTTTGTTAGGTTTTTCATTTTTTCTTCTTTTTTTTTTTTTTGGGTTAGGTTTTTTTGAGGGGACTTAATGGGTTTTTGAATTGGGTTTAATATTTAGGTTTTGTAATGGGTTTTGTAACGCCCCAATTTTCGGGAATCCTATGAATGTTGGCATAGGTTTAATTATGTTAGTGGGCCTCTAAAAAGCCCAAGCTTAAGATAGAACCCGGTAATTTTAGTTAATTTTTGTTCCATAAGAAAAAGGGAGTGAAATTATGAAATAGGACTTATGTGAAAATGTTTGAAAATGCTATAGGCTAAATTGAAGTGGCCAAATAAATAGGAGTGCAAAATAGGAGGATTTGCATGACAAACCTCCCATTTTACATGAAGTGGCTAGCCATCATGTTGTTGTAGACATTATGAGTACTTGATATCCATAATTTATGGTACAAATTGATACAAATTGATAATGGGTTAGGTAAATGTTCCATGATAATGGATTAGGTAAATATTCCATGATAATGGGTTAGGTAAATGTTTCATGATAATGGTTTAGATAAATGTTTCATGATAAGAATTTCATGTCTTTTGTATTAAAGAATTAAATGGATGAAATATGAAGTTTTATTAAAAGAAAAGGGGTGAAAAGAACAAAGTTTTGTCCATCTTTGTTCATCATAGCTGAAAGTTAGAGAAGAGAAAGAGAGGAGAAAGCTCTTGAGTATTTGGTCATTAGGAGGAGGAAAATTGAAGGTAAGTTCTTGGTACCTTGCTTCTATTTTGAGGTTCATGAGTTCTTCTTGATTCTACCTTAACTCTTGAAGTATATTTTGATTTTTAGTTGTGTTGTGAGCATTTGGTCATGAATTAAAATGAAGGAAATGGTTGTTGTTTCATGTTCTTTTGATGAAAATGGAAGATATGTGAAGTTGAGCCAAACAAATGAGCATGCATGTGCCTTAGATGTTAAAGGGAAAAATCAGCTAACATGTTGTGCTTTAAAATGATGAAATGGAGATTATACTTAAGTAAAATCATAGATATGTGATGATTGATTGGTGATATACATGTTTAAATAACATGCATGCAAGATAGGTGTATGAAAGAGTGATTTGGTAATAAATCTGCTTGGGACAGCAGCAGTAAGGTGACTTTGGAAAATCACCATAAATTGTGGGAGATGAATTAGAAGCTGAATAAATGATGTGATTAAAGCTTATTGAGTTTAGTTTCTAATGAAATAAACAAGAACATATTTTGAATTCTGTACAATGAGAAATTTGATTCAGTAATGAAGAGTGGTCAGATTAGTCAAACAGTGAAACATGGGAAACTTTGAGAAAAATCTGGTATTGATTGGATAAACCAAAAATTCTGAAAATTTTATGGATATAAGATATATGAGTCTATTTTCAAGGAAAATTAACGGCACTTGATTTGGAGTTTCGTAGCTCCAGCTATAAATAATTTAGTGACTGTTGCTCAGGAAGACAGCTTGCAGTGAAATTATGATTATGTGGTAAATATTGACAAAAATTTGTTAATGAGTTGCTTATTGATTTCTTATAAGCTTACTATGATCTGTAGGTGTGGTTGGCCGAATATTGTAAGGGATTAATACGTAGTTCGTATTTGAATAGTTAGATTAACGTGTTAGTAATCCAATTGTAGGCGGTTCGTGTGGATCTCGTCAAGATATCGTCGCAAACAGTGTGTAACTAACACCCTCTTTCTTAGTCTAGATCGGCAAAAGTCGAAAAGTCAAATGCCGAAAACGGTATTTTGTAGATTTGCGAAAAGCGAATGCTCGTGAGGTAAATCGATTAATGTTTTTGGTAAGCTGCAATGTTTGGACCGCAAAGTGCATGATTTCTATGCCCTCGATATTTTTGGGCTTAATGGGCCAAAATTGGAATGATGGGCCAATCTGCCCAATTCGGTAAGAACCCTCGACGTGATTCTGTTAGTACGTGAAAAGTAGGAATATGCATGAAAAACCCTAAAATAGATAAATTCTGAAATACCTTTAAAAGTGGAAAATTTACGCTTTACCCTAGTAGATAAATTACCAAATACCCCTAGGTTAAATTGACCTCAATGCATGTTTGATTGTTGTTATTTATGCATGCCATGTTGTTATTATCGATGCATGGACCGGGATATTGACGGAGGAAGTCTTGAAAGTGGCTTGTCCACGTCTTGGAGGCTTTGCCTCAATTTATCGTTAATCGAGCAGCAAGGTCGCAATCGTGGAGTGTTGGGTGGGTGGGTTGAGCTATTCCCCACATGGAGTGTATGGCTGGTACGGGTGGAGTGTAGTGGTTGGTGGGTTGAGTAGTCTCCCAAATGGGCTTGCATATGTTTCTTGATGTTGCATGTATTTTGAAATGGGCCTATGGGGCCATCATTATCTGAATAAGGGCTAAGGCCCAGTTTATTGTAATCTGAAAAGGGCTCTGGCCCAGTACCACTATTACCTGAATGGGCTTAGGCCCAATGGGCTTGAGCTGACTTGGACTTTGAATGGGTTTTCCTTACACACGAGTTTCCCCAAACTCACCCTTTTATTTTCATCCACGCAGAAATCCCCAACCATAGTGGGCTTGGAGCGTGAGGGAATTTGAGTGGCCACCGCTCGAAAGTTTGATTTTCTTCCGTGAACTAGACATCTTTTAATTACGTTTGAGGTTTTGGGCTTTTAAATGTAATAAAGCCGCTTATTTATTTTTGATGGTTTTTATTATGTATTACTAAGATAGGCAATACTTATTTTAACTGTTGAAATTAGATAGCTTTAGGGTGCGTTTTCAAAAACAACAGTTGATTTCAAAATAACACGACAACAAGCAAAGCTTCCGCAATGAAAGTATTTTCCAAAATTAATCACTTTTCCTAAAAATGACTTAATCGAATCGGTTTCCTAGAAATATCCATGACGTTAAGGTGTGGCAATGGCGATATGCATGTCTAGGATTGGATCCGAAGGGAGGTTGGTACTTAAGCAGTCCGATGGACTCACCACCTCTTTTCCGGTTTCCTACCTGGTGCACAGCTTCCATTCACTTTAACCCTTAATGAATTAATCTTTTGAACATCAAGTACGATTTTCTAGACTTAGAATGGAATTTTTTTTTTTTACGTTTTTGATG
The DNA here is from genome assembly GCF_025698485.1 of Gossypium arboreum. Classification (NCBI taxonomy): domain Eukaryota; kingdom Viridiplantae; phylum Streptophyta; class Magnoliopsida; order Malvales; family Malvaceae; genus Gossypium; species Gossypium arboreum. The sequence goes on from NC_069075.1 coordinate 134,042,701, forward strand.
TGGCATCTTGGATCCCGCCATAACTTCGGGCGGGTTTGGGTGCTACATTTAGTGGTATCAGAGCCTAGGTTGCAACTACTCGGCTGTGGAATGGGTTTACAAAAACAAAGATTTTCGAAAACGAAAATTTTATAAAGAATGCGAAAAACTCGATTTTCAAAATTTAGTCTTTAGAAGGTGGCATTCCGAATCTCCGGCTCAAGTCTGTAAGTATTACTCTGAACTCTTCTGAATATTTTTCTGACTTATCTATCTGTACTGAAATCCTGCTAGGATACTCTAGATAGGATGATACTGAAACCATAGGAAAATCGATAAGAGATCAAATCGTAGCTAGACTTCGATTCTGCGAAAACAAACTCTCAACTACTGTCTGATTCATAAAACATCTGTAATAAACATTGGAATATTAATTGATGCATAAAAATTCGTAATCAAGATAATACGATATGAGTACAAGAGGCCGTAGACGGGGCCGAGAAAGTGTTCGAGCGAGATCTTCATCTTCGAGACATATGCCGGCGGTGGATGCACCGGTACCACTGGCAATAGAGGTAGAGTCTCATGACCGCAAAGGTGCCCGGGATGATGCCCTGTCACAGAAATGCTTCGTGTTCTGGAAAGGGTTACTGGGGCAAGTACGGGCAATGGAGTTCGGGGATCCATTTCTGAACGACTTCGGGCAAACGGAGAGGAGATCTTTAAGGGCGTGTCTGGTATAGCCCCAAATGTGGCGAGTATTGGTTGGAGGCCACAGAGCGGATTATGGACAACTTGGACCGCTCGAGGAGATTGTGAGTGGGGTATCTGTACTAAGTCCCTTGGGTCACTTTCGGTTAGGGTAGATAAACCGATAGGAATGTACCCTTAGAAACTCAAGGTAAGATTTTCCTTGGAGATCTGATGGAGTTACCATTCGGAGAGTTTGATCTCATTTTGGGAATGGACTGGCTTGTTAAGCATAAAGCGAATCTGGATTGTGCTGCTAAACGAATGGAGTTAAGGACCACAAAGGATGAGGAGGTTATGGTGATAGGTGAGCGAAGGGATTATTTGTCCAATGTGGTGTCGACATTAAGAGCCGAAAAGTGGATTCAGAAAGGTTGTGAGGTCTATTTGGTATTTGTAAGTCAGTCGGAAGAGGAGGGACTAACAATGGATAAGGTTAGGACCGTAAAGGAGTTCTAAGATGTTTTTCCGGAGGAGCTTCCAGGATTGCCTCCGAATTGAGAAGTTGAGTTTGGAATAGACTTGTTGCCTGGAATGGTGCCTGTGTCTATCGCACCGTATAGGATGGCACCGAAGGAGTTAGTAGAGTTAAATGCTCAAATTCAAGAGTTGTTGGATAGGGGCTTTATTAGGCCAAGCGTGTCTCCATGGGGAGCACCAGTGCTATTCGTGAAAAAGAAGGATGGTACGATACGGATGTGCATTGATTATCGCCAGTTGAACAAACTGACGATTAAGAATAAGTATCCACTGCCAAGGATTGACGATCTATTCGACAAGCTTAGAGGAGCTTCAGATTTTCCAAGATCGACCTTCGATCCGGATATCATCGCTAAGGGTCAAGGAGATGATATCCAAAAGACGACATTTAGGACTCGGTATGGTCATTACGAGTTTCGGTTATGCCATTTAGACTAACGAACGCCCTGCAGCATTTATGGATCCGATAAATCGTGTGTTCCAACCATTTTGGATCAGTTCATAGTCATCTTTATTGACGATATCCCGGTATATTCAAACTAAAACGAAACATGATGAACATCTCCGTATAGTGTTGTAAGTATTAAGGAGAAGGAACTCTTTGTGAAGTTCAAAGAAGTGTGAATTTTGGTTAAGGGAGGTAACTTTCTTAGGACATGTGGTCTCTGCCGAGGGATTAAAGTGGACCTCGGAAAATTGAAGCGATTTTGGAATAGAAGCCACCTAGGTCGTTGTCGAAATACGGAGTTTCCTAGGTGGCAGGATACTCTGTGAAGGTTTGTAGAAGGTTTTTTCGTGATGGCAGCACCTCTAACAAAACTCATAAGGAAAGGAGTACCATTTGTATAGACTAAGAAACAGTAAGAAGCTTTTGAGAAGTTGAAGAAAGTTCTGACTGAAGCACCTGTGTTAATTCAACCGGAGTCTGGGAAGGATTTTACTGTGTACAGTGAAGCATCACACGTGGGTTTAGGCTGCGTGTTAATGCAAGAGTGTAAGGTGGTTGCATATGCATCACGATAGCTTAAGCCTCACGAGGGAAACTATTTGACTCATGATTTGGAGTTGGCAGCAGTGATATTTGCACTTAAGATTTGGAGACATTACTTGTACGGAGAAAGGTGTATTATATACACTGACCATAAGAGTCTTAAGTATTTGATGACTCAGAAGGAGCTGAACCTTAGGCAAAGGAGATGGATTGAGTTGCTTAAGGATTATGACTGTTCGATCGAGTATCACCCAGGCAAGGCTAATGTGGTTGCCGATGCTCTAAGTCGTAGAGCTATATCTGATCTGAGAGCAATGTTTGCTCGTCTCGAGTCTCATATGATGATGGAAGTCTGCTGGTCGAGTTACAAGTGAGGCCAACCTGGGTGGATCAGATTAAGGAAAAGCAGTTGGAATATGAGTCTTTGGTCGCTCGTTTTCAACAAGTTAAGGAAGGGGAAACTTCTGAGTTTGGGAGCCAGAAGAGACGATGCAACAGCAATACCCTCATCTGTTTGGATTAGGTAAATTTCGAGACGAAATTTCTTTAAGAAGGGTAGAGTTGTAACGCCCCAATTTTCGGGAATCCTATGAATGTTGGCATAGGTTTAATTATGTTAGTGGGCCTCTAAAAGCCCAAGCTTAAGATAGAACCCGTAATTTTAGTTAATTTTTGTTCCATAAGAAAAGGGAGTGAAATTATGAAATAGGACTTATGTGAAAATGTTTGAAAATGCTATAGGCTAAATTGAAGTGGCCAAATAAATAGGAGTGCAAAATAGGAGGATTTGCATGACAAACCTCCCATTTTACATGAAGTGGCTAGCCATCATGTTGTTGTAGACATTATGAGTACTTGATATCCATAATTTATGGTACAAATTGATACAAATTGATAATGGGTTAGGTAAATGTTCCATGATAATGGATTAGGTAAATATTCCATGATAATGGGTTAGGTAAATGTTTCATGATAATGGTTTAGATAAATGTTTCATGATAAGAATTTCATGTCTTTTGTATTAAAGAATTAAATGGATGAAATATGAAGTTTTATTAAAAGAAAAAGGGGTGAAAAGAACAAAGTTTTGTCCATCTTTGTTCATCATAGCTGAAAGTTAGAGAAGAGAAAAGAGAGGAGAAAGCTCTTGAGTATTTGGTCATTAGGAGGAGGAAAATTGAAGGTAAGTTCTTGGTACCTTGCTTCTATTTTGAGGTTCATGAGTTCTTCTTGATTCTACCTTAACTCTTGAAGTATATTTTGATTTTTAGTTGTGTTGTGAGCATTTGGTCATGAATTAAAATGAAGGAAATGGTTGTTGTTTCATGTTCTTTTGATGAAAAATGGAAGATATGTGAAGTTGAGCCAAACAAATGAGCATGCATGTGCCTTAGATGTTAAAGGAAAAATCAGCTAACATGTTGTGCTTTAAAATGATGAAATGGAGATTATACTTAAGTAAAATCATAGATATGTGATGATTGATTGGTGATATACATGTTTAAATAACATGCATGCAAGATAGGTGTATGAAAGAGTGATTTGGTAATAAATCTGCTTGGGACAGCAGCAGTAAGGTGACTTTGGAAAATCACCATAAATTGTGGGAGATGAATTAGAAGCTGAATAAATGATGTGATTAAAGCTTATTGAGTTTAGTTTCTAATGAAATAAACAAGAACATATTTTGAATTCTGTACAATGAGAAATTTGATTCGTAATGAAGAGTGGTCAGATTAGTCAAACAGTGAAACATGGGAAACTTTGAGAAAAATCTGGTATTGATTGGATAAACCAAAATTCTGAAAATTTTATGGATATAAGATATATGAGTCTATTTTCAAGGAAAATTAACGGCACTTGATTTGGAGTTTCGTAGCTCCAGCTATAAATAATTTAGTGACTGTTGCTCGGAAGACAGCTTGCAGTGAAATTATGATTATGTGGTAAATATTGACAAAATTTGTTAATGAGTTGCTTATTGATTTCTTATAAGCTTACTATGATCTGTAGGTGTGGTTGGCGAATATTGTAAGGGATTAATACGTAGTTCGTATTTGAATAGTTAGATTAACGTGTTAGTAATCCAATTGTAGGCGGTTCGTGTGTGGATCTCGTCAAGATATCGTCGCAAATGTGTGTGTAACTAACACCCTCTTTCTTAGTCTAGATCGGCAAAAGCCGAAAAGTCAAATGCCGAAAACCGGTATTTTGTAGATTTGCGAGAGTGTCGAATGCTCGTGAGGTAAATCGATTAATGTTTTTGGTAAGCTGCAATGTTTGGACCGCAAAGTGCATGATTTCTATGCCCTCGATATTTTTGGGCTTAATGGGCCAAAATTGGAATGATGGGCCAACGGCCCAATTCGTAAGAACCCTCGAGACGTGATTCGTTAGTACGTGAAAAGTAGGAATATGCATGAAAACCCTAAAATAGATAAATTACTGAAATACCTTTAAAAGTGGAAAATTTACGCTTTTACCCCTAGTAGATAAATTACCAAATACCCCTAGGGTTAAATTGACCTCAATGCATGTTTGATCGTTGTTATTTATCGCATGCCATGTTGTTATTATCGATGCATGGATGGGATATTGACGGAGGAAGTACTGAAAGTGGCTTGTCCACGTCGGAGGCTTTGCCTCAATTTATTGATAACGAGCAGCAAAGGTGCAAGAATCGTGGAGTGTTAATTTGGGTGGGTTGAGCTATTCCCACATGGAGTGTATGGCTGGTACGGTGGAGTGTAGTGGTTGGTGGGTTGAGTAGTCTCCCAAATGGGCTTGCATATGTTTCTTGATGTTGCATGTATTTTGAAATGGGCCTATGGGCCATCATTATCTGAATAAGGGGCTAAGGCCCGCTTTATTGTAATCTGAAAAGGGCTCGCCAATACCACTATTACCCGAATGGGCTTAGGCCCAATGGGCTTGAGTGACTTGGACTTTGAATGGGTTTTCCTTACACACCGAGTTTCCCCAAACTCACCCCTTTTATTTTCATCCACGCAGAAATCCCCAACCATAGTGGGCTTGGAGTCGTGAGGGAATTTGAGTGGCCACCCGCTCGAAAGTTTGATTTTCTTCGTGAACTAGACATCTTTTAATTACGTTTGAGGTTTTGGGCTTTTAAATGTAATAAAGCCGCTTATTTATTTTTGATGGTTTTATTATGTATTACTAAGATAGGCAATACTTATTTTAACTGTTGAAATTAGATAGCTTTAGGCGCGTTTTCAAAAACAACAGTTGATTTCAAAATAACACGACAACAAGCAAAGCTTCCATAATGAAAGTATTTTCCAAAATTAATCACTTTTCCTAAAAATGACTTAATCGAATCGGTTTCCTAGAAATATCCATGACGTTAAGGTGTGGCAATGGCGGTATGCATGTCAGGATTGGATCCGAAGGAGGTTGGTACTTAGCGATCCGATGGACTCACCACCTCTTTTCCGGTTTCCTACAGTGCATGACTTCCATTCACTTTAACCCTTAATGAATTAATCTTTTGAACATCAAGTACGATTTTCTAGACTTAGAATGGAATTTTTTTTTTTTACGTTTTTGATGTGGCATGCTGGATCCGGCCATAACTTCTGGGCCGGGTTTGGGGTGCTACAGGTTTGGGTAGATGTAAATAGGTCATGAGTTAAGGGTTTTAGTAGGTTTAGAGGTTTGGTTGGGTTTTGATGAAATCGGGCCCGGGCAATTTGGGCTTCTACAATTAATTTAACATTTCACATTTATATTTCAAGGATTCATTTCAAATGTGCCTTTTACATATCTATCTATATAAACATTTCAGTATAAACATTTTATAATTATTTCCATATAACCAATTCATATAATCATTTAGTATATCTATTTTCATATAATCAATTCATATAATCATTTCATATATTCATTTTATATAATCATTTCAGTATAATCGTCTCATATAGCCATTTCATATTACACATTTAACACAAAATCATTTTGTAAATTACATTTCGTTTAAATAATTCATATAAATCTCTCATTCCATATAACTGCTTTTATATACTTGTTTCATTTTATACATTTAACACAATGTTAATAAACATTAATCCTGTCAACCACAATCATTCAACAGGTGAGTTTTATATACATGAGTTGCATAATCTAACCAATCATACAAGATCATTCAATACCAAGTCACAATATAATAGAAATCATGTAAACATTTATATAATTTATTAGCAAGTCATTTAACCATTAAAAATCTACCCGATGAATGATATAAACAGATACATATATGCGGTAATCCATCCAAGACATGCCAAAAAGCTCAAAAGAGCCAAACCAATCAAAAACATGCCTGGGCACCAAGTGACAAGCTCGTAGGCTAACATCTACCCCCTATAACATGCCAGAATCATTGTAAATATAACACGATAGTCTGTAACAAATGCTGGACTCCGGTAGATTCGATGGATAATAACAAGTCAAGAATCATCATCTCATCACAAGTCAATCCCGTACAGCGCGCAATATAACCTATTAGCATGCCAATTGTATCATATCCTATCTTCATCTGAGCTCGATACATGTAATCGTATAATAGTTTACATTTCAATCCATTTTCTCACCAATTCAATCGTAATATTTCAGATATAACCAATGTCATCAAATTACATAATTTTTAATAATAACATTACTAAATGATAAGCCATAAAAGTAACATGTTTTTAATCTCATTCTTGATGCATTTTAGATGATTATGTAAATTAATGAATTTGATACTCCTAATCCTTTAAATTCATGTTTCTATACTTAGGTGAGCATAAGAGAGCGAAAGGAGCAAAAAACAAGCCAAAATAGTTGTTTTCAGCATCCACACGGCTTGAGCATTTCAACATGGGCTGGCCACACACCCATGTGCCAACCCGTGTCGATTTCGTACCCTGTTTCCCAAACACGCTGAAAAACCCAATTTTTAAGCTTTCTGAGTATTCTAAAGTCTATAAATAACAATTAGAAGAAGACCTAAGGGAGTACGCAGAGAAGATTGAAGAAATTACTCGAGGAACACTATCGAAGCCAACTCAGAAGCGGATCTCTTTCAAGATTAAAGATCTATTTTTAACTTCTTTCGAAGCTTATTTGAATTTCTTTATGTCTTGTAGTTTTTCTGACTTTGAGATGTTTTCTTTTTAGATTATGAACTAAATTCCCTAGATACCTAGGGAAGATGAAACCTATGATGAATCTTATTTTTGATTTCTGAATTACATGATAAATAATTAATTCTTGTTCTCAATTATTTATGCTTATTTCGTGCTTTAATATTTTAGGGATATTAATTCATGTTTAATGTTCTTATTTCAGTGGAGCAAAAGTCTCTGTTTAAGAGTAGATATAGTATAATTGAGTGAAGTTACATACAATCCTAGAAATAGGACGACATAAATCTACAGGATTAGGGTTAAATCTAATAAGGGAATCCATAGATTCAGTAAATGCGATAATAAGGGTTTTAGTTAGAAAGAGATTTCGATTAATCAACCTAGAGTCAGTTGTTCTAACTCTCAAAAGAGATATTAACATAATTTAGGGATTTCTACGGATCAAGACACAAGTGAATAAATTATTTAATTCAAATTCAGAATAATAAGTGAAGTCTAGGTAGATTCTTTCCTGGATATTGTCTTTCTCTTTGGTTTTCATCAAATATTTTCCTAATTCATTCTCTGTCGCGTTCTTAGTTAATTGAGATTAGTAAATTTAGATTAAAACAATCATTCTAATTTATCGGCTAAATAATAGAAAAATAGTAATTACTAGTACTTTTAGTCCTCATGGATACAATATTCCTTACTCACCATAGCTATACTATTTTTCGATAGGTGCGCTTGCCTTTGTCGTAATTATAGTTCATTTAGTGACCATCACTAAAATATACAAAATAATACCATATGAACTTACCTAAACACAATAACTACGAACACTTCAACGACAACTACTTAATGACTTTTTATTTCTCGCAATTATCAACCAACTAACCCGTTTATTGATCTAAATATAATATTTTCATTCAATTAACTAATTAAAATACTTTAAAACACTTAAATTCACATATATAATCCTTTATCAATATTTTACACTTTTACCCTAAACTTTACCTTTTGTTTAATTTAGTCTTAAACCTGAAACTTTTACAATTATCACAATTAAACCCAAAACCAAACTAGCCAAATTTTTAATTATACATATACAGCCCATAATTGTTGAAATTTCACAATAATTTCATGCTAAATTTATTATTTTATCAATTCAGTCCTTAAATTTAAAACTAACCAAAAACACTTAACAAAATAGTCCTAAAACATTTCCAAGCTTCAAAATCTTCCATTTAATATCAAGAACATCCAAAAATAATCAATGGTAATTTTATTAAACTTTAACAGTTTTGAAAACGAAGATACGGATTAACTGAACCTAATTGCAATGATCTCAAAAATATAAAATTTACGAAAAATGGATGAAAAATGACTTACCATGCAAGCAAATATCAATGGTCGAGCCAAGCTTTAGCTATGGCGTTTCATTCCATTTCAATTTTGGTGGAAGGAGAAATGGTGTTTCATTCCATTTCAATTTTGGTGGAAGGAGAAATGGGGAAGATGATAAAATAATAAAATGGTTTTCTTTCACTTTTGTTTTATTATAAAACATGTTAATTTTAATTAAATATATTTTAACATATAAAATACTTAAAAACAATCCCACTATCGAATAAGGAAATAGCGATTAACTTTTGTAACTTTTACAATTTAGTCTTTTTTTTTAATTAACTATCGAATCACTAAAATTTCCAGATTGAACTTCAATATACCTATATAGTAACACTGTAAATATTTAATAAAAATATTTATGGGCTAAGTTTATAGAAATGAGGTCCCGAAACCTCATTTTTCAAAATCCACTTGTACTTATATTTTCATTCACTTACCAAAAATTATCAAATCAAAAGTCAATATAATGCTATATTTGGCTTGTAAATATTAAATAATAATATTTACGAACTCACTTATCCGATTTGTTGTCTCGAAACCACTAAAAAACAAACTAGTAAATAATGCCAATGAGAGTATACCATTCACCCATTTATTGCAGTATGAATTCCACTATTGTGAATAATGTTATATACTACAAAAGTCGTATACCAATGCATCAGTTTTTAGTTCCTTATCTATTTGAACTCAAGTTTTTACTTACATCAAAGTATAAGAATCGCGCATACATAATCTATCATGCACTCAGGTTTAAGGTATGTCACATTATAAACGTCACAAGTGAATAAATTTATAAACTAATTTAAAATTTAACTTTTTTAATTAATCAAAACTAAATGAACTCATCTACACTATTCTAAATTCACATTTTATATAAAACAATTACATGCTTTATATACTTTTATTAAAAAATCCTAATCACCTAAAAATATAATTAAATTTTGAGTAGTGTATTTCAAAAAAAAAAAAAATTGGTAAAGGTACATGGTGTTGGCTACGAGGCTGCCATCCACATTGGGTGAAGGGTCCTCATCTCCCTCCCCGTCTTAATTATTTGGCAGGCCTAAACCCTTTATTTTTATTTTTATTTTATTTTACGTTACTTGCATGATTGACAGCTTCATGCAATCCATAACCTAGTTTCAAAATAAATAAATAAATTGAAATTTATCTCACAAACTTATCAGTATCACTATCATTTTCATCTTTAATTATAAGTATTATAGTAGGTTGTTTTCTATTACTCTTCCCTTTTAACATTCTTTCTAAATAGAAATTGAATAATAATTTATATACAATTTAACTTAATTTTTAAAGAAAATTAATTTTATAAAACACAATAATTTAATAATCACAAATTATTTCATCTTTTAAGTTTTAAATTTTAATTAAGGTTGTGAATACCGTATTGATAGACAACTCATTTTTATTATGGTATTCATATATACCAATATTAATATGTTTTGATATATTATTTCGGGTTTTCAATATTTCTAAATATTTTTCATACATATTATATGTATACATATAAATATATCTCAATTATGTACTTATAAATATATGGGCAAACAAAACCCATAGCCATCCAATTATCAGTGTCTTTTACCCAACTCCAAATTTTTAATTTAATTACTATCGTTATCGACATTCCATATTTCGTCACCCTTTTGTTAAATCATTAGCTGAATTTTGATGTGGTCTTTTTATTGGTATAATAATAAATTTAGTTTTCGATATTTATAAATTATATCAATTTTATTCTAATTTTAAAAATAATAAATTTAACCCACAACTGTACACATTTTATCAATTTAGTCTTTGTTTAAAAATTGAAAAAGATAAAAAAATTTAAAACCTTTTAAAAATGGAATATTACTAAAACTTCATTTTTCAATAAAATAAATAAAATTTTTAAAATATATTTTAAAATAAAAATATATTTTTATTAATTTATATGTTTTTAAAGATTTTTAAAATTTTTATTTATATTTATCGCGTATCTTTATGTGATTGGTTGTCAGTATTATGTCAACATTAACTAAAGGTACTAATGTAAAAATACCAAAATGTATGACAAACAAATTTAAGTATCAATTAAGTGGAGAAAAATTTAAATGTTAACTAAATACTTTTCAATAAGTATTAACCCTTGATTGTAATTGGATTGTTTTGCTTTTGCTTAGTGTATTTGCCCAAATTTGGATTTATAATCGGTGATTTTGATGGGTGAAGATGAAGATGGATTGAGGATAGCGATAGGTGAACATGGTGTTGATAGTTTTACGTTTAGATTATGGCGTTGAATGGGGTTAGCCAAAGTGCTTTGATATTTTTTTAAGGTAGGTTTGGATGGGTAATTGAGTGTGGTGTGTTTAGTTTATTTTTTGTCTTACGCTATAATATCGTTATAATATTTAACGTCATTACATTTTGTATTAACTGCAAATAAACTCACTGTCCATCCAAACTCACCCTTAGAAGAAATAAAAGATGATAATGAAATTTTTGTCGAATAAATATGACAAAAGAAGAGGATAATGAAAATTACTTATTTCCTATACTTTATAAAAAATCAAAAGAAGAAGATTAATTTTTTTTTTGACTTTTGTAAAATTTTATGTATTTTTATAAAAAAATTGTTTTACTAATTTCTATTTTTAAAGTATTTTTGAATTTTTATCTATTCTTTTAAAATTTTTAGAATATAGACTAAATTGATAGAATGTAAAATTAAGCACTAAATATGTTAATTTTTAAAATTAGGGTCAAACTGATAGATTTTGTAAACATTAGAGGGCTAAATTTGTTATTATGAGAATAAGGAAAGACAATGTGAACATTTTGTTAATGATTTAAAGGAGGAAAAATCAAAATATCAAATGTTGATAACATTAATGACTAAATAAAAAAAAATTTGGAGTTAAATAATCAGAAAAAAAATGTTGGCATATGATTTTAATTTTTTTAACCCTTTTCTCCAATGTTTTAGAATTAGACCAATGTTCGAATTGATCAATTAAAATATCACTAAAATAAAAAAAAAATTGATTGAATTATTAATTCCTTTGGTTGTTTTTTTTGCGGATTCAATCAGTTTATATAAGCTCTCAATCTTATCAATTTAAAATCATTCTCAAAATTAATATCATGGTCAATTCTCATTCTAACTTATCTATTTGATCCGATTGAAATATCATTACTTGTTCCAAAAATAAAAATAAGGAGTCTTTATTCGTTCTAAAAAGGTTGATTCAGGCGCACAATGCGTGTAAAATACGCCCTTCTAGAATTATAAGAATAATTAATTGAAAAAATAAAATAAAAATGGTTTCCTCCTATTTAGGGAAAAGCCCAATCCTATACATAACTCCGTCGCGTTGATTGGCATCATTTTTGGGTACACGATGTCGTTTTCATTTCCTTGTTTTGTTCAAGTCAGAAATTTCCATTGATAAATACCCATTTTGTTTGCATTTGGTTCATATTTCATTTTCTAAGCTTAGATTTCTTTTTAAAAAAACACCCTATATATTATTATTAATCATGTGATAATCTTATTAAATGTTCTGATTATATCTGAATGTTTAGAACTATTTATAATCTCTTCCTACTCTATAAATAGAAGAATAATACGTTTCAACACGCTCAAATTTACATCTTCTTACATCAACAATAATACCCATACTAATTTAACGTGTACAAAAATTATATATATATATCATGAATACACACAATCCAAATATCTCAATTCAACCCAAATAAAAAAAAAGAAAAAGAAAAAAGAATGATTTCATTTCCTTTAAGCACGAGGTCCAACTTATTAAATACATGCACATTTTTTTTATAGAGAATAAACGCCTAAATCTAATTTTGATATGTGAATACAGTAAACTTTAATATTTTAACAAACCTTATCCTAAAAACTTGCCATATGCTTTAAAACATTTTGATCACATCTTTGAAAGCTTTACTGCTACTTCCATAATTTAATCATAACTAGTTTTCGGCCTCTATCATGTACTGATATTTAATTGTTGTATTTAAAACTTGTTTGTTTTTTTCTAAAATTATTATTTTAGTGAAAAGATATATTTAATTATTGAAGTAAATGTTGGAGTCAATTTTTAGAGCATTTGTATATTTTTTATTTTTTCACATAATTTATTGTTATACTTATATTTTGTGAGCTCTAAAGATGTAATTGAGCTTAAACGAATTCAAATATTGCTAAGCTTAAACTCGATATCGACTCAAACTTGGGAGCTCAATACTTGGCTCGAGCTTGATCGAACATGTATTCTTAAGTTCAAGCTACTCGATAAATAAGCTTAGGGTTAATAATATATATCAAAGGCAATAATATAATTTAATAATATAAAAATATGAAAAGCTTGATAAAGCTCACGAGTCATTTGAGTCAAGTATTGCTAAGTTTAAATTTGTATCAAGTCGTGTTTGAATTTTTCGAGTTGAACTCAAGTAACTTGCAAGCACCAATGTTTCATTTACACCCCTATGAGCTCAGCTTGCAACCATCAACCTCACAAGATGTCTCGCGAGCTAAAGAGAACTACAATATCAAGACTTTATCGACCAAGACTCTATGACCTCTCTCCCTCACAGATCTTTAGCATGGCAATCACATGTTGTGAGAACCACATTCCTGGTGGGGATATAATACTTGCCATCCATACATTGTATTTACCCGTTTTCCTAACATAACAACCCATACCTAGGAGGAAGGGAGGTCAACAGGTCGACTAAGCTTTAGGAAATATGAAATTAATGAGGGAAGGACACATGATGTCTCTAGAAGAATCAACATCGTCTTTTATAAGACCATCTAAGGCAAAGGAATCAAAATCTCTCTCTCTTCTCCCAAATTCTCACATGTAAAAACCCTTCTTCTTCCTCCTCCTAACTTGAATTACTTACAATCACTTACGTCTCTATGCCCATCAAATAAACCGTCAGAGTTACGGTGACAATCACAATGTGATATCAACATTAACCATTAGAATGAAATTATAAAAAAATAATTAGTTAAGTTGTAAGATGAATATTTGGAAATAATCATATTTTAGCCAAGTAATCACTATCAATTATGGCAAGTAGTTTGAACACAAAGTTGTCAAACGAAATTATTAATTACATTTCTAAATAATAATAAAAAAAGACTTCGGTCCTAAATTAATTTTAATTGTAAAATTCCCACATAATCCCCCAAAATAAAGGTAAAAAACAAAAGTGATTTTCACCACTTACTTGTAAATGTAAAACTTTCCTTCCACTTCTTACAATTTTATAAAAAAAAAAAGAAAAGAAAAATATTTAATTTGTGATTTAATTTATTATATTTTAAAGTTTTTGACTATACCCTTTGCGTGTATATAAACTCTCATTTCTCTCCCATTTTTCCTTTCATTGGAAAATAGTCCTCTCTTTTCTCTCTCTCTCTCTCTGTCTCTCGCGTCGGTCGTTTCTTTTCTTTTCATTTCTTTAGGAGGGTGGTCAATATGGGGTCTTCGATTTTGCCAGATCTCGGAGCTGAGATCTTGATCCCCGTTTGCGCCGTTATTGGAATTGCCTTTTCTCTTGTACAATGGCTTCTTGTTTCCAAGGTGAAGCTCTCCCCGGGTCGAGACTCGGGTTCCCCCGGTAACAACGGTGCGGGTGGGAAAAACGGGTATTCCGATTACCTCATTGAAGAAGAAGAAGGTCTTAATGACCATAATGTTGTTATTAAATGTGCTGAAATTCAGACCGCCATATCTGAAGGTTCTTGCTCTTTTCAACCCTTCTTTTTACATGTTTTTGAGGTCTGGGTTTCTTGAAAAGTGGATTCTTTTGGTCTTTTTTATGATTTTTATGTTGGGTTCCCGTCTTTGCATGTTGGAATTAGTTAAGCTGAAATGGTTCGTCTTTCTGAAGAAAAACGAGACTTTTTCTTGGTGTTCTGAACTTCAAGATCTTTTTCTAATCTTTGAGTTCTTTTTTTATGTTTGGTTGGTGGTGTTTTTGGTTTGTCTGTATAAAATTTGATATTGTTTTATGAATCATCACTGGGAAGAAGAAAGATTTTTGGAGCACGAGGTTTGTATTTCTTGATGTTTTCCTGTCCTAAGTGTCTGTATTTCTTGAGGTTTGTATTTGCTTGTACCAGATCTGGAATTCCTACTTCATATGGGGCTGCCCTGAATCAAGTTTTCAGTCGCCAGAACCCTTCAATTTGTTTACTCTGAAAGCCTTACTTAACAAATATATAAAAGTTGGATGGTTTATTTACTTTGTTTTCTTCCTTCTCTAAAAAAGAAAAAAGATTGTGTTTTTGCGTTAAATGTATCATACATGAATGATTGTCAGAGTAAAAGCTGATTTCAGCAAATGCTGCACTATTTCATGATATTATATGCTTTAGCACTTTATTTTACTTTTGGAAAGTGAGATGCTTTGGAATCATTTTTGTGCTTCTAAGATTGTAACATACTAAGTTACTTTTTGGTGTAACATTTCCAAGTTCGTTTCTGCTTTACACTTTATTTTTGTGTTTATAGGTTACTGTTCTTAAAAACAAAAGTATATATAGATTCAATATTTTTAAATTTGCCGTCAACAAAAGGTTGTATTGGAAAATGCAACTATTTTTCTGTTTTGAGAGGAATTATTTCGGTTCTATCTTTTATTTTATTGTTTTGGTACATTGCATCAAAGAATTAAGTGAGGACGGTAATAAGAAAACTCTAGCTTGTTCTGTAGATGATGTTTCTAACATAGTACTTTTCTTGCAAGGGATTACTGGATTACATTTAGTTGCTCTGTTTATTGCCTTTTCTGTTGTTGATTTTGGAGAAGACTTTCCCCATTAGCTAATTTTGGACTTATGAGTTTGCAGGAGCAACCTCATTTCTTTTCACCGAGTACCAGTATGTTGGCATTTTCATGGTTGCTTTTGCAATCTTGATTTTCCTTTTCCTTGGCTCGGTAGAGGGTTTCAGCACAAAGAGCCAGCCTTGCACTTATGACAAATCTAAGATGTGCAAACCTGCTCTTGCCACTGCTATATTCAGCACAGTATCTTTCTTGCTCGGTGCTGTCACTTCAGTAGTTTCTGGCTTTCTTGGGATGAAAATTGCTACCTATGCTAATGCTCGAACCACCCTGGAGGCAAGAAAGGGAGTTGGGAAGGCATTTATTACTGCATTCAGATCTGGTGCTGTCATGGGCTTTCTTCTTGCTGCAAATGGTCTTTTGGTGCTTTACATTGCCATCAACTTATTCAAGCTCTACTATGGTGATGATTGGGGTGGTCTTTTTGAGGCAATCACTGGTTATGGACTTGGAGGTTCATCCATGGCGCTTTTTGGAAGAGTTGGTGGAGGCATCTATACGAAAGCTGCTGATGTGGGTGCTGATCTTGTAGGCAAGGTGGAAAGGAACATTCCTGAGGATGACCCTAGAAACCCAGCTGTAAGTAACTTGTATCTACTAACATGTTATGGCACTTAGAATTATGAAATTGAGTTTTGGTTCCTCATGTTGGGTTTTCACTTGTTGCTGAGTTGCTTTCCTGTTTTCAGGTGATTGCTGACAATGTTGGGGATAATGTTGGTGATATCGCTGGGATGGGATCTGATCTTTTTGGGTCCTATGCTGAATCATCTTGTGCTGCACTTGTTGTCGCTTCCATCTCTTCTTTTGGCATCAATCATGAATTGACTCCGATGTTATATCCTCTCATTATAAGTTCCGTTGGTATCATTGTTTGTTTAATCACCACCTTATTTGCTACTGATTTCTTTGAGATCAAGGCTGTTAAGGAAATTGAGCCATCATTAAAGAGGCAGCTTATCATCTCCACTGTTCTCATGACTATCGGAATTGGGATTGTTAGTTGGGTAGCTCTTCCATCTTCCTTTACCATTTTCAATTTTGGAGATCAGAAAGCTGTGAAGAATTGGTAAACTCTTGGTGCTTCTTTCATTGAGAAATATCATCATATGCTTGCATTAGAATGAGTGTGACATTGAATTCCATCTGCAGGCAGCTATTCTTATGTGTTGCTGTTGGTCTTTGGGCTGGCCTAATTATCGGTTTTGTAACCGAGTACTACACTAGCAATGCATACAGGTAATTAGTCTGGATGGTATCTATTTTTCTCTTGGACTATCCTTTGTTGTCATTGATTTTAACTGTGTACTTTCTCCTGCAGCCCTGTACAAGACGTTGCTGATTCCTGCAGGACTGGAGCAGCGACTAATGTTATTTTCGGCCTTGCTTTGGGTTACAAGTCTTGCATTATTCCTATTTTTGCCATTGCAATCAGTATTTTTGTTAGTTTCAGCTTTGCAGCTATGTATGGCATTGCTGTTGCTGCCCTTGGAATGCTGAGCACCATAGCTACTGGATTGGCTATTGATGCTTATGGTCCCATCAGTGATAATGCTGGAGGCATTGCTGAGATGGCTGGCATGAGCCACAGAATTCGAGAGAGAACTGATGCTCTTGATGCTGCAGGAAACACCACTGCTGCTATTGGAAAGGTTTGATTTGTTTTCACTGAAGTACCGGGCATACAGTTTCTCTGCTTGTTTGATTTATGTCACCTCTGGATTGCATTGGCATAACAAGTTCTAATGCAGGTTTTAGTGTTTTGGTTGGCATTGATGTCTTTGCAAAAATGTTGCATTTGTCCCTTGAAGCCAGCTTGTGTTTGCTTTTCCAAGTCCTTATTTTTTGCTTTAGTGTAAATTGAACTTTAACATTTATTCTATATTTTGATTACTTACTAAGAGATTTGCCCTTGAAACTGTTACTGCTTGAGCATCTTTGTTTTCTTCTTTGGTTTGTCTGTTGAGAACTAATTGTTGTACTAAGGCCTGTAATGTAGTTGCACTTATTTTTGCTTCACGTAGCATTTATGTGTTTGCTTGCTTGAAGAAAATGTGATCTATATTTTTGCATTACGGTGATAATGGGTATTCATTTGTACACTCCTAATTTCTTTTCAGGGTTTCGCCATTGGTTCAGCAGCCCTTGTGTCCCTTGCCCTCTTTGGTGCCTTTGTGAGCCGTGCTGCTATTTCAACAGTTGATGTATTGACCCCTAAAGTTTTTATTGGGTTGCTTGTTGGGGCAATGCTTCCTTACTGGTTCTCTGCTATGACCATGAAGAGTGTGGGAAGTGCTGCTTTGAAGATGGTTGAGGAAGTGCGTCGGCAATTTAACACGATCCCAGGTCTCATGGAGGGCACTGCTAAGCCAGACTATGCTACCTGTGTTAAGATCTCTACTGATGCTTCCATCAAAGAAATGATCCCACCTGGTGCGCTAGTTATGCTCACACCCCTTATTGTTGGGATCTTTTTTGGTGTTGAAACTCTCTCTGGTGTCCTCGCTGGATCCCTCGTCTCTGGCGTCCAGGTAATGTTAACAAGTCTTAATATCGGGTCACCACAACCTTGTGATTCTCCTACAAAAGGATCATTTTTAAGTTGTTTCTGTCTTGGTAATATTTGTAGATTGCTATCTCCGCATCGAACACAGGGGGTGCTTGGGATAATGCTAAGAAGTATATCGAGGTATCCATGATTTGACTGACTGTAATTTTGATGTTTTGAAGTTAATGGTTCTATTATATTTATGGTGTGGACTTTGTTGTGGAATGCAGGCCGGTGCTTCAGAACATGCAAGAACTCTTGGTCCCAAAGGATCAGAACCACATAAGGCAGCTGTTATCGGTGACACCATTGGGGACCCTTTAAAGGATACATCCGGACCATCACTGAACATCCTCATCAAGCTAATGGCTGTTGAATCACTTGTCTTTGCACCCTTCTTCGCCACACACGGTGGACTGCTTTTCAAGATATTTTAAGTAAAAGAACACAAAAACGGTTCCAGTCTGCGGGTTCTCTTCCAAATCTCCTTTTTTTTTCATAAGTATAGTTTTAGTGTGTAGCACATTTTGACATATCCTCTTAAAGGTTGAATCTATAGCGAAAATTTTCCCTTGTAAAGGGTTGACAATGAAATCAATGATGATGATGACTATGATAATGGTCAATCTAGAAAAGAGTTAAGAACTGTATTGTCACTTTCTTTTGTTCCATGGAAGAAGGCGTTTTGTTTGTATTGCTCTGAAATTCATGTTATAAATTGCAGGCAAAACTCAACAATTGAGTGTATGACAAATGAAGCCATCATTTTTAATCCACTGGGAAAAGTGCTGTTTTACTTGCTAGACCTGTTACATTCTACCAAGCTTATATAACTTTTTTTTAAAATAAAAATAATTGAAGAAATAATCCTTGCTGAAATCTCCTTTTCTGTGGCATCGAAATGGCACGTGACACAAAATCAAAATCGACCTTTAAATAATTATGGTGAAAAATTGTTTCTTTAAAATTTAAAATATATCTTACATAGATTAGGCTAACTTTAATCACAACTTACAAATAAAATTTATTTCCATAACTTTTCCAACTTAAATTATCAAAATTCTTAAATCTTTTTAATATGGGTTAGTAATAAATTAATTTAATTTTTCTCGTGATTTATTTTAATTTCTTTTATCTAATATTAAGTTTAAATATGTAGGAATTATTCTTTATTTCATTTTTAACTATTGTAATTCATGTCTAAATTATTTTTTTCGTGTTATTATACCAGTAACCAAATTGGTTATAAATTTTTAAATTAAATGCTGATTTATTTTTCCTTTGGTTAAAATATGCTATAAGTTCTTGTATTTTTCAGAAATTTAGAATTTAGTCTATTTTTATTTCTAAGAATTTAGTCTCTACTTTTTAAATTTCAAAATTTTGGTCCAATTATTAGCACTATTATGTTTATTAAATTTGTTGGTGTAAAATTTTGAAATAAGAAAATACTTACTTAGTAGCAAGGTGGAGCCAGGGTGACAAGGCTCCACCCTCTAAAATGGAAAATTTTCCAATTAGGTCTCTTTATAATTTGTAAAATCTTAAATTAATAATGATAAAATTACATTTTGACCCCTAAAATGATAAAATTAATCTTTTAAAATTATAAAATATAAGCTATAAAATAATGAAATTACGTTTTACTACCGTAAAAATATATAATTTAATTTCGCTCCCTAAAGAAAATTTCTTGCTTCTCCTCGCTTAATAGTTATGTAATGAAAAAATGATATTGCAATAAATCTGAATTTAATAAAAAACTTAATACTAATAACAATTAGACTTTCATTTTAAAATTTAAAAATAAAGAGATTAAATTTCTTAAAATAAAAGTAAGAAAACTAAATTTTAAATATATTGAAAGTACATGTACTTAAAAGCACAGTTTAACTTTTTTTTGAAGTTGGCATTGACTTTTAAAAATTTGGATAAACTAAGGCTTCGTTTGGGGCGGCGGTGCGATGCGTTTAGCTTAATTTTTATCTCAAGCTACAGTATTATTACAGTATCTAATTTTACCGCTACCGCTGTTTTTACACTAACCGCAAGTAAACGCACCGCCCATCCAAACTCACCCTAAATCTAATATCACTATACTATTAGCGAATTTATGTTTTAGTCACTCAATTTTAAAAATGTTACAAAATGGTTAATAAATTATTCAAAAGTTTTTTTTTAAGTAATTGAGAAGTTGAGTTTTATTTTTAAGCCTAATTAGTAAGTTTTAAGTAACGATTCGATAATTAATATAATGTATTAATATTTAATGACAAGTAAAATAATATACCTTAAATTCAAGTTAATTTGATAGTCAGCGTTATCGGAGAATAAAATTATTAAATTTTTTATTTGTATATATAAGCAGTAAATGAAAAGAAATGAGTTAAATAAAAAATTTTGAATTATTTAATAACAATTTTGTAATTTTGTGGAGTTGAATAACTAAAATCATTAGCTTTTGAGAAACAATGGTGCTGCAGCCGCTCCCTCTTTCTCTAGGGCCGCTAAAACAGTACCCCTTGAAATCTTAAGTTCATTGCTGATTTTGGACACACCCATAGTCGAAAGGGTCTCAGGGTCAGCCCTCTTTCGCCGGTTGCTGCCGATTGCCAATTTTAGGTGCATAAGCAGAGATTTCCTTTCTGCTAAACAAGTCATGATTACTCATCATTGTCTCCATCCGTCCCTTTCCAAGCCCTCTCTTTCTTTTCTTTCCTCTTCCTCTCCACCTTTCCTCCAACACCTCTCTTTCCTTCCAAAATCACCTTCAATAACAAAACCCGTACTTGTCCATTCCGTTAAACCACTCCATGTCAAATGCTCCTCCACCAATTCCACATCCCAATCCCACCCAGACCATGCACCACCCATTTCCACCCTCAAGATTGCCATCATTGGCTTCGGTAACTACGGCCAGTTCCTTGCTAAAACTCTTGTTTCTCAAGGCCACATAGTTTTAGCCCACTCGAGATCCGATTATTCCCACGTAGCCAAAAAACTGGGAGTTCCCTTCTTCTTAAACCCCCACGACTTATGTGAGCAACACCCAGAAATTATACTCCTTTCTACTTCAGTTATCTCAACCGAACAAGTTTTGAGAAGTCTTCCTTTACAAAGACTTAAACGCTCCACGTTGTTTGTCGATGTTTTATCCGTCAAAGAGTTCGCCAGGAATCTACTCCTCGATTCCTTGCCTCCTGATTTCGATATCATTTGTTCGCATCCCATGTTCGGACCACAAAGCGCCAAGCAAAGCTGGAAAGACCTCTTCTTTGTTTACGAAAAGGTTAGAATCGGAAACGAATCCTCCAGGGTTCAAAGATGTGAACAATTCCTTGGAATTTTTCAGAGTGAAGGGTGTAAAATGGTGGAAATGAGCTGCCAGGAGCACGACAAGCTTGCGGCGGGGTCACAGTTTATGACACACACGGTTGGAAGAGTGTTAGACATGTTGGGGTTGGAGTCAACGCCGATTAATACAAAGGGTTATGAGACTTTGTTGGATTTGGTTGAGAATACTTGTAGGGATAGCTTTGATTTGTATTACGGGTTGTTTCTGTATAATAAGAGTGCTTTGGAGATGGTGGAGAGGTTAGATTTGGCCTTTGATGCTTTAAGGAATGAACTTTTTGGTAGGCTGCATCACGTTGTGAGGAAACAGTTGTTTGAGAATGGAGAGAAGGTAAAGAGTGTGCATGATAGTAGTTACCAAAATGGTGCTGCATCGGCTTTCAGCTCAAATGCTTTGAGGTATTTCTTGGATGTCACGTTTGTTTCTTTAATTTTTTGTTCAATTCAACATGCATGGCATAGATAGTAACTATTCTTTTAGCTTCTAGACTGAAGACTTTCTATATCAATTGAAGGTGAATAAGGAAGATCACAGAGAATTTAGAATTTTTCTTGGTTGTACAGGCTGTTTATGGTTAATGCTTTTGTTTTGATAGTCGTTTAATATTAAGATCATGGCCTGAATTGCTAGGAATGAAGGATTTTAGTATCCTTTTTCTTCCTTGACATGGTTAATTTCGTATTAAATGCATAATAATTTGTGAAGTTTATAATAGATCTAGGATTAATAGACCTTTAAAAGTGCTTGGGAGAGAGTAAGTTGGGATTATTGTGATGCAAATTGTATAATATATTTACTGTCTTTTACTGGAACTTTCAGATATCAAGATGTTACTATACCTTATGAATTTAAAGGAAAGATATCGGGAAGTGTTGATGACAATTCAAAGCTCAAGGTGGCGATTGTTGGATTTGGAAACTTTGGCCAGTTCCTTGCAAAGACTCTGGCTCGTCAGGGCCACTCTGTTTTAGCCTATTCTCGAACTGATTATCGAGATGCAGCTCAGAAATTGGGGGTTTCTTTCTTCTCTGATGCTAATGACCTCTGTGAAGAGCATCCTGAAGTTATTCTCTTGTGTACCTCGATTCTTTCGACTGAAAAAGTTCTCAAGTCAATGCCTTTTCAGAGATTGAAGAGAAGTACTCTGTTTGTTGATGTACTATCAGTGAAGGAGTTTCCAAGGAATTTGTTTCTTCAACATTTACCGCCAGAGTTTGATATTCTATGCACACATCCCATGTTTGGACCTGAAAGTGGTAAAAATGGATGGAACGAGCTTCCTTTTGTTTTTGATAAGGTGAGGATTGGAAATGATGAAAGACGGGTAGCTCGATGTAATAGTTTCCTTGATATTTTTGCAAGAGAAGGATGCCGAATGGTGGAGATGACATGTGCAGAACATGATTGGCATGCGGCAGGTTCTCAATTTATTACCCATACGATGGGCAGGGTTTTGGAGAAGTTGCAGTTGGAGTCTACACCAATTAACACAAAAGGTTACGAGACTCTGTTGAAGTTGGTGGAGAATACAGCAGGCGACAGCTTTGAGCTTTATTATGGGCTTTTCATGTACAATGTAAATGCTATGGAACAGCTTGAGAGAATGGATTTTGCGTTTGAGTCATTGAAGAAGCAGCTCTTTGGTAGATTGCATGGTGTTCTTCGGAAGGAACTGTTTGGAGATTCAGAGAAGCTTGAGGTATTGCAGGAGAAATCAGTTAGGAAAAATGGTGCAGCACTTTCATCTTCTCCGGAGAGTGTTAAAATCAGCTAGCTCTATGTTTTTGTTTTTATCCGTAAGTTATATTGTTAATCTTTATCTTGCTGTAGTTTGTACTACTACTTTTAGGCCATTTTAATATCTATTTGACTCTCAAAAGATCAAAAGGCTGTTTAAGCTAAAATTTCTTAAAATCAAGGCTTTAGTGTTGATCCTCAAAAGTCTTGCTTGCTTGAGGGCATGGAAGTATTGCCTCTGGCAACTGTTTAAGTTTGTAAATTTATCTTATTGTAGGTTATCTCACGTACTCTATGTTGCTGTATCTCTTCCTGTCTTCCCTTTTTATTAGTATAATTTTGATGGATACATTGTATACGTATGTGTCTATTTATGTATATATTTATATATCTGTTAATTAGATAATTATCATTCTATCATTCTGGTATTGATTTGGCATTTTTTTACTTGTGAAGGATTTCACTTGATGTTATTTCTACATTATGGTGATCGGGTCTCTTACTGCTCACTGGAATCAGCAGGTGAAGGACTTGTTAATGGTGTACGAACCCCATGCACGTCATCGTTGCTGCAAAAGTGAAGTTTCTTTTTATTTATTTATAGATTTATTTCTAGTGTACTTCGGGAAGCAAATGATGCCTACAAGAGGGTCTGTTTCTGAATAATAAGGAAATTGTAGTTGTAGACTATAAAATAAATATGAGCACTGAGATACAGAACATTAGGACAGGAAGAATTGTCAGAAGTTGGCATTGGTGATAAATCATAATAATGAAAGAAATATAGGTGATTTGATTTCAAGTGACGTAGGGCCCCAGGAATATGATGCTTCAATCAAAATTTTGTCTTGACTGTAGTTGTTTACCAGATCCTGAGTTATCCCTTTGTAGGAGGTAGCAGTTTGTTTTTATTTTCTATTATTCTTTGTAAAGGAGGTGGCCATTGTTGTATCACTTATATTTCTGTAGCATTGCCACTCCATTTTGTTGAGTGTAGGAGCTGTGCCAGATAATATTCCACATTTCATTGTGGTGATTATTATATATAAGAGAGAATCCACTGATGCTACTGAGTTATTGCTAGTAGTTTAGTCTCCAGTATGATTTTTCTACTCAAGCTACTTGCACAATGGATGTTTCTCATCACAGACACGTCTGAATCTTTTTCTGTATGTCTCTTACTGTTGGTGATTAGCATTCTTTAGGCATACACTAGGACCTTGTTTAAAACCATTCTCATTGGAGCATTTCTAATCTTGTAAGTTGTAACTTCAGGGTAATATTAACTTAAACGTTACCCTTCATCCGTGTCGAAGGTAACTTCTGTTGTTTAGCATTCAAGCCTAGATGAGATATGATGAACCAACAATTGCTGGCGTATGCACCTCATGCTTATACATATTTTTAGCTGATTTATTCAATTCATTAGTTTTATCTGAAATTACTTTATATTAAAAATATTATTTATATTATTTTATGAATATTTGAAAACTATAATTTTTGTAGTTTATTCTTTTTATCATTACTATTTATTTCTTAATAGTCAAAGCTCAAACCTGAACACCAGTATCAGTTATACTCCACTATAAGAAATCTGAGTAATAATGGTATTGTTAAACAATGTAGGAGAAAATAAAAATAAATCGATCAATCAAAAATAGGAAAAAGAAGTTACAAGGTAAACTTGGACAGTTTTATAAATTGAATAACTGCAAATTTTAAAAGTATTTTCATGTTAAAATAACATTTGCATGTTTATGAAAATTGAAGTTTTAAAAAATAATAATTCTAAGTTGCTATCTTTATTCTTCAAGTTAAAAAAAGGTGAAAATAAATAAAAATTAAACGTTAAAAACATGTGTTGTATGTATAGGTGCATGATTTTAAAGATATGTATACCTCACTTTTACATTCTATAGTAATTTTGTTTTATTTATTTTTTGAATTTGTTAATATAGTTGGTATCTAATTTACTTCGATAAAAGCATTAGTCAAAAGCATATTATGTATAGTATATATGATTAAACTTGATGCTTCAAAAGGCATGCATCAAATCTAAAAATAGCCTTTAATCCTTGCAAGTTCTATGCATGAAATTTTACTTCCTCAAGTGCTACTTTGCCTTTCTGAAAGCAGTCATAGTTAAAAGAAGCATAATATTTCACATTCCTGTATAACCTTGGCCTCTAATCATCTATCAAGGCTTCCACAGGTCCAATCTCCTTATCTACCTCTGCTTCATTAGACATTGCCACAGATATCCTTGGCTTGTCTGTGTTAGTCACCGCCTTGTGCACAGGGCTCTTGAATATCCTGTTACTCATTATCTGCATCCATTCACAACATATTCAACTAATTCCATACTTCATTTTCTTTTGCAGCTCAATGCTGTATTATACAGATTCAAGATTTCAGTGCTTAATGTTAAAAGTTCATACCTGCATTTGGTCACCAAGATTGACAACAAGAGCACGAGGGATGAGAGGAACTGTGATCCATGCCCCATCTTTGACAATTTGAAGGCCTTCCACTTCTTCGTCTTGTAATAAGACTGTCACACCTGATCTATCCGAATGTGGATAGAAGTTGAACCTCACTTGCATTGCAGTGTTGTCTCCAAACTGACCCGAGAAACTATTCTTTTCAAAGTCAAGTGATTTAGCCATGGCCTTAAAGGGAAGATCCATCATTTGCTTTACCTTGGGGGAGTATGCATGCAAGATATCCCTGCAAGTATTCAACTAATAGTACACAGTTGTTCAAGAAAATAGAAATATCATAAATCCCAAACTATTAGACAGCAACTACATCACAAATCCACAAATTTTGGCCCCAAAATTCCTTTTGTGCTTTTAAGTGTAAGTTGTTATACCTGAAATTATGTGGGTTTTCAGGCGAGAGATTGAGGTTTCTTTGATTTTCAGGACATACCCTAAGAAATAAGCGAGTGTTCCAGTCAAGAACTTGTCTTTCTGAGACTATCAGATCATGGCCATAACCCTCCACCTCATTAGCTGCTCTCGAGTTTTTCAGCTTCTCATCCTGTGGGAGTCCAAAAAATTGTTTTGCAACTCCATGGACGAATTGGAAATCCCATGGCCAATAGCCAGACACACAACACATTTATTTAAAAGGACGAAACATATATTCCTAACCTCCTTTGAGGACCCAGCGTTGTGGTGGAGCAATCGAAATATATATAATACACCAAAAGTTATCAGATGGGAAATATTTGGTTCTTAACCAAAAACCATTTGTAACAAGGAGAACTTATGGTAACTTCTTGGCCTGACTCGAATTAGTAATGCTGCATGTAGTATGGTATGCCCCCAAGTAGAAATTGGAAGTTTTGACTTCATAAGTAATGGTCTTGCAATCAATTGAAGATGTTTGATTAATGATTCAGCAAGATCGTTTTGTGTATGAACATGTGTTACAGGATGTTCAACATTTATCCCAATAGACATACAAAAATCATTAAAAGTTTGGGAAGTAAATTCACCAGCATGTTTCGAGTTGATAACAAGGACACATGCAACCATCTAGTCAAAGCATCGAGTAAAACCATAAAATATCGGTGGTTTGATTCTAAATAGAGTTCGAAATCGTTGTATTACTTATTCTTATTATTCACTATTACTATAAATCTATATTGATTTGTCCTTGTATCCGATTTAGAAAAGTGATAGATTCATAATTTATCTTGGTTGGTGATGGCCGAATTATTAATTTGCTTTGAGAGCAAGCGTCACATGAAAAATTATTAGCTTGAAGAATCTTTTGGCTCTTCAATGAATGTCCACATGAATTGTCAATAATTTTCCGCATCATATTTGAACCGGGATGGCCTAACCGGTCATACCAAATAATAAAGTCATTAGTAAACTTCTGACTTATTATAACATTTGCTTCAATTGTACTAATTCTCATCTAGTACAAACCAGAGGAGAGTGCAAACAATTTTTCCAAAATAATTTTATTTTCTTGAATTATACTCGTAATTTGAAGATACATCATTCCCTTCACTTATTGTCTTAATATGATATCCATTATGGCGAATATCTTTAAAACTCAACAAATTTCTTTGAGACTTAGGAGAGTATAACGCATCATTAATTTGAAACGTAGTTCCTCTAGGCAACAATATACCGTAGCCTTCTATGATTTTGGTACTACCAAATATAGTACTTATACTAGCTTTTTGCATTGTTAAATGAGAAAAATATTTCTTATTCTTAAGTATAGTATGTGTAGTTGCACTGTTTGCTAAGCATAAGTCTTCACCATTTGTTGCTAATTGAATTTGAGAGGTATTCATATTTTTCAAAGAAAACAAATAAATGTCATGTAAATTTTTAAAATATATAAAATTTTCATAAATACACAACAAGAAAACATACTTTTAGCGGCGTTTTTAGTGGCGTTTGAATGAAAAACGCCGCAAATATTAAACATTAGCGGCGTTTGAAACAAAACGCCACTAAAAGCTGAGCAATAGTGGCGTTTTCATTCAAAACGCCGCTAAAAACTGAGTAATAGTGGCGTTTTTATTCAAAACGCCGCAAAAAACTGAGAAATAGTGGCGTTTTATTCAAAACGCCGCAAAAAGCTGAGATATAGTGGCGCTTTAGGTCCAAACGCCACAAAAGGTTGAGCTATAGTGGCGTTTTTGTAAAAACGCCGCTAATATTTATTATTTTAAATACTCTATTTTGTAATCCCCGAAATGCCTTAGTATTTTTCCAAAATTAGTTCCCCCTCCCCAAGACCAAACTTAATCAACTACTTTTTAGTGCATCGATTTTTATTTTGAATCTTATAAAATTGAATCCAACTTAAATATTAAATTTTTACGTCTCAAATTACAAATTCAACTTGAATTCAAGTTTTTACAATCTCAAGTACTGAATCATATTAAATTAGGGACATAACTACGGGGTTGAAAGGATTTCGGCCCCCCTAAAATGAATTTTTTTTATTTAAATGCTACCATACAAACTAAATCCTTAATTATATGGGTCTAATATTTAAACCCTACATAAACATTAAAACTCTAAACCGTAAAAATAAATTATAAATGGAAAAAATATGGGGACTTATAATGTTCCAATAAGAAAGTGATCATCAGATTGCATTTTCACTTACAATTGAATTTTTGCCCCTAAAGGCTAATCCCAAAACCTTAAACTACATTAAACCCTAAAATATGAAGCCTAACCCCTAAATCATAACCGATGACCGCCTAATCCCTAAATCATAACCCATGATCTAAACTCTAAACCATTTAAACCTTAAACTCTAAAGCAATATCCTAAAACCTTAAACTACCTAATTAGACCCTAAAATATAAAGCATAACCCCTAAATCATAACCCACAACCTATAAGTACCTTTTAAACCTTAAAACTTCAAACTCTAAAAACTAAATCTTTAAACCCTTATAATACCCTAAATTATAAACCCTAAATTTGTAAACCCTAAAAATAAATTTCACAAAACAATAAAAGAGGAAAAAAAGTGAAATGGCAAAATGATGCATTTCAAAAATGGATGACTAATATATATCAAAATGTTAATTGATCTCCTTTTCAATTCAACATATATTTCATGTTTACTTTTAGATTTATGAAAAATATTATTTTGGAATTCATAATTATCTCTCTTAAATTATGGTTAGCATTCTAATTTAGTTCTTTTAAAACAATATTTTATTTGAGTTATCGAATAACAAGTGTCTTAACAATCATATTTTTTTGTCATTTTAGTTGTTTGCATTGGCCATTAAAATTTGGCTATCTAGATTAGGGTATAACGTGAATCAAACTTTAATTAAGTTAAACAATAGTGGCGTTTTTATTAAAAACTCCACTAATATATATAAAAAAGATATTAGAACAGTACCGTTTAATGCTGCGTAATTAGTGGCGTTTTCCACAAAACGCCGCAAAATGTTATGCTTTAGCGGCGTTTTCATTCAAAACGCCACAAATGTGTATTACGAATCCAAAAAACGACGGCGTATTATCCTTGTTGTTAATGGCGTTTTTCAAAAACGCCGCAATAGGTTATATATTAGCAGCAAAACGACACCGTTCTATGTTTTGTTTTTAGTGGCGCTTTGTACAAACGCCACAAAAATGTATTACGATTTCAAGAAATGACACCGTTTATACTTGTTATTGGTGGCGTTTTGACAAAAACGCCGCAAATTTGTGTTATGTGTTTTCTATGTCAAAACACCGCAAATTTGTGTTATGTGTTTTCTAAACGACGCCGTTTTATTCTTTGTTTTTAGTGGCGCTTTATATAAAACGCCGCAAATTTATATAAAACGTCTGCGTTTTGTTCTTCATTTTTAGTGGCGTTTTATTAGAAACGCCGCAAATTGATTCAGTTTTATACGAAAACGTCGTCGTTTTTTCCCATCCAATATATCCATGATGTTAAACCCGAAAGAACTCAGTTTTCCCCCACCCAAATTTCCCCAAATCCCTAACTTTTCCCCTAATCCCTAAATATTTCCCCGAATCAAAATCGAAATATCCTTCTGCCGTTGAAGAATCCGACTGCCATTGAAGACTCTGAGTGGACGATCTGCTGCATCGTCGTCTCCTCTCATCGCGACGATCACTTTCGCTTCTTCTCTCGCCACAACCAAACGGTATGTTACTATCCTTATCATTTTATTTATTTTTGTTATGTTACTATCCCGGCTTGTTGATCATTATCTTGATATGACTATGCTTTCGTTGTCTTACTCTCTAATGGCTTAGTCATGATGCAGAATTACTGTTTCTTATTCTGCGCCAAATAGGCATGGATGTTTGAAGGTGGTTGAGAATAATTACTGTGCTTCAAAAAGAGGTATGCTGTATTTTTCATTTATTTAATTAAATTTCTTATTGGTTTTGGAACTTTGGTCCTTTGTTATAATTCTTTAGAAAATAGAAATTGTTTTCTCACTTCTTGCATTTGGAGGTTTCAAGTAAACCTCTTAATTGCAAAATGAAGTATAAGCTGTGTTGTGAAGCAAATGGTTCTACTTGTTGCAATCTGTTAAGAAGGAATTTGAATCTGTTCTAGGTGCTACTTCATAGTAATTAACCAGCATCTTTTTTCTGTTGTTCATCCTTTTGAAAGTTATTAACTATAAAGCTATTAACAATAACAAGTTTTCATAACATTACAAATAGGGGCGAAGCTAGGAAGTGATTTTTACGGAGGGGTTGAAATTAAAATTAAAATTTTTATTGTAACCTTAAAGCTTTATAATTTTTAGAAGGTTAAATCACAATTTTATCAGTTTAGGGAGACAAAATACCATTTTATCATGTATTAATTTGCAACTTTTTAGATTTTAAAAGGGTTAATACAAATTTTTATTTTGGGGGCAAGGCAGATCACCCCTGATTACATATGTAATAATGTGTTTATCGCTTAATATTATTTAAAATGGTAGAGTATAGAAATTGGGTTAGGATTGAAATTTTAAAGTTCAAAAAGTATGGCTAAAAATGACGATATTAAATTATAGAGATTAAATCTACAATTTATACATAGTATATGGATTAATAGTAGAATTTGACGTTCTTTTGCCTTTGTTATTACTAGGTTAAAACAGGCTCGAAAATGTTGGATCATAAATTTGGAATTGTTTACTTTTGTACATGTTCATTTGATGATTTTATGTTTGCTTTATTGAGGCTATTGTTGTTGTTCTTGTTTTTTTTTTTCTTGATGTTATTTGCCGGTTTATTTAGTGCTAAAAATTTAGTGGGAATTGCTTTGATGTTGGGTCTTCAACTTTTTTGTATATGTTTGATTCTCCTTATCATTTTTATTTATTTTTTGTTATGTTACTACCCTGGCTTGTTGATCTGTTATCTTGATATGACTATGCTTTCTGTTGTCTTACTCTCTAATGGCTTAGTCATGATGCAGGAATTACCGTTGCTTATTCTGCTCCAAATAGGCATGGATGTTTGAAGGTGGTTGAGAATAATTACTGTGCTTCAAAAAGAGGTATGCTGTACTTTTCATTTATTTAATTTAATTTCTTATTGGTTTTGGAACTTTGGTCCTTTGTTATAATTCCTTAGAAAATAGAAACTGTTTTCTCACTTCTTGCATTTGGAGGTTTCAAGTAAACCTCTTAATTGCAAAATGAAGTATAAGCTGTGTTGTGAAGCAAATGGTTCTACTTGTTGCAATCTGTTAAGAAGGAATTTGAATCTGTTCTAGGTGCTACTTCATAGTAAATAACCAGCATCTTTTTTCTGTTGTTCATCCTTTTGAAAGTTATTAACTATAAAGCTATTAACAATAACAAGTTTTCATAACATTACAAATAGGGGCGAAGCTAGGAAGTGATTTTTATGGAGGGGTTGAAATTAAAATTAAAATTTTATTGTAACCTTAAAGCTTTATAATTTTAGAAGGTTAAATCACAATTTTATCGGTTTAGGAGACAAAATACCATTTTATCATGTATTAATTTGCAATTTTTAGATTTTAAAAGGGTTAATACAAATTTTTATTTTGGGGGCAAGGCAGGTCACCCCTGATTACATATGTGATAATGTGTTTATCGTTTAATATTATTTAAAATGGTAGAGTATAGAAATTGGGTTAGGATTGAAATTTTAAAGTTCAAAAAGTATGGCTAAAAATGACGATATTAAATTATAGAGATTAAATCTACAATTTATACATAGTATATGGATTAATAGTAGAATTTGACGTTCTTTTCCTTTGTTATTGCTAGGTTAAAACAGGCTCGAAAATGTTGGATCATAAATTTGGAATTGTTTACTTTTGTACATGTTCATTTGATGATTTTATGTTTGCTTTATTGAGGCTATTGTTGTTGTTGTTGTTGTTGTTTTTTCTTGATGTTATTTACCGGTTTATTTAGTGCTAAAAATTTAGTGGGAATTGCTTTGATGTTGGGTCTTCGGTTTTTTTGTATATGTTTGATTCTCCTTATCATTTTATTTATTTTTGTTATGTTACTACCGGCTTGTTGATCTGTTATATATGACTATGCTTTCGTTGTCTTACTCTCTAATGGCTTAGTCATGATGCAGAATTACCGTTGCTTATTCTGCTCCAAATAGGCATGGATGTTTGAAGGTGGTTGAGAATAATTACTGTGCTTCAAAAAGAGGTATCCTGTACTTTTCATTTATTTAATTAAATTTCTTATTGGTTTTGGAACTTTGGTCCTTTGTTATAATTCCTTAGAAAATAGAAACTGTTTTCTCACTTCTTGCATATGGAGGTTTCAAGTAAACCTCTTAATTGCAAAATGAAGTATAATCTGTGTTGTGAAGCAAATGGTTCTACTTGTTGCAATCTGTTAAGAAGGAATTTGAATTTGTTCTAGGTGCTACTTCATAGTAAATAACCAGCATCTTTTTTCTGTTGTTCATCCTTTTGAAAGTTATTAACTATAAAGCTATTAACAATAACAAGTTAGTTGCTTGAATATACTTTCATTTGCTAGCCAAGTTTTCTTTGTAGTTACTTGACTGCTAGTTCAAGCTGGTTTTCATCTCTCTATTTTATATATATATATATGCGCATGTTACTTTCATTGATTGGAGTGGATGCTATATTCCCAACTGAAATCTATAGGTGGAGTTCGCTGCCTGTCTATTTTGAATGCGGTTTTTGCTGTCATCTTTGGTCTTCTTGCTTTGTTTTTAGGTTCAAGCCTCCTCACGCGGTTAATCGGTAGCTTCTATTCTTTTTTTATCATTTTATTTGTTTATTCCCACCTGTTATTAAAAAATATAAGTTTGGGATTGTGCATTTGGTTATTGCTTTTCTAGGTTTAACTAATCAAACTGTGAGTATCTTTATCATATATGCATTAGGAACTATGATAGCTATATTAGTGAATATGGACTGTAATTGATAGGCTTACTCTTCAAAGTCCTTGCAAAGTTCTCTTCATCCTTAGGGTTGGCGATTGAAATGTCTAATCCTTTATGGGATAGAAAAACAAGCACACCCTTTATTTCATAACATTAATCTAATGTATGAATTGCAGCCCTTTAAATGTATGAATTTGAGCCTTTTAAATAAACTTGAACTAGACCTGATTCTTGTAGCTTAATTATTATTTGAAGTATGAATAAGTATGAATAAGTTTTATAATGAATAAGTATGAATAAGTTTTATATTTGATTCAACTTAATTATTATTTGATTCAACTTAAGTATGAATAAGTATGAATTAATTTTATTACCATGTAGCTTGCTTGTCCATTAAAATTACAACAATAGCTGACCTTCTCTCCAAGCTTATTTTAAATATTTTAAAGATTCAAAGTATATAGGCTGGAAACCTGACGGGTTGCCTTATATCGAGCCGTAAGATATAATGGATCCTCCCTAGGTGTAACAACGCCACGTATGATGAATCTTAAAAAATTCAAAAATACTTGAAAAAAATTCTATCCAACTCATTTACTATTGAATATTTATTACCATATAGCTTGCTTGTCCATTAAAATTACAACAATAGCTGACCTTCTCTCCAAGTTTATTGTAAATATTTTAAAGATTCAAAGTATATAGGCTGGAAACCTGACGGGTTGCCTTATATCGAGCCGTAATATATAATGGATCCTTCCTAGGTGTAACAACGCCACGTATGATGAATCTTAAAAAATTCAAAAATACTTGAAAAAAATTATATCCAACTCATTTACTATTGAATATTTATTACCATATAGCTTGCTTGTCCATTAAAATTACAACAATAGCTGACCTTCTCTCCAAGTTTATTTTAAATATTTTAAAGATTCAAAGTATATAGGCTGGAAACCTGACGGGTTGCCTTATATCGAGCTATAAGATATAATGGATCCTCCCTAGGTGTAACAACGCCACGTATGATGAATCTTAAAATTTATAACTAATTTTTATCAAAATAGTATTAATATTGATCATTACTTAAATAAATTACATAACTTACATAACTCATATAACTTACATAATTTACATAACAACTTACATAACTCACATAACTTACATAATTTACATAACTCACATAACGTACATAACAACTTACATAACCTAACTAATACATGTAGTGTAATCTAATAATTTCCTTAAAAGCATATAGTTTAAAGTTCAAATTTCATAACTTACATAATCTACATAACTTACATAAAACATAAAAATATATCATATCAAGACTTACATAATAAACAACTTACATGTAATTTATTGTCAACTTTAGAATTCAAGAACTACGAAATGGATAGGAGTTGCATGAAATTGTCAAGGGTAAGCAACGCCTATCAAAATGGAGTACAAAATTTTCTGAATTTTGCATTTCAAAATGCAAGCCAAGAGAATATGATTCTTTGCCCGTGTAAGAAGTGTGGCAACATCAATTGGCATACTCATGAAGTTGTCTACGAACATCTAATTGTTGATGGCTTTATTCGGGGGTATAAAAAATGGATTTTCCATGGAGAGTGTACATCTAGTGGAACTTCTTCAACGATTAATCCGACTTATCTCGACATTGATTACCATCAGTATGTTAGACAAGATGACATGGAAGGTATGTTGCGGGATGCATTTAATATGCACAGTCATGGTGAGCAATCGTTTCCACCTAACTTTATTGCATCCGATGATTGTAATATTGGTGGAAATATTTTTGACGAAACGGGAACAAGTGCACCTTATGAGGAGCCAAATGAAGAAGCGGCGAAGTTCTACAATTTACTTAATGAAATGAACGAAGAACTTTACGAGGGATCAAAATATTCGAAATTGTCCTTCTGCATTCGTTTATTTCACTTAAAATGTTTGGGAGGGTGGACTGGAAATTCTTTTACAATGCTGCTACAGTTTCTGAAAGAGATGTTTCCTTTTGCAAAAATCCCCCAATCTTGTCAAGATATGAAGAGACTAATAAAATATTTGGGCCTTGGGTACGATAAAATTCATAGTTGCCCAAATGACTGCATGTTGTACTGGGGTGATCAGAAGAACCAACAATGTTGTAATGTTTGCGGCAAGTCTCGTTGGATGAATGGGAATACAGAAGATGTGAATGCGGATGAAGGTGGGGCACAGTTAAGAAAGAAGCCAGTCAAGGTTTTGCGATACTTTCTCCTAATACCAAGACTTCAAAGGCTTTTCATGTCATCAAAGATGGCAAAGTTGAAATTGCAGAATTAGATGATATATCGTGGATACAAGCACATCGATATGTACTTTTTCACCACGATTTAGTTGAACCGTTACGCAAGTAAGTTCTAAAATTTCCTCACATATTTGTCGTTTTGATTTGTTTATCTTCTAACCAAATACACTTGTTTTTAACATAGTGAGTACAAACAAATTTTGAGATCTCGTGCACGCTCTCGAAGATTGCAACATCGAGAGATTAATAAGTTATTCACAGAATCTTTTCATGAATGGTTAAGTCAAACGGTATGTAACTAAAGTTAATAAGTTACATATAATCCCGAAATTTAGTTAATTATTCAATTTACTTTCGATTCAATAGGTTTGGAGTGGAAAGGACGTCAATGACGAAGTTAAATGGCTTTCCCAAGGTCCAATGAATAATAAAAGATATAGTGCCTTCCTCATCAATGGATCTGATTTCATACAAAGTATCGTGAGAGAATGAGGAGAACTCAAAATTGTGGAGTTGTTGTTAATTCTTCAATTACAAGTTATGCTAGTGCTAGGACGATGAATCCGGTTGAGGGTAATGTGAGTATTACGGACTTATTACCGACATTATTGAGTTGGATTACTATGGCGAGATGGAAAGTTGTCTTATTTGGTGTGATTGGGTGATGTTAATACTCGCTCGAGGAATTAAAGAAGATCAATTTGGTTTTACAATGTTGAATTTCTCTCGCTTGATTCACTGGACAACAATTGATGGACGAGCCATATGTATTTTCCTCTCAAGTGAAACAAGTTTTTTATTCGAAAGATCCAACTGATGCAGGTTGGTATGTTGTACTCCGGAACACCCCTAGAGACTTGTTTGAAATGGGTAATGGAAGTAGAGATGACATCGTCGAAAGATCAGAAACATTACCTTTTCCAGAACAAAACTTAGATGAAAATATCCCTAGTACTAATACGCAACATCAATGGGTTCGGCATGATGTGGATGAAGATATTTACGAATAATGATGTAGTAAGATTTTACAATTTTTTAATTATAATATGTAATATTATATGTACTATTTTATATGTACTACTATTGTTGTAATTTGTTACTAAAACTTTAATTATTTTATGTGTATTGCAGGAAAAATGCGTAGAAGAAGAGTACGAGATTTAAGTATTGTCCGAATACTCCAAATTCGGAAGAAAGAATAGTGAACAATGAGCAGTTGTTGGATCTTGAATGTGCGGAGACACTTGATGAGCTGAAGAATTTCAAAGTAATATTATGTTCATTTTACATGTGTTGACTTTTATTATTGAATTATTTGTCAATTTTAATATAATAATAGTATATCATTTTTCAAATTTGAAAGTGGTGGGACGTCGCAGAGTTTGAGGACGTCGCTACTTAGAGATTTATCGACTTAGATCCTGTCGAGCGTGTTAAAGTAAGAAGAAATACTCATGGTCAGCCTGTTGGATCTGAAGCTCGACTTTTAGCAGGCTATTTGGGCATTTTAGCACGAAATGCAAATATGTTGCCCATCAACTACGAATCATGGCATCACATGCCTGATAGCAACAAAAATTAGGCTCTCGCTAATATTAAGGTAACAAAATGTGAATGCAATTTATAATACTTTGGTTTAAGTTTCATTTATATTTACATTCTAAACTTATGTTTTTTAGAGAGATTTGCTTTAGAAGTCTCCGATGATTATATCAAGAAGGCATTAGGTGAAAGATGGAGAGACAATAAAAGCACTTTAAAGAAACAATATTTTAAGAAAGACATAAGCCTCGAGGAAAAACTGAGCAATGTTCCGCCAGGAATGCTGAGGTATCAATGGGAAGATGCGGTTAGATTTTGGAATTCAAAGAAAGGAGAGGTATTGCGTATTTCCAAACTCTTATATATAGTGTTTACTATATACGTAATAATAATTTTATTATGTAGGACCGTGGCGAGTTGGAACAAGCGTGAGCAAAAACAAAAATTCATGCACACGGCGAGGTCGAGAAGTTTTGCTTCAGAATGAGGCCGAGGTATTATGAATTTATTAATTCTTTCAAATATTAATAACTTTCTATTATTAAATAATATTCTTACTACTATATTGTAGGAAGTCAAATCCGGACAAAAGTTGGACGCCTTGACTTTTGAGATTACGATAGGAAGAAAGATGGATCTCCTATGACATCCGAAGCTGGAGAAATTATGGTATATTCACTTAATAATATTTGATTTATTCTAAATATTTATAATCTTTAATTATAATTGTTTAATTCAATTCATCATTAGTAGTTTTAAAAAATGTTAAGTTATGTTGCATTTCTTTTTATTATATATTTCGTTTCTAACTCTTTAATTGATTTTTTAGGAGAAACTAAAGGAGAAGAAGGCGGAATATGAAGCGATTGCTTCGAGTGATAGTTCTGTTAATCTTGAGAACATTGATAATAGAATTATCACTGAAGTTTTGGGTCCTAAAAGGTACAGTCGGGTTCGATTTCAAGGATCTGGTGTTACCCCGACCCAATATTTTGATCCGGCTCCCAGCAATACATGCCTTCCGGAAGTCAAGCTCAAGCTGAAGTTCAGAGGTTAAAAGACCAGATAGCTCAGATGCAAGCGAACACGGTTGAGCAAATTGCCGAGGTTCAACGAAAATATGAAGAACTCCAGCAACAA
Source organism: Gossypium arboreum (assembly GCF_025698485.1). Lineage (NCBI taxonomy): Eukaryota > Viridiplantae > Streptophyta > Magnoliopsida > Malvales > Malvaceae > Gossypium > Gossypium arboreum. The sequence goes on from NC_069075.1 coordinate 134,080,817, forward strand.
CTTAGAGCGGAGGCAGAGAGAGGAGGTAGGCGAGGCTGCATGAGAGAGGCAGAGGCACGGCGATGGTAGCGAGCAGAGCAAAAAGTACGATGACCTCCACTACTGACTTCAAAGCAGATGATGCATATGTTTCAACAATCGTAAAAGCCGCCGTCTTAGACATTAGTTTTCTTATTGTAAGAATGTTTTTAAGTTTTGTCACGTTTAACATTATTCTAAACCAATATCATAAATTAATTAAAACATTTTTTCAAATTAGTTGAAAAATTTTATAAAAAAAGGAAGAATAATTTAAAAAAAGGAATTAAAATATCCTTAAACTAAAATTAAAATAATGGATTTGGATTTAAAAAATTTATAAATTATTTGAAATGTATAAAACAATGAAATTCAAAATAAAAAAGAAAATTAATTAAATTTAAAACAATGATAGCGGATTATAATCTTCTAAGATATTTAAAACAGAATTCAAGCTGTTAATTGAAATTAAATATTGATTCAATTTTGCAACTTTATAGTTTTGATTAAAATTATCCACAAACCCTTATAGAATTTAAATTCCATTTTAGTATAATGTTTTGCCCAAGACTTAAAATTTAATTTTTACAATCCTATTTTTCAAATTTATTAAAAGTTAATTGTTTAAAATCTTAAACTATTTTTATTTAAAAGGTTTTATACAAATAGTGATAATTTTATTGAATTAATTAATTTATTGATTTAAAGGTTTAAATTGTTGTTTTAAATTGGGTTATTATTAAAATTAGGATTTTAAGTTGAATTAAATCAATAAATTTTAATCTTCAAATAATAACCTTTTAAAAAATTAGTTTCATGATTTAAAAGGATTATTTTGTAATTGGAATATAGAATTAAATGGTTAATTAAGTTGAGGTTAAAATTATAAATGTTTTATTAAATAATTTAATGTTTATAGTAAAGAAATTAAATTATTGAAATTATGTTATCTTTTTAAAAATGATTTGCGACTTTTGTTATTTGTATCAAAATTTTGTAATAAAGGTAGAAATTCCCTAAGACTTCAATTTCAAACTTGTTTATTTGAACTCAACTTAACCATTGTTAAATTTTGAATTTCTGATTCTTAATTGGAAACCATTTAAAATTTGATATGATTTTCCAATTCGGTTAATAAACCATTGAGTGGTCAGAATTAAAATTTTGACAATTAAGAAGTGGTTTAGAAGTTGAATTGTAAAATTAATAATTTTATAATTTAGGACTTTAAAACTTAAATTTTTATTTTATTTAAAATATTTATTAAGGGGTGAAACCCATAAAGTGACATATATATTTTATGATTGGTTTGATTTATAATTGTTAAATAAATAACATTTTTGTTGTAATTTATAATTTTGTAATGTTTTGTAATAGGTTGATTTGTAAATTAAGAATGGATTTAAAAATTCCAATTGAAAATTGAATTTTGGCAAAAATTGGTATCTTTAATTTGAATTAAATGTAATATTATATTAGAACTTTGGATTTCCTTTAAAATACAAATTCTAATGAATGCTCAATACCTTAAACACTAGGTCAATAGTATGGATGTGGATCAAATAGACTAATCCAAGATTAAGGAAAGAAAAGGTGGCTTTAAAATTTATATACCATTATCCTGAAGAAATTTGGGATCCTTTGTAAACAAATTCCCTTTATTGAACCAACCTTTTTAAATATATTTCAAATCACGTTAAAACATTAAGTCAAAGGCTTAGTTCCAAACCTTAATTACTTGGGGAATAAATGATCATTATTGAATTCATTAGACATCGGCTTGAGTCTGGAAAATAATTGAATTATTTGGATAATATACTTTAGAAAAATTGTTATGAGAATACAATTCCAAAGTTGGAATTAATTTAAGCATTAAGTTTGGTTTATCATGATCAATTTGGTTTTATCTTTTTAAATAATTGAATTTTTTGAAAAATCTAAATTGGTATTATTAAAAAATTAACGAAACTTTAAAAATCAACCATCCTACAATAAATTGTTCAAACTTCCCTGAATTAAAATTCTAACAAATAAGGTTGGTCAGAAATAGGAGGTTGGTAATTAAGAATCTAAAAGGATTTGAAGCAATGTCATTAATCGCCAACCACCTAAACGTCCTTCTTTGGAGAATTTTAACCTTCTTTAAAAACTTTAAATTTTAAAATTTAATTTATTTACCTAATCTTGTAGCATTGAATAAATTATTATTGTTGAGTTAAATTTTTAAAAACGAAGGTTACCCAAAAAATTTTTCCCTAAGTAAATCCATTAATCTCTATATTAGAAATAAAGTAACCCATAGCAATATTTTAATTAGATATTCAAACCAATTAAAAATTGGTGACTCAACCATTTGACAATTAAGACTCCCCTTATCCCAAAAAAATGTATCTATTATAAAACAAGGCAAATTAAAGTAAACCCATTATTATTCTAAACAATATTAGTTTATGATTACAATATTGAAAATCAATTTCCTTTTTAAAGATAAACCCAAATAAAACAAAAGCATTAAATTCCCAAAAACATAGCCTTTCCATCTTTATAACTATGTTAAAATTTCAATTGACCTTAAGTTCCTTAAATTAAATGCTTAAATTTGTTCAAAATACCATATTATTTTTGTGAAAATTAAATTGTTTCTTAAAAACCCTTTAAAATTGGAATACTTCATATTTTCCAATTTCTAAACATTAAATATTCAAAATACCATTTAGTTATCAAGATAATTAAATTGGTTACCATAAATAAAACTAAAACCTACCAATAAAATCCCAAAATTTTCTTATAAAATGAAATATATTTTAAAACAATATAATTAAATTAATCTAAAATTAAATTGCAACTATCCAAAAATAAACTGATTGAAGAACAACAATGTTGGCTAATATAGCCAAGGAACATATTATAATTCTATTAGAAACCCATATTACCCTTAACGTTGAATTCATTTATAACCTTTAAACCCTTAAACTTCATTAAATTACAATTTAAAAATTTATAAAAAGAACCAACCTATATGTTCATCAAATACCATTTAAATTATGTAAATATTCCAAAAATTAAACATTTATATTGCCAAAACCAAAATTTTCTTTATAATTAAACAATAATTTCAAAAAAATTTAACCCCTGTTTGTTAATTATAAAGGTTTTCCATGTCACAAGGCCGGCACTTTATGCCATACTTTACAACATCGACCCTTAAAAAAGCCTTTTTCCCTTATCAATGTAACTCCTCTTTACTCATCCCATGATCCAAAACTAAATAAAAACTGACCAACCCAAACTTGCAAACATAATTAAAGGTAACACTAAAAAACTTAATTTCATTTATGTTAACTTTATAAAATCTCCATTAACCTTTCCCTTTAAAAATCCTTTTAACTTTACCATAAATCCATCCTTCAATCTTTCGCTATTAAATAAAAAAATCAAAATTTTTTTATAATGAGGCCAGGTTTTTCCATTACGAATTCTTTGGTTTAAAACCCCATTGGGCAATTTAGGTCACTAATAATTAATGGAAAGAATAATTTGGGTCAAATGGGACAGGGAGGAGGTTAAAAGGCCCGTGCAGTGACCAATTTATCCTATTCCAATTTTGTCTTATTTGAAAATTGTTTATTTAATTAATTGACTCTTTTAAAATAAAGTTCAATTTTTTTTGATACCATTAAATTTAGCCAGGGTTTTGTGTAAAATCATACTAATTTTCGTAAGTTTGACTTAAATTTTAATTTAAAATTAAATTTAAAATCCAAGAAATTTTTTAAAATTGGAGAAAATTTAGGGTTAAAATTTTGAATTTCAAATTTTTAAAAATTTGAAATAGAAAATTTTATTTAAAAAAAATTAACCAAATTTTCAAATAATTCTAAATTAAAAATTTGTCTTTAACCATCGGTATCTTATAATAAATAATTAATTGAAATTTGGTTAAATGTTTACAAATTCAAAAATTATTATTAAAATTTTTTAATTTAATTAATAATTTGTTCATAAAGTTTAATTAAGTAATTTTTTTTTTGAAATTAATTTTAATTCAACCTAGATTATTAAAATAATAAAAGTATTAAAAAATCGTAATTTACTAAATAAGAAATTTTTCGAAGTACCCTCCAAAATATTATTAACATTAATCAATAATTTAAAAAAATTAATTTCATTTATTATCAAAAAGAAAATAAATTAATTGAAAATAATATAAAAGATATTGTAACAATCATTATTTACAAATATTAAAATATTAAATAATTAACATCCTTGATACAAAAAAAATTAAAAATTTAAAAAATTTAAAAATCAAAAAATATATCAAAAATAATTAAATAATAAAATATTTTAAAGTTTATTTAAAATATCAAAATTTAAAATTTTAAAATATATTAAATATATGATATTTTAAAATTAAATTATAGAATTAGAAAGTAAAATAACTATAAAGGGAAAAGATTGGGTGATTTTGAAAAGTGATTGAAAAATATTTGGGCTAAAGGTTCAAATTATTGTAAAATTGAAGATTTTTAAATTAATTTTTTATTTAAAAATTGAAAAATTAAATTAATATTGTTAAATAAGATTAAAGATTTGAAAATTAATGCTTAATTTTAATTAATACTTAGAAAAGAGTAAATTTTAAAAAAATCCCTTTGTCTTTAAAATATACGCTTTATAAAGCCTCAAAACTCAAAATTCAAATTTTTTTTTTTACAAATATAAACTTATAGATTAAAAAATTTTTATGTATTCATTGCTAAAGTGGTTTTGAAAGAATTTTTGAAGGATAATCATAACCTGCTCTCCATGCTTCAAAGGTTTTATTTTTAAAAGAAATTTTTTAAATTGTCCCAGCTATATCCCCATTCATTAGAATTTAATTTTAAAATTTTTATTGATGTTATTGGGACGGGGTTTATTATGGTAAAAGTTTAGGATTTTGAATGGTGCTGTAGGTGGCAAAATTTATGATTGGGTAAAATATGATTTTAAAAGCAAATTGAAAAATTAGCAGTTTACTGGATGGCCAAGAGATATTAAATTTTGGATTAAAAATTTGGGTTTCTGGAGCTTTAATTGGCAATAATTGGTTAAAGGCAAATTGGAATACATGCTCATTTTGAAAAGGTAACCATTGAAAGTTAGGAAATTTTTCCCATTGAAAGTGAAATTTTGAACCTCATTACAGTTAATCCACTGCTTCCATCAATATTCTTAAAGATTAAAAGCTCAACTTGTAAATTAATAATATTTTAAAATGAATAATTTAAGAAAAACACTAGGAAAGGCCAATCACTTCTCGAAATAGATTGATTTGAAAAACGGAAAATCATTAAATTCTTAATATGAGAATCCAACCGCAATTAATTGATTTAAAAAGAAATTGAAAAAAAACTCAGTGGGAAAGCTCAACTCACTTCCTAAAGTGATTTTAAAGAAATAAACCCAGTGCCCAGTCAACACCTTCCAATATAGGTTTTTGAAAAATTTAAAACAAAATTAAAAGGAATTTAATGAAAGATAACAATTGAAAATAGGTTTGAAAAAAAGCTCCAATGCCTCACCAATCATTTATTGATTTTTTAAAAAAATTGAAATTACCAAGGTCAACCCTCAACCTCTCTTCAATATGGTTGATTTTTGAAAAACTGAAGTAATAAAACTCATTCCAACTAACCATTTGAATTGTTGTTTAAAAATAAATTTTGATCTACTCCAACATTAGCATAACTTTCTTAATTGATTGAATTTTTAAATGAAATACTCAGATATGAATCATATTCTTGGTATTTTTAAAGGAAATATCACGGACCAGGCTCAACTCCTCCATTAGTGGTTTTTAAAATTAGGAAAAATTATGGGTCCTCAACTTCCTCCATTGGTTGATTTTGAATTTTTGGAAAGAAATGAAAATAACTCAGTAATATAGGTAATTACTTTGATTGAATTAGAAATTAAAATTAACCTCCTCTGGCCAATTCATTATTTTGAGTTGAAATTTTAGAGGTAAATCCCTCCAATTGTATTTTGAAATAAATAAAATTCCCAAAATGAGTTTTTAAATATAAATTTAAAATTGAATTATACTTCAAAATTATATTGAAACATAAAAAGCAAATTGAAAAATAATGAGAGGTCAACTCACCTCCAATATAGTGTTTTGAAAAAAAATTAAAAGTTAAACCCTCCGAATAATTCTTAAAATAAATAAAATAAATCTTCCAGCCTCACTTTCAAGAGTAATCTTTTGAAAAAAAAATAAAATCTAACGGTTACCACCTCTTAGATTGATTTTAAAATAAATTAAAAGTTAAAACCCATGCTACAACAACCATTGTTGCATTTGAAAGACCCTAAGGTTTCCCCTCTCTAATGAGCTGATTTGTAAAAAGTTACATTGAATGTTTTTAAATGGGTTTATCTAAGATTATCTATGAAACATTAAAATCTTTTCGAAAATTAACAAATTGTTAAACTTTCATACTCCTCTCCATTATTTATATAAAACTTGGCTTCAATACAGCTTTAATTGAATTTCTAAAATCCTAACTTCCCCTTGAGTTATTTAACTTCAAATCAATTTTCCTCGAAAAGTTAAAATTTATTTTGAAAATATTCCTTTAAACCCTTTTGAATCTTTGATCGCTGGTGTTTTTCCTTATTGATCTATTAATGTCCTTAACTTCCAAATTTGCCAAGAGTTTATGTCCATTTAGCAGTTGTATCCGTTATGTTCTTCTAGATTTGATGCCTTTATCCAATTCAATAATTGCTTTTCGATTCCTTCAAAGATTAGTTTAAATCTTTAAATCTTCTAATATTCCTATTAACTTTGGTTTTTCTTTAAAACCTTTGGTTCAAATTTTGAATCAAATTCTTTTTTTTGGTTGTCTTCCAGGTCATGTAAAAGCAAAAGATCAAAAGTTAATGGTTAATTTCAATCTTTTCAAGTCCTCAAATCTTTTTTGGTCAATTGTAAAGGAATTGATTATTTAAGATACCTAATTCTCTTAAATCTTCTCCGTTTTTCATTAAAACTTTTCGGGTTTTTGTCCAATTTTTAAATCCAGGTTTTTGAGGTTTTGCATCCATTTGTTTTAATCGGGTTCCTTACAAATCCATTCACTTGATAGGTTAAATTCCCTTGTATCAACTTCCCAAGAATCTCATCAATTTATAAGGGCCATTTTCCGGGTTTTCCTTATGATATGCTACCAATTTGCATTCAGGTTTTTGGCGAATTTTCTTGTCAATGGTTCTACATTTTCTAATTTTTGTGCATTTTTTCTTTAGGCGATTATCTTTCATTTACATTGCCACCTTTCTTAAATTCATGTTATTCCTAATCTCCAATCTCAAACTTTAAAATAAATTTCCAATTGTGCCAATCTTCACAAAAGAATTCCCAAAACATTGTGTCAAAAATTTCCTTTAATTGTTGTTAGCTCATCCATAGGCATCTTAATGTAATTTAGAATTTTTGCAGTCTTCCATTCTATTTTGGGAAAAGGTTATTATTTCCAAAATGGACAATTTTCATATCTTTTTGGAATTACCTCTTCTTCATTAAACCATATGGAACCATTTTCAAATTCCGAAAAATTATCCATTAACCGACTTCTCCAGAATTAAGAATCCATTCCAATAATTGGTTCCTTTCGATTTGGAATCCTTAAACTGAATAACTAAGAATTGGCAATGTTACTTTTAAGCTCAAATTCCGCCTTTTTGCCCATTTTCAATTTCATATTTTGCCTAAAACCTTCTTGCTGCCAAATTGCCTGGATCCCAATTGGCTTCCATATCCCTAACATTATTCATCTAAATTCCTTCCTTTTAAATTCCCCATCAAACATGCCTTTCTAATTTTTGTCTATCGTTTCTTAGTTGTTATATTTTGGTTCTAGTATCTTCAATGGCGCCCAATTCCTTCCCATTTGGGCTTATTCATTTCGAAAGTTGATTGTACCCATTCTGGGATCATTGTCCTTCCATTAAGATTTTTGGTCCTTTATAAAAAACCATTAATTCTGATACAATCATTTTAAGCAATTATCTCCCATTCCGGAATAATAGATTCTCATCCGTCGATTCTTGCCGAGCCATTAGAACCCTGATTATTTGTAGAATTATTTCGAAGAAGTTCGCTTGGAGCATTCCTTCGGTTAACAGATTCCAATTCCATGTAAGCATTTGGCTTTATCTAGATCTTGATATTTTTTATTTACGTCTTCCATTACCGGGAAAATTTTTAAAACCAATATTTTCCTCATTTTGAAAATTATTCTTTTATCGGATTTTTTCAATTCATTTCGGGGTCCGGGCCCCATTCTTCCAAAGGCATTCCAATTTTATGGTCATTTATTGTCTTTAAAACAAATTTGTTTTACAAAAACCGATATCCCAACCGGATTTTTTATTTCTTAGAATTTTTTAAGGAATTTCTTGGGTATATCGCTTCTTCCCGAGGTTTGCAACCCAATCTGAACTTGACCTCATCAATTCATTCATGGCTTTAATGTCGGAATTTGAATTTTTTAATAATAACCTTGCAATTCTCCAGTTTCCAAGTGTATTTTTCGGATTAAGTTTGAGTGAAATTTTAATTGAATCCCTGAATTAACTAATCTCTTCCTTGGTCTGGTTTTATTGGGACATTTTTGATATTTGTCACTCTGGAACCTAGCAACCGATGCCCCAAATTACTTTGGTGATTGTTTAGGAAATTTTCCCTTGAACCTTTAAAGGTCATAATGTTCTTCTTCTTCAATTTAAACAATGGTCTATTTTTTTTTGCACTATGGATAATGATAGCCCAGAATATTTGCCCTCTTCGTGGATCCCTTTCTCGCCTTTTAATTTGTTTTCTTCTAAACATTTCCATAAAGAAAATGAAGAAACTAATTTTGCACAAGTTTTTCAAAAATTTTTATCCTTTTTTTTGTCGGTTCTCGGCAATCGATCTTATTTGCCTCTTTCTTTTTAAATTAGCCCAATTTTATATTTGGTTGTGGGCCAAATTGTTCTTTTTATTTAAAATTTCTCATTTAATTTTTTAATTTATTCGTTTATGGGTTATGGATTCCATTACTGTTCCGGTTTTGAAGGAAAAATTTTATTTGGGAAGTTTGGAAAATCAAGTATCTGAAATAAGGCCAAATTACTCTTGCTTTCCCAAATTTATTTTCATTGATTTGACGTACCATACACTCAGTTTCGTCACAAAGATATTTGGGAATCATCATTGACTGCATGAAATAATTGAAGATCGCCAAAAGAACTGACTAAGTCAAAGTGGTTCTACCAGCTAAGGATAATGACCTTGCATCCCAACTTTGTAGCTTACTCTGAACCTTGTCCACAACAAAATGCAAAGTGTTGTTTGTTATTCTGTTATGAAACAAAGGCACACCCAGATAATTCCCAAGATTTTGAACTCTTCGAAAACTAAGAAATCTGTACAATCTTACTCCCAAGGCCTCATTTACTCATTTCGAGAAGCAAATATTTGTTTTATTAACATTGATCTTGTGACCAAAATACTTACAGAACCTATCCAACACTCTTTTCATGACTACGACTTGGTCCTCTTCTACATGGCCAAACAGGATCAAATTATTTGGTAAAAAATGGTGAGAAATGGGAAGTGATGATTGGGATAGATGAATAGACCTCCAATGCCCATCATTGATATTAGAATAGATATTGTGACCAAGCCATTCCATGCACAAGACGAAAAGATAGAAAGATAGTGGGCATTCTTGACAGACACCCCTAGCTAGTTGAAACTTTTGGATTAGTGTGTTATTTCACAAAATCTGCATAGTAGAGTTAGTGATAATAAACATAACAACATTAATAATAAAATTCAGAATACCTGCAGCTTGGAGAGTTGCCTCAATAAATTCCCAAAAACTCGATCATAGGATTTCTCAAGATTAATCTTGATAAGCAACCAATTTACGAGATTTTTGCTTAATTCTCATAGAAGGAAACACTTTTTGAGCAATAATGATATGGTCAGTAGTGCTCCTCCCGGCAATAAACCCAATCTGCTCTTGACCAATAATTCTTGGGAAAACCAACTTAAACCGATTGGAAATTATTTTCATCACCAATTTGTAAAAAACCGAACACAAACTAATTGGTTGGAACTGTGAGAAGCATTCAGGATTCGACACCTTGGGAATAAGAACAATTAAAGAATTACTAAGCTCCAGATCAATTTTTTCTCTTGCAAAAATGTACTTGACCCACTCACAAACTGAACCCCCAAGATGTTCCCACTAACTCTGAAAAAAGAAGGCATGAAAGCCATCACTCCCTGGAGCCTTTAAGAGCCCCATATCAAACATATTAGTCTTTTTCTCCTCATCAGAAACAGACTTACTTAAAAATTGAATCTCACTATCCTCAAGTTGAAGGAGCGAACTAGTAGAAAGTCCCCTTATCAGGCCAGGATCTTAACCATAAAGGTTCTTGAAGAAACCAATCGCCTCATGACGCAAACCTTCCCCATAAAAAATCCTCTCACTTGCCTCATTTTTTAAAGCCATAATCCGATTTTGCTTCCTTCTCTTAAGAGTGCACTTATGAAAAAATTTAGTGTTACGGTCTCCTAAAGACAGCCAATCACATTTCGCCATTTGCTTCTAGAGGAGTTCTTAATGATAAAAAAACGTGTTCCAATTCCTCCTTAACCTCCAAATCCGACTATAACAGCCTAATTTTTAGTGGTGTCGAAAATAGTGGTTTGATACCACCAAATCTAACGAGTAAGCTCATAAATTTTATTATTTAGTATTTACGAGTCAAATGTGATTTTAGAAAGATTTTTGAATTAGTGATTTGTGTTTTATGAGGTTTTATTAGGTTAAATGGTTTAGAAAATGAAGTATCGATATCTTAATTCTATAAATCGAGCCGTAAATATTTTTATAAATATTTACGAAGTGTCATTAAGGTAGTGTTAAAATTTCGTTAGAAAATTTTAACGTTTTGATAGTTAATTAATTAAAAAGGATTAAATTTTGTAAATTAAAGGAAATAGTGATTAAATGGCTTAATAAATAAATAAGTGAGGACTTAAGAAGCAATTAAGCCTAAAATTATGGGATGAGGTGGAATAAGTAAGGAAATTAATAAAATATAGTCATTTAATGGCAAAATGGTAAATAAAGTAAAATTACATTTACAAATTGAAATTTGATAAGTTTCTAGGCTATTCATCTTCTAAATTTTGAAAAAAAGCCATGGGAGAGAATTTATAAGCTGGTTATTCATATTTTGATGCATGTGAGTCTAATTCTTGCCCTTTTTTTGAATTTTTTATGTTTTTAAGACTTTTACAATTAGGTCCAACTATCTATTTCATTAGTTTTTTATTTTATTGGTAACTTTGAAAGTTACCATTGATGAATACTGAATGTTTTTGATGAATTAACATGGATTTAGAACTTTAATTTTGTTGTATGATGACTTTACATAATAATTTTGATAGAAATTGATTTTATGACCAAATTGTGATGAATTAAAGAATTAGGGTCTAGAATTAAATTTTTGTTTATCAAGGGTTGTATGATAGCCTAGAATATGTAGATAAATTGTAAATTGAGAAAAAATTGTTTATTTGATAGATTAATTAGTAAGAGACTAAATTGCAAAAATTGTAAAAGTTGGGGTATTTGTGTAATTTTAAAAATTGAGGGGTATTAAGTGTGAAGTGAATTGGAACTGAAATATATGCTAATGAATAAATAATTTTATATTTAAGATCAAGAGAAAGAGCCCATAGACAATTGTGAAAAAGGAAAATTAATAGAATAGTCCTTGAACTACTACAAATTTTACAAATTAACCCATGTAAGTTTGTATGGTTAAACTTTAATGTTTATTTATTAACTTGATGAATGTTATTATGTATTATTCATATCTATTGTTGGAAATAAAATTATTGTTAAATTATGAAATTGAATTGAATGTTCAAAACAAGTGGAACGCGAGATTGAGTACAATCGTTTTGTGGCAAAGGATGAATTAACAGTATATGCAAAGGATGAATTGACGAAAAATTACCCAAGTAAATTGAGGTTCAGTATTTGTTGCAAACTTTTGTGTTTAGTTTTCGTTTAACTTTCACAAGCTTCTATTAACTCATATGAGTTTCTGTTCAGCCCTTATGGGTTTCAGTTTAGCACTTATGTGCTTTTGTGCAGCCTTCGAGCTTCTGAATACGATGTACTCATATCTGTAAGTCATTCTCCAATTCGGTAAGATTCAATAAAAGACTTATGTGATTGGATTTGAAAGATTTATCGTCTATTATTGATATTGATTTGAAAAGATGTGTGTTCATCGATTTACGTTGTAATTGATAAGGAGAATGCTTGAATAATTTATTATATTAAGTTCAGTAAGATCTATGTTTAACCTATCGAACTTACTAAGCCTCATTTAAGCTTACTTGTGTTATTTAATGTCCTTGTAGATTAACATGAGGTTGGGAGATCGGATCAACACATCAAGCCATAGTACTATCCAACTCAATCCGGTAGTTTTTGCAATGTATGTTATGGTTTATATGGCATGTATAGGGTTGGTTTGGAAATGAAATAGATTGAAATGTGGTTGTGAATTATATATGCTTGTATGTATGTAATTAGTAGTAGAATTTGATAAATCAATGAGATGGATTAAATAGGTAAGTTTAAGCATTTGAGAATTTGTGATATTATGTCATGCTTAAAACATGATTTTGGCTTGTGTCAATTGCTTGTTTAGGATATATTGATGTATTAAAATGTTGTGTATAGGTTAATATCAAAATGGGTGAGAAAAGTGGCCTTAAAATGACCTATTTTCGTCCACACGGGTAGAGACATGGGCGTGTGACACACGGTTGAAACACACGCACGGCCTAACACATGGGCGTGTGTTTCGGCCATGTGTGCCCTGCATCTTTAAAATTGAGAAACATAATTCCCAAGTTTTTACACACGGCCTAGCACACGGGCGTGTGGCTTGGCAGTGTGACCCAAGTCAGTGAGCAACCTAAATTGGACTTGGGCTGGGACACGGCCGTGTGCCTCACAGCGAATGCCCACACAACCTAAGATACGGGCATGTCTCTTGGCCGTGTGAGCCACATGGCCTGGTCACATGGGCGTGTGTCCCTGCACCTAAAGAAAATTTTAAAATTTTAGGAAAATTTTTTTGAGCTTCCGATTTAGTCCTGATTTACTTCTAATACGTATAGTAGGCCTCGAGCGCTCATACAAGGGACAATATGAGTGATTTATGATTGAGTTTTGATATGTGTATTAAATGTTATGAAAGGTTCACATTTGACCTAAAAAGTTCGGTAATGCTTTGTAACCTTGTTCTGGTAAAGGATAAGGGTTAGGGGTGTTACACCGACTGAAGTAACAAATCTGACTGAGAATAATCCATACCCCTCTAAATAGTATTAAGCTTCTGAAATAGTTTTTTTTTTTGCGAACCCCAATATGGCCATACACTTTCTTATTCCACTCTTTGAGTTGACTTGCAAATCCAGACACTATATTGGATATAGAACCATCAAGTTTCCAATTCTCTTTAACATAATAAAAAAACTATGAATGCTCAACCTATCCCGCTAGAAAATAAAAAAGGTCGTCCAATAACAGAATAGAGTATAGGTCGAAGAGACAAAATCAGAGGATTGTGATTGGATTTAAGCCTAGAAAGATGAGTAGTTTGGGAAAGACACAAGTCACGCATCATTCCCAATAACTCTGCCAAGCCTTTCATAAACTCCATCTATATGCCATGTGAAAGGAACACCTTTAAATCCCAAATCCTAAATCTTAGCTAAATCCATAAATTCCCCCAAAAAAGAACATCTTTTACTTGTAACTCACCCACCCTTCTTTTTGTTGGAAGCTAAAAGTGTTAAAATCACCAACTGCCACCCAAGAAGAACCATTATTCGGAATAGTCGCCTTTAGAGCATCCCACAACCTCCTCCATTTGCGGCTATCAGGGCTAACGTAAATAAAGATGACAAAGATACAATGCTGTGAAAAACTATCAAAAACCCGAGTTAAGACAAATTGAGGATGACTTCAAAGAATTTCGACCCGAATCGGCTCCTTCCATCCAACCTAAATACCTCCAGAAAAACCAATTGTTTTCACCTGGCGAGAATACTAAAACCCAAGACTGGAAATAATCAAATTGGCTTAACCACCATTAACTTTAGTTTCTAAAAGTCTAATAATATTTGGTTTGTATTCTCGATTATACTCACAAATAGTTGGCGGAAACTTGCTACTAACACAACCTTGACAATTCTAAAATAAAATAGATAAATTCATATAATATAAAAACAAAGATAGGGATAAAAAGCATACCATAAATACTGATTAGCAGCCACCTTCATAGCTTGTTCTATTGTTATTAAACCTCACCTTTTTAGCCTCAATGTCAATCTGCGAGCTAATAAGTTTGGCCATAGAATTTATGGTATCTGACAGTGGAACCCTTATATTACTAGAATTCTTAAAACATCTACCACGGCCTCGAATGATTTTACTGATGGCGCCATTACTACGTCCAATACCACTCTTAAACCTTGATCCTATCCCTTTCGAGGGCGAGATCCCTTTACCTCTCTCGGTTGAATCAACTTGTCCATTGGGCTTAACAATGTTAGATACCTCAATTTCCTTAAAAACGATAGCTGAATGTTTCCTGGGATTACTGACCTCACTATTAAGTTCCATCATTGACTCTACCAGGTCATTAAATGTTAGATTAAAATGGAAACTAACCTCAAAAAAATTCAAACCCTTTTCATTGGCCTATAAATCCAATTCAAAATTTGGCTTCATACCACCCCTTGCAAAGTCAAATATTTTTCCTGACTAACAATATTTTTTTACACCCCCACCTCCTAGAATTGATTGTTCAATTCCAATTAAACCAAAATTAGTGTTTTTCCCACTATCTCCAACCCCTAAAGCTTGACACTCTTGCAAAGACACTATGTTTGTCTTTAATAATAGACCCATGCACATTATTCATCAAAACATCGACCCTAATTAAAGGTAAAGGCCCACTCGAGACTTCATTCCTCAAAAGCTATATGTATTGACATCTTGCATCACATCATTAATCCCACTTTTTACAACCCCGAAACTCGACCCTCCAGCAAAGACCCAAAACTTTTATTTTTATTAATTGACCTAGACCTAATTTCCATCAACATATCAACCCTATTTGAAGATGTCAGCCTGTCTAAAATTTTAGTTCCTAAAACTCTAAAAGCATTAGCATCTTGTGCCACAACCCTATTATTTTTCTTTGCCCTAGATGTAAACCCCTAATTTCTCTCTATTAAAAAAACTCCTTTTTTAAAGTTTACTTCCGATAAATCTACCATCGCTGCCCTTTCCTCAGTTGTCTTGATTCTATTTGGAATAACAACATCATTTTCGGTCGTTTTTTTATCAAGATTTTGACGTGTCCTTGGGTTACGCTGATACTTCCATTCAACGAGCATCCATAGCCCAAAGGCCTTCATCGGCTCCGCCACATTGTTCTTCTCCAATGAGGCTACCGTCGTCACATCCATACCCATATTAGTGTCATTTGCCACACTAGAACTAGAACATAAATTCTGCAGATGACCAAACCTACCACAAGAGAAACAAACTGATGGAAGTGATTCAAACACGACGGTCTAAACCACGCCGTTGACTAGGATATGAGAAACCAAGGGCTTTCCCAAATTTATATACACTGTCATCCAGGCAAATTTCCCTCTTGATCCCTTATCCGTTTGAAAAAATCCAATTTAGTAACTTTACCTATCAAACTTCCTATTTCCTCCAAGATACATCGTTTATAAAGATAATCAGACAAACCAGGTAGCCGAACCCCAACCATAGTGTTGCTCTGAAAGGCCAGAAGGGGGTTAAATTTTGGAGTCCACGGTTGCATTGTGAGATATTGCCCAAGAACGATCCACGGCCCCTGGGTAAATACTTTTTCGTAGTCCTCTCGACATTGAAATTATACCAGGAAATATCCATTCTCCACATCCATGAGATGGAACTATTGCAAGGGTTTCCAAAGGTTGGGGATCTGATTTTGCAGGAGGGTATACGATAGATTCTGGTCCAGAAGTTTCACCACTACTGTAGTGACCATATCTTTGACAAGAATTTGTTGCACTCTTTTAGAAAAATTGATTGCAGGTATTCCATTAACATTAGATCGCATGACATCTCCTTCAAGAAACTCAAATTCCTCATTGCAACTAGATCCAAAAACTCCTCGAACCAAAACTTTGTCTCCAAGACACACCCGGTGCTGGGGTTGAATCTATAATCATAATGTTGTTCACATCTAGATCGAAAGGCTTAAATCGGACTTTTTTAGTGTTCTAATTCTCACTAGAAAAATCGCCTCCACCATGTTCAGTCCTCGCTTTTAGAGAATTTCTTAATGATACTTGTAGCGAGGTAAAAATTTTAGCTTAGCTTGGTCGCTAATTGTGGCGATTTATTGAAAAAAAGTTTGAAATTTGATGTTTGATTTTTGAAATAAACTGGGAGTTGCCACCGATCCTTTTTCCTAGGTGTGATCGGACACCTATTAGATCTCTTATTAAAACAAATAAAAGGCTAAGTTTAGGTCTACGTTAAAATCCAGAGAAAATTTAGGGTTCGAGTGATTCTGCATGAGGAAGGTATTAGCACCCTCATGACGCCCAAAATTGGTATCTTATTAAACACATGTTGTCTTGATTTTCAAAATACGAATTCAATTTGACATTTAAGTGTGATCCGATTGAAGGAAATGAGAAGTTGCAAGTTTTTTGTTTTTAGAAGGACGTCCCATTTTTAACACGAGCCGATTAATTTCACCCAACATAGTGATGAAATCGATGACTTAATGTTAAAATCGGTACATTGCCTTATTCTTAAAATTAAAATGTAAAAAGTTTTAAAATGATAGTAAAAAAATCCAAGAATATTATTGTCAAAAAATGCGAATAATGATGTGAATAATAAAATATATAAAATATAAAATATTAAAATATCAAAATATCAAAATATTAGAATAATAATAATTAATATTGACAAATAAAAATAAAATAGAAATAAAAAAATGTACATAATATATATATATTAGAAATAATAATGATGTTTAAAATCAATACTATTAATAATACTACATCAATATGTACATATATAAAAAAATAAATACGTGATAATATTAAAAATATGTACATAATATAGTGTTAAAATACATACATAATATAGTTAAGATATATACATAAGATAACATGTAAAAAAATATATATATAAATAATATAATATTAAAGATATATACATAAAATAGTATAAAATATATATATATATATATACACGTAATATAAATTTAAAATATACCTAATATATTAAAAGAATATATATAATATAATATTAAGAAATATAATAATAACAAAAAGGAGAGAGAGGAGAGGGTGGATGATTTTTTACCACAAGGTCGGCCATCGTCCGTCGCGGACTACGCCACGGCGGCCACCACACACGGCAATGGGACCTCAAAAAACTTTTTCGGTAAAAATGGGTAAGCTTCCTCCTTTTATTTTTTTTTTTTACTTTTGTATAAAAGAAACAAAATAAGATTGAAAGGAAATCAATAAGTAAACAAAGAACTTAAAATGAGAATAGACAAAGAAACCTCTTTTGCTTTGATCTTTGATTAATCTTAAAAAAAAACTAGCTTCTCCAAAAACTAGCCTTCACAACAACTCTTCTCCTTGATTACTTTAAAAAGAAACCTCTCTAAAAATCCTTTACAATAACTTTCTCTCCCAAAAACTCTCCAAAAAAAAAATCCCCCCATATACAAAATATGAGAAGGCTTATATAGCCATTTACAAAATATTTTTTTATTGTTTATGTCTTCATTTGTAGGTACAAGTGGTGGTGGAGCAAGTGTGGTTAGTGGAGTAGGTAATGGAGTAAGTGTGGCTAGTGGATTTGGTGGTGGAGAAGGTGTGGCTAGTGGAGTTGGTGGTGGAAAAGGAGTGGCTAGTGGAGTTGGTGGTGGAAAAGGTGTGGCTAGTGGAGTTGGTGGTGGAAAAAGTGTGCCTAGTTGAGAAAAGTTTAAGTTGTGGGCTAGGTTTTTTTATTTTGATTTGGGCTTAGGGTTTGGGCCATTGGGGTTTTGATGTAAATTGGGTTTGGGTAGTTAAGATTTTGGGTTTTGGGTTTAATTTTGGTGGGTTAGGTAAGGCTAAATTGGGTTTTGATGTAAATGGGCTAAAATTGGCCTACAACAGCTGCCCCTCTTTGCTTATTATCGTGTAACGAGAATAGAGCAAAGATATAAAGAAAAGACAATTTTGCCCGATCTTGCTAAGTATAGACTTCTTTGGTGCTCTTCTCATCCAGATAGTCTCTTTCCAGTCCATCGCATCTTGTAACTTTGGTTCAATCCACTGCAAATTCGGAGATATACCTTATAGCTTCAATCTGTTCCAATGTAATTCAATATGCTCTTCTATCGCTTCAGTGAGATAAGGTTTTGGGTCTTCTCTTCTGCCACTTTAGAAAGGCAAGATCTGATATCCTCGATCAACTCCACTGCAACTTCAGGGAGACAAAATCTGGTGTCTTCAATCAGCTCTAATATTGATTCTTTACTCGGCATGTGATCCTGAGCTCAACTCATTTCTCGCAATATGAATTGACTCTGTAAAACTAGATATTAAAAACAGAAATTGAAAATAGCTCAGCACGTGAGCCAAGGCTCAACTCACCTCTCGTAAAAGTAGATTTTGAAAATACCTCGACATGTGAACCCAAGGCTCAACTCACATCTCACAATATGAGTTGATTTTTGAAAAATATAAATTGAAAAAACAGAAATTGAAAAGCAGAAATTAAAAACAGAATTTGAAAAGACCTCAGTGTGTGGCCCGAGACTCAACTCACCTCTCGCAATATGAGTTGATTTTTGAAAAGCAGAAATTGAAAACGCCTCAGCGTGTGACCCGAGGCTCAACTCACCTCTCGCAATATGAGTTGATTCTTTTGAAAAGCAGAAATTGAAAATAGCTCAGCATGTGAGCAAAGGCTCAACTCACCTCTCGCAATATGAGTTGATTTTTTGAAACTTAACTTGAAAAGTAGATTTTGAAAATACCTCGATATGTGACTGAAGGTTCAACTCACCTCTCGCAATATGAATTGATTTTTGAAAAACAGAAATTAAAAGACTCAACTCAACTCTCGCAGAAATTAAAAAGCTCAACTCACCTCTCGCAATATGAGTTGAATTTTTTTGAAGCAAAAAAATTGAAAATAGCTCAGCACGTGAGCCAAGGCTCAACTCACTTCTTGCAATATGAGTTGATTTTGAAAACAGAATCAAAAAAGATTTTGAAAATACCTCGACATGTGACTCGAGGCTCAACTCACATCTCGCAATGTGAGTTGATTTTTTGAAAAATATAAATTGAAAAAATACCTCAGTGTGTGATCTGAAGCTCAACTCACCTCTCGCAATATGAGTTGATTTTTTTGAAAGACAGAAATTGAAAATAACTCAGCGCGTGAGCCAAGGCTCAACTCACCTCTCGCAATATGAGTTGATTTTTTTTTTGAAAGGCAGAAATTGAAAAACGGAAATTGAAAATACCTCGGCGTGTGACCTGAGGCTCAACTCGCCTCTCACAATACGAGTTGATTTTTTTGACAACAGAAATTGAAATTACCTCAGCGTGTCCTGAGGCTCAACTCACCTCTCGCAATATGAGTTGATTTTTTTGAAAAACAGAAATTGAAAATACCTCAGCATGTCTTGAGGCTCAACTCATTTCTCACAATATGAGTTGATTTTTTTTTTTGAAAAACAGAAATTGAAAATACCTCAGCATGTCTTGAGGCTCAACTAATTTCTCGCAATATGAGCTGATTTTGAAAAAGTAGAAATTGAAAGGTTCAACCCACCTCTCGCAATATGAATTGATTCTTGAACAACATAAATTGAAAACAGAAATTGAAAATACCTCAGCGTGACCTGAGGCTCAACTCACCTCTCGCAATATGAGCTGATTTTGAAAAAGTAGAAATTAAAAGGTTCAACCCACTTCTTGCAATATGAGTTGATTCTTGAACAACGTAAATTGAAAACAGAAATTGAAAATACCTTAGCGTGACCTGAGGCTCAACTCACCTCTCGCAATATGAGCTGATTTTGAAAAAGTAGAAATTAAAAGGTTCAACCCACCTCTCGCAATATGAGTTGATTCTTGAACAACGTAAATTGAAAACAGAAATTGAAAATACCTCAGCGTGACCTGAGGCTCAACACACCTCTCGCAATATGAGCTGATTTTGAAAAAGTAGAAATTAAAAGGTTCAACCCACCTCTCGCAATATGAGTTGATTCTTGAACAACGTAAATTGAAAATAGAAATTGAAAATACCTCAGCGTGACCTGAGGCTCAACACACCTCTCGCAATATGAGTTGAAATTAAAACACAAAAATTGAAAATACCTTAGCGTGCCCCGAGACTCAACTCACCTCTCGCAATATGAGTTGATTTTGAAAAACAAAAATTAAAAGGCTTAACTCACCTCTCGCAATATGAGTCAATTTAAAACATAAACTAAAAATACCTCAGCGTGCCCCGAGGCTCAACTCACTTCTCGTAATATGAGTTGATTTTGAAAACAAAAATTAAAAATACCTCAACGTGTCTTGAGGCTCAACTCATCTCTCACAATATGAGTTGATTTCCCTTGAAAAACATGAATTAAAAACATCAAAATACCAAAACCTATCCTTTGGTAGAACTCGGGTGTCTTTTCCTTTGATTCAGTGCGACTCTTATTCAAGATTTCTTGCTCTACTGGAGTACCTGTATATGCCATGTATGATGTTATCATGATATGCACATGTTTGTCTTAAATGCTTTTATGCCTACATGATTATGCAGTGCTCCTTAAGCATGTTTGTCGGATGTCCATTTAGCCACGATTGTTGAGGATCTGTGTTCATTGCTTTGATTCTCGACTTTCTCTTCAGGCCTTATACCTGTCTTCAAACTTTACGAGTAATTGACGTTTCTCAGATATCACTCTTCTGCCCCCGATTGAACTTTGTTCTTACTTTGAGACTCTTGTGCTTATCAAATTTTCATCCAGGTAATGCTTAACATTTCTTTTGTTTAGAGTATGTCATTTCACCATTTATCATGTAAATAAACACATAATGAGATGCATGAAAAAGGTCAGATAGGGAAAAAAATGATATTTCATATTCATCTATTTCAAATGTGGCAAACAAAGCAAGTTAACCAATGAGAGTAAAAAATGTCAAAAAGAAAGAAAGGATCGTATTCAAGCGGATACAAATGCTCTAGATATTCAACACATGAACTCTTCCTCGTTCCTCAATCAAAATCTTTTCGAGCGGCTTCTTGCGTAGAAGATTTGAGCTTCAGAAATGCTTCAAATCGTAGCCTTACTACTTGACCTATCGTTCGACCGCCAGTTTGTTTCATTAGGACGCCTCTCGGTTTTCATCCTAATCCTTTTGTACTAATCAAGACGCCTTTTCGGTTTTCGCCTTGATCTTTTTTTTTTTAAGATGCCCTTTTCGGTTTTCATCTTAAGCATAATATTTCTTCACAAAGATCTCGAGTTCTTTGGATTCGAAAACTCTTTCCCATCCATCTCGGTAAGGATCAAAGCTCCTCCTGAGAATGCCTTCTTTATGACATATGGTCCTTCCCAATTTGGTGCCCATTTTCCTCGTAGGTCTTTTTGTATTGGGAGAATTTTCCTTAGCACGAGTTCTCCTTCATGGAATTCTCTTGGCCGTACCTTCTTGTCATGGGCTGTGATCATTCTTTTCTTGTATATTTGTCCATGACAAATTGCCCTGAGACGCTTTTCTTCAATGAGGTTCAGTTGATCATATCGAGCTTGTACCCATTCTGCTTCTTCTAACTTTGATTCCATTAAGACTCGCAGAGAGGGGATCTCAACCTCAATAGGTAGCACAGCTTCCATTCCATAAACCAGAGAGAAAGGAGTTGCTCCTGTAAATGTTCGCACAGAAGTGCGATATGCATACAAAGCAAATGGTAGTTTCTCGTGCCAATCTTTATATGTCTCAGACATTTTCCCAATGATCTTCTTAATATTTTTGTTGGCTGCTTCCACAGCCCCGTTCATCTTTGGGCGATAGGACAAGGAGTTATGATGCTTTATTTGGAATTGCTCGCACACTTCTTCCATCATCTTATTGTTCAGATTCATGGCATTATCTGAAATGATTCTTTCAGGCAAACCATATAGGTAAATGATTTCCTTTTTCAAAAACTTGCACACTGCAGTCTTCGTCACATTGGCAAACGAAGCGGATTCAATCCATTTTGTGAAGTAATCGATAACCACAAAAATGAATCGATGTCCATTTGAAGCTTTTGGAGAAATTGGCCCTATGACATCCATGCCCCACATAGAAAAAGGCCACGGAGAAGTCATGACATGAAGGGGTGAAGGGGCTACATGAATTTTATCGCCGTAGATTTGACATTTGTGGCATTTCTTGGCAAAATTGATGCAGTCATTTTCCATTGTCAGCCAATAATAACCGAGTCTCATGATCTTTCTGGCCATATTGAAACCATTGGCATGCGTTCCGCAAATTCCCTCATGGACCTCTTCAAGTATTTTTCGGCTTCAACATCATCCACACATCTCAAAAGCATCCGATCCTTTCCTCTTTATCTGAGATATCCCATCAAGAACAAATCCACCGCCATTCTTCTAATTGTTCTTTTATCGTTCTCATTCGCTTGTTCGGGATACCTTTGATTCTTGATATATTCTAAGATATCATGGAACCAAGGTCGTCCGTCTACTTCTTTCTCAATGCTACAACAGTGTGCACGGACCTCGTATATGCTCATTTTGAGGGGCATTATTTCTACTTCTCTACTTGCTTTGAACATTGAAGCCAAAGTGGCCAGGGCATCAGCCAATTGGTTCTCTTCTCGTGAGAAGTAATGAAAAGTTATTTCTTTGAATTCCTTGATCAATCCAGCCACTAAATCGCTGTACTTAATCAATTTTGAGTCCCTCACTTCCCACTCTCCACGGATTTGGTAAATCACTAGGGCTGAGTCCCCGTACACCTCCAAGATCTCGATGTTTCGTTCAATAGCTGCACGAAGCCCCATGATACAGCCTCATATTCTCGCGATATTATTGGTACGAAGAAGTTCGGTCTTGCGGTGAGCGGATAATGATTCCTTCGGTGATACCGAGATTGCTCCAATTCCATGCCCTAAAGCATTTGACGCACCATCAAAGCACATCTTCCATGACTTCTCTTTTGATGACTCGGATTCTATTTCGTGATGCACATTAAGTCTTCGTCGGGAAATCGAATCTTAAAGGCTCATATTCTCTCGTCGTTCGAGTTGCTAAGAAGTCACTATTGCGCTCCCTTTTATCGACTTCGACTTATATAGGCAATGTCATATTCCGAAAGGAGGATCTGCCATCGTGCCATTCTTCCTGATAGAGCCGGCGATTCCATCATGTATTTTATTGGGTCGAGCTTTAAAATTAGCCATGTCGTGTGATACAACATATATTGTCTGAGTCTCTGAGCTACCCAAACCAGAGCGCAACAATATTTCTCAATAGACGAATATTTTGCCTCATATTCAGAGAACTTTTTTTGAGGTAGTAGATCGCTTTTCTTTCTTTCGACTCGTCGTGTTGCCCAAAGACGCAACCCATTGAACTTTCGAACACGTCAAATACAATATCAATGGTCTTCGGGAGTTGGCGGTACTAGCACTTTGGAGGATCGGACAAATATTGTTTTATCTTATCAAATGCCACCGGCATTCCTCGTTCCATTCTCCGGGTTATGTTTTCGAAGAAGCCGAAAGATTGGGTCGCATTGGTTGGTAAGTTGAGCGATAAATCGGGCGATGTAGTTTAATCTCCTAAAATCCTCTAACTTCCTTTTGCGTGCGTGAGGTGGTAATTCTTGGATGGCTTTTATTTTATCCGGATCAACTTTGATACTTTTTCATCGACAATGAAGCCTAGCAACTTTCCGAGGTAGCCCCAAATGTACATTTGGTGGATTAAGCTTTAATGAAACTTTCTCAGCCTTTCGAACAACTTCTTGAGGTTCACTACATGCTCTTCTTCTCCTCGAGATTTAGCAATCATATCATCGACGTAGACCTCTATTTATTTATGCATCATGTCATGGAATAATGTCACCATAGCCCTCTGATATGTTGCCCCAGCATTCTTTAACCTGAATGGCATCACCTTGTAGCAGAACGTTCCTCGCATTGTTATGAAGGTAGTTTTCTCCATATCCTCAAAGGCCATCTTGATCTGATTATACCCCGAGAATCCATCCATGAAAGAAAACAATGAATGTTTTGCTGTGTTGTCCACCAACGTATTAATATGTGGCAAGGGAAAATTATCTTTTGGGCTTGCTCGGTTCAGGTCACGGTAATCTACGCACATTCTTACTTTGCCATCTTTCTTTGGTACTGGGACTATGTTAGCCACCAATTTTGGATATTTGGAGGCTTGTAGGAAGCCAGCATCAAATTGCTTCTTGACTTCCTCTTTTATTTTCAACAGCATTTCGGGTCTCATCCGTCTTAATTTTTGCTGGATGGGCTTGCATTCTGGCTTTAATGGGAGCTTATGGACCACTAAATCTTCATCTAGCCCTGGCATGTCCTGGTATGACCATGCGAAAACATTTTTGTATTCGTGGAGTAAAGTGAGTAAATTATGCCTGGTACTCTCTGAAATAGAAGTCCCAATCTTCACTTCTTGTTTCCTCTCTTCAGTGCCCAAATTTATTGTTTCCACAGATTCTTCGTGAGGCAAAATCTGTTTATCCTCTTGTTCCACCATTCTTAACAATTCAGGAGACGAGACGTAATCTTCAGCATTTTCTTTGGCTTCAAATTCTCCTAAGCAAACAGCCTTCTCAAAATCAATTTCAAGATTCGTGACGGGCTTATTCATGTTGTCAATATCTGAGCACCTGAAAGTTGAATGGAAAAGGAAGCTATAGAGGGGCATCCAAGTATTGGAAACAACAAACAAAATGTTATGTCATGGCAATGAGGCAAATGTAAGGATAGGCTATGAAATGAGAAAATTATTATGAAATTAGTGATAATGCGAAAAATCGTAACAAAATGTATCTTCATTGATATTCATTTAAATGATAAAGAGCGAATGCAAGCTCTTACAAAAGAATTCTATTATATCTAAGGACATAATAGAAGGTTAATGTTTAGCATTACTCTGAAGACTTATAAACTACAAGAAGCTCCTCGGCAGTCCAATTGTTCATCATGAAACCAGAAGGGCAAGGGCGTATCCTCGAGACATCTTTACTTGCACCAGCCCATTTGTCAATGACATTTATGCTGACATTCTGAAAACCCCTTTCAATTAACCCCAACATGTTTCGTGGATCATCTTGTCCAGGGTATATCATTCCCGCAGATGTAAATGTTTTTAACAAAGAAGGGTATTCTATGGGCTCCCATTCTGGTTCTCGGCCCAAAGTTCTTGCGATCCTTCTTTCCTGATCTTTCTTCCACTGTCTTCTTCTTTGATGCATGTCTGGCTGGAACCCCAAACCGTATCGGGCTTTGTGGTGCACTAGCTTTAAAGCCCTGACTATTCCTTGCAGATATCTCCCTAAACCTCTTCTCGCTCGAGCTCCCATTCCTACGATCAATTTGACACCCATTCTAGTATTTCTCGACAGTTTTGGCATCGAAATTCTGTTTCCCTCAACAGCAAAAGTGGCATTGACAAATTCAAGGAATCGGAAGAAACATTCCAATGCGTCTTTGTTCACTTCCAAGTACGGTGCATCGGCAGAGACAGATGCGACAATGTCTTCTTCTCCTCGACGGTGACCAAACAACCGTCCATGATAAATTTCACCTTTTGATGGAGGGATGATGGGACCGCTCAGCAGAATGGATCCGTGGTTTTTCAAAAGGCGGTTATAAGAGGTGTAATGTCCATGACTTGGAACTCGACATCATAAATGTAAGGCCCACTTCCAAAGGATTTCGATCTTTCTCATGACTTCGCGCCTCGTTCGTGAATGCCCTTACCGTGGAATGACAGGGCCTTAAGTAGGACAAATTCATCAGATTCGAAAGCGTGGCCAATGGCATAACATTTAACGTGACCCATTATCGATGAGTACGTTCGGTATTATGTAGCCCTTGCAGAGAGTTGTGATATGCAGCGCTTTCACCGAGCCTCTACCATTTGGCGGTATCTCATCATCACTAAAAGAAATGAAATTGTCCGCATTCAGATTGTTTACCCATCTATCAAGCTTCTCAACGGATATGTTGTTAGCTACGTAAGCTTGATTTAACACTTTCAGCAAAGCGTTCCGATGTGGCTCTAAATTTAAGAGTAGAGATAAAATTGAGATTCTTGCTGGCTGCTTGCTTAATTGTTCCACCACACTATACTCACTATGCTTGATAAATTTCAAGAATTCCTGAGCGTCTTCCTCGTTCACAGGCTTTTTAGTTTCTTGCGGGTGGAATTTCTTGCTCGACTTCGACTTCGTGCATCAACGCTTTCCTTTTGCTTGAGTCACTACTTTTCTTTACCGATTCAATTTCTTTAGAATAGCACCGTCCACTTCGGGTAAAATGACCTACATTTCCCACATCTTCAGTTATGGCTTTGGAATTTCCAACTTCCGGTGTGAAAATATTAATATCGTATCTCCACAGTACTGTTTTATTGTTCTTATAAGGGAAAGGAGATGGTATTTCGATTATCATTTTTGGCTTCACCGGCTCTTTCTTCGCGTCATAATAAATTATTAACGGTCGGTCGGCGCTATATAGGAAACCCGATGATTGATTGTCAGAAGCGCATATTTCTCCTCTATCGGCCTCCTCGCTTTTATAAAAGATCCCAATCTCCTTGTTATCCATCATACTTTGCAGTAATCCTCTAAACTCGTCGCAGGACTGAATGCCGTGCCCTTCAACGCCATGGAACTCACAAAAACTGTGACCTTTTGCATCTTTTCCTTCGAATACTTCGTCAAGACGATAAAGCAACTCTTTTTCAACTAGTACCTCCCAGATTTTCTGCAGAGGTGTTCTTATTTCAGAAACCCATCTTCTACTTTGCCGTTCATTTTCCTCTCCTACTGCGCTCACATTCCCTTCGGTGTGGTTTGGGAATGGATTCCCGGTCGTACTGCCAGTACCATCAAATTGCAAAATGCCCGCATCGATGAGCCCTTGAACTCTTCTTTTGAAAGCAAGACAGTTCTCAGTAGAATGCCCCTGGTTCCCCGCATGGTATGCACAACTAGCGTTTGGATCGTACCATTTCGGGTATGGAGGTTTAAGGGGGGCCATGTAATGGGGAGATATCAATTGTTTCTCCAAGAGTTTTGGGTACAATTCCCCATACGACACAGGGATAGGAGTAAATTGTGGCCTCTCGGGGTTGGGCCTTATTGGTCTTGGTTCATTTCTGGGTTGGCTTTGAGCGGGTATCGTGTTTTGCGGGAATGAGGTGATGGGTCTTTGGTTGTTCATGGCGTAAACAGGATAGGAAGGAGGTGGTGCTTCGTAGTAAGGGTTTTGAGGGGGATAATAGAAATTTGGAGGTGGATAATTTTGAGGTCGGGGTTGGTTCGGATATGGATTAGAAGCATAACGGCTTCCCATTCCCACCATGTGGGCTTCTGGTTCTTTCTTCTTCATAGGTGTTGCCCTTTTTGAACCTTCTGAACCTTCCATTCTACCGCTCTTGACGGCATTCTCTATGAGCTCACCAGATATTATAATATCCGCAAACTCCTTCGTGGCACTTCCCACTAGTTTGTCATAAAACGGCGCCTTTAAGGTATTGATAAAGAGAACGGTTATCTCTGTTTTTGTTAGTGGGGGCTCCACTTGGGCCCGAAACATCTCTCCATCTCTGCGCATACTGTCTGAAGGTCTCTGATGGCTTTTTCTCCATCATTTGCAAGGTTATCCGGTCTGGCACCATGTCTGATACATGCTTGTACTGCTCGCAGAATGCAGACGCCAAGTCCTTCCAAGATCGAATCTTTTCTCTACTAAGTTGGTTGTACCACCGAAGAGCTGACCCTGTTAGACTATCTTGAAAGCAATGTATGAGTAGTTTATCCTCGTTCACATAACCGGTCATTTTTAGACAGAACATAATGAGATGTGCTTTTGGGCACCTTGTCCCATCATACTTCTCAAAATCAGGCACTTTGAACTTCGGAGGCAAAATTAGATCAGGTACCAAACTGAGTTCCTTGACACCTAGTGCGGAGAAGACTTCAGTGCCTTCTATTGCTTTAAGTCTTTCCTCTAGACTCCTATATTTTGCGTCATGGTTATCCAATTTCAACTTGGCTACCTCTGCTGAGTCATCCAGATCTGGAACTAGTGGATCAGCAGGGCTTGCCCCTGGGTTCGACACGAATATTCCTTGCCCTAGATTTGTGGGTGGAGTAGGTGGCATAGGTCATTGTTCCAAGACTGTGGGTTCCCCTTAAGTATACCCTCTTTGTGTTGTATATGCGGGTGGTGGAGTGAATCCCGAGGGATAGAGTAGATCCTGATTGTGGTGAATTTTTGACTGAGGTTCTATAACATCGGGGTTCTGCACGGGTCCTTTTCCTTTGACCAAAGTTGTCATCATCTCCATCATTTTGGCCATCTGATCTCTTTGCTCGAGTGATTCCTCTCGAAATCTCACCATTAGATCTCTCGTTTCTTGTTGCGATTTGGCCAGTTGCTCTTGTAATTCCTTTTGAGCCCTTTCCATCCTTTCAATTCTCTCATTGAATTCAGCCTCCATTACTCTAGCTTGTCGGCGCGTTTTATACGGATGACGTGGTTCCAGTTTTGTGGTATTACAACTGCGAATTATATATTTTATCTTCAGCGACCGAGTATGGGATATGCAATGTATGAATGAATGCATGAATGAATGCATGAATGTCAAATGAATGTCAGTCATGAATGAATATGCAAAAATTTGGTGTTAATTTCAAGATAGCCCCTATTTAGGCATTTCTTTAATCAAAGGAGTATAACACAACGTTTCGGTCACTCGTATAATTGACTCCTCCATTAGAAACCCGTTTTTGGCAACCAATCTCTAATCAACACCTTCCTAACAAGATGCCTTCGATGCATGATGAAAAATAAAAATACAGACAAACGACCTTGGTTAGCGCAACACATATAAACAGAGAAAAACTGTGGAAAATCTAACAAATTAAGCTACTTGGTCCAGTGGACTCGATTCCCTTGCTTAGAAAGCACAAATGTAAAAGAAATAGAAGGTAAGATGTGCTTTTCCCGTATACTTATTTCGGTGACTACTAAACGAGCAGAGGTTCGGCATGGCTCTAGTTGGGTGGCTCGTATGGTTCACTATATGCGGTTTTGGTTCTAGACAGGTACTCGAATTGCTCGTACTATCATCTGCTAAGATTAGCACGAAGCCTCGGTCATAACCCATCACAGCTCACGAGTTCAATTCGAGGATTACATTTACTTATGCCTATGCGGAGGGACAAGTTAACTCACGAAAGCATAAGTCATATGTAACCCAAAGTATTCACTAGCCTATGCGGAGGGACGAGTTAACTCACGAAGGCATAGCGTTTACTTTCACTTAAGCAGATGAGCCGGGTAGAGAGCTTATGTTATGCAAAATGCAAGTGCACGGTGTGTGGGAGAAACTTGCAATCCTTCCATTTATTTTAAAACTACAAAACTAAAACGAAAGATAAAACAAATTAGGAGATACGTATGTATGATTTTTAAAAAAACAAAACTTAAGGATCATGATTAAATATTAATTTGAACATGGAAATTTGAAAATTTTGACAACACGCGTTTAATTCAACTCGACTCTCAAAAATGGAGGTCCCCAGTGGAGTCGCCAGCTGTAGCGAGGTAAAAATTTTAGCTTAGCTTGGTCGCTAATTGTGGCGATTTATTGAAAAAAAGTTTGAAATTTGACGTTTGATTTTTGAAATAAACAGGGAGTCGCCACCGTTCCTTTTTCCTAGGTGTGATCGGACACCTATTAGATCTCTTATTAAAACAAATAAAAGGCTAAGTTTAGGTCTACGTTAAAATCCAGAGAAAATTTAGGGTTCGGGAGTCGGTTACACGCGAGGAAGGTATTAGCACCCTCGCGACGCCCAAAATTGGTATCTTATTAAACACATGTTGTCTTGATTTTCAAAAATACGAATTCAATTTGACATTTAAGTGTGATCCGATTGAAGGAAATGAGAAGTTGCAAGTTTTTTTGTTTTTTAGAAGGACGTCCTGTTTTTAACACGAGCCGATTAATTTCACCCAACATAGTGATGAAATCGATTACTTAATGTTAAAATCGGTACATTGCCTTATTCTTAAAATTAAAATGTAAAAAGTTTTTAAAATGATAGTAAAAAAATCCAAGAATATTATTGTCAAAAAATGTGAATAATGATGTGAATAATAAAATATATAAAATATTAAAATATCAAAATATTAGAATAATAATAATTAATATTGACAAATAAAAATAAAATAGAAATAAAAAAATGTACATAATATATATATATTAGAAATAATAATGATGTTTAAAAATCAATACTATTAATAATACTACATCAATATGTACATATATAAAAAATAAATACGTGATAATATTAAAAATATGTACATAATATAGTGTTAAAAATACATACATAATATAGTTAAGATATATACATAAGATAACATGTAAAAAAAATATAAATAATATAATATTAAAGATATATACATAAAATAGTATAAAATATATATATATACACGTAATATAGAATTTAAAATATACCTAATATATTAAAAGAATATATATAATATAATATTAAGAAATATAATAATAACAAAAAGGAGAGAGAGGAGAGGGTGGATGATTTTTCGCCACAAGGTCGACCATCGTCTGTCATGGGACATGCATGGCGCCAACCGTACCTGCAATGGGACCTCAAAAAACTTTTTCGGTAAAAATGGGTAAGCTTCCTCCTTTTATTTTTTTTTTACTTTCGTATAAAAGAAACAAAATAAGATTGAAAGAAAAACAATAAGTAAACAAAGAACTTAAAATGAGAATAGACAAAGAAACCTCTTTTGCTTTGATCTTTGATTAATCTTCAAAAAAAACTAGCTTCTCCAAAAACTAGCCTTCACAATAACTCTTCTCCTTGATTATTTTAAAAAGAAACCTCTCAAAAAATCCTTTACAATAACTTTCTCTCCCAAAAACTCTCCAAAAAAAAATCCCCCTCATATACAAAATATGAGAAGGCTTATATAGCCATTTACAAAATATTTTTTTTATTATTTATGTCTTCATTTGTAGGTACAAGTGGTGGTGGAGCAACTGTGGTTAGTGGAGTAGATAATGGAGCAAGTGTGGCTAGTGGATTTGGTGGTGGAGAAGGTGTGGCTAGTGGAGTTGGTGGTAGAAAAGGAGTGGCTAGTGGAGTTGGTGGTGGAAAAGGTGTGGCTAGTTGAGAAAAGTTTAAGTTGTGGACTAGGTTTTTTTATTTTGATTTGGGCTTAGGGTTTGGGCCATTGGGGTTTTGATGTAAATTGGGTTTTGGGTAGTTAAGATTTTGGGTTTTGGGTTTAATTTTGGTGGGTTAGGTAAGGCTAAATTGGGTTTTGATGTAAATGGGCTAAAATTGGCCTACAACAATACTTTTTTAGTATAGCTTAAGATTTCATTTTTTAAATTTGATATATTTGAATTTAGGCACAAATTTATTCTAATCATTAACTTTTGAAATCAAATAAAAATAAGCTTGAATTTTAATTAATCGTCACAAAAAGAATTTTGTCCTCCATTTTGATTTGGAGGGACACTTTGGCCCCATACTTCGCGTATCAGAACTTTTCGATAAAGAAATAAAAATATTGTGAATAATGAAGATGATTAAGAATGGGTGACGTATTCACAATGTTATCAAAAAATGGTGTGAATTGTGACGTAAAAATAACACATCACTCAAGTTTCTTGTATTGCCATTGGCCTAGCTATTCATCTCCCTAGAAACATACATAAAAGGAGACAAATCCAATAGCATTTAGCTTGGGCAAAATTCCATGGTCGAAAACCCAGGTTTGAGCACCAAGAAATAGAAAGCATGGAATCAGGGCTTCTTTATAAAGTGATTGAGCTTCAAATAACATAGTTTAGAAATTAAAAGGGAAGGACGTTAACAAGTATGCAGTGATTGGATGGAAATTTTACTTCTTGTATGCCAACTTTTGTGTGAATCGACTAGGCTTTGTTTAAATAAACTTCTACATCAGACCATGAACCAAACTTGCTGTAAACAGTAGCTAGATCCTGCCAGGCAGCTATATTCTGCAATACACAGGTGGAAAAATCTTTGCTTTGTTGAGAAAACAAAAACAATGAAACAAGTATTCTAGTTTTTTAATTGTTTCACTCATGAAAATAAATTATTATAAAATTACAAAAATATATTATCACAATTTTATCCAATTACATAAGTTAATTTTGAGTAAAATTCATAAACTTTCATATCATTATATTTGAAATAATTAATAACATTGTTATTTGGTTTTAAATTTTAAAAAGTAAAATATAAAATGATAAAGAAATTAATATTAAAACTAAAGAACTTGAATTTATTGTTTTAGCATTAAATTTAAAAATTAATATTTTTTAAAGATAAATTTATTAATTCATTCAATGAATGGAATTATACAATTTAGAGAAAAAAATAGCAAATACTCGTTGTAGATGGTGAAGGACAAACTCTATCAATACAACAAAGATTTTAACCTCAGTATCAATAGAACATTATGACATGTTGACAATTAGTTTTGCCACAACTCAAGCACGACATATCTGGAGTGATTGCAAGCCCTTGATATAATAAGGAAATCAGACTCGAATGGTCTAAAGTGACAAGCAAAAATCGACAAAAGAATCAAGCATTCACCAAACTAGAGACGAAGACAACAAAATTATCCCTAAAATCACTTGTAAAACTAAGATTACACACATAAGTAAGAGTAAATAATGTACTACAAGAGCAGACAAAAACTTCTAAAACTGAAGATTAAATAATGAAAAAATAAACAAAAAAAATATAAAACTTAATACAACACTGATCCAAATCGACAAGTAAAATAATTTATTATTCTAAAATACTCTCAAAACAGAAACAAATTAAGAAGTTGACGAAGAGACACCCACTTTCCAAGAAAACTACTGTTGGCTAGTGGAGTATTAGCGAACGATAAACACCGTCATTTGTCCATCACAACTTATGGAAACAAAACCAGCCTGGATGTTGACACCGCCGCTGAGCAAAACAAAAGATTAGAAGCAAACAACTTAGAAAAAAAAAATTTAGGAAAAAAATTAATAATTGATTCTGTAATTTTAATACATTAAAATCATAATTAATTTTATCTATTATTAGTTTACACACCCAAATTAAATCAAAATCTAATCTCAATTCTCAAAATATTTTTACATAAAACTTCAAGATAAATTATTTTACCTTTATTCAAACTCATTATAAATGTTAAAATAACCCGTCTTCAATTACACTTTCATTATAATTTAGTAATATTTTATTATTTTAAATCATTTTATTTAAACCGAGATTATTTCTATTATTAGACAACAAACACACAGACAAAAAAAAATACAGCATACAAAGAGGTGTTTCCACAAGATAGACACATATGAAACATTTATTTTATAACTAAAAGAAACATTATAATTTAATACATTGATAATATCGTTAATTTATTTACATTAAAAAAGTAAAATTGAAGAATAAAAGGATAAATATGTAGTATGTACATCTTTTAATTGTGATTTGGAATTCTTTTATTTTTAAATGTTATATACGTTATTATTTTTAGTAATGATTACGAAATAAAAATATGGTTAAGGGTCTTTAAAGCTTCTAAATTATTTCAAAAAAATCAATTAAGTTATATATTTTTTTCACTCAATTGAGCCTGTGAATATAACAATTTTAATCAATTAAATCTTTTAATTGTTAAAGTTAACTACCAGCCGTTGAAGGGTAATGACAATTATTTTAGGGGTTGTTTTCACCCCATGGCACGCTAGGACTGTGCCACGTGGTAAAATTTCGTGTTTCATACTTAAAATTACTAAAAATAATAAAACTATAAAAATTATAGATAATCATAAAAATATATTAAAATTATAAAAATATTAAAGTTAAAAAATTGTAAAATATATAAAAGTGCAAAAAAAAATATAAAAAGTATTATGGCTTACAAAAAATAAAAATTATAAAATTTATTAAAGCATTGTAAAAAGCATTAAAATTATTTAAAATAAAAAATGAAAATATGTAAATTATGAAAAATAAAAAATAAAAAATAAAAATTATAAAAATATATGAATTACAAAAAAAAAGAAAATGAAAAAATTATGAAAAATATTTAAAATACATAAAGCTATTAATGAAATTTAAAATGTTATAAAAACGTAAAATTTATAATGAAAAATAAATATATAAGAAAAAAATATAAAAACTATTTTTTTATTTGCACACTAGCCATCATTTGATCCTTAAAGTTATATGTTTTACTTGTCCACAATGCGGACCTCCCTAAAGCTTGTAATCCCTTTATCCATTGTCAATGAGAGGAGTGTTTAAAGATGCAAATTAAAGTTGGGAAATAGGTTAATAACACAAGTGATAACCGAAGCTACATATAACATTATAAATATCGTTGTGTTTTTAATGTTATATAATTTTTAAAATTTTCTGTTATTTATTGAATAATTTTGAATAATTATTTTGTAATTTTCTATAATTTTAATAATTTTTTTCACTTTTCTATATTTTAATAATATTTTAAATAATTTTATATGTTTTAAAATTTTCCATATTTTTACAAATTTTTATTGTAAATTTTTTTATTTTTTACAATTTATATGATTTTTGAGTCATTTATAATATTTTTATAATAATTTTAAAATTTTATTAAATTTTTAATATTTTAAAAGTTTAATATATTTTACAATTATATATATATATATATTTTTTTGTTATTTTAATAAAATTTTAAAGCTTTTTGCATTTTTTAACAATTTTTATAATGTATATAATTTTTTTTTGATTTATAATAATTTTTATAACTTTTTGCACTTATATATATATATATATATTTATTTTAAATATTTTTATAATTTTCTATAGTTTTTTAAAAATTTTATAATAATTTTAATTATAAAATACAAGATTTCTTCATGTGGTACAATCTTAACGTGTTATCTGACGAAAACATCTCTAAAATAATTACTGTTATCTTTTAGTAGTTAACTATTAACTTTAAAGATCAAAAACTCAATTGAATGCAAAAAGAAAATATATAAAAACTTAATTAATTCTTTAAAAAAATGAAGACTTTAAAAACCTTTAAAAAAAAACCGTATATTCACACCTACTCAATATCAAAATCTTGTTATAAGAAAAATTAAGCGAGATCCAAGATTTAATTTTGGGTTTTGTTTTATATCATATTGATAAAATGCATCAACTTGCATATGAGTTGATAAAAAATATTAGGTCAAAATGAAATATTTATATTCTGAAAATAATTCAAACAATTACAAAATTAAATACTATTATGTATTTTTAAAATACATTTGTCAATTAATCACATCATTATCTAATTAAAAATATTAACAATAAGATCACACTCTGTTTAAAATATATATATATATATATATATATAATTATTTATAAACATAACCTATTGATTTAATCATCAGATATGCAAGTATCAATATAAAAAGTTTTCAAGATAAACAAGAAAAGTCTTCTCTTAAGTTATATTTATATGATATATTCAGATCCATTGATGAAGCATATGAAAAGTCAGCATTGCCAAGTCTGAATTTGATAAAAATTAATTATAAATTTAGTACCAAAATCAGTATTTCAACTATTTATAGTAGTTCAAAGTTGATACAGTACTACAATCAATGACAATCCTAGCAGAGAGCAGCGTGAAAGTGGTTGAAGATGCAAGCTATATATCTCCTCCGCCAGGCTCAGTGCCCACAGCTTCTCTCCCTCTCACCTGCTTTGATAGAGTTTTCCTTTGTTTTCCGTCCACTTGGATGCGTTGCCTGTTTTTCTATGAATTCAAACACCCCACCTCTCATTTCATGCAAACCATTCTCCCCAACCTCAAAACATCTTTATCGCTTACTCTGCAACATTTCTTTCCATTTGCGGCCAATCTCGTGTACCCCCCACCTCCTCAGGTCCCTTATATTTCCTACACACAGGGCGACTCTGTTTCGTTTGTCGTTAAGGTATCCACTGCAGATTTTAACCATCTAGTAGGTGATCATGCACGAGACAATCAAGAATTGCCAGCTCTTGTCCCCAAAAGGCCATCTTCAAATGAGACAAATGGTTGCAAGCAAGAGCCTGTCATGGCCATTCAAGTCACCGTATTTCCCAATGTAGGCTTTTCCATAGGTGTTGGCTTTTCCCATGTTGTAACTGACGGAAGGTCGTTTGGTCACTTCATGAAATCATGGGCGTCCATTCATAGGTGTGAAGGAGATTTGGCTTGTCTCGACAATTATCTACCCTGTTTCAACAGGGATTTAATCAACGATCCTGTAGAACTAGCTTCCCTTTTCACCAAGGGCGCCGAGAGGGCATTCCAAAGTGCAATTTCACCAAGCATTTTGTTTAATAACTTTAGGGTCACTTACAAAATCAAAGATTCACAAGTTGAGTTATTGAAAGATCGGGTGAAAACAAAGTGCACGCAAGTGAATGGATCAGAGCCAATAAGAATATCAACATTTGCAGTAACATGTGCGTACATGTGGGTTTGTTTGCTCAAATTACAACAAAGTGGAACTCATCAGCATCTCTCATCAACCGATTCTGACGCTCTTTCTTATTTCCACTTCGCAGCAGAGTGCAGAGACCACCTAAAATTACGCCAAACATACTTCGGGAACTGTATTATACTACGTTTAGCATCAGCAAAGAAGAGTGAGGTATTAGGAGAAAATGGAATTCTGGTGGCCGCAACTGCTATTGGAAGGGAAATAATGGAATTTCAGAAACAACCATTCAAAGATGCACAAGAGTCATTGTTAAAAATAATTGAAATTTTCAAAATGGGAGAAGATTTAGTTCGGGTTGGTTCATCACCAAAATTTGGATTGTATAAGACGGATTTTGGGTGGGGACGACCTAGAAACATCGAGAATCCAATACTTCCATCATTTGGAACTTGTTCTATGTTTGTTATTGCAGAGAACAGAGAAGAAGAGGAAGGAGGTGTTGAATTCGCCTTGGCATTCGCTTCCCATGACTTAGATATCTTCAATACTATTTTCCACCAAGGCCTATTAAAGCTAGAATCGAGTAAATAAAATGGCCTATTAAATGAAATCTTGTACTTATGAATGGAATGGGTGGTTTATCACATTTGTATTTCCCTTCGTTACTTTTCTCTAATTATCTTTCCATAATGTAATTGATGTAAGCATGCTTTCCAATGTAAAAATAATAATAATAATAATAATAATAATAATTGTACTTTATTAAGTTTCAATGTAATTTATCATCACATGATCACATCATATATTATAAAATTTATAATTTAAAAGATTTATAATAACCTCAAGTTGTGACTTGTTAGTCGGTGTTTATCTTTTCCAGAAATAGCTTAGATTTAAATCTCAATTGTACCAAAAAAGAAAGGCAATTATAAAAATGAAAAAATTGAAAAGATGAGTGATGGACTTGGAAATTAAATTAATTCACGTATATGATCCTACATCCTTAGTACCTCAAATTTTGTGGTTAGCATCTAAAATATGGACTGCTTCATAGTGTTAGTTTTAGTGGTTCAAGAATTAACCAAGTTTATCTAACAATGGTGTATTTTGAAATACACTTGAACACTTAAAGAGTCAATCCCAAAGCAGACTGCATTGAGAGCTTTACTACTATCACTACCCAAAATTTCCTCCTTATTGGTCCAAGTAATCTTAGGTTTGGCAGTCCATACAGCTAATACATCAACTATTGGAGGTTCTAAGTTCTATCCACTCCTCTCTCATTATTTTATTTTATTTTTATTTTCAGCAACCTACGATGAAAACCACATTATAATATATATAATTTAGAGTAAAAACTTAATAAGTATGGATAGCAGCCCAATAATTAAGCCACGCCATTCAATTCATACCATTCCCCTTCAACTCCCTTTTATTTTCGATAGAAAGGGTAAATTGCTATTCAACCCCCTTAAGGTTTGAAGCCCTAAGTATTAAGCCCATTTTCTAATTGTATTTGAATTCTTGTTTCTTTTCCAAACCAAAACAGAATTTTTATTTCTTTACTCCCTATTTCTTCTCCCCTATCTTTTCCATACTCTTCTTTGCAAAATAATTTTTCCCCATTGTTGAAATTTATTCTTAACCCCAAATCAAAATCAATTCCCGATTTCAACTCGTTTCCCAACCGAATTCATTATCGCTAGTAGAAACAATCTTTGATTTTTGCCAAGAATCGGTAAGTACATCTCATTTCCAATGGTTGATCGCGAATATTTATAGAATTCATATCTAACGATAATCTCGCGAAAGATTAAAAGATCTTTTTCGATTTATCATCGACTCTTTCGACAATCTTGATTTATCTTGAAATCGATAATTAATTCATGCAATTTTGTCGTTGAAGGACCCGATTTAGGTGAATCAAATCAGATTTAAGCACAAGGAACATTGATCGAGATCTCAGTGAAAGGTGTGTGTTCTTTTACAAGCAAATCGGGGCAAACCATGTCTCGGAATAGGGTCACACGGGCGTGTGAGCCACACGTGTGAACCACACGGCCATGTCCCCATGAAACCCTAGGATATTTTGATTCTCACACGGCCTGGCCATACAACCATGTGCCACAATTTTACATTTTTACCTAGAAATTTTTGTTATGTTCTGTTTAGTCCCTGCTTGATCTTTGAAGTGTTCCTAGAATTTTTTTGTGCACTAAATTGGTCCTTGAATTAGCTTTTAATTGGAAATATACAATTTATATGCCTGAGTGATCACTGTTATATTGTGTTTATCGATATTGATTTATTGAATCTTTATGAGGCCATGCATAAACATGTGAAATTAACCATGCCTACTGTTAAAGTGTTATTGAGAAGTTGTGAAGTGCTATTATTGTTGTCGCTCTACTGAATACATGATGAACATATATAACTAGTGATGAACGAAATAAGTGTTAAGCATGCCTACGAATTTTTGCATTATTATGTTATAACGTATGCCATATCACATTTCATGAGGCGAGGTTATTGTACAAAGGGAGTGTCAGTTTAATAATCTGCAAACCAGTGGTGGCTAGTCCATAAACCGAGTGATAGTTTGTTTAATCTGCAAATATGTTGTGCACTTACAACAAGTGGCAGTAACTACAAATATGTGGTTTGATCTAGAACCAATTGGCAGTTTGTCTGCAAATGTTTTTATCTAAAAATACTAGCGGTTCACCCACAATTTTTTATAAACCCTGTGACAAATTTTATTTGCAATTACGTTTTATATCCAAAACAAGTGGCAGTTCATCTGTAAATCAATGGTGGTTCATCTACAACCCGAAGTGATATGGTAGATGAGTTCTGGGGAACTCATAAGTGAGGTGTGTAGTGGAGTTAGATAGACTCCTTTCTAATAAATTGAAATTACATTTCCATTCATTAGTTTGTGCATATATAAACTGTGATATCTGAGATAGTGTAGTGAAGTGATGATATGAAAAACTGTTAATCTGAAGTGCTTTATGATTGTGATTACTCTTAGAATTGCTAATCATGTGCTTTGACTACTATTTCATTCTGATTTTCTTGTGATTAAACTCACACTGAGTGTCATAACTCATTCCCCCTTTAATTTTCATCCTTACAAATAACCTACCAGGCTAAGACATGGTCGTAACATTCAGAGGGTCTCGGCTCGGCTTCTATTTATTGAATTACTTTAGGGTCATTATTTGATTTATTTTATATTCAAAGTTTTATGATTTTAATTTTGAATTGTGACATGAGACATAGATTTGGGGTCTTTTCTTTATATATTTAGCCTGCATGACATTTAAGTTGATTTTAGGATATCGAAATATCAATATTAGTTAGTTATCTATGAGCCTGTTTTTTTATTCAAAACTTATGTAAATATCACTTTTCCGCTGCTAAAGTATAAAAAAAATTGGGTATTAAATAAATTAGTAATTAACTAAGTTTTCTTCCAAATATAACAAATGTTCTAAAATGACTATTTTCAAAATCTCGATAGCTTACTGGGTCATTTTGGTGACTAATGTAGCCTTCTGAATTCGGGTCTAATGTCTAGGTCTGGTTGGAGAGGTTACATAGTGCCATCCGACATAGGGGTTTGGTAATAAATGAACCTTCAATCTTAGTCAAAAACCAACCATGGTATACTACTTACTGCTCAAGTGTTTAAATTTGATACCAGATGAAAGTTTGTTGATTTTTTCTTGTGAGCTATTTGTTTAGTTGCATCTAGATGAAATAACTACCAATAAGAAAATAAAGATGAACACTAAAAAAATGTTTACACTGTTCTAAAACCTCTTACATTTATAGGGCATTGTCTAGAGAGTAATCAACTATCAACAACGAGTACAAGCTATGATTTAAGCTCAACTTACTCACTAAGTTGTAACCTTACTCCTATACTTCAAACTAGATCATTTTTCCTCTAAAATTTTCTCCCTAAAAGTTTATATATAAATTGATTGACTTAATTTGTGTACTTACAAATTTTGAACTAACAAAATAATTCCTAGTCAAACAGATAAAATGCTCTCTAATTCATGCATCTAACTTAAACAAGTCATTCAATAAAAATAAAAAATAGGCTTGTCGAATTGCAATCAATTACAACCACTAATTCCTTTAAAAAAAAACCATTGAAAAGTTCTTTAAATAATTGCATGCTGGAAGAGATCCTCTTAACATCAAACCCCTTTGAAACCAGATCTTCTATATAAGGGAACTTTGATTGCATTGAAATTTAAAATTCGATCTTTGCTTATCTTGATACTTCTATATGAAGTATTCACTAGTCTTTTGCTAACATTCCTCGAAAATCAACAATTAACGGTCTAAACAATTTTGGTCAAAATATTCTAATAAAATAAAACAAGTTATAATGTCTTGCCAACTTTTCCTTAAGTTATAACTGACTTTGAGATTGGCAGTTATAGTTGAAACTAACATATTTGAAAATAAGAAAAAAAATTAAAAATGGAGATTCTTGAGAAAGTGAAGAAAAATAAAAAAGAATAGGTGATGATTAAAATTGATCTTGAAAAGATGTATGATAGATTAATATGAGATTTCATGCAAGATTGCTTAAGTGATGCGTGTTTTCCTAACAATTTGTGTATGGTCATTAATTCTATGCTTATACAATTGTTATGGAATGGTGTACTAATTGAAGAATTTGTTCCATTAAGGCGGATTAGATAGGGTAACTCGTTGTCTTATTACCACTTTGTTCTTGGAATGGAGAGATTAGGGCATAGTATTTGTAAAACCATGGAGAAAGGGTTGTGGGAACCTATTCGTTTATCTAGAGGAGGAACACTTGCTTTCTTATTTATTTTTTGCAAATGATTTAGTTTTATTTGAAACCACTATTGATCAAGCAACAGTTTTGCTATTTTTTTAGCACAAATTAAATGCTAGCAAATTGAATTTTTTTTCCTAACATGTCATGCTGTACCACATCAATTATT
This sequence comes from Gossypium arboreum, assembly GCF_025698485.1. NCBI lineage: Eukaryota > Viridiplantae > Streptophyta > Magnoliopsida > Malvales > Malvaceae > Gossypium > Gossypium arboreum. The sequence continues at coordinate 134,122,837 of NC_069075.1, forward strand.
TCTCAATATCTATGTTTTTTAATAGTAGATGACTTAAGAGTATATTTGGGTATGCCTCTTTTTCACCAGAAAGTTAAGAATGAGACTTTTCAGTTTCTTATTGATAAAGTCTATACCAAGTTCTCAAGATGGGAAGCTAAGAAGCTCTCTTCAGTAGGAAAAGTAACTTTAGCTAAGTTTGTTTTGATGGCCATCCCTAGTTACTTTATGCAGACTACCATGATTTCGGTTGAAGTGTGCAACACTATCAAAAAGTTGGTGCGTGTGTGGTTTTATTTGGGGTTCTTCTATTGAGAGGAGGAAAGTTTTGCTTGCAAATTAGCATTCTTGTTGCCAGCCTTTAACTAAGAGGGGTTTAGGCTTACAAAAATTGGGTGACCAAAATAAGGCCTTTCTCCTTAAACTTGGATTTAAGCTTATTACTAAAAGGGAGGCTCTTTGGTTTCAAGTTGTAAGGAGTAAAAATAAGTTTGAGAAAGGATGAGATATCTCCATTGACCAATCAATCTGTTCCTTTTTTTGGAAATCACATTCTAAGATATGGGGGACACTCCGTGAATGTACTTATTGGGTTATAAAGGATGATAGGTTAGTGAAATTTTGGAAGGATAGTTGGATTTCAAGTATAGGTCCTTTGATTGAGCAATTTCAGGGTCCAATTATGATGTAAGGATCAATTCATGTTAGTGATTACGTGGATTATGTTGCAAATTACATTAGTGAAAGAAAAAGTAATGTAAAATATTTATTTAAAACACAAGATCGAACCACAACAATATATATATATATATATATATAATATCTGAAAAATAGAAATTGGAAATAAAACTAGATCCGAATTGTGTACTCACAGGTAGGCAGAAATCCGACTGGTAGTTGAGGTATCTTTTCACAGTTTCCTTAAGACAGATTCGGTCGCTCCTTTGGTGCTACAGAAACGCTGGTCGATAGTCTCCCAAGATACAACAACGAGATGAGTACTGCAGTAGCATGACTGCAGTGATCAACAAACTGTAGTCTAGCTTTCTTCTATCACCCAAAATAGATTCGAAATATACAGGGAAAAGATCTCAAAATTTTGCATAAAAAATAGAGAAAAATTCAGTGTATTTTTCTCCTGCAGATTATTTTGGTTTAAATAAAAATAATTCAAAATGAAAAAACTTTTGGAAATTTGACTAATAGAGCCATTAACGTTCGTGAATTAAGGAGCCATTAAAAACTCAAATTGACGTCTGAATTAAAGGAGCCATTAAACTCAATTTAATATTTGTCCTTTTAATGCCAAACAAAATTTGAAGAGATAAACTTTGCTAAGGAAAAATAAATTACATATTGGGCTAAATATCCGTAGGCCTAGAAGAGCCCAACCGGTTCGAACATTTCACGTCGCCCACGTCGTGCGGACGTGCCCCTAACCCCGGAAGGTTTGGATTTGCACCCATTGAACGCGATGAAGAGCATTAGCTTAGTCATTTAATAATCACCAAGTTGGTTCATATATATAAATATATTCCACACTTGATATCTAACCAATGTGGAACTAAGCTTTCCATTTTCCTTAACATAATTCACAAGTGGCTTACTTTGAGCATCAATTTCTCATTCATTACTCAACCATTTTAAGCATATGATATACCGTTGTAACGGTCTCATGGGGTAGAATATAAAACCATAATTTTATGATTCAAATCTCCACCTTTACCGATTGAGAATATGCCTCAAAGCTTTCAAAAATCTATTTTTTCCAACAATCCCCCACATGAATGAAAATTGATAGTTTTAATGAAAAACATTCACTCAATGTGTTGATAGAATCTACGATCGATAGTTGCATAGGATAGGTAGGCATCAACTTTTGAACTTTCCCTTGTGAAAGTATATTTACTTTACTAGTTGACCAGTAGACGCGATGTCCTTGAACCTTTCTGTTGTTTGTGTAAACGATGATATATCTCTCACAACTATATCATTGGCAAGGTTTTAGTTCTTATGGGTATGTTCATATGGCCATGAACATCTCCTGGTTCTACAAGAGTTTGAGAGTACTATGTCCCAGTAGTCTCCTCAAAGCAGCCCCACTTTACTCTCACATAGGTGACTTATGTTGCTAAGCTCACTGAAACACACGACAATCATTACAAGCATTGCTTAACCTATCTCACTTTTAATCACTATTTATACATAGAAACAGACTTGGGATAAGGACCCCTACAGTGACCTCACAAGGTCTATGCAAGTAGGTTGTCCTTTACTAAAAGTTTTGATCTTTTGGAGAGTGTTGAGGTTCTACATCATTTTCCCTTCCATTCCTTGCCATTGTGATTGGTGATTGATGAGTACTCATCATATCTAAATGTTTAGGTCCTTTTCACTTAGTTTTTGGTTGAATCTTAACTAAAATGTCATGCATTTCGAGTTAATTAGAATAGTTTTCATTATTTGTATTCATTTTGCATTTATGCATTTTTTAGTTTTTCATTATATTTTAAGTGTTTTCAAGTAATTAGAACTTAATAAGTGTTGTGTGAGTTTTTCATAGGTTGAATTATGCTTGAGTTGCAGGATAGAGCTTGAAAGAAGGTAAAACATAAAAGTGAAAACAAGGAAAATTTAAGGGGAAAAGAATGACATGGGCGTGGCGGTGCTTAGGCTGGATGTGAGGGCCAATTTGGGCTCGATTTTGCCTCTTTCAATGCTTTTCGATTCTATTTAGTCAAATATGAGATGTAGACTTAAAAAGACCCTATAAACACTTATAAATAACCTACTTTAAGCTAGATTAAAGAAAGAAGAGGTTATGTTAAGTTAGTATTGTTTATTACTAAGTTTTTCTAGTTTCATAGCTATTTAGAGTTTTGATTCTTTTCTTTTTATTTTAAGAGTGATTGTGTTGAAGATTTGCTTGTGGATTCAAGCAACTCTTGGATCATATTATTGAATAAACTCGTGCTTCAATCAAATAAGTTTCTTTACTCTTTTTCTTTGTTTTGATTATGTTCTTATTTGTGTTTGGTGTTGACTTGAATATTACTATGAACTAAGTGCTCTAAGTGGTGAAGGAATTGTAATTCAATGAATTAGTAATTGAAATAGATTAAAAATGGTTTTAGATTGTAACTAGATTAATTATTCAATTTGTTCTTCATAATTACTGGAGGAAAGTGTGACGAGATGTTAGCTTAACATTAGTGATCTAATTGAATAGCTACCCAACTTACTAATATATACACCAATTGTGAGGCTATTTATAAGATATACAGACTTAGGTAGTATGGAATCGATGATAGTGGCAATCAACGGTTTAGATAATTCCTATAAGCTATACACCAATTTAGGAATTTAATAAACACTTGTAAGTTATACACCAACTAAAGATACTTACACCTTCATGACCAGCTTAATTATGAACTATAGATCCATTGATGACCGAAATAGATTATTAAATTCCAATAACTAAAAATTTCTTCAACACTAAATCTCTACAAATTTTCTTCAACAATTACTTTTGATGTACTTTTGTTGTTTTAATTAAATTTATTAGATTAGTTTAGTAAAAAATTATTTTCCTTAATTTAGTTAATCTTAGTTAGTTTTAGATTTAGTAATTAGTTTGTAACACTCCTAACTCGTACCCGTTGTTAGAACAGGGTTTAGGAGTATTACCGAAACATTCAGAACATTTTACAAAGAATTCATGTAAGTTACTATTCATTTACCGAGATCATTCATAACGTCCCTTGATTGGGCCTTCGAGGCCCAATACGAGCATTAGAATCGAGTCAGGACTTAATCGAGAACTTTAAGAATTTTTCGCGACTTTTCAAAATTTTTCCAATGTGCAAGGCTCAAATGCTTATGTGGTCTAAGGGACACACCCGTGTGACCCTGGGATACGCCCGTGCTAGAGGCTGTGTTCGACCCTGTGTAACTCTCTGACTTGTCCACATGGTCATGCCACACGCCCGTGTGCTAGGCCGTGTGGTAAATTAATTTAATTCGAAATTAGGTACAGGTTTCACATGGCCAATACACACACACGCCTGTGTTCTAGGCCGTGTAGCACACACAGCTGAGACACACGTCCGTGCCTCTACTTGTGTGCTCAATTTTAACCATTATGTTTCTCAAAATTGAGGTGCAGGAGACACACGACCTAACCACATGCCCATGTTACCAGGCTATATATTACACACGGTCTAGACACATGTCCGTGTATCTGCCCGTGTGGACAAAATAAAGTCATTTCTAGCTTCATTTCTTACTCAAATTCACACTAATGACCTGCACTTAAACTCACATCCATAAACCAACCAATTCAAACATTCAAATTTAGCAAATTCCATCATACATCATGGCATAACATTTCATGCATACATGTCTACAATCATACCTTAGTTTAATCCATGTATTAAACATGATTTGATCAACTACTTAACATATATGTAGCTACCATAGCTTGACATTACAAGTATATTTAAACAAACCATTACTAGTCATTCCAATGGCTAGATTACAAGCATCATTTACATTTACATGCCAATATGGCCAATATATCCTATACATGCCATTACAACCATAATTAGTTTACCATATTTGGTAATTTGCTTTTGTTGGTAAATTTTTTGAGAAAAATGGAAACTATAGTATTGAAAGGTGGGTAAATTTGGGAAAGTTTATGAATTTTTAAATTAGAATTTGGTTTAAATTTGTGTTTAAATTAAGTAAAAGGTTTTATTTATCTTAAAATTTGGAACTTATATTTAATTTTTATTTGAAATTAAATTTGGTTTAATTTTAAATTAAAATTTATAAAAATGTGAATGGTTAAAATGCCAAAATTTTTGATCCTATTTTATTTAAATTTGGAATATTTTAATTTGAAAATATTGTGAAAAACTGTTAAGAATGAAATAAAGATTAATGTGGATTTTGTAAAAGATTGCCTCATTTTTGAAATTGAGAGATTCATCTGGAATGAAAATTTCTTTAAATAATTTATTGAATTAAGGTTTTAAAATTATCGAACAGTTTCAAATGGATTAGAAATATTTTATAAGGGATTCTTTGTTGTTAGTTTAAAACAAAAGAATAAATTTATTTAGTTTAGTGAAAAATTTTTAAATTCAAATTTTAACATGAATCAAATCTGAACAGGCTACTTTAAAATATTTTAATCTATAAATTTCTTTTTGTTTAAAAAAAAAATAAAATATCAATGAAATAATTTTAAATCAAAAATATTTGACAATTTAATTAATAGTTTTTAGTAAATTTAAATTCTATTATTAGAATTAAAAATTGCTTGTAAATTTTCAAAAAAATTTAATATAAGAAATAATTTGAAATAGTTGATAAAAAATGGTGACAAATAAAATTTATTTAAGTATAAAAATTAATAATTAAATTCGAAAAATAAAAATTTTATCCAATTAAATAATTAATGGTAAAGTATAAACAAAAAACTTAATTAGAATAAATAACAATAATTGTTAAAATTAAAAGGCAAATCAAAGTAAAAAAAAAATTAAAACTAAAAAAGAAACAATTATTAAATTGATTAAAATAACAATTTAAAAATTTTAAAGAAAAAATTTAAACAAATGATAATTAAAATTTAAACAAAGGCCAAAAAATTAGATTTTTAGGAAATTTTTAACAATAAACATTAAATATAACCATTTCCAAAACTTGCAGTAAATTAGTAACCAAATCACATAAGTAATTAAATATAAAAAAATTTGACGGGTTAAATACAAAAAAAAAAAAACAAACATTTTCAGAAATTTAAAATATTTAAAACTAAAAAATACAAAAAAATATAAAATTAATTTATATTAACAAAAACAATTTTAATCCAATTAATAAGAAATTTTAAAAAAAATTATAAAATTATTATTCAACATTATATTTGAAATAATTTAATAAATTTTTATTTATTTATATATAAATAAAATTTAAAATTTTTTAAAAAAATATTAAAAACATAATTAAACATAAAACAATTTTCCATAAATTAAATTAAAAAACCTTGGAAACATTTAAAATTTAAATTTCATAAATTCAGTTAAAATTTAATTAAAAAAATTAATAAATAAATTTAAATAATAAATCATATTAATTATAATTTTTAAAAAATTAAATTCTAAATCAATAAATTAAAATATTTAAAAATTTAATAAATTTATACCTTTAATTAAAAAATTATTAATAAAATAAATCATTCAATTGGTAATTAAAATTTATATAATTTTAATTTAAATATTTAAAATTAAAGTTAAGAAATTATTTTAAGAAAAAATGACAAAAAATAAGAAAATTAACTATAGACAAATTAAATTTAAATATCTAAAAATAACTTTAAAATTTGTAAAAGATTTTAAAAAAAATAAAAATGAAATATTAAAAAAGTAAAAATGATAAACATAAAACATTTAAAACTTTTTTTAATTATATGAATTTTAAATATAAAATAAAAATAATAAAATTTTAATTTAAATTATTCAAAAAATAATTAAAATATTTATTTTTTATTTAAATATTAATTAAAATTTTAAAAAAATTTTTAATTTTAAAAATAAAATTTTAAGGTTTACAACAATTTTAAATTTTAGTTTTATTACATGGCCCAAATTAATTATTTACATTCATATTAAAATTTTTAATATTAAAACTTTGAAAAAATTTAACTTTAAAATTTATATTTTTTTAATTATAAATTTAAATTTTAAATATTATTTAATAAATTTAAAATTTATTTTAAATTTATAATTAATTAAAATTTTAAAATTTAAAATTATAAAATTTTAAATTGTTTAATTTAATTTACAAATTAATTAAAAAATAATTTTAAAAATATTAGTTTAAATATTTAAATAAATAAAAAATTTTAAAAATATATTTATAAAATAAATTTTTACAAAAAAATAAAGAAAATTTATTTTTTAAATTTTAAAATAAACATATATTAAATTTAAATAATTTATAAACTTTACACTTATTATAAAATAAATATATTAATATTTAAATATAAAATATTTTATTATTATTTAAATATTAATAAGTTTTTTATAAATTACAAATACTTAAATTTAAATCCTTACTTTAATCAGAAAGTTTTAAATAGAAATAATTTAAATATTTTAATAATATTAACCATTAAAGCAATAAATCTTTTAATTAATTAATTTAAAAATTAATTTAATTAATTTTAATAAATTAAATTGTAATAATCTAAAATTTTAAAATTTATCAATTTAATATTTTTTATGGTTTTAATTTTTTATTTTGATAATTTTTGTTTTAAATTATATATTTTTTCATTAAATATTTAAAAATTTAAAATATTTTTAAAATTAAATTTAATAGTTTTAAATTTATTTCCAAATTTAAAAAATTAGTTATTTAAAAATTTAATTTTCTTTTTTAATATAAATAAAATTTTAATAATTAAATTTTAATACAAAATTTTAAATTTAATAATTGTTAAAAATTTAAATAGAAAATACAAGTTTCGAATTTAACCATTAATTAACATTTAGCCATCTGTTATTTCATGTTTATACTAAATTTTTCAAAAATTCAATAAAAATTAAAAATTAGTAATTTAAAAAGAAATTTAAACTAAAATTATCTACCGTTTAAATTTAAATTGTTTAAAAAAACTAAAGTTTAATTTGGTTCAAAATACATTTATAAAATTATTAACTTCAAAAAGTTAAAAATTATTTAGTTAAAAAGAAAATTAATGTCGAATATAAAACAATTTTAAATCTTATATTTTTTTCAAAAAATAGATTTTAAATTAATAACTATTTAAATAAAATACATAGATAATTTAAATTTAATATTAAAAAAATTTATAAAAAAAATTTTTAACAAGAAGAATAATAATAAAAATTTCAAAAAAAAAGTTTCTTTTTTTAAAGAATAAATCTTTGATTGAAAATTTAGGGTTTTCAATGCCAATTTGGTTTACATTTTGCCTGCTAATCCAACTTTAATTCAGTTGTATACAGTTTAAAAGAGCAGAGAAGGGCTTAAAGTGTTTAAAATTTAAGGTAATAACCTTGATCAGTTACAAGAATTTACTAGATAAGTTTTTTTTAAGTATGGGTTAAATTTTCTTTAAATTTCCTGTATTATAAAATTCTTCCAAAATGTAAATTTTTTATTAAAATTTCTTATTGTTCAATCTTTTCCATACCTTTATTTTAAATTATATTTGGTAAATAATAATTGGACTTTTATGTTTACTTTCACGAAATTTAGTTTAAAAATTTGGCATTTTAAAAATTTAAAATTTGAAAATTAGATGCCGGTATTTAATTAATTTTCATAAAATTTTGTTGTTATAAATTTTTAAATTATAAAGTTTTTGGGTTCATTATATTAAAAATTTATTAAATTTTTATTTTGTTAAAGAGAAAAAAAGATTTAAAGTTTATTTCTAAATTCCTTCCATATGATTTATAACATTAATAACTTTTTGGCAAATATTAAATTAATTATTTAAAGCCTTAAATAAATTTTATAATAATTGGCCATAATTATCAAATTTCAAATAAATTTTCATTTTTTTGTAAAATAAAAAATTAATTAATTTTAAAGTTTAAGTTTTATCCACAATTCCTAAATTTAAATGTTCTTTAAAAAATTAAAACCTCTAATTTATTTATCTACTATCTTTCAAGAAATATTAGATTTAAATCTTCCAACCATTAAAAAATTGAAGATTTAACCTTAATAAAAAAACGTATTTTCAAAACTAATACTTTCAATGGGTTCAAAATTTGTTCATAAAATTGGAAATTAAAGACCATTTTGGTTTGGAAGACTTAAACTTATACATAATCATAATAATTCATGAATTTCTTGTTGAGGAAAATAAAGGTCAAGAATTTGAAGAATTTAATTCTGAATTTTTAATTCAATTCACATTTCATCCAACTAAAATTAAATTATAATAATATTATTAAATAAATTGTACAAAATAATTTATATTTTAAAATTTCCTTTCCCATCAACTATTTTCCAAATTATTATTTAAGATAATTTATATAATTAATTTAATATATATAACATTTTTAATTTAATTAATTATTATAATTTATAAATAATTAAAATTTTTTTAAATTAAATACTCATTAACTTTTATAATTTTCGATAAATATTGTTAAACTCAATTTCCATTCAATTTTAAATAAAATTAAAAATTTTTAATGAATTTAAACTTATTCAGGTTGTCCAATTTAGTACCAAATTTGTTAACCTGCAAAATGCTGCTTAAGTGGATTTGAAATTATTAGTTTATCTAAACATGTGTTAAATTTTAAATCACTAACAATTTTAAAACAAACAATGATTTCAATTATTTCCTTTACAAGAAATTCCCAAAACCAGTTCCTATTTAGCCATAGCTTATACCCATTTACTAAGGAAATTCCAATACTCTTCCTAATTTTTTTATTTTCCATTTTATGCCCATTTTTCTAAACCCTTAATTATTAATTAGGAATGTATGTATGAAAATGTTATTATGAGGGATTCAATTCTACATTGGTCAATTAACCATGGTAACTTCCCTTAAGGTTTAAAGCTTTAATCATGTTCCTTTAATAGTGAACATTTATCTAGTCCCCCAATTTATTTTCTATTTTTTTTTTTTTTCAATACTTTATGATTTTTCATTGGTTGAATATGGCCCTTCATTCATATATTTGAAAATTTTTTTCTAAATTTTAGCTACACTGTTTTCAAAATGTTTTCACATTTTCCGCAATTTTTAAAAAATTTATTTATTAACTTTTTCCAAATAAAATTTTCGAAATTTTTTCCAAACAATTTCACATTTTGTTTATAATTTATCAATTGGTAAGACCTTGGGAATTCAAAGTTAGATGAAAGGGTTTCTGGTAATTAAAAAATTTGCACACCATGTTATATAGGCCAAAGAGTAATGAATAACCTTTAATTATGCTTTAGATTGTGATTTCCTTGTAAATTCAACAATTGAATATAATTTATTCTACTGTTTACTCCTTTCTTATACCTTTCAAATCAAATGCCTAAAAGGAAACAATTTACAGAGGACCTTGTTTAATTATTTATTAGTTTATTTATTTTTCAAATTTAGAATTTGAAATTTAAAAAATGGTTTTTATTTTTGGAACTTGCATGCAAAATTTTAAGGATATTTAAATACAATAATTAAAATCAAAAAGTAATAAATTGTTAAATAATTCAAAATTTTAAAAAAGGGATGAAAAATTAGTTAATTAACTAAACCTTTCTAAATTAAACCGATTTTTAGATTAAAATTATTTGGATTTCAATATCCTTCATTGGGTTGTATTAGATTTTGTATGACAGTTTTAAAATAAGGAATTAATTCCTTAAACAAAATTTTTATATTTTCCAAGTTAATGTTCCAATAAATTTGTTTATCACCGGTGGCTATTAAGTTGCTCTATGAAATAAGAATAAAAATTAAAATAAATTTTACTTTAAAAGTGTTATTTAAAATGTGATATTAATATGTTAAATATGATTAAATTAATTTTAGTTTCATAATTGTTAATTCATGTTTCAAATTTTTCCTATTTTTAAATTAAATAATTTATTTTATAATAAATTTCCTAAATAATTATTTTTAAATCTTAAAGGTAAATTTTTAACATGATTCCATCTATATTATAAAATTTTAATGTTATTATTGAAAATTATAACAAACCTAATTTTTAAAATTAGCAAAGTTTTTTTTAAATGCTTTGAAAAATCTTTAATTCCAAAATTTTAAAAGATATTATATAATGGATTTTTCAAAATTATGAAATTAACTTTTTAATATTAAATTCTATAAATTCAAATTAGTAACCTTAAAAATAATTAAAATAACTTTCTATAATATTCTAGTGGGTCAAAAAAAAGTTTTTTGTTTTTTAATTATTTGAATTGGGATATCGAAATAATTTGAAATGGAAAAAAATTTCAAAATACTATAAAAAATGGTATTTATTTCCAAAAGGTTTGGTTTCAGTATAGAATTTTGAAATTTTGGAATGTTTAATTATTATAATCCTTCTAAAATTAATATGAATTTAAAATGTTTATGTTCAAATTTTAGGATTGTAGATAATCTTTATACAATTTGTTTGAATAAATTTAATAGTAATTATGTACAAATGGGATTTTTCAAACATTCTAATTTTATTATTATTTTAACCAATTACCAAATTTATAAAATTAATTCTATAATAATTTAATTTGCAATTAACTAACCAAGTTTAAGAAATAAGATTAGGGCCCTTTTCATAATTTAAAATTTTTCCTTTTAAACCATAACCAAATACTTAAATATCTCCTAAGATTACCCTTTTTTTTATCATCCAATTACTTGAATAATTTCCAATTGCTTAAAAATTGTTTTTTTCCCATTTGGTTAAAATTAATTGATTTTTCAAATGTTTCCGCCTTATAACATTAAAATTTGGTCCATAAACTTTTAAAACTTATTTAAAATTAATCAAGAATTCTTTGGAATTGTAACAGAAAATAAATTTAAAATGGGATAGGAAACTTAACATTTTTGAAACCAATTAATGGGCCTTTTGGGTTAAAAGATTGAAGGATAAATTTGGTGTATTAAATATCTTTAAATTTGTAATTATATTAAAATTCATGATATTAATGTGCTGTTCCAAATTTTTATTAAATTTAGTTAAAAATTTTACATTAACCAACATTATAAATTTTCATAAGGTGATAAATAATTTAATGAAATAAAATGTCCGAATTAGGATCACGTGGAAAACCATATGAAAGGATTCCTCATGTTACCTAGAAGATCTTCTTGGCTATCAAATTTCCAATTTTTAAAAATTATTATAAGAATTTTGCTATTTTACCTTTTTCTAACATTTTTAAATTCTAACAATCTATTTATTTTTTTTTTTAATTGGTCTAAATTTTTAAGCTTTTAGAATTGAAATAACACTTTATTAAGTAATTATCAAGCTCAGAAAAGTCATTAGAATTAAGATTAATATTTAAATGCCTTATAACATAATAAAATCTTTGAAGGAATTTTTAAAGTTGGTATTTGGAGTTTGAGGAACTTTCCATTGCATTTGCCGTGAGACTAATAACTTAAAGTGTCAATTTTTGGCATTTAGGTTAAATTATTTGTATTTCAAAAATTTTGTTTCATTAATTAAATATTAATTGAGTATCTAATAATCTTTCCTGGTCATTAAAATTGAAGTGGTTTATTGGAAATAAATGAATTAGGAAATTTAAAAAGGAATGGGTAATTTAAAAATTTTTGATTAACCAATTTCCTTATTAGTCAATATGAAATTATTTACCCTATATTAAAATTACTAGTTTAAGAAAAAATTGTTATAAAATGTATTTAAATTTAGCAAACTAATTTTTTATTTTTTTTCAAAAATGTTGGAACTATAGAATCATTGGATATTAAACCTAATAGATTCAGGTTTTGCTTAGTTTAATGGTTGTTTGTGTTGAAAAGGAAGGTAATTCTCCAATAATTAAAAAAAATTTATTCAATTAGTTTATTTGCATATAAACTAACGAGTGTTAAGTTTTATTTACAAAATACGAATCAATTATAAATAGGTTTAAATTTGAAATTATGAAATGTGTATATTTTTTCCTTTAGATTTTTTGGTTTAAATAAATATTTATTTTTCATCCATTAAGATTTAATTCCATAACAAATTGTTAAGGCCTTAAACTATTTCGTAATATAAATTTGCATATAAAATTTTTAAAAATTTCATTTGGTATTATTTATTATTTTTAAGTTCAGTTTAATTTATAATTTGATTAGTTGGTTGAAATTTGAGGTCTTAATTAGTAATTAATTAATAAATGGATTTAAATTAATATTCCTTAAATGTGGTTAATTCCTTTTAATTAATTTTTACAATATTAATTGACTAAATTCATTATTCAAAACTTTAGTAAGATAATCAGGTTAGCTTTGTATCAAAATTTTTAAATTAAATTAATTATCTTATGTTAAAAATTAAATTTGCTTTAGACTTTTGAAATTAATTCTGTTTCCAAAATTCCTGTGTTTGTTTTGAAATTATTCTTAATTGTGTTGGTTGTTTGGAAAATTAACTTGAACACGGCATATGGTTAATGGTGTAATTAATATTTCAATTGTAAAAATAACATGTTTATATTATTCAATTTATTTAAATGCGATGAAGTGGATGACACTTAGTTCTATTGATACTATCCAAATCTAAACCACCTAAAACATTAAATAAATAACAAATGTAATATCATCATGCATAGTACCATCTACTTTATAATCCATTTTAAAAAGATTTAATAAACTACTTAGATACAAGCTTACAAGTATTAAACCTTTAATTTATTTGATAAGTATTATTACTAATACAATTATTTAATCATTCCAATTTATTAAAATTTTTCCACTATAATTTTAAATTTTTATTTTTTTTAATTTTTTGGTTATTTAAAAAATTTTACTTAAAAATATTTTAATTTTAAATTTTTTTAAATTTTGCATTTTCAATTTAATTTAAAAAAAAATTTAGTATTTGAGGTGTTGTGTCATAACTCATTGGATATGACATCTTATTACCTCGAGATAAGATTTTTTTTGCAAATAAGGCGATGCTTGGTGTTTGGAAATTTCGAGAAAGTAGTGCCTTAACTTATTGGGTTGCCACTTTTCTCGTTGAATTCAAATAATTAAGCACCCTTCTAAGTTTTTTAAAAGGTTTTCTAAATGCAAGCTAGTATCTTGGAATTTTAAAGCAATATGTCCTAACTTATTGGATATAGCGTTTTGTTGCTTCGAGATAGGAATTTCAAAAAAGGGGATAACTTAATGTTAATACTTTGACGCTAGTGAATCTCAATTTTCAAAGTTAAAATATTTTAAAGAGGACTACATCTTAATTTTTTTTTCTTTCGACATTAAAGACATTTGATAATCAATTAGGTACCAATTTTTGGGCGTTACGAGGGTGCTAATCCTTCCTCGTACGTAACCGACTCCTGAACCCGTTCTTTTACTTCGTGGACCAAAACTAATGATTTTAAAACAAAATGTTTTAAAGGTGATCCAATCACACCTAAAAAGATTGGTGGCGACTCCCGTTTTTATTTTTAAAATCGATTCCCATTTTCCAAAGCTCGATTTGAAAATGGTTTCGACAGCTCTCAACACTATATTAAACATAAGCTAGACTTTCTGGGATCAAACTAAGCACAAAAGTTATACTTGAAGCTCCGAAATCCTTTTAAGATTTAATACACTTAAAGTAGGTTACGCCATAGGTTGTTGACAAGCCACAATACACCAAACTGCACTTTAATGATGAACCAAATCAAGAATCTGGCTCTCAATCAGAAGCCAGGACCGAGTAGAGATCCATTCCTCCAATCTGAGGAATAGCCATACATAGATAGGAGTCATACCATGATGGACAATGAACAACACATGAACTCTGAGATAACTGGCAGTAAGGAAGAAACACAGGAGAAAATGAGGCTAATTTTTTTTTGTATTTATCGGTTCTCATTAAATTCCAGCAGGCAAGTAATATTTAATAATAATTGTTACAATTGCAGTAACTTTAATAAGTCCTGTGGAAATTAGAATTGAAGATATCCAATTCATGAGGAGCAAGTGCTAACCCAAATTCAATACTACCTTCCTCCTCTCTACTCTCTGCAATAGAAAACAGAGAAAGAGATCCCAACGACCCAATGTTGGCAACCTCCGTCTTTCTAGGCCTTCCCCACCCAAAATCTATCTTATATAATTCGAATTTTGGTGATGCTGAAACCATGATAGGAGGGTGTCTACTTTTGAATATTTCCCTTCTTTCTGCCCCTTTCAGTGGTCCTTTGTACGTTTCCATAACTTCTCTTCCAATGGCCTTGCCTGCCACCACAATTCCAGTTTCTCCAATCAGCGCACTTCTCTTAACTGCTACGGTGCGTGCTATAGTACAGTTCCCAAAGTATGTGGCAGGTAATTTTAAGTGGCCTCTGCAATCTACTGCAAATAGGAAATAAGAAAGCTCATCGGAGTAATCAGCTGATGAGATTTGTTGTGTTACCGTTATTTCTTGTAATTTTGTCAAACAAACCCACATGTAAGTACATGTTACTACGAATGTTGAAATACTTACAGGCTCGGACCCGTTGTCTTCCACGCAACCTTTTTTTATCAAATCTTTCAATAACTCAACTTGAGACCGTTTGATAGTACAAGTGATTCGAAGCTTTTTGATGGGATTGTTAGATAAATCCTCGAAATTCCACTTCCGCTTCATGAAAAGAGATGCTAGTCCTAAAGGGTCTTCAATCAAATCCCTACTGCTGAAATCGGGTAAGGGATTGTTGAGACAAGTCAAATCCCCTTGAGACTGCTGAATGGATGCCCATGATTTCATAAAATGAGCAAGTGTTCTACCGTCACCCGCAACATGGCAAAAGCCAACTCCAATTGAAATGCCTTGGTTCGGAAATAGAGTGACTTGAATGGCCATAAGGGGCATCTTTTGTATGCAACCACTCGACGTCTTACTTGCAATCGCAGGCAGTAACTTGGGGAGAAGAAGTTGAAATTCTTGAAAATGTCTGGCGTGATCGCCTGCGAGATGGCTAAAATCAGCTGTGGATTCATTGACGAAAAACGAAACAGAATCACCCTGTGTATAGAGAATATAAGGGATTTGAGGAGGCGCAGGGAACACAAGATTACCGGCGAAAGGAAAGAAACGTTGAAGAGTGAGGGAGAGAGATGTTTTGAGAGAGGGGAGAGTGGTTTGCATGAAATACGAGGTAGGGTGCGGGAATTCATAGAAAAATAGGCGTTGGAAGGGAGAGGAACCAAGGAACTGAATGTCGAAGAAGGTGAGAGGGAGAGAGGTTGTGGGAACTGAACCTGGTGGTGGAGATACATCTTCCACCATCTTCGTACATCTCTCTGCTAGGGTTGCCATTGCTTGGAGTAGTGTTAGAAATTGTTTTCCCTTTCAATCAAAAAGATCTATGTCGTATAGTTTAGGGATCGAGTTTCGGACATAGATTTTGGGTTTTTGAAGACTTTAGATCCAGGTTCATGATTTATAATAATAAAAAATTATTAAAATTATACATCAATTAAAAAAATTGTTAAAATATTATTAAATAATTAAAAAATAATGATAGTAATAATTCATAAAATAATTTGTACAGCCTTGACAGCCAAAGTGTAACATGGATGGCTTTTTTCTTTTACATAATTAGTTGAAAAGGATCACATCCAATCAAAGTGTTTAGGTTTCTGTGGCATGAGTAATCCTTTATGCTATACTAATTATGTAAAAATATTTATGTAAAAAAAGTTTATTTAAGATATTTTGATTGAAATGGTAATTTTCAAGTTTTAGATTATATATTTTTCAGGTACGCATTTTATAAGTTTTATATAAAAGGATAACAGTCGGATACCCCGATTTATCTAACAATCAAAATAACAGTTGTTAAATATTTTAAGTTATCGTATTTAAGTCGATTAACTAACTACGCCACACATTGTACCGACAGTAATTCCTTTCCTGGTCTTATGAAACTATTGTGAATTAGAACTTTAGAAAAAATCCAAGCGTTTAACTGCTTTATGGAATATGAGGATTTTATTAATACCAAAATTATATAATTTTGATATTTTTAAACCATTAAACCCACAACATGGGTTTAATATGTAGAACTTTGTTTAGACCTTTTTCTTTTTTGTTTTTTTTTTTTACAATCTATCTCAAATAGTTAAAGAAATTGAACTTATGTCATTTTATATTGACAATTATATCGATACCAACTTAGTTAAGACACACTCAAATATTAAAGAAATTGAATATATCAATATTATATTTGTTATGAATATTACAAATAACATCTAAATTTCTTATAATAAAATACAAGTTAATTTTAAATAACATAAGCAAAATTCAACATGTAAAAGTTTTATATGAATTAAAAGTTTATTAAATAAAAAATAAAATGGTATTAAGTAAAAAATTAAAATAACCATAAAATTATTTAATATTATAAAAGAAAATACTTGAACACATGCATTAAAAATAAAATAAAATAATTAACAAATTCATAAAATTAGAACAATGATTGGGATAAACACCAACTCTAACTGTCTTACTCTTTGCTACGGAGATAATATTTTTTAGCCTATAGTGTTCTAGTCTTTTTATCAATTCTAGCTCAAGCATCAGAGAGAGATCTCAAGTCAAGCTCATCACATTTGATATTTTCAACTTCATTAATTGAATGAATGAAACAACAAAGTGGAAGATACTTTTGAAAGTCTTTTTGGATAAAAAAATCTTTAAAATCTTTTTATATTTACTTTTTATTTTTTCTTAAAAATTTTATATTTACTTTTTGAGAATATTAAGATTTTTAAATTTTCTTATAATTTTTATAATTAGGACTAAAATGATAAATTTTGTAAATATTAGGAGTTAAATTTATTTTTAGATTTAAAATCAAATTAATAGATTGTGCAAATATTATAGGCCTAAATTTATTATTAGACCAATAAAACAAAGCCCACGTTAGACTTCCATTAGGCAATTAACAATTGTTAGGCAACTAATGGAAGAGTGATTGAAATAGTTAATTTTGAAAAGTTGAATGACTAAATTGAAAAAAATTAATAGTTGGGTAACCAAAATAGAACAAACTAAACAGTTAGGTGACTATTCTTGTAGTTTAACCTGTTGGATCTGGTGTCCTAAGTGTAGTATTTTCGTCTAAGAACACTTGTAACTTTTAGAACATATTATTTAATAAAATTATTCATGAATTACATTAATACTTTATATTATTATCCTCAAATAGCTTTTGCACACAAAGCAAATGGAAAGAGATGTTACTCACTAGTTGTCTAATACCTATATATATGGTTAAAATATGCTCCAAGTTCTCATGCTCTTTTAAATTTAGAATTTAATATTTTTACTTTTATTTTTAAGAATTTAAACCTATACTTTTTAGATTTCAAAACTCAAATCTAATTGTTAATACCACCTCAAAATTCTTCTATCAAATTCGCTAGTGTGACTGTTTGAAATTAAAAGAATATTCACTTGGTAGCTATATAATAAAAGAATAATATTATAATAAAATTGAATTTAATAGAAAAATTTTAATAGTATTAACAATTGGACTTACATTTTTAATTTGAAAAGTAGATAATTAAATTACTTGAAATAAAAGTAGGAGGACTAAATTTCAAATGGACAAGGAGTAGGAGGACTTACAGCAAATTTAACCTCTCTATATATATGTTTCCTGCATGCAATGGCCGGTCTCCGCCAGTGACTGCAATTTGAATCAAGAGAATGCAGTAAACCTAATCGCATTATTCTTCTAACTCTTTTTGAAGTACAAGGAAATGCTTAGAAGAAAACCTTCCAAAATCGAAGTCAAGCTCGAGGACAAGCAAGAACTCGAAGATTCCCGCAAACCCTCTCCTCCTCCTCCCTCAACCGCGAACGCCACCTCTTCTTCCTCCCTTCTTCACCTCCTCGATCGCTCCCACCCTAACCCCTCTTCCAAACTTCAACGCATCGGCCTTTCCCCCTAATGGAAGTCGAAGTCAAACTCCGCCTCCAGGACGCCTCCGCCCACCGTCAATTAACCTCCATCCTTTCTCCTTTCCACTCCAAAACCCTCCATCAAGAAAACCTCTTCTTCGACACCCCAGCCAATACCCTTTCCTCTCAACTTTCCGTTCTTCGTCTCCGCTTCCTCAACAAGGACGCCCGCTGCATCGTTTCCCTCAAATCCAAACCTACTCTGGTAGATGGTGTCAGCCGCGTGGCGGAAGATGAGGAGGAACTAGATCCGTGTTCTGCACGCGCTTGCGTGGAGGACCCGGCGAGGTTGGGGAAGATTGAGTCGAGGATTTTGAAGAGGGTTAAAGAGGAATTTGGGGTTGGGGAAGAAGTGGGATTTGTTTGTTTAGGTGGGTTTGAGAATAAACGAGAGGTTTTTAATTGGAAAAATCTGAAGCTGGAAGTGGATGAGACTAAGTATGGTTTTGGGATATGTTATGAGCTGGAATGTGAAAGTGAGGATCCTGATGGCGTTAAGAAATTGCTTGAGGAGTTCTTGAAGGAAAATGGGATTGGTTATTCCTACTCTAAGAGGACAAAGTTTGCTGTTTTTAGGTCTGGGAAATTGCCTTAGCGAAGTGAGTTTGAGGTTAGTTTCTTGCACGGACAGTTAAAAAAAATTAAAAAGTTTATTTTTGCTTGTTTAAATTGGTCTTCAGTTTATTCTTGCTCCTTATATGGATGAAATGAAGGCTGCTTATCATTTTGGGTATTTGGTGATGTTAATTTGTTTGTTTTGTGGTTTCCTGATTATGTTTTGCTTAAATTGCTATGCTGATTTGATTTTATTAAAGTGCCGATAATCTTTTGAAAAAGAAAATATATGAATGCATTGCTTATTCTTCCATATTCACTGTAGTAGCAATTATGTGGAAAAGAGAGAAAACAAGATAACTCCTTTGACAAGTATCAAAACAAGGATACTTTTACTCCTTTGCTAGTAGAAATCATGCAAATCTACATTTGTACTTTCAGGACTCCAAAGCTCATCCATAATGGGACATGAATAGCTGGCTTAAGCTCATTAATGTCTTAAGGAATAATGACTTAGTTCATCAATCTTCGCCTCTTGCAAAGGCTTTTTCTTTTTAATCAAGAAACTATGCAGTGACGCCTTAGACTTACTGCTTTCCTTAGGAGCTTTATCCTAATGAACCTGTGTGATTTCTCTCTGTTCTTTCTGTGTAAAGATTTGCAGTGAGGACAAGTTTAATGGTTGATGTTAATCACTTGACCCTTCATGATGAGAAGGGAATGATCTTGAATGGTTCTTTCTTTTCTGTCTGTCCAGATTTGCAGTGAGGACAAGTTGAGTGGTTGATAATTGTTCCACTGTCCTTGATGAGAAAGGGGTGATCTTGAATTGTTTTCTTTGTAGGCAGTCTAAAACAGTATAGGGGTTAGAAGATAAATAAAGCTTGTATGCTGTATTAATTGAAATGTAATGCGTGCATCATAATAGTGTTTTTGAGTCACTGAGTTGATCTGATAATGTGCTATTTTCATTTGTAGGATGTCCTGCAGTATGATTATCCGCATTGTTCCTTACATACAAGCAATGGTAGAGAAGCAAGGTTTATCATCTTCCTTGCAAAAATAAATGTCAACTTTCACGCAACGCAATTCCGAGACCTTGCATAACATGATTATTATTGCTAGTTATTACTCTTTCGACAAACAGTCAAAGAAGTCTTGTCTCTGTCTTAGTGGCTGTTTCCTATGAATTTCATTTGATTGTGTTTCAGAATTTTGTGTATGCTACGGCTTCTTTTCTCCCATAGCTGCCTCTGATTTGTCTCCAACTTACAGTCTCAAGCTCTAATTACCCATACTACGGTGGGGTGCTTTGAATGCAAAATTTTGTTAGAATTTCCAAATGACCTATGTATGGGTGGAATATTAGGTCGTGATAATCATACATCACCTATCAAATACGAATGGTTAAAGAGCATGGCTTACAGCTAGCATTTAGTCCTTCAGGCCAACCACCTATGACATTTGTACGTAAGAACATGACAGATGCAACAATTTAGGTTCATTCGGAACAAAGGATGGCAACTCTCCTACTCCATGCAAATCACAAACAGCTTGAATCCTCCCTGTCTAATGGCGTGTGATTAGGTTCATTTCCTCTTCTTAGAAGGTGGCTCATTAACCTCTTCATCTTCCTCTTCTTCGTTCTCTTCTTCATCCTCAACATACCCATCATCATTCTCATCGACATCCTCCTCTTCACCACTCCCTCCATCCCCATTGGCTTCAGGGTCATCCTATGGATCCCCTTCCTCACCTGAGAAATCCTCATCAGCTCCATCCTCTTTTTCATCTGCATTATCATCCTCTATATCTTCATCATTACCCTATGTATCACTGACATTTTTGTTTCCTAGACCAGGATGTTTCCATTTTAGAAGTTCATCAAATGGAAACCTGAAAAAAGTCAATCCCACCAACCTGTCAGATTTCCTCTGTAAATTAAAGCTGAAAAAGAAAAAGAATCTCCTTACCTCTCATCTATTGCAGTCAAATTAAGTGGTGAATTCATAGCATTAACCACTGATCTTGTCTACAACAATAATCTTATATATGGTTAGAAAGGATCTAAGCCAACTACATACACTAAATAAATTAACACTGTTAACATAAGTAAGATCAAAGAATATTAACACTCTTTAACATAATTAAGATCAAGGAAACAAGTGGAAGGAAGAGTGGACTACAGACGGGGAGGACAAGAGTGGAAAGAAATTGTTGCAAGTGACTTCAAAGAGGGGTGTAACTGAGACTTCGTGCACTTATGTCAAAATGTATACTTTGCCCCACATCAATAGCAGAGTCTTCTCTTTTTTTCTGCCATTGCAGCTGGTGTAAGTTATTTAGCAGACAAGGGGGTGAAGTGGTTTAAGGTGGTATAGGAGGCTGACTAGCAAGAGGCAAAGCTAGTAAAGGGCTAGGGGGCAGCTTAGTTGTTAGTAAAGGGGTTGTATGTGAAGGTTTACGTGTCCAACTAGGAGAATGGGTGCTAGAAGTAGGCCAAGGAAGCTTAGGTGCTAGGGAGGGAATCGTTTTCTTAAGGGTAGGATACAAGAGGCGCTCACATGCATGGCTAAGTGTAAAATTTTAGTGAGAGTTTTGGGACGAAAAAGTTTTGAGAAGTTCAGCAACATCGGGCTTAAGGTTCTCAATGAAAACAATAAGAGCATAAGAATCCGAGAGTTGGAGTTCGTTGAGGATACCTAAGAAGTCTCCATAGTATTGGTCCATTGTTGCAGTCTGCTTCAAGCGCTCAAACTCTTCCATGGGGTCCTCAAACTCCATAAGTGCAAATTGAGCCTACAATGCTTCCAAATAACAATCCCAGGATAATTTCTTAATCCCTCCTTGGCTCTTGGCATAGTGATAATGCCACTGTAAAGCCCGACCTTCCAAATGCAGCATAATGACACAAAATTTGCTATGGTCAGAAACATTTTCTACTGCAAAATAATGTTCTAGCTTCAAATACCAATTCTTAAAATTATTCCCATTAAACCGAAGACAGTCTCATCGATAGGATCTGGTTGCTCCCGATTCCCAACTACCCGATTGCAAGGGTTTAATGGGTAGCAAAGGGGCATTGCCCCGATCCCCTGCAATTGAACTAGATTCTGGTGAAGAATCTAGTAGGCCTTTTTGGCTCATCATCTACATAAGAAACTTCAGATTGGCTTGTAACTGATCAAAACGACCATCCAACTTTTGGTCCAAGTGCTTCATGTCAGCTTGTGTCTTTGTAACACCCTTACCCGAGTAAACTCGAGTATGAATGTTACATTTTACACTAAACACTCATTTACAATTCCAAATACGTATAAATTGGACTTTTATTAATGATTCCAAGTTCTCATTACACTTTAAAGGGCATAATTAAACTATTAATAAAGTTTAATTGCTTATAAAAGTTTTTTCAGTCTCTTTTAATCCAATTAAAAGTTTTTAACGATAGTTTCATATGTCTTTAGACCGAGGCCTAAATGTAGAAATTTAGTTTCAAAGTTTCCTATTTCGAGATAAATGAGTATAGGTCTCGAGCAAAAGAGCTATTGTCCTAAGACAAAGTATAATATGTCTCGAGAAATTGCATTGTTTTTGTAGATTTTTAGCTTCGAAGTTTTTATGTCTCAAGACCCAGTTTGCATGTCTCGAGACCTAAGACAGGGGACCTGAAATTTTTGCTTTCAAACACTTCTAAACCATACCAAATTTATTCAAAATTAGTCCAAACATTATGTGAAACTCTTAAACTATGTAATATCTCATATTTGCCCATTCAAAACACCAAATATGACAGTATAAGTGCAACTAAACACCTTCTTAATCTATTGTTTCACCTATATATATTGATCTGTCGTGATTTTCACTATTATTTATATCCCTTTTTCACGAAATTTAAGCTTGTTGAATAGCTAAATCAAATCATTTTAGTATTAATTTATGTTTTTACAGTTGAAGTAGTAATTTATGCTTTTTAATAGTTTTTATGACATTTTGATACTTAAATAAGGTTATGTGGTTATGTAGGGTGATTTGGGAGCTAAAGATGCAACTTCAAGCTGAAATTGCTGCCAAAGTCGCAACGACGAAGTATGAAAGTTGTGACATCAAAGACTGACTTGAAAATAGCATCGGGGACAAAACTAGAGTGAATGTCGCGACATCGGGCTATGAAAGTCGCAACATTGAAGATCAAAGCAATGGAAGGCTACAAACTGTAAGGGATGTCACGACGAGCAAGGTGCTCCACATTGTGACGATTCCACAAACACAAAAACTGCATTTTCGAGGGGCAGTTTAGGGTCTTGTTCGGGTTTGAAGTCCTAATTGTTGTATTAATTAGAGAGGCATCTTAGTACTTTGATTTTAGCTTATATAACTGTGTAATCGAAATTAAGGGGTAATTCAAACTTGATCAGATTTTGATACTTTCGATTTCGCTTTTTCGTTATTCTTTAGTTTAGTTTTCTTTTATGTTTTCTTAAGTGGAATTCTTCTATTCTGAAGTTAGACGATTGCAAGTGGAGATTGTTCTAGACGTGTGTTGTTACATTGATTAAATCTATGAGCACTCTCTTCTTTATTCTATTTATTTATATCTTTATCGTTAATTCAATTTAATTGATTGTTTGTATAAATAGTAGAATAAATTTGCACTTTATACTTATCTTGCATGAACCAACTACTGAAGTGGTTAATTAATTAAGTAAATAATTATCTAAATTTGGGTATTTGTTCAAGTTTGCTAAATAACTTAGTATACTAGGATTGACGACCCTAGTAGAATATCTAAATAGGTGAGATCAAAAGGGTATCCTGTTGAGTAAGCAATTAGTGAACTTGTGCTAAGTGGTGAGACTAAAAGGATATCCGCCTAGGTGATACCAAAAGGGTATCTTAGGTAGTAACTCTTAGTAAATATGAGATCGAAAGGTTATTCTTAATTAAGAGTGGTAAATCACTCAGTTAAGGGCAATTAGTGGCTTAGTTGACAATTAGTAATTCGATCAATTCTAGACTAAGTAGCTCGCACCATTGAAACTAGGAATAGGAAGTTCCGATAGTTTATTTTAGATTTAGTTTAATTTCTTTAGTTTTATTATCATCTTAAATTAGAATTTACACTACTAGTCCGTGACTCAATTAGATTAAGAATTGTTTCTAATAATTAATTTAATAATAGTTTTCACCAACTTAGCAAACCTGTAAGTACAATCCTCGAATACTTCCCAATGTTTTGTTCTAAATTAATATATAATTTAAGGTTTAATATTTAAGTAATATATGATTTAAATTTTATTATTTTTAGTTATAATTTTATAATTAATTATTAATATAATTTTAAATTTTATTATAAATATACATATTTAAAATATAAGCCTAAACCCTAAATTTTAAAGTTTTTTTATAAGAAATTACAATCACAACCCAATCAAAGTAAAAGTACAAATACATATATGAGTAAATTACTTAGTGTAGAACCAAGCTATTATATCACAAATAAATTAAAAACTAGAATAAAGAATCAAACTATTATAGCTTTAACTTCATGCTAGAATAGTTCAGATTATGACTTAACTAGTTGAACTAAAACTCAATTCATAACAACAGTTCACGATGAGACTCAAAGATCTACACATTTTAATTATGTATAGTGATTTCAAACTTGAATATTGTGATAAGATTTCATTGAGAGAAAAATAAACACTAAATTATAATAATAAATTCTAAACATTAAAATATTAAATAATAGACTCCAAATTTACATAAAATCTTAAACTTGTATTTGAAAAAGGTAATTATAAAGTTTTGTGTTAGATGGAGAGTTTTGGAGTGTCAATCAATGGTTTTTCATAAATATATGTATACTCATACGTCTCTTTCTATCCCAATTCCTACTTTCCAAACTAAAAATGTTATGAAGATTAGATTTTCATATCTGTTATTCCATATCTCTCTAACCTCTCAAATTTTCAATTTTTTTAACTTCAAAGAGAGTAGAAGCAACAAGCATAGAGGCACCTTTGCCTTTGGGAAAGAAGGAGCTGTTGCCTTTGCCTCTGGGAAAGAAGGTTCTTATCGGTTCACTAGTCAATTAGTTCTCTCTTTCATTTTAAACTAGTGTACCGGTCAGTTTTTAGTCTTATTAGTTGGTCCGATTCAATTTAAAAAATCATGATATATTTTAATCAAAATTTTAAATTGACAAATTTGGATGAAAAAAATTTTCAATTTCATTGATTGAGTTAAAATTTTAAATAAAAGAAATAAGTGCATGATATTTTAACTTTTAAGTATACATTAAATCTCAAAATTTATCAAATTAGAAAGAGTAATAGCTAATAGCATATTGTAACATATTGATTATATATGCAAGTATGTGTTAATATATATATAAATAAAAGTGATGTTTTACAATTTGTAACCTTGTTTATAGATAGTGAGAAACAACTTAAGTTGATGAGATTAGAAAAAGCTTGTTTTGAGTAATCGCTTGAACAATAGCATATTGGGAGTGGTTGGTGGAATTCCCAATCTCAAGTACTTGAATGTAGCAACTAACAAGCTGAAAGGTTCCATAAATATTGGAGGTAAATTGCATTTTAGCTTTTTTTTTTTCGTTCAATCAAATTAAATTATTGATGAGTTATCAAATTTGGGTGTATGAAACTCTCCAAAGAACTAGAAGGTTTGCAGAATTTAGAGGAATTGGATTTCAGCTATAATGATTTGCACGATTTCGTGGCTTCTAAAGGTATCAAATATTAGTATATGGTAGGGATATTAAAACGGTCGATTTGATTAATACTTGAACCGAATTGTTATTAACAGAATTATCCGAGATGTAAAAAATTTTAACTGTTAATCGAACTGAAATTTTTTTCAAATAAATTAACCGAACTGAAATATTTCGGTTAATCGAATTAACTGAAATTTATATGTTTTTGCTTTTTAGTTAAAATCAATATAAAAATATATTGCTAATGTTTATTTTATTTTGTTTAATAATTCAAAAACTTGGAAGAAAATAACAAATAAGATATTAGAAACACTACATAAGTATTAAAAGTTAACAACCAAACATACATAAGTCTTGAAAACAACAAATGTTTCGGTTAATTGGTTTATTCGGTTAATTATTTAGTTTTAAACTGAATAAATCGAGAATTGAAATTCCAAAAAATCAACAACTGATATTCAACCGAACTAAATTCGACCACCGACCGATTAACCGAATTAAATCATTCAATCGGCTAATTTAGTTTTAACAAAATTGTGAACACCTTACTCTAACGTATTATTTCATTAATTTACATGTACAAGGTTATCCAAAACATTTGATTAAGTAGTTGTATTTGCTTGCTAATGCAGAAAGTTTGAGAAAGTTAAAGGTTGCTTATTTGGAAGGGGTTTTTCACAATGAAACTACATCGCTATTACAAGTGGTGGAGGCTTTCTCATCAGCTAAGACCCTGTTTTTGAACAATAATTACTTAACCAAGATTACTTCCTCTCAAGGTGAGTGAGGGTTTGATCATATGGCTACTTTTTAATTATATCCAATCATATAATATAATATTTTCTCTTATAAATTTTCCCTATTTTGCACAGAGTTGAATTTATCCTGCAATGTAGAAGAAATATCCATGGTCGATTCTCATCTCGCCCATAATATTCTTCAAAGCATTGGACAATTGACTTCTCTTAAAAGCTTGATTTTGTCAAACGGTTCACTGACCGGCCCCTTACCTCCTAAAGGTATAAATTAATTACGGTAAACTACACCATCAGTAACTAAATTATGAACAAGTTTTCGTTTTAGCTACTTAACTAACAAAATGTACAATTTTGTTACTGAATTATTCAAAAATTTTTATTAAGTCATTAGAATGTTAAAATCAATGTTATATTACTTTCTCTATTCGCACTGCATGCACCGATAAAAAAATTCTCTTTTCCCTTCTCTTTTCTAGTTTAGTTTGTTCTTCTTTCTTATGAAATAATTTTAGATGTTACAAATTTGTAAACCAAAATTTAAATATTTTTTTCTCCGATTTTCAGCACTGATTGTCAAATCGGCTTGGATCTAAGGTGTGTTCTTCTACTCGTCGATGGGTACTGATCCACCTATCGATCATCAAATCTTCGCTTAGAGCTCACTAGTGGGACTTTTTTTCTAGAAAAACTTAACCGCCCAGTGACTTAAATAAATTTTTTTAAATAATTCAGTGACTTAAATGAAAACTTTCAAATAGTTAAGTGACTAAAATAAAAATTTACCCTTAATTTAGTGACTAATGGTATAATTTATCCAATGATTAATTAACATGTCAATATCTGATGCATTCATACACATCATCTAAAACTTTTAAAAGTATATCTAATTACCGTTCATTTCTGTATTTCATTCATAAAATTTTACAGGTTGCTGTGGTTTATGGAAGCTGGAAGAGTTAGATCTTAGTGGAAATGCACTTGAGGGATCAATTCCTTCATGTTTCTATAACTTGACTTCTCTTGGTCTACTGGATATTTCAAGCAATCGTATTGAAGTTGCATCATCTTTCAAATAATTTGCAAACAACTCAAACCTGAAAGCCCTATTGATCGATCAAAACATTTTAGTGAGTGATCCTAGCTTTGAGCCTCAGATCCTAAACCCAGAGTTTCAACTAAAACTCTTGAGTATGTCAAACTGTAGAGCAAAGGGTCTTCCCAACTTCCTCCATTACCGAACTGACTTGAGATATCTTGACCTTTCACATAACAACTTGGGTGGACAAAATCCATCTTGGTTATTGCAGAACAATACAAGGTTACAACAGTTTCTCATGGAAGGTAATTCCTTCAAGGGTCATCTACAGTTACCAAAACATGCTAATGTTAACATGTTTCAAGTTGATATATCTGGGAATAAAATGCAAGGCCAAATTCCAATGAACATAGGCTCCATGTTTCCGCATCTACAGATCTTAAACTTGTCTAGGAATGTCTTTGAAGGTAATGTTCCTCCATGCCTAGGTGGTTTGAAGTCTTTATCTTCATTAGATCAATCATAGAATAATTTTTCTGGAGGAACACTGGAAGAATTAGCTAAGAGTGGCTCATTGTTGACTCTCAGACTTTCAAGTAATAACTTGAGTGGGAAAATACCACCTACAATGTTTACCTTAGATAAACTGCGACAGTTATATTTGGATGGCAATAACTTTGATGGAGAGATGCCACTGATAGATATCTCAACCCTTAGTTTTCCTGCTCTTAGTGATATAGATTTAAGTGATAACCATTTGTCTGTTGAGCTCCCAAAATGGATATGGAATGTGCCTAACTTTGAGGCATTGGATTTTTCCAACAATAATTTTTATGGTCACTTTCCTCTTGAATTCTGCAATTTGAGTTTGCTTAGATTTTTAGACCTTTCTCAGAACAATTTTTCTGGTTCTGTTCCATCGTGCATCAGTTCACTAGCCATAGAGCATCTTCACCTGAGCAGAAATAGACTAAGTGGTCCGCTGCCGCATGCGCTTTACATCTCTTCGTTGGTGGCATTAGATCTTGGCCAAAACAACTTGACTGGGAAAATTCCAATTGGGTTGCCAATCTTTCGGCTTTGAGAATCCTTGTTTTGAGAGAAAATCACTTCAAGGGCGAAATTCCTAGTCAGATTTGCCAATTGAACTTGTTAAGTATCGTAGATCTTTCTCAAAACAAGCTTTCTGGTCATATTCCTTCCTGTTTGAGTACTTTAACTCTAATGCCAACAGACAAGTCTTTTCGGACTGCAAGCACTTCATATCTTCTTGATGCATCACAGGACTCTCAGTTTGTATTTCCAGGTTCAAGTTATCGATATCCCGGTAGCTATGTGGAGGAACAAGTATTGTTTACGACAAAGAAAGGATCGTACTCATATTCAGGCAACCTTCTTGAGTATATGTCTGGAATTGATTTATCTTGCAACATGCTAACAGGTCCAATTCCACCAGAACTAGGAAACATGAGTGAGCTCCATTCACTAAACTTGTCCCACAACAATTTGATTGGATTTATACCCTCATGGTTCTCAAAGCTTGAGCAAATTGAGAGTTTGGACCTTTCTCGAAACAAGTTAAGCGGCATAAAATGGAGTTGAACTCTCTGGCAGTTTTCAATGTGTCGTACAATAATTTGTCAGGTAGTATTCCGTATGATAAGGCTCAATTTGCCACGTTTGACGAAAGCAGCTACTTGGGAAATCCTTTTCTTTGTGGACCTCCAAAGCATGAAAATTGCAGTGGAACTGGTTTGGCCCCAACAACACCAAATGCCTCTAGCATTGAAGAAGAAAGCGGTTTTATGGACAAGCATGCCTTCCTTGTGACCTTTTTGGCTTCTTACCCAATTGTGTTAACGACAATTGGTGTCGTCCTATACATAAATCCTTACTGGCAACGAAGATGGTTTTACTTCATCGAGCAGTGCATCAACACTTGCCACAATTTCATTGTGGTCAATGTTCTCAGAAGAAGCTCCTAGCCCAATGCCTTGGTGGTTTCCTTTGTTTCTCATTGTTTAATTAGTGATATTTTCTAATGTTATGAAAGTTTGAACTGAATTTTGCAATAATTGATTGAGAAAACTAGTTTCATTTCCACATTCTTCCCAAAAAG
The DNA here is from genome assembly GCF_025698485.1 of Gossypium arboreum. Lineage (NCBI taxonomy): Eukaryota > Viridiplantae > Streptophyta > Magnoliopsida > Malvales > Malvaceae > Gossypium > Gossypium arboreum. The sequence continues at coordinate 134,152,715 of NC_069075.1, forward strand.
CAATCACAAATTTATCAATTTATAATCATTGTTTTGTTTTTCTTTAATGATGATGGGAAGTATTTACAATGTGCGGTTTAACCGCAAATGAATTACTGGAATTTCAAGCACACATCACCAAATCTAATATCAGATGAAATTAGATTAATGGGAAGCAAAGGACAAAAGGAAAAAAAAAATGAAGCAAACCCGTAGATTAACAAAACAAAAGCTGAAATTGTATGTATGCTTATAATACATACAATATGCATATCAGTTTGTTTTGACTCACACTGAATATGCACTGCTCCGTCCACTACCATGACCCAACCCCAAAGTCCCACTCTCGGTTTCCGACTTACTATAGGTGCACTGGGAAGAGTGAAGATGCCCTTGATGTGTATTGGTTTTGCTAGAATTCACATTTATAGCAATATGGCCGTTTTTGTTCCCAAGACTACCATTTTCCCTAGTCATTTGGACCATCCCAATACCTTCAGAATGTACTGCATCTTCAATAACCTGTATGTCTTCGTTGTAGCCTTTGATCAGGAAATCTGAGCAGTTCTTCCAGCATCCATGATCATATGGATTTCTAAATCGACCACCAGGACCCTTGAGGTAGCTATAGCGCATGACATTTGCCATTTCATTTGTTGTTATATTGCGAGATATCTGTAGCAAGAAAAGTACCAAATAAGTCTCCAGATAAAGAGAGAACAAATCGCTCTCTAGGTTCTCCAAACACTCGTGTTCAAAGCTGGGTCTATAACATTCTTTTCGACCCTAGTAGTTCCAGCACTACAGGATATTTAGTTCTAACGATCATTGCAGCAAAATATGTGGCATTTGTTTGTAACTCGAAGATAGTTGGCATGGAGAAGGAAGATGATCATTTTTGACCAATCTGTCAAGAATCAGAGTCCAGGCATGGGCACATTCACTCGATCCATAATCACTAAATAACTTCCAACAGTAACAGTAAGATATATGATTCATTTATGATGATGCCGGACCCAATCTAGTTCCTTTTTTTTTTTTTTCCATGAAAGACATTATCAAGTTTAGGATGACAAATTTAGGGTAGTTCTTCATATGATATTTAAATAATTTAATATAATAGTAAATGAAGTATAAATTTTATTACTGTTTAAGTAATTAATATAAATTATTTGTAAAATTGATGATACATAAAATATTTTAGAAACTTAAATATAATACTAATTATATTAAAATAATTTAATGTAATTATACATTAAATATAAATTAATCTAATTTTTATATTCTTTTAAATAGTTAATATAAATATCAGTATTTTGATAATTTTCGCTTCCAAACGCAAAAGCCAAAAGCATTTAAATCCTAACTTTTATGCGCTTTTCCACAGCAGTTTTGACCCCAAAAGCCAGGTGTTCTACATTGCTTTTGTGGTGGAAAAGCACTTTTAACTTCCCTAATGTATTACACCAACAACTTAACAGTGCATCAGACTAATCCAACTAAGAGCATTGGTGAAGCACACTTTCTTTTCTATTGTGCCCCAGATCATAACCAGAAAAAGTAATTCCCACAGAAAAAAAGAGAGAACTGGTAGATCACAAAATCTCAAGTCATACCTGAGAAGCCTGTATAATGGTCAAGGCTGCCACACCAAAGAAGAGGAAAAAATTTACAATCAAAAAGGATATAGCACCAACATGGTGAGAAACAGCATAGTTCATCCATGGGAAAAATGATGAGGGAGCCAATGGATCCTTCACAATTCCTGTATATGACAACAAATACGTAGGTAAGAGAATCAAGGTAGAAAATTTTGCTAAGCTAACTTTGGAAAACCGTTTGAACTTGGAATTGATTAAAATACATACTTGCAATAGTAACTCCACTAGTAATCAGCATTGCTGAAACCTCTAAAACAAGGAAAAGAATAAAGTCCCATTTGTTTCTCTGCATCATAAGATACCTAAATGAAATTAATCACAACAGATACAATCACTACTCATCAAATAATTAAATGATAACCTCTTTCCACAAGAAATTAACCTAAAAGCATAACTGTAGCCAACTAGCAATCACACATCATCCATACTTGTCTATGATTCGCAAAAGTCTCATGTATGAGAGCTTTCAATTCCCTTAACTTTATTGTCTAATTGAAGTACAGGATGTTAAACATGCAGAAACTGAAACCTTAAAATTATAGAGGGGGAAAACCATTAAACTCATCAACAATAAAGCACCTTTCCAACACAATTTGATACCCAAGGGCAATGATGATCAAACTGTTCGACACAACGATCACAAGTGGAGCAGTGTTTTGCACGAAGAGGCCTAACAATCTGATAATTTTGTAAAATAACATAGCAAAACAGTCAGAACAAATGGAATTTATCAAATAAGCCAACACGATAAGGCTAGATTAGGCAAGTACCTTGCATGTCGCACAAAGTTGAGACCAATTTCCAGCTAGCAAAGAAGGATTATTTGTCTCAATCTTCAGTAAGGGTTCCTAGCGGAACATACAGGAGAAATATGATACAGAGAGGAACTACAATCATTTAACAGAAAAGATAGATATATGCACATATATGTATAGTATACGAAGAAAACAAAATATACAGGACAGACAACAATCAAGTTTCAAGAAGACAAAAGAAAACAAATCAAACAAAACCAGTTAGGCTTTGTAAGGAAAAACTGAACTCACATCATCTTTCATATTCTGAGGGTCATGCACATTCATCTTGATGTAACCGGGATCTTTGCTGCAAAGAAATTTAAAATGATAAACAACTAGTTAAGCACACTCTTCAATGAATCAGAATATGACCAAATACAAGCAACAGAAGTCTGTCTAGCACAGCTAGGCATCATATACACCAAGTCCCACTTCTCTTAAAGAGAGCTACCCAACTAATTCAGCAAAGAAAATGACAAAATGTACTTCAATTTTGATAATGTATCATATGGATTCATAGACACTGCCCTAATAAATCTCAGAATATACGGTTAATATGCTATCTTCAGAAATAATGACTCACCGCCACCGTAAACCACCCCATTCCTACCAGTTCAAAAGAAGATTCTTTCCCTTCCAAAAAAAATAAACATGATAAAAAGCTAAGAATCTAATTGCTAGATGCTTGAAACCAATTGCATGAAAAAAATAAACATCAAAGGTGCCAAAGACCATATATCTCTCCTGAAAATTGTTCCAGAAAACTATAAAAGGAAACTAATTGAATTTTGCAGACAAACCCTTTATCTCAAATCCAGCCATATAATAATTCCAAAAACAATTGTCTCCACAGACAGCTGAATACTCTGAAATTTAACAAACTGATTAACAGATAGCTAAGCAGTGTCCAAAACAATGTAGTAAGTGCCACGATGACCTAAAAGACTTTTTGAAATAAAATACATCCAGATCACAGAATATACCTGCTACACCTATAAAACATAACTAAACCAGTAGATGCCAGGATAACACCAAACCAAGCCATGAAGCTAAATCCAGCCGTCAACTTTGGCAGATTTGCATCTGCAACAGATGTCCAAACCCAAAAATAAATAGGTTATAGAGAGAGAGAGGTATTGTCTTGATGTAGGGCACAATTAACTTTCATGAAGAGATCAAAAGACATACCCATTATGACAGATTGAATATAGGTCGCTAATAGTAGCAAGATAATGCACCAAAGAAGTGGCGCAAGTCTTAATCTTGTAAATCGTCCAAGACGGCTGTTCCCATCACATCGTTTTTCAAGCAGCCTTCTAGCATTTCCCTGCAGAATCAGATGTAAGAAACATAAATAGGTGGGTATAATTCATCTGATTTCATAAGCACGTCATCTTAACAATCAAACAGACCAATAGCCAGGAGACAAATTAAGCACTTACAAAGTAATTCTACAGTCTTTACTGAAACAAATAAAAACACCAATCAAAAGCAATAACAATTGCATCCTAATATTTCCATGGTGAAGTCACAAAATTTTCAAATGCTACACCCATTTTGCACCTATACAAAGAAAGGTAAAAGGTTTGACTATCCAAGAACAAAAATATTAGTTACTAGAGAACTCCCAGCTTCATAAACCTTAAACGCAGCATAAAGGTAGTGAAAATGCTTTGAGTTTGCAACTGCATAAAGCATCAACCATTTCAAATTGTCCCCAGAAATATAAAGAATAAATAACACATTTTGGACATTTATCTAATGCTTATAAAGCATCTATTATTTGAATTTTTATCAAGAGTTCACAAGAAATATTTGTGGGGTAGAAGAAGCCAGAAATGTCATTCATTCAGCCAAGGCATTAATGAGTCATTGCTAACAAGAAAGAGCTTGAACAGTACAAGACTGAAAAACAAACATATAAATATCCAAACAATTCATGAAAGACTAATCATATTTCTTAACCAAGTTAAAATGTCATGGAACCTACAAGGAAAAAAGCAACTTGTCTGTTATTTTTTTCAGAAGCGAGCTGTTCAGGTGTAAGGCCACTATTATCAGTGACCGTCAAGTCCTCCATCTTGCCAGCCTGTACTAAGACTGTGCAAGCCTCAAGATTACCCCTGATAGCTGCCCAATGGAGAGGAGTGCAACCTGATGTAAAGATGAAACATAGTTAACAGAGCATCACACTACATTAACTGGATGAAATTCATTAGAAATGACATTTTAAAACCAAGAATCAGAAAATTACCCTCCTTGTCCTGACGCCCTCTATGTGCATCAAGAAATAAAAGAAGACGAATGCAATCGGCAAAACCTTTATAGGCAGCCCTAGAGTTGTCCATATTGAAAGGAAATTGGAATTAAAAATAACAGGCCTCAATTGTAAACTTCATCACACAATCAAGCAATTTGCAGGGAAAATCAAATAGAATAATCAGAATATGTAAGCAAACTTGTTAAATTAAAAAAAAAAAAAAAGATTAACTCAAAGAGAGATTTAACAGAAGGAATGGTGAACAAAAATCTAAACACTCTTTAAAATTTCCAGAATGAAAACAACTACTGTAAACATCATACTAGCAAGTTAAACTCTTTTATAATTAAACTAATACTAGGTATTCCAAAAATAAACTTACCAGCAAATGTTTCAAACAATAAATCATTAACATTAAGTACCAAAAAAAAGGTTCATCATTGATTACAAGGAAATTTGAAGTACCTAAGTAATCGAACATAGAAAACAATGTGATGCTAATGCTAGATAAGGGAAAAAAATCAACCCCCAATAAAATGCTGATATTTAGATAGCGAAATAAAGAGCAGCACCGTAGTGCCTTATCCTAGACCATCAAATGAATAAGAGAGATGTAAGAAGAACTCCTCATGTACCAGTGTAAAGGGCTTCGCCCATCGTTATCAGGAAGGTCAGGGTCAGCATTCCATTTCGAAACAACATGATAGAGAAAAGAAGTCTGACCATATTGGGCAGCAACATGTGTTATCTGCATCAAATTACAAAACTAAGCATGCATTCATTTGGAAGTACAATTAAAAGCAAGAAATATATCAATTTGGCTATTGTCATACAATTAAATTGTAAACCACGAATAGCATAAAGTTTTCAGTGTTAAATTAAGAAATAGAAACCAGCCTCATGTTCTAGACTTCTAGCAAATTTCTTTTTTAAAAAAGTGAAAAAAAAAAAAGTAACAACTGTACAAAATTGCACATAATGTTAGATGATACCTAAAGGATAAAATTACAGGGACAAGGACTAGGGAAAATTTAAGGGGACCTAGCATGTTAGCAACCCAGAGCAAACAAGAAAGCATGAAATGCTATGCTTATAGGCGTCCTTGACGTCCAAGACAAATCAGAATATAAGTGAGGGAATATTGATTCCAGCAAGTATATAAGGTTTAACTAAAATGCATAGCAAAAACATATCTTCTTTAAATTAAGCCTCAAAATATCAATATGATGTACTCGTTTTATTGAAACCACATAATGCTGAGTTCCCATGCAGATACAAACCAACTTCAGCAGAGAAGAATGTCTAAAACAGCTAGCTTTGTTTTAACAATAATTTACATTGCTTTCATTGTCCCAAATCCATGGGGAGCCATGCCAATTTCTTGAATGAGAAAGAATATAATACTGGGCACCGCATTGAAGAAAATGCTAACCTGGTAACCATAGATGTCAGCAGCATCAACACGAGCACCCTCTTGGAGTAAAACCTCAGCAACTTGTACTGCACCACGGACCGCACTCCAGTGCAAGGCTGTCTGTCCATTATGATCCACCGCATGCACATCTCCACCATGCTAGCATATCAAGACAACCCAAAATCTGCTCAATTAAACTGAATTTATCCAATGAAAACTTAAAGAGTGACATGACATAACTAAACATTAAAATTCAAACAACTTCAAAAGTCATTTCCATGACTCAAAAGCATGCATTCCCAAAAATGGAGTTCACTAAGCCCATTAAACCCCAATTCAATAAATGTTTAGAAAAAAAAAAACTCCATGAATTGGATACCAAATAAAAACAGCTCAATAAATCCCAAACTCAAAACATCAGAAACAAAACTCCCAACTCTGACAGGAAAGGCAATTCATTAAATCCATAAAAATAACCAAACAAAAATAAATAAAACCTCGATGATGTACTGAGCAGCTGCGGTTCTATTATTCAAAGCAGCCCACTGAAGGGCATAGTAACCAAGGCCATCAGGCTCGGAAAGAGAGCAACCCTCGGACTCAACCAACCTCTGAAGTTTCTCCAAATCCCCATAAGCAGCAGCGGTATAGACATCGTTCTTCAAGCTCTCATCATCGGCAACATCACCAACAACCCCATGATGCCCTCCCCCATATTCATTTCCATTCGCTACAACGCCACTCAATTGCTTCAAAGGTACAGCCTCCTCCACCACCTCGATCTCCGACGACATATCTCAAAGACCCAACAATCGAGAAAGACCAATGATTTTTTTTTTCCTTTTTAATGTTCTGGGGTTGACTTTGTTTTTCAATAATTCGGTTTCAAATAAAAATGTGGGGGGGGCAGCATTTAGGGTTTTTGGAGGGAAGAAGGAAGAGAGGAGCTGGGATTGGAGGGTGTTCCGCTTTGGCGTCCGTGCCGGGTTGACTGATGATGCCGAAGCCAAGGCACAGGACGAAGCCAAGGCCAATTTGCCTAAGCAATAACTCGTAGGAATTTTGAGAAGGTGTGTTGTCTTCCGGTTTCACAAAGAGAAATAAATCTAATTTGAAATATTTGCACAAAACCGACCAAATTATAAAATCAACAAATCACTTAAATAGATGTCACGAAATCATGTTTTAAACGATTAGAAGATTTACCAATTTAACAATAAGATGTGTGAGTTTCTCAACGATTCGCCTGACATATTTCGTAAGTTGATAAATTACAGAGAAAAGAGAAATAAGGGTGTAAGCATTTCATATGCTTAATAAGTTTACAATTATTAAAGCAACTTACCTCATTTTATGAATTTATACAATAAATTATTCAATTTGATGATCTTGTCTAAATTCAACATCCCTATACCAACAAGGTGAGTTTAACTTAACTAATTCATATAATAATTTAAAATTTTAGCATTTCAAATAATTTTAATACCAATCGCATGAAAATCAACAACTCAATATCATTCACAACATTCTAATCAACATTTCAATTCACAAATACAACTAAAAGTCTCAATGGTACTACATGTATCAATGTATTCAAGCTTCAATTAATCAATATAAAGGTTATATCATATCATTTCATTTTGTTGTCAACAGTACATCCAATTTCAATATAATGGCAGTTATTATTCCATTTTATTGTTCGAATTCTACATCAAATTCCTAGATTTATCACATTTCTATATTGGCCCTCCAGCTCGTATAGCTGATATTTATGAGCATTCAATATTATCGATATTCATATATACATCATTAATCAACTTTGTATTTGTAACACCCCAAATTTGATAAATTTGTTTCTGTGGGTTTTTAACATAATTGTGTATTTGATTCAATGGTTATGTGTTTTGGGTGTGTGTGTGAGGTCTCAAGTTTAAGCTATGTATCCGACAAATTTTGGGTTTTTCTTGAATTAAGCCTTAACCTCTAGTTAAAAGGCTTATATTAAATTATTTGTAATTTTATATTAGAATGGGTTTGTTGGTTTGGTGGCTAAGTGGAGTGTCTAGTGTGCTAGAGATCCTGAGTTCGATTCCCTACTTTGGCTTTATTTTTGAGTGGTTGTGGAGAGGAGTTTAAGTGGAGTTAGAATTGTGGGTAGTAGGGAGTTCATTAAGATATTCTTTTTGGCAAAAATTCGACACATTCTCTCATTTCTATAATTCTGACTTTTGATTCTTCTTTCTCCCTATCGAATTTCCATCTTGCCCACATCTATTCTCTTCAATTTCTTTCCTATTTTGGTTTTGTTCTGCTTCTATCTGGGTCAACGACCATTTTGCGTATTCGGTAAGTCTTGGTATTCAATTGATTTAGACTATTCTTTTGTATTTCGTTTAAAGAGGTTTCGGCTGGTTTGTAAGATCAACCGAGGGGAAAGAGGGTAAGTGATTGTTGATCAATTGATAAGTATCTCGATTGGGGGTCCTTTAGGCTATTAAATCGTGCTTCTTGGTCAATCCTAAGTTTCAGAGTGCTTGGGGACTGTATTCGCATCAAATGAAACCAGGTGTGTACCCGAAAACACAGAAAACGAGAATCAGTAAAAGTTAAAAAATGATTCTGTCGAAGCCACACGAGCATGTGGTAGCTCGTGCGGTAGGCCATATGGCAGTACACGGGCGTGTGATTGACGAACCAGGCCATGCGCATAAGACACGGCCATGTGATGGCCGGTGAGGCCATGTACAAGACACGGGCTCTACTAATTGGGCCGTATGGGCCTACACGGGTGAACTACACTGGCATGTAAAAATTTTGGGCCAGGCAGTGTGATCCACACGGCTAAGGCCAATTTAGGCCATGTGGGCCACACGAGTAGGCTACATGGGCGTGCGAGCCTATTTTTCTAGAAAACTCTGTAAGGTTGCACAGGTCGCCCAAATCGACTGTGAAATTTTGAAGGGTCGGTAAGCATTTCTTAGACCCCTAATTTTGTGATCTGATTATGTGATGTATAATTTAAGCATGTGATACTTAGCATGTAAATCTGAACTATTTGAGTAATCTGATAGATTGCATTTTAGCATGCCATTAATGCATGTTGCATTGCATCGGGGTTGAGTTGATGTTATATTGGAGAAAGTATTCTGAAAGGCTCTTAAGCCTGATATCTAGCAGCTTAGCTGTAATTATCTGATTATTTGTCGCATTTTGGTACAGCCTAGTGTGTAGAGATGGGTGGGTTGATTTTATCACCACATGGTGTGTAGGGTTGGACAGAGATAGTGTGTAGAGACTGGTGGGTAGGACTTTGATGATCCGTTTTGCATATGTATCTGAGTGGGCTAAGGCCCCGACTGGTTCTGTAATGGGCTCCAGTCCCAGACTATATTCTGATGTATATTGTATGCATGCTTTATCTGTGGGGATCATACACTGAGTTTGCGAAAACTCGCCCTTTTCTGTTTTATCTATTCAAGTAATCCTCAGCACTAGACGGATCGGAGCAGCGAAGGACTCAACGATGACCACACTGTTTTCCACTTAGACTATTTTCTATTTACATATGATTTAATTTATATTTGGGGAAAATTTAATGTAATGAAGGCCTTTACAGGTTTTTTTGCTTAATTTGGGATTTTGTAATATTTTATGGTTTTTATTGCTAGTAGTAGGAAAACTTGGGTTTTCAAAAGAATCGAAGGTTTTACGAAACTACCACACACCCGTAAATGGTTTTAAAAGCTTCCGTAAAGTATAACGTTTTGAAAATGGATAATGATTGAAAACAAATGACACGTTTTAGAAGATAGCATAAGATAATGAAAAATGGTGCATACGGAGAAATGGTCTTAACATCATTACGATTTCTAAAGCACAATCATGTGATAGCGTTAGATCTAACTGTAACGTCTAGGCCGATTTTGGGGTGTTACACTTAGTGGTATCAGAGTCAAGTTTAAAACTCAGTTGTGAATTTTGGGTTCCAAAATTGGTTTTTAAAGAAATCATTTCCAAATGTTTTCAAATATTCTAGGTAAGTGTGTGGTTCGCAGAGTCTCCAACGCTGATCTTGTAAGTATTCTGAAAACTCTGAAAAGTTTATCTAAAAAATACTACTAGTATGTTTGAAATAACTATAGGTAGTATATTGTGCTGAAAACACTTTAGTTAGTGTATATTGAAAATTGTAGTGAGACTATGACTTACAGAAATAAACTCTAAACTTCTGATACTATTTTGGCATAAAACATCTGTTAATAAATACTGAAATTGTAACTGAACCATAAAAATTTGTAATACAGATAAATTCGATTAGACAATGAGCGCACGAGGTATCCGTGAACGTAGTACTAGAGGTCGAGGTAGAGGTTGTAGAGGGGCTTAAGTTGAGTCCTCTTTCATGGATAATATACTAAATTTAGACATGAGTGAGATGCCAGTGTCACCTGCTACTGAGATTGGGTCTCGTGATCGCATGGCTGGGGACGACGCATTGTCCCAAGCTATGCTCAAGATTTTGGAGAGGGTCGCTTGGCCCAATACTGGATCTGGGGATAGAGGGTCAGTTACAGAACGACTCCGGTCCAATGGGGTTAAGTTATTTCGAGGTGTCACAAGAGTCGCCCCTAACGTGGCCGAGTACTGAATGGAGGCCACTAAAAGAATCATTGATGATTTAGATTTTACTACCGAGCAGAAACTAAAGGGCATTGTTTCCTTGCTTTGTGATGAAGCATACCAATGTTGGCTGACAGTTAAGGAGGGCGCCCAGCCCGAACGGTTGACTTGGAAGTATTTTAAGACAGAATTTTAGATTAAGTATGTGGGAGCCAGTTATATTGATGCTAGGAGACGTGAGTTCCTAAATCTCACTCAGGGTGATCGATCGGTGACTGAGTATGAGATCAAATTTCTGAGACTAAGCTGTTATGTGCGAGGCATGGTGGCGACTGAATATGAGAAATGTGTTCGTTTTGAGGACAGCCTTAGGGATAATCTAAGGGTGCTGATAGCTCCGCAGAAGGAGCGTGAGTTTGCTGTTCTAGTCTAGAAAGCCAAGATTGCTAAGGATGTTAAGCGCGAGGAGCGCCAAAATAGGGATCGCGAGAGGGGTAAGAACAAGAGGGATTCGAAGCTCTCGAATTCTATGTTGAGGCCTACGAAAAAGGCCAGACCTGATAGGCCAGTGAGAGTTGGGGCCCCTATTGCACCTACTGGGGGTTTTCCTTATGGGCATTGTGGTAGACTCCATCAGGGCGAGTGTTGGAGGACTATGAGGGCATGTTTGAGATGTGGATCTATTGAGTATCGTGTTAGAGAGTGTCCGCGGAGGAAAGATCAAATGCAAGCTACGGGTTCTGGTAATGCATAACCACCGAGGGTAGTTCAGCAGCCACCTAGGGGTTATGGTCAAGCCAGGGGTTGTAATAGCATGAGCCGAGGACAAAAAGCACCAGGCAGAGGTGCTGGACTGACTGAGGCGAGGCAGACTATTTTGGTCTATGCTGTTCGTCGCCGTGAGGACAGAGATACTTCGGATGTCATCACGGGTACATTTTTAATTCATAGTGTACCTTATCTTGCACTGATAGACATAGGCTCTACACACTTTTACATAACTAGTACTATGTCTGAAACCTTGGGAATTCTGGTTAAGAATACTTCTAGTGAAGTGGAGGTTGTGAGTCCTTTGGGACAATCTGTCTGGGTTAGTAGACTATATAGAGACATCCCGTTAGAGGTGCAAGGGACAGTCTTTTTGGCTGATCTGATGGAGCTTCGTTTGGGGAGTTCAATCTGATTTTGAGAATGAACTGGCTGGTGAAGCATCGAGTGGGTCTGGATTGTGCGACTAAGAGGGTTATTTTGAGAACCGATAAGGACAATGAGGTAGTTATGATTAGGGAGCGTCGTGACTACCTGACTAATGTGATCTCAACTATGGTAGCGGAAAAGTTAGTTTGGAAGGGATAGTATTTTTGGCTTACATCAGTGTTTCTAATTCTGGGGACTCTTAGATTAAGGACATCAGAACTGTGAGGGACTTTTTAGATGTCTTCCCTGAAGAACTACCGGGGTTGTCTTTAAGCCGAAAAATAGAGCTTGGGATTGAGTTGATTGCTAGTACAGCTCCGGTGTCTATCGCCTCTTATCAAATAGAACTAAAAGAACTGACAGAACTTAAAGCTTAAATTCAAGAGCTGTCAGATCGTAGGTTCATTCGTCCCCGTATATCTCCGTGGGGAGCACCTTTTCTATTTGTAAAGAAGAAAGATAGGACAATGAGGATGTGTGTCGACTACCGTTAGTTGAACAAGTCAACGATCAAGAATAAATACCCACTTCCGAGAATAGACGACTTATTCAACCAATTCAGAGGGGCCTCTATGTTTTCTAAGATTGATCTACGTTCGCGCTATTATCAGTTGAGAGTTAAGGAGGCGAATGTGCATAATACAGCATTTAGGACTCAATATGAACATTACGAGTTCCTAGTTATGCCCTTTAGTTTGACTAATGCACCAGCTGCATTTATGAATTTGATGAACCGAGTATTTTAGCCCTTCCCGGATCAATTTGTAGTGGTGTTCATTGATGGTATCTTTGTGTATTCTAAGCCTGAAGATGAGCACGATAAACATCTCAGAGTGGTTCTACAGACTCTCCGTGAGAAACAATTATTCGCGAAGTTCAGTAAGTGTAAATTATGGCTCCGAAAAGTAACTTTTTTCGGACATATGGTTTCGACTGAGGGGATTCATGTTGATCCTTGTAAGATTGAGGCTGTGTTGAGTTGGAAACAGCCGAAGAATGTGTCTGAAATCACAGCTTCCTAAGGCTGGCAGGATATTATCGACATTTCATGGCAGGGTTCTTTTTTATCGCGACTCCAATAACTAAGCTGCTGCGAAAGGGAGTTCCTTTAGTATGGTCTGATGTACAGCAAAAAAGCTTTGATAAGCTCAAGACTATTTTAACTCAAGCTCCTGTTCTGATACAACCTGAGCCCGGTAAAGACTTCGTGGTGTACAGTGATGCATCGCATATGGGTCTAGATTGTGTTCTAATGCAAGGTGGAAATGTGGTTGCTTAAGCGTCTCGTCAGCTCAAGACGCATGAGGTTAATTACCCGATGCACAATTTGGAGTTGGCGGCAATTGTCTTTGCTCTGAAAATCTAGAGGCATTACTTATAGGGTAAGAAGTGTACCATCTATACTGATTACAAAAGCCTCAAGGATCTCCTCACTCAAAAGGAGTTCAACCTTAGGCAGCGTAGATAGGTTGAACCGCTTAAGGATTACGACTGCACTATCGAGTATCATCTTAGAAAGGCTAATATGGTGGCCGATGCGTTAAGCCGTAGGCTATGTCCAATTTGAGAGTGATGTTCGCTCAACTGAGTCTTTTTAACGATGGTGGTCTGCTAGTTAAACTTTAGGTGAAACTGACATGGATTGATCAGATCAGAAATAAACAGATGAGGGATAAGTTTCTTGAGTTGCATTTTTGACAGGTTGAGAGTGGTGTGACTACAGATTTTGAGATTAATAAGGATGGGGAATTGTGTTTCCGTGGTCAGATTTGTGTACCAAATAATGAGGACTTGAGACAATCGATTCTGAAAGAAGCGCATAGTAGCTCTTATGCTATGCATCTTGGCAGAAATAAAATATATCGAGATCTGCGAGACTTACATTTGTGGCCAGGGTTAAAGCGAGAGGTTATCGACTTCGTGGCTCGCTGTTTGACTTGTCTATAGGTTAAGGCTAAGTATCAGTTGCCTTCGGGTTTGTTGCAGCCAGTTAAGATTCCGTTGTAAAAATAGGAGCGAGTGATGATGGACTTCGTTAGTGGGTTGCCTCTAACACCTACTAAGAAGGATTCTGTATGGATCATCGTGGATCGATTGACCAAGTCTGCTCATTTCATTCTGGTCAGGACGAACTTTTCTCTGCAGAAGTTGGCTAAGCTTTACATATCGAAAATAGTGAGACTTCATGGGGTACCTGTGTCAATCATCTCTGATAGGGATCCACGTTTCACGTCTCGATTCTGGAAGAAGCTTCATGAGGCTTTGGGTTCAAGGTTAGACTTCAGTACTACGTTCCATCCTCAGACAAACAGTCAGTCGGAAAGGATAATTCAGATATTGAAAGACATGTTGAGGGGCTGTATTATTAATTTTCGAGGTAATTGGGAGGAGTATTTGCCATTAGCAGAGTTGCTTACAATAACAGCTACCAGTCTAGTATACAGATGACACCTTACAAAGCACTATATAATCGTAAGTGCCACACTCTCTTATCCTGGACTGAGTTGGATGAACGATGTATTCTGGGTCCAGAGATGGTTTTTGAGACTGAGGACAAGGTCCGTTTGATTCGAGATAGACTGAAAGCGGCTTCTGATAGGCAGAAGTCATATGCAGATCTGAAACGTCGAGAGATAGAGTATTCTGTGGAGACTTAGTTTTTCTCAAAGTCTCGCCATGGAAGAAGGTTTTGAGTTCAGTCGTAAGGGTAAGTTAAGCCCTAGGTTTACTAAGCCGTACTGTATTTTAAAGCGAGTGGGGCCAGTCACATATCAGTTGGAACTACCTCCGGTGTTAGACCACATCCATGATGTGTTTCACGTTTCGATGTTGAGATGCTACTACTCTAATCCCACACATATTGTCCCTGTTGAGGAGATTGAGGTTCGGCCAGAGCTGACCTTCGAGGAGGAGCTAGTTCAGATTCTGGATCACGATGTTAAAGTTCTAAGGAGGAAATTTATTCCTTTAGTGAAGGTGTTATGGCGGAATCATAGCACTAAGGAGGCTACATAGTAGCTTGAGGATGCGATGCGTCAGCAGTATCCTCATCTGACTAGGTAAATTTCAAGGCCAAAATTTTTTTTTAGGGGGTAGAGTTGTAACACCCCAAATTTGATAAATTCGTTTCTGTGGGTTTTTAACATAATTGTGTATCTGATTCAATGGTTATATATTCTGGGTGTGTGTGAGAAGTCCCAAGTTCAAGCCATGTCTTTGGCAAATTTTGGCTTTTTCCTGAATTAAGCCTTAACCTCTAGTTAGAAGGCTTATATTGAATTATTTGTAATTTCAAATCAGAATGGGCCTGCTGGTCTGGTGGTTAAGTGGAGTGTTAAGTGTGCTGGAGATCTTGTGTTCGATTCCCTACTTAGGCTTTATTTTTGAGTAGTTGTGGGGAGGAGTTTGAGTGGCGTTAGAATTGTGGGTAGTGGAGAGTTCGTAGAGAAAATTAAGGGATTGTGATTATTAGGAGTTATCAGAATATTTTTCTAATTGATATTCTTTTTGGCAAAAATTTGGCACATTCTCTACTCTCTACCAAAATTCTGACTTTTGATTCTTATTTCTCCCTATTGAATTTCCATTTTGTCCACGTCTATTCTCTTCAATTTCTTTCCTATTTCGGTTCTGTTCTGCTTCTGTCAGGGTCAACGACTGTTTTGCGTATTCGGTAAGTCTTGGTATTCAATTGATTTAGACTATTTCTTTTGTATTTTGTTTAAAGGGGTTCCAGCTGGTTTGTAGGTATCAACCGAGGGGCTAGTGATCGTTCCTCAGCGATTTAAGGGGGTAGGACTTTGGTTGTTTGAACGAGGGTAAGTGATTGTCGATCAATTGGTAAGTCTCTCGATTGGGGTTCATTTTAATTCGAATATTTAGGCTATTAATTCGTGCTTCTTGGTCAATCTTAGGTTTTAGAGTGCTCGGGGATTGTATTCGCATCAAATGAAACCAGATGTGTACCCAAAAAAATAGAAAACAAGAATCGGTGAAACCCAAAAAACTATTCTGTCGACACCACACAAGCGTGTGTCACCCGTGTGGTAAGTCGTGTGGCAGTACACGGGCGTGTGATCGACGAGCCAGGCCTTGCACATAAGACATGGGCACATGACACGGCCGTGTGACGGTCAATAAGGCCATGTACGAGACATAGGCTCAACCAATTGGGCCGTGTGGGCCCACACGGGCGTGTGAAATTTTTGGACCAGGCCGTGTGATCCATACGGGCAAGGCCAATTTTGGCCGTGTGGCCTACACGGGCATGTGGGCCTACACGGGCAGGCTACATAAGCATGTGAGCCCATTTTTCTGGAAAACTCTATAAGGTTTCACGGGTCGCTCAAGTCGACTGTGACCTGTCGAAGGGTCGGTAAGCATTACTTAGACCCCTAATTTCGTGATCTGATTATGTGATGTATGATTTAAGCATGTGATACTTAGATGTAAATCTTAACTGTTTGAGTAATCTGATAGATTGCATTTTAGCATGCCATTTATGCATGTTGCAATGCATCGAGGTTGGCTTGATGTTATATTGGAGGAAGTATTCTAAAAGGCTTTTAAGCTTGATATCTGGCAGCTCAGCTGCAATTATCTGATTATGTGCCGTATTTCGATACAGCCTGGTCTGTAGGGATGGGTGGGTTGATTTTATCCCCACATGGTGTACAGGGTTGGATGGAGATGGTGTGTAGAGGCTGGTGGGTAGGACTTTGATGATCTATTTTGCATCTGTATCTGAGTGGGCTGAGGCCCCGATTGGTTCTGTAATGGGCTCCGGCCCAGATTGTATTTTGATTTATGTTGTATGCATGTTTTATATGTCGGGATTACACATTGAGTTTGTGAAAACTCACCCTCTTCTGTTTTATTTGTTCAGGTAATCCCCAACATTAGACGGATCGGAGCAGGGAGGACTCAGCGGTGGCCACACGGTTTTCCACTTAGACTATTTTCTGTTTACATATGATTTAATTTATATTTGGGGAAAATTTAATGTAATTAAGGCATTTACTGATTTTTTTGCTTAATTTGGGATTTTGCAATGTTTTACGGTTTTTACTGCCAATAGTAGGAAAACTCGGATTGTCAAAAGAATCGAAGGTTTTACGAAACTACCACACATCTCTAAATGGTTTTAAAAGCTTCTGCAAAGTATAACGTTTTAAAAATGGATAATGATTGAAAACAAATGACACATTTTAGAAGATAGCATAAGATAATGAAAAATGGTACATATAGAGAAATAGTCCTAACATCATTACGATTTCTAAAGCACTATCATGTGGCAGCGCTAGATCCGGCCATAATGTCTAGGCTGAGTTTGGGGTGTTACAGTATTACAATATCAAAATTACCAATTCAACTTATATCTCACAAATCAAATATCACATTACTTTCTATTTCATTTCTATTTGCAATCATAATTATCAAATAACACCTTTCATTTCAGATTTTCAATCTCATGATTGCCAGGACTCTATCATCATTATTTTAATTATATTTATCTCGTTTTTACCATTTATTCCCCCTATTAACTCGACTAGAACTTGAACAAATACATGAATCTAACCAACACACTAATTTGGCGCCTAGTGCCTCATCGGATAAATCTTAAGTAAATAGTTTATACCCAATGCTCATTAATAAGTTTGACACCCAGTGTCTCATCGGTATAACCGAAGTAATTTGGCACACCGTGCCTCATCAACTCGTAATCCAGGTAACCCTGAATTCTTCCTATCCTATGGCATGTCAACTATATCTGACTCTGCCCGAACAGTTAATAGAGTAATTGTTTTCAATTTCCATTATAAGCCAATTTATCAATTCAAATTATATATGTTCAATAGTAATTCATCAATACATATCAATATGCCAACATAATTCTTTTCAATACAAAATCAATTTTACATTTACATCAACATACAATAATCTCAAATCAATTCAATTCAGTCCTTACCGTAAACAATCGATCAATTTCACACTAGCACAATTCAATCAATTATAATCAATTATCAATTCATTTTTATTTCAAATATCAATTCATCATTTTAGTTTTAACCATTAGCTTATCATTTTTCTATGTTTTAGTTCATAACTCACCCGTTATACCAAATTGTGCACAATTCAAATTGTTACCAAACAAATACAAATTCAAAAATCAAATATAAAAAAATTATTACAATTATACATGTGAACTTACCTAATCAAAACAGCAACAAAACAACTCACTAAAGACTAATAAGCAATTTTTGTCATTTCCCCAATTTTCTTCAATTTGGTCTAATTTTCGATTTATTTAATAATTCAATTCAATTTATCAATTCCAAATATTTTATTTAATCACATTATAAGCATACATCAGTTTAATTTTTTTTGAATGCCCTAAACTTTTGCATTTTATTCAATTTAGTCCTTAAAATCAAAACTATCATAATTTTCACATTTAAGCCCTGCTTTTTCATTTTGATTTCAATTTCATCCCTATACAGCATATATATTCAATAATTACAAAAATTTCATGACAAATTTTACATTATTACAATTTGGTTCTTACACAAAACTAAAAAATTTAGTTAACAAATTAGTCTTTAAACATATCTAAGCTTATAATCAAACTATTAAACATCAAAACTTCAATTTTCATCAATGAAAACTTTAGAAATCTTTAATAGTTTTGAAAACAGAAATATAAGTTAACTGGACCTAATTACAACGATATAAAAAATATAAAAATTATTAAAAACGGAGTTGGAAAAGCTTACCATGCAAGGTTACCAATGGCCCAACTTTGGTGGTTAAAAAATGGCTTTTTTTTTTTTTTTTTTGGTGTTTTTGGTTTCTAATTCAAGGTGGAATAAAATGATGAGATGTTTTCATGTTTTTATTTTTTAACCTTTTGTTTATTTATTTATTTAACCTTAATCAACATATAATTAAATCTAAAATATATATGTAAACTGTCCACACTTAATTAAAATGATTTAATTATCCCTTGGGCTCTTTAACAACTGTTAATTAAGCATTTGAGCTAATAACAATCAATGATGATTAATTTTGTGGTTTTTATGATTTAGTTTTTACCCTAATTAATCATTCAATTAAGTAAAATTATTAGACTGAAATTTAATTCACTTATAAAACAACTATGTAAATATTTAATAATATTATTTACGAGCTCGGTTTATGGAAATGAGATCCCGATACCTCATATTCCAAAACTACTAACTTTCGGTACACACCACTTGTACCTTGACTAACTAGCCAATTAATAAAATCTACCAAATCAAAATTTACCATAATACTATATTTAACTCATAAACATTAATTACTAATGTCTACAAGCTCACTTGTCGGAATTTTGATCCCAAAATCATCACTTCCGACGTCACTGAAAAACGAGTTGTTATAAGCTTGAATGGTGAGAGCATAAGAGACACATTTGGTCATCATAGTCGTAACATTGAACCTCTTCCTGAAATCACGAAGGGGTTTGTTCTCTTTTTTTTTTTATGGACATGAAGGAAGCTGGGGATTGTTGTGAGTTTTGTTGGCCAAAATATCTGCTTATGAACAACCCGACCAATTGGTCAAAACTACTTTTAAATCCCAAAGGGAGTGAAGGTGCCACTACTAGGCGATACTAGAAAGGGTCATGGAGAAAGCCCTATATTTCACAGCATCTCAGGCTCCAAGAATGTTCATATAGTTGTTGTAGTGAGTTAGGTGATCTTTCAAGTCTCCACTGCCAATGTAAGTTAACTTAGGGAACTTGAAGGAAGCAAATAAGTTGTGGGTCAACATGGAAAGGGCTAGGGGTGTTGGAAAAATCCTGGTTTGAAAACATTTTTCTTACACAGCGAAATATTAAAATTTTGAAAACCGACTCGATTTGTGATATTTATAGCAATAATCCTTAACCGAATTCGTACTTGTGTTTTCGGTTTAGAAGATGTTCATTGTTCTTAGCTTTCAACAGAACGATCTTCTCTGTTATTCTCGTACCACGAGCTTCTTCGAGTGTGGGCTCGAACCAATTGAATCGAAACACAAAACTAGATATGGATAATTCATCTATTTTAAACGCTGATTTATCCCATTAATTACTTGGAGAAGGTATTGATCTCAGCTTATAAATAGGTTGCATTGTCACACACATTTTCTTTGTGTTTTAACACTCTTGTGTTAGGCATTTTATTGGAGAGTAAACCTTGTTGTAAGTGAAGTTATTTGGGGTGAGTGATTATAATATTGGGATACTTTGTTAGGATTGAAATTAAGCTTAAGAGAATTCAAAGATTACTTACCTAAATCTAACACTTTGAAATCAACCTTTCCTTTTTCAATCCAAAGTTTTTGTCTTTCCTTAACTTGAATCACCTTTTTCAATTTCCTTCTTTCTCTTCCAATATACATACATGAAACATTATCGATTTTATGTATTCAATATAATTTCCATATGATTTTACTTCCAATAAACACAATTTTCTTAATAAATTCTTGAAATCTTTGCTTTCTCCTTTACTTTCTCAAATCTTTTCTTCATTTTCTTCTTCAATTAATTAATTTCTATAGTAGAAAATGATCACATAACATTTTAAAAGATGAGACTCGAGTATGGTTTTATGGTAAGATTGAAAAAATAATATTAGAAAAAGGAAACCAGAGAAAATTTCTCATACTTAAACAAATTTCATCCATTTATGCCATTTTCCGATCAAAATTCAATAAATTCAATAATATTAACAATAGACTTTCATTAAATCAATCTTAAAATTTGGAAAAATAACCATCATCCAATTTTATTCAACAAGTTAAACACAAAATTTAAAAAAAATCATAATTAACATTACATTTATTCTTTTTACAAAATCATGAAAAATTCAAACCGAATAATATTAACAATTATCTTTCATCAAATCAACCTTAAAACTCAAATTAAACACTAAAAAGTTAATATGTTGCCTTTTAAGTACCAAAATGTATAATTTTACCAAATATAAAAACACAAAACCATATTAAAAAATGAAACTAAATTACCAAATGATATATTAAATAAAATAAACTCATTCATTTATTGAATATTTATCTTATTCCAATTCCACGGAAGATACATCTATATATGGTCGTAGTACAATAGCATGATTATTTTCAATATAATTTGATTTGTAAATGCTATTCTTTCATATATTTATTACCCCACCCATGTTACAATGGATTAAAGTGCATAGTTAAGCAAAGGGTCTTTGGTTGTAGCAGTCAAGATTGTCACCGTAGCTCACTTTCAGTATGTCACAGTATCTCTTGTAAAACCCGATTCTATCCTCAACTTGAGGGTTGGATCCTTTGCCACATTCGATGCCACCATTGATGATGTTGGTGATGACACCGTATCCAGGGACCCGACCAGCGGCCGTGTCTTCTGCAGATGGCTTCCATTGGCCGGTGATGACATCGTGACTTGAAGGTTTAGGTGACTGTGGTGTCATCCAGAACCAAAGACCTGTCTTGAAAGAAATGGTCGGGTCCTTTGCTACCAAATCGGGGTCATTCAGAATATCAGCCTTTATTGCTTCTCCTGCTGGACCATAGTTGTAGTTGCTGCCAAAGTCAAGGGTCAAGGTCAAGATTTAGTTGGAGGGATTCCATATCCGGTATATATCTTATTAGTTTAGTAGTTTAAATTCAATGAACATTCTATCTATTAGAATGATTAAATTCAATGTTTATATTCAAAAGAGGAGACACTTACTATGAGATCTGAATAGGACCACGGCCAAAATATTTTTTACCAGGGGCACAAGGCCATTGTTGATTTGCAACACAGTAATCTCCAGGGTTGCCCTGTTCCTGAACATAGCAATATCCCCATGCGTATGGACCGTCCGGTGCAGTTGGCCACCCACCTATACAAGGATTATGCCATTAACCATGCATGCATGACTAGTTTTATAGAGAGAAAATGAACAAAATATATTTATTTTTAATGAGAGAAATGAACCTGTAGTTTCATGGGAAGTTTGTGCCAAGAAGGCAGCAATTTCCCTTTTACGAGTAGCATCATCGCCAGTGGCTCCGAAAGCACCAAAGGAGTTAGCGGCGGCAATGAAAGCATCGTATGTATAGAAACCATTGCCAGGGCAGTTACCATCATTACGATGCTTTAACATCTCATTGAACATATCTTGGCTGATAAACGAACTGATATCAGCCAAGGCCCTCAATGCAGAGGCCAAAATAAACACAACCATCAAAGCTAAGAACTTCATTTTTTCTGCTACCTATCAACTAAAGTGTTTTACGTGTGGGGCGTGGGTTTCATAGGAAGGATCAGGGTGATATTTATAGAGGGGGTTAGGAGAGAGAAGCATCATACAAAACCCTTAATTCTCTTCTTTTTATCATCACAAAGTGGAAGTGTTTGATGTAATTGACTAAAACACAAGGATGAATTGTCGTGATTTGTTATAATGGAAGAGGGAAGGTTCTTTTCTTAGGCTTAGTCCGATCTTATCTTACAGTCAACAAATTGGAATAAGTACAAAGCATTTTTAAAATTATTCGTTTGTGTGTTTGCAAGCGGAGTTGATTGCGGAGGAAATGTTAATTGAAGCTGGGCGGCCAGGAACAAATATCAAATCTTTTCCTTAAGGCCTTAAGAGTTGTATGCAAATTAAGCCTACTATATTTAGGAAGAAAAATTGGGATAGTGATTGAAGAAATGAGAAATTAATTTATGAATCATTCTCACCACATCAATCATGGTTTCTTTCTAATTATTTAATAATATTTTATTAATTTTTTTCATGTTATTGATACATAATTTTGATATTATTTTACCATGAACTCCAAACCTCAAACCCATAACCTTGAATTTTAAACTTAAATGGATTTAGTGTTCAGGGAACAAGATTCGAGATTCTAGGTTAAAAAATTACTAAAATTATGTATAAATGATATAATTTTTTAAAATATCATTAAATAATTAAAAAAGAACTATAAATAATGTGGTAGAAATGGTTATAAAATAATTTGTCCAGAAGTCATTTTATTTTAGGTGAAATTCCATTTGGGTATGTACCTTTTGAAACTGGAAGAAGTTGGGATGGGAAAGAAATTTATATAACTAAAATTGAAAAGGATAGAGTTACAACTTCCATCTTATTGAATGAAGTTTAGAAAAATAAATTTAATTAAATAGTTAATAATAATTAATAAAATAAAATGGTAATGTATTAAGAAAGTCTTCAAACTATCATATGGTTTTATGTAACTTATTATATTGTTATTGTACTTGAACTAATCTTCAAGTTTAAATTTATTTATTTAAATATGAAACATTAATATGTAATAAACCATTTTTTAATGCATAAGTTGATTTTGTGTTCTTTATTATTTAAAAATTACATATTAATTAAAATTATTGATAAAAATATTTGAAAATATAAACCATTAAGTTTAAAATATAATATAATGTTTAAAAATATATTAAAATGCATGCAAATAATTCTAGTAGAGTATTTCAAAAAATTATAAACAAAAATCTTTATTCCTTTAAGATTGTTAACGTCTAACCTGACAAATAAAATTTAAAAATATTGTTACAAGGTTGATGTAAAATAGTACCCTAAAACAATTTATTATTAACGGAGAGTGATCAAAATATTTGATTTTAAAAATTTAATAATTAAATTGAAAAATTAATAATTTAATGATCAAAATAAAACGAAGTACATAATTTAGTGATATATTTATAATTTTATTTTATTTTTCTAAGCCACCTTAAATCCATAACAGGACTGTAATATGGCTTCCTTTTATTTCTCATAAATTTTAAAATTTTCAAAATTAAATTTACTTGTTTGAGGAACACAATAAAATATTTAAAAGTTTTAAGAAATTTTAGTCACATTATAGTTAAATCTCTAATAAGATGTTTAGTTCTTTATTATTATTATTAGGTATAATAAAATTTTATCCATTATTATTTATCTATTTTATAATTTGGTTTCAATTATTAAAAAATTAACAATTTTAGTCTTCAAAATGTTACATGTTTTTTTTAATTTTAACCCAAATTCTTAAAGTTCATAAATTATAATTATAAAATTCAAAAAAATCAAAACATAATATAAATAAAAATTAATTAAACGATTAATTTTTTTGAACAATTTATTATAAGTTTTGATCATATCTATTCTTTTAGACAATATCTATAATTACTCACGTCCTTAAACATTAATAATAGTACTCTTACCAATTGAGCTATAACTCAATCGGTAATTAACGATTAATTAAAAAATACATTTTGAACTCACTGACTAAGCGTGAGGGTCAAAATTTTTTAGTAAAACTATTTTTATTAATTAATTTTTATTTCATATAAATATGTCTAGTAAGATTTTATTATCAGATATTAATAAAAGGTTAATGTAATATTTACCCTAAATTTGGTAATTAGTTTTTTTATATTTGTATTTTTAGAATTTATTTTGATAATTGATTTTTGTAATTAGATTTATTTTAATTCTTTAACTTAAAAGGAACATAAAAGTATAATTTTATGACACTATGAGATTGTGTCACTTCAATAAATTCACTTTTTCCGGCGATGAGATGACACAATCATATCAGCAAATTTTTATATTTTTTAAGTTTATGAATTAAAATAAATTTAATTGTCAAATTTAAGGATATTAACCCTTGGGAATATATATATATATATATATATATATATATATTTTGGAGTTGATAAAATAAATTTAATTGTTAAATTGTCAAATGTTTGGAGTTAAATATAATAATTTTGAGATAAAAGTAAAACAATGAAAAAATTTTGACACCTTAAATTTGCTTAGAAAATATTGTAAAGAGTTTTTGCACAAAATTAATAATTATTGATATGCTTAATATATAAAATTGATCTAAAATAATTTAATAATCATTCTATTATATGTAAAACAATAATATTCTATTGAATTTCTGATGGAAAATAAATAATCAGTCAAAATCGCCTAATTTTTGTAAAAATATTAAATATTATGTTGATTAGATTGATGATGTGACAAATGACCCTTCTTAATGCCTTAGTGTTGACTTTATATTTTGACGGCTTTTTATTATGAATAGGTTGAAATTTGATATTTAGCTTTGTTTTTGTAGTAATTAGAGTATTCATTATGATTTGTAGTGTTTAATTTTTTTGTTGCAAGTATTTTTCGAAAAGATAAATTATAAACCATGAAATATATATTATTTTTATGAGTGAGTAGGAGCGAAGTCGGGGTTGGTATAGACTCGGCCTTTTTAAAATGTAAAATTATTATTTTCGTTCTTAATTTTTTAAAAATTTTAAATTAGTAAAGATAAAATTATATTTTAGTTCTTTCTAAAATTATAAAAATTGATTTAATCCTTTACAAATTATAAAATATAAATTATAAAAATTAAAATTTCATTCGCCCACTAAAAAAATTTTCTGACTTTACTACTGTGAGTAAGGATTAAATCATTGATCATATAGTTAAGAGATGAGGTATCCAACAACCGCATCACGACTCAGGGTTATTTTACATCCAACCTTGCTTTGTATAAAACAGTGAGAAAAAGCTAGAAAATCAATAAAAATGTTGCAAACCGATGAGAATATTTTATTTATTGATATTAGAGTGTTCAAGAAACACAGCAGCCTCTTGATCAGGTTGAATCATAACATAGTTGGTAGTGTTTATATAGTTTGTATTAGTTTCTTGATCAGGTTGAATCCTCAAGACAACCACATAGGATTTTCCGCGGAGCTCGAAAGTGAAGAGACATTTGAAGTAGTCAGCCACGCCTATTCTCTTGAGCAGTGGTGGATTTTGTGGAGAAAGGAGGCTTGGTGCTGGATCCATATCCCCATCCAATCTCGGGCTATACAACGTAACTATTGAAAGCCTTTCTTTAATTGAGTTCACGGTAGCTCGATTCTCAACGCTTGGGTATACCCCATTGGATACTATCTTCAACCTCAGTACAAACCAATACCTTCTATCTTGATCACTATATTTATTAAAAAAAATTAATTAGCAGTTAATTAAATTTAGTTATATCCATTAATAATTACCTCCATAATGTCACCAATATGGACCATAAAAGCATTTTCAAGGGGTATAATGGGGACCCAAACACCACTTTTCTTTACTTGAAGGCTTCTATCTCGTTGATTTGGAGTACGATGGCGAGGCCAACAGGATCAGAATGTGCTCTTAGACCAATTGCAAGCTCTAGCTGTGGGCATGGGGGACAATAGTTCATCCTCATCGCTCGATGCCCTTCTTCAAATAGGACTCTCATGTCATTAGGGTCCATCCCTAGAGATTTTCCCATATGGTCTAACAGTTTCATGGTAAGATCGATGTTTCAGTTCTACAGAATAAGCTTACAGGTTTTCTCCGTAATAATTAATTATCAAAAGAAAAGGACAAAAAAGAATGGCCATTAATTTATGCTCATGATTTCAGTATAAAGGTGCAATGACTATTTCAGTCAGTATCCTTTTTTTTTTAAGAATGAAATTATTGATAGATGCAAATAAAGAACCTGAGAGTGATTGGCAGATTAGGGAATAAGTGAGGTTTTCTCAAATAAGTTGGAAAGGTGGTCATGTAGAACATATCTCCCCAGTTAAGCTTCTGCTCCTCGGACACGACAAAGGCCTGTCCAAACCCCTCTATTTCATCTGATTTTTGCAAAGCTTCTTCTTCTCTTCCATTGGAAGATTGAAAAACTCTTGGATCTCCATCTTCATTTTTTCCACCAGTGAAGTGCTCATTCCATGGTTGATTAACTGCAACACAGTTCCATGTTTTAAAGTCAATCCCCCAAATCCTACACACTACTGCCAAATCTCATTCTATAATATTTTAGTTTTGAGATAGAAATTTGAAGGTGCAGATAGCTAGTAGGAGAAAACAAGTACCTGGAAGAAACCCCATTCTTTGCATGCATAATGCAGCTTCTCCAGTTCTTGCTAGGAATATAACTTTTGCATATCTATGACAGGAACTTGTGGCAACGAATTTGAGTGAGATAAGATGGGACTTGGGAGAGTCTTTATCAGTGCGTACGTATCGAGGTGGAACTTCTTTCAATGGCTTCTTTGCTAACTCTTGGACACTAGGCACTAAGAGTGAGCTTCCGAGCTTTGCTAACTCTGGGTTCATAGTCATTGCTTTGAGAATGGCTTTGCTACCTCTCTCCAAATTATCGAATATATAAAGGGACTACGTGGGTGTGTATTAATACCCGAGACTACTCTCAATTCAAATAAATAATTCGAGTTTTGAATTGAATTAAATTAAATTTTATAATTTAAATAATTTTAATAACTTAAATGATTCAAATAATAAATTGGTTTAAATAATTTTAGTATGTGCCAATTTAAAAAAATGAGAAAATTGGTCTCTTCTAATAAAAAATTCAAAAATTTAAAATAATTTTAAAAATTCCAAATTTTATATTTTTAAAAATTCAAAAATTTTAAAAAGTTCTAAAAAGTTAAAATTTTAAATTTTTCTAAAATAATAATTTTGATACTTAAATAAGTTAATTAATGGTTTAAGTTTATGATACTAAAGTAGTTTTTTATTTTACTTTCAAAAGTTTTCAACTATATATGATTCCAAGTTTTCACTCTTGTCATGTTTAATTTTTAATTTAATTGAACAATTTCACTCTATTTGACTCGAATTTCATTTCACTTAACTCGATTCGAAAAAACTTTAAATCGAATTAAAATAATAAAATAATACTCGTTAACTTAATTAATTCAAAATTTTATTAAATATGAAAAAGAACAGAAAAAAAAATTACCATCTGAATTGATAAAGAAGATGCACCCACGACAGCTTTTTATTCTCCTTCAAACCCTAATTTGAAGGATAAAGGGCAGACAATTTTTATTCTTCGTATACAGGGGTCTGAGTTATTAGTCTAAAAAATTATTTATTCAGCCCTCCAATTTCAAAAAAAAAAAAATTTAGTTTTTCATTTAATTTTTATTTTTTAAACCTTTAAATTTAATAAATGGAATAGTTACCATAACATCCACATGGCGGTTTACGTGTATGCCACGATAACAATTACCTATTTTAATTCAATATATATAATTCTAAAAATATTTATAGACCATTATTAAAATTATTTTAAAATTTTTGTAAAAATAAAAAAATAATATAAAATTTTAAAGATTAAAAAATATAAAAATTATATATATATTTGTTGATTCATTTGTAATTTTTGCTTCAGATTAATATTTTAGTTGCAATAATCAATGGGAAAGAACAATTAGTTTGTATAATGTTAAGAAAATAATTAGCAGAAAAAATAAATCATGGAATAAATTTGTAATTTATATATTTTTCTAATTTTTCTAATTTTCTAATTTTGAAATAATTTTAATTTTTTTATGATTTTTGAATTTTTTCATAATTTTTTGGATAGTTACAAAATTTTTAAAATAATATTCTATATTTTTACAAAATTTTTAAATTTTAATTAGTTGTTGATTTGGCATACACTGAACTACCACATGGATGGCATGTCAACAAAGTTGACGTCTATTAACTTTTTCATTTATTTTGGACTGATTTAATAAAAATACAAGTTTAAGAGTTTAAAGAAGAGGAAAATTAAACGAAGAGATAAAATGAATTTTTTTTTATAAAGTTGGAGGACCAAATAAGTTATTATGCAAAAAAAATAGTTAGTTTAATATTAAAATTTTAAATTAAGCTTATTAAAAAATTATTAACGATCTATTTCTTCCATGGGTGAATTAGTGTGCAAATATTTAGAAGGGGTAAGTTATTTTTTATTAAAATGATGCAGGGCTAGTTTAGCATTACTGTTGAGAGATGTTTTTAAAAGGTGTTGTGAAAAAGTGTTTATCAGAAGTGATTTTGAAAAGTTTAGTTTAAGACATAATTGTTTAGCATTGATGTGAAAAGTATTTTAAAAAGATAAAATGACTATTTTATACATGATGTTATTAAGGAAGAAAAGATGTATTTAAATAAATTTAAATAATATTAAAATTCTTTAATTTTGTTATATATGAAATACATCAAATTAGATTATAATAAAATATAAAAAATTATTACAACTTATTATTAATATTTTAATACATGAATTGGAAAAGTTAAATATATTTTAAATAACTTGTATTATTTTAAAAATGTAATTTGAATATATATATATATATATATATATATCATATTAGATATTAACATAACATAGAAAATATAAACCTAACAAATTCAAATATTCTATGTATTTGGATTAAGTTTCAAGAATGGTAATAATTGTATACCCAATATAAACATTAAAAAATTTACATTAGCATTTGCAATTTAAAGTGAATTCATTAAACTGCAAGCTATGACATCTCTTGTTAATTCTATTTAATAATCACTTGAATTGTTTGATTCACCATCATTAACACCACTTTCTCTATCATGCACATCTTCAAGATTAATAATATTCTCATATGCCCTGTCAATATTTTTGTATTCCATACAATCTGTATCATTTCGACTGACATGTTTTCGAATAAAATTGTGTATCATCATTGTAATAACAATGATCATCGTTTGCTTTTCAAAACTATAACTTGGCATATCCCTTAAAATGACCATTTTTTTTTCAAAGCACCAAAAATCCATTCAATCACACTACGCAATGATAAATGTGAATGATTGAATATCTCTTCTTTACTAGATATAGGTCTACTTCTACAAAAGTTAGGTAAATGATATCGATGTCCTCTATATGGTCCAAGATAATCTTTTATTTGAGGATATCCAGAATCAACAAGATAATATTTTCTTACATGTCATAATATGATAAACAATTAATTCAAGAGTTTTATTTTTTAAATTATCAATTTAATAACTTGTTCTTTACTAATTTTAAAAAGAAATAAATGAAATATCTTACCATTTGGTGGGTGTAGAAATTGTTTTTTGGATTTCAAATTGCATCAAGAAATATTCTAGTGCCATGCGTCGATCTTTTCCATCCAACTATAACAAATATGAAACGCATATTAAAATCACATACTGCCATCACATTCCGAGTCGAGAAACATTTTCTTCCAATGTAGGAAATTTGTTCATTTGGTGGAAGAATAGTGACAATATTTGTACCATCAATTGCACCTATGCAATCATGAACAAATAATCATATTAGTCTCATGCATATTTTTAGTTAAAAAAATTAAAATATAATAATATAATTTTAAATTTTTACCTTAAAATGCAGCATATTTCTAGAATCATTATGTATTTGTTCAGGTATTGAACTAAAAGAACGATCATCAGGTGCAATTATATCAATGGCCATCCTTGAAACCTTCTCAAGCACAATTGTAAAGTATTTACTTATTGTTACTCCAAACCTTTAAAATATTTCTCGACATTGGGAAACTTCTACACCAGTGCCCAAGATGTACAAAAAAATTCCCAACATTTCATGAGAAGATATATGTCTTGAAGTTTACAAATTGTATCTTGTCTCCAAAACTCTCAACAAGCTTGTGAATACAAATTTTAACATCCTAAAATTAATCATGCATGATTCATGACCGTCAAGGATCTCTCGGATCCATGCCTCGTCTGAATGTTTTGAATCCATGCATGGTTGCTTCAATATACACTTCTTATAATATAATTGCACAGAAAAAGATACAACATGAAATAACCAGTTAAAACTTTTTATGCGTTGTAAAATCTCTTTCTTTTCCCTTTCATCATCACTTCCATCACCATTGAAATTTTCAACCATACTCATCACTTGTGAACAAATTCTTTATCCAAAAACCAAACATAAACAACTATTAATAAAACTAGAAGACTAGAAAATTTTGAACTCTCCTCCATTTCCATCTTAAGCCACCAACCTCTAATCTTGGGATTAATTGATAAGAACATAGTTTATTTGTCTTTGTTAATTAATAATTTCAATGATAAAAAAGTATAGCGCACTTGCTTTTGGAACTTCCTCCGACAAGCTATCAAGCACTTTGAATTCTTATGGAATATCATATAGATCCATAACAGGAGTCAAACTAAATGTGGTTTGACTCATATTGTCAGCTGCACTGCATAATTTTTCAATTTAACTAGACAATCTCGCTGTCCCTCCAATTTTCTTTGAGGATTTCTTCCTTTCAATTTTAAAATGTGAAGTTCCTACCTCAGGTGTTTTTCTTTTTTAATTGTTTCCATCAAAGTCACGTCTCACTTGACTTGAAATGTGAACATTATTTATTACATTTTCTTTCTCATTCTCTTCAAGTATGTCATTGTCAACATCTTAAAAAAAAAAAAAACACTAGGGAGTGTACCCAAAGAAGGTGCTCATGCTTTATCACCGATAACAACTATCCCCATGAACATATATTCCAACTTCCCTTTGAATTCAAGATCAAAGCCTGAAGTTTTAAATTTTTGAGCTTCAGGCACAAACTATATATAAATTGATAGTTTAATAAGAAATTATTAATAACCTCATAAATAAGAAAAAGACAAAAATGATAAGAATTATTAATGTGCCTTTAGACTACTTTATCACCAATTATCTAATACATCATCCATCCCTCTGGTTAACGTTTGCATACTTCTGATTCTTGTTTTTACATTAATTTTATTGGTTTTTGTGCTTAATAGAGTGCTTACTTTTATTTAGCCAAAGTAACAAGAGAAGGCTTAGTGAAAAAGGGAAAGAATCTGCAGAATAGGCAAAGTTTTTCTTGTTAATCTTTGGTGAGTTCCTTTCACTTATATTCCTATTAAATTTCCAACTAATTGTGTGGTAATGTTGTCTTCCAGGTAAGTCTATGCAAAATCAATTGTGCATGTTTGAGGTAACAACCTAAAACGATAATAACGGTATATGCATGAATGGTTGTAAATGGGCACTCTTTCTTAGGCATAAGTTTTGTATCTGAAATGATAAAAGGGGGAAATGGTGGAAACTGTTGAGATGTGATGGGGGAAATGTATGGAGATATGATATGATATGAGATTTACCTCTGGTAGGGCATGTAAATGCAAATCGCGATTGGTAAATGGCTAAGCCTTGTAGGGGAACACACAAGTGTTCAAATTAACAATAAGGATTTGCAGAGGTTTGGTTAGATATATGAAATACTGGTTCAATGGAGCATTACCATGAAACCGTGGATCTTTGGTTAGGAAAGGGTCTATAAACAATCCATGCAAAGCATGAAAGGGTTACATAAAGATAACACACATGAATAGTGCTTAAATGAAAGGGTATTCGAGTGAATTGTGCTTAACAGTGTAAAGTGTCCGCATGTGAACTAACTTCGATTGTGATGAAATTATCTGTGTTGTGATTAGGCATAACTAATACTTGCATGAGAATTTAAGTTATTGGTGTAATTACTTTTAGCGGCAGATAGCATCCACTAGCGAAGCCTAAGTGTTTGGTGTTATGAATCCGCCAATAGATCCTACGCAACCATACTAGTGTATCTGTGTGTAAGTTGTTGGTATTATTAAGAGTTGTAAGAGCTTATTGTTTATTCTTGGAATTCACTAAGTTCGTAATGAACTTACCTAGTTTCCCTTACCATTTCAGGATTTATTGAGAAAGTGGACTTTGAAAGGACTCAACCAGACAAGCAGACTATTTTGTGAACCATCCTTCATTCTGTTGTAACATGTATATCAAATCGGGTGGCCTGTGGTCTAGGTCTCTTGTAAATGAATTATGAAAAAGAGAATTTGATGTTTTTTTTATTTAACCGATTGTACATAATGAATAATGGCACTTCGGCAATTTATTAAAATTTATGCTATGTGAATTTGGGCTTACTCTTATTTTTCTTAATTTATGCATTAATTCTTTAAATCCGCCTAATGGCTTTTTTAGAATGTATATCATTGTTTTCTCTTGGTTTTGTTTTAAAAATAATACTTCTCCAAATGTCATTTTAAGATTATTTTATTAAAGTCATATTGATTGACTTAATTACTAAAACCATTGTTTTTGTCAACTCGAAATGATTTCTGTTTTTCCGGTAACATCTTCGTTTGCTGGTCAGGTGGGCAACCTGATGTGTTACAAAGCATCCTACTTGTCTTATGATTAGATTTGTATGTGATGATAAGAAATGTTGTGAATTGAACTGAGAGAGGCACAATACAAACGAGTTATATGAAACTATGTGATATTGAATATATATGTAACCTCCCCAACCTAGCCTGGACAGTAGATCCGAGCCGAAGAGATCACATTAACCACCAAAGTGACCTAGTTTTTTTCAAATCAATTTTCAGTTCTAAACCTATTTTATAAAAGTACATTTTTCATACTAACAAAAACTACCTAGAATACAAAAGCAGAAATTAATTAACATTCTCTTAAAAATAAATAAACATGTTTCTATCATATATATATATATATATGAAATCTCATCATATAACTTAATCAATAATAAACATGAATATCAAATGAACTAATTTCATGACTTCATAATAAATAATATCAAGCATCCTAAACGATTAGCTTTTATTACCTCATATCCCATGTTGCTGTTCTATAATTGAAATAAACAATAATAATAACTATAGTAATAATAATAGAATTAATAATGATAATCTTAAATAAAGTCCATGACAAGCTGAGACCCTTTGTATGTCGAGCCCATGTCCTAGTTTGTTGGGTTATTTGAAAAGATGGAAAATAGGGGAGTGAGCTATGGAAGTTCAGTGGGAGTCCTTTTACAATAAATTAAATCAATATTTGAATATGCATGTCAATCATAATAATTAAATTCACATACTAATCCGATCAATACGATAATTTAGTTTTTGTCACTTTAGACAAGTAGAACATTAACATTCAGTCGAAATCAATTGAACAATTTAAATACAGAGTCATAATATAATTCATAGTGGGTATATGCACATTTTATCAGTTCAGTCTTTTCATCATATGCCTTTCAATAAGGATGCATAGAATTTCATGCAACATTTGTTTTAACTTTTTTTAACATTCGTTTAATCCTACCTCGACCACTAGCTCTCCAAAAAGGGTGTTCCCCAGATTCCCCTCTACCTTTTTACTTCACTTGTGGACTTTTACCACTATATTCATTGGGTGCAGATAAAAGTTGTCAGTAACTGTGGAAACACAATTGCTCCTAGTAGAAAGCTATTGGAGGGACCGTGAGAGTATAGTGAAAAATGTTGAGTTTGAATTTACCGTTATGTGGGTACATAATAAGACCGTTGCAGTTGGAATCTACTATGGCTGTGAGTACACAGTGAATATTTGTTTAATTACGGAGTCACGATCGCTCATAGATAATAGTTGTTAGAGGGATTGTGCAGCATAGTGAGATGGCAATTGGAATATGCTATTCTATGGGTACACAGTCAGTCGTTCGTTATGCAGTCAATAGGAGCTACCATTCTTCCTCCTTTCATATCGCCCCCATGCATATGCAATGCAATCATTCTTTAATGCATTTATCCATTCAATTATTAATACTTTCAACATTCTATTTCATTACATAATAATGACATAATGATTATATCCATCAATCAATAGTTCAATCATATAGGCACATGAGACATTCATTCGACATTTACAACATTGATAAATATGAAATCATTCATGGATCTAGCAATCAATCAAAAACATTAAAATCATAAATTCATTCATTCATATATTCAATCATTTTAATCCTAGTCCAAGACTCAATTGCATAATCTAGTTCTCTAGATGCCATTAAGGACCCACTCAGAGACTGATTTGCATAAAATAATAAAATATAATTCGAAACTGTAATTTTTGAGATTTAGAGTGTAACACTCCCAACCCGTATCCCTCGCCGGAACTAGGTTACAGAGTATTACTGGGGTTTATCGATCAAACAGACATAAATTTCAAACATTTCGTATCATATAATATTCATATGTATATACCAAAATAATATTAAACTTATAACCTCATTTACAATTAATCCACAAAATGTTTAATATTTAGACACCCTAGGTACATGCCGACACAAAAGGAAAAACATAACCACGTTTGAGTTTGGGACCGTTGTTGGATGCTGAATCGGCGATCAAAACTTAGTACCTAACCTGCGTATGGAAAACAAAACCGTATGCTGAGTATAAACTCAGTGGTATTTCTATAATCTGAATAATTACAAAAAAAAAAAAACAATATAAGATGCACAATTAAAATTAAGCACAGTTGAACATTTAAAACCATATTTATTTATATAATAACACAATCCATACAATACTCAAATCTTGAATACATTATTTTATACCATATTCAATTTCCATCACTTGCTATGTAATAGCTTTTCTCACTTTGATCCACATATCAAATAACAATAATATTATCCATTTCATGAACACATAATTCATGCATTTCATTTGCATATTTCAATTCACTATCCCATTTCAATTCACATATAATACCATTTAATATCAATCATAGTGCCATTTCATTTAATTACCTCTATTAACACGACTAGGAGTCGAACGGATACACAGATCCAACCAAAACACGCTAGTTTGGCACCTAGTGCCTCATCAGATAATTCGAAGTAATAATTTGACACCCAATGTCTCATTGGTTAAACCGAAGTAAATTGGCACCTAGTGCCTCATTGAATTAATCCGAAGTAGTAAATTGATACAGAGTGTCTCATCGACTTAAAGTTGAATAAATCCCTGAACTCTTCCAATCCTATGGCATGCCATCTATATCCGACTCAGCCCGATACAATTAATAGGGTTTCAATTCACTTTTCAAATACAACCAATATTCATTTCAATTCAAGTAATCAATATATTCAATATATATATAACAAATTCAATCAATATAAATTCAATAAATTCATCACATACTAAATCAATCCATTTTAATTGTAAAACACAATAATTCTCACCTCAACACTTACCATATACATTAAATTAAAATACAACAATTAATAACTAAGTTTGGATTATAGAAATACAAACCGAAACTTCCGAGCTATTCCTCGTTGACTTTATTATTTTTTTCCCTTTTTAGTCGAGGATGCCGGTACGATGTTAGC
This sequence comes from Gossypium arboreum, assembly GCF_025698485.1. Taxonomy (NCBI): domain Eukaryota; kingdom Viridiplantae; phylum Streptophyta; class Magnoliopsida; order Malvales; family Malvaceae; genus Gossypium; species Gossypium arboreum. The sequence goes on from NC_069075.1 coordinate 134,188,782, forward strand.
TACGGAATTAAAACAATTAAAAATCATCAATACAACACAATTCAATTTCATATTGAATATTTCAATTTTTACTCAAATATTGCATAATTTCCAATTTAGTCCCTAAACAGAGACTAATTTTTATTTTTCACATTTAATTCTTTATTTTCACGCAAATTCCACTTTAGAATAAATTCAACTCCCTATTTTCACATAAATTCCTAAATTTCTAATTTTTCATAATTTAGTCCCTATTATACAAAATTTACAATTTATCCTACAATTCAATCCTTTTTCATTTCTAACTTGAAAATCTATCAATTTAGTCCCTAATACTCTAATAATTCAACATAGACAACATTTAAAAACTCAATAATTTCTAAAATTTTGACATAGGTCGGGTAGTATTTAATATCGGGATTTCAAAAATATAAAAATTACAAGAAAAAAGGACTAAATTGACTAACCAATTGAACTTGAAAACTTTGAAACCCTTGACCGTGGCTTCCTTTTTCTCCTTTTTCTCTTTCTTTCTATTTCATTTAACCTTCTCTGTTTCTTTCTTTCTTTCCTTTCCTTTTTTTTCCTTTCCTTTCTTTTTTATTATTATTATTATATAATATAATATATATAATATATATTTACTTAAACATTAAGAATATATATAACAATATATATAATAAACTTATAAATATATATCTTATGCCGACTCAATTTTAAGCAATGGCATAATTGCTTCTTTGGTCCCTTTAATTTTTCTTTAATCTATAATTCAATTTTTACCCTATATACAATTTAGTTCTTATACCTAATTACTGTTAATTCAAGCAAATTCACTTAATCGAAACCTAATTAACTACACGTTATGAATCTGATTTAAGACAACAGAGTCTCGAGAATGCATTTTTTTAATTTAGTCCTTTTTAATTAATTAACTATTGAAACGTTAAAATTTCTTAACGAAACTTTAATACCACCTTAATGACACTCCGTAAATCTTTATAAAAATATTTACTGCTCAGTTTATAAAAATAAGGTCGTGATACCTTATTTTCTAAAACGACTTAAACTTAATAAATCACTTATATAATATAAATTATCAAATAAAAAACCTTTTTAAAAATCATATTTGAATCGTAAATATTAAACAATAATATTTACGAACTTACTTGTCGGATTTGGTGACCTCGAAACCACTATTTCTGACACTACTAAAAAATAGGTTGTTACATAGGGGCTACACGGCTGTACGACCGAACCGTGTGTGAAGCCCCAGGATGTCAGCAAGGCATATGGGTAAAGTGCAGGAGTCATACGGCCATGCGACCAGACCGTGTGTGAAATGAAGTTGTGTGGGCAGACAAGGGAACATGGTCGTGTGTGAGCCCATGTGATCTACACGAGCAGGCCACATGCTCGTGTGGTTGGCTGTTTGCAATTGGGCAGTTTCAAATTTTGACTTAATTTTTTGTAAAAAGACACACACATGACTTTTTTGGGATTTCGGGCGATTACCTTTTGTTTAAGCTCGATCCAATCTCCTATAGGGGTCTTTCAATCGACAAAACACAAGAATCAAAGTCGAATTTACAAGATTTGTGGGGGGGTTGGCAAAAACGTCAAAGATTGTTAGCGAATTGAAAGATTTAACGAAAACAACGAAATTCCAAAATTGACGAGTTCTAATAAATCGAAACGAGAATTCTTACTAAAATTTTGATTAAAATTCGGGATGTAATTGATGGAAAATCAACCAGTAGAGAAACAAGTTGAAATCGGGAATAGTTTTTGATTCAGGAACAAAAATAATTATCAACAATAGAGAATATTTTTAAAGGAAAAGATGAAGAAGAAAAGGGGAATAAATAGAAATAAGGAAGATAAATTCTATTAGGATATGAAAATGAGTAATTTGAATTCTAATTAGGATAATAAAAAGGTGATAAAACTTTAATTCCATTTGAATTTGAAGAAGGATAAGATATGGATTCTAGACAATTTTGAAAAAGATAATCAAAATCCTATTATGATTAGGATAATGACTAAATGACAAGATTAAGCAAACTTTAGGGGGCTATTTTGGTAATTAAACCATTTTACCGAAATAAACAAAAATGGGAAGGAGTTAGCATAACTCAAACTTAGGTATGCTAGAGGAAAGGAGCAAGTTTAACCATTGCTCGGCTACTACTCATATCATATTCTTTTTCTATCATAATTAATTCTTATACTAAGTTTACATCCTTAATTGCTTGAAAAATAAAGAGGAAAAATACAAAGAGCGAGGTTTGAACCTTCATTTTCTAATTAATTATTTAAACGCTTAACCACTAATGCTAGGACTTAATTCATATTAATTTTAGTCACTTAATTGTATATATCTATTTCGTGCTCAACTTACCTTTATTAGCTTATACTTTTAATCAATTATTTTATTAACTTATTTAACTTCATAGTTTTAACACATTCCTATTTTAGTTTATAATAATTAATACTCATAGTTAATACTTAGTATTAATATTTTAATTTATTTTACCCTTTTCCAAATAGATCCTAACTTAATTAAAACACACTATTTTCTAATTAAACCTCGTAATCAAGTTTCTCTTTAGACTAATTAATAAAAAAAATCCGATTGTATTATTTTCATGCTTTAGTTAAGTATTTAAAGCAAGGTTTATGGACTAAATCATAATTTTAATAAAACATTTTAGCAAAACCTTTTTTTTTGGTAAAAATTGAGAGGAATTATCCAAATAAGACCTAACCATATAAATTTCCAAGTTATTTGTAACACACCCTAATCTCAAATCGTCGCCGAAATAGGGTTACGAGGCATTACCGAACATATTGGTTAATTTACAAACAATTCATGGATAAACAACAAATATATTAAAATTAAATCATTAAGTCTCTTTTATGAACCCTCGAGTCCTAAATCACATATTATAAATGAATAGGGACTTATTCAAGTACTCCGGAAATTTTTCGTAATATAATTATTATTATTGTTATTTTTAAAATAATTCAATATAACCACTTTAGAAACATCTAACCTTCCCTACAATTTCAAATTTGCAATCAATTCAACACAACAACAACTCAACAAATACAATCTTCATCCAAATCACATTCGTTTCATAACAATATCACTAATCCTTATTTTATCTAATATTATATCCATTCATACTTTCAAGTAGTATTTAACCGTCTTAGTTAATTTCCATTCATATCATATGTCAACTTATATTAACTTAACTAATATATTCATCAGTTGATACAAAACATAGTCATATAAGCTCCTATACATACCATATAAACCATTTAAAGTATTTATAACAAAATCTACCAAAAAATAGAGATAGTGTGACTTGAGCGTGATGATCCGATCCTCTGACCCTCCCGTTAATCTACAAAGAGCAATAAATATTACAAGTAAGCTGACCATAGCTTAGTAAGTTCGTCGGCTTTAACCATAAATCTTACCAAATATTAGTTTTCCAAAATTCAAATCATATGGACATTTCAAGTAAGTTACTTTCATCCTGTAAGTCATAATCTCATTTAAATTTTTTTTTACTTAATTGACCTCAATAATAATAATGATAACATTACTTACATTTCTTTTTCCACATGTTACATTTACGACTTACCAACTTGTCCATTTAAGGAACGACTTACGGAGTTGAGTACATCATGATCTGAAGCCCGAAGTCTAGCTGAAGCACATAAGCGCTAAACGAAGCTCGAAGGCTAACTGAAGCTCATCAGAGCTGAACTAAAACCCCAAAAGGGTTAATTGAAACTCATATGAGTTAACAGAAGCTCGTAAGAGCTAAACAGAATGCAAACACGAGAATTCACAACAAATGCTGAATCTCGGTTTACTTGGATAATTTACTGTCAATTCATCTTTTTCATTGAACGATCGTACTCATTTATTGCGTTCCATTCCTCCGAAATACTCAATTCGATTTCGTAACTTTTGTACACAATTTACTTATTTTCAACAATTAACATACATATATATTAATCACCATTCATAAAAAAATATTGAATTTTAATAATTTAACCATACGAACTTACCCGGAACAATTTTCAGTAGTTGTAGAGATTTCTGGAACTATTCCAAAATTTTATCTTTTCCTCGTTTATCCTCGATTTCTTGATCTATAATATAAAATTTTTCACTTATCAGTATTGACTTCACATTCATTCTATTTCACATCCTTAATGTTTATAACCTGCTTATAAGTAACATTATCTGTAATTTCACTATTTACCTATGTACATTCAATACTGTCCATTCGTGTCATAATCATTAAATTATTTTTATCTTGAGCTACAGAACTCCAAATTAGGATCTGTTAATTTTTTCTGAAACTAGACTCATGTATCTTCTTATCATAAAATTTTCAGAATTTTTTGTTTAGCCAATAAGTACAGTTTATTCTTTAAAGTTACCCTTGTTCTTCTGTCTGATAGTTCTGACCCTTCTTCACTAAAAATTAATTAAATCCTCGTACAAAATTCAGATGATGTTCCCATTTGTTTCTATTGAAAATAGACTCATTCAAGATTCTATAAATATAAATTTAAGCTATTAATTATTTTTATTCAATGTTTTATGATTTTTCAAAGTTAGAACAGGGGAACCCGAATTCATTCTGACCTTGTCTCACAAAATTCATTATATCTCATGATTTACAAATCTATTGCTTGCACTGTTTCTTCTATGATAAACTAGACTCAATAAGATTTAATTTCATATTTTGTTCATCTTCTAATTTTATTTCTAAAATTTATGGTGATTTTTTTCAAAGTTAGTCTACTGCTGCTGTCCAAAATTGTTTTAGTGCAAGCTGTTTATTACTATTTTTCCCCTAAGCTTTTAATAAATAACAATTTCATCCCTACTCAATTAGCCTCTCAATTGAGCTGATTTTTCTCAATTAATAATTTACCTGGACATTATAAGTTATTTCACAACTATTAAAATTCAGAATTTCCACATAAAACCCTAAATTCAAACTCTTTCACCATTAGGTCCTAAACATTCACTTTCTATTCTATTCTTTCAATAAAATCAGCATATAAACAATTTAAAGCTCTAATTTCATGCTAAATCATCATATACTTCCAGAACATATTCATAGCAACTTCCAATTTCTTTCATAGAATCAAAAACTAATGAATTCAACAAGTGGACCTAGTTGTAAAAGTCATAAAAACACAAAAATTTCAAGAAATAATCAAGAATTGAACTTACTTGTAGTAAAAATATAAAAAACCAGCTTAAGAAAACACTTCTATGGTGTTTTTGCTGATGAGAATGCAGAAAAATAAAGAGAAATCTAGATAATTCCACTTTAGTCCTAGCTTTATTAAGTAAATTTTGTAATATTGCAATTTTTCCATTAATTCATCAATTTTCCTACTGATTTCATGCCCCTTGCCGTCCAGCCCAAATAGACCTTGGGTCTATTTTCCTTTTAAACCCTCTTTATTTTATCATTTAAGGTATTTAATCATTTCCCATAATTTTACATTTGTTACAATTTAGTCCTTTTTATTTAATTAACTATCAGAACTTTAAAATTTCTTGACTAAACTTTAATACTAACTTATTAACACGGCATAAATATTTATAAAAATATTTATGGCTCGGTTTAAAATTTTGAAGGTCTCGATACCTCGTTTTTTATTCTAATTTTTTTAATATTTATTTCTAGTACACTATTGTCTATTTCAAAATTTTTTTCTAACTTCACATTTAACTTATATTCACTAAATTAATAATATTTTCTACTCATTTTTTAGATTTAGTGATCTCGAATCACTGTTCCGACACCACTGAAAATTTAGGCTATTACAATTCTCACCCCTTAAGAAATTTCGTCCTCGAAATTTGTTACCTGAAAATAGGTTTGGATATTGTGATTTCATTGATTTCTCTGTTTCCCAGGTTGCTTCCTCCACACCATGTCGATGCCACAACACTTTAACTAATGGTACCTTTTTATTCCTCAGTTCTTTAATTTCCCGAGCTAAAATATTCACTGGCTCTTCTGAATAAGTCATATCTGACTGAAGCTGAATTTCTGTATGCGGAATCACATGTGAAGGGTCTGATCTATAACGTCTCAGCATAGATACATGGAACACATTATGAATCTTCTCAAGCTCTGGAGGTAAAGCTAACCGATATGCTACAGGGCATACTTTTTCAATAATCTCGTATGGTCCAATAAATCTTAGACTTAGTTTTCCTTTTCTATCAAATCCTAATACTTTTTTCCACGGTGAAACCTTTAAGAACACTTGATCACCCACATTAAACTCTATTTCTCTTCTTTTCAAGTCAGTATATGATTTCTGACGATCTGAAGCAGCTTTCAGACAATCTCGGATAATCTAAACCTTTTCTTCAGTTTCCCGAATTAAATCAACCCCCACTAACTTGGATTCACTCAATTCTAACAAATGCAATGGAGTCTTACATTTTCTTCCATATAAAGTTTCAAATGGCGCCATCTTTATGCTGGATTGATAACTGTTGTTGTAAGCAAATTCGGCCAGTGGTAAATACTTTTCCCAACTACCACCAAACTCAAGTATACAACATCTCAACATATCTTCCAAAATCTGAATTACCAGCTCTGATTGCCCATCAGTCTGAGGATGAAAAGCGGTACTAAAATTTAGCTTTGTGCCTAAAGCTTCCTGTAGTTTGCTCTAAAACCTCGATGTAAATCTTGGATCTCGATCCGAAATAATGGATATTGGAACCCCATGTAACCTCACAATCTCAGAGATATACAGTTCTGTTAACTTCTCCAGTGGAAAATCCGTTCTGACTGGAATAAAATGTGCTAATTTTGTCAATCTATCGAAAATTACCCAGATTGAATCTTTCTTCTTCGGGGTCACAGGTAACCCGGATACAAAATCCATCGTAACATGTTCCCACTTCCACTTTGGAATCATAATAGGTTGTAATAAACCCGCTGGTACCTGATGTTCTGCTTTCACCTATTGACATATTAGACACTTTGCTACAAACTCAAAAATTTCCCTTTTCATACTAGGCCACCAATACATCTGTTTCAAATCACAATACATTTTTGTACTTCCAGGGTGAATAGAATACCTGCTACTGTGAGCTTCAGAAAGAATATCATTTTTGAAGTCTGAATTATTTGGAACACAAATTCTTTTACGATAGTATAATATACCATTTTCATCAATGCTATACTCTGAATCCTGCTTATCTCGAGCTATTTGTTTCTTTAATACCAACTTCGAATCTTCATATTGCAACTCCCGAATTCATTGGAGAAATACAGGCTTGGCTTTCAATTTCGCTATTACAGATCCATCTTCACTAACAGAAAACTGGGCATTCATTGACCGGAGTGCAAATAAAGATGATTTCCGACTGAGTGCGTCAGCAACTATATTAGCCTTCCCCGAATGGTAATCGTTAACAAGGTCATAATCTTTTAATAACTCAAGCCATCTTCTCTGTCTCAAATTCAACTCTTTCTGCGTCATCAAATACTTCAAACTTTTATGATCTGTAAACACATAACATTTTTCACCATATAAATAATGTCTCCAAATTTTCAAAGCAAAAACAATTGCAGCCAACTCCAAATCATGCATAGGATAATTCTTCTCGTGTGATTTTAACTGCCGAGAAGCATAGGCCACCACTTTTTCCAACTACATCAACACACAACCTAAACCATTCAAAGATGCATCATTGTATACAACATATGGCACGCTTGATTCTGGTTGAGTCAGCACTGGAGCTTTTGTCAACATCTTCTTCAACTGATAAAAAATTTGCTGGCATTCGTCAGACCACACACACTCAACATTCTTCTGTAGCAATCATGTCAGAGGCGAAGCAATCATTGAAATTTTTTTAACAAAATGGCGATAATATCCAGCTAAACCTAGAAAACTTTGTACTTCCGTTACATTCTTTAGAGTTTTCCAATTTACCACTACAGATACTTTACTCGGATCTACTCGAATCCCTTTGGCTGAAACAATATGACCCAGACATCCAACCTCATGAAGTCAAAATTCACATTTGCTGAATTTTGCATATAATTGCTTTTCTTGCAAAGTTTGTAGCACTATCCTTAAATGTTGAGCATGTTCGGGTTCTGTCTTTGAATAGATCAGTATATCATCAATAAACACAACTACAAATCTATCCAAATAAAGCTGAAAAATCTGATTCATTAAGTCCATAAATGCAGCAAGGGCATTAGTTAAACCAAAAGGCATTACCAAAACTCATAATGACCATCTCGAGTTCAAGGCGCTTTAAGACATCACATTCTTTAACTTTCAGTTGATAATATCCGGATCGAAGATCTATCTTTGAAAACACGGCAGCACCTTTCAATTGATCAAAAAAATCATCAATGCAAGGCAAAGGATATTTATTTTTAATTGTAACCCTGTTTAGTTGCCTGTAGTCTATGCACAGTCGTAGAGATCCGTCTTTCTTTTTCACGAACAAGACTGGTGCACCCCAAGGTGACAAACTCGGTCTAATAAACCCTTTGCCTAGAAATTCCTGCAACTGTGTCTTTAGCTCTTTTAACTCAGCTAGTGCTATACGGTATGGTGTCACTGGTATAGGACCTGTCCTCGGTACCATATCAATCACAAATTCAACTTCCCGATCTGGTGGTAAACCCTGTAATTCTTTAGGCAATACGTCAGAAAATTCATTAGCAACCGACAACTATTCTAGTTTTGGTTCAGATCTTCGAGTATCAAGGATGTAAGCTAAAAATACCTTATTACCCTTCTGCATTAACCTCTGAGCTGAAAAAGCTGAAATACTTTTAACAACATCATTTGAATTCTTAGGCTCAACAGAAAGTATATCACCTGTCTGACATTTCAAACTGATCCGCTTCTCACGAAAATTTACCACAACATCATATTTTGTCAACCAATCTATTCCTAGTATAACATCAAATTCTCGAAAGGGTGGCAACATTAAATCAGCAGGGAACTCACAGCCTTTTATTTTCAGTGGACAATTTCGACACACTAAATTTACTATCACCCTTTGTCCTAACGGATTAGTAACTTGAACATCATATTCAGTTGGTTCAACAGACAACTTCTTTTCTAATGCTAATACTATGCAAATAAAAGAATGTGTAGACCCTGAGTCAATTAATGCATATACAATAACATCAAAAAGATAGAAAGTACCAGCAATAACGTTTGGAGCCATGGCTTCTTCTCTAGCTCAGATGGCGTATGTACGTGCTGGTGCTCTAACCTCTGACCGAGCAACATAATCTTTTGCACTCGAACGAGTAGCTTCTGCAGCACTGCTTTGACTCGCACGTTTACTTTTCTGAGAAGTAGCTATCTGTTTTTCCTTCTGTTCTTCTTTATCTTTTCGTAACAGAAGACAATTCTGGATAAAATGATCAGTGGCTCCACATTTGTAGCAAGCTCATGTTTTACCTCTGTATTCACCCAAATGGTATTTTCCACAGTGTTGACATTTAGACTTGGGAGTATTTTGTACACTGGCTTCACTAGCAACTGATCTAATTGATATTCCACGATTAGGTTGAGTTACTCTAGTCTTCGATCGTTTAGGTATCGATGTAGCTCGAATGGAATCCTCCTTAAACTTTTTAATCAGAAATGTTGAAAATGATTTAGAGGAGCTTCTTTTATAAGATTTTTTGTTTCTTCTTTCTCGTTGCATCTTTCTGTTATACACTTCTTCAATATTTTGAGCTTGATTTGATAGAACCACAAATTCTCGAATTTTCGTACCACCTATCATCATTCTAATTTCATCATTCAGACCTTCTTCAAATCGAACACACATGTCTTCTTCTGTAGGAATAATCTCTCAAGCATATCTGCTAAGGTATACAAACTCCCTCTCATACTCAGCTACTGTCCGATTTCCCTGTCGAAGATCAAGAAATTCTCTCTTTTTCTTTTCTAAATATCTTTTACCAATATATTTCTTTTTAAACTTAGCTTGGAAAAATTCCCAAGTAAGTTTCTCAGCTGGTACCACAGCTTTTATTGCCTCCGACCAGTGATATACTTCTTCTTTTAACAAGGAAACAACACACCTTAAATAGTCATCTGGAGAACAAGCCATTTCATTAAAAACTCTTATCGTGTTCTGCAACCAATACTCAGCTTTTACTGGATCATCATTTGGCCTGCCCCGAAATTCTTCAACCCCAAATTTTTTGAGTTTTTTTACCGGAGTTCTCTTACTTGATTCAGTTACTGGAGGAGGAGGTGGAAGAGCAACCGAGGGTATTACTGGTGGTACTGTGGGGGAAGGAGCTTGTTGGGTCTGATTCATTTCCTGCATCCTCTCATTATACCACTGATTCATTACTCCAATAATCATATTTCTAAGTTCTTGTTCTCGCATCAAGGAAATTGGAACATCGCTACTCGTCCCTTATTTAGATGTCTGTACTCTACTATTTGCTTCTTCATGTTCAGCATGTTCAGGTCTATTCGACATCTTTACAATCTATTAAAAAAAACAAGAGTTAAATTGGATCATACACATCACACTGTCGTAGATTTATATGGCATGTATTTCTAAGCATTTTACACATCACGTCCATTCCAAGAATCGGTTAAACCGAAGCTCTAATACCAATAAATGTAACACCCCTTAATCCCAAACCGTCGTCGGAATAGGGTTACGAGGCATTACCGAACATATTTGTTAATTTACAAATAATTCATGGATAAACAACAAATATATTAAAATTAAATCATTAAGTCTCTTTTATGAACCCTCGAAGCCTAAATCACGTATTATAAATGAATAGGGACTTATTCAAGTACTCCGGAAATTTTTCGTAATATAATTATTATTATTATTTTTAAAAAAAAATTCAATATAACCCCTTTAGAAACATCTAACCTTCCCTGCAATTTCAAATTTGCAATCAATTCAACACAACAACAACTCAACAAATACAATCTTCATCCAAATCACATTCGTTTCATAACAATATCACTAATCCTTATTTTATCTAACATTATATCCATTCATACTTTCAAGTAGTATTTAACCATCTTAGTTAATTTCCATTCATATCATATGTCAACTTATATTAACTTAACTAATATATTCATGAGTTGATACAAAACATAGTCATATAAGCTCCTATACATACCATATAAACCATTTAAAGTATTTATAACAAAATCTACCAAAAAATAGAGATAGTGTGACTTGAGCGTGATGATCCGATCCTCTGACCCTCCCGTTAATCTACAAAGAGCAATAACATTACAAGTAAGCTGACTATAGCTTAGTAAGTTCGTCGGCTTTAACCATAAATCTTACTAAATATTAGTTTTCCAAAATTCAAATCATATGGACATTTCAAGTAAGTTACTTTCATCCTGTAAGTCATAATCTCATTTAAAAAAAAATTACTTAATTGAGCTCAATAGTAATAATGATAACATTACTTACATTTCTTTTTCCACACGTTACATTTAAGACTTACCAACTTGTCCATTTAAGGAACGACTTACGGATTTGGGTACATCGTGATCTGAAGCCCGAAGTCTAGCTGAAGCACATAAGTGCTAAACGAAAGCCCGAAGGATAACTGAAGCACATAAGTGCTAAACGGAAGCCTGAAGGCTAACTGAATCTCATCAGAGCTGAACTGAAATCCCAAAAGGGTTAACTGAAACTCATATGAGTTAATGGAAACTCGTAAGAGCTAAACAGAAAGCAAATACGAGAATTCGCAACAAATGCTGAATCTCGATTTACTTGGGTAATTTATCGTCAATTCATCTTTTTCATTGAACGATCATACTCATTTCCTGCGTTCCGTTCCTCCGAAATACTCAGTTCGATTTCTAGTAGTTGTAGAGATTTCTGGAACTATTCCGAAATTTTATCTTTTCCTCGTTATCCTCGATTTCTTGATCTATAATATAAAATTTTTCACTTATCAGTATTGACTTCACATTCATTCTATTTCACATCCTTAATGTTTATAACCCGCTTATAAGTACCATTATCTGTAATTTCACTATTTACCTATGTACATTCAATGCTGTCCATTCGTGTCATAATCATTAAATTATTTTTATCTTGAGCTACAGAACTCCAAATTAGGATCTGTTAATTTTTTCTGAAACTAGACTCATGTACTTCTTATCATAAAATTTTCAGAATTTTTTGTTTAGCCAATAAGTACAGTTTATTCTTTAAAGTCACCCCTATTCTTCTGTCTGACAGTTCTTGTAACGCCCCCACGCCCGAAACCATCACCGGAGTCAAGCTTGAGGTGTTACTAAACTTATCTTACCTTTTAAACAACTCTAAATCACTTATTTTAATTTTCGGAATAAACTGTTTTTCTGCGTCATGGTTACTTAAAAATTCATTTCTCGAGTTTCAAAACTCAAAATTAAGATCCGTAAATTTTTCATGAAACTAGACTCATATATATATCTACTAATTTTTTTCTAGAATTTTTTGACTTAGCCAATTAGTACAGTTTATTAGTTAAAATTTCCCCTGTTTCAAAACTCAACTGCACTGACCTCTTCTTACTACGAACCATTTTTCTTCCTGTACAAAATTCATATGACTAAGTAGTTTGTTTCTCTCAAAACTAGATTCAACAAGAATTCTAACCATATAAATTATACCTTCTAATTAGTTTTGTACAATTTATGGTGAATTTCCAAAGTTGAAACAGGGATCCAGAAATTGCTCTGACCCTGTTTCACTAAAACTCAGATATATCATAAAATATAATACTTTTACCTGTTTTGCTTATTCCATAAGAAAATATACATAATAAGCTTTAATTTCATATATTATTCATCTTCAAACTATGTTTCTACAATTTTAGTGATTTTTCAAAGTTACATCATTTCATTACTTGAATCTATTTTTAGGTTACTTTCACATTTTCATAATTTTCATGTGATAATCATCATTCAATCATACATATTAATAAACATGTATATCATCAGCTATTTTCTTAGCTAATCACTAGCAAGTATTTACACATCATTCATTATTCATATTATACCAAAAGTAGCTAAGTTTCTATACATGCCATACCCAAAACAAAACGCCTAGTTATACCGAGTTATTTCTTTGATAGTGTGATCGGCCTCCCACATTTCCTTCGATCCCGAGTGACTAGATAAGTACTATAAGAAGAAGAAAATAAAGAGATTAAGCACTAGGCTTAGTAAGCTTACAAGCAAATAAATCACAACATTCAACATAATGGATAATTATGCATAATATCATCTAACATCATAAATTTCTTTACTTCTCAATTTCTATCTTCTTCTTTATTCCCTTACCTTCTTTCTTACCCGACCTTTCCTTTTCATAAGTATAATCTACTTTTCCTTTGCTGTTAATTCACTGTAATTTAACTCGTATCCCGACTGTTGAACCACTCGGAATACTAAGGATACTAGGGTCGTTCTGTCTATCAATATCTCGCTAATGCCATGTCTTTGACATGGACTTACATGAATTATTCTGTCTCCAATGCCATATATAATATGGACTTACATGGCTCAATCCTGTCTCCAAAGCCATATTTCTAATATGGACTTACATGGCTCATTTCATTATCGTCGTCAACCCTAATATCCTAACATTCCTAGGGTTCAACCGGCTTTCTAACACTTTTCCTCTGTCACTTCACCTTAAATTCAACTTTAAATATTTTCATAACATAATATATAAATGCTGAAATTGATAATAATAATGTAAAATAAAAGAATATTGCATTTATTTACTGTAAACTTACCTTGATACAAAATGTGACTAAACCTTACAATTTAGTCCTTTACTTTTTCTTTTCCTTGTTCTTCTTTGGATTCTTGATCTATAATATAAAATATTTCTACTCATTAGCATTTATTTGATTTCTATTTCACTTCACAATTTATGCTATTCAAAATTCAAAATTGCACTTTTACCCTAAAATTTACAGCTTTTTACAATTTAGTCCTGCTCAATTCACCCATCAATTGAACTAATTTTTCTAAATTAATACTTTTATTTTATCATTATAAACTATTTCACAGCCTTTGATATTCTGAATTTCAACACCAACATCTAATTCACAATTTTGCTCACAATTAGGTCCTAAATACCATTTTCTATCAAAATGACTTAATAAAACAACCTTAATATGAAATTAGAACTTCAATTTCATAATAATTCATCATAAACTACCCTTACTCAGCCAAGGTAACTTCCAATTTCACCCACCAAATCAAAAACTAATGAATTAGATGATTGGACCTAATTGTAAAAGTCACAAAACATAAAATTACTAAGAAATAGTAAAATTGAACTTACATGGTGCAAAAATATGAAAAACCAGCATAGGAGACCTGCTACGGCGTTTCGGCTGAGAAAGATGAAGAAATGTCTAGATTTTCAATTACATCATTTTTAACTATTAACTTTTATGCTAATTCCAATTTTGTCCCTTGTTCACATTGTTTTCTTGCTTATTTCATACCCAAACCGTCCAGCCATTAACCTTTGGGTCTAATTGCTCTTTAAATCCATCTTTTAAATACTTAAGCTATTTACTCACAATTTAACAAATTTTGAGCTATTTTCGCTTTAGTCCTTTTAATTAATTAGCTATCCAAACATCAAAATTTTCTAACTAAACTTTAATACTAACTCAATGACACTTCATAAATATTTATAAAAATATTTATAGCTTGATTTTAAATTCGAGGTCTCGATACCTCATTTTTGACCCGTCTGACCTAATAAATTATTTTAATTCACTAATTTCACCATTTCACAAATTCTTCTAAATTCTTACTTGACTCATAAATATTAAGTTATTATCTTGTTCAATCTTATTTGTCCAATTTAGTGATCTCAAATCACCATTTTGACACCACTGAAAATTAGGTGTTACATTCTACCTCGGATTTGTGGTTTCGCAACCACTGTTCCGTTTAGGCCCTATTTCGGGATGTTACATTTCTCCTCCCCTTTAGGGATTTTCGTCCCGAAAATCTTACCTGTGAAGAGATTTTGGTACTATTTTTGTATAGCCTCTTCGGGTTCCCATGTAGCCTCGTCTACCCCATGTCTATTCCATAGTATTTTCACAAGTGCAATACTTTTGTTCCTTGATTGCTTTACCTCTCGAGCTAGAATCTTTACCGGTTCTTCACCGTAAGTCATGTCCGTTGAATCTCAACCTTTGTCTAAGAAATCACATGTGACGGATCTGAATGATAACGACGTAGCATAGACACATGAAATACATTTTGAATCTTCTTTAAGTCAATCGGGAAAGCTAACCAATATGCTAATGGTCCGACTCTCTCAATCACTTCAAACGGTCCAATAAAACATGGACTTAGTTTGCCTTTCTTGCCAAATCGAGAACTTTCTTCCACGGGATACTTTCAAAAAAACTTTGTCACCAACTTGATATTCGATCTCTTTTCTTTTAAATCGCATATGACTTACGCCTCGTCAAGTCGCTTTTAAACAATTTCGATAACTTTCACTTTTCTTCTTTCTTTAACTAGATCAACCTCAGAATCCGCTTTCTTTAAGCTCATCCAATATAAAGGTGTGCGACATTTACGTCCATACAAAGCTTCATAAGGTGCCATCTTCAAACTCGATCGATAACTATTATTGTAGGCAAACTCTACTAATGGTAAATATTTTTCCCAAGCGCCTTGAAATTCCAAAGACACAACATCTAAGCATATCTTCAAGTACTGAATAACTCTCTCGATCGACCGTCGGTTTGAGGGTGGAAAGTCAGATTAAAACTCAACTTTGTGCCCAAAGCCTTCGTAATTTCTTCCAAAACCGTGAAGTAAATCTTGGATCTCTGTCTAAAATGATCGATAATGGTACCTGTGTAGTTTGACTATCTCGACATATACAACTCGCCAACTTGTCAAGTGAATAATCCATACTAACCGGGATAAAATGAGCCGACTTCGTTAACTTATCAATCACAACCTATATCTGCATCTTTCTTTCTCTGTAAACGGCAATCTGTCACAAAATCCATAGTAACTCGATCCCATTTCCACTCGTGGACTAGCACAGTCGCAATAAACACGAAGGTACCGATGTTCGGCCTTTACCGCCGACAGATCAAACATCTAAAACAAACTTTGAAATGTCCCTTTTCATTCCTACCCACCAAGACATTTTTTTTAAATCATTATACATCTTTATACTACCGGATGAATAGACAAAGAACTACTATGTGCTTCCTGTAAAATCTTTCGAATAAGCTCATCATTCTTGGTATGCATACCCGTCTCGAACATCAAACAACCGCCGAATCGATCCGAAAATCGACTCTACATCCGACTCAGACCGATCTCTTTTGGTTAACAACTCACCGTCATTTTTTTAGCTTCACAAATTTCTTCAAGAAACATCGGTTTAGCTCTCAACTCACTAAGATAAAACCATCATCCGATAAGGCTAGACTAGTGTTCAAAGCTCTTAATGCAAATAAAGATTTCCTACTCAAAGCATCAAGAACAACGTTTGCCTTACAGGTGATAATCGATCACTAGCTCATAATCTTTAATCAACTCTAACCATCTTCTTTGCCTCAAATTCAAATCTTTTGAGTCATCAAATATTTCAAACTTTTGTGATCGTGAATATGTGGCACTTCTCACCGTACAAATGATGTCTCCAAATCTTCAACAAAAAACAATGGCGCTAGCTCTAAATCATGTGTCGGATAGTTCTTCTCATGTGGCTTTAGTTGTCTAGAGGCATAAGCAATTACCTTCCCTTCCCTGCATAAGTACACAACCAAGTCTATTCATGGACGATCATGTAAATCACAAACTCCTTACGGTTCTAGTTGCACTAAATCGGAGCTTTAGTCAACAATGCTTTTAACTTGTCAAAACTCGTTGACACTTCTCATCCATTCAAACTTGACATCCTTTCACAAGCAATCTTGTCACGGGTAGCTATCATGGAAAATCCTCTACAAATCGCCTATAATATCCTAAGCAAGACCAAGAAAACTTCTAGCTTTTGATACATTTCTAGGAGGCTTCCAATCAACAATGGTGAAATCTTGCTCGGATCAACCTTAATACCTTCACGAAACAATATGTCCAAGAAAACCAACTTCTCGTAACGAACTCACTTTTTTTGAACTTGACATAAAACCGATTATCTTTCGAATCAGAAATCGTTCTCAAATGCTCTGCATGCTCAGTCTCATCATGAGAATAAATCAAGATATCATCAATAAACAAAACTACAAACTTATCCAAGTACGGTCTAAAAATTCGGTTCATTAAGTCCATGAAAATGGCAGGAGCATTAGTCAAGTCAAATGGCATTACAAGGAACTCATAATGACCATACCTAGTCCGGAAAGCAGTCTTCAAGACATCTGACTCTTTAACTCATAGCTGATAATATCCGGATCTCAAATCTATCTTGAAAAACACAGTAGCTCCCTTCAATTGATCAAACAGATCATCAATTCTAGGCAATGGATACTTGTTCTTTATTGTTACCTTGTTAAGTTGCCGATAATTTAAGCGAATCTCATCGATCCGTCATATTACCTTGTTTCAATTCCAGAATTCCTTTCTCTTCGGTCAATAAACCTCGATCGATGTACTTTTTACGAAATTCCTCTGAAAGAAATCCCAAGTGACCCTCTCCTTTGGTACAACCGATACAAGTGTCTTCCACCAAGTAGTAGGTGAGTCTCTAAGAAGTGATACTACACATTCCATACATTCCTCGGTGTACAAGATAACTCATCAAAGACTCGATAGTATTTTCTAACCAAAATTCGCTCTTTCGCATCATCATCTTTTGTTGCTCGGAACTCTTACGCCTTGTTTCTCGATTCTATCAACGGTGGCTTTTCTCTTATCACTGCACTGTGATTGGGGAGCTTGAGCTACATGGGTAGCCCGAGAATCATGAGGGGTGGAGGTCTAGCTGCCGGATTCGCACGAACGAACTCGGCAAACAAATCATTCAAAGCTTGGAAGAGAGCTTCGAGTCACTCCTCCCCGATTAATCACATCGCCTATTCTCGATGGCGCTACCCTTCTACGGAGCAGCGCATTACTTTCTACATCATCATCACCAGCTCACTCGGGATCCATTACAATAAAACAAAATATTTAAAAATCGTCAGAGTCGTCACACTATCAAAATACAAGTATGGCATGTATAGCTAGACTTTTCTCACACTAGCTGATCGAGAACCGACTAAACCTGCTCGATACCAATAAATGTAACGCCCCACGCCTCAAACCATCACCGAGTCAAGCTTGAGGTGTTACTAAACTTATCTTACCTTTTAAACAACTCTAAATCACTTATTTTAATTTTCGGAATAAACTATTTTTCTGCATCATGGTTACTTAAAAATTCATTTCTCGAGTTTCAAAACTCGAAATTAAGATCCGTAAATTTTTCATGAAACAAGACTCATATATATATCTACTAATTTTTTTATAGAATTTTTTGACTTAGCCAATTAGTACAGTTTATTAGTTAAAGTTTCCCTGTTTCAAAACTTGACTGCACTGATCTCTTCTTACTACGAACCATTTTTCTTCCTGTAAAAAATTCATATGACTAAGTCGTTTGTTTCTCTCAAAACTAGATTCAACAAGAATTCTAACCATATAAATTATACCTTCTAATTAGTTTTTACAATTTATGGTGAATTTCCAAAGTTGAAATAGGGATCCAGAAATCGCTCGACCTGTTTCACTAAAACTCAGATATATCATAAACTATAATACTTTTACCTGTTTTGCTTATTCCATAAGAAAATATACATAATAAGCTTTAATTTCATATATTATTCATCTTCAAACTATGTTTCTACAATTTTAGTGATTTTTCAAAGTTACATCATTTCATTACTTGAATCTGTTTTTAGGTTACTTTCACATTTTCATAATTTTCATGTGATAATCATCATTCAATCATACATATTAATAAACATGTATATCATCAGCTATTTTCTTAGCTAATCACTAGCAAGTATTTACACATCATTCATTATTCATATTATACCAAAAGTAGCTAAGTTTCTATACATGCCATACCCAAAACAAAACGCCTAGTTATACCGAGTTATTTCTTTGATAGTGTGATCGGCCTCCGACATTTCCTTCGATCCCCGAGTGACTAGATAAGTACTATAAGAAGAAGAAAATAAAGAGATTAAGCACTAGGCTTAGTAAGCTTACAAGCAAATAAATCACGACATTCAACATAATGGATAATTATGCATAATATCATCTAACATCATAAATTTCTTTACTTCTCAATTTCTATCTTCTTCTTTATTCCTTACCTTCTTTCTTACCGACCTTTCCTTTTCATAAGTATAATCTACTTTTCCTTTGCTGTTAATTCACTGTAATTTAACTCGTATCCTGACCCGTTGAACCACTCGGAATACTAAGGATACTAGGGTCGTTCTGCTATCAATATCTCGCTAATGCCATGTCTTTGACATGGACTTACATGAATTATTCTGTCTCCAATGCCATATATAATATGGACTTACATGGCTCAATCTCTGTCTCCAAAGCCATATTTCTAATATGGACTTACATGGCTCATTTCTATTCTCATCTGTCAACCCTAATATCCTAACATTCCTAGGGTTCAACCGGCTTTCTAACACTTTTCCTCTGTCACTTCACCTTAAATTCGACTTTAAATATTTTCATAACATAATATATAAATGCTGAAATTGACAATAATAATGTAAAATAAAAGAATATTGCATTTATTTACTGTAAACTTACCTTGATACAAAATGTGACTAAACCTTACAATTTAGTCCTTTACTTTTTCTTTTCCTCGTTCTTCTTTGGATTCTTGATCTATAATATAAAATATTTCTACTCATTAGCATTTATTTGATTTCTATTTCACTTCACAATTTATGCTGTTCAAAATTTGAAATTGCACTTTTACCCCAAAATTTACAATTTTTATAATTTAGTCCCTGCTCAATTCACCCATCAATTGAACTAATTTTTTCTAAATTAACACTTTTATTTTATCATTATAAACTATTTCACAGCCTTTGATATTCTGAATTTCAACACCAACATCTAATTCACAATTTTGCTCACAATTAGGTCCTAAATACCATTTTCTATCAAAATGACTTAATAAAACAACCTTAATATGAAATTAGAACTTCAATTTCATAATAATTCATCATAAACTACCCTTACTCAGCCAAGGTAACTTCCAATTTCACCCACCAAATCAAAAACTAATGAATTAGATGATTGGACCTAATTGTAAAAGTCACAAAAACATAAAATTACTAAGAAATAGTAAAATTGAACTTACATGGTGCAAAAATATGAAAAACCAGCATAGGAGACCTGCTACGGCGTTTCGGCTGAGAAAGATGAAGAAATGTCTAGATTTTCAATTACATCATTTTTTAACTATTAACTTTTATGCTAATTCCAATTTTGTCCCTTGTTCACATTGTTTTCTTGCTTATTTCACACCCAAACCGTCCAGCCATTAACCTTTGGGTCTAATTGCTCTTTAAATCCATCTTTTAAATACTTAAGCTATTTACTCACAATTTAACAAATTTTGAGCTATTTTCATTTAGTCCTTTTAATTAATTAGCTATCCAAACATCAAAATTTTCTAACGAAACTTTAATACTAACTCAATGACACTTCATAAATATTTATAAAATATTTATAGCTCGATTTTAAATTCGAGGTCTCGATACCTCTTTTTTGACCCGTCTGACCTAATAAATTATTTTAATTCACTAATTTCACCATTTCACAAATTCTTCTAAATTCTTACTTGACTCATAAATATTAAGTTACTATCTTATTCAATCTTATTTGTCCGTTACATTCTACCTCGGATTTGTGGTTTCGCAACCACTGTTCCGTTTAGGCCCTATTTCGGGATGTTACAGTTCTGACCCTTCTTCACTAAAAATTAATTAAATCCTCGTACAAAATTCAGATGATGTTCCCATTTGTTTCTATTGAAAATAGACTCATTCAAGATTCTATAAATATAAATTTAAGCTCCTAATTATTTTTATTCAATGTTTTTTGATTTTTCAAAGTTAGAACAGGGGAACCCTTATTCATTTTGACCTTATCTCACAAAATTCATTATATCTCATAATTTACAAATCCATTGCTTGCACCGTTTCTTTTATGAGAAATTAGACTCAATAAGCTTTAATTTAATGTTTTGTTCATCTTCTAATTTTATTTATAAAATTTATGGTGATTTTTTTAAAGTTAGTCTACTGCTGCTGTCCAAAATTGTTTGAGTGCAAGCTATTTATTATCATTTTTCCCCTAAGCTTTTAATAAATAACAATTTCGTCCCTACTCAATTAGCCTCTCAATTGAGCTGATTTTTCTCAATTAATACTTTACCTAGATATTATAAGTTATTTCACAACTATTAAAATTCAGAATTTCCACATAAAACCCTAAATTCAAACTCTTTCACCATTAGGTCCTAAACATTCACTTTCTATTCAATTCTTTCAATAAAATTAGCATATAAACAATTTAAAGCTCTAATTTCATGCTAAATCATCATATACTTCCAGATCATATTCATAGCAACTTCCAATTTCTTTCATAGAATTAAAAACTAATGAATTCAACAAGTGGACCTAGTTGTAAAAGTCATAAAAACACAAAAATTTCAAGAAATAATCAAGAATTGAACTTACTTGCAGCAAAAATATGAAAAACCAGCTTAAGAAAACCCTTCTATGGTGTTTTTGCTGATGAGAATGCAGAAAAATAAAGAGAAATCTAGATAATTCCACTTTAGTCTTAGCTTTATTAAGTAAATTTTGCAATATTCCAATTTTGCCCTTAATTCATCAATTTCCTGGTGATTTCATGCCCCTTACCGTTCACCCCAAATAGACCTTGGGTCTATTTGCCTTTTAAACCCTCTTTATTTTATCATTTAAGGTTTTTAATCATTTCCCATAATTTTACATTTGTTACAATTTAGTCCTTTTTATTCAATTAACTATCGGAACTTTAAAATTTCTTGACTAAACTTTAATACTAACTTATTAACACTCCATAAATATTTATAAAAATATTTATGGTTCGGTTTAAAAATTTCAAAGTCTTGATACCTCATTTTCGGTTTTAAATTTTTTTTAATATTTATTTCTAGTACACTATTCGCTATTTCAAAAATTTTCCTAACTTCACATTTAACTTATATTCACTAAATTAATAATATTTTCTACTCATTTTTCAGATTTAGTGATCTCGAATCACTGTTCCGACGCCATTGAAAATTTAGGCTATTACATTATTTCATAGTATTTATAATAATAATGCACTAAGCACATGCAAATCATCCATCATGCTACCAAAAAACTTAACAATCAAGCCTATTTAGTTATTTGGTTATTCATTTCATATAACCCTTTATATTTTGGGGTGTTACAATATATATGTGTTAGGATAATTGATTTACCTATAAATTGTCTCGAGTATAGTCAAGTATAGTCGGCAAGCCATAGGATTAGTGTATGAGATTATACTTTGATTTATACCTATGAGGTGTGGAGCGTTTATAATACTTTGGACATTCCAATGAGATGTGGAGCACACATTACTTCAATTTATAACGATGAGGCGTGAAACACAATTTATACTTTAGACATTTCGATGAGGCACTAGGTGTCAAATATATTGGTGTGATGGTTGGATGATTTGTGTATCCGCCTTGAGTCTGTGTCCTCTTAATAGGGATAATGTAACATATATCGTTCCAAATGACATATGATATGTAAGGCTAATAGTAAATGGTGTATCTTGTATATAAGTATTTAAGTGTCAAATGATGACATGTGAAAGATGATGCAAATTGGTTAAAATGATCCCTGAGGGTCAATATGGATATAAGACAAATTAGAGGATTCGAGTGTAGAAATAAAACAAATGAACTTGTGACATGTTGTGATATATATAAGTGAATGGGATATGATGATGGAACATATCAACTTATATGTTTATATGTGATATGCCAAATGAAATATGGTATGAGTTTTGACATATGAGATATGATATGCAAATTGATTTTGTTGAAAATTAAATCACATTTTGATTATTTTGACATATTATTTCAATTATATTATTGATTTAAATCATGAAAGTACCATTGTGTAACACCCCTAACCCAAATCCATTGCCGGAATAGGGTTATAGAGTGTTACTAGAGTTTACAGGTCAAGTAAAAAACATTTTACAAGTATTTAATATTCAAATCCATCTCAATCATATTTAATCATATAGTTCGTTACATGAGCCCTCGAGGCCCAAATCATGCATTAGAGTCAGGTCAGGACTAAACCGGGTACTCAGAGAATTTTTCATGAAATTTCAATTTTTTTCCTAGATGCAGGACACACATGCCCTTGTGGTCAAGGGACACGCCTGTGTGATCATAGGATGGTGGTCGCTAAACTAACTAAAAACTCGACTAAGGCAAGCATACTTATTGAACAATAGTATAGTTATGTGAGACCAGAAATATCGTATCCACAAGGACCAAAAGTACTAGTAATTACTATCTTTTTATTATCTAGCCTAAGAACTAAAATGATGTTTTTAAACTAAGACTAACTATCTAATTGACTTAAAAATATGACCGAGATGAAAGTTGAAAAATACTCTTGGAAAACCGATGGAGAAGACAATACCCAAGGAAGAATCCACCTAGACTTCACTTATTACTTCTGAATTAGATGTTTTATTCACTTGACTTAATCCGTAAAAATCCCTAATTTATGTTATTATCTCTCTCGAGACTAAAACCAACTGAGTCTAGGTTGACTAACTGAAATCTCTTTCTAATTAAAACCCCTATTGTCACATTAACTCGATCTATAGATTCTCTTATTAGATTTGACTCTAATCCGGCAGATTTATGTCGTCCTATCTCTAGGATTGTATTCAACTCCACTTAATTATGGGGGATCTACTCTTAAACAGAGACTTTTGCTCCACTGAATAAGCATATCAAAATCTGAATTAATATACTGAAATATTAAAACAAGTATTAAAACTCACAATTAAGAATAAGAACAAGTATTTATCATATAATTCAAATAGTAATAAAATCTGTCTTAGGTTTCATCTCCCCTCGGTATTTAAGGCGTTTAGTTCATAATAATAGGGGAAAACATTTCAAAATTGGGAAAACAAAAAAACATAAAGAAACCCAAAGAACTTCTAAGGAAACTGAATGGAGATCTTCAGTCTTGAAGTATATCCTGCTTCCAAGTTGATTCCGATGGCTGTCTTCGAGTATTTTCTGCTTTCCACTCTGCATGTCTAATAAACCATAATATATACATATTTTTACCCCATGCTTGTCATATTCATGGATGATTTTTCCTTGGTTCCATTGAATTTAATGCTCTTAATCCTTTAATTTCATATTTTATACTCAGGAGAGCTTAGGATAGCAAAAAGAGCGAGAAACGGGCCAAAAACGAACAAATTAGGCCTAAACCATTGTTTCACACGGCCTTGGTACTTCTACACGGGTGATCCACACGCCCGTGTGTGACATATGGGTAGACCATACACTCGTGTGTCATGGCCATGTCGGCACTAAACCAAGTCAGAATTACACATGGCCTGAGCACCCTTACACGGGCGTGGCACACGGCCATATCCTTGTCGAACCCAAGTCTAATTCTACTCAGAAAAGGCTAATTTTGAGGGTTTTGAGGAATTCTAAAGTCTATATAAACACCCTAGAAGAGGATTAAGGGGACACGCGGAGGAGAACGCAGAAAACACTCAAGACCAACCATCGGAATCATCCCAGAAGTAGGATCTCCTTCAAGACTGAAGATCTTCATTCAATTTCTACCCAAGTTTTTGGGTTTCTTTATGTTTTGTTGTTTTCCCAATTTTGAGATGTTTCCCTCTATTGTTATGAACTAAATTCCCTAAATACCTAAGGAAGATGAAACCTACGACGAATCTTATTACTATTTGAATTATATGATAAATACTTGTTCTTATTCTTAATTGTAAATTTAACCCTTGCTTTAATATTCCAGGATATTAATTCAGTTTTTTTATGTGCTTATTCAGAGGAGGAAAATTCCCTGTTTAAGAGTAGATCGCCCATAATTAAGCGGAGTTGCATGCAATCATAGAGATAGGATGACATAAATCTGCCGGATTAGAGTCAAATCTAATAAGGGAATCCATAGATCGAGTTAATGTGATAATAGGGGTTTTAATTAGAAAGAGATTTTGATTAATCAACCTAGAGTCAGTTGTTTTTAGTCTCAAGAGAGATATTAACATAAATCAAGGATTCCTACGGATTAAGTCAAGTGAATAAATCATCTAATTCAGAGGTAATAAGTGAATTCTGGGTGAATTCTTCCTTGGGTATTGTCTTCTCCATCGGTTTTCCAAAAGTATTTTCCCACTTTAATCTCTGTCGCAATCTGAGTTGATTAGGTAATTAGTTTTAGATTAAAAATTCTCTTAATTGTTAGGCTAGATAATAAAAAGATAGTAATTACTAGTACTCTTAGTCCTCGTGGATACGATATTTCCGGTCTCACCATAACTATACTACTGTTCAATAGATACGCTTGCCTTAGTCGAATTTTTAATTAGTTTTACGACCGTTATTTTCCTCTTTGATCCTCTTCTAGGGTGTTTATATAGACTTTGGAATGCTTCAAAACCCTAAAAATTAGCCTTTTCTGAGTATAATTAGACTTGGGCTCGATAGGGACACAGCCGTGTGCCACGTCCGTGTGAAGATGCTCAAGCCGTGTGTAATTCTGAGTTGGTTTTTAGTAGACACGGTCATGACACACCGGCATGTGGCCTACCCGTGTGTCACACACGAGCGTGTGGATTACCTGTGTGGAAGTGCCTAGGCCGTGTGAAATACTGAGATAAGCCCATTTTGTTTGTTTTTGGCCCATTTCTTACTCTTTTCACCTTCTTATGCTCACTTAAGTATAAAACATGATTTTAAAGGATTAGTAGCATCAAATTCACTAAATCTTAAGATAGTTCATCCAAAAATATGCCAAACATAGGGTAAAAATATGTATATATTATGGTTTATCAAATATCCCCACACTTAAGCATTTGCTTGTCCTCAAGCAAAATCCTCAACTCATGATTAAAATTAATTCTTCTTAACTTATAATTCTCATCAATAATGTTTCGAAATAATCCAAAAATAATCATACATTGAGAATTTAACTAAAAGAACATCAAAGTTTCAAACAATCCAAGTTGAACATTTTAATCATAAAATCATAGGTATCTCCCCTTATCTAGATAATTAACTTTAATTCCAAATTGAAAAGAGTTGACATCCTCACTAAAGATTCACTCAAATCTCTCAAAGTGTTTAAGGTTCTATAATTAAGTACTCAATAGTCAAACATGAAAAGTTATTACCATAGGCTTGCATGAAAATTGAATCTCTACCACTATAAATGAGATGATACACAAATCAAAAGGTCTTTAACAGGGTTATAATGGGGCTTGGGTTAAAGGTGTGGATAAAGGTTTAAAAAGAGGGTTAGAATCGAGATTAATTTAATAAATTACCCAACTTAAAAGAATAAAGCTAATTACTGAATTACAAACAAGTGCCAGAATGAAGACTTTCTAAAATGAAGTGAGCTTTCTCTCAATATAATAACTTTAACTTATCCAAGCTGTTTAAAACAATATGTAATTGAATGAATATAAATATACGATTTTTTTTAATTCAAATATGGAAAGTACATAATAAGAAATAATTCTGCAGCTGGAATGAACGAACATAGTTAGGTAACTAATCAAATCAAATATCAATAAAAAGGGAGTTAACAAAAAGAGGGAAATTCTTAACGAATCAAAAAAGGGTTAAGTTGTGGGTTAACATTAAGGGGAAAATCAAGAAACAATGGTTAAGGCTCAAAGGGGTTTACTAAGGGTCAAATATGTGGGTAGGCTTTTTATGGAGTAAGCGGGTTAAAACCTAAGTGCCTTAATCATCTTAGTGTATCAAATCAAAGGTGTGGTCTCGACATGTATAATCGATGCAAGTTTTAGAATAACAAATTAGTATTGACTCACTCATAACCAATAAAATAAGTGAGCAAGAAAGGTATATGCTCTAAAAGGCTCAAAATCTCACAAAAATTATGGGTATTTGATGTCAATCCTGTAAATTCAAAACTTCAAGATAATACCTCAATTCAGGGAAACAACCTAGCAATTTTAATTCTCAAAAGTCAACTTATCATGCTTGATTCTCTACTATCTTTAAAGTTTAAACAATCAATGCACAATTCCCTATGCTTA
Source organism: Gossypium arboreum (assembly GCF_025698485.1). Lineage (NCBI taxonomy): Eukaryota > Viridiplantae > Streptophyta > Magnoliopsida > Malvales > Malvaceae > Gossypium > Gossypium arboreum. The sequence goes on from NC_069075.1 coordinate 134,216,235, forward strand.
AATTCAAAACTTATCAATAAAAATCATAAATCAATCAAAATTCATTCTAATAGTGATATGAGAGAGTTATTTGAGAACAAGACAAAATTCAGGGATTTTCAAAGAATCATATAAATAATTTCCCCACACTTAAAATGTACATTGTCATCAATGTACAAAGATAGATAACAATAGACGCATAATATCATAAAAGAGGGAGAGAAGCGAAACTGCCCTGATTATTTTTGGTTAGAATCCTTGGAATAATGAAAGTGAAAATTGTAGATATGACCAATGGTGTGCATGAGTCGGAGCTACTATTAAAAAAAATAAACACAACTGTGAAGAGAATTAAAAGGTTACTTGATAATAGCTATAAAGATAAACATAGTTTAAAAGTATAAACGAAAAGTCTTTAAAATAAACATAAACTAAAAATAAAAATAAAAAAAAACAAAAAATAAAAGATAAAAAATAAATGGACTCAAAAGTCCTCATTGGTTGATGGATCTTGAGGAGGTGGTGGTGGTGGAGGCTAGATGTTGAAGTGCTGGTAGATCTGCTGTAGAGTTGCCTCGATGCTGTTGAACCTCGCAAATCACTGTTGCTTGAAACGAGTTAGTTGCTTGAATATATCGGTCAAAGTGGCTGTAGGAGGTCGGTGAATTGGTGGTGGTGTTGGGTGTGGGTCCTCCTGAGGGGGAGGGACATCATTAATAATGTCCTTAACTCATCTTGGTCATCAGAATGAACGAGTCTATACTGATGGGGGTTGAATTCACGACGTCGCTCTATCATCCTAATGTGGATCATACTAGAAATTCCCTGAGGAGACATCTGGCCTACTAGTGTGAGTGTTGATGACATCTCTGGAGTGTTGAAGAGGCTGAAGTGTCGAGCGAGGCGAGTCACGTAGGGCCAAGGCAGATGGGGCCCTCCTATGGCGGTCTGTCTGGTGCCGAAAAGAAAGGGCAGTAAAGTATGCCAAATCAAATACATGACCAGTCGCCATGCTCCATAAGAAGTAAACATCGGTGGTGCTAACGACGCTGATGCTCTCTCTCCTCCCAGTCAGAGTGTGAGCCAAGATAGCATGGACGTAGCGTAGTGCTGGGGGGAGAGAAGTCGCCTTTGAGTGACTTGCGTTATAAGGAACATTACTCGCTGTAAGGTCGGTCCAACAGCAGGAGGGCGAGTAGTGTATATGGCGGTGAAGATGTAGAAAAACCTCGAAAGCCATAAACTCCTCTGTGTAGAGGCCCAAAGCAGCTCCAAACTCTGGTACGCTTATTTGTCGTACCAGTCCACCAAGTCGAAATGTAATAGTGCCAGCCTCGTCATGGGTGGACATCACGTGCTGAAGATGGAAAGTAGTGCAAAACTCCAAGGTAAGTGTGACAGCCCTAATTTGACCCTAGTCGTAAAGTGGTTTCAAGACCACAAAACCGAGTTACAAAAATAATTAATTGTTATATTCTATGCTTATTATATGTGTACATGCATATGTGAAAGTTTCATGCTTTAATTTTGTCATTTGTATATGAAATTATTAAATAGGACTTATGTGAGAAAAATGTATGTATTGAAAAGAATGGTTTTGCATGTCAAATTACCCATTTTTGATAGTGGCCGGCCATGTTGTTAGTTAGTATAAAATATATGAATTTTCTATTAGCATTATTTTTAATTAAATGGCTTTAAATTATAGGATAATAATAATTAAAGGTAGAAAATGGGTAAAGAAAACAAAGTATTCATCATTGTTTCTTCCTAGCCGATTTTAAAGAAGGAAAAGAGCAAACCATTCGGTGATCTTGAACTTTAAATAAGGTAAGTAATTCATGTTAATTCTTGGATTTTTAGCATATTTTGAGTTAGTTATTAAGTTCTTTACTTAACCCATGACAAAATTTTGAGTTCTGTGGTGTCTTGAGCATTCGGCCATGGGAGAAATTGAAGGGGATAGATTGTTGTTCTTATGGTTAAATGAAGTTTGAACTAGTTAATACTTAATTGTTAGTATTTATATATGAAATAGATGAACTTGGACTTGTTGAGTTACTTGAACAAATTCGGCCTTGTAAATGATTTTAAGGGTATAAATCTTGAATAATGCTATGCATAGGTTTCGGCTTTGATAGTATTTATATAAGTATAATTAGTTCAATTTTAATAATATGGTATGAAGTGATAAGTAATTATATAGTGGTAGCTTAAGATAAACAACATTCGGCTATGAATTTTTGTGTTAAATTTTTTTAATGTTGATGTTAAATTGAAAATGGATGTTAGTTGAGTTATGAAAATTGCTTAATAATGAAAAGAACATGAGCTTAATGCTTAAGTAGCATTCGGCTTTGGAGTAAGTTAATTTAGTTAGAAAATGAATTCCAAGATAGTAAATTATGTGTTAAGAGAGGAATTTAGGTTGTATATATATATTCGTGATTATATTGAATCTAAGTTACTATGTTAGTTATTTGGGAGTTTCGGCCATAGTATTATAGTGAATATTATTTTGAACAAGGGTTTTAATTATAATAAATTGGTGTAAATGTTTTGAGTGAGGTAACACTAATAAGATGAATTGAGAAATGATTTCTCAAATGTCTAAAATGATATTCGGCTTAGGCATGTAAGCATGTCTAGTCGGTGTTGAATGTTTTAATTAGGGAAGGTTATAAGTTGAGTTTAGCGTTAAATGAAACATTTGATCAGATACATAGTGCCGAATGTGTTTGAATGTGAATTACTAAATACATAAACTTGATAATGCTATAATGGTAGACTTAGTTGGACTTTGGCATTTTGAGTGATGCATTTGATTCTTGTGTTAATCTGAGATAATATGTGTATTTTTTGTTATGAAATTAAGTGATGGTTATGTAATTCGAAAATGCAAGGTAATACGCTAGTAATATTTTCGATTGTGCATGAGTAGAGCATGATGTTTAAATAGCTAGTTAATAAAATCATTTGTACTTAATGGCACGATATACATGTATTAAATCGAATTGTTAAATTGATAAGTAATTAAATGGATCTATTTGTTTGAATCAAGCTCAAGAGCTAAGAGGGTCTAAATCAGATAAGGGAAAGGAGAAAGCAGTCGAGTAGATTATCCGAAACTGTTCAAAATATCCGAGGTAAGTCTTAAGTAGTTTCCTTTAGTATATAATTGACGATGCCATTATAAGAGTATAGTAGGTAAATTGTGATCTTTGGCTTGCACTTGAATTAAGATGTATAATAGATAATGCATGTGTATGACTTATAGTTTGATGGTCACTTTGAATTTAAGATTAAATGGTGAAGAGAATGAGTGATATGAGATATAACCATTGAGCTGAAATGTGAATGATGTTCGTATCGAGTTTATATTCGAATGTAATATACGACTATTAAGTGATAAGATGACTGAGATGTGTTAAAATATGATTAAATATATATGAGATTGAAAATATATCCGGACATAAGGTCCGCAGGCTATATGCTAGAAATATATCCGGACATGAGGTCCGCAGGCTATATGCTGGAAAAATATCCGGACATGAGATCCGCAGAGCTATATGCTAGAAATATATCCGGACTTGAGGTCCGAGCTACGTCTTTGGAAAAATATCCGGGTTAAAGACCCGAGCTTATGCTAGTAATGTATTAGAGCTCTAAGATTTGATGAACCGATGCCGAAGTTAAGTAAGATTGCGACTTCGAATGTCAGTGGTAAACATCGTTGCGTAAGTATTATATATTTTACACGTTAAGGTTCGTGTTATGTGCTCATATTTGAATTGATTTCTAAGTGATTTACTAATATCAAAGAACGATATATATATATATATATATGTGTGTGTGTGTGTGTGTGTGTGTGTGTGTGTGTGTGTGTGTGTGTGTGTGTGTGTGTGTGTGTGTGTGTGTGTGTGTGTGTGTGTGTGTAAATGAATTCGGTATTTGAGGATAAGAAAACAATATAATTGGTAATTGTATGTCATCATATGAAAGAACGTAATTAAAGGTATTAGTATGATCTTTGTAAATAGTGAAATATGATGCCGAGCAAGCTGAATTTTGGTTGGACAACACTATTCGAGTACTTGATGAACTATCTTGCACACCCGATGAATGCCTGAAATGTGCTATATCCTTGTTATGTGATTCTGCTTACTATTGGTAGAACACATTGGTTTCTGTTGTACCTAGAGAACGGGTGACGTGGGAGTTCTTCCAAATTGAATTTCGAAAAAAATATATCAGTCAGAGGTTCATTGATCAGAAACGAAAAGAATTTCTTGAGCTTAAATAGGGTTCCATGTCAGTTACTGATTATGAACGAAAGTTTGTCAGACTCAGTAGATATGCTCGGGAATGTCTATCATCTGAGGCTATTATGTGTAAACGTTTTGAAGATGGGTTGAATGAAGATATAAAGATGTTTGTTGGCATTCTTAAAATACGAGATTTCGTAATACTTATCGAGCAAGCTTGCAAGGCCGAAGAGCTTAGTAAAGAAAAAAGGAAAGCTGATGTCGAAGTTGGAGAATTTCGTAAAAGATCTTCAGGAAAGTCTTTTCAGCAATCATCGAAGAAATTTTGAGATGATTCTGGCCGATCAAAGAATATTTTGGGTTTTTCCAGACGAGACCACGATCGACCCCCTGTGAGTACACGAGCCACTTCAGTTGCCAGTGTTGGAAATGGTCGTCGGGACAGGACAGAGTGCAAGTATTGTGGTAAATGGCATTCGAGGAGTTGTAGATTTCATGACCGCTCCTGTTATAAATCATGGTCATTTGACCATTTTATTAAAGACTGACCGAGATTATCCGAGCAAAATGTGAACCAGAATGAGAAACCGAGTATTACAGCACGAGGTAGACCACCTAGGAATACGGGGAATTCTAGTGGCGGTCAAAGAGGGTCTAGAGATGCTACAACCAGATCTGAGGCTCGTGCTCTTGCTAAAGCTTATGCTATACGCGCACGCGAGGATGCTTCTTCGCCTGATGTTATTACCGGTACTTTCACTCTCTTTGATACTGATGTGATTGCTTTGATTGACCCTGGTTCTACTCATTCATATGTATGTGAGACTTTAGCATCCAGTAAGACTCTACCTGTTGAGTCTACTGAGTTCGTAATCCGGTTGTCAAATCCCTTAGGTCAATATGTTTTAGTCGACAAAGTGTGCAGGAAATGTCCCCTGATAATCTGAGGTTCCTGTTTTCAGGCCAATTTGATACTTTTACCGTTTAATGAATTTGATGTTATTCTCGATATGGATGGTTGACCGTTCATGATGCAGTTGTGAATTGCAAAAGAAAGACTATTGATTTGAGATGTGTAAATGATGAGATAATCCGAGTTAAGTCTACTGATATGAACAGGTTACCAGCAGTTATATCCTCGATGTTGGCTCAGAAATATGTCAAAAAGGGGTGTGAGGCGTATCTTGCGTACGTACTTGATAGTAAAGAATTAGAAAAGAGGCTTGAATCAGTATCAGTGGTTTGTGAGTATCCAGATGTTTTTCCCGAGGAATTGTCAGGGTTACCACCTATTCGGGAGGTAGAGTTTGGTATTGAACTTATACCTGGGACTACACCAATTTCGATAGCGCAGTACCATATGGCACCAACGGAATTGAAGGAATTGAAAACTCAATTGCAAGAGTTGACGGATAGAGGTTTCGCTCGACCGAGTTTCTCGCCTTGGGGTGCACCAGTATTGTTCGTGAAAAAGAAGGACGGAACCATGAGATTGTGCATCGACTATCGTCAATTGAATAAAGTGACGATAAAGAATAAATATCCATTACCGCGTATTGATGATTTGTTTGATCAGCTGAAGGGAGCTTCAGTGTTTTCAAAGATAGATTTGAGATCGGGTTATTATCAGTTGTGAGTTCGAGATTCAGATATACCTAGAACTGCTTTTAGAACAAGATACGGTCATTACGAGTTGTTAGTGATGCCGTTTGGGCTCACTAATGCCCCTGCAGTATTTATGGATTTGATGAACTGAATTTTCAGGCAGTATTTGGACCGGTTTGTAGTTGTGTTTATAGATGACATATTGATTTATTCACACGATGAAACTGAACACGCCGAACACCTGAGATTAGTGTTGCAGATTTTACGGGATAAGCAGTTATATGCTAAGTTCAGTAAATGTGAGTTCTGGTTGAGAGAAGTTAGCTTTTTGGGACATGTTGTATCCGCATCGGGAATTCGAGTTGATCCGAGCAAAATTTCAACCATACTTGATTGGAAGCCCCCGAGAAATATTATGAAGTTTGAGCTTTTGGCACTTCTTTGGTTACTACAGACGGTTTGTAAAAGGTTTCTCGATGATAGCCACACCAATGACGAAGCTACTTCAGAAAGATATTAAGTTCGAATGGTTAGAAAAGTGCTAGAAAAGTTTTGACCAACTGAAAACACTTTTGACGGAAGCCCCAGTGTTAGTGCAGCCCGAATCCGGTAAAGAGTTTGTCATTTACAGTGATGCGTCCTTATTTGGGTTGGGTCGTGTGTTGATGCAAGAAGGTTGAGTTGTAGCTTACGCATCGAGGCAATTGAAGCCATATGAAAAAAACTATCCGATCCATGATCTCGAATTAGCTGCCATCATATTCGCTTTGAAAATATGGCGACACTACTTGTTTGGAGAGAGGTGTCATGTATATTTGGATCACAAAAGTCTCAAATATTTGATGACTCAAAGAGATTTGAATCTGCGACAAAGACGTTGGCTTGAGTTGTTGAAAGATTATGAGCTTGTCATTGACTATCACCCGGGAAAGGCTAACGTGGTTGCCGATGCTTTAAGTCGTAAATCACTGTTTGCTTTACGAGCGATGAATGTACACCTGTCCATTTCATCTGATAATGCGTTGGTAGCAGAATTAAAGGCCAAACCATTAATGATTCATCAAATACGGGAATCCCAGAAAGTCGACGATGAATTGGTTGCAAAACGAGCTGAATGTGTATTAAATATGGAATCAGAGTTTCAAATTGATGACGACGATTGTTTGAGGTTCAGAAGTCGATTGTGTGTTCCAAGAAATTCAGAACTTATTTCGATAATTTTGAATGAGGCTTATAGTAGCAGAATGTCAATTCACCCAGGGAGTACGAAAATGTACAACGATCTGAAACGTCATTTTTGGTGGCCTGGTATGAAACGAGACATTTCTGACTTTGTTTCGAAGTGTTTGATATGTCAACAAGTGAAAGCGGAACTTCAAGTGCCTTCAGGGTTACTTCAGCCGATCATGATATTCGAATGGAAATGGGATTGAGTCACGATGGATTTTGTATTTGTCTCGAGTTTATGGCAGTGTGTATGTCGATACTTGGGAATTTTTAGCCCTATTTCCACACGGCCAAGGACACGCCCATGTGTCCATGCCGTGTAGGTTAATGTACCTGCATAAAAAACACGAAAAATAGATAAAGTAAATAGGAGTGATGTTAGTGCTGGGTTGCCTCCCGAGAAGCACTTATTTAAAGTCTAAGCTCAACTTACATCATATTTGCACGTTCATGGTGGTTCGAGGAGTTGAAACTCCTCATTCCTGCTATCAATCCTATCAAAATAAGGTTTTAGACGAGTACTATTTACCTTAAAAGTGCCGAATTTAGAATGAGTCACGTCGACTGTACCATATTGGAAAACGGTGGGTACCGCAAAAGGGATTGCTCCATTAGGTTCAAAAGTGGCAGCATGAGGGTCTATTTCATCTAACAGTACTTTGTCTCCAACCTTCAGTTGATTCGATTAACCTTTAAGTTTATCATGACACTACTTTGGTTCATCGTGTATTCTCGATTTCTTCCTAACTTTTGTTCGCCATTCATCTAGTTCCTCGATTTGTAATCTTTATTCCTCAAAAGTTGTTCGTGGATCCATCACTTTATCCCTAGGGATTTCCTGCACAGAAGTTTGAGCCAAGATGTTATTCTTATGGAAAGAATTCGTAATATCATCTCGATCACTAGATAGTCTGACGGAATCACGAGCTTGAAGTTTAATCGTGTCATCGCCTATAAGACGCGTTAGTTCTCTTGTACCAACATCAATAATAGTTCTAGCAGTTGTTAAAAATGGTCTACCCAGAATTAAGGGTACGTCACTGTCCTCATCCATGTCTAAGACGATAAAATCGACTGGGAATATAAATTTGTCAATTTTAACAAGCACATCTTCAGCAATACCCCTAGGAAACCTAATAGTTTTATCTGCCAACTGTATACTCATCCTAGTTTATTTGGGCTTCCTAAGACCTAGTTGTTTAAACATTTTATAGGGCATGACGTTAATACTTTCCCCTAAGTCGGCCAAAGCATTATTAACAGCTAAACTACCAATTAAACATGGAATAGTGAAACTCCCTGGATCCTTCAATTTACTAGGTAGTTTATTGATAGACCGTAATTTATACATATCTCCATCCCATGCTTAGTACATTTTATGGATGATTTTTCCTTAGATTTGGTGAATTCGATGCTCTTAATGCCTTAATTTCATGTTTTATACTTAGGTGAGCATAAAAGAGTGAAAGGAACGAGAAACAGGCGAAAAATGGAGAAAATAGGCCAACGTACGAAATCAACATAGCTTGGACTTCCTCACACGGGCAGACCACACAGCCGTGCCCCTTTGGCAAGGTCAAAGCACGATTTACACTGGTATATCAGACGCTTGTGCCCATTTAACAGCCTTGACCACAGATTTAAGCAATCGCACACGGACGTGTCCCTACCGAGCCCAAGTTTAGTCCAATTCGAAAAAGGCCAATGTTAAGGGCTTTTAGGCATTCCAAAGCCTATTTAAACACTGGAGGAGGCACTTAGATGGGACGCACAGAGAAGGAAGCATGGAACTGCTCAAGGAAAGCCGATTGATCCAGCTTAGAAGTTGGATTCATCATCAAGACTGAAGATCTCCCTTCAATTTCCCTTCAGGAGTTTTGAGTTTTTCTTTATGTTTTGTATTCATTATTTTTCTGAGATGTTTGCCTTTTTAGTTATGAACTAAAACCCCTAAGTACCTAAGGGGGATGAAACCTAAGACGGATCTTGTTATTATTATCTGAATTGTATGATAAATATTTGGCTTATTCTTAATTATGTGTTCTTAATTCTTGTTTTGATATTCCAGGATATTGATTCAAGTTAAGCTCTTATTCAGAGGAGGAATAGACCCTGTCTAAGAGTAAATTTGTCATAATTAAGCGGAGTTGGTTGCGCGCCTAGAGATAGGGTGACAAGATTTTATCGGATTAGGGTGAAACCTAATAAGGGATCCATAGATCGAGTTAATGCAACCTTAGGGCGTTAATTAGAAAGAGATTTCAATTATTCAAACTAGGGTTAGACGTTGTTAGTCTCGAGAGAGATAATAATATAACTTAAAGATCTTTACGGAACAAGTTGAATGAATAAATTGTCCAATTCAGAGTCAAATAACAAGTGAAGTCTAGGTGGATTTTTCCTTAGGTATTGTCTTAATCAATCGAGTTTTCCAAAATGTATTTTCCCCAAATTTCTTTTCTGTGATTTCTTAGTTTAGTTAATTAGTTAGATAAACAAAACCCTTTTATTTTTTTTAGGCTAGATAATAAAAAAAAAGTTAATACTAGTAATTTTTGTTCCTTTGGGTTCGATAATCTGGTCTTGCTAAAGCTATACTACTATTCGATAGGTACACTTGCCTTCATCGTGATAATAGTTAGTTTCAAGAACGATTCATTATAAATATTTAAAACCTGTCACGAATATCACGTATCAAGTTTTTGGTGCCGTTGCCGGGGAACTAAGATATTAGGAACACTCGATTTTTATTACTTTAGCCATTTACTTTTACTGCAATTTAAATTTTATTCTAATTTTTATTACTAATTCTTCTTTTTCCCTTTTTCTGACAGGTTCTTATAGTTTATGACTAGAAGAAACCCGTCAGGACCATTACTTTTTGACAGTGAGATCGACCGCACAGTTCACAGGAACCGGAGAGAAATAAGGCGATGCCCAAGATACATAGAGGACGAGCAAGAGGACGATACTTCAACCACAATCGAGGAGATGGCTGAAAACCAAGAAAACCTGATACCTCCTGCGATTGTTGTTAATCCAGTAAATCAGAATCCTACTCCGTACACTATGTATGATTATGCTAAACCTTCTTTAATAGGAACTGAATCGAGCATAGTTAGACCTGCTCGCTGCAAATACTTTTGAACTGAAACCTAACACAATTCAAATGATACAACAATTTATTTAGTTTGATGGTTTCTAGGACGAAGATCCTAACGTGCACTTAGCAAACTTTTTAGAACTATGTGATACATTTAAAATTAATGGCGTTTCTGATGACGCCATTCGCCTTCAGTTATTCCCTTTTTCTTTGAGAAACAAAGCTAAACAATGGTTGAACTCGTTACCACGAGGGTCAATCACTACTTGGGAACAAATGATCAAAAAGTTTTTACTAAAATATTTTTCGTCGGCTAAAACGGCTAAATTACGTAATGATATCTCTTCTTTTGTGCAGATGGATTTAGACATACTCTACGATGCATGGGAAAGATACAAAGACATTTTGCAAAGATGCCCTCACCATGGGTTACCACTCTGGCTACAGGTTTAAACTTTTCATAATGGTCTAAAATGGTTGATGCAGCTGCTGGCAAAACCATCAATAATAAAACACCTGAAGATGCCTATGAATTTATAGAGGAGATGTCACTGAATAACTATCAGTGGCAAAGCATGAGGACAAAGCCAATGAAAACAGCTGGTGTTTACAACGTCGATTCGGTCACCATGCTCTCTAATCAGGTAGAACTCTTGAATAAGAAAATTTATGGTTTTCTTAGTTCTTCACAGGTTCACCCAGTAATGTAGTGCGAAGCAAATTGTGGTGGATCGAGCAATTCATAATACCCACCTTATGGCCACAATATGGAGAACGAGCAGTTAAATTACATGGGTAATAATCCTCAATCTCAAAACAATCTTTATAGCAATACTTACAATGCAGGTTGGAGGATTCACCCAAATTTTTCATGGGGAGGCCAAGGAAATCAGAAACCACTACCCCCTCCAGGCTTTCAGCAACCACCATACCAACAAGAGAAGAAGCCAAACCTTGTGGAGATGCTAACCAAATTCATCTCGGTGTCAGAGACTCGTTTTCAGAATACTAAGACGGCACTCAAAAATTAACAAGCATTAATCCAGGGGCTTGAAACTCAAATTGGATTGCTCGCCAAGTTGATTTTCGAACGACCACAAGGTAGCCTGCCAAGCAATACTGAATCTAACCCAAGGTAGCAACTCAATGTAATTGCCATTCAAGACGAGGAAGGGTCAGTGGTAAACCAAGGCCAAAATCGATGGTAAGCAAAGGTAAGAGTGAGGTAGGTCAAAACGAACAAAAATCGATAAGTCTAGAATATAAACCTCGTGTGCCATACCCCAATGCGACAAGGAAAGACCACTCAGATGAACAATTTGGTAAATTCATTAAACTTTTAAAGAAACTACATATTAACCTACCGTTTATTGAAGCACTTTCACAGATGTCGAACGCAGTCAAATTTTTAAAGGAGCTTTTAGCAAATAAACAAAAGTTGGATGAAAGGTCTTATGTGGAGCTAAACGCAGTTTGCTCAGCCATTCTTGAGAATAAACTACCCAACAAACTAAAAGATCCAGGGAGTTTTACGATTCCTTGTTTAATTGGTAGTTTAGATATTAATAATGCGTTGGCCGATCTAGGGGCTAGTATCAATGTTATGCCTTACAAATTGTTTAAGCAACTAGGTCTAGGGTAACCCAAACAAACTAGGATGAGCATTCAATTAGTAGATAAAATTGTCAGATTTCCTAGGGGTATCATTGAAGACGTACTCGTTAAAATTGACAAATTTATATTCCCAGTTGATTTTATTGTTTTAGACATAGAAGAGGACAGGAATGTTCCTTTAATTTTGGGAAGGCCCTTTTTGGAAACTGCTAGAACAATTATTGACGTTGGTACAGGTGAACTTACACTTCGTGTAGGAGACGGAACAATCAAACTTCAAGCTCGCAACCCGACCAACACATCGAAAATTGAAGGTGATTGTACAATTGTTCTACTAAGACTAATCATACAGTGTAACCTATTTTGTAGGAAATAAGTTCGAAGGACAGACATGAGCCATGTTCAATCCACAACATAGAATCTACCCATGAAGAACGAAGGTTACGAATCGATGAGCTAGATGAATGACGGACACATAAACCGAGAAAACACGATAAACGAAAACCATGCCATGATGAGCCTAATTCTTCCAAAAATCAGCTTCAAGTTGGAGACAAAGTACTACTAGATGCAGCAGATCCTCGAATTGCCACTTCTGAACCGAATGAGGAAACCCATCTTACGGTAACTAGCATTTTTCCATACAGTACGGTAGAGGTAAATCACCCAAAATTCAGCACGTTCAAGGTAAATAGTACTCGTCTTAAACCTTATGTTGATAAAATTAATAGCAGGGATGAAGAGTGTAAACGCCTTGATCCACCATGATCACACACCAGAGAGGTAAGTCCAGCTTAGACTATAAATAAGCGCTTCTCGGGAGGCACCCTGAGCACTAACAATGCTAACTTCTTTAAATTTTAGTCTTTAATATTTAATTCACTAACTGAGTCACTGAACACAGGATTTTCAGAACCACACGGCCAGGCACAAGGGCGTGCCGTAGGCCATGCGCATACCACGGGATGCAACACGGTCGTGTGAAAATAAGGCAAAAATTTCTTCCTCAACACGAGATACGATAAGTAGCCACGGTCGTGCGACATGGCCGTGGGCGAAACTGCCAAAATAACACGGGCGTGCAACACGCCCGTGTTTTGAAACCGTGGGTAAACCTCTCAATTTAACACGGGCATGCGCCTACATACACGGGCGTGAGAGAAGCGAACAGAGATCGACACGACCATGCAACATGGCCGTGTACACCAATACGCCTAATTTCAAAAACTACGAAACGCACGGGCTGAGATTAGAGCACACGGGCATGCCCCACGGCCGTGTGCCCCAATTTCTCTATAAACACCTATTATTTATTTTATTTTATTTTATTTTTATCTCTATATTTTGAAATTATTTTTTTATTTCCTTTTAATATTATTTTATCCTGAGTTTTTATAATTTTTATTCTTCGGCTATTTCATTACGAGTAATTATGCTTTAGTATACCTCTTAAAGAATTCCTGATTTTATCACAGTCAGAAAGAGCTCTAAAGCTCATCCTCGCATATAAACTAAAAACTCCACCAAGAAAGGTTCTCCACGGCTGTCATATCCTGCTCGACCACGACCATAGCTATCACCAGATATAATATTCTTTTGGTGCATGACTTAGGGACTAATGAACCTCTACCACCACCGGAGTATCCTTCTCTACTCTCGCGTCGATTATTCTCCAAAACTCCAGTTTAAGGAATTCATTCATCATTCAGGAAGTTTCACTTCTCTTCCTATATTATGATTATAAATCTATCTTTTTCAATATATCTACCTTTGTACATTGAGGGCAATGTACATCTTAAGTGTGAGGGGGTCTTTTATATAAAAAAAATCCCTAAATTTTGTTTTATTCTCATGCGATCTTCTCATATCATTATTAGAATGAATTCCAATTAATCTATAATGTTTATTGATATATCTTGAATTAAAACATAGGCATTTATGCATTGATTGTTTAAACTTTAAGACATTAGGGAATCAAGCATGATAAGTTGATTTTTGAAGAATTAAAAACTTTTAGGTTGTTTCCCCAAGTTTAGGTATTATTTTGAGTTGGAAGTCACAAGTTTAAACATCAAAAAGCCATAATTTTTGTGAGATCTTGAGCCTTTAGAGCATCTATTATTTCTTTCATGCTCACTTTTATTATTGCTTTGAGTGCGTCAGTATTGAATTGTTATTCTAGAACTTGCTTGATTATGCATGTTAAGACTACACCATTTGAGTTGATATGTCAAAATGATAAAGGCACTTAGGTTTAACCCACTCACTCCACAAAAGCTTACCTTCATAATTAACCCTTAGTAAACCCTTTTGAGCCTAACAAACCATTAATTGATTTACCCTCAATATTAACCCATAAACCATTATTGTTGAAATCCCCTAATTTGATCCCTATTTTTGTCGAGATTTGATTTGAACTAATTGCTTAGCTATGTTTTGCTCTTCTATGTAGCTGACTTGTTTTTAAAAAAAAAATTCTTACTTACATATTAGTAGTAATTCGGTATTGTTGAACCACAGTATCTAAATTCCATCTTCTGAGAAGAAGCTCACTTGTACTCAATTGATGTTTAATTTCTTTTTCTAGTTAGGCAATTTTTCAATTCAATCTCGATTCTAACCTTTTCTTTCAGCTTGTGACCACACCCCCTAACCAAAGCCACGTTACAACCCTCTAAAGACCTTTTGATTGATGTTTCATCTCAATTTATAGTGGTGGAGATTTGATTTTCATGTAAGCCTATGGTAATGACTTTTCACTATTGACTATTGAGTGCTTCATTTATTGTTCTTAAACACCTCGAGTGATTTGAGTGAATCTTTAGTGAGGATGTGAAACTCTGTGATATTTTGAATCAAAGGTAATTACTTGGATGAGGGGAGACACCTATGTTTTCATGATAAAATGCTCAACTTGGAATGTTTGAAACTTTGACGTTCTTTCAGTTGAATTTTCAATGTATGATTACCTATGGATTATTTTGAGATATTATCGATAGAAATTATAAGCTGAGAAGAATTTATTTTGATTATGAGTTGAGGATTTTGCTTAAGGATAAGCAAATGCTTAAGTGTGGGGGTATTTGATAAACCGTAATTTATACATATCTTTATCCCATGCTTAGCACATTTTATGGATGATTTTTGCTTAGATTTGGTGAATTTGATGCTCCTAATGCCTTAATTTCATGTTTTATACTTAGGTGAGCATAGAAGAGTGAAAGGAACGAGAAACGGGCCAAAAACGGAGAAAATGGGCCAACGGACGAAATCAACGCGGCTTGGACTTCCTCACACAGGCAGACCACACGGCCATGTCCCTTTGGCAAGGTCAAAGCACAAATTACACGGGTAGATCACACGCTCGTGCCCATTTAACAGCCTTGACCACGACCTTAAGAAATCGCATACGGGCGTGTCACACGGGCGTGTCCCTGCTGAGCCCAAGTTTAGTCCAATTCAGAAAAGGCCAATTTTGAGGGCTCTTAGGCATTCCAAAGCCTATTTAAACACCAGAGGAGGCACTTAGACGGGACGCACAGAGAAGGAAGCAGGGAACTACTCAAGGAAAGCCGATTGATCCATCTCAGAAATCGTATTCATCATCAAGATTGAATATCTCCCCTCAATTTCCCTTCAGGAGTTTTGGATTTTTCTTTATGTTTTGTATTTATTATTCTTCTGAGATGTTTACCTTTTTAGTTATGAACTAAACCCCTAAATACCTAAGGGGGATGAAACCTAAGACAGATCTTATTATTATTATCTAAATTGTATGATAAATATTTGACTTGTTCTTAATTATGTGTTCTTAATTCTTGTTTTGATATTCCAAGATATTGATTCAAGTTAAGCTCTTATTTAGAGGAGGAATAGACCCTGTCTAAGAGTAAGTTTGTCATAATTAAGCTGAGTTGGTTGCGCGCCTAGAGATAGGGTGACAAGATTTTGCCGAATTAGGGCGAAACCTAATAAGGGGATCCATAGATCGAATTAATGCAACCCTAGGGCGTTAGTTAGAAAGAGATTTCAATTATTCAAACTAGGGTTAGACGTTGTTAGTCTCGAGAATATAACTTAGGGATCTCTAGGGAACAAGTTGAATGAATAAATTGTCCGATTCAGAGTCAAATAACAAGAAAGTCTAGGTGGATTTTTCCTTAGGTATTGTCTTAATCAATCGAGTTTTCCAAAAAGTATTTTCCCTAAATTTCTTTTCTGTGATTTCTTAGTTTAGTTAATTAGTTAGATAAACAAAACCCTTTTAATTTTTTTAGGCTAAATAATAAAAAGAAAGTTAATACTAGTACTTTTAGTTCCTTTGGGTTCGATAATCCGGTCTTGCTAAAGCTATACTACTGTTCGATAGATACACTTTCCTTCATCGTGATAATAGGTAGTTTCAAGAATGATTTATTATAAATATTTAAAACCTGTCACGAATATCACGTATCATTTACTCTGCAAAATGGCCGAGCAAACTGCATTCAGCTTTACATCCGACGAACCATCTAACTTCCGTTTGTTTACCAGAAGCTCTTTTAAAAATTTAACTGAGTTGGGCATCTGCGAAAGAGCTTCAATAAATGGTAAGTTAATATGTAACTTTTTTAAAATGTTAAGAAATTTACCTAATTGTTCATTTGTGTGTTCTGTCTTTGTTACTTTAGGGTATGGAGCGCGAGGTGTGTATTTTCTACTTATCGGTTTTTGTTTGTTTTGGCTTTCATCCACCTTATATTGACTTTCCATTGTTTCTTGCCTTGGTTCTGGTTTAGGCTCAACTAACCCTTCTTCATATTGAACAGTAATAACATGAAGCTGCTCTTTTGGTTTAGCCTCGGTGTTGCTGGGCAAGCTACCTTGTGGTCTTTCTGAGATCAGCTTAGCAAGATGACCTATTTGACTCTCGAGACCTTGAATTGACGCTTGCTAATTTTTAAGCGTTGTTTCGGTGTTTTGGAAACGTGTTTCTGACACCGAGATGAATTTCGTTAGCATCTTTTCAAGGTTCAGCTTTTTCTCTTACTGGTAGGTTGGCTAAAAGCCTGGAGGTGGTGGTGGTCTCTGATTTGTTTGGCCTCCCCATGAGAAGTTTGGGTGATTCCTCCAACCTGCATTGTAAGTGTTACTATAAGGATTATTTTGAGGTTTAGGATTATTACCCATATAATTTATTTGCTCCTCTTCGGTGCCTAGGTTGAAGGATGGATAATCTGTGTTGGGCACTCCTTCTCCAGTTGAATAACACCTCATCACTGGATGTACTTGAGTAGAACGATACAAACCATCAATCTTTTTATTTAAGAGTTTTGTCTGATTTGATAACATGGTGACTGCATCTAGGTTGAAAACACTGGCTGGTTTCGTTGGTTTTGCTATCATGACTTGCCACTGATAGTTGTTCAGTGACATCTCTTCAATAAATTCATAAGCCTCATTTGGTGTTTTATTGTTTAAAGTTCCACCGGTGGCTGCATAGATCAGTTGCCTTGTTGAGGGGTTTATACCATTGTAAAAAGTCTGAACCTGTAGCCATAGAGGTAACCCATGGTGAGGGCACATTCTCAATAAGTCCTTGTATCTCTCCCATGCATCATAAAGAGTTTCTAAATCCATCTGCACAAAAGAAGATATATCATTCCTCAATTTAGCCATTTTAGCCGGCAGGAAATATTTAAGTAAAAATTTTTCGGTCATTTGTTCCCAAGTAGTTGACCCTCGTGGTAACGAGTTCAACCACTGTTTAGCTTTATTCCTTAATGAAAAGGGAAAAATCGAAGGCGAATGACATCGTTAGAAATGCCATTGATCTTAAAGGTGTCGCAAAATTCCAGAAAATTTGCTAAATGAGTGTTTGGATCCTTGTCCTGCAAACCATCAAACTGAACAAACTGTTGTATCATTTGAATCGTGTTAGGTTTCAGTTGAAAATTATTTGCAGCAATAGCAGGTCTAACTATACTCGATTCAGTTCCTATTAAATTGGGCTTAGCATAGTCGTACATAGTACGAGGAGCAGGATTTCGATTCACTGGATTTACGGCAACCACAGGAGGCAGCGGATTGTTTTGATTTTCAGCCATCTCCTCGGTGTTATTGGTGTCATCCTTGTGCTCTTCCTGTATATACCGTAAGCTTCGCATTATTTCTCTATGATTTCTATGAGCTGTACTTTCAATTTTGCTATGAAAAAGTAGAGGTCCTGAGGGGTTTCTTTTTGTTATAAACTATAAAAACCTAGACCCCTAATTGACTGAAATGACTGTATGACTAATATGATTAAGCATGATGATGTCCTATTGATTGATACTGTATGCCCTGTTTACATGCATGATATTATGTGATAGCATGTCATATTTGTATATTGCCTTGCATTGGGTTAGGGAGATACAATGTTCGGAGGAAGTGTATTGAAAGGCCTTGAGCCTAATTTAATGGTAGCTCAGCTCCAAATTACTGTCCAGTGTCGCATCCGGTACTTTTTGGATAGTAGAGATGGGTGGGTTGATTATATCCCCACATGGAGTGTAAGGTTGGACAAAGTTTGAATGTAAAGGCTGGCTGGGTAGGATTTGATACTGCATAACTGTTACTGTACTGAATATTGATACTGTAATGGGCTTAGGCCCAAACTATGATTGTATTCTGACTGCTTGTTTATATGGGGATTACACACTGATTTTACATAAACTCACCCCTTCTGCTTAATCTGTTCAGGTAATCCCCAGACATAGGCGGGTCGGTGCAACAAAGGACTCAATGGTGGCTACACGTTTTCTGTTACACTGTTTATTAAGTATTTAAGATTTTACTTTTAATTGGGAATATTTTACTGTAATATGACCTCTATGGATTTTTACTTAACTTGGGATTTGCATTTTTGGTTTATTACTGCTAGCAGTAGGAAAGGACATAGGTTTTCAAAAAGATAGATGTTTTATCAAAAATACCACAAATATGCAATCTTTTTTAAAAGCTTCCGCATTGAATAAACGTTTTCAAAACACTCGACTGATTAAATAACTCGAGATTAGAAGTAATAGGTAATAATACAAAGTTTCTAAACAAAAATTATTTTTAGGAAAAGTTATGGTTTTCAAACATACTACCTTGTGACATCGCCTAATCCGGCCATAACATCCAAACCGGGTTTGGGGTGTTACACGGCCTACCACATGCCTGTGTGCTAGGCAGTGTGATAAATTCAATTTTTCACAATTTAGGTGCAGGTTTCACACGGCCAAGACACACGCCCGTGTTCTAGGTCGGGCATCACACACTGCTGAGACACACGCTCGTGTCTCTGCCCATGTGCCCAATTCTGAGCATTCTATTTCTCAAATTTTAAGATGTAGGGGACACACAGCCAGGCCATATACCATGTGCTAGGCTGTATGTCATACACGACTGAGATACACGTCCGTGTCTCTACCCGTGTGGACAAAAATAGGCTATTTTCCAAGCCACATTTCTCACCCATCTAATCATATACATACACTAACACTTAAACATATTCACAAGTCATATCAAGACAATTAATTTAAGTAAAAACCAAGTCTCATACATGACATAATATCACATACAGCTAATGTACTCTTCGGTACCTCAGTTAACAATTTATTATCATGTTAATTTATCATTCATACTTACCAGTTTACCAAATGCATATATGTATGATCACATTCATTCTTTAAACATGATAAATTCACTTATAATTATATCAAAACATGTTCATCACAGGCCATTCTAATGGCTAGTTATAACCAAATCATTACATGCCAATATGGCCAATTAACCTATAAATGTCATTATAACCATAATTGATTTACCATATGTACCTAAATGGGCGTATGGATAGTGTGAGTGATCTCCGCCAAGCTTCTCAATCCAACGAGCTTCCGAATTACTGTAGAACAGGGGAAAATAAAATAGAATAAGCATATTATGCTTAGTAAGATCGTATAACATGGTAATAAACTTGCCATTCATTTAAATTCAATATAAACGTACAAGGCATATTTAATCAACTAAATCACGAGCCCGAACACATATCCTCGTCACCTGTGTTAGTTATGCATTCCACTATAACATCAAGAAACATATATGGGTTCAACAATAATCAAATTTCCATATTCATATGCTTTTCACATCATGTATTTATGTAACATGTACAAATCATATCCTTGTATTTCAAGTTAAATTTCATAATAATTCATCTCGAGCTTTGATTATTCCATGTCAGAACTTTATTCATTAAATCATTCGAAATATCAATGTCACACAAATAGTACACTCAAGGTGTACAAATCTATAATTATGGATGAACGTATCCATCAAATAAATTTCATGTACAGATATCATCATCTTATATTTCCATATATCATGTTTCATCACTTTCATGTATTTCAGGCAGATACGAGTAATAATACATTTCCTATTCATATCTTCTCATGTCAGGATTTTTACCTGTTGAATTTATTAGAAATATCAATGGATACACATGTAGTACACTTGATGTGTACAAATCAGGATTCGTCAATTCATATTCAGGGGTACCCGTTAGGGCACATAACCAGGGAGCACACTCTCGAGCCACATATTAGGATGCTCAGATGAGCCATGTAACAGGACACTTATCAGGGCTAAACACGAAACTCATAAGAGTTTTACTCAGAAAGCTTATAGAGCTTATCAGACATCTTTGAAGAGATAATATCAAGGAGCACCGGATAAGGTAACAGGGAGTTCAAGCGAGCTTAACAGTACGCTCATAAAGAGTTGCATTTGTGTCCGTATTATATGCAGGATCACAACCGATCACACATTAGGACGCTCACAAAGAGTTGCGGTAGTGCGCAACACATGCTAAATCACTACCGATCAGGATGCTCGTAGGAACTATATAACAGGATGCTCGAAAAGGATTTTTTTAGGATTACTCATCCGAGCTAAATTCCGTCTGCAACATATGCAGGACATTAATATTAATACAGGAAAATAATGTATCCATCAACTTTCATTTATTCAAACAGGATTTAACATTTTTCAGGCATTATCAGCCATGTGATTATTTCTTACATTTACAATATTCACAATACTCAAATAAACACATTTCACATTCATTTCAAGCATAAAAGTAACATTTTTATCATTTATCATTTATCGGGCATTATCTTTAATCGAGTTTTTTCGAATATGTTTTCAATTTCATACATATTTGATATTTATACAATTCACATACACAAAATCTAATTCAAGCATATAAATATACAATTTAGTTACACGAACTTACCTCGACAAATGTTGGTGTATGTAAAATCTACTAATCCGACATTTTCCTCTTTTTCTCGTTCTAACTCCGAATTTGGTCTATCCGAATCTAAACAAGTAAATTTAACATCAGTTTAATACAATTTAAACTCAGTTCAGTCTAATTCACATCTTAGGAATAATTAATATTTTGCCCCTAAACTTTTAATTAATGACGATTTCGTCCCTAGGCTCGGAAAATGAAATTCATGCAATTTAATCCTTGTTTCAAGCCTAACTGATTTTTACATGTAACATTTACAGCCCATGTATTTCATAAAATTCAGAATTTTTCCATGATTTTTACAACTTTTCAATTTAGTCTTTAAATCATGTTTTCATCAAAATTCACTTTGTAAAAGTTGTTTATCTATTAACAAACTTTCATATTCTACCATAAATTTTAAAATTTCAGCATATTCATCCATGGTAAAATTTTCATACTTTGATAAATTTACAAATTAAACCCTAAAATAGATAAATTAAGCTATCCTGATCTCAAAAATATAAAATTACTAAAAATGAGACTAGATTACTTACCCAATTAAGCCAAGAAAGCTTACTTTCTCTTTCCTAGGGTTTCCATGTATTTTGAGGAAGAATATGACATAAAATGATGATATTTTTTTATTTAATTAATTTATCACCTTTTATTTTTCATCTTTCCAATTTCATCTTTTTCTTTATTTTATTTTCCATGGATGAATCATCATCCTTAACAACTAAGCATTTTTAATGGTCTAATTACCATATAAGGACCTCCAATTTAAATTTCTATAGCTATTTAATCCCTTTAGCTATTAGAACTCAACTTTTTCACTTTTGTGCAATTTGGTCCTTTATCAAATTAAACATGTAATCGATAAAATTTCTTTATGAAATTTTCACACAATATTATTAGCACACTATAGATCATAAAATAATATTAAAATAAATTTTTCTTTTTGAACTCGGATTTGTGGTCCCGAAACCACTATTTTGAGTTTATCGAAAATGGGTTGTTATATATGGAGCCCTATTGCTCAGTGTATGGTTTGTTTATTTTCATGTGATGGTACTGTAGATCTAGAAGTGTCGAAGTGATCAGCAACATCCAATTCCAATTCTCGACTTAACAAAGTTTGTATATATTTTGTTAAGCTTAAGGCAAATGGAATGTACTTAGGGTTTTGACTTGTTTTTAGGTCCATTTTTGAGTGTTTTGGTTTAAATGGTAAGTTATAACATTTTGAAAGTCACTATATGAACTTGATGACATGTTTATATTCTAATCCAGTAACACAAGTGTATACGGTTTGAAGAAGGTTTAAACGAAGACATAAAGTTATTGGTTGGCATTTTGGAATTAAAAGAATTTGTTGTACTGGTTGACCGAGTACAAAAAGCTGAAGAATTGAGTAAAGAAAAGAGACAAGCTGAGATGGAAGCTTGGACTTCAAGTAAAAGATTTGTTGGAAAGTCATATCAGTCATCCTCAAAAAAATTAAAGAAATATCATGATCGTTCCACTACCTCTACGGGGTATTTTGGGAAAGATAGATGTATATCATGCTCCAATCCAAGAACCCAGGTTACATCTGTAGCGAGTGCAGGTAGTGTTAGAAATACCAAACCCAGATGTAAGCACTGTAATAAAATACATTTTGGGGAGTGCCACATGAAAAGTAAAGCTTGTTTTAGATGTGGTTCTTTTGACCACTATCTCAGAGACTGCCCAGAAAAGCTTGAACAAAATACTGTTCAAACCTCAAGGCTGAGCAACTCCGCTAGAGGTAGACCACTTTGTAATCTTGGCAATGTGAGTGGTATCCAGGGTATGAAAAAGATTCAACCGTCAGATCTAAAGTACGAGCATCGGGTAGAACTTATGCTATTCGTGCACGTGAGAATAATTTCGCACCCGATGTTATTACTAGTACTTTTTCTCTTCTTGATACTGATATAATTGCTTTGATTGATCTTGGTTCAACATACTCATACATTTGCACGAATTTAGTGCCTAATAAAAATTTACCTGTCGAGTCCACTGACTTTGTAGTTAAAGTATCGAACCCCTGGGCCAGTATGTGATAGTGGATAAAATTTGCAAGAATTATCCGTTAATGGTATGGGGTTATTATTTCTCGGCTGATTTGATGTTATTACCATTTGATGAATTTGATGTAATTCTAGGCATGGATTGGTTAACTCAACATGATGCTGTGGTAAATTGTAAACAGAAGCATATTGTGTTGAAATGTCAGAATGGTGAAATGCTTTGTATTGAATCTGATAATTTGGATGGGTTGTGTAATGTGATATCAGCCATGTCAGCACAGAAATATGTTAGGAAAGGCTATGATGCTTATCTTTTTTCCGTGTTGGATACTAAAGTGTCTGAATTGAAGATTAAATTAGTGCCAGTTGTTTGTGAGTATCTTGATGTGTTTCCAAAAGAATTACTTGGATTACCGCCGGTAAGAGAAGTTGAATTTTCTATAGATCTTGTACCGAAAACAATACTGATATCTATAGCACCATATAGAATGGCCCCTACTGTGTAACGCCCCGAATTTTGGGCCTAAAAGTTTTGGATTTTGTGCATAGCGTCAGTGAGGAGGTTGCACATATGTGTTTTTGTAATATCCTGATTTTGGGCCTAGTCGGAATAGTGGTTTCGTGACCACAAAATTCGAGATAGAAATAATTATTTTATGATTATTTTAAGGTCTATGATATGATTGCATGATTGTGTGAAAATTTCGTGAAGAAATTTTATGCATAAAGTGCTTAATTTGAAATTTGGGACTAAATTGAATAAATTGCAAAACTTGTGTTCTAGAAGTATTTTGCATAAAATTGAATTAGATTATTAATTAGAGGTCCTTAAAGAGTAATTTTACCAATATCTAAGTCTATGGACAAAAATTGGACATGGATGGAATTTTGGAAAGTTTAGTAGTAAGGGCATTTTGGTCATTTAGGGTAAAATGAATTAAAATACAAGATTAAAAGCCAATTTTGCTCATCTTCAACCCCATGGCCGAATATAGCAAGGAGAAACCATGGCTAGGGTTTTCAAGCTTCCAAGCTCGATTGTAAGTCCGTTCTAGCCTCGTTTTTAATGATTTTTACGTTTTTGGAGTCCCGTAGCTCGATTTAGCTTATGCTAGCAATAATTTAACCTAGGGTTTATATTTGGAAAAATACCCATAGGTGAAATTTGTGTATTTTGGTGTTTATGATAGAATATGAGGTTTTAAATTATGTTAGACAACTTGTGCTACTCGGTTTTAAGTGAAAACGAGCAAAAGGGCTTAATCGGTAAAAATACCTAATAGTCATAAGTACATGTTAGAGTGAGAATTTGATGTTGCCATAGAAGGAAAAATGATCAGCATGTCATAAAACATAAGAAAATAGGCTGAATTTTAATTTACGAGCTTTGGGGCAAAAGTGTAAATATGCAAAAGTTTAGGGCAAAATTGTAATTTTTCCAAAATATGATTTTGGGTCAATTTGAATAATGTGAGTCCTAATTAGACTATATTTTAAATGATAGAGCAAGGAAAACTGAAATTGGGCTAAAATGGGAAAATACCAAGTTGTGGACGAAATGGTAAAAATAGCCATTTTCGCATACGAGGTAAGTTCATGTGTAAATAATGTAGCATAATTGTTATTTTTAAGTTATTGATATTAATTATGTGTTATGCTGAATTTCATCATGAAATGTATGCTTTGTGGTTAATTTCAAATAATGTGTAAATTATGTGAGCTACTTGTTAAATATAATTGTTACCGAGTATTGATTTGGCATTCTACGGAAGACGGCAAGAATAAGTGTTCGAGGAAAAGCCCGTTTGAACCTTAGGAATAGATTAGGATACAAGTGACATGTCACTAGGATGGTTGAGCATCCGAACTCGTTGAGTTGAGTCCGAGTTCACTTATGGATGCGAATGTCCGAACTCGTTGAGTTGAGTCCGAGTTCGTGAGATGTAACTAGGCATCCGAACTCGTTGAGTTGAGTCCGAGTTCACTTATGGATGCGAACGCTGAGCTCGTTGAGTTGAGTCCGAGTTCACTTATGGGCGGGTTACATGGTAGCTTGGCTACATATGTGGCACTTATGTGCAAGTTATCCATGTATCCGAATTATATTCCGATGTGTTCAACGGTAAAGTTCTACTCAAATGGAGGAATACTCAAGATGAAAGGGACGTATTGGTAAGTGTTGTGAAATGGATACTTTGAACAGGTATGTACTTAACCCTCGGGTTGAAAACTCGATATAACAACAATATGGTAAGATGATAAATGAAAAGGTGATATGAATGTCTTGGTGATGATTATGCAAATGATGTTTTATGTTTGCTTATATGGTTATGTTACTTGCTATTTGCATGTGAGCTTACTAAGCATTTATGCTTACTCCTCCTTTTCATTCCTTGTAGTGTTGACAAGCCACTCGGAAATCGGAAGCGGCCTGGAGGCACGCTCACACTATCCAGTATACCATCTTGGCATAATGGCTTGTATATTTTGAGTATGGCATGTATAGCATTATAATCATTTTGTATATATGGTCTTATGATATGGTTATTGAGTGGTATGGAAATAGAAATGCTTGGTAATGATTAGCCATTGGAATGGCTAATCATGATCATATTTGGTATTATGTATGTCAAATTGCTAGCTAATCCATGGAAACCATGAAATAGGTAAAATTTACCATAAAATAGATTCAGACAACAGCAGTGACGTGAGTTTGAAAAATCACTAAAAATAGTAGAAATGGAATTAAATAATGAATAAGTTATGGAATTGAAGCTTGATGAGTCTATTTTCATATGGACTAAGAGAAACAGGTTTATGAGATGTTTAAATTTTTGTGAAACAGGGCCAGAGCGATTTCTGGATCCCCTGTTCTGAAATTGGAAATTCACCATAAATTTTACAGAGATAATTAGAAATCACGCTTTATATGTACAGATTCCTTATTGAGTCTAGTTTTATTAGAGACAAACGGCATAGTCATTGAAGCTCTGTACAGGAGATATCTGATTCGTAATACACAGAGGTCGAGTAGTTGAACCACAAACAGGGAGACTTTAACTAATAAACTGTACTAATTGGCCCAACCAAAATTCTAGAAAAAATTAGTAGATATATATATGAGTCTCGTTTCAGGAAAAATTTACGAATTGGATTTGAGTTTCAGTAACTCGAGATATGATTTTTAAAGCGATCGTGATGCGTTAGCCACTTGTCCGGAAATTTTAAAATGAATTGTATGAAATTTGTTTAATTAATGAATTAAGTCCGTTAACACCTCGTGTTCGACTCGCAATGGTATCGGGTATGGGGTGTTTCATTTAGTGGTATCGAGCAGGTTTAGTCGGTTCTCGGACTAACCTAGCATGTGTAAAAGTTTAGCTATACATGCCACCGATGCGTGATAGTGTGATGTCTTCCGACGCGTATAAGTACCGTCTTATTTAGGCAGGTACTCTCCAACCGAAGCTGCGCCAACCATGTTCAATGTTAAGTAAAGGTATTTGAGTAAAATTATGATTATGATAAGTCTCGGTTCGAAAAGTATGAATAAAGGTTTATGATACATATGTGATAATATGTGAGATGAAAGTTCATGTTGTGATAAATATTCATATTTGCTTAATGCTCATATGATGTAGTGTATGTGGCTTACTTGATAAGATGAACGGAATAAATAAAAAGTAGTAGAGGTATGAATAAAGGTCATAATATCATAATACGAATGAAAATGTCCTTGTCTTGATTGGACGTTGAATGTTGATGAATGTTAATGATATACAAATTTTTATGAGATAAAGGATTATAATGAAATGAACTTATCTATGTTAAATTGTTGGACTGAATTATATGATTGTAATGATATGTACATGATGATGCACGAAATGAAAGTTGTGATTGTGATGCAAATATCTATGTTTGTTTGGCCTTATATAATGCCATGAGCATGAATTAATTTAATTAATTGAATGGATAAGTAAAGTCGTCTAGAAAACATAGAACGTATGCATAAGTATCTTGTCTAAATGGGACAATAGGAAAATTGGTGTAAGCCAACATGAATGAATGACATGATTTTGATGATGTTACTATGATGATGGAAGTTGTGTCATATGTGTATGTATAAGAAAGTCGAGTCGAGGTCCTACAACCCTCCCCTTACCAAAGTGGTACTTATAATGGAATTTCATGAGATTTGTATTGAATAAGTTTTCGGTTGAGAACCCAAAGAGTTCAAAGTGATAGAATAATTATAAGTATGATCCGAGATTGAAAATGAGCTGATAAGTAAAGTCGAGCCGTAAAGTATCGGATTGACGTAAAAATTATTGGAGTTATGCAATCGTCCTAGTTAGAAAAGGAATTCTCCTTGGTAAATCGAATTACTCAAGTGCAAGGTCGAGAAAAGTGTAAATCAAATTTATTCGAATTGGCCTTTTTAGTGAATGGTTTAATATAAAATTTGTGATGGCAGAACTAGTTGGGAAATGATATTTCAAATGTGAATTATCCGAGTGTGATGATTATGATGGGACGATTTAGCGATCTCTTTTGAGATGTTCTATGTGTTCACCCGTTCTCGTAAATATTTCTATGGCTATTGATCTTCGAAGAAATTCTTGTTATATGGGAATGTCTTCTAATTTGGTGTTGGATGAAAGCATTGGTAGTCTGATTGGTTTATAATTTATATTGCTCTATTTTATCGGGTATTCTATTTCATTTCGATCGATAAGAATTGATGAGAGAATTCATATGATATTATGATTCTGTTTCTTCTACTTGATGCTTCATCCGATATATATATATGGGAAGATATATTGATCTTGTTATATTTGATTTCGGTGGGATTAAATGATGTTTTCTTTTGGACTTTCTTTCTTTGAAGAATTATCGAGGTATTCTGTATTTTCTCTATGAATTTGGTTTTCGATTCTCGGCATAGTATCGTATCTTGGGTTTCTTTATCCCGGATCTCTTTATTCGGATTTCTTTATTCGGGTTTTCTATCTTGGATTTCTTTATTCGGTTTTCTTGTTATCTTTGTTCCATAATTTGTCAATTATGACTCATGTTCAAGTAACGTTCTTCATTTCGTGATAATCATGTCAAATATGACTATACTTCTAATTTGATCTTGGTAATGTGGTGATTTTAGTATTGGGATTTTTTCTAATTTCTTGGAAAGAATTTGACATCAGTAAAGGCATAGGTGATAAAAGCGCGAGTTTTAGTCGGTATGGTAAATTATTTATTTGAAAGATTTCATGTGACAATTATGTCAGGATTATTTTTCCCAAGTCTGATAATAGAATTTCATTTTGTACGGATAAAAGAGTAAATAGTTTGAACGAGAAGTGTATATTTAATAGAAAGAGTTGAATATTAGTTTAAGTCACTACGAATGATAAGGTTTCCATCTTGTGAAAGCTAAAAGTTTATTACATGTTGACAGAGTTCGGATAGATGAGAATATTGGTAGCAAAGCGTCGAACTAGACTAGTCTACATTGAGCAATGACTTCCTGACTTTCAGTAATGTATTGTTGTATGAATTGTGATGTGTTTCAAGACAGTGAGGTAATGTGATAGTTTAGAGCATCCGATGTTACATAAAATCGGAGTTGTTAAAGGGGTTAAAGCCGAGCATTGGGATCTATCAAAATTATCCTTGTCAATGTTGATATTGGGATGGAAATGAGAAGGATTATTCTTGAGGCCATATCAGAATTATTTTTATGGCGGAAAGAGGAAAATGTGATGTATCCTATTGTTAAATGTTTGGCGAGATCTATAAATCACATTTGTATTGAATGAATTCCTACTCATCGATTCGAGAATTTCAGGTCTCTTTGATTGTTGGATTTCTTGGAATTCGGTCTCCATTAAATCAAGTTGAGATCCGGGTTTTATGTCATGGTATCATGGGAAATTAAGAAGGGTTGAAAATTTAAGAACAGTTGAGAGTTGAGACTGTAAGCTTTTAGATCATATGAGAAATTGAAGAGATGTATTGGAGGTACAATCTAAGTGCAAGTTCTTGACACCAAATATGAGATTAAAAGTGAAGACCACTTTTTCGGTAAGATTTTGGGGACGAAAATCCTCGAAGGGGGAGAGTTGTAATATCTCGATTTTGGGCCTAGTCGGAATAGTGGTTTCGTGACCACAAAATCCGAGATAGAAATAATTATTTTATGATTATTTTAAGGTCTATGATATGATTGCATGATTGTGTGAAAATTTCATGAAGAAATTTTATGCATAAAGTGCTTAATTTGAAATTTGGGACTAAATTGAATAAATTGCAAAACTTGTGTTCTAGAAGTATTTTGCATAAAATTGAATTAGATTATTAATTAGAGGTCCTTAAAGAGTAATTTTACCAATTTCTAAGTCTATGGACAAAAATTGGACATGGATGGAATTTTTGGAAAGTTTAGTAGTAAGGGCATTTTGGTCATTTAGGGGTAAAATGAATTAAAATACAAGATTAAAAGCCAATTTTGCTCATCTTCAACCCCATGGCCGAATATAGCAAGGAGAAACCATGGCTAGGGTTTTCAAGCTTCCAAGCTCGATTGTAAGTCCGTTCTAGCCTCGTTTTAATGATTTTACGTTTTGGAGTCCCGTAGCTCGATTTAGCTTATGCTAGCAATAATTTAACCTAGGGTTTATATTTGGAAAAATACCCATAGGTGAAATTTGTGTATTTTGGTGTTTTATGATAGAATATGAGGTTTTAAATTATGTTAGACAACTTGTGCTACTCGGTTTTAAGTGAAAACGAGCAAAAGGGCTTAATCGGTAAAAATACCTAATAGTCATAAGTACATGTTAGAGTGAGAATTTGATGTTGCCATAGAAGGGAAAAATGATCAGCATGTCATAAAACATAAGAAAATAGGCTGAATTTTAATTTACGAGCTTTGGGGCAAAAGTGTAAATATGCAAAAGTTTAGGGGCAAAATTGTAATTTTCCCAAAATATGATTTTGGGTCAATTTGAATAATGTGAGTCCTAATTAGACTATATTTTAAATGATAGAGCAAGGAAAACTGAAATTCGGGCTAAAATGGGGAAAATACCAAGTTGTGGACGAAATGGTAAAATAGCCATTTTAAGCATACGAGGTAAGTTCATGTGTAAATAATGTAGCATAATTGTTATTTTTAAGTTATTGATATTAATTATGTGTTATGCTGAATTTCATCATGAAATGTATGCTTTGTGGTTAATTTCAAATAATGTGTAAATTATGTGAGCTACTTGTTAAATATAATTGTTACCGAGTATTGATTTCGGCATTCTACGGAAGACGGCAAGAATAAGTGTTCGAGGAAAAAGCCCGTTTGAACCTTAGGAATAGATTAGGATACAAGTGACATGTCACTAGGATGGTTGAGCATCCGAACTCGTTGAGTTGAGTCCGAGTTCACTTATGGATGCGAATGTCCGAACTCGTTGAGTTGAGTCCGAGTTCGTGAGATGTAACTAGGCATCGAACTCGTTGAGTTGAGTCCGAGTTCACTTATGGATGCGAACGCCGAGCTCGTTGAGTTGAGTCCGAGTTCACTTATGGGCGGGTTACATGGTAGCTTGGCTACATATGTGGCACTTATGTGCAAGTTATCCATGTATCCGAATTATATTCGATGTGTTCAACGGGTAAAGTTCTACTCAAATGGAGGAATACTCAAGATGAAAGGGACGTATTGGTAAGTGTTGTGAAATGGATACTTTGAACAGGTATGTACTTAACCCTCGGGTTGAAAACTCGATATAACAACAATATGGTAAGATGATAAATGAAAAGGTGATATGAATGTCTTGGTGATGATTATGCAAATGATGTTTTATGTTTGCTTATATGGTTATGTTACTTGCTATTTGCATGTGAGCTTACTAAGCATTTATGCTTACTCCTCCTTTTCATTCCTTGTAGTGTTGACAAGCCAGCTCGGAAATCGGAAGCGGTCGGAGGCACGCTCACACTATCCGTATACCATCTTGGCATAATGGCTTGTATATTTTGAGTATGGCATGTATAGCATTATAATCATTTTGTATATATGGTCTTATGATATGGTTATTGAGTGGTATGGAAATAGAAATGCTTGGTAATGATTAGCCATTGGAATGGCTAATCATGATCATATTTGGTATTATGTATGTCAAATTGCTAGCTAATCCATGGAAACCATGAAATAGGTAAAATTTACCATAAAATAGATTCGGACAACAGCGAGTGACGTGAGTTTGAAAAATCACTAAAAATAGTAGAAATGGAATTAAATAATGAATAAGTTATGGAATCGAAGCTTGATGAGTCTATTTTCATATGGAATAAGCGAAACAGTATATGAGCTATATTTTATGAGATGTTTAAATTTTTGTGAAACAGGGCGAGAGATTTGGATCCCTGATTCGACTTTGAAATTCACCATAAATTTTACACGCTTTATATGTACTGATTCCTTATTGAGTCTAGTTTTATTAGAGACAAACGGCATAGTCATTGAAGCTCATGCGAGGAGATATCGATTTGTAATACAGAGGTCGAGTAGTTGAACCTCAAACAGGGAGACTTTAACTAATAAACTGTACTAATTGGCCCAACAAAAATTCTAGAAAAAATTAGTAGATATATATATGAGTCTCGTTTCAGGAAAAATTTACGGAATTGGATTTCGCATTTCGTAACTCGAGATATGATTTTTAAAGCTACTGTGATGCAGTTAGCCATCTTGTCTGGAAATTTTAAAATGAATTGTATGAGCTGTTTAATTAATGAATTAAGTCCGTTAACACCTCGTGTTCGACTCTGGAAACGGTATCGGGTATGGGGTGTTACAGTTTTGTCATGCAATTTAATGACAGAATAGTCTTGCTTGTTTGGTGGTTAAGTGGAGTGTTAATAAATCTCAAGGTTCTAGGTTCGAGCTTTTGGGTGCGCATGTTTGCTTTTTATGTAATTTAATTTGATTTGTTTTAGTTAATAATTATAATCATTTATAATTATTAATTAATTATATTAAGATTTTCTATTATAATTTCTATTCTTTTTTTTTATTCACGTTCTCCTATTTTCTCTGGCTCTTCTGTTTTTCTTTATTTTTCTTTTTTGCTTTTGAGAATAACACTAAAAATTCAGTTTGGCTTGTTGACTTCGGGAATTCCACTCCTCTGTCGTCACCTCTGATCGAAAAATAGGTATGGGATTCGAACTGTAACTACGCTATTTCTATTAGTTTATTTAATTTGTAAACTCTCTATTCGGCTTTTCTTGAATGTAGGCTAACTGATTGGTTTTGGGTTTTAAGTCGATGAAAGTGATAGGAAGCATCGCTTTTTGATATATGTTGATAGGGCAAAGGCTAAGGATTATTCTGGTGGCTTAAACGGTGGTTTTGTGCTATTTTTGGGGGTGGTTTCGTGACCTCCCCGACGACCACACTGGCATGTGCCTTGGCACACAGCCGTTGGGATTTGGGAACTAGGGTTCCGGGCCAAACTGGGTGCCATACGACCTAGCTACACGGTCATGTGGTCGATTTGTGGATTTTATTGAAATTCACACGGTCGTGTCCCTCGGGCACATAGGCGTGTGGGTTTGGGAATTAGGGATTCTTAGTTTTGAGAGTCACACGGCCTGGCCACACAGCCGTGTAGCTGATTTGGAGATTTAGGGATCCCACAAGGGCGTGTGTTTCGGAACACACAGCCGTGTCTGGTGGGCACACGAGCGTGTGGGACCCTCAGACGGTCGTGTCTTCTCTGCACCTTATTTTAGTGTTTTTGGATAGTGAGTTAAATGGCCTATTCGTATGGCCGTGTTTCTACTTCACATGGGCGTGTGCCTCTATCACACAGCTGTGTGCTACCCTTCACGTGGGCGTTGGATCCTCATACGGTTGGATTGCTCCACACGGGCATGTGGCCTTATCTCGCCAAATAATGATTTTAGGTCGAACTTAAGTGTAAACGCAACTTTGTGTGTTCCAACCCTCGACTGAGCTTTACTGAGGGTAATTATGACTCTGATTTAGGCTTGATGTGTGTGTCATTTATGATTGGTTGTGTGATAAGTTTGATACTGAATTCGAGTTATGAGTGTGCACATGTATGATTCTATAACTGACTGATTGGATGTGAATGTCTGCTTCTGGTTGAGTATCTGAACTGGTATTCTGATTGTGTACATCTGACTACATACATACATACATATGCATAAACTATTTTGGGTGGGATTTTGAAGAGAAAGAAGATTGATTGAACTAGCAGCTATTCTATTGGTTACTAATAGGCCCTAATACCCAGAGGGTCGAGGGCGGTTCCAATACCCTGAGGGTCATGGGCTTTACTATTAACAGTATAGCAGATTATCGCATTGCACTGTATTGCATGTACGTTGGCCACGCTACGTACCATTGACTGAACTAGCAGTTTTACTGCAACCTATCGATATAGCGGATTGCCGCATTACACTATATCGCATGTACATTGGCTACGCTATATACTATTATCCGAGCTGGCAGTTCATACTGCATGCCTGTACTGTGGTTTACCGCATTGCATAGTACAGCTTATACGCTAGCTTTGCTGTATAATATACGTGATTGGCAGTCTATTTGCATATTAGTAGTCCCAATATCCAGAGGGTCGTGGATAGTCTTGATAGCCATCGTTGCCGAGCTTACCGGGATAACATCAGTTAGATAGTGCTGGGTTGGATAGGCCTTATGAGATCGAGTGGAGTGTTTGGCGGGACGAGCTTAAAGCTCTTATGAGGAGTGATGGGGGACGGAGAGGTGTGTTAGCTGGATAGGTGGGTTTTCTCATAACTCAATTGCATTCATATGCATCATACTAACTGTTCGACTGAAATGTCTGATTGACTGATCGACTGAAAGGCACTTGTACCTACGAGAATTTTATAGACTTTGACTACGACTGTCTCACTAGATAGTTACTGTGATTACTTAAGAATTACTGCTACTGTGTTTGAATGGTACATGAGACTCTGTGTGTGTCTAATTGACCCATATGACTGTAAAGCACATATGTTGTGTGTTGATTTTGGGCGAATTCGCTCAACTGTCATCTGTCTGTAAGTATGTTCTACTTCTGTAGTTTAACTAGT
This sequence comes from Gossypium arboreum, assembly GCF_025698485.1. Lineage (NCBI taxonomy): Eukaryota > Viridiplantae > Streptophyta > Magnoliopsida > Malvales > Malvaceae > Gossypium > Gossypium arboreum. The sequence continues at coordinate 134,250,519 of NC_069075.1, forward strand.
TTGATTTCACACTGAGCTCGAGTAGCTCACCCCTTCTTCTGTTTCTTCTTTTAGGTATAGTTCTTAATACGCAGAGGTCTTGGACAGTTTTGAAAGAAATGAACTATAAGTTTTATTTCAGTTTTTAATTGATATTCGGTTTAAGTTGAACTGTAAAATTTTATAAGACTATGGTACAATTTCAGTGTAAAACTTTTATTGATGCGGTTATTTTGTTAAACTTGCGGACGAAATTTTTAACGTATACATGTTTTTGGATTATTAATAAAATATATGTTTTGGGAAAATGGAACTAAGGTCGACTGGTTTTGTAAAATTTTCTCACGATCACTTCGGTGATCAATGTAACATCCTGGATTCGGTCTAGACTTCTAGGCCGGGTTTGAGGTGTTACATACTGAATTAAAGGAGTTGAAAGCATAGCTGCAAGAATTGATTGACAGAGGCTTTGCTTGACCAAGTTTTTTACCATGGGGTGCATTGGTTCTGTTTGTTAAGAAAAAGGGCGGATCATTGAGATTGTGTATTGATTATAGACAACTCAATAAAGTCACAATCAAGAATAAGTATACATTGCCCCACATTGATGATCTGTTTGATTAGTTGAAAGGTGCCACCGTGTTTTCAAAAATTGATCTCCGTTCTGGTTATTATCAATTACGAGTGAAAGACTCGGATGTGCCAAAAACAACCTTTAAAACCAGGTACGGACATTATAAATTCCTTGTGATGCCGTTTGGCTTGACTAATGCACCTGCGATATTTATGGACTTGATTAATAGAATTTTCAAACCGTATCTGGATAGATTTGTTGTTGTATTCATTATTGATATTTTGGTATGTTCCCGAGATGAAAATAACCATGTTGATCATTTGAGAATCATTCTGCAAACTCTGTATGAGAAATAATTGTATGCTAAATTGAGTAAATGTGAATTCTGGCTTCGAGAATTTAGTTTTCTGGGACATATAGTATTAGCTGAAGGCATTAGAGTTGATCCGAATAAAATTTCAGCAATTGTTAATTGGAAACCACCGAAAATGTATCTAAAGTCAGAAGTTTTCTGGGATTAACTGGTTACTATCGAAGATTTGTATAGGGATTTTCGATGATAGCTTCGCCGATGACACGGTTGTTGTAAAAAGATATGAAATTTGAGTGGTCTAATAAATGCCAGCAAAGTTTTGACCAGTTAAAAGACCTATTGTCTGAAGCTCTAGTTCTAGTTCATCCTGAATTGGGTAAAGAATTTGTGATTTACAGTGATGCATCATTGAACGATTTAGGTTGTGTTTTTATGCAAGAAGGTAAAGTAATAGTCTATGCTTCTAAACAGCTTAAACTACATGAAAAGAATTACCTGATACATGATCTTGAATTAACAACAATTGTATTTGCCTTAAAAATTTGGCGACACTATCTGTTTGATGTCACAGAAAGATTTGAATCTAAGACAACGCAAATGGCTTGAACTACTAAAAGATTATGATCTGGTTATTGATTATCATCCGGAGAAAGCAAATGTCATTGCAGATGCTCTAAATAGAAAGTCTTTGTTTGTTTTATGAGCAATGAATAACCGGTTGTCATTGACAGATGATGGCTCAATTTTAACTGTAAAATCAAAACCAATATTTCTACAGTAGATTTGTGAAGCCCAGAAAAATGATGATGAGTTATAGGCTAAACGAGTACAATATGAGTCGAATTCTGATTCAAAATTTGAAATTAGACCTGATGATTGTCTGCTATTCTGAGGCAGAGTCTGTGTATCGAAGAGTTCGGAGCTTATACAGAAAATTTTGCACGAAGCTCATAATGGTACTATGTCTGTTCATCCGGGGTGTAATAAAATGTATAATGACTTGACAAAGATGTACTGGTGGCCAGAAACGAAGCATGATATTTCTAAATTCGTATTTAGATGTTTGATATGTCAGCAAGGTAAAGCTGAATACCAGGTAACTTCGGGATTATTATAGCCAGTTACGATACCGAAATGGAAATGGGATAGAATTACCATGGATTTTGTGTCGGGATTACCCTTATCTTTGAAAAAGAAATATGCTATTTGGGTAATCGTCGACCGTTTAACGAAGTCTGCACACTTTATTTCAGTACATATGGATTTCTCATTGGACAGATTAGTAAAGTTATATGTTTTTGAGATTGTTAGATTACACGGAGTGCCAGTCTCCATTATTTCTGATAGAGATCCTCAGTTTACATCCTAATTCTAGAACAAGTTACAAGAAGCTCTGGTTACGTAGTTACATTTCAGTATTGTATTCCATCCTCAAACTGATCAAAGTGTGTGATTCAGATTCTTGAAGATATACTTTGGTACTGTGTATTAGAATTCGAAGGTAATTGGGAAAAATATCTGTCATTAGTTGAATTTGCATATAATAACAGTTATCAGTCAAGTATAAAGATGGCATTGTATGAAGCTCTATATGGTCGTAAACGTAGAACTCTGTTGTGTTGGACTAAGCTCAGTGAGAAAAAGATACACGGAGTTTATTTGATTTGTGAAACTGAAGAAAAAGTGAAAGTGATCAGAGATAGTTTGAAAACAACTTCTGATCGTCAAAAATCTTATGCAAATATTAAACGAAAAGAAATAAAACTTTAGGTTGGTGACAAGATATTCTTGAAAGTATCGCCTTGGAAGAAATTTCTTCTGTTTGGCCGTAAAAGAAATCTAAGTCCAAATATATCGAGCCATATGAGATCATTGAAAGAATCGGACCTGTTGCGTACCGATTGACATTACCGCCAGAGCTTGATATGTTTTCCACGTGTCTATGTTACGACGGTATCGGTCAGATCCTTCACATGTTATCTCTCCAACGGAGGTTGAGATTTAGCCTGATATGATTTACAGTGAAAAATCGATCAAAATTCTGGCACGTAAAACAAAAGAATTGAGAAATAAAATGGTAGCTTTAGCAAAAGTCCTCTGGAAATGACACGATATAGAAGAGGCTACTTGGGAACCTGAGAAAACAATGAGAAAGCAATACTCGAACCTCTTTACTGGTAAGATTTTCGAGGACAAAAAATTTTAAAGGAGGAGAGTTGTAACATCTCGTTTTTAGTGAAATTAGAACAGTGGTTTCAGGACCACAAATCCAGTTCGTAAGAAATATTATTTTATGGTTTACCGTATGATAGGAATATCGTATAAAAATCTCGCTAAGAAAATTTCACCGATTACATGTTTAATTTAATAGAAAGGACCAAATTGCATAAAATGTAAAAGTTAAATTCTAGTAACTATAGGTATCAAATAGCTATAGAATTCAAAATTAGAGGTCCTTAAATGACAAATAGACCATTAAGAGGAGTTAGTAGATAAGTATGATAATTCATCTATGGAAAATTAAATAAAGAAAAGGACTAAATTAGAAAGATGAAATAATAAAAGATGATATTTTAATTAAATAAGAAAATATCATCATTTTCATCGTCTTTCCCAAACAAAAAGACATGGAAACCTTAGTTGGAAGAGCTTGAAGTTAGCAAGCTTACTTGGCTTAATTGGGTAAGTTATCTTGTTTTGTATTTAGTAATTTTTATGTTTCCGAATCGTAGTAGCTTAATTTAGCTATCTCGGGGATTAATTTTCAAATTTATCAAAATATTAAAGTTTTGCCATGGATGAGTATGCATGAATTATGAAATTTATGGTGGGAAATGAAAGGTGAGACTAAATTGTAAAGATGAAAAATTCATGGAAAAATTCTAAATTTTATGAAATATATGGGCTGTTAATGTTACATGTAAAAATCGGCTAGGCTTGTAATAAGGATTAAATTGCATGAATTTCATTTTTGGAGCCTAGGGACAAAATCGCAATTAATTAAAAGTATAACAGTAAAATGGTAATTTTGCCTAATATGTGAATTGAATTGAATATGAATTGTATTAAATTGAGTTAAATTTACTCGTATAGATCTATATAGACGAAATACGAAATAGATCGAGGAAAAGAGAAAGTGTCAAATTAGTAGACAACAAATCAACGAACATTTGTCAAAAGGTAAGTTCGTGTAACTAAATTTTGTATATTTATATGTTTAAATTGAATGTTCTGTATGTGTATTGTATAATTTACATGTATGAAAATCGGTCACATATTCGATAATGCTCGATAAGTATTAAGTCCCGATTGAATAAATAAAATTCGATGGATACAGGGTTCCCGAAGCAGACATACCATAGCTCGAAAGAGCATCCCGTTATTAGCCCTCATGAGCATCCCAATATTTGGCCCTCTCAATCTTCCCGTTATATGGTTCTTACGAGCTTCTCGTTAATAGTTCTTCAGAGCATCCCGATCGGTCGTGATCTTGCATGTGTTGTAGGCACACTGCAGTTCTTATGAGTGTCCCGTTATATGGCTCTTCGTGAGCTTCTCGATTAAAGGCTCTTTGTGAGCTTCTTGATTAATGGCTCTTCGAAGCTTCTCGATATTGGCTTGCTTGAACTTCCCGATGTATGGCTACCTGGAGCTTCCTAATTAATGGCTCTTCAGAGTTACCCATTATTGGCTCACATAAGTTTCCTGATTATGGCTTTTATGAGCTTCCCGTTATACAGCCTAGATAAGCTTCCCGTTACATGGCTCACATGAGCTTCCCATTATATGACTTGAGAGAGAACTTTCTTTTTATGTGCTCATATGAGCATTCCTGGATATGAATTGAGGATTTATAGTTTTGTACACTTTATGTGTACTACCCTTGTATCCATCGATATATTGAATGATTCAACGGGTAAAGTTCCGATATGAGATAAAATAAATTCAAGATGAATTACTATGAGAAATATTTGAAGTACAAAGATATGATATGTACATGTTCACGGATACTTGAAGTGATAAATACATGTATATGAAAATTGAATATTGATGAGCTCATTCATATTTCTTTGTATTTATGTGAATTACATGACTAATATGCTTGATGAGGATATGTGTTTAAGCAATTGACCAAATTGGTTTGAGCAAGTTTAGTTAGCTTACCTTAAATGTGAAATAAATGGTAAGTTAATTTCCTGTTATAGGAACTTACTAAGCATTAAATGCTTAGTTTGTTTTATTTCCTCTATTTTATAGAAACCAGGAAGCTCGTTGAGGTTAGAAGTTGGTCGGAGCCACATCACACTATCAATCGCCCTTTTTCGATATATTTATTAAATCAACTTTGGTATAATGGAATCTATAGGTTAATTTGGCCATTGATGGCATGCAAATATTTTGTTGTGATTAGCCATTTGAATAGCTTATGTTTGATACATTTTGATATATATAAGTATATGGCCTTATCATGGTTTATATGTGTCTTGGTATAGTTAATTATTGGTTAACTAATAGGCAAATTGTAACATGGCTTGAGTTGGTATAATTGGTATAGATATGATTATATATATGTAAGTGATCAAATTGTTAAGCATGGATACTTGATTATATAAGATGATATGATATGCATAAGACTTGGTTATGGTTTGATTCAAATGTTTTATATTGGATTGGGAATGTATTTAAGTGTTAATGTAGGTGGAGGACAAATTTGGGTGAGAAATAAGGCTTGGAAATGACCTTATTTTGTCCACACGGGCATGTGTCTCAGCCGTATGTGACACACGGCCTAGCACATGGGTGTGTGTTTTAGTCATGTGTCCTCTGCATATTTGAAATTTCAAAACAGAATGCTCAAAATTGATCACACGGCCTGGCACACGGGCATGTGGCTTAGCCGTGTGACCCCTGTACCTACACATAGCATAGCACATAGGCGTGTGACTTGGCCGTGTAACCCAAGTCAGAGAGTTACACGGGTACAAACACGGGCTGGTACAAGACAGTGTGCCCTATTTCGAATGCCAACACGGCCTAACCACACGGGCGTGTGTCCCCTGCACCATTGAAAAATTTTAAGACTTAGCAAAAAATTTTCTGAGTACCCGGTTTAGTCCCGACTTGTTTCTAATGTATGTTTTAGGCCTCGAGGGCTCATATAAGGGACTTTATGAATAATATCTGACATGGATATTAAATAATATGAAATGTCTGTATTTGATCTGTTTATTCCGGTAATGCTCCGTAACTTTGTTCCGGAAACGGATATGGGTTAGAGGAATTACACTTAAAAAATGAACGAACTGACTTGTGTCTTAATATTGAATACTTCGGTAGTTTAATAAAAAAAAGAATAAGGAAGAAGGGAATGTGTGCTTGAGAACGCATTTTAGCAAAATCAATTTTAGCAAACGCGTTCTTGAAAGGGTCTTCAGTGCGCTTGAAAACATACCCAAAATTCCCGAGCTCAGGGCATCTATGGTAAGATGCCCTAGGCTCGGGAATCTCGGGTATGTTTTCAAGTATCTCTTTTAGATTTTCGATGAAAATACCTATTTTGTGACACGTTTTTAACCTAAGATGCCCTGGGCTCGAGAATCTCGGGTATGTTTTCAAGTACCTTTTTCAAATTTTTGATAAAAATGCCTATTTTGTGACACGTTTTTAACCACGGATCGGTGTTTTTCTTTTCAATCTCACCCGTCCCCCGCGCCTATAAAATGGGAACTCTCCTTCCATACTCTATCATCCCTAAACTCATCATCTCTCCCGATCATCATCCCTCTACTTTACAATATTACTCTCTCAATTTTCTTCATCGCTTTAGTGTTCAACATCTTTGTTGATAATATTTATTCTTGTTTGAGGTATTCTTGAGCCATCGACGATGCAATATCGCTTCGAGAGACACACATTTCATATATCGTGCCGAGATGTGACTATTACCTAAGAAACTTATCCTATGAAAGTTAGTTTCTAGGGTGACGGTGCTTTATATGGTCACGGGTACGTCAAAGTCTCGGTTGACGATCGTTATGAGGTCATGGATCGTAGTACAACTGGGGAGCCAGATGACGGTCGTTATGCGGTCACAAGCTCAAAATTTTTGGATACTCGAATATATTGCCTTATAAATACCATACAGAAGCTTGAGGGCATAATCATAGGAAAAAACTATAGGGCTTCCTACTATAATCGACATAATTTTTTTCTCCATTTCCACACAGCTAATATCTTTAACCTTTGTTCTTATCCAAATGCAGGCATCGTCGTGGACGCAAGAGAACTTTCAGACGGGTAGCGACTATTTCACTAGAGTAAAGTTGATGCTCTTTTCAGGGCAAAAGCGATTGTCGTTGTTAAACAAGCCATTAATAATTACAACCACTATCGCGCCAACCGAAATTTGACCTCTACTACACCGAAACATCCACTTTCCGCCTAAGAGTCCTATTGTGTCCACATGGGTGTCAGCCTTTGGATAAGAATGAAAGGTTAAAGATGTTGACTGCTTGAAAATAGAGAAAAAATTACATTGATTACATCAGAAAGCTCTTCGTTTTTCCCTATGATTATGGTCTCAATCTTATTGATATACATAAGACATCATTTGCGGATATCAAAAAAGCTTGAACTCGTTACCGCATGACAACCATCAACTGGCCCCCCAATTATACTCGAACCCATAACCGCATAACGGCCGTCAACTAGCCCCAGTTATATTCGAGCCCTTGACCACATAACGGTCGTCAACTGGGACCTTCACTTAGGCTTCGACCCGTGACGTATCAAGTACTGTCGCCCTCAAAACCTAATAAAAACCTTAAATCTTAAACCAAAAAACCCCAACCCTAATAACTAACCCTAATCTTAAAAAACCCTAAAAAAATCGGTGGTCGAGGAGAGAGAGTGTGAAAACGCGTTTAGTGAATACGCTTTCACACTCTCTATCCATATCAACTTATTTTTCTAAATCTTGTAAAAACAACCTATTTAACCAATTAACTAAAAACAGTAGTTTCGGGAGTTTTCGTCTTGAAGTTTGTATCCGCTGAATCACATGGGAGAGAGATTATGTTAGATACCAATTTGATTACTAAAATACTAAAATGTATTTATTTCTAGATGTGGTCGTGGATAAGCTTTTGCTTTTGTTAGATATCACCTATTGATATCAATACGGCATAAGTAATGGTTATGGGATGGGTTAAGGAAAGGCTTGAAACAAAAGGAAAAGTCAGCATCAATAGCTACAGTTTCCATGATATGAAATGTTGATAAGATTACGACGTGTGGTTGTAATCATACTGGAATTTAGTCATAAATGTATGTACAAGCTTACGAATCACACATACTTTTACTGGTCCAAATATTAAAAAATAAAATAAAACAAAAATTGCTAATTTTGAGAGAAAGTAATAATGGTGAACCATTAGCTGATCATTGGAATAATTTTATGATCTTACCCTCTTTGGAAACCAAAGCCAAAGGTCAAGGTGATGAAAGAGTGTTTTATGGTCCCTAGAGAAAAAGCCTTCATATCAATAGGAATTGAGATTTTTAAAAATATATATATTTTAAAAATAAGGATTTAATAATTTTTAAAGAAGAAAAACTTTCATTGAAATGCCCTGAAGGGCCGTTATGAGCTATGATCTTTGTTGTTGAGTGGTTACCTTACAAAGTCCATTTTAGGTTACCAAAGAAATAAGTTTGTTGCATGGACATGAATTAAAGATCTCTTGTGGGTGTGCTGGTATCCACCGAAAAATAAGGCTCTCTCAATCATCACCTTTCAGTAATTTGTGGGCATTTTATTTTGATAATAAATATATTTTGTTATTATTAGTCTAAATAACAATAATATCATTAATATCTATTTTTTTACAAATCAATCATAATTTTTTTTAATTTTTAAATAAGAATGTATTTGAAGTCAAATTTATCTACCATAACAACTATATTAAAAGATATAAATCCGGAGAAATAGAGTGAAAGGAAAGAATTGTGAAGCGGAGAAGATGGGTGGGCGTTGAGTCCACTTGTATGGTTGAAACTTGAAAAGCTTCTTCCGATTCTTTTCTGTCGTCCATAGAGATTTTAAGTTTTGTGGACTTGTATATCCCAAAAGGAAAATCAAATTGGGAATGCACGTACTCCATCTATTATACTTAAAAATGACTTGTTTTCAACGCCATAATTGCAAAAATTAAAATAAAAATTAAAGAGATTGAATAGTTATGAATTATTTAGTGAAATTTCTCGATTTTAACATGGTATTTATCTTATATCAAGCCATGCCACATAAAATGTGTTGATTGGCTAAAAGAATGGTATTTTCTAATAGTATATGTGTTTATGGGTTGGGTTAGTCTGTTTGAAAAATGAGATAATTTTAGTAAAAATATAGGCCCAAAAAATGGACTTAAACAAAAAAATAGGCCTCGAGTCAGACTATTTTAGCCCGGCCTGGCTGCAAAAAAAAAAAAGAGATTACTTTTTTGTTACTTTTTTTATTATTTTCTTGTTGTTTTTGCACTTATTTGCTATCATTTAACAATTATGTTGCTACTATTTTGTTGTTAGTATTTGGATATTATATAACTCTTGTTTTACTGTTTGTTTTGTTATTATTTTAGAGGCATTTCAAATTTACTTGTTAAGATGCATTTATCTTAGTGTTATTTAGACTAATTTACCTAAAAAGGCCCATTTTCAAGTATATTTACGGAAATAGGTCGATTACAAAATTATTTACCAGAAAGGGCCGATTTTGGCAAAACGCTCCCATGTAGATGCGTTTTAGGGGGGAAATGTTAGTAATTCGTGCCCCTATGGGAGCGTTTTTACCACGTCAGCAAAAAAAGCGCTGATGAGGACGTGCTTTGTTGACGTAGCAAAAACGCTTCCCCAGGGGCGCGTTTTGCTTTGTGTTTTTATAGGTTAGTGATTTTTGCATGTTTAGTCCCTAGGTTTTTTAGGGTTAGGGTTTTGCTAAAATAAGTTAGGGTTTAGGGTTTAGGTTTTTGTTAAAATAAGTTAGGGTTTAGGATTTTAGTAGATTTTAAAAATAAATCTGGATTTAGTGTTATTTTATAAAAATTATTTAAATTAGTGTTTATGGTTTTTCTACAGTAGTTCCTGAAAAAATAATTTTGAGAAGACGTTTCTGAACAAATGTGTCAAAAACGCTTCAAGCAGGATGCAATGTCAGCAAAATTTTTGAAAAAAAACTCCCACGTGGACACTCTTTTTCTATAGTAGTTCCTGAAAAAATGATTTTAAGAAGACGTTTACGAACAAATAATGTCAAAAAGCTTCAAGCAGGATGCAATGTCAATAAAATTTCTAAAAAAACTCCCACAAGGACGCTCTTTTTCTACAGTAGTTCATGTTTGGCTTTAGACTATAAATAAGGCAAATTTCATTCTCAGGTTGCATAAGTTACAACAAGAAAAATTAGAGAGGCTAAGCAGAATAGAAGTTGAAGATGAGTGAACGTATTAGTACTGTTATATACTATGATTGTGAGGTCTATAACACCGAGAATGGCATTTTTTATCAGAGAACACAGCGTGAATGGTTTTTAACAAGAGTAAAGATTTTACAGAATTTCGTAAAAGAATTAGGCGCAAAATCTTCAAAACAAAGCCAAGTAAGGTTTCTTCTATTACGTATCAATTTTGTGCTTCGATTGATCCCGTGACATGTGACTCATTTGATATCAAAGGTGGTTATAGCTTTGAGCTAATGGTGCAGACTCATTTCGCTAGTGGATCACCCTATCTTGAGTTATAAACATTTGCGACTTCAACATCAATTGCTATTCGAGAGGAATACACGACGCCTAGCCAACACTCCGTTAGTGAGAGGCAGAACACGAAAGCGTCCGTGTTTTGTGGCAGTATGGAAAACACAACTCTTGCACGACACTCGATTAGTGAATGAGACATGCACATCGGTGGGTCGATGTTCGATGCTGGAAATATGTATTGGGGAATGAAATCAAATTCTAGTGGTTGGCAATCCGCATCTGATTGAGGACATTATGAAACATCCAAAAGAAGGGATGATGTACTCTCTATGACGTCCACCGGCAAAGGGACTTCATACATTGCAAATAATGGTGGATTGGATAATGAGTTCGATGTGGATCCACCTCAAGAGCCCAGCCCTGGTGGTGCAGAAGTTGCATTATTTTCTAAACTGAAGCCTGTTTCATTTGAACCTAAAGACATTGAAAGGGGTTCAGTTGAAGAAAAAGAAGATTCGTGATTCAGGGTGTACTCGCCTCCAGCCTACATGCATAATGTTGATATATTGATAGATGATGCGTTGAAGTTTCCAAATCTACCACACAGAACACATGATCGTACAGGTTCGTTATTAGATTCGGGTGAATTGAAAGTTGGTAAGGAATTTTCCAGTAAGGATAATTTTCTTGGTACTTTGAAACAACATAGCATCAATCACGGGTTAACTACAACGTGGTTAAATCCAAAGCCAAGAAGTTTGAGGCCAAGTGTGCAGTGCAAGACGGTACATGTTCATGAAAAATCATGGCTTCTTTTAGGAAAAATACAAGCTTGGGGGAGATAAAAAAATACAAAGGTCCATATACTTGTGTTGCAGGTACAGTATCACTAAGTGTTTAGGGTTTTGAATAATAATGTTATTACTTAATGTTACATTATTTAACGTACTTCTTTGACAGGTGTTTCACAAGATCATCCAAAGATGGGTTCAGGTATGATAGTTAGCTTAATACTACCGATGTTGAAGGTAGATCCGAAGACTTCTGTGTCATGCATAATTACCAGTATTCGTAGCCAATTGAGGTACACGCTCTCTTACCGCAAGGCTTGGATAGATAAGCAAAAGGCGTTGGAAAAGATGCATAGTGGGTGAGACACTTCATATAATGAGGTTTGGCAGTGGTGTCAGGTGCTAGAAAGGTACGTCCCAGGTTGCATAACAGACCTTAAAACGGTCCCTGCGTACTACAACGACCGATTACTCCATGAATGTCAAGTGTTCAAGCATCTATTCTGGAGCTTTAAGCAATGCCAGGATGCATTTGTGTATTGCAAGCCATTAGTACAAATTGACGTTACCTTTATGTATGGTAGATATACCCATCGGCTATTACTAGCTGTGGCATAAAATAACGGTGCTAGAATCCTTCTAATTGTGTTTGCAATAACACTAAGGGAGTGAAGTGATGATTGGGATTTCTTTCTTTCTAAGTTAAGGTGGCATGTATGCCCCCAACCTGATATCTGCATTATATCAAATCGAGGCACTAGATTACTAGCCACAATTGAGCAACAGGGAAGCCTATGGGATCGCACACACCATCAGAATTGTCTAAGGCATGTTGTGTCCAACTACTACGGGCAATATCGGTCTACGACTAAATGACAATAAGTGACCAATATGGGTATTTAATCTCCATTAATATACTTTCATTTGTAATGTTCAATTTATTCTTAATGGAATATTGGTATGTAATTTTCACTATCAACTTATATTGGCAGGGTATGAGATCAATAAAGACCGTTTTCATGAGATGTTGAGGATTTTGCGTTCAGTTAATGATGAAGGAACAAACTACCTTTGTAATATACCTTTTGAACAATGGACACAAGCATACGATGATGGCCTACGATATGGTCATACGACCGCAAACCTGGCTGAATGGATAAATTCTGATATAAAAGGAACGCATCATTTACTGATAACTTCGGTTGTGCGAGAGACATATTTTCGTTTGGCGGCACTATTTCCAAAGTGAGCAGTGAGTTATAAAGGCCAAATGTAGGAGGTCATGTATAGTTCCGGAAGGTTTTGCAGGAAATTAACAAGGCGAAGGCGAGGGCCAACACGATGCAGACAGTGTGTCACGATCGCGACAACCTATAGTTTCGTGTGACGGAGTTTGACAGATCGAGCCAATGTATTACTGGTGGGAAATGTTGTGTACACCTGATAAATAAGACTTGCGACTATGGGACGTTTGACGCACTTCGTTATCCATGCGCTCATACAATTGCTGTAACAGTCCGGTTTAGACCTTAGTCGGAATAGTGGTTTCGGGACCATAAAATCTGAGTTCAAAAAATATTTTAATATTATTTTCTGTGTCTGTGATATATAAATTTGTATCTGTGAAATTTCTGTGATTTAATTTGTCTGTTTCTGTGCTCGATTTTACAAAAAGGATTTAATCGCGTAAATGATAAAATCTGTATGTCAGATATTCAATGTGTTTAATTGGCATGGCTTTGTATTATATGGCCTTATGTGGCAATTATTTCATTGAATTTTTGCCTGGTCATAAATAACCTTGTCTCATGTAATTTATATGTTTATTAATGAAGGATACAAGGGTAATTCATGCTTTAACATGAATTAAAGAAAACAAAATTCATGCATGTGTTCATAAAACACCTATTAAAACCGAAAATCAAAGAAAATAAAAAGAAGAAAACTCTTTTAGGTTTCGGCCTTTGTTATGAATTTTCGTCTGTTTTTGATAATTTCTACGTTTCTGTGATCGTTGCTTCGTGTTCTTCAAAGCCCATGTCTGAATTTTTGTTTTTGTTAAAGATTTCATGAAATTCCATTGTTGATATCATGAGCTTTGTGATGTTTTTGGATGAATTATGAAGGCTTGGTAAATGATTATCATGTTTTATCTTTGGATTTTTTATGAAATAGAGCTAATTGGGCTAATTTGTGAAAATGAGGTTTTGAAGGACTAAATTGTGAATTAAATATGTTATTTGGGCTTGTATGGAATCCATGTATATTTGGCCAAGCTATAGTCTTGGTGAATTTTGCATATTGGTGCTTTTGTGGAAAATGGACTAAATTGTCAAAGTGTGAAAATGTAAAGGCTAAAATGTAAAGTGCCCTAAATATGTGTATATGGATTAAATTGAATGAAATGAATGATTGAATGGTTGAATTTGTATTGTATTAGATCAAGAACAAAGAAAATCAGACTTAGATCGGGGGAAGTCTAAAATAGTTGAATAGACGACTCTTTTTACCCGAAATCCGTCTGAGGTAAGTCAAATTACAATTACGTGTTAATTGAAATAAATTCTGTACATATAAACTGTAATTTGTATTGGATGGCCTTGAGAGCTTGATAAATGGATTTTGAATAAATTCTGATAATATGATAGTATCCGAAAAGCTCTGTATGTTTCTAAAAGAAAAGTTAACATCTGTCTGAGACATCGTATAAGACCGTGTCTGAGACACAGGCCTTGATTGAGATTTACGTATAAGACCATGTCTGGGACATTGGCATCGTATTTGATTTCGTGTAAGACCCTGTCTGGGACAGAGGCATTGATATTGAATTACTTGTAAGACCACGTCCAGGACGTCGACATTGTACTTGGTTATGAACATCTGTATCGTTTCTGAACCGTCTGATGATAGCGTACGAAATATGAGTATATGAAATGTATAACCTATGCAGGTACGTTTGTATCGTACTAAATTTCTGAATATGAAAAACTCTGTCTCTGTGAAATATGTATGGAATGGGAAATGAAGCATGACATATATGTAAACAATGGTGTATGGTTAAGTATGAATTATTCTATGAAATGGTTATGAATCTATATGGTTGAATGGTACATATATGCTTTAGTAATTAGACCAATTGTATTTGGCTTACTAAGCTCTTTGTAGCTTACTATGTGTGTTTACTATCTATTTTAAAGTTATCGTAGCTACTGAAGGCTCGGGGATAGTTGAGGATCGTAACCACACTATCGATCTCATTTTAGTACTTTTGAAAGTATATATATTTTAAAGTATGGCATGTATATATATATTTTAAAGTATGGCATGTATAGGCTAGAAGGTCTATGTATAAGTTTTGATGTGTATATATTATGCCATGAGAGTTGGCTAACAAATGACAAGTTTGTGTATGGTTTTGGTGTATGTTTGTAATGTGCTAAGTTCTAATGTGTTTTGGTCATTCTTAAGCATGAAATTGGTTGGAAATTTTGGTATTAATGTTGTATATTATTGCTTGTAGGTTTGGCCCCAAGAGAAGTGGCAAATTGGCTTAAACCAAGCCTGCATTGTGCCACACAGTCAGGGTACACGGGCGTGCCTTGTAGCCGTGTAAGAAAAGCAGTATTCCCCTAAGAATCACACGGTTTTGACACACGGGTGTGTCATATGGCCATGGGCTAAAGTCAGTAGCTAGCTAAGTATCACACGGCCATAGTACACGGACGTGTCTATTGGCCATGTGAAAAAGTCAGTATAGGACCTATTTTTGTCACGGCTGGTTCACATGGGCGTGTTTAGTGCCCGTGTTGACACACGGCCTAGTCACACGGTTGTGTGACTTTAACCATTTGATAGAATTGGTTAAGTTCTAAAAATTTTGAATAGGTTCAATTTAGTTCCGATCTTTCCTTAAATGTATGTTTTAGGTCTCGTAGACCACATTGTTGAATAAATTAACGATGAATGCTTCTGTATTGATAATATATGATATCTGTGATTCTGAATTGGCCCAAAATGTTTTGTTTATCTGGTAATGCCTCGTAACCCTAATCTGATGTCGGTTACGGGTTAGGGGTGTTACATTTTATTGGTATCAGAGTTATAGTTTAGTCGTTTCTAGGACTACCATAGCGTATTTGAGTCTAGCTATACATGCCATATATCTGAATCTGTGATAGTACGATGACTCCTGACATTGAAATATGCTTTTATATAGCAAATAGATCACGATAGAGCTGTAGTTGACGATGTTGAAAGCAATGCGCCTGCTCCCATGCAAGGGACAGTGCAAGATGATTCACGACCGGCTATAAGTAGCCGTGATATTAAGGCTAAGAAAGCCTTCTATTAGATTATGAATAATTGGTTCACTTAGTATATTAGAACCAATCCGACTATACAACAACCTCCACCGCCGGTTAATCCTTCTCAAACTCCTAATATGCCACGAGTGAATCTGGTACAGTTGAGTAGACCACTGGTTGATAAGATTAGAAAGTATGGGGCTAAAGAGTTTCGAGCTACAACGAATGATGATGCTGAAAGAGCCGAATTCTGGTTGGAAAATACAATACGAGTGTTTGATGAAATGTCTCTGAATCCTAAGGAATGTGAAAAATGTGCCGTCTCACTTCTGAGAGATACAGCATATCATTGGTGGAGAACTTTAATATCTGTAGTCCCAAGTGAACAGATTACGTGGGATTTCTTCCAATTTGAATTCCGAAAGAAATACATTAGTCAGAGATTCATTGATAAAAAATGTAAAGAGTTTCTCGAGCTTAAACAGGGCCGTATGTCTATTACTGAATACGATCGTGAATTTGTGATATTAAGCCAGTATGCCCGAGAATGTGTATCAAATGAAGCAATAATGTGCAAAAGGTTTGAAAATGGATAAACGAAGATATCCGTTTGTTAATTGGAATTCTTGAAATTAAAGAAATAGTTGTGCTCGTTGAGCGAGCTTGTAAAGCTGAAGAATTAAGTAAAGAGAAAAGAAAAGTTGATTCTGAAGCTAGAGATGCTAGAAAGAGATCTTCGAGTAGATCATTTTAGTCTGTGCCAAAGAAATTCTGAAATGAACAAAGTCATCCAAATGCTAATGTGGGACATTTAAACCGAGATCGAGCTAGATCGCATACAAACTTTAGAGTCTCTGCTACTTCTGTTGCAAGTGTTGAGAATGTCCGATCTGAGAGACCTAAATGTAAACATTGTGGAAAAAGGCATCCGGAAAATTGTAGATTGAATGATCAAACCTGTTTTCGATGTGGATCTTTAGATCATTTCGTAAGAGATTGTTCTGAACCTGCTGAACAAGAGAATGTACAGAATTCGAGCCCGAGTAACACCTCAGCTAGAGGTAGACCTTCCAGAAATACGAGAAATGTTAGCGGAGGTCAAAGAGCTACTAGGGATACTACTGTTAGATCTGAGGCCAGAGCACCTGCCAGAGCCTATGCTATCCGAGCTCATGAGGAAGCTTCGTCTCCAGACTTGATTACTGGTACTTTCACTCTTTATGATACTTCTGTGATTGCATTGATAGACCTTGGATCAACGCATTCTTATATTTGTATGAATTTAGTGCATAGTAAGACTTTGCCTGTAGAGTCTACTGAATTCGTAATTAGAGTATCGAACCCCTTAGGCAAAAGTGTCATGGTTGATAAAGTTTGCAAGAATTGCCCGTTAATGATTTGAGATATATGTGTTCCTGCTGATCTGATGCTTTTACCTTTCGATGAATTTGACATAATTCTGAGAATGGATTGGTTAACTCTACATGATGCTATTGTGAATTGCAAATGAAAAGTCATTGATTTAAGGTGTGAGAATGATGAAATAATCTGAACTGAGTCTAGTGATTTGAATGGACTACCAGTTGTGATATCTGTAATAAAAATACAGAAATATGTGAAGAAAGGTTGTGAAGCCTACTTAGCTTATGTGTTAGATCTGAAAGTGAATGATAAGAAGGTTGAATCAGTGCCTGTTGTTTGTGAATTCTCTGATGTGTTTCCTGAAGAATTCTGGTTTGCCTCCGATTCAAGAAGTCAAGTTTGACATTGAATTAGTACCTGGTACTACTCCGATTTCAATAGCTCCGTATAGAATGGCTCCGACCTAATTAAAGGAATTGAAATCTCAGTTGCAAGAATTGATAGATCGAGGGTTTGCTAGACCGAGTTTCTCACCTTGGGGTGCTCCTGTTTTGTTTGTGAAAAAGAAAGATGGCATAATGAAAATGTGTATTGATTACCGTCAGCTTAACAAAGTGACTGTAAAGAACAAATATCCTCTGCCTAGAATTGATGACTTATTCGATCAGTTGAAAGGTGCTACTGTGTTTTCCAAGATAGTTCTGAGATCGGGTTACTACCAGTTGCGTGTAAAGGATACTGACATTTCAAAAACTGCTTTTAGAATAAGGTACGGGTATTATGAATTTTTAGTTATGCCTTTTGGATTAACAAATGCACCTGCTATTTTTATGGAGTTGATGAATAGAATTTTCAGACCGTATTTAGATCAATTTGTGGTTGTATTCATTGATGACATATTATTTATTCACGAGATGAAACTGAACATGCCAAGCATTTAAGAATACTGCTACAAACTCTGCGAGATAAACAGTTGTATGCAAAGTTTAGTAAATGTGAATTTTGGTTGCGAGAAGTTGATTTTCTAGATCATATTGTATTGGCTTCCGGTATCCAAGTTGATCCAAGCAAGATTTCAGCTATTCTGGATTGGAAGCCTTCGAGGAATGTATCTGAAGTCCGCAGTTTTCTGGGACTTACCGGTTACTACAGACGATTTGTAAAAGATTTCTCTGTGATAGCAACTCTGTTGACAAAATTGCTTCAGAAAGATGTGAAATTTGAATGATTTGAGCAATGTCAGAAAATTTTTGATCGGTTAAAAGCTCTGTTAACTGAAGCTCTGGTATTGATACAACCTGAGTCAGGTAAAGAATTCGTTGTTTACAACGATGCTTCGTTGAATGGACTCAGTTGTGTTTTAATGCAAGAAGGAAAAATTATTGCTTATGCTTCAAGACAATGAAAGCCGCATGAGAAGAACTATTCGACACACGACCTTAAGTTAGTTGCCATTGTGTTTTCTTTGAAGATCGGGCGTCACTATCTATTTGGTGAGAAATGTCACGTGTTTTCTGATCATAAAGTCTGAAGTATTTAATGACGCAAAAAGATTTGAATTTACGACAGAGAAGATGGTTAGAACTGCTAAAAGACTACAAACTTGTGATTGATTATCATCTGGGTAAAGCTAATGTTGTTGCTGATGCTCTGAGTAGGAAATTCTTGTCTGCATTGCGTGCTATGAACGCTCATTCAGCACTAGCACTGTCTGATGATACCTTGGTTTGTGCTGAATTGAAAGCAAAACCCTTGTTTTTACAACAGATTATCGAAGCTCAGAAGGTTGATAATGAGATTATGGCTAAACAAACTCACTGTAATTCTGATTCTGATTCTAAATTCCGGATAGATGATGATGACTGTCTGAGGTTCAGAAATAGACTTTGTGTTCCGAGAAATCCAGAGTTGATTCGGATGATTTTGAGTGAAGCTCACAGTAGTAAATTTTCTGCACATCCGGGGAGTACGAAAAAGTATAACGATTTGAAACAACTATATTAGTGGCCGGGAATAAAAAGAGAGGCTGCCACGAGCGCTCTCGTGAGCTTGGACCGTTATGGGCCTCGTCGGGTCGAGTTGAGCCGTCCAGGCCCAAAGGACTCGTGGACCCCACACGGACAAAATTTACGATAAATGGAAAATAATGAATTGGGCTACGGTGTTTGCATAGCCGTGACTGAAATTGGGTTAAATGGGCCACACAAACGTGTGGGCCCACTTGGGCCGAGTAATGGGCCTTGGGCCCATTTACACTATTTTGGCCATGTGGGTTATCTGAGTCGTTCGAGACGACTAGACCTTTCGAAAGGTCATTTTTTACACCATGACCCTAAAAGCATTTAAATGACCGAAATACCCCTGAGGGGTAAAAATTACTGTTTTATCCCTAACTGACGAAATGACCTTTATAACGCTAGCGGTAGGCTAGTTGATGTATGTATGTCATTTATATTACTGGTTTTGAGCATGACATACTGCATACACGTAATATTTATGACACGACATCTGTATGAGGTTGGGTTTATGATATGGAGGAAGTCTTGTGATCGATCTCGAATAGGGCTCAAGCCTGCATCTTGCATCTGATGCATTTTTTATAGTCGATAGGGATTACACATTGAGTTTTTGTAAACTCACCCTTTCTTTTAATTGTACAGGTAATCCTCAGCCTTAGACGATTTGGAGTTGCAAGGGACTTGGGGTGGTCACACGATCACAAATGACTTTATTATTTAATAATTTTATATGTGGGTTTTGTTTTTGTAATAAGGCCATTCAGGGATTTAACTTTTAATTGGGCTATGAGTCGGTATTTATCAACAGCTAGAGTAGGAACATTGGGTTTTCAAAATAATAACGTTTTCTGTAAGCAAACCTGCAACTTTAATTCTGATAAAAACAAACGTATTGAAAACTATACACGTTTTAAATAGCATGATACACTAGGCATACACGGGCTTTAAAACTATAAAGGCTTTTGCGACAATCGGGTTAACCTCATAAGCTTGACGAGTTTTCGGGTAACTGATGTGGCATGTCAGATTCAGTCGTAACATCTAGGCTGGGTTTGGGGTGTTACAGGGTGTGTCATATGGCCGTGGGGTAAAGTCAGTAGCTAGCTAAGTATCACACGGCCATAGTACACGGGCGTGCCTATTGGCTATGTGAAAAAGTCAGTATAGGACCTATTTTGTGGCACGGCTGGTTCATATAGGCGTGTTTAGTGCCCGTGTGTGACACATGGCCTAGTCACACGGGCGTGTGGCTTTAACTGTTTGATAGAATTGGTGACGTTCTAAAAATTTTGAATAGGTTCGGTTTAGTTTTGATCTTTTCTTAAATGTATGTTTTAGGTCTCGTAAACCACATTGTTGAATAAATTGGCAATGAATGCTTCTGTATTGATAATATATGATATCTGTGATTCTGAATTGGTCCGAAATGTTTTGTTTGTCTGGTAATGCCTTGTAAACCTAATCTGATGTCGGTTACGGGTTAGGGGTGTTGCAATTGCAGCCTACCAGAATCTCCATTTGGATCCCATAAGATATGTCGACCAAGTGTACAAAATAGAATACATGTACAATGTGTGGAGACACGTATTCCCACCAGTCCCAGATGAACATAAGTGGTCATCTGTATCGCTTGCTCCATTTAAGTTGTTATCGAATTGAGAATTGTGTCGCAAACCAAAAGGTCGACCTTACTCGAGTAGAATATGTAATAATATAGATATCCAGGAAAGAACGAACCAACAGAAGTTGTGTAGATGGTGTAGGAACCCAGGTCATACAATTCGATCATGTCCAAACCAAAATAGTTGATAATTGCTGTAATGAAACTATATTGCATTATTTATATTCCACTTTATTCAAAAGAACTTCTATTTTATTAAAAACATAAAATTAATTTACTATTAAAATATTAAAAATAACTTTTATTTTATTAAATAAAATAATATAAAAACAGTTTGTACAAATATATTAAAAAAATCAATATATATGCCAGTTGGAATCAGTGCCACATGGGGGTGGTCGACGATTACGCGCTGGATTTCTCCTTGGTTGCTCAAGGCGGAGGTTGTGGTTGCTACGATTGTGAGTGTTGAGAGGATGACCCACCTTGGTAGAATAAAAAATGTGGAGGTGTTTGAATCCCATAAGGCGATGGGGAATGGTAATGGGATAAACTCATTGACGGTACCTCGTGCGATCCCTTTGGCGACAATGGCTTTGTAACACCCCTTAACCCTTTTCCGTCACCGAAACAGGATTACGGAGCATTATCGGTCATTATAGTTCAAATACCTCTAAAACATATTAAAATAGATAACCTAAGTGCCTAATCAATGATTTCTCACAATTATCATATTTATAGTGCTAAAATAATCTAACAAATCATTATTCAAACCATTTCCAAATTTATATCAATTTCTTCTAAAGTTTACCTATTTCATACTCCTAAATACTTTAACTTAAACATGCCATTTACATTCACTACTCAAAATGACATACATATGACTTCCTAGGTACATGTCATTACCCAAAAGAAAAGTACATCACCACTTTGAGTTTGGATCGACTTTGGATACTGATTCGACGATCTGACTTTACCTAGCCTGCGCACGGAAACAAACCGTACGCTAAGTATAAACTCAATGGTATTTCTATAATCCGAACATTTTAAAAAATAACATAAACAATCAAACATATTTAATTCTTCAAAAAAATTAAACCATCAATAAATCAATTCACACACTTAACATTCATCTCTCATCAATAGCTATTTCAAATAGCTTCTCTACACTTTGATTCACAAAACTTCTCACAATATCAATACCCATTTCATGAACCCATAGTTCATACATTTCATTTGCATATCTCAATTCAATATCTCATTTCAATCCATATCAAAATCATTCATTATCATTCATATCATATCAACTTACCATCCTAGATAGCTGTCACTGTATAAATACAATTCATGTGTCTCAGTCCACATTGCACTTCGTCATTCAGTATCAATCATATCACTGTTATATTCAATAACCCCTATTAACATGACTCGGACTCTGCGGATACATGGATCCAACCAAACACACCAATATGGCACCCAGTGCCTCATCGGATAGTTCGAAGCAATAAGTTGACACCCAGTGTCTCAGCGGCCATGCCGAAGTAAGTTGGTACCCAGTACCTCATCGAATCTATCTGAAGTAATATAATGACACCCAGTGTCTCATCAACTCGAAGTCGAAGTAACCCTGAACACTTCCAATCCTATAGCATGCCAACTATATCCGACTTAGCCCGATACAGTGAATAGGGTATTCAATTCACTTTCAATTTTTTAATCACATAAATTGATAATTCAATACAATTCAATTCACTTTTCAATAACAAATATTCAAATATCACAATTCTCATATTTAAAATTTTCAAACAAAATATATTTCAATTCAAATAATCAAATATACTCATAATTCAATTCAATTCAAATAATCAATATATATTCAATATATATATACCAATTCAATCAATATAAATTTAATAAGTTCATCACATACTATATCAATCCATTTCAATTGCAAAACACAATAATTCTCACCTTAACACTTACCATATACATTAAATAAAAATATAACAATTAATAACTAGTTTTGGATCATAGAAATACAAACTGTATTTTCTGAGCTAACCCTCGTTGACTTTCTCTTTCCCTTTCTTAGCCGACGTCTTTGGCTTAACATTAGCTACAGAATTAAAACAATTAAAAATTATCAATACAACACAATTCACATCAATTATTTCAATTTTTATTCAACTTTTGAATAAATTCTAATTTTTCTTAATTCACACCAAAACTAACTTAATTTTTCTTTACAATTTATTCTCTATTTTTCATTCAACTATCACTTAAAACCAATTTCAACTCTCTAATTTCACCATAAATCCCTAATTTCGAATTTCGTTCAATTTAGTCCCAAATACATAAAACTTATGATTTGATTTACAATTCAATCCTTATCTCAATTCTAACTTAAAATTCTATCAATTCTAACCCAAATTCTTCAATTAATTCAACATAAACAACATTTAAAAATCAACTAACTTTCAAAATTTCCATATAAACCAAATAGTATTTTAATTTAGAATTCCACAAATATCAAAATTACAAGAAAAGGGATTAAATTGACTTACCACTTGAACTTGAAACCTTTAAAATTGTAATTTTCCTTTTTCTTTTCTTTCTTTCTTTTCTCCTTTCTTTCCCTGTTTTTGTTTTTGCTATTTTGTTTCTTTTGTTTCTCTTTATGTTTTATTTGTATTACTTACTTTACTTTACTTTATGTTTATAATAATATAATATAATATAATATAATATAATATAATATAATATAATAATATCTTTTACTTAAATAATAAGTAAATAATTAATTAATATATGAATTTTATTTTGACAAATTTTTTAATCTATACAATCCACTTGTCATAATTTGATTTATTTATTTTATTTACTTTATTTAATTGATATAATATAATAATAATATAATAATAATATAATATTTTATTAAATTATAAGTAAATATATAATAATTACTAATATATGTATATTATTTATACACATGAAAATTATTTTTATCACACACATGTCAATTTATGGTTCTTTAGTCCCTTGAATTTTCTCTATTCTATAATTCAACTTTTACCCTATATTAACTCTAGTCCTTATACCTAATTACTCCTAATTTAAACAAATCCACCTATCAAAAACCTAATTAATGTAACAACCTGATTTAGACCCTAATCAAAACAGTGGTTTCGAAACCACGAATCTGAGTCAGAAAAATATTTAAAAATTGTTTTCTGTGTTTATTTTGTGTGAATTTGTATATCTGAAATTTTCGTGATTTAATTTTGTCATTTAGGTGTCCGATTAAATAAAATGACTTAATCACGTAAAATGAAAATTAGGTGGTTATTTCTAAAAGGGGCTAATTTGCACTTGGCTTTGTAAATAAAAGCCTTAAAGTTGTAATAAGCCCCAAATTAGGTGTAATGGACGGCATTAGACATAGAATATAAAATTTCATTATTATTTCATTAAGGGTGAAATGGAAAATGAAATAAAAAGTTATAATATAACATATTATAACATATAATAAAATCATTTTCATCATTTTTCATCTCCTAATTTTCGAAACTTAAGAGAAGAATAACTACCTAGGGTTCGACCATCTATTTAGCTCAATCAAGGTTCGTTTTCTTCTCAGTTTTTGATAATTTCTACGTTTTTTAGATCGTTACTTCGAGTACTACAAAACTCATGCTTGAATTTTTAATTTTGATGAATATTTTGAGTTGTGTCATTGTTGATAGCTTGTGATTTTTGTTGTTTGATGATGAAAAATGAAAGATATGTTTTAGATTAACATATTTTACATTGGAATTTTTGATAATTTTGAGTAATTAGGACTTAATTGCAAAAATAATAATTTGAGGGACTAAAATGTAAAATTAATGAATTATATGGGCTTGTATAGACATGGGTAATATTAGGCCTAGCTTGGGTATGGAGAAATTTTGTGTATTTTGTGTTTTGTACAATAGGGGCTAAATTGTAAAAATTATAAATGTCAGGGGTAAAATGGTAATTTGCCCATTTATGTGTTTCGGACTAAATTGAATGAAAATATGTTTTAATGAGCTTAATTTGAAAATGTTTAGATCAAGAACCAAAGAAATCGGATTTGGATTGGGGAAAAAATGAAAGTTGTCGACTAGTAGCCCCGTCCCATTTTACGACATCCGAAGTGAGTTTATAAGCAAATAGACGTGTTTATTGATAGTATAATATTATAATTACATACTGTTATGAAATGTTATAATTAAATTATGCTGAGGCTGAATATGTTAAATTTGGCTATGACATTTTTGAGTTCGATTCGACCGAGATGCGACGTCCGAAAGCCCCATATGAACCTTAGGAATAGCTAGGATACATATGTCATGACATAGGATTCCGATATATGAGTACGAGTAAGACCATGGCATCGATTTGTGATTTTCGATACGTGTTTACGGGTAAAACCCTGTCTGAGATAGTGGCATCGTTTTGTGGCTACATGTAAGACCACATCTGGGACATTAGCGTTGTACGATTTATGTAATTTTCTGAGTGCCCTATCCAATTCCAAATGGTTCATCGGGCAATGATAAGCTATATTTGAATATGTAAAACGATCCATGTGCCAGGTATGGATTAATTTGTTACCAAGTCAAGGTAATGACAGTAAGTAATTAATATTTGATACAATGACTTATTCAATAAGTATGGATGGTGAAATTATATTATAGTAATTGGAATTGGTAAAGATATACATAATTGTACTGCAATTGTCTTTGAATGATATGTGATATGATTATTAATGGTACCAAGTACATTCGGTCATTTGGATAATGTATATATAATGATATATATTACGATACTTGAATAGAAGTTATGAATATAAGTGAATTCGATTGTTAAATGATATCTTGGCTTCGTAAATGAAGTATGTATTACTTGTGTTGGTTACATAAGCATTCGGCCAAGGTGAGGATTTTGTATAAGAATGAAATATCATGAGTGAATGTGGTAGGTTGAGAATAAACATATTCATATATGAGTAGTTCAATTGAATTTATTATGAGATTGTTATATTATTAGTTTGTTTATTTCCTTATAGCTTACTAAGCTATAATAGCTTATCATGTGAATGTTTGTTTCTGTTTTATAGATTTGGGGAAGTCAAGTTACAAGCTTGGGGAATCGTCTACGAAGCTCATCACACTATCCTCTATTTTGGGTACTTTTATAAGTTAAATTAAAGATTATGGCATTTATAGGCTAAAGTATGTTTTGGAAATGTTCAATTTTTGGTTATGTATAAAGCCATGCAAAAATGGCTAAATTTTTAAATTGGTTTGGTTATGTTCTTGGTTGTGGCTATTTCTTTACTTGAATTTTGTTATGTATGATCATGGTATGAGCTCATTAGGGTTAATATGTTGTGAATGAATGAATCAATAGTTAAGCTTATGTGTATTATGTGCGTTAAAATAATGGATGATTTGGGTAACACCTATAGTTGATTCGGTAATGGTTTTTGCATGAGTAAAAAAAATATATTAGTGGAATGGTTGTTAATTTTGCTAAAGTGTTAATATATGCATTTGTGCTAAGGAATATTCGGCTATGTTTAGGTGTGATTTGGTTTGATTTTGTTACATGTATTATATGTTATGTTTGGCTGGTTGGAGTATATTCGGCCTTGATACTTAGATTATTTTGGGAACTATGTTATATATCTATGAGATGATTATAATGGATATTGTGTAATAGTGATTTCAGTTTGCTGGATATGTGGTATGTGTATGGAAAATTATATAAGTATGATGCATTGAAGTTACCCTTTGTGACCGAACAGGTAATTAAATTTTTGGTTGTGTGCATGTATTTCTATTCATGGTAACTTGGCATGTGAAATGGGTATACTTTAGTCATTATATGCGCCTAAAGTGATGAGTTAAAGTAGCCAGGTATATGTTTTGGTTCGATCATTGAGCATAAGGGTTGGGTGCTTTAAAATGTCTTTGATGTTCAAAATTACTAAACAAAATTTATAGTGGATTACTTATGAATTATTTAAGCACATGAATATGTTTGTCCAATTGGTAACGTGTGAGAATGTTTCTTGTATGCATGTTTCATAAGCTATATGAAATGTATTATTTGAACCTATAACTTGAATGTATATAAATATTTTTAATTGTGTATTGGTCAATTAATTAATGTAATAAATACGTGATATTGTTTGGTCTTAATTTTGCATGTGCTTAAAAAAATTATTATATATAACTTTGAGTTTTAATGACTCTGTATTATGATTTAAATTATACATTTAATGGTAAAAAACAGGTTTATGTTTTAGTTATGTGAATATAACATATGTGTATATGTAAGTGTCCTAAATTTGGTGTCTCGTCCGGTAGTATCTCGTGACCCCATTCCATCGACGAATACGGGTTAGAGGTGTTACATTTTATTGGTATTAGAGCTACAATTTAGTAGATTCTAGGACTAACATAGCGCATATGAGTTTAGCTATACCTGCCATAATTATATACTGCGATAGTGTGATGACTTCTGACATTTGAAATGTGTTTTCATATAGTAAATGGATCCTGACAGAGCTGTAGCTGATGATGTCGAGAGTGTAGCGCCTGCTCCCGTGCAAGGGATAGCTCAGGTTGATTCTCGACTGACTTTGAGTAATCCAGAAAGTGAGGCTAAACAAGCCTTCTATCAAATGATGAATGACTACTTCACCCAATATATCCAGACTAACCCGGCTGCACAACAACCTCCAACCCCAATTAATCCATCTTCCATGCCTGTTGTACCTCAAGTAAGTGATCCGTTACGATTGAATAGACCACCTGTTGATAAAATCAGGAACATGGAGCTGAAGAATTTAAAGCCACTAATGATGATGAAGCTGAGCTGGCTGAATTCTGGCTTGATAATACTATCTATGTGTTTGATGAGCTGTCCTGTACTCCTGATGAATGCTTAAAATGTGCTATATCCTTGCTTCGAGACACAGTATACCATTGGTGGAATACCCTAGTATCAGTAATTCCAAGAGAGCAGGTGACTTGGGAATTCTTTCAGACTGAGTTCCGTAAGAAATATATCAGTCAGAGATTTATTGATCCAAAGCGTAAAGAGTTTCTGAAGTTGAAACAGGGTCAGATGACCGTGACAAAGTACGAGTAGAAATTCGTGAGACTCAATCGGTATGCCCGAGAGTATGTTTCTACTGAAGCCATAATATGTAAAAGATTTGAAGATGGGTTGAATAAAGATATCAAACTGTTAGTTGGCATACTTGAGATAAAAGAGTTTGTGGTACTTGTTGAGCAAGCCTGCAAAGCTGAAGAGCTTGGGAAAGAGAAAAGAAAAGCTGACTTTGAAGCTAGAGATGCACGCAAAAAAACATCCGGTATGTCATTCCAGTCAGCATCAAAGAAGTTTCGAGATGATTTTAGCCGTTCTAAAGCCACTTCAGGTTACTCCAAACGGGATCAGAATAAACCACCAGTAAGTTCAAGAGCTACCTCAGTAGTGAGTGAGGGTAATGTTAGATCAAATCAGCCCAAGTGTAAACATTGTGGTAAACGACATCCCGACAGTTGCAGATTACATGATCGAGCCTATTTTAAATGTGGATCGACAGATAATTATATTCGAGATTGCCCAATGTTAGCTGAGGAAAATCCAGTACAGAATACGAGATTGGGTAACACTACAGCTCGAGGTAGACCACCCCGAAATACTGGTAATATGAGTGGCAGTTAGAGGGGGACTAAAGATATGACAATCAGATCTGAGGCTCGTGCACCTGCCAGAGCCTATGCTATACAAGCACGAGAGGAGGCTTCATCCCCAGATGTTATTACTGATACATTTACTCTTTATGATACTAATGTAATTGCATTGATTGATCCTGGTTCTACTCATTCTTATGTATGTGAGACATTAGTATTCAGCAAGACTCTGCCTGTTGAGTGTACTGAGTTTGTGATTAGAGTGTCAAACCCCTTGGGTCGGTGTGTTATGGTTAATAAAGTGTGTAAGAATTGTCCCTTGATGGTTCGAGATCTGATCTTTCCAGCTGATTTGATGTTGCTACCATTTGATGAGTTTGACATAATTCTGGGTATGGATTGGCTAACATTACATAATGCTGTTGTGAACTGCAAAAGAAAGACCATTGATCTACGGAGTCAGAATGATAAGATTTTTCAGATTGAATCGTGATTTGTATGGTTTACCAACTGTGATTTCTTCGATGCTAGCTCAGAAATATGTGAGAAAAGGGTGTGAAACTTATTTTGTCTACGTGCTCGACAGTAAAGCGACTGAAAGAACCATTGAATCAATACCTATTGTATGTGAGTATCCGGATGTGTTTCCAGAAGAATTACCGAGTTTGCCACCTATTCGGGAAGTAAAGTTTGGTATTGAGTTAATGCTTAGGAGGACTCCGATATCCATAGCTCTATACAGAATGACACCTACAGAATTAAAAGAATTGAAAGCTCAGTTGCAAGAATTGACAGATAGAGGTTTCGCGTGACCGAGTTTCTCCCCATGGGGTACACCTGTGTTGTTTGTGAAAAAGAAAGATGGAACTATGAGAATGTGCATCGATTACAGACAGCTTAATAAGGTGACTATAAAGAACAAGTAGTCGTTGCCATAGATTGATGATCTGTTTAATCAACTGAAAGGGGCTACAGTATTTTTGAAGATAGATTTGAGATTAGGCTACTATCAGCTGCGAGTTAAAGACTCTGATGTGCCAAAAACTACTTTCAGAACGAGGTACGGACACTATGAGTTTTTGGTTATACCTATCGGACTCACTAATGCACCTGCTGTTTTCATGGATTTGATGAATTGAATCTTCAGATCGTATTTGGACCGGTTTTTGGTTGTGTTTATAGATGACATTTTGATATACTATCGTAATGAAGCTAAACATGACGAACATTCGAGACTTGTGTTGCAAACCTTGCGAGATAAGCAGTTGTATGCGAAATTCAGTAAATGTGAGTTCTAGTTAAGTGAAGTCAGTTTTCTGGGCCATGTGGTATCAGCATCAGGTATTCGGGTTGATCCAAGTAAAATTTCAGCTATACTGGATTGGAAACCTCCGAAGAATGTTTCTGAAGTCTGAAGCTTTCTGGGACTTGCTGGTTATTATAGACGGTTCGTGAAAGGTTTCTCTATGATTGCAGCCTCGATGACAAATCTATTACAGAAAAATGTTAAGTTCGAGTGGTCAGAGAAGTGCCAGAAAAGCTTTAAACAGTTGAAAGCCTTTTTTACTAAAGCTCCAGTGCTAGTTCAGCCAGAATCGGGTAAAGAATTTGTTATTTATAGTGATGCTTCATTAAATGGTTTAGGCTGTATTCTGATATAGGAAGGCAGAGTGATAGCTTATGCCTCAAGACAGTTGAAGCCACATGAAAAGAATTATCCGACACACGACCTAGAACTGGCAGCCATTGTGTTTGCATTGAAAATTTGGCGTCACTATCTGTTTGGTGAGAAATGTCATGTTTATTCTGATCACAAAAGCCTGAAATACTTGATGACTCAGAAAGATCTGAATTTGAGACAAACGTCGATGGTTAGAATTGCTAAAAGACTACGAGCTTGTGATTGACTATGTCCCGGGAAAGGCTAACGTTGTTGCTGATGTTTTAAGCCGAAAGTTACTGTTTGCTTTGCGTGCAATGAATACGCATATGGCCATGTCTGATGATGGTTCGATAGTAACTGAATTGAAAGTGAGACCGTTATTCGTTTAACAAATATGTGAAGCCTAGAAGGTTGATAATGAATTGATTGTCAAACGAGCACAGTGTGAGACAAATGCTGATTCAGAGTTCAGAGTTGATGCTGATGACTATTTGAGATTCAGAGATTGGATATGCGTTCCGAGGAATTTAGATTTGATTCAGATGATTTTAAATGAAGCACATAGTAGTCAATTATCTATTCACTCAGGTAGTACAAAGACGTATAATGATCTGAAACAGCTTTATTGGTGGCATGGTATGAAACAAGACATCTCTAACTTTGTTGCAAGATGTTTAGTCTATCAACAAGTAAAAGCTGAACATTAGGTGCCTTCAGGATTGCTTCAACCTATCATGATACCTGAATGGAAATGGGATAGAGTTACAATGGATTTTGTATCTGGTTTACCAATGACATCGAGCAAGAAAGATGCAATCTGGGTTGTTATTGTTAGATTGACTAAATCGACTCATTTTGTTCCGATACGAACAGATTACTCATTGGATAAGCTAGCTGAATTGTATGTCTCTCAAATTGTGAGATTACATGGTTTGCCTATATCTATTGTATTGGATAGAGATCCGAGGTTTACATCGCGGTTTTAGAAGAAACTGCAAGATGCACTAGGTACGAAATTACATTTCAGTACTGCTTTCCACCTGCAAATAGATGGCCAGTCTGAGCGAATTAATCAGTTACTTGATGATATGTTAAGATGTTGTATTCTCGAGTTTGAAGGTACGTAGGAACGATACCTATCTCTGATTGAATTTGCGTATAATAACAGTTATCAATCGAGTATCAAAATGGCACCTTATGAGGCTTTGTATGGTCGAAAACATCGTACGCCACTGTACTGGACTGAGCTCAGTGAAAACAAGATACACAGGGTTGACTTGATTAGAGAGACTGAATAGAAAGTAAAAATGATCCGTGAAAGTTTAAAGGCAGCGTCTGGTCGACAAAAATCTTATACGGACTTGAAACATAAAGATATAGAGTTTCAGATCGGAGATAAAGTCTTTTTGAAAGTCTCACCGTGGAAGAAAATACTCAAACTCGGTCGTAAAGGCAAATTGAGTCCGAGGTTTATTGGGCCGTATGAAGTGATAGAGCGTATTGTTCCAGTTGCTTACAGACTATTATTGCCATTTGAGTTAGAAAAGATCCACAATGTATTCCATGTTTCAATGCTTCGGAGGTATCGATCTAATCCTTCACATGTGATTAGTCCATCTGAGATCGAAATTCAGCCCGATATGACCTACGAAGAAGAACCGATCCGCATTCTGGCTCATGAGATTAAAGAGTTGCGGAATAAGAAGATTTCGTTAGTTAAAGTATTGTGGCATAAACACAGAGTTGAGGAAGCAACTTGGGAGCTAGAGGATATAATGAGAGAATGTTATCCGAACCTATTCACCGGTAAGATTTTCAGGGACGAAAATCCCTAAGCGGGGAGAATTGTAATAGCCCGATTTAGACCCTAATCGGAACGGTGGTTTCGGGACCACGAATCTGAGTTAGAAAAATATTTAAAAATTATTTTCTCTATTTATTTTGTGTGAATTTATATTTTTGAAATTTTCGTGATTTAATTTTGTCGTTTAGTTGTCCGATTAAATAAAATGACTTAATCACGTAAAATGAAATTTAGGTGGTTATTTCTAAAAGGGGCTAACTTGCACTTGGCTTTTTAAATGAAAGCCTTAAAGTTGCAATAAGCCCAAAATTAGGTGTAATGGACGGAATTAGACATAGAATATAAAATTTTATTATTATTTCATTAAGGGTAAAATGAGAAATGAAATAAAGAGTTATAATATAACATGTCCGAGCCCCTTTTAATGGAAAAATAAAATTCAATGAGGATTTGGTTCATCCTACACGCACACATCACGGGCATCCTACTTTTTTATGTTATCTGGACTTGTATGTAACGCGGCTGCTGGCACAGAGTTAGCCGATGCTTATTCCCCAGATACCGTCATTGCTTCTTCTCTAGGAAAAGAAGTTCACGACCCGTGGGCCTTCTACAAACTTGCTATAAAAATAGAAAACTTTTCATCACTTTTTTTTATCACTTTTTCTTTAGCCTCCGGGCTCGAAGAATTTTTAAAAAATGAAAGAGTTTTACCAATTCCAACAACTTTTGTTTTTGATTTGAAAATAGTTTGAATCGGATCCTTTCGATTTCTATACCATTTCTAAAAATGAAGCAAGGAACTCTCCCTTTTTTATTCTTCGCGTCCAGGATACGTCCCGGATCATTAGATAGGAATCCGAAGATGAAGAGAGAAACAAAGAATATTACTACGGTGTAAACAAAGAGTTTAAGAGTAAGCATTACACAATCTCCAAGAGCATTTTTTTGGAAAAAGAAGAGAATAGATTCCCCGTTTTTATACCACATATCCTATAGAAGAATAACCACCTAGGGTTCGACCATCTATTTAGCTCAATCAAGGTTCGTTTTCTTGTCAGTTTTTGATAATTCCTACGTTTTTGAGATCGTTGCTTCGAGTACTACAAAACCCATGCTTGAATTATTAATTTTGATGAATATTTTGAGTTGTGCCATTGTTGATAGCTTGTGATTTTTTTTTTTTTTGATGATGAAAAATGAAAGATATGTTTTAGATTAACATATTCTGTATTGGAATTTTTGATGATTTTGAGTAATTAGGACTTAATTGCAAAAATAATAATTTGGGGGACTAAAATGTAAAATTAATGAATTATATGGGTTGTATAGACATGGGTAATATTCGGCCTAGCTTGGGTATGGAGAAATTTGGTGTATTTTGTGTTTTTTGCAATAGGGACTAAATTGTAAAAATTTTAAATGCCAGGGGTAAAATGGTAATTTGCCCATCTATGTGTTTCGGACTAAATTGAATGAAAATATGTTTGAATGAGCTTAATTTGAATATGTTTAGATAAAGAACCAAAGAAATCGAATTTGGATCGGGAAAAAATGAAAGTTGTCGACTAGCAGCCCCATCCCATTTTACGATGTCCGAGGTAAGTTTATAAGCAAATAGACGTGTTTATTGATGGTATAATATTATAATTACATACTGTTATGAAATGTTATAATTAAATTATGCTAAGGTCGAATATGTTAAATTTGGCTATGACATTTCTGAGTTCGATTCGACCGAGATGAGACGTCTGAAAGCCCCGTATGAACCTTAGGAATAGCTAGGATACATATGTCATGTCATAGGATTCCGATATATGTGTGCGAGTAAGACCATGGCATCGATTTGTGATTTTCGATACGTGTTTACGAGTAAGACCCTGTTTGGGACAGTGGCATCGTTTTGTGGCTACATGTAAGATCACGTCTGGAACGTTGGCGTTGTACGTTTTATGTGATTTTTTGAGTGTCCTATCCAATTTCGAATGGTTCATCGGGTAATGATAAGCTATATTTGAATATGTAAAACGAGCTATGTGCCAGGTATGGATTAATTTGTTACCAAGTCAAGGTAAGGACAGTAAGTAATTAATATTTGATACAATGACTTATTGAATAAGTATGGATGGTGAAATTATATTATAGTAATTGAAATTGGTAAGGATATACATAATTGTACTGCAATTGTCTTCGAATGATATGTGATATGATTATTAATGGTACCAAGTACATTCAGTCATTTGGATAATGTATATATAATGATATATATTATGATACTTGAATAAAAGTTATGAATATAAGTGAATTCGATTGTTAAATGATATCTTGGCTTCGTAAATGAAGTATGTATTACTTGTGTTGGTTACATAAGCATTCGACCAAGGTGAGGATTTTGTATAAGAATGAAATATCATGAGTGAATGTGGTAGGTTGAGAATAAACATATTCATATCAGAGTAGTTCGGTTAAATTTATTATGAGATTGATATATTATTAGTTTGTTTTATTTACTTATAGCTTACTAAGCTATAATAGCTTATCGTGTGAATGTTTATTTCTATTTTATAGATTTTGGGAAGTCAAGTTTCAAGCTCGGGGAATCGTCGACGAAGCTCATCACCCTATCCTCTATTTTGGGTACTTTTATAAGTTAAATTAAAGATTATGGCATGTATAGGCTAAAGTATGTTTTGGAAATGTTCAATTTTTGGTTATGTATAAAGCTATGCAAAAATTACTAAATTCTTAAATTGGTTTGGTTGTGTTCTTGGTTGTGGCTATTTCTTTACTTGAATTTGGTTATGTATGATCATGGTATGAGCTCATTAGGGTTAATATGTTGTGAATTAATGAATCAATAGTTAAGCGTATGTGTATTATGTGCGTTAAAATAGTGGATGATTTGGGTAACACCTATAGTTGATTCGGTAATGGTTTTTGCATGAGTAAAAAAAATATATAAGTGGAATGGTTATTATATTTTGCTTAAGTGTTAATATATGCATTTGTGCTAAGGAATATTCGGCTATGTTTAGGTGTGATTTGGTTTGATTTTGTTACATGTATTATATGTTATGTTTGGCTGGTTGGAGTGTATTCGGCCTTGATACTTAGATTATTTTGGGAACTATGTTATATATCTATGAGATGATTATAATGGATATTGTGTAAGAGTGATTTCGGTTTGTTGGATATGTGGTATGTGTATCGCAAATTATATAAGTATGATGCATTGAAGTTACCCTTTGTGACCGAACAGGTAATTAAATTTTTGGTTGTGTGCATATATTTCTATTCATGGTAACTTGGCATGTGAAATGGGTATACTTTAGTCATTATATGCGCCTAAAGTGATGAGTTAAAGTAGCCAGTTATATGTTTTGGTTCGGTCATTGAGCATAAGGGTTAGGTGCTTTAAAATGTCTTTGATGTTCAAAATTACTAAACAAAATTTATAGTGGATTACTTATGAATTATTTAAGCACATGAATATGTTTGTCCAATTGGTAACGTGTGAGAATGTTTCTTGTATGCATGTTTCATAAGCTATATGAAATGTATTATTTGAACTTATAACTTGAATGTATATAAATATTTTTAATTGTGCATTGGCCAATTAATTAATGTAATAAATACGTGATATTGTTTGGTTTTAATTTTGCATGTGCTTAAAAAATTATTATATATAACTTTGAGTTTTAATGACTCTGTATTATGATTTAAATTATACATTTAATGGTAAAAAACAGGTTTATGTTTTAGTTATGTGAATATAACATATGTGTATATGTAAGTGTCCTAAATTTGGTGTCTCGTCCGGTAATACCTCGTGACCCCATTCCAGCAACGGATACGGGTTAGGGGTGTTACAATTAACCACATAACTAACTTCATAAATATTTTTAATAAATATTTACGAATCTGTTTTTCGAAAATAGTGACCCAAAATGCACTTTCTAATACCCGTAAATTTTGGGTCGTTACAGGCCTATATATCATCAGTTGAGTCGGAGTCATTGGGAAAGGAGATACACTGGGTCATGCATTCCAACCTAGCATAGGACTAGGAAAAGGAAACATATAAGGGTTATGATACATATAAGGGCTAGGATACGCACCTGGCATAATCTGAAGGGACTATGTTATGGGTGTCATCGGTTGAGGCGTTAGGCCCGGTGATTGTGTGGGCGCTGTTGATGGGCCCGTGTTGTCATCCTTTCTCCTTGGATTTAAAGGGCTCCGTCGTTCCTTTTCGACATGGATTTGCCGACGCCTTTGCTCTTCCGATAGCAAATATGACTTGCCATAGATCCTAAACCATGGCATGTAATCCGACGTACACGCTAACTCTGGGACGATGATCGGTTCGTGATCAAGTATATGATCATACCGGTTTTCCCAAATTTCGATATATTCAGACTAGAATACTGGCCAGTTCGTATTCGTTTGTCGTAAGTCAATTCTGTGCTTGTCATCGAGCACATCAACTTCCTTAGGAATCGGTTGTCGGAATCCAAATTGCTGTAACACTATATCCGTCTGGTGCATCTCGACAATAGCATAGTTGACCAATGAGACCTTAACATGCCAAATGTTTAAATTTTGAAAGAATTCTTTCAGAATTACTGGTCGTATTGTCAGATCCTCGTATGGTGTCCATTGAAACTATATGAACGGGGTAAAAATATTAGTTATATACATAATACTAAATACTAAATATGAAACGACAATTTTATGTATATATATTTTATTTAATACTTACTTGCGCTTCCGACCGTTGATCTAATAAAAGTCGTATATCTTCAAGAGCGGTAGGTATTCCGACATAACTCGCGAGATGGTTCCACTTAATTAAATAAATTTTCAACATACAATTTTATTTTAAATCTATAGAATAATTGTAAAATCAAATAAAGATTTTACCTCGTTATAAGTGGGAATGTATATGGGTGGTTCACTCGAAAACATAAAAATGGAAACTAAAACCCAACCCATGATTGTAGTAGTGATAAGCAACCTCCAATTTTAGCTTTATTTGGTGGCGTCGCCCCGCACATCTCCCGGTACAATGTTGCCAACACAACAGACCCCCAACTATGTTTGCCAGTTGCTCTAAAATCAACGAGTTTCAGTAGCCACCTCAGATGTACGAGGTTTCGTGATAAGTTCGACATCAGATAACCTCCAATCATCTCAAAGATATATGCCCGAGCATATCGTATTCTTTCTACTTCAGTCGAATCATTCCCCGGCTCAGGAAATGTGTCTTGTAACCAGCCCATCTCGATCCAACCTCCGTAAATATTATCCAAAATCACACCTAAAAGATCGTAGCATATGACTCCCCAATCAGCAGATTGAACGGACCCGGTGAGTGCGGACCCATCCACTGGCAATCCTAATTGTAATTGGACGTCCTCCAAAGTGATAGTACACTCTCCACATAGAAGATGGAATGTGTGCGTCTCGGGTCTCCATCTCTCTATTAACGCGCTGATGAGTTTCGGGTCCAACTTGCACCCTCGGTCTATAGTGGCCGCGTGCTAAAAACCTGCTTCCCAAGTAATTTTCTATCAACGGTAATGGGGGACCAGACATATTATGAATATAACATTGTAATACCCGATCTACTGATGTTATAAAAAATTATAAAATAAAATTTAATTAAAATTACATAAATGAAAAAATATTAAATAATATTCAAAAATTAAATTTAACCCTTACTATTTTCATTTGTTCGACGGAGATATGTTTATGATCGAGACAAATTAATTTCCCGACCATTGCTAACACGATCAAATATTTTTGAAATTATAAAAATAATACTAATTTAGAAAAAAATTAAAGTGAATAATTAATTAAAAAAGCTTTGAGAAATTTAATTAGAAATTTAAATGTTTTAGGGAGAAATTTTAGAATTTTTTTGCTAAAATGTGAAGAAATAATGTGTGAAATAATAGGAGGGGGTTTTATACCTTTTTTTGACCGTTGGACCCCCCAACGGTAAAAAAAATAGCTGTTGAGTTTAAAAAACAATGAGCAAAACGGGCCCCTAGAGGAGCGTTTTTGCCACGTCAACAAAACGTGTCCTCGTCAATGCGTTTTTGGTGACGTATAAAAACGCTCCCCCAAAGGCGCGTTTGTAGGCATTTCCCCCCTAAAACACGTCCACGTAGGAGCATGTTGTCAAAATCGGCCATTTTCGATAAATAATTCTATAATCGGCCCATTTTTCTTAAATATGCTTGGAAATGGGCCTTTTTAGGTAAATTAGTATCTTATTTAAGTATATATATTTTGTACGAAATTTATTTTCAATTTGTTAGTAAACATTTATTTTAATGTTTTTAGTATTTTTTTATGTATTATATTTATTTAAAAGTTATATAAAATAATAATAAATTAATACAGCAGGGTTAGAATCGGGTTTAGCATTTTTATTTGGGTTGGGCTTGGCCCAAACCTAGTAGACTGACCTAAATTTTTGTTGGGATCAGATTGGCCCATGGACACCTCTATCTAATAGTACAGCGGCACCAAATTAAATGATTTTCAATTTTAATCTATTTGTATGTTTGATTTGTTTTCTTTAGAAATTAAATTTAAATAGCACATAAAAATATAAGAATAATAAAATATACCATTCTCATTTTTATATATTTTAAAAACAATAAAACTTAAAAAACTATATATTTTTATAATTTTTAAATTATCTAAATATATCCCAAAAAATTCCTCAAGGAATAAATTGAAAATGTTTATATTATCAAGACGTCACCCTCTTTTTCAGCTAATATAAAAAGAATAATTGTTTCATTAGGTCCTTGAACGATTTAAATAATTACACTTCAGTCCAATCCCGTCACTATGTCAAGCGACTCCACTAAAAAATTATTTTTTAAAAAGTATGATTAAAGTATGGTTGAGAGAAAAATAGATTAGTAGCACCGTTGAACACTATTGAAAACGACTCATTTCGTAAATAATTTTTAATTTATGTAATTAAATTAATTACGTGATAAATTAAAATTATTTTTTATACTTCACTCTGCATAAAACAGTACACTTCCAATGAGAAAAAGAAAATCAATAAAAATGTTGCAAACCGATGAGAATCTTTAATTTATTAATACAAGAAACACAGCAGCAACTTACACTCCACAGGAATTCCGAATTAAAAATCAACGAGCACACCGATGATAAGACAAACATGGCAATGCTTGATTTGTAATATAGTTGTGTAGTGTTTTAGTTTGTATTAGTTTCTAGAGGTTGAATCCTCAAGTAATCCACATACGACTTTCCACGGAGCTCGCGGGTGTAGAGACCTTTGAAGTAGTCAGCAACGCCTATTCTTTTCAACAGTGGTGGAGTTTGTGGGGAAAGGAGGGTTGGTGCTGGACCCAAATCCCCATCCAATCTCGGGCTATACACCGTAACTATTGAAAGCCTTTCTTTAACTGAGTTCACGGTCGCACGGTGCTCAACGCTTGGGTATACCCCATTGGATACTATCTGCAACCTCAGTACAAAACAATACCTTTTAACACTTAATTAAAATTTAATGGTTGATCATGCATTATATAAATTAATAACTACCTCCATAATGTCTCCAATATTGACCACAAAAGCATTTTCTAGGGGTCTAATGGGGACCCAAACACCACTTTTCTTTACTTGAAGGCCTTCCATCTCGTTGATTTGGAGTAGAATGGTGAGGCCAATAGGATCAGAATGAGCGCTTAGACCAATTGCAAGCTCTGGCTATGGGCATGGAGGATAATAGTTCATCCTCATCGCTTGAAGCCCCTCTTCAAATAGGACTCTCATGTCATTAGGGTCCATCCCTAGAGCTTTTCCTATATGCTCTAACAGTTTCATTGCAAGATGTCTCAATTCAACAGAATAAACTTCCAGGGTTTTTCTGTAATTAATTATTAAAAGAAATAAGACAAAAAAAACCATTAATTTATGTTTGCTAGAGTTGTTCATGGGTCGGGTAGGGCTGGATCCAATCAAAATCTTATGCCCGTTTACTAGGCCCAGATCCTGCTCAAAATATGTGTC
Source organism: Gossypium arboreum (assembly GCF_025698485.1). NCBI lineage: Eukaryota > Viridiplantae > Streptophyta > Magnoliopsida > Malvales > Malvaceae > Gossypium > Gossypium arboreum. The sequence goes on from NC_069075.1 coordinate 134,290,505, forward strand.
TAAAATTCTACACAAGTCCCATTCGGATAAAAATATTAAAACTTGGACCCGGCTCGACCCGCACATATTATTTTTTATATAAATTTTAAATATATATAATACATCAAAAATATTAAAACATTAAAATAAATATTTTTCAACAAATTAAAAAATTTTAAAATATATATATACTTAAATAATACAAAAATAGATACAACTTATTAAGCAAATGCCTCAAAATAATAATAATATTAATAAGAAAATAAGTGTTATATAATATCCAAACAATAACAACATAATAATAGTGAAATGGTAGCACAATAAGGGCAAAATAACAAGAAAATAGAATTAAAACAGCAAAAAAATAATAATAATAACAACAACATAATTTTTTCGTCATTTTATGAATTAGGGCCAAGCCTGGAGAAAAAATGTCTTACTTGAAACTCGTTTATAACTTTATTTTTTTTATCCAAACTCTCTCACTTTTCGGACCTGGCCAATTCTAATTCCAGCGAATTTTTTATCATCTCAGTATAAAGGTGGTAATGACTATTCTAGTCAGTATCTTTTTTTTAGAATGAATTTATTGACAGATGCTGATAAAGAACCTGAGGGTGCTTGGCCGATTAGGGAATAAGTGAGATTTTCTCAAATAAGTTGGAAGGGTGATCATGTAGAACATATCTCCCCAGTTAAGCTTCTGCTCCTCGGACACAACAAAGGCCTGTCCAAACCCCTCTATTTCATCTGGTTTTTGCCAAAGCTTTTTTTTCTCTTCCATTGGAAGATTGAAAAATTCTTGGACCTCCATCTTCACTTTTTCCACTAGTGAAGTGCTCACTCCATGGTTGATTAACTGCAACACAGTTCCATGGATGTTTTAGAATTTAGAGTCAAACCCAAAATCTCACGCGTACTGCCAAATCTCAGTCTTTAATATATTGGTTTTGAAATGGAAATTTGAAGCTGCAGATAGCTAGTAGGAGAAAAGGAGTACCTGGAAAAAACCCCATTCTTTGCATACATGATGCAACCGCTCTAATTCTTCTCGTGAAAATAACTTGTGCATATCAATAACAGGGACTTGTGGCAACGAATTTGGGTGAGATGGGAAGGGAGGATCTTCATCAGTGCGTATGTATCGAGGGGGAACTTCTTTCAATGGCTTCTTTGATAACTCTTGGACACTAGGCACCAAGAGTGATCTTCCTAGCTTTGCTAACTGTGGGTTCATAGTCATTGCTTTGAGAATGGCTTTGCTACCTCTCTCTCTCTCCAAGTAAAAACGGTGATAGTTGGATGACAATTTTCAACACCTAAATAAAGGAAGTTACCATTATACTCTGCTGGTTTCTCCTTTCAAAATGCGTATGTAAGTAAATAATTTAAAACTTGCGACTATTTTAATATATATTTTTTAATTCTATAAATAAAGTTAAATAATGGTTATATATCTTTTAAAATTTTATAAGCGGATTTAAAATAATATTATTTTAAAAAAATAAAAAGAACAGAATAAATAAGCTTTAAAAGAAATAGGATAAATATTTAAAAAAATTTCTTTTTTTTCTCCAAACCGTTTGCTTCTTATTTTTTGTTTTGTTTAGCAGCAGTGTTAGCCTTCGGGCTGGCCATCGCCTACCTTTTTCCTCTCTTATCAACCCTTTTTTTCTTTCTTCTTCTCATTTTCTTCTCCTTATTCACTACACAAGTCTTCTCTCTTTTCAGTTTGTAGATCTATTTTGTAGGTATTTTTGGTGTCATCACAAGTTGTGATGGACAAATGACGGTGCATGTTGTTCGCTAAAACTCCACCAGCCACCAATAGATTTTCTTGGAAAGTGGGTGGCTCATCGTCAACTTCTTAATTTGTTTCTGGTTTGAGAGCATTTCAGAATAATAAATGATTTCACGTGTCGATTTGGACTTTTGTTGCCTTAAGTTTTATATGTTTTTGTTTATTTTTTCATTGTTTAATAAGTCTTTAGTTTTAGAAGTTTTTGTTTGCTCTTGTAGCACTTTTTTTAGTCTTGTTTATGCATGTAATTTTAGTTTTACAAGTGATTTTAGGGATGATTTTGTTGCCATCATCTCTAGTTTGGTGAATACTCGATTCTTTTTTCGATTTTTGCTCGCCGCTTTGGACAAAGCCAATTGTCAACGTGTCATAATGTGCTATTGATGCTGAGGCTAAAGTCTTTGTTGTGTTGATGGAGCTCGTCCTTCACCATTTACGACGAGTGTTTGCTATTTTTTTTCTCTAAATTATATAGTTCCATTCATTAAATGAATTGATGAATTTCCTTTAAAAAGAATAGGATAAATAAAAATTTTCTGAAGTAGTTGGCAATTAGTATATAATGGATCATAATCATTTTAAATATAGTCTAATAGAACAGTCCAAAGATACATTTGGTTCCTTCCACAATTTGATCTTTGTCAAACACCGAAAACTCTTCAAATAAGATTTGTTTCGGAATTTGACCATGTCCACAAAAAGAAATAAGTTTAGTTACGTATTAAAATCAAAATTGTATTATTTTATGTTGGTAACGTTAGCATAAGGGAGATTCAATGTTGCATTGATTTGAATGAGATTGAAAATGATTAATAAACGTGTTCACTACATTCTCAAAGTTATAGCATCGATTCATAAGTTGTGTTTATATGGTAATTTAAGTGGGTGCATGTACGTTTTCTTTCTCTTGTATAGTAGTAAAATAATAAGTTACTTACAAAAATGATTGTGAAACAATATATTTTTTTTAATGTTCATGTTTATTTTATTGTTGTATTTAGGATTTGTGGTTATCTCTTCTAACAATATCGCTTTTAAGGTTTAAACATAGTCTCTTTTTTACAAATGTAATGTGCATCCAGTTGGTACCAAATATTAATGAAGTGTACAGACTAGAACACATGTATAATTTATGGAAATATGAATTCCCACTAGTCCCAGATGAGAGTATGTGGCTGTCAATGTTGAGCGCCCCATTCGAGTTGGTACCAAATATTCGATTGTGTCACCACCCAAAAGGTTGGTCAAATTCTACTCAGATATGCAACAATATGAATGTTCGAGAGAGGACCAATTGTAACGCCCCCACGCCCGAAACCATCACCGGAGTCAAGCTTGAGGTGTTACTAAACTTATCTTACCTTTTAAACAACTCTAAATCACTTATTTTAATTTTCGGAATAAACTGTTTTCCTGCATCATGGTTACTTAAAAATTTATTTCTCGAGTTTCAAAGCTCGAAATTAAGATCCGTAAATTTTTCATAAAACTAGACTCATATATATATCTACTAATTTTTCTAGAATTTTGACTTAACCAATTAGTACAGTTTATTAGTTAAAGTTTCCCTATTTCAAAACTCGACTGCACTGACCTCTTCTTACTACGAACCATTTTATTCCTGTACAAAATTCATATGACTAATTCGTTTGTTTCTCTCAAAACTAGATTCAACAAGAATTCTAACCATATAAATTATACCTTCTAATTAGTTTTGTACAATTTATGGTGAATTTCCAAAGTGGAAACAGGGATCCAGAAATCGCTCGACCCTATTTCACTAAAACTCAGATATATCATAAAATATAATACTTTTACCTATTTTGCTTATTCCATAAGAAAATATACATAATAAGCTTTAATTTCATATATTATTCATCTTCAAACTATGTTTCTACAATTTTAGTGATTTTTCAAAGTTACATCATTTCATTACTTGAATCTGTTTTTAGGTTACTTTCACATTTTTCATAATTTTCATGTGATAATCATCATTCAATCATACATATTAATAAACATGTATATCATCAGCTATTTTCTTAGCTAATCACTAGCAAGTATTTACACATCATTCATTATTCATATTATACCAAAAGTAGCTAAGTTTCTATACATGCCATACCCAAAACAAAACGCCTAGTTATACCGAAGTTATTTCTTTGATAGTGTGATCGGCCTCCGACATTTCCTTCGATCCCCGAGTGACTAGATAAGTACTATAAGAAGAAGAAAATAAAGAGATTAAGCACTAGGCTTAGTAAGCTTACAAGCAAATAAATCACAACATTCAACATAATGGATAATTATGCATAATATCATCTAACATCATAAATTTCTTTACTTCTCAATTTCTATCTTCTTCTTTATTCCCTTACCTTCTTTCTTACCGACCTTTCCTTTTCATAAGTATAATCTACTTTTCCTTTGCTGTTAATTCACTGTAATTTAACTCGTATCCTGACCCGTTGAACCACTCGGAATACTAAGGATACTAGGTCGCTTCTGTCTATCAATATCTCGCCAATGCCATGTCTTTGACATGGACTTACATGAATTATTCCTGTCTCCAATGCCATATATAATATGGACTTACATGGCTCAATCCTGTCTCCAAAGCCATATTTCTAATATGGACTTACATGGCTCATTTCATTCGTCATCTGTCAACCCTAATATCCTAACATTCCTAGGGTTCAACCTGGGCTTTCTAACACTTTTCCTCTGTCACTTCACCTTAAATTCGACTTTAAATATTTTCATAACATAATATATAAATGCTGAAATTGACAATAATAATGTAAAATAAAAGAATATTGCATTTATTTACTGTAAACTTACCTTGATACAAAATGTGACTAAACCTTACAATTTAGTCCTTTACTTTTTCTTTTCCTCGTTCTTCTTTGGATTCTTGATCTATAATATAAAATATTTCTACTCATTAGCATTTATTTGATTTCTATTTCACTTCACAATTTATGCTGTTCAAAATTCGAAATTGCACTTTTACCCCAAAATTTACAGCTTTTACAATTTAGTCCCCGCTCAATTCACCCATCAATTGAACTAATTTTTATAAATTAACACTTTTATTTTATCATTATAAACTATTTCACAGCCTTTGATATTCTGAATTTCAACACCAACATCTAATTCACAATTTTGCTCACAATTAGGTACTAAATACCATTTTCTATCAAAATGACTTAATAAAACAACCTTAATATGAAATTAGAACTTCAATTTCATAATAATTCATCATAAACTACCCTTACTCAGCCAGGGTAACTTCCAATTTCACCCACCAAATCAAAAACTAATGAATTAGATGATTGGACCTAATTGTAAAAGTCACAAAAACATAAAATTACTAAGAAATAGTAAAATTAAACTTACATGGTGCAAAAATATGAAAAACCAGCATAGGAGACCTGCTACGGCATTTCGGCTGAGAAAGATGAAGAAATGTCTAGATTTTCAATTACATCATTTTTTAACTATTAACTTTTATGCTAATTCCAATTTTGTCCCTTGTTCACATTGTTTTCTTGCTTATTTCATACCCAAACCGTCCAGCCATTAACCTTTGGGTCTAATTGCTCTTTAAATCCATCTTTTAAATACTTAAGCTATTTACTCACAATTTAACAAATTTTGAGCTATTTTCGATTTAGTCCTTTTAATTAATTAGCTATCCAAACATCAAAATTTTCTAACTAAACTTTAATACTAACTCAATGACACTTCATAAATATTTATAAAAATATTTATAGCTCGATTTTCAAATTTGAGGTCTCGATACCTCGTTTTTGACCCGTCTGACCTAATAAATTATTTTAATTCACTAATTTCACCATTTCACAAATTCTTCTAAATTCTTACTTGACTCATAAATATTAAGTTACTATCTTGTTCAATCTTATTTGTCCGATTTAGTGATCTCAAATCACCATTTTTGACACCACTGAAAATTAGGCCGTTACATTCTACCTCGGATTTGTGGTTTCGCAACCACTGTTCCGTTTAGGCCCTATTTCGGGATGTTACATTTCTCCCCCCCTTTAGGGATTTTCGTCCCAAAAATCTTACCTGTGAAGAGATTTTGGTACTATTTTTGTATAGCCTCTTCGGGTTCCCATATAGCCTCGTCTACCCAATGTCTATTCCATAGTATTTTCACAAGTGCAATACTTTTGTTCCTTGATTGCTTTACCTCTCGAGCTAGAATTTTTACCGGTTCTTCACCGTAAGTCATGTCTGGTTGAATCTCAACCTTTGTCTAAGAAATCACATGTGACGGATCTGAATGATAACGACGTAGCATAGACACATGAAATACATTTTGAATCTTCTAACTCAATCGGAAAGCTAACCAATATGCTAATGGTCCGACTCTCTCAATCACTTCAAACGGTCCAATAAAATATGGACTTAGTTTGCCTTTCTTGCCAAATCTGAGAACTTTCTTCCACGGGGATACTTTCAAAAAAAACTGTCACCAACTTGATATTCGATCTCTTTTCTTTTAAATCAGCATATGACTTCACCGTCTGAAGTCGCTTTTAAACAATTTCGATAACTTTCACTTTTCTTCTTTCTTTAACTAGATCAACCTCAGAATCCAACTTTCTTTAAGCTCATTCAATATAAAGGTGTGCGACATTTACGTCCATACAAAGCTTCATAAGGTGCCATCTTCAAACTCGATCGATAACTATTATTGTAGGCAAACTCTACTAATGGTAAATATTTTTCCCAAGCGCCTTGAAATTCCAAAGACACAACATCTAAGCATATCTTCAAGTACTGAATAACTCTCTCGATCGACCGTCGGTTTGAGGGTGGAAAGTCAGTACTAAAACTCAACTTTGTGCCCAAAGCCTTCGTAATTTCTTCCAAAACCGTGAAGTAAATCTTGGATCTCTGTCTAAAATGATCGATAATGGTACCTGTGTAGTTTGACTATCTCTAACATATACAACTCGCCAACTTGTCAAGTGAATAATCCATACTGAATCGGGATAAAATGAGCCGACTTCGTTAACTTATCAATCACAACCTATATCTGCATCTTTCTTTCTGTAAACGGCAATCCTGTCACAAAATCCATAGTAACTCGATCCCATTTCCACTCAGGGACTAGCACAGGCTGCAATAAACTTGAAGGTACCTGATGTTCGGCCTTTACCTGCTGACAGATCAAACATCTAAAAACAAACTCTGAAATGTCCCTTTTCATTCCTACCCACCAAGACATTTTTTTAAATCATTATACATCTTTATACTACGGATGAATAGACAAAGAACTACTATGTGCTTCTGTAAAATCTTTGAATAAGCTCATCATTCTTGGTATGCATACCTGTCTCGGAACATCAAACAACCGTCAGAACTGATCTGAAAATCTGACTCTACATCCGACTCCCATTGATCTCTTTTGGTTGACAACTCACTGTCATTTTTTTTTTTTGAGCTTCACAAATTTCTTCAAGAAACATCGGTTTAGCTCTCAACTCAGCTAAGATAAAACCATCATCTGATAAGGCTAGACTAGTGTTCAAAGCTCTTAATGCAAATAACGATTTCCTACTCAAAGCATCAGCAACAACGTTTGCCTTACCTGGGTGATAATCGATCACTAGCTCATAATCTTTAATCAACTCTAACCATCTTCTTTGCCTCAAATTCAAATCTTTTTGAGTCATCAAATATTTCAAACTTTTGTGATCAGTGAATATGTGGCACTTCTCACCGTACAAATGATGTTTCCAAATCTTCAGCGCAAAAACAATGGCAGCTAGCTCTAAATCATGTGTCGGATAGTTCTTCTCATGTGGCTTTAGTTGTCTAGAGGCATAAGCAATTACCTTCCCTTCCTGCATAAGTACACAACCAAGTCCATTCATGGACGCATCACCTGTAAATCACAAACTCCTTACCTGGTTCTAGTTGCACTAAAACAGGAGCTTTAGTCAACAATGCTTTTAACTTGTCAAAACTCTGTTGACACTTCTCAGTCCATTCAAACTTGACATCCTTTCGCAGCAATCTTGTCAGCGGGGTAGCTATCATGGAAAATCCCTCTACAAATCGCCTATAATATCCAGCAAGACCAAGAAAACTTCTAACTTCTGATACATTTCTAGGAGGCTTCCAATCAACAATGGCTGAAATCTTGCTCGGATCAACCTTAATACCTTCACGAAACAATATGTCCAAGAAAACCAACTTCGTAACTAGAACTCACTTTTTTGAACTTGACATACAACCGATTATCTTTCGAATCAGAAAGCTGTTCTCAAATGCTCGCATGCTCGGCCTCATCATGAGAATAAATCAAGATATCATTAATAAACAAAACTACAAACTTATCCAAGTACGGTCGAAAATTCGGTTCATTAAGTCCATGAAAATGGCAGGAGCATTAGTCAAGTCAAATGGCATCACAAGGAACTCATAATGACCATACCTAGTCCGGAAAGCGTCTTCAAGACATCGACTCTTTAACTCACAACCGATAATATCCGGATCTCAAATCTATCTTGAAAACACAGAGCTCCTTCAATTGATCAAACAGATCATCAATTCTAGGCAATGGATACTTGTTCTTTCATGTTACCTTGTTAAGTTGCCGATAATTTAAGCGAATCTCATCGATCCGTCATATTACCTTGTTTCAATTCCAGAATTCCTTTCTTTTCGGTCAATAAACCTCGATCGATGTACTTTTACGAAATTCCTCTGAAAGAAATCCCAAGTGACCCTCTCCTTTGGTACAACCGATACAAGTGTCTTCCACCAGAGTAGGTCGAGTCTCTAAGAAGTGATACTACACATTCCATACATTCCTCGGGTGTACAAGATAACTCATCAAAGACTCTGATAGTATTTTCTAACCAAAATTCTGCTCTTTCTGCATCATCATCTTTTGTTGCTCGGAACTCTTCTGCCCCTTGTTTCCTGATTCTATCAACTGGTGGATTTTCTCTTATCACTGTACCTGTGATTGGGGGAGCTTGAGCTACATGGGAAGCCTGAGAATCATGAGGGGGTGGAGGTCTAACTGCCGGATTCGTACGAATGAACTCGGCAAACAAATCATTCAAAGCTTGGAAGAGAACTTCTCGAGTCACTCCTTCCTGATTAACTGTTACTAGCCTATTCTCAGATGGCGCTACCCCTTCTACGGGAGCAGGCGCATTACTTTCTACATCATCATCACCAGCTCACTCGGGATCCATTACAATAAAACAAAATATTTAAAAATCGTCAGGAGTCGTCACACTATCAAAATACAAGTATGGCATGTATAGCTAGACTTTTTCTCACACTAGCTGTTCCGAGAACCGACTAAACCTGCTCTGATACCAATAAATGTAACGCCCCCACGCCCGAAACCATCACCGGAGTCAAGCTTGAGGTGTTACTAAACTTATCTTACCTTTTAAACAACTCTAAATCACTTATTTTAATTTTCGGAATAAACTGTTTTCCTGCATCATGGTTACTTAAAAATTTATTTCTCGAGTTTAAAAACTCGAAATTAAGATCCGTAAATTTTTCATAAAACTAGACTCATATATATATCTACTAATTTTTTTCTAGAATTTTTGACTTAGCCAATTAGTACAGTTTATTAGTTAAAGTTTCCCCTATTTCAAAACTCGACTGCACTGACCTCTTCTTACTACGAACCATTTTTATTCCTGTACAAAATTCATATGACTAAGTCGTTTGTTTCTCTCAAAACTAGATTCAACAAGAATTCTAACCATATAAATTATACCTTCTAATTAGTTTTGTACAATTTATGGTGAATTTCCAAAGTGGAAACAGGGGATCCAGAAATCGCTCTGACCCTGTTTCACTAAAACTCAGATATATCATAAAATATAATACTTTTACCTATTTTGCTTATTCCATAAGAAAATATACATAATAAGCTTTAATTTCATATATTATTCATCTTCAAACTATGTTTCTACAATTTTTAGTGATTTTTCAAAGTTACATCATTTCTGTTACTTGAATCTGTTTTAGGTTACTTTCACATTTTCATAATTTTCATGTGATAATCATCATTCAATCATACATATTAATAAACATGTATATCATCAGCTATTTTCTTAGCTAATCACTAGCAAGTATTTACACATCATTCATTATTCATATTATACCAAAAGTAGCTAAGTTTCTATACATGCCATACCCAAAACAAAACGTCTAGTTATAATTGAGTTATTTCTTTGATAGTGTGATCGGCCTCCGACATTTCCTTCGATCCCCGAGTGACTAGATAAGTACTATAAGAAGAAGAAAATAAAAGATTAAGCACTAGGCTTAGTAAGCTTACAAGCAAATAAATCACAACATTCAACATAATGGATAATTATGCATAATATCATCTAACATCATAAATTTCTTTACTTCTCAATTTCTATCTTCTTCTTTATTCCCTTACCTTCTTTCTTACCCGACCTTTCCTTTTCATAAGTATAATCTACTTTTCCTTTGCTGTTAATTCACTGTAATTTAACTCGTATCCTGACCCGTTGAACCACTCGGAATACTAAGGATACTAGGGTCGTTCTCGCTCATCAATATCTCGCCAATGCCATGTCTTTGACATGGACTTACATGAATTATTCTGTCTCCAATGCCATATATAATATGGACTTACATGGCTCAATCTCTGTCTCCAAAGCCATATTTCTAATATGGACTTACATGGCTCATTTCGTTTCGTCTCTGTCAACCCTAATATCCTAACATTCCTAGGGTTCAACCGGCTTTCTAACACTTTTCCTCTGTCACTTCACCTTAAATTCGACTTTAAATATTTTCATAACATAATATATAAATGCTGAAATTGACAATAATAATGTAAAATAAAAGAATATTGCATTTATTTACTGTAAACTTACCTTGATACAAAATGTCACTAAACCTTACAATTTAGTCCTTTACTTTTTCTTTTCCTCGTTCTTCTTGGATTCTTGATCTATAATATAAAATATTTCTACTCATTAGCATTTATTTGATTTCTATTTCACTTCACAATTTATGCTGTTCAAAATTCGAAATTGCACTTTTACCCCAAAATTTACAGCTTTTACAATTTAGTCCCGCTCAATTCACCCATCAATTGAACTAATTTTTATAAATTAACACTTTTATTTTATCATTATAAACTATTTCACAGCCTTTGATATTCTGAATTTCAACACCAACATCTAATTCACAATTTTGCTCACAATTAGGTACTAAATACCATTTTCTATCAAAATGACTTAATAAAACAACCTTAATATGAAATTAGAACTTCAATTTCATAATAATTCATCATAAACTACCCTTACTCAGCCAGGGTAACTTCCAATTTCACCCACCAAATCAAAAACTAATGAATTAGATGATTGGACCTAATTGTAAAAGTCACAAAACATAAAATTACTAAGAAATAGTAAAATTAAACTTACATGGTGCAAAATATGAAAAACCAGCATACTGAGACCTGCTACGGCGTTTCGGCTGAGAAAGATGAAGAAATGTCTAGATTTTCAATTACATCATTTTTTAACTATTAACTTTTATGCTAATTCCAATTTTGTCCCTTGTTCACATTGTTTTCTTGCTTATTTCATACCCAAACCGTCCAGCCATTAACCTTTGGGTCTAATTGCTCTTTAAATCCATCTTTTAAATACTTAAGCTATTTACTCACAATTTAACAAATTTTGAGCTATTTTCGATTTAGTCCTTTTTAATTAATTAGCTATCCAAACATCAAAATTTTCTAACTGAAACTTTAATACTAACTCAATGACACTTCATAAATATTTATAAAAATATTTATAGCTCGATTTTCAAATTCGAGGTCTCGATACCTCGCTTTTTGACCCGTCGACCTAATAAATTATTTTAATTCACTAATTTCACCATTTCACAAATTCTTCTAAATTCTTACTTGACTCATAAATATTAAGTTACTATCTTGTTCAATCTTATTTGTCCGATTTAGTGATCTCAAATCACCATTTTTGACACCACTGAAAATTAGGCCGTTACATTCTACCTCGGATTTGTGGTTTCGCAACCACTGTTCCGTTTAGGCCCTATTTCGGGATGTTACACCAATCAACAAAGGTTATGCAACTATTGTGGGAACCCAGGGCATACGAGGGCAACATGTCCACAATTGCGGGATACATTGAGGACAACACCTCATTAACATATTTTATTCATTTTTTACACAATTTTATTAATTTTTATTATACACAAATTTATTCTCTGTCTTTTTTTGTACAAAATTTTTCCATTCTTTTGTATACTTCATAGATCGTTTGGTCACATAACATGTTTTACTTTAATTTTTTCATAAAAATTAAGTGTGAGATAATTTTTACCTCATTCACTATTTTGTTTGCCATGGTGAAATAACAAATAAGGATAGGTTAAGGCTTTTCCTTAAGGTTTCAAATTTAATTTTTGGGTATAGTTTATTTAATATTATTAAATTATGAGTTGATTTACATTATAATAATTTACCTTTAAAATTTTGTAAAATTATTATTAAATGTTTGATATCAAATATTATGGAAGAAAAATTTCTATACAATATACATTATAATTTAGCAAAGTGAATTATGAGTTGCAACAAAAATATAAAAAAAAAATGACATTGATATCAATTATATTTACATCACAAAAGTAAAGGAAAAAATATCATCGGTGTTGTCGAGCCGAATGTGTGCCACAAGAAGGTGGTTGATGGTTACAGGTAGGATTTCTTCATACAAGTTGGGGTGTTGGCTTCTCCTCTTTCATTGTCACCTTGACCCCCGTCTTCATCTTCACCTCCTTCTTCCGCGATTGAGTGTGGTGTCATCCTATCCTCCCATCGTGTCTCCTCCATTCTACGAGAAAGTGGTTACGAAGATAAGCCACATTGACAAAACAAAGATGCAGAGGTGTTTGCGAAACTATCGGTGCATAATTGTATGGTGTCGCATAAGTTAATTGCGCATAATATCTGGGAATCATTGTTGTTGGCGGATACGTCGACATTGATGCTGACATTTGTATCTAGATCATTATCATCATCGGGGCGTAATATGTTAGGGACAGAGGTGCTGCAAAAAACACAACTAGAGGAGGTGTAGATGTATGATGTTACAGTGATGCATAGTGTAGTGCTTGTGTAAAATACATGGGGTTAGTGAAAGGAATAGAAATATATATGGAGCGAACTAATCGGGATGTGATGTAGACACCGGTGCCAATTGTTGTGTTGGAGCCGATGACGAACCCATCACACCACGTGCTCCGGACCAACGATTCTGAGGTGATCATTGTGGCTTCCTCGAACGAATTTGCCTACTCGTCTCTACTGACAATAGATATGACTTCCCAACAAGTTTAAACCATGACATGTACTCAGCAGAGGTCGCTATCTCTGATGCAAAAAAAAGTTCATTGATGGGTGTGAAAATGTTCCTACGATCCCAAATGTTGATCTATTCCTTGTGGAATTTCCGCCAATTTTCATCAGTTTTCCCTTGCAAATCAAGCTTGTGTAGCGCTTTGATGTATTGCAATGGTGACAGAATATTTTGCCTTCATCCAAACTATTGCTTCACTCAATCAGATTCATGCATCTTCACCATTGCGTAAACAACCACTGGTACCTTCGTATGCCACATAGTCCAATTGGCCAAATATTTGGGCAGGATGCATTTTACGATTGCCAGATTAGTGTATAGCATTCATTCAAACTGTAGTGCACAATTATAAATTTGGTTATCTACAAATATTAAATTCCAAATCACTATGTAATTATTATATTTTTGAAAATTTTAATAACTAATCTTGGCTTCCAAGCGTTGATATAATAGCATCCAGATTTCTTTGAACTACTCTGGTTGTCCCACATAACTTGGCGCATGGTTCCACCTACTCAAACAATATGTTAATTCAAACTTATAATAAATAAACAACATTTACTATAATAACTATATTATTATTAAATAGATTTTACCTTGTCACCAGTGAGAATGTAAAAGGGGCGTCCACTCGGGAATGTAAAATGGTAGCCACCATCACGCCTATAACTGCAGCAGGAGCAGACAACCACCAATTGACATCTTATCCAATTTTGTCGCCTGGTACAACTCTCGTTACAATGTGGCCAACACAACTGATCCCTAACTAAGTTGACCGCATTCTTTAAAAGTCGACTAGATGTAGTAGCTACCTTATGTGTATCAAATTTTGAGATTTATCAGGTATTAGAATGCCCCCGATTAACCTCAAGATGAATGCTTGGGCGTATTGTTCTTTTTCAATAGCAGACGCTTCGTTATCAAGTTTATTGAAATTATCTTTCAACTATTTCATCTCTATTTGACCACCTTGGAACTTGTTCAGCACCTTCCCTAAAAATGTCTCGCAAAGGTCCTCCTAAGTAGGAACGACCACTATCCCTATAACAACTGACCCATCTATTGGTTAACCGAGTTGTAAAATTATGTCCTCAGGTGTGATTGTACATTCACCGCATGGTAGATGGAATATATATGTCTCAGGTCTCCATATTTCCACCAACGCGTTGATAAGTGTGAGGTCTACTTTATAGCTCCCGAGCATACAAGATGCATGTAAGAATCCCGCATCTTACAAATGATAGCAAATTTCACTGGGTGCTCTCGGATAAATTGTGTATGGACCCCTTCAAAACCCTATCACCCTCCTATTTATATCAATAAAATATTTTAAAAATTTTAAAAACTTTAAAATTAACTTAATTAAAATTAATGGAAATAAAAAAAATTCCCTTACCTTGTCAATTGCACAGCGAAAATGTACTTGCCGTCGAAACAAATAAGAGAACTTGTCATTCGAGAAAAATTGATCAAAATGAATAATTTACAAAGTAATAAAGTAAAACTAGATTATTTTAATACAAAATTATTGGAAAATTTGGAAGTAATCTTGAGAGAATTAAAAGAATTGGATTTGAGTGAAACGAGTGAAAAATGACTTAGGTATATATAGGAAAAAGTTCTCGTTGGGCCATTTATAATTTTACCATTGGCCGGATTTGAAATTTGACCATTAGGAATTTATTGTTGGAGGAAACTGCACCCTTTCACACACTCTCTCCAAAAATAGACTATTTCCTTAACTTTAAATAAAAAGGCCTATATGGCCAAATATTTTTAATTTTAGGCATATGCCCCCATTCAGTCATATATATATATATATATATATATATATATATATATATATATATATATCAAATAATTCAAAAGAAATAAAGCTTGGAAGTTACTGATGACAAGTGAAAAAAAAAAAGCCAAGAAAAGAATATTTTTTTCTAAGTTTTTCATTTCATGAAAGATTCCACATTACATTGTTTTCTCTACTCGAAAATTAGGTCTCTGTACATTTTTAAAATAAGAAAAAATTCAAAATAATTATTTTGTAATAGTTTAACAAAGGGTTAAATATAAAATTGGTACCATAACTTGTCAACTTCTCTCATATTAACACTTATAGTTTTTTTTCCTAATTGGTACCTAAACCTTTTTTACTCCACTATATTAGTACCTAAGCTAAAGAACATTAATTTTTTGCTGACGTGGCAACGCTAACCACTCACGCACTACCACATGTCACTCTATTTGACCTAAAAAGTTGTTATCTTTTAATTATTTTCCATTTCATTTTATATTTTCTAAAACCCTTTCATTTATTTTATTTTCCTTTAACATGTCCTTTCCCCATCATCTTCTTCTACCTCTTTGGTTGCTGCAACTTTTTTTCCTTTCTTTTTTTCTTTTTCGTTTTTTTTCTTTCACCATCTCTATCTGACCTCTTCATCTTCTACCTCTCTTCTATCTATTTCGGTTTTTTTTTTCCTTTCACTAATTGTTTTGTTTTCTATCCCTTTGTGTTTCGTTTTCAATCCAAAAGTGAGAGAAACTATATTTGATTTTTTACAAGTTGAAAAAAGAGGCTTAGGTCTCTTATGTAGCCATTGATGTGCAAAAAAACCAAACATCCTTTAGCTTACTGCCTCAGAGATGCTTTGTAATGAAGGTTGCCATGTTTTTGATCTAGAACTAGAGTTGCTTGACGTTGTTGATCTTACTCTTTGCCTTTCATGTTTGTTCACCTATAGATGGTTCAATATTTTAAACATATATAATAGAGATCCAAATTAAAGATAATATATAATATAGATGTTTTTAAGGAAATTCACCTTATTTTGCTTATCTGATTCAGATCTCTTACCAACTTTCTCATTTGGTTCTGATTCTTGTTGGTTTTTATTCATCTTTGTATGTTTCTTTGCATACAATCCCTTCATAACCTCTAAGAATCCCCAACAACTCAAAATCATATCACAATCCCAAACAAGAACATTACCAATACAAAAAGAAAAAAAGAAAAAAGAAAAAGAAGGATAGCTTGAGTGGTGATGAGCCCGTAAACATGGCAAAAAAGAAGAGTATTAGTGGGGCAGAGAAGCTTAATCCTAGTTAAACAAACAGGGTTGACGTTAAATTCTTAGATAAAAAGCTTTAAATCCTTATAAACTTATAAAGTAAGAAGATAAAAATCCAATGGAGCTACTTGCATCTACCATTTTTTTGTTCTTTCTTATATTTTTCTTAGGAAACAAACAGAAAAAATCCAGCTACCCAGAAATTGAAAAAGAGAAAAAAAAGCTTGAAAAAGAAAATCCAAAAAAGAAGATGAACCCAAGACTCGAAATATAAAACAAAGATAAATTTAAGACCTATAAGCTAAAAAGAAAGCAATTTAAATAAAAAGAAAAGAACCCCCCCCCTTTTTTTTTTGTTCTTTCTCATATTTTCTCAGGAAACAAACAGAAAAAATCCAACTCCCCAAAAATTTTATTAATTGTTGAGTTTCAATAATAAGTTCTTCATTTCGGGTTTACTGGGTAATCCAAATCTTTGTAGCCTAAGTTTGAACCTACTTCCTCCATGTCCGAGAATCAAACTCAGTACCTTCTACATTGAATAAAGAAGCAACAACAACAACAGTAGAAGGTGAAGGACAGGAATTAAAATCAGCCATTGAAAGAAAATGTATTTAGCAGAGAAAAGGAAATTGGGAAAAAGAAAGCTAGCCAAGAAAAAGATAGAAAAAAAGAAAGAAAGAAAATTGGGAAGAAGAAATGTCATCTGGAAAAAGAAAGAAAAGAAAAGAAATATTTTTAAAATATTTTTATTAATTTTTAATATTTTTTATTATAATATATTCATAACATCATTTATGCCACATGTAACAATCTTATTTTGGCACTTATCTTGGACTTAATAACATTAGACTCGGCTACCGATTTAATGAACAGAAAAAAAAAGTTTGGATACCAATATGATAGATATGAACAATTTCGAGTACTAATTTTATATTTAATCCTTTAAAAATAATTAATTTTTAGAAGAATTTAAATAAATAGTATGATATTAATCTGAAATACGACATTTTATAGTTGAATTTAAACCAACTTGATTTTTTACCATATTCACACAGGCGGCATTAAGGCTCCCTTTGTTTGCCAGTAAAATATCTTCCGAAAAATGATTTCTGGAAAATAATTTACTTTTCTAAAAATGATTTACTTTTCTGATGTTTGAATGAATCTGTGTAAAATATTTTTCATTGTTTGATGATTTCCTAAAATATTTTCTGAAAAAGCTGTTTTACATATATTAATAAATTTATATTTTAAATTGTTTTTACATATATTACAATAATTTATTTATAAATAAATAAATTAAATTAAATATATAATAATACTCAATTATTAAGCTATAATATTAACCGTCATAAATTAAAAACAACAAAATTCTATTTACACTTTTTCAAATAAACGTCAAACACAAATACTTTAAGAAGAAAAAGAGAAACCCCTATAACATAGGTTTTCCTTGTATACATAATGGAAGTTTATTAGCTTAATATTGATGATCACAAAAACTTTATTGTTCATCAATTTAATTTAACAGAGAAATTATTTTTTCTCAGACAAATGTATAATTTGAAGACATTGAAACTAGGAGTTCAAGTCAAAGCTCAAAGCCTTGTATAAATATACAATCAGTGACAAGGAACCAATTAATATCCTAAGAAAGCTGTTCTATATTGGTACAGGCTTCAACTTCTGCTGATTGTGTAAAATCCAATATGTCATCAACAACTTGGAATGATAGGCCAAGATTCTTTCCATATTCATACATTTGCTCTGCTACACTACGATCAGCTCCACTGAAAATGGCGGCTCCCTTGGTACTAGCTGCAATCAATGAAGCTGTTTTGTAATAATTCTTTAGCAAATAGTCCTCATGTTTGACATCACAGTCAAACAAACTCGATGCCTGTTTAATCTCACCACTTGCACAAAATCCTTAATAACCTGCAATATCATTAATGAGGATACACTTGAGACTACCAATTTGCTACAGTTTCACTCTTAAACACCACCACAACTACCAATTTGCTATATATGTACAAAGAACATGGACGCCTCACATTTACACATGCACTTATTGTATATATTGAAATAGAAACTGTGTCTAGTGCCCTTATACATGTGTATGGAAGGCTGCAACCATAGCCTTAATTATCCCAAAGAAAATAATCACAGTAAATACAACCAATGCAAGTGCTATGAATTTGAAACTTGCAAAGAGCTCTAAGCACCAACCTGTTTGAAGAAATGGACGCGTCTTTTACTCGCAGCAAAACTCTAGGAAGTCGCTGGTTCGAACTTAAACATTGCCTACTTGAACTACTTACACAAACTGGTTGCTGCATGACAAAGACAAATTCATTATAGCATTTCTCTGAAAGACACTCAAAATATTCATTACTGAAGAATAGGTACTAGCAACACTAGCTTAATGCACTTAATTGTTAAGTAATTTCCCTAAAGTAAAAGCAAATCACAAAGTAATGCAATATCAAGCAATCTTATCTATCAATATACATATTATATGTTATTGGATGAAATTTACAGCAATTTAGCTTAGGGCTCAGAACTCAGATAAAAATTATCGAGGAAATTTTACATTACATAACTACTTTTGTTCATAAACGAATATAGAATCCAAACCACATGAATGTCGATTGAAATTCAGCACCTCCCACTTTTCTTTTTATACTTTTCATTCGTTTGAGAAAGAAAATGATAATCACCGGAACTTAGCCACCACTTGAAAAAGGTTCAAGCATCTAAAGATGGACAAAGAATTCAAATATTTACAAGGAAGAACAAACCCGAAAGTGGAACTCAAAGAGAGCAAACCCGAAAGTGGAACTCAAAGAGAGCAAACTGAAAACCCACAGCAGATCAGAGATCAAAGAAGATAAAATCACTGGATGATGAAAAAATCGAAACAGAGAAAGAGCAGATCGAAATGGAAGTATTCAAACCATTTCTCGAAGAAAAATGCAGTAATTTTATCTCAAGCTAGTAACAGAAATATATATATGGAAGAACAAGAAGTAATAATAAAACAAAACAGCAAACATAAAAGAAAAAAGGACCGCTAGGTTTTCATTAGTCCTCATATACACATTACACAGGCATAAGAACACGATCTAATATCCGTAATATCCAGATTTATCTTACAATCAGCTCTCAGCATTAAATTTTCTTTCAACAGATAAATACTCAACTTCTACACCTATTATTAACTCTAAAAAATCCATTGCTACAAGTAAAAAAACTATATACAATTGCAAATCCTTTCTAATTGTGCGAAAAACAGAAAACATTCCTTATTGTTACCGAAACAAGGATCGATCTCAGGCTGCTGAATAACAAAGGACATCTAATTTTAGCATCATTCTATTACAACACTAGGTTGAATCAAATTCCAAATCAAAAAAAAAAGAAAAACTCATTTTCTAACTATGAAGGACCGGAAAAGGAGCATAAATTACACTACTAATCATTAACAATAAACAAGTAGCATATCTAATAATCCAGAAAATATTCATTAATCTAGAACAAAGCAAACAAAAAAATTATCAAGCATGATTATTTTAAATTAGGTCTCATGAGCTAAACTCTTCTGTATTTCAGACATGAAAAATCAAAATTAAAGAGATTTAAAGAAAACCCAAAACCCAAACAACATTCAGATGAATTATACCCAAAAAAGAGGTCTGAATTTTACATTAAAAACCGGAACTTTCAGATAAAAAAATAGAGAGAAAGAAAAATGGAGATACCTATATGAGATGGGAAAACGAGATCGGCGAAGACATTGATGCATAAGATACATAAAACTGCTGCTACCAACGTAATAAACAACCTCATTTTCTCCCCTTTTGGAGAGATATTACTTTCAATTCAAAATTCAATATTTAACCCCGCAATTATTCTCTTTTTTTTTCCTTCTCTAAAATGAAGGTAAAAATATTCGATTATGAAGAAAAAAAACATAATGAGTCGGTATCCAGAGCTGGTGAAGATGACGATGAGAGGTGGGCTAATGGACTGGAAGTGAAATTATGACCCAATGGGTTCATTTGTGCTAATCAAGCTCCGGAATTTCAGGCATAAAATCAGGAATTTCAGGCAAACGTAAAAGATGAATATAAAGAGAGATCAACAACAAAAAGAACAAAAACCTAGAAGAGAAGATGAAGAATGGAAGAAGGAAAATGAATGAAGAACGAAAGAAGGAAGAAGAAGAAGGAGCTTACCTCATGAAGGAGGAACCGGAAAATGTCTTACAGAAATAAAATCCGTAAGACATTTTCCAAAATTAAGGGCCTCTTTTTTTGTAATTGATTTTACTTGAGGAAAATATTTTCAGCCCAAACAATCACAGGAAAAGGCTGAAAAGCTTTTCCGGAAAATGTTTTACTTCAAAACAAATAGACCCCAATATAAATTGAGCACAATATAAATGATGTTAAATATTCTTCTTATTCAATATATTTTAGAGGTACGCTAAGGAATATTAAAAAATATTTTTTAAGAAATAATTTTTCTTTATTTTTTGAAATTTTTAGAATTAATATTAAATTGAAAAATTTTGTAATTGTTGAGAGTTAAATTTATTAAATTTTAGAATTTGAATTAAAATGGTAAGTTTTGTAAACACTTAAGGGTTAAATTTGTTGAATTTTTAGATTTAATATCAAACGATACAATGTATAAATATAGGAGAGCTAAATTTATTATTAGGTCAAAGAAAAGAAGAAGACCCTTATTAGCTTTTCATTAATCCCTTAATGATAACTAATGAAAAAAACTAAAATAATTAATTTAGTTATTAAATTGAAAAAATTAATGGCTAAGTCATAAAATAAAACCAAATGCATAGTTAAATGAATATTTTTATAGTTTAAGTAAAAGCGGGATATTTTACTCAATTAACCTCAAAAAATAAATATTTACAAAAATAACCTTGTTTGAAAAATTATGACGAAAATAACTTGAAATCTACAATGTCGGACGGTGCTAGCACCACCCTCCATCATTCCCTAATCATGCCTTAATGATTGTCCTATCCAATAAAAAATAATATTTTTTTATGTCGGCACTGTAATGGTCGAAACCCGTATGTATTTTTTGGAAATACCCTAAAAAATAGGTATTCTACGATTTAAAAAGAAAAAGAAAAAAAAAGGATAATATTTTAATAAGTGCCAACGTTGAAGTGGCTGACATCGGTTCAAAACTTTTAAAAAAATGAGTTTTTATTTTTTTATGACGATGTTGAAGTGGCCGACACCAATTTAAAACTATAAAATTTTGATTTTTTTTTTATTTTTTGGTGTTGGTGTTGAAGTGGCCGATACCGATTAAAAAATTAAAAAAAAAAATTTTTTTGTTTTTTGGTGCTAGTGCTGAAATGGCGGGCACCAATTCAAAATAATAATAATAATGGATTAAGGAGAAAGAGAGCTGCACTCCGATTATGTTAGTTGGCCCAATGGACATTGGCATGACTGGCTTCATAGTGGAGTGAAGGTGGCGACTAAGGCAAATGAAGAAGGAAAAAGAGATGGAAAAAGAAAAAGAGCAGAAAAAAATGAAAAATAAAAAAAGAAACTAAAACACATTGTAATCGTTATTGAGGGGAGAGAGGATATGAGATAAAAGCTCAATAAAAGTTAAAACTCTTACCATTACCAAAGAAATAACAAGTTTTAACATTAATGGTCCACCAAATAAATTTTAACATTAATGTTCCACCAAATAAATTTTGAAATAATAATAATGCAATCCCTCCACTAAACACCAAACGTTGGGAATTTTATTTTTACTTATTAAAATTATGGTATTCTTTATTAAATAATTCATATTTAACATTCAATTCAATATTTCTTAAAATTTCATTCAATATATTTTAGACCCTTAGCATTTAAAATATTTAAACTTAGATGTTAGCTACTATCTAATTCCAAATTTCATAATTTTTAATTAATATCTTATATTTCAAAAGGTTGCATGGACTTTGAATACAATCAAATCAAGTAAAAGCTATTCTTTTTATTTTGTTTTATTTTATTTTTATTGTTTTGGTTCTTTCTTATTACTATAAAATTAAGAATGATTCTTTTCAAAAATAGGAATGATATCATTAATTTTCATTTTAATTATTTTTTTCTGATTAGTTTTGTAATAATAAAGTAATTAGGGTCATGATGTTATTTTATTGGTAATTGTAAGAAATTTTCTCTTTTAACTTTTATCTCACCTCCTCTCTCTCCTCAATAATGGATGAGTTTTTGTTTCTTTTTTATTTTTATTTTTTTATTTTTCATTATTTGCTGCTCTCCTTCCTTTTCCATTTGCTCTAACCGCCTCCTTTACTCCACTATGCAGTCACCCATCGCCAAAGTCCATTAGACCAATTGACATAATTGGAGTGCAGCTCTCTTCCTCCTCAATCTTTTTTTTTTATTTTGAATCAGTGCCTGTCACTTCAACACCGGCACTAAAAAATCAAAAAAATTGTTTTACTAAAATTTTGAACCAGTGCTGGCCACTTCAGTGCCGACACTTATTAAAATATTATGTTTGTTATTTTTCTTTTTAAATCGTAGAATACCCATATTATATAAAGGTATTTAAAAATATATATATATGGATGTAGGCCATTACAATGTCGGCACAAAAAAATATTATTTTTTATTAAACAAGACAATCATTAAGGCATAATTAAAAAATGATGGAGAACGATGACATTGTAAATTTTAAGTCATTGTCATTATAATTTTTCAAAGAATAAATATTTATTTTTTGAGGTTAGTTGGATAAAATAGGGTGAAAATAATGATAGTAGGATGACAATTTTCAACAACTAAAATAAAGAAAGTTATCATTATACTCTGTTGGTTTATCCTTTCAAAATGCTTATGTATTACGTAATTAAGTAAACAATTTATAATTCTTTTTAATGCTATAAATAAATGATTATATATATATATATATATATTAAAATTTTGAAAGCGGATTTTATTTGTTTTAAAAAATGATAAAGAAATTAAAAAGAAAATAGTCGTAAATTAACTTGGCAATGGATCATAATCGTTTTAAATATAGTGTAATAGAAAAGTCCAAAGGTATCAAAATCAAATTTGTATTATTTTGTGTTTGGTATACTTATATGTTACCATATTTTTCTTTAACGAGTGTAATATGTCTTATCATTACATTAAATATTTTTATTATTTTAGAATATAAAGAGAAAAAATATTGTAATAACATTTAAAATTTCAAAATTAATATACATTTTTTTACTTTTTCTATATTTATTTTATTATTCATATTTAAAGTTCAGAGTTATCCTTTTTTAAATATAGTTTATTTATAATAATTAATATATAAATATTTATTTTTATATTAAAATAATATAAAAATCAATATCTATCCAAATATTTGGAACTAAATTCTAATGTCTCGCTAGCTTTATATTCTATTAAAATAAGATATCCCCCGCAGCCAAGACAACTGGATCATCCATTCACAATATTGTATTCATAATCCTTCCCTTGACGGCAAGAAAGTAGAAATGGCTATGGTTGTGATTCTTTTATTTCAGATTTTAAGTATTAGATAATCTGAGTTTTACCTAACATTGTTAAGTTTCAAAGTCCCCTTTAAATATAATAATGGATAAACAAATATCAAACAATATTTTTAAGCTCTTAAATTGTTTAAAATATTTTATAAGTCTTTATACTTTTCATAAATTTAAAATTTAATTCATATATTTTCATTTTTACGAATCTAGTCCTTTACATTTCATATTTCAAAATTTAGATATAATTATTAATACTGTCAAATTTATTTTTGTTAAATTTAGATTCATTACAACGTCAGTGTTTTAGTTACATGGTTACCAAATAAGTATTTTTTAAAAATATCACACTAACAAATTTAAAAAAAATTAACAACGTTACCAATTAGACCTAAATTTTGAATTTGAAAATAAAAAATTAAATTCTAAAAAATTTAATGACTAAAATTTACATTTAAAAAGAATACATCAACTTATGACAGATTTTAACCATATAAATTAAATTTTGTTTCAAAATAGAACTTTACAACCTTTGTTAAATATTATAGTGATTCGACATTATCTTATATTTTCGATAGCATTCATTTATTGGTATGTATGCTTAAAAGGAGAACAAAAATGGCGCCCCAGTATACAGGAACATAAGCCCTAAGCTAAACATATAGTAGAAAAATAGTATAAGCGCCTCATCTTTTTTTAAGCAAGCCAGAACATTGGTGTCAACCACTAGATCCGAATTTACAAACTAGTGTGTTGTTTCTGATGATGATGATCCAGATTCAACCGATGACCTTTACCTAACTTATCAAGTGAAAGTCCATAAGGTCAAGTGTAAATAAAATGAATCATCAAAAATTCGAGACACCGAGCCCTCATTTGGCTCGGGAAAACCAAGCAACCTCAGACTTATCCCACAAGTCTTCAGCGCAGCATGAAAGCTGGACCATCTCATACAAGCAAAGAGAGGAGGGAGAGTTGAATGTGCACCAAGGCAACCCAATATTATTCTGTTGAAGGAAACGAAAAGAGCCGAAAACCGGCTGAGGGAGAAGGACGCCCAGCAAAAATGACCAAGGGAGGAGCCGACGTTACATACGTTATAACTTTATTTTTTTTAATTTATTAAATAATATATTTAATTTTATATAATTAATAGAAATTGATCATTTTTAAAGGTTTAATGGTTTAAAAACTCTTAAAAAAAATTTCAGAAAAAAATCATTTAATCCCTACATTGTTTTTCATCTAATTGCACCATTAAACTGGAAAATTACACCTAAGTAATTCCTTCGGCCGTTAGCTTAACGGTTGCCTTTTTGTATTTTTTTTTCATATTTTGAGTTATTTTTTATTATGTGTCACGTCACAGTTGTATCACTGTGAAATTTATATTTTTTTAATTTGTTAAAAATTAATAGAATTTTATAAAATGATAAATTTTATAAAAAATATAAAAATATAATTTAATCATTACTGGTTCTAAAATCCAAACAAGGAAAAGATTGTTTTTTCTTGTTTTATTTCTACGTTTTAATGGCTGACGAGAATCAAGAGTAGAAGCCGCAATAATCCCAGTCGCGGAAAAAGTGGCGTCTAAATGGCCAGTCATTGGATTTTTTATTGAAATAATTTTTAAAAAAAATTTATTTATTAAAATAAGTTGTCACTGATTATTTATTAAAATAGATTTTTTTATTTACGCCTATTTAATAGGCACAATTCAATTTTTTATATTAAAAAAATTTGTTTTTTAAATAAAATGTTATTTTTTTATTTTCGGATTAGTATGACCTACGTATAGATACGAATACAGGTTGCGCCTATGTTAAAGACGCAACTAGTTGAGCCTTCCTCTGAGACGCAAATGGTTATACCTATCTCAGAGGCGCAAATGGTGGGGTTCACACGCCTGTTGCTTACTTTTTTCCCTATATATACCCTCAAAAATCAAATGAGCACATACACAAAATTTAGCAGAGCAACGTACACAAAATTTAGTTGAATGGAAATAAGAAGATAGGGAGAAAAAAAAAAGAAAAACAAGGAGGAGGATAAGGTATTTTAGTTTATTTCTTTTTAAATAGAATGTAAAGTTTTGTTAGTAATTTTATTATTTGAAAGCTATTTTGTTAGGTTATTAATTTTGTTAGTTTCTGAAAGAAAATTTTTGCATTAAAAATTTTATATAATTTTTTTGCTATTCGAAACTGTTTTAAAAATTTTAAATTTTTTTTAACAAATCTAGTATTGAAGATGGAGAATCAATTTTTCGTATGTGTTTTTTTCGACGGAGAAATTTTGACAACAACCGTGGAATGTATATTTGAATGTCGCAAACAAGTAGCAATGAGATTTAATAGAAATATCTCGTTTGATGATATGAAGGAAAAAATTAGTGAAAAAATTTATAGACGTTGTGGGAGAAGTATCTCAAAACTTTTCTACAAGTTTCCAGTTTCGACAGATCCCATAAAATTCACCGAAATGGAACTCGTAGACAATGAAGACGTGGAGACAATGGTCGCTCTTTATTGTGGGACTCGAAGCAACCAAAATGCACCGATTTAGTTATCTACTGAGTTAGCTGATATGGAGGCAACTGAAGATCCCACTCTATTAGGTGAAGAAGATGGAGCAAAGGAATGAACATAAAAATATAGGAATTAAAAAATAAAAACATACATGATTAGTTTCTTTCAAACAAACAACTTATAAAAATAACAACAAATTTAATCAACATTTTAATAAATCAATACAAATTGTCAAATAAATGAAAAATCAAATAAATTACATTATATAAAATTACATGAAAAAAATACAAAACACTAGAAACATTGATATTTGTGGGTGTTAAATAATTTATATAACTTAATCTTGATATCCAAGTTGATATAAAATAAATAAATGAGTTAACAAACAACCATTAACATACCAATACTTAACAGTAACTTAAAAATTTAAATGAGCTTAAACATCATTTGTCCAAATTCATTTTAAAATGAAATGATTTTTAATTTTTTATAAACTTATGTGTTAAACTCACCAAATACTAAACTAAACACATAATTTATAACTTAATCCTAAATTACTAATAAATTAATTTTAAAATAATTACAAACACAAAAATTTTAACATAATCCTAAGTTACTAACAAATTAATTTTAAAATAGTTATAAAAAACAAAAAATTACATTCATACAAAATATTAATTGAAACTATAAACACTAAACATAAATATTTTAAAATTAATAATTAATAACAAAAAAACCACAATATCCTAATTAAACTCTTTAAATTATAAACAAAATTATTTATTAAAAAATACATTACATTTTTTTTTCTTTTTTCTTTTTCTTTTTTTCTTCCCCTTTCTCTCTTTTCTTTCTCTCTTCCGGTGTGTGGATGGGATGTGTGCAGGCAGAAGGGGCAGCGGGGTGGGTGGTCTACTGCTGCAGGAGGGGGACTATGCGGGTAGCCCATTCGCACCTACCTGTCAGGCTCGATTAATCGCGTCTATCTGATAGGCACGACCCGTTTTTACCCGTTAGACCGTATTTTTACCAGTATATATATTTAAATATTTTTAATAAAAATAAAAAAAATATTTTATTTAAAAAACAAAAAAAATTAATGTAAAAAATTGAATCGCGCCTGTCAGATAGGCGCGAATGAGAAAAACAACCCATTTTGATAAATAATTGGGCTGACAACTTATTTTAGTAAATAATTTTTTTTTTAAATTATTTCAGTAAAAAACCCGCTCGTCATTACTTCCCAACTGCGACAGTTTTCTAAGGCTTTATTCAAAAGCAGGGTAGCCTTAATAGCCTTTAGTTCAGATCTAATGGTTTTTGTTTTTAACTTCTCTGACACTGACAATTTCGAGTCCTTTCCTCAACTGCTTGCTAGTGTCATGGCATTGTTGGTAGCTGTAGCAACGCCATCCATCCAAATACTGAATCGTAAAAATAGTAAAATTTAATTGATATTGGTTTTCATTAGTTAAAAAGATAAATTAATTAATATTAAGGGTTTTGATTTGCTAATTACTATTTTAGTTAAAAATATTATACTAGTTGATTCAAAAGTTTTTCCAAATTGTACTTCTACATATTATATATATGTGTGTATTATAGAAGATAGACAATACTTGACTATGGGTGAAAATCTTATGTAACCAAATTAAAAATTTTGATAGAACAATCAAAGACGGCTTTGATTGAAGTGGTAAATTTCAGTTATTAAAAGTTATAATGTTTTGGGTTAAAATTTCATACTCGGTAAATTTTTTTAGGTTTTATATGAAAGGACAAATTATCCTTAAAATAATATCTACTACTTCATAAAACCAATCAACTTTATAATAAATTCTCCACTAAATTGAGACTTGTCCATCTTAATAAGAATTTAAATATTAATATAGATAAAAGTATTATATATCATTGTTAATTCATATAAATTTTATATTATTTAGTAATTATAATGCTGAATTTATTGATCATTAAGAAACTAAAAAAATAAAGAGAGAAGAGTATTAATTTACTATAGACTGTTTTTTTTTTTCTATATTGTACAAATGCTATAATTATTTTTAAGAATCATTATTATTCAATTATTTTTAATTGTGGATCGTGTTTGATATTAAAATTTAAACGATAATCTAAAAATTTAAACATATATTAAATGACTTTATCTTTAACGTTAAAATTTCTTATTGACCGAAAAAGTTAAAAAATTAATTTTCAAATATTAGTACATTTTAATTTATAATAATTAATTTATATTCAATACTATAATGTTTATTATTAAATACTTCTTGTAATATAAATATCTTTTAGTATGTTATGAGTAACAGTATATTTTAC
This sequence comes from Gossypium arboreum, assembly GCF_025698485.1. NCBI lineage: Eukaryota > Viridiplantae > Streptophyta > Magnoliopsida > Malvales > Malvaceae > Gossypium > Gossypium arboreum. The sequence goes on from NC_069075.1 coordinate 134,319,232, forward strand.
TTTCTCATCATTTTGTATTATAAATATTAGTAACATATATCTTTTAAAATTTGTAAGTATTACATGAAACTAGTATTTTTTTTATCCAAGCTTGGTATTAGGTTACTTATTTTTGGGCTAAATTATAGAATTAAAATTTAAAAATACAATGCTCTAAGTTTTTGTATTTTTGTATATTTAGAATTTAGTTTTCATGCTTTTATTTTCAATAATTTAGTTACTTTACTTTTTAAATTAAAAAAATCAAGTTCAATTGTTAACACTATTAAAATTCTTCTCTTAAATTCACTTATATAACATTCTTAAATTTAAAAAAAAATCACTTGATAATCATGTGACAAAAATAATATTCTAATGATCCTAAATTTAACAAAGAATTTAACTGTGTTAATAATTTCTAAAATTCATGTCAACATTTTAATCAAAATAAAGTATTTGGACTAACTAAAAACATTATAAATGTTGAGGTACCAAATTATGTCAAATATTAAAGTATAAAGATTAAATCTCAAATTTGATCGTAGAATAGAGATCAAAATTAAAATTTAATTACTTTTATATAATTTAAAAAATAAAAAGATTAAAGTTGAAATTTAACCATTTTATTAATGTAAAAGAATAATCGAAAACCATGGACACTTGTCATAAAATGACCTTCCTTTTATATAAGCTTCGAAATGAGATATTTATACAAATTATTATGCTTAATTTGTTGAAAGAAAAGAAAAAAAATTGACTTACAAAGCATTTTATTTACCAAAATAATTAATAAATTTAAATTATATTTATTATTTTGCATAAAACACATCAAGACATGGAAAAACTAGTCTTATATTTTTTTAAAATATCTCACATGTAAATTTAACGAAAAATAAATACACTTATTAGTAAATTATTTTTTAAAATTAAAATAAATTCAATATAAATCTAAATATATGTCCAACTAATTACAATCTAAACTTCAATTAATACAATACACGATAAAAAAACTACTCTAAAAAGAATTGAACAAAACCCACATGTAACATACACATGATAAAAGTAAGACACATACATAACAATATGGGACTTGAAACTCAACTTTCAAAGTTTGGAATATTTTCTTTTGTCAATTATGCCAAAACTTCATAATAAATTATTATACAAACCGTCACTTTTTTTTTTATAAAATCATAATAAAGTGACATTTTAATTCATTCTATATAGAATTATCTATAATTATATGAAATATGAACTCTTAATTTTCGTATGATTTTTCCAGGTTTAATGTTAATTTTTCTTAATTTCCTCGTTTTGAAGTCTCAAGACATCCAAATAGGATTTCCCATGGAGCTCGCGGGAGAAAAGACCCTTGAAGTAATCAGCAACGCCTATTCTCCTGAACAGTGATGGAGTTTGTGGGGTAATCAGGCTTGGTGCTGGACCCATATCCCCCTCCAATTTGGGGCTGTAGAATGTAGCAACTGAAACCCTTTCTTTAACTGAGTTCACTGTCGCACGATGCTCAATGCTTCGGTAAATCCCATTGGAAACAATCTGCAAACTTGGTACAACCAATCCTATTAATCTGCTGCTTACTATGGAGTAGAAGTTGGTGGACATAAATTAATAATTACCTCCATGATGTCTCCGATGTTGATCACAAATGCGTTTGGAAGTGGTTTAATCAGAACCCAAATCCCATTTTTCCTTATCTGGAGGCCTTCCATGTCGTTGATCTGGAGTAGAATGGTGAGGCCAACGGCATCAGAGTGGGAGTTGAGACCAATTGCAAGCTCTGGCTGTGGACATGGGGGATAGTAGTTCATCCTCATCCCTTGGTGCCCTTCCTCAAACAACACTCTCAAGTCATTAGGGTCCATCCCTAGAGCTTTTCCCATAACCTCTAACAGTTTCATGGCAAGATATTTCAGTTCTACAGAATAAGCTTCCAAGGTTTCTCTGCAATTAATTAATATTGAAAGAAAAGAGTACAATAAATTATTTACCCATCAATAAAAGGGATACTATTAGTCATTGACAGATGCAGAAAAAGAACCTGAAGGTGAGTGGGAGATTAGGGAACAAGTGAGGTTTTCTTAAATAAGTTGGAAGAGTGATCATATAGAACATATCTCCCCAGTTAAGCTTCTGCTCCTCGGACACAACAAAGGCCTGTCCATATCCCTCTAGTTCATCTGGTTTTTGCCAAACCTTCTTTTTCTCCTCCATTGGAAGATTGAAAAACTCTTGGGTCTCCATCTTCATTTTTTCCACCAATGAAGGGCTCACTCCATGGTTGATTAACTGCAAAACAGTTCCATGTTTAAAATTCTAACTCGAAAATCTCATACCCTGCTGCCAAATCTCAGTCAATAGTATTTTTCCTGATACTTAATTTCAACCTGCAGATAGCTACGACTGGGAGTAAACAAACAAGTACCTGGAAGAAACCCCACTCTTTGCATGCATAATGCATCTGCTCCAGTTCTTCTTTGGAAGATAGCTTCTGCATATCTATGACAGGAACTTGTGGCAACGGATTTGTGCGAGATATGATGGGAGAGTCTTCATCAGTGCGTACGTATCGAGGTGGAACTTCTTTCAATGGGTTCTTTGCTAACTCTTGGACACTAGGCACCAGGAGTGAGCTTCCTAGCTTTGCTAACTCTGAGTTCATAGTCATTGCTTTGAGAAAGGCTTTGCTAACTCTCTCCATAATCATCGAATTATAAAGAAGAGCAAGGGTTCCTAATAAATGCACGTGTACGCAATTCGAGTTGTTGATATTTTAATATTCTTAAAAAAAGTTTTAATAGAATTATTAATTTATTAAAAAATATAATTTTTATATTTATAAATTTTATTTTAATTTGAATCTTGAATAATTAGAAAATAGTTTTGTTATACCCAACACTGGTGGGACATGTGTTAGTACCAAATGCATCATTGAATTGGGCATAGACTCCTTTTGAAGTAGTACCTTCACATGCCATCCGTTCAACTCAGAAGAAGGCACATGTATTTGAGTGTGAACATTCTCCTAGTGTGAATGCATTTCTAAAACAATGAGGAGTGTATCTATGCAAAACAACCTTATATTGATAAAGTTTCATAATACACGTCCATGATAATCTTTTATACAGCTAGTGGGATTAAATGTATATTCTACCACGTCATACTAACGGATAGGAAGAGATCTCCTCTAAATGCTCTGAAAAATGTTGGAGAAAGAATCAATTCTCTAGTTCCTTAAAGTCACTCTGAGCAATTGTCTTATTGATCAACTTATCCTCTTATCCTTGTTTCAACTCTCAACCTTTTTATATGAATTAATTTCCATTAAACCACCATGAGCTTTTCTTTACTCTTCCCTATTTTCTTGTATAGTATCTTATATTTTACTAATGGAAATACGAAACTATAGACCAAGTTTGAAAAAGAATAAGAGTAAAAAGAGAAATCCGAAATCATTATAATTGTTAAATCAAAATTTTCAAGTAGTGAATTGAAAGTCGGTTTCTTGGACCAGTTGTGATGCAAAACTTACAGTGACATTGTATCCATAAACGCGTGGAAGATTGTTTGCTCAAAATAAAGAAATAGAGAAGAAATAAATATATATAACCAAAGAGAATAAAAGTCATGAGTTATGGGAGAAGATAGCAGCAGAATAGGGCTTGTAATGGGGAAAAAAAACGAAAGCTCCAAATATAATGAGGATATGGAAAATGGAGAAGAGGTACTTTCATATCAATAAGGATTTTTTAGCAACTTTTCAGATTTCACATGTTAAAAGAAAATATCGATGACAGGAAATAAAAGTTACGCAAATCTCAGCAGACATATAAATTATCGGAGGGCACGTATGGAGGACGCAAAATTGTGTTTCGCTATGAATGGTAAACTTGGAGGAAATATTAATGTATTAAAGCTTAAATAAAAATATTATATAATAAATATTAACACAAGGTTTATGGATTATTTTTGTTTAACTAGGTTTACGGTTTATGAAATGGTAGATTTAGATTTTTAAGGTTTATGGTTTTAGATAAAAAGGTTAGATTAATGGTTAGGTTTGAGATTAAGGTTTAAGGGTGGATAAAATTTTGGGATTCATTATTTATGGTTTAGTGTTTAGAATTTAAAAGTTTATGGTATTATAATTTTAAGGTTTACGAGTTTAGAGTTTTAAAATTTTATAGAAAAAATTATAGTTAGTATACTTTTATTTTTGTATTAAACAAATACAAGTATTAAAAATAAATAAAATATAAAAATAATTCTAAAATTAACATATAAAGACTTGTCAAATATATATATATATATATATATATTAATTTAGGGTAAGGTTTGAATAAATCAAAGATTATCCATTTTAACTAATCTTGAAGCATTGATAGAGAATATATGTAGCATGCTCTTAAAGGAAGATCTAACCTAATCCTTCCTTTGCCCATATGAAATATGAGAAAGATGGTATGAAATATTATTTTTTTCTAATAGTTTTATGCAATATCAATAATTTTATTCTGAATTTTAAGATTTTAATTTAAATTTAATTTTTTCAATATAAAAATATTAAAATTTAGGACAAAAATACTAATGTGACATAAAATTATTAGAAAAATGATAAAAATAACATAACATTACTATTTCAAACAATATTTTTCCTATGAAATATAGTAAAGGCTACGCATTTAATTGTTTGATTTCAAAGATTTAAATATTTACCATTTGCATGAAGTAACATTCACGCAAGTTGAAGTGACATTTACCTAAGTTGCGTTTGATGTAAGATTGCAAAATTATCTTCTTAATTCAATAATGGTTAACATTTCAGATAATAATATAATCTCAATGTCATTTAAATATTATTTCTTCCTTAGATAACATTATAGTTTTTAGATATTGAGAGGATGCTTTTTGCTACTTCTATTATCAACTTCAAAAATCATTGGTAGGAAAGAAATAATTTGCAAGTAAATTTATTCCATTTATTTTAATTTGGTTATTTTAGTTTTAGTACTTTTTAAAATTTAAAATTTAGTTCTCATTAAACTGTAATTGTTAAATTTATAAAATTTTGTTATTTTCAAAATGTAATGCATAAAACATATTATTATACGTGTAATGTCATGTCAACTTGTTATTTATACATATTACTCACTAAAAATTCAGTTAATGGATTAACTGTTGTCACTTGCATCAAGATTGAAATTTCAAAATTCAAAATTCAAAAAGTATAAAAACTTAGAATGATATGATTGAAGAATATGAACCAAATCTACAACTGTATGCATGGTACAATACTAGTAATTGAATTTAACCAAAGCGATTTAATTGCTACTATTTGAGTCAAGACTAAAATTGACCAATTCAAAAAGTCATAGACTAGAATTGACTAATTCAAAAATACAAGGACTAAAGTTGATCAAATTAAAGTAAGGGGACTAAATCCATAACTTTCAAAAACTACATGGACTAAAATTGACCATGTTAGATCTCGAAAACTGGGTTAGTAGAAATTAGGTTAGTGAATTGAGAGAGTGATCTCATGCTATTTTTAGTTAAATGTTGTGAAATTATGTTAAATGAATTGATTTGGTTTAGTTGTTAAGTTTTGTGTTTGTGTGTAAGAGGTCTTGTGTTCGAATCCCTTTTCTTGAATTTTTAGTAATTTTGTTGCAACCCCTATCTTTGAACATCTGGCTTATATATTATTTTCACTCAACTAATGATAGAATAGGTCTGTTGATTCAGTGGTAAGGCTTCAGGTTATCCTTTGGTCTTGTGTTTCAATCCCTACGTGTACCACTCATTTGATCAAAATTTGAGTCAAATTTAAATGATGAAAAATCTGATAGGATTTTATTTTGTGTTATTTTATTTTTATTTTTGAAAATTAGTTCCTAAAAAAATTTCCCTCTCTCATTCTCTCTCACGTCCAACTTCCCTATTTTCCCATCTCTTCCAACTTTGATTTCATGTTAGACTACTAAAAGAGATTTCCTCTGTTTTCTTCAATTTTATATTTTTTCTAAAAATTTTCCTTTTCTTTCTCCTTTTCTTTCTATTTATTTATCCTTTTGCCATCTCTGTTTGGGGTTACGCTACTCGAATTTTGTTCCCTATTTTGAGCAGTTGTTAATTTATTGTTTATCAGTTTGGGTTTTGAGTGTTTGGAAGTTCACCATTGTAGTATCAAATTTTGGTGTAAGTGAATTCTTTTCATGGGTTATGAGGGGTGAATGTAATGTGTATTGTCGCTTTGTGGTTTTTGATTGAATTTTTTAGGGGTTAATTCCTATTGTGATTTGTTAGGTGAGAATTGAGAGATGCGAAACTTTCCTTCGGTGGTCTAGGTGTGGATAAAAAATGTTGTTACTTCAAGGGTAAGTGATTAATGCTTTCAATGAAGGGCTAACTTGTCTTACTAAAGCCAAATGTAATGGTTGTGGCTGAATTAGTGGCTTAGATTTAGCGTATCGTTCTTAAATTAGCTCGTTTTGAATGTCGTTTTTAGGTGCTGGAATTGTGGTTGTTGTGTCGTCATCGAAAAAAACCAGGCACGTAAAGGAAAATCAGAAAAATAGCTAACAACGTAATGCTAAAAAGTCTACTAACGATGCCATACGACCTTGTGACAGGCCGTGTGGGCCACACAGACTGGTTTAGTTGGGCCTTGTGGGCCTCTTTTCTAAAAATTTTACCTGGGGCCATATTTGATAAGCAATTCGAATTTAGCCTGTCCATAGGGTTCGTACTGTATAAATAAGACTCTGAAACATAAAATCTGACATTTTTCTACTGTATGTTATTTGAATTATGTATGTTAATTGTTAGCATAATATAATGTGAAAAGTATGTATGTATGACGTGAAAACTATGTAAGGCATACATGCATTTGATATTGATTCGTATGTAATATGTTTTGGCATATGCATTGGGAGTGGGATAATGATGTGACGGAGGAAGTGTTCTGGCAGTTTAACTGCATATTGATATTAGTACGCCATCGTTGTCGGGCAACCTAAGATGACGGGTTATCGTTGTCGGGCAACTCAGGATGACTTATTTTTTGGTATTAACCACATATCTGATATGGTGGATCGTGTTTGATAATGAATTAAAATTTAAATGATATTCTAAAAAAATTAAACATATATTAAATGATTTTTTTAATAATCTCATTATAAGTTCAGATTATATTTGCTCTTTTTAAGACAATGCTTAGAACTACCCATTACCCCTCTCTAACCTATAAATAGGAGGATAATGCACTTCAATGCACTCGAACCCGCATCCTCCTGCATTGACAACAATGCCCATGTCAATCGAATTAAAACTCAATCGACAAATGATTTTATCTTTAAAGTTAAAATTTCTTATTGATCGAAAAAGTTAAAAAATTAATTTCAAATATTAGTACATTTTAATTTATTATAAGTAATTTTATTTTCAATACTATTATGTTTATTAGTAAATACTTCTTGTAATTTTTAGTATGTTATGAGAAATAGTAAATATTATTTTATCATCATTTTGTATTATAAATATTAGTAATACAACTTTTCTTGAATCAAGCATCTCGAGTGGAAGATGTTAGCCCTTTGCACTTTGTTAGAGCCGTCCCCTACTTGAATGTTAAGGGATTACTGCACTACAAGACAATGGGACTTAAGAAAATTATCCCCATTAGTAGGAGGTTCCAAAACCTCTACATATTATGCATGTGTAATCGTATTAGAGGTGTAACACCCCGAACTTTTGGGTTAGAAGTTTTGGTATTTATGGATAGGGTCAGTGAGAAGGTTGCGTTATTATGTTTAGTGGTGTGTTTAAATGTTAGAATGGGCCTGTTGGTCCAGTGGTTGGTAGTGTGCTAGTATGCCTCTAGGTTCTGGGTTTGAGTTTTTGTGTGGGCGTTTAAAGAAACATTTTATTACGTTTTGTTTTAAGTTAATAATTTCTACTTATTTTTTTATTTTATTTATTTATTTATTTCTATTTTAGTTATTTTGATTGTTTCTGGACTTGTTTTCCCTTTTTTGTTCTTTTTTGTTTTTTTTTCCTTTTCTTTTGAACGGTTTTGCTTGGGGGTTCTAGAGAACTTCGATTTCTTGGTCTGCGAGTCAGATTCTAGACGTCATTGATCGCAAAACAAGTGTGAAATTCGAGTCTTATCTATGTTTATTTTGCGATTATTGTATTGACATTTCTTGAGTGTACTCTAAATTGTCGATTTTGGGTATTAGTTGTTGAAGAAGTACGGGGGATACTACATATCCCAATATACTCTTGTCATAGTGTAGGTTGGGGGTTGTTTCGAAGGCTAAAACGGTAATTTTGGCTTGTTCCAAAGTGGTTTCGTGATCATTTTGGTGGTCGCACGAGCGTGTGCCAGTTCACACAGTTGTGTGCTTTGGGGAATTAGGGTTTTATGGCAAGTTTTGGAGCCATACGGCCTGGCCACATAACTGTGTAGACGATTTGGGGATTTTATCAATTTTCACACGGCCGTGTCTCCTGGGTATACAGGCCGTGTGGCTAATTTAGGGATTTAGAGATCCCATACGGGGGTGTGTTTTGGACACATGATCGTGTTTAGTGGGCACACGGGTGTGTAAGACCTTCACACGATTGTGTCTGCCCTGTACCCTATTTTAGCACAATTGGACAGTGAGTTACACAGCCTGTTCCCACGACCACGTCCTTGGTCCACACGGGCGTGTGCCTCAATTACACGGTCGTATGCCTCTCTTCACACTGGCATGTGCCTTAGTCACATAGTCATGTGCCCTTCTTCTTACGGGCTTTTGACCTCCCACATAGCCTAGGCATTTTCATAAGGCCAGAGCACACGGCCGTGTGGTCCTAAGATACCAAATTTTAGCTTGTGTGTGTTTTTTATCTGAATTGTATTTTTGATCTAAAAATGCGTCTGTGTATTCTGCCCTTGGCTAAGCTTTAGTGAGGGTGTTTAAGTCTCGATAGCTGTGACCATGTACTCTATTTATGTGTAATTTGTGATTGATGTCTTATTCTAAACCCTGGTAACTGGAGGTGTGTGTGTGCTTATCTATTCTGTCTGATTGTCTGATAATGTGTCATTGTTCTGTGAGGTTGTATGCATACATACACTTGCATAAAGTAAAGTTTTAGGTGGGATTGTGAAAAGAATGAAGACTGATTCTGATCTGATCTAACAGTTCTACTGCAACTCATTCGTATAGCGATTTATCACACTGTACTGCATGTGTGCATCAGCTTTGCTGCATACTATTATCTGATTTGGCAATTTAAACTGCAACTTATCTGTACAGCGGATCATCGTATTGCACTGTACAGCACATACGCCAGCTCTACTGCATATTAATATCTGAGTGGCTTAATCCAAATATATGGTGTGTAGGGTTGGATGGGCCTACAAGGTGTGTTTTCGTTGGATGAGCTTAAACAACTCTTATGGGGTGTGATCGAGGGACGGAGAGGTGTGTTGACTGGATGAGTGGATTTTGGTACTTGATTGCATTTATGCGCATCTGTTTGGTTGTAATATTATCTAACTGTACTCTGTTTGTTTGAATAACACATGTGTTAAGTGTTCTATGTATACTTGGTGTGCTCTGTTCCGATTGCGTGTTGGAGCGTTGGTTCCTTGTCTGGTATCTGTTTCTGCTTATATCTGTAAGTCTATTGCATTGTTGAATTAAATTCTGTGATTCTGTTTTTAGTCTCATTTCGAACTCACATTGAGCTCGAGTAGCTCACCCCCTTGGTGTTTCCCCTTTTAGGTACTTTTTTAAATTCTGATGCTAAACTTGGTATGCGGAGATCTCGGACATTTTCAGTGAAAAATAAATTATCAGTTTGTATTTTCAGTTTCTATTTGGTTATTCGGTTTTTGAACTGTAAGGTTTAATTAAGCTGTGGTACAAGTTCCATTTTGAAATTTTATTCATTTATTTAATTCCTGTTATATATTTAACTTAACGACAATTCTACTTATTGAATTTTGATCGATTAAATGCTTCGGTTCAATGTGACAATTTGTTTTGTAAAAATTTACCTATGATCACTTCAGTGATCAATGTAGCATCCGGGATTTGGTCTAAACTTTTAGGTCGAATTTAGGGTGTTGCAAGAGGCTGAAATAAAAAATACTAAAAAAATAAAAGTAAAGTTGATCAAAGAATATTAAATGTCACCGTTATACACTCAAAAAAAAAAAACAACTTTAGGAGACAAAGAAAAGATGTTAAGATTTTCTCCCTTGTAACTTTTAAAGAGTAATCAAACTCAATAAAATTTGAAAAGATGTGGGATCACTCTCTAACAAAGTTGACATAAGACTCTAAGAAGCCAAAGAAAAACTCAACTCCAAAGAAAGTAAGTTGCGCGTAGAAAAGAGAGACAATTGTTTTCGTACATGTAATGGGCCAAATTCGTCCGGGCCCACTAGAAACCCAAAATAAATACAAAATAAATAATAAATCATTAAACCAACAGTCCACAAGAGTCCAAATATTACAATAGCCTAATAATTAACTAAACCCTAAACCTAAGCAAACCCGTAACCCAATACCCAAACAAAACAAATCGAGCCCAAATAGCCCAAGACCAAATTACAACTCCAGAAACCCTAGGGCTCTCCCTCGCTTTGCGCCGCAACCGAGCCCCCCCAGCGCCTCCGTACGTTCCAGTCTTCAACAGCCACGCAGCCAGCACCGTGCCTGTAAAAGGACAAAAGAAAAGCAGCAGAAATTGTAGCAAACAAACGAAAATGAACGTTGTACTTTTCTTTTTTATTTTGGCTATAAAGCCATAGGCATTTTCATTGTAAAAAGAATGAACACACGTACACTATTTTGCATACCGAATACATAGAAAAGAAATAAAAAGATAGTAAAGGTGATTTCAAGTTTCTTGGTTTTTTTTCGATTATTTCTTCTTCTTTTTTTCTTTTTTGGTTCGATTTCCTTTTTAACATGTGAATCGATACCGATGAAAGCCCAAAACATCTCAAAAATGAGGAGATACGGGCGAGGGTCGTGAGTTTCACTTCGAATCTTCGCTTGGTTTTCAAAAGGGTAAAAAACAATTTGAAGGCTTCTTTAAAATAAACAGAGAAGGTCGAATAACTTATCAAATTCTTTTAGGTATGGTCAGAGACCTTCAATGGCAGGATCGGGTACTGTTTGCATGCTGTTGATCACCAAATACTATGGTGGTTCGGTTGCTGGCGAAAGAAACCCTAGCAAATAGATTTGTGGGGGCTGTTAATTTGGGTTAAAAGCACGGCTTCTAAAAAGAAAAGAAAAGAAACAGGGCATTAAAACCTTTGCAAAAAAAACGGCGCCATTTATTGGGTCAGATACATGCCTTCCTTCTTGAAATGGGAAATTTGCGTAGCAAGCACTCCCCTTGTGCATGCGCATTCGATTGCGCCTTATCTCATTTACTTTCTTTCTTTAATTTGCCCCTTTAGTTTGTGCGCGTTTGCATTTTGGTCTGCGCTTCAGTGATGCACTTTGGGGACCTGGTATATTGCCGGTTTTAGTCCCTATGTATTCGCACACGTTAAGCTTTGGTCCTTCTTTCAATTTCAGTAACTTATTTTATTTATTAATTACCCTTTTAGTTTAATTTTATTTTAATTAGGTCCTCTTGATTTGTTTAATTCTTTTTATCTATTATTCATTTTATTTTACTTAATACTTATTTTATATATGGATGTATATATCTTTGAGTTATCAAGACATTTTGTAGTTTTGTATGTTGTGTGGTTTTAAAGATTTTGTATAATATATCTTCCAAATTTTCTTATATACTATTAAATATCGTAGTTCATGATAAAGTTAGATTTTATTCTATGTATCTTATTAATCCTATGTTACCTCACCTATATTATTTCTTTGGAATTTATTTGAATAGACATTAAAGCCTTACGTACATAAAACATATTTTATCATACCTTTTGTCTAAAAAAGAGAAACCTTTCATTTTTTTACATTCTTTATTATATGTGTGTGGTCTATTTTGGTATTTCTTAAAAAAAATAAACATTTTGTGCATTTTTTATTATATCATATAATCATTTTAAAATTTTCTTCATGTAATTTTATGTTTTAATGATTCGTATAATATTTCATTTTCATATATCAATATTTGTATATACATATACATGATTTATATCAATTACTTATTTAAATCCTCTTTTGAATATGTTCGTATTTTTAATTTTACTTATATATATTCTTTATTTCTTTTAAATCCAATTTTGGTATTGTATATATTGTTTGTTTCAAATATTCTCCTATATTATTACCCTTTTGTATAAACGTTGTTTATATTAAGCTTTTACTTCATGGACATTAATTATTGTGAATGAATAAATCTTGTTTCAAATTATTTTATACAATCACTAGTTTCATATTACATGGTTAGCATTTCATATACATTCTTTTAAATATTTTTATATGGTTATACTCATATAATCTATTTGTTTTAAAACTTTCTAACATGTACATAATTGATTCAAAAATTTATGTTAACCTCCATTACTATATTTATGTATATTGTATATAATCGATTAGTTTTGGATTTAAATCGTTTTGTATAGTTCTCTTTTCAAAATGCTTCTAATAATAATATTTTTGAAATTCATTTATGTATTAAAATATACATATTATTTACTCTATATTTTTATTGTTTGATGTTCTAACTCAAATTTTTGTGCATATATACATATTCCTAGTTTCTATAAAATATTTCGATTTCTAGTATATGCTAGCTTTTATGATCAATTTATTTTATATCATGCTATGTACATTATTTTGGCACATTTTTATCTATTATTTTGTCAAGTTGTATTGTTATATTATTATTTTCTTTATTGTATTATATATTAACTATTTCCCATGCGTGATTGTAGTCGGGTTATATTTTTTAGGTTAGTTATATTTAATTATTTACTTTGTTAGTTGATCAAATAAGACATATTATTCTTAGTTTGTTAATTGATTGTATCTCGTATGTGCCTATTACCCCGTATCATCATTTTTCCACTTGGTTTATGAAATGTGGTTTTACAAAATCTAAATTTTATGATTAATTTTGTCTTATTTCAAATCGAATTAATGCTTTTTAAGCTAGTTTTACAAGTATTCATTTAAAAATTCTTTAAAACGAAGACGAGATTCGATATTTGGCAATTCGCGGAATAGTGCCCTAACGTGTTGGGTTGCAATTTCGCGTTTGCTCGAAATAATCGAATATCCCTTCAAACTTTCACCCATGCCTTTTAAAAATTCTTTAAAACGAAGGCAAAGTTTGATATTTGGCAATTCGCGGAATCGTGCCCTAACGTGTTGGGTTGTAATTTCTCGTTTGCTCAAAATAATCAAATATCCCTTCGAGATTCCATTCAGGTCTTCTAAAAATCCTCTAAAACGAAGGCAATACTCGGTGTTTGACAATTCGGGAATCATGCCCTATCGTGCTGGGTTGTGATTTCTCGCTTGTTCAAAACGATCGAATATTCCTTTAGGTTTTCACTCATGTTTTTTAAGAAAACCCTTTAAAACAAAGGCTATGTTCAATGTTTGGAAATTTGAGGAATCGTGCCCTACTGTGCTGGGTTTCGGTGTTCCGTTGGACTAAATAGTTGAACATCCTTTTGTGATTTTCAAATTATAAATTTTCGAACGTCGAAACAAGAAGATTTTTGACAATCAACTCGGGTTATTCAAATATTATTAAAAAAGAACCACATTTCAAAAACATTTTTAATTTTAGACATAAGGACAGTATTTAATCGATTTGGTACCAATTTTGGGCGTAGTGAGGGTGCTAACCCTTCCTCATACGTAACCGACTCCCGAGCCCTTTTTTAAAATTTTCGTAGACCATAATCGGTGTTTTAGTAAACCGAAAATATTTTATTAAAATAACCACATTCTTAGGTGACCCGATCACACCAAAACAAAAAGATCGGTGGCGACTCCATGCATTTGTTTTTCAAAAGTCAATTCCCCTTTTTTATTAAATTTAAAATTTTTAAATCGGAGGATGGTTTCGACAGTACATATTAACACAAGAAGTTGAAATGTGTTAGAACTCATAATAGAATAAGAAAAACTAAAAACAACAGAAAACCTAATGTTAGAATCAAAGAAAATAAACTACCCAACTGAAAACCTAAAACAATTTATAACAACTTGAATTTTTCGTTTGAGGCGTTCTCGATTTTAAAAAATCACAAAATTTAAATTGGAGTCTCCACAAATAGTGTAGATCTGATCTTGAAAATTTTGGCACAAAATCCAACCAATTTTTTTCCTTTTTTTGTTTCGTATTTTTATGTTTTTGTACTTTTCCAATCACTTTTTTTTTGTGGAAAATATTTTTCTATATTCCAAGAGAGTGCCAAGAATCAGTATGTAAAATTTCAGATTATTTGAAAAATGTTTACCCATTGAAAAATATTTTTTCTAAAAACTTTTTGGGTAAAAAAAAAGTTGTTTTGAGGTTGTTTGCTGGAAATCAATTTATTAGAACACAAAGAACACCTAAAACGCCCAAATCTTATACCAAATCTAATTCTTTACTTTTTTTTTTCTGTTTTTGCACTTTTTCGATCACTTTTTTTTGGAAATATTTTTCTATATTCTAAAAGAGTGCCAAGAATCAGTATGTAAAATTTCAAATCATTTGAAAAACGTTTACCGATTGAAAAATATTTTCTTCAAAAAACTTTTTGGGTAAAAAAAAAAGAAGGTTGTTTTGAGTTTGTTTGTTGGAAATCAATTTATAAGAACACAAAGAGCACCTAAAACGCTCAAATTTGAAACCAAAAGATAAGGAATGAGCGAAAAAATGATCATATTCAAATTGTTTGACTCAAAAAAATTTTTGGATCTAACTTGAAAGAAGAAATAAACAAGTTATGAAATTAATCTAAACAAGCAGTAGTTTTAAACTAAAATTTCTTATTTGACTAAGAAACAACAACTCCTAAACAACTTAAAATACTTAAGCAATATCCAAAATTTGGAATAAATAAATAATAAAATAATAAAACCTAATAAATACAATATTGGGCTCATATATAATAAAAATTTAGCCTAAAAAACGAACCTAATATGCTTTAAACTCAAATTAAAAGCTCGAAACTTGTAATTGCTGTCATAATTCCATTCAGAAATTATACTCGCGCAATCTTCACTAAAATGATTATAACTTGAGCTCTCAAACTCGAAATCGAGTGATTCAAAGTATGTTTTGAAGCTAAGAGATAGCTCTTTAAACATTATGCAAACATATAAACCCATAAATGTGTGGATCTCATCCAAAAATTCATAGCAAGTTGACAAATCTTTTCATTTTGAAAATTGGTAGTTTGGTTGAATTGACTTTAACAAATTTCACACATTCTGTGAATGTATCATTCCTCGTTTCCTTGAAAAATTAATCCTCTCATATTGTCTTTGATCGACATTTGTTTTGATTTGCTTGACCTTTATCATTGTTGTTGGGCATTGAGGTAGTGTGGGCTCATCATATCTATGAATCTGAAATTGGGTCTTGAGACTCGCATTAGTATTGTAAGATTCCACTAGAAATAAAAACTTTAGTTGTGCTACAACTTTCTAGCTAACTACCAAGACACATTACTTAATTATTTTGTAATAGTTGTCAATTTATTGAGATCTGAAGTCATACATCTTTCTCAAGAAGCAACTATAATGGAGTATTCTCTTATCACTCAAGTTTGTGGAAACATGAGTTTGGATGTGTGTGATGTGAGAATCAGCCAACAATTAAAAGAAGCTAATTTTTATTACCTAAGTCAAATAGGAAGAGTTACTTTTCTCATTACATTCTTATATGCTTTGATTGAACAATAGAGATTAGAGACCCATATACTCCATCTCCCATGTGACGAAGTGACAATAACACTAAAAGATGTACCATTTGTTGACGGGGCTTCTAGTGGGCAGGTGTTCTGTAATAAGGAACACTAAATTTAATCTTCAAGAGGTCCCTTTTTGAGCATTTAGAACTATGTGACGTTATTTATTTATTGAAACCTTGTGATATAATAGGTGGTCTAGGCATCGAGATTATACGACGTACTGTTGGAAGGACGAATTGGTATCTATATGTGAAGCAGTTGATAGGGAATTGCAAACAATCAATAAATTGGTTGAATTATATGGTTTGAATGGATTATAACATCGTACAATGTAAAGTGTAAGTATCAACATTTAATAAAAAAAATCAACATATAATAAAAATAAATGGAGGGCTGAAATGATTTTTTTGTAAAGTTGGAAGGGTAAATAAGTCATTATGCCTTTTATAAACTAATAAACATTGCTCTGAGATATTTTTTTCATTTTAAATCATGTGAAATATAAAATAATGTGCTTAATGATATTCGAACCCAAAACATTATAATCTATAATGTATTTACCATTTCAATTAAAACTTCATTTGATTTTTAAATCAATTTTTCTATAAATATATCATTAAATAATTTTTTCAACCACATTATTAATTTGTCATATTCTAGTAATATTAATATCAAGTGATGCTTATATCATACCCGAGTTTATTGACTATGGCCCATAATTTTTTTTGCTAAAAAACAATTAAATTCGTGGTTGTTGAATTTGGACTAGACTAATCGGTTAGATAAATTGAACCAAAAATCAAATAGCACCGGTCTAAAATAAGGTGGAAAGCTAATTGACATAGAAACCTATGTAAACTACGATTAAATAGTGAATTATGAATTGAATAAACCAATTAAAAACGAATTGAATTGGTTTTTTTTTTTGTAATTTTGAGCCAAATTATCTAGAACTAAATAAAAAAAGAAAACCACTTTTTTTATTTTCACGAAATCAACTGAGTCAAGCAAAAAAAAGTTTCTCGCTCCTGTTCTCTATATTATCATGTCTTTTTACATCAATAGCTTGAAAAAAATGACAATCTTTGGAGGGTAAAAAAGAGAAAAGAACGAAAGAAATAGATAATAAATTGAATGGTTTTTTTTTATAAAAATAACTTAAAAATTTTAATTAATTATCAAATTTACATTTTTTTAATTAAACACAAAAATGACCTAAAATTTACCGTAAAAGTTGGTTGAGCCAAAGAGTTTGGCTCCACCAACATACCACGTCAGCAACCAGGAAAAAAATTAATTTTTTGGTGGAGCCATGTAGAATGGCGTCACCTATATAAATACTAAGAAAATACTGCAATTTCTAAAAATATGAGAGATTTTAAAAAAATTTCTATTTTCTAGTAGAGCCATTTCATTTGGTGCCACCAGATTCATTGACACCATTTTACTTTTTTAATACTTTTTTAACTTTTGTCCTTCTTTCTTTTTTTTTTTTTTAAATTTTTAAGTTTCGTCTTTATCCTTATTTATGTTTTTTATTATTAATTTTAAAAATTTAAAATGTATATTTAAAATATTTTATAATATATATTTTTAAAATTTTAAATATATATTTGAAATTATTTTTAAAATTTTAAATATTATTTTTAAATATTAAATATATTTTTAATAATATAAAATATTTAAATATTTTAAAAATATGACCTTTCAATTTTATTATTAGTTTTATAATATTTTAAATATTTTTAATTTGTTTTATAATATTTTAAATTATGATTTTTAAATTATTTTTAAAGATATTCAAACTTTTTTAAAATTTTATTTAAAAGTTAAAAATAATATTTTATTTAAAAAGTGAAATTTGAATTAATTAGAAAAATAAAAATATTTGTTAAAAAAGATTTATTTGTTAAAAAATAAATTTATTTAAATATATATATATATTAAAAATAAAAATTTAAATTAAAATTAAAATATATATTATAACTGGTCACATCATGTCATTATGTGACCAGTCATAACCTTAAATATTAATTAAAAAAAAGAAGAAGGGATGAATGTTATATAAAGGGTTTGGTCCCCTTGAGAAGAAAGAAAAGAGGAAAAAAATAAGTTACTTAAAATTTTTATTTTGTTTTTTTATAATTTATAGTTATTGTAATATAATAATAAATTATATTGTATTTATATTTTTATATTATGTAAATATCAAAATATCTTCTAGAGTAAATACGGATCACACTTCATCGAGGATCAACGAAATAGTAAAATTAATTATAAATTAAATAAAAAATCATTTTAGTTTCTCTTTTTCTTACTAAGCACTACTTTGCTCAACGTGTTTTGATTGCATGAAACGATCTCTATTTAGTTATTATTATTATTCCTTTTAACTATTTTTGCATGAAATTAATCTTTACGTGTTAATTATAATTTTTAACTTTCGTACACATTCATAAATTTATATACTTAATATATATTTTTAATAGGTAAAGAAAAAAAGATTTTCTTAATTTATTTAAAATTTTAAAAACTTAAAAATTAAATATATTAAAAATGTTAAGTATAACCAATTTTAAAATTTTAATATATTTAATATATTTTTAAAAATTAAATATATTAAAAATGTTAAGTATAAAAAATTTAAAATTTTAATATATTCAATATATTTTGAATAGGAAAAGAGAAAAAGATTTTTAATATATTTAAAATTTTAAAAACTTAAAAATTTTAAATATATTAAAATTTTAAATATGTTAAAAGAAAATGTTGAGTATAAAATATACTTAATATATTAAAATATATTATTGTATATAATAATCGCATGTGATTTCTACGTGTTATTATTAATATTCTATGACAAATCTTCATTCTATTATTAATATATTATTAACATATTAATATTTAATTTAACTTAAATAAAAAATACTTAGAATGGTATTAGTATAGTATAAGTGTGATGTTTTTGTTTTCTCAACCTTTTAATATATTTTTATAAAAATTATATAGATAATTGATTTATCATATTCAATAAGCTCTAAGTCTGCTAACTCAGCAAATAATTCAACTGGTTAGGGGTTCTCACTCCCAGTCGACCACCATATTTCCATCATAGTGCCCAAGTCATCATCATCTAACAGCTGCATCTCACAAAATTTGAATGGATCTGTAGAGACTGGAAACTTGTAAAATAATTTGGACATCGTCCTTCCACAACGGATAGCTATTTCTGCACTGATCTTCCTTTTCATTTATGCTAGCTTCACATTTTTTTTTGAATCGCAAATACACAACCAACCTCACCTTTTATAATTTCACCATAAAAAAGAACATACACCAAAAACATCTCATTATTCATTTTGAATAGATTTTTTGAACTCTCGTGGTGAACACAACAATTTCACCATTCTATATATGGTAGAGAACCAAGAGGTGGAGCAATACTTTATGGTTCCACCAAATTAAAATATTAAATATTAAAATTTTATATTAAAAGAATATTAAAAAGTACACTATAAAGTATTAATTTTAAAATTTTAAATTTAATTTAAAAATTTTTGAATATCTTTAAAATTAATTTTAAAATTAATAATTTATAAAAATTATATTTAAAATTTAAAAATATTTAAAAATATATTTAAATTATTATAAAACAAATAACAAATTTGAGAGGTTATATCTTTAAAAATAATATATTTTAAATAATTTAAAAATCATAATTTAAAATATTTTAAAACAAATTTAAAAATATTTAAAATTTAAAATATACATTTAAAATATTATAAAACTAATAATAAATTTAAAATGTCATATCTTTAAAATATTTAAATGTTTTATATTATTAAAATATATTTAATATTTAAAATAATATTTAAAATTTTAAAAATAATTTCAAATATATATATTTAAAATTTTAAAAATATATATAAAATATTTCAAATATACATTTCAATTTTTAAAAATTAATAATAAAAATAAATAAAATAAATAAGGATAAAGATAAAATTTGAAAAAGTAAAAAAAAAAGAGTAAAAGGGTGTCAGCGAATCTATTGGCGCCAAATGAAAATTTATTTTTAAAGTCCTCCATATTTTCAGAAATTGTAGTATTTTTCTAATATTTATATAGGTGTCGCCATTCTACATGACTCTATTAAAAAAATAAATTTTTTTTGTTGCTGATGTGGCATGTTGGTGGAGCCTAAAGAGTTTGGCTCCACCAACTTTTACTGTAAATTTTATGTTATTTTTGTGTTTAATTAAAAATATGAGTTATTTTAATAATTAATTAAAAATTTTAAGTTATTTTTATAAAAAAAAGCCTAAATTGAACGGATGGCTTTTAAAGAGATAATGGTAGGCTGCGAAGTTTTTTGAAAGTAGAGTTTTGTCTCTTTTAAGTGTTAAGTCTCTCTACGCAACAAAAAAGGTTAGTGATTTTTTCTAAACTCTTCATTAATTTCTTATTCAGTACCTAGTGGTTGTAGGTTTCTAAGGTGGGTTAGGTCTTCTATGCAATGAGTGCTTCCCAAATGAAACGCATGCTTTGAAAAAACGAAATAGCTATCTATTCAAGATAAAATAATGAAAAATAAGCTATTTTAGTAAAAACACTTGTTATATTTTATTTCAATATGTTTATTCATAGCTTTATATAGCTTTATAAGCATTAAACAATTTTTGTACAACTAGACTGAGTGTAAGTAGATGTTAGCTTAAGCACGGTAGACACTTAATTTTATTCGAGCTCAGAAATAAGTATAAAAATAAAAATAATAAACCAAAAAAAAAAACAAAGTTTAAGTTCAGTCCAGAATTACAAATATAATTTGGCCCGATCGGAATGACTTATTACTTGAAAAGATTTAAGGTCCATCTACAAGCTTGACTCATATGGAAATATAATCTTCAATGATATGCAATCTTAGATATGATATGCAATCCTAGATATGATTGCAATCTTAGATATGATATGCAATCTTAGAAGATATGATTTTACAATCTTAGAGATTTAATTTGTAGATACCTTTTAATCTTAACCGTTGATGTAATTGATCTATACTGTCGGATTTGAGGAGGTTCAACTATAAATAGAGGCCTCTCCCTTCATTGTAAAGACACCGGAGTTTTGGGAAATAATAAAAATTTTTGAGAGCTTTCACTCAAATTTCTCTCCCTCTTACGTTCTTATTTTCTACGGTTTGTTCTTACTTTATTCTTTATTCATCTTCGTTTTTCAACCCTTTTTATTTTAATTTAATTCATGTTTCCCTGAATTTTTTTATATATTTTATTTTTTTAATAATTTTAGTATCATATCAAACTCTTTCATTTTTTAATATTTTTTAGTATTACTCTTAGTAAATTATTTTTTAAATTTTACTCAAATCATTATTTTAAAAAATATATTTCATTTAATTGTCATATTTTATTGAAAAGTTTTTCTAAAATGAGGCAATGTTTTTTATATTTAGGAATTCAGAAAGTAGTGCCCTAACATGCTGGGTTGCGATTTCCCGTTTGTCTGAATATCTAAAATATCCTTTTAAACGAGTTTTACAAATCATAAGATGATTTCAACTACGAAAGTTTAAAGATATCGTGTCCAATTATGCTGGATGTGATATTTGTACTCTTTTGAAGTGAAGGAACCTTGATTATTTTTTAACTCAAAAGATTACAGTTTTAAAAGAAATCTTATTTCTAAATTCTTTCAAAATTTTGACATTAAGACAGAAAACTATTCAATTTGGTACCAATTTTGAGAGTTGCGAGGGTGCTAATCCTTCCTCGTACGTAACCGACTCCCGAACCTGTTTTCTTAATTTTCATAGACCAAAACGTTTTATAAGGTGATCCAATCACATCTAAAAAGGTTGGTGGCGACTCCCGTTTTCGTTTTTCAAAAGTCGATCCACATTTTTCAAACATCCCTTTAAAGAATGGTTTCGACAGCTTGGCGACTCCACTGGGGAATTAAGATACTCAGGCCAAGAAACTGAGTATTTTCTGTCTTAATGTCGGAAGTTTGGAAAATTTAAAATTGGATCCTTTGTACATGTGTTTGCTGCATATGTTTGTTACCTTATTGCTGTACATTGCATTTGCATGACCGTTGTGGTCACACCCTTAAGTGGGAGTGAGAAGCTACGCTTTCGTAAGGTTTTCACCTTCGTATGAACTAGTGGATTGCTTCTGGGATACTGTACCTATGTCTTCGTGAGATTTTCATCTCCGTATGGCCATAGGGAAATGTGTCCCCCTGAACTGAACTTGGTCTATATGAGCCTATAATGGGTGAAGACCAATGAATCTGCTGGTTCAAGTACCCTGGATTTAGAGCTAAAACTCATATAGTAAACTTTAAAGAGTTTAGGAAAAATAGTGATAGCCTTTAGTAAGCTACCCTTGTAAGTACTTGTTTATCATTTTTTTATGATACTGACCTATTTTTATTTTACTGTCATTGCATGTCATTTGGCATTTAAAGGTGTCGATTCACGGCTCGATTTCTAGATTAGAAAGTTTTGTAATGAGGAATGAATACCTTGATAAAGTGGAGGACAATGCTTACATGCATGCACTGGTTAGAAAACTTCGATTAGAGAAAGGAGATAGTGTCACCAAGGGATATACGTCAGAGTTATAGGACTTCACCCGTATTAATTCGACACAGAATGAGTTTCAGGAGCTGAGAAACATTTGGGCCCAATGGGATGACGAGGCTAAGCAGCTTTTCTATCAGAATTATGGAGACCTTCCCTATTTGCTAGATGTCAAAATAGATAGGCACTTGTTTCGAGCTATGGTACAGTTCTAGAACCCTGCTTATAGTTGCTTTACATTTGGTGATGTTAATCTTCCACCTACTTTGGAGGAGTATACGACTTTACTGTGTTGCCCGAGGATTCAGGGTCACAAGGCTTATGTTAGGCCTACTAGTCTTCCAACTTTTACAAAGAAGTTAGTGATGATTATGGGATGAGTGAGCAGTGGGCTGTAGCTCGTATATAGCAAAAGGGTGATAGTAAGTGCGTTCTATGGGCCGTTTTGAGGGATTTGATATCAACACATCCAGACGTAAAGAAAAGGGTCGACGTCCTGGCTTTGAGTATTTACGGCATGGTTATTTTCCCAAAGGCGTTGGGGCACATAGATGAGGCAGTTGTAGGTTTGTTCGATCGCGTTGGTAAGCAGAATACACCGATACCAGCAATCCTAGTTGAGACATTTAGATCTTTGAGTGCATGTTGGAGAGCGGGCGAAGGTAGATTCATTGGATGTGCACAGTTGCTGTTGGTTTGGTTCCACAGTCATTTTTGGAAGCTTGATAAGGTTCCTTGCTGAGTATTCTTTGAAGGTTATTCTCCCTTAAAAGAAGCAGTAGACATGCCGAGGAGAGATAACATTTCAGAGAAGAGGTGGATAGACATTCTTCAGAATCTTCGAGAGGAAGATGTTATGTGGAAGGCTCCATGGTTGGTTCCTAGTGAAGTCCTTTACCGCTGTAGCAGTTTTGATTGGGTCCCTTTGCCAGGAATTTGGGGAGTTGTTGGATATGCACCATTGCTTGTTCTAAGGCAATATAGAGCGAGGTAGTTCATACCGGTTACACAGGGTCTAGCTCAAAGTGATTTCTCTTATAAAGGAGATCACTATAAGAAGAAGATGCGAGAGGTTTCTGAGGCTTGGAAGAAGTCTTTCTGTATGAAGATCTTTACCAAAGGCTCGACGTCAATCCTTGAGTATAAAGGGTGGTTTAGTAGGAGAGTCAACGATAATGTCCCTAGGCCAATTTTGGGAATGGCTCGATCATTAGAGGAGAGCTTACGAGTGATTCCATCAGAGTTGGAGGTTATGAAGCAAGAGTTCGAGAGAAAGAATTCGGAGATTGAAAAGAGAATTGAGAAGCTCGAAGAGGAAAAAATGTGCTTAAGTCTCGACGTCGATGTTCAAAAGATGGAAGTCGAGAAGGTGAAAAAGGAAAAAAGAAAGATCGAGGAAGATCGAGATGATTTAAAGACGCACTACAAAAAGGCCCAGGTAATGTTGAAAAGGGTCGGATTAGGGTGATCTCCAAAGCAGTAGCAGCAAGAGATTCAGGAAGAAAGAGCCAAAGCCGAGTATTGGGAGAAGAAGTTCCAAGAGATGCAGTCGCGTAATCAAGCCCTAGAAAAGGAGACGATCTCTTTATCATCACTGAAGTCGTAACCTTGCAATCGAGTTAAAAGCAAGCTTAAATAAGATCGAAGAAATGAAACACGATATAGGAAGGTTAGAAGCAGCACTACAGGGCTGTGAGCTATGAATTGAGCAGCTCGAGGCAAGAGAAGAACAGTGGAAGGAAGAACTTCACCATCTTCAGGATCAAGTTGGAAATAGGGATTATCTCATGGGAGAAGCCTTAGTTTAGATTCGAGAGGTTGCTGAACACTTGCAGGATTTGGCAGTACAAGCTAGAACGCTGAGTATAATGTATGAGTCATCTTTAGACAGAGGACGAGAGTTAACATTGTTATTAGATAGGGTTAAGACTCTAAGCCTACGGGCGAAAGCGTATTTGTAATCCATTTTATGAAAAGATTTTTGTTCCTTAAATAACGTTTTCTAAAATGAAATTGAATCAGAATCGACATCTTTTTGCATTCATGCATTTGCATTTAATAGCATCTCATTGTATCATATGCATTCAAGTTTATAGAAAGACTCTAATTAGTTAAAATTAATAGGGAGAAAGAGAGTAAGAGAAAGAAAATCTGGAAGCAACACATCACTACAGAACTCGTGCAAAAAGTAAGAACATGGACCAAAGATTTGAACAGTTACAGAAGGACATGCATGACCAATTGCAAGAGCAATTGGCAAAGATGCAAAACGACATGAGGGAGCAAATGTTGGAGGCACAAAGGAACATGATGGCTAAGATGGCCCAACTTCTAAGGGCTACTGATAAGGGAAAGGCTCCCATGGCAATTACTGGCGAGGAGGGTGAGGATCATCCTCCAGGTTTCACCCCACCCCACCCCACGTGCCTACACAAACCGAGGTACTTTCTAGGAGGCCATCTGTCACTATAAGGCCCCAACAAGGGTTGGTCAATACTGGGATCCCCATGAATTTCCCAACTAGTTCAGGATTCAATTTGGGTGACAATCCTGAAAATCCTGTCATTCCTGACTTAGACAAGGCTGAAAAAGAGGATCTAAGAACTGAGGCTGTAAGACAGTTAGAAGATCGCTGCAAATGGTTGGAGGAAAAGTTAAAGGTTTTAGAGAATGCTAATGGGCATCATAGGGTAGATGCCAAAGATCTAAGCTTGATCCCAGACTTGGTGCTTCCTCACAAATTCAAGATGCTAGAATTTGAGAAGTACAATGGGACTACTTGCCCAGAAGCCCACATTATGATGTTTTGTAAGAGGATGACTGGGTATGTGAATAATGATCAATTGTTGATTCACTGTTTCCAAGACAATTTAATTGGAGCAGCAACCAAGTGGTATAATCAACTGAGCTGGGCCAGAATAAGTTCATGGAAGGATCTTGCACAGGCCTTCATGTAGTAGTACAATCATATGACTGACATGACTCTGAATAGGATCACGCTGCAAAACATGAAGAAAAAGCCTAATGAAAATTTTAGGCAATATGCACAGAGATGGAGAGAAGTAGCAATGCAAGTTCAACCACCGTTGTTGGAGAAGGAGACTACCATATTGTTCATCAACACTCTAAAAGCTCTATTCATCACTCACATGATTGGGAGCACCATCAAAAGCTTTGCGGATATAGTCATGGCGGGAGAGATGATTGAGAATGCCATAAGGGGTGGCAAAATTGAGGGGAAAATAACTAAAAGATCGGTCCCAAAGAGAAAGAATAGTGAAGTGAATAACACAAGTACTTTCAACACGAGGGCAATCACAGTTGGTCAACCTAAAACACTTGCGGTTGAGCAACAGAGTTCTTAAATGCAGGAGTCAGGTACAAGGTAGAATTCTGAAAGAATGCAATTCACACCTATCCCCGTGACGTATCGTGAGCTCTATCAAAGCTTATACGATGTACATGTTATTTCTCCTTTTCACCTTAAGCCATTGCAGCCCCCATATCCTAAATGGTATGACGCAAACGCCAGATGCGAATACCATGCTGGAATATCGGGGCATTCGATTGAAAATTGTACCGGTTTTAAGAAGGTCGTAGAAAGGCTTATTAAGATATGGGTAGTGAAGTTCGATAATACCCCGAATACTGATAACCCACTACCAAATCATAGCGATCAAGGAGTAAACACCATTGGTGAAACCAGTGAGAGGAGAATAAAAGAAGGCGTGGCTGAGGTGAGAACGCCAATGAAGATGATTTGGGAAAAAGAGAGATGATAATCTCTAAAGAGAGGAATGAAGGAGCAAGGAAACCTTGAGGGCATTCGCCCTTATGATCCGGGTAGCTCTCTGAACAATTGGACCGTGGAGGAACTTCCTGTAGTCTTTAGGAATTTTTCAGAGTAATTCTCGAAACATTCTTATTACTCTAGAGCCTAGGAGTAATAGGATTTCATTTGTGAAATGGGCTTACAATCATCTTTTTTTTTTTAATAAAGCATAACTTTTATCAATTTGAATGAGTATTGCTTCATTTTTATCAACCAATATTCCGTTAAATTTTAGCGATTCTTATTCTTTCATTCATAGCACAAAAATAATCATTCTTAAATTTATTCATTCTTTGTATATTCTTTATACTTCACAGATCCCTAGATATTAATGACATGAGCATTGATATTACAAATCCTGATTTCTCTCGTGAGCAAGACATGTGTTTAGAGGAATCACAGGATTTTGAAGATGTCTAGGATTGTGATGTGTCTCTAGATCTTTTGAGGATGGTGAAACAGGAGGAGAAACAAATCATGCCACATGAGAAAGAGGCAGTAGCGAATGTAGCCCTAGAGGAAGGGAAAGAGGTGAAAATTGGCACATATATTACTGATGATATAAGGCAAGGACTGATTGAGTTGTTACGTGAGTTCAAGGATATCTTCGCATGGTCCTATCAAGATATGCCAAGGTTAAATACTGATATTGTGATGCATCGTCTTCCAATAAGACACGATTGTAAACCAGTTCAACAGAAGTTGAGAAGAATGAGACCAGATATCGTATTAAAAATAAAGGATGAAGTCAAGAAACAGTTCGATGCAGGATTCTTACAAGAGGTGAAGTATTCTGAATGGGTAGCTAACATTGTACCAGTTCCTAAGAAGGATAGGAAGGTACGAATGTGTGTTAATTACAGGGATCTGAACAAAGCTAGCCCAAAAGATAATTTTCCTCTGTCTCACATAGACACTTTGGTAGACAACACAGCGGAATATTCGTTATTCTCTTTCATGGATGGTTTTTCAAGGTACAATCAGATAAAGATGCATCTTGAAGACATGGACAAAACTACCTTCATAACCTTGTGGGGGACTTTTTGTTACAAGGTAATGCCCTTTGGGCTAAAGAATGTAGGGGCAACATACCAAAGGGCTATGGTGACCTTATTTCATGATATGATGCACAAGGAAATTGAGGT
The DNA here is from genome assembly GCF_025698485.1 of Gossypium arboreum. Lineage (NCBI taxonomy): Eukaryota > Viridiplantae > Streptophyta > Magnoliopsida > Malvales > Malvaceae > Gossypium > Gossypium arboreum. The sequence continues at coordinate 134,346,711 of NC_069075.1, forward strand.
GTATGTTGATGATATGATTGCCAAATCTCTAACAGAGGAGGAACATATTGAGGTTTTAAAGAAAATATTCTTGAGATTAAGGAAGTTTCAGTTAAAACTTAATCCGGCAAAATGCACTTTCGGAGCCAGATCGGGGAAGTTACTAGGTTTTGTGGTCAGTGAAAAAGGAATAGAAGTTGATTCAGACAAAGTTAGAGCCATACAAGATTTGCCTTCACTGCGTACTCAGAAAGAAGTTTGGAGTTTTCTTGGAAAGTTGAATTATATTGCTCGGTTTATTTCACAATTAACTGAGAAATGTGACCCTATATTTCGCCTCTTTAGAAAATACAACCAAGGTACTTGGGATGAGAATGCCAGAGTGCTTTCGATAAGGTTAAGCAATACTTGTTAAATGCTCCTGTGTTATCTTCACCTAATCCAGGTAGACCATTAATTCTGTACTTATTAGTGTTTAGCAATTCTATGGGATGTGTGCTTGGCCAACATGACAAGTCGGGAAGAAAGGAGAAGGCGATATACTACCTCAGCAAGAAATTCACAAAGTGTGAGATGAGATATTCGCCAATTGAGAAATTATGTTGTGCTTTAATCTGGACGACTCGAAGGTTGAGGCAATATATGTTGTATCATACTACTTGTCTTATTTCAAAACTTGATCCTCTGAAGTATATGATAGAGTCAACAGCTTTGAATGGAAGAATGGTGAGGTGGCAAATTTTGCTTTCAGAGTTTGACATAGTTTATGTGAGCTAGAAGGCTATAAGAGGAAGTGCGATAGTGAAATTTCTAGCTAGTAGAGCTCTAGAAGACTATGAGCCGTTGAATTTTGATTTCTCAAATGAGGAGTTGATGTGTGAAGCAGTTTCAGAAGATTATCCTTGGAAGTTGAGCTTTGATGAAGCATCCAATGCAGTGGGAAATGGAATTGGGGAAGTCTTGGTATCCCCAAATGGTGATTATTATCCATTCACGTGCAAGTTGGATTTTGATTGCACAAACAATATGGCCGAGTATGAAGTGTGCATCATGGGGCTCTGAGCGGCTATAGAGCGAAGAATAAGAACCTTGGAAGGTTATGGAGACTCCACGTTGGTAATTTACCAGCTTAAAGGTGAATAAGAGACGAGGGATCCTAAATTAATCAATTATCGAAAGATAATTTTGAGGTTACTTGAGGAGTTCGATGACATCACTTTCAATTATATCCCACAAGATGAAAACCAGATGGCAGATGCTCTAGCAACCTTGGCTTCAATGATTAAAGTGAATAAAGAGGAGGAGATGAGACCCATTCAGATGAGTATCTTCGAGGCTCCAGCTCACTGTTGTAATATTGAGGAAGAAGAAAAGGATGATAACCCTTGGTATCAGGATATATTGCGATACGTGAGAGATCGTAAATACCCAGAACAGGCAACTGAAAATGATAAGCGAACTTTAAGGAGATTAGGCTGCGACTACGTTTTGGATGGGGACATCTTGTACAAAAGAAGAAAGAACCAAGTACAGTTGAGATGTGTTGACGCCGTGGAAGCTAAGTTAATCTTGGAAGAAGTTCACGAGGGTGTTTGTGGGACGCACGCTAATGGTTTCACGATGGCTAGACAAATCATGAGGTTTGGATATTATTGGTCTACTTTGGAAGGGAATTGTATCAACTACGCCAAAAAAATGCCATAAATGTCAGATTTATGGAGACAAGATTCATGTACCATCTTCACCTCTACACGTTATGACTTCTCCATGGCCTTTTTCTATGTGGGGCATGGATGTTATTGGGTCAATATCACCAAAAGCTTCAAATGGGCATCGCTTTATTTTTGTGGTCATTGATTACTTCACGAAGTGGGTAGAGGCTACTTCTTATGCGAATGTTACTAAGTCGGCTGTAAGTCGTTTCTTGAAAAAAGAGATTATTTTTCAGTATGGGATGCCTGAAAGAATTATATCAGACAATGCACTGAACTTGAACAACAAAACGATAGCAGAAGTTTGCAGTCAGTTCAGGATTAAGCATCATAACTCTTCGTCGTATCGCCCAAAGATGAATGGGGCAATGGAAGCTGCTAACAAAAACATCAAGAAAATAGTGGGGAAAATGACTGAAACCTACAGAGACTGGCATGAAAACTTACCATTTGCAATCTTAGCTTATCGAATGTCTGTCAGAACTTCTACCGGGGCAACTCCTTTCTCATTGGTTTATAGGATGGAAGTAGTGTTACCCATTGAAGTGGAAATTCTGTCTCTTCGAGTCTTGTCAGAGATAAAGTTGAATGAAGCTGAATGGATACAATCGCGATATGATCAGTTGAACTTGATTGAGGAAAAGAGGCTAAAGGCCATTTGTCATGGTTAGATGTATCAGAAGCGAATGATGCGAGCTTACGACAAGAAAGTATGACCAAGAGAATTCCATGAGGGGGATCTTGTGCTGAAAAAGATCCTCCCTATTCAGAAGGACTTTAGAGGAAAATGGATGCCAAATTGGGAAGGGCCGTATGTCGTAAAGAAGACCTTCTCTGGGGGTGCATTGATCTTAACGGAAATAGATGGGAAGAGTTTGCCCAATCTAGTGAATTCAGACTCAATCAAAAAGTACTTTGTCTAAAGGAGAGAATAATTCAGGGTGAAAACCCGCAAAGGACGCCTTGAGTTTTCGAAAAAAATTGAGAGGCCAATGTGAAAACCTGCAAAGGGCGCCTTGTGACCAAAGGGGTTTTGAGTTGAAAACCCGAAAAGGCAGCTCAAATTTTGAAGAGCACACGGTAATCTTACTATATCTGATTTAACGAAGAGTAAAGCGCGTTGCATATCGGGGTATCAACAAAGTACTTTGGATCTTTTAAACACATGTTGAATTCAAGAAAGTTTTCATGGAGCTGGCAGATAAATGCTCAAGCGGCGATATCTAGGGCATCTAACTTTTGTCCTGTTTGCTATCTTTAGATTCTTTTTCTTCTCAAAGATAGGCTTTCAGATTAATTTCCTTTGTATTTTTGACAAATTTATTCAAATCTAATTATTCTCAAGATTAAATTCATATTCTATTATTCTTAAAGTATATGTTGCATTAAAATAATGATAGATGAACTAAATAATTTTCACAAATGAAGTTTTGCTCATTACTCTGGAAATTTCTAGATAATACAAGAAACTAAAACAGAACAATTGTTCGAAGAATTCACGTAAGTGAGGTTTGAAAGAACTCGAGGAAATTCTTTCTTTAGTCCAAAATGATGATTAGACAAATCAAACGATTCGATCCTAAGAGAGGATCATCTTACAAACATTTTTGGTGGGTCATAGCATTTGAAGAATGGTACAAACCTACAAGCTGAGTAGGAATGATACTTCGAGAGAAATAAGGATAAACTTCGATGAAAGAATGAGTGGTGACGTTTGGAATAGGGGTCATATTCATAAACATTTTGCATTATAACAAGTTTAATTAGGAGCATTTGACTCATTTCGATCATAGCATCCTAATCATTAGGCATAAACTCATACGCATTATAGAGGTTATGTCCTTCAAGGGACAATGAAGATTGATGCGCCTTAACGCCCTAAGCAGTAGGGTAGCAGGCTAAAGCATAGCAGATTTGACCTTCAGGTGTTTACGCTGAAGCGGATCCAAGATGATTTAACATCTCTGTATTGTCAGAGAACAAATCAAAGAAACAGATTTGGCATCTCCATATTCGACGGAGAGCAGATCGAAGACTTAGCAGATCTAACCTTCGGATGTTTTCATATCGAAGTAGATCCAAGATGATTTGGCATCCTTGAGTTGACAAGGAGCAGATCGAAGACATAGCAGGTTTGGCTTTCACGTGTTTACGCTGAAGCAGATCTAAGATGATTTAACATCTCTGTATTGTCAGAGAACAAATCAAAGAAACAGATTTGGCATCTCCATATTCGAAAGAGAGCAGATCGAAGACATAGCAGATCTAACCTTCGGATGTCTTCACATCGAAGTAGATCCAAGATGATTTGGCATCCTTGCATTGACAAGGAGCAGATTGAAGACATAACAGATTTGGCTTTCACGTGTTTACGCTGAAGAAGATCTAAGATGATTTGGCATCTCTGTACTGTCAGAGAACAAATAGAAGAAACAAATTTGGCATCTCCATATTCGACGGAGAGCAGATCGAAGACATAGCAGATCTGACCTTCATTGAAGAAGATCTAAGATGATTTGGCATCTCTGTATTAGATGGGGAGTAGATCAAAGACACAGCAGATCTGACCTTCATTGAAGCAGATCTAAGATGATTTGGCATCTCTGTACTGTCAGAGAACAAATCGAAGAAACAGATTTGGCATCTTCATATTCGACGGAGAGCAGATCGAAGACATAGCAGATCTGACCTTCATTGAAGCAGATCCAAGATGATTTGGCATCTCTGTATTAGACGGGGAGCAGATTGAAGACACAGCAGATCTGACCTTCATTGAAGCAGATCCAAGATGATTTGGCATCTCTGTATTAAACGGGGAGTAGATCGAAGACATAACAGATTGGACCTTCATTGAAGCAGATCCAAGATGATTTGGCATCTCTGTATTAAATGGGGAGCAGATCAAAGACATAGTAGATCTGACCTTCATGTGTTTACATCGAAGCAGATCCAAAATGACAGATTTGGCATCTCTGTACTGTCAAAGAACAAATCGAAGAAACAGATTTGGCATCTCCATATTCGACGGAGAGCAGATCAAAGACATAGCAGATCTGACCTTCATTGAAGCAGATCCAAGATGATTTGGCATCTCTGTATTGGACGGGGAGCAGATCGAAGACACAGCAGATCTGACCTTCATTGAAGCAGATCCAAGATGATTTGGCATCTCTGTATTAGACGGGGAGCAGATCGAAGCCATAACAGATTGGACCTTCACTGAAGCAGATCGAAAATAATTTGGCATCTCTGTATTAGACGGGGAGCAGATCGAAGACATAGTAGATCTGACCTTCATGTGTTTACATCGAAGCAGATCGAAAATGACAAATTTGGCATCTCTATATTAGACGGAGAGCAAATCGGAGATAACAGATTTGACATCTCTGTATTAGACGGGGAGCAGATTGAAGAAGCAGATTTGGCATTTCTGTATTAAACGGGGAGCAGATCGAAGATAACAGATTTGGCGTCTCTGCATTAGACGGGGAGCAGATCAAAGATAGCAGATATCGCCTTCCTGAGTTGTAGTGAAGCAGATTGAAGCCGTCAAGAGGCCATTTAAAGAAGATCAAGGATCAAGAACTTAAGACTCGGCGAGCCCGGGCAACATTGGTCCTTTTATAGTCTTTTCTCTATTCTTATTACACAGTAATGAGCAAAGAGGGGCAACTGTAGACACTCAATTTTGCCCGGGCCCAGAAATAAGTACAAAAACAAAAATAATAAACCCCAAAAAAAACGAAGTCCAAGTTCAGTCCAGAATTGCAAATATAATTTGGCCCGATCGGAATGGCCCATTACTTGAAAAGATTTAAGCTCCATCTACAAGCTTGACTCATATGGAAATATAATCTTCAATGATATGCAATCTTAGATATGATATGCAATCTTAGATATGATACAATATTAGATATGATTGCAATATTAGATATGATCTGCAATCTTAGAAGATATGATTTTGTAATCTTAGAGATTTAATTTGTAGATACCTTTTAATCTTAACCGTTGATGTAATTGATCTGTACCGTCGGATTTGAGGAGGTTCAACTATAAATAGAGGCCTCTCCCTTCATTGTAAAGACACTGGAGTTTTGGGAAACAATAAAAATTTTTGAGAGCTTTCACTCAAATTTCTCTCCCTCTTACGTTTTTATTTTCTACGGTTTGTTCTTATTTTATTCTTTGTTCATCTTTGTTTTTTCAACCCTTTTTATTTTAATTTAATCCATGTTTCCTGATTTTTTTATATATTTTAATTTTTAATAATTTTAGTATCATATCAAACTATTTCATTTTTAATTTTTTAGTATTACTCTTAGTAAATTATTTTTAAATTTTACTCAAATCATTATTTTAAAAAATATTTCATTTAATTGTCATATTTTATCCAAAAGTTTTTCTAAAATGAGGCAATGTTTTTGATATTTAGGAATTCGGAAAGTAGTGCCCTAACATGTTGGGTTGCGATTTCCCGTTTGTCTGAATATCTAAAATATCCTTTTAAACGAGTTTTACAAATCATTAGATGATTTCAACTACGAAAGTTTAAAGATATCGTGTCCAATTATGCTGGATGTGATATTTGTACTTTTTTGAAGTGAAGGAACCTTGATTATTTTTTAACTCAAAAGATCACGGTTTTAAAAGAAATCTTATTTCTAAATTCTTTCAAAATTTTGACATTAAGACAGAAATCTATTCAATTTGGTACCAAATTTGGGCGTTGCAAGGGTGCTAACCTTCCTCGTACGTAACAGACTCCCGAACCTGTTTTCTTAATTTTCGTAGACCAAAACGTTTTATAAGGTGATCCAATCACACCTAAAAAGGTTGGTGGCGACTCCCGTTTTCATTTTTCAAAAGTCGATCCACATTTTTCAAACATCCCTTTAAAAAAATGGTTTCGACAAGCACTGTATTTATTTATTTTATTTAAAAGTTTGTTGGAAATCGACTTTTATTTTTAAAAAAACGAAAGTGGAGTTGCTATCAATATTTTTTTAATTAGGTGTGATTGGATCACCTTAAGACTTTGTCATTTTAATAAAATGTTAGATTTACTAAAATTATTTTTCGTCTTACAAATTTCAAGAAATGAATTCGGGAGTCGGTTTTGCATGAGGAAGGATTAACTCCCTCATAATGCCCAAAATTGGTATCTAATTGATTACTTGATGTTTTATTGTCGAGAATTAAAAATTTGAAGAGAATTTAAAATACGATCCCATTTTGCATAATGTTATTTGATTAAGATATCGCTTAACTAAATTAAATTTAATGGAAAATGCCTTATTTCAAGTTAATCAAGAAGAAAGACCACCCGTAAGTTATGACACGATGCCTCAAATTCTCAAAAACTAGAATAATCGCCATTTGATCATTACTTAAATCTTGTTTTTCGTTATTTTAAATAGGATATTCGATTACTTCGGTTCTAGGAAGATGCCATATTCTGAAAGTTAGGAGCACGACTCCTCGAATTCCAAAAATAATAAACATTGCATCGATTTTAAGTATTTTCTATACGTTAAATAAAATGAAGGTAACTTTTAAAACGATATACATTTAATTTATTTGGGCATAATGTAAAAATGAATAAATATATTTTAACATGATGGCATGGTGATTAACAAAATAAAGTACAATAGTAGTGGATAAAAAAAATGAAATGATGATATTAGAATAATAAATAAATGAATAAATGAATAAAGAGAAAAAAAACAAATGAAAAGGTAAAATAAAAATGTTATGCTAGCGAATAATAATAATGCAACTATAATGATAATAAAAATACATCAATTTATAGTAATAATAGCTATAATCATGTCATGATTATTACTATGATACTAATATGAATGATAATAATAATAATAGTAATGATAAAATAAAAAATGCATAAAAAGGAAATATAAATAACATAAATTTTAAATGTTAAAATAAAAATATAGTAAAAATAGGCAAAATTAAATAAATGAGGGATTAAATTGAAATTTAAACTAAACTTAAAGCATGAATTGTGAAATAAACAAAGAAAGGGAAAACGAAGGATTGAATTGAAAACATAACAAAATTTAAATTCGAAATTATAAGAAAACAGAACATAAAGGACTAAATTAGAATAAAATGGAAAATAAGAGACTCAAGAGGGCAATTATCCAACCCCATTTACTCGTGTCATTCCCAGAGGGATCATCAATGGGTTAGGAGGACCAAATTGCACAAGAGCAAAATAAAAAGGCAAAAATAGAAGTAAAAATAATAAACTATAGGACGAAATTGAAAAATAACAAAAAAGCGGAAGGGTCAAAGCATCAATTAAACCCTCGCATTTAAAAACACACGGATCCTAAGGGAATCTAGTTCGGGTCATCGGGTCGGCATTAAAATGACTCTATTTTGGAGCGTTTAGGGCCACGATGAAACAACATCGTTTAGGTGACCCTATTTAAGTCACAAATCTTTTTTAAAAAAACATTTTTAATCTGTTTAAAAAAAAATTCCTTTTTTCCTTTTTTTCTCAGAAGGTGTTTCTGAGTTCGGCCATAGGGCCGTCGTTGCCTCGCCGTGGGCATCGGTCATCGGTTATGGCGACGACAACCGTCGTCTCCAGTGGTCGGAGTTACAAAAAATTACCTTTTTAGCCCATTTTTACCCCTAAGACCTAGATCTAAAGGCTAATGCCTTCTAAAATAAAAAAGGGGAGGGGGGAATAACAAAAAAACTCCCGAACTCACCATATTCATCGAACCCTAGTCAAAACTCTAGTGGGTTCTGAGGTATTTGGGGGCCGGAGATAGTCTCCGACGGCGACAGAAGGTGAAATGATAGGTAAAAAGATCTTTTATTTTTTTTATTTTTATGCTCTTTTTTAAAAAAAAAAAAACTACCTTTGTTTGTTTTCTTTGTTCTTGCTATTTCAAAATCTTGTTTTTTTTTTTTTGTATTTCTTTGTTTGTAAAATTACAATCTGTTCATTAGGCTTTTATAGCCGATTACATATATTTTTTATTTTCTTTTTCTCTGTCTCTGTTATCTCTATCCTTTTTCTCATTTCTTTTTTCCTTTGCACGCGGTGGTGGCAAAGGTCAACAACACTGAGGAGCCGCGCCTTGCCATTTTGGTGAAAGGAGGGGAAGAGACCTCAAGCGCCATGTCCGCTGACATGGCAAAGGAACAACGTCTAAGCTGTTAAGGTTTCTGTTAGTCTTTAGGGTTTTAGGCTTAAGTTGATGTAATATTAGGTTTTTAGGGTTTTGTTAGATCGGGTAATATATTTGAGCATCAGTTTGGGCTTGTATGATGGCTGGAATTTTGTTATTATTATTATTATTATTATTATTATTATTTTGTTTTGTTTATTGGGCCGGACAAATTTGGGCTTTCACAGCTGCCCTTCTTTGCTCGTTGTCATGTAACCTACTGAATCTCGCTTTCTCTAGTGCTTCCCTTTTTCAAGTAACCCACTCTTTCATTGGTTACTCTACTTTATTGTATCTGCTTCACTACAACTTTAGGAAGGCAAAATCTTGCTCCATTGCAACTTCAAGTCGATAAGATTTGTTATTGTAGTTATATTCCGACCCACTACAACTTCAGGGGTATAGGAGATGTAGCTTCATCTTACTCCACTACAACTGCAAGGAAATAAGACTCGCTATGGTAGATTTAATCTGTCCTATTATAACTTTAGAGGTATAAGATTTGTCGTTTCAATTTGCTCCACTGCAACTTCAGGGAGATGAGATTTGTAGCTTCAATTTGCTTTACTGTGACTTTAGGAAGATAAGATTTGTAGCTTTAATCTGCTCCACTGGAACTTCAGGGAGATAAGATTCTCTATGGTGACTTCAATCCAACCCACTGCAACTTCAAGGGTACAAGATTTGTGATTTTATTGATCTGTTACGCCGTTCTTTGGGGAATATGACCTGTAGAATCCATTTCCTAGGCCTATATTTACGCCAAGCGATTGGGATATTATGATTAAAATGAATCAAATGCTCTTAACTAGATGTATATGAATGATATTTGTATGAATGTAGAATGTTATTTTCGAGAAGGATCCCTTTTTTAGTGCTTAGATTGACATCGCACGTTGTTTGTTAAGGTTCTATCACTGATGTGTTACCATGCCTTCTTATTCAGATCTGATATCTTTAACAGAAAAATCGAAGAAGTAATCACAATTTAGACTGTTCGTTCCTGATATTTCCAACCCTTAGATTTGGTTAGTTCTAACTAGTGGTCCTGTTTTAGATCCTTGTACTATTTAGAAACCTTTTAGAGCAATATGCAGAAATCCTTTTACTTGAATATTGTTAGTTCATTAATCGTTATTTCAATGTAAAGATGCTTGAAAAAGGTCATATTAATGGATAAGATTCGGAGCAAAACTTGAAATGAAAAGATTAATCAAAATAACAAACATTACTAAAACACAAAGTGAGTAAAATGAAATTAGATGCCTTAAATATCGCGGCATGAGCTTCTCTATACAAACTTCTTGAAGACCATTTTGAGCTTGATATGTGTCTGAGAGGTTTGGAGTATTTTGTTGATGCCTTAAGATGCAACATTTCTCCTTCTGGGAAGACACGACTACCACATGTTCAATCTTCAATCTAAATTTGAGCTGCTCTTTCCCGGGTTTTCAACTCAAAACACCTTTAGTCTCAAGGCGCCCTTTGCGAGTTTTTGCCTTGGCCTTTCCCCCCCTTTTTTTAGGTAAAATATTTCTTGACTGAATCTGAATTCACAAGATTGGGCAAGTTTTTGTCATCCATCTAGGTGAGAATCAATGCTCCTCCTGAAAAAGCTTTCTTTACCATATAAGATCCTTTCCAATTCGGCATCAATTTTTCTCTGAAGTCTTTTTGTATGGGTAGGATATTTTTCAATACCAAGTCTCCCTCATGGAATTTCTAGGGCGAACCTTTTTTCATATGCTCACATCATCTGTTTTTGGTATATCTAACCATGACAGATAGCTTTTAGCCTCTTCTCTTCGATCAAGTTCAACTGATCATATCGAGATTGGATTCATTCTGCTTCATCTAACTTTAACTCTGAAAAAACTCAAAGAAAAGGAATCTCAACTTCAATTGGAAAGACTGCCTCCATTCCATAAACCAATGAGAAAGGTGTTGCCCTGGTGGAGGTTCTGACAGACGTTCGATAAGCATAAAGGGCAAACGGTAACTTCTTATGCTAATCTTTATAAGCCTTTGTCATTTTCCCCATGATCTTCTTTATGTTCTTATTAGCTACCTCAACTGCACCGTTCATTTTTGTGCGATATGGTGACGAGTTGTGATGTTTGATCTTGAATTGACTGCAGACTTTCGACATCATATTGTTGTTCAAATTCAATGCGTTGTCAGATATGATCCTTTCTAGCATTCTATATCGAGATATGATTTATTTTGTCAAGAATTTGCTAACTGCCAATTTCGTGACATTCGTATAAGAAATGGCTTCTACCCACTTGGTGAAGTAGTAGATGACCACAAAGATGAACCGATACCCATTGGAAGTTTCTGGCGAGATCGGCTCAATGACATACACGCCTCACATAGAGAAAGGCCATAGAAAAGCCATAACATGAAGAGGTGAAGGAGGCATATGAATTTTGTTTCCATAAATTTGACATTTATGACATCTCTTGGCATAATTAATACAATCTCCTTCCATGGTGGACCAATAATAACCGAATCTCATAATTTTTCTGGCCATTGTAAACCCATTAGCATGTGTTTCACAAGTACCCTCATGGACTTCTTCCAAGATTTTCTTGGCTTCGACAGCATCTACGCATCTTAGTAGTACCTGATCCTTTCTTCTTTCGTATAGGATCTCATCATCTAGGACATACTATTGGCCATGTAACACCTCATACCCGTATCCCAAGCCGGGATGGAATACGAGGTGTTACCTAACTTAAACTCGTGCTCCTAAACGTTCACAAATCACCAAGACTCGGTCCAATTTAAAAATTTTCCAATTTCTACTTTAAACTTCTTGTTATGGGCATACGAGCCCCTAATCGACCATTGAAAACTATTTGAGATCAACCCGGGCCCTTAAACCATCTATAGAAAATTTGTCTTTGAGACATGGCACATGCCCGTGTAGAAGGGCAACACGCCTGTGTTGCCATTTCGACATGGTAATGTTGATGGTCCGTGTGTCTCACACGGCCTAAGTAATATGGGGACACGCCCGTGTGTAAAAACATGGACATTCTGTTTCTGATGTCAGCAACCCCAAAATGACATACGACCAAGGCACATGCCTGTATGCTAGGCCGTGTCCTTCACACAGCTGAGACACACGGTCGTGTCTCTGCCCATGTGTTTACTACCATGCATACTAACTTGAAAATTTTACGTGCAGAGGACACACGGCCGGACCACACGCCCATAAGGCAGACCATGTGTCACACACGGCTTAAACACACGCCCATGTGTCTACCCGTGTGGACAATATAAGGCTATTTACCAAGCCTCTTTGCCACCCTTACTTACATAACCTACACATTAGCAACCAGAGCCAATACTAGGCTATCTCATGCAACCAAATCGGCCACAATAAACAACATTCCATGTGTGTATTTTACTCATATATGAAGATAACATCTTTGTATATAAATCAAAATGAATATTAGCCATCATTCGAGGCCTAATAAAAATGAGAGATTTATCCCAAACCAACACATTTGGCCAAATTGATAATGACACAAAACACAAGTTTAGTTCCCTATACATGCCATATTCAAAAATATAAATCAAACTATACTGAATGCTTCAATTGATAGTGTGATCGATATTTCTAGCTTCCATTGATTCTTGAGCTAGATAAGCGGCACTATAAGAAAATAAAAAAGGAGAGGGAGTAAGCATGAAGCTTAGTAAGTTGCACATAAATAAATATACAACATAACTTTACCATTCATCAACAAGCTCATAACATACAATTGGGCATAAGCAAAACTTACTCATCAATATTTAGTACACATCGTATATCATAAAATGGGCTCATATTCTATATATATCAAACAGGTACCTGTACCACTCACAACATAGTTATACTTTCCTTGTTAACTTGAAATCATGACTTTCACCGTTGAACCATTTGGAACACTATCAGATATTCGTTAAGCCTTAAACATGGGGTAAGGTGCTGATACCATGTCCTAGACATGTTCTTACACAAGCTCTAGCATATTTGTGCCGACGCTATGTCCCAGACATGGTCTTACATTGACATATCTTGTAGCCAATGCATGTCCCAGACATGTCTTACACTGACTTATGTTTCGAGGCCGATGCATGTCCCAAACATGTCTTACACTAGCACTCGTCTCAATGCCGATGCCATGTCCCAGACATGGTCTTACATTGGCTTTCATGATGTGGTTGATGCATGTCCCAGACATGTCTTACACTAGCTCACAATAACCTATATGTTATGGCATGAATATTCGATTTATTTTCTAAGTTCAAACGGGAACTCTACTATCTCTATTACCATCATGCTTTCTCAATTCCATAATCAAGCAATTCATGCTATAATAAATTTGAGTGCAAATTCAACACATACATTAACATTGTAGTTGTATTATTTACATACAACTTACCTCAGGTTACAAAATGTGGCGACTAGTCGATTTAATCGATTTGCTTGGCTTTCCCCCGGTTTAAGTTAGGATTTGGTGATTCTTGATCTATAATTGTAAAATGCACTTATTTAGTCACTCAATAAAATTAAGAAATCAAAAATTCATATCTTAAGCCTAGCTGAACCCTTTTTACTCTTATAGAAACTCCAAATTCCCACTATTTCACGTACTTAACATCTATTTTACAACTTATGCAATATAGTCCTCTTTAGGTGTTTTCATGCTAACACATTTCACAAAAGTTGTTCATAGCACACCCAAGACTTATTTTCTTCCATAAAAACTCAGCAAACATCATAAACCCTTTCATGGAAAAACCCTACACTCTTGATCATTTTACAAAATAGTACTCTCATTTGAAAGCTCATACTTCAAGGGTCTCAAAAGTACAATAATATTCAAGAAAAGCCATTAAAATCACTTACTTGTAAGATGAATGAGTTGCTGAAATTTTTGAAGCTAAAAACCTTTAACAATGGCTAAAAAATTGGTGGAAATGAAGAAAGAATAAAAGAAAAAGAGGATAGCTAGTCTTAGGGTATTATTATATCATACATTATGTCATCATATTACCAAATGTTGACTTTTCAACATTTTTATCTCCCATGGCAGGCCAAGCTATCACAATAGGGTCTAATTTCCCTTTAAAGACCCTCAAATTTTTTTATTCTCTAGCTATATGACACTTTTACCTATCAATTTAGGACATTTTTCATTTTATGCGATTTAGTCCTTTTTCTTAATTGAGCTCACAAATTTCAAAATTAACTAACCAAAATTTTCATACACTAATATAAACATGCAAAAACTCTAAAATAATAATAAAATAATTTATTTAACTCTAGATTTATGGTCTCGAGACCACTATTCCGACTAGGCCCTAAATTGGGTTGTTACAAGCTAGTCTTCTTAGCGTCTTTTTATCATTCTCGGTTGCTTGCTCAGGGTATTCACGGTTCTTTACATATTGAAGTATGTCGTGGTACCAAGGGTGATCATCCTTTTCTTCTTCCTCGATGTTGTAACAATTTGTTAGAGCCTCATAAATACTCATTTGGATAAGTTTTACATCCTCTTGTTTGTTTACTTTAACCTATGGAAGCTAAGGTAGCCAAGGCGTTGACCATCTGATTTTTATCTCGCGAGAGGTAACAGAAGATGATGTCATCAAACTCTTTAATTAACTCTAAGACTAGCCTTTTATACTCGATCAAATTGTGATCTTTTATCTCTCATTCACCTTTTAGTTGATAGATCATTAGTGCAGAATCCCCATATACCTCCAGCACCTTGATCTTGCGTTCTATAGTTACACGAATGCCCATGATTGATGCTTCGTATTCTGTCATGTTATTTGTGAAATCAAAGTCAAGTTTGCTGGTTGAAGGATAATTATCTCCGTCTAAGGATACCAGGACTGCCCATCGGATCTTCATTTGAGAAATCAAAGTTCAAAGGCTCATAATCTTCTAGAGCTCAACTAGCTAGAAAATCTGCTATTGCACTCCTTTTTATCGCCTCCTGGTTCATATAGATTATATCGAATTTAGAGAGTAGAATTTGCCATCAAGTTATTCTTCTATTCAAAGCAGTCGACTCTATCATGTACTTTAGAAAGTCTATTTTCAAGATGAGCCAAGTCATATGGTACAACATGTATTATCTTAATCTTCGGGTTGTCTAGATTAAAACGCAAAAAAAATTCTCAACTAGCGAATATCTTATCTCACATTCAGTAAATTTCTTACTGAGATAATATATCACTCTTTATTTCCTCTCTGACTCATCATGTTGGCCAAGCATGCATCCAATAAAATTCTCAAAGACTGCCAAGTACAGTATTAGTGGCTTATTTGGGCTAGGTGGCATCATACTGGGGTATTGGACAAGTATTGTTTAACCTTGTCGAAGGTCTTCTGGCATTCCTCATCCCATATACCTGAATTATATTTTTTAAGGAGACAAAATATGGGGTCGCATTTCTCGATTAGTTGTGAAATGAACCGGCTGATGTAATTTAATCTCTCTAAGAAACCTCAGACCTCTTTTCGAGAGAGCGCGATGAAGGTAACTCCTGTATAGCCTTGACTTTATCCTGGTCAATCTCGATCCCTTTCTCGCTGATTACACATTCTAGTAATTTTCCCGACATAGCCCTAAAGGTACATTTTGCTGGATTCAGCTTTAGCTAGAATTTTCTTAACCTCAAAAATAATGTCCTCAAGACTTGTACATGCTCATTTTTTGTTCAGGATTTTGCAATCTTATCATCGACATAAACCTCGATTTCTTTTTCCATCATATCTTGAAACAAAGTTACCATGACTTTTTGATATCTCGCTCCAGCATTTTTTAGTCCAAATGGCATCACTTTATAGCAAAATGTTCCCCACATAGTTATGAATGTGGTTATTTCCATATCTTCAGGATGTATCTTTATCTAGTTGTATCCGAAGAAGCCATCCATGAAGGAGAATAGTGAATAACCTACCGTGTTGTCCACTAATGTGCCGATGTGAGGTAACAGGAAATTGTCCTTCAAGTTGGATTTGTTTAAATCCCTGTAGTTTACACACATTCATATTTTTCCATCTTTCTTAGGGATGAGGACTATATTAGTTACCCACTCTGAGTATTTAACTATTTGTAGGACACCAACGTCGAATTGTTTCTTGACCTCTTTTTTTTTTATTTTCAACAGGACATCGAGCTTTATCATTCAGAGTTTCTATTGAACCGGCTTACATTCTTCCTTTATGAAAAGTTGGTGTACCATGATATCGGTACTTAGATCAGGCATGTTTTGATACGACCATGCGAAAACATCTTTGAATTCTTAGAGTATTTCAATGAGGTCTCGCTTTGTCTCTGCAGTGATGCAAGCTCCGATCTTCATCTTTTTCTTTTCTTGTTTGTCTCTTAAACTCACAATTTCCATCAACTTTTTGTGAGCTAGGATCTATTTCTTATCCTTTCTACCATCCTTAACAAATCAGGAGATAAGTTACAATCTCAATCATCTTCAAAGTCCTGATGTTCTTTTGGACACATATCCTACTCAAAAGGAGATTCTGAGTCAACAGTAGTGTCGTACGTATCATTGATATTTAGAGACCTGTTATAGGAATAAAAGAACACACAAAGAAAAAATGAATCTAAGAATAATTATCTATGTGGTATGAGTATTAATGAAATGAAAAAATAGAAGAATATTTTCCAAATGAAACACAAGGATGCATTATTTTATTGAAATAAAAATAGTGGGCATATTCCTTTCTCACAAAAGGATTCCTATTACTCACAGGCTTAGAGTAATAAGTGTGTTTTGAAAATTATTCTGACTTAGTTCTAAAAATTACAAGGATCTCCCAGGCATAGAGTAATAAGTGTGTTTTGAACATTACTCTGAATTAGTTCTAAAAATTACAAGGATCTCTTTCGTAGTCCAATTGTTTAGAACACTTTCGGGGATATTAGGGCAAATGCCTGATAGGTTTTCTTCCCCAATTCCTTCATTGGATATGACATTGATGCTCAAGTTTACCTCTCCCTCACTTATTCGTACTCTTCTTCTTTCTTACTTTTTTTTCAATTCCTTCTTCTTCTGTCTTGCATCTGACTTGTGCCCTAAGCCAAAGCGGTCTTGTTTGTCTATCAGCATTGGTGCCTCAACTCTTCTTTGAAGGTATTTTTTGAGTCTTCTTTCAGGTAAGGCTCCATTCCCGACTCGTGGTTTTGGATATTTTTGGCACTGGGATCTTATTTCCTTCAACAATGACAGCTGCGTTAACAAATTCCAGTTATCAAAAGGAATATTTTATTGCCTCTTCATCCGCTCCTATGTATGGTGCGTCACCAGTTACAGATGCAATGATGTCTTTTTCAGTGTTTATCGTTACCAGTCGACCCTCCGTTACCAACTCCAATTTTTGGTGTAGTGACGACGACACTGCCCCAGCCGAATGAATCTAAGGCCTGCCCAACAAGCAGTTATAATAGGGTTTGATATCCATTACCAAAAAGTCTACATCATATGTGTTCAGACCAATTAAGAGTGGTATTTCAATTCTCCCCATCACCTTCCTTTCTATACCAATAAATGCTCTCACTATATTCTGGCACGTCTTCATGTGAGAGCTATCCACTGGCAACCTATTCACTATGGATAGAGGCAAGACGTTCAGTGCAGATCTATTGTCGATTAACACTCCTGTCAATATATATCATTTACAGTTTGTAGTGATATGTAGAGCCTTCGTTGATCCCATGCCTCCTGGAGGTATTTCATCATCATTGAAGAAGATGAAATTGTCAGCACTTAGATTGTTAACTAAACGATCTAGCTTTTTTATAGAGATATTATCAGTGATATAAGTTTCATTTAACAAGTTCATCAATGCGTTACAATATGTCTCTGAGCTCAAGAGCAAGGCTAATACTGATATGTGAGCTCGTTGTTTGTGTAGCTGTTCTACTACACTATACTCCCTATGTTTTAAGAACTTCAAGAATTCCTTAGCTTCGTTTTTAGTTACTGGCTCTTTGATAGGTGATTCAAGTTAAGTTATTTTTTTTATGCTTAACTGCTAAAATTTTTTCTTTAAGGGGCTCGGTTCTTGGATTTACAGGGTCATAACGCCTCCCACTGAGCGTGAAGAAACCAATATCCCAGCCTCCTTCTGAAGTGCCAACCAAGCTCTCCTTTCTCGGGATCACCACTTTATTACTTCTCGATCCTGAAATAATCGCCACTGGGTGGTTGACCTTGTAGCTTTTCTCCATTGATCCTTCCTCTGAGGCGCGAACATCTCCTCTTTCCAAGCCTTTGACATTTTTAAAGAATTCCAATTCTTTGTTATCCATCAGGCTTTGCACTAGAGCTCTAAACTCAGCGCACTCCTAAGTCTCATGACCTTCTTTAGCATGGAACTCACAGTAGCTCATCACTCCTTTGGGCATATCTTTTGAATCTTGAATGATTAATCTCACGTCTATCATTTTTTGCAAAACCTATTTTAGTGGGGATTTCACTTTTGCAACATTGGTTTTGGTCCTCTTTCACGTTTATCCATTGGTCAAAATGACTGAGTAACAGATTTCCTGCCACATTAGGTCCTAAGGGATCATCGAACCTTATAATCCCCATCTTGATAAACTTCTACATCAATTTTTTGAGTACAGTGTAATTCTTAATCGAGTGTCTCATTATTCGTACATGGTACTTGCATTGAGTATTCGCATTTACCAATTTGGGAATGGATGTTGCATAGGTTTTAAGTAAAACGAGGATACTACATGCACATTGAAAAAATTCTAATATAACTTTCCATATGTAATCAGGATATGTGTGAATTGGAGTTTTTCCATGTTTTCCCTTGAGTTAAATTCTTGCCTTGAAGGGCCTTGATGACTGATTGTCATGGTCCTTGGTTGGCCTACAGTGATCGGTTTTGAATAGCTTTTATTATACACACTCACGATGTTTACTTCATTTTCTTTCTTTCTTAGGGCAGACCTTTTAGCATTTTCCCCAGCGTCTACTTTCCCACTCCTTACTGTATTCTCAATCATTTCTTCAGATATTACTATATCTGAGAAGCTTTTGGTAGCACTACTCAATATGTGGTTAATGAACGGGGCTTTCAAAGTATTTATGAAAAGCATTGTCGTCTCCTTTTCCAGAAGAGGTGGCTGAACTTGTGTTGCCACCTCTCTCCATCTTTGAGCATATTGCTTAAAGCATTCACTTTGCTTCTTCTCCATGTTTTACAGCGTAATTATATCAAATGTTATGTTGGTTACATGGCTGTATTGTTTTATGAAAGCCTATGCAAAGTATTTTCATGAATTGATTTTGACAAACCTAGTTGATTGTACCATTTGGCAGCCAACTCGATCAAACTATCTTAGAAGCAATGGATTAACAATTGGTCGTTATTGATGTATCCCGTCAATCTTTGGCAGAACATTGTTATATGGCTTCAGGACAACTAGTCCTATTGTATTTTTCGAATTCTAAAGTTTTGAATTTTGATAGGAGAACTAGATCTGGGACTACACTCAATTCTTTAGCATCGACCCTGTAAAAGTAGTCAACACTCTCCATGGCTCAGAATTTCTCCTCCAACCACTTATACCAATCTTCTAGCTGTTTTGGTAATTCTACTCTTGCTCTATCCATTTCCGCTATGTCGTCCAAATCTGGAACAACGGGGTTGGTCCAATTATCTCTGGGATTGGAACCTGAACCCATTGGGTAATTTACCGGTCCTGAGGTGGCGGCCTGGTATTGTTGTAGTCTTATGGTAACGGGTACTCTTCGTGGATATGTATCTGGTTCGGCTTAGACATTTTTTGGGGTAAAGCCTAGGGGGTATGTAGGGTCTTCATTATTATCCCCAGAGTTAAGCACAGTACTCTTCTCTTTTTCAATCATCCGGCCAGTAACTGGGTCAATGGCTTATTATGCTTTGTTGGGACTCTTGTATTTAATTCTTCATGTCTTGCTTACCTTAGCTAATTGGTCTTGCAGCTACGCTTACAACTAATTTTTCATGTCTTTTTGAATTTGTTCTAGTCTCTCTAACCTTTGATCCATGGCTTTACTTTTACCGCGAGTACCGTAACGATATTTGATTGGCAGATTCTTGTTGGTATCCAGGGTAACTGTCATAATTTCAATTAATTAAGGTATTTTTATGAAATTTAATGTATATGATGAAATGTAATGCTAATGAAAGAAAAATGAATGCAAAAAGAGGCATTGATTCTGATTCAATTCTATTAGAACAACTTTACTAGAAAATAAATTTCTTTACATAAAACGGATACATTTTACATATATGGCCTTGCCCTAATACTTAAAGCCTTGACTTTCCTAAGAAGCCAAGCTAATTCTCAACTCTGATTTGATTCTTATTCGTATCTCAAACTTAGCACGTCAGCTTGAACCGTTAGGGTTTGCAAATGTTTGACTATTTCCCGTACTTGAATAAAAACTTCACTCATGATGTTATCTCTATACCTGATTTGACCTTGAGAGCATTGGAATTGTTCTTTTCAACGTTCATTATTCGTTTCAAGAAGCTCAACTCGAATTTCACAGTTTTACCGTGCGGCCTAGAGCTCTTCTATTTTTCCTTTCAACTCTTCAACCTTAGTCAGGCTTGCTTTCAACTTGATCACAGAGTTGCGACTATGATGTTGATGCAGTGACCTTTCTAATTCCGTTACCTGGGCTCTCAATCCAACCTTTTCATTTTTGCTTTCTAACAAATCCTTTTTTAGAGCATCTTCTTAAGCTCGGGCATCTTGGAATTTCTTTTCCCACTAATCATCTTTAATATTTCTTCTTGGATTTCTTACCGTTATTGTTCCGATGTTTTAACCAACCCGGCAATTCTCATTGACAAATGTAGCTTCTTATAATCTGTTTTTAGACTGTCCAAGTCTTACTCAGTCTTATTCTTTCCTTTTCTCATTTTCTTAGCTTCTAACTTTTGGACTTTGACGTCTAATCCTAGCTGAACCTTTTCCTCTTCCAACTTTTCTATCATTTTCCCCAGCTCTGATCTTTGCTTTTCGAAGTCTTGCTTTACGATCTCTAATTCAGACAGGATCACTTGCAAATGTTCTTCTATCGGCTGGGTACTTTCTTGGCTTGCCAAAAAGACATTATCATCGATTCTTTTACCCTCCATCACCAATCATATTCTGGGGTTGTCATAGGATTTGCGAAAAATCTCTTCATTTTGTGAGTTTGGTTACATGCGTTCAAAATTTCACAAACCTTTTGTTTTGTAATTGTCACCTTTGTATGCAAACTCAAATTGAGCCAACCCTTACGCTTCTGGTATAAACTGCCTTGACCTATACTGTCTCAATACAAGTAGAGGGACATATCCAACAGCTCCCTATATCCCGAGTAGAGGGACATAGTCAAAGTCTCTACATTTGTACAAAATTTCATCAAGGATTATCCAAGGGGCCTTCCATTCAACGTCTTCATCTTGGATATTTTAGATAATTGCCATCCACTTTTCTTTAGAAATGTTGTCTCGTCTTGAGATAGCTACGAATTCTTTCAATGGAGAGTAGTCCTTAGACAACACTCGATAAGAGACTTTTTCTACCTTCCAAAAGTGGCTATAGAACCAGACTAGCAAGAGTTGTGCACACCCAATCAATCTTTATTCACCCGCTCTTCGGCATGCATTTAAAAATCTAAAAGTTTCAGCCAAAATTTCTGGGACAGATGTGACCCTTTTGTTAAGTCAGTCAAATAGATCTGAAATTACATCATCTATGTGCCTAGTGCTTTGGGGAAGATGACTAACCCATAAATACTCAATACGAAAATGTCGACTCTTTTCCTCGTATCCGGATGTGCCAAGATAAAATCCCGTAGGCTTTTCCAAGGGATGCATTTACTATCCCATTTTTGTTTAATCCGAGTCGCGACCCATTGCTTGCTCATCCCAGTTATGTTCATTAGTCTCTTTAAGAAAGTTGAGACGTTGGTGGCTATAGAATGAGCTTTTTCGACTTGATCCTCGAGCAACAGAGCAGAGTTGTGTACTCTTCTACGGTGGGCACCAAGTCTACCTTTCCAAAAATGAAGCAGCTATAGGCGGGATTCTAATATAGGTCAAGAGCTCGGAATAAGTACTTATCCACTTTGACATCGAGTAAATAAGGTAAATTACTATATTCATAGCAGAACAACTGCTTGATTTCATCATCCCACTGGTCTCATATTTCTTTCAACTCTTGAAGATTATTCTGAGTCACACTAATGCGGGTGAAATCCCATAATTCTGACATGTACCCTTCTGTCAGGCTGTTACCCTTCTCTTGTTGTATTTTCTTGGACCATATTTGTACGGCCGAATTGTCTTCCATTTTATCAACAAATTCCATTTCCATGACAAGCTCTCCATTTAGCAACTGAACGCAAATCAACACCCTTTTCTATGATGAAAATGCAATGCAATCACAGCCAAAACAAAACGAAACAAGTCAGTACATTTCATACAAAGCTAGAATACAAAGTAAGAAATAATAAATAGAACATCTATTCGGGTGACCACTAAAGCTTTGATATGGTTCTACCTAGAATGGGTTCTTTAGGGTTCATTATATGCGGTTTGGTTCTAAAGTAAGGGTACCCAAACCAGCAGATTCCTTAATCCTCACCTATTAAAGGCTTATACGGATCGAGTTCAATTCAAAGGAATACATTTCCCTATAACTGTACGGAGGTGAAGACCTCACGAAGACATAAGTATGGATGTATCCCAAAAGCGATCCACTATCCTATGCGGAGGTGAAGACCTCACGAAGGAATAACTTCTCACTCCCACTTAAGAAGGGAAAAATGGAACGATTATGCCATGCAATGTGCGAAAATATACCAAGAGAAACTCGAACCACTAAAACAGACATATTGAATCATTATGCAACCTAAGATAATAAAGACATTATTTACCACCAAAATAAAATATGAAGAATGAAATACAATGAGAGGATCGTCAATTTAAACCAACTTATCAATTTTTGACAAAAAAACCAAAAAGTAATCAACTCGCGGCTTGACTCTCTTATTTATCTCCAATGGAGTCGCCAAGCTGTCGAAACTTTTTTGGAAATGAACTTTTATTTTTAAAAAACGAAAGTGGAGTCGCCACCAATCTTTTTTTAATTAAGTGTGATCGGATCACCTCAAGACTTTCATTTTAATAAAATGTTAGATTTACTAAAATTATTTTCGGTCTTACAAAATTCAAGAAATGGGTTCGGGAGTCAGTTAAGTATGAGAAAGGATTAACACCCTCATAACGCCCAAAATTGGTACCTAATTGATTACTTGATGTCTTAGTGTAGAGAATTAAAAATTTGAAGAGAATTTAAAACACGATCCCTTTTTGCATATGAAGATATCGCTTAACTAAATTAGATTTAATGGAAAAGGTCCTATTTCAAGTTAATCGAGAAGAAAGACCACCCCGTGAGTTAGGACACGATATCGTCATTTGATCATTACTTAAATCTTGCTTTTCATTATTTTAAATAGGATATTCGATTACTTCGAGTCTAGGAAGATGCCATACTCTATAAGTTAGGAGCATGACTTCTTGAATTCCAAAAATAATGAACATTGCCTCAGTTGTAAGTATTTTCTATATGTTAAATAAAACGAAGGTAACTTTTAAAACGATATGCATTTAATTTATTTGGGCATAGTGTAAAAATGAATAAATATATTTTAACATGATGGCATGGTGATTAACAAAATAAAGAAAATTAGTAATAGGTAAAAAAATGAAATGATGATATTAGAATAATAAATAAATGAATAAAGAGAAAAAAAACAAATGAAAAGGTAAAATAAAAAAATGTTATGCTAGCGAATAATAATAATGCAACTATAATGATAATAAAAATACATCAATTTATAGTAAAATAATCATGTCATGATTATTATCATGATACTAATATGAATGAAAATAATAATAATGATAAAATAAAAAATTCATAAAAAGGAAATATAAATAACATAAATTTTAAATATTAAAATAAAATATATAGTAAATAAAGAGGCAAAATTAAATAAATTAGGGATTAAATTGAAATTTAAACGAAACTTAAAGCATGAATTGTGAAATAAACAAAGAAAGGGGAAACGAAGGATTGAATTGAAAACATAACAAAATTTAAAGTCAAAATTATAAGAAAACAAAACATAAAGGACTAAATTAGAATAAAATGGAAAATACAGAGACTCAGAAGGCAATTATCCTAACCCCATTTACACGTGTCATTCCCAGAGGGATCATCAATGGGTTAGGGGGACCAAATTGCACAATAGCAAAATAAAAGGGAAAAAATAGAAGTAAAAATAATAAATTATAGGACGAAATTGAAAAATAGCAAAAAAAATGGAAGGTCAAAGTAGCAACTAGACCCTCCCCTTTAAAAACACACAAATCCTAAAAGAATCCGGGTCAGCCCCAAAACAACACCGTTTTGGGGCATTTTAGGGCCACGATGAAATGACTTCATTTAGGTGACCTTATTTAAGTAAAAAATGTTTGAAAAAAAAATTATTTCCAAACTATTTTTTTTTAAATTCCTTTTCCTTTTTTTTTTCTCTGAAGGTGTCCCTGAGTCCGACCATAGGGCCGTCATCGCCCCGCCGTGGCGACCGATCATCGGTGACAGCGACCGTTGGCTCCGGGGGTTGGAGTTACAAAAAAGTTTACCTTTTTAGGCCTTTTTTACCCCTAAGACCTAGATCTGAAGGCTAATGCCTTCTAAAATAAAATAAAAAAAGGGAAAAATAACAAAAAAACTCTCAGCCTCGCCATATTCATCAAACCCTCGTCAGAACTCTAGTGGGTTCTGAAGTATTCGAGGGCTAGAGATGGTCTCCGACAGCGACAGAAGGCGAAACGTCAGGTAAAAAGATCTTTTATTTTTTATGCTCTTTTTTAAAAAATAAGAAAAAAAATAAACTACCTCTGTTTGTTTTCTTTGTTCTTGCTATTTCAAATCTCATTTTTTTTTTGTATTTCTCTATTCATTAGGCTTTTATAGTCGATTACATATATATTTTTCTTTTCTTTTTTGTTTTTTTTGCTATCTCTGTCCTCTATCTCGTTTCTTTTTTTCTTTACAAGTGGTGGTGGTAAAAGTCAACGGCATTGGGGAGCCACGCCTTGCCATTTCGGTGAAAGGAGGGGAGAGACCCGAGCGGTGTGTTCGCTAACGTGGCGAAGGAGCAGCGCCGAAGCTGCTAGGGTTCCTATTAGTTTTTAGAGTTTTGGGCTTGGGTTGATGTAATATTAGACTTTTAGGGTTTTGTTAGATTGGGTAATGTATTTGGGCCTCGGTTTGAGCTTGTATGATGGATTGGACTTTTATTGTTGTTGTTGTTGTTGTTATTATTATTATTATTATTATTATTATTATTTGTTTTGTTTTATTTATCGGGCTGGACGGATTTAAGCCTTTACATTATGAATAGTTTTAAATATTCGCAGCTAAATAAATTTTCTACAAAAATAACATTTTGTCAATAAATTGTTTTAAATAATAATTAACTTTTCATTAAATTCTATCTCTATCCATAGCTTTTTTAATTAATATTTATTTGAGGTTTTTTTATACAAATTTTACTTAAAATTTTACTAATTTAATTTATACCCAAATTATCTTATGTATTCTCATATTCTTTACAATACAATGTCGTATTTTTAGAGTTGAGCAAAAAATATTAAGATACCAAAAATCAACTTAACTAAGTATAAAAATTGGATTGTGAATTTGGATATCAGTAGATATCTAATTCAGTTTTAGATTTAAATATTTTTCAAAATAAGATTTTAAAATTATTATTTGTTGCCGATTTAGAGTTAATGCAGATAAATATTACGAGTTTCCATTGTTCAAATCGCATTACTTATTCAAACAATGGATTAGGATTCAGATATCATAGTCGACCATATATTTTTTAATTTTTAGCATATCTAAATTTAAATTTTTACAATTTGAATATTAAAAAATATTGAAAATATTGAAATTGATTTTTATATATTCAAATATTCAACAGATAATAATATTTAACTCAAATTCAAATAGTAATACTTAGATAATTTGTGAATAATAAATGTGTTTTGATTCTTAGCAAAATTTGTGGATTCGAACTTAGATATTTAAAAAAATGTAGATTTTCAATTTACTATTTTTCTTAGATCTTACTTGAAGTATTTAGATGGTTTATATCAAAATAAGTGCATCATAACGAGGTGATAGAACAAATTAAGTTTGTTTGAGTTTTGACTTTTGAAACATAAAAATCAAAATACAATTATTTATGACATTAATTTATTCCAATTTTTTCATATAAAAGTTTGAATAAAATATTAATTATTTTTATTTTGGGAACAATTAAATTGTATAGCTATAAGTATAGTTAACACTAGAGTTGATCATGGGCCGGGCGGTCCGGCCCGATCCGAAGGCCCTCTCGAAAAATGGGAGGGTTTGGATAAAAATATAGGCCCGAAAAATAGAGTTGGGTAAAAAAATGAGGCCCGTTTAGAAAATGGGTCGGGCCTTGGGTAAGATTTTTTGGCCCGGGCCCGACCCGGCCTGAATTATATATTAATATATTTTTTATTTTATTTTTAATCATTTTAAAATTTTAATATAATTAACCATTTTTTATTATATTGTTAATTAAGAATTGTTTTAGTATTATTTTTATTTATTTTAATGTTTGTTTTTATGTTTTTAAATATATTTGATTTATTATATTTTAAAATTTTTTATTTAATGAAATAAGAAAAAAAAATTAGGCCGGGCCGGGCCGGACCGGGTTCGGGCTTAGTAATTTTATTTCGGGCCGGGCTTGGACAAATTTTTAGGACCATATTTTGGGCCAGGCCGGACCCGGGCCCAATAGACAAGCCTAAAATTTTACCTGGGACCGGCCCGAATCAGACCCGGCCCGACCCATGATCACCTCTAGTATACTTAACACCAAATGGGTATTTACCATATAGGTACTCAATTATTCTTTCCTTCCAATCAATTATATTTAATCATATATATATATATAAATAATACACACACTAAAGAACAGTAAATGGTGACGGTCCTTTCTGGCATAGTTTACCAAATCTTGACTATTAGGTCCTATTTAATTTTCAACATGCCTCCCTTCCAAAGAAAAAATGTCGCCTTTTTATTTTTATTTATTTTTTGTTGAAATCCTAGCCACTCGAGGGATGTACAATTGCCACAGCCATCTTCTTCGGCCCAAATAATAGTATGGAAATGTAGTTCTCTCCTTCCTCTTTCACCTCATTTGGTCAAGTTTAGCTAAAAGAATTCCAAAATCCAAAGATCTCCAAACGAGATACAAAGAAATGTTTCTCCAATCAACCATCTCTACTATCCAATGAGTCTGGTTTCGAATTATATTTCTCTTTGATTGGTTTTTTATTTTCAGTTTGCTTTTTACTAGTTTAATTTTATTTAAGGGTTACGGGTCTTAAATGATTCTTTTGGGATATCATTTCGGGTTTGATGAGGGTTGATAATATCTACAGCTGAAACGTTTGGTTGGGTTTGTTGATTTGCATGTAAGGGTAGGTTTATTGTTGAATGTTTAAAAGGTAAAAATGATGTGATTGATACGGTGGTGCAAATGTTACTAAAGGATTTATGCAATTGACGTTGTCAAAATCATTTTTTTGAAATAGGATCGTTTTTTATTTTGAAAAATGAAAATAGATTCGCCACCAATCTTTTTTATGAGGTGTGATTGGATCACTCTGTATATTTGATCGTTTTAATAAAATATTTTGATTTATTAAAATAACGATTTTGGTCTACGAAATTCGAGAAAACAGGAACGGGAGTCGGTTACGTGCGAGGAAGGATTAGCATCCTCGTCACGCCCAAAATTGGTACCTAATTGATTAATTAATGTCTTAATGTTGAAATTTAAAATTTTGAAAAGATTTGAAAATACGATCCCTTTTTATTATTGTTCATTTTAAAAATGCTTGAATTAAATTGAAACGAGAATCAAAGGCCTACTCGTCCCGCAATAACAATATGCCATATCCCGTAAGTTAGGATGCAACATTTGAACCATCGGGAACAAGTTTGCCTTTAATTTGTTTATCGAAACTTCATGTATTTTGAAATCTAAAAGGATATTTGGCTATTTAGGTTTAACAAGAAAATCGAAATCCCGTAAGTTAGTGTAGGATTTCTCGAATTCCCAAAACACGAAATATTGCCTTATTGTGAAATTTCCTTTTTGAATAATAACGAGTAACACTTAACGATGTGCATTTATTTTGTTTGGAGTAAAACAAAACGGTCTATATTGGATAAATAAAAAAAATGTGACTTTTGAAGTGGTTTTAATGAAACAAGATGGAATGAAAATATGGAACATGGCATAGTGATTTATGAGTAAAATATTATATTAATGAATGACAACAATATGAAAAATACAAATAAACGAATTATAGTACACATAATGGCAATAGTCATACAACATACATCATTTAATATCAACATTAATAAACAAAGAAACAAAATAATATATAAAACAATTTAAAATAAATAACATTTT
The DNA here is from genome assembly GCF_025698485.1 of Gossypium arboreum. Classification (NCBI taxonomy): domain Eukaryota; kingdom Viridiplantae; phylum Streptophyta; class Magnoliopsida; order Malvales; family Malvaceae; genus Gossypium; species Gossypium arboreum. The sequence goes on from NC_069075.1 coordinate 134,375,236, forward strand.
AAAATAAATAACCTATAAAACGATTCAAAATAAATAATAAAATAGTTTTAAATAAATAATATATATAAAAGGCTTAAAATAAATAATAAAACAGTTTCAAATATACAATGTAAAAAGTTTTAAAATAAATAACATATAAAACCGTTTACTAAATAAAATATAAAATAGATAACATGTGTAAAAGTTTAAAATAAATAATATATAAAAACTTAAAATAGATGACATATAAAATAATTTAGTATAATATACAATAAAATAGTTTAAAGTAGAAAGGTCCAAGGATTGAATTGAAATCGGAGTAAGATATAGGGGCAAACTATAAATAATAAAAACATGTTAATAAGGATCTAAATAAGGCGCGCTAAAACTAACGAGGACCAATTCAGTGAATAATCCAAACTCCCCCAGGCGCTCGTCCTTTCTCTAGGAGATCAATAAGCTAGGGATCAAATTGCAACACGCGAAGAGTTCAGCAGCTAATTAAAAAAAATAAAAAGGGAAAAGGAACCCAACTGAAGCGCGCCCCAGAAGTGACGGGACCACTAGCGTAAATAACCCAAAAAGTGGGAACATGCGGATCCCTTTCCCTGGAGTGGATCGGGTCAAACGGCCCCCCAAAATGACGCTGTTTTGAGACGTCTGGGGGGAGGGGGAGCAAAACGCTGCCGTTTTGCTCGGCTATTTAAGCCAATTTTTTTTTTAAAATTCTCATTCTAGCCCTCATTTTTAGAAAAAATTTTAAAAAATTTCTCCCTTTTCTTTGGTAGGGTTTCAAACCCATCTTTTGCTCCGTCACCGATCTGCCATGCTTCCACCGTGGCTCCACTGTGGACGGTGGTCAGAGCTACCCTTAAATTCAGCTTTTTCAACCTTTTTCAAAAACGAATCTGAAGGCAAAGCCTTCCTACCCTGAATATCAGAAGAAAAGACTTTGTTGCCCTCTCCCTAAGGCGATTTCGACGCCTGAGAGGGAGTTTTCGACGACAAGAGCGCGGAATAGTCCAGGTAAATTCTTCCTTTCTTTTCTTTCTATTTTTTTACATAAAAATAACGAAAATAAAAAATAAAGGAAAAAAATAGATAATAAAAGAGAAAGGTCGCCTTTGGAAATTTTTTTTACTTGTTTTTGATTGATAATTTTTATATCCGGAGAGAAAAAAATACAAGATGGCCATTGTGGCCTTTATAGAGAAATTTTAAGTCTATTCGTTTCTATTTTTTGTCTTTTCTTTCTTGTTTTTACTGCTTGCGTGTGGATCTTTGCCTTGGTCTTTGTTTTGCAGGTGTCAGAGAAGCATCAGAGGCGTGGAGGTAGAGGTGCGGCGATGAGCAGAAACAGGCGTGCGGTGCTGGAGGCCTAGGGGCTAGGGTTCTTCCTCTGCTGAAAATTAGCTTAGTTTTTGGGCCACTTGAGCTGCTAAGGTTTTTGGTTATCGGGTTTGGGTTTTTTTTATTTGGGTTATGGGTTTTGAGTTTTAATTTGTAGATAGGACTACAAAAATTTTAGACTTTTATTTATTTATGTTTATTTTTTTGAGTTTTATTTTATAAACTAGGCTAGGCCAAAATTGGCCTATTACAGAGGTTATTGTAGTAACGACAAGTTGTTAGAAATCAAAAATTGGTAACAGAGGTGGCTATGGTGGTATTGGCTAGGTAGAGATGGTGAGTGGATAGATTGGTAGATGGTGGTTCGACTTAATGGATGAAAGTCAATGATGGAGGTGGTATGGTAATTGGACTACTGAAAGGGGTTTGATGCTCAGTGTTGGTAATGTACAAAGACTCGAGATAGGTTAGCTAAGAACAATTTACTGATTTTTCTTTAAAATTTCTAATCTCTAACCCCTTATTCTCTATTAGAGATGTTTTATCCTAGAATTTGAGAGTAGCTAGCATGAGGTGTGGTAATCTTGCAATAGTTGTGTAGTTGGCCAAAGAGTACGGTTACATTAGGGTCACTGGGTGGCTGGCAAGGTCACAACTTACCCAAAATAGTTGAGGGATCAAATTGTAAAACATAGAAAAATTAATTTTTTTTTAAATTTTCCTTTTCCTTTTTTACTTTTTACAATATTTGGTTTCTCTGTAATTGTATGAAATATAATATATAAACTTAAAATTATATAAATTCAACATTAATTAGATAAAATGAATAAAATCAATATTGAAATAAAATGAAAATTATCTATATAAAAAAACCTATTAATCCAAATTTCAATCAACTTCTTAAAACATTAAATTTTGAGTTCATTTTAAATCTTATTTAATAAAGTCATTTTCTAAAAAAATTGGTAAAGATTTTTTGTACAAATTTATAAACCTTTTCTTACTATTTTATAAAATAATATTTTTCACATTAAAAGTTTATTTTTCAAAAATATTAATATTTTTTAAATTGATGGTTTTTTATAAATTAAAAAGTGTTTCTCGTTATTTTATAAAATAATATTTTAATGGATACAAATATTAGACCTTGCATTGCACGAATATGCAAACTAGTAACACATTTTATATGAAAAATTAGTACCAATTAAAAATAATTATATATTCTTATACTTAAAAAGACTCACTACATTAAAACAAAAAAAATGAAAATCTCACACATTAATTTAAACGAACACTTGATACACTGTAAATTATTAGTAAACTAAATTATTTTCATATAGTTTACTTGGGTTTAATGTTATTTTGTATTGATTTCCTCATTTTGAAGTCTGAAGACATCCACATAGGATTTTCCACGGAGCTCGCGGGAGAAAAAACCTTTGAAGTAATCAGCAACGCCTATTCTCCTGAACAGTGGTGGAGTTTGTGGAGTAATCAGGCTTGGTGCTGGACCCATACCCCCCTCCAATTTGGGGCTGTAGAATGTAGCAACTGAGACCCTTTCTTTAACTGAATTCACTGTCGCACGATGCTCAATGCTTCGGTAAATCCCATTGGAAACAATCTGCAAAGTCGGTACAACCAATCCTGTTAATCTGCTGACCACTATGGAGTAGAAATTGCTGGACATAAATTAATAATTACCTCCATGATGTCTCCGATGTTGATCACAAATGCATTTGGAAGTGGTTTAATCGGAACCCAAATCCCATTTTTCCTTATCTGGAGGCCTTCCATGTCGTTGATCTGGAGTAGAATGGTGAGGCCAGTGGCATCAGAGTGGGAGTTGAGACCAGTTGCAAGCTCTGGCTGTGGACATGGGGGATAATAGTTCATCCTCATCCCTTGGTGCCCTTCCTCAAACAACACTCTCAAGTCATTAGGGTCTATCCCTAGAGCTTTTCCCATAACCTCTAACAGTTTCATGGCAAGATGTTTCAGTTCTACAGAATAAGCTTCCAAGGTTTCTCTGCAATTAATTAATATTGAAAGAAAAGAGTACAATAAATTATTTACCCATCAATAAAAGGGATACTATTAGTCATTGACAGATGCAGACAAAGAACCTGAAGGCGAGTGGGAGATTAGGGAACAAGTGAGGTTTTCTTAAATAAGTTGGAAGGGTTATCATATAGAACATATCTCCCCAATTAAGCTTCTGCTCCTCAGACACAACAAAGGCCTGTCCATATCCCTCTAATTCATCTGGTTTTTGCCAAACTTTCTTTTTCTCCTCCACTGGAAGATTGAAAAACTCTTGGGTCTCCATCTTCATTTTTTCCACCAACAAAGGGCTTACTCCATGGTTGATTAACTGCAACAAAGTTCCATGTTTAAAATTCTAACCCGAAAATCTCATACCCTGCAGCCAAATATCAGTCAATAGTATTTTCCTGATACTTAATTTCGACCTGCAGATAGCTACGACTGGGAGTAAACAAAAAAGTACCTGGAAGAAACCCCACTCTTTGCATGCATAATGCAGCTGCTTCAGTTCTTCTTTGGAAGATAGCTTCTGCATATCTATGACAGGGACTTGTGGCAACGGATTTGTGTGAGATATGATGGGTGAGTCTTCATCAGTGCGTACGTATCGAGGTGGAACTTCTTTCAGTGGGTTCTTTGCTAACTCTTGGACACTAGATACCAAGAGTGAGCTTCCTAACTTTGGTACCTCTGAGTTCATAGTCATTACTTTGAGAATGGCTTTGCTACCTCTCTCTCCATAATCATCCAATTTTAAAGAAGAGTAAGTGGTCCTAATAATTGCACATGTTTACATATGGATTTTTTAAAATTTAAAAGGGTATTTTAATATTCTTTAAAAAGTGAATTATTAATTCATAAAAATCTTTACCACACATATATGTTAATATTACATTCATGGTTAATTTAGGTGTTGAATCCTTCTGAAGTAATACATTCAGAGACAAGAAGAAGATATTCACTCGTATTTGACTTTTAGTGTGAATACTATACTGATAAATCTCCATGATACACGTTCATGATTATATTTTACGCATTAAGCGAGACTGAACGTATATCTTACCACATCATACTAACAGATAAGATGAGATTTCCTATAAATGCCCTGACAAACGATGGAGAAAGAATTGATTCTCTAGCACCCTAAAGTCATCCTAAGCAGTTGTTTTCTTGATCAACCTATCATCTTATCCTTGTTTCGACTCTCGACCTCTTATTGTGAATTGGTCTCCATTGCACTACCATAATCTTTTCCTCGCTCTTCCCTATCTTCTTCTCTTGTACCCTGTATGAATAAGTTTACAATTGAAAATATGAAAATATACACCAAATCTGAAAAAGAATAAAAGTAAAATCGGAATCCCAAATCATTATAATTGTTAAATCAAATTTTCATGTAGTGAATTAAAGTGCTTATCAAGCAAAAGTCGGTTTCTTGGACCTGCTGTGATGTAATACTTATTGAGACATTGTATCCATAAACGCATAGAAGATTTTTGCTCAAAATAAAGAAATAGAGAAGAAATATATTTTATATATAACCAAAGAGAACAAAAGTCGTGATTATAATTGAGGATTGCAGCAGAATAGGACTTGTACTGGAGGAAAAAAATGAAAGGTCCAAAGATAATGAGGATAGAGAAGATGGAGAAGAGGTACTTTCATATCAATAAAAATCTTTTAGCAATCCTCTAAATTTCACATGTTAAAAGAAAATATCAGTGACAGGAAATAAAAATTACACAAATCTCAGCCTACAGATAAAACTTTGTCACAATCTCAGTAATTAATTATTTTAAAATTTTAAAAATTAAAAAATTATATAAAAATATTTTAAAAATACTTATAAAATTATATAAAAAAGAACTCCTTAATATTTTTATACTTTTAAAATTAATTTATTGCTAACATGACATTAGTTTGGGCTGCCATCGTATATTGTAGTAATCCAATTTTGTCCGGCCCAATACATAAACCCAAATAAAGACAAAATAAAAATAAAATAAATAAAACCCAAATTACAAGTCCAAACCAATACAAAACCCTAAAAACCCAGTCAACCTAAGCCCAAAACCTTAAAAAAAATAGAAACCCTAGCAGCTTCGGCGTCGATCCCTCGCCACGTCAGCCAATGCGCCACCCGAGGCCTGTCCCCCTCCTTTCACCAAAATGGCAAGGTGCGACTTCCCAACGCCGTTGACCTTGCCACAAATACCTATAAAGAAAAAGAGACAGAGAGCAGAAAGCAAAATTGACAGAAAAAACAAAGAAAAGATACAGTATTTTGTAACATATGGCTATAAAAGCCATAGCAATGGCATGTAATCTTTTACAATGAGAAATACAAAAAAAATCGAGATTTTGAAATAACAAAGAGCAAAGAAAACAGAAGGTATTTTTTATTTAATTTTTTAAAATCACGCATGTACAAAAAAATTAAATAAATAAGTTTTTTACCGTTGTCGTCGTCGTCGGTGCCTTCTCTGGTCTAAAAGGCCGTCGAATCCCTAGGGAGTCGCCCAAGGCCGGGACAGAGGATGACTAGAACCGAAAGCCTTTTTCTTGTTTTTGAAGTTTGACCGGACCTAGGGATTTTGACCCCAGATCCGAATTCCCCAGAAGACAAGGATCAAAATGAGACTTTTTTTGCAACTCTAGCCACCATTGCCGATGACCGGTGGCAATGGCAGACTTGTGGCGGCTCCATGGCCAGACAATGAGAAGACTTTAGAGAAAAAAAAAACAAGAATAATTTTTTTTAGGCTGGATACAAATGATTTTTTTAATTATTATTATTTTTTTGTTTATATATCCCTATAAAACGACGTTGTTTTGGGCTTAACTTTCATATGCCAAAATGGCGTCATTTTGGGCATGATCCGCCAACCTGATCCAACACCCTTTTAGATTCGCGTGTTTTTTAAAAGAGGGATAATTGTTGCCTAGGTCCTCCCGCTTTTGAGCATGTCTTGATGTAGTCCTGCTTTAGTTTTTATTTTTTTATTTTACCATTTAATTTAATTTTATTTCCATTTTGGTCCATGGACCATTTTTGGAAATGGACACCCGAAATGACGTTGTTTTGACTCGATCCAAGGACCCGACCTGTGACACCCCTAATTTGACCCTAGTCGAAAAGTGGTTTCGGGACCACAAAATCGAGTCATAAAAATAATTAGCCGTCATATTTTATGTTTATTATATGTGAATATGAATGTGTGAAAGTTTTAAGCTTCGATTTAGTAAATTGCATGTGAATTTAGTTAATAGGACTTATGTGTGACATTTTTGAAATGTGATAGGTTAATCTATAAGGGTCTATTAAAGCATGTATTGAAAATAATGGTTTTGCATGTCAAATACCCCTTTTTGTTAATAGTGGCCGGCCATGATGATGGCATATATTAAAATATGTATTAAATTTTAGTTAAATGGTTATTACTTTATATAAAAGAAAGAAGAAAATTTTGGTTATGTTTTTGTTCTTCTTGCCGTGAACTAAAGGAAGAAAAAAGGGGGAAAAGAAGCTAGGCATTCGGTCTTCTACTTGCTTAATTAAGGTAAGTTTTAGGTAAATTCTTGAGATTTTATGAAATTTTAGTTGATGGATAGGTCTTTGATTGAGCCCATGTGTGAATTTTGATCCTTGTGGTGATTTGGGCATTCGGTTAAGGTAGGAAACTTAGAAGATGATTTCTATTCCTTATGTTTTATGAGTTGGGAGCTTAAATTGAAGTTGAATAAGGGGAATATGTGTACTGAGGTTTTAGTAATATGGAAATTCGGTTATGAGAGTGTGTGTGTGGTCACTTGCCGAATGTGGGTGTTAAGGTTAGTAGGTTGGCTTAATTCTTGTATTAGAAATCTATTTGAGAAATTAGACAGTGCTTTGGATGGTTGAAGTGTGAAATTAGAAACTCATGAACTTGATTTAAATACTTTAAATTTATGGTAGTTAAATGGAATAGAAAGGATCTATTCGGCCATGGAGGTTAAACACATTGTTAAATTGTTGAATATATGCTTTGGTTGTTAATGAATATCCGGTCTTGGTATGAATCTCATTAATGACATTTAGTTATTAGATTTGGTATAAAATACTTATTGAAATGGTGGAATTGGATAACTTACTTATCGATTTTAGTTATGACAGTCTTTTGTAAGTAGAGCTAGAGGGTTTAAAGGGTGGTGTTTAAAAATAAACATGTATATGGACCCTATGTATGTACCTTGTAATTTTATTGTAAACTTTTGGTTTAACTCGTATCATATTAATTGCCAAAATACTAGCTTGTGTGGAAAATTTTGTGTATGTTTTTATGTGCCGAATGTGAGTTAAAGAAAATGGAGCTCACTATGTGTATCATGGTCAACCTTTGATAACTAATATGTCTTGATTCGTAAATTGAGTTAAAAGATTATATATGTTCGATCTAGCCTAAGCTAGGCTTGACTTGTAACATAGTAATGATTGACTGAACGTATATGTGTGAGATAGTGAGGATAATTGTATTTCTTGCTTTGATTAAGTGAAGTATATGAAGTTGATATACTTAATTTACTCAATTAAGCTTAAGAGCACATAGGGACAATTTCGGATAAGAGAAAAAGCTACCTAACCGAATAGTTGATCTGTAATCGTTCGACAAATTCCGAGGTAAGTTCTTAAGTATTTGAGTTTGATTCCTTTGCAAGTTTTAAGTTTTTAAATGGGATGAATATGAATTAAATATATACGTCAAGGTCAATGACTTTTCTAAATGATGGCATATATGATATTATGTTTTAAATATGTGAATGTGAACTTTACAGAGTAAATTGTATAAATCTGCTAGGGACAGCAGCAGTAGCGTGTATTGGAAAAATTACCATAAATTGTGGGAGTTGAGTTAAAGGCTGAATAAATTATGTAATTAAATCTTGATGCGTCTAGTTTCGTATAAAAGAAATCGTGTAAGAAAAAGGGGTTGCCGATAATGAGATTTTCAAAGTTGTGTGAGACAAAGTCAGAATGGCTCCGAAATCCCCTGTTCAGTATTTGGAAAATCATTATAAATCGTACAAAAATGATTATAAGATAAAATTATATGCTTAGACTTCTTAATGAGTCTAGTTTCAAACAAAATAAACGAAAACATATTTTGAATTCTGTACAATGAGAAATTAAATTCTTAGTGAAGAGTAGTCAGAGTAGTCAAGCAGTAAAATAGGGGAAACTTTAAGAAAAATCTGGTATTTATTAGCCAAACCAAAAATTCTGAAAATTTTGTGGATAGAAGATATACGAGTCTATTTTCATGGAAAATTAACGACACATCATTTGGAGTTTCGTAGCTCCAATTACAAATAATTTAACAACTGTTGCTCAGGAAAACAGCTTGTAGAGAATATGTGATTAGGTTGTAAACATTGATAAAACTTGTTTTAGTTGCTCATAAGCTATTGATATACGTGAATTCTAATTTGTGACATTATAAAATGATATATGAGTGTTAGATGGATCCTTGATATTAAAATTGTGAAATTGTAAGTTTATAAGTATTCGAATATGAAATGATAGTATGGCTTGAAATTGAATTATTCATTGGAAAATGATAGATGTAGATTCAGCCAAGACAAAGTGTATACATGAAAGTTTATGTGGTGTATGAAGTATATTTAGATAATTGTGATGTGAATATATGAAAATTTATATTTTGATTCAGAATTTTATGTGATGAATGTGAATGTGTATATATGAGATAAGGCCGAATGGCCAATGTGATGAACGTGAAAGTATATATATATATTGTGGCCAAATGACAAACTGTGGAAGGTGTGTTTTATTAGATATTTGATGAGGCAAATGAATTACAAATATGATAGTCGATGTGAATGCTGTAACATGTGAATAAATATGCATGAAACTTTGTGATGTAAATCCGGGATTTAAGACCCGATGACTATATGTGGTGACTATGTTCGGGTTAAGACCCGCTGACTTCGTGTGGAGATTTCATCTGAGCTAAAGGTCTCGCCGATAATCCGAGTAGAGTTTAAAGCTATAAGACTTCGCAATAAGAATTGCTTATAAATATTTTCAATGCGAAAGGTTAAACTGGTATGTACTCCAAGTTTATATGTGAGCTTGGTTTGAACTAAATCATAAGGTAGTTATGTGATGCATACGTGAGCAATCTATGAGACTATTCCTATGATTATGTGACATCGGATCAGTGTGAGAGGTTATGTGAAATTATACAATATATCTATGTCACATGAGCTCACTTTTATGTGAAAGTTTATCTGCCTATTGTATATGATGAGATGTGCATATTCGGTAAAGGGATGGTATGCCCGAAGGAAGAGTGAAATAAAAATACGAACAACTATGTTATAATTTGATTGTTATCTGTTGACACTGCTTAAAACTTACTAAGCATTGTAATGCTTACTCTGTTTACTTTGTTTCCTCTGTTTTATAGATCTCATTTAGAAGCTACAGGCTCGGGGATCGTCAGCAACTAGTCACACTATCACTATCCACTGCTTGTTATTGTTATGTTTTGAATTATTTTATGGCATGTATAGAATAGACCAGTGGCCCAAGAATATTTTGGTTAATGTATATAAGCCATGCGAAAATGGCATCTTTTGAATGTGTACTTATAGAAGTTTAAATTGTATCCCTGACTGTCTTTAGTATTTATCTAAAGGAATGTTCTTTATTTCAAAAAAAAAATAATTCAAAATTTTTACTGTTCTGATATGAGTTTCAAGTCCGGTAATGTCCCTTTACCTATTCCGGCGACGGATATGGGATAGGGGTGTTACACGACCTAAGAACCATCAAGATCCACGTGTTTTGAAAAGGGGTCTAATTCTTGCTTTGGCCTTCCACTTTTTTCTATTTTTCAATTTCGTCCTACATCTTATTATTTTTACTTTTATTTTTGCCCTTTTATTTTACTCTTGTGCAATTTGGTCCCCTAACCCATTGATGATCTTTCTGGGAATGACACATGTAAATAGGGTTAATTGTCCTCTAAGTCCCTGTATTTTCTATTTTCTTTTAATTTAGTCCTTTATGTTCTGTTTTCTTGCAATTCAAACTTTAAATTTTGTTATGTTGTCAATTTAATCCTTTGTTTCCCTTTTCTTCGTTTATTTCACAATTCATGCTTCAAGTTTCATTTAAATTTCAATTTAATCCTCTTTTATTTAATTTTGCCTTTTATTTATTATATCTTTTATTTTATCATTTAAAATTTATGTTATTTATATTTCCTCTTTTATGCATTTTTATTTTATCATTATTATTATTTTATTATTCATATTAATATTATGATGGTAATTATAACATGATTATCGCTATTATTACTATAAATTGACGTTTTTGCCATCATTATAGTTGCATTTTATTATTCACTAGCATAGCATTTTTATTTTATTTTTATCTTTTATTTATTTATTTTTCGCTTATTTATTTACCTATCATTTTAATATTATCATTTCATTTTTTACCCGCTACTATATTACTTTATTTTGCTAATATCCATGCCATGTATCGTGTTAAAACATGTTCATCCATTTTATTACTAGACCTAGACAAATTTAAAAAAACGTATCATTTTAAAAAGTTGCATTTGTTTTACCTAATGAATAGGAAAGATTTGGAAACTGAGATAATGTTCATTATTTTTTGGAATTAGAGGAATCGTGCTTCTAACTTACAGAGTATGCCCTTTTTCTAAAACTGAAGTAATTGAATATCCATTTTAAAAAAAATAAAAAACGAGATTTAAGTAATGATCAAATGGTGATTATTCTTGTTTTTGAGGATTTAAAGCATCGTGTCCTAACTTACGGAGCATGATCTTTTTTTTCTCGATTAACTTGAAATAAGGCCTTTTCATGAAAATTAATTTAGTTAAGCGATATTTTAATAAAAAAAATCATGCAAAGAGGGATCGTATTTTAAATTTTATTCGAATTTTTAATTTTCGACATCAAAACATCAAGTTTCCAATTAGGTACCAATTTTGGACGTTATAAGGGTGTTGATCCTACCTCATACGTAACCGACTCCCGAACCCATATTCTTAAATTTCGCAGGGTAAAAATTATCGTTTTAGTAAAATCCAATATTTTACTAAGATAATTAAATTTTGAGGTGACTCGATTACACCTAATAAAAATGATTGATAGCGACTCTATTTTCATTTTTTAAAATAAAAGTCGATTTCTAAAAAAGGTTTCAACCGTTTGGCGACTCTGCTGGGGACAAATAAGAGAGTCAAGTCGTAAGTTGATTACTTTTTTTTATCTTTTTGTTGAAAATTGATAATTTGGTTTAAATTGACAATCCCTTCTTTATATTGCATCCTTCACGTTTTATTTTAGTGGTAAATAATGTCTTTATTATCTCGGATTATATAATGATTTAGTATGTCTGCTTTATTGGTTCGAATTTCTCTTAATACATTTTCGCACATTGCATGACATAAATCAATTAAAAACGGGTTAAATTATTTTTGCAATTTTGGGCCAAATTATCCAGACCTAAATAATAATAATAAACCACGTACTTCTTTGTTTTCACGAAATCAACTAAGCAAAAAAGTTTCTCCCTCCAATTCTCTATAGTATCACGTCTTTTTACATCAATGGCTTGACAAAAATGACAGTCTTTGGAGAGTAAAAAAGAGAAAAGAATGAAAGAAATAGCTAATAAATTGAACGGATGGCTTTTAAAGAGATAATGGTAGGCGGTAAGTTTTTCCAAGTAGAGTTTTGTCCCTTTAAAATGTTGGTGGTTTTTTCTAAAGTCTTCATTTATTTCTTAGTTAGTGCCTAGTGGTTGTAGGTTTTTAAGGTGGGTTAGGTCTTCTATGTAATGAATGCTTCCCATGATTTGAAATAAATGAAATCAGTATTTATTCAAGATAAAATAATAAAAAAATGAGCTATTTTACTAAAAACGCTATGTTATGTTTTATTTCAGTATGTTTATTCATAGCTTTATAGCTTTATAATTAATTGTGTTACAGGCCAATTTTAAGTTATTTTACAAAACCCAATTACCTAAAATTAAACCCAATACCCCCTAAACCCGAATGACCCTTTACAATACCCGGAGCCCATTATCCTAACCCACTAACCCACAAAATACTAACCCATTATACCTTAAACAGATCCCTTAACCCATTTTACAACCCAAAACCCAAAGGCCCAAAATCCCAAATTCTGACTTAAGGTTTCAGCTTCTGAAATCCTAACCCACTCAGCGTCGCAACGTCCCATCGCCACCAGCTTTGGTCCACCAACCCTTCTGTCACCTGCCATACCCTGCAAGGACAAAGAAAACACGCAACAGCACAAGGAAGGAAACAGACTTGCATGAATGGCTATATAAGCCGATTTGAAACTATGTAAAACGACTTCTTCTTCTTTTTTCTTTTCGATTTCTAAAAAACAATTGATATACAAAATACCACAATCTTAACATCAAAGGGCCGAGATTCGAACACCCAAAATCAAGAATCTAAAAGACAAAAATCGGACATCAAAACCAAGGTGATTTTTATTTTGAATCGATTTTTCTTTCCTTCTTCATACTCTTAAACGAATATACAAAAAAAATATAAATACATATATATAAAAATGTAAAAAAAAAATAAAAAAATGAAGATTTTACCTTTTTCGACCACTGCAGAATGTGGTGGCCAGAAGCGACAGCGATGAACGACGGCCGGTGAGGGCCTTGGACAGCTCAGGGTAATTTTCCTCTCCTCTCCCCTTCTCTCCCTTTTTTTTTTCTTTTCCTTTCTCAACTGATTTTTTTTTAAAAAAAAAATTGTCTTATATAGGGGCCAAAACGGTGCGTTTTGGCCCCCTTCCCTTCTTTAATAAAACGGTGCCGTTTTGGGCCTCGGGTCAAGTTGACCAGACCCGCTTCGACTAGGATCTGCGTGTTTTTGTAAAGGAGGGGCTATTTGCGCAATCGGCCCCTCTGCTTTTTCATGCATTTATAATTAAGTTTTTACGTTTTAATTTGGCCCCAGAATTTTTTCATGGTTTTTAATTTAGTCCCTCCGTGCTGCGCAGCGTTTTGACCAAGGGATTTATTGCGCTTTGGACCCCTCCAAGTTATGCGCGTGTTGTAATTTCGTCCTTTTCTTTAATTTTATTTCAAATTGGCCCCACAACTTTGTTTTTAATTTAATTTTAGTCCTTTTTTCGTTTATTTTTATTTCTTTGTTAAATATTCTTGTTATTTTATATTATTAGTATTATTACTATTATTATCATTATTATTATCATTATCATATATATATATATATGTTTTAGTATATATGTATATATATATATTTTACGATAGGCTTATTTTTATTATTTTATTTCAATATCTTTATTGTATTTGTTTTATATTTTAATATTATTTTTATATTTATTATTATTGTTATTATAATAGTGTAAACTTTTATTTATGTATATAGATTTATATATATATAGTATTTTTGTTATGTTGCATTGTATTTTAATACCATTACTATTATAATTTTTAATATAGTGAATATCTTGTTATATATGTATATATTTTTATAACATCATTGTTATTCTCACTAACCATAGTATATGTTTTGTTACATACGTATATATTATGTGTATTTTATATATATTATGTATATTGTTATCTTTATTATACATATTACGTATATATATTAAATATTGTATTATTCGTTTATTATATATGTATATATCTTTAATATATAAATAAGTATATCTTTATATAATATTAGTATTGTTATTATTATTTTTTTTTCTTTCTTCTTTTTAACATTGTAAGTATGTGTATATATATATATTATGTAAGTGCTTTAATATTATATTATATATACGTTTTATATATAATGAACATGTATTTTCAATATCATTAGTTATATTTTATTATATATTACTCTATGTGTATATTTCCATATTATCCCATGTATATATATATTTTTAATTCTATTATATGTATATGTTTATTTATTTTTACCATATTGTATATATATTATTACGTTTGTTTTATTCCTAACACCATTACTATGTGTGTTATGTACCTATATTTTGTATTATTATGTAAACATTTTTCATTCCCATATTACATATATACTCTTAATGTCGTTATTATATATACATTCACCGTTTCCAGTTCATGTTTAATTCTCATACTACGTTTAATATAGCATATATCTCTATTGTCACATTTATATTCACTTCAATATATTTCTAGCTCTGCCATCCGTTTTTATCAATTCGTTTTGCATTAATTCGAAAATCTTATTCTTGTTTTTAATAAGTAAGGCAATTTGTCGATTTAACATTAAGCCATAGATTTCATCGCTATGTTGGATGGAATTTGTCGGCTCGTATTAAAGACGGAACACCCTTCTAAAAACTAAAGTTTCTTGTATTTTCAATCGTATCACGATTAAATCCTATATTGAACTCGTATTTTTGAAAATCAAGACAACACATGTTTATGAGATACCAATTTTGGGCGTCGCGAGGGTGCTAATACCTTCCTCGCAGAATCGACTCGAACCTTACTTTTTCTCTGGATTTCGATGTAGACCTAAAAACTCAGCCTTCTTTTTATTTAAAAAATAAATTTAATAGGTGTCCGATCACACCTAGAAAAAAGGATTGGTGGCGACTCCCTTTTTTTTTTATAAAAACCGAGATTCCACGTTTAATAAATCGCCACAATTAGCGACCCCAAAGCTGAAAATTTTTATGTCGCTACAGCTGGCGACTCCGTTGGGGACCCCTTTTTAAGAGTCGTGTCTGGAATTAAACTCGTGTTGTCAAAAATTTCAAAGTTCCTTGTTCAAATTAATATTTAATCATGATCCTCAAGTTTTGTTTTCGAAAAATCATACATGCGCATTATGTTGTAGATATCTCCTAATTTGTTTTATCTTTTGTTTTTCAGCTTTAAATTTTATGGTTTTAGTTTTGTAGTTTTTTAAATAAAACGTAAAGGTTGGTGAGTTTCTCCCCACACACCGTGCACGTGCATTCTTGCATAACATGAGCTCTATACCCGGGCTCCGTCCGTTTAAGTTAAAGTAAACGCTACGCCTTCGTGAGTTAACTCGTCCCTCCGCACAGGCTAGTGGATACTTTCGGGTTACATATGACTTATGCTTTTGTGAGTTAACTTGTCCCTCCGCATAGGCATAAGTAAATGTAATCCTTCGAATTGAACTCGTGAGCCTGTGATGGGCTACGACCGAGGCTTCGTACTAATCTTAGTAGATGACAGTACGGACAATTCGAGTACCTATCTAGAACCGAAACAGCATATAGTGAACCGTACGAGCCACCTAACTAGTGTAACACCCCTATCCCGTAACCGTCGCCAGAATAGGTAAGGGGCATTACCGGACTTGTAACTCACGTCAGAACAGTAAAATTTTGAACTTTTTCTTGAATTAAAGATCGTTCATTTAAATAAGTACTAAGCACAGCCAAAGGTAAAAATTTAAACTTCACTAAGTAAACATTAAAAAGATGCCATTTTCACATGGCTTATATACATTAACCAAAAATATTCTTCCGCCATTAGTCTATTCTATACATGCCATAAAATAGTTCTAAACATAGCAGTAACAAGCGGTGGATAGTGATAGTGTGACTAGTTGCTGACGATCCCGAGCACAGTAGCCAAGAATGAGACCTATAAGACAGAGGAAACAGAGTAAACGGAGTAAGCATTACAATGCTTAGTAAGTTTTAAGCAGTGTCAACAGATAACAATCAAATTATAACATAGTTGTTCGTATTTTTATTTCACTCTTCCTTCGGGCATACCATCCCTTTACCGAATATGCACATCTCATCATATACAATAGGCAGATAAACTCTCACATAAAAGTGAGCTCATGTGACATAGATATATCGTATGATTTCACATAACCTCTCACACTAATCCGATGTCACATAATCATAGGAATAGTCCCATAGATTGCTCTCGTATGCATCATATATAAACTTGGAGTACATACCTGTTTAACCTTTCGCATTGAATATATTTATAAGCAATTCTTATTACGAAGTCTTACCCGGACATAATCTCCACACGTAGTCATCGGGTCTTACCCGGACATAATCTCCACACGTAGTCATCGGGTCTTACCCGGACATAATCTCCAAGTTTCATGTACATTTAATCGCATGTTACAACACTCACATTAGCCATTCGGCTTTACCACATATTCTTATCTCATACATATTTCACATTCGCCATTCAGATTTACGACATATACATATCTCATATATATTTCACATTAGCCATTCGGCTTTACCACATATACATGTCACACATATATTTCACATTATCCATTCGGCTTTACCACATATACATATCTCATACATATTTCACATTCGCCATTCGGCTTTACGACATATACATATCTCATATATATTTCACATTAGCCATTCGGCTTTACCACATATACATATCACACATATATTTCACATTAGCCATTCGGCTTTACCACATATACATATCTCATACATATTTCACATTAGCCATTCGGCTTTACCACATATACATATCACACATATATTTCACATTAGCCATTCAGCTTTACCACATATACATATCACACATATATTTCACATTAGCCATTCGGCTTTACCACATATACATATCTCATACATATTTCACATTCGCCATTCGGCTTTACCACATATACATATCACACATATATTTCACATTAGCCTTTCGGCTTTACCACATATACATATCTTATATATATTTCACATTAGCCATTCGGCTTTACCACATACACATATCACACATATATTTCCCATTCGCCATTCGGCTTTACCATATATACATATCACACATATATATATTTATCTTGTACATCAATTTCAGCCATAGCTTATAAGCAACTCAAATAGTTTGATCAATGTTTACAACAAATTCACATATTCACCACAAGTTGTTTTCCTGAGCAATAGTCACTAAATTATTTATAACTGGAGCTACAAAACTCAAAATCAATTGCCGTTAATTTTCCCTGAATATAGACTCATATATCTTCCATCCATAAAATTTTAAGAATTTTAGGTTTGGCCAATCAATACCAGATTTTTCTTAAAGTTTCCCCTTTTTCACTGTTTGACTAATCTGACCACTCTTCACTACGGATCAAATTTTTCATTGTACAGAATTCATAATGTGTTCTATTTGATTTCATTTGAAACTAGACTCATTAAGGAGTCTAAGAATATAAATCTTATCTTATAACCATTTTTGTACAAATTATAATGATTTTCCAAAAACAGAACAGGGATTTGAGTCATTCGACACTGTCCCACACAACTTTAAATATCTCTTTATAGGAAATTTCTTTGCTTCCACGGTCTCTTTTATAAGAAATTAGACCAACTAAGCTTTGATTACATATTTTATTCAGCCTATAATTCCACACCAACAATTTATAGTGATTTTCTAAAATCACATTACTGCTGCTGTCCAAGCAAATTATTACAATTTGCTCTTAAATTTCCAAGTCCAAACACGTATGAACTTACCATTTGAGTTTAAGACATATCATGGCCACATCATATCTTATTAAATCCACTCATTATGTCCTATTATGATTGAATTTACTCAACGTTTAATCGCTTAAAACTTACCTCGGAAGTGGTCGACGATTAGATGTCCACGGCTATTCGTTTACTTTCTCTTTTCCCCTATCCGACTTTGATCCTCTTTGCTCTTAAGCTTAATTAAGACAATAGATTTGCTTAAGTACTTAACTAATATTATTCACTTAACAATCACATATCATTTAATCTTTGATTGACCAATTTAACACATACCAAAATCCAATCATACATCTAACCTTTATCTCAATACCAAACCGAGTTATAAGATCATACATTATACTAAGCATATCACTAAACATACCTATTCAATTTAGCTAATTTCATAGCCGATTAATCACCTTACCCCACATTACTCAATGCCGAATATTAACCCAACATCACAAGCATAATCACCATGAAACTTACCTTAATACACATTTTATCTCATTGCCGAATATATATATATATATATATATCATCAAACAAATCAACTAGTTTAGCATTCAAATTCTTCTAACCATTCCTCAATCATTTACTCAATGAACAACAATCCAAGCACATCAAAGCATAGTCGAATGTATCATTCTTCTTCAATTCAAAAATATATGCATGGGCTAACTTCAAAATCTATTTAACAACTCAACTTTATAAACACATATTCGGCTAGGAAGAAAGATTGATAATTTAACAACCTTAGCTTAACATATAATTTGTTGTGACACATCTTTAAGCATTCTTTTATTCCATCAACTCAAAACACATTCATCCCTCTCAATAACTAAACTCATATTCGGCAATGGCCTCCAATATAGTGACCGATTCTTCTCAACTAGCACCTAGTGTACACACATGATCATTTGTTTGATTCAAGCACCTATCCACCAAAAATTCAGCCAAATCAACAAGAACAACAACCACATTCTTTGTTATCTACCATGACCGAAACCCATATTCATTCACCAAATATCAAAAATTTATCATCAATTTGACATATAAGGACATAACCAAATGTTTCTTGTAACACAAACTCAAAAAATTAACACATGGGTCATGTTATGAGCATCAAAACAAACTCAACTTCACAAAAATTCCAAAAGAATCACTTGATATCATACCTTAATTCCCCCCACACAAGATGGCCGAATGCCTTAGGTGTGCTTTCTTCCATTTCTTGGTTAATTTCGGCTTGAGAGAGGTAGGAGGAGAAGATGAACATTTTTTTTTTCTTTTCTTTTGTTTTCTTTCTTCCCTTCACGGCAATGGAGGGGGAGGGGGCAACCACACATTTTTTTTTGTCATCATTTGCCTTCCCCTTATTATTTTATCATTTCTAACATAAACCATTAACACAACATGTTTTATGACATGTTTTGCCCATCACCCTTTGTCATGGCCGGCCACTAGTAATTAAATGGGGGAAAATTGACATGCAAGTCCACCCATTTGATTACATGCACTAATAGATCCTTATAGATTAACCTATCACATTTCAAAAGTGTCACACATAAGTCCTATTGACTAAATTCACATGCAATTTACTAAATCGAAGCTTAAAACTTTCACACATTCATAATCACATATGTTAGAAAATAAATATCATATTCAAATAATTTAGTGACTCGGTTTAGCGGTCCCGAAACCGCTTTCCGACTAGGGTCACTTTAGGACTGTCACAACTCTCCCCCACTTAAGAAATTTTCGTCCCCGAAAATTTCTACCGATGCATAGTTTAGGATAACATCCTCTTATTGAATTATATTCATATAAACATTAGCTCATCGATAGTAATTGTAATTCATTATTGATTTCACATCGATCTATAAAATCATTTTCTTATCTTAAAACAAATACATAAACATTTCTACAAGTATGCACATATATCTCATTTCCTTGATTTCATAAGCAATAATCACTTAATTTAATTCACAATTACATTTCAAACACATATCAGGTACATATTAACATGTATAATTCACATCATCAACCCACATATTCGTAACCCACATTTTCATCCATATATAAGTCAGAACTAACCGAAAGTACACATATACTCAAACATCCCATAGACTAAATCCAGTAACACATTTATAACATGAATTCATTTCTTAACAACATATCCACCATCTTTTTACGTATTCACTTACTTAGTATACATAATATAATATAATATGAACTCACAAATTTTTACTTTCATTTGATTTTCACATACCTTCCGTACATACCCGTATCACTTATTCTGATCTTACTTTATTTATCATCTTAAATATACCCGTTGAATCATTCAAATTATTACGGTACTCATTAACACATATAGCTCTTACAATGCCATATCCTAGATATGGTCTTACATATTCTCACATATCGAGCCGATGCCATGTCCTGCACATGGTCTTACACACTATCTCAAATCAATGCCTTCGTCCCAGACGAGGTCTTACATGAATTCCACTTCACACACTTAGTGCCCACTGACCGATCTCGCACTCATAGTGCTCGGTTAAAGGAATTCGCACACACAGTGCCTCTAATCATTCACACACATTGTGATCTTATTCATTCGTTATTACACATTGAAATGACTTAACCAAGTCGATAAACATCATGTATGTACACTTTTAAACATATCATCTCATTTAAATTTGAATTCGTATAGTAATGAACACTTAAACTTTGCTCAAATTACCGGCACGAAGCCTACTAGGCACGAAGGCCCGAATACATGTCACCAGCATGATTGCTCTTCGGGACCTAGCCCGGATATATCACTAGCACAAATGCTCTTCGGAACTTAGTCCGGATACATCACTAGCACGAATGCTCTTCGGAACTTAGTCCAGATACATCACTAGCACGAATGCTCTTCGGAACTTAGTCCGGATACATCACTAGCACAAATGCTCTTCGGAACTTAGTCCGGATACATCACTAGCACGAATGCTCTTCGGAACTTAGTCCGGATACATCACTCTCAATTCTCATGTACATATACACATATAGCAATACACATTAGTACATCATTTACATTACTTGAATACAAACACAACATGCTTATCGACCATTCAACTTCCAGTTCCATAGCCACGTACAAAAATCACATTTATAGTCATAACACTCTTTCAAAATTGCATCACTTATACCCTTATAATTCAATCCAAATCGAAATTCAAATACGAGTACATGATCGTGCACTGATCAACTTAATAATTTAGGCATATCTAAGTGAAGTTATATCACAAATTCTCATAGTCAGAAGCTTGCTACAGCTCGATCGGGATCAAGATTCATTACAATCACCAACCACATTTTAATAGTCAAAAATCATCACACTATCATTTTATCACTTTATGGCATGTATAAATAGACTCACGCGTGCTACGTTAGTCCTAGAATCGACTAAACCGTAGCTCTGATACCAATAAAATGTAACACATCTATCCCGTAACCGTCGCCAGAATAGGTAAAGGGCATTACCGGACTTGTAACTCACGTCGAACAAAGTAAAATTTTGAACTTTTCTTGAATTAAAGATCGTTCATTTAAATAAGTACTAAGCACGACCAAAGGTAAAATTTAAACTTCACTAAGTAAACATTAAAAGATGTCATTTTCGCATGGCTTATATACATTAACCAAAATATTCTTCCGCCACTAGTCTATTCTACACATGCCATAAAATAGTTCTAAACATAGCAAGAACAAGCGGTGGATAGTGATAGTGTGACTAGTTGTTGACGATCCCCAGCCCTGTAGCTTCACAATGAGACCTATAAGACAGAGGAAACAGAGTAAGCGAGTAAGCATTACAATGCTTAGTAAGTTTTAAGCAGTGTCAACAGATAACAATCAAATTATAACATAGTTGTTCGTATTTTTATTTCACTCTTCCTTTGGGCATACCATCTATTTACCGAATATGCACATCTCATCATGTACAATAGGCAGATAAACTCTCACATAAAAGTGAGCTCATGTGACATAGATATATCGTATGATTTCATATAACCTCTCACACTAATCCGATGTCACATAATCATAGGAATAGTCCCATAGATTGCTCTCGTATGCATCATATATAAACTTGGAGTACATACCTGTTTAACCTTTCGCATTGAATATATTTATAAGCAATTCTTATTACGAAGTCTTACCCGGACATAATCTCCACACGTAGTCATCGGGTCTTACCTGGACATAATCTCCACACGTAGTCATCGGGTCTTACCCGGACATAATCTCCACACGTAGTCATCGGGTCTTACCCAGACATAATCTCCAAGTTTCATGTACATTTAATCGCATGTTACAACACTCACATTAGCCATTCGGCTTTACCACATATTCTTATCTCATACATATTTCACATTCGCCATTCGGCTTTACGACATATACATATCTCATATATATTTCACATTAGCCATTCGGCTTTGCCACATATACATGTCACACATATATTTCACATTAGCCATTCGGCTTTACCACATATACATGCCACACATATATTTCACATTAGCCATTCGGCTTTACCACATATACATATCTCATACATATTTCACATTCGCCATTCGGCTTTACGACATATACATATCTCATACATATTTCACATTCGCCATTCGGCTTTACGACATATACATATCTCATATATATTTCACATTAGCCATTCGGCTTTACCACATATACATATCACACATATATTTCACATTAGCCATTCGGCTTTACCACATATACATGTCACACATATATTTCACATTAGCCATTCGGCTTTACCACATATACATATCTCATACATATTTCACATTAGCCATTGGGCTTTACCACATATACATATCTTATATATATTTCACATTAGCCATTCGGCTTTACCACATATACATATCACACATATATTTCACATTAGCCATTCGGCTTTACCACATATACATATCACACATATATTTCACATTAGCCATTCGGCTTTACCACATATACATATCTCGTACATATTTCACATTCGCCATTCGGCTTTACCACATCTACATATCACACATATATTTCACATTAGCCTTTCGGCTTTACCACATATACATATCTTATATATATTTCACATTAGCCATTCGGCTTTACCACATACACATATCACACATATATTTCACATTCGCCATTCGGCTTTACCACATATACATATCACACATATATATATTTATCTTGTACATCAATTTTAGCCATAGCTTATAAGCAACTCAAATAGTTT
Organism: Gossypium arboreum; assembly: GCF_025698485.1. Taxonomy (NCBI): domain Eukaryota; kingdom Viridiplantae; phylum Streptophyta; class Magnoliopsida; order Malvales; family Malvaceae; genus Gossypium; species Gossypium arboreum. Next base: position 134,398,469 of record NC_069075.1, read on the forward strand.
GATCAATGTTTACAACAAATTCACATATTCACCACAAGCTATTTTCCTGAGCAATAGTCACTAAATTATTTATAACTGGAGCTACAAAACTCAAAATCAATTGCCGTTAATTTTCCCTGAATATAGACTCATATATCTTCCATCCATAAAATTTTCAGAATTTCAGGTTTGGCCAATCAATACCAGATTTTTCTTAAAGTTTCCCCTGTTTCACTATTTGACTAATCTGACCACTCTTCACTACGGATCAAATTTTTCATTGTACAGAATTCATAATATGTTCTATTTGATTTCATTTGAAACTAGACTCATTAAGGAGTCTAAGCATATAAATCTTATCTTATAACCATTTTTGTACAAATTATAATGATTTTCCAAATACAGAACAGGGATTTTGAGTCATTCGACACTGTCCCACACAACTTTAAATATCTCTTTATAGGAAATTTCTTTGCTTCCACGGTCTCTTTTATAAGAAATTAGACCAACTAAGCTTTGATTACATATTTTATTCAGCCTATAATTCCACACCAACAATTTATAGTGATTTTCTAAAATCACATTACTGCTGCTGTCCAAGCAAATTATTACAATTTGCTCTTAAATTTCCAAGTCCAAACACTTATGAACTTACCATTTGAGTTTAAGACATATCATGGCCACATCATATCTTATTAAATCCACTCATTATGTCCTATTATGATTGAATTTACTCAACATTTAATCGCTTAAAACTTACCTCGGAAGTGGTCGACGATTAGATGTCCACGGCTATTCGTTTACTTTCTCTTTTCCCCTATCCGACTTTGATCCTCTTTGCTCTTAAGCTTAATTAAGACAATAGATTTGCTTAAGTACTTAACTAATATTATTCACTTAACAATCACATATCATTTAGTCTTTGATTGACCAATTTAACACATACCAAAATCCAATCATACATATAACCTTTATCTCAATACCAAACCGAGTTATAAGATCATACATTATACTAAGCATATCACTAAACATACCTATTCAATTAGCTAATTTCATAGCCGATTAATCACCTTACCCCACATTACTCAATGCAATATTAATCTAACATCACAAGCATAATCACCATGAAACTTACCTTAATACACATTTTATCCCATTGCCGAATATATATATATATATATATATCAAACAAATCAACTAGTTTAGCATTCAAATTCTTCTAACCATTCCTCAATCATTTACTCAATGAACAATAATCCAAGCACATCAAAGCATAGTCGAATGTATCATTCTTCTTCAATTCAAAAATAAATGCATGGGCTAACTTCAAAATCCATTTAACAACTCAACTTTATAAACACATATTCGGCTAGGAAGAAAGATTGATAATTTAACAACCTTAGCTTAACATATAATTTGTTGTGACACATCTTTAAGCATTCTTTTATTCCATCAACTCAAAACACATCCATCCCTCTCAATAACTAAACTCATATTCGGCAATGGCCTCCAATATAGTGACCGATTCTTCTCAACTAGCACCTAGTGTACACACATGATCATTTGTTTGATTCAAGCACCTATCCACCAAAAATTCATCCAAATCAACAAGAACAACAACCACATTCTTTGTTATCTACCATGACCGAAACCCATATTCATTCACCAAATATCAAAAATTTATCATCAATTTGACATATAAGGACATAACCAAATGTTTCTTGCAACACAAACTCAAAAATTAACACATGGGTCATGTTATGAGCACCAAAACAAACTCAACTTCACAAAAATTCCAAAAGAATCACTTGATATCATACCTTAATCCCCCCCACACAAGATGGCCGAATGCCTTAGGTGTGCTTTCTTCCATTTCTTTGTTAATTTCGGCTTGAGAGAGGTAGGAGGAGAATATGAACATTTTTTTTTCTTTTCTTTTGTTTTCTTTCTTCCCTTCACGGCAATGGAGGGGGGGCAACCACACAAATTTTTTTTTGTCATCATTTGCCTTCCCATTATTATTTTATCATTTCTAACATAAACCATTAACACAACATGTTTTATGACATGTTTTGCCCATCACCCTTTGTCATGGCCGGCCACTAGTAATTAAATTAGGGAAAATTGACATGCAAGTCCACCCCTTTGATTACATGCACTAATAGATCCTTATAGATTAACCTATCACATTTCAAAAGTGTCACACATAAGTCCTATTGACTAAATTCACATGCAATTTACTAAATCGAAGCTTAAAACTTTCACACATTCATAATCACATATTTTAGACAATAAATATCATATTCAAATAATTTAGTGACTCGGTTTAGCGGTCCCGAAACCGCTTTCCGACTAGGGTCACTTTAGGGCTGTCACAACTAGAGCCATGCCGAACCTCCGTCCGTTAATGGTCACCAAAATAAATACATGGGAGAAACGCCTCTTCCCTTTTATTTCTTTGACATTTACACTTTCTATTTTGATTCTCCGTAATTCATATTTGTTGTACTAACCAAAATATTTGTCTGTGTTCTTATTTTGCATCATGCATTATAGGCATCATATTAGGAAGGTGTTGACTAGAGATTGGTTGCCAAAAAACGGGTTTTTAATGGAAGAGTCAATTATACAAACAACCGAGAAGAATGTCGTGGTTCGGGACTGGTCTCTAAAAACTCAGAAAAAAAAAAGGGGATAGTCTAGTGGAGGGATGAATTGCCAATCTGCCCGAGCACGTAATCGTGAATGTTCACCAAAATAAGCTTGAAGATTTGGTTCGGGTTTGGAATCAGTGGGATTAAGACACTAGGGGTATCTTCACTGAAAGATATGGGGACATAGCCAACTTGATTGCTGTCAACGTAGACGAACGATTGATCCAAGCCATGGTTAGATTTTGGGATCCGGCTTACCAATGTTTTACCTTCAATCTAGAAGATATGACTCCGACTATAGAGGAGTACGTTGCTTTGCTTCGTGTTGAAAATGCGCAATTCTATAAAGTATACGTGAAAGAGCCTAAGCCGATGACCTTCAAGAAAAAGTTAGTGAGATTGACAGACATGACTGACGCATGGGCCGAAAAACAGATAAAGAAGAAGAATGAAACCATTTGCATTCCATGGTCTTCCTTACGAGAATTGGTTCTGAACCATCCCAACATGTTGAAAATAGTGAATCTATTTGCTTTGGCCATTTACGGTTTGATCATCTTCCCGAAAGTCCTTGGACACATAGAAGTTGCGGTGGTGGATTTCTTCGAAAGATTAAAGCAAGGAATCAACCCTATCCCGACTATCCTAGCCGAGACCTTCAGATCCTTAAACAGTTGTAAGAAAATGGGGAAAGGATGCTTTATCGGATGCACGCAGTTGCTAAAATGTCTGGATTTTGAGTCACTTCTGGAAAGTAGAGCGCACACTGTTCTATATGTTTTCAAAAACATTTGCCCTGTTGGAAGCTTATCTCAAGAAAGAATGGCCAAAGGAAGTCACTGAACAGTATTGGGTCTTAGTTTTTCAGAACCTTCGCGCCGAGGATATAACGTGGAGAGCACCGTGGATCCGCCCTTCGGTTCTATTATACAAGGTTGGAAATCAAGATTGGGTACCACTACTCGAGTTATGGGGAGGAGTTGGATATGCCCTGTTATTAGTCCAAAGGCAATTTTCTTCGTGACAATTCATACCCGCCACTGGAGGATTAGTACAGTCCGAGTTCACTTTTACGGGTGAAGGGTATATAAAGAGGGTCCAGACACTGTAAAGTCTTGGAAGAAAATACGTCTGATGGGATTGGCTCTATATGCTGATACCCTCACCCAAGATTACGACATCTGAAGGAAGCAACGGGTGAATAGTCAGCAAATCTCATCAATGAACTACACCGTCCAGAATCCTTTCTCGGAGGAAATGCCGTCTGAGCTAGAAATGGCAAGACAAGAATTTGAACAAGAAAAGGCCAAGATGTCTCGGGACCTTAGTGCTCTTCAAGGGGAAAACTACCAATTGAAGATCGACGTTCAAATTGAAAGATCTAGAACCGAGAAAGTGTAAAAAGAGGCTGAAGTCGTAAGAAATAACTAAAGAGATCTTCATATGGAAAATAAGAAGTTAAGAAGCACAATAAAGAATAGTGGGCTGGGCAAGTCGTCGGCAGAATGGAAGGAAGAAATAAGCAACATTAAAGGCAGGATGGAATTTTGGAAAGGAAAAGCGAAGAAAGAGAAGGAAAAGGCTGCGCGAGCTATGATGGAGCTAAGGAAGAAGAACACCGAATATGAAGCTATGTCTGCCGTGGTAATGACTAGTCGATCTAAATGTCAAGAACTAAAAGAAAGGATACGAGAGTTAGAAGATATGCTGCAAGATCGTCAACAACAGCTAGATACTCTCTTGAAGGCTTTGGAAGAAAAAAATAGTCAGTATGATAGAGACGTTCGTGCTTACGAAGAGGGCCTCTAAGAAAAAGAAATGCAACTTAGCTATTTGATCAATGAAGTTCGTGGGGTAGCCATGCACGTGGTACAATTATCGGAAGAAGCTGAAATTCTCATTTGCCAATTCCCTCCAAGTCGAAGATCAAACATATCAGAGTTCTTAGCACGAGTAAAGAAATACGGCGATATAGCTAGGAAGTTTGTGTAATGGTTGAATCGAAAATGGAAAAATATTTTGTAATGAACTCTTTTGATGAATGAAATGCCTAAATAGGAGCTATCTTGAAATCAACACCCATTTCTTGCATATCTTTCATGATTGACATTTATTATGCACTCATTCATTCATTGCATATATCTATCCCATAATCATTCGCTAAGGTTAGAATCATATAATTCGCAGTCACAACACTTCAAATCTGGAATCACGCCATTCGTATAGAACGCGTCGACAAAAAGAATTGAAAGGATGGAAAGAGTTCAGAGGGAATTACAATAGCAGTTGGCCAAGTCGTAGAAAAGACAAGAGACTTAATGGTAAGGTCTCGAGAAGAATCGCTTGAACAAAGAGACCAAATGGCCAAGATGATGGAAATGATGTCAGCTCTAGTAAAAGGAAAAGGACCTATGAACCCTGACGTCGTGGAACCGCAGTCAAGGGTTAACCTCGACCAAAATCCGCTCTATCCCCTAGGATTCACTCCACCTTACGCACATGTAATGCAAAGAGAACGCCCTCAGGGAGAACCTATAGGCCTGGAGCAACAACCTGTACCACCTGCTAATCTGAGGCAGGGAGCGTTCGTATCAAACCCGAGAGCTAGTCCTGCTGATCCACTCATTCCAGATTTGGACAATCCAGTAGAAATAGCCAGGTTGAAAATGGATGATCACGATGTTCAAGATAAATATAGGAGTTTGGAAGAAAGACTCAAAGCGATAGAAGGTACTGAAGCCTTCTCTACATTGAGTGCTAGAGAGCTCAGTTTAGTGCCTGATCTGGTTCTGCCTCCAAAGTTCAAGGTGCCTGATTTTGAAAAGTACGATGGGACAAGATGTCCAAAAGCGCATCTTATAATGTTTTTCCGAAAAATGACGGGTTATGTGAACGAAGATAAGCTACTCATACATTACTTTCAAGATATTCTAGTAGGATCGGCTCTTCGGTGGTATAACCAGCTTAGTAGGGAAAAGATCCGATCCTGGAAGGACTTGGTATCAGCATTCTATGAGCAATACAAGCATGTATCGAATATGGTACCAGACCGGATGACTTTGCAAATGATGGAGAAAAAGCCGTCAGAAAATTTTAGACAGTATGCGCAGAGATGGAGGGACGTCTCGGCCCAAGTGGAACCCTCACTAACAAAAACGAAGATAATCGTTCTCTTCATCAACACTTTGAAAGCGCCGTTTTATGACAAATTAGTGGGAAGTGCCACGAAGGACTTTGCTGATATTGTAATATCCGGTGAGCTTATAGAGAATACCGTCAAGAGCGGTAGAATGGAAGGTCAAGAAAGTTCAATAAGGGTAGCACCCATGAAGAAGAAAGAACTAGAAGCCCATACGGTGGGAATAGGAAGCCGTTATACCTCTAATCCATATCCAAACCAATCCCGACCTCGAAATTATCCACCTCCGAATTTCTATTATTCTCCTCAGACCCCTTACTACCAAGCACCACCTCCTTCCTACCCTGTATACGTCATGAACAACCAAAGGCCCGTCACTACATTCCCACAAAACACTCTACCCGCTCAAAACCAACCCAGAAATGAACCAAGACCAACAAGACCCAATCCCGAGAGACCGCAATTCACCCCTATTCCTGTGTCGTATGGGGAACTGTACCCAAAACTCTTAGAGAAGCAATTAATATCTCCCCATTACATGGCACCCCTAAAACCTTCATACCCGAAATGGTACGATCCAAATGCTAGTTGTGCATACCATGCCAGAAACCAGGGGCACTCTACGGAAAACTGTCTGGCCTTCAAAAGGAGAGTTCAAGGACTCATTGATGCGGGAATTTTGTGATTTGATGGCACTGGCAGTACACCCGGGAACCCATTCCCAAACCACGCCGAAGGGAATGTGAGCGCAGTGGGAGAGGAGGACAAATGACAAAGTAAAAGATAGGTTTTTGAAATAAGAACACCTCTGTAGAAAATCTGGGAGGTGCTAGTTGAAAAGGGGTTGCTCTGTCATCTTAATAGAGTATTCGAGGGAAGGAATACAAAAGATCAAAGTTTTTGCGAATTCTATGGTATTGAGGGGCACGACATTCAATCCTGTGAAGAGTTCAGGAGATTACTGTAAAATATGATGGACAATAAGGAGATTGGGATTTTTTATAAAGGCGAAGAGGCCAATAAAGGAGAAATATGCGCCTCTGACCATTAATCGTTAGGTTTCCTGTATAGTGCTGACCGACCGTTAATAATTTATTATGACACGAAGAATGAGCTGGTGAAATCAAAAATGATAATCGAAGTACCATCTCCTTTCCCCTACAAGGACAATAAAGCAGTACCATGGAAATATGACGTCAATATCATCACACCTGAAGATGAAAAACCCAAAGCCATGACTGGAAGTGTGGGGGAAGTAGGTCATTTCACTCGTAGTGGAAGATGTTATTCAAAAGAGGTCGAACCAGTGAAGAAGAACAGTGACTTGAAATAGAAAAGAAAAGCACCGATGTACGTGACCGAAGATGAGTATGAAACTGTGCCTGAACAAGAAGCTAAAAAGCCTGTGGACGAGGAGGAAGCACAGGAATTCTTAAAATTTATCAAGCACAATGAATACAACGTGGTAGAACAATTGAGTAAGCAGCCAGCACGAATTTCAGTATTATCTCTACTGTTGAATTCAGAACCACACCGGAACGCTCTGCTGAAAGTGTTGAATCAAGCTTACGTGGCAAACAATATATCCGTTGAGAAGCTCGACAGATGGGTGAATAACTTGAATGCAGATGATTTTATTTCTTTTAGTGATGATGAAATATCGCCCAATGGTAGAGGCTTCGTGAAAGCATTGCATATCACAACCCGTTGTAAGGGCTATATAATACCGAACGCGCTTATCGACAATAGATCGGCACTCAACGTAATGCCTTTGGCCACACTTTCCAGAATTCCGATGGATCTGTCCTATCTAAGGCATTGCCATTCCACAGTAAGGGCATTTGATGGAACAAGACGTGAAGTCATAGGAAAAATCGAGATCCCTCTAGAAGTGGGTCCCTACATATACGGTGTTGAATTTCAAGTTATGGACATTACACCATCATACAATTGTCTCTTGGGAAGACCTTGGATCCATTCCGCTGGAGCGATCCCGTCATCCCTCCATCGAAAGGTGAAATTTATCATGGATGGTTGTTTGGTTATTGTCGAGGGAGAAGAAGATATTGTAGCATCTATTTCTACCGACGCACCATACATTGAAGTGAGTAAAGATGCTATAAAATGTTCCTTCCGATCCCTTAAATTTGTCAATGGCACTTTTTTCGCCGAGGGAAATAGAATTCCGGTGCCAAAACTATCGAGAAATACCAGAATGGGTGTCAAATTGACTGTAGGAAGATGAGCCTGAGCAAGGAAAGGTTTGGGAAGGTACCTGCAAGGGATAGTCAGGGCTTTAAAGGCAGTACATCACAAAGCTCGATACGGTTTAGGGTTCCAACCAGATGTGCGTCAAAGAAGAAAACAATGAAAGAAGGATCAGGAGAGAATGATTGCGAGAACTTTGGGCCGAGAAATAGAATGGGAGCCCATAACGTACCCTCCTTTGTCAAAAACATTTACATCTGTAGGGATGATAAACCCCGGACAGGATAATATACAAAGCACGCTGTTATTAATTGAAAGGGGTCTTCAGAATGTTAGTATAAATGTCATTGACAAAGGAAGTGAGGCAATTAAAGATGTTTCAACGATACGCCATTGTCCTCCTGGTTTTATGTTGAACAATTGGACTACTGAGGACCTTCTTGTAGTTTATAAGTCTTCAGAGTAATGCTCAAACATTAACCCTCTATTGTGTCTTTAGATATAATAGAATTCTTTTGTAAGAGCTTGCATTCGCTCTTTATCATTTAAATGAATATCAATAAAGATGCATTTTGTCACGATCTTTCGCATTATCACTAATTTCATAATTATCTTTTCATTTCATAGCCTATCTGTACATTTTCTTCATACCATGCCATAACATTTCGTTTGTTGGTTTCAATACTGGGATGCCCCTCTATAGTTTCCTTTTCTATTCAACTTTCAGGTGCTCAGATATCAATGGTATGAACAAACCCGTTACGAATCCTGAAATCGATTTTGAGAAGACTATTTGTTTAGGAGAATTCAAAGCCGAAGAAAATGCTGAAGACTATGTCTCGTCTCCTGACTTGCTAAGAATGGTGGAACAAGAGGATAAATAGATTTTGCCTCATCAAGAATCTGTTGAAACAATAAATTTGGGAACTGAAGAAAGGAAGTAAGAGGTGAAGATTGGGACCTCCATTTCAGGGGGTACCAAGCAAAATTTGATTGCTTTGCTCCTCGAGTACAAAGATGTATTCGCATGGTCATATCAAGACATGCCAGGATTGGATGAAGATGTAGTGGTCCATAAGCTCTCATTAAAGCCAGAATGCAAACCCATTCAACAAAAGTTAAGACGGATGAGACCCGAAATGTTGTTGAAAATAAAAGAGGAAGTCAAGAAGCAATTTGATGCTGGCTTCCTACAAGCATCCAAATATCCAGAATGGGTGGCTAACATAGTCCCGGTACCAAAAAAAAACGGCAAAGTACGAATGTGCATAGATTATCGTGACCTAAATCGAGCAAGTCCTAAAGATAATTTTCCCTTGCCACACATTGATACGTTAGTGGAAAACACAGCAAAGTATTTATTGTTTTCTTTCATGGATCGATGGATTCTCGGGGTATAATCAGATCAGGATGGCCCCCGAGGATATGGAAAAAACTACTTTCATAACAATATGGGGAACATTCTGCTATAAGGTGATACCGTTCGGATTAAAGAATGCTGGGGCAACATATCAGAGGGCTATGGTAACATTATTCCATGACATGATGCATAAAGAAATAGAGGTCTACGTCGATGATATGATTGCTAAGTCCCGAGGGGAAGAAGAGCATGTAGTGAACCTGAAGAAGTTGTTCGACAGACTGAGAAAGTTTCAGCTAAAGCTCAATTCGGCCAACTGTATGTTTGGGGTTACCTCGGGAAAGTTGCTAGGATTTATTGTCAACGAAAGAGGTATCGAGGTTGATCTAGATAAAATAAAAGTCATTCAAGAGTTACCATCCCCGAGCACGCAAAAGGAAGTCAGAGGATTTTTAGAGAGATTAAACTACATCGCCCGATTTATCGCTTAACTTACCAACCAATACGACCCAATCTTTCGACTCCTTTGAAAACATAATCCCGAAGAATGGAACGAGGAGTGCCAAGTGACTTTTGACAAGATAAAACGGTATTTGTCTAGTCCTCCAGTGCTAGTACCGCTAATGCCGGGAAGACCATTGATATTGTATTTGACTGTGTTCGAGAATTTAATGGGTTGCGTACTGGGGCAACATGACGAGTCAGGAAAGAAAGAAAAGGCGATCTACTACCTCAGCAAAAAGTTTACTGAATATGAGGCAAAGTATTTGTCCATAGAAAAATACTGTTGCGCTCTGGTTTGGGTAGCTCGGAGACTCAAGCAATATATGTTGTATCATACGACATGGCTAATTTCAAAGTTGGACCCAATAAAGTACATGATGGAATCACCTGCACTTCAGGAAGAATGGCACGATGGCAGATCTTACTATCAGAATATGACATCGTCTATGTGAGCCAAAAGTCGATAAAATGGAGCGCAATAGCTGACTTCTTAGCAACTTGAACAACGGAAGAATACGAGCCATTGAGATTTGATTTCCTAGATGAAGACTTGATGTACATTACAGAAAAAGAATGTGAGTCATCGAAAGAAAAGTCATGGAAGATGAGCTTTGATGGTGCATCAAATGCATTGGGGTATGGGATTGGAGCAGTCTTAGTACCACCAGAAGGGAACCATTATCCGTTCACTGCCAGGCTGAATTTCTTCTGTACCAATAACATAGCGAAATATGAGGCTTGTATCATGGGACTTCGTGCAGCAATTGAACGAAACATCAAAACTTTAGAGGTATACGGAGACTCAGCGCTGGTAATATATCAAATCCGTGGAGATTGGGAAGTGAGAGATTCAAAACTAGTCAAATACAGCGATTTAGTGGCAGGACTGATTAAAGAATTCAAAGAAATAACTTTTAATTACTTCCCACGAGAAGAAAACCAACTGGCTGATGCCCTGGCCATTTTGGCTTCAATGTTCAAAGCAAACAAAGAAACAGAAATAATGCCTCTCCAAATGAGCATATATGAAGTCCCTGCACATTGTTTCAGCATTGAGAAAGAGCCGGATGGGCAGCCATGGTTCCATGATATCTTAGAATACATCAAGAATCAAAGGTATCCCGAACAAGCAAATGAGAACAACAAAAGAACAATCAGAAGAATGGCAACGGGATTTGTTCTTGACGGGGACATCCTGTATAAAAGAGGAAAAGATCAAGTGCTCTTGAGATGCGTGGATGCTGTTGAAGCTAGGAAAATACTTGAAGATGTCCATGAAGGAATTTGTGGGACACATGCCAATGGTTTCACTATGGCTAGGAAGATTATGAGACTCGGCTATTACTGGCTGACGATGGAAATTGACTGCATTAGTTTTGCAAGAAAATGCCACAAGTGCCAAATTTACGGCGATAAAATCCATGTAGCCCATTCGCCCCTTCATGTCATGACTTCTCCATGGCCTTTTTCTATGTGGGGCATAGATGTTATAGGGCCAATTTCCCCAAAAGCTTCTAATAGACACCGATTCATTTTTGTGGTCATTGATTACTTCACAAAATGGATAGAAGCCATTTCGTTTGCCAATGTAACAAAAACTGCAGTTTGCAGGTTTTTGAAAAAGGAAATCATTTGTCGATATGGTTTGCCTGAAAGGATCATTTCAGATAATGCCTTGAATCTGAACAACAAGATGATGAAGGAAGTGTACGAGCAATTTCGAATAAAGCATCATAACTCATCACCCTATCGCCTAAAAATGAACGGAGCTCTTGAAGCGGCCAATAAGAATATTAAGAAGATTATTGGGAAAATGACCGAGACATATAAAGACTGGCACGAGAAGCTACCATTTGCTTTGTATGCATATCGCACATCTGTGCGGACATCTATGGGGGCAACTCCTTTCTCTCTGGTCTATGGGATGGAAGCTGTGCTACCTATCGAAGTTGAGATCCCCTCTCTACGAATCTTAATGGAATCAAAGCTAGAAGAAGCAGAATGGGTTCAAGCTCGATATGGCCAGTTAAATCTTATTGAAGAAAAACGTCTGAAGGCAATCTGCCATAGAAAGATATACCAGAAGAGAATGATCGTAGCCCATGACAAGAAAGTACGGCCAAGAGAATTCCACGAAGGAGAACTCGTGCTGAGAAAGATTCTCCCAATACAAAAAGACTTCCGAGGAAAATGGGCACCAAATTGGGAAGGACCGTATGTAATAAAGAAGGCATTCTCGGGTGGAGCTTTGATTCTCACTGAGATGGATGGGAAGGAGTTACTGAATCCAGTGAACTCAGATGCTGTGAAGAAATATTATGCTTGAAAAAAATCAAGATGAAAACCCGAAAGGGCATCTTTTAAAAAAAAAAAAGAGGGGGGATCAAGGTGAAAACCCGCAAAGGGCGTCTTGACTAACACGAAAGATTAGGATGAAAACCCGAAAGGGCGTCCTAATGAAACAAACACTGGGCTTAAAGAGCAAGATGTTTTGAACAGTGGGTCAAACAGCGAGACTACAGTATTTGAAGCATTTTTGGAAAGCTCGAAATCTTCTACGCAAGAAGCCACGCTCGAAAAGATTCTTGGTTGAAGAACGTGGAAAAGTTCATGTGTTGAATATCTAGAGCATTTGTATACATTGAATGCGATCTCTTTCCTCTTTATGACATTTTTTTACTATCATTGATTAACTTTCTTTGTTCGCTACACTTGAAATAAATAAATGCGAGGTATCATTTTGTCCCTACCTGACCATTTTCATGCATCTCATTATGTGGCTCATTTACATGATAAATAGTGAAATGACATACTCTAAACAAAAGAAATGTTAAGCATTACCTGGATGAAAATTTGACAAATACAAGAGTCTCAAAGTAAGAACAAAGTTTAACCAGGGGCAAAAGAGTGATATCTGAGAAACACAGATTATTCGTGAAGCATGAGGACGGGTACAGGGCCTGAAAAGAAAGTCAAGATTCGAAGCAATGAACACAGATCATAAAAAATCGTGATGAAAAACGACATACGACAAACATGCCTAAGGCGCATAGCATAATCATGTAGGCATAAAGGCATTTAAGATAAACATGTGCATATCATGATAACATCATGCATGACATACACAGGTACTCCAGCAGAACAAGAAATTTTGAATGATAGTTATACTGGATTAAAGAAAAAGACACCTGAATTCTACCAAATGACAGGTTTTCGTATTTTGATGTTTCTATTTTTTGCTTTTCCAAACTCAACTCATATTGCGAGAGGTGAGTTGAGCCTTGGCTCGCACGCTGAGGTATTTTCAATTTTTGTTTTGTAGTTTATATTTTTCAAAAATCAATTTATATTGCGAGAGGTGAGTTGAGCCTCAGGGTACGCTGAGGTATTTTCAATTTCTATTTTTCCAATTTTTATTTTTCAAAAATCAACTCATATTGCGAGAGGTGAGTTGAGCCTCAGGTCACATGCCGAGGTATTTTCAAATTCTGTTTTCAATTTATGTTTTTCAAAAATCAACTCATATTGCGAGAGGTGAGTTGAGCCTTTTAATTTCTGTTTTTAATTTATACTTTTCAAAAATCAACTCATATTGCGAGAGGTGAGTCAAGCCTCAGGGCACGCTGAGGTATTTTCAATTTATGTTTCAAGAAAATCAACTCATATTGCGAGAGGTGAGTTGAGCCTCGGGGCACGCTGAGGTATTTTCAAATTCTATTTGTCAAAAATCAACTCATATTGCGAGAGGTGAGTTGAGCATTGGTTTACATGCTGAGGAGTTTTCAATTTTTGTTTTAATTTATATTTTTCAAAAAATCAACTCATACTGCGAGAAATGAGTTGAACCTTGGGTCACATGTCGAGGTATTTTCAAATTCTGTTTTTCAAATTCTGTTTAATTTATACTTTTCAAAAATCAACTCATATTGCGAGAGGTGAGTTGAGCCTTGGTTCACGTGCTGAGGTATTCTCAACTTCTGTTATTTCAATTTGTATTCTTCAACTCATATTGCGAGAAATGAGTTGAGCTCAAGATCACATGCCGAGCAAAGAATAAAGATTGAAGCTGATGGAAGATACCAGATTTGGACTCCCTGAAGTTGCAGTAGAGCAGGACAAAGTTGCGAGTCTTGTCTCCCCGAAGTTGCAGTGAAGTTGATCAAGGATATCAGATCTTACCTTTCTAAAGTTACAGAAGAAAAGACCACAAACCCTATTTCACTGAAGCGATAGAAGAGCAGATTGAAGCTGTAGATCTTATCTTTCTGAAGTTACAAGAGAAATGGATCAAAGCCACAAATCTCATATCCTTGAAGTTACATTAGAAAAGATTGAAGCTACAAGGCATATATCAGAAGATGCAGTGGATTGAACCAAAGCTATAAGATGCGGTGGACTAGAAGGAGGCTATCTAAACAAGAAGAGCACCAAAGAAGTCAAGACTCGGCAAGACTGGGCAAAATTGGCCTTTTCTTATGTCTTTGCTCTATTCTTGTTACACGATAATGAGCAAAGAGGGGCAACTGTTACAGGCCAATTTTGGGCCATTTTACAAAACCCAATTACCTAAAGTTAAACCCAATACCCCCTAAACTCGAATGGCCCTTTACAATCCCCAGAGCCCATTATCCCTAACCCACTAACCCACAAAATACCAACCCATTACACCTTAAACAAATCCCTTAACCCATTTTACAACCCAAAACCCAGAGGCCTAAAACCCCAAATCCTGACTTAGGGTTTCAGCTTCTGAAACCCTAACCCACTCAGCGCCGCAACATCCCATCGCCACCAGCTCTGCTCCACTGACCCCTCTGTCATCGGCCATACCCTGCAAGAACAAAGAAAACACGTAACAGCACAAGGAAGGAAACAGACTTGCATGAATGGCTATATAAGCCGATTTGAAACTATGTAAAAGGACTTCTTCTTTTTTTTCTTTTCGATTTCTAAAAAATAATTGATATACAAAATACCACAATCTTAACATCAAAGGGCAGAGATTCGAACACCCAAAATCAGTGAATCTAAAAGACAAAAAATCAGACATCAAAAACCAAGGTGATTTTTATTTTTGAATCGATTTTTTTCTTTCCTTCTTCATACTCTTAAACGAATATACAAAAATATATATAAATACATATATATAAAAACGTAAAAAAAAAAAACGAAGATTTTACCTTTTTCACGGTGCCCGGCGCCGGCGACGGCGACGGACGGCGGTCGGTGAGGGACCGGTGACCGGCCGCAGGGCCAGATTTTCCTCTCCTCTCCCCTTCTTTTTTCTTTTCCTCTCTCAACTGATTTTTTTTAAAAAATTTTGTCTTATATAGGGGCCAAAATGGTGCGTTTTGGCCCCCGGGTCGGGTCGACCCGACCCGCTCCGACTAGGATCCGCGTGTTTTTGTAAGGGAGGGGCTATTTGCGCAATCGGCCCCTCCGCTTTTTCATGCATTTATAATTAAGTTTTTACGTTTTAATTTGGCCCCAGAATTTTTCCATGGTTTTCAATTTAGTCCTTCTATGCTGCGTAGCGTTTTGACCAAGGGATTTATTGCGCTTTGGACCCCTTCAAGTTATGCGCGTGTTGTAATTTTGTCCTTTTCTTTAATTTTATTTCAAATTGGCCCCACAACTTTGTTTTTAATTTAATTTTAGTCCTTTTTTTCGTTTATTTTTATTTCTTTATTAAATATTCTTGTTATTTTTATATTATTAGTATTATTACTATTATTATCATTATCATATATATATGTTTTAGTATATATGTATATATATATATTTTACATATAGGCTTATTTTATTATTTTATTTCAATATCTTTATTGTATTTGTTTTTGTATTTTAATATTATTTTTATATTTATTATTATTGTTATTATAATAGTGTAAACTTTTATTTATGTATATAGATTTATATATATATATATATATAGTATTTTTGTTATGTTGCATTGTATTTTAATACCATTATTATTATAATTTTGATATAGTGAATATCTTGTTATATATATATATATTTATAACATCATTGTTATTCTCACTAAGCATAGTATATGTTCTGTTACATACGTATATATTATGTGTATTTTATATATATTATGTATATTATTATCTTTATTATACATATTACGTATATATATTAAATATCGTATTATTCGTTTATTTTATATGTATATATCTTTAATATATAAATAAGTATATCTTTATATAATATTAGTATTGTTATTATTATTATTTTTTCTTTCTTCTTTTTAACATTGTAAGTATGTATATATATATATATATATATTATGTAAGTGTTTTAATATTATATTATATATCGTTTTATATATTATGAACATGTATTTTCAATATCATTAGTTATATTTTATTATATATTACTCTATGTGTATATTTCCATCTTATCCCATGTATATATATATATATATATATTTTAATTCTATTATATGTATATGTTTATTTTTTTTACCATATTGTATATATATTATTACATTTGTTTTATTCCTAACACTATTACTATGTGTGTTATGTACCTATATTTTGTATTATTATGTAAACATTTTTCATTCCCATATTACATATATACTCTTAATGTCGTTATTATATATACATTCACCGTTTCCAGTTCATGTTTAATTCTCATACTACGTTTAATATAGCATATATCTCTATTGTCACATTTATATTCACTTCAATATATTTCTAGCTCTGTCATCCGTTTTTATCAATTCGCTTTGCATTAGTTCAAAATCTTATTCTTGTTTTTAATAAGTAAGGCAATGTGTCGATTTAACATTAAGCCATATATTTCATCGCTATGTTGGATGGGATTTGTCGGCTCGTATTAAAGACGGAACACCCTTCTAAAAAATCAAAAACTAAAGTTTCTTGTCTTTTCAATCGGATCACGATTAAATCCTATATTGAACTCGTATTTTTGAAAATCAAGACAACACATGTTTATGAGATACCAATTTTGGGCGTCGCGAGGGTGCTAATACCTTCCTCGCGCGTAACCGACTCCCGAACCTTACTTTTTCTCTGGATTTCGATGTAGACCTAAAAACTTAGCCTTCTTTTTATTTAAAAAATAAATTTAATAGGTGTCCGATCACACCTAGAAAAAAGGATCAGTGGTGACTCCCTTTTTTTATAAAAACCGAGATTCCACGTTTAATAAATCGCCACAATTAGCGACCCCAAAGCTGAAAATTTTTACGTCGCTACAAATTGCATATTTATCAAAAATATTTAAGGTATGTTTACATGTTTTAATCTAACACTTGTGAAGAATTATCGATATTCAACTTACCTCTATCCCACAAGTAAAATTTTCTATCAACGGTTGAGTAATGTAATTGAAAATCCATCAATGGATCCTTGGAATCTTGTAACAAAGAAACACCACTGAACAAATGTGAGTTATGGTTAGTTAAAACATAACCATTCCTCATTTTTGCACGAATATTTTCTTGCTTTTCATTTTCTTTTCCCACTTGAGAACTCTCCAATTTTATCTCATATGTATTTTCACTCACCAAAATTGGATCATCAAAACTTTTATCACTCAAGGTATCTTTTAAAATTTTTCTTCTTCTTAACCTCTTACAGAATTTCATTATTTTTAGTTGGTCTTTATACACATGTTTAGGCTCCAGAAGGGCTAAAGCGCATTTCTTTCCTTTAAACACAAGGAACTAACGATTCAATTTGTCATGGTGTACCACATCACAATCATATTGCCATGGTTTTCTAAGAAGAAAATGGGCGGTATGCATGAGAACTACATCACACCAAACCTCGTCAGAAGAATTCCAATTTTGAATGCAATTAAGGACTATTTAACTACCTTAACTTATGAACCTTTGTTAAGCCATTGTAAGTGATAAGTGTCAAAAGTAACATGTTTTAATCTCATTATTAATGCTTTTTTACATGATTAGTTAATGCAAAATGGTGAATTTTATGCTATTAATCCTTTAAATTCATGTTTCTATACTTCAGAGATCATTTGGGAGTAAAACGAGCGAAAATCGGACAATTTGAGCATATTTCAGGAGCTATACAGGCTGGGCCTTCCCACATGGGCTGGATACACGGTCGTGTGAACCACACAGACTGTCACATAGCCATGTGCTAAACCATGTAGACTTCGTGATTTGCACTCCAAATAAGTGGAAAACGCAATTTTTAGGTTTTTCGGGTATTTTAAGACCTATTTATACCAAATATAAGAAGAGAAGAGAGTGTCGTCAAAGAATATTTTGAAGAAAACAACTCGAAAAACGCCATTGAAGTCGACTCTAAAGAAGATTTCTATCAAGATTGAAGATCTCCTTTAAATTTCTTTGAAGTTTATTACGAGCTTTTCTATTTCTTGTGGTTATACTGACTTTGAGATTTTTTTATTAGTGATTATTAACTAATTTTCTAAATACCTAGGGGAAATGAACCCTATGATGAAATTTGTCTTTTGATTTCTTTTTTACACAATAAATACTTGAATCTTGTTGTCAATTATACGTGTTTAATTCATGATTTAATATTTTCGGATTATTAATTCATGTTTAATGTGCTTAATTCAGAGGATGAATAGATCATGTTTAATAGTAGATCTAGCATAATTGAGTGGAGTTACATGCAATCCTAGAAATAATACGACATAAACCTACTGGATTAGAGTCAAATCTAATAGGGAAATCCATAGATCAAGTTAATGCGATAATAGGAGTTTTAATTATAAAAAAAATTCAATTAATCAACATAGAATCAGTTGCTCTTAGTCTTGAAGAGAGATATTAGCATAATTTAGGGATTTATACTGATCAAGATATTAAGTGAATAAATTGTTTAATTCATATTGATAATGACAGATGCAGACTAGTTGGATTCTTTCTTGGATATTATTTCGCTTCTTGGTTATTATTCGATTATTTTCCTGATTTGTTATTTGTCGAGTTCTTAGTTAATTAATTAATTAATTTTAGTTTAATTAAATCACTTCAAATTGTCGGTTAAATAATAGAAAGACGGTAATTGTTAGTACTTTTAATCCTCGTGGGAACGATATCTTTGCTCACCGTAGCTATACTATTTATCGATAGGTGCACTTTCTTTTTTCGTATTTTTAGTTGATTTCGTGGACATCAGTAAGTGATATGGCTTAGGATGATTTTGACAAAGTAAAGATAAATTATCCACTAAAAGTACTCACCGCGTTGGCACAACTACCACTATCAACAATGTCGAAACCATTTTTAAATCGAGTTTTGGAAAATGGGAATCGACTTTAAGAAAAATGAAAACGGGAGTCGCCACCAATCTTTTTTTAGGTGTGATTGGATCACCTTTAAAACATTTTGTTTTAAAATCATTAGTTTTGGTCCACGAAATAAAAGAATGGGTTAGGAGTCGATTCACGTCACGAGGAAGGATTAGCACCTCGTAACGCCCAAAAATTGGTACCTAATTGATTATCAAATGTCTTTAATGTCGAAATTTAAAATTTTAAGATATAATCCTCTTTAAAATATTTGAAAATTTGGGTTTACTTGTATCAAAGTATCAACTATAAGTTGGCCCTTAGAAATCTCTATCTCAAAATAGCAAAATGTTACATCCAGTAAGTTAGGACATATCACTTTGCAATTCCAAGACAATCATTTATATTTCGAAATCCTTTAAAAACTTTAGAAGGGTACTTGACTATTCGAACTTAACGAGAAAAGTTGCAACCCAATAAGTTAGGGCACTACTTTTTCGAAATTTCCAAACACCAAGTATTGCCTTTATAACTTTTTGAAAATTTTGGAGCCTTATCTTTTTAAAGATGATGCATGGGAAATCGTATTACATTATAAATCATAATAATATATTATTGCACTAGGTAGATAAAAAATGAATACCATGATATAAAGAATAATTCATACGAGGCAAAAAAAAAATGCAAACAAAGATATATGTATAACATGTATTGAAAATGAATAAACAAAGTATATAAACACACGAAATAATATTTAAATGATGCATGATGTAA
Organism: Gossypium arboreum; assembly: GCF_025698485.1. Taxonomy (NCBI): domain Eukaryota; kingdom Viridiplantae; phylum Streptophyta; class Magnoliopsida; order Malvales; family Malvaceae; genus Gossypium; species Gossypium arboreum. The sequence continues at coordinate 134,418,351 of NC_069075.1, forward strand.
AAAACATAAATCAAGTAATGTATGGTATACAAATAAAAGAAATATAGTGCATATTATAATAAAATAAACTTAACACATACATGATACATACAATATAAAACATATGAAAAGAAACTAATATATATAAAAAAATAATTGATTGCTAACAAAATATACATACAATTAAAAAAACAAGACATTTCATAACCATTTTAAAATAATATTTAATAGATAATATAATAAAAGAATAATAATTATATGGTAGTATATATTGGTTTTGAAGTATGTAAGAGATTTCATAATATAACAATATTAGTTTAAAAAAGAAATAACATATAGTAAATAAATAAATAGTTAATAAAAATATGTATATAGTGTGGGTTAAAAATATGATTTAATAATAATGCTTTACATTTTAGAAAAATAATATAATTTATGATACATGATATACATAATATATAAAAAAACAATAAATAATGTGAAAATAAAACATAATAAGGATTATATAATGAAATGTAATATAAACATATAAGAAAAATAATAGATATAAAGTAGCATATAAAACAATACATGTATATATAAGTAATAAATATAATATATGTGAAAAGATGTAAAATAATAATTTAAGGAGAATAATATATATAATAAGTAATAATAATAGTATATAATTAAAAATAATACTCATAATAAAGCAATTTTATAATACATAATATAAAAGTAAAATTAAAATAAACAAATAATACAATAATATAATAAATATGGGACTAAATCTGATGTTTAACAAAATTATGGGGCAAATTCACAAAGCTAAAACTGAATTGAGACCCAATTTGAAACATTCCTGAAATCAAAGGGAGTCATTGGGCAAATAGCCCTATTCCCAAAACGTCACCGTTTCCCCTAATACGATTGTAAATCATTGGGAGGGTCAAATTGAAACAGAAGTAAAATATTAATACCAAATAAACAAATAAATAAAATGAAATTAAAAGTATAGAAATTGCAAGAGGACCAATTGGGCAATTAGCCCAATTCTCAAAAATCTGCTGGACCCTCCCGGGTTATCGGTCGACGCGCGGATCCTATAGTTGTAAAACGACACCGTTTTAAATAGACTATATAAGTCAAATTTCACCCCTAAAAATCATTTTAACATCCGTTTTTAAAAAAGAAACAAAAATCCTCTGAAGAGGATTCGGGGGCCGATCCCGGAGCTGCTGAGCTTCTGTCCAGGGGTCTCCTCACGCTCACGCCACCACCTCACAGTGGTCCGAGGTTAAAATCCTCGTCCTTCCACAGGTAATCTCTTCCCCCTTTTTAAAAGCTACTATTTTGCTAAAAATAATGTACATACATGCATATATTCTAAAAAACACACAGTTAAATCACCTTTTCTTTGAAACTGCTTGTATTCTCTTTTTATTTCTGTATGAGTATCTGTGTGTGTCCGTAATCGTTACAAGAGTTACAAAGGGTTTTTATAGCCTACTGATTTATTACATAAGGAAAGAAATATCTAATTTCTTGTCTATGGTATCTTTGACTGATATGCTGAGATTCTTTTAGTTTCCTTTTCTTGCAGATAACCCACGAGAATCTCTCTCAATCACTGATGTTCGCACGTTAATGAATCCAACGCCAGATTCTGGCATGTCTCGCGGTTGATGGTGGTGGTGACGAAGGCTGGTGCCAAGGCGCTGATTACGGAAGTTGGACAGACGCGTCTGGAACCTTCTGCTTGCGGCGCGAGAAGATAGTGGGCAGAAACCCTAGGGTTTCTTGCTTGGGGCTGCAACCATTTGGGTCAATTGGGCCTTAGGAAATTTTGGGTTTGTAACGGGTATAGGCATTTTGGGCTAAATGGTTTAATTGGGTCTTTCTGGGTTTGGGTTAGTAGGCTATGGGTGCCAATAGTGGGCTTCTTTGAGTAGGGGTTAGTTTTGTAACACAATTTGTTGCTTATTTTTTTTTTTTGAGTGGACTTTTAAAATATTTATTTATTTATTATTTTTGCTTGGTTGTTTAAGGCCCGGACAAATTTGGGCTCTTCTATTGCCCTCTTTGCTCATTCTTTGTAACAGAATCGAGCAAAGACTTATAGAAAGACCAAATTTGACCGGCCTTACGGTTTTCAGTCCCCTTTTGACGATCGCTATGTTGATATCCTTGATCGCTCATCGCCGAATAGAGATATTGAATCTGTAGCGAATCATCTTGAATTTGTTTGAGAACATTTGAGAGTCATATCTGCAATGTTCTCGATTTGTTCCTTGTAAGCACAAGGATGCCAAATCATCTTGAGTCTATTTGAGAACATTTGAGAGTCATATCTGCAACGTCCTCGATTTGTTTCTTATAAACACAAGAATACCAAATTATCTTGGATCTGTTTCAGCATAAACATCTGAAGGTTAGATCTGCTATATTTGAGAACGTCTGAGAGTCAAATCTACTATGTCCTCGATTTGTTCCTTGTGAGCACAAGGATGCCAAATCATCTTGGATCTGCTTCAATATAAACATCTGAAGTCTAGATCTGCTGCCTTTGAGAACGTCTGAGAGTCAAATCTGCTATGTCTTCGATTTGTTCCTTGTAAGCACAAGGATGCCAAATCATCTTGGATCTGCTTCAATATAAACATCTGAAGTCTAGATCTGCTGCCTTTGAGAACGTCTGAGAGTCAAATCTGTTATGTCCTCGATTTGTTCCTTGTAAGCACAAGGATGCCAAATCATCTTGAGTCTATTTGAGAACATTTGAGAGTCATATCTGCAATGTCCTCGATTTGTTTCTTGAATACCAAATCATCTTGGATCTGCTTCAGCATAAATGTCGAAGTCTAGATCATTGTCTTCAATTTGTTCCCCATAAGCACAGTGGATGCCATGTTGAAATCTTTAATCTTCATTGTCCCTAGAGGACATGATCTGTAAGATGAGTATGTGTCTATGCCTAAGTATGCTATGATTGGAATGAGTCGAATGTCCTTAACATGTTATGATGCAAAGTGCTGGGAATATGACCCCTATCTCAGGTGTCATCATTCATTCCTTCATTTGTCTTTCTCAAAATTTTATTCTGTAGGCCTTCCTCCAATGCTATGATCTACTAAGGATGTCTGTAAGAATTGAATCATCCATTTCTTTTTGGATTAGAAGAGAAATCCCTCTAGTTCCTTCATCCCTTACTTATGTAAATTTCTCGAACAATTGTCCTGTTTTAGTTTCTTGCATTATCTAGAAATCCCAAAGTAATGTGCAAAACTTCGTTTGTGAAAATATTTTAGTTCATCTATCATTATTTCAATGCAACATACTTTAAAAATATCGGGAGATGAGTGAATCTTTGAGAATAATTGGATTTGAATTGTTAACAGTACAAAGGAAATAAGTCTGATAGCATATCTTTAAGAAGAAATAGAATCTAAAGATAGCAAATAGGATAAAATCAGATGCTCTAAATATCGCCGCTTGAGCATCTATACATTAGCTCCCCGAAGCCCTCTTTTTTTTGTTCAACATGTGTTTAAAAGATCCAAAGTACTTTGTTGATGCCCCAATGTACACTGTGCCTCACTCTCTGTTAAGTCAAATAAGGTTGCTGTGTGTCCTTCAAAATTTGAGCTGCCCTTTCGGGTTTTCAACTCAAAATCCCTTTGGTCTCAAGGTGTCCTTTGTGGGTTTTCACCCTGGCCTCTCCCCTTCTTTTTTTTTTTTTTTTCAAAATTCAAGGCGCCCTTTGCGGGTTTTCACCTTGGATTCTTTTCTCTTTTAGACAAAGTATTTTTTGACTGAGTCTGAGTTTACCGGATTGGGTAGGCTCTTTTCATCCATTTCTGTTAAAATCAATGCACCACCAGAAAAAGCCTTCTTCACGACGTATGGCCCCTCCCAATTTGGCATCCATTTTCCTCTAAAGTCCTTCTGAATGGGAAGGATTTTCTTTAGCACAAGGTCCCCCTCATGGAATTCCCTTGGACGAACCTTTTTATCATAAGCTCGCATCATACACTTCTGGTACATCTGACCATGTCGGATAGCCTTCAGCCTCTTTTCCTCAATCAAGTTTAACTGGTCATATCGAGACTGAACCCATTCAGCTTCATCCAACCTTATCTCTGTTAAAATTCGGAGAGAAGGTATTTCCACTTCAATAGGTAAAGCGCTTCCATCCCGTAAACTAACGAGAGCGGAGTTGCCCGGTAGAAGTTCTAACAGATGTCCGATATGCTAAGAGTGCAAACGGTAACTTTTCATGCCAGTCTCTATAAGTCTCAGTCATCTTTCCCACGACCTTCTTAATGTTCTTATTGGCAGCCTCCACTGCCCCATTCATCTTTGGACGATAGGGTGAAGAGTTGTGATGCTTAATTTTAAACTGGTCGCAAACCTCTGCTATCGTTTTGTTGTTCAAATTCAATGCATTATCGGATATGATTCTCTCAGGCATTCCATACCGACAAATGATTTCCTTCTTCAAAAATCGACTTACAGCTGTCTTAGTAACATTTGCGTACGAAGCAGCCTCTACCCATTTTGTAAAGTAGTCAATAACTACGAAAATAAACCGATGTCCATTCGAAGCTTTCGGCGATATTGGTCCAATGACATCCATGCCCCACATGGAAAATGGCCATGGAGATGTCATGACATGTAAAGGTGAGGGTGGTACATGAATTTTGTCCCCATAAATTTGACACTTATGGCATTTTTTGGCATAATTGATACAGTCTCCTTCCATAGTGGCCCAGTAATAGCCAAACCTCATGATTTGTCTTGCCATCATGAATCCATTTACATGCGTACCACATACACCTTCATGGACCTCTTCTAGAATTAGCTTGGCCTCTATGGCATCGACACATCTCAAAAGTACTTGGTCTTTCCTTCTCTTATCTGTAATCTCCCGTCAAAACATAGTCACAAGCTAATCTTCTCGGGGTTCGTTTGTCATTTTGGATGCTGTCTTTGGATATTTACGATCTCTTACATATCGTAATATGTCCAGATACTAAGGATTATCATCCTTTTCTTCCTCTTCAAGGTTACAACAGCTAGCTGGAAATTCATAGACACTCATTTGAATTGGTCTTATCTCTTCCTCTTTGTTCGCCTTAATCATTGAAGCCAAGGTTGCTAAAGCATCTGCCATCTGATTTTCATCTCGTGGGAGATAGTTGAAGGTGATATCATTGAACTCTCTTAGTAACCCCAAAACTACCCTCCGATAATTGATCAACTTAGGGTCTTTTGTCTCCCATTCACCTCTTAGCTGATAGATTACCAACGCAAAATCTCCATATACTTCTAGGGTTTTTATGCCTCTTTCTATGGCCGCTTGGAGCCCCATGATGCATGCTTCGTATTCAGCCATATTATTTGTACAGTCAAAATCCAACTTGCATATGAAAGGGTAATGGTGACCATTCGGGGATACCAAGACTGCCCCAATTCCATTTCCGACTGCATTAGAAGCCTCATCAAAATTTAACTTCCATGGAGAATCTTCAGTTGCTGCTATACACATTAACTCCTCATTTGGAAAATCAAAGTTCAATGGCTCATAATCCTCCAAAGCTCTCTTGGCCAAGAAGTGCGCTTGACACTTCCTTTGATAGCCTTTTGACTTACATAGACTATATCAAACTCGAAAGCAAAATTTTCCATCTAGCCATTCTTCCATTTAAAGCCGTTGATTCCATCATGTATTTTAATGGATCTAATTTTGAGATGAGCCAAGTTGTATGGTATAGCATGTACTGCCTCAATCTCCGTGTGGTCCAAATCAACGACAAAGACGACTTTTCGATTGACGAATATCTCATTTCACATCGGTGAATTTCTTCTTTGAGATAATAAATTGCCTTTTCCTTTTTCCTTGACTTGTCATGCTGACCAAGCACACATCCCATAGAATTGCTGAACACTGACAAGTATAGTAATAATGGTTTATCTAGACTAGGCGGAGATAACACTAGAGCATTCAACAAATACTGTTTGACTTTTTCAAAAGCATTCTGGCATTCTTCATCCCAAACACCTTGATTGTGCTTTCTGAGGAGACGAAAGATAGGATCACATTTTTCAGTCAATTGTGAAATGAACCGAGCAATGTAATTCAACCTTCCTAGGAATCCTCGAACTTCTTTTTGAGTACGTGGTGGAGGCAAATCTCGTATGGCTCTGACCTTGTCTGAGTCAACTTCAATTCCCTTTTCACTGACTACGAAGCCTAACAACTTCCCTGATCTGGCTCCAAAGGTGCACTTTGCTGGATTGAGCTTCAACTGAAATTTTCTTAATCTTAAGAACAATCCTCTCAAGACCTTAATGTGTTCTTTTTCTGTTCGCGACTTGGCAATCATATCATCAACGTATACCTCAATATCCTTATGCATCATGTCATGAAATAAGTTTACCATGGCTCGTTGGTATGTTGCCCCTGCGTTCTTCAACCCAAATGGCATTACTTTATAACAAAAGGTGCCCCACAATGTTATGAAAGTAGTTTTATTCATATCCTCTGGATGCATCTTTATCTGATTGTATCCTGAGAAGCCGTCCATGAAAGAGAACAACGAATATCCCGCCGTGTTGTCTACTAAAGTGTCGATGTGTGGCAGAGGAAAATTATCCTTTGGGCTTGCTTTGTTTAAATCTCTGTAATCAACGTACATCCGTACCTTCCCGTCTTTCTTAGGGACTGGTACAATATTAGCTACCCATTCAGAGTACTTCACTTCTGCGAAATCTCGCATCAAAGCGCTTTTGACCTCATCTTTTATTTTCAGGACAATGTCTGGCTGCATTCTTCGCACTTTCTGTTGTATCGGTCTACATTCTTGTCTTATCGGAAGACGATGTACTACAATGTTAGTACTCAATCCGGGCATGTCCTGATAAGACCATGCAAAGATATCTTTGAATTCCTGAAGCAACTCAATCAAGCTACGCCTTGTGTTATTAGCAATCAGTGTTCCAATTTTCACCTCATTCCCTTCCTCTAAGGCTATATTTTCTATTGCCTCTTTTTCATGTGGCATGATTTGTTTCTCCTCCTGTTTTACCATTCTTAATAGATCGAGAGATACGCCACAATCTTAAACATCTTTAAAATCCTGAGACTCCTCTAAACACATGTCTTGCTCACAAGAGAAATCAAAAACGGCAGTATTAGCGCTCATATCATTGATATCTAGAGACCTGTGAGGGGTATGAAAGAATATACAAAGAATGAATGAATTTGAGAATGATTGTTTATGTGCTATGAATAAAAGAATAGAAGTTGTTAGAATTTAAAGGAATATTGGTTGATAAAAAATGAGACAATACTCTTTTAAATTGGTAAAAGTTATGCTTTATTTGAATAATAATAGATGAACATAAGCCTATTCTCACAAATGTAACCTTACTACTCTGAGGCTCTAGAGTAATAAACATGTTTCGAGAATTACTCTAAAAAATTTCTAAAGACTACAGGAAGATCTTCCAGATCCAATTGTTTAAAGAGCTCCCGGTTAAGTGAGGCGAATACCTCGAGGTTTTCTGTCCAAACCACTCACTATGTACAACATTGATCGATGGCTCTCTTCTACCAAAGAACCCTCCGACTTAAAGGTTTTGGATATAGGTGGGAATATCATCGGTTCCCACTCCACTTCTCATCCGTTCAAGCGCCTTCCTTCTCGCTTGACGCTTTTCATCTCTTGTCTCCTTTGTTTATAGTCGGCTTAAAACCCAAACCAAAGCGATCCTTCTTTTCTATCAATTTTGGACTTGAATCACTCCTTGCAACTCTAGTCCTTTTTAAGCAATGCTCTTTTCCCCATCATTGTTTGCAAGGCCATCTTTGTTGCTCTAGATATTTTGGGAGCGGCACCTTACTTTCCTCCGAAATGAAAGTAAGCGTTAACAATTTCAAGGAGCGAAAAGAACACTCGATAGCCTCCTCATTTGTCTCCACATAAGGGCCTTTACTAGTGATTTGTTATGATGTCCTCCTCTGCATTAGCGGTTATCAAGCGTCCGTCATCACTAACTTCAATTTTTGGTGCGATGAAGAAGGCACCGCTCATTGAGTGTATCCATGGCCTCCCCAACAAACAATTATAGGAGGGCTTGATATCCATTACCAAGAAGTCAACCGTATGTATTTGGTCCAATTTCGGAGGATGTCAATTCGCCCCATTACTTTCCTTTCGGTTCAGTCAAAGGCTCTTACCACATTATGACACGTCTTCATGTGCGAACTGTCAATGGGTAATCTATTCAATGTAGATAATAGAAGGACGTTCAAAGCGGACCCATTATCAACAAGTACACTTGGAAGCGTGTATCCTTTGCAACGAGTGGTGATGTGCAAAGCCTTAGTTAACCCTATGCCCCCGGGTGGAATTTCATCATCATTGAAGTAGATGAAATTATCAGCATTAATGTTATTTATCAACCGGTCCAACTTATTGACAGATATATCATGAGTGACATATGTCTCGTTGAGTACTTTTAACAACGCTTCTCGATGTACTTCAGAGCTTAGCAGTAAGGTTAAAACCGATATGCGTGCTGGTTGTTTACGCAACTACTCGACCACACTGTACTCACTATGCTTAGGGAACTTTAGAAATTCCTTAGCTTCTTCCTCCCCTACTGGCTCGTTAACAGGTACTTCACATTTTTTCTTAATTTCAACATTCTTGGGTTTTGTGGGCTCTACTCTGACGTCCCCCATATCATAACGCTTCCCACTCCACGTATGGGAACCTTCATCTTGTACATCTTTAGATGTACTGGCTATGTTTCCTTCTTCCGGCACCGTTACGCTACAGTCATAACTCCATGGTACTTTTTTGCTATCTTTATAAGGGAAAGGAGTAGGTGTATGGATAATAACCTTGGGCGCTACTGGTGTCCCTATTTCATTATTCCCTGGCAGGGAGATAATGATCCTCGGTCTACTGGTTCTTTGCTGTTCATTTTCCAGCACACATACTTGCTTTTCACTAGAGCTACCTTCATAAACCTGTAACTCTTTGTTGTCCATAAAGCCTTGCACCAAGGCTTTGAATTCCTTGCAATCTTCACGAAACTCATCGTAGTCCCACGCATTTTTAGAAGTCAACATACCCCTCTTTATCATCTCCTCCCTGATTACCCTAATAGGCATCCTTATCTCCTCAACATTTTTCTTTTCCCTTACTTCACTGGCTTTACCAATGCCATTTATTCCCTGATTGTCATGATTTGGTAAAGGATTCTCCGTACTTGAGGTATTCTCAAATTTCAAAACCCCATTCTTGATCAACCTTTCTACGGCTTTCTTGAATCCAGTACAATTCTCGATTGAGTGCCCCGATATTCCAGCATGATACTCACATCTGGCATTTGCATCATACCATTTAGGATACGGAGGTTGTAATGGTTTTAAATGAAAAGGGCTATAGCATGTGCATCATATAGATTTTGATAGAGCTCTATACGTCACGGGTATAGGTGTAAATTGCATCCTCTCATGCCTAGTGTTAGATTCACCTTTTGAGAACCTTGTTGCCCAACTATGGCTACTTTGGGTTGGCTAGCTGTGGATCGCTTTTGAATTGAAATCACTTGTATTGTTTACCTCGTTGTCTTTTCTTCTTGGGGCTGGTCTTTTGGCTACTTCCCCCTCGATTCTTCCCCCTCTTATGACATTCTCTATCATCTCTCCTGCCATAACTATGTCCGCAAAACTTTTAGTAGTGCTTCCAATCATATGAGTAATATGTCCGCAAAACTTTTAGTAGTGCTTCCAATCATATGAGTAATAAATGGGGCTTTCAGAGTATTAATAAATAACATAGTGGTCTCCTTCTCCAATAGTGGTGGTTGGACCTGCATTGCTACCTCTCTCCACCTCGTGCATATTGCCTAAAATTCTCATTAGGCTTCTTCTCCATGTTTTGTAAGGTAATCTGTCGGGGTCATATACATTACATGATTGTATTGTTGCATGAAGGCTTGTGCAAGATCCTCCATGAACTTATTCTAGCTTGGCTCAATGATTGTACCATCCGTCAGCGCGCTTATTAAACTATCTTGAAAACAATGGACCAACAATTTGGTCATTATTTACATACCCGTCATCCTTACGCAAAACATTGTGATGTGAGCCTCTGGACAAGTAGTGCCATTGTACTTTTCAAATTCGGCATTTTGAATTTGTGAGGTAACACTAGGTTTGGGACTAGACTTAAGTCCTTAGCATCAACCCTGTGATTATTGCTAGTGCCTTCCAAAGCCTTGAACTTTTCTTCTAACCATCTGCAGCGTTCATCCAATTGCCTTGCAACCGACCTTCAAATCCTCTTTTCCACCATAGATCGGGAACAAGAGGATTAGTAAGATGTCACCCATATTAAGTCTGAACCAATCGGAAATTCACGGGACGCCAAACATCAATCGGCCCATCTTTGAGGCCTCACAAGTGAGATGGCCTTCTAGAGGGTGCTTTAGTTTGCAATGATACATGCGGCGGTGTAAAACCTGGAGGAGGACCTTCATTTTCCTCTTCAGTGATGGCCATAGGAGCCTTTCCTTTCTCAGTGGCCCTCAGTAACTGAGCCATTTCGGCCATTATATTCCTCTGAGCTTCCATCATTTGCTCTCTCATCTCGTTCGCATTTTAGCCAACTGCTCTGAATCGGTCTTGCATATCCTTTTGCAGCTGCGCTAAACCTTTGATCCATGTTCTTAGTTTTAGTGCGAGTGCCGTAAGGATGTGTAATTTCAATTTTCTTTTCTACCTTTATAAAGAAACTTTAACTAATTAGGGTCTTTCTATAACCTTGAATGCATATGATATGATGTAACATAAAATGTATGAATGCAACAAAGGCATCAATATCGATTCAATCCCATTTAGAAAACTTTATTTAGAAAAAGAATATCTTTACATATAAATGGATTACAAATGCGCTTTACATACGATGCCCAAAGTTTTAACTCTACTTAATAAAAGGGCTAACTCTCTTCCTATGTCCGACGACGTCACACACATCATACTCAATACATCGGCTCGTCATGACCAAGTCTTGCACATATTCAAGAACATCTCGAATCGAGCTATGGCTTCTTCCATAACATGATCCCTTCTCTAATCGCCTCTAGGCGATGAAGCTCTCCTTTCAAATAATTTCCTTGCATCTCGAGTTGCTCGACACAAGTTTACCTTCCGTAATCTTTGCTTCCAAATCTTCAACTTTAATCTTTAGCTCTTTTAACTCATTGTAGGATCTTGGTTGCGATGCCAACGAAGGATCTTCAAGCTCGATTACTTGAGACTTCAACTCTTTATTCTCTTCTTCCAATGCCAAATTCGTGATTGCATCTCCTGAAACTTCTTTTCCCGATTACTCACTCTAGCCTTTCCTTCTTGGACCTCTTTTCGCGAATCGATCTGAAGACCCTCCTATTTTCGCTCTTCTCAAGGATACTGTGCCTTTTTGTAGTGTTCCTTCAAGTCATCTCTATCCTCTTCAATTTTCCTCTTTTCCTTTCTTTCTTTTCAACCTCCATCTTACGGACATCAATATCTAAACTCAAGTACATCTTTTCTTCTTCAAGCTTTGCTATCCTTTTCCGAGCTCCGATTTTTCCTCTCAAATTCTTGTTTCATAATTTCTAACTCAAGGCATCACTTGCAGATATTCCTCCATTGGTCGAGCTCCTTCCATATTTGGCTCAAGAATATTATCATTAATCCTTCTACCTCTCCATTCAACATATTCTGGAGTCGTAGCAGGGCCAATAACTACTCCTTTTAATCGACACGTCTTGTTCCAAGCGCTAGAGATCTCACCGACCTTTTTCTTGTAATCTGCTCCTCTATATGCGAACTCACTTTGAATTAACCCATGAGTTCTTGCACGAAGCGCCTCAAACCGAAGCGCCTTAACACGAGCAAGGGGGCATAACCAATGGCACCCCAAATTCCCAATAAAGGGACCCAATCGAAACTGCCGCAACGGTAAAGAATCTCACCAGGAATCATCCATGGAGCTCTCCACTCAACGTCTTTCAGCTGAAGATTTTGCAGTAGTGCCATCCAATTCTCCTCTGGAACATCAACTTTCCTAGTCGAAGTAACTATATCCTTCAGCGGTGAGTAATCCTCGAAGAAAACCCGAAAAACAACCTTATCTATTAACCGAAAATGACTATAGAACCAAACTAGAAGCAATTGTGCACAACCAACAAACGCTCGCACTGACTTTTCTACATGCGCCTAAGGACACGAATGTTTACGCCAAAATTGCAGGGACAGAAGTGACCCTCTTATTGAGTCTATGGAAAAGATCTGTGGTTGCCTCATCCACATATCCCAAAGCCCTAGGGAACACCATCAATCCGTACAAACTTAAGGCAAATACATCTACCCTTTTTGTTTCATCGGGATGCGTCAAAATCAGGCCCTTCAAAGCGTCCCATGAAATGCACTTGCACTCACCTTTCTCTTTAATCCTGGCTGTAATCCACTGCTCACTCATACCTGTAATAGCCATCAATTTCTTCCAAAAGGTTGGGACATTAACAGCTCGAGAATCGATTCTATCCGCCTGGAACCTGGGACATCGTAACAAGGCAGTGTACTCCTCTACGGTAGGCACCAAGTCTACTTCCCCGAAAGTAAAGCAACTGTACGCTGGATTCCAAAATTGAGCCAGGTATTTTAACATCGAGCAAGTAAGGTAAGTCTCCGTAATTACCATAGAATAACTGTTTAGTCTTGCTGCCCCATTGATCCCAAATCTCCTTAAGCTCTTGGAGATTATTCTCAGTTCTTGATGCGAGTATATTTTGGCGACTCGATATATATCCATGACTATACTATCTCCCTTTTCTAAGCGAGTTTGCTCGGACCATCTATGGACGTTGGCGTTGCCCTCCACTCTATCAAGAAGTCCGTTCTCCATAATAAAACTCTCTAATTTAGACACGACCGTGAATCGATACCTTTGTAAATGCCAAAATGATATGCAACAAAAGAAAGGAGATAATTAGTACCACATGATAACAATGAACTCAAAAATAACCTGCAAGGGTAATAATTACGGTATAATTCTATCTAGGTTGAGCTCTTACGATCGGTTTAGTTCTAAATTTGAGGTACCTGAACCAATGATTCCTCGATCCTCACCCATTATAGGCTCATTTCAATCGAGATCAATTCGGGGACACATTTCCTATGGCTACGGAGATGAAAATCTCACGAAACCATAGGTACGGATGTATCCGAAAGTGATCCACTATCCGCACCTGAGGCGAAAACCTCACGAAGGCGTAGCTTCTCACTCCCACTTAAGGGTGTGACCACAGCAGTCATGCAAATGCAATGCGTATTAGAATATAGCAACACATGCAATAACACAAACACATGTAATGCAAAGAAGATTAAATTTTAAAATTTTAATTTCCGACATTAAGACAAGAGATAATCAATTACACGGCTTGACTCTCTTATTAGTCCCAGTGAGTCGCCAAGTTGTCGAAACCATTTTTAAATCGAGTTTTGGAAAATGGGAATCGACTTTAAGAAAAATGAAAGCAGAGTCGCCACCAATCTTTTTAGGTGTGATTGGATCACCTTTAAAACATTTTGTTTTAAAATCATTAGTTTTGGTCCACGAAATAAAAAATGGGTTCGAGTCGATTACGTGCGAGGAAGGATTAGCACCTCGTAACGCCCAAAAATTGGTACCTAATTGATTATCAAATGTCTTTAATGTCGGAAATTTAAAATTTTAAGATATAATCCTCTTTAAAATATTTGAAAATTTGGGTTGACTTGTATCAAAGTATCAACTATAAGTTGGCCCTTAGAAATCTCTATCTCAAAATAGCAAAATGTTACATCCAAGAAGTTAGGACATATCACTTTGCAATTCCAAGACAATCATTTATATTTGAAATCCTTTAAAAACTTTAGAAGGGTACTTGACTATTCGAACTTAACGAGAAAAGTTGCAACCCAATAAGTTAGGGCACTACTTTTTGAAATTTCCAAACACCAAGTATTGCCTTTATAACTTTTTGAAAATTTTGGAGCCTTATCTTTTAAAGATGATACATGGGAAATCGTATTACATTATAAATCATAATAATATATTATTGCACTAGGTAGATAAAAATGAATACCATGATATAAAGAATAATTCATACGAGGCAAAAAAAATGCAAACAAAGATATATGTATAACATGTATTGAAAATGAATAAACAAAGTATATAAACACACGAAATAATATTTAAATGATGCATGATGTAAAAAACATAAATCAAGTAATGTATGGTATACAAATAAAAGAAATATAGTGCATATTATAATAAAAATAAACTTAACACATACATGATACATACAATATAAAACATATGAAAAGAAACTAATATATATATAAAAATAATTGATTGCTAACAAAATATACATACAATTAAAAAAATAAGACATTTCATAACCATTTTAAAATAATATTTAATAGATAATATAATAAAAGAATAATAATTATATGGTAGTATATATTGGTTTAGAAGTATGTAAGAGATTTCATAATATAACAATATTAGTTTAAAAAAGAAATAACATATAGTAAATAAATAAATAGTTAATAAAATATGTATATAGTGTGGGTTAAAAATATGATTTAATAATAATGCTTTACATTTTAGAAAAATAATATAATTTGCGATACATGATATACATAATATATAAAAAAACAATAAATAATGTGAAAATAAAACATAATAAGGATTATATAATGAAATGTAATATAAACATATAAGAAAAATAATAGATATAAAGTAGCATATAAAACAATACATGTATATATAAGTAATAAATATAATATATGTGAAAAGATGTAAAATAATAATTTAAGGAGAATAATATATATAATAAGTAATAATAATAGTATATAATTAAAAATAATACTCATAATAAAGCAATTTTATAATACATAATATAAAAGTAAAATTAAAATAAACAAATAATACAATAATATAATAAATATGGGACTAAATTTGATGTTTAACAAAATTATGGGGCAAATTCACAAAGCTAAAACTGAATTGAGACCCAATTTGAAACATTCCCGAAATCAAAGGGAGTCATTGGGCAAATAACCCTATTCCCAAAACGTCACCGTTTCCCCTAATACGATTGTAAATCATTGGGAGGGTCAAATTGAAACAGAAGTAAAATATTAATACCAAATAAACAAATAAATAAAATGAAATTAAAAGTATAGAAATTGCAAGAGGACCAATTGGGCAATTAGCCCAATTCTCAAAAATGCGCGGACCCTCCCCGGGTAATCGGGTCGACGCGCGGATCCTATAGTTGTAAAACGACACCGTTTTAAATAGACTATATAAGTCAAATTTCACCCCTAAAAATCATTTTAACATCCGTTTTTAAAAAAAGAAACAAAAATCCTCTGAAGAGGATTCGGGGGCCGATCCCGGAGCTGCTGAGCTTCTGTCCAGGGGTCTCCTCACGCGCTCACGCGCCACCCTGTACGGTGGTCTGAGGGTTAAAATCCTCGTCCTTCCACAGGTAATCTCTTCCCCCTTTTTAAAAGCTACTATTTTGCTAAAAATAATGTACATACATGCATATATTCTAAAAAACACACAGTTAAATCACCTTTTCTTTGAAACTGCTTGTATTCTCTTTTTATTTCTGTATGAGTATCTGTGTGTGTCCGTAATCGTTACAAGAGTTACAAAGGCTTTTTATAGCCTACTGATTTATTACATAAGGAAAGAAATCTCGATTTCTTGTCTATGGTATCTTTGGTGATATCTTTGAGATTCTTTTAGTTTCCTTTTCTTGCAGATAACCCACGAGAATCTCTCTCAATCACCGATGTTCGTGACGTTAATGAATCAACGCCGATTCGGCATGTCTAGCGTTGATGGTGGTGGTGACGGAAATTTGGTGCCAAGACGCGATTCTGAAGTTGGATGAGGCAGTGCGGAACCTGCTTTGCTTCTTGGCGAGAAGATAGTGGCGAAACCCTAGGGTTTCTTGCTTGGGCTGCAACCATTTGGGTCAATTGGGCCTTAGGAAATTTTGGGTTTGTAACGGCTATAGGCATTTTGGGCTAAATGGTTTAATTGGGTCTTTCTGGGTTTGGGTTAGTAGGCCATGGGTGGCAATAGTGGGCTTGCTGAGTAGGGGTTAGTTTTGTAACTTGGACTTTTTTTTTTTTTTTTGAGTGGACTTTTAAAATATTTATTTATTTATTATTTTTTGCTTGGTTGTTTAAGGCCCGGACAAATTTGGGCTCTTACAAACAATAAGAGAACACAACTTTCCTTGAATTAAGCATCTCAAATTAAAGATGTTAGTTCTTTGCACCTTGTCAAAATCATCCCTTACTTGAATGCTAAGGGATTGCTGCACTACAAGATAATGGGACTCAAGCAAATCATCGCCATTAGTAAAAGGTTCCAAAACCTCTTACATACTATGTTTACGTACCATTATTGGAGGTCGAAATAAAAAAAAAACTCAAAAAATTAAACCTCGTCGTTATACACTCGCAATAAAAAAAACAACTCTAAGCGATAAAGAAAAGAAATTAACATTTTCTTGCTTGTAACTTTTAAAGAGTAATCAAACTCAATAATATGTGAAAAGATGTAGGATCACTCTCTAACAAAGTTGACATAAGGCTCTAAGAAGCCAAAGAAAAACTCGACTCCAAAGAAGTAAGTTAAGCGAAGAAAGGAGAGGCAATTGTTTTTGTACTTATTAACACAAGAAGTAAAATTGTGTTAGAATACGTAATAGAATAAGAAAAGCTAAAAACAAAAGAAAATTTAATGCTAGAATCAAAGAAAATAAACTACCCAACCGAAAACCCGAAACAATGGAAAACAACTTGAGGTGTTCTCGATTTTCATAAATCACAAAATTTTAACCGAAGTATCCTCAAATAGTGTAGATCTGATCTGGAGAATTTTGGCACAAAATTCAACCCAATTTTTTTGTTTCATATTTTTCTGTTCTTGCACTTTTTTAATCATTTTTTTGTGGGAAATATTTTTCTACATTCTAAGAGAGTGCCAAGAATAAGTTTGTAAAATTTCAGATCATTTGAAAAATATTTACCCATTTGAAAAATATTTACCCATTGAAAAATATTTTTTTCCAAAAAACTTTTTGGGTAAAAAGAAAAAAAAAAGAGTTATTTTGAGGTTGTATGTTGGAAATCAATTTATAAGAACACAAAGAAAACCTAAAACACACAAATATAATACCAAATGATAAGGAAGGAGTGGAAAAAGGATCATATTCAAGTTGTTCAACTCGAAAAATAAATATTTGGATATGACACGAAATGAGAAATAAACAAATTTAGAAATTAAAGAAAATGAACACACTAAAATAAGAAATCAAGAATTAAGATAAATATTCAAAATAATAAATAAATAAATAAAAGAAATTTAAAAGTGGAAGATGGATCAAATAAACCGATTGATATAATGGATAGAAAGATAAGTTTGCCGATTGATATAATGGATAGAAAGATAAGTTTCCAATTGAATCCTTTGAGATATAAATATCAACAAACTCAATTAATAGCTCTCATCAACCCTTCAAGAAATAATTCTTGACAAATTGAATGGTGAATAATGAAATTCCCATGATTCCTTGAAGAAAATCGAAAATAAAACTACTTCTGGAAATCATAAGAAAAAAATCTTGCACAAAGAAACAAACTCCTAGAGTTAAAAACTTTATTAATGAAAATAATTGTCTACTTAATGAACAATGAAGAAGCCTTTATATAGGTTAGCTAAGTACATCCAAATAAAACTCTAAAGTATATTGAAACAAAAACTCCTAAATAACTTAAAATATTTAAACAATATCCAAAATTTGGAATAAATAAAATAATAATATAATAAAACCTAATAAATACAATATTGGACTCATATATAATAAAAATTAAGCTTAAATATAGAACCCAATATGCTTTAAACTCTAATTAAAAGCTCGGAACTCATAATTGCTGTCATAATCTCATCTAGAAATTCTTTTCGCACAGTCGTCTAGAAATTCTTTTCGCACAATCTTCAATAAAACAGTTATAACTTAAGTTCCCAAACTCGAAATTGAGCGATTCAAAGTGGGTTTTGAAGCTAAAAAATAGATCGAATGTTATGCAGACATCTAAGCCCATAAATGCGTGGATCCCATCCAAAAATTCATCGCAAGTTAACTAATCTTTTTTATTTTGAAAATTGGTAGCTTGGTTGAATTGACTTTAATAAATTTCACTCATTTTGTGTATGTATTATTACTCGTTTCCTCGAAAAGATTCATCATCTCATATTGTCTTTGATCGAATCTTGATTTGATTTTCTTGGCCTTCGACATTATTGTTGGGCCTTGAGATAGTATGAGCTCATCACATCTATGAATCTAGAATTAGGCCTTGAGACTCGCATCAGTATTGTTAGATTTCACCATAAATATTAAAAACTTTAGTTGTGCTACAACCTTCTAGCTAACTACCAAGACACATTACCTAATTATAATTATGTTGTAATAGTTGTCAAATTATTGAGATTTTAAGTCGTACATCTTTCTCAAGAAGTAACTATAATGCAGTATTCTCTTATCGCTCAAGTTCGTGGAAACATGAGTTTGGATGTGTCCTGCTCCCTCGTCCGCTCAATTGATTGTTCCTTCCGTCTTTCTCTACCGCTCATTTGTCAATAGCTCCACTGTTGTCTTCTCTCCATTAGTCACTTGCTACCAGTTGCTTCTCTTAGCATGGGTTAAGTTTCAACTTTCATTATCATTTAAAATTTTGTGTTTATTATTTTTCTTAATAATAAATGAACTTTTTTTTTTATTTTGAGATTTATTCTTTCAATTGATTAGTTAAGAATTAATCTAACATTACATTGAATATTATTGATTTTCATTAGGTATAAATTTAATTTAGATTTAGTTTTAGAATTTGTCAGTTCTATTCTAATAATAATTTCTTTGGTAAATTTTTTTAAAAATAAAAAAAGAACTCAAGGTTAAACTTTAAAAATCTCTTGAGAGCTTGCTTACACTCGTGAAGATCTCACCTTTAGTGTCATAGGGCTTGAACTTTTATCTCACAATCTATGCAACATTAGGTAATTTATTGGGTTCAAATTTATCGAGGTCAACCTAACTCTCGCAAAGTAAGAATTTTTACTAAAAATTCTCTAAAACACCGGAACAAGCGGAAGCAAACTCGAAACGAAAGAATAATGAAAAGTAGAAAAGCCAAAGGAAAGCAAAAACGTGTCAAGTGTGTGAGTAAGTGCTCTCAATATTCTTTAACTCAAGAATGGAATTGTTACAAATAAAGGGGAGGGCTCTATTTATAGTTGAGCTCCCCCAGATGCAACAGTATAGATTGAATTACATTAATAGCTTATATTAGTTCTCATCTATAATAAGAGAGTCTAAGGGATTTAACTTCTATACATGTTTATCCTTTAGGATTTACAATAATTCCCTTAATAAAATAAAATATTACAATTTAACCAGTATACAAGTAGATAAACTTTTAGTCTCTTTTAAGCAATAGATTAATCCTATCGGGTCGAATAACCTCTAATAAACAAGAGGGAACATTAGAGTGTGCCTTGGTCGTGGATTTCTTTGCGCAACCTGTAACACTAGGATGTGGATAAGTCATTCACGAAATATTTTCATAACCGATTAGTTGAAATAGTGAATTGTCTTGAAAATCATATAAATATTTAAAACCTTCAAAATAGAAAGAATACATATTTAAACTTAGGTCGTTCATATGGTTACAATAGCAAAAATACAAAATGAACCAAAATTTAGTTTGTAATAATTTTTTTAATTTAATAAAATAATAAATAAAATAAAATATTTTTAATTAGTGCTTTATCTGTAAACGTGACCTCAAATCCATTGTGATTTCCAGTCAATGAAAAAATGATTTCAACCAAAAATATGGTAAAATCACTGAATTATAACACCTCCCTGACTTTTTCACTTTCACCCAAATCCATTCTAAATTAATGTTTCTAGCACATATAGAGAGAAACGTATATGATTTAACTCTTGACAATTGGCTAAGCATTTTCTGTAGATTATTAGAATTAAAAACATACTTCAGTGTCACCATTTTTGTTGGTGCTCCATTATACATATACTTAATCAATGGTGTTTAGTGGTTCATATGCACCATCTAACTTGAGGTTAAATGGTGCAATAAAACCCCATAACTTTCAAGGCTAGGTTTCGAAGCAACAATCAATCTTAATAAAATTAATGCTTTTGTTTCTCCGCAGATTTTAACATGTTCTCTGATAGCTCGGGCCATCAAAAGGAGAAAGGTTGGTTGATAGTTATGGCCGGAAGGGGGCCATGTTTAAGCAGCCATTCCCTACCATTTTATGTAAAGAAAGGGGCAGAAGTCAGCCCACGTTAAACCCTTTAGCCAATCCCATAAGCTTAACTCCAAAATGTAGTAGGCAAGGCACCATATTAACATGGTTAAGGCTTTATTTGGATTCCACCCAACCTGCATTGGATGAGATTTGCATGGTTAATTGTGCAATCACAACACACTGCAATGGTGGGAGATTTCCACCGCACCACAAGTCATTTTTCCTACTGTCGCTTCAAGGTGCACTGAAATTTAAAACTTCGTTTAGCAGTTGAAATTCCATTCTCACCCTTTCCTTTTCTCTCTTTTTATGATTACTCTTTTCTTTATTTGATAATAAATAAAATAATTTCATACCTTTAATTAATTAATTAATTAATTAATTAAATGAATAAATAGAAAATTATAAACATGAAAATTTAGGGAACTTTAAGAGAAAAATAAATATTTTTCTTGACATACATACATGGATTGTTAACTTATTTATTCATTTTTCGATAAAAATATTGTCTTCAAAGTTCAAACTTGCATTTTCTTATGGGAGTACAATGCGCTTTACCATTGCACTCAACACTTATTGGTCACATATTTAATAAATTTATAAACGAGTTCTTTACCACTACACCAATAATAATTATTGATAAAATTATACCATTAACTTTTAATATTGTGAAGTTTAAATTTGACACAATAAATTATTTAAAATTATTATAAAATTAAAATATTTTATGAATATAGAAAATATGATACTTTGTTATTTAAATAAATCATAAATAATTATATCAATAATAAAAAGAAAAAGAAAAATATTATATATAACATTATTTTATTGATGAAATTATAATCTAATATATATTTTAATAATTTCATAAATATTAGATAATCCAAAATGTTCATTGTAAATAAATTTTAGTTTAATGTCCTTAATGGTCATTTTCTATTCTCATCTCATTGTTACCATTGCGATTGAATCCTAATTATAATCTCACTTTTATAATATTCAATCTCACCATTTATAATAATTAATTTCATTATCATCATTATTTTTAATTTCATCAAAGTTTATCTTACCGTAATCAATTTAAAGAGTGTATAATAATGAAATGGTAACGAAATGAACTATTTCCTACAAGGCTATGATCGAAGTGATACGCATTTTGTATATCATTTTGAAGATATCGCAGGGGATATGGCTAGCACGTGCACCAATGGTGCAGCCGGAAAAGGACAGAAGTTAATGATAGTGATGCCTAATGGAAATGCCTTGCAGTAGAAACACGAAGGCGCATAAGTCCGTAAACTCATATTCCAGATTTTCAATTGGTGTCCCTCTCAATTTTTCAACCACCGTCCAAATTTCAATTAGAGATGAAAGAAACGATATCCCTACACTCAACCACCACATTTACTT
Organism: Gossypium arboreum; assembly: GCF_025698485.1. Classification (NCBI taxonomy): domain Eukaryota; kingdom Viridiplantae; phylum Streptophyta; class Magnoliopsida; order Malvales; family Malvaceae; genus Gossypium; species Gossypium arboreum. The sequence continues at coordinate 134,440,193 of NC_069075.1, forward strand.
AATCTTTTATGACCACTTGAAGGCTTGTATTGGACCACTCACATGCAACTATATCTTATAACACACTAAAAACTTCCAATTTTGTGAGCATCCCATGGCATAAGCCAACCACCAGCGCCATGGACTGGTATTCCTGGTTATCTAAAGCCTGCCTTGACCCGTCACTTGTCTATAAGTATGGCCTTGCCTTTTCTGGGAATGAGCTCCAAAAGGAGGACTTATCATACTTCAACCATGAGTTTCTTCAGAGTATGGGTATTTCAGTTGCCAAGCATAGGCTGGAGATTCTCAAGCTTGCTAGGAAGGAAGTTAGAGAAGCCCCTAATAGCCTGTCCAAGCTCATTTTGGCAATCAACAAAACCAGAAAGTGCTTCAACAAGTATGTCAACAAGTTGGTTCACCATGAGAATAATGCGACGAAGCCACTGCCGGAGCCGGTTTCTTATAGCGATAAGTGGAGAGAAGCATTGTCAAGGAGGTGCAAGAGTGATCACAAGGAGCTGAAGATAGAGCATCCAATGGTAAGAACCAGGGAAATAGCAAAATCTGGTCCCTTGGATTATAGAGGACCAGAGAAATTGCTGGTCTCTCCTAGGAGCTTAAAATTTTCCGGGCCCCTAGATCGGAAATTGCAGGAGAAGTTGGTGTTCAGTTATAGGAGCCCAATAACATCTGGTCCAGTTGATGTTGCAATGACACATAGGAGACCAAAAGTTCATGGTGACATCAACAAGGAAAAGGCAGGTGGGGACTTAAACCATAATACATTATGGGCAACACTGTTTGAGGACATGAAACCTACATGAATTTACTGTCTATCTTTCCTAGTTTTGGTGTTGGAAAGGTGAGAAATGGTCATACAGAAAAAAAAAAATCCTATCTAATCACTGGGACAGTAAGCCTTATTTGTCTGGTAAAAGTTCCTATTAATATGTCCACGTGAGGAAGCTAATATAAGGTTAGGATGCCTCAATAATTTGCATATTCTAGTAGTGTTGGACAGTTTTCCTACCATCAATATGCATGTCAAATCTTTTTGAGTCCATATAATTTAAATTTTCAAGTATTATCTATACTTTTTAAGATTTATGGTTTGCTTGAGATGTAATATTTCAAATAGGCAACTTTCAGTCTCTATTGGGTTGTAATGAAAAAAAAAATGAGGAAAAAGAATCAATAGACTGTGTGCTGCGAGCTTACCATGTACTTTTTGCCTTGTTGGGTGTATGCATATTTGTGTCGAATGAATAAGACAAAGTCGAAGAGAAAAGACAATTTATGTCTCAACTGGACATGGCTCCATAATCACCCCATATATATTGACAACTTGCAAAATCATTAATTAACAATAATTAAGAACACTCAAGGACTGTAAAGTTTAGAGAGCTTGGATGTGTGTGTTGAGCTAAGAGACAGTCATCCAAACATGAACTGCACTTACTAGGGTTTGTGAACCACCTACTTAAAATAAAATACAATCTAGGTCGAATGATGCTTGCAAGTGCCCACAGCCCCACACCACTGAAATCAGCAAGAACCAAGAAAGTGGGCCTAAAGCATAAAGGATAGAAAATTCTACTTACTATATTTAAGAAACTTAATTGCATAATAACACCCGAACTATATAAAAAAGTTTAATATAGTACGCAAACTTTTTATTAAAAAACATGTGCAATGAAAGTGCACTTTCACTATTTCACAATATTGCAGAGTACATAACAGTATTCTTGCATCAACGTCAAATACAATATGAGCTTTAGAATTTTAATTATATCATAACTACTGTCGATATATAAATAACCATCAATTTAATTTTAAAAACTTTAATTGTAACCACGTTTTATTTAACAATGAATTCAATTTAGTGTTATTGAGCTAGATTTTAAATGCAATAGAAGGCCCATTAAAGCATATATGATTGAAAATCTAACAGGCATGAGAGTACCCCTAAAAATTTACTTAAAAAAAGTCTATTTCTAAGCATATTTACAGAAATGGGTCGATTACAGCATTATTTATCAAAAAGGGCCGGTTTTGGCAAAATGCGTCCACATAGGAGTATTTTAGGGAGAAATTTCCAAGAAAACACATCCCTGAAAGAGTATTTTTGTCATGTCAGCACAAAACGTGCTGACATGGACACACTTTTTCCCGTTCTCAAATTAAATTTTCAAAAAAGGTCATTATTTTAAAAAAAATTATAAAAGTAGACCAATTTTTTAAAAAAATTTACAAGAATAAGCTTTTATAAAGACCCAAAGTGGCAACACTTTTTTATTATTATTTTAAGATGATCACCAATTAATATGGAAATAAAACTAACAAAGTAGATCTTTATATAGACTCAAAGTCTTATTTCCCTTGTTTTCTTAAGCAATATGGGATATGACACATGTGTATATATAGATTCATGAATAGGTTTGCAGCTTGTTCCTAAGCAATGTGGGATTCCTTCATCTTTTAACTAACACATAAGTCTAAAGACTACACTATATTTTATATTTTTTACTTATAGAGTTTAATTTTTTTTACAAAAGTTAACATTTGATACATTACAAATAAAACTTTTAAACTCTATAAGTAAAAATTATAAAATATAAAATGAGTATGGTAAAATATTAAAAATAAATATTTAAAAATTACTAATAGTTGAGTAATCATTTTGTAAGTTTTATAATTCGATAGCTAAAAATTATAATTAAGTGAATACTAATGTAATTTAATCTAGATATAAAATTATGAAAATTAATTATTATATTTTATGTATATTATATATTTCTATAAAAAAACTTATTTAACATAATTTTATACTATGTTTAAATAGATTATCTATCTAGTCAAAATACATTTGAAATAAATTTATCAGCATTCATTAGGTGATGAAAATTAAATTAAAATTAAGATTAAAAATAAATGAGTATAGTAAAATATTAAAACAAATAAATATTTAAAAAGATATATCAATTTTTAAAATTATAAAAAATACTATTTGAGTACCAAATACTCACCATTTATTTATTAATCAAACATTCATAATATAATATAAAATAAACAATAATGAAAATTAAAAGTATAACTTCTAAATTTAAATAATAGAAAATTATTTTAAAAATAGAATTGCATGGATATTAACTTCAAACATTTAAAATTGAATAGAAGATTATTGCATGTACAAGTTTCATATGTGCAATTTATTTATTTTTTAATAGTCCTTTTGTATATGCTAACAATTCTAAAATGCAACAAGATTAAATATCTCAAAAGATAATTTTATAATATAAGAAAATGTTAACAAAATATTAAAAAATTAGAAATTGTTTTGTAAAAAGTTATAAAATATAGTGTAGTCTTTCATCTTACGTTGTTAGTTAAACGAGGAAAGAATCCTACATTGCTTAAGAACATACTGCAAACCTATTCATGAGTCTATATATACACATGTGTCATATCCCACATTGTTTAAGAAAACAAGGGAAATGAGACTTTGGGTCTATATAAAGATCTGCTTTGTTAGTTTTATTTTCGTATTAATTGGCAACACCTTATAATAATAATAAAAAGGTGTTGCCACTTTGAGTCTTTTTAAAGGCTTATTCTTATAAATTTAAAAAAAAACCTAGTCTATTTTTATAATTTTTTTTAAAAAATAACATTTTTTGAAAATTTAATTCGATAATGGGCAAAAGTGCATCCACATTAGTGCGTTTTTGTTGTCACATTAGCAAAGCATGTCTATATTAGCGTGCTGACATGGCAAAAATGCTCTCCCAAGGGCGCGTTTTCCTGAAAATTTTTCCTTAAAACGCTTTTACATAGACGTGTTTTGCCAAAACCGGCCCTTTCTAGTAAATAATGCTGTAATCGGCCCATTCCCATAAATATACTTGGAAATGGGCCTTTTTAACTAAATTAGTCTAAAACAACACATGAAACAACCAACCAATTTGTTCATAGCTTTTGGGATAAGCTAAAATGGGGAGGTCGCCCAAAGCTTCCTTAAGGAAAAACAAGGGTAGCAGTGCAAGCTTTGAAATTTCCTTTGAGCCAAGCTTCCCGTGATGTTTAGCAGTTCAAACTTTTTGCAAATGCCCTTAATTTCCTTTGATTCTTACATGGTTTGGTCAAGAAGAGTCGTTGCCACTTGTATCCTTTCTTTTGGCTATCAAGTCGACATCAATTTAAGAAGAAGATTTTTGGGATTGCTAGTGCTTTCCATTTTTGCAATAGCAATGAAGGCATGAAGGGGGTTTACGTTTCAAGGTGGTTTCTCTGTTCTAATGATTGAACACCAACGTATTTCGCCCTTGCTTTCTGTTTATCAACAATGATGCCTTGATTCAAGCGGATAATACTCTCTTCTTAAAATGGGATTTCGAGCCTTGATTATATTTGGGTTTTTACAGTTTGGTGGGATCGGAACTAAACCAACCCATTCATTCGATTCAAATCGGTATAAAGAAAGGTAAGTAGACATTTTATAATTAATTCACAATATTAAATAATATATTTGAATGAGTATTTGCATTTTCTTATAGTTATACGCGTTTAGTCCTATTTTTCATTAAAATTTTATAAAATGAAAAATAAAATTCTTTAGCAATTTTAAGAAAATGTTTAAGAGTGTAAAAAGCCTTCAATTTTTTTTAAAAAAATAGCAATTAAGCTCTTATATTTTTTCTTTGCATCCAATTGAGTACTTAATTTTTAAAATGCATCAAAAATACCTCAAAATTTCTCAAATAAAGCAACTAAACCCCTGCTTTTTCTGCACTCAATTAGGTATTTGAATTATCAAAATACATTAAAAATGACATTTGATCATTAAAGTTAACTGTCCCTAATTTTTTTAATTAAAGTCACCCAGTGTCACAATCATGGCATGTGGCAAAAATTTATAAAAATAAAAATAAATAAAAGCTATAAAAATATTAAAATTTTATTAAAAATTATAAAAGGGTAAAAATAAAAATTTTAAAATTTTATAAAATACATTAAAAAGTCATTTAACCATTAACTTTAACTGTTGGTCGTTAAAGTAAATGATCCCTAATTTTATTTTTTCAGTTAAAGCCATCACGTGTCATGAACGAGCATGACATGTGGCAAAAATGACAAAATAAAATCAATAAAAGTTATAGTAAATTTATAAAATGCTTTTTTGGTATGATAATTTTAATAATTCTTTTACTTAATTTTATATTTCTTTACATTTTTATAATTTTCTTATGACTTTATAAAATTTTATACATTTTCTATATTTCTATATATTTTATAATTTTTTACAATTTTTAAAATTAATTATTTTTATAATTTTTTCTAATTTTAATAAAAATTAAATATTTTTACTAAAATTTAATAATTTTATAACTTTTATTAAATATTTATTTTTTGTCATTTTTTGCCACGTCATGTCATGGTTGTGACACTTGGTGGATTTAACTTAAAAAATTAGGGCGATTAATTTTAACTATCAACTGTTAAAGTTAACAACCAAAGAGCCTTTTGATGCATTTTGACAATTCAAATACCCAATTGAGTGCAAAAAAAAAACTTAATTGCTTTTTATTTTTAAATGTTTGAAATTTTTTATGCATTTTAAAATTTTAAATACTCAATTGAGTGAAAAAAACATAAATTTAATTTTTTTTTGAAATTCAGATGTTTTAAACTTTTAAACTTGAAAAAAAGTAATGTAATATATTATATTTACATTCTTTTGTAATACTAAAATATTATATTTACTTGGATTGGGTATTTGAAAATTGAATGATTGGTGGATAGGCTATTTAAATAACACCCCATTAAAAACAAAAACTTTCTTAGAGTTGAAAAATTAATACAAAATTTAAATAAAGTATTTATCCTATATACCTTAATTTGAGAATCTAAATATATATTAATTTTAATTTAAATGTTTATTCTTAAGTTAAATTAGATATAAAAATATTTCAATTTAGATATTTATTCTTTTACATTTCCAGGACTATTTTATTATATTATCATTTACTCTTTTTTTTAAGGAAATTATCTTACCATTTATTATCCATTGTGTTTCAAAAATCATAAATATCATATAATATAAACTATTTTTAACATAATTATTATTATCTATTAAAATCAGAATTTAATATTTTATCTAATAATTAGTTTTAAAATTTTATTTTTGGTAAATTATAAGAAAAGGGCAAAGTGCTAAAAGCAATATGACTAGTGTGACTCGAACCCAAGTCACACTAAAGGTGGTAAACACCCTGACCGTCATGCCAACATACGGAGTTCAATTAGTTTTAATTTTTTAATTCCCAGCAATAATTCTTTATGTATTATCTAGGCTAAATTAGCCATATATGCCACAAGAAAAAAAAACGTTTATTAGTCAAAAAGGTTGAATTTTTAAAAATTTAAGGAAATAGGTTGTTTTTGGAGAGAGTGTGTGAAAGCATGTTCAGCTGGGCGCGCTTTCTACATAGTTGGCAGGAAAGCGCGCCCAACTGGACGCGCTTCCCTTCAAGTTGCAATTTTTTAAACTTTTTTAATACAATTAGTGTTTTTGGTTAGATAGTGTAACACCCAAATCCGACCTAGACATTATGGCCATATGTCGCACACGGCCGTGTGACGTCAACAGTGCACAATTTTGACTTTCACTGTTCGTTGTTTTCTAGGTTTCTCGTTACACATCTGGTTCGATTTTGATGTAAAAACACCCATGAGACTTCTAGAACCTAAACACAATAATTCGAACACTTAAATTAGTAACAAAAACGAACCCATTCCTAGAACACCAGCCTCAATTCATCCAAAATCTACTAAACGCACCTACAAATGAAATTACGCAGCCCCAAAATAGAACCAAACGCTTACCCAAGCATGCAACAACAACCCGCGCCCTTAAATCACTGAAGAAACGCCACTTCCCTCTTCATCCTCTCCTAAAAACGTAACAAATTAATAAGATTATGCAAAAATACAAATTTTGCACTACATTACCATAATTCCAAAATTTCCAATTACTCGCATCAATTCCACAAAAGACAATAGAAACAGATGATGGAATCTTACCTCTACGATTTAAGCCCACAACCGAAACAAAGGAACTCAACCAGTATTGACAAGAATGTAAGAGAACAATCCTTGCAACCAAGGAAAATAAAAGAGAACCAAAGAGTTGAGAAAGAAGAACAGATGTATAAATAAAGGAAGGAAAAAAGGGAAAAATATAAAAATAAAAACTACCCCACAATTGAACGTGGGAAAAATTGAGGGAGAGAAAAAAATAAAAGAAAAATAAAGGATAAAATAACTATTTTATTTTCAAAAAGATACAAATATTATCCCCAACTAACCATATTTATTTCTTAGGCATCTTGTAGGTGATGAGATCTTAAGCTATTGTTTGGAGGTTTTAAATGGCAGAATTGAAATGGGCAACATTAATAGAACTCATTTGGTTTTCATCCCAAAGTGGACAAACCAAAAAATCTGTCTCAGTTTAGGCCTACAACTTATGCACCGTGTTTTATAAGATTATTACGAAGGTACTGGTAGCTCGTATGAGTCCAATTTTAAAATATTGTATTGATGAATCTCAGGGTGCTTTTATTCCCGGGAGGCATATATCAGACAATACATTAATTGCCTATGAGGTGCTTCATTCTCTTAAGATAAAGAAGAAGAGTAAAAACGGGAATTTTACGCTTAAACTTAACCTTAGCAAAGCGTATGACCGGGTGGAATGAGATTTCTTGGCTGGAATGATGTCTAGACTGAATTTTCATCAAAATTGGATTGTTCTCATTATGCGGTGTGTTTGCTTGGTTACATATATAGTGGGTATTAATGAGGATGTTAGTGATCATTTTACTCCGTCGAAAGGACTAAGGCAAGGCGACCCACTTAACCCTTACCTTTTTCTTCTTTATGCGGAAGGTCTTTCTACTTTATTGAAAATGGCTAAGCGTAATCATACAATGCGATGAGTTTTGATTGGTAGGGGTAAGTTAGCGATTACCTACTTGTTGTTTGAAAATGATTGCATCATTTTTGGTGATGCTTCGGCTGAATGGGCACACATTGTAAGCAAGATCCTTTTGGAATATGAATTTTCATCAGGACAACAAATTAATTTGGACAAGTCACTCATTTATTTTGGTGCTTGTGTGGGGGCTGAGGATAGGAATTTTATTATTAACACTCTGGGTGTTAGGATGTCAATGAACCCTGAAAAGTATTTGGGTTTACCCATGATAATTGGGTAGAAAAAAAAAGGCATTTGCAAATTTTGTTGACAGGTTTCGACGGCGTATAGAGAGGTGGAGCTTTAGGTACCTTTCAATGGGTGGTAAAGAGGTTTTTATAAAGGCAGTTTTATAAGCAATATTGGTTTATGTTATGCAACGTTTTGCATTGCCAAAAGAATAATGTCATCGTATTATGAATAAATTTTGGTGGTCAAACAGTAAATCTGCGAAAGGAATTCACTAGAGTACCTGTATTCGGGTTTACCCATGATAATTGGGTAAAAAAAAAAGGCATTTGCAAATTTTGTTGACAGGTTTCGACGGCGTATAAAGAGGTGGAGCTTTAGGTACCTTTCAATGGGTGGTAAAGAGGTTTTTATAAAGGCAGTTTTATAAGCAATATTGGTTTATGTTATGCAATGTTTTGCATTGCCAAAAGAATAATGTCATCGTATTATGAATAAATTTTGGTGGTCAAACAGTAAATCTGCGAAAGGAATTCACTAGAGTACTTGGAGTGCACTATGTTTGCCAAAGGTTAATGGTAGGCTGGGTTTTTGGGATCTTTATTTATTTAATAAATCTCTTTTAGCTAAGCAAGTTTGGCGTCTTTTATCCCAGTCCGATTGTCTTTTATCTAAAGTTCTTAAATCTCATTTTTATCCATTCACTGATATTTTGTGAACTAAAATCGGCTCTTACCCTTCTTTTACCTGGGGAAGTATCTGCTGTGTGAGGGAGCTGTTTGATGATGGACTTCTGCGGCGAATTGGCTGTGGTACGAAGGTGAACATCTGGAATGACCCCTGGTTGCTTGGTCCTTGGAATGGTAGATTGTTAGTACAGGCTATAGATACTCACTGGACAACTGTTGATCAGTTAATTAATGCTAACACTGGTACCTGGAACAAGGCTGTGATTTGCAAGATTGTTGATGATGAACAGGTTAGGCGCATCCTTACTATTCCTCTTATGGGTTGTAATGCTCAGGATATATTGGTCTTGCGCCATGATGCTTCTGGGGAGTTTTCGGTTAAGAGCGGCTACCGAACATTACTTACAAAAATGACCCAATTTAAAGATGGTATTTTGGCCTCATCGGATAATTACAAAACACTTTATACATCAACTTGGGGCTTGTAGCTCCCTGCTAAAATTAAAATTCATCTATGGCGTATCCTATCCTAAAAAATTATGTGCCTCATTTCTGTAATTTGGCCAAACGGAGACTGCGAGTTGATACTACCTGTCCTTTGTGCAATGAGGCTCCAAAGGATTCACATCACTTATTGTGGACTTGTAGCGTCTTGAGACAACTCTGGGTTCTTTTGAATCTCTTTTTCGACTCCAGCATTGATACCTCGAATGGAAAACACAATTTGTAATAATTTTCTAGCTGCTGATATGTTGTCCAAGAAACTCATTACTATTTTTTTGTGGGCTCTTTGGTATAAAAGGAATAAGTTGGTAAATGAGGGACTTAACTTCAGGATACGTGAACTTATGGGCTTTATTCTGAGCTATGCTCAGGATTTTAGCAGTAGTAAAGTTATTGTCTCTCCTCTGGAAGTACCAATGAACGTTTTGTGGCAACCACCTACAGTTAGGAATATTAAACTGAACTTTGATGCTTCTTTTATGAGCAACACTAATGTATCTATTGTAGCAGTCCTAGCTAGAGATGCGGAAGGCCAGATTATGGGTGAAATACGTATGTGTGAAAGGGCTCTTTATTTTGCGTAGGATATGGGCTTCAGTAAACTTATCTTGGAAGGAGACTCCCTGACAACTATCAAAAAATTAAACTCGACCAAAGAGGACAGATCTATCCTTAGATCGATTACGCAAAATATTCAATTATTAGAGAGCTTTTTGATAACGTTGTGTACCGTTTTGTTCCCAGAGAGGTTAATAGGGCGGCGCACGCTTTGGCGATGGATGGACGCCATCGAAACACCTCTTGTTTCTGGGTTGAGGAAGCTCCGGATCCTGTTACAAAGCTAGTAGAGATGGATCAGTCTGCATGGTTTCATCATCGTTAAGGGTTTTCTGAGCTTTGAAGGTTGGAGAAGGTTCAGTTTGAATCTCCGTTGCTGGCTTCAAAGCTACCTTCTTTCGGCCCCTTCGAGCTTTGAATGGGTTTTTTCAATCGTAAGGCTTTTGGCTGGTATCCATTTTGGGTTTTTCCTGCTAATGTTTTTGTTTTGTGGCTGTTTGTTTCTTTGGTTTTAGTTTTTTTTCTGCTCTGTTATTGGCCTTTAAACTATTTTGTTTCTACTGTGTGATTTTTGCTGCGTTGCTTCTATTGTTTCCGACTTTTTGAGCCACCCAACCATTATTAATGTATATCAGTTTATTTCTGACAAAAAAAAATGATTTCTGAAAAATAATTTCTAGAAAATAATTTACTTTTCTAGAAAATAATTTACTTTTCTAGAAAAGTTAATATTTTCTAATGTTTGGATGATTCTGTGTAAAATATTTTCTATTGTTTGGTAGATTTCTTAAAATATTTCATAAAAGTTGTTTTAATAAAACAAACATACATTTGAAGTTTTCTTATTTTTCATTGTTTAATTGAATTTATTTTTATCTATAATTTTATAGTTTACATTGTTTTTGCATATATTAAAAATATTATGTTAAATTCGGGTTCATTGCAACGTCATTTTTAATTACATGACTACTAAGTGAGTATTTTTTATTTAAAACGTGACATCAACAAAATTGACAAAAAATTTAATGATATCAACAATTTTTCAAAATTGAAAAGTAAAAGAACTAAATTCTTGAAAATAAAAATACAAAGACTAAGTTGCAAATCATGAAGTGTATATAGACTTATGACATATTTTAACCTTTATACTACAAAACATTTATTATAAATATATTTATAATTGTAATAAATATTTATTATTAAAATAAAATTGAAGTATTAAATAATTTATTAAAATAATAAATTATATTTATTATATTAGTTTATTATATGACTAAATATAAATAATAAAATGTGTATGTTTAATAATATTGAAAAACATGATATTTTTCAAAATAAAATTAATATTTATTATCAATATAATAATATTAAGTTTGATTTAAGTTAATTTTATATAAAAATAAAATTATCTATAGAGAAACTCTTTTCCGAAAAATAACTTACATTTTTCAAAAGGGTAAGTCATTTTATAAGAAAAATCACTCATTTTATGTTGACCTATAACAGAAAAATATAGAAATCATTTTCCATAAAACCTTTCACACGTAGACAAACAGACCCTTAGAGTTTAAACTTAATCTAAACTCCTCCGCCAGCTTGCTAGAGATTGAAAAAAGAAATAAAGTAAAATATTTCCTATAGGTATGAAGACTTAAACACTAAACCTTAAGTAGATACACTAAACACTTAACCACTCAACCAAACCAAATCACACAACAACAACTTGAAAATCAAAAATTCATATTTTTTAGGCATTTCAGATAGTTAAATTTTAATGGTTTTATCCTTGAGTACCAAGTTCGATTTCTCTCTCTCACATTAGTATTTTCTATTTTATGTTGTTTTAAGCTTTTTATTATTTTAAATTAGTACTTTTAATATATCAACTTCCTTAGTTAAATGGTTAAATATAATAATTTCATTCTTAAGACCTAAGTTCAATTCCCTTTATTAAATTATATCTTTATTTTTTATTTTATGTTGTTTCAAGTTTTTATTTTTAATTAATAAATACATTGTTTTCAAAAAATTATTTTAATTTTTATATGTGTGATATTTATTCCTTTATCCATATTAGGAGTGTAGTAAATTTTAGTATTATATATTTTTGTATTTGTATTTAAAATATTTCACATATAAACATAATGATATTTGAAATAACTAATTTAAATATTTCACTTATAAAATATTTGAAATATCATACCGAATGTAGATAAAAACAATGACATTTTAAATATTTTACATATAAAAATAATAATTATATTTAAAATAATTGTTTCATTTTTAATATTAGAAATAACCATACCCACAATATACATGCAGAAAATAAATATTTGACATATAAATATTATATATAAAAAATTAGTTGATGTTTATATTATATATAAAGGAGTTATTAATTTCAAATATTTTTAACATAATGATATAAGTAATATATAGTTTTATTATATAATTATATAATTATTATTTGATTTTATGAATAAAAGAGTTATAATTAAAAGATGAATTAAAATAAAAAATTGAAAAAATATATTTATTAATAAAAAAACTTGAAACAACATGAAATAAAAATTACAAATATATTTAGAAAAGGAAATTGAACTTGGATATCAAGGATGAAATTATTATATTTAAGCATTTAACTAAGGAATTTGATATGTTAAAAGTATTAATTAATTTTTTTTTAAAACAACATGAAATAAAAAAAATATTAATGTGAGTGGGAGAGGAATCGAACTTGAGATTCAATGACAAAACCATTAATATTTAACAATCTAACCATAGAAACTAATTATATTACAAAAAAAAGTCAAAAATTGCAACTTAAAAGGGAAAGCGCGTCCAATTGGGCGCCGATTAGACTCGCTTTCACACACATTTTTCCAAAAACGACTTATTTTCCTAAATTTTCAAGAAGTCGACCTATTTGGCCAATAAACTTTCTTTTTTGGCATATATGGATTATTTAGCCTATTATCTATCATAATTTTTTTTTCTAACTTACAACTTTCATTTCGAAAAAAGTCCTTTTTTTTTTCGTATAGCTTTTATCTTAAAAAGTAGGATTCTTTTTCTATAAATTTTTTATTAGTAATATGTTTGTTTCTTTAAGAATTTTGCTTCTATGTTGTAACTACCATGATCTTTTGAAAAATCTTTCTCTAAAAAGATTGTTTGTTTTCTTGATCTGAAAAATGACTTTTTTCTTTAGAGAATTAATATTTTCGATGTTTAACATATTTCCTAACAATATTTCATAAAAACAGTTTTAAATGAAACAAACATACATTTGAGAATCTCTTCTTTTTCATTGTTTAATTGAGTTTATTTTGTATCTATTAAATATATATTTTCATTATTTTTGCATATATTGCAATGATTTATTTATAAATAAATGCATCAAATTAAAAATATAATAGTACTCAATTATTAAGGTAGAATATTAACTGTCATCAATTGAAACAACCCAACATAGTATTGTTTGATCATTCTACACAATAACAAGATAGATAATGGTGGGAATTCTTTATATGCATTTGAGTGATAATCTAAGTTTGGCTAAATAATTGTTATCTGTCTTAATAGCTTAAGGTTTTAAAGTTTAAATTTCCTTTATAAATTAGGCTTATTATATATTGTTTGTGAAAAAATAATGATAGTATTAGCTGTTAGCATATGCGGTTGTTACTAAATCAAGTATGGAACATTATTTTTGTACCTAAAGAAGATATGAACTAGTTTGTGAATTTGTATAAAATATTTTTATGGCTTTGTACCTAAAGATGTGACACAATTTAATATATGACCAATAAATCAACAAAATGCCAAATACCAATTGCTAGGGTGTTAATTCATTTCAATTGTATTAAAACAAAACTAGTATATTTAAAAAAATGGTTTAAATAAAATACTAATCTCTGTAAGTTCATATGAAATCAAACATATAAATGACCAAATCCCATGTCTGTCTACTAGATTAATGACTGAAAGAAGTAAACAAGTTGAACTAATTAGATGTAAATAACACTTGTTCAACAAAGCAAATTGTTAATTATAGTTTGCCAATAACATTATTTTTCTCCAAGTCCTCAACCAATCGAAGTTAAGGCATGCCTTCCATATGACACAATAAAAAACAGTCTTGCCTTTTCCTAGGGTTTAAGTGTCAAGGCCAACCCAACTTCAGCACTATTTTTAATTACTCCAGTGTCCACCTCTCTAAGTATTGTGATAAGTAATTTTGGGTGTCATTCATGTTAGATCAGAGTGTATGTTCTGTCATAGTTATTCAAACGAGCCTCTACCTTCGTGAATGGGTCAAGAGCATGTTGCGTACCAATTATGAGAGTGTTCTCATTACTTAGAAAGCTAAGACTCAACTTCACACCAACCGCTGTGTTAGTCAATGGGCTAACTATGTGGTAGTAGGAAGCATTAAGAGTGTCGCCTTTTATCATTCCTAGAGTTAATCAACAAAACTACGTCATCAAAACCAGAATCATATATAACAAGTCAAATAATGCAACTAGTGCACAAGGGAAAAAATGAAGATATTTCTAGGTAACTTTCAATGATTATGAATCAATAAATGACTAGAAGATCATATAAAGTAATTCAATACAAGTTTCATGTGAAACATAAATAATCAACCCTAGCTCCTACTTCAATGAAAGCACTTACAATGTCAAGGAAGTAATGAGATCAAAATGGGTAAAATTCAACCCAACATTCTATTTTGTAAATTTACCACTAGTAGTGTCAAATGAGAAATCAGTCCCAACTGTAACGCCCCACAAATATATTTTATTTATTTATCGTATATTTGTGAAACAAGTGTGTATCTGCTTCAGTGGTTATGTGTTCTGGGAGTGTCTGAGAAGGTCTAGGTTCAAGCCTTAGCTTGGGTAACTTTTTTTGTTTTAAATGAATAAACCCCTATCTGTAGCCAGTAGGCTTATAAATAAATATTGGGAAAAATATGACAGAATGGGTCTGCTGGTCTAGTGGTTAAGTGAAGTGTTTAAATGTGCTGACGATCTTGAGTTCGAGTCCTGGCGACGCAGGAGAGTGTTTTATTTTGCTGGATGTCATGTAAGTGTTTGTGTGCCAATAGAATTCTGATGCTAGTAGGCGGTTGGAGTGTTTGAGGAGTGTGGGGTTGTTGTGGCTGAATTTTTGGAGGATATTATGGAGAAGTTTTAGGGATATGTTTAGTGTTGGTGCCGAATTTGAATTACCCTTTTTACTCAAAATTTTGGCAGGGGTGTTGTTTGCTTCTCATTTTCTTTGTCTTATTTGTTTGCCGAAGTGTGCTTCCCCAAACTCCTCCCTCTGCTATCAATTTTCTTTTTTACTTCCTATCACTACAGTTTTGTTTTCTTTGGGTTGATTTACTCACCTCAATTTCTTTCTTTTCCCCTAAAACCTTGTCGAATTCTTGTTCCTTCTCCATTCTAGATTTTTGGTTTCTTTCTAAAAATGGAGAATTGGTGTTGGTTCTTCTCTATTTTCTTCGTCAAATACTTTATTCCCCTCATTCTCCCTTTTCTGTCAATTTCTCTATTTAGCAGTTATTCTTGTTCAACGTGAGCTGCTTTTGGGTGGTAGGTCTTTTGGTAAGGGGAAAGTTATGTCTTAAATGTTTTGAAAGAAGTTGTTATTTGTTAAATTGTTAAGTTCTTAACATTCGGTTATGTCTAATTGTGTTTGGCAGCAACAAATCGTAACAAACTGGGTCTACCTTTGGAATTGTAGGCTACATCCTTTGGAGCGGTAAGGGTAAGCGACATTATTGGTGTTTGATTGTTGTTGTTGTAATGGTATTCGTTTTAAATGCAACTGATTTTGGGTCATGGAATTGTCGTTGTTTAGGTGTTTTTAGTCTCAGGAGGGATTGGGTACCAAAAATCATATCAGGTGTGTAATCACAACGCTAAAAACTAGAATTGACAAAAAGCGAAAAAGTGAGGCTGTCGACATCACATGAGTGTATAGCCGCTCTTATGGCAAGCTGTTGACCAATCACGGGTATGTGATCAACAAGGAAAATTGTGTGCGACGCATGGGTCGACCCAAATTAAACCGTGTGGGTCACACAGGCGTGTAGGCCTACACGGGTGAACCACACGGGCGTGTGAAAATTTTGGGCCAGGCCATGTGATCCACACGGCCAAGGCCATTCTGGGTCGTGTAGGCCACACGAGCTTGTGGGTCCACACGGGCTGACAACATGGGCACATTGGCCCATTTTCATTATTTGATTGCTAAGGTTGCACGGGTCGCCCGAGTCGATTGTGGACCTACTGTAGGGTTAGAAAGCCTACCTAGACCCCTAATTAACTGAATAACCGTTATATCCATGTACGATATATATTTATGACTGTATATTGAGCATGTTGTTAAAACTGTACTGAACGCATGTATGATACCATGATTTGACATAACACGATTGTATGATGCATTGCATGTGGATGGGTATATATTGGTTAGAGGAAGTGTACTGAAAGGCTTCGAGCCTAACTTACTGGCAGCACAGCTGCATATTACTGTACAATGCCGCATTCAGTACTTTTTGGAGTATAGGGATAGGTGGGTTGATTATATCCCCACATGGAGTGTAGGGTTGGACGGAGTTGGAGTGTAGAGGCTGGTAAGGTAGGATTTTTGCTATCGCATATCTACTATACTGATTACTGATACTGTAATGGGCTAAGGCCCTAATGCATGACTACTCTTGTACTAAGATGTGCTAATGCCCTAACTGAAACTAGATCTGATACTGAAAAAGGGCTTAGGCCCAGATTGTGATTGCTTTTTGTCTGCTGGTATATACGGGATTACACACTGAGTTTTTGTAAACTCATCTTTCTATTTTATCTGTACAGGTAATCCCTAAACTTAGACGGATCGGAGCGGCGGAAGACTCAGCTTTGGCCACACGACCATTTTTACTGTTTTGTACTTAATTAGATTTTTCTTTAAATTTTTACTTGGGGTATTTTACTGTAATAATGGCCTCTTTGGATTTAATTTTTTTTTTAAATTTGGGATTTTTATTGCTTGATTTACAACTGCTAGTAGTAGGGATAATCGAGTTTTCAAAAAGAATCAAACGTTTTAAAAATATTCACTTAAATACGCTACTGTTTTAAAAAGATTCTGCAATAAGTGACATTTTGAAAATTAATAACGTTTTGAAAGAGAATAACTTTGTGATAATGAATAATGTTTTGAAAATGAATGACACGTTGTATAACTAACATAAAATATTGTAAAGAGGTTATATAGAAAATAGGTTTTTGACGACAACTCACGTTTTCGAAAAACACTACCATGTGACAATGCTAGATTCGGCCATAACGTTTAAGTCGGGTTTAGGGTGTTACACCAACAGTGACACTATTGTTTCCAACTACACTAGAAAAGTTAACAAGGGGATTTGCAGTCAATCCAATGCTAATGCTTAGGCCAACATATTCATATTGGTATTGTAGTTCCACATGTTTCAACAATAATAAAAACATTGTCATGTACTCATGAGACCTAGAAGTTTACAAAAGGGAAGGATAAACAAGAAGTTGAAAATGTTGGTATTTAAGATCAAAAAGCTTAATGACAAGAGTAATGAAGTCTCCATTACCTTGCCAGACCTTGGATCAAGGGTAATGAAACTAAAGATTGTCTTCAAAATCAATGCAGGTTCATCAACAGTAACAGTGGTGAAAAGCTAAAAAGTAAAAATAAAACCCCCAAAAATCATAATTAGATAGTATATTTAAGAAGGCTGAACTCACCATGGTAAGAGCTAGTGTCAACTTTAACATTACTTGTGATATTCTTGTTCTTCAGCTCAGTGCTTATATTAGCGAACAAAAATTCACCTTTCTTAGTTCCAGTTGATGTGATTGCCTAAATATTTATCAAATTAAAGAACAAGAATATCAATTATATGTGAAGTAAGAAGGTAGAACATAAAAAATAATAATGACCCCAAACCATGAATCTCTATATTAATCACAAAACCAAGCATTAAAAATATTCATGCTAACTACATCAAAAGAAATCATATGAAATATTTATAACTAGGCAAAAGAAAAATGATTTTATACATACACATGGCAAGTAAATAATATGCAGAATTGCCACACAAATTTTACACATAAGTCCTGAAATTCAACAAACATAATATACTAAAAGTCTATGTAAATTATGGGACACGGATAATAGGAAAGTTAAAATGTGAGTTCACTCATACAAATAAAAATAAATAAAAAGAACTAGAAATAAACAACAGAAGACATTTCAAGAAATAAAAATAAAGAGAATTAGTCAAAATCACAAGCCATTTTGAGAACAATCAAAGAATAAGAAGAAAACTCCCTTGAAAAACTTTTCATTGTTCTGTTCAATCAGATATGCAATAAAATTGAAATTACAAGAACAAAAGAGTCAGATAAAGATAAGGTAGTTGATAAGGTTTATTTTGGTTAATAATATAAAAAATATTGCATATTAGAGGTGAAGCAAGACTATCCTGTAAAATAAACAAGGAAAAAGAGTGAGTTGCAGAAGAGTGAAACTAGTAAAAGACCAGGGAGAAAACTACTAAAGAGTTAAAAAAGAGAGAAAGAAAAGAACAAATAAAGTAAAAAAAAAATCAATAAAAACGATATTAGCTATATAAAAAAGAGTAGAAAGAAAAGAACAAATAAAGTAAAAAAAAATCAACAAAAAAGATATTAGCTATATATTTGTAACGCCCAAAAAAAATCTCTTATATATTTATTTTTGTATGTATGTGACATACCAGTGTATCTGCTTCAGTGGTTATGTGTTCTGAGAGTGTCTGAGAAGACTTGGGTTCAAGCCTTGTCTTGAGCTAAATTTTTGTTTTAATTGAACAAAGCCTTGCTTTTGTGAAGTAGGCTTATAGTTAAAAGTTGGTGAAAATATGTCAGAATGGGCCTACTGGTTTGATGGTTAAGTGGAGTGTCAGTGTGTTGGGGGTCTTGAGTTTGAATCCTTATATGTGCAAGGGGTTTTTTTTGTACTTGTGCCGTGAAGGAAGTTTGAAATATGGTAAAATACTGAGTGTTTGAGATGTGTGGGAGGTTGTGGACGGTTTTGGGGGTGTTTGAGTTGTAGTGGGGGAGTGTGAGGGCGAATTTAGGGATAAGGAGGAGAGATTTTAGGAATTGTGATCAGATTGTGTAACTTCCTGAAAACTTTCTTTTCTTTTGTTCCATTATCAAAATATCGATTTTTCTTTTGTGTATTCTGATGTTTCCTCATTTCCTTCACTCTCACTGTTGAATTTTTCTTCTTCTCATTACTGCTATTTCTGTTTTTCCTCCCCTTTCTCTTCTTCGATTTTGTTTTCAATCCGCTTTGATTGCACAATGTAGTTGCGCATATTCAGTAAGTTGGGCATTTTTGTTTCTTTTTCTTAACTATTTTCTTGATTTTATTAAGAGGGGTTCTACTGGTTTTAAGTGTTAATCGAGAGGCCGAACAGTGGTCTTCGACGAATTAAGTGTATAGGATCTCTGTTGATTGACCGAAGGTAAGGGATTTTTATGATTATAGTTGGTATACCTCATTGAATTTTGATAAATTATTGATTAAAAGTGACTGATTGGAGGTTACTATCGTCTTGACAACAAGGAATCGTTCGAACGAGGTCCCTCTTCTGTAGAGTTTTAGTTTATTCATTCAGGGTTTCAAGGTAAGTATCGTGCAATTGAGTTGGAAGTATATTTAGCTTTATGTTGTTGTGCTAATCATGAATTGAGACTAACTATTAAGTTGAAATGTTCAATTTCAAGGTACTACTGGTCTCGGAAGTGTTTTGCTGCGGAACCATAAAAGTTGTGTAACCATAACAATGTAGATGGAAATCAGTGAAAAGTCAAAAAGTATGGTAGGCCGTGTGACCGAACACGGGGGTGTGATTGACGAGGTAGGCCGTGTGAGACACACGGGTCGAACCGAACTAGGTCGTGTGCGCTATACAGGCATGTGAGCCCACACGGGTGAACCACACGGGCGTGTGGAATTTTTAGGCCAGGTCGTGTGGATAGGACATTTTGGGCCGTGTGGGCCACACGGGCTTGTGGGCGCATATGAGAGACAACATAAACGTGTGGGTCCATTTCCACTGTTTAGTTGCTAAGGTTGCACGGGTCACTCGAGTCAACTGTAGACTTACTGTAGGGTCGGTAAGCTTACCTAGACCCCTAATTAACTGAAATGACTGTATGAGTGATATAATTATGCATGTTATTAAGCATGATGATATCCCACTGATTTGATATTGTATGTATTGATTATATTCTTGATATTATGTGATAGCATGCCAAAACTGTATATTGCATTACATTGGGTTGGGGGTTGATATTGCTTGGAGGAAGTGCACTGAAAGGCCTCGAGCCTAATTTACTAGCAGCTCAGCTCCAAACTACTGTCTAGTGTCCCATTCGGTACTTGTTGGAGTGTAGGGATGGGTAGGTTGATTATATCCGCACATAGAGTGTAGGGTTGCACGGAGATGGTGTGTAGAGGCTGGTTAGGTAGGATTTTGTGACTGCATATTCGTATTGTTTACTGTTACTGCAAGAGGCCAAGGCCCTACTGATTACTGATATTGTGATGGGCAAATACCCTACTGCATGACTACTTATGTTCTGCAATGGACTAAAGCCCAAACTGGTACTGCTTCTAAAAAGGGCTTAGGTCCAGACTATTAATATTTGCATACTGACTAATATTTGGTATGGGGATTACACACTGAGTTTTCGTAAACTCACCCTTCTGATTTATCTATACAGGTAATCCTCAGACTTAGGCAAATCATAGCGGCGGAGGAATTAGCGATGGCCACAGCCCTTTTTTTACACTGTTTCGTACTTAATTAGATTTTTAAAGTTTTATTTGGGGTATTTTACTGTAATAATGGCCTCTATGGATTTTTACTTTCAATTTGAATTTTATTCTACTTTATGTTTTATATCTGATAGAGGTAGGTAAAACACAAATTTTTTTAAGAAATGCATATGTTTTAACAAAATACCTACAAGGACACAAACTGTTTTAAAAAGCTTCCGTAATGTATAATATTTTGAAAACTGACAACTGAATAAAAACCACGACTTTGGAATTAACAAAAGATAATGACGATTTCTAAACGGAAAATGTTTTAGGAAATGTTATGATTTTTCAACACAAGCTACAGTTTTCAAACACATTACCATGTAACATCACCAGATTCGGCCAAAACGTCTAGGCCGGGTTTAGGGTGTTACAATATTTCTTTTTTTTTTTCATTCTTACCTTCAAGAAAGGAAGATGAACGTCGTCGTCGAAAAGGGGAAGATCAAAGATGAATGTCGGTGACAGGTACTGAGAAGCGTTGTTGTCTGGTGGCAAGTATTGGGTCAGGATCACAACGAAAGAGAAAGGGGAAGAGAGTTTTTCTTTGCAGGGGATGTGGAGAGGAGAAATATTAGAAAATGTCTTACAGAAAAGAAAAAGAAAAAAAAAGGGAAAGACATTTTTCTAAAAGACTCATTTCCCGTATTTTGAACAATGTTTTATAGTGGGAATTCATTTTTCACCAAACAAACACCATAAAACAATGAAAATGTTTTACGAAAAATATTTTACTTGCAAAAAAAAGGACTCTTAATTTAATATAATTATTATTTATATATTTTTACTATATCAAAATGTTGGAAAAAATTGGGTTTGAAAACAGTTTTCTTACATAGAGAAAAATTAAATTTTGAAAACCGATTTGATTTTTGATATTTATAGCAATATTTTAAAATTAAATTTACTATAGGTAGACTTATGAAATATTTTAAACGAATCATGAACTATGGTTTCTTATTTAGTGGATTTCCCACCACAATGATGCTAATTGGATTTCATATTTAAATGAGAAAAAATCCACCAATATCATGGAGATCAGCCAAACAAACTGTTATAGCAAAATCAATCATGGAGTCAGAGTTTATTGTTTTGGAATTGGTTAGTAATGAGGTTGAATGGTTAAAAATTTTCTTTGCAAGTATTCCATGTAACTTCCCAAATTTTGGGCTTGAAGGTTTGGGTTTTGAGCATAGGGATAGTAAGAAGGTTGCACTTAAGTGATTAGTTGTGCAATTTAGTGTCAGAATGGGCCTGCTGGTCTGGTGGTAGATTGTATGTTAGTGTACATTGAGGTTTTGGGCTCGAAACTTCTTGTGGGCGTTTTGTGGAACTGTTTTTAATTTTTTTAATTGATAATTTAGTTTAAGTTTTTAATTGATATAAATTTAAAATTTTTCATTTATTTTTATTTTAATTCTTATTCTTTATTTTTGGGTTTTTAATGATTTCTTTCTCTCATCTTTTCTCTCCCCATTATTTTTCTATTGTTTGTTTTTTTAAAAAGTGATTCAAAAAGAATGTGTTGTCTTCGATTGCTGGAAGTATGCTCCTCTGCCATCTTCTCCGTTGTCGAAGTATGAGTTCCTAACCTTTTTCCTTTCTACTTGTGAATCCCAATCCGACTTTGTAAATAGTCGATTGAGGATGGAATATCGTTGTTTTATGCTTGATTTGTAAGGGATTTTGTATAATTTTTATCTAATATGATTTGGGAGGTGTTTTGGGGCTAGAAACGGTGTTTTCAGGGCTGTTCCGGAGAGGAATCGTGACTTCTCCGATAGACACACAGGCGTGTGTGGCACACGCCCGTATGGATTTGGGAACTAGGGTTCTGGCCAATTTTTGGATGTCTCACGGCCTGGCCACACAGCCGTGTGATTGATTTGGAAAATTAGGGCTTCCACATGGGCGTGTGTTTCAAGACACACGACTGTGTGTTTGATTTGGGGCCTAGGTTCCACACGGATGAGTGTTACGGGACACACGGCTGTGATTGATGGCCACACGGGCATGTGACACCTTCACACGGCCGTGTTTGCCCTGCACCAAATATAAGTGAAATGGAATAGTGAGTTACACGGCTAACTCACACAGTCGTTTCTCTGCTTTACACTGGCGTGTGCCCCCATCACACGGTTGTGTGCTACCCTACATGGAGGCGTTTGGGCCACCACACAGCCTGAAGTGTCCCACAAGGCCGAAGCACACGAGCGTGTGTCTCTATCTCACCAAATATTATTTTTAGGTCAAAGTTACTTATAAGATCTAACCCTTGGTTAAGCTCTAGTATAGGTGTTTACGACTCTGATCTGAATTTGAATAATGAGTTATTTGTGATTGGGTATGTGACATGTTTGATTCTGAACCCGATTAACTGGGTGAGTGTGTGTGTGCAACTGGTTCTGTCTGATTGATTGGATGTGAATGTCTGTTTCTGATTAATTATCTGAAACTGGTATTCTGGTTGTGTACATCTGACTGCATACATATATACATATGCATAAACTATTTTGAGCGGGATTATGAAGAGAAGGGAGTCTGATCTGATCTGGCAGCTGCTTTGATGGTTATTATTGATAGCCCCTAGTACTCAGAGGGTTGTGGGCGGTCCCAATACCTTTAGGGTCATAGACATTACTGATAACGGTATAGCGGATAACCGCCTTGCACTGTACCGCATGTACGTTAGCTATGCTAAGTACCACTACCTGATCTGGCAGTTTATATTGGACGTTTGTACCGCGGTTTACCGTATTGTATAGTACAGCTTAATACGCTAGCTTTACTGCGTAATATATCTCATCTGACAGTTCATACTGCATGTCTGTACCACGGTCTTTCGCATGGCACTGTACAGCTTACTGATTGCCCCTAATACCCAGAGGGTCGTGGGCAGTCTCAATTCCCTGAGGGTCGAGGACAAAGTCGATGTCTACTTTTGCCAGGCAACCCGGGATGACATCTTATAGAATGTAGGGTTGAATGGATGGGTTGATTATATCCCTATCTAGAGTGATTGGTTGGAAGAGCTTACAACTCTATTGAGGTGTGATGGGGGATAGAGATGGTATGTTGGCTGGATGGGTGGGTTATTTTATAACTCATTTACACTCATATGCCTCTGATTATATCTCTGTGACTGAATGTAACTATACTGCTCGATAAAGATGTTCGAATAATATGATTGACTGAACGTGATATTGTATTTAGATAGTTACTGAGAAGGACTAAGGCCCCAACTGAAAACTGATTCTGATTCTAGAAATGGGCTTAATGTGACTACAAGGAATTACCGTTATTGTGTATGACAGAATCATATGACTGTAAAGTTACATATGGTTTGTATCTGTTTTGAATCGGTCTGTAAGTATGTTCTTTTTCCAAACTGCTTCTAGTTGCTTGGTTTCCCTTCTGTAGTGTAATTGGTTTGATCTCACACTGAGCTCGAGTAGCTCACCCCCTTTTCTGTTTCCCCTTTCAGGTACAGTTTTGGATTTTAGATGCTGGACACAGTAGCGGAGGTCTTGGGCAGTCTTGGTGGAAATCAAATATTAGTTTAAATTTTTAATTACTATTCAGTTTTTATTTTCGAACTATAAAGTTTATAATGCTATGGTACAATTTTAGTTTTAAATGTACATATATGCTTCTAGATTCCTAATAAAATATATCTTTTGGGAAATAGAATTAAAATCGATTGATTTTGTAAAAAAATTTCTTATGATCACTTCGGTGATCAATGTAACATTCTGAATTCGATCTAAACTCCTAAACTAAATTTTGGGGTGTCACATATAGTGGTATCAGAGCCAGTTTTGTAAGAACTCGGCCTGTGTTTTCTACGTGGACGTGTGCGCGTGCGCAAATAAATGGTTTTTAAAAACCTTTGAAAAAAATGTACCACTGAAAGTTGAAATGGTTTGAATTTGAAAATTATTTACGAAAATGAACTGTCTGAGACTCCGATACTGGTCCAGGTAGAAATTTGAAACTGAAATACTTGAATTTAGATTTAATACTGATTTTGTGTTTGTCTTCTAAAAGTATAAATTTTTACTGATATGGATTCTGAGGGTAAATAGGATCGTAAGGAGTCTCCTGCTTCTCCGGAACGTGGGACTGTTTAGGAGGAGGATGTCAATATGAGTCTGCCAACTTCAGGTAGCGATAATCCGACGGTTGGCACTGAGACATTAACCTTGTTAGTAAGGGAAGTACTAGAGTAAGTGTTTGAGGCTAGGATAAGGGAGAATAGTGAAATGCTTCAGGCTAGATGCACGGATTGTAGGAAGAAGAGAGATTGCAATTCTTTAAGGTTGGAGCCTCGTCCTACGAAGCGTGCTAAGACGCATCCAAGTGATAGCAACGGTAGTACTAGTAGTGGTACGTTACGAGCATTGTAAAGGACGTCATTCAGGCGACTGCTGGAGAAAGTTAGGAGCGTCTCTTAGATGTGGATCTAAGGAGCATTGGGTTAAAGATTGTCCTCGACAATTTTGAGTCAGGTATAATTGGAAATGTTTGGATGTGTTGTTTGAGTATAGAAATTGTGTGTGCACAATTGTGTCTCTGCTTCAGTGGTTAAGTGTTCTAGGTGTATGTGAAAAGTCTCAGGTTCAAGCTTAGTGCGGTGGTGTTTTGGGGATTAGAGTGTGCAGCAAGAGCGTAGTGGTATAGTTCGTGATTTAGACTGTTTTAATAGTTGGAAATTTCGGGGACGAAATTTCTTTAAGGATGGGTGAATTGTAACACCCCAAATTTTGGGCTTAGAAGTTTTGGGTTTTGAGCATAGAGACAGTGAAAAGGTTGTACTTAAGTGATTATTTGTGCAATTCAGTGTCAGAATGGGCCTGCTGGTATGGTGGTAGATTGTATGTTAGTGTACCTTGAGGTTCTAGGTTCGAACCTTCTTGTGGGCGTTTTGTGGAACTATTTTTAATTTTGTTAATTGATAATTTAGTTTAAGTTTTTAATTGATGTGAATTTATACTTTTTCATTTATTTTTATTTTGATGTTTATTCTTTATTTTTGGGTTTTTCACGATTTCTTTCTCTCATTTTTTCTCTCTCCATTATTTTTCTACTGTTTGTTTTTTAAAAAAAGTGATTCAAAAAGAACGTGTTTTCTTCGATTGCTGGAAGTACGCTCCTTTGTCATCTTTTTTATCGTCGAAGCAGGTGTGGGTTCCCAACCTTTTTCCTTTCTAGTTGTGAATCCTAATCCAACTTTGTGAATAGTCGATTGGGGATGGAATATTGTTGTTTTATGCTTGATTTGTGTGGGATTTTGCATATTTTTGATCTAATGTGATTTGGGAGGTGTTTTGAGGCTGGAAACGGTGTGTGTCTAATATGGGGCCTAGGGATTCCACACAGGCGTGTGTTACAGAATACACGGCTGTGACTGATGACCACACGGGGGTGTAACACCTTCACACGATTGTGTCTGCCCTGCACCTAATATAAGTGAAATGGAACAATGAGTTACATAGCCAGCTCACACAGTCGTGTCTTTGCTTCACACGGGTATGTGCCCCCGTCACACGACTTTGTGCTACCCTACACATAAGCATTTTGACCCCCACACGGCCGTAGCACACGGGCGTGTGTCCCTATCTCGCCAAATTATTTTTAGGTCAAAGTTACTTGTAATTGCTGCTTTGTATGATCTAGCCCTTGGTTAAGCTCTAGTGAGGGTGTTTATGACTCTGATCTGAGTTTGAATAATGTGTTATTTGTGATTGGGTATATGACATGTTTGATTCTGAACCCGATTAACTGGGTGAGTGTGTGTGTGCAACTGGTTCTTTCTGATTGATTGGATGTGAATGTCTGCTTCTGATTAATTATCTGAGACTAGTATTCTGGTTGTGTACATTTGACTGCATACATATATACATATGCATAAACTATTTTGGGAGGGATTGTGAAGAGAAGGGAGTCTGATCTGATCTGGCAGCTGCTCTGCTAGTTATTACTGATAACCCCTAGTACTCAGAGGGTCGTAGGCGGTCCTAATACCCTGAGGGTCGTGAACATTATTGGTAACAGTATAGCGGATTACTGTATTGCAATGTACCGCATTAAACAGTACAGCTGTACCTCGGCTTACCGCATTACACAGTACAACTTATACGCTAGCTTTGCTGCGTAATATATCTCATCTGGCAGTTCATACTGCATGTCTGTACCGTAGTCTTTCGTATGGCACTGTACAGCTTACTGATAGCCCCTAATACCCAGAGGGTCGTAGGCATTCCCAATTCTCTAAGGGTCGAGGACAATGCTGATGTCTATCATTGTCGAGCAACCCAGGATGACATCATATGGAGTGTAGGGTTGGATGGATTGGTTGATTATATCCCCATCTAAAGTGATTGGTTGGAAGAGTTTACAGCTCTATTGAGGTGTGATGGGGGACGGAGATGGTGTGTTGGCTAGATGGGTGGGTTATTTTATAACTTATTTGCACTCATATGTATCTGATTGTATCTGTGTGACTGAATATGATTGTACTGCTCGATAAAAATGTCCGAATAATATGATTGACTGAACGTGACATTGTATTTAGATGTGATTAACTTATTGACTGTAAGGCACATGTGCCTAAGAGGATTCTGTAGATAAGATTGCTACTGTCCGACTGAATAGTTACTGAAAGGGACTAAGGCCCCAACTGAAAACTGATTCTGATTTTGGAAATGGACTTAGGCTTAGTTTGTAACTACTGACAGAGCCATATGACTGTAAAATTACATATGGTCTGTGTCTATTTTTAGTCGGTCTATAAGTATGTTTTTTTTTTCTGAACTGCTTCTAATTTCCTAGTTTCCCTTCTGTAGTTTAATTGGTTTGATCTCACACTGAGCTCGAGTAGCTTACCTCCTCTTCTGTTTCCCCTTTTAGGTACAGTTCTAGATTATGGATTCTGGACAGAGTACGCGGAGGTCTTGGGCAGTCTTGGTGGAAATCAAATATTAGTTTAAATTTTTAATTACTATTCGGTTTTTATTTTCGAACCGTAAGGTTTATAATGCTGTGGTACAATTTTAGTTTTAAACGTACATATATGCTTCTGGATTCCTAATAAAATATATGTTTTGGGAAATGGAATTAAAATCGATTGGTTTTGTAAAAAAATTTCACACGATCACTTCGGTAATCAATGTAGCATTCCGAATTCGGTCTAAACTCCTAGACCAGGTTTTAGGGTGTTACATTCCATTAGGCACGAGGCCAACAACTTCTATGTCTATGCATTTTTATTATAAATTGCTATAGCCATTGCTTAGAATAAAACTTTCAATGGTAAAATAATAAAGTACATAAATTGTAACAGCCCGATTTTTTGTACTGTCAAAAATAGTGATTTCGAGACCACAATTCCAAGAATGAGTTAGTAAATATTATTCATTAATATTTACAAGCTTATTATAGTGTTATATTAATCCTTGATTTGATAGTTGGTTGAATTGGTTAGTAATGTTGATGTACGAGGTCAACCATAAGAATTATTGACTACCTAGTTAAATGTATTTCATAAGAATTGATCAAGGTGTTATGTGGTAATTAGCCACATTTGCCTAGTAATGAAAGATTAGTATTGGCTATTTAAGTAGAAATCTTGAGTGGATGGAAATATAGTTTCATTCTCATCTTCCTCTACCAAAAGCATCTCCATTAGAGAAGAAAGAACAGCTCTAGGTATTCTTGAACAATCGACTTTGCATGTAATTATTTTCAAAGCCCATTCTTCATGAATTTTATGTTTTTGAGATCATTGCATCTTGATTTAGCTAATTTCTATGCGTAATTTCAAAACTATTAAAATTTGAAGGGTTGTCATTGATGAATTGAAAGTATTAAGGTATAGATCAAGATCCAAATCAACTAGTAGATAATATAGGAAAAGGAAAAAAAAATGGATTAATCTCTGATATTCTACTTTTGCTGTTGTACCAGGTAAGTTCATATGGTATTATTATGTTTAATTATAAATGTTTGAGTTTGAATGTATATAGAAAATGTTAGCAAATTGGCACATAAGGTAAGAAAAGTATTGAATGGTACAAAAGAATATTCAGATATGTATATGGAGCTCGAATGAATAAAGGATAAAATTGGCATACCAATAGGGCTATTACACATAACATGGGTTGTACAAAAGATGTGAAGAAGATGAAGGAAGTTCACTGATGTTACAAGAATCCAATATTTGTTGCGGATTTCCAATTTTATCTCTACAGAGAAACTAGCGTGTTATCAAATGGAATAGATCTTCTGAGCAAACTGGTGTTTATTGGATGGAATAACTCTTATGAGCAAACTGGTGTGTTGTAGTTTGTTACTCACGTATCCATTTCTATCCATGAAAATTCATCGGGCTAAATAGTTAAAGTGAATGTGTTATTGATTTTATGGTGAAATATATATTGGAAAAAGGTATGAATGCTTAATGGAATGACTTGTGATTTAATGGTACAAAATAAATGGAAAATGTTACATGATTAAATGTGATACACTCACCTTATACATGTGAAATGTATATTAGTTAAGTTATTTATATTAATGTTTTGCGAGGTGAGTTTTATGTTTAAAAACCTATGAACTTACTAAGCATATTTAATGTTTACTCTGTTTCATTACTTGTTTCTTGTAGATAATATTTTGCGGAACTCGGCAGGCAGATAAACCTACAACCTACACTATCTAGCTCCTATTTCGGTAGATTTATTTTAAATTCTACACTAGGTCAAGTGGCATGTATATAAGTTGAATAGTACACAATTTTATTTTGAAAATTGAATGGGAATAGATGATGGTACTTATACGTAAAAATATATATAGATGATGTTTGCTTATATGTATGACAAAGATAAATAGTTTGCTTGATTGAAAACAAACACATCTTCTAAATGTGTTAATTAAATTTTAGTTACATGGCGGATTTATAAATGAGGTATGTTAATTGGATAATATTTAATATAATCAAAACTGCGAATAATACTTTATACGAGCATTTATGGTGAACTGACGTGGCAGATATGACTAGATACGAGTAGTCATGGTGTGTAGACTATATGCAAGAAATATGGCATACTATCTTTTGTGTTTTATTGGCAAACAGTCATTTGTCAGGTAGGTTTTTGGCGAAACCTCTTTTTGTGTTGGGCCATCGGCCTAGTTTCACATACTAGGCCCAATTCGACCGATTTTTGGGTCTTATCTGGATTTTGGGCTCCCAAGCCCAATTTACCATCTCAAGTCCAATTTTCAAGTTCAATTATACATTAGGCCAATTGTTTGACTTGAAAATTAATTTCCAAAAATATCATGTTAGTTTTAATTAATTTTATTAATTTAAATTTATTTGATCAAAATTAATTTTCTCAAAAATCACTTAGATTTTCCAAATTAAATTTTCAAGAAAATTTTTTAATCAAATTCTCTAGTTGAACAATTCTTACGGCCGCCAAATTTAATTCCACATCGAACAAATTGACTCAATTAAATTATTTCCAAAGTAGTAGAATTTTCTTTTGATTCAAATGCAATTCGATCAAGTTTTTGTTGAGCTAGCGGAGGGACCAATCGGACATATACAATTAGGCTCTAATAATTACAATTATGTCTACAAGTATTGTTGCAAATTATTTGCAATTACTTAATCATGAAGTCAGTCCACAAGAAGTATCATGATTGAAAACTCTTTATCGTATACTCTTTACGAAAGTAGTTCATCCAAATGCTTTGTCCAATGACCTTGTCATGTGTGCGTTACCTTTATATGATATCCTTGATTCCTTTGAGTTAAATTCGTTCACTCAATACAATCATATTTTATCTTATTGTCACCATTATGTCTTCTTAATGATTAATATGATCATTTTCAACAAATGACGGTGATAAATTCATCTTTTGAGAACAAGCAACTCGTGGCCACGTTCCATATTTATTAATCCATACAATACGAATGAGAGGATACCATTAACTCTTTAATTGAGTTATGAATTCCACTGTTACTAGTAAAGTCATGCCATACACAAGTCATGTACCCAACATGCTAGCTATCAACTCGATCATCTTCAGAGCATAACCTCCACTTATATCAAAGCACATGAGTTACTTACACATGGTCAGTGACTAACTCAGGATTTAGGTAAATCACACCATCAACGTCACAAGTGAATTAATTTACAAATGGATTCAAAATTAATTCATCTTGGGTCCAGTCCAATGTATCGTTCTGCCAATGAATACATCTATGTCTCTACCCGTGGAATCAACTGCCCCGATAGACAAGACTAGCCATCTCGTCAATTAGAATTGTAGATGACATAATAATCCTTCTCAGTATTTGAATTAAATGCTCACTTTGATTCTTTTACGGGATTACAGACTCGTTTAGATTATCTATTGAAGTAAGTTGTTTTTCTTGCAATGTAAATATTTTTACAATGCCACTTATCATCAGTTTGAACTTAGACAATCAATGAGCTAATATTTGTTTGTCACAATTTCGTTATGCATGTAAAATATGAAAGACAAAAATACAAAGGACATAATAGTGAAATGCGAAATTAACTTTATTGATTTATTCATCATCAAATAAACATTTACATGTTTACTACAATATTGACACATTTCCCAATAGTTCATTCACAACGTATTTTAGTCAGCAATTTATCTGCATGACTAGTGATTTATCCAGAACGTACTAATATCTTTTATCTGTACCGACGAATGGTTTATCCACCTATATTCTTATCGTTAGTAGTTTATCTGCATGACTAGTGATTTATCCACAACGTACTAATATCTTTTATCTGCACCGAGGAATGGTTCATCTGCCAATATTCTTATCATTAGTAGTTTATCTGCAATGGCCATTGGTTCATCCACAACATACTAGCAGCTTTTATCTACACTGATGAATAGTTCATCCACCATATTCTTAGCATTAATAGTTCATTTGCAATGATCAATGGTTCATCCACAACATATTAGCAGCTTTTATCTGCATCGATAGATGGTTCATCCACCAATATTCTTATCATTAGCAGTTCATCTGCAATAACCAGTGGTTCATCCACAATGTACTAGCAGCTTTTATCTGCACCGATAGATAGTTCATACACCAATATTTTTATCGTTAGTGGTTCATCTGCAACAATCAGTGATTCATCCATAAAGTGGTGTAAAGGTATAGGAGTTCTGGGGAACTCTTACTGTGATGTGTAGCGGTGTTGGGTAGGATATTTTTTGATAAACTGAAATTGCATTTTTTCTTATGCATTTACATGGCTGTGAATACCAAGACATTATATTGATGAGTTTATCTAAAATATTGATATTCTGAATTACTATTCAATTGTGATTTATTCTATGAGTCGTTATTATGTATGATATGTCTACCATTTGCACTAATTTCCTTGTGATTGAACTCACACTAAGCTTCATAAGCTCACTCCGCCATTATCTCCATCTTTACAGATCAACCAGATTAGGATGCAGACTTAGAATACGGAGGGCTCGGCTCAAATTAATTTCAATTAAGAAGTATTTTAAATTTACTATTAATTTGTAATTTCTATTATTTTGGGAATTGTATCGCTTTATTTGAATTGTGCCATAAGCTTAGATTTTGGGATTATTTAGCATCCGTGATATTTAATTTGAATTTAGGATGATGAAACCCAGATTTAGAATTAATTTTACATAAAACTATTCTGATTTTACTTGATTAAAACTAAGTTGAATATCACTTTTCCGTTGCTAGTTTTTCAATTAAATTTTGAAGAATAAATAAATTGGAAATTAACTAAGTTTCCAAAAGTAAGTCACCGTTACAAAGAAAATATTTTACTTAATCGGATTTTTGTTAACTCGTGAGTTTTCTGAAAGTGGGTTAAGTTTTCTTCTAAGATAAACAAATGTTTTAAATTAACTGTTTTATAAATGTCGATAGCTTTTTGGGTCTTTTCAGTAGCCAATGTAATCTGTCGAATCCAAACTTAACGTCTAGGCCAAGTTGGAAAGGTTACAATCTTGTATCCTTTAATGAAACCCTTTGAATTTTACTTATATAACATTACTTAGAATTGGGTTTATAAGAACCAAAATAAGAGACTGGGCATATGTGCACGAAAACTGAGCCCGAAAGCTCAATCCAATGTAAATTGGTCAAATATCCCCCTTGCGTGCAATACGAGGCCTGAACTTTTTTTTTTTTACCTTTTTATTTTTTATTTTTTATTTTTTGTTAAATAAACTTATCTAAAATTTCATGATTTTCTCACCAACTAACATCCAAAGTTTCTAACATGCATATTTTTCTAAATTTTGGCATGCATGGGCCTATAAATATCATGCATTGTCGGTCTTCAAATCATCAATCAGAATGCATTCCTCTCCTTTCTCGAAATTCTCTCATTTCTCCCTTCCTCTTCCATCTAGTTACGTACTTTTTGATATGTTCTTCCTACGCCTTGTTTCCCTTTAAAAACGAAAGTGTTTGCTGAATCTTGAGAGATATGCAACCTGTTAAATATCTTTAAGAACAGTGATAACCATGCCTCAAGCATCGAAATCACTCTTCTATTTTCGACCCCATAATTCCAATAGAGTTTTTAATTTGAATTGAAATTTGGTTGTGACACTTAATATTTATAGCGTTTAATTTATTGATATTATATAATTCTATATAATGACAGTGACTTGGATTATGATACATTACCAAAAGTTTTTAAAATAAATTCATGTGATTTCATTTTACTAACATATTATTAGGTCAACTAGTTGTATGTGAAATTTTAATTTGTCAATTATTTGAATATAAATCTAAATATAAAATAAAAATAACATAATAAATATAGACGGGTATAAATAAATTTGTGTTAAATATTTATAAATATGAATATGCTTGATAAAATTCAATACTCATATTTTTTTTATATACTTCATGATCATTTTACAGTCCATGTTCGAAATTCGTAATTGTCCCCCCAACATTATCGTCTCCAAAATTCAACACATAAATATGATGTTAATATTATACATAAATCCAACTCAATTCAAGACAATGCAACCCATAAATACCTCTAACCAGTATACATTATTAAAAATTCAATATGCTAATAAGATTTAACTCACGCGGTTGGATACAGATTATAGAACTAATTATCATTGTAATTTAGAGAATGTTAATGACAGTTCCTTGGTAATTTTTCTTCAGGGTGTAGGATCATTGGGACCCAAAAGTAGAGCATGTTCTCACAATAAAATGAAGAATAAATACTAAAACATTTTAATTTCCTGAAGTAAATATAATAATAATATTATGGTGCCATATGGTAACCGTAGGCATGGAAAATGTGAGTTGCTCTTGCTCACACAAATATGCACTCTGAAATTCTAATGAGACCAATCGCCATACGCAATCACCTTGGCCGCCTATGAAACAAGAAGAAGAAATATACATACAAATTCACCCAACATGGCAAGTAAAAGAAACATCATTGTTTTCACTTTTTGTTGGATTGGGCAACTTTATCCGTTTGCAATAACGACAAGCCATGTTGCCGTTTCTAATTTTTGAGGTATAAATGAAGTAGATAGGGATAGCTAAAGAAAACCCAGTTTCTCCACAAAGAGACAAGCAACATTGTTGAATTCCTTGACTCTACTTGCCAACTCATTTCGCATTATTGCCTTCTAAGAAGCATGCAACAAACAAGACGTGGGGCAAGGAAGATTAAGAAAGGAAATATGTCAGAAACTCTAATACATCAATCCTTATCCTATGAAGAAAGAGAAGGAACAAACAAACCGACCATGTGGATTGTCCATGCACATGGGCATGCAATGCAATGCAATGGTAAAAATATTATAAAAATTTCTGAAGGGTTAGATTATATTTTTTTTATACTCAAAAAATGATAAATTAATTTTTATACGTTGGATCAAATAGTAAATTAATTTTTTATATTGAAAATTTTATCAATTTTTAATGTTAAAATTCGTATGATTGATAAAATATACAAACAGTTACACATAGGGTGTCACGTGCAATTCATATTGACATACATACATGGACCAATTTTTAACAGTAAAAAATAATTAAATTTTTAACAAAAGACTAATTTACTCTTTAATCTAATGTAAAGAAATTAATTTTTTTATTTCTAAATAAACAAAACAAAATACAATTAACTTTCTAATTAAAAAACTTCAGCATACTTTTATCAAAATCCAATGCATATATTAGTTTCCAAGTTTAAACAGAAGGTGTAAGCAAACTCTGTACTTCCTGATATATGCACATCAGATGTGTACCACATATGTGATGATTGATGACTATACATATTCCCCCACTTAGATGGGAACAAATAATATATATCTTTGGTGAAATTGGTGCTTACATCACAGGGAAATTTTATCTTTCTTTTTGGATTTGGGTGACAATCTGACAGGTAATGTGGACCTGCTCCACTTCCCAAAGATGGATAACAGATAATGTTATTGACATTAAATTGTCATCACTTCGATATAATTTACCCTGTAATGTAGATATTATACAATACAAATGGTCCCATATTTAAACCAATTTTTTCTACTTTGCTTTCATCACATGGGCTGCCACTTGCCAGATCTGAATATATTGGTGTATTTATATACTATTATAATAATCATATATACGTAAATATTTTACAAGTATTTTAATATATTAATATTTTAAATTGTATAAATTTAAAACTTAACTTATATTCAATTCTTATATATTTTTAAATTTTAATTATAAATTTATATTAAAATTCTGTATCTTTCAACATTCAAATTTGAGTTCTACCATATCATACTTGAGATTTCTCTGAATTTATATCAACTTAAATTTATCATATGCAAGCTTTATTAGAATATATTTTATAATTTGAATTTGATTATATTTTGTATATACTTGCAAAAGAAATTTTAAAAATAAATAAATGAATTCGTCTGGGCTCTTACCTTGGTTAGTCTTTTCTGAAGTTTTCTATTTTATGAACTATCAAAAAAATTAAAAATTAAAATAATATTTAATTCTTGAATTTGATTTTTTATTTATATTTGTTTTAAAACTTGATAATTTTTTTAAATTTGATCCTTGAACTTAGATTTTTAAAGTGTGATAATATAGTATTCTAAAATTATATTAAATCATCACTTAAAAATTTTAAAAATATAAACAATACAAAATATTAAAAATTAGAAAAAATTAATTTATTTTTAATTTTTATAAGATATGATACAATTTTATAATGCCAAATCAAATCGTACTTTTAATTTGAAAATTCTACCAAGAGTCAAGATAAATAAAATAAAAATAAAAGAACATAAAAATTGAAATTTATCTCAAATAATAAAAAGTGTTTTCCAATTTTATTGATTTATTTGTCCATTTCTAAGGTATTTTTTAATTTTCTTTCTTTTTTACTGAATTGTCTCACATCAGCTTATATCTGATTAATCAATTTTGAGTTTTACCTTTCAAATGATTAAATGAATCGTAAACTGTTGACCAAAATAATAAGAAAACTTTTTCATAAATTAAACTAACACTTTGTGGGTATTTCTTTAGTTGTTCCTACTTGATATTGATTTTGTGGGTATATTTCATGTATTTATGAAGACTAATATTCAAGGTGTTTATTATTATGGTTACCAATAATGTTAGGTTATTATTTGATATATTAGTAATGTAGTTTTTAAATTTTATAATTGGATTTAAGATGCTATCATATATCTTTAATTAATATTTAAAAAAAGTAAAAATTAAATAAATAAAGCACATGATTACTTCTTAAGTTCAAGGGTTAAGGAATTTCATCCAATCAAATAATAATCCATAAGGTTATTTTTAACGTTTGAAATTAATTTCTTTTATTTTTAAAAAATATAATGTGTTTAATTTATCATTACATCTAAATATTTTTATGATATGAACAATAATTTACAGTTATAGATATCTAAAAAAATTGTACCAATGGATTAAGTATTTCATTAAAAATAAAATATGAGATTCTTAAGGTTTTGGAGATTGAATATGATAATGTGGATAGGTACTAGAATTTTGGTTGATATATATATATATATATATATATATATATATTAATCTTCAAAAGTAGAATTTATTTGTTGATTGGGATAATCTAATAATTAAATCGATAGTTTACTTATTAAATAAAAATCAATATCATCATTGATATAGACTTTATCATTAATTTGTTTAAGATTAAAACTCCCTCCTATTATTGACTTCAAAGGAACCTAGTATATATCTTAAACAATATAAAATTTAAAACTTTAATATATTAAGTAAGCATTTATTCTTAGATACTTTTTTTTGAAAGATTATTATCGATAGTTATTTTTGAAATTATTGTATTTTAATTAAATTAAGAATATATATTTTTAAAATTTAATTATAGGTTTTGATCATAACTATTTTTGTGATACAATATTTAGAACTATTTATAACTCTTCTTCAATTCATAAATAGGAGGATAATGCATTTCAATGCATCCGAACCTACATTCTCCTGCATTGATAACAACGCCCATATCAATCAAGTTAAGACTTAATAGATAATATTTTAAATTTTAACCAATTCATTTTATGTTGACGTGAACGTTGACATGAAAAAATAATATAATAAAATTTTGCTTATTTAGACAAACAAATTTAAAAAATACTTTTATCTTTTACTTTAATACATACAAAAATGTTATTAACTACAAAATATTTAATTTAAATCTCTAGAGTGCTAGTTTAATCTATCAAATTGAAATACATAACAAAATAATAATAATAAAGATCAACCTGCTAAAATATTTGTTATCAACCTTTAGAAGCTAATATTCAAAAGTCATTGCTTAAAACAGTGTTGTTTGGTTGAGATTTGAGATATGAAAGTGAGAGGCTCTCAACCATTGAATATGATATTTCTTTTTCAAATTTAGTAAATTAAAATTTTTATACCTTTTATAGCTCTCATAAATGAGCAACCGTGTCATGATGAGAGTAGTGTGGAAGTAAATGTTGTCGCCAAGGCATTAAAAACAATCGTCACATTAACTTCAAATACCATCAATAATGTTTTCAATTTTTCAAGTTCACCAATTTTGGAAATGATCATATAAGAATACATCATGACAATTGTTGA
The DNA here is from genome assembly GCF_025698485.1 of Gossypium arboreum. Taxonomy (NCBI): domain Eukaryota; kingdom Viridiplantae; phylum Streptophyta; class Magnoliopsida; order Malvales; family Malvaceae; genus Gossypium; species Gossypium arboreum. Next base: position 134,478,279 of record NC_069075.1, read on the forward strand.
GAAATATGTTTATATTATAGTTAATATGTAACTATTTTCTATCTATTTAAACAATGAATAAAAAATTAAATTAATTTTATATTTTATTATTATATTTTTATATTTTGCATGCACAGCGAAATTGTATAAGCAAATATTAACTTATTGATTATTTAAGCTCAAACTAAAGATAAGTTGCATTGTAAAAACGTTTACATTGCAATAAAGATAACTTACCTCAGTAAATAATCTAAAAAATAAGTTTGTAATCCTATAAAAGAATCGAAGTGAGCATTTGATTGAAATACTAAAAAGGATTATTATGTCATCTACAATTCCAATTAGGGAGATGGCTAGTCTTGGCTATCGGAGTAGTTAACTCCACGAGTAGAGACTAATATGTATTCATTGGTAGAATGATACATTGGATTGGACCCAAGATGAATTAATTCTAAATCCATTTGTGAATTAATTCACTTGTGATGTTCATGGTGCGATTTACCTAAATCCTGAGTTAGCCACTGACCATGCATATACAACTTATGTGTTTTGATATAAGTGGAGGCTTATGCTCTAAAGATGATCGAGCCTATAGCCGGTATGTTGGGTACATGACTTGTGTATGGCATGGCTCTAATAGCAACAATGGAATTCATAGCTTAATTAAAGAATTAATGATATCCTCCATGTAACGCCCCAAAATTTTAAGTTTTAACTGGGAAAAATCTGCTGTAATTAATTTTTATATTTCTGGTTCTGTGTTCTGCTTCTGTGTTTAAAGTCTGGGGTTTGAATTACATTATCAAAGTTTTATTGTTTTTAAAACAACCCAGAAGCAAGCTTCGCTCGCTTAAGTTCAATTCGTTGTGTTATTGTGACAATAATAAGCCTGCTAGTTCACTGGTTAAGCATTTGTCTGTATTCTGTCTGGTACCGAGTTTGAATCCCATCGTATGCATTAGAAGGTATTATTTTTGGCTATTGCCGAAAGAAGGTGGTTAACCTTTAAGAATCTGAAAGTTCTTATTTTCTTCTTGTACGTTACTTTTTCTCTTTTCTTCCCTTCTTTTGTTTTTTTCATTTACTCTTTTGAACTTTGATTTTTCTCCAGTTTTGGAACAATTCGGTGCTTTTTGTTAGGTCGTCGGAATATTGAGGATAAGTATTTTCGTCTTCTACTTTCAATGCGAATTCTGTGGTGTCAACAAAAGTTGTCAAAATGGTTTATTCGAAGTAGGTTTTACCAAGTGGTGGAATGTTGTTAATTGATTGTTTGCTTGTCTTGTTTAGGCAATAAAATCGCAAAAGACTCTAACCCTCCGTTTTAGTACGATATATTACATCTTGAGCAATGTGAGTGTATGAATTAGAAGAGGTTAATGTCGAAATTCTCGACAAGTTGTTGTTAGATTAATGTAGTGAGAATATGGAATTGATTGTGAAATTTTGGTTGTGAAATGATTAATTAGGGTCTGGAAAGTCTCCGAAACAGTTTCCGACAAAGCAAAATCAGGTGCGTAACGAAATTCTCAAGTTTTGCAAGTTTCGGGTCGCCAAAAATAGTGGCTGTCAACGCCACATGGCCAAGCACACGGGCATACAGCCAGGCACACGGGCGTGCGGCTAAGCCGTGTGAGCCACACGGGCATGTGGTAGGTCATCCAATCAGCTGTGTAACTCATTGTTTTTGAATTAGGACCACATGGGCTAGCACACAGGCATGTGTCTAAGCCGTGTGTGGTCAAATAGTGCAAGGTTCACACAAGTACAAGATACGGCCGTGTGCCTAAGCTGTGTAATTTGTTGTTTATGGATTAAAGACCACACGGGCCAGCACACGGAGGTGTGCTTAGGTCGTATGAGTCACATGGGTAAGGACACGACCGTGTATCCAAGCCGTGTAATTCTCTGTTTATTGATTGGTAGCACACGGGTACACGACACGGGCATAAAGCAGGCCATGTGAGTCACACGGGTAAGGACATGGCCGTGTTCAGGCCATGTGACATTTACTGTGGTTTAGAAACCCATTTTATGACCGTAACCATTGTTGTGACTGGTATTGATTATCTGTGACTTGTTTGATATGAGATGAGATACAATGAGAAATTATTGTTAATATACAAGTGATATCTCACTGATATATCTGTGAGTGTAATGTTAAATTTTGTGTTCTGAATATGTTAGATTGGAGAAGTGCGAAGAAGGAAGTATTATGTTCTGAACTGTGGTTTAACCACTTTCTGATTGAATCTAAATTTGGCGTTTAATGCAAAATGTGTTATCGGTGTGATTCTGTAACGTGTCAAATCGACACATTGCGGTGTGTAGGGATGGATGGACATTGAACATCTTTAATGGTGTGTTGGGTTGGTTGGAGACAGTGTGTAGTGGTTGAAAACTAGGAAAAACTCTTGTGAATCTATTATTCTATCGGATTATGCATGATGATAAACCACTACTGTTCATATATGTTATCTGAGTATATTTAAATCTGCTCTATAATAAGATTGTGAATATTAGAACTGTTTAACATTTTGAATAAGGTCACTTCATGATCGTATTAAGTTGAATTACTTATTCTTGGTTACGCATTGAGTTTACGACTCACTTTGTTATATTTGGCTTTTAAGTGACCCACCGAACTGAACGGGATCGATGTCGTGGCAGCTTGGTCAACTAAATTAATCTATTTTGCTTAATATGAGATTATGTTGCTAATATGTTATGGATTTATGATGTTGGAGCACCAAAACCTTTTGGGTGGCTATTTGAAGTTCTATAATTAAATTTATCTATATTATTAACTTGTTAACGACTAGTATGATGTTGCAACTCTCTAAATTCAGTCTGGAAGTCTATGCCAGGGTTAAGGTGTTACATTTAGTAGTATTAGAGCCAGATTAATCAACACTCAGACTGTGTTTGGGCTCCTAATATATGAGAAAAGTAGTGAGTAACGATTAACAATTGAATTAATGCGAAAACATGGAAACTGTATTTAGTAACTGAGCTCCCGACGTTGATCCTGTAAGTATAATTTTCATTGTTTTATTGTCATAAAGACTGTGATTATGAAACTGATATGTGTGGTGTGGATTGATGGAATTGATATATCAGATGTTTAAACTAATCTGTAAATTTCGCTATTGTAGTCTGATTAATATGATGAGTTCGTGCGGTAGTTGTCGAAGTGGTAGGAGAGGGCGTTGAGGACGCCGAGGAGGACAAGCTCGAGCAGAGTCTTCCTCAATGGATAGTATGCCCAATTTAGAGACTAGCGAGACAGTTGGTACTCCCACTGCTGAGGCGGAGTCCCGGACTCCGCTGCTGAGGCGGAGTCCCGGACTCCGACGGCTGGAGATGATACACTGTCCCAAGCTATGGTTCGGGCACTTGAGAGGGTTGTTGGAACCCATTTAGGATCAGAAAGTCGAGGGTCGATTACTGAACGACTTCGTTCAAATGGTGCTGAACTGTTTAGGGGCGTCATTAGAGTTGCTCCTACTGTTGCTAAGTACTAGCTCGAGGCTACCGAATGAATTAGAACTGATCTCGACTGTACTTTTACTCAGAAATTACGGGGTGCTGTCTCTTTATTGCAAGATGAGGCCTACTAGTGGTGGTTAACTGTTGAGCAAAGTGCTAAACTAGGACAAGTGAATTGGGACTACTTTAAAAATGCCTTCCAGGGTAAGTATGTAGGGGCAAGTTATGTTGAAGCTTGTCAAAGCGAGTTCATGAGTCTAGTCCAGGGCAATAAGTCGGTCGCTGAGTATGAGGCTAAGTTTTTACGACTGAGTAGGTATGCTCGAGCCTTGGTAGCTTCTGATTATGATAAGTGTATATAGTTTGAAGAAAGTTTGAGGTACGACCTGTGTGTTCTGATAGATCCTTAGAGGGAGCGAGTATTTACTGTTTTAGTTGACAAGGCAAAGATTGTGGAAGAGGTAAAACGCCTTGAACGCGAATGTTGTGACCATAAGAGAGGTCAGCTTAAGGGGAAGAGGGATTCGGGTCCCTCTGGTTCAGTTCAGCACCCTAAGAAACGGGCGAGGTTTGAGAGGCCTTCGAGGGCCAAAACGTCCTCAGTAGTGGCCAAGGTTTAGTTGTATGGTGAGTACGGGAAGCGCCACCCAGGCGAGTGTTGGAGAAAATTGAGAGCGTGTCTCCATTGTGGTTCGATGGAGCATCGAGTTAGGGATTATCCCTAACGGTTGGATTCTGTGCCAACTGGGGCACAAACTCAGACTTCTAATCCTATCCGACAGACGAGAGAAACTCAACAATCTTTTTGTGGTCGCAGTGCTAGTAGATCTGGGAGAGGTCAGAGGGCACCGGCTAGAGGTGCTGATCAGACTGAGGCTTGTCAGCCGATAGTAGTTTATGCGACTAGACGCCCTGATAAGAGCGATGATGCTGATGTCATTGCAGGTACTTTCTTTATTCATTCTGGTTCGTATTATGCTCTTATTGATATCGATTCTACACACTCGTACATAGCTAGTGCTGTTTCTGCATCTTTGGGTCTATCTACTGAAAATACGACTAGAGCTATTTCTGTAATTAGCCCATCGGTTCAGTCAATTCGAGTCGATAGGATATATTGATGGGTACCGTTAGAACTTCAGGGCATGGTATTTCCTGCCGATTTAATAGAATTACCCTTCTACAAATTTGATTTGATATTAGGAATGGATTGACTTATTGGGCATCGAGTCAGTCTAGATTGTGCAACTAAAAGGGTTACTTTAAGACCGACCGAAACTGAGGAGGTGATCATGGTTGGTAAGCGACGAGATTACCTTTCTAATGTAGTCTCTGCTCTTGTAGCTAAGAATCTAATTCAGAAAGGGTGTGAGGTGTATGTCGCCTACATATAGGATTCTGCCCCCAAAAAGCTATCTAGAGGAGATATCCGTACGGTTAAGGAGTTCCCAGATATATTTCTCGAGGAATTGCCTAGAGTACCTCTAGACAGAGAAGTAGAATTTGGAATTAACCTGCTACCTGGTACGGCTTCTATGTTTATTGTGCCTTATCTCATGGCACCAAATGAGTTGACCGAATTGAAAGCCCAAATTTAGGAACTTCTAAATCAAGGATTTATTTGACCTAGTGTGTCTCCGTTGGGGGCACCGATATTGTTATTTAAGAAGAAGGACGGGTCAATACGAATGTGTATTGATTACAGACAGTTGAATAAACTGACAATTAAGAACAAGTATCCATTACCAAGAATTGACGATCTGTTTGACCAGTTTTGATGAGCGTCTATCTTTTCTAAGATTGACTTATGCTCCGAATATCATCAACTTAAGGTTAAAGAAACTGATGTGTACGAAACTGCTTTCAGAACTCGATATGGATTACGAGTTCTTGGTTTTGGGGTTAACAAATGGCCCGGCGGCATTTATGGATCTGATGAATCGAGTGTTCTAACCGTATTTAGATCAGTTTGTGGTAGTCTTCATTAATGACATCTTAATCTACTCAAAGATCAAGACGGAGCATGATGATCATCTTCATATTGTACTTCAGACACTTCGAGAAAAACAGTTATATGCTAAGTTCAGTAACTGCAAATTTTGGTTACAGGAAGCCGCCTTTTTGGGTCATGTGGTGACGGCTGAGGGGATCCGAGTTGACCCCAAGAAAATCGAAGCAGTTGTTGAATGGAAACAGCTGGAAAATGTGTCTAAACTTCGTAGTTTCTTAAGCTTAGCCGGATATTATCGGAGGTTTGTCGAAGGATTTTCTTTGGTTGCGTCACCCTTGAGAAAGTTGTTACGTAAAAACATCATGTTTGTGTGGTCTGAAACTTAGCAATCTAGTTTCGATAAGTTGAAGTCTGTTCTGATGTAGGCCTAGGTATTAGTGCAACTTGAATCGGGCCAAGAATTTGTGGTATACAGTAATGCCTCACATGGTGGTTTAGGTTGTGTACTAATGCAAGATGGAAAGGTGATTGCTTATGCATCACGACAACAAAAAACACACAAAGTTAGCTACCTGACTCATGATCTCGAGTTAGCTGCAGTTGTGTTTGCTTTGAAGATATTAAGGCACTATTTATATGGTGAAAGGTGTATTATTTACACCGATCATAAGAGTCTCAAATATTTGTTGACTCAGAGGAAGCTAAATCTTCAGCAACAACGCTGGGTTGAATTATTTAAGGATTACGATTGTACAATTGAGTATCACCAGGGAAAAGCTAATGTGATAGCTAACACCCTTAGTCGTAAAGCTATGGTTGATCTGAAAACGATGTTTGCTCGTTTAAGTTTAATAGAAGATGGAATATTATTGGCTGAACTTCAAGTTAAATTGAATTTGATAGAACAGATTCAGACTAAACAGTTGAACGATGAATTTTTAATTCAATGTATGCAGCTTGTTGGCTTGAACGAGAATTTTGATTATAGTTTGAACAGTGACAATGTAGGAGGTTCATTGTAGTCCTTATGCTATGCACCCGAGCGGGAATAAAATGTATCAAGATCTACGGAAATTATATTGGTGGCCTGGACTAAAACGAGAGGTGGTCGCTTTTGTTTCACGTTGTTTGACTTGTTAAAAGTTAAAGCCGAACACCAGTTACCTTTTGAGTTGTTACAACTAGTTAATGTTCTATAGTGGAAGTGAGAGTGGATAACTATGGATTTTGTTACGGGTTTACCTTTAACCCCTACTAAGAAAGATTCGATTTGGGTCATCGTTGATCGATTGACCAAGTCAGCTCATTTCATTCCGATCCGAACGGATTATTCCTTACAAAAATTGGCTAAGCTATACATCGCTAAAATTGTGAGACTACACGAAATTCCAATATCGATTATTTCGGATAGAATTCCACGGTTTACCTCCCAATTCTGGAAGAAACTTCATGAAGCACTAGGTGTAACAGCCCAAATTTCAGTGATATCGGAATAGTGATTTGTGATCACTAAATCCAACATGTGAGTTTAGATATTAGTAAGTAAAAGTTAACTGTGGTTTTAGAAATGATTTCGAATTAGTGAAATTATGAATTAAAAGAAATTTGTAGATTAAATAAGATAAAAACGAGGTATTGAGACCTCGAATTCATAAAATGAGCCATAAATATTTTTATAAATATTTATGGAGTGTTAGTAAGTTAGTATTAAAGTTTCGTTAAGAAATTTTAAGGTTTCGGTAGTCAATTGGGTAAAAAGGACTAAATTGAATTAAGTTTAAAATTGTGAAATATGATTAAATAGCTCTAGTAATAATTAAAGGAGGACTAAATAGGCAATTAAACACCTATTATTGGGCTGGACGGCATGAGGTGCAGGAAAAATAAAAATCAAGTGTGAACAAGGGGCAAAATTGGAAATAAAGTAAAAATTAAATTGTAAAATATGATATATTAGGTAAAATCTAGAGTTTTCTTTATTTTTCTTCATCTTCTCCAGTAAAAACACCATTGAAGGGTTCTTTTAAGCTGGTCTTTCATATTTTATTACATGTAAGCTCAATTCTTGATTATTTCTTGTAATTTTTGTGATTTTGAGTCTTTTACAACTAGGTCCTAATATCTAATTCATTAGTTTTTGCTTTTTTGAATATTTTATAAAGTTACCATGAGTAAGTGCTGAAATTTTATGATGATTTATCATGGAATTAAGGTTTTAATTTCATTATATGATGATTTTATGAAGAGATTTGCATAGAAATTTATTTTGGGACCTAATTGTGAAAGTTGTTGGAATTAGAGTTTTGTGTTGAATCTTGGAATATCAAAGGCTGTGAAGTAGTTTGTATAGTTATATAAAATGATATTTGAAAGGAATTAGTTTAATTTATGAATGAATTGAGCAGGGACTAAATTGTAAAAATTAAAAGGTTTGGGATAATTGTGTAATTTTGAAAATTAAGCGCATAAATTGTGAAATAGAATGGAATTGAAATAGATGCTAATGAAGGAATGATTTTATAATTATAGATCAAGAAAACGAAGTGAATCGTGAAAAGGAAATAATTCAAGAATAGTACGACTTTTGCAAATTAGCCCAGGTAAGTTCATATGGCAAAAATTTCAATGTTTGATATGAAAATCTTATGACTGTTAAAGTATTTTATTGTAGATGTAAACTATCAAATTGTATTAACTAATAAATCATGTGTGACTAAAAGAACAAATTAGTTTGGAACAATGGTTTTGAGTGCTTTCATTTTATAACCATAATGAATTGACGAAAAAGATATGATATGTACTTCCGTATAATACGATAGCTGGGCTATGGCATCGGTACAATGTGATAATGTGATTCCGTATAAGACTATAGCTGGGCTATAGCATCAGTACAATATGATAATGTGATTCTGTATAAGACCATATCTGAGATATGGCATCGGTATGATATGTGATCCGTATAAGACCATGGTAGGGCTATGGCTTCAGTGTATGATGTGTGACAATGAGAAAGTCCATAGTTTACTACGGCAATGTGATAATGAAGCACTCAATTCCATTATTGTTCCTTAATTTGACAATGGAAATAAATAAGAAATGGGCCCAAAAGAATTAAGTTCGTGAATTGCATCATGAAAATTATTCAAATGAGTTTGTTAATGAAGTTGTGATTTGCAAGATGAAATAGTTTAACTAATACATATATAATTGTGTACAGTGTTCGGTAAGATTTTTGTTTTTATGCCTATGAGCTTACTAAGCTTCTATAAGCTTACTTGTGTATGTTATTTATTTTGTAGATTGACTTATATACATACGGAGGATCGGATCTAAATCAAGGGTCACACTATCCAGATTTACTCTGGTAGATTTTGTTAAACAACTTTTTTGTTTATATGGCATGTATAGGAGTTGATATGATAATGTAATTGTGTGAATAATTAAGTATGCAAACTATATTGAATGTGATGTTTTGTGATTGGAAAATGAAATATACATGTTTTGGCTTGAAATAATTGATTGGTTGGATTCTATTAGTGTATAATTGTATTTAGGTACAAGAAATGGATAAAAAGAATGTTATTTGATTAAGAAATACAAGTAAATGTTTTGGGCATGAATAGGGTGTGTCTAGTATGTGAAAATAGCTTTAAAATGGTCAAAAATTATGTTTTCACACGGCCAAATCACATGGGCGTGTGCCCAGGCCGTGTGGAAAAGCCAGAATACGGGCATGTTCAAGGCCACACGGGCGTGTCCCAGGCCATACGACCGCGTGCCCCTATTTTCAAGGAAAATTTTCCAAAGTTCCTAGTTTAGTCCCAATTCATTTCCTAAGCATATTTTAGGCCTTGTAGGTCTATATTAGGGACTTAAAGATGAAATTTCACAAATTTTAAATTGAAATACAAATTTATGACAAGGTTTTATACGGTTATTATTGTTTAATTCAGGTAGCATCTCGAACCCTGTTCCGGCGTCGAATATGGGCAGGGGTGTTACACTAGGCACCTGACTCAATTTTAGTACTGTTTATCATCCTCAGACTGACGGTCAGTTGGAGCGTGTTATTCAGATTCTCGAAGACATGTTTCGAGGTTGTGTGATAGATTTTAGAGGTAGCTGGGAAGAATACTTACCTTTAGCGAAATTCGCATACAATAATAGCTTCCAGGCCAGTATACAGATGGCACCATACGAAGCTTTATATGATCATAAGTTGAATAAACATTGAGTATTAGGTCCTTAGCTGGTGTCCGAGACTGAGAATACTGTGAAAATAATTCGTGACCAATTGAAAACTGCTTCTGATCGACAAAAGTTTTATGCGGATTAAAAAAAGAAGGAGATTGAGTATTCTGTTGGTGAGCAGGTTTTCTTGAAGGTGTCACCGTGGAAGAAAGTTCTCCGATTTGGATGTAAGGGTAAGTTAAATCTGAGATACATTGGACCTTACCGTATACTAAAATGGGTCAGACCTGTTGCCTATTAGCTAGAATTGTCGCTAGAGATGGATCAAATTCATAATGTATTCCATGTCTCAATATTGAGACATTATAGGTCAGATCTGTTGCATACTATTATTGTTCACGAGATTGAACTGCGACCTGATTTAACCTTCGAAGAGGAACCCATACAAATATTAGACCATGATGTCAAGGTGTTGAGGCAAAAAGTCATCTCTCTAGTTAAAGTCTTGTGGCAGAACCACGGTACTGAGGAAGCTACGTGGAAATCAGAAGAATCTATTCGAAAACAATATCCGTATTTATTCGATTCAGGTAAAATTTCGAGGCCGAAATTTCTTTTAGGGGGAAAAAGTTGTAATGCCTCAAAATTTTAAGTTTTAACTAGGAAAAATTTACAGTAATTAATTTCTGTATTTCTGGTTCTGTGTTCTGTTTCTGTGTTTAAAGTCTAGGGTTCGAATTACATTATCAAAGTTTTATTGTTTTTAAAACAACCCACAAGCAAGCCTCGCTCTCTTAAGTTCAATTCGTTGTGTTATTGTGACAATAATAAGCCTGTTGGTTCACTGGTTAAGCATCGGTCTATATTTTGTCTGGTACCGAGTTTGAATCCCATCGTATGCATTAGAAGGTATTATTTTTGGCTATTGCCAGAAGAAGGTGGTTAACCTTTAAGAATCTGAAAGTTCTTATTTTTTTCTTTTACGTTACTTTTTCTCTTTTCTTCCTTTCTTTTGTTTTTTTCATTTACTCTTTTGAACTTCGATTTTTCTCCAATTTCGGAACAATTCGGTGCTATTTGTTAGGTCGTCGGAATATTGAGGATAATTATTTTTGTCTTTTACTTTCAATGCAAATTCTATGGTGTCAACAAAAGTTGTCAAAATGGTTTAGTCGAAGTAGGTTTTACCAAGTGGTGGAATGTTGTTAATTGATTGTTTGATTGTCTTGTTTAGGTAATAATATCGCAAAAGACGCTAATCCTCCATTTTAGTACGATATATTACATCTTGAGCAATGTGAGTGTATGAATTAGAATAGGTTAATGTCGAAATTCTCGACAGGTTGATGTTAGATTAATGTGGTGAGAATATGGAATTGATTTTGAAATTTTGGTTGTGAAATGATTAATTAGGGTCTGGAAAGTCTCCGAAACAGTTTCCAACAAAGCGAGATCAGGTGTGTAATGAAATTCTTAATTTTTGCAAGTTTCAGGTAGCCAAAAATAGTGGTTGTCAACGCCACACGGCCAGGCACACGAGAGTGCGGCCAGGCCATGTGAGCCACATGGGTATGTGGCAGGTCGTGTGATCAGTCGTGTAACTCACTGTTTGTCGAATTAGGACCACACGGGCTAGCACACGAGCATGTGTTTAGGCCGTGTACGGTCAAATAGTGCAGGGTTCACACGGGTATAAGACACTGCCGTGTGTCTAAGCCATGTAACTCGTTGTTTATGGATTAAGGACCACACGGGCCAGCACACGGACGTGTGCTTAGGCCTTATGAGTCACATGGGTAAGGAAACGGTCGTGTGTCCAAGCCATGTAATTCTCTGTTTATTGATTGGTAGCACACGGGTACACGATACGGGCATGTAGCAGGCCGTGTGAGTCACACGGTCAAGGACACAGCTATGTGTCCAGGCAGTGTGACATTCACTGTGGTTTAGAAACTCGTTTTACTACCGTAATCGTTGTTGTGACTGGTATTGACTATCTGTGACTTGTTTGATATAAGATGAGATACAATGGGAAACTATTGTTAATATACAAGTGATATCTGACTGATAAATCTGTAAGTGTAATGTGAAATTCTGTGTTCTAAATGTGTTAGATTGGAGAAGTGCGAAGAAGGAAGTATTCTGTTCTGAAAAGTGGTTTAACCACTTTCTGATTGAATCTGAATTTGGCGTTTAACGCAAAATGTATTAGCATCTATGATGCAATTCTGTAACGTGTCAAATCGACACATTACGATGTGTAAGGATGGATGGACATTGTACGTCCTTAATGGTGTGTTGGGTTGGTCGGAGATGGTGTGTAGTGGTAGGAAACTAGGAAAAACTCTTGTGAATCTGTTCTTCTATTGGATTAAGCATGATGATAAACCACTACCGTTCATATATGTTATCTGAATATATTTAAGTTTGCTCTATAATGAGATTGTGAATATTAGAACTGTTTAACATTCTAAATAAGGTCACTTCGTGATCATATTAAGTTGAATTACTTATTCTTGATTACGCATTGAGTTCATGACTCACTTTGTTATGTTTGGCTTTCAGGTGACCCACCGAACTAAACGGGATCGATGTCGTGGCAGCTCGATCAACTAAATTAATCTATTTTGCTTAATATGAGATTATGTTGCTAATATGTTATGGATTTATGATGTTGGAGCACCAAAACATTTCTGGTGACTATTTGAAGTTTTGTAATTAAATTTATCTATCCTATTAACTTGTTAACGACTGTTATGATGTTGTAACTCTCTAAATTCGGTCTGGACGTCTAGGCCAGGGTTAGGGTGTTACACTCCATTGACATTGTATGAATTGATAAATATAGAACGTGGCCATGGGTTGCTTGTTCTCAAACTAGCAATTTATCACAGTCATTTGTTGACAATGATCACATTAATCATTAAGAAGATACAATGGTGACAGTGAGATAAAATAGGATTGTATTGAGTGAACGAATTTAACTCAAAGGAATCAAGGATATCATATGAGGGTAACACATACATGACGAGATCATTAAACAAAGCAGTTAGTTAAATTGCTTTCGTAAAGAGTATACAATAAGGAGCTTTCAATCATGATATTTCTTGTGAATTGACTCCATGATTGAGTAATTATGAATTATCGAAACAATGCTTTTGGACATAATTACAATTACTAGAGCCTAATTGTATATGTTGGATTAATCCTTCTACTAGCTCAACAAAAGCTTGATCGGACTGCATTTGAATTAGAAGAAAATTCTATGACTTTGGAAATAATTTAATTGAGTTTATTTATTCGATATAGAATTAAATTAGGTGGTCGTGAGAATTGTTCAACTAGATAATTTGATTAAAGAATTCTCTTGAAAATTTAATTTGGAAAATCTAGGTGATTTTTGGAAAAATTAATTTTGATCAAGTAAACTTAAATTAATCAAATTAATTAAAATTAATACGATATTTTTGGAAATTAATTTTTCAAGTCAGATAATTAGCCCAATGGGTAATTGAACTTGAAAATTATACCTGAGATCGTAAATTGGGTCTAAGAGCCCAAAATCGAGACAAAACCCAAAAATTGGTCGAACTAGACCCGATATGTAAAATCAGGCCAACAGTCCAACCGATGGCTAAACCAGAACGGTTGGGTTGTCACAGACCCGGACCGAACTGACAGTAGCTGAACCGGCTCAAGGTGCCATAAAGGTGTCGCACCCGCACCACCAAATGCCGGCGGTGGTTACTCTTTGGTGGTTGAGCAATGGAAGAGTTACACTCTTACTGGACTCTACCGGAGAATTTGATTTTAGATTAACTATTCCAAAATTAATATTATTTTAATAGTTTAATATTAAATTTAATTTAATACTTATATTAATAGCATTTTATTAATTTAATATTAAAATGATTATCTTAATATTAAATTTAATTTAATGTTTATCTGGAAGATAAACATTATATTGTTTTGATAAGATTTAATATTAAATTTAATCTAATATATAAAGAGAACCTTGGGTTATTATTTTACACCCACTTGAATTCAAGAGAAAGTTGTAAAGAGAAAATTCTCTGAAGAGATTATTTCAGAAAATTTTTAGAGATATTTTTTTAATTTACAACTTGACCCAAAAGTTTAAAGAAATTATAAAATTACCCCACTAGTAATTTTTGTGAAATTTTTTTGTGAAATTACCCCACACTTGGCAGACGTGAGCTTGAGGATAGCAGAGAAGGCTACTCAGTCGAAGTGCTCATCTATACGAATTGAAACAGTAAAATTTTGATTAAGTATTTATTACTTTAGAAAACTAAAGTCTTGTTTTTAAAAAAAAAATTGAAACTCTAGTTTTTCACTAAGTTTTTTATCTCGCTACATTTTCCAAATCTATTTTTCCAACAACAAGACCCTAACCTGGTTCAAAATTAAACTTTATAAAGGAGGCAATCATGCAATGAGGGATCCATTCCAAGTCGCCATTCACCTATAAATACTAATTCTTGCAAGATCAAAAGGGAATAGGATCAACTCTACATCCCACATTTAGTTCAAACATTATCGCAACTCTAAAAAACCATCATTAGTGGCTCTTCACACCACACATAGTGTCAACTATCACTATTGTCCACCACAACATCTTGTAGCAATTGGCGATGTCTTTAAGAACTTGGACAAGAAGCTATGACTCAACCAACCTAGAACGTCCTAAAGATACAAGCAAACGAGGTCAACTACAACCAATATGATCAAATATTACTAGAACTAATACAATAAATATGAGTATAGAGACAATTGGTATTGTCAAGGGGAATACTATTAGACGATTATAATCGAGAATAATATTATTAGCAACAACTAGGAGCAAGTATCAAGGTTATGATGGCCAACCAAGTGGCCAACAAGATTACTACTTGCAACCTCAGTAAGGCCAACAACCTAGGTATTATAAAAGTTATCCATATAAACCATATTTGGTTGAAACCAGCTAACAACCATGGCACCAAAGGTCTAAGAACCTTACCGTATAAAAAATAATACTCCCACTGCATATCAATACACTAAGCTTCAAGAATAACTTAGGCTCTTATCATAAAAATACAACTATCAATACGATATAATACAATAGAATGCTTGAATCATTTGTGAGTTAAGGGCAAAGTGAGGCAATGTAACCTCCCTAACTTGGCCTAAACATTAGAACTGAATTCGAAAAATTATATTAGCCACCGAAATGGCCCAGTAAGCTATCGGAGTTTTTAAAACGGTCATATTAAAACATTTGTTTATCTTAGAAGAAAACTTAGTCTATTTTTGGAAAGAAATTAGTGTTTTACCACCTTTCTTACGAAATAATATAATTAATTCAAAACTGGTTGATTTATAAATTATCTCCTCATTTAAAAGCTCTTTTTTCATCAATGCAGGAGAAAAACTGATACTAGCATAGTTTTAATAAAAAACTATGTTTCATGCATTATAAAATAAAATACAAATCAAGTGTTAATAGCCAAAATATACCGTGCATGCCCTAAATAACCCGGAACTAAGTCCCATGCCACAGTTTAAATAAGACATTGCGATCCTTAAATAATAGGAACAATAAATAATAATGGGTAAAAATAAAAATATTAATGAAACTTCAATCCGAGCTGAGCCCTCTGATTTGTCGATTCTATTTTCTAACCTCAAAATAAAACCATAGGCAAAGCACGTGGAATAGCAATTCTGATAATAATCACAATCATATAGCACTTTAGATTAACGGTTTATCATATCATCACTTCATTACACTACTTCAGAGAAAACAATTTCAAATATACATGCTAATATATGACAATGCAAGTTCAATTTATTATAAAGGACTTGCCCAACTCCGCTACACACCTCACTTATGAGTTCCCTAGAACTCATTTACCATATCACTCTGTGTTGTGGATGAACCACCATTGATTTGAAGATAACTGCCACTTGTTGTGGATACACAACTAATTGTAAATAAAAGTTACCATTAGGTTTGTAAAAATTGTGAGTAAACCACCGATATTTTTAGATAACAACATTTACAGCTAAGTTACCACTTGGTTCGAGATCAAACCACAATTTGTAGTTACTGCCACTTGTTTTGAGTGCACAATATATATACAGATTAAACAAATTGTCACTAGGTTTGTGGACAAGTCACCACTTGTTTATAAATTAAACTGTCACTCTTCCTCTATATAAATCATCTTGCCCCATGCAATCCAATATGGCATACCTTATAACATAACAATGCAAAAATTCGTAGGCATGCTTAAGACTTATTCCATTCAACACTAGCAATGGGTATGTTCATCATGTATTCATTCAGGTGATAACAATGTTAACACTCACAATTTACCAATAACACTTAGCAATAGGCATGGTTAATATCACATATTTATTCATAGCACTGTAGTGATTCAGTTAACCAATATCAATAAACACATTATAACAATAACAATTTAGCCATATAAACCATGGATTTCTGTATAAAAACTAATGCAAAGATCAATTAAATGCACAAAAACTTCTAGGAACAATTTAGGGATCAAGTAGGAATTAAAGTGAACATAACAGAAATTTCTAGGCAAAATTGTAAATAGGGGGTATATGGTCGTATGGCCAAGCCATGTGGGATACTATAAGCAATGTGGAAAGGGTACACAATCATGTGGTTGGGTCGTGTAATAGGTTATGGTCGTGTGGCAAATGTAAAATTAACCTACAAGAGGGACACGGTCGTGTGAAAGGGTCTTGGTCATATGGTTTACGAACTAGCGTAGGGCACATGGCCATGTAGGAGACAATGTGGCCCTATTTTGAGGCACGGTTTGCTCCGATTTGCTTGTAAAAGAACATACATTTGTCATTGAGATCTCGAACGACATTCCTTGCATTCAAATCTGGTCCAATACACTTGAAATGGGTTTGAACTTGATGGAATTACAAAGGCTATCAATGATGAATTCAACAATCGATAAAGAATCAATTTATTGGGGATTGATTTGACATTAAGAACAAAAATAATTTTAGCAATGTAGAGAAAATTTGATGCAAATAAGAGGATGGAAAAGAAATATAGAAGAAATAAGAAGAGAGAAGAGAAATTCTAAGTGGAATGGAAAAAGAAACATAATTCTAGTGTAATTACGGAAAATGGACTAAATAGCTAGGTTTTTAAACTTTGAGGGTTTGCATGGTAATTTTCTCTAGTGTAATTGAAAGAGTCTTGGGATGGGGTGGTTCAAACCTGGGTTAGTAAGAGGAAAGAGCAAGTGTTTAACCATTAGGTTACTGCCCATTTTTTAATAGCTTTACTCCGAATAATATTTATTATAGTGTGATTTTTCATCCTAGTTTGTTGAAAATAAAAAGCAAAAAAATGGGAGAAGAGTGGATAGAACCTAGGACCTCTAGGGTGTACACTATCTACTTAACCATCAAGTTTAGATCATTACTTAGTTAATTATTTCAATTAATCTCCTATATTTTAGGGCATAACAAGCAATCCAAAAAAAGAATATGACAGTAGGGCATGAAGATGCAACTTTATTAGTTGTTGAGCAAACGAACCATCTAACCAGGATGAAAGATGTAGAATATAATCTAGAAAAGGTCGGCATAGCACCAGCAGGCTCCCCTCTCAAACAACAAATGGAGGCATTAAGGAGAGAAATATAAATGCTGAAAATATTGACGAAGCCAAGAGAGGCTTCATCAATCCACTATGCTAACAGTCCACTGATTACCTTTGTTGTTATAAAGCTAGTCTCAATTTCCTTGAAACCCTTGAAAGAGACATTTTTAAGAGACATACAAGGGAATAAAATATCTAAAGGATCATTTGCATCAAAATAAAAGTTATATGAGGAATGTAGGAGCCTCCGATGTTCTTAAGTTCAAGACATTTTCCTTAACATTATGAAAGCATGCTAAAAGTTGGTACTTAAAGCTCCCAACAAGGTCCATAAATAGATTTGATTAATTGGATCACCAGTTGAAGGTTAGCACTCGGCCAATATTGTTGTATAAAAACCGTCTATGTTGTTCAACACCAAAAAAGAGGAAAGGTTTGTAAGAGCATATCCAACAGTTTAACCTTGCCACAAAAGGAATTAAGGGTTAAAGAAATTACTGAGAGATCCAAGGTTTTATGGCTAGAGTAACCCATGAGCATCTAAAATACACTTTAATAGAAAAAGATTTGGACTTGGGAAGTGAAAGAAAAATGAAAGGAAAAAGGACTTAAAGCGGCGTAACTATTGGCCAACTAAATTATGCCACGTCAAAAGTCAAATTAGACCCATTAATACCTCCATTTTAAAATTTTGAAAAAAACATGAGTAATTATTAATCCCACTATAGATAGTCCAAGCAACAAACTCACTTTTAAAATTAACTTTAACTAAGGGCTAATTGTTATACCCTACACTTGGATACCCCTTATGCCTTTCATGCATGAACAACTTATGCCATGAAAAGAGTATTACCAAAGTAAGCATCGTTGCGATGCCATCAAGGACCATTGTCACATCTGATCCGATCGTATTAGTGCTTCTAACTTCCCAAACTCGAAAATGGTCAAAATGGGATACATTTGGAATAAACTCTGACCTAAGTTTAAATAGGACTCTTCGAGTATCATACAATGAGGGAGTCACTTCAGATCCTTCTTCATTTAAAAATACCCTCTTTTCCTATATTTGAAGAGAACAAGATCAACTCTGCAACTTACTTTTAACTCAAACATCATCCCAACTCAGATAAACTACTATATTTAATGACTATTTACACCATCCACAATATGAGTCACCACCATTGTCTGTCCCAACTACTTGTATAACAGGGGTGTAGCTAGCGGGGGCTGGCATGGGCCCCGGCCGCCCTAAAATATAAAATTATATTTTTGGCCCTTTAAATTTTTTAAAAATTTTAAATTAGTAAAGGTAAAATTTCACTTTGGCCCCCCCTAAAATTATAAAAATTTGATTTAATCCTTTACAAATTATAAATATATAAACTATAGAAAATTAAAATTTCATCGACCCCCCTAAAAATTTTTTCTAGCTTTGCCTCTGTTGTATAATATTATTGTTATATAAAAATAATCAAAATAATTTTAATCATGTAAACTTGTATGCTTAGAGATTACGTTGGATTTTTTTTGTATTTTTTTAAAACCAATAAAATTATAAATGTGTCGAAGTAAAATAAAAAATAAAAAAAAATCAGTAGAGTGTGCCTAAATAAGTAAAATTTTGCAATGTTATTTTATCAGGCAAATTACCAATAAAAGCCCCGATTTTTTTAAATTTATCGAAATGTGCCAGGTCAGAAATTATTAACCGGAATGGGCCAGTTTTTACAAAACGCGTCCATGTTAGCGCATTGTCGGGGAAGCGAGAAGCGCTTCCTCAAGGCGCTTTGTTTACGCGATGAAAGCGCTTCCTTGGGGCGCTTTCGTCACGAGGCAAAGCGCTTCCTTGAGGAAGCGTTTTCACCTTGTTTGAATAGTAGCAACGGCTACTTTTTTGACCGTTGGTAACACCCCCCAACGGTCCCAAAAAAAAAACTATAAAACCCCCCACCCCTTTCATTTTTTTCACACTTAAATCCTTTCAATCTTCAATCTTTCAATATTCTCTCAAATTCCTCTCAAATCTCTCAAATTTCTCTTAAATTCCCTCAAAACTCTCGTTAATTTTTCAAAAAGCTCTAATTTTTTTCTAGATTTATTTTTAAAATAAAAAATTTGATCGTGTTAGCAATGGCTGGTGAATTAATTCGCTTCGATGATAAACACATATCCGTTGAACAAATGCAAATGGTAAGTGTTAAATTTAATATTTAAATATTATTTAAGATTTTTGTCATTTATGCAAATTTAAATAATTTTTATTTTATTATTTCTTATAAAAGTCTGTAGATCGGATATTGCAATGCTATATCCGTAACATGACTGGTCCTCCATCACCGTTGATAGAGGATTACCTACGGGAAGCGGGTTTTTGGCACGTGGCGATGATAGGCTGGGGGTGCAAGTTGGACCCGAAACTTATTAGTGCGTTGATAGAAAGGTGGAGACCTGAGACGCACACATTTCATCTTCCATGTGGAGAGTGCACTATCACTTTGGAAGATGTGCATTTGCAATTAGGATTGTTTGGACGGGACGCGATCCGGGTCCGTTCATTCTGCTGATTGGGGAGCGGTATGCTACGAGCTTTTGGGTGCTATTCCGGACAATATTAACGAAGGTCGGATAGAGATGGGCTGGTTACGAGACACATTTCCGGAGCCGGATGATGATTCTACCGAACTAGAAAAAATTCAATATGCTCGAGCATACATTCTTCAAATAATTGGAGGTTATCTGATGCCGGACTTGTCACGAAACCTTGTACATCTGAGATGGCTGCTGAAACTCGTTGATTTTAGAGCAGTTGGTGAATTTAATTAGGGGTCTGCCGTGTTGGCAACACTGTACCGGGAGATGTACGGGGCTACGCGATCGAATAAAGCGAAAATCGGAGGTTGCCTATCACTACTGCAATCATGGGCACGGTTTCGCTTTCCATTTTTACGTCCTCGAGTGGATCACCCATATACATTCCCACTCATAACGAGGTAAATTTTATATTAGATTTTACAATTATTACGTAGATTTAAAATATAATCGTATGCTAAAAATTTATTTAATTAGGTGGAACCATTCGGCAAGTTATGCTCGATTACCTACCTGTCTTGAAGATGTACGGCTTCTATTAGATCAACGATCGGAAGCACAAGTAAGTACTAAAAATATATATAAACATACATAATAAAATAGTGGATTCATATTTAGTATTTAGTATTTAGTATTTAGTATTTTTTTATTTAACTAATATTTCCATCATTTTTATATAGTTTCAATGGACACCATACGAGGATCCGGCAATTCGGGTAGTAATTCTGGATGAATACTTACAAAATCCGAACGCTTGGCACGTGAAGGTCCTATTGGTCAACTTTGCTATTGTACAGATGCACCAATCAGACAGAGTATTACGGCAATTTGGATTCTGACAACCGATTCCTGTGGCACCTGAGGTGTTGGATGATCATCACAAAATCGACTTACGGCAATTGCATACAGATTGGCTGAGATTCTGGTCACACTATATCCAAATGTGGGAAGATCGGTATGATTATATACCTACTCGGGAACCGATCATCGTTCCAGAGTTGGCGTGCGTGCCGAAATATATGCCATGGTTTAGGATCCATGGCAAGCCATATTTACTGTCAGAAGAAGAGAGGCAGCGGCAATTGCGTGTCCAAAGGGAACGACGTGGCCCTTTAAATCCTAGAAGAAGGGACGACGACGCAGGCCCATCAACAACACCCACACAATTACCCGGCCCAGCAACAGGACCTACACAGTCACCAGGCCCAATAGTTCAACCGTCAATACCCACAGCACAGCCTCTTCAGATGATGCCAGGTACGTATCCTAGCCCTTTTATGTATCCTAGCCCTTATATGTTTCCTTTTTCTAGTCCTATGGCAGGTTGGAATGCATGGCCCGGTTCATCTCCATTTCCGATTACTCTGAGTGGACTGCTGATCTATAGGCAGCCGTCGCACGAGGGATCGCAGGAGGGGCCGTCGGGGAGCTCTTCTTTTTACCAATCCCCATCACCTTATGGGTTTCAAACACCTCCGCCATTAATGATGCAAACACCTCCACAATCACTATTCTATCAAGGCGGGTCATCCTCCCAACACCCACAACCAGAATCCTCACCGAGCAAGCACAACACCCATGGAAAGTTGGACAAAGGAGGAATCCAACGCAGAATCTCACGACCTCCATGTGGCACTAAATTCGATCGGCACGGACATTGATTTTTATTTTAATATATTTGTACAAACATTTTGAATCTTTTTATATTATTTCATATAATTAGATAAAAGGTTGTTTTAAATAAAGTAATTGTAATTTACTTTTATATTTTTTAATAAAATGGAAATTATTTTAAATAAGGCAACATTTTGAATATTTTTATATTATTTCATGTAATTAGATAAAAGGTTGTTTTAAATAAAGTAATTATAATTTACTTTTATATTTGTAATAAAATAGAAATTATTTTAAATAAGGCAACATTTTGAATATTTTTATATTATTTCATGTAATTAGATAAAAGGTTGTTTTAAATAAAGTAATTGTAATTTACTTTTATATTTTTAATAAAATAGAAATTATTTTAAATAAGGCAACATTTTGAATATTTTTATATTATTTCATGTGATAATATAAAAGGTTGTTTTAAATAAAGTAATTATAATTACTTTTATATTTTTAATAAAATGAAAATTATTTTAAATAAAGTAATATTTTGAATATTTTTATATTATTTCATGTAATAAAATATAAATAATACAACATATTGACAATTACAACAACTATCAACTATTGCGATTCGGACATGATCTACTTGTATGGCCTGGGTTCCTACACCATCCACATAACTTCTGTTGATTTGTTGTTTCTCGGATATCCATATTGTTGCGTATTCTAGTCGAGCAAGGTCGACCCTTTAGTTTACGCCGCAACTCTCTATCCGGTAACAGCTTAAACGGAGCAAGCGATACAGAGGGCCACTTACGCTCATCTGGGACCGGTGGGAATATGTGTCTCCATACGTTGTACATGTATTCCAATTTGTACACGTCATCGACATAGCTCATGGGATCCAGACGAAGATTTTGACAAGCTGCAATTACATGAGCGCATGGATAACGAAGTGCATCAAACCTCCCACAATCGCAAGTCCTATTTCTTAAGTGTACACGATATTGCCCGCCAGTAATACCTTGGTGCGATTTGTCAAACTCTGTCACACGAAACCATAAGTTGTCTCGATCGTGACAAACTATGTGCATAGTGTTCGCCCGTGCCTTCGCCTTGTTAATTTCTTGCAATACCTTTGCGCACCATACATGGCCTCCCTGCATTTGGCCTGCATAACTCGCTGCTCGTTTCGGAAATAGTGCCACTAAATGAAAATATGTCTCTTGCACAACTGATGTTATCGGTAAATGACGTGTTCCTTTCAGAACAAAATTTATACATTCGGCCAGGTTTGAGGTCATGTGACCATATCGTAAGCAAAAGACACGTCTTCTCAAAATTATTTTTTCAGATACTACTGTAGCAAAAGAGCATTCACGTGGGAGCTTTTTTCATTACTTTTGCTGACAATGCATCCTGCTTGAAGCGTTTTTGACACTATTTGCGCAGACACGTCTTCTCAAATTTATTTTTTCAGAGACTACTGTAGCAAAAGAGCGTCCACGTAGAAGCTTTTTTAGATTAACAAATAATTTAATTAAGTTATCCTAAACCCCAAACCCTAATTTATTTGATTTTTTTTCTTAAATACCCTAAAATCCTAAAATCTTAATCTAATTTTTTTAAAAATTTATAATTAATTTACTCAAGTAACCCTAAACCCTAATTTATTTAATTTTTTCCTTAAAAATCATAAACACTAAATCATAATCTAATTTTTTAAAATTAGTAATTAATTTAATTAACAAACACTAAACCTTAATTTATTTAATTTTTTCCTTAAAACCCTTAAATTTAAAAACCCAAAATTCTCAAAACCCTAACCCTAATTGCAAAAACCCTAATAAAACACGGAAGCGCTTCCTCAAGGAAGCGCTTTGCCACGTGACGTAAAGCACACCTCAAGGAAGCGTTTTACATCACGTCAAAGCGCTTCCTTGAGAAGCGTTCTTCCTCGACAACGAAAGTGATGTGGGCGTTTTGTAAAAACCGCCCATTTCGGTTAATAATTCGACTGGCCCATTTCGGTAAATTTTAAAAAAACGGGGCTTTTATTGGTAATTTGCCCCATTTTATCATGTCAATCTCCACAATAATATCAAGGGCAAACTACCTATTTAGTCATCCGAATTTACTCAAGTTTCTATTTTGGTCACTCATTTCAAAATTTTGTTATTTTAGTCACTTTTATTAGATAAGTTATCAATTTTAGTCACTTTACCATTAAAATGGGTTTTATTACCAAACAAAATGTTGATATGGCCTGGTATAATAACAAAAGTAGCCTTCAATATTTACCCATTTTGTTAATTTAATCTTTCTTTTGAAAAAAATTTAACCCTTAATATTTACCCATTATCCAAAATTTATAGTGATTCTTAAATTTAAGAAAATATAAATTAAAATTAAAAATAAAAAATTTATTAAAGTTTATAAAATATATAAAATACTCAAAAATTATATATTTAAAATTTGTTAAAATTTAATATATTTTCACAACTTCCTTTTCTCAAAGTCCACACTTTTCCTTTCAACTTTCTCAATCAGCGCTATTTTTCTTCCTCATTCTCTCAAATATTTCCTATGCTTATCATTTTAAGCTTATATAAGTTTGAATTTAACTTTCCATTGTAAAATGGATTATGTTTAATTTAAGTTTTTATAGTAAAATTGGATTATTTATTCAAATCAAAATAATAACAAAGAGGATTTATGAAAGACAATTAATTGGATAATGATGTTAAAGACGAAATCAAATTTCATTACAGATCACTTAAAACAAATTCATACTAAGCATTTGTTAAAATGAATGACAAAATTTGATTTTCCAACCAATTAATATAATAATAACACTATCTTCTTTAACCTGAAATCTAAAATCATCTCATCCCCCACAATCTTTCCACTATTATTTCTTGTTTTTACTTCCTATATTTTCGCTCTGATGGTTCCCTCCACTCGTTGCCTATGTCGCCTTCTTTGCCAACTTCTCTTGAAATAAAAAGTGTTGATTTTATTTTATTACAAAATTAAAATAAATTATCATTTTTAATCATTCACATATTTAAGTTATCATATTTATTTATTTTTATCTAAAACCATCCAAAATAATATAAAATATTAGATTAATAAGACTAAAATTTAAAAATTAATAATATTTTAAAAATAAGTATTTAATTTTATCAAATAATAAAATTATATTCAGTACTTACATTTACTAATTGACTAAACAAATTTTTAATATAAATTCAGCACTTATAAAATTTAGTATTAAAATTTAACACTTAAATTTCAGTTTATCAAACACACCCGAATTTTATAAGGGTTAAATTTTTCTTAAAAATATTTGGTAAATTAATAAATATAAGTATAAAATACAATTATGTTTTTGATAAAATAAATATTAATTTTTAAAAGACTATTTCTTTTAATTTTAATCTATCAATATAATATTTTATATAATTTTCTCTAATTTTAGATGAAAGATAAATATGTAATTTAAATATCTCATTTATTTTAATTAAAAATTCAACTTAATATTTTTAAATTATATGATAATCACCTACCTATTTATCTTATTCAATATTTTTATTAAAAATTTTATATAAATATAAAATTTAAAATCATTATCAAATACATTTAAAATATTAAATGTTTTAAATAAAATAATTGTGGGGATTGTGAATTAAAAAAATAAGAGAACAGGGCAGGACTGAAGATTAGTTGTTGAGGGATATTCCTGGAGAGGTTCATTTTGTTGTCTTTAATGTGTACAATTAAAGTGATGTTTCTATTGATGAGATTATGGATTCGATTGATGTATTTAATCGAATATCTAATTTATGTTTTTAGTCTTCACTAAAACAACTTCACATGAGAATCTTAAAATCATTTTAATCCTACTTTTTGTTTCTACAAAATCAATCAAATTTCATCATGTTACCAACACCAATATCAACTCAACTCTTTTGTGGGATATAAACATTTCTAATTTATTATTGTCTACTCTAATGAAATTAATTTATTTTTTTGTCATTTCTGTTTTCTTTTATTTCGGTTTGTTCTTTAATCCCATCATATTTATGGTTTCCATATCTTTCCCTTAATTTCCATCAAATTTAGCAAACGGGTAAGGGTTATCTTAGAGTTCAAGGCCTAATAAATCATTCAGTTCAATTCTCCCTTGCGTGCCTCCAACTAAAACCCAACCACTCATGATTAGGAGTTGTCCATTTCAAATACCTGCAAGACGATCAAATAAAATCATTTTAAAACACCATTAAAAAAATACTAATGAAAAAAAAAAAAAAGAGAGACAGACGAAACGGATGAACGAGACGAGTCAACAGAGAAAAAGAAGAAACGGAACAAACTGCTTAAATGGAAAATGGAAAATGGAAAATGGAAAATGGAGAAACGGTAAACGGAAAACGTCAACAGAAATGGATCACGGAAAAGAAAACAACTGCGCTGGAATGGAATGGAATGGTGTTTGGTTATCAAACCAATTGAGGGAGATGATAAACCAGTCAAAATTGAGAACTGGCCTGGGCTTTTGAGATTAGAGTTACAGTCTGGTTAGATTGAATTAGATTAGATTTTAAGGGAATTTAGGGTTCTTTTTCTGTCCAAAAGCTCCTCAAATTTACCATTGCCTGCAAATATATGTATTTACACCAACAAACTATATGATAATTTGTTCCTCGGATTTTACGGTTTCGGTCACCCGGAGTACACTAAAAATCATATCCGTCCCGAATCCTTCGTCCAGATCTCCAACCTCTACGCCGAAATCTGACTGCAACGCTACCATCCGGCGTTACTCCGAAGCTCGATCCCCTATCACCGGAAAATCTTGGAGACTTAACCAAAAAGCATTAGAAGATTACACATACCGCAAAAGGAATCTTCATAAATCCTCCGCTTTAGACATCACGGAAAGCCGGCTCGGCCTCGGCTGGAACGCTGCTCGGCGACGCTGCTGGTGAGAGGAAGGCCTAATCAAAGCCGACAAAGCTCTCTTAACCAGATCTCCTTCGACTCCACCAATCCTCACCAGCGAGTTTGTCATCGCAGATCTACGCGCGTTGAGCCGATTGCTTGGTGCGTAACTCGACACCGCATTCGAATTATTGAAACCTTTATGAAGACTGCAACGGAAGGATCCCGGATGCGTCGTTGGGGAACACATACAAGTCCTCTTCTGCTGTCGCTTCTCTAAATTCTGCACCGCATCGGTGTTTCTACGGATGGTGGCTATCGAACGGTTCGGCGAGATCGGGCGGTTATCCAGCGAGAAACGCACAGATGGCGCCGATGAAGAGTGGTTGTACATATTGACACGTGGCGGAGAGATAGATCTGTGTTGATTAAAGAAAGTTGAAGAGCGTGAAGAAAAGCTTGAACTCGAAAAGGCAAAAGCAGAGGAAGAGGAAGAAGATGAAGACTGAGAAGCGTAGTGAGAACAGAAGCGGCCGGATGGGGAGAGGGATCGGAGAACCGGACCGCTCGTTCGTCTAGAAGATGTCGCCATTTTTTAAGGGGTTTGCAGAAGGGAGAGGAAGCGTGCAAAAAAAGAAATGAGAACTTTTTTTATTATTTCTAAAAAGCCGTGTTTGGCTGTTTAGTTGGGCAAACCTAGCTTTACTCGAGCTATGTATTTATAGGGTGAGGGGGCTTGGAAATTTCGCGAGATTTTCAAAAGTAGGGATTTTAGTTCTTCGGTTTTGCAGTTGTACCCATGAACTTTCAGTTATTTATTTTTTGATGCCGCTTTCATTTGTTATTCTCTGCTGCTGTAGACGTCGTTGTTTTTTTATATATAAAATTCAAAATTATCCATAATTTTTCTTAATTAAAAAATATCTAAAACTTTAAGAAAATTAAATGAATATGCATTAGCCAAGAAATACCTAATATAAATAAATCACATGTATTTTTAAATATTTTATTTTATTTTAATTCTCATGTGGCGTTGTGCTTTGTCATAATTGATTTTGTTATAACGATATATTATTTGCAATTGAAATTATAAATATAACTTTTAAATTTTTAAGAAAACGTAAATTATGCTTTAAATCCTTATAATTTTTGTGCATTTTAAATTTAAAATCCTACTTGTATTTTTAAAAATTTAATCTATTTATTTTTAAATTTAATTGTTAATACTATTAAAATTTTTAATAAATTTAGATCTATTAAAATATTTTTTCTTTTATATAATTATTAAATGAAATTTTTGATTTCATAATACCACTCTAAATAATTTAATAAAAAAATTTAAGTGTTAAAATTTTGTTTCTTTTAGAAATATATTGATTATCATTTACATGGTTTTTTCTTTGTTAGGTATAACCATAAAATCATACAACGGTTAGAAGAAAAGAAAAAAAGCTGACTCAACAGCGAAAAAGGAAAGCGATAGAATTCTTAAAAGTTTGAAATTTAAACTAATCTACGTTTATCTTACGAAACATATATGCATATTTTTAACTTTTATGTTTTTTATTAAGAAAATGGAAATTGATTTACAGATTAATAAAAATATTTTTTTATTTTGTAAACTAATTTACTATTTTAAAAGCTTAAATTATTTTTGAAAAAAATTCACTCTGAAATAATTTTACTTTTATATAAAATTTGATTTTCAATTAAATTTACTATTATTATATTATTAATCATTTTTATCTTTATTTTTAAAAATATTAATATCAAATATTATAACATTGAATATTATTAAACAAACATATTTAATTAATTATATTTATTTATATAATAAATATTATTAAATTATTAAATGTTTTATTTTATTTTAATCATAAATTTTAACAATAATTTCGAAATATTGTTAATATAGTATTGAAACATATTTATATTTATATTTATATTAAAATTCTAATAATAAATATATATTAAAATTTATAAATATTTTATAGTATAAAATATGAATATTTAATTATACAAATATGATAATTTTTTAAACCATGTTTTGTTTCATTTATCTATTCTAATTTTAATGTGCCGCTATCCACTATCATAATATAGTATATATAATTTAAATTAAATTTTAATTAGTCATTATTTATTAATGAGTTTATATATATTATTAATTATTATAAAATAAATTTTGATTGTCTGAAAGAAATGTTATTATAATATTTTGTATCAAATATATTTATGATGTGTTTGTTTTAATAAGAATAACTTTTAGAAAAATGATTTCAAAAATTTTGACAAACATAAAATATTTAACACAAAATCATTCAACCACTAGAAAATATCACTATTTCCTAAAATTAATATATTTTGCAGCCGACTTCTTTTTCTTTTTCATTATCTAGGGATGACAACATGTTGAATATCTACATGTTTGGATTATCCAAATCTAAATCTGTACTTAAAAATTCAAATCCATAAATTATCTAAGGATTGATACAAATTTTAATTTGAATTTGAATTTGAATTTGAATTAAACATCATAATTAGCGAGACATTTGAGTATGCTAAAATGTAAAATTAACATTTTCAATCATCTATTGGATATTTAAATCTACAAAATCTAAATTTGCTAAATAATACAATATTGAGTAAAGGATGAACACTTTAATCAGTTTCTAACTAAATTTTTGATTAACTCATAACATCAACTTAATTAAAAATGAACTTGTGCGTGAAAAGAATTTATGTAAACTATAAATTTTAAAAGGTTGTATAAAAATTAAATAAAGTGTTGAAATGATAAAAATTAAAGGTTTGGAAACCATAATGTTTTAGGCTCAAATCTCATCATTTATGAGTTTTATTTTATTTTATTTTATATATATATATATAATGCTCATAATAATATAATTTATTTTGTAAAAGAATATTTTTAGTTGTGTCCCAATATTTAATTGATAACCAGTTCGACTAGTAACACCATCTCAATTATAAGTTTAATATATAAAAGTTTTATGTATTATTTAAAATTATATAAAAATCAAACACGACTTTAGTTAAAATGATAAATTTGAATTAGTGGAAACTTGATGTTTTGGTTTCAAATATCATCATATTAATTTATTTTAGATTTAATATAAAAATTTAAAATACTCTTAAAATAATATTTAAATACTAAATTTTAGTAATTTTACAATTAAAGGAGTGTTTGATAAAGTATAAATTTAAGTGTTGAAAAATTAAATATTGAATTTTTACTGTTAAAATTTATAAGTATTGAATTTATGTTAGAAAATTATTTAATAAATTAATAAATATAAATATCGAATATAATTATACTCTTTTATCAAAATAAATAGTGTTGGATTAAAGATAAATATAATAATTTGAATATCTAATTTCTTTATAAAAATAATTTATTTAAATCTTCAATAAAATGAAATCAAGTTAATATTTTTACTAAAAGTTAAAGTAATTATTAAATATTAAAATTTTTCTTTTTCTTTTTCTTTTAATGATTTATAAAACTTTTAAAAAAATAATAATTGCTAAAAGACGACAGGTGGGCGGGATCAGTTAATGCCGGTTTTTTGTTAAAGCTGACAGCTATTGGAACAATGGAAAACTTTTCTGCTTTGCTGCCACGTATGTGTCCAGCTTTTATGATTTCACTGACCCGCTCTTTTTAAAATCCAATTTAAAAAATTAAAATTCGATGTAAACAATAATTTTAATTTTAGAATTAAAAAATAAAGCTTATATGATATTATTCTTTACCATTTCTTGGCCCCTTCCGGGTCTTTGCAATCCTGCTTTGCCTGCCTTCATTCATAAGCGACTTCATCTCCATATTGATGACTGCACATGACATGGGGTTTCATCATTCATGCTCTTCTTCTCATTTTCTTTTATTTATTTTTAAACAATTAAGAAGAAAAACACACTTAAGATAAGAAAAGACTGCAAGTGAGTTTAAGCTTATTTTGTCCTTACATACTCTAAAAGTGAAATTACATTATCGTATAAATATAGATACTCGTTATAACAGTTTTAGAAGAATTAATTTTTAACCCTCTTTAACAGATTTTCATTTATAACAATAATATCGAGAAATTTGAAGTATGTTATTTATTAAATTAGTTCTCTATAACATCGTATGGTTTAAACGTTTAAATAAAATTATAGTTATTTCATATAAGTAAGTCTATTAATTATCATTTATTAATTGATAATGATTTTAATTAAAATGATTAACTTTCTTGTGAAAAGAAATTAAAGATATCAATTCAATAAACTATTAAATTCTCTAATTAAATATTCATTATGAATTTGGAATATTATAAACTTATAAATTGATTACTTGAATTTAGTAACTCATGATAAATTAATTAATTTAAATTGATAACTCATTGATTAATTGAACTTGTTAGATTTATAAACTTTATAATTAATCATATAAAAGAATGTACAAGAAATAGAGGAGTTAATCGCCACAAAGGCAAGCGTAAGTGTCTTTGCTGATGTCGTTAGTCACCTTTTGCTTATAGTTCCTTTATGCGTTTTCAAATGAAGAATTTGTTCCTTCCGTTTCTATTTTTAGAGTTTTGAACTTGAATAATAGAGAGAGACAAATGGTGGATAAAGACATCCAACAGGAGAGTCAAAACATAATTAAAAAATTTTAGGCTTTCATGCACTTTTTGCCCATGGAAGAAACGTTTCTCCATTAAAATTTTCTTACAACGGTTTTGTCTGCTTTTATGGCACGATTATGTCTACTTATGTCTGCTTCTATAGCAGGGTAGTTTGAATTTCTGTTTAGTTTTTTCAGTTTTCCAAGCATTTAGGAGAAAGAGGGTAACGTCGTGGTTCGACGATTTGTTGAGTGGTTATAGTGGTGGCTTTGGCGGCTCTATCCATAGAGGGTGGGGAAGTTGACGAGTGGCATATCAATTTCAGCAAAGGGGAGGAGGAAATCGAGTTAGGGGCAAGTATGTGAGAGGTAGCGTCAGACGACAAAAGGATGGGTTACAGGAAAAGCCTTGTTGTTAAGCGCCATGGTGGGTCTAGTGGACTTCAAATCACCAAAGATGTTTCCACTAGATTGAAGAGTGGACACGGATTGGATGCTTTCGTCTTGGAGTGAAACGAGGGCAGATTGGGAGCGAACAGATGGTGGTGGATCTTGCTGAAGTTGGGGTCTCTCATCATTCATTTGTCACAAGAGATGTGTGGTATTAAGAGAGCTCTATATGTATCAATGTGAAAATGTCAGTTTGCTCGAGGGGCAACTCAAACAACAGCTAGATGCGCACGGATCCTCCCTTTGACATGATTCTATTCAGCGAAGGGGACCCTGGTCGTTATCTTCTTGTAGAAGACAAACGATGAAAAGTGTCCCTGAAGGTGATGTGGTGGATAGGTCAGGCCTAAGGGTGATGATGGCAAGAGACAGAGGATTGGAATGGATCCCAACGGATAGGGTGCTTACCATCGGCTTGTTTACTGTCGGATGCTTCTGCCACCGACTGTAGCTAGCAACGGATGTGACAAAGGTGAATTTGGAAGCTTTTGAGTTTCTTGATATTTTGGTTTTTGGGTGAGGAAAGCTCAAGTGCGGTTAGAATCTATGCTTTTCTTTTGATGTTTTCTTTTTAAGTCCTAGCGTTTGTATTTTATTTGGTTGTTTTTTATTTTTATTTCCATTTGTTAAACATTGTCGCATCGATTTAATCAAGATGTCCTGCTTTTGTTTAAAAAAAAAAAAGGCAACAATACATACACCTACTCTACATTCTACGTTTATTAATTTTGCTGATTTGATTTTCATTTTTTTTAAACATAATTCTCACTCTTATTATTGGTCAAAAATTCACTATACAAATTTTATAGTAAACTTACAATAATTATCTTTCTATAAAAGTATATTAGCATAAATGTATAACAACCACATTTTTTATAGCATTCCAATTGATCTCTACATAACATTATCGTTATAAATTGAAATTGGAAATTACTTGCGAATCACTCAAGTCCTCAAACACATATTTTTATGTTTGACTTCAACACCAATCACGGCATAATTATATTAATTTTTATGTAGTTTAAATGAATGATTTGACTTTGAGACTCTTCCTATATTTCATAGCTTTTTATATGAAAGTAATTATAATTAGTGTTTGGAATAATACCTGTGAGGTGAGATTCAACAAATATCACTTCAAATTTTTCCTTCCACATTATTAACTTTTCTAGTTACAATAATAACCTTATGTTCAAGTATTTTCTAACACAATCCTACAAAATAAATAAGTAATTAATTAAAATATTTATAATTACATAACTGAAATTTATATAATTATATTGTTATTCGCCATCCTTTATTTCTTAATTTTCTTTTAAACTCTTCTTAACCACAAACTACTTGGTTTTAAGTAGGTTTGGTCGTGGGTCGAGTTGATATAAAATTTAGTCTTGATTTTTAAGTTAAGGTCCAATTCAAAAAAATTTGTCCAAGCCCGACTCAAATTAAAAATGCTAAATCTAGGTCCAACCCGCCCGTATTCATTTTTATATAAAAACAAAATTTAAAAATATAATACATCAAATGCACTAAAAACAATAAAATAAATATTTTTCAACAAATTGAAAATTCATTAAAAAATCTTTATACTTAAATAACACTAAAATAATTATAACTTAACAAGCAAATGGCTCTAATATAACAACAAAATTAACAATAAAACAAGAATTATATAATATCTAAATAATAACAATAAAATAACGAAATGATAGCTAAATAGTAACAGAAAAGGAAGTTCAGGTTGGTTTGCACTAAACCAAAAAAATCCTACTTGAGGCTCGATCCGTCCAGAAAATGAGCATTATCTTTTGTCCAATCCTATTTTTCGAGCCTAAATTTTAACCTAAACTCTCTCACTTTTCAAATGGGCCTTCAAGTTTTGACGAGTGACTCAACCCATTATCAAATCTAGCTTTGAGTAACCATCCTTATTATTATTATATGCAGAATTCAAATAATAGAGGTAGGACCTAAATGAAAAGTAATTATTATACACAAGAAATAAAATAATTTATTGACAATTGGAGATTGCCATATCTTTCTTTCTTTAAAAAAAGAATCATATATTTTTCTTGGTTGCACTAAACCAAGACCAAATCTTCCAACCCACACCTTATAAGCTACAATTATTGGAAAGCACTAACAAAATGATTTCAAATGGTTTACTCTCATTCTTTACCATTTCGGTAGGAAACATATAATTTATATAAATAATAATATCAACAATATTTGATGTATTATCGTGCATAAATTTTATATATAATTAATAAATAATAATATCATAATCATTATTAAAGTAAATAAAAAATTAAAAAATTGTTAATAAATACTAATAAATTTATTTAAACATAATTATTATAAATAAATGTTATTAACTCTCGAATTTAGGATCTTGAGTTTAAGGTTTTACGATCTAGTGTCTCGAGTCTCGAGTCTAGTGCTTAAGGTCTATGGTCTTATGTATAGAGTCTAGGGTCTCGAGTTTTAGCGTTTATTTGTAATTAATTATTATTAGTATTTATCTATAAATCCTCCATTATTTTTATTTAATTTAATGATAATGTGTCATGTTATTGTTCACGATGATGGATGAAACTTATATACCTACATTATATCAAATATTCTCTCATAACAATATAATGTTTTTTCTTTCAGGAGTAATTTATTAAACATTTTCCTCGATAGATGCCTACCCATTATTTCAGGTTTTAGCTTATAATCTCTTTATTATAATACAAAAATATATTTGAATAACTATAACCGTATTTAATCATTCTAAAGCGAATCCAATTGATAACTAAAATATCTCTAGACTTAGATCAAAATAAATATGTACAAGGTCTATACATGATTAGACATAAGTAAAATTAAATATGGATAAAAACCACACATGGTTTACAAAAATGATACTCGAATATGAAATCTTAAAATTCACATGGTTTTAACATTGTCACTAAGCGAACAACATTATTTTGAGATTAATTGATTTTTTTTCCTTTCTTCCTTTATTTATTTACTTTTATGTTTTAATTTTTTCCATTACAGCCTTTTAAATAATGGTGATTAGTTAATTTTACATAAATATAATTTAATAAATTCTTCTCAAAATTAATTTATAATTAAAATAAATATAAATTTAAAATATTTAATTTTAATTGAAGTGAAATATATTTTTAATAAAAAATTAATATATATAATTTTATAATACTTCAATATATAACTAAAAATCCATTATTTTAATTAAAACATGAGAAATATATAGATTAAATAAATAAAAATAC
Organism: Gossypium arboreum; assembly: GCF_025698485.1. Lineage (NCBI taxonomy): Eukaryota > Viridiplantae > Streptophyta > Magnoliopsida > Malvales > Malvaceae > Gossypium > Gossypium arboreum. Next base: position 134,513,051 of record NC_069075.1, read on the forward strand.
ATATATAAATAATAACAAGGGATAATTATATTTTTATTTAAAATTTGTTTAATAAATAGATCCCAATGAAATTTATAAAATCTTGCCCTTAGTTAAATTATAAAATTTCCTTTTAGTCCCTTTTAAAAATTAAAAGTAGAGTTTTAATCTTTTTAGCTTTGGTCAAATGAAGAAAATTATATTTTTGGCCTCTCCAAGGAATTGATTAATCAATTTAGACCATTATAACACAAAATCCTTTAGCTTTTACCTCTATTTTCTTAAAAAAATTATCTCCATCTCTTAATATGAAATTTCTAATTTAGTCCCTACTTCAAACCATAAGAATGTAAGTGTGTTTTATATTAAACCTAAAAAAGGTAATTGACTTTTTCCCATATATATTAGTTGGCCAATCAAAGCTACTTGAGTGAAGCAGAAGGGAAAGCGAAAAGGCAGAAGTGATGTCGAAGAAAGTTGCAGCATGTTATTTTTAATGTTAAAGGGACAATAATTAAGCATAGGTTCTCTGTATGTTAATGGAAGCCTTGTCTCCCTCTTACAATGACTCATCATATTTCATTATTAATCTTTGCTTCCCATGCTATAACCTTCATTAATCCCAACATGCACAAAAAAGTTAAATGACACTTAAGCTTAGTTTGGACGGAAAGTACGCGTTTATTTCTGGTGAGATTAATTATTGTAACAATGTGATTGGATATTGTATGAGTGAAATTAAAATTAGCGGTGGAGTATATGTTTGGATTCAAACGCAGCTATAGAGATGAGGTGAGAATAAAAAATGACTATTAAAGATATTATATTAGAAATGATATATAATAAAATATCAAAATGTTTTACAAATTATATTTAAATCAAATACTAAAATATAAATTAAATTGTATTTATGCTAAATTTATAAATAAAATTTTTTTATTGAAAATTAAATTATATTAAATAATGACATATTAAATTTATGTTGTGTATCAAATAAAATAAATAATAAAGGAAGAATTGGAGGGTAAAATAATAATTACCATTGTTTTTTGGACTTCCTAATCAGTCCACTGGAGCTTTTAACTCCAACGAATATTTTGGGTTATAGTGAGATGAGAAATGCTCACTGGTGTGCTGCTAAACACCTCAACTGGAACTGTGTTTTAAGGTCTGTTTGTTTAATTGAAAATGGCTTCTGAAAAATAATTTCGAAAAATGATTTACTTTTTTGAAAAAGTTAATATTTTCGATGTTTGAATGAATTTATATAAAATGTTTTCTATTGTTAAAATATTTCATAAAAATTATTTTCAATGAAACAAACATACATTTGAGATTTTATTATCTTTTATTGTTTAATTGACTTTATTTTATATCTATAAAATTATATTTTACATTTTTTGCATATATTAAAAATATTTTTTAAATTTAAGTTCATTACAACGTCATTTTTAGTTACATGACTACCAGATGAGTATTTTTATTTAAAATGTGACATCAACAAAATTGACAAAAAAAATTAACAATGTTAACAATTAGACTTGATTTTCAAATCGAAAAGTATAGGGACTAAATCCTTGAAAATAAAAGTACAAAGATTAAATTACAAATTTGTGAAGATTGCATATTTTAACCTTTATACTATAAAACATTTATTATTAATATATTTATAATTGTAATAAATATTTATTATTAAAATATTAATATTGAATATTTTCAACAATATGTGAAGAATGTTATTTAAAATTATTATTTTTAAAATTTATTATGAAAATAAAATTGAAATATTGAATAATTTATCAAAATAATAAGTTATTTAATTATATTAATAATTTATTATATGACTAAATATAAATAATTAAATATGTATGTTTAATAATATTAAAAATACAATATTTTTATTAATATTTTAAATATTTTTAAAATAAAAATAAAATTATTATCAATATAATAATATTAAGCTTGATTTAAGTTAATTTTATATAAAAATAAAATTACCTATAAAGGAGTTCTTTTTGAAAAATGATTTACATTTTTCAAAAGAGTAAGTTATTTGCAGGAAAAATGATATATTTTCAGTTGATCTGTAAGTCATTTTTATTGACAAAATTATTTTCTGTGAAACAAACATAAGAAAATATAGAAAAAATTCATAAAATCTTTTACATATAAACAAAAGAATTCTCAAATCAAAATGTTTTACTCTTTAAATCACGCCATAGTAGAGCTCTCAGGTGATCCAAAGGGACCTCTAGTCTACGAGCTAGATACTTTTATTTTTACTTTATCAGTAGAAAATGCTATGCTTCATGTAATAATATTATTAAAATTTTAAATATAATATAAAAATGCAATTATATAAATTTTAAGAAAATAAATCTAAAGTTTAAATTGAATTAGTATGATAAATTAAACAAATTATGAAATGATTCAAACAGGACGTTAGAAAATATTATCGAAAATAACATGAATATGCCAATAATATAAATATATATATATATATATATATATATATATATATATATATTGCTGCAAATCACAAATAGGGAAAGGAAATGACAATTATTGATAAAATTAATAAATTATTAGTGAATAAATTTTATATAATGCAAATACGACATGAATACAATTTTTCTATAAATTAAACACAAACATATGTCGACGGTATATGTGTTTAAATATTAATTTTATATTTAAAAATTCTAATCAATATTATTTAATGAAATAATTTGTTTAAATTTGGTCTTATTTGATTATAAAATTAATATATTAGAACATAATAATTTGAATATTAAACTTAAATTGTTTCAACATTAAATCATTGTGTTGAACTTGAATCATTTAAAATAGCACGAACCCAAAATATATTTGTTTATAGAATTAATTAAAAGTATAAACCATCTATAATATTATAACTAAACATCCTAATCAACCTAAATATTATATTTAAATTCAATTTATTCTAAATTTTATAACATTATGCCCAAAATAACCCTTCAACTAGGGTTTATAGCATGCCAAAACTTGATGAATTCAATTTTCAATTTGGCTAAGTGTAGATGAAAAATTTCGGACCAATTATAAAGTATCACATGTCAAGCCGAAATTATCACGTGTTAAAATCATAACATCACATACTGTATGTAAGGACCAAGGCTGTCTGGCATTGAAGACTCAGTGCCTTGATCATTCAACTGTTTAAACATCTAATTCGTCAAGACCTTGGGACAACCTGTGTGAGATGTTGGCATTTTTACTTGGGCCTTCACAAGTGTTTTCTTCATAAAAAAACAAGTCTTAGAACATGTTTTATTTCTTCCCAAACAATGGAGGTCGAATTTGGATGAATGAAGGAACTATGAGATCGACATGTCTTATCTTGTAAGGCTTGTCTTTATCCTTATTTGTTAAGCTATTTGTTTGATGATTTATCTATTGATTTTACTTGGTTTAAAAAGCTTTATTTTGGGACAATTATTGGAGATAATTCAAGAAGATATATTCAAATTATAATTGAGAGTTTTACTCTATCAAGCCTACTTTGAGAAGATGTTGAATTTAGCCTATAAATAGGTTGTTGTGCCGAACATTTGGGTGTGCCTTTGGCTGGTTATTTGTGTATATTTTACTTTGTATTTTTGCGTTCTTGTGTTAGGCTTTTATTGGAGAGTTTATATTTGATGTAAGTGAGGTTTTTGGGATGAGTGATTTATAACAATTGGTATCAGAGCAAGTTTCAAGAGTTATTTGAAGGTGATCCTGTGTTCAATTTGCAACTGTGGAATCCATAAAGGAAGGTAGTTTGATAGCTTGACTCTTGTTACTACTTGGTTTAGAAATTTATGCATATTAGAATGCTCGTATGAGAGCATTCATCATGTCTAGTAATGAAGCTACTTGGGAAGCTATTGAAGAAAGGTGGACTCAGCCCATTATGATTACTATTGATGACACCACACATCCCAAATATAAAAGCAATACACTACTAAAGAAAGAAATGTTGCTCATGAAAACTCACAAGCTTTAAATGCTATATTCAATAGAGTTGACATGGAATAATTTAAGATGATTTTGACTTGTGAGTCAATAAAAAAAGCATGGTTTATTTTGCAGAATCAACATGAAGGGAATGTTGCAGTTAGAATGTCTAAATTATAAATCTTGACCACTAGGTTTGAAAATAAATGAATGAAGATGAAACTATTTCAAATTTTTATACTAGATTATGTGACATGTCTAATGAGACATTTTGTCTTGGGGAGTGGTTTTTTTAGGTGAAGTTGGTGAGAAAAGTTCTAAGGTCACTTCTAAAACATTTTCCTATCAAAGAAACAACAATAGAAGAAGCCAAGGATATCACCACTCTCAGTATGAATGAGCTGATAGGTTCTCTTAGAACTTTTGAGCTAAATATAGAACAAGGAATGTGTGATAAATTGAGACCTAAAAAGAACATTACCTTCAATGTTCAACCTATTGTTCATACATGAAAGCATACTGAATAAGCCATTGATGAGATCAAGAAGAAATTAGCCTTGCTTACAAAAAGGATGAAGAGATCCTTTGAGAAGGGAACAATAACCTGTTCTGGTGGGACAATTAAGACTAATATGAATAAGGAGAATTCTTAGCCAAAGAAAAAGGTTACTCGGTGTTTTGAATACGAAGGGTATGGTCATATTCAGTTAGAATGTGCTAATACTAGGAAAAAACAAAAATCCTTAGTTATTACCTCAAATGATGATAAAGATAAAAGTGAATTTTCAAACTCTATTGAGGAGATAAGTAATTACGTAGCATTCAGTGCAACTGTTCAAAACTATGTTCAGATAACTTGTGAAACTTCTGAAGAATCAAACTATGACATTAGTACTCTTGAATATGTGTATTTCCAAATGGTCAAAAAAATGGAAATTGTGTAAGATGAATGATGATTTGATAGAAGATGTGTGCATTTTGAAGGAAAAAAAATAGGAAGTTTAAAATGGAAGTCCAATTGAAAGATTATATGATTGTTGATCTAAAAAAACTAAAGAAATGCTTGATGAAACTATCAAAGGAAGTTATAAGATATTTGCTATCGGGAGATCTGAACCAGGTCATGATGAACTTGGTAGGAAACTTATATCTCATATGAATTTTGTTATATCTAAAGAGATAGCTGTTACTTCTTATTTTAAAACAAGTGAAAATAAAGAATATTTTTGTTTCTATTATAGAAAGGTCAAACATATTAGAGCTCATTGTTACAAGCAGATAAAAGATCAAAAGTGGAGAAAAACAAGGCTTGTGTAATCTAATATTACGACACTAAACAAAACATCACTTAAATAATAACATGTTTGCAACAAGATAAAATGGAAGAGCAAAACAAGGAGAATGATTTACCATTACTATGGAAAGGCTGGTCATATTAGGCATTACTGTTTCAAGTTACAAAATGACTTGTAGAAAGTTAAAACTGGTGCATCAGTTGTTCAAATTGATAGAAAGACAAGACAGTTTGGTATGAAGCAAGTTTGGACGAGAAAGGGTCTACCATATTTGTGTTTTAAAGATCATCGAGTTGTTAATGCTTGAGTGACACATGAGGTTGCGAGTAATGTTGGTCATACTAAGGATATTTCGAAGGTCAAACATACATAATTTCGTGGAAAAGATACTTTTTGTTCCACGAGCTACAATTCTTATAATTGAAAAGGTTGCATTCCATCCCTTTAAATAAACTTTAGGCAAACAAACAAGAGAATCATAGAGTGAGGGGGAGTAAGTTTGTTGATTTTGGTTTAGTGTGGTTTGTGTTTATGGCGATTGTGGTTTTATGCATTTGAAATTATTTAACTTGGTGGTTATTTTTGCAAGCATTCAAATTTAGTGTTTGAAGTACTTATAGGTGATTTTATCTTCATTTGAAGGTTGGATTGAGGTTTATTATTTTTTGTAAGAAGAGGTTAAACTGAAACAAACATAGATGTTCAAACTTCTGTTTGAACAACAATTGGAACATAATGTAACTTATAGGGGGTCTTTTGGCCTTTTTAACAAAAAAAGAGAGAGATATGTTGATAGTTTGATTACTATTGATTTTGGTGATTTGCTTACATTTTGTTCTTGATGATTGCTTAATGGTTATTTACTACAATATTGGCTCATGTGAGCAAGATACTATTGACGTATTAAAACATATTTCATGAGAGCTAATTCAAATTATCTTTGGTATCTCATGTTTACTAATGGCATGCTGATAAGGGGAGCATAGACCATTTTCTTATGTTTTGTCAAAAAGCCAAAGGGGGAGATTGTTAGGAATAAGGATCAGTCACTTGTTTAAACACTTGACCAGTTAAGACCTTGGGACAACCTATGTGAGATGATGGCCTTTTGACTTGGGCTTTCACAACTGTTTCCTCTACAAGCAAATGAGTCTTGGAATGTGTGTTATTTCGTCCCACACAATGGTGGTCGAATTTGGATGAATAAAGGAACTATGAGATAAACATGCCTTATTCCATAAGCCTTATCCTTATTTGTTAAACTATTTATTTGGCGATTTATCTGTTGATTTTACTTGATTTAAAAGGCTTTATTTTGAGTTAATTCAAGAAGATATAGCTGTTTGAAACTTCTAAACACTAATATGGGTATTCCTTGTTCTTCAATTCCAATTCCAAATAGCTATAGCTATGGAATAGATTAGATTCTTGCTACGATTTTTGCACGTATAGATAGAGAATTAAATCCAATTTATTGATCATTACATAGAATTCAATTAAGATATTTTATGAAAGTATGATTTCTTCTATTCTCTTGTAAGAATTGAAGGTTTTTTGATTGGGTGAATTCAAATAAGTATAGTTTAGTATGCCTTATTTTCCTTTTTTCATTTTTTCCCTTATATCAAAAAACATATTAATAGCTCAATCAAAATTATCTTCAAGAACAAAATTTTGTTATGCTTAAAATCTTTAATTTGATTTGTATCTGTTTTAATTTTGCCATTTTTTCAAGTAGTTTTTTATTTGCCAAATTGCCTCAGGCCTATGTTTTTTTTGAATCCAACCATAGATTTTATGCTAGGAATACCTGTTCTTTTTTTTTTCTCTTAGCCTTTGTTTGGCAAGCTACTGTAAGTTTTCGATGAGATTCTTTGTAATAGCCCAAATTTGCCCGGGCCCATGATAAAACTAAAAATAAAAAAATAAAGAATATATAAATGTTTATTCAAACAGTCTGTCTACAATAAATAGGCCTCAAGGCCTGGTAAGCCCAAATGTCGTGACCCAACTACCAAAAGTCCTACCCATAACCCAGATAAACTACCCATTAGCCCGTTTACGCCCACAAACAGGTACGGCCCAAATGGCCCAACTTGTTAACAGATGAGGGAAGACCTAGGGTTTCTGGAACCCTAGGCGCCGCAAATGGAAAGATCTAGAAGCTAAACTAAACGTCACGTCCCTTCAGTTCTCGTTGTTCCAGCTGCCCACCATCAAGGCCACGATTCCAGGTTCCAATTCACGTCGTGATCAATGCCACCGGTCGATCTACGTCACCAGCATGATCATCACTGGATTTTCCTCAAACACCTGTAAAAAGAGAAAGAAAAGCTGCAGAAACGAAACAAATATGGAAAGAAATCTTCAATTTCTTTCCTAAAAATGTAATAGAAACAGTGGCTATAAGCCGCTTTGTAACCTATAAACGATACGCATACAAGAACAGAAATAAAAAGGAAGCAAAAACAAACAGTTTTTTAAGAGGTGAATCTCCTATTTTATTTTATTTTTTTCGTGTTCAAAGTATATATACATATACAAACAGTTTGATAAATGGTTTTAAAACGCGAAAAAGGGTTTTACCTTTTGCTTTTGCATCAAAAATCGAGGTTTCTAACCTCCGAGGGTCGCGCAGGGCAGCGTTGAAGGTGGCGCGTAAGCGCATGGGTGCGTGTGTGTCCGGTGACCGAAGCTTGGCCTGACAAAGGCCAGAGCCCAGAGGACCTTCCCTCTCTCCTTCCTCAGAGTTTTTTTAGTTTTTTTTTAAAAACTGGTTTAAAAATGATTTTAAAACTCAGAATTTGGCATATATAGCCCAAATAAAACGATGCCGTTTTTAGTTTAACTCAATAAGCATAAAACGATGTCGTTCCGAGGCCCAGGATCTACGTGTTGACCCGATTACCCGGGGAGGATCTGCGTGTTTTCATAAAGTGGGTTAATTTCCCAAGGAGTCCTCTGAATTAAACGCACATTTCAATCAGGCCCAGAGTTTTCGTTTATTTTGCAATTAACCCCTAAATTCCTTAATTAAATTCAATTTTAATCCTCTTTTAATACTTTATATATATTTTTAAATATTAGTTATATAAATAGTACATATTATTTTTTATTATCTATTATATTATTATATTTTTTATTTTTATATCTATTCATTATATACATATTTTACTATGTGGTATATATTTTATTATATATATTACTATATTTTTATATAAAAAGTACTTATTATATTATTATTATTATTTTATATATTTTATTACATCATATTTCATTATATTTTTATTTATGTATTCTTACCAGATACTATATTTTATTATCTATTATTCCTTATAATGTATCTTTCTTATATATATATATATATTATTATATAGATTTTATTATATATATATTTTATATTATTTATTATATGGTTTATATTACTATATATTTTATTTGTAAATTATATTATACGCTTTGTTTTACCATATTTCCTTACATTACTTTATTATAAAGTATATATTATTTTATTACTTACTAATTGTATACATTCTTAAAAGTTTTTTAAAAATGTATGAGATATTAATATTTAGTACATTATTTTGCTAAGGTATTATACCTATAATATGGTTTATATATATTAATTATTATTTTTTTGGGTTTGCTTTTTATTATTTTCATATTAATCTAAAATTTATGAATACCTTTATTTGATTTATATTTCATACGTTCATGCTTTGCTTATTTTTTATATTTCGTTACATATTTGCATGGAAGTTAATTATTTATATTAATTTAAGGTACATTTGCATGAAATGTTGTTATATATAGGTGCTATGTAATTTATATTATTAAATTCATTATACTTTATGTTGTATTTTTGCATGTGATGTGATCCGGCCCGGGTAGTTGAGACGAATTCACGTAGTTGCCCGATCGTAGTCGAGAGAATTGTTCGTGTCTCGATTCTTAGAAATAAAAGTAAAAGATTAGAATAGGATAAGCGGAAGGTTTCAAGAAGGGTAAATTTAATAATAGGTTCGGTTAAGGGTAGTAAAGATGGATGAAGGATAGAAGCCCCGGTTTGGTTAACAAGAAGGAAATTTAGATAGATGGGGATGGAAAATGAACTCAACGTCAGGAATGATTCAACACTAAAAAGTGTCACCCCGATTCCTATATTGTTAAGGTGAAAATATGGATAGATGGATAGGTGAACGCCACACCAAGATTGGTGATAAGTTCAAAACAAGACGATTGACGCCACTAGCACAAGCTAGATAAGTCTTTCGAAACTTGTACGAGATATGAGAGGAAGCAATCTCACAAGAACAATGTTCATTAAACAAATTGGCAAAAAGTCCTTTTACAATGAAATGAACAAACTATTTAAGGGCAATCATGTAGTAACCGAATGGACAAACTAGCTAGCTTAAAAGCTAAGCAAATTCGGTCATGCACTAGCTAGAATGTTCTAGAATGAACACATTAATTATCTAGTCTTGATTCAGCTGATAAGGATGTGTTTGGACAGCTTCATGCATGAGCTTTAATCACTTGATGAATGTACACCTTTGGTAGCTCAACGGGTTGTCTAGGTTCGGCCAAGGTGTGCATGAAACTTCCAAGAGGTGTCTCTTGGCTGAATAGGTGCTTAGGAAACTCCAAGGGTCCTCCCACATGCATCGGCTGTACATGGAACTTGGAAGGAGGCTTGAACCTATCCGTACATGCACTTGCATTAAATGTCCCTCATACATGCATGTGTGCCGTCCATGGGAGATGCATCTCTCAATATTCATTAACCCTTCATGTACATAAATGTAAGGCTTCCAAACATTGAACCGATCCATGCATGTATCCTCCCGTTCATTGAATATTCCCGTTTATGCACCTTGTCATGAATGAATCTTCCACATTCGGCTAACCTACATCAACAATTAACATAATTAAATAAAATATAACTATTCATATAATTACAATTTAAATTAATAACTAAACAACTTAATAACACTAACTAAATTCAAACATAATAATTATAAGTCAACCATCAAATTAAATTTGGCTAGTTCAAAATAGTCAAAACACTTAGTGAGCTAAGTTGAGCTAGGGGTTTCAGCATGAGCTGTAGCAAACTTAATTAAAAACTAAATTAAAACTAAGTTTATTGGAATGAAGTAGGAATGAGCTGAAACGAGCTAAGTTCGAACTCAAACGAGCTGAATTGAGCTCAAGTAAGCTGATGGGAGCTGAATGGCGCATGGGGAGCTGGAGAGGAGTCGAGATCGGATTGCAAAAGGGTGCACGGAGTCTTCAAGGCATTGTCCTTAGCTCCTCCAACGTCATGGACCTTGTTATCATCCCAAATGCGCAACACTAAGGCTGATAAAGCATCTTGAATTTACTTGGTTCGAGCTCGAGTCATGGGGCCTTTTGAAAGCTCGATTGAATCTTGGTTTGCATTCGAGGATGCCCCGAGCGTACTCACATCATTCCCCCCGTCTTTAAAGTGACTTGTCCTCAAGTCGGAATCTGCATCAAAAGGGGATAAATCTGAAACGTTAAAACTAACACTTATATTGTATTCACCCGGTAAGTCAAGTTTATATGAGTTCTCATTAATGCGTTCAAGCACTTGGAAGGGTCCATCTCTTCGGGGAAGTAACTTGGAACGTCCCTGGGCTGGAAATCGTTCCTTACGCATATGGACCCAAACCCAATCACTGGGTTCAAATATGACTCTCTTTCGCCCCTTGTTTGTTTGCTGCACATAAGACTTAGTCCTCGCCTCTATATTAGCTCACACTTGTTGATGTAGCTTCTTCACGAAATCGGCCTTTTTCCTAGCATTAGAATGAATCAATTGTTTATTAAGTAGTGGAACTAAGTCTAAAGGAGTTATCGGATTAAACCCATAGACCACTTCAAAAGGTGAATGTTTAGTTGCTGTATAGACCATTCTATTATAGGCAAACTCAATATGAGGCAAACAATCTTCCCACGATTTCAAATTCTTACGAATGATAGCCCGCAGAAAAGTAGAAAGTACTCGGTTGACGACTTCGGTTTGTCCATCCATTTGAGGATGACAAGTAGTTGAAAATAATAATTTGGTTCCGAGTTTACCCCATAGAGACCTCCAAAACTGGCTAAGGAATTTCGCGTCTCGATCTAACACAATAGTTCGCGGCACTCCATGTAAACGAACAATGTCCCTAAAGAAAATGTTAGAAATGTGTACGGCATCATCAATTTTTGCACAAGCAATGAAATGTGACATTTTAGAAAAACGATCTACAACTACAAATATGGAATCTTTTTCCGTTTTGGTTCGAGACAATCTGAGGATGAAATCCATGGATATATCAGTCTAAGGAGTTTCAGGTATTGGTAATAGCGTGTAAAGTCCATGGGGTTGAATCTTGAATTTTACTCGTTTGCACACCAAACATCGCTCGCAGACCCGCTCTACGTCTCGCCTCATCCTAGGCCAATAAAAATGTTCGTTAAGGGTGGCTAACATTTTGCCAACTCTAAAATGTCCCATGAGTCCTCCACTATGTGCTTCTTGCACAAGCAAATCCCGAACAGAGCTTTATGGAACACAAAGCTTACCTTCATTGAACAGAAACCCATCAAACTTATAAAATTTCTCAAATGCAACATGCTCACAAGTAGAATAGATTTCTCCAAAATCAACATCGTTAGCATACAATTCTTTTAAGAAAGAAAACCCAAGCAGCTTTGATTCAAGAGTAGAAAGTAAGGTGTACCTTCGAGATAAGGCATCAGCTACCACATTGTCTTTACCTTTCTTGTACTTAATTACATAGAGAAATGACTCAAGGTACTCGACCCACTTAGCGTGCCTCTTGTTCAACTTTTTTTGACCGTTTATATGTTTTAGGGATTCGTGGTGGAATGGATCACAAACTCTTTTGGCCACAAATAATGTTGCCAAGTTTCAAGAGCCCGTATTAATGCGTACATTTCTTTGTCGTAGACCGGATAATTGAGTGGAGCTCCGCTAAGCTTCTCACTAAAATAGGCGATGGGTCGTCCGTCTTGGTTTAAGACAACTCCAATTCCCACACCGGATGCATCACACTCAAGTTCAAAGGTTTTTGAAAAATCTGGCAAAGCAAGTAAAGGCGCATTAGTAAGACAATTTTTAATCTCAATAAAAGGCCTCTTTTGCTCATCTCCCCAATGGAACGCGGAGTTCTTTTTAATCACGCTTGTTAAGGGTGCAGCCAAAGTGCTGAAGTTGGGCACAAAACGCCGATAGAAACTTGCCAATCAGTGGAAGCTTCGAACTTGGCTAATGGATGTAGGCCTCGGCCACTCTTGAATTGCCTTTATTTTCTCTTGGTCGACTTCCAAACCTTGTGCACTAACCAAAAAACCAAGAAAGATAACTTTGTTAGAACAAAAAGTTCATTTCTTGAGATTAGCAAAGAGAGTTTCCTTACGTAATGTTTCAAGAACAGACTTGAGATGTATTACATGATCTTCCAAAGTCTTGCTATATATGAGAATATCATCGAAGTAAACAACACAAAACTTACCAATGAAGGATTTCAACACATGGTTCATGAGTCTCATAAAAGTACTAGGAGCGTTGGTTAAGCCAAACGGTATGACCAACCACTCATACAAACCATGTTTCGTTTTGAAGGCAGTTTTCCACTCGTCGCCTTCTCGCATACGAATCTGGTGATATCTGCTTTTTAAATCGATCTTGGAAAATAGTTTGGCTCCACTTAATTCGTCTAGCATGTCATCTAGTCGAGGAATCAGATGTCGATATTTGATAGTGATTTTATTCACAGCACGACAATCGACACACATTCGCCAAGTACCATCCTTTTTCGGCACCAAGAGGACTGGCACGGCACAGGGGCTAAGGCTTTCTCTAATATAGCCTTTTTTCATCAATTCATTGACTTGACATTGTAGTTCTTTAGTTTCTTCAGGATTCATTCTATAGGCCGGTCGATTTGGAATTACTGCTCCCGGCACAAAATCGATTTGGTGCTCGATTCCTCGAAGAGGTGGTAATCCACTCGGAGTCTCTTCTGGGACAACGTCTTGGAAATCCTGCAAAAAACTCAAAATAGAAGATGACAATTCCTCGGGCAGTTCGTTAGTGCTAAAAAGATTTTCCTTGTACAGGAGTACAAGAATGGTGTGTTTTGATAGAAATGCTCTCCGAACTTCTCTTTTTTTTGCAAACAGACTTTTTTTTCTAATCTCTTTTTCTTGCTCTTCTTTTTCTTTTCTCACTTGTTTTTTTTTCTTTTGGTATTTTTGCATTCTTTTTCTCCTTTTTCTTTTCTTTTTTCACATTCATTCTTTTTTTTTTCTCTCAATTGATTAACAATAGACTTCATTCTCATTTGATCCTCGAAAACTTGCTTTGGCGTCAAAGGTACCAAAGTGATATTCTTGCCTTGGTACTTGAATGTATACCAGTTGGTATACCCGTCATGGGTGACTTTTTGATCGTATTGCCACGGCCTCCCAAGCAACAGATGTCCCGCGTGCATAGGAACAACATCACAAAGTACCTCATCCTCGTACTTACCAATTAAAAAAGAAATAAGTACTTGTTTGGTTACCTTGATTTCGCCACCATCGTTGAGCCATTGGAGTTTGTAGGGGCTCGGATGTTTGGTGGTGGTTAAGCCTAGTTTCTCCACCATTAAAGTGCTTGCCACGTTGGTACAGCTTCCCCCATCGATGATCAAGCTACAGACTTTCCCTTGAACTTGGCATCGAGAATGGAAGATATTCTCCCGTTGTTGCTCATTTTTAGGACCTTGAATACTGAGACTTCGTTTAACAACGAGAAGCCTTTTGGCTTGCGCCATGTTGAACAATAAGAATAGTTAGAATCCTCACCACAAACCTCACTATTTCACTCACAAAGAAATATTGATAAACACTCCACTCGTGTTTGCACTCGTTTTAGGCTTTTTCAACACTCGAATGTTCTCTCACACTCTAGCCTTTTACCTCTCAAGATTACTCTCGTAACCTTGTAGGTTGTTTCTCTTGACTCGTCTTGGTGCTTTGGGGTCGGCTTTAAACGGTTACAAGGGTTAAATCGTATGGTGTACGGGTAGGCCTAAAGAAAATAAGTTTAATGTAGTGTGGCGTTTTTTGGGGGGGTACAATTGATGAAAAGATTATAAAACGATCGGAACAAGATGTAAACAGTAAAAAAGAACTTACTCACTTCAAAATTTTTTTTTTATAATTTGGTATTTTATTTTTTTTTTCAACTTCAATATAGCACTTTTACAATGATAAACGAAAATACAACTTGAAGAAATTTTTTTAATTCAATTTTTTTTTCACAACGAACATATTTCGATCTTGATACGAACGTCGGCGCCTCTCGTTTTACAAGCTCTGATACCAAATGATGTGATCCGGCCCGGGTAGCTGAGATGAATTCACGCAGTTGCCCGATCGTAGTCGAGAGAATTGTTCGTGTCTCGATTCTTAAAAATAAAAGTAAAAGATTAGAATAGGATAAGCAGAAGGTTTCAAGAAGGGTAAGTTTAATAATAAGTTCGGTTAAGGGTAGCAAAGATGGATGAAGGATAGAAGGCTCGGTTTGGTTAACAAAAAGAAAATTTGGATAGATGGGGATGGAAAACGAACTCAACGTCAGGAATGATTCAACACTAAAAAGTTTCACCCCGATTCCTATATTGTTAAGGTGAAAATATGGATAGATGGATAGGTGAATGCCACACCAAGATTGGTGATAAGTTCAAAACAATACGATTGACGCCACTAGCACAAGCTAGATAAGTCTTTTGAAACTTGTACGAGATATGAAAGGAAGCAACCTCACAAGAACAATGTTCATTAAACAAATTGGCAAAAAGTCCTTTTACAATGAAATGAACAAAACTATTTAAAGGCAATCATGTAGTAAACGAATGGACAAACTAGCTAGGTTAAAAGCTAAGCAAATTCGGTCATGCACTAGCTAGAATGTTCTAGAATGAACACATTAATTATTTAGTCTTGATTCGGCTGATGAGGATATGTTTGGACAGCTTCATGCATGAGCTTTAATCACTTGATGAATGTACACCTTTGGTAGCTTAACGGGTTGTCTAGGTTCGGCCAAGGTGTGCATGAAACTTCCAAGAGGTGTCTCTTGGCTGAATAGGTGCTTAGGAAACTCCAAGGGTCCTCCCACATGCATCGACTATACATGGAAGTTGGAAGGAGGCTTAAACCTAGCCGTACATGCACTTGTATTAAATGTCCCTCATACATGCATGTGTACCGTCCATGGGAGATGCATCTCTCAATATTCATTAACCCTCTATGTACATGAATGTAAGGCTTCCAAACATTGAACCGATCCATGCATGTATCCTCCCGTTCATTGAATATTCCCGTTCATGCACCTTGTCATGAATGAATCTTCCACATTCGGCTAACCTATATAAATAATTAACATAATTAAATAAAATATAACTATTCATATAATTACAATTTAAATTAATAACTAAACAACTTAATAACACTAACTAAATTCAAACATAATAATTATAAGTCAACCATCAAATATTTGGCTAGCTCAAAATAGTCAAAACATTTAGTGAGCTAAGTTGAGCTAGGGGTTTCGGCATGAGCTGTAGTAAACTTAATTAAAAACTAAATTAAAACTAAGTTTATTGGAATGAAGTAGGAATGAGCTGAAACGAGCTAAATTCGAACTCAAACGAGCTAAATTGAGCTCAAGTGAGCTGATGGGATCTGAATGACGCATGGGGAGTTGGAGAGGAGCTGAGATCGGATTGCCAAAAGGTGCACGGAGTCTTCAAGGCATTGTCCTTAGCTCCTCCAATGTCATGGACCTTATTATCATCCCAAATACGCAACACTAAGGCTGATAAAGCATCTTGAATTTGCTTGGTTCGAGCTCGAGTCATGGGGCCTTTTGGAAGCTCGATTGAATCTTGGTTTGCATTCGAGGATGCCCCGGGTGTGCTCATATCAGCATGTAACAAATATACATGAACATTTAGGTTATTTATGATGATATGCCCAAAGTGGTAATGTATATTGTGTAATTTATGTCAAATTGTATATCATGCATCACTTTTAAGTTAATTATTTTGCATGTGTATATGTTTTGCTTATTCATTTTCAATATAAGCTATGTGTATCCTTGTGTGTATGATGTTATATAATTTTAAACATGTATATATCTAGTTTATGATCTTTACATTATTGCCATTGTATTGTTTAAATGCATGTTTTATTATTGCAATATTCTATCTTATATGAGAGATTCCAAAGTTTTCAAATAAAAAGGCAATGTTTGGTATTTGGAAGCTTCGAGAAAGGTAGTGCCCTAACTTACTAGATTGCAACTTTTCTCGTTGAGTTCGAATAATCAAGCACCCTTCTAATTTTTTAAGGTTTTCAAAATACGAGCAACTGTCTTGGAATTTCAAAGCGTTGTGTCCTAACTTACTGGATATGGCATTTTATTATTTCGGGATAGGAATTTTAAAAAAAAGGCTAGCTTAGCTTCGAATGTCTTAAAAACATTGCATCCTAACTTACTGGATGTGATATTTTGATTCATTTGATACAAGTGAACTCTAATCAAAATATTCTAAAGGGGATTGCATCTTAAAACTTTTAAATTTCTGACATTAAAGACACTTGATAATCAATTAGGTACCAGTTTTTGGGCGTTACGAGGGTGCTAACCCTTCCTCGTATGTAACTGACTCCCGAATCTGTTTTCTCAACTTTCGTAGACAGAAATTAATGTTTTAAAACAAAACATTTTATAAGGTGATCCAATCACACCTAAAAAGATTGGTGGCGACTCCCGTTTTCATTTTTCTTAAAGTTGATTCCCATTTTCCGAAACATCGATTTAAAAATGGTTTCGACAGCTTGGCTACTCCGCTGGGGATCATTAAGAGAGTCAAGCTGTGTTATTGATTATCTCTTGTCTTAATGTCGGAAATTAAAAATTTTAAAATTTAATCCTCTTTGTATTACATGTGTTTGTATTATTACATGTGTTGCTATATTTTGATATGCATTGCATTCGCATGACCGTTGTGGTCACACCCTTAAGTGGGAGTGAGAAGCTACGCCTTTGTGAGGTTTTCGCCTCCGTGCAGGATAGTGGATCACTTTCGGGATACATCCGTACCTATGGTTTCGTGAGATTTTCATCTCCGTGTAGCCACAGGGAAATGTATTCCCCTGAACTGAACTCGATTCAAATAAGGCTATAATGAGTGAGAATCGAGGAATCTGCTGGTTCGGGTACCTTAAATTTTAGAACCAACCTCATATAGAAAAACCGTAAGAGCCCAACTTAGTCAGAGCTATACTTTAGATATTACCCTTATAAATTATCGTTGAGATTTATTGATATCATATGATACTGACTATTTCTTTTCTTTTGTTTGCATGGCATTTTGCATTTACAAAGGTATCAATTCACGGTCAGTTTCTAAGTTAGGAAGTTTTATTATGGAAAACGGACTTCTTGATAGAGTGGAGGGCAACGCTAACATCCATAGATGGTTTGAGCAAACTCAACTAGGAAAAGGGGATAGCATAACGGTGGGATATATGTCGGAGCTTTTAGACTACACTCGCATTAGTGTCACACAGAATAATCTGCAGGAGCTTAAGGCGATTTGGGATCAGTGGGGCAATGAGATCAAGCAATCATTCTACGGTAAGTACGAAGATTTGCCATATTTATTTGATATTCAGGTAGATAAGAACTTGTTTCAAGCTCTCGCTCAGTTCTAGAACCCAGCATACAGTTGTTTTACTTTTGGGGAGGTAGATTTAGTGCCTACTGTGGAGGAATACACAGCCTTACTTCGGTGTCCTAGATTTCAGTGTGATAGGATTTATTCTCGAGCTACTTGTGTCCCAACCTTTGGAAAAAAGTTGACTATTACGGGAATGAGTGAGCAGTGGACCATGGCTAGAATTAAGGAAAAGGGTGAGAGTAAGTGCGTTCCGTGGGGAGCTTTGAAAGATCTGACCCAGATACATCCAGACGAGTCGAAGAGGATAGACATTTTTTCTCTAAGCATATACGGATTAATTGTTTTCCCCAAGGCCTTGGGATATATGGATGAGGCGACCACGGATCTCTTCCATCGACTCAGCAAACGGGTCACTTCTGTTCCTGCGATTTTAGCAGAGACATTCAGGTCCTTGAATGCATGTAGGAGGGCTAGTGCAGACAGGTTTGTTGGTTGTGCTCAGTTACTTTTAGCTTGGTTCTACAGTCACTTCTGATTGATAGATAGGGTGGTTTGCCGAGTCTTCTTCGAGGATTATTCCCCGTTGAAGGACATAGCAGCTTCAACTAGGAGGGTTGATGTTCCAGAAGAGAATTGGATAGCGCTACTTCGGAACCTT
The DNA here is from genome assembly GCF_025698485.1 of Gossypium arboreum. Taxonomy (NCBI): domain Eukaryota; kingdom Viridiplantae; phylum Streptophyta; class Magnoliopsida; order Malvales; family Malvaceae; genus Gossypium; species Gossypium arboreum. The sequence continues at coordinate 134,531,734 of NC_069075.1, forward strand.
CAGTCGAAAGATGTTGAGTAGAGGGTTCCGTGGATGATTCCTGGTGAGATTCTTTACCGATGCGGCAGTTTTGATTGGGTTCCTCTGTTGGAAATTTGGGGTGCCATCGGTTATGCCCCTTTGCTGGTGTTGAGGCAGCATGGATTGAGACAGTTCGTACCAGTAACTCATGGACTGGCTCAAAGTGAGTTCTTGTATAGAGGAGCTGATTACAAGAAGAAGGTTAGTGAGATCTCTAGTGCTTGGAACCAGACTTGTAGATTGAAAGGAGTAGCCATTAACCCTGCTACGACCCCTGAGTACATTGAATGGAAGAGTAGAAGGATTAATGACAATATCCCTAGGCCAAGCATGGAAGGAGCTCGACCGATGGAGGAATACTTACAAGTGATGCCCTCGGAATTAGAGATCATGAAGCAAGAGTTTGAGAGAAAGAACTTGGAGTTCGAGAAGAGGATAGCAAAGCTTGAAGAAGAAAAGATATACTTGAGCCTAGATGTCAACGTTCAAAAGATGGAGGTCAAGAAAGAGGGGAGAGAAAAAAGGAAGATCGAGGAGGACCGAGACGATCTAAAGGAGCACTACAAAAGGGCACAAGTAGCTTTGAAAAGAGCAGGACTAGGAAGGTTTTCAGATCAAGGGCAGAAGGAGGTCCAAGTGGAAAAAGCTAAAGCTGAATATTAGGAGAAGAAGTTCCTAGAGATGCAATCGCGAAATTTGTCCTTAGAAAAAGAAAATCAAGGTTTAAAGACTAAAGTAACTGAGCTTGGGCGATCCCCTCATCTGCATAAAAATCGCGACTCTACGGTTGAAGTAAAGAAATTAAAAGACAAAATTGAGGAGTTGGAATCAGCATTGCAGGATAGGAAGCTCTTAATCGAGCAACTTGGGGTACGAGAAGATCATTTGAAGGGAGAGCTTCATCAGTCTAGAGGACAGGTCAGAGAAAGGGATCACGTCATTGGAGAAGCCATAGCCCAAATTCAAGAGGTCGCTGAACACGTGCAAGACTTGGCAATACGAGCTGATGTATTGAGTTTGATGTATGAGTCATCATCGGATAGAGGACGAGAGTTAGCCCTTTTATTAGATAGAGTTAAAATTTTGGGCATTAGGGCGAAAGCGTATTTGTAATTCCCTTATATGTAAAGATATTCTTTTTCTAAATAAAGTTTTCTAAATGAGATTGAATCAGAATTGATGTCCTTTTTGCATTCATTTGCATCTCATAGCATTTCATCGCATTGTTTGCATTCAAAGTTATAGAAAGACCCTAATTAGTTAAAATTACTACAGAAGTAGAAGAGAAAATCTGGAAATCACACATCCTTACGGCACTCGCACTAAAACTAAGAGTATGGATCAAAGGTTCGAACAATTGTAAAAGGATATGCAAGACTAATTGCAAAAGCAGTTGGCCAAAATGCAGAATGACATGAGGGAGCAAATGCTAGAGACTCAGAGGAATATGATGGCTGAAATGGCCCAGCTACTAAGGGCCACTGATAAAGGGAAAGCCTCTGTAGTTATCACTGAGGAGGAAGGTGAGGATCATCCTCCGGGTTTTACTCCGCCTCATGTGCCACTGCAAACCAAGGCACCTCCTAGAACGCCATCTGTCACTGTAAGGCCTTAACATAGGCCAGTTGATGCTAGAATCCCCGTAAATTTCCCATCTGGGTCGGGAAATAATTTGGGGGATAGCCCGATCAACCCTATCACTCCTGATCTAGATATGATGGAGAGGGAAAAAATGGCAACCGAATTTTCAAAATAGTTGGAAGATCGTTGCAAGTGGTTGGAGGAAAAGTTTAGAGTTTTAGAAGGCGCTGGCAATCATCATATTGATGCCAAAGGCTTAAGTTTGGTCCCAGAGTTTGTGCTTCCTCACAAATTTAAGATGCCAAAGTTTGAAAAGTACAACGGCACTACTTGCCCAGATGCACACATAACAATATTTTGTAGGAGAATGACTGGGCATGTGAACAATGATCAACTACTGGTCCATTGTTTTCAATACAGCTTAGTAGGAGCAGTGGCTAGGTGGTACAATTAGTTGAACCGTTCAAGAATCGGTTCATGGAGAGATCTTGCACAAGCCTTCACGCAACAGTACAACCATGTGACTGATATGACGCCGGATAGGATCACGCTTCAAAACATGGAGAAAAAGCCTAATGAAAGTTTTAGGCAATACGCACAACCATGGAGGGAAGTGGCAATATAAGTACAACCACCACTATTAGAAAAAGAGACCACCATATTGTTTATCAACACTTTGAAAACGCCGTTCATCACTCACATGATTGGAAGCACCACGAAAAGTTTCGCGGATATAGTTATGGCAGGAGAGATGATTGAGAACGCCATAAGGAGTGGTAAAATTGAGGGGGAAATGGCTAAAAGATCGGCCCCAAGGAGAAAGGACAACGAGGTGAATAACATGAATAGTTTCAACTCGAGGGCAATCATAGTTGGTCAACCCAAAGCAGCCGCAGTCGAGCAACAAAGTACTCAAAGACAGGAATCAGGCACAAGACAGAATTCAGAAAAGATGCAATTCACGCCTATCCCTGTGACGTATCGTGAGCTTTATCAAAGCTTATACGATGCACATGCTATTGCTCCATTTCACTTGAAACCGCTACAGCCACCGTACCCCAAATGGTAGGATGCAAATGCTAAATGTGAATATCATGCGGGAATACCGGGGCATTCGATTGAAAATTGCACCTGATTTAAGAAGGCTGTGGAGATGCTTTTCAAGATGGGGGTTGTGAAATTCGATAGTACCCCTAATGCTGAAAATCCATTACCAGATCATGGCAATCAAGGAGTGAATGCCATTGATGAAACTAGGGAAGGAAGAATCAAGGAAGATGTTGCTAAGGTGAAGACACCCATGAAAGTAATATGGGAGGAGATGGTGAAGAGAGGTATGTTGACCTCTAGAAAAGGTAGAGAAAGAATGGGGAACTATTGTGAATTCCATAGAGATGTGGGTCATATGATCCAAAATTGTGAAGAGTTCAAGGCCATGGTACAAGGCTTTATGGTTAACAAAAAGCTACAGATTTTTTAGGGTAGTTCTTGCAAAAGACAAATATGTGTGGGGGATAATGAAGTAGGGGCGCAAACCGAGCCCAAGGTCGTCATCCATAAACCCACTCATTTCCCTTACAAGGATGACAAGAGGGTGTCATGGAGTTATGACTGCAGTGTAACAATACCTGAAGAGGAGAATATAGCCAGTGTATCTAGGGGCGTGCAAAATGAAGGTTCCCATACACGAAGTGGGAAGCGTTATGATGAGAGGGGCATCAGAGTGGAGCCCACGAAAACAAAGGATGTTGACGTTGAGAAGAAGAAAAAGGTTGAAATACCTGTCAAGGAGCCGGTAAAGGAGGTGGAGGCTAAGGAGTTTCTAAAGTTCCTTAAGCATAGCGAGTATAGTGTGGTTGAGCAATTGCGTAGGCAGCCAGCGCGTATATCAGTATTAGCTCTACTTCTGAGCTCTGAGGTGCATCGGAATGCATTGTTGAAGGTACTTAACGAAACATATGTCACCCACGACATATCCGTTAACAAGTTGGACCGGTTGGTGAATAACATCAGTGCTGACAATTTCATCTACTTCAATGATGATGAAATTCCACCTGGGAGCATAGGGTCAACCAAGGCCTTGCACATCACTACTCGGTGCAAGGGATACATGATTCTAAGTGTACTCATTGATAACGGGTCGGCTTTGAACGTCCTTCTATTATCCATATTGAACAGATTACCCATTGATAGTTCGCATATGAAAACATGTCACAATGTGGTAAGAGCCTTCGATGGAACCGAAAGGAAAGTGATGGGACTAATTGACATCCCTTTAGAAATTGGGCCAAATACATATGAAGTTGATTTCTTGGTGATGGATATCAATCCCTCCTATAATTGTTTATTGGGGAGACCATGGATATACTCAGCAAGAGCTGTGCCTTCTTCATTACACCAAAAATTGAAGTTAGTGACAGATGGACGGTTAATAACCATCAATGCGGAGGAGGACATTATAACAGCAGTCACTAGCAAGGCCCCTTATGTCGAGGTGAATGAAGAGGCTATTGAGTGTTCTTTCTGCTCGTTAGAAATCATCAATGCAACCTTCATTTTGGAAGGAAGTGAGGTGCCGGTACCCAAAATATCTAGAGCCACAAGGATGGCCCTACAAATGATGATGGGGAAGGGAGCATTGCCAGGAAAAGGACTAGGAAGACAGTTGCAAGGAGGGGTTCAAATCCCAAAACTAATTGAGAAGAAAGATTGCTTTGGTTTGGGCTTCAAGCCAGACCATAAACACCGGAAGCAAGAGATTGAGAAGCGTCAAGCGAGAAGAAGGGCGCGTTTGAACGGAGGAGAAATAGAGTGGAAACCGATGACATTCCCATCTATATCCAAATCCTTTAAGTCAGGAGGGTTACTGGTAGAAGAAAGTCATCAGATTAATGCTGTACACAATGAGGGATTGGAGCAAGGAAGCCTCGAGGGCATTCGCCCTTACAAACCGGGGAGCTCTCTAAACAATTAGACTGCGGAGGACCTTCCTGTAGTTTTTAGAAATTTTTCAGATTAATTCTCGAAACATGCTTGTTACTCTAGGGCTTAGGAGTAGTAAGATTACTTTTGTGAAAAAGGCTTATGATCATCTATTATTATTTTAATAAAACATAACTTTATTATCAATTTTGATTAATATGGTTTCTTTTTATCAATCAATATTTCGTTAAGCTTTTGCAATTCTCATTCTTTCATTCATAGCACATAAACAATCATTCTTAGATTTATTCATTCTTTGTATATTCTTTCATACCCCCACAGGTCCCTAGATATCAATGATATGAGCACTGATACTGTAATTCCTGATTTCTCTTGCTAGTAAGACATGTGTTTAGAGGAATCTCAGGATTTTGAAGATGTTTAAGATTGTGTTGTGTCTCCTGATCTGTTAAAAATGGTAAAACAGGAAGAAAAATGAATTATGCCGTATGAGAAAGAGGCAATAGAAAATGTAGCCCTAGAGGAAGGGAAGGAGTTGAAAATTGGAACACTGATTACCGAGGACACAAGGTATAGTCTGGTTGAATTGCTTCGGGAGTTCAAGGATATCTTCGCATGGTCATATCAAGATATGCCCGGATTGAGTATCGACATTGTAGTACATTGTCTTTTGATAAGACAGGACTGCAAACCAGTCCAACAGAAGTTGCGGAGAATGCGGCCAGACATAGTTCTAAAAATAAAAGATGAAATTAAGAAGCAGTTCGATGCAGGATTCTTACAAGAGGTTAAGTACTCCGAATGGGTAGCTAATATTGTGCTGGTCCCTAAGAAAGACAGGAAGGTACGAATGTGTGTTGATTACAGAGATCTGAATAAAGCTATCCCAAAAGACGACTTTCCTTTGCCGCACATCGACACTTTGGTAGACAACACGGCGGGACATTCGTTGTTTTCTTTTATGGATAGTTTTTCGGGGTACAATCAGATAAAGATGCATCCAGAGGACATAGATAAAACCACTTTCATAACCTTGTGGGCACTTTTTGCTACAAAGTAATGCCGTTTGGACTGAAGAATGCAGGGGCAACCTACCAGCGGGCCATGGTGAACTTGTTCCACGACATAATGCATAAGGACATTGAGGTGTATGTTGATAATATGATTGTCAAGTCGCGCACAGAAAAGAGCACATTGAGGTCTTGCGAAGATTGTTTTTGAGATTGAGAAAGTTTCAGTTGAAGCTTAATCCGGCAAAGTGCACCTTCGAAGCTAGATCGGGAAAGCTATTGGGTTTCGTAGTCAGTGAAAAGGGAATAAAAGTTGATTCAGACAAAGTCAGAGCAATACGAGGATTGCCTCCACCACAAACTCAAAAAGAAGTTCGAGAATTCCTAGAAAGTTTGAATTACATCGCTCAATTCATTTCACAACTAATTGAGAAATGTGATTCTATCTTTCGTCTCCTCAGAAAGCACAATCAAGGTATTTGGGATGAGGAGTGCCAAAATGCTTTTAAAAAGGTTAAGCAGTATTTGTTGAATGCTCCGGTATTATCTCCACCTAGCCCAAATAAACCGTTAATACTGTACTTGTCAGTGTTCAGTAATTCTATGGGATATGTGCTTGGTCAACATGACGAGTCAGGGAAAAATGAGAAGGCAATTTATTATCCCAGTAAGAAATTCACTGACTGTGAAATGAGATATCCACCAATTGAAAAGTTGTGTTGTGCGCTGATTTGGACAACTTGGAGATTAAGACATTACATGCTATACCATACCACTTGGCTCATCTCAAATCTTGATCCATTGAAATATATGATGGAGTCAACGGCTCTGAATGAGAGAATGACAAGATGGAAAATTTTACTTTCAGAGTTTGATATAGTCTACATAAGTCAGAAGGCTATAAAAGGAAGTGCGGTAGCAGACTTCTTGGCCAGTAGGGCTCTAGAGGATTATGAGCCATTGACCTTTGATTTTTCAAATAAGGAGTTAATGTGTATAGCAACGACCGAAGATTATCCTTAGAAGCTAAATTTTGATGGGGCTTCTAATGTAGTTGGAAATGGAATTGGGGTAATCTTGGTATCCCTGAATGGTGATCATTACCCGTTCACGTGCAAGTTGGACTTTGATTGCACGAATAATATGGCTGAGTATGAAGCATGCATCATGGGACTTCAAGCAGCTATAGAGCGAGGTATAAAAACCCTAGAAGTATATGGAGATTCTGCATTGGTAATTTATCAGCTTAGAGGTGAATAGGAGACAAAGGGACCCTAAATTGATCAATTATCGAAAGGTAGTTTTGGGGTTACTTGAGGAGTTTGATGACATCACCTTCAATTATCTCCCACGAGACGAAAATCAGATGGCAGATGCTTTAGCAACCTTGGCCTCAATGATTAAGGCAAATAAAGAGGAAGAGATGAGACCAATTCAAATGAGTGTCTACGAGGCTCCAGCTCATTGTTATAACATTGAGAAAGAAGAAAAGGACGATAACCCTTGGCATCAAGATATATTACGATATGTGAGAGATTGTAAATACCCTGAATAGGCCAATGAAAATGACAAACGAACTTTGAGAAGGTTAGCTTGCAACTATGTCTTGGACGGGGATATCCTGTACAAGAGAAGGAAAGACCAAGTACTTTTGAGATGTGTCGATGCTGTGGAAGCTAAGTTAATTTTAGAAGAAGTTCATGAAGGTGTATGTGGGACGCATACAAATGGGTTCATGATGGCAAGACAAATCATGAGGTTTGGTTATTATTGGGCCACTATGGAAGGGGACTGTATCAACTATACCAAGAAATGCCATAAGTGTCAGATTTATGGGAACAAAATTCATATACCACCTTCACCTTTGCAGGTTGACTTCTCCATGGCCCTTCTCCATGTGGGGCATGGATGTTATTAGACCAATATCACCGAAAGCCTCGAATGGACATCGGTTTATCTTTGTGGTAATTGACTACTTTACAAAATGGGTAGAGGCCGTTTCTTATGCGAATGTTACTAAGTCAGATGTGAGTCGATTCTTGAAGAAGAAGATCATTTGTCGGTATGGAATGCCTAAGAAGATCATATCTGACAATGCATTGAACTTAAACAATAAAACGATAGCAGAGGTTTGCGACCAGTTCAAGATCAAGTATCACAATTCTTCTCCCTGTCGTCTAAAAATGAATAGGGCAGTGGAGGCCGCCAACAAGAACATTAAGAAAATAGTGGGAAGATGATTGAGACCTATAGAGATTGGCATGAGAAGTTACCGTTTGCACTCCTGGCCTATCGAACTTCTGTCAGAACCTCTACTGGGGCAACCCCATTCTCGTTAGTTTATGGGATGGAAGCAGTGTTACCTATTGAAGTAGAAATACCTTCTCTTCGAATTTTGACGGAGATAAGGTTAGATGAAGCTGAATGGGTTCAATCCCGATATGACCAGTTGAACTTGATTGAGGAAAAGAGGCTAAGAGCCATTCAACATGGTCAGATGTATCAGAAGCGTATGATGCGAGCTTATGATAAGAAAGTTCGACCAAGAGAGTTCCACGAGGGATACCTTATACTAAAAAAGATCATTCCTATTCAAAAAGACTTTAGGGGGAAATTGATGCCGAATTGGGAGGGGTCGTATGTCGTGAAGAAAGCTTTCTCTGGTGCTACATTGATCTTAACGGAAATGGATGGGAAAATTTTACCCAACCTAGTGAACTCAGACTCAGTTAAAAAATACTTTGTCTAAAGGAGAAGAGAATCCAATGTGAAAACCCACAAATGGCGCTTTGAGATTTCAAAAATCAAAAAAGAAAAAACAAACAGAAAATCAAAAAAATAATAAATAATAAATAAAAAATTTAAAAAAAAGGAAAGAAGAGGAAAAAAGAGAAAAATGGAGAGGTCAAGGTGAAAACCCGCAAAGAGCGCCTTGTGACCAAAAGGGTTTTGAGTTAAAAACCCGAAAGGGCGACTCAAATTTTGAAGCATCCGGTAATCTTGCTCAACAAAGAACGAAGAACGTTGCATACTGGGGCATCGACAGAGTACTTTGAATCTTCTAAACACATGCCTTCATGAAGTTGATGTATAAGCGCTCAAGCGGCGATATCTAAGGCATCTAATTTTTGTCCTGATTGTTATCTTTAGATTCTATTTCTTCTTAAAGATAGGCTTTCAGATTAATTTCCTTTGTATCTTTTTTAGATAATTCATTCAAATCCAATTATTCTTAGAGATTTATTTATCTTTCATTATTCTTTAAGTATATTGCATTGAAATAATGATAGATGAACTAAATATGTTCACAAACGAAGTTTTGCGCATTACTCTAGAATTTCTAGATAATATAAGAAACTAAAACAGGACAATTGTTAGAGAAATTCACATAAGTAAGGGATGAAGGAACCCGAGGAATTTCTTTCTTCCAGTCCAAAAGGAAAATAGACAAAACCAACGATTCAATTCTAAGGAAAGATTATCTTACAGACATCCTCAGTAGATCGTAGCATTTGAGGAAGGGTACAGGCCTACAAGCTGAGCAAGAATAATACTTTGAGAAAAGAAAAGAAAAATGAAGGAATGAGCGGTGACGTCTAGGATAGGGGTCATATCCACAACATTTTGCATCATAACATGTTTAATTAGGAATATTCGACTCACTTCGATCATAGCATCCTAATTGTCAGGCATAATCATTCTACAGGTTATCAAAGACGACGCACCTTAATCCCCTAAGCAATAGGGTAATAGGCCTCAGGATAGCAGATCTGGCTGAAGCAAGATCCAAGATGGTTTGGTATCCTTATGCTTACAATGAACAAATCGAAGACATATATGATTTGGCTTTCACGTGCTTACAATGAAGCAAATCTAAGATGATTTGGCATCTCTGTATTGTCAGAGAACAAATCAAAGTTTAGCATCTCCATATTCGACGGAGAGCAGACACATAGTAAATCTGCCCTTCAGATGTATATACTGAAGCAGATCCAAGATGATTTGGCATCATTGTGTTTACAAGGAACAAATCGAAGACATAGCTGATTTAGCTTTCATGTGCTTACGCTGAAGCAAGTCTAAGATGATTTGGCATCTTTGTATTGTCAGAGAACAAATCGAAGTTTGGAGTCTCCATATTCGACGGAAGGCAGACACATAGCAGATCTAACCTTCAGATGATTAGACTGAAGCAGATCCAAGATGGTTTGGTATCCTTGTGCTTACAAGGAGCAAATCGAAGACGTAGCTGATTTGGTTTTCGCGTGCTTACGCTGAAGCAAATCTAAGATGATTTGACATCTCTGTATTGTCAGAGAACAAATCGAAGAAGCAGATTTGGCGTCTCTGTGTTCGGCAGAGAGCAGATCGAATATATCAACATGAAAGTCATGGGTTTACAAGAAGCAGATTGAAGACCATAATTTGATAAGACCGGTCAAATTTGGTCTTTCTAAATCTTTGCTCAATTCCGGTCACACAGCAATGAGCAAAGAGGGGCAGCTGTAATAGCCCAAATTTGCCCGGTCCCATGATAAAACTAAAAATAAAAAAATAAAGAATATATAAATGTTTATTCAAACAGTCCGTTTACAATAAACAGCCCTCAAGGCCTGGTAAGCCCAAATGTCTTGACCCAACTACCAAAAGTCCTACCCATAACCCAGCTAAACTACCCATTAGCCCGTTTACGCCCACAAACAGGTATGGCCCAAATGGCCCAACCAGTTAACAGATGAGGAAAGACCTAGGGTTTCTGGAACCCTAAGCGCCGCAAATGGAAAGATCCAGAAGCTAAACTAAATGTCACGTCCCTTCAGTTCTCGTTGTTCCAGTTGCCCACCATCAAGGCCACGATTCCAGGTTCTGATTCATGCCGTGATCAATGCCACCGGTCGATCTACGTCACCAGCATGATCATGGCCGGATTTTCCTTGAACACCTGCAAAAAGAGAAAGAAAAGCAGCAGAAACGAAACAAATATGGAAAGAAATCATCAGTTTCTTTCCCAAAAATGTAATAGAAACAGTGGCTATAAAAAGCCCATTTGTAACCTATAAATGATACGCATACAAGAACAGAAATAAAAAGGAAGCAAAAACAAACAGTTTTTTAAGAGGTGAATCTCCTATTTTATTTTATTTTTTCGTGTTCAAAGCATATATACATATACAAACAGTTTGATAAATGGTTTTAAAACGCGAAAAAGGGTCTTACCTTTTGCTTTTGCATAAAAAATCGAGGTTTCTAACCTCCGAGGGTTGCGCAGGGCAGCGTTGAAGGTGGCGCGTAAGTGCGTGGGTGCATGTGTGTCCGGTGACCGAAGCTTGGCCTGACAAAGGCCAGAGCCCAGAGGACCTTCCCTCTCCCCTTCCTCAGAGTTTTTTTAGTTTTTTTTAATAACTGGTTTAAAAATGATTTTAAAACCCAGAATTTGGCATATATAGCCCAAATAAAACGATGCCGTTTTTAGTTTAACTCAATAAGCATAAAACGACGTCGTTCCAAGGCCCAGGATCTGTGTGTTGACCCGATTACCCAGGGAGGATCCGCGTGTTTTCATAAAGTGGGTTAATTTCCCAAGGAGTCCGCTGAATTAAACGCACATTTCAATCAGGCCCAGAGTTTTCGTTTATTTTGCAATTAACCCCTAAATTCCTTAATTAAATTCAATTTTAATCCTCTTTTAATACTTTATATATATTTTTAAATATTAGTTATATAAATAGTAAATATTATTTTTATTATCTATTATATTATTATATTTTTTATTTTTATATCTATTCTGTTATATACATATTTTACTATGTGGTATATATTTTTATTATATATATTACTATATTTTTATATAAAAAGTACTTATTATATTATTATTATTTTATATATTTTATTATATCATATTTCATTATATTTTTATTTATGTATTCTTACCACATACTATATTTTATTATCTATTATTCCTTATAATGTATCTTTCTTATATATATATTATTATATAGATTTTGTTATATATATATATGTTTATATTATTTATTATATGATTTATATTACTATATATTTTATTTGTAAATTATATTATACACTTTGTTTTACCATATTTCCTTACATTACTTTATTATAAAGTATGTATTATTTTATTACTTACTAATTGTTTACATTCTTAAAATTTTTTTAAAATGTATGAGATATTAATATTTAGTACATTATTTTGCTAAGGTATTATACCCTATAATATGGTTTATATATATTAATTTTTTTTGGGGTTTGCTTTTATTATTTTCATATTAATCTAAAATTTATGAATACCTTTATTTGATTTATATTTCATACGTTCATGCTTAGCTTATTTTTTATATTTAGTTACATATTTGCATGGAAGTTAATTATTTATATTAATTTAAGGTACATTTGCATGAAATGTTGTTATATATAGGTGTTATGTAATTTATATTATTAAATTTATTATACTTTATGTTGTATTTTTGCATGTAACAAATATACATGAACATTTAGGTTATTTATGATGATATGCCCAAAGTGGTAATGTATATTGTGTAATTTATGTCAAATTGTATATCATGCATCACTTTTAAGTTAATTATTTTGCATGTGTATATGTTTTACTTATTCATTTTCAATAAAAGCTATGTGTATCCTTGTGTGTATGATGTTATGTAATTTTAAACATGTATATATATCTAGTTTATGATCTTTACATTATTGCCATTGTATTGTTTAAATGCATGTTTTATTATTGCAATATTCTATCTTATATGAGAGATTCTAAAGTTTTCAAATAAAAAGGCAATGTTTGGTATTTGGAAGCTTCGAGAAAGGTAGCGCCCTAACTTACTGGGTTGCAACTTTTCTCGTTGAGTTTGAATAGTCAAGCACCCTTCTAAGTTTTTAAGGTTTTCAAAATATGAGCAACTGTCTTGGAATTTCAAAGCGTTGTGTCCTAACTTACTGGATATGGCATTTTAATGTTTCGAGATAGGAATTTTCAAAAAAAGGCTAGCTTAGCTTCGAATGTCTTAAAAACATTGCATCCTAACTTACTGGATGTGATATTTTGATTCATTTGATACAAGTGAACTCTAATCAAAATATTCTAAAGGGGATTGCATCTTAAAACTTTCAAATTTCTTAAAAACACTTGATAATCAATTAGGTACCAATTTTTGGGCGTTACGAGGGTGCTAACCCTTCCTCGTACTTAACCGACTCCCGAATCTGTTTTCTCGACTTTCATAGACCGAAATTAATGTTTTAAAACAAAACATTTTATAAGGTGATCCAATCACACCTAAAAAGATTGGTGGCGACTCCCGTTTTCGTTTTTCTTAAAGTCAATTCCCATTTTTCGAAACATCGATTTAAAAATGGTTTCGACATCCTTAATATTGTTTTAGAAAAATTCATGTTGATTCAAGAAAAAAAAAATTCTAACAATTAAAAAGATCAAATAAGTATTACACTATGAATGAACACCTCAATTCAAAGATTGAAATTCTTGAATAGCCTTGATAAATCTGGATCATTCCATTTCCTCATTCTGACCCTTTTCACCGAAGAAGCTTATTTAGATTAGAGTCCGCCACAATATATAATTGTTGGTATGAAAGATTTTTTTTTTTTTTAAACTCAATTCTTATTACAAGTGAATTTCTGAAAATTCTTTTCAATTTCTAGAAATTCTAAAAATCACTTTATTTATTGGTGTCAAAATCAAAACAAAATAGGATATGTGGTATAAAAATGGGGAATCTAATCTCTTCTTTTTCCAAAAAAAAGCTCTTGGAGATTATGTAATGCTTACTCTTAAACTCTTTGTTCACACCGTAGTAATATTCTTTGTTTCTCTTATATTATAATTGAAAATTTTATGAAGAATATGTCAAATTTATGAAGAAATCCAGAAGTTCTCTAAAGTGAAAATTTTACAGACTTGAAGCTCTCTCCAAACTCTCAAGAAATTTATGAAAAAATCTTGAAAAACACCATATCCATTCTAAAGAGAGCCGACTTTCGATTTTGTTCAATCGAAGAAAAAAGGTAAAATCTTGTTATGAATAAAGCCATATTTTGATCTTATTCAACTGAAGAAAAAAGGTGAAAATCCATTTCAAAAGCAAGTCACAATAACACTAAAAGCAAATCACATTGTTTCAAGATCAACTCTAGATAATCCTTGAATTGAAGCTTCACCAAAGATAAGAATCAAATGAATTTTATTTGTAATCAAGAAACATCCTAAGACTGTAACTCTTTTCAACATTGATAAATAAAATTTGTCTCATGTTAGTTCCAAAATTAATATTTGCAAGTAGAAACCGAGCAATGCCAGAAGCAGTGCTACGACTAACGCCAACTGTCTTAGGCACAGTTGAAGAACAAGGCAAAAAACAAAGAACACTCAATATGTTTATGTAGTTTGGTTTCCTTACATTTGCGGGGCCTTTCCTAGAGAGATAATCTACTATCTTAGAAACTCATACAACAAGTGATTACAACTTCTAACACTCACCAAATTAGATTCCTCACTTTTGTTCTTAAGATCTGGACAACTCTCCTCTAACTTTTCCACTTGAAAACTTAGGATATTAACTAAGTAACACACATGATTTTTCACTCAATGCACTCAAAAGAAATATTTCTCAATGAACAAAAATAAGTGCTCTCAATTCAATACATCACCTATACAAGTCTCCTTAATTCATGAGGAATCTACACTTGCCAACATACTATATCAATTACAATCAATCTTCCTTTGAAACAAGCAAGATAATAAACATAAAAAAATATCTTCAATCAGCTCAGGATAAGTCTTGAATTTCCGGGATATACTTCCAAGTTTTACCCAATTCGACTGGATCCACCAAACTTGGGAAGTTGATTACTTCGATCCTAACTTAAACCAATCTCCAAGATATGTTGTCATGTGTAGTTTGGATATAAAAAATAGGTTGGTAATCGTCAAAAGTAACATCGAATCAAAGGCCAAGGATTTTTGTTGTCAAAATTTGTCAACTTAAACTTGACAAGTTTTCTAAGTAGGCGGTGCCACAACTAGTTGGCATTGTAGTAGTGCTCAAAAATTGTTTCAACTATTTCAAAATTTTAATATCAAATTTTCACTCGAAATTTGTGTTTTTACTAATCTTTTAGAAGGGATAGCTTTTATATAATGATATATATTTTAATATATAATAATTAAAATTTTAAAACAATAATAGTAATAGTATTGATTTGAAAATGGACAATAACTGTTTTTTTTTTATGATACATAAGGGAGGGATTGTTCAAATTTGCACTTAAAATTGGTACATATTGAACAAAATTTTTTATCACTTTGCCTCTATCGCGAAAAAATAAAGGTATTTCTAACGTTATAATTAATATTTAAATACCTTAGATTTAATATCAATAACTATTTTGCTGCCGTGGTACGAGACCATAATGACAGATTTGTGAAAGGTTTCTCGGGCCATGCATTTAGCGTGTGGTATATTCACCTTGCTGAAATTTAGGTTATTCGAGAAGCTTGACTTTGGTTTCATAGGCAGAGTTTGGACTCTTTAATCGTTGAATCAGATTGTTTTCTTGTAGCCAATGTTTTGACAAGAAAGAGTGTCAATTTCTCTAAATTTGCATTACTTATTCAAGATTGTAGTTATCTTCTATCACTCTTTATTAATTTATCCTTCTTTTAAATGGAGAGATGTAATTAAAGCGATTTATCATTTAGCTCAGATAGTTTTATTTTCAGTGTTAATACTTCCCCTTAGTCTCTCGAAGATGAAATACATAGGACCGAATGCATACGACCTATTGACTTGGATTTAGCTTTGTCTCCCCTCCTTTGTTTTCTTTTCTCTGTTATTTTTGTATAAAGTTTCAGCATTTTCCTTTATAAAAGAGAAAGAGCATCAATGTTTTGGTACAAGGAATAGCCAAATTGGAAGGTAAATGACTCTTCAAAAATCGAAACGTCTTGAATTAATAAAAGAAAAAACGAAAATTGTTGCATTTTTATTTCTGGAATTATTATTATTATTAAAAGTTAAAAAAAAAGAATGAGTCAACTATTTTTATTTTATTTTTCTTCTTCTTTTGAAATAGTATTTTAATTTTTTTAGCACTGTTAGGTTATTTATAACTAGTATATTTTTACTCATGATTTGTATTGGGTTAATTATTTATTTTTGATTAAATTATAGCATAAAAATTTAAAGATTACAATTTATTTAAAATTTTGTACTCTTTGTATATTTAAAATTTAATCTCTATATTTTTATTTTTAAAAATTAGCCTCTCTACTTATCGGATTTAAAATTTAGGTCCATTTTTAGCACGGTTAGAATTCTTTTATGTTGGTGTGCCATTTTGAAAAAAAAAACAACTTGATATCCACATAACAAAAAAATAACATTATAATGGACCTGAATATAATAAAGAATTTTAACGGTGCTAAAGATTTTTAAAATTTATATCATTATTTTAATTAGAATAAAATATTTAGGCTAACTAATACATTATAAAAATTGAAGTATCAAATTATGTTAAAATTAAAGTATATATATTAAATCTCAAGTTTAAACGAAATATGCAGATTAAATTAAAATTTAATCATTCTTACAATCTAAAAGTGGAGGGATTAGAATTGACATTTACCCATAATATTTTTATGTAAAAAAGAAGAAGGGAAAGGGTGTCAATTGTGGAAGGTTTCAGTAGCTTCTTTTTATATAGAGTGAATGTGTGGTTGAAGAAAGATCCTAATGTTGAAATGGTCTTTTTTTTATTTTAATTATTTGTTTATGGTTGCAAGAAGAGATATTTTTTGCAAAGCTTTCCTTATTTTATTGGTGGCTGGCTCAAGATTTAAATGCAATATTTCTCAACACCATTGAAAAAGATTAGCCTTTTATTTTAGTATATATAATAATTTTTCTGAAATTAAAATAATTTAAAAATAAGGGTTTTTTGGGTAGTTTGAATATTTTAAGAAAAATATGTTTAATAAATACTTTTATATTTACATAGCAGTAATTTTATTATATAATTATGAAAATAATTATTGCCATACTTATCAACAACAATAATATTTTCTTTTGAATTATTATCAACAAGAATAATAAAGTATACAAAAAAAATTTCATGAATTGAACTTTTAAAAGAGAACTTTTAATTTCAAAGTAGTATGTTGGTAAAATTATCAAAGAGGTTTTTATACTAGGAGTCGAATTACATTTTCTCTTCTTTACTAAAAAATAGGTAAATTAATCCCTATACATTAGATCAAAGAGCAAATTCATCATTCTGTAAAAAGCTCATCCAATTTTACTATTAAAAGCAGGTTCCTATACATCATTATGAGGTAGATATGGTACGTCACATATCACTGTTTGATTATTTTAATTACGTCAAATTTTAATATTACAAATGGATGAAAATTTTAACAATAAGATCAATTTACTTTTTGATTTAAAGTATAGAGACTAATTTATTTACTTTTTAGTAAAAAATAAAATATAATCTAACTTTTAATACCAAACATCTATAATATTTTTACCGAAAAATAAATAAGATGGTAGGGAATGGGCGAAAAACAACGAATGAGGCCACAATAACCAAGTAGCTAGCTAAAAGCTGGACTCATTTTTCTTTAACGCACTTCTCAGTTAACATCTTTCAACGCTCTCCAAAGGCCAACTAAAATTTGGGTGGCTCCAGCATTTCAACACTCCAAATATCATAATTTTAAAAAATATACTTCAATATAAAATATTTTTAATTTCAAAAATAAGAATGCTGTTCATACTTCTTCAAAGAGAACCTCACTTGTAGACTCAAAATCGTTATTAATGCACAAAATATTCAATATATGAAAATTTTTTTATTCGATTTTATCTAGATAAATATAGAGTTGAGAATTTACCAAATTCAATCAATTTCAACCCTACCTAGAAGACTATTTTATCACCTAAAAAATAGATTATGATTAAATCCACATGACCATGTGTCTAAAAACTTAGTATAATTTTCATCAAACCTTAAAGAAATGATAGAAATACTTTTCAAAGCATAAAAAATAAATATTTCTTTTATCAAACCTCAAGAGTTAAAATTTTTTCTTTAAAATAAAATAAAATTTGAGCTGTCGAGCAAAGTTGAATGGGACCTCAGCTTATAAGGTAAAATTATACAATCAAACAATCATGGAGCCATTAAAAGTTGTAAATAATTGGAAATTTGTATGCCAATATAGTGATATACTATGTACTCCTATGAATGAATAATATTTATTTGTATCATATCAATGAATAATATTACTACTCCGTATTAACTAATTAAATTTGAAGGTGCAAAGTTAATTGATGCAAAATTTTAGATATTTTTTAGGTTCGGGTAAAAAATAGATCTAAAATTTTATATAAGTTCAGTTCAGATTAAAAATACTAAATTCGAGCTCGATCCAGCCCATCCGATTTAAATATTTTTAGATTATTTTTATATAAAAAATTAAAAAAAATATAATACATGAACTACACTAGAAACATTAAAAGAAATATTTTTCAATAAATTGAAAATACATTAAAAAAATCTTTATACTTAAATAACACTAAAATAGTTATAACTTGGCAAACAAATTGTCACACCTCAAAAATCGTATTAGAAGAATTGGGTTTGTGAAAACCAAAAGTGGTCATGCCCTGATTTATAAAATTATCTTTGAGCATTTATAAATCAAGAGTTTGAAACGGATACGAAATTAAGGTAATTAATAATTAATTAAAGTATGAAAATAATATAATCCGTATTATGAAAATAATATAATCCGTATTATTGTATTAATTAATTTAAAACAAAACTTGATTACGAGATTTAATTTGAAAATAGTGTACTTTAATTGAGTTAGAACCTAATTAGAAAAGGAGTAAAATAAATTAAAATGTTAATAATGAGACTTGACTATGAGTATTAATTATTGTATATAAACTAAAATAGGAATGTGTTAAAAACTATAAAGTTAAATAAGTTAATAAGAAAAATTGAGTAAATGTGTAAGTTAATAAAATATTTTTAAGTTGAGCTCGAAATAGATATATACAATTGAGTGACTAAATTAAGTAAGAAATAAGATATAAATTGAGTGGTTAGGCATTGTGTCTCCTCCTTAGAAGCTAAGAATCAAGTAACCCTTTTCTCATTTCTTTTCCTTTTAATTTTCAGCAACCTAATATCAAAATCACACTAAAATAAATATTATTTGGGATAGAACTTAACAAGAAAGGGTAATAGTCTAAGAGTTAACATGTCACTCTTCCTATTGTTTACTCAAGTTTGATCCCTTTTTTTTTCTTTTTTATTTCATAATTTCACCAAAAACGTCCCAAAAACATATCAATATAATTAAGTGTAAAAAATAAACAAGTAATGGGCAATAGCCCAATG
Organism: Gossypium arboreum; assembly: GCF_025698485.1. Taxonomy (NCBI): domain Eukaryota; kingdom Viridiplantae; phylum Streptophyta; class Magnoliopsida; order Malvales; family Malvaceae; genus Gossypium; species Gossypium arboreum. The sequence continues at coordinate 134,550,747 of NC_069075.1, forward strand.
GTTAAGGCGTTAGCTCTCTTAAGTGAATAAGGATTGAGCATTTTTTTTCCTTTAATTTTAATTTCAAATTTCGACAAAATATTAAAAAAATTGCAAGTGCAACACTTAGGGTTCACAAGCCCTAAGAATTGACCCAATTATTTCCTAACTAGAATTCTACCATATTTTTATCTTATTTTCCTAATTAAAATTTCAGTTTGCTCCTTTCTAAATCCTAATAGAATTTTTCCTCCATCTTTCTATTTATTCTCTTTTTATTTTCTCTCTTTTCTTTACACCATATTTTCATCCTAATTGTTGATAATTATTTTGCTTTCTCGAATCAAATAATCCTTCACGCAGTCGTTCTCTCTATCAATTTCATAATTTTGGTCAAATAGCATCCTTAATCATTGCCAAGAAATGGTAAATACATCTCGTTTCAAAGAATAGATCTCGAATTTACGTAATACTCTTATTCGAAGCTAATTCTTCATTCAATATAACCAATCTTTTACGATTCTTGCCAAATCTTTGAAAAAATATTGATAAATCTTAGAAAACAAATGTTAACTCGTTTGAAATTGTCTTTTGAAGGATCAATTTTAGGTACATTGCACCAGATTTGAGCGTGAGGAATGTCGTTCGAGATATGTATTTTTTTTTTACAAGTGAATCAAGGTAAATTGTGCCTAAGATTAAGGCCACACAATTTATCACATGGGCATGTGGACCACACGGCCCCTCACACGGTCATGTTCCCCCTGAAACCCTAGGATTTTTATTCTTACACGGCTTAAGACCTTCCACATGGCTGTGTCTCCCTTGTACCCTAATATTGCAATTATCACATGACCTCAATTTGTTACACGGCCCGACCATACAATCGTGTAACCCCTTTACACCGTCTACAGCATCCCACACGATCGTGTGTCCCCTATTTATTAAATTTTATAATTTTGACCCATAATTTTATATTTTATTTAGTTTAGTCCCTAAATGATCCCCAAACTATTTTAATGTTTTATTTAATTTAATTAAGTAAGAATATGAATAATGTTAGAACCCATGACCTAATTGGTTGAATTAATTGTATATATATAACTGCATGAATTGAAAATGATATATATGTCTATTGTATCTGTATTTGTGATCGTACGTACATCCTACCTTATGTTATCGTTAAACCTAACACATGATAAGCATGTCTTTTGCTACTGAATCAATCTGTTATAGGCATAGTATTTGTCACTGAATCGAATCGTTATAAGCATAATGATTGCTACCGTAAGGTTTTGTTAAAAGCATATTAAATGCTACTGTATTTATCTATTTTGAGCATGCCATATTGCATTGCAGGGGGTGGGACGATATGAACGAATGAAGTTGAACAATTTATTTGCACCATTGAGTGGTTTTTCCACACCGTTTGAGTAGCTTTTATCTACACCGTTTGAGTGGTTTATCCATACTATATTAGTAACTTTTATGTGTAACAATGAGTGGTTTAACCATATCGTACTAGCAATTTTAATCTGCAAACATGTTGTGTATTCATAACCTACTAACAGCTTCTTTGTAAAACCTTTTTATCAAAAACCTCAGTGGTTCATCCACCCTTTTTATTACTAATGGTTTATCCATAACGAGTGGTTTGTCCACAACGATGAGTGGTTTATCCACAATGCGGTGTAAAGGTAAAGGAGTTTTGGGGAACATTAAGATATTGCAACGATGAGATGAACTAAAAAATCGATATTCTGAAATTACTCTTGTGAATTCTGTGATACTATTGATGGTTAATTAAAAAACTGAAACTCTGATTTGCTATTTGATTGCGATTATATTATGTATTATTATTTAATATGACATATCACTATTTGTACTGATCTTCTTGTGATTGAACTCACACTGAGCTTCATAGCTCACTCCCCTTTATTCTCTATCTTTAAAGACAACCCACCAGGTTAGGATGCGGACACGGCATTCGGAGGGACTCGGCTCGGTTTCGACTATTATAATATTTTGGATTAATTATTTGAAATTTTTTGTTATTCTGAAATTGTAATTTTTTTTTATTTAAACTATGGCATGAGACTTAAGTTTTTTTTAAGGATAATTCAAACATACATGACCTTTAATTTTGATTAGGTTATTAAAATTAGGAATTTAATTATTTATGCATGGAATACAACTTCTATTAAAACTAAGTTAGGTATCAATTTATCCATTGTTAGATCATAAATTTTAAGTATTAAATAAACCAGAAATTAATTAAGTTTTCAAAAGTAGTTATCATTACGTAGTAAAGTTAAGCTAAATCAATTTTTGATAAACTTGTAAACATTTTTGAAAATAGACTAAAGTTTTCTACCAAAAAAACTGTTTTAAAATGACTATTTTATAAGCCCCGATCGCTACTAGGTCATTCTAGTGGCCGATGTAATCTCTTGGATTTAGGTATAATGTCTAGGCCGAGTTGGGAATGTTACACAAATGCCTATAAAATAGTATCAAAATAAACAATAAAAAAAATTATACAACATCCAAGCAATAACAATAAAATAGTAGGAATATAATAGCGAAATGACAAAAAAAAAGTGAAGTGACAATAAAACAACAAAATAAAGGTTTAGGTTGATTTAGGTAAGGTTGGACCTAGGGAAAAAATCCTACCTGAGGCCTGACCCGTTTTCCCATCTAGAAAACATGCCTTATTTTTTGTCCAATCTCAATTTTCAAGCCTTTATTTTTTTCAAAACCTTTTTGCTTTTTTTACTTTTCGAGTGAACCTTTGAACCTAAATGAATAGCTCAACCTATAATAAGTTCTAATGCTAATAACTAGATAGCTTTAAGTATTTATATATTTTGTAATGCTCTAAAACTCTGTCTAGAATTTTAGACCAAATCCCGGAGGTTACATTAATCACCGAAGTGATAGTAAGAAAATTTTACCCAAAACAAATTGTCTCAAATTCCACTACAACATTTTAAAGTTTAACAAATCGAAAACAATTAAACGTTAGCTTTCAATCAAAAAAGTTATAGTTAAGTTTAATAAATGTACAAAATAAAATGTAAGATTGAAAATTTAAAATAGAACTTATACCACAGTTTTATAAAACCCTACAAATTAAAATGGTAAATCAAAACTGGAAAGAAAACTAATAAATTATTTCAATCGAGACAGTCCGAGACCTCCGCATACTGAGTCCAACTACCGAAATCGAGCATACCTGCAAGGGGAAACACTAAAGGGGTGAGCTACACGAGTTCAGTTTGAGTTTAAAATAAGACTTAAAACAAAATTACAGAACTCAATTCCAGAGCGCAACAGACTTACAGACACTCACAGAGTTAGAAAGCATACTTGGAACCAACGTCCCAATAGTACGTAAAAACTCAAGCACACCAAGTCACACACAGTCAAACATAATACAATCAGATAATCTTTCACCCAGAATGTTTAAACAGATGCGTATGAAATGCAGTCAAGTAATAAAACTCACCTATCCAGCTAACACACATCCATCCCCCGATCACACCCCACAGGAGCTGATTAAGCTCATCCAACCAAAACACACCACATAAGACCTCGACAGGCTCATCCAATCCTACACACCATGTATGTGGACTAAGCCACTCAGATATTAATACGCAGTAGAGCTAGCATATATGTAATACAGTGCAATGCGGTAGTCCGTTGTACAATCATATTGTAGTTTAAACTACCAGATCAGATAATGGTACGCAACAAATTTGATGTACGTACGGTATAGTGCGGTAAATCACTGTACGAATAAGCATGCAGTTAAACTATCAGATCAGAACAAAATCAGTCTTCCTTCCCTTCACAACCAAACCCAAAATACTTTATGCAAGTGTATGAATGCATTCAATCCCACAGAAATAATGAATATGTCAATTGACAATCAGACAGAAGTAGATATGCACACACAACCAACAGATCAGATTCAAAATCAAACATCTCACGCAACAGTCGTAGATAACACATAAGCCGAAATCCATATCAAAACTCTTAGCCACCCTGACTAAAGATCAGCCAAGGCCGAAACACACAGACACATTCTTAGATCAAAAACACATAAAGAACCAAAATAAGTGACTTAGAGCCACACGGCCGTGTGCTCCGACCGTGTGCAAAAACCTAGGCCTGTGTGGAGGTCAAAACACCTGTGTAGAGGGAGGCACACGACCGTGTAACTCACTGTTCAAAATCTTCTAAAATAAAGTACAGGGCACACACAGCCGTATGTCCAAAACACACGCCCGTGTGAGATCCCTAAATCCCCAAGTTAGCCATACGACCGTGTGGCACCAAATCACTAAATCCCTAATTCCCAATCATAAAAGCCCACGTACCCAGGGGACACGGCCGTGTGGAAATAAAAAAAAATCCCCAAATCGACCACACAATCGTGTGGCTAGGCTGTATGGCACCTAGATCCGCTCAGAAACCTTAAATCCCAAAAGCACACGACCGTGTGGGGAGGCACACGTCTATGTGGCCACCCATGTGGTCACGAAACCACTCCGAAAATTGACTGGAAGTCTCATTTTTTGATCAGTAAAACAACCCCTAATCAAGTATTTCTGAATCACACCATATTAAGCCAATTCTATGCCATATAAAGCCAATACAAACCTCAATTGCTCACTACCAAATCACACAAAAAGAGTTGTCGAATTTCAAAGCGATTTGGTACTGAATTTTACGGCACAGAACACACTCATTATGTCGAATTACCAAAAATCAATTTAGTATTCAAAACTATAAAGAAAAGTTCAGAACCCACACCTGATTCGACGAAAAAGGAGCAAAATTCCTCGAAACCCGCCAACCAAACCGTTTTCAAAGAAAAGAGAAAAGAAACAAAATAATTCCCCAAAAAGAAAAAGAACGTCCAACCAATTAAGAAAATAATAAATTAAAAATAAATAGTTAAATAAAATAAATAAAGTTAAAATATAATATAAATAAATGGTTATATATTTTAACTTAAAACAAAACTACTATTTAACAAAACAAAATTATATAGAAATTGTTTCCCTATTGCATACTCTAGGATTCAAACCAGGGACTGTAACGGCCTAATTTTCAGTGGTGTCGGAAATGGTGATTTGAGATCACTAAATTCGACAAATAAGATTGAACAAGATAGTAATTTAATATTTATGAGTCAAGTAAGAATTTAGAAGAATTTGTGAAATGGTGAAATTAGTGAATTAAAAGAATTTATTAGGTCAAGCGGGTCAAAAATGAGGTATCGAGACCTCAAAGTTGAAAATCGAGCTATAAATATTTTTATAAATATTTATGGAGTGTCATTGAGTTAGTATTAAAGTTCCGTTAGAAAATTTTAACGTTTGGATGGCTAATTAATTAAAAGGACTAAATTGAAAATAGCGCAAAATTTGTTAAATTGTGAGTAAATAGCTTAAGTATTTAAAAGATGGATTTAAAGAGCAATTAGACCCAAAGGTTAATGGCTGGACGGTTTGGGTATGAAATAAGCAAGAAAACAATGTGAACAAGGGCAAAATTAGAAATAGCATAAAAGTTAATAGTTAAATAATGATGTAATTGAAAAATCTAGACATTTCTTCATATTTTCTCAGCTAAAACGCCATAGAAGGTCTGGAGAAAGCTGGTTTTCATATTTTACATCATGTGAGTTTAATTCTTACTTTTCTTGATAATTTTATGTTTTTATGACTTTTACAATTAGGTCCACTTGTAGAATTCATTAGTTTTTGATTTTATGGGTGAAATTGGAAGTTACCCTGGATGGATAAGGGAATTTTATGATGAATTATTATGAAATTTAATTTCTAATTTTATATTAAGGTGGTTTTATTAAGTGATTTTGATAGGAAATGATATTTAGGACCTAATTGTGAAAAAGTTGTGAATTGAAGGTTTCTGTTGAAATTAAGAATATAAAAGGTTTTGAAATAGTTTATAATGATAAAATAAAGTGTTAATTGAGAAAAATTAGTTCAATTGATGGGTGAATTGAGAAGGACTAAATTGTGAAAATTGTAAATTTTGGGGTAAAAGTGCAATTTCGAAATTTGAACAGCATAAATTGTGAAGTGAAATAGAATTGAAATGGATGCTAATGAAGGAATGATTTTATAATTATAGATCAAGAAAACGAATCGAATCGTGGAAAGGAGAAAATTCAAGAATAGTCCCGAATTTCTACGACTTTTACAAATTAGTTCAGTAAGTTCATATGGCAAAGTTCAATGTTTTGTTATGAAAATCTTATGATTGTTAAAGTATTTTATTGTTGATGAATACTATCAATTTGCATTAACTAATAAATAATGTGTAACTAAAAGTACAAATTAGTAGGAACAATGGATTTGAGTGCTTCTATTCGTGACCACGATGAATTGACGAAAAATATGTGATAAGTGCGCCCGTTTAAGACCATAGCTGGGTTATGGCATCGGTGCAATGTGATAATGTGACTCAGATAAGACCATAGTGGGCTATGGCATCGGTATAATGTGATAATGTGATTCCGTATAAGACCATGTGCAGGATATGGCTTCGGTATGATATGTGAACCGTGTAAGACCATGGCAAGGCTATGGCTTCGGTGTGTGATGCGTATCAATGTGAAAGTCCATAGTTTACTATGGCAATGTGATAATGAAGCACTCAATTCCCTTATTGTTCCCTAATTTGACAATGAAGTAAATGAGAAATGGGCCTAAGGGAGTTAAATTGTGAGTTGCCATATGGAAATTATTCCAATGAGTTATTAATGAAATTGTGATTTGGAGGATGAAATAGTTAAACTAATAGATATATGATTGTGTACGATATTTGATATGATTTGTGTTTATATGCCTATGAGCTTACTAAGCTTCAATAAGCTTACTTGTGTGTGTTTAATATTTTTATGTAGATTGACTTGAAGTGAAGTGGGTAGATCGGATCAACACAACAGGCACACTATTCAGATCAATTCCGGTAGTTTTGTTTTATGTTTAAAGATTTATATGACATGTATAGAGTTTGAATGAATTGAAGTAAAGATGTTATAAACTAGTTAACAATATTTGTACTAAAACAGTTTTCGTAAGTAGCAGTAGTTTGACTTTGAAAAATCACTAAAAATAGTAGAAATGGAATTAAATAATGAATAAATTATGGAATCGAATCTTGATGAGTTTATTTTCATATGGAAGAAGAAAAACAAGTATATGAGCTATATTTTATGAGATGTTTAAATTTTTGTGAAACAGGGCCAGAGCGATTTCTGGATCCCCTGTTCTAACTTTGGAAATTCACCATAAATTTTACAAAGATAATTAGAAGTCATACTTTATATGTACAGATTCCTTATTGAGTCTAGTTTTATTAGAGACAAACGGCATAGTCATTGAAGCTCTGTACAGAGAGATATCTGATTCGTAATACACAAAGGTCAGAGTAGTCAAACCCTGAAACAGGGGATATTTTAAATAATAAACTGTACTAATTGGATTGACCAAAAATTCTAGAAAAAAATTGGTAAGTAGATATATGAGTATAAATTCATAGAAAATTTACGGATTTGGATTTCGAGTTTTATAACTCGAGATATGAATTATTTAGCAACTATGACACAGTTGGACAGCTTGTCTGAAAAGTATTATATAAATTATCTAAATTTGGTTAAGTGCTCAAATAAGTTTAGTAGTGCCTTGTGCTCGACTCCGGCAACGGTCTCGGGTAAGGGGCGTTACAGGGACCCAGAGACAACCTAGCACACAACTAACCACCAGACCAGCAGGCCCATTCTGACATTTAAATGCACAACTAAACACAGTAGCGCAATCTACTCACTGACCCTAACCACAAAACTCAAAACTTCTAACCCCAAAATCTGGGGTGTTACATATTTGTTTTGATACAGACAACTATTGATTATCATGTTTACCATAAATCATTTAATATCCCTCATTACATCATTGATATATATGATGCGGTCGTTAAGAGCACCAAAAATATCTTATCCCTATAAAATAATGAAAAAGAATAGTATAAGGGAAGCAGGGTCTAATCCTTAGGGACTAGATTTGCACAAGTGCTTGTTCCTCGAAATCCCGGAGAGAATCGTGCCCAAGAAAGCCTGCATACCTAGAAAAAAAAACAAAATTAAAAGTTTTGATTGAACTAAAATTAAAAAAATTAAAATTAAAATAGTAGAGATAATAGAGTTGAAGAAAAAAGTTCTTATGGAGAGATTCCAGCCTCCGGTTGTCTCGATCCGCCTTTGGTTCAGTCCTCGACTTTTAAGCTATGCTTCTCATACAGAATAAGCCAGTTATAGTGGAAGAGGATGCCTACAACCACCAGCTCCAAGATTTTAGACTTATGATTTAGAGGAACCTGACTCTAGCCAACAATCGCTTTTGTGGGACCATCATGAGCCATTAAACTTATCTAGCCAAATGTTGTCAAATTCTCCAAAAGATTTCATGAGGCTTAGAATCCGCGGTTAGCCTTCTCAACGAGTATTCATCGTTTTTCTGCATTACGAGGTTGACGTTTCCGTCCATGTCCCTTAAAATGTGATCTTTGCAACTTATGCAAGGAACGACCGCTTTGTATATTTCGGGAAGGTTGCATAGTCGGTTCGTTAGCTTACTGCGTTAGAGGTTGGCGAGCCTAAGAGACAAAATGGCATGGCATTCGCCATTGAGAAGTGATGATCTAGCATAAGATGGAAAAAAAATTTTATTAAATAATATGAAGGAAAATAAGGCTAAGCTTTTTGGGGAGAGAGTGTTTACAGGAAAGATGAGTGAATTTTGTGTCACTCCATCCCCTATTTATAGTACTAGGAAACCTAGTTTATTCCTACTTAAATTCTAAAAGATAAATACAAATAAATAAAGATAATTAAAGATAAATAAGGATAAATAAAGATAAAAGCTAAAATTAAATCTAAATAATAATCCTTAATAATTATCCTAATATAATTGGAATTTAAATAGAGTTTTGTGCTATAAAATCTTTTCTTTGCACTTTGACCCCAAATCTTCCACAATTTGTATTTTCGGCACCAGCTCTTGCATGTTGGCCCATTTTATATTTAAATTTACGCTTTTAGCCCCCAAATTTTTTTTTTTGCCTTCAATTTAGTCCCTATAAGATAAAAAGTCATAAATAGCTCAAATTAGTAGGATCATACTTAAAATAAACATATAATTAATACATAAAAATATGTCATTCTAGAATATTATCAATATATATTTTAAATTTTTACATCTCGTTTGGTTTGCTGTAAAGGAATAGAGCTATAATCAGTAATTCAATTGTTTAGTTGAATGGAATGGGATAGATTTGTAATAGTATTCTTGTGTTTGGTTGAATGGAATAAATGTTTTAATAGCATAAGGAAAAAAATTGAAATGACCGAGTATCCTTAGCAAAAAATTTTTTAGGTAGATGATTATTGTTATTAAATTTTAATAGGATTGTTATTAAATATAATTTAATAATAATAAATACTTTAATCATATTTTAATATAATTATTATTAAACATAATTTAATAAAAATAATATATAATTTAGTAACATTGTTAATATAATAATTTTATATTAAATTATATTAAAATATTTTATTTTAAATTATATTTTGAAATAAAATGTTTTATATTAAATCAATTGAATATTAAATATTAAATTATATTAAAATATTTTAATATTTTATTTTTATATTTTCTAAGTCTAAATTTTAAACGACTAATCTGAAAATTAATTTTGTTTTGTTATTCAAGCTTGCATGGAATAGGCATTCTTTGGTATATATCTATTAGGGGAGGACGATAAATAGGGAAGTAATGATCATTGCATTGAGTAAGTATTACGTTCAAGCAAACAAAAAAACAGTTTACCATTCAATAAACAATGGGAGAGTGTTATTCTATTCCACCAACCAAACGTGGTGTAAGGGTCTAGCATATCTAAATTTGTGTGCTTAAATGATGTTGTGGTGAGAGTGGGACTGAGGGATTTTAATTTTGTTTAGTATTAATGTAATTATATTTATTTAATATTAATATTAATATTAATATTAATATAAAATTTAAATTAATTATTATATATTTTAAAAAATATTTATTTTTAAATTTTATATATTATTATTTATTGTCAACGATATTCTTTATTTTATATATTTTTAATTTATTATTATATTTTCTTGAAAATATTTGTTTATTTTAATATATTTCTTTGAATTTTTAGAATTAAGATCAAATTGAGATAATTTATAAATTTTGAGGTTAATTTTTAAAATAATGACTATATTGATATAACATGTAAAAGTTGAAGGCTAAATTTGATATTATACCGATTTTTTTAACTGTCACATCAACTTATCGTTTTTATTTTAAAAGTAGTCAAAATGACCGAATTATGTAATGTGAGTGCTTAAATTGCGAACTTTTATTTTGATACCTAAAATGATTTTTTTTATAGTTGGATGACTATTTATATAGTTTAGCCTAAATTTTATAATTATAATAATAATAAAATTGTATATAACTTATTAAGTAAAAAATATTTATATATTTTTGTAAAGAAATTATTTGGTACATTGTCAATATAATTTTTAAACTTTACAAGTAAGGTTAACAAGTTAATAGGTGTTTTATAGGGTATAATAAAATATTAAAAATAAATATTTAAAAAGAGAGACACTTGACAATTTTTAAAGGTGTTTGTGTAATAAAAAAAGTACCAAATACTAACCCATTTTTATAAGTGTAATTATTTTGTAGTTAGTTAGTGCAAATTTTTAATAAATCCACAAGCGGGGTTTTAAATCCATAAGCGAGATTGAGATTTTGTCTTATGTCCTATTTATTTATTTTTTTTTAAATACTACATAAAGACACATGATAGAATCTCAAACTCCGTTCGTAGAGTTAAAAGTTTGTACCAAATAATCATTCTTTTTACAAATATCATTAACTTTATAAAACTTAACTTAACTGGTATATTTATATTAAAAATATAATCTTAAAATTAAATAATTTAAAAATATAATACACCAAATACACTAAAAATATTAAAATAAATATTTTTCAACAAATTAAAAATAAATTAAAAAATTTATAGATAAATGCAACTTAACAAACAAATGACTTTAAAATATTAACAAAATTAACAATAAAAAAGTATTATACAATATCTAAATAATAACAATAACATAGTAACAACATAATAGTGAAATTGTAGCAAAATAATAGCAAAAAGTGGAAAAAAAAAACAGCAAAACATGAAAAAGCAGCAACAAAAACAATAGTTTTTTTATTGAAAATCCAAGCTGGGCAGGGCAAAAAAAACCTTATCTAAGGCCAAGCTCATAAGCGGACCTCCAACACGGACCAAACTGCGTTACCCATAGGTAACTCTAAATTTAATTAATTTTTTGAATTAATGAAAATGATTCATTTTGGTGGGAATTAAATAACTTAAAAAATTGAAGCTCCTAAAAAAGATAGCAGTTAGGCCAAATTCTTGCAACTAAACCGGCAATATAGGATCAAGAAACTGCAACCACAACACTGTTTCTATGTCCATTCAATAAACAAAACCTAGAGGGCTTAGGCTGGAAATTCCTTTTCCTTTGAATGCAATGGCTGGCAGGCTTGATGGGTTTCACTTTAGCCTGATAATTTGGTGAGTCAGGAATCACCCCGGTTGGGCTTAGAGTTTATTGAAACTCCGATGCAGGGTGCACCTAAAGGACCCTGGGTGAGAGGTTGGTGAACACAGGCATGTGAGGCGCCCGGACTTGGAGTTTGATGATATAGACATTGCCGGAAAGATGGGAGAATAATGTTGGGGTTTTCATAGTGCCTTAATTAAGCTTTGCTTTCATGGATTTTTAATTAACGGCAGTATTGTGTTATGGATATTGAGCATTATTAGGTGCTTCAATTCCCATGTAATTTTGAAGGGGCATAAGGGCCATTTTAGTAATCAATGGGTTTAGTCAATGGTGACTGCCTGGTTGCATGCGTGCCAGTTCCAGTCAAGAAATTTGAGTTCAAATTTTAATAAAAGCAGTTAAATTATGACTGATGAGATGAAAAAATAAGAAAGATTGATGGAAGGAACGCAAAACGAGTTTAATAGAGAGGAAAATCGAGAAAATATTATGTATTAATTTCCTGGCTCAGTCTGACAAAGTTGAGGTTGTAGAATGTGAGATAATATTATGTATGGTTTGGTTTAAGTCTTAGTATATACAGTTGTATTTAAATTTATTTTGATTTAGATAATTATCAATTTAACCGTGATTATAGATATTTGGATATATATTGTTTGTATTTGGAATTTAAAAAGAATCAAATAATTCAGCAGAGTAGCAACTTTGAAAATTGAGTTAAACTTGGATTTGCTTACCCATCTTGGAGGTGGGTTGCGTAAAACTTAGGACAAGCAAGAACATGCATTGGCGTTGAGCATCCCCTTATCTTCTAAGTCTGACAAAAAATGGTGACACGTATTGGATTTGGCATATTCAAATCCACAGTTGGAGATGCATTAAGCACACTGATAAAGACATGTCGCCAACTTTTGGCTTGGGGACATTTTACATGGGAAATGTTGGATCTGGGAAAGCACTTGTTCTTGCTATGATGTCTTGTAGTGTCACATTTTGTGCAGAGAAAATAGTATGACAGTTCATAGAACTTTAATTTATTGATGATGACAAAAATCTTATTCCTGCTTATGCTTTTAGATTAATAGGAAAAATACATTTCATTGATGAACAATTAGCAGGCACAAGATTAAGCACATCTACTGTATTTCACAACGATTCAAACCTAAGGAAAACAAGCATAATATACAAAGTAATGCAACGAAAGTTACTCGGAAATAAACAAGTGTGGTTTGTAACGTTCTAGTGACTCTTGTTTACGCCTTCCACTCTAGCATCGTGCTGTTTAGTATAAACGCGATGCCTTCTCTCTCTTGCATAAATCACCCAAAACATCAATGACAGCATCACAGCTGCAGATACAATTACTAATCCGATGTAGATCCATTGACTATAGCGGCGCAGACCTGGGCAATGATCATGACTGATATCTGTGAATGTATCGCGCACGAAAGTGCAGTCTTGCAAATTAACCAGGAATGGACCGTAGCGATATAGACCATAACTAATATTCACCGCAGCTGACATCTGACTATAGAATTGAGGGGTCAGCCGCCCAGGTGTAGTACAAATCCCGGAAGGTGTAGATATGTTACAGGTATATTTCTTCCAAACCTGTTTAAAAACAAACATAGCCACTCATGAGATGTGGTAAAAAGTTTCGAATAAGTGGAAGCCTGAAAATGGGCTGAGAAACTCTAATGCAGATTTTGAAACCTTTTTTTTAAGACTTTTTATTGAAACATAAGATTGACCATGGTGTTCAGAACTTGTTTATTAACATAATCACCACGGTCTTTGGGGTTTAGGGTATAAGTGTATGCTCTCACTCGACATGTATGCTACATGAGTGTGCATCGTGCATTAGATTTATCCCTATTTATTCATGGTCAAGTAATTTCCACTTATAAGGCTAGTTTTGTTACCTCCGAAGAATTGTACAAGCTAACTTCACCAGATGCACACATACGCTCCGAGAGATTTGAATGGAATGGATTGCAGAGAACAGGCACCAATGGACCGGATTGATTGTAATATAAAGGTGCCAATTGTGGTGGGAAATTACGGTTGGCAACAGTATTGATGATGCCATTCACGACAGTTACAAGTTGGTGAGTGACATTCTTGGTTTGTAACAAGGTCTCTTGGGCCGTTGCATTGTCCACACATGGCAGAATGTCATCTAGCGCAGTATGTGCAGTGGGATTCTGGACCCACTGGTCCATGGCAACACATGCATCTCCTGCAACACTGTGAAGCAAGGGAAACAATTTCAATTTAGTAAACATATTCATATTAATGAAGTGTCTAAGAACGGTCTTTATCTTTTGGCCAAGAAATTAAACCGTAAGCTATATCATCATTAGCATGTTCATAAATCCGAGTACGCAGAAAACCTGGTAATTATATCAAAGATATGCATGTGCATTCAGGTTTTAATGAGCAAACTAGAGGGGAGGAGAAGAACATACTTGTGGAGGAGATTAAATACACCACATAAAATAAATGTGCCGGCAACAAGAATCCACCCAAAGATCACCAGCCTGCATTGGTTAATAACCAAAGTGTTTGATAAGTAACACATGTTCATAAGATCTATACCATTTATTTTGAAGCGTACAACCAAAAATACATTAATGATAATTCGCTTACGTGTAGACCAGAAACTGCAATCCAAGAATGGAGAATACTGCAGCAAACTCATCAAAAATAACAGCATAAAGTTTAGATGGTATTGTAATACTCAAATTAGTACAAATCTAGGAGGAATAGTTAGAGAAGCAATAGTAACTTACAGAATCCAAGAAATGCCAAAAAAAGCATCACAGCTGCGACAATGACAAGAGCCAATCTCCTGCATCATTTACCATAATATCAGTTTGGTGATCTGCACTCCAAGATTATTCTAATTTCAAGATTCTACGTGCTTTAACTTACACGCGGTCCAAGCCGTGTTGAATTCTGTCTTTATTATCACCTGTTTGAGTGGAAAGTGTTGAAGCAGAAGCGTTGATTTTTTTGTCAACATCATCAATGCTTTTTTGGATATCAGGTGATAGAATAGTTGAATCTACACTAATTGTTTTAGCTGCAGAAAGATAATCCGACACATTCCTAAGGTTTTCTGCCGTAACATCTGCCTTATGAACAGCATAATCCAGTGTGTTCGTTGTACTGGCATGAAATTTTCCTTGACCGATGTACAGCACAATACAGCCGACACTGTAAAATGAAGTTGAAACTCCAGCTACTGTTAATGTGGTTCTTTAAACACATATATATTGAAAGTTCATAAAGAGAGAGGGAGTAGAGTTACATTGCAGCAATGGTGAAGAGTATGAGGAAAATAAGAGATAGAGCATAAGCTATTCGAGAGTAGCCATAAGAATCTAGTTGACAACAACAATGACGGATGCATATGACGAACAAGCATAGCGCGAATAACACAAACCATATTCCAGCAATGACAAAGAATGGAGCCGCTGTAAAACCCACAGACTGCAAATATAAACCATAAAAATGATATTAAACAAAAAATAGATAGAATCTAATTTATAATATGTATTATAAGAACTTAGGGGAAGAACTGGATTACAGGACTCAATGGCTAGAAATACAATTAATTATATTCTCAAAAATCATAACCAACCTATCACAATGACATAAAACATAAAAAATTCTATGAAAAAAACAGATCATATAAAACTGTACAATTCAAGGTTGTACAAAATTCAGGAATCCTGGTTAAATCTCTCAATTTTTCAAAAAATACCAAAATGACATAAAAAAAAAAAAGGCCAAAATGAATGATTAGAAGAAAAATGAAATTAAAAGGTGAAGAAGAGATGAAGAAACTGACAGCCCAATAGTGCTGATTGCTGATGTTCCAGCCACCAGTGTACTTCTTAAAATCATTAAGAGGGTCTTTCCTCTGTGTCCTCTTTTCAGCCAAAATCAAAGAAGAGTTGTTGGCTCCTTCATTTCCCTCTACAAGGTTCCTCCTTTCTATCTTCCTCCATGGCAACACTTCACCCTGCTCTTTCTCCCCAGAAACTAAGCTTTTATGATACCCTATCAAAGAATATAAAAAGAAACTGTTGAAACCACAAAAAAAAAAAAACCCAGAAATAAAAACTCAAAACTTCCCTTTAAAAGAAAATAACACCTTGGATGTGTGAAGTTGGGAAAATTGAGGCTTCAGAAACTACTTCAGGTCGGAAAAGAAACAAAGAGAGAAGAAAAAGAAGAAACAATGTAGGAGGGTTTGCTCTGAAACATAACATTATGACGTTAGTTTTGCTGTTTTTTCAGTGTCACTGTTCCTCAGATTTTTTTTGAGAGAGAGACAGAGGGTTAAATTGCAATTATAGAGGTTGATGCAAATTTATTACAACGTGCTTGCTTTACCATTAGAGGGAGCCCTTTGTTTCTCTTCTGAATGCTTTTCTTTTACCATAATGCCCATGAAGATGACCTGAATCTTACATTTTTATTTTTATTTTCTTAATAAATCTTATTCTCCTTTGTACAATAAATTAATAAAAGAATCTTATTCTCTTATTCTCCTCTCAATTTTAAAAAATATTTTAGTTTTTTTTTTTTTTATTTTAGTGTTGATTAAAAGGAAAATGATTATAAGTGGTAATGTTTGTCAAATCATCTCTTTTAATAATTCAGTATGTGAAGTTAATAATTAATTAAATTTTAAAAATTAAAAATTATAAAAAAATGTTATTTAATATTGCAATGTCTCATGATACATTTATAAGGAAAACTAAGTCTAAAACGAAAAGAAAAAGAAAAGAAAAACCATCACCAGCGTAAACCAAGGTGGAGCAACATATTGGTGATGAAGTATAATTAGCATGTTTGCTTTTGTTATCTATTCATGTATACCTACCATCTCAATTTTTTATTATTAATAATTGAGTTAGTCTATAAATTAATTATCATTTCAGTTAAAGAAATTATAAAAATATTATTTCGTAATTTTAAAATTTATATTATTCAATAATATTTTAGTTATTTTATTTTAAAATAATAATAATAAAATTTAATAAAACAATTTAATTACTATCATTTGATTTAGAATTGAAATTTTAAAATCCAAAAATATTAATACTAAAATTCACCAAATTCATATACAAAATTTAATCCTTTTAACTTACTATTAGTAGAATTTGAATTTTTATTATAGTTGAAGAAATTATTGTACTCACACATTTGTTTTTCTTATGAATTTATATTCACAAATTTGATTTGGAAAGATGTATCATAACGTGATTTAATTATAACCTTAATCTTTTAATTGAAATAATCTTTTTTATTATAAAATTTGTTTGGAAAGAAATTCCTAGTTACATTAACTTTATGTTTTTGCATCCCATTATTAAATCAACCGTTTGTTTATTATCACATCCAACTATCAAAACACGCATTCTTGCATTTTAAGTCATGTTCATCCCATCAATAATTGCTTGCAATTTAGTATCTAAAATCGAATTAATTCTCATATTTTGATCATATCTTAAAACTCAATTGCCATTCGAGCACCTTATTAGGTCACTCACCGTTGCATTTCCAGAATTCACATGAACTCCACCATCGGTGTTAAGTTTAAACCATCCTACCCGTGGATAGTTAGTTCAAATCTGCAAAAGAATTCATGATCACTCTCGCCTAGGCTAAATTGTCTAGGCTAATTCCTAGACATTTTAAAATTATTTGTCAAAATAAATTTGTAATTAAAGATTAAATTAAAATTTGTATTTTGTTGCTAATGAGAATAAAACTTTCAAATTCTTTTTCTCAATTATGATTCACTATCCATTACATTTAATGAATAAAAGTTTGAAAAAATTTCCCATTACCATTGACACACACAAAAATCATGGAGGAGTGATTTGGGCCACTATGCATTATATCATCTAATCTTGAAAAAGATAACCGAAAAAGATAGTATTACCATTAAAACAAAACAAAGCAGATTATGCATGAATTATTCTTAATTTCAGGAGTAGACCCACATGATTCCTTCATAATTTGTTCTTTTGGCCTTAAATTTGATTGGTCAAAGGTCAACGAATAAGAGAAAAAAAAAATTAAAAACTTGGGTTGCCATAAAATAGGAATTTTAATTTAATTTGGGCTACAAAATTATTTTAATATGATGGTTTACTAATGAGTTTTACACCTAATACAACAAAAATCTCTTCACTTTGATTATTTTATATAATATAGTAAATTAATTTAATGATATAATATCATTTGATTTATTAATAATATATCAAATATTAATTATTTGTTTAAGGTTCATTTTTCTTATACCTTGATTTAAACAAGAACGTGGCCCACTTCATGTTTCACCATTCATACACATTAGAAAACCGACAGCTGTTGAGAGCAAAAGATTTCATTTTGAATTTCATCCCTTTTATTTTACAAAATCCAAAAACTGGGTTTTCTTTTTATTTTGTTAAAATTCATCCTGAAAGTTGAAAATTTTATTGACTACAACTTAACAATCAACAGTTTAATAAAACTTACTAATTTAAAATCATGTGTTTAATAACAATAAATGAACTAGTTTTAACTTATTTTTATAAAATACTGAGATTAGATTGTGAAAAATTAAAATTGAGGGACTAATATTTCTATTTTCATAAAACTTTTATAAAAAGAACAAAGGAAGGAAGTCCACCTTTTTTTTTTCTTTTATTTTATGGTTTTGGGAATATGAAATGGATTTAAAATTTAAAATTTGAATTTTTAAAATAAAGTAAACCCTATAACCTTTATATTTCTATACTTAAATATATGATTTTTCTTAAAGTCAAATATATGATGATTTGAATCTGAATTAATTTACACATATTTACCTCATATTTTCATATATAAAATGTATTTTCTTAAAGTTATAAAATATAATAATGATATTTAATAAATAAAAATATTAGTTTGTGTTTTTAATATAATATTACAATTTTATCAAAATGGAGCACAACCATAGCTTTGTGGGCAAACAGCTTTGACACAAAACATGTTGAGCTGTCCTAAAATAATACACATTAATAATTAAAAATGGTTTTTTTTCTTCTAATAAAAGAAGAAGAAGAAGCTAATTTTGATTGTTATTTTGTAAGCTGTCATATTAGATTTCCCACATGTTCAATTCATTTGATGCATCTTTGCTTATTTCTTTATTAGTCTTTTTGGCCTATTGGGTTCATTTTATAATGATCATATTTTTGTGTATACAATTTCCTTCATCAAACCTCACATAACTGCTGAAATTGAATCTAGGCAGTCTGCAATGTTTCTTTCTAAAATGATGAATTTTTGGGTTGATTTCACTGCGTTTCAATCATTTTTTGACAGTCATGGAAATTAAATTAAAAAGACTGTTAATTACATAATTATGTTTCGTTTCTTGAAGCAAAAAGTTATTTAGACAAATTTTAGTCTCTTAAAATATGGTTAATTCAAACTATTTCGTGTTCCAAATTAAATTCCTAAGAATCGTCCTTAAAGGTAGAGGTTACCAAATTTGCATGACATGCTTAACCATGGAAACTTGTCAAAATATGTCTAGTTGTGTTGGAATTGCTAATTTATGTTTATGCAGCATGTTGATTGGATTATGACTTTCAATAACATATGTTACATATTTCATGGCTGTTGTTTATCATCAGCATCTCACATTTATTATTTATCTATGCTATATATGATTCAAGCCTTAGTTTTACAAGTAATTTTAAGAGTTATTTTCTTGTCGTCATCTCTAATTTTTTTTATCGTATTAAATGTTTGAAATTACTCTACATATGTCGTGCTTGAGTTGTAACAAAGTCAATTGTCAATATGTCGTGATGTTCTATTGATGCCAAAGCTAAAACCTTTATTGTGTTAATAAAATTTGCTCTTCACCATCTATGACGAATATTTATTATTTTTTTTTCTAAATTGAATGATTCCATTTATTGAATAAATTAATGAATTTACCTTTAAAAAAAAAGGAATTCCTATGCTTAAATCAATGAGATGTAATTAACATGATTCTTAAGCATGAGTCTATTTTTGTAACAACATACTTTGGTGTTCAAACCGTTAGAAGCTTGTTGAGTCACTGAAGCCTTTCCCTTGCCTTGAACCACAAGAGTTATTGTGAAATTAGTCTTACTTAACTACCTTGATATTGTACGGATGCTTAAAAATTAGAACCTATGACGTTTGACGCAAAGGCTGTACCTAGATAAGAGGTTAATATCAACATTCACTCTCAACCAGGTAATTAACTTAGTATCAAATTTATTAAAACTCCCTTACTTTTAATAAATAATAAATGTTATTTTGATGGTAGTTTTGTTTTTCCATATAAATTTTAGAAAAATACTTATACAGAATTGGGTATGAACTAAAACCCTTGTGATATTTAACTTTTAACTTAATCATTTCAACCAAAGCTATTTTTTTGTTATTATATCATTCTTTAAAAAATTTTACTTACATTTTTCACTCATATCTTGAGTGTGACAAAATCTAGCGTATATATAAGTGTCATGGGGCTAGAACTTAAGTATCACAAACTGCGCATCCTTAGATGATTTCTTTACTTCAAATCCGCCTAAGTCAATCTAATTCCTAAAAGTAAGAATTCACGAAGGAAGTTCTCTAAGACACCGAAGTAAAGTGAAAGCAAATACAAAAGACAAAGACACTCAAATCGAACAAAAACCCTACAAGCAATGCACACAATGTGTTTTGAGTAAATGCTCTAAAATGTATTCAATAACTATGAATGACATGATTATTGTAAGAACCCAAATTTACCCGAGCCCAAAACTATTAACCGGCCCAAACAAAAAAACATAAAAACAAAAGCCCAAATACAAAATTACCAGTCCAGAGTCCAAAACACAAGTCCAAATTTTTGCAGACCCAAAACTAAAAAACTTAGCCCAAAAATAACAAGCCCATGTACCTAAACATTTTTTTACAGAAGCCTAAACCCTAATTTTATGTGCGCCGCACCTATGCCCTCCTCAGCCACGTCGCCCGCACCTCGTCCTGAGGTGCCACGTCCCGAGGCTTGTCTGCAAGCTTGCACCGAAATGAAAAAGAAACCCTTCTCCCCTCCGTTGACTAAGCGCTAGCCCTGCAAAAAGAGGAAAGAGAGACAAAAACAAGAAAAATAGAAATAGTAGCATAAACGAAATCATGAACAGCACCAATAGTGAAATAAACAGTAGAATATGAAGTTTTTATTCGGCTTTAAAAGCTAGAAAGATCAATGTATTGAGGGGGACGTTTTTAAGCAATCAGAAAGCAAAAAACAACAACAAAAAGGTTGGATCTCATTTTTTTTTTTGTTTTCTTATTTTTATTTTCGGTTTCCAAATTCTTTTTTTAAATATATAAAAAGGGGAAGAGAAAAGAAGACTCACCGTGATCCCGAAGTTACTTCGTCAAAGTTCCTGCTCCGTCGTTGAAACCGACTCTAAAGTGGAAAACGAGGTCTCTTATCACGGGCTCTAAGGTTAAGGAAATATGGCCTTCGGGAGCTTCAAAACCGGGGTTAAAAAGCCCCTTTTCGCACAACCCCAACCACCATCCACGGTGGATCAACGACGGCGGCGATGATGGGTTGGTATAAACCCTAGTAGAGGATAAATGAAAATAGGGGGTGTTTTCAGATTTTTTTTTTAAAAAAAGAATGAAACAAAAATAAAAAATGAAATCTTTAGGTTTGCATACAGACACGAAACGGTGCCGTTTAGCACCTAGATCATCAGCGTCAAAACGACGCCGTTTTAGGCGATCTGCGTGCAACTTGACCCGCTCCAGGGGGGATCCGCGTGTTTCCCTAAAAAGGGTTATTTACAACCCAGGTCCCTCATTTGTTTCAGCATATTTCGTTTAGACCCTCGACAGCCTATTCTCCGTTATTTATAATTTATACCTTGAATTTTATTGTTATTTCAACTGAATCCTTACTTGGTTTAATTGATTTATTTATTTATTTTATTCTTTTCGTCATTATTTATTCATCAAGTTTCCATATTATTTATCTCAAATCATTTTATCTTTAATTTTCCTTTTCACACATAATTACATTATTTTTTTAAACTATTATGTCTTATTTACTTTGAAATCATCTATATACTTTAAAGTTATATATGCATACATATTGTATATATTACTTTGGATTATATTTATAGGTTTTCATTGAAATTGTTTGTATATTATTTATGTTAAATTTTACTTTTAAGCTTCTTATATATGTCCTTTTAAAAGGACTTTTTTTTATTTGTTACTTTATACATTACCTTAAATTATTTTACATATTATTTATTTTAAGCTCTTTTACATTATTTTGGACTTTTACATATTATATATTTCAAGTTTATACATTATGCGATCCAAATTATTTTACATGTTAGTTATTTTAAATTTATATTAATTATTTTAAATTGTTTACACATTTTAGTTTTAAATACTCTTATGTTATTTATTTTCATCCTTTTATATATATTTTCCATTTTAAATTTTTATATATTGCTTGGTTATATTATTTCACATGTAAACTATTTTAAACTCTTTTATTATTTATCGTAAATCTTTCGATTATTATCTTAAGATGTCGTATATTACTAAACTATTTGGTGAATTTTTTTTATTTGTCTTGTCATTTATTTTAAATTATTCATATTATCTATTTCATTTTTCTTTAATGGTTGATATTGGTATCTAAATAATATTCATTGTGTGTCGCCTTTGCATGCCTTAGAAATTATTTGTTAGTATCTTCATTGACCTTCAATAACATCGTCTAATTCATGTATCACTATTCCATGCTCTATATTGCCTTTCATTTTAACTAGTTTAAATCATATCTTGTATGAAACGTTTCGTTTTAGTTCAAACAAAATAACACTCATCGTTAAATATCATACTCGCTATATTTCAAAATAAATTTTTTAAATAAGGCAATATTTGGCGTTTGGAAATTTCTAGAAACCGTGCCCTACGTGCTGGGTTTCGACTTATCGTTTGACCGAATAACCGAATATTCTTTTCAAAATTTCAATGTATGAGTTTTGGGAATCATGAGATGATTTTGGTATTGAAGGTTTAAAATATCGTGTCCTACGTGCTGGATGTGATATTTTATTTCTTTGAAACAAGATTAAACTTAATTGTTTCATACTATTGCATTTTTATTCGAGATTTTTAAACAAGGCAATATTTGGCGTTTGGAAATTTCGAGAAATTGTGCCCTACGTGTTGGGTTTCAATTTATTGTTTGACCAAACGACTGAATATCCTTTTAAATTTTCAATGCATAAGTTTTGGAAACTATGAGACGATTTTGGTATCGAAGGTTGAAATATCGTATCCTACGTGTTGGATGTGATATTATATTTCTTCGAAACAAGAGGATCTGATTATCCACTTCAAGTTTTTCAAGCATTCATAACAAGGGATTGTATTTTAAAATTTATTTTAAAATCTTTTCAACTTTCGACATTAGGACTTTAATTAATCGATTAGGTACCAATTTTGGGCGTGACGAGGGTGCTAACCCTTCCTCACACGTAACTGACCCCCGAACTCATTTTCTCAACTTTCGTAGTCCAAAATCGTTGTTTTAGTAAACTAAAATGTTTTATTAAAATGACCAAACTTCTTGGTGACCCGATCACACCTAAATAAAAAAGATTGGTGGCGACTCCCAATTTCTGTTTTCTTTTCAAAATATAAAGTCGAACCGTTTTTCAAAAAAATGGTTTCGACAATTATAAATGAGATGAAATGTCTCTATTTATAGTTGAGCTCTTCTAAATCTAATAGTATATTTAAAATTACATCAGTAGTCAATATTAAAACTTATCTACAATATGAGAGTCCTAGAGTATTTAAACTCTATAGAATCTTATCCATTAAGATTTACAATATTCACCATGGTAACTTCAATTTTACTAAAGTATTTCATTGGGCCACCAAGGCTTCAAATAGATGGGTTTCTATATGTGATCCACAATCGGGCTATTTCAAATGGGTTAAATGAGCCTCATTTAATTAGCTAACCTCTATGGGATGTTTTGTGGGCATTTGTCACGGATTTTGATTCACGGCCCGTGACATAAGTACTTGCTTGGAACAAACTTTTTGAAAGCAAACTAGTGGTTGAATTGGTTAAACCATTAGTTCTCAATTTAACTGGTCTAATCGATTGAGTTGAATAAATTATTAAAAATTTAAAAACTATTTAAAAAAATAGAAGAAACTTATTCAACCATTGGTTCGATTGATTAAATCAATCGATTCACAAGCCAATAGGTCCAACCCTTTATTCTGAATTGATATCTTGGTCGGTCCAGTTCGATTTGGTTCTAAAAATGGTGGCTTAGACAACAATGGGCACATGGTAGTGATGACACCACAACGACATAATCTTCTAAAAATTAATTAAAAGTCTAAAAATAATTAAATATATATAAATCAAGAAATTAAAATATTTTTAAAAAATATAAAATCAATAATTTTTATAATTTTCATAAAAATAAAAAAATTATAAAACTAGATTTTATTTTATAGAAAATCAAATTTTATAAAATTTTTAAAAAATTAAATAAAAATCATGAAAAATATATTAAATTTTTTATCATATAATTACATTCTTTTAATTTTTAATAATTTTCTTGAAAATAAAAACATTTTATAAGTTTAAATATTTTTTAGATTCTTAAATTTTCTTTTTTAATTTTCAGATGATAACTTCATGATAATGTCATCATCATCACGTTTCAAATGTTCATTGGATCACATAGAAAAAATTAACAATGTTAGTCCCAAATACTATTTTATGCACAGGAGCCTAACATAGTTACATAGGTATCACTTAAAAAAAACATAGGTATCAAAATGTACATTGAAGTTAAAAATAGGTACCAAAAATATATTATCTTGTTTTATGGTACTATAGATTTCATTTTTTGTGTGTTATAAATTATATAATATATAACTAATTTAGAAAATGAGTTAAACTCGGGCCTTAAATGTTTAAAACTAAACTTGACCCATATTTTTAACGTGTCTAATTTTTTACTCAAGCTCATTTTTCAAGTCTAATATTTTTATCCAAAACCTCTCAAATTTTGAATAGGCCATTGAACTTGGATAAATTATCGACCCTTGAACACGTATATTCTAACGTGTCATATCCACTTTAATCCATAACTTCAATTTTATATTTTAATTTGTCATTAGTTTTATTAAGTCTATATAAAATAATATAATTATTATAAAATAAAATTCTGTTGTCAAATGGTAATACTTTCACAATATTTCATAACAATATAATTAATGCTTTATCTGTTTCACTAAAAATAATTTTTTAAAAAATTAAATAATAGAAAATATTTTACATAAAATAATTCAAACATTCAAGAAACTCCTTGCTGGACAACTCTTAGGCTTTAATTTGTTGATGGGCAAGCCGACAAATTTTTTATCCTAGCCCAAAATCTTGAGTTCACTTTTTCAATCTTGTTTGGGCCTAAACAAAATCATTTTAGTTCCTGCTGGTTACTAAAGCCGTTTAGGGATAAGGGAAAAAAGTTGAATTCTGCTATCAGTCCATTTAGTTTTTTAAAATTATGGACTTAGTCTCTGTTCTTTAATTTGATCAATTTTAATCCTTATACTTTCCAAATTGGTCAATTTTAGTCCTAACCCAAATAATAACAGTTAAATCCTTTTGGTTTAATTCAATTACTAGTCTTGGACTATGCATACAATTGTAGATTTCATCCATATTCTCCAATCAAATCATTCTTACTTCTTTTACTTTTTGAATTTTGAAATTTTAATCTTGATGCAAATGAAAATCATTAATCCATTAATTAGATTTTTTGTGAGTAATATGTGAAAATAACAAGTTAACATAACATGAAATTACATATATGATGATATGGTTGGCGCATCAAATTTTGAAAATAATAGAACTTAATAAATTTAACAATTATGGTTTGATTATGACTAAAATTTTAAATTTTAAAATGTACAGGATCATGGATTAATTTAATTAAATTCCCGAGATTGAGCACCAAGTTAATTGTATATATTAATTAAATGCGACACCGGAACATCATGGATATTGACTTGAAATATGAATAGTTAAATGAACTTTGAGCTAAATTGTAAAAGAGAGCAAAGTGACAAGCTACATGTGAGAAAGGAATTAATCATTTATGAATTAAAGGGGGCTTGTGGTGAGATTTCACCAAGGACGTTGTCATAATTAAGCCTTAATAGAATTACAATAGTCAATAAGTCTAATGAGAGTCGATAAATTATTTTATGGTCCCTTCCTACCACATCATCCATGATCCCTTTTCAATTATTTAATGACATTTCAACAATTTTTTCCATGTCATTGACACATAATTTTGGTAATTTTTTTACCCTGAACCCCAAACCTCAAATCCCCAACCCCAAGTTGAAGATTCAAGGTTCAAGTTTAGGATTTGAGGTTCGAGGTTAGGTTTGGGATTTAAGATTTAGGATTTTTGATCTATGGTTTGAGGTTCAAAGTTCGAGGATTAAGGTTCTAGGTAAAAAAATTACCAAAATTATGTGTCAATGACATGAAAAAAAATGCTGAAATATTATTAAATAATTGGAAATGGACTATGAATGATATGGTGGGAAGGGTTTAGAGAGTTACATTGCGTAGTAACACAGCCATGTGACCTTGAGTTACACGAGCATAGGTTATTACACAATTTGGCCACACGATCATGTCTTTGTTCCACACGGGCTGAGCCTTGTCATATGGCTTGGCTACACGGCCGTGTGACCCCTATTTTCAATTTTTACCCCATTTTCATACTTCAAATCAATTTGATCATTTGTTGTTTCTAAATCACTTTTAATGCTGTGTAGGTTCGATTTAAGTTCTGTTTTATTTTGAATGACATGTTGATTGAATGATTTTATTAATGGTTGATTTAAAAGGAAATTTTTTAATTGAAATTATATATGTTTTTTCTATTAATGATTGTAACTTCCTGTAACCTAAATCCAATGACGAAGACGGGTAAGTGGTGTTACAACGTTAGCCCTATATTTTTAAAACTTTACAATTTAGTCCTATTTCATGTTCAGGTTAACAAAAGAGCTTTCGTAAGCTCAGTTAAGACTCGAATTTAATTGTATATCATAATATTTGAGTGTTTATGACATGATTGATTATTTGAGGGATTTATTTATGATATAATTGATCTGTAATTTTGAAAATGTTACAAATTAGTCATTGTCCAATTCGGGATTGATTCTAGAGCATACGTAGGCTCATATAAGGCTCAAGAAAGGTTGTATTGGGTGATTATGAATTGAATTTAGTATGATTGTATGGTTTATGTTTAATTTGAATGATAATTGTTCGTATTTACATTGATAATGACTGTAGCATTTCGTAGCTCCGGTCCGGCGACCGAACCGGGTAAAGGGTGTTAAATTTACCCTTATTGATGTAACCAAGTCCTCTGTGTCTAGTTCCAATCTCCTTGAAGCCAAAATTTCATCAAATTTCTCATTTTGGCCTCGAAATTTCTTCAAAACTGTATTCGAATAAGCTAACTCGTTCTTGATAGTTTTTAAAGCATCATCTTTTTCTTGAACCATGGTTTCGAGTCTTTTCCTTTCTCCTTTGAGAATGATAACTGTAACGCCCCAAAAATTAGGCCTAGAAGAGTTGGACTTTGAGTCTGGGATTCGGATAAAAGAAAACCTAAATATTGAGAAGTTTTGAATATTACTAGTGTTTAAATATATATATATATTGATAAAATATTTATGTTATTACTAATATTTTAATTTTATGAAAATTATTATCATTATAATTATTAGATACAAATATATTTATAAAATTATTGTTGTTAATTTAGTGTTTAAATTAACATATTATTAGAAAATTTTACTGTATCTATTTTTATTGATTTATGGAAATTATAATTATTATTATTAGGAAAAATATATATATATATTATCGTATTTGAAATTTTCATTATTATGGTTATTATTATTATTTTAGTTTTTAAATAAATTACAATGGATTTAAAGTGTGGGAAAAATTCGGACCAAGACTCTAGCAAAAATTATTATTTTTGCTCCTTTAAGGATCTGGGTATTAAGGTTTATTAATAAGTTGGGCAAAAATTAGACATAAGGAGGAGTCTGGCCTAGTGGTTAGGCGTGTTAAGCAGTAGGAAGGGAGCAGGGGTTTGATTCCCTGCGTGCGCAAATGTGGGTTTTTATTTTAGAAAAACCAAGGGCTGTCGCAGGTAGGCCTTATTAAATGTTCAGGCTAATTCATGTCAGAAGCAAGCATCTGGCCTAGTGGCTAAGTATGCTAGGAGGGCGGAGGAGGAGCCTGGGTTCAAGGCGCGGCGTGCGCAATTTGGGTTTTTTTAATATGCAGATCGCGGCTAGAATAAGGGTTAAGAGGAGTTGCGGGTATAATTTAACACAAAGAGGGCCTGTGGTGCAGTGGCAGTAGCGTGCTGGACATATGGAGAGGGCGCAGGTTTGATTCCGTACGCGAGCGAATTTTGTTTTATTTTTAAAATGGACGAAGCTACAGCAGGTAAGGTTTAATAATTAATGCGACGCTATTATATTTAGAACAAGGTCGCGTCCCAGTGGATGGCAGCATGCGTGGGAGCTCGGAGGTCCTGTGTTCGAGCTACCTTACGCGTAAATTAGCCATTGTTGATTTTTGTTCCCTTTGATTGTTTTTTTTTCTTCAGTATATATTTGGGGTATTTTAGAAAATTTCCTTTGGGTTTTGATATTTTCTCTTCTTCCATTCCCTTTCCTTCTTCTTTTCTTTTATTTTTCTCTCCATCTACTTTCTCCTCTTCTTTTTCTTTTTTCCTCTATAGCCGAATCTTCTTATCATCTTGTACATCTCTATCTTTTATCAGTCGTTTCTAAACCTTCATAACCATTTGCCATAAAAAGTCGAAATCCCGAAAGCATATATTTTCTTCTGTGCCGATTTTTCCTAGCCAAATCTTTTTACTTCTCTTCATCATTCTTGACCGATTCTCTAGTCCTCTAAACCCCAAGTTTCTGTCGACAAAGCCATTACAAAATCCTCATCTTTTCTTCACTGTTACAAAAAGCCGAAAACGCATAGCCATAGGGACATAGCCAAATTTTAAGATCACTAAAGGCTCAACTTTTGTTATCATTTGAGGGCTTAGAACTGCATCAAAATCGAGTAGGAATTAAGGGGAATCGTTGATTGAAGGAATCGGTGGTAAGTCCTTCCAACCTAGTCTTTATTTCGCATTTTAGAAAAAATCGAAACCCCTAAAGGTTAGGGACGCTATCGATTTGGGTTTATAGCCCTAAGGGTTGTGATAATTACTTTATTTTGATAATAGTGTGATCTAGAGGCTATTGATCAAGGGCTTGGGCAAGTGGAACAAGTGGAACAAGTGGATCTAAATCTAGTCGCTAACTTCGGCAAAGGTAAGATTGCTAGTGCCTAAGGTGTTATTGGCCGAATAAGGTAAGGGATTAATATGTAGCTCATTTCGATAGTTAGGTTAACGTGGTAGTAATATAATTGTAGGCAGTTCGTGCGTTGATCTCGTCAACGAATCGTCATAAAACAGGTGTGTAAACGACACCCACTCATAGACTAGATCAGCAAAAGCCGAAAAGCCGAAAAGCCGAAAAGCTGGCATTTGTGAACTTGCAAGCGTGCGAGCGCTTGCGAGGTGGTTTGGTTGTTAATATTGGTAATCGCAAGCAGTATGATTGTAGAGTGTGCAATTTCGTGCACTTCGGTTTATTTGGGCTTAATGGGCCGAAAACGAGTTAGCGGGCCAACGGGCCCAATTCGATAAAAACACTCGGTAAGTGCTTCTGTTAATGTGTTAATGGTTATAATATGTATGTAAAATCTAGAATAGTAAATTTTACTGAAATACCCTAAGTATGAAAATTACCATTTTACCCCTAGATGCAAAATGACTGTTATACCCCTAGGGTTAATTTTGACTGAAATGGATGATATTCTGATTTTGTTGTTATATGCCATGACATGTATATCTGTTGCATGGGGTTGGATTTTGTTATGGAGGAAGAACCCGTTCTGATGGCTGTGCCACATATTCTGATATAAGCAGCTTTGCTGCGGATTATAGTTAGTGCCGCAACCGGTGCTAACACTGTAAGTGTAGGGATGGCGTGGGTGATTTATTCCCACGGAAGTGTAGGGATGGACGGAGGCAAGTGCAGGGTTGGATGGGGTTATCATGCATTAATCATATGAGACTGTTTTATTATGGGCCAGCTGTATTAAAATGGGCCTAACTGTATTAATATGGGCAAGACCCAATATATCTCGACTTGTAATAGGGCTACGGCCCAGACTGATACTGATATGGGCTAGGCCCAGTATGCTCGATATTGTAATAGGGCTATGGCCCGATTAATCTTGATATGGGCTAAGGCCCGATTAACATCGATTACGAATAGGGCTTAGGCCCGAGAAAGCTTGAACTGATTTTGGGCTCTGGTTGGGATACTTTACACACTGAGTTTTCCAAACTCACCCCCCCTTTTTCCTATCTTTGTAGGTGAGCCTTAGATCGATGGACTTGGAGCTGGGTGGGATTCAGAGTGGCCACGAAGATTAAGTTTTGTTTTCTTTAAAATAAGTTTCGCATTTATTATTTTGATTATTTTTATTCTGGTTAAAGTTGTAATAAGGCCGCTCTTTTTATTATTTTTAATATTTTGGGTTATTAAATTGGTTAGCTCTAGGGCGCGTTTTATAAAAGTTACTTATTTTTAAAATATCACGATAATCGAGCAAAGTTTCCGCAACGTAAATATTTTCAAAGGAAATAAATATTTTAAATAGACTTAAACTTAATTTGTTGTTCGTGGACAAGTAATAGGCTTAAGGTGTGGCAATGGATGTGTGCATGTCTAGGATTGGATCATGGAAGAGCTAGGTACTTAAGCAGTCTAATTGACTCACCTCCTCTTTTCTTGAATCCTACCTGGTGCGTAGTATCCATTCACTTTAAGCCATGACAAAGAATGTTTGATACTTAACTACAAAGGTTTACAAGTTTTCAAAGTTTCCCATAAGATTTTACAAGGTTGTTAACAATGCTTTGATTATTACAATGAATCATGTTTTGGAAAAAAATAAGGCTAAGGTTTTATTCAAGTTTAAACGGTAAAAGTTTCTAAACATCAAGAAGGGTTTTCAATGAAAACATGGTTTTCGAAAAACACTTCAATGTGACACGCCGGATTCGGTTGTAACGTCTGGGCTGGGTTTGGGGTGTTACAATAACTTCTTCCCTCAATGAATCATTTAGTTGGTAAATCACTCAGTGAATGCTTTTATTCAATAATCATCTGAATTACATATTTGCTAAAGCCCAATTTACCCTTACAACAATGGTAATTGCAGCCCCAACAATGAACTCAATTGTTACAATCACTCACCCCAAACAACCTTTCTTACTACAAGGTTTATTCTCCAGTAAATACCTAACACAAGAGTGCAAAAATACAAAGCAAAAATATCAATAAAAAAACACTCGACAAAAGCACTCAAGATTCACACACAAATGTGCGGCAATGCAGCCTTTTTGCAAGCTAAAAATTAATAGCTTCTCCAAGTTATTTTGACGAGATAATTCAACATATTAATCTGAGATAAATATCCACAAAATATTCTCTTTTAATTTTCGAAAATGCTTCCTCTCTATGCAAATATGATCAGCCTTATCTTTAAGGAAAATAAAACGATTTAAGCCTTAATGGATAAGGATAAGGTTTACATCCAATCAACCCTTCTTCTCTCTTCTTCCATTTAAAATTCAATCCACCAAAGAGAATATTAATTGCAGCTTCGATTCGAGAATCATTTGTTAATAGAAAACTAACCAAGTAAAAAAAAAAAAAACCAACAAACTCACTGTCTGAAGTGTTGTCCTAACTTACAATCCTAAGTAGTATTTGAACAATGAATGAAAGATGAAAAGACTGAAGAAAAATGAAAATTGGCTTCCAAAATTCCGTTTCAAACATACTATTATACTATGATAAACATTTGATATCATTTCTTGCATGTATTATATATTAACCTATATTATTCCACTCCAATCAATTAATCTATTTTGATTATGAGTTAACCATGTTGATTCAGTTAAAAAAGGATTGCACTGCTCCCTACTAATAATCTAAGTTTGTTTTTCTCAAGTACTAGTACAAGTAATTGATATTTTATACCCTAACAAATTTTAAAGCTTGATTAGTGTGGTAGGGTTTGACCAGTCAAAAGTTTAATTTTAAAACTCTAAACATTAAATTAAACCCACTGTTTCTCTATCTCTTCGAGAAATAGTAGAGAAATGAAAGCCCTCGCTCTCCCATTCCATCCATCCTATTCACATTTCAGACAATGATTTTAATATTTATCATCAACTTGAGATGTAATTAACAATAAAAACTTCATGTGCTTCCTTTCCCCACACACACACAATTTTCATGGGAGCTGTGATTACCTTGGGATATTTTGTAGAATTTATTGTATATCCATAACCCCTTTTCCATAGAAAATTTTTGAAATTAACGTTAATCACTGTGATGATGATGTTGGATAATATATTTTCTAGATCGAGTAAATACGGATATTAATCTTTTTATATTTATTATCTAAGATTGTATTTTTTTTAATAAAAGATTTAAAAATATCGGAATTTGTTATTCAAATCTCTTAATACTAGTTATATTGTCTGAATACAACTTCAATTACAACTTAACTTACATCCTTTGATTGAAAAACTTGGACTCTTTAAACAAATCTTTGAGAATTTTTAGTAGCACTTTATTAAAGTCAAAACATAGAGAAAATCAAGTCAAGGCAGTATATTTTAAAGACCTTAAATGTTATCGAATTTCTTTAATTGAAGATATTTGTTTTTCAAAAAAGGATTACATCAATAATATCTCTACTAATTTTCTTCCATATTGAACCCTTTTTTGAGCTGCATCCAAGGAGACAAAGATTAGATTGCGAGAGCTTATCTTTTTCGTGTAAGAGACTTATTTTAGTATAAATTGTTGTAAATAAATTATTCTTATTATTCAATCAATAATTAGGTTTTATAGGTAAAATTTTATTTAACTAATATCTCGTAGTGAGGTTACAACTTTGTAATGATTTAAACTTAAATCATGTTTTATATAAATAATTTATAGTGGATTACTTTTTGAGTAAGGCCTCACGGATGTAAGTAATTTTAATTCTATAATTATTTTGTATAACTTATATTTTGTATAACTGATTCAATTAAACAACTATTTGCATAATGACTCCTCATCTGAAAATGAAACACATAATACTCGAATATTATATTTTTTAGGTGAATTTAAAAACACAACTAAGTTAAATTACATAAAAAGACTAAGGAATATGAATACTCCTTTCCTTATATGCTTCAAAAAACTCTAGTATTTCTTTTGGAGGCAGGGTGAAGTCAGAAAATTTTTTTAGAGAGGTGAAATTAAATTGTAACTTTTACTATAGTAAAAATGTAATTTTTTAAATGAATAAATCAAAATTTTATCATTTTTATGGGGAACAAAATATAATTTTACCTTTACTAAATTTAAAATTTTAAAATTTTTAAAGGCACAAAATAGAAAATTCCAAGGGCCCTGTTAGCCCTCTAGATTCTCCCCTGATTGGAGAGGTATCAACCAATTATAGATCCTCCTTTTTTGCAAAGGCTAGTTTGGCTAAATGATTCGCGCTTTGATTATGTTCTATAAGAATGTAGCGTAGTATCCATTATTTTTCTTGAGACAGTATTGGATGTATTCTTCTAATCAAAGCAGAATTTGAAGTCTTCGAAGCACTTCCATATATAATTTTAATAACCTCCATATTATCCAATTGAATTATCACCTTGTTATCACTATAATATTTATTTTTATTTGTTCCCATAATGCAATAAAAATAACAATATAACAATGATATTTTTTGACCTAATAGTATTTTTTAAAATTTAAAATAATCATTCTAGAGTTTCATATGCAACAATTTTATTTTAAAATTAATTATATTGTTGATTCCAATGCATTAATTATATGAATGACCATTCTATTCATATATAAAATTCCATATTTAGATAAATTTGCATTGACAATAATTTTATAGTTGTTATATAATAATTAATTTTAAAATATTAGCATATTCATAATAACAAGTACATTTTCCCTTCATTATGTTCAATATTTTTCTTTAAAATTTTATTTTAGCTTTGAAAACAATTTTGCCTATATACAAAAATAAAAATATGTAACTATCATATTTATCATTCCATATATCTAATTAATTAATTATTCTGAAAGCTAATTTGTCAATTAACATAATTTCACTTAATGAATTTAATTGATACCAATTGAGTTAAAGATTAAAATTTCAAATTTTAAAAAGTATAAAAATTAAAATTAATCTATTTATAGAGTAGAATGAGTAGAGTTAATCAAATTAAAGTACTTAAACTAAATCCACAACTTACACGTAACATAAAGACTAATAACAAAATTTGATCAAAATATTATAATTTCCTTTGGTTAGGGGATTATAATTCCCTTTTGTTACGATATCTTGGAATATTTATGAATCTAGCCCTTCACATTCGTATGACTAGGTAATAGTTGAAGCATGAAAAATGTGCAATATATACGTGAGAGAGGCTTACTAGCAGAAGAATAGAGAGTTGTCCCATTTATCCAATTAAACAAAAACTAATCATATATATCGAAATGAGAAATGAAATAAAAAAAAAGGGTAAAAATATTGTACAAACACTTAACTTGGAATTTGGAATCACGTGATGCCATTAAGACAAAACCCTCCGACCAAGTGACTAAATTAATTTAAAAACATATATAGAAAGAGAGAGACAGAGAGAGCTTAAAGCATTTTGAAATTAATAATGGTTCAGCTTCAGTCAAAAATATCAAAACTAAACTATTTGATTTTAATTTTTATTCTATTTTAATATTTATTCTAACATAGAGGAGATCTATGAGGAATGCCTTTCCTTCTACTCATGCTTGAAGCAATATCCTCATCTGAAACCCTATTAGCTGATGATCTCCACAAATATAGCCCACTTCTTTTCTTCCTAACAATCTGATCAGAACTGTATGCCATGCTCATGCTCATGCTCATGCTCTCCGACCCTGACGACGACCAGCTCATTGGCTCATCACTGTCCACTATTGTTGACTGTGCTGTCTCGTTTGCCATTTCTTCCTCCCCAGTCTCTTGGGGAATTAGGAAATCTGGGCTCAGTGTTAAAGTTTTACATTTCCTTAAGAATGGCGACAAATCTTTGTAGTGTTTCAGCAAAAAATCCACCTGATTATAACATAAGAACTCCATCATTTTCAAACACATAATTTAAATGATTTAAGCTAATTCAAGTGAGTCCTATATACCTTGCACCCCAGGGAGCAATGGATAAATGGTTGTTGGAGACTTCTATCACAAGAAGTACAATAGTTTACAGCTCCTTTGAATTGCCTGTTTTGAGGTCTCTTTTTGATAAATACCACCTTAGCACTGTTTATAGTATAGGCCTAATCCAATTAAGGTCATCATTATGAATGAGCAACTCATATGAACTGAATTTTCAAGAAATTAAAAGATACTGTGGAAAAAAAGAAGAAGAAGCAAAATTTGAACTTCATTTAGTTCTTGTGTGAAATAAATGACAAACCTGGACATTAGAGCAATCTATAAGCTTCTGAAGATCTTCCAATCTGACAACATCATGATATACGTAGCGACGAACCTGAAGAAGCCTGTGGAAACGATGTGAGGGTATGCAGTGAGGGCAAATACTGACGCAACAATCCAAACAATACACGTTCTTTTCGTTCTTCTTTGCAGTTTCATGGTAACAACACCCAACAAAGAATTTCTGGGTGTAGAGAGCTTCTAACCATGCAGGCTTTTGAATTCCCTAAGCACCACCACAAATAAAATAAAATAAAAAACCAATACCCAATTAAGCATGAAATTCTATAAACCCTAAAACCAGACAAGAATTTTGATTGAGAGAAAGAGAAAAAGGAAAAAAAGAAGACAAACCATAATCACCATAAACACTTTAAAGCAGGCCTCTCCTTGAGCAGTACTTTTCAAGACAGTGGAGTTCAGAGAAGAGAGAGAGATAGTGATATGAGTATTTATGGAGGTTCACAAGAAAAGAAAGGGTATATATTTATTCCTTGGGGAGATACACAACATTTTGTCCATTGGTGGGTTAATTATATATATAATTGATAATTATAAAAAGATTTAATTCCACCAAACGTCCTCAATTTATAATTTCAATTCTAATTATATTTTTAAATTATCAAAGTTAAATCAATAATATCTTTTGTGATTAAATCGTTAATTTAACTATTAAATGAGACGTTAAATTATATTTAATATAATTTAAAATAAAATTTTAAAAAAATATTTTTCAAGTTTTTAAAAAATATCATTTACTCTCTTTTTTAACTTTATTTTCAATTTTAATTTTAAAACTTATACAACAACATTTTACATGTCACATGAAATTTTACATATCGTTTAATAGTTAAATTAACAATAAATTAATATAATATCGATAGTTTAAAGATATAAACAAATAACTCTTATAAAAATAATATATAGATGAAAATAATTCGAATACATCACTTAAACACTTAAAACATTAAAATTTAATATTATAATTATAATTAAAATTAAGGCTTCATCGCGAATTATATAAAATAGAAAAAAAAGTTAATCAAGTAAGATATGAGGAGAACGTGGGTGCTGTTTCCATGTCTGCCATTCTAGATCACTCCTTTAAACAAATTGTTTTTCTACTATCGCCTTGGCTTAAGAGCTACTTATTGCTAAACTAACCTCACCTCTTCTTGAAGCAGCTGCATTTTACCATTTGTTTTTTTGGCTGCCCTCTGTTTTATTTTTAATTTTTTTTTCCTTTGAAATTCATGATTTCTTGGTTGGAAATTCGTTGGCGCTATCCTCCTTTCTGGGAATTTTGAATTAAACAATAAACACACTTCTAACATTAATGTTAAGTTGGGTTTTGGGATTTTGGTTTTCATTATTATTTCTCTCTTCAATCTTTTAACCATTTATCTAGTAATTGAAACTAAGTTTTTTAAAGCTTTCTCAAATATAAAATCATATTAAATAATTTACTTTATATATAAACAAATGAAATTTAATATCTTAAAATTCAATTTATTAAAATTTCATATGATAATTTGATGATTAAAGGTGTTTACCGCTTCAAGTATGATTTGAATTGAGTCACGTTAATCGCGTTGATTGTTTGAATTTTATACCGTAATTAAAAAATAATTTACTAAACATGGAATTCATACTGTTGCAAATCTTAAGAATTAATTCATAATAACTGCCATTAATTACTATTAAAACACACTTTTTTTTTGTCTTAAAGGTGTCATATATATTTTTTAATTATCATCCCTGGTTGGACTTCAAAGCTAAGTAACTAGTGCACAGCTTGAGAATTTGAATGTATAAATAT
Organism: Gossypium arboreum; assembly: GCF_025698485.1. NCBI lineage: Eukaryota > Viridiplantae > Streptophyta > Magnoliopsida > Malvales > Malvaceae > Gossypium > Gossypium arboreum. The sequence continues at coordinate 134,588,106 of NC_069075.1, forward strand.
ATAAATATATTAATTTAACCTTGGTCTCTGTATTATTATTAGTGAAAAGGATATAAATTTGAGTTTAAGGATTGAAAAGAATTATGTGTAATTTTAAATATTATATAAAAAATCAAATATAATAAAAATTTATAACGAAATTTATGTTTAAAAATATATAAAAATATTAATATAAAAATATTAAGTCATAAAAATAGCTAATACAGTCTTAAGGATTTCTTTTCCATTTTCACGAAGGGATTTTTTTTTGAAATAATAAATTATTCACATGGAAATTAAGATTAAAAAGTGAAAACACTAATTGTAAATATTTTAAGAGTAAACTATAAAATGGTCATTTTGTTTATTTTGAATTATATTTTAATCACTTATATTTGAAATGTTATATTTTTGTTACTTACGTTATTATTTTGTTACAAAGTAGTCACTTTACCGTTAAGCTCCATTACCTCCTTAATGACAATCCTACATAGCAGTCCAAATGAGTTTTAAATGCTAACTTAGATGTCTAACTGGAATGAGAATAATTTTTTCAGTCAAAATGGAAAAGAAAACTAAAAGAAAGAGGAGATGAACAGTTTTTCTTTTTCCATTCAATGTGTAATTAATTTAAATTTTTAATCAATTAAATTTATTTAATTAAAGACCTATTTTTGTCCCAATTGGACATTCAAGTTGGCATTTAAAATCTATTTGGACTGCCACGTATGATTGCCGTTAAGGAGATAATGGAGCTTAACAGCAGAGTGGCCACTTTGTAACAAAACGATAATGTAAGTGACTAAAATGTAATATTTCAAACATAAATGACTAAAATGTAATCTAAGGCAAACAAAAGTGATTATTTTTGTAGTTTACCCATATTTTAAAATGAGAAAATATTTTAAGGCAAATTAAAACTCTCTATATAAGTAGAAAAGGAAACTCAATATATATATAATATATACATACAAATATAAAGGTAGGGAAAAACAGAAACAAATAGGAGGAAAGCCGGTTTTGGGGGATTAAAACCTGGCAACATTCCAACTACTCCACTAATCAGTATCAGCTTATGGGGTTTAATTTCTAGCAAACCCTTAATAGACAAATAACAACTCACCAAAGCACGAATTTGTTAAGACTCACTCAGTGCCTCTTACCCTACATTTTTTTGAAGGTTTACTGCTTTGGGTAAATCACCCCGTTAGTAACTCTTAATATGTGATATTCCTATTTTAGTCACCTTAATTTTTTTTTTTTTTGTTAATTTGGTCATCCAAAATAGAAATTCATCAAATTGGAGGCTTCTTTTTTAAGTGGTAATGAAAGAATAACTGTACACTCCCACATTAATCACTCTAATATAAATTTTTTTTAGATGATCAAATTAACAAAAAAAATTGATATGACGGAACTACAAATGATCCCTATTTAAAATGGCTAATGATAAATTTACCCTTTTAATTTTAGTAATTTAAGGTAACCTCCACCTAGTTTGTTGTGCCTTCAAGCTCCATCCTAACTCTAATCTTGGGTTTTGCAAATTATTGTTCCCAGTTCCTCTTGTGCCCTTCAATTTCACTAGTTTTAGTTAGGAACTGCATAGGGTCAAATATATATTTTAATATTTGAATTTGAATCTTTATATTTGTTTATCATTTATATAAGTATTATTATCGGTGGTCAAATTAAATATAGTATAAAGTTAAATGTCCGAATTTGTTAAATAAAAATTTTAAAAAAATTCAAAGTCAGTATTAATAACCAAGTGCTATATACTAAAATAATAACTACGAGAATAAAATAAAATTATAAAAAAGAATATAAATTAAATAATGTTGCCATTATTGTTATTATAGCAATAAAAAAATGCTAATTTTGAGCATACTTACTATATTTTTATTAATAATTTAGAAATTATATGTATAAAATGAACTTAGATAATATTTATTCAATTAATATTTTGATATAAGATGTTCTTTTATATAATAAAATAAAACAAACATATCATTAGAGTTATTTAATTAATTATGTTGATTAATTTATTAATTGTTTTTACAAGACTATCATATATTTTTAAATCTATCACTAGTATAAGTAATACAAAGTTAGCGTAATAATATATGCGAGTGTATTTAAAATTCACTTGATAATTGAATTTGAGTATATTATTTTCATAGTGGACTCCACTGAATTTAATATGTTGAACGATCTTAATTACACTTAAAGTAGTGTTTGAAAAGTCATCTAGTAATTGAATTTGAGTGTAATTGCTTATAATTACACAGTGGTGACATGTTTGAGTTGCTATTGTAATTGGTAGGTCTCGTTAAATTGGATGTAATAGGAATACCCAAATTACACTTTTTAATTCTTAGAGGACAGTGAGAATTGAAGTAATTATGTAGGTAATTGCACTCAAATTTAATTTTTTAGAATTTTTTTTAATACATGTTTAAGTTATAAAATTTTATATTATAAGCATGAACACCATGAGTGTTTGGGATGGTTATTGTAAAAAATTTATTATATTATAAATTCTAAAATATATATTATAAAATTAATTTATGTATATTTTATAAAGTTATAACAAAAAATATTATTTAAATCCTATTTTTCAAAGTTATGACCAAAAAGCTAAGTATAAGAAAATTTTACATGTTATAAAAGTGTTATAATATATTTATTTATAAAAAGTTATAGCCAAAAGTATAGACATAACTTATTTGTGTTCAAGCTATATATTATAAATATATATATATATATATATATATATATATATATATATATATGCTTATTCATAAGAAAAGTGTTATAGTTTTTTATCATAACTTATTTGTAAAAAGAAATAACTTTCTAAAGTTATGGTAAAAAATTATTTTATTTATAAGAAGTGTTATAAAAGTTATTGGACACTTTATAAAAACTTTTTATAAAAGTTATATATTATAAATTTTACATTATTTTTATTTAATTTACATTATAAAAAGTGTTATAACCTAGCATAATCCTTTCTCCAAATTAAGTTTATATAAGTTTTTATAATTAAAGTTATAGACTATTTGCACCATGAACTGAAATATTATGTGGTAGATGTTAATTATGTAAATACAAAAGGTTTTCTTATACCATGTCGTGAGGTATGATACCATTTAAGAAAATGGAGTCAAACATGTAAGCACCGAAGAGAACTCGCAAACTCTTTATTTTGAGATATTAAATGTTTCAGAATGTGGTTGAATGAACATTTTTTGTCCTAAAAAAATATTTCTTGTGTTAATAACATCACCTTAGTATAGCATAAAAAATGGTTGGATCTTACTAGCATGTTGCACACTTCATAGCTTCATTCATAGGTGGATTTGAGATGATCTATACTTCAAAGAGTACGTGGAAGAATGCGATCTCGATAATTGTAATGATATAGATTCAGATTCAGAGGATGATAAACTCAGTGAGTGACCAACATTTGATGAAAAGGAAGTTATGTTAAATATTAAAGAGGGAATAACCCAACAAATATGGAACACTAGAACAATTAGATAAAATTGCATATGATGTTTATTTTTCTTATTATTTTTATTAGTAATCGTATTATCAACTACTTTTTTAGACTAACATAATACATACGATTTTTGTTATTTGTTTAGAAATTTTTATTGTGTTAATAAATTTTTATAGTATTTACTATTTTTTTAAATATAAATTATATAATTATGTATGTAATTATAACGCGTTGTAATTTTATTTTAAACAATTTCATTATAGGTTTTGATCATATTTATATTTTTTGAAACAATGTTTGGAACTACTTATAACCTCTCCCTAACCCATAAATAGGAGGAGCGCATTCGAACTTATATTCTCCTACATTAACAACAATACATATATTAATTGAGCTAAAATTTAATATTTTTTAACTTTGACATTCTTCGTAATTCACATTGTAACATGACACTTAAATTTCCTTGGGAAGAGGGAAAATTATGTAGTTAATTAGCTAACCCTCGGAGACAATGTGCTATATACATTCTTTCACCTACACAAAAGCAACGAACTGGGAAAAGAATAATGTATTAAAGGCAATAAACCGGAAAATAAAATATTTTGTGCCCGTGAGAAAAAAATGTAAGGAATCAGTTAACTTTCGGTTGGGAAGTGGTAAAGAGTGGTTTAATCATCAGAACCAGCCAATTCAAAGTTTGAAACAACTCACGTGCACTCTTTAATAATCAAATTCAAATATTATGTACATTACTAACTAAGTTTAGGCTTTTCATTTTTTCTTATTTTCTATATTTATTCTAAGACTTATAATTAGATCTTGGCTCAATCAGTAAGGACGAAGGTATTGAGTGAGTTTTAAATACCCAAGTTTGAGACTTATCATCTGCAATTATATACATAGGTTTTTCTGTTCCATTATGTATAGGAGTTTTAATCCAGTTAGTTCAAGTTTGTTGGCTTTGGTTTAGATTGTATCACTTTTTAGTCCGTTTGTGCTGTAATAGTTTGATACTTGTTACGCTTAATTTTTTTTTAAAGTTCATGGTTACCTATTTTAAAAATGTAAAAATGTTGTTTTTAATGTTCGGATTCGCATTATTTTACTGGGGTATAATATACCTTATTATTATACCCAATATTTATTAGTGGTGTCAATCAATTTATGGTAAACTATACAAATGGTCACCCAATTATGCTTGTATTCCTGTTTTGGTCACCTAACTGTAAAAATTTTCAATTTAGACACTAACATTTGAGTTTGTTTCTATTTTGGTCACCCAATGTTAAATTGATAATGGAAAGCTTTTTTCTAACTTATACAATAACACATTTAGTCCTCAATACTTATATATTTTTATCAATTTTATCCTAATTCCAAAAAATTCAATAAATCTAACTCTTCACATTTTCAAATTCTATCAATTTGATTCTCAAGCTTCCTAGCCAAATCTTTCAATTTTTAAAATCAAGACATTTCACATCTATAAATTTGTAAACTCCCCCCAAAAAAAACTTCTCCAATAAAACAAATGGTAAGATGTTCTATATTAGTATCAAAGTAACCCAATAAAACTTTTTTGTTCTAATTTACCATACTCAAACTTGAAATTTTAGATATTAAATTTTTTATCACTTAGCTCAGTAAATATATGATTTGTAAGTAATACAAGGGTAATCCAAAGAAAAAAAACCCTTTTTTACTTGAATGCAATTTCGTTGAATAGGGAGACCATCAATTGTATGCTTTAGAATTAATTATTTAAAGCTACATTTCTTTAGGGTTTAACTAGGGGTGTTCAATCGGTTAACCGACCCGAATTACCATTAACCGAATTAACTGACCCTTTTAAACCCTTAATCGTTAACCAAACCGAATTTTTTTCAAAAAAAATTAATCGAATCGAATTTTTTCAATTAATTCGGTTGGTTAACCAAATTAACCAAAATTTATATATATTTATTTTTAGTTAAAACAAATATAAAACATATAAAAAAATTAACCGACTTAACCAACCGATTAATTTATATTTCCAAAAAATTAACTGAATCGACCGAACACTTATATATTATAATATTATTTATTAAATTCGGTTAATTATGTTAATCGACCAATTTCGAACCAAATTAACTATTAACCGAACTTCCAAAAAAATACTAACCGACCTCTGACCGAATTAATTTGGTTAACCGACCGATTAACCAAATTCAATCAGTTAACTAAATTGATACGATTTTACCTGAAATTTGTACACCCCTAAGTTTAACTGCATCCATTGCTTTATTCTTTTAAAAAAATTTTATAGGACCATAACACTTCTTAACAAGTCTCCTTTAACATTCAAATGTATTCTTTGATGACTAAATCAATAGTCAAAAAGTTGTTCGTTTTGGATGTGTAGTTCCGAAAACTTACCAATAAATGAATTAGTTCGAGAAATGGCTCGTTAGTTGAGAAAAGTTTTTTTTTTAATTTTGGATTTTACAAATTTATTGATGTATAATATCTCTATTTTAAAAATTGAAAGTTTTGGTTAGGAAGTTTAAAGATCAAATTTATAGAATTTGTAAATGTGAATAGTTAAATTTATTGATTTTTTTTGGAATTAGGATCAAATTGATAGAATATTAAGTATTGAAGACTAAATGTGTTATTATACCAGTTAGAAAAAGGCTTTCCGATATCAATTTAACAATGGGTGACCAAAGCAAGAGCAAACTCAAACATTAGTGCTTAAGGCTTTGTTTGTTAAACTGAAAATGGCTTCCGGAAAATTACTTTTATGGAAAAACTAATATTTTCTGGAAAAAAACTAATATTTCCTAGTATTTGGATGAATCTGTGTAATTTTTTTTTTGTTTGGCAGATTTCTCAAAATATTTCATAAAAGTTTTTTCAATGAAACAAATATACATTTGAGATTTATGATAAAGAGTTTAAATGAAGTAGTGAGTTGATTACAAAGTGATGGTAAGTTTGAAATTATAGTAAATAATGAATCTTTATGATGTTAAGGATTAAATTGTAAACTTTTAAAATTTATAATTGAAAAAAAGAAGTGATATGCATGAAAATTTGTTATGTGAAATAAGATATTATAATGAATTATTTGAGTGAAGTGCTTATATGGTGAAAAATAAATTACATGGAAATATGGACTAAATTGAAAACGTATAAAAGTTTAAGTGTGAAACAATTTAATATGTCAATAAGGAAATTATTATAAAAGTTTAATGAGTGTGTTATGAGATGATGAAATATGCATAAAGTATTGTAAAAGCGAAATTGTTGAAAAGTATGGAATTTTATGATGATAAGGATTGAATTGTTAAACTTGAAAAATATGTAGATGAAATAATAGAAGTGAAATACATAGAAATTTGATATGTGAAACAAGATATTGAGATAAATTATGTGATTAAAGTATAACAAGAAATAAAATTGATTTAATATGATTAATTAGTGAATATTGAACTTTTATGACAAAAAGAGATTAAATTGAAAAATTATGAAAGTTTATAAGAAAATATTTGATAAGCGAAGAATGTAGTAGAGAATATAACATCTTGGTATTTTGACCTGATGTTCGGGTCGAATATGGGAGTGTTATAGTGAACAGAGCCTTATCAGTTTAAAAAATGTCTTATAAAAAAAATTGATAAGACGTTTTACGAGAATAAGGGGATAATTTTATGTTGACCATCCTATTTTACATGAAACAAATGACTGACAATTTTTTTCGTAAAAGCTTTTATGTTGAAACAAATAGAAGCTAAATTGAAAATTTTTAAAGTCGGGTGACCAAAACAAAAACGCTAGCATAACTGGGTGACCATTTGTATTGTTTACCCATCAATTTAATAACACTAATTAAGTTAGGAAAAAGACAAAATTATATTATAAAATATATATTTACAATTTACGAAGATATATTAATAATTTAATTTTAAACAAAAATAAAATTTTCTCTTATTAAATCATTCTTCCTATTTTCACTATTTCTAAAAATCTAATAAAGTTACTTTAGATTTCTGCAATTTTTCATTTTTTCTTATTTCAATTATTATTTTTATAAATATAAATTACTTATTTACATATTGGTTTTACGCCAGCTCAATTAATAAGTTAATAAAAATAAAATTACAATAATAAAATTTTAATATAAATATTTAAGGCTTTTAAATTTTAATAAAAAACTATCACTACTAATAATCATTCAAAGTCAATTAAAACCCAATTTTATTTCTAAATTTCAATTTAATCATTTAATTAGTTAGAAAATGATTTAATTATTTTTACAAAATTTAAATTCCCACTCAAGAAAATGAATTCTGAGTGTATATGGATATACCAAATGGGAGGGGATAAATATAAAATTATACATTAACTTTTATCCAACGTTCAATGGGCTTTAATTTTGTGCAATTTTGTATGTACAAACTTAATTTGATTCAAAGTTAATAAATCACTGATATCATTATTAAGTTAACACTATTTTACGTTGATATGTAACATATATAATCTAATATGAAAATAAATATACGTATTCGTTTTTTAAATGTGTAAAGTTTAATTAAAATCAAAGTTCAATATATACATATTAACCAAAATTCAAGTTTAATGTATCAAATTGTACCAAATCAAAGTTCATGTTTTAAATTACAATTGAATAAAATTCATATATAAATTCGATAATTTTAAACATTATGATAGAAAAAGAAATAAAATAGAATACAAAATAAGATAAAAATATGTTACACGATATGAGTTATTAATCTCCTAAAATTTATATAAAAAGTATATTATATGAAAATAAGATGAAGAAAATATGATATGTGAATAATGGTAGGTTTAAAGGGGATCCAACGGAGCTCAACTTTGAAAGCCGATGGTTGTGTTGTAGGGGTTCTTCAACTTGCAAAATATTCTTGATTTCCTTTTGAGTTTGGCAGAATAAAAAGGGCTGGTCAAAGGTCAAAGGAGCAGGAGAGCCATGGGGAGATAAAAATAATGCAGATAAAAGAGTGGAAGGGAAGAATAAGAAAGGGGAGAGTGGGTCAGCGGGTGAGCCGCACGAGGGGATCTGTCTCAGACAGCATGTGTGAGTGACTCATAACCACTTTCTTGTGTGTCAGAAATTGGGTTTTATTTATTGGCCTTGAGCGGCTCTGCCTTGTTTTTTTATTATATATTTTCTGCATTAGGCCTTATGCCTATTGCCTTTGCCTTTGTTACCAAATCCTAGCTCACGTGCACTGCCTTTTTCCAGGCACTGGATCTCTATTCTTTTGGTTGGTCTCAGGTGAGTGAGAGTGATTATCTAAGGCTTAATTTAGTGTTTCAAAGTATGGGCAATGCCATGATCACCATAATCATTCATTTCTTTCTTTTCTTTTTCATTCAAAAAGAATTTCACATTCCACTTCAAAAAAGTCTTGAAGAGTCTGATCCAACGCAGCAAAATATTAATTACGAGTTGCTGTGCGATAATTGTTCATTTCATCTTTTGATCATGAAGTTAAGGTTAAATTCTATTTATAAAAATAAAATATATTTTATAATCAGTCATTTACTTTTTTTTCAAAAAGTACTTACAATAAAAGAATTAATTACCATTGTCGATGATAGATGCATTGATTATGACAAAAAAAACACTCAACAAAATATTCATCCCAAAACAATAACAACCATACAAAATAAAACCAAAGAAAATGCAAGGCTGGTTTGTCAACTCCGATCTTTGCTAATGAATATGCATATGCGAATTGGGTATGTGGGTTTTTTTTATGGGAATGAGCAAGGATAATTTTTTCAAGGTGGAAGCGAGAGACGTGTCAGAGGATTTGCATGTTGTATGGGGGAAAGGATTGTGGCAAGTTGAGGCCGAATGTGATAATACAGTTCTAGTGAAATTATTGTTAGCTGGTGGATCTGTCAATAACAGAATAGTGGAGCGACGTTTGATTCACAGTATCATTAATCATGGTGTGCATTCACCATGTTCCTAAATCCCAAAATATGATTGCTGATCATATTACAAGGCTTGTGATTTTTGGTCCTCCAATTTAGTTGTTTATTGTTGTTGTTATTAAAATTACATATTGCTCAAAGGTTTCAATTTTAACCAAAATAATTCTTGTCATCAAATACAAACCATGACTGATGGATAATGTATAAGTATAAAAAAGAAATTCAACTTTTATGTCAGAAAAAATCGACTTCTACATTAATGACCATATTATTAAATGAAAAATACAACATGTTATTTAAAAATTAAAATAAAGAAACTAAATCAACCAATTCATTGTAAAACAAGAGTTGATACCACAATTTAACAAATCTATTTTTTACACTGAAGATCGAAGAACGAAGATATTATGATTCTAGTTTTGTTAACCTGTAATTTAATCTTTTAAACCCAATCCAAATGTTATTATTAAATTCTAAAGATTATATTAGTCACCAAAATGGTTTAATAATTTCTTTTAGTTTCCAAAATGTTTATTTATTTGATTTTTAGAAAAATTTTGAGTAGTTGTCTTAGGATTGTCAAAATGTCGGTTTATTAAGCTAAAAACTTAGAGTCCAATTTATTAAAAATCGTGTCATTTTTAGAAAACTTAATTAATTTTGTCATTTTACCTTTTAAAACTTCGTTCACTATTACACAAATGAAAAAGTGATGCCTTTAATTTTATACGAAAAACCGTATTTTATGCCATATTAAGCCAGTTATTAGAATTGTTCAATTTTTAACAAAATTCTATGCATGCAAAATCTCAAATTAAAACAAGCTCATGCCACAGTCCAAAATTACAATCCCAAAACCATAATAAAATAAAGTAAAATTTAAAAATACTCCATAAAATAAAAATCTAAAACAAGACCTCCGAATGTTGCACTCGATCCTAACCTCGAGGATTATCTATAAGGATAAAATTAAGGGGGTCAGCTTTTAAAAACTCAATGTGAGTCTTAACAAATAAACAATGTATATATATACTGATAGTCAAATTACAAGAAAGCATTTAGCCAACAACATTTCAGAGATCACATTAGAACATGGCATCATAAAAATACAATTTTGTTTGTGTGGGCATATTCATATAAAACGATGTAAAATTTCCTACCCATCCATCCGCTACACACCATAAGTTCCCCAAAACCCATCTTCTGAACACCAAAATAGTAAGAGTTGTAGCTCAACATGGATAAACCACTAGTAACAATTTGTAGTTAAACTGCCAATAATTTTGTAGACAAGCTGCCAGTAGGTTGCGGATAAACCGCCAATACTCCGAACAATACTCCAGGGTTGCAGATATACTGCCAATACAATAATATTGCAGATAAATCGCCAGCACTTTATAGAACTCCTTCATCACCCATCAATCCCAATTACTATGCAATGCAACATGTCATATCAATAATGTAGCAAATCATGCTCATCAATATCAATTTTAGTAATGGTGGCATGCTTAACATACATTCAGTAATATAGTATCGGTGGCATGCTTTGCATGCAATAAGTAGGATTAGTAATAAATAGTGACATGCTTATCGTAGAGGCCCATTTTTATCCGGCCTAAACAAAAAAATAAATAAATAAATAAACAAAAAAAATTCATTAATTAAAAGTCCAGTCCATATTACAAGCCCAAATACAAAACCCTAAAGCCCAAATTACCTAAGCCCAAAAGCCCAAAAACTTAAAATTTTCAGAAACGCTGGCTCCCCCTAAAGTCTCTAGCTCTCGCTTCCCACACCATGTTTGCAGTGCCATCTAAGGCTGACACCTTCTCTGCCACCATTGCACCAAAATGGCAAAGGTGTGTAGCTCCATGCTACCATTGATTTCGGCCTCTTGCCACCACTTCCATGCTACCTACAAAAAAAAAAAAGAAAAGGACAAAAATAGAGAGCAAAAGTAGAAGCGAAGAAAGAAAAAAAAAGGAAAACAAAAATATTTGTAATATTCGGCTATAAAGCCTGAATCCTTTGTAACTTTCGACAGGGAATGAAATAGAAGAAAAAAAAACAAAGCTTAAAAAAAAGTAGTTTGTTTTATATTTTTATTTTCGAAGCAAGCATAAAAAAGAATAACAAAATGTTTAATTTTTTTTTTTGGTTTACCTGTTAAGCGTCGTCGCGAATTTCCCCTTTCTCCAACTCGAGAAGCCTTGAAACCCCTAGGGTTCCTTCAAGGGCCTCGTCGAAAAAGGGAGTAACTAAAAGGTTTCTCTGCCCTCAGTCAAACTTTGACTGATTTTCTGGGGATTTGAATCCCAAATTTGCATTCTGTAAGAAAAGGGCTAAAAAAAAGGGTTTTTTTTTCAATTTTCTTGCCATCGAAGGCGATGGTTGCCTACACCGATGATAGGTGGCCATGGCGGAGGTTCGCTGTCTTTATAACCAGACAAAGGGAAGGATTTGAGAGAAAAAAGAAGAGTGAAAGAAATTTTTTTTAAACAGAGGTTTAAAATGAATTTTTTTAGATTTTTTAAATTTAAATAGTCCCCTAAAACGATATCGTTTTAGGCTTGGCTTCAGACGCCCAAAACGATGTCATTTGGCACAGCCCAAAGATCTGACCCAAATAGCTTTAGGGTTCGTGTTTTTTCGCAGTGATGGTCTAATTGCCATTTTGGTCCTTCACCTTTTTCCTCTTTTTTAATTTCATCCTATTCCTTTTTTATTTATTTTAATTTCACCCCTTTAATTTTATTTTCTCACAAATCGGTCCCTTGACCCACTGTTGACCCATTGAGGCAATGACACGTGTACTTGGGTTGGGAAAATAACCCTTTGAGTCCCTGTATTTTTCCATTTTATTTTAATTTGACCCTTTATGTTCTATTTTTGTTTTTTTTAATTTTATACTTTAAATTTTATTATATTTTCAATTTGGTCCCCCTAACTCACTGATAACTTCTTTAAATGTGACACGTGTGCAGTGGTTGGGATAATTGCATTCTGAGTCCCTTTATTTTTTTCTATTTTATTTTACTTTAATCCTTTATTTTAAAATTCTTCGTAATTTATCCTTTAAATTCTACCACATTGTTGATTAGGTCCTTTATTTAATTTAACTCATTTATTTTTAGTGTATTTTTGTTTTAGCATTTTTAATTTTATTATTTACATTTTTCCCTTTAAATTAAGCAATTTTACTTTTATCTTTGATTTATTATTTTCATTATTAAATATGGTATTAACCACGTCATAATTGTTATTATTATTGTTATTATCATCGATTTGTGTTGTTATTATTATAATTGCATTATTACTATTTGATTATAGTGATCTTTGTTATTTTTGTTCTTATATTATTATTTTACTATGGTCATTTCAAATTATTTTATTTTATTTCTTATTTTAATTTTTTACTCGTGTACTTATTTTATTTTATTTTAGTCATTACCAAATTATCTATTATGCTTAGATACATTTATTTATTTTCGCACTACGCTCAATTGCATCTCATATTAAGTGGTGCATTCGTTTTTACATGATGCATAAGAAGTAATTAAAACCGAGGCAATGTTCATTATTTTTGGGATTTGAGGAGTCGTGTTCCTAACTTACGGAGTATGGTCTCTTCCTAGAACCGAAATAACCAAACATCCTGTTTAAAATTCAAGACACATAGAACTTAGGTAATAATCAAATGATGAGTATTCTTATTTTCGAGGATTTGAGATATCTTGCCCTAACTTACAGGACATGATCCTTTTTTTCTCAATTAACTAGAAATAAGAAGGCTCTTTCCATAAAATTTAATTTAGCTAGTGATATTTTAATCAAATCATGCAAGAAGGGGATTGTATTTTAAATTTTCTTTGAATTCTCAATTCTCGACACTAAAATATCAAGTAATCAACTAGGTACCAATTTTGGGCGTTATGAGGGTGCTAATTCTTCCTTATACGTAATCGACTCCCGAACCCATTTCCTGGATTTTGTATATTGAAAATCTTCATTTTAGTAAATTTAACCCTTTTTTATTAAAATGATTAAGTTTTGAGGTGATCTAATCACACCTAACAAAAAGTATTGGTAGTGACTCCATTTTCATTTTAAAATAAAAAGTCTATTTCAAAAAAAGGTTTCGACACTTACATGCAAACAATATACGATAACAATCAATGTCATTATGCAATCAATTTAACAATATCAACCAGCATGCTACAATACAAGTAATAACAGTGCAGTTCAACCAATTTTAGCAATCATACAATCAGCTTAAATCTTTATAGCACTTACACATTTGGATAGACACATTTTAAGTCCTTAGAACATTCGGCCATAACACTTAAACCACATATATAATCGGCCAATCACCAGAGTAACACTTAGATATTCTTATGACAATCATTAACACACAACAAGTTAGGATCCACACCTGATTAACGCGAAATAAAAGCACTATCATTAATCTACAGGTTCTAAGTTTCAGATCTAGCTAAATCTAGTTCAAATCTGTACCTAACACAAGAAAAGTTGTTAGAAATCAACCCTTAATCACCCTAAAGGGTTCGCCAACTCAGAGAAAAAGATTGGCTTTATAGATTTGATTTTAGAGATTAATACTTACTCTATTTTGACATTAAAGGGTGGAACAAGCAACTTCTGGCGCTACTGCTGATCCAAGTGATTTGGATCTGAAGCTTCATAAAAATAAATACAAAAAAAAACACATGTGAGTTTCGACCATGAACTCTGATAGATTTGGCCATTAAAGAGAGTAAAGGAAGAGGGAAAAATAATACTAAATCTAGTTCAAACTTCAACTTACACTCCAGATTCAGATTTGTGATGAAAGAAGTGCAAAACCGATAGCAAATAAAGAAGAAAAGAAGTGAGATTAAGGGGCTTCAAGGGGCAGAAATGGTGTGAAAAATGGTAGCAATAATCGACCAAAAATAAATGGTACCACAATAAAGAAGGAAAAAAATAAAAAGAAGGTGGGAAGTTTCCAATGGACAGCGACAACAATGGTGGTTGTTCACTAGGACGATGACAATAGTGGAATAAATAAGAAGAATATGGAATAAAATTAAGGCTTAGATGCGACATAATGAAAAAGAGAGGAAAAGAAAATTGCAAAAGATGAGAGAAAATAGAAGAAGGGGTGACAACGAGAAGCAGAAAAGTGATCAAAAGAGTGATTGAAAAATAAGAATTTAATATATATACACACTAGGATTTACCACATGGGATGACATGTAACGCCTCAAAAGTTATATTTCTGTCTTGTTAAAATATAACACACAATTGAGTATCTACTTCAGTGGTTAAGTGCTCTGGGTATGTATAAGAGGTCTTAAGTTCAAGCATTGACTTAAGCAAACTTTGATATTTTTATAAATAAAGCCCTAACCCTTCTCAGTAGGCTTAAGTTTAATTATTGGTAAGCTTATATCAGAATGGGCTTGCTGGTCTAGTGGTTAAGATATGTGTTGGTGCGAAGGGGGTCCTGTGTTTGAGTTATTGCAAGGACATTATTTTTGGCTTGTGTGTTAGAAGAGTTTGTATTGGACTAGAAATCTGAATAGAGGAGTTGGGAGGGGGGAGATTTAAGGAGTGAATGAAGGGATAGGGAAAAGATCTTATTTTATTTTATTTTTCTTTGAAATTTTTCTCTTTCATTCAGGAGAGAAAAAAATAAAAAAACTAACGTGAATTCTTTGCCTTCCTTTTTTCTTGTAGTTTTCTTTCTACCCCAACTCTGTGATATTCGATTTTACTTTCTTTTAGACCAGTTCCTCATTCGTGGTTCGGCCGGGCTTGGAATTGTTTGACTCGTCTTTTTGGTGTAGTAAGTATCTTTTGGTTTGGAAATTTCTTTAGTATCAAAGAGCAATCTATGGTTGCTAAAGGCTGGTATTTTGTATTTAGGAATAGATTGTGGAACAGAGGATCGTTCGTCAGCAGTTTAGAACACACAAAAGGAGTTTTTGTCAGTGATTAGTTAGGTTTTTGCCAATTAGTTAATGTTGGAATTTGTTAACTAATTGCTAAATCGATGATGTATATCTTGGTTTTAAGACTTGGAGTGCTGGGGAGTGCTAAAGCGTCAAAATCAATACCAGGTGTGTACCTGAAATACAGGAAACGAGTTCGACGAAAAGTCAAAAAAGCTTACTGCTAATTCTACACTAGCGTGTAGTCGCCCAGGTGGTAGGCCGTGTGACGGCACACGGGCGTGTGATCGACGAGCCAGGCCGTGCGCACATAACACAGCTATGTGATGGCTGGGCAAGGCCGTGTGTGCCATAAGGGTTCGGTCAATTTGGGCCATGTAGGCCACACAGGCGTGTGGGCCCACCCGGGCAGACAACATGGGCGTGTGAGCCCATTTTTACTATTTGACTGCAAGGTTGCAAAGGTCGCCCGATACGACTGTAGACCTATTGTAGGTTCGGTGCGCTTACTTAGACCCCTAATTGAATAAAATGATTGTATGACTGATTTATATGTGTACATGTTATCGAGTATGATGATGTTCACTGAACTGATATTATATGTACTGCACCATGATTATAGCATGTCATAACTGTATAATGCATTGCATTGGGTTAGGGTTGATATTGTTAGGAGGAAGTGCACTGAAAGGCTTCGAGCCTAATTTACTGGTAGCTCAACTGCAAACCACTGTATAGTGCCGCATTCGGTATCACTTGGAGTGTAGAGATGGGTGGGTTGATTATATCCCACATGAAGTGTAGGGTTGGACAGAGATGGTATGTAGAGGTTGGTTGGGTAGGATTCTTGTGACTGTATATATATTGTTATTCTTATCTTGAGATGGGCTAAAGCCCAAATGGATGACATCTTTATTCTTGAAAAGGGCTAATGCCCAGACTATGATTATCTATATGCTATCTATTTTTGTGCATGGGAATTACACACTGAGTTTACGTAAACTCACCCCTTCTGTCTTATCTGTACAGGTAATCCTCAGTCATAGGCGGATCAGTGCAACGAGGGACTCAGAGGTGGCCACACTACCACACATATATTTTCGTACTTGATTATAATTTTAAGTATTATTATTTGGGGTATTTTTATTGTAATAAGACCTTTATGGATTTTTACCTTAATTTGGGATTTTTTATCATTGCTTATGATTTATAATCACTAGTGGTAGGGAACATGGGTTTTCAAAAGTTACAAATGCTTTTTTTCAAAACACCCACCACTACGCAAACCGTTTTAAAAGCTTCTGCAAATTATAATAACTTGTAAATAAATGGATAATCATTTGGAAACCAATAACTTGATTTAGAGATAATATAAGATGACGAAAATTATTTAAATAAGGAAAATAGTTTATCAACACTTAGTTTTTGAAAGTACTTTCATGTGACATCGTCAGATTCGATCATAACGTCCAGGTCAGATTTAGGGAGTTACATTTAGTGGTATCAGAGTCAGGCTGCAAAACTCGACTGTGGATTTGGGTTGTAAAAAGAAAAAATTGTTTTTAACTGATATTTGAACACTGAAATATTTTTATTGAACGTGTGGTACATCGAGTCTCCGGTGCTAATCCTGTAAGTTCTCTATAACTGTTATATGTTTTGACTGAAACTGCTATAAGTTGTATATGTTAAGACTACTATAGATGGACTGTACTGAAAACACTCAAAATAGTGTACACTAAGACTGTAGTTAAACTGATAGACACTACGTTGAACGAAAACGAATTCGAATTATCGATCATCGTTTCGCATAAAACTTTTGTTAAACAATTATCAAATCAGAATCGATGCATAAAATGTTAAATACAGATAAACGCTATACGATAATGAACGTTCGAGGTACTTGCGGACGAGGTACAAGAGGCCGCGGTAGAGGTCGTAAAGAGGCTCAAGCTGAGGCCTCTTCACTGGGCGATATGCGGAATTTAGACATTAGCGAGATGCCGGTGTCGCCTGTTATAGAGACTGGGTCTGGGTCAGGGTCTCATGATCGAGTGGCTGGGGACGATGCACTATCCCAGAACATGTTGAAGATTTTGGAAAGGGTCGCTGGGCCTAATACTAGAGTTGGAGGCCGAGGGTCAGTTACGAAATGACTCCGGTCTAATGGAGCTAAGATATTCAGGGGTGTCGCTGGGGTCGCCCCTAATGTGGTTGAGTATTGGATTGAAGCCACAAAGAGGATCATGGATGATCTGGACTATACCCCCGAGCAGAAATTAAAGGGTGTTGTATCACTGCTACGTGATGAGACATATCAATAGTGACTTACCGTTAAGGAGGGCACTCAGCCCGATCGACTAACTTGGAAATTCTTTAAGACCGCTTTTCAGGGGAAGTATGTGGGTGCCAGTTACGTAGATGCCCGTCGATGAGAGTTCCTGAATCTAACACAGGGAGATAGGTTGGTGGTTGAGTATAAGGCTGAATTTTTACGAATGAGCCACTATGCGCGAGGTATGGTGACGACTGAGTATGAGAGATATGCTCGCTTCGAGGATAGCCCCAGGGATAATCTGAGGGTTTTAATATCCCCACAGAGGGAGTGAGATTTTGCGACACTGGTTGATAAGGCGAGTGAAGTGCGCGAAGCGCCAGAACAGAGAAAGATGTAGGAATAAGAGGGAGTTGGAGCTCTCGAGTTCCGTTCAAAAGCCTAAGAAAAAGTCTAGAGTTGATGGGCTGATCAGAGTTGGGGCTCCTATAGCTGCTACTGGATAGCCGCCTTGTACTGACTGTGGTAGACGCCATCAGGGCGAGGGTTGGAAAAGAACTGAGGCTTGCCTTGCTTGAGGTGCGGTTCATTAGAGCACTGTATTAGGGATTGTTCGCAGAGGTCCAATCAGATGCAAGCTTCTGGCATTTGTACTGCACCACCACCGAGGGTAGTTCAGTAGCCACCGAGAGGCCGTGGTCAAGCCAGTGGTAGTTGTAATATGCCTATTTTGCTTGGCCCAGGCCAAATTAGACAAGCAAATAAATCAAATGTCCAGGCCCAAATACAAATAATAAAACATAACCCATTTACAATTACAACAGCCCTAAAAATACAAGGCCTAAGTGGCCCATAGTTTGACATGTCCAGAAACCTTAGCTACACCCTTTGCGTGGCAGCAGCTTTCAGAAGCCTCCAGCACCAGCTGCCCTCTTCGTACCTCTGTACACCACTGCTCCACCTGCAAAAGAAGACAAACAGAAAAACAACAGAATAGTAGCAAAAGCAGAAAAGATTTGTAACACTTTCGGCTATAAAAAGCAAAAAAATTTCAATGTATGAGGTCTCTTTTTTTTCTATTCACGAAAGAGAAATCGATATCAAAAAATATTCAGAGCAATCAAATACAAAATTCTAAAGGTGATCCTCGTTTACTGTTACTGGCACACATATATAATAATAGAAAGAAATAGGAGAAGCTTACCCATTGCTTCGGATTCTACCACCAAGAGTGGCCGAGGTCGTCACCTCCAATGAAAGGTAACCTTTTTTTTAAAAAAAAAACCTAGATTGAAGGGTTCTTTTTGTTTTTATCTCTTTTTCTTTTTTATTTTTGACTAAAATTCCCAAATCTAGGCTTTATTAATAAAAACGGTTCAAAAAGATGGGGTTTTCTTGATTTTCTGGCCATCGTGGCTGGTGGCACCATCACCGGTAACCGACGGCCGCCATGGTGGTCTATCGCCGGAATCTAAGTTTGGGCTGAGAGGGATTTGAAAAAAAAGAAACTAATGTTTTAGATTTTTTTGAAGAAAGAAGGCAGAAAAAATGAAATTTTTAAGAAATTTTTTGGCTTTTATGCAAATTTAAAACGGCATCGTTTTAGGCCTTAATCCCAATGGCCAAAACGGTGTCGTTTGGTGCAACCCGCGTGCAACCCGACCCACATAAACTAGGATCCGTGCTTTTTTGCTTTCATGGGCTATTTGCTACTTCAGCTCTTCCGCATTTTTTAGTTGTTTCAATCTGGTCCTATTTTGTTTATTTATTTATTTTAAATTTACCGTTTAATTTTATTTTATCCCTTTCTGACCCCTTATGGAACGGTGCTTTCTGGGAAGCGAGAATAATTTCCTTTTTGGCCTCCATTTTTTTCTCACGCGATCATTTGGGTCATTGTCTTCATTTCATTAATTTTTGCATTTTATAATTTGTACCACACGTTTTATTCTGATTGCAATTTAATCCTTTTTTGTATTCTTACATTCATTATTTAAATTTAGATTCTAAATTTTATTTTAATGCCGGTTAAATCCTCTTTCATTTAGTTCGGATTTCTTAGATTATTATATTTTTATTACTATACTTTATTTTACTGGATTCATTTATTTTCTTTATGTTATTGTATTTTCTGATTTTTATTATTGGTTTCTTTTTATTTATGGTACATTTTATGTTTTATTTTGGTTATCATTATCATTATCATTGGCATTGCTATTCATATTAATGTTTATTATTGTTATTTTATTCTAACATGTGTATTATGCCGTATTTTTATAAATCATGTTGCACTATTATTATTCATTAAATGTGATATATTTCTTATGTTTTAGTCGTACCATAATTGAATAAACTAAGCGTATTTTTAAATATTACCTATTTTTTACCCAAATGTACAAAATTAAAATTTTGAAAATTAATAATATTTTGCATTTAAGGAATATGAGAAAGCGTACCCTAACTTACGGGTTTCAACTTTCTCATTAAACTTAAAAAAGCCAAATATCCTTCCAAATCAAAATACATGACTTTTAAATAAAAAAAAGAGTAATATTACACATTTGGAAATTCGAGAGATTGTGCTCTAACGTACTAGGTTTCGATTTTCCTCGTTTGACCCAAATGATCGAATATCCTTTTTAAAATTAAAATTCATGAGTTTTGAAAATCAAAAGACAAGCTTATTCTTGAGGGTTTAAAATGTCGTGTCCTAACGTACTGGATACGACATTTTATTACTTCGGGACAAGAAGGTCTTTAGCATCCACTTCAATTTATCCAAACATTTTTTGTAAAATTAACACTAAATAAAAAGAGGGATCGTATTTTAAATTCTTTATGAGTTTTCAACTTTCGGCATTAAGACATTAATTAATCAATTAGGTGCCAATTTTAGGCACACGAGGGTGCTAACCCTTCCACGTACGTAACCGACTCCCGAACCTATTTTCTCGAGTTCCGTAGACCTAAATCGACATTTTAATAAATCAAAATGTTTTATTAAAATGATCAATCATGAGGTGACCCGATCCCACTTTATAAAAGGATTGGTGGTGACTCCCGTTTCTATTTTCAAAATAAAAGGTCGACCCATTTTCAAAACGAAAAAATGGTTTGGACAGTGGTAATGGTTTGGGCCGAGGACAGAGAACACCGAGCAGAGGTGCAGGTCAATCTGACGCGAGACAACCAGCTCTAGTTTATGCTGCTTATTGTCATGAGGAGGCAGATGCTCCGGATGTCATGACGAGTACATTTCTTATTTATGATGTACCACATACTGCATTGATAGATATAGGATCCGCTCACTTTTATATAGCCTGTACTGTGTCTGGGAATTTGGGTATCTCGGTTGAGAGCACTACGAGTGTGGTGACTGTACTGAGTCCGTTGGGGCAATTGATAAGGTAAATAAGTTGTTTAGAAACGTTCCTTTAGAGGTTCAAGGGGCTATCTTTCTGGCTGATTTGATGGAACTTTCTTTCGGAGAGTTTGATCTGATACTGGGAATGGATTGGTTGGTTAAACACCGAGTGAACTTAGATTGTGCCACTAAGCGGGTTGTACTGAGGACTGAGGAGGGCAATAAGGTAGTTGTAATTGGGGAACGTCGGAACTACTTGTCAAATATGATTTCTACATTAAGGGCTGAAAAGTTGGTTCGTAAGGGATGTGAGATGTATCTGGCTAATTTCAGAATCTAGGGGTTCATCTGTTAAAGATATCTGAACGGTAAGGGATTTTCTAAATGTGTTTTCTGAAGAGCTACTTGGGTTACCTCCGAACCGTGAAGTTGAGTTTGGGATTGAACTCCTTCCTACTACAGCTCCGGTGTCCATCGCTCTCTATAGAATGGCACCGAATGAGCTCGTGGAGCTTAAGGCTTAGATTCAAAAGCTACTGAATCTTGGGTACATCCGCCATAGTATGCCTTCGTAGGGAGCACCAGTTCTGTTTGTGAAAAAGAAGGATGGATCCATGTGTATATGCATTAACTACCAACAACTGAACAAACTGATCATCAAGATTAAGTACCCCCTATCGAAGATAGATGATCTATTCGACCAGTTTCAAGGAGCTTCGATTTTTTTTAAGATTGATCTCCAATCAAGGTATCACCAGTTGAGAGTTAATGAGGCTAATGTGCATAAGACGGCGTTTAGGACTCATTATGGATATTACGAGTTCCTAGTGTTGCCATTTGGACTGACGAATGCACCAACAGCTTTCATGGATATGATGAACCGAGTGTTCTAGCCTTATTTGGATCGGTTCATAATGATATTTATTGATGACATACTGGTGTATTCGAGGATTGATGATGAGCACGATGAACACCTCAAGGTGGTTCTACAGATTTTGCGAGAGAAACAACTATACGCTAAGTTCAATAAATGTGAGTTCTAGCTTTGTGAAGTGACGTTTTTGGGATATGTGGTTTTTGCTGAAGGGATTAAGGTCAATCCTCGAAAGATTAATGCAGTATTGAAATAGAAGCAACCTAATACTGTATCAGAGATTCACAGTTTTATGGGATTGGTAGGTATTATTAACATTTTGTAGAGGTGTTTTCATTTATTGCCACACCCTTGACTAGGCTACTACGTAAGGGTATACCGTTTAATTGGACTGATGCGTAGTAAGAAAGTTTAGAGAAGCTCAATAAGGTACTGAATGAGGCCATTGTCTTGATACAGCCAGTGTCTAAGAAAGAGTTTACTATTTACAGTGATGCACCACATGTCGATTTGGGATGTGTGTTGATGCAGGAGGGTAAGGTGGTAGCGTACACGTCTCGTCAGCTTAAAACTCATGAGGTGAATTATCCCATGCATGACTTGGAGTTGGCCGCTGTGATATTCGCACTGAAATTTTGGAGACATTACCTGTATGGTGAGAAGTGTATCATTTACACCGATCACAAGAGCCTCAAGTACCTCCTCACTCAGAATGAGTTGAATCTGAGGCGGCGTAGATGGATTGAGCTGCTTAAGAATTATGACTATACGATCAAATATCATTCTAGTAAGGCTAATTATGACTGATCCGAGGGCGATGATTGCTCGCCTCAGTTTATTTGATGATAGTAGTTTGTTGGCAGAGCTTCAAGTTAAACCGACGTGGATGGATAAGATTAAAGGTAAACAGATAGAGGATGAGTCGTTGGGTCTTCGCTTACGACAGGTTAGGAGTGGGGATACTGTGGATTTTAGACTAAATAGTGAAGCAATACTCTATTTTCGTAAGAGAATCTGTGTTTCGAAAGATATTGAGTTAAGGCAGTCTATACTGTGAGAGGTGCATAATAGCCCTTATGCTATGCATCCTGGCGGAAATAAGATGTACCACTATCTTCGTGAGTTATACTGGTGGCCAGGTCTTAAGCGAGAGATTACTGAATTTGTGACTAAGTGTCTGACATGCCAGCAGCTTAAGGCTGAGCATCAGTTACCTTCAGGATTGTTGCAGCCAGTTAAGATTCTACTTTGGAAGTGGGAACGAGTGACTATGGACTTCGTTAGTGGGTTACCCCTCACACCCATTAAGAATGATTCCATATGGGTCATCGTGGATCGATTGACCAAGTCTTCCTATTTCATACCGGTTCATACTAATTATTCTCTACAGAAGCTGGCTAAAACTATATGTGTTTTAGATAGTGAGACTGCATGGGGTACCGATTTCGATAATATTTGATAGGGATCCTTGTTTTACGTATCGGTTCTAAAAGAAACTACATGAAGCTCTAGGTACTAGATTGGACTTCAGTACTGCGTTCCATCCTTAGACAGACGGTCAGTCAAAAAGGGTGATTCAGATACTGGGGGACATGTTAAGGAGTTGCGTGATTGATTTTTGTGGCAGTTGGGAAGAGTACTTGCCGCTAGCAGAGTTTGCTTATAACAATAGTTATCAATCTAGTATACAGATGGCACCTTATGAGGTTGTGCATAGTTGTAAGTGTCGTACTCCTTCATGTTAGACTGAGTTGGACGAGCAACGTGTTCTGGGCCTTGAGTTAGTTTCTGAGACTGAAGATGAGGTTCAACTAATTAGAGACCATCTGAAGGCAACTTCTGGTAGGCAAAAGCCGTATATTGATCTGAAGAGACGAGAGATTGAGTATTTATTGGGGGACTTCGTGTTTCTGAAGGTCTTGCCTTGGAAGAAAGTTCTGAGGTTTGGTCGCAAGGGCAAGCTAACCTTAGATTTATTGGGCCTTACTTATTCTGAAACGAGTGAAGTCGATTGCCTACCAGTTAGAGCTACCACCAGGGTTGGATTGGATTCATGATGTTTTTCATGTTTCGATGTTGAGGTGCTACCGCTCTGATCCAATGCATATTGTTCCAATAGAGCAGATCGAGGTTAGGTTAAATTTGACTTTCGAGGAGGAGCCGGTACAGATATTGGATAGGGATGTAAAGGTTCTGAGGAGGAAGTCGATTCCACTGGTTAAGGTTCTTTGGCATAACCATAGCTCTGAGGAGGCCACGTGAAAGCCTGAGGATGCGATGCGTCAGCAGTATCCTCATCTGTTCTGATCAGGTAAAAGTTTTGAGGCTAAAATTTTCTTTTAGGGGGTAGAGTTGTAATGCTCCAAAAGTTATATTTCTGTTTTGTTAAAATATAACAAACAATTGAGTATCTGCTTCAGTGGTTAAGTGTTCTGGGTATGTGTGAGAGGTCCCAAGTTTAAGCCTTGACTTGGGCAAACTTTGATATTTTTATAAATAAAGCCCTAACCCTTCTCAGTAGGCTTAAGTTAATTATTGGTAAGCTTATATTAGAATGGGTTTGGTAGTTAAGATATGTGTTGGTGCGGAAGGGGTCCTGTGTTCGAGTCGTTGCAAGGACATTATTTTTGGTTTGTGTGTTAGAAGAGTTTGTATTGGACTAGAAATTTGAATACATGAGTTGAGGGGGGGGGGAGATTTTTAAGGGGTGAATGAAGGGATGGGGGAAAGATCTTTTTTTTTTCTTTGAAATTTTTATCTTTCATTCAGGAGAGGAAAAATAAAATAACTGACGTGAATTCTTTGCTTTTATTTTTCTTGTCATTTTCTTTCTACCCAAATCTATGATATTCAGTTTTACTTTCTTTTTGATTGGTTCCTCTTTCGTGGTTTGGTCGGGATTGGAATTGTTGGACTCGTCCTTTCGGTGTAGTAAGTATCTTTTGGTTTGGAAATTTATTTAGTATCAAAGA
The DNA here is from genome assembly GCF_025698485.1 of Gossypium arboreum. Lineage (NCBI taxonomy): Eukaryota > Viridiplantae > Streptophyta > Magnoliopsida > Malvales > Malvaceae > Gossypium > Gossypium arboreum. The sequence continues at coordinate 134,613,002 of NC_069075.1, forward strand.
GCAATCTATGGTTGCTAAAGGCTGGTATTTTGTATTTAAGAACAGATTGTGGAACAAAAGATCATTCGTCAGCGGTTTAGAACGCATAGAAGAAGTTTTCCTCAGCTGTTGGTTGGGTTTTTGCCAATTCCTTAATGTTGGAATTCATTAACTAATTGCTAAATCGACGTTGTGTATCTTTGTTTTAGGACTTGGAGTGCTTGGGAGTGCTTACGCGTCAAAACTCATACCAAGTGTGTACCCTAATCACAGGAAATGAGGTCCAGTGAAAAGTCAAAAAAGTTTACTATCGATGCTACAATGGCGTGTGGTCGTCCGTGTGGTAAGCCGTGTGATGGCACACGGGTGTATGATCGACGAGCCAAGCAGTGCGCCCATGACACGGCCATGTGATGGCTGGGCAAGGCCGTGTGTGCCACACAGGTTCAGCCAATTTAGGCCATGTGGGCCACATAGGCGTGTGGGCCCACATGGGTAAACCATACGGACGTGTGGGATTCTGGGCATGGGCGTGTGCGCCCATTTTCACTGTTTGACTGCTAAGGTTGCACGGGTCGCCCGAGTTAACTGTGGACATATTGTAGGGTTAGTAAGCTTACATAGACCCCTAATTGAATAAAATAATTGTATGACTGATTTATATATGTACATGTTATCGAGCATGATGATGTTCACTAAACTGATATTGTATGTACTGCACCATGATTATAGCATGTCATAATTGTATAATGCATTGCATTGGGTTGGGGTTGATATTGTTCGAAGGAAGTGCACTGAAAGGCCTCGAGCATAATTTACTGGTAGCTCAGCTGCAAACCACTATATAGTGCCGCATTCGGTACTATTTGGAGTGTAGGGATGGGTGGGTTGATTATATCCCCACATGGAGTGTAGGGTTGGACGGAGATGGTGTGTAAAGGTTGGTTGGGTAGGATTCTTGTGACTGTATATATGTTACTGTTACTGTACTGAGATGGGCTAAGGCCCAAACTGGACTGACACTGTTATTGAAAAAGGGTTTATGCCCAGACTGTGATTATCTATATGCTATCTATTTTTGTGCATGAGAATTACACACTGAGTTTACGTAAACTCACCCCTTCTGTTTTATTTGTACAAGTAATCTTCAATCATAGGCGGATTGGTGCAGCGAGAGACTCAGAGGTGGCCACACGACCATACATATATTTTCGTACTTGATTATGATTTTAAGTATTATTATTTGGGGTATTTTTACTGTAATAAGGCCTTTATGGATTTTTACCTTAATTTTGGATTTGTTTGTCATTGCTTACGATTTATAATCACTAGTGGTAGGGTACATGGGTTGTCAAAAGTTACAAATACTTTTTTTCAAAACACCCACCACTACGCAAACTGTTTTAAAAGCTTCCAAAAATTATAACGACTTGTAAATAAATGGATAATGATTTGGAAACAAGTAACTTGATTTAGAGATAATATAAGATGACGAAAATTATTTAAACGAGGAAAATGGTTTATCAACGACTTAGTTTTCGAAAGCACTTTCATGTGACATCGCCAGATTTGGCCATAACATTCAGGCTGGGTTTGGGGTGTTAAATGACACAACTAGGGTTTTGGGCCAAAAATATTGAAAATAAAAATTATGGTAAAGAGGAGAATCAAACTCAAGTCTCAAGGATAATTTCACCAACTTTTAACCATCTAGCCAATTATGCAAAGTTATGAAGTAGAATCTTACTACAATTATACAAAGTTAACAATAAAAATTCGGAATGTCACAAGTACTATGTTTTGTCTGGGTTTAAGACCGTTTATGGATAAGTCATATGTTTTAATTTACTAAAATTTGTAGAAATGTTGTTTTAAGAGATTAGATAAATTGTTGGTTGTTATTACACCTCTTTCCTACGATTAATATCATTCCAATTTGTCTGAGGAGAAAAAGAAGTAGTATATAGTAGCATGCCTAGACTTTGGTAATAATGGGTTTCCAATGGCAACACACTCATCTTCCTATCGTTTCATGTACAAACATTGTAAACCGTTCTATTTTCACAATTTTTATTTTATTATGATTTGACTGTAATTAGTTTTACAATTTTTAGAAGTTCACTTAGGTTCTCTTTTGTTTTCTTATATATATATTGTATAATCCTATAAATAATATGAGTTGACTAAACCCTAAATTAGCCTCATCGTTTTGAGAAAAATATTTAGTACATTATTAGTGGAGCTTTTAAAATCTATAAGTAGGGTTAAAAGACTAATAAGTGTCTAATAGGGGCATAATAACATATTTAGAAAAAAGAGATGCATGTCAATTTTTAAGGCTACTTGTGGAATAAAAAAAAGTACATTTGCAGTGTACTAAATTCTAACCCATTACTCTCTTTTACTTAATTGACTTACATTATAAAAAAAGTCACTTTTAAGTCATTCAACATAACTTCACAAGTTTAGAAATTGAATCTCAAAGAGAAGATTTTAAATATAAAAGTTTTCTCGAAAATACCAATTGAATCTCAAAGAATTAAAAAAATTTTAAAGAAATTATGAAGAACACTTCATTGGTTCTAAAAAGGGTTGATATCATCTTATTCAGCCAACATAAAAAAGACTAAACTCATTTTTAAGATCAAGTCTAGAAGGCTCTTAAAGTGGAATTATTCATCCAATATCAAGTCTCAAAAACACTTGGATCAAAGCTCTCCGTAATATGATGCATCAACACAAAGAAGATAAAGTACATAATTTAATATCAAGTTTGGAAGATCTTGAAGTGGAATCATCCATCCAAGAACAAGTTTCAAAGACTCTTGGATCCAAACTTGTTTACAAGATCAAATTTCGATGATAAGTGCTAAAAGTAACATATTTTAACCCAATTCTTAATGCGTTTTTGGGTGATTATTCATTGTTAATTGTAATTTTATGCCTCTAATCCTTTAAATTCATGTTTTTATGTATAATAGAGCATTTGGGAGCAAAAATAGTGAAAATAAAAAAATCGAAGCAAGCTAAAAGAGCCACATAGGTTGATTCATTCCACACGGCCGTGTGATCCACACAGGCTACCAGACGACCATGTGGTAGGCCGTGTTGTTTTCGTAAATTTGCACCCTAAGTTGCGAGAAATCATATTTTTTAGGTTTTTCGAGCATTCTAAGACGTATATATGACAAAAATAAGAAGATATGAAAGAGTCGTCATAGAATATTTAAAAACACCAATGAAACCGATTCTGAACAGATTTCCGTCAAGATTGAAGATTTGCATTTGATTTCTTAGGAGATTATCATGAGTTTCTTTATTTCTTTCGGTTATACTGTATCTTGGATGTTTTTATTTTCAAGCGTGAACTACTTTTCTAAATACCTAGGGAGACTAACCCTACGATAGATTCTGTTGTTTGATTTTTATTTTACGCAAAAAAATATTTAGTTTCTTATTCTCAATTATGTGTGCTTAATTTTGGTTCAATATTTTTAGACTACCGATCCATGTTTAATGTGTTTAAATCAGAGGAGAAATAGACCCTATTTAAGAGTAGATCTTGCATAGTTGAGTGAAGTTGCATGCAATCCTAGAGATAGGACGACATAAATCTATCGGATTAGAGTGAAATCTAATAGGGGAATTCATAAATCGAGTTAATGCGATAATAAAGGTTTTAATTAGAAATAAATTTCAATTAATCAACCTAGAGTCAGTTGCTCTTACTCTCGAAAGAGATATTAGCATGATTTAGGGATTTCTATGGATAAAGTTACTAAGTAAAGAAATTGCATAATTTAGATTGATAATGTCATATGAAATCTAGGTGAATTCTTTCCTAGGTATTGTTTCGATTCTTGGTTGTTAATAGTTTATTTACTTGTTTTGTTCTTTGCTGTGTTCGTTAGTTAATTAAATAAGTTAACTTTAGTTTTTAATCAATCACTTGAATTTATCGGTTAAATAATAAAAAGACGACAATTACTTGTACTTTTCGTCTTAGTGAGAATAATATATATGTTCATCATAGCTATACTATTAATTGATAAGTGCATTTGCCTTAGTTAAACTTTTAGTTAATTTCACGACGCATAACTTGTCAATCATTGAAACAAATTTTATTGATTTTAGGTCAAGTCTCAAAAACCCTTAAATACAAATCAAATTAAGTTTTCAAGTATCTCTTCAAACACGTCTAACATAATTTTTGGATTAAAACTTTATTAAAAAAGAGTAAAGTATTTATGTTTAAATTATAACTTAAAGTTTATAAATAATTTATTTTATATCATTTTGCATTTTTATATCATAATTTCGACTCGATTTTTTTATGCAAAGACCCTTGTTATCATACTTTAGAACATTAGTGAGATAATTCATACCCAACAGATTAGGTAAGATCGCGACATCAATTATTTTAATGTTAAAATAAAATTTTATAATATGACGTTAGCATCTGACAAGACTAAAGTCAGAACATGTAATATGAAAAGGCGGTGTTTGCGTGGACATATTACCAGCCACGTCATTCTTTATGACCTACGATGAGCAAAGGCACAACTGCCATGTCCTTCCAGCTGTGCATGTCAAAATTGTTTTCTTGCGGCACGTGGAATTTAGCCCATCTTGTCTCTAAGAAATGCTGATGTGGCAACATCATATTCATTTACTGCACTCACAGTATAAACGTGACATCTAAGACAAACCAGATCTATTAGTGGTCGGTTCTTAGTAGACAGTATTAAAGAGCCTCCTGATTGTTTAGATTTGGTGCGGTATGAAATATTGATACTATTAGATGCTAATAAAATTGAAAGACTACATTTCAGTGTTTGCATTCCATGCTTATTTTCCTACCTGATGCTATTTTAAAAAGAATTTGGTAAATAAAATGGGTTTTAATCTAGTAGTTAGTAAGAAATTTAGATTAATTCTTTGTGATGATTAATTCTTTGTGACTAATAAAATTATGACATTTTAAGGGTTTTAATGGGTAAAAATTTTAAATTAAAGGTTTATTTAACTATAAAATAAGTATAAAGACTTGTTTAAAAATAATATATTAGTTTAAAGATTTTTTAATAAATTAATTTTATTACTAATAAATTATTTTCGGTTAAACAAATTATTTTTTAAAACATATACAAATACGAAAAACGTCTATTAAGTCTTTTGTGAAATTAGTACAACTTATATTGTCTCAAATTTTGAATATACTTTTGTATAGATAATTATTCGATAAGTTAATGATAGAGGTTTTTTTCAACTCCACATGCAAATTAAAAATCATGTCCTTAATCGATATTTTAAAAATAAAATTTCTTAATCGATATTTTAGAAAATAAAAATTTAAATGCACATATTTAAAATTTTAACTTATTTATAAAATTAAAAAAAATCATTATTAATGTATCAAATAATAAAATTTAAGATCACATAAATAAGATAAGCAACATGTGCCAAGTTCCTTTTGTTTTCCTATCTAAATGGCCCATACCAAAAAGGTAAATAAGTAAAAAAAAAAATCAGGTTGAGAAATAGAAGGGATAAGCTATAAAATTATTTATAAAGATAAGGGTTAATTCATACAAAAATTTTAGTACAATTTTTTATTTATGTTATTCTTATTATACTTGTCCAAAGATTGAGTCTAATTTTTGCCCGTGTGTTTCGTGAATTTTGAATTTGGGCGCGTCTGACATTCAGCCCACGCCTGTGTTCTTTGGGCGTGTTGGTGCACACGGCCGTGTCGCACGGCTGTGTCTTGCTTCGTTTGCTTCTCCCACGCCCGTGTACATAAGTCCACACCCGTGTTCGTTTTGACAGTGTCGACCATGGGTGGATTGCACGGACGTGTCGCACGCTCGTGTTACATTCTCAATTTCAACCACGATTTCAAGGCACGGGCGTGTCTCACGCCTATGTTGTTTTAGCAGTTTCGCCCATGGCCATATCGTACGGCATTGGCAACTTATCGCACCCCGTGTTGGGGATAAATCTTGCCCTATTTTCACACGGCCAGGCACACGGGGCCTAATGCACACCCGTGTGCCTGGCCGTGTGGTATTTAGAAAGCCTACGTTCCATGATTCGGTCAGTATCTTAAATGTTAAAAACTAATATTTAAAGAAATTAACACTGTTAGTGCTCGTGTTGTCTCTCGAGAAGCACTTATTTATAGTCTAAGCTCGACTTACCTCTCTTCTGCATGGTCAAGGTGGTGCGAGGAGTTTACACTCATTATCCCTGCTATAAACTTTATCAACATAATGTTTAAGACGAGTATTGTTTACCTTAAATGTGCCAAATTTGGGATAATTTACCTCGACTGTACCATATGGGAAAATACTGAGTACCGTAAGAGGAATTTCTTCATTAGGTTCAGAAGTGGTAATACGAGGATCTGTTGCATCTAGTAGTACTTTGTCTCCAACCTTAAGTTGATTTGGTAAGGTATTGAGCTCGTCCTGGCTAGGTTTCGGTTTATAGGGTGTTCTCGATTTCTGTGTCTACCATTCATCTAGCTCATCGATTTGTAGCCTTCGTTCTTCATAGATAGGTCATTTGTTGTTGTTTAAACACGGCTCATATGCATTCTTCGTAACTGTTTCCTGCACAGAGGGTTTTACCACATGATCAGTACTAGTAGAATGATTTATACAACCACCTTTAATTTTTGATCTGTTATTCGAATTACGAGCTTGAAGGGTAATTGTTTCGTCTCTCACACGAAGTGTGAGTTCACCTATACCAACATTAGTAATGGTTCTAGCAGTTGCTAAAAAGGGCCGTCTTAAAATTAAAGGTGCGTTACTATCCTCTTCCATGTCTAGAACAACAAAGTCTACTGGGTATATAAATTTATCGATCTTAAGAAGAACATCTTCAACAATACCCCTAGGAAATCTAATGGTTTTATCAGCCAATTGGATGCTCATCCTAGTTTGTTTGGGTTTTCCAAAACCTAGCTGTTTAAACATTTTATAAGACATAACATTAATGCTTGCCCCTAAGTCAGCCAATGCATTATGAATATCTAAACTACCAATTAAAAAAGGAATTGTAAAACCCCCTGGATGTTTCAATTTGTTGGGTAGCTTATTATGTAATATGGCTGAGCAAACTGCATTCAACTCAACATGCGACACCTCATCCAACTTTCGTTTATTTGTTAAAAGCTCCTTTAAAAATCTGTCTGCGTTTGGCATTTGCGAAAGAGCTTCAATAAACGGTAAGTTAATATGTAACTTTTTTAACAATTTAAGGAATTTATCGAATTATTCTTCTGTACGGTCTTTCTTTGTCGCGTTTGTGTATGACACCCGTGGTTTGTACTCTTTACTTACCCTTTTTTCTCACTATGGACTACCTCACCTTTATCTTGACTTACCACAATTCCTTGCCTCGGTTCTGATGCAGGCTCAACTAACCCTTCCTTATCATGAGTGGTAATCGCATTGAGTTGTTCTCTTGGGTTAGATTCCATGTTACTTGGTAAACTACCTTGTGGTTGTTCAGAAATCAGTTTGGCAAGTTGGCTTATCTAAGTTTCGAGCCTGTCTCGGTATTCTGGAAATGAGTTTCTGACACCGAGATGAATTTTGTTAGCATGTCCTAAAGGTTCGGCTTTTTCTCTTGTTGGTAGGATGGTTGTTGGAAGCCTGGAGGTGGTGTTCTCTGATTCCCTTGGCCTCTCCATGAGAAATTTAGGTGGTTCCTTCAACCTACATTGTAAGTATTACTATAAGGATTATTTTGAGATCGAGGATTATTACCTATGTAATTTAACTGCTCGTTCTCCATGTTGTGGCTATAAGGTGGGTATTCTGGGTTGCTCGATCCACCTCCACTTGCTTCGCACTGCATTACTGGGTGAACCTGTGAAGAACTAAGAAAACCATCAATTTTCTTATTCAAGAGTTCTACCTGATTAGAGAGTATGATGACCGAATCGACGTTGTAAACGCCAGATGCTTTTGTTGGCTTTGTCCTCATGACTTGCCACTGATAATTATTCAGTGACATCTCTTCTATAAATTCATAACATCTTCAGGTGTTTTATTATTGATGGTTTCGCCAGCGACTGCGTCTATCATCTGTCGAGTCGAAGGATTCAGGCCATTATGAAATGTTTGAACCTGTAGCCAAAGCGGTAACCCATGGTGAGGGCACCTTCTCAAAAGGTCCTTATATCTCTCCCATGCATCGTAGAGTGTTTCTAAATCCATCTGCACAAAAGAAAAGATATCATTACGTAATTTGGCTGTTTTAGCCGGCGAAAAATATTTTAATAAAAATTTTTCGGTCATTTGTTCCCAAGTAGTGATTGACCCTCGTTGTAACACCCCCTAACCCCAAACCGTTACCGGAACGAGGTTATGAGGCATTACCGGACATATTAAACAACTTACGAATAATTTACAATTAATATAACTTTCATAGTATAATATAATAATTAAGTCCTTATCTTGAACTCTCGAAGTTCAAACACGTATTAAAAGTAGAACGGGACTTGTTCGAGTATTCCAATTTTTTTTTTATAAAAATTTCGGCAACATTTCTGCTTATTTTTACCTAAACCTCCTGCAAATTCAAACCAAAACAACTAACACCAATATTTCACATTCATATAACTAATATTTATATCATTAACAAAATTTTAACTTAATAACTATCATAGCATCATTCAAAATTGATTAAAACTTCATTCATTTAACAACTTAATGTTCATGTATCAAAATATCATGTACTTTCCTTACCATTTCATTTAACCATCTAAATTTTATAATTCATCCTTCACTACCCAAAGTAATATACATATTCAAGTGACTAAACAACACCTATGTACATGCCACCTTTACCCAAAAGAAAATATACATCACCAAATTTGTGTTGGAGTCGGAATTGTTCTGGATGCTGAGCCGGAACACTTGACTTCTACTAACCTGGCACGGAAACAACAAAGATACTGAGTATGGATATACTCAATGGTATTACTATAAATCAAGACTATTTAATATTAATAAATTACAAACATCAACCATAAATTTTATAATTATTTAAACTACTTTTATATATAATTATTTTACTTCATAAATCTTAAATTCATAATTCGTTTTTCTCATACTAACCCAATTCATAATTTAGTTCATACATTCTTTCTCGTACTTTTCAATAATGCTAAAACAAATAATCTCATTTTCAAAATTTCATTTCAATTATTTACCCTATTAACAAAGCTCGGACTATGACAGATACGCGGATTCCATCCAAACACACCAGAATATCCAACCCAAACACACTCGGAATATTGTAAATCCTCCATAACACACCGGTATAATATATCTTCCCAAACACACCAATAAGGCATTAAATGCCTATTCGGATAAACCTAAGTATATAATAACAGAAACATCTTCTCGGCCAAACTACAATCTCTTCATCACATCACAAATCCAATGGCATGCCATTTGTATCGAATCTAGTCCGACAAGTTAATAGGGTATTATTTTACTTTTTCTAATTTCAATTTCATTTACACAAAAATTTTCAATACTCATTCAATTCAAATATCTATTATCTTAATTCATATACAAATTAATTTTCACACAAGTGTATACCATCAACACCATACATTTGTCACAATTTATTTATTTTCAATCAATACACTTTTCAAATAATCACATATTCCATAATTCACTTATTCAATTCAATTTGATTCAATTTATATCACTTTCATTTTCACTCAATATTCATATCAATTTCACATACTTACCTCAAGTCTTATTTACCATACATAACAATTAAAATTTCAGCAATCAATAATAATTAAAATTTGAATTATAGTAATACACACCGTAATTCTCCCGTTTTAGTCCTCGATGACTTTCTCCTTTCCTTTCGATGCTGATGCTTCAGGTTCTTTGTTGGCTACTGAAAATAATAGTAATTTACATTATTATTTACAGCACTAATTATAATAAATAATTAAATTTCTAAACAACTCCTACCTTATTCCCAATTTAATCCTAACTAAACTTAATTATTTTCTTAATCCAATTCACTCTCTTTTTCTATTCAAATTTTTTCTAAACTTATATTTAACTATAAAATTTCCAGCATATTTCCCTAATTTCGAAATTTCTTCAATTTAGTCCCTACAACATAAAACTTATAGCCTAGTTTACAATTTAATCCCTTAATCAATTCTAACTTAGAATTCATTCAATTAAATCCCTAATTCCATAATTTTTCCAACATGAACCCTACTTGGAAACATATGAACTCTTGAACTATCAACTTAATTTCATCAAAATCTTGTTTCAAAGCTCCTAAAACATCAAAATTAACTAAAAGGACTTAATTGACTTACCAAATTAACTCCAAGCTTCAAATCCTTAGTTTTCTTTTATTTTTCTTTCCATTTTTCTTTCTCTTTGTCTCCCCTGCTTCCCGTTTTCAATTCTGTTTTTATTCCCTTTTGTTTCTTTATTTCTTTAATTCTTTTATACTTTATTATTTTATTAACATAATATAATATTAATATAATATATTAAAATATCTTTTACTTTAATATTAAGTAAATTAATAATTATATAACAAGTGTACATATTTATATTATTACAAATGTCATTATCTAATTTGCTTATTAAATAAAAATCTCATGATTTAATTAATACAATTAATAATTATAAAATATCTTTATACTTAAATTATAAGTAATTAAATATTTAAATTACAAATGTACCAATACAATTCTTACACATGTATATTTTATTACCATACAATTGTCTTCTATTTAATTTATTTATAATATATTATCAATTAAATAATCATAACAATTTAATATAAAACCATAATAATAATCGTTATAATATATAAAACCTAAAAAAATTTTGATTTTATTTCACCAATATGCCACCTCATTTGTAGTCAATGGCTTAATTGCCATTTTAATCCTTTTTATTTTCTATTGCTTTATAATTAAACTTTTACCTTTTATTCAATTTAATCCTTTTTATTACTTACTCTAAATTAAGCTAAATTCACTTAATTAGATCCTAATTAGACACACCACTAGGCTCATAAATATTTTTAATAATTATTTTCGAACTTATTTCACTAAGACGGAGGCCCTATAACTCACTTTTCTGGTGCCCGTGAATTTCAAGTCATTACACTCGTGGTAACGAGTTCAACCATTGTTTAGCCTTATTCCTTAGTGAAAAGGGAAACAACCGAAGGTGAATGGCATTATCAAAAACGCCTTTAATTTTAAATGTATCATAAAATTCTAGGAAATTTGCCAAGTGAGCGTTGGGATCTCCGTCCTGCAAACCATCAAACTGAACAAACTGCTGTATCATTTGAATTGTGTTAGGTTTCAGTTCAAAATTATTTGCAACAACAATAGACCTAACTATGCTCGATTCAGTTTCTGTTAAAGAAGGTTTAGCATAATCATAAATAGTACGTGGAGCAGGATTTTGATTTACTGGATCAGCAACAATCGCAAGAGGTAGCTGATTTTCTTGGTTTTCAGTCATCTCCTCAGTTGTGGTTGAAGTATCGTCCTCTTGCTCGTCCTTTGTGTATCTTAGGCTTCGCCTCATTTCTCGTCGGTTTCTGTGAACTATGCAGTCAATCTCACCGTCAAAAAGTAGTGGTCCTGACGGGTTTCTTTTGGTCATAAACTAGAAAACCCGTCAGAAGAAAATAAATAAAGAATTAGAAAAGAAAATAAAAATTTTAATTGCAATAAAAGTAAAATGGCTAAAGTAATAAAAATCGAGTGTTTCTAATAACCTAGTTCCCCGGCAACGGCGCCAAAAACTTGATGCGTGATATTCGTAACAGGTTTTAAAGATTTATAAATGAATCGTTCTTGAGACTAACTTATTATCACGATTAAGGTAAGTTTACCTATCGAACAGTAGTATAGTTTAGCAAGACCAGATTGTCGAGCCCAAAGGAACTACGAGTACCAGTATTTAATTCCTTTTTATTATCTAGCCTAAAAATCAAGAGGTTTGGTTATCTAAACTAACTACTAACTAAGAATGCACAGAAAGAAAACTTAGGAAAATACTTTTGAGAAAATTCGATTGATTGAGACAATACCTAAGGAAAAATTTTCTAGACTTCACTTGTTATTTGACTCTGAATCAGATGATTTATTCATTTGACTTGATCCGTAGAAATCCCTAAATTATATTATTATCCCTCTTGAGACTAATAACGTCTAACCCTAGGTTGAATAATTGAAATCTCTTTCTAATTAACACTCTAGAATTGTATTAACTCGATCTATGGATTCCCTTATTAGGTTTCACCCTAATCCGGCAAAATCTTGTCACCCTATCTCTAGGCGCGCAATCAACTTCTCTTAATTATGACAATTTTACTCTTAGACAGGGTTTATTCCTCCTCTGAATAAGAGCGCTAACTTGAATCAATATCCTGAAATATTAAAACAAGAATTAAGAATACATAATTAAGAACAAGTCAAATATTTATCATACAATTCAAATAATAATAATAAGATCTGTCTTAGGTTTCATTCCCCTTAGGTATTTAGGGGGTTTAGTTCATACTTATGAAAGAAAACATCTCAAGAGCATAAAGATAACAAAACATAAGAAAACCCAAAACTCCTGAAGGAACTTGAAGGGAGATCTTCAGTCTTGATGATGAATTCGGCTCTTGAGATGGATCAATCGGCTTTCCTTGAGTAATTCCTTGCTTCCTACTCCGTGTCCCCTTCTAAGTGTCTCCTTAGGTGTTTAGATAGGCTCTAGAATGTCTAAGAACCCCCAAAATTGGCCTTTTTCGAATTGGACTAAACTTGGGCTCGGCAGGGACACGCCCGTGTGGGATTACTTAAGGTCGTGGTCAAGGCTGTTAAATGAGCACGAGCGTGTAGTCTACCCGTGTAAGTCGTGCTTCAATCCTGCCAAATGGGCACGGCCATGTGACACACCCGTGTGAGGAAGTCTAGGCCGTGTTGATTTCTCACGTGGGTCCATTTTCTCCGTTTTCGGCCCGTTTCTTGCTCTTTCACTCTCTTACGCTCACCTAAGTATAAAACATGAAATTAAAGGATTAGGAGCATCGAATTCACCAATTCTAAGGAGAAACCATCCATAAATGCGCTAAGCATGGGATAAAAATATATATAAATTATGGTTTATCAAATATGTATACTAAGATAGATGCAATTTAACAAGCAAAAACCTCTAAACTAATAACAAAATTAACAGTAAAACAAGTGTTATACAATATCTAAACAATAACAACAAAATAATAGCAACATAATAGTGAAATGATAGTAAAACAGGGAGAAAACAACAAGAAAATAGCATTAAAACAACAAAAAATAGTGGATTTTTTTGTCCTTTTGTGAATTCGGGCTAGGCTCAAGCCAAAAATGCCTTACTCGAGGCCCGACCCCTTTTTTTTGTCTCAATTCATTTTTCAGGCTTATATTTTTACTGAAACCCTCCCATTTTTCAGACGGACCTTCGAGCAAGGCCACCCGAACAAGTCTAATTCAAAATCTAGTTTATCATGTTAAGGAAACAACAATTCTACCAATGCAATTGTGGCTTCCTAAGTCATTAAATAACTTAACTTATTTATATTTATAATGGTTTATAATTGAATCAAAATCAAAATTTTATATGTACAGTTAATGCAAAATTAAAAATTTATTAAATAACGTAACTTATTTGTTCTTTTAAAGATTTATAATTAAATTAATATCAATTTTTATTTATATAATTAATTCAAATCAAATTTTAATATATACAATTAAATCAAATCAAAATTTATATATTATATTACAAATTTAATTAAAATTAATATGTAATTTTAAGATTTAACCAAATAAAAGTTATGCATTGCATATATATAATGTGGCGAATCGGGGGGGGGGGGTGACGGGCCCCGACCCCCTAAAATTATAAAATTGAATATTTTTTATTTAGTACCTTAACTTTTGAAAAGTTTGACCCCCTTAATTTGTTGTTTGGCCCCTTCCAACTTCGAATAGTAAAAAGTAAAATAAAATATTTCTTTTTTTCCAGATCATATATGTTAACTTTGAACTTTAAATAATTATATAATATATTACAACTTTTGTTTTAGATGATAGTTGATCACTTTTTAATATAACATTAAATATGAATTTAGGTTAAAATTCAATTTGTTAACTAGTGAAAAGAAGTTTATTTTCTTGCTGCTATTAACGATTAACGACTACTATTATCAATGTTTTTACAAACGCGGTATCGAGTACATCTTCTAAGGGTTCTTTTCATCTTTTTTCAATTTTTACTATTATTTTTATTGTGTTTTAAAGTTTATAGTTTAATTTTTTTATATTTATTAACTTTTTTTTATCTTTTAAGATATTATAGTCATAAAGTCGAAAACAATAGATTCCTAATTTTTAAAAAGAAAAGTACAGAGACAACACAATCACCTTCAGAAGCGTCACAAATTGTGGTACCACCTTCATCGTTTGCTCATTTAAACTCTTAGCTCGTCCTTCTAAAATTCTTAGAGTTGAAGATGAGGCACTTGATTTGTCTAACTTAAAATGCAAACCTCAGTTACTTAAGAAAATATATGAGTATTTGGTTAATATGCATGATGAAATTCAAAGAACTTATATTAAGACTAGACCATATCAACCTATTCTTTTAGAATATTCGGCTTCTAATTCAAAAAAGTATCCTCGTTATTTTCAGCCATCATGGTTTAAACAATTTTCCTGGTTAGAATATTCACCTTCCAAAGATGCAATATTTTCTTTACCTTGTTTTCTTTTTAATAGCAATCCAAATAGTCGTTTTGGATCAATTGCATTTACTCATACTAGCTTTAGTAATTGGAAAAAAGTACATGATGGACGCAGTTGTGCTTTTTTGACACATATGGGAAAAGATCTGAATTCAATGCATAACAATGCATAACAAGCTTAAGCAAATTTAATGAATCAAGCTCAACATATTGAATTATCACTTGATAGACAAACAACACAGTAAATTATAGCTACGTTTAAAAAATAGTATAAATCTTATTCGATGGTTGGCATTTCAAGGGTGTGTTTTTAGAGGTCATGATGAAAGCTCGGGATTAAAAAATCATGGGAACTTTCTTTAATTGTTATCACTATTAGCATCTTATGATGAGAAAGTTGAAAATGTTTTGAAAATGGTTCCACAAAATGCTAGTTATACTTCTTTAACAATATAAAAAGGGATATTGCAAATTTATGCCAGTAGAGTTCGTAATCTAATTTGTGAAGAAATTGGTGACAGCAAGTTCAACATTATTGTGGATGAAATGAGAGACAAGTTAAAAAAAGAGCAAATGACAATTGTCTTGAGATTTGTTGATAAACAAAGATGGGTAAAAAACCGATTTTTTCATATAGTCCATGTTAAAGATCCTGCATCATTGACTTTGAAGAATGAGATTTTTAATGTTCTCTTGCAACATAGTTTTGACATGCAAAATATCCAAGGTCAAGACTATGATGAAGCAAGCAATATGCGTGGGGAATTTAATGGCTTGCAAGCTTTGATTTTGAATTAGTGTCGATATGTTTATTATGTTCATTGTCTTACTCATCGTCTTCAGTTAGCATTGGTTGCAGCAGCTAAAGAAGTGGTTGAAGTGCATCAATTCTTTAAAGACTTGTATGATATTATTAGTAGGGGTGTTCAATCGGTTAACTGGCCCAAAATAACATTAACCGAATTAACTGGCCTTTAAAAAATTTTAACCTTTAACCGAACCGAAATTTTTTCAAAAAAATTAATCGAACCGAAAATTTTTCGGTTAAGTCGGTCGGTTAATCGAATTAACCGGAAATTATATGTTTTTTAATTTTTGGTTAAAATAAGTATAAAATTAACGGAATTAATCGAATTAACCGAATTACCCGAATTACCTGAATTACCCAAATTAACCGAATTAACCGAATTAACCGAATTATTTTGTATAAATTTTTTTTTTTTTTTACTTTTAGATTTTTATTTTTATTTATTAATTTTTTTGTAATTTTTATGATTGGGTTGGGTAATTGGGTTGGGTTGGGTACTTGGGTTAATATATATTAGACTGGATATTTGGGTTTATGTTAGATTAGGTTTGAGTGAATAGTGGGCTATTTATATATTATAATTTTATTTATTAATTTTTCGGTTAAACCAAAAAAATTCGGTTAACCGACTGGTTTCGAACCAAATTAACCGTTAACCAAAACTCAAAAAATTATTAACCGACCCCCGATCGAATTAATTCGGTTAACCGAGTGATTAACTGAATTCTGTCGGTTAACTGAATTTTTTCGGTTTTACCCGAATTTTGCACACCCTTAATTGTTAGTATTGCTTGTACTTCTTTACAACGTTTGGTATCCATCAATGAGGTAGCTGAAATAACTCGTCTAGTTTCCAAGTAGCTAAAATAGCTTGTTTGGTATCCATCAATGAGGTAGCAATTGGAACATGAATGAATCATATTAGCATTTTACAATGTCCTGGTGAGATTCAATGGAGCTCCCACTTAAATTCAGTTACTAGTTTACTGACGATGTACAATGCTACTAGCATTGTTCTTGAAAATCTAAAAAATATCAGTTCTAACTATTCTTAGTGAGGAGATGCTCATAACGCATATAATAGTTGAGATCTTTTGAGTTTATTTTTATTTTGCATATTATGAAGGAAGTTTTAGGGGTTACTAACCTTTGTCAAGCTTTACAGCATCATTCTCAATATATATTAAATGCCATGAATTTAGTTTCAACAACAAAATATTTAATTCAAAAGTTGAGAGATGATGGATGGAGTGAATTGTTGAAAAATGTGATATCTTTTTGTCAAACTTGGGAGTTGGATTTTCTAGATAAGAATGCTTAATACATTGTGGGTCATGGCCATAACAAGAAGGAAGATGTTACAGTGGATCATCATTGTCGAGTGGATATATCTTTTGTTACAATAGATACTCAATTGGAAAAATTGAAGAGCAAATTTAACGAACATGTTGTTGAGCTTCTCACTCATACTACAGCTTTAGATCCCAAAGAGTTTTTCAAGTTATTTGATATTGATAAAATTTGTATTCTTGTAAACAAGTTCTATCTAGATGATTTTTCTCAACAAGAGAAAGAACGTCTCCCATATGAGTTGAAGCATTATGAACTTGATGTATTTAAGCAACCTGATTTGAGAAAAATATAAACACTTTCTAAACTTTGTAGAAGCTTAGTTGAGAGTGGAAAGTCAGTCATGTACCCGCTTGTTGATAGATTGATTCGTATTATATTGACCCTTCTAGTTTCAACTGCATCCTCAGAACGTGCTTTTTCTGCTATAAATTGTGAAGACTTGACTTCATAGCAAGATGGAAGATTTTCTGAGAAGTTCTTTAGTTGTTTATATTGAGAAAG
Source organism: Gossypium arboreum (assembly GCF_025698485.1). Lineage (NCBI taxonomy): Eukaryota > Viridiplantae > Streptophyta > Magnoliopsida > Malvales > Malvaceae > Gossypium > Gossypium arboreum. Next base: position 134,630,448 of record NC_069075.1, read on the forward strand.
AAATTGCAAAAAAATTTAATGTAACCCTTTTTAAAATTTTCTAACTTTGCCCTTGTATATATATAATTTATCAAGGAGCTACGTCGACTCTAACACAAATATAGTTACATTAATTTGGGAAACTTTCTGACTAAGAATATTGCATCAAAGCCACCATGCATGCGAAGACACCCATAGATGTTTGGTCTGATTAAACATATACAAGGAACATATACCATGGAAAAAAATTACCCCAAAGAAGTGAAGATAAAGAGCTTAATGAGTTATTAATAAACCAACATTAATTCTTGAATTTGACTTTTTTTTTTCAATTTAATTCTTATTTTTTTGTCTATATTAATGTTGAAATTTAATAGTTTATTTCAATTTTTATCCATGTGATAATATAGCACTCTACTATTGTGTCATGTCATCATTTAAAACTTTATAATTTTTAAACAAAATTTAAGTAATAATATGATACAATTTCATCACGCCACGCTATTAGAGGGATCAAAATTGGAAATATATACCAACCTCCAAAATTAATGTTAACAAAAAGAAATGTTTTTGACTAATTTGAAAATAGTAATCAAGCTTGGAGACTAAATTTTGCCTTATCAAAAAAAAAAAAAAGCTTAAGGATATGTAAACAATTTTATTATAAATTAACTATGGGAAATGGCAAAATTAAGAATTTTTTTGAATTGTTTGATGTCTTTGGGTAGTATCTTTAATATAAGAAAAAAACACCTTATGATAATAATTATTAATTATTTTAAGTTGAAATTAAGGTACCTATAATTGGCAGCAGTAATTAATTCTCTCGTCGTGGCTATTCTTTGAAGAGATAAATGACTTGCGATGAAATGTGCTCCATTCTTATGAGCGGAGATCGAATCTCCAACCACATGATTAAGGGATGAGATGACACTACAACAAAAATAACCTTAAGCAACGCTTGTAAATTGTTGCTTAAACGAAAAATTTCGTTGAATTAGACCTGATGCAACGGTTTTGTGACCGTTGTGTATGTGGCCGTTGTCTAAACTTAAAAGCAACACTTATTTCTTTTTAAATAACGGTTTGTTTTGATGTTGTCATTGGTATTTTAGGTAACAATATTTATTTGAAAAAATGCGAATTCTTTTTACAATTATTGCAATATTATATGGTTGTTGCCTAAATTCAAAAGCAACATTTTTATTTTTTAAATAATGATTTATTCTAATGTTACTATTGGGGACCGACTCGATTAAACAACGAATAAGTCAAAATAGTGGAAGAAATTGAGAAATTGAACACACAAATTTAACGTGGAAAAACCCTTCCAAAGAGGATAAAAAATCACTGGCAAAGATAATTATAATGGCAAAAGAACGAAGATTACAAAAGATGGAGATAAAAACTAAACCTCGAAAACCCGAAAAAAAGAACCCTTAAAACATAAATACAAAATTCTCTATATGTGTTATGAGTTCTAATATCTAATGGATGTATTTTTTAAGGTTGTAAAAGAGCCTATATTCATAGGTCAAATAATAATAAAATAATCTAGACTAATCAGAGTTTGATTGAAACAAATAAATAGAGATTAACTGGAAGATTATTTCTTAAATTTGATTGAAATAGGAGTCATACTTAACAAATCTCCACCTTGACTCATATTTCCACAATGCCATCTTTGCCAAAACCCGCCACGGGCCTGTCTTGAACTATGCAGGGAACTAACTGAGTCGAATTGTACTTAGAAACTAGAAGACTTCTAGCCTTCGACTTATACACTGCCAAATCAAAATTAACCCGAGTCTGATTTTCACAAACACAGTGCCCTAACTTTTCAAAACATATATCCAAAAGAGAACCTTTCTTCAGTGAAACGATCATACATTTTTCCTTCATATGACCAAGTTGCCTCTACTCCAAACGAGTTGACTTCAACTCTATAATGGATGAGAGACGTCTGATTTTTCCTATCACTGTAAAACCTTCCAGAATATAAAGATTGTTGGTCTTTTTACCTTTTAACAAAACAAGAGCTCCACGAGATACCTTAATGCTGCTCGACTTAATGTTGGTTTTACATCCTTTCAAGTCTAAAATACTCAATGAGATGAGATTCTTTCGTAAATCAGGTACATATCTGTCATATGAGAGTGTTCTAATTATCTCATCGTATATCCTAATTTTAACAGTACCAATACTAATTACCTTACTGGATGAATTATTTCCCATGCGTACAACTCCACCTTCAACCGAATTGTATGTGGAGAACCATTCTCTATTGGGACATGTGTGGAAAGAACATCCTAAATCTAGGATCCACTCGGATATAAGCTTGGAGTTATCGCTCGTTGACACTAACAAGAAATCGTCATAGTTTATAACAATCTGCTTTGACGTGACCTAACTTTTTACAATAGTGACACCTTTTGTCTCGCTTCTTTGATGCTACCAAAACGGAAGCTTACCTATCTGCCTTACTATCCAAACCAAAATCATTGTCAAATTTCTCTCAACCAAAATCATTGTCGAATTTCTCTCTACTCAACAAATGACTCTTCACATCTTTGAGCGAGAGTTCGTCTCTACCATAAATTAGGTTTTCCCTGAAAGACTTGTATGAAGGGGGTAAAGAGCACAATAATAGCATAGCCTGATCTTCATCGTCAATCTGAATCTCAACATTCTTTAAGTCATTTAAAAGAGTAATGAATTGACTGATGTGATCTCTAAGAAGCTCACCTTCGTTCATGCAAAACGTAAATAGATGTTGTTTCAACACTAAACGGTTAGCCAGAGCCTTAGTCGCATAAAGAGTTTCTAACCTTATCCATAAGGCGGATGAGGTCTTCTCCATCAATACCTCCTACAAAATCGTATTTGCAAGGCACAACTGGATTGTAGATAAAGCCTTTTCATTAAGCTCTTCCCATTTTGTTTTATTTATATTCTAAGATTTTTTTCCGGTAACAACCTTTTTCAAGTCAGATTGAACTAGAATTGCCATCATCCAAAGTTGCCACAAATTGAAATTTGTCTCACCATTGAACTTCTAAATTTCAAACCTTGTTGTTGTCATCTCTAAACGGGCTGATTTATGAAAATTAAACTAACTCTGATACCACTTGTTGGGGATCGACCTGATTAAACAACAAATAAGTAAAAATAGCGGAAGAAATTGAGAAAATGAACACAAAAATTTAACATGGAAAAACCCCTTAAAAGAGGATAAAAAACCACAAGCAAAGATAATTATACTATAAAGGCAAAAGAACGAAGAGTACAAAAGATGAAGATAAAAACTAAATCCTGAAAAATTGAAAAAAAGAACCCTCAAAACGTAAATACAAAATTCTCTAAATGTGTCATGAGTTCTAATCTCTAGTGGGTGTAATTTCTAAGGTTGTAAAATAGCTTATTTATAGGCTAAATTCATAGGTCAAATAATAATAAAATAATCTAGACTAATTAGAGTTTGATTAAAACAAATGTCGAAACCATTTTTTTGAAAATGGGTCAACTTTTATTTAAAAACGAAAATGGGAGTCGCTACCAATCCTTTTTAGTTAGGTGTGATCGGATCACCTTATAATTTAATCATTTTAATAAAAGTTTAAATTTACTAAAATGATAATTTTTGGTCTACAAAATCCAAAAAAGGGGTTCGGGAGTCGGTTACGCACAAGGAAGGATTAACACCCTCGATACGCCCAAAATTGGTACCTAGTTGATTACTTAATGTCTTAATGTCGAAAGTTAAAATTTTGAAAAGATTTTAAAATACGATCCTTTTTTTATTAATGTTAATTTTAAAAACGCTTGAATTAAATTGAAATGAGAATCAAAGGCCCACTCATCCCGAGATAACAAAATGCCACATCCTGTAAGTTAGGATGCGACATTTGAACCCTCGAGAACAAGTTTGCCTTTATTTTTATTGAAACTTCTTGTATTTTGAAATCTAAAAGGATATTTGGCTATTTAGGTTTAACGAGAAAATCGAAACCCCGTAAGTTTAGGGTACGATTTTTTGAATTTCTAAAAATGCGAAATGTGGTCTTATTTTGAAGAATTTTCTTCTTCTTTTTATTTTGAATGATAACGAGTTCCATACTTTAACGATGTGTGTTTATTTATGTTGAAATACAATAAAATGGCCCATTAAGAATAAAAATTTTAAACACGACTTTTGAAGTGATTTTAATGAAATATGATGGAATGACAATATAGAAAATGCAAGAATAATTTATGAATAAAATGTTACACAAATGAATGACAATAATATGAAAATACGAATAAATGAATGAGTACATATAATGGCAATAATCATACAATGTACATCATTTTAATACCAATTAATGATCAAAGTAAAATAATATACAAAAACAATTTAGAGTAAATAATATAAAAGGTTAAAATAGATAATAAATGAAATAATTAAAATTTTAAAATAAATAATACAAAAATGGTTCAAAATAAACAATATATAAAAATGATTTAACATAAATAAAGTATAAAACATATTGAAATAAATAATTTAAAGCAATTTAAAATAAACAATACATAAAACAATTTAAAGGAATAATATGTGGAAAAAATTTAAAATAAATAAAATATATAAAACAATTTAAAATAAAATAATATATAAAACAATTCAAAATAAATAATATATGAAACAATTTAAAATAAATAATAATCTAAAACGATTTAAAATAAATAATATACAACAATTTAATATAACTAATATATAAGAATTTTAAAATAAATAAAATATAAAACCGTTTAAAATAAATAATGTATATAAAAGATGAATAAATAAATAAAAAATTAAAAAAAAAGTTAAAATCAAACAGATGGGAGATTAAATCGAAATAAAAATGAAATTAAAAGTAGAAATTATAGCAAAATAAGAAAATAGGGACAAAAATCAAAACGCGCGAAAGGGTTGAGGACCAAATGGGTAAAAAATCCAATCCCTGGACACGTGTCCATTTTCTTGCGCGTCAATGGGTTAGGGACCCGATTGAAAACCAAGCAAAATTCTGTGGTCAAATTTAAAAAAATAAAAAATAATCAAAAGGACTAAATTAAAAGGAACAAAAATTCAGAAGGACCAGGGTTGTAAATAGCCCATTTAACGAAAACACGCGGATCCGCCTGAAGCAGGTTGGGTCGCGCGTAGGTCACCTTAAACAACGCCGTTTTGGCGCTGGTGACCTTGGTGCAAAACGGCATCATTTCGTGCCTCCATTTAAATCAAAAAAATTTCTTTCATTTTCTGCCATTTTGTTTTTTTTTTTTTAATTCAGAGAACCCCACCTTTTTCTTTTCTCTGCTAGGGTTTTAAACGCATCCTTGTGCTGCTGCTGGTCTGCCGCTCTTTCGCCGTGGACGGTGGTTGGAGCGGCGCAAAACGGGCTTTTCAGCCCCATTTAAAACACATTTGAAGGCTAAGCCTTCTCAGCCCAAAAGATCGAGAGAGGAAGGTCTCTCCCTTCCCTTTTTGGGTTCAATTTCGGCGACTGAAAGTGGAACTCCAACGACACGACCACGGGGCAATTCGGATAGGTTTTCATTTCTTCTTCTTTTTATTTTTCGTATATATAAAAATAAAAAAAAATTTAAAAAAAACTTAAAAGTAAAATAAAAAAAAATTACATTCTTTTCAACTTTTGAGTTCTTTTCAATTAATCGGTGTTCGTAAAGAAGTTACAAATAAAATGTTTAGGCTTTTATAGTCGGATTACACAACCTTTAGTCTCTATTTTTTTTGTCTGTTTCTATGTTGTATTGTCTTGCTTTTTTTTGCTGTTGTGTGTTGGTTTCTCTTTGCAGGTGGCCGAGAAGTCAGAGGCGTACGGCGGTGGTGGCGTGCGGCGGAGGGGGCGCCAACGTGGCATGCGGGTAAGGTTTTCTTAGAGCTGATCATGGGCTGGGCGGCCCAGTCTAGCCCGAAGGCCTCCCCTAAAAATGGGAGGGTTCGGGTAAAAATATAGGCCCGAAAAATGGGTTGAGGCAAAAAATGAGGCCCGTTTAAAAAACGGACCAGGCCTCGGGTAAGAGTTTTTTGGCCCGGGTTTGGCCCAGGCCCGGCCCGGCCCGAATTATATATTAGTATATTTTTTATTTTATTTTTAATCATTTTAAAATTTTAATATAACCATTTTTTTATTGTATTGTTTTAAGAATTGTTTTAGTATCATTTTTATTTGTTTTAATATTTGTTTTAATGTTTTTAAATATATTTGATTTATTATATTTTTAAAATTTTTATTTAATGAAATAAGCAAAAAAAAAAATAATATGGGTCGGGCCGGGCCAGGCTCGGGCTTAGCAATTTTATTTGGGGTCGGGCTTGGATAAATTTTTAGGCCCATATTTCGGGCCGGGCCTAGTAGATGGGCCTAAAATTTTGTCTGAGCCCGTCCCAGCTCGACCCATGATCACCTCTAGGTTTTCTGCCTTTTTTTTTGTCTCCTGAAAATAGTTAAGGTTGTGGGCTTGTTAGGTTGCTAGGGTTTTAATTTATCTTAGGCTTGTAATTTGGGTTTAGCTTTTGGTTTAAATTAGTTGTAAATGGACTGGGACTTTATTTGTTTGGTTTAAATTTGTTTTATTTTTATAGTTTGGGTCCGGGCCAAAATTGGCCTATTACAATAAATAAATAGAGTTTAACTGGAAAATTATTTCTTAAATTTAACTGAAATAGGAGTAATTACTTTTGGTGTTTTATGTAACATTTATATGAAAGAAAATGCAAAATTTTTAACACTTATTGCAAAATGTTATAAGATCGTTACCTAAACTGAAAGGCAAATTTTTTCTTTTAAATAATGATTTATTTTAATGTTTACATTGATAATTTAAGTAAATCATTTATAAATTAAATGAAACATTTATTTAAAAATCAAGGCTTTCTGCAACACTTATGTATCATTTTGCAGCATAACTACAAGTAAACATTAATAACTCAAATATGTCCAAACATTGAACAAGACATACTAATATTTACAAACATTATTTTAAATTCTAAACCCACAGAAAAGAAACAAAAGAAAAAAGAAGTCCGAAACATTTTATGTTTTTCCAAAATAATTAAAGAAGATAAGCAACATTGTAGTAAGTTCTAAGTATCGAAATTCTACTCATTTCCCATGTTTAGAAAATTTTAATTAAGTGCCAATGTTATCATTTCCTTCATTCCAATCATCCTATAAGTACATTTAAACAAGTAATTTCAATAATATATTTAATAAAATGTTACCAATAACAAAAAAATAATAATCCTTATGGCTATTTACCTCCACAAAATCAAATATTATCCCTTTTGAAAATAATTAAAATCATTATACAAGTCAAAATGAAAAGAAATGAAACAATACAATCATAATTCATTTTTCAAGTTCTAAACTAAATAAAATAATACTTGAAAAAAGTTATGCATAACTGAAAATGACGAAGCATGTCCATCTGATATTCCATCTGGGACAATACCAGTACCACCCGATATTCCATTTAGGTAAAACAATATTTGAAGAAAATTCAAATCAAAATACACCTCAACACATAATAGACACCACTAATACAAATTACACTTGGCATCTTAATAATTAATACATGTATCAATATATAGTTGAACTTTTGTGTCCATATTAATTAATAAATAATTAGGTCTATCAATTCTTATATAAAAACATTATATATGTTGTAAATGATGATATTAAAGGCAACGATTATGAGATATTAGACAACACAAAAAGTGAACGATTTTCTATATATTGGTTTTCAATATAGTTTTAAGCAATAATATAAATACAATATTGCTAGTCTGTTGCTTAATACAATAAAATGCAACATTTATAAATGGTTGCATAATATTTAATATAATGCAACACTTTTTATATCCGCGACCTATTAATACTTTAGCTGACAATATTTTTAAACATTATAAATTTAACTGTTACATAAAATTATTTTTATTATACTGTGAGCAACTAATATACCACATGGTCTATTATTATTATTATTATTTTAATATTTAATTTCTAGTATGGATTGTACCATGTGTATATATGAATAAGATTTATTTATTTATTTTGTTATTAATGCATGGTTTTAAAATAATAGTCTAAAACATGATTTCACAAAACCCTCAAGCTATCTCCCAAAAGTCTTGTTGTTTTTCATTCTTTAAGGCAATTTTCACAAATATGTTGGGTTTCATTTTGACATTTAAAAGTTCACCATAGTGGAGAGTATCCCATTATGTCCCCTATAGCAAAGGGTCTTAAAACAAGTCCAACTCATGGTCCATTATTGAATAATGGGGGTATATTGGGTGCCCTAATGATTGGTCTCTTTTTTTTTTTCTTTTTCCAATTTAAATTGCGAAAACTTCCATGTGGGTCCTAAAAGCCAAATAGCATATATTAAAGGGGGGTAACTTCCCATAGTAATCGATAATTCAAAAGGACTAACATCCAAGTTCTTGTACCGACAGTGAAAGAGAAACCAAATTCTGAAACACATAAATCCCATATATCTCTTCACAAATGAGGCCTTCCCACTTAGCAGTCTCCCTTATGGTCTTGTTCATCATTTACCTTTCTAGCGTTCAAGGTATGCCAAGAATTCCTCTTTACTGCATTGCCATTACATATTTATATATCATTAAATTCTGACATCTAATCTTGTTTCTTTTGTAGGGATTCGCTTGGAGAAAAGTTTCAAACCGGCCGGACATGATCCTATACAGGAAGGTGCTTTGATGAAAAGCAGTAATGGAGTTATGGGAGATATCCTTCTCTGCAAACAAGGGCATTGTACAGGTACCAAGAAGAGAAAATCACACCACTGGGTACCAAGCATTCATGAAGACTACTGTGGACCTAGGAAGCACAGGCCAAGGCACCATTAAAATTTCCTCCCTAGGATTAGTTTTTTACCATATTTTAACTACCAGGCTTACTAGTTGTTTCATTATTCTTTAAAGCCCTCATAAGAACCGTTACCAAGGCCATGTAAGCTGACAAATTCCTTTTGTCCACCAAGAAGCTCGTCTAACCATATATGAATAATAACTTCCCTTTCACTGGACCATATTATAGCATTATGGGGGCATTTAATTTGTGTAAGAATTCAAAGTTTTATGAATCAAAAACCAATGACAAAGTCCATGTTGTCTTGTAGTGCAACAAATCCAACACATATACATCTCAATCTAAAGCAGATTCATTTTTTTAACATTCTTTTTTGCAGGAAAGGGTAGGAAACTTTTTACTGCAACTACTGCTATAACTCCTACATCTTCCACCATTTCAAAGGTTGGTTTTGAGTTAATAGTTTAACATGTACATTCCCATAGCTACGGTTTAGATCTTCCCTTCCCTTTACATGTGACTTATGTAAACAGAAAGAAGAGAAGGGAGAAAACGAAGTTATACCAATTTCAACACTCAAACCAGCCGTCGAGGAAGAAAATGGTGGGAAGCAAGAGAAATTCCTTCTTGGTTCACCGACAACTTCCCAACACCCGGACGTCTATCACCACTATGTCAACATTATGGACATTGTTGAAATGGACTATTCTCCAGCTAGGAGAAAACCTCCAATTCACAACTAAGAGTGGGGGGATTAAAAAAGAAATCCAACATAAAAAGAAGCAAAAGTTTTTCAGGAGAAGGAAATTTAGGGACAGTCTTACAGGAATGCTGCAGGTTTTTTGGGGTTATGAATGAACTTAAATTTTCACATAATAGTGTTATTAGTTTTATTTTTTCTTATATACTTGTTAGACCATCAGTTTTTTTTTGGAAGCTACAATATAGGGAAAAGGAAGAGAGATGAGTATTATACGGGACCAAGTGTTAGATTAAACCATCACTTTGGATGATGGAGCAATGATGCATTACATTTTGAGGCCCTTTAGTTTTTAAAAAAAAAAAATTATAATAGGAGACTCAAATTCAAATTACACTTGTGATGTTTATCACCTTAACTATTATGTTAATATACGAGATTCTGATTCTTTAAATTTTGTAACTTAGAATCAATTTTTTTAATAAATTTAATTGTTAGTATAAAATATATAACCCGAATTGATAGATGAAAAAATGTAATTTATTTGAAAATACAACTATTTTTTATAGAAATTAATTAATCAACCGTCGTATGCTTAGTGGATATGATTTTTTATTGGCATTTCAAAAGTGAGGATTTACATTCTATTGTTACGTTTCCACTTCAATTTGAAATATGTATAGAAAAGTTTATAAAAATAAATATATCTCAAAGACATGCATTGGTTGGATAAAGATGAAAATTAATTGAAATGCGGACAGAATTGAATAAAATTGTACAAAAAAAAGGTGAAAAGTGCAGAATGGGTGAAGTAAGTTGGTATTAAAGGAAGTAGGTATGGACCTATATCAGACATTGAACATTGTATCTTATAATGTTAGTTGGCCACCATAGATTTTGGGCTAGATCCACCATGTTTTACTTATTGATTGCAGGTGAGGACTCACATGTCATCTGCCGGGTCACCTTTGCTGTGGTGTGGCCACAAGTGCCAAGATTTCATGGACCATGCAATTCAACAAATGCTCCTACCTACGTATGGTCTCTCTGTGGGTGTTTGTTGGGGATGGGGACAATGTTTTTGGTTCATTGCAACCTGAAAGTTGGATATTTGATAGATAACTGCATAGCAGTCTCTGGTCCCAATGGAAAATTGCACACAAAAAAAATCCTTCATTTGCTGCTAACTGCTTTGAACTCCTTATATGCTTCTAATTGAGGGCTGGAAATAGCTTATTTTACGATTAATGTTAAAAGCCAAAATGTTATGTGTTATACTAGGACTGTCTGTAATAAGACTTCAGTATGTGTAAGACTCGTTGTGGAACCCCTTGGTAGAATCATTCGGTTAATGGTTTGACAAGTAGGCTCACTCATTAGTTGCCATAGCAAGGGACTGCTGCATCAGGTGGGACCGTGTAGGACACTATGGCGCTAACCTACTTGCACCTGCAACATTAGTTCGGCTACTGATATTTGACCCACCAATATGACTCGTCATGTGGTATTACAGGACAAGAACTTATCTATCTATATAAGGGCGAGGAAAGGGACCAAGGATATGACATCAAATCTCTCATTCCTTTTGTCATCTCCCCATTCAACCATAATTTTTTACTGCTCTCTACCCTACAGAGGTGAATCGACTTTACTCCACTACCATCTCTTCCATATTGATCTTTAGTATCAATGTTTAACTAAATGGAGATTCTTCTTCACAATGCTAAATAAAGATTTAATAGTTTTTAAGAATCAAATGATGGGGTCAACAAGTCAAAGAGAGTATTGTTTGATTAGTTTTGGAATTGTCCAAGGAAAAAGATTGTATAGAGGGAATGCACAGACGTTGAAGTTTAGTTAGAACATATAAAACTGGATTTGGATTTTGGATTCAACCAAACTCTCCACATACCCATAATTGAACGTGGCATATTTGCTTTTAATTAAAACCAAGTACTTCTCTATAATTAATCCATATGTGAAACCAGTTTCCTGCTTGCATCTGCCTTTTCAGTGACCTTCTTTTCCATCCATTTCTCCATCAAACAAGCTCGTCGGAAACTTGACGTTTCTTCATCTTCCTCTTCTACTACTCTGCTTCCGTTGCATTTCCTGCTAGCTTTGCTTTGTTTCTTTTACATTGTTTCCCACTAGACTGGTGTCACCACCATCGATGGAACAGTAGATTTTATCAAGCGGAGTAGATGAAAAAGATGGGTTATCTCTCTCCTGCCTGTACACTGTTTTCTCCAGTCTGTATATGGCTTCTCTTTTATCGGTGAATAAGGGTTCAGAAGCAGCGAAAATAATAACAGAAGAAGAAACAGAAGATTTTCGCTGCAAAGAAATGAGATCACTGTTTCAAATTTTCTTTGAATTGTTGGAAATGAACGAATGAAATATGAAACAAAACAGAGAAATTGATGGGGTTCTTTTTTCTTGAAGATAAAGATGAAGGGGGGACAGGAGCTGGGTGCTTATATACAGGGTGTTTTACATCTTACTACGATGGAAAGTAATGCCAGATTGTTAAGTCTCAGGGAAGGTAAAAAAAAAAAAAAACCCTTAATTTCTTCCAAAAATAGAGTCACATTTGAAGATACATATAAATTATTGCTCTATTGTTATTCAATTTTGCTTCCTGCAACATCCACCACAAACCTATATCGAACATCTTTTTTTTTTCCAGCCTCTCCATATCTGTGTTTATATAATCTGTCTTCACCACTTCGATCATTGAGGTCGAATTTTTCTCCACACAAAAATACCAACCTCTCCTCTATTTCCTCCATGCTCCCAGTGAAACTCCCTGTAGTCGACTTCCTCCCTGTTTCCACACAAGCAAATCAAATACTTTTTTAGCTTTACACTTGTGGAATTTTAATTTGACTCACCAAGCATGACCATGGTGTGAGGAACTGAAAAGGGGTGTTAATAACGATAGTCAATTATCAATTTCCTATCGAGTCTCTGCAATGAAAGGTAAGGACCAACTATGACTTTTACTCCCATCGGGATTTTGCTTCCAATCACTATAAATAAGGTCTTTGAGTTTGCCATGTCTTGACATTGACGATGTCAACAAGTCGATTTTATGGGGAAATTTGTTGCCTCCATGCCACACAATTCAAACTTCATTTCTTTTTTTTCTTTTTTATTTGGCTTTTTTGTACTCTCTTTTTTTCAACTTATAATGGTGCACTTCAAAGATCAGGAGAAGTATCAACCATCCGAAGTTAAGCATCGAATTCGAAGGTGTACGACAAGGGGAGCGCTAGCTGACTTCAAGATTTTTGAAGACTTCAACAAACATCAGGAGTGGACAGAAGACGTGCCATATTATTCTACCAAAACTTTGACGATGATTGAGGTATATGATGCGCGAGCATTGATCAACCATTGAAGTCAAAGGTGTACCGTTTAGAAGGGAGAGCGAGCTTGTTGGAAAGCTATCAAGATTTTTTGGAGACTTCGACAACTCTTAAAGGGCGAACCGAAGACGTGCTATATCATTCCGCCAAGACTTTGGCGATGGTTGAGGCATATGATGCTCAAGCTGACTTCGAGATTTTTGGAAACGTCAACAAATATTTGGGAGTGGACCAAGGACGTGCTATATCATTTTGCCAAGACTTTGGCGATGACTAGGGCATATGATTTTTTTTTTCAACACCGATGTGGCAAAGTAGAGATTTATTCTGTTTTTTTTTTTTCTTAACAACATGGTGCAGTGGAGATCAACTCTGATTTTTTCAACATCGACGAGGCGGAGATCAATTTCAAATTTTTTTAACGCCAGTAAGGTTAGGCGGACGACATTTGTGATGACTAAGGTGAATCCATTTCAAATGGAGAGAAAAGCTTTTGTAACTTCAATATGACCAGAGGAGGATTCATTCTGAACTTTGCACCATCAATGTAATATCCCGCTTTTTGTGGTGTCGAAAACAGTAATTTCAGGAGCACAAATCCGACGAATAAATTTGTATTAATTATCATTTAATTCATATGAGTCAATTATAATGTGATATTAAGTTTTGACTTGGTGAATTTTAATTAATTGAATAAATAGATAGGTATAAGTGGTTGTTCCGAAAATCAAGTGGTTTCGAAAAATTTGATATTAAGATCTCGTTTCTGAAAACCGAGCACGTAAATATTTTTACTAAATATTGAGATATTATTTTATTATGTGAAAGTTCAGTTTAAGAATTTTAATGTTTAGATAGTTGATTAATTAAAAAGGACTATATTATTAAAGTCGCAAACTTAATCGCTATTGAGTTATAATGATTAAATGGCTTAATTAACTTAAGTGGCAGGTTTTATATGACAAATATGCCATTTTTTATTTAATGGGACGGTTAGTGGGTGTATTTATACCTTTTATACATTAGTTTTAAATATTAAATTAATTAAAATATAATAAAGCATAAAACATAAAACAAAATCATCATCTTCTTAATTTAGTTCTACCGATAAAAAGAAACCATTTTCCTCTATTGAAGGAGCTTAAGTTTCGGAAATGGTTTATCACTCTTGCATGGTAAGAAACTTTTACGCATTTTTAGTAATTTTTATGTTTTTAATATCGTTACAAATAGATTCAGCTAACCTGTACTTTCGTTTTTAAAACTGTTAAGGATTTTAGATTTTGTTATTGATGAATTTTTGTTATATTTTCTATTAAATTATGAATTTGAAGTATTGGTTGTTAGTTAGGATTAGTTTGTAAAGTAATTTTGATAGTTTTAATTAAAAGACTAATTTGATGAAATGTTAAAATTGACATGAACTTTTTGCAAATTTTTAATAAAGAAGTATTAGAGAAACTTTTTTAAATTTAAAATTTGGGATTAGAGACTAAATTGTGAGAAATATAAAAGTTTAAAGAAAATGTGTAAATAATGAAAATTTAAGTGTCATATGCATAAAATTGAGTTTAGAAGTGTACTTAAATTTGATGAGATTGAATTTAATCATTATAGATCAAGATTTGATTCTTATGGAGGATAACCGAGGACAAATGGAAAATGTTGGATTAGTCCCTACGAGTCAGCCGTTAGCATATTCTAGATAAGTTCATAGAATTATTGAATAAGTTCATATTAGCAAGATTTAGTTCTTCTCCAACATGTAGACATTAAACTGGAATTAAACATGTATTTAAATATCTTAGAGGGACCATTGATATAGGATTATTTTATTCAAATGATTCAAAGTCCCTATTAGTCGGCTATTCTGATGTTAGATATTTATCGAATCCACATAAAGGTCGATCTCAAACAAGATATTTATTTACATGTGAAGGTACTATCATATCATGGCGTTCAATAAAGTAGACATTAGTTGTTACCTCTTCAAATTATGCTGAAATAATTGCAATGTATGAGGCAAATTGAAAGTGTGTTTGGCTAAGGTTATTAACCCAACATATCCAGAAGATATGTAATTTGGCTTTACAGGAAAAGATACCAACTATCTTATACAAAGATAATGTAGCATGTATAGCTCAATTGAAGGGTGGTTACATCAAATGTGACAGAACGAAACATATTTCATGAAAATTATTCTTGACTCATGATATTGAGAAGAAAGGTGACATACAAGTTCAACAAATTTGTTCTACTGATAATTTAGAGGATCTTTTTACCAAGGCATTTCCAACTTCAACATTTGAAAGACTTCGAGACAAGATTGGAATGCGTCGACTCAATTAGGGGGAGTCTAAAACATGTTGTACTCTTTTCCTTTAACCAAGGTTTTGTCCTACTGGGTTTTCCTAGTAAAGGTTTTTAACGAGGCAACTTGTAATAGGAGATTATATACTCTTTTTCCTTCATTAGGTTTTTATCCCACTAGGTTTTTCCTAATAAAGGTTTTAATGAGATACATTTTTATTTAAAAGACATCCAAGGGAGGTATTATAAATACATTAAATGGTTGTTTATAACCCCCTTAAACATTTATTAAAGTAATGAGATAAAGCTCTTTACTTCATTTATAACCATGAAATCATTTATTGATTGAATGTAATACATTGATTAATTGAATGTAAAGGAGCTTATAAATAACACCTTGTAAATGAAAATTAAATAATGAAAATTCTCCGTATTTTCATCCACCTTATACTTATTATTGTTGTTTTATTAATTTTTCTATAAGAAATAAAAGAAAAAATTAAGTTATTCTTTTATAAAATAACCTTTTTGTTTAATTTTAATATTAAAACAATTAATTTATTATTGTTAAATATTAAAGTAAAATATAAAAATCATTAAATTTTGTCTTTAAATTATTTTAAATTAAAATTGAATAGAAAAGTTTAATAAAAATTTAAATTTAGTGGAAAAATTCAGTCAAATAAAAAGTAATGAATGAAATTCAATATAAAGTTATAGTGGTAAATTTATCTATAGTTCATAAAGATAATGACAAATATCAATCAAAGTGAGGTATAGTGATTATTTTCTATGTCTACATAGTATCAAATTTGAATATTAACCCTATATTTTATTCTTATAAAATATTTCCTAATAGCCATCAATGTGCTTTGACTATTCTGATTGCATCTGCTAAGTATCATTTGCTTCAAAAATATTTGTTACGAAACCATTTTTTAAAAATGGGTATCGATTTGGGTCTTGACAATGAAAATAAAAAGATAAAAGTCGCCACCAATCTTTTTTGATGAGGTGTGATCGGGTCACCTTAAATTAATAATTTTAATAAGAGTTAAGATTCGATAATTTTCGGTCTACGAGAATCAAAAAAATGAGTTCGGGAGTCAGTTACTCACGAGGAAGGATTAGCACCCTCGATACGCCCAAAATTGGTACCTAGTTGATTAATTAGTATCTTAGTGTCGAAGATTTGAAAACTTGAAAGAATTTAAAATACAATCTCTCTTTGTATTAATGCTAATTTAAAAATGATCGAATAAATTAAAACGGATGTTAAGAACTCTCTCATCTCAAAGTAATAAAATGTCACGCCAGTAAATTAAGACACAACATCTCGAACTTTGGGACTGAGCTTGCCTTTATTTAAAATTAATGTATTTAAACCCTTTTTTAAAAGGATGTTCAGTTATTTAGAGTAAATGAAAAAAATCAAAACTCAGTAAGTTAGAGAACAATTTTCTCGAGTTGCCAAACACCGAACATTGCCTTAGAATTTAAAGAACATGAGTGAAATTCTAAAGGAGTATTCGATTATTTCAAACAAATGAAAAATTGCAACCCAACACGATAGGGCATGATTCCTAGAGTTGCCGAACATCGAGCATTGCCTTCGTTTTAAAGAAATTTTAAGTAAATAATCATAAAACTAGCTTAAAACACATTAATTTTACTTGAAATAAAATAGAATAATTGATTTAAAACAAAAAAAAAAAGTCACAAATTACAAAGTAGCATTTGCAAACAAAAAAAGAGTGAAATTATAAACATGGGACAATGCACACAAATGAAATACTATATTCGGCGAAGAATAATAGTATAAACATAAAAAATGAATTAATCAACACATCATGGCAATGAGTTCATATCTTACTTAAGACATTAATAAGAAACCAAAATATAACTCACCACAGAAACATATTAAGAGGAAATACAACAAATTTTCAAATATAAATGAATAACAATTAAAATGATAATGCAAATGAAGAGTAAACAATATGCAGCAGTTATGTATGAAATGAAATGAAAACTAAAAACAATACATAATATATAAAACAATACAGATAATAGGAGTCAATATAATGTGTAACAATTCAAAAGCCACTAACAAAAATTTAGGGTTTGAAATGATTTACATATATATGAAATAAAACTAAGAACATGTAAATGAAGATTAAAATAAATATTGTAAAAGAAGAATTTTGGAGCAAATAACATACAAAAATATTTTAAAAACAAAACATATCTATTTAAAGGTGATGATATACAGACAATAATAAAAAAATAACATAAACAATATATAATGAAAATATAATAAAAATAAAGAATAAAAAATATACATGACAAAATAACAAATCAATATAGAATATTACAATATATACATGAAATAATCTTGAATAACAAGGAAATAATAAAACATACTTTTAAAGAATAAACTATATACGTAATAAATTTGAAAGGAGACACAAATAAATAAATTTAAAAGAAATTATATGTGTAAAATAACATGAAACTAATAATGTGTATAAAATAAAACTAATTTTATCATAAATCATATATGTATTAATATAAATTAAATATAAATTAAATATTATACAAAATTTTAAAAACGATATGATATACAAGGTAATTTCAAAATAATAGTTTTATAATTTAAAAAAATTAAATTATCTAAGTAATTTAAAATGTATATAAAAAATGCTAAACGAATTAAAAATTGAACTATACAAATTAAAAGGACTCAATTAGAATAAAAAATAAACTAAAAGGATATTTAATAAATAAAATACACTGCTGAAATTAAAGGAAGGACTGAAGCGCAATGCGCTCCAATGCTCAGGGATCTAAATTGGCAATATACTAGACCCAAAACGTAGAGCTTAGGCGTGGACCTGACTGCAAACATGCGCAAGTTACAGGGATAGTTTAAAAGAACAAAGAAATACAAATGTAAACTGATTGAAAGGTAGCGCAAAAGAGGAAGGGCTTAGCGAGCAATTAACCCTTTCATACAAAGAAGTGCAGATCCGTTTCCCTTTGAAACGATGCCATTTCACTTGAAATTAAAAAAAACAAAAACAAAAAACAATTGGATTCTACCATTTTCTTTACTAAAGTATATACCAGACCCCCCTTTTTCCCCTACCCTTCACCTTGGCTGACTCTTAGGCTTCACCGGCGCATAATATGCCTCCACCACCGCCGAGGCTTTCACCGGATCCGCAAGGGTCCGTCGACTTCAGACCGGAGAAGCGGGCTTTGGCTAAATCAACACTGAACAAACCGGTAAGAGAGGTTTCTTCCTCTCTTGTTTATATGTTTCAGAATATGTTTGTGAAAAAAAATAAAAATAAAATAAAAGATATATATAATAAACAGAAAAAGAAAAAGAGGAATTTACACCTCTTTAAACTTCAGCTTTTTACTGATTTCGTGTTTCTCCTTTTTTGGATCCAGAAGCAGCCGAAGCATTACAAAATGTTCGTTTAGTTTTTTATAGGCATATTACAACCGTATATTTTCTATTATTTTTCTCTTTTATTGTCTGTTTCTGCGTTGTTTTCTTCTGTCTCTGTTGCGTGTTTCTTTTGCTTTGCAGGTGTCAGAGGGTTGGTGGTACGGGCGACGATCGGCGGTAGTAGAGGCGGTGGTAGCGTGTGGCGGCTGGCTTAGCTAGCTTTAGGGTATCTGTTCGGCTTTAGTTCTTGGGCTAGTGTGCTAGTTTTTTGTTTGGGCTGTTGGTTTAATTTGTTTTTGGGTGTAATAGGGTGTATTGGGTTTGGGTCTGGTATTGGTTCATTGGGTTCGGTCTAATTTGGCATTTACACCATGATTTAAGTTCTGCATAAAAGAATAGAAGAAAATAGTAAAGCACTTTCGTTTTAGAAAAAATAATTTGAGTTATGAAATTGTTGTTTAACAATAGTGTTAATTAATAATTTTAAATGTTGATTAAGTCTTAACTTGATCGGCATAATATTGTTGTCAATACAAGAGGACGTGGGTTTCAGTGCGCTGAAGAGTATTATCTTCCTATTTATGAGGTGAGGAGGAGTTATGGGTACTTTTAAGTATTGTGTCAAAAAGAAGTTATGATTCGAACCTATAATAAACTTATTCAAAAATTTTAATAATTTTAATTATTTTTTAGAAAATTGGTTTTAAATGTCTTTATTTTAATTATAAATTGCTTATTTAAAAATAATTCAAATAAGTTAATTGAAATAAGGTTTTCTACGAAAATTATAAATATTATTTATTAAAAAATAAGAAAATAATTATTTTCTTGATACAAGAAAATAATTGTTTTAAAACATATTAAAAACTGTTT
Source organism: Gossypium arboreum (assembly GCF_025698485.1). Lineage (NCBI taxonomy): Eukaryota > Viridiplantae > Streptophyta > Magnoliopsida > Malvales > Malvaceae > Gossypium > Gossypium arboreum. Next base: position 134,650,020 of record NC_069075.1, read on the forward strand.
TAAAATTCAAATTATAGATAATATTTTTAAAATATATATTAAAATTAGTTTTCTTTAAAAATCTAAATATAATTTATTATAGAAATGTTTTTGGTAACTATCTTAAACTAAAAATTGTAACTTTTTCTTAACACTTTTAAAAATTATGTTTATGTTGTAAAAAAAATTGAAATAATCTTCAATTTTTGTTTATGCAAAAACATTCAATATTTTTGAGAAAACGGTTTTTTAGGAAAAAAATCAAATAAAGTAAATGTTGATTAAAAACGTTTTAAAATAATATGAAGATCGATTAAAAATTAAAATTAAGTAAATATTGATTATAAGGATTCAGATTTTAATTACTTTTAAGAATTGTTAAAATAATAGAATTTATAAATATTTTTAAATATACAATTAATTCATGTTTTAGAACTAATTTTAAATATCATGTTATTTATTAATTTAAGTTTATTTTAAATATTAATTTTTTTGTTCTTAATTTATATTGATTATAATACAAACTATAAATATTTTACAAATTATAACATTTTTAAATGTTACAGAAATTTTAACTATTTTAAACAAATATATAAATATTTTTTAATTAATATATACAACTAAACTCTTCATCAACGGGATAAGAAACTAGTAATAAAATTAAATTTAATTACTGCATATTTAAATAAATTTTATATAAATTTAATTTTATGATTGATATTATAAGTGAATTAAATCATTTTATTGTAAGTAAAATTTTGAAAGAAAAAAGTATTAGTAATAAAATAATAATAAAACTTTCTAAGTTAAAGAAATTACATACCTTTCAAAATAAAAGTAGGAGGTTGAAAAGAATACTCGAAAAATGAGGGACGTGAATTTAGCAAATTATATAATTAGGACTGGTAAAAAATTTCTTTAGTCCTCTAAATTTCGAAATTAAACAAGTAAGAACAATAATTAATGAGATTGATAATCTGGGTCTAAAAATTTGAGTTGACAAATTGAAAAATAAATAAATATATATTAAAAATAAAATGTACACATGTTGAGTTATTATTGGACCTTTTAATCTAAAGTTTACACATTCACACATAATAAAACCTTAAAAAAAAAAAATCACCCAAACCCAATGAATCAACCCAGGAAAAAGCATACTGATTTTGAATTGCTTTATATCACGTTGCCTTTGATTTTCAAGAGGATACTAATTTGCTTTATATCCCGAAGATGAGTTTTAACCACAAATGGGCAAAGACAAAACCATGGCTTTAAAGACCAAAACAAAAGCAATCACGTTCTGATCAGACTTCAACTATGGGAGGGCTTTTGTTTACCTCATTTTATATTTTAGTTATTTATATTTAAAATGTTACGTTAATATGTTGTAATATCTTAGTCACTAATCCGTTAATTATTGTTAACGGTATAATGATAAGCTAACGTAACATGTTAAATCATCATTTCAAACAAAAATTTTAAGTTAAATTATACAATTCGTCCCTATATTTTTTTGTTTTGAGTAATTTAATTTTTTATTTTATATTCTTTTAACTTTTCTTTTCTTTTTTTTTTAATTCTCCTCTGCTTCTCCTTCTGTTTTCCTCCTTTATCCATCTCTTTTAATGTAGTTTTTTTCTATATTTTCTATTTGTTAAAACATTTTTATGTTTATGAAAAAAGAAAAGACGAAAGCTGAAACCAAAATAAATCTTGCTTCATTTATTCTCACTCAACAATTACAAACCTTTATTGTCCATCATCATTTTAACGAACTAATTTAGATCTCTCAATGACCTAGCCCACAAGTCATCTCACTCGAAGACCTCGCCAATTGTACTTACGGTAGTCCACCCTCAACAAAGTTTCCCAAGCCCGTTCCCTTGACCTCCTAACCAACCCCCATGACCACCTTATCTATCTTACTTACTACATTCTCGCCCTCTCGAAAGTACGTTGTTTCATGGATTCTTAAAATGAGCTCTACACTCTCAATGGCTAAAACGACCATTATATGAAACTTACCTTCAGCTTTACCCAAACCAATTTGGTTCCATGTTCCCTTTCTCTCTTCAGTTCATCCATGCTTGGCTTCCAAAGCTTGCTTGGGAATACCTAAGAGGTTTAGATCAATTTTATCGTTTGTCTAATTTTATTCGTCAAAAAATAAAATAAAATAAAATGAATAATCTACACAATTCTATAAAAGTTCGAAAATAGAAAAAAATTGTTTTGAATATAAAGAATTCAATTTATGTTTAGATTTGATTAAGGATATAATTTTTATATTAATTAGTTAGATCCAGTTTAATTTCAAAATTAGGTTATATTCAAATAAAGATTTGATTAAGAATGATTGATATTCGGTTCGAGTGAACTTTAATTTAAGAATCATGTGAAAGAAATAAATACTTGGTTTATTTGGTGGGTAAAGATTATGTTTCTGCAGTGAAGAATATGAGAAGATAGACAAATAAAAGGGAAGAAGAAAAGGAAAAAAATGAAATAAAAAAAATTAAAAGTATAGGGACAAGTTTTAAGGAATGGAAAACATATAAAAACTATGTAAAAGAAATGGAGAATGGAGGAAAATAGAGGGATGATAAGAGAATGGAAAATAAAAGAAAAAATTAAATTGCTCAAAACGAAAAAAAAAATAGGAACCAATTGTATAATTTAACCTAAAATTTTCATTTGAAATGATGATTTAACATGCCATGTCAACTTACAGTTACACCGTTAAATTAATGCTCTGTGACTAAAATGTTACAACATGATAACGTAAGTGACTAAAACGTAACGTTTCAAACATAAGTGGCTAAAATGTAACCTGAAACAAACAAAAATGACTATTTCAGTAGTTTACCCATGTAAAAATATATGTGCAAACTTTAGATTAAATGGTCTAATGATAACGCAACACGTGTACATTTTATTTTTATTTCTCTCTTCTTTTTTTAATTTTTCATGTCAAATTTTTGGACAGAAAATGTTAATACCCTTAATTATTATCCTTAGTTGCTCTATTTCGAAATTGACAGGGACTAAATTATTCCAAATCTTTTATAGTGATTAATTTGCTCAATTTTAAAATTGAGAAAGATTAAAAAGATCTTTTTACCATTAAAATTTGGGTATAAAATGTATTGATAAAATTTTAATTATAATGATAAAAATATTTAATAATAAATTTAGATTATAAATGTATATTTTAAAAAACTCCTCCTGTTGATAACACCTCCAATTATAAGATTCACTTTGTCAAAACTTTTATTGCAGCAGATGATCAAAGTAAACAAATTATTGCAATTTCTATTTGGACCATGTGGTATAGGAGAAATCAATTGATTCATGAAGGTACCAAATTTTCTTTGCAGGAAGTGCTTGGGTTCATTCGTGGTTATGTTCAGGAAGTAAATAGTTGCAAAGAGAAACTCGATGGTTCTGATGGTTTTCAGAGAAAAGGGTATTGGATGCCTCCAGTTTTGGGTTTCATCAAGATTAATTTTGACGCTACCTTTCAAAGAGATTCTAGAATCTACAATAGCAGTTTTAGCCAGAGATTCTAGAAGTGGAATTAGAGGAGCCGAAACTTATCTGATAGAGGATGTTGCTAATGTGTTCATTGCTGAAGCACGGGCATGTGAAAGGTCGTTACTGTTCGCACGAATGATGGGGTTCCGGTTCCTGGTCGTAGAAGGGGATTCTTTGACAGTTATCAAAAAGCTGCAAGTAAGGGTAGAAGATTAATCGATCCTCAGACCTATTATCCATCACATTCGAGATTTAGAACATTATTTTGAAAAGGTAGTTTACCTTTTTGTTCCTCGTTCTGTTAATGATGCAGCCCATACCCTGGCAGCGGAAGGGCGAAGAAGTCAAAGATCTAGGTTTTGGGTTGATGGAGTTCCGGCTTCAGTAACGCGGTTTGTGGAGAGGGATTGGAGGAGCTGGATGCAGACGAATCAAAGATTGCCATAGTTTGCTTTGTAGTGGAAAAGGTTCTCTGAATCTCCATGTCTAGTTTCAAAGCACTTGGGTTTTCCTCTCAAATCTGAATTGTCTTTTACAAGGAGAAGGAAGCTGTTTTTGGCTGGTATTTGTGGATGCTCTCTTTTTTGTTTGAAGGCCAGAGTGGGTTTTGTTTTTTACTTTTGTGGTTTTTTAGAACCTTTCTGTGCGCGCATTTATGGTTTTGGACCTTTGGTCTGTTTCTTTTTTGTTTTCTTGCTGTTTGCTTTTATTATTTTACTTCTTCCAGTGGTATTTGTCTTTTTTGCTTTATTTTGATGTAACCACCTGGCACTTTGAGCCGTGTGCTAATAATATCAGTCTTTTTATTCAAAAAAAAAAACAACATTAAATAATAGTAAAAATATTTGTAAAAATACCTTAAGTGAACATTAAAAACATATAAATAAACATATTAAAAATTAAAAGATAGTATTTATAAAGTTAGGGTGGGTAATTAAATTTAAAAATAATTATAATTTAAATATTGAATTATTGTTTTGAGAAATAATAATGATTTTAATAAATTTATAATTTTCAAAACTTAAATATAATAAATGTTAAGACCTTATCTAATATTATTATTTTTGAAATATATCTAATCTAATAGATGATAACAAATTAAAAACAACATTCATAATAAATTTGAAAAATCTAATCTAATAGATAATGAAAAATTAATTATAGATATGGCATAGAAAGAGAGAGAGAAAATATACTTGATTATTTGAAATATCTAATGTAATAGATAATTTTATTTTTAAATAAATTCTAATATATATTTGATTATTTAATTATAGATAATAAAATTTGGTTTTAAATTTAAATAAATTTGTTTAAATATTTGATTATTCAAATTTATTTTTCATAATATCATTTAAGATAATATAAATATATAATAATTATTTTTAAATTTATTTGAAAATAATGACAAAATCTAACTAATTGATACATTAGTAATTTTAAAAATACTTCTTTTAAGAAATTGATAATTAATTTTAAAAAATTATGCTTAAATCAAATTTTAAAATAGATAATAGGCTAAAAGGTCTTAAAAGCCAATAAACTTTCCCAAAAAAATTTTTTGATTAAGCCCTTATACTTTTTTTTTACACTCAATTAATTCATTGAACATTAAAATTACAATCAATCAATCCCTTTATAAATCAATCCTTTTGATCATTAAAGTTAATGGTCAATTGTTACAACCTATTTTCTGGGTGTTCTTAACACGTGGCACACCAGTATAGTTCCACATGGTGAAAACTAATATTTTATATTAAAAATTACAGAGATTCATAAAATATATATACAGAATTATAAAATATTTAAAAGGTTCAAATTTATATAAATTATAAAGAAATGTAAAAAACATGAAAATGTATATAAAATATAGAAAATTGTTAAAAAGTTATGAAAATATAAAAAAGTATACAAAATTATAAGTATTCCATACCTCGGTCTGACCAAAGTGTCTTTATGGGTAAACTTAGTTATTTCTCCACTTCCACATGGAACTCTTTAAATTTATCAAAGTTTTCACTCTTGTAGTGCATTAGATATACATACCCATATCTAGAATAGTCATCAATAAATCTTACATAATACTCGTAACCACCTGTTGCACTAACATTCATGGGGCCACATATCTTAGTGTGCACAAGTTCTAGGGGTTATTCGGCCTCGTTTCTTTTGAATTAAAAGATTGCTTAGTCATCTTACCTTCCAAGCAAGATTCACATTGTGGAAGATCAACTTTTTTCACCCAAAATTGGATTTAGAAGTTTCGAGGGTAAACTTGAAATTTTGGCTAGGAATGAGTTCAAAAATTTTGAAGTACGGTAACCTGAAAATATATTCGACTATGGCTTTTTGGAAATTAAATAATTTTTTGAAAATAATGTAGAAAAGACCTTTAATTTTAAAATGTGGACTGTTTTGAAAATTGGGTTAAAATTGAGAACACACAAACATAAATATACCAAAATTTTAAAAATTGCCCTATTTTCCCCAATCTACAGAAGACTCATGAAACTTTCTTCTCCCTTAAAATCCCCAAGGACCATTCATCTATTTTGATCTTCACCACTTCAATTCTTTTGATTTTCATCATCCTCCAAGCATTAAACCTCTCTAGAATTCCATAAAGAGCACCAAAAACACCATTAATTTTAATATCGTTCAACTTTCAGATTTTCTTGGATTTACACCAAACGTTCTTTTTTCTCCAATCAAGGTAATGTTTCATTTTCCTAATAGTTTGTTATGAACTCTAGCTATTTAAATCGAGTTTTTATCTAATGAATCAAAGGTTTTGTGTAAATGTCGAAATTTAGGGCATTAAATTTGAGATTTTGAATGAAATCGATGTTTTAAAGTGTTTTTAAACTCTTTTTGATATTATTAGAAGGTTTCTAAACTCTCCTTAAAGTTTTATTAAAAGTTTTTAAGGTTTTGTTAAGTTTTCATGAAAAATGGTCATTGTACATCGAAATTTTGTAACCAAGATTATGAGTAGTTTAGAGCGGTTTGAAGGTTGAGAATCATTCTTAGGTAAGTAATTAGATGATTGGAATTGGTTTTAAGCAAAGGGGACATGTAGGAATTGAGATTTTTGCGTTTTGAGTAAGCTAATCGAAAATTTTAGTTCTAAGAGAAACTAGCTTAGGCTTGCGTTTTTTGTTGATTTAGGTGAATCTATGGCTGAATATTAATTATGTTTGTTGTGTAATCTATTTTGGGTGAAGATTCAAAACTATTATAGCCTTCGACGAGCAAGGCGAAAGGAAAGGAAAAGCTAGTTTAACCTTTCGGCGACTAGGCGAAAGCGCTAACGGTGAGTATTTGGAATCACTGCTTGTAGACACAAATCATAGCGTTAAATGTGAGCTTAAGATTAGCCTAAACTATTATCCTAAGTTTCAAGTGTAAGCTTTCTTATTTCCCTCATTACTTTTGCGAAATATGTGATTATGCAATGTGGATTGAGTATTATGATGTGTTAATGTGATATGAGTTATATGTTTGTGATAGTTATTGTGAAAAGTGTTAGTTGTAGGCATGATAATGATGTTGTTGTGTTATTGATGTAAATGTGCAGTGAAAGTGTGAAGAAAACGGTAAGTATATATGTGTTTTATTGTGGATATTTTGGCCTGGTGACATTTTGAGACCGTTGGATATAGTTGGCATGCTATAGGATTTGTAAGTACTCACCCATGTATTGTGATTTGAGGCATTGAGCCCCGAGATAGTTTGGGAGAGATAAGAGAATATGAGCTTGGCTCTATTCAATAGGATATGTTGGTGTGTTAGAGAGTGTTAGCTAAATGCTATGCTTTTGGGATACATTCGACTCTTCAAGTTAATGCTGTGTTGGAGATTCGTGTATCCAATGTGTAGTGATAGAGCCCACTTTTATGTTTCATGGTCTCAAGTGCTAATTTATCATTAAATGAAGACATATGTCAGTTTATGTGATTACAAAGTTAGATGTGTTGATAGTTGATGCATAAATATTTTAGCATTCACTTTAGTTAAATATGTATGAATTTGTGCTTTAGATGTTCTCATTTAACGTATGGTATCATATTTATTGGTAGTTTTTCCAATCATTAACAGAGTTTGTTTAAGCTCATACACTTTTTCCTAAACCTTTGCAGATAGTTAGTGTTTCCAGTGTGGGCGATGCGGAATTCTAAGGAAGTGATCCAAATTAGGCTTTAGTATTTAAGTAGGTGATATTATTTTTATTCTTTGAACTGTGGTAATAAAGGTAATGTGGTAGAGTTTTTGGTTGATTATCATATCTTAAATGGTTGTTTTGATTTTATACTAATAGGATTTGATGGTTGTTGTTATTATATTATTGGTTTTGTTTTGGTTTAAGTTATTGATGTTGTTTTTTCAACTGCAAGTATGGTCATTTTGATGTGGAATAATGAATTTGTGGATGCATGTTGAAGTGGAAAATGTTTGAATGTTTTATATGCCTTGTATTACAGTGATTTTGGACGAAATGTACATATGTATCGATATTTGACGCATAAGTATCGATACCTCCATCTTGTAACTATTGTGCAATAAACAATAGCTTTTTTTGGTATCGATACCAGTTCTCGAGTATCGATACTCGGGGTAAAAATATAGATACTTTTGAATTGTATCGATATATTGTTGGGTTTTGAATTTTGAAGAAAAACAGAATGTTAAAGAGGTATCGATTTTCCAAACAATATTGATACCTATTTTGAGAAATATCGATACCAGCGAGTGTGTATCGATACTTACGTGACTTATTTGGAAATTTTTATTTAATGGTCCTTAAACATGTTTTTAACTTGTATTAAGGTCGTTTAGTGTATGTTTAGTAAATTTAATATTGCCTAAAGTATTTTAGACTTAAATATTCTATAAATGCTTAAGTGTGGCGATGATTATATGAAAATGAGACTATGCGGAATGTGTGAAGTTGTGACGTTTGGTGTAGCATCCTGTTACTCGAGCTCGATGACCGGGCTTGATATAATGTGTTACATAAGTGAATTTAAGATGTTGTCTTTCACAAGTCCAGTGATCCTTTCTCGGTTAATATGACTAAGTGTCAAATGTCAAAGATACGCCTTATTAGAGTAAGAAGTTTTAAGTCTTTTATTCGATATTTCAGTCTCAAGCAGTGTGTACATCTTTGGTATGATAAAATAGAGATTATTTGACATCCATCTATTACAGATAAGATTGTGATTTCTAAATATTGCAATTCTATTATTAAAAGTCACGATCAAGTTGTCTTTATATAAAGATGCAACTTAAATAAAAATTTTTTGAAACATGGTACATAGAAAACATATCTTAAAATAATCTTCCTAAAATTATAAAAATAAAGATGTACATCTCTCACTGCTTTAGTTGCCATATTTGTCTTGTGGTCTATTAGATCCTCCACTAAACAAGCTTCACTCATTAAGATTTACATACATTTTTCTTTGGTAGCCAAGTATTCCTTCCACTCTTTACAGTTTGTCGTGAAGTGCCATTTCTTACTATAAAATAAGCATTTAGACTTAGATAAGTCTTTAGGCATTTTGGTTATCTTCCTCTCCACTTATGTTCACCTAGAGACCTTAACATTACCTTTCTTGGCACACTTTCCCTTCCCTTTTGAGGAAGTTGTGATAATTATGTTTGCTTTTGCTCTTCAGACCAGTTGACCGCCATTCAACATCAACTCATAGGATTGTAATTCCTTCATGAGTTGTATAAGCATCAGGTTTTTATTTTCAAGGTTATATGTGGCCCGAAAGCCAGAAAAATCCTTCGACAAGTTCTTAAACACTATCTCAATTGAGTGTTCTGGTCCAAATTGGTCTCATTGTCCAAGGCCTCGGCAAAGTATCTCATAAGAGAAACCATCTGATCTTTGGCTGGAGCGTCGAGCTTCTGTTAAGCATGTTGAAAATTCGAGTTTGGAAAACGCAGCGAAAAATAAATTTAGGGAAAAATCAGAGTTTTAATTTTTTTCCAAAACAAGAACTAGGTTCTAATATCTAAAACAATAAACACTTTATCAAAATCGTACCGTTTCAATTCATCAAGGATGAACACTTCGACCGAGTAGTCTTATCTACTATCCTCGAGTTCACGTTTGCCGAGTGTTAGAAAGTTTTTCATAAAAATTACCAATAGGTTAATTTCTCAATTTCTCTAAACTTTTGGACCAAGTTATAAATAAGAATAATATCTTCAGAAATTTTCTAAAATAATCTCTTCAGAGAATTTTCTCTCTAAAACTTTCTCTTGAATTCAAGTGTGTGTAAATAATAACTCAAGGCTCTCTTTAAATAGGGAGAGTTTAGAGAGTTCAATTATGATTAAACTTAATCACTTTAATATTAAATTAATATAATATTTATCTTGATAAATATTATAATAAATATAATATTAAATCTTATTAAATAAATAGAATATTTATCTACAAGATAAATAATAAATTAAATTTAATATTAAAATAATCACTTTAATATTAAATTAATAAAATACTATTAAGATAAGTATTAAATTAAATTTAATATTTTTTGAAAGGTAAATTCATTAATTCATTCAATGAATGAAACCATACAATTCAGGGGAAAAATAGTACACACTCGTCGTAGATAATGAAAGATAAGCTCCATAAACACAAAAAAGGCTTTAGCTTCAGCATCAATAGAACATTATGACACGTTAACAATTGGCTTTGTCGCAACTCAAGCACGACATATCTGGAGTGATTATAAGCATTTAATATGATAAGAAAATTAGCCCGGATGGTTCAAAGTGGCGAGCAAAAATCAACAAAAGAATCTAGCATTCACCAAACTAGAAAGGACGACAACAAAATCATCCCTAAAATCACTTGTAAAATTAAGATTACATGCATAAGCAAGACTAACAAACGTGCTATAAGAACAAAAAAAAAACTTCTAAAACTGAAGACTTATTAAACAATGATAAAACAAACAAAAAACATATAAAACTTAAGACATAAAATATCCAAATCAACTCGTGAAATCATTTATTATTCTAAAATACTCTCAAAACAGAAACATATTAAGAAGCTGATGAATAACCACGCACTTTCCAAGAAAACTATTGGTGGCCAGTGGAGTTTTAGCAAACAACAGACATCGTTATTTGTCCATCACAACTTGTGAAGACAATAAAGATACCTACAAAATATATCTGTAAACTGAAAAGAGAAAAGACATGTGCAGTGAATGAAAATGAAAGAAATGGTTGGTAGGAGGGAGAAAAAGGCAGGCGATAACCAACCTGAGGCTGACACTATCGCTTAAGAAGCAAACAGCTTGGAGAAAAGTTTTTAGGGTTTTTCTTTTCTAAGTTGAGTTTAAATTAAATTAAATATCAAATATATTAAAATATTATTATTATTGGAATAGTTAATCTGAAATCAATTTTTTGGTAAAGTCTCAGTAGGAGTGTAATTCTTCCACTACTCAACCACCAAAGACTCACTGTCACTGATCATTTCCTGACTACTGAAATGCCACTATCACAGTTGTCAGCACCCTAAGTTGGTTCAGTTTCTACCGGTTCAGTCTGGACCAGTGATGATCTTACTAGTTTCGTTCAGCCATTAGTTGGACTGTAGATCCGGTTTCACATACTTCGACCAGTTTTTTGGTCTTGGTCTAAGTTTTGGGCCTAACTTACGAAATTATGTCTAATTTTCAAGTTCAATTACCCATTGGGCAAATTATCTAACTTGAAAATTAATTTTCAAAAATATCATATTAATTTTAATTAATTTGATTAATTTTATCAAAATTAATTTTCCCAAAAATCAATTAGATTTTCTAGATTAAATTTTCAAGAAAATTCTTTAATCAAATTCTCTAGTTGAACAATTCTTATAATTGCCCAATTTAATTCAACATCGAATAAATCGACTCAAGTAAATTATTTCCAAAGTTGTAGAATTTTCTTCTAATTCAAATGCAATTTGATCGAGCTTTTGTTAAGCTAGCGAAGGGACCAATCGAACATATATAATTAAGCTCTAGTAATTACAATTATATCTAGAAGCATCATTCCAATAATTCACAATTACTTAATCATGGAGTCAATTCACAAGAAGTATCATGGTGGAAAACTCCTTATTGTATAGTATCATGGTGGAAAACTCCTTATTGTATACTCTTTACAAAAGCAATTCATCTAACTGCTTTATCCAATGACCTCATTATGTGTGTTACCCTCATATGATATCCTTGATTCCTTTGAGTTAAACTCGTTAACTCAATACTGTAAAAGCCCGTCTTTTAGTGGTGTCAAAAATAGTGGTTTTGGGGCCACAAATCTGACAAGTGAGTTTGTATAATTAGTATTTAAATTATATGAGTTAATAATAATTTTTATTGAATTCTGATTTGAGGAATTTTAACCAACTGAATTAAAAGTTAGTAAGAGTGGTTTGGTTAAAAAGTCAAGTGGTTATTGAAAATGAAGTATTAGGACCTCGTTTACGTAATTTAAGGCCATAAATATTTTTATTAAATATTTTTAAAGTCGTATTATATGTGAATTAAAGTTTGGTCTGGTAATTTTGATGATTTATTACTTAATTACTGTAAAAGGATTAAATTGTAAAAAAGGTAAAAATCGATTGTTATAGATTTAATATAGTAAAAGGACCAAAATGGTAATTAAACCATAGGTCAAAAAGTCTAAGAGGTGGTGGCATGATTAAATCCACTAACCTTTCGGCTATTTGCTCATTTAATCCTAATTAGTTTAAGATTAAATTGAAATTAAGCTTGTTTAATCAATAATTAAAAAAGAATTGAAAGACCAATTGTGTAATTGCACCCTCCTTAAATGTCAGATGGTATGAATGGTGTGGAATTCTAGTTTGTGGTTAATTGCTATTAGATCCTTATTGATTAGTAATTAAAGAAAAAGGGTTAAATTATAAAAGTCGTAAAACTTAATTACTATTAGTTTATTTGAGTTAATTAGTTATGAAATCATGAGTGGGGGATTAAAATGGTAGTTAACCCATAATTAAACATGGTGAGTGGTGGAATTTGTCTTTAGTGTAAAAAAAATGTTAATTTTATATTTTAAAGTATTAGTAAGTTAAGTTAAAATAAATGAAAAAAAGAAGGAAAAAAATACCATTTTTATTTCTTGTGTTCTTCTTCCCCAAGCCGAAACACCATAGTTAGGGATTAGAAAGCTTCGGCCAAGTTTAGGCCCGCCGATAGGTAAGTGAAAACTTATTTGTTTTTAATAATTTTTATGTTTTTGAACTTATATTAGCTTGATCTAGCTAACTCGGGGACTAATTTACAAACTGTCAAATGTTATGAGTTATGCCATTGATGAGTTTTTTATTTTCTTGAAGTTTTATGAAAGATTATTGTGTTTGGTTGCTAGATAGAACTATTTTGTAAAGTAGTTTTTGTTGATTTTAATGTTGAAGGACTAAAATGTGAAAATAGTAAAAGTACAAAGACTTGGTGCAAAATAACAGCAAGTATAGGCTGTAATGAAGGGGTTAATAGATCGTCTAAACTTATATTTAATAGAAAATGGTTAAATTGCATGATTTGGACCTACAGACTAAATTGCATAAAAATGAAATGTTGGGGTTAAATTCGTAAAGATGTAAAAATGACTTAATTGCATAAAATGAGTTAATCTTACTGTTGAAATTATTTAATTGAATGAAAATATTATTTTAGATCAAGAACGAGTGGAAAACTAAGGAAAAGAGAAAATTATTGAATAGTCCCTGTACTTTTGTCATTGCTGCAATTTAGTCAGGTAAGTTCGTTCGATTAATTTTATACGTTTTAAATTTATATATGAAATGAAATTTATCTGTTGATTGCTAATTAATGTGTTGATATATGATAATCCAGAACTGAAATAATGGTTGATAAAATACAGGTTATTATTAATATCTCTTGAACCAATGAACGTAAGATTGAGTACGATTGGTATGTCAATAAGTTATTTTGCACACAGTACGGGCTTGATATGACATGTGATGAGGATTCCTTTATATTTTCCTATTCACTAAATATACCGAAGTTCTGCATTTGTTGCGGACTATCGTGTTATATTACAATGTTTTCTGGCGTGTTATTGGGGATGAAGGTTAGCCTACGAGCTAGGCACTTAGTGCCAAGGCGTGTTATCGGTTGGATTAGCTCATATGAGCGTATGACGTGTTCTCGGATAGTTAAACATGTACTTATATCTATATATCGTTTATCAGTAATGTTTTTGCTTCAAATCTCTTGTTATAGAATTGTTAAAAAATTATTCATGAATCTCCTGATAACATTGTAGCTTGATAATGAATGATCTTATACTTGTTTATGTATAAACTCAACTATTGTGATCTGTGGTTGACAGGAATTTTGTTAAGAATTTGTTATTTGAATTATTATGTTTAATTCAATAAGCTTTATCTTTTAATCGATGAACTTACTAAGCTTTATAAAAGCTTACTCATGTTTGTTATGTTTTTTTTGTAGATAATATTTTATGGATAATCGGGCGATCGAATCAACTCGAAGATTCACACTATCCAGGAATCTTTGGTAGATTTTAATTTTGTATGGCTTGTATGACATGTAGTAGGGTTAATGAAATTGTTATAAGTTTATATCTATATGTTGGTTGGTTGGTTGGTTGTTTTTGATAATATAAACTTTAGAAATTCCTATAGTATGCCAAGATAATTCTTAATTTGTTCTCAATGTTTGATCATGAATGATAGTAATTGGTTTGGATCTAGGCATGGTGTTTGAGGTCAAGGTAAGCAAATTCAATGTGTGTGTATGGTGGCTTGTATGTTTGATTTAAGATATGAATATTATAAGTACTATGTGATGTGAATTTGAAAGCCAACTTAGTTAAGTTTAGGTGAGCATAATTGGCATGTTTTGGTTGCCCTTGATGTGTTTTAAGGTGTTACAATGTTGAACTTTGGCTACTGTCTAGACTTGTTTCAATAGAAGTCCTCAAGGTATCAGTAGAAGTCTCAGACCAAAACTACCTTGCTCATTGGAGTGCGTTATATCGATAAAAGTCCAAGTTGTATTGGTAGAACCCAAAGTTGTATCGGTAGAACTCCTAGTTTTATCAGTAGAATTCTATAGCATTTTCAAGGTCTTTCCATTTTTGAGTTCTACTGATACTTGTCCACCTAAGTATCGGTAGAAATCCTTCAGACTTTAAAAACTCGTTAAAAATTAAATTATTTCAAGACTCTTTAAAATGTTTATTTTGTCTAACTTAAGAAATTTTTTAAAGTCCTCGTAAGCTCGATTAAGGCCCATAAATGAATGTATTACTCTGATATGAATTATTATGAAATTCTGTTAGTTAAATTGGCAACTTGATGTTATATGTTATTGATTATTCTGGATTGTATGGTAATACGTCGTAACCCTAATCCTATGACAGGGATGGGTTATGAGTGTTACAAATACAATCCTATTTTATCTCATTGCGACCACTGTGTCTTCTTAATGATTAATATGATCACTATCAACAAATGACTGTGATAAATTGCTCGTTCGAGAATAAGTAACTCGTGGGCACGTTTCAAATTTATAAATCCACACAATGCCAATGAGAAGATATAGTTAACTCTTTAATTGAGCTATGAATTTCACTATTACTAGTAAAGCCATGCCATACACAAGTCATGTACCCAACGTACCGACTATCGGCGCGATCATCTTTAGAGTATAAGCCTCCACTTATATCAAAGCACATGAGTTACATATGCATGGTCAGTTACTAACTCAAAATTTAGGTAAATCACGCCATGAATGTAACAAGTGAATTAATTTACAAATGGATTCAGAATTAATTCATCTTGGGTCTAGTCTAATGTATCATTCTACCAATGAATACATATATGTCTCTACCTATTAGTCAATTGCTCCGATAGCCAAGACTAGCCATCTCCTCAATTGGAATTGTAGACGACATAATAAACCTTCTCACTGTTTGAATCAAATGCTCACTTTGATTCTTTTATAGGATTACAGACTCATTTAGATTATCTACTGAAGTAAGTTGTCTTTGTCACAATGTAAACATTCTTACAATGCCACTTATCATCAGTTTGAATTTATAAAATCAATGAGCTAATATTTATTCATCACAATTTTGCTATGCATGAAAAATATGAAAGACAGAAATACAAAAAACATAATAGGGAAATGTGAAATTTATTTATTCATTGTTCAATTACATGTTTAGTACAATATGGGCACATTTCCCAATAGTAGATTCCTAGGCCACTCGACCTTTTGACTGATAAGACTCAGTTAAGAGTTATAAACTCTGATTCCATCGTGGAGTGAGCAATACACGTTTATTGAATAGACTTCCAAAAAATAGCTGCTCTACCCAAAGTGAAGACGTACCACTTGTAAAACTAACTTTATCAATTACTCGGTTCGTATCACAGCATCCCTCTAAGGCTGTAGGGTATCTGAAAAATTCCAACTTCTAAGGTAGTGTACTTTAATTTCACTCAAGACCATTTGGGGAAAGCTCAACCTTAATAACTAGCATAGTAAATTACGGAGCATGACACTCCCTCACTTACTCTGTCGATGCCCTCATCGAAATGAAGCCACACTTTTTAGCAACATTGTTCCATCAAGTTGACATTTAGTCTCAATACCATCTTGGGCCTTCAAGGCTTAAGATTATGATCCATTCAATGCGTATCAAACATAGACTCGAACTTGCTTTATCTCAATCGTTAGTGTAGTCTTGTTTATGCCAATTCCTCCACTGAATACTCGGATTCAATGCCACATAACATAATCATCAAGTTACAACCTTGGGGAACCATTAATGGTTTGAACCTCTGTCGACTAAATATTACCATGTATTTGATACTAAAAAAAGCATCCTTCTAGATGTGACACTATAACAGCCTATTTTCCAGTAGTGTCAGAAATAGTGGTTTCAGGACCACAATTTCGACAAGTAAGTTAGTAATTATTTAATATTTATGAGTATGTATTAGTGTCACAATAAAATTTGGTTAAGAAATTTTAATATTTAGATAATTAATTTAGTAAAAATAACTAAATTTTAAAAGTTACAAAAGTAAGTCAATAATAGGTTATATATGTTAAATGGATATTAAAACATGAAGTGAGGGTTTTATAAGGTAATTAAACCTTATTTCATTGTAGTGGACGGTTTGGTTTGGTGTATCATTAATTTTTTGTTAATTTTAATGGTCAAAAGGTAATTAGGTAATAAATAAACAAAAAACAAAAGATGAAAGTTGTCATCTTCTTTGTTTTCTCTTGCCAAAAATCGAAACTTCATGGTTGAGGGAGCTTAAAGAATTGGCCAAGTTAAATTAGTTACAGGATATGTATTTTTCCTTCCATTTTTCATGAATTTTATGTCTTTGAGATCGTTTTAGCTTAATCTAAAGGGATTATTTTACACAAGTTGTAAAATGAATGATAAATGTGTGAAATAGAGAGAACTTTGGGTTTCTATAAGAATAAAAATAGTTCAGATAGGCTCAAGATGCGAAGAAATTCGATAAAAATCGACTTTTGAGCAAAGGGGTAAAATGGTCATTTTGTCAAAGCTTAGGGGCAAAATGGTTATTTTACCGAAGATGTGGATTTTTTTTAATTGCTTAATTCTATTTAGTGATTAAATGAGTGCGTTTTTCTATTTTAGATCAAGAATTGCCAAATCCGAACCTAAACCGGGGGAAAGCCAAGCAAATCGAATACCCCGACTAGTCGTGTACGTTTTGTAATCCGAGGTAAATTGTATGTAAATAATACAACTATGTTGTTACCATATGTGTTTGAATTATTATCAAATCGATATAGCATAAATTGCTTGATTGTGGAACTAAGAATGTATATTGAAATTGAGATAATAAGACTCCTGTTGGAACATTATGAAGTAAATCGGATATTCATGCCATGATAGTTGGGTCACTTGCGTGAGCTAGTGTAAGACATGTTTGGGACATGCATCGGCCACATTATGAGAGCCAGTATAAGACCATGTTTGGGACATGGCAACGGCATTAAGACGAGTGCTAGTGTAAGACATGTTAAGGACATGCATCGGCCTCGAGACGTAAGCTAGGGTAAGACATGTCTGGGACATGCATCAGCTACGAGATGTGTTAGTGTAAGACCATGTCTAGGACATGGCGTCGACACGGATATGCGAGAGCTAGTGTAAGACCATGTCTAGGATATAACATCGGCCTTGGTGATGATAGATAATGTAAGACCATGTCTGGAACATGGCATCGGCAACGTAACCCATGTTGGGGGCTTATGGAATGTCTGATAGCGTTCCAAATGGTTCAACGGTAAGAATCATGATTTTAAGTTAATGAAGAAAAGTATAACTTTGTGGTGAGTGTGTAACAGCCTAATTTTCAGTGGTGTCGGAACAGTGATTCGAGATCACTAAATCCAACAAATGAGTAGGAAACATTATTAATTTAGTAAGTATAAGTTAATGTGAAGTTAAGAAAAATTTTGAAATAGTGAATAGTGTACTAAAAATAAATATTAAAATAATTAGAATAAAAAACGAGGTATCAAGAACTCGAGAATTTTAAATGGAGCCATAAATATTTTTATAAATATTTATGGAGTGTTAATAAGTTAGTATTAAAGTTTCGTCAAGAAATTTTAAAGTTCTGATAGTTAATTGAACAAAAAGGACTAAATTGTATCAAATACAAAATTGTGGGAAATGATTAAAAAGCTTAAATGATAAAAGAAAGAGGGTTTAAAAGGAAAATAGACCCAAGGTCTCTTTGGGCTGGACGGCAAGGGCATGAAATCAGTAAGAAAATAAAGAGAATTAAGGGCAAAATTGGAAAATTGCAAAATTTACTTAATAAAGTTAGGACTAAAGTGGAATTATCTAGATTTCTCTTTATTTTTCTGCATTCTCATCTGGAAAAATGCCATGGAAGAGTTCCCTTAAGATGATTTTTCATATTTTTACTTCAAGTAAGTTCAATTCTTGATTATTTCTTAAAATATTTATGTTTTTTGTGACTTTTACAACTAGGTCCACTTGTTGAATTCATTAGTTTTTTTATTCTATGAAAGAAATTGAAAGTTTCTATGAATATGTGCTGGAAGTATATGATGATTTGGCATGGAAATTAGAGCTTTAAATTGTTTATATACTAATTTTATTGAAAGAATTGAATAGAAAGTGAATGTTTGGGACCTAATTGTAAAAGCGTTTGAAGTTAGAGTTTTATGTGGAAATGCTGAATTTCAATAGTTATGAAATAACTTATAATGTCTAGTAAATGTATTAATTGAGAAAATTATCTTAATTGAGGGGTTAATTGAGTAAGGACTGAATTGTATGAATTGTGAAATTTGGGGCAAAATGGAAATCAACATTTTGCACTAAAACTGTTTTGGACAGAAGCAGTAGTCTAACTTTGAAAAATCACCAAAAATTATAGAAATGGAATTAAAGGATGAATAAATGTGAAATTAAATCTTATTGAGTCTAGTTTCTTATAGAAGAAATGATGTACGCAATGGAATTTTAAATCATGAGATATGATAAATTTTGTGAGACAAGGTCAGAATGATTTCGGGTTCCCCTATTTTGAATTTGTAAAATCATCAAAAATTGTATAAAAATAATTAGGGGCTTAAATTTATATTTTTAGAATTCTGAATGAGTCTATTTTTAAGAGAAATAAACAGAAACATCAATCGAATCCTTTACTAGGAGATAATTAATTTTTAGTGAAGAAGAGTCGGAACTGTCAGATAGCAGAACAGGGGAGAATTCAATGAATAAACTGTATTAATTGGACCAACCAAAAATTATGAAATTTTTATGGTAAGAAGATATGTGAGTCTAGTTTTAGGGAAAATTATCGGATCTTAATTTGGAGTTCTGTAGCTTCAAATATAAATAATTTAGTGACTATGACACGGGTGGATAGCTTGAATATTCACATAAGTAATTAGTGAAAATTATGGATAAGGTTACTTACAAGTGTGTTATTTATACCAAGGATGTGGATGGAGAGGAGGAGGAGGAAAAAATATATGAATGGCTCATGCTCATGTATAAATTGATCACATGCCCGATTATAATTGATAAGTGTTGGATTAGAAATGATATAATGTTTTATTTGGAACATTTATTATGAAATTATGATTTTCGTTATAATACAAAAATTGAACTTGTGAGTTTATATGGCTAAATTTTAGTGATTATTTGTTAATTTTATGAATTTCATGATGTGTTATTTCATATGTACTGATGATTAAAATCGTGAATAATGTAAAAGCATGAAAATTGAATAAATGATCAAATTGAGCATTTCAGTTCAGTGACAAGATGAATTGAAGGAAAAGACCATGGTTGGACCATGGCAATAAGTGATAAGTGATAGCTTGGCTACACTTATCGATCAAGGACAAATGAAAGTGATAAGTAATAGCTTCGCTACACTTATCGATCAAGGACAAGTGAAAGTGATAAGTGATAGCTTGGCTACACTTATCCGATCAAGGACAAATGACAAGTGAAAAGTGGTAGCCGGCCACCGATCGATGAAAAGTGGTAGCTTCGCACCGATCGATGAAAAGTGGTAGCTCGGCTACCTAATCGATGAAAATGGTAGCTCGGCCACCGATCGATGAATAGTGGTAGCTTCGGCTACAAGTGATAAGTGATTTCCGTATAAGACCATATCTGGGATATGGCATCGGTGTGATATATGCTACTGTATAAGACCATATCTAAGATATGGCATCAGTGAGATATGTGATTCGTGTAAGACCATAGCTGGGCTATGGCATCGATATATGAATATGTGTAAGACCATAGCTGGGCTATGGCATCATTATGTGAAGATGTGTAAGACCATAGTTGAACTATGGCATCGAGAAAACGGAGTACTCAATTCCGTAAGGCGTTCATTAATTTGAAAACGTTTGGTAAGTCTTACATGGAATTATGTGATACAAGGAAGCATGAGTTGATAAGATATGAGTATAGAACTTGGTTGATAAATGAATTCATTTGTGATTATATAATTGTTCATATTGAATGTACTGTCCATATGTATTGATAATTCAAATGTTTTAATGAATAAAGTTCCGACATGGAATAAATTGAACACGAGACAAATAATTATGAAATTGAACTCGAAATTCATGAAAATGACGGTTATTAATATATGAAGACATGAGACATTGATATATGAATATGGAAAATGTTTGATAAATGTGTTTATTCATAATTATGGAATTATATACCTCATGTGTACTATTTGCATAAAGATGATATTTCAAATACTTTGGTTATTTAAGCTTAAATATGAAATAGTATGAAATCAAGATAAGTTGTTATGAAAATATATTTAGATTACGAGATATAGCTGATATATGTTGTATGATTACATAACATGAAATTGTGTATATATATGAGAAATTTAATGAGAATTGAGCCCATACACGTTTTTTGTTATTTATATGAAGTGTACGACTGACAAGGGTGATGAAGTTATAAACAGAGAGTTACACGGGTTGAAAACACGGGCGTGTGACTCTCCAAAGTGTGAAAATTTTCTAAGTGTTGCAAAAGTTTCATATGATTACCGTTTGGTCCCGAACCATCCTGAATGTATGTTTTGGGCCCCGTAGGCCCATATAAGGGACGTTAAACATATGCATGAAAGTTTTTAATTTAGAAGGAATTTTATGGCTGATTTTTACATGATTGATCATATTAAGTTCGGTAATGCCTCGTACCCTATTCTAGGCTCAGAATACGGGTAGGGGGTGTTACAGTGTAACACTCCTAACCCGTATCCGTTGCCGGAATAAGGTTATGAGGTATTACTTGACTGAACAAAACTTCTATAAGGTCAAAGATACTTACCAGACATAAATTATCAACAATGCAAACCTATCTCATTGAATTTCCATAAGAGCTCTTATAAATTTCCAAAATGACTCACTATCAAAACATAACCGAATATCTAATAACAAATTAACTACTATCAAGTTATAACTAAAACATTTCAACATATTAGTTCAATTATAAGGCTTTCTAAACAAAATGAGCAAGCCATCTTCGCATGGCTATAAAGTATACAAAGTCGAAATATCATTCTACCTATAGTCTATCCTATACATGCCTTAAACCATGATGATATACAATCTTCTCAACTCACATAATGACTCGATAGTGTGATGATATCTTCGGCTCTTCCAACTCGAGCTAAAGTATAAACCTATAAGAAATGGAAAAGAGAACACGGAGTAAGCTTCAATGCTTAGTAAGTTTTAAGCAATGCAAACAATTAATTTACTTATAGATCGATTATTTCAAATTTTCAAGAAATCATTCCTAGATAATTGCCATTTTGGCCAAGTATCCATGAACATAATGCATTTTTAGCAAATTCACCTCACTTGAATCTGAACTCAATTAAAACCAAATATTGAAATCACAAATAAGATCATAAGAACTCGAAAAGCATCTCATTAACTAGTTTTAACCATGTTTGCAACAAAATCACAAATTCACTACAAGCTGTCTTCCTAAGCAACAGTCACTAAATTATTTATAACTGGAGCTAAGAAACTCCAAATCAAGTGCCATTAATTTTCCCCGAAAATAGGCTCATATATCTTCCATCCATCAAATTTTTAGAATTTTTGGTTTGAGCAATAAATACCAGATTTTTATTGAAGTTTCCCCTATTTCACTGTTTGACTAATCTGACCACTCTTCACTACGAATCAATTTTCTCATTATACAGTATTTGAAATATGTTATTTTTTATTTCATTTGAAACTAGACTCATTAATGAGTCTAAGAATATAAATTTTATCTTATAATCATCATTGTAAAATTTACAATGATTTTCTAAAAACAAAACAGGGGATTTCAAAGTCATTTTGACTCTATCTCACGCCACTTCAAATATCTCATTATCTACAATTCTTTTGTTTACACAGTTTCTTTTATAAGAAACTAGACTCATTAAGCTTTAATTACATAATTTATTCAGCTTCTAATTCAATTTTCACAATTTATGGTGATTTTCCAAAATCACGCTACTGTTGCTGTCCTAAGCAGATTTATTACAAATTTGCTCTTTCACACATTCCTTGCATTCAAATTATCTAAACATGTATATCATGTCATTCAAGATCGAACTCATATAACATAGGCATTAAAATGCTTCACTATCAGCTTTAGTTCAATTGAAACGAATAAAATACAATATCATATTCACATTTAATTTTCCATGATCGTAATCACCTAAAAATAAAATCATATACTTCCACAAACCTTTCCACAAGGACCAAGTGTTTATATTTGAATATAAACATAGAATCACTTCACATAACTTCACACATTTCCCGAATATATCACGATCACATTTATAGTCATAACACTTATTCACAGATGCATCACTTTATATATTTATAATTTAATTCAAATCAAAATCGCATACAGTACATGATACATACCGCCAACTTAATATGTAATGCACTTTCAATTTGTCAACTTAGTGTAGGATCTTGTAATTGTATACTTTTATCAAATTCATCGGCATTTGGCCTGCTAGGTATAAAACCCGAAATTATATTACCAAGACAAAGCTCGGGACTTTAGCTCCGATACATTTCAAGCACGAAGCTCATGGGACTTTAGCTGGATATATTTCAAAGACGAAGTCTGGGGACTTTAGCCGGATACATTTCAAAGACGAAGCTCGGGACTTTAGCCCGGATATATTTCCAGCACGAAGCCTGCAGGACTTTAGCTCGGATACATTTCCAGCACGAAGCCTGCGGGATTTTAGCCTGGATACATTCCCAGCACGAAGCCTGCGAGACTTTAGCCCGGATACATTTCTAGTGTCTTGCATATTTATTCACATGTAAACACATTTCACATAACATATCACATT
The DNA here is from genome assembly GCF_025698485.1 of Gossypium arboreum. NCBI lineage: Eukaryota > Viridiplantae > Streptophyta > Magnoliopsida > Malvales > Malvaceae > Gossypium > Gossypium arboreum. The sequence goes on from NC_069075.1 coordinate 134,673,532, forward strand.
AGCAATTCAGTTGCTTCATTCGAATATAAGCACAAAATGTACACCTACCCTTTAACTTTCGGTTCAATAATCATACATAAAGAACACATAATCTTTTCACTATCCCAGTTTCACTTTTAATAACCATTCGGCTATAGGCCATATTCACAAATTATTTCACACACAACCTCGATCAAGTAGGAACAATAGTCACAATTCATCTATTATACAAATATCCCATTCTTTGACTTTGTTTCATAATAGCTATTCGGTCACCACATATATACCATTCAATTCACATTCGACTTTATACAAACAAGTACAATAAAATTGTATACACATATTACACACTTTCACATCATCACTTAATAGTCATTCGGCCACATTATATACATAAATCATCCATTTCATATTCGGCTTTATAGCCTAAATACAATATACTTATTGCAAATCGAACTTGTAAAGGTCAAATAATTACTTATCATTTTAAATAATCTTAAGCGCACAGCAAATCAAATTTAATTACTTAAGGACTTACCTCGGACAACGATAATTGGAACGAGCCGACTAATCGACCACTTTGATTTTTCCCCCGATCCAAATCCGAATTCCACTTTTGCCAATCTAATTAATATCAAAATTAACTCACTTATTCAACATTTCATTAAATTTTATATAAAGACACATAATTTGGGCATTTTTCATTTTATCCCCTAATATTTCATATTTTTACAATTTAATCCCTATTTCAAAATAACACAAATTACTCAAAATTTCATCAAACCCCTGTTAGGCCGAATTTACCTTAGGTCTCTAGCAACCCATATCTTTTATTTATTTCACGTTTTGACCCCTCAATTTACAAATTTCTAAATTTAGTCCTTAATACACATTTTTATCAAAAAAAATCACTTAATTAAACATGAAAATCAAACATCAAAGATTTATTAATCATCATCAAACAACAATTTCATCACATAATAAACAATGAAAAATCTCAAATTCTTCATTAAATCCAAAAATTAAGGCATGGGTTTACTAGTACTCGAAGCAACGATCTCAAAAACGTAAAAATTATAAAAAAATCGAGTAAAACACATACCAGAAATAAGCTTTCAAAGTGCCGAATATTCAAAGCTTCCAAACTCATCTTTTTTCTTTTCACATTCGGCTATGGAGAAAGATGATAGCATAAAAAGACAAAAACACATGGCTTTTGATTTATTTAATTAAAATTTTTTTTAACATTTTACCATTTTACCATTAAAATAAATTCATATATACACAAATGCCAAACCAAATATCATCCACTATCTTATAAATGGGCTATTTACCATTTAAGGCCCTCATATTAAAAAGCCAAGGCCAATTGACACCTTTAACTAATAGCATGCAACTTTTACGTTTTACGCGATTTAGTCTTTTTTATTAAATCAAGCACACAACGATAAAATTTTCGTACGAAAATTTCACACATATCAATTCACATACTTTAAACACAGAAAATAATATTAAAATATTTTTTTTACTCGGATTCGTGGTCCCGAAATCACTGTTCTTACTAGGGTCTAAACTAGACTGTTACATACAGAGTGGTACAGGTACCTATTTGGTACGTATGAGATATGAGCTCAATATAATGTGTGACTTGTATGGATGGTAATGAGTAAGTTGTGCTTATGCCCACCTTTGTGTTATGAGCATGTTGATTATTGATAAATTGTTGTTTTATATCTATTTATATGTAACTTACTAAGCTTTTATGCTTACTCCCTTTCTTTTCCATTTTTCTTACAGTGCCGCCTAGTTAGCTCAAGGATCACAGGAGTCAGAGATATCGATCACACTATCAACCGAAGTATTCGGTATAGTTGGATTTATATTTTTGAATGTGGCATGTATAGGGTTTAGACTTTATTATTTTGTGTCTCTGAGAATTGGCCAAATGTGTTGTCTTGGGTTGAAGATCCTTCAATTTGTATTAAGTTTTGAATGATAGTTAATATTCATTTTTAATTTATAAAAGATGCATTACCATGGTTAAATGAATGTCTATTATGGCTAAATTGGTTATATGAATTGTGCTGGTGTTGGTATTAGTTGACATGTGTATGAAACTAGTTATGTAAGGTGGCAATGAGGCTTGGTAAATAGCCTTATATTGTCCACACCAGTAGACACACAGGCATGTATTTAGGTCGTGTGTGACACACTGTTTGCCCCATGGGTGTGTAGTCCGGCCGTGTGTCCTCTACACGTAAAAATTTCAAGTCAGTATGCATGGTAATAAATACACGGGCAGAGACACGGCCATGTGTCTCAGTAGTGTCTAGGACACGGCCCAGCACACGGGCGTGTGCCTTGACCGTGTGACATCTTGAGCATGCTGACAGCAGAAATAGAATGTCCATGTTTTTGCACACGGGCGTGTCGTGGCCGTGTGAGGGACACAGGCCATTGACACGAGTGTGTGTCTGGCCGTGTGAAAACCCCTGTAGGTGTGAATTGGAAATTAATTCTACACAAGTGTGGGACACGGGCGTGTCCTAGAATGCTTAGGCTGTGTGAGCCGCACGGGTCATCAGCACGACCATGTCGAAATGGTCACACGGGCGTGTTACCCTTTCATACGGGCATGTGCCCTGTTTTAAAGGCAATTTCTTAAGGTTGGTTTAAGGACCCAGAATGGTTCCGAATGGTTATCAACGAACGATTTGGGACTCGCAGGCCCATAATAAGAAGATTAAAGTAGAAATTGAAAAAGCTTAAATTTAAACCGAATCTCGGTAATTTGAGATTGGTTGTATGTATGAGATCAAGTTAGGTAATGTCTTGTACTCCATCCTGGTGTAGGTTACGGGTATAAAGTGTTATATTTAGTGGTATCAGAGCCATGGTTTACTCGGTTCTAGAACTAACTTAGCAAGAGTACGAGTCTAGCTATACATGTCATAACTGTATACTGATAGTGTGATGATTTCTGACCATTATAAATTATATTTTTATATAGTAAATGGATCCTGATAGAGCCATGGCAGATGACGTAGAAAGTAACGTGTTGGCTCCCGCTGAAGGGACTACGGTAGTAGAGAGTAAGCTCGTAACTATGGGCCAAGGTAGAGGGGCTAGAGAAGCCTATCTCCGTATGATGGACGCTTGGTACACGGATTTTGTTCGTGCGAATCCGAACACTCCACCTCCCCTACCTCCTCTGATTCCTCAATATGCTCCGGTAGCTCCGCAAGGTGCGAATATGTTTAGAAGAAAGAAGACACCGGTAGGCAAGATCCAGAAACAAGGGGCCGAGGAATTCTGGGCTAGCATATATAATGACCTAGAGAAAGCAGAGCTTTGGCCAGAAAATACCATTAGGGTATTTGATGAGCTAGCATGCACACCTGAAGAGTGCGTGAAATACGTAATATCGCTTCTACGAGGTTCAGCTTATCAGTGGTGGGACACTCTCGTGTCCGTTTTGCCGAGAGAGAGGATCACGTGAGAATTCTTCCGGGAAGAATTTCAGAAAAAAGTATATTAGCTAAAGATTTATAAACCAAAAGAGGAAGGAATTCCTAGAGCTAAAGCAAGGCCGAATGTTAGTGACAGATTATGAACGTGAGTTTGTGAGGCTTAGCAAGTATGCGCGGGAGTACGTATCTACAGAAGCCACCATGTGTAAGAGGTTTGAGGATGGCCTCAATGAAGATATCCTAGTGTTTATTAGCATCTTAGAGTTGCGGGAATTTGTAGCACTTGTTGAAAGAGCCTGTAAGGCTTATGAGCTGATTAAAGAGAGGAGGAAAGAGACTTTTGAGTCACAAGATTCAAAGAAGAGACAAATGGGGAAATCACATCAGTCTTCATCCAAAAGATCGAGGGAGTTCACTACCCGATCGAATGCTTCGATGGGGTCTTCGAATAGAATCAAGAACCGGCAGAACACAACTTCTAAATCCTAGACCACTTCAGTCGTTAGTGTCAGTAGCACTCGGCCAAATAGGCTAGAATGCTAGTAATGTGGTAGGCGTTATTTTGGTGAGAGCCAAGGGAATGAAAGGGGTTGTTTCAAGTGCAGATCATTGGAACACTTCATCCGTGATTGTCTTGAAGTAGATGAGAGAGGGAGAAAACAAGATGTGAAAGTGAGTAGTGCTCCTTTGAGGGGTAGGCTTCAGAAGAACCTTGGAAGTAGGGCTAGAAGTAGAGGCACGCTAAGAGATGCTGCGGTGAGGTCTGAAGGCAGAACGCTTGTAAGGACTTATGCTATACGAGCTCGGGAAGAGGCAGAGTCTTCTGACGTGATCAAGGGTACTTTTTCTACCAATGAAATATCTGTTGTTACTTTAATTGACCCGGGATCTACCCACTCTTATATTTGTATGGAATTGATACCTCGTATGAGTATGCTAGTAGAGTCCACTGAGCTTGTAATAAAAGTGTCCAATCCTTTAAGCAGACATGTACTAGTGGACCAAGTATGTAGAAATTGCCCTTTGACAATTAGAGGTCATTGTTTTTCGGCTAACTTGATGTTATTGTCGTTTAATGAGTTTGATGTAATCCTAGGGATGGATTGGTTGACTGTTCATAGTGTTGTAGTGGACAATGAGAAAAAGATAATTGAGTTGAAATGTGAAGACGTGAATGTTCTTCGAGTCGGACCAGATGAGTCGGATAATCTGCCTGTAGTTGTAATACCCTGAAAATATTTACAGTAAGATATCATCCTGGATATAGTAAAATAAGGAAATAAAGTGAAAAAAAAGAAGGAAATTTTGAGTTATGTCAATATTGAGAAGTATATTATGATATATTAATTCAAGAAAGGACTAAATTGTAAAAGTAAGAAAAGTTTTGTTGCACAAGAGTAAATACTCAAAATTTGAGGGGTTAAAGTGTAAATATGAAAAATTTGAAGGACCAATAGTGTAAATATTTTAAGAGTGGAATAATCTAGAAACTAAGGAAAATGGATGAATTAGGACCAAATTGAATAGATGAAGAACTATGAGGGACTAAATTATAATTTTACCAAATTAAATGATGACTCAAGGATGGAATTTTAAAAGATAATGAAGGGCAAAATGGTCAATTGGAAGAGAGAGAAATCTAGAAAGTAATAATAATGCTAGAGATATTTTGATATTTTATAATTATTTAATTAGATAAATATTATTTTATTAATATTTTAATAAGATATTTTATTATTATTTTATTAGTATATAAAGAAAGAAAGATGAGAAATTCTCATCCATATTTCCCATGCACTAACGTGAGAGAAAGAGAGGAAGAAAGAAAGTTTTGCTTTCTTTACAATTTGGTCCTTTTTACCAAAAATTCACCATTTTCACCCAAAAATCAAATGAATTTCCATAGCTACCAAGAGAGAAAAATGTTAAGGAGAGCATGGGGAGTTAGAATATCAAGTTGGATTCAAGAAATAGAAGCTGGAGGAAGAGAAAATCAAGTTAAAGATTAGTATCAATAGAATAAGGTAAGTATATCAAGATTTCAATATGTTTTTAAGTTTGTTATTATTGACAAAGCATGGAAATAATGTTATAGTAGAGTTTTCTTACATAAGGTCCTATGTTCATGATATGTTAGTGAAGAGAAAATAAGAGAAAGTGATGAGAAATGGTGTAGAAAATGAAAATAAGGCTGTTACAACATGGTAATTAATATATTGTACTAAAACAGTTTTGGACAGCAGCAGTAGTCTAACTTTGAAAAATCATCAAAAATTGTAGAAATCTAATTATAGGATGAATAAAATATGAAATTAAAGCTTATTAAGTCTAGTTTCTTATAGAAGAAATTATGTAAGCAATGGAATTGTAAATCATGAGATATGATGAATTTTGTGAGATAAGGTTAGAATGATTTTGGGTTCCCCTATTCTGAATTTGTAAAATCATAAAAAATTGGATAAAAATAATTAGGGGTTTAAATTTATATTTTAGAATCCTAAATGAGTCTATTTTCAATATAAACAAATGGGAACATCTTTTGAATTCTTTACAATGAGATAATTAATTTTTAGTGAAGAAGGGTCAGAACTGTTAGACAGCAGAACAGGGGTAATTTTAAAGAATAAACTGTACTTATTGGATAAACCAAAAATTTTTAAAATTTTATGGTAAGAATATATATGAGTATAGTTTCAGGGAAAATTATCGGATCTTAATTTTGAGTTCTATAGCTCCAGATATAAATAATTTAGTGACCATGACGCAGATAGACAGCTTGAATATTCATAAAAGTAAATAATAAAAATTATGGATAATGTTACTTACAAGTGTATTATATACATTAAGGATGTGGAATGGAGAGGAGGAGGAGGAAAAATATGTATGAATATTCATCTAGCATGGCTAATTTGCATATTTTAGGCTCAGGGACTAAATTGAATAAAAGTAAAACTTTATGGGTAATTTTGTAAAAATGTCAGAAATGACCAAATTGCATGAAATGGATTATTTTATTATTTAAATTACAAAATTGAATGAAATTATTAATTTAGTTCAAGATCGGGGGAAACATGTTTTAGGGATTAAATTGAAAAGTGTTGAAATTTCGGAAAATTTTGATATTTTATAGAATTCATGGACTGTTATCAATATATATGAGAATAATAGCTGGAAATAAGGATTAAATTGCAAGAATTTTATTTTCCTGACCCTAAGGATGAAATCGTCATTAATTAAAAGTTTAGGGGCAAAATGGTAATTTTGCCTAAAGCATTAATTAAATGCATTAGAATATGAAATGAATGAAAATGATGATCAAATTTATTTATAAAGATCCGCGACGACTCAAATATGAGACTCGATCGTGAAAAGAAAAGATATCGGATTAATGAAATTATAAACACAAACAAGCAATGAGGTAAGTTTGTGTAACTTGAATTGTATTTTAAATACTTGAAATATGTGGTTATGTGATGAAAATATGATTTGAATGTTCAATTCATGATATTTGATGAAATATTGATAATACTCAAATAAATTGAAAATAAATCCGGTTGAATGAAAGGAAAATTGATGGATCCCGAAAAGGAATTGACGGTAAAAGGATCTAGCCAGACGGGTGATCCTATCCCGATATAGCCCTCCAGAAGAATATGTGTAAAATGGATTTAGCCGGACGGGTAATCCGAATTAAGGTCTGAATTTAGCTCGACTGGTAATTAAGATCTAAGCTCATTAGAGTAATTGTCGTTGAGGATTTAGCTTTGGATTGGTAATCCCGACAATACTCTATGAGTTTATATTACTGAGGATTTAGCCGGACCGGTAATCCTTTGTAAGGATGAGGTTCATGGAGTGTGCTCTCGATATGAAATGTGTAAGACCATGGTTGAAAGATACCATGGCAACTCGATATGAAAATGTAAGACCATGGTTGAAAGATACCATGGCAACTCGATATAATGTGTAAGACCATGGTTGAAAGATACCATGGCACCCGATATGAATGTGTAAGACCATGGTTGAAAGATACCATGGCAACGTGATATGAATGAACAAGACCATGGTTGAAAGATACCATGGCAACATGACAGAAAATGAGTAAGACCATAGTTGAAAGATACTATGGCATCATGTCAAAGATAAATAAGACCGTGGATGGGAGACGCTATGACATCTGTTGAACAATTGATATTCAGGTAATATGTATAAGATGACGAATGGTTATATGAAATGGTTGTGTGAAATGTTTACAAGAACTGGTCATATGGAAATATATGTACAAAATAGTTGTATGAAATAATTATGAAGATAGATAAACGAAATAAGTATGAGTACATGGAATATAATTTATGTTAAGTTTGATATAAGCTATTATCGGAATAAATATACATAAAATATATGGAAATGATGGAGCATGAAATATTAATATAATGAAATGAATGATATATGCTTATGAAGAAAGCGGTAAGAGCATGATATGTTTCATGACATGTACATATATGATTATCTTTGATATGTTAATACAAGAAAATTATGTAAGTTGAGACTATTATTGAACTCAAGTACGATATGTCGAAAAAATAGTTATATCAATGTTGAATTTATATGAGATATGTGCAAGTACACTAATAATGTTGCTGTTTGATGCTTATACAAATACCAAACTGTTGATTGAATGGTAATATATTTATTTATATGATGCATTGAATCGGTAAGTATTTAAATTTTTTTTAAGTGATCTGCAAATGGTAGTAATGCTCCGAAACCCTGTTCTGGCAACGTATACGAGTTAGGGGTGTTACAGTAGTAATATCGTCCTTGACTACCGATAAATATTTGAGGAAGGGATATGAGACTTATCTTGCTTTTGTGTTGAATACTCAAGTGTCTGAGTTGAAAATTGAATTGGTACCAGTGGTTTGTGTTTTTATAGACGTGTTTCCGAAAAATTTACCCGGATTGCCTCCGGTGAGAGAAGTAGAGTTTAGAATTGAGTTGGTCTCCGGTACAACACCCATCTCAATCGCTCCGTATAGGATAGCTTCAACGGAGTTAAAAGAGTTAAGGGCACAGTTGCAAGAGCTAACAGACAAAGGCTTTGCGAGACCAAGTTTTTCCCTGCGGGGTGCTTTGGTACTTTTCGTGAAAAAGAAAAATGGGTCGATGAGGTTATGTATCGACTATAGACAACTCAATAAGGTAACTGTGAAGAACAAATATCCTTTGCCAAGGATTGACGACCTGTTTGATTAGTTAAAGAGAGCCACTGTATTATCCAAGATTGACTTGAGATTCAGATACTACCAGTTAAGAGTAAAGGAGCTGGATGTGCCGAAGACTACATTTCAGACAAGATACGGGCATTATGCATTCCTCGTCATGCCTTTTGGTTTGACTAATGCTCCGGCGGTGTTTATGGATTTGATAAATCACATTTTTTGACCGTATCTAAATAAGTTTGTCGTCGTCTTTATAGATGACATATTGGTTTATTCGCGTGATGAGAGCGAGCATGCGGAGCATCTGAGAGTTGTGTTGCAAACCTTGAGAAATAGCCAATTATATGCCAAGTTCAGTAAAAGTGAATTTTGGCTTAAGGAGGTCAGATTCTTAGGACACATTATGTCGGGAGAAAGGATCTGAGTTGACCCAAGCAAGATCTCGGCTATTGTGGAGTGGAAACCACCGAGGAATGTGACAGAAGTCAGAAGTTTTTTGGGTTTGGCTGGATACTACAGACGGTTTGTAAACGGATTATCTATGATAGCTACACCGATAATAAGGCTACTGCAAAAGGATGTCAAGTTTGAATGGATAGAAAAGTGCCAACAGAGTTTCGAGAAATTAAAGGCTTTGTTGACCGAAGCCCCAATGTTAGTACAACCGGAGTCGGTGAAGGAGTTTGTGGTAAATAGCGACGCCTCCTTGAATGGTTTGGGGTGTGTGCTTATGCAAGAAGGTAAGGTTATAGCTTACGCTTCAAGGCAACTGAAGCCGCATGAGAAAAATTACCCGATGCATGATTAGAGTTGGCTGCCATCGTATTCGCGTTGAAAATTTGGAGACACCATCTGTATGGTGAGAAGTGTCGAGTGTTTACTGATCACAAGAGCCCTAAGTACTTGATGACTCAAAAGGAGTTGAATCTAAGGCAATGATGATGGTTAGAGGTAATAAAGGATTACGATTTGATTATCGATTACCACCCGGGAAAAGCGAACGTGGTTGTCAATGCATTGAGTAAAAAATTATTATTTGCATTGAGAGCAATGAATGTCTGTATGGATTTGTCTGAAGATGGTTGGTTCTAGCAGAGTTGGAAGCTAGATCAATGTTTCTTCAAGAGATCTGTGAAGGTAAAAAAAGTGATGAAAAACTACAAACGAAGAAAACTCAGTGTGAATCAAGAGTTGAATCAGATTTTCGTATTAGTACCAATGGATGTATAATGTTCAAAAACAGAGTTTGTATACCCAAGGACAATGAGCTTATTCAGAAGATTCTGAGAGAGGCATATAGTGGTTATTTGTCTGTCCACCCAGGTAGTGTAAAAATGTACACCGACCTTTAGAAAATGTATTGATGGTCGGGTATGAAAAGAGACATTTCAAAGTTTGTGTCTAAGTGCCTAGTGTGTCAGCAAGTGAAGGTTGAACACCAATTACCTTCAGGTCTACTTCAGCCTATCATGGTTCCCGAGTAGAAGTGGGATCGGATCACTATGGATTTTGTAACGAGTTTGTCGGTGACCCCAAAAAAAGGATGCTATTTGGGTTATTGTGGATAGGCTAACAAAGTCGGCACACTTCATACTTATGCGTACCGATTACTTCCTTGAGAGATTAGCCAACTTGTACGTTTCCAAGATTGTGAGATTACATGGGGTACCCATATCGATTATTTCAGGCAGAGACCTGAGATTTATCTCGAGGTTTTGAAAAAAGTTACAAGAGGTATTAAGAGCAAAGTTGAGTTTTAGCACAGCTTTCCATCCAGAAACCGACGGTCAGTTAGAGAGAGTAATTCATATACTAGAGGACATGTCACGGTGTTGCGTCCTTGAGTTCCGAGGTAGTTGGGAAAAGTATCTACTGTTGGTTGAATTCGCCTATAATAACAGTTATCAGACAAGTTTGAAAATGGCGTCTTATGAGGCTTTGTATGGGCGAAAGTGTCGAATGCCCTTATATTGGACTGTGCTAAGAGAGAGTCAGATTCACGGGGTCAATTTAGTCAAAGAGACTAAAGAGAAAGTTAAAGTAATTTGTGACTACTTGAAAGTCGCCTCGATAGACAAAAATCCTACACGGACTTGAAACTAAAGGAAATTGAATTTCAAGTCGGTGATAAGGTATTTTTAAAAGTGTCTCCGTGGAGGAAAGTCCTTAAATTTGGTAGAAGAGGCAAGTTAAGTCCTCGTTTCATAGGGCCTTTTGAGGTTGTTGAGAAAGTAGGACCGGTTGTCTATTGATTGGCTTTACCACCAGAGTTGGAAAAGATTCATGACGTGTTTTATGTGTCCATGCTACGTCATTATAGATCAGACCCTTAACATGTGATTACGCCGTCAGAGGTTCAGATTCATTCAAACATGACATATGGTGAAGAGCCGGTCAAGATTTTAGCCTGGGAAGTCAAACAATTGAGAAATAAGAGTATTACACTTGTAAAATTTTTATGGTGTAAAAATGGAGTCGAGGAAGCCACATGGGAACCCGAGGAGACTATGAGGGATCAGTACCAGAACTTATTCACTGGTAAGATTTTCGAGGACGAAAATCCCTAAAGGGGGAGAAATGTAACAGCCTGATTTAGGGCTTAATCGGAATAGTGGTCTCAGGACCACAAATATGAATTCAGAGAGATTATTTCATTATTAAAATAGAGTCATAGCATGTTCATAATAGTGCATGAAAAATTCAGTGAGCTAATTTTAATGTTTGTAAACCCAATTACGAAAAATGACTAAATCGCATAAAATGCAAAAGTCCTAAATTGATAGCTAGATGTGTCAAATAGCTAGAGAATAAAAATTGGAGGTCTTTAAAGGGAAATTAGATCTTATTATGATAGCATAGCCGGCCATGAGGAAAAGGTGAGACAATTTTCAAGGTTAAGTAGAATTGGGTGGCTTATTTGACTAAAAAGGAAATAAATAAAAAAAGATGATATCATCCCTTTTCCATCTTCTTTCTCAATTGATTTTCAGCCATTTTAAGGGTTTTGAATTTTAAAATTTGCAGCAACTTATCATCCCTAGAAGTAAGTGATTTCCATGTCCTTTGTTGATGATTTTTATATTTTTGAGACCCTCGAAGCATGAGCTTTCAAATGAGGGGTATATCTTGCAAAATTGTTGAAGGTCTAGGGTTTTTCCATGAGAGCATTTAGGGTGTTTTCTGAAATTTTATGGAAGAATATGAGTCTTACTTGTGTAATAAACAACTTTTGTGAAAGGTGTTATCATGAAAACACCTAAAGGGACTATTTTGCACAAGTTGTAAAATGAATGATAAATGTGTGAAATAGAGAGAATTTGGGGTTGGTATAAGAATAAAAAGAGTTCAGCTAGGCTCAAGATGCGAAGAAATTCGATAAAAATTAATTTTCAAGCATATAAGTAAAATGGTCATTTTGTCAAAGTCTAGGGGCAAAATGGTCATTTTACTAAAGATGTGAATTCTTTTTAATTTCTTAATTCTATTGTGATTAAATGAGTGTGTTTTTCTATTTTAGATAAAAAATTGCCAAATCTGAACCTAGACTGGGGGAAAGCTAAGCAAATCGACTAAACCGACTAGTCGTGTACGTTTTGTAATTCTAGGTAAGTTGTATGTAAATAATACAACTATATTGTTACCATATGTGTTTAAATTATTATTAAATTGATATAGCATAAATTGCTTGATTGTGGAACCGAGATTGTATATTGAAATTACGATAATAAGACTCCCGTTGAAACCTTAGGAAGTAAATCGGATATTCATGCCATGACAGTTAGGTCACTTGCGTGAGCTAGTGTAAGACATGTCTGGAACATGCATCGGCCACATTATGAGAGCCAGTGTAAGACCATGTCTGAGACATGGCAACAGCATTAAGACAAGTGCTAGTGTAAGACATGTCAGGGACATGCATCGGCCTTAAGACGTAAACCAGTGTAAGACATGTCTAGGACATGCATCGGCTACGAGATATGTCAGTGTAAGACCATGTCTGGAATATGGCATCAGCACGGATATGCGAGAGCTAGTGTAAGACCATGTCTGGGATATGACACCGGTCTCGGTGATGATAACCAGTGTAATACCATATTTGGGACATGGCATCGGCAACTTAACCCATGTTGGGGGCTTATGGAATGTCTATTAACGTTCCAAATGGTTCAACGGTAAGAGTCATGATTTTAAGTTAATGAAGAAAAGTATAACTTTGTGTTGAGTGGTACAGGTACCTATTTGGTACGTATGAGATATGAGCTCATTATAATGTATGACTTGTATGGATGGTAATGATTAAGTTGTGCTTATGCCCACCTTTGTGTTATGAGCATGTTGATTATTGATAAATTGTTGTCGTATATCTATTTATATGCAACTTACTAAGCTTTTATGCTTACTCTCTTTCCTTTCCATTTTTTTCAGTTCCCCCTAGCTAGCTCAAGGATCACAAAAGTCAGAGATATCGATCACACTATCAACCAAAGTATTCGGTATGGTTGGATTTATATTTTTAAATATGGCATGTTTAAGATTTAGACTTTATTATTTTGTGTCTCTGAGAATTGGCCAAATGTGTTGGCTTGGGTTGAAGACCCTTCAATTTGTATTAAGTTTTGAATGATAGTTTCATTTTTAATTTATGAAAGATACATTACTATGGTTAAATGAATGTCTATTATGGTTGAATTGGTTATATGAATTGTGCTGGTGTTGGTACTGGTTGATATGTGTATGAAACTAGGTATCTAAGGTGGCAATGAGGCTTGGTAAATAGCCTTATATTGTCCATATGGGTAGACATACGGGCTTGTGTCTAGGCCATGTGTGACACACGGTCTGCCCCATGGGCATGTAGTCCGGCCGTGTGTCCCCTACACGTAAAAATTTCAAGTCAGTATGCATGGTAATAAATACACGGGCAGAGACACGGTCATGTGTCTCAGCCGTGTGAAGGAAACGGCCTACCACACGAGTGTGTGCCTTGGCCGTGTGACATCTTGAGCATACTGACGTCAGAAATAGAATATCCATGTTTTTAGACACGGGCTAAGATACGGGCGTGTCGTGGCCGTGTGAGGGACACAGGTCATTGACACGGACGTGTGTCTGGCGGTGTGAAAACCTCTGTAGGTGTGAATTGGAATTAATTCTACACGGGTGTGGGACACGGACGTGTCCCAGAGTGCTTAGGCCATGTGAGCCACACGGGCCATCAGCACGACCATGTTAAAATGGTTACACGGGTGTGTTACCCTTCCACACAAGCTTGTGCCCTGTTTTAAAGGCAATTTCTTAAGGTTGGTTTAAAGACCCGGAATGGTTCCGAATAGTTATCAACGATCGATTTGGACTCGTAGGCCTATAATAAGAAGATTAAAGTAGAAATTGAAAAAGCTTAAATGTGGACTGAGTCTCGGTAATTTGAGATTGGTGGTATGCATGAGATCAAGATAGGTAATGCCCTGTACTTCGCCCCGGTGTGGGTTATGTGTATAGGGTGTTACAAATATCATGCTTGGATGTTAAATAGAAATATTTTGCTAAGTGATTTTGTATTGTTTTCAAGTTTAGGGATTAAATTGAAAATAAAGTAAACATAACATGTTTTTCTTATAAAATTCCAGCATGTAAGGACTGATTTGGAGCGTTAGTAAATTTGGAACAAGGGGTTTAAAGTGTAATTGTGAAAATAAACTTGTTTTAGTCTAGGAACCAAATTGAATAAAATGTAAAAGTTTGGGGCAAATGTGAAAAATTGTAAATAGGAAGTCATATGCATTAAATTGAATATTATATGAAATTGAGGCTAATAAGTTGAAATAAATTATATTATAAATCAAGAATAAGTAGATAACCAGGGAAAAACAAAAGTTGTTAACTAGTCCCTGAACTTTTACTATCTCTACAATTTAGCCTTGGTAAGTTCGTTCGGTTTAGATTAGTATAATTCAAAATTTTATATTAATTGTGAATTGTAGTTGTTGAATATTTTTGGTATATTTTAATTGTTATAAACTGTTGTGAATTAAGAAAGTAATTGATTTGAACGTTGTTAAATGATGATATGTTTTGAGCCAGATGAACGTAGGATAGAGTACAATTGGCATGCCAATAGGTTATATGGCGTGTTGTACATGATTTACTTGTGATGAGATGATGATTCTTGATTTGTTATTATTCACTTAATATATTGACGTTCAACATTTGTTGTGAACTATCGTGTTATATTTACAGTGATTCTGGCGTGTTACCGGGGGCAGATGTAAAGCCTTCGAGCTTGGCATTTGGTGCCCATGCGTGTTTTCGAAAGGATTATAGCCTATGGGTTAGGCACTTGGTGCCAAGGCATGTTCTCGGTTAGATTGGCTTGTTTGAGCTTTCTAGCGTGTTTCGAGTGGATAATCGCGTACTCGTATCTGTCATATTGTTCATCAGGCAAATTTCTAGCGATAGATAACTTATTACTGAATTGCATGATTTTCTGATATTATTGTGACTTGATATTGAATGATTTTATGTGATTGAATATATTATGCAACTCGTATATATAAATGTAAAAAGCATCTGTTGAATGATTGTGGTTGACAGTATTTATTGTTTGTTAATCTTGTTAATGTAACTGATTTGTTTATATGGTAAGTTTTATCATTTTAACCATTGAACTTACTAAGCTCTATGGAAGCTTACTCGTGTCACTTTTTTCCTTTTTCTTTTTAGATAACATTTTGTGGAGTCAAGCGATCAGATCAAGCTGAAGATCACACTATCCAAATATTTACCGATAGTTTTTGACATGTTCATATTTGGGTTATATGGAATCTAATAGGTATGATTGAGATACTTATTACAAGTGGTACATATTGTACTTGTGTGATGTTGTTTAAGTTGGATTTTAGCTTACTTGTGTATATGCCTTTAGTTTTGGTTTGTACATGCTTTTTTAAATATGTCTTTGGTTATTTGGTACATGCCTCGTGGGAGTGTTTGAAATATGGTAAATTAGGATATGAATGGATTGGTAGGTTTATCATATGTTTAATGTATGGAATTGTGATATTTGAATGCAAGTTATTTGGTTTGTAATGTGGATTTAGTTTGATAATTGAATTGTGGTGCCAATGAGGGTATATTGGTTAGGCACATAGGTTGAATGTTTTGGTATGTTTTAAGCATGTTTGAATGTGTTTTAAAGGTATGAAAATGATTCTTTTTGGTTTGGTTTAGCACCTAAGGTTTAAGTGAAAATTTTTGCCTTGTTTAGGAAGTCACTTAAGGTGTACACGGCCTGGGACATGGGCTGTCACACGACCGTGTGCTACACATGGTCACACCACACGACCGTGTGTCATCTTGATTTTAAGTACAAGATTTTCCACACGACATCAAGCTGTTACACAGCCTGGAGAAACGGTCGTATGGCCTTATTTTGAATACTCATACGGCTTGCAACACGACCGTGTGACATTATTTCGATTTGTACACAAGTTGTGACACAACTGTGTGACCCAAATTTTAAATTGTACATGGCTTGGCCACACGACCATGTTTCTGAGCCACATGGTCTGGGCTCTATCACATGGTCATGTGACCCCTATTTCTAAAATTTTTAAATTTTTTCATATTTTTCTACTTTATTTCAAATTAGTCCCTGATTGTTTTCAAACTATTTTTAAGATCTCGTAAGCTCAATTTAAGGCCTATAAGTGTATTTATGCTATGTTTAATATGTGGATTGAATATTGATATTTAAATTAATATTTGAATGGTTTAATGATGTTATTTGAGTTTATATGTGTCATAATACTCCATAACCCTAATCTAGAGACATAGATGGGTTAGAGGTGTTACAAGCCCCAACCGTACTCTTGCGGCATCCCGTTGGATATGTCTTTTTGGATGTGGTTTATGCCAACCATCCTTTGTGGCACCAACATAAAAGTTCTCAACATGGGAAAGTTAGTCACATTGGCCATCCCTCCAAGGTTAGTGTAGTGGACATCGGCCCCTAAGGTTAACATAGTACTTCAATATTCGTACACCCAAATAAAGAAGGTGTGCATTACTCTTCTTCAAAGATATCAAAACCGAAAAACAAAAGCAGTTGGTTAGAAATCTGATTGGAAAATAAACTAGAAGAAAACTGACGAAATCACACTAAGTTCAATTCCTAGGAAAGATTGGAGGGGTTACAAACTGTCCCGCTTAAAATCCAATCTCCTAGACAAAACTTTCCTCTAGTGTAATTTCGCATAACATCAAAATTTAGAAAACAGAAAGAAGCTATTTTTCTTTTGTTGTGTTCTTTGAAAAATGAAGAGAATAACATCCTGTTTATACAATTTTTTGAAGAGCAAAATGGTAAAATAAAAATGTTAATTTTCAAAAATAGCAGAAGATTTTCCTCAACTGAAAATATTTTTTGTAACAGTCAGAGAATTTTCTGCAGTCAAAAATATTATTTTACGTTACCAATACTTTATGAATTTTAAATTTTTTATATGTTTAGATCTTTTATTTTTATTTTTTCATAATTGTAGCTTAAAAATTTGGAAAAGTATCAAATTAAATATTTAACTATAGTTCAAGGGTTAAATTAAATATATTAACTCTTGAGTTAACTTGTCATGTCCTTTTAAGATTATAATAACTATTAAGAGATAAATAACCAAAATGTTATAATTCGATAACATTCGTGTATAAAATTTTATAGTTCAATCGAAAAAAATTAACCATAAGTTCTTCTTTTTGTAATTTACCCTATATAAATAGATATTTAAGATAAATCAAATTGGTAAATTATATAATTAATTTTTAATTTATATAAAATTCAAAATTTTGATTATTTAATTAAATATTTAAGATAATATAAATATAAATATAAATATAAATATAGGGTTCAGCTTTTATTACACCTTATTTTTTTGTTCATTTATTTTTCGTCTATCATCGTCTTCCTCCTACCATCGTCCCTCTTCTCTCTCTCTGTCGTCTCTGCAAATCAGTTTTTTTTCCTTCTCTTCTCATCTCAGTTCTCACCCACCGCCGTGTCCGTTGGTTTCTGCCGGATCTGACCTGTATCCCGTGTCGGATCGTATCGACACGGGTACTGCACCCCAAATTGCCGAGTCGCGGTAACGAAGGTCATATGCTTGTTATTAATGGGGAAAATAATGCGAAAATTTAGTAGCGCGATTGACTTTTGACGTGCTAATTTGTTTCTTTATTTCTAATGAATGCTTAATCAGTACTTATGAAATTTTCTTTTGTTCAATTAAAAATAAAACATTATTTTTTGCCTCCTTTGAAGGTTCATTGTTTTCCTCGATTACAGGTTTTTGTGTGGTCAGAGGAAAATGGGAAGCACCAGTGCCGATAAAGTTCCCAGTGATACAGAAATGGAAGGTTCTGAGGCCACAATAGAAATAAAAATAAAAACATTGGACTCTCAGACTTATACTTTGAGAGTGGATAAACAGGTAAGTTACTCTCAGTTTGTTTTGTCATGAATTAACCCAAGGTCTGATATTGTGCTGTTGTAAGATGTTGTTCAGTTCACCAATTACAATTGGTTAATGCATATTTACTTATAAGTTTTTCTGACCAGCACCTTTTTCTGTTTTTTTTTTTAATTTTGTGACAAATCTTGGACTTTGCATAGAATCTTTTCTTCATTTCTTGAAGAATTGGAATTGTTAATGTAAAAATGTTGTCTAATTTTGCTAGTAGCAGTTCACAAAAACTTTGATATGATAGCTTCCTATGGTTACCATGACTTTTCATGGGTAGTTGAGGTTTTCTAATCTTTAACCTTTTAACTTCCTTCTGACTGACTTGCCACTTATACTAGCATATTTGTTCTAAATTTTATAGGGGGAATTCTTTAACCGTTGTGCTTTGCGTTTTTGTTCATTGTCTTTGTATACTTTACAGATGCCAGTTCCTGCACTAAAAGAACAAATTGCTTCTGTAACTGGTGTGTTGTCAGAGCAACAACGGCTAATCTGTCGTGGAAAAGTTCTAAAAGATGATCAGCTCCTTTCCGCATACCGTATCCATTTTCTTTTCAATATTCATACTGATTTGTAAAGTAGCTACCAGATTTTATTGATTTTCTCAGGTGTAAAGTTGTTCCATTGTATTTATTGCTGCTATTTTTTCTTGTGCAGCAAGTCCCTCTCGTTGGGACCTAAAAGAAATTTTCCAAATGCTAGTTCAGTTCAGCCTTACACAGATAAAGGGTGGAAGAAGTACTGATTAATATTCTATAGGGGGTGGAAGAATTCTGCCAAAGAGGAATTTGGTTTGGTTTTGGAGTCTGCTGATCTCCTGAAAGTATTAAAGACGCATTGTAACATCTCCG
The DNA here is from genome assembly GCF_025698485.1 of Gossypium arboreum. Taxonomy (NCBI): domain Eukaryota; kingdom Viridiplantae; phylum Streptophyta; class Magnoliopsida; order Malvales; family Malvaceae; genus Gossypium; species Gossypium arboreum. Next base: position 134,692,566 of record NC_069075.1, read on the forward strand.
CTATCCTCTGAAAGTATTAAAGACACATTGTAACATCTTAACTAGATTAAGGTTTTTGAGATAGTCCTTCAATTCGGTTTTGTTTTGGACTCCATTGATCTCTTTTAAGCATGACAAATTGCAGCATCATCACTAGATAAAGGTTCATTAGGAAGGGCTTCAGTTTAGTTTTGTTTTGGACTCCACTGATCCCTTGAAAGCATTAAAAGACAGATTGCAGCATCTTCACTAGATATAAATAAATGTTGAAGAGGGAGTGCAAAGAGAAGTGAAGTTATAGAGTCATATGGTGAGCTCATCATGTCCAACAAGAACTTATGAAGACGTTTAGATCTTCTCCTAGTTGTGTTCTTGTGGGACAAAGCCTCATTAGAAAGTTTATGAAGGACAACTAAGTGAAGAAAGAGGTAGGTTTGAAGAAGAAGATGGTAAGCTGAGTTTAAGAGGAATGGTGAACTTAATTGAGATCATCTTCTCCTAGTTTTCGTCACATGAACCTTTCTTCATTTAGATCTTCAAATCCACCTTAGATCTTCAAACCAGCCTTTTCTTCACTTAGTTGTCCTTCCAAACATGAACCTTTCAAACATGAACTGTTTAGCGAGGCTGAGTCTCCCAAGAACCTAAATGGGGAAGATCTGAATGTCTTCGTATGAACATGGTGGGCTAACCATATGACTTTGTAAGTTCAGTTCTCCTTTCTGCTCTTTCTCATGAATCTTTATCTAGTGAAAATGTTGAAATGTGTTTTTTTAGTACTTTCAAAGGATCAGTTGAGTCCAAAACAAAACCAAGTTGAAGTACTTCCTCGTGATCTATTTAGTGAAGATACTGCGATGCGCCTTTTATGCTTTCAAGGGATCAGCAGAGTCCAAAACAAAACCAAACTGAAGCGCTTCCTTATGAACCTTTATCTAGTGAAGATGTGATGTATCTTTTAATGTTTTCAAAGGATCAATGGAGTCCAAAACCAAACCAAACTGAAGCACTTCCTCTTGAACCTTAATTTAGTGAAGATGCAGTGACGTGTCTTTTAATGATTTCAATGGATCAACAGGGTCCCAAACTAAAGCACTTCCTTTTGAACCATTATCTCGTGCAAATGTTGCGATGTGTCTTTTAATGTTAGGGAAGGGAAGGGTGGAATGGGTCATCTAACGGTGGAAATTTTCTTCAATTGCAGTACTTAATACTTACAATGTAACTAAATATTAATTGGTTTTATATGGATGACTTTCTTATGCCTGCTATTTATTGGTTGCTGAATAGAAACTGGATTGCATTATGGAATTTTCTTTCATCTTTATCTGTTTCAAAGTTGGAATATGAGTCAAGATTCTTAACTTGAGATAGATGTCGAGGATGGCCACACCTTGCACCTGGTGGTCAGGCAGCCAGTTCCACCATCATCTGATGGCTCACCATATCATTCAGGTTTTGCTGCACTTTACGATCCATTATCACCTTTTTTTTTTTGTACAAACATGGCATAAGCTCATGTTTTTCATTGGGGGGGGAGAGGATGATTAAAATTTGTGTGGGCTTTAGGCTCCAGTTTATAAGGAAAAGCCTTTTGTCATTTGCTAGTAGCTTTAAATTTGATGATTTGCTGGTATTGGCCCTAGTTAATGCTTGATAGGTGTGAAGTGCCTGAATGCCTTAGAAAATTTAGTTTTGGTTCATTGTTTGCCACATGTTTGAAACGAAGTATTGGCCAATAAACGGTTATATGTTCATTATAATTGTCTGTTGGTATAAATATGGTTTTGCAAATAAGCATGCCTCCTTTCATGCATACCCCCAACATGTTTTCCTTTCTTATGAAGACTTTTAACACTAGTAGCTGCAAAAACTAAAATTAGATCATTTTGACCTTGTGATATGGACACTTTAATTGCAATAGGAGTTTTTAGTTTTATTTATTTATTATATATCAGGTTTTACTAAGAGTTTTAGTTTTACTTATCTATTATATTAGGTTTTTATTTCCTTTATAAACTCTAAGTTAGGAATTCTATTTTATGTCAATTAGGACTCTTTCTTTTGTCATTAACGATCTATAAAAGGTCATCAATATGAAATAAAGAGGTAAGCAATTATTCTATCAAAAGAAACGTTATTTTGAGAGGGGTTCAATCAAGGACGAATCGCCTTTTGAGTAACCATAGGTCGAAGCAAGAATTCTTTCTCGTCTAAACTCGTGACTAGATCCTACGCCAAGGCGCATAACAACTTGGTATCGAGCCAATTGTCATGGGTGAAGAAAAACTTTGATGACCAAGTTGGAGGCATTCATGGAACAAATGGCTACAAGGCAACAAGCGTTAGAGGAACAGTGGTGATGTTATCTCTTTCGGTCCAAAAGACAACGAAAGGGATTGAGAAAAAAATAATGAAGAAAAAGCGCGAGTGGAGGCAAGAAAAGAAATTGATTCGCAACACGGTGGGGCATGGTGCCACGATACTCTAAGATGGAATTTCCCACTTATGATGGGGTTGGAGATCCTTTAGGATGGTTAAAAGATGCGAAAAATTTTTGGCAATCAATGACCAACGAAGAAGACAAAGTCGGCCTAGCTTCATTCCATCTTTTAGGAGAGGCACAATTATGGTTTGATCAAATCGAAGATGAGGAGGCAAACTGGATTGGGAACGCTTGAGAGTGTTGTCATATCGGGTTTGAGCCACCTATGAGTAATAACCCTTTGGGGAACTTGCAAGCTTGAGACAAACTGGGACGGTAGAAGAATATCATCGCCAATTTCAATCACTACTCGCTAGGACTACTGATCTTAAACCTCGACAACAAGTAAACCTTTTTACTGTTGGATTGGTAGAGGAACTTAGAATTGATATTGAGATGCAACAACCGGGAAACCTTGGAGTTGCAATGAATATGGCTCGAGCTTTGGAACGTAAGCAAAAAGTCTCTTCCAAGATGTTACCTCAAACCAATCTAAACTGGTCAACTTCCCAAAACACTGACAACAATTCAATCATTCCAACAACTCAGAACATTGCAAAGGGAGGGGGACAAACAATAGAACCAACAGGGAACAATGGCAAAATAGGTTCTTCTGCACCATTTATTAAGAGATTGACACGGATAGAAATGGCGGAAAGAAGGGCTAAAGGGCTGTGTTATAATTGTGACGAGTCTTATTTCATGGGACACAAATGTAAAAGGTTATTTTGGATAGAAGTACCAGATGTTGAAGGCAAGCAAGATGATGATGAGATAGATGATTTTGGATACGTTCTGAAGTTTATTTTGAATTTGAGCTTGAGGACAAGCTCAATTCCGAGAAGGGGAGTAATGATATGGACACTTTAATTGCAATAGGAGTTTTTAGTTTTATTTATTTATTATATATCAGGTTTTACTAAGAGTTTTAGTTTTACTTATCTATTATATTAGGTTTTTATTTCCTTCATAAACTCTAAGTTAGGAATTCTATTTTATGTCAATTAGGACTCTTTCTTTTGTCATTAACAGTCTATAAAAGGCTGTCAATATGAAATAAAGAGGTAAGCAATTATTCTATCAAAAGAAACTTTATTTTGAGAGGGGGTTCAGTCAAGGACGAGTCTGCCTTTTGAGTAACCATATGTCGAAGCAAGAATTCTTTCTCGTCTAGACCTGTGACTAGATCCTACGTCAAGGCGCATAACACCTTGATTTGACAAGTGCATGACCTCATGCAAAAGCATTTTGAGATGTGCTTCGACAGATATTAAAAGAAAATGTGTATACGACGCCTACCCACCATCTTGCTTCCTTAAGAGATAATGTCAAACAAGTAGAATCTAAACCGAAAATGTTGCCTTTGTGGTAGATGTAATCATATAACCTGGTTGGAAGATAATTTTGATCCAATTTCCGACAGTTCTGCCGTGAAGCAATAAAGTTCCATGAAATAAGATGAAGCCATTTTTTTGTGTATCTTTTTGAGGTTTTGAGGCTTGAGAGTGTTAGTGAATAAAGAATGCATTTCCAACTGTTATGCTGTTCAGAGATAAAATTGTGGTAGCTGATGTTGAATGATACCAGATGGTGGCCAATGTCATTCTTATCATTTGAGTAACCAAAGAACAATTCTTGCACAAGCATTATTTCTTTTATGTTCAGTGTAAACCCTCGATCTACTTGTAATAGATATTAGATGATAATTTGGTTTTGTAATATTAGTTTAATATGAATTGCTTATGTTTCTGAAAAGGGAGAAAAGTTGGTTAAGATTGTTATTAATACTTAGCATTACTTTTTGCAGCAAATGATCCCTCATCAGATACAAGTCGTGGTCATAGTAATCATGCCCCAAGTTTTGTAATAGAGACTTTTAATGTGCCTGATCAAGGGGATGGGGTTCCTCCTGAAATCAGTCGGGTAATTTTGGAATTGGATGTAAAATGGAGAATATTTCTACAGGGAAATATATATTATGACAATTTTTTAAATTTTAATTTGTTTCTTTCCTTCTCAGCAGATTGTTTCTGCTGTTCTTGGCTCTTTTGGATTCGCAAATATGGCAAGTGGAAATACTGGGAGTGATGCCAGGGTGAGTTAATTTTTCAGTATTAAGTAACGACAGTTATTTTGACGTTTGAGCTAATGCTTGTCTGAAATATGACGAGGGTATTTGTGTAAGCTTTCTATGCTTTGGCACACAACAAGTAACTTAAAAATGGGATCCGAAACAGTCAACTATTCAAAATTCTTAATTTTCAGGGTCCATTTGTAGGTCATGTCTTAACAAGATGGAATGTTGACAATCTCCTAGAGATCATGGGAAATATTGAGTTTTGTTTTTCTATAATCCAAAGGTTTTAATGTGCTTTAATATCTGTATCGTTGTTTATTTGTTCCTAAATTCATATGATTTTCTTGGGAATTGATGGATACCTAAGGATCATGGTTCACAAAGACAGGAAAGAACGTCTGGTGGTAGTGGCATGCCAGATTCATCGCAGGCTCAAACTGAGCAAGCCAGCATGACAAGTCAATCAGATAGAGCCCATAGTGCTTTTGGACTTCCAGCGGCGGTTTCCTTGGGGCCTATGCACCCTCCTGTGAGTTTGGAATTCGTTAACTTTCTTGCTAATTTGTCTGTCTCCTTGTATGTCCCAAGTGGATTTGTTCGTGAAATAAATCTTATGGAATACCTATTTTTGGGCTTTAAGTTATATGCTTAATTTTCTTCACGTTTGTAGGTAATTCCTGATTCTTTGGCTACATTGTCCCAATATCTTAGTCATATACGGAACGAATTTGATGCCCTTGGTTAGTTTTTCTTTGATAAAGAAGTAGTTATATTATCTCTGTCAGCTACAATAAAGAATAATGGTTCATTGATGATTTGCAACTCATCTGAATGCCAGGTAGAGTTGGCGGAAATGATTCTCAGACAACTCCCATGAGTAGGACTGGATCTAGAGATTCTAATTCTGCGTCAAATTCAGGAACTGGACGTGAAGGTCTTCCTACACCTGCATCTTTGGCGGAAGTGTTACTCTCTACCAGGCAAATGCTCATTGAACAAGCTGGAGAAAGTGTACAAGTGTGTCCCTAACTACCTTTTTAGTTTCTTTCTAAAAGCTGCATGTTAATGTAACAACTTGTCTTGTTGATGGAGATGTGAATACATCTTCTGGTGGAAAAGAAAGATAGAAAAAGGGGGGGGGGGGGAGGCGGAGTTGTCATGGCTTGATTTTTTTTTCTTATGAGTTCTCAATTTTTTGTTTTATTATGCTGACGGACAGCAACTTGCAAGGCAACTGGAGGATCAAGTAAATGTGACTGACCCCTCAGCACGGCTGATTGCACAGACCAATGCATTGAGAACCGGAGCTTTACTGCACAACCTAGGCTCACTTTTACTTGAGCTTGGTCGTACAACCATGACACTACGCTTAGGTCAAACACCAGTAAGATAGTTTCATTCTGCATCTACAACATTTTCACTCCTTTTGACATAATTTGTGTTCTTTGTAGTTATAACTGCTCACGTGTTTCTTTCTTTTTTCTCTTCTTTTTTCAGTCTGAAGCTGTTGTTAATGCTGGCCCTGCAGTTTTCATATCCCCTTCTGGTCCAAACCCTCTCATGGTTCAGGCAATGTTCTAACAGCTTAACCGAACCCTCTTATTTGATGTCAATGCTTTTTGGTTTATGCTGATTGATCAGTATGTTTTTAGGCTCTTCCTTTTCAACCGGGACCTAGCTTTGGTGCCATCCCTGTGGGAACTGTCCAGCCTGGATCTGGTTTGGTTAATGGACTTGGGACAGGGTTTGTTCCTAGGCGTATTGACATACAAATACGAAGAGGTATGGAATACCTAGCTATATTCTGTGTTTTGATGTGTATTATGTATTGGACCAGAGACTGATGGTGTATACCATAAGGTTCATCAATGACAACTCCGAATACTCGAGAGGAACATCCCCCAAGCCAATCAGGTCAAAGCAACCAATCAGTGGGTTCTCACAGTGAGAATCGTAGCAGTCAAACAACTTCAAGGGTCTCAGATACGCCATCTTTTGCTGGAGAATCAGGAGTGCGGGTGGTTCCTATTAGGACCATGGTTGCTGCTGTACCTGCTCCATTGGGTCGCCTACCTTCAGAGTCTTCTGGTAATTCTGTGGGAGTATACTACCCATTGCTTGGAAGATTACAGAACATAGCTCCTGGACACGTAAGTGGTGAACGGGGACCTCAAGCATCTGGTGAGCATCCATCTTCTGGTGCTCAACCTGAGCAGGTTCGTATTCCTGAATCTGCAGTGCAACATCAAAGTTCAGAAGAGTCTGCAAGAGATGGTAATATGATAAATCCAATACTTTGCGATACTAGTGACATTGTATGTTCTCGTATGGATAAAAACTATGTTATGAACTTTTTGCAAAACATGGTAGAATTTTTCATTGGTATTGATGCTGTTGGAATTTGTTGTTCAATGCCACTCCCTTGTACCCAATTGCCATTCCCATGTGGAAATTGGGTTTTTCCTTTTTTTCATAGTGTTACTGTTTCCTTGGTGCTGTCAGCAAGTTGTTTGTTATTCCTTTTTTTGCCCTTTTTCTCGCATTTATAGTTTTTAAATTTCTTACTATTAGGTCCAAGAGGGGGTGAATTAGGATTTTAAGAACCTTTTTTAAAATAAAAGAGAAGGGAAGAAAAGCTTTGACAATCCAATTTATAGTGGTTCGGCACCAATTGCTTATCTCCACTTCATTAGTATACCCCAACTGAAGATTTTCTAATTTATTACTTTGAATTGTACCTTTCAAGGAAAAGGTATAAACCCTTTACAATCCCTATTTGTTTTTTTAGGTAAGATAGAACCTTCACATATAAACCTCTAAGAAGGTAGGTGTTCACAGATTTGGCTCGCTAGAACTATGTGCAAGAGAATAAGAAGAAATAAAGAATTAAATACTATTCTCTTGATGTGGATGCTTGGATGTTCTCTTGTGTCTTGAAGTGATGAAGAGTATTTATATCAAAGAACTCTTTTCTAGCTGTTGCAATGTAATAGTTTGAGTTGAAAAAGTGCCACTGCAACTTAGTGTCTATACCTACTAAGAGGATATCGATATTTCCTTCAAAAAGTAGCAGTTAGTTTCCGCTGTAACACCCTAGGTATCTATATTTTTAGGCATGTATTGGTACCTCTAGAGCATATATCTATACCTCATGAACAAGTATTGACCTTTCTATTTTGTTCCATGGCTACTGATTTGCCATGTATTGATACCCACACTCCTAGTATCAATACTTAGCCACTAAGTTGCTTTAAAAACACTTTAAAACAACAACTTGTTATTAACTCAAAAACATTTGGTATAAGATAAAACACCTTTAGATTTAGATCACCTTTTTTAATATTTTAAGGCTTTGAAAATGTTTAAAGATATTTTCAATAATATTTTCACTAAATAACTTAGTAATAAATTTTATCTTAAATATTGTTATATAAAAAGCTTGAGACATCAAAGCTAGCACTTACTTTGGAAAAGTGTTCATTTGCCTCCCAAATTTCCCTTTAAGGTATGCAAAAGTGCTGTTTTGAGAATATATACCTTCTAGCAGCCTTTTAACTTGGGAAACTCTTTCTGCTTTTCCTTTCTCACGTTTTGGGACACACTTCATTAATATTAGCATGTACATTCTATGCTGCTCTTCATCTTTTGTTAGTTTCTGCAGTTTGGAAATTTCCATGTGAATTGACCAAAAAAGTTAAAAGCCAAAAGGGGAAAAATGACAACGGAAAAGGAAAGGTGAAGTGTACCAGGAGGCTTACCTTTCAAGAATTGACCATCAAGCTGCTTCCTGCTGCAGGTTCATTACCGAATGCTAATTCAAGACAACAGGAGCGTCCTAATACACGCAGTGTCAATATCAGCATTCTAGCTGCTGGCAGAACTCAAAACAACCAAGACTCAGAGAGACAAAGTCCTAGTAATGTTCTTCAGTTTCTAAGGTCAATTTTCCCTGGTGGTGAAATTCAGGTAGAGGAAGCGAGTTCACAAGGAACAGCTAGAGATTCTGTCCGAGGGCAAGCAGAAGCATCCAATGATGCTCCAGCAGCTGAGACAAGTATTACTAATCAAGGGGTGTTTTTATCTAATTTGCTTCATCAGATCATGCCATACATATCTCAGCATGCGGGTTCACAACGAAGTACTCCTGAAGAAGCAACTACTTCTGCCCCGGTAAGCATGCTTCTTGTCCTCAGTTATTTTCGTAGTGGTTGATATGGGTCTGGTTTAAACCATGGATTGCTTGTTTGATTGAGGTCTTGCTAATTCTTTCCTTGCTCAAATATGGATGAAAAGTTAATGAAAGTATAGCCATTGGGATAAAACATAATGTTAAAGTGAACAATCATGATGCCAAATGCTGCTGCATTTGCAGGCTGACCTCTCTAGTACCGGGAATTCACGCAGACCAAATGACACTGAACAAAATCCACCGAACTCGAAACGTCAGAAGGTACTGGTTTAATTACTTCTGATGTCTATTCCATCTTTTTCCTTTTATCATATTCCCTGCTACTGATAAACTTTTTCCATGTCTCACTTAAAATTATTGACAAAACCCTAAACCCTAGTAATAATATATGGAGGTTGTGGTCCATGAAATTACGTGTATAGTATTGCATATCGGCACATAAGAAGCTAGTTAAGGCAGGTCTAGTTGTGCAAGAAAGATTAGCTTGACTAGACCTGCCTTAGCCTTCAAGAATTCATACAATTTTCAAGGTTAATACTAAATTTGCTGCGAACTAGTTTAGTCTTTAGATGAATTTCAGTTATTTCTTTCAAGGAGTCAAAGGATGTACGAACTTGTGTGCTTAGAATCTGAGCTTGGTCTAAATTTATGGTTCCTAAGCAAATACTGTTTGAAAACTTTATTCCATTATGGAAAAGGGTGCATTGGTTGCATTTGTGATGTAGTCACAGGTCTTGAGACACATTTTAGTCTGATACCAGATGTTTAGAATTTGTCAATCATATACCAAGGAAATCACTCTTTTTGTTCGCAGATGGAGTAACTTATCAAGAGGGCGATTTACCGAAGCTTCCCGTGGTTATGAAAAGTCGTAATTGCTGATTTGAGAACTTTCTTGGTATATGAACAGCGGCATGACTTATATGTTAAAATGTGGTAATATCATGGTCCTTTTTATTGCAAAAATGAGATGACATTCTATAATTTATATTATAGGGGAAATTTGTAGTCACAAATTTTTTTGGTTTTTGACTTTAATAACATAGTAGTAATGTTGTTTTATTGAACTGCCACTTTACCTTGTGTCTAGTCCCATCTATCATCTACCTTCACTTGAGCATTAATGGCTTTCGCCTTCTTCTCCATTCCTTGTATATTTTGGTACATCCAGTTTGCATACAAGTAGCATGTGTTGGTCAGTTTAATTTAAATAAAACTTGGAATATCAATAACTCAAATCTTAATTCTAAAATTGTGTTTGTTGAGGTTGGAAGATTCTCATTCCTTTTGAAATCTTGAAGAATGAATTAATTCTATGCTGTTCTCTTTGGTTAAAATATGTTATCAGTTCTTGTACTTTTTGAATATTTAGAATTTAACTTTTATACATTTATTTTAAGAATTTAGTCTTTTCAAATTTCAAACACCATTAACACGGTTAAATTTTCTTGATAAATTCAATTTCATTATAATACCAATTTTTGCAAAAAAAAAAAAGAGAGCATAAATTGTACAAAAAAAAAGTGCAGAGATTAAATTTCTAGAAATAAAGTACAGGGGTTAAATTTTAAATTTTTAAAAAAGCATAGGGACTTTTAAGAATCTTATTTTTAGGTTTAGTTTCATTTTTTCTTGATTTTTAGGACAAGTTGGTTAATTTGATTGTGTTCTGTTGTTGCAACAAGAAGATGTCTTAAAATATCGTTGTGGCTAGTTGTACCGAGTGCTTAAAAGAGTCTTCGATTAATGGGAATCTTGTTAAAATCGGTAGCCTACATCTAGTATTGCTGATTTCTTCATCTATTAATTTCCAAAGTATTTTGATATAGTAATTATTCTTAATTAAATTAGATTTTAATTCCTTGATTAAATAATTAAAAATTAATTTGATAATCTTTAAAATAATTTCAAGTGTTACAAGTACTTAAAAAAAGTTTTAAAAAACTGTCTTTGTTTATTACAAGTGCTTTTAACTAATCCCAATATGGTTTGTTTTCTAAATCATTTTAACGTTAAGTATTGATTAACTTTTTCAAACTGTTTTAAACAATGTTTTTTAGGTGGGTTAAGTGTGGGTACTCAAATATTAATACCTGACCTAAGTATCAATACCTTTAATAAGATATCGATACATTGGTAAATTAATAGCCACAACACAATCTAGAAAGGCATGTATCACTACTTGTTCTTGACTCTTAAGATAACTTTTGCTTGAGGTATCAATACCACCTTATGGGCATCAATATCATTGCTTGCAAATTATTTTAAATGTGCGAATTTAATGCTTCTAATAGCTAGGAACTCCTTCCGATAAACTCAGATTAATAATAAGGTATAAATATGTTCTTGCTACACAAGAAACAAATTCTCAAGCATTAAAGAGTTGGGGAGTTGGGTTGAATTTTTATTTTTTTGTTAAGTGTTTATTTATAATTGAAGTGCCTAATATTGAAAACCAAGACCTATGATTTATTGTTTGTTGTATTATATGTAGTTTGTTACTTGAATTTGTTTAAAAATACTTAGATTCTGTTCTTTAAGTTGGTACATCTATTTTAACATTGTTAGTTTGTATTAATATGGCATTGATAGCCAATCAGGTGTGCAACATGGTAATTTCTCAATATGTAATGTGACGAGCATAAAATTAAAAAGTTTTTATAAATATTTAAAATAAATAAATTAATAAAAAAAGAATAATTTTTGTTGAGATTTATGCTTGATGTGAAAAAAATATTTTTTAATTAATTTATCTGTTTTTAAAGTTTTTATTTTTAATTTTTAAAATTTATATGTCATGCGGACAAATTAGTTATTAATGCCAAGTTAATATAAACTACTAAACTAAGTGATTTAAAAAAATTCAGGTACCAATTGCAAAAATTGAGGGTCAATCCAAAAGTCAACCTAAAATTCAATACAATGGAAATGAAATGTTGAGATGGCTAACAGCTTTGGCAGTTTCAGCCTTGAGGTAGTTCAAAGACTCCATTGGGTATCTAATTTGTTGTCCTAAAATCCCAGGTTTCTTCACCTCTGACCAAACTCTCTTCTCCTTTTTCTCTTTAGCTCTATCCTCTAATTCCATTCCCACATCGCATGAAAGATTTTATTGTTAAAAGAATTTCAGATTTCGAAGATCGAAAATTCGAAATCTTTTTCCTTTCATAATGCGATCTAACACTGCAAGCCTAGCTCCTGGATTCACCCTTTTCCCTTCCCTAAAACCTCTCCACACAACCCTTTTCTTCCACCAAATCTTCGTCTTGATTCTCACTTTCTTAGCCTACGCCTCTTTCCATGCTTCCCGGAAACCCCCCAGCATTGTGAAAAGCGTCTTAGGACCCACTGTTCAAACAAATTCTACCTCTAACGACACCGGATGGGCCCCGTTCAATGGCCCCGAAGGAACCCATCGGCTGGGTGAGCTTGATCTTGCATTTTTAACATCATATGCTATAGGGATGTATTTTGCAGGACATGTAGGTGATAGGATTGATTTAAGGCTTTTTCTTGTGTTTGGAATGATGGGTAGTGGCATTTTGACGATAATTTTTGGGTTTGGCTATTGGTTTGATGTTCATTTGTTGGGTTATTTTATTGGAGTTCAAGTTATTTGTGGGGTTTTTCAATCTATAGGGTGGCCTTGTGTGGTTTCTGTTGTAGGGAATTGGTTTGGGAAGGAGAAGAGAGGGTTGATTATGGGGGTTTGGACTTCACATACATCAGTTGGGAACATTATTGGGTCTGTTGTGGCTTCTGGGGTTTTGGAGTTTGGTTGGGGTTGGTCATTTTTGGTGCCCGGGATTTTGATTATTGTAGTTGGGATTTTGGTTTTTTGTTTCTTAGTGGTGAGCCCTGATGATTTGGGGTTTGAAATGGTGTCTGGAAAAGAGATTGAGATGAGTTTGGGGGAAGAAAATGTGGCGAATTTAGAAAAAGCGGAATCAGAGGAAGCAGGGTTGCTCGAGAACAAGGATTCTGATTCCCTGGCTGCCATTGGATTCTTGGAGGCATGGAGGTTGCCAGGTGTGGCACCATTTTCTTTCTGCCTCTTCTTCTCCAAGTTGGTGGCTTATACATTTTTGTATTGGTTGCCCTTCTACATAAGACACACAGGTACTTGTTATCACTTGGTGCGATTATTATTTCAAGAGTTAACTTGAGTTGTTTTAGTGTATCCAAAGGAAATTTCTCCAGAAATGCGTTTCAATAATATGGCCATGGCAATAATTGTTGGTGCTAATTTTAAGTTAAGCATTTCATATATTTTAAGTGTGGCGACATTAGCCCGATCACAGATGGTTATCTATGAAGTTATATGCTGCCGGGCCTGAGCATGTTTTAGATGTTTTGAATCTGTTACTGCTCTTTGATTAGCTAAAACGGTGGATGTTCATTTATTCTTGCAAATTTGTGTTGGCATTGTAGCCATTGCAGGAGTGCATTTGTCACATAAAACTGCTGGGATCCTCTCTACAATATTCGATATTGGAGGAGTCTTAGGTGGGGTGCTAGCAGGCTTCATTTCAGATGTCATTGATGCTCGTGCAGTTACTTCGGTTACTTTCTTATTACTATCAATACCTGCACTCATTTTGTACCGGATTTATGGAAGTGTCTCTATGGTTACCAATATAGGATTGATGTTTATCTCTGGGTTGCTAGTGAATGGGCCTTATTCACTAATTACAACAGCTGTTGCTGCTGATCTTGGTACCCAGGACTTGATTAAAGGAAACTCACGTGCATTAGCTACAGTGACAGCAATCATAGATGGCACTGGCTCTGTGGGAGCAGCTCTTGGGCCCCTTTTGGCTGGGTATGTATCCACTAGGGGTTGGAATAGTGTATTTCTTATGCTAATTTTTGCTATATTCTTTGCTAGTATATTCTTGGTTCGTGTTGCAAAAACCGAGATTGGAAGGATGGTAAGTGAGGAGAAAGAGCTTGGTAGTAGTGTGACTGCAAGTTGATGCAGTTTCTCTAGGCCTGACTGTTTAGAAAAGCATCTTATTAGGATATAGGCATACAGAATATGTTGTTGAAGTTCTTTTTCATTGTACCTCAATCTCAATTGTATTTCATTCTTTTATACACTGAAAATCTTCAGTTCATATATACATGTACAATAATTTTTGTATCAGTTCATTCCTCATTTTTCCTATATTAGATCAAAGTTTGTTCTCTTTGAAATGTTTGTAAGCCGTGTTCTTAAATCTTCAATGAGATTTTGGCTTCTTCTGTCCTGGTAAAGAAGATTAACAATGGAACCATTCATCTCTACGTTTTTGCACAAAGAGAATTCTATTTGCAGTCTTGTGATATGTTGCTGTGTGTGTTAATGCAAACGTGCGTATAAACTGTCATGTCTATCAAATCAGTTGGGGTAGTATGGTGTTGGATTACAAGTTACACTGACCACTTGTAATTTATGTATTCTTATCAGGTTTGAGTTATTTTTTCAAGTTGTTAACATATTTAAAATATTATATAACATTTTGACGGATTTTATGTTAATTCATTAATTGCGTTGTATTGTTATATATATATGTGTGTCTATATATTCCGTATTAGTATTGTATGCAGAACAACACAAATAGGTCCAAAATTATTACTTGCATCCCAGATATACTCAACAAGCTACAGGAAGATCCATTCAGGAGCCATCTTTAGCTCAAACAGGTAAGACTATCTTCTTTGGTAAGAAACAGAGGATACCCAAAAGGATGGCAATTAAACTGTCAAAAGTTCAATGCTAGGACAATCAAGAAGATGACAAATGTTTGCAAAGAATATATCTTCTTTAGAAAATAGTACAATAACAGATTTATTTCTGTTTATAGTCAACTCTGCCTAGCAGACAAATCGATTCTGTTCATCAAATTATCCAAAGCTTCATTTGAGGCCAATAAGAATGATCAGGAAATAAAATCTACCAAATTCTGAACCCTAGTTCCATAATTTGATTCTTTCAAGTTTTCTTTTGTTCTATTGGTGAATGTTCATCATTAACTAGTTGTCTCCTTTGTGTACCTACCATGTATTGAGTGTAAACAAATGTAATAGAGTTCTATCCTTCTAAGAGGCATTTAAGACTCTGAAGCCCCTCAGCAGAAATGCTTCTCCTGACTGTTCCCCTTTGTCTGACAGAAGGTTGAGGTGGCTCCAAGTGAAAACACACCACAACAACGGTCAAATTGTCTGTTGCTCCTCTTTTTATTGCTTCTTCAACTATTTCTTTGCAACATAATTTGACATCATTGTGCTCCTGGAGCCGCCGCCTTGTGAAGTCTATGGCATTTTGGCTGGTAAAAACGTCCCATATTCCATCACTACCGATGATCAAAAACTCATCTTCCTTAGTCAGTGTTATCATTTTGAGTTCTGGTTCAGCACTTAGGGGCCAATTCTCTCACCGGTTTCCTTCATACCTTCAATGTGCCAATCACCTAATGCTCGGGTGACCCCTAGTTGACCATTCAGATAACCATCATCAACGAATCCACCCAGAGCCTCGATTCGCCTTCTCTCTTTCATGCAACAGGGCCTATGATCCTTTGACATCTCTATAGCTCTTCCATGCCATGACAGTACCGCCCTAGAATCCCCAGCATTTGCCACAAGTAAAGACCTGTAAAAGATAAGATATTCCTTTCAAGCAAAGAAAAAACCATAAAAGTTGATTCTAACATATAGTAGAAACAAATTAGAAAGTGTCCAGATTTTACACACTAGAAATCTCAACTTCATTCACTTCGCCAAATTCAAATGCATCAAATTCTCTAATGTAACCTCTCTCAATGTCTATCTTCATTTTATAGTTGTTTTTTCCAGCCAAAAAAGCTTTGGAAGTGCTTACCTCCCAAATATCATTGCAGTGAGAACAGTAGTGCCAGAAGCCAGTGAAGATTCGAGAGAGCATGACTTCGCAAATGCAGCATCAGTCTCCATGAATGACCTGGTGACCGCTTTCTCAAGTTCCAAGGGAAAATCAACATCCTCAACAATAACTCTAGGCAAATGATCACGGACAAAATGAGATGCATCCTTTCCTCCGTGCCCATCAAAAACCTGCTCCTTTTATGTCAATAAAGAGAATATTTATGTAATTCCTGGGAGCCTATTTCTCTCTTATGGTATATTTAATGTGATTCCCGTGCACTAGTTTTGGCTGCAAGAATGAGTTCTAATCTAACAGATAGCTATTCAGTTAGAGGCCATTTTTAAATAGAAAATAAGTAAAGAAGGTCTCCAACAAGAGTGTTAAATACTGCCTTGTATCTTCTTCTTTTTTCCCTTTTAACAATTCTGCATCAAATTCAACATGCATCACTTCTGTATATCCTTGCTTTGTGTAGACTATACAGCTAATCTAAGAACATAACCCATAAAGAAGACAATACCACTAGCGTTTGATGGCTCCAAAGCTGAAAAGATTAAACTGACCATTGACTTGATTCATGCTAAGTTTATATGCTAAGAAAAGATGTTATAATTGTGTTCAGGAACACTAAATTTAGGATTATATCATTTTCAGATTCATTCAAATGCAACTTTTAAGACAGCTAATGTTAAGAACAGAAGCTGCAGTAACTTTCAAGTCTAATACCACCAGCGTTTGATGGCTCCAAAGCTGAAAAGATTAAACTGACCATTGACTTGATTCATGCTAAGTTTATATGCTAAGAAAAGATGTTATAATTGTGTTCAGGAACACTAAATTTAGGATTATATCATTTTCAGATTCATTCAAATGCAACTTTTAAGACAGCTAATGTTAAGAACAGAAGCTGCAGTAACTTTCAAGTTCGAGTCATTTGTTAGAGATGACAAAGCATGTTTGTCTTTCCAATTACATCAGTGTCGTGAAAGTAACTCATGTTTATTCCTAGATCAAAGAGTTGAACAAGAATGTTTAATTTATCTCCGTATTCTAAAATAACCACAAATACATAAGAAGAAAATAGTATTAGAGGCAGGGATATTGGAAAGTTCAACATGCCAATATATAGAAGAAAAAGGGATAGCTTATGAACTTACACCGTAGAAGGAAATAGCTTCTTCACTCACTAAATCACAACCAAAATTCTTAGCTAAGTCTGCAATGCATATATGAGCATCCTCCATATAGGGACGACCCCCAATGTCAGACCACTCACCTGACCGAAGAGTGGGGATAAAATTTGTTAACAGGTCAGTTTGTCTTTCTGTGGTAACTGAATCCTCAGAAATACTTTCCAGCTGAACGAAATACAAATAAGGAGACTATCAAAAAAATGCCATAAAAGAAACATGAAGAAGCATTGTCAAGGGAGCTATAATGTATAAATGAACTTAGTCCTGTCTGGATACAACTGCATAAGATATGAAGGTGTTGATTCTACAAAATTTGATAGCACTATAGAAATTATAACTGCTTTGCACACAATTCTGAAAATGATTGCACCAGCAGGAGGCACCACGGATGAGGTTAAAAGATAAGGAAGCCGTAAACATATAATAATAGTGTAATAGCATGCTCACCAATTCCATTGACCAAAGAATATAAAGCTGAATTCTGAACATACTTCAACTCTCTTCCTAGTAAATATCAGTGCGTATATATTCAATATTCGAAAATTTTAGGAACAAAGGCAGATCATAAGCTGGCAAGGGCGTACCCTTCATGCAACATCTAGCTACATCCTTGTATCTACAACCAATAAGAACTTTTTTTACGCTAAAGAGATCTTTGGCCATATAAAATCAATATTAATAGTCCTTTAATAAAAGGAAGAACAAGAAATCTAATTTACATGTGTTGAATTGGTACCATAACCAAACACAAACAACATACCTTATATGATTTTATAGGTTAGAGTGTCAAAAGAAGTCACTTCCTCTTTGTCCTAACATTATCAGATCCACTTCTGATCAAAATTGAATATAACAAAATTTGCAACTACGAATACATGATTATGAATCTGACACAAAACTGAATATAAGTAGCTGATGGAACTTTGATAATCCATCAAAAATGAAATTATGACTAATGAGTGATGATCGAAGTACATATATACACGGAAGAAAATGTTATATGCCTACTTGCAATAAGTCAAGTATGGAATTTCTTTGTCGGGTTTATCTCTTCCACCCTAATAACTACTTTTTGGGGTAAATCATGTAGCACAGCTGGTGGTGTTGGCATTGCAGTTTTCGCCCAAGGCTCGGATAAGTCAATGCAAAATAAGCCATACAGGGCTTGTGGTGCATGATGGATTATTATGTGCCTAACTGCAAGGTATGAGACTTGATTTCCATATAGAGAGTATGGGATTCCTTTGTGGGGTTTATATGCACCTAGCTTCTTCCGGTCCAATAGCTTGCTTTTGGGGTGTAATTCTCCAAGGTCCATATCACAAAGAATTGAAATTGGCTATAACAAAATTACAATAATAGCAACAAAATTCTCAACTTAAAAGCAGAAAGAACCAGAACCCAGAGGCCAGAATAGAATAATAAGAAACTGTCATCAAAGCAACAGTCTTTTGAGAAACCAAGAACACATATACAATTCAATCAACAAATTTCTCAACTTCAGAAAGGAAAAAAAAAAGCACCAAAACCAGAAATATAAAAAAGAAATTGTCATCAAAAGCAACTATTCCTTTTTCAAATGATTACAAGAAATGGAAGTTAGGATACTAACTCTATTGCTGCCACTGACGACGTCTACATGTAGAGGAGAGTGTTTAAGAGACCAATTCTCCATCTGTGTACACAAGAAATCACCCCAAGAAAGCAAAGAGCAAGACGTTTTAGTGTAGTAGTTGTCATCAAGGTCGTCTATTTCTGGGGTGACCTGCTCTTTATCTTTAACACGCATGATGGTTGATAAGCAAAAGAAAGGGTAATTTCTGAGTGAGAGCTTTTTTGGTTTTGTATTTTTCCTGTTTCAGCTTCTGAGCAAGTTGTTAGGCGTATCCAGGTTAACCAAGAAAACTAAGAGAGAGAAAGAATCCGCTGAAAAATAATGGACTGGACAGAATTTCTTTACAATATATTGCATTTGGTTCCAGGAGCCACCCCCCCCCCCCCCCCAAAAAAAAAAAAACCAAAAAAATAAATAAATAATATATTCCTTATTATATTGCCGATAATTATTTTACAGGTGCGAATTCAGTTCCCACCATTGATGTTGATGACACCGCAGCGTTTATTCTTCTTTTATTTAAATGTATATTTTATTGTTTAAGTTCCAATATCCACTGTGCTTTTAATAACGTTTTCTTTAAAATTTAAATTTAAATTTTTAAAAATATATAAAATATTTTATTACTGCATTCAACATTATAATTTTTATTACGTAACATAATAATCAATCAGTTATTATAATGTTGACAAAGTAACAATTCCATAATTTCGTACCAAAGTGTGGCTGAAAATTACTTGTGTTTGGTTGGTATGGGGTTAGGTTTTCTTTTCTTCTATTTTGAAATATTTATTAAACTTTATATGAACAAGGATATAATCAATGAATCTAATAAAATTAATTAATATAATAAAAACATGTGTTAATTGTGAAAAGAAATTTTATATTAGTATTTAAATATTTAAACAAACTCAATTTTATAATAATAAAACAATTTCAATCCAACATCTACGTGTAATTTTAATTTTGATTTAATTTTTATAAGTTATTATTATTTTTAATAATGTACTGTTTTATAATTTCTTATTGCATTATACAAAAGATTAAGCTTACTAATAGAAAATTTTTAGATTTTTCTTCCAAAACGTGTATAATTAAATTTTAAAATTTTTAATTAAATGGGCTTAATTGTGCCAAACAAAAGTTTGTGCATCACATTATGATGGATCAAGATTTATGTGCAAATTCGAAATTTATCCCTTAATTGTATATTATTTATTAAACAAACTCATACATATATACTAGATTTACGGCAAACCAATGATGTGGATGAACAAATATATTTATTAAAATTGAAATAAAATTAATTGATGCTTAGTTACAATGGTTAAGCTAATTGTTTATTATACATGTTATTTTAAGTTTAAATCTCATTATGATTAAATTTTTATTGATTTTTATACAAAATAATAAAAATATCCTCGTAAAAGTATAACTTAATTTGTATATAGAAAGGTATTTTAGTAATTTCATAACTAAATGAGTGTTCAATTAACCCATACTATCAATTTCCAATAAAAAATTCAAACACTTGGAATTCATTCTCCTTCAAATTTGTGTATAGAATTTCTTTTTCCTTTTTCTGTTGGTATAATTTTTAATTTTTCAAATGATTGAGTCTTAACTTAATTGGTATCGTTATTGTAATGGGCCAATTTAGCCCAGGCCCGTACAAGCATAAAATCAAAATTATTGCAATAAAAAACATTATAATAGTCCAGCCTTTAACAGTCCATCAGCCCATTTACAAACAAACCCGAGCCCAAATACAATAGGCCCAAGTGGCCCAAAATTTAAAGCAGGCAAAAAACCCTAGCTAATGCTTGTGCCGCAACCGGACAATGCCTTCGTACGATGCCAGCGCCTCAACAGCCACGCCACGCCCAAGCCTCCGTATCCGAGCGCCAGCACACCCGTACCTGCAAAAAACAAACAAGCAATAGCAGCAAATACAAACAAATGAAAATATTGTATTTTTTTTATTTTATTGATTTTCCTTTCTTTCCTTTCGGCTATAAAGCCAAAGGATTTCATCCTTTGTAAGGTTACGTTCACAGAGATTACGCAAAAAGAAATCAATACGAACGCAAACGTTTGAAACAATAGTCAAAAAGATCAAAGGTGGTTCTTCGATTCATACTCTCCTTTTTGGGTTTTATTTTCATTTTTCTCTTTGCTTTGGTAGATAAAAATTTTAGCAAAATAAAGGAGGAGAAAACTTACCTGCGTTTTGAGAGGTTTCGGACTGGTGCCACGGTGGAGGCGGAAGCGTTAAGCGCCAATGAACATCGAAATCGGCTAAGACCGAGGCGTTGTGGGCATCGTTTCCCTCTCTCCCTCTTCTCCCTTTCATTTTCCCCTTTTTAGTTTGTTGAAATATTTAGGTCTTAGGTTTTTTTTTTCTCTTTATTAATTGACAACATGAAACGGCGTAGTTTAAGGCATGCATTGAGCCTTGAAACGACACCGTTTCAGCATACCCGACCCGATCCGGCTCTTCACCCCTGGGATCTGCGCGTTTTTACGATGAGGGGATATTTCCAATATAGGTCCTTCTTCTTTCGCGCGGAATTCAAATCGGCCTATATTCGCATTTCTTTTTTTTTTCAAAAATTGCCCTGTAATCTTGCGTGCATTTGCACTTTGATCCGAACTCCAGCGTTGCGTTTTGGGGGTCTGGGTTATTTCCAGACTTGGTCCCTGCGCATTCGCATGTGTTGCGCGCTGGTCCTTTTTATTTTAACAAGTTACTTCATTTAAACTATCCTCTTTGTTTTAATTTGATTTCAATTGGGATTCTTTTTAAATTCATTTCATGTTTTTATTCGTGTTTATTTATTTGTATGAATGGTATCATTTGCATCGTTTACTTACTTGTCTATTGTAATTTCGGTAATCATATTTTTTATATATATACACAATTATATAGGTATGAATATACATATTTTACAGCAAAGTTATTTTTATTTCATGCATATTATTAATATTATATTATTTTATATACACGTAATTTCCTTTAAACTTATTCTTATATTATATTACATAGTTCTTATAACATATCTTTTAAATTATCGTTATGCAAGTGTATATATATTTATCGATGCCTATGTTTAATCTATATATTATTAAATCCATATATTTTAATATATATTTTTCTATTCAAATATGCTTTGTATATATGTTTTACATAAAATTTAAGTTATTTTATATTCATTTACATTAGTTCATGTTTTTGATTTGCATACATTATCAAACCTACATTTTATATACATAGTCTTCTTTGTACATAAGCATGCTTTTAAGTCCATCATAATTTATAATAAAAATAATTCAATCTTGAGTACGTTTCTATGGTATTTTTACAAGCAATTATTTCTAGTTTATTTATATACATATATATATATATATATATATATATAAAATTTATGATAAAATCAATCCAATTTTTTATATAATTCATATTTTAATTCCATGTTATTTTTGTATATAATTGCTTCAAAATTCACTCACACGTGTATATATACATATAGGTACATGCTTTATACCCATTATCCTTTCACATCTTATGTATTATATAGATTATTCTTATTGTAGGGATATTACCAACTTTAAATAAATGTTTTATGGTTAAATATTTAGTGTTTTATTTGATCCAAATGTTTTTGTAACATCTATTAGATTTTTTATGTATATATTCTTAATTTTTCTTTTATAAATTATTTCAAACTCTAGCATATATTATTTGACTGTTAGTCCATCATTTTTAGTCCATTATTTTTGTGTCGTGTTGATCCTATATCGATTGCTATCTCATGTGTTAATTATGTTCACGATATTTCTTGTATATTTGCTACATCATGGTTGCTCATTTTTATATGTTACCACATCAATTATTCTCCATGCATTATTGTAATCGGGTTATATTTTTTAGATTAGCCTTGCTTAATTATTAGTTTGTTAGTTGATCGTATCTCATACGTGTCCATTATCCCATATCATCGTTTTCCACTTGGTTTGCGAAATGTGGTTTTATAAGGTCCAAATCTTTAAAATTAGTTTCGTTTTATTTTAAGTAAAGTTAACACGTTTTTAAGTTAGTTTTATAATTATTCATTTAAAAACCTTTCAAAACGAAGGCGATGTTCGATATTTGGCAATTCGCGGAATCGTGCCCTAACGTGCTGGGTTGCAATTTCTCGTTTGCTCAAAATAATCGAAGGTCCCTTTTGAATTTCACTTATATTTTCTAAAAACTCTTCAAAACGAAGGTAATATTCGATGTTTGGCAATTCGGGGAATCGTGCCCTATCGTGCTGGGTAGCGATTTCCTGTTTGTCCAAAATGATCGAAGATTCCTTTAGAATTTTACTCATACTCTCTAAATTCTAAAATAAGGCAATGTTTGACATCTAAAAATTCGAGGAGTCGTGCCCTACTGTGCTGGGTTTCGATTTTCTCGTTGGACTAAATAATTGGGCATCCTTTTGCGGTTTTCAACGTATAAATTTTTGGAAGTCAAAATTTGTCATGTTTTCAAGGGCATAAAGGATCATGTTCTATCGTGCTGGATGTGGTGCTATATTCCTCTTAAGCAAGAGAATTTTGATGACCAACTCGGGTTATTCAAATATTATAAAAAAGGGAACGACATTTCAAAAACATTTTTAAATCTTAGACATAAGGACAGTATTTAATCGATTTGGTACCAATTTTGGGCGTAGTAAGGGTGCTAATCCTTCCTCATGCATAACCGACTCCCGAACCCGTTTTTTTCAAAAGTTCGTAGACCAAAATCGTTGTTTTAGTAAACCAAAATGTTTTATTAAAATAACCAAATCCTTAGGTGATCCAATCACACCAAAATAGAAAGATCAGTGGCGACTCCATATTTTTTTTTCAAAAGTCGATTTCCCCGTTTTTTTATTAAATTTAAAATAATTTAAAAAAAAAAAGATGTTTTCTACAGTTATTATTATAGCAATCGAGAGGACATGAATTCGAGTACTTTTAAACGTATTTCTTCTCTAATTTAAGAATTGAAAAGGGATGATAGGCAAATAGTATAGTATAAAAAACCTTTAATTTTCCCTCATTTTTAATATTATCTTAAAAGTAAAACAGTAAAAGTCTAAAGGGGAAGAGAGTGGACATAATCTGTAATTTTCCAATCCCTAAAGGTTAGCTACCTATTTTTTTTTTCTTTTATAAGATTTTCAATAAGCGAAGGTTAGGTACTTAAAAAGGGAGACTCCACGGTGGTTAATTTATAAAAGAAATGTGAATTTCATGGTGCTTAAACTTTTAAATGTAGGTTTGTATTTTATATTTGCACGCTAACATTTTTTTTATTAATACCTAAAGTCAAGGGCCTAGTTAAAAGTTGGCAAGATATCAAGTACTCTAAATTGTAAATTTTTAATTTAAATCTTTAAAATTTTAAATTAATAAAAATAAAATTACATATTAACTTTCCTAAAAATAATAAAATTTACACAATGGCCTCAACATATTCCCTCACTCTATCATATCTACCAATTCAAAATAACAATTTCAAATTTATTAAAATTTAGTAAGTAAAAGATTTTTTTTAAAAAATTAACCCCTACCATTTTATTGCCAATGTTAGTATTGTTATTTAACTTCATTTTATAATTTTTTAAAAATTTTAAAATGATCTATTTGATTTTTTAATTTATTACTAAAACTTTTTTGTATTATTGTTTAAATCATATCCAACGAGCCAATTAAACTGAATAGACAAAGAACAAGTCAAAGAACCAATCTGCAAAAAAGCTTTGAACCGATTAAACAAGGAACCAATACAAACCAATTAAATTGACTAAAAAATCAACTAAACTAGCTAAAAACCAATTGAATAGACAATTGAACCGGTTGAATCGTTTTTGTTTTTTCATCTTTTTAAATTTTAAATTTTTAATATTTTTTAAACGAAAAAGTTGGACATGAAAACATATGACCTGAACGGTTTGACCACCAGTCCAGTTTTAAAAAAATAGTCTTTTTACCCTTTAACCTTATTAGTTTCAAAAATTTCTAAGCTACTTTCAATAAAAAATATGTAAAGATTGAGAGCTAAATTTGTTATTGTTCCTTATGTATAAACACTAAATTTAATGGAAGAGCAGTTTTGCTCACTCATCAACAAGGCTAATTCGCCAATTTTTTAGTAGACAGGCTAAAATGCAATCTAAAGTATAGTACAGGGGGTTTGTGATACTTTCACCATACATTTGCACAATGGATGCCCCTCGCCAATTTACAGAATGTCTCCAGAAATTTCATACATAATCTAAGTAAGTGATCAGAGTGATTCTTCAGAGAACAGGATCATACTAGAATAGGGGATACCTTCAAAATTCCAGTTGTCATAACAAGACAAATCCAAACATAACAAGTAATAGGAAAGGAAAAACAAAAACATAAAAACATCTAATAGTCCCAGGTTCTTCATATCTAGAGGCAGTTCAGGGATTTTAATGTCTTCTCCTTATGTTCCTACAACCCGAACTATGATTGAAAACAGTTACACCTTACATTCCAGTAAAAGCTTTCTTCCCTCCACCAGAAGATCCAGCAGGAATCACTTTCAAAACATTGAACCTCACAGTCTTTGACAACGGCCTGAAATTAGAAAATACACGCAAATTACAAACAACCTAAATCACCAACAAACTAGCTGTAAAAACAATTAGATTCATAGACACTAACATATAAAGTCATTCGGTTTAGGGGTTTAACCTGCATTGCCCGATAATGACATGATCTCCTTCCTTCACACGGAAGCATGGAGAAATATGTGCAGGGATATTTGAATGTCTCTTCTCGTACCTGAAAAAGGAAAAATAAGTTTCTTCCAACAATAAAAATCATAAGAAACTTTATGGAAAAGTACAGCGGAATGAAGCTGGATCATGCCTTTGGTATTTCTTGATATAATGTAGGTAATTCCGTCGAACAATGATTGTCCTTATCATCTTGGCACTATGGCAAGTACCGGCTAAAATGCGACCCCTGATGGAAACAATGCCGGTGAATGGGCATTTCTTGTCGATGTAGGTTCCTTTAGAAATCAAATATGCAAAAACATTATTTGACTGAACCCTCAATGAATAGAAATACATTCTACATAGTCCTCCCTTAGGTGTTAATCAATTAAATCATTTTTATTTCCCATAAAGAACACTGAAACATATATATAATTTGATTGTGCATAATATAAATACAGCAATTATAAATAAACATGATACTAGTTTCTAGGTAGAACATTCAAAGCTTAAATAGATTTTGCATAAATTGACCATCCATACCACCCTAAACACATTTAAAAAGAACAAATACAAACCTACCTTCAGTAGCTTCACGAGGGGTTTTGAAGCCCAAACCAATGCTCTTCCAGAAGCGGTTTCCTCCCTTTCCTGGTCTCTTCCCTTTCCCAGATTTCTTGGAGCTGAAATAGAAACAATATCATTAAAACCCACCCAAACTCCAAAAAACCCAAATCCGAAAAAATTACAAAAGTGAGAGATTTTTCATGGTTTATTATTAAGATTACCTTAAAAACACTTTGGGTTGCTTTAGAAATGCCTTCTCGGTCTGCAATCAAAAGAAGAAAAAAAATGAGAAGCAAAGAAGATAAAAGAGTGAAAAAGGGAGAGCGAGTAGATAGGCGGGTGCACTAGGCGGGTGCACCTGCTCCGCCATGGTTGATCAGCACTGTGAAGAGTGTGGCGCTGCTGCTGCTAGTGCGGGCAAATGAAAGAGATTCGCTTGCTGTGGGAAAACCCTAAGCTAACTAATAGATCCGCTTTCGTAATGGATGAGTTTGGGTCAGCTTATCAAAATGGGCCTCCACATTTACATTATTTGGATAAATTATTGGTTAAATTGTACAGATAGTCACCCAACTATTAAATATTTTCATTTTAGGCAGACAAAATAAAAAAGCTTGCAATATAAGCACCTACGTTACATAGTTAAGTCATTTGATCACTTCCGTTAAAATCACAAACCACAAGCTGATGTGGCAGTTAAAAAGACGGGAGAGGAAGAGGCATTTTTTATTTTTAATATATATTTAATTTATTATATATACTTAAATTATTCGTGTATTTTTATATATTTCTTTGAATTTTTTAAAATTAGGATCAAATTGAGAATATTTAAAAATTTTGAGAGTTAATTTGTTAAAATTATGACTAAATTGATCTAGTATGTAAAAGTTAAAGGCTAAATTTGTTATTATACTAGGTTTTTAACTGTCACGTCAGTTTGCCATTTGTGATTTTAACAAAAGTGACCAAAATGACCGAACTATATAATGTGGATGTTTAAATTGTAAACTTTTTATTTTGAGTGCCTAAAATGAAAATTTTTATAGTTGGGTGACTATTTGTGTAATTTTCCTCTATTTAAAAAGAAAGTCATAATTGTTTCATAATTTTAAATTTTAAAAAGTATAAGGATTAATGTTTATCAAATTAAAGTATAGGAATTAAATGCACAATTTTTACAGAATACAATGATTAACCTTAGAATTTAACCAAAATATTTTAATTCCACTTGTGAGATTAAAACTCGTGGCCAGACAGAATGCGGATGATTAGTTACTAAGTTCGCTCTGGTAGATACCTTGAGAAATAAAAAAAAAACCACACGCTAATGTGTAAAATGACCAAAACCCCAGTCTTTTACAAAAGAAAATATTATTTTGATAGTATTTATATATGCCGACGAATCTAAAAAAATACATACATATGATCAAAATTATAAAATTCAAACCCATCAAATCACATTTTTTAATAACTCAATTTTACTATTTGAACCAAAACCATATTCAATTTTTATATCAAATTGTTTTATATAAATTTGTATGGTTTTTGATTTGAACTTTGATTGTACATATTTGGAGTTGAAGATTTACAGGTTCTACATTACGAGAATCGTCACTTGTACACTTGGCTCTTGGAATAAGTCAATAAGAAGGTGAAGTATGGGGTATAATGACTAATGAGTTAATATTATCCAAGGGCTTTTCTAATAAAATTGTTTGCAAGTTAGCTTAATTATGATGCTAAATTTTGAGTGCACTCACCATTTAGACTTCTACGACAGCTAGCAACACAGCCACAATGTGCAATAGACACCACAATGGTTGAGAAGGGAGGTTATTAAGAATGCTCTCAAGGATAACCATTCTACAGTTGTGTTCTTTGGACTATATGGAATTCCATGTAGAAATAATGTCATATTTTCCTACACCTGCGCAACTTATTCAATCATAGTGCCGTGGAGCTTCAACCTCTAAACGAGGATATAGAATAAATTCGGCTATTAATCCTTATATTTTGTGAGGTTTTCAAATTCAGTCTTTATATTTTAATTTAATCAATTTTAATTTTGTACTTTTTAAAGTTTGGAATTTTAGTCATAACTCAAATAGTATTAGTTAAGTTCATTTGGTGAAATTCAATTACTAATTTTGTACTGTACATGCAATTATGGGTTTGCTCATATTCTTTAATTAAATTATTTTAAATCCTTATACTTTTCGACTTTTGAAATTTTAGTATTGATATAAATAACAATCATTAATCTATTAACTAATTTTCTAATAAATAATATATAAAAATAACAACCTCACATAATATTATACATATAATAATATGTTTGTCCCATTAAATTTTAGAAATAACATAATTTAATTTAATAAATTTAATGTTATCTAAACTTTTAAAATTTAGAAAACATAAAAACTCAAAATTAAAACTTTCATAAACTACAAAAACATCCGCTCCACACTCGTTAACGTATATATTGAGTGGAACAAGTGGCCAAAATGGCATCACAAACATACGCATCATCCTATAGTTGGCCCTACAATAGTTTAGGTTCTCAATAATTCTATTTTTGTTTTTGTCTTCTCGTTTTTGCTATTATACCAAAAAGAAGGAATATTTCAAGTTTATATAAAACAACATTAAAATGATAAATATATATATATATATGTATATATATGAAATTGGCTTGAAAATCAAAACGCAAAAATGAAAACAAAATCAAAATGTTATCAATACAATACAATCGGATGAATCGATATAAAGCAATATCAAAATGGAAGCAATACCATACTAATTATAATTCATTTTATTAAGACCAAGATACCATAAAAATGCCACAGGAGAAGGGCTTGATGAAGCTACCATTACCATTACCATACATACAAATATGAACAACAAAGCCGATTCTATCTAAATAATATTTGAATCCCAACTTAGTAAAATTAACACTACTTTATTTAATTAATGTCAACATCAACTACATTTGCAAATCTTACTTATATTATCACACAGCAGCCTTGCTCCTGAGGTGGCCGAGGGGGGACTTGGGGGCGTGATGGAAGAGGACCAGGTGGTGCATATGCGGGCACAGAAGGTGGTGGTGGACCATGGTGGTGATGTGGAGGAGGAGGACCTGGTGGTGCATATGCAGGCACTGAAGGTGGATCAGGACCCGCTGGTACATATGAAGGCTGTGGAGGTGGCGGCCCTGGAGGCGGGTGATTTGATACATGCGGTGGCGCTGGGTGTGGTACATGAGGTGGCGCTACGTGTGAGTGATGGGCTTGGTGGATTGGTTGATCATGACTATGGCCCTGCATCTTCCTGCTATCACCTAATCAATTACCTCTTTCTCCTCTGTCGTCTTTTGTTTTGATGTGCCTCCAACTTCAAGTGAAATAAACGATTATATATTGTTATAAATATTGGGTAAATTCCATCCAAGGTCACTGAATTATTAGCAAGTTTCCGTTTTAGCCACTCAACTTTAGAAAGTTACAAAATGGACACTGAACTATTCAAATGTTATTTTTTATTATTTAAGTCACTAAGATATTAAGTTTTTTAAAAAAATGATCCAGCTAGTGAGCTCTAAGCAACGATTTGACGATCGGTATAGTATAGTAGATCAGTACCAATCAATGAGTAGAAGAACATACTTTAAATTCAAGTCAATTTAACAGTCAATGTTAGAGGTCGGAGAAAAAAGTTGTTTGGATTTTGGTTTGCAGATTTGTAATGTTTAAAATTGTTTCATGAAAACAAATTGAACTTTGGAAAAGCTTTTGATTGGTGGAGCAGTGCAAATAAAGAATGTCATATAACAACAATTTTAACGATTCAGTGACTTAAATGAAAACTTTCGAATAATTTAATGACTATTTTATAACTTTTTTTAAAGTTAAGTGACCAAAACGTAAACATACTAATAGTTTAGTAACCTTGGGTGTAGCTTACCCATAAATATTTTATTATCTTGTTTTTAGATACATTTTTAGGGTACATTACATTGCATTCTCAAGAACAAAATTTAGGTTGGAATTCTAAAATTGACATTATCGGGAGGGGTAGTCGTGAACACAAAAAGATTATTTTATGAATCACAAAACAACATTAAGAGAAAAAAATTTAGTGTATTTTATTATTAGGACATTGATGTCTATTAAAATTAAAATGGGTTAATGCATTTTTTGGGACCTGAATTAGGTAATTGCTCTCACATTAAAGTTTGAACATTTTGGGGGATCTAAGTTAGTTCCTAAACTTGCAATTGTTTCCAAATTGGTCTAAACTTTTTTTGGGTTAAACTTTCTTTTAAGGAAACATGAAGGACTAACTTGAACAAAAAAGTTCTAGCTTTAATGTAAAAATAATTATGAAGTTTAGGGACTAATAAAAAAAAAGTTCAAAATACAATATAAAAACAAAAAAAAAATTCAACGTTGAATACTAAAATAATTGTGAAGTTGAAAGTTGAAACCCATGCATTTCTTTATCAAAGTCGTAAAAACATTTTAATTATTTAATGAAGACATAGCTTTCGTTTTTATATGGTATATAACATTATACATAAAATATGAAATTTAAGGCGAAAGTGAAAGAAATGTGTAAGATTGTGAATGAAAATTGAAAAAGGTTAAGGCAACAGGCATCAGCGTCAATAATATGCCAAAAAGTGTAATTTGTGGTTTAAGGATAGTCATCAACCACCCACCGTCCCTCCAATATCTGCGCTTGCTCAATTTTACACGTCATCTCCTCAGTGCTTCCACCTGTTGTTTAAAGATAGCAATTTTTTCTTTTTCTTTTGGTTAAAATTTGTTGTTAGTCCCTCTTTTATATAAAATTTAAGATTTAATCCATATAATTTAAAAGTTAAAATTCAATCTTCCTAATTTTTTAATTTAAAATCTTAGCTCAGTTATTAACTTCGTTAATAGTTTCTGTTGAAATTTATCAACTTATCATGTTTATATCATGTCATTCATATGACATATCATATGAGGGCATCTTAATCAAAATCTAAGTCAAGAAATTTAATAGAAAATACTTATAATTTTAATGACTAGACTGAAATTTAAAAAAATAGAAAAAATTAATTTCTAAAATTTTAAATATATAAATATAAAGGCTTAATCTAAAATTCCTCAATGTATAAAATTTACAACACAATTTAACTTTTGATAAATTACAGCAAGCAATAGTTAAAAAACAATGGGACAATGCAGCAGCTGAAATTAATTTACAGTTAAATTTCGAAGAAATTATTTAATCCTTTAAAATTTTAAATTATTTTCTAAAACAGTTTTTAAGATTAAACTTCAAAAGTAACCCTAATTCACCCATTCACATAATTTTAAATCCAAACTAAGTTTTTATGCTTTTTCCTTTTCATCAACTTAATAGATGTGACTAAATTTATATTATTTGGTATATAATTGTAAAATTAATTTTTTTACCTTTTCACCCATAGTAAAAATTTTGATTATTTATCAAAACATATCCTCAAATATTATTTTCTAAAAGTATTGCAAAATATAGTGTGTAGAATTTCGACATTCATGAATATTAAGTTCAAGTTAGTGAATTTTCACTATGGTATTTATTTATTGGATCAATTAACTCATTTAATACTAAGACTTTGACATCCATGGATGTCGAGGTCTTCACTTATAAATATCTCACTCCTTTTATCCTTTTTTATTCCCATTGAAAATCAAACTCTAAATCTCCCACTTTGTCAAAAACTTGACATTTTTTATTCTTTTCTAGAAAAGGGTTGTCCTTTTAAGTTTTCAAGAAGAATACCTAGCAAATCATGTCATTAATATGAAAAAAAATTCAACTCAATTTTAAAAAATTTGTTATATTTGCAAAAATATTTTTAAGATTTAGTAAAATTATTTTTTTGGTGATTTATTGAATAACAAAGAAATCGAGTTATTTGTACTCGGCATAGTTTAAACTTCCCATAGCTGGATGATGTATCCAATATTGCTTGAATAGTGTTGTTTATATGCAATATCTACAATAATAATGTTTGAAATGATACCTGTTAGGATTTTAACTCGATTAAGTAACGAACAAGAAAATAGCAGAATAAATTGAGAAATTGAACATACAAATTTAACGTGGAAAAATCCCACCAAAGAGGATAAAAAACCACGGGCAAAGATAATTTTACTATAATGGCAAAAGAACGAAGAGTACAAAAGATGGAGATAAAAACTAAACCCCGAAAACCCGAAAACCCAAAAACAAAGAACCCACAAAACATAAACACAAAATTCTCTAAATGTGTTATGAGTTCTAATCTCTAATGGGTGTGTTTTCTAAGGTTCTAAAAGAGCCTATTTATAGGCTAAATTCATAGATCAAATAATAATAAAATAATCTAAACTAATCAGTGTTTGATTGAAACAAGTAAACAGAGTTTAACTGAAAGACTATTTTTCAAATTTGACTGAAAATAGGAGTCATATTTAACAAATCTCCACCTTGACTCATATTTCCACAACGCCATCTTTGCCAAAGTCCCCCACGAGCCTATCTCGAACTATGCAGGAATTAATCGAGTCAATTTGTGCTTAGAAACTGGAAGACTTCTAGCCTTCGACACATAATCGCCAAATCAAAACTAACCCGGTCCGATTTTCACGAACATAGTGCCCTAACTTTTCAAAACCTTCATCCAAAGAGAACCTCTCTTCAACGAAACAGTCATACCTTTTTCCCTCCTATGACCAAGTTGCCTCCGCTCCAAACAAGTTGACTTCAACTCAGAAGCAGACGAGGACGTCCGATTTCACCGTCATCGATAACCTTCCGAATATAAAGGCTGCGGTTCTTTTACCTTTAACAAAACGAGAGCTCCACGAGACACTTTAATACCGCTTCGACTCGATGTTGATTTTGCATCCTTTCAAGTCTAAAATACTTAAGGAGATGAGATTCTTTCGTAAATCAGGTACATACCTGACATCTGAAAGTGTCCTAATCGTCCCATCGTGCATCTTAATTTTAACAGTACCAATACCAATTACCTTACTAGATGAATCGTTTCCTATGCGCACAACTCCACCTTCAATCGAACTATATGTGGAGAACCATTCTCTATTGAGACACATGTGGAAAGAACATCCTGAATCTAGGATCCACTTGGACGTGAGCTTGGTGTTATCACTTGTTGACACTAACAAGAAATCATCCCCATTTTCATCGGCCAAATTAGCACCAGCTACATCTTCCTCGTTACTCTCAGCAGCTTTTTTATTTCGCAGTTTATAACAATCTGCTTTGACGTGACCTAACTTTTTACAATAGCGACACATTTTATCTCGTTTCTTTGATGCTACCAAAACGGAAGCTTGTCTATCTGTCTTGCTATCTAAATGAAGCTCATTGTCGAGTTTGTCTCTACTCAACAAATGACCCTTCACATCTTCAAACGAGAGTTTGTCTCTGCCATAAATCAGGGTCTCCCTGAAAGACTTGTATGAAGGGGGTAAAGAGCACAATAATAGCATATCCTGATCTTCATCATCAATATGAACCTCAACATTCTTTAAATTATTTAAAAGAGTAATGAATTGACTGATGTGATTTCTAAGAAGCTCACATTCGTTCATGCGAAACGTAAATAGACGTTGTTTCAACACTAAACGGTTAGCCAGAGACTTAGTTGCATAAAGAGTTTCTAACCTTTTTCACAAGGCAGATGAGGTCTTTTCCATTAATACCTCCTGCAATACCGTATTCGTGAGGCACAACTAGATTGCAGATAAAGCCTTTTCATCAAGCTCTTCCCATTCTGTTTTATTTAGATTCTCAGGCTTTTTCCTGATAACAACCTTTTTCAAGCCTGATTGAACTAGAATTGCCATCATCCGAACTTGCCACAAATTGAAATTTGTCTCACCATCGAACTTCTCAATTTCAAACCTTGTTATTGCCATCTCTGAACGGGCTGATATATGAAAATTGAACTAACTCTGATACCACTTGTTAGGATTTTAACCCGATTAAGTAACAAACAAGAAAATAGCAGAATAAATTGAGAAATTAAATAGCAGAATAAATTGAGAAATTGAACACACAAATTTAACGTGGAAAAATCCCTCCAAAGAGGATAAAAAATCACGGGCAAAGATAATTTTACTATAATGGCAAAAGAACGAAGAGTACAAAAGATGGAGATAAAAACTAAACCCCGAAAACCCAAAAACAAAGAACCCACAAAACGTAAACACAAAATTCTCTAAATGTGTTATGAGTTCTAATCTCTAATGGGTGTGTTTTCTAAGGTAGTAAAAGAGCCTATTTATAGGCTAAATTCATAGATCAAATAATAAAATAATCTAAACTAATCAGTGTTTGATTGAAACAAGTAAACAGAGTTTAACTGAAAGACTATTTTTCAAATTTGACTGAAAATAGGAGTCATATTTAACAATACCAAATTTACTTTCCGCCTTGTTAGAAAGATGGAGGCAAGAAATTATTACATTCCATTTTCTATATGGGGAAGCGACTATAATGTTAAAAGATGTCACTTTAATAACCAACCTTCAAACTGATAGGTAAATAGTAATTGGAACTAGTAGCATCAACGCATGATTAGAGTGTTATTGGTTGTTGGGTTATTTGTTGTCTATGAAGGAGAAGGAATTGGATGAGAAATGGTGAAATGTATATAGTTGGAAAGACTTTTTGTCCTTGTCCCTCCAACACGTGCAATTGTGGAGGAGATGGATTGATATGGCAAAGATAGTAAGAGGAATGTTGTTTGGCAACAAGATACATTGTATGTATCTTCCTTTATTAGAGCCTTTTCATGTGGTTGATACATTCAGCTAGAGTTTAACAACATTGGCATATTTGTATAGGAAGCTTTGTAGGGTGACTCAAGAACCAAATGATGAAATGAATAAATGTTGTCTACTTCTGCAAACATGATAATATATATGGATGTCATGGTTAGTGTCCATCCCTTCTTAGCCTGAGGTAAAAATATAGTCATATTTAATATCTGAGAATGTATTGAATGACTAATATTTATAATTATTACTGCATTGAATATTTGAATAGATTTAGATGTCACTTGGATCATACCTATTGTAAAATAAAAAATAAAAAAATAAAAAACTTACTTGGATATGATGAGAAACCAATGGATGAGCCAATTAAGAGGTATGTTGATTTTGTATTATCATCCAATGTAAGTGGTTATATGTACTAATGAATATAATCGTAATGATTGTTTATATATTTGCAGTTTTTTTGGATATTATATTTAGACAATGCAGTTTTTGTCGTTCTACTTGGATAAGCCTAAGAGTACTATATGTTATTTAAGGCCTATGTGCCCATCATTTGTTTTCATCATTTGTTTTCACATTATAAATTGGGAACACCTTAAACGGGAGAAACGATAGTTTGAGTTGATGCAAGATATTTTGAGTGATCTATAGGCTTCGAAGGATAAATTTAAGAGGGTAGGATAAATATAGGCTAATTGAGCATGCATAATAGGCTCTTCTTTAGGACTAATGAGCTTATTATTCCATCTATGAGGAAATTATCCAGGATGATAATATCCAAGTCTCTGAGGCATATATGCAATGGCTTTTGTAGATAGACCAAGCACGATTCTATGTGGAAGGGGAATATTCAATAGTTAGGGAACTTGTACCACTTGACCATTAATAAGCTTATTGGTAAGGTCATGGTTAAGCAAACTCTCCACCATAGCCAAAGTTGGAGCCACACGTCGAAGCTCCCAACTAGGTCATACTGACCCAACCTCTCTTTTTCCTCGTTTAACATTGGTAAAGGAGTTAGTTATGACAATGCGCATCCTTCATCATTTATAACATCAAGGATATAAGTGACACTAACAAATTTGAAGTTTACACAACTATTTGATCTGAAAACCCATGCACACGTCAGTTCTCCATTTACTGCATCATTATTCTTAAAAGGCCACCTAGGTTTATAATTTAATTTATTTCTATCAACATGTGAAACATATTATAATGGTGACAAGCAAGCTTCAATTTAAGCTCCGCCTCCATCATGACAAAATTTGAGTTAAAATTGGATGTAAAACTCATTCGTTGTATAGAAACAACTAATAATGATATTTTTTGTTAATTATTTGGAAAAACTTTATGTAAATTTGAACTATGTGATGGTATTTTTTAAAATATGTTAATTACAAAGCTATATTTTATGTATGAAAATATTTTGACATGAAAAAATTATGTCTAAAGAGGTAATAAATCTCATGGTTTCTTACAACATCACATTTATATTTCTTATAACATCACACTTTATCTTTTAAAAAAAATAGGTTTCAATGGTCGGTACATCATCCTCTCATGACATATTCCCTTAGTGTTAGATGAGTTGAATGTCAGTTTCATGTCAAAGCAACAGGGTTTGACGGTGGTTGGGAATTTTCCACTCAATAAAGATTCGATACGAAAATATCGTTAACTTCAACATCAAGAACATCTTGATGTGGACTCTGAGTTGAATCAAAATAGATGGTGCACATTTCATATACCATTTATTACAAAATATTCTCTCAATGTTGATAACAACGGTGTCTCGATGTTGAAGCATGTTTGTCACACCCCAAATTTGGCGGATCCGTAAAGAAGGCGAATATATATGAAGGTTACCTGTTTTTGCGCACTATAGTAACATAGTTCGGCATTTTACAGGCTCCCGACAAATTAAATTTTAGAGCATAAAGTACCCTCCGTAGAAGTATCTAAGGATTTCATCTTTAGGTATTCTTTAATTAAAGGAAGAGTACGGAAAACGAAGAGTACACCTCAGATTTTTGACTGAGTATGAAACGCCTACTAAGTGTATGAGAAAATTTTGGGAGATTAAATCTTCTTTAAGAACATGTCTTATGAGAGTTATCGCCAAAGGAATGGTACTCCTAGTTTGCTCAAATGTTGTGCAAGGTGGGTTCTATAACGTGATTGGCTAGGAGTCAATTGAATGGATTGACTGGTCAAACAACATCTACATTATATTCTTTTTCATATTTTTTTCCAGATTTTGTAAGGTATTTAAAAGATAATTTATGTAAACAATTGACACTTGTCAATATCCACTAAGAGGAATTGAGTATATATATATATATATATATATGGTATGAATGGAACATCCAAAGGGTTTTCTTTCTTCTGTTCCACACTCTAGTTCTTTCTTTTAAACTTAAAATATTATTTTTTTCTTTATTAAACTGGAAGCTGGGGTTTTGGGGTTAATCGGTAGATATTTCAACCTCCTAGTAAGTTTGACAGTTCTGTATGTTATGATTCTGAAAGAGTAAGGATGTTAAGAAGCATAAATATAATAGAGAGTGAATAGAAGGCCCTGCATGGGGTTGTATGAAATTGTTATACTGGTAAATTGTCTGTAACTGAGATTTTAATGGTTATCTCATGTTCTTTTAAGCAGTTATTGCTGCTGGTTCGGGAAAGACGAATTTGGAACTCCGAGCTATAGTAAATGTGAGTTTCAGGTGAGTCTCTAACCTGAATCGTGGATATTAATTTATACTTGGTTATTCATATGTTGATGTCCACTCTAATAGTTGATGAATGCATGAAGTATGGTAAGGTTATTACATGATGACAAATGAGGTGTATGAGTTATTGCAAAAATAAGATGATGTGTGGTATGAGTTGTTATGAGTGTGTAAATAAATCTATGTAAGTGTGTTCTGTGTTAAATGAGTAACACAACCATTTGCAATGCCTTCGGTAGGGCAAATACATTGCTAACTAGATTGACAAATCATGATATGAAAATATGTGTAAGACTATGTGGTAGAGACCCATGGCATTATACGACAATAAGAATACTCATAATGTTACCTCTAGTAAAATGTAAACCAGACTGATAGAGCACGACATGTGAGAGAAACCCAAGGCACCATTTGAGATAGTCCGTCGAGGCAGTAAACACGTAATGTTTTGTAAAGCCTTTGTGGCATATTTTGTGATGCCTATGTGGCGTATTCTGTAACGCCCTTGATGTGAGATCTGGATAATCGCCTTTGTGGTGAAATAGTGTAAGTTTGGAGACTTCTTCACTAGATGACTTTGTGGTAGAGATCTAGATAAGTTTAAAAACATCTTTATTTGGATAGTCTTATGGTGAAATGTGAATATGACCTAAGGGCATTTCTTAAAGAGTTCTTAGCAATATTTCTGAAGGGTGAATCCATCATATGTTCCGTCGGTACAGGAAATTTGGCTTATTCGTAAGTATGAGTAGTATAAGTGTTCATCGGATTTGAGTTTGCCTACGCCATGTAAGGAAGTTATTTACGTTCCATGGTATTCACCAAATCTTAGTGTTTCACGTTGTATATAAAAAGGTTATCTAAAGTATAAGTTGTCCGTCAAATCAAAGCGTTCTCATGATATGAAATAAGATTGTCTGAGATGACTTAGAATGTATTATTCATCCAAATAAGTTGTATTCTAGGTTGAATCAAGATCTGACTAGTATTCTGATAGTTACCAAATTCAGCATGAGAGTCTGCCAAGATAGGATTTGCAAGAAGTTCACCTTCAAAGATCAGTTATTATAAGAATCTGCCAAGAGTAACATCTGTGCGTATTGTCTAAGGAAAGTATTCAACATCTATTTGTGTGAAAGCCTGTTGAATGTAGATTTGTATAAATATCTTTATGAGGAATGTAATCGTTCTCCAAGAATAATATGATATCTGTGTTGAGTGATGAAATTTAAATTTTGCCTAATATGAGATCTTTATGTAGATGGTCAAGTATGAATATTGGCGTATATGTATGGGATGATATTAGAAAAAGTTTTCGCCAAAGGCAGAAAGGAAATCCATAATCTTTTAGATGAGGAATTCAACAAAAAATGTTTCAATGTAATCTGGGTTGAAACTCGTTAAGTTCATTTAAACTTACAAGTGTTTGTTTATGTTGCAGGTTTCGCTTTAAGATAGCGTATGCTAGGAGGGACCAATCCATAATTGCAACTATATAGCAGTTCGAGTTGTGATGTTATGCATACAGAGGGCACCTTAGGAATATGACGCTTAATACACTATGCCATAAGAAGTCCATCTTTAACAAAGTTTTAAATTGTAATGTTATATACTGATTTTGAAGATCTAATGTATTATTAAACATCCTCTTTTATTTTTAGAACAGTACAAGATGAAATAAGAAGTATGTTTTAGAATACTTTTACGTCGTTTGTAAAATTAAATTTTTTTGCCTAAGTGTTTATATGTTGTATCATCCGATGTCTGGATCTGGTGATTCGGGTCGGGTATAGGTTGTTATGATGTTATTAAATTTGACATACCAAATGAAAGAATCTATCAAATCGGTAGATGTCAAATTCACTATATAAAAATTGTAACACCAGGAAATAAACCATTTCCCTAAACCTTATAAAATTTGAATAATTTTCCTTTAACTATTAAATAATTTCGAGTAGGGTTTAGTCTAGCGAACCCTAAATGATTATGATATTTTTGTGGGACATCTGTGGTGGTAAGTGTGACATTGAATGCTAACAAGTAACACTTAAATTAAGAACTCAAGAATCAGGGAAATGATTTTAAGGTTTTGAGTTCAAATATGGTTGTTGGAAAAAGGGAGGAGGAATGATTTTGGGTTGTATTTATAGACTTTAAAACCACACACTTGACAACCATGAGTCATACTTCCACAAAACTAAAATCATCACCCATAGTTGTTGAGTTTTAAATATGTTGCAAGTGTATTGAACTTGATAACATGTATCGAGTTCATTGCAATGTCAATTTAATAACCTCAATCAAACAATTTGGATCATTAGGAATCTCATACAAAATAGGGTACCTTAACACCTAACTAGTATTTGCTTAAATATAAATTTTACAATTTTCTATTAATTTTACCTAAATTAGCAAATTCATTTTTTAAATGAATGGAAATGAAATCTCTTCTCTAAATTTTTCATTCAAACATGCCCTAAAAATGAAACACTCCGTACCCGACCTAATCGTTAGATCAGAGCTATAGGATGTCACATTCGTTGTTGAAGCAACTACGGTCAAATACATTCAATTTATATCATAATACATTTAATTACAAGCAATACATGCATATAATATGATATACAATCATTTCCGGATCTTATACGAGCTTACGAAAGCTCTACTACTAACCTGAGATTGAAGTAGGACCAAATTGTAATGTTTTCAAAATCTCAAGTTGACTTTGCAACTTCGAGGGTTCCTCACCGCGATGCAACATACTAATTTGGTCTCGAATGTAGCTGCCTATTTCTAAATGGTACAAAATGGTACCCACAAGCTTCACTTAGATAACAATTTCATCACAATTAATCACCATTTCAACCAAATTTACCATTCTCAAATGTTTATTCATAGTATATTACATCATATATACCATTATATTACCTAATCATACATATTAATACATCATATATACCATTATATTACCTAATCATACATATTAGCTTAAACACTTATGACAATTACCATTGATTTTCATGTTAACATATACATTCATATATATAAGTTTTAATATTGCAACCTTTTGTACAATCCAAAACAAATACCATATTCACATATACAGATCCACCATTTGACTATTTCCAAGTTACCATTTCAAGCTTAATATAAACATGATCACTTATTAAACCAAAAACAAACTCAACCTAGATACATGCCATACTTTAAACAAAAACAAGATTTTGCAAACTTTATTAAGCCAAGGAACTTTGGCTGGATGTTGGATTCATTTCTCAAGACCTCGGGATTAACCTAAACCTGCTCAAGAAGAAAACAAATTGTACGCTGAGTAATAAAGACCAGTGGTATTTCCATGATTCAAGTCATAAAATGAAACTATTCAATATAAGAATTTAACTCAAATATGCTACAATTCAACTAAATCAATTTGCAAATTGAATACTCAAATGTCATTCTTATACACCATTCTAATGAATAATCAAACTAAACATGTGATATCGTGCATTCTAAAATAAGATGCAACCAATCCATTTTCATTTACATATACTCATATAGCATTAATATGACATTCAATCTCACTTTTCATCCCATGTTATTTAGTCATTCGTTAATTCAATTCTTTTTCTCGAGTCTATTGACTCATTCAATTTCAATTCGGCCCTTAAGGGTTATATAAACTGATTCGTGTGATTATTCATATGCTATCGTATATCACAACTCATATGTATTCAATATACCAAATCCAATCACATTTCATATCAATTACCATATAGCCAATCAAATTTTCTTTTATAATACCAAATTGTATTATCAATTCAATTAATTAATATCATTCATCCAATTCATATTTTACATTCCCTATTAACCGAAATTGGACTAAAGATGGATACTCAGATTAATCAACCAACACACCAATCTGGCGCCTTAATGCATCATCGAAGAAACCGAAAAAAATATACTGGCACACATAGTGCATCATCAGATAAATCGAAGCAATCATATAGACACATATAGTGTATCATGGGATAAACTGAAGTAAATATATCGGTACATAAGTGTATCATTGGCTAAACCGAAATATAAACCCACACACAATCTAATCTTATAGCATGCTAACTATATCCGATTCTACCCGAACAATTAATAGAGTAACCAATTTTTCGATTTCATCACATAGTTCAATTCATATAACATGTTTCAAATCATCATCAGTTCACCATTCCAACACATCATATAACATGTTTCAATGCAATTTCATACCAATTATCACATATCAATTAAATCTTGCTACTTTCTATTTTATTCAATTTAGTCCTCTATCTCGCTATACCATATCAATCACCATAAATTAATTCGTACAACCATTATATACTCACCTTTTTACCAAGTTATGCAATTTAACATGAATATAAAATAATTATATTAATCATGAATCATAGAAATACAAACCGACAACTCACATCACTCGTCGTCAATTCTCGTCTTTCCTTTCATTTTTGATGACATGACGTTGTCTTTAGTTAAAATTGAATGGCTAAACGCTTAATAACTTAAAGCTTTCATTTTTTGTTTTCTTTTCTTTGGTTTCTATGGCTTAGGGGAGAAGAAGATAATACTTCATCTCTCCTCCCACTTCATTTGTTATTTATTCATTATTTAACTTTTAATTAATTTTAACTAACAAATTTAATTAATTTACTATTAATTTAACTAATGCCTATTATCATTATCATCCACTAAAACATGTTAATATTTGGTTTATTAACCATTTTAGTCTTTTGAATAATTGATATTTAAGTCCCCAAGCCTTATCTTAATTAAAATCTATAGCGATTAAAATTTTATAATTTAGTCCTTGAGCCTTAATTAACCATAATTTTGGCTAAATTACTTAATCAAATTTCAATTATCTATATACTAACTCCGTGAATATACCTATTTAATATTTACTAATTCAATTTACTGTAAACGAGATTTCAAAATTATAATTTTGACACCATTAAATTTAGGGTCTTTAAAAA
Source organism: Gossypium arboreum (assembly GCF_025698485.1). NCBI lineage: Eukaryota > Viridiplantae > Streptophyta > Magnoliopsida > Malvales > Malvaceae > Gossypium > Gossypium arboreum. The sequence continues at coordinate 134,734,923 of NC_069075.1, forward strand.
ATTTATATAAAAACTAGTTTTTGGTAATATTAAAGATGTCATTAAATTTTGATTTATTATAATAATATCTAAAAACTCAAATTTTTATTTAACACTTCTCTAAAAAATCTATATATTATTTATTAACTTGTATATAATTTTATGAGAGTAAAAATAAAATTCAAAATATAATGACGTAATGATTTTTTGACCCTCCAACTTTACAAAAAAAAGTCATTTTAGCCCTCCATTTAATTTGTTGCATTTTTAGCCCTTCAACTTGTACTTTTTGTCAAATTATCCAAAATGAATGGAAACATTAAAGTTTTTTAACATTGTTGATGTTGCGTAGATTGCAACGTGGATGACATAGAGGTGCTCATCGGCCGGACTCAACTAAAAATTTAGGCTCATTCATTGGGCTCGGGCTAGGCCGGGCCCAAAAAATGTGCCTAAAATTTTGCCCAAGCCTCACCCAAATAAAAATACTAAAACCTGGGCCCGTCCGTATTTATTTTTATATTATTTTATATAATTTTAAATATATATAATACATAAAAATACTAAAAAATCAAAATAAATATTTTCCAACAAATTGAAAATAAGTTTTAAAAATATGTAGACTTAAATAGCATTAAAATAGATATAACTTAACAAGCAAATACCTCTAAAATAATAATAAAATTAACAAATGCCTTTAAAATAAAAACAAAATTAATAATAAAATAAATTTTATACAATATCCAAATAATAACAACAAAATAGGAGCAACTAATAGTAATATGGTAGCAAAATAGGGAAAACAATAAGAAAATAACATTAAAAAAAAATAGCAGAATTTTTTTGTCATTTAGTGAATTCGGGCAGGGCCTGGGTCAAAAATACATTATCAGAGGCCCGACCCATTTTTTAAACGGACCTCATTTTTTTGTAAAATATTTTTTAATATTTTTTAAAATTTCAAAAATTAATTAAATATTTACATGTCATCTACATGTCATTCCACATGTATATTAGGTCAACAAAGTTAACAAACGTTAACTTTTTCGTCTATTTTAGGTGATTTGACAAAAAATACGAGTTCAAAGGCTAAAAGAGACAAAAAATTAAATGGATGAATAAAATGATTTTTCTTTTTTAAGTTTGAGGGCTAAAACTCATTATGCCAAATATCATTGATTACGAGTTTTATTTTTTTTTCTCCATACAATATTTATTTATCCCTAGCATCACGTGAGATGAGACCAAATAAAATATTTCTAGTTTAATTAAAAATCAAAGCAGTTATCAACAAGTAGTTGAAAGAAGTGGAAATGATTTTTTTTCCAAGTATTTGAAGTTTTCAGCCAAGTTTATATCTTAGAGTCAATATTGTTGAGATGGTTTTATCGGAATACCACCCCAGTCCGAATAAGACTAAGCTCAAACTGTAAAATAAATGAAAATACTTATTGCTATAAAAAAATCAACGCAATTATTTTCTAACATCGATCATGCCAAATGGTGCCAAATTTAAGATTCCATTTTAAATTTCTTTCTAAAATTTATTGTCAATTATTTTGAAATAGGAAAATTTTCTTTTAAAATCTAGAAAGATAGACATGAAAATTTTATATGTTTATGATAAAAGATGCATTTAAGATTAAATTGATAGAATTTATAAAATGAAGAATTAAATTTATTAAATTATTTAAGATTAAAATCAAATGGATAGAATATGTAAATACTAAAGACTAAATGTGCTATTATAACAATTAAAAAGATCACGTCATTATTTCTATTAGTGATTTAATTGAGAGTAACCAAAACAAAATCAATAAAAAACGTTGGTGATAAAATTAAAGGCTTTTTTTTTAATTTTATAATTTAGTGATCAAAACAAAAAATACATAACAATTGAATGACTAATGATGTAATTTCCCCTATTAACTGTAGACGGTCGGAATAAATCAAACAAATTCCTGTAATTATAGAAATTGGTTATTTTGGCTATAAAAGTGAAAGTTATTATTCTAATCATCCAGCCATCCTCTTACAATGCTTAACTATTTTTGAATTAACCACTCAATTTCCTAGTAGTTTTTGTTTGTGAAAAGAATAACATAATTTTTTTTTGTTAAGCATATATATATTATATAAAAATAAAACAATTATTAAGCATACTGTCAATCTAAAATAAAAATTCTAGAAAATTCTAGAAATAGAGTTTTTTGGGATAAAATAAATTTTTAACAATTCAGTTATTCAATTTATTTATAGGAGATATTGTACTTTAATGCACTCGAACACCGAGTTTTCTTGTATTAGTAATAATATTTATGCCAATTAAACTAAAACTCGACTAGCATAAAAAAAATAAATTTAAAAATTTAAAAGTAATTAAAAGTTTTAAAAATAGATCCAATTCATGTGAGATAATGAATTAAGATGACAGGTGATGGCTAATTGTGAGGATTGTAAATCCAAAGGGGTATGATAAAACAAAACCCAAAGCTTATGAACCATGAAAAAATCCGAAGCACAAACGCTCCTCTGCACCCCCTTTTCTTCTTTCCCCATTCACACGTAAGCCCATAGAAATAATTCATCTCTCTCTCTCTCTCTCTCTCTCCGTCATTTTTCAAACATTGAATTGGGTCTTCTCCTTCTATCTTCATTTATTGACTTTCACTTTCAAAAAGAAGAAAATAAAGCTATCAGTCATAGAAAAGATTTTATTTTTCTTGAAAGCCTTTGAAGGAGGAGGAGGAGGAGGTTTAGAAAGAAGGGGGCTGGGATGGGGTCGTGTAGCAGCCGACTAGGCTCGAACCCATCATGGGGGAGACTCAACCGCCGCCCCAAACGGCGTTCCAGACTCTCTTCTTTTTTCATCTGCGGTGCCTCTTCATCTCATGCTCCTCTTGAGGTAATTATCTATCACAAGTTTGATTTTTTTTAATGGCTTATTTGAGATTGGTTATTTGGCTGCTGAATTATATTGGAATTTTATTAATTTTGGAGTTATTAATCATAAAGTAAATGGTCCTGTTCTTTTTATTTTTATATTCTTTTTAGTGTCCAATAAAAATTTTTGTGATCTGGGTTTGGCTCAATTCATGAAATATCACTTCTTTCTAGTAATTCATATAGAAACCTATCCTTTTTTGTTGGCTTTAATTCAGGCTTGAAGTTGCATGGTAATTGATTTATTTTTTCCTAAGTCCTCTGGTCCGAAAAGGGATAGATAAGAGCTATTAAGGTTTCTGCTTAGATATATACAATTTGTAAATTGTTGAATTTTTATGTTGCTCAATTAACTATGTCAAGGGTTCCTCCATTGATTTTTTTTTTCCTTTGATCATTTTTATTGTTTTATTGTCTGAAATTGCTCGCCTTCTCTTTAAAAATTCCAAAATTAATGGTTGCTCATTTTAATTAGTGCTTTACTTGATGTTTTATTGTTCTGGGAGAAGGTTTTATACATGGACGTTTGAATGATGCAAATGCTGAGTGCCAGCCTTTCTTATATGATATTTTGGACCTGCTCTTCCCCCAGTAGTAGGTTCAATTATGTATTCACCAATAGCTTCATAATGGAAAATGCTCTTAAGGGAACATGAGGAATCTGGTTCCTTGCAGGATTTGGTTCTTGTGCTGTGTCGGCCTTTAGTGTTGATTGGAGAATATTGACTGGTTCTTGCAACCCCCTTGCCACAAAGAATAAACTTGTCTGGTTGTTGGCTTGGTGTTGCATTAAATATGCACATTCAACTATCCCCTTAACCTTTTGACCCAAAGAAAAAAAAAATTGCCCGCTGCGCTTGCATGAATAAGCTATCAGTGCATTGCTTAAATTTCTGAAGTGTCTTTTTCTCTGAATTTCACTCTTTTAAAAGCAAATTTTCATTTTATTTTAGGGTTAGTTGTCAGTGTGTCATTTATTTGGAGGGAAGAACTGAAATAGAACTGCAATGTTCTTTTTGCAGTGTGATATGTCGAATAGTTTGTCTGTGGATTAAGACCACTCTAGCTTAAATGTGCTACACAAACTCTTGGAGGCTGGTATTAATTTAGCAAGTTTACTTGGTTAGATTGTTTTTAGTTGGTGTTTTTACCTTTCTTTCTTTTTTTTTTTTCCTTTATTTATTTAAAATGAATAATTCGACTTTGCACTTGAATAAGTTCATTTTTAGTTAAAATTCCATGAAGAAGCTTAACTTTTTAGCTTTCCTCTCGGTTCCAAGATGTAGACAGGAGGCGGAAAGAGAAGCTTTTTTGTGGCAGTGGTTGAGCATTTCATAATTGTTGCTCCAAACCTGGGTCACCAAGAGAGCTCCATGAAGTCATTGAGGATACAAGAGTCGAGTGAATTATAATTGTGTTAGCACCAGCAAATGTCTTGTGCATTGCATGTTCCTTAACAAGTTTATGCGTTGGAAGTTATCTTTTCTTCTTTGTATTTAGGTTGTAATCTAATCATTTCACATGGAAGCTCTAGAATATGCTGCAGGGAATGATACAATACATTCTTTTGTTGTAGATTGAAGATTATCCAGCTGAAATTCTGGTGAAGTCGGCAGATCACTCTGACCCAGTTAGCAACATTGTCCAAAGTCCCTTGGAGGAATCTGCTTTGATATGCAGTATGGGAACAAGATTTAGCAGCATAGATAGTGAAACTGGAATTCCAGCTGAAAGCAGTTCTGCAGCCAGTCAGAATTCCTCTGTTGCAGGTGGTTCTAGAGATGTAGAAACTAGTCATTGTAGGAAATGCTTGACTGAAAATACAGAGTTAGTTGCTTCTCAGGTAGATGCTGGTTATGATCACGGTGAATCTCATAAGGATAGTAGTACTTCAGCTAGCACTCCCTTTATAGAACAACAGTCTTCAGATCCTGTCTCAGAAAATCTATCGACTAATGAGTGTGCAGTCAGATTTGAAAATGCAAACAAGGGTGTGTCTGAGGTCTGTCCTGAGCCAAGTATTTTGTCTCCTCGAGGGCTTGAAGATTCAAATTCACACAGAATACCTGTTGAGAATGAGTCGGGTGAAGTAACAACAGTACGTAACTCTGGTTTTGCTTCTGCTCCTCATGCCTCAGAACCAGAGACTTCTCACTCCATCGGAGGTGAATCCATTATAGAAGTGATGCCTTCAGGTTTAGGATTTCTCCTATCTAATAGGGAGAGGAGCCAGGGAGATGGAAGTGTTCTTCATGTTGATCTCGTGAGTCTCTCTTCCAATATTTTATCAGGTGGCACTGCTGATACAAGTAATCGTGAATCCAGGAGGAATAGCAGAAGAATGTTTTCGGATGCTTTTTCGAGACGCAGTTCCAGAAGAGTTAATAATTCCCAGTCCATTTTTCTTTCAACAGATGATAATAATGATCCAGGATTTGATAACAGATGGCTCCTTGATTTCGATCGTGATTTCTTTTATGATGGGGCTGCAGGTGATTCTGGTTACCTCAGCAGTAGAATTCATAGATTAAATGAACGAAGACGACACTCAAGACTAGAGGTATTTAATTGCAAAGCACTTTGATTTATATGTTATCCAACTTACTTTTAGTAGATCTTGCTTTAACTAACTAGTTTTCTTTTGAAAATTATCTTGGCTCTAGTATTCCTGGATGGTGGTGCTTATGGTCCTTTGTTCTTTGAGCCTCGTTCAATTTTTTGGTTAGAAATTAGGACATCTTTTGTATCCAGTTATGCATCCTTGAAGGCTTTAATTCTAATCTTAATTGTAATCATGTCAGAATATTTTGTCAGTCTGATCCCTTTTGGATGGCAAAATTATCGGTTCTGCACTGGTCTGCCCTTAATGGATGAATTTTTATTTGAAAGTGCACCCAGGGGGAGGGGGGGGTGGGTGGGTGGGTTATAGTTTGTTTGAAAGCGGGCCAGTTTGTTCCATGCTGCCCTGCATATAGAATTACTGTTTTATCCTTTTATATATTTTACACTTTCTCATATACATCCTTAAATGTTCATATACATATTTTATGTAAAAGTGGAAACTTGTAGTAATCGGTCTTGCTTAAAGTGAGTAATATTAATAGTTTAATTTAAGATATGGTATTCATAATTAAATTATATTTTAAAGAATTGAGGTAAGCGTGGAGCAGAGTGGGTATGGATGTAACCAACTTCCATGGAGGCAGGGATGGTATCATGTGACAGGGTACTCTAAAGGTGGGGTGGGAGAGATAAAGCAATATCTGTCCCTCCACCTCATTGCCCTGCCTAGTTCCCTTAGGTAACCTTTATTAATTATCTCATTTGGTTCTTTTCAGAATTGGTTAAGGCTGCATGGTGGACATGATGAAAATCATCGGCGAACTACATTTTGTCCATCTGGAATCCACCCTGATGGCACTTGCTCATGTGATTCTTCCCTGATAACTGATGAGCCTGGTGCTCGTGTAAGCATATCTCGAATAGTTATGCTTGCTGAGGCTCTATTTGAGGTAGTTTTTCTTTAGCAACTGGCATGTTCTTTCTACTTGTCTAATGTCAAATCATCTTGTTTCTATAATTTTGTCTACTGTCCCTGTAGTCCGTGAAAAGTTGATCTATTATTTCATAACTTACCATATAATAATTTGTAGGTTTTACATCGTCAACCAGTATCACTTTCTCTATCCATGGTATCACCGCCGGCTCCCGAATCTGTAGTTGATTCTTTCCCCCTCAGAAGTCACAAAAAAGCAAATGTAGCTGAGGACGGGGATGCTGTTGAACAGTAAGTTCTTTCTTTCTTACTACTTGTAGATTGAAGGTGCATGATACTCAGTTTAGCCTTTCTTTTTAATAATTATGTTCACATTGCATCTATTGACCCTGTTATATATAGGTGTCATATATGTTTGGGTGAATATGAGGAAGGGGACCAAATAAGAATTCTGCCTTGCCAGCATGAGTTTCACATGTCTTGTGTGGATAAATGGCTCAAAGAGATACACGGGTATTGCTACACTTCCCCTGCACCATGCGTTGTTTTTCTTTTTCCCTCTCTTTCGGTAACTTCTTTTTTTTTTTTCCCTCTTTTTTACCCTTGGTTTGCAGAGTGTGCCCACTTTGCAGAGGCGATGTTCGTCATGGTGGTGGGGAGTCTTCTGTCTCAAACTCTGAGATTCCATCTCTTTGATGTAACTGTACATATGCATGTAAATACAGTAATGGATTCTTGTATAAATGTTATATCTATATTTATTTCCTGTTTACCATGTTGTAGCATCTTTTTTTCCTCGTAGATGTGGCCTATGTGGAATTATTAAGTTTAGCAAATTGAGGAAATAGGATCTTTTTGGCCTTGCATTTTACTCATTGATGGCTACATCTTTAATGTAATCAATCAAAAACCATTGCTGGGTTATTATCAAGCAGGAATAAAAATGAGTTTGAAAGGATGGCATCAACCTTGGCATTAAAATGAAGATGAAACGGCAGTATGATTACTTAGAAGAACAGAGTTCTTCTTTAACAGTTCATGCACTGGTTCAATCTTAAATACATAATATATAACTTGAGAAATTAACAACACAAATAATAGCAGTTGCATTGTTGGTTTTTCACATTTAACCCAGGAAAGAAGAAGAGCCACGCCTTTGGTTCCAAAAGGGGTTATGATCTTGGAAGACAGCTGATTCAGGATTTGGGTTTTTATGATCAAAGAGATTTGGGTGACAATTCTCATTATCATCATCAAAAGTAGTCCATCGCCTTGAGTTGTTTTTAAGCTTCTGTCTGGTAACATTTCTTATGTTTTCCATCTCTCCTACATGCTCCCTGAATTCTTTCTTCACCACATCTAGAACTACCTCTCCATATCTATCACACCACGACCTTCAACATTGCAAAAAAAATACAGACAATAAGAAACAGAAATGTTCATCATTTGGCCGTGTAAGAAAATCATGATTTTTTTAGCATCCTTACTTGGGAAAGAATTTTTTGAGGTCAGCCTTGTCCACAGGAAGGGTTGTGGAAATTGCTTCAATTTGATCATCCCTAGTGGAATTACAAGAAGCACAACAAAACTTAGGCAAATATGCAAAGCAACATAGGATTTAAGGATTAACGGAAAGAATTTGCTTACGAAAATTTAAGATTGGGGTTTGTGGTGGAGAGCTCTGATTGAATTCGTGATAGCTCCTTCTTTATTTTGTCACCTACTACCTGCAAGTGGATATTTGATATAAGCTAACACTAGTATACAACAAGTAGAACAACATTTTTTTTTTCTTTTCTTCAACATTAGATGGACCTTATCGATGAAGAAATCCGATGGAGCTCCATTTGCAAGCAGCTTCCTCTTAATCTGTTTCGTGTCTGGTCCCTCTCCGATGGGAGTTGCAACAAGTTGGCATGACCCCATGAATGCTTCACTATCTGATCTTTCGTTGAGAGGCAAAGGAGCTGTCTCATCCTCTGAATCATTTCTCCTCCATTTCTTGAAACCATCAAAGCCCCATTGTTTCTTTGCTGATTTTGATGCTTTCTCCTCTGAACCAGGGCCATTATTATGCCCCTCTCTTTGCTCTCTATGAAACAGGGTTTTAAATGGTTTTCTCTTTGCGCCACCATTCTCCTTCACAGACTCGGTTGGGAATGCTTCTTCTTGCATTAGAATTGATTTTGTTTCACTTTCCTTACCCCCCATAAAGGCTGATGATGATGGTTTTGAATCCACATCGAAAATGCTCTTTTCTGATCTGTTTTTACTTGGCTTCTGGGATGATCCGAACCCGAAAACCGAGGCTGCTCCTTTGATCTGATTCATGGCAGAGTTGTTCTTCGATTTATTATTGGAATGCAACACATTGTCTCTATCATCCTTCAAGTCAATCACAGACCATTCTTCTTCTTGATTCTCTTTCGAATCTTTCGGATTCGCAGCGACTAAATCTCTGGTCTCGATTTCAGCTCCTTGTACTGCTAACCGCTGCAACAAAGGCCTTTTTGAAGAATGGTACTCCTCCTCAGATATACATTTTGCATAAAGCAGTTCCTACAACAAAAGGAAATCAAATTTGAAGAATAATTTCACTCACTCAACTAACACACACGCACAAAAAAAGGAGAGAGAGATTATAGTTACCTGCAAGAAGAGCAGTTTATCTCTCAAGATAACAGGCTGTTCAAGTTCAGGTGGAGAAGCAATGAGGGTGTCAAGCAAATGAGTCCTAAAAGCAGTAACCTCAGCTTCACCCAAAATCCCTTCTTTATGCAGACCCATGAGATTGAGTATCTGGTGAAAGGAATCCTGCTGCCATTTCAGATTATCAGATTGAAGCTTGGAAAGCCTGAGTTCAGCAGCAGGCAATCTCTTTTTTTTGAAGGAGAAAGGGAGAATTGTCTTGCAAAGTGAAGTGATGGAATCATGGATGGTGGAGTAGTATGTTGGGGTATAACTGTACACCATTTTTGACCTTTTGATTTGTTGATGAGAGCCTGAAAATGGGTTGAATCTGGATTTTAGATTGATGATTTTAGTTGCCAGTGCTTTGATTTTTGAAAGAAACAATTTCTTTTTGAGGAACGTTGTAGAAATCTGAAGAAGGTGGGGTTGTTAATTGGATTTTTGAATCTTGGGGGAGAACTTAAAACGGTAACTTGAAACTAGCCGTTGAGAGATGAAAGAGAGAAGCAAGAAACGCAATGCCCAATTATTTGTCATTCAACGCTGTCGTTTTCTCTTCTTTTCATCTTTTTCTAATTTATAATGGTAAACATACCTCTGAAGTCCCGTATTCTAGGGACTGAATCAAATTAGTCCCTCTATTTTTAAATACTTTTAAAAAGAATCAAATAAAGCCAAACTGGGACAGCGTTAATATTTATTGATTAAAAAATGACACGAAAATTAGTTTTTTATTTATTTATAGTTCAACTCTAAACAAAATATTTTATCTACAAAATCATAAAAAGCTTTCAAAATATAACCTCGTTAAATATTAAATGTTAACTCCATTGAAATTTGACCTTACTTGATATTTTTAAAATATAAAACTAAATTGATCCATTTCAATCTGATCCAATCCCTATGATAAAACGAGGTTTCAAATATATTGAAATCAATTTATAACGAGCTTGAGGATTCAACAAGCACCAATTAAACATTAATAGTTACCAGTTTAAAAAGTTTTAATTTTTTAAATTCCATTTGCATTTAATATATTATTTTAATGAATTTAGAAAATTATGCGTTGATTATACTTTTATATAAGATATAATGATTTATTTAACCCTTCGATTTTATAAAAAATGTTTTAGCCATTCATTTAATTTATTTTGTCTCTTTTTAACTCTTAAATTTGTATAGTTTAACAAACCATTCTAAATAAATGAAAAATTTAATGTTTTTAACGTTACTAACATGACATTCACATTACATTCATGGAGATTATCATATACATATTTTTATATAATACTAATATTAAAACCTCCCACTATAATGAGGCTTGAAATTTTCTGCATGATTTCTTTTATTTATTTAATAGTTAATAAATTAAAATTTATTAAATAGTATTTACTTTTAATTTTTAATTAATGAAAGTTACATGTATACTATTTTTAAGGTTAATTATCACCCTTAAAAAGTTAGTTATGAAGATCTTCTTTAATGATCTATAAAAAAATTAGTTACGAAGAATAAATTGATTTAAAAATATACATAATCATTTTATGATCCAAAATTACGAGACATTTTAATTTTAAAATATTTTTTATGTTTGTTTTATGATTTATAAAAATTATTTTTTTAAAATTTACGGTTTCTCATTTCAACAATGCCATAACTTGAATTTCTTCTTAGAAGTATAATGCACCTTATAATTGCACTCAACTCTTATTAGTAAATTTAATTTAATCCTATTTTTAATCCTTATTTGTGACACATATGTCCTGTTTCTAGATTTGAATATTTTACAAGTTGAGACATAACTGTAAATTTCATTATTTAAATTTTATTTTATTTTTATTAAAAATATTTTTATTTTAAACAATATTATTTTTATAATATCTATAATTGATTAGCATATTTCTTAAATAATAGATACTCACATATCTTTCATGATTTTCTATTTTGGATATACATATATCACATCAATTAGATAACGATGAATAACATAAAATAATATAAAATCATACCATGATGAACATAAAATTTAAGGATAATTTACACATATCATACTAATATTTAAATATTAATATATTTGATAATTTCATATCATATTTACACAATTTAGCCAAAAAAGAAATACAACATCCATTCATGGATTTCCAAACTCTATAATAGAATCTATCTCCAAAAACAATCAAAATGAGAGACTGTAACTGGTGTAGAAGCAGTAGAGTAATCTTGGGTACACTAAAGAAAAGTTGTACAACCTGTTGGAATACCTTTGGAATTTGATTCAACAAGTCAAGTTTAACACTTCTTCCAACTCAGTTTGGGCCAACTCACACTCTTCCTCTTTGACTGCAACTCCCCTTTCATCCCACTTTCATTGCTATTTTGCCTGATGGATTGATTTTCAATGCCCAAAGTAAGGGGAAATGAGACTTGAAATAATAAATAAATAAATAAATAAATAATTTGCCATTCTAGTACCTCTTAGGTTGTGATCTCAACCTCTCATCTAATCTTTTCTTAGCTTCTCTTGCTATCCCTCCCAGCTCCTCATCTTCACAGGCCTCATCTAATATGCTCCTTTGCTTCAATATATTCACATCCCAAATTAAAACTCAAGTCAATATCAGTTATAATCTCCTCTTATATTGCTGCCATGATGAAAATATGATTACAGACCAATTGCTGTTAATAAATTTTCACAATTACAGTAACTGCAATCTATAACAAGACAATATAAACGCTGTAAAGAGATGGAACTATATAGGAAAAGAGGAAGTACCTGTAAACAAGAATGAGTATCCTGGTTGGTGGTATACAAACAAAAAGAGGATTTCCTTGTGAAGCGATAAGGAGGAGGGCTTGGTGAATCAGATAAGGCTCCCGTGGGGTGGATCCGTCTTCTTCTAGCACATTCAACACCAGGAAGCATACCAGCCATTGTTTGATCGAATGCCTACCTGTTTGAACATAGCTAGGAGGTGATGAAAGAGAAAATGATCTTAAAAGAAAAAGAAAGGGAGTTGGATTGAATCTGTAAAAAAGAAGGAAAACGCTAATAAAGGTTGTGGATAGGGGGAGACAAAACCGGATTCATGCCATTCTTACCTGTTTGAACCTAGCTAGGAGGTGATGAAAGAGAAGATGATCTTAAAAGAAAAAGAAAGGGAGTTGGATTGAATCTGTAAAAAAGAAGGAAAACGCTAATAAAGGTTGTGGATAGGGGGAGACAAAATCGGATTCATGCCATTCTTACTGAAGAAACGTAGAGGAAATATTTGCTGAAATTATTAATTGGAAATTGAGAAGGGACGAGGAAAGAGGGGAGGAAGTTTCATGGTAACTTCCACCAGCCGCTCATCGGAAGCTCCGCCAATTGCGTACAAGGATCTCCCACCTCACTCACCACATATTATTTAAGTGTCTGAAAATATTTTCTACACTGATAATAAAATTTTTAAACCCAGGTTGATAAACTTTCTATAAGATTATAGTAAAATATTAAAAAGAAAAAGACATATCAATTTCTCAGCACTGCTTATGAAAAAAAAAAAAAAGTAATATTTTCATAATATGTAGATTTATTACATCTATTGAGCACTCGTTACGTGATTGCTAAGCAATTTCCATGCTTTAGGTATATGATTCTCAAAGCACTGCCTAGTAAGTTTTATTCTTGTAGGGAACTTGGCAGCATAATCAACCACTTAATTAGCTTTTTATGGGGTACGCGATACGATGATCTACTGTTGTCTTCGACACAACTCCTTGATGTTTTGAACTAAAGAGCGCAAGTATGAGTCAACCATATCCTCATTTCGCAATTGTACAACCATATCATTATCACTTTCCACCATGACTTTCATAAAACCCCACTGCTATACCACATTTAAACCATCTAGAGCTGCCCATAATTCAACCTTAAATATTGATTCTAAGCAAATACTTCTATTGTACCCAACTAGTCAATTCCAATACATGTCTATGACTCCACCTGTAGATGCCCCTGCAAAATTCGATTCTACTGCCCCATCAACATTTAATTTAACACACCCAGCATGAGGGAGACTGCAATTGCTACGGCTTGTATTATCTATGTGATGTCCCTTGGCCAAACGAGCGACATACTCTACATTCATCGCCCAAAACCGCCACCTTGTTAGCACTACAACTTTCTCCCTTAAAAATATCCGCACTACATTGCTTCCAAATCCACCATGATGTAATTCCGAACATCTTTTCCCATTCAACACCATCAAACTGTAAAGCAAGATTATTATCAAAGTTATCAAGTAGCCAGCTGTTTAAATTAGAGGTGAAGAAGCTTTGTTGAATAGCATTGGGAATTATCCTCACCTAAACTGCCCACAAAGCGTGTTGTCCCTAGCACATGCGCTACAAGTCTTTCAAGAGGCATCATCTGTTAACTTGCCCGGACATCTCTCATTGTTTGAGCATATAGGAACTGTCTCTCATTGATGAGCCTTAAGCTTTCAAGCATTAAGACAAAAGGAGTCTTTTGGTGCCAACATATCTGTAGTCATCCGTTTATATGCATAAAAAAAACTATAAATTTACTCGAGTTTGAACGATTCTATATGCACATATCAAGTCCTAAATGTTCTCTCGGGGAAGGCATTATTGCAATGTGCATCACTATTGAATGGTCCAACCAATGTGTAAATGAGTCCCACCTACAATCTCCATATCCATCAACCATATCAGTAACTTCAATCCTTTAGCCAATCAATTGGCTGAAGAAGCCAATCTTTCAATGACCCAACCTTAGGTACTCACGCATCATTTTACATATGTGCACTTCTACCATTTCTTAAAAAGCGCACACACTAGTATACGTATTGTGAGTTTTACTCTATACTCTATCCAAATAAATCGATAATACAGATTTTTAATTTAAATCAAACAAATAAAAATGAGCAAGATAAATTAAAACGAAACAATCAATCAATAATAAGAGCCTAGAATTATAATTTGATCAATGCATTAGCTAATTTTTCAATATCCACCCAATTTATCACAATAAAGTTGATTACTGACCTAAAGTACTAAAATTCTCTTAATTCTCTTCCAAGCAATTAAAGAACTAATTAAATCTAATTATCGAGATATATTCATATGCCAATAATTTAGACTAAATTGATTAAGAACAAATCTCAGTTATGGCTATTAGGAATAAAAAATTGACCATCTAATATAGAAAAGAGTTATTTATTCTAGACCTAAAATGAAAAGTCCTTTTCCAATTTCTTTAAGTTTTATCAAATTAATAACTGATCAAACTATTATCAATGAAGAACAAAAATGAGTAAATAATCAATTCTCTATTTAAAAAAGGATAGAAATAGAAAAAAAATTCAATTAACTAAACATTGAATCCATTGCAATTCTAGAAATGAAAACTTAGTTCATCAAAAAATTGAAAAACAATCTTAAAATAAAAACAATAAACTAATCATAGAAAAAGAAACAAGAAAAAAAAAATAGATGGAGAAATTAAGTCTTCCCAATGATTTCCATCAATCCTCGATGCTTGAAGACTTTGGCGATTTCTTCTCTTTTTATCCACACTCCCCTTGAGTTTAGGTATTTCTCCCCCTTTTTATATCCCATAAATATCGCAGCCCTTTTATTTTGCAGTATGTAACAATCTGCCTTGACGTGATTTAACTTTTTACAAAATCGAGGTTTGGCTATCTGACTTGCTATCCGAACAAAACTTATTGTTGAGTTTGTTTTTACTCAATAGATGACCCTTCAAATCCTCGAATGATAGATTATTTTGCCATAAATCAGGGTTTCCTTGAAAGACTTGTATGAAGAGGGTAAGAGCATAATAATAGCATAGCCCGATCTTCATCGTCAATCTGAACCTCAACATTTTTTCAAATCATTCAAAAGAGTAATAAATTGACTGATGTGACCTTTAAGGTGCTCACTTTCGTCCATACAAAACGTGTATAAACGTTGTTTCAACACCAATTGGTTAGCCAAACACTTTGTCACGTAGAGAGTTTCTAACATTTTCCATAAGTAGAATGCCGTTTTGTCTATTAAAACCTCTTGCAATACATTTATTTGTTAGACATGATTTATTCATGTTTGTAGGTTTCTTCTCTGTAAGGACCTTCTCAAGATCTCTCTGAACCAAATTTTTGTCATTCGAACTTGTCACATATTAAAATTTGTGATACCATCGAACTTATCAATATCAAACCTTGTTGTTGCCATCTCTGAACAGGTTGATTGTGAAAATTGAACTAGCTCTGGTACTACTTTGTTGGATAAACTCGATTAAGCAACAAATAAGTAAAATAACAAAGAAATTGAAAATATCGAATACAAATATTTTACATGAAAAAACCCCTCCGAAAACGATAAAAAACCACAGGCAAAAATAATTTTATTAAAACAACAAAAACGAAGAGTATAAAGATGGAGATAAAACTAAACCCCAAATTCGAAATAACAACCCTTTAAACATAAACATAACAAGTTAATACCTAAATGTGTAAGGTGGAAAAAATACCTCTAATCAGAGTTTAAGTGAGAAACTAATATTAAAATAACCTACACTAATTAGAGTTTAAGTGGGAAACTAAAAACAGATTTAACTAGGAGAAGAAAAGCTGAAAAAATGCGAGATATAACTCCACAAGTTATCTCACTTAATTTTCAAACAAATTAGCTGTCTAGACTCTTTTCTCACTAAATCAATAAAAGCTTAACTTTTCAAAGAATACAAGCAACTAGGGAATTTAAACCTTTTCAAGGGACACCAACAATATGACACTATTGAAAGGAGTCTTCTATCCACTTATAGCAAATCCTCACCAAGTCACTTTATAACTTGGTTGACGTATAGTGCGACTTGTCAAATAGATTGAGTCATACCATCCCAAGGAAATAAGATTTGTACCCAAGAGAATATGTTCCAAACTCAACGAAATTAGTAAGCCCCAAAAGACCAAACCTTAGTAAAACAACCAACTAATGCATAACATGCATGCATCAAAGTAAATATCAACCTAATAGTAGTATCTGTCATAGGTTAAAGGGCAAGATCAATAAAGGGCTTAGAGATACAACCTTGCTAGATCAAGGACACTAACCCTAGCTAATTACAAGCACAAAACGATTTACCCTTCACGCGCTCTCATATTCCCATCAACCTTAGGTCACCAAGGGATCTCGCTATAAAT
The DNA here is from genome assembly GCF_025698485.1 of Gossypium arboreum. Lineage (NCBI taxonomy): Eukaryota > Viridiplantae > Streptophyta > Magnoliopsida > Malvales > Malvaceae > Gossypium > Gossypium arboreum. The sequence continues at coordinate 134,751,243 of NC_069075.1, forward strand.
ACTCATATATATTAATCTCCAGAGGTGTGATTACTACTATTACTACATTACTTTACTCTTGGATCACCTTCTATTTATTGACTTTAAGTATTAAAAAATATCCTAAAGCAAAAGTGTTACATCCTATAATCTTAGTATTTCTTTTATCTTATAGGTGTAAAGTAGACATTAACCCATCTTCCTTCCAAGTAGACATTAACAAGTATTAAAAAAAAAAAAAACCTTCTAAGAGATGACAAGAGCAATATTTCTCCAGTGCTATCGGTACATACGAAGATCACTAAATTTACTTCCAAGATAAAGAGGATTGGATTAGATTTTTTATTTTACCAAAAAAGTCAAGCAAGCTTATCCTATTGGGAGTGCAAGTTGCATGCAGATTGTCATCATTGTATTTATTTATGACTTAGCCTTTGTTGTTATTGTTTGAGAAGATACAACAAACGGGATTTCACCACGGAAAACGAGGTTTGGAGGATTGAAAATTTCCCTTGCAACTTTTGGGTGCAAATTCCGAGATTGTTCTCTTCTTACTTTAATGGTTTTACTTTGCTGTGTCAATTGTTGAGAAAGTTCAGTAGATAACAAATCTTTCAAATAATACCTAACTTCATAAAATAATAATGCCTAAAAGATGTTCCACTAACAACCCTCCACATATATATAACTGCCCATACCATAATTAACGGTTGAAAATTCTGCTGACTGCAGTTTATTAATTAATTTTTATATATTTATTATTTTATCTCAAGTTGAAGTTGGACATATTTTTCAATTTTAGAATATAAATAACGTTTTTTATATTTTATAATGCTGAACACAATATTAATATTAGTTCCTTATAAATCGAAAAGAAAAAAACAACATACTCATTAGATTTTGACTGAAACTTTGCATGAAACCATCCACGTGCCGCCACCCTTCATCTTTTCTCATTTACTTGTCCCCCATTAATTCCTTGCAACTTAAGAAAAGAAAATTACATATGGAAGTCACTGTCATTTTCTATCCACTCAACAAAATTATCACCCACCACCCATAAATGGAAAAAAGAAAACCAAAAGAGCAAAGTTCCGGAGATAGGGGGATAGAAATAACAGGGAGACAAACTGACAAAAAGTGTGTTTGAAAGACGAGATTCATCGAATCTCAAAAGAAAGCCATGGATCAAAGGTGGCCCAGCTCCACCACCGACTCACTGTTTCTCCCTCTCTGCTCACATCTCTTCTTATTAAATTTTCTTGGTTTTAGGAATCGTTTTTAGCTCTGTTTCTTGCCTTTGGAAAATACCCCCCCCTTTTTTTTTTCTCTAAACTTGATTTAGACTATATTTCAGCTGAACCCTATATTATAGATTATGGCATTTGATCAAAATTCAATACAAGAAGATCTTAGACCATTGAATGTAGCTAGAATTGTAACTGAAGAGCCCCAAATTGCGGATGCGGTGGCTGCCACTAATAATACCCGCGGTGCAAGCATTGACGGGTTTCTTCCCAACTCGCCTCGGGAGCTTGAGACTTATGGTGGTGCCATGCGTGTTCTTTATCCAGCAACGGTGACTGATGCCGGTTTTGCAAGTTTAGGATATGGGAATGTAGTGCCCTTGACACCGGGTGTCCCTGCATGGAGACCTCACATGCCTATGCCTGTGCCGGTTGGGAATTCAAGTATGAACCTGGTTGGCGGGTTCGGTTATAGTCCGAATTTGGGCAATATGGTGGCTGCTAATGCCGTGTATCAGGTTAGTAATGATGTGGTAGCTGGGCATGGTTATAGTCCTAGTCTGGGCAATAGTAGTGGGAATAGGAGTGATCAATTGAGTCACGATAGGGTGACTGTAGGCTTAGCTCATAGTTGTAATATGGGAAACAGGGTTAGTGGTAATGGGAATGAATTAATAGGTGGGGTTGGTTATAAATCAAATTCAGGAGTTGGAAGTAATGGCAATGGTGCTGATCAGGTTAATGATGAGGGTGGGGATGATTCTGTGTCTGGGAAAAAGGTTAAGTTTTTGTATAGTTTTGGGGGAAGATATTGCCTAGACCAAGTGATGGGGTGTTGAGATATGTTGGGGGCAGACAAGGATTATTAGTGTTAGAAGAGATGTGAGCTTTACTGAGTTTGTGCAAAAAATGATGGATACTTATGGGCAACCTGTGGTTATCAAGTACCAGCTTCCTGATGAGGACCTTGATGCATTAGTTTCCGTTTCATGCTCCGATGATCTTGTTAATATGATGGATGAGTATGAGAAAGTGATTGAAAGGTCTTCAGATGGATCTGCTAAACTAAGGGTATTTTTGTTTTCGGCTTCGGAACTTGATCCTTCTGGTACGGTTGAATTTGGGGATTTGCATGACAATGGGCAGAAATATGTTGAGGCAGTAAATGGAATTGTGAATGGAGCTGCTGGTGGCATCGCACGTAAGGAGAGCATAGCAAGTGCGACTTCAACACCAAACTCTGATATTAGTGGGAGTGAAGCTGTTGATAGCTCAGGTGCTGTTCAAGGGGATGTTGGTGGACCTCCATCAACAAACTTGTTGTCACCTAGAGGGAATTCACCTATTTCCGGTGTTCATTTAGGAAGCCCGGTAGTTAATATCAGTCCTCAAACACTTTCGTCTCAACTTGAGTTTGAGGCTGGGAGGACGGTGCGGCTTGCTTCAACACAGCAGCAATTGGGATATGATCTGCAGCAACACTATGCATCTACACATGTTGATCCTCGCCATGAAGTTACAAGCCATACCGAATATATGCAGTTTGCACCTCAAATGGAGTTCTCAAATCCTAAGTTCGTGGCAAATACTGGTTCTGTGTTCAATCAACAGCAGCCTCAAGAAAATGCCCCTCATCAGTACATTCCTGCTTTTAACATGACTATGACTCCCTCCATCTCTCATGTTGTTGTTAGACCAGCACCGTTTCAGCCGCTGTTGCAACACCAACAAACTCCATTGGAGCATTATCCTGATCAAAATGCATTAGGAACAAGGATAATTCAGCATCCTGTTTATCAGAGCCACAATATTTATCAGGCCGAGATTCCATCAGCAATGGTTGCAGGAGGTTATACTTTCCATCATACTCCACAAACTGAGCATGTCGTCTTCTCAGATGGATCATTGCAGCAGATCAAAGTAACTACTCCAGCGAAGATCCCCAGTATCGAGGACTGCTTTATGTGTCAAAAGGCATTGCCTCATGTGCATTCTGATCCTTTGGTGCAGGACCAAAGAGATGGTGGCGCAACACCTATGGTGAATGCAGATTCTAGTTATCATGGTCTGCATCAAGAAGACTCAATGAGAATTTCATCAGTGAATAAAGTTGTGGTGACCGCACCGATAGGGGATGGCATTGCTCACCAGCAAGCTGGGGTGCGACAACTTGGCCATGTTGATCATCAAGTTGGTGGATTGAAGTCAGAGGCAGTTGGATCCTCTCAAAATCCTGATGCACCATATGGACATGAAGGGAATATTTCCCCAATAACAGATAATTCTGATCACCCTAGGATTCCAGCAAGCCTAAGTTTGATGGGTTTGGCAAGTGAGTTTCAATCAACATATGTTTTGCCAACTCAATACCAGTTCCAAAAGGAGGTTCCACATGTTGAGGCAATTGGCATTCATGCTTTAGAACAGCCAGTGCACGAAACGTCAAGGGTTCCTGCTTTACCTAAAAAAGATAGCGTAGACCCTAACCATCTGATCCAAATTGATAGGATGATGGAGCCTCTTCAAATGAGCAATGAGCAGAGTAGTTTACCTATTGATAAAACTAGAAAAGAAGATATCTTGGATGAAAAATCTCCACATATAGCTGGGGAAGAGTTGCTATTGGATAATCTAGTAACACGTGGACGTCCAAAAGTTGGTGTTGAAGTTCAATATGGGAACCCTCCATTTTCTGGTGTTGAGTCAGCACATACATTGGGATTCGATGAAGTTTCTTTGATGCAGCAGAAGATTGTACAATGCAACACTGAAGCTGTTCCTTCTAATGCTAACAGCCAAGCTTACTTTTCACCATCCAATAGAGGTGGAGATGTTTTGGATTCCTCCAACTCACTTTTTAGCAATCAAGATCCTTGGAATCTACAACAACATGCTTACTTTCCTCCTCCTAAACCTAACAAAATTCAAACAAAGAAAGAATTATTGGCTCTGCGAGAGGACCGAGACCCTTTTGAAGAGAACCAGGCAGTAATTGGTGGGGAATCTAGTATCGAATTGGAAGATGAAGTTTACCAGCCATTAAGCCATTTAAATGAGAATTTGAGTTCAGACCACACACAATCTATGAAAGGTGAAATATTTGATTTTTTAGTTTGTATATAATTTGGCATTTATCACTTCATGTTTGGAGTAAATGTTCATTGTTGTTTCCTTCATTGCCAAAGGCTCAGGTGAGGAACTCATCAAGGAAGAACTACAAGCTGTTGCTGAAGAAGTAGCTGCTTCTGTTTTCCGGTCCTCTACTCATTCAAATCCTGACGTTCCAGCAGAGACCAATGCATCTGGTAATGAAGGCTATCAAGACACAGATGTTTTACCTAGTGACATTAAACTGCAACACAAAGCTAAATTTGAGGTGCGGAATATAAGATCCTTTCGATTTCCATTTGTATGCTCATTTCCTCACCCCACCTCCCCCTTGCCTTCTTTTATATGTGACTGTCTTCTCCAGATCCATTTATTGAGCTGTCCTTCATACTATTTTTCTTAACTTAGGAATTAAAGACTAAACAGCCAGATAGAACAAATTTTGGTCTTCGAGTTTCGGATGGCATTGGTGGCTTGCAGGTTGAACTTTAAGTACTGCCTTTATGTGATGTTTGTGCTTCTACTGTTAACTTCTATTGCCCATTAAATTAGCTATGTATTTATTTGGCAGGTTATAAAAGACAGTGACCTTGAAGAGCTGTGGGAGCTTGGTTCTGGCACATTTGGTACCGTTTATCATGGGAAGTGGCGGGGTACTGATGTTGCAATTAAACGAATAAATGATAGATGTTTTGCCGGAAAACCCTCTGAACAAGAACGCATGGTTTGGTTCTATCCTTTTCTCTTTGCAAGCTCCTAATTTTTCAAATTAGTTCCATCTTTGTAATTTCACAGGCTAACAACTTGTACCGTGGTTAACGCGTATGATTAGATTGATGATTTCTGGAATGAGGCAATTAAGCTTGCTGACTTGCATCATCCCAATGTTGTGGCTTTCTATGGTGTTGTACTTGATGGTCCTGGTGGTTCTGTAGCAACAGTGACGGAATATATGGTTAGTGGTTCTTTAAGAGATGCTTTACAGAAGAGCGAGAGGTACTAAAAGTTTTATTTGCTATGCTAGACAATTGTGATTCAGTTGTACATTTATTTGGCTATAAATAATAATTGGATGACTTGCTGTTGCCAGGAACCTTGACAAGTGCAAGCGGCTTTTGATTGCCATGGATGTGGCCTTTGGAATGGAGTATTTGCATGGAAAGAATATAGTGCACTTTGATTTGAAGAGTGATAATTTACTTGTCAATCTTCGAGATCCTCACCGCCCAATATGCAAGGTTCGTACTTAGGCCCGAGTTTCATTTGCAATTCCATATCTTTAGTCCTACATTAGTTTTAATGTTTTCTAAATTTCATTCTGAACTCATTCAATTGTTCGGTTCTCATATGCCTAGTTTCCGTTACCAGGTTGGGGATTTGGGGCTATCAAAGGTGAAATGTCAAACTCTAATATCAGGTGGTGTGCGCGGAACACTTCCATGGATGGCGCCAGAACTTCTGAATGGCAGCAACAGTCTCGTGTCGGAAAAGGTTTGTGATTACCACATAGTCTAGTACCCTCCTCTATCATGTAAATGCTCTTTTCCCCCTACATATAGTTAGTTAATAGAGTTGATATTTCCTCGAATTTAGGTTGATGTGTTCTCGTTCGGTATTGTGATGTGGGAGCTTCTCACTAGAGAAGAACCATATGCAGACTTGCACTATGGGGCTATCATTGGTAAATTGCCTTTATTTATAGATGTAAATCATGAGTTCCTTTCTTTGTGCTATGGCGGATCACAGTTTATATCCAACCATCATTGTTTCAGGTGGTATTGTGAGTAATACACTGCGGCCGGCGGTTCCAGAATCATGTGATCCCGACTGGAGATCATTGATGGAGAGATGCTGGTCATCAGAGCCATCAGAGAGACCAAATTTCACCGAGATCGTGAACGAGTTACGGTCAATGGCTGCTAAAATTCCACCACCTAAAGGACAAAGCCCATAATCCTCAGTCTGAAAATGAAATTGAACAATCTGCTCATAGGTCATATATGTGTTTGCGAGGGAACTGACTTTATCCCCACTGGTTTCTTATATAGATGGTTTCATACAAAGCTTGATTGCGCTGTGAATACAGTTCCATATAAGTGGAGATTGTTTTCCTTTTTTTTTTTTATTTGTAAAATCTTACATCATTCTTCAATCAAACAATGCTGAATTTACTTGCTTGTATTTTCGGTTTTCGGTTTTATATATTATTTTATTTATAAAATTATAATATATTAAGATAATTATATAAAAATTTAAATAATATAAAAAATTTAAAAATAACATGAATGGTTTAAAATGAGGTTTGGATTTGTTTTTTTTATAAATATGAGTCTTGAACAAAATTTTTAAAGTTTAAATAAGTATAAAATGTATTAATATTATACTTAAGTTTAACTCAAACTCGACTCGACTCAACGCATGAAGATTTTTAATATATTGTATACTAATTTAAACTTAAATGAGTTTATCATCACCAATTTCTTTAATAAAACTAAAATAAATCAAATTTTAAAATAAAATTATACAATTATAAAGATATTCAAAATTTTCTTTTGCGACTTTAAAATAATAAAATAACCTTATCAATGCAAATAACTTTTCTAGGTTTTCAATATTCTTTAGATTTTAAAAATCAGATCTAATTATTATTAAAATTTTTAATTAAATTTGATTAATTACATAGTTATTTTATTAATTACATAATTATCCGGTAAGAATTTTTATTTTAAAAATTATCAATAAATTAAACTTGAATTTGAAAATTTGAAAAATAAATAAAATAAATTCTAAATTTTGTTCCTCTATACTCACGCGATTTTTGACTCCGCCATTTTCTTCCTCCATACTTTTTCATTTAGGCGATTTTTCCACTTTCCGATGACATTAAGAAAAAAGATACCGCGTAGCACTGGGCCGCCATCCATACTCAAGGCTTGCCTTACCTACTATTTAATATTTGTTTATTTATTTTATTTAATTTCCACCATTTCCTTCCCACTTCTCTTTTCCTTCTCTTCATCTTCCAGAAATTCTCCATATAAGAAAAAGCATCATCCTTTTTTTATCCCTATCCCAATCCAAATTCCAAAATCCAAAATCCTTTCTTTTCTTTCCTGTTTTGGTTTCCTTTCCCATGAAAAATTCTCAAGAGAATCCAATCTTCATGCAAGCAGAAGTTGAAGATGAAGGAGTTTGGGGTAAAGGGTGTGGTTGTTTTAATCTCTTCTGCCTCAAACGGCGCCGATCATACAACCACATCAATGAATCCAACACCTTACTGCACCAGAGAGGTGAACAACACACGGAGGAATGGTGGAAATGCAAACTGAATAAACTGAAACAATTCTCGGAGAAAGTAGCAGGGCCAAAGTGGAAGAACTTTATAAGAAAGATGGGTGGATATTGCGATAAGCGGAAAGATCAAAAGAACAGGTTTCAATATGATCCTTGTAGCTATGCTCTCAACTTCGATGAAGGCGATGATAAAGAAGCAGATGATTTGCTTCGTGGTTTCTCGTCCAGGTTTACTGCTCCATTTGAACATGATAGGCAACGAGTCCCCTCAGGATTGTAAAATAATTATACGGATTCAACATGTCTGCACATTGTTTTACGTTTATTCTATGTTCTTGTAGAATCCATGTTTAAGTACAGTAATATTCTTTTGTTTCTTGCAATCCTAGGAACCTGTTTGATGCATATTTGATTTCAAGGAAATGGGTATATAATAATGTCAATTAATTGGTAAAAACATGTTATATATGACCAAGTAGATAATTACATTATAAACCCACGACTTACTGAAGTCATTCTTGTACATACATAGGAAAGCATGAGCCAAAGGATTACAGAACCATCTAGCAAAGCTATATTAATGCTATGCAGAGGGCTTTTCTTTTGCTTACATTAAGGCTTCATCACTGGTTTAACCTGCATACTTCTTTTCCAAATTAAAATCGACAAATGTTCTAGTGAAAAGCTCATTTTCATCAAGACACATATACATACATCCATTAGCAGCCTACTTCTCACGTTTGCTCTTCAGAGAAGTGGAGGGGGTATTATGCCAATTCCTTTTTCTTTGGTTTATAAACCAATTATTAATCTGCTTCAACTGTAATCCTGTTTCCTGTGCTAATCTTGCTTTGTCTTCTTCCTGAAGCAACACTTGATCAGAAAACTGTTGAAAAGAAAACATTTTGAGGATCAGAACTACCTGAGAAATACATCACACTCACTGTTGGGTAAGGCCATTTGGAATGTGACTGCCACCATGCTTTTAAAATCGAGGTGGTGTCACCAGGTAGCTTTCCAGCTCTTCTCTTGCGCAGAATTTCCTCTCTAACGTCCACAATTTTCTCTTTGTAACCCTTAAAAGACACGAATTTTTAGTTGCAGAATACAGATCAAGCCAGTTTACTATTTAACTTCTTAAGAAATCCTACCTGTTTCAATTCGTGCTTAAGTTCTTGCCTAACATGTTCCATTAAGGATCTCTCAGTTTCTGATGGGACAAGAGGGCCAAATCCCATGCTGTCGATCCCATCGAAGCTTCCATCAAACAAACCGTGATCATTATCTACAACTTCATCTTCATCATCAGACATTGTTGCACCTGTGCCTTCACCTGGAGATACACCTGTTCATGCTTCATAGTTTAGCTCTAAGTTTTTTCACTTCAATCTACAGTTAATGCAGTAATACCAAACAGGACAAATTCATTATTATGAATGAGAGTAACAAGGAAAGCTATCTGTAGAATTCAAAGACTTAAGTCCAACTCCTATGGATGACATAGCTACATCACAATATAAAGATGCATTGACATGTTACTTTTACTTTTTTCTATCAACTCCAAAACAGTATTTACAGTGCAGAGAATCATTTACCAGTTAAACTTTGAAGTGATTGCTCAAGATCCCAACAAGACATAACCGCTTCCATTGCATGAACACGAACATGTTGTTGCAATTGGTCTTTAAAGAAACCAAGCAATAGCACATAATTTGCCTACATTAAAGGGAAAAAGAAAGAGAGAATACTCAAATGAAAAAGATGACATTAGTGATCAAATACACATGTTTTATAAGAAAATTACCCTCAGTTGAGTTCCATAATTTTCTTGAACAGGGTTAAATTAAAATTTTACCTTTAAACAGTCGCCTACTGCTGTAAAATAAAATCTACTTAAATGCAAATAATTAGCCATCAAAACTTGAATACAACAAAAAGAAAATCAAAACAGAACAAGTCGGTAGATCATAAACAAAGGAACAAAGAATAAGGGGAAAAAAACTACGAATCCAAGGGTCAAGAGTGAGTACCCAAATCTGGAAAGAAGAAGAGAAAAAGGGGTTACCATGAAGTGATCGAGTTCATGGTGAGCAGCCCCAGCAGTAGGTGATGATGAGTACTTAGCCGAGACATATTGGGACCTAGCCAACTGAGCATCGATCTTAGGGAGCTGGTCAACAGGCGTGGCAACACGTAGACAAGCCACGTGGCCTTCCAATAACTGGGGGTACATGGGATGCCCTATTATCTCGGCCTTGCATTTAGCTGGGTCGAAGTTGGGAGGTGAAGAGGGTTGGTTAAAAGCAAGGGTTTGCATGTGTTCACTATGGTGGGAGACAAAACCATCAAAAGCCATGTTTGAAGAGGTTTAAGTTTTGGTAAAGAAGAAGATCAAAGGAGAGAGAGATGTAGCTATGAAGAGAGAAAAAACACCAAAGCAGGGTTGTTGGAGAATTGTGAAATAAAAGAGACAGGGAGACCTACTATGACGCAGGAGGAACAGCCAATGATGTTTGAGTTAAAATTTCTTGGTCTACTGGTTGTTAATTTGGTTGGCGTTTTCATTATTATAATTTCATTTGGGCTTTGGCACTTAGGCCTACAGGAAAGGGGGAACATACAAAGGTTTAGAGATATCAAGCTTTAAATATTATATATATTGGGTTTATATATATTATATATTGAGTTTGTGCTTATAGATATAGTATATAAAATATTATTAATTTTGGTTATCAATTAATCTATAATAATTCAATTAACTGCCTGATTTCAAATTAAATTAATTGATAATTGAAATTTTAAAAAACTTTTAATCCACCTCTAACTAAATTAATTTTGATGACTTTGTAATTATTGGCAAATCTTCCACACTAAGCTGTGGCCGATATTAGACCTATTCATAGGTCATGCCAGATTAAGTTTAGACAAATATTTTTAAAAAATTTTATATGCATAAACTTAGCTTTAACCCAAAATATGAACTCAAAATTTTGTCTAAATCCAACTATCATTATTCGAGCTTAACCTAGCCTGTCCAAACCTGTCCAGATTATTTTCTTTGTTGATTGCATTTCATTAAACAACAAAAATTGCAACCGTTTAATGAATCTTGCGGAAATATGATAATTTCCTTCATGAATTATAAACCAACTCGTTGAATTCATAAGTTATCTGATCTTTCGTTTATAGGCCCAAGCCAATAATAGAACCTTTACATTATATTCTATGAATTTGCTTAAAGTTAGTTTTGACCTAGAATATAAACTCAAAATTTTACCCAAATCCAACTATCATTATTAAAGCTAAGCCTAGCCTGCCCAGATTGTTTTCTTCGTTAATCGCATTTCATTAAACCAAAAAAATGCAACCGTTTGATGAGCTCTACACAAATCACAGCAGATTTATAAACTACTATCAATTCGATCATATTTATAAACAGGTAGACGAACAAATTAAAAACTTTGAATTGCTAGACTTGGTATTTAACTAAGTTGATTCATACAAATACAATTATATAGTGTAAGTCGAATTTAACATCAGCAGCCCTATTCCCCCAGTTCAGACTGAAGCTTTCTCTGTATAGGAGAAGAAAAACCTTGAATTGCTGGAATGGGGTTCCTCTTAATTGTTTAATGCATAAATGTTATATGTTTGTGTTCTTCTCTTTCTAAAAATGCAAGATTACAAACAAGGAGTTTGTACATGCAAATGAGTGGAGACTAAAGAATGAATATATATATATATATATAAATAAATTGATATATAGATGTTTTAAGGCAGAGTAGGTGACATTGAAGGCTTGGTAACTTGAAGCTCGCCACAGTCACTGATATAAACAGTTTTAAGAGGCCTGTTCCATAACGTGCGCCCTTTTTGTGCTCTTTCATCTCCGAAGAATTCAGCCAAGTCATTTAGTTGCCGAATTCTTTCTGATGGTTTGTACGTTGGGATGGAAGCGATCGCTGTCACAACGTCCAACCCTGAAATGAAATAACAACAATCAAAGGTGACATTATTTCTTTGAAACCTAGACAATTCAAAAGAGTATACTTCCAAGAATTCTTCGATTTTGAAGGAGGACATATACTTCAAGAAGTTCAGAATGAACTATAGGTACATATGAGGTTTCACAGAAATATCAGAGTTTCAGAAGTACAAGCATGTTAAGAACGGTATGCATTTTGCTAGAAAGGCAAATGGAAACAGACACGCGAATATGCATCATCACAACAGTATAAGAAATCTAAACTTGTTTATATCTAATAATAGAGAGAAATCTTGTAATTCTACTTACAGTGTTAGGATGTTTTAAGATTACAAGTAGGTTTTCTATAAACGATCTTGACTGCCATGAAACATAGAGAGATGCCCTACTAAAATTATGAGCATTTGAGCTTAATGAATCAAAATTAGGCACCAAAAGCCACAGCAAAGCACTGAAAGCAATGCACTCTAGCCTATATTACTTAGGCTTAGATGTGAATGTTGGATATAAGCATGCATTCAATACAAAGATGCTCAATTTTTTAAAGTTTTATTTTCTCTGTATATTTAAAGAATCATACACCTGTACCCCTGTCTGACTATATATGTCAAACACGAGTGTTGGATATAGATACTTTAAAGAACATAAAGACTTGGAGTAACATAAACCCTTGAGCATTGATGGAGATGCCATCCAAATGCATTTCTATTTTCTTATGCTGTTCACCTAAAGCTTATAACTGTGTGGGAACTATACACTCCAAAATTAAGAATTAAACTTGGTACAGTTCCAAATAAGTGTTTTCCAAGATATACATTCCTAAATTCTAAATCCTAATTCCGGAAAAACCATGTCCCCAGTTTTGACAAGAGTTTGAAGCTTTGATCAGAGTTGTTGCATCAAGATAAATGCAGAAGCACATGCTAATCAGAATAGAAGCAAACCATTAGAAATTAAAATGCATCAAAGCAGCAAGGTTTGTATAAGGATCCAGACTTATGTTCAATAACTGATTGAGATCTTGTAGTTCTCCACTGAAAGTTCACGAACATGCATCTTAAGATTACTCAATCCATTTTACTATGTCATCTAGCTTAAGATCCTATGTTACTCAGACTAGGGTATGTTCATCTTTTTCTAAGGTTTTTTCATGTATTTGGAGGAGGGACATACTTTTGTCCGAATATGCATCGAACATGAGTGTCGAATACTAGTACTTTAATACTATAAACTACTGCAATGAGATCGCAATGAGGAGGTCATATTTTATTAAAGACAAGGGCATTCAAAGACGATGACATGCAAACCTTAACACAAAGAGACCACAATTTAGACAACTGTCATGATATGTAGAAACCAGTCCTCTGATAAATAAAAACTGTGACATTTAATCTCAACAAATCCAAATTTCGGATATATTTCTTCAATTATTCCTTAATTTATTCCAAGATTATATATAATCATGATCTGTTATGGAATTCGACAAGACTAGACACCCAAAAACCACATAAAATGGAACTAATTTCAACAATTTCAGACATAAAATAGAGACCAAAACCTTACCTTCAAGCACGGTCCCAAAAACAATGTTGTTGTTATCGAGTTGAGGACAGGGGCCAGGCCCTGTAGTAATCAAGAACTCAACATTCCTATACTCAGAATCAAGCTTGACTTCATCATCGTCGTCGTTCTCTGACAAACAAAGGGAAACGACACCGGGCCTTGAATGTTTAAGCAAGAAGGCCTTAGAGTCGACAGTCTCAGTGTTCCGAGGCAAGTCCAAGGCAGGGGGCAAACGGACTTCGCCGTATTCTCTACTGCGGCCTTGGCGTCCAGCTTGGAAGAACTGCCCAGGGAATATTTTGTGGACGAGGGTGTTTTTGTAGGAGGAAGAGGTGCACATGCGCTTGAAAGTGAAGACAGTTAGAGGAAGGAGGTTTCCGTAGAGGCCGAGGACTAGGCGGCCTAACGGAGAAGGGTCGGAGCATAGAGGGGTGCTGTCGGCGGCAGTAGCATTGCGGAAGTAGGTCGGGCAGAGGGAGAAGTCAAGGTAGACCCGGTCGGTTATGTTGGTGTCTAGTTGAGGTGGTAATGAGAGAGGGTGGTGGGGAGGGTAGTGGTGAGGGTGGAGGAGAGGAGAAGAGAGCGGCGAGTGAGGGTGGTAGCGGTGGACGAAGAAGAGAGAAAGGGTAGATGATGGATTGGTGATAGAGGGGAGGCCATGAGAGTAGTGGAAGGAGCAGAAGGAGATTGGAGTGGTTGGAACTTGGAAGCTAGGGGGAGAGCGGGGCCTACACAACTATTCTTTTTAGTTTCAATAACAAAAAAAATATGGAAAGTGTATAAACTACCAAAATAGTTATTTTTATTTACCTCAAGTTATATTTTAGTCATTTATGTTTGAAATGTTACGTTTTAATCATTTACGTTTTCGCGTTGCAATATTTTAGTCACTGAGTCGTTAATTACTGTTAACAGTATATCTATAAACTGACGTGACATATCAAATCATCATTTTAAACAAAAATTTTAGGTTAATTTATACAATCGATTTCCATATTTTTTCATTTTGAGCAATTTAAAATTTTTTCTTTTATGTTCTCTTAACTTTCTTTTTTTTTCTTTTTTTTTATTTGTTAAAACTAGTCCCTATACTTTTATTTTTTTGAACAATTTAATTTTTTTCGAGTGAGGTGAGCTTGTGAACTAGTTTCAACAAATGGAAAACATAGAAAAATTACGTTAAAAGAAATAAAGAAGAGAGGAAAATAGTGAGAGAAGCAGAAGAGAATGAAATAAAAAAAAAAAGGAAAGTTAAAAGAACATAAAAGGAAAATATTAGATTGCTCAAATGAAAAAATATAGGGACTAATTGTACAATTTAACCTAAAATTTTCATTTGAAATGATTATTTAACGTGTCACGTGAGTTTTCCATTACGCCGTTAACGGCAATTAACGAGATAGTGACAAAATGTTACAACATGATAACGTAAGTGACTAAAACGTAATATTTCAAATAAAAATAATTATTTTAATAGTTTATCCATCTATATAATATATTTACTGTATAAATAATAGGTATATTAAATTTAAATAATATGCGAGCCATTAAAGATCTACTTCAATATTTTTAAATGGTTCGGATTACACATATCTTCAAAGAAGGCAACAAACTAGCTGATGGTTTGGTGACATTAACGTTCTTAAGACCTTTGAAAAGACAGCCATCAGATAAAACTCTTCAACTACTGCACCCTGAACTCTTCAACTACTGCACCATGATTCTTCTGAAATGGGTTGGCATTGTATAGTTTAATTTTGGTTAAATCCATCTTTGTACCAAAAAAAAACAAAAAATCATATGATGATGTTTTTTTTTTTTTCATTTATCTATCTATTTCTTGTTTTTTAACCAATTCCAAACTAGAGTTGTTAGGATCTATCTTTTACTTTTCCTTAAAATAATGAAGTATTTTCACTTTTATATAAATTCCATTATTATGTATTCAATTAAATAAATTTTCTTTTAAATATTATTTTATGAATTTTATTTTAATTGTGAGCTTAATTTTTATTTATATCCAATATTAATTTTATTTTTAAACATTTTAGATTAAATAAGGTTAAAATTGTCTTTTAGAATTAAATTTTTTAAATCTTATTAGTATATATATATATATATATATATTATATTTTCAGCTCTCATGAGCCTTTTACAATAGTAAATAGGGTTTATTTATTTTTAATTAAGTTAATAATCTTTTGGATTCATTTTAAATTCTTTTAAGAATATAAGAACATAGTTTTGACAAAAATTGGGGTGAAATTGCATCAGTTTAAAACTTTGATATTTTATATTGATTATTGTGAATTTTACACAGTATTATGTTAATTAAACTATTTAAACTTATCTATATAATATAAAATCAGCTCTTATGGAAGTCACTAAAATTAATAGAGGGAATTTAGGTATTTTTGAAAAAATTTAAATTTATATATTATAAATAATTATGTAATGTTGGTTTAGTTTTTAGTTAAATAAGGATGAAATAGATCTTTTGTTGTGTATTGTAATTTAATGTTTCACTAATTAATTCAATTTGTTTTACATGTTCTATCTTTTAAATTGTTTTTCCTTATTATTCTTAATATTTATTTCTTAATTTTTTGTCCAAAAAGTTCTTTTCTACCATTTTATATAGTTTTAACTCATGTAGTAACTCATCTACTTTTGATTGTCTACATATACCTTCTAGTACAATTTGCTCCTTGAATTAGTGATCGAAAGCTGCAAATTTTCATAGAACTATAGTTCAAGCTCTCTCACTATGGCTTCACAAATGGTAAGAAAATCATGCGAATTTGGGGTGACCATTGACATGAGTTTGAAAACGAAGAATTTGCTATTTTTTGTGATAATGTTGGAACATCACGTGACTTTTAGCTCCAAAAGCCCTTAAACAAATTGGGGTTATGTCTAGTTTAAGGGTCGTCAATACAAGGTTACCTAATCTTCCATTTCTTTGCCCAAGCCAATAATAAAACCCCCTACGTTATATTTCAGGAATTTGAGGAATTTTCTATTGCATGACATGTTGTTATACGTAGACAAGCAATATGTATCAATACATAGCCCATGTCTAGTGCCAATTGGTTTGTTTTTGACTATTTTGAGCCTTCTAAAACTCGTATTTGTTTATTGATATTTGCAACCACTTATGAAGTGTTTTTAAATGATTTTAAAATAATTTTACAATCTTCAAAATGATTTTTATCTAAATTATATGATCTTATTAAATTGTTTCAAAGTTTGATCTATTACAAAATTTTGAGATTTTAGTTATGTATGTGGTTCAATGGCATCTCTCTCCCGTATCGAACATTGGTGCAAGTAAGAGGTGTTACCGAAGAAGCTTAAAAGACTTGTTGGTGACCATGGAGGTTTAGATGGCCAATGTTGAGTCTATCGTTTATGATGTCCTGACTCAAGTGGAGGGCACCAAAGACTTTCTTTATGAGGTGAAGTCTGGCATGATGAAGTCCTGTGTAGAGCTAAAATCACAACTTTATAAAAAGCTGAAAGGAACCTTGAATTTTAGTACTATGCATTTCCCCAAGGGTGTCCTAAAGCTCCTACACTGGATTGTAATACAAAATCTTATCCAAAGATCTCTAACAAAGTAAGCATATGTCAAATGTGAATACCTCTCAAAGTTATGGGCATAACATTTGGCATAGAAATCCAATCTTGACTAAAATAAATACCACGATTTTGATATTTTTTTCAATGAAATTATCACATAGTTTGCCTAATGGATACAAAACACCCGCATGTAAGCACCTAATGCAACGACTCCTTATGTAATAGAAAACACTAGTTTTACCTAGGGAGGTAGTGATTTAGTGGCAGTAGATGGCAAAGTTGCTTTGTTGTCTATTTCATTAAGAATTGTAGATTTTTTTGGTTTATAAAATTCAGGCATTTACAATTCATACGACAGTATCGATACTTCTGAAAGGTATTTTATTTTCTTGTAATTTACGTTTATATTAACTAAAGAAAATATTGGTTTTTGTTTCCCTTGTGGTGAGCCTTGAAGAGGGGGGATATTTCAAGTATCCATTTAAGATAAAGTCTTTTAAGACTATTCTGGATGTATGATTCAATTTTAGTAGTAATATTTCATTTCATTTGGAATATGCAAGAAGATGTTTGGGGTAATATAAGTGATTGAGAGATGGTAACTTATATCATATGAGGGAATTTTGTGAAGATTTCTATTGCTATTGATGGGTGGCTTTACAATTTCTTATAGGCACATACATCCCATGTAATTCAATCTTATGGTTTTTTATTATTTATACATGGCCTTCTTTTCTTAGGTTGTAATTTTGTATGAGCTTTTAGTTTAATATTTCTATTTAGTAAATGTGATTATTGGCAAGAACTTATTGAATCCATCATTTAGGTTCATAATAAATTAAAAGTTTTTTTGCTATTCAACCTAAAACCTTGAGCATTGTACAAGGACGTAGGGGTAACCCATTACCTCTTGGGTGAAATTATAACAACATGAGCATACTTCCTTGAAAGAATTATCATAGTAAGGTATTAGTTAGGAGGATTTGAAATGTATTATGGCCTTAAGATTTCTAAGGATAAGCTTGAGACCCTAATATTTGTTGTATTTAGTTTGGAATTGCTATTATGCATGACTTTGAGAGTGTGATGATGTTATGAAAGAGTGTCTTTATTAGAATATTTTTGCTTCTCACTTCAGGTAATTAATATAATGTTGTGTGAACTTCTGAAAATCTATTTCATGCAACTAAGCAAGGAAATTTTGAGGCATGGATACAATATCCTTTACATGTAAGACCGATTGCTTATTCAATTTAAGATCTTCATTTTGGTTAATCAACTGTGGAAGCTTTTACTAGAGAGGCTATTCCTAGCCCAATGGATATCACTTACTTTGGTATTGTAACAGCCCAATTTTGGGTCTAGTCGGAATAGTGGTTTCGGGACCACAAATCCGACGAGGAAAGTTTTATTTTTATTATATTTTTATGGTCTACCATTTCACAAAATGATTTCATGAAATTGTTCGGAAATTTTGACGTTTGGGCACTCAATTTAGTCAAAAGAACTAAATTGTAAAAATTGAAAAAGTTGAGTTCTACATGTTAGAGGTGTCCAATTGTTATGAAATTTTAAATTGTAGGTCCTTAAATGGTAATTAGACCACTGGTTAATTTTTTGGACAAAAATGGACATGAAATAGGTGAAATAGAATATTTTTAAGTTAGGGGCATTTTGGTCATTTAGTAATTAAAATGAATTAAAAACAAAATAAAAGCCAAAATTTCTTGTCCATCTTCTTCCTTGGCCGAATTTTACATGAAGAAACTATGGCTAGGGTTTTCCAAGCTTCCAAGCTCGATTGTAAGTTCATTCTTGCCTCGTTTTTAATGATTTTTATGTTTTTAAAATCCTCGTACCAAGATCTACCTATTTCTACCATTTATTTGAGTTATGATGAAGGTATAGCATTTGAAACATGTTATAAATTTGTGCATTTTGATGTTTAATGGTAGATTATGCATGTTTATGGTTGGAGAAATAACTTTTGCTAAGTGATTTTCGGTGAAAATGCTTAAAAGGACTAAATTATAAAAGTTATAAAATATGTAATAAATGTGTGTTCTAGTGGAAATTGTGGGCTGTTATAGTTATGAAAATAGTTCAGCTAGGCTTAAAGTACAAAGAAATTGAATAAATTTCATTTTACGAGCCTAGGGGCAAAAGTGTAAATATGACAAAATTTAGGGGCAAAAACTTATTTTTTCCATAATATGATTTTTGGGTCACAATGAATAATTTGACTAATAAATAAGCTAAATGTGATATTTTAGATCAAGAAAAACGAGGTTTGGACCTAGAAAGGGGAAAAATGCGTATTTGACGGTTATGTCTTTTTCACCAGTTTTGATATCGAGGTAAGTTCGTATGCGAGTAATGCAATATGTACTCTATTTTAATTGCTTAAATATTTCATGTGTGGTAAGTTCATATGTGATGTTATGTCACATTTCTATTGTTTTGATAACAAGTGAATTTTAATGTTTTATTACTATTATGAGTATGCCTTGATCATTTCGTGAGAAAATGATGGATACTATGTACATAGAGATCAAGATTACGAACAAGTATAACAGTGATGCGATAAGTATGGAAATCCCGTTTGAATCTTAGGAATATTTTAGGATATGAGTGACATGTCACTAGAAACTATGTGATCTAAGCTCATGAGTTGTGGTCTGAGTTCATGATATATGTGACACATGTTTTGGCATTCCAGGTACTTGTCTTGTATGTTCTACCAGTGGCTGGATAGTCCAGCATGTGTTATGGATACCTGACAGCTTGTGTGAGCAGCCTATATAGTTACATCCTGACCGACAGCTTGTGTGAGCAGACCCGTGAGTAGCTCGAAAGTGAGCAACATGTGATATGTGATATGAGGTAGCATTGGCTACATATGGGGCACTTAGGTGCGAGATTCTGATGTATCTGATGGTATTCCAAGTGTTCAACTGGTAAATTATCGAGTAACTTGACGAAAAACCTGAGGGGTAAGTAAATGAGAAGAGTAAGTATATGGTTATGTTATGAGATAGTACAGGTACGTGCTTAAAACTCATGAGCATTAAGCTTGGTATGTGGTAAGAATGCAAATGAATGAATTATGTCTATGAGAATGATTTTCTATGATGACCTTGTGATTATAGGTTTATATTTATGACGTAAAAATATATGGTGAATTTGATTGAGAATCATGTGTAAGGCTTTTAGGCCAAATTGAATTGAGACACGATGTGCTTATTCTTTTAGTATTGTGATTCAATGAATAATGAAAAGAGAGAATGACCAGCATAAAAGCCTAATAAAAATGGATATGAAAGTATGGATAGCTAAGAGATTTGGACCATTGAAGGATGTTAAGCTATATGAATTGGGAAATATGAATATACATAATTAATATGCACTTTTATTATGAATGCTGAAATGATTTGTCAAGTGTTGAAGTGTTTTATTACGAGAGTTTATGTTTGCTTGACTAATGTCAAGACAGGAAAAATTTATGTTTATAGATTAAAAGGTGAGCATTACAATTGATTAATGTGTAACCATGAGAAGATATTGATGAAATTGGTAAATGCATGTAAATGATTCGCTTATTATTTTCATACGGACTTACTAAGCTATATAGCTTATCCCCTTTTCTTTCCCACCTCTCATAGGTTTATTCAGCTAGCTCGGGTTGGAGATCATCGGAGAGTCTATCACACTATCAAGCTATCATGTTGGGCAAATGAACGCAAACCTTTGAGTCTATGGCATGTATAGGGACTTAGTCATTTTGTGTATGTGTCATTATGATACGGCCAAATGTATTGGCTTGTAATGAATAAGGATTTGATTTTGGTATGTAGCCATATAAATTGGCTTATATTGGCTAATGGGTTGCAAGCATATTAACTACTCATATGCCTATGCCAATGTCATTGTGTGATGTGGTTTATAATGGTATGTTAATGAAAGTTAGTACAAGGGAATCATGAAAGAGTAAAATTAGCATTAAAACAGTTTTGGACAGCAGCAGTAGTACAATTTTGAAAAATCACCAAAAATTTTGGAAACCTAATTAGATGTTGAATAAAATATGAAATTAAAGCTTATTGAGTCTAGTTTTACATAGAAGAAACAGTGTAAGCAAAAGAATTTCATTTTATTAGATATTTGAATTTTTTTGAGACAAGGTCAGAATGATTTCTGGTTCCCCTGTTCTGAATTTGGAAAATCATTAAAAATTGTATAAAAATAAATTGGGGTTTAAATTTATATTTTTTATTTCTTGATGAGACTAATTTCGAGAGAAACAAATGAGAACATCATCTGAATCCCGTACTAAGAGATAATTAATCTTTAGTGAAGAAAGGTCGAAATTATCAAACAGCAGAACAGGGACGAATTTGAAGAATTAACTGTACTTATTGGCTAAACCATAAATTCTGAAAATTTTATAGTAAGAAGATATTTGAGTCTAGTTTTGGAAAAATCAAGCAGATTGTAACACCCCTAACCCAATCCGCCGCCAAAATAGGGTTTTAGAGCATTACTAGAATTTGCAGTTCACTTAAAAAAATTTCAATTAAATACTTACCGATTCAATGCATTATATAAATAAATATATTACCATTCAATTAATAGCTTGGCACTTGTCTAAGCATCAAATAACAACATTGTTAGTGTACTAGTACGTACTTCATATAAACTCAACATTGATATACTTATTTTCTCAACATGTCACACTTGAATTTAATAATTGTCTTAATTTACATAATTTCCTTGTATCAACATATCAAAGATAATAATATATGTACATGTCATGAAATATATCATTCTCTTCTGTTTCTTCATAATTATATATCATTCATTTCATTATATCAATATTTCATGCTCCATCATTTCCATATATTTTATGTATATTTATTCTGGTAATAGTTTATATCAAACTTAACATAAATTATATTTCATGTACCTATACTTATTTCGTTTATCTGTCTTCATAATTATTTCATGCAACTATTTTGTACATATATTTCCATATGACCAGTTCTTGTAAACATTTCACACAACCATTTCGTATAACCATTCGTCATCTGATACATATTACCTGAATATCAATTGTTCAACAGATGTCATAGCGTCTCCCATCCACGGTCTTATTTATCTTTGACATGATGCCATAGTGTCTTTCAACTATGGTCTTACTCATTTCCTGTCATGTTGCCATGGTATCTTTCAACTATGGTCTTGTTCATTTCATGTCATGTTGCCATAGTATCTTTCAACCATGGTCTTATTCATTTCCCGTCACGTTGCCATGGTATTTTTCAACCATGGTCTTGTTCATTTCATGTCACGTTGCCATGGTATCTTTCAACCATGGTCTTACACATTTCATGTCATGTTGCCATGGTATCTTTCAATCATGGTCTTACACGTTTCATATCATGTTGCCATGGTATCTTTCAACCATGGTCTTACAATTTCATATCATGTTGCCATGGTATCTTTCAACCATGGTCTTACACATTTCATTTCAGAAAGCACACTCCTTCGAACCTCATCCTTACAGCGGGATTACTAGTCCAGGCTAAATCCCCTGTAATATAAACTCATAGAGTATTGTCGAGATTATCAGTTTAGGCTAAATCCCCTGCAACGACAATTACTTTAATGAGCTTGGATCTGAATTACCAGTCCAGGCTAAATTCAGACCCTAATTCGGATTACCCGTTCGGGCTAAATCCATTTTACACGTATTCTTCGGGAGGGCTATATCAGGATAGGATCACTCGTTCGGGCTAGATCCTTTTTACCATCAATTCCTTTTCGTTCAACCGAGATTTCTTCCCCTTTTTATCGAATATATCAATGTTTCATCAATTTTCATACAAGGGATATTTAAATCATATTCACATCAATAACATGCATTTCAAGTATTTAAGAATATAATTCAAGTTACACGAACCTACCTGGCGAAATTGCAGAAATATCAAGATTCAGGGACATTTTGGTAAATTTTTCATTTTCCCCGATTTTCTCCCAATCTTGATCCAAATTAATAATTTTATTAAATTTATTAATTTAACCAATAAAACAATTTATTTCCTTCATTTTGGTTATTTTTGACATTTTTACAAAATTACCCTTACAGTTTTTCTTTTATTCAATTTAGTCCCCGAGTCTAAAACATACAAATTATCCATTTTAAATGTAAACCCTTGCTAGCTGAAAAATTCATATATTTATTTTTTACCTCCTCCTCCTCTCCATTCCACATCCTTAATGTATATATCATTCTTATAAGTAACATTATCTATGATTTTACTATTTACTTATAAATTTATTCAAAACTGTCCATCCATATCATAGTCACTAAATTATTTTTATCTTGAGCTACAGAACTCAAAATTTGGATCCTCTAATTTTCCCTGAAACTAAACTCACATATCTTCTTACAATAAAATTTTTTAGAATTTTTGATTGAGCCAATAAGTACAGTTTATTCTTTAAAGTCACCCCTGTTCTGCTATCTGACAGTTCTGACCCTTCTTCAGTAAAAATTAATTATCTCCTCATACAGAATTCAAATTATGTTACCATTTATTTATCTTTAAAACATACTCATTCATAATTCTAAGCATATAAATTTAAGCCCCTAATTTTTTCTCCAATTTTTGATGATTTTCCAAAGTCAGAACAGGGGAACCCGAAATCATTCTGACCTTGTCTAACTAAATTTGTTATATCTCACAATTTACAATTTAATTGCTTACACCGTTTCTTCTATGAAAAATTAGACTCAATAAAATTTAATTTCATATTTTATTCAACTTCTAATTCGATTTTCACAATTTTTGGTGACTTTTCAAAGTTAGACCACTGCTGCTATCCAAAACTGTTTTAGTGCAAGATATTAATTACCATGTTTATAACACCCTTATTTTCTTTTTCTACACTATTTCTCATCACTTTCTCTTATTTTCTCTTCACTAACATATCAAGAACATAAGACCATATGTAAGGAAACTCTACATTAACATCAATCCCATACTTTTTCAATAATATCAAACTTAAAAATATATTGAAATCATGATGTTCTTACCTTGTTCTATTGATTTCAATCTTCATATTGATTTTCTCTCTCCTTCAGTTTCCTTTTCTTGTATCCAACTTGATATTCTAACTTCCCATAGTCTCCTTAACATTTTTCTCTCTTAGTAGCTATGGAAATTCTTTTGATTTTGGGTGAAACTGGTAAATTTTTGGTAGAAGGACCAAATTGTAAAGAAAGAATTTTCTTTCTTTCTTTCTCTCTTCCTCTCACGTTAGTGCGTGGGAAAGATGATGAAATTTTTTATCTTTTCTTCCTTTTATACTAAATAAATAATAATAAAATAATAAAATATCTCATTAAAATAATATTTATCTAATTAAATAATTATAAAATATCATCAACATCATCATTACTTTCTAGATTTCTTTCTCTTCCAATTGACCATTTTGCCCTTTATTATCTTTTAAAATTCCATCATTGAGTCATCATTTAATTTGGTAAAATTACAAGTTAGTCCCTCATAGTTCTTCACCTATTCAATTTGGTCCTAATTCATCCATTTTCCTTAGTTTCTAGATCATTCCACCCTTAAAATATTTACACTATTGGTCTTTCAACTTTTTCATATTTACAATTTAACCCCTCAAATTTTGAATATTTACTCTTGTGCAACAAAACTTTTCTCACTTTTACAATTTAGTCCTTTCTTAAATTAATATATCATAATATACTTCCCAATATTGACATAACTCAAAATTTCCCTTTTTTGTCACTTTATTTCCTTATTTTATTATATCAAGGATAATATCTCACTGTAAAAATTTTCGAGGTATTACACGGATCTTAATTTAGAGTTCTGTAGCTCAAGATCTAAATAATTTAGTGATTATAACTCAAGTTGACAGTTTTGTTATGAACAGTAAATAATTGTTTGGATATGTTTAAGCCTTGATTATGGCTGTGTTGGTAGCTTAATTGTGCCATGTTAAGTTCCATTGAAAGTGTGTATGTGATTGTGCAAATGAGGGTGGCAAATGGCTTGGTAAATAGCCATTTCTTTGGCCACATGGGTAGAGACATTGCCGTGTGACTCAGCTGTGTGAAGGACACGACCCCGAGACACGGACGTGTGACTTGGCCGTGTGACCCCAAATTGTGCATGACGTCATAAACAGAGAGTTACACGGGCTAAGGACACGGGCGTGTCCAAGCCACACGAGCGTATGTATGACCACACGGCCTACCCACACGGGCGTGTGACTCTCCAAAGTATGAAAATTTTCTAAGTGTAGTAAAAGTTCCAAAAGTTTTCGGTTTAGTCCCAACCCATTCCCAACATATGTTTTGGGTCTCGTGGGCCCGTATAAGGGACGATATGCATGTGATTGGATAAATTTGATTTGGTCTAAATTTTATCGTCTAGTTTTGTACGAATGTTTATGTTTAAGTCTGGTAACGCCTCGAGCCCTGTCCCGGCATCAGATACGGGTAAAGAGTGTTACAGGTGTTTTATCAATGGTGGTATACATTTGGGTTACGTACTAATGAAAATCATTATACTAGAGCCCTTTTTTCTATTATTTCTTTCTACTTTATCCTTAATATCGAGTTGGTTATTGTTGTTACCTTAAGTTGCTTATTTGTTTAACACAAGAAGTGTAATGGAAGTGCTAGATTGTAGTGGCCATTACGGCTTAGCATTGCAAACTGTGCCAACAAAACAAAAATTACACCAAGGTTTTTTACGCAGTTCTGTTTCCTTACGTCTGCAAAAGCCTAGATTAGTGAGAAATTCCACTATCCTCTCCTTGAGAACTTGGGCAGTAAACACTCTTAACAATGCTTACAATATAACCTTTGCATTCTCTCACTAAAACAGTTCCTAAATGAACAGATTCAAGTGTTCTGAAGAAGTTTTCTTACAAAACCTAGACAACCCGTACAACATATTCAATTCATCTTGCTAACATAGAATCTAAGTGAATACAAAGTAGCACCTTGAAAATAACTATTACAATCACAATCACAATAATCAAAGTACAATCAATCAATCGAAGATCTAAATTCCAAAACAACTACATAGTTTTCATCGATCCTCCATATTTCAAAGGATTATTTGATTCACTTGTATCTAATCCAATTTTCAGATTACCAAGGATCGGTTTCCATAGATAGACCAAAGTATCTTCAATAATACATCAGATAACCAGGTCCAAAGATTTCTTCATTAAATTGTCAAACCCAATAAGGTAAATATTAAAACTACCTCAGTGGCAGTCTACAGTTGATACTGCCGAGTGCCAGTCAACAACTATCGGCTCATTTTGCCTCAACAATTACACCAACAACTGAAATGGAAAACAAGTGTTTCGTGGGTCAAAAACACCAAATCTCATCTCAATCGTCATTTATCAACATCATTCAAAGTAAGTTCCTTGGCTTAGATGGGGCACTTAATCTGTGTTGATATTAGTGGGAATATGTTCAATGAAATAATTTCTTAGATGTCTTACTGCATCCCTAAATATTAGGCCCATTTTTTTTTTCTGGTAAACCCCAATTCACTAGTCATTTATTTGGTACCTACTTAGTATCAAGAACTACCATGCTAACCCTTTTTGGGGGATTCCATCCACAAACACAAAGTTTATGGTTGACTAATATTGTATACCATCATTTAGCTATTGCATTTTTTTCTCCTTGCTGGTCATATGTATAAAACTAACTTCGAATTACTTATACTTTGAGAATCCATATTTTCTTTTTCAATAGAAAAGAAAGGGAGAGCGTCTTAAGATAATAAAACCAATTAAGGTATGGATTCAAACTACAAATAAGAAAAATAAAAAAGGGATACTCTCATGCTTTTGTTAGCCTTTTGGCGACATGTTCGAGTGATAAGGTGGGAGATTGCAAATCCCTTATTCTTCAGTTCAAATTTTACTAATTCATGGGACTGCCAAGTTCCCAATTCTGCACACATGAGAGAAAACAATCTTCTAGAAGCACGAAGCTATAGCTTTTGCATCTCGGATGATAGGAGACATTTCTACTTTACATAGGTAAGAGAAATAGTCCTTGGAATATGATCATCCCCTTCTTCTCGTCTTAACACATATATTTGTCAATTACAAAAGAAACAAGGATTTAGATAATCAGATTGCAAGTTTGTCATGTCTTTTCTGTTTGTAATTCGAGTACCGCGCGCTATTGTCACGTTTCATTGAATCTGGCAATAAATTTATATTTGTATCTATATTTCATCGACGATATTAATTAAGGAGTTGGCCATTTCCAGAAAACAATAAACTAAAATGTGATGTCCTCCATATTCCTGCCTCTGTTTCACAGATGAAGAAAAACCAGAGCTGAATACTTTTGGGGTTAATATATATAGTAATCCTGATCCATTGTTCATATTTATATCATATGAATTGCCAATGAGTTCTTGCTATATAACATATCATTCTTAATTATTTACATCTCCTAGTTGCAATTCTTGTTAAAGTCTTTATTTCGGTGTGCTGAAACCTTAATTGGAGTAAAGATATTTTGATAAGTGTGGAAAATCTCTACATACAAAGCTGCATTAAAGTCTTCTTGGGTTTGTTACTGGAACGAGGATTAGGAACATGAGAAGAGAATCCGGAAGCTGACAAAGACAAGGAACAATAACCTCGTGGCTGTTTCTTAGGGAATGATATATTGGTTGTCCGAGAAGTACAAGTAGATAAACAAATCACTTTGAGGTTGTGCAGTGCACATTGGCAGTTGCGATGGTAAGGCCTCCGTTCCATCAAACAGTCTTGCATTGATATGCTTCCTTGGAGAACACACCGGAACATCATCTCAGCTGCTCCAATGCCCATTTCCCTTTCTGCTAACTCAAACTATTTTCTGTCAATGTATATGCGTGGAGTTTTGAAGTGTTATAGATTCAAGGCTTTCGTTGTGTTCCTTCCATGCTGTCCGAATGAAGTGAGATTATATAGAGGAAGGGGTTTAGGGTTAAGATGATTCAAAAGATAGAAATATATGCATTCACGTATAATCTCACTTCAAATCAAAGTATTAACATTATTATGGAGAATTGATCTTTGTTCAAATCAAAGTATTGCTAGCTCTACAACTATGCTCCAACTAATTAAAGACAAACGTGTTTAACTAGGACACTGCTTCAGTTTCTCTTATTGTTATGCTTTTATTATCATTTATGGGAATTAATAGGGACGTTCTCTCCAAATAGAATTAATTTGGTTATGTTTGAGTTGATTATTTTTTATTTTTATGTAAACCACAAAATTAAAATTCATAAATACAAAATCAAAGCCTTCCAAAGCTTAAGTTGTCTTATTATCTCCCATCTATTTCTTAGAGCGAAGAATATTGGGTTCTTCAATTTTGTAGGCTGGATTTACATTATTTACCATGAGTTATTATATAATAATATTTCCATGTTAAAAATGGTACATAAAATTATTAACTGTTATTGCGGATAATATATTTACGAAAAGAAATTTAAAACCAGTCCTTAGCAACAACATTTATTTAGAAACCGTAGTAAATGGAATATTTACATGTTAAACCGATATATTACTTTCTAAATTCAAACTCATTAATTAAAATTAGCCAACCTGCCTCTGTATATGCTAATGTTGTAAACTTCTTGGTGGATAAATTCGCATCCTCTCATCACTGAATCGGATTGCCAATCAGCAGTTGAGTGGATTTAGAAGAGGGGAAAGATGCCGTGGAGGTACACGAAACTGGTTGGATAAATAGCTACATCTTCGGATGACTTTATTAATTGACGGTAGCAAACGGTTAATTTAGTTGATTGAATTTTTTAAATTTAATCGATTTAATCTATCATCCAATATAATAATTAAATTATTAATTTATATGGTATAAATCAATTTAATCACACTGATTTAATATCGATTGATTTAATAGATATTTCGTCATAATCATAATATAGAAAAATACCAAACACTACCATAGAATTTATATAATAAAATGATTCATGCAAAGTTGTTATTATCTAAATTACTTATTTTTTGCCCTAATTTGATACGGAAGCAGGCCAAGATATTGTCATTAAGCAAGAATAACGTTAAGTGTATGCCAATGTAAGAATTCAAAAAAGGAAGGAGACAGTAGACAAACTTTTTTTTTTTTACATTGAATAATGATGAGGAATTTACAGTGATCAGCTTGGTAGAAGAACCCCCGTGGCTGTACGTTTGAGGCTAAATGTATATAATGTGAAACTAAATTGAAAAAAAGGAAAAAGAAAAGCTTCTCTGTTTCATACAAAACACCTTTGAGGTGCACATTTGCAATTGCGATGGTATGGTCTCCGTTCGATCAGACAAACTTGCATTGATATGTTGACGCACCGGAACATCATCTTAGCGGCTCCACTTCCCATTTTCCCTGTAACGCCCCAATTTTCGAGAATTCTGTAAATGTTGGCAAAATTTCATGCTTTAATTTTGTCACTTGTGAGTGAAATTATGAAATAGGACCTATGTGAAAATGTTTGAAAATGCTATAGGCTAAATTGAAGTGGCCAAATAAATAGGAGTGCAAAATAGGAGGATTTGCATGACAAACCTCCCATTTTACATGAAGTGGCCAGCCATCATGTTGTTGTAGACAAAATGTGCACTTGATATCCATAATTTATGGTACAAATTGATACAAATTGATAATGGGTTAGGTAAATGTTCCATGATAATGGGTTAGGTAAATGTTTCATGATAATGAGTTAGGTAAATGTTCTATGATAATGGGTTAGGTAAATGTTCCATGATTGGAATTTCATGACTTTTGTATTAAAGAATTAAATGGATAAAATATGAAATTTTATTAAAAGAAAAAGGGGTGAAAAGAACAAAGTTTTGTCCATCTTTGTTCATCATAGCCTAAAGTTAGAGAAGAGAAAGGAGAGGAGAAAGCTCTTGAATGTTCGGTCACTTGGGGAAGAAAATTGAAGGTAAGTTCATGGTAGTTTGCTTCTATCTTGATGTTCATGAGTTCTTCTTGATTCTACCTTAACTCTTGAAGCATATTTTGGTTTTTGGTTGTGTTGTGAGCATTTGGTCATGAATTAAAATGAAGGAAATGGTTGTTATTTCATGTTCTTTTGATGAAAAATGGAAGATATGTGAAGTTGAGCCAAACAAATGAGCATGCATGTGCTTAGATGCTAAGGGGAAAAATTGGCTAATATGTTGTGCTTTAAAATGATGAAATGGAGATTATACTTAAGTAAAATCATAGATATGTGATGATTGATTGGTGATATACATATTTAAAAAAAAAAACATGCATGCAAGTTATGTGTGAAAGAGTGATTTGTAATAAATCTGCTTGGGATAGCAGCAGTAACGTGACTTTGGAAAATCACCATAAATTGTGGGAGATGAGTTAGAAGCTGCATAAATTATGTAATTAAAGCTTAATGAGTCTAGTTTCAGATGGAATAAACAAGAAAATATTTTGAATTCTGTACAATGAGAAATTTGATTCGTAATGAAGAGTGGTCAGATTAGTCAAACAGTGAAACATGAGAAACTTTGAGAAAAATCTGGTATTGATTGGCCAAACCAAAAATTCTTAAAATTTTATGGATATAATATATATGAGTCTATTTTCAGGGAAAATTAACGGCACTTGATTTGGAGTTTCGTAGCTCCAGTTATAAATGATTTAGTGACTATTGCTCAGGAAGACAGCTTGCAGTGAAATTATGATTATGTGGTAAACATTGACAAAAATTTGTTAATGAGTTGCTTATTGATTTCTTATAAGCTTACTATGATTTGTAGGTGTGGTTGGCCGAATATTGTAAGGGGTTAATACGTAGTTTGTATTTGAATAGTTAGATTAACGTGTTAGTAATCCAATTGTAGGAGGTTCGTGTGTGGATCTCACAAGATATTGTCGCAAAATGTGTGTAACTAACACCTCTTTCTTAGTCTAGATCGGCAAAAGTCAAAATCCGAAATACCGAAAACCGGTATTTTGTAGATTTTGATGTGCGAATGCTCGTGAGGTAAATCGATTAATGTTTTTGGTAAGCTGCAATGTTTGGACGCAAAGTGCATGATTTACGTGCCCTCGATATTTTTGGGCTTAATGGGCCAAAATTGGAATGATGGGCCAACGGGCCCAATTCGTAAGAACCCTCGATGCGTGATTCGTAGTACGTGAAAGGTAGGAATATGCATGAAAAACCTAAAATAGATAAATTCTGAAATACCTTTAAAAGTGAAAATTTACGCTTTACCCTAGTAGATAAATTATCGAAATACCCTAGGGTTAAATTGACCTAAATGCATGTTTGATTGTTGTTATTTACTGCATGCCATGTTGTTATTATCTGATGCATGGGATTGGGATATTGACGAGGAAGTACTGAAAGTGGCTTGTCCACGTCTTGGAGGCTTTGCCTCAATTTTATTGATAAGCGAGCAAATGAGGTCGCAGAACTGTGGAGTGTTAAATTTGAGTGGGTTGAGCTATTCCCACATGGAGTGTAGGGCTGGTACGGTGGAGTGTAGTGGTTGGTGGGTTGATTAGTCTCCCCAAATGGGCTTGCATATGTTATTGATGTTGCATGTATTTTGAAATGGGCCTATGGGCCATCATTATCTGAATAAGGGCTAAGGCCCGGTTTATTGTAATCTGAAAAGGGCTCGGTCTAGTACCACTATTACCGAATGGGCTTAGGCCCAATAGGCTTGAGCTAACTTGGGCTTTGAATGGGTTTTCCTTACACTTGAGTTTCTCCAAACTCACCCCTTTTATTTTCATCCACGCAGGAAATCCCCAACCATAGTGGGCTTGGAGCTGTGAGGGAATTCGGAGTGGCCACCGTTCTGAAAGTTTGATTTTCTTCTGGTGAACTGGACATCCTTTTTTTTACGTTTGAAGTTTTGGGTTTTTAAATGTAATAAGGCCGCTTAATTATTTTTGATGGTGTTAATATGTGTTACTAAGATAAGTATTACTTATTTTAACTGTTGAAGTTGGAAAGCTTTAGGGCGCATTTTCAAAAACAACAATTGATTTCAAAATACCACGATGACAAGCAAAGCTTCCGCAATGAAAGTATTTTCCAAAATTAATCACTTTTCCTAAAAAAGACTTAATCAAATCGGTTTCCTAGAAATATACATGACGTTAAGGTGTGGCAATGGCGGTGTGCATGTCTAGGATTGGATCGAAGGAGCTTGGTACTTAAGCGATCCGATGGACTCACCTCCTCTTTCCGGTTTCCTACGGTGCATGACTTCCATCCACTTTAACCTATAATCATCTTTTAAAACACTAAGTAAGTTTTTCTGGATCAACAATATAAAATGTTTTGAATGCTTCGATGTGGCATGTCGGATCCGACCATAACGTCTGGGCCGGGTTTGGGGTGTTACATTCCCTTTCTTCTAAATCAAACTATTATCTTTGAATTGTACGGGCCCAAATTTACCTGCCCTTTAGAAAACCCAATAATGATAATAAAACCCAAAATTTAATGTCCAAATTACAAACAATTAGCAGGACTAAATTACCCAACCTAAACCCAACTAAACCCAAACCATTGACCGGCCCAAACAATAAAAAATAATAAAAACAAAAATAGTCCAAATATTCCAGTCCATTTACAATCCAAAGCCTTACTAAACCTAATCCAAAAAAAATTAAAACCCAGCAAGCCCATTTTACAAACGGCCCAAACACAACCCCAAAACTCCTAACCTAATTGGCCCGATAGGCCCAATGCTCAAACCAGCCTCAGTTAGCAGGAAACCCTAGTTTCCTCTAGCGCTGCACATCCCACGTGCTTCGTCGGTACATCCAACGCCCAGGCTCGGCTCCCTTTTGTCCCTTTGCATTGAAATGGACCCCCTTATTCGTTGACTCCTCGCAAACCTGCAAACAAGCAAAATGAGGACAAAGCAGAAACGAGGCAAGAAACAGCAAAAGCAGAGATAAACCAAATAACAAGCAAAAATCAAATCACATGTATTCCGCTATAAAGCCCCAAGACTAGATTGTATTTTTTTTACGCGCACATAACACAAAAAAAGGGCAAAGAAATCAAAAGAGGTGATTTTTCGTTTCAATATTTGGCTACTGATTTCGCTTTCAAACTCTCATTTTTCTCTTTTCACTACTATAAGAAAAAAGAAAAGATTTTGGAGGCCCTTACCTGCGGTTTCGATTGTCGGAGGCCGTTCTCCGGCTTGGGTATCGGACCAAAAGAGATGAATGGGCGTCATCTCATCTTTCCGTGACTTGAGCCATGAACCACGGCGGAGGTGGAGGTGTAGATGCCGATGAAACCCATGATCGGCCAACGAGAGAAGTTGAGGGGTGTCCTCTGGTTCGGCCGAATAGTAAGAGGATAGGCTTGGTTTGTTTTTTTTACCCTGATTCTAAAAAGGGAGAAGGAATGGTTATGGGTTTTATTTTAGGGTTTTGTTTTTGTTTTCTTAAGTGTAAGAAACGACGTCGTTTTAATTCAACTTCAATGGCTTCAAAACGGCACCGTTTAGGAGCAATGACCCGATGACCTGGCCCGTGTTCAGATGAGATCCGCGTGTTTGGCCTTAGAGGGATAATTACACGCTAGATCCTCCCCTTTCGCGCTAACATTCAATCAGGCCTTGTTCGCATTTTCTCTATTTTTTTAAATTTAGCCCTGAAGTTTGCGCATAAATGCAATTCGATCCATGTCAAAGCTCAGCGTTTTGGAACTGGATTATTTCCAGTTCTAGTCCCTGTGCATTTGCAAGCATTGCGCATTGATCCTCATTTTAATTTCAAAAGTTTATATTAGTTAGAAATTTCACCTTTCATTTTAATTTTAGTTTAATTAAAATTTTCTGGCATTTTAAAGTGTTTATTTCATATTTTTTATTTCTTGTTTACTTATTTTTATGTTTCAAGCTATGTTAATAATTATATTGGGTTTTCTCAAAAGTCATCATTGTAATTTTTTTTATCATATCGTTTTAATATTTTGTATAATATTTTATATAAATATTTTTTACATTAGTATATACATATGATTCATGATAGAGTTAATCTTATTCTATTTTTATTATTAGTCCCATTTTATTTTGCATGGATAATCTCTTTTAAATTTATTTACATAGTATGTATTGATGTTATTTAAAGGAAAATCTCACATGTCTTATATTTTTAAATTATTGTTATACATGTATATATATTGGTATTTATGTTTGATCTATATACATCGCTAAATTCGTGTGTTTATATATATAGTTTTTTATTATGTACATAATTATGTTTCTAAAATCATTACATGTATGACTTATGGAAAAATTAATTTAGTCTTATATACATTATTAATCTCATGCACTTTTTACAACTAATTATTTCCAAATCTTTTATATATATATGTTTTTGAATCTATTATGTATATTTCTTAAAATTATATCTTATTATGTATTCTTGCTATACTTTCATATTCTATATATTATTAAATTTTTCTTTATTGAGTGTATTTTAATAAATATTTTTAACATTTATATATTATTTGATTTAAAAGTTTTCATTCTATAACTCATATTTTAATGAATGCATATATATCTTTAGTTTGTTTTACAAATAGTTTCAAATTCAATAATTCATTTGTAATATATTATGTGTTCATCCTTTTAAATTTGCCTTATACATTTTTTTTATTTCATTTTGTTTTGCATATTTTGCATTTGACTGTGTTGTATTAGGCTATGTATATTATTGTTGTATATTATTCTCGTTTTGTATTACTATTATATTGATTATTCTTCATTCATGCTTAGGAAGTTGATAATATTTTTCTTAGATTGGTTGAATTTAATTGTTTATTTTGTTAGTTGATTAAATGAACTATATTATCTCCATTCATCCATCATAGTATTTCATACATGCATATTATCCCATGATTTTGTTTTTCCTTTTTGGTTTACAAATATCACTTTATACTTTCCAACTCTTTAAAACTAATTATTTCATCTTATTTCAAGCCAAATTAATGCATTTCAAGTTGATTTTATAATTATTCGTTTGAGAATTCCTTAAAACGAAGGCAAGTTTTGATGTTTGGAAATTCGAAAAATCGTGCCCTACCGTGCTGGGTCTCGATTTCCCGTTTGTACAAAATAATCAAATATTCCTTTAGAATTTCACTCGTGTTTTTTCCAAATTCTAAACAAGGCAAAGTTTGATGTTTGGAAATTCAGGGAATCGTGCCCTATCGTGCTGGGTTTCGATTTCTCGTTTGTTCAAAATAGTCGAATATTCCTTTAGAATTTTATTCGTATTCTGTAAATTCTAAAACAAAGCAATGTTCAATGTTTGGAAGTTTGAGGAATCGTGCCCGACCGTGCTGGGTTTCGGTTTTTCGTTGGACTAAATAATTGGGCATCCTTTTGTAATCTTCAATGTATAAATTTTTGGAAGTAAAAAATTTATCGTGTTCTCGAGTGAATAAAGGATCGTGTCCTATCGTGTTGGATATGAAGCTGCATTCCTTTGAAACAAGAGAATTTTGACGACCAACTTGAGCTATTCAAATGTTTTCAAAGGAACCATATTTCAAAAATAGTTTCAAATCTCAGACATAAGGACAGTACTTAATCAATTTGGTACCAATTTTGGGCGTAGTGAGGGTGCTAATCCTTCCTCATACGTAACCGGCTCCCGAACCTGTTTTCTCAAATTTACGTAGGCCAAAATTAATTCAAATGGGATAAAATGTTTTATCAAGTGAGCCAATCACACCTAAACAAAAAGATTGGTGGCGACTCCACGTTTTGTTTTCAAAAAGTCAATCCCCATTTTTAAATAAAAAAAATGGTTTCAACATGAATGTAAGCGGGAGACTAGTTTGAAGTTTATGTGTAGAAGGCTTCTGATGTGTTACTTCCATGGTCACTGAAGTTGAATCAAAGAGAGAATTACAAACCCTTTGCATTTCAGGTTGAATACTAGAGAAATAATGAACATAGTTGTCCAACATTGATATTGTTGTTCAAAGTAATGTTCTCCTACACTCCAACTAAAGACAAACGTGCGTCACTAGGATAGAGTTTCAGCTTCTCTCACATTAGTTATGTTTCCAAAGAGAGGGGAAGAAAGAGTAAAAAAAGAATCTCTTAGTGATTACAGAAAGAATTAAGTGAGTTAGTTTGGAGTTTTCATATATGTGGTTTTCACCAGATTAGATTCTGGAATTAACTTAACGGTTTTTATTGTTTTTAATTAATTTATGGGAATTACTAGGCAGTCCTCTCCATGGAACAAAGATTTCTCTTTGGGGGTGGGTTGGTTGCATTTTCTTTTTTTCTAAGGGACAAAACCAAAGTTGACTATGTAAATATAGCAAAACCTAAACACCTTCTGGATTTCAAAACAATCTAATTCGAATGGAGTAGATTTTTCCTTTTGAAAAGTAGATATGGAACATGGTAGAGTGGATTTTTAATGGTCATGGTAATTGTTTGTCTCACCTCACCTCACTCCACTATATTGAATTATTTTTTTATCATTGTATATATAATTATTGAAAGGGTAAAAATGTAATAATGTTTTATAAATTTTTTTATATGTTTAATGTTTACTTTTTTTTGAAAAATATGTTTAAATATTTACTTGAATTTAAAAAGATTAAAAATTTTAAAT
Organism: Gossypium arboreum; assembly: GCF_025698485.1. Classification (NCBI taxonomy): domain Eukaryota; kingdom Viridiplantae; phylum Streptophyta; class Magnoliopsida; order Malvales; family Malvaceae; genus Gossypium; species Gossypium arboreum. Next base: position 134,787,748 of record NC_069075.1, read on the forward strand.
ATAAGTAATAAAAATTAAATTGAAGCGAAGTAGGGATGAAAACATCCAACATCCATGGACATGATAGTGGCTTTAAATATTATACAACCTTAGTGGAGTAGGGTGGAAATTGAAGGGGTGGATTTAGCAACATCCACCTTCGTCCCATTTAGAGGTGATCATGGGCCGAGCCGGACCGTAACAGAATTTTAGGCATGATTGATAGGCTTGGGCCCAGCCCGACCTAAAAAATGGCCTAACTTTTTGCCTAAGCTTGGCTCGGATTATAAATGTCGAACTCGAGTCCGGTCCAGCCTATTTTAAATTTTTTTTAAAAATATTATATTATATAAAATAATTTTTTTAAAGATTGCGGGAAAAGGACAAACTATGTATTAATTCTTTGAAGCAATGTATCTGATGACCACTAGGTCATATAAGAATCGATCATACAATTCGACTAAACACTAATACTAATAACATAAATGTCCAGCAAAGTATGTAACGTCCCAAAAATTTTTAATTTCAGGATTTGTATTTGTATCAAGTAAATTAATCCGTTCTAGTGGATAGGTGTTCTGTTTTTGTTCCCTTTCTCCCCAACTCTCTCCATTTCCCTCCCCCCTTTTTTTTTCATTTTACTACTTTGAGTTTTCTCTGTCCTCCCACTTCTTCCATTATTTTCTTTTGTTTTCCACCCTTATTGCTAATTTTTTTCTTCCTCTCTTGTCGCCCCTCTTTTTGATTTTCATTCTTTTTACTATTTTTCATAAACTCATAGTGTTGGCCTTTTGTTCCCCTTCTTACTATTTTTTCTGTTTTGTGCTTTCGTCTTGCTGGCGTTACATTTTCGATAGGTGCGGCTGCTTTTTGCTTTGATGTTCTTCGGTTGAAGGGTAAGAGGCTTGTAGTTAGTCAATTGGTGTTGTTCTGACTATTTTTGTATTCTTGATAGGTAACAATCGTGAAACAGGTAAACTTCCAGTGATTTAGTGTTGATAGGTTGTTGTTTTATCTTAGATTAGTGATTGTATGCTTGATTTTAGGGGTTGTTTTGGTTGAGTGAATGATGTACCAAATTCAAGTTTCGATTTCGATGTTAGTTGCTAATGTAGTTTAGCCTTGAATGTTGTGTATAGGAACGTGGATTGCTGCTATAGTGTTGACAACCCAAAACTAGTAAAGTGTGTGTTTTAACCCGTAAATTCTGAAAAGAACACGGAAATCTGGAAAATTGCATGAAAAATTGAAGGAGGCAGACGACGCCATATGGCCGTGTAAGTCACACGGGTGTGGTTGGCTATGTTAGGCTGTGTGAGACACACAGGCATGTGAGACACACAGTCCAATTAGGTAGGGTGTGTGGCTACACAAGCATGTGGATCCATTTTAATTAGTTTGTGGGCCATGTTCGTGCATATTTTTAATTTTGAAATCTGATTTGCTATTAATCTATAAAGCATGCAAGATCATGTAGTCCATAAATCTGAGCGTACGTATGTCAGTCTTAGTATATCTTTGATCAGAAAAGCTTTGGGTAAGCTAAAGTATCGTGCTTATGTTCTGTTATCTATTATGTACGAAGATATGTATGGCATGGACACTTAGTATGATTTTGCATATGTATCGGGGTGAAATATGATTATGTGAAGGAGGAAGTTTGATTCTAGTAGTTTATTTTTACTATAATTCTGGCTGTATTTTCACAATATATTTCTGGCAGCACAACTGCATATTAATTAAGTGGCATACGACCACATTACGGTGTGATGGATGGATAGGTTCTTGTAGCCCTGTTTGGTGTGATTGGTTGAACGAAGTTGGTATCTAGCATATAGGGGTAGGACTTTGTGTATGACATTGCTATGCTTATAATTTTTTATTTGTCTGTTTCTCACCTTTTTTCCTTATAACTATTATGTTTCCAAAGAGACAAGTGAAGAAAGAGAGAAAAAAAATGAAGTCATCTAGGGATATAAGTGGCTTCATTTGATTGCAAGAAATTTTGGGATTGAATGGATGAAGTTGGGAATTTTTTATGCCCTTTTTGTCTTTAATTCAACTCACCAATTCGTTATAAACTACTAGGAATAAGCTTAAACCTCATATTGTTTTTATTTTTTTATATTGGATGAAAAAAATATAAGGGGTAATTACGGCATCACATAACAATAAAATTATGTAAATTATTTTCATATATTTTTGAGTTAATTGAATATTTCATATCTTTTAGAATTTTGTTCATCAGCACTACTCGTACATTTAGTATCTCTTACAGTTGGTTTTGTTTAGCGGTGGTGTCAGCTTCCGGGTTGGCTATCGCCTGGCTTTTTCCTCTCCCATCAATATTTTCTTTCTTTCTTTTTCTCATTCACTACACATGTCTTCTCTCTTTTCAGTTTGCAGATCTATTTTCTGGGTATCTTTGTTGCCTTCACAAGTTGTAATGAGATGATGGTGCCTGTTGTTCGCTCAAACTCCACCGGCCACGAGTAATTTTTCTTTGAAAGTTGGTGGTTCTTCGTCAACTTCTTAATTTGTTTTTGGTTTGAGAGTATTTCAGAATAATAAATAATTTCACGTGTCGATTTGAACCCGTGTTGTCTTAAGTTTTATATGTTTTTTTTTTGTTTGTTTTTCCATTGTTTAATAAGTCTTCAGTTTTAGAAGTTTTTGTCTGCTCTTATAGCACATTTTTTAGTCTTGCTTATGCATGTAATTTTAGTTTTACAAGTGATTTTAGGGATGATTTTATTGTCGACCTCACTAGTTTAGTGAATGCTCGATTCTTTTGTCGATTTTTGTTCGCCGCTTAAAAACCATTCAGGTTGATTTCATTATCATATTAAGTGCTTGCAATCGCTTTAGATATGTCGTGTTTGAATTGTGATAAAGTCAATTGTCAACATGTTATAATGTTCTGTTGATGTTGAGGCTAAAGCATTTGTTGTGTTGATGGAACTTGTCCTTCACCATCTACGACTAGTATAATTCAATTCATTGAATGAATTAATGAATTTACCTTTAAAAAAAAGTAATTTTAATAATTTCAAGTTGAAATCATATTGAATTTATATAATTTTAAGTTTTTAATTTTTTTAAAATTTTGCATTTCTATTTTAGTAAGTTCAACTTCAAACTGTAATTTGGATAATTTTTTTGGTTTGGATCATCTTGTACCTAATCAATTTAGATTAAAACTCATTCCTCTGCATTTTAATTTAAAACAATATTTTGTACAACATTTTCAATGAGAAACCCTTAAATTTTTTATTATCAATATTAGTTGTTATTGAAACTACACATAATACAATTTATCATCTACGCACATTGATGATTTTGAATTTTGAGCAAATTTGAGATTATGAATTTACAATGGATGAATTTTAAGTTTGTGTCATTTTAAATTGGCGGACCCTTAAATTATATTATTTTTTCACTTAACTATTATTATTATATTACAAGTGATGCCTAAATTATTAATTTTGTCTCATTTACATAAAAAATATAATTTTAACGAATAAAGATGTGACATGTTTTTTTGGTACATTTTACTCTTTGTATTTTATCTTAACGTTATAAACTAACTAGAATTGATTCTTGAAGTTAGTTTAATGGTGTTATTGTTATATATGGCAAATTAGTAGGTAGGCCCAGTCCTGGGGGTTATCTAGAGGTGCGGCTGTCCAGGATTTAATGCTAAAAGGGTTTAAAATATTGTTTTTCAATTTTTAAGAGCTCAAATTTTTTTTTTTTAACTTTTAAAAGTAAAAAAAATAAAATTACCCACTTTTAAGGGGTCCCAAAATTTTTTTATTTATAACTTTTAAGGGTCAAAATCTTTTTTAACAACTTTTAAGAGACTTAAATTTTTTTTTAATATTTAAAGAACTTAAAATCTCATTTTTATTGTTTTTATTTAAGACCCAAAAATATTAAGTACGGACACGTTAGTACGCCATCCTCTCCAATAAAATTTAACTGCCATTGAAACTTCAAAATTGTTTAATACAAAACGAATTGTTTTGGCTGAATTACTATGCGACTGCTATGTTTACCTCGGAGTGATTTTGTTTTTTTCTGTGCCTCCTTACTATTTTATTTCTTGGTATTTATATAATCTTTAATGGTATATTTAAAATTTTAATTTAGTTAATTTATTAATTAATCAAAATTAATTTAATTAAAAATTAGAAAAAAACTCAATTTTTAACGAAAATAATGAATATAACATGATAGTTTTTTCATTTATAATTTATAATTTTATATTTATAAATAAAAATTAAATCCAAAATAAAACAAAAGAATAACCATCTTGAAGAATCATAAACTTCGAAGAATTAATTTACCATTCCAATCATTTTGCATGAAAGACAACATTTAGATTTTGTAACAACTTTAATGAACTTAGAACAAAGACCGTTAAAGCTAATTTTAGGAATCAATTTAGTTAGGTTAGGAGGAGTTAGTTGATCCAATTAAGACAAAAAAATAGAAATTAAAAACAAAAACACAAGGCAAATCCCAACTTCATGCAATAAGTTCCAAAATAAAAATTTCTTGGAAATCTAAGGATTCAGATTAAGGAGGTAGAGAAACACGTTGGAAGTGTTGGGGAAACATTACTTTGAACAACAAAACCAATGCTCCATAACTCTAGTTTTCAACGTGGATTGCAATGCCTTTTTCTCTTTTGATTCATCTCACACTGAACCCCTGCAAGGAAGGAACTCAACCAAAGCCTTGAAACTATACATTACACGTCTCCACATTTAAATTCAAAGACAATAGTTTGATACAAAAGAAAGGGTCGACGGAAATGGTGACTGGAGCTGCAGAGTTGATGTTCCGATGGAACGGAAATGTCTTCGAAGGATGCATTTCAATGCAAGACTGTCTGATCGAACGGAGGCCGTACCATCGTAACTGCCAGTGTGCATTGTGCAACCTCAAAGGGGTTTGTTCATCTACTTGTACTTCTCCGACAACCAATATATCATTCCCTAAGAAACAGACATGGGGTGATTGTTCCTTGTCTTTATCGGCTCCCAAATTCTCTTCTCCATCTCCTCTTCTTCCTAATGCCTCCTCCTCCCATACCCTACAAAATATTGATTCAACTCCGGTTTTGTACGAAACAGAAGCTCAGCGCAGTTAAGTATATAAATTAAAACAGGTTAGAAAATGACAACTATTTTCCTCTTTCTTCCCTAAATTTAATTTCACATTTATATTTAGTCTCGGGATTTAGAGGAAAACAAAAGTGTATAGGTTTTTCTAGCCAAACTACTTCCCTGTAAATTCTTAGAGAGTTAAATGTCACTGTATATTAATTTGGATATAGAAATCAAGACAAAAAATATGATGGATTTGGTTTTATATTTTTTAAAAATTTTAATTAATTAATTAATTAATATTGGACCAACAATCGAATTGACTGAACTGAGAATTAATGGTCTAATTAATTCAACCACCATTAAAACAATTAAAACTACACACCATTAAAACCTCACACCTCCTCATACTCAAATTCTCAATCCTTATTTGGGTTTTTGAGTAGCAAAAATAGCAATATATAAAACCTTCACAAATAGAAAATTTTTCATTTTCTTTTACCAAGGTTGATAATTTATGTCATTCAACGTAATCGTATTACTTATATTAATTTTCATGATTATTAACCTCAGGCGAAGCCAGGGGGCTTGCATGGGCCCCGGCCCCCCTAAAATATAAAATTATATTTTAGGTCCTTAAAAATGTTTAAAAATTTTAAATTAGTAAACGTAAAATTGTACTTTGGCCCCTTTAACATTATAAAAATTTAATTTAATCCTTTACAAATTATAAAAATATAAACTATAAAAAATTAAAATTTCATCCGAACCCCCTAAAAAACTTTTCTGACTTCCCCCCTACTCAAGCGTTGATGTCCGTTTATTGAGATACAATTAGACCTAATGAAACACAACAAAAGTAGATTCGGTATTCTTTCACTCCCAAAAATGATTCGCAATTATGATAAATCTAATAACACAATATATCAACCACAATAATTGCAAGCAAGAAAATAAAACAAGACACAATTTTTACATGAAAAACCTGCAAAAGGTAAAAACTTGTTTAAACCATCATCCCTTGGTTTGGTAAGATGGATTTGATCAATGAATCGGAATCATCCACTCTGAGAAAGTTTTGGAGATCGTTTAAGGAAATTGATGGTATGGTGTTGACCATCCAACGAGTGGAATTTATCCATATATTTAGGGACTCTAATTCGGTGGCAAATTTCTTGCTAGGGAAGGTGTTTTCTTACCCTGAGTTATTTTTTTGCTTGGATAAAAGGATCCGATGATGCTACCCGGTGTAGCTGTCTGTGATTGGAAGTACTTTGTTTATGCTATAAATATAATGGAGAAATGTCTCGGTCTGAGCGTAAGTTTTATTTATAGGTAAAGAATCTCTCCAACATCAGCTACTAAGATGTTGGAAAATAGAGTACCTAATGCTATGTTTTTCTATTACTCTAATCCAGCATTAATCTTCTTCGTGTCTATCGTTATGACAATGATTGATGTTAACCTTGTAAACTTACTGGTCCAGAAAAAAGACACCTCTAACGTTGTTATTTTGTATGTTTTCGAATCCCTATTATATAGTTTGTACAGAATAACAAGAGGAAAATATTATTTCTTAATCTTAGAATGCTATCTGCACATTATTCAATTAATATGCAAAAAAAGCTGGAAGGTTAGTAATTTACAACAATGAAGAATTTAATCCCCCATTATTTAAAACATATGTATATATATATAGTATTATTTTATTGCATATAAAAAAGCTTTTTATTTTAATTTTCGAAAATAATTTGACTATAGTTTTATAATTAATCCAAAATGATAATTAGGGATAATTAAGTAGTTGCTTTCAATAGAATTTATATAAAATTACAACCTTTGTTAAAAGAGTTGTTGGCCTATTGGTCAAGGCGTTACAACTCATGTAATAGGTTGGAGTTGCTTTTTGTGATGTTTTTTTTTTTTGCTAACCAAATTATTAAAAAATCTTTTAATGAAAATTCAAAAACAGCATTCTATTTTCTTGTCGATAATAAAGTTTATAACAATAGAACATGCCAATTAAGACTATTAAAAGAAACAGGGAAAAAAAGTGGAAACTTTCTTTACATTGAAACTTGACAATTTACAGGAAAAGTGTACAACTTTTCTTCCTCTTGATAATTTGGTTAGATCTCGAGGAATCACATGTTGAAGAGTATATGTAAATGTGAAATTAAATTGAAATAGATAAGAAACATAGTTGTGATCTTCCTAACCTGTTTTAATTTCTAAACTTAGCTGTGCTCAGCTTCTCTTTCGTACAAAACCGAAGCTGAATCAATAATTTCTATTATTTTGGTGAAGGAGGCATTGGGAAGAAGAGGAGATCGAGAAGAGAACTTGGAAGCTGAGAAAGATAAGAAACAATCATTCCATGGTTGTTTTGTAGGGAATGATATATTAGTTGTCCGAGAAGTGCAAGTAGATGAGCAAATCCCTTTGAGGTTGTGCAATGCACATTCGCAGTTACGATGGTAGGGCCTCCGTTAGATCAGACAGTCTTGCATGGATATGCTTCCTTCAAAGACACATCGGAATATCATCTCAGCTGCCATTTCCCTTTGCTCTTTCTTCTAAATCAAACTATTTTCTATGTATGTAAGTAAAAAGATTGTATGTGAAGTATAACAGTTTCAAGGCTTTTGCTGTGAATTACATGATTTCTGAAGTGAAGTGAGTATATATAGAGAGAAGAAGGGGGTTTAATGGTAGATGAATCAAAGAGAGAATTACAAACCCTTTGAATTAAACGTTGAATACTAGAGTAGAGAAGGAACATAGTTGTCCAACATTGATCTTGTTGCTCAAAGTCATGTTCAACAAATGACAAACGTGTTTCACTAGGACAGTGTTTAAGTTTCTCATATTAATTATGTTTCCAAAGAGAATGAGAGAGTAAAAGAAACAAAAAAAAGAATCTCCCAGTAAGTAGGGAAAGAACTAAGTGAGTTAATTAGAGTTCACTTTGGAGTTCTCATATATGTGGTTTTTTTGTCTTAAATCAATTTTCCAAGTCGTTAGAGGTTGTAACCAAATTAGATTCTGAAACATAGCTCAACGGTTTTTTGTTTATAGTTAATTTATGGGAATTACTAGGCGGTCCTCTCCAAGGAACAAAGAATACTCTTGGGCGTGGCTTGGTCGCATTGTCTTGTTTTGTAAAGGACAAAACCAAAGTTCATGTAGGTTGTTCTAAATTCTAGAATGCCTTAGAAAGCTCTTCTTCCATGCAAAATTATGGAGACGGTTATATATGTCTTCCTTGGAGGCACTCTGCTTTCATTGCTCCTTCATACAATTTTTCTTTTAACGTTTAGATGGAAGGGTACAAAGTAAAATTGTAAAAAAAAAAAATCATATAATGTGTAATAGTTGAGAGTTAATATTTTTAAAATAAAAAATAAATTGATATAATTTACAAATGTTGAGAATTAAAGTTGTTATCATACCAATTTTAAAAGTTGTCGAGTTATATTTCCATTGACAATTTAATGATTGTTGTCCAAAAAGGAAAAAGTCAGAGTAGTTGAATGATTATTTTTGTAACTTTTCATAATCGGGTTATAAAAAATAAAATTTACTAATAGTTAGGTGACTACTAATGTAGTTTACCCTTTTCAATATTACCCAAATATAAAATAATTCGACACAATTAATTAATTATATTTAAATATAAAACTAAATTATTTTTTTTATACAATGTCTACTTATACGCATAACCTTTCCTCAACACCCTTAAATAAGAAGAAAAACGCACTTAAGCGTGCTCAAAATCACATCCTCCTCAATGTTGTAATAGAAAATGTTCTAACTGAGGTAATGCTCAATCGACATAAAATTTAAGCTAAGTATAACATTTCGATAAATTGTTTGAGATAAAAAAAATCTTAAATGTTTACAATGGTATTTTTCTTCTTTTATAAATATATAAATCTAAAAAATAAAAAATTGATTAAACCGGACAGAAAATTTTTAATTCAGTTTATTCAATTTTAAGCGTAAATTTAAGTTGGTTAATTTGATTTCAAATGGTTTAATCATTTTATTTGGTTTTTTATACATAAAAATTGAATAGATTAAATACACAGCTCTTATCATAAGTAATTCAAATATATTTTTTCAAAGTAATAACAATTTGAACTCAATTATTAGAAGAAAAGAGAATAAACTAAAATTACATTAAATATATGTTTGTTGATTGTTCTGATGAGGAGAATGTGAGTAGCCAAAGTCCAATGTTTGGCTAGTTGATTATGGTCATTTTATTTCCCTCTCAACATTAGCCCCCTTGATAGCAGTGAGGTGTGTTATTTACACAGGGCTTGATCTAAAATGAGTTTCGATAGACGACATCATTATTAATTTAAAGACTATCGGATTGCATTCACGATCAACTTCAAGAGTAAAGTTGTCTTTTAGGAAAAGACAGTTTCAAAGAGGAAAGTTACCCTTACTACATTTAGCTATAATCAACTCTTGACTATTCAATGTTACATGTGTCGAAACCATTTTTATTTTCAAAAATGGAGGTTGACTTTAAAACGAAAATGGAGTCCCCACCAATCTTTTTGTTTAGGTGTGATTGGATCACCTAATAAAACATTTTGTTTCATTTAAAACAATTTTGGTCCACGTAAATTTGAGAAAACGGGTTCGGGAGCCGGTTACGTATGAGGAAGGATTAGCACCCTCACTACGCCCAAAATTGGTACCAAATTGATTAAATACTGTCCTTGTGTCTAAGATTTAAATTTTTTTTGAAATGTGCACTACAGGAAAATAGACTTTTAGTGGCGCTTTTAGTGGCGTTTTAACAAAAAACGCCGCAAATAATATACATTAGCGGCGTTTGTCCGAAACGCCATTAAAAGCTAAACTATAGCGGCGTTTTTGGCAAAAACACCACTAAAAACTGGTCAATAGCGGCGTTTTTCTCAAAACGCCACTAAAAGCTGATCAATAGCGGCGTTTTAATCTCAAACGCCACTAAATTGCTGCGTTTTTGTCCAAAACGCCACAAAAAACTGATCAATTGTGGCGTTTTTATCCAAAACGCCACTAAAAACTGATTAATAGCGGCTTTTTTGGTCCAAACGCGGCAAAAAGTTTAGCAGGCATGTTTTAGTAGGGTAACCGACACTCGTTTTGATTTGATCTGATTTAATTTTCATATTATTTTCTTATTTTTATTTTGAATTTGATTTAATTATTTTTGTATTTAAAGCTAACTTTATAAAAAAATGGGAACTACACTATTCATCACTTAGCTATGAGAAAGATTCATTTTTGTTACTTAATTATGAAAAGTTACAAATTGATAACTAAACTATTTACAAATTTTTATTTAAGTTACCAAGCTGTTAAAATCGACGTTTAATGGCTTTCTGTAAACCCTTAAATCTTAAACATTAAACCCTAAACCCTAAATTTTAAATCATAAAACATAAACACTAATCCATAAACTCCAAAACCCTAAACCCCCCCCAAAAAAATCATATGGATCATGTTGACGTGTATATATATAGATATTAATGTAAAAGCTTATGTTTATAATAAATTGTGGAAGAAGTACTTAATATTGATTAAATTTATTTTTAGATTTAGGGTTTAGGATTTAAGGTTTAAAGCCTATGGTTTAGGGTTCAATGGTAGAATTAATATATATATTTTAAGTTTATGGTTTAGGCCGGTTCAATGGTATAGTATATATATTAAGTTAATGGTATGGGCCGAGTTTGTTATCTTGGATTTGGGGTATAGTGTTTTAAATTAGTTTGTTGTTTGGGGTTTGGTACTATTTTAAAGTATTAATTTAGGGTTTAGGGTCTTAATGTTTAAGGTTATAAGGGTTAGTGTTAGGGTTTAAGGGTTAATTGATTAAATGATGTTCTGGTTGAATCTAGGTTTTGGAGTGCTCGTAGTGTGGTTTAATTAAATACTTGATCTCATGTTTATACATGTATTTACGATGTATATGTTTATATTCCAGATAATTACGCATGGATTTAGTATTATACGAATATATATATATTTTTATTTGAATTCATTTCATGTTTTAAATAATTATTAGAAATTATTTACCTAAAATTTAAATATTAAATATTAAATATTTAAATAATAATTATTCAATATAATTTAATTTTTTTCAAATTAGATATATTGTTTGAAAGTAAACAAAATTAGTTTAAAAGGAATTTAAGAAATAATTAAACTATTAAAATTTAAATGCATTAGTGGCGTTTTTGTAAAAAACGCCGCAAAAAAATTTCAAATCAGGCAAAACGAAGTCGTTTTATGATTTGTGTGCAGAGGCATTAGCGGCGTTTTTACAAAAACGCCACTAAAAAATATAGAATTAGTGGCGCTTATTGAAAAACGCCGCAAAAGAGCATCATCTTTTAAACAAAACGGCGCCGTTTTGTAGGATTTATTAGTGGCGTTTTTTGTGAAGCGCCGCAATAGGTTTGGATTTAGCGGCGCTAGTGTATAAACGCCGCTAATATTATTTTGTTCAGATCAAAGTGTCGTCGTTTTGTTAGTTTATTAGTGGCGTTTATTTGAAACGCCGCAATAGCTACCTTTTAGCGGCGCTATTGCAAAAACGCCGCAAATGTTAAATTAAGTTTGTCAAAACATCGTCGTTTTGTTGTCTTCATTTTTCTGACGATAACACTTAGAAATTTTGTCTAAGTCTCCCGGTTCATTTCCCTCCCTCTCGCCTTACTCCCAAATCCCTAAAGAATCATCACATTTTTCCCCAATTCGACATCCGAAAATAGCCCATTCTTCCCAGTTTGAAATCCTAAATCCACCCTTCCCATGGCCATTGATTTTCCATCTATAGAAAATTGGATTAAGAAAGGAAAGGTTTGAAGTTGGCTTGGGTTGAAGAAAAAGATTCAAGGTAAGAAAATAGTTCAACGATTAATGATTTTCAAAGTTTGTTTATTCTATATTAATGATCGGTATTCAAGTGTCGTGTCCCAGAGGCGTTGGATTTAGGTTTCTAACTATCCCTTTTGCCATTTTCGTTTACACCTGTAAGTTCTTCTCTACTCATCTCCTTGATAATTTTTGGGTTCAACGGAAAAGCATATTTCTTTTTTGCTTCAGATTTCAATTTGACTGGTTGTTTTCGTTATTTGCTATGTTATATTCTAAGTTCATTCAAGTTTATTATCTGGGTTTGTGTTGCTTGATTCAGTTTTGTACTAAGTGGAGTTGTATTTTCTTTTAATAGCTCCTGCTGGAAAACTGGAATTTGGAAATTTGAATCTTGTTCTTGGAAAGCTTAATAGGAGTTATATATAAATATTTATCCGTGTGTGTGTTCTATAACTTAGTCAGGTTTAGATGTCGTCTTCGTGATTGAACTTATATGAATTGTTTGTGTGTTTATATAAATACATAATTCTAAATACATAAATTCAAGTTTGTGAATTTTATGAATTATTTGTTTTACCCAAAAGTTTATACTAATAAACTAATATAGTAGGAACATTAGTTTCTTGAATTGAGTTCTTTGTTTTTATGATGATAGAAAATATAACTCAGGCCCAAAACAAAAATAATTACAATTCATCTTGCAGAAGAGGTCTAATATATTCATATTCTCAAATTGCATCGCATGCATGGAAAGTCAACATGTAAAACTAAGCTAGCCCTCTAAAAGCTGCCGATATTTCAAAAATTCTGACAAAATCGATTTCACTTACCTTACATTACAAATGCCTCTATTTGTAGCGAAAGTTACTATTGGAGATAGTGAGCTCTCTAAAGCACGATTCAAGTATGAAAAGCACTCCATGTCCAAAGATATGCACCTGCTAACCATGATTTAGAGAACATAAACATGCATGATGTGTAAAATGCTTTGAGCTTGTGCATGTGTCAAGACCTAAAAAGTATCTTAGATATACATTTGTTTGCATGCTTATTAGCATAGAAACATACATTGCATCCATGCATCTAAAGGACATATATCGTATGCTAAAACAACTCAACTAAAGAAAAGAACAAGACCTCATCAATGAATAGAACTCCTGGTACAAGCTATGCAACACCTTCATCAATATACCGATTAACTACCTGTCACAAACAACATTATTTCAATTAAAAGGCATGCCATCTTTCTAAGAAACAATTGAGCATAGCAGTTGAAGTCAATCCCACATCATAATCCTGTTTCCAAATTGGACAGGAAGTCCATCTGACTCTAAAAGTTTAACCGTGTACTATATTGGTAGCTTCTAGGGAGCTGATCATAACAGGATTCATACTAATAGTAGGATTAAACCAGAGATTAGCTGATAAGACTTGGGCTCTTAAACTGAAGATTCCAAGTAATACTATTAATGTATTGGTGAGAGAAATCACAACAATGGTAAAACAATACTGCCTATTGTCCATAAAAATCGTCATAAAATGGATCTCAAATAAACTAATATAGTATGCATATGATAGTTACACTTGAGTCTAAATAGCATAGCTTCTTAATTGTCCATTCAACATTACTGTGTGCTTTTCTGCATTTATATTACTAGAAAGTTTGAACCGTTTGTTAGTATTTATATGCAGGTATGTTGTTTCTGTTCTTGGTTATTATGCCATCCTTACTATTTATGCTCTGGTTTCTAGCTGTCAGTTGCACTTTGTGGTTTTACTACTTCAAAACACAAGATCTTCTAGAAATCTTCTTAAAAAAATCAATAAGCTAATGATACTCCAAGTGGGCATCAATAAGTTTAGGAACTCAATCATATGCTTCATCTTTCATCATCATTCAGGTTGTCCGGTACATGATGTTTAGCTATATTATTGTGAATCTATGGATTCTTTTGAGCCTTTAATTCTTAGAACTTATGAAAATATCCAAATACATAAAGCAATTTTTGTTTTTTTCTTACATCTGTTCTAGGTACTGTCCAGCACCTAAATTAATAGTTGTTGCAAATAAATACACCACAGCCATTGACATCTGTTCTAGGTACATGTTTCGTTGCTTAATTACTTAACTTATTTCTATGCATTTTTCCTTTAAATTACTTAACAAATACTATTTTTTCTGACTCCAGCCTCTGTTTCCTGGTGAGAGTGAAGTAGACTAGCTTGTTGAAATTATTAAGGTACGTTTTAGTTCAAAATTCGCATAAATAATAGTTTCATCATGATGATTTTGAAAAAAATCATTTTACTTAGATATATGATTTGGTATGAAGTAATGATAAGTATGGTTTATAATTAGCTCATCATGGTGAGATTGTTAATTGGTATGATATGCATTTGTGGTTGTTATTTTTCTGACTCAAGTGAATTAAGTATGGTTGTTGGATGTGTTTTGGGTATGGTTTATTATTGAATTACATTTTGACTGTAATTTGTTTATTCATTAGTTTCAGAAATGGCAGTGATGAGATGTTATATTTGGTTGATGATAGATAAATAAATACATATGTACTTATGTCATGAATTTTGGTGATTTGGGATGTAAATGTCAAATTGTTATATATATATATATATATATATATATATATATATATGTTATTGTATGTTCAGCTATGATATTTGACTATTTATGTTTGGTTTACGATGGCAAGAATGAATATGTTTTAACTGTTATATTGAAGTCATATTAAATGACCGAATATATATAAATTGATTTACTTGTGTATATGAAATTTCAGCATGATTTATAGCATATGAAATTGACATGTTTTAATTTGGCTAAATGACATGAAAAATGATTAATGTTAGTCAAGTAAGCAATGTATGAATTGGTTATGTTACAAGTGAAATTTGGTTATTTAGATATGCTTGTATGTGTTTGTACAATTTTGCTTACTTAACCATGAGGTATAGTTCAACTTACAGTAATATGCGCATGTGGGATATCCTTTATGGGATAGAAAAACAAGCACACCCTTTATTTCATAACATTAATCAAATGTATGAATTGCAGCCCTTTAAATAAACTTGAACCAGACCTGATTCTTGTAGCTTAATTATTATTTGAAGTATGAATAAGTTTTTATATTTGGTTCAACTTAATTATTATTTGATTTAACTTAAGTATGAATAAGTATGAATTAATTTTATTACCATGTAGATTGCTTGTCCATTAAAATTACAACAATAGTGACCTTCTCTCCAACCTTATTTTAAATATTTTAAAGATTCAAAGTATATAGGTTGGAAAACCGACGGGTTGCCTTATATCGAGTGTAAGATATAATGGATCCTCCCTAGGTGTAACAACGCCACGTATGATGAATCTTAAAAATTTCAAGAAGACTTGAAAAAGTTCTATCGAGCTCATTTACTATTGAATATTTATTACCATGTAGCTTGCTTGTCCATTAAAATTACAACAATAGCTGACCTTCTCTCCAACCTTATTTTAAATATTTTAAAGATTCAAAGTATATAGGCTGGAAACCTGACGGGTTGCCTTATATCGAGCTGTAAGATATAATGGATCCTCCCTAGGTGTAACAACGCCACGTATGATGAATCTTAAAAAATTCAAGAAGACTTGAAAAAAGTTCTATCGAGCTCATTTACTATTGAATATTTATTACCATGTAGCTTGATTGTCCATTAAAATTACAACAATAGCTGACCTTCTCTCCAACCTTATTTTAAATATTTTAAAGATTCAAAGTATATAGGTGGAAACCGACGGGTTGCCTTATATCGAGTGTAAGATATAATGGATCCTCCCTAGGTGTAACAACGCCACGTATGATGAATCTTAAAAAATTCAAGAAGACTTGAAAAAAGTTCTATCGAGCTCATTTACTATTGAATATTTATTACCATGTAGCTTGCTTGTCCATTAAAATTACAACGATAGCTGACCTTCTCTCTAACCTTATTTTAAATATTTTAAAGATTCAAAGTATATAGGTGGAAACTGACGGGTTGCCTTATATCGAAAGTAAGATATAATGGATCCTCCTTAGGTGTAACAACGCCACGTATGATGAATCTTAAAAATTCAAGAAGACTTGAAAAAAGTTCTATCGAGCTCATTTACTATTGAGTATTTATTACCATGTAGCTTGCTTGTCCATTAAAATTACAACAATAGTGACTTTCTCTCCAACCTTATTTTAAATATTTTAAAGATTCAAAGTATATAGGTTTGAAACTGACGGGTTGCCTTATATCGAGTATAAGATATAATGGATCCTCCTAGGTGTAACAATGCCACGTATGATGAATATTAAAAATAACTATATTCAAATTACTATTTTTTATATTAATAATGTTTGATTTTAACATTTAATAATTTTAAATGTCTTTAAAAGTTATAACTAATTTTTATCAAAATAGTATTAATATTGATCATTACTTAAATAAATTACATAACTTACATAACTCATATAACTTACATAATTTACATAACCACTTACATAACTCACATAACTTACATAATTTACATACCTTACATAACGTACATAACAACTTACATAACTTAACTAATACATGTAGTGTAATCTAATAATTTCCTTAAAAGCATATAGTTTAAAGTTTAAATTTCATAACTTACATAATCTACATAACTTACATAAAACATAAAGATATATCATATCAAGACTTACATAATAAACAGCTTACTTGTGTAATTTATTGTCAACTTTAGAATTTAAGAACTACGAAATGGATAGGAGTTGGATGAAATTGTCAAGGGTAAGCAACGCCTATCGAAATGGTGTACAAACTTTTATGAATTTTGCATTTCAAAATGCAAGCCAAGAGAATATGATTCTTTGCCCGTGTAAGAAGTGTGGCAACATCAATTGGCATACTTGTGAAGTTGTCTACGAACATCTAATTGTTGATGGCTTTATTCGGAGGTATAAAAAATGGATTTTCCATGGAGAGTGTACATCTAGTGGAACTTCTTCAACGATTAATCCGACTTATCCTGATACTGATTACCATCAGTATGTTAGACAAGATGACATGGAAGGTATGTTGCGGGATGCATTTAATATGCACAGTCATGGTGAGCAATCATTTCCACCTGACTTTATTGCATCCGATGATTATAATATTGGTGGAAATGTTTTTGGTGAAACGGGAACAAGTGCACCTTATGAGGAGCCAAATGAAGAAGCGGCGAAGTTCTACAATTTACTTAATGAAATGAACGAAGAACTTTACGAGGGATCAAAATCTTCGAAATTGTCCTTCTGCATTCGTTTATTTCACTTAAAATGTTTGGGAGGGTGGATTGGAAATTCTTTTACAATGTCTGCTGATTTCGAGAGAGATGTTTCTTTTTGCAAAAATCCCCGAATCTTGTCAAGATATGAAGAGACTAATAAAAGATTTGGGCCTTGGGTACGATAAAATTCATAGTTGCCCAAATGACTGCATGTTGTACTAGGGTGATCAGAAGAACCAACGGTGTTGTAATGTTTGCGGCAAGTCTCGTTGGATAAATGGGAATACAGAAGATGTGAATGTGGATGAAGATGGGGCACAGTTAAGAAAGAAGCCAGTCAAGGTTTTGCGATACTTTCCCCTAATACCAAGACTTCAAAGGCTTTTCATGTCGTCAAAGACGGCCGAATCTATGAGGTGGCATAATGATCAACGGACCGATGATGGATTATTAAGACATCCTGCAGATTCTTTAGCTTGGAAATTATTTGACTTGAAATTTTCAAGCTTTGCAAGCGATCCTCGAAATGTGAGGCTTGGGCTAGCAGCTGACGGCTTTAATCCATTTAAAATCATGAGCACTTCGTACAGTACTTGGCCTGTGGTGCTTGTTCCTTACAATTTGCCTCCATGGATTTGCATGAAGCAATCTTCGTATATTTTATCAATGATTATTCCTGGAGAGAAAGGTCCCGGAAATGATATTGACATCTATTTGCAGCCACTTATTGAAGAGTTAAAACAATTATGGTTGGGTGTTGAGACATATGATGTATTAAGAAAAGAGAACTTTTATTTACGTGCAGCTTTATTGTGGACAATTAATGATTTCCCGGCTTATGCTAATTTATCGGGTTGGAGTACTAAAGGACGTTATGCTTGTCCTTGTTGTGCTATGCAAACTTGTTCGAAGTGGTTGTACAATGGGAAGAAGTTCTCTTACATGGGCCATCGTCGGTGGTTAGATGGAAATCATAAATTTAAATTTCAGAGGACTCTATTTGATCTGCATCAAGAGTACAGAGGAGCTCCTCAAAGAGCCGTTGGATCTGAAATCTTGTTTATGTTAAAAGATATCAACTTTAGTTATGGGAAGATGAATCAACCACCTAACACAAGATCAAAGAGAATATCGAGGGATGAATCTGATGATGAATCTGACGAAGAGGATGATCCTAATGAGGCAGACTTGTGGAAAAAAAGAAATATTTTTTTTGAGTTACCTTATTGGGAGCATAATATTTTACGTCACAATCTTGATGTCATGCATATTGAGAAGAATGTCTGTGAGAACATAATTGGGACAATTTTGAATGTCGATGGAAAATCATAAGACAATCTTCAGAGTCGACTTGATTTAGTTGACATGAGAATTCGGCGTGATCTTCATCCTCATGTACTTCCGAATGGGAAATATCGGTTGCCGCCTTCTATTTTTTCAATGTCAAAGGAAGAGAAAGAGGTGTTTTGTATGGTGTTGAAGGATATAAAGGTCCCAGATGCGTATGCGTCAAATATATCTCGATGTGTGAGTCTTAAAGATCGAAGATTATATTCATTAAAATCACATGATTACCACATCTTGATGCAAGATTTACTCCCAGTTGTTTTACGGTGCTGCATGTCAAAAAATGTGGCGTCCTGTATAATTGAACTATCCAATATAATGAAAGCTATTTGTGGCAAAGTTTTGGATGTTGAAGAACTTAAGAAAGTACAGGATCGAGCTGCTTTGACTTTATGCAATTTGGAGAAGATCTTTCCACCTTCCTTCTTCACTATTATGGTGCACTTGGTAATCCATCTCCCTCACGAAGCAATACTTGGTGGACCAGTTTTTTATTGATGGATGTATCCAATAGAAAGGTGCTAATTTATTTGTCAAGTAATTATTTATTCGCGTCTATACATTTAGTTACAACTTTTGATAAATATTGTATATCGTGTTTAGGTTCCTAAGCAAATTGAAATCTTATTGTCGCAATAAGCGTTATCCAGAAGGATCAATTGCTGAAGGCTACTTGGCAGAGGAGTGCATGACATTCTGTTCTAGATATTTAGAAGATGTTGAAACACGATTGAATAGACCAAATAGAAATGCTGGGCTCAATGATCATAACTTGGCCGAAACTTATTTATTCCAAAGTTATAGAGAACCAATCGGCAAAGTTGAAATTGCAGAATTAGATGATATATCGTGGATACAAGCACATCGATATGTACTTTTTCACCACGATTTAGTTGAACCGTTACGCAAGTAAGTTCTAAAATTTCCTCACATATTTGTCGTTTTGATTTGTTTATCTTCTAACCAAATACACTTGTTTTTAACATAGTGAGTACAAACAAATTTTGAGATCTCGTGCACGCTCTCGAAGATTGCAACATCGAGAGATTAATAAGTTATTCACAAAATCTTTTCATGAATGGTTAAGTCAAACGGTATGTAACTAAAGTTAATAAGTTACATATAATCCCGAAATTTAGTTAATTATTCAATTTACTTTCGATTCAATAGGTTTAGAGTGGAAAGGATGTCAATGACGAAGTTAAATGGCTTTCCCAAGGTCCGAACAGAATAATAAAAAGATATAGTGCCTTCCTCATCAATGGATACAGATTTCATACAAAGTATCGTGAGAGAATGAGGAGAACTCAAAATTGTGGAGTTGTTGTTAATTCTTCAATTACAAGTTATGCTAGTGCTAGGGACGAAGAATCCGGTTGAGGGTAATGTGGAGTATTACGGACTTATTAAGACATTATTGAGTTGGATTACTATGGCGGATGGAAAGTTGACTTATTTGGTGTGATTGGGTGATGTTAATCTTGCTCGAGGAATTAAAGAAGATCAATTTGGTTTTACAATGTTGAATTTCTCTCGCTTGATTCACATGGACAACAATTGATGGACGAGCCATATGTATTTTCCTCTCAAGTGAAACAAGTTTTTATTCGAAAGATCCAAGCGATGAGGGTTGGTATGTTGTACTCCGGAACACTCCTAGAGACTTGTTTGAAATGGGTAATGGAAGTAGAGATGACATCGTCGAAAGATCGAAACATTACCTTTTCCGAACAAAACTTAGATGAAAATATCCTAGTACTAATACACAACATCAATGGGTTCGACATGATGTGGATGAAGATATTTACTGAATAATGATGTAGTAAGATTTTACAATTTTTAATTATATGTAATATTATAATTTTAATCTTTGTCATGTTATATAATTTAACTATTTTATATGTACTACTATTGTTGTAATTTGTTACTAAAACTTTAATTATTTTATGTGTATTGCAGGAAAAATGTGTAGAAGAAGAGTATGAGATTTAAGTATTGTCCGAATACTCCAAATTCGGAAGAAAGAAATAGTGAACAGCAGCAGGTTGTTGGATCTTTGAATGTGCGGAGACACTTGATGAGCTCAAGAATTTCAAAGTAATATTATGTTCATTTTACATGTGTTACTTTTATTATTGAATTATTTGTCAATTTTAATATAATAATAGTATATCATTTTTCAATTTGAAAGTGGTGGGACCTTGCAGAGTTCGAGGACGACGCTACTTAGAGATTTATCGACTTAGATCCTGTCGAGCGTGTTAAAGTAAGTAGAAATACTCATGGTCATTTGTTGGATCTCAAGCTCGACTTTTAGCGAGCTATTTGGGCATTTTAGCACGAAATGCAAATATGTTGCCCATCAACTACGAATCATGGCATCACATGCCCGATAGCAACAAAAACCGGGCTCTCGCTAATATTAAGGTAACAAAATGTGAATGCAATTTATAATACTTTGGTTTAAGTTTCATTTATATTTACATTCTAAACTTATGTTTTTTAGGAGAGATTTGCTTTAGAAGTCTCCGATGATTATATCAAGAAGGCATTAGGTAAAAGATGGAGAGACAATAAAAGCACTTTAAAGAAACAATATTTTAAGAAAGACATAAGCCTCGAGGAAAAAGCGAGAAATGTTACGCCAGAATGCCGAGGTATCAATGGGAAGATGCGGTTAGATTTTGGAATTCAAAGAAAGGAGAGGTATTGCGTATTTCCAAACTCTTATATATAGTGTTTACTATATACGTAATAATAATTTTATTATGTAGGACCGTGAGCGAGTTGGAACAAGCAAGCAGCAAAAACAAAAATTCACGCATTACAGCGAGGTCGAGAAGTTTTGCTTCAGAATGAGGCCGAGGTATTATGAATTTATTAATTCTTTCAAATATTAATAACTTTCTATTATTGAATAATATTCTTACTACTATATTGTAGGAAGTCAAATCCGGACAAAAGTTAGACGCCTTGACTTTTTGAGATTACGATAGGAAGAAAGATGGATCTCCTATGACATCCAAGTTGGAGAAATTATGGTATATTCACTTAATAATATTTGATTTATTCTAAATATTTATAATCTTTAATTATAATTGTTTAATTCAATTCATCATTAGTAGTTTTAAAGAATGTTAAGTTATGTTGCATTTCTTTTTATTATATATTTCGTTTCTAACTCTTTAATTGATTTTTAGGAGAAACTAAAGGAGAAGAAGGCGAATATGAAGCGATTGCTTCGAGTGATAGTTCTGTTAATCTTGAGAACATTGATAATGTAATTATCCTTTGAAGTTTTGGGTCTGAAAGTACGATCGGGTTCGATTTCAAGGATCTGGTGTTACCCGACCCAATATTTTGGATCCGGCTCCCAAGAATACATGCCTTCCTAAGTCAAGCTCAAGTCAAGTTCAGAGGTTAAGAGACAAGATAGCTCGGATGCAAGCGAACACAGTTGAGCAAATTGCCGAGGTTCAACGAAAATATGAAGAACTCCAGAACAACTTAGGCGGAGGCAAGAGAGAGGAGGCGGCTGCAATGAGAGAGGCGAGGCATGAGCGATGGTAGCGAGCGAGCAAAAAGTACGATGACCTCCACTCTGACTTTAGCAGATGATGCATATGTTTCAACAATCGCAAAAGCCGCCGTCTTAGACATTAGTTTTCTCATTGTAAGAATTTTTTAAGTTTTGTCACGTTTAACATTATTGTAAAAATATTTTAAATTATACTTTATTTATTAATTATATCATATATCTTTAGTTAATTTTGAAGTATCATTTAGAATTAATGTTTTTGGTTGTATTTTTTATGTTAAATTTACTGTTTTTGGCTGCATTTTATATTATATTTGTTGTATTTGGTTGGATTTTAATGCAGGAAGGGCTGGATATTGGTGAAAAAAAATATTACAAATCTGCCAAAATTAGCAGCGTTTGTAAAAAAAGAGGCACTAAAAGGCTTGACCTTTAGCGGCGCTTTTCCCACAAACGCCGCTAAAAGACTTGACCTTTAGCGGCGCTTTTCCAACAAACGCCGCTAAAAGACTTGACCTTTAGCGGCGTTTTTTTCCAATAAACGCCACAAATTTTTGTGGCGTTACCTATAGCAGCATTTTTTGCGGCGTTTTAGGAAGTGCCGCTAAAAGTTTTAGTGGTGCCTAAAAGCGCTGCTAAAGGCTAAAAAAAGCGCTGCTAAAAGTCTGTTTTCCTGTAGTGGTGGTTCCTTTTATAAACATTTGAATAGCCCAAGTTGGTCGTCAAAATTCTCTTGTTTCAGAGGAATTCAGCATCGCATCCAGCACGATAGGACACGATCCTTTATACCCTCGGAAACACGATAAATTTCGACTTCCAAAAGTTTATACTTTGAAAACTACAAAAGGATGCCCAATTATTTAGTCCAACAAAAAACCGAAACCCAGCACGGTAGGGCACGATTCCCCGAATTTCCAAATATCAAACATTGCCTTATTTTAGGGTTTAGAAAACACGAGTAAAATTTTAAAGGAATATTCGATTATTTTGAACAAACGGGAAATCAAAACCTAGCAAGATAGGGCACGATTCCCTGAATTTCTAAATATCAAACATTGTCTTGTTTTAGGGTTTAGAAAACACGAGTAAAATTCTAAAGGAATATTCAATTATTTTGAACAAACAGGAAATCGAAACTCAGCACGATAGGGCACTATTCCCCGAATTTCCAAACATCAAATATTACCTTGGTTTTAAAGAATTTTCAAACGAATAATTGTAAAACTAGCTTAAAACGCATTAATTGCACTTGAAATAGAATGAAATAATTAGTTTTAAAGAATTGGACCTTATAAAACAACATTTCGTAAACCAAAAGAAAAATTAAAGCATGGGATAATATGTATGCATAAAATACAATGATAGGTGAATGAAGATAATATAGCCTTATTTAATCAACTAACAAAATAAACAATTAACTATAACTAACCTAAAAATATAACCCAATTTCAATCATGTATGGAGCATAATTGACGTAACAATACCAAAACGGAAATAATAATATAACAATACATCACAACAAAACAAAACAAAACAAAACCATACACACAATAATATGCCACAATAATATACAAAGCCTAATATGATATAATCAATACAAGATGTACAAAACAAAATGAAAATTAAAAGAACAATATGGTATAGAACGAGTTTAAAATAATGATAAATACGTAATATATAATATATGAATTGATGGATTAAAAAACTAAATATATATAGGTAATCATTTAAATAAGTATTATGATATTTTAAATCAAATAATATACTAGGGCTAAAAGATATTTGTTAAAATATATAAAGGAAAATTTAAATAACGTATAGGATATAGAAGGATAACAAAAATACATAATCAAATATAATCTTAAGAAACACATATAATAGGTTTACAAAAACATACATATGCATAAATAAATTTAGAAATAATTATTTGTAAAAAGAACATGCACTTAATAATGCATTTAAAATTAAATTAATTTTATTAGAAATTATATATAGTAGATTTAAGAACATACTTATGTTTAAAATATATGGATTTAGTAATGTATATAGATCAAATATATGTACCAATATATATATAAGTATAAAAATATTTTAAACATGTATACAAAACATATTAAAATAACAAAAATATATGTTAAAATATAAGGATAGAGTCAAAACCATTACATGTATGAAATAACATAACATTAATAATATACATGGACTAAAATTAACTTTAGTACCAATATTATATATATACCAATGTAAAAAACATTTATGTATATAAAACAAAAGTTTACAAAATGTGAAAATGATAGGACATAAACAAATCTGCAATAATAATAAAAAATTTCACCAAGGTAATTGAAAATGTAAAAATAAGTTAACAAGAGTAAAAAAAAAACTATAAAATAGAGAGACTTAATTAGAATTAAATTAAAACAAAAGGGATAATTTGAAAATAAAATGTTAATGAGAAAAAGGGGCCAACATGCAATGCGCGCGAATGCAGAGGGACCTAGACTGGAAATATACCAGCTCCCAAAGCGCAGTCTTAAAACGAGGGCCAAATTGCAAACACGCGCAAATTACAGTACCAAATTTAAAAACAAAAAAAAAACAAACAGAGGGCAATTGAACACCCGTGCGAAGAGGAAAGATTAATAGCGCAAATAACCCTCACAGGCTTAAGACGCGCGGATCCGGACGCATCAGGGTCGGGTCACCGGGTCACGGTTCTTAAACAGTCCCGTTTTGAAGCCATAGGAATTGGCCTAAAACGACGTCATTTCCTACGTTTTATAAAAACCAAAATTTAAAAAAACCCGAAGCTGATACTTAGCCATTTGAAAAGACAACAAAACAGACTTAAGATCTCCCCCCTACTCTCATTTGGTCCGCCGTTCACCCACCATTCCACCACTATATTGGTGGATGATGGTGCGCAATGGCATCCTATTGTCTTCCGTTTAGAATTAAGCCTCAAGGCTGTCGATTTTAGCCCTAAAATCCTATTCCGTCGATTTTAGCCCTAAAATCCTATCTCCAACTTCGATTTCAACGAAGGAGATGAAGACTTCGACGGCTCGCATACGAAGTTAAGCCCTCTCCTTTTCACTTTTTATTTCTTAACAAAAACAATAACGAATGACTCAAGGAGAAAACGAAACAGTTCACAGAAAGTTAAAGTGATTCGGAGAACAAAGAAATCACCTCTGCTATTTTGATTGCTTTTTTTCTCTATTCTCTGTGCTTAAAAAAAAGATCAATACATTCTTTTGTGGCTTTATAGCCGAAATCTAAAAGAAAAAAATAAAAATACAATATTTTTCTTGCTTTTTTGCTGTCGTTCTCTTGTTCGTTTGCCAGTATTGGGTACAGGGCGTGTGTTGGCACTTGGCGTAAGGCGTACAGAGGTGCGCGTGGTGGTCGTACGGTGCTGAAGGCTGGGGCTTGGCTGCGGCGCAAGGGAGAGAACCCTAGGGTTTCTGTTGTTTTAATTTTTTTGGGCCTGCTAGGCCGTATAATCTTGGGCTAGGGTTAGTATTAATTTTGGGTTTGTAATTTGGACTTTGATGATGGACTATTGGATTTTTGTTTATTTATTTGGTCTTTATTTTGGTTGTTGGGCCCCGAGTAAATCGGGCTTTCTATAGCTACCCCTCTTTGCTCGTTGTCGTGTAACGAGAACAGGGCAAAGACTTTTAAGGAAGACCAATTTTGCCCGGTCTCGTCGAGTCTCAATTTCTTTGGTTCCTTTCTTCTTCAGATAGCCTTATTCCATCCCACTGCATCTTCAGGGGTATAGGAATTGTTGCTCCAATCTACTTCACTGTAACTCTAGAGAGACTAGCCTTGTAGCTCTTAATCTGCTCCGCCATGACTTCTCCACTACAACTTCAGGGAAATAAGGTCTGAGTATTTTTATCCTGCTCCACTGCAACTTCAGGAAGATAAAGTTTGTGTATCTTTTATCCTGCTCTACTGCACCTTTAGAGAGATAAGGATCGCGGCTCCGATCTGCTCCACTGCAACTTCAGGAAGATAAGATATGCTATCTTCAATCTGCTCCACTGCAACTTTAGGGAGATAAGACTTGTAATTTTTAGCCTGTTACCCTACTGCTTAGGGGGTTAAAACTCACTGTCTTCGATTTGCTCCACTACTGCTTAGAGAGACAAGATCTACAATCTTCAACCTGTTACCCTACTGCTTAGGGGGTTAAGGCGATCCGCTCCACTACTGCTTAGGGAGATAAGATCTGTGAATTTACCGATATTGCTACACTGTCCTCTAGGGACATGATCTATAGAACAGGTTTCATGCACCTATGCTTATGCCAAATAATTAGAATGCCATGATCAAAATGAATCAAATGCTCTTACCATATGAATGATTATGAATACAGAAATGTCAGGAGAATGATTCCCTTTTAAATGCTTAAGGTGTCATTGCTCATAGTTCATCAAGGTTCTATCATTGATGCCATCGTGTCTTCTTGTTTAGCCGGTATCTTTGACAGAAAATTTGAAGAAATAGTCACAATTTGGACTATTCTTTTTCTAATGTTTCCAACTTTTGAATCTGGTTAGTTCTGACTAGTGGCCCTGTTTCAGGTCCTTGTACTATTTAGAGACCTTCCAGAGTAATATGCATAACTTCTTTTGTGTGAATATTATAAGTCCAAAAATCGTGATTTCAACGAAAAATGCTCGAAAGAGATTATCATAATAGATGAGATGGAATTTTATTGAGAACAAAACTCAAAGTGGATAAATTAAACAGGACAGCAAATCTGCTAAGGTACAAAATAAGATGAGAAAACGGTGCCCCGGATATCGTAGCACGAGCTTCACTATTCCAACTTCTCTAAGGCCATTTCGAGCTAAATATGTGTTCAGGAGATCCCTCATATTTTGTTGATACTCCAAGATGTAGTATTCTTCCCTCTCGTTAATTTGGGAAGATAAGACTACCACATGCCCCATATTCAAAATTTGAGCTACCCGTTTTCAGGTTCTCAATTCATAAACCCCTTTGCTCTTAAAGTGCCCTTTGCGGGTTTTCACTTTAGCCTCTCCATTTTTCTTAGGAAGGTCTCAAAGCGCCCTATGTGGGTTTTCACTTTGGCCTCTTTCCCTTTTTAAGTGTAGTACTTCTTGACGGAATCCGAATTCACAGGATTGGGCAAGTTTTTCCCATCCATTTCGGCTAGAATTAGTGCTCCTCCAGAGAAAGCTTTCTTCACCACGTAAGGCCCCTCCCAATTAGGCATCCATTTTCCTCTAAAATTCTTCTATATAGGAAGAATATTTTTCAGGACTAGATCTCCCTGATGAAACTCTCTTGGGTGAATCTTTTTGTCATAAGCCCGCATCATTCGTTTTTTTGGTACATCTGACCACGATGGATAGCTCTTAGCTTCTTTTCTTCAATCAAGTTCAACTAATCGTATCGAGACTGGATCCACTCTGCTTCATCTAACTTTAGCTCCAACAACACTCGAATGGATGGGATCTAGACTTCGATTGGCAAAACTGCTTCCATTCCGTAGACCAAAGAGAAAGGCGTTGCTTCAGTAGAGGTTTTGACTGATGTTCGATAAGCAAAGAGGGCAAATGGTAACTTCTCATGCCAATCTTTGTAGGTCTCAGTCATTTTCCTCACAATCTTCTTAATGTTTTTATTGGCCGCTTCCACTGCCCCATTCATTTTCGGGCGATATGGTGACGAGTTGTGGTATCTGATCTTGAATTGACTGCAGACTTCTGTTATCATACTATCGTTCAAGTTTAATACATTGTCAGATATGATCATCTCCGGTATTCCATATTGACATATGATCTCCTTTTTTAAGAATTTGCTCATTGCCGACTTTGTAACATTGGCATATGAAGTGGCTTCTACCCATTTGGTGAAGTAGTCGATAACCAAAAAGATGAACCGATGCCCATTGGAGGCTTTCGGCGATATTGGTCCAATCACATCCATACCCCACATAGAGAAAGGCCATGGGGAAGTCATAACATGCAGCGGTGAATGAGGCACATGAATTTTGTCTCCATAGATTTGGCATTTATGACATCTCTTGGCGTAATTGACACAGTCTCTTTCCATAGTGGACCAATAATACCCGAATCTCATAATTTGTCTGGCCATTGTAAAGCCATTAGCGTGTGCCCCACATACACCCTCATGGACTTCTTCCAAGATTTTCTTAGCCTCTACAGCATCTACGCATCTTAATAGCACTTGATCCTTTCTTCTTTTGTATAGGATCTCCCCATCTAAGACATAGTCAATGGCCAATCTTCTTAGCGTCCTTTTGACATTCTAACTTGCCTGGTCCGGGTACTCACGATTCATCACGTATTGCAATATATCGTGATACCAAGGGTGATCATCTATTTCTTCATCTTCTTCAATATTGTAACAGTGAGCTGGAGTTTCATAAATGCTCATCCGGATGGGTTTGACATCTTCTTGTTTGTTTACCTTGATCATGGAAGCTAAGGTGGCCAAAGCATCGGCCATCTGATTTTCTTCCTGTGGAAGGTAGCAGAAGGTAATGTCATTGAACTCTTTAACCAATTCAAGGACCAGTTTTCGATAATTGATCAACTTGGGATCTCTGGTCTCCCATTCTCCCTTGAGTTGATAAATCACTAACGCAGAATCTCCATACACCTCTAGCACTTTAATCTTACGTTCTATGGCTGCACGGATACCAATGATGCACGCTTCGTATTCTGCGATATTATTCGTTCAATCAAAATCCAATTTACTAGTAAATGGATAATGATCTCCCTTTGAGGATACTAGGACTGCCCCGATTCTATTACCCACAGCATTTGACGCCCTATCAAAGTTTAATTTCCAGGGAATTTTTTCCAAAGCACCTTCTTCAATGGTTGCAACACACATTCGGTCTTTATTCAGGAAATAGAAGTTCAAGGGCTCGTAATATTCTAAAGCTCTACTGGCTAGAAAATCTTCTATTACACTCCCTTTTACTGCTTTCTGATTCACATAGACTATGTCGAATTCGGAGAGCAGAATTTACCATCGGGCCATCCTTCCATTCAAAGTTGTTGACTCTATCATGTACTTTAGAGGGTCCAGTTTTGAGATGAGCCAAATAGTGTGATACAACATATATTGCCTCAACCTTCGGGTTGTCCAAACTAGGGCACAACATAACTTTTCTATCGGCGGATATCTTGTCTCACATTCAGTGAACTTTTTACTAAGATAGTAAATAGCTTTTTCTTTCCTTCCTGACTCATCATGCTGATCCAGTACGCATCCCATGGATTTCTCAAATACAGCCAAATACAATATCAATGGCTTATCGGGGTTAGGTGGCATCAACACCGGAGCGTTGGATAAGTACTGCTTGACCTTGTCGAAAGCCCTTTGGCATTCTTTATCCCATACACCTTGGTTGTGTTTCTTGAGGAGGTGGAAAACAGGGTCACATTTCTCGATTAGTTGTGAAATAAATCGAGTGATGTAATTTAATCTTTCTAGAAAGCCTCAAACCTCTTTCTGGGTACGTGGCGGAGATAGCTCTTGTATGGCTTTGACTTTGTCTGGATCGATCTCAATCCCTTTTTCACTAACCACGAATTTGAGAAGCTTTCCAGACTTAGCTCCGAAGGTACATTTGGCTGGATTGAGTTTTAGCTGAAACTTCCTCAACCTTAAGAACAACTTCCTCAGGACTTGTACGTGCTCCTTCTCTGTTCGGGACTTTGCGATCCAATCATCGACGTAAACTTCAATTTCTTTGTGCATCATGTCGCGAAACAGGGTTACCATGGCCTTTTGATATGTTGCCCCCGCATTTTTTAGTCCGAACGGTATCACCTTGTAGCAGAACGTGCCCCATATGGTTACAAATGTGGTCTTCTCCCTGTCTTCAGGATGCATCTTGATCTGGTTATATCCGGAGAAACTGTCTATTAAGGAAAACAGTGAGTGTCCTACCGTGTTATCCACTAAGGTGTCGATATGTGGCAGTGGGAAATTATCTTTCGGGCTGGCTTTAATCAAATCTCTGTAGTCTACACACATTCGTACTTTTCCATCCTTTTTAGGGACAGGGACGATGTTGGCTACCCATTCTGAGTACTTTACCACCTTTAAAAATCCAGCGTCAAACTGCTTTCTAACCTCTTCTTTTATTTTTAGCAAGACGTCGGGGCTCATTTTTCAGAGTTTTTGCTGAATTGGCTTATATTTTTCCTTTATGGGGAGTCGGTGCACCACGATATCAGTGTTCAACTCGGGCATATCTTGGTATGACGATGCGAAAACATCTTTGAATTCTTGAAGTAATTCGAGAAGGTCTCGCTTCATCTCCATGGTGATACAAGTTCCGATCTTCACCTATTGTCCCTCTCCTAAGCTTACAATTTCTACTGATTCTTTGTGAGGTAGGATTTGTTTCTCGTCTTGTTTTACTATCCTTAATAGATTAGGAGATAGGTTACAGCCTTGGTCAACATTGAAATCCTGCGAATCCTCCATACACATATCTCACTCAAAAGGAGACTCTGAGCTACTAGCAGTGTCACTCATATCATTGATATCTGGGGATCTATTATGAGGATGAAGGAAGATACAAAGAACCAAAAGAATTTAAAAATACTTATCTGTATGGTATGATTATGAATGAAGAATGAAAGAATATTTAGAAGAATGTCCGAAGGACAACAGAATTCGAAAGTAATTATTTGTATAATATGATTATGAATAAAGTGGAAAGAATGAAAGAATATCTGCTCAAAATGATAATAACTATGCACTTTATTGAAGTAACGTTTTTGAACATAAGCCTATTTCACAAAAGATTCTTATTACTCCTAGGCTTAGAGCAATAAGTGTGTTTTGGACATTACTCTGAGTCAGCTCTAAAAACTACAAGAATCTGTTCCATAGTCCAGTTATCCAAAACACTTCTGGGTATGTAAGGTCAAATGCCCGATAAATTTTCTCCTCCAGCCCCTTCTTCGTATGTGGCATTGATGTCTAAGCTTTCCAACTTTTCTTCTATGGCTTAGTTTCTTGGCATGCCCCGCTCGGGATGAATGATACCTCTGGACACAAAAGTTTTCGATATATTGGGGAATATCATTGGCTCCCATTTGATTTCTTTCTTTCTTATTTCTTTTCCAGCTCTTTTTTCCTCTGTCTCGCATCCGGATTAAATCCTAAGCCGAAGCGGTCTCTCTTGTCCTTTAATACTAGCGTTTCAACCCTTCCTTAGAGATGTCTCCCAAGCCCTCTTCCTGGTAGAGCTCCTTTTTCGACCATCAACTGCAGACTCATCCTTGTAGTTTTAGATAATTTCGACGTCAGAATCTTGCTCCCCTCAGTATGTTGCATTAACAAATTCCAAAGACCTAAATGAGCATTTGATTGCTTCGTCATCTGTCTCCAAATAGGGTGCATCACTGCTTACAACTGCAATGATATTTCTTCAGCATTTATCATTATCAACCGCCCCTCTGATACTAACTTCAACTTCTGATGCAACGATGAAGGCACTGCCCCAGTTGAATGTATCCAAGGCCTCCCCAAGAGGCAGTTGTATAAAGGCTTGATATCCATCACAAGGAAATCCACCTCATATGTGTTTGGCCCGATCAAAAGAGGTATTTCAATTATGCCCATCACCCTTCTCTCCGTACCATCGAATGCCCTCACTATATTCTGGCATTCTTTCATGTGAGAGATATCTACAGGTAATCTGTTTAGTGTGGACAATGGTAGGACATTCAAGGCTGACCCATTGTCGATCAGTACTCCTGGTAGCATATACTCCTTACAACGCGCGGTGATGTGTAAAGCTTTAGTTGACCCCATGGCACCAGGTGGTATCTTATCGTTTTTAAAGAAGATAAAGTTATCGGCACTTATGTTGCTAACTAAGCAGTCTGGTGATCGCGTGATTCGTAACAAGTAATAAATATTTATAATGAAGATCAAACCTAGACTAACTATTATCACGACAAAAAGGCAAGTGCACCTATCGAACAATAGTATAGTATTGGGAAGACCGGGATATCGTATCCAAGGAACCAAAAGTACTAGTAATAACTATCTTTTTATTATTTAACCTAGGAATAAAAAGCGGTTGTTGTTTTAATTAACTAATTATTTAAACTAAGAACGCACAGAGAAAAGAATTAGGGAATTGCTTTTGGGAAAATCGATTGACTTGAGACAATACCTAAGGAAAAATCCACCTAGACTTTACTTGTTATTCTGGCTCCGAACCTGACGATTTATTCATTCAACTTGTTCCGTAGAGATTCCTAAGTTATGTTATTATCCCTATTCAAGACTAATAACGTCTAATCCCTAGACTGAATAACCGAGAGTTTCTCTAATTAATACTCTAGGGTTGCATTAACTCGATCTATGGATCCCCTTATTAGGTTTCACCCTAATCCGGCAAAATCTTGTCACCCTATGTCTAGGCGCGCAATCAACTCCGCTTAATTATGACAAATGTACTCTTAGACATGGTCTATTCCTCCTCTGAATAAGAGCTTTTTCTTGAATCAGTATCTTGAGATATCAAAACAAGAATAAAGAACACATAATTAAGAACAAGTTAAATATTTATCATACGATTCAGAAAATAATAACAAGATTCGTCTTAGGTTTCATTCCCTTTAGGTATTTAGGGGATTTAGTTTATAACTAAATAAGAAAACATCTCAGAAGAATAAAGAATACAAAATATAAAGAAAACCCAAAACTCCTGAAGGGAAATTGAGGAGAGATCATCAGTCTTGATGATGAATCCGGCTTCTGAGATGGATCAATCAGCTTCCTTGGGGTAATTCCTTACCCCCTATTCTCCGTGTCCCTTTTCTTTCTCCTCTATAGTGTATTTATAGGTTTTGGAATGCCTAGAAGCCCTCAAAAGTGGCCTTTTTCGAATTGGACTT
Organism: Gossypium arboreum; assembly: GCF_025698485.1. NCBI lineage: Eukaryota > Viridiplantae > Streptophyta > Magnoliopsida > Malvales > Malvaceae > Gossypium > Gossypium arboreum. The sequence goes on from NC_069075.1 coordinate 134,820,844, forward strand.
AACTTGGGCTCGGCAGGGACACGCCCGTGTGCCACGGCCGTGTGACGTGATTGCCAGGCTGTGTTCGATCCGTTAAATTGCACACGGCCGTGTGGGTCAATGGCCAAGCTGTGTAAATCGTGAAAGCCTTGGTCGACACCCTCGAAAGACACGGGCATGTGCACAACCCGTATGGCAAGGCTTAGGCCGTGTCATCTTTTTGATTTGGTCCGTTTTGTCCCTTTTTGCCTCGTTTTTGGCTCTTTTCGCTCTCCTATACTCTTCTAAGTATAAAACATGAAATTAAAGTATTAGGAGCATCGAATTCACCAATTCTAAAGAGAAATCATCCATAAAATACATTAAACATGGGGTAAAAATATGTATAATTTTCGGTTTATCATCTAACTTGTTGATGGAGATATCATTAGCAACATACGTTTCATTCAAAACTTTCATCAGTGCGCTGCGATGGACTTCCAAACTTAAGAGTAAGGCCAGCACCGAGATACGAGCTGGTTGTTTACGTAGCTGTTCTACCACACTGTACTCGCTGTGCTTTAGAAATTTTAAAAACTCCTTAGCCTCCTCTTCGTTGACCGGCTCATTAACAAAAAGTTCAGATTTGGCCGCTTTCTCCTTCATCTGTTCGACCACTATGGCTTTCCTTTTACGGGTCCTATTTTCTCGCTTGCTGAATCGTAGCGTCTCCCACTACGTGTATAGGAGCCCCTATCTTGGTCCTCTTTTGAAGTGTCAACCAGGTTCTCTTTTCCTGGGATCGTCACGTTACAGTCGTAATTCCATGGGACCCTCTTACTGTCTTTATAGGGGAAAACTGCAGGTCTTTAGATTATGACTCTCGGTGGCATTTGTACTCCAGCTTCATTATTTTTGGGTCGTGATATGATGACCACGGGGTAGTTAACTGTTTGGTTCCATGCTGTCGATTCTCCCTCTGACGCGCATATGTCTCTCTCTCTGGGGTTTTCGGCTGCTTCATAAAACTTCATTTCTCTATTGTTTATCATGTCCTGTACCAGGGCCCTAAACTCCATGCAGTCTTGAATGTCATGCCCCACCTCATTGTGAAACTCACAGTAGTTCCTCTCTTCTTCAGATTCTTCTCTCGAATCCAACACGATTAATCCTCTCTGGACCATCTCCTTCCACACCCGTATCAATAGGGTCCTGACCTCTGCAACCTCATATTTGATCTTCTTGCTTCTGCCTTCGCTTATCCCGTTTACTCCTTGGTTGGTATGACTGGGGAGCGAATTTCTTACTACATTGGGTACCCTGGGTCGTCAAATCTTACAATGCCCATTTTAATAAATCTTTCGACTAGCTTCTTGAACACAGTGTAGTTTTTGATCGAATGCCCGGTGATTCTCGCATGGTATTCGCATTGGGCGTTTGTGTCATACCATTTGGGAAACGGGGGTTGCAGTGGCTTCAGGTAGAAAGGGGACACTACATGAGCGTTGAATAGGTTTTGGTACAGCTCCCTATACGTTATGGGTATAGGTGTGAACTGTAGCCTTTTTGTGTTCACCTTCGTGTTGAATTCTTGTCTCACAATGCTATGTTGATTGATGGTCACCGTCTTTGGTTGGTTTACAGTGAGTGACTTGGACTGGCCCTTACTAAGTGTGCTCGTGTTGTTAACTTCATTATCTCTTTTCATCGAGGCCGATCTTTTGGTACTTTCCCTTATTTCTATTTTGCCGCTCCTCATAGCATTTTCAATCATTTCACCTGTCATCTTTATGTCTGAGAAGCTTTTGGTGGCACTCCCCAACATACGAGTGATAAAAGGGGCCTTCAAAGTGTTGATAAAGAGCATCGTGGTTTCTTTTTGTAGAAGCAGCGGCTGAACTTGTATGGCAACTTCTCTCCATCTTTGCGCATACTGTCTGAAACTTTCATTTGGTTTCTTCTCAATATTCTGGAAAGTAATCCTGTCAGGAGTCATATACGTCACATGACTATACTATTTCATAAAGGCTTAAGCTAGGTTTTTCCATGAGTTAATCTTAGCACGGCTCAATTGGTTATACCATTTGGATGCCGCACCAACCAGACTATCCTGGAAGTAGTGAATCAATAGCTGGTCATTGTTGACGTATCCAGTCATTCGCCTGCAAAACATAATAATATGAGCTTCGGGGTAGCTCATTCCATTGTACTTCTCAAATTCAGGCATTTTGAACTTGGGGGGAAGGACTAAGTTTGGGACCAAACTCAGTTCCTTAGCATCAATTCCGTGATGACTATTAGCGTTTTCCATAGCATTGAATTTTTCCTTCAGCCATTTACATCGTTCTTCCAATTGTTTTTGTGATTCTATCATTGCCTTTTCCTCTTCTGCGATTTCATCCAAATCAGGAACGAGTGGATAATTTGAGTTATTAACAGGGTTAGAGCCTGAGCCGGCTTGGAAATTCATTGGTATGGCAGCTCCGGTTTGAATCTGTTGAGGCATGATCGTAACAGATGGTCTTTGCAGATTAATCTCAGGTTGTGTCAGTACATGTGTTAGAGCGAAGCCAGGAGGATATTGAGGGTCTTCATTGTTTTCCCCAATGTTGTCCATAGGACCCTTTCCCTTATCCATTCTTCCCATCAGCAATTGGGACAACTGACTCATCATCTCTCTTTGGGATTCCATCATTTGCTCTGTAGTGAATCCGCATCTCACAGCTTTGTAGTGACGCTTCTAATTCTTCTATTTTTCCTTTCATTTATTCAATCTTACTCAAGCTTTCTCTCAACTCCATTGCGGTATTACGGCTTCGGTATTGATGAAAAGACTTCTTGAGCTCTGCCACTCTAGCCCTTAATTCACCTCGTTCGTTTTCACTTTCTGATAGACTCTTCTTTAAATCCTTATTTCGTGCCTGAGCTTTTTAGAATTTCCTTTCCCATCGGTCTTGGTCTTTTCCTCTCAAATTTCATGGCGCCATTGCTCTGAAGTTTTACCTAACCCCACAGTCCTCATAGACAGGCGTAACTTCTTATAATCTATCTTCAAACTGTCTAGATCTTCTTCAGCCTTACTTTTCCCTTTTCTCCACTTCTCAGCCTCTAACCTCTGAACATCAACGTCTAATCTCAAATGCATCTTTTCTTCCTCCAATTGTTCGATCTTTTTCCCAAGCTCAGAACTCTTCTTCTCGAAGTCTTGCTTTATAATTTCCAATTCTGACGGGGCGATTTGTAATTGTTCCACCGTAGGTCGAGTATCTTCTAAACTTAGCCTAGGAACATTATCATTGACCCTCTTCCTAAATCATCCATTATATTCAGGCGTCACCATGGGACCAACAGCCAACCTCTTCATCCAGCGAGTTTGCTTCCAAGCATCCGATAGTTCCCGAACTTTCTTCTTATAGTGATCACCTTTATATGAGAAATCACACTGAGCCAGCCCGTAAGTCGTGGGTACAAACTGCCTTGATTTATACTGTCTTAATATAAGAAACGGAGTATACCCAGTAGCTCCCCAAATTCCTAGCAACGGTACCCAATCAAAGTTCCCACATCGATACAGGATCTCATCAGAAACCATCCAATAAACTCTCCACTTTATATCCCCCTCATTGAGGTTTTGAAGGATTTCTGTCCACTTCTCTTCTGAAATATCCTCACTCCTTTGTATGGCTGCCTCCTTGCTTAACAGGGAATAACCTTCAGAAAAAACCTGGTAAGAAACCTTGTTCACCTTCCAAAAGTTTCCATGGAACCACACCACCAACAGCTGTGCGCACCCAATAAACCGTCCCTCGCCTATCTTCCGACACATGCTCAAGGATCTGAATGTCTCAGCCAATATTGCAGGTACATGTGTGATTCCCTTCTCGAGATGATTGAATAAGTTAGTGACCGCCTCATCCACGTGCCTTAAAGCCTTAGGAAAAATTACCAATCCATAGATGCTTAAGGCGAATATATCGACCCTCTTTCTTTCATCCGGATGTATTAAAACCAACTCTTTCAAGGTATATATTTACTATCTCCCTTTTGTTGAATCCGAGCAGTGACCCAATGCTTGCTTATCCCTAAAATATTCATCAATTTCTTCGCGAAAGTCTGACCATTGAAAACCTTGGCATAAGCTTTTCTAACTTGAACTTTTGGACACCTGAGCAGGGTAGTATATTCTTCCACGGTAGGCACTAAATCCACTTCTTCAAAATTGAGACACTTGTAAGTAGAATTCCAAAATTGAACCATAACTTGGAACAGATGCTTGTCCACCCTAATATCTAGCAAGTAGGATATATCACCATAGCTTTGATAGAACAACTGTTTTGTTCCTTCGTCCCAACGAGCCCATATATCTCTCAACTCTTGCAACTCATTCTGTGCTACATTGAGGCGAGTGAATTCCTGCAACTCTGATGTATATCCTTCTGCCAAGCTATCCCATTTCTCTGATTGTAACTTCTTTGACCATGCGCGGACGGCTGCATTGTCCTCAACCTTATTAAGAAATTCATTCTCCATGTCAAACTTTCTAACTTAGTAATCGAATACGAATCAACACCTCCTTTAGTATGCAATGTCATGCAAAACACAATCAAAACAAAACAAAAGTTAGTATCAAATATAAGTGGTAAAATACAAGCACAACAAAGATAATTATAACACACATATGGGAAAATACTAAGGCTTGATGCGGCTCTACCCTAGGATAGCTCTTAAGGTTCACTATATGTGGTTCAGTTCTAGAGAGAAGGTACCTGAACCAGCAAATTCCTTAATCTTCACCCATTATAGGCTCATATGGATCGAGTTCGATTCAGGGGAATACATTTCCCTATGACCATGCGGAGATGAAAATCTCACGAAATCATAAGTACAAATGTATCCCGGAAGCAATCCACTAGCCCATGCGGAGGTGAAAACCTCACGAAAGCATAGTTTCTTAAACCTCACGAAAGCATAGTTTCTTACTTCCACTTAGAAGGTGTGACCACAACGGTCATGTAATGCAATACAATATTATTCTACAATACCCGAACCATAACGATCATACAATCAAATGCAATCGAAAGAAACATGATTTTTAAAACAAATTTTCAATTTTTGACAAAAGGATGGTAAATAATCAATTTTATGGCTTGACTCTCTTGTTCGGTCCCCAGCGGAGTCACCAAGCTGTCAAAACCATTTTTATTTTCAAAAACCGAGGTCGACTTTAAAACGAAAATGGAGTCACCACCAATCTTTTTGTTTAGGTGTGATTGGATCACCTAATAAAACATTTTGTTTCATTTAAAACAATTTTGGTCCACGTAAATTTGAGAAAACGGGTTCGGGAGCCGGTTACGTATGAGGAAGGATTAGCACCTTCATTACGCCCAAAATTGGTACCAAATTGATTAAATACTGTCCTTGTGTCTAAGATTTAAATTTTTTTTTGAAATGTGGTTCCTTTTATAAACATTTGAATAGCCCAAGTTGGTCGTCAAAATTCTCTTGTTTCAGAGGAATTGAGCATCGTATCCAGCACGATAGGACACGATCCTTTATACACTCGGAAACACGATAAATTTCGACTTCCAAAAGTTTATACTTTGAAAACTACAAAAGGATGCCCAATTATTTAGTCCAACACAAAACCGAAACCCAGCATGGTAGGGCACGATTCTCCGAATTTCCAAATATCAAACATTGCCTTGTTTTAGGGTTTAGAAAACACAAGTAAAATTATCAAGGAATATTCGATTATTTTGAACAAACGGGAAATCGAAACCTAGTATGATAGGGCACGATTCTCTAAATTTCTAAATATCAAACATTGCCTTGTTTTAGGGTTTAGAAAACACGAGTAAAATTCTAAAGGAATATTCAATTATTTTGAACAAACGGGAAATCGAAACCTAGCACGATAGGGCACTATTTCCCGAATTTCCAAACATCGAATATTACCTTGGTTTTAAAGAATTTTGAAACGAATAATTGTAAAACTAGCTTAAAACGCATTAATTGCACTTGAAATAGAATGAAATAATTAGTTTTAAAGAATTGGACCTTATAAAACAACATTTTGTAAACCAAAAGAAAAATTAAAGCATGGGATAATATGTATGCATAAAATACAATGATAGATGAATGAAGATAATATAGCCTTATTTAATCAACTAACAAAATAAACAATTAACTATAACTAACCTAAAAATATAACCCAATTTCAATCATGTATGGAAAATAATTGACGTAACAATACCAAAACGAAATAATAATATAACAATACATCACAACAAAACAAAACAAAACAAAACCATACACACAATAATATGCCACAATAATATACAAAGCCTAATATGATATAATCAATACAAGATGTACAAAAAAATGAAAATTAAAAGAACAATATGGTATAAAATGAGTTTAAAATAATGATAAATACGTAATATATAATATATGAATTGATGGATTAAAAAACTAAATATTTATAGGTAATCATTTAAATAAGTATTATGATATTTTAAATCAAATAATATACTAGGGGCTAAAAGCTATTTGTTAAAATATATAAAGGAAAATTTAAATAACGTATAGGATATAGAAGGATAACAAAATACATAATAAAATATAATCTTAAGAAACACATATAATAGGTTTACAAAAAATGTACATATGTGTTGAAACCATTTTTTAAAGGGATGTTTGAAAAATGGGGATCGACTTTTGAAAAACGAAAACGGGAGTCGCCACCAACCTTTTTAGGTGTGATTGGATCACCTTATAAAACGTTTTGGTCTACAAAAATTAAAAAAATAGGTTCGGGAGTATGTTACGTACGAAGAAGGATTAGCACCCTCGCAACGCCCAAAATTGGTACCAAATTGAATAGTTTTCTGTCTTAATGTCAAAAATTTGAAAGGATTTATAAATAAGATCCCTTTTTTAAAACCGAAATTATTTAAGTTGAAAAATCAAAATTCCTTAGTTCCGAAAGAATACAAACATCACATCCAGCATGATAGGACACGATATTCTTAAACTCTCCTAACTGAAATCATCTCGTGATTTACAAAATCTATTTAGAAGGATACTTTAGGCATTTAGACAAACGGGAAATCGCAACCCAGCATGTTAGAGCACTATTTCCCGAATTCCTCAATATGAAAAATATTGCCTCATTTTAGAAAAACTTTTGGATAAAATATGACAATTAAATGAAATATATTTTTAAAATAATGATTTGAGTAAAATTAAAAAAACAATTTACTAAGAGTAATAAAAAATTTATTAAAAATGAAAGAGTTTGATATGATACTAAAATTATTAAAAATTAAAATATATAAAAAATCAGGGAAACATGGATTAAATCAAAATAAAAAGGAATGAAAAACGAAGATGAACAAAGAATAAAATAAGAACAAACCGTAGAAAATAAGAATGTAAGTGGGAGAGAAATTTTAGTGAAAGCTCTCAAAAATTTTTATTGTTTCCCAAAACTCCAATGTCTTTACAATGAAGGGAGAGACCTCTATTTATAGTTGAACCTCCTCAAATCCAACGGTACAAATCAATTACATCAACGGTTAAGATTAAAAGGTATCTACAAATTAAATCTCTAAGATTACAAAATCATATCTTCTAAGATTGCATATCATATCTAAGATTGCAATCATATCTAAGATTGTATCGTATCTAATATTGCATATCATATCTAAGATTGCATATCATTGAAGATTATATTTCCATATGAGTCAAGCTTGTAGATGGACCTTAAATCTTTTCAAGTAATGGGCCATTCCGATCGGGCCAAATTATATTTGTAATTCTGGACTGAACTTGGACTTCATTTTTTTTTGTTTTTAGAATTATTTCTGGGCTCGGGCAAAATTGAGTGTCTATAGCTGCCCTTCTTTGCTCATTACTGTGTAACAAGAATAGAGCAAAGACTATAAAAGGACCAATTTTGCCCGGGCTTGCCGAGTCTTGAGTTCTTGATCCTTGATCTTCTTTAAATGGCCTCTTGACGGCTTCAATTTGCTTCACTACAACTCAGGAAGGCGATATCTGCTATCTTTGATCTGCTCCCCGTCTAATATAGAGACGCCAAATCTGTTATCTTCGATCTGCTCCCCGTTTAATACAGAGACGCTAAATCTGCTTCTTCAATCTGCTCCCCGTCTAATACAGAGATGCCAAATTTGTTATCTCCGATTTGCTCCCCGTCTAATACAGAGATGCCAAATCTGTCATCTTGGATCTGCTTCGATGTAAACACATGAAGATCAGATCTGCTATGTCTTCAATCTGCTCCCCGTCTAATACAGAGATGCCAAATTATCTTGGATCTGCTTCAATGAAGGTCAGATTTGCTGTGTCTTAGATCTACTCCCCGTCTAATACAGAGATGCCAAATCATCTTGGATCTGCTTCAATAAAGGTCAGATCTACTATGTCTTCGATCTGCTCTCCGTCGAATATGGAGATGCCAAATCTGTTTCTTCGATTTATTCTCTGACAGTACAGAGATGCCAAATCATCTTAGATCTGCTTCAGCGTAAACACGTGAAAGCAAAATCTGCTATGTCTTCGATCTGCTCCTTGTCAACGCAAGGATGCCAAATCATCTTGGATCTACTTCGATGTGAAGACATCTGAAGGTTAGATCTGCTATGTCTTCGATCTGCTCTCTGTCGAATATGGAGATGCCAAATCTGTTTCTTCGATTTGTTCTCGACAATCTGAGATGTTAAATCATATCTCGATTTGCTCCCGTCTAATCTGAGATGCCAAATCATCATCTTGGATCTGCTTCGATGTAAACACATGAAGGTCAGATCTGCTATGTCTTCGATCTGCTCCCCGTATAATACAGAGATGCCAAATCATCTTGGATCTGCTTCAATGAAGGTCAGATCTGCTGTGTCTTCGATCTGCTCCCCGTCTAATACAAAGATGCCAAATCATCTTGGATCTGCTTCAATGAAGGTCAGATTTGCTATGTCTTCGATCTGCTCTCCGTCGAATATGGAGATGCCAAATCTGTTTCTTCGATTTGTTCTCTGACAGTACAGAGATGCCAAATCATCTTAGATCTGCTTTAGCATAAACACGTGAAAGCCAAATTTGCTATGTCTTTGATCTGCTCCTTGTCAACGCAAGGATGCCAAATCATCTTGGATCTACTTCGATGTGAAGACATTCAAAGGTTAGATCTGCTATGTCTTTGATCTGCTCTCCGTCAAATAGGAAGATGTCAAATCTGTTTCTTCGATTTGTTCTCTATCAATACAGAGATGTTAAATCATCTTAGATCTGCTTCAGCGTAAACACGTGAAAGCCAAATCTACTATGTCTTCGATCTGCTCCTTGTCAATGCAAGGATGCCAAATCGTCTTGGATCTACTTCGATGTGAAAACATATGAAGGTTAGATTGCTATGTCTTCGATCTGCTCTCTGTCGAATATGGAGATGCCAAATCTATTTCTTCGATTTTTTCTCTGACAATACAGAGATGATAAATCATCTTGGATCCGCTTCAGCGTAAGCACCTGAAGGTCATATCTGCTATGCTTTAGCCTGTTACCCTATTGCTTAGGGGGTTAAGGCGCATCAATCTTCATTGTCCCTTGAAGGACATAACCTGTATAATGTGTATGAGTTCATGCCTAATGATTAGGATGTTGTGATCGAAGTGAGTCAAATGCTCCTAATTAAACCTGTTATAATGCAAAATGCTTATGAATATGACCCTTATTCCAGACATCACTACTCATTCTTTCGTCGAAGTTTATCCTTATTTCTCTCGAAGTATCATTCCTACTCAGCCTGTGGGTTTGTATCATTCTTCAAATGCTATGACCCACCAAAAATGTCTGTAAGTTGATCCTCTCTTAGGATCGAATCGTTTGATTTGTCCAATCATCATTTTGGACTAAAGAAATAATTTCCTCGAGTTCTTTCAAACCTCACTTACGTGAATTCTTCGAACAATTATTCTGTTTTAGTTTCTTGTATTATCTAGAAATTTCCAGAGTAATGAGCAAAACTTCATTTGTGAAAATTATTTAGTTCATCTATCATTATTTTAATGCAACATACTTTAAGAATAATGGAAGATGAATTTAATCTTGAGAATAATTAGGTTTGAATAAATTTGTCAAAAATACAAAGGAAATTAATCTGAAAGCCTATCTTTGAGAAGAAAAAGAATCTAAAGATAACAAACATGACAAAAGTTAGATGCCCTAGATATCGCCGCTTGAGCGTTTATATGCCAGCTCCATGAAGACTTGCTTAAATTCAACATGTGTTTAAATGATCCAAAGCACTTTGTTGATGCCCCGATATGCAATGTGCTTCACTCTTCATTGAATCAGATTTAGCAAGATTACCGTATGCCCTTCAAAATTTGAGCTGCCCTTTCGGGTTTTCAACTCAAAACCCCTTTGGTCACAATGCGCCCTTTGCGGGTTTTCACCTTGGGTTCTCTATTTTTTTTTTCGAAAATTCAAGACGCCCTTTGCGGGTTTTCACCCTGAATTCTTCTCTTCTTTAGACAAAGTACTTTTTGACTGAGTCTGATTTCACTGGATTGGGAAAACTCTTCCCATCCATTTCCACTAATATCAATGCACCCCCAAAGAAGGTTTTCTTCATGACATACAACCCTTCCCAATTTGGCATCCATTTTCCTCTAAAGTCCTTCTGAATAGGGAGGATTTTTTTCAGTACAAGATCCCCCTCGTGGAATTCTCTTGGTCGCACTTTCTTGTCGTAAGCTCGTATCATTCGCTTCTGATACATCTGACCATGATGAATGACCCTTAGCCTCTTTTCCTCAATCAAGTTCAACTGATCATATCGCGATTGTATCCATTCAGCCTCATCCAACTTTATCTCTAACAAGACTCGGAGAGACGGTATTTCTACTTCAATGGGTAACACTGCTTCCATCCCATAAACCAACGAGAAAGGAGTTGCCCTAGTAGAGGTTCTGACGGACGTTCGGTAGGCTAAGAGTGCAAATGGTAATTTCTCATACCAATCTCTGTAGGTTTCAGTTATTTTCTCCACTATCTTCTTGATGTTTTTGTTAGCAGCTTCCACTGCCCTATTCATCTTTGGGCGATACGGAGAAGAGTTATGATGCTTAATCTTGAACTGACTGCAAACTTCTACTATCGTTTTGTTGTTCAAGTTCAATGCATTGTCTGATATGATCCTTTTAGGCATCCCATATCGAAAAATAATCTCTTTTTTTAAGAAACGACTTACAGCCGACTTAGTAACATTCGCATAAGAAGCAGCCTCTACCCACTTTGTGAAGTAATCAATGACTACAAAAATAAAGCGATGCCCATTTGAAGCTTTTGGTGATATTGGCCCAATGACATCCATGCCCCACATAGAAAAAGGCCATGGAGAAGTCATAATGTGTAGAGGTGAAGATGGTACATGAATCTTGTCTCCATAAATCTGACATTTATGGCATTTTTTGGCGTAGTTGATACAATCCCCTTCCAAAGTAGACCAATAATATCCAAACCTCATGATTTGTCTAGCCATCGTGAAACCATTAGCGTGCGTCCCACAAACACCCTTGTGAACTTCTTCCAAGATTAACTTAGCTTCCACGGTGTCAACACATCTCAATAGTACTTGGTCCTTTCTTCTTTTGTACAAGATGTCCCTATCCAAAACGTAGTCGCAGGCTAATCTCCTTAAAGTTTACTTATCATTTTCAGTTTCCTGTTCTGGGTATTTACGATCTCTCACATATCGCAATATATCCTGATACCAAGGGTTATCATCCTTTTCTTCTTCCTCAATGTTACAACAGTGAACTGGAGCCTCGAAGATACTCATCTGAATGGGTCTCGTCTCCTCCTATTTATTCACTTTAATCATTGAAGCCAAGGTTGTTAGAGTATCTGCCATCTGGTTTTCATCTCGTGGGATATAATTGAAAGTGATGTCATCGAACTCCTCAAGTAACCCCAAAACTACCTTTCGATAATTGATCAATTTAGGATCCGTTGTCTCCCATTCACCTTTAAGCTAGTAAATTACCAACGCGGAGTCTCCATAAACTTCCAAGGTTCTTATTCTTCGCTCTATAGCTGCTCGGAGTCCTATGATGCACGCTTCATACTCAACTATATTGTTTGTGCAATCAAAATCCAACTTACACGTGAATGGATAATTATCACCATTTGGGGATACCAAGACTGCTCCAATTCCATTTCCCACTGCATTGGATGCCCCATCAAAGCTCAACTTCCAAGGATAATCCTCTGTAGCTACTACACACATCAACTCCTCATTTGGAAAATCAAAATTCAACGGCTCATAGTCTTCTAGAGCTCTACTAGCCAAAAATTTTGCTATCGCACTTCCTTTTATAGCCTTCTGGCTCACATAAACTATGTCAAACTCTGAAAGCAGAATTTGCCACCTCGCCATTCTTCCATTCAAAGTTGTTAACTCCATCATATACTTCAGAGGATCAAGTTTTGAAATAAGCCAAGTAGTATGATACAACATATATTACCTCAACCTTCGAGTCATCCAGATTAAAGCACAGCACAATTTCTCAATTGGCGAATATCTCATCTCACACTCTGTGAATTTCTTGCTGAGATAGTATATCGCCTTCTTCTTTCTTCTCGACTCGTCATGTTAGCCAAGCACACATCCCATAGAATTGCTAAACACTGATAAGTACAGAATTAACGGTCTACCTGGATTAGGTGGAAATAACACAGGAACATTTAACCAGTATTACTTAACCTTATCGAAAGCACTCTGGCATTCTTCATCCCAAGTAACTTGGTTGTGTTTTCTAAGGATGCGAAATATAGGGTCACATTTATCAGTTAATTGTGAAATAAACCGAGCAATATAATTCAACCTTCCAAGAAAACCCCGAACTTCTTTCTGAGTACGCGGTGAAGGCAAATCTTGTATGGCTCTAACTTTATCTGAATCAACTTCTATTCCTTTTTCACTAACCACAAAACCTAGTAACTTCCCCGACCTGGCTCCGAAAGTGCATTTTGCCGGATTAAGTTTTAACTGAAACTTCCTTAATTTCAAGAATAGTTTCTTTAAAACCTCAATATGTTCCTTCTCTGTTCGAGATTTGGCAATTATATCATCAACATACACCTCAATTTCCTTGTGCATCATATCGTGAAATAAGGTCACCATAGCCCTTTGGTATGTTGCCCCTGCATTCTTTAGCCCAAAGGGCATTACCTTGTAACAGAAAGTCCCCCACAAGGTTATGAAGGTGGTTTTGTCCATGTCTTCAGGATACATCTTTATCTGATTGTACCCTGAAAAACCATCCATGAAGGAGAACAACGAATATCCCACTGTGCTGTCTACTAAAGTGTCTATGTGAGGCAGAGGGAAATTATCTTTTGGGCTAGCTTTGTTTAGATCCTTGTAATCAACACACATTCGTACCTTTCCATCCTTCTTAGGAACTTGTACAATGTTAGCTACCCATTCAAAATACTTCACCTCTTGTAAGAATCCTGCATCGAACTATTTCTTGACTTCATCCTTTATTTTTAATACGAAATCTGGTCTCATTCTTTGCAACTTCTGTTGAACTGGTTTACAATCCTATCTTATTGGAAGACGATGCACCATAATATCAGTATTTAACCCTGGCATATCTTGATAGGACCATGCGAAGATATCCTTGAACTCACGTAACAACTCAATCAGTCCTTGCCTTATATCATCAGCAATATGCGTGCTAATTTTCACCTCTTTCCCTTCCTCTAGGGCTACATTCTCTACTGCCTCTTTCTCATGTGGCATGATTTGTTTCTCCTCCTGTTTCACCATCCTCAAAAGATCTAGAGACACATCACAATCCTGGACATCTTTAAAATCCTGTGATTCCTCTAAACACATGTCTTGCTCACGAGAAAAATCAGGATTTGTAATATCAATGCTCATGTCATTGATATCTAGGAATCTGTGAAGTATAAAGAATATACAAAGAATGAATGAACTTAAGAATGATTATTTATGTGTTATGAATGAAAGAATAAGAATTGCCAAAATTTAACGGAATATTGGTTGATAAAAATGAAACAATACTTGTTCAAATTGATAAAAGTTATTCTTTATTAAAAAATAATAGATGATTGTAAGCCCATTTCACAAATGAAATCCTATTACTTCTAGGCTCTAGAGTAACAAGAATGTTTCGAGAATTACTCTGAAAAATTCCTAAAGACTACAAGAAGTTCCTCCACAGTCCAATTGTTTAGGGAGCTTCCCGGTTCGTAAGGGCGAATGCCCTCAAGGTTTCCTTAATCAGTCCCTTCTTAATGTATGGCATTGATGGAATGATTTTCATTTCCAAACACCCCCATCTCCAGGTAAGCTATCCCTTCTGATACAAAAGTCTAGGATATGTAAGAGAGCATCTTCTTTTCGTTCAGCTGTGACCCTCTTCTCTCTTTCTTTCTCTTTTTAACCTTAACTAATTAGGGTCCTTTTATGGATTTAAATGCATGTGATGTGATGCAATGAAAATGCATGAATGCAAAAGAAAAGGAGATGTTGATCTTGAATTCAATTCCATTAGAATAACTTTTCTAATAAACAGATTTCTTTACATGAAAATAGATTACATATGCGGTCTTGCCCTTCATAGTCCAAGTAAACGCTGATCTTTTCTTTATGGTCGAATCCTGTAAATTCTCCAAAAGATGCCTTTGCTAGTTCCTTGCTGCTTAATCTGAGCCTCGATCTCTTGCTCGCTTATCTCCATGATACTCATCAAAAAGTGCTGGCTCTTGGATAATCTTTGTTGGCAATTAAATCAAGTCATGTATTCCTTCGTGAACTTCCGGCTTTCTCTTGTCATGCTCTTGGATAACCTTTGTTGGCTTGAATCTCTGGCAATTACATCATGTATTCCTCCATGGACTACTAGCTTTCTCTCATCGTGTTTACTTGGACTATATTCAGATGACCGCACTATAATATACTTTATCAAGAAATTTATTTCCTTATGACAAACTATTCTATTTAGGAATCGAATTTCAAATCAACACCTTCTTTTCTTTGATGTAATGTAATGCAAATGCATGAATGCAAAAAGGTATCGATCTCGATTCAGTTTTATTTAAGAAAACTTTATTTAAGGAACAAAAGTTTTTTCATAAAACAGATTACAAATATGCTTTCGCTCATAGGCCCAGAGTCTTAACCCTATCTAATAACAAAGGTAACTCTTGTCCTCTATTTGAACTGCCCCGCTTTATATTGTCTTAGGACGAGTAACGGTGCATAGCCAATGACTCCCCAAATCCCAGGAAGAGGTACCCAATCAAAACTGCCGCAGCGATAAAGGACTTCATTAGGAGTCATCCAAGGATCTTTCCACAAAACCTCCTCCTCTCGAAGATTCTGAAGAATATCCATCCACCTTTCTTCTGTAATATCGTCTCTCCTTGGTGTAGTTGCTGCTTCCTTTAAGGGGGAATAACCCTCAAAGAACACTCAGCAAGGAACCTTCTCAAGCTTCCAAAAGTGACTATGGAACCATACTAACAACAACTGTGCGCATCCAATGAATCTACTTCACCGGCTCTCCGACATTTACTTCAAGGATCTAAATGTCTCAGCTAAGATTGCTAGCACCGATGTGTTCTGTTTACCAATACGATCAAACAAATCTGCGACTGCCTCATCTATGTGCCCTATCGCCTTCGGGAAAATCACCAAGCCGTAAATACTTAAGGCCAAAACATTGACCTTCTTCTTCACATTTGGGTGTGTCAATATCAGATCCCTCAAAATGGCCCACGGAATGCACTTACTATCGCCCTTTTGCTGCACTCGAGCTACAGCCCACTACTCACTCATCCCTGTGATCATCACTAATTTACTCACGAAAATTGGGAGACTAGCAGGCCTAACATAAGCCTTGTTACCTTGAATTCTCGGATAGCGAAGCAAGGTTGTATACTCCTCCAAAGTAGGCACTACATTTACCTCTCTAAATGTAAAGCAACTATAAGCAGGGTTCCAGAACTGTACCATAGCTCGAAATAGATGCTTATCTACCTTAATGTCTAGCAAATAAGAAAGGTCTCCATAAGTCTGAAAGAAAAGCTGTCTAGCCTCGTCATCCCATTGGGCCCAAATGTCATTCATCTCCCGAAAATATTCTGTGTCGAACTGATACGAGTAAAGTCCCACAACTCTGATGTATATCCCTCGGTGACACTATCTCCTTTCTCTAACTGGGTTTTCTTTGACCACGCACAAACGGAAGAGTTGTCCTCCACTTTAAGATATTCGTTCCTTATTACAAAACTTCCTAATTCAAAAATCGAACCTTGAATCAACACCTTTTAATGATGAATGATATGCGATGGTGACAAAATAAAAAAACAAGTTAGTATCATATAAAAGGATGTAATAAACAAGAACTTATAAAGGTAGGTACTAAAGGTCATCACCATACTACCTAGAGCAAGCACTTAAAGTTCACTATATGTAGTTCAGTTCTAAAGCAAGGGTACCTAAACCAACAAATTCCTCGATCCTTACCCATTATAGGCTCATATGGACCAAGTTCGGTTTAGAAGGATACATTTCGCTATGACCATGCAGAGATGAAAATCTCACGAAGACATAGGTACATATATATCCTGAAAGTAATCTACTAACTCATGCGGAAGTGAAAACCTCATGAAAGCTTAGCTTCTCACTCTCACTTAAGGATGTGACCACAACGGTCATGCAAATGCAATGTGTGCGAGAAACATAACATATGCAGCAAACACATGAAAAAAAAAGATCATAGTTTTCAAATCGAGTTTTCAAATTTCAATAAAAGGACAGAAATCAATCAATTTTACAGCTTGACTCTCTTATTGGTCCCCAGTGGAGTCGCCAAGCTGTCGAAACCATTTTTTAAAGGGATGTTTGAAAAATGGGAATCGACTATTGAAAAACGAAAACGGGAGTTGCCACCAACCTTTTTAGGTGTGATTGGATCACCTTATAAAACGTTTTGGTCTACGAAAATTAAGAAAACAGGTTCGGGAGTCGGTTACATACGAGGAAGGATTAGCATCCTCGCAATGCCCAAAATTGGTACCAAATTGAATAGTTTTCTGTCTTAATGTCAAAAATTTGAAAAGATTTAAAAATAGGATCTCTTTTTTAAAACCGAAATTATTTAAGTTGAAAAATCGAGATTCCTTAGCTCCGAAAGAATACAAACACCACATCCAGCATGATAGGACACAATATTCTTAAACTCTCATAACTGAAATCATCTCGTGATTTACAAAATCTATTTAGAAGGATACTTTAGGGATTTAGACAAACGGGAAATCGCAACCCAGCATGTTAGGGCACTATTTTTCGAATTCCTAAATACGAAAAATATTGCCTCATTTAGAAAAACTTTTGGATAAAATATGACAATTAAATGAAATATATTTTTAGAATAATGATTTGAGTAAAATTTAAAAAAATAATTTCCTAAGAGTAATAAAAAATTATTAAAAATGAAAGAGTTTGATATGATACTAAAATTATTAAAAAATTAAAATATATAAAAAAAAACAGGGAAACATGGATTAAATCAAAATAAAAAGGGTTGAAAAACGAAGATGAACAAAGAATAAAATAAGAACAAACCGTAGAAAAAAAGAACGTAAGTGGGAGAGAAATTTGAGTGAAAGCTCTCAAAAAATTTTATTGTTTCCCAAAACTCCAGTGTCTTTACAATGAAGAGAGAGGCCTCTATTTATGGTTGAACCTCCTCAAATCCAACGGTACAGATCAATTACATCAACGGTTAAGATTAAAAGGTATCTACAAATTAAATCTCTAAGATTACAAAATCATATCTTCTAAGATTGCATATCATATCTAAGATTGCAATCATATCTAAGATTGTATCATATCTAAGATTGCATATCATTGAAGATTATATTTCCATATGAGTCAAGCTTGTAGATGGACCTTAAATCTTTTCAAGTAATGGGCCATTCCGATCGGGTCAAATTATATTTGTAATTCTGGACTGAACTTGGACCTCGTTTTTTTTTTTGGACTTATTTCTGGGCCCAGGCAAAATTGAATGTCTACAGATATGCATAAATAAATTTAGAAATAATTATTTGTAAAAAGAACATGCACTTAATAATGCATTTAAAATTAAATTAATTTTATTAGAAATTATATATAGTAGATTTAAGAACATACTTATGTTTAAAATATATGGATTTAGTAATGTATATAGATCAAATATATGTACCAATATATATATAAGTATAAAAATATTTTAAACATGTATACAAAACATATTAAAATAACAAAAATATATGTTAAAATATAAGGATAGAGTCAAAACCATTACATGTATGAAATAACATAACATTAATAATATACATGGACTAAAATTAACTTTAGTACCAATATTATATATATACCAATGTAAAAAACATTTATGTATATAAAACAAAAGTTTACAAAATGTGAAAATGATAGGACATAAACAAATCTGCAATAATAATAAAAAAATTTCACCAAGGTAATTGAAAATGTAAAAATAAGTTAACAAGAGTAAAAAAAACTATAACATAGAGACTTAATTAGAATTAAATTAAAACAAAAGGGATAATTTGAAAATAAAATGATAATGATAAAAAGGGGCCAACATGCAATGCGCGCGAATACAGAGGGACCTAGACTGGAAATATACCAGCTCCCAAAACGCAGTCTTAAAACGAGGGCCAAATTGCAAACACGCGCAAATTACAGTACCAAGTTTAAAAACAAAAAAAAAAAACAAACAGAGGGCAATTGAACACCCGTGCAAAGAGGAAGGATTAATAGCGCAATTAACCCTCATAGGCCCAAGACGCGCCGATCCGGACGCATCAAGGTCGGGTCACGGTTCTTAAACGGTGCCGTTTTGAAGCCATAGGAATTGGCCTAAAACGACATCGTTTCCTACGCTTTATAAAAACCAAAATTTAAAGAAACCCTAAGCTGATACTTAGCCATTTGAAAAGAAAACAAAATAGACTTAAGATCTCCCCCCCCACTCTCATTCGGTCCGTCGTTCACCCACCATTCCACCACCATATCAGTGGATGATGGCGCGCAATGGCGTCCTATTGTCTTCCGTTTAGAACCAAGCCTCAAGGCCGTCGATTTTAGCCCTAAAATCCTATCTCCAACTTCGATTTCAACGAAGGAGATGAGGACTCCGATGGCTTGCATGCGAAGGTAAGCCCTCTCATTTTCACTTTTTATTTCTTAACAAAAACACTAACAAATGACTCGAGGAGAAAACGAAACGGTTCACAAAAAGTTAAAGCAATTCGGAGAATAAAGAAATCACCTCTGCTATTTTGATTGCTTTTTTTTCTCTATTCTCTGTGCGTAAAAAAAAGATCAATACATTCTTTTGTGGCTTTATAGCCGATATATAAAAGAAAAAAATAAAAATACAATATTTTTCTTGCTTTTTTGCCGTTGTTCTCTTGTTCGTTTGCAGGTATTGGGTACAGGGCGTGTGCTGGCACTTGGCATGAGGCGTATGGAGGCGCGCGTGGCGGTCGTACGGTGCTGAAGGCTGGGGCTTGGCTACGGCGCAAGGGAGAGGACCCTAGGGTTTCTGTTGTTTTAATTTTTTTTGGCCTGTTAGGCCGTATAATCTTAGGCTAGGGTTAGTACTAATTTTGGGTTTGTAATTTGAACTTTGATGATGAACTATTGGATTTTTGTTTATTTATTTGGTCTTTATTTTGGTTGTTGGGCCCCGAGCAAATCGGGCTTTCTAGAACATGATTTTCCTCTTTCTCATCAATCTACGTAATTATATAGTTTTAGTATAATTCGACATTATTTTCTTAGTGTTTTCGTACAGTTAATTTCCATGAATTTTTTTTTCTAAATTGTCGTTTTAGGCAATAACAATAATGAGTGCTAAATTGTTGGTTAGTTAACCTTTGTGAAATCGTTATCTAGAAATGACACAAGTGATTGACATTAACCAAAAAAACAAAGAAGATATTTTACGTATAAACATGTCATTGTTATTTTGTATAATTTCAATTCTCACTTTGTAGATGAGAAACAGGAAAATACCATTTCTTAGTACAACAAATTATATAATAATTATTTGTTAGTTTTCGCACAATTATCGATGACAGCTATTTTATCAATCTAATCTAAAAAAATTAATATTTATAAAAATTATTCTAATTCAAAACATTCATTAAAATGACTTAAAATGAACAGTACAATTGAGTTATGGAAAATAGATAGCCGATACTATTTTTTTAACTAAAAAATAAATTTTGAGGTTTTGGACACTATATGGCCAGCACCATGGATTTTCTTCGGTGCTAGAACATTAATGACTAATATCCCTTTATCTGATTAAAAAAATATTTTTTTAAGTATAGTGGTGTCGGTCAACAAAGGACTAAAATCACCCAACAAAAGAAAAAAAAGGGAATATTGCAACATAAACTCTTTATTTTCCCATCTTTTTTATTTCCCAAATTTAATTACATATTTTATATTTTAAAACAATATTGAACTACTTATCATATTTGTTAATTATTATTGCATCACTCACATTATTATTGAATTTAAAAATTAATTTAAAATATATTGAACTACATATCAAATTTTTGAACAGGTTCATCTTTGTAAATATCAAAACTTTTTTTGGATTAGATTGGTAAAATAGCCCCTTTAGCGCATATCGTTTGACTACCCCATTTTCCAACAGGGTTTCTGACTTTTTCGGTACGATTTTTGGTAGTGGTAGAAGATAAAATTTGAGATAAAACCGAGTAAAGATACATCATGCTTAATACCAAACCTGTTGAGGAGCTCATTGGCTCCAAATACACGATACATAAAGATTTCTTTTGAAAGAATCAGAAATCTCTCAAAAAAATAATATATTGAACAAGGAAGACGAGGGCAACTAACTAATTCATGTTGTTGAGAAGGTAATTCAATTACCTTACATTATATTCTGAATTTTGTTGGACAAATTTTTTAAAATAATTTACAATTAATTCTGTAATAATTTACAAGGGAGTAGTGTAGATAGAAAAACCTATACGCTTTTTACCCTCTCTATATCTAGAGGTGAAGCTAAATTGAAAAAGACAAAAAGAAAAATAGTTGTCATTTCCTAACCAGTTTTAATTTCTATACTTAACTGCGCTGAGCTTCTGCTTCGTACAAAACCGGAGTTGAATCAATATTTTGTATGGTATTGGTGAAGGAGGCATTAGGAAGAAGAGGAAATGGAGAAGAGAATTTGGGAGCCGATAAAGACAAGGAACAATCAGACAAGGAACAATCACCCCATGTCTGTTTCTTAGGGAATGATATATTGGTTGTCCGAGAACTGCAAGTAGATGAGCAAATCCCTTTGAGGTTGTGCAATGCACATTGGCAGTTACGATGGTAGGGCCTCCGTTCGATCAAGCAGTCTTGCATTGAAATGCTTCCTTTGAAGACGCTCCGGAACATCATCTCAGCTGCTCCACTGCCCATTTCTGTCTCCTCTCTCTTCCTTTCTTCTAAATTGAACTAGTATCTTTGAATGTAAGTGTGGTGAAGTTTGAAGTTAGATGTGTTACTTCCACGCTCATTGAAGTGAGTATATATAGAAGAGAGAGTTGAATCAAAGAGAGAATCACAAACCCTTTGCATTAAACGTTGAATACTAGAGAATTAATGAACATAGTTGTCCAACATTGATATTGTTGTTCAAAGTCATGTTCTCCAACAACGTGTTTCTCTAGGACAAAGTTTCAGCTTCTCTCGTATTAGTTATGTTTCCAAAGAGAAAGGGAAAGCAAGAGTAAAAAAAGATCTTAGAAATTAGGGGAAGACTTGAGTGGGTTAGTTAGAGTTAACATTGGAGTTTACATATACAAGGTTTTAATTTTTTTTTGTCTTAAATCAATTTCCCGAAGTGGTTAGAGATTTGACTAAATTAGATTCTGGAACTTAGATTAACGGTTTTATTGTTTATAATTAATTTATGAAAATTACTAGGCAGTCCTCTCCAAGGAATAAAGAATTC
Organism: Gossypium arboreum; assembly: GCF_025698485.1. Lineage (NCBI taxonomy): Eukaryota > Viridiplantae > Streptophyta > Magnoliopsida > Malvales > Malvaceae > Gossypium > Gossypium arboreum. Next base: position 134,842,920 of record NC_069075.1, read on the forward strand.
TCTTGAGGGGTGGGTTCGTTGCATTGTCTTGTTTTCTTAAAGGGAAAAAACAAAGTTCATTTACTTTGTTGTAAATTCTAGAATGCCTTCGAAAGCTTGTCCTCCATGCACAATGACGGTACGGCTATGTTTTTTCAATGGAGGGGGATTCTAATAAGCTGTAAAAATAACATATTTTAATTTCATTCTTATTGTGTTTGTGAATGATTAATTATGTAAATTAGTAGATTTGATACTCCTAATCCTTTAAATTTTTATTTCTATACTTAGGAGTGCATTTGGGAGCAAAAGGAGAAAAAATGAGCTAAAATCGGATAAATAGAGTTGTTTCCAGGATCCACACGGCCTGAGCATTTCCACACGGGCTGGCCACATGCCCATGTGCCAACCCGTGTCGACATCGCTCTCTGTTTCCTAAACACGCAGAAATACTCAATTTTTAGGCTTTCTGAGCATTCTAAAGTCTATAAATATGAATTAGAAGAAGACCTAAGGGAACACAGAGAAAATAGAAGAAGTCGCTCGAAGAACACCATCGAAGCCAACTCAGAAGCAGATCTCCTTCAAGATTGAAGATCTCCTTTTAACTTCTTTTGAAGTTTTATTGAATTTATTTATGTCTTGTGGTTTTTCTAACTTTGAGATGTTGTTATTACATATTATGAACTAAATTCCCTAAATACCTAGGGAAGATGAAACCTATGATAAATCCTATTATTTGATTTCTGATTTACATGATAAATACTTGATTTTTGTTTTCAATTATGTATGTTTATTTCATGTTTTAATATTTTCGAGATATTAATTCATGTTTAATGTGCTTATTTCAGTGGAGCAATAATCCCTATTTAAAAGTATATTTGACATAATTGAGTGGAGTTGCATGCAATCCTAGAAATAGGACGACATAAATCTACCGGATTAGAGTCAAATCTAATAGGGGAATCCATAGATCGAATTAATGCGAAAATAAGGGTTTTAATTAGAAAGAGATTTCAATTAATCAACCTAGAGTCAATTATGATTTCAATTAATCAACCTAGAGTCAGTTATTCTTACTCTCGAAAGAGATATTAACATAATTTAGGGATTTTTACGGATCAAGATACAAGTGAATAAATCGTTTAATTCAAATTCAGAATAATAAGTGAAGTCTAGGTTGATTCTTTCTTGGATATTGTCTTTCTATTTGGTATTCTTTGATTATTTCCAATTTCATTTTCTGTTGCGTTCTTAGTTAATTTAGATTAGTAAATTTAGATTAAAAACAATCATCCCAATTTATCGGCTAAATAATAGAAAAACGGTAATTATTAGTACTTTTAGTCCTCATGGATACGATATTCCATACTCACCATAGTTATACTATTGTTCAATAGGTGCACTTACCTTTGTCATAATTATAGTTAGTTTAGTGACCATCAAGTTTTTGGTGTTGTTACTAGGGACTAAAATATTAGGAACACTTGATTTTTATTGCATTTTATTTTTGTTTTCTAATTTTTCTTTTATTTGCTTCTGGTAGGTTCCTTTAGTTTATGACTAGAAGAAACAGGTTAGGGTCATTACTATTTGATGGCGAAATTGAAAGTATAGCTCATAGAAATCGTAGAGAAGTAAGGCAAAGTCTACAGAGTATAGTAGACGAGCAAGATGATGTTATTATTATCACTGAGGAGATGGGTGATAATTAGAATAATCAGCTACCTCCTATGGTTGCTGCAAATCCAACAAATCTGAATCTTGCTCCTCGTACTATGTATGATTATGCCAAGCCCACTCTAACTGGGGCTGAATTGAGTATTGTGAAACCCACTATTGCTGCAAATAATTTCGAACTGAAGTTGAACACTATTTAGATGGTACAAAAATTTGTTCAGGTTCGATGGTTTGCAAGACGAAGATCCAATTACTAATTTGTTCAGGTTCTTCCCTTTCTCGTTGAGGAACAAAGCTAAACAGTGGTTGAATTATTTACCACGAGGTTCTATCACTACATGGGATCAAATGACCGAAAAATTCTTACTGAAGTACTTCCCACTAGCTAAAACGATCAAGTTAAGGAATGATATCTTTTATTTCATTCAAATCGGCTTAGAAACCTTATATGATGCATGGGAGAGGTATAATGACTTACTGAGATGGTGCCCTCACCATGGGTTACCTCTATGGCTATAGGTTTAAACCATCTACAACGATTACCTCTATGGCTATAGGTTTAAACCATCTACAACGATTTGAATCCCTCAACTAGGCAATTGATTGATGCAGCAGCTAGTGGAACTCTGAACAATAAAAACACCTGAAGTGGCTTATACGTTTATAGAAGAGATGTCACTGAATAATTATAGTGGCAAGTCATGAGAATGAAGTCGATAAAAGTTGCTGGTGTTTTTAACTTAGATGCAGTCACCATGTTATCAAATCAGGAAGAACTTTTAAATAAAAAAATTGATGGTTTATGTATTTCTAGTTAGGTACATTCGATGATGCAATGTGCTGTAAATGAAGGTGGAATAAATAATCCGAAATATTTACCCTTCGGTCCTAGCATGGAGAATAAGCAAATAAATTATATGGGTAATAATTCTAGGCCTCAAAATAACACTGGATGGAGGAACCACCCAAATTTCTCATGAAGTGGTCAAGGAAACTAGAGACCACAACCCCTTCCAAGCTTTCAATAACCCTATAAGCAAGAGAAGAAACCGAACCTTGAAGAGATGTTAGCGAAATATATTTCGGTATCAGAGACCTATTTTCAAAACACCGAGGCAGCTTTGACAAATCAACAAGCGTCAATTAAGGGCTCGAAAATCAAATTGGGCAGCTTGCTAAATTGGTTTCAGAAAGGCAGTAAGGTAGTTTACCTAGTAACACCGAACCCAACCCAAAAGAGCATGTGAAAGTAGTTACATTAAGGAATGAAAAAGTGTTGATTGGACCTGAAAAGAAATTACAACAAGAATCTGATAAGGAAAATGATGAGGGAGTAAATCCCGAAGTGATTCAGAAACCGGTGCTTAAAGAATACAAACCATCGATTCCATATTCGACAAAGTTGAAGAAAAACTGTATGGATGCACAATTTGGTAAATTTCTTAAACTTTTCAAATAGTTGCATATTAACTTACCTTTTGTTGAAGCTATTTCACAGATGCCCACATATGCAAAATTTTTGAAGGAGCTATTAACGAATAAAAGGAAGTTTAAAGAGTTATTTATTGTGGAACTCAACGAGGAATGTTCAACTATTCTCCAAAATAAACTACCAACTAAGCTGAAAGATCCAGGAAGTTTTACTATTCCCTATTTAATTGGTAGTTTAAACATGGAGAAAACATTAGCTGCTTGGGTGCTAGCATTAATTTGATGCCTTATAAAATGTTCAAACAACTTTGTCTTGGGAAACCAAAACCTACTAGGATGAGTATTCAATTAGCTAATAGATTTGTTAAATATCCTAGAGGTATTATTGAAGATGTTTTTGTGAAAGTAGATAAATTCATATTCCCTGTTGATTTTGTTGTGCTTGACATGGATGAGAATGTTGAGGTGCCTTTAATTTTAAGTCGCCCTTTTTTAGCCACTGTTAGGGTTATCATTGATGTGGGTGATGGTAAACTTGTGCTTAGGCTAGGTGATGAAGAGATTATTTTTAAAATCTATGATGCCATGCAATTCTCTAGAGAACAAAATGATTCCTGTTATTTTATTGACTCTATTAACCATGTTATTCAAGATTCATTATAGGAAATTGTTCATAAGGACACGTAGGAACTGTGTCTTGTCCGAGGTGATGAGGTAGATAACGACATTGCTGTGATAAGTGAGACAAAACTTGATTTAGTTTCTAATGAGTCTTCACTGAGACAGAAGAATTATGAGAGCATTGAGGTAAACGATGAATTAAAATTAAAACCCTCTATTAAAGAACCTCCCAAATTGGAACTGAAGCAATTACCAAATCACCTAGAGTATGCGTTTTTTGGAAACAATTCTACATTACCAGTGATTATTACTTCAGATTTGAAGCCAATGAGAAAGATGAGTTGTTGCAAGTATTAAAGGAGCATAAAAGAGCTATAGCTTGGAAGATTTCTTACATTAGAGGGATTAGTCCTTCTTTTTGCACCCCTAAAATTTTAATGGAGGATGGCTACAAACCGTGTGTGCAAGCTCAAAGATGGTTAAATTCTAACATGAAAGAAGTCGTTAAGGCTGGGGTAATTAAACTTCTAAATGTTGGAGTTATTTATCCTATTTCTGATAGTATTTGGGTGAGTCCTGTGCAGGTCGTTCCTAAGAAGGGAGGCATGGCTGTTGTAGCTAATGAGAAGAATGAGTTGATTCCAACGAGAAGAATGAGTTGATTTCAACGAGAATAGTCATAGGATGGAGAGTTTATATTGATTATAGGAAGTTGAACAATGCCACGAGGAAAGATCATTTTTTTTGGCATTCATAGATCAAATATTAGAAAAATTATCTAGGCATATGTATTATTGCTTCCTAGATGGACTCTTTAGCTACTTTCAAATCCTGATAGCTCCCGAGGACTAAGAAAAAATGGCATTTACATGTCCATATGGTATGTTTACTTATCAAAGAATGCCTTTTGGATTATGTAATGCTCCTACTACTTTTAAGTGTTGCATGTTGGCTACCTTTGATAAACTTGTAGAAGGCATTATGGAGGTATTTATGGACGACTTCTCGGTATTCGGTAATTCTTTTCATCTTTGTCTTAAAAACTTAAAACGAGTTTTAATGAGATGTGAGGAAACGAACCTTGTGCTTAATTGGGAAAAATGTCACTTTATGGTTCGAAAAGGGATTGTGTTGGCCATAAAATTTCTAAAGGGATTGAGGTTGATAGAGCGAAAATTGAAACCATTGAAAAATTACCTCCTCCTAGTTCAGTTAAGGCTATTCGAAGCTTTTTAGGACATGCTGGGTTCTATAGAAGGTTTATTAAAGATTTTTCGAAAATAGCTAAGCCTTTAATGAATTTGCTAGAAAAAGATGTGCTCTTCGATTTTAGTCAGGAATGTTTTGAAGCATTTAATACTCTCAAGGAAAAATTAATTAATGCCCCGATTGTGGTTACACCTGATTGGAATTTACCCTTTGAACTAATGTGTGATGCAAGTGATTTTGCAGTAGGTGCAGTTCTTGGACAACGAAAAGACAAGCATTTTCAGCCAATTTATTATCCCAACAAAATGTTGACAGATGCACAAGAAAATTACACTACTACCGAAAAAGAATTGCTAGTTGTGGTTTTTGCATTCGATAAATTTAGACCATATTTGATATTATCTAAAGTTGTTTACACTGACCATTCAGCTCTCCATTTTCTCCTAACTAAATCGGATGCAAAACCTCGACTTATAAGATGGATTTTATTATTGTAGGAGTTCAATTTGGAAATCCAGGATAAGAAGGGAGCTGAAAATCTTGTAGCAGATCACCTTTCCAGACTAGAGAATTCATATCTTGAAGAGCTTAATGGAAATGAGATAAATGACTCGTTTCCTGAGGAACAACTCTCGTTTATAACTGATTCTGAAATCCCTTGGTTTGCGGATGTCACAAATTACTTAGCTGCTAACATCCTACCAAAATGTTGACACATCATCTAAAGAAGCGATTCTTTTACGATGTGAAAAATTATTTTTGGGAGGATCCTTTTCTTTTCCTTGTATATGCATATCAAGTAATTCGAAGGTCTGTTACAAAATCAGAAGCGAGTAAAATATTAGAACATTGCCACTCAGGACCAGCAGGAGAACATTACAGTGGGACTAGGACAGCACATAAAACACTTGAATCAAGTTTTTATTGTCCCACACTGTTCAAGGACGCTAACAGGTATGTTGCTTCTTGTGATAGATGCCAGAGAACAGGTAATATTTCTAAACATGATGAAATGCCTCAAACATATATGCTCTTATGTGAATTTTTGACTTCTGGGGCATTGATTTTATGGGCCCATTTCCTAGTTCTTTTGGTAATAAATATATCCTAGTAGCAGTCGATTATATGTCAAAATGGGTGAAAGCTCAAGCTTTACCTACCAACAATGCTAGAGTGGTAGTTTAATTTCTTAAGAAGCTTTTTTCTCGATTTGGAACACCTAAAGCGATTATTAGTGATAGGGGTATGCATTTTTGTAATGCTCACTTTGATAAAGTTCTTAAGAGGTATAGGGTGCATCATAGAACATCTACCTCTTATCACCCTCAAATTAGGGGACAAGTTGAAGTTATGAATCAAGAACTCAAATGTATCCTAGAAAAAACTATAGATTCAAATAGAAAGGATTGGGTGATAAAAACATATGACGCTTTATAGGCTTATAGGACTGCTTATAAAACACCCACAAGAACATCTCCTTACAAACTTGTATATGGAAAAAGTTGTCATTTACAGCTTGAACTCGAGCACAAAGTATCCTGGGCAATAAAATTTCTAAACTATAATCTTAAACTTGCAGGTGAGAAGAGATTGATGCAGCTGAACAAGTTAGATGAGTGGTGAGCGAATGCTTACGAGAACTAGTGACTATATAAAGAAGCGACAAAACGACGCCACGATGCTCGTTTGAAGCAACCCAAACAATTCGCAACTGGATATCTTGTCCTTTTATACAATTCAAAGCTCAACCTGTTTTCCGAAAAGCTGAAATCAAGATAGTTAGGTCCATTCGTAGTACAAACCGTTTTCCCATACGGTACAATAGAGGTAACCCATCCAGTATATGACACATTCAAGGTAAACGGTTATCGACTCAAACTTTATAGTGGTGATGAATTTAAAAATGATAGAGAGGAGCTTCAGCTTCGCGAACCTTTATAATTGTGAGCACAAGGTAAGTTGAGCTTAGACTTTAAATAAACACTTCTCAGGAGGCAACCCTAGTGTTAACACTGCTAATTTTTTTGAATTTATTTCATGTTATTTTTAAAATTAAAAGAAAGTGTGTTTTTTTCCCACATGGTCGAGACACACGAGCGTGTCCCAGGCTGTGTGCATAAAAAAGGGTTTGACAGTGAGTTACACCATGGCCATGGACACACGGGCGTATCCTTGGCCGTATGAATCCTAAGACTTAGTTTTAAAATTTTTAAAAAATTGGCAGTGAGTCACACGGCCTGACGACACAGCCGTATGACCCACACGGCTGGGCGACACGGTCGTGTGACCCACACGACCTGAAAACACGGGCGTTTCCTTGGCCATATGGATCCTAGGTCTTAGTTTTTCCAAAAATCGACAGAGACACAGCCTAAAATAGTCCACACGGGTGTGTGACATAGCTGTGTAGACTACACAACTTGGATACATGCACGGGAGCGTCTTAGGCTGTGAAACCTAGAGCTAATTTTTTTCATTTAAAAATCAACTCAGTGAGTTACAAAAGTAAGGCACACGGCCGTGTGCGAGACACTGTCGAGCCACACAGGCGTGGGAGAAGCGAAGGAGGTTGCACACGACTATGCGATACAGCCATGTGTGCCACACAGCCTAGATACACGGGTGTGTCTGAAGCTGTGTGAAGATTGGTTTGGTATTTTTTTAAGTCGCACACAGGTTGGAGAGAACCACACGGGCCTTTGTAGGACTGTGTCACCCTTAAAAAACCCTACCCCCATTTTCTTTTCATTTGTTTTGTATTCTTCCCCCACCTTTCCAACATACCCTGGCTGCTAGCACCAACTGATCCCCCCTCTTTCGGCTTTCCTCTCCCCGTACCACTACACATGCCCTCCCCTCCTTTCTCTTTTTTATCTCCTTCATACCGCCCTTTCCCTTTTCCCCTTCCCACCAAGTGGCGACCCCACCCTCTCGCGCCGACCAAACCAGTCCCTTCTTCTCTCCCTTTTTCTTCCCTTATGCCACACAACCCCACCCCAACCCCTTCTTCCTTTTGTCAGCCCCTTTCATCGTCGTCGCATTCACCCTTCACCCGAACGGCTAGATCTCGCGACCAGCCCCGTCACCCTTTGTTGCACACCTCCGACCGTCCAGTTGGAACCACCACTATTTCCACCGTCGACTACCTCTTTTTGCCCTATCATTATTATTATTATTATTATTATTATTATTATTATTATTTTATTTTATTTTATAATTTTCTTGCTTTTACTTGTTTCTTTATTTATTCTTGATTATTTAGTTTCTTTAATGTTGATTTTGTTTATTATTAATGTAGTTTTGGACATGTTTATTATTTTATTTTGTTTTACTTTCTTTTCTTTTCTTTTCTTTTATTACTTTCATTAAGCAAATATTATACATTTATTTTGTTTTAATTGATTTCATTTTTGATTTTATTCTTCTTTGGTCTTGAGTATTCTTTTTATAATTGATCATTATTAGTTTTATTTATTCTTTCGTGTTTTTGTTTAATAGTAGCACTTTATTTATTAGTTTTATTATGTTCCAAGTCAATTTCTCTATTAGTCCAATTGTTGAGCTTCACTTAGATTTTTATTTTTTTACTGGTTTGCATCTCTTATGTTGGTTTGTCCATTTAATTTATTTGCTTGCTTTATTGCTGATTCATTATGATGAATACTCGCAGCAAGTCCAAAGTCACCCTTCCCACTTCAAAAATATGGAAGACACCTAGCACGAGCGCCTCCGCCGAGGCCCGCCACCCTTATCTTCGATTTTTAGCGAGTCCCCAAGAGGACTTATTTCAACTACTTCAATTGTGACCACTTGGCTTAGGCCGATGTATTGATTGGGCCACTTTGGAGTAGGTCCACCTAGTTGATCTTGTTCGAGCCTTTATTTCCACAACCCCGTGGGACTGGTTCTTCTCTATCATCGAGCCCATATAAATGGAGCTGATTTTGGAGTTTTGCTCGACATTTACTCTCCAGCATGCAATGACGACTCATGACGAGCTGGGCACCATCACTCTCAAACTCGGTGGCCTGGTGCACCATATGAGTGTCTCTGATTTTGGCGTTGCTTTGGGACTATACACTAAGGAGTTTATGAGTTCCTAGAACTTCCTCCGCTTACCTCGGTACATCCACTACTCGCCAGCTAGTTGTTGGATAAATCTTATGGTGAGTATGACACCTTATGAGGTGAGTCATTCGAAGGCAATTTCTCTCCCTCTGGCTTTACGGTATATTCATGCTCTTTTAGCTCATACTTTGATGGGTAAGAGAGAGCACCGGAGTCGTTAGTACTACCAATGCCTATTTTCTATGGAGTATGACCATCGGGCATATTTTTTATTTAGCATACTTTATCGCCCTAGCCTTCTGCCATCAGATAGACCGCAACAGGAAGGGTCCTATCTATTTAGGTCCTTATGTGACTCGACTTTCTTGACACTTTGGTCTATTCGACACACCGGAGCAGTGCTCTACGTTTATACTCGTAGGCCAGATGTCCCCACAGGGAATATCGAGCATGACACATATGAGGATGATCGAGCAGATTCGTGGAGTAGATCCTCCTTAGTATCGATTATTTCATTCTAATCCGATTATTTCATTCTAACTCTCAGAATGAACCCGAGGACTTCATTGATGATGTCCCTTTCCATCACGAGGACCCACCTCATCCTCTACCTTCGAGTCACCGTCCTGTTTCTTCTGCTGCTACTTTAGCAGATCTCTCCGAGCGATTCACTCGCTTCGAGTAGCATTGCTTTCAGAGGTTCAATAGTATTGATAAGATATTGCAGTAGATCTGTCAGCATCTCCATATCTCCTCCTCAGTGCTGACAACTCATGACACCGATGCTTCTAATGATGAGTATCATTAAGTTTATTTGTTTTATTTTTATTTTGTTTATTGTTATTTTCTTAGACTTATTTCGTTTTTATCCTTTGAACTATATTCTTAATTTTATGGTTATTTTTAATCAAGTTATAATCCCTTAATCTTCTTCAATATTTGAATTTATTTTCTTATTAGTTTGCTCAGAACCATGCACTACATTTCGATTTGACTACAATTTCGCTTTTCACTATTTTAGGGATTTCATCCAATATTCAGGGCGGTTTTATTTTTCTCTTTTTCTTATGATATTCTGTTTATACTATGATTGTATCTGTTTGTACATTGAGGACAATGTAAATTTTAAGTGTGGGGAGGTTATTTAGGTATTTATTAGAAAATCCCTAAATTATGTCTTGTGTTTAAGTAATTTTTTCATACTTCAATTAGAATGAATTTTTATCGATTTGTGATTTTTATTCATGTGTTTTGGATTAAATTCATAGATATTTATGCATTGGTTGTTTTAAACTTTAAGACATATATAAAAGAATCAAGCATGATAAGTTTATTTTCAGAATTAAAAATTTTAGGTTGTTTCCCTGAATTGAGGTATTACCTTGAAGTTTGAGATTTGCAAGATTGACATCAAAAACCATAATTTTTTTTGTGAGATTTTGAGCCTTTAGAGCATACATTTTTTTTTGCTTATTTTATTATTGGTTATGAGTGTGTCAATTTGATTTGTTATTCTAGAACTTGCGTCGATTATACATATTGAGACCACACATTTGATTTGATATACTGAGATGATAAAGGCACTTAGGTTTTAACCCACTTATCCAATAAAAAGTCTACCTACATAATTAATCCTTAGTGAACCCCTTTGAGCCTAACACACCGTTTCTTGATTTACCCATTAATGTTAACCCATAACTCATTTTTTGCTCATTTTGAATTGTTTCAATTTTATTAACTCCCTTTTTATCAAGATTTGATTTGGTTAATTGCCTAATTAAGCCTTTTATTTAATTTTCTGAATTATTTCTTATTGTCAAAAAAAAAATAAAAATAAAAAAAGATAAGACAATCGATATATATATATATATATATTGATTATTATTTAGTTCTATGTTAATTGAGCTTGAACAGTTAAATTTATATTTTGAGAAGAAGCTCGTGTTATTCTTGAATAGTTTTCGATTGATGTAATTGCTTTTAATTTAGCAATTGTTTATTTTTCTAGTTTGGTAATTTATCAATTTGATCTTGATTTTAACCAACTTTTTCAACCTTTCTCCACACCCTTAACCTAAGCCACATTACAACCTCTTAAAGACCTTTTGATTTGTGTGTATCATCTTATTTTATAGTGGTGGAGATTTGATTTTCATGCAAGCCTATGGTAATGACTTTTAATGTTTGACTATTGAGTGCTTATTCTTGAACCTTAAACACTTTGAGTGATTTGAGTGAATCTTTAGTGAGGATGTCGATTCTTGTCGATTTTGACTTAAAGGTAATTACTTAGATAAGGGGAAAGACCTATGTTTTCATGCTTTAAAAATGTTTGACCTGAATTGTTTGAATCTTTAATGCTCTTTTAGTTGAATTATCAATGTATGATTGTATTATGACGAAACATTATTGATGAGAATTATAAGTTGAAAAAGATTAATTTTAATTGTAAGTTGAGGATTTTGCTTGAGGACAAGCAAACGCTTAAGTGTGGGGATATTTGATAAGCTATAAAAGGAACATATTTTAATCTCATTCTTAATACATTTTTAGATGATTAATTATGTAAATTAGAAGAAGACCTAAGGGAACACAAAGAAGATTGAAGAAATCACTCGAAGAAGACCATCGGAGCCAACTCAGAAGCAGATCTCCTTCAAGATTGAAGATCTCCTTTTAACTTTTTTTGAAGTTTTATTGAATTTCTTTATGTCTTGTGGTTTTTCTGACTTTGAGATGTTGTTATTCCATATTATGAACTAAATTCCCTAGATACCTAGGGAAGATAAAACCTATGATGAATCTTATTATTTGATTTTTGATTTACATGATAAATACTTGATTCTTGTTCTAAATTATGTATGCTTATTTCGTGTTTTAATATTTTCAGGATATTAATTCATGTTTAATGTGCTTATTTCAGTGGAGCAAAAGTCCTTGTTTAAGAGTAGATCTGGCATAATTGAGTGGAGTTGCATGCAATCCTAGAAATAATGTAACACCCCAAACCCGGCCTAGACATTATGGTCAAATCTGCAAGTGTCACAAGGAAAGGTTTTGAAAAAAACATAGTCATCACAATAAAGCCATTTAACATTTCAACCCGAAGTTGTTTACTTTACTTATCAAAGCGTTATTTAGTTAAGTATTATGCCTCAAAACATGGATTACAGCAGAAGCTTACGAAATCATTTTATTTCAAGAGCCCGGTTCTTGTTTTCCAGAAAAACCCTTGTTTGCATAAAAATTGACGTTTTTAATAAAAACCTTTTTCCAAAGCAACTAAATAATCAAATAATTCAAAAATAACCAGTTAAAAACCAAACAGTCCAGAGAGTCCCAAAAGAATTACAAACTCTCAAATGATTACCAAAAGTATAAATAAAAACCATAATTTAATGACTTTAATTAGTTTTACGAAAAGTGGTCACCACTGAGTCCCTACTACACCGATCCGCCTAAGATTGTGGATTACCTGATAGATAAACAAGCAGATGTGAGTTTACGTAAACTTAGTGTGCAACCCAACGGAATTAAACATGCAAGCATACAATCATCATATACCAAACCAGAAACAGATATAGATACGGACCCATGTCCTTTTTAGTTATAGTAGTAGAATCAGATACAGATATGCATAATCTCACCCCCATCCTCTATACACGATCTCCGTCTATCCCATCACACCATGTGGGGTTAAAAACTCCCACCCAGCCTTACACACCACTTCATGTCATTAAGACACATACTAGATATAATATGTAGCCAGACTACCAGAATATAGGCGTTTAACGCCGATCAGAATACTTCTTCCTCATATACAAATCCTACCCCGAAACAGATACAGAGCATACATACACAATTGACAGATACAACATGCTCATCAAGATTATATAAACAGATAATAGATATGCATAACATAGACATGCTTAGAACAGTATTTTAGTCTAACAAATCACGTAGTTTTAGGTTTAGTTAGCCTTTACCGACCCCTTGGTAGGCCCACAGTCGATTAGGACGACCCGTGCGATCCCACAAAAAATTTCAGTATAATAGACCCACATGCCCGTATGGCACACACGCCCAAATTGGCCATGGTCGTGTGCATCACACGGCCTAGCCCAAAATCCACATGCCCGTGTGGGCCCACAAGTCCGTGTGGCCCACACGTCCAGATTGGCTTGCCCATGTGGCCCACACGACCACACTCGAGCCACCACACTTCCGTGTGATGCACACGACCATGCCTTCATCGACCACATGGCCGTGTACTCGCACACGGCCTACCACACGGGTGACCACACGCCCGTGTAGTGTCGAAAGATTTATTTTTTAGCTTTTACTGAATCTTATTTTCCTGCGTTTCGGGTACATACCTGGTTCGTTTAAGAAGCTACAGCAACCACGAGCCCTCTAAAACCTAAGAAACAAAAATCCTTTGGTCACAATCAACCAATTAACTAGTCACTACAAAAACTCGAAACGACGTAAGTAACTTACCGTCAAATAACACAGATAACAACACGGTTAGACCGTCAAATCGGGTTTCCTTCTCCACCACCTTTACTTACACCGGAATACTGCGAGAATCAAACCCCTATCCAAGCTAAAATTACATTACAAGAGAAGGTAAATCCATCAGTTTCTGGAAGTCAAAAACGAAAAAGGTTCCCTTACCTAAACCCCACGGCAAGCACCAAAAGCACTAGATCAGTACGTAGAACAAGAGAGAATTTCCACCGATTACTAAAAAGAAAAGCAAGAAAAAGGAGTTCACGTCAGAAAACGAAAAACCCAAAGAGTTTGACGTCAGATTATAGGATGAAAGAGAAAATATGAATAAAGGAAAATAATCCCCAAAAATCTCTACCAATCCCTTAATTTACTCTTACAATTCCCACTACTCACAACTCTTACAGACTTTAACCCCAACAAGACTATATCAAAAAATCGAGTAAAAATAATACCCACACTCGTGCAGGGATTCAAACACAGGATCTCCAACACATTTACACCCTTACCACTTGAACCAGCAGGCTCATTCTGATATGGAATTACAGGCAATTAGATATAAGCCCACAAAACAAGAATAGGGCTTAATTCCAAAAATAACAAAATTTGCTAAAGCCAAGACTTGAACTAAAGACCTCACACACACACCCAGAACACTTAACCACTGAAGCAGATACATAGTTGTGTCAAGTACTTGCAAAAACAAAAATAAAAAGATCAGGGTGTTACAAATAGGACGACATAAATCTACCGAATTAGAGTCAAATCTAATAGGGGAATCCATAGGTCGAGTTAATGCGACAATAGGGGTTTTAATTAGAAATGGATTTCAATTAATCAACCTAAAGTCAGTTGTTCTTACTCTCGAAAGAGATATTAACATAATTTAGGATTTCTACGAATCAAGACACAAGTGAATAAATCGTTTAATTTAGATTTAGAATAATAAGTGAAGTCTAGGTGGATTATTTCTTGGATATTGTCTTTCTCTTTGGTAGTTTTTGGTTATTTCCTATTTCTTTTTCTGGTGCGTTCTTAGTTAATTTAGATTAGTAAATTTAAATTAAATTTAAATTAAAAACAATCATCCTAATTTATTGGCTAAATAATAGAAAAACGGTAATTACTAGTACTTTTAGTCCTCGTGAATACGATATTCCCTACTCACCATAGCTATATTATTGTTTGATAAGTGCGCTTGCCTTTGTCGTATTTGTAGTTATTTTAGTGACCATGAACTTCTTTCCTTAGTTTGTGTGTATATATATATTGTAACATTTTCAAAATATATATAGTGTTTTAATAGTTGCAAATGAAAAGTAATAAGTAAACAAAAGTTATGTCATTTGGTTGTTAATAAAAAATTATCATTGTTTATAGTGATGAGTTATGTCTCTTAAATTCAAAAGTTATGTCGTTTGATTATTAATAAATAGTCATAATTATTCAAGGAGATATTTATTGAATAATTATGTTTGTTGCTAAAGATATGACTACTCATTTGGGTAGTTATTTCCCTATGAAGAGACACGAGACCTCCTATGAATAAGAGTGAAATTTTATTTGTGTGACACATTAAAAAAACATAGAAATAAAGTTTTTTTTTCTTCCACCATATTTTATATCCAAATATTACTCTAGAAAGAATTATCAAAAAAGTTATTTATAGAAATTGATATTCTTGATATGCTCTACTCAATGTTCAGGAGACTGTTTTTGTCAGTGTAAAACGTTAAAAGTCATTGGGTTTTATTCTATCCTTGAGGTTTATTTGTCAGTAACTCTTTTGCACACCAAAATATAAGTGAGGTGAATAGAACTTTAAAGAAATTGGCATTGATATATGCCTTGAAGCATTCGTTAATTTCTCATAAGTTTATTTTATCCTCATGCACAAACAACTTTAAGATATATTTTTGCAACATTATGAAAAATTAATGATGGCATGTATATTTACCATACATTCCCATGACACTGCAAGCATTGTACTATGAGGATGACTATCAGTAATGGAACAACATTAAGCTCAGTAGTCTTGTCCAATTTTGATTTAGAAGAAATCAAAATGCAAAAAACATTATTATTTTATGGATTATTTATTTGATTGAAATCGAATGCTAGTTTATCATATAAATAATTATTACCGATATAAATTATATAATATATATATTATATATCATGCAAGAAAGAAAGAAGATGGATGGAATGCATGGATGAAATGAAATTCATGGTTGAGAAATGATCTATTAATGGATCAAAATAATAATTTTGTTTTGAATGGTGATGATTGTTCTAACATTATTTGAGCAAGTTTCTTGATCAAGAGAAGCATTATGACCATTCAAGAGAGTCTTCTCGACCAAAAAGTTGTGCCATTGAATCCAATAGTTACTTTTAAAAGGTTGGGTTGAAATGGTTTCTTAAAACCAAAAAGTACAACTTGAAAAGTGATGTCATTTTAAAGAGTCACTTTGACACCTATTAGTGCATTGTAAACAAACAATAAATTTGGAGAATTGAAATTTAATTCATGCAATCCAAGTCATGAGTGGATTTTTTCCACTACAAAAGTTTTTTTATCTCTCATGAACTTGAGATATTTAATGATTTGTTTTATTCAAATCATGATATTAGTAACTAGCATTTGGATGTTATTTATGAGATATTATTTAAGTGTATTAATTGAAAAATGATACACTAAATCAAAGTTATATATAATATGAATTGTCATGGTTGATTTAAAATAACCATAAGCTAAATGAGATTTATATATGATTGTACATGTTTTAGTCTATGATATAAATGTTGAACTATAAGTGGTTTTGACTAGAAATGAAATATGTCATCTACAATATGTATGGTTAGTTTTTCTAGTCAAGTTGAATAGTGAAAAAATTAGTTGATATTACAAAATCACTATTTGGGCATGAAATCTTCTAGTGGAAATGTGAACGTGATAATCAGATATTTGAAAACAATATTATATTGTGCATGCTTATGGTGGTGCATATGATACTTTTATATGGCTTGAATATGATCTATAATCTCATAGCTCTATAAAATTTTGAGATGTAAATTTTGAAATTTACTTGAGAAGGCATGAATAAAAAGATCTCTTGAGTATAGAAATAACAATATGAATGCTATTTGAACTATTTAGGTGATGGATATAGTTTTGATGATAGTCACAAAATGACTAGTAATGTCCATGATAAAAGGTGTATAATGTGTGATATTATAGTCAAATGATTGGGCAAATGATGTCCTCTAATATAACTATGTACGAAAATATATGAAACACCCTTTGATTTGTTGAGAAATAATGTTATTTGAGTATGCATACATGATAAATTTTAAAGGTCAAATGTTGACTATGAAAAGAAGTTATGAAAAATAGCAAATATGTTATCTTGTTTCATCAAGGGATTTGAGGTCTCTTTACAACAACTTGGTGAAAAAGACAAGATAATAACAATAAAATAATCACTGTGAATCGATAATTGGACATGGTGGGGATATTGACGTTTGGTATAACGTCAAGTCTTGAGTTCAATGAGACAAAATACATCATCAATATGTGACTGCTAATACTATAAATAATATATAATTTATTATCTCAAGATAAAAAGTGCTAGGTACTCATAATAATAAAGGGAATAATGGGCATTATACTTTTAATAAACCCGTAACATAAATATGTTAGAATTTTATAACTACGGAAACACTCTTTATGAGATCTACCTATGTGAGTGTGAAGCGTGGTCGCTTTTATAAGCTCAAGGGTTTAGCTCTAACAACACTTATGAAAAAATGTTACATACACATGACCATAATAATGTCATTGGATACTGTGCATTGACTGGTGTTAAAATCATTGTGTGAGTTGTGTTTAGTTAATCAAATAAAAAATAGTTGGTTCAGAGTATATGCAATTTCAATTAACTTTAATATGTTTTCACTAAATAAAGGTTCAATCATCAGAAACCTTCATTTATGCAATTGATTTTTAAGATTATCAAAATCTAGAATATTTTGAAAATGGGATGAGATTGTTGGAACATTTTCAAAATATAAATAGTGTTACAATAGTTGCAAATGAAAAGTTATAAGTAACTAAAATTATATCATTTGGTTATTAACCAAAAGTTGTCACTATTTATAGTGATAAGTTATGTATCTTAAATTCAAAAGTTATTTCACTTGATTATTAACAAATAACCATAATTATTTAAGTAGATATCTATTAAATAATTATGTTTATTATTAAAGATATGACTATCCATCGGGTATGAAGAGACATGAGACATTCTATAAATAGGAGTGAAATTTCATTTGTATGACACCACTACAAAAAAACATAAAAGCAAAGTTTTTTTTTTCTCTTTTACCATCTTTTATATTCAAAGATTATTCTATAAAGAGTTATTGCAGAAATTCTTATAAAAATTGATATTTTTATTATACTTCGCTAAATAGAAAAGGGATTGTTTCCGTTAGTGTAGAAGGTCTACAATCATTAGGCTCAACTGTGCTCTATGAAGGCATCGGCTGAGTTGAATTTTATGCTAAATTAGTGTTGGATCAAACAATCTTGTATAATTGTGCTTCCTTCCAAAACGCACCCCGTCATCTCCTCCGGTTCAGTCACCCTTTCCCTCTCCTCTTTCTTTCCTTTCTTGTAAATCAAACTCTCTCTCTCTCTCCCTCTCTAAATAATCAAGAACAATATCATAAAACCATAGTAAATTTACCGAGTAACTTAAACCATATGTACAGTACTAAACAGAAATTATCTCACAATCTCCCCCCAAAGATATATCCAAAACTTCCGTGTTAATCCTAGATCAGATGGTAGTGGAGCTTAACTTCCTTCTATATGTACACCTGCCTTTTAATTTATGTTCTAAGCCGTAGCAGGGATTCTGGAATTTTGGCCATCCCTGTTGAGGCAATCAAATCCTTCAACTCTAACTGTGGCCGATGTAAGGCCGAATTTCATCTTAATACGTTCTCCTTTACCTGCCGATGATGACGACGACAGAGACGGAGTTTGCAATGTCCAAAGGGCATGTCCAAGCCTTTCATCACCAAATCGAACATCTTGCACTAGTGGATTCGCAGACCTACTCGGAGGCGACCCCCAAAAATATGGAGGTGTTGAGGCTATAGATTGTTCTTGTTCTGTTCCTAAATCCTTATTAACGAGGATGATATCAAGAGGGTCCACACCAGATATCGAATCGCTCACGTCGGCTTGATGATTCGTATGAAATCTCCATGGCTTGTTCAGGTTAATGGCGGGGACCCCTATTCGCCGAGGCTTGGGGCAAACGACTGCACCACCCTTTTGATGCCCAGTGACTGCAATCAATCCTCTCATCTCTTCGTAAGCCAAAACCGCGTCGTTCTGCTGAAGATTACAATGATTCATCTTAAAAAGAACGTCTGAAGGAAACTTGGGAAAGAATAAAAGCAGAGAAAGGGAGGAAGTCCTTAATCAAACGATTATATTTCTGTGTAAAGTATAATATTTTCAAAGGCTTTTGCTTTGAGTTGACATGCTTTCTGAAGTGAGTATATATATAAACAGAGGAAGGGGTCGAAGAAAGGAAAGCCCTTGCGTTCAACGTGGAATACTAGAGAAGTAACTTAGTTGTGCTACATTGATCTTGTTGTTCAAAGTTATGTTATCCGACACCCCAACTAAAACAGACGTGGTTCACTAGGTCATAGTTTTTGTTTCTCATATTAATCAAGTGGGTTTTCTTATTGAATGAAGTCGTAAGTCGTTATAAACTAATAGAATTTATTCTTAGCTTAAAGGTTCTTATTGTTTATATTTGGTGAATTCCAAATACATTATTCCTATGGAACAAAAGGTCTTCTAGCTTTGTAAATAATGTTCATTTACGTTAGTTCTAATTACATTAAAGAAATACTATTAAAACATGTAAAATGATCTTCTAGCTTTGTAAATAATGTTCATTTACGTTAGTTCTAATTACTTTAAAGAAATATTATTAAAATATGTAAAATGATTATGGTTATCTCAAAATTATATATGAATTTCAACGTACACATCATTGTTGATATATTACATCTTAAATTTGGAATGAGAATAACACGACTTGAATCCATGTGAAACAAGTATTTGACAATAACTTTAACTTTGAAATGTGAACAATTGAACTAAAATAAAATTTATATTATATATTTAGATCGAAATCAAGTTTTAATATTTATAATTATACAAAATTAAATTTCATCAATAAATTACATATCAATCATAGCGACGTAAAAAAAAAATAGTTTCGCTTGGTCGCTAATTGTGGCGATTTATTAAACATTTGAAAACCAACTTTCGATTTTATTAACAAAGGAGTCGCCACCGATCCTTTTTATAGGTGTGATCGGACACCTAATAAAATTATTTTAAAATAAAAAGAAGGCCAAATTTAGGTCTACGTGAAAGTCCAGAGAAAAATTGGGGTTCGAGTCGATTCTGTGAGGAAGGTATTAGCACCTCGCGACGCCCAAAATTGGTATCTCATAAACATTTGTTGACTTGATTTTCAAAATACGAGTTCAATATAATATTTAATCGTGATCCGATTGAAAAATGAGAATTTTAGTTTTCGATTTCTTTTTAGAAAGGGTGTCCGTTTTTAACACAAGCCGATGAATTTCACCCAACATAGCGATGAAATCGATGGCTTAATATTAAATCGGTACATTGCCTTATTTTTGAAATTAATTAAAACATGAGAAAAATATTCCTAAAGTGAGAAATTAAAAATAGATAAAGGACTTAAAAAAATGATATCATTAATGAAAAATATTAACATGGAATACTAGAATATTAGAATAACAATAATAATGATATTTACAAAATAAAAACAAATCATGTACTAATAATAAAATAGGAAAAATGATATATTTGGTAATAATAATATAAAATAATAATATGTACATAAAAATACATATATATATATATATATATATATGCATATAATAAAAGTATGTAATAATAATAATAATATCTACAATAAAAGAAAATATTAGGAAACGTACCTAAAAATATATACATAAAAATTTACAACAATAATATAAAATAATGATATGTGCAAAAATATATATATATACATATGTACATAAAATATACACTAATATAATAATAGTTATAATAATACTAGCAATAGTAATAATTTGTAATAATAATATATACACAATATGGTATTTAAAATATATATATATATATGTATATAATAGTATTTAAGAATATATACATAAGAAATATATAACTAATGGCATTAAAAATATATACATAATATATATAAAATACCTAAAAAAGAAGGGGAAAGAAGAGAGAGAGAGGGGAAAAGAAATCCGGCCAAGGGGGCGGTCATGGGTTGATCGTCGGTCGTCGCCGTCGTCGTCGACCACCACCAATTGCCCGCCCACGGTGGCCGGAAAAGTTAAAATTTTTTAACAATATATGTATATATAAAGAAAGAAAAAAAACAATACAAAAAAAAGAAAAAAAATTCGAAAGAAGAGGAAAAAAGAAAAAGATGCAACCTTTTTATTGATGTTTCTTTTGTGTTCAAAATTTGAAGGGATTTTTATGTTTTTTTTTTCAATCTTTGTAAAATCCCCCCTCTTCCTTTTCTTACATGATTTTTGAATGGCTTTTTATAGCCATCTTTTACATGATTTTCTATTTTTTTTTTCTATTTTGTAGGTGGTGGTGGTAGACAATGGGAGGAAAAATGGGGCAAGTGGAAAAGTGGTTAGGTGGCTAGGTTTTTTTATCTTTTTTTGTTAGGTTTTTCTTTTTTCTTCTTTTTTTTTTTTTGGGTTAGGTTTTTTTGGTAGGTTTTTCTTTTCTTTTTTTTTTCTTTGTTTTTTTTTGGGTTAGGTTTTTTTGGGGGCTTAATGGGCTTTTGAATTGGGTTTGGGTAGATGTAAATGGGTCATGGGTTAAGGGTTTTAGTGGGTTTAGGGTTTGGTTGGGTTTTCATATAATTGGGCCGGGCAATTTGGGCTTCTACAGCTGCCCCTCTTTGCTCATTGTCGTGCAACGATAATAGAGCAAAGACTTTCAAGGAAGACCAAACTTGCCCGGTCTTGCTAGGTCTTGACTTGCTTTGGAACTCTTCTTGTTTAGTTAGTCTCTTTTCAGTCCACCGCATCTTGTAGCTTTGGTTCAATCCACTGCAAATTCGGAGATATGCCTTGTAGCTTCAATCTGTTCCAAAGTAACTTCAAGGATATGAGATTTGTGGCTTCGATCCGCTTCTTGTAACCCGGAAAGATAAGATCTACAATTTCAATATGCTCTTTTATCGCTTCAGTGAGATAAGGTTTTGGTCTTCTCTTCTGCGACTCCAGAAAGGCAAGATCTGATGCCCTCGATCAACTCCACTACAACTTTAAGGAGGCAGAATCTGACGTCTTCAATCAGCTTCAATCTTTATTCTCTACTCGGCATGTGATCCTGAGCTCAACTCATTTTTTGCAATATGAATTGACTCTCTAAAAACAGACATTAAAAACAGAAATTGAAAATAGCTCAGCGCGTGAGCCAAGGCTAAACTCACCTCTCGCAATATGAGTTGATTTTTGAAACTTAACTTGAAAAGCGATTTTGAAAATACCTCGATATGTGATTTGGAGGTTCAACTCACCTCTCGCAATATGAGTTGATTTTGAAAAATGAAATTAAAAGACTCAACTCAACTCTCGCAGAATTAAAAAGCTCAACTCACCTCTCGCAATATGAGTTGAATTTTTTGAAAAAAAAGAAATTGAAAATAGCTCAAAGACGTGAGCCAAGGCTCAACTCACTTCTCGCAATATGAGTTGATTTTGAAAATGAATTTGAAAAACAGATTTTGAAAATACCTCGACATGTAACTTGAGGCTCAACTCACATCTCGCAATGTGAGTTGATTTTTTGAAAAATATAAATTGAAAAATACCTCGATGTGTGATCTGAAGCTCAACTCACCTCTCGCAATATGAGTTGATTTTTTGAAAGATAGAAATTGAAAATAGCTCAACAAGCATGAGCCAAGGGTCAACTCACCTCTCGCAATATAAGTTGATTTTTGAAAGCAGAAATTGAAAATACCTCAACGTGTCTTGAGGCTCAACTCATTTCTCACAATATGAGTTGAATTTTGAAAACAGAAATTGAAATTACCTCGGCGTGTCCCGAGGCTCAACTCACCTCTCATAATATGAGTTGATTTTTTTTTTTTGAAATGCGAAATTGAAAATGGAAATTGAAAATACCTCGACGTGTGATCCGAGGCTCAACTCACCTCTACTAATCTGAGTTGACTTTTTGACAACGAAATTGAAATTACCTCGGCGTGTCACGAGGCTCAACTCACCTCTCGCAATATGAGTTGATTTTTTGAAAGGCAAAAATTGAAAACGGAAATTGAAAATACCTCGGCGTGTGACACGAGGCTCAACTCGCCACTGCAATCTGAGTTGATTTTTTAACAACAGAATTGAAATTACCTCAGCGTGTCACGAGGCTCAACTCACCTCTCGCAATATGAGTTGATTTTGAAAAGTAGAAATTAAAAGGTTCAACCTACCTCTCGCAATATGAGTTGATTCTTGAACAACGTAAATTGAAAAAAGAAATTGAAAATACCTCAGCGTGACCTGAGGCTCAACTCACCTCTCGCAATATGAGTTGAAATTAAAACACAAAAATTGAAAATACCTCAGCGTGCCCCGAGGCTCAACTCACCTCTAGCAATATGAGTTGATTTTGAAAAAAAAAATTAAAAGGCTTAACTCACCTCTCGCAATATGAGTCAATTTAAAACATAAACTAAAAATACCTCAGCGTGCCCCGAGGCTCAACTCACTTCTCGCAATATGAGTTGATTTTGAAAACAAAATTAAAAATACCTCAACGTGTCTTGAGGCTCAACTCATCTCTCGCAATATGAGTTGATTAAAACACAAAAATTGAAAATACCTCAGCGTGCCCCGAGGCTCAACTCACCTCTAGCAATATGAGTTGATTTTGAAAAACAAAAATTAAAAGGCTTAACTCACCTCTCGCAATATGAGTCAATTTAAAACTAAAAATACCTCAGCGTGTCCCGAGGCTCAACTCACTTCTCGCAATATGAGTTGATTTTGAAAACAACAATTAAAAATACCTCAACGTGTCTTGAGGCTCAACTCATCTCTCTAATATGAGTTGATTTTCCTTGAAAAGCATGAATTAAAAACATCAAAATACCAAAACCTGTCCTTTGGTAGAATTCGGGTGTCTTTTCCTTTGATTCAGTTCGACTTTCATTCAAGATTTCTTGCTCTGTTGGAGTACCTGTATATGCCATGTATGATGTTATCATGATATGCACATGTTTGTCTTAAATGCTTTTATGCCTACATGATTATGCAGTGCTCCTTAAGCATGTTTGTCGTATGTCCATTTAGCCACGATTGTTGAGGATCTGTGTTCATTGCTTTGATTCTCGACTTTCTCTTCAGGCCTTATACCTGTCTTCAAGCTTCACGAGTAATCGACGTTTCTCAGATATCACTCTTTTGCCCCCGATTGAACTTTGTTCTTACTTTGAGACTCTTGTGCTTATCAAATTTTCATCCAGGTAATGCTTAACATTTCTTTTGCTTAGAGTGTGTCATTTCACTATTTATCATGTAAATGAATCATATAATGAGATGCGTGAAAATGGTCAGGTAGGGACAAAAGGATACCTCACATTTATTCATTTCAAATGTAGCAAACAAAGAAAATTAACCAATGATAGTAAAAGAGTGTCATAAAGAGAAAAGGGATTGCATTCAACGAATACAAATGCTCTAGATATTCAATGCATAAACTCTTCCTCGTTCCTCAATCAAAAATCTTTTCGAGCGCGGCTTCTTGCGTAAAAGATTTCGAGCTTTCAGAAATGCTTCAAATACTCTAGCCTCACTGCTTGACCCACTGTTCAAAATGCCTTGCTCTTTAAGCCCAGTTTGCTTCATTAGAATGCCCTTTCGGGTTTTCATCCTAATCTTTTGTGTTAATCAAAACGCCTTTTTCGGGTTTTCACCTTGATCCCTCTCTCTTTTTTTTTTTAAGATGCCTTTTTCGGGTTTTCATCTTGATTTTCCTTTTTTTTTAAGCATAATATTTCTTCACAGCATCTGAATTCACTGGATTTGGTAACTCCTTCCCATCCATCTCAGTGAGAATCAAAGCTCCACCCGAGAATGCTTTCTTTACGGCGTATGGTCCTTCCCAATTTGGGGCCCATTTTCCTCGGAAGTCCTTTTATTGGGAGAATCTTTCTCAGCACAAGTTCTCCTTCGTGGAATTCTCTTGGTCGTACTTTCTTGTCATGGGCCGCGATCATTCTCTTCTGGTACATCTTTCCGTGACAAATTGCCTTTAGACGTTTTTCTTCAATGAGGTTTAATTGATCATATCGAGCTCGAACCCATTCTGCTTCTTCTAGTTTCGATTCCATTAAGACTCGTAGAGAGGGATCTCAACCTCGATAGGTAGCATGACTTCCATTCCATATACCGAGAGAAAGGGTTGCTCCGTAGATGTCCGCATGGATGTACGATATGCATACAAAGCAAATGGTAGCTTCTCGTGCGGTCTTTATATGTCTCGGTCATTTTCCCAATAATCTTCTTAATATTCTTGTTGGCGCTTCAATGACTCCATTCATCTTTGGGCAATAAGGCGATGAGTTATGATGCTTTATTTGGAATTGCTCACACTTCTTTCATCATCTTGTTGTTCAGATTCAAGGCGTTATCTGAAATGATTCTTTCAGCAAACCATATCGACAAATGATTTCCTTTTCAAAAACACGCAAGCTGCGATCTTCGTCACATTGGCAAATGATGCGGCTTCTATCCATTTTGTGAAGTAATCAATAACCACAAAAATAAATCGGTGTCCATTAGAAGCTTTTGGAGAAATTGGCCCTATGACATCCATGCCCCACATAGAAAAAGGCCACAGAGAAGTCATGACGTGAAGGGGCGAAGGGGCTACATGAATTTTATCGCCGTAGATTTGACATTTGTAGCATTTTCTCGCAAAACTAATGCAGTCACTTTCCATCGTCAACCAGTAGTAACCAAGTCTCATAGTCTTTCTCGCCATACTGAAACCATTGTCATGTGTCCCACAGATTCCCTCATGGACATCTTCAAGTATCTTTCTGGCTTCAACATCATCCACGCATCTCAAAAGTACTTGATCCTTTCCTCTTTTATACAGGTCAAGAACAAATCCGCCGCCATTCTTCTGATTGTTCTTTTGTCGTTCCCATTCGCTTGTTCGGATAACTTTGATTCTTGATATATTCTAAGATATCATGGAACCATGGCCGTCAAATCGCCTCTTTCTCAATGCTACAACAATGTGCGGGGACCTCGTATATGCTCATTTTGAGGGCATTATTTCGCTTCTTTACTTGCTTTGAACATTGAAGCCAAAGTGGCGTGGCATCACCAATTGGTTTTCTTCTCGCGGAAGTAATGAAAAGTTATTTCTTTGAATTCTTTGATCAATTCACTACTAAATCACTGTACTTAATCAATTTTGGGTCCTCACTTCCCACTCTCCACGGTTTGGTAAACCACTAAATTTGAGTCCCCGTACACCTCTAAGATTTCGATGTTTCGTTCAATGGTTGCACGAAGTCCCATGATCTGAGCCTCATATTCGCTATGTTATTGGTACAGAAGAAATTCAGTCTTGCAGTGAACGGATAATGATTCCCGTTTGGTGATACCAAGATTGCTCCAATTCCATGCCCTAAAGTATTTGACGCACCATCAAAGCACATATTCCATGACTTCTCTTTTGATGACTCGATTCCATTTCGTGATGCACATTAAGTCTTCGTCGGGAAATCAAATTTCAAGGGCTCATATCCCTCCGTCGTTCGAGTCGCTAAGAAATCAGCTATTGTGCTCCCTTTTATTGACTTCTGACTTACATAGGCAATGTCATATTCTAATAGGAGGATCTGCCATCGTGCCATTCTTCCTAAGAGTGCCGGTGATTCCATCATGTATTTTATTGGGTTTAGCTTTGAAATTAGCCATGTCGTATGATACAACATATATTGTCCGAGTCTCCGAGCTACCCAAACCAGAGCGTAATAAGATATTTTTCAATGGATCGAATACTTTACCTCATATTCGATGAACTTTTCTTGAGGTAGTAGATCGCCTTTTCTTTCTTTCCGACTCGTCGTGTTATCCCGATCGCAACCCATTGAATTTTCGAACACGGTCAAATACAATATCAATGGTCTCCCCGGAGTTACCAGTACTAGCACTGGAGGACTAGACAAATATTGCTTTATCTTATCAAAGGCCACCTGACATTCCTCATTCCAATCTCTCGGGTTATGTTTTTGAAGAAGCGAAAGATTGGGTCGCATTGGTTGGTAAGTTGAGCAATGAATCGGAGATGTAGTTTAATCTCCTAAAATCCTCTAACTTCCTTTTTATGCGCGGAGATGGTAACTCTTGAATGGCTTTTATTTTATCTGGATCAACTTCGATACCTCTTTCACTGACAATGAAGCTTAGCAACTTCCCCGAGGTAGCCCCAAACGTACATTTGGCTGGATTGAGCTTTAACTGGAACTTTCTCAGCCTGTCGAACAACTTCTTGAGATTCACTACATGCTCTTCTTCTCCTCGGGATTCAGCAATCATATCGTCGACGTAGACCTCTATTTTTTTATGCATCATGTCATGGGATAACGTCACCATAGCCTTCTGATATGTTGCCCCAGCATTCTTTAACCCAAATGGCATCACCTTGTAGCAGAATGTTCCCCACATTGCTATGAAGGTAGTTTTCTCCATATCCTCGGGGCCATCTTGATCGATTATACCCCGAGAATCCGTCCATGAAAGAAAACAATGAATGTTTTTTGTGTTATCCACCAACGTATCAATGTGTGGTAAGGAAAATTATCTTTAGGACTTGCTCGATTCAGTCACGATAATCCATGCACATTCGTACTTTGCCGTCTTTCTTTGGCACCGGGACTATGTTAGCCACCCATTCTGGATATTCGGAGGCTTGTAGGAAACCAGCATCAAATTGCTTCTTGACTTCCTCTTTTATCTTCAACAACATCTCAGGCCTCATTCGTCTTAGCTTTTGTTGAATGGGCTTGCATTCTGGCTTTAATGGGAGCTTATAGACCGCTACATCTTCATCCAATCCTGGCATGTCCTGATATGACTATGCGAATACATCTTTGTACTCGAGGAGCAAAGCAATCAAATTATGCTGGTGCCCCTGAAATAGAAGTGCCAATCTTCACTTCTTGTTTCCTTTCTTCAGTTCCCAGATTTATTGTTTCAACGGATTCTTGATGAGGCAAAATCTGTTTATCCTCTTGTTCCACCATTCTTAGCAAGTCAGGAGACAAGACATAGTCTTCAGCATTTTCTTCGGCTTCAAATTCTCCTAAACAAACAGCCTTCTCAAAATCGATTTGGGACTCAGAACGGGTTTGTTCATCTTTGTTGACATCTGAGCACCTGAAAGTTGAATGAAAAAAAGAGACTATAGAGGGGCATCCAAGTATTGGAACCAACAAACGAAATGTTATGGCATGGCATGAGGCAAATGTAAGGACAAAGCTACTGAAATGAGAAAATGATTATGAAATTAGTGATAATGCGAAGATCATGACAAAATGCATCTTCATTGATATTCATTTGAATGATAAAGAGCGAATGCAAGCTCTTACAAAGGAATTCTATTATATCTAAGGACACAATAGAATGTTAATGTTTGAGCATTACTCTGAAGACTTATAAACTACAAGAAGGTTCTCGGCAGTCCAATTATTCAACATGAAACCAGGGGACAAAGGCGTAACCTTGAGACATCTTTACTTGTGTCACTCCTTTGTCAATGAAATTTATCTTGATGTTCAAAACCCTTTTCGATCATTAACATTGTGCCTTGTGCATTGTCACCTCGGGTATATCATTCCATGCAGACGTAAATGTTCTTGACAAAGGAGGAATTCCATAGGCTCCCATTCGGTTTTCGGCCTTTTTCAATCTTTCGTTTTCTCATTGAATTCACCTCCATTACTCTAGCTTGTCGGCGAGTTTTATCTGAATGACGTGGTTCCGATCTTGTGGTATTACAACTGCGAATTATATATTTTATCTTCACGACCGAGTATGGGATATGCAATGTATGAATGAATGTATGAATGAATGCATGAATGTCAAATGAATGTCAGTCATGAATGAATATGCAAAAATTTGGTGTTAATTTCAAGATAGCCCCTGTTTAGGCATTTCCTTAATCAAAAGAGTATTACACAACGTTTCGGTCACTCGTATAATTGACTCCTCCATTAGAAACCCGTTTTTGGTAACCAATCTTTAATCAACACCTTCCTAATATGATGCCTATAATGCATGATGAAAAACAATAAAGCAAAGACAAACAAACTTGATTAGTAATTTAATACAGGTAGAAAAACATAGAGAACTTCAACAAATCAAAATACCCGACCTAGTTTATTAAACAGACCCGATCCTCTTATATAGAAAGTGAAAATGCAAAAGGCAAGAGGCATTCCTCCGTGCACTTATTTTGGGGACTACTAAGCAGACGAGAGGTTCGGCATGGCTCTAGTTAGGTGGCTCGTATGGTTCATTATATGCGGTTTTGGTTCTAGATAGGTACTCGAATTGCCCGTACTATCATCGCTAAGATTAGCACGAGCCTCGGTCATAGTCTATCACAGCTCACGAGATCAATTCGAGGATTACATTTACTTATGCCTATGCGGAGGGACGAGTTAACTCACGAAAGCATAAGTCATATGTAACCCGAAAGTATTCACTAGCTTTGTGCGAAGGGCGAGTTAACTCACGAAGCGTAGCGTTTACTTTCACTTAAAGCGGACGGAGCCGGGTAGAGAGCTCATGTTATGCAACAAAATGCACGTGCACGGTGTGTGGGGAGAAACTTGCAAACCTTTACGTTTTACTTAAAGAAACTAAACCAAAATTAAAACCATAAAATTGAAAAGCGAAAAACAACCAAATAACAAGTTAGAAGAAATATTTACAACACGATACAAATGCATGAATTTTGAAAGCGAGATTTTCGGATCACGACCAAATATTTACTTTGAACAAGGAAATTTGAAAATTTTGACAAAACGTGTTTAATTCAACTCGACTCGCAAGTTTTGTCCCCAGCGGAGTCGCCAGCTGTAGCGACGTAAAAAAAAATTAGTTTCACTTGGTCGCTAATTGTGGCGATTTATTAAACATTTGAAAACCAACTTTCGATTTTATTAACAAAGGAGTCGCCACCGATCCTTTTTATAGGTGTGATCGGACACCTAATAAAATTATTTTAAAATAAAAAGAAGGCCAAATTTAGGTCTACGTGAAAGTCCGAGAGAAAAATTGGGGTTCGAGTCGATTCTGTGAGGAAGGTATTAGCACCCTCGCGACGCCCAAAATTGGTATCTCATAAACATTTGTTGACTTGATTTTCAAAATACGAGTTCAATATAATATTTAATCGTGATCCGATTGAAAAATGAGAATTTTAGTTTTCGATTTCTTTTTAGAAAGGGTGTCCGTTTTTAACACAAGCCGATGAATTTCACCCAACATAGCGATGAAATCGATGGCTTAATATTAAATCATTACATTGCCTTATTTTTGAAATTAATTAAAACATGAGAAAAAATATTCCTAAAGTGAGAAATTAAAATAGATAAAGGACGCAAAAAAAATGATATCATTAATGAAAAATATTAACATGGAATACTAGAATATTAGAATAACAATAATAATGATATTTACAAAATAAAAACAAATCATGTACTAATAATAAAATAGGAAAAATGATATATTTGGTAATAATAATATAAAATAATAATATGTACATAAAAATACATATATATATATATATATATGCATATAATAAAAGTATGTAATAATAATAATAATAATATCTACAATAAAAGAAAATATTAGGAAAGCGTACCTAAAAAATATATACATAAAAATTTACAACAATAATATAAAATAATGATATGTGCAAAATATATATATATATACATATGTACATAAAATATACACTAATATAATAATAGTTATAATAATACTAGCAATAGTAATAATTTGTAATAATAATATATACACAATATGGTATTTAAAATATATATATATATGTATATAATAGTATTTAAGAATATATACATAAGAAATATATAACTAATGGCATTAAAAATATATACATAATATATATAAAATACCTAAAAAAAGAAGGGGAAAGAAGAGAGAAGGAGGGGAAAGGAAATCCGGCCAAGGGGCGGTCATTGATTGATCGTCGGTCGCGCATTGCCGTCGTCGACCATGCATGCCACCACATACAGTGGCGGAAAAGTTAAATTTTTTAACAATATATGTATATATAAAGAAAGAAAAAAACAATACAAAAAAAAAAATTGAAAGAAGAGGAAAAAGAAAAGATGCAACCTTTTATTGATGTTTCTTTTGTGTTCAAAATTTGAAGGATTTTATGTTTTTTTTTCAATCTTTGTAAAATCCCCTCTTCCTTTTCTTACATGATTTTTGAATGGCTTTTATAGCCATCTTTTACATGATTTTCTATTTTTTTTCTATTTTGTAGGTGGTGGTGGTAGACAATGGGAGGAAAAATGGGGCAAGTGGGAAAGTGGTTAGGTGGCTAGGTTTTTTATCTTTTTTGTTAGGTTTTTCTTTTTTTTTTTTTTTTTTTTTTAGGTTAGGTTTTTTTGGTAGGTTTTTCTTTTCTTTTTTTTTCTTTGTTTTTTTTTGGGTTAGGTTTTTTTTGGGGGCTTAATGGGCTTTTGAATTGGGTTTGGGTAGATGTAAATGGGTCATGGGTTAAGGGTTTTAGTGGGTTTAGGGGTTTGGTTGGGTTTTCATATAATTGGGCCCGGGCAATTTGGGCTTCTACACAATCCAAAGCTATTTCAATTTTTACCCTATATCCTTTCAATTTAGAATCTTTCATTTGGAGTTTGGTCTTCATCTGTTTTTCTTAATTTTTTCCTGTGTTTATGTTAATTTTAGTTGATATTAAATTAGATTCTTTTATCAAATCACAATAGAATAATATTTGTCTGATGATACCTTGATAAAAAAAAAATGCTTCCGATTTTAGATACTCTATTGATTGATTTAGGTTGGAGCAAGTTATACGTATTTTTTATTTAATTTATATTATATATATAAATTTTTATATTTTTATGGTTTTTAATTTTTATATTTTAAATAATTCTATAAATTTTATTATCTCTTTGAGCATTTTTATTAGTTTTTGTATTTTTATTTTTAAATATATGTTAATGTAGGCAATGAAAATACTATTAAATATCTAATCTGACGTAAAATAATAATTGTTTTGTAACATCAAAACTCTTTAAAAAGAAAAAGTTGCTTCCAGAAATCAGTTCTACATTGCTATTTAAAAACACTTCTAGCTCCAAAAATACTTCTGGAAGAAAAGCTATATAGAACAAACTGTTTTTGACTGAAAAATTACGAGGAAGTAGTTTAGCTAGAATAGAGCTTTCTTTACAATGAAGTTCATCTTTAAGGATTTACAGGGAAATAGTTTAGCCAGAAATATCTGTACCCTTTTTTTCATCTTTATCTACACCAACTGTACTTTGGAGACTAAACATAATTGTCAAGCTAAAGAGAATAAGAAAAATAGTTTTCATTTCCTAACCTGTTTCTTCTTCTTTTCCTCTATAATCTATAAACTTGACTGTGCTGAGCTTCTGTTTCACTCAAAACGGGATCTGCATCAATATTTTGTATGGTATTGGTGAAGGAGGCATTAGGAAGAAAAGGAGATGGAGAAGAGAATTTGGAAGCCGATAAAGACAAAGAAGAATCACCCCATGTCTGTTTCTTAGGGAATGACATATTGGTTGTCCGAGAAATGCAAGTAGATAAACAAACCCCTTTGAGGTTGTGCAATGCACATTGGCAGTTGCGATGGTAGGGCCTCCGTTCGATCAAACAGTCTTGCATTGATATGCTTCCTTCGAAAACACACCGGAGCATCATCTCAGCTGCCATTTCCTTCTGCTCTTTCTTCTAAATCAAACTATTTTCTGTGTAAGTAAAAAGATTGTGTGAAGTATAACAGTTTCAAGGCTTTTGCTGTGAATTACATGCTTTCTGAAGTGAAGTGAGTATATATACAGAGAGAAGAAGGGGTTCAATGGTAGTTGAATCAAAGAGAAAATTACAAACCCTTTGCATTAAATGTTGAATACTAGAGTAGAGAAGGAACATAGCTGTCCAACATTGATCTTGTTGTTCAAAGTCATGTTCTCCAACAAATGACAAACGTGTTTCACTAGGGCAGTTTTTAAGTTTCTCAAATTTAATATATTTCCCAAGAGAATGGGAAGAAAGAGAGCAAAAAAATAAAATAAAAAAAGAAAAGAATCTCTTAGTAATTACGGAAACAATAAAAGTGGGGTTGGTTAGATTTGCAAGAAATTCAATTTGGAACATAGCGGATGAAGTTGGATTTTTCTTAATTTTTTGTTAGGTATTTAATTTTCCTTTTTTACGTATTATGAGTTAAAAAAAATTTCAGTCAATCAAGAGTTGACACATGACATTAATATTTAATTATATAAAATTCTAAATTTTATATTAAATATTAATGTTATGTAAACTTTGATTGGCTAAAGTGTTCTTTAAGTTTTTAGTTAAAAAAAACTACCTAAGTAAAGAAAAAAAAACAGCTTAGCTTAAGCATTGTTTTAAAAAGATTAAATTAAAAAGTTTAGAATTTAATGATATGGTTGTAATTTATCCTACTATATTTTAATTAAACTACTTGATGATTTTATTTCTATATAGAATTGTCAATTTTGACTCGAATCAAAAACACAACTTGAACTCGATTTAACTTGATTTAATCATGAAAAATTAACAATTCAAGTAGTTTATAACTAAACCAAATTTTAAATTGACCTAAAATTTAAAATGATTTGAACGAATAACTATAATTGACACAAAATTAAATTAAATATAATTTTCGAAAACTCATATAAAATGAATTTTTCTTACGTCTTCCTCCTTTGTGTCTTACTCCAATTCATTAAGTGGTTATAAACCAACTAGAATTGATTCTTAAAGTTAGGTTAATTAACGGTTGTTATTGTGATTTAGTAGGCGATCATCTCTATGGAACCAAGAAGGTGGATTTTGGTTGGGGTTTAGTGGGTTGTTGTTGGTTAAGGACAAAACAATGCTCACTTAACTTGTTCTAATTACCTTAAAAAGTGCCATTGTAAGATGCAAAATGATTGTGACGGTTATGTTTTCTCATATGGCTCTTCTTCCTCAACGTTGCTTGTAACTATTTAAATACTCCCACTTACCTCATAACTAATTTTGATGTAAAACTACTACATTCTTCATTTTAAATTTGCGGTTAAAATATATAATAAGTTTATGTAATTTTCATAAATTTAGTTTTTATATTTTTATTTTTTAAAGTTTATTTTTTATATTTTAAATTTCAAATTCAAATTCCACTATAAATATATTAAATTTAAGTTTATTATAATATCATTTTTAATTATACATAATTGTTAAGTGAGTTTTTTTTTATTTCAAAATGTCACATTAACAATATATAAATAAATATATTAACAACTGAACCTAAATTTTGAAATCTAAAAGTAAATAGACTAAATTCTTGAAAATAAAATGTAAAAGAAAAATTTTCAAATATGTGCATGGTACAACTTATGACTTATTTTAACTTTTGTTGATTCTTAACTTAAAACAAGGATTTTTATCAACAATATTTTAAAATTAATATTTATTTTTTATTGATTTGTCATAATTTGATACGTCAAATTAGACTCTCCAATACACTTGAGCAGTTTATTCTCAAGCAAATTAACTATTTTTTCTTGAATTTTGGCATTCATCATTAATAAATATTTTTGGTCGATTTTTGCCCCTTTTAAAGACCAGAATTGGCAACATGGTTCCACAGGAGACCTAATGAGGTGTTTGAGTTGATGTAGGAAGACGACAATTGCCCAACCTCAAGGAAGACATCATTTAGAGTGGGTGTCTCGACACTGATAACAGTGATGTCGTGACACCGAATCCTTTCACCTTAAGGATACAAAACTTCAACGCGAAATCAACATGGAGCCTACTGTCGAGAGAGTTGCGACAATGAGGGTAGGATGTCAAGACAACAAGTCAACATCGCGATACCGAGCCTTTGAAGTCATGGTATCCTTAGAGGGGTAGAAATTAGAGCCAACACCAATGATGTCGTGACACTAGGGGTAGGATGTCGTGACACCAAGACCCTCCACAACCACGAGTTCACTACTATTTAGGGTGTTGTGGCACCGTTGCCTGACAGGGAGAAAATAACTGCAGAGGTAGTCTTTTGTCCAATATCAACCCAAGCTAGAACATAACTTTTAAGGGCATTTTTGTTTAAAATTTGGAATTGTATTCAGCTGTTAAAAGGCACTTTTGGCTGATAACTTTAAAAGAGTTACATTTTCTTTCATCTTTTAAGCTTAGTAGTTATGATGATCGTTTTATGAAACACTAAACTAGACTACGATCACAACTAAGGCAAGCACACCTATCGAATGGTAGTATAGTTATAGTGAGTCCAAAATATCGTATCCACAAGGACTAAAAGTACTAGTATTAACTATCTTTTTATTATTTAGCTTAAAAATATAAGAGATTTTCTTTAATCTAAAATTAACTTAACTAATTAACTACTGAACGTGACAGAGAGCGAATTAGGAAAAATACTTGAAGAAAACTTATAAAGAAGACAATAGCCAAGAAAGAATCCACCTAGACTTCACTTATTATTCTGACTCTGAATCAAATGATTTATTCACTTGTCTTGATCCATAGAAATCCCTAAATTATGTTAATATCTCTTTCGAGACTAAGAACAACTGACTCTAGGTTAATTAATTGAAATTTCTTTCTAATTAAAACTCCTATTGTCGCATTAACTCGATTTATGGATCTCCTATTAGATTTGACTCTAATCTGGCAGATTTATGTCATTCTATTTCTAGGATTGCATGTAACTCTACTTAATTATGCTAGATCTACTCTTAAACAGGGACTTTTGCTCCACTGAATAAGCACATCAAACTTGGATTAATATACTGAGAATATTAAGGCAAGAATTAAGAACACATAATTAAGAACAAGAACAAGTATTTATCGTATAATTCAGATAATTAAATAATAAGATCCAACATAGGCTTCATCTTTCCTAGGTATTTAGGGAGTTTAGTTCATAATGTAATAAGAAAACATCTCAAAAATAGGAAAACAATAAAACATAAAGAAACCCAAAAACTTTGAGAGAAATTGGAGGGAGATCTTCAGTCTTGAAGGAGATCCTGCTTCCGAGCTGAATCCGTTGGCATTCTTCGATTAATTCATGTGTTCTACTCTGCGTGTCCCCTTAGGTCTTCTTCTAGTATGTATTTATAGACTTTTGAACGCCCAGAAACCCTAAAAATTGGCTTTTTTCACGTGTTTGGGAGACAGGGAGCGATATTGATATTGGCTGGCACATGGGCGTGTGGCCTACCCGTGTGGATCCTGAAAACTCCGATTTTGGCCCCTTTTTCGCTCCTTTTGCTCCCAAATGCTCTCCTAAGTATAGAAACATGAATTTAAGGGATTAGGAGCATCAAAATCACTAATTTATAGCATTAATCATCCATAAACGCATTAAGAATGAGATTAAAATATGTTACATTTATGGTTTATCAAGTTACTTCTTCATATTTAGGGTTTTAGTTCATAGCTTTTCTGAGTTTAGTTAGTTTTTACTGTAGCTCTAGTATTAATTGCACTTTTGTACTTTAACTTTGCTTTGTTGTTTTCATTTCTATCCAAATCCTTCAATATATTTCAATTTTGTTTTCTTTCCAAAGTCCAAAAATATGAACTTTACTTGTATTTTCTACCACTATTGTTGTTGTCATCATTTTCTTCAAGCATCCATCAAAAAATTTCTAAACTTTTCTTAATCCTACTCTTGTGCTTATTTATGGTGGTTGTCTGCATGAAAATGATGATTGGTAACTATATTTATGGTGGTCGGTTGATGGATATGTTATTTGGTTAGTTTTTGGTACTGTGACTAAATTGCAAAAAACTGGACTAAATCAAATGAACCTTAAAATTTAGAATTGATACCTACAGGTGAACATTTAGACAGGTGAGACTAGGAGGAGATCCTATTGAACACCAATTTGATTGTCCCAAGTTAATTTGATGAGGTCGAAAGATAAACTGAATTAAATCGTCTAATTTGATAAAATGGTGATCAAGAATTGACACGTGGCATTAATTATATAAAAATTTAAAGTTTATATTAAATATTAATGCCAAATGTGAACTCTTGATTGACTGAAATGTTTATGAATTTCTTCAGTAGCGGAGGTTCAGTAAAGCCTTATACAAAAGTATTTTTCTCTTTATCTTGATTTTTTTCCCTGACAATGGTGCAGAGTATGAAACTTTTTCATGATGAAGTTCAACTCTAAGAAATCACAGGGAAGTAGTGTTGCTAGAATAAAGCTTTCTTTACAATGAAGTTCACCTTGAAGGATTTACAGGGAAGTTGTTTAGCCAGAAATATCTGTACCCTTTTTTTTTTCATCTTTATCTACACCTACTGTACTTTGGAAACTAAACATAAATGTCAAGCTAAAGAGAATAAGAAAAATTGTTCTCATTTCCTAACCTTTTTTTTTTTTTCTTTTCTATAATTTATAAACTTGATTGTGCTGAGCTTCTGTTTCACTCAAAACGGGAGCTGCATCAATATTTTGTATGGTATTGGTGAAGGAGGCATCAGGAAGAAGAGGAGATTGAGAAGAGAACTTGGAAGCCGACAAAGACAAAGAACAATCACCCCATGTCTGTTTCTTAGGGAATGATTTATTGGTTGTCCGAAAAATGCAAGTAGATAAACAAACCCCTTTAAGGTTGTGCAATGCACATTGGCAGTTGCGATGGTAGGGCCTCCGTTCGATCAAACAGTCTTGCATTGATATGCTTCCTTCGAAAACACACCGGAGAATCATCTCAGCTGCCATTTCCCTCTGCTCTTTCTTCTAAATCAAACTATTTTCTATGTATGTAAGTAAAAAGATTGTGTGTGAAGTATAACAGTTTCAAGGCTTTTGCTGTGAATTACATGCTTTCCGAAGTGAAATGAGTATATATAGAGAGAAGGTGTTTAATGGTAGTTGAATCAAAGAGAGAATTACAAACCCTTTGCATTAAACGTTGAATACTAGAGTAGAGAAGGAACATAGTTGTCCAACATTGATCTTGTTGCTCAAAGTCATGTTCTCCAACAAATGACAAACGTGTTTCACTAGGAGAGTGTTTTTTCATATTAATTATATTTCCCAAGAGAAGGGGAAGAAAGAGAGCAAAAAGAGAAGAAAGAATCTCTTAGTAATTACGGAAACAATAAAAGTGGAGTTGGTTAGATTTGCAAGAAATTCAATTTGGAGCATAGTGGATGAAGTTGGATTTTTCCTTAATTTTTAGTTAGAAAGGTTTTTTTTTTCTTTAATGTAAATTATAAGTATTAAAAAATTTTAGCTTTTGACACGTGACATTAAATATTTAATTATTAAATATTAACGTCACGTGTCAACTCTTGATTGGTTGAAAGATTTTCTTTAACAAATATAGTAGTTAATGCTCACAACAGTTTTGGGTTATAGTTTAGGTATTTCGTTCAGCAAAAATAAAACACCTGTCTAAAAAAAACAGAATAGTTTAAAGGTTGCTTATTGAATTAAACTTTTAAAAAAATTAAATTTAAAAGTTTAGAATTTACTGATATGATTGTAATTACCTATTAAATTTTAATTAAATAAATTGATTTTAATTCTATTTAGACTTATCAATTTACTTGAATTGAAAACACAATTTAACTTAATTTTATCATGAAA
Organism: Gossypium arboreum; assembly: GCF_025698485.1. Classification (NCBI taxonomy): domain Eukaryota; kingdom Viridiplantae; phylum Streptophyta; class Magnoliopsida; order Malvales; family Malvaceae; genus Gossypium; species Gossypium arboreum. The sequence goes on from NC_069075.1 coordinate 134,881,520, forward strand.
AAAACCCTTTGAACTAAAATTTACCCAAATCCATAACTAAACCCAACTTTAAATGGACCTAAGACCTAAAATGACTTAAATTAAGCATACTTTTCAAAAACTCATATAAATAATGCTTATAGTATAAATTATGAATTTGTTTTAATTTATAACTAGTAAGTTGCATATATTATTTTATTTTCATAAAATATGCATTTTCAACTTATATCTTATAATCCTGATAGAAAATTCCAAACACATTAAACACTTTAGGAAAACAATATCTATTATTTCTGTATTGATAAATAAAATTAACAAGTGAAGAGAAATTATTAAAATATGATACAAAATTTTAGAAAAAAAACTGATATATTTAAAAATCTAAAAAAAAATATTTTGGTTTTGTTGGGCTTCAATATCTTACAAACAACTAAATTTTATTTTCGTTTTCAATATGATTGATTTGAAAATAATAAAATGATTTTTTACTTTTTTTTATAGTTTTTACATGGGTTTTAAATCCAAAAAAATAGCTAATTTTTACTTATCTGCAACTGTTAAATTAAATAATATTATTAACAATAAAAATATCATAATTTTAGATTAAAATGTTATTAATGATATAATATTAATATTGAAAATTTGAAAATAAACAAAATAATAATTATTTTAATCAATTCCAATAGATTTAACCTTTGATGGATTTATATATGGAAAAATATTTGGTATACTATCACTGGAGTTTTAAACTCTACAAGCTAGATCAAAAGTTGACAAATATTTTGTAGGAGTATACTAATATATTAAGAAAGTGAATATTTTTTAAAAAAAGAAGAAGATATATATCAATTTTTTAAAGCGGCTTGTACAATAAAAAAATAAGTTGCTGTATACCATATATAAACACTTTATATATTATAGAGTAATTAATTTTAATTTAGAGTAAATTACAACAATAATTCTTCAATTATTAACATGTTTCTATTTTGATAACCTAATTCTAAAAAATTAAATTCAATCACTATCGTAATATTATTTGACATATTAATTACTAGATTCAGTGAATCATTAACGAAATACTAACATAATTCCTAATACAAGAAATGCTATAAAAATTATTAGTGGGTCTTCTAGCACAATAGTGAAATGATCTGCAAAATAGCTAGAAACCCAACCCCTAACTCTTCCAATGTTAAGTTTTTGAGGCATGTTAAAGATGGCTTGATTTTCCAAGCCAATTAATGCACCAATTGTGTCAAAATTTTGGTTTAAATTTAACAAGCCATAATCTTAGCAAATGTTAAAATTGATAGCTAATTTATGCACCAAATTTTATCACTGCAAAAATTATTATCACCGATCTTCCAATTATGTGGCTATTAACTTGAAAGTCGTGCAAACTAGTATAAATAAACTTAAGTTCTAAGTCATGAAACATATCATCTTACCTAGTGAGTTGTATAATAGCTCTAGGGTAATTTTTTAAGTGAGAGTTTTAAGCTTTTTGGGTTGTGTTTTAAATGTTAAAACACTAGTAATTTTTAATTTTTTATTATAGTCAAATTTTTTATGATCTTTATCAATAGAGATAGGCTTTAAAGTTGAACCACATAAAATCGTGTATCTTTTTATTTATTCTTTTTGACACATTATTTTTTTATTGTGTCTTATTCATTCCTAATACATTTATTTGTGAACGTATTGAGATAGTTATTTCAATTCATATTCAACAATACACAAGTTCAATATTTAACTTAATTTTCTTTTTCCTAATTTTATATCTAAACATTCCAAGATATTGTCCTTTCGCTGAAAAGGAAGAAAAATTATCTCGTAAGCAACATCGATGATGCTGGCTTGACCGTATTCCAATGAGAGCCAAAGAAATGTATAAGGCATGCTAAGGCAGGCAATTAATTTTCAGCTTGAATTGGTGATATGGTTCAAGCAAATGCCACATTCTTAGAAAAAGAAAAAGATAAAGAAAAGACAAAATACTTAGAAATATTTCTTTACAGTGAAGTTTATAACTCTACAGAATTTACAGGGAAGTAGTTATCTAGAAGAACCCTGTACTATACGTTTTTCCCTCGACATGAATTTGTTACATCTCGATTAATTAAATATTCCTAGCCTGATTTTAATTTCTAAACTTTTATGTGCTGAGCTTCTGTTTCACTCAAAACGGGAGCTGCATCGATATTTTTTAAGGTTTTGGTGAAGGAGGCATTAGGAAGAGGAGGAGATGGAGAAGAGAATTTGGAAGCCGAGAGGTTGTCCGAGAACTGCAAGTAGATGAACAAACCCCATTTGAGGTTGTGCAATCCACATTGGCAGTTGCGATGGTACGGCCTCCGTTTGATCAAACAGTCTTGCATTGATATGCTTCCTTCGAAGACGCATCGGAACATAATCTCAGCTGACATTTCCGCCTCCTCCCTCTTCCTTTTATGCAAGTGTGGTGAAATAGGCTTTTGCTGTGCTCCTTCCTTGCTGTCTGGAGTGAGTATTTATTAGGAAAGCGGGAGGTTTCTGTGGTAGTTGAATCAAAGAGAGAATTACAAATCTTTTGTGTAAGGCCCAAATTTTACCCGGCCCATAAATAAATAAAATATAACAGTCCATTGCAAAATAATTTTACAAGCCCAAACTCAAGAAATCCAAAATAAACTAACCCTAGCCCACTCAAAACATTACAACACAAAACCCTAGCCTCCTTCAGCTTCAGCTGCCGCATGCCTCCTCTGCCCTTGACCAACGTCGCACGTCACCTCCTCCACGCGCGTCTGACACCTGCAAAGCAAGAAGAACACGCGACAAAGACAACAGAGCAAAGAAATAGGACAAAGAAATAGTAGATATATTGTAATATATTAGGCTATAAAAGCCTTAAAAAAAATCACCAGAGGGTCCTCTCTTTTCTTTTCTTTCGATTTTTGAATAGAAAGAAAAAAGATTGAATATTTTAAGGTGATTTACGTTTGATTTATTTTTTGGCTCCGAAGTTTTTTTCATTTTTCTTTATTTTTTATATACGAAAATAATAAAAAGGAAGAAAGGGCTCACCTCGTGTCCGCGGTCGGAGTTTAGGCAGTCAAACCTTCGGGTTCGCTGGAAATATCACCGTCGTAGATAGGGAGGCGAAGGGCCTTCCTTTTTGTTCTTTTCTCTTCTATTTTTTTTCTTTTTTTTTTGGAGAGATTCGGATATTTTTCCTTCGAATAGGTTTAGTGGGGCTGAAATCGGCCGAAAAGGGGGACTTTAGGAATGCCGGCCACCGTATACGGTGGTGGACCGATGACGGCCCAAGGTGGGGTTTGAAACCCTAATAGAGAATAAAAGGGAAAATGGGGGGTGCTTTCCTTATTTTTTTTTAAGATAATGAAGAAAAATAAAAAAAAATGAAAATTTTTAACTTAAATACAAGGGTGAAACGGTGCCGTTTTGCACCAGGGTCACCCGCGCCAAAACGGTGCCGTTTAGGGTGACCCGCGCGTGACCCAACCCGCTCCAGGGGGATCCGCGCGTTTTCACTAAATGGGCTATTTATGCCCGTAGTCCTTCCGCTTTTTTTTATTCTTTTAATTTAATCCTTTTTTTCTTTTATTTTTAAATTTGGCCATGAAATTTATTGCGTGCTTCAAATTGGTCCCTAACCCGCTGACTGGCTAAAAACAGGACGCGTGTCCAGAATTTGGTTTATTTTCCAAATCAGTCCTCCGTAGTTTGCGCGCGTTTAGTTTTAGTCCTCGCTGGCCTATTTTCTCTAATTTATAATTTGTACCCTTAATTTTTTTATTTTGATTGCAGTTCAGTCCTTAATATGCTTAATTTATTTATTTATTTATTTTTAAACTGCTATTATTATTCATTTTGAGTTATATATATATATACATATAATTTATTTTAAATCATTTTATTATTACTTATTCTTTACATATTATGTATTTTAAATTATTATCAATTATATTTTACACATGTTATTTATTTTAAGCTATTATACATATTACTTATTTTGAAATTTTTATATATCTTTGTATTTTAACCTATTATATATATATATATATATATATATATATATATATTATTCATTGTAAAAATTTTATATGTTATTTAGTTATAGTAGTTTATATGTTAATCATTTTAAATTCTTTTTATTGTTATTTATCTTGAGCTTTCCATATATTACTTATTTTAAAATATTTTTATATACTCCTTATCTTAAAACTTTTATATATGTATATGTTACTTTAGATTATATTTACATATATATTTTCATTTAAACTGTTTTTCGTATATATTTTATTTTAAATTTCTTATTTACATATTATTTATTTTAAGCTCTTTTACATGTTATTTTAAAGGGTCCTTTTTACTTTACTTTGTGTATTATTCATCTTAATTTATTTAACATGTTTTTATTTGAAATTTGCTTTATATATTATTTTACTCCAAATTGTTTTATATTTTATTCATGTTAAATCTTTTTCATCGTCGTTTATTTTGAACAATTCTTTGATATTATGAGTTTTAAATCTTAATTATTTCATTTGTTATCAATTTCAAGCTTTTATCATATTTACTTTGAATCGTTTTTGCATGTTGTTTTACTTTATTTGTCTTTGATTATTGATTGGTATTAAAAAATTACACATTGTGAATATTGCCATTACATGTTATTGAAATTATTCATTTAGCATCCTCATATTGTTGACATTCATTAACTTTGCATTTGATTCGCGTTTTATTATTCCATGCTCTATGTTATATTTTTTGTTTTATTTCATTTAAATCGCATCGTGTATGAAGTTCGAACGTATTCATCCAATATAGATCGTTTCGTTTTTAGTTCAAACAAAATAATGCACATTGTTAAATGCCATGCTTGTTATTATTCAAACGAAAAATCTTCAAAATAAGGCAATATTTTGCATTTCGGGAATTCGAGAAATCGTACCCTAACTTACGGGGTTTCGATTTTCTCGTTAAACCTAAATGGCCAAATATCCTTTTAAATTCCAAAACACATGAAACTTCAATTAAAATTAAAGACAAACTTGCGCTCGGGAGTTCAAGGTATCGCGTCCTAACTTACGGGATGTGATACTCCGATATCTCGAGACAAGGAAATCTTTAGCAACTGTTTTGATCTAATTCAAGCATTTTTAAAATCGACATAAATAAAAAGAATCGTATTTTAAATCCATTCTCGATTTTTAACTTTCGACATTAAGACACTAACTAATTAATTTGGTACCAATTTTGAGCTTGACGAGGGTGCTAATCCTTCCTCGCACGTAATCGACTCCCAAATCCATTCTCTCGAGTTTCGTAGACCAAAAACACATTTTAGTAAACTAAAATGTTTTATTAAAACAAAGGTGATCCGATCACACCTAATAAAGATTGGTGGCGACTCCGGTTTTAATTTTCATTTTCAAAAAGGAGTCGATTCCCGTTTTCAAAAAAATAGTTTCGACACTTTGCATTCAACGTTGAATACTAAGAGAATTAACATACTTGTCCAACATTGATATTGTTGTTCAAAGTCATGTTCTCCAACACTCCAACTAATGACAAACGTGTTTCACTAGGACATGGCTTCAGCTTCTCATATTAGTTATGTTTCCAAAGAGACAGTGGAAGAAAGAGTAAAAATAGAATCTGTTAGAAATTAGGTGAAGAATTAAGTGGGTTAGTTAGAGTTAACTTTGGAGTTTTCATATGGTTTTTTTCTTTTAATTATTTTGTCTTAAATCAATTTTCCAAGTCGTTAGAGGTTTCTACCAAATTAGATTCTGAAACTTAGCTTAACGGTTTTATTGTTAATAATATATGGGAATTACGAGGCGGCCCTCTCCAAGGAAGAAAGAATTCTCTTGGGGAGTGGGTTCGTTACATTGTCTTGTTTTCTAAAGGACAAAACCAAAGTTCATTTACGTTGTTATAAATTCTGGAACCCAATGAAAGCTTGCTTTCCGTGCAAAATTGATGGAGACGTACGGCTATGTGTCTCCATGAAGTGGCTCTTCTTTCACTGCTCCCTTTGTGTGTGTATATATCGGTGCTAAAATAGTTAAGTATTAATAAATAAGTATTGTGTGTAATAGTAAGTTATATTATACTTCAAATGAGAAAAAATACAATTTAAATTTTAGAAACAATATTATTGAAAAGTATAGTAAAACATAAAACATAAATGAAAGATACCACAAAAATAACTCAGTTAACTTATTTCAAAATGGAGATAGAGTTGGTTCTTCAATTTTGTTAAAGAAATTTGTCAATTCTTAAAATTAGCTTTCTTTTTTTTTCTAAAATTGTTACTAAAAGCATCTGCTAACATACGGACCGCGTATATTAAGCAGTGTGTGAAATGAAGACATATTCTTATGTTTAAGTCTTTATGTGAAAAAATAAATTCGACAGGTAAGATTTGACAAAAGCATATTTGGGTGAGAAAAGATTAACCATATTTTAATTATAAAGATCAATAAAAATATTGATACTTGAGTGAAACATAAGTTGTAACTCATATAGATCATATTGAAGATACACCAAACATCATAAATACTTCATCCAAATTTCTATGCCAAAAGACTCTTGTTGTTCTGTGAACTACAACTCCTATTATTGATGATGTAACATCCATCTTATCCTTTCTAAACAACTTGATGCAATGTGATTCTGGTGAGCAGTGTAAGGGGAGTAATATTGTTGAATTGATGTTGATTTTGGTGCTAATTATTACTTACACTATGTGTTACACTCTTAATCCGTATCTGTAGTCGGAATAGGATTATAGAGTATTACTGAACAAACACAACAGTAAACCATTCAATTCATATATCAATGCAATACATATTCTAATTTTATTCAAATACATTCATAATGTCCCTTAATCAAACCCTCAAAGCCTTAAAAAATACAATAAAAACGGTCTGGGACTAAATCGAAAATATTTAGAAAGTTTAGGAAAAAGTTAGAAAAATTTATACTGCAGGGGTCACACGGCTATATGACTAGGCCGTGTGGCTCACACGGCTAAAACACACGTCCAAGTCTCAAGCCGTGTAACATTTGAAATACGGATACACAGCCATGTCCCAGCCCGCGTCCGTGCCCATGTAACTCACTGACTAGTGTTACACGACCAAGCCACATGCCCGTGTGCCAGGCCGTGTAACTCTAGAAATGGCCTCACATGCCCATGTACTAGGTCGTGTGCTAGGCCATGCAACTTTCGAAAAGCAACCATCAATAACCTACAGGGGACACACGACCGTGTCGCATGGCTGTGTGTCACACACAACTGAGACACACGCCTATGTCTTAGGCCTTATGGTCAAGAAATAGGCCAAAATCAAGCCTTTTCTTTCACCTAATTTCAACAAGTACCAATACGCCAAATGAACGTATGATCAAGGCACCAAAACATGCCAAAATATGCATAATAAGATCATTTCAGTATACCATAAGTCCATTCAACCAATATGTCATTTAGACACCTCAATCACAATTAAGCATTCATCCTTACATTTGCATCAAAATGATCATGTTTCATCCAAAAAACCTTAACTAATTTTCATATCAACACATAACCTAATTGACCACATTTCAACCATGCCAACTCATACCACTTTGGCCATTTAACCCATGCATGAATATGGCGCTTCTTCCTCAACGTTCTTTTTTTTTTTTTACATAAATAGTCTCTTAACTCATAACTGACATGATCAAAATTTTAAAATTTTATTTCAATTATCAATATTGTTAAAAATTTTTATTAATTTATTGGTATAAAATTTTGAAATAAAAATTACTCACTCAATATCTATGTAACAAAAAAATAGCATTGTAATCAACTTGAATTTAGTGAAGAATTTTAATGATGTTCATAATTGGACTTGAATTTTGAAATTTAAAAAGTTGAGAGTTTAAATTTGTTAAAATAAAAGTATATTGACTAAATTTCAAATGTATCAAAAGTTACATAAACTTAGAGCATGTTTCAACCTTTTAATAATTATTTATAAATATAGTTTTCTTTTCTTTCTTTATTTGGTGAGAAAAAAACCTAAATTAATCCGACTAATGCTAACACTTTACTACCCTAACATTCAAATAATTTCCTGCAAAATATTTTGAATTACTATTTCTATACAGGTCCCAGCTATAAATTGTGTTATACTATTTCACGCAACTTAATGACACTTTAATAGTCTCCAAAGAGCTCCTAGCCTTGGAAAACAAAAAGATTCTTATTAGTAAGCAACCGTTGTTTATACACTAGCCATAAGAAAAGATGGACACATTGCGGACCTTAGTACTTCTAGACACCCTTCCACCTTTCATCTTGCATATTTCATGTGTTTTTTTTATCATTCAATATGTACTTTTAACTGAAAACCCCGTTTAATGTATGAATCAAGAAAATTTTATCAGAGGCTGCTAGATAACATAGCAAATGCAAAGTTAGGGCTGACACTGCAATGAAGGCTGACTGTGAATAGATTGGATAGATAGTTGTAGTAGCTGTTGGATATCCATTAATAAAGGCTCAAGCTTCCAACTTACTGTCACTTTGTTCTGTAAGATAACCTTCAATTTCTTATCCCTTTGGCAAATGCAGCCACATTGAGCCGAGCTTGACAATCATAGAGGGATCACACGAATAAGGAGAAGTCGGCATTGTAGCTTTGTATCCCCGACTATTGTACACCAAATTATTGTACAACTAGAATAGCCATGTTGTAGGCCAATTTTGGGCCTGTGTATATTAAGATTACATGGGCCCATTTATAACCCAATCCCTAAACCCATTAACCCATTTTCAAACCCATACCCGGAGCCCAATAATCAAGTCTAATTCTAATCAAATCCCCTAGCCCAAATACTACTAACCCAAAACCTAAACTTAACCTAGCCCAATACCCCAAAATTTAACCCAAATAACTACTACCCAATTTTAACCCACCTAAATTTAGCCCAACAGAAGCCCAAATCCTACCAAACCCTAGCCCATCCCAATCAAATCAACAACCAAACCCTAAGTGCGCCGCACCTAGGGTCTTCTGTCTTCTGCCGTCTGCCATGGCCACCAACTCTCCCCACTTGCCCTCTGTCACCGGATTGCTCCACCTGCACAACAAATGAAACACGCAAGCAGCAAGAATAGATTAGAGAGCAATGTAAATGGCTATAAAGGCCGATCTAAACAATTGCAAAAAGGAGAGGTTCTTAAAAATACAAAAATCAAAAGAGAAAAGCAGGCCATTCTACATCCATACAAACAACAGATTTTAAAACAAAGAAATCAGTTCAAATCGAAGGAAGAAAAACAGTAAAGCAATAAGCAGATTCAATCTAAGGTAGCCAACGTTTTTCTTTCTCATACGCGCATCAATACATTCATATATACATAAAGATTTCATTTTTATACGTATATATACATAAAAATAAAGAACATATAAAAAATAAAAAAAAGAACAAAAAAATACCCTTTTTCAAAAGTCCGACCATCGTGTACGGTGGCCGGCGGCGACGGAGGTGCGGCAGTAACAGTGGCCTTCTGGGCCGGATTCTGGACTTAGTCCAGGGAAAATGGCTCCCTCTCTCTCTCTTTTCTTCCCTCAACATGCAGAAATGACTTTTTTTTCAAAAATTTTTAACTTATATAGGGGTCTGGAACGGCGTCGTTTTAGGCCTTGCACTTAAGCACTGAAACGGCGTCGTTTCATCATGGATCGGGTCGACCCGACCCGCTCCAGCTAGGGTTCGCGCGTTTTTTTAAGGGAGGAGTTATTTGCGCGTTTAACCCCTCCGTTTTTTCGTGCTTCTACAATCAAATTTTTTCCATTTTTTAATTCGGCCCCAAAATTTATTGCACCTTTCAATTTAGTCCTTGGCTAAGCGCAGCGTTTTAACAGTTGGGAATATTGCGCTTTTGGTCCCTTTAGGTCACGCACGCATTGTAATTTGGCCCGATTTCCCTATTTTGTTTCCAATTTCACCCTAAGAATTCTGTTCTGACCTCAATTTCGTCCCTTTTTGTGTTTTTGTTCTTAAATAGCATTTGTAATATTAATTTCACTAGATTATTATTATATCATTGTTATTTATTATTATTATTATCATTGTTATATTATACCATACTTAATATTATTATTATCATATTTACTCTTATTATTTATAAATATTAGTATATATTATTATTATGTACGAATATATATATACTCTTTAGATATGGTATTTTTACCATCATTATATTTACTATTATATTTAATATATTATTATTCATTTTCCTTACTTTATTATTATGCCATACTTTCTTTTGTATTTTTACTATTATCGTTATTATTATTTTATTATTATCTATTATTTATTAATATTATTGGTACATAGATATGCATGTATGCATTTACGTAGTGTGTTGATATTTGTATTTATTATTATCATTTTTAGTATATGTATATATTATTTGTATTTTTATATATTATGTATATTATTATTTTTATCATACATATTAGTGTATATTTTTAATATCATGTTATTTATATATTTTATTACATATGTATGCATCTTTAATATATATATATAGGTATATCTTTATGTGAAATTGGTATTTTTATGTTTTTAATATTATTATTAAATTTATTTTATTCCTACTATATTTATTATTAATATTAGTACACATATTTTATTATTCTTGTATATGTAGCTTATATATAGTATTATTTTCGTATATTTATTATTCTACCTATTATTTTCACTATCATCACTTATTTTAATTTTATTTTAATGTATTTTTCATATATGTCATGTACATACATTTTCAATATTCATTTTATACATATATATGTATATATTATGTATATATTTTAACAATACAAGTTATATATATATATATTTACTATATTATGTATAGATTTCAAATACTATATATAGTATATTTCGATACTATTACTATTTATATATATATATATTACGTACATACTCTTAATATCATTATTATACGCGTATACATGTACATTCACCATTTCCATTTCATGTTTAATTCTCGTATTACGTCCAATATCGCATACATCTTTATTGTTTGTAATATTATTGTCATACTTATATTTACTTCAATATACTTCTGGATTTGTCTTCTATTTATTTTTATTTATTAATTTGCTTTGCATTATTTTAAAAATCTTATTTTTGTTTTTTAATAAGTAAGGCAATGTATCGATTTAACATTAAGACGTAGATTTCATCGCTATGTTGGATGGAATTTGTCGGCCCATATTAAAAACGAAACACTCTTCTGAAAAACTGAAAAAAACTAAAATTTCTCGTCTTTTCAATCGGATCACGACTAAATGTTACATTGAACTCGTATTTTTGAAAATCAAGACAACACGTGTTTTATAATATACCAATTTTGGGCGTCGCGAGGTTGCTAATACCTTCCTCGCGCGTAACCGACTCCCGAACCCTAATTTTTTCTCTGGATTTTGACGTAGACCTAAACTCGGCCTTCTTTTTATTTTAAAAATAAATTCATTAGGTGTCCGATCACACCTATAAAAGGATCGGTGGCGACTCCCTTTTTTATTTATTTCAAATCAAACTTCAGTTTTCAAGTTTTCACTAAATCGCCACAATTAGCGACCAAGTTAAAAATTTTCACGTCGCTACAGCTGGCGACTCCGCTGGGGACCGCATTTTTGAGAGTCGAGTTGAATTAAACGCGTGTTGTCAAAATTTTCAAAATTCCTTGTTCAAATTAATATTTAGTCGTGATCCTAAAATTGTGTTTTTAAAAAATCATATATTTGCATCATGTTGTATATATTCTTCTAACTGGTTTTATCTGGTTGTTTTTCAGCTTTAAATTATTATGGTTTTAGTTTTGGTTTAGTTTTTAAATAAAATGAAAGGTTTGGGAGTTTCTCCCCACACACCGTGCACGTGCATCTTTGCATAACATGAGCTCTATACCCGGGCTCCGCCGTTTAAGTGAAAGTAAACGCTATGCCTTCGTGAGTTAACTCGTCCTTCCGCACAGGCTAGTGAATACTTTCGGATTACATATGATTTATGCTTTCGTGAGTTAACTTGTCCCTCCGCATAGGCATAAGTAAATGTAATCCCTCGAATTGAACTCGTGAGCCTGTAATGGGCTACGACCGAGGCTTCGTACTAATCTTAGTAGATGACAGTACGGACAATTCGAGTACCTGTATAGAACTGAAACCGCATATAGTGAACCGTAGAAGCCACTTAATTAGAGCCATGCCGAACCTCCATCTGTTAATAGTCACCAAAATAAGTACATAGGAGAAACGCCTCTTCCTTTCTTATTTCTTTGACATTTACACTTTCTATTTTGATTTTCCGTAATTCATATTTGTTGTACTAACCAAGATGTTTGTCTGTGTTCTTATTTTTCATCATGCATCATAGGCATCATACTAGGAAGGTGTTGACTAGAGATCGGTTGCCAAAAAAACGGGTTTCTAATGGAAGAGTCAATTATACAAACAATCGAGAAGAATGCCGTGGTTCGGGATTGGCCTCTGAAAACTCAGAAAAAAAAAGGGATAGTCTAGTGGAGGGATGTATTGCCAATCTGCCCGAGCACGTAACTGTGAATGTTCGCCAGAATAACCTTGAAGATTTGGTTCGGGTTTGGAATCAATGGGACTCAGACACTAGGGGTATCTTTACTGAAAGATATGGGGACATAGCCAACTTGATTCTTTGTCAACGTGAGCGAACGATTGATCCAAGCCATGGTCAGATTTTGGGATCCGGCTTACCAATGTTTTACCTTCAATCGAGAAGATATAACTCCGACTATAGAGGAGTACGTTGCTTTGCTTCGTGTTGAAAATGCGCAATTCTATAAAGTATATGTGAAGGAGCCTAAGCTAATAACCTTCAAGAAGAAGTTAGTAAGATTGACAGACATGACTGACGCATGGGCCGAAAAACAGATAAAGAAGAAGAATGAAACCATTTGCATTCCATGGTCTTCCCTACGAGAATTTGTTCTGAACCATCCTGACATGTTGAAAAGGGTAAATCTATTCGCTTTAGCCATTTACGGTTTGATCATCTTCTCGAAAGTCCTTGGACACATAGAAGTTGCGGTGGTGGATTTCTTCGAAAGATTAAAACAAGGAATCAACCCTGTCCCAACTATCCTAGCCGAGACCTTCAGATCCCTGAGTAGTTGTCGGAGGAAAGGGGGAGGACGATTTATTGGATGCACACAGTTGCTCAATGTTTGGATCTTGAGTCATTTCTGGAAAGTAGAGCGCATACCGTACCACATGTTTTCAAAAACCTTCACCCCATTAGAAGCCTATATTGAGAGAGAATGGCCAAAGGATGTCACCGAAGAACATTGGGTTTCAGTTTTTCAGAACCTTCGAGCTGAAGATGTAACCTGGAGAGCACCGTGGATCCGCCCTTTGGTTCTATTATACAAGGTTGGAAATCAAGATTGAGTACCACTACTCGGGCTATGAGGAGGAATTGGATACACTCCGTTAATGGTCCAGAGGTAATTTTCTTCACGATAATTCATACCCGCCACTGGAGGATTACCGCAGTCCGAGTTTACTTTTGCGGGTGAAGACTATATGAAGAGGGTCCGAGGCGCTGCAAAATCTTAGAAGGAAGTTCATCTGATGGAGTTGGCCCTGTATGCTGATACTCTCACTCAAGATTATGACGTATGGAGAATGCAACGGGTGAATAGCCAGCGAGTTTCGTCAATGAGTTACGCCTTTCAAAATCCCTTCTTGAAGGAAATGTCGTCCGAGTTAGAAGTGGCAAGACAAGAGTTTGAACGCGAAAATACCAAGATGTCAAGAGACCTCAGTGCTCTTCAAGAAGAAAATTACCAGTTGAAGATCGACGTTCAGATTGAAAGGTCCAAAACCGAGAAAGTACAAAAAGAAGTTAAAATCGTAAGAAATGACTTGAGGGACCTCCATCTAGAAAATAAGAAATTAAGAGGCACTATAAAGAATAGTGGGCTGGGCAAGTCATCAGCAGAATGGAAAGAAGAATTAAGCAACATCAAAGGAGAGATGGAATTCTGGAAAGGGAAAGCAAAGAAAGAAGAAGAAAAGGCTGCGCGGGCTATGATGGAGCTAAGGAAGAAGAACGCCGAATATGAAGCTGTGTCTGCCGAGGTAATGACTAGTCGATCTAAGCGTCAAGAACTAAAAGAGAGGATACAAGAGTTAAAAGACATGCTGCAAGATCGTCAACAACAACTAGATACTCTCTTGAAGGCTTTGGAAGAAAAGAATAGTCAGTATGATAGAGACGTTCGTGCTTACGAAGAGGGCCTCCAAGAAAAAGAAATGCAACTTAGCTATTTGATCAATGAAGTTCGTGGGGTAACCATGCACGTGGTATAATTATCGAAAGAAGCTGAAATTCTCATTTGCCAATTCCCTCCAAGTCAAAGATCAGACATATCAGAATTCTTAGCATGAGTAAAGAAATATGGCGATATAGCTAGGAAGTTTGTGTAATGGCTGAATCGAAAATGGCAAAATGTTTTGTAATGGACTCTTTTGATGAATGAAATGCCTAAATAGGGGCTATCTTGAAATCAACACCAACTTATTGCATTTCTTTCACGACTAACATTCATGTGACATTTATGCATTCATTCATTCATTCATTACATATCCCATAATCGTTCGCTGAGGTTAAAACATACAATTCGCAGTTGTAATACCACAAGACTGGAACCACGTCATTCGTATAGAACGCGCCGACAAGCTAGAGTAATGGAGGCCGAATTCAATGAAAGGATTGAAAGGATGGAAAGAATTCAAAGGGAATTACAAGAGCAGTTGGCCAAGTCGTAGCAAGAGACAAGAGACTTAATGGTGAGATCTCGAGAAGAATCACTCGAACAAAGAGACCAAATGGCCAAGATGATGGAAATGATGTCAGCTATAGTAAAAGGAAAGGGACCTATGAACCCTGACGTTGTGGAACCACAGTCAATGGTTAATCACGATAAGGATCTGCCCCATCAGCCAAGATTTACTCCACCGCACGCCCACGCAACACAAAGAGGGTACGCTCAATGGGAGTCTACAGGCCTGGAGCAACGACCTGCGCCACCTGCTAATCTGGGGTAAGGAATGTTCGTATCAAACCCGGGGGCTAGTTCTGCTGATCCACTCGTTCCAGATTTGGACGATCCAGCAGAGATAGCCAGGTTGAAATCGGATAATCACGATGCAAATGAGAAATATAGGAGCCTAGAGGAAAGACTCAAAGCGATAGAAGGCACTGAAGTCTTCTCCGTACTAGGTGCTAAAGAACTCAGTTTGGTGCCCGATCTAATTCTGCCTCCGAAGTTCAAGGTGCCTGATTTCGAAAAGTACGATGGGGCAAGATGCCTAAAAGCGCATCTCATCATTTTCTGCCAGAAGATGACTGGCTATATGAACGAAGATAAGTTACTCATACACTGTTTTCAAGATAGTCTAGTAGGATCGGCTCTTCGGTGGTATAACCAGCTTAGTAGGGAAAAGATCCGATCTTGGAAGGACTTGGCATCAGCATTCTGTGAGCAGTACAAGCATGTATCGGATATGGTGCCAGACCGGATGACCTTGAAAATGATGGAGAAAAAGCCGTCAGAAACTTTTAGACAGTATGCGCAAAGATGGAGGGACGTCTCGGCCCAAGTGGAACCCCCACTAACAAAAACGAAGATAACCGTTCTCTTTATCAACACTTTAAAGGCGCCGTTTTATGACAAGTTGGTAGGAAGTGCCATAAAGGACTTTGCGGATATTGTGATATCCGGGGAACTTATTGAAAATACCATAAAAAGCAGTAGAATGGAAGGTCAAGAAAGTTCAAGAAGGGTAGCGCCCATGAAGAAGAAAGAACCAGAAGCTTATATGGTGGGAATGGGAAGCTGATATACCCCTAATCCATATCCAAGCCCACTCTGATCTCGAAATTATCCATTTTCGAATTTCTATTATCCCCCTCAAACCCCTTATTACCAAGCACCACCTCATTCCTATCCCGTATACGCCACGGACAACCAAAGACCCGTCACCACATTCCCACAAAACACTCTACCCGCTTAAAGCTAACCCAGAAATGAACCAAGACCAGCAAGGCCCAATCCCAAGAGGCCGCAATTTACCCCTATCCCTGTGTCGTATGGGGAACTGTACCCAAAACTCTTGGAGAAGCAATTAATATTTCCCCATTACATGGCACCCCTTAAACCTCCATATCTGAAGTGGTACGATCCAAACGTTAGTTGTGCATACCATGCTGGGAACCAGGGGCATTCCACGGAGAATTTCCTAGCCTTTAAAAGGAGAGTTCAAAGACTCATTGATGCGGGCGTCCTACGATTTGATAGTGCCAGTAACGCAACTAGGAACCCGTTCCCTAACCATACCGAAGGAAATGTGAGCGCAGTGGGGAAAGAGGACGAATGGCAAGTCAGAAGATATGTTTCGGAAATAAGGACGCCTCTACAGAAAATCTGGGAGGTACTGATTAAGAAAGGATTGCTCTGTCACCCCGATAGAATTTTCGGAGAAGAAGGTCAAAGTTTTTGCGATTTCTATGAAATTGTAAGACAAGACATTCAATCGTGTGAGGAATTTAAAAGGTTGCTTCAAGACTGGATGGACAATAAGGAGATTAAGGTCCTTAACAAAAAGGAAGAAGCCAACGAAAGAGAAGTATGCGCCTCTGACAGCCAATCATCAGGTTTCCCTTATAGTGCTGATCGGCCGTTAGTAATTTATTACGACACGAAGAAGGAGCCGGTGAAACCGAAAGTGATAATCGAAGTATCATCTCCTTTCCCTTACAAGGACGACAAGGCGGTGCTGTGGAAATATGACGTCAACATCGTCACACCTGAAGTTGAAAAGTCCGAAGCCACAACTGGAGATGTTGGGGAGGTAGGCCATTTTACCCGCAGTGGGCGGTGCTATTCTAAAGAAGTCGAGCCGGCAAAAAAGAATAGTGACTTGAAACAGAAAGGAAAAACACTAATGCATGTGACCGAAGATGAGCATGAAACTGTGCCTGAACAAGAAGCTAAAAAGCCTGTGGACGAGGAGGAAGCACAGGAGTTCTTGAAATTTATTAAGCACAGTAAGTACAATGTGGTAGAACAATTGAATAAGCAACCAGCACGAATCTCGGTTTTATCTCTACTGTTAAATTTAGAACCACACTGGAACGCTCTGCTGAAAGTGTTAAATCAAGCTTATGTGGCAAACAATATATCCGTTGAAAAGTTGGATAGGTGGGTGAACAACTTGAATGCGGATAATTTTATTTCTTTTTGTGATGATGAAATACCGCCCAATGGTAGAGGCTCAGTGAAAGCATTGCATATCACAACCCGTTGTAAGGGCTACATAATATCGAACGTGCTTATCGATAATGGGTCGGCACTCAATGTCATGCCTTTAGCCACGCTTTCCAGAATTTCGAAGGATCTGTCCTATTTAAGACCCTGTCATTCCACAGTAAGGGCATTCGATGGGACAAGGCGTGAAGTCATGGGAAAAATTGAGATCCCTCTAGAAGTGGGTCCTTACATATATGATGTCGAGTTCCAAGTCATGAAAATTACACCTTCATATAACTGCCTTTTGGGAAGACCTTGGATCCATTCCGCTGGAGCGGTCCCATCATCCCTCCATCAAAAGGTGAAATTTATCATGGATGGCTGTTTCGTCACTGTCGAGGGAGAAGAAGACATTGTAGCATCTATTTCTACTGACACACCATACATCAAAGTGAGTAAAGATGCTATAGAATGTTCCTTCCGATCTCTTGAAATTGTTAATGCCACTTTTGTCGCTGAGGGAAACAAAATTCTGGTGCCAAAACTGTCGAGAAATACCATAATGGGTGTCAGATTGACTGTAGGAAGGGGAGCTGGAGCGAGAAAAGGTTTAGGGAGATATCTGCAACGAATAGTCAGGGCTTTAAAGCCAGTACACCACAAGACCCGATACGGTTTGGGATTCCAACCGGACATACGTCAAAAATGGAAACAGTAGAAGAAAGATCAAGAAAGAAGGATCGCAAGAAACTTAGGCTGAGAAATAGAATGGGAACCCATAATGTACCCTCCTTTGTCAAAAACATTTACATCTGCAGGAATGATATACCCCGAGCAAGATAATCCACGAAGCACGATGTCATTAATTGAAAGGGGCCTTCAGAATGTCAGTATAAATGTCATTGACAAAGGAAGTGATACAATTAAAGATGTTTCAATGATACGCCCTTGTCCTCCTGGATTTGTTTTGAACAATCGGACTGCTGTGGAGCTCCTTATAGTTTCTAAATCTTCTCCAGAGTAATGCTCAATATTAATACTATTCTTTTTGTGTGCCCCTACGAAATAGTAGGGATTCTTTTGTAAGAGCTTATGATTTGCTCTTTATCATTTAAATGAACATCAATGAAGATGCATTTTGTCACGATCTTTCGCATTATCACTAATTTCATAATCATTTCCTCATTTCATAGTCTATCCTTACATTTGCCTCATGCCATGTCATAACATTTCGTTTGTTGGTTCCAATACTTGGATGCCCCTCTATAGTTTCCTTTTCTATTCAACTTTCAGGTGCTTAGATATCAACTGCATGAACAAACCCGTTACGAGTCTTGAAATCAATTTTGAGAAGGCTGTTTGTTTAGGAGAATTCGAAGCCGAAGAAAATGCTGAAGATTATGTCTCGTCTCCTGACTTGCAAAGAATGGTGGAACAAGAGGATAAACAAATTTTGCCTCATCAAGAATCTGTTGAAACAATAAATTTGGGAACTGAAGAAAGGAAGCAAGAGGTGAAGATTGGGACCTCCATTTTAGGGGGCACCAGGCATAATTTGATTGCTTTGCTCCTCGAGTACAAAGATATATTCGCATGGTCATATCAGGACATGCCAAGATTGGATGAAGATGTAGTGGTCCATAAGCTCCCATTAAAGCCAGAATGCAAACCCATTCAACAGAAGCTAAGACGGATGAGACCTGAGATGTTGTTGAAAATAAAAGAGGAAGTCAAGAAACAATTTGATACTGGCTTCCTACAAGCCTCCAAATATCCAGAATGGGTGGCTAACATAGTCCCAGTACCAAAGAAAGACGGCAAAGTACGAATGTGCGTGGATTATCGTGACCTGAATCGAGCAAGTCCTAAAGATAATTTTCCCTTACCACACATTGATACGTTGGTGGATAACACAGTAAAACATTCATTGTTTTCTTTCATGGATGGATTCTCGGGGTATAATCAGATCAAGATAGCCCCTAAGGATATGGAGAAAACTACTTTCATAACAATGTGGGGAACATTCTGCTACAAGGTAATGCTATTTGGATTGAAGAATGCTGGGGCAACATATCAGAGGGCAATGGTGACGTTATTCCATGACATGATACATAAAGAATTAGAGGTCTACATCGACGATATGATTGCTAAATCCCGAGGGGAAGAAGAGCATGTAGTGAACCTGAAGAAGTTGTTCGACTGACTGAGAAAGTTCCAGCTAAAGCTCAATCCGGCCAAATGTACGTTTGGGGCTACCTCAGGAAAATTGTTAGGCTTCATTGTCAGCAAGAGAGGTATTGAAATTGATCCAGATAAGATAAAAGCCATACAAGAACTACCACCTCCGCGCACGCAAAAGAAAGTCAGAGGATTTTTAGGGAGGTTGAACTACATTGCTCGGTTCATTGCTCAACTTACCAACCAGTGTGACCCAATCTTTCGGCTTCTTCGAAAATATAACCCGGGAGAATGGAATGAGGAATGCCAAGTGGCCTTTGATAAGATAAAACAATATTTGTCTAGTCCTCCAGTGCTAGTATCGCCAACCCCGGGAAGGCCATTGATATTGTATTTGACTGTGTTCGAGAATTCAATGGGTTGCGTACTGGGGCAACATGACGAGTAAGGAAAGAAAGAAAAGGCGATCTACTACCTCAGCAAAAAGTTCACTGAATATGAGGCAAAGTATCCGTCCATTGAAAAATACTGTTGCGCTCTGGTTTGGGTAGCTCGGAGACTTAGGCAATATATGTTGTATAATACGACATGGTTAATTTCAAAGCTGGATCCAATAAAGCATATGATGGAATCACCTGCACTCTCAGGAAGAATGACACGATGACAGATCTTACTATCGGAATACGACATTGCCTATGTAAGTCAAAAGTCGATAAAAGGAAGTGTAATAGCTGACTTTTTAGCAACTCGAACAACGGATGAATACGAGCCATTGAAATTTGATTTCCCGGATGAAGACTTGATGTGTATTATAGAAAAGGAATGCGAGTCATCAAAGGAAAAGTCATGGAAAATGAGCTTTGATGGCGCATCGAATGCCTTAAGGCATGGGATTGGAGCAGTCTTGGTAACACCAAAAGGGAACCATTATCCGTTCACTGCCAGGCTGAATTTCTTCTGTACCAACAACATAGTGGGATATGAGGCCTACATCATGGGACTTCGTGCAGCTATTGAACGAAACATCAAAATCTTAGAGGTGTATGGAGACTCAGCGTTAGTGATTTACCAAACCCGTGGAGATTGGGAAGTGAAAGATTCAAAATTAGTCAAATACAGCGATTTAGTGGCAGGACTGATTAAAGAATTCAAAGAGATAACTTTTAATTACTTCCCACGAGAAGAAAACCAATTGGCTGATGCCCTAGCCACTTTGGCTTCAATGTTCAAAGCAAACAAAGAAACAGAAATTATGCCTCTTCAAATGAGCATATATGAAGTCCCTGCACATTGTTTCAGCATTGAAAAAGAGCCAGATGGACGACCATTGTTCCATGATGTCTTAGAATATATCAAGAATCAAAGATATCCTGAACAAGCAAATGAGAACAACAAAAGGACAATCAGAAGAATGGCAGCGGGATTTGTTTTTATTGGGGACATCCTGTACAAAAGAGGAAAAGATCAGGTGCTCTTGAGATGCGTAGATGCTGTTGAAGCCAGAAAAATACTTGAAGATATCCATAAGGGAATCTGTGGGACACATGCCAATGGTTTTACTATGGCTAGGAAGATTATGAGACTCGGTTATTACTGGTTGACGATGGAAAGCGACTGCATTAGCTTCACAAAAAAACGCCATGAATGTCAAATTTATGGCGATAAGATTTATGTAGCCCCTTCGCCCCTTCATGTCATGACCTCTCCGTGGCCTTTTTCTATGTAGGGCATGGATGTTATAGGGTCAATTTCCCCAAAAGCTTCTAATGGACACCGGTTTATCTTTGTGGTTATTGATTACTTTACAAAATGGATAGAAGCCGCTTCGTTTGCCAATGTGACGAAGACTGCAGTTTGCAGGTTTTTGAAAAAGGAAATCATTTGTCGATATGGTTTGCCTGAAAGAATCATTTCAGATAATGCAATGAATCTGAACAATAAGATGATAAAGGAGGTGTGTAAACAATTTCAAATAAAGCATCATAACTCATCACCCTATCGCCCGAAAATGAACGGAGCTATTGAAGCGGCCAACAAGAATATTAAGAAGATTATTGGGAAAATGACCGAGACATATAAAGACTGGCACGAAAAGCTACCATTTGCTTTGTATGCATATCGCACATCTGTGCGGACATCTACGGGAGCAACTCCTTTCTCTCTGGTCTATGGAATGGAAGCTGTGCTACCCATCGAAGTTGAGATCCCCTCTCTACGAGTCTTAATGGAATCAAAACTAGAAGAAGCAGAATGGGTTCGAGCTCGATATGACCAGTTAAACCTTATTGAAGAAAAACGTCTGAAGGCAATCTATCATGGACAGATGTACTAGAAGAGAATGATCGCAGCCTATGATAAGAAAGTACGACTAAGAGAATTCCATGAAGGAGAACTCGTGCTGAGAAAGATTCTCCCAATACAAAAAGATCTACGAGGAAAATGGGCACCAAATTGGAAAGGACCATACGTCGTAAAAAAGGCATTCTCGGGTGGAGTTTTGATTCTCACTGAGATGGATGGGAAGGAGTTACCTAATCCAGTGAATTCAGATGCTGTGAAGAAATATTATGCCTAAAAAAAAGGGATCAAGGTGAAAACCCAAAAAGGGCGTCTTGACGAACAAAGATAATCAAGGTAAAAACCCAAAAAGGGCGTGTTGATTAACACAAAAAAATTAGGATGAAAACCCGAAAGGGCCTTCTAATGAAGCAAACACTGGTTAAAAAAAGGCAGTTGAACGGTGGGTCAAACAGCGAGACTACAGTATTTGAAACATTTCTGAAAACTCGAAATCTTCTACGCAAGAAGCCATGCTCGAAAAGATTCTTGATTGAGGAACATAGAAGAGTCCATGCGTTGAATATCTAGAGCATTTGTATCCATTGAATGCGATCCCTTTGCTCTTTATGGCATTTTTTATTATCATTGATTAACTTTCTTTGTTTGCTACATTTGAAATAAATAAATGTGAAGTATCCTTTAGTCCCTACCTAACCATTTTCATGCATCTCATTATGTGGCTCATTTACATGATAAATAGTGAAATGACATACTCTAAACAAAAGAAATGTTATGCATTACCCAGATAAGAATTTGATAAGTACAAGAGCCTCAAAGCAAGGACAAAGTTCATCCTGTACAAAAGAGTAATATCTGAGAAACGTAGATTACTCGTGAAGCTAGAGGACGGGTACAGGGCCTGAAGAGAAAGTCAAGAGTCAAAACAATGAACGCAGATCATCAAAAATCATGATAGAAAGGGGTATATGACAAACAAGCCCAAGGCGCATAGCATGATCATGTAGGCATAAAGGCATTTAAGACCAACATGTGCATATCATGATAACATCATGCATGACATACACAGGTACTCCAGCAGAGCAAGAAATTTTGAATGATAGTTATACTGGATCAAGGAAAAGACACCTGAGTTCCACCAGATGACATCTTTTGGTATTTTGATGTTTTTATTTCTGTTTTCAAACAAAAATCAATTCATATTGCTAGAGGTGAATTGAGCCTCAGGGCACGCTGAGGTATTTTCAATTTATTTTTCAAAAATATCAACTCATATTGCGAGAGGTGAGTTGAGCCTTAGGACACACTGAGGTATTTTCGATTTCCCTTTTTTTCAATTTATGCTTTTCAAAAATCAACTCATATTGTGAGAGGTGAGTTGAGCCTTAGGGCACGCTGAGGTATTTTCGATTTATGTCTTTCAAAAATCAATTCATATTGCTAGAGGTGAATTGAGCCTCGGGTCACATGCCAAGGTATTTTCAATTTATGTTTTTCAAAAATCAATTCATATTGCTAGAGGTGAATTGAGCCTTGGGTCACATGCCGAGGTATTTTCAATTTATGTTTCAAAAAAATCAACTCATATTGCGAGAGGGAAGTTGAGCCTCAGGACACGCTGAGATATTTTCAATTTCTATTTTTTTCAATTCATATTTTTAAAAAATCAACTCATATTGCGAGAGATGAGTTGAACCTCGGGTCACATGCTGAGGTATTTTCAAATTCTATTTTCATTTCTATTTTTCAAAAATCAATTCATATTTCGAGAGGTGAGTTGAACCTTGGTTCACATACGGAGGTATTTTCAATTTCTGTTTTTTCAATTTATATTTTTCAAAAATCAACTCATATTGCGAGATGTGAGTTGAACCTAGGGGCACGCTGAGGTATTTTCAAATTCTATTTTTCAAAAAATCAACTCATATTGTGAGAGGTGAGTTGAGCCTCGGGTTACATGTCGAGGTATTTTCAAAATCTGCTTTTCAATTTCAAATAGACTAACTCATATTACGAGAGGTGGGTTGAGCCTCGGCTCATGTGCTGAGCTACTTTCAATTTCTATTTTCAAAAGTCAACTCATATTGCGAGAGTCAATTCATATTGCAAGAAATGAGTTGAGCTCAGGATCACATGCCGAGCAAAGAATAAAGATTGGAGCTGATGAAGGACACCAGATTTGGCCTCCCTGAAGTCGCAGTGAAGCAGGCCAAAGTTGCAAGTCTTGTCTCCCTAAAGTTGCAGTGGAGCTGATCAAGGATATTAAATCTTGCCTTTCTAAAGTTACAGAAGAGAAAATCACAAACCTCATCTCGCTGAAGCGATAGAGAAGTGGATCGAAGTTGTAGACCTGATCTTTATGAAGCTGCATGGAAGCAGATCGAAGCCACAAATCTAATATTCTTGAAGTTACATTGGAGAAGATCGAAGCTACAAGGCGTATATCAGAAGATGCAGTGGATTGAACCAAAGCTACAAGACACAGTGGATTGGAAAGAGACTGCCTGAACAAGAAGAGCACCAACGAAGTCAATACTCAACAAGACTGGGCAAAATTGGCCTTCCTTTGTATCTTTGCTCTATTCCCGTTACACGACAATGAGCAAAGAGGGGCAGCTGTTGTAGGCTAATTTTGGGCCTGTGTATATTAATATTACATGGGCCCATTTATAACCCAATCCCTAAACCCCTTAACCCATTTCAAACCCATACCCGAAGCCTAATAATCAAGTCCAATTCTAATCAAATCCCCTAGCCCAAATACTACTAACCCAAAACCTAAACTTAACCTAGCCCAATACCCCAAAATTTAACCCAAATAACTACTACCCAATTTTGACCCACCTAAATTTAGCCCAATAGAAGCCCAAATCCTACCAAACCCTAGCCCATCCCAATCAAATCAACAACCAAACCCTAGGTGCGCCACACCTAGGGTCTTCCGTCTTCTGCTGTCTGCCATGGCCACCAACTCTCCCCACTTGCCCCCTGTCACCGGATTGCTCCACCTGCACAACAAATGAAACACGCAAGCAGCAAGAATAGATTAGAGAGCAATGTAAATGGCTATAAAGGCCGATCTAAACAATTGTAAAAAGGAAAGGTTCTTAAAAATACAAAAATCAAAAGAGAAAAGTAGGCCATTCTACATCCATACAAACAACAGATTTTAAAACAAAGAAATCAGTTCAAATCGAAAGAAGAAAAACAGTAAAGCAATAAGCAGATTCAATCTAAGGTAGCCAACGTTTTTCTTTCTCATACGCGCATCAATACATTCATATATACATAAAGATTTCATTTTTATACGTATATATACATAAAAATA
Source organism: Gossypium arboreum (assembly GCF_025698485.1). Lineage (NCBI taxonomy): Eukaryota > Viridiplantae > Streptophyta > Magnoliopsida > Malvales > Malvaceae > Gossypium > Gossypium arboreum. The sequence continues at coordinate 134,906,668 of NC_069075.1, forward strand.
AAGAACATATAAAAAATAAAACAAAAAAACAAAAAAATACCCTTTTTTAAAAGTCCGACCACCGTGTACGTTGGCCGGCGGCGACGTAGGTGTGGCGGCAACGGTGGCCTTCTAGGCTGGATTCTGGACTTAGTTCAGAGAAAATGGCTCCCTCTCTCTCTCTCTCTTTTTCCCTCAACATGCAGAAATGACTTTTTTTTCAAAATTTTTCAACTTATATAGGGGTCTGGAACGGCGTCGTTTTAGGCCCTGCACTTAAGCACTGAAACGGCGTCGTTTCATCATGGATCGGGTCGACCCAACCCGCTCCAGCTAGGGTCCGCGCGTTTCTTTAAGGGAGGAGTTATTTGAGCGTTGAACCCCTCCGTTTTTTCGTGCTTCTACAATCAAAATTTTTTCATTTTTTAATTCGGCCCCAAAATTTATCGCACCTTTCAATTTAGTCCTTGGCTAAGCGCAGCGTTTTAACAGTTGGGAATATTGCGCTTTTGGTCCCTTTAGGTCACGCACGCATTGTAATTTGGCCCGATTTCCCTATTTTGTTTCCAATTTCACCCTAAGAATTCTGTTCTGACCTCAATTTCGTCCCTTTTTGTGTTTTTGTTCTTAAATAGCATTTGTAATATTAATTTCACTAGATTATTATTATATCATTGTTATTTATTATTATTATCATTGTTATATTATACCATACTTAATATTATTATTATATTTACTCTTATTATTTATAAATATTAGTATATATTATTATTATGTACGAATATATATATATACTCTTTAGATATGGTATTTTTACCGTCATTATATTTACTATTATATTTAATATATTATTATTCATTTTCCTTACTTTATTATTATGTCATACTTTCTTTTGTATTTTTACTATTATCGTTATTATTATTTTATTATTATCTATTATTTATTAATATTATTGGTACATAGATATGCATGTATGCGTTTTACGTAGTGTGTTAATATTTGTTTTATTATTATCATTTTTAGTATATGTATATATTATTTGTATTTTTATATATTATGTATATTATTATTTTTATCATACATATTATGTATATATTTTTTAATATCATGTTATTTATATATTTTATTACATATGTATGCATCTTTAATATATATATAGGTATATCTTTATGTGAAATTGGTATTTTATGTTTTTAATATTATTATTACATTTATTTTATTCCTACTATATTTATTATTAATATTAGTACACATATTTTATTATTCTTGTATCGTAGCTTATATATAGTATTATTTTCAGTATATTTATTATTCGCCTATTATTTTCACCATCATCACTTATTTTAATTTTATTTTAATGTGTTTTTCATATATGTCATGTACATATATTTTTCAATATTCATTTTATACATATATATGTATATATTATGTATATATTTTAACAATACAAGTTATATATATATATATATTTTACTATATTATGTATAGATTTTAAATACTATATATAGTATATTTACGATACTATTACTATTTATATATATATATTACGTACATACTCTTAATATCATTATTATACGGCGTATACATGTACATTCACTGTTTCCATTTCATGTTTAATTCTCGTATTACGTCCAATATCGTATACATCTTTATTGTTTGTAATATTATTGTCACACTTATATTTATTTCAATATACTTCTGGATTTGTCTTCTATTTATTTTTATTTATTAATTTACTTTGCATTATTTCGAAAATCTTATTTTTGTTTTTTAATAAGTAAGGCAATGTATCTATTTAACATTAAGCCGTAGATTTCATCGCTATGTTGGATGGAATTTTTCGGCCCGTATTAAAGACGGAACACTCTTCTGAAAAATCGAAAAAAACTAAAATTTCTCGTCTTTTCAATCGGATCACGACTAAATGTTACATTGAACTCGTCTTTTTAAAAATCAAGACAACACGTGTTTTATAAGATACCAATTTTGGGCGTCGCGAGGGTGCTAATACCTTCCTCGCGCGTAACCGACTCCCGAACCCTAATTTTTTCTCTGGATTTTGACGTAGTCCTAAACTCGGCCTTCTTTTTGTTTTAAAAATAAATTCATTAGGTGTCCGATCACACCTATAAAAGGATCGATGGTGACTCCCTTTTTTATTTATTTCAAACCAAACTTCAGTTTTCAAGTTTTCACTAAATCGCCACAATTAGCGACCAAGTTAAAAATTTTCTCGTCGCTACAGCCATCTTGTGCAATAGCCATTCCACCTGTAATATGTGAAATTTTGTCACATGAAATAACTAAAACCCAAGTATTAGAACTTGATGTCTCGTCTAACATCCGGGCTGTGGTATGTATCTCCTGTTGACTGGGCAAAGAGATAGTTTTCATGACAATTAAATTGTAATTTTTTGCCCTTTATGATATGTTAGATAGGAGTATTACTTTTTGTATATGTAGTATATGGGTTAATAATAAATAAATTCAATTGATAATATTTAGGACTCTCATTACTTATTTTAGCTAAAAAAAAATCGCTTATTGTAAAGAGATCTTATTTTTACAAGAGTTATGGTTCATCTTTTAATTTCAAGTTTAAATTTATATTAATCTTTTATTTTATATCTAATTATTATAATACATATATTATAAATAAACTTTATTCTCGTGTTATTACATTAATAATCAAACGAGTTAATACTATATTATTATAAATAGCACACAAAATGCTAAAAATCTTTCAAAAACTAGAGCTATGTTTGCCATACATCAACTTGTATTTCAATTTCGCAATGCTTAATGTGCTTCAAAGCCAATTTCACACCCTCAATTTCCACCTTTTCCGAGTCTAACATCTTCAATAATTCCGAACGAAGCAGCCCAACCTTCCATTTCACCATCAACACCAACACAACATTTTAATACACAATTTTACAGTGTGGTCCATGCAAGTTTCAATTTAATAGTGCTTAAAAAATAACTTCTGGCTCCAAAATTATTTTTAGAAAAAAAAGTTGTGCTAAACAAGTTATTTTTGTCTAAAATTTTTGGCTTTTGAGAAGTACTTTTGAAAAAGAGAAATTAAAATTTTTAGTTTTTCCTCTCTTAAAAGTACTTTTAGTATTTAATTACTTTTCACCCTTCCAATAACATAATATTTTTCTCCTTTTTTTCTTAGTGCTTAATTACAAATGTGTTAAAATCATTAATTAAAAATAAAAAATTAGAATACTAATTACAAATATTTAAAATATAGTTTATATATTCTAATTAAATTTTATAAATAATTAATATTTATTGCTTAAAATACTTAAACTTTATATTTCATATATTAAAATATTAACAATAAATTATAATAATTTTTTATATTCTTATTAAAATATAACAATATTAATTAATTTAAATATTATTTAAATGCATATTTGTTACTTAATAATAACATGTCTAAAAAAATATTTTATTTCTCAAAAACACTTTTTGACAGCAATAGTAAACCCTCAAATTTTAAGTCAAACTTTTCAAAAATACTTCGAAAAAATATTTTTCTACAATACTTTTCAAAAACATTACTAAATTAGCCCTCAATCTAGCAAGCATCAGCCTTCGAAGGGAACTCCTCAGCCCAAGGCTCAAACCACTCCCAATGTGTATGAATCAAAGTACTATAAAACGTAAGTATATTACTGAGGATCTAATGCTCTCCCAAGTCCATTTTAATATTTAATTTTTTTTTATTACCATACGTACCAGGGATGACTATGTTAGGTATGGATTGCCATTCCCTCATATTATGGTTCTTATCCTTTTATCAAACTTAAATTTTAGATTTAATCTGTATATTTTATTATATAATAATTCATTTTAGATGTGAAGAGTAGATTGTCTTTAGTTATATTATGGTTTTGACTCATTTATTTTATTTAAATTTAAGATTTAATTTTTATACTTTCTTTTTTTTTTTGTAAAATTTGGTCTCTTTGATATCATAATGACATAAGCTAATTTAAATAATTAACACTCTTAACTATTTTGATTAAAATACTTATGTACTTTTCTCTTAAAATCGTCCATTCAAACTCAGCAGAATAAATTTTTTGTTGGAATAATATTCTTTAAAAAATTGACGTCGCATTTTAGTTGAAATAGTTAATTCTATTAACTATTTAGACTAACTAATGACATTATCAAAGTAGAGAAATTAAATTATGTAAAATTGAAGTATAGAAGTTAAATTTACATATTAATAGAGCGAAAATTTAACTTATAAATATAAAAAAAACAAAAGGTAAAATTATAAATAATTTTAAATGCATGAAAATTTACTTAAAATTACATTTATAGTTTTATAACAATATTTTTAAAAATATTTATTCGTGTAATATGTATTTTTTAATCTTTGGTAATAAAGCTTTTACATTTAAATAAAGTAGTGTATTAGTGACAATAAGCTATAAATAATTAATTTAAGCAAATAGCTAGGCTTATGCCCTCCTAAAGCAACTCATGTCTATTAATAAAATATATATGCCTGAATAATACATATATATGTGTTCTTTTTAAGGCATGTCAATTAAAAATGTCAAAAATAATATAATTTATTATATGAAATTTTAAATTTTTAAGGTAGATATGGACTCTGAATATAAACTATAAAACGGACATGAAGAATATAAAAAGAAATAAAATTTTATCTTTATATTTTTAGATAAGTAAAATATTTAAGAAAATAATATGCAAGTACTTTAAAGTTATATATATTTGTGCATTTTGTATACATACATTTAAACTGTTTATTTTTCTTTTAATTTATTTTTATATACATATAAATAATATGAGTTTTTTAAACTTCTATTAAATTAAAATATTTTAAATGACCAAAAAGTGTTTGGGTGCAATGATAAAGTATATTATATTCTTAATGGGAGATTTAAGATTCAAACTTTAGAGACTGCCAAAATCATTTTTTTGAAAAACGAAGAAAAACGAGATTTGAATTCCTTTGCAAGTTTTCACCTTGGCCTCTCCCCTTTTAGGTAGAATATTCCCTGACTGGATTTGAATTCACTAGATTGGGCAAATCTTTGTCATCTATTTCGGTCAATATCAACACCATTCGAGAATAAGCCTTCTTTACTACATAAAGTCATTCCCAGTTTGGCATCCTTTTGTATAGGAAGAATCTTCTTCAATATCAAGTTCTCCTTGTGGAATTCTCTAGGATAAACCTCTTTATAGTAAGCTCGCATCAGTCATTGGACCATGACAGATGGCTTTCAACCTACTCTCTTCAAATTCAACTGATCATATCGGGATTGGATCCATTCTGCCTTATCCAACTTCGGCTCTGACAAGACTCAGAGATAAGGAATCTCTTCTTCAAAACCATTTTTATCCCACAGACTAATGAAATATGCTGCCCCGGCGAAGATCTTAGCCAACGTTCAATGAGTTTAGAAGGTAAATGGTGATTTTTTATGCCAATCTTTACAAGTCTAGGTCATCTTCCCCAGGATTCTTAGTTTTTTTTTTTTTGGCCTTTGCTGCACTGTAATATGGCGTCAAATCTTGAACAGACTGCAAACTTTTGACATTGTGCAATTGTGTTAGACATAATCCTTTCTGCCATTCTTTTTTGACACCCCCTTTTTTTGGGGAGGGATTTGATGACTGTCGACTTAGTAACATTGGCATTTGAAATGACCTTTACCCTTTTCGCGAAGTAATCGATGACCCCCAAGATGAATTAATATCGGTTAGAAGCTTTTGACGAGATCAGCCCCACATGCTCCACATATAGAAAATTTGTGAAGAAATTAAAGAGGCATAAAAGTCTTGTCTTCCTCTATTTGGCATTCATAGCTTGACTGATACAATCCCCTTCCATGGTAGATTAGTAGTACCCGATCCTCATGATTAGCCTGGCAGTCGAAAAAAACATTATCATGTACTTTTTGAACACCCCATAGCATCCTCACGTCTTAGTAGCCTAGGCATATCTTGATGTGATCATGCGAAAACATCTTTGAATTCTTGAGATGACGTCTCACTTTCATCTCTGTAGTGATATAGGCTAGGCTCACAATGTCCACTGACTTTTTGTAAGGTAGGATCCCTTTTTTTTAATCTTATTCTACCATCCTTAACAAATCAATAGATAGGCTACATCTCTGTCATCTTCAAAGTGTTGAGATTCCTTTAGGCCCATATTTTGCTCAAAAGGAGACTCGGAGTCAGTGACGTCGTTGCTCACATCATTGATATATGGGGACCTACTGAAGACAGATTCCAAAGAATAAATGATTCTAAGGATGATTATTTGTATGGTATGATCATGAATGAAGAATAAATGAATTTTTGAAAGAAAGTCCAAATAACAAAAGAATCTAAGAACAAATGTTTGTACAGTACGAAATGGAAAGAAAAGAATATTTACTCAAAATGTTAACAAACATGCATTTTATTGAAATAAGGATTTTGGATATAAGCTTATTTCACAAAAGGATTATTGTTGCTTCTAGGCTTAAAGCAACAAGTGTGTTTTGAATGTTACTCTAGATTAACTCTAAAAATACAAGGATCTCTTCCACAATCCCATTGTTCAAAACACTCCAAGTATGTAAGGGTAGAAGCTTGGGAAAGTCTATTCCTGGGTTCCCTATTCTGATACGTCGTTAATGTTCAGATTCCCCCATATCAAGTCTTGTACTAGAGTCCTGAGCTCGACGTACCCTTGGATCTCATGCCCCTATCCATCATGGAACTTATAATGTTTACCCTTTTAACAGAAAGGTTGGGCAAGGAATTTTCTGCACCAAAGGGATCGTCGAATTTCACTATACCCAAATTGACGAGTCTCTCGATCATCTTTTTAAAAGCAACGTAATTGTCGATCGAATGCCCTGTGATTCCCGCATGGTATTCACACTGGCCGCTTGTATCGTACCATTTAGGGTGTGGAGGTTGTATTGGTTCTAAATAAAAAGGGGATACAACATGTGCGTCAAACAAAATTTGGTACAACTCTCTATACGTGATTGGAACGGGCGCGAACTGGGGTTTTTTCGAGTTCAGTCTTGGATTGGGTTCTTGCCTTGGGGGGACCTGGTGGCTAATAATTGTCGTCCTTGTCTTGCTTACTATAACCAGCTTTGAATAGCCCTTGTTATACCCACTCGCATCATTCGCTTCCTTTTCCTTCTTCTCCAGGGCCTTTAAAGTCCACTCTCCCATTTCCTTTGTTTCTGCCAGAACGATCGGTTTGGCTCGATCATCTTCCGGGTTAAAACCTGAACCCATCGAGAAATTCAACAATGTCGAGGTATCAGCCTGATATTGGGGTCCGATAATGACGGGTGCCCCTTGCATGTCTGGTTGGGTCAGGACGCTTATTGGGGTAAAACTTGGGGAATAGATGATATCTTCATTGTCATCCTCACTATTGACTACTAGGCCACTCATTTTTTTAAATTCTCCGGCCAGTAACTGACTTAACTGGCCCATCATATTTCTTTGGAGTTCTAGCATTTGTTCTCGCATATCTTGTTAAATTTTGATCAATTGCTCTTGCATCTGTATTTGCTTTTGCTCTATTCTCTCCAACCTTTAGTCCATATCCTTTGTTAGTTCTGAAATAATTTTACCTAATTAGGGTCCTTTAGTGAAAGTCTAATACAAATGATGCAAATGCATGGAATGAATGCAAAAGAAAAGAAGGCATTGATTTTGAATTCAATTTCATTAGAACAACTTTTCTAGAAAACAAATTCCTTTACATAAAACGGACTACATATACGGCCTTTCTCTTATATTCCAAGCGAAGACACCTATCTTCCTCTTCATATCCGGATCTTATGGTCGAGTCTTGCGAATTCTCCAAAAGATGTCTATATTAACTCCTTTTTGCTTGATCCAGGCCGCGACTCGTTGATCACTTGTCCCCGCGATACTCGTCAGCTCCTTTAAGAAAGTCAAGACGTGACGACTTTCGAATAATCTTTGTCGGCTTGCATCCTCATGCAATTAAGCAAAGTCTTGTATTTCTTCACGGACTATCAGCCTTCTTTCATTGTGTTTACTTGGACCATATTTAGACAACCGTGTTATAATCCACTTTATCAAGAAATTCGTTTTCTTATGACAAACTGTTCTATTTAGCAATCAAATGTAAATCAACACCTCATTTCTATGATGATGTAATGCAATACAGTTATAAACAAAACAAAACAAAACATGTTAGTACAGGAGAAATAAATAACAAATAAAGCATCTATTCGGGTGTCCACTAGGGGTTCGGAGTGGCTCTAACTAGGGTAAGCTCTTAAGTCTCTCTATATGTGGCTCGGTTCTAGAGTAAGGGTACCTGAACCAGCAGATTCCTCGATCCTCACCCATTATAGGCTCATATGGATCAAGTTTGGTTCAGGGGAATACATTTCCCTATGACCATGTGGAGATGAAAATCTCACGAAATCATAGGTACGGATGTATCCCAGAAGCAATCGACTAGCCTATGCGGAGGTGAAAACCTCACGAAGGCATAGCTTCTCACTCCAACTTAAAAGGTGTGACCACAGCGGTCATGCAATGCAATGTGCGAGGATATATGCATAAGAAAAACTCGAAGCAATAAAGAAAATAGGAAAAATAATGAAAATCGTAAGAAAAACGGATGAAATGCAATGAAGGGATCATAAGTTTAAAACGAGTTTTCAATTTTCGACAAAGGACAAAAATTAATCAATTTATGGCTCGACTCTCAAGGTCCCCAGTGGAGTCGCCAAGCTGTCGAAACTATTTTTTTAAAAACGAAGAAAAACGGGGATCGACTTTGATAACGAAATATGGAGTCGCCACCAATCCTTTTTATTTAGGTGTGATTGGATCACCTAATAAAGCATTTTATTCCATTTAAACCAATTTTGGCCTACGTAAATTTGAGAAAATGGGTTCGGGAGTCGGTTACGTATGAGGAAGGATTAGCACCCTCACTACGCCCAAAATTGGTACCAAATTGATTAAGTATTGTCCTTATGTCTAAGTTTTAAAGCTATTTTTTGAAATATGGTTCCTTTTTGTAGCGACGTAAAAAAATTTTGCTTCGGTCGCTAATTGAGGCGATTTATTGAAAATTTGAAAACCGACTTTCAATTTTATAAAAAAGGGAGTCGCCACCGATCCTTTTTCCTAGGTGTGATCGGACACCTAATAAATCCTCTCTTTTTTTTAAAAAAAAAAATTTAAACGAAATGAAGGCTGAGTTTAGGTCTACGTCAAAAGATAGAGAAAAAATAGGGTTCGGGAGTCGATTACGCACGAGGAAGGTATTAGCACCCTCGCGACGCCCAAAATTAGTATCTCGTTAAACATGCGTTGTCTTGAATTTTAAAATTGCGAGTTCAATATAACATTTAATCGTGATCCGATTAAAATACGAGAAATTTCATTTTTTTTTATTTCTTTCGAGAAGGACATTCCGTTTTTAACACGAGTCGATTGATATTCACCCAACATAGCGATGAAATCGACGACTAAATTTTAAATCGGTACGTTGCCTTACTTGTTGAAATTAGTTTAAAAACATGAATGAAAATATTTCTAGATAAAAAAAATAAAAGTAAAAGAAAACTAATATTGATGTTGAAATATGATATGAACTAATATGCTAAATTCGGAACAGACAAATAATAATAAAAAGTTAAGAATATCTGAAGCAAATAATATATAAAACATTAACAATGTATATGCGATAATAACAATATAAAGCAATAATAATGCATACAGTATTAAACATGATAATAATAGTAATAATGCAAATATGAAATAGTAGTGAACATATATATATAAAACATATAATACTAGATTAAAAAATATATATACAATATATATTGAAGACAATAATAATATAAAAAACTAATAATAACGATATATGAATATATACATATATGTATTAAAATATATACGTAATAATAGGAATAAAAGGTATATACATAGTATTAAAAATATGTATATAATATAGCGTTAAAAATACATACATAATATAGTTATTAAAAAATATATACATAAGATAATATGTAAAAATGTAATATAGTATTAGAAATATATACATGACATATATAAAATACCATATTAAAAAGATATATATCGTAATATATAAAAATGTATACATTGTAGCGACGTGAAAATTTTTTAGCTTGGTCGCTAATTGTGGCGATTTATTGAAAACTTGAAACTAGAATCTCGGTTTTATAAAAGGGGGAGTCGCCACCGATCCTTTTTCCTAGGTGTGATCGGACACCTAATAAATTTATTTTAAAACAAAAGAAATTTGAGTTTGGGTCTACGTTAAAATCCAGAGAAAAAGTAGGGTTCGAGAAGTCGATTCTGCGAGGAAGGTATTAGCACCCTCGCGACGCCCAAAATTGGTATCTCATAAACATGTGTTGTCTTGATTTTCAAAAATACGAATTCAATGTAACATTTAGTCGTGATCCGATTGAAAATACGAGAAATTTTAGTTTTTCGGTTTTTTAGAAAGGTGTTCCGTCTTTAACACGAGCCGGCAAATTCCATCCAACATAGCGATGGAATCTATGACTTAATGTTAAATCGATACATTGCCTTACTTATTAAAATAAATAAGAAAACGTGGATAATTTTTGAAATAATGCGAAGCAAATTGATATGAATTAAACCTAAATAAAAGACAGATCTAGAAGTAAATAACGAATATGACAATAATATTAAAAAGCAATAGCAATGCACGCGATATATTAAACATCATAACAATATCAAACACGAAATAAAAACAATGAATATATATGCAATAATGCTATTAAGAACATGTACACGAAATATATATATAAATAGTAATGGCGTCGAAATATACTATACATAGCATTTAAAACCTATACAAAAATAGTGAAAATATATATATAACTTGTATTATTAAAATATATCATAATATATAAATTTATATGTATAAAATGAATATTGAAAAATTGCATGTACATGACATATATGAAAATATATATACATGATATAATATGAAAATATAATAGAATATTCTACATACATGCATGAGATATAAAATACAACATTAAAAACATATACACGTAGAAAATGCATATATAATATAGCACTTAAACATTTACATAATATATACACATATAATTACAATGTTAAAAACACATTAATATTAATAATAATAATATTGCATAAAGATATACTTATATATATATATATTAAAGATATATACATATATGATAAAATACATGAATAATACGATATTTAATATATACGTAATATGTATAATAAAAATAATAATATACATAATATATATAAAATACACATAATATATATACATATATAACACAACATATACTATAATAAATGATGATAACAATGATGATATAAAAAAATATATGCATATACAACGATACATTCACTATATTAACAATTAAAATAGCAATGGCATTAAAATACAAAAGAAGAACAATGTACATAACAAAATACTATATATATAAATCTATGTACATAAATAAAAATATACACTATTATAATAATAATAATAAATATAATAATAATATTGAAATACAAAAACAAATGTAATAAAGACATTGAAATAAAGTAATGAAAATAAGTCTATACCTAATATATATATATATATATACACATATATACTAAGACATATATTGACAATAATAATGGTAATAATAATAATATTGAAATATAAAAGCAAGCATAGCATAATATTAGAATAAAGTAGATAAAAATGCTAAATATAAATACATATATATACGCATATAATAAGAGTATATACTAATATAATAATAATAATAATAATAATAATAATAATAATAATGATAAAATTATAAAAATAATAAAATTAAATAAGAATAACGGAAAAATAAAAAGGACGAAATTGAGTTGAAAAACTAGTTATTAGGGCCGATTTGAAATAAAAATAAAAAGAAGAAGACGAAATTACAAAACGCGCCTAACCTGGAGGGGCTAAAAATGCAATAAACCCACAGGTCAAAAGCAGTTGTGACCTGGAGGACTAAATTGAAAAGCTGAAGTTCTGGGCGAATTGAAAATGAAAAAAACTTGATTGTAAAATCAGAAGCGAAGGGCTAAAACGCATAATTAGCCCTTCCGTTTTAAAACTGCGGATCCTATTCGAGGCGGGTCAGTCGACCAACCCGGAGCCAAAATGACGTCGTTTTATTTAAAATGGGGGGGGACCAAAACGATGCATTTTGGTCCCCTATAAAAGTTGAATTTTTTTGAAATTTTCATTTTGCAACTGAAGAAGGAAAAAAAAAACAGAGAGGGAGGGGGAGAGGGAGAGGGAGAGGGAGAGGGAGAGGGAGGGAGAAGGAACCCGACTGTGGGGGTCTGACCGATCGTCGATCCCGTCCGTCCGTCGTTAGCGTCGCCACCGCGTACAGTGGCATGAGTTTCGAAAATGGGTAATTTTTCTTCCTTTTTCTTGTTATTTTTATTTAATATATATATTTGTATGGATTATGTACGAAATATAGATGATATGTGCACACAGATTCGAAAAATGAAAAGAACAAAATAAGTAGACCTTGATCCTTCTTTTGACATCTTGCTGCGACTTTGATATATGTGTAGAAACCTTCTGATATTATTTGCTTTTTTACTGCTATGGTATTCTTTTGAAATATTGATATACCTCTGTTTTTTTTAAAATCAAAAAGTCCTTTATTTTGGAAATTTCATTCGGGTTTTATAACCCTTTACATCCATTATTATATCATTTCTGTCTCTTCCTTGCAGGTGAACGGCGGTGGAGGTGACCTTGGGGCAGGTGGCAGAGGCAAGTGGCCGGTGCTGGTGTCAGAGAGCAGGTGGGAAAGTGGGGGTAGGTTCGGCTAAGGGTAATTAGGGTTTCTGTTTTCTGATTTGGGTATTGGGCTGTTTTGGGCTTAGGGTTAGGTATTGGGTTTTGTTTTGTATTGGGTTAATGGGTAAGGGTTGGTTTAGGGGTATGGGTTTAATTTGTAAATGAAACTAGCTTGGGTATGGGTTTGAAATGTGATTGGGTTTATGTAATGCATTTGGGTTATGGGTTTTGGGATCTGATTGTATTGTGTGTTGGGCTTACCGGGTTTGGTTCGAAAATGTAAGTAGGCCAAATTGGCCTATAACAGCTGCCCCTCTTTGCTCATTGTCATGTAACGGGAATGGAGCAAAGACATAATGAAAGGCCAATTTTGCCCCGTCTTGCCGAGTCCTGACTTCATTGGTGCTCTTCTTGTTTAGAGAGTCTCCTTCTAGTCCACTGTATCTGTAATATCCCGAATTAGGGCCTAATTGGAATAGTGGTTTCGTGACCAAAAAATCGAGATATAAATAATTATTTTATAATTATTTTGATATTTATGATATGATTGCATGATTGTGTGAAAATTTCGTGATGAAATCCTATGCCTAAAGTGCTTAAATTGAAATTAGGGACTAAATCGAATAATTTGCAACACTTGTATTCTAGGAGTTTTTAGTATGAAATTGCTTTGGAATATTAATGAGGAGGTCTTAAATAGCAATTTGACCAATTTCTAAGTCTATGGACAAAAATTGGACATGGATGGAATTTTTTTGAAAGTTTAGTAGGAAGGGCATTTTGGTCATTTAGTTATTAAAATGAATTAAAAACAAAATTAAAAGCCAATTTTTGTCCATCTTCTTCATTAGGCCGAAATTTCAAGGGTTCTCTATAGCTAGGGTTTGTTTCAAGCTTCCATGCTCCATAATAAGTGATTCCAAGCCCCGTTTTTAATGTTCTTTACGTTTTTGGAATCCCGGTAGCTCGATTAAGCTTATGCTAGCAATAATTCAACCTAGGGTTCATATTTCGAAAAATACCCATAGGTGAAATTTGTGTATTTTGGTGTTTTATGGTAGAATATGAGGTTTTAAATTATGTTAGACAACTTGTACTACTCGATTTTAAGCGAAAACGAGTAAAAGGGCTTAATCGGTAAAAATACCTAATAGTCATAAGTACATGTTAGAGTGTGAATTTGATGTTTCCATAGAAGGGAAAAATGATCAGCATGTCATAAAACATAAGAATAAGGGATGAAGTTTAATTCCAGAGCCTAGAGGCAAAAGTGTAATTATGCAAAGTTTAGGGGCAAAATGTAATTTTGCCAAAGTTAAATATAAATGCTATTTTGATGAATGTATGTATTAAATAAGATTAATTTCGCATTATAGATCAAGAGAAGCGAGATTCAAGTCGCGATCGAGGGAAAAACAAAATTCTGAAGAATAGGCTCGATTCTAATAATTTTATCTACCGAGGTAAGTTCATGTGTAAATGTAGTAACATAATTGTCATTTTGAGAACATAATTTTCATTTTGAGCAATTTAATGTTGTTTATATGATATGATGCTTATTATTATCATGAAATATTATGCTTTGTGGTTATTGTTGAATAATATGTAATTATGTGAATTACTTGATGAGTATGAACTATCACCGAAGTATCGATTTTGATATTCCGTGGAAGACGACAAAGATGTGTGATTGAGGAAAACGCTCGTTTGAACCTTGGGAATAGATTAGAATACAAGTGACATGTCACTAGGATATTTGAGTTCCGAACTCGTTGAGTTGAGTCCGAGTTCGTGAGATGTAACTAGGCATCCGAGCTCGTTGAGTTGAGTCTGAGTTCACTTATGGGCGGGTTACATGGTAGCTTGGCTACATAAGTTTCGCAGGCTATTGAGTTTGTCTAGCTGCGGGTATGACACTTACGTTCATGAAATCCGTGTATTGAATTATATTAGATGTGTTCAACAAGTGAATTTTAAGTGAATAAGAAGAAGGCCTAAAACGAAGGCGACATGTTGGTAAGTGTGGTAAATGAGAAAATTTGATGGTATGTGCTTAAACCCTCGGGTTGAAAACTTTGTATGATGAAATCGTAGAAAGATATTAAATACAAATGAAACATGAATGTCTTGGTGTTATTTATGCAAATGATGTTTTATGTGGGATTGTGTGATTATGTTACTTGCTATTTGCATGTGAACTTACTAAGCATTTGTGCTTACTCCCTCCTTTTCTTTCATTGTAGTTTTGACAAGCCGGCTTGAGAATCGGGATACGTCGAAGACTCGTCCACACTATCCGAAGGCCTAAATTGGTAAAATGGCTTGTGTGTTTTGAATGTGGGATGTATGGCAAAATACTCACTTTGTCTAAATGATCTTATGATATGGCTATGGTTTGGCAAGAAAAGGGTTTGTAAATGATTAGCCATTGGAATGACCAATCTAAGTCATATTTGATGTTATGTATGTTTAAAATGCTATTTAGTCCATGAAAATCCTTAGTAAAGTGAAATTTGCCATAAAAGCAGAATCGACGATGGAGTGATGTAAATTTTAAAAATCACTAAAAATAGTAGAAATGGAATTAAATGATGAGTAAGTTAAGAAATTGAAGCTTAATTAGTCTATTTTCATATGGATTGAAAAAACAAGTATATAAATTATATTTTATGAGATATTTGAATTTTTGTGAAAGCAGGGCGAGTGATTTCTAGATCCCTGTTCGACTTTAAAATTCATCATAAATTTTACAAAAATAATTACAAGTCATGCTTTATATTTACAGATTCCTTATTGAGTCTAGTTTTAAGAGAAACAAACTTCATAGTCATTGAAATTCATGCAGAGAGATATCTGATTAAGTAATATACAAAGGTCGAGCGGTCAAACCACGAAATAGGGAGACTTTAACTAATAAACTGTACTAATTGGCTTGACCGAAAATTCTAGAAAAATTAGTAAATATATATATGAGTCTAGTTTAGGAAAATTTACAGAATTGGATTTGAGTTTTAGAAATCAAGATATGAATTTTAAGCATCGTGTGTGATTGCTAGCTTATTTGGAAATTTTAAAATAAATTGTTTGAAATTGTTTAAGTAATGAATTGAGTCTGTTAACACCTCGTGTTCGACTCAAACAATGGTCTCGGGTGTGGGCGTTACATTTGGTGGTATCAGAATAGGTTTAGTCAGTTCTCGGACTAATGTGTTGTATGTACGGTTTTGCTATACATGCCATATATATATATTGTGATAGTGTGACGACTTGACCTTTTAAATGATTTTTTATAGTAAATGGATCTGATCCGATTATGGTGATGATGTAGAGAGTAATGCACCAGCTCTCATTTGAAGGCGGTGTAACTGAAAATCAATTCCTCTTGTTGGTCAAGAAGGAGGAGAAGGGCTCGGAAGCCTTTCTCCAAATGACGAATGCACGGTATCTTGAGTTCGTTAAAGACGAACCCGAATGCACAACCTCCCCACCTCCCTCGATTCCTCAACTGTACCCTCGATGCCTCAAGGTGTAGATCGATGAAATTTCACAGAACTCCGGTTTGATGAATCCGTAAACAAGGGCCAAAGAATTGAGGCAAATATTGATGATGATCCGAGAAAGTAGAGTTTTGGCTCGAGAATTCTATTCAGTATTTGATGAATTGTCTTGTACACGAGGAATGCTTGAAATGTGCTATATCATTGTTGAGGATTCACTTATCATTGGTGGAAGACATTGACTTGAGAGTACCGAAAGAAAAAGTAACTTGGGAGTTCTTTCAAGAAGAATTTGGAAGAAATATATCGATGAAAGATTTATTGATCGAAGCGTAAAGAGTTTCTTGAATTAAAGCGGGGAACATGAGCGGTTATTGAATCTGAAAGGAGTTTGTCGGGTTGAGTAAGTATGCTAGTGAATATATTCCTACAGAAGCTAAAATGTGCAGACGATTTGAAAACGGACTCAATGAAGACATCAAAGTATTTGTTGGGATTCTTGAATTAAAAGAAATGGTAGTACTGGTTGATTGAGCTTGCAAGGCTGAAGAACTACTTAAAGAGAAGAAAAAGGTAGAGGCTGAGACTAGAAATTGGAAGAAAAGACCGACGAGCAGTTCATTCTCACAGCAATTCAAAAAATCTAGAAATATGAATCCTCGTTCACAGGTTTCGGCTGGTCAATCATATGGAAATTTTAAGAAGCAAAATGTGGGTCCTAAATCTCATACTACTTCTGCGGCTAGTGTGGAAATCGAGATTTGTTAAGCTTCGAGTGCCGGTGATGTGGCAAAAATCATTTTGGCCCATGTAGAAGCGAATGAATGTTTTCGTGTGGTTCTCGGATCATTTTATTAGAGACCGCCTAGAGAGAGCTGAGAAAGAAAAATTTCAGAATGTAAAAGCTAGTGGTGTAGACTCGAGGGGAAGATATTCGAGAAAAGCTGGAAATGAAGTAAGCAGCAAAAATGTAGCCAGAGATTTAGCAGCTAAATCTGAAGCAAGGGCTCCAGCTAGAACTTATGCTATAAAGGCACGTGAAGATGCTTCATCACCCGATGTGATTACTGGTATATTTTCTCTTTATGATGTTAATATTATTGCTTTGATTGATCCGATTCTACTCATTCATATGTATGCATGATGGCGGTGTCTAATATGAATATACCTGTTGAGAACACAAAATTTATGATTAGAGTGTCAAATCCGTTAGGCAAATGTGTGATAGTTGATAAAGTATGCAAGAAATGCCCTTTAATGATTTGGGGTCATTACTTTCCGGTCGACTTGATGTTGTTGCCGTTTGATGAATTTGATGTTATTTTGGGTATGGATTGGCTGACATTGCATGATGCTATAATAAATTGCAAAGAAAAGGTTATAGAATTAAAGTGTAAAAGTGGTGAAATTCTGCGGGTTGAACCAGACAAATCAGAAGCATTATCTAGTATGATTTCTTCGATGTCGGCTCAGAGATATTTGAGAAAGGGTTATGAAGCTTATTTGACGTATGTAATTAATACAAAAGAAGTTGAAAAGAAAGTTGAATCAGTGCCGGTTGTGTGTGAATTTGCGGACATATTTCCAGAAGAATTGTCGGGTTTGTCTCCAGTCAGGGAAGTAGAATTTGGTATTGATTTGATCTGAGGAACAGCTCCGATCTTAATTGCTCCATATAGAATGGCACCAGTGAGTTGAAAGAATTAAAGTCGCAGTTGCAAGAGTTGACTGATAAAGGTTTTGTGAGACCGAGTTTTTCACTTTGGGGTGCTCCCGTGTTATTTGTGAAAAAGAAGGATGGTTCTATGAGATTGTGTGTTGACTATCGACAGTTAAACAAGGTGACAATCAAAAACAAGTATCCGTTGCCAAGGATTGATGATTTGTTTGATCAGCTAAAAGGAGCGACATGGTTTTCAAAGATTGACTTGAGATCTGGGTATTACCAACTGCGAGTAAAAGAGTCGGATGTGCCTAAAACTGCTTTTAGAACAAGGTACGGTCATTATGAATTTTTAGTTATGCCATTCGGGTTGACAAATGCTCTTGCTGTGTTTATGGATTTAATGAATCGCATATTTCGGCCATACTTGGACAAATTTGTTGTGGTGTTTATAGATGATATTTTAATTTATTCAAAAGATGAGACGAGCATTACGAGCATTTGAGGATAGTTTTGCAAACTTTGAAAGATAAGCATTTGTATGCTAAGTTTACTAAAAGTGAATTTTGGCTCAGGAAGTTAGATTTTTGGTCATATTGTTTTGGTGATGGTATACGGGTTGATCCTAGTAAGATTTCAGCAATTGTTGATTGAAACCACCAAAAATGTAACCGAGGTCGAAGTTTCTTGGGGCTAGCTGGGTATTATCGGCGGTTTGTAAATGGATTTTCTATAATTCTTTGCTCCTATGACTAGACTACTCAGAAAGAATGTTAAATTTGAATGGACGGAAGAATGTCAATGAGTTTTAAAGAATTGAAAAAGTTATTAACTGAAGCACCAGTGTTGGTATAACCCGAATCAGGTAAAGAATTTGTGGTGTATAGTGATGCTTCTCGAAATGGCTTAGGATGTGTACTTATGCAAGAAGGAAAAGTGGTGGCTTATGCTTCGAGGCAGTTAAAATCTCACAAAAGAAATTATCTGACTCATGATTTGGAATTGGCAGCTATAGTGTTTGCTTTGAAGATTTGGCGACATTATTTGGATGGTGAAAAGTGCCGAGTATATACCGACCACAAAAATCTTAAGTACTTGATGTCACAAAAAGACTTGAATTTGAGATAGAGAAGATGGTTGGAGTTATTGAAAGATTACGAGCTTGTTATTGATTACCATCCGGGAAAAGCGAATGTGGTTACCGATGCTTTAAGCAGAAAATTGATATTTGCTTTGAGAACTATGAACACTCGGTTAAAGATATCAAATGATGGTTCGATTCTAGCAGAGTTAAGAGTAAGACCGATGTTTTTACAAGAGATTTCTGAAGCTTAGAAAAATGATCAAGATTTGCAAGCCAAGAGAAAGTAGTGTGAAGCTAATACGGGATCAAATTTTAGAATTGGATCTGATGGTTGCTTGATGTTTAAAAATTGGATTTGTGTACCGAAAAATGATGAGTTGATTCAAAAGATTTTGCATGAAACACATAATGGTTGTTTGGCGGTTCATCCAAGGCGATCTGAAAATGTATAATGACTTGAAGAAAATGTCTTGGTGGAGTGGAATGAAAAGAGATACTTAGAGTTTGTATCAAAGTGCTTAGTTTGTCAACAAGTGAAAGCTGAACACCAAGTACCTTCGGGATTACTCCAGCCTATCATGGTTCCTGAATGGAAATGGGATCGAATTACTATGGATTTTATATCAGGGTTGCCGTTAACTCCGGAGAAGAAAAATGCCATCTGGGTAATGGTTGACAAACTGACTAAATTGGCTCATTTTATTCCGGTACATACGGATTATTCTCTTAATAAGTTGGCTGAATTGTATATCCGTGAGATTGTTAGACTTCATGGAATACCTTTGTCAATCATTTCGAATAGAGATCCAAGATTTACTTCACGGTTTTGGCAAAAGTTGCAAGAGGCATTAGGTACGAAGTTAAATTTCAAAGACTTGCCTTTCATCCACAAACCGATGGACAATCGAGAGGCGATAATTGATTCTTGAAGACATGCTTAGATGTTGCATATTGGAATTTCAAGGTAGTTGGGAAAGGTACTTACCGTTGGTAGAATTTGCTTATAATAATAGTTATCAGACGAGTTTGAAGATGGCACCTTATGAAGCATTGTATGGTCGTAAATGTCGGACGCCATTGTATTGGACTGAACTCAAGGAAAATTAGATTTATGGAGTTGATCTAATAAAAGAAACCGAAGAAAAGGTGAAATTGATTCGAGATTGTTTGAAAGCTGCTTCAGATAGACAGAAATCTTATGCGGATTTGAAACGAAAGGAAATCAAGTTTCAAGTTGGTGATAAGGTGTTTTTGAAAGTGTCTCCATGGAAGAAAGTCCTTAGATTTGGACGGAAGGGCAAGTTAAGTCCGCGTTTTATTGGACCGTATGAAGTAATTGAAAGAATTGGACCAGTAGCTTATCGGTTATCATTGCCATCTGAATTACAGAGGATGCATGATATTTTCCACGTATCTATGCTACGTCAGTATCATTCGGATCCTTCATGTATAATTTCACTGATAGAAGTTGAGCTACGACTGGATATGACTTACGAAGAAGAACCGATTAAGATTTTAGCTCGAGAAGTCAAACAACTAAGAAATAAAAGTGTAGCTCTCGTGAAAGTATTGTGGCAAAAGCACGGGGTAGAAGAGACTACATGGGAACCTGAGGAAACTATGAGAAACCAATACCCACACCTGTTTACCGGTAAGATTTTCGAGGATGAAAATCCTTAAAGGGGGGAGAGTTGTAATATCCCGAATTAGGGCCTAATCGGAATAGTGGTTTCGTGACCAAAAATTTGAGATAGAAATAATTATTTTATAATTATTTTGATGTTTATGATATGATTGCATGATTGTGTGAAAATTTCGTGATGAAATCCTATGCCTAAAGTGCTTAAATTGAAATTAGGGACTAAATCGAATAATTTGCAAAATTTGCATTCTAGGAGTTTTTAGTATGAAATTGCTTTGGAATATTAATGAGGAGGTCTTAAATAGCAATTTGACCAATTTCTAAGTCTATGGACAAAAATTGGACATGAATGGAATTTTTTTGAAAGTTTAGTAGGAAGGGCATTTTGGTCATTTAGTTATTAAAATGAATTAAAAACAAAATTAAAAGCCAATTTTTGTCCATCTTCTTCATTAGGCCGAAATTTCAAGGGTTCTCCATAGCTAGAGTTTGTTTCAAGCTTCCATGCTCCATAGTAAGTGATTCCAAGCCTCGTTTTTAATGTTCTTTACGTTTTTGGAATCCCGGTAGCTCGATTAAGCTTATTCTAGCAATAATTCAACCTAGGGTTCATATTTCGAAAAATACCCATAGGTGAAATTTGTGTATTTTGGTGTTTTATGATAGAATATGAGGTTTTAAATTATGTTAGACAACTTGTACTACTCGGTTTTAAGCGAAAACGAGTAAAAGGGCTTAATCGGTAAAAATACCTAATAGTCATAAGTACATGTTAGACTGTGAATTTGATGTTTCCATAGAAGGGAAAAATGATCAGCATGTCATAAAACATAAGAATAAGGGATGAAGTTTAATTCCCGAGCCTAGAGGCAAAAGTGTAATTATGCAAAAGTTTAGGGGCAAAAATGTAATTTTTCCAAAGTTCGTATTAAATGTTGTTTTGATGAATGTATGTATTAAATAAGATTAATTTCGCATTATAGATCAAGAGAAACGAGATTCAAGTCGCGATCGAGGGAAAAACAAAATTTACGAAGAATAGGTTCGATTGCTAATAATTTTATACCGAGGTAAGTTCATGTGTAAATGTAGTAACATAATTGTCATTTTGAGAACATAATTTTCATTTTGAGCAATTTAATGTTGTTTATATGATATGATGCTTATTATTATCATGAAATATTATGCTTTGTGGTTATTGTTGAATAATATGTAATTATGTGAATTACTTGATGAGTATGAACTATCACCGAAGTATTGATTTTGATATTCCGTGGAAGACGACAAAGATGTGTGATTGAGGAAAACGCCCGTTTGAACCTTGGGAATAGATTAGAATACAAGTGACATGTCACTAGGATATTTGAGTTCCGAACTCGTTGAGTTGAGTCTGAGTTCGTGAGATGTAACTAGGCATCCAAGCTCGTTGAGTTGAGTCCGAGTTCACTTATGGGCGGTTCTGTGGTATCTTGGCTACATAAGTTCCATGAGCTATTGAGTTTGTCTAGTCTGGGTATGACACTTACGTTCATGAAATCCGTGTATTCAATTATATTAGATGTGTTCAACGGGTGAATCTTAAGTGAATAAGAAGAAGGCCTAAAACGAAGCTGACATGTTGGTAAGTGTGGTAAATGAGAAAATTTGACAGGTATGTGCTTAAACCCTCAGGTTGAAAACTTTGTATGATGAAATCGTAGAAAGATATTAAATACAAATGAAACATGAATGTCTTGGTGTTATTTATGCAAATGATGTTTTATGTGGGATTGTGTGATTATGTTACTTGCTATTTGCATGTGAACTTACTAAGCATTTGTGCTTACTCCCTCCTTTTCTTTCATTGTAGTTTTGACAAGCCGGCTTGAGAATCGGGATACGTCGAAGACTCGTCCACACTATCCGAAGGCCTAAATTGGTAAAATGGCTTGTGTGTTTTGAATGTGGCATGTATGGCAAAATACTCACTTTGTGTAAATGATCTTATGATATGGCTATGGTTTGGCAAGAAAAGGGTTTGTAAATGATTAGCCATTGGAATGGCCAATCTAAGTCATATTTGATGTTATGTATGTTTAAAATGCTATTTAGTCCATGAAAATCCTTAGTAAAGTGAAATTGGCCATAAAACAGAATCTGCCAGCAGCAGTGATGTAAATTTCAAAAATCACTAAAAATAGTAGAAATAGAATTAAATGATAAGTAAGTTAAGAAATTGAAGCTTAATTAGTCTATTTTCATATGGATTGAACAAAACAGGTATATAAATCATATTTTATGAGATATTTGAATTTTTGTGAAACAGGGCCAGAGTGATTTCTAGATCCCCTATTATGAATTTAAAAATTCATCATAAATTGTAAAAAAATAATTACAAGTCATTCTTTATATTTATAGATTCCTTATTTAGTCTAGTTTTAATAGAAACAAACTTCATAGTCATTGAAATTCTGTAGAGAGAGATATCTGATTTGTAATATATAGAGGTCAGAGCAGTCAAACCCTAAAACAGGGGAGACTTTAACTAATAAACTGTACTAATTGGCTTGACCAAAAATTTTAGAAAAAAATTAGTAAATATATATATAAGTCTAGTTTCATGGAAAATTTACAGAATTGAATTTCAAGTTTTGGAAATCGAGATATGAATTTTTAAGCGACTGTGACGCAGATTGCTAGCTTGATTGGAAATTTTAAAAATAAATTGTTTAAGCTGTTTAAGTAATGAATTAAGTCTGTTAACACCTCGTGTTCGACTCCGGCAACGGTCTCGGGTGCGGGGCGTTACAGTATCTTGTAGCTTTGGTTCAATCCACTGTATCTTCTGACATATGCCTTGTAGCTTCAATCTTCTCTAATGTAACTTCAAGGATATGAGATTTGTGGCTTCGATCCACTTCATTGTAGCTTCAGAAAGATAAGATCTACAATTTCAATCTGCTCTTCTATCGCTTCAGTGAAATAAGGTTTGTGGTCTCTTCTTCTGCGACTTCAGAAAGACAAGATTTGATATCCTTGATCAGCTCCACTGCAACTTCAAGAAAACGAGGTTTGCAACTTTGACCTGCTCCACTGCAACTTCAGGGAGGCCAAAACTTGTAACTTTGACCTGGTCCACTGCAACTTCAGAGAGGCAAAATCTAGTGTCTTTCATCTGCTCCAATCTTTATTCTTTACTCAGCATGTGATCTTGAGCTTAACTCATTTCTCGCAATATGAATTGACTCTCAGCGTCTCTTTAGGCTCAACTCACCTTTCGCAATATAAGTCGACTTTTTGACAAACAGTAATTTGAAAAACAGAAACTGAAAATACCACAGCATGTGAACCAAGGCTCAACTCACCTTTCGTAATATGAGTTGATTTTTTTGAAACATAAACTGAAAATACCTCAGCGTGATCTGAGGCTCAACTCATCTCTCGCAATAGAAGTTAATTTTGGAAAAGTAGAAATTAAAACAGAATTTGGACAACAGAATTTGAAAATACCTCGGCATGTGACCCGAAGTTTAACTCACCTCTCGCAATATGAGTTGATTGAAAAGCAGAAATTGAAAATACCTCAGTACGTGAACTAAGGCTCAACTCACCTCTCGCAATATGAGTTGACTTTTGAAAACTAGAAGATAAAAACAGAATTTGAACAACAGAATTTGAAAATACCTCGGCATGTGACCCGAAGTTCAACTCACCTTTCGCAATATGAGTTGATTGAAAAGCAGAAATTGAAAATACCTCAGTATGTGAACCAAGGCTCAACTTACCTCTCGTAATATGAGTTGACTTTTGAAAACTAGAAGATAAAAACAGAATTTGAACAACAGAATTTGAAAATACCTCGGCATGTGACCCGAAGTTCAACTCACCTCTAGCAATATGAGTTGATTGAAAAGCAGAAATTGAAAATACCTCAGTACGTGAACCAAGGCTCAACTCACCTCTCGCAATATGAGTTGACTTTTGAAAACTAGAAGATAAAAATAGAATTTGAACAACAGAATTTGAAAATACCTCGGAATGTCACCCGAAGTTCAACTCACCTCTCGCAATATGAGTTGATTGAAAAGCAGAAATTGAAAATACCTCAGCATGTCCTGAGGCTCAACTCACCTCTCGCAATATGAGTTGATTTTTGAAAACAGAAATAAAAACATCAAAATATCAAAACCTGTCATTTGGTAGAACTCAGGTGTCTTTTCCTCTGATTCAGTACAGCTATCATCACATCCTCTTACTCTACTGGAGTACCTGTATATGTCATGCATGATGTCATCATGATATGCACATATTTGTCTTAAATGCCTTTATGCCTACATGATTTTGCTATGCGCCTCAGGCATGTTTGTCGTATGTCCTTTTTCGTCATGATTTTTATGATCTGCGTTCATTGCTTCGAATCTTGACTTTCTCTTCAGGCCCTGTACCCGTCCTCATGCTTCACGAATAATCTGCGTTTCTCAGATATCACTCTTTTGCCCCTGGTTGAACTCTGTCTTTGCTCTGAGGCTCTTGTACTTATCAAATTTTTTTCCGGGTAATGCTTAACATTTCTTTTGTTTAGAGTATGTCATTTCACTATTTATCATGTAAATAAACCATATAATTAGATGCATGAAAATGGTCAGGTAGGAACAAAAGGATACTTCACATTTATTTATTTCAAATGTAGCAAACAAAGAAAGTTAACCAATGATAGTGAAAAAGTGTCATAAAGAGAAAAGGGATCGCATTCAACGGATACAAATGTTCTAGATATTCAACGCATGAACTCTTCCACGTTCCTCAATCAGGAATCTTTTCGAGTATGGCTTCTTGCGTAGAAGATTTTGAGCTTTCAAAAAAATGCTTTAAATACTATAGTCTTGCTGTTTGACCCACTATTCGACCGTCTTGCTCTTTAAGCCCGGGTTTGCCTCATTAGAATGCCCTTTTGGGTTTTCATCCTAATCTTTTGTGTTAATCAAGACGCCCTTTTCGGGTTTTCACCTTGATCCTCTTTTTTTTTTAGATGCCCTTTTCGGGTTTTTATCTTGATTTTCTTTTCCTTCAAGTATAATATTTCTTTACAGTATCTGAATTCACTAGATTAGGTAACTCCTTCCCATCCATCTCAGTGAGAATCAAAGCTCCACCCGAGAATACTTTCTTTACGACGTATGGACCTTCCCAATTTGGTGCCCATTTTCCTCGCAGATCTTTTTGTATTGGGAGAATCTTTCTCAGCACGAGTTCTCCTTCATGGAATTCTCTTGGTCGTACCTTCTTATCATGGGTCGCAATCATTCTCTTTTGGTACATCTGTCCATGAAAAATTGCCTTTAGACGTTTTTCTTTGATGAGGTTTAACTGGTCATATTAAGCTCGAACCCATTCTGCTTCTTCTAGTTTTTATTCCATTAAGACTCGTAGAGAGGGGATCGCAACTTGGATAGGTAGCACAGCTTCCATCCCATAGACCAGAGAGAAAGGAGTTGCCCTCGTAGATGTCCGCACAGATGTGCGATATGCATACAAAGCAAATGGTAGCTTCTCGTGCCAGTCTTTATATGTCTCGGTCATTTTCCCAATAATCTTATTAATATTCTTATTGGCCGCTTCAACAGCTCCATTCATTTTTAGGCGATAGGGTGATGAGTTATGATGCTTTATTTGGAATTGTTCACACACCTCCTTCATCATCTTGTTGTTCAGATTCATGGCGTTATCTGAAATGATTCTTTCAGGCAAACCATATCAACAAATGATTTCTTTTTTCAAAAACCTACAAACTGCAGTCTTTGTCACATTGGCAAACGAAGTGGCTTCTATCCATTTTGTGAAGTAATCAATGACCACAAAAATGAATTGGTGTCCATTAGAAGCTTTTTGGGAAATTGGACCTATAACATCCATGCCCCACATAGAAAAAGGCCACGGAGAGGTCATGACATGAAGGGGCGAAGAGGCTACATGAATCTTATCGCCATAAATTTGACATTTGTGGCATTTTCTTGCAAAACTAATGCAGTCGCTTTACATCGTCAACCAGTAATAACCGAGTCTCATAATCTTCCTGGCCATAGTGAAACCATTGGCATGTGTCCCACCCTCATGGACATTTTCAAGTATTTTTCTTGCTTCAACAGCATCCACGCATCTCAAGAGCACCTGATCTTTTCCTCTTTTGTACAAGATGTTCCCATCAAGAACAAATCTCGCTGCCATTCTTCTGATTGTTCTTTTGTCGTTCTCATTTGCTTGTTCGGGATACTTTTGATTCTTGATATATTCTAGGATATCCTAAAACCATGGTCGTCCATCTGGCTCTTTTTCAATGCTGACACAATGTGCAGGGACTTCATATATGCTCATTTGAAGAGGCATTATTTCTATTTCTCTGTTTGCTTTGAACATTGAAACCAAAGTGGTCAGGGCATCAGCTAACTGGTTTTCTTCTCGTGGGAAGTAATTAAAAGTTATTTCTTCGATTTCTTTAATCAGCTCTGCCACTAGATCACTGTATTTAACCAATTTCGGATCCCTTACTTCTCAATCTCCACGAATTTGGTAAATCACCAACACTGAATCTCCATATATCTCTAAAGTTTTGATGTTTCGTTCAATTTCTGCACGTAGTCCCATGATGCAAGCCTCATATTCCGCTATGTTATTGGTGCAGAAAAAGTTCAGCCTAGCAGTAAACAGATAATGGTTCCCTTCTGGTGATACTAAGACTGCTCCAATCCCATGCCCTAATGCATTCGATGCACCATCAAAGCTAATCTTCCATGACTTCTCTTTTGGTGATTCGCATTCTTTTCCCGTGATGCACATCAAGTCTTCATCCGGGAAATCAAATCTCAATGGCTCATATTCCTCCATTGTTCGAGCTGCTAAGAAATCTGCTATTGCACTTCTTTTTATCGACTTTTGGCTCACGTAGATGATGTCGTACTCCGATAGTAGGATCTGTCATCGTGCCATTCTTCCTAAGAGTGCAGGTGATTCCATCATGTACTTTATTGGATCTAACTTTTAAATCAACCATGTCGTATGATACAATATATATTGCCTAAGTCTCCGAGCTACCCAAACCAGAGCGCAACAGTATTTTTCAATAGACAAATACTTTGCCTCATATTCAGTGAACTTTTTGCTGAGGTAGTAGATCGCCTTTTCTTTCCTTCCTGACTCGTCGTGTTGCCCCAGTACGCAACCCATTGAATTTTCGAACACAGTCAAATACAATATCAATGGTCTTCCCGGGGTTGGCGGTACTAGCACTGGAGGACTAGACAAATATTATTTTATCTTATCAAAAGCCACCTGGCATTCCTCATTCCATTCTCCCGTGTTGTGTTTTCGAAGAAACCAAAAGATTGGGTCGTATTGGTTTGTAAGTTAAGCAATGAACCGAGCGATGTAGTTCAACCTCTCTAAAAATCCTCTGACTTCCTTTTGCGTACGCGGAGGTGGTAACTCTTGAATGGCTTTTATTTTATCTAGATCAACTTCAATACCTCTCTCGCTGACAATGAAGCCAAGCAATTTTCCTGAGGTAGCCCCAAACGTACATTTGGCCGGATTGAGCTTTAGCTGGAACTTTCTCAGTCTGTCGAACAACTTCTTCAGGTTCACTACATGCTCTTCTTCCCCTCAGGATTTAGCAATCATATCGTTGACATAGACCTCTATTTCTTTATGCATCATGTCATGGAATAACGTCACCATAGCCCTCTGATATGTTGCCCCAGCATTCTTTAACCCAAATGGCATCACCTTGTAGCAGAATGTTCCCCACATTGTTACGAAGGTAGTTTTCTCCATATCCTCAAGGGCCATCTTGATCTGATTATACCCTAAGAATCCATCCATGAAAGAAAATAATGAATGTTTTGCTGTGTTATCCACCAATGTGTCAATGTGTAGCAAGGGAAAATTATCTTTAGGACTTGCTCGATTCAGGTCACGATAGCCCACACACATTCGTACTTTGCCGTCTTTCTTTGGTACTGGGACTATGTTAGCCACCCATTCTGGATATTTGGAGGCTTGTAGGAAACCAGCATCAAATTCTTTCTTGACTTCCTCTTTTATTTTCAACAACATCTCAGGTCTCATCCGTCTTAGCTTTTGTTGAATAGGTTTGCATTCTGGCTTTAATGGGAGTTTATGGACTACTACATCTTCATCCAATCCTGGCATGTCTTGATATGACCATGCGAATACATTTTTGTACTCGTGGAGCAAAGAAATCAAATTATGCCTGGTGTTCTCTGAAATAGAGGTCACAATCTTCACTTCTTGCTTTTTTTCTTCAGTTCCCAAGTTTATTGTTTCAACAGATTCTTGATGAGGCAAAATCTGTTTATCCTCTTGTTCCACCATTCTTAGCAAGTCAGGAAATGAGACATAGTCTTCAGCATTTTCTTCGACTTCAAATTCTCCTAAACAAACAGCCTTCTCAAAATCGATTTCAGGACTCGTGCTTGGGTTTGTTCATCTTTGTTGATATCTCGAGCACTGAAAGTTGAATGGAAAAGGAAACTATAGAGGGGTATCCAAGTATTGGAACCAACAAACGAAATGTTATGGCATGGCATGAGGCAAATGTACAGATAGGCTATGAAATGAGAAGATGATTATGAAGTTAGTGATAATGCGAAAGATCGTGACAAAATGCATTTTCATTGATATTCATTTAAATGATAAAGAATGAATGCAAGCTCTTACAAAAGAATTCTATTATATCTAAGGACATAGTAGAGGGCTAATGTTTGAGCATTACTCTAAAGACCTATAAACTACAAGAAGGTCCTCGGCAGTCCAATTGTTTAACATGAAACCAGGAGGACAAGGGTGTATCGTTGAAACATCTTTAATTGCCTCACTTCCTTTGTCAATGACATTTATACTGACATTCTGAAGACCCCTTTTTATTAATAACAGCATGTTTTGTGTATTATCCTATCCGGGGTATATCATCCCTACAGATGTAAATGTTTTTGACAAAGGAGGGTACGTTATGGGCTCCCATTCTAATTCTCGGCCCAAAATTCTCGCAATCCTTCTCTCCTGGTCCTTCTTCCACTGTTTTTTTCTTTGACATACATCTGGTTGGAACCCTAAACTGTATCGAGCTTTGTGATGTACCGGCTTTAAGGCCTTGACTATTCCTTGCAGATACCTTCCCAAACCTTTCCTTGCTCAGGCTCCTCTTCCCACAGTCATCTTGATACCCATCCTGGTATTTCTTGACAGTTTTGGCGCGGGAATTCTGTTTCCCTCCGCGACGAATGTGGCATTGACAAATTCAAGAGATCGGAAGGAACATTCTATAGCATCTTTACTCACTTCAATGTATGGCACCTCGGTAGAAATAAATGCTACAATATCTTCTTCTCCCTCGACGGTGACCAAACAGCCATCCATGATAAATTTCACCTTTTGATAGAGGGATGATGGGACTGCTCCAGCGGAATGGATCCAGGGTCTTCCCAAAAGGAAATTGTATGATGGTGTAATGTCCATGACTTGGAACTCGACATCATGTATGTAGGGACCCACTTCTAGAGGGATCTCAATCTTCCCCATGACTTCACGTCTTGTCCCATTGAATGCTCTTACTGTGGAATGACAGGGCCTTAAATAGGACAGATCCATCGGAATTCTGGAAAGTGTGGCCAAGGGCATGACGTTGAGTGCCGATCCATTATCGATGAGCACGTTCGGTATTATGTAACCCTTACAGCGGGTTGTGATATGCAATGCTTTCACGGAGCCTCTACCATTGGGCGATATTTCATCATCACTAAAAGAAATGAAATTATCCGCATTCAAGTTATTCACCCATCTGTCGAGCTTCTCAACGGATATATTGTTTGCCACGTAAGCTTGATTCAACACCTTTAACAAGGCGTTCCGGTACGGTTTTGAATTTAACAGTAGAGATAATACCGAAATTCGTGCTGGCTGCTTACTCAATTGTTCCACCACGTTGTACTCACTGTGTTTGATAAATTTTAAGAATTCCTGTGCTTCTTCCTCGTCCACAGGCTTTTTAGCTTCTTGCTCAGGCACAGTTTCATGCTCATCTTCGGTCACACGCATTGGTGCTTTTCCTTTCTGTTTCAAGTCACTATTCTTCTTTGCCGGCTCAATCTCTTTCGAATAACATCTCCCACTACGAGTGAAATGACCTACTTTCCCAACATTTCCAGTCATGGCTTTGGGTTTTTCATATTCAGGTGTAACGATATTGACGTCGTATTTTCATGGTACTGCTTTATTGTCCTTGTAGGGGAAGTCCTTGTAGGGGAAAGGAGATGGCACCTCGATTATCAATTTTGGTTTCACCGGCTCTTTCTTCATGTTGTAATAAATTATTAACGATCGGTCGGCGCTATACGGGAAACCTGATGATTGATGGTCAGAGGCGCATATTTCTCCTCCATCAGCCTCTTCGCCTTTATAAAAGATCTCAATCTCCTTATTATCCATCATGTTTTGAAGTAACCTTTTAAATTCCTCACATGACTGAATGTCGTGCCCTACAATTCCATGGAAATTGCAAAAACCTTGACTTCCTTCTCTGAAATTTCTATCAGGCCGACAGAGCAATCCCTTCTTAACTAGTACCTCCCAGATTTTCAGCAGAGGCGTTCTTATTTCAGAAACCCTTCTTCTACTTTGCCGCTTGTCCTTTTCTCCCACTGCTTTCACATTCACTTCGGTGTGATTTGGGAATGGGTTCCCAGTCATACCGCCAGTACCATCAAATCACAGAATACCTGCATCGATGAGTCCTTAAACTCTCCTTTTGAAGGCAAGGCAATTCTCCATAGAATGCCCCTGGTTCCCAGCATGGTATGCGCAACTAGCATTTGGATCGTACCATTTCGGGTATGGAGGCTTAAGGGGTGCCATGTAATGGGGAGATATTAATTACTTCTCCAATAGTTTTGGGTATAGTTCCCCATACGACATAGGGATAGGGGTAAATTGCGGTCTCTCGGGATTGGGCCTTGCTGGTCTTGGTTCATTTCTTGGTTGGCTTTGAGAGGGTAGAATGTTTTGTGGGAATATGGTGACGGGCCTTTGGTTGTTCGTGGCGTATACGGGATAGGAAATAGGTGGTGCTTGGTAGTAAGGGGTCTGAGAAGGATAATAGAAATTTAGAGGTGGATAATTTCGAGGTCGAGGTTGGTTTGGATATGGATTAGGGTATAACGGCTTCCCATTCCCACCATATGGGCTTCTGGTTTCTTCTTCTTCATGAGCGCTGCTCTTTTTGAACTTTCTGAACCTTCCATCCTCCCACTTTTGATGGCGTTCTCAATAAGTTCCCCGAATATTACAATATTCGAAAAATCCTTCGTAGCACTTCTCACCAGCTTGTCATAGAATGATGCTCTCAGAGTATTAATGAAAAGGACTGTTATCTCAGTCTTTTCAGTGGAGGCTCCACTTGGGCCGAGGTATCTCTTCACCTTTGCGTATACTGTCTAAAGGTTTCTGTTGGTTTCTTTTCCATCATTTCTAGGGTCATTCGATCAGGCACCATATCCGATACATGCTTGTACTGCTCACAGAAGGCTGACGCCAAGTCTTTCTAGGATCGGATCTTTTCCCTACTAAGCTGGTTGTACCACCGAAGAGCCGATCCTGCTAGACTATCCTAAAAACAATGTATGAGTAGCTTATCTTTGTTCACTTAACCGGTCATTTTTCGGTAAAACATGACAAGATGCGCTTTTGGACACCTTGTCCCATCGTACTTTTCGAAATCTGGTACTTTAAATTTCAGAGGCAGAACCAGATCGGGTACCAAACTGAGCTCTTTAGCACTCAGTGCAGAGAAGGCTTCAGTACCCTCTATTCTTTGAGTCTTTCCTCTAAGCACCTATACTTCTCTTGAGTCTCGTGATCACTGGTTTTCAACATGGCTATTTCTGCTGGATCGTCCAAATCCGGAATGAGTGGATCCGCAGGACTAGCCCCCGGGTTTGATACGAACACTCACTGCCCCAGATTAGCAGGTGGTACAGGTCGCTGCTCCATGCCTGTAGGTTCTCCTTGAGGGCGTTCTCTTTGCATTACATGTGCATAAGATGGAGTGAATCCTGGGGCATAGAGCGGATCTTGATCGAGGTTAACCCTTGACTGCGATTCCACAATGTCAGGGTTCGTAAGTCCCTTTCCTTTTACTAGAGCTGACATCATTTCCATCATCTTGGCCATTTGGTCCCTTTATTCGAGCGATTCTTCTCGAGATCTCACCATTAAGTCTCTTGTCTCTTGCTGTGACTTGGCCAACTACTCTTGTAATTACCTCTGAACTCTTTCCATCCTTTCAATTCTTTCATTGAATTCAGCCCTTATTACCCTAGCTTGTCGACGCGTTCTATACGAATGACGTGGTTCCAGTCTCGTGGTATTACAACTGCGAATTGTATGTTTTAACCTCAGCGAATGATTATGGGATATGCAATGAATGAATGAATAAATGTATAAATGAATGCCAATCATGAAGGAAATGCAAGAAATTGGTGTTGATTTCAAGATAGCCCCTATTTAGGCATTTCATTCATCAAAAGAGTTCATTACAAAACATTTTGCCATTTTCGATTCAGCTATTACACAAACTTCCTAGCTATATCGCCATATTTCTTTACTCATGCTAAGAATTCTGATATGTTCGATCTTCGACTTGGTGGGAATTGGCAAATGAGAATTTCAGCTTCTTCCGATAGTTTTACCACATGCATGGCTACCCCACGAATTTTATTTATCAAAACGCTAAGTTGCATTTCTTTTTCTTGGAGGCCCTCTTCGTAAGCACAAATGTCTGTATCATACTGGCTATTATTTTCTTCCAAAGCCTTCAAGAGAGTATCTAGCTATTGTTGACGATCTTGCAACATATCTTCTAACTCTCGTATCCTCTCTTTTAGTTCTTGATGTTTAGATCGACTAGTCATTACCTCGGCAGACACAGCTTCATATTCGATGTTCTTCTTCTTCAGTTCTATCATAGCCCGCGTAGCCTTTTCCTCCTCTTTCTTCGCTTTTCCTTTCCAAAATTTCATCCCGCCTTTAAAGTTGCTTATTTCTTCCTTCCATTCTGCCGACGACTTGCCCAGCCCACTATTCTTTATTGTGCTTCTTAACTTTTTATTTTCCAGATGAAGATCTCTTAAGTCATTTATTACGACTTCAACCTCTTTTTGCACTTTCTCAGTTCTGGATCTTTCAATCAGAACGTTGATCTTCAATTGGTAGTTTTCCTCTTGAAGAGCACTAAGGTCCCGAGACATCTTGGCCTTTTCTCGTTCAAATTCTTATCTTGCCATTTCTAGCTCAAACGGCATTTCCTCCGAGAAAGGATTCTGGACAGTGTAGTTCGTTGACAAGATTTGCTGACTATTCACCCGTTGCTTCCTCCAGATGTCGTAATCTTGGGTGAGGGTATCAGCATATAGAGCCAATTCTATCAGATGATTTTTTTTCCAAGACTTTGTAATGTCTCAGACCCTCTTCATATATCCTACACCCGCAAAAGCGAACTCGGACTGTGCTAATCCTCCAGTGGTGGGTATGAATTGTCGCCAAGAAAATTGCCTTTGGACTAATAGCGGGACGTATCCAACTCCTCTCCATAACCCGAGTAGTGGTACCCAATCTTGATTTCCAACCTTGTATAATAGAACCAAAGGGTGGATCCACAGTGCTTTCCAAGTTACATCTTTAGCTTGAAGGTTCTAAAAAACTGAAGCCCAATGTTCTTCGGTGACATCCTTTGGCCATTCTCTCTCAATATAGGCTTCCAATAGGGCCAAATTTTTTGAAAACATGTGGTATGGTGTGCGCTCTACTTTCCAGAAATGGCTCAAAATCCAAACATTCAGCAACTGTGCGCATCTGATAAATCGTCCTTCCCCTTTTCTCCGACAACTACTCAGGGATCTGAAGGTCTCGGCTAGGATAGTCGGGACAGGGTTGATTCCTTGTTTTAATTTTTCGAAGAAATCCACCACCGTAACTTCTTTGTGTCCAAGGACTTTCGGGAAGATGATCAACCCGTAAATGGCCAAAGCGAATAGATTTTCCCTTTTCAACATGTCAGGATGGTTCAGAACCAATTCTCGTAGGGAAGACCATGGAATGCAAATGGTTTCATTCTTCTTCTTTATCTGTTTTTCGGCCCATGCGTCAGTCATGTCTGTCAATCTTACTAACTTCTTCTTAAAGGTTATCGGCTTAGGCTCCTTCACATATATTTTGTAGAATTGCGCGTTTTCAACACGAAGAAAAGCAACGTACTCCTCTATAGTCAGAGTCATATCTTCTCGATTGAAGGTAAAATATTGGTAAGCCAGATCCCAAAATCTGACCATGGCTTGGATCAATCATTCGTCTACGTTGACAGCAATCAAATTGGCTATGTCCCCATATCTTTCAGTGAAGATACCCCTAGTGTCTGAGTCCCACTGATTCCAAACCCGAACCAAATCTTCAAGGTTATTCTGGTGAACATTCACAGTTACGTGCTTGGGCAGATTGGCAATACATCCCTCCACTAGACTATCCCCTTTTTCTTTCTGAGTTTTTAGAGACCAGTCCTGAACCACGGCATTCTTCTCAGTTGTTTGTATAATTGACTCTTCCATTAGAAACCCGTTTTTTTGGCAACCAATCTCTAGTCAACACCTTCCTAATATGATGCCTATAATGCATGATGTAACATAAGAACACAGACAAATATCTTGGTTAGCACAACAAATATGAATCACAGAAAATCAAAATAGAAAGTGTAAATGTCAAAGAAATAAAAGGTAAGAGGCGTTTCTCTCATGTATTTATTTTGGTGACTATTAACGGACGGAGGTTCGGCATGGCTCTAATTAGGTGGCTTGTACAGTTCACTATATGCGGTTTCGGTTCTAGATAGGTACTCGAATTGTTCATACTATCGTCTACTAAGACTAGTACGAAGCCTCGGCTGTAGCCCATCATAGACTCACGAGTTCAATTCCAGGGATTACATTTACTTATGCCTATGCGGAAGGACAAGTTAACTCACGAAAGCATAAGCCATATATAACCCGAAAGTATTCACTAGCCTGTGCGGAGGGACGAGTTAACTCACGAAGGCATAGCGTTTACTTTCACTTAAACGGACGGAGCCCGGGTAGAGAGCTCATGTTATGCAAAATGTAAGTGCACGGTGTGTGGGGAGAAACTCACAAACCTTTATGTTTTATTTAAAAACTAAACCAAAACTAAAACCATAAAAATTTAAAGCTTTAAAACAACCAGACAAAACAAGTTAGAAGAGTATATACAACACGATGCAAATGCATGATTTTTCAAAAACACAATTTTAGGATCACGACTAAATATTAATTTGAACAAGGAATTTTGAAAATTTTGACAACACGTGTTTAATTCGACTCGACTCTCAAAAATGTGATTCCCTAGTGGAGTCGCCAGCTGTAGCGACGTGAAATTTTTTTAGCTTGGTCGCTAATTGTGGCGATTTATTGAAAACTTGAAACTGAAATCTCGATTTTATAAAAGGTGGAGTCGCCACCGATCCTTTTTCCTAGGTGTGATCGGACACCTAATAAATTTATTTTTAAAACAAAAGAAGGCTTAGTTTGGGTCTACGTTAAAATCCAGAGAAAAAGTAGGGTTCAGGAGTCGGTTACGCGCGAGGAAGGTATTAGCACCCTCGCGACGCCCAAAATTGGTATCTCATAAACATGTGTTGTCTTAATTTTCAAAAATACGAATTCAATGTAACATTTAGTCGTGATCCGATTGAAAATACGAGAAATTTTAGTTTTTCGGTTATTTAGAAGGGTGTTCCGTCTTTAACACGAGCCGACAAATTTCATCCAACATAGCGATGGAATCTATGACTTAATGTTAAATCGATACATTGCCTTACTTATTAAAATAAATAAGAAAACATGGATAATTTTTGAAATAATGCGAAGCAAATTGATATGAAATAAACCTAAATAAAAGACAGATCTAGAAGTAAATAACGAATATGACAATAATATTAAAAAGCAATAGCAATGCATGCGATATATTAAACATCATAATAATATCAAACACGAAATAAAAAACAATGAATATATATGCAATAATGCTATTAAGAACATGTACAGAAATATATATATAAATAGTAATGGCGTCGAAATATACTATACATAGCATTTAAAACCTATACATAAAATAGTGAAAATATATATATAACTTGTATTATTAAAATATATCATAATATATACATTTATATGTATAAAATGAATATTGAAAAATTGCATGTACATGACATATATGAAAAATGTATATACATGATATAATATGAAAAATATAATAGAATATTCTACATACATGCATGAGATATAAAATACAACATTAAAACATATACACATAGAAAATGCATATATAATATAGCACTTAAACATTTACATAATATATACACATATAATTACAATGCTAAAACACATTAATATTAATAATAATAATAATATTACATAAAGATATACTTATATATATTAAAGATATATACATATATCATAAAATACATGAATAATATGATATTTAATATATACGTAATATGTATAATAAAATAATAATATACATAATATATATAAAATACACATAATATATATACGTATATAACACAACATATACTATAATAAGCGATGATAACAATGATGATATAAAAAAATATATGCATATACAATGATACATTCACTATATTAACAATTATAATAGTAATGGTATTAAAATACAAAAGAAGAACAATGTACATAACAAAAATACTATATATATAAATCTATGTACATAAATAAAAATATACACTATTATAATAATAATAATAATAAATATAATAATAATATTGAAATACAAAAACAAATGTAATAAAGACATTGAAATAAAGTAATGAAAATAAGTCTATCGTAAAATATATATATATATATACATATATACTAAGACATATATTGACAATAATAATGGTAATAATAATAATATTGAAATATAAAAGCAAGCATAGCATAATATTAGAATAAAGTAGATAAAAATGCTAAATATAAATACATATATATACGCATATAATAAGAGTATATACTAATATATAATAATAATAATACTAATAATAATAATAATAATAATGATAAAATTTATAAAAATAATAAAACTAAAGAAGAATAACGGAAAAAATAAAAAGGGCGAAATTGAGTTGAAAAACTAGTTATTGGGGCCGATTTGAAATAAAAATAAAAAGAAGAGGATGAAATTACAAAACGCGCCTAACCTGGAGGGGCTAAAAATGCAATAAACCCCTAGGTCTAAAGCAGTGTGTGACGGAGGACTAAATTGCAAAGTTGAAGTTCTGGGCGAATTGAAAATGACAAAAACTTGATTGTAAAATCGAGAAAAGCGGAAGGGCTAAAAGCGCAATTAGCCCTTCCGTTTTAACTTCTGCCGATCCTATTCGGGATGGTCGGGTCTACCCAGGCAAGGCCAACTGACGTCGTTTATTTAAAATGGGGGGGGACCAAAACAGTGCGTTTTGGTCCCCTATAAAAGTTAAATTTTTTTGAAATTTTCATTTTGCAACAAAAGAAGAAAAAAAAAAGAAAAAAGAGAGGGGAGAGGGGAAAGGAGAAGGGAATTCGGCTAGGAAGGTCACTGGCCGATCGTCAGCCGCCGTCCGTCGCCGGTGCCGGCCACCGTGAACGGTGGCTGGAGTTTCAAAAAACGGGTAATTTTTCTTCCTTTTTATTGTTATTTTTATTTAATATATATATGTGTATGGATTATGTACGAAATATAGATGATACGTGCACACAGATTCGAAAAATAAAAAGAACAAAATAAGTAGACCTTGATCCTTCTTTTGATATCTTGCTGCGACTTTGATATATGTGTAGAAACCTTCTGATATTATTTGCTTTTTTACTGCTATGGTATTCTTTTGAAATATTGATATACCTCTGTTTTTTTAAAAATCGAAAAGACCTCTATTTCGCAAATTTCATTCGGGTTTTATAACCCTTTACATCCATTATTATATCATTTCTGTCTCTTCCTCGCAGGTGAACGGCGGTGGAGGTGACCACAGGGTGGTGGCGAGGCAAGTGGCGGTCTTTGGTGTCGAAAGCGGTGGGCAAGTGGGGGTAGGTTCGGCTAAGGGTAATTAGGGTTTCTGTTTTCTGATTTGGGTATTAGGCTGTTTTGGGCTTAGGGTTAGGTATTGGGTTTTGTTTTGTATTGGGTAAGTGGGTAAGGGTTGGTTTAGGGGTATGGGTTTAATTTGTAAATGAAACTGGCTTGGGTATGGGTTTGAAATGTGATTGGGTTTATGTAATGCATTTGGGTTATAGGTTTTGGGATCTGATTGTATTGGGTGTTGGGCTTACCGGGTTTGGGTTCGAAAATGTAAGTGGGCCAAATTGGCCTATAACATACATAATATAGTATTAAAATATTTACAGAGTATATACATATTAGAAAAAAAAGACTATTAATAATATTACATAAATATATACATATATCTATTAAAAATAAATACATAATAATATTAAAAGTATGTACATAAAATATATACATATGATATAGTTATTGAAAATATGTACATAATGCATGTAAAAATATATACATAATATAGTATTAAAAATATAGTATTAAAAAAAATGATGTATCTAGCACCCCAAACCCGGCCCAGTCGTTAAGGTCGAATCTGACGTGCCACTTTGAAGTCAAAAACCCGTGTTCCCTTTTTAGTGTTTTAAAAAAAAAAGCTGACTTTTGTCAAACCAACCAAGTGAATGGAAGCTGGGCACTAGGTAGGTATCCATAACAGAGGAGGTGAGCCATGAAGGCTGCTTAAGTACCAAGCTCTCCGATTGGATCCAATCCGGGACATGCCCACATCCATTGCCACACTTGGTTATAACAAGTTGAAATTTCTTTGGTTATCTTTGGTAAACCGAATATTCGTGACGTCGTGTTATTTTTAAAAAAAAACAAGTATCGTTTTGAAATCACACCCTAAGTCTAGCCCGTTTGAATTAGTATCCATCAATTTAAAGTTGTTTTTAATAATATAATCCCAGAAAAATCAAAGAAGAAAATAAAGTTAAAATGGCCTTATTACAACCCAAAAATTAAATAGTAATTAAAAATAACTTAAGAAAACCAGTCTCTTTTCAAACCCAAAAGTATTCACCATGGCCACTCTGAATCCCTCGAGCTCCAAGTCACCCACATCAAGGCTCACTGCAAGGTTAAAGAAGGGTGAGTTTGGGAAACTCGATATGTAAGAAAAACCGATTCAAAGCCCAAGTCGGCTCAAGCCCATTGGGCCTAAGCCCATTCAGCAATAGTGGTCTGGGCCAAAGCCCTTTCAGATTACAATAAAGCGGGCCTTAGCCCTTATTGAGATAACAATATAGCCCATAGGCCCATTTCAAAATACATGCAACATCGGTAAACATATGCAAGCCCATTTGGGAGACTACTCAACCCACCAACCACTACACTCCACCGTACCAGCCATACACTCCATGTGGGAATAGCTCAACCCACCCACCCAACACTCCACGATTTTGACCTTGCTTTGCTCGATTAACGATAAATTGAGGCAAAGCCTCCGATTACATGGACAAGCCACTTTCAGTACTTCCTCCGTCAATATCCGGTCCATGCATCAAATAATAACAACATGGCATGCGATAAATAACATCAATCAAACATGCATTTAGGTCAATTTAACCCTATGGATATTTGGTAATTTATCTCCTAGGGTAAAGCGTAAATTTTCACTTTTAAAGGTATTTCATAATTTATCTATTTTAGGGTTTTCATGCATATTCCTACCTTTCACGTACTAACGAGAATCACTCTGAGGGTTCTTATCGAATTGGGCCGTTGGCCCATCATTCTAATTTTGGCCCATTAAGCCCAAAAATATCGAAGGCACGAAATCATGCACTTTGCGGTCAAACATTGCGACTTACCAAAAACATTAATCGATTTACCTCACGAGCATTCGCACACTCGCAAATCTACAAAATACCGGTTTTTGGCATTTCGCTTTTGACTTTTGCCGATCTAGACTAAGAAAGAGGTGTTAGTTACACACTGTTTGCGACGATATCTTGTGAGATCCACACGAACCGCCTACAGTTGGATTACTAACACGTTAATCTAACTATTCAAATACAAACTACGTATTAACCCCTTACAATATTCGGCCAACCACACCTACAGATCATAGCAAGCTTATAAGAAAACAATAAGCAACTCATTAACAAATTTTTGTCAATGTTTACCACATAATCATAATTTCACTGCAAGCTGTCTTCCTGAACAACAGTCACTAAATTATTTATAACTGGAGCTACAAAACTCCAAATCAAGTTCCATTAATTTTCGCTGAAAATAGACTTATATATCTTCTATCCATAAAATTTTCATAATTTTTGGTTTGGCCAACCAATACCATATTTTTCTTAAAGTTTCTCATGTTTCACTGTTTGACTAATCTGACCACCTTCATTACGAATCAAATTTCTCATTGTACAGAATTCAAAATATGTTCTAGTTTATTTCATTTGAAACTAGACTTATAAAGCTTTAATTAAATAATTTATTCAGCTTCTAATTCATCTCCTACAATTTATGGTGATTTTCCAAAGTCACATTACTGCTGCTGTCCCAAGCAGATTTATTACCAATTTCACTCTTTCACACATAACTTGCATGCATGTTATTTAAACATATATATCACCAATCAATCATCACATATCTATGATTTTACTTAAGTATAATCTCCATTTCATCATTTTAAAGCACAACATGTTAGCCGATTTTTCACTTTAGCATCTAAGGCACATGCATGCTCATTTGTTTGGCTCAACTTCACCTATCTTCCATTTTTCATCAAAAGAACATGAAACAACAACCATTTCCTTCATTTTAATTCATGACTAAATGCTCACAACACAACGAAAAACCAAAATATGCTTCAAGAGTTAAGGTAGAATTAAGAAGAACTCATGAACATCAAGATAGAAGCAAACTACCATGAACTTACCTTCAATTTTCTTCCCCAAGTGACTGAACATTCAAGAGCTTTCTCCTTTCCTTTCTCTTCTCTAACTTTAGGCTATGATGAACAAAGATGGACAAAACTTTGTTCTTTTCACCCCTTTTTCTTTTAATAAAATTTCATATTTCATCCAGTTAATTCTTTAATACAAAAAGACATGAAATGCCCATCATGGCAGATTTACCTAAACAATTATCATGGAACATTTACCTAATCCATTATCAAGGAATATTTACCTAATCTATTATCATGGAACATTTACCTAACCCATTATCAATTTGTACCATAAATTATGGATATCAAGTGCTCATATTGTCTACAACAACATGATGGCTGGCCACTTCATGTAAAATGGGAGGTTTGTCATGCAAATCCTCCTATTTTGCACTCCTATTTATTTGGCCACTTCAATTTAGCCTATAGCATTTTCAAACCTTTTCACATAGGTTCTGTAACACCCCAAACCCGGCCCAGATGTTATGACCGGATCCGACATGCCACATCGAAGCGTTCAAAACATTTTATATTGGTGATCCAGAAAAAACTTACCTAGTGTTTTAAAAGATAATTTCATTATAGGTTAAAGTGAATGGAAGCTGTGCACCAGGTAGGAAACCGAAAAATAGGTGGTGAGTCCATCGGACTGCTTAAGTACCAAGCTCCCTTCAGATCCAATCCTAGACATGCATACCGCCATTGCCACACCTTAACGTCATGGATATTTCTAGGAAACCGATTTTGATTAAGTCATTTTTAGGAAAAGTGATTAATTTTGGAAAATACTTTCATTGCGGAAGCTTTGCTTGTTGTCGTATTATTTTGAAATCAATTGTTGTTTTTGAAAAGCGCCTAAAGCTTTCCAACTTCAGCAGTTAAAATAAGTAATACTTATCTTAGTAACACATATTAACACCATCAAAAATAATTAATCGGCCTTATTACATTTAAAACCTAAAACTTCAAACATAAAAAAGGATGTCAGTTCACGGAAGAAAATCAAACTTTCGAGCGGTGGCCACTCCAAATTCCCTCACGACTCCAAGCCCACTATGGTTGGGGATTTCTGCGTGGATGAAAATAAAAGGGGTGAGTTTGGGGAAACTCGGTGTGTAAGGAAAACCCATTCAAAACCCAAGTCAGCTCAAGCCCATTGGGCTAAGCCCATTCGGGTAATAGTGATCTTGGGCGAGCCCTTTTGATTACAATAAAGCGGGCCTTAGCCCTTATTCAGATAATGATATGGCCCATAGGCCCATTTCAAAATACATGCAACATCGGTAAACATATGCAAGCCCATTTGGGAGACTACTCAACCCACCAACCACTACACTCCACCCGTACCACCATACACTCCATGTGGGAAATAGCTCAACCCACCCATTAACACTCCACGATTCTGACCTTGCTGCTCGATTAACGATAAATTGAGGCAAAGCCTCCGATCGTGGACAAGCCACTTTCAGTACTTCCTCCGTCAATATCCCAATCCCATGCATCAGATAATAACAACATTGCATGCGATAAATAACAACGATCAAACATGCATTTAAGTCAATTTAACCTAGGGGTATTTGATAATTTATCTCCTGGGGTAAAGCGTAAATTTTCCACTTTGAAAGGTATTTCATAATTTATCTATTTTAGGGTTTTCATGCATATTCCTACCTTTCACGTACTCTGAGAATCACGTCTGGGGTTCTTACGAATTGGGCAGTTGGCCCATCATTCCAATTTTGGCCCATTAAGCCCCAAAATATCGAGGCACGAAATCATGCACTTTGCGGTCAAATTTTGCAGCTTACCAAAACATTAATCGATTTACCTCACGAGCATTCGCTTTTCGCAAATATACAAAATACGGTTTTCGGTATTTTGGCTTTTCGACTTTTGCCGATCCAGATTAAGAAAGAGGTGTTAGTTACACACATTTGCGATGATATCTGGCGAGATCCACACGAGCGCCTACAATTGGATTACTAACACGTTAATCTAACTATTCAAATCGAACTACGTATTAACCCCTTACAATATTGACCAACCACACCTACAGATCATAGTAAGCTTATAAGAAATCAATAAGCAACTCATTAACAAATTTTGTCAATGTTTACCACATAATCATAATTTCACTGCAAGTTGTCTTCACGAGCAATAGTCCCTAAATCATTTATAACTGGATCTACGAAACTCCAAATCAAGTTCCGTTAATTTTCCCTGAAAATAGACTCATATATCTTATATCCATAAAATTTTCAGAATTTTTGGTATGGCCAATCAATACCATATTTTTCTTAAAGTTTCCCATGTTTCACTGTTTGACTAATCTGACCACTCTTCATTACGAATAATATTTCTCATTGTACAGAATTCAAAATATGTTCTCGTTTATTCCATTTGAAACTAGACTCATTAAGCTTTAATTACATAATTTATGCAGCTTCTAACTCATCTCCCACAATTTATGGTGATTTTCCAAAGTCACTTTACTGCT
Organism: Gossypium arboreum; assembly: GCF_025698485.1. NCBI lineage: Eukaryota > Viridiplantae > Streptophyta > Magnoliopsida > Malvales > Malvaceae > Gossypium > Gossypium arboreum. Next base: position 134,951,010 of record NC_069075.1, read on the forward strand.
GCTGTCCCAAGCAGATTTATTACCAATTCCACTCTTTCACACCTAACTTGCATGCTTGTTATTTAAACATGTATATCACCAATCAATCATCACATATCTATGATTTTACTTAAGTATAATCTTCATTTCATCATTTTAAAGCACAACATGTTAGCTGATTTTTCCCCTTAGCATCTAAGGCACATGCATGCTTATTTGTTTGGCTCAACTTCACCTATCTTCCATTTTTCATCAAAAGAACATGAAACAACAACTATTTCCTTCATTTTAATTCATGACTAAGTGCTCACAACATAACTAAAAACCAAAATATGCTTCAAGAGTTAAGGTAGAATCAAGATGAACTCATGAACCTCAAAATAAGAAGCAAGGTACCAAGAACTTACCTTTAATTTTCCTCCTCCTAATTACCGAATACTCAAGAGCTTTCTCCTTTCATTTCTCTTCTCTAACTTTCAGCTATGATGAACAAAGATGGACAAAACTTTGTTCTTTTCACCCCTTTTTCTTTTAATAAAACTTCATATTTCATCCATTTAATTCTTTAATACAAAAGACATGAAATTCTTATCATGAAACATTTACCTAACCCATTATCATGAAACATTTACCTAACCCATTATCATGGAACATTTACCTAACCTATTATCATGGAACATTTACCTAACCTATTATCAATTTGTATCAATTTGTACCATAAATTATGGATATCAAGTGTACATTTTGTCTACAACAACATGATGGCTGGCCACTTCATGTAAAATGGGAGGTTTGTCATGCAAATCCTCCTATTTTGCACTCTATTTATTTGGCCACTTCAATTTAGCCTATAGCATTTTCAAACATTTTCACATAGGTCCTATTTCATAATTTCACTCCTTTTTCTTATGGAACAAAAATTAACTAAAATTACGGGTTCTATCTTAAGCTTGGGCCTTCTAGAGGCCCACTAACATAATTAAACCTATGCTAACATTCACAGATTCCGAAAATTGGGCGTTATAACTCTACCCTCCTTAAAGAAATTTCGTCCTCGAAATTTACCTAATCAAGCAGATGAGGGTATTGTTGTTGCATCGTCTCTTCGATTCCCAAGTAGCTTCTTCCTTCCATGATTACGCCAAAGTACTTTCACTAACGGGATGATTTCCTTACGAGAACTTTAACATCTCGAGCCAATATTTGCAGGCTCCTCCTCAAAGGTCAAATCGATCGAACATCAATTTTCGCATCTGGCGGGACATGGCGAGGTCGAGCGATAACGTCTTAACATGGAGCGTGAAAACATCGTGAATCTGTCTAACTCTGAAGGCAATTCAATTGATAAGCCATCGGGCCTACTCGCTTCAAAACCCGATAAGGCCCAATGAACCGCGGACTCAACTTGCCCTTCTTCATCGAACCTTAATATCTTCTTCCAAGGAGAAACCTTTGAATACCATATCACCCTCGAGTACTCAATCTCCTTACGTTTCAAATCGCATCGACTTTTGCCTATCGGATGCTTCTTTTAACCGGTCCTAATTATTCGACCTTATCTTGATGTCGATTACCAACTCTGGTCCAAGAAATTGTCGCCCTCCTAGTTCGGTCAAACAACTAGGTGTACGACACCTTCGTCTATATAGTGCTTCATACGGTGCCATTCGAATACTCGCCTGGTAATTGTTATTGTACGCAAATTCTACCAACGGCAAGTAATCCTCCCAACTACCTCGAAAGTCAATCACGCATCCCCTCAACATGTCCTCCAGAATCTGAATAACCCTTTCCGATTGACCATCAGTCTGGGGATGGAAAGCCGTACTAAAATTCAATCGCGTCCCCAACGCCTCATGCAACCTTTTCCAAAACCGAGATGTAAATCTGGGATCCCGATCAGAAATAATTGAAACTGGGACTCTATGAAGTCGCACAACCTCCGCCACATACAACTTGGCTAACTTTTGAAGTGAAAAGTCAGTACGAACAGGTATGAAATGAGCCGATTTGGTCAACCTATCCACAATCACCCACACCGAGTCTTTCTTCGATGGTGTCAAGGGCAGCCCACTCACAAAGTCCATGGTTAGCCTCTCCCACTTCCAAAGTGGTATCTTTTCTTGGCAGTATGTGATCCGAAGGTAATTGATGCTCAGCTTTCACTTGCTGGCATGTTAGCCATTTCCTTACAAACTCCGTTACTTCTCGTTTAAGTCCAGGCCACCAGTACAATTCTCGCAAGTCGTGATACAACTTGTTCCCTCCAAGATGCATGGCACAAAGTCCTCTATGAGCTGCTTTCAATATTGTCTGCCTTAAATCAGAGTCCTTCGGAACATAAATTCTTCCTCAGAAACACAGAACTCCTTCTCCACTTAACCCAAACTCAGAAGTTTCCCCTTCCTTAACTTGTTGGAAACAAGCGACCAAAGACTCATCGTTCAACTGCTTTTCCTTAATCTGATCCACCTAGGTTGGCCTCACTTGCAACTCATCCAACAGACTTCTATCATCATACAGACTCAGACGAGCAAACATTGCTCTCAGATCAAGATACAATTCTCGACTTAGAGCATCGGCTACCACATTAGCCTTGCCTGGTGATACTCGATCGAATAGTCATAATCCTTAAGCAACTCAATCCATCTCCTTTGCCTAAGGTTCAGCTCCTTCTGAGTCAACAAATGCTTAAAACCCTTGTGGTCTGTGTATATAATACACCTCTCCCCGTACAAGTAATGTCTCCAAATCTTAAGTGCAAATATCACTGCCGCCAACTCTAAATCATGAGTAAGATAGTTCCCTTCGTGAGGTTTAAGTTGTCGTGATGCATATACAACCACCTTACCCTCCTGCATTAACACGCAGCCCAAACCCACGTGTGATGCGTCACTGTACACAGTAAAATCCTTCCCAGACTCCGGCTGAATCAACTCAAGTGCTTCAGTCAGAACTTTCTTCAACTTTTCAAAAGCTTCCTGCTGCTTCTTAGTCCATACAAACGATACTCCTTTCCTTATGAGTTTTGTCAAAGGTGCTGCCATCACAGAAAAACCTTCCATAAACCTTCTGTAGTATCCTGCCAGTCCTAGAAAACTCCGTAGTTCGACCTCGACCTAGGCGGCTTCCACTCCAAAATCGCTTCAATTTTTCGAGGTCTACCTTAATCCCCTCGGCAGAGACCACATGTCCTAAGAAGGTTACCTCCCTCAACCAAAATTCACACTTCTGAACTTCGCAAAGAGTTCCTTCTCCTTAATACTTACAAAGACTATATGGAGATGCTATTCATGTTTTGTTTCAGTTTTAGAATATACCAGGATATCGTCAATAAAGAGCGAATCTGAATCGATCCAAAAATGGTTGGAACACATAATTCATCAGATCCATAAGCGCTGCGGGAGGCGTTCGTTAGTCCAAATGGCATAACCGAAACTTCGTAATGACTATCCGAGTCTGAATGATGTCTTATGGATATCGCCTCCTTGACCCTTAGCGATGATATCCAGATCGAAGGTCGATCTTGGAGAATACAGAAGCTCCTCTAAGCTGGTCGAACAGATTGTCAATCCTTGGCAGTAGATACTTATTCTTAATCGTCAGTTTGTTCAACTGGCGATAATCAATGCACATCCGCATTACCATCCTTCTTTTTCACGAATAGCACTGGTGCTCCCTATGGAGACACGATTGGCCTAATGAAGCCCCTATCCAACAACTCTTGAATTTGAGCCTTTAACTCCACTAACTCCTTCGGTGCCATCCTATACGGTGCGATGGACACAGGCGCCGTTCCAGGCTACAAATCTATTCCAAACTCAACTTCTCGGTTCGGAGGCAATCCTGGAAGCTCCTCTGAAAAAACATCTTGGAACTCATTTACGGTCCTAACCTTATCCACTGTCAGTCCCTCCTCTTCCGGTCGACTTACAAATACCAATTAGGCCTCACAGCGTTTCGAATCCACTTTTGGCTCTTAATGCCGACACCACATTGGACAAATAATCCCTTCTCTCACCTATCACCATAACCTCCTCATCCTTTGTAGTTCTTAACACCATTCGTTTAGTAGCACAATCCGAGTCGCCTTATGCTTAACAAGCCAATCCATTCCCGAATGAGGTCAAACTCTCCGACAGTAACTCCATCAGATTTCTAGGAAAAACCTTGCCTTGAGTTTCTAAGGGTACATTCCTATACAATTTGTCTACCCTAACCGAGTGACCCAAAGGACTTAGTACAGATACCCACTCACAATCTCCTCGGAAGCGGTCCAAGTCGTCCATAATCGTTACGTGGCCTCCAACCAATATTTCGCCATATTCGGGCTATACGGACACGCCTTAAAGATCTACGTTAGTTAGTCACGAAGTCATTCAGAAATAAATCCCTGAATTTCGTTGCCCGAACTTGCTCCGAAAACCCTTTCCAGAACACGAAGCATTGCCTGTGACAGGGCATCATCCTCGGCGGCTCTATCATACGGCCCATTCTCATTCGTTGGTAGTGGTCGTGCTACTCCAGTGGGTATGTGTTTAGAAGACGAAGATCCAGCTTGAGTACTACCTCGGCCTCGACCACGGCCTCTTCCCTGAGTAGCTCTCGTACTAATATCGATTTATCTTGATTACAAATTTTTATGCATCAATTCAATATTCCAGTGTTTATTACAGATGTTTTATGAATCAGACAGTAATTCAAAGTTTGTTTTCGCAGAATCGAAGTCTAGCTACAGTTTCAGTCTCTTATCAGATTTTTCTATGGTTTCAGAATCATCCTATATAGAGTATCCTAGTAGGGTTTCAGTACAGACAGATAATTTAGAAAAATATTCAGAAAAATTCAGAGTAATACTTACAGACTTGAGCCGGAGATTCGGAATGTCACCCTCTAAAGATCTAAATTTTGAAAATCGAGTTTTTCTAATTCTTTATAAAATTTTCGCTTTCTAAAATCTTTGTTTTTGTAAACCCATTCCACAGCCGATTTGTTGCAACCTAGGCTCTGATACCACTAAATGTAGCACCCAAACCCGGCCCAGACATTATGACCGGATCCGACATGCCACATCGAAGCGTTCAAAACATTTTATATTGTTGATCTAGAAAAAACTTACTTAGTGTTTTAAAAGATAATTTCATTATAGGTTAAAGTGAATGGAAGCTGTGCACCAGATAGGAAACCGGAAAATAGGTGGTGAGTCCATCGGACTGCTTAAGTACCAAGCTCCCTTCGGATCCAATCCTAGACATGCATACCACCATTGCCACACCTTAACGTCATGGATATTTCTAGGAAACCGATTTTGATTAAGTCATTTTTAGGAAAAGTGATTAATTTTGGAAAATACTTCCATTGCGGAAGCTTTGCTTGTTGTCGTATTATTTTGAAATCAATTGTTGTTTTTGAAAATGTGCCCTAAAGCTTTCCAACTTCAACAGTTAAAATAAGTAATACTTATCTTAGTAACACATATTAACACCATAAAAACTAATTAAGCGGCCTTATTACATTTAAAAACCTAAAACTTCAAACGTAAAAAAAAGGATGTCCAGTTCACGGAAGAAAATCAAACTTTCGAGCGGGTGGCCACTCAATTCCCTCATGACTCCAAGCCCACTATGGTTGGGGATTTCCTGCGTGGATGAAAATAAAAGGGGTGAGTTTGGGGAAACTCAGTGTGTAAGGAAAACCCATTCAAAACCCAAGTTAGCTCAAGCCCATTGGGCCTAAGCCCATTCAGGTAACAATGATCTTGGGCGAGCCATTTTGATTACAATAAAGCGGGTCTTAGCCCTTATTCAGATAATGATATGGCCCATAGGCCCATTTCAAAATACATGCAACATCAAGTAAACATATGCAAGCCCATTTGGGAGACTACTCAACCCACCAACCACTACACTCCACCCGTACCAGCCATACACTCCATGTAGGAATAGCTCAACCCACCCATTAACACTCCACGATTGCGGCCTTGCTGCTCGATTATCGATAAATTGAGGCAAAGCCTCCGATCGTGGACAAGCCACTTTCAGTACTTCCTCCGTCAATATCCCAATCCCATGCATCGATAATAACAACATGGCATGCGATAAATAACAACGATCAAACATGCATTTAAGTCAATTTAACCCTAGGGGTATTTCAATAATTTATCTCCTAGGGGTAAAGCGTAAATTTTCCACTTTTAAAGGTATTTCAATAATTTATCTATTTTAGGGTTTTTCATGCATAATCCTACCTTTCACGTACTACGAATCACGTCGAGGGTTCTTACGAATTGGGCTGTTGGCCCATCATTCCAATTTTGGCCCATTAAGCCCCAAAATATCGAGGGCACGAAATCATGCACTTTGCGGTCAAATTTTGCAGCTTACCAAAAACATTAATCGATTTACCTCACGAGCATTACTTTTCGTAAATCTACAAAATACCGGTTTTCGGCATTTTGGCTTTTTGACTTTGCCGATCCGGACTAAGAAAGAGGGTGTTAGTTACACACATTTGCGACGATATCTTGTGAGATCCACACACGAACGCCTACAATTGGATTACTAACACGTTAATATAACTATTCAAATACGAACTACGTATTAACCCCTTAAAATATTCAGCCAACCACACCTACAGATCATAGTAAGCTTATAAGAAATCAATAAGGAACTCATTAACAAATTTTTGTCAATGTTTACCACATAATCATAATTTCACTGCAAGCTGTCTTCCTGAGCAATAGTCCCTAAATCATTTATAACTGGAGCTACGAAACTCCAAATCAAGTTCCGTTAATTTTCCCTGAAAATAGACTCATATATCTTATATCCATAAAATTTTCAGAATTTTTGGTATGGCCAATCAATACCATATTTTTCTTAAAGTTTCCCATGTTTCACTATTTGACTAATCTGACCACTCTTCATTACGAATCAAATTTCTCATTGTACAGAATTCAAAATATGTTCTCGTTTATTCCATTTGAAACTAGACGCATTAAGCTTTAATTACATAATTTATGCAGCTTCTAACTCATCTCCCACAATTTATGGTGATTTTCCAAAGTCACGTTACTGCTGCTGTCCCAAGCAGATTTATTACCAAATCACTCTTTCACACCTAACTTGCATGCTTGTTATTTAAACATGTATATCACCAATCAATCATCACATATCTATGATTTTACTTAAGTATAATCTCCATTTCATCATTTTAAAGCACAACATGTTAGCCGATTTTTCCCCTTAGCATCTAAGGCACATGCATGCTCATTTGTTTGGCTCAACTTCACCTATCTTCCATTTTTCATCAAAAGAACATGAAACAACAACCATTTCCTTCATTTTAATTCATGACTAAATGCTCACAACACAACTAAAAACCAAAATATGCTTCAAGAGTTAAGGTAGAATCAAGATGAACTCATGAACCTCAAAATAAGAAGCAAGGTACCAAGAACTTACCTTCAATTTTCCTCCTCCTAATGACCGAATACTCAAGAGCTTTCTCCTCTGCTTTCTCTTTTCTAACTTTCAGCTATGATGAACAAAGATGGACAAAACTTTGTTCTTTTCACCCCTTTTTCTTTTAATAAAACTTCATATTTCATCTATTTAATTCTTTAATACAAAAGACATGAAATTCTTATCATAAAACATTTACCTAACCCATTATCATGAAACATTTACCTAACCCATTATCATGGAACATTTACCTAACCTATTATCATGGAACATTTACCTAACCTATTATCAATTTGTATCAATTTGTACCATAAATTATGGATATCAAGTGTACATTTTGTCTACAACAACATGATGGATGGCCACTTCATGTAAAATGGGAGGTTTGTCATGCAAATCCTCCTATTTTGCACTCCTATTTATTTGGCCACTTCAATTTAGCCTATAGCATTTTCAAACATTTTCACATAGGTCCTATTTCATAATTTCACTCCCTTTTTCTTATGGAACAAAAATTAACTAAAATTACCGGGTTTTATCTTAAGCTTGGGCCTTCTAGAGGCCCACTAACATAATTAAACCTATGCCAACCTTCACAGGATTCCCGAAAATTGGGGCGTTACAGGTTCTATTTCATAATTTCACCCCTTTTTTCTTATGGAACAAAAATTAACTGAAATTGCCGGGTTCTATCTTAAGCTTGGGCCTTCTAGAGGCCCACTAACATAATTAAACCTATGCCAACATTCACAGAATTCCCGAAAATTGGGGCGTTACAATGTATACATCTAAGAAATAATAATAATGTTAAAAACAAATATTACATAATATTACATAAATATATACATACATATGTTAAAAATATATAAATATTAATATTAAGGCGATGATAATATTAAAATAACCATTGATAACTTTGAATTAAAAATATATAAATATTAATATTACAATGTATTATAATACTAATACTAATAATAAATTAAATAGTAGTAAAAATAAATACAATAATAATAATCATAAAAATAATATAAATAATTTGTACATGAAAAATAATAATGATATAATAATGATAATAAAAAAACAAAAAAGACAATATGATATAATAATAACGTAAGGAAAATAAAGTAATAATATTTATAATAAAAGAAAATAAAAGAGTGTATTTAAAAGTATATACATAGTATTATTAGAACTAATATTAAAATTAAGAATAATGGTAATAATGATAATAATAGAATAATAGTAAGCGTAGTAATAATATATTGATAAAATGAATAAAAATAATAGTGATAATAAGAATATTAATAATAATAGTCATAAGGATAATATAAATAATATTTAAAATATAATAAAATAGCAAAGATAATATAAAAATAAACTTAAATTAAAAAAAAGACTAAATTCGAATTAAAAACGAAGTTTTGGGGCAAATTTGAAATAATAAAAAATAGAAGAAAATAGCTTATTTAAACACGCGTGAAACGACGGAGGGCCAAAAGTGCAATAACCCCCCTTCCTGAAACGCACAGCATCAGCTAGGATTAAATTGAAAATCGCGACAAATTTCGGGTCTAAATTAAAAATAAAAATGACTTAATTGCAAAGTAATAAAAAAGCGGAAGGGCTAAAAGCGCAATTAGCCCTTCCGTTAAAAAAACACGAGGATCCTAGGCGGGTCGGGTCGAGTCGATCCGGTCCAAGTTAAAACGACGTCGTTTTGAGGTTAAAAGGCAGCCCCCAAAACGACGTCGTTTTAGGAGGCTATAAAAGGCCAAAATTTTTTAAAAAAATTCACTTTCAACATTTGGAAGAAAAAAAAAGAGAGGGAGGGAGAGAACTTTCTAGACGAGTCCAGAATCCAGCCATGAGGGACCGCCGTCACCGTCACACAACCGCCGTCGCCATCGTCGCCGGCCACCGTAAAGGTAAAAATTTCTCTTTTTTTGTTTGTTTATTTATTTATTTTTGTTTGTATAGATATAAATGTAAAAGATGAGAAAATATATAAAAAAAAAAAGATTCGAAATATACAAAAGGAAATGAAAATCACCTATTTTCTTCCTATTTGGCTTTTGTATTTCTCTATTTTGATGCTATTGAATCACTGTTTATTTATTTATTTTGGTTTGTATAGATATATGCTTTGTGTTTGTGAGAAAAAAATTCCCGAACCCTTTTACAACATTTTGTTTGGCTTTTTATAGCCATTTTTTACATGATTTGCTACTATTTTCTATTATTTTTGCTATTGTTGCGTGTTTGCTTCATCTTTGCAAGGTAGTTGGCGACGGTGGAGCAAGTGGTGGCAGAGGCATGGGCGATGGGACAGAGGCAGCGGCTAGGGGGGCTAGGGTTTTTTTTTCTGATTTGTTTTGTGTGTTAAGGTCTTGGGCTGGTTTATTGGGCTTAGGGTTTTTAGTTATTTGGGTTTTTTAGTTTGGGTTAGGGAAATGGGCTTGGGTTTTAAGGTTTATTTGTAAGGGTTTTAATTTTAATGGATGTGGGCTGATGAGTTTTAGGATATTGTTGGGTTTAAGGGTTTAATTTGGGTTGTTTGGTTGTAGTTAATGTGGGTCAAAATTGGCCTGTAACACTTTTAAAACATTTGAATGGCTCAATTTGATTGTCAAAATTCTCTCGTTTTAGAGGAATACAGCATCACATCCAGCACGATAGGACACGATCCTTTATACCCTCGAAAACACGATAAATTTTGACTTCCAAAAGTTCATATGTTAAAAGTTACAAAAGGATGTCCAATTATTTAGTCTAACGAAGAATCGAAGCTCAGCACTGTAGGGCACGATCCTTCGAAATTTCAAATATTGAACATTGCCTTATTTGAAAATTTTTAAATAAACCATTGTAAACTAGCTCAAAACGCATTGGTTTGACTTAAAACAAAATGGAACAATTTATCTTAGAACAAAGAGTTGAAAATTACAAAGCCACATTTGCAAATAAAAGTGAAATTATAAACATGGGACAATATGCACAAATAATGTACTATACTTAGTGAATGAAAAAAAAAACAAATTAATAAATATATAATAGCAATGAACACACATCCTATTTTGAAAAACATTAATAATCAAATAACGGAAATTAAAATATAACTAATCAAAGAAACATATTAGAATAAAATATAACAAATTTCCAAACATAGATAAATAACAATTGAAATGATGACACAAAAGTCTAATAAACAGCCCATAATAATGCTATATAAAATAATATGAAAATTAAAAAGCGCAACACCTAATATACAAAACAATACGGCACTAAGAGCCAATATGGTACAAAACAAAAAAAATATTTGAAAAGTTTACAAAAGAATAACACTTGCTAGAATTTGAAATAACTTATATGTATATAAAAATTAGTAAAATATAAATGATTATTAAAATATGTATTATGTAAAAAATTCAAAATAAATAATATATAGAATAATTTCAAATAAAACAAACTGATTTAACTAATGATATATATGAAACTGAAAACCTAATATACAAATATGCTAATGTGTGAAAGTGTTTAATATAAATAAAATATACATAAATAAGCAGATTAGATACATAAATAAATTTAAAGAAATATATATATATACAAATAAAAGAATAAATAATAAAATAAAAATAATACAGGTTAAAATAAAAAATAAAATGAACTGATTATAAAATAAATAAAAGGATAACAAAAAAGAATTAATAAGCAAGTGAACAAATAATAAAGAAATAATATAATAAAAACTAATAAAGTTTAAATAAAAACAAATAAACAAACGATTTAAATTAAATCAACTACAAATAATTGAAGTAGTATTAAAAGAATTAAAATTAATAATAATAATAATAATAAGAAGAAGAAGAAGGTAGTATAAATAATTCAGTTTCCTTTAAAAATACATGTATATATACATATATAAAAAGATAATAAATGGACAAAGGAATAAATAACAATAAAGTAATAATGACAGATGATGAAGTGGCAACAATAACAAAATTATAAATGAAATAATTAAATGAAAACAAAACAAAAATTTAAAGAGGAACGAAAGGACAATAAACAAATGGACACAAGGATTATAATAAAATACGAATGTATAATATATATATATACATATATATAAACAGGTAAACGAACGAGCAAATAAATAAAATAAAATAAAATGAACATATAAACAAGTAAATAAATAAATTAATGGATTAAAATAAAAATGGCTTAATTGAAACTTAAACAAAGTAAAAAGAGTGAGTTGAAATTAAAATGAAATTTAAAGTCTTAAATAATAATCAATGAGACCATAAAAGGGATTGAATCAAAATAGAAATGAAATTAAAGGTAAAAAACATAATAAAACCAAAAAAGTAAACAAAAAATAAAGCAAGGGGGGAAATCAAGTGCGCAAACACATACGGGGACTAAAAAAGCAATTAAACTCCCTTTTTAGGCCCTTTTCGAAGCATCAGTGGGTAAGGGCCCGATTGAAAACTAAATAAATTAAAAGGTAAAATTTATAAAAACGAAAATAACAAAAAGAACCTAATTGAAAAGCGCCATAAAAGAGGAAGGACTTGATTAGCAAATATCCCCTTAAAGTAAAAACACGCTGATCCTCTAGCATATGGGTCGGGTCACGGGTCAGAGGCCAAAACGACGTCGTTTTGGCCTCTGAACCCACACATTAAAACGGCGCTGTTTGCTTCCTATTACTTAAGTAATTTTTTTTTTTAAATTTCATTTCATCAGACCTTTTAAAAAAAACAAAGAACCCCCTCCCCCTTTTCTCAACTCTCTGCTAGGGTTTCAAAAGAAACCCACTTTGGGCTGTCGCTGTCATGCCTCCTTGAAGCTGTCGTGGCTTCCACCATCAACAGTGGTCGGGGCCGCGAAGATTCGAGTAAGTTTCCTTTTCTACTCCTTTTTATTCACCCTTTCTTATGTTTTAAAGTAAGTAAAAAAATAAAAATAAAAAGAAGATGAAATAGAACAAAACCGAAATAAACAAGAAAACTTAGATCAAAAAGAAAAGATTGAAACCAACCTTCTAAAGTTTCTCTTTTTTTTTTTCCGGTGCGTATGAAAATACCAATTTTTTGTATTCAAAATCCCCCCCGGTTTACAATAGTTTTGTGTGGCTTTATAGCCGAAATACATGTTACTCTTGCTACTGTTCTCTTTTTCTTTTTGTTACTGTTCTTTGCTCCATTTTTTGTCCTCTTCTTTGCTTGTTTACAGATGACAAAAAAGGCGATGGGACGGAGCTCCCGTCTTGAGCGTTGTGCGCGCCGAGGTAGCACATGGGGTTGCGGCGCTGGAGGCTAGGCAGAAACCCTAGGTTTCCTGTTTCTGGTTTAGTTTTTGGGCTAGGTAGGCTAGGTTTTTTTTTGTTAAGTTTAGATTGGGTTTGGTTTTATTTTATTGGGCCCGGGCAAATTTGAGCCTCTACACATACATCTAAACTGTTTATTTTTCTTTTGATTTATTTTTATATACATATAAATAATATGAGTTTTTTTAAGCTTCTATTAAATTAAAATATTTTAAATGACCAACAAGTGTTTGGGTGCAATGATAAAGTACATTATATTCTTAAGAGGAGAACTTAGATTCAAACTTTAGAGACTACCAAAATCATTTTTTTGAAAAACGGTCGACTTTTTATTTTGAAAATGAAAATGAAATGGGAGTCGCTACCAATCCTTTTTATTTAGGTGTGATCGGATCACCTAGTAATTCAATCATTTTAACAAAAGTTTAAATTTATTAAAACGATGATTATTGGTCTACAAAATCCAGAAAACGGGTTCGGGAGTCAGTTATGCACGAGGAAGGGTTAGCACCCTCGATACGTCTAAAATTGGTACCTAGTTGATTAATTAATGTCTTAGTGTTGAAGATTGAGAACTTTGAAAAGATTTAAAATATGATCCCTTTTTAAGAAAATGACTGGATATATTAAAACGAGCATTTAAAGGCCTTCTCGTCTTGCGATAACAATATACCACATCTTGTAAGCTAAGATGCGATATTTGAGCCCTCGAGAATAAGTTTGTCTTTAATTTTTATTTTAAAATTCGTAATTTGAAATTTTTAAAAGGGGATTAGATTGTTTAGATCCAACGAGAAAAATCGAGACCCCGTAAGTTAGGGCACGACTTTCTCGAGTTTCTAAATACGAAATGTTGCCTTTATTTTATTTAAAACCTATGTATCTTAAAGCTTAAAAAGAGTTATTCGGCTATTTCGGTTTAACAAGAAAATAAAAATCAAAATCCTGTAAGTTAGGACACGATTTTTTCGGTTTTCCAAAACACGAGATATTACCGATTTTTATTTCTTTCCATTTTATGAATTCGTGTGAAAATCATTATAAAATTAAAAGGGTATATGAATAAAATATGCTATCGAATGGTGACAACATGAGTATATTAACTGTCGTAACCATTTTTTTGAAAAAACGGGGATCGACTTTGTTTTTGAAAAAACGGGTAGATGAGTCGCCACCAATCCTTTTTGATGAGGTGTGATTGGGTCACCATGATAATTTTTGGTCTACGAAAATCAGAAAATGAGTTCGGGATTCGGTTACGCACAAGGAAGGATTAGCACCCTCGATACGCCCAAAAATTGGTACCTAGTTGATTAATTAGTGTCTTAGTGTCGAAAATTGAAAATCAGGAATGAATTTGAAATACGATCCCTTTTTATTAACATCGATTTTGAAATTCTTGAATTACCTCAAAACGATTGTTAAAGATTTCCTCGTCTCGAGGTATCGGAGTATCACATCCCGTAAGTTAGGACACGATACCATGAATTTCCGAGCACAAGTTTGTCTTTAATTTTAATTAAAAATCCACGTATTTTAAAACTCAAAAGGATTTTTGGCTATTTAGAATCAACGAGAAAATCGAAACCCCGTAAGTTAGGGCACAATTTCTCGATGCTCCAAAACGCGAAACATTGCCTTATTTTGAAATTTTTGTTTTTTTCGAATGGTAGTGAATTCAATGTTTAAACGACGTGTCACTTGCTTGAAAAAAACGATTTATTAGATAAGTGCAACAAGACTTGATTCATGAGGCGATGATATGAAAAAGTATAGTGCGACATGGAACGATGATAAAAATATTACACAAGTGAATAATATGAGAATACAAATAAACGAATCATAGTATACGCAATGACAATAATCTCGCAACATACATCATTTAAATACTAACGTTAATAATCGAAGACCAATGAATTAAATAATACATATAACAACTTAAGAAAATTTAAAAACCAATTAAAGTAAATAAAATGTAAAACAACTTTTAAAATGATAATAAATGGATTCAAAATAAATATTGTGAAAAAAGAAATTTAATATCAACAATATACAAAGCAATTTTAAAAAAATAGATCATATGTATGAAAATTTTAGAATAAGTAATATAAGACATCAAAGAAACAACTAGTATATACATACATAAAAATAGACATAACGATTTGAAATTGATAATATATATAAAAATTTTAAATTAAATAATAAAATGATTTAAAATGAATAACACATAAAGTGAGTTTAAAATAAATAATGTAGAAGAATTTTAAAATCTATATTATACAAGGCAAATTAAAAAGATTCCTATGAGTAATTTTAAAATAAATAATATATATATATACATACATATATATACAAAGGTGTAAAATAAATGATATATATGTAAAACCAAAATAATAAAAACGTTTTTTTAAAATAAATAAAAGAGTTTAATATACGATATATAAAACAATTTTAAAATAAATAACATATAAGTCGATTTAAAAAATAATAAGTAAGAATTTAAAGTAAAAGAGATTTAAAGAAGTAATATCTGAAACAAAATCTTTTTATAATATGTGTAAAAGATTTGAAATGCTATATAGATAATATGTGAAAAGCCAAAATATATATAATATATACAACAATTTAGAATACATAGTGTTAAAGAAACAGTTTGAAACAAACAATAATACAATTTTAAATAACCAACATATTTAAACAAACCAAAATAAATAATACATATAAGCAATCTTATCTATACTGACCTATAAAATATTTGAATAAACACATAAATCTTATTTTGATATAACAAAATAAATAAATGAATAAAATAAAAGGATTCAGGTGTGATTGAAACTAAATCAAAATTTGAGGTATCGATTGCAAATAAAGAAAAAGACCAACAGGGACTGAATCAAAATACGCTTAAACGCACTAGGATAAAATGGGACAATATCCCACATCATTATGCGCTGTGTTTCATCCGTCCAAGTCAAGGATTAAAACGGGAATGAAGTAAAATAAAAGGCAAAATTTAAAAAGAGAAAAAATGCAAAAAGGGACCAAATAGAATGGCGTAGGAAAGAAGGAGGGACCATAACCGCAAATAGAACATTAGGGCCTCAAAAGTATGTGGGTTCCCTTCAAACTTCCTCCCCCGGTCGTTTTGCTTGGCTTATTTAAGCCAAATTTGTTTTATTATTATTATTATTATTATTATTATTATTGTTTCAGCATTATTTAGAAAAACAAAAAAAGGGAGATAGAGAGTTCTCTTTGCTCTCCCTTCACTCCCTATGTCCGGCGATAGGATTTCCCGGTGTCCATTGCGCGGCCGTTGTGGGCCAGTGGTCGGCGTTGCGCGAATGGATTTCTTCCGACGCCGAGGAGGCCAACGAAGGTGAGTACCCTCCTTTTTCTACTCTTTTTGTTTTATTATTATTATTTTTATTCAAAAAAATATAAAAAAAAGATAAAAGCAACAGAGATTTTAAATAAAAAATGAAACAAAAGAGGAATCACCTTTAAAGTTTTGGTTTTTTGATTGATTTTTTGTATTGGATGCTCTCTGTTTTTTTTCTTTCTTTTTTTTTCTTTTCGAAATACAATCCCCCCCTTTTACATTGAAAATGAATGGCTCTTTATAGCCGATTATGCAAAGTCCTATTCTTTGTTTTATTGCTTTTCTGCGTTTTTGTACATTGCTACTTGATCATGTTTGCAGGTCTTCAAGGAGGTGATGGGAGCAGGTGGAGGAGAGGCGGTGCAAATGGAGGCACCTAGGGTTTGCTACTTCCTTGTTTTTTTTCTGCTGGTGGTTTGGGCTAGGGTAGGGTTGTTTTAGGTTTAGTGGGCCGGGTAAGATTGGGCTTGTACATTAACAATAGTTCATAAGATGTAATTACAATAATCATATGACTTAATATCAATATTAGCAATCAATGATGTATGAAATAAATGATAACAATAATAAAAGTAAGTGAAAGGGAATATGAAGTGCATAATAAAAGGAAATAGATTAATCCAAAGTATTTAAAAATAAGGGATAAATAATAAATGAAATAAATAGGTAGGTACATTACATAAATAATATTAATTATTTTTAAAATAATGAATAAATTGATAAATAGAACCTAATCATGAAAACAAATAATGACTAAATAGATAGATAGATATTACATATAAATAAAAGTTTTAGTATTAAAAGGAGCAGATAAGCAAGAATACACAAATGATGAAATCAATTAAGTCGGGATTGAATTGAAATCAAAATGGAATTAAAAGGAACAAAATGGAATGAAAATAAAATATTGGGCCCAAATTGTGATACACGAATGAGATGGGGGACCAAATGGGGCAATATCCCGTCCCCTAAAACGCATAACTTCAATAAGGATCGAAATTGAATACTACAAAAATTACAAGGCAAAAATTAAAAGAAAAGAAAAAGGAAACAGGGCTGAATTGCGGCGGACCACGAAAGCGGAGGGACCGAATCCACAAATAACCCATTAGAGCAAAAACACTCGGATCTTGGCCTACACGGGTCGAGTCATGCACTGGCTAGGGCCAAACGATGCCGTTTTGGGGTTACTGGACTTGACCCCAAACGACGTCGTTGCACAGGTTTATAAAACCAAAAAAATTGTTTAAAAAAATCATTTCATTAATGCCTAAAAAAAAGAGTAAAAGGGAGGGGTTCCACTGGCCTAGACGATTTTCGGCCGCCGAACTATAGTCCATCCGTCCATCGGCGACCGCCGTATACGGCGGTCAAATTATAAAATTGGCCCTTTAAGGTCATTTTGTCTTCCCAGACCCAGATCTGGGGCCCAATCGCTTAAAAAACGCCCACTAAAGCTACAAGAGCTCAAAGAAGCCTCTTCGTCGCAAAAAAAAAAAAAAGGAAACAGGTTGTATTTCTATCCCTATCTACATATACGATACTTGAAATAAATAGGATACAAAACCAGAATACCTATTCTGTTCTTTGGATTGAGATTTGCCTGTGATTTTTTCTATTTTCTTGTATTCGTAGAAGAAGTTACAAAACGATTTCTCTTGGGCTTTATAGCTGAGAGAGAAAAAAATAATACAAGCTTTTTCTTTTTTGCTCTGCTATTTTTCTATTATTGCTGCCATAGTCCTTTTATTTTACTTGCAGTGCAATTTGGCGACGTGGAGCAGATCGTCTGGCTAGTCAAGCCGCCGTCTGGAGGTGGATTCTGGCGCACCTAGGGTAACCTAGGGTTTCTGAGGGTGTCTAAATGTTGGGCCATAGGATTGGGCTTTTATGTTTTGGGTCTTAGGCTTGGGTTCATTTTTGTTGATGGGTCATTAGGGTATTGTAATTGGGCCATAGACTGTTTAAAATTTTGGACTTTATTTAATGTGTTTTTTTTTTTTTGTTTTGGGCCTGAGCTAAATTGGCCCATTATAAAGACAATATTATTAATAGGAATAATCACAATTCTAGAGAATAGAATGTAAAATAAATTTTAAATTAAAATTTATTAAAATATGATATAACTCAATTCAACCACATATTGAAAACTGAATATTTAACCAATTTTGATAACTAATTTTTGTGTGTTATACCTGTCTCTTGTTATGTGCTTCATAATGCCTAAATATGTAATGGTTTTGCGAAATTCATGCAAAGTGTTTTAACAATTAAAATTTTATCTAATTTTACTCAAAATTTAAACACTTATATATTCACGTAAAGTTATTCCATTTCTTTTAATTTCTTTTTTTTGTGTGTGTCGTGTTCATTTATTGTTAATTAAATTTTATTCAACAATAAATGGCACGACAAATTCTTGTTTTAGTTTTGGTCTTAATTACCATTGTCGGGATGGTTTCCGCTGACACCATGGGAGCCGCCGCACCCGGCTATACTGATGTCATTGGAAAAAATGTTGGTGCACCCTATAATGGTGAAGGTGGTCAGGGTATCGTTGAAGGGCGTCTTGACAAAGCGGTTAATGCTATCAGTGGTGCTGCAACTGGTCTGCCGCCTAGCAGTAGCGGTGCAACCATAATTGGGTTATCCGCTATCGCCAAAGCAGTTGCCATTACCGGTTATTTCATCTTCTAAATTTGAGATCTGCGGTTATAATGCTGGTTGAATTTGTTTATGAATAAATTAAATGTCACATATTTCTAATTTGCTTTTAATTTGATCATGTCATATGAAATAACCATTTTAGTTTTTATTTTCCCAAAACTTAAATAAGAAAATCATAGTGTGTACACCACAAGACTTAATAATAATACTAATACAATATGGTTTTAGCAACACTTCATGTTGGATTAATTATTTTTGAGGTTAAATTATACAATGAAAATTTGAAAGTTGAAATTTGATGCAAGTCTCTATACTTTTGTATATTTGGAATTTAGTGCATATAATTTCAAGAAGTTAATCCTCTACTATTTGAATTTAACAATTCAAGTTCAGTTGTTAAAATAGTTATAATTCTTCTATTAAATTTACTAGTGTAATATTTTAAAATTAAAAAATAATTCACTTGATAGCCTTGTAACAAAAAAGGCATTATAATGGACTTGAAATTTTAGAGAATTTTAACAATGTTAAATTTTTAAAAATTTTACGTCAATATTTTAATCATAATGATGTATTTAAACTAACTAGTAACATTATTAAAATTGAGGTATTAAATTATATAGATTAAATCTAACATTTAAACATAGTTAATAATTAATATAGAGACCAAAATTAAAATTTAATCATTGTTATATAATTGCAAAAACAGCAAAAGGCTGTGACGTAGGTCACGTAAAGAATGGCCACGGCATTCCTTTAGCTAATGCATATTCTTTGATTCCTATATTTGTATGCACTATGAATTAATATCAAATAATAAACTTAATAATCGAAACTACAATATATAAATCCATTTGAAATATTTATTTATTTTATTTTACTATATATATTAAAAATGCTTATGTTAGGTATGGATTACCTTCACTTATATTATGGTTCTTATCATTTTACTATACTTAAATTTAATATTTAATTCATTACGTATTTTAAAGAGAAACTATTTAATACATTGCTAGTGAAATTTTTAGACTTCACAAACAGAATCAAGAGATTGACAAGTGTCTTATAAAGGTATAATAAAAATTTTAAAATAAATATTTTAAGAAAAGAGACATTTTAAATTTTTCAAGGCTGCTTATTAAATAAAAAATATATACTACCAAGATACCGTATACTAACTTATACTTTAATTGTATAATTCGTGTAAAGAATGTATTATCTTCTGTAATATTATGGTTTTGATCTATTTATATATTTAAATTTGAGATTTATTTTCTATACTCTTTTTGGTAATATTTGATTTCTATTCTATCATAATAACATTTGTTGGTCTAAATAATTAACACCATTAACTATTCCGATTATAATGTTTATGTGATTTTTTTTCTTAAAACAACTCATTCTAACTCATCAATATAAAATGAAGTTTTTTGTTGAAATAATATTCTTAAGAAAAATTGATGTTTGCATTTTAATCAAAATAGTTAACACTATTAACTATTTAGACTAATTAATAATACTACGAAAGTAGACAAATCAAATTATGTGACATCCCATAGTCGACTTGATCGTCAAATCAGAATATGTGACATCACATGACGTTGTCGGAGCAACCTAGACTGACTCAATCATAGATGATAAGTAACATAGCATTCAAGTAATTAAATTCTCGTACATTCTCAACATACATACCGATAGATGCACGGATGGGATGAAATTTATAAAATTTCATTCACTGAAGCTGTCAATTTTCAAGTTCGAGAAATCAATCGACTTGTGATGACTTTTTGGATGGGATCCAAGGATTTCTAGGTTAAGATGTCTGCATAGCATTCGAAGGCCTATCTCTTAGCTTTGAAATGCATTTTGAATCACTTGATTTCGAATTAGAAAGCTCAAGTTATAACTATTTTAGTAAAGACTATGCGAATAGAATTTAAGAACGGGATTATTACGAAAATTACAATTTTCGAGCTTTTAATTCGAGGTTCAATCATATTGGGTTCAATTTTAGGCTTAATTTTTATTATTTATGATCCCAATATTGTACTTATTAGGTTTTATTAATTTATTATTTATTTATTTATTCTGAAATCCAGATTTTTTTAAGTATTTTAAGCTATTTAGTAGTTTTATGTTTCTTAGTCAACAAGAAAATTTAGTTTGAAACTACCTATTGTTTAGATTGATTAGAGTTTCAATATACTTAAGATTTTTATTTAGATGTACTTAGCTAAGCCTATATAAAGGTCAACTCATTGTTCATTAGATACGCAATTGTTTTTCATCTTCAATGAATCATGGGAATTCATTCTTCTTCCTTCAATTTGCCTAAGATTATTTCCTAAAAGGTTGATTAGAGCTATTAATTGAGTTTTTTGGGGTTTATATCTCAAAGGGTTCAATTGAACACTTATCTATTTATCCATCATATCCATTGTTTTATTTTATCCATCTTCCACTTTTTATTCTATCGTTTCTTTATTTAGTTATTATTTGTAAATATTTTTTCTTTATTCTTAAATTTCTTATTTTAGTTATTTTCTTTGTTTTTCTAAATATGTTTGGTTTCTTCTTTCCAAGTTAGATCCGAATTTTTCTTTCTCGATTCGAACAATTTAAATACGATCTTAGTCTGTTGTTCCTTATTGTTGGTAAATGTGTCTCGAGACAAGGAACTCCATATCTTGAGACAGGCCTCTTCGTATTTTAGGTATTTTTCTTTGATGTTTGGCTATCTCCAGAAAAGGGATTCTTGTCTCAAGACTTGAAATGGGGTAATTTTATTTTAGCTTCGATGTGCCTTGTCTCAAGACAAAGTGATGAGGAATAGCGAACCAAGATCGTATTCAAGTTGTTCGACTCGAGAAAGAAAGATTTGAATCTAACCTGAAAAGAAAATACCAAATAAATTTAGGAAAACAATGAAAACAAAAATAATTAAAATAAGAAAATTAAGAACAAAGGGTAAATATTCAAAACAATAAATAAATAAACCAAAAAAAAAACTAAAAGTGAAATATGGAACAAATAAACTGATGGATATGATGGATGATAGATAAGTGTCCAATTAAACTTTTTAAGATGTAAATCCTTACAAATTCAATCAAACAGCTCTAATCATAATTTGAGCTCTCGAACTCAAAATTGAGTGATTCAAAATATATTACAAAGTTAAGATATAAATATTCGAAAATGACATTATAATGAACTAGAATTTTACAAAAAAAATTTAACAATATTAAAAATTCTAAAATTTACGTCAACATTGTAATCATATTGTTGAGTTAAAAAACAGATCATGCCATCATTTTACGGAATTAATTGGCGAGCTATATAAAAACTAAAATTTTAAATTAAAAAATAAGATAAAATAACATTTTATATTTAAGCTAATGATAATAACTCATTTGAATGTTTCAAATATAAGACTACACTGTTATGCCACCACAACATTGATGGTTGATAGAGCAATAATCTTGGATTGATGATGACGAAAAAAGCGTAAACAGTTGATGGTAGAAAAACGGTAGATTTTACAATTGAAAAGGTTGTAATGATGAATTCTTGTTGTGAATTACGACATCTTAGAATTGAATCCAAGATATAGTTTGATATCCATTGAACAAGGCTCCTCACCTGAGTACCAAAAAATCGAGCACAAACTTCCCCACTTTAAACCAATGGATAGAAGTTGATGATTGGTGGGTAATAATGAAAATTGATTAGTTGACTTTTGTAAATAAGAGTTAGTATTATTTCAACCAAAAAAGGCAAATAGTTAAAGAGTTACATGAAAATTCAAGAATATATTCATTTGAGGGAATGGGTAAAAAAGGCATATACGTCAAGATCGAAAATCATGTTATTAAACATAATGCTCTAATATCGGGAATGAAAAGTTTATGAAACAATTCCACTTAATTTATTGATAAAATCTCTTTTATAAAGATAAAAATAGTTACATACTAATTCAAAAATAATTTAATTATTTGAATGTTTTAAAGTTAAGAATTGTTGACTTGACAGTCCGCCCTTGTTAGCCATAAACCCATTACTACTAATTAAAGTTATGGCATAAGGTATATATCTGATTATAACATTCCTTTTATTTTAAGAAAAATTTCAATAATAATTTTTTAACAATCTTTATTTTCATTTTTTCATATATGTTTAAAATTATTTATAAATAAAAGAATGATGCACACTTAAACTCACATCTTTCTACATTAATAATAATGCCCATACTAAGAGTACAAATGAATGCGTATTGAGAACCATGGAGGTTTTGATTACAGCTAGTTTACAAAGAATAATGAATTCCAATACCATTTACATAGATGTATACCTCAAAGAATCTTGATCTAAATCCTCTAAATAATTTCAATATCTTAGGAAACTGATAATAAGACTAAATAGAAAAAGAATTGAGAAAAGGGACCCAAAAATGAAACAATAAATTCTCCATCTCCAAACCTGAATTCAAAACTCTGATATATTTTCAACAACATCCTTGAAGGAAAACCCCATTGATGCCTTTGATTCCATGCTTTTAACCCAAGGCCCAACACCAAGAGAAGAAGATTGGGAAGTCGCCATTGATAACGAACAATCATTCAAGGTCTTTTTCTTGGAAAAACATACATTCCTCGAACGAGAACAAAAAGCAGAATAGCAAACACCTTTTAAGTTGTGTAAGGCACAGCTGCAGTTGCGATGGTACGGCCTCCGCTCCACCTCGATTTCTTGCATCACAAGGCTACTTTCAAGGACACACCGGATCATCTCAGCTGTTGCTCCAGTGGCCATTCTCTCCCCTTCTCTCTCTTTCTGATCCTCAAGTGTTTAATATATATAAAGAACAAGAGAAAAAATGGAGGAGGTGGCTTTGGGAATGAAAAAAAGAATGAGAAAGACTTGGTTTTTGGAACTTTCTATTGCATGGTTTTTGGCTTTTCATTTGGTTTTGCGTTGGAGTTAAGACGTCGTTTTTGACCAGCTGGTTATGAGTTGAAAATGAATATTTTAACGGTCTTATTTATTTTGTTTGCGGGTTAAATTTTGCTTTTTAGTCCTGTACTTTTTGCAAGTTGTGGATTTAAGGTCAATTTTAGTCTTGATTCGAATAGTAGCAGTTAAATTCATTTGATTAAATCCTGCTATTAATCTTGTACAATGTGTAAAATTGTAAATTTAGTCCATGAACCCCAACTGGATCAATTTGGTTCCTATACTTTTTAAAATTTGAAATTTCAATCTCAACGCGAACGATAATCGCTAATTCCATTAAATAGTTTTTGTGAGTAATGTGTAAAAATAAGAAGTTGGTATGACATTAGCATGTAATAATCTTAGTAAATGTACCATGAAGGCCCCTGTAGTAGAAGTCGAATTGCATTTTTCCCTTTTTACTCAAAAAATAGGCAAACTAGTCCTTATGCATTAGATTAAAGAGCAAATTGGTCTTTTCTATTAAAAATTTCATCCATTTATATTGTTAAAAACTAGCGAAGTTGTTGGAATAACTAGATAGTGGCATAAGACACGCCACGTATATACCTCATGCTAACGTACAAGAACCAATTTTTAACAGTAAAAATGAATAAAATTTTTAACAAAAGGATTAGTTTGCTCTTAATTTGATCTAATGTATAAGGACTAATTTAATTACTCATTTTTTGATTAGAATGGATAAAATACATTCTGACTCTTAATATAGGAACCTCTATAATATTTTTATCGATAACACATTAATTACCGTTTAGTTAGAAGTAATACTTTTAAAAATTCAAAAGTACAATGACTAAAATAAACGTGCACAAATTAAATCCACAACTTATACAATCTTTGTATATAGGCTGCATCAAATTTTGAAGTCCATAAACGTACTTAGAAGAAGGCAAAATGTAGAAATCAGTTTGGGTTTTCTTAAATCCGGCTTTAAACTTTTACCTTGTTCCCAAGCTGGCAGTTTGTACTGTTCATTAAATTGCTGTTAAATACCGGTTGCATTCATGCAAATGGAAATGTAAAGTTGGGTCCAATTAAAGATATCACAATGTTACCTAATTTTCTTTTTCATGAATTGGGTTGGCCATCAAATGTTGAAGTTTGTGTTTTTAATTCATTTTTCCAGCTTCATGGAAAGAGGGTAGTGCAATGTAGTTGAAGAATCAATTCTCTGGCGGCTGGTTGAGAATGTGTCCCACTGACAGCTGGGTTTTTAGATTTATCACTTTCACCATTATTTTCACAACAGCATTATATCGGATTAATTGATTCAACTAAAATATTAATTCTAAGTAATTATTTTTATAATTTTTTAAATAATATATTCAATTAAACTAAATAAATTGATAATTTAATTGATGAAATCCAATTCTAAGAAAATTTGCACCACATTCAAATCAACCGTTAATCTAACCGAGGCGGGTGGCTGGCTAGGAATCCAGACCAGCTAAGCAAATGCTTATTTATATTTCTCCTTTGATTTATTTAACCCATCTTTGCTTTTCATGTTTAAAGCATATCAAATTAGGTTTCCAACTCCCAACTTCCAATTCCCAACTCCCAATTTTATCTCGTTTGGAAAATAAAATAATAGTTGTTATAATATACCTCGATAATGATAATACGAATGACTATAAAGTAATAAGAAAAAAACAAGAATATGCAAATTATATGTGGAAAACCTGTCAAAACTATTTTTTTGAAAAAGGGCGTCGACTTAATTAAAAACGAAAATAGAGTCGTCATCAATCCTTTTTATTTAGGTGTGATCGAATCACCTAGAAATTTAGTTGTTTCAATAAAATATTTTGATTTATTAAAACAAATGATTTTGGTTTACGAAAATTGAGAACACGGATCCAGGAGTTGATTACGTGAGAGGAAGGATTAGCACCCTCGTCACGCCCAAAATTGGTACCTAATCGATTAATTAATGTCTTAATGTCGAAAGTTGAGAATTCGTAAGAATTTAAAAATATGATCCTCCTTTTATTAATGTTAATTTTACAAAAATGCTTGAATAAATTGAAGCGGATGCTAAAGACCTTCTTGTCCCGAAGTAATAAAATGTCACATCCAGCACGTTAAGACACAACATTTTAAAACCTCGAGAATAAGCTTGCCTTTTGATTTTCAAAACTCATGCATTTTAATTTTAAAAGGTTATTCGGTTATTTAGGTTAAACGAGAAAAATCGAAACCCAGTAAGTTAAGGCACGATCTCTCGAATTTCCAAACACTGAATATTGCTTTTATTAAAGAATTCTTTTTTTTTATGAATTTTAGGGTAAAAATTAACGAAATATTTAAAAACGATGTATGTGTAGTTTTATCCGAGTATGGCTAAAGTATAAAAATTTCATATTGGATGAATGATAATGCGACATAAATTCAACAAATTAGTAAAGCATGAAATAATGATAATGAAACATAACAACAATACGCATAATTTAACAACATTAATAATAAAAATAATAATGATGAAAATAATAATAATAATGATACAAATACCGACAACGAAAAAAAAAATAATAATAATAATAATTAGTGATAATAATCAAACTAAAATTAACTGATTTAATAGCAAAGTAACTAAATAGCTAAAAAAGGACTAAATTGGACTTAAAACAGGAGTTAGGGGTAAATTCGAAACAAAAAGGAGAGGGAGGACCACATTGCAGCATGCGCACGACGTGGAGGGACGAAAATAGGAATTATCCCTTCCCTCCAAAACGGTGTCGTTCAGATGCGGACTAAAATGAAATTGAGATAAAACACAGGTATAAATTAAAATTATAAAAAAACTTGATTGCGAACTGGCTAAAAAGCGGAAGGGCTAAATGGATAAATATCCCAAAAGAGTAAAACGCGCGGATCCCCCCTGAGAAGCGGGTCGGGTCGCGGACGGGCATGCCAAAAAACGATGCTGTTTCGGCATTGGTACCCCTGGTGCAAAACGCACCGTTTTGTGCCTGTATAAAAACCTATTTTTTTCTTAAAAATTATTCTGTTATCCTTTTCTTAAAAAAAAAATTCCAAAACCCCTTCCCCTCTCCTTTGCTAGGGTTTTAACCTAGGCTTGGGCACCGTCATCGGCCCGTCGTGGTACAGCGGCCGGAGTTCCTAAAGGGAACCCTTTTCGGCTGATCCAACCTCCCCAATCTCGATCTAAGGGTAAAGTACCCAAACTACCCAGCCAAACTCCAAAATAAAAGTGAAAAAGAGGAGAAAATAAAGGGGCCTTTCGGCTCCCTAATAATGCCAATGGGATTTTCAGTCGAGTCCCCTAACTCGGTGACCTTCTAGGCCGGAGAAAGCTCCAAGCACGGCGCTAAAGGTAACGAGTTTAGCCCCTCTTATATCTATTTATTATTATTATTTATTTCAAACTAAAAAACAGAAATAAAAAGCACTTTAATCATCTTTGAATCGGTTTTTGTATTTGATCTTTTTTTCTATTTTATTGTCACCGCCTAGTACACTGATTTTTCGAGGCTTTTATAGCCTAATGTTACACTTGGTTCGATTTTTTTACTGTTCATGACTTGTTTCTGCTCTGTTTCACTTCTGCTTTGCGTGTTTCTCTGCTCTCTATCTTGCTTTCTTTTTTTGTTCTTGTTTTGCAGGCCTAGACGGAAGCGATGGGACGGGGCAAAGGGTGGTTGAAAGGTGTCAAGCATCACGTGGGTGAGCGGCGCGGCGCAAAGGGGGAACCCTAGGGTTCCTCCGAAAGTGTTAAATTTCTGGGCTAGGGTTTTTAGTTTTAGGTTTGGCCTTAGTTGGGTTTAGGTTATTTGGGTTAAGTTTAGATTGGGTTTGTTGGGCTTCTAAACTTTGTAAATGGACTTTGGACAATTTTTTTGTAAATTTAAACTATTATTTAATTTTTGTTTTGGTTTTGTTTTATTGCCCGGGCCTGTACAAAACCCTTATCGGAAAAAACTATGAGCAGATGAGAAGAAACTCACTAATATTGAAAAACAATAATATAAAAGGTTTGCGGCTATACTCAATTTTTAAGGGTTAAAAAACTCATCTAATTAAAAAAATATATAGACCTGTACAGATTCAACTTCACATATCCTTAATTTTGCCTCTCTATTTTATTTTTTTAACAAGTGAGTTGTACCTCGAATTTTACATATCAGATCAAATAGAATTCAGATCACACAACTCTAATAATAATAATAATAAAATAGATCTATTTACACATATCGAAAATCAATAGTTTTACATCATTTTTAAATTATTGGCACATAAGAATCTTCTCATCACAACATATTTTCTTTGTTTTTTTTGGTTCCATCGAAACAAATTAAGATGAACAAGTTCACTTCACAACAAATTATCTCCATTTTAATTTTTATTTTATTAAATATATTTTTAAAATCATTATTTACATATTAGTTTTTATGTTTAATTCAAAAACGCTTAAATCATTCTCTGAGTTAAGAAGGTGTGTAACACGCCAAAATTGGCCTAGACATTATGTCCGAATCCAGCAATGTCACATGAGAGTGTTTTGGCAAACCTTCCAACACATAAAAATCGTTCCAAATATTATCTGATACTTAGTTCGAAAGAAACCGTATGTTTATTAATTTGCTTGAATACATTTCTTAACAAGCCGAAGCTTTAAAATCCAAATAACTCTTATTGTCTTTTTACTTACAAAACCTTAGTTAAGTTTAAAAACATGCTTTGGCGTTGCAATTCATATTCCAAAAATACAGTTCAAAAACCCAAATTAAAACCAAAAGTCCAAGTCCATAATCAACAACTATCCTAAAAATAATAGAATAATATGGTAAAGCTTTATAAACATAAAACTCATGAGCAGATAGTCGTGGTTTCTGTCGAGTCCCCCGCTAAACCGATCCGCCTACTGATGGGGATTACCTGAACAGATTAAATAAATAAAGGGTAAGTTTTCACAAACTCAATGTGTACATCCCCACAGTTCAGTATGCATATAATCAGATAACAGAATACAATCATAATTCGGGCCTGGGCCTTTACAGAATCAGTATGGGCCTTAGCCAACTCAGAAACAGAATCAGTTACAACTTAGGGCCTTAGCCCATCTCAGACGTAGCATGCATGTCAGATCAGAATAACAGAAACATGCCCACCAACCCTGCACACCAACTCCGTCCAACCCAACAAACTATGTGGAGATAAAATCGACCCATCCATCCCTACATACCAAATATGGGGATAAAATCAACCCATCCAATCCTACACACCATAGAGTACCATAATGCGGTACATATTATAAATACGCAGCTTAGCTGCTAGATAACGGGCTTGTGAAGCCCTTCAGTTCTTCCTTCACTTCATCAAACCCACCCCAATGCAATGCATCATACAAGACTGGCATGCTATAATGTAGATTAACAGACATATACTCATAATCAGAACAGAACATACATATACATACCAAGTATAACATGTTATCTCACACATCACAATATCTTATCGCAGAGTAGGAATCTAAGTAATACTTACTGACCCTACTACAGGTCACAGTCGTCTTGGGTGACCCGTGTAACCTTACAGTACATTTCAGAAAAATGGGCTCACTCGCCCATGTGGCCTATCCGTGCGGGCCCATACGACCTAAATTGGCCTTGGCTGTGTAGATCACACAGCCTGGCCTAAATGTCCACACGCCCCTGTGATTCACCCATGTAGGCCCACACGCCTGTGTGGCCCACATAGCCCAATTGATCGAGCCAGTGTCTCACACACGGCCTACCAACCATTACAAGGCCGTGTTCATCACCCCCGTGTCGCGTGCACACAGCCTGGTTCGTCAACCACATGCCCGTGTACTGCCACACGTCCTACCACACGCCCGTGTGGCATCGACAGAATACTTTTTGGCTTTCGCCAAATCTCGTTTTCAGTGCGTCCGGAGTACACACATGGTATCTATTCGATGCGAAACCACTCCCGAACTTCTCGAGACCTAAAATCAGAATACCTTATTCCTTTAGAACTAAAACAAGTCTAAATTGATTAATTACCAAAATGTAGAGTCGACTTACTGCTACCCAAAACGAACGCAACACCGAATTAAATCGACAACGAGTGATCCCCAGCCTTTCAACCTTCTCCTAAACGCCATCAGATACAGAAAAAAAAACAAGTTACCAATTGTTCGTTATAATACCATGACAAAAAGAAGAGAGGCACTTACTGACCCGCATACGTTTACACAACATTGTGAAACAACAGGAAATCTAGATCGAATACGAAACAATGGGGAAGGAGCAATAAATTTTCGGTAGAAGAGTAAAAGAAAAGTAAGGGGAAAAATAGAGGGGAGATGAACAGTTTTCTCTGCAAAGGGAATTGGGAAACTGATCACCTAAATCCCACTACCTACTCTATCTCAACCACCCACTACTCAGATTTCCAGTACAACTCAAACTCTAAGCCACCTCACCGAGCAAAAAAATATATTCTTACGCTCATGCAAAGATTCAAACCCAAAACCTCCAACAGATTGACACTCTACTTAACCACTAGACCAGCAGGCCATTCTAGTAAGCTTTTACAAATTAATTCCTATAAGCCTATTATCCAAAGATAAGGCTTTGTTCAAATAAAAACCAAAATTTTACCCAATCTAAGTCTTGAATTCAAGACTTTTCAAACACTCCCAGAACACACAACTACTAAAGTAGATACACACTTGTGTTAAAAATTTACGGAAATAATTTTATAAAATTTGGGGCGTTACAAGGTGAATTTTTAGGATTGTTTAATGAATTGGAAAAACTCAAATTTGAGAATGAAGTTAAACTTGAAAATAATAACTTCAATCGAATGAACTTAAAAAGTTGATTTTTATCTCAAACTTCAAAAGAAAAATTCAAACAAAATCAAATTTAATTTTAAGCCTCATAAACTATTTCAACTTAAGACTGGTTTGAGGTTCACAAGTAAATTAATCCATAAATAAATATAAAATTAATTTAATTTAGATCATACTCAATATTTTATTAATTTAGATATATCTTTATTTTGAGAGCAATATAACTTCTATAAACAACACAAACTATCTCAATGACATAAAAATACTAATTATGAGTCCATGCACTACAGACCATTTAAAGTAGGTCAATAACAACACTAATGACAGAAATACAAATAAAAATATAACAAAATTAGGATAGCTTTTTGTTAAAACAAACTACTATATTTTAGATTTCAAATACTCTCAGGTAATAGCTTGAGATATCTATCAATTTGGAATAAATATTATGGTTACATATCTCAATGTAAGTTTGGATGTGCGATATGTTTACTTGTGATTAATATAAAAATTAGATACTGTAACGATACTGTAACGTAAGATAAAAAATAAACTAAACGCACCGCATCACACTAATCGCCCATCTAAACTCACTCTCAATCTTTATTATCATCTATTAAAGGATAATTGATATAAGTGATATTTTGAAGATTAAAAAATATCCAATAATGTCGGTTGAAGTTGAATTCCAACCTCTGCATATTGAAGTTACATTTTTCCTTAGAGCATGTTGAATTGAGTGTACAATCTTATTCATTGTGAGGAATTTTATTAAGTGCAAGTACTACTAATTAAACTATTATATTTAGCTGCTTAACAATTTGGTGGAAATTCTTAGTTGGTGAGAGATTTTATTTTAAATATAGAGGAGTGAGTCTACTATAATTAAGTGATTGGTTGGGCTTCAATTATAGCTTGTTCTAAGTTTTTATAGTTCATTTCTCACTAGGCAAGGTCCACATATGTAAGTTGATACTAATTATTTTATTTTTTATAATCCACATTCGAAATTTGTGGTTATCTTTCTCAACAATGTTATCTCTAAAATTTACCTCCGTTCTCCCCTTAGAAGTATTTTGTGTTCTGTCATTGTATTCAATCTTTAACTACAATTACACAAATAATAACTTAACAACTTTAACACTTTTCGTATTTAAAAAAGTTATATATATATATATATATATATATATATATTTTTTTTACCATCCCAAACATTTTATCATAAAAGTCTTATCTATCTACATGACCTAAGGAGTCAAGTGCACTAATAAAGGACAATTGGTAACAAGCCAAACGCCCAACTGTAGTCTTCAATATGTCCACCTTACCACTACTAAGATTGACGACTAATTACAAAGGGAATGAACCAACTCCAAGCGTTATTCGACTCCAAGTCAAACCCTAGTTGAATGATTTATATCATCTCATTATTTATTTCTCAATATCTTTGATAGTTGCTTTACTTATCTTTTTTCTTACGCCTTTCCCTTAATTTTCTTCATTAATTTAAGTATTAAACAGCAACCAAAATGCCAACTTCGACATTCTCATAACTATCCTTATCTTTGTAAGACTCTAAAAAACTTAAACTTCAACTTAAAGTTTGATGTCCATTAAATTAACTAATAAATTGATTAAAATAAATGTACCTATCAATTAATAATATAGTTATGATGAGTATAGATATTGTTCCTCGAGAACTATAATTATTAGTAATTATCACATTTATATTATTTAACCTAATAATCTAAAGGCTTAATTAAAATTAAAGCAAACTATCTAAATTAACTAATGAATGCACCAAAGAATAAAACACACACAAAAAAAAAATCAAGCATCAACTAAGTGACAAAATAATATCTAGGTAAGAATTTATCTAAATTTCATCTATAATTCTATCTAATTTATGCAATTTTTTTTCTTAGCTTTTTGATCCGTAAAACTCCCTAATTTATGCTAATATCTCTTTCAAGTATAAGAGCAACTAACTCTGGGTTGATTAATTGAAATTTCTTTCTAATTAAAACTCATATTATTGCATTAATTCGCTCCATGGATCCCCTATTAGATTTAATTCTAATACAGTAGATTTATGTCGTCCTATTTCTAGGATTGCATGCAACTCCATTCAATTATGCAAGATCTAATTACAAAAAGGGTCTATTCAAACTCAGACTTATGCACATCAAACATGAATTAACACTCTAGAATTATCAACCCAAAAATAATTAAGCATTCATATTTGAAAACAAAGAAACTAAAGTTTTATTGCATAAAACTAGAAATCAAACAATAGAATCCATCCCAAGTTTCATCTCCCCTAGGTATTAAGAGAACTAGTTCATAATTGTAAGAAAAAAAACAAAAAATGCAATATAGCCACTAAAATAAAAGAAATCCATGACAAATCCCTTGGAAATCAACTTGCACTCTTGAATCTTGATGGAGAACTGCTTGGAAATCAGCTTCAATGGTACTCTTTGAGTAATTTTCGTGCTATCTCACGACAACTGTTTATTCTCACCTTTTAGTTCTTTATTTTTACCTTCTTAAAGTATCAAAAACTCTAAAAATCGTTACTTTCAATTGTAAGCGCACAAAGTTTCCGAAATCGACACTCCTTGGATACACGGCCATCTGGATTGGAAATCTACTATATGTGTACAATTTTCGGAATGCTTCAATGTTCTAATATCGACCCATTTTTCACTACTATTGTTCAAAGTGTCCTATTAAGCATCAAAACATAAGTATAAAGGATTAGTAGTATATGGTTCATAAATAATGTCACATAACCACCCAAAAATACACTAAAAATAAAGTTAAAAATTATTATTTTTGACACTTATCAAAGCTCAATCTCCTCCTTACTAACCCAACTCTATTCCAAGAAGACCCAAACAACCATTTTAACTGTTGGAGAACTTTTAGTTTCAAATTTCACAGGTTTTGATTATATTTTTTAAAATGTCATTGTTCAAAAAATAAATATTCTTTTTAGATGAAAAAAATACAGAACTTTTTGTCGAGTCTTCAGCAAGGTCTAAATCGAAAGAAAGCGAAAAAAAAAAAAAAGTGAAACTACTCGTGAATTGTTCATGCATTTGGTAATAGCATATACAATACAAAAGCTAAATTAAAATATTATATAAAATATGATACAATATAAAAATAATATAAACACGATATAAATATATAAATATTTTAAAAATTAACACTAATTAATTACAAACAAAAATTACAAAATAATTTAAAATTTTAAATATAATCATAATACAAAAATATAAAAACATAATATGCATACATAAATTATTAATTTCACTTTTTAAATTTTAATATTTTCTTCTTTTTCATACTATATCTTAACTCAATTAACACAACCATCAATATTTTTCAATTTATTTAGAACTTAAAATGTATAAAAATAATATTCTTTATTCTCAATTTTTACTTTAAAAGGACAATGTAGTTTGTATTCGCACCAAGGTCCAATAGTATGGCCTGCATTTTTGGAGCACATGATGTTACCCATGTAAAGAAGAAATCAAAATAAAATAAATAAAAAATAATGGGTCAGGTTTAATGCTGTATTGGACACTCTACTCACTCATGTGCTCACCGACCAGCCTGCTTCACCTCTATGTTGACGTTTATTTAAACTAAGAATAAGATAGCATTTTTTTATATATTTAAATATTAGAAAAAACAATTTCCACTCCCTTTTCATGTTCTATTTTTGTCTTTTTTTCATTATTTAATTATAAAAATATATATAACATAATGAACACCGTCAAAGTAAGATTTATTTATTTTAGGTTTTTAATTTATTTGCCATATAAACATAGTATCAAGTGGCAAAACAAAGTGCATTGAACTAAGCAACCACTGATGAATAAGATTAAAATTGGTATTCTTTGTCATAGTAATCTCCATAATAATATTATTATTATTAAACCCTAATATTAATTTTATGGATCATTTTCATTACATTATTTATAATCTTGTTTAATTAAAAAAGATATATTATCTTTCATTTAAAGTTTAGGTCAAATATATATATATATATATATATATATAATATGAAAAAACTATATAAGTGTCTTCTTTTAATTAGATAAAACTATAAATGATGTAGTGAAAATGTCTATAAAATAAAATTTTCAGATGTTATTATTATTATTTGTTTGTATAGTGGCAAAAGATTGTGTGTTTCCAAAAGAGCCCACTTGGGAGCAACTTTGGTAGGTACTTTTTAAATAATAATAGTTCATATGGTTCATCAAATATAAATTTAAAAAAAAATAGATTTTAGTATATTTAAGCAATAATTCTAAAAATATACATTCAACGAAGTTAGTTTGAAAATAAAATTGAAAAAAGAAAAAGGAAAATTCACTAGATGTTTACAAGGACAAATGATTTAGGCCATATGCTTTTTTTGCCACAAAGGGATTTACAAGGTGAACTATCAAGAAGAAAAATGCATCAATTAAAAACCTTCTGAAAAATTAATCAAAAGGATCTCCTTTCACTCACCCTATGATCAGTATTTATTCTAAAACATGATCCCAAACATCACAAAAGAAGGCCAAAAATTTATTCGTTCCATTCCATTTTCGATTATTTATCTTCCTCTTCTTTATACGATTCCAGTTGCTGCTTCCCAGCACCGTGAACACCAGCCAAAGACGGCGAAGACGACGGGGAAGAATAACCCGTAGCTGCTACCATGGCCAAGCATCCCTCACTCCATGATCTTCTCATAGGATAAGACACATTCTTGCTCTTAGGGAATGAACGTGAACAGTTCCTGCCCAACGACTTGTCGTGGAGAGCACAACTGCAGTTCCGGTGGTACGGTCGCCTCTCGATGTTGATGTCACAGTCGGAGATGCACCCTTCGTAGAGAAGTGACCGGAAAATTCCATCAGCAGCTCCAGTGGCCATCTTTCTTAATGAGCACCCTCGGGTTAGATTTGCAATGTACTTATTTATAGAAAGTAGTTATGGTAGTTAAGTACAGGGAAAAGACAAAGGGAAAAACTTTGTTGTTGGGGTGCGGTTAATGCGGTAATGGCGTGGGCCATCAGCCTCGTAGGAGCCGTTTCTTGAGGGTCGGTCCATGGACTTAGTATATGCCATATATATGAACAGTGTTGAATTTTTGGCCTTATTTGTTTTTTGTCCTGAAGGAAGATGAGAAGCAAAATGAATTAGGAGAGAAAATTGGAGAATCAATTGGACAGATTACCGACAAGAAACATCTTTGTTGTCTCAGAAAAACACACACGATTTATCGACTAATATTTCCAATGGTAAGTGTTTGGTATGACTATGGATTTATGCTGTTGAGTGTGTTCAGTACTCTTGTTATTCATCGGTTGGATCTATATAGTCTGATAAGACTTTTAGGGGATAAACCAACAATTTTGATTAAGATTGTTAGCTTAGAGTGGGGACATGGTTTCATGCACCATTTTTTTCAAGAAAGTTTTGTAATTAATAGGAATTATCAATAACAAAAATATAAAAACTACAAAAAATTGTATCCTAACCTGTCATCATCAAACCAACCTGATGACGAACTTTATGCAATTAAAAAACCATCGCCAATAGACACGCCTCATTAGTGATCCACAAAAGGTTAAGTCTTAGATGGTCTATTCTCCTCATCCTCATCTTAGAGTCCAAGTTTGCGAGCATCATCACAGTGCTCGGTCATCATAATACCTTCCAAGAACGATTCCCTTTAAATCTAACAACATCCTTAACTTCACAAATCTCATATACATATATACACACACATTAAAACAAATAGAAACTAAAAAGTAAAAACTAAAACCACCACTGCTTTCAAAGAAAATAAAAAACAAAAATAGTGTGGACTAAAACAAGAGAGAAAATAAAGTGGATTGAAACTAAAAATCAAAGAATACTGTTAAAGAAGTTGCAACCAACAACCACCTTGGAGGTCAGTGCCTCTGTGCCACTACCAGTAAGGCCAAGATTTGGTTTGACAAGGTTCAACAATTAGGGTTTTTTATGCTCAAATTATATTATGTTTAAAAAATTGTGAACTTAACATTGGTATGAAGATAAAAAAAGACATGATACATAGTACAAACGATAATTAAGACATTACAAATTGATGCACTAATGTACCGTCTATAGAATAATCTCAAAAGCGAAAAAGGCAAACAGACACTAACCATAACATTGAAATAATTTAGATATTTGTAAAGAGCGTGACCATGGAGCAGCATGTAAGATATTTGTAGCAAGTGTTTATTATATCGAGATAAATAAAGTGGAAGCAACTCAAAGACAAAGAAGCAACGAGAGAACAGAAAAACCACAAGAAAACACTCACAAAGTGTTTGAGTAAATTCTCTTAATAGTATTCAATTACTATAAAGGATTACAACTGAGTGATTACAAATAAGGGGAAATACATTTATTTATAGTTGAACTCTCCCAGATCTAATGGTATAGTTTACTTACATCGATGTTCGAGATTAAAGTCTATCTACAATTGTTATTTTTAAAGGATTTACACAATCCTCTAATATTACAAAATCAAATATTATAAGATTACACATCTTCTAAGATAAGTTTCCATATTTGCCATAGTAGCCCCAATTTTCATTAGGTCCTTCACTTGGCCATCAATGCTTCAAGTAGATAGGCTTCTCCACATATTCCACAAATCAGGCCAATTCAAGTGGGTCAAATGAGCCTTATTTAACCAATTGACCTCTTTGGGATACTTTTTGTACATTAGTCACGGGCTTTGATCCATGACCTGTGACACAAGATTACTCCTCATTGTCCTAGAGTGGTAGTATGAGTGACATATCACATTTAATGTTTCCAAAAATGTAATTGAATAAGAAGCCTTAGTAGCGAGTTTGGAACTAGCACAATAGTTAGGGGTCAAAACTTTTTAGATTTTACGGATTCACAATTGGTTGCCAAGCATATTTGAGGCAAATATGAAGTTAGAGATCCCACCCTTGCCAAATATCACAGTATTGTGATAAGTCAAGTGAATTATTTGATTATGCCTCATAAATATGCATTATTTGAACATTGATACTCACCAATTTGCTTAGCAATTAACAAGAATGTTGGCGAAGTTAGACAAAGCCAAATTAGAACAAATCACTAGGTCTAAAAACACAAAGGCAAATTCACTCCAAGCTCGCTTCATCTATTAAAATACAACAAGAGGAAACATATTGCTTAAATACAAGGAACACAGCCCAGCAACAAGCCTTCGACATCAACACTGAAGATACATGATGAGACCCATAGTTAGGTTCCTCACTGACAGATAACTCCCACTGTAGTGGCGAAGCTAGAAAATTTTTTTAGGGGGCGGAATTAAATTATATATTTTTACGATATTAAAAATACAATTTCATCATTTTAATAGTTTATATTTTTATAATTTTTAAAGGATTCAATCAAATTTTTTATTATTTTTGAGACCCAAAGTACAATTTTACAATTACTAATTTAAAATTTAATAAATTATAAAGAATTTAAATGAAAAAATTTCCATTTTAATGGAGACTAAGGCCCCTACCAACCCCCCTTGCCTCCGTCACTGTCCAAGTGGAGCCAAAAGAGCAAAACAAGCTTCATCAAAAGGTTGCAAAGTAAAAAAATCATACAATAGAACTATCTTAGAATTTGGGCATATTTATGAGGTGGTATAGTTATACAAGTATCGCATAGTTGGATTGTAATTGGGTGCTATGATGGTGGTGGTGGATGACTTCTGACTTGGGGCCCTGTTGATTCAAGCAATTCTAATAGTACTAAGGTTGTGGATGCATGTGGTTTTGCCATTAATACCACTAATAGGTGGTATAGTTATACAAGTAGCCATCATAGTAGACTTAATTAGCATCCCATGAGTAGCATAGTATGGTTATCATTGTCTCATATATTGTTGATAATAGTAATTCGAGTCATATATTGCTGATAATACTGATAATAGTATGGTTGGCTTCATTCTCACATTTTCTTGGAATATCTTGGTAGGGTTCTTGTCACATATACCATGATAGAAATTGAACTTGGCTAAGTGGTTTGAAGTGCTAAACTCAAGTTTTAGTTTTCTCATAAAATAACATGGATTCAAATCCCACCGCTAACATTTTTTCAACTTTGAATGCATTACAAGTCATATTAAATTTATAATTTCATTTGAAAATTGTAATCTAATCATTGATGTTGTAATGTTTTCAATTAAAAATTTCCAAATTTGTATGATACTAAATTGGAACACTTTAATTATGCTTTGTTTAGGAGAGGGTGAGAATTGAGGTAATTACGCAATGTAATGTATTGTATAATTATAATCGATTACATTAAAATCCAATACCTTATGGCTTTCAAACATACCCATATATGATTTAAGTTTAAGAAACTACTTTTTATAAATTAATAATATTTTAATTTTAGAACATATTTTTCAAAATATAATAATATGTTATTTTGCCAATCTTATTTAAATAATTTAATTTTTTTATTGAAAAGAGATAATTTTTCATATATTTTGGCCTACTAAATATAAATTAAATAATTAAGTCTGAAGATTAAGCAATCGATCTAATCAAACTTTATATTTTTTTATATACATACCATATATAACTATATATACCATAAATTTGTTAATTATTTTTTGGTATCGTTTAGAATTGTTCAAAGGTCAGGCTATCAGCCTAAACTCAAAAGCACGTTCGAAATATAGTAGGACTTGAACAAGTAGATAAAGCCCGAAAATAGGCTTGGGCAAAAGTGTAAACTCGTTTTTCTATTCGAGTAGAGCCTTAGGTAAAAATATTTACAGCCCCGTCCAAATATCTAAATTTTTTAAATATATATTTATAGTTATAAAATTTTAATATATAAAACTAACCTAAATCTAAATGTTATTTAACTCAAAGTACAAACCCATCCTTAAAAAATAAAACCCAAGCTCAAATCCATCCTTATTTGTGTTGGATTTAATATATAAAGTTAATGTTTTATCTTAAGTTTTGGTTAGAAATGTTCATGGGTTAGGCTGGGCCATATTCGGGTTGAGCCTATGTAAGATATTTAGATAAGATTTTAAGTCTGGGCTCGGTTCAACCCGAAAAATGGCTTACTTCTTTGCCTAAGCCCAACCAGATTTAAGAAAAGTAATTTTGGGTCCATTTGGCCCACCCATATTTAATTTTTAGATTAATTTTATTTAAAATTAAATTTTTAATAAATATAATACACTAAATGCACTAAAAAAAGCTAAAATAAAAGTTTTCTAACATATTAAAAATTATTTATATTAAAATAAAAACACTACCATAAATATAATAAATGTTTTATTATATAAAATCACCATTAAATATTTTATTGTATTAAATACAAAATAATATATTTTGGGCTGGGTTATTTAGTTAGGTAAGTTTTTTAGGTCTTGGGCAATGAATTTAATTGTTATTAGATTAGTGATTTGATATAAACATAAATATATAATTATTATTTATCATATATAATTAATATAGTGTTGTTTTATAACATAATATTCAGGTCGAGTTAGGCTCGAGCCAAAAAAAATTATCCAAGGCCTGGCCCATATAGAAAACGGACCTTAAATTTTACCTAAACTTATTTTTTGAGCATCATATTTTATTCAAATCTTTTTATTTTTCGAACGAATCTTCGTACCTGGATGTACTAACATGAGAATTTTAGTTGTGATAATAGTATTGGATTTAATATGTTAGTTGTTTGTAGAATCTAGATTCCAAAAGGATGCAATACATCAACTCTCACGTGAATAAGATAAATTACCTTAACATGGAATAATGTTTTACTAAGAAGAA
This sequence comes from Gossypium arboreum, assembly GCF_025698485.1. Taxonomy (NCBI): domain Eukaryota; kingdom Viridiplantae; phylum Streptophyta; class Magnoliopsida; order Malvales; family Malvaceae; genus Gossypium; species Gossypium arboreum. The sequence continues at coordinate 134,991,544 of NC_069075.1, forward strand.
AAGCATTGATTGGACTTACTCTAACCACAGGAATAAAAGCTTCACTCTTTATTGCTATTCATTATTTTATTTCATTGCAAGTTTACTGTTGTTCTATTTTTATGCATTCCTTTTCTAATTTGGAGTGTCAAAATGAATGAATTGATATGCAATTTTAGTTAATTTTTTATGATTTTTTTTTTAATTTGGAATGCCAGTATCTATAAACATTTTTTAATGAATTATCAAAACAAATATTTAATTGTAAATTTAAAATTACATTTCAATTTGTAAAAAAAAAAAGCTTTTATTTGGGTCGAGCCAAGCAAAAATCCAAATTACCCTATTTTATATAAGATTTAATTTAGATAAAAATTCAAGCTCATATTTTGGGTTGAGTCGGGCTTGGGCAGAGACAATATCTAGAAATTCATTGTCTGGGCTTGACCCATGGATAGCTTTGCTATTGTTCATATTTATTTTATGGTACATGTTCAAAATTTGTGACTATCTCTTCTAACTTGTCTCCAAAGTTTGAATTTGTGCCTTCCTTTGAGAGTGTAATGTATTTTTTAAAAGTTGATTAAGTCTTATCTCAGTTGGCATCAATATTGTTACCAGTGTAGGAAGATGTAGGTTTTCAGCGCGTTAAAGAACTTTTATCCTCCTATTTAAGAGTTAGGGAAAGAATTGGATAATCCTAAGTGTTGTATCAATTTTTTTTTTTAAAATTTAATTCTAGATTATCTAATTAAAAGTAATGCAATGTGGTTGGTCTAGAAAGTTAGTTTTGGAGTTATGATTAAGGGTGAGCTTTGATTAAGTTGAGTCAAATCGATTTGAATGATCAGAGTTTGATTAATCGAATTGACTAATCTTTTTTTATCAACTAAAATCAAATTGAAATTTTCTTGAATCGAAACTAATTATACAAAATTCAGGTTAAGTTAAATAGCATATATTTATCCGAATTAAATTTAAAAAAAAATCAATGTTATTTGCCAAGCAATGATGCTCTCTATTTTCTGGATGTGTTGTCTACTGAAAAAATTTGCCAAATTGTTATGAGTACCATATCTTCATCCAACATCGATGAGCAAATATCAAGGAGAAAGAATGCAAGTGGAGTAAAAAATTTATACTAATGGAATATGCTTATAAGACGAGAACGTGGATGTGTAGAAGAATAGCATAAAGACGAAGAAGAATTCTGGTTTTTTTATTGGACTGGACTGTGGGACTTTGGGTTTATTTGGGATTCAAATTTGGTAGAAAAAAAATCTAGAGTTTCAATTTAATTTTTAAGAATTTTCAGAGTTTTTATTATTTGTTTTTTACTGTAAAAATTCAATTAAATTTAAACTCAAAAATTGACTCATTAATTTGAATTGACTCGAAAATTTATATAACTTGAACAATTTAATTTAAATAATTCGAAATTTGAAAAAGAAAAATTTTAGGATCGAATGTTGATGTTGTTAAGTTATTGAAAACTTCAGCTCGGTTTATCAAGTCTGATTTGCAAAAGACTATGATACCTAATGTAGAGTTCAAACCCAATTTTGCAGAAGGGAGATGAAGAAATTTGAGTAGGTAGAAATCCTTTATGTTTCCTAAACAACCTTAACAAATCATAAAATTATTTTATTTAAATTTATAATCCTTTAATTACGTGGAAAAAACTATTATGTGGCATGATCAGTCAGTTTCTATGTAGGAGCAAAACGGCATAATGACCATTTTGAGCAATTTAACTAATAACAGTGATTATATTGACAAAAAAATTTTGAGTGATAATATAAAATGATTATATTTTAAAGTGATTAACAGAATAATTTACCCAAAATAAATAACAATAATAATAGGCACAAATGAACTTAAAAATTTAATTCATATATTTCAATTTTAAAATATTTTTAAGTCGTCATCCATAAAAATCACAATCATCAAATTAACAAATTCTATATGTTTTATGATCTCAAAGGTAAACCTAAATAAGTAATTCGGTTCAAGATTATGCTTATGAAAATTTTTTAAAAAAAAATAAGATTTTGAATCTGAATTTGTTTTCTCCCAAAGGTCACAATTTTCTTTATTTTTCTATAGAGCGGGGGTGTTAGTCTCTGGGCTAACAGCTGCTTGTTTTTTCTCCCTCTCACCAAGTTTCTCTATCTTTCTTCTCTTTATTCACTCCATGTGTATTCTCTCTTCTCAATTTGCAAATCTATTCTGTAGTTATATGTAACACCCTTAGCCTAGTCAGGTCGTTAGACCCAAGCTACAAGATACTACCATTGATTACTTGAACGATTATTATGTATTATATTTTTACTTTTTGGGACACCAAGCTCGCATAACTTACAACGTGCTTAATACCTACATGGCGAATCATGCCGCGCGCTAAAATGAGGTGGACTGATCCTGTGGGTCGTCCAACTGTGTATTGAACTGTAGCTGGCTAAACTTTTTACTATCCCGCAAACACAAATGTTGCATAAAGTAAGGTGAACATTTAATTTTGTAATTTCCAGCGGAAACCTAAATGGCGAGCTGTTCCGCGGATACCCCACATTGCAATAGGCCCTGCAGAACTTATAATGCGGAATATAACAGAGCCTGAGTTCATTTTATTTACATACATCAAGAGACTCTAAAGTAATCACCTTCAAATTTTAACATATTTGCTTACAAAATAACCAACTGTCTATATACATTCCACTTAGACCAAACTAAACAAAACCAAGAGTCTACAACAACTTTCGGTAGATAGTGTGAACTTCTCGTTGATCTAATTGACACGCTTTGAATGTTCAAAATCTATAAGATAAAAACAACCTAGGTGTAAGTATTAAGAATACTTAATAAGGTCATACAAATTCAATAATTAACCTACCTCACATAATAATTATGTGTTAATTTAATATGCAAACATAGTTTACCTATCAACCAACACAATTTGTCAACAAGGTAAATGTGCATACTTTATCACATACAGTATATTGAGTACTCAACATGATATGTTAACACTTTGCATATCTGATTCATTCACATACCGTTCACTGGTGCAGACTTTAATTTTTTAATAATAAAGTATTCCATTACTCATCATTCCTTAATTTGACAATTTCACACCTCACATGTTTTATATTACCCGATGGACATCGTAAAAGAACTCAAAACACATGTACGCTTCACATTAGAGGCTTGTCTGAACTAATCATGTACAGAGGTGTCAAATTACTCGTCCGAGCTAAACTTTTATTGATACAATGAAAGTCTAGCCAAGTTTTTATATACATGTAAGATTACCAGTCCATGCAAAACCTTTAAAACGACAACATATTACCAGTCTAGGCTAAATCTATGTCACATGTATCTTCGAGTCCGCAACAAATCCTGAATCTTGGAATCGTTAGGAAATAACATGAAACCATATGTATGAGTCTTTTACTAAGTTCATCGGGACACTTTCATTTTATAAACTCATTCTCATTCCTTAGTGTCATAATTCAATATCTCCTTTCTATACTCAACAAATTGAATTTGACTTGCCAAATTTTCAATTATACAATTAAAGAACAAAAAAAGAAAAGAAAAGAAAAGAAAGTTAAACAATGTTTAAATTATATGAACTTACATGGTGGAATGACAACACGCGACAATAAAGTCTACTCAACAACTTTTCCTCCGGTGATCTTCTCTTGGTGGCAGGGGCAAAACCAGAAAAATTTTTTAGGGGGGCCGAATGAAATTTTAATTTTTTATAGTTTATATTTTTATAATTTGTAAAGGATTAAATTGAATTTTAGGAGGGGCCAAAGTGCAATTTTACCTTTATTAATTTAAAATTTTAAAAAATTTCAAGGGCCAAAAATGCAATTTTACATTTTAGGGGGCCGGGGTCCATGCCAGCCCCCTGGCTTCGCCCCTGCTCGGTGTATTCAAATCTTGATTTATAACATAATTTAATTCAATTTTTATCAACCAATATCATTCATCAGCTAATGAAGCATATAAGTCAGTTCAATCCTATCACTCGAAATTTTGTTAAATCTAACACATTAAACAATCAAGCCCTTTTTAACAAAGTCTAGAGAAATCTTAAATTGGTTTCGAAATGTTTACACTTTAGTCCTGATATTCTAAACTAACAAATTTTCATTTTACCAAGTGATTCTTTTTCATAACACCTCTTCTAATATAATCATTTAATACCATAATTTCAAGCATTCAACAATGACAATCTCATAAAATCTTTAACAGTTTTTGAAACGAGCACCACTGTTAGCTAGATTGAAGCACAACAATCTCCAAAACACAAAATTAATGTTAAACAAGCTCTAATTAGCTTACCATATGCAAGAGCACAAAATATGGTCGAACTTTCTTAACTCAACAAAGAAGAAAGACAATGATGGAAAGGATGAAAGAAATAATAATGAATTTTCTTCCCTCTATCCACAATGTTACGGTATGTAAATCTAATCTAATTGTTAATTAAAATTAACATTATTATAGTGAATACCAACATTTGTCCGACCACTATCTATAAAGATGATTAAATTATCATTTCAGTCCCTAATTGATTAACGTATTATCATTAGCAAATAGAAATCTATAGTAGTAAACTTTTACCACCTTTACTATTTCATCCTTGTACTATGATCAATTCTCTAATCAATCAAAATTTCTAAACTAAAATTTCATATAACATTATATTAAACCAACGATTATTAAATATTAATATCTACGAACTTGATCATTGGAGACAGGATTCTGAAACCACCATTTTCGGTACCACTGAAAACGAGTTGTTATTGTATCTTTGCTATATTCAAAAGTTGTGATGGACAAGTGATGGTGCATCATGTCATTGAAACCCCACCTACAACTAGCAGTTTTTTTTTTTAAAAGTGGGTAGCTCTTCATCTTCTTCTTAATTTGTTTCTATTTTGAGAGTATATCAAAATAATAAATGATTTCACGAGTCGATTTGGACTTATGTTGTCTTAAGTTCTATATGCTATTTTTTTGTTTTCATTGTTTAATAAATCTTTACTTTTAGAAGTTTTTTGTGTGTTTTTCTAGCACTTTTTCAATATTACTTTTGCAAGCGATTTTAAGGATATTTTAACGAATGCTCGATTCTTTTATTAATTTTTTTCGCCGCTTTGAACCATCTAAGACTATTTTTATTATCGTATTAGGGATACTTGTGAAAGAGGAGTATAAATTTTTATAACAATAATTAAATAATAATATTATTGTTTGTATGACGGATTCATAATCGTCACAAGGTTAACATTTCTATCACATTAATTAGTATGGTTGAAATAAATGGATTTAACCCCTAAAAAATTAGAAAAATAATACAGTAATTACATTAAAAAGCTTTTACTAAGCAATTTGTAGTCAACTTTGGATTAACAATCTTTTGAAGATATTATTTAATCTTATCTAATTAATATTTTGGAAATAAAATCATCTTTAATTAATATTTGCTTTGCCCTTGGGAAAGGTAAAGGAAAAAGAACAAGACCGAACCCAAAGAGGATATTCGGTTCACCCACACAAACACCAACGATTCACACGTGTAGCTTCACATGCGAGCCGCTGCGCCTTTGGGTGCCACAATAGGCTCAAACCCAACACGATTACGAAACGATGCCCAGATTCCATCATGTCCGTCCACGTCATCCCCATGGAGCTACCCAATCGGCTTGACCCGGCTCCATCAACGCTCCAGATTGATCCTTCAACGCTAAACAGAAAAGAAAAGAAAAGAAAAGAAAATGATAAAACCAAAGGGAAGGTGAAGGACCCTCTTCAATTCCCTTTGAGGAAAGGCAACAAGCGGAAGCCATGGCAGGTGGTGGAAATAAGAGAAGATCAAATAATAACAAGAATAAGAACAGCAACAGCAACAGCAACAGCAACAGCCAAAATAAAACGAACAGTGGCCGAGGAAGATCCAAATCTTCGTCTACTCGAATCAGGAACTCTCTTTTTGTTGAGGGTGGTCTTTTATCCGATTGGCAGTTGGATTCCCAAGGTCCCCTTTCCTTACTATCTTGTTGGATTACTGAGAAAATGGGTTGGTTTTGGGTTTTGAGGAAGGGAATTGAGTCATCAAATGATTTGTATCTTAATAAGTAAATTTCTTTCAAGGAAAAATGCTTTTCTTATGGGGTGTTGTTGAATTGCAGGAAGGAATAGAAACGGGAATCGAATCGGGAATCGAATTTCTGGGTTGGGTTCTGATAGGGCAAAGGCTTCTACTTCAAAGAATGGGCCATCAACAAAGATTGGTGGTAGTGCTATAAGATATGAGTACCCTTCTCTCGATCTTCAAGTAAGTTCCTTTGAACACTAAAAGTTGGTCGCTTTTTATATAATTCGAGTCTTGAAGAATTTAAGTGTTCTTCCCCTCTGTAATAATGTAAGAAAACTAGAATGTGCTATCTATTGTATTTAAAACTGATTTTGGTTTCACTTAATTTTTCGGTGCTGAATTGGTTTGTTTGTGTTGATTCATTGTATTTATTGCTTTTTCTGCATCTTTTTCCATATTCTAGTTTTTGTGCTTGTTGAAATTAGCCTAAATTTCTGGCTTCTACTGTTTTCAAGAAACTTGGAGGTTTTGTAAGAAGTTAAATATGGGATATAGCAATTTTTCCCTTTCACTGCTAGTTATTTGAACTGACGTAATTTGTATTAGAAGAAGGTGGCCTGCTGCATTTTTAGTAGGAAGCAATTTTGAAAACATCACTGAACTCTGCCTTTATTTTAGGATATAAGTAGGAGCACATAGTCTGATATGATCCCCTACTTTCAGATGATATACTTGGCTTTATTCTTTCTTTTTTTTAACTGAAGATGTAGGAGAACATATTCTGGTTTCTAGTTTTTATTTGTGATTATAGTCGAGAGTTGAGAGGGAATATGATCTTGATGTTTGACAATTGTTATCTCTGCACTACCCTTGGTAATGATGAAGTCTTCTTATTTCCTACTTTGCCTAGTTATTTTGTTCCTTGAGGCTTCTATTCCTGAGAATAACTTGCATCAGCAGATTATTGTAGAAAGGCAGCCAAAATGTAATGATGAAGTCATCTATATTAAGTAGATTGTAATGGTTGTTTTTAATGTGGATTTCTTACAGGATCCAGAATCAGATATTCTGGCCAATAAGGGAGATAATAAAAAGGATGAGATGCATCCTATTATTTTGCTTTCAAAGGAGAGCCAAATCGTTGCTTACATGGACCAAACCACACCTTCGAAGCCTAGTCTTGTAAATTATACTTATGGATATGGTTCAGATTTTGTACTAGGTGATAAATCACACAGAGGATTAGGTTTTGATGATGAATCTGAGGCAACCCCCAGTGGAATTGAGTCATGCTCAAAGAAAATGGAAGAACAAGAAGGAGCATGTTCTAATTTATCATCCTCTGAGACAGAAGCTGATGCTGGTCATGATGATGATAATAATAATAGTAGCAAGGTTGATGCTGGTGTGGCTGAAGAGTTGATTTTTAATGAATTATCCCCAAAGAAAAATGCAGGGTTTTTGTCAATTGGAGGTGTGAAATTGTATACTCAAGATATGTCTGATGCAGAAACTGATGAGGACTATGATGGAAACTCACTAGGTGATGAAAGCTCTGGAACAACTGATCAAGAGGAACAAGATGGAGTATATGAGAGTGATGACTCTGTAGTTTCTTCAGATGATGATTCAGATATTGATGAAGAGGTTGCAGAAGATTACTTAGAAGGAATTGGTGGTGAGGGTAGTGTTTTGGATACCAAGTGGTTGGTAGGTCAGGTTTTGAATGATTCTGATGATGATAGTTCTTCTAATACTTCTTTTGATGACACATTAGAGAAGCTGGGTGGGATTGCTCTCCAAGATGCGTCTATGGAATATGGCATGCAGAAGAATCAGTCTAGAAATAAATACTCTGGAGGCGCTAAAGATGCTTTGTCACCGGCCTTGGATGATCTTATGCTAGTAAAGGATCCAAGAACCAAGTCTGCTAAAAAGAAACATGTTGCCAAGTTGCCTCAGTCTTGGCCTTTACTGGAACAAAAGAGCAAGAATTCCCGAAAATTTCCTGGTAATAATTGTTTTTTATGGTTACCTCAATCTGTATGCTTTAACTCTTCAGCCTGACTTTAAAACCATTTTCTTTAGGTGATTCTTTTGAGATTGTGCTTCAAAACTTGGATGTGGTTGGAATTTTATAGACCTTCAATGAAAGGAAAATAAGGAAATTAGAAGTATAAAAATAACTTTTTCCTTGTTCTTTTTTTACGTACTGCTTGGACAAATTATATACTTTGTACCTCAACTAGCTTAGGTCTGTGAAAGAGAGAGTGTTCCATCTTTTTCATATTTATTATTTATTTGTTTTCTCATTTACATTCAAGTCTTGACAAACCCTCAATTTTTTGATGAGCTCAAAGAAGCTTTAGTTATTTTATGAGATTTGAATATGATGATTTATGGTTTCTAAGATGTGCTAGGATTCTTATTGTGACATGAACAGATAAGCTGGTTCTACTATGTCAGTCAGCTATCTCATATTCAGTCACTTGCCTGTTTGTAGATATATAATTATGATGTTCTGAAGAAAATCATAATCAGTTAAACTGTTACATCTGTTCTAAATGAAATAAAAATCAATTGAAACCCTAACAATTTGGTCTTTGCATTTTCAACTCGAAGGTCTCAGGTTCAGACCTTGAGAATATGAGGCCCGGTCTTATGGGAAGAGATAGGGTCATTTTCCTTTCTGTACTTCACCTTCATTTGTAACAAAAACAAAACAAAGCAAATGATGAAATAATTCTGTACTACATTTCAGGGTCACTGTCACAGTTTCCTTTGTTGAACTTTCTCAACTTATATTAGTAGCTCCATCTGCTTTCTTTTTTTTCTAATTCTCGGTGGACCAACTTTTGGAAATTCCCAATGTAATGACATGTAATTTGGTTTGTATATATATTGATAGAATAATTTGGTATATGTTGATGTCTCTATTTTCTCTTATTTTCATTTTGCATTATGGTAATTAAAATATCAATATATTTGTTAGAAGCCTATTTAAAAATTGCCTTATTTTGTAATTATGGTCTTTATGGTACATCAGTATACCTGAACGCAGACCACGTTATATGTTCTTATTACAAGCTCGCTTTTCAGGTGAAAAGAAGAAACATCGCAAGGAAATGATTGCTGTGAAGCGCCGTGAAAGAATGCTTCGTCGAGGTGTTGATCTTGAGAAAATTAATTCGGTAAAATGAAAAACATTTTAAGAGATTTAACAATCACTTGTTTCCTTTTATTGCATCTATGATGATTACTGATGCCATTTTTTGTCTCATAAGACTACTTATCATGCTTTATTTGCTGCACATTCTTAAGCCTACTTATCATGTTCGATTTGTAGCACATCATAAGTTTTAGGTTTTTGCCATAGTGTTATTTTTCTTGTTTCTTCTTCCTCCACGCTTGAGTTTCTTAATTTCCTTTTGTGAAAGTTTAGTTAGGATAAGTGAATTGCATTTTCCCAACTTATGCTCCCTTTTAAAGATTTTGATTAGCTCATAAAATATTTGAAATGGATTCAGAAAAAGTTGTACATGTGAAGAAATAATCAGAGATGGGAGCTACTTAAGTGATCCCTTTTTCTCTTCATACAAGACAATGAACACAAGTTGATAAAGGAGCAATTAGAAGTAATAGAGTACTGGTTCAACTTTGTTCCCAGGGGTTTGGGGGAAGAGGTAGCAGGGGCCGGGCCCCCCTAAAAGGGAAAATTTTCCATTTAGGCCCTTTGAAAATTTTAAAATTTTAAATTAGTAAAGGTAAAATTGCACTTTGGCCCCCCTAAAAATGATAAAAATTTGATTTAATTCTTTAAAAATTATAAAGATAGAGGCTATTAAAATGGTGAATTTGTCCCCCCCCCCCGGGCTTCGCCCCTGTTTGTTCCTATTCCCTTTTAAGTTAACAAATATAATAATTGTTCTTTTTTCTTTTCTTTTAATAGCTCAAATGACAAGAGGTAGGAACTTTCCTGGTAAATAGAAAACTAAAAGAGATGACACTGATCTTTCTTCTTCTTCTCCTCCTCCTGCTCCTATTTTTTTGTGCGTCTTTGGTTGGGCACTTTGAGGAAACCATTGAAGTAATTAATAAATGGATATTAAGTTATTCTTAAATGCATTTCAAGTTACCATGAATGATTCAAGACATTAACAGCTCCATGTTTTGATGAATTGTAGAAATTAGAGCAGATTGTTTTAGATCAGGTCGATATGTTTGCTTTTCAGCCAATGCATCCTCGGGATTGTTCACAGGTATGGCCCCATGGCTAAACTTTCGCAGTTGGGAGTTTATTTTTCTTTATACATCCCCTCTCTTGTTTTCTCTGTGATTTTTTAATCTTATCTTATGGGCATGGATCATTTTCTACCAATATATAACAAGGTGCAATTATCATTATAATATTTTAAGTTAGTGGCATGGAATAGCTTGTTCTCATTTTAGCAAATAGGGATAAGGTTTATTTGGTCTTAAACTAAGGTTATGACTGGGAGAAGAATGTTAGTATAAGGTGAAGAGCGGATTATCCTCCAACTTATTGGCATGTTAGAATATGAGCAAAAGAAGTCTCTACCACTTATTGACATGTTATAAAAAGTTCATTGAAGTGTAGATATGGTTAGTTTGCCATCGTTATTAGCTTTAGTCATTAGGAAGTTAAAAATGAATTGCTTTATTTAGTTCCTGTGCTTTGACCCAGTAAGCCTTCAGGCGTAGGGCAGATGATGCAGATTAGCTTGTAACCTACTGGCCATGAGATATTTAATTTTTTTGGTTCTTAACATGTGTGAGGCAACACCATTTTTTCCTAAAAATATTCTTGAACAAAATGTACATACATTAAGGAAATCAGAGGCATTGTTTCATCTAATAAAGGTTAGGTACACATTTTTCTATGTTAGCATTTTAAGTTATGGCTAACAAAATGTCTGTGTAGGTAAGTAGTAAATTTGCTTTTTTTTCTCTGGTTGTAGTTTGGAAGACTTTACTTATTTTATGATTTATAATGCTTTTGGTGATACTTCAGTGCTTGCACTGGTGATTTCCTTTGTTTCTTGTGTTATTGGAAGCCTTCTTCGGTCATCATAATGGTTCCTTGTGTGAAATTTGCACACTTTTCTTTTCACATGAAGAACAACTTGAGCACTTGGAACATTTTCTACAATTCCATATTTCAACTTAACTCAAAATAAGATTATTAGATTAATCTAAAGTTTGGAAAGTTAGTTTCTTCAATCAAAAGGCCAAGCATGGAAAATATTATCAGTAGTGTCAAAGAGGATAACTTGTGAGTTGAAAATGTCAATTAGCCATTGAACTTGTGTATTTAAAGGCAAACAGGCCTGATAATTTTGAAAATAGTATTAAAGAGTCCTGCTTTGAAATTCAATGTGGAGCTCTGAAAAAACTCAGCATCAAAAGGCTTTTATTTACCTTTTTAACTTGCTGCTGACTATTTTGCTGCTATTCGAGTATATTTGATGTACTTTAGGTCACTGTAGGTAAGAAGATTAGCTGCAATTTACCGTTTGTCGAGCGGATGCCAGGGTTCTGGAAAGAAAAGGTAATTAGTCTTTTACTACTGCATGAATGGAGTCTGATGTCCAAACCTGATGCCATTTCTCCTTACAGGTTTGTGACAGTAACACGGACACAATACACTTCCATGCCGTCTTCCAGTGACAAACTTCGCCTGGAAAAGGTACCAAGCTCCTTTTAACTAAATTTTAAAGGTTATGCACTGCAAGCAGTGGATTTTGCATTAATATTTTATTAGTATTATGTGTATGTAATTATATATCTTTTGCTATGTTAGCTCTCTCTAGAGTTTGAGCTTGTAATTGGACAGTCTATTAGTGAAAATTAGCAGACCTATAATCCCTTTTTTTCTGGATTGCAGCTAATTGGAGCTGGTGACGAGGATGCAGACTTCCCTGTTAATGAGGGGTTTAATATAAAGGCATTGGATTCAGGCAGAGCAAGAGCACAGAAGGTTGCTAAAGGGAGTGGCTTAAAGAAAGCCGGTTCTAGTAACATTGGTGAATCAGGTGAGAAACGACGAAGTGGGAAAAAGGTTTCCTATGCAAGTCAACCTGTCTCATTTATATCGAGTGGCGTCATGGTATCTGAAACTGATGAGATCAGAACTACGGATCCTGAGGGCACATCAGAAAGTTACGAACACAAAGATATCATCAGATCAGCACAGTTTGGTGCATTCGAGGTACATACAAAGGGTTTTGGATCCAAAATGATGGCGAAAATGGGATTTGTTGAAGGTGGAGGGTTAGGAAAAGATGGTCAAGGTATGGCACAGCCTATTGAAGTCATACAGCGGCCTAAATCCCTTGGGTTGGGTGTGAATTTCACCAGCACAAGCAGTGACTCGGATAGGGTACATCATAAATCCGGCGGAGCTTCTGAAAATCGTAGCAAACGTTTTGGTGACTCATCGAAGGATCAGCATAAATCTTTTGGAGCCTTTGAAAAGCATACCAAAGGTTTTGGATCCAAAATGATGGCTAAGATGGGTTTTGTTGAAGGTATGGGGTTAGGCAAGGATTCACAAGGCATTGTTAATCCTTTGGTCGCTTCTAGGCTCCCAAAATCACGAGGATTAGGTGCTAATCATTAAATGCCATGCATAAAAAATGAATATAAAAAAGGCAGCCTTCAAATAGAACTGTTTCTCGGGTTAGTTCAATGCATTTGTAGTTATTTTTTATTTAGCAAATCATAACATTTACCTCACTAACTTTTATGGTACGTTTAAAAGTAATAAAAGCTTCATCCATTTGGATTCTTCCTGATTTATCATGTATTTCATTAGCCATTGGAAGCTTTCTAGTGTTGTTCATTGAGGGAAAACCCCATGAGTTGTTGTTAACTTTCTAGGATGGAGACATGGTGGCAAAAACATGAAATGACTTCTATATGCAATAGGAAGCCCTTCAAGGCTTACTTTAGGCATGGTTTGTGAGATGTGGGAGATTTAAACAGCTCTATTTCTGAGTGATTTTCCATGTGACAGAAAATGTGAAAATCGTTGTTGCTGTTTCATTCACATAATTGTTAGTTTTATTATTGGAATTGGTAAGATGTGTGCATCATGGCCCGTATGATATACCTTTCATTCTTTATGCATTCAGTCAGAATATGATTTATTTATGTAGCTAAGCAAATGGTGTAGAAGACAGTCTTAACAGCTCACCTTTAACAATAAAAAATGCCGTATGATTGAATCACATTACCTTCTTTTTGGTGCTAAATGATATTGCCATCTTGGTTTGACCAAAACAAAGGCCATTAATGTTAAAAAATGATGGTTAAAATTTGAGTTTTCTTTGCTCATTAGTTGGTGGGTCGAGAGCTAGATTTAAGCCATATTAACCCTAGTTAACTTGTTGAGAGTCATTCCAACACTATCCTTCTAGTTAATTGGATTGTGGCATACTATATTAAAAAAAAAGGTAAAAATGTACTTATGTATATTTATATACAAATTAAAGAAATATGTTTGTAAATTTAAAAATATTTTAGAAATTTAAAAATTGTAAAAATAATAGAAGTTATAAAATACTATCAAAATTACAAAATTTTATTAAAATATAAAATTATTAGAAATTGTAGAAGACTAAAAAATTATTAAAATTTAAAAACAGCAAAAATTGTTGTATCTTATAATTTAGTATATCTTTATCACAATTAAAACATTAAAAGCTTCATATAAAAATTGTATATAGTTAAAAATACAATCAATTTTTATAAAATATTTTAGTAATTATTGAATAAATTTAAATACTTTTAAATGAGTTAATTTTAATACTTTACTAGTGTTTCTAGCAGTATGCTCGTTCAATTTGGTTTCTTATTTAATATGTAGTGTAAGCTTTATTTATCCATCTATCATCGTAAATACTAAAGTTCTTCAGAATAAGTAAATACTCAACAAGAGTGATGGATCAAAGAAATATTTTGGACTTTTATGGGTATTTGATTTGTAATTAAAATCATAAATATTAAATATTCGAATGTTTTTGTTTCAGAAAAAAATATTCAAATGTTTTACAGCAACATATTGGTATGTTAATATTTAGATGTTAACTTTACACAATCTAGAAAATAAAAATATTAGGAATAATTAGAAATATTATTTAATTCAAATAGCATTATTTTTCATTGTTTAAATAATTAAAAATTTATTCAAATATCTACAAATTATAAATTCTAGTTGATCGAATTATAAAACTATTGTGGGTGATATGTTCGCAAAAGATAACAACCTCATGTTTAAGCTCTAGTAAATATGACATATAGAATTTTAGAAATATTAAATTTTTAATATCTTATTTAAAACTTTAAGTATTTTTTTATATTTCTAGTAATTTTATAATTTTATAATTTCTTTTAATTTTAATAATTTTGTGAGCTTGTATAGGTTTTTTTTGTATTTTTATATATTTTCCATTTTTATAGTGTTTTTTTTCAAATTGTGATATTGTCATATAATTCAGTAACAGCATATGATTGGCTAGATATGCGAGCTGTTAGTTTTAACGTTCAAGGATTAAACGAGAATGTCTAGTTAAGGATTAAAGTGGGTCAAAAACTTTAAGCCTTAAAATTTGTATTTTATATCTCAAAATATTAATAATAAGTTAAATAAATTTTTTAATATTTTTATTAAAATATTATAATATTAAAAATTTATACATTATTTAAATGTATATTTTACTATACAATATCATATTTAATTAAAATGAACATTTTATTTCTCAAAAGTATTTTTATGATAATATTAAACACTTAAATTTGGACTAAATATTTTAAGATCAGTTTTTTATTGTACTTTTCAAAAACAACAGGAAACTGACTTTAAGTGATTTTTTTTCTAAATTTAAATCTATAAAAGTTTTAAAAAATTCAAAATGTTATGCATACAAGGCAAAATCAATTTTATATGTATAATTTTATCAAATTGACTCACATATTATATTATAGGTTAAGATATGTTATAAGTGCTTATGTTTTTATGAATTTGAATTTTAGTTTCTATATTTTTATTTTTAGAAATTTAATTTATTTGTTTTTAGATTTTAAATTTTAGATTCAATTGTTAATATTGGTAAAGTTATTTTGTCAATTTAGATTCATTATAGCGCCATTCTTTTAGTTATATTCTTCCAATAAGTGTTTCATTTATTTCAAGATTTCACATCAACAAATTTAACAAAAAATGTTAACAATTGAACTTAAATTTTTAATTTGAAAATAGAATGACTAAATCTCTTAAAATAAATTATAGAGATTGAATTTTAAATTTATAAAAAGTGCAAGGACTTATCACATATTTTAACCAACTAAAATTTATTCTTTAAAAATAATAATGTTATTTTTATATTGCTTTCAAACTAATAACTAATACATGTATTCAATGTTACTAACAAGTGGTTAGGTATAATGGTAAAGCACACTAGATTCTCAAGAGGAGGATTTAAGTTCAAATTTTGAAGACGATATTGTTAAGAGGAACAACTACAAACCTTAAATATAAACCATAAAATAGACATGAAGTATAAAAAATGTATCCAATGTTTTATAATAAGAGCAGTAATCATAATTAATATTAATATTTTACTATATTATTTATAATGATTTTGTAGTAGGATCTTTTAGAAAGAATAAAGAATATAAGTTATTGAAGGGTTTAATTACCAATTTCGTCCATATATTTTAATTTTTCAAAATTTAATCCTTATATTTTATAAAAGTTGATAAGCTAGTCCGTTTTAAGTAATAATATAAACCTTGTTAAATTGCTATCCTTGAATTCATCCATTCATTTACAATTAATCAGAAAAAAAATCAATAATTTAATAATTTATATATGCGAATAAATAGAAAAATCAACTATTCAAGTTTATATATGTTTACTAACAATTGGATTAATTTATCAATTTTTATAATATATGACGATTAAATTTTAATAAATTAAAATAAAAGGACCAACTTTTTAATATTCTTAAAATTATTTTAAAAATATGCATAATAATCTAATAAATTTAAAGCAAACTACTATATAGTATACACCGGGAAATAAAAGTAAAAATAAAGAAAAATAAGGCTTTGATAAAGTGTGAGAAAAAATATATTTTCAAGAAGTTAATTTTTTAAATACTTGATGACCCACAATAAAATTTATCAGATAGAATTTTTTCCATAAAAAGTGTGAAATATGATAAGTAGATAAGACCTATTTATTACTTAATAAAAATATTTTTTATTTTACTTTATTTCATTTAAGATTATGTTATTATTTATTAAACAATCTAATTATAAATCGATTTAATTTTAAGTAATACATCAACCAAATTTTATAATTTAAATGCAATATTTATTTTTTAGCGCTTAATTTTTAGTATATCTAACATAACTAAACAATCTTTTATAGATAAAAATTTGAACAAAAATTTGGTGAAAGTAGCTAAAAGTCACTTTATTATAGGACAAGATTAAATTAGTCCTTTTACTATTAAATAAATTAATTTAATTCTTATACTATTAAAAGAAGATAATTATCATATTGGAAAAAATAATATTTATTATTTAAAAGATAACAAAATATTTAATTTACAAATTATAAAAAGCTTTCAAAATATAAATCCGTTAAATAAAAAATGATATTTTTAAACATTAAATACTAACTCGGTTGAAATGTGGTTTTATTTGATTCTTTTATTAGAACAAAGATTAAATTCATCGATATAATAGTAGAGGAACTAATATGATCTAGTCCTTTTAATAGAAGGACCTGTCTAGTATATTCACCAAAAAAAAATTAATAGAGTCAAAAACGTGTAATTCACGAAAGCTTCAAGAGGAAAAAAGAGAGAAAAAGAAGACTCAAAACATGGTGTCGGTAGTAGAGTGTTTTTCAGAGCAAAAAACGGAAAAAAAAAAAAAGAAAAAAGAAACCCAATCATATAAGACCCGCCATCGTGCCTTCCATTTCTACTCTCGTCCTCTCAAAAGTGCATTTTCCTTGGAAACCGAGAAGGAACATTTTGAAGATCTCTCTATGTTCAGACTTTAAGTCTCTTCATAGAGGCTCTTCATTTTTGCTCTCTCAGCAGGAGCAGGTAATTCTATTTCTCCTTCCATTGTTACATGCACTGCTAGATTTTGTGCTGTTCCCATTGTTTGCTCAAAACCCACATCGAAATTCACCTATATCTTTGCTAACAAACACATTTCTCGTTCTGGGTTTTCCCAGATCTGACAAAATTTGGAGTGATGGGTAATTTTGGGATCTGGGTATTAACAATTTGCTTGATATTTCAATCTGGGTTCGGGTTTTATTTGCCTGGTAGCTACCCTCTGAAACATGTGGTAGGGAATTATTTGTCTGTCAAAGTGAATTCCTTGACTTCCATTGATACCGAAATGCCCTTTAGCTATTACAGTTTACCCTTTTGTAAGCCTGTAGAGGGTGTTAAGGATAGTGCTGAGAATCTTGGTGAGCTTCTCATGGGAGATCGGATTGAGAACTCACCATATAGGTTTAAGATGCACACTAATGAAACTGAGATCTTCTTGTGTCAAACCAATAAGCTCTCGTCTGATGATTTTAAGTTGTTGACGAAGAGGATTGATGAGATGTATCAAGTTAACTTGATTCTCGATAATCTGCCTGCTATAAGGTATACTAGGAAAGAGGGTTTTATGTTGAGGTGGACCGGGTATCCAATTGGTGTTAAGATTAAGGATGTGTATTATGTGTTTAATCATTTGAAATTTAAGGTACTTGTTCATAAGTATGAAGAAACAAATGTAGCACGTGTTATGGGGACTGGGGATGCTGTTGAGGGTTTCCCTAGTGTCGGCAATAAGGGATCTGATGTTCCTGGTTATATGGTTGTCGGGTTTGAGGTGATTCCTTGCAGTGTCATGCATAATGGTGACTTGGTTAAGAACTTGAAAATGTATGAAAAATACCCATCTCCGATTAAATGCGAACCGACTACTGTATCAATGCCCATCAAGGAAGGTGAGCCAATTGTCTTCACCTACGAGGTTACTTTCGAGGAGAGCGATATCAAGTGGCCATCTCGTTGGGATGCTTATTTGAAGATGGAGGGAGCTAAAGTCCATTGGTTCTCTATCTTGAATTCTCTTATGGTGATCACTTTCCTCGCCGGTATAGTCCTTGTGATCTTCTTAAGGACTGTCAGGCGGGATCTGACTCGGTATGAGGAGCTCGATAAGGAGGCGCAAGCATTGGTGAACGAGGAGCTTTCTGGGTGGAAGCTAGTTGTTGGGGATGTTTTCCGTGCCCCATCCAATCCTGCCCTTTTGTGTGTTATGGTTGGGGATGGAGTTCAAATCCTTGGGATGGCAATTGTGACAATATTGTTTGCGGCTCTTGGATTTATGTCACCAGCATCCCGTGGAACTCTCATTACAGGTATGCTATTTTCCTACATGATTCTTGGTATTGCAGCTGGCTACGTTGCAGTTCGTCTTTGGAGAACAATTGGCTTCGGTGATCACAAAGGATGGGTTTCCGTTGCTTGGAAAGCTGCTTGTTTCTTCCCCGGTATTGCCTTTTTCATTCTAACCATTTTGAATTTCCTGTTGTGGGAAGTCACAGCACTGGAGCTATTCCATTTTCTCTCTTTGTTATTCTACTTTTACTTTGGTTCTGTATCTCGGTTCCACTCACCCTAGTTGGTGGATACTTTGGGGCTAAGGCACCTCATATTGAATACCCTGTTCGAACCAACCAAATCCCTCGGGAAATTCCAGCTCAAAAGTACCCATCGTGGTTGTTAGTTCTTGGTGCTGGGACTCTACCATTTGGTACCCTTTTCATCGAGCTTTTCTTCATCATGTCTAGCATTTGGATGGGACGAGTTTACTACGTCTTTGGGTTTCTGTTCATTGTTCTGGTCTTACTTGTTGTGGTTTGCGCTGAAGTATCTTTGGTGTTAACTTACATGCATCTGTGTGTGGAGGACTGGAAATGGTGGTGGAAATCATTCTTTGCATCCGGTTCAGTTGCCATCTACATCTTCCTGTACTCCATAAACTATCTCATATTTGATCTTAAGAGCTTGAGTGGACCTGTCTCAGCTACTTTGTACTTGGGGTATTCTCTCTTCATGGTTCTCACAATCATGTTCGCAACCGGCACAGTTGGATTCCTTTCTTCTTTCTGGTTTGTGCATTACTTATTCTCTTCGGTAAAGCTGGATTGAAGATGGTTTCTCCAGGTATGCACACAAAAAATGGCACACTGAAGAGGTAAGTGGACAATGAAGAGGATCTTGAGAAAAGAATTCAACCCTTATATTAGTCAGTCTTCTCTTTACAAGTACTTTGTTATCTTGAGCTTTAGTTTAGTGGATGTAATAACAATAAATTTTCCCAAGTTTTGCTTTATTCTTTTATGAGATTTGCATTCTGATCACTTGGAGGCTGATTTGGGTTGTGTTGGTATACTTTGTTGCGGTAATTATACTGCGTTGTTTTCAGCCATGATGAAATGCAATGAACATCAGTTCATCACTTTTTCATTTGAAAAAATATTCAAAATCTTTATATCTATTTATTAAGTAAATTTAAATAAAGATTAATTAGTATTTTATTTATTTATTTTTTATCTTCAGTATTTTTTAATTATTATTAAATTAAAAGTTTAAATGACAAATTGCTACTTAAATCATTCTTGTATTCTCATCTTAGTACATTTATTCTTTTTTTTTTTATCTTGTTAGAATGATTTACTTAAAATCACTTCAAACATTACATCCCATAATTCTTTTCCGTGGCATAAAAACCTCGTAAACATTGACATGTATATGTTTATATCAAATCATTTCAAGAAAAGTTAAAAAAACTTATAAAAATTAAAATAAGAAGTTTAAAAAAAAATCAAAATATACTTTTAACAAACTTTTTATGATATATTAATATATAAAATAGGTTGTGCCCAAAGATATTCTATTCTACCGAGGGTGTGAGTTGATTATGAATAGACAATGTATTTTAAATTGATTCACTTTAAATGTAGTGTGTTTTTTTTTTGAAAAGTAGATGCAGAATGAGGCACGGTTTTTGGATAATAAGTATAGAGCAGCTTATGATAATTACTTGTTCTGTTCGCTCAATTTCACTATATAAGATTATCATTTTATCATTGTATATAATATATTATAGAAAAATTCATATATTTTATGCTTAAATATATTAATTTGAAGAATTATGTTTAAATATTTAATTGACTCTAAAAAATTAAAAATAAGTAGTAAAATTAGATTGAAACGTAGCAAAAAGAAGGTGAATGTATCCAACATCCATGAAGATGGTAACAGTTTTCAAGATAATACATCCATAATAAAACGAGACGGATGGTAAAACAAAACGTGCTAATTATGAAGTGGTAACAACATCTACGTCTCGTTCCATTACCATCTCTAATCAATAATATGTTATTACCTCGTCAATGCAAGTAATGTAAAATGGAAGCATGATGGAGGAATTTCACCCTTAAGAGCTATCTGCCAAGCTGATCCATATATCTTGGAAATCAATCAAGTTATCTCGTGAAGGACCTTTGCTTTTCACTTGTGATCTTGTTTTATTTTGTAAAGCTGATCTAATCCAAGCAAGGAGTGCTAGGAATATTTTGGAACAATCATGCGTGTACTTTTGGGCATAGATATCTAATTCTCTATGAATGCCTAAGATGTTATGAGGTTGAGACTTTTTAGATGTTGGGTTTTTAAAAATTCATTTAGGTGTTCCCCTATTCCATGAAAGGGTCATCAATATCGACTCTTTGATTGATGAAGTGCCTAATAAATTAAATGGATGGGACATCAAACTTGGGGACATATCACTTTTACCAAAAGTGATTATGGCAATCCTTAATTGATTTATACAATCATTGGATTTTATGCCTTTAATGTAATAATTTGGTTATTTTATTTGTAATTTTGAATTGACTAAAAAATTAAAATTTTATAATTAATTTATTATATTTTTGTAAGATTGTTTTCAATAAATTTTTTTTCATAAAAAGCAAATCAAATATTCCTTCATTAATTACTTAAAAGTTTAATTAATATTAGGTTGCATCGTATATTAAGATTATGATGCAACAAGATAACTTATATTAGTAAAACATCTAAATTGTTTGTAGTTTATGGAATCAAGATGAACAATTGATTCATGAGAGTTATTATATTGTTTCTAAGTCCAATTGTGAAGAGACATTATCTTGTGTATCGTGATAGTTGACTTCTACACATAAAGACATAGGTGTAATTGCCTAGATTGAAATGCATCAGATTAGACTTAAGTAGAATTTATCCTCAATCCGTTTATGAATTTATTACTTATGAAGTTCATTGTATAACTTATCTAAATTCTGAGTAAGTGATTGGCTAGGTATACCTAACTCACGTACTTTGATATATTGAAAGTTTGTGTTCCTTTGGTATCGAAGCTTAAAGTTGGTATATTGAGTGTATGACTTATATATAGCATGACTTCATTTACAATAGTAGAGTTCATAGCTCAATTAAGGAGTAAATGATATTCTTTTACTGGCATTATATGAGTTATGAAAAATGAACATAGTCATGGGTTATTCGTCTGGGACAAATGATAAACATTACTATTTGTTAGTGTTAAATATGACTCCTATTTTCAGTCAAATTTGAGAAATAATTTTTCAGTTAAACTTTGTTTAACTTGTTTCAATCAAACACTGATTAGTTTAGATTATTTTATTATTGTTTGACCTATGAATTTAGCCTATAAATAGGCTCTTTTATAACCTTAGAAAATACATCCATTACATATTACAACTCATAACACATTTAGAGAATTTTCTGTTTACGTTTTGAGGGTTCTTTGTTTTCAGGTTTTCGGAGTTTAGTTTTTATCTCCATCTTTTGTACCCTTCGTTCTTTTTCCATTATAGTAAAATTATCTTTACCCATGGTTTTTTATCCTCTTTGGAGGGTTTTTTCACGTTAAATTTGAGTGTTCAATTTCTCAATTTATTCTGCTATTTTTTTCTTGTTGCTTAATCGGGTCGATTCTAACAAGTGGTATCAGAGCTAGTTCAATTTTCATAGATCAGCTCATTCAGATGTGGCACCAATAAGGTTTGAAATTGAGAAGTTTGATGGTGAGACAAATTTTAATTTGTGGCAAGTTCGAATGATGGCAATTTTAGTTCAACCCTGCTTGAAAAAGGTTGTTACCGAAAAAAAGCCTGAGAATCTAAATAAAACAGAATGGGAAGAGCTTAATGAAAAGGCTTTGTCTGTAATCCAGTTGTGCCTCGCGAATATGCTATTGCAGGAGGTATTGATGGAGAAAACCTCACCCGCCTTGTGGAAAAGGTTAGAAACTTTTTATGCGACTAAGTCTCTAGCTAACCGTTTAGTGTTGAAACAATGTCTATTTACGTTTCGCATGAACGAATGTGAACTTCTTAGAGATCACATCAGTTAATTCATTACTCTTTTAAATGATTTAAAGAATGTTGAGGTTCATATTGATGATGAAGATCAAGCTATGTTATTATTGTGCTTTTACCCCCTTCATACAAGTCTTTCAGGGAGACCCTGATATATGGCAGAGACAAACTCTCGTTTGAAGATGTGAAGGGTCATTTGTTGAGTAGAGACAAACTCGACAATGAGCTTCATTTTGATAGCAAGGCAGGTAGACAAGCTTCTGTTTTGATAGCATCAAAGAAACAAGACAAAAGGTGTCACTATTGTAAAAAGTTAGGTCACGTCAAAGCAGATTGTTATAAACTACGAAATAAAAGAGCTGCTAAAAGTAATGAGGAAGATGTAGCTGGTGCTAATTTGGCCAATGAAAGCGATGATGATTTCTTGTTAGTGTCAACGAGCAATAACTTCAAGCTCACGTTCGAATGGATCCTAGGTTCGGGATGTTCTTTCCACATGTGTCCCAATAGAGAATGGTTCTCCACATACAGTTCAGTTGAAGGTGGAGTTATGTACATGAGAAACGATTCATCTAGTAAGGTAATTGGTATTGGTACTGTTAAAATTAGGATACACAATGGGACGATTAAGACACTTTTAGATGTCAGGTATGTACCTGATTTACAAAAGAATCTCATCTCCTTAAGTATTTTAGACTTGAAAGAATGTAGAATCAACATTGAGTCGAGCAGCATTAAAGTATCTCGTGGAGCTCTCGTTTTGTTAAAAGGTAAAATAATTGACAGTCTTTATATTCTGGAAGGTTCTACAGTGACCAGTGAAATCGAACGTCCCTCATCTATTACAGAGTCAAAGTCAACTCATTTGGAGTGGAGGCAACTTGGTCATAGGAGGGAAAAATGTATGACCGTTTCGTTGAAGAGAGGTTCTCTTTTGGATGCATATTTTGAAAAGTTAGGGCACTGTGTTCGTGAAAATCAAACCCGGGTTAGTTTTGATTTAGCAGTATACAAGTCGAAGACTAGAAGTCTTCTAGTTTCTAAGTACAGATTCGACTCAATTAATTCCCTGTATAGTTTAAGATAGGCTCGTAGCGGGCTTTGGCAAAGATGGCGTTGTGGAAATATGAGTCAAGGTGGAGATTTGTTAAATATGACTTATATTTTCAGTCAAATTTGAGAAATAATTTTTCAGTTAAACTTTGTTTAACTTGTTTCAATCAAACACTGATTAGTTTAGATTATTTTATTATTATTTGACCTATGAATTTAGCCTATAAATAGGCTCTTTTACAACCTTAGAAAACACACCCATTAGATATTAGAACTCATAACACATTTAGAGAATTTTGTGTTTACGTTTTGAAGGTTCTTTGTTTTTGGGTTTTCGGGGTTTAGTTTTTATCTCCATCTTTTGTACTCTTCGTTCTTTTGCCATTATAGTAAAATTATCTTTGCCCATGGTTTTTTATCCTCTTTAGAGGGGTTTTTCCACGTTAAATTTGTGTGTTCAATTTCTCAATTTATTCCGCTATTTTTTTCTTGTTGCTTAATCGGGTTGATCCTAACAGTTAGCAATAATCTTTTTCATTGTGGAAGATGACAATGACCTAAAATAGAATCATATTGAATGAATGAAATTTAACTCGAAGGGATTAATGATACACTATAAGGGTAACACACAGATGATAATGTCATTGGAAAAAAACATAAATCTAGGTTGCTTTTGTATATTATGGGTTAACTCAATGAAGAAACTGTAATGGTCCTATTTTGCCTGGGGCTAAACCAATAACTCAAAAAAAAGAAGAGAAAAGACCAATTAAATATAAGATAAAGTCCAAATTATTAGAGTCCATTCACAACATCAAAAACCTAGCAGGCCCAATTTACAAATTGCCCAAACATAACCCAAAATCCCTAACCCAATTCCTATCAGCCCAATAGGCCCAAAACACTAAACCAACTCAGGAACCCTAGGGTTTCTGAGCCTCCCTCGCGCCGCAGCCTTCACCCACGTGCTTCAGCGCATACTCTGCCCGAGGGTCGACTCTCCTTGCACGGAAGTAGAAACTTCCTTATCTGTTGACCTTCAATGGACCTGCAAACATGCAAAAAGGGGAGAAAGCAAGTAGAACCGGAGCAACATGCAAAGGAAACGAAATAAAATAACTAATATATGTATTATTTCTCGGCTATAAAGCCCCAAAAAATGAGAAATGTAATTTATTACAGACGATTAAGCAATCAAAAGCGAAAACAGAAAAAAGGTTGATTTTGAATCTCGTTTTATCTTTTTTTTTCTTTCGATTTCCTTTTTATTTATTTATCTATTTTTTGTTTTTAAATAGATTTTAAACAAAAAATTAAAAGAGAAGGGAAACAGACTTACCTCAACCTTGAGTCGTGTCATTGGAACTCCCTTTCCGTCGTCGTAACCGAGTCTAAAAGGCAGGGGAGAGCCCCTTTTTCTTCGTTCTTTTCAGGTTTGGAGAGTGGCCTTCGAGGGTGTTCTAAACAGGGGCTGAAAAGCCTATTTTAGGCCGCTCGACCACCATCTACGGTGAAGGAGCAATGGACCAACGACGGCTCCCCCAAGATTCGGCCGAAACCCTAGAGAGGAAAAGGGGAGGCTCATTTTTTAAAAAAACAGAAGGACAAAAATGAAATAAAATTTTTTTTTTGGTTTAAATAAGGGCGCAAAACGGTGCCATTTTTGCACCCGAGGCCCTGGCACTAAAACGGCGCCGTATGAGCCTCTGACCCGCGCGTGACCTGACCTGCTCCAGGGGGGATCCTCGTGTTTTCACTAAATGGGCTATTTACGCCCGCAGTTCTTCCGCTTTTTTTATTCTTTTAATTTAATCCTTTTGTTCATTTTTTTTATTTTTAAAATTGGCCACGTGAATTTGCTGGAGTTTCACTACGGTCCTCGACGCATAGAGGCGCTGGGTGATGGCCACGTGTCCAGGGGCTGGGTTTTTTGCCCGTTTAAGTCCCCAAACCTTGCGCGCTTTTATTTTTGACCCCATATTTTTATTTTGTTATGATTTTTATCTCTAATTCCATTTTTGTCTCAATTTAGTCCTTAATCAGTTTGATTTTAATCCTTTTATTATTTATCTGCTTATTCTAAGAAATTTATTTTAAACTTATTTTTCATATATTATTTATGATAAATTTCTTCATGTCATTTTAAAATGTTTTATAAATTGTTTGTTTTGAGTTTGCTCTACATACTATTTTACTGTTACATATATATCAATGACTTTAACTCGTTTATGTTTTTTTATATATAGTATCTATTTTAAATTTGTTTTTCCACATATTATTCATTTTAAAATTGTCTTATTGTTTATTTCAAATTGTTTTATATCATTCACTTTATTTATTTATTTATTTTATTATTAATGTTGAAATGTAAAAAAATATGTGTTGTGTGATTATCACCATTATGTGTTTTATAATCCATTCATTCGTATCTTCATGTCATTGTGATTCATTATTGTCATATTTTCATGGGCAAATTATTATGCCATATTCGATATTATCATTCCTTTTTATTCCATTTACATCGCATTGTGTATTAAGTTCAAGTGTATTTATCCAAGTATGGACCATTTATTCCAAAAAATAAATGCACATTCCTAAATGTCGCATTCGTTTTTATTCAAAGTAAGGCAATATTTCGCGTTTCGGGAATTCAAGAAATCATACCCTAACTTACTGGGTTTCGATTTTCTTGTTAAACCTAAAAAGCCAAATATCCTTTTAGATTTCAAAATACACAATCTTTCGACAAACATTAAAAGGCAAAATTGCTCCCGAAGATTTAAACGTCGCATCCTAACTTACTGGATGTGACACCTTACTATCTCGGGACGAGTAAGTCTTTGATGCTCGTTTCAATGTAATTCAGGCGTTTTAAAATTAGTATTCATGAGAAGGGATCGTATTTTAAAATTTATTTTAAAATCTTTTCAACTTTAGACATTAAGATATTAATTAATCGATTAGGTACCAATTTTGGGCGTGACGAGGGTGCTAATCCTTCCTCGCACGTAACCGACTCCCGAACTCGTTTTCTCAATTTTCGTAGACCGAAATCATTTGTTTTAATAAATAAAAATATTTTATTAAAATGACCAAATTTCTAGGTGATCCGATCATACCTAAATAAAAAGGATTGGTGGCGACTCCATTTTTTTTTAAATAAGTTGACGCCCTTTACAAAAAAAATGGTTTCAACATAAATAATTTGTGATTAATAAATGAAAACTTGGAGATTAATTACAAACTATTTAAGCTCTAATTATATAAGTCTGATTGGTCCAGCCACTAGCTCAATACAACTCTGAATGAATTGCACGATAAGAACCATTTTGATAAATGAATGAAAATGATGTATAAAAAATAAATTGTATGAATTATTGTCCATAGTAAATGCATTTTCTCGAAGCAACAAGAGATGACTTAAAAATTAATTTAATTAAATGTAATAAAATAATTGAGTCCAAAGTGAAAAGTTAAATTAAATAGTATTGCAGTTTTATTAAAAAAATAATTCAATTTATTTACTCATAGATTATAATACGATTAGAGCTGATCATGGGCTGGGCGGCCCGGCCCGGCCCGAAGGCCCGTCCGAAAAAATGGGAGGGTTTGGGTAAAAATATAGGCCCGAAAAATGGGCTTGGGCAAAAAAACGAGGCCCGTTTAAAAAACGGGTCGGGCCTCGGGTAAGAATTTTTGGTCAAGCCTGCCGGCCCGGCCCAATTATATATTAATATTTTTTTATTTTATTTTTAATTATTTTAAATTTTAATATAACTATTTTTATTATATTGTTAATTTGTGTATTGTTTTAAGAATTGTTTTAGTATTATTTTTATTTGTTTTAATATTTATTTTTATGTTTTTAAATATATTTGATTTATTATATTTTTAAATTTTTTTATTTAATGAAATAAGAAAAAATTTAATATGGGCCGGGCCGGGCCGGGTTCAGGCTTAGTAATTTTATTTCGGGCGGGCTTGGACAATTTTAGGCCCACATTTTAAATGGGCGGGCCCGGCCTAGTAGACGGGGCTAAAATTTTATTTGGGCTCGGCCGAACCCGGCCCGCCCGGTCCATGATCACCTCTAAATACGATAAAGTCGTGATTACTTTGATGAGATTACAATTGAGTTAAAAAATAATTTAATTAGATTAATTAATTTTTAACTAACCAACGAATTAATATTTTGGGAATAAAAAATTAGTTATTGGGTTAAATAATTATATTAACTTATTTTAATTTAAAATTAATCTGTACATATAATTGTACCAATACATGAAACAGCTAGAAAGCCAAATTATTGGACATGAAGGGTCTCCCTATGCTTACTGCCATCCCTGTTGGAGTTTTAGTAGAACTCTCGTTTTCTATTAAATATTATTTTTTCCTCTCTTTATTCTAGTAGGATTCTTGTGAACGATTATGGGGTGCCGCAAATTATAAGGAAAATATACTAGGATACTCTGCAAATTTTAGTAAAAATTTATTTGGATTATTTCTTTGAACTCAAAAAAAAAAAAAAATCGTGAGTACTTGTAGTATAATTCAAATTTGCGAGATTGAATTTTTTTAGTTTTGGATTTTTCTAGAGAAAGTTAACTTTTTCAACTAGAAAGTCTCAAGAAGATTATTCGGTTAAAAGTCAAAAAAGATTTAGACACTAGATTTAAGATTTGAAAAATCTCCCTAAATAAAAAATATATGTACTATAAATGTCACAAACAAGTTCAATTTTATGAAAAATTTAAAATTCTTTTGTGCAACAAAAACTATTTTTCATAACCTATTTTTCCAACAATGATCATTTCCACTGGAATGTGCTAAGAAATAGAGTGAATGAGTTCGTAGCTTTGTATGAGAATCAAACAATAATATAAGAAAATTTTCTTTACTGAGTTGGAGTGATTGTTTCTAACAGACTGTCAATGAAAGACTTAGCTTGTGGAACTGAAAGATCCTAATACATTTTTTATGATGAGACTTGGCTATCAAATTCTCACCAATAAAGATAAGATTGGTGATGGAATTTTGAATAACATTTACTAGCCTAATTTCTCTGTTGTTTGGAGATCAATTTCGAAAATTTGGGCCACTTTAAAGGAGAATGTGTATTGGTCAATTGGAGATGGTGAGGAAGTTTGCCTTTAGGAAGACATGGATTTTAGATGTTGGCCCTTTTTTACACCATTGTCGAGCACCCCATTTGATTTTCCCGAATATTAAAGTTAAGGATATGGAAGGTGATATAGGAAATTGGCTTTGAATTTTAATATGGAAGATAGATGCATTGCAATGGGTAAAGAGTTTTCTCTAAGTGCATGCTCATAATCGACTAATAGCTGATGGAGAGTGTAGCTGTCGAGGAATGTTTGATGACTCATTGTATGTCAGATGCCAATGTTTGTGTAAAAAATACTATTCACGTAGTAAGAGATTTTGGTATAGCGAGAAAGGTTTGGCTTGCATTGATTCTTCAATAAGCCCGTGTTCGTTTCTTCAATCTTAGTCTAAAGGATTAATTGTTTGTAAATTCGACGAATAATTTTAATCTTATTCTTCAAACTGTAAATTGGGTATCACTTGGGATTGTATGCTAGCAATTGCAAAGAGGGAGGAATGACTTGGTGTTTAATATGATCGTTGTAATTAGGAATTCACTGCTAAAATAGTGTTTAACATAGGGTAAATATATTAAGCAAGCTACGACATTGTATATGAATAAGCTTTCAAATAAAAGTGATGTAGTGGAGCGGATACCACTCGGACTAGGATAGTTAAAGTTAAATATTGATGGCGCAAGGGATACCAACAATTGTACTACTTTGGTTGGTGGATTGGTTCACAATGACAAAAGGGAATTGGATCACTAGTTTTTCTAAGAATGCAGGAGTCGTGCTGAATGATCAGTGCAGAATTATTGGGCATATTAGATGATCTGCTTTGAGGAAGGGGGGCTCGTAAGATTGTGGTAGAATGTTACAATTTACAAGGAAAAGCCCGAAATTAATGTAATGGCTTTGGTAAGGACTATTTGGGAAATGTGTGGTAGGAATTAGGATGTTAAATTTATTCATGTGAATCAAGGTGGCAGTAGAGTTGTTTGACTTTATGGCTAAACTGAGAAAGCAAATGAGCGCACTTACTCTTGTTGGAAGATTCTCCTTGTGATATTGATGAATTTTTTTAAGTAGAGAGCTGCTGAGCACTTTTATTGAGAGAAATTGTAATATGTATTCATGGGTTGAGCAGTCTCAACTTAATTGGTTCAATTCGATTTAGGTTGGATTTAAATTTTACACTTTTAATTTTATCGTTTAAATATAAAAAATACTTATTATTATTTTTGAAATAGTGAAATAGATCATTTGGATAAGTTGAACTTAAGTTTGAGCTTAAAATTTTTTAAAATTATATTTCATTCAGTATTTAAACACATCTAATTTATTAATTTATAAAACATGATGACCGCATTATCTATAAAATAACTTGTCACTCATAAGTGTTGTAGTACCCTTTAAAAAAATTATCATGAAAAATAATTTTTAAGCATACTTATTTTATATTCAAATAAGTAAACCACAAAATGACAGCTTGTGAAAAAAAAACAAGTCTCACCAAGAAAAAAATATTAAAAGATCACATATTAATATGAAGGAATTTTTATTATAAATAACTATATTATATCATGTCTACTACTTGGGTAGAGTTTTTTTGTAAAAAAACTTTTAAGTGTGTTTAGTTGGATGAAAAATAGAGGAATAAAAGGAGGAGTGGAAAATAGAAAAAATAAATTTTAAGTGTAGTTAGTAATAAAGAAAAGTGAGAATAAAGAAAATAAGAGAAATTATTATTTTCATCTTCAAACATAAAAACTAAGTTTTTCAATTTAAAATGATAAGAGTAGAAGAAATGAGAGATAGAGGTATGTTAGTTCAAAATTATACATTTTCCAAATATTTTATTTTCTTTCATTTTATTTTTAACTCTACCAAGTAAGAGGGATGGAAAAGATATTAATTTTACTTTCAAATTTTCCATCTTCCTACCTAACACACCTATGGAAAGGAAAATTATATTTTTCACTTTTCTTTCCCTTCATTTTTTTCATTTTCCTTTCCACTCTACTAAATAAAGTCTTAAGGTGTACTTAGTTGAGTGAAAAAGTAGAAAGACGGAAGAAGGAAAATAAAATTTAAGTGTGCTTGATAGGTAAGAAAAGTAAGAGAAAAAAGAAAGAAGATGATAATTTTTATCTTAATCTATAAAATCAATCATTCCATAATAAAATGATAAAAAGAAAAAATGATAAAAACTATGTATATTAACTTAAACTTATATATTTTTTAAAATTTCATTTCCTTACTTCTCATTTTTTGAATCTATTAAGCAATTGAATTGATGAAAAAAATTACCTTTTTTTAAAATTTTTCTCTTTTCTAACAAGCAGACTTAGGAAAAAAATTTATATTTTCTATATTTCTGTTTTTCATCCTTTAATTTTTTATTTTTAAATTTTCGTTCCACTCTACTAAATATAGCGAGTACCGCCTGAGATTATCAAGCTTAAGTTTTAAACTTTAATATTATATTTTTTAGTAAATCATTTTAAGATTTTATATAAATTATTAAATAATATAAATATTTTTACAATAATATATAAAAACCTTTCCTCAATTGAGTTGGTATCCTCGTAATAATAATAACTTTTTAATATTATTGAAAAAGAAACCAACAAATTAATTGAAAGAGGAAAATCCACTTTTTATATATATAAAAAAAAAACCTAAAAATCATAAGCCCGAGAAATTTAAAAAAGAAAAAGAAAAAAAGAAAAACATATAAACAAGGAAAAACCTATGGTGTCCATTGATCCGTTAGCATGAATCAACTATAATTCAACTTTCATTTCAAAGCCTCTGTTTTCCTCTATTTCACTCTTTCTCCTACAGTTTCACTTCTCAAAGAGAGCATCATCAAATGTTGGCTACTTCTTCTTCTTCTTCATCTTCTACTGCTATTTCACTTCATCCACTTGCCAATTATAATGCCTCTGCAACGCCCTCTCTCAACCCATCTTCTCTTTCTTTCTCTTCTTCTTACTCGTACCTTTCTCCTCTCTCTTTTCGTCTCCATAGCAGCAAAACCCATCTCAGGATTACCCCAAAAAAGGTTTTTCCCTCTGCTGAAAATGACTTCTTTTCTTTTCCTTTCTTTCTAAAGATTTTTTACTCGTGCATTTTCTTTCCTCCACTATTGTTTTCTCTTCTTCTGTTTACAGGGATTGAGGGTAAGTTGTTCAACAAATGAACCTTTGAAGGTGATGATATCAGGTGCCCCAGCATCAGGTAAAGGCACCCAGTGTGAGTTAATTGTACAAAAGGTAACTAAATTTATGCATAATTTACTTCAGTTCAATATATTACTTGTGGTCTCAATGAAAATCTGTGTGATGTTTTATTCTATATTATACAGTATGGTATTAGATGCCATTGAACCAAATATATGCAAAGGTTTATACTTTCTCTTCATTGCTTGCACTCCTTGTCTATTCTAATGGTTATGAGTTTTTGTTTTATGAAGGCTTGATTAGAAATAATTTCGAGGGAATGAATCTGTTTCTCTCTCATGAATTGGATTCTTAATAATTTTCTGCTGTAGAGCTGTTATGCTTAAATGGAAAAACATGAAGGAAACAATATACTTATATATATATATATATATATATATATTAAGATGGGTTGCTTTCCCTTCTTCACAAATACCTTTCTGTCCTTTAGAATTTATATGCCAAAGACTATTTGCATGGCCTTCACTTTTGATGATTGGCATTCCTTTTTCTCGATTTATATTGAAGATAATATTGTTGCTTATTGATAATGGTTCTCTTATTAGATTGAATATATATATATATAAAGAAACCTGTATGGTGTGAAAGTTTTTGGAGAGGGCATTTTGAAAGAAAACCATGTGAAACATTTTAGTGAAGTACGCAACATCTTTTTTTTATCTTGTGAAATTTTTATTGATGTAAACAAGCAATTGCCTATGTGCAGTGAATCAACAGAAAGCCATAATTTCATAAAGTAAATTAAAGGGAATTACTGCTTTTTTCCCTTCTGGTTCTAAAAAGAAGACAGCTTAGTCTTTTCTACAAATTGCAGCTGTGGTATTTGCAATATTATAACTTTATATTTTATGTTTCTAAAACATAATTCACTCTTAATACACCAATTACTGGGGTCTTCTTATTAAAGAAGTTTTTCATATGCCTTAAACTTTTCTTTTAAATGGTTATCTATGTTTTTCATTCTGGCAGTTTGGATTGGTGCATATATCAACTGGGGACCTCTTAAGAGCAGAAGTATCATCTGGGACTGAAATTGGAAATAAAGCAAAAGAATTCATGAACTCTGGGCGTCTGGTTCCTGATGAAATTGTGACGGCCGTACGACCATCAACCTTCCCACTTAAATCATATTATTCTTTATCCATTCCTCCCTTAAATGCTTAAGAAATTAACTATTTCTTATTCATTTTATAGATGGTTACAGTCAGATTATCACGTCAAGATGCTAAGGAGAAAGGATGGCTTCTTGATGGATACCCAAGGAGTTTTGCCCAGGCTCAAAGTTTGGAAGAATTAAATATTAGACCAGATATCTACATTGTACTAGATGTATGTATCTTATACGCTTATGCTGGTTCGGCTTAACTTCTCGACAATTGTTTTGGAAGTTACCGAATCCTACCCAATGGAAAGTTTCTTGGGATACTGATCACCATAGAACTCCAGACAACAACTTAGGAACTGAGAATTTAGGGGAAAAGAGATTGAAAGAAAAATCGAACGGCTCAATGCTGGACACATACCTAAGCCCAACATTTACACACACATCCAAGCAACATAGTCTTCCACTATACTATTTGAAAATATTTGATTCGCATAGTGATATTTTAGAGCCTCCTTCCACACAAACACACACATCCATATGTTGTTACTTTGCCATCAAATGAAACTGTGGTCATAAATTTTGTTCATAAAGTGGCTATTTGTGTGCATAAGATCTCAATTTAATGCTACAAGGTATTATTCTACAAACACTTCAAAAGATCTTTTGTTACATTGCTTCTTATAATTTTAACTCTGAGTAAATATTGATCATACCTCTTTTCAATCTCTGACAAATTCATTGCATTTCATTTTAAGTAGACAACTATGGATGAAAACATGCTTTTTACATTTACTTTATTTCTTAACATTCAGGTTCCTGATGAAATTCTAATCGACAGATGTGTTGGAAGAAGGCTAGACCCTGTGACTGGAAAAATTTACCATCTGAAAAATTTCCCTCCTGAGTCAGAAGAAATTAAAGCAAGACTGGTTACCCGTGCTGATGACACAGAGGAGAAAGTATGATTCTCTTTACTGCTTTCATTTATATTCTTTCATTTTGTTGCTTTTAATTGGCTTAGATACAGGGTGCCAAGATGTTGTGTGAATATATGACAGAAACAATTGCATCTTCAACAGACATCTGGCTTACTATTCATTGTTCTGCATGGTACTAATTATTTGAGAGGCTTGTATAAAATTCTTGGAGCTGGGACTCTATTACTACAAATGTAGACAAAACTTGTTCAGTGCAAATAACCTCCCCTTTACATCCAAAAATTTTGAATATATGACTTGCAAGAGAACTCGCAGAAACCATCTCAACTCATCTCTTAATGATCTGGGTTGAACTCATTTAAGAACTAATAACGGACTGTCCTGATGGTTATATATATATGACCATTTCAAAGTACTATTTGGACATGCAGTAAATTCAAATCTTGTGGCCTGATTTTAAAATAAACAAACTTGAACAGTGCTGCATGGAGCATGACTTGATCTTGGAACATATCTTAATAAACCTATTCCGAAGTAAAGCTACATGTTAGCAGTTCAGCCTTTATTATATCACAGGATGAACTGCTAAATTTTCCTGTGGATCAAGTTTGCAAAAATACTTGTTATGGTGCTTCTAAGTCCTTGTATGCCTCTGGGTTACTTGAAACTAATGTAAATGTTTACCTTAGACCTATTATTGATTGAAGGATCAGCAAGGATGTTGCTCCCTCTTTCTATCTCTCACTCTTACAAAAGGAAAGAAGAGATAGGATGAAGTATTGAGGGAAAGCTCCATGTACAATTATTGTCTAATAGATGCTTCATTTCATGTAATGCAATTTACCATGTGCTGTGTGCTAGCTACCTAATATCCCCCCTTCCTTTTTCCATTTTCTTTGCTTTATTTAGGTGAAGTCGCGACTAGAAATATACAAGCAAAATGCTGCAGCAATCTCATCCACTTACAGCAGCATAACCAACAAGGTTTGGCAAATTAAAATGCTTTCTCTAGTCCTGTTTTGTCTTACTTTTATCATTGTATGAATCTTCCCCTCACAGATTGATGGAAACCGCCCAAAAGAAATAATTTTCAAGGATATAGACTTCTTGTTATCTCAACTGCTGAAGGATAAAACAGCAAAATCAGGTAAGTGGAAATAAATTTCAAGTTTTAGAGTACGAACTTACTTTGCACTGTCTTGGTGTATTAATAGAAAATTTTCCTACTCTTATTAAGCTTTATCAAAGGCAATTTTGGAACTGAAACTTTTTTGCACTATTTGAAAGCATTTTGTGGATAGATTCTTGAATTTCTCATTTAGGGGGCACTATTTGGTTGAGATAAATGTAGGACGACACTGATTATCAGCCTACTGCATTAAACCTTTAGATCATATAGATATTCTCATCTTGTCTTCCACTTTCATTCTTACAGAGGGGTTCACCTGTTAATTTTGGAGGGGACAATATAGAGGCCTTTTAATTACTTTCTAAATGATGGTTGATGTTTTCTCAATGTGTATCGTATTAGACCTGTTTCCAGTTGACCTTTCTGTTTCATACTTATGGCTATTTATATAGACATGGTTCTATAAAACATAAATCCAAGCACTTGATGATGGTTTAACCTTTGATCACACCAGAAGTAGGATGGCATTGTCAATATGAGTCCATGGACTTGAGTTTATAACAAGATAAGGATTTTAATCATTATATGTTCTATTTCTTTGATTATGCTTTCACAGAGATTTTCATGGTTCAAGATCAGTTTGTGTTTCAGTGTTTAAATTGAGTTTATTGTCCATGAGATCACTTTCTATCTTTGATAGCTTCTGCCACTTAGTCTACGTAAATGCTGACAGATCCCTGTTTTCCTTGTTTGTTTAGTTCTATTCCTAAAATGTCAGTTTATATATTCACACTTTCTCATTTTATTGACACTATTAACTTCATTTTTTTACTATCTGTCTATTACTTGAGGATTATCATGTTCATGAAAGTAACTTCATTTGAGCCGACTTTATACTATCTGCATTTAACTAACTATAGCTTCAGTTATCCATTTTGACTTTTTCCGGGTTCCTTCTTGTTTCCAGTGAAACCAGTTCTTCAAACTGAGAACTGTTTAGATCAGGCATCTTCAAACGAGGTAAGCATTTATACAATTTATATAGTCATGATCCAACTTAGCATAGTGGTTCTTTTCTCACTATATAAAGACCTAAGAGTAAAACCCTGCCTTCACCATAGTAGGGAAGGTTAAAGGAAATGGAGGACTATCCTTTGTATAGCTTGGTCATGGGCAAGAAATAAAAAAGAATCCCTTTCACTCAAAGTTGCAGTTCTATTTTTTGTTTTGCTTTCGGCAGGAAAAATGGAGGGGAATTCCAACCAGATTGAATAATATTCCTCATTCTAGAGAAATCAGGAATTATTTCTATGATGATGTGCTACAAGCCACGCAGAGAGCCGTAAATGATGGAAGAACTCGACTGAAGGTCAGAAATTGGTACTTGATTCAGTTGAACTGAATTACCTTGCTGTAGAAATCAAAGAATCTTTTATTACTAGCACATGAATAGTAGGGTTCTTTCAGTTATGTCCTCTTGAATCAAGATTATTTTTATTTTTATGTTTAACTGAATGGTGTTCTCTTTGAAAATGGAAAACTAAGGTCTGCATAGAAATTCTCCATTTAGTGAATGCAGCAAAGTTAATTATGACTATAGATGACAACATGGTCATGGTCCTTGACACAAGGCTTAGCAAATTAGTCTTCTACTGATTGCATAAGTTTCTTGAGATATTGATTAGAGAATTCTATGCAGTTTTATTTTACTTTTGAAAAGGAAATTCTGTAGGAAGAAGGTGAATAGATGGATTTGAGTGAAAAGTAAATATTTCACTCTACTCTGAGAGACATATTTATACATGTTACAACTTAGCAAAAAGGGAAAGAGAATAAAATGCAATCCCTAATAAAATCCCTATAAATCATATCTTTGCAACTATACAAATATTCTCTAACAACTTTCATAAATGATGCGAAGAATTTTATTCTTATCTCCATACTGTTGTTATGAAAAAATGCATTGTTAATCCTGTCTAGGATGGTTAACAAAACTATCATTTATTATGGATCCACTTATCAAATAACAAGGCGTTCACCATAGGCAGGAATCCACAGATTCAGGGCATATGCTTGAGATGGGTCAGGCATGTTAGGCAAAGGGGTACAAGTGCTCCTGTAAGAATATGTGACTTAATGGAGGATGCCGATGTCAAAAACTGGAGAACAAGTCTAAAGGAGCCATGGAAGTAATAAAGAACGACCTTGTTAGTACTTTATACTTTGTAGGATTAGCAATCGACAATAATATTAACTAAGAGATGGAGTTTGTAATGGGAGAGACTACGTTTCGTAGATGTAAAATTCAGAAAGCTATTCCCAGCAAGGCTGATTGTTTTCTTTTTTTTTTGTTCAACAGGTGGAGATTAATATTCCAGAGCTGAACCCAGAAATGGTGAGAGATTATCATTATATATTTTGTCTTCATATTTTCCCAATAAATTTCTTTAGAGCTAACCTATCCTCTGATTGACAGGATGTTTACCGTATAGGTACACTAATGGAGCTAGTTCGAGTCATTGCTCTTTCATTTGCTGATGATGGCAAACGTGTCAAGGTACTATTAATTGTTAATGATATAATTATGGAAATGTTTCTAGCATTTTTCCTGAATTTCTAACCACTCTTCTTTCAGGTTTGTGTACAAGGCTCAATGGGAGAGGGTGCACTTGCAGGAATGCCCCTACAACTTGCTGGTACCCGCAAGATCTTGGAATTCATGGATTGGGGTAATTATGGCGCTATGGGAACATTTATCAAGATTGGTTCTATAGGTATGAGGCAATTTTGGAGAAAATATTTATATATAAATTTTCTGGTACTGCTTGCTAATGTCAAAGTAACGAAGTTCATGTTATTTTGCAAATATGGATGTTGCTAAGAGAGAACATATCTTTTTGGCAATTGGCATGTAGGAGATTTAGTGTGTGCTGGTTGCACTAATTCTGAAAGATGGACTGAAGCTATTGTTGTAACTTGGAAATAAAGTCTTTGCCTTGTGGCTTTCTATCTATATGCCTCTGCATCAGACTGTGCACATACTGAGCTCCATAAGATGTCATTGTTAAGAACAGGCTTTTTCTATTCCGTCTTATTCATAAGAAATTACATAAATATTTATACACATAGTAAGCCTAACTTAGGAAACTCTATACTAGGAAACAGACTAACTCTAGGGATGCTGTCTAAAAAAAACAGCCTTAAAGTTAGGGATAGTAATCAGTAAAATATTTACGAATCCTATCTCGATACACTTAAATATTCCTTAATTAGTAAACTGTAATCGACACTCCCCTCAAGTGGGAAGTGGATATCATCCATTCTCGCGTGCTTACTAGTTTTTGAAACAACTTTCCGCACAACCCTTTCGTAAGTATGTCGCTAGTTGACCATCGTGGACACAAATGGAGTGCAAATTAAGCCACCGTCCGTTTTTCCTTTATAAAATGTCTGTCAACCTCAACGTGCTTTCAGACGATCATGTTGAACTGGATTATGTGCAATATTGATAGCAGACTTATTATCACAATACAACTTCATTGGACCTTCCCACTTGATCTTCAAATCTTCCAAAATAATTTTTAGCCATAATAGCTCACAAATTCCAAGAGCCATCGCCTAAATTCAGCTTCAGACTAGATCTAGCCACAACATTCTGTTTTTACTCCTCCAAGTCACAAGATTGCCTCCTAGGAAAGTGCAATAGCCCGAGGTTGATCTTCTATCAACCATAGACCTGCATAATCTGCATCAAGATAGGCTTCAAGGGTTAAATTCTCCCTTTTAAATAGGATTCCTTTACCGGCATGCCCTTTAAGCATCAGTAGAATTTGATACATGCTCTAAGATGTGATTCTTTAGGGTTGTGCATAAACCGACTTACAACACCGATTGCATAGGCAATATCCGGTCGGTATGAGACAAGTAAATGAGCTTCCCACAAGTCTTTGATATGAACTTTTATCAACTGCTGCATCTTCTAGTGCATCTCCAAGTCTGTGATTCACCTCTATGGGTGTGTCTGCTGGTTTACATCCCAACTTGCCTGTCTCTGTCAACAAATCAACTATGTATTTTTGCTGAGATATGAAGATTCCTTCCCGAGAGTGTGCCACTTCAATACCAAGGAAATATTTTAACTTTTCGAGTTCTTTGACTTCAAATTCTTTTACTAGGCATTTCTTTAAATTCTCCATTCCTTCCAGGTCATCACTAATCACTATAATGTCATCTACATAGACTAATAAAGCAGTCACTCCCCCTGAAGATGAGTGTTTTACAAACAGAATGTGATCTCCTTGACTCTGTTTATACCCCAACTTGAGCATTACTTTGGTAAATCTTCCAAACCAAGCCCTCGGGGACTGTTTTAGTCCGTACAAAGCCTTTTTTAGTCTGCAAACTACCGTCTCAGATTTGGACCGAATCTCGTGGAACATCCATATAGACTTCCTCCTCAAGATCACCATGTAAAAAGGCGTTTTTTATGTCAAATTGCTGTAATTTCCAGCCTCGGTTGGCAGCTAGTGACAACAACACTCTCACAGTGTTCATCTTTGCAACAAGGGCAAATGTCTCAAGGTAGTCTACTCCATACATTTGAGTGTACCCTTTAGCAACCAATCTTGCTTTGTACCTCTCCAAAGAACCATCGATTTATACTTCACTGTGTACAC
Source organism: Gossypium arboreum (assembly GCF_025698485.1). Classification (NCBI taxonomy): domain Eukaryota; kingdom Viridiplantae; phylum Streptophyta; class Magnoliopsida; order Malvales; family Malvaceae; genus Gossypium; species Gossypium arboreum. The sequence goes on from NC_069075.1 coordinate 135,031,387, forward strand.
CCAATGACATCCCTCTGGTTTCTTTCCTCTCGGTAATTTCACCAAGTCCCATGTCTTATTTTTTCAAGAGCTTCCATTTCAACCTTCATGGAATTTTTCCAATTCTCATCTTCTAATGCCTCGAGATCTTGTTTTGGGAATGGAGATAGAATTTAGGCTAGTAAGAAAGGCTTTGTGGTTATGGGACAAATTTTTGTAAGAAAAAATAAGTACAAGGGATGTTTTGTATGTGCTCTAATCCCTTTTCTAATAGCAATGGGAAATTCATCTAAATTTTCAGTAGTTTCAGTAGTAGGTTCAGCAATTACCTCGGGTTGTATAGGAGGAGAAGATGATTGAACTTGCACCGTGCCTTCTTCCTTGAGTAAACCAAGAAAGGACGAGTAGTGTCCTGAATCCTCTTTGTGATTTGGGTGTATTAGGCTCTGTTTCAAGTTGCTGGACAGAGCTGGAATGTGAGTGTTTGGTTCTTGGACAGAGCTGGAATGTGAGTGTTTGGTTGTTGGACAATGTTGGAATGTCAAGAAGAAAGAATTCTCTGTCCTTATCTTCTGTGAATAAGATCTCCTCCTGAAGATAAGGACGAGGAAAGAAATTCTCTTGTTCTGCAAAAGTAACATCCGCTGATACATAAAATTTTTTTGTGGCTGGATGATAGCATTTGTACCCCTTTTGAGTGGAAGAATAACCAAGAAAGACACACTTGACAGCTCGTGGATCAAATTTTCCTCTATTTTGAGAATGTACATGTACAAAGGCAACACAACCAAATATTTTGGGAGGAAGGCTACTTGAAGTACTAAAATTAGGAAAGAATTTTGCTAGAACTTGCATAGGACTTTGAGAATCAAGGACTTTTGTAGGCAATCTATTTATCATATGAGTAGCAGTTAAAACAGCCTCCCCAGTATTGTTTAGGGACATTTTTTGGAACAAGAGGGCTCTTGTAATAGCTAAAATGTGACCATTTTTTCTTTCGCAACACCATTTTGTTGGGGTGTGCTAACACAAGATGACTCATGTATAATGCCTCTTTCTTGGAAATATGGTGAGAGAAACCGATTGAAATAGTCCTTGGCATTGTCGACCTAAACCTTTTATTTCAGCTCCAAATTGTGTTTTGATCATGTTGTAAAAGGTTGGAAAGACAGACCTTACATCGATTGCTTTTAAAAGAAATATCCAAGACACACGGTACAATCATCAATAAAGGGTACAAACCACCGAGCCCCGAAATATTTGAAATAGTGGATGGTCCCCAAACATCACTATGAATAAGAGTAAAAGGAGCGGATGTTCTTTATTGCTTACGGAAATGAGGTACGTTTATGTTTTGCAAGTTCACGACATCACAATGGAATTTTTCAACAGTTAATCCTTTGAACAATGAAGGAAACATAATTTTAAGGACTCTAAACGATGGATGACCAAGGCGGAGGTGATGGAGCCAAATTTGGTTTTATTGGTTTTAATAGATTCGGATATGAAAGATAATGGTGAGGAATTCAGAGCACTAACTTCTCCAATGGATTCCTCAAGATAGTATAGGCCATTTACTTCCTTAGCATGTCCAATCATCCTCCTCGTATTCGCTTCTGAAAAAGCCATCGATTGTGATAGAAAACCACACTACAGTTAGAGTATTTAGTAATTCTTTGGATGGATAGAAGATTGGTAAATAGTTTTGGAACATGAAGGACATTTTTAAGAGTAAGGGTTTTGTTTATAACAATATCACCCGACCAGCCACTATGATCACAGAACCATCGGCCATCTGTTATCTTTCTACTACTAGGACAAGGTGTATATGAAACAAATTTTTGTGAGAGTGGGTCATGTGGTCTCAGAGCTCTGAGTCAATGACCCAAGAACTTTTTGTGGGTATATCTGAGATTTTAGAATTTTGAGAAGAGGATATACCTGAAAAAACCAAACCACAGGTACCTATTGAAGGAGATTTTTCCAATGATCCCAGCAGATTCTTCAACTTCTCAATTTCTTCTTTACTGAACTCAACAGATGATTCTTGAGAATTCCCTTCTCCAGTGTTGCTGGTTTTGACAGTTTCAGCCATGTTTCTTTTGAACAAATTCTACAGGCTTGAGGGTTGATCGGGAATGAGAAGAAGTTGCCAGACAAAGAAAAAAAATCCCAGAATTTGAGCTAAAAAAACGGCTCGGATACCATGTTAAGAACAGGCTTTTTCTATTCCGTCTTATTCATAAGAAATTACATAAATATTTATACACATAGTAAGCCTAACTTAGGAAACTCTATACTAGGAAACAGACTAACTCTAGGGATGCTGTCTAAAAAAAACAGCCTTAAAGTTAGGGATAGTAATCAGTAAAATATTTACAGAATCCTATCTGATACACTTAAATATTCCTTAATTAGTAAACTGTAATCTGACAGTCATGAGTCATATTGATATATTTAAGAGCATTGATATTTGTAGCTAATTTTATTGACCTATTAAGATTGATATGTTTTTCCTTCTGATTATTTTGCAACTTATTCTGGACGGTTGTTATATTCAACTTTTGGAAAATCTTTTAAGCAGTGTGCCTTCTGCCTACCAAGTTTAACTCTTTGGCTATATTGAATTGTGTTTACAAGTGACGCACATAAACTTTTATGTTCCAACATAAGTGATTGGTTGTCCTCGGATCACATAGCTTGTTTGAGCAGCACTTCTGTTCACATTTATATGCACTAATGCCAACAACTTAACAGTAAACTGCCTTGATTATTTGCATATCCGGATAAGATCTTCTATAATTGTAAAACCTATGTCATCACTTAGATTTGTGAAATATTAAGCAAAGTTATATAAGATGGATTTACAGATCAGCTGGACTATCCTTCTACCCGCATGATTAAATTATTCTCTTCTTTTAATGTTTTCTTCATTTGCAATGACAGGTGCAAAAGAGGTTGATGAAGAAGATGATATGTTCATCTTAGTGGCTCCTCAAAATGCTGTTGGGAATTGCATTATAGATGTAAGAATCTTGAGAGTAATTGTTTTACTATGCTGTTCTAAGAGCCTTCCACTTGACACTTTAGTTTCTAACCTTGCTCCTAAATTTGCAGGATTTAAGAGCGATGACGGATGCTGCTGGGAAACGTCCAGTTATACTCATCAATCCTAGACTCAAGGTTGGATTCTTATATGAACTTAAAAGAATTATCTTACTGAATGATTTTGCACTCTAAAAATAAAAGATAAATCTTTATGCAGTCTCAAACCATTTGCATATCTATAGGGCTTACCTCTAGGAGTTAGAGATTTGAGGAAAAAGAATATCATTGAATTGATTTCGGCATATTATGGTGCTAAGCCTGCAACTTAATAATATCAAACTTCATTCCTAGGTAGAATTAATGATGCTTACACAATGTAATCAAAGCCTGAAATAGCCTATCTCATTGGAAAATGCATTGTTTCATTTTTGGCTATATTATAGCAAATATCCGTCATGGTAAACTCAACTCAGTTCATTTTTGGTATAATGTAATCAATAATTGTTTCTATTTCTGACCTGCTTAGTTTTCAATTTCTTTGGATATAGGATCTGCCTGGTTCAAGTGGTATTATGCAAGTAAGTAAAACCTTTCTTCATGTTATTATTAAATTTAAATGTTATGAATACACTTTTGGATATAAAAGGAAATGTTATTGAAAATTCATAGTAATAACAAAATGCTATTATAGGACCGATGAAATATTTTCAAAATCTATTTCTGTGCTGACTTGGGGCACCTTTTAAGTTCCTGAATGTATATTTTCTTTACAGACTATGGGTCGGGATAAGAGACTGGAGTATGCAGCTTCCTTTGAAAGTTGCTACTTTTTCAGGCTTCTCTATTATGCTGGAACCCAATATCCAATTATGGGTGCAATCAGGTAGGGTTAGCATTAGCCGAAAATCATTTGTCGGTCTATATGAATGGTCATCCATGTTTTTTGGTTAATTGGAATGGCTTACCATCTTTCAAACTGTGCCTGTAAGTTTCCATTCGGGATATATCTATAAATATCTGGTGCTAAGTATATCCTTCTTCAATTCTTTTTCCTCTATAAACCAATTCTCATCTGGATGCACTTTTTATTCAAAGTAATGGTTCAAGTGGTTAAATGGATTTCTTGCATAAATTATTGGAATGAAAGTGTGTAATACATGAAATCTAGTGAAGTCCAACCACAGTGCAATGTATATTAGAACTGTTTATAAGCTTGGATCCTACTTCCTAGATCCTTATCTCTGAATAAAAAGCCCTTATAGTGACTTCATTGCTTCTTGCTCAAATAGGAAGTAGTTCTCAAGTGCTTCTTTGTTTCTAGTTTAATGAAACTAGAATGAAGGAAGAAGATTAAAAAAATTATCATACTGCTTTAGCACAAAACCAGCATTTATATTCATTGAAATTTATGGAATAGAAAAGGATTTGAACAATTTTCCAATAGAGATTTAATTCTTCAAACTGTTTTCTATCAAAACTCCTTTCTGTTATCCATTCCTACTGGAGGATGATTCTCTTTTCCCAATATAACTTACATTCTAATTCATTTCAACTAAGGTAGATGTTTTGCCAATGCAACTGATGATAGAAATGCAGTCTTCTGGTTTCCGAGTTGATTGATTCTCTTCTGTTAGATATATAATGTCATTCTCATGTGCTATGGAAACGTTTGATGTGATATTTAACCCCAAACATTTACTCAGTTAAAATTTCAGTGGAATAGCCTTTATAAAGTACAATATCTCATGATTTCAGGATGACATACCCGTACGATTACGAACTGTACAAGAGGGTGGATGAACCTTCTGGGAAGGAAAAGTATGTTTCATTATCAACTTTTAAAGAAAGGCCAACCATTGATGAAATTAACGACGCGTTCCTTGGAAAACCAAGGTAAGTTGCATTCATTAATTTGTCTGTACTTTTTTTACAATCCCTAATGTGATAATTTCATTCGGATTTCCCTTTTACAGAAATAAAGATAAGAAAGCCTCTGGAATTTGGTATGATCAACATTCTTGTTCTTTATGTTAACTGCGATTACGCTCTCTTGATGTTGACCAATCTAAATGTTGTTGTGTTGCAGGGGCTTTCTGAGTGGTGTGTTTTGAGTACAGTTGAAGTTGTTTAAACCAGAAAGCAGGGCAAGCCAGTTTGTATATTAATTAGTACATTATTAATAGCAAAGGGATACACAACTATACTCGTTGGACTGTCTTATAATCGTATTCCGATGTTCTTTTCATTCTAGGAATCAGTTGGATGCTACATATGGTTGAGGTTACAGGTTAGTTTTCTTATTCTACACCAACAAATATAACAATCCTGAAAAATTAATCTTTTGCAGGTATAGCATAGTAAATTGCTTTTCCTTCCAAATCCATCATTTTTACATCATAGGAAGGATTAGACTCTAGTGAAATTATGATCTTCTATGCTATTCGGATTTCGGATGAGTGTCAAATACAAATATACATCTAACATCGGTGCATTTAAATTTTTCTAATTTTTTTTTATAGAGAGAGAGAATCATTTCACATACTCATGTTTGAATATGCAAATTTCAAGTTGGAAAAAATGTAGTCTTGTGTAAAAAATTAGCATCCTAATCACAGCTATTGCATTGACAATCTCATAACAACTACTGCATTGAGAAATAATATTATATACAAATACACACGTAGATATTGTTTAAAATACTAAAAATACAATACTCATCCAATATATAGAATTAAAAATCAGAGTCAAAAGAGAAATAATTGTGATTAACTATTGATAGTCAATATCCTGATAATGAAGTGAATGAAAGACTCTAGCCATATAGAATAGGGAAAATTAAATTATACTACATCTCCATTCACGGTGACGTTTAAGATAGATTAGAATCTAGCCTCCTTATGCTTGAGGAAATTATATTAAGGTTTTTAATATAATATTTATATTTATATTAATGTATAATAGATACAATGACATATTTATTAGATAAATATAATAATTAAAATCAATTACTATTTTAAAATCTTACGAAATTTGAATGAATTAAGACATGAAACAAATACAACAGTCAAATAATTAATACATGGCATGACTCAAAATCGTACACAAACAAGCGGTTTATGCAAAGCATATTATTAACACGTATAAATTTGTATAAATTTTTATACTTATAATTTATCTCTAAATTAAATTACTCGAATAAATTAATTCACATATATCATCAATTTAATCACTCGAATTTTGAATTTTAGTTTATGGCATGACTTCATAATTTTTTCTTAATGTAAATTACGATAATAAATTCTACAAAATATAAATGGAATAAAACACATACTAATTATTCAGCATATCTGATATACATTATGATTTAGGAGGTATAATGTATTTTTCCTAATTGTTATTAAGGTTTTTAATTGGATTCATTAAAAATTGTTAATCAATGAAATTAACAAGGAGGAAGTGATGGATGTGGTGGTGGTGGTGTTTCACCCTCTTTTGGGCGAAGAGCTATTGGATGGTGATAAAATGGTCTTCGGAGATTGGTGTTGGTAGGAGGAGAATGAGGGGAAAAAAATGGTGGTCTCTGTATCTTGACTCATTCTTAGATGTAGAGTGAATTTATATATATGAGAGATAAAGATGTTCACGTGTCCTAAGCTTGCCGGCAGTTAAGTTATACATTATTTCTTTACAGTGGCGGTGATATAATATCCTAAAATATGACTTCTCAAAACAAGTAATGAAAATCTCATATGTATCTTATAAAAATGGACTCACGAAGGTTCATCAGTTTATTGTAGTTTAAGATTCACTTGTTTAGAGGTTTGCTCAATATGAACACATCAACTTGAGGTTTCTCTATTTATGACATGAAAAGACACATCAAGAAAATATTACAATTAATTGAAAAAAATCAACAACAAATACAAATCAGAAATGCATCCTCGAAGTTAAAAAGTTTTCCATAGATGATGCTTTTGTAATAAAAGACCACTGAAAATGAAATGCTCATTTTATAAAATATAAATATTATATTTAATTTATATGGATTTATATTTGGTATATAGGTAAATTTTTTATTTTACAAATAATTTTAAAATTCAATTTTTAAATATTTATTTTTAATATTTTACTATAATCACTTATCAATTTTTAATCTTACTTGTGGAGCTTAAAATCTATAATGATATTATACCAAATATTTTCTCCATACAACCTGCACAACGTTGTGGGTATAGGAATAAAAAAATAATTAACTGACATTAGAAAAATTGGATATCAAAAGTTATATTTCAGAAAATCATACTTCACTTTAACAAATTCAATATATTTTTTATTTATTCTTTTATAATATATTTTTTAGTGCATAATAGAATCTATATCAATACAACGTTATGGAAGTTATTCGCTAAAATATTGTGAATTCTATTTTTTTTTGGATTATTTTTCTAAATAATTTTGAATGAATCATTTAAATTAAAAATATCATGAATTTGATCCATCAAAATTAAGGAAGTGATCAAGAAAAGAACCTTAAGAATAAAAAGATCTCGACATTTATGGGTGTCAAGATCTTTTTTAATGCACATATTCCTTTCATAATCCCCTTCTTAATTTTGATAGGTTGAAATGACAATCTTTTAAAAGAGTTTAAAATTTGGAGAACCCTATGTCATAACCTGACCTAATTTGTAGAACACGGGTTGTGCCATGAGAACATGTTTTACCCCTATACTAGCAATGACATGTGTTAGAACATGGGATGACTTAGTAATGACTCTCCATTGAATGTGACTTATAGGTAACTTTCTGCTAGATATCCTTTGTGGTGACTCCTTACCCGAAACCATTTGCAACCATTTGCGGCTCCTACCTAAGTTGTCTTAGAGACAATACACTACAAACCCTCTATGGGGACCACTGAGGGACCATTAAAGCACAACAATCTTATACAACCTCGAGAATGAGAATGTAAGAGTAGGACCTAATAACACTACATATGGCAACAACTGACCTATAATGGTTTTGCCACCTGGTCTACCACATGGATAGGTTTACGCTCCATAATGTTGGCTACATGACACTACCAAATAAGAAACACCCTTATATATACTCCAATGCACGAGAGACAAAGGATCTCCCTTCTTCCCCGAGAAAAACTTAAGTGTTTTCCCCAAGCTTCCTCCTCATTCTTTTCTCCTCTTTCAATTTTCTACTTCGGCTCTTTGCATGTCACAAATGAATTGGCTCTCTTATCTCCACCACATTCTCTTTATCTCCTTGTTGAAACCTTATATCAATAGAACATAATCCAAAATTGTTCTCTTTGGGCCTCATATGTCCTTCAATGTTTTGTCAACCTCAAGTACACCATTAAAGATTCAAACCCACATCACAAGGCACATATGAGCGCACACTTATCAGGATGAATACCAATTGTTCTTAAATTTCAATTTTGAAGTTCTATAATAACCACCTCCTTATTATGATTGGAAGAACATGTTGCTCACTATGTAGCAACAATGGATGGAACTCTAGTGTCTTGGTATCGTAATAATATGAAAATAAAATAGCCTCATTAATCATTTAAAAGAAATTGATTTTTATCACATTTGTGAAATTGAGGATTTTACTTTCATGTTGACATTTTTTTTTCGCTATCATAATAACCATACTTTTCATCTCCTAGAGGTTAATCTACAATAACATTAGAAGATGTAGCATTATCAATGAGATATCAGTAACAGAAATTTCTAGTAAGAATTCGGGGACATAACTTGTTGAAGTGTTTGATATATCACCAACTTTAAGTCTAATTTTGATGGTTTCTAGATTAACTTTACATGATTAAAAAAGTACTTTAGCGAACTCCCACTACATCAAACTCCTCTAAAGATTATTCAATAAGTTAGAGTTTACATCCTCCAATTGATCGAAAGCAAGTTGATGTTAGAAAAGTACGACAACAAAGTTCATTCAATGTATATTTCAATAATTGCTGATTTCTTAACAATCACAACATGTAATTGGGGATCTATGGTTTTGGCATGCCTATATAGATTTTATTATCCTGGGGTAATATCTATTGTCATGGATAATCCCTATCACTTTTACTCCACACATTTTTCCTCTTATTAGAAGGTAAATTATAAGCTTTATTATAATATCAATACTAACATTTTATATTTTAACAGATGAATAAATAGTCATGACCATACAACTTATTAGAAGAATGATGTTGCGTGGATGTGTAATGTGGCAAACTCAACAATACAATTCCAATTTTCGTTAAGTGTATTTGTCTTATACAAGAATTAAGGAATAATATTTCGTAATGAAATTTTTCGACTCTATAAATGAGGTTAAGAGATTAACAAATATCCTATAAAAATATAGTAAAATATTAAAAAAATATGGTAATTTTTTTAAAGTTATTTATGTAAGAAAAAATACACTACTAATATGTCAAATACCACCATGCACAAACTAAACACCCCTATCTTTTTTTGCTTTTTTATTATTATTATTATTTCAACAGGGCCAATTAGGTTTAAGGTAAGTGAGAAATTAAGTAAAAAGTTTGTAACCCAAGAGCCCTTTACTTGGAATGATAGGAAACTAAATTTCTACACCCAAAAGTCAAATAAATTTTTTCTAAAGTTACAATTAAATACAAATTAAAGATTGGGCCACCAGATTTCAAACTTGTCTAATCTTAATCAATGAAGGTGTACCATTTTTTGGCTGAAGCTGAGAGACGTGTAGCTAAACACAACCACATTTAAAGGCTGGCATTCATCTTCAATTTGAATGCCTTGATGGGAGACCACTTACATAAACATTGTCTTTAATATCAGAGAAATGCCAAGCTATCAATTTGTAAATAAAAAATAAAAAATACTGATTTAGTCTTAATGTAATTGGCACGAGTATTGTTATCGATATAAAATGATACGAGTTTGAGTGCGTTGAAGTACATTGTCCTTTTATTTATGAGTTGGGGAGTGACTATTAGTAATTCTAGGTATTGTGTAAAAAAAATAGATATAATCAAAATGTATAATGAGATCATGAAAAAAAAAAATCATAAGCATTGCTATATTCTATCATTTTAAGGGCTAAAATGGTAATTACACCATTTATGTTTCCTAATGTTTTTATAACCTTTGATGGTAAAAATCTCAAAATTTGGGACATAATATACAAATTTTCACTTTCCATAACTAATGCCAAAAATAGTATTGATATTTTTTATTTATAAAATTGCAAATCTTCAATTTTTGAATTCCTGAGATGTTAGATATACAAAACCAAGTAATTATTAAAATAATTAAAACCATATTTTTAACTCCTAAATTTGTGTAATCAAAATTAAATGTTAAATTACAAAAGATTGAATACAAAACCTAAACCTAATTACATATAATTATATAACATAAAAGAAGGACGGAAGTAGATATGAAAACATTGAGTTTTAGGTTAGTCCTTTGAATTTTAATTTTCTTTTCTTTTATCTAAATAATATTTTCTGTTTTACTTATATTTAAAGTGGATCCCATGTTTAGTATTAAGTTTTAATAATTAATAAATACAATAAAAAATTTAATTTCAATTTTTACACTTGATTTTTTAAAGAAAACAAATATATTATTTTACCTGATTTTAACTAAGAAGAAAATAATAGTTTAATCTTTAATAAAAACAAAATTTGTTCTACTTCTATTTCATTTTTAGTAATTTACAATATTAAAATAACAAAATCTATAGCTTTATATGAAATTTAAATAAAATATTTTAAAAATTATTTAATTGAAATTTGGGCCAAGACAGGTCAAGGAACAAAAAAATTAATCAATACGTTTATTTATTATATTTACTTTAATTAAATCAATTAAAATTTAAGAATTTAATTATTTAACATTCAATCAATTTTAATTCATTTTAATATTTTCTTTAATTAAATTGAATCAATCAACCATATTTTGAATTGAAGGAATAAATTCTTTATCTATTTTATGTTACAATATTACTTTTGAATTTTTTATGAATTTACAAATTTATATTTATTTTTTAAATAATTAGGTTAATGCCAAATGTAAATAACTTAAAATGTCTACATTGTTAAAAGTTTCCTTTTAAATTTATATTCTCTCGTGTGATGTATGACTCAGTTATGTTTATTAAAGTTATAATATTAATTTTTGTTTAAAACTTTTAATGAATTTATTCAAAAATTGTTAATAAATTGAAAATGCAATGTAATTAAAAATATTTTAAAATATTTAACTAATTTAGAATAAATTATATTAATGTTAATTAATTTTAAAAATATTAAATATTAACTAATACAAAAATTCATCATTGTTTGAATATTATTATTAATATATTATAATTTAAATAATAATGTTAATAATTTCTAACAAGATATTTATTTTTATATTATTATTAAATTAATTTATTTTGATGTTAAAATTGTTTAAAATTTTATTTTTGTATTTTTATATTTATATTTTATATACTTTAATCGGTAAATGTAGTTAACTTTTATGATATTTAAAAATTATAAATTTAATTTCATAGATTTGATTAATATGTGTCTTTTTAAACTATATTTTATGTTTAATAATTTAATATTCATTAATTATAATATATTAACATTAAAATTTTATTCAATTAAGTAAAATATGAAAATAAAGAAATAATTTATTTAAAATTAACTTTATATTTAACATATGAAATAACTTAAAAATTATAAAAGCAAGGAGTAAAAGAGTAATTTATCCAAATTATAAATAAGTGCTTCAAATAGGGAATGTCATGTGTCCAAAACTGTAATGTAAATATAACTATTTATTTTCTTTATTGTAACCTCATATTGCTATAGTATATATATATAACTAGTTTGTATAACCATGTGACATACAGGATAATAGTGTTTGTCAATGTAATTATTTTTTAAAAATAAAAATAAATTTAATCTTAACTTAAAAATCGATAATACATATTAGTAGTATATAAAAATATGTATTTTATTCTGAAGTTTGAAAATACTAAATTAAAATGCTTATAATAAATAGAGATGTCAAATGTTAAAATAAATAGAAGAAATTTGTACTAATCAACAAATTAATTTATGAAAATTAATTATAATTAATTGTAACAGAAAGGATATTATTATGAAAATAATAACAATAAGATTAATTTAAAAAAGTCTTATAATTGTAATATTTTAAAAGTTATTTTATTCAAAAAATTTAAAACATATATTCTTTTTCAAAATTATTGAAAAGATTTAATATTATTTTAAAACCAATTCAATTTAAAAAGTACCAAAAATAATATTTATTAGTTTTTAAAATTATTATTATTATTATTATTATTATTAAAATTAAAAATATTATCTACTTTTAACCATAAATAATCTTAATAACTTCACTTTGGTCAGAAACAGTCTTTTTCTTTTTAAATTTAAATAATCTCATTGCCCATAACCCTTTTTTTTAATTATTTTTTAATTTTATTCAGCAAGTGTGTGCCTAATTTTTAATTATTTAATGGTGTAAGAAAATGAAATGATGAAAAGTTGCGTCGAAAACAAAGATCTTCCCACTATCCCTAATTTTTAATTATTTAATGCGTGAGAAAATAAAATGGTAGAAAGTTGCGTCGAAAACAAAGGTTTTCCGTGTGGAAAAATATTTTAAAAATAAAATAATTTTTATTAAAATTGAGTAATTAAAATAAATATTGCCATTAAAACAAAAAGAAACAAAGGTTAATGGTAGTATCTAAAATACATTTTTTTATTTTAAATACTCAAAATGAAAAGTCTGAAAATTGAGTCACCAATTATATAATTTACCCTTCCTATATTTATAAATGATTGACACGTGATATGAGAAAAAAAATCGGTTAAATAATTTAGTTCGGTTAAAAATTAATTAACGTTTTTTTAAAATTTCGATTATTAATTAATTCGATTCGAAATTGAGTAATTAATTGAATTAATTAAACGTAATAATTAATATTATGTATTAATTTAAAGACTTATATAGTGTTTTTAATTAGGTTGTGTTTCAAGACATAAAAATTCGATTAATTTAACTAACTTTCAAGATAAAACATATATTTTGGTTAGTTTCAATTTATTTTTTTATATGTTTTATATTTTATTTTAATTAAAAGATAAAATATATAAATTTCAATTAATTCGTTAACGAAACATTTTAATGATTAAAAGATTATATAATTGGATTAGTGTTAATTTGATTGGGTTGACCGTTTGAACACCTCTATTACAATACAAGTAATAAACTGATATTGAAATCTTGTTATATTTAGAATATAAGTTCACCCATTGAACAATTTTATATATATAGAAGTCTCGTACTTAATTTGGCAACCCTTTTAGCATGTTCAATTCAATCCATTATTTGCTAAAATTTAAAGACTACTTGAAAAAGAAACCACACAAACTTTCTGCTTTAAGAAAGATATTTTTTTGTTAAATTTTCTCTTTCTTTCTCAGGTAAACAGGACGGGTCTTCAACCAATTCATTTCTATTTCAGTTAAAAAAAAATCCAGAAAGGTAAATTTTAAATAACCCAGAAATTTAATTATCATGAATTTTGAACCCATTTTTTTGTTTGCAAGGTAAAAGGTGTTGCCTTTTTAACTTATGAAAAATGCATTGCAAAGTGTTGTGCTAATGACTTTTTTCTATATCCAATCCAATGTTGGCAAAGATTGTGAGATTTTGCCGGCACATGTAGATTAAATAAATGGATTAAAATAATTCCTTGACAGATACTTGAGATGAACACTATGGAAAATAATTTTCTACCTTTTGGAGATCATGTGGGGGGTTGTTTTCCTTCAGTCAACCACTGTGAAACCAGGCTTTAAAATCTTCAATAAGAGAAGAAACAGTGGTGGTGAACGTTGAAGAGGTTTTTGCCCTTTTGTATTTCATCTGGTTTTTTGTGTGTCCCTAAGAGGAAGAGAAAAGAAAAGGCAAAAGCTTTTCAACCATGCCTGCTGGGGGTTTAGTTCCAACTGGGGTGGCCAAGGAGAGAGCAGAGCTGTACCAAGGAAGGGTCACCTTGTATGTGGTTATTGCATGCATTGTTGCAGCTGTTGGAGGATCAATTTTTGGATATGACATTGGAATTTCAGGTACTTTCTGTCTTTTTAATCCAAAATTTTGTTCATAGATTAAGAGATTTTGTTTAGATTGTTGGTTTTAGCATTCATTTGAAACACGAGACTGTTCTGTTCAATCTGTTTGGAGAAAGGGTATTTGTATAAGAGTTCTATTGGCAACCAAAAAGGGGTTATGAATTTTTTTGTAACTGATGTTGTTTTGAACCTCATAACAATGGTTCATCAGGTGGAGTGACATCCATGGATGGATTTCTTCGCGAATTTTTCCATTCGGTGTACATAAGCAAGCAGCATGCCCATGAAAACAACTACTGCAAGTATGACAACCAAGGGCTCGCAGCATTCACCTCGTCGTTATACTTTGCCGGTCTAGTTGCATCCTTGGTGGCATCTCCTATAACCAGGAAGTATGGTCGTCGTACAAGTATAATTTGTGGGGGATTCAGCTTCCTTGTTGGAGCAACTGTCAATGCTGCAGCTCAAAATCTGGCAATGCTCCTCTTTGGTCGAATCATGCTCGGTGTTGGGATAGGATTCGGAAACCAGGTGATAACGTTGTTTGATCTTCCTGTAGTGAATAACCCTACTCCATATCTTTGAAGCATAGGAGTAATTCATTGGCCTCTAATCACAGGCAATGAGCAATGCCTAGTATGTTTTACTTTATCTATGAGATAGTTTGGTAGATATTTCTGAGCCGTGCTATTTTTCATGCTTATTATGAAGGCTGTTCCATTATATCTGTCAGAAATGGCACCAACTCATCTTCGAGGAGCCCTCAACATGATGTTTCAGTTAGCAACAACGCTTGGAATCTTTACAGCAAACATGGTAAATTATGGAACTCAAAAGCTTGAGCCATGGGGATGGAGGTTGTCTCTGGGCCTAGCAGCAATACCAGCAACGTTAATGACAGTGGGAGGGTGCCTTCTTCCTGAGACACCAAACAGTTTAATCGAAATGGGATCAAAAGAGCGAGGCCGAAAGGTTCTGGAAAGGATTAGAGGAACCGATAAAGTTGATGCTGAATTCGAAGACATGTTAGATGCCAGTGAGTTGGCAAATTCAATCAAGCATCCCTTCAGAAACATCCTTAAGAAAAGGAATAGGCCTCAACTAGTGATGGCAATCTGCATGCCAACATTCCAAATCCTAACAGGCATAAACTCCATCCTGTTTTATGCACCAGTGTTGTTCCAAAGCATGGGATTTGGAGGAAATGCTTCACTCTACTCATCAGCTGTCACAGGAGCAGTTCTTGCAGGATCTACATTCATTTCCATTGCGGCAGTCGATCGATTGGGTCGAAGAGTTTTACTTATCAGCGGCGGAATACAAATGATTATATGTCAGGTGCAATATATTAAACATTCTTTCTCTCAACATATAATAACACATTGAACTTTGCTGAAGCATGTTGCATTGTCTGCCATTGAATACAGGTTATAGTTGCCATAATCTTGGGGGTGAAATTTGGGGACAACCAAGAACTATCAAAAGGGTACTCAATATTGGTTGTGGTAGTGATATGTCTGTTTGTTTTGGCATTTGGATGGTCATGGGGTCCATTAGGGTGGACTGTACCAAGTGAGATATTCCCACTGGAAATCAGGTCTGCAGGGCAGAGCATTACGGTTGCTGTAAATCTCCTCTTCACATTCATCATTGCTCAGTGTTTTCTAGCCATGCTTTGCCATTTCAAGTTCGGGATCTTCTTGTTCTTTGCATCGTGGATCACGGTAATGACCGTCTTCGTTTACTTTTTCTTACCGGAAACCAAGGGAGTTCCAATTGAAGAAATTATATTTCTGTGGAGAAAACATTGGTTCTGGAAGAGGATTATACCTGAATATCCCGAAGTTGATGACAATCACAATGTTTAGAAAAACTCAAGAAAGAGTTACATAGTACTTGTTTACTATGTTTGTGTTGTATCAGTAATTAGAATTTTTTATATGTCAAGTTGGATCGGCCCAAATTAGAGAAAATTACATTCAAATAGAGTTGTTCATGAGTCGAGTTGGATTGACTTGAATTAGAGGAAATTACATTAAAAACCTTAAACTTGACTCTTGAACAAGTTTAATTGTAATCGTTTTCAACAAGATTGCTTTGGACTTGCATTTAAAATTATAGTTGCTGAATGATGTTATCCCTAATTCTTTTTTATCCAACAAACCTTGAATAATAGATCCATAAAATGAGTTTAGGTAGCACAAAAACTTAATAAGTCATGGATATTTGTGTACCCTTTCCCCTGCTTATTTTAATGAAAAAAAAAAAGTTAAATTTTGCTATTAGTTATTGTATTTTGTAAAAATTGTGGATTTAATTTTTATACTTTAATTTAATCATTTTTAATCCTGTACTTTTCAAATTTTAAAACTTCAATTCTCACTACTTAATAACTGTAAAATTCATTAAGTTAATTTCTTAAATATAATACGCCAAACATATTATCATATGTGTAATATCAAGTAAGTTTATTATTTTCACATATTACATACTAAAGATTCAGTTAATAGATTAATGATTGTCATTTATGTAAAGTTTGAAATTTCAAATTTCGTGTCTTAAAATGATTCAATTGAAAAATATGGACTAAATCTACAATTGTACGTATAATATAGGATTAGTAATTGAATCTAAACGGATTTAGCATATACTATTTAGGTAAAGGCTAAAATTTTAAAATTCGAAAAATAAATGAACTAAAATTGACTAATTCAAAAACTATAATGACTAAAATTAATGAAATTAAAGTATACTGACTAAATCCACAACTTTTGCCTAATAGCAGAATTTAACCCAAAAAAACAAAATTTCTCTTTTATTGATGACCATACAACATGCGTGTATCTTCATCTTCTTTAAAATTTATGTTTGTCACTCTTTTCATTTTTTGCGAACTTGTAAACAATTTAATCATCAATCCTTCACTTCCATATGAGTAGTTAGTAATTAACCCTTGGTTTTAAAATTTTGTTAAAGGAAAGTTGTTGGATTGCATTTTTGGTCCCCCAAGTGCTTTACTTTAATTAAATAGTCTAATTTACCTTTTGCAAACCTTAACCCGACATGTTAATAATCCCAATTCTCATTATAAGAGTGCTTAGGTGATTAATAATTTTTAAATGAGGTATTCGATTCCAGGGATAAATCGAAAAAGAAATTTTTATCGGCTCTACCTCTTATTTCTTAAGAAGAAAATGAATCATTTTCTTAAAGCATCAGAAAAAAATGGCCCGAATCTTTGAGAATGATTTGGAAGATTCAAAATAAAAAATAGTGATATTTGTTAGCAACGACATATAGAGGCAGTCAATCAAAATAGATTGATATGAAATCTAATTCAAATCTAATATAACACCTATGGGTACATAAAAAAAATATAAAAATATATTAAGAGATTTAATTTGATATTTTCGTATATTATCTCATGTGAAAAATAATTTCTTGGATTTTTTTATTTTTTTATTTTTTACCTTTAGAAAGATTGGTATCTTATACCATCACACTCTGCCGCCCATTACACATTACCCCAATTATAAAATTGATTGCTCTAGTTACTGGCCACTTACACGCAGCCTCATACTGTGGCGCATGTGGAGCAGGCTGGTTTTCTATGGTGGGAGATTTAGATTTCACATATCGTCATAATCTCCTTTTCAGAATCAATGCTTCAATCACATTGTTTAAACTGATGCATTCCTCTATCGACTACCCTGTATGTATGAAGCTCACAATGCTTTCTAGGATTTCACTGACTTTGATCTCCTTTCATCAGTGGTGATGGTGGCACCACTAATCCTTCTTTCATGATTCCATTCTTGTTTCTTCCCCTCAGACTGTTGTTCCTTGTTGGTTTCACTGTCGTTTTTGTAACTGGCTTTATCCATTTTCTTCTCTGACCAGAACGGCTTATATTTCTTTTTTGTCAACCTTTTCAATCTTTCATTTCGGTAGCTCAACTTTTTATGCGTCGGTATATCACATTGTCTTTTTTTTTTTATAATTGATAAAGCCCGGTTGGCTATGCGTCGATTAGTACGCATCGCAAAGGTCTATATTTTACGCCTGAAATGAACACTTTGTTGCTGCATGCAATCATCTAATATATTCTCACAAAGTCTCGTCTTGATTTTGAGTGATCAAAATTTAAACTAAAATTCTAAAGGTTACTCTATACTAGCAAAATGTGCCATAAAATTCTTACTTAATTGATCGAAATTCACAATCAATTCTATGATGAATGAATAACACCAGGTTCTAAGAGTGGTTGTAAAGATACGGCACTAAATAAATTTAAGAATTTTCTTGAAATTATGGAAGGCTATGAAGTGATTTAAATGATCCACAAGTTTTGTGGAACTATCACATATTTCTAGTTATAGCTTAAAAAGTCTCAAGAGCAACTTATCAAGGCCAAACCTTCATATATTTCCCAACAAATAGGAACATTCCTTAAATAGTTGCACCATTTTTTTTTTAAATATTTGTTGGAAATAATATCTAGCTGTTGTCATTTAATTATGAAATTGTAATAATTTTAGATTTTAAACGCAAAGGCTTTTATATAAAATATCTTTAGCCTTTTTCGATGTTTGTTTCATATAAAATAGGTTGATCAATATAAAAAATTTTCCAATCAACATAAAATTACCCTCTTACCCTATAAACTGTCCTACCAAAATTTGTTCTGTAAGATATTTTCCAATCTGATAATACTCTGTTTATTATAACACTCCCATACTCGACCCGAACATAGAGTTAAAGCATCGAGTTGTTACATTCTCTACTACATTCTTCACTTATCAAATATTTTCTTATAAATTTTCATAACTTTTCAATTTAATCCTTTTTTATCATAAAAGTTCAATATTCACTAATTAATCATATTAAATCAATTTTCCAAAAATCATCTTCAATGAAACAAACGAAACCTTAAATTGTTTTTATTTCTGAAATTTGTTTTTCAAATGGTTGCCATCTTGGCATGCTTCAAAGGAGTGTAAGAATTTTTTTTTTTATTGAGGGGGAGAATAAGATGTTTTGGTTATGATTAACTCAATTACAATTTTTTATGATCATTACCATTCAAATATATATGACCAATGTAGCACCCACTTTTCAAATGTGAAAACCAATTTGTGAATGGTAATTAAACATGTATTGAATATTAAAGAGTGAAAAAGTAATGGAGTGGAGACTTTTTACTCTACAATTGGTTATGTTATTATGTTAAGCTTGACTAATAAATGATATGTACCCTTCAATCATAGAGGTACACTTAAACATGCTCAAATCCAAATCTTCCTAGTTGTGACAATAATAACAATGTCAACTGAATTAAATCTTAAGGGATAAATGATACATGATTTAAATAAATGAAAAGAAGAGTAAATGTCTAAACACTAATTGCAAGATATGGATTTAGTGTAGAAGTAACAAGGTAATGTTGGATAGAATTAATATATGTGAGTTTAATAAGTAATTTGAATGAAGTAGGGTGGCCAATGAAGATGTTAAAGAGTCATGTAAAAATGAAACAAGCGATATTAATTGAGTAAATTAGAGTCAATATTAAGTGTTATTTATTTAACAATGCTATAA
Source organism: Gossypium arboreum (assembly GCF_025698485.1). Lineage (NCBI taxonomy): Eukaryota > Viridiplantae > Streptophyta > Magnoliopsida > Malvales > Malvaceae > Gossypium > Gossypium arboreum. The sequence goes on from NC_069075.1 coordinate 135,051,188, forward strand.
GCTAATAAAGGATAGTGAATAATCAAATTGAGCTAATAGTGCACAATTGAAGCAAATATTACCAAAATAAACCTAAAAGTAACTTATGGAACAAATCAAGGTATCGACACCTTTTACTTAAGTCGAGAAATAGATAGAAGGTTTTAACTTGATTAACTATATTATGGGTTTTACAAATATAATTAGAATTTCAGTTCCCAAACCACCATATTAAATATGTGTATCAGCTATAGTACTTTAATATCAACTTGCCTTGTGTATTTATAAAAGCCAGTAATGCCATTAAAAATTTTTTTTTTTTTTTTTGAAATCTTTACATTATGATTTGAGGGATTTAATAATGGTTAGGATTTTGAGATATGATAAAAATAAAATTCTGAGGTTGGGGTTTTTATATTCTTCCAAATTGACCCAAATTATTCCATGAAGTTACGTAAATGATGGAAATGAAACCCCACTTGCCATTGTGAACTCAAAACTTATATTTAGTGGGGATTCAACCCAAGACCGGGAGATAAGCTTCATTGTTATGCACAGAAGATGAAACTGTTTTATACACAGACCAGGTGTGTTCGACTGAGTTCCTTCGACAACACCAGGATTAATGCTTTACAGGTTACAAGCAAGGAAGTAAAGCCATTACCTCAGATTTGATAAACCATAATAGGTTTGCTTTTCGACTTCCTGATAACCTGGGAAGTTTCCCTGCATCAGTGTTATTGTTGTAGCCAACAATAGTTTCCAAGGATGCGGACCTGCGAGCCCAAGTAACATGTCAAATACAGTAAAATAGAGTGATTCTAATGAAAATGGGTCACATTCATGCTTGGCAATCATAACTCACAATCAACTTACTTTCAAGTAATCCTATTCTATTCCGTTCCAGAGTCAACTTTACCGGGACAAAATTGTGGACTCCGATCCCTCATGGTTGAGATAAGGGAATATGGCAATAGAAATTCCAAAAACTCGAGTGATTTGTGTTGTATCTGCAGTTTCAAACAATTTTCATATAAAATCAGTGGATTAAGAGAGTTATTTGACATTTACGGATAAAACTCCTCATACCAATTTGCTGGCTATTTACACTTGACCACCAGGGAACAGATTTTGGTTTGGGAAAATATTAGCAACCTATGGCGAGTTTTTCATATTACTGGAGAAAGCTGCTCTACAATACCTGCAAGGTTTCAATATGCTTTTCTGATCAAATCCATGATATTCCAGGCTCAAGGCGTTTAGGCAACTTCAGCAAGAAAAATAAATCTGGTCATTAAAGTGAGAAAGTCCCAATGAGTTTCCAAATAAACATATTTCACCAAGGGTCCTCCATTTTATGTTCACTCCAGTGTGGGTAGAGAGAGAGTAAGTTCACATAGAGCATAAAAGTTGGGCAAAAACAAAGGAAGATACCTGCTATTGATTTGCAGAGAACAATGTCAGACCTTCGCAACTGAACAGCTAAAACATTTCTGGATGAATGAATGCTTAATGTGCTGAACAGTGGAAGTCGGCTGAAATCAGATTCTCCCTTTCTTCCTCGTCTCCCCCTTTCCTTGAGGAGAAACAAAATAATTAAGAATTACCAGAAACAGAATCAGCAATATAAACATGAGCAAACATGATGTACCTCAAGTAGGTGGAGTTCAGATGCCATAGATTTACATATTTTCCTTTCCAAGCCTGGTTATATACATTTGAGCTCAATCAGAAGCTAGATTATCAGAAGAAATCATGTGACATCACAGAGTTGCTGAAAGTGTTTGTTTTATTAAATTGCTTTTCAGATGGTGTAATCAATGAGAGCGTGCAAAAAGGAGAGTATTATCTGCCATTTGAGAGTTAAGTTCAGGAGGCAATTGCTGAAGAAGTCCACTGTTAGATAAGTCTTCCCAGCCTTTGATATCCTGTTGCAAGCGAGTTGTACACAGAATAGCATGATCCAGAACTACCGGATCATCTGGAGGATTATGCAGAAGACTAAGCAAGGTCTGTCTATAAATTTGAGCTGCTAATAGTGGCCTTGCTACCTGCCTATTTTTACACATCATTGCTACTTTGATGACATGCTTACAGAGATTTCCCAGATTTGACCAGTGGCAATCACAGAGAGAAAATTCTGAACCAGGATTCCAAATTGTATATGCCAGGTTTCGGTCTGTTTGGGAGATGACCTTTGCAACCTGGAGATTTTGCTCATCCAATATGACATCAATATCTGGTATGTGTAGGGCCTGATACCAAGCATTGGTTGAGAAAGATTCGTCTCTGAGATTAGAAAAATATCCGGTTTCTACAGTATACTGATCCAACCAATATAAGGAGTGAAATTCGGTAGTCAAAGTATGGATTAACCAGTCAATTCTAGGCCAGAAATTAGCATATTGATCATTAAAAAGCTTGTACTTCAGTCTTCTGTGATACGATTCAATGGCAGCATGCGGCTCTGGACCAGCAACAGGAAGTGACCTTATGCAACTGACCCATGACTCTGTAAGACAAAAAAGCATTTAAGGTCAGAAATTAGACAACATAATACATCATGTTAAACTTATCAGCAACTAAAGACATGACTATGATTAATCACTGTGTTAGCAGAAAAGAGAATTGCTATAGACAAAATCAAAGCCAACAACCAATGGACACTCACCTATGTATGGTGACCATTGGCTCTTGAAATAATCCATAAAAGCAGATTGATCAACAAATACTTCCATGAATTCTTGAACTGCATCCATCGCATTAGGTACGCTTCTTGAGGAATATAATATCCAGCCCAAGTGCTTAAACATCTCTCGTTGAACATCAATGTTGCTGCAAGTCTTCAAAAGACTCCTTATCCAAGCACGGCGAACATGCCAGACACACAATAGAACCCGACACTGGAAAGCATCTCTGCATGTAAGCAACTTAGATTTCACATTCCTCCTATAAATAAAAAATTATTCAAATAAATTAGAAACATCACATCAGAATTTACCTTATTGCTGAAAACCCAAAAGAGGGATCGTCTACCAAAAAGGCATTAAGTCTCCATCTAGAGTCCTTTGTCCTTAATCTTTCAGCAAGGGAGCCTACCCATTTATGAATATCTTGACCGGTCAAAGAGGAGGTAATCACCCAAGCAACAGGAATTGCATTTCGGGATGAGTCGAAGACAAGTAAAGTGGATAGAGGATACTGTCAATGAAGGGGATTTTCATCGAGTTTAAGGTCATAATCATTTCAAACTGCGGTAAAGATATAGAATTAAAAATATGTGATAACACAGTAGACCATGCATCCTTAAGGTTAGGCCTATCTTGCTACAACTATATTTCTATGTACTTGTCTCCAAACTTTTTATGGACACAGTTATTGAGATCAGCCATCCAAATATGTGGTAAAACTTGGAAAAACCTAAGCATACCCCTGTCAGACACATACCTTAATCTAGCACTCATCATTGAATCCAAGTAACATAGGTTCAAAGAACAATGACTTCGTATATAATATTTCCACATCAACCAATTTCCAACCTATATATTTGCAATAATAAATCCACAAAATAGGAAACCAAAACAACAAAGCAGAAACATGAAATTATTATCTTTACTTAATATTGCTTTATTTAGCACCTTGTATATGCTAAAATATCATTAGTACATCCTACTACAATTTCTAGGGTGTTCTTTCAGTTTCAAGTGTAAAGGATTCATTCTGGTAATTGTAGGTTTCAGAGTATAGAGGTTTATCTTAAGCTTTACTAAATTAAATAATATATATATTTGATTTTTGTTTATGGTTTAGGAGTTATTTCTATTTTAAATTTCAATTTCTTGTAAGAAAAGATAATGACACTCAATAAATAAGCATGAAACAACTTTAGACGAATAGAGAGCAAGTTTATGATAACTTTACCAGCTGTTTTGTTATATTTTCCCTATGGTATTGTGTCAAACAGCCATAATCCTAGGTGCAGCCGGGGGTAGGCAGGGGCCTTCCCCCCCACTTCCCCCCGCAAATGGAATAATTGCTTTTAATGCCTCTCAAATATAAATAATTCAGTTTAATCCCCCTTAGTTTCTTTAAATGGAAAATTTGAAATTTTGGCCCCTCTCAAAAGTTAAAAAATTCAATTAAAGCCATTTTATTACAAAATTCCCCCCCCCCCCAAAAAAAAAAAAAAAAACCAGATAATTCCTGGCTTTGCCCCTGCCTAGGTGAAAAGATTAAGGAGATCCATGAGGCCCTGATCTTTCTCTTATTTTCACTCTCAAATTTTCACTTCTGTTTCAGACTGGCAGATATATTTGAATCACTCTTTAAACACACACAGAGTACCTTAAGTTTCTTTGAGCCAAAGGTAGAATGAGAAGCCACAGAACCATTCTGTCCATGGCGAAGCATCTGTTGCAGCTGCCAATCTGTCTGTATCCCCAAAATAAATGGTTCTGAAGCAGAAGCATCTTGGAAGTAAAAAACATGTTTTTGATGCCTTTGTACCCATATCTTTACACTGCATGCATCATCAATGTGAAGTTCATGTGATGTATTACGAATAACTCTTTCAATGTTACGAACATCATTTCGTGTGAGAAAATCATCTCGGTTGTGTGGGCCCCCATGCCCTTGGACCACCTCCATATGATGCTGAATGATGTTGTCCAAAGATATTCCAACATAAAGCATAGACATCACCTTTTGGCGCAATTCCTCTGAGATTCTAGGAGCATACATAGCTCTTGTCCCCACAGCATCCTGGTCAAGTATCCCATGACAAGGGGACCCTGTTTTATCTACATGATTTCTTTGATTATAAATTATGAGGGCCAGGAGGGGACGTGTGTACAAGCGCTTTACGGTAAAGTGGCAAAGGCAACCTCTCATCATGTGGCGTCTCCCTGGCCTGCTTCCCTTCCCTGTGGTGGGTTTGAAGTTTGAACCATCCCCAAGACCAGATTCACAATCACGGTAGTCTTCAGGACCATAAGAACACCAGTATCTGCACAATCAACAGATTAGCTTTAAATCTTTGATTTTAATACACATAAAGACTAGCAATTAACATAAGAACAAGCATTATTGCAGGAAAATATATGGTAGAACGCACTCCACAGATACATATTCACTGACACGTGCACATATAAAACATGATGCACCGCAGTAATTTCCTACTAAAATTTAAGCAACATGATCAAGCTGGCTAGCCTTCAATAAAAACATTCACATTCTGCATAGATAGCCTATAAAAAGAAGAAGAAGAAGAAGAAAAAAAACCCTGTTGTGAGATAAGAATATGTTTTGCACAACATCTTCTGCCAATGATGATGAAATGTCTAAACAACTGCTGTCATAACAACAATTCAAGAAGTATCATATATAAACTGGTTTTCAATGGACAAAGAATTTTAAAGAGAAAAAAGAATGAAGTAAAAATAATTAAGGTGGCACAAAGTTTGACCAGCTAGGCGATAAATTATTTAAAAAACATTTAATATACAGTGAATATAGCCAGAGAAAGAGAATCACTTTAAGAAGCTACTATCAGATTGTGTGTGCCTGTATGTTATTTTCAACGGAGCTAAAAAAACAAGGCAGTCCTGGGAGTTCAATTTGCATCATACAGAGTATACTCAAGATATCCATCAACCCTTGGTTTGCTAATACTTCCTTCAGATCTCTTCCTCCTTGACTCAATGCGGAAGCTAGCAGGACATTCTGCATTAGAAGACTCTCCTTTTACAAAATCATCTACTCTAGAAAAAGGGATTAGAGCAATATCATCGCCACCTTGGCGACCGCCTTCTACTTTTACCCATGTTATGTGAGCAGCAGAGAACTCTGCACAAGGAGGATCTTGCACCGGAAGATTAAGAATATCCTCCATCCTTGCCATCTAAATAAGTAATATGCATAAACAAATAAAAGGTTAATTCAAGGAAAAGCGTAATCATAAGACTAGCAAATGAAAGGCAGTATGCCCGACTCATCAATGGCTGTATATAAAATATAATAACCCTACTCATCATCTCCTAATCCTTCACAAAGTAAACTGTCATATTACTATCAAGTTATTGATCAATCAATCCATGGTTATCACGAATGCTTCTACTTAAAATCTTATTTAGCTCAAAACTAGTGTTCATGTTTACTTAAATCACACAGCAACTATACAAATTCTTAAAGATACAATTCAAGACAAAAATCGAATTACAAAATGAAAAGGGCTTTGGAATAAAAATGAGCAATGTTGAGTAAGAAATTAGCCACTACCTTTGATTCATGGCCCTTCATGCTTCCTCCACTATTTGAAACAACACAAATTTAAACTGTTTTACTTTCTTCCACCAAGTTCAACAATAAAATAAATTAGAAACCAAAGCTGGAGAGTTAGATAGATTTAAAATAAATAAATAAATAAATAAAGCTTTCTCTTACTAAGAACCCACCAAGAAAATCATTTAGAAAGGAAATTTCAAAGAACCCACAAGATAAAAACCAATAAATTGATTTAAAAGAAAAAAACAACAACTTGAATATGAAAAGCTGATTCTGAAAATCAGAACTTTACCTTCGAGAGTGACTTTGAGAGAGATTATTATAACAGGTAACTGAAAATAAATTTTTTTTTTTTAAATGTCGGATCAGTGAGCTCAAAGCGGTCTTTTCTACTAGCTCATGAGGTCGGGGCTTTTATAACCGGATTTCCCGGACGCCGGAACAGAGACATGGAAAAAATGGGTAAACTGCATAGTTAGTTACCCAACTTTAGTAAATTTTCATTTTGGTCATTGAAATAAAAAATTCACAAATACAGTACCGTGGTTAAATAATTTTCTTGTATTAATCGTCCACAGTATTATTCCATTTCAATGATTTGGCCTTAATTTGATTAACAAATAATGTTATTGCACACTAAAATTATTTTTTAGTAAATTTTCATTTTGGTTATTTTTTTTTAAATTAATATTATTTTATTCTCAATAAAAAGAAAGATGTGGGTGACATTTAGAGGTGTACATGGGTTAGGCCCGGCCTAACTAAAAATTTAGGCCCGTTTATTAGGTCTAGGCCCAGCCTGGCCCGAAAAATGGGCTTAAAATTTTACCCAAGCCTAGCCCGAATAAAAATATTAAAATCCAAGACTCGACCTCGCTATATTAATTTTTATATTATTATTTTTATATAATTTTAAAATATATATAAATCATCAAAATACTAAAAACATCAAATAAATATTTCTCAACAAATTGAAAATAAATTTTAAAAAAATATGTATACTTAAATAACACTAAAATAGATGCAACTTAACAAGCAAATATTTCTAAAATAATAACAAAATTAACAAATGTCTTTAAAATAATAAAAATTTTAACAATAAAATAAGTTTTATACAATATCCAAACAATAACAAAATAGTAGCAACATAATAGTAAAATAGTGGCAAAATAGGGAGAAAAAAATAAGAAAATAATATTAAAAAAATTTTGTCGTGTAGTGAATTCGGGCCGGGCCCGTGCCAAAAATGCTTTACCCGAGGCCTAGCCCGTTTATTAAACAGGCATTATTTTTTTGCCCAAGCCCATTTTTTGGGCCTATATTTTTGCCCAAACCCTCCCACATTTCGGGCGGGCCTTCGAGCCGGACCGGGTGGCCCGGCCCATGCACACCTCTAGTGGTATTTAAAGGAATTGAGTTAATCAAAATGAAAACTTATTAAAGTTAAGTGATTAAAATGGTTGTACAGTAACATTGGCGTTAGTTTAAGAGTAGATATTGCGTAATTTTGAGTAGAATTGCATGCAATCTTAGAAATAAAATGACATAAATCTACTAGATTAGATTCAAATCTAATAGAGGAATCCATAAATCGAGTTAATGCGATAACAGGGGTTTTTAATTAGAAAGAAAATTCAATTAATCAACCTAGAGTCAATTGCTATTACACCTGAAAGAGATATTATTATAATTTACGTATTTTTATGGTTTAAGATACTAAGCAAATAAATTGCGTAATTTAGGTTGATAGTTAAAGGTGAAGTTTAAGTGAATTCTTTCCAAAGTATTGTTTTACTTCTTGGTTGTTAATCGGTTATTTTTCTATTTTATTCTTTGTCGTGTTCGTTAGTTAATTAATTTAATTAATTTTAGTTTTTAACCACCCACTTGAATTTATCGATTAAATAATAGATAGACGATAATTACTAATACTTTTAGCCTTCGTGAAAACGATATATTTACTTCCCGTAACTATACTATTAATTAATAGGTGCACTTAACAATAAAACATGTAGCAGGTAAATAAATTTATGCTTACTTGTAAACATTAAAGGTTGTTAAGCTCCGCTTTTAATCTAATAGATTTAATTGAATTAGTTCTTATGGTTCTCGTTATAAGAGTTTTTATTATAATAGGCACATAAGAATTTAAATTTTATTAAAAGATTTGAATAAAAATTACATGATAATAATACTTATAAATAAAAATTTATTCTATTAAAATTTTTGTATTAAATAAATTTATATAATAAATTAAAATATATAATTTTATTGAAATGTTTTATATATAAATTATTATATTTGCATTGACAGAAAAAGAAAAATATACAAATTATATTACTTTTGTTTTAAATAGTGAATTTTAATTATGTATATAATAATTAACTTTCTATTTCATATATAAAATTTTATAAATAATACTTTCTTAATTTATCATTATCAAATTTTTATAGTTTTACTAATACTTTAATAGCAAAAATATTTCGAGAAAGATGTTTTCAATAATATAATCATGACTCTTGAAGTTATATGTAGTAGCAATACTAAATTAAATACGAATAATAGTAAGGATCCTGATCTAAACCTTAAAAATCCCAATGTCATAATGCCTTTTAAATCCTCCTGGCCATTATTCTATTGCAATAATTCTTGCTAAGAAGAATGTCTATATATATTATGACAATTCTACCCAGAAAGTAATAGGTTACCCTTACAATATATCCTTTCACACTATATTTGAATTCTCAAAATAATTAATATATATATTTATTTTTTAATTATTTATCATTTTAAATAATTGATATATATTTATTATTTTAATTAGTTATTATTTATCTTAAAATTGAAATTTTGAAAGGTGGGATGAGAGTTCCACCATCACTTTCACTCTCACCATCTTTTTTTTCTTCAAGATTTTTATCTTGTGCCATAGTTGTTCACACAATTTCTCTCTCAACCTAATTCACCCAACACCACCATTATAAGTACTTAATCTTTAAACAAAACACATAAATATACCAAGTCTCTCAAACCATGTCTATCATAATCCATTGCTTTCTTTAGACTTATTATTGTTGGATTGAAATATTTAATTATGTGTATATAATGTATAATGCTTTTATGAAGTACGATACAAAATTAAGTGACCAATTATGTCATGAGTATTATGAGTATTAAAGTGTGATAAATGCATGATAACTATGTTATAAGTGTCACAGTTTCGGGGTTTAGACTTTGAGACTTCTTAAATGCTAACTATCAATATTCAATGAGTGAATATTTATATTTCATATATAAAATTTTATAAATAATACATTTTATTTTACAATTCACACCCATAGAGTCTCGAAGTCAAAACCCCGGAAACTCTACCTGAAACACCTCCTAGTAGCAACCCCATCTCTCGTTCACCAGCCAACATAGTCCAAAGGGTGAATAGAAACTTGGGTTTTCAATCCAAAAGGAAGAATTGAATGGTGCCATGGGAGACTTAGGCACATATATTCCTATTGTATTGGCCTTGACACTTGCCAAGAAACTTAACTTAGGCACCACGTTGATATTCACTGGTATTTACAGTCGTCACTGGTGCCTCATATGGTGTCCCAATGCCTGTCCAACCCATGAAATCTATTGCGGCCGTAGCTATATGAGACAGTACTGGTTTTAACATCCCGGAAATTATGGCATCTGGGAGTTGTACTGGTGCAATATTGCTGGTTTTGGGTGTTACAGGGTTGATGCAGATGGTGTACAAGTTTATACCTTTGTCTGTTGTTAGGTGAATTCAATTGTCCCAAGGCTTATCATTGCTATGAGTGCTGTCAAGTACATTAGAAAGGTTCGGGATTTCTCGAAGTCAAAATATAAGGGAAATAGGCAGTGCTTGGGATTGGATGGAACGGTTTTGGCTATTTTTTGTGCTGGTTTCATAACTTTTTTCAATGGAGCAGGTCAAGAAAGAAATCAAAGTGAGGAGGCTATTGTTGATGAAGCAAGGAAAGTTAGAAGAAAAAGAATGAGGAAAATCATGGCTACCATCCCTTTAGCTTTCATCATTTTCTTGTTAGGTGTAGTGTTGGCTTTCATAAGAAGGCCTAAAGTGGTGAATGATATTACGTTTGGACCTTCAGTAATGGATATTGTGAAAATAACTGGTCATTCATGGAAGGAAGGATTTATCAAGGGGACAATTCCTCAACTACCTTTATCAGTACTGAACTCGGTGATTGCTGTCTGTAAGTTGTCATCAGGTATTTTTCCAGGAAGGGAATTCTCAGCCACCTCGGTTTCGGTAACCGTGGGGCTATTGAACTTGGTGAGGTGTTGGTTTGGTGCCATGCCATGTTGCCATGATGCAGGTGGGTTAGCTGGACAGTACAAGTTTGGGGGCAGGAGTGGTGGGTGTGTAGCCTTACTTGGTGCAGCCAAAATGATGTTGGGTTTGGTATTAGGAACTTCTTTAGTGACAATTTTGCACCAGTTTCCTGTTGGTATCTTGGGTGTTTTACTCTTGTTTGAAGGGATTGAACTAGCAATGACTTGCAGGGACATGAATTCAAAGCAAGAGTCAATTGTGATGTTAATATGCACTGTTGTTTCACTTGTAGGGTCAAGTGCAGCACTTGGTTTTGTTTGTGGAATGTTAGTCCATGTGCTTCTTGAGCTAAGGACACTCTGTATGCCTTGATCTCCATAAACAATACCATGTTTTTTCATTTAAGCTTTCTACAATGAATATACGGAATAACTGTTTGATATATATTTCATTGAATTGCCTTACTAGTAGTGTTCGATAAAATTTTTCTTCTATTATTTCATTCAATAAGATTCTTTACTTCTCGAAACCAAAGAAGCCACAATTTTCGCCTTCCGGCTTTGTATTTTATTCGGATATGTAAACAAACTGCAAATACAGGAATGTAGCAATGATAGCTTACTGAGTTGCAATAATTGTATATGCATACAGAATTGTGATTACATTAAAGCAGAAAAAAAATTGCATAACTATATAATCACCTAAAGAGGACAAAATAGCGGAATGAGACCAAGCGGGAAGAAAGACAAGAAATAATGGCAATGAGAAACATGCAGAAAGGATTCTACTGTCTTGAGAATGTTTATTGGTCCAGATGGTCAATTTCATGCTTCTTCCTGATCATCTTTGATTCTGTATACAGATGAGTGAATGTGCCATGATATATAATATACTTATTACAAGTACTGCTCCCCACTTATTATTTGCCACTTTAGCTGAACTTTCACGCCACCGAAAGGACATTTACTTAAACATAGAGCTTGTACAGTTTGAGGAGCTCGCAAAATACTGCTCATAACTAGCTCGTAATATAAAGCTCACATATCACAGTTCATTGGACACATATTTAAACACAACCACAAATAGAGTTCATGGAGAAGGCTTACTCCCGAAACTTAAGATAAATCTCTAAGCTTTTAATTAATACTATGGTTCGCATATACAAGTCAAAATCACTATACACTTATCAATTTGCCTTAAAGCTTTAAATAAGCTTCGCTTTTTTCTTTGTCTTTGCTTGTAGATGATTCTTGAGTCCTAAGAGCTAAGTTCCGGTTTCTTGTTTTCATAGAATCTTCACAATGAGAAATAATCGATGAAAGAACTTGAAAGAGTTTTGAAGTTTAAAAGAATATGAAATTTTAAGGAAAAGAACTTAATTTATAGGTACTAGGTGTTTTAATGTTCTTAGGATGCCCTAATAGTCGTGGGAAAGAGTCACGTGCATGGATACTTTTGTGAAGAGAAAAATAAATTGACTTCCTAACTTTGATATAACTACCCTTTGACTACTCTTAACTTTAACTTTTACTCTCGACTCGCATTGACGATCGCAGCTCACCAGGCCCACTGGCGACCCCAATTTGCTAGGCCCAAACTTATAAGTTTAATTCGGGATGTTATAAAAATTTTCTACTAAAATAAAAAAATATTTTAAAATCATTGATTTATAAACCTCGATCACTACTAGGTTATTTCTGTGACCAATATAATCTCTTGAATCTAGACCTAACGACTAGACTAAATTGAAGAGGTTACAAATAGCTCTTGCACGAACCATACTCTTATACTACTTTGTAGGACACGTATACTTGAATTAGTTCATATGGTTCTCTTATAAGAGATTTCATTATAATAGTGGCTTAAGAGTTTAAATTCTACTAGAAGATTTTATAACACTTATAAATAAAAATTTGTATTAAATAAATGTATATAATAAATGAGAAATATATAATTTCATATTGAATTATTTTATATTTAAAATATTATGTTTGCATGTATAGAAAAGAAAAATAAAAAATTATATTACTTTTCTTAAATAGTAAATTTTAGTTATGAATATAATAATTATTTTTATATTTTATATATATAATTTTATAAATAATACTTTTTATAATATAATATGAATATAATAATCACAAATTTACAATATATAAGATATAATATTTAATAAATATGAAAAATAAAATCCAAAAAATTATAAATTTTGAATTACGATTAGAAATAAAATAAATTAAATTGGAAGTTTCTCAGCTTAAAATGAAACAACAAGAAATAAAAAAACAAATGCAAAAGGTTAAAACATGAAATCCCAGTAAATATTCTCTGACGTGAACAATAAATATTCTCTGGCATGAACAGTGGATATTCTTTGAAAAAAATTGTAGTTTTTATTTTGTAATAAGAGAATATATTTTCTAAAAAGTAATAATTATATAATATTATCTGAAAAATAGCAATTATGCAATTTTAAGACATGATGTAAGGAATAAAATCCTTTAAAGATTATAAAGAGGAAAGAACCCTAAATAAAAGACTCTCAGGTCGAGAATAAAAGACTCGAGTTCAAATACAGATAAAAAGTTTAGAGAAACAAATTTTAACTTTCAAAACTTAAGTTTTCAAACTATTTCCAATCTTTCAAATTAAGTTTTCAAATTTTAAATTCAATTACTACTTTCATCCTCAAATCCTCATATTCATATTAAATATATATTATCTAAGAAAAATAAATTTAAATCGTGAAATTTTAATTTATGATATATCAATTCGTTTTATAATTTCTACAAATGTTTTAATAACAAAAATATCCCAATAAAATGTTCCTCAATAGCATTATCTTGACTCTCGAAATTACGTGCAATATAAATACCAAAACATATAACAATATCAAGCCCTTAAACTCTCAGACCATCATCCATCATAATCCATTGCCTTTTTCACACTTATTATCACTATCTTAATGTATCTTTACGTGGATTCAATAATAACAAACCAATTAGTGAGGCCAGATTCAAAAAGATTTTGGTTTGAAACTTAAGACAATTGGTATATATATATATATATATATATATATATATATATATATATATATATATATATATATATTATTGGTATTGCTAACATGTGATTGAGACTGATTGTGATGTTGTAATATATATAATATTAATTTGTATTTTTGCGTTATGTTTGAGTTGATTGTGTGTATTAATTTAAATATGTTATAATTTTTAGTTAAAATTTAAAATAAGTGGTAATTTAAATATGTTATCATTAATTCTAACATATGCATACAATCAATTTATGCATTATCTGAAATACAAATTAATTATATATAAGAGTTTTTTATATAATATATTAAGTAATTGTATTTAATTCAATTTATGCGACCCCATTTCTCATTCATCAGCCATAGTCCAAAGGGTGACTAGGAACTTAGAGTTTCAATCCAAATGGGCACATATATTCCTATTGTATTAGTTTTGACACTTGCCAAGAACCTTAACTTAGGCACCACATTGATTTTCACTGGGATTTACAACGTCGTCACTGGTGCCTTATATGGTGACCAATGCCTGTCCAACCCATGAAATCTATTGCGGCCGTAGCTATATCGGGCTGTTCTGGTTTTAACATCCCGGAAATTATGGCATCTGGGATTTGTACTGCTGCAGTATTGCTGGTTTTGGGTGTTACAGGGTTGATGCAGATGGTGTACAGTTTTAAACCTTTTTCTGTTGTTAGGGGAATTCAATTTTCCCAAGGCTTATCATTTGCTATGAGTGCTGTCAAGTACATTAGAAAGGATCAGGATTTCTCAAAGTCAAAATCTTTCATTTCCTCCATAGCCGAACATAGCTAAAGGAAAATTTGGTAAGTTCTAATCAAATCCTAGTTGAAATTTGGTTAAGAACCCATTAAGTAATTTAGTGAATTAGCGAATATAATATAAAGTTTCATTAATGCGAAGCTTGAAGAAGTTAGGGTTTAACATGCATGATAACAATAGTTAAGATTATGGTTACTCATGAGGTAATGTTAGTGAAAATTGTTGAATTAATCTAGAATTAAGTATAGATTATACACTTAAATTATGAAAAATTAAGGACTAAATTGTAAGGGACAAAAACTTTGAGACTTCATAATATATAATAGTTGTAGGATGTCCTTGTACTATATTTATTAAGCATGATTTAAATTCTATTTGGTGATTTATGAGATACGAGTGTTTCGGATACTAACGTTATTAGGGATTAAATTGAATAATGCACATTCATGTTTAGTTATCATGTTTTTATGTCCGAATTATATATCTAATGGATTTTCCATATCCAAAGGGAAAGGCAAAGCCGTCGATGAATAGCTAATCTAGTTTGTACTCTCCTAATTTCAGTTCGTTAAATAATTACATAGATATATGCTTGCTTAATATTATATGATACTTAATCATGGAATTTACTCTATTAAAGTTTTTGGATAGAGTCACGGGTATAGTTAGCATGCATAAGGTCCATTTTGATAGGTGGGAGATTCAACGCTATGTGCATACATATCGAGATAGTTCTTTCATACCCTGGAGGTCAAGAACATATCGCCAGCTCAAATACTCTCGGATACAAGTGTATTTTGTTGTGGTTGGTAGGATCAGTGCATTTATGCCCAATTAGCACATTATAGTGTATTCGGTGTGATGATGGATTGATCCTAGTATTCGTTCTTGTATCCTATTTGGTTAATAGAGATTAAAAATGTAACAGTGCTTATTGTATACATGTGTAACTGAAATGAGATAAAAATATTAAAATGTTACATGATTTTATATGTTGAACTTGGTGCAAATACCCTGAGGGTGTATTAGAAACTATATCGAGTAGTTGAGTAAAACATTGATGTGAAATAGTGAAATGATAAATGAATTACTAGTATATATGCATCCTTAATGTTTATGTTTGAAATGGTTGGTTGGTTCACCTTAGTTATATTGTTACTTATTTGAATTTGAACTATGTTAGCACAATTGGGTAACCATTAATCAATGTACGAAATTTTTTGTTTCTGTGTGTAGGTTTCAAATAAAAGTTATAAAAGCTTTGCGATCAAGCATTCAACTCTTAGGCTAAGCTC
Organism: Gossypium arboreum; assembly: GCF_025698485.1. Classification (NCBI taxonomy): domain Eukaryota; kingdom Viridiplantae; phylum Streptophyta; class Magnoliopsida; order Malvales; family Malvaceae; genus Gossypium; species Gossypium arboreum. Next base: position 135,066,891 of record NC_069075.1, read on the forward strand.
AGAAACCATCACAATATTATTTTGCATGTATATATATGTTTTGAAGTCATATGGCATATACCTAGGTTGGTAGGCTTGTTGTCTAAGTTAGTTTTGACACTTTTGGTAAGTGACCTATAATGTTATTTTGGTTGAATTTTATCTTTTGATTTCTAGTTAATTATGTTTGCTTACGTGAGTCTGAATTTGCAAATTGGTTGGTTTAGTAATGATGGATTCAAGGTTATGATTTGATAATGTTTGAACATGTTTAGATAGGTTAATTAGATGAACATGTTTTATGGTAAGTTTTAGATATGTTTAGGTTCATTTGGTTAAGGGTTTTGGATATTTAAAAGTGTAAAATTTTGACTATTTGGTTACTGAGTCTTGAAACAGAAAGAACATGTCTCGAGATCATTTGAATAAATTTCACTTAATTTTTGCATTCACGAGTCTGAGGTCTCAAGACATATCTATAATGTCTCGAGATAATTGTTCCTAGTTCTCGAGACAAGTGACCTTTGTTTCAAGACAAAAGTACATAGAAGCTAAATAGATTTTGTCCTGCTTTAGGTCTCAAGACAAGAACCCTTTGTTTCGAGACATTTAAACATCGAAGTAAAAATAGGAAAACATGGGAGGTTGGGTCTTAAGACATACAAGACCTTGCCTCGAGACACAACATGTAGTGTCTTGAGACATGTTAACTTCGAAGTTAAAAATTCCAAAACAATTTATGACTTGTCTCAAGAGAAAAATTTGAAATTTGACATTTGAGTTTATATCCGATTCCTAATTCTAATGAACAGGTTTATTGATCTGAACGAAAAATAGATTTATGCATTACGAATGTATGTTTTTTATTATAAGGAATGGGTTTTATTATTCTGGACGAAAAATATGAATTTAAATTTTACGAATTTGTGTTAAATTAGTTAGAGTTGTTTCGATAACGTAATATGATGTCACACGTTAGAGTTGTTTCGATAACGTAATATGATGTCACATGTTCAGATTTGGTGAACATATTTAGGCTCCGTTTGGAAACCAGGAAAACATTTTCCGGAAAATGTTTTCCTGGTTTTACGTTGTTTGGTAACCTGAAAACATTTTACCTACGGAAAACATTTTCAGGAACACGGGTAAAATTGCTTGCTTTTTATGTAAAATGTCTTACAGATTTTTTTCCTGTAAGACATTTTCCAAACTCAGCGCGCCTTTCATCTTCCTTCTCCTTCTCATCCAAGTAACTTTTCTCTTTCTTCTTCTTCTATTCTCCCTCTTAAGCTCTCACTCTCTCGAACATTTCAATACAAAGAATCGAATTTATTATTTCTTTTCACTTTTACCCACTTACCCCATCTCTGCAATCTGCGTTTTTTTCTAAGGACAGCTGGGAATTTGTTTAAAGATCTCGTGCGCCAAAGGGTTCCACTTCCACAGCATCTTCTAGGCATTGCTCTTCTGTTGCTGCTTCTGCACCTAAAATCCCTCATTCTTCAAAACAAGTAAGGTTTTTTAGGGGTGATTTTTGCTGTGTTTATGGGATTTTTGTTAGTTTCCATTAAAAATCTAATAAGTAAGGTTTTTTGTTTTGTTTTAGTTTATTTGGTTGTATGCATCGAAACTTGTGGGATAGTACATTCTAAGTTAGAATGAGAGAGTAAAGGTTCATTTGTTTGTCTTAAGAGTTGTTTATATAAAGCACTGTGTTTTTTTTTTATTTTTTGTTTAATTTATTTTCACTAGTGGTCTTGCTAAGGGTAATAGATGAGAATTTGTTGGAATTTTGAGGGATGCTTATTGTATTTAAGAGGATGGAATTTTGTTGTATTAACTGGATCAGTCAGCTGGTCAAATGTTTTCAGGGAAATGAGATAGCAGATGTATTAGGTAAGGTTGGCATTTGAAAGGAAGTATTTTCATGGCTTGATGTTGATATTTGTTCTGTTTTATTGAGTTCTCTGTGCTATTATTGGTATTTCCATGTCCTGGTGTTGTTTGTTCTTACTTGGTGTTTGAGTTTTGGTTGACTTGTGCTACTGATGTTTTAATTCTACATATTGGTTCTGAAATGTCTTTGTCCTTTGTGTAGCAACGTAAAAATTTTAGCTTATTCGCTAATTGTGGCGATTTATTGAAAATTTGAAAATGGAATTTCGGTTTTATAAAAAAAAAAGGGAGTCGCCACCGATCTTTTTTCTAGGTGTGATCGGACACCTAATAAATCATCTTTTGATAAGAAAATTCATTTTCTTCTAACAAAAAGAAGGCCAAATTTAGGTCTACGTCAAAATCCAGAGAAGAGGTAGGGTTCGGGAGTCGGTTACGCACGAGGAAGGTATTAGCACCCTCGCGTTGCCCAAAATTGGTATATTGTAAAACAATGTTATCTTGATTTTCAAAAATGCGAATTCAATGTAACATTTAGTCGTGATCCGATTGAAAAGACGAGAAATTTTAGTTTTTTTCAGTTTTTGAGAAGGACATACCATTTTAACACGAGTCAATTGATGTTCACCCAACATAGCGATGAAATTCGATGACTTAATGTTAAATCGGTATGTTGCCTTGATTATTGAATTAATTAGAAAGCAAGAATATGATTTTCGACGTAATGCAAAGCAAAATTGATATGGAATGAACATAAATAAATGGAAGAGCTAGAAATATATCGAAGCAAATATAAGTGTGACAATAATATTACAAACAATAAAGATATATGTAATACTAGAATTTATTATGAAATGGAAATAATGAATATACATATATACGCGTATAATAATGATATTAAGAGTATGTACGTAAAATATATATATATATAAATAGTAATAGTATCGAAATATACTATGTATAGTATTTGAAATCTATACATAAAATAGTAAAAATATATATATTACTTGTATTGCTAAAATATATACATAATATATACATATATATATGTGAAAAATGTAGGTACATGATATATAGGAAAAGTATTAAAATAAAATAATAGCGATAATAGTGAAAAGAATAGGTATAATAATAAATATACGAAAATAATACTATATATAAAATATGTGTACAAGAATAATAAAATATATGTACTGATATTAATAGTAAATATAGTAGGGTAAAATAGATATAATAATAACACGTACATAATACAATAAAAGATATATATACATATATGTGATAAAGTATTAGAAAGTGTATACATAGTATATATACTAGGGATAATAACAATGGTGAAGAACAAACATTAACAATAATACATAAATGAACGTAAAATAGTAGTATGTACATAAGATGGTATAAAGAAATATATAACTAATAATGTCAAAATATATACATAATAACATATGAACAATATAATACTTCCTTTCTTAGAAAAAATGTATATAATATATATAAAATATATATATATATATACCTACATAATATAATATTTACATAATGTGTACATACTAGAAATAAAAAGGATCATTAATAATACTACATTAACATATACATAAATATATTAAAAATATATACATATATCATATTAAAAAAGTATATACATAATAAATATAAAAAACATAATATGGTATTTGAAATATATACATGACATGTATAAAGATATAATATTAAAAAATATGTACGTAATATATAAAATATATACATGATATATAGAAAATATAATATTTAAAAGAATAATATACATAATATAAGAGTATTTAAAATAATGAATAAAAAAGTAAAGAAATGAGTAAAAATAATATACATAATAATATAATAAGAAAATATTATGATAAGTACTAAAGATATCCATATATATATATATACATGTATAATAATAAAATAATAATAGTGAAAATGATAAATATAACAATAAACAGTAACTATGATCTTTGTATGAAAAGTATCTATATACATACATATATACTAAAATATATACTAACATTCATAATGAATATAATATTATAATACCAATAATAATATGACATTAAAGTAACTAAGTGTAGTACCATATATATATACGTATGCGTATATAATGCAAACATACACTAAAATGATAAATATATTGATAACTTAATAATATTAGAATAATAATGACAATATTTAATAATAATAATAACAATTTTTAATAATGAAACAAAAATGAGTAAGAAAGGACTAAAATTGGACTGCTAACAAAGTGTTTGGGTGAATTTGAAATAAAAACAAAAGAAAAGGACGAAATTTCAACACGCGCATAACCTGGAGAGGCCAAAAGCATAATTTTTCCAGCTATTAAAACGCTGCGCAGCGTGGGGGACCAGAATGAACTCGAAGCAAAACAACGGGGCTGAATCATAATTAAAATAAAACTTAATTGCAATTCGTAAAAAAACGGAAGGGCTAAAGGTGCAATTAGCCCTTCCGTAGGAAACACGCGGATCCCCCTTGTGGCGGGTCGAGTGATCGGGTCAGAGGCTCAAAACGACGTCGTTTTGGGCATTGAAGGCCAGCTCCAAAACGGCGTCATTTTGGGGCCCTTTAATAGTCAAAAATCCTTTAAAATTTTCATTTTTATCCGAGTTTTAAAAAAAAACAAAGGGGAAGGGGATTTTTCTCTCTGGGGAAACCCAGAGACCGGCCAGGAGGGCCACCGCGCGCCGTCGTAGCTCCGTCACTGCCGGCCACCGTACACGGTGGCCGGAAATCGCCCAAGGTAAGATTTTTATTTTTTATTTTTTTAGATCTTCTTTTTATTACTATTATATATAATATATATACATGTATATGTATGAGTAGAAAAAAAACAAAAGAAGAAGAAAAAAACAAAATAATAGATGAAACCGATTCAAAAAAACAAAAGGGTACCTTCGATTTTTTGATTTTGATTCTCGCTTTTTTGGGTATCTATTTTTGATGTTGTTCTTGTATATTTTCTCCTTTAGATCACTGCTTGTACATATATTTGCAATTATTTTCGTATTTTTTCAGGATCCCCCTGTTACATTCGTCTTTTGTTGGCTTTATAGCCGAATGAAATACAACCTTTTTTTTTGTTTCGTGTTGTCTGCTGCTTCTATTCTGCTTTGCGTGTTTCCTTTCATTTTACAGGTGATACGGGCGATGGGATGGGGTTAGGTGGTGGAAGCAGACAGAGGGATGGGTATGCTGGCCTAAGCACGGCGGCTGACAATCGGGGCAAGTGGGGAGGCTGAAAATGAGGCTAGGGTTTCAGTGGTAAATGGGTTAGTTTAGGTGGGCTTGGGTAGGTTTAGTTTGGGTTAGTTTGTATTAGATATTGGGCTTTGGGATTTTAATGGGTTTAAAATGTTGTAAACAGGCTTATGGGTTTAGGGATTGGGTTTAATTGGGCTCCGGGTATGGCTTTGAAGATGGGTTAAGGGGTCTGGATGTAAACGGGCCCGAGCCATTTAAAACGGCCCAAAATTGGCCTATAACAGCTGCCCCTCTTTGTTCATTGTCGTGTAACGGGAATAGAGCAAAGACACAAAGAAAGACCAAATTTGCCCAGTCTTGACTTCTTTGGTGCTCTTCTTGTTCAGGTAGTCTTTTTCTAACCCACCATATCTTGTAGCTTTGGTTCAATCCACTGCATCTTCTGATATATGCCTTGTAGCTTCAATCTATTCAAATGTAACTACGAGATTTGTGGCTTCGATCTGCTTCACTTGTAACTTCATAAAGATCAGGTCTACAACTTCGATCCGCTTCTCTATCGTTTCAGTGAGATGAGGTTTTAGTCTTCTATTCTGTAACTTTAGAAAGGCGAAACTTGATATCCTTGATCAACTCCACTGCAACTTCAGGGAGACAAGACTTGCAACTTTGACCTGCTCCACTGTGACTTCAGGGAATCAAATCAGCTCCAATCTTTATTCTTTACTCAGCATGTGATCTTGAGCTCAACTCATTTCTCGCAACATGAATTGACTCTCGCGATATGAGTTGATTTTTTTGAAACTTAATTTGAAAAGTAGATTTTGAAAATACCTCGTCGTGTGACCCGAGGCTCAACTCACCTCTTGCAATATAAGTTGATTTTTGAAAAATATAAATTGAAAAAAACAGAAATTGAAAATACCTCAGCGTGCCCTGAAGCTCAACTCACCTCTCACAATATGAGTTGATTTTTGAAAAGCATAACTTAAAAAACGGAAATTGAAGATACCTCAGCGTGTCCTAAGGCTCAACTCACCCCTCGCAATATGAGTTTATTGTTTTGAAAAACAGAAATTGAAAAGTAGAAATTGAAAATACCTCAGTGTGCTCTGAGGCTCAACTCACCTCTCACAATATGAGTTGATTTTTTTTTTTTGAAATATATAAACTAACAATACCTCAGCGTGCGACCCGAGGCTCAACTTACCTCTCGCAATATGAGTTGATTTTTTTTGAAAAGCATAAGTTGGAGAACGGAAATTGAAAATACCTCAGCGTGCCTTGGGGCTCAACTCACCTCTCACAATATGAGTTGATTTTGGAAAAGTAGAAATTAAAGACAGAAATTGACATTACCTCAGCGTGTCCTGAGGCTCAACTCACCTCTCGCAATATGAGTTGATTTTGGAAAAGTAGAAATTAAAGACAGAAATTGACATTACCTCAGCGTGTCCTGAGGCTCAGCTCACCTCTCGCAATATGAGTTGATTTTGGAAAAGTAGAAATTAAAGATAGAAATTGACATTACCTCAGTGTGCCCTGAGGCTCAACTCACCTCTCGCAATATGAGTTGATTTTTGAAAAAACGGAATTAAACATCAAAATACCAAAACCTGTCATCTAGTTGAACTCAGGTGTCTTTTCCTTGATTCAGTACAGCTATCATCACATCTTCCTGCTATACTGGAGTATCTGTATATGTCATGCATGATATTATCATGATATGCACATGTGTCTTAAATGTCTTTATGCCTACATGATTATGCTATGCGCCTTAGGCATACTTGTCATATGTCCTTTTGTTATGATCCTTGTGATGATCTGCGTTCACTGCTTTGACTCCTGACTTTCTCTTCAGGATTTGTACCCGTCTTCAAGCCTCGACGTTTCTCAAATATCACTCTTTTGCCCCTGGTTGAACTTTTTCTTTGCTTTGAGGCTCTTGTATTTGTCAACTTTTCATCCAGGTAATGCTTAACGTTTCTTTTGTTTAGAGTATGTCATTTCACTATTTATCATGTAAATAAACCACATAATGAGATGCAATGAAAATTGTCAGGTAGGGATAAAAAGGTACCTCATATTCATCTATTTCAAAGGTAACAAACAAAGAAAGTTAACCAAGAATAGTAAAAGGTATCATATAGAGGAAGGGGATTGCATTCAATGGATACAAATGCCCTAGATATTCAACGCATGAACTCTTCCACGTTCCTCAATCAGGAATTTTTTCGAGTATGGCTTCTTGCGTAGAAGATTTCGAGCTTTCAAAAAATACTTCAAATACTATAGTCTTGCTGTTTGACCCACTATTCGACCGCTTTGTTCTTTAAGCCCGGGTTTCCTTCATTAGAATGCCCTTTTGGGTTTTCATCCTAATCTTTTGTGTTGACCAAAACGTCCTTTGGGTTTTCACCTTGATTCTTTTTTTTTTAAGATGCCATTTTTGGGTTTTCATCTTGATTTTCTTTTTTCAAGTATAATATTTCTTTACAGCATCTGAATTCACTGGATTTGGTAACTCTTTCCCATCCATCTCGGTGAGAATCAAAGCTCCGTCCGAGAATGCTTTCTTTACGACATATGATCCTTCCCAATTTGGTGCCCATTTTCCTCGCGGGTCTTTTTGTATTGGGAGAATCTTTCTCAGCACGAGTTCTCCTTCATGGAATTTTCTTGGCCGTACTTTCTTATTATGGGCCGCGATCATTCTCTTCTAGTACATTTGTCCATGACAGATTACCTTTAAGCGTTTTTCTTTGATAAGACTTAGCTGATCGTATCGAGCTTGAACCCATTCTGCTTCTTCTAGTTTTGATTTCATTAAGACTCGTAGAGAGGGGATCTCAACCTCGATAGGTAGCACAGCTTCCATTCCATAGACCAGAGAGAAAGGAGTTGCGCCCATAGATGTTTGCACAGATGTGCGATATGCATACAAAGCAAATGGTAGCTTCTCATGCCAGTCTTTATATGTCTCAGTCATTTTCCCAATAATCCTCTTAATATTCTTATTGGCCGCTTCAACAGCTCTGTTCATTTTCGGGCGATAGGGTGATGAGTTATGATGCTTTATTTGAAATTGTTCACACACCTCCTTCATCATCTTCTTGTTCAGATTCATGGCGTTAACTGAAATGATTCTTTCAGGCAAACCATATCGACAAATGATTTCCTTTTTCAAAAACCTACAAACTGCAGTCTTTGTCACATTGGCAAACGAAGCAGCTTCTATCCATTTTGTAAAGTAATCAATAACCACAAAAATGAACCGGTGTCCATTAGAAGCTTTTGGGGAAATTGGCCCTATAACATCCATACCCCACATAGTAAAAGGCTACGGAGAAGTCATGACGTGAAGGGGCGAAGGGGCTACATGAATTTTATCACCATATATTTGACACTTGTGGCATTTTCGTGTAAAACTAATACAGTCACTTTCCATCGTCAACCAGTAATAACCGAGTCTCATAATCTTCCTGGCCATAGTGAAACCATTGGCATGTGTCCCACAAACTCCTTCATGGACATCTTCAAGTATTTTTCTAGCTTCAACAGCATCCACGCATCTCAAGAGCACTTGATCATTTCCTCTTTTGTACAGGATGTCTCCATCAAGAACAAATCCCGCTGCCATCCTTCTGATTGTTCTTTTGTCGTTCTCATTTGCTTGTTCGGGATACCTTGATTCTTGATATATTCTAAGATATCATGAAACCATGGCCATCTGTCTGGCTCTTCCTTAATGCTGAAACAATGTGCAGGGCTTCATATATACTCATTTGAAGAGACATTATTTCTATTTCTCTGTTTGCTTTGAACATTGAAGCCAAAGTGGCCAGGGTGTCAGCCAACTGGTTTTCTTCTCGTGGGAAGTAATTAAAAGTTATTTCTTTGAATTCTTTAATCATTCTTGCCACTAGATCGTTGTATTTGACTAATTTTGAATCTCTCACTTCCTATTCTCCACGGATTTGGTATATCACCAATGCTGAGTCTCCATACACCTCTAAGATTTCGATGTTTCATTTAATAGCTGCACGAAGTCCCATGATACAGGCCTCATATTCCGCTATGTTGTTGGTATAGAAGAAATTCAGCCTGGCAGTGAACGGATAATGGTTCCATTCTGGTGATACCAAGACTGCTCCAATCCCATTCTCCAAGGTATTCGATGCGCCATCAAAGCTCATCCTCCATGATTTTTCTTTTAATGACTCACATTCTTTTTCTGTAATGCACATCAAGTCTTCATCTGCAAAATCAAATCTCAATGGCTCGTATTCCTCTGTTGTTCGAGTTGCTAAGAAGTCAGCTATTGCGCTCCCTTTTATCGACTTTTGGCTCACATAGATAATATCGTACTCTGACAGTAGGATTTGCCATCGTGCCATTCTTCCAGAAAGTGCAGGTGATTTCATCATGTACTTTATTAGGTCCAACTTTGAAATCAACCATGTCGTATGATACAACATATATTGCCTAAGTCTCCGAGCTACCCAAACCAGAGCGCAACAGTATTTTTTAATGGACGAATACTTTGCCTTGTGTTCATTAAACTTTTTGCTGAGGTAGTAGATCGCTTTTTCTTTCTTTCCTGACTCGTCGTGTTGCCCCAGCACGCAACGCATTGACTTTTCGAACACAGTCAAATACAGTATTAATGGTCTTCCCGGAGTTAGCGGTACTAACACTGGAGGACTAGACAAATATTGTTTTATCTTATCAAAGGCCACCTGGCATTCCTCATTTCATTCTCCTGGGTTGTGTTTTCGAAGAAGCCGAAAGATTGGGTCGCATTGGTTTGTAAGTTGAGCGATGAATCGATCGATGTAGTTCAACCTCCCTAAAAATCCTTTGACTTCTTTTTGCGTACGCGGAGGTGGTAACTCTTGAATGGCTTTTATTTTATCTGGATCAACCTCAATGCCTCTTTCGCTGACGATGAAGCCTAGCAATTTTCCCAAGGTAGCCCCAAACGTACATTTGGCCGGATTGAGCTTTAGCTGGAACTTTCTCAGTCTGTCGAACAACTTCTTCAGGTTCACTACATGCTCTTCTTCCCCTCGGGATTTAGCAATCATATCGTCGACGTAGACCTCTATTTCTTTATGCATCATGTTATGGAATAACGTTACCATAGCCCTCTGATATGTTGCCCCAGCATTCTTCAATCCGAACGGCATTACCTTGTAGTAGAATGTTCCCCACATTGTTATGAAAGTAGTTTTCTCCATATCCTTAGAGGTCATCTTGATCTGATTATACCCCGAGAATCTATCCATGAAAGAAAACAATGAATGCTTGGCTGTATTATCCACCAATGTATCGATGTGTGGCAAAGGAAAATTATCTTTAGGACTTGCTCGATTCAGGTCACGATAGTCCACGCACATTCGTACTTTGCCATCTTTCTTTGGTACCGGGACTATGTTAGCCACCCACTCTAGATATTTGGAGGCTTGTAGGAAACCAGCATCAAATTGCTTCTTGACTTCCCCTTTTATCTTTAACAGTATTTCAGGTCTCATTCGTCTTAGCTTTTGTTGAATAGGTTTGCATTCTGGCTTTAATGGGAGCTTATGGTCCACTACATCTTCATCCAATCCTGGCATATCCTGATATGACCATGTGAATACATCTTTGTACTCGCGGAGCAAAGCAATCAAATTGTGCCTGGTGCCCCCTGAAATAAAGGTCCCAATCTTCACCTCTTGCTTCCTTTCTTCAGTTCCCAAATTTATTGTTTCAACAGATTCTTGATGAGGAAAAATCTGTTTATCCTCTTGTTCCACCATTCTTAGCAAGTCAGGAGACGAGACATAGTCTTCAGCATTTTCTTCGGCTTCGAATTCTCCTAAACAAACAGCCTTCTCAAAATCGATTTCATAGCTCGTAACGGGTTTGTTCATGCCGTTGATATCTGAACACCTGAAAGTTGAATAGAAAAGGAAACTATAGAGGAGCATCAAAGTATTGGGACTAACAGGTATGATGTGAGATATATGCAATGACAGACTATGAAAAGAGGGAAAAATTATGAAATTCATGAGAATATAAAGACTATGACAAAATGCATCTTCATTAATGTTCATTTTAATGATAAAGAGCGAATCATAAGCTCTTACAAAAGAATCCCTCTATTTACTTAGGGATACACAAAAACAATAGTGTTAATATTGAACATTACTCTGGAGAAGATTTAGAAACTACAAGGAGCTCCACAGCAGTCCAATTGTTCAAAACAAATCCAAGAGGACAAGGGCGTATCGTTGAAACATCCTTAATTGCATCACTTCCTTTGTCAATGACATTTATACTGACAGTCTGAAGACCCCTTTCAATAGTTAATAGTGTGCTTCGTAGATTGTCTTGCTCGGGATATATCATTCCTGCAGATGTAAATATTTTTGACAAAAGAGGGTACGTTATGGGCTCCTATTTTATTTCTCGGCCTAAGGTTCTTGCAATCCTTCTTTCCTGATCTTTCTTCCATTGTTTTCTTCTTTGACGTATGTCCGACTGGAACCCCAAACCGTATCAGGCCTTGTGGTGTACTGGCCTTAAAGCCCTAACTATTCATTGCTGAAATTTTCCTAAACCTTTCCTCGCTCGGGATCCTCTCATCACAGTCAGCTTGATACCCATCCTGGTATTTCTTGACAATTTTGGCACGAGAATTCTGTTTCCCTCAGCGGCGAATATGGCATTGACGAATTCAAGGGATCTAAAGGAACATTCCACTGCGTCTTTGCTTACTTCAAGGTATGGCGCATCAGCAGAGATAGATGCAACAATATCTTCTTCTCCCTCGACGGTGACCAAACAGCCATCCATGATAAATTTTACCTTTTGATGGAGGGATGATGGGACTGCTCCAGCAGAATAGATCCAAGGTCTTCCCAAGAGACAATTGTATGATGGTGTAATGTCCATGACTTGAAATTCAACATCGTATATGTAAGGACCCACTTCTAGAGGGATCCCACTTCTAGAGGGATCTTGATTTTTCCCATGACTTCTCGTCTTGTTCAATCGAATGCCCTTACTATAGAATGGCAAGGCCTTAGATAGGACAAATCTATCGGAATCCTAGAAAGTGTGGCTAAAGGCATGACGTTGAGTGCCGATCCATTGTCGATGAGCACGTTCGATATTATATAACATTTGCAACGGGTTGTGATATGCAATGCTTTCACGGAGCCTCTACCATTGGGTGGTATTTCATCATCACTAAAAGAAATGAAATTATCTGCGTTTAGGTTATTCACCCATCTGTCAAGCTTCTCAACGGATATATTGTTTGCCACGTAAGCTTGATTCAACACCTTTAACAAGGCATTCCGGTGTGGTTCTGAATTTAACAGCAGAGATAATACTGAGATTCGTGCTGGCTGTTTACTCAATTGTTCCACCACGTGGTACTCACTGTGCTTGATAAATTTTAAGAATTCCTGTGCTTCCTCCTCGTCCACATGCTTTTTAGCTTCTTGCTCAGGCACAGTTTCATGCTCATCTTCGGTCACATGCATTGGTGCTTTTCCTTTCTGTTTCAAGTCATTATTCTTCTTTGTCGGCTCGATCTTTTTAGAATAACATCTTCCACTACGAGTGAAATGACCTACTTCCCCAACACTTCCAGTTATGGCTTTTGGTTTTTCATCTTCAGGTGTGACGATATTGACGTCGTATTTCCATGGTACTGCTTTATTGTCCTTGTAGGGGAAAGGAGATGGCACCTCGATTATCAATTTTGGTTTCACCGGCTCTTTCTTCGCGTCGTAGTAAATTATTAACGGTTGGTCGGTGCTATACGGGAAACCTGACGATTGATGGTCAGAGGCGCATATTTCTCCTCCATCGGCCTCTTCGCCTTTATAAAATATCTCAATCTCCTTATTATCCATCATGTTTTGAAGTAACCTTTTAAATTCCTCACATGACTGAATGTCGTACCCTACAATTCTATGGAAATCGCAAAAACCTTGGCTTCCTTCTTTGAAATTTCTATCGGGGCGACAGAGCAATCCCTTCTTAACCAGTACCTTCCAGATTTTCTGCAGAGGCGTTCTTATTTCAGAAACCCTTCTTCTACTTTGTCGTTTGTCCTCTTCTCCCACTGCGCTCACATTTCCTTCGGTGTGATTTGGGAATGGGTTCCCGGTCGTACTGCCAGTACCATCAAATCGCAGAATGCCCACATCGATGAGTCCTTGAACTCTCCTTTTGAAGGCAAGACAGTTTTCCGTAGAGTGCCCCTGATTCCCAGCATGGTATACACAACTAGCATTTGGATCATACCACTTCAGGTATGGAAGCTTAATGGATGCCATGTAATGGGGAGATATTAGTTGTTTCTCCAAAATTTTTGGGTATAATTCCCCATACGACATAGGGATAGGAGTAAATTGCGGTCTCTCAGGATTGGGCCTTGCTGGTCTTGGTTTGTTTCTAGGTTGGCTTTGAGCGGGTACAGTGTTTTGTGGGAATGTGGTGATGGGTCTTTGGTTGTTCGTGACGTATACGGGGTAGGAAGGACGTGGTGCTTGGTAGTAAGGGGTTTGAGGGGGATAATAGAAATTCAGAGGTGGATAATTTCGCGGTTGGGGTGGGTTTGGATATGGATTAGGGGTATAACGGCTTCCCATTCCCACCATATGGACTTCTGGTTCTTTCTTCTTCATAGGCGCTACCCTTCTTGAACTTTTTTCACTTTCCATTCTACCGCTCTTGACGGCATTCTCTATAAGCTCACCAGATATTACTATATCCGCAAAGTCCTTCGTAGCACTTCCAACTAGTTTGTCATAAAATGGCGCTTTCAAGGTGTTGATGAAAAGGACTGTTATCTCAGTCTTAGTCAGTGGAGGCTCCACTTGGGCCGAGATATCTCTCCACTTTTGCGCATACTATCTAAAGGTTTCTGCTGGTTTCTTTTCCATCATTTGTAGAGTCATTCGATCAGGCACCATATTCGGATACATGCTTGTACTGCTCAAAGAATGCTGATGCCAAGTCCTTCCAGGATCAGATCTTTTCCCTACTAAGCTGGTTATACCATCGAAGAGCCGATCCTACTAGACTATCTTGAAAGCAATGCATGAGTAGCTTATCTTCGTTCACATAGTCGGTCATCTTCCGACAGAACATGATGAGATGTGCTTTTGGATATCTTGTCCCATCGTACTTTTCAAAATCAGGCACCTTGAACTTCGGAGGTAGAATTAGATCGGGTACCAAACTGAGTTCTTTTGCACCTAGTACGGAGAAGACTTCAGTGCCTTCTATCTCTTTGAGTCTTTTCTCTAGGCTCCTATATTTCTCATTCGCATCGTGATTATCCAATTTCAACCTGGCTATCTCTGCTGGATCGTCCAAATCTGGAACGAGTGGATCAGCAGGACTAGCCCCCGGGTTTGATACGAACATTCCTTGCCCCAGATTAGCAGGTGGCACAGGTCGTTGCTCTAGGCCTGTAGATTCCCATTGAGCATACACTCTTTGTGTTGCGTGGACGTGCGATGGAGTAAATCCCGGCAGATGGGGCGGATCCTGATCGTGATTAACCCTTGACTGTGGTTCCACAACGTTAGGGTTCATAAGTCCCTTTCCTTTTACTAGAGTTGACATCATTTCCATCATCTTGGCCATTTGGTCTCTTTATTCGAGTGATTCTTCTCGAGATCTTACCATTAAGTCTCTTGTCTCTTGCTGCGACTTGGCCAACTGCTCTTGTAATTCTCTTTGAATTCTTTCCATCCTTTCAATCCTTTCATTGAATTCGGCCTCCATTACTCTAGCTTGTCGGCGCGTTCTATACGAATGTCGTGGTTCCAATCTTGTGGTATTACAACTGCGAATCGTATGTTTTAACCTTAGCGAATGATTATGGGATATGCAATGAATGAATGAATGAATGAATGCATAAATGAATGCCAATCATGAAAGAAATGCAAGAAATTGGTGTTGATTTCAAGATAGCCCCTATTTAGGCATTTCATTCATCAAAAGAGTTCATTACAAAACATTTTTCCATTTTTGATTCAGCTATTACATAAACTTCCTAGCTATATCGCCGTATTTCTTTACTCGTGCTAAGAATTCTGATATGTTCGATCTTCGACTTGGTGGGAATTGGCAAATGAGAATTTCAGCTTCTTCCGATAGTTGTACCACGTGCATGACTACCCCACGAATTGGCAAATAAGAATTTCTTTACTCGTGCTAAGTTGCATTTCTTTTTCTTGGAGGCCATCTTCGTAAGCACGAATGTCTCTATCATATTGACTATTCTTTTCTTCCAAAGCCTTCAAGAGAGTATCTAGCTGTTGTTGACGATCTTGTAACATATCTTCTAACTCTCGTATCCTCTCTTTTAGTTCTTGACGTTTAGATCGACTAGTCATTACCTCGGCAGACACAGCTTCATATTCGGCGTTCTTTTTCTTCAGTTCTATCATAGCCTGCGCAGCCTTTTCCTCCTCTTTCTTCGCTTTCCCTTTCTAGAATTCCATCCCTCCTTTGATGTTGCTAATTTATTCTTTCCATTCTGCCGATGACTTGCCCAGCCCACTATTCTTTATTGTGCTTCTTAACTTCTTATTTTCCAGATGACAATCTCTTAAGTCATTTCTTACGACTTCAGCCTCTTTTTGTACTTTCTCAGTTCTGGATCTTTCAATCTGAACGTCGATCTTCAATTGGTAGTTTTCCTCTTGAAGAGCACTAAGGTCCCGAGACATCTTGGTCTTTTCTCATTCAAATTCTTGTCTTGCCATTTCTAGCTCAGACTGCATTTCCTCCGAGAAAGGATTCTGGACGGTGTAGTTTGTTGACAAGATTTGCTGACTATTCACCCGTTGCTTCCTCCAGATGTCGTAATCTTGGGTGAGGGTATCAGCATATAGAGCCAATTCAATCAGATGAATTTTCTTCCAAGACTTTGCAGTGTCTCAGACCCTCTTCATATACCCTTCTCCCGCAAAAGCGAACTCGGGCTGTGCTAATCCTCCAATGTCGGGTATGAATTGCCACAAAGAAAATTACCTTTGGACTAATAGCGGGGCATATCCAACTCCTCCCCATAACTCGAGTAGTGGTACCATCTTGATTTCCACCCTTGTATAACAGAACTGATAGGCGTATCCACGGTGCTCTCCAGGTCACATCTTCGGCTCGAAGGTTCTGAAAAACTGAAACCCAATGCTCTTCAGTGACGTCCTTTGGCTATTCTCTCTCAAGATAGGCTTCCAAGGGAGTGAAGGTTTTTGAAAACATGTGGTACGGTGTGCGTTCTACTTTCCAGAAATGGCTCAAAATCCAGACATTGAGTAACTGCGTGCATCTGATAAAACGTCCCTTCCCCATTTTCCTACAATTGTTTAAGGATCTGAAGGTCTCGGCTAAGATAGTTAGGACAGGGTTGATTTATTACTTTAATCTTTCGAAGAAATCTACCACCGCAACTTCTATATGTCCAAGGACTTTTGGGAAGATGATCAAACTGTAAATGGCCAAAGCAAATAGATTCACTCTTTTCAACATGTCGGGATGGTTCATAACCAAATCTCGTAGGGAAGACCATGGGACGCAAATGGTTTTATTCTTCTTCTTTATCTATTTTTCGGCCCATGCGTCAGTTATGTCTGTCAATCTTACCAACTTTTTCTTGAAGGTCATCGGTTTAGGCTCATTCACATATACTTTATAGAATTGCACATTTTCAACGCGAAGCAAAGCAACGTACTCCTCTATAGTCGGAGTCATGTCTTCTTGATTGAAAGTAAAACATTGGTAGGCGGGATCCCAAAATCTGATCATGGTTTGAATCGATCGTTCGTCTATGTTGACAGTAATCAAGTTGGCTATGTCCCCATATCTTTCAGTGAAGATACCCCTAGTGTCCGAGTCCCACTGATTCCAAACCCGAACCAAATCTTCAAGGTTATTCTGGCGAACATTCACGGTTACATGCACGGGCAGATTGGCAATACATCCCTCCACTAGACTATCCCCTTTTTCTTTCTGAGTTTTTAGAGACCAGTCCCGAACCACGGCATTCTTCTCAGTTGTTTGTATAATTGACTCTTCCATTAGAAACTCATTTTTTGGCAACCAATCTCTAGTCAACACTTTCCTAATATGATGCCTATAATGCATGATGCAAAATAAGAACACAGACAAATATCTTGGTTAGTACAACAAATATGAATTACGAAAAATCAAAATAGAAAGCGTAAATGTCAAAGAAATAAAAGGTAAGAGGCGTTTCTCCCATGTGCTTATTTTGGTGACTATTAACGGATGGAGGTTCGGCATGGCTCTAATTAGGTGGCTCGTACGGTTCACTATATGCGGTTTCAGTTCTATTCAGGTACTCGAATTGTCCGTACTGTCATCTACTAAGATTAGTACGAAGCCTCGATCGTAGCCCATCACAGGCTCACGAGTTCAATTCAAGGGATTACATTTACTTATGCCTATGCGGAGGGACAAGTTAACTTATGAAAGCATAAGTCATATGTAACCTGAAAGTATTCACTAGCCTGTGTGGAGGGACGAGTTAACTCACGAAGGCATAGCGTTTACTTTCACTTAAACGGACAGAGCCCGGGTATAGAGCTCGTGTTATGCAAAGATGCACGTGCACGGTGTGTGGGGAGAAACTACAAACCTTTCATTTTATCTAAAAACTACTAAACTAAAACCATAAAACTTAAAGCTGAAAAACAAAAGGACAAGACGAGTTAGAAAAATATTTACCACATAATGCGAATGCATGACCTTTTGAAAACAAAAATTTGAGGATCACGACCAAATGTCAATTTGAACAAGGAACTTTGAAAATTTTGACAACTCGAGTTTAATTCCAGACACGACTCTCCTTTCCCCAGCGGAGTCGCCAGCTGTAGCGACGTAAAAATTTTAGCTTGGTCGCTAATTGTGGCGATTTATTGAAAATTTGAAAATGGAATTTCGGTTTTATAAAAAAAAAGGGAGTCGCCACCGATCTTTTTTCTAGGTGCGATCGGACACCTAATAAATCATCTTTTGATAAGAAAATTCATTTTCTTCTAATAAAAAGAAGGCCAAATTTAGGTCTACGTCAAAATCCAGAGAAGAGGTAGGGTTTGGGAGTCGGTTACGCGCGAGGAAGGTATTAGCACCCTCGCGTCGTCCAAAATTGGTATCTTGTAAAACACGTGTTATCTTGATTTTCAAAAATGCGAATTCAATGTAACATTTAGTCGTGATCCAATTGAAAAGACGAGAAATTTTAGTTTTTTTCAGTTTTTGAGAAGGACATACCATTTTAACACGAGTCAATTGATGTTCACCCAACATAGCGATGAAATTCGATGACTTAATGTTAAATCGGTACGTTGCCTTGATTGTTGAAATTAATTAAAAAGCAAGAATATGATTTTCGACGTAATGCAAAGCAAAATTGATATGGAATGAACATAAATAAATGGAAGAGCTAGAAATATATCGAAGCAAATATAAGTGTGACAATAATATTACAAACAATAAAGATATCTGTAATACTAGAATTAAATATGAAATGGAAACAATGAATATACATGTATACGCATATAATAATAATATTAAGAGTATGTACGTAAAATATATATATAAATAGTAATAGTATCAGAAATATACTATGTATAGTATTTGAAATCTATACATAAAATAGTAAAAATATATATATTACTTGTATTGCTAAAATATATACATAATATATACATATATATATGTGAAAATGTAGGTACATGATATATAGGAAAAGTATTAAAATAAAATAATAAACGATAATAGTGAAAAGAATAGGTATAATAATAAATATCTGAAAATAATACTATATATAAAATATGTGTACAAGAATAATAAAATATATGTACTAATATTAATAGTAAATATAGTAGGGTAAAATAGATATAATAATAACACGTACATAATACAATAAAAGATATATATACATATATGTGATAAAGTATTAGAAAGTGTATACATTGTAACGCCCCAAAAATTGGGCCTAGAAGAGTTGGGCTTTGAGTCTGGGATTCGGATAGAAGAAAACCCGAATATTGAGAAGTTTTAAATATTACTAGTGTTTAAAAATATATATATATTGATAAAATATTTATGTTATTACTAATATTTTAATTTTTATGAAAATTATTATCATTATAATTATTAGATACAAATATATTTATAAAATTATTGTTGTTAATTTAGTGTTTAAATTAACATACTATTAGAAAATTTTATTGTATCTATTTTTATTGATTTATGGAAATTATAATTATTATTATTAGGAAAAATATATATATATTATCGTATTTGAAATTTTCATTATTATGGTTATTATTATTATTATTATTTTAGTTTTTAAATAAATTACAATGGATTTAAAGTGTGGGAAAAATTCGGACCAAGACTCTAACAAAAAAAAAATATTATTTTTGCTCCTTTAGGGGATCTGGGCATTAAGGTTTATTAATAAGTTCGGCTAAAATTTGACATAAGGAAGAGTCTAGCCTAGTGGTTAGGCGTGTTAAGCAGTAAGAAGGGAGTAGGGGTTCGATTCCCTGCGTGCGCAAATGTGGGTTTTTATTTTAGAAAAACCAAGGGCTGTCACAGGTAGGCCTTATTAATTGTTCAGGCTAATTCATGTCAAAAGCAAGCATCTGGCCTAGTGGCTAAGTATGCTAGGAGGGCGTGGGAAGAGCTTGTGTTCAAGGCACGGCGTGCGCAATTTGTGTGTTTTTTATTAATATGCAGATTGCCACTAGATAAGGGTTAAGATGAGTTGCGAGTATAATTTAACACAAAAAGAGCTTATGGCACAGTGGCAGCAGCGCGTTAAAGGGACTAAGAGGGCACGAGTTTGAATCCAGGTGCTGGCGTTATTTTGGTTTGTTTTTAGGCGGACCAAGACTTCAGCAGGTAAGGTTTATAATTAACTGTGACCGTATATAAGTAAAGAGAGAAGCATGGTGTAGTGGCTAGCAGCACGGGCGAAGGCACAAGGGCAGACGGAGGTCTGAGGTTCAAGCCTCACCTCGCGCACAGAAGGCTTGTATTTTTGCTGCTCACGTGGGGGAGAGTCAGAGTTTGACCGAAACTCTACTAGCCATGGCTTGAGTCGGTCAAGCGGTGGACTACTGCTGATGGTGCAAGGAAGTTGGATAGGATTTAAATTGGTGGTGGCTGAAATTAAGGAGAAAAATAGGGAATTTAAACTTGGGAAGGATTTGTATGCCGAAATAGGATTCATGGTGATACCAATTCGGCTATAGGCAATTAAATGCCGAAAAAGCTCTCAAATTTTGGTTAGGATGAATTGTTTGTTTATTTTTTTCAGCTCAAATTCTCTTATCATATTTTCTTTATTTTATTTTATTTTCTCAAACTTCATTTCTTTTGATTCATCTTTCTTTTCTTCGCCGAAGCCTAAATCTTCTATTGCTATTCTTAAAATTCTTTTCCCTTTTCTTTTTCTTCCACCGATCTCTCTCAAACCATTGCTAACCGATTACCCTTCGAAATGCTGAACCACACTACGTGATAGCCGACTTTACTCCTTAGCCGAATCCTCTATTCTTTTTCTTCGTTATTCTTCTATTTTCTTCTTAACTTGAAATAAGCATACCTAAGAATAAGTTCTAAAAGCCGAAAACCCCATAGTCTTAGGAGCATAGCCGAATCTTTAGACCAGTAAAGGATCGATTTCTGCTAGGGTTTGAGGGTTAGATCTACATCAGAATTGAATAATAACTAAAGTGGAATCGTTGGCTGAAGGAATCGGTGGTAAGTTTTCGAATCTATTTCTTTATTTCAGGAATTAAGAAAAGCCCAAACCCCTAAGGGTGGCTAGCGTTTTGGTCTAAGGGTTTTTTTTGCCTCTTTCTTTTGATTGTGTAAGAGTTAGCATAGACAAGAGGACAAGAGGACGTACAACGAAGGGCTTGAAGACTAATTCGGTTGGCTCTTCAGATCTAACCCATATTTCGGCAAAAGGCAAAAAAACTCTGGGATCTAAGGCTGTGTTGGACAAGTATGGTAAGAGGTTAAATAAGTAGTTTGTTTTCGATATTTAGATTGACGTAGTAGTAATCCAATTGTAGGCGTTTCGTGTGGATCTCGCCAACGTATCGTTCTAAATCGTGTGTAAACGACACCCACTCATAGACTAGATCGGTAAAAGCGAAAAGCGAAAAGCGGCATTTATGAACTTGGGAGCAAGGAAGCGCTTGTGAGGTGGTTTGGTTGTTAATTTTAATAATCATAGCGGTATGATTGCAGAGTGCGTAATTCGTGCACTTCGGTATATTTGGGCCTAATGGGCGAAAATAGGTTAGTGGGCCAACGGCCCGATTCGAAAAACGCTTCGGTAAGTGCTTACATTAATGTGTTAATGGTTAGAATATGTATGTAAACTCTAGAATAGTAAATTTTATTAAACTACCCCTAAGTATGAAAATTACCGTGTTACCCCTAGGTGCTAAATGACCGTTATACCCCTAGGGTTAATTTTGGTGAAATATATGATATTCGATTACATTTGTTATATGACATGACATGTATATCATTGCATGGGGTTGGGTTTTGTTATGGAGGAAGAACTGTTCGGTGGTGTGTGCCGCATATTCGATATAAGCGCTTTGTCGGATTATAGTTAGTACTGTAATCGGTGCTAACTACTTTGTAAGTGTAGGGATGGCATGGGTGATTTATTCCCAGGAAGTGTAGGGATGGACGGAGGCAAGTGCGGGGTTGGATGGGGTTATCATGCATTAATCATATGAGGCTGTATTGAAATGGGCCCAACTGTGTTGATATGGGCAAGGCCCAATATATCTCGACTTGTAATAGGGCTACAGCCCAGATTAATACTGATATGGGCTAGGCCTAGTATACTCTATTACTGTAAGGGGTTATGGCCCAGATTAATATTGATATGGGCTAAGGCCCGATTAACACTAAATTCGAATAGGGCTTAGGCCCGAAGAAAGCTTGAACTGATTTGGGCTCGGTTGGGATACTTTACACATCGAGTTTTCCAAACTCACCCCGCTTTTCCCATCTTTGCAGGTGAGCCTTAGATCAATGGACTTGGAGCTGGGCGGGATTCAGAGTGGCCACGAAGATTAAGTTTTGTTTTCTTTAAAATAAGTTTTGCATTTATTATTTTGATTATTTTTATTCTGGTTAAAGTTGTAATAAGGCCGTTCTTTTTATTATTTTTAATATTTTGGGTTATTAAATTGGTTAGCTCTAGGGCGTGTTTTATAAAAGTTACTTATTTTTAAAATATCACGATAACCGAGCAAAGCTTCCGCAACGTAAATGTTTTCAAAGGAAATAAATATTTTAAATAGACTTAAACTTAATTTGTTGTTCGTGGACAAGTAATAAGCTTAAAGTGTGGCAATGGATGTATGCATGTCTAGGATTGGATCATGGAAGAGCTAGGTACTTAAGCAGTCTAATTGACTCACCTCCTCTTTTCTTGAATCCTACCTGGTGCGTAGTATCCATTCACTTTAAGCCATGACAAAGAAGGTTTGATTTTTTTTTTTCGATACTTAACTGTTTTTTTAAAATAACATGTTTCTGCTACTACAAAGGTTTACAAGTTTTCAAAGTTTCCCATAAGATTTTACAAGGTTGTTAACAATGCTTTGATTATTACAATTAATCACGTTTTGGAAAAAAAAATAAGGCTAAAGTTTTATTCAAGTTTAAACGGTAAAAGTTTCTAAACATCAAGAAGGGTTTTCAATGAAAACATGGTTTTCGAAAAACACTTCAATGTGACACGCCAGATTCGGTCGTAATGTCTGGGCCGGGTTTGGGGTGTTACATACATAGTATATATACTAGGGATAATAACAATGGTGAAGAACAAACATTAACAATAATACATAAATGAACGTAAAATAGTAGTATGTACATAAGATGGTATAAAGAAATATATAACTAATAATGTCAAAATATATACATAATAACATATGAATAATATAATACTTCCTTTCTTAGAAAAAATGTATATAATATATATAAAAAAATATATATATATATACCTACATAATATAATATTTACATAATGTGTACATACTAGAAATAAAAAGGACTATTAATAATACTACATTAACATATACATAAATATATTAAAAATATATACATATATCATATTAAAAAAGTATATACATAATAAATATAAAAATATAATATGGTATTTGAAATATATACATGACGTGTATAAAGATATAATATTAAAAAATATGTACGTAATATATAAAATATATACATGATATATAGAAAATATAATATTTAAAAGAATAATATACATAATATAAGAGTATTTAAAATAATGAATAAAAAAGTAAAGAAATGAGTAAAAATAATATACATAATAATATAATAAGAAAATATTATGATAGGTACTAAAGATATCCATATATATATATATACATGTATAATAATAAAATAATAATAGTGAAAATGATAAATATAACAATAAAAGTAACTATGATACTGTATGAAAAGTATCTATATACATACATATATACTAAAATATATACTAACATTCATAATGAAAATAATATTATAATACCAATAATAATATGACATTAAAGTAACTAAGTGTAGTACCATATATATATACGTATGCGTATATAATGCAAACATACACTAAAAATGATAAATATATTGATAACATTAATAATATTAGAATAATAATGACAATATTTAATAATAATAATAACAATTTTTAATAATGAAACAAAAATGAGTAAGAAAGGACTAAAATTGGACTGCTAACAAAGTGTTTGGGCGAATTTGAAATAAAAACAAAAGAAATGGACAAAATTTCAACATGCGCGTAACCTGGAGGGGCCAAAAGCATAATTTTCCCGGCTATTAAAACGCTGCGCAGCGTGGGGGACCAGAATGAACTCGGAGCAAAACAACGGGGCCGAATCATAATTAAAATAAAACATGATTGCAATTCGTAAAAAAGCGGAAGGGCTAAAGGTGCAATTAGCCCTTCCGTAGGAAACACGCGGATCCTCCTTGGAGCAGGTCGAGCGATCGGGTCGGAGGCTCAAAACGACGTCGTTTTGGGCATTGAAGGCCAGCTCAAAACGACGTCGTTTTGGGGCCCTTTAATAGTAAAAAATCCTTTAAAATTTTCATTTTTATCCGAGTTTTAAAAAAAACAAAGGGGAAGGGGATTTTTCTCTCTGGGGAAACCCAAAGACCGGCCAGGAGGGCCACCGCACGCCGTCGTAGCTCTGTCGCCGCTGACCACCGTACACGGTAACTGGAAATCGCCCAAGGTAAGATTTTTTTTTATTTTTTTTAGATCTTCTTTTTATTACTATTATATATAATATATATACATGTATACGTATGAGTAGAAAAAAAAACAAAAGAAGAAGAAAAAAACAAAATAATAGATGAAACCGATTCAAAAAGACAAAAGGGCACCTTCGATTTTTTGATTTTGATTCTCGCTTTTTTGGGTATCTGTTTTTGATGTTGTTCTTGTATATTTTCTCCTTTAGATCACTGCTTGTACATATATTTGCAATTATTTTCGTATTTTTTCAGGATCCCCCCGTTACATTCGTCTTTTGTTGGCTTTATAGCCGAATGAAATACAATTTTTTTTTTGTTTCGTGTTGTCTGCTGATTCTATTCTGCTTTGCGTGTTTCCTTTCATTTTGCAGGTGATACGTGCGATGGGACGGGGTTAGGTGGTGGCAGCAGACAGAGGGATGGGTATGCTGGTCTAGGCACGGCGGCTGACAATCGGGGTAAGTGGGGAGGCTGAAAATGAGGCTAGGGTTTCAGTGGTAAATAGGTTAGCTTAGGTGGGCTTGGGTAGGTTTAGTTTGGGTTAGCTTGTATTAGATATTGGGCTTTGGGATTTTAATGGGTTTAAAATGTTGTAAACGGGCTTATGGGTTTAGGGATTGGGTTTAATTGGGCTCCGGGTATGGGTTTGAAGATGGGTTAAGGGGTCTGGATGTAAACGGGCCCGAGTCATTTAAAACGGCCCAAAATTGGCCTATAACACTTTGTTTGCTTTTCTGAGTGTTGTTAGTTATTAGTGAAAGTTGTCTTAACAAAAGGGTTTTTCATGTTCAAGAGAAGACTGGAAAGAGGAAAAAAATGTTTAAAATTTAAGTGTTTACAACATAAAAGGCGCTTGATCAGCTCTGTTAATCCAGTTTTTCAATCTAAAATAGAAGTAGCTTAACAAAGACAGATTCATACCATACACTACACTAGTAGCAGCAGTAACCCTGTGAAAAGAAATGGAAACTGACACATCCATAAAACAAGATCATCAAAAAGGGTATGGACTTTATCATGGTCATAAATGGTGAAGTCAGGAAGTGTCTTTATCATTCATTGATATTGGGATGATCTAATTTTTGAGTCAATGGGGTATGGACTTTAAAGAATTGCAAGAGACATGCATTTTGAAGTTCTATCTTGCTTTTTGCTTTTGATAATCAAGGTGTGGTTAAGGTAAAAATAGAATGCATGCTATGAAAAATTTAAATGGAATACGATTCAGGTTTTAAGAGGACTGTTTTGATAGAAGGTTTAATTCATTGAAATGAATGAATCAATGGCAGCAAAACAGACCAAAGTCACAGTAACCAACTAATCACTACATGTTATATATATATATATATATATATATATATATATATTTTGATATATTTTGATATATTTAAAAGTAAATACATATAATCAATTTTTGGTCTCTGCACGACATTTCATTGACTATTTTAGATGAAATTTGAAGATGCTAGAACATAACTTATAAAATCATGTAAAAAAATATCATAAGTAAATATTTTATTTCTTATTTATTATTTCAATTTAATTTTTAATGCATACTTTATCCGGGTGAAGTATGTATTAGCGATTCACTAATATGATTATATATATATATATTTACGCATGTATCATATTACAAAATAAAAATTTAAATACTTATACCTAATAAAACATGTATCTCATTACAATAATAGTTATTTTCCAAATAACGTATTGTTTTATAATTTTATTTCTTATTTAATATTTCAATTTAATTTTAATAATGCATACTTTACTCGGTGAAGTATGTATTAGAAAAAATTATATAAAACTTTTATTTATTAGGTATAAGCAATGTGATCTCGCTAATGATAAATTAGTTTTTACATGTTAGGTTTAATAGTAAATCGGTCTTTTGATTAAATATTTTATCAATTTCATTATTAAAAATCATTGTAATTTTTATGATAGTTAACTCTATTCCCTTTAGTCATGGTAATTTTAGTCATTGCTTGAGTCATTGCTTGAGAAACTTTCATATATATATATATATATATGTATGCACTTTAGTCATGGTAATTTTAGTCATATATGTGATCTTATGAAAAGTTTACGAATTTTTTATAGTGATCAAATATTTATGTGGTATTATGTAGATGGATCGTAATCAACATCATGCAATTGTTGGAGTCGTGGCTTCAGTTTTAGCTTTTGGGGCTCTCTGGATTAAAAAATTAAAAACTAGGAAGGAAATTGCTTCTCACCCTCATGTGAATAGAGATTATGAAAGAGAAAATTATATTAATAGTATTTTATATAGTGGTGACCAGTGTTGTATTGATGTGATAAGGATGAGACCGATTGCATTTTTTAATTTGTGTGATATTCTTAGTAGAAATAATTTGTTACAATCAACTAAATCGGTGAATATTAGGGAGCAAGTGGTTATATTTTTACATATAATTGGTCATAATGTAAGGTTTCGAGTGATAGGATCTAGATATTATAGATCAACTGAGACAATTCACCGTTATTTTAGGGTTGTATTGAGAGCTATTTTGAAATTGTATAAGCTAGTTATTAGATTACCTGATGAGTTAACTCCTAGTGAAATCAGAAACAATCTAAGGTTTTATCCTTATTTTAAAGATTGTATTGGAGCATTAGATGGAACTCATGTTCGTGCATCCGTTCCACTTAACATTCAAGGAAGATTTCGTAGCCGTAAAGGGGGGACGACACAAAATGTATTGGCTGCCATTACATTTGATTTGAAATTTTCCTATGTTCTAACTGGTTGGGAAGTTAGGGCACATGATTCTCGTATTTTAAGTGATGCACTTTCACGCCCAAGAGGATTAAGAATTCCGAAAGGTAAGAATTATAAAACATTAAATACCAAATAGTTCTAGTAAGCTCATAATTTATTAGTAATAATTATGTTTTGTCAAATTGTAGGTAAATATTATCTTGCTGATGCTGGATATGGCATCCGTAATAGATATATTACCCCATATCGTGGTGTTCGATATCATTTAAAAGAGTTTAGTGCTTAGGGGCTTGAAAATGCAAAGGAACTCTTTAATCTTCATCATTCATCATTACGAATCACTATTGAACGTGTTTTTGGGATTTTGAAGAAATGGTTTCGTGTATTAGATGCTGAACCATTTTGGAATTTTCAAACTCAAGTAGAAAAAATTTTGGCTTGTTGCATCATTCATAATCATATCATGGGAGTTGATCCTAGTGATTTACTTAATCAAGGATTATAGGAGGAGCCTGAGTCTGATTTGATAATATCAACTCTTACGGAGCGAGAAGAAAGAGAAGAAGCAAGAGAATGGTCTGCTAAGAGAGATGAAATTGCACAAACTATGTGGACTGATTATATGGCTAGAAATATTAGGTAGGTTTAGGGCTTAGGGTTGTTGTTTCTATGTTATGTATGTTTTAGTATTAAAATTGTTTTTTTTTTTTTGTTAATGTTGGATTCTAAAATTTTAGTTTATTATATTTGTAGGATTCTGAAATTATTATGTCTTGATTTTGTTAGATATTGATTATGTTTCAAGCTTGTTAGATATTGAATTTATTATGTTTTAAGCTTGTTGGATATTGAAATGATTGACAATGACAATTATTAATGTAGAATGGGTAAGGGCAACAAAGAAGGGACCTCCAAGCAATTCAGGTGGACAAAACCGATGGAACATCTTTTTCTTGAAATTTTAGCAGATGAGGCCCAGAAAGGAAATAAGCCTTCTAATACTTTCAAAGCAGTTTCTATTAATCGAGTTGTCGAAGCTATTTTTGAAAAATTTTAAGTCCAATGTGATGCAAAACATGTGGAAAATCATTTGAGGACTATAAAAAAATAGTGGCAGATTATATGCACAATTCGGGGTGAAAGTGGTTCTGGATGGGATGATAACATGAAAATGATCACATGTGATAGAGCGACATATGATGCAGCAGTAATGGTAATATATGTATATATATGTTAAGTATATTTCAATTATTTTTTACTTGTTATTCTAATTTTGTATAATATCCAACAGGCACACAAGAAGTATGAGCCATTTTTGAATAAAAGCATTGATCATTATGATGAAATGGCTTTGGTTGTTGGCAAAGATAAGGCAACAGGGAGTTTTGCCAGAACATTTGCTGACATAGATTTGGATGATGATAACATAGATTCAATGCCTATAGACTGCGAGAATGAAGCGATTGAAGAGGTAAGAACAAATGTATCTTCATCTGGCACATCCAAACGTATAAGAAAAAAGGCTCAAGAAAGTGTCGATGATAAACAAATTAAATTTGTGGGTGAACAACTTGGCAAAATTGCTAATGCTTTGGAACAATTTACTGCGGATAAGACACCACATCTTTACGAAGAAGTGATGTCAATGGAGGTAGAAAGATTTGATGATGACTTCCTTTGTTCTGTGTTTGATTATTTAGTGAGTCATGAATGTGAGGCAAAAGCTTTTTTAGTTAAAAGTAAGAAGCATAGAAAAATTTGGCTTCAAAAATTTTCTCAAGGTTGAAGATATTGATACTTTTAATGTGGTGTAATATTAGTTATGCACTTGGACAATATTGTTGTTATCATGTGGTGTAATATTAGTTATCATATGGTGTAATATTAGTTATGCACTTGGATAATGTTGTTGTTATCATGTGGTGTAATACTAATTATGCATTTGGATAATATTATTAATGTAGTGGCGTAAAAAATTTTAGTTTCCCTTGGTCGCTAATTGTGGCAATTTATTGAAAACTTGAAGACTGAAGTTCGATTATTTTGAAACATAAACTGAAAAACGGAAATAAAGAGGGGAGTCGCCACCGACCCTTTTTATAGGTGTGATCGGACACCTAATAAATTTATTTTTAAAACAAAAGAAGGCCGAGTTTAGGTCTACGTTAAAATCAGAGACAAAGTAGGGCTCGGGAGTCGATTCTGCGAGGAAGGTATTAGCACCCTCGCAACGCCCAAAATTGGTATCTTTTAAACATGTGTTGTCTTAATTTTCAAGAAGGCTAGTTCAATTTAAATTCCAATCGTGATCCGATTTAAAAGACGAGAACTTTCAATTTTTGATTTTTGAGAAGGATATACCATTTTAACACGAGCCGACAAATTCCATCCAACATAGAGATGAAATTTACGACTTAATGTTAAATCGATATATTGCCTCGATTAGTAATTAAAACATAAAAGATATTCATGAAATAAGAATTTAAAATAAATCAAAGATGCAAACAATGACATTATCAATGAAAAATGTTAACATAATACTAGAGCAGTAGCAAAATAGTAATAATAATATTTAAAAGAGAAATAAAACCAAACATGAACAAATATAAAGTACATTTAGTAATAATAATATAAGGTAACATATAAATATGCAAAAATATAATATATGACATATATACATGATGTATGAAAATATAATGCCTAATAGACATATATGTGCAATATTACTAAATATATTCAGTACTAGATACAAGTACACATAGTATAATTGAACATATGCAATAATATTAGGAATACTATGGACAAGCAAAATACATTTATACTAATAATAGTAAAAGATGTATGTACACCAAATAATAATATAATAAATAGCAATAAGGAAAATAATAAATACAAAATCAATAATATGACATACACAAATGATACAAATAAGGAAGGTATATATATACGTATGATAAAATAAATGTATTAAAATTAATAACAAATACAATATGGGTAAAAATAAATATATACATGATATATATGTAATGTGGTACTAAGAAAATATATATATATATATATATACAATATAGTATTTAAAATATATACATAAGATGGTATAGAAATATGTACTTGAAATGTATAAGAACTATATATAACTAGTAATATTAAAATATATAGAACATATATAGAACATATACAATACATGCATACCTTAGAAGTGATAATAATAATAAGAAAACTATTTTGTACACTATACACATACTTATACACATATATATATACAAATAATAGTATTAGAAATCATATAGTATAAAGATATATAACTGATAATATTAAAATATATACATGATAATATATATAAAAGATATATGTATATATAAATATATAATATAATATTAAAATATAATAATACAACATAAAAAACATGATACAAATAATGTATAGTATTAAGAACACATATATATAACACATGAAGAATATACATAATACTAAAATATTTAGGTAATATATACGTATTAAAAAAACTAGTAATAATATTACCTAGACATATACAAATATATCAAGTATATATACGTATTATAAATATATAAATATATAACAAAGCATAAACTAATAATAATAATAATAATAATAATGATAACATTGGAATATAAAAGAAACAAACATAACATTAATAAAATATTAAAATAAAGTGAAATAAAAATATTAAATATGAAAATATATATATGTATACACGTACATAATAAAAATATATACTAATACATAATAATAATAATAATAGTAATACTAATAATACTAATAATATAAAAATAACAAGGATATTTAATAAAGATATAAAAATAAACGAAAAAAGGACTAAAATTAAATTAAAAACAAGGTTGTGGGGCCAATTTAAAATGAAAACAAAGAAAAGGGACTTAATTGTACGCACGTGAAACGTTGGGGGGACTGAAACAGCAATATTTCCTCTCCCTCTAAACGCAGCGCATTAACAGGACTACCTTGATAACCTTAAAAAATCATGGGGCTGAATTGAAAACCATAAAAAACTTAATTGCGAAGCATCAGAAAAGCGGAAGGACTGCGTGCATAAATATCCCATTCAAACGAAAACACGCGGATCCTCTAGCGGGTCGGGTCGGATGGGTCGGGCATGGCCAAAACGACGTCGTTTTGGGGCTTAAGTGTAGCCCCCAAAACGACGTCGTTTTGGAGGGCTATATAAGGCCTAAAATAACCAAAAAAATCATTTGGGGAGAGGGAAAGAAAAAAAAAGAAGAGAGAGGGAAGAGAGAAGGGAGAGAGAAGGGAGGGGAATCTGGCCAGGGGCCGGTCATCGGACGGCCACTAGAGGCTCACCGGCACCGGCGCCGGCCACCGAAGGTAAAAAAAAATTTATTTTTTATTTTTTTTGTATTTTTTTATATGTTTTAATATATATATAGGTTAAAAAAAACTTAAAACCGAATTTAAAATAGAAAGAAAAAAGAAATCACCTTAGGTTTTTTAAGCTTTTAATCTTTTGATCTTGGTGTTTTTGTATGCCTGAATGTTGTTTCTGTATTTAAACGCTGATTGAATCACTATGTTGAATCTGAGATTGAATGTTTCACTTTCTTGTTTTTGTGTTTATTTCTTACTGCCAAAAAATGAAAGAAAAAAGAAGACCCCCTATTACATTCGGATCTGGCCTTTATAGCCATTTCTATACAACATTTTTTTAAGTTTCTTGCCATTGCTCCTTGCCGTCTGCTCTGTCTTGGTGTTTGTTTCATTTTGCAGGGTATGAAGGAGTTGGTGGGAGTGTGTGATGCCTGGGAATGGTGCTGCAGAGACGTGGGGTGACCAGGGTTCTTTTTCTTTGCTATTTTTTTATTATTGGTCTGGGCTAGGGTTAGTAGTTTGGGCTGTTTTGTATTGGGTTTGTTTAGTTTTAGGTTTGGGCCTTTCAATGTGGAAATTGGGCCTATTTTGATTTTTGGGCTGTTTAATATTGTAAAATGGACTTGAATTTTGGTTTTTGCTTAGGCCAAAAATTGGCCATTACAATTAATTTCTAGTATTAATTGTGGTTTGGAAGCTAATTTATAATTATTCAATCCTTGTTTTTATTTTTTATAACACAATTACAAATAATTTATTTGACTTTGGTTGTTTTTTATTTATTTATAAATAAATCATTGCAATACATGTAAAAATAATTTAAAATATAAATTTATTAATATATATATATATATATATAAAGTAAACTCAATCAAACAAAGAAAATATGATAAATTCTTAAAAGCTTTTCAGGCAAATATTTTCAGGAAATCTGTCAAACAACAGAAAATATTTTACACAGATTCATCCAAACACCAGAAAAGTAAATCATTTTCCAGAAATCATTTTCCAATAAATTATTTTCCGTAAATCATTTTTGAAAAATATTTTACCTGCAAACAAACGGAGCCTTAGTGTAGAATGTCACAAAATCATAAATCTATTAAATCATTATTGTCTTTTAAAATAATAATTCAGTATTTAAATCATAATTAATTTTAAATTGAATTACTCATCACTAACAATATAAAATGTCATTTTCGTGAATTTTTTTAACTTACAACTTTATTTTAAAAGGTGTTTTTCTTTTACCTACTTGTACTTTTCATTTTCAAATTTGCTTTTATTGAGTCATTTTCTTTACTTTTATATTTTAACTAACATGAATTTTTAATGTTTTAGTATATTTATTTATATGTTTTTTTAATATTCGCCTGAGGTTTTACTAATATATATTTTAATGTTATTTATTCTTACTAAATAATGT
Source organism: Gossypium arboreum (assembly GCF_025698485.1). NCBI lineage: Eukaryota > Viridiplantae > Streptophyta > Magnoliopsida > Malvales > Malvaceae > Gossypium > Gossypium arboreum. The sequence continues at coordinate 135,099,914 of NC_069075.1, forward strand.
AAGAGATAAGTTAAAGGAAATTTTAAAATATGCTTTTGTAATCTAAATTAATTTTTAGATATTTTTATCATTATAATTAAAAACTTTACCCATACATTTATATATAAATCCTAATTTTGTAATTAGTTAACTTCACATCATCATCTATTATCCTGTATTATTTTTCAATGTAAAACTTTTATTTTGAAAGGTATGTAATTTTTTTTACTTAAAGAAAAGTCTTATTTTCTTATTTTCTATTACTAATAATTTTTTTCCAGAATTTTATTTGCATTCAAATGAAATTTATAAATATATATATAAAATAATTTTAATATATTTTAATTGATATATACAATCAAACTTATGTATCATCGGATGAAAAATTAATTTATAATAAGAATACGAAAGTAACTATAATGAAAATTCTTCTATCATAACCATAGGAACCAAATCAACGAGAACTGTTAGATGAAAAGCAGAATTTATTAGCTATTGATTTTTAGAAGTTAACATAAATTTGTTTACCTAATATAGTTTTGACCGGTTACTCTACACCTCCAACTCAAGTATCTATCGCTCTTTCCCTCACAATCTTTGCAAAAGTTTTCAATTTCCTATGATTAATCTTCTTAACTTCCATCCATTACCGTGCTTGATTCTTTCTTATGCATTGTTTCTTGGTCTTCTCTCATTGTCTTTGTGTTGAAAACTACTATTACTTTGCTTTTGTTTTTTTTTTTTTTAGGTAAATCCAATAAATTTTCTTCAATTTTATGCGTCTTATCTTAGTTATCATTTAAAATATTTTATTCTTGAAAATAATAGCTTACCTTGTTTTCTTGATTTTGACTATGTATCTACTTCAAATTTGGAGTTTTGTTGCTGAATGATTTCTTTGACCTTACTCAAAGTTGGGTTTTCTTTTACTCTTTAGTGACTATAAAAATTAATTAATCTCATGAACTTTATCATTTTGTTCTTGGTGAAGGAAAAAAGAAACGACTTGTGAAAACTCAAAAGTTAATCAAAGTTGAAGTCTTGATAAAAAAATTTATTTTCAAAAGCAAAAAAAGATGAAAGCTCGAAGAGAAATAGATAAAAATAAAAAAGAAATTGAGAAACACGTTATGTGAAATGAAAAGTTGAGATAATACACTGCAACAAAAGAAGACAATAGCCAAAGGTCAAATCCTAATAAATTTAATTAAGCAAAAATGAGGCCTTGCCAAGTGAGAAGAGCTTCTTTTGGAGGAGGATTCATATTAAAGTTATTTGTTTTTTTATTTTAGTTAGATTTTAGAATTTCAGCTTATTTTATAAATTAATTTTTAGTATATTTTAAGAATTTTAAGTTTATTATATATTTTTAAATTTTAGATTCGATAAAGTATAAATAAATGTTAGTTTGATTTGTGCAAGCAAAATAATTTTTCGCTCTAGCAAAAGATTTATCCGCTGAAGCAGCGTACCTCATAAGGGCCGCAAATTTTGATTAAAAAAAAAAAGTACAACTCAACCTTAAAAGAAATGTGGCGAAAAGGAAGAGAAGGCACCAAAGCCTTCATCGAGAATCAACCAAATTCATCAAGAAAACTCAAATTCTCTATCTATTTTTTATGATTAATTCTTATTTTTATTTTAAGATATTTTTCAATTTTTCAGTTTCTTTAGCTAATTAAATATTTTTCTATTTGTATTCTTGATAGATATTTGATATTTTATTTATCATTGTTCTTTATTGATAATAGTTCGACTAACTATTAATTTCACAAAACTTAAAAGAAATAGAAAATGACTTTTCGCTTTGGGTTTAGAATAAATAACTCTTGATTTAAATTAGATAGACCAAGTCTTGAATTATAATTAATATAGTAATATATTTGATTATCTTGAGTAACTATAATTGAGGTTTGTTCTTAATCAATTTGACCTAAATTATTGACATAAAAATATAGGTTAATAATTAATTTCTTAATTACTTGGAAGAGAATTAACTAAAATTTAGTAATAACCAACTCTATTTGAATAAATCGAGTGGAAATAAAAATTGTAATACTAAGCTTTTGTTATTAATGGATTATTTTGTGTTAAATTTGCTTCGGTAATTACAAAGTAATAATCGATTATTAGCGTTATAATTAGTAATAGTTCTTGGGGAAGTATACATTTATGCTATTTATCATGATACGTATAATTGCGTATGTAATATTTGTCCGACATGGATCCTAAGCAATAAAATCCTAAACAATAAAAAATGTATCAGGTAAATAAATTTACGCTGACTTGTAAACACAATGGTTGCTAAGCTCTGCATTTAATCTAATTGGATTAATTCTTATGATTCTGGAGTTTTTATTATAATAGTCACCTAACAAATTAAATTATACTAAAAGATTTGATTAAAAATTACTTGATAAGTAATTTTATAATACTTATAAATAAAAATTTTATTCTATTAAAATTTTGTATTAAATAAATTTATACAATAAATAGAAATATATAATTTTATATTGAAATATTTTATATTTAAATTATTATATTTGCATTCACAGAAAAGAATGATTTAAATAGAAATTTTTAATTATGTAAATAATAATTAACTTTATATTCCATATATAAATTTTACAAATAATACTTTTTATAATAATATAATTTATTATATTATATTCATATGAAATATATATTACATAAGAAAAATAAACTTGAATAGTTGAATTTTAATTTATGATATATCAACTTTTTTTTATAGTTTATACAAATGCTTTAATAGTAAAAATATTTCAATAAAGATATTCTTTAATAATATCAACATGATTTTCAAGTTATGTGCAATTGTAATACCGAATGAAATATGATGAATAATGAGGATATCCTCATCTAAATCGTGGAAATCTTAATATCATAATGCCTTTTAGATCTTCCGAGCCATTATTCTATTATTGCAATAATTCTTGCTAAAAAAATGTTTATGTTATGACAATTCCACTCAGAAAGTAATGGGTATCAAAATAATTCTTATTTATTTATTTATTTTGAATAAATGATATATGTTTATTATTTTAATTAACTATTATTTAAAATTTGAAAGGTGGGGATGAGAGTTTTATCGTAAACCAAGTTTTTCTTCTTCGTTGGGCCAATTCTTTTCAACATTGCCCTCCACCATCACTAACTTTCACTGGCCATAGTTGTTCACATGCTTTCTCTCTCAACCTAATTCACGCAACGCCACCATTATAAGTCTCTTAAACTCTCAAATCATGTCCATCATAATCCAGTGCTTTCTTTACACTCATTATCACTATCTCAACATATTTTTACCTGGATTCAATAGTAGCAAACCAATTAGTGAGGTCAAATTCAACAAGATTTTGGTGGACTATTGATATATATATATATATATATATATATATATATATTATTAATTTTAGTAATTATATATATTTGATGTTAAGTATATTATTGGTATTGCTAATACGTGGTTGAGACTAGATGATATTTGTGATGTTGAAATATTTATAATATTAATTTGTATTTTAGCGTGATGTACAAATTGATTGTATAATATATTAAGTAATTGTATTTAATTTAATTCAATTCAAACCGTGTATAATTAGAAATTAATTATAATTTAATACAGAATTATAATTATAATTAATTTTTCTTAGGTATAATTGATTTTTTAAAAAGCAAACGTATAATTAATTTTTATAATCAATATTAGTACATTTTCTATAAATATAATTTATGATGCATTAATATAATTTTAATTTATATTATCAAAATTTTCAATTATTTAATACTATAATTGATATACCTTTCATATATTTTTGTAGAGGTTTTGGTTTTAAAATTTTATATATAATATATAAAATATAAAGTAAAGTATACTAAATGTTGCTAAATTCATGTTTTGATAACTTAATTTTAAAAAGTTACAAAATGATTACTGAATTATTTGAAAGTTTTCATTTAGTTCGCTAAATTATTCGAGATTTTTTATTTTAGTTACTAAGTTGTTAAGTTTTTTTTTTTAAGAAAAAAATTTGACTAGTCAGCTCCAAGCAACAATATGATGGTTAGTATGGTAGATCAGTACCCATTGACAAGTAAAAGAACATACTTCAGATCCAAACCAATCTGATGGTCAGTGTAAGAGATCAGAGAAGAAAGCTGTTTGAATTTTGGTTCACAGATTCATGACGTTCAAAACTATTTCATCAAAAAAACTAAACATGCAAACAATGAAAACAGAAAATGTAATACAGTAACGATTTTAATAGCACAATAACTTAATAAAAACTTTCAAATAGTTAAATGACTATTTCATAACTTTTTAAGTTTAGAGACTAAAACGTAAACTAATAAATAATTTAATGACCTTGAATGTAATTTACCCTAAAATATATAATTGTGGGTTGAAAATTAAAAAAAATACTATTTTTTAAAATAATTATAGTTTTAAATAAAAATAAATTAAAGTAGAGATAAAAACCAAATGGTTTTATCTAGTTTTGGGTCACATCACTGTCACATTAACTTAGTCTGGTTCTCAAGGTCATAATATAGAAGATGCTTCACGCCACTAGTAGTGGCGCATAGTTTACACCTACTTGTCACCCTTAAAAAGAATCACACTCCCTCATCAAATATTCACTCATTGGTATACTTGACAGTTCACGCCCATGGAGTCTCAATGTCCAAACCCCCGAACCCTACCTGAAACACCTCCTAGCAGCAACCCCATCTCTCGTTTATCAGCCAACATAGTCCAAAGGGTGACTAGAAACTTAGGTTTTCATTCCAAATGGGCGGAATTGAATGGTGCCATGGGAGACTTAGGCACATATATTCCTATTGTATTAGCCTTGACACTTGCCAAGGACCTTAACTTAGGCACAACATTGATATTCACTGGTATTTACAACGTTATCACTGGTGCCGTATATGGTGTCCCAATGCCTGTCCAACCCATGAAATCTATTGCGGCCGTTGCTATATCGGACAGTTCTGATTTTAACATCCCGGAAATTATGGCAGCTGGGATTTGTACAGGTGCAATTTTGCTGGTTTTAGGTGTTACAGGGTTGATGCAGATGGTGTACAAGTTTATACCTTTGTCTGTTGTTAGGGGAATTCAATTGTCCCAAGGCTTATCATTTGCTATGAGTGCTGTCAAGTACATTAGAAAGGTTCAGGATTTCTCAAAGTCAAAATCCATGGGAAATAGGCAGTGGTTGGGATTGGATGGAATGATTTTGGCTATTGTTTGTGCTGGTTTCATAACTTTTATCAATGGAGCAGGTCAAGAAAGAAATCAAAGTGAGGAGGCTATTGTTGATGAAGAAAGGAATGTTAGAAGAAAGAGAACGAGGAAAATCATGGCTACCATCCCTTCAGCTTTCATCATTTTCTTGTTAGGTGTAGTGTTGGCTTTCATAAGAAGGCCAAAAGTGGTGAATGACATTAAGTTTGGACCTTCAGTCATGGAGATTGTGAAAATAACTGGTCATTCATGGAAGGAAGGATTTATCAAGGGGACAATTCCTCAATTACCTTTATCAGTACTGAACTCGGTGATTGCTGTCTGTAAGTTGTCATCAGATCTTTTTCCAGGAAGGGAATTCTCCGCCACCTCGGTTTCTGTAACCGTGGGGCTAATGAACTTGGTGGGGTGTTGGTTTGGTGCCATGCCTTGTTGCCATGGTGCAGGTGGGTTAGCTGGACAGTACAAGTTTGGGGGCAGGAGTGGTGGGTGTGTTGCCTTACTTGGTGCAGCCAAAATGATGTTGGGTTTGGTATTGGGAACTTCTTTAGTGACAATTTTGCACCAGTTTCCTGTTGGTATCTTGGGTGTTTTACTCTTGTTTGCAGGGATTGAACTAGCAATGACTTGCAGGGACATGAATTCAAAGCAAGAGTCATTTGTGATGTTAATATGCACTGCTGTTTCACTTGTAGGGTCAAGTGCAGCACTTGGTTTTGTTTGTGGAATGCTAGTCCATGTGCTTCTTAAGCTAAGGACACCCTGTATGCCTTGATCTCCCTAAACAATACCATGTCTTTTAATTTAAGCTTTCTGTAATGAATGTACTGCATAAACTGTTTGATATTTCATTGAATTTCCTTACTAGTAGTGTTCAACTAGATTTTTCTTCTATTATTTCATTGGCTTAATGATAAATTTGGCCACTAATATTTGCATGTTTTATCAAAATAATCCTAATTGTATTTTTGAGTTTTTTTTTACCATCAACCTTTGTTCTTTTTTTTTCAATCCACTTTTTCTAACAGATTTAATGAATAAATTCAAGGTTTCAATTTTTCTTTTCGTTCAAAAAGTTTCAATCTTCATAGGTTTGTTTATTGATAAGCTTTTCTAATGAGTTAATTTTTTAGATAATTACATTTATTTTCTTTAAATTAAGAGTTATTATTTTAATTTAATGTATTGTTTATTTTATTATTTTCCACATATAATTATCTTATTGGGTTATCTAAATAACAAATAATATCTCATTAAAATTATTTCACATATGAAATTCTATATCATCCTGTTAATTTTTTTAACGTTATTTTTATTAAATATGTTAGAAAAAGCAAGTTGAAAAAAAGATTAATAGCTAAAAAGGCTCAAAAATATAATTAATGTCATTTTGACAAAACATGCAAACATTAGTAGCCAAATTTGCCATTAAGCCTATTTCAGTCAATAACATCATTTACTTCTCCAGACCATAGAAGCCACAACCGCATAATTTTCCAAGTTTGTATATTATTTTTATAATATAATATGTACTAAAGATAACATTTCAAAATTAATTTATATTATAATATTTATTTATTTATATAAATATCAGTTAATTTTTTGTTTAAAATAATTTAATTAATTGAATTGATTAAATAATAAATGGGATAATCATAAATCTAAAAATTTTGATTATATCATCTCATTGTTGAGTTAAGTTTACGAGTACAAAAAAAAAAACAAGATTTAAAAGAAACTACATAAAATTTAAGAGAATAAGATGATAAATAAGATATATTTTTGATAAATTTTAAACATATTTAAATTTATTAAATTATTTTTAATTATTATATTTAATTTTATTATTAATTAAAACATTTAATTTTATAAAATAATTTTACTGATATTTATATGTTATTTATTAATTTGTGTAAATTTTAATTAAATTTGAAGGTTAGTCTTGAAGGTTTAAAGTATGGTATTACTTGAATATGTTCATGAGTTTAGACCTTATTGGAAGAAAAATTTTAAATATTTTGTATCCAGTTATGCGAAATTAGAGGTCTATCCAAATCTGCAGAGAATAATAATTTTAATATCCACTGCATTTTGAAGTGGATTTATTGTAATTCTAAATTGTTTTCCTAAATGGAATATGGATATAATGTTTGTATTTAAGAGATGTTGTGGATTGTCGATTGAGTCTTAGCTCAATTGGTATCGATATAGTTGTTAGTGTAGGAAAACGTAGATTCAAATATTCTGAAGTGCGTTATTCTCCTATTTAAGGGTTAAGAAAAATGTTATAAATAGTTCTAAGCATTATATCAAAAAGAAAATTTTGAATTGTCTTATAAAAATTGTGGTAATATCTTTCTTTTATGTATGTTTAAAATGGTGGGTTATCAAAATAAACAAAATATTTAATTTTTACAATTTGTAATTACATTTCAATTGAAATATAGAAGGTTTTACATAAGGCTGAACCGAATTATACTTAAATTATAATATTATAGATAGGTTCGAATTTGAATAAAACTTGTCACCCAAAAGCACACCAATTCCTCCTTTTTCTTGCACAATAGCTCTACTAGGTTACCCTTACCATTGTCAAAACAATTATCGTTTCTCTTAACCCAAATACACTACAAATAGATTAAATTATAGGTTAGATCGGGCCAATACAAAATTTTAAGTCTATTTTCTAGATTCAAACTTGACCTAAATTAAAAATACTAAATCCGAGCTCGACCCGACTAGCCCTTATTAATTTTTTAGATTATTATTTTTATATAAAACAAATTTAAAAATACATTATATCAAATACACTAAAAACATTAAAATAAACATTTTTCAACAAATTAAAAATACATTAAAAATTTATATACTTAAATACAACTAAAATAGTTATAACTTAACAAGTAAATGCCTTTAAAATAGTAGCAAAATTAATAATAAATAAGAGTTATACAATATCCAAATAGTAACAATAAATAATAGCAAAATGACGTCAAAACCACAAAAAAGAAAAAAAAAGTTTAGGTTGATTTGGGTTGAATTGGGCCAAAAATCTTACTAGAGACTCGATCTGTTTAGAAAACAAACATTATTTTTTATCCAAGTTTATTTTTTGAGTTTATATTGTTGTCCAAACTCTTTAAGCCGAATTTATTTATTTTTTACTTTTGAAACAAATGATTTATTATATTGATAACTGTCACCAATTAAAAAATAAAATATATAATAAAGAACCATAGACAATGTCAGTCTTGTTGTATTTCTCAATCACTAGAATCATACAATTAGAAAAATTAATAATAAAACTTACAAAAAATCAAATATAAATAAATAAATATACAGTAATAAATAAAATAAATAACTGATTCATCTTAAATAAAAAATGCTTTATAGTTCATAGGTAATTTAAAAGTTTAAATTAAGAATAAATTTTAAAACTATACATGAATTATGATTTTTTTTTGTGTAAAAACTTAACTAATTTAATTACCTAAAGTTAACATTTAGCTACCCTACCATTTCAAAAATTTCTTGAGAGATGCTTAGAATCTAAATTACGTTCTATAGATGGATCCTAATTATGTATTGCACTGTTTTGCTTCGCCTAATTTACTGATATCTTAATTGTTTTCAACAAATTCCAAAATATTCCTTGAAAAATAAAGCGAATTCTGTTCTTCCATATGTGTCAAGCTAGCAACCCAAAAAAGAGTCTATCAAGCCAGTACAAAAATTGAGAATAGAGTTGCTTCTTCACCGCAATACTCTATCGCCAAAAACAGGACAAGAAGAGAAATTAAACCTCCAAAGAAGTATGCCGAGGTTGATCTAGTTGCTTATGCTTTAAATGTGGCTGAAGATATAGATGCGAATCAAGAGCCATTTAATTATTCTGAGGCGATTAGCTGTGAAGACTCAGAAAAGTGGATGTTTGCTATGCAAGAGGAGATGGAATCACTCCACAAAAACAGAACATGGGATCTTGTAAAACTTCCTAAAGGTAAAAAGGCTGTTCGTTGTAAATGGGTGTTTAAAAAGAAAGAAGGGACTCCAGGAGTTGAAGAACCCAGATATAAAGCAAGGCTTGTTGCAAAGGGCTACAGTCAAATTCCAGGAGTGGACTTCACAAATGTGTTCTCTCCAGTTGTTAAGCATAGTTCGATTCGAGCTTTGCTTGGTATTGTGGCCATGCATGATTTGGAGCTTGAGCAGTTAGATGTAAAAACTGCATTTTTGCATGGAGAACTTGAGGAAGATATTTACATGCAACAACCAGAGGGTTTTATAGTCACAGAAAAAGAGGACTATGTTTGCTTGCTGAAAAAGTCCCTTTACGGTTTGAAACAATACCAAGACAAGTGGTACAAGAGGTTTGATTCCTTTATGACTTCTCATGATTTCAAAAGAAGTAGTTTTGACAGTTGTGTCTACTTTAAGAAAAGCGTGATGGTTCTTTTGTGTATCTACTTCTTTATGTTGATGACATGTTGATAGCAAAGAAAAGATAAAGAGAGATAAGAAAGGTTAAAGCCCAACTAAGTGAAGAATTTGAGATGAAAGATTTAGGACCAGCAAAGAAGATACTTGGTATGGAGATTCTCGAGATAGAAAAGCAAGTAAATTGTACCTAAGTCGGAAGGGGTACATTGAGAAAGTTCTTTGTGTTCAATATGCGAGTGCTAAGCTCGTTAGTACTCCTTTAGCACCCATTTCGGACTTTCATCGGCCTTATCTCCTCAATCGATAATGAGATTGAGTACATGTCACATGTTCCATACTCTAGTGCAGAGGATCTCTTATGTATGCTATGGTTTGTTCACGCCCGATTTATCATATGCGTTAGTGCGGTTAGCGTATACATGGCGAATCTCGGTAAAGAACACCGGAAAGCGATTCAATGGATTTTAAGATACTTACGAGGCACTACTAATGTTTGCTTACAGTTTGGAAGAACTAAAGATGGAGTTATAGGGTATGTTGATGCTGATTTTGCTGGAGACCTTGATAGAAGAAGATCTCTCACAGTGTTACGTCTTTACAATCGGAGGTTGTGCAATTAGTTGGAAAGCCACTTTGCAAACTACATCGCTTTGTCTACCAATCAAGTGAGTACATGGCGATTATCGAGGCTTGTAAAGAAGCTATTTGGTTGAAGGGACTATTTAGTGAACTCAATGAAGACCTTCAAATCAGCCACAAGATTTTGTGACGGTGAGTGCCATCTTTCTTACAAAAGATCAAATGTTTCATGAGAAAACAAAACACATTGATATTCGGTATCATTTTGTTCGTGATATTATTGCTCGTGGTGATATTGTTGTGAGCAAAATTAGCACTCATGAAAATCCTGCAGATATGATGACTAAGTCACTTCCTATAACCAAGTTTGAGCATTGCTTAGACTTGGTTGGTGTTCATTGTTGAAGTTAAACCCTTAAGGGTTTTTTGGAAGAGGTGAAGAACTTGTTTATTGAAAGTTCGCGATGAAGAACTTGTTCATTGAGAATTTGTGTCAAGGTGGAGATTGTTAGAATTAAGTGACCCAAATTCTTATTTAAATAAAATACGATGGAAAATAAAATAAAAGTAAAATCCATATAGAACTAGACTTCTTTTATTTTATTTTAGAATAAGGTTTTAAACCTTATTAAACTCCATCTATTTTATATTGATTAGGATAAGGTGTTTCAATCCTACTAGAATATGGCTTTGCAAGCCTATAAATAGACATAGTCTATTCCTCTTGTATTTGAGTAAAAAATTTTTCGACATAGTGAATTTTCTTCTCCTCGCCCGTGGTTTTTTTCCGAAAGGGTTTCACGTAAAATTTATGTGTTCTTTATTTTTATTTATTTTATTCTATTTTATTTTTCACAAAAACTATACATGAATTATGATTTTTTTTTTGTGTAAAAACTTAACTAATTTAATTACCTAAAGTTAACATTTAGCTACCCTACCATTTCAAAAATTTCTTGAGAGATGCTTAGAATCTAAATTACGTTCTATAGATGGATCCTAATTATGTATTGCACTGTTTTGCTTCGCCTAATTTACTGATGTCTTAATTGTTTTCAACAAATTCCAAAATATTCCTTGAAAAATAAAGCGAATTCTGTTCTTCCATATGTGTCAAGCTAACAACCCAAAAAAGAGTCTATCAAGGGACCCCATTCCGCAACAGCTACCCAGGATTTTCCAAATTTGTCCTAACCCAATCCAAAATATTATTTGAGAAAAATTGGGGACAACAGTTTCTTGGCACGAAGTACATCCAAACCTCTTTAGCAGTCGGGCAGTCCCTGAACATACAGAATATCTTCTGTCTCGTAATAACAGACTAGGCATGACATATTTTGTCCAATCCCTCTTCATATACGTTCTATATTAGTAAGCAATTGTATATATGAACTTTGATTTTTATGCAATTTTATACATGGAATTTTGATTTGATCCAATTATTGTAAATTATTAACACAATTATTGATGTAACATAATTTTATGTTTATATATTGCATACATAAATAATTATATTTATCCAATATAAATTTTGTATGTATTTATTTCTTTAAATATGTATGATTAAAACAAAATTAAAGTTTTAAGTATACATTTAAATCACAATTAGAGTTTCAAATATATAATTACATCAAATTAAAATTTATATATACAATTACACGTTAAATTAAAATTAATGTATAATTTTAAAATTTATTCCAAATTATTTATGATGTAAGTTAACGTAAGCATGACCATGCAATTAAAGCAAAAAATTCTTTGTGTTTAAAGGAAAACTTTTATTGATAGATTTGCTTAAGATTATGATTCTACCGATAAATGTTAAGTTTAATTCTTTTACATATATCATTGAAGAGATTCTTCATAAAAAAGATGTTGTGAATAGACTAAGGATTTTATACTCAATTCAACGGCTGCTTGTGCAGCTAAATAAAATATTAAGGCAAATGTCAACTTTCAATTCATCACAATTACCTCTAAATTTTCTAAAACTTTTAATGCTTTTAAGCTAACAAAGTATACTTTTTATTTCTAATTTGTGTTTTTCTCTTCTAATAATATTATTTTTAAAATTCAAATTTATATCCTTTCTTTAAAAGTGTGTTTAAACGAGAGATTTTATTTGTATTAAAGGTTTCAAATATCTAGATGTGGCTTTACTTATTTAGGTAAAAATTTTGAAGGATTTTAGAATTTAAAATAATTTAGGCATGGTTAAGAATCAAATAGTTCAATCAAAGTAGTGCTTAAAATGGTGGACACTACTTTAAGCACTAAATCCAAACAGAAATCATATAAAACACAAAATGATGTTTACGAAATTCTGTTTTCTTATAATTTATAGAGCTTAATTCAATGAAAAATATTCACTTTCTTCAATAATAACAACAAATAATCTTAATTTATCGTACACTCATGATAATTTTTCTCAGCTTTGCATTTTGAAGAACAATACATTTATCACTAAGTCCACCCATTGTCACAACACAAAAAAATTTACTATCACTGTTTTTAAAATTATTATATTTTAAATAAAAATAAACTATAATAAACTTATTTTGGTTTACAAGGTTTTTCTAGAAGATGCTCAGAAATCAGCAAAATTTGATTTACATTATCAGAATGATGTCTTTTGGATAGAAAAGGTGCATTTTGCTATTGATGGATCTTATAGATTCCATCTTCTTCATCGTAAAACTTTTATTCTGAAAAATATTTTTTACTCAAAAAAAATCTTATTTTTTTTATTCGCAATAAAATGATGAAATTTATAAAAAAATCAAATAATTTTATTATATTTTAATTGATATATATACCATTAAACTTCGGTGAAAAAACTAGTTTATAATAAAAGTAAGAAGGTAACTATAATGAAAACTCTTCTATCATAATCATAGGAACCAAATCAATGAATTTATTTACTTAATACAGTTTTGATCAATTACACCACACCTCTTCTCGAATCTTCCCTTACAATCTCCGCAAAAGTTTTCAATTTCTTATGATTCTTCTCATCTTCCATCTATTTAACGTGCTTGATTCTTTCTTTTGCATTGTTTCTTGGTCTTCTCCCATTGTCTTTCTGTTGATAACTACTAATAATTTATTTTTATTTTCTTTGAGTTAAATTCGTGTTACTTTAGTTATAGTTTAAAATAGAAAATAATAGCTTACCTTTTCTTGATAATGATTTCTTTATATTTAATGGTTGTTAAATTAATTATATATTTTTATATTGTATGACGTCCGACGAAGTATAAAAATAGGGATTTATGTAAGGAAAGTAGTTTTCACTCCAACAGAAGATTTATTCGTTGGAGTAACGTGATTACTTGATAAGTGCTGTGAATTTTGATGAGATCAAAAAGAAGAAAAAAGAGACTTAACCCCAAAACACTGTGGAGAAAATGAAGAGAAGCTACTAAACTAAGGCCTTTTAGCATCAAGGATCGACGGAATTCATCGACAAGACTCAATTTTCTTCATCTATTTTTTTTTTTTAATTTTTTTTATGAGTAGTTCTTATTTTTATTTCAAGATATTTTTCAATTTTGCCATGTACTGTGTTTTTTTTCTCCAATTGCAATGGATATTCTTGATAGATATTTGATTATTTATTCATCCTTGTTCTTTATTGATACTAGTTGGACTAACTATTAATTTGACAAAATTTACAAGAATTAGAAAATAACTTTTTGTTTTAGGGCTAGAATTTGATCTAAATTAGATGAACTAAATCTTGAATTGTAATTAATATAATAATATACCTAATTATCTTGGGTATTCATAATCGAGGTTTGTTCTGAATCAATTTGGCTTAAATTATTGGCATAGGAGTATAACTCAATAATTAGTTTTTTTAATTGCTTGAAAAAGAATTAATTCAAATTTTTGACTCGATTCGACTCGATCAAATGCTCACCCCTAATTTCACCCAATAGATAATGGGTTATCCCTAGAGCACATCCTTTCACATTATATTTGAATTATCAAAATAATTAATATTATTTTAATTAATTATTATTTTAAATAATTCATACATATTCATTGACCAATTTTTTTCAACATTGCCCTGAGCATCAAGCACCTTAAACTCTCGAACACTACAGGAAAACAGACTTTTAGCGGCCTTTTTTTTGCCTTTAGCGGCGCTTGACGTCGCTATATACACCATCGCAAAAATTAGTGACGTTTTTTAGAAAAAAATGCCGCTAAAGATCATGACATTTAGCGGCGCTTTTTTTACAAACGCCGCTAAAGACCAGGACCTTTAGCGACGCTTTTCTTGCAAACGCCGCTAAAAATCATGAACTTTAAAAAAATTATTTTATTTTAATTAAATAATATTTATTTTTATGTTAAATATTATATTATGTTTAATTTTGAAATTTGAACTTTAAACTACATACTTTTAAGGATAAATAAAAATATTAATTAAATTAAATTTTCCATTAAAATTTAAACTTCAAAACTAAATATAAAAATTAATGAATTTAAATTTAATACATAAACATTGATTCAATATGTAATTTAATACATAAAAAACACACACATACACAGAGACACACAAAGTATTACAATTTCTAAAACAAAATTCATCCTGGTGAGAATATAATGCCAAATCATCATCACCTCTCATTGCAATGCCTGTATATATAACTTAGTGAAGTACTTTGATCTTGATCTTGGTTAAGACTTGTTCCAGCAATAAAAAAAATTGTTAAACGGAATCTCGGTCACCTGTCTGAGCAAAATAAGGAAATTAGCTATACCATCTACTGTAATGAAAGTGAAATCAGTAAAAAGTAAACCCATTATAAAAAAACTGATCTAGGCTAATCGTAAATTCTACTGTCGCTGTAAATAAATGACAGGCATAAGTCTAGTTTCATGTTGATGGACTTGTAAAGGCCTCAAAAAGAAAATAAGTAGCATATATGAAAAAAGACAAAAAGGGTCAAATGAAGGTTAAAGGAGATGTCATGACAAACCTCACTAGATTTGACACATTTTTACCCTTAAAGTCCAACTCTTCCTTCTCCTTATCATCCTTTTAACCTCCATGTTTTAATTATTATCTTCCCATATGATCTCCAGGACATCATCATTCACATCAACTTGCACTTAATTTTCAAGCACTGGAACACAATTCAGACATAAGTCCATAAATGAAACCATATTTTCCTACAATTCCTGTCATTGATTATAGACATATCATTTTCTATTCTTCTAGGTCTTTACTCATTCTAACCTATATAATCATTGAGAATATTCATAATTTATTGAAGCATGAAATTTTTAAAAGATACATCGATTTAAGATTTTCAAACAACAAAAATGTTTGCTTTGTATTTCTAGTCTGACTTCCTTTTGAAAGTTAACCTTTAAACTTTCTGTAGAGGATTTATCCTGAGTAGGAAATAATAAGAGCATGGTAAGATAGTCTAGGTTCTATCTATCTAACATGAGAATTGCAACAAATGATGGCTCCAAATCCTGAGTCATATAAATAAAAACATGCAAAAACATTTAATAATGAAGATAAGAGAATTACTTGTTACAACACAAGTGTGGTAGCCACCACATGCAACTTCTTCTGAATATGGCAATGTATTGATCATGGATGGCATGGTTGCATTCTTGGCCTCCCCAAATCCCTAAATTTTTTCATTAAGATAACATCACTCAAAAATGCCATATGATTAGAAACATTAGGTGATGTTAAAACTGACAGGTTTAGAACTTACAAGATTAGCTACCACTTTATCCCCAAACACAAACAAAGACCCAGTTTCTGCAATACCTAGACAAATTAAGATCTGAAAACAAAAGTTTGGAATATGTCCAGTAATAAGGTCATAAAAATTGATTGACCATAAGAGAAATCATTTCAAATTACCATCAATGCATGTTGAATGCAACAAGCCAGCTGCAACTCTTTTGACCTAATGCAGGGATAAATAATGAAGCCAAAGGTCCATAGTTAGCAGAAAGAAATTGACACATCCACCGCAATTTTAGTTACACCAGTAAAAAGTTCAAAGTTACAGGTAGAGATTACCCTGATACCCTCTAATTTCTTTATAAGCCTTGGTGTATATTCACTAAAAAAATTATAAATATGTAAACTTAAAAATCTTTACTGTGAGAAAACAGAAAGCTCAAGATGAAATGAAAATAGAAACTCATAATAAAAAATAAACAAAGAACTATAAAAATAATCTGATTTATAAAAGGAAGAGTAAAACAAACAAATATGAAAGTGAAAGAAGGGAAAGGACATTATATAAGAGGACATTATATATGCAAAGGATTTTTTTTCTTTTCATTTGTGTGTGTAAAATCAGTTTAATCAACCGCGCACTATATTGATATGAGTTGATCAAATGGAATGGGTATAAAGAGATGACACTGATCACAAGAACCAAATAAATGAAACAAAAATTTTCATCATCAATGTAGCAACATATTGCAGTATCATTCTTCCATCCAAGAAGAAGAAAAGTCTAAATGTAGCAACATATAAAATTGAAGAGCCAAATATTGAGGTACGAATCAGCAGATTATGACACTCAGCAAGAGATTCTGAAGAAAGCTTTCTTGCATTGTACAAAGAAGGATCACAGACCATTTGGCACAATATTAGCTGTTTCAGTTTCAGATGCACAATCAATTTTCTTTCAGATTGTGAGTTCATTGCAACAAAGTAAAATATTTAGGGCAAGGCTTGCCCCATTGCGGGAATTAAAGAGAACAAATTAGAAAAATTCTACCTATTACAAAAGAAAATTCGTCACTTGGGAGTTGGGACTTGAGAGACAGAAATAGGAATTACAAAAGAAAACGAAAAATTATCAATAGAACCAAAACCTAAAGATACACACTTTAAGTTGCATCAACTCTAGTTGGGCAAATTTTTGCATTACTTCTATGAATAAACCCGACTGACCGAAGGAAATATAGTAACCCAAATGACAACCTTGACACCCCAAATCTAGTCAAGATTTTGTTTATTCACCATTCTTAACTGCACCAGTCTTTGTTAAGGCACAGCTATCACAGCATTCAAGCACATACTGCCCCCAAGGAAAGTAGCAGACACAGCTTTCAGTTCTCAAATTAATGAGATCACAGCACAAACAGTGGATAAAATGACTTCTAAGCATTCACAATCCTTATATTGCATACATTACAGAACTACAACACGCCATAGAAATGAACTACATTATCCATAAAAAGTTAATGTAGGACTTGGGGAATTATGTCTTACCAGAATTGTGCCATTTCACTATGGGGAATTTGCTGGTACATTGTTTCATAAAATATCCGCAGTGGATCCCTCTGAAATTCAACAGTGAAAACAATGATAAATTACTCAAAAATTAGGAAAATAAATCCCCCCCCAAAAAAATGCTTAAGTCCAAGTACCTCCTCAGGAGGATCCCTCTTCTGACCGGGCAAATCATAAACCTTCTTCTCCCGCTTCACTTCCTTCTCAGCAGCCGCTTTCTTTTCTTCCCCCTTTTTCTTCTTTTTCTTCATTTCTTTTTCCTTCAAAAATTTATAGCGGAAACAAAAATACCAAACACATTATCTTTTTTTTTCCTACAAATACAGAACAGAACAGAAGTCTTTTTTGACAAAGAGAAAGCAGAAAAGGAATTCCAAAAACCTTATCTGCTTTAGTAGCGGAGCTCCTTTTGGAGATTGGTTTTTCGTCTTCATCGTCGCTCTCTTCCTTCTTGGGCTTTGTCGCTTTAGTAGCGGAGCTCCTTTTAGAGATGGGTTTTTCGTCTTCATCATCAGTCTCTATCGGCTCTTCTTTCTTCACTTTGGCTTATTTGGGATGCAATTTTGAGTTAGAAATAGCAGCATTGTTGCTATTACTCGATGGTTTCTTCTTACGATTCTCCCCCATCCAACTCAGGCTTTTGAGGTCCTCATTATCCTCTTCGGGTTCCTCCTTTTTCACTGACTTCGAGTCCTCAAATGGCATGCTTAATCTTCAAGAGAACAAACAAGTTTCTGCCTTTCTGCCCCCAAAGAAAATATACAGAAAAGGGATTGGGATTTTCCTATTGTTTCGGCGCAGAATAAATGTAAAAAATCCCTCCGAGCAGCTGCTTGGGTTTTTAGCTTGTGACAATCAGAAAATGGTTGAAGACGGGCCCTCCAAGCCCTAACCAACCACACGTTACGGGACCTAACGGCATCGTTTAAATGTCCATGACTTAAAGTTGCCTACTTTTCTTTCTCTTCATCGTTTAAATAATTTTTTTGTGGAGTTATTCTTAACTTTTTGTGGCGTTTTTCGTAAAAATGCCACCAAAATTATTTCATTTTAAATAAAACTACGCCGTTTTGCTCTGTTAAAAGTTTTTTTATTTTATCTGCTAAAAATTATTAGTTAAATAATTTTATAAAATATTTATTATTACTATTTTTTATAAATTAGTTTTATAAATAAAAAAATCAAGTACTCTGAAAATAAATATCGTGTATTTTAATAAGAAAATAAATAATTAAATGGTCAGTAGTTAATTATTAAGTTAAAATTATCCAATGTAAGCAATCAATCTCTTACATATCAAATTTCTAATTTTAAATTTATATTTATAATATTTTAAATTTATATTTTTTAAATTTATAAAAAAGAATAATATCATTGAGCATTTTAATTTTTCAAAAATACAAAAACAGTTCATGTAGTCTAATTTGATTCATTTTAATTTTTATACTTTCAAATTGGGATAAATATATCAAAGAACTTTTGATTCAATATGCAATTTGATACATGAATTTTAATTTGATGTAATTATACACATGAAACTTGAATTGTGGTTTATACGTATACATGAAACTTTTATTTTGATTAATTGTACACATTTAAAGAAATGAAAATATTCATTTATTTTCATATCAAATTAATATAATTGTTTGAGTATGCAACATGTCAACATGAAATGTTTATAATTCAATAATATAATTAGGTGATTTTATAAATTTGGATCAAATCAAACTTTTATGCTTAAAATCGCACAAAATCGAATTTATGTATGATATTACACATTGGATTGAAGTTCATGCGTATTTTTATATTTATCCTTTTCAATTTCAAGATTTAAGTTTTAAGCTTAACATAAACACTAGTCATTAAATTTATTAACTAAAATGTCCTAGGGTTTTTTGTGAGCATTAAACAAAAAAAACAGATAAAAATACACAATAGCATTATTATTTATACAAAGTTACATAACTTTAATAAAACAATTTCTCTATTGGAACACTCTAGTCGTTATAATGTCCACTCTGTAAGATATTTCTATGTTATATAAACTTGGAAATTATACATAGTTCAACAAATGCTAATTAATATTTAAGCTTGCCACAATCAAAATCACCCTTTCTTAATAGCATCCCAGGTAAGAATCTGAAAAGGAAACTATCTCTTAAGAAGTTAATAATTGTCACTTCAACCCTAACCCTTAAACCCTAAATCATAATCCCTAAAATCATAATTCATTACAAACCTTCAAATACAAGTTAACTCTTAAACCTTAAACCCTAAACTATATATCTTAAACCATAGTTAACTCATAAACCTGCTTAAACCCTAAACCATATATCTTAAACCATAAACCTTAAACTATAATGATAATTAATTCAATATTTTAAATTCAATACTATCTCTTTTACGATTATATAAGAAAATATTTAATATATTGTATAACCATAAATTTTAATAATTATTATTTTAGGGGTTATAGATTAGCCCAATAAACAAAACTAAACAAGCCCAAACCCAAACCCATTAGTCAAACTAGGGTTTCATAAAAGCTGAAACCCTAGTCTGTCTTCTGCCACTAGCCACACCTGCTCTCTGACGCCTCTGACGTTGCCTCAACACCACCCCACCATCCTCCATATTGCACCATCACCTGCAAGCAGTAACAAGAAAAGACAGTAAGGGAAAATAATAGCAGTGTGAATGGCTATATAAGCCGAACAAAAAGCCATGTAACGGGGATTTTTTTTTCCTTTGAAAGCAATAAAAGTAACCGATTTCTCCAAAAAACGCAAAGATCACAGCAAAATTTTGAGGAAAAAGAGAAAACAAAGCAAACACTATAGGGTATTGCTTCTTTCATTAGCATTTTTGTTTATTTTGAAAATACTCATACACTAAACTGTTATACACACATACATATATTTTTTTTTTTCCATTTTTTAAAAAAAAAAGACAGTATATATATTTACATATAAACATATAAAAAAATAGAATAAAAAACTTACTTTTCGGGATTCCGGCCACCTCGTGCGTTGGCCAGCGACGGCGACGGTGATGGTGTGCGGTGGCCCTCTTGGCCGGGATCTGGGGTTGCCCAAAGAGAAAGGGAGAATTCTCCCTCTTTTTTTTCTGAAACGGCAATGAAATGAGCTGTTATAAAAAATTTTGTGGGTTTTATAAGCTGACTGAATCGGCAGCATTTTGGGCTCCCTCCCCAGATGCAAAACGACATCGTTTTGGGGAGGGAACTCGTGACCCGACCCGCCTGGGAGGATGATCTGCGTGTTTTTTTAACGGAAGGGTTATTTGCGCATTTAGCCCTTCCGCTTTTTAATGTGTTTACAATCAAGCTATTTTACTTTTAATTCGGCCCTGGAATTTGTCGCGCTTTTTAATTTGGTCCTCGGCCACACGCTGCATTTTAGGATGGGGAATATTGCGCTTTCAGTACTTCCAGGTTGCGCGCATGTTGCAATTTGGTCCTTTTCTCTTTTTTTTTTTTCTTTTTAAATTCACCCCAAACTTCGTTTTGTTTCGATTTTCGTCCTTTTTCACTTTTCCTTTTTTTTTTCCTTTTCTCTTTTATTTATTTTATTATTATTTATACTATTATAATTTATTATTTATTATTATATCCATTCTTCATTGTATCTTACTATTATTAGTACTAGTATTGATTTTTCACTTAATATTTATATATGTATATACATGTATGTATTTATGTAGTGTATTAATAGTTTTTTCAATTTATTATCATTTCTAATATATATATATCGTATATGTTTGTATATATATTATGTATATATTTTAATATTATTAGTTATATATCTTTTATACTATTTTATGTATATATTTTATATTATCCTTATTATTATTATTATTAATATTAGTATATGTTTTATTATATATGTATATATCTTTTATATATATATATATTTAGTAATATTATTAATAGTTGTTTTTAACATTATTATTATTTCTAATATGTATATACTATGTAAATATTTCAATACTATATTATGTATATATTTTTTATATATATTACGTATATATATCTTTTTAATATTGTATTTTTATATATGTCATGTATATATTTCTAATACTATATTACATTTTTAGATATTATCTTATGTATATATTTTAAAAAAACTATATTATGTATGTATTTTTAACACTATATTACGTACATACTTTTAATATTATTATTTATATATTTTAATATGTTATATGTGTATATTTATGTAATATTATTAATAGTTGTTTTAATATTATTATTATTTCTAATATGTATATATTATATATATATTTTCAATACTACGTATATACTTTTTAATACTATTATTATGTTTATATTTTAATATATATACGTATGTATACAGTAACATTATTAGTGTTTTAATATCATGTTTCCGTCACTTTACTAATTATTATTATATGTATATATATATTCATCGTTTTTATTTCGTGTTTAATACTATTATTATGTTTAACATCGCATGCATTGTTATTGTTTTTAATATTATTGTCATATTTATTATTTGCTTCGATGAATTTCTAACTCTTTTATTTTTGTTTCTCACCCATTCTGTATCAGTTTGCTTTTCTTATTATATTATTAGCATGTCATTATTTTTATTATTATTTTCTTTTTATTGTAAATATTGTTTTATTTTTATCCTAATGCTCTTATATTATATGTTAATATTTTTCATTCATTATCTTTGTTTGCACCGTTTATTTATTTATGAATTTTATTTTAAAAATATTTTTACTCATGTTTTTAATTTTAATAAATAAGGTAACGTACCAATTTAACATTAAGTCATGGATTTCATCGCTATGTTGGGTGAATATCAACCAATCGTGTTAAAAACGGAATGCCCTTCTTAAAAGAAACCAAAATTTTAAAAATTCTCGTGTTTTGATCAGATCACGATTAAAATTTAAATTGAACTCGTATTTTTGAAAATTAAGACAACACATGTTTAACGAGATACCAATTTTGGGCGTCGCGAGGATGCTAATACCTTCCTCGTGCGTAACCGACTCCCAAACCCTATTTTTTTTCTAGCTTTTGACGTAGACCTAAACTTTGTTTAAAAATAAATAAATTTTCTTTTTAAAAAAGAGGATTTATTAGGTGTCCGATCACACCTAGAAAAAAGGATCGGTGGCGACTCCCTTCTTAATAAAATTGAAAGTCGATTTTTAAATTTTCAATAAATTACCTCAATTAGCGGCCGAAAGCAAAAATTTTACGTCGCTGCAACTATCTTAATATATCTTTACGTGGAATCAATAGTAGCAAACCAATTAGTGAGGCCACATAACTTTGGACTATTTGTATATAATTATTGGTGTTGCTAATATGTGATTGAGCGTAGATGATGATTGTGATGCTATAATATATATATATATATAATATTAATTTGTATTATGAGTTGGTTTGTATGTAGGTTATAATTTTGAGTTAAAAATTAAAATAAGTAGTAATTTAAATATGTTATCATTAATTACTACATATTTAAAATAATACATACAATTAATTTGTACATTATACGAGAATACAAATTAATTATATATAAAAAGTGTTTTATACAATATATTAAATAATTGTATTTAATTTAATTCAAACAATGTTTGATTTAATTTAATTATGATTTAATATAGAATTATAATTATAATTATAATTGTAACGACTCGATAGTCACAGGTGTCGGAAAATATATTTTTGATACTCCATTTTCGTATATGGAATTCGTAAATATATATTAAAAATATTTACGAAGCTAGTTGTGTGGTTAATTAGGTTTTGGTTAGGTGAATTTGCATGAATTAAGAGTACACTGCAGCAAAATTGACTTTTAGCGGCGTTTTTTTAGGCCTATAAAGCGCCACTAAAACTATTTGCGGCGTTTTTACAAGCGCCGCAAAAAAACGCCGCTAAAGTTTGCGGCGTTTATTTGAAAAAAAGCCACTAAAGAACATGACCTTTTGGCGGCGCTTTCACCACAAACGCCGCTAAAGAACATGACATTTAACGGCACTTTCAGCACAAATGCCGCTAAAGAACACGACCTTTAGCGGCGCTTTCACCACAAATGCAGCTAAAGAACATGTCCTTTAGCGGCATTTTTACGAAAAACGTCACTAACTTTGGTTGATTTGCAATATCACGTTTTTACCCATATCTAACCCTTCCTATAGCATGAAATTCAGCCAAAAACAACAAATCTAAATGATATTCAAATTCAACTAAAGATATATGATATAAATTAATAAATGAAGTATAATTCAAAATATTCTTACAATAATATTAAAAGTTACAATGTTAAAAAGATTCTTACAGTAAGAAAACAAATGTCTAAGATGACGGATTTTGCAACTGCTGAAACATTTTCATCATATTTTGAAACTGTAGCTGGAGTTCGTCATACTTTCTGCTCTGCTCTGCTTCCCTCGTTGCTGCCTCCGCTCTAAGTTGAGTTATTTGCTCAACTGTGCTCACTTGTATCTGAGTGATCTGGTCTCTTAACCTCTGAACTTCAGCTTGAGCTTGACTCCCCAAAGGCATGTATTGTCGCAAGCTAGATCCAAAATATTGGGTTGAGTTAACACCTGATCTTTGAAATCGAACTCGACCATACCTTTCAAGACCCAAAACTTCAGTAATAATTTTGTTATCAATGTCCTCAAGATTAACAGAACTATCACTTTAAGCAATCGCTTCATACTCCGCCTTTCTATCCTTTAATTTCTCCTAATAAATCAATCAAAGAGTTAGAAATGAAATATATAATAAAAATAAATGCAAAATAACTTAACATTATTTAAAACTACTAATGAAGAATTAAACCATTATAATTAAACATTATAATATTTAAAATAAATCAAATTTTATTAAGTAAATATACCATAATTTCTCCAGCTTCAGAAGTCATTGGAGATCCATATTTCTTCCTATGTGTAATGTCAAAAAGCTGGAGGCGTCCAACTTTTTTACCAAATGAGTGTTCCTACAATATAGTAATAAAAATATTATTTAATAGAAAGTAATTAATATTTGACACAATTAATAATTTCAAAATACCTCAGCCTCAGCTACACAAGCAAAACTTTTCGACCGTACTGTGTGCGTGAATTTTTGTTTTTCCCTGCTGCTTGTTCAAACTCGCTCACGGTCCTACATTATGAAATTATTACTACGTATATAGTAAATACTATAAACCGAAATAATTATAAGAGTTTGGAAGTACGTAATACCTCTCTTTTCTTTGAATTCCAAAATCAAACCGCATCTTCCTATTGATACCTCAGCATTCCTGGTGGGACACTTCGCAATTTCTCTTCAAGGCTTATATTTTTCTTAAAATGTTCTTTCTTTAAATTGCTTTTATGGTGTCTCTATTTTTTTACCAGTGCCTTCTTGACATAAGTATCCGAGACCTCTAAAGCAAATCTCTCCTACAAAAA
Organism: Gossypium arboreum; assembly: GCF_025698485.1. Classification (NCBI taxonomy): domain Eukaryota; kingdom Viridiplantae; phylum Streptophyta; class Magnoliopsida; order Malvales; family Malvaceae; genus Gossypium; species Gossypium arboreum. Next base: position 135,124,942 of record NC_069075.1, read on the forward strand.
ACACAAGTTTAGAAAGTAAATATAAATGAAACTTAAACCAAAGTATTATAAATTACATTCACATTTCGTTACCTTAATATTATCGAGAGCTTGATTTTTGTTACTATCAGGTATTTGATGCCATGACTCGTAGTTAATAGGCAACATATTAGCATTTCGTGCTATAATGCCCAAATATCCTGCTAAAAGTCGAGCTTCTGATCCAACAGGCTGACCAAGATTGTTTCTAGATACTTTGACACACTCGACAGGATTTAACTCGTCTAAATCTTTAAGTAGCTTATGTCATCGAGCTTTGCGCGTTCTACCACTTTCAACTAAAAAATGGCATATTATAATATTGTAGCACCCCAAACCCGGCCCAGAAGTTATGGCCGGATCCGGCATGCCACATCAAAAACGTTAAAAAAAAAATCCATTCTAAGTCCAGAAAATCGTACTTAATGTTCAAAAGATTAATTCATTAAGGGTTAAAGTGAATGGAAGTTGTGCACCAGGTAGGAAACCGGAAAAGAGGTGGTGAGTCCATCGGACTGCTTAAGTACCAAGCTCCCTTCGGATCCAATCCTAGACATGCATACTGCCATTGCCACACCTTAACGTCATGGATATTTCTAGGAAACCGATTTGATTAAGTCATTTTTAGGAAAAGTGATTAATTTTGGAAAATACTTTCATTCGGAAGCTTTGCTTGTTGTCGTGTTATTTTGAAATCAACTGTTGTTTTTGAAAACGCGCCTAAAGCTATCCAGTTTCAACAGTTAAAATAAGTAATACCTATCTTAGTAATACATATTAAAACCATCAAAATAAATAAGCGGCCTTATTACATTTAAAAGCCCAAAACCTCAAACGTAATTAAAAGGATGTCCAGTTCACGGAAGAAAATCAAACTTTCGAGCGGGTGGCCACTCCGAATTCCCTCACGACTCCAAACCCACTATGGTTGGGGATTTCCTCGTGGATGAAAATAAAAGGGTGAGTTTGGGGAAACTCGGTTGTGTAAGGAAAACCCATTCAAAGTCCAAGTCAGCTCAAGCCCATTGGGCCTAAGCCCATTCAGGTAACAGTGGTACTGGGCCAGAGCCCTTTTCAGATTACAATAAACTGGGCCTTAGCCCCTTATTCAGATAACAGTATGGCCCATAGGCCCATTTCAAAATACATGCAACATCAATAACATATGCAAGCCCATTTGGGTAACAGTGATACTGGGCCAAAGCCCTTTTCAGATTACAATAAACTGGGCCTTAGCCCCTTATTCAGATAATAAGATGGCCCATAGGCCCATTTCAAAATACATGCAACATCGGTAAACATATGCAAGCCCATTTGGGAGACTACTCAACCCACCAACCACTACACTCCACCGTACCAGCCATACACTCCATGTGGGGAATAGCTCAACCCACCCAAATTTAACACTCCACAGATTCTGACTTTGCTTCGCTCGATTAATCATAGAATTGAGGCAAAGCCTTCAAGATGCGGACAAGCCACTTTCAAGTACTTCCTCCGTCAATATCCCGGTCCATGCATCGATAATAACAACATGGCATGCAATAAATAACAACAGTCAAACATGCATTTAGGTCAATTTAACCCTAGGGGTATTTCGATAATTTATCTACTAGGGGTAAAACTGTAAATTTTCCACTTTTAAAGGTATTTCAGTAATTTATCTATTTTAGAGTTTTTCATGCATATTCCTACTTTTCACGTACTAACAAAATCACGTACCGAGGGTTCTTACCGAATTGGGCCCGTTGGCCCATCATTCCAATTTTGGCCCATTAAGCCCAAAAATATCGAGGGCATAGAAATCATGCACTTTGCAGTCCAAACATTGCAGCTTACCAAAAACATTAATCGATTTACCTCACGAGCATTCGACACTCGCAAATCTACAAAATACCGTTTTGGCATTTCGCTTTTCGGCTTTTGCCGATCTAGACTAAGAAAGAGGGTGTTAGTTACACACACTTTTATGACGATATCTTGACGAGATCCACACACGAACCGCCTACAATTGGATTACTAACATGTTAATCTAACTATTCAAATACGAACTACGATTAATCCCTTACAATATTCGCCAACCACACCTACAGATCATAGTAAGCTTATAAGAAATCAATAAGCAACCCATTAACAAATTTTTGTCAATGTTTACCACATAATCATAATTTCACTGCAAGCTGTCTTCCTGAGCAACAGTCACTAAATCATTTATAACTGGAGCTACGAAACTCCAAATCAAGTTCCGTTAATTTTCCTTGAAAATAGACTCATATATCTTCTATCCATAAAATTTTCAGAATTTTGGTTTATCCAATCAATACCAGATTTTTCTCAAAGTTTCCCATGTTTCACTGTTTGACTAATCTGACCACTCTTCATTACGAATCAAATTTCTCATTGTACAGAATTCAAAATATGTTCTTGTTTATTTCATTAGAAACTAGACTCAATAAGCTTTAATTACATAATTTATTCAGCTTCTAATTCATCTCCCAAAATTTATGGTGATTTTCCAAAGTCACATTACTGCTGCTGTCCCAAGCAGATTTATTACCAAATCACTCTTTCACACCTAACTTGCATGCATGTTATTTAAACATGTATATCACCAATCAATCATCACATATCTATGATTTTACTTAAGTATAATCTCCATTTCATCATTTTAAAGCACAACATGTTAGCCGATTTTTCCCTTTAGCATCTAAGGCACATGCATGTTCATTTGTTTGGCTCAACTTCACCTATCTTCCATTTTCATCAAAAGAACATGAAACAACAACCATTTCCTTCATTTTAATTCATGACTAAATGCTCACAACACAACTAAAAATCAAAATATACTTCAAGAGTTAAGGTAGAATCAAGAAGAACTCATGAACCTCAAAATAGAAGCAAGGTACCAAGAACTTACATTCAATTTTCCTCCTCCTAATGACCGAATACTCAAGAGCTTTCTCCTCTCCTTTCTCTTCTCTAACTTTCAGCTATGATGAACAAAGATGGACAAAACTTTGTTCTTTTCACCCCTTTTTCTTTTAATAAAACTTCATATTTCATCCATTTAATTCTTTAATACAAAAGACATGATATTCTTATCATGAAACATTTACCTAAACCATTATCATGAAACATTTACCTAACCCATTATCATGGAATATTTACCTAATCCATTATCATGGAACATTTACCTAACCCATTATCAATTTGTATCAATTTGTACCATAAATTATGGATATCAAGTACTCATATTGTCTACAACAACATGATGGCTAACCACTTCATGTAAAATGGGAGGTTTGTCATGCAAATCCTCCTATTTTGCACTCCTATTTATTTGGCCACCTCAATTTAGCCTATAGCATTTTCAAACATTTTCACATAAGTCCTATTTCATAATTTCACTCCCTTTTTCTTATGGAACAAAAATTACTAAAATTACCGGGTTCTATCTTAAGCTTGGGCCTTCTAGAGGCCCACAAACATAATTAAACCTATGCCAACATTCACAGAATTCCCAAAAATTGGGGCGTTACAAATATAATAATTTGAAAAAGAAATCAATAATAAAAGTCAACACGCATGTAAATTAAATTTAACTTTACTTTGAACTTCTGCAGGTTCGTCAGGTGTTTCCGAAACATTCGAAGATCCAATAGCAGTCTGTTGTTCACTTTTGTTTCTTCCGAATTTGGATTATTTTGAACAATACTTAGATTTCGTAATCTTCTTCTAGGCATTTTTCCTGCAAGACACATTAAATAGTTGAAATTTTAGTAACTAATTACAACAATAATAGTATATATAAAATAGTTGAAATATTTAACAAGACCAAGATTTAAATTATAATATTATATATAATTAAAAAATCGTAAAATCTTACTACATCATAATTCGTAAATAGCTTCATCCATATCCTGGCGAACCCATTGAAATTGTATACTAGTACTAGGGATATTTTCATTAAAGTTTTGTTCTGGAAAAGGCAAAGTTTCTGATCTTTTGACGATGTCATCTCTACTTCCATTACCCATGTCAAACAAGTCTCTAGGGGTGTTTCGGAGTACAACATACCAACCCTCATCAGTTGAATCTTTCAAGTAAAAAAATTGTTTCACTTGAGAAGAAAATACATACGACTCGTCTATCAATTGTTGTCCAGTGTGAATCAATCGAGAGAAATTCACCATTGTAAAACCAAATTGATCTTTTTTAATTCCGCGAGCAGTATTAACATCAGCCCAATCACATCGAAATAAGACAACTTTCACTTTGCCATAGTAATCCAACTCAATAATATCAGTAAGAAGTCCATAATACTCCACATTTTGCTCAACAGGATTACTGTCCCTAGCACTAGCATAACTGTAATTGAAGAATTAACAACTATTCCACAATTTTGAGTTCTCCTCAATCTCTCGCGATATTTTGTATGAAATCTGAATCCATTGATGAGGAATGCACTATATCTTTTTACTACTCTATTCGGACTTTGGGAAAACCATTTAAATTCGTCATTGACGTCCTTCCCACTTCAAACCTATTGAATCAAAAGTAAATTGAGTAATTATAAATGTTATGAGAAAACGTTCTTATTTGTCAATAAAAGCTTTAGTTGCATACCGTTTGGCTTAATTCATGAAAAGATTCTGTGAATAACTTATCAATCTTTTGATGTTGTAATCTTCAGGAGCATGAACGAGATCTCAAGATTTGTTTGTACTCACTATGTTAAAAAGAGGTTTAATTGGTTAGAAGATAAACAAATCAAAAAGATGAATATTTATCAAATTCTAGAACTTACTTATGTAATGGTTCAATTGAATTGTTATGAAAAAGAACATATCGATGTGCTTGTACCTAAAATCTATCATCTAATTCTGCAATTTCAACTTTACCGATTGGTTCTCCATAACTTTGAAATAAATAAGTTTCGGCCAAGTTATGATCAGTGAGCCCAGCATTTCTACTTGGTCTATTCAGTCTTGTTTCAACATCTTCTAAATATCTAGAACAGAAAGTCATACACTCCTCTGCCAAGTAACCTTCAGCAATTGATCCTTCTGGATAATGCTTATTACGACAATAAGACTTTAATTTGCATAGAAACCTAAACACAATATACAATATTATCAAAAGTTGTAACTAAAGGTATACAGGTGAATGAATAAATACTTTACAAATAAATTAGCACATTTCTATAGGATACACCCACCGATAAAAAATCAGTCCACCAATTATTGCTTCGTGAGGGAGATGGATTAGCAAGTGCACCATAATAGTGAAGAAGGAAGGTAGAAAGATCTTCTCAAAATTGCATAAAGTCAAAGCGGCTCGATCTTGTACTTTCTCAAGTTTTTTAACATTCAAAACTTTGCCACAAATAGCTTTCATTATATTGGATAGTTCAATTATACAGGACGTCACCTTTTTTGACATACGGTACCGTAAAGCAACTGACAGTAAATCTTGCATCAAGATGTGATAATCATGTGATTTTAAGGAATATAGTCTTCGATCTTTAAGACTCACACATCGAGATATATTTGATGCATACGCATCTGAGACCTTTATATCCTTCAACACCATGCAGAACACTTCTTTCTCTTCCTTCGACATTGCAAAAATAGAAGGTAGCAACCGATATTTCCCATTCAGAAGTACTTGGGGATGAATATCACGCGAAGTTCCCATGTCAACTAAATCAAATCGACTCTGAAGATTATCTTTCAATTTTTCATGGACATTCAAAATTGTCTCAATGATGTTCTTACAAACATTCTTCTCAATATGCATTACATCAAGATTGTGTCGTAAAATGTGATGCTCCCAATAAGGCAACTCAAAAAAAATACTTCTTTTTTTTTCCACAAGTCTGCCTCATTAGGATCATTCTCTTCATCAGATTCATCATCAGATTCATCCCTCGATCTTCTCTTTGTTTGCTTGTTAGGTGGTTGATTCATCTTCCCATAACTGAAAGTTTCAACATGAACAAGATTTTAGATCCAATGGTCTACTCAGGAGCTTCTCTGAACTCTTCAGTACTGTCAAATAGAGTCCTATGAAATCTAAATCTATGATTTCCATCTAACCACCAAAGATGCCCCATATAAAAGAACTTCTTCCCATTATATAACCACTTCGAACTGTTTGTGCAGCACAACAAGAACAAGCATAACGTCCTTTGGTACTCCAACCAGATAAATTGGCATAAGCCGGGAAATTATTAATAGTCCACAACAAAGCTGCATGTAAATAAAAGTTCTCCTTTCTCAATACATCATATGTCTCAACACCCACCCATAACTGTTATAACTCTTCAATAGGTGGCTGCAAATAAATATTAATATCATTTCCGGGACCTTTCTCTCCAGGGGTAATTATAGATAAGATAAAAGAAGATTGCTTCATGCAAAGTCATGGAGGCAAATTGTAAGGAACAAGCACTACAGGCCAAGTACTGTACGAAGTGCTCATGATTTTATAAGGATTAAATCCATCATATGCTAGCCCAAGCCTCACATCAAGGATCGCTTGCAAAGCTTGAAAATTTATTGTCGAATGATTTCCAAGCTAAAGAATCCGCAGGATGCCTTAATAATCCATCATCGGTTCGCTGATCATGATGCCACGTCATAGACTCGGCTGTCTTTGAGGACATGAAAAGCCTTTGAAGCCTTGGTATTAGTAGAAAATATCGCAAAATATTTATTTCCTTCTTTCTTGATTGTGCCTCATATTCATCCTCATTCACATCTTCTGTATTTTTATTCATCCAACGAGATTTACCGTAAACGTGACAAGACTATTGGTTTTTCTGATCACCCCAATACAACATGCAGTCATTTGGGCAACTATGAATTTTGTTGTACCCAAGCCTAAATCTTTAACCAGTTTCTTCATATCTTTGCATGAATGAGGGATTTTTGCAAACGGAAACATATCTCTCAAAAACTCTAACAGCATTGTCAAAGAGTTTCCGGTCCACCCTCCCAAACATTTTAAGTGAAAAAGACAAATACAGAAAGACATTTTTGAAAATTTTGATCCCTCATAAAGTTCTTCATTTATTTCATTAAGTAACGTGTAGAACTTCGTTTCTTCTTCATTTGGCTCTTCATCAGGTACACTTCTTCCCGTTTAGGTAAAAGCATTTCCACCAAAATTACAATCATCGGATGCAACAAAGTCAGGTGGAAACGATTGCAAACCATGACTGCGCATATTAAATGCATCCCGCAATATACCTTCCATGTCATATTCTCTAACAGACTGATGGTAAGCACTATAAGGATAAGCCGAATTAATCATTGAAGAGGTTTTACTAGGTGTACACTCTCCATGAAAAATCCATTTTTTATACCCCCGAATAAAGCCATTAACAATTAGATGTTCGTAGACAACTTCATGAAAATGCCAATTGATGTTGTCAAACTTCTTACACGGGCAAAGAATCATATTCTCTTGGCTTGCATTTTGAAATGTAAAATTTAGAAAAGTTTATACTCCATTTCGATAGCAGTTGCTTACCCTTGACAATTTCATCCAACTCCTATCCATTTCGTAGTTCTTTAAGTCTAAACTTGACAATAAATTACATGAGTAAGTTGTTTATTTACAAGTATAATTAAGTTATGTAAATTATGATATGATATGATATCTATTTATGTATTATGTAAGTTATGTAAGTTATGTGGGTTATGTGAGTTATGTGAGTTATGTAAGTTATGTAAGTTATGATATGATATATATAAGTTATTAAGTTATGTAAGTTGTGTGAGTTATGTAAGTTACGTAAAATATATAAGTTATGAAATTTAAACTTTAAACTATATACTTTTAAGGAAATTATTACATTAAATTAAATTTATTTAAATTATATAAGTTATGTAAGTTATGAAATTTAGATATATATTTCTTTTGGTTATAATATGTTTTGAATTTATATATATTTTATGAATTAAATTTATTTTTTTACACAAATAATAACACTTCTTTTATTTTATTATTATTTTAATTGTTTCCAATACTTAAACTATCATTTCATTATATATTTTAATCCATACGATTAGGGAAAAATTAGCACTTGAAGCTATTAAAATGAATCACATCACTTTCTTTTTATTTTTTATATTATGTAAATTATATTAATTAAAAATTAAAATATAACATATAAATAATTCAAATAAATGTATTTTTTAAAATTTCAAAATATATAAATATAAATTTTGAAAAGTTAAAATAGTATATAAAAATTTCAAATATTTATAAAAATAGAAAAAATAATTAAATTTTAAAAAAATTACAAGATTGAAAAAGATTTAACTTTGGAAAAATTTTTAAAATAAATTGAGAAAAACTGAAATATTTTTTAAAATTGCAAAAAATATAATTTCTATAGAAGAATTTGATTTTTTTAAAAAAGTATATTAAAATTCAAAATAAAATTGTACAACGATGATCAACGCCACCAAAGTCGATGGTATTTTAAAAATATCTTAACGTTTTAAAATTATTTTTATATTTTTAAAATATTTCAATAAACATGAATGTTACGTGTTTCAATTTAAATGGTTACATATTGTAGAAGCCCAAATTGCCCGGCCCAATTATATGAAAACCCAACCAAACCTCTAAACCCACTAAAACCCTTAACCCATGACCCATTTACATCTACCCAAACCCAATTCAAAAGCCCATTAAGCCCCCAAAAAAACCTAACCCAAAAAAAAAAAAAAAAAAAAGAAAAGAAAAACTTACCCCAAAAAACCTAACCCCAAAAAAAAAAAAGAAGAAAAAGAAAAACCTAACAAAAAGATAAAAACCTAGTCACCTAACCACTTTCCCACTTGCCCCATTTTTCCTCCCATTGTCTACCACCACCACCTACAAAATAGAAAAAAAAATAGAAAATCATGTAAAGATGGCTATAAAAAGCCATTCAAAAATCATGTAAAAAGGAAGAGGAGGGGATTTTACAAAAGATTGAAAAAAAAGAGGAGACAAACACAAAAATCCTTCAAATTTTGAACACAAAAGAAACATCAATAAAAGGTTGCATTTTTCTTTTTTCCTCTTCTTTCGAATCTTTTTCTTTCTTTTTTTGTGTTTTTTTTCTTTCTTTATATATACATATATTGTTAAAAAAAAAAATTACCTTTTCCGCCACCGCCCACCGCCCACGGTGGCCGGCGGTGGTCATGATGGCGGCGACCGACGATCGACCGGTGACCTGCCCCCCTTGGCCGGATTTCCTTTCCCCCTCCTCTCTCTTCTTTCCACCTTTTTTTAGGTATTTTATATATATTATGTATATATTTTTAATGCCATTAGTTATATATTTCTTATGTATTTATTATGTATATATTCTTAAATACTATTATATATATATATATATATATATTTTAAATACCATATTGTGTATATATTATTATTACAAATTATTACTATTGCTAGTATTATTATAACTATTATTATATTAGTGTATATTTTATGTACATATGTATATATATATGTATATATATATATATATATATATATATTTGTACATATTATTATTTTATATTATTGTTGTATATTTTATGTATATATTTTTTTTATATGCGTTTCCTAATATTTTCTTTTATTGTAGATATTATTATTATTATTATTACATACTTTTATTATATGCATATATATATATATATGTATTTTTATGTACATATTATTATTTTATATTATTATTACCAAATATATCATTTTTCCTATTTTATTATTAGTACATGATTTGTTTTATTTTGTAAATATCATTATTATTGTTATTCTAATATTCTAGTATTCCATGTTAATATTTTTCATTAATGATATCATTTTTTTCGTCCTTTATCTATTTTAATTTCTCACTTTAGGAATATTTTTCTCATGTTTTAATTAATTTCAAAAATAAGGCAATGTACCGATTTAATATTAAGCCATCGATTTCATCGCTACGTTGGGTGAAATTAAATCGGCTTGTGTTAAAAAACAGGACACCCTTTCTAAAAAATCGAAAACTAAAATTCTCATTTTTCAATCGGATCACGATTAAATATTATATTGAACTCGTATTTTTGAAAATCAAGTCAACACATGTTTATGAGATACCAATTTTGGGCGTCGCGAGGGTGCTAATACCTTCCTCACAGAATCGACTCGAACCCCAATTTTTCTCTCGGACTTTCACGTAGACCTAAATTTGGCCTTCTTTTTGTTTTAAAATAATTTTATTAGGTGTCCGATCACACCTATAAAAAAGGATCGGTGGCGACTCCCTTTGTTAATAAAATCGAAAGTTGGTTTTCAAATGTTTAATAAATCGCCACAATTAGCGACCAAGTGAAACAAATTTTTTTTTACGTCGCTACAGCTGGCGACTCCACTGGGGACCTCCATTTTTTAGAGTCGAGTTGAATTAAACGCGTGTTGTCAAAATTTTCAAATTTCCGTGTTCAAATTAATATTTAATCATGATCCTTAAGTTTTTTTTTTCGAAAAAATCATACATACGTATCTCCTAATTTGTTTTATCTTTCGTTTTAGTTTTGTAGTTTTAAAATAAATGGAAGGATTGCAAGTTTCTCCCACACACCGTGCACTTGCATTTTGCATAACATAAGCTCTCTACCCGGCTCGTCTGCTTAAGTGAAAGTAAACGCTATGCCTTCGTGAGTTAACTCGCCCTCCGCACAAAGCTAGTGAATACTTTGGGTTACATATGACTTATGCTTTCGTGAGTTAACTTGTCCTCCGCATAGGCATAAGTAAATGTAATCCTCGAATTGAACTCGTGAGCTGTGATGGGTTATGACCGAGGCTTCGTGCTAATCTTAGCAGATGATAGTACGAGCAATTCGAGTACCTGTCTAGAACCAAAACCGCATATAGTAAACCATATGAGACACCCAACTAGAGCCATGCCGAACCTCCGCTCGTTTAGTAGTCACCGAAATAAGTACACGGGAAAAGCACATCTTACCTTCTATTTCTTTTACATTTGTGCTTTCTAAGCAAGGGAATCGAGTCCATGGACCAAGTAGCTTAATTTGTTAGATTTTCCACGCTTTTTCTCTGTTTATATGTGTTGCGCTAACCAAGGTCGTTTGTCTGTATTTTTATTTTTCATCACGCATCGAAGGCATCTTGTTAGGAAGGTGTTGATTAGAGATTGGTTGCCAAAAACGGGTTTCTAATGGAGGAGTCAATTATACGAGTGACCGAAACGTTGTGTAATACTCCTTTGATTAAGGAAATGCCTAAATAGGGGCTATCTTGAAATTAACACCAAATTTTTGCATATTCATTCATGACTGACATTCATTTAACATTCATGCATTCATTTATGCATTCATTCATTCATTGCATATTCCATACTCGTTCGCTGAGGTTAAAACATACAATTCACTAGTTGTGCATACCATACGAGAAACCAGGGACATTCCACGAAAAACTGCCTAGCCTTTAAGAGAAGAGTTCAGGGACTCATTGATGCAGGTATCCTATGATTCGATAGTGCCAGTAATGCAACTAGGAACCCATTCCCTAACCATACCGAAAGGGATATGAGCATAGTGGGGAAAGTGGACGAATGGAAAGTCAGAAGATGGGTTACTGAAATAAAAACACCTCTGCAGAGAATCTAGGAGGTACTAGTTAAGAAAGGATTACTTTGTCACCCCGATAGAATTCTCGGAGAAGAAGGTCAAAGTTTTTGCAATTTCCATGGAATTGTGGGATACGACATTCGGTCGTGTGAGGAATTTAAAAGGTTGCTTCAAGACCGGATGGATAATAAGGAGATTAAGGTCCTTAACAAAAGGGAAGAGACTAATGAAAGAGAAGTATGCGCCTCGATAGCGATCATCAGTCCCCTTATAATACCGATCGACACGTTAGTAATTTATTACGATGCGACGAAAGAGCTGGTGAAACCAAAAATGATAATCAAAGTACCGTCTCCTTTCCCTTACAAGGACAATAAAGCAGTACCATGGAAATATGACGTTAATATTGTCACACCTGAAGATGAAAAGCCCAAAGTCATGACTGAAAACGTCGGGGAAGTAGGTCATTTCACTCGTAGTGGAAGATGTTATTCGAAGGAGATAAAGAAGAACAGTGACTTGAAACAGAAAGGAAAAGCACCGATGCACGTGACCGATGATGAGCATGAAACTGCGCCTAAACAAGAAGCTAAAAATCCTGTGGACGAGGAAGAAGCACAGGAATTCTTAAAATTTATCAAGCATAGTGAGTACAACGTGGTAGAACAATTGAGTAAGCAGCCAGTGCGAATCTCGGTATTATCTCTGCTGTTGAATTCAGAACCACACCGAAATGCTCTGCTGAAAGTGTTAAATCAAGCTTATGTGGCAAACAATGTATCCGTTGAAAAACTGGCTAGATGGATGAACAACTTGAATGCGGATAATTTCATTTCTTTTAGTGATGATGAAATATCGCCCAATGGTAGAGGCTCAGTAAAAGCGCTGTATATCACGACTCGCTGCAAGGGCTACATAATACCGAACGTGCTCATCGATAATGGGTCAGCGTTAAATGTTATGCCATTGGCCACGCTTTTCAGAATACCGATGGATTTGTCCTACTTAAGGCCCTGTCATTCCACGGTAAGGGCATTCGACGGGACGAGGCGCGAAGTCATGGGAAAGATCGAAATCCCTTTGGAAGTGGGCCCTTACATTTATGATGTCGAGTTCCAAGTCATGGACATTACACCCTCTTATAAGCGCTTTTGGGAAGACCCTGGATCCATTCTGCTGGAGCAGTCCCATCATCCCTCCATCAAAAGGTGAAATTTATCATGGACGGTTGTTTGGTCACTGTCGAGGGAGAAGAAGACACTGTCGCATCTGTCTCTGCCGATGCACCGTACTTGGAAGTGAACAAAGACGTATTGGAATGTTCCTTCCGATCCCTTGAATTTGTCAATGCCACTTTTGTCGCTGAGGGAAACAAAATTCCCAAGCTAAAACTGTCGAGAAACACCAAGATGGGTGTCAAGTTGACTGTAGGAAAGGGAGCCCGAGCAAGGAAAGGTTTGGGAAGGTACCTACAAGGAATAGTCAGGGCCCTAAAGCCAGTGTATCACAAGGCCTGATACGGTTTGGGGTTCCAGCCGGACATGCGTCAAAGGAGAAAATAGTGGAAGAAGGATCAGGAGAGAAGGATCGCAAGAACTTTGGGCCGAGAAATAGAATGGGAGCCCATAACGTACCCTCTTTTGTCAAAAACATTTACATCTGCAAGAATGATATACCCCAGACAGGATAATATACAAATCACGTTGTTATTAATTGAAAGGGGTCTTCAGAATGTCAGTATAAATGTCATTGACAAAGAAGCTAACGCAAGTAAAGACGTCTCAAGGATACGCCCTTGTCCTCTGGGTTTCAAGTTAAACAATTGGACTGCCGAGGATCTTCTTGTAGTTTATAAGTCTTCAGAGTAATGCTCAAACGTTAATATTCTGTTATGTCCTTAGATATAATAGAATTCTTTTGTAAGAGCCTGCATTCGCTCTTTATCATTCAAATGAATATCAATGAAGATGCATTTCGTCATAATCTTTCACATTATCACTAATTTCATAATCATTTTCTCATGTCATAGCCAATCCTTACATTTGCCTCATCCCATGCCATAACATTTCGTTTGTTGGTTTCAATACTTGGATGCCCCTCTATAGTTCCCTTTTCCATTCAACTTTCAGGTGCTCAGATGTCAATAGCATGAACAAACCCGTTACGAGTCCTGAAATCGATTTTGAGAAGGCTGTTTGTTTAGGAGAATTTGAAGTCGAAGAAAATGCTGAAGACTATGTTTTGTCCCCTGACTTGCTAAGAATGGTGAAACAAGAGGATAAACAGATTTTGCCTCATCAAGAATCTGTTGAAACAATAAATCTGAACCGAATAAAGGAAGCAACAAGTGAAGATTGGGACTTCTATTTCAGGGGCACCGGGCATAATTTGATAGCTTTGTTCGTGAGTACAAAGATGTATTCGCATGGTCATATCAGGACATGCCAGGATTGGATGAAGATGTAGCGGTCCATAAGCTCCCATTAAAGCCAGAATGCAAACCCATTCAACAAAAGCTAAGACGGATGAGGCCTAAGATGTTGTTGAAGATAAAAGAGGAAGTCAAGAAGCAATTTGATGCTGGATTCCTACAAGCTTCCAAATATCCAGAATGGGTGGCTAACATAGTCCCGGTGCCAAAGAAAGACGAAAAAGTCCGAATGTGCGTGGATTATCGTGACCTGAATCGAGCAAGTCCTAAAGATAATTTTCCCTTACCAGACATTGATACGTTGGTGGATAACACAGTAAAACATTCATTGTTTTCTTTCATGGACGGATTCTCGGGTATAATCGGATCAAGATGGCCCCGAGGATATGGAAAAACTACCTTCGTAACAATGTGGGGAACATTCGCTACAAGGTGATGCCATTTGGGTTAAAGAATCTTTGGGGCAACATATCGAGGGCTATGGTGACGTTATTCCATGACACGAGGCATAAAGAAATAGAGGTCTACGTCGATGATATGATTGCTAAGTTCCAAGGGGAAGAAGAGCATGTAGCGAACCTGAAGAAGTTGTTCGACAGACTGAGAAAGTTCCAGCTAAAGCTCAATTCGTCTAAATGTACGTTTGGGGCTACCTCAGGAAAATTGCTTGGCTTCATTGTCAGCAAGAGAGGCATTGAAGTTGATCCAGATAAAATAAAAGCCATTCAAGAGTTACCACCCCCGCGCACGCAAAAGGAAGTCAGAGGATTTTTAGGGAGATTAAACTACATCGCCCGATTTATCGCTCAACTTACCAACCAATGCGACCCAATCTTTCGACTCCTTCGAAAACATAATCCTGGAGAATGGAACGATGAGTGCCAAGTGGCTTTTGACAAGATAAAACAGTATTTGTCTAATCCTCCAGTGCTAGTACCGCCAATGCCGGGAAGACCATTGATATTGTATTTGACTGTGTTCGAGAATTCAATGGGTTGCGTACTGGGGCAACACAACGAGTCAGGAAAGAAAGAAAATGCGATCTACTACCTCAGCAAAAAGTTTACTGAATATGAGGTAAAGTATTCGTCCATTGAAAAATACTGTTGCGCTCTAGTTTGGGTAGCTCGGAGACTCAGACAATATATGTTGTATCATACGACATGGCTAATTTCAAAGTTAGACTCAATAAAATACATGATGGAATCACCGGCACTCTCAGGAAGAATGGCACAATGGCAGATCCTCCTATCAAAATATGACATTGCCTATGTAAGTCAGAAGTCGATAAAAGGGAGCACAATAGCTAATTTCTTAGCGACTCGAACGACGGAGGAATATGAGCCCTTGAAATTTGATTTCCCAGACGAAGACTTAATGTGCATCACAAAAATGGAATCCGAGTCATCAAAAGAGAAGTCACGGAAGATGTGCTTTGTTGGTACGTCAAATGCTTTAGGGCATGGAATTGGAGCAATCCTGGTATCACCAGACGGGAATCATTATCCGTTCACTGCAAGACTGAATTTCTTCTATACTAATAACATAGCAGAATATGAGGCCTGTATCATGGGACTTCGTGCAGCTATTGAACGAAACATCGAAATCTTAGAGGTGTACGAGGACTCAGCCCTAGTGGTTTACCAAATCCGTGGAGAGTGGGAAGTAAGGGACCCAAAATTGATTAAGTACAGTGATTTAGTAGCTGAATTGATCAAAGAATTCAAAGAAATAACTTTTCATTACTTCCCGCGAGAAGAAAACCAATTGGCTGATGCCCTGGCCACATTGGCTTCAATGTTCAAAGCAAATCGAAATCGAAATAATGCCTCTTCAAATGAGCATATACGAAGTCCCCGCCCATTGTTTCACCTTGAAAAGGAGCAGACGGACGGTCATGGTTCCATGATATCTTAGAATATATCAAGAATCAAAAGTATCCTGAACAAGCAAACGAGAACGACAAAAGAACAATCAGAAGAATGGCAGCGGGATTTGTTCTTGATGGGGACATCCTGTACAAAAGAGGAAAAGATCAGGTGCTCTTGAGATGCGTAGATGCTGTTGAGGCTAGAAAAATACTTGAAGACGTCCATGAGGGAATTTGCGGGACACATACCAATGGTTTCACTATGGCCAGAAAGTCTATGAGACTCGGTTACTACTGGTTGACGATGGAAAGCGACTGCATTAGTTTTGCCAGAAAATGCCACAAATGTCAAATCTACGGCGATAAAATTCATGTAGCCCCTTCGCCCCTTCACGTCATGACTTCTCCGTGGCCTTTTTCTATGTGGGGCATGGATGTCTCGGGACACGCTGAGGTATTTTTAGTTTTAAATTGACTCATATTGCGAGAGGTGAGTTAAGCCTTTTAATTTTTGTTTTTCAAAATCAACTCATATTGCTAGAGGTGAGTTGAGCCTCGGGGCACGCTGAGGTATTTTCAATTTTTGTGTTTTAATCAACTCATATTGCGAGAGATGAGTTGAGCCTCAAGACACGTTGAGGTATTTTTAATTGTTGTTTTCAAAATCAACTCATATTGCGAGAAGTGAGTTGAGCCTCGGGACACGCTGAGGTATTTTTAGTTTTAAATTGACTCATATTACGAGAGGTGAGTTAAGCCTTTTAATTTTTGTTTTTCAAAATCAACTCATATTGCTAGAGGTGAGTTGAGCCTCGGGGTACGCTGAGGTATTTTCAATTTTTGTGTTTTAATTTCAACTCATATTGCGAGAGGTGAGTTGAGCCTCAGGTCACGCTGAGGTATTTTCAATTTCTGTTTTCAATTTACGTTGTTCAAGAATCAACTCATATTGCGAGAGGTAGGTTGAACCTTTTAATTTCTACTTTTTCAAAATCAACTCATATTGCGAGAGGTGAGTTGAGCCTCAGGACACGCTGAGGTAATTTCAATTTCGTTGTCAAAAAATCAACTCAGATTATGAGTGGCGAGTTGAGCCTCAGTCACACGCCGAGGTATTTTCAATTTCCGTTTTTCAATTTTTGCCTTTCAAAAAAATCAACTCATATTGCGAGAGGTGAGTTGAGCCTCAGGACACGCTGAGGTAATTTCAATTTCTGTTGTCAAAAAAGTCAACTCAGATTGCGAGAGGTGAGTTGAGCCTCGATCACACGCCGAGGTATTTTCAATTTCCATTTTCAATTTCGCATTTCAAAAAAAAAAAAATCAACTCATATTTGAGAGGTGAGTTGAGCCTCGGGACACGTTGAGGTAATTTCAATTTCTGTTTTCAAAATTCAACTCATATTGTGAGAAATGAGTTGAGCCTCAAGACACGTTGAGGTATTTTCAATTTCGCTTTCAAAAATCAACTTATATTGCGAGAGGTGAGTTGACCCTTGGCTCATGCGTTGAGCTATTTTCAATTTCTATCTTTCAAAAAATCAACTCATATTGCGAGAGGTGAGTTGAGCTTCAGATCACACACCGAGGTATTTTTTCAATTTATATTTTTCAAAAAATCAACTCACATTGCGATATGTGAGTTGAGCCTCGGAGTTACATGTCGAGGTATTTTCAAAATCTGTTTTTCAAATTGCTTTCAAAAATCAACTCATATTGAGAAGTGAGTTGAGCCTTGGCTCACGTCTTTGAGCTATTTTCAATTCTGTTTTTTTCAAAAAATTCAACTCATATTGCGAGAGGTGAGTTGAGCTTTTAATTCTGCGAGAGTTGAGTTGAGTCTTTTAATTTCGTTTTTCAAAAATCAACTCATATTGCGAGAGGTGAGTTGAACCTCCAATCACATATCGAGGTATTTTCAAAATCGCTTTTCAAGTTAAGTTTCAAAAATCAACTCATATTGCGAGAGGTGAGTTGAGCCTTGGCTCACGCTATTGAGCTATTTTCAATTTCTTTTTAATGTCTGCTTTTAGAGAGTCAATTCATATTGCAAAAATGAGTTGAGCTCGGGATCACATGCCGAGTAGAGAATAAAGATTGAAGCTGATTGAAGACGCCGATTCGCCTCCTTAAAGTTGTAGTGGAGTTGATCGAGGCATCGATCTTGCCTTTCCGAGTCGCAGAAGAGAAGACCAAAACCTTATCTCACCGAAGCGATAAAAGAGCATATTGAAATTGTAGATCTTATCTTTCGAGTTACAGAAAGCGGATCGAAGCCACAAATCTCATATCCTTGAAGTTACTTTGGAACAGATTGAAGCTACAAGGCATATCTCCGAATTTGCAGTGGATTGAACCAAAGCTACAAGATGCGGTGGACTGAAAAGAGACTAACTAAACAAGAAGAGTTCCAAAGCAAGTCAAGACCTAGCAAGACCGGCAAGTTTGGTCTTCTTGAAAGTCTTTGCTCTATTATCGTTGCACGACAATGAGCAAAGAGGGCAACATAGAAGCCCAAATTGCCGGCCCAATTATATGAAAACCCAACCAAACCTCTAAACCCACTAAAACCCTTAACCCATGACCCATTTACATCTACCCAAACCCAATTCAAAAGCCCATTAAGCCCCCAAAAAAACCTAACCCAAAAAAAAACAAAGAAAAAAAAAGAAAAAGAAAAACTTACCCCAAAAAACCTAACCCCAAAAAAAAAAAGAAAAAAGAAAAACCTAACAAAAAGATAAAAAACCTAGTCACCTAACCACTTTCCCACTTGCCCCATTTTTCCTCCCATTGTCTACCACCACCACCTACAAAATAGAAAAAAAAAATAGAAAATCATGTAAAAGATGGCTATAAAAAGCCATTCAAAAATCATGTAAAAAAGGAAGAGGAGGGGGGATTTTACAAAAGATTGAAAAAAAAAAGAGGAGACAAACACAAAAATCCCTTCAAATTTTGAACACAAAAGAAACATCAATAAAAGGTTGCATTTTTCTTTTTTTCCTCTTCTTTCAATCTTTTTCTTTCTTTTTTTGTGTTGTTTTTTTCTTTCTTTATATATACATATATTGTTAAAAAAATTTTTTTCCGCCACGCCACGGTGGTGGCGGTGGTTGGCGATGATGGCGACCGACGATCGACCGTGTGACCCCCCTTTGCCGGATTTCCTTTCCCCTCCTTCTCTCTTCTTTCCACCTTTTTTTAGGTATTTTATATATATTATGTATATATTTTTAATGCCATTAGTTATATATTTCTTATGTATTTATTATGTATATATTCTTAAATACTATTATATATATATATATATATATATTTTAAATACCATATTGTGTATATATTATTATTACAAATTATTACTATTGCTAGTATTATTATAACTATTATTATATTAGTGTATATTTTATGTACATATGTATATATATATATATATATATATACATATATATATATATATATATTTGTACATATTATTATTTTATATTATTGTTGTATATTTTATGTATATATTTTTTGTATGCGTTTCCTAATATTTTCTTTTATTGTAGATATTATTATTATTATTATTACATACTTTTATTATATGCATATATATATATATATATATGTATTTTATGTACATATTATTATTTTATATTATTATTACCAAATATATCATTTTTCCTATTTTATTATTAGTACATGATTTGTTTTTATTTTGTAAATATCATTATTATTGTTATTCTAATATTCTAGTATTCCATGTTAATATTTTTCATTAATGATTTTATTTTTTTAGTCCTTTATCTATTTTTAATTTCTCACTTTAGGAATTTTTTCTCATGTTTTAATTAATTTCAAAAATAAGGCAATGTACCGATTTAATATTAAACCATCGATTTCATCGCTACGTTGGGTGAAATTGCCGGCTTGTGTTAAAAACGGACACCCTTTCTAAAAAATCGAAAACTAAAATTCTCATTTTTCAATCGGATCACGATTAAATATTATATTGAACTCGTATTTTTGAAAATCAAGTCAACACATGTTTATGAGATACCAATTTTGGGCGTCGCGAGGGTGCTAATACCTTCCTCGCAGAATCGACTCGAACCCCAATTTTTCTCTGGACTTTCACGTAGACCTAAATTTGGCCTTCTTTTTGTTTTAAAATAATTTTATTAGGTGTCCGATCACACCTATAAAAAAGGATCGGTGGCGACTCCCTTTGTTAATAAAATCGAAAGTTGGTTTTCAAATGTTTAATAAATCGCCACAATTAGCGACCAAGTGAAACAAATTTTTTTTTACGTCGCTACACATATGTCACGTGACATATTTTGAATTAAACAATACGAATTGATTTTTTTAAAGCTTTTATAAAAGTTGGGTTTAAGCAGATAATGTAATAATAATAATTTAAGTATCAAATAGAGACAAAAAAAATAGATATCAAAATAAAAAGATCGAATATAGTCCAAGAATCAAATTGAGCATTAAGCCTAAATAAAAGTACAAAATAAAAGTCCATTATTAAATGATTCTATGTATAGTAGGGGCGAGACACATTATAACCAAAACACACCCTATTTTGGACAACATTTATACTCCAATTAAACAAGCATTAACACTCGGTAATCATAGGAAACATGTCCTGTTGTGGACAGCTTCAACCTTCCAATTTACCATGCATTCCAACAACTTTAATTTAAAAAATAAAATAAAATCAAACAACATTAATTCACTAATACTTTTTAGAAAAAGAACTTATAGTATGGCAGATAGCAGAAAACTGGATGGCAGAAAATTGGAGAAGTAGCGGAGGGCTACCGACGAAGAAATTAAAAGAAAAAGTTTTACATAATCCAATGTAATTAAAGCAAAAATTGCATAATCAGAGATAAAGGTGAATCGTTTTTTAATAGCAAGAATCTATACTTATTAGGCAATTAACACACATCTCTCTTAAATTACACTAACACAAATTCTTTATACAAAAACCAATTAATTTTTTAGCAGAGCAGTTTAATGGGGTTTCTTTGGTGATTTTTCATCCTGCATTTTGTTTTTATCTAAAACTTTTCCTATCACTGGAGTACACTATCTTTAAGGCTACCTACAATACTCAAATCAGAGATTTCACATATTGAAAACACACAGAAGTTTTTATTTCTAACCCATTTTGCATCAATTAAAAACTGATAAGATTGAAAACCTAATTTTAATTAAATGTTACTATTGATAAGATTGAAATATTTGGAATAATTGTATGAGGAGGTGAAACTTAATTTTATTCCATCAAATTTTAAAAATAAAGGAATAAAAAATGATGAAAGATAGATATATCCTTGAAATCTGGTTACTCGTATGGTCCACATGAGTTATGAAAATTATGTAAATGGAGTTTCAATTCATTTTCTCCCAGCCAAGAATTTAAATGATAGGGTGGCTTCAACAACCAAAACTGAAGAAAAATCAAAGATGTTCAGCCAACCTAATTTGGCAAAACTTTAGCTTTTAAATTTAAAAATTTAAATTCAATAGTATACAAAACTTACTTATTTGATTCTTTTATTTATTTATGTGTATATATATATATATATATATATATATATATATATATGTATATATATCCAAAATGATTCTCTTTTTTTTTTTTTTTAATAATCCACATCCAGAACAGTGTAATAATAGCTAAGGCCATGATGTTGTCTTGGGGGTTAATAAAAACTAAACAAATTCGGGGGTTAATAAACACTAAATAGATTTAAAAACCGTTACAAGAATTTGACCAAGTATGAAACCCAATATTCCTCACTTTAATCCTTTTTAATCCCTTTTTTGGTTTCCATTCTTTTCACCTTAATGTCTAAAATCCTTCCATTGATACTGTTAAATAACAAGTCCTATTTCTATCCTATCACAACAAAACAAGCACAAATTCATTTTATGAAATGAAAGAAACAACTATCATGAAGTAAAAAAGAACACCTAGGAAAAAGTAAATATTTTTGTTGGGTTTTCTAATATAAAAATCTATATACACAAAAAGGTATAGTGGATGTTTGAATTAATTTATAACGTGTATATGCAAGGACAAATTGAAAGATGTTTTAAAATTTTCAACAAATTCATCAGGAAGCTATAGAATCAACAAGTATCATGTTGTTAATTTCTGTTAAAAAACAAAGACTCATCGCACTCCAACAAGATGCAGACGGCTGGCGATGGAGATGCAGCAGAGGGGCGATGCAGAGGGCAGCCGACGGCGATTTCGAAAACTGATTTGGGGAAACAATATCTCAGGGATGGGGGAACTGATTTGGGGAAAAATTATTTGGGGAAAATGTTAGGGATTTCGGGGAAGGGGATTTGGGGAAAATAAAATGGGGAAAATAAGAAAGGGATTTGCAGTAAGATTTATGTCTGGAGAAAAAATAAACTAATCTGGGGGTTTAAGGTTTAGGGGAAAATTTTGGGGATTTCGAGTATATGCATGGGATGAAAGTGATGACAAAAAAACAACACCGTTTCAAATAAAACAAAATGACTATTTACGGCGTTTCACATAAAGCGTAGCTAAATATCAAATATTGTGGCGTTTTTAAAGTAGCGCCGCTAAAGTCATTAAAAGTCCAACACAAAACGGCAGCGTTTTGGAAAAAGTAAATCGATTTTTGTGGCGCTTTTATTAGAAACGCCGCTATTGCACACCTTTTGCAGCATTTTTTCCCTAGTGCCGCTAAAGATCAACCTATTGCGGCGTTTTTAACATAGCGCCACTAATGGCACTAAAACCACCACCACAAAACGGCGTCGTTTTTTTTTAAGTAAATTGCCACTAATGGCACTAAAGGCCAACTTATTGTGGCGTTTTTAACCTAGCGCCGCTAATGGCAATAAAGTCCTCACGACAAAACGATGCCGTTTTCATTTAAGTAAATTTAATTTTTGCGGCGTTTTGTCAAAAGCGCCGCTATTGTTTACCTTTTGCAGCTTTTATAAGAAAAACGCCGCTAATGCCTTTCCTACTATTAATTTTTAAAAATTCAACAAAATTTATAAAATTCAACAAAATTGATCAAATTGAAGTACACATGTACTAAATCTTTAATTTTTAGTTAGATTCAATCCAATTTTCTTCTTTGTTTCTATATTTGAAAGGTTTAATTATTTCTTAAATTCATTTAAATTAATTAGTATGTTTTGTTTCAAACAACATATTTAATTTGTAAAAATTTAAAATTGTGTACGAAAATTTTTTTATAAAATGAACTAAACTTCCATACGAAAAGTTTGTATCCACGAGTTTAATTTTTTGTGTAGCTGATAAAATTTATCGAAATTGATTTTGATACTGATAAAATTTATCGAAATTGATTTTGATAAAATTTAACTTCTCAAATTCTTTTTTGATATTAGGTCTACAACTCATAAACAGGAGGATAATGCATTTCAACACACTCAAACCCATGTTCTCTCATATTGACAACAATGCTCATACTAATTGAGCTAAGACTCAATCTGCTTAACTTCCCCAAGCCCTAACCCCTAACCCCTAGTTTTCTTGACCAGGCCTTTTCGTCTCTCTTGTTAATGGAAGTCAGTTTTCTACCATTCCAATAAATATGACCACTCCACCACACTAAGCATTCCTCTATGTAGTGCTTAATTTTTTATTGTTCTTAATTTTTTTTGTGACGTTGTGCTTAATTTTTTTGCGAGCACAGTTGAGCAAATTGCAGCTTGTGCTTAATTTTTTTTGCGGCGATTTTCAAAAAGTGTCACTAATGCTCGATCAATAGTGGCGTTTTTCAAAAAGCGACGCTAATGCTCGATCTATAGCGGTGTTTTTCAAAAAACGACGCTAATGTTCGATCTATAGTGGCGTTTTTTAAAAAGTGTCGCTAATGCTCGACCTATAGCGGCGTTTTTTGAAAAGTGCCGTTAATGTTTGATCTATAGCAGCGTTTTTAAAAAAGCGCCGCTAATGCCACTAAATCTCAACATAAAATGACGGCATTGTGCTTAATTTTTTTGCGGTGTTTTTAATAAACTGCAGCTAATGCTCGATATATAGCGATGTTTTTTATCCAAGCGCCGCTAAAAACCTATTTTCCTGTAGTGGTAATTAGGAATAAGGATTAAATTGCATATAAGGTGAAAGTTGAATTATAAATTAAAGAAAAATTTAAGGGACCAAAGAAGGAATTATACCATTGCTTATAAATGAGGCCACATAAGCTTTAAAACATGTGAAAATTTATTTTATATATATTATAAAATAAACCTTAAATGTTAAGTAAATATATTATATTATTATATAATAATATATTGTATTATTATAATAAAACAAATAAATAAAAAGAAAAAAAGAAATAGAAAAAGAAAGAAAGAAAGAAACAGAGAAAACCAAACGAAACAGGGAGAAAAAGAAAGAATGAAGGAAAAATTAGGATTTCAAAGTTCCAAGCTTAATTGGGTAGTTAATTTAGTCCATTATACAGGTCATTGAGACCTAAAACATGCATTAGAAAGGGGTCGGGACTAAACCGAGCTCATACAAAATTTTTCGAAACTTAAAAAAATTTTCAAAGTTTCACAGATCATATGCCCATGTGAACAGGCTGTGTGCCTCAACACAGCTTAGACACGCCCGTGTGTCTAGGCCGTGTCAAAATAGGGCATACATACTAACTTGTCCACACGGCCACATAACACGCCCGTGTGCCAGGCCGTGTGAAAATTAGGGAGGCTACTGACTTGGGTCACACGGCCAGTCACACACCCGTGTGTCTAGCCCGTGGTCAAAACTAACTCGGCCACACGGCCTAGCACACGCCCGTGTGTGTGACCGTATAGTCTGCCCAGGCTCATTTTGAAATGGCCCTCAAGCAACACGGCTGAGACACACGCCTATGTAATTGCCTGTGTGGACAAAAATAGGCCATTTACAAAGCCAATTTGCCACCCATTAAGGGTCTTCCTTACAATCATCAAAACCACAACATTTTATGCCAAATTCTCAACCATTTCTCAACCAAAGCATATACCATTCATGCCATAACATTATCAACCAATTTCATACTTAATAGCCATACTAAAATATGTCAAATCATAAGACAAAATCATATCTAATCATTTGTTTCATAACCTCTTTTCAATTCATTCATTCTCATATCAAAATCTTACCAAATCCTCAAATGAGGACACACCAAAACTTACCAAATTGATCAATTCACTTGGCAATAAATGAACACATCACATAAACATAATTTGCATCACATATCATATACCAAAATCAAACCACAAGATCAACCAAAACCAAGCCACATCACATGGCTAAATATATACATATCACAAAACATAATCTAATTACTTCTAGCCTATACATGCCATACTTCAACATATACACTTTCAAAAGATACCAAAGTAAGGTTTGATAGTGTGGTGACAATCCTTGATGATCCCCGTGTAATACCCCTACCCGTATTCATTGCCGGAATAGGGTACGAGGCATTACCGGAGTTTACGAATTAATTTTTTTTTTATATTCAATATAGCCCCTTTATAAATATCTAGCCTTCCCTGCAATATTAAATCGAGACCAATCCACATCAACCAAATCAATTCAACATATTTTCAAGATAAATTCATGCATATTTATAAGATAACGTCATCACATATCTAAAACCAGGTTTGTTAACCATACTAATGGCTAATTTTACATTCATTTCACGTTAACATTTACTTTGTTAGCTTATACATGCCATTGATTTCCAAAATAAAGTTTCTTTATATACCGAAATCCTCGAGGTTGATAAGTGTGATGTGTCTCCACCAAATCGACCTCGAACTCTTAACACTACAAAACAGGAAAAAGGAACGGGTAAGCACTTTGTGCTTAGTAAGCTCATGTAACAAGAATTATACTTACCTAATATTTTCAATACAATACAATAAACATTCCTATATCCATTCAATGCATTATTACCCTAATATGCACAAACTCAACATTCAAGTTAGTACAATAATTTCCATCTACCAATAATATATACTATGATTGATGAGCTCATCAATACCATGATTTCCATTTCCTTGTTATTTTTTCATATTTATCCCGTTGAATTCATCGGAATTTCTATGGATTTTTCAGAGGTACACTTTTAGTGTACAATTCCGGGTCCGTCAATTCATATTCATGTGCGCACATATCCATTTCAGAGAGCACACTCCCGCGAACCTCAACCTTGCAGCAGGATTACCAGTCCAGGCTAAATCCTCGCAATATAAACTCATAGAGTATTGTCGGGATTGCCGGTCCAAAGCTAAATCACAACGACAATTACTCTAATGAGCTTGAATCAATTACCAGTCAAAGCTAAATTCAGACCCTAATTTGGATTACCCGTCTGGCTAAATCCATTTTACACATATTCTTGGGAGGGCTATATCAGATAGGATCACCCGTCCTGCTAGATCCTTTTACCGTCAATTCCTTTTCGAGATCCATCGAATTTTCCTTTCATTCAAACGGGATTTCTTCCCATTTTATCAAATATATCAATGTTTCATAAATTTTCATATAATGAACATTCAAATCATATTCATATCAAAAACATGCATTTCAAGCATTTAAGAATAGAATTCAAGTTACACGAACTTACCTTGATACTTGTTTGTAAACAGTAAAAATCTACTAATCCCGAACTTTTTCCTTTCCTCGATCTAGCTTCGTATTTGAATCTTCTGGATCTAAATAAATAAATTTAATTATCAATTTAATACATTTCATGTTCATATGCAGCATTCTCTATAATTCAACTATTATTTATAGTTCATTCAAAGCTGTCTATTTGAGTCATAGTCACTAAATTATTTATACCTTGAGCTACGGAACTCCAAATTAAGATACGTTAATTTTCCCTAAAACTAGACTCATATATATTTTTACCATAAAATTTTCAAAATTTTTGGTTTATCCAATACGTACATTTTATTCTTTAAAGTCACCCCTGTTCTGCTGTCGACAGTTCTAACCCTTCTTCACTAAAAATTAATTATCTTTTCATACAGAATTCAAATAATGTTCTCGTTTGTTTCTATTAAAAATAAACTCATTAAGGATTCTATACATATAAATTTAAGCCCATAATTGTTTTTCTTAAATTTTTTATGATTTTTCAAAGTCAGAACAGGGGAACCCGAATTCATTCTGACCTTGTCTCACAAAATTCATTATATCTCAAAATTTACAAATCCATTGCTACACTATTTCTTCTATGAGAAACTAGACTCAATAAGCTTTAATTCCATATTTTTTTCATCTTCTAATTCAATTTCTAAAATTTATGGTGATTTTTCAAAGTTAGTCTACTGCTGCTGTCCAAACTGTTTTTGTGCAAGCTGTTTATTACCATTTTTCCCCTAAGCTTTTAATAAATGATAATTTCGTCCCTACTCAATTAGCCTCTCAATTGAGCTGATTTTTCTCAATTAACATTTTATTCTATCACCTTAAACTAGTTTACAAGCTTTAGGAATCAGAATTTCAGCAATAGACTTTAATTCCAAGCATTTTTACAATTAGGTCCTAAAAATCAATTTCTATTGAAATTACCTAATAAAATCATCTCATAAACAAATTAAAGCTTTAATTTAATTCTATTTCATCATAAACTTACAGAAATCAACCATGGTGACTTTTAATTTCATCCATGAAATCAAAAACTAATGAATTTAATAGTAGGACCTAGTTGTAAAAGTCTTAGAAACACAAAAATTACAAGAAAAAGGCAAGGATTAACTCACTTGGTGCAAAAATTATGAAATATCAACTTAGAGAACCCTCCTATGGCATTTTTAGCTGCTGGAATTGAAGAGAAATGAAGAGAAATCTAGATATTTCCTATTTAATCCTAGCTTTATTTAGTTAATTTTACAATATTCCAATTTTACCCTTAATTTATCATTTTTTCTGCTGATTTCATACCCTTTCCGTCCAGCCCAAAAAAATTTTGGGTCTAATTGCCTTTTAAATCCTTTCTCATTAGACTTTTAAGCTATTTAATCATTCTAGTAACTTTTACACCTATTACAATTTAGTCCTTTTTTTTTAATTGACTACCCAAACATTAAAATTTCCTAACGAAATTTTAATACCACATTAATAACATTTCATAAATATTTATAAAATTATTTTTGACTCGGTTTTACGAGATAGAGGTCTCGATACCTTGTTTTTACCCAATTTCTTCAATAATTTCTTTTTCTATCTAATCACTAAATTGGTAAAATTTTTCTATCAATATTTTCATACGATTTTCCTATCATATCAATTTTCAAGAAAAAATATTGAAATAAATTTCTCTTTAAATCGGATCTATGGTTACGAAACCATTGTTCCGATAACCTTGAATTTAGGCCATTACAACTCTCCCCCCCTTTAAGATTTTCGTCCTCGAAAATCTTACCAGTAAAGAGGTTTGGGTATTGTTTCCTCATTGCCTCCTCCGGTTCCCATGTCGCTTCCTCAATCCCGTGCTTTTGCCACAATACTTTCACCAAATTTATCTTTTTATTTCTAAGCTCTTTTGTCTCCCGTGCCAATATCTTGACCGGTTCTTCACTGTAAGTTATATCCGGTTGAATCTCTACTTCTGTAGGAGAAATAACATGTGAAGGATCTGATCGATATCGTCATAACATAGATACATGAAAAACATTATGGATTCTATCAAGTTCCGGTGGTAATGCCAATCGATAAGCGACCGGTCCAATTCTTTCTATGATTTCATAAGGCCTGATAAATCTTGGACTCAGTTTACCCTTTCGACCAAATCGGAGGACTTTCTTTCAAGGAGACACTTTCAGAAATACCTTGTCACTGACTTGAAATTCAATCTCTTTTCATTTAAGGTCGGTATATGATTTTTGACGATCGGAAGCTGCTTTTAGACTATCCGGAATAACCTTTACTTTTTCTTCTGTTTCCAAGATCAAATCAACCCCATGTATCTTCCTTTCACTAAGCTCTATCCAATATAACGGTGTTGTAACGCCCCAATTTTCGGGAATCCTGTGAATGTTGGCATAGGTTTAATTATGTTAGTGGGCCTCTAGAAGGCCCAAGCTTAAGATAGAACCCGGTAATTTTAGTTAATTTTTGTTCCATAAGAAAAAGGGAGTAAAATTATGAAATAGGACCTATGTGAAAATGTTTGAAAATGCTATAGGCTAAATTGAAGTGGCCAAATAAATAGGACTGCAAAATAGGAGGATTTGCATGACAAACCTCCCATTTTACATGAAGTGGCCAACCATCATGTTGTTGTAGACAAAATGTACACTTGATATCCATAATTTATGGTACAAATTGATACAAATTGATAATAGGTTAGGTAAATGTTCCATGATAATAGGTTAGGTAAATGTTCCATGATAATGGGTTAGGTAAATGTTTCATGATAATGGGTTAGGTAAATGTTTCATGATAAGAATTTCATGTCTTTTGTATTAAAGAATTAAATGGATGAAATATGAAGTTTTATTAAAAGAAAAGGGTAAAAGAACAAAGTTTTGTCCATCTTTGTTCATCATAGCTGAAAGTTAGAGAAGAGAAAGGAGAGGAGAAAGCTCTTGAGTATTCGGTCATTAGGAGGAGGAAAATTGAAGGTAAGTTCTTGGTACCTTGCTTCTATTTTGAGGTTCATGAGTTCTTCTTGATTCTACCTTAACTCTTGAAGTATATTTTGATTTTTAGTTGTGTTGTGAGCATTTGGTCATGAATTAAAATGAAGGAAATGGTTGTTGTTTCATGTTCTTTTGATGAAAAATGGAAGATATGTGAAGTTGAGCCAAACAAATGAGCATGCATGTGCCTTAGATGCTAAAGGAAAAATCGGCTAACATGTTGTGCTTTAAAATGATGAAATGGAGATTATGCTTAAGTAAAAATCATAGATATGTGATGATTGATTGGTGATATACATGTTTAAATAACATGCATGCAAGATAGGTGTATGAAAGAGTGATTTGGTAATAAATCTGCTTGGGACAGCAGCAGTAACGTGACTTTGGAAAATCACCATAAATTGTGGGAGATGAATTAGAATCTGAATAAATTATGTAATTAAAGCTTATTGAGTCTAGTTTCTAATGAAATAAACAAGAACATATTTTGAATTCTGTACAATGAGAAATTTGATTCGTAATGAAGAGTGGTCAGATTAGTCAAATAGTGAAACATGGGAAACTTTGAGAAAAATCTGGTATTGATTGGCTAAACCAAAATTCTGAAAATTTTATGGATAAAATATATATGAGTCTATTTTCAGGAAAATTAACGGCACTTGATTTGGAGTTTCGTAGCTCCAGTTATAAATGATTTAGTGACTGTTGCTCAGGAAGATAGCTTGCAGTGAAATTATGATTATGTGGTAAACATTGACAAAAATTTGTTAATGAGTTGCTTATTGATTTCTTATAAGCTTACTATGATCTGTAGGTGTGGTTGGCGAATATTGTAAGGGATTAATACGTAGTTCGTATTTGAATAGTTAAATTAACGTGTTAGTAATCCAATTGTAGGCGGTTCGTGTGGATCTAAATCAAGATATCGTCGCAAAGTGTGTAACTAACACCCTCTTTCTTAGTCTAGATCGGTAAAAGCCAAAATGTCGAAAACCGGTATTTTGTAGATTTGCGAAAAGCGAATGCTCGTGAGGTAAATCGATTAATGTTTTTGGTAAGCTGCAATGTTTGGATTGCAAAGTGCATGATTTCGTGCCTCGATATTTTTGGGCTTAATGGGCCAAAATTGAAATGATGGGCTAACGGCCCAATTCGGTAAGAACCCTCGATGCGTGATTACATTAGTACGTGAAAGGTAGGAATATACATGAAAAACCCTAAAATAGATAAATTATTGAAATACCTTTAAAAGTGAAAAATTTACGTTTTACCCTAGTAGATAAATTACCGAAATACCCCTAGGTTAAATTGACCTAAATGCATGTTTGATTGTTGTTATTTCTTGCATGCCATGTTCTTATTATCTGGTGCATGGAATGGGATATTGACGGAGGAAGTCTTGAAAGTGGCTTGTCCACGTCTTGGAGGCTTTGCCTCAATTTATGATAATCGAGCAAAGGTTGCATCTGTGGAGTGTTAAATTTGGGTGGGTTGAGCTATTCCCACATGGAGTGTATGGCTGGTACGGGTGGAGTGTAGTGGTTGGTGGGTTGAGTAGTCTCCCAAATGGGCTTGCATATGTTTCTTGATGTTGCATGTATTTTGAAATGGGCCTATGGGCCATCTTATTATCTGAATAAGGGCTAAGGCCCGCTTTATTGTAATTTGAAAGGGCTCGCCCAAGTACCACTTGTTCTGAATGGGCTTAGGCCCAATAGGCTTGAGTGACTTGGGCTTTGAAGGGTTTTCCTTACACATCGAGTTTCCCCAAACTCACCCTTTTATTTTCATCCACGCAGAAATCCCCAACCATAGTGGGCTTGGAGTCGTGAGGGAATTTGAGTGGCCACCCGCTCAAAGTTTGATTTTCTTCCGTGAACTGGACATCCTTTTAATTACGTTTGAGGTTTTGGGCTTTTAAATGTAATAAGGCCGCTTATTTATTTTGATGGTTTTAATATGTATTACTAAGATAGGTATTACTTATTTTAACTGTTGAAACTGGATAGCTTTAGGCGCGTTTTCAAAAACAATAGTTGATTTCAAAATAACACGACAACAAGCAAAGCTTCCGCAATGAAAGTATTTTCCAAAATTAATCACTTTTCCTAAAATGACTTAATCAAATCGGTTTCCTAGAAATATCCATGACGTTAAGGTGTGGCAATGGCAAGTATGCATGTCTAGGATTGGATCCGAAGGAGCTTGGTACTTAGCAAATCCGATGGACTCACCACCTCTTTTCGGTTTCCTACCGGTGCATGACTTCCATTCACTTTAACCCTTAATGAATTAATCTTTTGAACATTAAGTACGATTTTACGGACTTAGAATGGATTTTTTAACGCTTTTGATATGGCATGCGGATCCGCCATAACTTCGGGCGGGTTTGGGGTGCTACATTTAGTGGTATCGAGCCTAGGTTGCAACAACTCGGTACGTGGAATGGGTTTACAAAAATAAAGATTTTCAAAGCGAAAATTTTATAAAGAATGCGAAAACTCGATTTTCAAAATTTAGATCTTCGAAGGTGGCATTCAATCTCCTACTCAAGTCTGTAAGTATTACTCGAACTTTTCGAATATTTTCTGAATTATCTGTCATCATGAAACCCTACTAGGACACTCTAGATAGGATGATCTGAAAGCATAGGAAAATCGATAAGAGATCAAATCGTAGCTAGACTTGATTCTGCGAAAACAAACTCTGAACTACTGTCTGATTCATAAAACATCTGTAATAAACACTGGAATATTGAATTGATGCATAAAAATTCATAATCAAGATAAATCGATATGAGTACGAGAGCTACTCGGGGAAGAGGCCGTGGTCGAGGCCGAGGTAGTACTCAAGCTGGATCTTCGTCTTCTGAACACATACCCACTGGAGTAGCACGACCACCACCGACGGATGAGAATGGGCCGTATGATAGGGCCACCGAGGATGATGCCCTGTCACAAGCAATGCTTCGTGTTCTGAAAAGGGTTGCCGGAACAAGTTCGGGCAACGAAATTCGAGGATCGATTTCTGAATGACTCCGGGCTAACAGAGCGGAGATCGTTAGGGGCGTGTCTGGTATAGCCCCGAATGTGGCGGAATATTGGTTGGAGGCCATAGAACGGATTATGGACAACTTGGACTGCTCTGAGGAGATTGTGAGTGGGGTATCTGTACTAAGTCTTTTAGGTCACTCGGTTAGGGTAGACAAACTGTATAGGGATGTACCCTTAGAAACTCAAGGTAAAATTTTCCCTGGAGATCTGATGGAGTTACCGTTCGGAGAGTTTGATCTCATTTTGGGAATGGACTGGCTTGTTAAGCATAAAGCGACTCTGGATTGTACTACTAAACGAATGGTGTTAAGGACCACAAAGGATGAGGAGGTTATGGTGATAGGTGAGCGAAGGGATTATTTGTCCAATGTGGTGTCGGCATTAAGAGCCGAAAAGTGGATTCAGAAAGGTTGTGAGGTCTATTTGGCATTTGTAAGTCAGTTAGAAAAGGAGGGGCTGACAGTGGATAAGGTTAAGACCGTAAAGGAGTTCCAAGATGTTTTTTCGGAGGAGCTTCCAGGATTGCCTCCGAACCGAGAAGTTGAGTTTGGAATAGATTTGTTGCCTGGAACGGCGCCCGTGTCCATCGCACCGTATAGGATGGCATCGAAGGAGTTAGTGGAGTTAAAGGCTCAAATTCAAGAGTTGTTGGATAGGGACTTTATTAGGCCAAGCGTGTCTCCATGGGGAGTACCGGTGCTATTCGTGAAAAAGAAGGATGGTAATGCGGATGTGCATTGATTATCGCCATTGAACAAACCGACGATTAAGAATAAGTATCCACCGCCAAGGATTGATGATCCGTTCGACCACTTAGAGGAGCTTCGTATTTTCCAAGATCGACCTTCGATCGGATATCATCGATTAAGGGTCAAGGAGGCGGATATACATAAGGCGGCATTCGGGACTCGGTATGGTCATTACGAGTTTCGGTTATGCCATTTGGATGACGAACGCTCTGCGGCGTTTATGGATCGATGAATCGTGTGTTCCAACCATTTTAGATCAGTTCAGAGTCGTCTTTATTGACGATATCCTGGTATATTCTGAAAATGAAACGAAACATGATGAGTATCTCCGTATAGTGCTGCGAGTATTAAGGGAGAAGGAACTCTGTGCGAAGTTCAGCAAGTGTGAATTTTGGTTGAAGGAGGTAACCTTCTTAGGACATGTGGTCTCTGCTGAGGGGATTAAGGTGGACCCTCGGAAAATTGAAGCGATTTTGGAGTGGAAGCCGCCTAGGTCAGTGTCAGAAATACGGAGTTTTCTAGGACTGGCATGATACTACAGAAGGTTTGTGGAAGGTTTTTCTGTGATGGCAGCACCTCTGACAAAACACATAAGGAAAGGAGTACCGTTTGTATGGACTAAGAAACAGCAGGAAGCTTTTGAGAAGTTGAAGAAAGTTCTGACTGAAGCACTTGTGTTAATTCAGTCGGAGTCTGGGAATGATTTTACTGTGTACAGTGACGCATCACACGTAGGTTTGGGCTGCGTGTTAATGCAAGAGGGTAAGATGGTTGCATATGCATCACGATAGCTTAAGCCTCATGAAGGAAACTATTTGACTCATGATTTAGAGTGGCAGCAGTGATATTTGCACTTAAGATTTGGAGACATTACTTGTACGGAGAAAGGTGTATTATATACACTGACCATAAGAGTCTTAAGTATTTGTTGACTCAGAAAGAGCTGAACCTTAGGCAAAGGAGATGGATTGAGTTGCTTAAGGATTATGACTATTCGATCGAGTATCACCCAAGCAAGGCTAATGTGGTAGCCGATGCTCTAAGTCGTAAGTCAGATTCGATCCGAGAGCAATGTTTGCTCGTCTGAGTCTATATGATGATGGAAGTCTGTTGGCTGAGTTGCAAGTGAGGCCAACCTGGGTTGATCAGATTAAGGAAAAACAGTTGAAAGATGAGTCTTTGGTCGCTCGTTTTCAACAAGTTAAGGAAGGGGAAACTTCTGAGTTTGGGAGCCAGAAGAGACGATGCAACAGCAATACCCTCATCTGTTTGGATTAGGTAAATTTCGAGGACGAAATTTCTTTAAGGAGGGTAGAGTTGTAACGCCCCAATTTTCGGGAATCCTGTGAATGTTGGCATAGGTTTAATTATGTTAGTGGGCCTCTAGAAGGCCCAAGCTTAAGATAGAACCCGGTAATTTTAGTTAATTTTTGTTCCATAAGAAAAAGGGAGTAAAATTATGAAATAGGACCTATGTGAAAATGTTTGAAAATGCTATAGGCTAAATTGAAGTGGCCAAATAAATAGGACTGCAAAATAGGAGGATTTGCATGACAAACCTCCCATTTTACATGAAGTGGCCAACCATCATGTTGTTGTAGACAAAATGTACACTTGATATCCATAATTTATGGTACAAATTGATACAAATTGATAATAGGTTAGGTAAATGTTCCATGATAATAGGTTAGGTAAATGTTCCATGATAATGGGTTAGGTAAATGTTTCATGATAATGGGTTAGGTAAATGTTTCATGATAAGAATTTCATGTCTTTTGTATTAAAGAATTAAATGGATGAAATATGAAGTTTTATTAAAAGAAAAGGGGTAAAAGAACAAAGTTTTGTCCATCTTTGTTCATCATAGCTGAAAGTTAGAGAAGAGAAAGGAGAGGAGAAAGCTCTTGAGTATTCGGTCATTAGGAGGAGGAAAATTGAAGGTAAGTTCTTGGTACCTTGCTTCTATTTTGAGGTTCATGAGTTCTTCTTGATTCTACCTTAACTCTTGAAGTATATTTTGATTTTTAGTTGTGTTGTGAGCATTTGGTCATGAATTAAAATGAAGGAAATGGTTGTTGTTTCATGTTCTTTTGATGAAAAATGGAAGATATGTGAAGTTGAGCCAAACAAATGAGCATGCATGTGCCTTAGATGCTAAAGGAAAAATCGGCTAACATGTTGTGCTTTAAAATGATGAAATGGAGATTATTCTTAAGTAAAAATCATAGATATGTGATGATTGATTGGTGATATACATGTTTAAATAACATGCATGCAAGATAGGTGTATGAAAGAGTGATTTGGTAATAAATCTGCTTGGGACAGCAGCAGTAACGTGACTTTGGAAAATCACCATAAATTGTGGGAGATGAATTAGAAGCTGAATAAATTATGTAATTAAAGCTTATTGAGTCTAGTTTCTAATGAAATAAACAAGAACATATTTTGAATTCTGTACAATGAGAAATTTGATTCGTAATGAAGAGTGGTCAGATTAGTCAAATAGTGAAACATGGGAAACTTTGAGAAAAATCTGGTATTGATTGGCTAAACCAAAAATTCTGAAAATTTTATGGATAAAAGATATATGAGTCTATTTTCAGGGAAAATTAACGGCACTTGATTTGGAGTTTCGTAGCTCCAGTTATAAATGATTTAGTGACTGTTGCTCAGGAAGATAGCTTGCAGTGAAATTATGATTATGTGGTAAACATTGACAAAAATTTGTTAATGAGTTGCTTATTGATTTCTTATAAGCTTACTATGATCTGTAGGTGTGGTTGGTCGAATATTGTAAGGGATTAATACGTAGTTCGTATTTGAATAGTTAGATTAACGTGTTACTAATCCAATTGTAGGCGGTTCGTGTGTGGATCTCGTCAGCATATAAATGCAAGCATGTGTGTAACTAACACCCTCTTTCTTAGTCTAGATCGGTAAAAGCCAAAATGTCGAAAACCGTATTTTGTAGATTTGCGAGTGTGCGAATGCTCGTGAGGTAAATCGATTAATGTTTTGGTAAGCTGCAATGTTTGGATTGCAAAGTGCATGATTTACGTGCCCTCGATATTTTTGGGCTTAATGGGCCAAAATTGAAATGATGGGCTAACGGGCCTAATTCGGTAAGAACCTCGATGCGTGATTCTGTTAGTACGTGAAAGGTAGGAATATACATGAAAAACCCTAAAATAGATAAATTATTGAAATACCTTTAAAAGTGAAAAATTTACGATTTTACCCCTAGTAGATAAATTACAGAAATACCCCAGGTTAAATTGACCTAAATGCATGTTTGATGTTGTTATTTCTTGCATGCCATGTTCTTATTATCGGTGCATGGGACTGGGATATTGACGGAGGAAGTACGAAAGTGGCTTGTCCACGTCTTGGAGGCTTTGCCTCAATTTATTGATAATCGAGCAGCAAGGTGCATCTGTGGAGTGTTAAATTTGGGTGGGTTGAGCTATTCCCACATGGAGTGTATGGCTGGTACGGGTGGAGTGTAGTGGTTGGTGGGTTGAGTAGTCTCCCAAATGGGCTTGCATATGTTCTTGATGTTGCATGTATTTTGAAATGGGCCTATGGGCCATAATGTTATCTGAATAAGGGCTAAGGCCCGGTTTATTGTAATTTGAAAGGGCTCGCCCAATTACCACTGCTGTTACTGAATGGGCTTAGGCCCAATAGGCTTGAGTGACTTGGGCTTTGAAGGGTTTTCCTTACACACTGAGTTTCCCAAACTCACCCTTTTATTTTCATCCATGCAGAAATCCCCAACCATAGTGGGCTTGGAGCTGTGAGGGAATTGAGTGGCCACCCGCTCGAAAGTTTGATTTTCTTCGGTGAATCTGGACATCCTTTTAATTACGTTTGAGGTTTTGGGCTTTTAAATGTAATAAGGCCGCTTATTTATTTTTATGGTTTTAATATGTATTACTAAGATAGGTATTACTTATTTTAAGCTGTTGAAACTGGATAGCTTTAGGCGCGTTTTCAAAAACAATAGTTGATTTCAAAATAACACGACAACAAGCAAAGCTTCCGCAATGAAAGTATTTTCCAAAATTAATCACTTTTCCTAAAATGACTTAATCAAATCGGTTTCCTAGAAATATCCATGACGTTAAGGTGTGGCAATGGCGATATGCATGTCTAGGATTGGATCCGAAGGAGCTTGGTATTTAGCAATCAGATGGACTCACCACCTCTTTTTCGGTTTCCTACCGGCATGACTTCCATTCACTTTAACCCTTAATGAATTAATCTTTTGAACATTAAGTACGATTTTCTGGACTTAGAATGGATTTTTTTTAACGTTTTTGATGTGGCATGCCGGATCCGGCCTTAACTTCTGGGCCGGGTTTGGGGTGCTACAGGTGTTCTACATTTTCTACCATACAAAACTTCATACGGAGCCATTTTAATACTAGACTGATAACTGTTATTGTAAGCAAATTCAATCAAAGGTAGATACCTCTCCCAATTACCTTCAAACTCTAGTATACAACATCGGAGCATATCTTCCAATACTTGAATTACACGCTCAGATTGACCATCTGTCTGAGGATGAAATGCAGTGCTGAAATACAACTGAGTACCCAAGGCTTCTTGCAATTTGTCCCAGAAACGAGGCGCAAATCGGGATCTCTATCTGATATAATGGAGACAGGTACTCCATGTAGCCTGACAATCTCAGATATGTACAGTTCAGCTAGTTTATCTAAAGAATAATCCATACGTACCGAAATAAAGTGAGCTGACTTTGTTAATCGGTCAACAATCACCCAAATAACATCTTTTTTCCTCGGAGACAAAGGTAGCCCCGATACAAAATCCATAGTGATTCTTTCTCATTTCCATTCTGGTATAGTAATTGGCTGAAGTAACCCCGAAGGTACCTACTGTTCAGCTTTAACTTGTTGACATATTAAACACCTTGATACAAACTCAGAGATATCATGTTTCATTCCCGACCACAAGTACATCTTTTTCAGATTATTATACATTTTATTACTCCCCAGATGTACAGACATAATACCGCTGTGAGCCTCACGTAGAATCTTCTGTATGAGCTCTGAATGCTGAGGTACACATACCCTACCTTTGAATAATAAACAACCATCAGAATCAATCAAATTCGAATCATTACGACTCACCTGTGTCTGCGTTTAACTTGTAACTTCTCATCATTCTTCCGAGCTTCACATATTTCTTTGTAAAAATGTCGGTTTAGCTCTTAATTTCGCTAGGATTGAACCATCATCATCAATAATAACTTTGGTATTCATAGCTCGTAAAGCAAACAGAGATTTCCAGCTCAAAACAGCTACAACATTAGCCTTACCCGGATGGTAATCAATAATCAAATCATAGTCCTTTATCGTTCAAGCCACTGCTAGATCTCAAATTCAAATCTTTCGTGTCATCAAATATTTCAAGCTTTTATGATCGGTATAAATATGACATTTCTCACCGTACAAGTAATGACGCCATATCTTGGTATAAATACAATAGCGACTAATTCAAGATCATGTCTTGGGTAATTTCTTTCATGTGGTTTAAGTTGTCTTGAAGCATAGGCTATTACTTTACCTTCTTGCATCAAAACACAACCTAAACCATTTAATGAGGCATCACCAGTAAATAACAAATTCCTTACGGTTCATTTGTACTAATACTGAGTGCTTTCGTTAATAGGT
The DNA here is from genome assembly GCF_025698485.1 of Gossypium arboreum. Classification (NCBI taxonomy): domain Eukaryota; kingdom Viridiplantae; phylum Streptophyta; class Magnoliopsida; order Malvales; family Malvaceae; genus Gossypium; species Gossypium arboreum. The sequence goes on from NC_069075.1 coordinate 135,164,060, forward strand.
CTTTCAATCGGTTGAAACTTTATTGACATTCATCATCCACTCGAACTTTACATCTTTCTCGCAATAATCGAGTCATTGGAGAAGCTATCATAGAGAATCCTGTACAAATCTCCGATAATAACCACTAAACCCAAGAAACTTCTAACTTCGGATACATTCTTGATGGATTCCAATTGACAATAGCGATATTTTACTTGGATTTACCCTAATGCCTTGGCAGATACAATGTGTCCAAGAAAACCCACTTTTCAAGCTAAAATTCACATTCTTGAATTTAGCATATAATCGCTTCTTTCAGAGAATTTGCAACACAATTCTCAAATGTTCGTATGTTCTTCTTCATCTCGAGAATAAACCAAAATATCATCAATGAATACTACTACAAATCTGTCTAAATACGGTCGAATATCCGGTTCATCAAATCCATGAATCTGCAGTGCATTAGTTAGCCCAAACGGCATAACTAGAAACTCATAATGCCCGTACACGGTTCTAAAGGCTGTTTTTGGCACATCGACTCCTTTACCCAGAATCGATAATAACTCGATCAAGATCAATCTTTGAAAACACAGTAGCACCTTTCAGTTGATCAAATAAATTATCAATCCGAGGTAACGGGTACTTATTCTTTATGGTTACTTTATTAAGCTGCCGGTAGTCGATACACAATCTCAAAGACCAATCTTTCTTTTTCACAAATAGAACCGGAGCACCCCAAGGTGAATGACTCGGTCGGACAAAACCCCTGTCAATAAGTTCTTGCAACTGTGTCTCTAACTCCTTTAATTCTGTAGGAGCCATACGATATGGAGCTATGGAGATCGGCGTAGTTCCCGGAATCAAATCTATAGAAAATTCCACTTCTCTTTCTGGTGGCAATCCTGGTAATTCTTCTGGAAACACATCGGAAAATTCACATACCACTGGAATTGCCTGTATTTTTGTCTCAGATACTTTGGTGTCAAGTACATAAGCCAAGTAAGTATCATACCTTTTTTTGACATACCTCGTCTTCGCCATTACAGAAATCATATCGATAACCCTCATTCGATCAGATTTAACTCGGAGCAACTCACCATTCTGACATTTTAGCACAATATATTTTTGTCTACAATTTATTACCGCATCATGCTGGGTTAACCAATCCATGCCCAATATCACGTCAAATTCATCGAATGGCAGTAACATTAAATCAGCCGAGAAACAATAACCTCTTACCATTATTGGACAATTTTTACAAATTTTATCCACCAACACAGATTGGCCCAAGGGGTTCGAGACTTTAGCCACAAATTCAGTAGGTTCAATAGATAAATTTTTAATAATTGCAAGTTTAACACATATATATGAATGCGTAGAACCAGGATCAATCAATGCAGCAATATCAGTATCAAGTAAAGAAAATGTACCAGTAATAACATCGGGTGATGAGGCATCTTCTCTGGCACGAATGGCATATGTCCTAGCAGGTGCTCGTGCCTCAGGCCTACCTGCAGTATCTTTTGAAGCTCCTCGACTACCAATGACATTACCTGATGGTCGAGGTGGTCTACCTCTCGAAATTGGATTACTCAGCTTCGATATCTGTTCAGTTTCTTTTTCACCCCTTTCTGGACAATCACTGAGGAAATGGTCAAAAGAACAACATCGGTAACAAACCCCGCTCTTTAATCGATATTCACCAAAATGAGCTTTATTACAGTACTGGAATCTCGGTTTAGGAGTGCCAACACTGCCAACACTGGTCACTGATGGAGTAGAAGGCCTTGGATTAGTGCGTTGAGAACCTCGCTCTTTGCCCGAATACCCAATGGCTGAAGTAGAACGATTCTAATACTTCTTCAATTTCTTTGAAGCAGAAAATTGGGATTTTCCCATCGGTCTTTTACTAAAAATTTGAGCTTCCCTCTCAGCCTGTTTCTTTTCTTTGATCAATTCTTCTGCTTTATAAGCTCTCTCTGCCAATGTAGCAAACTCTCGAATTTCAAGAATTCCGATCAGTAGTTTAATGTCTTCATTTAACCCTTCTTCGAATCGTTTGCACATTTCAGCTTCTGACTGTACCCATTCTCGAGCATATTTACTCAATCGAACAAATTCTCTTTCATATTCAGATATTGATCTGTTACCCAGTTTCAACTCAAGAAATTCTTTTCTTTTCTGATCGAGAAACCTCTGGCTGATATATTTTTTTCTGAACTCAGTCTGAAAGAATTCCCATGTAATTTCTTTTTTCAGAACAACTGAAGCTTTAGTCTTCCACCAATGGTAAGCTGTGTCTTTTAGCAGTGAGATGGCACATTTCAGACATTCTTCTGGTGTACAAGATAATTCCTCTAGAACCCAAGTAGTGTTTTCTAACCAGAATTCAGCCCGTTCGGAATCATCATCAACTGCTGCTCAAATTCTTTACCCCATATTTTCAATTTTATCTCTGGAGCTTTCCTTTTCGATGATTCAAGACTACCTTGTGGGATCTCGGAACCGTGGAGAAGCGGGAGGGGAGCTTGAACTTTCTGCACTACTGAGGTTAGTTCTTAAGTATTAATTAAACCATTCATTCATCATTTGAAAGAAGGTTGTTTTGCCTCCTCCCTCGACCCTCATCTCCTGCCTTCATCGCTACTTTCTTCTCTTTGTCTTGAAGTCGAGCATGACTCCCGGCTTCCTCAGATTGAGCTCGGTCGGATGACATTACTATAAGAAAAACACATTTTAAATGGTCAGGAGATATCACACTATCAATAATAATTTAAATGGCATGTATAGCTAATCCCGTATTTGCTACATCGGTCCTAGAATCGGCTAAACCGTAGCTCTGATACCAATAAATGTAATACCTCTACCTGTATTCATTGTCGGAATAGGGTACGAGGCATTACCGGAGTTTACGAATTAAATTTTTTTTTCATATTCAATATAGCCCCTTTATAAATATCTAACCTTCCCTGCAATATTAAATCGAGACCAATCCACATCAACCAAATCAATTCAACATATTTTCAAGATAAATTCATACATATTTATAAGATAACGTCATCACATATCTAAAACCAGGTTTGTTAACCATACTAATGGCTAACTTTACATTCATTTCACGTTAACATTTACTTTGTTAGCTTATACATGCCATTGATTTCCAAAATAAAGTTTCTTTATATATTGAAATCCTGAGGTTCACAGTGTGATGTGTCTCCGACCAAATCCGACCTCCGAGCTCTTAACACTACAAAACAGGGAAAAAGGAAACGAGGTAAGCACTTTGTGCTTAGTAAGCTCATGTAACAAGAATTATACTTACCTAATATTTTCAATACAATACAATAAACATTCCTATATCCATTTAATGCATTATTACCCTAATATGCACAAACTCAACATTCAAGTTAGTACAATAATTTCCATGTACCAATAATATATACTATAATTGATGAGCTCATCAATACCATGATTTCCATTTCCTTGTTATTTTTTCATATTTATCCCGTTGAATTTATCGGAATTTCGATGGATTTTTCAGAGGTACACTTTTAGTGTAAAATTTTGGGTTCGTCAATTCATATTCATGTGCACATATCCATTTCAGAGAGCACACTCATGAACCTCAACCTTGCGGCGAGATTACCAGTCAAAGCTAAATCTCGCAATATAAACTCATAGAGTATTGTCTGGATTGCCGGTCCAAGCTAAATCCCGCAGAACGACAATTACTCTAATGAGCTTGAATCAATTACCAGTCAAAGCTAAATTCAGACCTAATTGGATTACCCGTCCGGCTAAATCCATTTTACACATATTCTTGGAGGGCTATATCAGATAGGATCACCCGTCCGGCTAGATCCTTTTACCGTCAATTCCTTTTCAGAGATCCATCGAATTTTCCTTTCATTCAAACGGGATTTCTTCCCATTTTATCAAATATATCAATGTTTCATAAATTTCCATATCATGAACATTCAAATTATATTCATATCAAAAACATGCATTTCAAGCATTTAAGAATATAATTCAAGTTACACGAACTTACCTTGATACTTGTTTGTAAACAGTAAAAATCTACTAATCCCGAACTTTTTCCTTTCCTCAATCTTGCTTCATATTTGAATCTTCCGGATCTAAATAAATAAATTTAATTATCAATTTAATACATTTCATGTTCATATGCAACATTCTCTATAATTCAACTATTATTTATAGTTCATTCAAAGTTGTCTACTTGAGTCATAGTCACTAAATTATTTATAACTTGAGCTACGGAACTCCAAATTAAGATCCGTTAATTTTCCCTAAAACTAGAATAATATATATTTTTACCATAAAATTTTCAGTATTTTTGGTTTAGCCAATAAGTACATTTTATTCTTTAAAGTCACCCCTGTTCTGCTGTCGACAGTTCTGATCCTTCTTCACTAAAAATTAATTATCTCTTCATACAGAATTCAAATAATGTTCTCATTTGTTTCTATTAAAAATAGACTCATTAAGGATTCTATACATATAAATTTAAGCCCATAATTGTTTTTATTAAATTTTTTATGATTTTTCAAAGTCAGAACAGGGGAACCCGAATTCATTCTAACCTTGTCTCACAAAATTCATTATATCTCAAAATTTACAAATCCATTGCTTACACTATTTCTTCTATGAGAAACTAGACTCAATAAGCTTTAATTCCATATTTTTTTATCTTCTAATTCGATTTCTAAAATTTATGGTGATTTTTCAAAGTTAGTCTACTGCTGCTGTCCAAACTGTTTTTGTGCAAGCTGTTTATTACCATTTTTCCCCTAAGCTTTTAATAAATGATAATTTCGTCCCTACTCAATTAGCCTCTCAATTGAGCTGATTTTTCTCAATTAACATTTTATTATATCACCTTAAACTAGTTTACAAGCTTTAGGAATCAGAATTTTAGCAATAGACTTTAATTCCAAGCATTTTTACAATTAGGTCCTAAAAATCAATTTCTATTGAAATTACCTAATAAAATCATCTCATAAACAAATTAAAGCTTTAATTTAATTCTATTTCATCATAGACTTACAGAAATCAACCATGGTGACTTTCAATTTCATCCATGAAATCAAAAACTAATGAATTTAATAGTAGGACCTAGTTGTAAAAGTCTTAGAAACACAAAAATTACAAGAAAAAGGCAAGGATTAACTCACTTGGTGCAAAAATTATGAAATATCAGCTTAGAGAACCCTCCTATGGCATTTTTAGCTGCTGGAATTGAAGAGAAATGAAGAGAAATCTAGATATTTCCTATTTAGTCCTAGCTTTATTTAGTTAATTTTACAATATTCCAATTTTACCCTTAATTTATCATTTTTTCTGCTGATTTCATACCCTTGCCGTCCAGCCCAAAAAAATTTTGGGTCTAATTGCCTTTTAAATCCTTTCTCATTAGACTTTTAAGCTATTTAATCATTCTAGCAACTTTTACACCTATTACAATTTAGTCCTTTTTTTTTTAATTGACTACCCAAACATTAAAATTTCCTAACGAAATTTTAATACCACATTAATAACATTTCATAAATATTTATAAAATTATTTTTGACTCGGTTTTACGAGATAGAGGTCTCGATACCTTGTTTTTACCCAATTTCTTCAATAATTTCTTTTTCTATCTAATCACTAAATTGGTAAAATTTTTCTATCAATATTTTCATACGATTTTCCTATCATATCAATTTTCAAGCAAAATTATTGAAATAAATTTCTCTTTAAATCGGATCTATGGATACGAAACCATTGTTCCGATAACCTTGAATTTAGGCCATTACACCCCGAGCTCCTGGTAGCTAAGATATCTATAAAACAATGCAAACATACACAAAGTAAGCTTTTAAAAGCTTAGTAAGTCATATATAAATAAACTTATCAACTTAAGCATTTACACATCATAAAATACATATATTTCATGGCCAAGATACTAACATGTACCTCATAGTTCACATACAATTCATATATTTCCAATCCATTTTCTCAAATAACATATTTTCTCATAATTATACCATATGTTCACAAAGGTACATATACTTACCTTTCTTCATCAAATATGATACTCAATTCAAACGTACCTGAATCGGATACATGTTCACATAATAATTCATTTCCTCAGAATGCTCGTTGAACCATTCGGAATCATAAGGATACGCGGATAGCTCGGAAAGCTCGTACAATGCCAACGTCCCAGACGTGGTCTTACATGTAATAAAATATCGATGCCACTGTCCCAGACAAGGTCTTACAGGAAATCAAATACGATGCCAATGTCCCAGACGTGCACTTATACGTAAATCATAAGTCGATGTCAATGTCCTAGACGTGGTCTTACACGATAACACATATTGGATCCTATGTCATGACATATGTATCCTAACTATTCCTAAGGTTCATACGGGGCTTTTCGGATGTCGACACTTTGTCGATACTTTCTCGGATATCTCATTCTCAACACATATATTCATTCAACATTGTTCAAAATCATATAATCAATAATAATTCAATTCAAAATACATTTATTTGTATATCGACTTACCTCGTACAGACTCAAATAAACAGAATCGGCTACTCGATGACTTTCGACTTTCCCCGATCTAATTTCGTTTTCTTTGGTTCTTGATCTATATAAATTCAAATTTAACTTTTTTATTCACCAAATCATTCAAATCAATCAAAAAACACATATTTAGGCCATTTTACAAATTAGCCCTCACATTTTCACATTTTGACAATTTGGTCCCTAATTCTTAAAATCACAAAAGACACCGTATTTCTTTAAACATATGCTTGGCCGAATATTCCTATAGGTCATACAAGCCCACATACTTCATTTATTTTTCATTTTAGTCCCTCAAAACCTCATTTTCACAATTTAGTCCATTTTACTCAAATTCATCAAAAATTCAAAGACAAAATATACTAACCCAAAATATATCTTTCATTTTCCATCAACTAACTTCACAAAGCTTACAAAATAAAAAATGGCATAACTCAAAATCATCATCAAAATCAGAAATTAAGTCATACTAAGCAACGATCACAAAAACATAGAAATTATCAAAAACCGATCAAAAACACATACCTAATTAATGCTTATATGTGTTGAATTCTTAAAGGCTTAGAACCCTAACTTTGTTTCTTCAATTTCAGCTAAACGGTGAATATGATAGCCAATTTAATGTTTTGTTTTATTTAATATATGATTAATATGCCAATTACCAAAATACCCTTTAATAAACCATTATAAAATCTCATATATTAAGGCCATTAATGTCCATTAACCATGTTAATGGTCCAATTGCATCATAAGGACCTCAAATTTAAAGGCCACTTTTACATTTTATGCAATTAAGTCTTTTTATCAAATTAAACACACAAACGATTAAATTTTCATACGAAACTTTCACACATGTCATTTCACATATTATAAGCACTGAAAATAATATTAAAATATTTTTTTATTCGGATTTGTGGTCCCAAAATGACTATTCCGGCTAGGGTCTAAATTGGACTGTTACAAGTATTTAGCATTTTGATATTGAATTGAATTTATATGTATATGTGATTATATGAAAAATTGATATTGAATATTGATTGTTTTTGAATTATGAAATTAAACCCTATTAACTGTATTGGGCTGAGTCGGACATAGATGGCATGCTACAAGATTGAAAGAGTTCAGGGATTACTTCGACTTCGAGTCGATGAGACACTGGGTGTCAATTTACTACTTCGTATTAATTCGATGAGGCACTGGATGCCAATTTACTTCGGTTTAGCCGTTGAGACACTGGGTGTCAACTTATTACTTTGAATTATCCGATGAGATACTGGGTGCCAAACTGGTGTGTTTTGGTTGGGTCCGTGTATCCGTCCGAGTTCAAGTCATGTTAATAGGGGTAAATGAATAATAAAGTTTTATAATTGGTATTGAAATGGAATGTTATGATAAATGGAAGTGAAATAGTGAATTGAAAATAGATTATGAAATATGTTGCAAATACATGGAATATATGAGTTATATACTCATGAGTTGCATGTGGAATGGATATTGCAAATATATAATGAAATATGAAATAAATTGTGAAAAGCTATTTATATACCAAGTATGAGAATTGAGATATTGTGAAACAAACGAAATATGATATGATTGTTATAGTATTTAAATATTAATAAGTGTTTATATTTCAAATGTATAACTATAATTTCTTGTTTTAATTATTCGGATTCTAGAAATACCATTGAGTTTTACTCAGCATACGGTTTTGTTTTATGTGCGTAGGTTAGGTAATAAGTTTTGATCGCCGATTCAGCATCCAACAACGGTCCCGAACTCAAACGTGGTGATATTTTTCCTTTTGTGTTGGGCATATATCTAGGGAGTCTAAATATTAATCATTTTGTGGATTGATTGTAAATAAGATTATAAGCTAATATTGGATGGTTATATACATATAACTATGTGTTTATGTTTGACGTCATAATATGACATATTTAAGTTAATGTTTAAATGAACATGAAATAGGTAAAATAAATTAAAATTGACATGTTTATACATTGGATTTGAATGATGTTTTATTTATATGTTTTGATGATATAATTGTGGTACCTATGAAGGTACATTGGTTAGACACCTAGGATGATTGTTTTAACATGTTTTGGATGTGTTTAATTGTGTTTTGAATAAGTTAAACGAATGAGTTTTGAATTGCTTAATGTCCAAGCTTGCAGAGAATGGTAAATTTGTTATTTAAGGTACATTCTGGCCACATGGCCGTGTGTACCCTGCAACTTTGAAAATTTTTATTATTTTTCGAAAAATTCTCTGAGTTTCAGAATTAGTCCCGACTTGTTTCTAATACGTAATTTGGGCCTCGAGGGCTCGAATAAGGGACAATATGTATGAGTTTGATTAGTTTTGTCTTTAATATTATATGATATGAAATGCTTGAAATTATGTCTGTTTGATCGGTAATACTTCGTAACCCTATTCTGGTGATGGATGTGGGTTAGGGCTGTTATATTTAGTATAATTATAATTATAGCTATAATTAATTCTTCTTACATATGATTGATTTGTTTTGAAAGAAAATGTATAATTGATTTTTTATAATCAATATTGGTATATTTTTATATAAATATTATTTTATTTTATTTTATAAATTTTGTCAATTATTTAATATTATAATTGATATATCTTTCATAGATTTTTGTAGAGATTTCAGTTTTAAATATTTATATATAATATTAGAGGTGATCATGGGTCGGTCGAATTGGGACTCAAGTAAAATTTAGGCACATTTGTTAGGCCGGGTCCAACGACTCAAAAATGGGCCTAAAATTTGTTCAAGTCTAACTCGGATAAAATGCTAAAACTTGGGCGACCTGCTGACCCATATTAAATTTTTATATTCTATTATTTTTATATAATTTTAAATATATATAATACATCAAAATACTAAAAATATTAAAATAAATATTTCGAACAAATTGAAAATAAATTTAAAAATATATATATACTTAAACAATACTAAGATAGATGCAACTTAACAAGAAAATGTCTCTAAAATAATAACAAAATTAACAATAAAATAAGTATTATATAATATCCAAATAATAACAACAAAATAATAACAATATGATAGTGGAATGGTAGCAAAATAAGGAGAAAATATCATTAAAATAACAAAAAAAAGATAGCAGATTTTGTTTGGCATTTAGTAAATTCTGGTCGGGCTAGGCTCAGGTCAAAAATGTCTCACCTGAGGCACGACCCATTTTTAAAACAGGCCTTATTTTTTGCCTTAGTCTATTTTTCGGGTCTATATTTTTGCCCAAACCTTCCCATTTTTCGGACCGAGTCAGGTGGCCCGACCTATAAGCAGGCCTATATAATATATAATATATAGTGTAAATTAGACTCAATGTCACTAAACTATTAGTAAGTATACATTTTGATCATTCAACTTCAAAAAGTTACAAAATTATCACTGAATTATTCGAAAGTTTTCATTTAAATCACTAAATTATTCGAGAGTTTTTATTTAAGTCACTAAGTTATTAAGTTACCTTCTTTTTCTTTTCTTTTTTTATGTTTATCTAGTTAGCTCCAAGAGACAATTCGACGATCAGTACGGTGAATCAGTATCCATTAATAAGTAGAAAAGCATGCTTTAGATCTAAATTGATTTGATGGTGTTAGAGATTAGAAAATAAAGTTGTTTAGATTTTGATTTGTAGATTTGTGACATTCAAAGTTATTTTATAAAAAAAATTAAACTATGAAAGATAAGGGAAATGAGAGCTTTAGATTGGTGCAGGCAGTGATAATAGAGAATGTCATACAACAACGATTTTAAAAATACAATGACTTAAATAAAAATTTCAAATAATGCAATGACTATTTTGTAACTTTTTTTTAGATTATTCACTAAAAAGTAAACTAATTAATAATCTAGGGACCGTGACTGTAGTTTACCCTAAAATATATACTTTGGGGTGAAAATTTAAAAAATACTATTTTCTAAATAATTATATTTTTAAATAAATATGGATTAAAATAGAGATAAAAATCAAATGCTTTTTTTAGTTTTGAGTCATATCAGAATCACATTAACTACTCTAGTCTGGTTTTCAAGCTCTTTATATAGAAGATGCTTCAAGCCACTAGTAGTGGCGCATAGTTTAGATTCCCTAGGGCTTTTGCACCAACCAAAAGAATGGTCAAAATCGCCCCTCTAAGACCTACTTGTCACCCTTAAAACAATCACACTCCCTCGTCAAATCTTCACTCACTGGTATACTTGACAGTTCACACCCATGGAGTCTCAAAGTCCAAACCCCCAAACCCTACCTGAAACACCTCCTAACAATAACCCCATCTCTCGTTCATCAGTCAACATAGTCCAAAGGGTGACGAGAAACTTGGGTTTTCATTCCAAATGGGCGGAATTGAATGGTGCCATGGGAGACTTAGGCACATATATTCCTATTGTATTAGCCTTGACACTTGCCAAGGACCTTAACTTGGGCACCACATTGATATTCACTGGTATTTACAACGTTGTCACTGGTGTCTTATATGGTGTCCCAATGCCTGTCCAACCCATGAAGTCTATTGCGGCCGTAGCTATATCGGACAGTTCTGGTTTTAACATCCCGGAAATTATGGCAGCTGGGATTTGTACAGGTGCAATTTTGCTGGTTTTGGGTGTTACAGGGTTGATGCAGATGGTGTACAAGTTTATACCTTTGTCTGTTGTTAGGGGAATTCAATTGTCCCAAGGCTTATCATTTGCTATGAGTGCTGTCAAGTATATTAGAAAGGTTCAGGATTTCTCAAAGTCAAAATCTATGGGAAATAGGCAGTGGTTAGGATTGGATGGAATGGTTTTGGCTATTGTTTGTGCTGGTTTCATAACTTTTATCAATGGAGCAGGTCAAGAAAGAAATCAAAGTGAGGAGGCTATTGTCGATGAAGAAAGGAATATTAGAAGAAAAAGAATGAGGATAATCATGGCTACCATCCCTTCAGCTTTCATCATTTTCTTGTTAGGTGTAGTGTTGCCTTTCATAAGAAGGCCAAAAGTGGTGAATGACATTAAGTTTGGACCTTCAGAAATGGAGATTGTGAAAATAACTGGTCATTCATGGAAGGAAGGATTTATCAAGGGGACAATTCCTCAACTACCTTTATCAGTACTGAACTCGGTGATTGCTGTCTGTAAGTTGTCATCAGATCTTTTTCCAGGAAGGGAATTCTCGGCCACCTCGGTTTCGGTAACCGTGGGGCTAATGAACTTGGTGGGGTGTTGGTTTGGTGCCATGCCATGTTGCCATGGTGCAGGTGGGTTAGCTGGACAGTACAAGTTTGGGGGCAGGAGTGGTGGGTGTGTTGCCTTACTTGGTGCAGCCAAAATGATGTTGGGTTTGGTATTAGGAACTTCTTTAGTGACAATTTTGCACCAGTTTCCTGTTGGTATCTTGGGTGTTTTACTCTTGTTTGCAGGGATTGAACTAGCAATGACTTGCAGGGACATGAATTCAAAGCAAGAGTCATTTGTGATGTTAATATGCACTGCTGTTTCACTTGTAGGGTCAAGTGCAGCACTTGGTTTTGTTTGTGGAATGTTAGTCCATTTGCTTCTTAAGCTAAGGACACTCTGTATGCCTTGATCTCCCTAAACAATACCATGTTTTTTCATTTAATCTTTCTGCAACGAATATACTGAATAAATGTTTGATATTTCATTGAATTTCCTTACTAGTAGTGTTCAATTAGATTTTTCTTCTATTATTTCATTCAATAAGATCATTTACTTCTCCAAACCATAGAAGCCACGATAGCAGAATTTTTGCCTTCCGGCTTTGTATTTGTTCGGATACGTAAACGAACTGCAAATACGGGGATGTAGCAATGATTGCTTATTGGATTGCAATAATTGTATATGCATACAGAATGGTGATTACATTAAAGCAGATGAAAAATTGCATAAGTATATGATCACCTAAAGAGAAGGACAAAATAGGGGAATCAAACCAAGCAGGAGGAAAGACAAGAAGTAATGGCAATGAGAAACATGCAGAAAGGATTCTACTGTCTTGTGAATGTATCTTGGTCCAGATGGTCAATTTCATGCTTCTTCCGGACCATCCTTGATTCTGTATAATGTTTCGATTTTTCATCAAAAAGAAAAGGAGTGAGTTTTGCTCTGGGAAGGCTCCATTTATTCCTTTATCCGAATGGATTTGTTCCCATTGTAGGAAGAGACTTTGGAGGATTATATGCCGAGTGTCCACCCACAGGTCTCTGAGTTATATTTAAGGAGCTGAAAATGAAGTTATTACCGTCGAAGCTACCAATTTCCTGCTGTCTGCAATGATATCATGCAAAATCTTAACAGAATTTCTCTTTTAACATTCATTACAAGCTGAAGGAACACAACTGTGATGCAAGCAAAAGTCCTAAATATCCATTTCTGTGAAACAACTTTAAGACCTTACCTGTATTTATTAACACTGCAATACTTTTAAAATATGTCTTAATACCAATTACCATGTGATACATGTAGATAATATAAGATTGCCAGAACGAAATGTCACCTGGAAGGTAGCACACCAATGTGTGATTGATCTCCCATGTATGCACCTGACACCATAATAAGCATAAGAGAAAAATATTGATATCAACATTTAGCATGATTAGGAGAAAAGTGAATTTACTAGAAGGCATAGCTGATGTGAAAGGTAACTCTGGAGTCGTCGGAGATGATGCAATATATGATGAACGAGATGCCATTCCTGAAGAATAGGCATCGTGAGACAAGGAATTCGGATCTTGGGCACTAGGAAGGGCTCCTAGCAAAGATACCATTGAAGGAAACTGCAGAACAAGTAGCAATTAAGACGTGAAGGTTAGGGCAAGATATTAGTACTGTTGGAGGAATTGAAGCCATGTCAGTGTATTAGAACAAGAAAAAGAACTCTTAAAACCATCAATAAGCTTTTATTGTATAAAACTATTGTGATATTCATAAAATGATAATCGTCTACAGACTAGATAATAGTAAGAAAAGTGGAGCAGATGCAACTTTTAGTTTTTTAAAGATAAAGATAAAGATAAAAAGAAAGCAGTGTAGATGTCTGCAATAAGTTCGTATATGGCACATACTTCTGGGACTTGCGCTGGAATCGTATCACTCTCAAATGGATTTGTTTTTGCAGTACTTGGAAATGCTGCTGTATGCTGTGAACATATACATACAGATTAAAATCTCCAATATACAAGAAAGACTTATTATAGATTTGAAGTTTTGAGATCACAAGATACCATTGCATTAGGATAATACTGCAATCCAAATCCCATTCCATGTGGTAGGCCATTTTGCCAACAAGGGAATGCTGCAGGGGCTGATCCATAGCTTGCCATAAAGAGATCCTGCAAAGATAGCAGCATATACTGTCAAGAGAATTCATAAATAACTGAGACAATTGAAGGCGAAAGCAACACCTGTGGAAGTTCCTTTCTTCCGCTAGACATTGTTTCCGCAGAAACAGGCTGCACTCCGACTTCATATCTTGTTTCTGTAGATGACTGTACAGTAGGTACATTGGTCAATTGTTGAGCATTATGCATCGGGAATGAAGTAACAGACTGCAAATATGAATGGAAAGCAACAGGGTTAGCAAGTGAAATGGGATTCACACCACATTAAATTAAAATAGGGGCTATATTTTTCATGTTTATTTAGATTCCAGCGACTTCTGATCAACTCCAATGACAACCTGGCTATTCAGTGCTTCAACTGCTTTAGAATTTCGATGTGCAGGAAAGTTATTATCAGAAGCAGGGAACAGAGAAGGCTGATGTTGTTGCATGCAGGGAAACCCATGCCCCTCAGGAGCTTTGACTTCGTAGCCACAATTAATATCAGTTGTGACTTGAAGAGGGCCCGCAATGGACCTTGTCAATGTCAAAATCTTTTCTGCAGGTGCTGCTGCAGAAACACCATCTAATGAAATGTTCTGTCCAGATGCAGTTGATTGAGCACATATGATGCCTGGTGCTGCCGAGACATTAGCAACTGCTGAAGATGAAACTGACAGATCAAAGAGTAAAGCCTCCAAAGAATTAGCATTAGAGGCAGGAGGTGCTTTTCCCGTTGAAGAGAGGTCGTCTGAGGACTGGCTACCACCATCACTTGATGGAGGCACTTGCTGCACATTTGGTTCAGCCACAGCCTTAGATGGTTTAAAATCCATACTGAAATCGATCAAACTTTCCTTGCCACCAGATGATGCATTCTTCTGCAAAGTGAAAACTTAACAAAGTGTAAAAGAAAGTTCTCTAGAGCTACATAGAAATACAGTATAATAAGCTGCCAAACTAAATATAAGGGTGTAACAACATACATACCGCAAAACAAAGAAAAAGTAATCCATAGCTTCTCACAAGTACAACTTTTTTTTGCCAATCTCATATGTACAATTGAAAATTTTACTCTATGAAACCAGTTCATTCAAAAATCAATTGAAATGAATTAAGCAATACTAAATAAATGGTTCAAATATATGCACATGAAATACTAGGTAGAGTTTCGTATCTGAATAACAAACATGAAATGTCTCTTTAATAGAGGAAAAGAAGAATTTCTGGCAGGGGGAAATACCAAGGCTCTGACTAAGCAGTCAGTAATCGCTACGCGTACTGCTGATACATATGTCGTACTTGTGTTTAAGAAATCAATTGTGTTTCTTAGAAACCAAATAAAAGAACAATAAAACCACAAGCCTCTTAAAAGAAACAGCATTACAGCTTAAATAAAAGAGAAGTAGCACCAGCTTTACCTGCCTTATAGCGGAATCATCAGGATCACTTCCAGCATTTGCATTTGAATTTTCACCTACCTGTAAGGCAGGAGCATTCTCCCCCAAGATATCTCTCACCGGGCGTACCACTGGAGAGCCAGACCTATCTGCTTGGTGGCTAAATGATTGGCTTCGTGTCACAGGTTCTCTATGTAAAAAGCTGTCCTTGTGTCGCCTGGCACTTCTAGAACCCTCAGATTTGAGCCTGTTATCAACAATCTCGATGTGCAAAGGATTTCTACGTGAACTTCCATATCTTGAATTTTCTTCGGCATACCGAGCACTTCTTGCCTCCAAATAGAAAATCCTAGCTCCACTTCTTCCAGCAGGACTAGATCCTTCATTAGAACTCCATTGATGTCTATCTTCATAAAGTGGGCCTCTAGGTCTACCACTGAACACACTGGCCTTCCTGCTTTCAGAGGTGTCCACCCTGTGTCCCTGTAACAAAATGTTCAGGGTCCTAAATCATTGGAGCGGCAATTGAGTTTGAGAGCACCCAAAAATGTGTTAACTGTACCGGAAGTAACCAGTCTCATGAAATATAACATTAATCGGAATATAGCCAATCTTACACTTGGAAGAATGTTAGTCCTCTCTCCAGTGTATTTCCTTTCCACATAGACCTCCCTGATGAATTCTCGGAGCCTTTTAAGATTACTGAAAGCAAACATATAAGAATCAAGACACTTTCCCATGGAGAATAAAAAAACTAAAATAAAGATGCTCGATAACCTGCCATCAGGAAAAGAATGGAGTTGAGGATCCCATGCTTTGAAGTAAATTTGTCTTGCCCGCTGCAAAAGTTGAGAAATAAGTTGAGACAATGGAAAAGAAAAAAGAATAGCCATATAACTATCAAATTGCTCATGCTGACCTCATTTCCTGCTGCTTGAAGAGCACTCACTTCATCTTCACTAAATTTACCCAATGATATCGATTTGACTCGATGAGTGAATTCCCGACTGAAATAGTTTAAATAATCCATATTGTAAAATATAAACTGAACTAGAATTTTTTGCAAAAACAATAACCATATTAGACCCTCAAGAAACTCAAAAAGGTAATAGAAACAAGAATATATGCTAAAACTTACTGTATTCCACTACAGTTGGTGCAAACAAAAGTCAAGAAAGTGGTACAAACATATTGGGGACCCTGCCAAGAAGAAAGTATTAATTAATGTTAATACTTGTATTTTCTCAGTCAATGTATTTCTTGAAATTATTGTCGTTAGAACTATGGAATAAAATATGTTTGACTTGGATAATTAACATAACATGTCAATTAAGGATTGGAAGCAATCAACTGGGATTTGGAGATAGTTTAGGGTATTAGATTTCTTTGAATCGAGCATTTGAGAGTGTGTATCTATTGCAATCGAGACATTTTTAAGTCCAAGGTCCCATGAATTTGACATCTAGACAAGGGTTTAGGCACTTTATAACATTCATTAATGACAATACTTGATTAAGGCCTGAGAATCAATAAGGGCGTGTAATGAAAAAAGAATAGCATGCCAATCGAGTATTCTGAAAAAACTCTAACAAAATGGAGTGACAAAGGGGAATCGAACTCTCCTAGTTTGAGATTCATGATGTCAAAGCTAACTTAGATGCCTCCTATTTGGGACATGCCTTGCTCACAGTTATCTACATTTTAAACACAGTATCACCTTATGAACTTGGCAAACTAGTACAAAGAGGAAAGAAATGTGTTCTTGGTTATTCTAACACGCTGCAAAGGTTATGTATTCATTCTTGCATTTGGAGTATGAGAATAGATGTATTGATTTCTGAGTCAGAGACACAACTTCCTCAGAGGATACAAGACTTGTTTATTGTTTGAACTCACTAAATGAAATAGTGGTGTGTTAATCAAGAGGTAATAATGTTGGTCCGAGTGAAAGCTTAGTGCTTCCACAAAATGCTAGTGATGATGAGAAGATTGACCAGGATTACCCCATGGAGGTTATCAGTGATAAAAAATGATTAAAACGGCAATCAAGTGCCGGTCCTACCGAATGAGGTTGAGTTACCTCAATAGGAGTTCTTGCATCAAGTATTGGTCCGAGAATGGCCTGGCATTCGATCGTATGCTTTGGTTTCCAGATATGTCTTTCAGATTCAGGTGCCTCAGGCTCACTTTTGAATGTCATAGAACAATTTTCATTCCTTAATCATTTAATAAATCAATATCGAATTCTTTCACTATATCTTAAAAACATTCCAGTAACAATTTTAATTGTTTAAACAGAAATTAAAGGTCTAATGCAATTGATGATTCGATACATAACTAAATAAACAATGTAAGCAAAAACATACCAAAATATTGCAGTTGATGCATCTTTTATTCTCGGGAAGTTTAAGAAGAGCCCGAATCGTCCTCTCCATTCGTTCATCATCCTTTAATTTCTTCCTACTCCCCATTTTCTCCAAAAAAGAAGAGAAGGAAAATATTTAGCCCTTCTTCATTAAAAAAGAATCAGAATCCCAAATCATTAGAGACACAATTGTTTTGATAGAAACCAACACAATAATAACAATGATGATTTGAAGCTTGATACATCCTTTCGCCATATTTTTAAATCCAAAATTTCCTAATTTTTTTTGGAAACAAAGGAGAATGGTAAAGGAATGTGAAATGCACCTTAAGTATTAGCAACAGAAAACAGGGAGATCAGAAGATGATGATGAAAAAGAAGAAGGAAGGAAGGAAGGAAGGAAATTGATATATTAGAGAAAAGGGAAAAGGGAAATTTTCCCGGAAAAAGTGGTTTCAACACCGTTTTGAACCGTTGAACTTCAATTTTGCTCACACAAATCCGCTTTTTTTTGCCCGCCAGATTCTGCCTTTTTTTTTTTTTTTTTTTTTTTTAAGAATTGCACATTGCACACCCACAATTGGGGGGTGAAAACTAAATAGGTTAAAATTTACTATAAGTCCCTGTACTCTTTATAAATTTAAAATCTAGTCCCTATACTTTTATTTCTAAGAATGTAGTCCTTCTACTTTTCATATTTCAGAATTTAGATCCAGTTGTTAACACGGTTAAAATTATTTTGTTAATTTCTAGTTCGTTCCAATATTATTCTTAGTTACATTACTATCTAGTGAGTAAATTATTATTTCAAAATGTCACATAAACAAATTTAATAATAAAAATTTAACGGTGTTAACAATTGATCTCAATTTTGAGATTTGAAAAGTAAATAGACTAAATTCCTAAAAATAAAATTACATGAATTAAATTCTAAATTTATGAAGAGTATGAGAATTATGACATATTTTAACCAACTAAATAACAAAAATAATGAATTTAAAAGTATTTCTAAATTAAATAAAAAATCAAGGTTTTAGGACTAACAAGGCGGTCGGTTGGACCAATTGAATCGAGAATCAGTTGGTACACTAGTCCAAAGAAAGAAGTTAAACTGATTGATCTATAGATCGATATGGACTAGTTGATCTGGGCTAAAAACTAGTTGAATCAGATTTTTTTATGAATTTTTAATAATTTATTTAATCAATTTAGACCGACCGGTCGAATCACTCAAGCCGATTGGATTAGGAATTGATGGCTTGATTGGTCTCGTTACAAAAACATTGAGAATAATGAATTTAAAATCTTTTAAATTAAATAATATACATGTTTTTTTATAAAACCTTTGATTGAATTGATGTCATTAATTGATGTCATTAATTGAAAACCGATTCAACTAAAAAATATTAAAAACTCAAAATTTTTAAAACAACAAATTTTATTATAAATATATATATATATATATATATATATATAGATTACAACATCAAATAGCTCAAATTACAACTTTAAAATATTTTAAGATGATTGAGTGATTAAATTGAAAGAGTAATTGATTACGATTTTTTAATATATATAATTTTTCGCCGACAACATGAGTGTAAAGTATAATATAATATTTTAGTAGTCGTTAAAAGTATTTTATTTTGCTTTTCATTTTTCCAATGAGTTTTGCTTTATTTAAAAAGAAAAGAAATAGTTAAAAGATTATTGATAGAATTTTCATTTATTGTTAAATTTGAATTTTGTATATATAATTTAATATTCCATTAAATCGTAATCTCAAATTAATAAAAGAATTTTAATAAAAAAGTGAAAATGGAAACATAAATTATTAACTAATAATTATTGGCAAAATATTATAAGAAAAAGATGATACATTAATAGGGTCAAATGAGTCATTTAATTTTTTCAAAAAGAAAAATTGTTCAAGTTATATTATTATTAATTATTTTAAAAATTTTAGATTAATATTTGATAAATTAAAAATACAATTTTTAACTCTATGAGTGAAGTTAAAATTATCAATTTATTTCATTCTTTTTATAAACTTTTTTAATATATTTTACAAAAACATGTCACTCTCTTTATTCTACTTGTGAAATTTTCAAACTCTAATGAAGGTTTACAATTTTTTAAAGGTAAAATAGATAGTATAATTTTTATGCTCTAGAGAAAGTTTCATTGAAAAAGAAAAGTAAAGATTGGACGGAAAACATTAAAAAATAAAATTATAATATTAATTTAAGAAAAAATAAATGGTATTTTATCTTTTAAGTTTTTATAGATTATCCCGTGCTTTAAGGGCAACATGTATTCTATTTAGAGTACAGGTGTTCATGAGTTGAGTTTATATATGATATTATTAAATTTTATGCTTGTTCATACTAATAGTAAAATACATGTAGACTACCACATGAACTGTAATACCCCTAACCCAGATCCGTCGCCAGAACAGGGTTACGTAGCATTACCAGAGTTTACAGAACAATTTATCAGACATTTCATATCCTATAACATTCATGCCAGAAATCAATTAAAATCAAACATATTGTCTCTTAAATGAGCCCTCGAGGCCTAAAATACATGTTAGAAATAAGTCAGGATTAGATCGAGTACTCAAAGAATTTTTTGGAAAACATTAAAATTTTTCAAAGCTGTAGGGAACACACGGCCGTGTGATTCATATAGTCAAGGGACACACCCATGTCTTAGGCCGTGTGGGCATTCGAAATAGGGACACATGGCCTTATCTCAACCCGTGTTCATGCCCGTGTAACTCTCTGATTTGGGTCACACAGCCAAACCACACACCCGTGTGCTAGGCCGTGTGAGCATACTGACTTGCTCAATTTAAAAGATACAGGGGACACACGACCGTGTATCACACACGGCTGTGACACACACTCGTGTCTCTACCCATATGGACAAAAATAGGTTATTTCCAAGCCACATTTCTCACCCAATTTGGTACCAACCTAAACACAACAATTTGCATATCAACAAGGCATTTAAATCAAGTTAAAATCAAGTCTTAAACATGTATTATCATAACATACAACCAATATGCTCTTCGGCACCTCAAATGACAAATTAATATCATGTCAACCAAGTATCTCAATTTACCTAGATGACCAATTTCATGTATGCATATTCAAACTACATTTTATTTTCTTTCATTTGTAACATATCAATCACACATCAAACATGACTAAGTCACCTATATATATGCATCAAAATATACCAAACACAAGCTATTCCAAATGGCTAGCCTAAACAAAACATTATATACCAACATTGGTCAAAATAACCTATACATGCCATTATAACTGAAATTAATTTATTGAAAATACCAAAAGGACCAATAGATAGTGTGATATAGCTCCATCAAGCTGCTAACCCACTCGAGCTTTCGAATCACTATAAAACACAGATTATAACACAGAGTAAGCATTTAAGCTTACTAAGCTCGTATAACTTAGAATTTAACTTACCATTTAATCTTATTTAAGGTAAACATACAAAACATATTCCAACCAACTTGGCCAAAAGCCTAAACACATATCCTCAACATGTTAGCCATGTAAAACACATATAATAACCAATAAACATGGTTGAACATAACCACTAAGCAAGTTTCATGTACATGTATCATCCATTTCCATGTATTTCATATATATTCATGTATTGGTTCATATCGAACTCATACTATCTCATAACAGAACATTTTCCGTTGAACCGTTTAAAATATCATTGGATACATGGGTTGTACACACGAGGTGTACTGAACTGTAATCTGTCAATTCTTATACATGTATGCTCATAGAGCTGTAAACAGTAAGCTCTTCCAAGCTGAATAACGGGAAGCTCATGCGAGCTAAATAACAGGAAACTCATGTGAGCTGATTATCAGGAAGCTCATAAGAGCTATGGTGTGTTCACAACACATGCAAGACCCCAACCAAATCGGTAACCCTAATGACCTGTCATTTGTATCTTATGAGTTTCATAAGGTTCAAACGAGACTCAATAATTGTTGTATATACAACTGGTATTTATTCATGGCAATTATACAATACACAAACAATAATTCAATTTAACACATATTAATGTACAATTTAATTACACAAACTTACCTCGACAATTGTACGTAGATACAAAGGTGACTAATCCGATATTTTTCTTTTTGCCTCGATCTAACTTTGTACTAGGTCTAACCAGATCTATACGAATGAATTTAACTCAATTCAATATAATTCATATTCAATTTAGTCCAGCACATATTTTTGGTAAAATTACTATTTTACCCCTATACTTTTAATTTATTACAAATTAGTCCCTAGGCTCGGAAAATAACTTTCATACAATTTAATCTTACTCAAGCCTAGTATATTTTTATACATATTAATAGCAGCCCACATAATTCAAAATTTCACAATTTTACCATAAATTTATCATCTTTTCAATTTAATCCCTAATTGATAATTTCAACAAAAGTTGTTTATCTAACAACAACTTTTCATTTTCTATCATAAAACTTCATAATTTAAACATACTCATCAATGGAAAAACTTTAATACATTAACGGTTTTGCAAATTAATCCCCGAGTTAGCTAGATTAAGCTACTACGATCTCGGAAATATAAAATTCATTAAAAACGGGACAATAATACATACCTAATTGAGCAAAACAAGCTTGCTAATATCTCAAGCTTCCATGGCTAGGTTTTCTTTCTTTCTTTCTTTTTTAATTTGGTGGTAGGTGATGATAATAATTTTTATTTTATTTTATTTTATTTAATATCACTTTAATCATTAATTTCCAAAATTACCCTTAATAATTCATTAAATTTCCAAGGAGGACTATTCATGCTTAACCACTAATCATTTTAATGATCTATTTACTATATAAGGACCTCCAATTTAAATTTATAGCTATTTAATATATTTAGCAATTAGAACTCAACTTTTGCAATTAATGCAATTTAGTCCTTTTCATCAAATTAGGTATGTAAACCATAAAATTTCTTAACGTAATTTTTATACTGTAATTCTATCATACAGTAGACCATATAATAATAATACATTTTTTCAACTTCAGATTTGTGGTCCCGAAACCACTGTTTTGATTTCACTGAAAACAGGTTGTTACATGGACTATTACGTCAATACTATTAAAAAAATTAAAATTTAGTCAATTTTTCCATAAAAAAATGCATTCTAACTAAAATTTGAAAGTTGAATGTTGATTCAAAAAAGAATATTAGAGCTAAATTAACAAAATGTGTAAATACTAAAAGGGTAAATTTGTCCCTATGCAACTAAAGGGGTAAATTTGTCTCTATGCCTATGCAAAATTGTTAGTTGAAATTTTAAATTATTGAATACAAGCAAATTGGGAGGACCAAAATGTTAAGAACCATTTTGTAACAAATCGAACTTTAAAGCTAACATTTTGGTTATTAAGCCGCTAACTATAGTAAATGATATAACACTAAGCTAATTAAAATGTTAGCTACCATTTACTAATAAATTAAAGTTCAATGACTAAAATGTAATTTTAAAACATACATAAATAATTATTCTTGCAGTTTACACATATAAATCGATATTGGAAAAAAATTGGTTAAAATATGCCATAAGTTCTTGTACTCTTTGTAAAATTTGAGTTCAGTCCCTACACTTTTATTTTTAGAAATTTAGTCTTTTACGTTTAGATTTCAATATACAAATTCAATCGTTAAACTGTTAAAATTATTTTGTTAAATTCAAGTTCATTAAAATGTAAAATTTTATTACATGGCTACCAATTTAATATTATTTTTATTTTAAAATGTTACACCAACAAATTTAATAAAAATTAACAATGTTAATAATTGAACATGAATTTTGAAATCTAAAAAGTAAAAGAGTAAATTTCTGAATATAAAGTATAGGGACGAAATATCAAATTTCTGAAGAGTATAGGAGTGTAAGACAATTTTAAACAAAATAAAATTGTATAAGGACATGGCCACATGACACGAGTCAGGACTTACGTCGGTGACAACATTAGTGCGTTAGCTATTGCGCCCCCAAAATCTCTGCTCAATTGTTTTCTCCTTTTATGCTATTTACATCTTTGATTGATTTTCCCTTCTAAAGCCACACCCTCCGATCCCATGTATACTCGTTGCAATTTTTAAGCTTCTCATTCCAAACTTTAGGATTTCAGATCTCGATTTGAAGTAAGAATCTACGTTCGTTTCCCTGTATTTTTTCCCCTAATTCAAACAAAATCGAGGAAATTCAAATTTTAGGCCTTTCAGTTTTAATCAAATGTTTGGTTAGGTATTTTGGGATTTCAATTTGGAGATCGAGAGGGTTTTTTTTTTTCTCAAAATGCCTCTCAAATTGGCGCAATCGTCATTTAGGGATCGGACACAAGAATTTCAAAGCGTAGCGGAGAGGTTAAGGAAGTCGTTTTCGTCTGGGCCGGGTCAAAATGGACCGAGTAGCAGTACGTCGAGAGCTGAGGAACAGAGATCTGTGGTTGCTCATCAATCGGAGTTTAATAGGAGGGCTTCTAAGATTGGATTTGCGATTCATCAGACCTCGCAGAAGCTATCAAAGTTAGCAAAATGTAAGTATTTACACCTGTTTCGTTTACATTATAATTTTTGTTGTTTGTATTTAAATGAAAGATTTGCACAATAATTGATGGAGGTTTGTATCATATAGTTTCTAGAAAGATGAATTATTTAAAACCTGAAATTTAGCTGCGCAGGGCGTATGCTTAGAGTTTAAGAGCTTCTAAGCGGAGCTGCACTCATTGGAATGTAATTTTAGTTGACTATTAGTTCTTCATGTAAGCCTATTATAATTAGAATGAATGTCCTAATTTTTTTATTCTTCTTCTTCCTCTTCTTCTGAATTTAGTTCTTTGTGTTTTTATTTTTTCGTCGCCTTCTTATTTTTCTGATCTTGCTTTGAAATTCGGTCTCTGATTGCACAACTATAGGAGACGACAAACAGACTTGATATTGTAGTTACTACGGTCCAATATATATATGGTGTAAAAATTAAGAAAAGGAAATCTATATTTTGCTTGCCTTGCAGTGGCCAAGAGAACTTCAGTTTTTGATGACCCCACTGTGGAAATCCAAGAGCTCACTGCAGTTATCAAGCAGGATATCACTGCACTTAATTCTGCCGTTGTAGACCTTCAGCTTTTCTGCAATTCTAGAAATGAAGGTGGTGTCTCCAGTGACACGTCTAGTCATTCAACCACAGTTGTAGATGACTTGAAGAATCGCTTGATGAGCACCACGAAAGAGTTCAAAGATGTTCTCACCATGCGAACAGAGGTAAGGCCAAGTTTTTCAGTCTATTTACTTAGATATTTTTCTAGTATTCCTTGTCATTATGTCCTTGGTAATTCATTCCCTTGACAATTGGTGGTAATTGATTTGCCTTGTACAGAATTTAAAGGTTCATGAGAATAGAAGACAGTTATTTTCTTCCAATGCTACAAAGGATTCTCCAAATCCTTTTGTACGGCAGCCTCCCCTGGCTGTCAAATTAGCGGCTGGAGCTGCAAACAACCTTCCTAAGTGGGCTAATGGGTCTGCATCTTCATCTCAGTTGTTTCCCAGGTAACAGCTTATTAGATTGTATTAGATGTATCGCAGTAATATACCTATGACTTCCTGCTTCAATTTTTTTATAAATGGTGACTCCTTAACTGGAGAAAATAAATTTGCACTTAGAAGACTTGAATTCCTTTAGGAGCTTCGAAGTCCATTTATTGACAATTTGTTACTGAATGCCAACAAAACATTTCTTACACTGCTTTTGTACATTTTTAGCAGTTTGTAACAATTGCATCCTGTCATTCCTTTGTCCTGAATGGTCACAAATTTCTATTTCCATTTGTTGTTTGCAGTGCACCCATATGTTTGAGATTATGAATTGGCTTGCTTTTTTTTTTTCCCCGAAATATTCAATTTCTTTTTGCAACTTCTTTGCGATAAACTATTATTGGTTGCTGCTGTATTAATGTAGTGGGTTTTAACTTCTTATATGAACTATATCAATTTGGAATGCTGCACACTGGTGAAACTTCATTGCTATGTGTATTTGCCTCTTTTCTATCTTCTTCTTCCTCCTTTTTATTTTTGATGAAGTCATTCCTGGTTCTTAATTATACAGAAAGCAGACGGATGGGGAAAGTCAGCCATTGCTCCAGCATCAACAGCAGCAGCAGCAGCAGCAACAAATGGTTCCATTGCAAGACAGTTACATGCAGAGCAGAGCTGAAGCTCTTCAGAATGTAGAATCCACTATTCACGAGCTTGGCACCATCTTCAACCAGCTAGCTACTCTGGTTTCTCAGCAAGGAGAGCTAGCTATCAGGTTTTATTCATTTACTTTTTTGAAGTGAATTCACTTGACAATGGCTTACATTAGAATTCATTTTAGTTGCCGATATATGACTTGATTTATAAGGTGTTTTATATCCTAGTATGTCTGTAGTATTATAATAATTGTTGTTCAGTTTATACTGTGTGGAATTCCTAACATGTATATGGTCATAGGATTTGATGAAGCTAAATATTTGACTTGCAAACAAAGTTTGAGCAAATAGTTTCTCGATTCTGTTTAAAACTTCGAGGGTTGAAGTTTTGCAGAGTTTCTTGTAATTGCTTGATTGCGCTAGAAACAATAATAGAATTAAATATTCAATGATAGATTATGTTTGCTGTCATCCTGGTGTTTCGAAGCATTAGTGTGATTGTTCTTACACTGGTTTAAGTTTGCAGTCATAGATATTGTGTTCTCCTAAATAAATGACTGGTTCTGCAGGATATCCTTCCTATTTTGTAGTTATTTGGTCCTCAGCATGCATCATGGTTTGGTACTTGGGAGAATTTGAGATGTCATTCATTTGTTAAAGTAAACAATTTTGTGATGTGTCTGTGTCTGTGTCTGTGTGCGGTGAAGTTTGACATGAAACATCTTAAGGATCCTGTTTTTAGCTAGTATAAATACCATGTCTAAACCCAACATTGACAACAAGAAGAGATGCTTGTATTGTTTGGTGGGCTATCAACTTAGTTCTTATGGGCACTCTTATTCAGATTTAGCGATCTTCACATGAGAGTATATGAGTGTGCAAACTAGATAGATTCGTTGATAAAAGCTATCCATTTGTGGTAAGTAGCAACTGTTAAAAGTTAGAAATAATTTCCAATTATCTAGAGTAGTTTCAGTTGTATATCGCAGTCTGTTTTCTTTTGACCGATTTATGAACAACTGACTATGATGTTCCCTTTTCAGGATCGACGAGAACATGGATGACACATTAGCAAATGTGGAAGGAGCACAGGGAGCTTTGCTTAAGTACCTAAACAGCATATCATCTAACAGGTGGCTAATGATCAAAATATTTTTTGTATTGATTGTTTTCCTTATGGTTTTCCTATTCTTTGTAGCATAGTCAATAAAGTAAGATGGCTGGTTAGAAAGATAAAAAGAGAGAGAGAGAGAGAGAGAGAGAGAGGAGAGAAGATCCTTTTCTTAGCCTTCTATTCTTTTCATATATTGCATCATTTTTCCCTTTTACTTTAAAGTCGCCATCCAGTCCTGCAGAATTGTAACTTTTTATTTACCATGATGTGTGTGTATGTATGTATCGGTGCATGTAAATTGAACAAGGTATTGGGAAAATGGCTGAATTATTCCTTTTTACTGTGGGTGTTATTTGACAGAATGTCTCCCAATGTGCCACTCTTTTCAATAATATCTACTTTTAGAGGTTCGTTTTAATTGCTTTATGATGATGTATGTTGCAACTAACAAAGTAAGAAATGTGGCTTTGCTCGACTTTGTTTGGACTTGGTCACATTGGATTTGTTCGACTTTGTGAATTCGCTGTTTTACTTCATTTGCTTTGCTCGGAAATTGTAAAGATGAAAAATCGAAAAAAAAAAAAATCATTGGAAAAAAAATTTCTTTGTATGGTTAAAAAATGAAATGAATTAGAACTTTTAAAAACTGCTTAATTTTGAATTAATTTATGGTTTTCATTTATTTTTATTTTTTTATCAATTACTTTCAAAATTTATTTTCCTACTTCTCTTTTTTCTGGCCGCATTATTCACATTTTCGGGTTTTTTACCTACATAGTATTAAAAAAATATTTAAAATAATACAATATTAAAATTATATGAGAATGGTATAGGCAGGGTGGTGTCGCTTATGGCAAAGGCAAGACCACCCTGCCACTGGCACAATCTATTAAAAGAAAAATGAATCTGAAAATAAATAATAAAATATTGGTCTTGCCTCTGTCAGAGGCGGCACCAGTTGATGATGTGGTAGAGGCGGCACTGACTCTCCAATCCCCTGTTTAAACCCTTCAGTGTTAAAAGGAAACACAAAGCAGTGAAAAAGAAAAACTTCCAGAAGAAGAGAGGGAGGGAGAACAGAAGAAAAAAAGAAAGAAGGAAAAAAATTTCAGTAAAAAAAAAGATTACAGAAGAGAAGAGAGGGAGAAATAAGGAGAAGAAGAAATTAAAGGTATTTTTTTGTTATTTTTAAATAAAACAGATTTTCTGAAAAAAAGGATGAAGGAAAAAAATTTCAGTAAAAAAAAATTACAGAAGAGAAGAGAGGGAGAAAGAAGGAGAAGAAGAAATTAAAGGTATTTTTTTGTCATTTTTAAATATAACAGATTTTCTGAAAAAAAGAATGAAGGAAAAAAATTTCAGTAAAAAAAATTACAGAAGAGAAGAGAGGAGAAAGAAGGAGAAGAAAAATTAAAGGTATTTTTTTATTTTTAAATATAACAAATTATAATAAGAAAAAATATTTTGTTAGTATTAATATAGTTTATTTAGTGTTATTTTGTTTATTGTAATTTTTAGTAAGTTTTGTATTTAGATTATTTATGTGTTTTGTGTGAATGTTATATTTTATTTTAATATATTTAAAATTGCATATTGATTAATTAATTTTTTATTTAAGTAATTTATTTGCTGTTCGAAATTATTTTGAGAAATTTTGTTTATTTTTTAACAAATTTAGTATTAAATATGGATAATCAGTTTTTCGTATGCGTTTATTTCAATGGAATTATCTTGACAACAACCGTTGGATGCATATTTAAATGTCGGCAACAAATAGCAATGAGATTTAATAGAAATGTCGCATTGGATGATATGAAGGGAAGGATTAACGCAAAAATTGTTAGACGTTGTGGGATAAGGATCTCGAAACTTTTTTACAAGTTTCCAATTTCGACAAATCCCATCAAATTCACCAAAATGGAACTTGTAGACGACGAAGACGTGGAGACGATGATCGCTCTTTACTGTGGGAATGGGGTGACTAAAATGCACCGATTCGCTTATTTGCTGAGTTAGCCGGTATGGAGTAAAATGATGATATTAATGCATATGTTGAAGAACACGGAGCTCAAGAACCGTGCATGGTGGCTCCAATATCGTACGTTGATAGTGAATCGACTATACGTGGGATCGATATCGATCTTAATGTTACACCCGATATTAATGTGGTTGGTGATAATGGATACGATAGTAGTGATCCTTGTGATCAAGAGGTCGATAGTGATACTGATCCCGATGTGGACGATGTCCCCGATGATATTGACGATGAAGACGTGAATGACGATGAAAACATTAATGCATCATCGGTCGAGAACTAGATGCAATGCATTGTGAAACACAATAATCCTGGGCCACACATGTCGCTCATAGACCCCGACGCGGCGCATGCAAATTGAATTCTGAGTACTCGAAATACTTCCCGCCACCGGTGGCCGTAAGTTTGAACACGAGGAGTTGTTCGTAGGCTAGAGATTCGAAAGTAAAGAAGAGTGTATTTTTGCTATTAAGCGATATAGCATGAATATATCAGTGGATTACAAAGTTGCAGTGTTTAAACCGACATTATATATTGGGGAATGTTGGAAGTCGGTGGAAGGTTGCAATTGGCAGGTACGAGCTGCATTTATTCAAAATTCGTAGATGTGGGAGATACGCAAATTTGTTGGGCCTCACACATGCACATCAACATGTATGTCAGAAGATCATCGAAAACTTGATTCCAAAACTATCTGTACATGTATCATGCCAATGGTGAAGGACATGCCGACAATTAAAGTTTCAGTATTGATAGCCGAAATACAGGCACGATTTCAGTATTGAGTATCATATCGAAAGGCGTAGATAGCTAAACAGATGGCAATGGAGCAATTGTATAAGGATTTCGATGCGTCGTATAACGAGCTACAGAGATGGATAGCCGCTATGTGAGAGTACGTACCGAGGATTGTAATTGAGTTACAGACACGACCTTATTACGACCTGGATGACCAATTACAGTCAGGAAAAAAAAAATTTCATCGGATGTTCTGGACTTTTGATCCATGTGTGGGCGCATTTCCCTACTGCAAGCCGTTTGTATAAGTGGATGGGACCTGGCTATATGGAAAATATACACAGATCTTACTTCTTGCAGTTGCTCAAGACGGTAACAGGAACGTGCTCCCGATAGCATTTGCCATCGTAGATAAGGAGAACATGGAATCGTGGGAAATCTTCCTTACCAACCTGCGGAGGTATGTTATTAGCAACGATAATAATTGTATCATCTCCGATAGAGGGAAAGGATTAATTGCTGCCATTAGACGTTCTGGTGTACCATGGAGATCCATTTACTGCATTCGACATATCGCAGCTAACTTCCATCGAGATTATAAGAATGCAGACTGGAAGAGACAAGTTTTGAAAATGGGTAAATGATTACCTTATATTTTCAATATAAGTTTTAATGTTTTAGGGCAATACTGTAACTTATCTTTTCTTTATACATATACAGCCCATGAGCTAGAGCCACACATTTTCCGCCAAAGAATCATTCGACTTGAGAGTGACATGGAGGGTCAAACGAATACATCTTTTCGACAGTGGTTGGGTACTATGGAGCCATGGCGATGGGCTCAAAGTTTTGACGAGGGCTTTCGTTATGGTCAGATAACCACAAACTTAGTGGAGGGGGTCAACGCTGTGTTGTTGAAAACACGACATCTTCCGATTTCATCTGTCTTCTCGGCTACATTCTACAGGTTGGCTACCTTGATGCCAAGAATGGGTCAGCAACAAGTCAACCAGATGGAGGCAGGACACGTGCTTGTCGAAGATGTTAGAGATGCAATAGTTGTAAACCGTCAGATGGCGAGGTCGATGAATGTAGAGATATATTCACGACGCCTTGAAACGTTTCGTGTTACGGAGACCATTAATCGTCGACCCGGCATACCACCTAGGTCCTATGGAGTTGATCTCCGGAACAGACGGTGCGATTGCAGGAGATTCCAAACACTTCATTATCCATGTGCGCATGTCGTGGCAGCGTGTGCTAAAGTGAACCTTAATGTTGAACAATTTATCGATGATGTATACACACTTGAGCGCACGTTATGTGTCTGGGAAAATGAGTTCCCCGTCTTGCCTGACCTGTCTACGTGGGAGGTACCTATGACGACTTTCAAGCTTGTCCCAGACAGAGGGCTACGCAGGAATCCGAGAGGTCATCCGCAATCATCCAGAATCCACAATGAAATAGACATTAGGAAGAAATTTGACGGTAAGCGTTGTGGATTATGCAAGTTAGCTGGTTATTCCCGAAACAAATGCCCGCAGCGAAACTATCATGTTGGACAATTGTCACGATCCGATAGGAATTGAACTTATGTTGTAATGTATTTAATTTATATAAAAAAATTATATTGCAAAGTTTGTTCCAATTTGATTAATGTTGTAATCTATTTAATTTATATTAGTAGACTAGATTTGTTGCAATTTTTAGTGTTTTAATGTTAAAAAATATCCAAATTAATCTAATTTACATTATGGTCAAATATTGTTCCACTTTTCAAAGTTCCAATTAATCTAATTAAATATATAAAAAAATACAAACTTTTTAATATCAAAACCCCAAGAGACCCCCTAAAATTGATGTTTTGATGGTGTGGTCCTAGGGGTATATTTCTGCGGAGGTCGACGTTCACGTTGTGGGAGATTGCGACGACCAACATCCTCTTCAGTTGCAGGTGAGGGTGTCCGATACATAGAAGAAAAATCATATGGCTCGAATGGCATTGATGAACTTGAGCCGGGAGGAGTGCCATGCTGCGGTGGATGCAACCCAATAGGAGTGGAGTACTGCAGCGGATAGGGGCCAAGGGTAGTGCTATAATGAGGTGGATATGGGCCGGGAGAAGTGCTATGCTGCGGTGGGTTCGACCCAAATATATCAAACCCGTAATGGTATCTAGCCCCTGACGAGCCCGGGAAATAGTCATTGCCCGGTAAATCCAGATGATAAGAAGTATCAGCCGAATGTAAATGCAATGACGAGCCCGGTAAATAGTCATTACTCTGGAAATTCGGATGATAAGAAGTATTAGCCAAATATGAATACGATTGCTCAGATTCGGCCTTCGGCTCTGGGTCAAGCTCGGGATCTGGCTGTGGATCGGGCTCTATATCGGCCACTGGCTCGTATGCCCCAGATCGCTGCACGAGCGGGGGGATTATAGTCGACTGCCCACCAAGTAAATATGGCTTCCCTATACTCGAGTATTGTATGTACTCTAACGATGGTCGCAAATCGGAACAAATATCCATCCGAGGTCTTCGAGCCATCTGATTCTCCCACACCGCAACAAAGATTCGATGAGTAACCCCTTAATGCTGTCCATGTTTCCCTCTCTTGTTGATGCCGTGAACCTCCCCCACCTGCATTGGCGGATCCGGGATATACTGAATGCAACCAAACTGTCATAGTACTCGATCCCCGTGGTACTACTCGACTATATTGAAACTGGTAATTGGTGCGTTAATACACCAAAATTGAGAATCAACGTAGGCAGACGAGGGTATAATAGCCGCAATTTCTGGTCTACGATATGGTATCCATATAAACTGCATGATTAATACCATGGTTAAAATTTAACACCGTTCGAGTAAGATATACAAAGTAATTACATGTCATGAATATTTGAATAGCTTACCCCTTCCTCGGCATGTTGTTTAATCATTAAACGATATATCAAGACAGTGTACGACCTCCCGATACTCGGATAAATACTCCATCTACGAAAATAATTTTCAAGTAAATATAGTATCGTTAGAATAGTATCATTATAAAGAAATTGTCAATTGCTAACAAGTTAAATTTTATCACCTGTTAACTAGCAAGAATACGTATGGTTGGTGACTAACCGATGCCAAGAATGGCATCCGATAAAGAGCCCATGATTGCAACAATACAAGGCATCCACCCATGTCTACGGTATCAGGCTTTGTCGTCAGACAAAGCTCACGATACAACATAGCGAGAACTGCGGAACCCCAACTATACGAGCGAACGTTACGCAAATCAGCTAACAGAGGTAAATACTGGATATGAACCTTGTTGTTGTTGGAATTGGGCATCAATACACCCCCTATGATATGCATAATGTACGCTCTAGCTGCGCACACCAATTCTTCTTCAGTGGCATTAACTGATAAATGCTGAAAAATGGCTTTTAGCCATGTAAATTTCAACTCCGAAAAAGTAGGATCAGCATCGCCGGGTGAGGCTCCTAGTAGGCTATAACAAAGTGCAGCCGGCTCAACTATTGCACTTACGCCCGTGACGGCATCCCCGTTGATTGGGAGCTCAAAGTGCAATGCAACATCCTCCAGAGTGACAGTGCATTCCCCACACGGCAAATGAAAAGTGTGGGTCTCTGGTCGCCAACGCTCGACCAATGCGGATATTAAATCATACCGTAAATCAAACGTCCGGGTCAATGCTGCTGACCGGAATTCAGCTAGCTCCAACTACGGCATCAGTCGTGCATCTGGTGGATATCGTAAACCATTCACCCGGCCCCTTAATACGCGGTACTAGTCCTGACAATGTTAAATTACAGAAAATAGTTATAATAATATAATTTATTTCCTTAAATTACGTAGATATTTTTTTAATGGAACCCGTGATTAACAAATAACAATATTTTACCGTCTTATTAACAGTGTCACATATGTGAGGAACATCCTTATTGATCAATGAATCCATTGCGATGCCTGCAATTTCAAAATAAATTTCGATTATTAATTTTAATATTTGATGGATTTTAAATATTTATTAATATATAAATTAAATTGAAATATTAAATAAGAAATAAAACAATATGTTATTTGGAAAATAACTATTATTGTAATGACATACATGTTTTATTAGGTATAAGTATTTAAATTTTTGTTTTTGTAATGTGAAACATGTGTAAATATATATATAATCATATTAGTGAATCTGCTAATACATACTTTACCCGGTAAAGTATTCATTATTAAAATTAAATTGAAATATTAAATAAGAAATAAAACAATATGTTATTTGGAAAATAACATTATTGTAATGACATACATGTTTTATTAGGTATAAGTATTTAAATTTTTGTTTTCGTAATGTGAAACATGTGTAAATATATATATATAATCATATTAGTGAATCTACTAATACATACTTTACCCGGTAAAGTATTCATTATTAAAATTAAATTGAAATATTAAATAAGAAATAAAACAATATGTTATTTGGAAAATAGCTATTATTGTAATGACATACATGTTTTAATAGGTATAAGTATTTAAAATTTTGTTTTTGTAATGTGAAACATGTGTAAATATATATATAATCATATTAGTGAATGCTAATACATACTTTACCCGGGTAAAGTATTCATTATTAAAATTAAATTGAAATATTAAATAAGAAATAAAACAATATGTTATTTGGAAAATAATTATTATGTTTTATTAGGTATAAGTATTTAAATCCCATAAAATATGACTTTTTGACCAATCTTGTCTCCCTTGGCCGGCCACCTCAATAAAAAGGGTCTAATTGCCATTTAGAAGCCCCCAAGAGTAAATACTCAAAATTTGAGGGATTAAAGTGTAAATATGAAAAAGTTGAAGGGCTAATAGTGCAAATATTTTAAGAGTGGAATGATCTAGAAACCAAGGAAAATTGATGAATTAGGACCAAATTGAATAGGTGTATTTCTAAAATATTATGATTTTATTTTTAAAATATACTATTTTTATATTTTATTTTTATCTTATTTTAGTACATAAATGTATAACTTTAGTGTTTTTTTATATAAACCTAATTTTGTCCCTTTATTATTTGTATTTCTAAAATATTCGGATTTTATTTTTAAAATATACTATTTTCGTATTTTATTTTTATCTTATTTTAGTACATAAATGTATAACTTTAGTGTTTTTTATATAACCCTAATTTTGTCCCTTTATTATTTGTATTTTTAAAATATTCGGATTTTATTTTTAAAATATATTATTTTCGTATTTTATTTTTATCTTATATTTTAGTACATAAATGTATAACTTTAGTGTTTTTTATATAACCCTAATTTTGTCCCTTTATTATTTGTATTTTTAAAATATTCGGATTTTATTTTTAAAATATACTATTTTCGTATTTTATTTTTATCTTATATTTTAGTACATAAATGTATAACTTTAGTGTTTTTATATAACCCTAATTTTGTCCCTTTATTATTTGTATTTCTAAAATATTTGGATTTTATTTTTAAAATATATTATTTTCGTATTTTATTTTTATCTTATTTTAGTACATAAATATATAACTTTAGTGTTTTTATATAACTCTAATTTTGTCCCTTTATTATTTGTATTTCTAAAATATTCAATTTTATTTTTAAAATATACTATTTTCGTATTTTATTTTTATCTTATTTTAGTACATAAATGTATTACTTTAGTGTTTTTTATATAACCCTAATTTTGTCCCTTTATTATTTGTATTTCTAAAATATTTGGATTTTATTTTTAAAATATACTATTTTCGTATTTTATTTTTTATCTTATTTTAGTACATAAATGTATTACTTTAGTTTTTTAAATAACCCTAATTTTGTCCATTTGTTTATATTTTTAAAATTTTTGGATTTTATTTTTAAAATATACTATTTTCGTATTTTATTCTTATATTATTTTATACTATTTTTCATATTTTATTGTATTTTTTCATATTCTATTTTTTCATTAAGATATTTTTTCAATTTTCTTTTTATACTATTTCGTAAAATAGTATAAAAACCATATCATATAAAAATAAAATAAAAAATCAGAATATAACATGCCAAAGAAATTTTATAAAAATATATCTAAAACATACTTAACAAAAGGTTACATAAAATAAT
This sequence comes from Gossypium arboreum, assembly GCF_025698485.1. Taxonomy (NCBI): domain Eukaryota; kingdom Viridiplantae; phylum Streptophyta; class Magnoliopsida; order Malvales; family Malvaceae; genus Gossypium; species Gossypium arboreum. Next base: position 135,200,074 of record NC_069075.1, read on the forward strand.
AATAATAAAACGATCTTTACACATAACATACATAAGTTTTTTGACTTCAATAAAAATTAAAAATAAATTAGAAATGAATGAATAAAAATATAAAATAAATACAAACATACCTTAATATATATCTTTTAATCAAATAACAACACCTTGCAAAAACTAAAATTAAAAATTAAATCTAAATTAAATTAAATTAAAATCAACAATAAATACTAGCTTAAAAAACCCTTTAAAACCTTCTTTTTCCTTTCTTCCCTCTTCTTCTCCTTCTCTTTTTCTTTTTCTTTTTCTTTTTTCTTCCCTTATTTCACGTCTGTCTGGTTGCTCATTCTTCTTCTTCTTCTCTTCTTTTCTTCTTTCTTTTCTCTCCTTTCTTCTCCCCAAATGAGCTAGGGGACCATAATATATGGTCCCAAAGTGGAACAAGCCAAAACCCCCCAAACCCCCTCGTGACCGAGTGGTCACATCCGCCAATGCCAGTGCTGCCACCTGCACTGGCACCCAGTGCACGCCTGTGTGCACACCACCAATGTGTTTCAGCTTTTTTTTTTCAACTTTGTACTATTTTTTTTACTTGTTTTATACTTTTTTTTACTTGTTTTTTTAACAGATTGTGTCAGTGGCAGGGTGGTCTTGCCTCTGCCATAGGTAGCACCACCCTGCCTATACCATTCCCGTATATAATTTTAATGTTAAATTATTTTAGTTTTTTTTTAATACTATGTAGGTAAAAAAATCCCACATTTTCACTTGGGTCTGGGCATGCATCTGTTAAGTGACTAGGACTAGCATAAATATAACTAACTTTGGCTTGTGGCGTATTACATGACACAAAATGTTGAACAAAGTGAGTAATGCTTTTGATCTTTATCTTTTATGATCTTTATCTTTTATGATCTTTATCTTTTAGGAAATAACTATGTAGCTCATGTAATCTCCGTGAAGAATTTGAGTTGAGTTTAAATTACTGATAATGATAATTTTGATACAATACTTAGAATTATCTACCATGTTCGAATTTACGTCTTTTTACGTTAATTGTTGCCAATGCAACCACAATGGAGATAAGATCTTATGCAGCTTGAGGGGTTCTATAATATCATATTTTTGAAACTTTTTTTTCTATATTCGTATAATGATTCTGTAAGGCCCAAATTTTACCCGGGCCCGATATAAAAAAACCCAAGTAACCAAATATAAGAGTCCAATAGCCCAAATACAATACCCAAACCCAATTTATAAACCCTAATAGCCCAAGCCCACTATGTTAAAAAAAATTTTCAGCAGCCACCAAAGTTTTCAGCCGCATGCCTTCAGCCACCAGCCTTCTTACGCGTGCCACCACCGCTCGGGGCGCCAATCACCGGCCTTCCACGCGTCTGACACTCCCATGACCTGCAAACATTTGGAAAAGAGGAAAAATGGCAGCAAGAAGCACAAGCAGTAGCAGAGAATAAGACAACAATATTTTAATATGGGAATCGGCTATAAAGCCGAAATGAAACTGATTGTAACGAGGGGACACGCACATTTGAATCAAAGAACAGAACAAAATTTAAAGGTTGATCTCTGATTTATTTTTTTTTCTTTGTTTTGATTTCGTTCTTTCATCTCTTTAAATTTCTTTTTATTTATACTACAAATCTAAAAAACAAAAAGGGTATAAAATCAAAGAAGGGGACTTACCCGAATCGAAGTGACCGTTGTCGGAGATCGCTCCTCCGTCGTCGGATTCGACCCGAAGAGGTCGTAGGGGGTTCCTTCTTTGGATCTTCTTTGGTCGAGGAAGTTTTCGCTATTGAGTTCGCCTTAAACAGGGGCTTGAAAGCCCGGTTTACACCCCAACCACCGCCTGTGGTGGCGCTGCGGTGAAGGCGACGATGAAGGTTCTAAGAACCCTAGCCGAAATGAGCAGAGAGAGGGAGAGAGGGTAAAGACCCTCTGTTTTCTTTTTTCTTTTTTAAAATAGAAGCTGAAATGAAAAAGAAAAAAGAATGGCTTAAATGGCCACAGAAACGGCAGCATTTTTTTTAAGGTTAAAATGGGATATTTTCGTTCACGGTCCCTCATCTTTTCCTGCGCCATTTGATTTAGTCCTTTTTGCATTTTCTTTTTTTTTTAAATTTCGCCCACTTATTTCATTTCATTTCCGTTTTAATCCTCGGCCTAAGTGGTTGAAATGCAGCGCATTTGAGACTTGGGATAATGTCCCATTTCGTCCTCATAACTTTGAATGCATTTTGATGTAGTCCATGACACTTATCTGTTATTATAATTTGTACCTTTTCTTTCATTTTGATTTTAATTTAATCATTTCCTCTTTATTTGAAACTGTTTCATTATATTTTATTATATGCCCCATTTGCAATTTATTTAGATATTATTTTATTTAGTTTCAAACTTTATACGGTATTTGTATATTCGTCCTTTTTATTTAAAAAATGTTTTATATTTATTTATTTTAAGTTTTTTTACATATTAATTATTTTAATGCATACATATATTACATATTTTGTCTTCATTTTTTATTAGACTATTTGTTCTTTTTATGTTCCATTATTGTGCATATTCATTCTTAAATCTTTCACATGATGTTTTAAACCTTTTATTGATCTGTTTTGGGTCTTTTATACTATTTTGCCTTACATTAAGATCCTTATTCATATTAGTTATTATAGATTGCTACGTTTTACTCCAAAGTAGCATTTTATTTTAAATCGTTTCATGTACTATTTATTTAAAATTATTTCATTATCTTAAACCTTTTATTTATTTTTTAGTATTCTATGTATTATTTATTATAAGTTTTGTATTACCCATTTTTAAACTTTATGTACTCATGTCTATATTAATTGTTATAAAATTTATGTATATATTTTTTTGAAAATTGTCTTATGCATTATTGATTTTAAAAATTCACTTCTTTCTATTATTTATTTTAAGCTTATTTGCTATCATTTTCAAATGGTTCATACGTTTTATTTATTTTGATTGGTTCCATACTTTTAAATTGTTATATATGTCCTTATTGTTCTTCCTTAGCTAATTCTAGCATGTAAAATAATGTATGTTGAATCATTATCATCATTGTATGTACCACAATACGCCGCTTATATTTTCACATTATCGTCAGATATTTACGTGGTGTTAGTCATGTGTTATCGCCTATATTTATTATTATATTGTATTTCATATCATTGCTTTACAAATTAGACCCCAATACATTTACCTAATAAATCGTTTTATTTTAACCTAAATAAATAACACTTGTTGTTTAAATATTGCATTCGCTACTATTCAAAAACAAAATTTTCCAAATAAGACAATGTTATGCATTTTGAGATATCGAGGAATTGTGCCCTAACTTATGGGGTTTCGATTTTCTTGTTATTTCTAAATAGCTAAATATGCTTTTTGTGTAACGCCCCAATTTTCGGGAATTCTGTGAATGTTGACAAAATTTCATGCTTTGATTTTGTCATTTGTGAGTGAAATTATGAAATAGGACCTATGTGAAAATGTTTGAAAATGCTATAGGCTAAATTGAAGTGGCCAAATAAATAGGAGTGCAAAATAGGAGGATTTGCATGATAAACCTCCCATTTTACATGAAGTGGCCAACCATCATGTTGTTGTAGACAAAATGTACACTTGATATCCATAATTTATGGTACAAATTGATACAAATTGATAATAGGTTAGGTAAATGTTCCATGATAATGGGTTAGGTAAATGTTTCATGATAATAGGTTAGGTAAATGTTCCATGATAATGGGTTAGGTAAATGTTTCATGATAATGGGTTAGGTAAATGTTTCATGATAAGAATATCATGTCTTTTGTATTAAAGAATTAAATGGATGAAATATGAAGTTTTATTAAAAGAAAAAGGGGTGAAAAGAACAAAGTTTTGTCCATCTTTGTTCATCATAGCTGAAAGTTAGAGAAGAGAAAGGAGAGGAGAAAGCTCTTGAGTGTTTGGTCATTAGGAGGAGGAAAATTGACGATAAGTTCTTGGTACCTTGCTTCTATTTTGAGGTTCATGAGTTCTTCTTGATTCTACCTTAACTCTTAAAGTATATTTTGATTTTTAGTTGTGTTGTGAGCATTTGGTCATGAATTAAAATGAAGGAAATGGTTGTTGTTTCATGTTCTTTTGATGAAAAATGGAAGATAGGTGAAGTTGAGCCAAACAAATGAACATGCATGTGCCTTAGATGCTAAAGGGAAAAATCGGCTAACATGTTGTGCTTTAAAATGATGAAATAGAGATTATGCTTAAGTAAAAATCATAGATATGTGATGATTGATTGGTGATATACATGTTTAAATAACATGCATGCGGATAGGTGTATGAAAGAGTGATTTGGTAATAAATCTGCTTGGGACAGCAGCAGTAACGTGACTTTGGAAAATCACCATAAATTGTGGAAGATGAATTAGAAGCTTAATAAATTATGTAATTAAAGATTAATGAGTCTAGTTTCAAATGGAATAAACGAGAACATATTTTGAATTCTGTACAATGAGAAATTTGATTCGTAATGAAGTGTGGTCAGATTAGTCAAACAGTGAAACATGGGAAACTTTGAGAAAAATCTGGTATTGATTGGCTAAACCAAAAATTCTGAAAATTTTATGAATAGAAGATATATGAGTCTATTTTCAAGGAAAATTAACGGAACTTGATTTGGAGTTTCGTAGCTCCAGTTATTAATAATTTAGTGACTGTTGCTCAGGAAGATAGCTTGCAGTAAAATTATGATTATGTGGTAAACATTGACAAAAATTTGTTAATGTGTTGCTTATTGATTTCTTATAAGCTTACTATGATCTGTAGGTGTGGTTGGCGAATATTTTAAGGGGTTAATCGTAGTTTGTATTTGAATAGTTAGATTAACGTGTTAGTAATCCAATTGTAGGCGGTTCGTGTGTGGATCTCACAAGATATCGTCGCAAATGTGTGTAACTAACACCTCTTTCTTAGTCCGGATCGGCAAAAGTCGAAAAGTCAAATGCCGAAAACCGTATTTTGTAGATTTGCGAGTGTGCGAATGCTCGTGAGATAAATCGATTAATGTTTTTGGTAAGCTGCAAAATTTGACTGTAAAGTGCACGATTTACGTGCCCTCGATATTTTTGGGCTTAATGGGCCAAAATTGGAATGATGGGCCAACGGGCCCAATTCGGTAAAAACCCTCGGTACGTGATTCGTTAGTACGTGAAAAGTAGGAATATGCATGAAAAACCCTAAAATAGATAAATTACTGAAATACATTTAAAAGTGGAAAATTTACGCTTTACCCTAGGAGATAAATTACAGAAATACCCCAGGTTAAATTGACCTAAATACATGTTTGATCGTTGTTATTTCTTGCATGCCATGTTGTTATTATCGATGCATGGGACTAGGATATTGACGGAGGAAGTACTGAAAGTGGCTTGTCCACGTCTTGGAGGCTTTGCCTCAATTTATTGATAATCGAAAGCAAAGAATGCCGAATCTGTGGAGTGTTAAATTTGGGTGGGTTGAGCTATCCCACATGGAGTGTATGGCTGGTATGGGTGGAGTGTAGTGGTTGGTGGGTTGAGTAGTCTCCTAAATGGGCTTGCATATGTTTACCGATGTTGCATGTATTTTGAAATGGGCCTATGGGCCATATCATTATCTGAATAAGGGCTAAGGCCCGTTTTATTGTAATCTGAAAAGGGCTCGCCCAAGACCATCATTACTGAATGGGCTTAGGCCCAATGGGCTTGAGCTGACTTGGACTTTGAATGGGTTTTCCTTACACACTGAGTTTCCCCAAACTCACCCCTTTTATTTTCATCCACGCAGGAAATCCCCAACCATAGTGGGCTTGGAGTTGTGAGGAATTTGAGTGGCCACCGCTCTAAAAGTTTGATTTTCTTTTGGTGAACTGGACATCCTTTTATTTACGTTTGAAGTTTTGGGCTTTTAAATGTAATAAGGCCGCTTAATTATTTTGATGGTTTTAATATGTATTACTAAGATAGGTAATACTTATATTTAACTGTTGAAACTGGATAGCTTTAGCGCGTTTTCAAAAACAACAGTTGATTTCAAAATAACACGACAACAAGCAAAGCTTCCGCAATGAAAGTATTTTTCCAAAATTAATCACTTTTCCTAAAAATGACTTAATCAAATCGGTTTTCCTAGAAATATCCATGACGTTAAGGTGTGGCAATGGCGGTATGCATGTCTAGGATTGGATCCGAAGGGAGCTTGGTACTTAATCAGTCCGATGGACTCACCACCTCTTTTCCGGTTTCCTACCTGGTACACAGCTTCCATTCACTTTAACCCTTAATGAATTAATCTTTTGAACATCAAGTACGATTTTCTGGACTTAGAATGGAATTTTTTTTTTTACGTTTTTGATGTGGCATGCCGGATCCGGCCATAACTTCTGGGCCGGGTTTGGGGTGCTACATTTTGAGTTTTAAAACACACGAAACACTCATTTAAATTAAAAGACGACCTTGTGCTCGGGAATTCATGGTACTGTGTCCTAACTTACGGGATGTGATACTCCTATATCTCGAGATAAGGAAATCTTTAAACAAATTGTTTTGAGTTAATTCAAGAATTTTAAAATCGATATTAATAGAAAAGGATCATATTTTAACTTTGTTCCTGATTTTTAATTTTCGACATTAAGACACTAACTAATCAATTTGGTACCAATTTTTGGGCGTGTCGGGGGTGCTAATCCTTCCTCGCACGTAACTGACTCCCGAACTTGTTCTCTTGAATTTCATAGACCAAAATGCCGTTTTAGTTTTGTTAAAACAAAGGTGATCTGATCACACCAAATAAAGATCGGTGGCGACTCCCGTTTTAATTTTCATTTTTAAATAAAGTTGATCCCCGTTTTCAAAAAATGGTTTCGACAGCTTGGCGACTCCACTGGGGAGTTCGAGAGTCGAGACTTAAATTGATTATTTATTGTCTTTTGTCAAAAATTGAAAATCGATTTTAAATTTACTGCATTACTTGTTGTCTGTTACTTTCATGGCTTTCTTCATAATATGCTACTTTGAGTGGTTTAATTCTTTGATGTATCTCTGCATATCGCATCGCATTATCGGTCAATTTCACCCTCTTAAGTGGAAGTGAGAAACTACTCCTTCGTGAGGTCTTCACCTCCGTATAGGATAATGGATCGCTTTCGGGATACATCCGTACCTGCATCTTCGTGAGGTTTTCATCTCCGTATAGCCGTAGGGAAATGTATTCCCCTGAATCGAACTCGGTTCTTATGAGCCTATAATGGGCGAGGATCGAGGAATCTGCTGGTTCAGGTACCTTTACTTTAGAACCGAACTACATGTAATGAGCCCTAAGAGCCTACCCTAGGTAGAACCACACCGAACCCTAGTGGTTACCCTATCAGGCATTTATTTACTCCTTATTTGTTTTGAATTCTATTCTTTGTATATAATACTAACTTGTTGTGTTTTGATTGTTTTCGTATGGCATCTCATCATAGAAGGGTGTTGATTTACGTTCGGTTACTAAATAGAAGAGTTTAGCATGGAAAAAGGATTTCTTGATAGAGTGGAGGATAATGCGGCCGTCCGAGTGTGGTCCGAGAGAACGCAACAAGAGAAAGGAGATAGTTTGATCGAGGGATATGAATCGGAGTTGTGGGATTTCACTCGCATAGTTTGATCGAGGGATATGAATCGGAGTTGTAGGATTTCACTCGCATCAGTGTGACTCAAAATGACCTACAAGAGTTAAGGGATATATGAAATAGTTGGAATGGCGAAGTCAAGTAACTCTTTTACCGTAACTACGGTGATTTACCCTATTTGCTCGATGTAAAGGTGGACAAGTACTTGTTCCGGGCTCTCGCGCAGTTTTGGAACCCTGCTTACAGTTGCTTCACCTTCGGAGGAGTTGATTTAGTACCTACTATGGAGGAATACATGGCGTTACTTAATTGCCCGAAGATTCAGGCTGATAGGGCCTATTCAAAACCTGTTAACATCCCTCCCTTTTTGAAGAAGTTGATAAATGTAACGGGGATGAGCGAGCAATGGGTTGCAGCCCGCATCAAGTAAAAAGGGGATAGTAAGTGTATTCCTTTGAAGAATTTGAGGGACTTGATACTTGCGCACCCGGATTCGAAGAAAAGGGTTGATGTTTTTGCCTTAAGCCTCTACGGTTTGATCATCTTTCCTAAGGCGCTAGGACACATAGATGAAGCGGTCTCAGATCTATTCGATCGGCTTGATAAAGGTACTACACCTGTCCCGGCAATAGTAGCAGAAACTTTCAGATCCTTGAATGCATGCCAGAGAGCCGGCGAGGGAAGATTTATTGGTTGTGCTCAGCTTCTTTTGGCTTGGTTCCACAGCCATTTCTAGAAGGTGGAGAAGGTCTCTTATCGGGTTTTCTCCAAGGATTATTCCCCATTAAGGGAATTCGTGGCCACACCAAGGCGGGACGGCATCTTAGAAGATAAATGGATAACTATTCTCCAGAATTTGCGGGCCAAAGACGTTGAATGGAGAGCTCCGTGGTTGATTCCTGACGAGATCTTATATAGGTGCGGTGATTTTGACTGGGTCCCTCTGGCCAGAATATGGGGAGCCGTTGGATACGCTCCACTGATGGTGTTAAGGCAATATCGATCAAGGCAATTTATACCGGTGACACAGGGTTTGGCACAATGTGAGTTCTCCTATAAAGACAATAATTATAAGAAGAGGGTTCGCGAGATATCAGATGCATGAAACCAAGCTCGAAGAATGAAAGGATTTACCACAGGCCCGATGACCACCTCCGGGTATGAATGGTGGTGGGGTAGGAGAGTCAACGACAACATCCCTAGGCCGAATCAAGGGAACACTCAACCGATAGAGGAGCATTTACGGGTTATCCCATCCGAGTTAGAGATCATTAAACAAGACATTGAGAAAAGGAACTCAGAGTTGGGGAAGAAGATAGAGCAACTAGAAGAAGAGAAAATGAAATTGGGATTAGACGTCGATATCCACAAGCTAGAGGCTGAGAAGTTAAGGAAAGGAAAGAACAAGGCCGAGGAAGGTTTGGATAGTTTGAAAACTAATTATAAGAAGCTGCGTATGTCAATAAGAACTGCCGGTTTAGGTAAAACGTCGGAGCAATGGCGTCAAGAGATCAAAGAGGAAAAGACTAGAGCCGACCATTAGGAGAAAAGGTTTCAAGATGCCCGAATACGAGAGGACACTCTGAAAAAGAGTTTGTTAGAAAGCCAAAACGAAAATGAGAAGTTACGTGCTCGGGTGGTTGAATTGGAAAGATCACTTTATCAACATCGTAGCTGTAATTCGGTAATTGAGCTGAAGGCTAGTCTGAGCAGGATCGAAGAGTTGAAAGGGAAAGTAGAAGAACTCGAGACTGCACTACGAGATAGTAAAATTCGAGTGGAACTTCTTGAGGCAAACAACGACCATTGCAGGGAACAGCTTCACTACTCTCAGAACCAGATTAGAGATAGAGACTATGTCATGGGCGAAGCTGTGGCTCAGGTTCGAGAGGTAGCCGATCACTTGCAAACCTTGGCAGTCCAAGCTGATGTATTAAGCTTAAAGTACGAGTCAGAATTAGATCGAGGCCAAAACCTAGCTTGTCTCCTTAGAAAAATTAAGGCTTTGGGCATTAGGGCAAAGTCGTATATGTAATCATTCGTTTTATGTAAAGAAAATTTTCTTCTAGTAAAGTTCTTCTAATGAAATTGAATTGGAATCAACGCCTCTTTTTGCATTCATTCATTTGCATTACATTTCATCATGTGCATTAAATTTCGCAAAAAGACCCTGATTAAACAAAATTATTTCAGTTAATCTGGAAACCAACGAGAATCAACCAACCGAACACAGCTACTATACCCGTCGTAAAACCAAAGCAATGGATCAGAGATTAGAAAGAATAGAACAAATGCAAAGGGAAATGCAAGAGCAATTACAAGCACAGATGCAAGAGCAATTGGCTAAGATACAACAAGATATGAAGGAAAATATGGAAGAATCCCAAAATAATCTGATAGGCCAGTTGGCACAGTTGCTGGCTAGAGAACGCGAGAAAGGGAAGAGCACCATGGGGAACGATAATGAAGACCCTATCCTCCAGGCTTTGCTCCGGTAAAAACCCAACCACAACCGGAGGTGCATCCACGAACGGTATCCATCACTATTAGGCCCCAACAATACCAGGCCAATGCCTCGACACCAATAAACATTCCTATAGGATCAGGCTCTAATCTTGGGGATAATCCAGCTAATCCATTTGTCCCGGACCTTGATGACATGACAGAAATGGAGAAAGGAAAAGTAGACGTGGCAAAACAACTCGATGATCGGTGCAAATGGCTTGAGGAAAAATTCAAAGTAATGGAGGCTGCTGAATACCGTAGCGGGATCGACGCTAAGGACTTAAGCTTGGTCCTAGATCTGATGCTCCCACCAAAATTTAAAACCTCGGAGTTCGAAAAGTATAATGGGACGAGTTGCCCTGAAGCTCATATTACGATGTTCTGTCGAAGGATGACAGGGTATGTTAACAATGATCAGCTGTTGATCCACTGTTTCAGGATACCGATCGGATCTCTGACCAAGTGGTATAACCATTTCGGTAGTGCCCAAATTGGTTCGTGGAAGGACTTGGCTCAAGCTTTCATGAAACAATACGGTCACGTGACGGACATAGCACCTGATAGAATTACCCTACAAAACATGGAAAAGAAGCCGAGTGAGAGCTTCAGACAGTATGCATAATGGTGGAGGGAAATAGCGATGCAAGTCCAACCACCCCTCTTGGAGAAGGAAATGACCATGCTATTTATGAACACTCTAAAGGCCCCATTCATTAACCACATGTTAGAAAGTGCTACTAAAAGCGTCTCGGACATAGTAATGTCTAGGGAGATGATAGAAAACGCGGTAAGATGTGGGAAGATTGAAGCAGGGGAAAATACCAAGAGAACGGCTCTAAGAAGGAAAGAAAACGAGGTAAACAATGCGAGCGCATATCATAAGGGTTATTCCAAGCGGTCACAAGAAACCGGTGAGGCGGTGACTACTAGCCATCGTGGCTCATGAGTCAAGATTCGAACCCAAGGCCTAACACGGAAAGAGTCCAGTTCACACCAATCCCAATGACGTATAGGGACCTTTACCAAAATCTGTTCGATGCGCATGTGGTGTCTCCCTTTTACCTAAAACCCATGCAACCTCCATTCCCAAAGTGGTATGATGCAAACGCGCAATGCGAATACCATGCAGGAATTGCGGGGCATACAATTAAGAACTACACGACCTTCAAAAAATTAGTCGAAAGTTTCATAAAGATGGGCATTGTGAAGTTCGATGATCCCACAAAACCTAATGTGGCGGGAAATCCGTTACCCAGTCATTCAGACAATGGGGTAAACGCGATAAGCGAAAGAGGAGGAATGAGAACTAAGATGGACGTATCGGAGGTAAAGACCCTGTTGAGATGGGTTTGGAAGAAAATGGTGGAAGAAGGTTTACTTACACAAGGTTTAAAGGAGAAGCCTGAAGGAGGGAAGTACTATTGTGAATTCCACAACGAGGAAGGGCATGAGATCCAAAAGTGCAATGAATTCAGAGCTCTGGTACAAAGATTGATAGAAAATAAAAAGATCGAATTCTTTGAGTACACCGAGGGCCCGAAGGGAGAAGATGTGTGCACGTTAGAGCAAGGACCAACCAACAATGTCTGAATGGTCAATCACCAGGTCGTAATTATATCCCGACCAAGATTCAATGAAGTCAGAGTACCAATTGCGCCAAAGGTCATAATTCAAAAGCCCGTTGCTTTCCTTTATAAGGATAGCAAAAGGGTTCCTTGGAATTACGACTACAACGTAATGATCCCGGGAGGGGAGAATCTAGTTGGCACTTTGGAGAAAGGTCAAGACGAGGGTTTCTATACACGCAGCGGAAGGCGTTATACTCCGAACACAAAGGTAGAATCAGCTAAAGGAAAATCCATGGTCGTTGAACAAGAAAAGGAAAAGACGACCAGACCTGAATCACCCGTCAATGAACCTGTAACTGAAAAAGAGGCTAAAGAATTCTTAAAATTCTTAAAACACAGTGAGTACAGTTTTGTGGAGCAATTGCACAAACAGCCAGCTCGCATATCCGTGCTAGCCTTGCTTTTGAGTTCAGAAACTCACCGAAGTGTATTGATGAAGGTTTTAAATGAAACATATGTTGTGGATGACATCTCTGTCAACAAACTCGATCGTCTGGTCAATAACATCAGCGCGGATAATTTTATTTTCTTTAATGATGATGAAATACCACCGGGAGGCTTGGGATCTATAAAGGCCTTACACATTACCACTCGCTGCAAAGGATACACATTGATGGGGGTATTGATTGATAATGAATCAGCATTGAATGTTATACCCTTGTCCACGTTAAATAGGTTGCCAGTGGATAACTCTCACATGAAGACATGTCAAAACGTCGTGAGAGCATTCGACGGTATGGAAAGAAAAGTGATGGGAAGGATCGAGATACCTCTCTTAATTGGACCAAATACATACGAGGTGGACTTCTTGATAATGAAAATCAAGCCATCATACAATTGTATGTTGGGGAGACCATGGATTCACTCGGCGGGGGCAGTGCCATCATCCCTACACCAAAAGTTAAAGTTGGTAACTGAGGGTAGATTGGTAACGATAAATACGGAGGAAGATATTATTGCATCTGTCACCAATGACACACCGTACGTGGGTGCGGACGATGAGGCGATAGAATGTTCCTTTCGATCGCTAGAATTCGTCAATGCTACATTTATTGTCGAAGGAAACAAGATTCTAATGCCCAAAATATCCAAAGCTACGAGGATGGGCCTGCGACTGACGGTTGGCAAAGGAGCCCTGCCGAGAAGAGGACTTGGAAGGTGCCTCCAAGGAAGGTGCGAGATACTAATGCTAAAAGAAAAACGAGACCGCTTTGGCTTAGGATTCAAGCCAGACGCGAAGCAAAAGAAGAAGGAGCTGGAAAAAAGGTAAGAGATGAGAAGAGCACGTCTGCGCGGTGAGGAGGTCAAATGGGAACCAATGACCTTCCCTCATTTATCCCGAACGTTTGTGTTCGGAGGAACTATCCATCCAAAATAAGAGATGACAATGCAGAAAGTGGCAGAAGAGATGTTAGGAAGTTGGAGCATTAACGCCATATCTGAAGAAAAAGCTGAAGAAGGGGATTTATCTAGAATTTGCCCTTACATTCCTGGAAGTGTTTTGAACAATTGGACCGTGGAGGAGATCCTTGTAACTTTTAGAATTAATTCAGAGTAATGTTCAAAACAAGCTTATTGCTCTATACCTAGAGGCAATAAGAACCCTTTTATGAAATAGGCATATGTCCAAATATCGCCATTTCAATAAAAATGCATTTTTACGTATCATATTGAGCAAATATTCTTTTATTTTTTCTACTTTATTCATAATCATACCACACAAATCAAATATTTTTAGATTCTTTTGTTCTTTGGATTTCTTTCTTCATCCATAACAGGTCTCTAGATATCAATGATATGAGCAACGTTGCCAATGACCTAGAGATTTCTTTCGAGCAAGATTTGTGTATGGAGGACACTGAGAATTTTGAAGATGACCGAAATTGCAGCCTATCTCCTGATTTGTTAAGGATGGTAGATCAAGAGGAGAAACAAATCCTACCTCATAAGGAGTCAGTTGAAATTGTTAGCTTAGGAGAAGGAAAAGAGGTGAAAATTGAAGCTAGTATTGCTGCAGAAACAAAGCAAGACCTCATCGAGTTACTCCGGGAATTCAAGGATGTCTTCGCATGGTTATATCAAGACATGCTCGGATTAAATACTGATATCGTGGTACATCGACTCCCCATAAAGGAAGAATGCAAGCCAGTACAATAGAAACTCTGAAGGATGAGACCCGATATTTTGTTAAAGATAAAGGAAGAGGTCAAAAAGTAATTCGACGCTGGTTTCTTACAAGTAGTCAAGTACTCAGAATGGGTAGCCAACATAGTCCCAGTTCCTAAGAAAGATGGGAAGGTATGAATGTGCGTGGACTATCGGGACTTGAATAAAGCCAGCCCCAAAGACAATTTTCCATTGCCTCACATTGATACACTAGTGGACAACACGGTAGGTTACTCACTTTTCTCCTTCATGGATGGCTTCTCGGGATATAACCAGATAAAAATGTATCCTGAAGACATGGAAAAGACAATATTTGTAACCATGTGGGGAACGTTTTGTTATAAAGTGATGCCATTCGGATTAAAGAATGCAGGAGCAACATATCAGAGAGCCATGGTAACTTTGTTCCACGACATGATGCACAAGGAGATCGAAGTTTACGTTGACGACATGATTGCAAAATCCAAAACCGAGAAGGAGCATGTGCAAGTCCTGGGGAAACTATTCTTAAGATTAAAAAAGTTCCAACTAAAGCTCAATCCCGCAAAGTGCACATTCGGGGCTAGGTCAGGAAAATTGTTGGGATTTGTAGTCAGTGAGAGGGGAATTGAGATTGACCCAGATAAAGTCAAGGCAATACAAGAATTACCCCCGCCACGCACTCAAAAAGAAGTTCGAGGTTTCCTAGGAAGATTAAATTACATCGCCCGTTTTATCTCACAACTAACGGAGAAATGTAACCTTATATTTCGTCTCCTTAAGTAGCACAATCCAGTTGTTTGGGATGAGGAGTGCGAGAAAACTTTCGATAAAGTCAAACATTATTTGTCCAGTGCCCCAGTACTGATGCCACCTTGCCCGGATAAACCACTGATACTGTACTTGACAGTGTTTGAAAACTTCATGGGATGTGTGTTGGGCCAACATGACGAGTCAGGAAGAAAAGAGAAAGCGATATACTATCTCAGCAAGAAATTTACCGAATGTGAGACAAGATATTCGTCGATCGAGAAGTTGTGTTGTGCTTTAATTTGGACAACCCGAAAACTGAGACAATACATGTTGTACCACACAACTTGGCTTATCTAGAAACTAGATCCTTTAAAGTATGTGATGGAGTCAAATGCTTTGAACGGAAGAATAGCTCGTTGGCAAATTTTGCTTTCTGAGTTTGACATAGTCTACGTGAACTAAAAGGCTGTAAAGGGGAGTGCAATAGCAGATTTTCTGGCCAGTAGAGCTTTAGAAGATTATGAACCATTGAGCTTTGACTTCCCGAATGAAGACCTAATGTACGTTGCGACCATGGAAGAAGACTCTCAAGAAGGTCACCTGTGGACACTGAATTTTGACGGAGCTTCAAATGCTGTGGGTAACGAAATCGGGGCAGTCTTGGTATCCCCAAACGGAGATCATTATCTTTCACCAGTAAACTGGATTTTGATTGCACAAACAATATGGCCGAATACGAAGCATGTTTCATGGGAATTCGTGCAGCTATAGAACCTAAGATTAAAGTGCTAGAGGTATATGGGGATTCTGCATTAGTGATCTATCAGCTTAAAAGGGAATGGGAGACAAGAGACTCTAAGCTGATCAATTATCGAAGGCTGGTTCTTGAGTTAATCGAGGAGTTTGACGATATCACTTTCTGCTACCTTCCACGAGACGAAAACCAGATGGCTGATGCTTTGGCAACCTTAGCTTCTATGATCAAAGTGAATAAACAAGAGGATATGAAACCTATCCAAATGAGTATTTATGAGGCTCCGGCTCATTGCTGCAACATTGAAGAAGAAGAAGAGAAAGATGATCATCCTTGGTACCAGGATATTTTACGATATGTGAAGAGTCGTGAATACCCAGACCAAGCGACTCAGAATGATAAAAGGACACTAAGAAGGCTGGCTAGTGACTATTTCTTAGATGGAGAGATTCTATACAAAAGAAGAAAGGATCAGGTACTCTTAAGATGTGTAGACGCTGTCGAGGTTAAGCAAATTCTGGAAGAGGTTCATGAGGGTGTCTGCGGAACACACGCTAATGGTTTCACCATGGCCAGACAGATTATGAGATTCGGATATTATTGGTCCACCATGGAAGGAGATTGCATCAACTATGCCAAGAAGTGCCATAAATGCCAAATTTTTGGAGATAAAATGCATGTACCTCCTTCACCTCTTCATGTCATGACTTCTCCATGGCCTTTCTCCCTGTGGGGCATGGATGTCATTGGGCCGATCTCACCAAAGGCATCTAATGGACACCGATTCATCTTTGTGGTCATAGATTACTTCACCAAATGGGTAGAGGCTACTTCTTACGCCAACGTCACAAAGTTAGCAGTTAGTAAGTTCTTAAAGAAAGAGATTATATGTCGATATGGGATGCCTGAAAGAATCATATCCGACAATGCATTGAACTTGAACAACAGCACGATAGCGGAAGTTTGTAGCCGTTTCAAGCTCAAACATCATAACTCGTCACCTATCGCCCAAAGATGAATGGTGTAGTCGAAGCAGCCAATAAGAACATCAAGAAGATCATAGGAAAAATGACTGAGACCTATAAAGATTGGCACGAGAAATTACCATTTGCCCTATACGCCTACCGGACGTCAGTCAGAACCTCTATCCGGACAACACATTTTTCTTTAGTTTATGGAATGGAAGCGGTTCTGCCTATTGAGATCGAGATTCCTCTCTACGCGTACTTTCAGAACTAAAATTAAATGAAGCAGAATGGATCCAGTCTCGATACGACCAGTTGAACTTGATTGAAGAAAATAGGCTAAAGGCTATCCGTCATGGTCAAATGTATCAAAAGAGAATGATGCGGGCTTATAATAAGAAGGTTTGCCCTAGAGAATTCCATGAAGGAGACCTCGTATTGAAAAATATCCTCCCCATACAAAAGGACTTCAAAGGGAAATGGATGCCAAATTGGGAAGGACCTTATGTGGTAAAGAAGGCTTTCTCTGGAGGGGCTCTGATTTTGACCGAGATGGATGGTAAGAGCCTGCCTAATCCCGTTAATTCGGATTCGGTCAAGAGGTATTTTACCTAAAAAAAAAAGGGAAAGGCCAAGGTGAAAACCCGTGAAAGGGCGCTTTGAGACCAAAGGGGTTTGAATTGAAAACCCAGGAATGGTCAATTCAAATTTTGATCGAACATGGGGCATGCGGTAGTTTTGCCTTCTCTGAATTAACAGGAGGGAGGGATGCTACATATCGGGGCATCAACAAAGTACTCTTGGTCTTCCAAACACATACCAAGTTCAAAAAGTCCTCGAGAAGTTTGTGCAACGAAGCTCATACTGTGATATCTGGGGCACCTATTCTTATCTTATTCATTTTGTTTAGCAGAATGTGCCACTTTGATTAATTCATAGGTTCTCGTTTTGTATCTTAACAAATGTACTATCTTAATTACCTTGTTCATCTTGAGCTTCGCTCTCAATAAAATTCCATCTTACCTATTGCAATAATCTTTTTCAAGCGTCTCTCAATAAATTGATGATTAATGGACTAATAATATTCAAAAAGAGTTCTGCATATTACTCTGAAATTCTTCTAAATGATACAAGGATCTGAAATGGGACTAATTAGTTTGAATTACCCTACATTCAAAGGTTGGAAACGTTGGTGAAATAACAGCCCAAATTGTGATTATTTGTCGGGTTTTCTGCCAGAGATACCAGTCGAAGAAAAGGCAGAGTAATACGTCATTGATAAAATCTCGGTGAACGACGAGTAATATCAGATCAAGCATTAAAAAATAATGACATTTTCATTCATATATCATTCATAACACGTCTAGTTAGGAGCATTTGATTCATTTCGATCATAGCATCCTAATTATTTGGCATAAGCATGGTTACCTGGAACTGATTCTATAGATAATACCCCTAGAGGATGGTGTAGCAACATCGGCGAATTCGCAGATCTTGACCCCCTAAGCAGTAGGGAAATAGATCGAAGATGATGGGCTTTAAACCCCTAAGCAGTAGGGTAACAAGCCAAATTTACAAGCCTTAACCCCCTAAGCAGTAGGGTAACAGGCTGAAGATTTACAGATCTTAACCCCCTAAGCAGTAGGGAAACAGATCGAAGACGAAGGGTCTTAAACCCCTAAGCAGTAGGGTAACAGACCGAATTGCAGATCTTATCCCCCTAAGCAGTGGGGAAACAGATCAAAGACAAAGGGTCTTAAACCCCTAAGCAGTAGGGTAACAGACCGAATTACAGATCTTATCTCCCTAAGCATTAGTGGAGATAATCGAAGACGAAGAACCTTAAACCCCTAAACAGTAGGACAACAGGTTAAATTCACAGATCTTATCACCGTAAGTAGTAGGGAAACAGATCAAAGACGATGGGCCTTAACCCCCTAAGTAGTAGGGTAACAGGCTAGAAATCAAATATCCTCTCCCTGAAACAGCTTTGGAGCGGCTAAAAGCCACAGCAGATCTCCTTGAAGTTTCAGCGAATCTCTTCTTCCTGAAATGACGTTGGAGCTGCTAAAAGCCACAACAGATCTCCTTGAAGTTTCAGCGGAAGAAGATCAAAACAAGTCTTATCTCCCTGAAGTTGCAGAGGAGCAGACTGAAGATAGCAGATCTGACATTCCTGTGCTTACAGTGAAGCAGATCAAAGATTTCAGCATGGCATCCCTGTGCTTATAGGGAACAAGTTGAAAACAGCAGATTTGGCATCCCTGTGCTTATAGGGAACAGATCGAAGATAGCAGATCTGACATTCCTATGCTTACAGTGAAGCAGATTGGAGATTTCAGCATCGTATCCCTGTGTTTATAGGGAACAAGTTGAAGATAACATATTTGACGACTCTGTGTTGATAGAGAGCAGATCAAAGATAACAGGTTTGGCGTCTCTGTGTTGACAGAAGAGCAGATCGAAGATGACAGATTTGGAGTCTCTGTATTAGACGGAGAGCAGATCAAAGATAGCAGATATCGCATTCTTGAGTTGCAGTAAAGCAGATTGAAGCTGTCAAGAGGCCATTTAAAGAAGATCAAGGATTAAGAACTCATGACTCGGCGAGCCCGGGCAAAATTGGTCCTTCTATAATCTTTGCTCCGTTCTCGTTACACGACAATGAGCAAAGAGGGGCAGCTGTAAAGCCCAAATTTTACTCGGGCTCGATATAACAAAACCCAAGTAACCAAATATAAGAGTCCAATAGCCCAAATACAATACCCAAACCCAATTTATAAACCCTAATAGCCCAAGCCCACTATGTTAAAAAAAATTTTCAGCAGCCACCAAAGTTTTCAGCCGCATGCCTTCAGCCACTAGCCTTTTCACGCGCGCCACCACCACTCGGGGCGCCAATCACCGGTCTTCCACGCGTCTGACACTCCCATGACCTGCAAACATTTGGAAAAGAGGAAAAATGGCAGCAAAAAGCACAAGCAGTAGCAGAGAATAAAACAACAATATTTTAATATGGGAATCGGCTATGAAGCCGAAATGAAACTGATTGTAACGATGGGACACGCACATTTGAATCAAAGAGCAGAACAAAATTTAAAGGTTGATATCTGATTTATTTTTTTTCTTTGTTTTGATTTCGTTCTTTCATCTCTTTAAATTTCTTTTTATTTATACTACAAATCTAAAAAAACAAAAAGGGTATAAAATCAAAGAAAGGGACTTACCAGAATCGAAGTGACTGTTGTCGAAAATCGCTCCTCCGTCGTCGGATTCAACCCGAAGAGGTCGTAGGGGGTTCCTTCTTTGGATCTTCTTTGGTCAAGGAAGTTTTCGCTGTTGAGTTCGCCTTAAACAGGGGCTTGAAAGCCTGGTTTACACCCCAACCACCGCCTGTGGTGGCGCTGCGGTGAAGGCGGCGATGAAGGTTCTAAGAACCCTAGCCGAAATGAGCAGAGAGAGGGAGAGAGGGTAAAGGCCCTCTGTTTTTTTTTTCTTTTTAAAATAGAAGCTGAAATGAAAAGAAAAAGAATGGCTTAAATGGCCACAGAAACGGCAGCATTTTTTTTAAGGCTAAAATGGGATATTTTCGTTCACGGTCCCTTCTCTTTTCCTGCGCCATTTGATTTAGTCCTTTTTGCATTTTTTTTTAAATTTCGCCCACTTATTTCATTTCATTTCCGTTTTAATCCTCGGCCTGAGTGGTTGAAATGCAGCGCATTTTAAACTTGGGATAATGTCCCATTTCGTCCTCATAACTTTGAATGCATTTTGATGTAGTCCATGACACTTATCTGTTATTATAATTTGTACCTTTTCTTTCATTTTGATTTTAATTTAATCATTTCCTCTTTATTTCAAACTGTTTCATTATATTTTATTATATGCCCCATTTGCGATTTATTTAGATATTATTTTATTTAGTTTCAAACTTTTATCGTTAGTTGTATATTCGTCCTTTTTATTTAAAAATCTGTTTTATATTTATTTATTTTAAGTTTTTTTACATATTAATTATTTTAATGCATACATATATTACATATTTTGTCTTCATTTTTTATTAGACTATTTGTTCTTTTTATGTTCCATTATTGTGCATATTTATTCTTAAATCTTTCACATGATGTTTTAAACCTTTTATTGATCTGTTTTGGGTCTTTTATACTATTTTGCCTTACATTAAGATCCTTATTCATATTAGTTATTATAGATTGCTACGTTTTACTCCAAAGTAGCATTTTTATTTTAAATCGTTTCATGTACTATTTATTTAAAATTATTTCGTTATCTTAAACCTTTTGATTTATTTATTTTAGTATTCTATGTATTATTTATTATAAGTTTTTGTATTACCCATTTTTAAACTTTATGTACTCATGTCTATATTATTTGTTATAAAATTTATGTATATATTTTTTTGAAAATTGTCTTATGCATTATTGATTTTAAAAATTCACTTCTTTCTATTATTTACTTTTAAGCTTATTTGCTATCATTTTCAAATGGTTCATACGTTTTATTTATTTTGATTGGTTCCATACTTTTTAAATTGTTATATATGTCCTTATTGTTCTTCCTTAGCTAATTCTAGCATGTAAAATAATGTATGTTAAATCATTATCATCATTGTATGTACCACAATACGCTCGCTTATATTTTCACATTATCGTCGTATATTTACGTGGTGTTAGTCATGTGTTATCGTCTATATTTATTATTATATCGTATTTCATATCATTGCTTTACAAATTAGATCCCAATACATTTACCTAATAAATCGTTTTATTTTAACCTAAATAAATAACACTTGTTGTTTAAATATTGCATTCGCTACTATTCAAAAATGAAATTTTCCAAATAAGGCAATGTTATGCATTTTGAGATATCGAGGAATTGTGCCCTAACTTACGGGGTTTCGATTTTCTCGTTATTTCTAAATAGCTAAATATGCTTTTCGAGTTTTAAAACACACGAAACTCTCATTTAAATTAAAAGACGACCTTGTGCTCGGGAATTCATGGTATTGTGTCCTAACTTACGAGATGTGCTACTCCTATATCTCGAGATAAGGAAATCTTTAAACAAATTGTTTTGAGTTAATTCAAGAATTTTAAAATCGATATTAATAGAAAAGGATCATATTTTAACTTCGTTCCCGATTTTTAATTTTCGACATTAAGACACTAACTAATCAATTCGGTACCAATTTTTGGGCGTGTCGGGGGTGCTAATCCTTCCTCGCACGTAACTGACTCCCGAACTTGTTCTCTTGAATTTCATAGACCAAAATGCCGTTTTAGTTTTGTTAAAACAAATGTGATCCGATCACACTAAATAAAGATCGGTGGCGACTTCTGTTTTAATTTTCATTTTTAAATAAAGTCGATCCCCGTTTTCAAAAAATGGTTTCGACAATTCCGTCTCTTCTTGCTCGATCTAAGATATTTGCCTTCAAATCTTGATGGCTTTGGATGATAAGAAGAATGTATCAACGAACATACATAAGTAGTTATTGAACTTGGTGGCGAGTAAATTAATCATTCTTTTGCTGAATTAGCTAAAGAGAAAAGGGAAAGGTCGAAGGTTAATATGCTCCTTGGTTATATCATTTGCCGTTCCATATTATATGGAATTCCTTGAGGTGTTTGTGATGGTTCTCATTTTCTAAGTTGCAAAATGTAGGAAATAGGTGAATCAAATCTAATTGTAACTTAAGAGGCACCTCTAAATTTGGATAAGTGATGCAAGGTGTAATTAGTGGTGTTCAAATTTTAGTTAAAGCCGAATTAATCGACCAAATCGATCTAATTCGGTTAATCGGGGTTAATCTAGTTTAGTTGGAGGTCAGTTAAAGGCTTTTTGAAATTTTGATTAACGGTTAATTTGGTTCGAAATCAGATAATTAACCGAATTAACTGAACTTAATAAATAATATTATATATTATATGTATTAGACTATTACTAATTCGGTTAATTAGGCCAAATGAACATTATCAATTTATTTATTTATTTATATGTTTTATACTTGTTTTAATAAATAGAAACAGAATATATAAATTTTGATTAATTCGATTAATCGGCGAATTAACTAAAATATTTCGGTTTGATTAATTTTTTTGAAAAAAAAATTTAGTTTAGTTAACGGTTAAATCATTAAAAAGTTTGATTAATTCAATTAATATTAATTCGATTTAATTAACCGTTTGAATACCCCTAAATGCAATGTAAGTTCTCTTAGCGTACAATTATTTTTAATCTTGGTCTCAAGTCTCTCCGCATTATTGGTATTGACCTCCTCTTTAAGCTGCGAAGAAGAGGAAGATTCGATAATTCAATAGGTTGCTTGTTTGTAGGTTCGCTTCTTCCTTTTTAAGGCACGAGCTATTTTCTTGATTCCTGGATTGAACTCAAATATATCCATGCATTCAAATCTGGTCATTAAAAGAAATGAACTTTAGTTGGTTCCATTTTCTAACAACAGTGCTAAAAATTTGAGGGCTTTGACTCACCAATTTTAATTTTTTTTATGTCTAATAATAAAATAAAATTACAAATAGAAGTGTAGGACGAAACTCACAGAAATCAAATAAAAAGAATTGAGTGTGATCAAGACCAAATAAAATAAGAGGTAATAAACAAGAATAATTTTAATTATTCTGAAAATAAAATAATAAATATAAACAATAGAAAACAATATATTAAATAGAAAATCAAAACAGTAAATAAGTAACTAATATGATCAAAATTTGGCCATTCCTTGGCTTATCCAATGCCAAAAACCAAAAAAAAAAAAAGAAGAAAAGTTCTCCCATAAAAAAATCACGACCAACATCATAAAAAGTAACCCAAAAATTATTAAGCCATAAAAATCAAAATATGCACAAATCAATTTTGAAGAACCTAAGCATTTAATAATAATAATAATAATAATAATAATAATAATAATAATAATAATTTACTATCCGTAAAAAATCATATATGTTAAAAGGTGAGATTTTAAATAATATAATGAAACAAAATAAACATTTACAAAAGTTAAAAATCAACCATACACAAAATCAAAATCTTATTTGGAAAAATAAATTTAAATAATGATCTATTCCAATTGTAGTGTTTCATAATTGTAGAATTTATATACCTAAACAACTTTCAATAAATCTTTTTATATTATTCATGACTGTTTTTGCTATTTATACTTAGTGTTCGTGGCTATACCTCTTAACAATGTCATCTTCAAAATTTAAATGTAAGTCTACCATTACACCTAATTACTTGTTGATAATTTCTTTTATTTAAGTTTTTATTTTAGTTCGACATCACACTTTCATAATAGTTACTCAAAATATATAATTTCATTTAATTTGTTATAAATTTAACAACCACTTTATATGTAAAAAATATATATATTAAACATTCTAACATAAAATATTTGCGCTAAGTTTTAATTTTATAATTTTTTCCTTTTTATATAAGCACATATTTTATCTTCCTTTTATAGTTTAAAGTTAATTTTATTTGAATCGAGGTGATATTTATTCAAGAGAAATGATTTTAAATAGTAAAGTGTAAGATGAAATTTGTGATTAATAAATTAATGAAGGCGATGTAATTTCAATAATTTAATTTTCATATTAAAATATTATTTTAATAATATACATCCAAATTATAATAAACATCTAAATAAGTTATTATTTAATATTATTGTAATTATATAAAAAGATGGAAGTTCGGATTCGTGTGCAAAAATATTGGAATAAAATTTAAGGATAAATTTTAAAATTATACATCAAATTTAATTTAATGTGTAATTTGATATATTAACTTTGATTTCTATAATTATACATATTTTTTGGTTTAAATGTATATATGAAATTTTAATTTTAATTCAATTATATATATTTATAAAAATAAATACATCAATTTATTTATATATTAGATAAATATAATTATATGTGTATGCAATATATAAATATAAAATAATGTTATACTAATAATTGTGTTAATTTATAAAAATAAAATTAAACTAAAATTTTATATATAAAATTATACAAAATTAAAATTTATATATAATTTCAAGATTTAACCCTAAACTGGGATGTTGATTTTGTTTGATGGAATTCTCAATAGATTCCTTTGTCTTTCTTTTTATATTTTCTCTTCCTTCCCAAGCCCTCTCTTTATTTTGGAATCTTTTCTTTTCTTTTCTTTTTCCTTCTTTTAAGTAAAAATAATTTGAAAATATTTTAATGTTTACTTGGAATAAAAACTTATTATGGTTTAAAAAGTATATATTTTAATCTCTAGGTATTAATTTCATCGAGATCCTTATTTTAAATTAGTTCTTAAATTTTAATACGTTCTAATTATATTCTTAAACTATCGATATTATATCATTATATCTTTTCATCATTGAAATATTGAATTTAACTATTAAATGACATGTAAAATATTATGTGAGTTAATTTAAAATAAAAATTTAAAGAAAATTTAATATTGTAAAATAGATGCCTTAAAAATCTTAATTTTGAGGACAAGATTTTATGTGTCATTTAATGATTAAATTCATGGTTTCAATAATGAAAGAACTTGATCGACATATCATCAACAAAAGATGTAATTAGAATGTTTTGGAAATTTGAGGACCATTTTAGAACGAGGGTCATAATTTAGAAATGATTAATGCAATTAACTCAATTTCATTAATTTACTTTATAAAACGAGAAGATAATTAAATTGTAAAATTTAATATATCATTAGTTTACCAAATATTAACTCTTTTCATAAAGGGAATGAAGAAATTGATAATTAGCCCTTTAAATTTTTATTAGTTTTTGAGGCAAAAGTATCATGGAGACCCCTTTAATAGGAGTGAAATTGCATTTTGCCTCTTTTATTAAAAGAATAGGTAAATTATTTCTTATATGTTAGAGTAAAGAGCATACTAATCATTCTAACAAAGAGCACGCTAATCATTCTGTTAAAATTCTATCAACTTTTATTATTAAAAACTAGTATAGCTTTCAAAATAACACATATTGTATTATATAGGCCTCGCTCGATGTATAATAATCAGATTTTAACCATAGAAATTAAAAAGATTAATTTATTTTTAATTTAATATATAAATACTAATTTACGAATTTTTGAATAGAAAAATAAAGTGTAATATGACTGTTAGGACAAAAGGGTAGAATGTATTTTTACTTGGTCACTTGCTGATGGAGGTACAGGTAGGTTGTTTTACAACGACGATAAGGTAAATGAGGTCATTTCGTATGTTTCTGGGTCGCATTTTTGTCAACAAAGGCAATAAACTCCACAAAGTTTTATTCTTGTTATCTCTTCTTTGCTGCCAGTTGCCACGCAAACTAACAAACAAAATATCACATTGAGAATTCGAAAGCAAAGGCAAGCAAGCAACCCATTGCCTTCTCTTCTTCTTCTTCTTTAAAGAAAAAGAGAGAAAAAAAGAAGAAGAAGAAAAGAATTCTAATTAGGAATAACGAAGGCCGCAAGCATTCTCAAGACTTCCAGGTTTCCTTATTTTTCTCTCCCTATAAACCTATAGATTTTAGTTTCTTCTCTTATAAATATATGGGTAAATTCTTTTTTGTTGATTTGTTGAATTTGTAAATTTTAGGGTTATTTTGGAATGTTTGCAAACTTTAAGATTGTTTGAATTGGAAGGGGACTAAGAGCAAGGAGGTTCTTGGTCCCCAAGAGAATGAGTTGAAGAAGACCAAGAAAGTAGAGGAGAATGAGCCTAGAACTCAATTCCCCTTTTCTCGGGATACCTCTGGGAAGCTCTTCAAATGGTAAGATAAGCAACCGGCATTGCCTGGATTTTAGTAGAGGGAAGCTCCTAAAAAGAGCTTTTCGCAAGCGTGTATCTGCGGAGAAACAGAATGATTGGATTGCTCAAGCTATCAGGTTTTCGCATTTTTGTGGGAAAAATATTGAAATGTTTAGGAAAACCATTGGGTTGAGAAATGGGTTTGTTGCCAAAAGTGTTAAGGAGCCTTTTGCTGGGAGTAAAGCTCTAGTGAGGTCTTTGTCGCCGTTGTGGAATGAAGGGTTACTCTTGGTTAGATGCTCTGTTCTTGCTTCTGTTTTGTCTGCTGTGTGTTTATTGGTTTGGTATGGACAGAAGAAAGCTAAAGCTTTTGTGGAAGCAAAGCTTTTACCTTCAGTTTGTTCGGCGCTTAGTGAACATATACAGCGCGAGGTTGATTTCGTAAGGTTAGGAGTGTTTCTCCATTAAGTATCACATTGGAAGCATGCTCCATTGGGCCGCATACTGAAGAGTTTTCTTGTGGTGAGGTTCCCAGTATGAAAATTCATGTTCAGCCTTTTGCAAGTTTGAGGAGGGCAAGATTGTAATAGATGCAGTTTTGTCTCATCCTAGTCTATTGATTGCACAAAAGAAGGATTATACTTGGCTGGGCCTACCTTTTCCAGAAGATGTTCTACAAAGACATTTATCAACTGAAGAAGGGATCGATTATCGTACTAAAAGCAGGAGGATTGCAAGAGAGGAATCTGCCACTCGCTGGGCTAGAGAGAGGGATGATGATGCTAAGAAGGCAGCAGAGATGGGTTACAGTGTTTCTGAGGGAATATCAGATAGATCTGAAGATGATACTGTTAAAGAGATAGGTTCTTCTGCTGAAATAACAAGCTCAAAGTCATTTTCTTGCTTGGATGAGAAGATGCATCAGAGGGATCATCATTGCGTGGACACCAATGTTGATTATGAGACGAAACATGCTGAATTGGAGAAATCATTTGGTGTGAAAATTCCAGGTTCAGGGCTTACGTTGTGGCCAAAAGTTATCAAAGGGTCTAAAGGAAACAAATTCAAGAAAAAGTTTAATGGGAGAGATACTTCCTCTGCTGGTGTTGCTGCCAAGAGACGAATACTTGAGCGCAGTGCATCTGCAGCGGTTGCATATTTTCATCGTATATCCCTAGGGGACTCTTGTGATCATTCAGGGGCATCTGGAAGTTATGATTTATCGGATCTTAATACCCAGTTGTTGAAAAATAAAGATGATTCTATTGCTGAAACTTCTGTTAACATTAATAGTGGTGAAGGAAGTTTACTCGCTTATAACCAGTACGGGAAACAATGTGAAGAGACAGAAAACCAGTCTATTAATGATAATGCAACTCTAGAAAATTTCAGTATCTTACGTGACCCATTTCTTATGACTCTTGAAAGACTTAGCTGTGTTAGGAAAATTGGCAAAAAT
Source organism: Gossypium arboreum (assembly GCF_025698485.1). Taxonomy (NCBI): domain Eukaryota; kingdom Viridiplantae; phylum Streptophyta; class Magnoliopsida; order Malvales; family Malvaceae; genus Gossypium; species Gossypium arboreum. The sequence goes on from NC_069075.1 coordinate 135,227,733, forward strand.
TCTCCATATGATGGAAATGCTGCAGCAGCTGCTAAAACAATGAATTCTAAAGTATATGGTGAAGATTTGGTTTTTGATGTTGAAAATAGGAATATGGATGAGGATGGGTCCGAGGGTGAAAGGAGTCATGCATCTCCTTTTACTTCCATACTGTCTGATCCCACTCCAGCATACCATTCAGTTACATTTTGGCCTTTAGGCTTGAAATTTAGCTTGCCTTCATTTCCTGCCAACACGGGGGAACGGATTTCCAAATTTTTAGCTGAATCCTTCCAAAAGCTTAAATTTGGTGTGGCTCCAAAGCTTGAAGATATTGTTGCAGAACTTGTTGATGAGGTAGATGTGGCGCAAACTGAAGGCATTGAGAAGATGCTTCCAGTTATTGTGGATTCCGTCCATTTCAAGAGTGGAACACTGATGCTGCTAGCATTTGGTGACAGAGAGCCCAGGTGCAACCTCCCCTTCTACTCTTGATCTTTATGCATGCATGTAAAAACATATTTTAATTTATTTTAATGATTTCTTTCTTATGTATGATTGACTGGCAATACAAGCTTTTATAATAATGCATGGTATTGCATAGGAATTTTTTACTCCCATTCTGATATGGTATGCTAATATAACAAATCTCATTTGGTTTTGAACGAGTTTTAGGAAGAAGAATGATTCTCTCTTATTACTTCTAATCTGAATACAGCCTTTTAAAGAATAGCAGGAAAAATAAAAAAGGAAATAATCTCTAGAAATTAGCCTATCCCTAAAAATTAGTAATTTGATTATGGCTAATAGTACAAGGAAATTCCTAGCACTAATGTAGAAAATCTGCTTAATTTAAGGAATTCCAACACTCCCCCTCAAGCTGGAGTATAGATGTGAATCAAACCCAGCTTGCCCATAATTTCTTCGAACATTTTTCTTGAAATGCAACCCCTTACCAGGAGTCCCTTTTAAGTATCTCAATATCCTGTAGGCAGCTTCCAAATGTTTCTCCCGTTGATATCTCCCCCTGTCTACTTCTTCTCCATCCTTATCAGTTCCTAATTTAAGGTTGGGTTCCATAGGAGTCTTGTCTATGTTCTTTGGAGTTTCTACAGAGTCAACATTAGAAACAAAGGCATTGTAGGATTTAGACAAGTTTCCATAGGATACAAACCGAGAAATGGGATGTTGAGTGCAGCTCCTAGTGCCCTTTCTTACTGCAATTGGAAGATGGATGGAAGATGGAGGTGGTGAAACTTCTTCCTCAGGACAGTCCTCGGGTAAAGATGGCATAGGCACTGCTGTTTCGGTCTCAGGCAGCTGATGTCTCCGAGAGTATACACGAAGTCCCTGAGTTTTTCCTTGTTGTTTTTCAGAATGAGTGGGCTGTTTTTCTTCATTAGTATGATTAATCACCCTTGTTTCTTGTTGCTGAACAGTGGAGATAGGAAAAACAGGTTCCAAAACAGGAATAACAGTGGCTGTAGGATTTTCAGCAGGTTTTGTAGTTGTGGTAGGGCTGACAGGTTCCAAAACAGGAATAACAGTGGCTGTAGGATTTTCAGCAGGTTTTGTAGTGGTGGTAGGGCTAATAGAGTCTTGAGGTATAATGAGAAGATTGCTCAAGGTCTCATCTTCACTAAGTATCTCCCACTGAAGATGAGAGGCTGAAAAATATGGCTCGTTTTCAAGAAAGTAACATCAAGGGACACAAACATCCGGTGTAAGGTTGAGAGTAGCACTTGTACCCTTTTTGTGCGGTGAGTAACCAATAAAGACACAAGTGTGAGCTCTAGGATCAAGTTTAGATCGGTTAGGTTGATGGTTGTGGACAAATGCTTTGCAACCAAATGTTTTGGTTGGGAGATTAGGAACATGAAACAAGGGAAATTTTTTTTGAAAAGTATGTAAAGGTGTTTGAAAGTTTAATACCTTTGATGGGAGTCGGTTTATAAGATAACAAGCAGTGAGGACAGCTTCTCCCCATAAATACTTTGGTACACCCATAGTAAACGTAAGGGCATGAGCCACGGCTACAAGGTGTCTGTTTTTCCTCTCGGAAACCCCGTTTTGTTGAGGGGTGTCAGGACAAGAACTTTGATGTATGATTCCTTGCTCAGAAAGATAAGGACTTAGGATAGAATTAAAGTACTCTCTCCCATTATCAGTTCTAAAGGTGTGAATATTTGAATTGAACTGAGTTCGAATCATTGAATGAAAATTTTTGAAGACTCTAGAGACTTCGGATTTTTCTTTAAGGAGATAGACCCAACAAACTCTAGTGTGGTCATCAATGAAAGTTATGAACCACCTAGCCCCTGTGATGTTTTTTACTCGACTGGCTCCCCATTAGATCGCTGTGAATTAAAGAGAAAGGTTGAGATTGAACATAAGGTTTCAAAGGATAAGGGACACAAGTGTGTTTAGACAGTTGGCAAACTTCACAGTTCAATGAACTAATTTTCTTATATAGAAATAGTAGAGGAAACAATTTCTTCAAGTACATGAAATTCGGGTGTCCTAGTCTACGATGCCATAGCATGATAGAATCGTCTTTTGATGTAGATAAGGCCATCCCTTCTTTTGAACTGTTTTTGTTCCAAACATATAAGCCATCATTAACTTTAGCAGTGCCAATCATCTTCCCCGATTCTTGTTCCTGAACCACACAACCGAAAGCGTAAAATTCAGCAAGTACTTTTTCATCCTTGGTAAGCTTGCTAATTGAGAGTAAATTACGGAAAGATTTGGAACATGTAAAACTTTATCAAGGGAAAAATTTTCAGAAGTCTCATTGTCCCCATTCCACCACCCGTGAGTAAGATCCATCACTATGCGAATCCGAGAGTGATCATGACAAGGTAAATAGGTGTGAAACAAACTTAGATTACCTGTCATGTGGTCGGATGCACCCAGTCTAGTATCCGTGAAGTTGTGATAGGTTCGTGTGTAGTATTTAAAGCAAGACCTTGAATAGCTAGTGACCCACCGGCTGTAGGAGTCCCGAGTAGTTTATGAAGAGCCTCAAGTTGAGTTTTGGTTAGCCTAGCATTCGAGCATCTTCTTGAGTAGTAGATATCATTGCTGCCTTGTTTTCTTTTCTTTTTTTCTTCAGGATAGCCATGGAGTTTGAAGCATTTCTCCTTGGTATGCCCAACCCGATTACAATGGCTACACCATGGCCTTTTGAACCGAATCAATTCCATCTTTGAACCTTTGAGATTGAGGCCTCTTGAAATAAGAGCGAGTTCTCGGAAGGATGATGACCAGCTACGGTCAATGGTTTTAATTCTCTTCGTCTCCCAACATAATAAGACGCCATTTCTCTTCCTCCTTACTTCAAAAATGCTTCTCCTATGGTTGGCGGTGTGGTTACGCTTAGTATTCGCCTCGGACCTCATCAAGATCACGATTTAGTCCCGCTAGGAACTCATAGAGACGTTCTTTGTTAAGATGATCCATGAACTTGGTGTGTTCCAAGCCCTCGCCCCAATCAACTTCATAATACATGTCTAACTCTTGCCATAAGATCTTTAGGTTGTTGTAATATTGAGTGACTTCAAGTGTTCCTTGTCGAATATCTTTCAACTTTAATTTGATCTCGAATACTTGGGAAGTATTTCCAAGATCCGAGTAATTCTCCTTGATTGCATCCCACATTTCTTTGGCGCTTTTGAAAAAAGATACGTTCGCTTATATGACCTTCCATCGAATTTATAAGCCAAGCCATAACCATTGAGTTGTTAAGCTCCCAAGTTGCATAACCGAGTCTGTTGATGCTGGTCGAGGAATTTGTCCATTAATGTACCCAATTTTTCCTCGCCACGAAGAACCATAAGGATGATTGTGACCATTGCAGAAATTTTTCCATCTAATCGATGATTTGTGATTATAAGAGAAGAGTTAAGGTCACCTTGTGGGATTTCTTGACTGTGATTTTGAGTTATTTGTGAGATCTCGGTCTCGGAGAAATTTTCGTGTCACCCATGGGAGTAAGGTTTCTAACAGAGAAAACAGAACAAGAGAAGAGAAGAAAGAGCAGGATCAAATGGATTCACGATGCTCTTGATACCATGAACAAGTTTTAGGAAGAAGAATGATTCTCTTATTACTTCTAATCTGAATACGACCTTTTAAAGAATAGCAGGAAAAATAAAAAGGAAATAATCTCTAGAAATTAGCCTATCCCTAAAAATTAGTAATTTGATTATGGCTAGTAATACAAGGAAATTCGTAGCACTAATGTAGAAAATCTGCTTAATTTAAGGAATTCCAATAGGTTTCTCTTGATATTTGTTTTGGAGGGGGAAAAAAGAGAATCTTATACTTGCATACTAGATGGCATCTTGTATATGATAATATGTGGGAACTAATATGTGCTTTTACCTATATCTCTTTGAGTTTCACCATACTCATTTTTGCTTTAAGGAAGACATGGTTCTTTAAGGTTTTGCTTGTTTAGGTTTTTGCTTGCACATTTTAGAGTTATGCATGTAAAATGTAGTTTTTCTATCATGCGATTTCCATTGGATATCTGAGTTTGGTGTTTGAATGAAGTATTTGAGAAGTTCAAGAAATTGTACTATCGTGAAATCTGTTAAAAACAAGCTATTTCAATTCTGTTTATTCACAAGAAATTACATAAATATTTATACACATATTGAGCCTAACTTAGGAAACTTTATTCTAGGAAACAAACTAACTCTAGGGATGCTGTCCCTAAAAATAGCCTTAAAGTTAGGGATGAAATATTTACAGAATCCTATCAGCTTGCTTACTAGTTTCTGAAACAACTTCCCAGACAATCCTTTAGTAAGTATGTTTGCTAGTTGACCATCAGTGGACACAAATGGAGTGCAAATTAAGCCATTATCCAGTTTTTCCTTTATAAAATGTCTGTCAACCTCAACGTGCTTCGTACGATCATGTTGAACTGGATTATGTGCAATATTAATAGCAGACTTATTATCACAATACAATTTCATTGGACCTTCCCACTTGATCTTCAAATCTTCCAAAATAATTTTTAGCCATAATAACTCACAAATTCCAAGAGCCATCACCCTAAATTCAGCTTCTGCACTAGATCTAGCCACAACATTCTGTTTTTTACTCCTCCAAGTCACAAGATTGCCTCCTAGGAAAGTGCAATAGCCCGAGGTTGATCTTCTATCAACCATAGACCCTGCATAATTTGCATCAGTATAGGCTTGAAGGGTTAAATTCTCTCCTTTTTTAAATAGGATTCCTTTGCGTGGCGTGCCTTTAAGTACTGTAGAATCTGATATACAGCTCTAAGATGTGATTCTTTGGGGTTGTGCATAAACTAACTTACAACACCGACTGCATAGGCAATATCCGGTCTGGTATGAGACAAGTAAATGAGCTTCCCCACAAGTCTTTGATATGAACTTTTATCAACTGCTGCATCTTCTAGTGCATCTCCAAGTCTGTGGTTCACCTCTATGGGTGTCTCTGCTGGTTTACATCCCAACTTGCCTGTCTCTGTCAACAAATCAACTATGTATTTTTGCTGAGATATGAAGATTCCTTCCCAAGAGTCTGCCACTTCAATACCGAGGAAATATTTTAACTTACCGAGCTCTTTGACTTCAAATTCTTTTACTAGGCATTTCTTTAAATTCTCTATTCCTTCCAGATCATCACCAGTCACTATAATGTCATCTACATAGACTAATAAAGCAGTCACTCCCCCTGAAGATGAGTGTTTTACAAACAGAGTGTGATCTCCTTGACTCTGTTTATACCCCAACTTGAGCATTACTTTGGTAAATCTTCCAAACCAAGCCCTCGGGGACTGTTTAGTCCGTACAAAGCCTTTTTTAGTCTGCAAACTACCTGTCCTGTATTTGGACCGAATCCTAGTGGAACATCCATATAAACTTCCTCCTCAAGATCACCATGTAAAAAGGCGTTTTTGATGTCAAATTGCTGTAATTTCAAGCCTCGGTTGGCGGCTAGTGACAACAACACTCTCACAGTGTACATTTTTGCAACAGGGACAAATGTCTCAAGGTAGTCTATTCCATACATTTGAGTGTACCCTTTAGCAACCAATCTTGCTTTATACCTTTCCAAGCAACCATCTGACTTATATTTCACTGCATACACCCAGTGAAATCCCACTGGTTTCTTTCCTCTCGGTAATTTCACTAAGTCCCATGTCTTATTTTTTTCAAGAGCTTCCATTTCAACCTTCATGTCATTTTTCCAATTCTCATCTTCTAATGCCTCGGATACTGTTTTGGGAATGGAGATAGAATTTAGGCTAGTAAGAAAGGCTTTGTGGTTATGGGACAAATTTTTGTAAAACATGAATAAGTACAAGGGATGTTTTGTACAGGCTCTAGTCCCTTTTCTAATAGCAATGGGAAAATCATCTAAATTTTCAGTAGTTTCAGTATTAGTATTCAAAGTAGGTTCAGCAATTACCTCAGGTTGTATAGGAGAAGAAGATGATTGAACTTGCACCGGTGCCTTTTTCCTTGAGTAAACCAGTAAAGGACGAGTAGTGTCCTAAATTCCTCTTTGTGATTTGGGTGTATTAGGTTCTGTTTCAGGTTGCATAGGGCCATAGTTTCGAGTCGGGCAGGTTGGTTAGCAAGCAAGGACTGAGTGGGAGTGTTTGGTTGCTGGACAGGAGCTGGAATGTCAAGAAGAAAGAATTTTTTGTCCTTATCTTCTGTGAATAAGATCTCCCCCTGAAGATAAGGACGAGTAAAGAAATTCTCTTGTTCTGTGACTAAGAGGTAAGAAAACTACTGAAATTGATGTTAATGGTATTGCCTAAAGTTGAAGGCATCTGTGGTTGAGGAAAGATAGGACTAGAGAGAGCTGTACTATCTTCTAGTGTTTGTCTCTTTCAGAAGTACTTAACTAATTCAGTTGCATTTTGAAATTTGGCCATTGGAGGCTTAATCTAAAGCATGTAATTCATTCCCTCACGCTCAGTATTCAGATCTAAAATGCCGACAAATTTACCAAATTCATTGTCTTGGTTTATGAAATGAAGTATTCAACACATTTTAAAAAGTGAAATCACTCTTGAAGTACAATCCTCCTTGACATAATCCATACACACTTATTCTATCTAACTTTTGTCTAATGATGTGTTTGCCATGTCTGGAGAAAAGTTTATGAACAAGAGATGGCTTATATTAGTTCTATATATTAAAATGTTTGATATTGTTTGTAGAGAGATGGAGAATGTCTATGGATATGTGAAATTCCAAAACCATTATGGCCTTGTGCACGTACAACTCTGTGGTAACTGTAAAACTTGGAGATCAGATTTGGTGTCTGACGATGGTGGCTGGTTGTCTACTGATGTTTTCATTGATAACTTAGATCAGAAATGGCATGCAAATTTAAATATTTCCAACCTCTTTGTTCCGGTAAGGTATAAAAAGAATGTGATGATTAACTTTTCTGTCTGCATTTGATCCAGCATGAATCTGATGTCTATGTTTTCCCTGTTATCTTTTCTACAGCTTTTTGAAAGAATTTTAGAAATTCCAGCCACATGGCTTAAAGGAAGAGCCACTGGTGAGGTGCTTTTCTGACTTCACTTTGTTTTTTTTCCTGCAATTGTGTTTTTTTTTCATTATATACAATAAATATCGTGTTGTGATTTTTTAGAAGCAATATGGATAACCAAGTTATTTTATACGCATTCCAGTACCATGTTCAAAGTTGCTTTTACTATTCCATTATGATATTTATGATCTCTTTTACTCCTTTTCAATTGACTTCTCTTTACTTCTTAAATTTCATTGCTGACTTCAATGGAAGTTGCTGAGTGAATTTCATGCTTTACTTCCCATTGCATGATCAATGAAGGGGGATAGATTTCATAGGATCATTACACTTCATTAGCAGGTTGCTCCAACTCTCATTTTTCATGAAGTATCCATATCTGACACATATCAGACCATGGCTATGGCTCTAAAGACATTCCAAATACATGAATAACTTAGAAAAATAGCACATATAAGTGTCGGAAATATGCTTGTATTTGACACCCTGATACTTTCCCCCAAGTCCGAATTACACAGCAGTAGTTTGTAGAATGGTTGATATTTATGAGAGTTTAGCACTATGAGTATGATTTGTGTCCATCCCCCCTTGCCATTGGAGGGACAATTTTTCATGAATTGTCACCTAGAAACATATCAAATGGCAATGGGTGACGTTGTTTTAGGCCTTACAGCTTTTATTTTTCCCCTTAATAAGTAGAAAAGGTTCTACCAATTTTGACTGTTTTCTTATAAAAGGGAAAAGGAATATGATACTTATACTAGAAGTATTGATTGGTTGATATCTATATCCTTGTCAATTTTGTTTATTGGAAGGACTATATTCTGCAAGAACCGAAAATCCTACTTACAGTCTAAAGTGATGAATGATTGATCTATATACCGGTCAACCTTGTTTATTGGCAGGTTCACTTGTGCATGTCAAGGGGGGAGACATTTCCTAATCTTCATGGACAGCTTGATGTGACAGGGTTGGCCTTCCAGATATACGATGCTCCATCATGGTTTTCTGTATGTCCTTGTTTCTTTTTCTCTATACCACTTCCCTGCTTCTATATCCTTCGAGATATTTCTTGTAGCACTTCATCAGAATCAGCAATATATAGTCGTAGCAAGTACTCCAAAATGGTTATTTTTTTTGCTGGGTAGTATGTACGAGGTGTGAAGCTCATTTTGCATATCTTGTTGCCTGGTTTTTAATTTACCATGTTCTGTGTACTTAATGCCGATAAGATGTATGAAGAGTTTTTGATAATTTATGGCCAGCACATGCAATTGAAATGAGCACGAAAAAAACATTATTCTCTCTGTAGCAGGTTCTAGGTCTGAAAGTCATTTTCTATGTAGTTTGTTGCATGGTTAATGATTGTCTCTGTTTTATACAGTTTATCACTCTATCTGCAAATAATGCATGGGTACTCTTCTTTCTTTTTCCTGTTTTTTTGTTGTTATGTTCCAGTAGTCTTGAATGCTTTAGTTATTTTATAGGTGCTAATGGTACATTCCAGTCTTTTAAGATTATGACATGTACTAATTTTTATCTTCATGGGGGAATTATAATTCAATCAACCTAATATGAATAGAGTTGGTAAGATTTCAGTGTTTGCAGTTAGTATGAATTGAAGAGTGGCATAAGATAAGAGAAGCTGGTTCATGTATTCCTTTTTGTAGATTTTCAGAAGCTGAAGTGGGTGCAGTTGTTGGGAAATGATTTCCTCAAGAGTCAGTTTTTTATTTCTTTCTATAGGAGCTGCCCCCATTTTGATGGCAATGCCTATTAGGAAATTCATCATAACTTTGCTGTCTCTATGCCACATCATTATTTATCTTTCCTTTTTTTCTTTCCACAATTGTTGGCAAAAATTGCTCAACTGTTTAGCTTAGATTGCCCACTCCTTCTTTTCAGATGCATTACTATTTTTCTCAAATTTTAGCAATCAGTTCTATTGCAAGACTAAACTCCATTTGGCTTGGGTCTTGATGTTTAATATGGGAATTGCAAATGTTCTTACAGATGTCTTTGCCTTTGTTATTGCATCAATTTGAAATTACTTTTCTGGTCTGGGTGGTGTCATGAGGATATCATTTTCTTAAACGTTTGCTGTTTCTCTTTTCCTGATGTCATTAGGTTATGTTTTCTCTGCAGCAATTGAGATCTAAACATTTGAGAAAGATGGTTTTAGCAAAAAAATGAACTTGAACTTTGCACCTAAAAATTGATCCAGCTGAAGGAAGAACATTGACTGGATGAAAATCAAGTAAACCTTGGCTTGATTTCTGTTAATAAAAACAGCAAAAGTGAGAGATGATTGCTTAGAAAGGAAAATTTTATGGCTCTGCATGAAACTTAATAGTATTCATATACTTGATTTTTTTATATTAAGGTTTTCTTTTCCAAGTTGTATATATTGATGTTGTCTGTGAACATCACACTAATCTTGCATGTCCACTTTTAGTTTTGGTAATATTCTCATCTTTCTTGACATTTGAGACTGGAAAAAGTAGTCTAAGGTTTACTCCTCTGCCTTTTCATTTGATTATTTTATGTTCATGAATGCTTTGCACTTGCATTGATACATTTAAATCAGTTAAACTTGAGCATTAGGTTAAGGACCTAATCTTGTATGCGCTCTGAAGTTATTGATCTATCCATTTTTTTTCTTTGCAGGATATTTCAGCAAGTTTATGTTTCCGGGGTCAGAGAATATTCCTTCATAATACACGTGGCTGGTTTGGTGATGTTCCTTTAGAAGCTTCTGGAGATTTTGGCATCCACCCTGAGGAAGGAGAATTCCATCTAATGTGTCAGGTATTTACTTGAGCATATTCTGGCCAGGCTTTACTTGATGACATGGTTTCTGAATTAAACTGTGTTATTATACCAGAAGAACTCTTTTTTCAGAATTCAGAAAAAAAGTGATGCTGCTATAGGTGCTAAAGTAAATCTGGATTTTAAAGTTATTCAATAGGACTATTGGAGGTTTTTCATGCAATTGAAAGAGGGATAATCCCTATTGATAGTTCGATGGTCGATTAAGTTCTTTTCTTTGTAGCTTGAGCAGTTGAATACATGATTTCTTCGTATTGGTCTAGTTTGAGGTTTGTTAAGGCCTTTTATTTAGGTTAGGCTTCCAACTTCATCAATTTGCTTCATTTTGGATGCCTAAATTAGTATGAGAGCCCAAGATGTTTATTGTCAATTTATTATTTGTGACTTACAGCATTTTTACTCCTCCTTGTCAAGAAGTAGGCTTGTTCTATTTGTTTTAGTTGTTAATATTGTGCCTACATGCTGTTGGGTGTTTTGAGCAGTGCCATCACATATCAGTTACATTTTGGGATTGCTGTAGTGTGATATTCAGGTTGGACTATTTTGTCTATTGCCAATCGATTTTGTGTTTCATGTTTAACATGGTCTTCATGTTTCCAAAAAGAAAAAAAGAAAATTTCTCTCATGTTGTGTTTCTTTCTTCTTTCATTTTCTCTTAGTTGTAATCATATTGAAGATTATTCTTCAAAATTTTCATTGTTCTCTTTGGTTGATAAGAAGGTTGCTATCTCTTATATTATAACCACCAGCTTCAATCTGTTTTAGTGCTAGGTTTCAAAAGGAATGTGTGAAGTTAGATGCATATTTGAAGATGAGCTGTAACTTCGGTGATCACTTCAAAGTTGCTGTCATAGTAGCAACTTTGTCCGTATATTTTGCATTTTATGGAGTCTGTAACTGTGTCCACAGATGGAAGTGTTTGATTATTGCTTAAATTTAAATGCATGTATTTATAACATGCATTTCATGATATTCACGTCTGAACTTACTGTGAAGAAATAAAAGAAGTCATGGCTTGTAATCTTCTGCATTCTCTTTGAGCTTGAAGTGGCAGCATTGCTGTGATCCTTTTATCTGGCACATGCAGTGTTTTATTTTCCCCCAATTTTCTAATTGTGTCACCGTTACTCATTTCCAGGTTCCATGTGTCGAAGTAAATGCCCTGATGAAAACCTTCAAAATGAAGCCTTTGTTGTTTCCGGTACGCATATCATGTATTTTTATCATCCTCAGTGTTACCATCTCAATGTCTGCTACCATGGTTAATTGTTTAGGATGACATATTTTTATTTCTTAGGACTTCTCTGCTCTCATGAAGTGATGCCTCTACTGTTATTATTATTGTGATCAGTGCAGGATGACATTGTCATTTTCCACTTCAATCAGCATTAATTAGTGCAGGATATTTTAATACACTCTAGGTTCATCTTTATATCTTTCCACTTCTTGAGGAATTTAGTATGGTTACATCATCTCTTAATTTTCTTTCATATCTGCTTTCTATCTTCATTGCAGTTGGCTGGTTTTGTGACTGCGGTGTTCAACTGTCAAGGTCCACTGGATGCCCCTATTTTTGTGGGGAGTGGAATGGTGTCTAGAAAGATATCTTACTCTGTTTCTGATGTCCCTCATCCTCTGCATCTGAAGCAATGTTGAAAAATAAGGAGGCTGGTGCAGTGGCAGCATTTGACCGTGTTCCATTTTCATATCTGTCTGCTAATTTTACCTTTAACACAGACAACTGTGTACGTTGTCTTCAATAGAAAATCATGTGTATTAAGATGAACTTGTTTTTGAACATAAGTGCAGTGGCAAGCTCTTTGAAAATGTGTCATATGTGATAGGTTGCTGACTTGTATGGAATTAGAGCTAGTCTTGTGGATGGTGGGGAAATTCGAGGAGCAGGAAATGCTTGGGTTTGTCCTGAGGTATGCTAGTACCCCATTTCCTGCTTAATTAGCTTGTCTGACAGACAACTTAATGTCCTTGGAATATCGTCTTATTCTATCACTTTCTTCTGGTGTCATGTTGACCATCTGCTTCGTTCCTTCTTTCTTGATCTGTTTGTTGGCTATGATATTGGAATTGCGGCACTTGGTTGACTATTTTTATACATTGATCTGTTATTTTCTAGACTAACAAGGTTGCTTCTTCTATAATGATATTATTTACTTGTGCACAATTGTTTGTGATTTATTTCATGCTGGGTGGTTGGCTTTTTTTTTTTTCTTTTCTTTCTTATCTTTTGTCCTCCCTAAACTAGTTGGTGAAGTGGAAATACGGTAAATCATATGTTTCTTTGTCCCACGATTCCTGGTATATGCAAAAGTTATTTCTTCTGCCATTCTGATGTATGGTACTGGCATGCCACAGGGTGAGGAAGATGACACAGCAATGGATGTAAATTTCTCAGGAAATTTGTCCTTTGACAAGATTATGCAACGATATATACCAGGTTATCTTCATCTTATGCCACTCAAATTAGGAGATTTAAGTGGAGAGACAAAACTTTCTGGATCACTTTTGAAACCGTAAGCTGATGATCTTCTTGGATGAGGACCACTTGGTTTTATTTCTCAAATTTCTGCTTGTTTCTACTTTGGTGCTGCTTACACTTTAAGTTGGTTAATCGACATTCCTTTTGAACATAGGAGGTTTGATATCAAGTGGACTGCACCAAAAGCTGAAGGATCATTTAGTGATGCTCGGGGAGATATAATGATTGCACCTGATTGTATCACTGTTAATTCTTCATCTGCTGCCTTTGATTTGTTTACAAAAGTTCAAACTTCATACCCTGAGGAATTCTGGCTAAACAAAAGGAGTGCAGTGAGAATATCACCGTGCCATTTACTGTTGAAGGAGTGGAGTTGGACTTACGTATGCGTGGTTTTGAGTTTTTCAACCTGGTCTCCTCATATACTTTTGATTCTCCAAGGCCTACTCATTTGAAAGCAACAGGAAAAATAAAATTTCACGGAAAGGTTCTGAAGCCTTCTATTATAAGCGATGAAGCTGTTTGTCCTGAGGCTGAGGGGGAATCTGAGAAAATGATGGATAAAATAAGCAAAAAGAGTCTTGTTGGTGACTTGTCGGTCTCAGGTCTCAGACTGAATCAGTTAATGCTGGCACCTCAGTTGATTGGGCAGTTGAGCATCTCTCAAGACTCTGTCAAGGTATTGTGTACAAACTTTCTCCGCTAAGCAAGATACCTATTAAAGCTTTTCTTGCATTAAAATTTAGGGCATCTTAGAATGCTAAAAGTTTTGGTGTACATGAGAGGGCTATGAGATACTGCTAAGAGGCAAGATGAAACTGTAGCATGCTCTATTAATGTGGCTGGAGTAATTACTTTACTACAATATAGGCAATATAATATAGAGTCTTGAAATTTTTTTGTTCTTTCATTGCGTCAAGAGGAGGGAAAGGAAAAAGAAGTCATGGGTTCAAACTGTGAAAGGATGTAGCTTTTACTGAGGATGTTTAGGATAAGGACCTAAATAGAGTGATGGCCTGGCATTGCCTTTAACCCGTATAGCCTATACGACAAAGCGAGGAAGGTTTAAGTTGTTTTTGTCGCTTACAGGTGTCTATTGTTGACTGGTGATATGACCTCTCTACAACACTAATTGTAATCTGATCAGATGGTGAAGAAGTTTGCTAACCTTTCTTAATAATTCTTCTAGCAGAAGTTTTAGACTTAAAACTGAGATTAATGGCCTGTTTAGAAACTTGAGTTTGAGTAAGAAAAAAGGATTTGGAGTTACGAATCCAGTTTTTTGTTTGGATATTAAATAAAAACAATTGAATTTGGATTTGGTAAATTCAACATTAATTTTAGATAGTTTAAATCTAGAATTTGAAATTCCTTTTGAAACTAAGTATTTACAAAGTCTACCACATTTCCTTATTTTCTTTAGCTCTACGTGATGATAATCAACCTTTCTTGGTTATGAAAAACACAATTATATAATAATATAAATTATCTCTCAGTTCAGTTATTTAGTTTATTTGTGTTGCCATCATATTATTTTTAATGTTATAATTGAATTCAAGATATTATGTACTTATATAAAATTACGTTTGTAATTAATTTGTTTTATATAGATTTTGACTCGTTTATGCATTTGGGTCGTGTTCAACTTTTTATTGTGCCATGTTTAATTATTTTCTTATATTGGTATCATATAATTATATTATACTAGAAAATATCAAAGTCTAATTGAAAATATTCAGGTATCATGTCACGTGTCACTGTGTTTGTATTTTTTGTGATTGTTATTTAGGCAATACATATTTATATAAAATTTTAATAATTTGTTTATGTCAATTTTGACATGTTGACCTATTCATGTTGTGTTAATGTTATTTTTCGCTTGTCATCGTACTTTAATTATTGACTGAGTTGAACATATTATTAATTGTCATATTTTAATTATTAACTGTTGAGTTTAACATGCTATTAATTAAATACAAAGCCAAAAGTTGCATTTAGATCCAAAACCAAATCATGAACTTGAATTTGAAAGTTTATATTCATCCAGATAAAGAACTTTAGATCCATAAATTTGAAATCTAAAATTTTGATATTCAAATCCAAATTTAAGTTTTCAAATTCAACTTCAAGCAAGTTTGGAATGGTTGCTTCCTCAGTTTAACCTTTTAAAATGTTGCATTGAAGAGGTGCCAGTCCTGAAAATGTTACAGAAAAATATATATCATAGCAAAGTTGGATATATGTAATTTGCCCATTACTTCTCTTTTACAGTTGTTTTTGTAGATTCCAGGTGTCTACTATTGACTGGGTTATGACTTATAATGCATCAATGAGTGTTATCTTAAGATGGTGATGAAGTTTGCTAGCCTTTTCTTGTAATTTGTCATTCAGTTCTGAATTGGTAAATCTTTTAGACTTAAACTGAAGAAAGAAGAAAAAAAAGAAAACTACTTTGAAATGGTTGCCTCCTTGTTCTAATGTGATAATTACATGGCAATTTGAGAATTTATGGGGTTAGTCTAGAAACAAATGCATCCTTCCTAGTTACATTATGCATGCAAGAGTTGTGTTGGAAGTTTTTCCGACTAACATAGAATAAAAATGTATTTTGTAGGCATTTGGCCCATAGAATGTTTCTTTCCTATTTAAAGTTTTTTCATGACTCCATTTTACGAAGGGAGTATTTTAGCAACTATATTTCTATAGGTCTTTACCTTTTTAATTCTTAAATAGTAAATTGGATTTAGTTCGCTTTTTTGTGGATATTTGAAGCATATATAACCAATGAAATGGGAAATAACATGTACTTCAATGCTATGAATAAGATCGCTGCTACCCGGTTTATAAAAGGGAAATAACACCTATTTCATCAAAATTAGATAGTGTGATGAGGTAAAAAAATTATATGATGAATAACTTTTCAATGCAAGTTTAATTGACTACAGATGTAGTCATTCTCAATACTTGTGGCTAACTTAATAAAACTATTTTTTTGTTATTTTTCTGTTTCATTCATTCTGCCTTTTTATTTACTATTATTGGAGCTTGTCCTTGTTATCAGTATATGTCAACTAATTAAATACCTGTTTCCGTTGAGATGATGACATCTTAGTGTATCTATTTGATACGAAAACCTCTATCTTGTGTTTGTGTACTATATCGTGATCTTTATTGGTCTTACAGTGTATAATTTTGAATTTTAAGTTTTGAAAAGATAAGAATGCATCACAAAAGTGTATATGCCAGTTAGTAATTTATGTCTTTATCATCAAGAGCCTTTATTAGAAATATGGACTTAGCCCAGTCACCCACCTGCAGGTGGATTCGCGCAAAGCTGGGTTTTGATCCCTAGTTCTTGCAAATTGTCCTTTCCTAGCATCCCATTGGCCATTGGCCCTTGGCCTCCTTTCTACCCAAAAAATGACCTTAGGGCTGTTTATGTTGGGCTGAGTAAAATACAAGTAAACATTTCCTTTCAGGATGTCAAGTATTTCATTGTCAAATACAGTATCTGTGGTGGAGGTCCATAGTTTATTCTTATTGTGTACACATATATTGCCAATTCTTTCTCACTTATTTACAGCAAAATTTTTATTCACCCTGGTTGTGCAGTTAGATGCCATAGGTAGGCCAGATGAAAGTCTTGCAATTGAGGTTGTGCAGCCTTTACAATCTGGCTCTGAGGAGAACTTGCAAAATGGAAAACTATTCTCCTTTTCTCTTCAGAAGGGGCAACTGAAAGCTAATATTTGTTTACGCCCACTTCATTCTGCTACTTTTGAGGTATATTAAAATCTTTCCAGTTTAGTTTATAATGTTAGAATCAGTAAGTGCTAAAGGTCAAATGAACTTGAAACGTTCTTGCCATGCGTCTGTTGTTGCAGATACGCCACTTGCCACTTGATGAATTGGAGCTTGCTTCACTTCGTGGAACAATACAGCGGGTAAGCTTTTATGTGGGTCTTCATGTCAGCAAAGAAAGCTAATATAGAGATTACAGCTGAATTGAAATTATAGGAATTTTCTTTATGGAGAGAGCAAAAGCGAATACACTCAGTTTGTTAATTTGGCTAGAAAGAATCCAAAAGTAAATTCTATTTGGATAATAATAGCATTTTTAAGCTTGAAGGTAGTAATGTATCTCCTTTTCTGTTCTTCTCTTTCCTCTTTCAATATTTGAGAATAGAGAAGAGGAAAAAGGGAGGGGGCCAGGGGGTTGTTTTCTGTACATTATACCTTCTAAAATTTCTAGAATCTAAAGAAATTTTTACCATCTTTTGTGGTGCTTGTATTGATGTTTTAAGCTGTTGCTAATCTCCATCTCAAACATTTTGTTCCGAGTGAAGTTAGATGGGAGCTTTCTCTAGTTTGATGATGACTATCAACTAATCATTTAATATATCAGTTGCTAGTGGTAATTTGAACTGGAAATAGTTAGTTAATCATTCTTTGTTCGACTTTCAGGCTGAAATCCAGCTTAATTTCCAGAAAAGAAGAGGTCATGGTGTTCTATCAGTTCTTCGGCCTAAATTTAGCGGTGTGCTTGGTGAAGCCCTAGACGTGGCTGCTAGATGGAGCGGTGATGTTGTTAGTATTTGAAGCTACTATTCCTTTGATATGTCAATTTTTTCTGGTTATTTTATCGGGTCATCTCACATGAAATTTCTGTGACTTACATATATGTGTGTGTGTGTATTATTTTTGTTTGTGAATAGGTTTGAAATTCTTTCAACCAAGTTCAATTTTAAGTTGTCTTTTTTACTAGTAGTGGTTTTTAGGCGATTATATTATATATCCAGTTCAGTATAAAATAAAGTTGGTTGTTTATCTTACTGATCTTGTAATTTGGAATTTTCTTTTTTGCAACATTGATTTCTATTATTGCATGCTAAAGATTTTACAAATCTTTAAGGACACCATTCTTAATTTCCTGCATTGCAACATATAGACACTGCAAACTATGATACTGATGGTACTCGCTGACATGAACTTTTGCAGATTACACTTGAGAAAACTGTTTTAGAGCAAATTAGTAGCCGGTATGAGCTTCAAGGTGAATATGTATTGCCCGGCAGCCGGGATAGAAACTTTTCTGAAATGGGAATGGATGGTTTGTTTAAAAGAGCAATGACAGGACATCTTGGTAGTGTCATATCTTCTATGGGAAGGTGGAGAATGAGACTTGAAGTTCCCAGAGCTGAGGTTGCTGAGATGCTTCCACTTGCTAGACTCTTGTCTCGAAGTATAGATCCTGCTGTCCGTTCTAGATCAAAGGTTGTTTTGGGGTTTATTTATTAATGGATTTTTTTCAATTTTCTCAAGGCAGCTCAGATTGCAGGAAGCATTTTGGTAGTTGCATAACAGAGATTTTATTCTTATGAACTGTGCCCACTTCATCCTAACCAATTTCTTCAAAATGAAAAATAAGAGTACAGATGGTTTTAAACATATTTAGAATTCTCCATAGTTGTTTCTTATTTGCATTTGGAGATCTCTCCCGATTATGTATTCCTTTCATTTAAAAATCTTCATGTTTCTTGATACTGTGTGCAGGATCTTTTCATTCAAAGTTTGCAGTCGGTGGGAGTATATACTGAGAGTCTTCAGCATTTGCTTGAGGTACTTGGTCAATACCTGATTCTAGTAACTTCTATGACATGAACTGCATGTAGAACACACCAAAATTCAGTTCTTGTACTTTTCTACACTTTTGACAGCTCTTTGAATTTTTAGGTAATACGGGGTCATTATACTGCATCAAATGAAGTTGTTCTTGAAGACATAAATCTACCAGGTTTAGCTGAACTTAAGGGCTGCTGGCATGGTTCTCTTGATGCAAGTGGGGGAGGCAACGGAGATACTATGGTGTGCATAACGTGAATAAGTTTCTGAAATTTTTGTTTTTCAAATACGAAATATTATAGCTACTGGTAAGGCCAGCATATAATCATGTGATTGACTTGCAAAAATTGTTGTGTGAAATAATGAGGTCAGGATTTCTTCTTGTGAAGCTTAATGAAACTGGATCTTTGATGCATATTGTTAAGTGGGATAAGTATTTGGTCTTCTGTGGTCTTATTTAAAGTTGGGCCCCTCCACCTATTACCATGTGGTTTTAGGTTGGATACTTAACACATCTATAGTACTTCAAATGGGAAAAGCCAAGTTTATATTTGTCCATGATCATTCACAAAAATTTGGATTTACAGCCTGTTTATAACTATATCTTAGGAATTATAAAATATGAATATTGCTGGTGTATTTGTTAAGGTTGTGCAAAAACTCCTAAAACAACATGCAGGCTGTCAATCTCAAGCACAAAATTATATCCATTTTTTGTGAATCATGATCTCAAGCACAAGGCTCCTATGGGGGACCTCTTTCTCTCGGTTTTTTGAACCCAAACTTAATATATGGAATCTTAAATTTTTTGTTTAATTTGCATTTTTTGGAAGAAATGATTGCCATTTATCATTTGCAGCAACTTTTTGGAACTTGTTTCCATGCAGTATATTTCCTTTGACATTATTGGTTCTTGTAAATATTTTTCAGGCAGAATTTGACTTGCATGGGGAGGAATGGGAGTGGGGAAGTTATAACACTCAACGTGTAGTGGCAGTGGGTGCATTCAGTAACGACGATGGTTTGCGTCTTGAGAAAATTTTTATCCAAAAGGATGATGCAACAATCCATGCTGATGGAACTTTGCTGGGGCCAAAAACCAATCTTCATTTTGCTGTTCTAAATTTTCCTGTTAGTCTAGTTCCTACCATAGTGCAGATTATTGAATCATCTGCCACTGAAGCTGTTCATTCTTTGCGACAATTGCTGGCCCCGATTAAGGGTATATTATACACAGAAGGAGACCTCAGAGGAAGTCTTGCAAAACCAGAATGTGATGTACAAGTAAGGCTCTTGGATGGTACCATTGGGGCATTGATCTTGGGCGTGCTGAAGTTGTTGCTTCCCTGACCTCAAGTAGCCGCTTTCTGTTCAATGCCAAATTTGAACCGATCATCCAAAATGGCCATGTACACGTACAGGGAAGTGTTCCTGTTACTTTTGTCCAAAATAGCGTCTCTGAGGAAGAAATAGAAATAGAAACAGAACGTAGCGAGGAAACTTTTGTCCCTGGCTGGGTGAAAGAAAGGAGTAAGGAGTCAACTGATAAAACTAGTGAGAAGAAAACCTTCCGAGAGAGAACAGAAGAAGGTTGGGATGCTCAGTTAGCTGAAAGCCTTAAGGGTTTAAACTGGAACATCTTAGATGTAGGAGAAGTTAGAATTGATGCTGATATAAAGGATGGGGGCATGATGTTGTTGACAGCATTATCTCCTTATGCAAATTGGCTTAGTGGCAATGCTGATGTCATGCTTCAGGTGGGTTAACTAAAGGTAAAGAATTTGCATAACATTTGACCAAGTGTAATTTAGTAGTAACTTTCAATTGTTTTCTCATCTTTTAAAACAGGTTAGAGGCACTGTTGAACAACCTGTGCTTGATGGATCTGCATCATTCCATAGGGCATCTATATCCTCACCTGTACTCAGACAACCACTTACAAACATTGGTGGCACTGTACATGTGAAATCAAATAAATTATGCATAGCTTTATTGGAAAGCAGAGTAAGCAGAAGAGGAAGCTGTTTCTAAAAGGGAATTTGCCCCTTAGAACAAGTGAAGCATCCCTGGGTGATAAAATTGACATGAAATGTGAAGTTCTCGAAGTACGGGCAAAGAACATTCTGAGGTGAACATGATTTATGATGCATAATATAATGACTTTGTTCCTAAATGCTGGTTCTTGTGTTTATTGTGAGTGTTGATGAAAGGGAGTAGTTGCAGTGCTATGCCCCCCAGCTGCCATCTGGCATTTGCCCCTACTCTCCCTTTAGATCCATATACAGAACAGATCTTCTTCCTCCCGCCCTCTTGCTTCCTGTTAGCTGTCTATTTGTATTGATTTCTTTCACATGTTGATTGTGGAAAACTGAAATCTTGCTGAAATCAGTGGCCAGGTTGACACCCAGTTGCAGATAACTGGTTCCATACTGCAGCCAACCATCTCAGGCAATATTAAGTTGAGCCATGGAGAGGCATATTTACCGCATGATAAGGGTAGTGGAGCTGCACCTTTGAATAGGCTGGCATCAAATCAGTCCAGGCTTCTGGGTAGCGGTGTCAACAAAGCAGTTGCTTCTAGATATGTCTCACGGTTTTTCGGTTCTGAACCTGCTTCTTCAAGGACCAAACTCCCACAACCCTCTGGTAGTATATGCCATTCAATGCTTTCAATTCTGATGCCTTTTTCTTTTTTTCTAGCGGTCACCGAATACAGCAATAGAAATCAAGACTACTCTTTTATATGGTTTTAGAATTTTGAAAATTTCAGTAGAAAATATTTCTTTTTCAATAACTGAATAAGACTCCAAGGAAACATTTTTATGCGCTATTCAATACCCATTACTTGTGGGTTTATCAATCTAGTTAAACACAAACAAGTCTCTAAATTAGAAAAGAAAATTGGAGGGCTTTGCCTTAAGGTAGGCTCTTAGATAACTTGAAGAGGTTCAAGGGCAAAACCTCTGACAGAGGATTTTCTTCTTGTGTTTCAATACTTTGAAGCCTCTAATGGGTTACAAATACAAGTAATAAGCTACTTTGATGCAACAAGAAGTGGAAGAAGGAAAAAAAAAAAAGTGAAAGATCTATTGGTAATTTAAGAATTTATGGCATCAGGTTAAATTTTGTTTTAGAAAATTATGGATATGGATATGCCTGGTCTATTGATGTCTAAACCTTTGATTTGCTATTTTTAAATGCTATTTAACTTAAAACTTATATTTAAATTTTGTTCTTATTTTCTGCACAAAGTAGGTGATACTGACAGGATGAAGCTTCTTATTAAAAAGAATAATAACTATTGTCAATCTCCTGAAATGAAGAATACGGATTTACCATCAGTTCTATGAACATGCAGAATCCTGTCTATTGTTGTATAATTAATTTGTCTGTATTATTTGTTTCTGATCATCCAAGTGAAATAATTATTATTTCTTTTTTCAGTTAAATCAGCTGGAGTTGAGAAGGAGATGGAGCTAGTGAACATTAAACCAAGTGTTGATGTACGCCTTAGTGATTTGAAACTTGTTTTAGGACCTGAATTAAGGATAGTTTATCCTTTGATTCTTAACTTCGCTGTTAGTGGGGAACTTGAACTGAATGGCTTGGCTCATCCAAAGTGGATAAAACCGAAGGGCACTTTAACATTTGAGAATGGTGATGTGAATCTTGTTGCAACTCAAGTGAGTCCTATGTATTTCTATGTCACTCTTGTTTAAGCTTCTTTCCTTGTGCTCAAATTTGTTTCTGGTGTACTTTTCTTTTATTGCATTTAATATGCTGAGATTGACTTCTCCAAATCAGGTAAGGCTTAAGCGGGAACATCTCAATATAGCAAAATTTGAACCGGAGTATGGTCTAGATCCAATGCTGGACTTGGCTTTGGTTGGATCAGAATGGCAATTCAGGATTCAAAGTCGAGCCAGCAATTGGCAGGACAAATTGGTGGTCACTTCAACACGTTCTGTGGAGCAGGATGTTCTCTCACCCACTGAGGTAACTACTAATTAATAAACTATGTTTGATGATGCATCATTTTTCTGTTCCCACTGGGTTCTGAAATGATCTATTCGGTCGTACATGAGCTGTAAGCATTTGTCCCACTTCCTTCTAGCAATGTGCCAAAGGTAGAATGACACAATTCAATGTCCCCTGAAAGTAGATTATAACCTCTTGTACTAGGGTTGCATCCTATGGTGTTATTAAATGATTTATTATTCGTAAACAATGATGAGGTTTTCTGGTTTCATTCTTTCTAAATTGACTGTGTAAGGAAGGATAAAGTTGTCAAACATCATTCTTTCCTACATCGTGGAAATTTGCTTGAGATGTAATGGCAAAGTTGAACCTATCTACTAGTTTGTTTTGTGTACCTTCATTCATATTCAATGCATGTCGCCGATCTCCATGCCACGTGTGATATTTCGTTCTGGTTTTATGTTTATCTAACAAGGCATCCAATGAGGCAAGGCATTTATAAGTTTAACAAGGATATGTGAATATTGCCCTAGGTTTTGACGTAGTTTATCCCCTTGTTTGTAGTTGCCAAATTCAGATCTCATGGACTATAGTGGGTTGTTTTGAATTTTGCCATCTTGTACAGGCTGCTAGAGTGTTTGAGAGTCAATTGGCTGAGTCCATATTGGAAGGTGATGGCCAACTTGCATTTAAAAAGCTTGCGACTGCAACACTTGAAACGCTAATGCCAAGAATCGAAGGGAAGGGAGAGTTTGGTCAGGCCAGGTGGAGGCTAGTGTATGCCCCACAAATCCCTAGTTTGCTATCTGTTGATCCCACGGCTGATCCTCTCAAATCTTTAGCCAGTAATATATCCTTTGGAACAGAAGTTGAAGTCCAGTTTGGGAAACGTTTGCAGGTAAATCTAAATTCTATCCATTCTTTTTTTTTCTCTGATCAATATTTCGCTTCATGTAAGCAGCTCTTCCTTCACGCAAATGAATTAATATATAGAATACCAAAGTAGGGAAAAGAAAAACCAAAATTGTAAACAGTTTTTGTTGGGTGCTTTGATTGTGCACTAATCATCTGAACGTGGCTCAATAAGCTTCTATACAATTTTCAGTCAATGTTGAACTTTGTTCTTATGGTGCTTTTATCCCTCTCTCCTAGGCCTCTATAGTTAGGCAGCTGAAAGAATCAGAGATGGCTATGCAATGGACCTTGATTTACAAGCTTACAAGTCGTCTGCGAGTTCTACTACAATCTGCACCTTCCAAACGTCTTCTTTTTGAGTATTCTGCTACCTCGCAAGATTAATCTGCTATCAGTTATTTGTTTTAGGGCAAACCTGCTACCTGCCATTTTCAGGGCTTTGCACAGGTAAAAGTGCCACAGTGATGCTTATCTTTCAAGTAAAACGAAGGGTAAGAGAGGTCTAGGGAAGGGGTAGTAGTTTTTGAAAATGCAAAGGTAGGTTTAGTTTCGTATTTCATTCTTTGCTCAAAATCAAGAGCTTGTTTATATTTGAATCACCTTCATCTTTGTACAGATGTAAAATTCAACAAAATGATATAGTTTCAAGAGTAGAAATATAGTATTGCTCAATCTTTAGCCTTTTCAACTAAGTGTATCAAATGTAAGGAGTGATTTCATGAACTAATAAAATTAGATTTCTTGGCTTTCCAATTTGCAAGTTTGTAACATCTATTCTCATTTGGATAAAGCAAAGATTTGAGCTTGTTAAAGTTTTCCATTTGATTCAAAAGAATCCAAATGAAAGAGTGAGTAAATAAGGGGGTATAAAAGAGAAGGCAGATTAGTGCAATTCTTTACTATTATATAAGCAATCTAAAGAATTATACAGAAAATACATTATACATGTAAATATACTCGTTTCCTAACTTTTTTTTTTCTAGTCCACATTGGAAACATACGAAATTCTTGATTAACGTTGCTTCATTCAATTCAATTTTTCAATGTGGTTGGCAGTAAGGGGGAAAAAGTTATGATAACAGAGTGTTGAAACCCTTTAAAATTTACACTTGTTATCAACATCGTGGACCCAAGACAAGAAAAAAAAAATCAATCGAAACAAAAGGAAAAAGAAAAAGAGGGCCGTCACCAAAATCTCCATGGATCCTTGTATGGAGGAACGTAATTATCTGTGGGAGGGAGAAGGCGAAAGGATGCAACAGTCTGTTCCAATAAGGGACCCATCTGTATTATGCAAGTTTCACTAAGTAAGTAATTCACGCATTATTCTGAATACATATATGTATATAGACACACACATATAATCATCCCTTTTCCTTGAATTGGATAAAAACTACCTTGACCACAGATACTTTTATTCTTCCATTCTTCTGTCCTATTAGAAATAGTTTACTAATGTTCATTTTTGTATGTGTGTGTGTGTGTGTGTGTGTGTGTGTGAGAGAGAGAGAGAGAGAGAGAGAGAGACCTTAGTCCACTCCATGCTAAGAGTTGAAGCACTTAGAGAGTACAGATAGCCTGCAATAGACATTTGCATGGTTGAATGATAACAGAAGAAGATGATATGCAGAAGCCCCACAAACAGAAACATAAGCCGAATATGCCATAAAGTACCCAGAAGAGACTATGTCAAGCCTCAAGCATTGACTACAAAACTGTAGTAGCAAAGGATATCTGTGCTTAAATGAACGAGGCATCTTTCTATATATATTTTTTCCAGATTTGACTTAGATGACTGTCAGTAATTCACTTTTGAAATTACAAACATCACCATTCCCACACATTCTTATTTATTTGGATAAAATAGTTATTTAATTATAATTTAAAAAACTTGTGTAAAATTGTTTGTAACTATTTTGATGAGTTCCAAGCTGTCATGCAAGCGATTTCCTTTTTTTCCCCCTCTTTACCATGTTGGAAACATTGGCAGATAAGTTATGCGCATAAAATATTTTGTTAACTGGTTCCTAAAATCTTAGATCTTCAGGACTCTACCAAGGAAGTTTCAAATTTGTTTTCAGAACTTGGCAAGAAATTAGATGACAAACTGGGTTGCAAAGATTTTAATAGCTTCACTAATACAACTACACCTTTGGAAAATGAGGAACAAAGGTAGAAATTTTATGATCCTACCTTCTCGTTCAGCTGTTGAAGCAACATAATGTCGGTACAGGTTTGCTTCTTGAGCCTGCAAATATCCATTAAACGCATCAACACTCCACAAAAAGGAAGGTTGACAGATCTTTGCATTGATGATAACTGTCGAAAAGGGAACACTTACTGATTTTGTCGGTGATTTGCGAACAAGGTACTCATAGTACCAATATAGCTCGCCATCAATCTGGGAAAGAGGTAAGGATTATACAAGCCACTTTGACTCCAAAGCTTTTAGATGTATATCAATTATATTAAAATAACCGAGAGAAATGGTGCTACAAATTAAAGCAAGGTCTTTAAAGCTTACTTCACTAGCATGCGCATCAAGAACTGAACTCTCACTCATCCGCTGACTCGAGGTGACACGCTACCAAAAGATGTAGAATGTCAAATGATAAACAACTTGATGTAGTTTTCGGCAATTAAATCCAAGATCCTTTCTAGGGAGCAGTATTTATTTATTTGTTCATTCATTTAAATGGTCAAACAGTAGAGATATTTTATAAATTAAAAAATATATATGAGAAGAAAAGTAGAAAACTAATTTGCATGGTTCAGACTCCATGAGAGTAACACAATTTAAACTGTAGTTTAACGTCAAAAAATGTTCAAAAACATGCACCTTGAAGACATGCATTTTATTTAGGTTAAAATATGCTCAAAATCCCTGCACCTTTTGTACATTTAGAATTTAGTCCCCCTAATTTTATTTCTAGGAATTTAGTCTCTCTACTTTCTGAATTTAAAAGTGCAATTTCAATTGTTAACGCCATTAAATTTTTTGTTAAATTCCGGTATATTACAACTTCATTTTTTTTTTTGTTACATGGTTACCTAGTGAATTTTTTTTTTTTATTTCAAAATCTCACACCAGCGAATGTAACAGAAAATTTTAGCTGGAGTGGATGACGGGACCTGAATTATGAAGTATGAAAAGTAGAGGGCCTAAATTCTTGAAAATAAAAGTAAAGGGATTAAATTCCAAATGTGTGAAGAGTACAGAGACTTGGAGTATATTTTAACATTTTATTAACATCTACGCAACTTTTTAGGTGGCTTATAGTTTCTACTGCAATTTTCAGTTTCAGGAAGATTTCAGTCTTAATTGAGCATTTGGGACAAATTTTCAGGTGAATGAACCGAAGTTAGAAAATGTGAGTTATCTATCATACACATGAACAAGAAGAAGTCGTGAATTACCAGTGCAGACTTGTCAGACAATACAGAATCAGCAACATCTTTTGCTGCCCATGTCTTCTTATCCTTTGACTTTAAAAACTGAACATTCGGTGGACCTATCTGAATCAAAGGATGAAATAAAATTTATAAAACATTGGACAGCAAACAAATAGGGATACATTCAGAAAGATGCAGTTCTATAAAATTACCGAAACAGAAATGATGAGATTATCAACAATGTCCACACGTTCAGACACAATGCGTAGGCGTGCATCAGCTGCATTATATGTAAAATCTTGTTAGTATATCATATATTTTGTGTCCAATATCTAATTGTGTTTTGGAAATATTGCAACAAAACTTGGAATTCTGAGTAGTACTGATTAAAATGCTATAGCACACAGAACTTTTCTTTTCCGAGTTGTGAGATTGAGTAAGACTTACGAGACAATGGTGCTGCAGATGAATAGCGTTCTGGCTTTCTAGATTCCACCCTTCAGAAAAAATGCAAAAAGAGTCATGTTCCTACACTTTGAGGTGAATTGGTTTACTCTTCCTTGAGTGAAATTGAAAGTGATATTACAGGTGTATCAGAATCTCATAGCGAAAGAACTATAAGATGCCTTTAAACAAAATACGTAATCTGAATCCTCCAAAGATATGTGTTACTGTGTGTGCCAATCATACGGCATAAACTGTAACAAGAGTCAATTCTCCACATATATTAGGGTCAATTGCTCCATAGAAGTAAACGAGGGAATTATTCAATAGGACCGGGAACGATGAGACAGAGTTGTTGAAATATGTATATATTTTAAATTTAATTAGGTAGATAAATCTTATTTGGATAGATAAGTTTTATTCATATTCTAGAAATATTTTTATTTTATCTTTTAGTAGTTTACTAGAATAAGGGAACTATTTTCTTTTTATGTTTTAGTAGTTTATTAGAATAAGGGAACTATTTTCCCAATTAGGATTAGGACTTTTTTTTCTCTATTTAAGTTCAATTCTTTAGTTAATAAGAGAAGTACAATTTTATTCAAAGCTCTCTTGAAATCTTTCATGGCATCTGAGCTAGGTTAAAATCTCTAGTAACATCATGGTTAAAACAGACCTTCTTTGGAGATAAGAGATTCAGCAATCAAACAGAGGAAAAAGTTCTACAGATTGAAACAACTACCGAGAGTACAATGACTCAAAGGACGAGGCGTCTCACCTTTCTTTTCAACGACATCTCACAAGTTGAATGGCAAGAATTATCTGAAATGGTCATGATCCGTAAAATTAGCAATTGATAGGTGCGGCAAGCTAGGTCATTTAAATGGAGAAGTTGAGCAACCACAGGTGGGCGATCCAAAGATGAGCAAGTGGAGGTCAGAAAATTCTATGGTAATTGCGTGGCTTATTAATTCCATGGAAGCTTCCATAGGTAAACCTTTTCTTTTTCTCCCAACTGCTAAAGATGTTTGGGACGACTGTGAAAGACACCTATTCATTTAGAAAACGCTTTCTGATTTTTGAGTTAAAATAAAACTGTGGAAAGCTAGGCAAGGGAAAAGAAGTTACTCTTTATTATAATGAGATGATGTCTCTTTGGCAAGAAGCTGGATCGGTGTTATAATGATGAATGGGAGTGTCCCGAGATGGTGTAAAAGCTATGAAAAAGAAGAGAATGAAAGAGCTTATTTGTTTCATTTGGTTTAAATAAAGAATTTGATGAAGTGAGATCTCGGATCCTAGGGAAAAACCGCTTCCAAAACTTCGTGAGATTTTTACGAGGTTAGAAGAGAGGAGACAAGGAGAAAAGTAATGTTAAAGCCGTGGTTTGAAGCTAATGATGA
The DNA here is from genome assembly GCF_025698485.1 of Gossypium arboreum. Taxonomy (NCBI): domain Eukaryota; kingdom Viridiplantae; phylum Streptophyta; class Magnoliopsida; order Malvales; family Malvaceae; genus Gossypium; species Gossypium arboreum. The sequence continues at coordinate 135,256,350 of NC_069075.1, forward strand.
TAATTCTGCTCTTGTAACTATTAAAAATAGTGATGATAGTGAAAAAAAGAAAAAACCTTGGTGCGATCATTGCAAAAAATATTGGCACACTCGTGAAACGTGTTGGAAGCTCCATGGGAAACCGACAAATGAAAGGAAAAAGAATGGCAATGGTCGTGGTTCACAATCAGGGGATAGCAGAGCTTTCCAAACAACTAATGGAAATTATGAGGGCCAAAGTTCTCTGGAAGGGTCTCCATTCACTAAGGAACAATTAGAGCATCTACACAAGTTTTTTCAATCACCACAATTTCGGATGAATTCTTCTATTCTTAACTCATCCAATAATCTTTCTTCCTCTTTTGCCCAATCAGGTACTGATTTTTCTATTTTTTTCAGTGTCAAGCCTTGTAAAACAAACACATGGATCGTTGATTCGAGCTAGTGATCACATGACTAGCGGTCATTTTCTTTTTCAACTTACACACCTTGCGCAGAAACAAAAAGATCAAAGTAACAGATGGGTCCTTCTCGGCAATAGCCGGAAAGGCAATTATAAAATTTCATCTTCCTTGGTTTTACATGATGTTTTACAAGTGCCAAATCTAGCTTGTAATCTCATATCGGTCGAAGAATTATCCCATCCTCAAATTGTCATGTTATATTTGACTCCTCTATGTGTAAGTTTCAGGACATGGTCTCGGGGAGGATGATTGGCAATGCTAAAGAATTTGGTGGAATTTACTTTCTTGAAGACGACCATATAAGTCAACCAACAACTACTTTATGTTTAAATTCTGTTTCTGATTTTGATAAGGTTATGATTTGGACATCCTAATTTTTATTATTTAAGATATTTGTTACCTAATCTATTTAAAAATAAAAGTCCTTCTTCATATCATTGTGAATTTTGTGAATTGGCTAAACATCATCGGTCATTCTTTCCACCTCAAAAATATAAAGTCTCCAAACCTTTTTCGTTAATTCATAGTGATGTTTGGGGACCTTCATGAGTCTCGACTTTTTCAGGAAAACATTGGTTTGTCACATTTATTGATGATCATACTCGACTTTGTTGGGTGTTTTTATTAAAAGATAAGTCCGAAGTTAAAAATGTGTTTCAGTCTTTTTATGCTATGGTTGAAAACACAATTTGGTGTGAAAATAGAAGTATTTCGAACTGACAATGGTGGGGAATTTTTTAGCGACCAATTAGGTATTTTCTTAACCAAACATGGAATAGTCCACCAAAGTTCTTGTACAAATACACCACAACAAAATGGGATTGCAGAAAGAAAAAACCAACATCTTTTGGAAGTAACTAGAGCCTTGATGTTCACTAGTCAAGAACCACGTTATCTTTGGGGCGAAGCCTTGTTAACAGCTACATATCTTATTAATAGAATGCCCAGTAAAATTCTAAATTATAGAACTCCTTTTAGTCTCTTTAAAGATAACTTTCCTAACTCTAAATTGATTCTGATTTATCCTCCGAGTTTTTGGGTGTAGTGTTTTGTTCATCTTCACAACCAAGGTAAACTAGATCTTAGAGCAAAAAAATGTGTCTTTGTTGGTTATGCTTCTAATAAAAAGGGTTACAAATATTATGATCCAATTGATAGGAAGATTATAGTTACCGTGGATGTCACATTTGTTGAAACAAAATCTTATTTTCGTTCTAATCTTCAGGGAGGGAATTATACTAAAGAAGATTCTATAATTGATCAAGAAGAGACTAGGAATATACAATATAGGGATTCTAACAATGGGGAAGGCGAATTTATAATTAACACAAAAATTAATGATGTTAATGTTAATGAAAAGGAGGATGAAGGTGTAGAGTCTGATCATGAAAATAAAGAACAAACAAAGGAGTTAATTGTTTACTCAAGAAGAAATCGAAATCAAGAAAGTGGAATCCACCAGATTCATCACCAAGAATCCGACCGCAAGATCTGTCAAAAGCCCGGTAAAGCTCATAATCCGACCAATGAATTTTCGATTTAGATATTCCAATTGCCAAAAGAAAAGGTGTTAGAAATATTGTCAAATATCCCATGTCTAACTTTGTATCCTATAAAGCCTTATCTTGACATTCTCAACCTTTGTTTCGTGTCTCGACATCTTGTCCAACTACCAAAAATGTGAAAGATGCTTTCTGAGGTTCTTGAGTAGAAGGAGGCTATTTTAGAGGAGATCGTGCTCTTGAAAAAACAGGTACATGGGAAACAATGGAATTACCTATAGGGAAAAAAACAGTAATGTAAATGGGTGTTCACAACCAAATTCAAACCAGATGGATCTTTAGATAGATACAAAGCCCGGTTGGTAGCAAAAGGGTACTCAAACATACGGGATAGATTATCTTGAAACATTTGCTCCAGTGGCCAAATTAAATTCGTCGAGTTCTTTTATCAATTGTTGTTAATCTTGATTGGTCTTTCTGACAACTAGATGTGAAGAATGCTTTCCTAAATGGAAAACTTGAAGAAGAAGTTTACATAGATCCTCCTCCGGGTTTTGAAGAAAATTTGGAACTCGAGTATGTAAACTCAAGAAATCTTTATCTGATGCAAGCGGTCTCCTCGAGCTTGGTTTGAACGATTCACTCAAGTTGTTAAAAACAAGGTTACTCATAAGGGCAAGTGATCACACAATGTTCTATCGACATTCACAAAAGGTAGAATATTTGTTATTATAGTTTATGTCGATGATATCATTCTTACGAGGAGATGATGTGGATGAAATAAGACGTCTCAAGGAGCATCTAGCATTGGAGTTTGAGATCAAAGACTTGGGTCCTTTGAAATACTTTCTTGTAATGGAAGTTGCTCGATCAAAGAAGGGTCTTGTGGTCTCTTAGAAAAAATATGTGATTGATCTTTTAAAAGAGGCTGGGATGAGTAGTTGCCGCCCAGCTGACACACCAATTGATCCAAATGTAAAATTTGAAAATAAAGAAGGTCGATTAGTTGATAAAGGGTAGTACCAAAGATTAGTTGGTAAGTTAATTTACTTATCACATACAAGGCCAGACATAGCTTTTGCAGTAAGCTTAGTGAGTCAATTTATGCACTCCCCAATGGAGGAACATGAAGAAGCAGTGTTTCGAATTCTAAGATACTTGAAGAGTTCAAGGAAATGGCTTATTCTTCAAGAAATCCGAACAAAGAGGAATTGAAGCTTATCTGATGCAGATTAGGCAGGCTCAATAATGCATGAAGATCTACATCGGATCTGTACATTTGTTTGGGAAACCTTGTGACTTGGCAAAGCAAAAAACAAACTGTTGTAGCAAGAAGTAGTCAGAGGTGAGTTTAGATCAATGGCTCAAGGAATTTGTGAAATGGTTTGGTTAAAAGAATTATGGAAGAGCTGAGAAACCAATAACTTCACCAATGAAGTTGTCTTGTGATAGCAAAGCGCCATTAGCATTGCTCACAACCCAGTCCAACATGACTGAACTAAACATGTTGAGATTGATAGACACTTTATCAAGGAAAATATTGAAGAAGGCCAAGTGTACATGCCGTTTGTTCCTTCAAAACAACAGATTGCTGACATACTCACCAAAGGACTCTCTAAGACAAGCTTTGATTTTCTTGTAAGCAAGTTGGGCATGATTGATATATATGCACCAACTTGAGGGAGGATGTTGAAATATGTATATATTTTAAATTTAATTAGGTAGATAAATCTTATTTGGATAGATAAGTTTTATTCATATTTTAGAAATATTTTTCAAGAGTGAACAACATGTTTTCTTTACAGATTTCTAAATTTATATATGATAATAATGAAAAAAGGCAGCAGGTCATGTCACGTGTAACTTTGATGCTGAAAACCTACCATTTAAAAAGGAACTTCTTAGATGGCAATTCCACTGGGTATGAATAGGTATAAGCATTTATTTCATCAACTAATGAAGTCATTCTTACATCTTCCGCAGCAAGACATCCTGCAATAAGCTTAACATGATACTTGGAAGAAAAAGGAAGAGAGTATGGATATAGAAATTATTGAAAAACTAGATAGCATGCATTCAAATGTTTCCTTCCAACAGAAGTGTTACAAAATCAGAAGAAGGTGAAGATTCAGTGGGAGATTGTTGAAGCCTCATAGTAGGAACAATAACAAAAGAAAAATTAGATCCCTTTATGATCCTCTAGATAAACATTACACAGAAGGATCCACTTAAATTTCTAGAAATAAAGGGTTCTTTCTTCGGTCAGAGAAGAAGGCTCTACCAAAAATCTAAAACATACAATTTGATCTTGGTGCAACTAGAAACTGCTTAAACTCAACCATGGGTAAGTTTAAATATCACAATTCTTTACACAAGCTCAAGCCATAACAGGGATGCCACACCTAATATTTTGTGAATTCAGCACTATAATGATTCTTTTGGGATATATAAAAGTCTTCATGGTTAACCAAATTAAAACGAAAGCAACATAAAATAAGTATAGCACATCATGTAAATTTTCCATCACTGATGATGGATGGGCATATAAGAAACAGCTTTTAAATAACTGGTCCCTTTTCTTCACTAAAAACCAACTAAGCTAAGCCATTGGTTCTTCATACCGTCATTTCATCATGCACAAGGTGAACTAGTGAAAGAGGCAACGAAGGTATAAACATGTACCTGAAGATGGAAAATGTGTGGAGAGCGAAGAAGAAAGAGCCAAGAGCAGCAAATCCCTTCTCCATAACACGTTTGGGGAAGTGGGTTTTGAAGCAACACTGCAACATAGTGTAGTTTTCTGATGAAATTTTGTACTGTAATTACTATAATTATGACTTAGCATTCCACTGCCATTACTACCCGGTTCATGCCTGAGAGAAAGCCCGGAAAAAAAAAAGAAACAAGTTGAGAAAAAAAAAGACAAAAAGTAAAGGGAGAGATAGAAAGAAGAAGAGAAAACCTGAAGGAAGGGAGGGTTGGGAGCAAAAGAAGAGAGGGAGAGAGAACCACCATTTTTACTCTCTCTACTCTTCTATTTTCTTTCTTAGCTTATTATACTTAGCTAAACTCATCCGCTTGGATTTCTTTTTTCAGATTTTCTTCACTTTTAAATGGGTAATGTTCGTCTACAACTCAACACCAAATCGGCTAAATCCAAGACACCAATAGTATATTGCCACGTAAAACATTTATTATCATTATTAGTCCTGAACTTAATAACTTTTATCAAAGTTGGCCCATTGACTCTCTTTTTTTTATCAAATAGATCTCTGAGATTGGTATCCATTGCACAAATTCGTCCTTATCTTTGTTTTTTAACAATGGGGTGACGTCCCCAAACATAAACATGACACGCGAGCAAAGGGAAACGACAAGTGTTTTCTTCTTTAGTTATTAAAAAATAAAAAATATAATTAAAATTTTAGATAATTACAAAATATAAATAATTCAAAAAGAAATAATAATAGATCAACAACCGGTCACCGTGATCAATACCCAATCAACGTGGATCAATTTTTGAATTTTATAAAAAATTTATTTTTCAATTAATGTTATTTTAAAAAAATTAAACTACTTTTGAATTTTGTTGAGTCTTTTGTAATTTTCTAAAATTTTAATTATATTTTTATTTCTTTGAATTGTCTATATTTTTCAATTTTTATAAGTTTTTAATTTTTTAAAATTTTTATAGATTTAAAATTTTTTAAATTTATATAAATGTTTCGAATTTTTCAACTTTTAAAAATTTTTAGAATAATTAAAGCTATGATACATGCCATTCCCTTGTTTGCCCACGTGTGGTGTCCATGTTAAGACACATTACCACATTGTTAAAAAAAAAAACAAATGGTGTTAACGGAAGGGACCAATTTGTGTAACTAATGTTAATTAATCTCAAAGACCAATTTGATCCAAAAAAATGTCTAGGAGCTAATTCAAGAAATTTTACCATGTTCAAGGGTTAATCTATATATTAGCAGTAGGAGGAGGAGGAGGAGGAAGAAAAGTAAATAGAAAATCTACAAGACAAAAACAAGCTAAGATTGGTTAGAACTTGTGTTTTGAAACATTTTATGATATTTAAGTATGTGTTTCAGTAAACTGAAGTAAGATTGAATATAATAAAAAAAGAAAAGTGAGAGGTCATACTTATAGTGAGAATAAAACTTGGTATTTATAAATTATTTTTGTTTTTTTTTTGTCCATGTGTGTTAACCAACTCTGTTGACCGATTAATGATTGGTTGATATGATGTCTCATATTTGTTAAAGATGTTATTAGCTCACACTTTATTAATGATTAATGTGATATTTCATATTTGTTAAAGATGTTAATAGCTCATGCAAAAGCTTCTATTTATTGTAAAGAGAAGAATCCAACTTTTTCATGTGGCCTCATTGATTTAGCAAATAGTCCCCATTTTTGTCTAAGATGGGTTATAAAATGACCTATGGAAGATTAAGATGAGAATAAAATATATTACTAAATAAGAAGATTGAGGATAAAAAGAGCGGTAGAAAAGTAGTTGGATCTCGTGAATGATTTGTGCTCAACCAATTAATTATATCGAAATATTTGTGGTAATTAAATTGTTATCGTATCTCATTAATGACTTTTGTTATACTAAACTCTCTGTCTAAGAGTATTTTTGTGGAAGCCAATTTGTTTGACAATATTATATTCTGTAGAGGATTTTTTTCTCAACCAAACTTTGTGTAGGAGAGCATTTTTTGTTGGGTGTCATAGTAACCCCTGCGATAGTTCTGCATGCTTTACCAAACTCTACAGTTAAGTTTGTGTTTTGGAGCGCTTAGGAGCAAAAGTTTAAACTGCTCGGTAGAACAAGATTGTGAGATAATAAAGGCAAAGCTATAGGAGTGATGCATGCACAAAGGCCTGGCCAAGTCAAAAACTTACTTGGAGAGCTTTGCCTTTTACTAGTTGTGGCTTGTTGAATTGTACAAAAGATGTCTTTCAAGATAAGTTGTTGCTAGTTTTTCTTAAATAATTGACCTAATTAAACTGGCCAAAAACTCTAAGGTAGGGATTCTTTTATAAACTCCTAAAACGACTTTCTTCAAGATTTTGGGTCTTCCACTACTAGTGAAGTCCTCCAAGCAAGCTTCAATTCTTCTTGGCAGCTTTGTAAACCCATGGACACATGATAGTACATATATAAATTTAACTGGCTTGAATTTGCTTGGACCTTGTCTTTGTAACCGATCTTCTTAAAAAAGAAAGTTTATCTTGACTTGGTAAGACCTTTGTGCGTGCATTAAAGAGGCTGCTAAGAAACCTTCATAACATATGTGGAGCAAAAAACAAAGAAAAGCAAAGGTTGAACCCGGAGTTTCAAGGAGCTTACAAGGAGTTGAAAGGACAAGAAGCTTAAGGCAGCAGGAAGCTGAAAACAACTAACATGTATGCACCTAAAAATGATATGGTGAAAAGCCACAGTTCAGTCGAAGCTGCAACAAGCCGTAAGAAGCATAGGTTACAGGGTGAGATTTGAAAAAAACAAAAAACAAAAAACTAACATATCATATGCACACACAAAAATAATCATGGCAAAAAACCATAGCCGTAAGAAGCTATAAGAAGCTACATAATGTATCTACAGGAAGCCACAAAGGCTACAATGTGAGAATTATAGAGTAGAGCTACATAGGTCGCTGAGTTGCATCCAAAAACAACAAAAAAGAGAATTGGAGCTCAAAATAAATGAAACCCACAATAATATAGGAGTTGTATTAAAAAACAACATGAAAGAGAGCCGAAACTCCATAGAAATGAAACTCGTAAACAACATGGGAGTTGCACCAAAGAACAAAAATGAAACCGCAAACATAAGAGAAGAAAACCCTAAAATAACATATGATAAGTAAAACTCAAAAACAAAAATGGCAGATATGTAACTGAGAAGACAAGTGTGGGGGTTTAAACTTGAACTTGAAATGAGGACTACATAACTAGGCTTACAGAATTTGGGCTGCAGAATCACCACTATGGAACCATGGCTACAAAATCAAGATTGTAGAATCAAGGCTGAAAAACCGAGACTGTAAAATCAGCAGAATCATGGTTGCAAATATATGGTTGTAGAATCTCAGTTCTACCATGTTTAAATTTAATTAAAAACAATATTTTAATTAAAAGTAAATTTTTTTATTAAATCAAATGATAATTCAACGTGTTAAGCATAATTGTTTTAGGTTAAATTATGGTTGCAATCCTTCTATTATGTTTAAATTGAAGGTTTGATATCTATACTTCAATTTGACATGATTTGATTCCATTACTTTTATAATATCATTAATTAGTCAAAATAATTTACACTCTTAATTATTTTTTATTAAAATGCTAATACCAATTTTTTTAAATATCCATTATACTTGTGTTAGAAAATATTTTTAAGAAAAATTCACATGGTCTTTTAGCAGTAATAATTAAGGATGTTAACTGTTTTGGTTAATTAATGGAATTGTAAAATAGATAATGAATTTATATCAAATAAATTTTATAGACTGAATTACTAAATGTGAGCATAATAGAAGGACCAAAATTGAAATTTAATATATTATGATGATTAAAAGAATAAAATAAAGGAACTAGATAATTCCCATGGAGAAAAGCCCTTGGGGCATTCCTTTCATGTAAAGTTAGAATGTGTTTCACATGACTCTCATTTTATATAATTTTATTTATTATGTAAAAATTGATATTTAATTTTATATTTTAATTTTTAACATAATTTAATTTTTATATTTTTATAATATTATTAATTAGTTCATAGTATTAATATTTAAATTAAATTGTTGATATGAATTTTTAAGAAGTATTATTTTAATAAAGAAATATTTTGACACCATAAATTGTAATAAATGTTTTTTTAAATCTGTCAATTATTGAAATCATTGTAAGACAATGGTAAATTTTCAATTTTAATGTCTCTATTATACTAACATTTGGTACTATTTCAATTAAAATGATAATTAAAAAATATTTCTAACATAAAAATAAAATCTATTTTGACATGATAAATTTGAATGAGTGTTTTTAAAAATATTGGCTTCAACATTTTAATCGAAAAAATTAAGGGTGTTAAATATTTGAATAATTTATGATATTACATGGCAAAACCAAATTATGTCAAACTAAAATATAGACACTAAATCCTAAATTTAAATATAGTAGAAGGATTGTAACCATAAATTGACTTAAAATAATCTATACCTAACACAATCATTTGCCATTTGATTTAATAAAAAGAATTGATATTCAGAAAAAAAAGTTTTAACTTTTATTTATTTAAATTAATATAAGTTATTATCTATTTACTCAAAGTGAAGTGGGGATAGAAAAAAATTGACAATGTTTTCATAAATAACATGGTATGATTTTAAAATTTTAATATAATTCATCGTCGCGGTGATTTTTGAAAAACGTATGAACTTTTTTTACAGTTTTTAAAATTAGATTAGTTGTTGAATCGATTAAATCATTTATTTTTAATTTGATCGGTTTGGTTCGATTAATTGCATAAATTATTAAAAATCATAAATTAAAAATAAAAATAAAAAAAGATTTAAAATCCAATTAATTCAATTTTTTAATTCAATCCAATCAGTCGGAGTCGGCTAGTGGATATCAATTGATCTAATCTTTTATTTCGAATCAATATTTCAATTGATCTAACTTGATATTATTCGATTTTGAAAATAGTGAGTTTTTCCCATTTTTGAAATTGATATAAGTTTAAAGGGTATTATTTAAATTATAAAAAAAAGAGTATTATTTACACCGGAGGATAAAATTTAAAAGTTGGTGGATAAGGATTTACCCGGTTCAAGCATATTCCAAGTGATGAATTTGTAATCCGAGCTGAGATTGAAGTTAGGTCTGTTTCCAAACTGGACGCGGACGTCACTGCTTGTCAAGTAGTCTCCTCTCCCCTCCTCGCTAAAAGGCATTTCATTATTGCTTTCCATTCTAATCGCCGATCTCTTCAATCTTTTTTTCTTCTTGCCCTTTTTTCTATTTCTTTCTTCAGACGATCTTCAATCTCTTCGAACATTTTAGGTAATTTATCTTTCGACTTACCTTCTCCTTTTCTTATCATATCATTACGGAATCTTTTTCCCCTTTTGCAGTATTTTTATCGATTTTTTTCTTTATTTCTCGTTCAAATTTTCTTCCTAATCTTTGATTTTTGATATTTTATCCCTTCTTTTTGGTTGATCTTCTCGAGATTTGAATTGGAAAACATAATCGAAGAACTAAAAGCTTACCCGAATTTTTGTTAGTAGTTGCTCTTTTGATATATATGCTTTTTTCCCATTTTATCTAGTGATTATTTATTGTTTAATCCTAAGAGTTTGATCAAAATGTTTTTGTTGGATTTTGCATTACAGAAAAGCTTTGATAGAAAAATTCATATGATCGAGCTGATTGAACGTGTGTATTTGTATTAAGAAGAGGCTTATCCATTGTAAATGTTTATTTTCAATAAATCTGATAATTGTTATGGTTAAAGTAATTTTGTTATTTGATGAGAAACAGTCATAACTCAGCATCTCGTAAGTAGAGTTCTTTTTAGTTGCTTGATGGATTTTAGGTGTTGCTTGTTTTCAATCTATAAAATGGTCGACTTGGTATCCATGTCTTATAATAAATCATACCCAAATTCAGTGTTTATTACAATTTACAAACAATCTACTCTTTTGGTTTTTAATTCTTTGGTGCTTTCGATGGTTGTTTCCTTTCATTTTACTACTTTGCTTATAGGTTGAACTCTTATTAAATTTTCCTCTTTGGGAAAATTAATGATTTACTTCATTCTAATAATGGTTGTCTAAATGAATAGTGTTCTTTGTCCATGAAGGCAATGAAGCCCGGAGTTTCTTCATTGAACCCATATGCAGCATCATACATACCTCTTGCCAAAAGGGAGGCCAGTGATAATGTGACAGCCAAAGATATTAAACACAGCAATGAGAATGCTTGGTTCAAACCTTCCTCACACTTTGCATATAACCCGCACAGTAGCAATGCTTCTCTTGGCTCTTCAGCCTATGGTACTGAAAAGCACCAGGTTGCAGAAGGTTCTGCAGTGAAAAGCCATCCTGCTCATGGTTCTTTGATGCACAATCCTGGTGAAATGACTGACAAGCAGATTGTGGATGAAGAATTTGACATGGATTTGGAGTATCTTCGCATGTCATTTCCTGGTCTGTCCAATGAGTCTCTTTTGGATGTCTACTTGGCAAATGATGGAGACTTTGAAGCCACTGTTGATATGCTGAACCAACTTGAGGTAAATTTGACCTTTGTTTATTTTATAATTATGAATATCATCGTGAGCCTGATATTGGTGGATTGCTTTCCTTCATTCCTTCTCATTGTGAGTTTTTCTTTTCTTAAGCCTTGGGAGGATGAATGTTTGAGCTCCCCTCCTGCTGTTCTATCATGCACATCTCCAAGTGTCCCGCTATGAACTGCTAATAGTGAAGTAATTGAATTCCAGCATAATTTTCTGATTTTTATTGTCTAATTACATATTTAACCTGATTTTATATTTTTGGCTTCGACTAATAATTGTCTGATCAAAGAGTTCGGGATCTTACTCCATTTTTGGCCCATTGTGGTGTAGCCACGGTTTTCTTCTTCATTACTTTTGTGCAACTTCTGATCTCATCATCATGTTTGGTGACTGAAGTGAAAGATCTTTTGGTTCCCGCTCTTTTCATGCTTTCATCTTATCTCATACATTCGTCATGTGATTGATTTTTCATATGGATTTTTGGTTCTTACCATAAGTAGTATGTCATTGTGTACTTGTTTTTATTCGCAATCATGTTACTGTTAGTTCAATATGTCCAAAGTGAGGATTCTATGTTAGGTTATTCTGTTAATAATTTCTGCTAATTGGGTAGATTAAGGATGCTGGTCTGGGCTTTTCCCTCATGCAGCAAACTTGGTTTTTGATCGTTGTATGACAAATTCTTTATGCAGTTTGTTCAGCTTATCAGTATTTCGCGTAGGGCTACACCACACTGAGCTAAATGTTTAATTTGTATATGACTTTCACTGAAAAATGTAAAAAAGAAGTTTTTGTTTCTGATGGTATACTTTGTTGGAAATAATTTCTGGAGTATATGTCATGTTGATTTTTTAATTAGTTGATAATTTTGCAAAATGTGTACTTAAAATTTCTCTTGGTATTCATGGGATTGTTGTCTTGTTCAGATGCACACTGTTGAGTCATCTGAAACTCTTCCCGACTCTTTGGATATTGGTGATGTCTCAGAATACGGGTGTTCAGCAACCTGTGTTGGTCTTAAACTGAAGAACATGGCGGGTGAAACCAGTGCTTCTTCATCAGGCGGTGCAGAATCTGCTGTTGCCTCATGATCGACTTCCTGAAAGGATATATTTCAGTGTTTGTGGTATAGATGTATACACAACAAGTAGGGGCTTTCTTAAAATCTGAGAAATATGGTAAATGCTATAACATTTGAAAGATTGTTTATGTTGTATAGTTGTATGTTGCTTGTCTTGCCTAAACTGATACTGCAGTTGTGAGCTTTAATTTGATTGATGGAAAAGCTCCTTTCTGCAGTTAACATGCAAAACATAGTTTTCAAGAATGAAAATGATTCTTCCCTGTTTCTTTATTGTTGTTTTGGTTTTACATGCATTGCGTTCATGGTGTTATAAATTTGTATAAAATCTGCCAATTGTCATGTGTGATTTGTTTGGTTATATTTCAATTCGTAAGTTTTCTTTACGAGTCAAGTCAGAGTTATGGATAAATTATAATATATTTTGTTTAAGTTATATTTTAATGTATAAATTAAAGACTAATTTGAAGCAATTTTTAATAAAAGATTAAAATAAACTTTAAATATTAGTATAGTGACTTTTGAAAAACTTAAATCCTTAAAAAAATAAAATATATTAAGCATTTAAATGCTGAAATTACTGCATCAACTAAATCAAGATTCAATATTTATTTTCCTGTTTAAACTCTAGAAACGATGGGAAATTGGGAATCCAGAAAAGAAAGTGTGAGAAAAGGTTAAAAGAAAGTAAAAATATCATGGAAGTCCTTTTAAAGGTAGTTAAAGTGTATTTTTTTCTATTCAAAAATTAGTAAATTGATTTTTACACCTTATATTAAAAATTGGTCCTTTTGTTAAAAATTCATCTATTCTTATTATTAAAATTAGCCTCTATTTGTCAGAATGACACGTGTAATTATTTGATTATTTTGTTAATCACACCAGTCTTTAATAATAAAATTGATAAATTTTTAATAAAAGACTGACTTATAATTTAATTTAATGTAAAAAGATAAACTTAATTTGTGAGTAAAAAAGTAAAATGTAATTTAATTATTAGTACAAGGTCTATCAAATTTTATCCCTAAAAGAAAAGAAGCCCAAACCCATGTAATGGAAGGCCTGGCACCCATTTGCTCTTCTGAGTCTAAACTCAGCCACTAAACCCCCTTTTCGTGTTCCTTTTCCTTTTAATACATAAACCCTTGTCTTCTGTTTCAGTTCCACCGTTAAAAATGACCATTTCTTCTCTTCTCTTCTATTCCCCTTTCTTCTTTCTTCTTTGTTTCCGCTGCGAAAGGGTACCTACAAATATTTATTAAATGCAATTGTATCTCCCAAGTTCAAATTTTTTATTCAAACTTCCATGCCTTTTTGTTTATCTTCTGCAGTTACTTATTCATGTAGAGTTTGCAGAAAGTTTCGTGTTCTAGCTTGGTTTTCTACTTCATGTGCTCTAAATACAGTAGATTACTTCAAAGAAATCGATACCCATGTTTCCGACTATCCTGAATTACAACGGAGGATGCAGAGTTATGCTATCTCAGGTGACTTTAGCAATGCTTTCTCTACTCTAAATTTGATGAAAAACATTGATGGGAAACCAACTGTGTATGATTGTAATGCTTTGATGTACTTTTACTTGAAGTCTAAGAACGCGTGTTGGCAAGAGTTGGTTGAAATGTATACCGGGATGAAGAGATTTGGTCCTCCACCAGTTGCATCCACTTTTAATACCCTTCTTAATGGAATGTTACTTCTTGATGATCTGAAACATGCAATTTTTATTGTTGAAGAGATGTATAGAAATCATTTTGTGCCATCCTTTACTTCTTTATCAAAAACGTTGAAAATGGCTGTCAAAGTAGGGAATTTACTTGATGGTCTTGTTGTTTTTGAGCTCATGTTGAGGTATGATTATCACCCAACAGAACCAACTTTGAATAAATTTATTTTAATGCTTTGTGATGCTGGGATGGTTTCTGATGCATGTTTTGTGTTCTCTGTTCTTTTGAGAAAGAGTTATGTTTATAGTGTATATTGTTACAATCCTATTCTATGGGCTTTATGCAAGACCGGTCGAAGTTATACTGCTTTGCAATTGTTTTATTTGATGAAGAAGAAAGGGTTTGTTCATAATGTGTGTTCCTATACCGCTTTGATTTATGGGTTCTGTAGAGAAGGCCTGCAAGATAATGTTTTTCAATGGCTGGATTTCATGCAAAGTAATGGTTGTAAGCCTAATGTGATTACATACACGATAATTGTTAAGTTTCTTTTTGATAATGGGAAGTTTGAGGAGGCTATGGACTTCGTCAGTAAGATGGAAAGGGAAGGTTGTAACCCTGATCTGCTTACTTATAATGTCATTCTTCGTGAGCTTTGCCATAGAGATAGACTAGATGACATTTCTGAGTTAATTCAGGTGATGGATCAAAAAGGTCTTTCTCCGGATTCATATTCATATGCTGCTTTGTGTGGAGGCCTGCTCAAAATAGGAAAAGTCGGGGATGCATGTGAACTATTGCTTGATATATTTTCCAATGGAACTGCGGATGTTGCTGTCTATAATATTTACTTCCGATGTTTATGTCAAGAGAATAAATCAAGAGAAGCATTGTCTCAGTTGAAGCGCATGATGAAAGTTGGCTTTAAGCCAAACAATGTGTCATATAATACTATCTTGAGTGGTTTTTGTAAAGAAAAAAATATTAATGAGGCCTTGGAGCTTTTGTACCATTTTGAGTGGGATGTGAATGGGCCTGATGCGGTCACTTTCAATGCAATTTTGTCTACTGCATGCAGGCTAGGAAACTCTGCAATAATCCAAAGGATCTTGTATCATATGAGGTATGAAGACATGAAGCTTAATATTTTCAGTTTAACTTGTTTGGTTCGATATCTCTGCAGTAGTGGAAATTTTTCAGAGTGTTTGAAGTTAGTGGAGTCCATGATGTATAATAGTCCTACTCCACCTGTAGTCACCTTAAATATGCTGCTTCATAACCTTTGCAAGAACCGA
Source organism: Gossypium arboreum (assembly GCF_025698485.1). NCBI lineage: Eukaryota > Viridiplantae > Streptophyta > Magnoliopsida > Malvales > Malvaceae > Gossypium > Gossypium arboreum. Next base: position 135,271,660 of record NC_069075.1, read on the forward strand.
TTACTTGGAACTGCATACCGGATTTTCCAGAATTTAAGAAACACCAAGTGCCTTCCTGATGTGACTTCATACAACATTCTCATCCATGCTTCTATAAGAGAGCACAATCACCTTCTGGTTGGTCAACTGTTAGGGGAAATGAAGAGACAGGGACTGAAACCGGATGTTTTTACCTATGGTTCATTAATTAGTGGCCTGTGTAAAGAAGGGAAGATATCAGCTGCTCTCCAATTGTGGAATCAAATGCTAGAGAGGGGCCTTATTCCTAGTGTTGTAATTTTCAATACCCTATTACATGCAATATTTCAGAGAGGCAAGTTTTGGGACATCCTCTTGTTACTTAAAGCCATGGTAGTGCAGGGCTTTCAACCTGATGAGGTAACTCTAGGGATCCTTAGCCAAGCAGTTTCAAATGGTTCGATGAAGAGATTTCCTAAAGTCGCTAAAGTTCTAGATTGGGTGATAAGTAATGACTTTCAGAAAGAAACAGATCAAAAGACAATAGCTGGCTGATTTATTTAGTTTTTGAAGTTTCTTTTCATATGATTGCTTGAAGCGAATTATGGCTCGCTTGGTCTTTTCTAAGAACATTTATGAAGGTTCAAGCCTGAATCAGGTATGAAAAGTTCTTAATTAATGGCCAAAAGAAGATACTTTTTGTTGAATCTATGTGTTGATGTTTTTTCACCAGAGAAAAGACACGTAAATCATTAATATTGAGAATCAACCTCACATGTTTTCTCTTGTTCTCGTGTGCAGTTGAAGAGGGAAAGTCCTTGCTTTCGGGAGCATCGATCTTTTTTCCATCTAGAGCATCTCATGCCAAACATCTTAAATGGAGGGTAGGTGATGTGTGTGTATTCTTCTCTCTTTCTAATTCGTTCCCTTTGGCCACACCCCTTAATGTAATATTTACCCAAGGATCTCTTAACTCTCATGATATTACTCTCTTTTTTTCATTTTTTTTTTTTTGATAAATAGACTTTTATATATACTACCATTTTTTTAAAATTATGGTGAGAATGGAGTTGCTTAGGATTTAACCTTATATTATTCTTATTGGTAAATGTTAACTATACCTATCAAATCCTCCATATAGAGACTGATTCAAATTTGTTCTTATACTATTAAATGAATCAACTAAGACCCTATACTATTAAAAAAAATAAAATAAGGGCAAATTTTAACAGAGTTAATATTTTTAAAGCTTTTATGGTTCTGTAAATAAAATCTTCTGTTTGGAACAGAATTGCAAATGAAAAAAAATTTATGTTATTTTCTAAGCAATAAATGTTTGACTGTTAAATTTATTCTTATTTGATTTATTTTTACTAGTACGAGGATTGAATTGATCTATTTAATAGTAGAACTTATTTGAATCTGTCTTTATAATAGGTGGGCTTGACAGGTGCTTTCACCTTAGCAAAACAGTAGCCTTAATATTCTGCATTTCAAATAATATGCTTCAAATACAGTAGATGTCAGATGGCTGGCTTGATATGGAAAGAATTGACAACTTTATAACATGTTCTGTTTTGTAGAAAACTTCATCACTTCTTTTAGTATCTTTCTTGTTCTAGTAGGATTTTTAGCTATGAGAACTGATTCTACTTTATAGTATCCTATCTTACTAGAATATGATTTCGATTTTGAACATGGTTATGATGATGAACAGGAATCAGACCAGGGCATAAAACGGCAGAAGCTGAATTACCAACTCAAATCAGGGGTCTGATCTGGGATTGGATTGGACTAGCTTAGGGTCAAAACAGTACATACTGGTTGGTACGGCGGTTACTGGTAGGGAGCTGACTACCATGGTTTAGAAGTCAGAATCACCTTTGCGAATTGCGGTCTGTCAGCTAGTTAACCATGGCATCTCTTTTCCTTCTCCCATTTTACCTATCTATTGATTTCCCACAGAGTTTCTTTCATTCCTTAAGCTGAAGAGACGGCATGTGGGTTAGGGTTAATGCTAATGCTAATGATTTGCTTTATCATTGGTTGTACCATCTCTTTATATAAAAAATCAGAATAACTTAGCATGTGGGTTAGGGTTAATGCTAATGCTAATGATTTGCTTTATCATTGGTTGTACCATCTCTTTATATAAAAAATCAGAATAACTATCTGATTAGCATTTCTTGAATGTCCATGAATATATCATACATATTGTGTCGAAACCATTTTTTTTTTAAAAAAAAGAGGATCGACTTTAAAAACGAATTATGGAGTCGCCACCGATCCTTTTTTGAGGTGTAATCTGATCATCTTGAGGTTGATCATTTTAATAAAATATTTAATTTACTAAAACAATAATTTTAGGTCTACGAAAATTGAGAAAATGGGTTCGAAAGTCGGTTATGCATGGGGAAGGGTTAGCACCCTTGTAATGCCTAAAATTGGTACCAATTGATTATTTAATGTCCTATCATTGAAAATTTGGAAAAGATTCAAAATACGATTCCTTTAAAAAAGTATGAACAATTCGAAATGGATTTTAAGGTTCTCTCGCTCCAAAGAAATAAAAAACCACATCCAATATATTAGGACACGATACTTTAAGCCTCTAAAAATTGAGATCATCTCAAAATTTTCAAAACACGCAACGAACTCTTAAAATGATACTCCGCTATTTGGAAAAACGGAAAAACGGAAAAACGAAATCTAACACGTTAGGGCACGTTTTCTCGAATTTTCAAACACGAAACATTGCCTTATTTTGAAGAGTTTGCGAATAAATAATTGTGAAACCGGCTCAAAATATATTCACTTGATTTACTTGAAGGTAAAAACAATTGATATTGGGAGATAAATTAGAATTTTAAATCATGATGCCATAACAAGAAATAAATAAAACATAATCATAAACATGAAACAGTAATATGTGAATACTGAATTAAAAACCAAAGAAAAACACATGATACACAACAAAACATGAAAACTAGGAACTAATATAGCATAAAACAATTTAAAAACCATATGAACAATATACAAAGGGATAACATATGTTAGAATTTAAAATAGCTTATATGTATTAAAATTGATAATATATAAATAATTATTAATATATATATATATATATATATATATATATATATAATATGCAAGAAGAAATGCGAAATAAATAATACATAACATAATAACAAGTAAAACAAATTAATTTGACTAAGGATACATATATGAAAATGGAAAAAATGCATATACAAAGATACTAAAGTATTTAAAATATAAAAAAATAAAATAAAATAAGATCCCTAAGAGAACCAAATTATACATAAATAAATTTAAAAGAATATATAAATAATAAATTTAAGAGAAAATATTTACATGAAATAAAAGGAAGTCAATAATGTACACTTAGAGTAAAAAAAAAAAAAAAACTTAGTATAAGTTACACATACATGAAATAAAGAAAACTTAATATAAGCTAAGTATATAAATACAAAATAATATATGAGAGTATTTTGGAAAAAAAACAAATAAATATGCACATAAAAAAACAATATATTCTTCTTGTTAAAATAATATATACAAAATAAATATATCAATTTTGTTAAAAAAACTATATATTAAAACAATATATTCTTATTTTACAAAAAATGAATAAAGAACTTAACTGGAAGAAAAACAAAATTAAAGGGACAATTTATGAACAAAACGAACTATTTAAACAGAATTTTGAGCCAAAGTAAAATGCGCTCCAACGTTTGGGGTGTAAAAATGCGAATTAACCAAACCCCAAAACGGACTCTTTCAGCACGGACTAAGATGAACACTCGCGCAAATTCCTAGGACAATTTAAAAGAATTAAAGAAACTATGGAAAGGGCTCAATCGAACACTAGTGCAAAAGGGGAGGACTGGCCACGAAATTACCCATTCAAGGTAAAATGCGTGGACCCAGCCTGGCAAATGGGTCAACACGCTCCCCCCCCACCCCACCCCACCCCACCCCACCCCAAATGTTGTTTCACTTCTATCAATTAAACCATTTTTATATTTAAAGAACATTTTAACTTTTTGTTCTTTTAAAAAAAAAACCTTAAAACCTCTTATTCCTTCCCCTATTCGACCGACGCCACCTCTGTCAAAGACCCACGCGTTATGGCCGCCGGTGACGCAAGCACAACCCTGGTACGGTCCTTCCCCTCCCTTTTATACCTCGTATTTGTGTTGAATTCGAATAAAAATAAAATAAAAGGGAAAAAGAGAATGGAAACGACAATGAACCTTTGGAATGCACTCTTCTACTTTTTGATTTTTGTATATTCTTGTTGAATATATATTCTCTGGTAATTTTTGAATCTGTGTTCTATTGCTCTTCTATTTGTCTCTGGAAAAAAAAAACAGAACCCCCTTTTTACAATGAAAAATTGAAGGTTTTTATAGCCAAAAACCATACATTTTCTACCTATTTCTTTGCTCTAATTGCAGGTGTTGTGATGTCGTGGAGGAGTGCACGATCGTGGGGCATGGATCGCTGAGCTAGGGTCGTGTGTGGGAGTGCTTAGGCGTGCGTGGGAAGCGATCGTGGGGCTCTGGCCAAGCTGCTTTCAGAACCCTTAGTGTTGCTGGAATTTTGTGTTATTGGCTTAGGCCATTTGGGCCAGTTAAGGAGTTGGGCCACTACAATTTGGGCTTGTTTAATTTTGAGATTGGTTTCTTTTTTTGGTTTTAATTATTTTTGCTTTTATGTGTGTATGGGCTATAATTGGGTATTTGGGCCGGGCAAAAATCGGGTTTTACAGCTGCCCCTCTTTGCTCGTTGTCGTGTAACGAGAATGAAGCAAAGACCACAAAAAGGTCAATTTTGCCCGGTCTTACCACATCTCAACCTCTCTATGCCCACTTCTTCAAGTAGCCCCATTCCAACCCACTGCATCTTCAGGGGTATAGAAATTGTGCTTTTAATCCACTCCACATCCTCAGTCTGCTCCATTGCGACTTCGGAAAGATAAAATTTGTAATTTTGAGCCTGCTCCGCTACATCTTCAGGGAGATAAGACTTATCACTTCAACCTGCTCCACTGCAAACTTCAGGGAGATAAGGTTTGCTATGATCTGTTTGTTTAGCTTCAATCTGTTCCATTACAACTTCAGGGAAATAAGATTCGCTATCTTCAGTTTGCTCCACTACTGTTTAGGGGGTTAAGGCTCGTATCTTCAACCTGCTCTCTTACTACCTCAAAGAGATAAGGCCGGTAGCTAAAATCTGCAACTTTAGGAAGATAAGACTTGTGGCTAAAATCTGCTCCATAGCTGATACATGGAGATAAGACTCGCCATTCCTGATCTGCTCCATAGCCGATACATGGAGATAAGATCTGTAATTTTCAGTCTGCTTCCTGCAACTTCAGGAAGATGAGACTTGTGGCTAAAATCTGCTCCATAGCCGATACTTGGAGATAAGACTCGCCATTTCTAATCAGCTCCACAGCCGATACATGGAGATAAGATCTGTAATTTTCAGTCTGCTTCCTGCAACTTCAGGAAGATAAGACTTGGGGCTAAAATCTGCTCCATAACCGATACATGGAGATAAGACTTGCCATTTCTGATCTGCTCCACAGCCGATACATGGAGATAAGATCTGTAATTTTCGATCTGCTTCCTACAACTTCAGGAAGATAAGACTTGTGGCTAAAATCTGCTCCATAGCCGATACATGGAGATAAGATCTGTAATTTTCAGTCTGCTTCCTATAACTTCAGGAAGATAAGACTTGCATCTTCAACAATGTCGCTACACTGTCCTCTGGAGAACATGCCCTATAAACTCGGTTTCATATGCCTATGTTTATGCCAAATGATTAAGATGCCATGATCAAAATGAATCAGATGCCCCTAATCAAATGCGCTATGAATGATATGAATGTAAAAATGTCATGAGAATGATTCATTTTTTAAAAGCTTAAAGTATCATCATTCGTTATTCATCAGAGTTTTATCACTGTCGTATTACGCTGCCTTTTTGCTCAACTAGCATTTCCAACGAAAACCCACAGAAACAACCCATTTTGCTCAACTGACTTGCCCCACTGTAGTTTCAAAGTCTCTTCCACTGTACCTTTTAGGACATAAAGTTTATACTTCCCACTGCAACTTCAGGGGAGTAATCATTTGATTTTTCCTATCCATCCTGCTGTAACTCAGAGGTATAGGATTTTCATCATCTTCAATCAATTTAATTTGTTACACCATTCCCTGGGTGTAATGAATAGATGCATATACCTGATATCTGCATGAATACAGAATACCATTTTCTTTTTCTCGAGAATAATTCCATTACTCGTTCTTTTCCGGGATTATAACACCAATGTAATTTTCCTTTTTGCTCAACCAATGTCTTTGATAGAAAACCTAAGGAGATAATTTCAATTTGGGCTTAAATATTTCCAACCCTTAAGCTTAGTGAGTTTTAAACAATAGGCCCGTTTCAAGCTCTTGTATTATTTAGAAACTTCCAGAGTAAAATGCGAAACTCCTTTTATGAAAGTATTATTAGTCCACTAATCATTATTTCAATGCAAAATACCTGAAAAAGATCATAACAACGGACCAGAAACATAGCTCGAAGCAAGTAATTTAACTGAGGATGGCAAATGCAATTAAGAATTAAATTTATTGAGATGTATCTTAAAAAGAATAAGATAATCAAAGATATCAAATCCAAAATAGGTAAAATAGAAAACTAAGTGCCCAGATATCGCAGCTTGAGCTTCTCTATACTAACTTCTTGAGGACCACTTGGAGCTCAATCCATATTGAGGGGATCCGGAGCACTTTGTCGATGCCCCCAGACGTAGCATACTTCTTCATTATTAATTTAGGCATAGTAAGACTACTGTATACCCCACTTTGATCCAAATTTGAGCCGCCCTTTTCGAGTTTTCAACTCAAATCCCCTTTGGCCTCAAGGCGCCCTTTGTGGGTTTTCGCCTTGGCCTCTCCTATTTTCCTTTTCTTTTTCTTGTGTTTTTCCTTTTTTGAAACTACTAATTGTGACTAAATCTGAATTCACCAGATTGGGCAGGTTTTTGTCATCCGTCTCGGTCAATATCAATGCTTCTCTAGGAAGGCTTTCTTTACTACATAAGGTCCTTCCCAATTTGGGATCCACTTTCCTCTGAAGTCCTTTGTATAGAAATCTTCAATGCCAAGTCCCTCTCGTGGAATTCTCTAGGACAATCCTTTCTGTCATAAGCTCGCATCATTCGTTTTTAGTATGTTTTGACCATGACGGGTAACTTTCAACCTCTTCTCTTCAATTAAGTTCATTGAATCCTTCCGCTTCATCCAATTCTTGACTCAATCGAAGCTTGGAGATAAGGAATCTCAATTTCAATACCGTTTTTATCCCATAAACCAATGAGCAATGTGTTGCCCTAGCAAAGATCCTGGTTAACATTCCATAAGCATAGAGGGTAAATGATAACTTCTTTATGCCAATCCTTACAAGTCTCGGTCACCTTTCACTATAATTTTCGTTTTATTGTTTTTCTTTTTTTTTTGTACTTTTATTTTCCTTTTTGGCTGCTTTTGCTGCACTGTGATATAGTACCTGATCTTTGGATAGACTGCAAGATTTTGACATTGTGCAATTGTGTTATCTTTTCTGACATTACTTGTTAGCACATTTTTTTGAAATTTTATGACTATCAACCTTGTAATATTGGCATATGAAGCGACCTTCACCCTTTTCATGAAATCATTGACGACTACCAAGATAAATCAATGTATATTAGACGTGAATAACCTGATAAAATCTATGCCCTACATAGAGAAAATCTTATGAAGAAATGAATAAGGCACATGAATCTTGTCTCACTAAATAGCTGGTGCAATCCCCTTCCATGGTGGATCAACAGTACCCAGACCTCATGATTAGCGTGGCTACCGTGAAGCTATTAACATGTGTCCGTCTGACATCATATAGACATTTTTTATCGTCCACAGGTCTTAATATCTCGAGTATATCTTGACATGATCACGCGAAAACCTCCTTCTTGGAATAGCTCAATGAAGATTCGCTTTGTCTTTGTGGTGAGCTAGGCTTCGACCTCCACCTCTTTCCTAGGCTCGTAATGTCCACTGACCCTTTATAGAGTAGGATCTGTTTTTTATCCTACTCTATCATTCCTAACAAATCAGGAGATAAGTTACAATCTCTGTCACCTTCAAAGTCTTGAGACCCGCTTAAACACATATTTCACCCCAAAAGGGAGTCAGTTACAGCGTTGCTCATATCGTTGATATCTGGGAACCTATTGTAGGTACAAAGGCATATTTCCAAAGAATAAATGATTCTAAGGATGATTATTGATATCGTATGACCATGAATGAAGAATAAAACAATATTTAAAAGGCAATCCAAAAAACAAAAGAATATATAAAGAATGAAAGAATATTTGCTCAAAAAGAATGTATTTTATTGAAATAAAAATTTTGGACACAAGCCTATTTCACAAAAGGATTCTTATTGCTTTTAGGTTTAAAGCAACAAGTGTGTTTTGAATATTACTCTAGATTAGCTCTAAAAATACGGGGATCTCTTCCACAGTCCCATTGTTCAAAACACTCCCAAGTATACAAAGGTTTGGAAACCTTTATTCCCCGATTCCCTCTTCAGATATGTCATTCAGATTTCCCAATATGATTCTGATACAATTCCTTATATGACATCGGGATAGGCGTAAACTTTAGCCTCAAGTTGAATTCCTACCTTGAAGAGCCTTGATAACTAGTCATTACAGCCTTTGACTGGTTTATGTTGATCAATTTGGAAGGCATGCTCATGGTGTTCACTTCATTCTCTTTATTTCTTAGAGTTGACCTTTTAATACTTTCTACTACATCTATCCTCCCACTGCTTACCGCATTTTCAATCATCTCACCGGACATTATTATATCTGAAAAACTCAAAGCAGTGCTTCCCAACATATAGTCAATGAACATGGCTTTCAGGGTATAGATGAAAAGCATTGAGGTCTCATTTTCCAAGAGAGGCGGTTGGACTTGTGTTGCTATCTCTCTCCATCTTTGGGCGTATTGCCTAAAACTCTCATTCGGTTTCTTTTCCATGCTTTGTAAAGTGATCCTATCAAGAGTCATATCCGTCATATGACTATACTGTTTCATGAAAGCTTGTACTAGATCTTTCCATGAATTGATCTGGGTACGACTCAATTGGTTGTACCATTTGGATGCTACCCTAACCAGACTTTCTTGGAAATAGTGAATCAATAATTGGTCATTATTGACATACCCAGTCATTCGTCTGCAAAACATAGTAATGTGAGCTTCGGGACAACTAGTCCCGTTATACCTTTCAAATTCGGGCATCTTGAACTTGTAAGGAAGTATTAAGTCTGGAACCAAGCTGAGGTCCCTAGCATCAATTCTGCGATAATCATCAGTATTTTTCATCACCTTGAACTTTTCCTCCAACCACCTATACCGATCCTCGAGTTGTTTTGGCAGTTCCATATTTGCTTTTTCCATTTCGTTCAAATAAGGAACTACAGGGGTAGTTGGATTGCACCACGGATTAGAGTCTGAGCCTATCAGATAATTCACTGGTGCTGAGGTACTGGCCTAATTTTTTTGAATTCTGATAATTGGTACACCTTGCGGACATGCCTGTGCATTTGTCGGAGTGAAACCTGGAGGATAGAGAAGCTCCTCATTGTCCACCCCAGCATTGATCACGGAGCTTTCCTTCTTTTCTAGCCCCTCAGTCAGCAATTGGGACAACTGGTTAATCATATTCCTTTGAGACTCTAGCAATTGGTCTCTCATATCTTGTTGTATCTTCATCAGTTGCTCTTGCATTTGCATTTGTAATTGGTCATGCATCTCTCTTTGAAGTTGTTTAAGTCTTTCCAATCTTTGGTCCATATCTTTTGTCTTAGCACGGGTACCGTAGTGATGCTTGGTTGGTAAGTTTTATCGGTTTCCAGATTGACTGAAATGATTTCAATTAATTAAGGTCCTTTTATGAAAATAAAATGCAAATGATGCAATACAATGCAAATGCATGGAATGAATGCAAAAGAAAGAAAGGCGTTGATTCTGAATTCAATTCTATTGGAACAACTTTTCTAGAAAACAAATTCCTTTACATAAAACGGATTACATATGCGGCCCTGCCCTCATGTTCCAGGCGAAGACACCAATTTCCTTTCTTCGTAAAAGTTAAATCTCACAAACTTCCAATAGATACCTCTACTAGCTCATTTTTGCTTGATCCAGACTACGACTTATTATCCTTGTGATGTTGATTAGCTCCTTTAAAAAAAAGTCAGGACACAACGGCTCTCGAACAATCTTTATCAGCTTGAATCCTCAGGCAAAGTCTTATTTTCCTCAGCGAACTATCAGCTTTCTTTTGTTGTGGTTATTTGGACCATATTCAGACAACCGTATTACAATTCACTTTATCAAGAAATCCATTTTCTTATGACAAACTGTTCTATTTAGCAATCGAATATGAATCAACACCTCCTTTCTATGATGATGTAATGCAATGCAGTTATAGACAAAACAAAAATAAAACTCGTTAGTACAAAATATATAAATAACAGAGAAAGTACCTATTCGGGTGACCACTAAATTTGGGTACGGTTCTACCTAAAGTAGATCCTAAGTCTCTTTATATGTGATTCAGTTCTAGAGAAAGGGTACCTAAACCAGCAGATTCTTCAACCCTCACCTATTATAGGCTCATGTGGATCGAGTTCAGTTCAGGGGAATAAATTTTCCTATGGCCATGCGAAGGTGAAAACCTCACGAAGGCATAGTTTCTCACTCCCACTTAGAAGGTGCGGCCATAACGGTCATGCAATATGATGGGAGGGGATATAAAAAACTCGAAATGCAAAACACGAATAAAATGAGAAAAACCATAAAACCCATGAAATGCAATAAAAGGATCGTGCGTTAAAATCCAAATTTTAAATTTTTGACAAAAGGACAGAAAATAATCAATTTTACAGCTTGACTTTCTTATTGGTCCCCAGCGGAGTCGCCAAGCTGTCGAAACCATTTTTTTTGTTTAAAAAAAAGGGGATCGACTTTAAAAACAAATTATGGAGTCGCCACCGATCCTTTTTTAGGTGTAATCGGACCACCTTGAGGTTAATCATTTTAATAAAATATTTAATTTACTAAAACAATAATTTTAGGTCTATGAAAATTGAGAAAATGGGTTCGGAAGTCGGTTACGCACGAGGAAAGGTTAGCACCCTCGTAACGCCCAAAATTGGTACCAATTGATTATTTAATGTCCTATCATTGAAAATTTGGAAAAGATTCAAAATACAATTCCTTTAAAAAAGTATGAACAATTCGAAATGGATTTTAAGGTTCTCTCACTCCAAAGAAATAAAATACCACATCCAATACGTTAGGACACGATACTTTAAGCCTCCAAAAACTGGGATCACCTCAAAATTTCCAAAACACGCAACGAACTCTTAAAAGGGTACTCCGCTATTTGGAAAAACGGAAAAACGAAACCCAACACGTTAGGGCACGTTTTCTCGAATTTCCAAACACGAAACATTGCCTTATTTTGAAGAGTTTTCGAATAAGTAATTGTGAAACCGGCTCAAAATATATTCGCTTGGTTTACTTGAAGGTAAAAATAATTGATATTGGGAGATAAGTTAGAATTTTAAATCATGATGCCATAACAAGAAATAAATAAAACATAATTATAAACATGAAACAGTAATATGTGAATACGAATTAAAAACAAAAGAAAAACACATGATACACAACAAAACATGAAAACTATGAACCAATATAACGCAAAACAATTTAAAAACCATATGAACAATATACAAATGGATAACATATGTTAGAATTTAAAATAGCCTATATGTATTAAAAATTGATAATATATAAACAATTATTAATATATATATATATATATATATATATAATATGCAAGAAGAAATGTGAAATAAATAATACATAACATAATAACAAGTAAAACAAATTAATTTGACTAAGGATACATATATGAAAATGGAAAAAATGCATATACAAAGATACTAAAGTATTTAAAATATAAAAAAATAAGATCCCTAAGAGAGAACCAAATTATACATAAAGAAATTTAAAAGAATATATAAATAATAAATTTAAGAGAAAATATTTACATGAAATAAAAGGAAGTCAATAATGTACACTTAGAGTAAAAATAAAAATAAAAAAACTTAGTATAAGTTACACATACATGAAATAAAGAAAACTTAATATAAGCTAAGTATATAAAGACAAAATAATATATGAGAGTATTTTGGAAAAAAACAAATAAATATGCACATAAAAAAACAATATATTCTTCTTGTTAAAATAATATATACAAAAATAAATATATCAATTTTGTTAAACAAAACTATATATTAAAACAATATATTCTTATTTTATAAAAAATAAATAAAGAACTTAACTGGAAGAAAAACAAAATTAAAGGGACAATTTATGAACAAAACAAACCATTTAAACAGAATTTTAAGCCAAAGTAAAACGCGCTCCAACGTTTGGGGTGTAAAAATGCGAATTAACCAAACCCCAAAACGGACTCTTTCAGCACGGACTAAGATGACCACTCGCGCAAATTCCTAAGACAATTTAAAAGAATTAAAGAAACTATGGAAAGGGCCCAATCGAACACTAGTGCAAAAGGGGAGGACTGGCCACGAAATTACCCATTCAAGGTAAAATGCGTGGACCCAGCCTGGCAAATGGGTCAACACGCTCCCCCCCCCCCACACCCCACCCCACCCCACCCCACCCCACCCCACCCCAAAGATAATGGAAACGGCAATGAACATTTGGAGTGAACTCTTCTACTTTTTGATTTTTGTATATTCTTGTTGAATTTATATTCTCTGGTAATTTTCAAATCTATGTTCTATTGCTCTTCTATTTGTCTCTGGAAAAAAAAAGAAACAGAACCCCCCCTTTACAATGAAAAATTGAAGGCTTTTATAGCCAAAAACCATACATTTTCTACCTATTTCTTTGCTCTAATTGCAGGTGTTGTAACGCCCCCTTATCCGAGACCGTCGCCGGAGTCGAGCACAAGGCACTACTAAACTTATTTGAGCACTTAACCAAATTCAGACAATTTATATCATACTTTTTAGACAAGCTGTCCAACTGCGTCATAGTTGCTAAAAAAATCATATCTCGAGTTATAAAACTCGAAATCTAAATCCGTAAATTTTCCCCGAATTTATACTCATATATCTATTTACTAATTTTTTTCTATAATTTTTGGTTGGGCCAATTAGTACATTTTATTAGTTAAATTCTCCCCTATTTCAGGGTTTGGCTACTTTGACCCCTGTGCACTACGAACCAAATTTCTCCCTGTACAGAATTCAAATAACCATGCCGTTTATTTCTCTTAAAAATAGACTGAATGTGGAATCCATAAATATATAGTATGACTCATAATTATTTTTTTTCAATTTTTAATGATTTTTATAAATTAGAACAAGGGAACTCGAAGTCATTCAGACTCTGTCTCACAACAATTTAAATATCTCATAACATAAAATCCAATTGCATGCACCGCTTCCTCTATATGAAACTAGACTCATTATGATTTAATATCATTTTTTTTCAGCCCTTAACTCAATTTCCACAATTTATGGTGAATTTTCAAACTCAAACTACAACTACTTACCAAAAACTGTTTTAGTACAAATATTGTTAACTAGTTTATAACATCTTTACTTCAATTCATTCAAACTCTATACATGCCATATAAATCTTTAAACATAAAACAAAAACTACCGGAATTGATCTGAATAGTGTGCCTTGTTGTGTTGATCCGATCTACCAACTTCTCTTTAATTCAATCTACAAAAGAAATTATCAAACACACACAAGTAAGCTTATTGAAGCTTAGTAAGCTCCTAGGCATAAAAACACAAATCTTATCAAATATTGTACACAATCATATATCTATTAGTTTAGCTATTTCATCCTCCAAATCACAATTTCATTAATAACTCATTTGAATAATTTCCATATGGCTACTCACAATTTAACTCCCTTAGGCCCATTTCTCATTTACTTCATTGTCAAATTAGGGAACAATAAGGGAATTGAGTGCTTCATTATCACATTGCCATAGTAAACTATGGACTTTCACATTGTTACGCATCACACACCGAAGCCATAGCCTTGCCATGGTCTTACACGGTTCACATATCATACCGAAGTCATATCCCAGACATGGTCTTATACGGAATCACATTATCACATTATACCGATGCCATAGCCCAGCTATGGTCTTATACGGAATCACATGATCACATTGCACCGATGCCATAGCCCAGCTATGGTCTTAAACGGGCGCACTTATCACATATTTTCCGTCAATTCATCAGGGTCACAGAATGGAAGCACTCAAATCCATTGTTCCTACTAATTTGTACTTTTAGTTACACATTATTTATTAGTTAATGCAAATTGATAGTATTCATCAACAATAAAATACTTTAACAATCATAAGATTTTCATAACAAAACATTGAACTTTGCCATATGAACTTACCTGGGCTAATTTGCAAAAGTCGTAGAAATTCAGGGACTATTCTTGAATTTTCTCCTTTCCACGATTCACTTCGTTTTCTTGATCTATAATTATAAAATCATTCCTTCATTAGCATCCATTTCAATTCTATTCTATTTCACAAATTATGCCCTTAAATTTTCAAAATTACACAATTACCCTAAACTTTTTAATTTTTACAATTTATTCCCTGCTCAATTTATTCAACAATTGAACTATTTCTTCTCAAATAACACTTTATTTAAACATTATAAACTATCTCACAGCTTTTGACATTCAAAATTTCATCACAAAACCCTAATTTCACAACTTTCACAATTAGGTCCTAAATATTTATTTCTAAAAAAAAATCTCTTCATAAAATCATCATATAATAAAATTAAAACCTCAATTCCATGATAAATCATTATAAACTTTCAGCACTTGTTCATGGCAACTTTCAAAATTATCCATATAATCAAAAACTAATGAATTAAATATATGGACATAGTTGTAAAAGTCTCAAAATCACAAAAATCACAAGAAATAATCAAGAATTGAGCTTACATGTAATAGAAATATGAGAGACCAGTTTAAAAGAACCCTTCAATGGTGTTTTTGTTGGAGAAGACGAAGAAAATTAAAGAAAACTCTAGATTTTTACCTAATATATCATATTTTACAATTTAATATTTACCCAATTCCAATTTTACCCCTTGTTCACATTTGATATTTTTTCCAGCACACACCTGCCGTCGAGCCCAATAATAGGTGTTTAATTACCTATTTAGTCCTCCTTTAATTATTACTAGAGCTATTTAATCACATTTCACAATTTTGCACTTAATTCAATTTAGTCTTTTTTTACCCAATTAACTACTGAAACCTTAAAATTTCTTGACGAAACTTTAATACTAACTTATTAACACTCTATAAATATTTCTAAAATATTTATGGCTCGGTTTATGAATTCGAGGTCTCGATACCTCGTTTTTATTCCGTTTTATCTACAACTTCTTATACTACATAATTTCACTAATTCAAAATTATTTCTAAAACCACATTTAACATTTACTTACTAATATTTAAGCTCACATATCGGATTTAGTGATTTCAAATCACTGTTCCAATATCACTGAAATTTGGGCCGTTACAGGTGTTGTGATGTCGTGGAGGAGTGCACGATCGTGGGGCATGGATGCGCGAGCTAAGGGTCGTGTGTGGGCGTGCCGACATGCGTGGGAAGTTGATCGTGGGGGCTACAGTGCCAACTGCTTTCAAAACCCTTAGTGTTGCTGGAATTTTGTGTTATTGGCTTAGGCCATTTGGGCCAGTTAAGGAGTTGGGCCACTACAATTTGGGCTTGTTTAATTTTGAGATTGGTTTCTTTTTTTGGTTTTAATTATTTTTGCTTTTATGTGTGTATGGGCTATAATTGGGTATTTGGGCCGGGTAAAAATTGGGTTTTACATACTGCATATATTGTTTTTATAGGTAATGTTCAATTTAATACCAATTAATGTTTCAGTTACAGTTACATGTACTATCATTTTGACATTGTAAAAATGTATATTATTATTCATAAGTATAATTTTAATTTTAATATATAAATTTTCCATATACAGTTTCTGAATATACTTGTGTCACGGGTCGTAGATTAAAGCTCGTAATCATTGCGACAACATCCCATAGAGGTTAATTTCTAAAATGAGACTTATGTGATTCGCTTGAGTTGATCCAATTCGTAGAACCCATGAAGAAGTCTATTTACTTGAAGCTTTAATAGCCTCGTGAAACACTCTAGTAAAACTAGAGTTACTAGGATGAATAGTGTAAATTCTAAAAGGATAAGACTGTATAGAGTTTAAATCTTCTAGGACTTTCAATTGTAGATAGGTTCTAATATTGATTCTCTATGTAATTCAATCTGTACCGTTAAATTTGGAAGAGCTCAATTATACATAGAGATTTTCTCTCTCATTTGTATTCACTATGTTGTAATCCTTCATAGTAATCAAATATTATTGAGAGCATTTAATCAAACAATTGGTGTACGTTATTTTTCTGTGGATTTTTGTTTGTTCGTAGTTTCTTTTGTCTTTCGAGTTTGCTTCCACTTTGCTTCATTCTCTCAGAGAATTTCTATAAGAATTCTCATTTTCCGAAAGTAGGTTGACTTAGGCAAGATTTGAACCCAAAAAAGTGCCTAAGGTCGCGCGGTTTGCCAGACTAAAGATCTAACCCATGACAGTTGGTATTAGAGTCAATGTTTGAAGGCGTTGATTGAGATGACGAAAGGAAGATATGAACAGAATGTCCCGATGGAGTCCCATGTGAGGTCTAGGAAAAATAGCAGATCAAGAGATATGTTATCAGCTCTGGAAGGTCGAGTGATCAATCTTGAGGAATCCATGGGTGGTGTGAAGGGAACACTTGAGGTAGTTGAGGGACGTACAGATAAGTTAAACTCGATAAGAGAGCAACACAGGGACTTTGTGACAGACTATTAGCTCCAATCAGGGTGCAATAAGAGAAACCCTCAATGTCGCTATGGATAATCAAACAGAGAAGTTGACTAAGAGGAATGATGCTCTCGAAGTGATGGTCGTGGCTTTGAATGAGGAAACTGAGGCCATGATGGCAAAGATTTGAGGATCTCGAGGGAGTGCTCGTGATGTGCAAAGTTGTTGTAGGAAAAGGGAAGCTTGCTTTAATTCCTAAGCAGTGTAAGATGGATGTCCCTAAGTCAAAAGAGTTTGGGAGGACAAAGTCTGCAAGAGAGGTGGACAATTTTCTTTGGGACTTCGGAGGTGTTCCAAACAGAACTGAAAAAGTAGTTTTACTTGTTGGAAAAAATCCGGTTTGAAATGATTTTCTTGCACAGCGGAAAATAAAAATTTTGCAAACCAACCTGGTTTGTGATATTTATGCAATAAATCCTAAAACAAAATTGTACCTGTGTTTTGGATAGATGGGTCCTTGTCGTTCCTGATTTTTAACCAAACGATCTTTTACGCTATTCTCCTACCACAAATTGCCTCAAGTGTGGGGTCGATCAAATTGAATCAAAATACAAAAATAGAAATCATTTTCTTTTCTTTTTGGAGAAAACGAAAATTCTCTTCTCAAATAGAAATTGGTATAATTGTTATTTCAGAAAAATATATTTAAGATCACTATTCTTGTATGAAATCTTTTAGTGGAAATGTGAACATGATGATCATATATTTAAAATTGAGATCATACAATGCATATTTATAATGATGTACATAGTAGTTACGGCTTGGATATGATCTATAATCTCATGTTCTATCAAATTTAAGATATTTTGGAAGCCATGAATTAAAGATCTCATGAGCATGAAAATAACAATATAAACCTATTTAACCCATTTAGGTGATGAGCATAGTTTAAATGATAGTCACTGTAACACCCCTTGCTCAACCCAATCGTTGGATTTGAACTACAATATGCTACATTCGTTGTCGGAACAACAACAATCAATTAGGCAACATATAAACATTTACACATTAATCAAGTGCTAATCAAATTCAAATTATATTAAACAATCATTTTCGGGTCTTATATGAGCTTACAATAGCTTTTTTTTCAACTCGAGCACGAAATAAGACCAACTTGTAAGGATTTTAAAATGTATGGATCGACATTACGACTTCATCATATTTTCGTCACGACGTGGCCATCGCAGTATGTCACATCGCAACGATAAGCCTAAGCTTGTCACAACGTCACTCATTGTGTTTGTAACCTCCCTAACCCGACCTAGACGTTATGGTCGGATCATGAAGGCTACATTAGCCATCGAAATGGCCAAGTGATCCGTTTTACTCACTAAAACCCTAATCAAACTATCTTTAGGAAAATTGGTACTTTCGAGCTCAAATGCTAAAACATTCATTAATTAGGCCAACTTTATTTCATGTCCGTCTTATTAATCGGTCGTGACATTTTGAAAAAAAATAATTGAGTTGTGATTTTTATTTATGAAAAACTCATTTCATTCTAATGCAACAAAAACTTCAAGTATGCCAAATTTTACTTTAAATCAAATAACATGCATTTATCGATTATTAAGTTTAATAGACATGCATGCATAAAAACCCCAAATTAAAGTTTACCAAGCCACAATCCAAAAATAATGATTACAGTACAAATCAGAGAAAATTTATGATTAAACATTTAATTAAAAATAAACAACCCGATGTCCAAGTTGCTACTCCGCATGCCTGGTTTGGTCCCAATTACGAAGGTTACTGGAACAGTTTGAAACTAATTGGGTAAACTTATGAAAGTTCAGTGTGAGTCAACAAAATGGGCAAACATTCAGTCAATCAACCGGTTAACAATCATAATTTCAAAAAAGTACATGGCAAAACTAATCAGTGTATGAACATGTGATGCATATGATGCGATGCAAAAATGTTCCTACCCAACCATCCGCTACACGCCATGAGTTTCCCAGAACCCATTTACCAAACTCCAAATAATGTGAGCCAAAGCTTGATATGGATAAACCACCAATCAATAGTGTAGATAATATGCTAGTAAAAATACAAACTAGCTATCAATAACGCGGACTTGCCACCAGTATCAATAATGCAATTAAACTGCCAATAATGCGATTAAATCGACCAATATCTTCAGTACTCCAGGTGCAGTATACTGACTCAATATTGTGGACTTAAATTGTCACCGGTACTCCACGGAACTCCTCCATCAACCACAAAACCCAACCCAATACAAATGCAAAACGTCATACCATCAGTGCAATAAATCATACTTATCAATAATAGCTCAATGCAATGGCATACTTATCATACTTTTCGGTAAACAGTATCAGAGTATGCCTTGCATATTTTCAATTAACAAAATCAATGGCATATGAACATGCTTTCCATACAATCAGTTTTATACATAAAATGTAACACAATACATACTTATAACATTATCAACCATAGCAACTTCATAAGCACATCGAACAATGTCACAATTTTTAGCATGCTTTTCCTTGCATCAATTATCAATATCCATCATACAGTAAACATTACGAAGTATGTCACAACTTACATAAAATCAATCACAATTATGGAACATACCCATACAATGCACATATATCCCATACACAATAAAAAAACCCCCAAACTGGGCCTCTTACGAATGGCTTAGCTATTTAAGTATGTACCTTGCCTGACACACCATTTATTTAATTTTAGGTCATTTGGCCATTCCACAACCAGCAAGTATATTTAACCAATTTTCATCATACAATGTTAACTTATAACTATTAACACAAAGATAAGACTCACACCTTAGTTTTGAAAACTGCAACACAACTAAAAAATCCATACTTCTGCTTCTAAGCCTTAGATGAGCCTAGATCCAAAGATAACACTCAGCATGATAATATATGATTAATGACCAACCTTGAAACACCAATAAAGGTGTGGCTAAAGTAGTGTTACAAGCACAAATTTTCAGAATTGAAAATATCGAACAAACTTACATTGATTCGTTGCAAAACGAGAGTTCGAATGAAATTCGACTTCATTATTGATCTGGGATATTTCTTGTAACACCCCTAACCCGTATCCAACACCAAAACAGGGTTATAGAGCATTACCTAACTTACAGATCAAACAAATAGACAGTCCATTTAATATCACAATCATATTAGAAACCAACCAAAATCAAGCTTAAAACATGTAATATCATCACATATAACCATAATGCCCATAGGCACCTCAATTGGCCATTTAAAAACATGCCAACTGTGTATCCAAACTTACCTAAATGACCAAACACATATATTCATAATTATATCAAAACTTAACATGTATGTCACTTATCAAGCTCAACTATTTGGTACCCAAAATTATCAATTCACAACTAGAACATTTACATGATAATCATACACCAAATATGATAAGGCCATTTACATATATACATAACAAAATATACTCAAAATACAAGCCAAATCAAATGGCTACAAACATAACAAACTATGTAGGCTATCATTAGCCAAAATAACCTATACATGCCATTATAATCAAAATTATATAACCAAAAGTACCAAAATAGCCGATAGATAGTGTGATGAAATCTCCGATAACTTCCAACCCGTATGAACTTCCGATAACTAGATACACAAAGAAAATAACACAAAGTAAGCATGAAATGCTTAGTAAGTTCGTATAACTCACAATTTAACTTATCATTTAATCACAATTTAGGTAAGTAAATCAAAGCATATCACAACTCAATTTGTCCCAAAAGCCTAACACATATTCATCAACCAAGTTAGCCATGTATTTATATAAAAACTGAGAATCATATATGAGTTCAACAACTATGTAAATTTCATATACATGAAACATCTATACCATGTGTTCATATATCATATATAAACCATTTCCATGTATTTCACGTAAATATATGTATCAGTTTGTATCGAACTCATATAACCTTGTAACAGAAATCTGTCCGTTCAACCACTTAGAATAATATCGGATACGTGGGAATCTCGCACACTATGTGCCAACACGTGGTCGAAACCACTACTATCTCATATCTTATATCACTGCTCTTTCGAGCCATAAATGGGGGCTGCTCACACAAGCTGTCAGTCAAGACGTACTACACGGTGCTGCTCACACAAGCTATCAAGTAACCGTAACAAATTATAGAAACTCGGCCACCGGTAGGATGTACAAGACTAGCACCCAAAACACGGTAAACCCTAATGACATGTCATTTGTATCCTATTTATTCCTAAGGTTCAAACGAAATCTGAAAGTCATCGAAACTTCGTTGGATATTTCCGTAGAGTCGTAATACCAATAATATAACACAAAACAATTTAAATCAAATGTAATTTAATGCTAATTAAATATATAAACTTACCTCAAACACGTACGGAGAAAAATGACCGATTAATCAACACTTTATCTTTTTCCCAATCTAAATCCGTACGTTGCTTTTCTTGATCTATATAATCAAATTTAACTAATTCAAACTTCATTCTATTCAATTTAGTCCAAAAATCATGTTTGATAAAATTACTGTTTTGCCCTCATACTTTTGATTTCTTTACAAATTAGTTCTTAGGCTCATAAAACGAAATTCATGTAATTTCATCCCTACCCAAGCCTAACCGAATATCATACTAGATTATAGCAGCCCATACATTTCATTAATTCACAATTTACACCATGATACTTCACATTTTTCAATTTAACCCCTAATTGACAAATTTATCAAAAATCACTTAAAAAAGTTATTTATGTAACAACAAATATTTTTTTTCTTCTATTAAACTTCAAAACCCTAACATATCATTAATTACAAACTCTAGACATTCAACAATTTTTCAAATTACTCCTCAAACTAGCTACATTAAGCTACAACGATTCCGAAAACATAGAAATTAACAAAAACGAAACAAAAATCACTCACCATGCAAGGGCTTGCTTGGCCGAACCTAGCTTCAAGAAAAATGGCTTCTTTCTTGGTACTTTCAGTCGAATAAGAAGAGAAATAAAGATGACACTTTGGTTTTGTTTTATTTAATTTATCTTTTATTACTCATTTACAAAATTACCCTTACCTAACTTTAAAAATTACACAATTGTCAAGCCATGCACATACACTATCACCTTTAATGGTCTATTTACCATATAAGGACCTCAAATTTGAAGTTCTATAGCTATTTAATACCTTTAGCTAATAGAACACAACTTTTACACTTTACGCGATTTAGTCCTTTTTAACAAATTGAACATGCAAATAGTAAAATTTCTTAACAAAATTTTTATACGGTAATACTATCATGCTTTAGATTATAAAATAATATTAAAATAATTTTTTTGACCTTGAATTTGTGGTCTCGAAACTACTATTCCGATTTCACTGAAAACGGGCTGTTACATTTCGATCAGTACCTATGAAAAAATAATATTAAAAATCAGTAACCTAAAATCAATTAAGGGCCCTAGACCAATAGGCCAAAACAAAAACCATTAACAAAAATAAATCGACGCAAGATCTCACTTAAATCCGCAATTAAGCTAATACCGTTACTAGATATGAGATGTCGTTTGTTCAAAACTGGATGCACTCTCAATTGGCGAGGATAGGGGTTGTTTTAACAGTGGAAAAAATAAGAAAAAACTAGCAATAAGGTGCGACAAAAGGGAAAAAAAGCAGCAGCCCAAAATCAATGTTCAAAGAGGCGACACATCACTACAAACGACACCAAAAAAGAGCTGATTTGGGTGGCGTAAAGAGTGGTTTTTAGGCAGAAAAGGGACGATTTTTAGTGGCTAAAATTCCAATGAAGAGGCTAGAAAAATTAGCAGTAAGAATTGGCAATCAAACCTTTAAGGAAAATAGAAGAAAAGAGATCAAAACGACATCACCATAAGCAGAAGAGAGGGGGACGACAATGGAGTTTAAATGGAAGTAAGGTGGGGTGATTTTTGGTGACCAAAATAGCAGTATAATGTCTAGAAAAAAGCTGCAAAATACTAGTGTAACAGCCCGTTTTTAGTGAAATCGGAACGGTGGTTTCGAGACTACAAATTCGAGTCCGGAAGAAAAATTATTTTAATATTATTGTATGATCTGAATTATGATAGAAATGTCGTATGAAAATTTCATAAAGAAAATTTTACCGATTACATGTCTAGTTAGATGGAAAGGATCAAATTGCATAAAGTGCAAAAGTTGAGTTCTAGTAGCTATAGGTATCAAATATCTATGGAATTCAAAATTGGAGGTCCTTATATGGCAAATAAACCAATTAGTGGAGTTCGTAGATAAGTATGCTTAATCATCCATGGAAAATTAAATAAAGAAAAGTACTAAATTGGAAAGAGAAAAGATAAAAGATGATAAATAATAAAAGAAAAGAAAATATCATCCTTATCATCTTTCCTAAATTAAAAATATGGAAACCCTACTGTGGAGACTTGAGTTCAAGCAAGTTATTTTGGCTTAATTAGGTGAGTTTTCTTATCCTGTTTTTAATAATTTATATATTTCCGATATCGTAATAGCTTAATCTAGCTATCTCGAGGATTAATTTGTAAAGTGATCAAAGTACTAGGGTTTTTCCATGGATGAGAATGTATGAATTATGAAGTTTTATGGTAGAAAATGAAAGGTTATTAATAGATAAATACTTTTGTAAAGGGAATTTTGATGAAATTATGGTTTAGTGACTAAATTGAAAAGATGTAAAATTCATAGAAAAATTCCAAATTTGGTGAAATACATGGGCTGCTAATGTTATATGTAAAAATCGGATAGGCTTGGAATAAGGATTAAATTGCATGAATTTTATTTTCCGAGCCTAAGGACAAAATCAGAATTAATTAAAAGTATAGGGACAAAATAATAATTTTTCCTAAGATGTGAATAGGATTGAATTGAATATGAATTATGTTAAATTGATGTTAAATTTATTCATATAGATAAATTTATTCGTATAGATCCGGATAGATCAAATACGGAGTTAAATCGAGGAAAAGAGAAAGTAGCGGATTAGTAGCTTTTGTGTACACAAACATTGTCGAGGTAAGTTCGTGTAACTAAATTGTACATTTATATGTTTTAAATTGAATATTATTGTGTGTGATTTTTATGTTTTCCATGAATATTATTAATCACATATCCGACAAGTACCAAGACCCGTTTGAACCTTAGAAAATCGATGGATACAAATGACAAGTCATTAAGGGTTCCCGATTGGTTGTAGTCTTGCATGTGTTGCGGACACACCATAGCTCGAAAAAATGTCCCATTATTAGCTCTCATGAGCTTCCCGTTATATGGTTCTTGCGAGCTTCTTGGTAATAGCTCTTCGAAGCATCCCGATTAGTTGTGATCATGCATGTGTTGTGGACACACTGTAGCTCTTATGAGCGTCCCGATATATGGCTCTTCAAAGCTTCCCATTAAAGGCTCTTTCATGAGCTTTTCAATTTATTGGCTCTTCAGAGCTTTTCGATAATTGGCTCGCTTGAACCTTCTCGATACTAGCTCAAATAAGCTTTCCGTTAATGGCTCTTTAGAGCTTTCCATTTAATTGATCGTAGGAGCATTCCCAAATATGAATTGACGGATTTCAAATTTGTGCACTTCGTGTGTACTACCCTTGTATCCATCGATATTTTAAATAATTCAATAGGCAAAATCTTGACATGAGAAAATAAGAGTTCGAAATGAATCATTACCCGTATATGCACAACATACATGGAATTTGATATTTGATGAGCTCATATATGATTATTGGTATTCATGTAAAATACATGACTAACATGCTTGATGAGATTATGTGTTTAGGTTTTTAGCCAAATTGTTTTGGTGGTATTATGTATGCTTACTTTAAATGCAAATGTGTGGTAAGTTAACTTCCCGTTATACTAACTTACTAAGCATTAAATGCTTACTCTGTTTATTTTCTCTGTTTTATAGTACTTCGGAAGCTCATTGGGTTGGAAACTTGGCGGAGATATCTCACACTATCCATCGGCCCATTATGGTATATATAACAAACTAAATTTTGATTATAATGGCATGTATAGGCTAAATTAGGCCATTGTTGGCATGTATATGTTTGGTTGAAATTAGCCATTGGTATGGCTTATAACTGATTTATGTTGATATGTATATATGTCCATAATATGTTTCAGGTGTGTTTGAAATGGATGAATGAAGGGAATCATATAGGCATATGGATGAGTGATTTGAGATAGTGTAATTGGCAAAATATGTTAATATGAATCTATCGTTATTTCGATAAGTTTGAATAGTTGAGTCTATGAATTAAAATGTCATGCATAAGACTTAGTTTTGACTTGATTTATAAGTCTTGAATTGGCTTGTAAATGTGTTTAAGTGCTAATGTAGGTGGAAGACAAAATGGGTAAGAAAAGTGGCCTTGGAAATGGCATATTTTCGTCCACATAGGCAGAGACACGGCCGTGTGTCTCAGCCGTGTGTGACACACGGCCTAGCACTTGGGCGTGTGGGTTGGCCATGTGTCCCCTGCATCTTAAAAATTGAGAAACGGAATACTCAAAATTATCCACATGGCCTAGCACACGGGTGTGTGACTTGGCCGTGTGACCCCTCCACCTAACTAATGCAAGTCAGTAGGCTCACACGACCTAGCACACGGGCGTGTGGCTTGGCCGTGTGACCCAAGTCAATGAGTACCCTAAATTGGACATGGGCTGGGACACGGCCGTGTGCCCCTATTTTGAATGCCCACACGGCCTGGCCACACAGGCTGTGTCCCCTGCACCTTGGAAAATTTTTGAAATTTTCCAAAAAATTCTCTGAGTTCCCGATTTAGTTCTGACTTGTTTCTAATGTGTATTTTGAGCCTCAAAGGCTCATATAAGGGACAATATGATTGATTTATGATTGGTTTCTGATATGAATGTGAAGTGATATGAAATGTCTGTATTTGATCTGTAAACTCCGGTAATACTCTGTAACCCTATTTTGGCGATGGATATGGGTTAGGGGTGTTACAACTAGGTAAGGCAATGGCACAAAAATGGTGAAAACACCTTGTTTGGGACAGCACGAGGAAGAAGAAAGGGGAAAATTGAGAAAGAATGGGAGAAGGAGAGGTGAGGGATGACTAGGGTGGAAAAAATAAAATGGAAATCTGATTTTTCTATTAAAAATTTTGTATTTAAACCTAGGGTTTCTTACTAGGTTGGATGACACAACAAAGGGGAAAATGGGGGCAAAATTAGCAAAATTAATTTTATTCGCTCACAAAGGGATCCGAACTCGTATCTCTAGGATAATTATACTATCTCCTTACTTTCCCTTAACCATCAAGCCAATAGCTCATTATTGAAATAATTTTACGAATTTTAAACTAATAATTTTACGTTGCCCCTATTTTTGGAAAAAATGCACAATTTGATACCTAATCAAAGTTTCCAACCAAACTTTTCTATATGCACACCTAATTACCACTTCCACTTAACTCAAAACATACCAAAACATGTCAAAAAAATTCAAATATTTAAATTCAAATTCTTATCAATACAATCTATATTTATTCATCAGTTAGGCCAAAACAATTTAAATAACACCAAAACATAACAACTAATCATTCAATTACCAACCTTTACCTATGCCACACCACATTAAACATGCCATTTCATTTCTATTACATAAACTTATGCACAATAAACACATCAATGGTTTATAAGCCTTAAGCATGAACTTCAATGTCCAAGAATAAGTCACATATTTCATCCATTTATCATTTAAGTCTATTTAATCCCAAATATTCATCCAACTATGCCAATTATGTTTAGCGAAACTCAACATTTACATACATGAAAAACTCAATCATCAAATCCTTCATGACCTTAAAATGAACTAAACCAACCATATGCCAACACATATCTCAAGCATATACAATAAAACATATCATTTCAACTAGGCATCAACCATTTCCAAATCATGCATTAACCAATTCACATACCATGACCAACATTCAAAATCATCATATGTCATATTTTTAACTTATCAAGACTTTTATACATTAAGGTACACAATGAGACATTTATATACATGCCACAACCCTAAACTCCAAAATGATTATATAACTATCGATTCGGTGATAGTGTAAGTGTCGAGATGATTCAGCTTAGCAAGTTTCATAAGGTGATGATTTACAAGGAAAAGAGAAAACAAACAAGGTAAGCATATAGAATTCTTAGTAAGTTCATATGTAGAGTACAAGGCTTACCTTATCTTTTTATCTAGATACTATAAGCTACCTTAACTTGGCATAGTTTGGCTAGACATGTCAAATTAAAACATCAACAAGGTGAGTATTAACTTATAATCAAAATCATATGATGTCAAAGTTACTTAACATGCCAATTCATGTCTTTTTAGATAACTAATATCAAAAGCTCATTCAATTTAATGATAACATAATCACATACATGTCAAAGGCATTATACTCAATTCATTCAATTTTTTTCCATTTGAACATCAAGTTTCATTTCATCTCATTTCAATTTCTCATTTCATATAAACTATTTCGCCCGATAAAAACTAGTAAAAGACTCAGATACACAAGTATTTACACCACACCAGTTGCTCATCTGAGCTGAATTTATACATATCAAGTTACCTGTCCAGGCTAAACCTTTATAACAACATATCAGGTTATTCGTCCGAGCTAAATCTGTGTCACATATATTTGAGAATCCACAACAAATGTTGGACCTCGATAACATATTTAATCAATCATGTACAAGTGCACACAAGACCTCATTGACATGTCATTCGTATTCCAACCTTTACTAAATTCACACGAGCATCTATTACACATATAAACGTCACTTTTCAATTTAGTCCAATTCTCTCCTTTTATACCAGTTCACAATCAAACATATATATTCAAATCAAATACATAACAACCTAAGTAAATCAATACCATATGGACTTACCTGTTCAAATCACCAAACAAGTTGATTCTTCAGGGACTAATCAACAATTTTAGCTTTTCATCGATTACCTCCGGTTTGATCTAATTCTTAATCTATACAATGATTCCATACAATCCATCACTATCAAACATTTACACATTATACCATGACATGAATGAACCTATATAATCTCATTTTTTGATACCCCTAAAGTTTTTCTTTTTATTCAATTTAGTCCTTAAATTCAAAATAGCCATAACTTTTAATTTTTAGCCTCAGTTTAAAATCTGACTTCAATTACATTCATTAGGGACCCTCTAATTTCTATTTATACCAAAATCTCACAATGATTTTACATTTTATTCACTTTAGTCCCTATATACAAAACTAACAATTAAACTTTTCAATCTAGTCCTTTTTATAATCTAAGCTTAAAATCTATCAATTTCACAGTAATTTCTTCAAGAAATCGATAATGGTATCTTTCAAAAAAAATTTACAATTTTACAAATTGGTACATGTGCTAGCTAAATCGAACTCCCATGACCTCAAAAACATAAAAATTACAAGAAAATGGCTTAATTGAGCTTGCCAATTGATAGCTGAAAGTTTTAAGCTTCAAAAATGGATTTTTCCATAGGTTTCTAAGCTTGGTCAGCTAGAAGAAAAGAAAATGGAAAAATCCCATTATCTTATGTCTTTTATACCTTGATTAGTTGTTAACAAATCTTAATTAATTTAATTATGATTTATTTAACATAATTAACTATTATCCAATCTTAATGTAATTCCTCATCATCATCCACTATCACATATTCCAAAATGGTTTAATTGTTAGTTTGGACCTTTGGCTAATTACTATTTAATTCTCTAAGTCTTTGGCTAATTAAAAACCTATAGCTATTGAACTTTTACAATTTAGTCCTTGTATATTAATTAAACAATTAATAGACAGTTGATGTGTCAAACACCAATTTTCCTTTGTACCAACTCGATAAATATTCATATTTAATATTAACAGACTCGGTTTATGAAAATAAGACTCTAAAACCATATTGATACCACTGAAAATTAAGTTGTTACCGCCACAAAATGACTAATAATGTCCATGGTAAAGGGCGTATGAATGTGTGATTATAGTCAAATGAATGGATGGAAGATATTATTTAATATGATTGTTATATGAAATAAACTTGTATTTATATAGTTTGTTGGGGGAAAAAGAGTTTTTTATATTGACTATGAAATAAGGAATAAAAAATAGCAATATAGTTTGTTTCACCAAGGATTTATGTCCTCTTTAAAATAACTTACTTAGTAAAAAGACATGATGTATGGTTTCATATATTTGTTAATTGTAAAATTAATTTCTTGAATATCAAGGAATAAATAAAGTAAAAAAATATGAATCTATCATAATAAGAAAAAATAAAGTGATCACTATAAATTGATAATTATACAAAAGGTATTATTGATAAAATTCTTTTGTAAATGAATGGATAATTGAACATGGTGGAGGTGTTGATCTTGTGAACTATCAAGACACAAATAAATATAAAATCTCACCATATGGTATAAATTATTAATATAGCTAAGTTGGAAATTTGAAAATTTAGGGATGAGGTGCAAGCCTATAATATTTGAGTCACCCATGATGGAAACTCAACTCAATGCTTGTATATTGTCAAGTTTTGAGCTTAATTAGACAAAATACATCATTATTAATGTGTGAATGCTAGCACTGTAAAATAATCTATAATATATCATCTTGGATTAAAATTATTAGGTAGCCATGATTGTGTTTCCTCAGAAGGCGAAATATGGGGTCACATTTCTCAGTCAGCTGTGAAATGAATCGGGCGATATAATTTAATCTTCCTAGGAAACCTCGAACCTCTTTCTGAGTGCGCGGCGGAGGCAATTTTTGTATAGCCTTGACTTTGTCGGGGTCGACCTCAATTCCCTTTTCGCTGACTATGAAACCAAGCAGCTTCCCTGACCTAGCTCCAAAAGTACATTTTGTTGGATTGAGCTTTAGTTGAAACTTCCTCAATCTCAGGAACAATTTCCTCAAAACCTGTATGTGCTCCTTTTCTGTTCGGGATTTTGCAATCATATCGTCAACGTAGACCTCAATTTTCTTATGCATCATGTCATGAAACAAAGTTACCATGGCTCTTTGATACGTTGCTCCCGCATTCTTCAACCCGAATGGCATCACCCTATATCAAAAAGTCCCCCATAAGGTTATGAATGTGGTCTTTTCCATGTCTTCAGGATGCATCTTTATTTGATTGTACCCAGAGAAACCATCCATAAAAGAGAACAGTGAATAACCTGCCGTGTTGTCCACCAAAGTGTCGACGTGAGGCAAGGGGAAGTTGTCCTTTGGGCTGGCTTTGTTTAAGTCCCTGTAATCTACACACATCCTCATCCTTCTATCTTTCTTAGGGACAGGGACGACATTAGCTACCCATTCTGAATAATTAACAACTTGCAAGAACCCAGCATCAAACTGCTTCCTGACCTCTTCTCTTATTTTTACTGCAACATTAGGTCTCGTCCTTCGAAGCTTTTGTTGAACAGACTTGTGCTCTTCTTTTATAGGGATGCGATGCACCGCAATATCAGCGCTTAACCCAGGCATGTCCTGATACGACCACGCGAAGATATCTTTGAACTCTTGCAGTAAATCAATAAGGTCCCGTCTTGTTTCCTCAATTATGCAAGTTCCAATGTTCACCTCTTTCCCTTCTTCCAAGGTCACATTCTCAATTGTCTCTTTATGGGGTAGAATCTATTTCTCCTCCTATTCTATCATCCTTAACAAATCTACAGGTAAGTTACAGTCTTCATCATCTTCAAAATCCTGAGATCCCTCCAGATACACGTCTCGCTCAAAAAGGAACTCCGGGTTTGTAATAGCGTCACTCATGCCATTGATATCTAGAGACCTATTGTAGGCACAAAAGAATATCCAAAAAAAAAATGAACCTAAGTACAACTTTATTTGTATGGTATGATTATAAATGAAATGCAAGAAAAGAAAATTTGCTCAAGATAAAAGGATATTTTCTCAGAATAAGACGTGAAAGTGTATTTATATTGAAATAAACGTTTTGAACATGAGCCTATTTTGCAAAAGATTCTTATTGCTTCTAAGCTTTTAAAACAACAAGTGTGTTTTGAACATTACTCTGTATTAGCACTAAAAACTACAGGAATTTCCTCCGCAGTCCAGTTGTTCAGAACACTTCTAGGCTCATAAGGGCGAATGCTTGCTAAGTCATGTTTCATCACTTTCTCTTCAGATATGACATTGATATTCAAATTTTCGATTGCGTCTTCAGCTGTTCCCTCTCTTGTCATCTTCAATTCAGGATAAATAACTCCACCTGACACAAATGTATAGGATATATGGGGAAAAGTCATTGCTTCCCACTCGACTTCTGCCCCATTCAGTCACGCACTTCATCTCTTCTGCCTCCTTTCCATCTCCTTTCTTTTCTACTTTATATCTAGCCTATACCCTAAGCCAAAGTGATCTTGTTTATCAGCCAAAACCTGTACCTCAACTCGTCCATGAAGATACTTCCAAGTCCTCTTCCAGGCAATGCTCCATTTTCCCACTATTAATTGCAAGCTCATCCTCGTAGCCTCAGATATTCTTGGCATTGGGACCCTACCCCTTTCAATGATGAAAGTTGCATTTACAAACTCTAATGACTGAAAGGAATACTCAATTACTTCGTCATCATTTTCTATATATGGTGCACTACTAGTAACAGATGCAATAATGTCCTCCTCAAATTTATCGTTATCAAGCAGCCCTCCGTCACTAACTTTAACTTTTGGTGCAAGGATGACGGTACTGCCCCTGCCGAGTGAATCCAAGGCCTCTCTAACAAGCAATTATAAAAAGGCGTAATATCCATCACAAAGAAATCTACCTCGTATGTGTTTGGCTCAATCTGCAGAGGTACCTCAATTCTTCCCATCACTTTCCTCTCAATGCCATCAAATGCCCTCACTATGTTCTGGCATGTCTTCATGTGAGAGCTGTCAATTGGTAACCTATTTAATATGGACAAGGGCAAAACATTCAGTGCTGACCCATTATCAATTAATACCCTCGGCAGTGTATACCCTTTGCAACGAGTGGTGACGTGCAAAGCCTTGGTGGATCCCATGCCCCCTAGTGGTATTTCATCGTCACTGAAGGAGATGAAGTTATCGGCGCTTATGTTACTGATAAAGTGGTCTAGCTTGTTCACTGAAATATCTTCAGTGACATAGGTCTCGTTCAACACCTTCATCAACGTATTTCGGTGAACCTCTGAGTTTTGGAGCAGAGCTAGTACCGATATACGTGCCGGCTGCTTATGCAACTGTTCCACAACACTATACTCACTGTGTTTTAGGAACTTCAAAAATTCTTTAGCTTCATCTTCAGTTACTAGTTTATTAACCAGTGGTTTTTTCATCTCTTTCCCTTATTCAATCATCATGGACTTCCCTTTTCCAGGCTCGACCTTTGTACTTGGCGTGCTGACCAGACTCTCCTCCCTTGGATATGTCACATTACAATTGTAATTCCAAGGTACCCTTTTGTTATCCTTATACGGAAAAGCTGCGAGTCTCTGGATTACAACTCTAGGTGTAATTTTTGCTCCAACTTCATTAATTTTCAGTAGCGAAATTATCACCACTGGGTGATTGACCTCAGAAACCTTCTTTATCAACCCCTCCTCTGATGAGCATACATCTTCTTTCTCAGTAAACTCAAAGAACTCCAATTCTTTGTTGTCCATTAGAGCCTGTACCAGGGCCCTAAATTCATTATATGCTTCTATCTCATGGTCCTCCTCTCCATGGAACTCACAATAGTCCTCTGCTTCTCGGGATTTACTCCTAAAGTCTTGCATGACTAGACCTCTCTCTACCATCTTCTTCAAAACCTCCCTCACCGGGGTTCTCACTTCTGCCTCATCCAACTTAATTCTCCTCCCAATATTCTTGACTATTGCGTTTACCCCTTTATCAGTATGATTGGGTAACGGATTTCCTACACTAGATGCATTATCGAATTTCACAATACCCATGTTGATGAGCCTTTCGACTACCCTTTTAACAGAAGTGCAGTTCTCTATGAGTGTCCCGCGATTCCAGCATGATATTCACATTGAGCACTTGCATCATACCACTTGGGGTATGGAGGTTGCAGTGGTTTTAAATAAAAAGGAGATACGACGTATGCATTGAACAAACTTTTGTACAGCTCCCGATACGTTACTGGAATGGGAGTAAACTTTTGTTCTGCTTGCTGGCCTGTGGCTACCACCTTTGGTTGATTTACCATAATTGGTTTCGCATAACCCATATTCACATTGCTAACTTCATTTTCTTTCTTTTACGGGGCTGACCTCCTGGTACTTTCCCCTACCTCTATCTTTCCGCACCTTATTGCATTCTCAATCATTTCACCAGACATAACTATATCTACAAAACTCTTAGTTGCGCTTCCTAATATGTGATTAATAAAAGGTGCCTTCAAGGTATTAATGAAAAGCATGGTTGTTTCCTTTTCCAACAGTGGGGGTTGGACTTGTGTAGCAATCTCCCTCCATCTCTGAGCGTATTGCCTGAAACTTTCATTCGACTTCTTCTCCATGTTTTGCAATGTGATCCTATCAGGCGCTATGTCAATCACATGGCCATATTGTTTCATGAAGGCCTGTGCCAAGTCTTTCCATTATTTGACTTGAGTACGACTTAATTGATTGTACCACTTAGCTGCAGCCCCAGCCAAACTATCCTGAAAATAGTGGATCAATAACTGATCATTATTGACATGACTAGTCATTCTTCGACAAAACATAGTGATATGAGCCTCAAGGTAACTAGTTCCGTTGTATTTTTCAAATTCTGGCATTTTGAACTTCGGAAGGAATACTAGATCTGGGACCAGGCTCAACTCCTTGGCATCCATTCCGCAATGATAATCAGCGCTTTCCAACACCCTGAATTTTTCCTCCAACCACTTGTATCGGTCTTCTAGCTGCTTTGGAAATTCTGCTATTGCCTTTCCTACTTCAGCGACCTCATCGAAGTCAGGGACTGTAGGATTTGCACGATTGTCTTCGGGGTTAGAACATGAGCCCGTTGGAAAATTTACTGGTACCGAAGTACCAGTCTGATATTGGGGTTTGATACTGACAGACACCTTCTGCGGAGGCACTGGGGTGTTTGTTGGGATGAAACCTGGAGGGTAAGTAAGAATCCCGTTATCATCTTCAGCATTGATCATGGGACTCTTCCCCTTTTCTGGCTTTCCAACCAGTAGCTGAGTCAATTCGCTCATCATACTCCTCTGAGATTCCAGCATTTGATCTTTCATATCTTTCTGGATCTTAGGTAATTGCTCTTACATTTGCGCTTGCATATGTTCCTGTATTTCTTTCTGCATTTGCTCCAACTTTTCCAACCTTTGATCCATAGCTTTAGTCTTTTTCCGTGTGTAGTATTGATGTTCCAGGGTAACTATAATACAATTTTTAATCAGGATTCTTTTGTAAAATTTAATGCACATGATGCGATGAAATGCAAATGCATAAAATGAATGCAAAACTAAAGAGACGTCGATTCTGATTTAATTCCATTTAAAAAACTTTATTAAAAAGCAAAATTCTTTACATAAAATAGATCACATATACAGCTTAGCCCTAATGCTCAAAGCTTTAACTTTCTTAAAAAGGCAAGCTAGCTCACGACCCCGGTCCGACTCTAACTCATACTTCACACTTAGGACATCAGCCTGAGCCGCTAAGGTCTGTAAATAATCAGCCACTTCTCGAATCTGAGCCACAGCTTCACCCATGATGTGATCTCTATCTCTGACCTGGTCCTGCGATTGATGGAGCTGTTCCTTCCACTGCTCATTGTTTGACTCAAGTAATTCAATTCGAAGCTCACAGTTTTGTAGTGCAGTCTTGAGCTCTTCTACCTTCTCTTTCAAATCTTCGATTCTATTCAGGCTGGCCTTTAATTCAATATCAGAGTTACGACCACGGTGCTGATGCAGGGCCTTTTCTAGCTCCGCTACCCGAGCTTCTAACTTCTCTTTCTCACCTTGGCCTTCAGCCAAACTCTTCTTTAAAGCGCTTTCATGTGCTCGAGCATCATGGAACCTCTTCTCCCACTGATCAGCTCTAACCTTTTCCTCTTGAATTTCTTGTCGCCACTGCTCTGAAGTCTTCTCCAACCCGGCAGTTCTCATCTACATACGTAGCTTCTTGTAATCAGTCTTCAGACAGTCCAGGTCTTCCTCAACCTTTCTTTTTCTTTTTCTCAACTTCTAGGCCTCAAGTTTCTAAACGTCAGCATCCAATCTCAAATGCATCTTTTCCTCCTCTAATTGTTCTATCTTTTTCCCCAACTCAGTATTTCTCTCTTTGAAGTCCCATTTTACGATTTCAAGCTCGGAGGGGATTACTTGTAAATATTCTTCCATCGAACGAACAACCTTCAAACTCGGCTCGGGGATATTATAATTAACTCTTTTACTCAACCACCCCTTGTATTCAGAAGTCGTCATTGATCCAACAGCCAATCTCTTCATCCAGCGTGTCTGTTTCCAAGTATCAGAAATCTCTTGAACCTTGTTTTTATAATTCTTCTCCCTATATGCAAACTCACTCTGGGCTAATCCATGTGTCATCGGTATAAACTGTCTTGACCTGTACTGTCTTAAAACAAGCAAAGGGGCATATTCAGCAGCTCCCCATATTCTAAGTAAAGGTACCCAATCAAAACTCCCACACCGATAGAGAATCTTATCAGGAACAAACCAAGGAGCTCTCCACTCAACATCATCTTCTTGAAGATTTCGGAGGAGCGCGATCCAATTTTCTTCTGATATGTCATCTCTCCTAGACATGGCTGCTATCTCCTTTAACGGGGAGTAACTCTCAGAAAAAACCCGATAGGAAACCTTATCTACCTTCTAGAAATGGCTGTGGAACTAAGCCAACAATAACTGCGCACACCCTATAAATCTACTTTCACTTGCCTTCCGACACGCACTCAAGGATCTGAACGTCTCAATAAGAATTGCCGGCACCGATGTGACCTCTTTATCAAGTCGATCAAAGAATTCAACAACTGCTTCATCTATATGCCTTAAAGCCTTAGGAAAATCACTAAACCATAGATACTTAGGGCGAAGACGTCAACTTTCCTCTTTGTATCCGGATGTGCTACGATCAGGTCTCTCAAACTTACCTAAGGAATGCACTTACCATCACCCTTTTTGCTGAATTCGAACTGTAACCCATTTTCACTCATCCCAATGATACTCATTAACTTCTTTACAAAAGCTAGGGCACTAGCAGCCTTGCAATAAACTTTGTCGACTTGAACCTTTGGACAACGAAGCAAAGCCGTATACTCCTCCAAAGTAGGCACCAAGTCCACCTTCCCCAAGGTGAAACAACTATACGCCGGGTTCCAAAATTGAGCCATAGCCCGAAACAAGTACTTGTCCACATTGATATCGAGTAAGTAGGGTAAGTCACCATAACTTTGATAAAATAACTGCTTGGTCTCATCATCCCAACGAGCCCATATATCCCTCAATTCCTGGAACTCGTTTTGGTTCACGTTGATGTGAGTGAAGCTCGACAACCCCGATGTATACCCCTCAGCTAGGCTATCCCCTTTCTCAAGTTGTTTCTTCTCTGACCACATACAGACAGCCCATTATCCTCTACTTTATCAATGAATTCGCTTTCCATAACAAGCTTTCTAATTTAGCAACCGAACAGAAATCGACACCTCCTTAATATAAAATGACATGCAAAACACAATCACAACAAAACACAACAATTTAGTATCGAAAAATAAAAATTTAAGCAAATAGAAAATAATTAAACACCTAACTAGGTAATCACTAGAGTTCAACATAGCTCTACCTAGGGCGGGCTCCTAGAGTTCACTATATGCGGCTCGGTTCTAAGAAAATGGTACCTGAACTAGCAGATTTCTCAACCCTCACCCATTATAGGCTCATACGGATCGAGTTCAGTTCAAGGGAATACATTTCCCTATGGCCATGCGAAGGTGAAAACCTCATGAAGGCATAGGTACGGATGTATCCCGAAAGCAGTCCACTAGCCCATGCGGAGGTGAAAACCTCACGAAGGCGTAGTTTCTCACTCCCACTTAAAAGGTGTGACCATAACGGTCATGCAAGATGATGCGAAAGGGATATAAAAACTCAAATGTTAAACACGAATAAAAATGACCAAAAACCATAAAACCCATGAAATGCAATAAAAGGATCGTATGTTAAAATCTAAATTTTAAATTTTCGACAAAAGGACAGAAAATAATCAATTTTACAGCTTGACTCTCTTATTAGTCCCAGTGGAGTCGCCAAGCTGTCAAAACCATTTTTAAAGAGTTTTGAAAATAAGGGGAATCGACTTTAAAAAACAAGTTATGAAGTCACCACCGACCCTTTTTGAGGTGTAATCGGATCACCTTGGGGTTGATCATTTTAATAAAACATTTGATTTATTAAAATAATAATTTTGGGTCTACGAAAATTGAGAAAAAGGGTTCGGGAGTCGGTTACGCACGAGGAAGGGTTAGCACACTCGTAACGCCCAAAATTGGTACCAATTGATTATTGAATGTCCTATCGTTGAAAATTTAGAAAAAATTTAAAATGCGATTCTTTTAAAAATGTATGAACAATTCGAACTGGATTTCAAGATTCACTCGTTTCGAAGAAATAAAATACCACATCCAGCACATTAGGACACGATATTTTAAGCCTCCAAAAACTGAGATCACTTCATGATTTCCGAAACACAACGAGAAGGGTATTCAATTATTTGGACCAACGAAAAAAAAAGAAACCCAACACGTTAGGGCACGATTTCTCGAATTTCCAAACATAGAACATTTCCTTATTTTAGGAAAAAAATTGATAGTTGCAACAACGAATTAAAAGTACTTGTTTGCTTGAGGATAAAAACAATCGATATTGAGTAAACACGAGAATTGAAAACATAATGCAATTACAAGGGGGGAAAATAGTTACAAAAAAAATGAATTTAAAGACAACATGATATGTAAGACAACACAAGAACTAGGAATCAATGATATATACAATTTAAAGACTATTAAATATATACAAAGAAATAACCCAAGCAGAAATTCGAAATAACTTATATGCATATAAAAGCTGACAATGATCCTTTAAAGAGAATCGAATTATATATAAATAAATTTAAATATATATATATATATATATATATATATAAAAGAGAATATTTACATAATGATTTTAAAAATATATATATATATTAAATAGATTTAAAAGTAACTATAAAAATAAAATAGAATTAACGATGAATATGAAATAAAACTAATTTCATCATAATTATATATATACAATAATATATATAAAATTATTTTAATTAAATATTATACAAGAATTTGGAATAATACTACATAAAATAGAATTTTAAAATTATACTTTACAATTGAAACAAATAAATAATAATAATAATAATAATAATAATAATAATAATAAAGTAATTCAAAACATATGTTTAAATAAACTTTTAAAAGTTGAATGCTAAATAAATTAAAGAAATAATGAATTATACAAATAAAAACTCAATTAAAATAAAAGATAAAATAAATGGGATACTTCATAAATAAAACAAATCATTGAAATTAGAAAAGGGATTGGAGTGCAATGTGCACGAATGTACAGGGACCAAAAGCACAAATAATCTAGACCCCCAAGCTCAGCACCCAGGCGCGGGCCAAATCGAAATATCGTACAAATTGCGGGGACAATTTAATAAAATAAATAAAACACAAATCGGGGCTAATTAAAAAAATTGTGCAAATAGGAAGGACTGGCCGCGAAAATTACCCATTCAAGGTAAAATGCGCGGACCAAGTCAAACGCGTCGGCTGAACCCCCCAATTCTGTTTCATTTTCATTTGAAATTCAACCTGTTTCAAAACCTTTTTTTTTTGTTTTTCAAAAAAACATTTTTAACCTTTATTCCTTTTTTAAAGAACCATAAATGCTTAGGAGTATGTCTAAACTCCTTCACTTTCCCCTCTGCTTTCCAGCCCCAAATCCGATGACAGACGAAGCCCCCCCACAGTGCGAGTACGACGGTGAGTCTCCCTCTCTCGTATTGTTCACATACAGTAGAGAAAAAAAAAAGAAATAAAATCGAAAGAAAAAACGAGACCTTAAATCACCTTTTGAAGTATGTTTTGGTTGCTTTCTATTGATTTGGTATGTATTTTGTGTACAATTTCCCTCAAAAACCTAAAAGAAAAAAAAGAACCCTTTTACCCACAAAATCTGAAGGCTTTATAGCCAAATAAAAACAGTTTCTTGCTGTTTTTTTGTTCAAATGCAGGTTGTGAAGTCGTGGAGACTGAGGGGCATGGAGTATGGGTAGAGAACGTGGGCAGTGGTTGAGGGGAGGCAGTAACTGTTTCTTTCTTTTTTTTTCTTTTTTTTTTTTCTGAAAAATTAGCTTAGTTTTGGGTTGTTTTATTTTGGGCTTTTTATTTAGTGTAATTGGGATGGTTATTATTTGTAAATGGACTAATTTAATGTTTTTTTTTGGTTTTTGTATATGTATGGGCCCGGGCTAAAAATTAGGTCTACAATGATGATAAAAGAAAGAATGGGCATATAGTCTTAGTAGATCTATAATATAAATATGTTATAGTGTTATAATTATAGGAACACTCTTAATGCAATCTACCTATGTCAGCGTGAAATGTGGATGCTTCAAGGAGCTTAAAGGCTCTAACAACACTCATGGAAAGAAATTACAAACACATGTCTATAATAATGCCACTGGATGTTGTGCATTGACTGGTGTTGAAATCATTGTGTGAGATGTGTTTGATTAATCAGATAAAATAGTTAGTTTAAAGCATAATCTACCATGCAATTTCGATTAACTTCAACATGCTTTCTTTAAGTGAAGATTCAATCTTAAGACATCTTCATTTATGCAATTGATTTTCAATATTATCAAAATCTAAAATTTTTGAAAATGAAGAGAAATTGTTTGGACATTTTCAAAATATATATAATTTTTAATAGTTGCAAATGAAAAGCTATGTCAATTGATTATTAACCAAGAGTTGTCATTAATCATAGTGATGAGTTATGTCTCTTATCATCAAAAGTTATGTTGCTTGATTATTAACAAATAGTCATAATTATTCAAGTAGATATCTATTAAATAATTATGCTTATTACTAAAAGATGTGATTATACATTTGGATAGTTATGTTTTTATGAAAAGACAAATTTCATTTACAATAAATATCAAGACATATCAAAATTCAGAAACAAAAGTTTCTTTCTATCCACTTTGCTCTATAAAAAATTACTATAGAAGTTCTTTATAGAAATTGATATTCTTGCTATGCTCCGCTCAATGCTCAATCAACTGTTTCTTTCTTGCAAGTAAAGTTACTAATCTTTCTTACAAATAAATTTTTATTCTAGCCTTAGGTTTAAACCTTAAAAATAATTAATAAACCTAGCTCTCGAAAATATATCTAATACTCAAATATATATTATAAAATTGTTAAGGGGAGCCGACTTCTTCAGGAGAATTCTTTGAAGTTTGGTCCGTTGAGAAATTAGTCGAACTCTCAACAACTAAAGGTAGGGGTGTTCACAATTCGGTTAAAACCAAATTAACTGATCGAACCGTTCTAA
Organism: Gossypium arboreum; assembly: GCF_025698485.1. Lineage (NCBI taxonomy): Eukaryota > Viridiplantae > Streptophyta > Magnoliopsida > Malvales > Malvaceae > Gossypium > Gossypium arboreum. The sequence continues at coordinate 135,312,512 of NC_069075.1, forward strand.
TTCGGTTAATCGATTGGTGGTCGAAGTTAGTTCGATCGAAGGTTGGTTAATGATTTTTTAGAATTTCAATTATTGGTTAATTCAGTTAGAAAATTGGGTAAATTAACTGAATTTACCAATTAACCGAAATATTTGTTGTTTTCAACACTTATGTAGTGTTTCGAATGTCTTATTTGTTTTTTCACCTCCATTTAAGGTTTTTTTTAACTATTAAATAAAAGAAAATGAACATTAGCAATGTGTTTTTTTTATTTGTTTTATACTTATTTTGACCAAAAGACAAAAACATATAAATTTTGATTAATCTGGTTAACCAATCGAATTAACCGAAATATTTCGATTCAGTTAATGTATTTGAAAAACTTTAGTTCTGTTAACGGTTAAAAATTTTTATATTTCGAGTAATTCAGTTAATAATAACTCGATTCAAATATTAACCGAACCAATTGTTTAAACACCCCTAACTGAAGTTATTGTCCCTCGGTGGGGATTTTACCTTTCGTGCTTTGTCAAGAGACAACATGTGGTGAATGTCATTTGCAAGTAAATAGGTTAAAAGCTTCAAATTGGTAGTTCGGGTCCCCGCACGCACTGTACTGATACTTCTTCCTTAAGCTTTGTTGGTCCACCAACTGAGCTATTTTTGTCTCTACGACCCAATTCCACTGGACAACCACTCATATTGGCTCTTAGCAAAACATGAGAGACTAGTTAGGTCCGATCCGCTATCCTATTAATGATACTTCAAAAACTGATCCAACAAAGTTGGCCCCACCATAAAAATATAATTGAAATTGATAAAATATTATAATAAAAATAAAAGCTAAAGCTAGATTTGAAAAGTGGTTAAAAATGGCGAAGGTTCCAATTCGATGGCGTTGCCATTCAAACGCCAAACACTGTCCTAGGATTTAGCTTTACACTCTTCATTGCTAAAATGCGAACCATTATTTTGTTATTTCCAGGAATAGAGAAACAAAAAACAAAAACCATTAATTTCTTATTTACACTGACATTGGTTTAATATAATCTCCGTTAGTTTCGTTTTTTTATGTACTGAAAGTCTCCAACAAACACGGTCTTTTAACTCTTAACCAAACAAAATTTGCAGCCACATTGATTCACCACACACACAGAGACCAAATCTCTCAACCCCTTTCATATTCTTTATTTTCCTTTTCCTTTTTTGGTTTTAATTATAGAAATCTTTTGAATTTGTCTAGCTTGTTTTTTTGTGTTAATCTTGTCTGCAGACAAAATCTCCATTTTTCATGTTCCAATCATGGAACTGTTAAATTTATAGATTTTCTCTTGCAGAATTTGTATTTACGAAGAGATTTGAAGGGAAATTGGTGTTTTTCTTTTTATGTTGTGGGTTTTTGTCAAATTGTCGATGGTTTTATAGGATTTTGGATCAAATTGTGAAAGAGAAAATAAAGAAGAATGGGGGTGGATTATTATAATGTATTGCAAGTGGACAGGAATGCTACAGAGGATGATCTGAAAAAAGCATATAGGAAATTGGCAATGAAATGGCATCCTGACAAGAACCCAAACAACAAAAAAGAAGCTGAAGCCAATTTCAAACGGATCTCTGAGGCTTATGAGGCAAGTCTTTCCTTCGTTTTCCTTAATTTTGTTTCTCTTTAATTGTGACTTTATGGTAGAAAAAAGGAAAATAATGGAACAATTTTGTTTTCTTTATGGAGCTCCATAGTCATTTGATTATGGTATTTGCCTGGAACGAAACACAATGATCTTGACTGTTTTAGCTGAGAAAAAAGGGGTGTTTGAATGAATTAATGTTAATAGAGGAAGGCCTGAAGAAATTAATGTATTTGCTTCAATCTTCCAATAGCATAGCTATTTATTAGTCTTAGATATGTAATCTTTATTGCTATTGCCTTTCCCGAAAGGGAATTAGAGATTGGAGTAAGAAATTGATGAATGGTAATAAGAAGAGGGATAAAATACAAATGCGTCTATGTTACTTGTACTCAGATACGAGTGTTGGTTACGAGTATGTATGGATTTTTTTAAAGTTTTTTCATGTATTTGGAGGATCCTTAAAGGTCGTTTCTTCTCTCTATTTGTCAAACATGAGTGTTAGACACAAGTACTTCAAGAAAAATAGGGAGTCCCAGCAACATAATAAATGCATACATGAGTGTTAGACACAAGTACTTCAAGAAAAATAGGGAGTCCCAGCAACATAATAAATGCATAGCATTTGCAGAGTCCAGTTTTTTAGTTTACCCACATGCGATACTCACCCAAATCCGTGTAACATAGGACCCGACTACTCCTAGTGAGCTTTTGGTTATGTAATTATGTGTCTGATATTTCTTTCCAATACTGTATTAGATTCTAAACTATTGTTTATTTTTCCATGTTATCTTGTTAGTCTGATTAGTTATGGTAGTCATGTTAGAGGTCTCGGAGTATGGTTTATTTTAACCTTGAGAAATTACTAGAGAGCAGATTGTGGTGTCTGGCTCCGAACCAGGACTTGGTACATCATAGAGGAGCCGGTAACTGCCGAAACAAAAGGTAGTCACTGCCCTAGAACAGGTTGTGCTTGCTGCAATATGGTTTTCTTGTTTATTTTGATGACGTATCTGATCTTAACATGTGCTTAATGATACAAAAATACAATAAGAGTCAAACTTGTCCTGGATCACTATAGTATAGATAAGCATGGAGAGATGCAAGTGCCAGTATCTGTCGTCTTCTTAGATTTCTTATGGGGAATTAAGTTAATTTTGTGATTCAGGTCTTGAGTGACCCTCAAAGAAGAGCAATTTACAATCAGCATGGTGAAGAAGGGTTGAAAGACGTGCCTCCACCAGGCAGCAGCGGACCATCCTATGGAAATGGCACTGATGGGCCAAATGGATTCAACCCTAGGAATGCAGAGGATATCTTTGCCGAGTTCTTTGGAAGTAGTCCTTTCGGATTTGGGTCAACAGGACCAGGTAGGTCTTCAAGATTCCAATCTGAAGGAGGGAAGTTTGGAGGAGGATTTGGTTGCACTGACAACAATTTTCGAAGTTACAACGAGACAACTGCTCCTCGGAAACCGCCCCCGGTTGAGAGCAAATTGCCTTGCACCCTTGAAGAGCTGTATACTGGTTCAACAAGGAAGATGAAGATCTCAAGAACTATAGTCAATGCATCAGGGTATGAATCTTCATCTCATACATGATCCTCTATTGCATTTGCTTGACTGAAGTTTCATTTTGATATACTTTTTAGTTCCTGCAAGTTGACCATCACAGCATGCATTTTTTTATGAACTCAAGAGAGGAAAATAAAGAAAATAAATTATATTTTCGATCGAATGGTGGCTGACGAGTTTATTTCTTTCATCTTCTTTGATATTGTGTTTTCTATGCTTGCATATTGTTTTCATGCTGAAAACTATGAGCTCAACTGAGATATTCTCACCTTAATTACACTGTTGTGATGATGGCATCATTATTGGTAGCTTTATATCTTTGATCTTGCTGATCAGACAATACTTTGGATCCTTACAGGCGGCAAGCACAGGAATCGGAAATATTAACCATTGATGTGAAGCCAGGGTGGAAGAAAGGAACAAAGATTACTTTCCCAGATAAAGGAAATGAGCAGCCAAATCAGCTTCCAGCAGACCTTGTATTTGTAATTGATGAGAAACCCCATGATCTTTACAAAAGAGATGGAAATGATCTTATTGTCAACAAAAGGGTGTCACTAGCAGAAGCACTAGGGGGCACTACGATAAATCTAACTACTCTTGATGGCCGTAACTTGTCATTGTCTGTAACTGACATTATCAACCCGGGTTATGAGCTTGTTGTTGCCAGGGAAGGAATGCCAATTGCAAAGGAGCCTGGTAATAGAGGTGATCTTAAGATCAAATTTGATGTGAAGTTCCCTACAAGGTTGACACCCGAGCAACAAGCTGGGCTAAAACGCGCTTTAGGGGGTTGACGTAGAAAATCTTTCCCTATGCAACGGCACTGAAACAGTCGAATGCGTTGGTGGATGTAGTCATTAAGTGGCATATTGGTTGTTACAAACAGGTAAAGTTGGGTTGCCTGTGTATCATAGTTTTAACTGCCTCATCATCATCTTTCAATACCCTAAAACCCATGTAACCTATTATTGGCTTATCTTTGATCATTATTTTCCTTCCAAATTATAGTGTAATTATTTTATATATTCTTGAGATACAAGGGGTTGATTCTTTCATTAGTTTTGTAACTTGTTATCTTCAATGCAAGATTAATGTGGAGCATGTATAGTCATTTTTCATTCTGTGTAATTCCAACTTTTAGAAATTATAATATATGGACTTACGCAATGTAGTATATCCAGCGAGTTATACATGTATCAATTTCCAAACATCAACTTAGCACCTGTGTCATTCAAAATTGGTACTTATTAATTGTGTGCCTAGATAATTAAAAGTTCTAAATCTAACATCAACACTATAACAGCTAAAAGAAAAACCACAACGATTCACTGCAATAAAACAAAACAATACCATAATAGATCAACTCCATAAACACCTCAAATACACAATACAATTTTACCAATTAAGTTAAGAATGGGTCCTGGTTGCAGTAACTAGTGCTGATGGGAAGTAATGGGATCATCAAATAGACATAGCTACTGTTGGTTGTACTGTGTAGCTTCTGCTGGCCATGCCATAAAGCCATTTAAAAAATTTATACCTTACCCTCTTTATTTATATTATTAATGGCAATACTGTAAAAGAAACACGTCTTTCATTGTCGACTACCAACCTAGCAAATGAAATAAATACAAGAATCAAATAAAAATACTTGTAACGTTTAGGACTTCCCGGTTCCCATTGGAGAAAGGAAGTTCTAAACCAAGATTTTATTTTTTATTTTTTATTTTTATTTAAAAAAAAAAACGTGTGGCAATAGCAAATTACAAGGTTATAGTGAAGTTTGTCTGGAACTGGAAGCACCAGAACCTGTAAGTCAACAATGTTACAACTTACACAATCATAAAGATTGAATAGAAGGGACAATTTATAAGGTTTATATATATAAAAAACTAAAAGTTGTAAGATCTTTTTAAGATTGGAATAAGATTCTCCAAGCAGAGCAGTGGCAGGGAGGAATAATATTAAAATGGTTATGGTTTTACGTTTTCAGAAACTTTCCTTCACTATCTTCTTGAGAACACTGATATAACTTTTTCAGGGGAACTCATTGTCGCCACGCATTTGAACTGTCATTTGTAACATCAATTAAATCATTTGATCTAGGATGTATAGAACTAAGTTAATTATCAAGTTGGAAGCTATCGATCAACAAAATTTACCTTCTGTTGTTTGTACTTGTCGTGAATGGCATTAAGGGAGCAACCATTAGTGTTGAGTTGCAAGTCCTCCAGTGCAAGAACTGTAGTTTTCAGCTCTGATGCTTTGTAACTAGTATAATGCTCCAAGGTTGGATCCTGCAAACAATGGGGAATGTGTCCTTCAGAGAGTACTTCTAGTTATAAGAAAAAAAACAATAAGAGGGAGGGACGGAGGGGAACAAGGATTGCAGACCCATGGATGGACTGATTGATTGAGGGTCCATCTGGCAAGGAACACAGCAGATGCAGCAATGAGTGAAGGTAAGAACTTCAAGAAGTTGTACTCAACAAGACTCAACTCTGCTAAATAATTTGCTAAGAATTCTAGTTCTATACAAGGATCCTGTAGGCCAACACAATTGAAGTACAAATCAGTTTTTTCCCCCTTTTCACTGATTAATGATCATATTGAATTTTTTATATGAAAATGTAGATAGTGAAGATACAATACTTTGTAAGTTGCTTGTGCCGCTTGAATGAATCTCCTGCAAAATTGAAAATTAAGTTGAAAATTAAGTATAAGATTAGTTTTTCTAAAGAGAGGCGGGTGAACTGTTTGGGCTAAAGCCAGAGTTCGTGTCAGATGATTAGTCACTGGAGTATTTAGATTTTAGAAGATGGTGTCAATTACCTAAGAAATGTTTTTGTGGTTGGAACAGATAACTGAAAATACAAGAAATTCAGAATTTTTCTCTCCATTTTCAAGACCTGTCACATAGCCAGAATCAGGAAATTCGTATAACAGAATATGTAATGTAACAAACATTACTGACCCTCTAATGAACTCATAAATGCTATAAGTAGCTGAAGAGCCATACCTCTCCACTTGAGTAGGTATTATCAGTGATGAAGCAAAATTCTTCCACTCTTGGTGCGCAAATCTCTTCATACTTTCTTCAAACCATAAAAGAAAAGTTCTCAGAGTCCTTAATGACAGAGTTAGATAATAATAATCAATGTTACAAACATCACCAGCCTTATTTAAAAAGTTTGGTGCATATTTTAGGCTCAACACGTATGGCTACTTTTTCATATTTATCAACAATGCCGAAAACAGAAAAAGTGCCTTTCTCTGGCACACATGCATATGCGCCTTGAGTGAAACATGATAATGTGAGACAGAGGATCATGGTCGACAATTACTACTATCAGAAGAGATGTATGAAACATAATTCTTAATTTCCATGGAATAAGTTAAAGAACTTACGATGCAATTAGCATGCAAGAAACACCAACTAACTGGAGTCTTTGTTTTTCTATAACATTGTGGAGAGAAAACGATCAATGAGGCTCACTGTGAGGTACAGTGTGTCTGGGACTAACTTATATTCTTCAGAAACCTGAAACATTATGAAAAAGCTATAAATAACAAGCACATCAAATAGCCTAAAGTTTAGTTCATACTAACAAAATAAAAGGAATGAAAAACCAACTCTTTATACACTTCAAGAAAGCACAGAATATCCTTATATTCAGAAATTGACAAATATATGATTCTTTTGAATGAGGAGAAAAATAAACAGTAGACTTTGTCTCTGCTTATGAGAAAAAAGTTCTGATCAACAACAAATTAGAAATGCACCATAATATCTTGAGCTAGGCAGAAGTTTGCAGCTTTTTCAGCTTCTTATCCTACATTCAAGCAGTTTGAGATGCAAGTCACTATTTCGTTATAATTTAACTGCATTGACTTACCTCCACTAACCAGTCAATCAAAATCGCTCGCATGCTTGGGGTAATATCCCGCTGCACCTGTTCCATATAATTAGTTGAGGGTCTTCGGTTAAGCTGCAGAAGATAATGTGATGAAATTAGTATCAAAGTTTGCTGGTATCATCAAATAAAATTTACAGAATAATAAGATAGAAAAGTGTTCAGTGCGAAACAGGAGTGCTCGCATGGAAAAGTTTGTTTTTTTTTTTTTTTTTGCTAAGCGCATGGAAAACAATCATATACTGGCATTTACTGGATGAAAATCGCAGCACCAACCTCGGTAACACGTATATTCTTGTATATGTCTGGGGCATACAAGCTACATATTCGAGGATCTTTTAGGTTTGAATCAATATCCACAACATCTTTCGAGAATCCTAGTTTCTTGCAAACGTCATCTTCTACTGCAATATCCAAGCAAAACCAACATAAATTTACAGCAGAATATTTTAAGGGCTAACTAGCTGTTTTCTTCCAAAAACTGTAATATTCTACAAAACCAAGACATTATTGTGGTTGTTATCTTCATTAAATACTAGAATCATATTAAAATAAAACACGCAAAATGCCATATTTTCAGATGAGGTTCCATAAACATGAACAGACTTAAAAGCAATGAGCATTATGATATATATAACCCAGAACAGTAGTAATACTTTGCAGTATCTTACTGTCTGTTAACCTTAGAGCAGTCTTGACACCTTTTAAAACAGAGGTATGCAATTTCCTAGACAGCTGGACCGCATGATCTGTATCCTTTCCTTTGATGATTATAGAAAGAGCACAAACCTTTCCTTTTAGGGCTTTGGTGTCCAAAAGGCATTGTAAAAGCCTGTATTGGAAGCATTGAATTTTCTACAGCATATTCTCTTGCACCAAGACACGTAGGTTCTGCTACACCTCTTTCATCCAGTTTTACTGGTAAACTGTTTTCATGTGCTTCCATCATCCTTATTTTTGATAAGTCTTCAGCTAACTTTGCTTTCACATCTTCTTCATCCGATGGAATCCCCATGAAGATATTTTCAACCATTTCTTTGTTCTTCTCACTAGGATCTCTAATGGTCTGTTTGGTGGTCTGTCAACCAGTAATAATAAGAGAAACTTAAACTATTTAGTAAGTCCAAATTACTTTGCCACTAGGAGAATAAACAGATGCAAAAGCCATTCCAGCATTTCAGACCCCTATCAGGAAGAACTTCATCTTCTCAGTTGTTTATTGGGGTAATATAATGTAAAGAAGCTCGAAGTTCCTAGATAAATGTTATTTGTATTTACTATTTGGTGCATACGAAATTTGCAGACTGAACTTCAGGACGAAATCAGAAGATGTCCTCACCTGAATTTCGGTTACATTTAAGCAGTCGATCTGCATACCATTAGCACTGACATTTGTTACATCTTTAAGCACTGCCCTTCTTTTAGGCTGAAGGCCAACAGTGGCAGCCACACAAGTCCTGTTCTCATCCGATGATGCACGTTTGGAGTTCATACGAAGAACACATTTTTGGTCCTGCTTGAAGGATGGTTTTGAAGAGCACATTCCTTCTGCTCCCCTCTGTGCTTTAGCCCGTGCTCGAGTAATTCTTCCTGTAGGCTCTTCAATACTTTCAATAGGTTCATTTTCTTTACTCATACTTGTTTGCCTTCTAGAAGAGCAATGCATGATTTTCAGTTTGAAATTTTCTTCATTGAACCTGCAGTCCTAACACCGAATCGTTGTAACATGATGAAAATAATACACATTAAACTACAATTTTCTAGAAAAAGAAGACAAATTTTATGACTTCAATCAATTCTCGAGCAGCATAAGCTCTGCGATACTATGAAAATTTTTTGACTCCAGAAACTTTAGCCTCATGCATACTAGAATTAAGTTTTTCATTATATGAAGAATCAATGGAGTCATCCGAGGTCACCCTTTTCCATTTTCAAATATTGGAATCTGAGACCTTCGGAGTCCAAAACCAAAGACTCAATTCTCAAGTTCCAACAGAGGAAATGGGTATTCGGGAAGTTTGGCACGGGATTTTTAAGTTATAACATCTCTGCAATGCTTCAGCACTAGCAGTATCAATAAGAAAGATTGAATCACCCTAGAACTCTAAATTAGAAATTGCTTTACTATTTAAAAGTTCACTTTCTTTCAACGTGTGGTTTAAAAAAAGAAACTGAATTTAGTTTTTTACGGTATTCTCTGAGTAAGCCAAATAGAGGATTCTAAAACCTAAATAGCAATTTGATACATTTGAGCATTTATGCTATTCTTAAATAAATAAATAAAAATTCTTCAATCCCTGGCCGAATTCCCAGCTTAAGTAAGTAAATAATAATAAAGAAAGACCGAGAGTCCAAATCTCCAAGACTCCATTATAATTGCTCAAGAACAACTAAAGCTTCATAAGAATAATGTAATGCACTTGAAAGTTTGAATAAATCTCAATTACTAAAATAAAACACAAAACCGAGCTTTGATAAAGTTAACAAAAGAAAAAAAAAAAAAAAAAGGAAGAAGAAGAAGAACTATTCGAAAAGAATAGAAAAAAGAAGCTCTGTCATAGATCTAAAAAATTGAAATTCTTAAACTCCAGCGATCCAACAACCAGCATTACTAACCAAAATAATTGAAATGCAAAAAACCAATAGCTACGGTTAAAAATATTTAAAAAAGAAGAAGAAGAAGCTTACTGTGTTGCGGGGAGCTCCGAGACCGCAAATGAAGAAGCGTGGAGAGGTTTTCTCTACTATCTTTTTTGGCCTCTCTGCCTATTTTTTCTCGATTCTTTGAGGAAAAAAAAAGCGAAAAAGCTAGAGACAATGAGCTGAGCTGAGCTTGAGGCTTTTAAGAGCGTTAGGTTGTTTGATATAAGCAGAGAGGAGCGTAGCTTTCTGGGCGGGACGCTGCTACAGTTTGAACTGCTTTTAAACTAAGGGTTAATTTATTATTTTGTACCTGAATTTGACTTTATATTCAATTTAATACCTAAATTTGTTTTGTACATACCTAGGTTTGGCTTCAATGTTAGATTTGATACTGATATCAAATGGCATCATATGACTTAATGAATAATTTACATACATACTCTAAGAAAATTTTAGATAAGTATTTTTATAACCAATCGAGATACTGATCCAAAGAGAGGTAAAAACTGATAACTCATAAATTAGTACGGACTAGCTGAGCAAAGCTAAAAATATTTTGAACCAAGTTTTATAATTTTTAATATATTTTTTAATTTTATAATTTTTTAATGTTTTATTTTGTTTGAATTAGTCAGATTGAGAGCCAATGATTTGACTCCAAAAACATTGATTCAGAGGCTAAATTGAATATTGAAGCGTAATTCAAATACTTAATTAGGGCAAAAAAACAAAAGTATCAAATTAAAAAAAATTTAGGTACCAAAGTGAACCTTGTATCCAAATTTAGACACCAAATTGAACTTTGAAACCAAATTAGGATACCAAATAGTATATTAACCCTGAAAATAAATATAAAACAGATCTTTTTATATTTCCAACTTATCTTTCTACGTCCGTGCTTTCATTTTTTTATTTGACTTTTTTTTCCTTCTTTTGAGTTGACCCATGAAGTAAGATTTGTGTATCCCAATCACTCTGCGCCACGAATTTTGAAAATAGATTATAAAACGATTTTATTTACATAACTTTTATGTAATTTTCGTGAGAATTACAATTTTATACATTTATTTGAATTATTTACTTATAATTTTAAAAATTAATTAAAAATATATGTAATTTCTTTTACAAATTATAGAGGGTTTATCACTTATCAAAGCGTTTCAGTAATAAATATTTTTATGAATAAAGTGTTCAAATATTTTAAAAAAAAATCCAAACTATTTATTTTTTTATGGGAGTCTTTATACTTTTAGTATTAACCCAAATAAACTCTCATATTATTACTTGTTTTCAATTAAATCTTTATATTAATAAAAAATATTTATATTAGATGCAGGGGTAGAGTTAAAAGGGTTGGCAGTGCCTGATCTCCCTAAAATAAACAATTTCACCTTTAGTCTTTTTAGAATTTAAAATTTTTAAATTAGTATATGATAAAATTATACTTTAGCCCCTAATAATGAGAAAAATTAATTTAAATTTTTAAAATTTATAAAGATATAAGCTATTAAAATGGTGAAATTTCACTTTTGATATTATACAAATATATAACTTTATTTCGGTCCTCAAAAAATTTTCTAGCTCGCCTTTAGTTAGATGCTTGTCGAATACAATTAAAATTAAAGTTTTGTTTAGATTTAAATAAAAGTTATTTAATTAGTTAATCACAGTAAAAATAATAAATTTTCTAGATAAAATAGTAATTTTTTTATAAAATGAAAAGAAAAATTCTTGCTGTAGCAAATGTATGTAAAGTAAATATTATTCAAATACTAATTTCCATTAAAGGTAAATATTTGAAATAGAGGAATTCAGGTATCAAAACAAATACTAAAAGCCAAACATGGAAAGCTTATTGCTTCATGGAAGTTTCCTTGGAATGAAGGCAAACAAAAATCCAAAATGTACCCGCCGGCAATGAAAATGAAAATTTAAAATTACCTATTTTATAATTATCCGATATATAAGTTAAAAAATTAAAGCTCTAACGATAAATTTAGCCTTTAATTTTTTTTGAGTTAAATTTAATTTTTCAAAAAGAGTTAGTTTTGACCATCAATCTTTCAAAAATAGTTAAAAAAATAATTTAACAAAATACTAATTAAAACATTAAATTTTTAAATATGGTAGCTCACATGAAAAGCAACGTGTACTTCATGCATTTTTTTGAACATTTTATAAATTTTATATTATTTATTGATGTGACATATAATACACATATTGTCATGTTAGCATAAAGTACATGTGGACTGTCACGTAAATTGTTATGCCAATATCGTTAAAAAATCAATGTTTTAGTTAACATTTTTGTTAAAATATTATTTTACTCTTTTTGAAAGGTTAATAGTTAAATTTAACTCAAATAATAATAATAAGGGTGAATTTGACAAAAAAAATGTAAACACTAAGGGCTAAATTTATTACTATACCAATAAAATATGTATTTATTAATGGGCATAATAATAAATGTAGCCCCTAATATTTGTCATTTGTGTCATTTTGGTCTTTTTTTAATTACTTTGGCCTTCAAATGTTTAAATTTAGTTTTTTTTTATACAATGCCTAGAATTAGGCCTAACCCTCCTCATCCTTAAATAGGATGATAAATATATTTCAGTGTGCTAGAACCCATGTCTTCTTGCACTGGAAACAATGTCAATGCCAACCAAACTAAGACTTAGTTGACAACGTTTAAATTTAGTTGAATTGATATTTTTAGATAAAAGAAAGTTGATTGAGTCGTTAAAATTTTAACAACCCATGTTTATTTCATTACTGATGTAGATACATTTTTTAAAAAATTAAACTTTTTTTTTGAAAATTTTCCCATATTTTTTTAAATTTTTATGAAATATACATGGACTATCACATGAACTACGAAGTCTAACACCATTAATTTTTAATGTTGCAATCAACTTTTCCATCTGAAAAATAGCAGTTTGACTAAATTCGAAAAGTTGAAGACTAGAGTGATGGAAGTGCTAATCTAGAAATAAAAATTTAAGTACCACTTCTGACTAAAAAAAAATTTAAGTATCAAAATGAAAAAACAAGTATAGTTTGGGGGCAATTTTTATATTAAGCTAACTTAGTTTTATCAATTAAGTCTTAGTTTACAACAACTAGAAGAGTTGAGACGAGAGTTCAAGTGCAATTAAGGCCCCATCCTTCATTGTGTTTGGGATTCTAAAAGTGCTTTTGTACCGCAGAAACAATGAAGAACACTTGCTTTTTTGAGTTAAAATTGCGAAAGAAAAGTGTTTTTCCATCCAAACACAAAAAGTTGAGATTTAAATGTTTTTGGCTTCTGACTTTTGTGTTTGAAAGTGAAAATTATCAAAATATCTTTATTAATATTAATTATTTAAACGGTATATAAAAAATTAGATTAATTTATATTTAATGTACTAATATATTAGATTATTTGAATATCATGTATCATTATATTAATTTTTAAAATGTAATTTATCATCATATTTAAGTTTTAAATATTTTTATACCATTAATTTTATGAAGAATTATATTAATTAATTAAAATATATTTAAAATATATACATTATGTATCATTATATTAAATTATTTAAATAGCATATAACTAAAATAATTTTTAACTTTCTACCATCATATGGAAAAATGATATTTTAACATTTAATCACAATTTTTTTGTTCAAAAAGAAAAAAAGAAAACATCCAAAGTAAAACATAAACTTATCCGTTTTGTCTTCTCATTGAGTTGGGAGCCTCGGCCACCATAATATCGTACACAACCCAGCAAGGTTCGTAAAAAACTTTCCATTTAACATTCATTCTCATAGTAAGGTCGGCCATATTATCCGCTATTCTATTCTTTTATCTTGATACATGTACCACTTTAAATTCCTCTATTCATTCCAATAAATCAGTCACTCTCTTCCCTAACAAATTCTGATCTCAAGTATAACCACTCAGCAGGTTAACTGCTTCTATACAATTCATCTCTGAAACAATCTTCTTAACTCCTCCTCCCACGCTGGCTTAACTCCCTCAAACCCCCCCCCCAACTCAGCTTCCAACATCGGACAAATCCGTATTTTACGAGAAAACTCCCAAAACCAACGTCTCCATTATCCCTGGCCACTCCCCTACCATAGTAACAAACGAGCTCACTCCCACAGCTACATCAATATTTAATCACAATTTTTAACAAAATAAAAAAACATTAAAATTCACAAACTACGGCACTTTTTTCAAAAGCATTTTTCAATTACAAAAACTAGCGGATAGAGATAAGAGTGGGCAGAAGCGGAGCGCCCAAGTACGTAATCCTTGTATAAACTTTCATTTATTAATGGTTAGTTAATGCGTCGAGCCCCCCAAGTGCAACACCATGTTTTGTGATAGAGACACCAAGAAGCCGACAGGCAAGCATGCCCCCCATTTCTGTTTACAAATCAATCATTTGCCAATCTGACCAATTAATTTCGACATTTCAAAATTGTATTAACAAAGTAATATATATTGAAACCTTGTGTTTGTCTCATTGAAGAAGCCAAGAGTTAATGTTCCAAACCACAGCTACACTAAAAGACAATGCTTGGGAGTTCTTTGGGACTCTCACCATTCTCAAACCAAGGCAGGATTTCAAAATATCAACTCAACCATTCATCACTTAACATGTGTTAAAATGCTGTACCCAAAAACAAATTTTTGTTAAATGGGGAATTGCATAGGGATTAGGATGCATATCTATGAAAATTACTAGTTTTTTTTTTCAATTTTGTTTAAGTACACCATCAAAATTAATTATTATCAATATTAAACTAAACAATTAATTCAATAAATCAATTCAATTTATATAAGTAAGACTCAAATTTAAAATTTTAAAATTTTCAAAACTTCAATATTACATTAAGACAAAGATTCCGTTAATTTACTCAATCAACATTATAAAATTTCAAATAACTTAATGTTCTTGTATAAATTATTTATGTTAGTGTATTTGTTACAAAACATTATTTATTTATATTAATGTTCTACCATAATAAATTTGATTAAAAAAGTACTCATTTCTAGTGGAATTAAAGTTAAAAATGTTATAGTCAATGAATCCTTAGTTTGTTGGTTATCCTGGGTTTTTGAGTACTCAGGTTTGAGTCTTGCCATTTCTAATTCTGATGTATAGATCATAATCCCATCGCGCCTGTATGCCATGTGTGGGTTTTATTTGATTCTTTTTGGATTGATCTGATTTTATCCGATTCTTACACCATTTGTTATTGTAATTAATTTAAAGCAACAAAATACCGTTATAACTATCTAAAAATAGAAAGTACGAAAACCTGAGAGTCCACAATGTTATAGATGGAAAATGTTGAAGCTACATATGGGGACTAAACTAATATAATATAAAGCATTTATCTAATACATGTTGGTGCGGAACTTTTGAATTATTGGTGAGAAAAATCCCAAACACACAAACAAAACATGAACATTTACTCAAATAGAAAAACCAATCAATAGGGCAATACTCCAAGACATGTATCAAGCCACTATCTTTAAGGTTCTATTCACCTCACTTATACTTAGTGTGCAAATGAGTTTCAAGCAAATGAACCTCAAGGATACAATAAAACTCAATAACTATTTGTGTTTTGCACTAGCAAAAATAATCTACAAAGCATTTGAGCAGAGCATAACAGGGAAATCAAATTCTATTCTTTATAGAACAATATAAGAATTATAAAAGACGGAGGAAAAATAAAAAGAACTTATTTTAGAACTTTTTAGTATATCATTATGGTCACAAAACTAACAAAAAAACTTTGTTAGAAAATTTGTAATATTTAGAAAACTTTGAGGCATATTCTCGATTGGTAAAGGTGGAGAGTTGAATCATAAAATTATGGTTTTATATTTTACTCCACGAGACCTTTACAACGACATATCATATGCTCAAAATGGTTGAGTGATGAATGAGAAATTGATGCTTAAAGTAAGCCACTTGTGAATATTTGTTGAGGAAAAGAAAAGCTTAGATCCCACATTGATTAAATATCAAGTGTAAGATATGTATATATATGAGAACCCACTTAAAGAATGATTGAATGATTAAGCTTGAAATTTTGTCTTGCGTGCAGGGGTGGTGTAGATCCAAACCCATCGGGGTTGGGCCGCACTTGCACAATGTAGACAACGTAAAATGTTCGGACCGGTTGGGCCCAAGAACAGCCTGTAGATATTTTAAGCCTCATAATTTTTTTTCTCTCAACAAATATTATACAAAATATGTTTTAAAAGGACATATATCTTGATTTGATTTGATTCAAATTGATATAAAGGCTCTTTTAATGCAGATTTTAATCTTTATTCATGGAAATTTTTAAAATTCCATCATACTGAATGCCTATAAAAGCCTAAAGAATTCTACAGAAGTTTTTGGGGACACACATCAAACTTATTTTGCTATCGAAAATTCTTTTTTTTCTCATATTTTTCAAACGTTTCCGTGATAGAGGAAGGCAATGTTTGTTCGTTGATCACTACAGAGGTGCTACTGCTTCGATCATCTTATTGTTGTATCCTGAGAGATAGTTGACCGACGTTTCTCCAAGTACCATAGAAGTGGCCGAATCTGTCTTAAAAAAACTGTGTAAAACAGGCCTCAACATATAGTAAAACTCGATTCTTTTATTTGATTTTTGGTTTTCATAATCTTTTTGGTTTTTCGTATCTAATAATTTAAATACAAATATTTATTTTATTTTATTTTATTTTATTTTATATAAATATTTGTTTATTTATATTTATATATTTGTTTGCCAACGTGTTTTGTCCAACAAAGTTTTACTAAGGTAAGTGTACTTATCAATTAATAGTATAGTTACGGTGATCAAAGATATTGTTCACACGAGGACTGCAAGTATCGAATAATTCAAATGATCAATTAAAACTAAAATTAACTAATTTAATTAACTAACAAACGTGGCAAAGAACAAAACATGAAAATAATCGAATAACAACCAAGAAACGAAATAATACTTAGTTAAGGATCCGCATAGATTCCATCTGTCACTATCAATCTAAATTACGCAATTTCTTTACTTAACACCTTGATCCGTATGAATCCCTAAATTATGTTAATATCTCTTTTTAACTGACTCTAGGTTGATTAATTAAATTTTTTTAATTAAAATCCCTATTATTGCATTAACTCGTGCTATGGATTCCCCTATTATATTTGACTCTAATCTGGTAGATTTATGTCGTTTTATTTCTAGGATTGCATGCAACTCCACTCAATTATGCAAATCTAATCTTAAACAAGGTCTATTCAACCACTTATTTAAGCACATCGAACATGAATTAATACTCTACAAAAATCAAACCAAGAATTAAGCACACATAATTTAGAACAAGAAACTAAGTATTTATTGTGTAAAATAGAAATCAAACGACATAATTCATCGTAAGGTTTATCTCCCCTAGGTATTTAAAAAATCTATTTATACTCAAAAAGAGAAAACTCAAAGGTATAGTATAACTGAAAGAATAAAAGAAACTAATAATAACTTCCTAAGAAATCAATTGGGAATCTTCAATCTTAACAGAAATTTACTTCAAAGCCAGCTTCAATGGTGTTTTTCAAGTTGTTTTCTTGAGTATTCTTTAATGGGACCCCCCTATCTTCTTATTTTTGTCATATATATACGTCTTAGAATGCTTGAAAAACCTAAAAATCATGATTTTCTGTTGTTCAATGCACAACCAGTTGAAATCGACACGACCATATGGTTCACACAGCTGTGTGAAAAGGTGCAGCCCGTGTGGCTCCTTCAGCTCGCTCTGGCGCTCTAATTTTTGCTTGTTTTTTGCTCATTTTGCTCCCAAGTGCTCTACTAGGCATTAAAACATGAATTTAAAGGATTAGAAGTATAAAATTCATAATTAACATCAGATGATCACCAAAAACGCATTAAGAATAATGTTATTTTTAACACTTATCAATCATCCAAATAAAATCTCACACAAATTTATAAGAATTCTCATGTCTATTCAGAAAAACATAATTTTTCAATAAGTGTTTCTTCTGAATAATCACGTTACTATATAAACATAACTATTCAAGTAATTAATTCTTTGTTAAAAAGAAGTGATTTAACTTTCATATTTAAGGAACATAACTCATTATTAAAAAGTCATAACTCTTTATTAATAACCATAAATTATAACTTTTAAAGTACATACATATTTTCATTTAGAGTTATTGGAACACTATATATATGTTGGACATTCCATTAGTGCAAAAATACTTCAATCCTTTTATTTTGGAAGTGTTTTTAGAACAGTTTTAAACCGTGAATGTAATGACCCAAAATTTTCTGATTATCAAAAAGTGCATTTTTGGTCTCCGTTTCTAAAAAATAGATTTGTAAATATTTATTAAAAATATTTACGAAGTTAAGAGAGTGATTAATTAAAGTTTAATGAAGCAAATTAGCTTAAATAAAGGATAATTAGATAAAATGATTAAATTGAATGAAGTGTAAAAGTTTAATTATAGAATAAAAAAATTAAAAGGACTAAATAAGTAAATAAACCAAAAGAGTGCCAAGTGTATGGCAAAAATAAGATACAAGTATAATAAATATAATACACACATTTGTAATGCATATATTTATTTGCTTATTATTTAAGTAAATATTAATGTATTTATTATTATTAAATTACTATTATATGATAAATAAATAAAAAGTTGACAAATGTATGATATGTATAGTGACATGTGTGATACTAATATACATACATTTGTAAAATAAATGTATATTTTCTTATTATATAAGTATATTATTAAATTATATATTATTATTAAGTAAAAGATATTTATATAATAAATAGATTAAAGAAAGACAAATGTAATAATATATGTGTATACAAATGTAAAATAGATATTGGATATTAAATAGATATTTTATTATACCTATTATTAAGTTATTATATATATATATATATATATATATATATAAAGTAAAAGAAATAAAAAGAAAAAGAATAGAAAAAGAAAGAAAGGATGAAACGAAACAGAGAGCAGGGGAAAGAAAGAAGGAAGGAAAAAAAGAAAGAAGGAAAAAGGGAAAATTGGATTTCAAGGCTTGAAAGTTAAATAGGTAAGTCAATTTAGCCCTTTTTACTTATTTTTGATGTTTTGGAAGTTTTGGGACAAGGTTTTGATGAAATTAAGTGAATATTTTGAAAGTTATTAGATTTTTAAATATTGTTCATGTTGAATAAAAAGATGAATTAGGGGTTAGACTGATAGGAATTAAAGTTAGAAATGAAATAAGGATTGAATTGTAAATTAATTCATAAGTTTTATGTTGTAGGGACTAAATTGATGAAATTTCGAAATTAGGAAAATATGCTGGAAATTTAATAGTTAAGTATGAGTTTAGTTAAAAATTGAGTAGAAATAAAATATGAATTAAGATAGAAAAGTAAGTGAATTTAGTTAGGATTAAATTGAAATTAAAAGTAGAAAATTAACATTTTGCACTAAGACTATTTTGGACAGCAGCAGTAGTCTAAGTTTGAAAAATCACCAAAAATTGTAGAAATTTAATTATAGGATTAATAAAATATGGAATTAAATATTATTGAGTCTAGTTTCTTATAGAAGAAACGGTGTAAGCAATTGAATTGTAAATTACGAGATATAATGAATTTTGTTAGACAATATCAGAATGAATTCGGGTTCCCCTGTTCTGATTTTGAAAAATCACCAAAAATTTAATAAAAATAATTAGAGGCTTAAAGTTATATTTTTAGAATTCATAATGAGTCTATTTTCAGGAGAAATCAACGGGAATATTATCCGAGCTCTGTACTGTGAGATAATTAATTTTTAGTGAAGAAGGGTCGGAACTGTCAGATAGCAGAATAGGGGTGAATTTAAAGAATAAAATTTACCTAATGGATAAACTAAAAATTATGAAAATTTTATGGTAAAAATATATATGAGTCTAGTTTCAGGGAAAATTAACGGATCTTAATTTTGAGTTCCGTAGCTCGAGTTATAAATAATTTAGTGAGTATGACACAGATGGACAGCTTGAATATTCATAAAAGTAAATAATAAAAATTATAGATAATGTTACTTACAAGTGTGTTATATACACTAAGAATGTGGAATGGAGAGGAGGAGGAGGAAAAATATGTATGAATATTCATCTAGCATGGCTAATTTGCATGTTTTAGGCTCAGGGACTAAATTGAATAAAAGTAAAACTTTATGGGTAATTTTGTAAAAATTTCAGAAATGACCAAATTGCATGAAATAGATTATTTTATTATTTAAATTACAAAATTGAATGAAATTATTAATTTTAGTTCAAGATCGAGGGAAAACATGTTTTAGGGATTAAATTGAAAAGTGTTGAAATTATGGAAAATTCTGATATTTTATAGAATTCATGGATTGTTATCAATATGTATGAGAATAATATCTAGAAATAAGGATTAAATTGCAAGAATTTTATTTTCCTGACCCTAAGGATGAAATCGTCATTAATTAAAAGTTTAGGGGCAAAATGGTAATTTTTCCTAGAGCATTAATTAAATGCATTAGAATATGAAATGAATGAAAATGATGATAAAATTTATTTATAAAGATCCGGACGACTCAAAAATGAGACTTGATCGTGGAAAATAAAAGATATCGGATTAATGAAATTATAAACACAAATAAGCAATGAAGTAAGTTTGTGTAACTTGAATTGTATTTTAAATACTTGAAATATGTGGTTATGTGATGAAAGTATGATTTGAATGTTCAATTCATGATAACTGATGAAATATTACTAATACTCGATATAAATTGAAAATAAAGCCCGATTGAATGAAAGGAAAATTCGATGGATCTCTGAAAAGGAATTGACGGTAAAAAGGATCTAGCCCGGACGGGTGATCCTATTCTGATACAATCCTCCCGAAGAATACGTGTAAAATGGATTTAGCCCGGACGGGTAATCCGAATTAGGGTCTAAATTTAGCCTGGACTGGTAATTCAGATCCAAGCTCATTAGAGTAATTGTCATTGCAAGGGATTTAGCCTGGACTGGTAATCCCGACAATACTCTATGAGTTTGTAATCCCACTGTAAGGATGAGGTTCGCGGGAGTGTGCTCTCTGATACCATGGTTGAAAGATACCATGGCAACGTGACATGAAAAGAATAAGACCATGGTTGAAAGATACCATGGCAACCTGATATGAAATGTGTAAGACCATGGTTGAAAGATACCATGGCAACCTGATATGAAATGAATAAGACCATGGTTGAAAGATACCATGGCAACGTGACATGAAAAGAATAAGACCATGGTTGAAAGATACCATGGCAACCTGATATGAAATGTGTAAGACCATGGTTGAAAGATACCATGGCAACCTGATATGAAATGAATAAGACCATGGTTGAAAGATACCATGGCAACGTGACATGGCAATGTGACATGAAAAGAATAAGACCATGATTGAAAGATACCATGGCAACATGACAGAAAATGAATGAGTAAGACCATAGTTGAAAGACACTATAGCATCATGTCAAAGATAAATAAGACCGTGGATGGGAGACGCTATGACATCTATTAAACAATTGATATTCAAGAAATACTTATCAGATGACGAATGGTTATATGAAATGGTTGTGTGAAATGTTTACAAGAACTGGTCATATGGAAATATATGTACAAAATAGTTGTTTGAAATAATTATGAAGATAAATAAACGAAATAAGTATAAGTACATGGAATATAATTTATGTCAAGTTTGATATAAACTATTACCGGAATAAATATACATAAAATATATGGAAATGATGGAGCATGAAATATTGATATAATGAAATGAATGATATATGCTTACGAAGAAACGGTAAGAGCATGATATGTTTCATGACATGTACATATATAATTATCTTTGATATGTTGATACAAGGAAATTATGTAAGTTGAGACTATTATTAAACTCAAGTGCGATATGTGGAGAAAATAAGTATATCAATGTTGAATTTAGATGAAATGTGTGCAAGTATACTAACAATGATTTTGTTTGACACTTAGACAAGTACCAAACTATTGATTGAACGGTAACATGTTTAATTATAAAAAGCATTGAAATAGTAAGTACTTAGATGAAAATAAAATTTAAGATTTTGCGAATTTTTTTTTATAATCCCGATTTAATTCCGGTTGGTTTCTAATGTATGTTTGGGGCTTCGAAGGCCCAATAGAGAGACGTTATGATTATTTCTAAAATATGAATAATAAATGACTTAGAATTATCTGAAAAATGTTCAGTAAACTCCGGTAATGCCTCGTACCCTATTCCGGCAATGGATACGAGTAGGGGGTGTTACAGTGAAACTGTTGAAGAAGAGAGTGTATGATTGTGAAATTAGTTGAGCTTAAATCACTTATGCTATGTTTGATAGGATTGCTATTTTTTTACACATATTTTAGTATATAGGTTAGTAATAGATTAATTTAAATGGTAATATTTAGTCACTTCTGTAACTTGTTTTCAGCAAAGTGAACGAAAAATTTTCGCTTATTTTGAAGATGTCTTATTTTTATAAAAAAAGTTTAAACTTATCTTTCTAATTTCAAGTTTAAATTTGTACTAATTATGTCGATTGAATCTTAGCTTGATTGGTATGAGCATTGTTGTCAATGCAGGAGACGTGAATTCGAGTGAGCTGAAACGTATTATGCTTTTATTTATAGATTAGAAAAGAGTTATAAGTAGTTCTATATATTATATTGTTAAAAAAATTGTCTAACTAAACTATTCTTTATAAAGGTTTGTATTGAGATTTTAGTAGCGGATTCATTTCTTTGGGCTTTCACCCAACAACATAATGGCCGTTAAAACCCACCTAAAACCTCTGAAATTCTTTAAGAAAAAGAAAAGGAAATGAAACTGCAACGCCGTTTGTTCCTTCATCGCCTCCAAAAGCTCTTCTTCTCTGCTCCATCATGGCCCATGCCATCTTCATCTCCTTCCTCTACCAGCATCAGCCCTCACCCCGTTCCCACCCGAACCAAAATTTCCATCGTCTCCAATTTCCTCAAAAACTCAGCCATTTCATCTCTCGACTCACCTCTGGACCAAACGGGGGTAGACCCAGATACCTCTCTTATCTCTTCTCGAAATTTGTTGCATGATTTATTTCTCCGGGCTGAAAAGAAACCTGGATTGAAATCCTCTGCGACGTTGTTTGATTCGATGATCAATATTCTTGGTAAAGCTAGGGAGTTTGAGAAGGCTTGGAATTTGGTTCTTGATGAGATCGGTGATGGAAAAAAGGTTTCCACTTTGGTTTCTATTAATACCTTCGTAATCTTGATCAGACGCTACGCTCGCGCTGGTAATTTCCCTTTTGATATATTTTACACAAGCCGCTTTAGAAGTTTTTTGAAGCATTCTTATTGGTTTGCAGTTGAATTTTAGTGTTCTTTTGGAACTACTGATGTTTATGCAGTTCAAATTCTTTCAGGTATGCCTCATCCTGCTATCCGTACATATGAATTTGCTTGCAGTTTAGATCAGATTTACCATTCTGATTTGAAAACTGAAGTGTTTGAAATAATGTTGGATTGCCTTTGTAAGGGAGGGTATGTTAGGTTGGCATCTGAATATTTCACTAGAAAGATGGAATCTGATCTTTGTTGGTTTCCATCAATCAAGGTTTGTAACATATTATTGAATGGATGGTTTCATTCGAGAAATCTCGAATATGCAGAGAGATTTTGGTTGGATATGAAAAAGGCTGGTGTATCACCTAGTGTTGTAACATATGGTATTCTTGTAGAAGGATATTGTATGATGCATTGTGTTGATAGGGCGATGGAATTGGTTGATGAAATGAAGGTAGTCGGACTTAAGTTGAATTCTCAAGTATATAAGCCAATTATCAATGCATTGGGGGAAGCCGGTAGGTTAAAGGAGGCATTAGGGATGATGGAAAGGGTATTGTTGTGTGAATCCGGCCCTGATATTTCCATGTATAATTCTTTAGTGAAAGGTTATTGCAAGGCTGGAGATGTAATAGGTGCTAGTAAGATACTTAAAATGATGATTAGCAGAGGTTTCATCCCAACCACTACAGCCTACAATTATTTCTTTAGGTACTTCTCACAACTTGGGAAAATCGAGGAAGCTATGAATCTTTATACGAAGATGATTCGATCCGGTCACACCCTGGATCAGCTTACGTACCATCTTTTGTTGAAGATGTTGTGTGAGGAGGAGAGGTTGGACTTGGCAATTCAGGTTAGCAAAGAAATGAGATTGAGGGGATACAACAGGGATTTTGCTACTAGTACCTTGTTGATTCATTTTCTATGCAAAATGCAAAGGTTTGAAGATGCTTTTGCTGAATTTGAGGACATGATACAAAGCGGTATGGCTCCGCAATATAATACTTTCCAGAGAATAAATGATGAGTTAAAGAAAAATGGAATGACTGAGATGGCAAGGAAATTATGTGATATGATGAGTTCGATCTGTTCTTCCAAACAATTACCTAATACCTATGTTGGAGACAAGGACTCATCTCGAGCAAGGAGGAAATCAATAATTCGGAAAGCTGAAGCAATGGCTGATATGCTTAAGACAAGTAAAGATCCAAGGGAACTTGTTAAGCATAGAACTTTATCTGAAAATGCTGTATCGAGAGCAGGCCGGTTGATCGAGAATATTAAGAAAAGAGCTAAGGACACAAGTTTGAACCGTTAATGCCTAAGACCAAAGCAAGCTTCAAGAAATAATCGATCGATGCATGCAGTTGTTTCTAGATACCATATGTTATCTTAGCTTCCACGGAGAACTTATGGGAAACCAGTTATGGAGAATTATGTTTTGCAATTAAGATATAAGATGTTATATGTGATGTACTGTTATGAAAGCTTGTTTAATTTTGAGCATGGGGAAACAAGCAATGTCATTGAAAATGAAAAGACCATTTTTGTACTGCACAGACTGGGATGTCGACACAGTTATAGCAAAAATTGATGTGCAAGCTGGAGCAATCGATAAAAATACTATGGAGGCTCATGTACTAAAAGTTAAATTATATTTTGCTCCTAGGCAAATTTAGTCCATTTACATTAAAGTAAAGAGTAAATTGATCCTGATAAAAATTCTTTCAATTTTTACTGTTAAAAAGTCAGCTCTATTCCATTACAGTCTTATTTTATTTAACCAAACATGCTCTTAAAGCTTCACATTTTCTACATCTTTTTTTAATACTCTAAACCATCATATTAAGTAAATAATAAAGAATTATAAAATTTGGTTTAATTCAATTTAATCCGATTCAACTTGTTCATATAAACATATCAATAGATTTTTTGTCTTATTTAAATTAATATACCTATCAACTCTTGATTCAATTGATCCAATAGTTGATAAAATTTCAACAAATCTCTAACATTTGATACGAAATAATATTATTTTATATTCATTAAAATAATCATAATTAATAAATAATTTTAAAATACAAACAGTCACATATTGACAATATATTTACTTTGAAATTAACAACTAAAACAAGCAAATTACTATTTTTTAAAAAATTATCAACCTTTTACTTCTTGAAAACAGATAATTGAATAACTTGTCAACAAATTTATTTAACTATAATTTTTTTTTGTCAATTAAAAAAAAAAAAGAGGAAGGAAATAACCCAACCCTAAAACTAAAAGCGATTTTGGATTTGGAAAGGCGAAGCTGAGGGTGAACCATGAGCGGCGATACTAGTGATTCCTTCAGTTACTTTGATGGGCGAGAGCCAGATGAACTGATCAGGGCCCTCTTTGGGAAATATCCGGGTACCGATGGTGAAATAACGCACGGTTTGCACTTTATTGATCTGGAAAGCAATAAAGTCTTTATTAGGGCGATGCCACCTGATGCTCGTTCATGTTCCACTGCCGTTGCTTGTGGCAACCACGTTAACGTTATTGGGGGAATACGCGAAAATGATGCTAATTTTCGTGGTTATGATGGAGTAAACGATGTTTTCCAATTAGATTTGAAGGACCTTGAACGTGGGTGGAGAAAAACTACTTCTATGTTGTTCCCTCGGGCTTTTCCCCTGGTTCTTGCTGCTGAAGGAAAGATTTACGTCTTCGAATATTGGGGTTCTGAATCTTTTGGCGAGGTTTACGATATAAGTAGGGATATTTGGGAACCATTGTCGCCCCCTCCGGAAGATATCGATCTATGTGTTCCTGTTCTAGATTCTTCCCGATCTCGGATTTTGGTGCACTGCCATGCCAGTGATACTCTTTACGCTTATTACTATGATCGTAAATCATGGGTTTGCCTCGAACAAAAATTTTGTTACTGGTCTGACTCAGCGACAATCGTGGACGATGTGCTGTATACTTTGATTTATAATTATTCTTGTAAGTTCCGTTCTTTGGAGGCATATAATTTGTTTGATAAGAAACATTTGCCCGTCAAATTGTCATCAGAATTTTCAGTGGCTCCACCACTGGGTAGCACTCTGTATCATTTGGGCAATGGCAAGCTTATTTCGGGTTGGGTCAACCATTTCCATAAGCGTTTTGAGTACATAAGATTTAATATTTGGTGCAACGAGCAGGGAGGGATTCATGCAGCTGTAGAGCATCAATCTGCCATCACTGTTCCATATCCCGAAGATATTTCTAATATATGGTTGTTCTGAATGAAGGTTAGATCCCCCTTCATATCACTAGGACATCATAATTATTCATTTGCCTATGCTGCTTGCCATTACATTTGATTTGCTCTAAATGAAGGTTAGTGCCCCCTTCACATCACTACCACATCTTAATTATTCCCATCCTTGTAGATTGACGGATTTTTCATTTGCCAATACTGCTTGTCATTGCATTTTGTTTGCTCTTGTTGTCGCTAAGAAGTTGATAGTGAGCCTGGAACTTCCTGTATAAAACTTGAGTAATGCTAAGGTATGGAGTAGACGAATCAGGCGTCAGATTTGCATTGTGTGAAAATGTCTACTCTATTTGTTGTTTTAAATGGGTACGAGGCTCCTAGCACCTTTAGAGAACTAGGAACTCAAGTTCTGTCTTGCCTTACCCCCAATAGTTGCTTCTAATTTTTTGTTCCAACAAGAAAATAAAATATCCTGATCTAAACAAAGGCTTAAATTCCTATTTAGGAAGTTGGTAGACTATGACAATGCTTCTGCCTAAAATATCAGAGCGAGTTCATTACCTATAGGCAAGTGAAGATTTAGTAAAATGATGTCCTTTTGTTGGTGATGGATACCACACGTAAAAATGCCAATATTGATAAGGACTATGATAGCCTTGAACAATAAGTAAACAAAGTAAAGCTTGACTGCCAGTTAAATAAAATTAGAAAAAGAATTTGGGTAGGTTGTGTTGGGCCAAGCATGGCTCCCTTTTGGTAATTAGGGTTGGGTCTAGTTGAATGATATTGCCCATATTTTGTGCTGGGTCAGGGGCCTAGCCAAATGTGAAAGGTGTTAGTATCCTGTCTAGGCTCGACTTGTGAGCAGGCCTACCTATGACCTAACTATTACTTAGGATTTCGGTAAGATTTTAAAGGATGTGGCTTGTATATGGGCTAAAAGTAACAAGAGCATTTACACGCAAGATCCGATAAAGTCTATATTCATCACTAATTTCGGTGGGGGGGTAAAGTTTCTACCCAAATTGAATGCATCTGACCAACCAATGGAAGGTGATATTGATGAGTTGAAATATTTGATGAACTACATCGTCAATATGCCATTCGAATCTGTTATCCAAAATTATGAGAATTTCAATATGCAGAATGAATTATCATCGTTTCTTAACCAGCTCAAATCTTAAAACTTGTAAGTTATCTTTCATATATTTATTTTAAAGTTCGATACCTCATATGTTCTACTTCATTGATTTTATAATTTTTTTTTTTACTTATTTGCCTTTGTCCAAATGGAAGTTGGTTTTCTCTTTAAATATATTTAGAAATTGTCACACCTCAAAGTTTGGACTAGAAGTAGGAAAAAGAAAAGAATAAAAAAATTACGTGATTAAGAGGAAGAAAAGCAAATACGAGTTTAGAAAATCCAGGTAAGAGAAATACGGGTTAGAGAGTAGTAACTAGAACTTCGGATTAGCTTAGGTGAGATTAGAATTGAAATCGAGAATCAAATTGAAGCAAATTACTTCAATTGAAATCGAGAAATTCGATTTGTTAAAACAAGTCGCTAGAAATTAGACTACGTTATAGATTTAATTTCAGCATGTTGATATTAATTAATTTCATGCATGTTAATAATATATTTAATCTTCTTACTTATTTGTTTATTCAATTTTATTATGTTCATAATTGAATTTAAATTATGTTAGTATTATTGAGTATATATTACTCAGCATACAGTTATATTTATTTTTGTGCGTAGGTCTCGGATGGGAACTTTAGTAAATACATGGTCAAGCATCCATTTTCTCTAGCTCAACTCGAAAGTCATTTTGTTGCTATTTTGTATGTTGAGTCTTACATATGTAACTAGGTTGGTAAACTTGTTACTTGAATAATTTTAGGTACTTTTGGCGCTTTTAATATTGTTTGGTACTTGAGTCTCTATTGAGTATATAGTTATAAAGCCACCAGCTATTGTCTAGCATAATACAAAGCTGTTGAGTTATAACCAGACCAAATCATAGTAGTTGCATTTCATAATAACAGGTCAAGTCAAATACATGGTTTGATTTGGTATATGTAGTTTTAAAAAAAATTGGGTCGAGCCCGAGTTTAACATATATAATTTGGATGGGGTTTGAACAAAAAATTTAAGTCTGTTTTTTGAACAGGGCTTGGGCAACCACGTTTACGTTCTTGGGGGAATAAGCAGAACTGATGCTACTTTTGGTGGTTATGATGTTGTAAACGATGTTTTCCAATTAGATTGGAAGGACCTTGAACGTGGGTGGAGAAAAACTACTTCTATGTTGTTCCCTCGGGCTTTTCCCCTGGTTTTTGCTGCAGAAGGAAAGATTTACGTCTTCGAACAATTGGGTTTTGAATCTTTTGGCGAGGTTGACGATATAAGTGGGGATATCTGGGAACCATTGTCGCCCCCTCCGGAAGCTATCGCAAGTAATCCTGTTCTAGATTCTTCCCGATCTCAGATTTTGGTGCACTGCCATGTCAATGATTCTCTTTACGCTTATTACTAATGATCGTAAATCATGGGTTTGCCTCGAGCAAAAATTTTGTTACTATGATCCACCAAGGAGTGGGACTCTGTTTTGTCTGGGCAATGGCGAGTGTATTTTGGGTTGGGTCAACCATATCGATATGAGTTTTGAGTACATAAGGTTTAATATGTGGTGCAACGAGCGGGGAGGGATTCATGCAGCTGCAGAGCATCAATCTGCCATCACTGTTCCATATTGATCCAAAGATATTTGTGATATATTTTTGTTCTGAATGAAGGTTAGAGCTCCCTTCATATCACTACTACATGTCTACATCATAATTATTCATTTGCCAATGCTGCTTGCCATGACATTTGGTTTGCTCTAAATGAAGGTTAGTGCCCCCTTCACATCACTACCACATCTTAATTATTCCTATCCTTGTAAATTGACGGATTTTTCATTTGCCAATACTGCTTGTCATTGCATTTTGTTTGCTCTTGTTGTCACTAAGAAGTTGATAGTGAGCCTGGAACTTCCTGTATAAAACTTGAGTAATGCTAAGGTACAGAGTAGATGAATCAGGCGTCGTATTTGCATTGTGTGAAAATGTCTTCCTTTTTCCAAGACTCAGTTTTATTAGGACTATGCGCCGTGCTCTATTTGTTGTTTTAAATGGGTACGAGGCTCCTAGCACCTTTAGAGAACTAGAACTCAAGTTCTGGCTTTGCCTTACCCCCAATAGTTGCTTCTAGTTTTGTGTTCCAAAAAGAAAATAAAGTATCCTGATCTAAACAAAGGCTTAAATTCCCGATGAAGTACTTAGGAAGTTGGTAGACTATGACAATGTTTCTGCCTAAAATATCAGAGCGAGGTCATTACTTGTAGGCAAGTGAAGATTTAACTGGCCCCGGGAACGTAAAACCTTCATCACCGCACTTGTTCCTTTTAGTCTTCCTTTCTGTCTTCTTGCAACATCTTGTTTTACTGGTTTACAAGGTTTCCTTATCTTACTGAACAGAAATTTTTGCAACATGCATATGATAAGAAGCAAGGTGAAAGTGCAGAAAATATAAATATTACTAAGTGAAAATAGATTTATCCAATAGACTGAATTTGATTTGAGATAGTGAATGTTGTTACTAAGTGAGCTATTAGCTTGTTGAAATCAGTAAGAGAGTGGACAAAATATTACTTAAGAATATAACTCTAATAAATGGGAATTACTTAGTCCTACAACTAGAGAATTTGAAGTAGAGAAAAAGTAATTAGTAGGGGACAAAAATGTTTATTTGGAAGTTCTTGTTAAATATTTTGCCATCCTATTTTCGATTTTGTATATCATATGAATCGTATGTTTTCTTGGAAAGTAAGAAGGTTTGGGAGTGATAATTATATCTGTATTGTTTTTCCCTCGTTTCTTTGATTTTGTCCTTGCGTGCTTGACTGATGAAGATCCAACACGTAAGAAGTCAAAAATGAAAATGGAATGAATTACATATGAAGATGAATGCTGCAGACTGCAGATGTATATCTGAAAAACCATTAATAGATTATGGAGACCGTTTCTCCTGTTGATGTGGTCTGCTGATGGATATGTGTGTGTATATATTTTTAATTATTATTTTTATGGACCAGAATGATTATATTATATATCAATAAAAAATACTTTAATTTTGGCTAAAGGGTACAGAAAAGCCCCCCAAACTTTTTCAAAAAATCAATTAAGCTCGCTGAAATTTTTGTTTTCACTCAATTGAGCCCTTGAACATTTGAATTACAATCAATCGATCAAGCCCTTTGACCGTTAAAGTTAACGGTCAATGTTACAAAGCCAAGGGTGCTGGCTTTCTTCAGACTGTTTTTGCCACGTGGCCATGTGGTAAAAACATGCATTTTATATATAAAATCAATAGAAAATTATAAAAATATTATACGATTTTCTATGACTTTTTATAAATGTTTGTTGATTTTTTTAATGTTTTATACATTAAATACTAGTTTTTGCCATGTGGTGAAAACAACCAGCAGAAAAATGGCACTTTTGGCTTTGTGACTTTGATGGATAACTTTAATGATAAAAGGGCTTAATTTATTATAATTCTAACGTCTAGGGGTTTAATTGATTTTTTTGGAAAAGTGTAGGGGCCTTTTTTGGTTTTTGTCCCTTAAGCCTTCAATTTTCGCTGCAATGATATAAAATTATATTCCTCATCTGAGATTTTTTTTTCCCTCCCTTTTAGGCCTTAGTTGGAACGTGTTGGTGCATGGAGTTGAGTCAAGACCCATGTTGATGGTGAAGAGAGACTTTGAAGACGCCGTCAATTATTTTGGTTAAAACTTTGAAGTTGTTGATGTAATTGGATGCTTCCTTTTTGGATACCGAAATATTGACAAAGTTAAAACTATATAGTATTGCGATTTTGCACTTTATTCAGTTCTTTTAAGGCCGTCTCTCTTGCCCTTCAAATAACACCTATTACGTGGCTTGAATTTTTATTTTTTAAATTAAATAAATGTATTTGAAAATTAATTAAACTTTCGAGGGGCGAATTCAGGGGTTGGCAACGGGCCGGACCCTTAAAATGGAAAATTGTTATTTTGGCCCTATAAAAAATTTTAAAAATTTAAAATATTGATGAGAGTGAAGTATAGTGGTAAATTTTAAATTTCACGTAATTTTGCATATTAGTCCTAAATAATTTAAGAAATTTAAATTTTCTACTAAATAAGCATTTAACAAATCGATGGATTTAGAAATAATCATGAATGTTATATTTGGAAGTATTTTACTATCCAATTTATGTAGCGTTTGGGAACTTAGTTTTAAATTTTGGATTTGACAAATTCATACTTTTTTTATATACCATTTTAAATATATATTATATTGAAACAAATACATTTATAAAAAAATAATTTAAAGATCATCAAATTAGAGTAATGATTTAGGAGTATTTAAATTTTGGTTAAAATTAATTGGTCAATTAACTAATCTAATTCGTTCAAAGATTGGTTAATAATTTTTTGAAAGTTCAGCTATTGGTTAATCTGGCTTGAAAGCGAGTAATTAACCAAATTAATCGAACTTGATAACTAATATCATATATTATATGCATTAGACTTAGCTTACTGCCCACCTAATCCCCAACAGCGGCTCACCCCAGCATTCCTAAGTCCTACCCAATATAAACTCAATCTAGTATAATTTATAAGCCCAACCCAAGTTAAAGTATTGGGACTGAATCCCCAACTTTCAAAAAATACAAGTACTAATAGAGATATTTAGCCGATTATTTTA
This sequence comes from Gossypium arboreum, assembly GCF_025698485.1. Taxonomy (NCBI): domain Eukaryota; kingdom Viridiplantae; phylum Streptophyta; class Magnoliopsida; order Malvales; family Malvaceae; genus Gossypium; species Gossypium arboreum. The sequence continues at coordinate 135,344,750 of NC_069075.1, forward strand.
ACCTGAAAGTTTCAGGGATGGACTTGCTCAATTGGTTTGCAGACAAGTCTAGATACAAAAGCTTGGACATAAGTCCTAGTTCCAAGGGTACTGAAAGTTTATTCCTATTCAAACTAAGATAAAGCAAAGATGTCAACTTCTGCACAACCCCCAATAGGAAGACACTACACCTTGAAATTCATTGTCAAGTCAATGAATTTTAGGGTCGGGTAAACAGCTAAATATTTAAATATTTTTCCTCTAAGTCAGTTTTTTTCAAGGTGGACTCTCTTTAGACTCTCTTTAAGCTAGTGCAAATTTTCAACCCTTAAGGATTTGGCCCAATAAGCTGGTTGTCATTTGCTGTGAAGTATTCAAGTTATCCACCATGGCAAATGCCTTGCAGCAAATTTGTGTTAATCATACATGTTTTAACTTGAAGCTTTATTAAGTGAGTTTTGTTGTTTGATAGTGTGATACAGGAGTCAAGAATTATATTGCAGAATATTGCGAACTGTATTTCCCGTAAGATAGAATTTGTTTGTAAATTAGATCGGAGGTTACGAAATTAACTCTGTTAACTCAAAAGATCGAAGGTTACGAGCTTAACTCTACTAATCTTAATAATCAGCTGGGAGCGTCAGTCCATAAGTTGTCAAAAATCCAAAGGTTGTGATATTAAATCAAGAACATAAGAAAGCAAAAAATCGTGATCGTAAATCAGCTTGACAACCCAAAAGATTTTAGTCGGATCTATATCACACATAGAGCATGCAAGAATAGAGCAGCAAGATACTCCATAAATAGTAAACTAAAGTCCCTTAGGCAGGCGAGGAGAACCAAACTATAGCACATAATATTGATATCAGATCATATTTGGGACCATATATTTCAAAAGGTTCACACCAGCTGCAAATTCATAGTATCAAAATTTTTATGGGATTGTAGAAAAGACGAATAATTCAAATGGATATTCTGTGTCTTTTGACATTCTATCTCATAAAAAACTCCATCGTCAACAGATGAATGCTTATTCATATCAAAATGTTCTGGTGCAATGTTAAAGAATTTACAAGTTTACTAAACGTCTAATTTTCAATAAATTGTACTTGGAAAACGCCATCACTGAAGAGGTGTGGCGCAAAAAATCCAAGGATGTTCCTTATTGTGCAGTTTTCCAAGTAGCTTTTTCCTGTTGCTCACATACAATAACACCATTTTGTTCCAATCTAAGGTATCGTGATAGATAATCAAACTCGCGGGAGGAAAACATATTTGCCTGAAGTGATACCAACATAAATATGACTATCTCAACAAGTGTAGATTCGACAGTAGTTCGAAACCCATAATTATACTCACAAAATCGAACTTCAAAGGCTATTTATAACTTATCCTATATCAAGAGATGCAAGTGCATGCATAATAATCAAGAGAAATCGTACAAACATGTCAATATCCCGAAAATTAATAATAGTATGGACCCGAATGATTTCATTAGTCATTTACCTGATAACATCCTTTACCAAATCATTTTGCTGCTCCCTATTCAATCCGATGTCCAAAATTAGTGTCTTTTTAGTTTAGAGACAACGGTGCTTTTTGGGGCAACTGTTGGTTCTTTTTGGAAGATGTCATGGTTGATATCAGACAAGGTCCTCTAACGCATTGGACATGGGACTTTGAGGCCGAGACTCCCTTTCCCTTCTCGTTATCGTTATGGTCTCTATAAAAGAAATCATTGTGGCCTTCTCAAGTGGGCGACATGAATGTTATTTGAGCGAATTAAAATAACTTTGGTGGATTGATTGTTCAATGGAAAGAGAACCAATCAATGCCTTACTTTGCTTCCTGAAGTTCTGTCCGAGTTTAGAAAGACTTTATGTTACACTTAATCCAAAATGCTACAACCTGCCCAACACTGTAAACAACTTCAACACTTGGTGTCAGACACTGTATTTTCTTAACAGCTAAACCAAGATCGAAGGCAATTTCTTCTAAGTAGCAATTACTACCCCATTAGCAGCTTTGATTCTAAGAGATATTTGACCCGATTCGATTGCCGACAAGGGTGCTCGATTTGAACTAGCTTTCCTGAATGACAGGATGCAACACTAATAAGGCCAGAACGATTGGTACGACAGGTGAACTCAGTTTTTTAAACACTATTATCATAAACATCAGTTGCTGTCAAAATTTTGAGAAAGGAATATCACTGCTATCAAAGCCGGGAGTCCAACTTCAACGCATCTAACCAATTGGGGGAAACCATGTGAATAGAGACAAAGTGCATTGAAAATCACAAAAGGAAACTCGTATAAAAAATAATGTTGGATTTTAGGAGCTAGCCAAACACCTACAAATATAACTATCGCAGAAAGCACATGCAAAGCAATATATATATATATACACACAAAAAGCTATCAGCTTAAAAAATCAAGGTTTTTATTTATTGAATAAATAAAAAACTCAAAATTAGGGTAAAAAGTAAATTAGTCCTGTTAAAAATTCTTTCAATTTTTACTGTTAAAAATTAGTCCCAATACACTAGTATAAGGTACATATGGCATACCATATGTAATTGTCAGGTTATTCCGTTATTTACGCCAGTACATATGGCACACTATATGTAATTGTCAGATTATTCAGTAATTTACACCAATTTTTAATAGTAGAAATTGATGAAATTTTTAACAAAAAAGACTAGTTTATTCATTGATATAATGTACAAACATTAATTTATCCATTTTTAAGTAAAAGGGATAAAATTCAATTTTACTGAGACTTGATCCTAAGTAAATCCACTCAGCTCTTTCTTTTGTCAGTTTCACTTATTTCATTGCCAAAAGAGCTACTGCGTGTAATTAAAATTTTTATTTAAGAGAACAGAGAATATGATGAAAATGTATGGTTTTGTAGACAACCCTTTGTTCTTTGATAATTACAAAGCTGCATATAGTAAAACCTTTGTTCTTTGATAATTACAGAGTTGCATATAGCAAAACAAGCATAAAATGTTAGTGTTACGACATTAATATGACGAGATTTTTTCTTTTTAAAGTTTTTACAAAGAATCTTTGGAAGTTAAATACAAGTACTTCAACAAAAGAGTTTAAACAGCATAGATAAACACTGCTTGGAATCAAATTCGAGTCCAACAACATCAATCTTATTAATACTCACTCGCAAGTAGCAAAAGAACAAGGTCACATCAAGGCTCAAATGCAAAGCAATGATATGAAAATTGTTGAGGAGGTCCACTCTTTCGAGAGAAGAATTCGAAGCGTCATCTACTGGGCAGCTCATCAGTCCCCCAACAACCAAAGGCCAGTGCAGAATCAATTTGGTTGAAGGATAACATGCTGCAAAAGTAAAATTTCTGCTAAAGTTAAACCATGGTATCCTCGGATGCACTCAATATTTACAGGATGTTCATTCCCACTATCAGAAACAAAGTTGTTTACCTTAATCTGGGTCCTATTATATGTGTATGTGATGTGAACAAGTCCATTGCTAGCCTCAATAACAGCCGGATAAGAGAATTCCATTTCCAAATTCTCTTCTAGTGTTAAAACTTCATTCCATGAATCACCATCATCTGTGGACACTGCAACTTTAAGCACACCTCTTGAGATTGTATTATAAGCAAGCAAGATGCGACCGTCGCTCAGCTTAACCCCGTCGATACCTAACAAACGCATATCATCATGGTATAAGCCGGTAGGGAAATTGAAGCTAATAAGCAAGATCATTTACAAAATATGCAGTTCTAGCTTACTAAATTTAAGAGCTGCAATGGCATTGCTTGGCATAACTAAAACACACCAACCTGAGTTTGGGTTGGGAAGTTGAGTAGGTTTTGCATAATCCCAGTTATGACCACCATCGTAGGATTCTGACATACAAACTCTACCGATGCCCTCGAAAGATCGCATTAGAACACGCAGTGTTCCTTTCGAAGTAATGTAAGGAACCGGTTGAATCACACTGAGAGACCTATTTTTAACATATATAGGGCCATACTTCTTCCAGGATATACCAGAGTCTGTTGTAACCTGCCAATGTTATAATCATCAAATATGGCAAACTGCATTTCCAAAACATCATCAGCGTCTTAACAGTTAATGTAGTTGAGTCAGTATCACAACCTCAACCCATGACCCCCAAGAATTCCAACTCTCTACGGACGATCCGCAGAGCAAAACCCCATTTTCAAGCAAGATAGGCTGCAGACAGTAAGTGGCGCGTCAATATACGAAAATGTAATAACAAATTATAGTCACATCACACCTTATTCTTAGAAGGTCCTAGTATGCCAGGAGGGAGTTGCTCTCTCTTTGTCCAAGTAACACCTTTATCATATGATCGCTTCATGCATCCACTCCACCTGGATTTATTTACAGAAAAAATGTAAGATAACATAAGACGAACATATATTCGTTGTGATGAAATTCACATATCATGATAACATGTAGAAGGAACAAATACTTCAGGATGCTAGGTCATATTTCTTTTGGGAGAAGAAGAGAGCATATATGGCTTGAACCTAAGATCTCTATCCAGAATTTACTTTGAAAACTTCATTTGAAAACCATAAAGAGCTAGGAATTTACTTTTGAACCTCTTGGCCTACTTTATAGAATAACAACAACTCCTCGGATGGAAGTTTAAATAGCACAGGATTCCACATTGGAACATTAGGTTGTTCGTCGATAACAAGGGGTGGATACCAGCAGCCATCCTGCCAAATCAATTTTAATTCATGCATTCAGGGCGTACAACCTGGTTGAAAACTGAAATCCTAAGAGTATCATATAAAAAATACAAGACAAGTGAACAAATCCATGCACACGTCATAAAAGGTGGAAGCAAACAAAAGATGAGAAGAGTTTACAAAGAGAAAAATAGGTGAATTTGGTCTTTTCTGTTCTATTTTCAGCCTTACATGATAGATACATAAGAATGCAAGCAAAGAAACAAAAGAAAGACGAACACGGAGAAGTGATGCAAGGATGACAAGAAGTCCTTCTTTTCACTTGTATGTACACACACACATATATATATGAAGCACAAAATATGCAAACCAGATATGCAATCAAGTACTGATGGCAGGTTATATCGACTGAACATTCATATTGCCCGTCTCTATCTGCCTATAAAACCACAAAAGAAAGTTTAGTGAAGCAATCGTAGTCATGTCCGGCGAGTGAGTGAGACATTACTTTGTATTTCTGCAACCAAATTTTCACATCAGGTGCTCCTTCATAGCTTCCTCCAAAATAAGCAGCCAAAAAATGGTCTTTATCTACCTGCATGTATTAAATGTCAAATTCTATTAAAAACTATAAACCTACACACTAACACTCAGATAACAGAAATATGTAATGTCAATAGTAGATGTATGACCTCAACAATAGTAGAGGCGTGACAACTTTTGAAGGGAGCAGAAGTAGTGGAAAAGGTGAATTCCTCTCTAAGTGGTCCCTGAATGGAACAAGCCTTCTTCATATCTAAATTCTCAGGACTTCAAATATTCCAGCTACTTTTTCTGCACAGTTTTTCCAGCACGTTTAGGCCTTCCCAAGTCTTACCAAACTATACATACATGCATATATATAAAAGCACTTTGAAGCACCAGAAAGAATAGAACATCAGCAGGCATCAAATTAAGAGAATTCAACCATATCTATGTGGCATTTGAATTATTTTTAAGAAATCAAGGGATGCAGATCCAGAAAATTGGGTGAAACAAACTGGAAACTGGAAAGTAAAAAGAAGAGAAGAAACCCAACATAATGTTTCCTTCTCCTGATTTGACAATTTTCCATATAGAAGACAATATTTGGTTTCATAGAATGGGATCTCAAAACAAAATTGATGCGTTGCTGTAAAAGTAAAACCACAAAAATAAACACACTGATATCCCATGAAGAAAAGAACGAGAAGAGAAGCCGGTTACAATAGATATATTAGTAAAGAGAAAAGTACCTAGTTACAATCGTCGGGAACTCCAGCGGCCCGCACCAGCGCGGCAGAGGGAGACAAAGAAAAAAGGCGACTTTTTTTTTGGTTTACTACGCGACACAGACACAGGTTGTAGTTGACTGTAGCTTAACCTGTTTTAGTGAATGGTAAAGCTAAAATCCAACTTCAGAGTTAAGACTTGATGATGAAATGAAAGAGTAGAAGAAAGAATTACGAACACCATTTACCAAACTCATTGCCTCTAGCCTTGCATCAGTGTTTTCTGCTGCTACAACAATCTTCTCTATCATATCTATCAACCCTTTTTTATTCTTATATTTGTTACAGTTATTTATATATATATATATATATATATATATTATTAAGGTACTTTTTTTCCTTTATATTTACAAAAAAAACTAAAGAAATATTTGTATGCATTGAGGAAACAATCAAGTTTTGAGAATTTAAAAATTACATTTTATCAAGTGGTACCTTTTGTTAGTGCAAATCTGTCACTGCAGTAAATGTTGTTGCTATAATTCAAACAATACCTTACCTAACACTCTCAGACTCTCTGTACCATATATGCGTTGGGGGTTTTGACCTAGTATATAATCTTCTTGGATATTTCATTTTTCTTTAAAGGAAACTAGATAATTTATATTTTACTCATATTTTTCATATGATTAATATTTTTATTATCCAGCTCTTGAATTTAATATTATAACAACACTCGTACATAAATTTTAAATTGGTCCAATATTTTAGCATATTGATCTAAAATACTTAATATATTAATTTATATTTAATATTTTGTTTTACTTTTACATAAAATTGTTAAAAAAATTAATCTACATTAAATAAACACATCTATTATCTATATAAGTTGTCATGTTAAGAATATATTTAGTTAGTCCAAATTAAATATAAATTGTCATTTATTTGAGAGTTGGTAAGAAAGATTAAAAATTCAGATAATACGATTTAAATCTGCGAGAATAAAACTACAACAATTCCTAAAATGGTTGCCTTCAAATTAGTAGTTGTCTTAAGACTTAATAATGAACTCTCAACTCTAAGTAAGGTCTTGCAAATATCAGTGTTTCACTGATATGGATAAACATTTCTGTTGTTCTTTAATTTTTGTTCATAGTTCGTTATTTCATTGTTTGTTGCATATAATCAACACAACCACCTTGTAGTTAGATGTTTTTAATTAGTATAAGAGTTTACCACCAAAATGTAATTGATGTGATGTCGTGACTGATTAATGATCATAGTATCCATAAAAGAAACTTTGTTGGATGGTTTCTCCAAGTTTTAGTAAATTCTTGTAAATTTTCTTCCATATTGAAAATTTATTTGAATTGTTTTTTTCTTGAATATATTATAATTACTATCATTTAAGCAATTATAATCTTGGAAAGTTGACTTTTGATTTTAGACCATAAAAAGGAAATCAACTACCCTCTCCAGAAGTCTCAATTTTTGAAAGCTTGAAGAAATTGATCATAAATCCAAACACCTTCCCAAAGCCTAGATTTCAACACCTCAATTTATTGCTATAAATATCACAATAAAATTCCATTTTTGATAAATAAATAAATTCGCCTTGCCAAATAAAACACTTTTCTAACCAATTTTTCCAACTATCCCTACCACAATGCTCATGGGTTGGCTTGAGTACTTTCAGGTTGAAAATAAAATAATGCTTCGGAGAGAACCTTCTCTAACAGTTTCTGCATTGCAAAGTTGACCTACTTATTTCCACCCATGACCTTAAATCTTCAAGTTTAATGATGTGATTAAACCTATCCCAGCCACAGGGAGGAAGATCTAAACCCATAAAACATAAAAGGAGAAACAAAAGTCAAAAGAAGTTAATCAAGAATGTCCAAGTTAAACATACAAGGTTACAACATATCATGCAATGCATACAACAGACAAGGTTAGCTACCAGGGTTAAACCACAACAAAATCAACACATTGAACAACACCCACAACAGCCACAAACCAGTGATTGTTGCTGATTACAAAGCAAACAAAAACTAATGTGTATTTTCATCAGCTACTACTTTAACAATTGTATGACTTCCACAATTTAATAAACTTGTCATGACTCGCGGAAGAAACCAGGCCAGTCACCGGTGACACTGCCAATGCAGCTATCAGTCCTTCATGAGCCGACAATGTCTTTGTCTTACCCTCCGTCAAATTCCATAGCTCCAAAGACTGCAGCATATCATCAAAAACTACTTGTTAAGTAACTATTTGCAGCATATTCTCATGTGATTATTCATGCACGTATGGTTCATGGTATGTTTTCACTTAAACAGGCTTTCGACAAGAAATCATAATAAAAACTGGCATCGTAAATGTGGGCCGAACAAGACAAACAAGGAAGTTACTTGCCTGGTAACAGCCAATGACCAGCAATGAAGGACTCGTAGGATGGAAAACACAAGAGTGAAACTTGTTGCCATTACAACTCAATTCATGAACACATTCCCCTTCACTCCCTGATCCAAAGCTCCAAACTCTAACAGAGTCCTCACTGACAGATGCTAGAAGCTCACCTGACAAGTCCCAGCATACGGAATGGATCAGCTTTGTATGTCCCTGTTTCAAATAAAAAAACAAGGGTAAGGCAGTCGTGCAGTGGCAGAGTATAAAATGCAGAAAAAAAAATGTTTTCTAGCGGTTTCAACTGACATAGCATGCAGTACATTTACATCCAACTGACATGACATATGTGCACATATATTTATCCACAACTGACGCAAACTGATAATAACTTCCGCTTTTAGTTCTTTCTGTTACGAGATAATGCCTTGGAATTTCTTTATTACATATATGTATGTTTTTTGTAATCCATGTTAACTAATTCACCTGTAATGAGTATCGACAAGTTTGAGTTTCAGCATCCAATATTGATACAACATTCTCCGCAGCTAAAGCAAGATACTTCCCAAAGCGAGGTTGAAATCTTAACTGGGCCGTACCAGGAGCAGTACCACCCTGATCGACACAAGGGAAACAATCTTAATAGCTGCACATCATCCTCAAAGAGAGATCTGAATTCAATTTAGTTGCACTGCAAGAAAACCCGATGCAAGATCATACCTTGAAAACTCTTGCACAACTCCCGTGGTTGATACTCCAGTATCTAATTTCACCATCACCATCACAAGAGCAAATAAGGTCATCCTTAGTTGGGTGGAAGTCAAGTGACATAACATTACCAGAATGTCCCGAGAAGGTACGAAGCGAATAACCAGGCTGCAGAAGAAGTTAACAAAAGTAAATGTTAAAATAATGGAACATACATAAGCTAAAGAGATTCTAATAAAAAGAATGGAATAATGTCTAATAGCATTTTGATCAATTTCTCGACCAAACATGGTAAGCCAGTACAGGCACATGATTTACTTCATTTAATTAATAAAATACCATCTTTTACCATCTAATAGTATAGTCATTTTCATGCATTCTAAGCACAAAATATTTCCACTGTTGCAAAAGAAGAAAATTTAATGACATCAGGATCTAAGGTCGATTCAAACTAGAATTCAAATAAAAGCATTCAATCCTTCAGGTTTTACATTCAGGAGGAAGGAGCAGCAACAATAAAAATATTAAATATTAACTACTTTCCAGTTTCCCGTGAATAGTTAATACAATAGTTGCCAATTACAGAAACCTACTTGGTATTTATAAAGTATATAATATATGTGTTCACTGCATTTTGGAACTTGTCCTTAAATCGTAACAAAGGTGAATTTTCTTTCATTCTAGACATTTCTGATTGTTTTATTAGTAAGAATTAAACCACTCTGAGAAACTCACGTCTAGACATGCATTAAACTAGATGGCATCTTTAATTTATTTCAGTGCAAATAGATGGCTACCCAGAAGAAAGAAACTTAGAATGGCAATAGCATGAACATGTACAGAATGTTTTAGATAACACTTCATTGGGTTCAAACAAGTAAGCATCATGCAAGAGTAGAAGAAGACATGATTAGCCCAAAAGTCAACAATTTTGAGTAAAGACGAAAAATGTCTACTAACACTGTCAGCATCCCAAACTCTGACAGTTTTGTCAAATGAAGATGTTGCGAAGCGTGACATGCTTGGACTGAAACGAACATCAGTAATTAAACATGAATGCTCTTCAAGTGTAGACTTTGGCTTCAAAGTGTCTGTATACCATAATACAGCCTGTGTTGGCGAAGAAAAAAAGGCACAAAGGATTTCACTTCTTAGCATGATTTAAAAAGGAAAACCAATTAAAAACTTGAGATTTGAGAAGTAGCAATGTTCCATCTCTCCTCAGGGTGCTCACCTTTTTATCATGGCCACCACTAGCAAGCAACTTTCCATCGGATGAGAAATGACAACAGGTAACTTTGTTATTGCTCGCTCGAACAGAATTTAATTCCATAAATGTGACACCTGAAGAAAAATTCAAATTTGGCATACTGTAAAATAGCAACATTTCAAACATAAAGCACGGAACTAATCTACAAATGTTCAGATGAAAGGTATCCCTCAAGATTGCAAATAAGGATAGATACAAGTGCCAATACAATAGCTCAATTTCTTTTGGTCAGATTCAATTAGCTTTTTAGTATATAAACCACTATAGCAAACAGCCATCTGATTTGTTAGTAGAGTGTTGAATTCTTGGTTCCAGTAATCAAAAATCCAATCTCTTGTAACCTCAAATGCCAAAAAATACCAATGCGGCAAGATCATGAATTAGTAGCAATAACCAGAAATTAGAAGATCAATTCGGTAAGAAAAACACTAAAAAGTACAAAATTCAATGAGATACACAATGTCTAGGCTTAAATGTGCGTGGTGAATTCCAAAAAGGATGTATCAATTGCCATAATAATTTCACAAACAAATTAATACTGGACAAAAATGGTCAAGAGAATGGAACTACAATGTTCAAGAAAAGTGGCTATATAAGATTTCCATTTAACAAGTCATAACCATAGAAGTTATTTTACAGACCTTTAGTGACATCCACACATCGGCCAACAGCATCTCTGGGATCTGTATCATCATGGGATAAAAAAGATTCAACATTATCATCAAGCGATCCATCCTCCACAAATCGATCCATATCAGCCTGCAATTCAAGATCTTTATCATCCCACTGCCAAAATGGAATTCCATGAGAACACATGCAAGAAGTTCTTAATCCTTCCACAACATGCAAAAATAATAATGTACTCACCAACTGGTTTGATGGTGAAGTAAGCGTGCCAGCACCATCAGCACCAAACATCATCAGAGGCTTGGAAGAACTGCCACTATGAGGCAGGGCAGGCATTGAAATCACATCTCCAGGGGTGTGTGTTGACGGTGTGGAAGGTGCTGAACTTGGGGAAGGACCAGCTGTGTTTGCTGTCCCCGAACTATTGGCAGGGCCTGAAGAAGACACTGGCTGTTTTCTCTTTCTTCCATTCTGGTTTTTTGAAACCTTAAAATTAATTAGGGAAATCAAGTTAGGAGCCTGCTCAGATATTTACTTAAGCCCAGGTAGCCAAGAGAACTTATAAATGCGACCCAAACTCACTCAAACGGGAAAAGAAAAAAGCTTACAATCCTACACTAGAGGTTATTCTTGAAATGTTTCTTAGAGATAAGTATTATAAAAAATAAAAATAAAAGGACAGTAACAGCATGGGATTTTGAAGCTAATCTATCATCTTAGGGACGAGCAACACAGAAAGAAAGCATTCTTGATTCAATCCAAATCTTTCTAATGAAATTGTACCATTATTCCAAGAGCAGGGGATGGAGGAGAAGAATTAATGGGAAATTCAAAAAAAAAATGAGTTGGCCTATCAGCTAGAAATTTCTTCAGCGGGACAAATCTCTACCATGCCCATACTGACCCAAGAACCACAAGGAACGCTCCAGAAGAGTGACACATGGAAGCAAGATGAATTAGAAATAACCAGAAAAGGGCAAACCTGATCATTCCCTCGAAATGAGTTTGACATGCTACCATCCACAGTGACACTTCCACCTCCACCAACTTTATCTTGTTGAAGTAGACTTGGATTAGAAGTCTGTGGTTGCTGATTCAAGAGTGCATGCTGTGAGCTACTGTTCTGTTGCTGTTGCTGTTGTTGTTGCAGTTGCTGCTGTTGCTGTTGCAACTGAGCCAATTTTAACTGCAAGGTGGATTAAATATCTAAAAAAATAGATGACCATAAAACTTATGTGATAGCAAAATACCTAGCAAACAAAGGTAAAACTGAAATTTCCTTTCAAGAGAAAGGGTAGGAAAAACAAACTTCGTACAGACAGTAATACCTTCACCAGTACATCAGCATCTCCCCGATGCATAAGCGGACTGCCTGCCTGCAATGGTGATACATTTGGAACAACATCACCAGCAGAATTTGAAAGGCCCATGGTCCGATTATTATTCAACAGCATTCTCAGTCTTCTATTTTCATCACTGCCAGCTGGTGATGTCAGAGTCTGCTGAGCAAGCATGAGTTGCTGCTGGTGCTGTGGTGTCAACATCTGAAGTTGGTGAAAGGGCTGAGGAGCCTGTATAAAAGGTTTTTGCTGTTGTAGTATCCCAGATCGCAGTTGGTCTAATCCCTAAAAAACGGATAAAATGATAACCATTCAAAAGAGATACATGAAAAGTAAAAGTTACAATTCATAAATACAGGTGATAAGTAAAAACAATTTATTTCCACCAAATAGAACTGTGATACTAAGAGTTATTACCACTCTAGGGTAAAGCGAATCTTAATAAAACTTACTGTTAAAGGCCATCCTTTCAAAGTCAAATTATTACCACCTTGATTTGAGCCTGAAACAAAAATGAAATCACATAATTTATGTTCCTAATTCCTATGTAAACTGAGCCCAGCATATCACAAGAACAAGCAAACAGTAGTTGAGTTGATACCATCATTTTTGCACTATTTTTGAATTAAAGAATTGAACAGAACCTAAGAAAGTGAAACAAACCTACCTGGAATTCCTATTAAAGATCCATCTGGGCCAGTAGCCCTGGGATTCAATACTGGATTTATCTCACTCTTTATGTCCTGCTTCCAGATAAATTTCAGAACATGACAAAGAGAAGCATCAAATGAAAGAGATCAATATAAGAGATCAAATGAAAGAGATCAAACAAACCTACCGGTGTTGTTCCTGGCAATTGCTGACTCCGAGCTTGAACTTGAGGAGACATACCACCGGCAGTCCCATGCAGCACTTGCCTGGAATTTGCATGATGCCAAATTAGTTTATTGCTGTAAACAACTAAGTATTGGATGCTTCAACAAACCCTAAATGTCCTACTGGCTATTTCAGATAAAAGAACGTGAAACAACTCCAAAGTATTTTGTTAGAGCAAACCAACCATAAGATTGAAGGGAATTGCCCTAAAAACTATATCGAACACCTTCTGAAGCATTTTTGCAAATTGTCTTAGTCAATGTCCATGAGACTTTGTTCACATTGCTCTTTACAAAATCATCTGCAGCCAAAGGCTCTTCTGAGTAATAAAAGAAATGTAGAATAACTCACCCTGAAGGTTGGCTGGTTGCTGCAGCAGGCTTCAGTATTGAGGCATGATTTGGATCCAAAAGCTGGCCAACATTCTCACCATACCTTTGCTGTAGGGAGTTCCTTAATGGTTATGACTAAAAGAAGAACATGTTTCTAAGAAATCAAAGGTGATCCACCTACCTTCATGGCCGCATCATCCAAAGAATCCCTTTGAAGTGGCAACTTTAGTCTTTCCTCGTACATCTTTGTTGCCATGGCATTAGCAGTTCCAGCAGGCTGACGCATGAGAGAGTCATTCCCAACAAGTCCATTTGTACTGCCATTTAGGAGATGAGACCCATCCCTTCGTTGTTGGGGCTGTTGCGGCTGCTGGGGAGACTGCTGCTGCGGCTGCTGTTGTTGCTGTTGCTGTTGTTGTTGTTGTTGCTGCTGCTGCTGTTGCTGTTGTTGCTGCTGCTGCTGTTGCTGTTGTTGCTGCTGCTGCTGCTGCTGCTGCTGTTGCTGCTGTTGTTGTTGTTGCTGCTGCTGTTGTTGCTGAGCATGCCTCTGCAGTAAAAGTTGTTGCATCTGCAGTTGTTGCTGATGCTGTTGCTGTGGATGCTGATGCTGATGTTGAGGCTGTTGAGGTTGCTGCTGTTGCTGCTGCTCTCGTGCTTTAATCAACTGCGTCTGCAATACCACAATGCACCATAAGCATCATCATATTTTAAGGACAAATCATTGGGAATGCTCAAGGATTCGATACACTACGTGTATAAATAATTAAACTTTTTAGCAAAATTCACCAACAACACTTGCCCAGCCATCAGGCACTTCGTTAACAACAAGCTATGGCATCCCTTGGGGAAGATAGATCATAAATAAGGCTGCTTTCAAACCAGCTTTTTCCAAAAGCCTAAAGCACCTACTAATCTACCATCCAGCTTTTGGGCTTGGTTTCAAGAGCCCATTTGGAAGTGCTTTTGATGGTAAAAGCTGATTGTTTAGCATTGCTTTTGCTGTCAAAATGTGCTTTTGGACAGCCAAAAGCAATGCTAAACAGGGCCCTAAATCAAAATTCGGAGCAGGTTACCAGTTAATGATTCGATGTAACTATTCTCACTTAAAAGTTCAACAAAAGTAAAGAGCTGACTTACTCAGAGACAAGAAGCCCTACCATATGTTCTAAACATAAAAATGGTTAGAATAGAAATGGACACCATAACAAAAGTGCAGATACCAGATGGAAATTGTTATCAAACCCAACTTCATATATGCCCCCTCTCCCCCAACAAAAAAAAATGCAAAAATAAAATGTTGATGCTAGGTCATCAAAATAAATTGACAGTTTAAAATTGAGAAAGTGAAATAAAATCAAACCAGACCTCAATATAAGATGCAGCAACCTCTGAGTGTTTCTCATTAGTCCTGGCAATGAAGATGTCCCAGAAAACAGACCACCATTCAAAGAGAAAACCTCCAGGTGCATCAATAGCTGGATATCCAAGTTCAGAAATCAACATCATAATCAGTGAAAACAATAAATTTCTTAAGCAAATTTGTTGCTTTGGGTGAAAACAGGGAGAACCTCGAAAGTAAGAACAAGTCTTTTCCGGGTTTTACATAATCCCCGAACCCACATAGTTACTTACCTACAGGATCTGATGATACTTTTCCTTCAGCTTGAAATGCCTGAGCTGAAGCCTTTAAATCCCTCTTCACTAAATAATCATGAATATACACATCTAACCTGTTATTGACAAAAATAAATGACCATAATCACTCATGACAAAAGCAAATAATATTTTACAACACTGTGAGCAAATAAAATTTTTGGAATTGAACAAAATAACACTCAGGGATTTCTGATGCAACAGTATTAAAAACAGAGTACTTAAATAGAACATAAAAAAGAAAAAAGAAAAAACTAAACCAAATATATTTATTCAAGAAAATAAAGAACAAAAATTATGAAAAAGAGCATAACGGTAACTACAAGTGCCAGAAAAGAAGCAAACCCTAGGAAATACCAGCTTCAAAGAGCTAAACTTGAAATCCAAAAGACTCCATGAAGAACAAGCAAAATAACACAGAAATAACTAGAACCCCAAATCAAGCCAAAAAAAGTAAAAGAAATAAAAAGATTGTTGAAAAATGAAAAACCCAAAAAGTAAAACTTTAATAAGAAAAGGGGAAAGAAAGGACTTACATTTTATCAGCTTCCCAGTTGGTTTGAGACATCTCGAAACACTTGAGAACAGTTCCAGATTCCTAGGTACTTGTCTGAAACAGCTTCTCTTCAAGTTTTAATGGCTACCCATGAAAAATAAAAATAAATATCAACCCCAAAATAAAATTATTACAGTAGTACAAAGAAAGAGAAGAATCTATGCTGAGGAATTATACAAGGAAAGAGGCAGAACCTGTCTAGTTTTAGCAATATGAAAAATCATATATATTTATTTTATAGATTTTTAAGGGAAAAAAAGGGAAAATAAAAAAAAAAGAAATTAAGAAAGGGAATGAATTGATAGAGATATACCTGCAATCCATAAAACGTTTATTAGTTTTTTTCAGAGCTTTTCATTCTTTTTCTTTTTCCTCTTTCTTTTAAGTGAATTTATTTTCCTTTTTTCTCTGCTGTAGCTTTTGGTTCGATTTGGCTTGCTGTTGCAGATATCATAATGGCTTTGTTAGTTGAATTTACCCAAAAAGCCCTTTCAATTTATTTAATTCCCCAAAAACAGACTGATTTCATGATGGCAACTTTAAGTTCGAATGACCATTGTAACCTCAATGTTTGCTTCAGACTATACCATGTTTTTATATAGAAAGGTGTGAGTTAGGTGAGGTTAACCGTAATTTCAGAAGAAAATAAAATTCTTACTCCTTTTCCCTTTGCGGGACTTGTATTCTTTACTATTTACGATTAAGCCCCAAATTTGTTGCTTTTTTATGATCTCAACCCTTTTATTTTATTTCCATTTTCAGCTGTACCCTTGTTTTAGCCCAAATCTATATTTGCTGGGTGGCCTAATCTTGATTAACAAATGCTTAATATTGATTCGTTCTTCTTTTATCTTCCTTTTATATTCCAATTTTAAGATTCTGTTTGTTCCCTAAAAGAATAGTTTTTGAAATATAAATTTATTTTTGAAAATTGATTGTTTTTTAAGTAATTTTATATAAAATATATTTTTGTTTATTTGCTTTTTCAAATTTTTGCATTCATCTTACAATGAAACTGTCTTGTAATATAATAAATTTTATTTTTATTGTTTGACTAATAGAGATCATAATTTTTAATACCATGGTAATTACAAAACTAAATAATTATAAATCCTAAAAATATATTTATTATCGAAAATAAAAATTTATTTGACAATACGATTACTAATAAAATTAACAAGAAAAATAAACATCCTAAATAATTTTATTTAGTTATTACACCATTTTGTATTTTTGAGTTATTCACTTTCTAAATTAAACATATATTTTCTCCAAAAAATACTAAACATATATTTAATATTATCATTCATCATTGACCAAATATAAATAGTTAATAATAAATAATATGTTAATTTAATTAAATTTAGTGCGTCAAAACGTATAAAATATTATCACTGATCAATAAAATTTTCAAATTATTTAAACAATATTAATAAAATAACATGTAATTATATTTTAAAATAATATATATATGTACTAAAATTAAAATACTGTTCTTATTGTGTAAAAATAACTTTTAAAACTCAAATTGTTTACTATCATGTTTGAAAAGTCGTATGATAATTAGATTTACGTAATTGCTTATAATTATTCTCGTAATTATTTCAATTATCATCTTCCTCTAAAAATTTGATAATATAATTAAGGTATTTCATTTGCACCCAATTAAGTATACTCACTAAATACAATGATTATTAAAAAATCATAAATGTGGAATTGCACCTAATTTAGTCATTACGTAGTTTTTCAAAGATGTTGAATTTCCTTTCTCTTCAACTTATCTTTTGATGAGAGAAACATGTCAAACCCACGTCGTAAGTAAACGAAAATTTATATAAATATATAATTACTACTAAAAATGGAACTTACGTTTCAAAAATCTTTAAAATTTTCAACTTAATAACTAATTCATTTTATTATATATATTATTTTTTCTGATTAATATAAAATAATAGTTCAAAAATATATTGTTAATATAAAAATATAATATATAATTATATTATTTAATTTGATTAATTGTCCGATTTTGAATCAAATTAATCGGTAACTGAATTTTTAAAAAATCATTCACCGACTTCCGGTCGAACAAAATTCGATCACTGACTGATTAATCAAATTAGATCGATTCAATTAGTTAATTCAATTTTAACCAAACTATAAACACCGTAGACCTAACACTCATGGGCAGTTTGTTTAAATATATTATTTCAACAGTTCAACCAATCAAAATTTTGTTATTATTAAATTCAGATTAAATTGATGTAAGCTAAATACTAATTTTTCACCGCTATTAACAATATGAAGATCGAGTTGTTCAATTCCACCATAATCTAAAAGATAATCCCACAAACAAACAAAAGAAATTGTACTTACGCAATGTGATGTATATATATGGGAAAATGATTGTATGAAACAGTGGTGTCATGTCATCTGAATCTCTTTTCCAATAATTTTATGTCACATCAGTAATTTCATCTTGAATTTCAGTATTTTTATCCCAAAATAATCAAATTCAGATTAAAATCCTGAAATTTATAATGAAATTATTGATGTGGTATAAAACTATTAGAAAATGATAATATCCATGTTTCATACAATACTTTCTCATATATATATAACATCTAAAATAAGCAGATTACAATGTGATCAAATTTCTTGTCATCTTAATAGAGAGACATGGGACTAACACGTATATTTTCCATTTTTCATGCGACAAGCGATGGTAACACTAGAAGATGTAGTGTAAAAATCCTTACTCGAAGAACATCACATTGGTCATCAAAATGACCTATTCAAACAATCATGAAATCGAAACACATTTAATCTCGAGTTTTAAGCACACAATGAATCATTTCAAGCAATTGTGAGTTATACCAAGCAAATACGGAGTTGAATGGCCTAATTACATAAATAGTGAGCCAAGTTTCAATACTCGAATCAATTTCCAACTATTTTAACTTTGATGTTTCTGTGTGTTAGGAACTAATGCTTTGAGTGTAGTTTATTAGTTATTTGTACTTATAATTTTTCAAACATATTGGTTTAATAAAATTTAATCATTCATGTTAATATCATTTTTATTTGTTTTCAGCGCTTTTAGCGCACAAAGCAAAGTGTAAGCAAATATTGCTTTATTGATTGCCTAACGTTTAACTAATATTAAGTTGCATTATGCAGTCGAATCATAATGTGAGAAGACAAGTTATATTAATAGGTAATCTAAAAGGTGCATAGTTTGATGAATTGAAATTAAGCAAATCGGTTAAAGGATTGTTATGCCAGGTGTCTTAAGTGTAGTATTTTTGTCTATGTTAATTGGTATTTTTCGAACAAAATTTGTTTAATAAAATATTCATAATTTACATTAATACTCTTATATATTGTCTTCAATGGTTTTTGCACACAAAGCAAAATGGAAGCAAATATTGGTTTACTAGTTATCTAATCTTTAACTAATACTATGTGGTATTACGTGGTCAAATCGTAATACAGAAATACAATTTATATTAGTATATAAACTTAAACATGTCCTTAGTTTAATCGGAAATGAGTAAATCAATTGAAAGACTAATATGTTGTCTATCAAGTCCAATTGGGTAGAGGCTTTGTCCTGAACATCAGAGTGAATGACTCCCAAAAGATAAAGATATAGATGTGATTAATTGGATTGACAGTACATCAGACATAATTTAAGTAAAATGGACCCTAAATATGTTTACGGATTTATTCACTTGAGGCATTTATAGTGTGACATACCTTTATCATGAGTGGATAATGGACTATGTATGTGTGACTCGTATACTTTGATGTAAGTAAAAGTCAAAGTTCAAATAGATAAGGAATTGAAAGTTGGTGCATTTGGTATACGACTTTTATAGTACGTAGCATCAGTCACAATAATAAAATTCATGGTCCAATAAATGGGTAAATGATATCTTCTCATTGACATTGCATGATAGATAAAAAGCAAACATGGTCACATGTTGTTTTATCTTTATGATGAATGACTTAATTACTATTTGATAGTAATTGACTATTCATGAAGGAAGATGTAATAGTTACTGTGAGATAAAATAAGATCATGTTGAGAGACCATATTTATCCTAAGGAGATTAAGAAAATACTATAAGGGTAAAATACTTATGATAAGGTTATTGGACGAGAACTGATTGAATAGCTTTCCTAATGACATGTAATTAGAGAGAGCTCAGTCATGAAACTATAATGAAATGACTTTGTGACTAAATTAGTTTATAATTAATAGGCAGAAAGTTGAAACTTAATTATAAATTATTTTAGTCCTAATTATATATGTCAAATTGATTACTCTGCTAGCTCATTAAAACAAAAAATAAATTGCATATAGAATCAAATGAATGAAACGAATGAAAATAATAAAGTTAGAGAAATTGATCAAATTCGAAATGAATGTGTTTTCTCACTAAGTATTTAAATGGTTTGAGAATTAATTTAAGTTTTTGAATTATTATTGAATCAAATAATTGAAGTTCGAAAATAAAATAAAATAAATTGGTTATTGTGAATCTATTGAATATGAAAATTAAATATATTGTTTCATATATTTTTTACGTTAAGTTATTTTTACTTTAGCGAATTAGAATTGAGTTGAAAAATTATTTAATTCAAAATTTTAAATTATTAAATTAAATTAAATAATATTTATTTTGAGAAATAGAAAACATGTATCAGGTTGGATTAAATTATAATGTGTTGGATTAAAAGTCTAGTAAGTACATATAATTGGATCTAATACAAGAGAAACCCAAAACCACTTATCATAAATTCTTCTTAGAGTAAAATGTTAGTAGAATTATTTAAACAAGTTTCACACAACTTTAAATATTGTTATTTTACTCGAAAATAGTAATAATTTATTTTGTAAGTGTAAATTCTATTTTAGAGGATAACAATTCTATTGGTCTCGATTGAGAGATAATTTATTTCCTATTGAAAGTGATAAATTATTTTTGGTTTTGTGTTTGATTCATGATTATTCGAGCCTACATTTGAAGCAATTCGTGATATAATAATGGCAGAGAAGGTTGTTTAGTTAAAAGTCGGGAACGTAAAGAATCTGTTTCACACAAAGCACAAGTACTTTTCGATAAAAGTTTATTGTTACAAATATCATAAATTGACTTAGTTTTCAAAATTTAAATTTTTCGTTGTGTTTTCAAAATTTAAATTTTTCGTTGTGATAAAAAAATTAATTTTTAAACAAAAATTTTCTAACAACCTTGTATTAAGTATCAAAGTGGTTGACTCCCAGAATATAGAAACATATTTATGATTGTTTAGATTGACAATACATTAGACATAACTTAAGTTGAATTAACCTAGAACTATTTATGAATTAATTTACTTGTGATGTTTATAGTGTGACTTAATCCTAAATAAGTGGCTGACTATGTGTTCGTAACTCATATACTTTAATGTATTAAAAGCCCGAGCTCAAATAAACAAATAATCAAAAGTTGGTACTTTGAGTATATGACTTCTACGTGACATAGCTTAATTTATAATAGTGGAGTTCGTAGGTTGATTAAGGGTAAATGTCATCCTTTCCTTGACATTATTGACAAATGAAAAAGCAATCTCGCCAAAAACCATTTGTCTAGTACAAATGATTTAATTTCTATGTGTTAATAACTAGTTTTTTTATGAAGTAAGATATAATGATTACCATGAGATAAAATAAGATCATCTTGTCTACACTCTAATCAAATTGTAATTTGAGGATAATGAAAAAAAAAAAACATTTGATAGAAATCCAGAAAACAACCTAAACCACATTGATCAAAGTATGGGTACTAATTTGGTCTAGAAATTATTATAAATACCACAATACTCGGTTTTAAGAAAAAAATTAAATTTTTATTGTGATACAAACACTATTTCTAAATCGATATTCCAACAATTTCATATTCACTAAAAGCAAGTTTTAAGAAATGAAAAGTATGCAAGTTAAGAGCTTTTTATCATGAACCGGTGGTATGAACATAGTAAAGGTTAGAACATTAAGAGAAATACATCTTTACTTTAATAAATTTTGAATTATTGTTTTCTAAAGATTATTTAATATAACATATTTATTTAATAACAAATAAACTATTATAAGATGGAAGAGATTGTTATATTGGATAAAAAATATTTTGCATTTTATAAAATCAAAGTTGCACAATTGTTTGAAATGGATCCTATTAACTTAGAGAGGATCATAAGATTGATGAACGACAATATTAATTGATTGAGAGGCTTTTTGAAGCTAAAAGTAAAAAGGATTAAAGACCATTTAGAACTTGTGCACATTAGAGAGGAAAAAGAGTATGGTTAGAATGTAATATTTGTATATTATTCATGTTTGTATATGTATATGTTAAATCCATGAAAATGTTTTGATTTAATTAGATTGGTGAAACTTAATTAGGGAGTTTAATACTTATTATGTGAGTTTTAAGAC
Source organism: Gossypium arboreum (assembly GCF_025698485.1). Taxonomy (NCBI): domain Eukaryota; kingdom Viridiplantae; phylum Streptophyta; class Magnoliopsida; order Malvales; family Malvaceae; genus Gossypium; species Gossypium arboreum. The sequence goes on from NC_069075.1 coordinate 135,366,939, forward strand.
TAACCTCATAAAGAATTTATTTCTATTTGAGATAATTTATATTAAATACTTAATGTTACGTTTGGCTATTAGTGTAACAACACGATGAAAAAACTTATTTAAAACACATGTATTATATTAGTACAAATTTAAACTTAAAATTAACAAGATAAGTAAAAACTTTTATGCTATATTTGGTTTATATGAATGACATAGCCATTCTTACCTTATCCAACACCACAAAGCCATTCAATTGTTTGGTTGGTTGTAAAGTCTATTCCATTGACTAACCATTGCAGGTTAATTCTGCAAAAACATTGAATAACAATTCAGTGTCACCCCCAATGAATGGCTATTCAATGGTTATAGGAATATGCCAAATTATTTTTCTTCATTTTTTTTTACCCAACTCACATCCTCTAACTTTTTCTCTACCCATCTCATCTGATATTATTTCTCTCATTGTTCTACTCGAGTGGTGATTAAAATCATTGCATGCCTCCATGCTTTGAAGATTGGAGTAGATTTGGGTGATCAAAATGCCATATTAGAATAAGATGATTTCTTTATAATCAAAGTCGGGTTTACAAAGATAAATTTGAGTTGCAAAGAGAAAAGTTTATGGGTTTCTACTTTCCAATAGTTTTCAACACATATTTTGGCTTTTGATAACTAAAATAACTATAATTTTTTTTTTGTGAAATTTTTAGATTTAAGGATGATTTTTATGAAAAACAAAATGGAGAATATGGAAGAAGGCATCGAGACAAAGCTCTTGATAAGTTTTAGGTTGGTGGTCAATGAAATGTAATGGCAGAAGGAAGCAAAAACGATAAAGAAGATGAATTTGGGGGGGAGGGAGGGGAGAGAGAGATTGTGATGTAAATAACAAAAGAAGCAGAAGCAATGAATAAGATGGAGGGTAAATGGGTCACTTTATATATATTCATTACCTATTCTTTAATAGCATTCTAATTAACCAAACAATGTAATACTATTACTCATATATTCTATTCAGACAACCAAATAACTTAATCCCTATTACTTATTTATTTTATTCTCGATTATTTCATTACAGTTTTATTCCATTCCAATGAACCAAGCATGCTGTTAGGGTGAATGAGAGATTTGAAAGAGGGGTTTTATTTGTATCAACTATCTAAGTTTTCAAATTTCAAAAAGTGAGTTTACTTGTTTCGGTAAATAATTTGGAAATTTTCAAAATTCATGAGTAATTTTAACTAGGAATTATAATAGCTCAATTTCCCTTGTCAAACTCCATCTAAAGAGGTGATTTTTCTAAATTTCTTATAATTTTATTTCATTTAATACACATGATCCCACTATAAGATAAATATTAAAACTTTAAAATCATATTTATTTAATTCTAATATACATTTTAAAATCTTATTTCATTAAAAATATTTATAATTTTTACAAATATAATAGTAGAAATATTGAATAAATTTTATATTATTTATTTTCAATATAAATATTGTTATTTAATTTAGAAAAATCCAATAACTTAATATTTATTAAAATAATTATTTATCTAAGCAAAGTAATTATAATTACTAGCCTTTTGAATTGATGAAATCTAAAATACTAACATTTTAAAAATTTCCAATATTTTAAAATTATTCATCCAAATACAATCTTAGTAAAATATAACACTTCTTCAAAATACGAAAAAAAATTTTATTTATTTTTCAAAAATAAGTCATGTGATTTCATATTTTTAAACTGAATGAACGGTTAAACCAATTAAATTCTTAATTTATCAATATAACAATTCTAATTAAAAATTTTAAAAGTAATAAAAATTCGACTAAAATAATTTTTTCTCAATTTAAACAGTCCATGTCAAATTTTAAATTCATCGATTTAAAATCTAGTACACCAACAATTTCCGATACAACTTATTGATATAAATATCTAAAAGCTACTAAAATATTTTAATTAGCAAATGAAATTAGTTTGTTGTTTTAACTCTTATCCTAAAACACGGAGAAAAAATAATACTCATCGGTTTTTTTTTTCTTAACCTTTCAAGCAATATTTTTCGCGCTTTCTTCAGTGAAATCTTCGTCAAAACGCTCCCTTCTTATCTCCTTCAACAAATCCTTTTAAGAATCAGAACAAGAAAAAAACCCTACAACAAAATTCAATCTCAGATTAGGTGAGAATTTCTTCTCGATTTATACACTAGTTTTACTCCTTTTTAATTGTTTTCTCATATTTTCTTGAGTTTCTTGAAACCCACGTAACCGATTCTCGTTTCATTTTGTACTACCGTGTTAAGGTTAGGTTTTTGATGTCGTCACGAAATCGGCGTTTGGCTTCATCGTCATCATCATCGACGGCGAAGAAGCCTTCGATCGCTGGGAATCAGAGCAAAAAGATGGGTGCTGCGAAGACACAATTTAGTAAGAAGAGAGTCGCTCTTAGCGATATAACCAACCAAGGGAATGGGTTTCCAAGCGGGCCACGGGCCATGGTTACTCACTCAAAACCCATGGTTCGTTATTCTTCCACCCCTACTTTCATCTTCTTTTTTAATGTTTTTATTTCCTTATTAATTTTTTTTTTCCTTTGCGAGTTTCTTTCTTGAATTATGGGATCGAGAGTATTCTTGGTCAAGTTGTTACTTGTAGATGATGTATTTACAAGATTATGAAAAGGGATTTACCTTTTAGTTATAACTTTTGGTTCAATAAAGCATTTTCCTCTGTTTAACCATAAACAGAAATGATGTAATATGTTCTTAAGTTTGTAAGTTACTTGAAATTGGGTGTTGTTGGATGTTGGTATGTGTTTGATAGAAACATTTAAGATTCTCGATGTTTCTCATGTTTGAAGGGTCAAAACCGTATATCCGCGTCCTCTTTGAGGTGTTGAGTATCTGTCCAAAGCGTTGGTACTTAAAAAAAAAAATGAAGGATCGTGTTTTCAACATCATTCCTAAGTCCTAGCAAACAAAAGTCGGTTATGAGTTCTGAGTTAACTTTCTAGGTGGATGAAGGTTGATGCATGATTGATCCAAAGGAATGCATCTATGTAATGCACATTGGTTATGGCTGTATTTATCATTTTAGTAAATTACATTTGTTTGATCATAAATGTTTCATAACTTTGGATCTACTTGCCAACAAACTTCTATGTGAAATTTGTGACTTTATCATCGAGATTATCTCTAGAACTCAATTCTTATTTCTACAAAGTCAGAAGGTTAATTACATTTGTTTTTGAAGGTTCCCTGTACCTCCAAAGTTGCCAAGAAGAAGGAAACTTCTATTTTGCTTACCACTCCTAGTTTGGAATCATTTGATGGTGTTTCTTGTATAAATACTATTTGTACAAGAGATGATCACCCTACAACAAAAGTTTCAGCACTTACTTTGCCAAGCAGCATGGATATCTCTCCATGCAGATCACTTTGTGCTTCCGTTTCTTTGGATGAGACAATGTCTACTTGCGATTCCTTGGAGAGCCCAAAGTTTGAATATTTAGAGAATGAGGATGTATCAGCAATTGAATCGATTGAGACAAAGGCAAATGACAATCTGTACATATCAGAGCTCACACAGAAAGAAGGTCCTTTCCATATCCCATGATGAATATGTTAGTTTAGGCCAAAATATTTCTATCAATTGACTTGATTTGGAAAATAAAATTATTAGTATTAATATTTTTGGCCTGAAAATGCTGTTCTTTACACCAACCCAGGAAAGATTTCCAAGACAAACATACATTTGGAGATGGGACCAAATGATGATGCTTTTGTTGTTGATGTGTCTTCCACAGATCCACAGTTTTTTTCACCCAGTGTTCATGTCATTTATAAGAATTTGCGTGCATCTGAGGTATACCGTCCTTTTTTCTTTTTCATCATGCCATTGAGGAGCTGTTTGCTTCATTGTTAGTTATATTCATGCATGGAGTCGCTAAAAAAGAATCAAATATATTTTTATATTAATATTTTCAGTACCTAGAAAACAAGACTTGCATGGGTGTTACTTTATTTCTAGTTGTCTTTCTAATAATCTTTTAGACTTTTACTTTTAGTTTATGTAGAACCGAATTTACTTCTTTTATGCCTGTACTTTTGGTATTGACAAGTGATAACAATCTTGTTTGTGGTTAAGAAAAAAATAGTGATTCATACAGCATGTACGGCGAGTTGTATTCTTGATTCCTCAAGTTCAAATAGATTACATTTCAGTTAATTAATGGCTATTTGAAGTTGAGGATGTGCATATCTATTATCATTTTTAAAAAATTAAATATTCATATACCCAGGAAGTGACCCTATCAAAGTTGTGGCTATTAATTTATTGTCTTAAACTGGGATATTGGTCAACTGGATTATGGTGTAGTTTGTTGTTGTTAGTACATTCTTTGTTATGCTGTTCAAAGTGGGATTGACTGTATTGTATTTGATGCAGAAATAGCACGTACCTATATTTGTCGAATTTTGAGTAACACGACTCTTCCTATGCTCTATGTTTGCTATAAGACTCCTGCTTGATATGTTTCATCCTATTCCTGGTGTTTTGTAGGCCAAAAAAAGGCTTTCTACAGACTTCATGGATATGGTCCAGAAAGATATTAATGCCAACATGCGAGCTATTCTTATTGATTGGCTGGTGGAGGTAAGTTATGGTAGGTTGCAAAATACTAGGACTGTGTACGTAATCCAAGAAATTACCCGTTCGAGCTACTTTTTCAGGGATATCTTTGTATCCTAATGGCCGCTTCAACTATATAAGTGGGATGCTTCATTGCATTAGTATAAATTCGACAACCAATATTGTTAAACACCTACAACTTAAATGTTATTGTGCAGGTTCCTCCCCCCCCCCTTTATATGAACAGTGATCTTACCTCATCATTTCAACTGTAGGTAACTGAAGAATACAGGCTTGTACCTGAGACATTGTTTTTGACTGTGAATTACATTGATCGTTATCTTTCTGGCAATTCAATTAACAGGCAACAGCTGCAGTTGCTTGGAGTTGCCTGCATGATGATTGCTTCGTAAGATTTCATGGTTCTTTCTTGAGAACTCAGTTCTCACTTAATGTTCCGTGCATGCATGCATGTGTATTTTACGTCCTGTGTGTTTGTGTGGGTAAATGTAGCTTGGTGAGAAGAGGATTATAACTAAAAGGGTTATTTCATGCCAGTAAATATGAGGAGGTATCTGCACCTCAAGTGGAAGAGTTCTGTTATGTTACTGATAACACTTACTGCAAGGATGAGGTCAGGTTCCATTTAGGATTATTTCCAATCTTCTTTATTCACCACAATCTACATAAACATATTTTCCCTGCAGATTTTGCAAATGGAATCTTCTGTGCTGAATTACTTGAAGTTTGAAATGACAGTCCCAACAACTAAATTTTTCCTGAGGTAATGCCTCCTTCTTTTTCCATACGATGTGCAATTTATAAATTTATTATTGAAATGATTCATGAAAAATGCCAGGCAATTTGTTTGTGCTGCTGAAACGATCAATCAGGTATCTCTCTCATGGACTAACATATTTAAATTCATTTTTATTTTTGCTCCACTACTAGGTTCTTTTTCATTATATTTGGATGTAAACTTGTACTAGTAGATCTTTGATTCCTAGGTACCCTAGTTAAAAAATATAACAAGATGGGGGAGCCGTTGCAGTGTTCAAGTCATCACGCTTTGTTGTTAATCTCTGTTTTACCTAATGATGTGAAAAAACCGCAATGATCACTGACAGTAATATTTGGCTGCCTTCTGTAGGTTCAATTGTTGCAGTTTGAATGTTTGGCCAACTACATTGCAGAGTTATCACTTCTTGAATACACTATGCTTCACTATGCTCCATCTCTAATAGCTGCTTCTGCTGCTTTCTTGGCCAGATTTATACTCTCTCCTTCAAGAAAACCTTGGGTATGTTTTCAGGCATAATTTATTCGTTCTATACTATGTACTGACTTGTTCAGCTATATGTTTTTCTTATCTGATGGCGATTAACTTTGTCTAATTTTGTATAACTTCTATCAGATGATATATGTCTATTCTTTTTCATTTGTTGGACAGGATTCTATGTTGGGGCATTACACGCTATACCAGCCCTCTGATATTGGGAACTGTGTTAAGGCTCTGCATCATCTTTGCCGTAATGGTGGTGGTGCTAATTTGCCAGCAATCAGAGAGAAGTATAGTCAACACAAGGTGAGTAGTTTCTCCATCTGTATGGTTCAAAAATGTTTACGACAATGCCCTACACAGTTGAGTTAAGTTTTCAGTAAAGTCCTACAATATGAACCTGTAAACATGCGCTTTATACATATACGTATACACACACCTTGTGACTAAAAGATTGTGTAACTTGTAGAGAAATAGATTGATTACTTTCATTATATTAATGTGAACCTGATATTTCATTATTCTAATATTTGATATGGTCCGACATTTTTATCTTGTCTGCATCAGTACAAATTTGTGGCAAAGAAGTACTGCCCTGCATCAATACCGGAGGAGTTTTTCCAAGATGTGTGAGCAAGTAGTAGAGTGTTTCATTTTTGCTGGATATAATAGTTTTTAGATGTAAAAATGTTGAATTTTTGAAGCTTAGAAAATGGGATCTTTATTTCGCTTCCATTTTTGGGAAAAAGCATCCTTGATGTTGCTGCTGAGCTAGGGAAGTACTTCAATTCCATACTCTTGTCTTGTCTGAAAAACAGTTTCATCATGAATTTGTTGATTGACTAAATTGTTTACTGTCTCGATTCCGTATGTACGTGATCGACAACATCCATGGAGTTAGACTTGGAGGATTTATAAGTTTTTTCCTTTGAAAATAAGAATCTATCGATTTAATTTCATTGTAATTTTTTATTTGCGAATAAATAAGAATTTATTGTAAATTATTATAGAATAAATTTTATAGTTCTGTAAAAAAGTAAAAGTAAAATTCATAATCACAGATCTTATTGATGCCACTTGTTTAAAAATTTGCTTCAAAATTTTTTATTTATAAATTTAAAATTTATTTTAGATAGTTAAAAAATTAAGTTTTTAACAGGGTTAAATTATTTAAAATATGTTTCTAACAAGCAATAATTTTTTAAACTTAATTAAAGCAATCTATTTTATACTTTTTAGATATTGTGAAAATAGAAATTTAAACGTAAAATATTATAATTTTTAATATTTTGAATTTATCATTTTAATCAAAATTATATTTCATTATATATTAAATTTTTAAAAAATTATTTCATATATTTTTCGCCCAAATTGTTGATATGATATAATCTAGTTATTATTATTTCAATGGCTGCCGTCCTTATCTATCTAATCCCCAAACCCAACCCAAGAAGGGAAACAAAAGGAGAAATAATATATAAAGGAAAAAGAAGAGGGAAAAGAGAAGTCGCTTTAAACGCAGGCAAGGCAAGAAACAAGCAAGCAAGACGAAAATGGCGCCAGTACTGCAGAGCTCCCAACCTTGGGTTGAAAAATAGTATTATCTCTTACTCTCTCTCACTTTCATTATTTTTTATTTTATTTAAAAAATGGTAAAGATTTTAGTTTCGTCTCAGTCGGCCAAAGCAAGTGAGAGATGTGGCACATCAAGACGAGGTTGTTCGAGTTCTCACCAACACCCTCGAGACCGCCAATGTAATTTCTCTCCTCTTTCATTCCTTTTTTATATATATATATATATTCATGAGTTTTTTTTTTCTTTTGATTACATTGAAAAACCCTAATTCAACATTATTTTCCTTTTTGGTAGTGCCCACATATGCTCTTTTACGGTCCGCCTGGCACTGGCAAAACCACTACCGCTCTCGCCATTGCCCACCAGTTATTTGGGTACTCTTCCTCTATTTTTTTGGGTAAAATTGTTGTTTTACGGAAGTGAAACTTTGACTTAAACCCTTCATTTCGGATTAAGCTTTTTATGGAAAAATTGTGAATTAGATTAACTATTAGTGTTGAATTGAAGATTACTCATTGGTGAACTTTTAAGTTTCTGTTATTAGTGTAATGCTTCACTGTAGTTTTGCTGAATTTATATGTTCCAGACCTTTTACTATTTTAAACTTAATAGTTGTTGATTGTAGAGTTTATGATGATCTTTCATTTCATTTTACAATTTTACACCTAAGATTTTTTTATTAACTTCAGTTTGTCTGAATCCAACTGAAACCCAATTTTTGCAGACCTGAACTCTACAAATCTAGGGTGTTGGAGCTAAATGCAAGTGATGACCGTGGGATCAATGTTGTTCGTACAAAGATCAAGGATTTTGCTGCTGTTGCTGTAGGATCTGCTCAGCGTCAGGGGTATGCCCTCTTATTTTCTGGTGAATAAGATTTCTAGTTTGATTGATAGTTGTTTCTTTGAATCTTTTTAGTGTACCAATTATGTTTTTCTTCCCTTGTATTCTCTAGAGGTTATCCCTGCCCACCATTCAAGATCATTATTCTTGATGAAGCAGATTCGATGACAGAAGATGCTCAGGCATGTTTCTTTTTTCTTTGTAGCCCTTGTGGTATTTTTCAATTCATGTTGACACATGTTAATTTCATTTCACTTAAACTTCACTGCAGAATGCCTTGAGACGTACCATGGAAACTTACTCAAAAGTTACACGCTTCTTTTTCATATGTAACTACATAAGCAGGTATATATATATATTTTTTTCCTCAAGTTTCTTTTTACCCTTTTAACCACAGGTTTAATCTGGTAGATTTTTAGCACTTTAATGCTACAACTGACCTCTAAATCACAATGAAAATTTGAGAACTGGAGAGGAATTCTTAGACATTATGTTATTGAATTTTCATAGGATCATAGAGCCACTTGCTTCAAGATGTGCCAAGTTCAGATTCAAGCCACTTTCAGATGAAATCATGAGCAGTCGTATATTACACATATGTGACCAAGAAGGCCTCAATTTAGATTCAGAGGTATGAACTGGTGTCTTAAAGCTGTTGTATTAGTGATTGTTTGTTAAATGGCCTCTTTACTAAACATATGATGTTTCACTGTAGGCGCTTTCAACATTAAGTTCCATTTCACAGGGTGATCTTCGTCGGGCTATTACGTACTTGCAGGTAAGCCTTGGATTACAATACATTCTCATTATTTCTGGAAATATGTTGTTCCAAGTCTCATTGCTCTTCTACTGTGTTTTGGTTTGACAATATGATTGTATACTTGTTGCAATTTGATCCAGTTTTCTCTTACTGCCTCGTGTGTTGGGCTTTGGTTTGTTTTGCTGCCTTGTAAATAATACTTTCCCCAAGAAGGGTTTAGCTCTCAATTCCTATTATGCAGCTGTAATTGTTTAGGTCAAAATGATGATCTATAACTGATTCCTGGCACCGTTAGAAATAACAGTTTTATCATGCTCATCTCCTATGATATGTTCCTTGTATTTGTTTATTGGTCATGCTGGTCAACTGGAATCTTTCATCCTGTTGTTGATGCTGAATTTTGTGTTATGAAATATTTCAGGGAGCTGCACGCCTATTTGGATCATCAATTTCTTCCAAAGATCTACTTAGTGTGTCAGGGGTAAGTTATATGATTCATTGACACTTAAAATTTTGCAGTGGCAGTGCGTATCCTTAACTAGGGCCTCCTTTTTTATCATATATTTGATGGTTAGATTGATGAGTAGATTTTCATACTTTTTTCTGAATTAAAATTTGGACATCTATACCTTCTGTCTCTCTGTGTTAACTACCTTTATTGATGAAACAACTAAGAAAGTTGTCCTTTGATGCAACATTTTCTTGCTTGAATTTTTTAATTCCATTTTTACGAAGAAAGCGAAATAAAAAATTTACAATAAGGCACCTTCTCTTTTTCAGATTTTTGTTCTATTTAATTGACCTTGGCATGTCTTGATGCTTAAATTTCTATATATCAGGTTATCCCTGTGGAAGTTGTTGAAGCACTTTATGCTGCATGCAAAAGTGGTAACTTTGATTTGGCAAACAAGGAAGTCAATAATGTAATTGCAGAAGGCTATCCAGTTTCTCAGATGCTTTCTCAGGTCTGATTTTTTTGATCCATGATTCGTCACCATTTCTAACTTGTAGATATATCTGATACTAATATAATGATTCTTCCAGTTATTTGATGTGGTTGTTGAGGCAGATGATGTACCAGATGAACAGAAAGCTAGAATTTGCAAGAGTTTGGCTGAAGCAGATAAGGTTACTTTTCCTACATAAGTTTGCTCGTCTACTGCTAATTTCTTAGTTTTGGTAGTTATAGAAACAGAAGTGAGATTACTAAATTGCATGTTGTTTCTCTATACAGATCATGCTTAGTGTGAAAGATGTTTTTCCTGGGCTGTTTAGCATTAGCCAGCCATGAAAGCTAAGATATGGCAGGGGCGTAGATTTTAAAATTTGTTTGCATCCGCATAACTCTGCTATCTTTAAGGAAATCTGCTTGAGTTATACCTTCCATTATATTTTAACTGATTGAAAATTGACCCCTATTAAACATGGCTAACTGCATTGTATTAGAAGAGTACTTTGAAAGGTGGCCATTCAATATATTTTCTTCCCCTCTTGTCCATTGTTTCTTTAATATTTACTTATATGTATAATCAGTTTTTTGGCATATATCTTATATTTCATCCTTGGCATGCAGCGTCTAGTTGATGGTGCTGATGAGTATTTGCAGCTGCTGGATGTGGCCAGTAACACAATGCGAGCTTTGTGTAACATGCCACAGGAATTCTCTTTTGAAACTTAGTGGGAAAGCCCAGTGTGAGATGGCAGATACTTTTGAAGACAAGGAGAGATTCTTCAACCTTTTGGACTGTAAACTGGTACATATTGCAACAAACCTGCTTTTCTAACTTTCTGTCATGCCTGATTGTCATAGATGGGTCCATCCTTTTGAATCTCTTGTCATTTAACATGGATTTTGTGTTAGTTCTCTGTTTAACTTGTCTCTAGTCTATTGCTATAGACGATGAGTCTTTAGCACTCCTTTTTGCATGTTGGTATCATATTAAAACAATTACTTATTTGATACAGTGAAAGAAAATCATGAAAGGGGGGGGGGGGGGGAGGGACCAGAGTAATAAGATTGTTCTCCATTCGAAGCTAATCCTACCGTTTGCAACAGGCTTGTCACAGATATCATAGCATTTGATGACAAGTACTGACATTTTGAAGGGAAGAACAAAATATTATTAGTGGAGCTCTCAATTATAATGTCTGGCGGAGCCCCTAAAATTCAAATCTCCATAGCTCATTATTACCACTGTCCCGGGTTTGTCAATTGGTCTGGTCTCTGATGCCTAAGTTTGCTTCCTTGCAACATAGAGATTTGAGAGTTTTTATTCTTTTACCATTCTAAATTGACAATTCAAAAAGAAACCCAGAGCTCCAAAGTCCACAATCCATCCTAAATCGAAGCAAAATATCCCTCCTATTTTGGAATTGTAAGCTGAAAAGTCTTAAGTACCGACAGATGTTTAAATCATACACCTCAAGGCGGTTGAATATCAAATTGAAATTTTAAAATAAAAGAGAGATTGTAAAATAAACTGGTATTTAAATGAACCAGGAAGGGTCAAATTCAAATAAGCGGTTGGACCCGTCAAGCTTACCAGCCCCACCTTCATACCTTTAATCCCTCTTAAACGTTGTCCTTCATCACCCCAACTATATATATAAAGGTGAAACACCACCGCTCCCTATTATAAGCAAAGCTCCGTTTTATATTTTATCAAGTCTCAGTTACTCTGGGTAGTTATTTTCGGTTAAAGAAATGGCAGTTGATGATTCCTTCATAAAGCCAGGAGCAGTTCCTTTTAAGTGGGAGATCAGACCCGGTGTTCCCAAACAACCACAGAACCCAAAACAGCAACCTCCGCTGCCTCCATTGCCGCTGCCACCACCACCCTCGCCTTTTATAAACAACCAGCGTTCATCACCAAATTTACCAGGACCACTTTGTCCTCCACAAAAGCTTAAACCTCCACCTGCTGGATCCTACTTGCTCCTAACTTCGGAGCCCCAGACTCATTCTTTTAGGTCTACACCACGTTCCCATTCCGAGCGTTGGCGGTTTGATCGACCTGTCCAAGTGCATCTTGAATGTGTTTCACACGGATGCTTCCCCTCACCATTGCTTAGGCGAAAAGGAAGCAAGAGGTGGAGCCAAAGATCTGAACCTGACTATGTTTCTGATCTTGAGACATTGTCGCGGTGGTCGGTGTCAAGTCGGAAGTCACTGTACCGTTCTATGGCTCACCGATGTCTTCCTTTTTATCTTTTAGCTCATCGCCGTGACTCGTGGCTGATGTTGAATGGGTTAGGTTTGGCCTTTTTTATGGAGAAAAGGAAAACAAAAATAGAGTTCGCATAGCTCTTCTTCAACCAATTATGCCTTGCATTAATTAAGGAGGTTTCATAATTCTCTGTTAAATTTAAAAGTATCATAGAAGCCTTTGTATTAGAAGTTTAATTGTATTTTGTCTCATTTGCTTAAAAAATGAGTAAATTAGTCTTTATACATTAGATTAAATGACAAATTGGTCCTTTTTGTTATAAAATTTATTTCTTTGTATTGTTAAAAACTGACATGACTGACAAATTAATTAGACAGTGATGCTTGGCGTGACACGTGTACCTCATTCTAATGTACAAAAATAAGTTTTTAACAGTATAAATGAATTAATTTTTAATAAAAGGATCACTTTTCTATTTAATTTAATGTACAATGATTAATTTACTCATTTTTAATTAAAAACCAAAATAGAATTTGATTCCTAATATAATATATTGATGATAGTTTACCCACTATATATCAAACAGCTAATGATACGAAGCCAAGCAAAAATCGAAGATGGAGTAACTCCCAAATTTAGATGATATCTAATAATGAAAAATCCTAATATATTTAATGATGGAATTTGAAATATGATGTTAACTATTCAATCAAAATCTTTTGCCATCGTTTTGACAAATATTAAAACATATTTTATGGTCGAAAGTAAAGATCCTTTAATAAGAACTTTGATAAACGGAAGTATAATTTAATAATTTAATCATGGGTTTTAAAATATGCATAATGTGAATTTTAGTCTTTAATATTTATATTTTTTTATCAATTTAATTCTTAAATTTTTTAAGTTAAATTTTACCTTCAACTTTTGATAAAAAGTCGAATTTGATCATCAGTCATTTAAAAAGAGTTAAATTGTTGGCTTTTTTAAAGGAAATAACGACAAAAACATTAAAATTTTAAAAATTGCATCTCGAATGACAAGCTACATGTACTTCATACTTTTTTTTTTGAGTTTTTATGAACTTTTTTTATAAATTTTTTGAATTTTAAACATGTAACATCCCTGAAGCCCCCTGACACGGGAATAGGCTAATACAAAACCACACATGTTAGAAGTTTTGAAATAAATAAAATAGAAATTATCGATGTTAAATAGGAAGGTAGTTGGATACTAGAAGGAATTGAAGATACTTGTGTATTGAGAAAAATAAATCCGAGGTATTGACTAAATTTTAAGAAAGTGAAAAGTGTTGGGCCAAAAGTGAAAAAATTAAAAGTATAAATGATTAAATTGAATTGAAAGTAAATAGACAAATGATTAGAGATGTAATATACGAAGAAAGTGTCATAAATCAAGGATGGAGAGTTTCATAAATTAATATTTATGTGAAAAAATCTCATTAATTGTGGCACATTCTAAGCCCTTGGATTTTGATGAAAATTATGAATAAATATGGTCCATTGGACGAAAATGACTATGTTGAGATTTTTATGATATATTTTAATATTTTAATTAATTAATTATAATAGATTTTATAAGAGAATATAATAGAATTCTCTCCATCTTTTTTCTCTTCCAACACTATCATCATTTCATGAAAGGAAAGTTTCCTTTCTTTTATAATTTGACCATTTCCACCATTTTTAAAACAAATCTTTCAAAAATTTTTAAATCAATAGAGAAACTTTATGACAAGTTTGGTTTCATGAGAAAAGAGAATATGTTTATCTTAGAGAAGAGAGAAAAGAGAAGAGAATGTTTGAAGTAAAGAAGTATAGTAAGAATATTGAGATTTTGTCACGGATTTCCTACTAGTTTTATTCAAAGTGTGTGAAAATAATATTTTTTTTATAGAGAAGAGAATGCACATAAAGCTTTAAATCAACATATTACATGTAAGAATTCCTAGTTTATCTTCTAAAAGCAGCTTCCTAACAGAAAACATAAGAAAAACAATGATTTTAAGTTCAGTCCCACTAGACGGATAAGTTCATGCCAACCAATCAACCACCATGTTACCTTCCCTAGGGATGTATTGGAATTTAATAGCTTGGAAATAACTACATAGCATTTTAACCTTCCGAGCAACATTCAAACTTATGTGTATGTGGTATGTTAATAAAGTGAAAGAGAAGAGAAGTAATTGTCAAAGGGTTGATGAAGGAAAGAGGTAGCAAAGGAGTGAGAGAAGGAAAGAGGAAATAAATCCAAGCATTTAAGTGTAAGTACTCCAAGAATTTTGTCTTACCCAATTAAATCTAAGTGTAGGATATATTTAAGTTGTTATAATAATTGTATGATTAAATTATTTAAGAATATGATTATATTTATTATGAAATTGAATAAATTTCAACGATAAAGTGAATATATTAAGTGTAGTGGAATTTTGGTAAAAAGGGACTAAATTGCAAGGTGTACAAAATTTTATATGTGAAATAAAATAATATGTTAGTGGACTTAAATGAAGTGTTTTATGGTAGTGAGTTAAAATTAAAGTGATATTGAAGGGATTTATAGTGGTAATGAAATTTCATATTGCTAAAGACTAAATTATAAAATATTCAAAAGTGACTATGTGTACTAAAATATTGTAATAAAATATTTAAATGAAGTGATATATGGAAGTGAAATGTATTTTGAAGTGACAATAAAGTGATTATTGAATTATATGTTAGCAATGACTAAATTGAAAAGATTGTAAAGTTAAGTTTAGTGAAATTGATGTAAAGATGACTAGTTTGCAAAGAGTGTAAAAGTTAGAAGTGTGAAATAAAAATAATTGAATTGAGAGTTTAAATGAAGTATTTGTGATAGTGAATTTAATTCTAAGTGATATTAAAGTGATAATTTAATGAATATTCATTTTCATGAAAATAATGACTAAATTGTTACGAGTGTAAAGTTTTATATGTTACTAACTATTAAGTGATAGCGATGAAAATGACAATATAAATGCCTAAGTAGATAAGATATAAACATGTTGGATATAGATTACATACCATTAGGAAACTTTAAGCGTGCATAATGATAGTGACACTTCGATGCAAATTAGTGATAATGACACTTTGGTGCAAGTCAATGATAGTGACACTTCAATGCAACTCAGTGATAGTGGCTCTTTGAAGCATTTCAGTAATTTTTTGCTTTGGTGCATTCAATGTTCTTTTTCATATCTTGCTTGTTCAATTGAGTTTGCTTTGGGGAAAATGAAAAGTGTTAAGTGAAATCAATAGTGAATTGGTAAGTGAAAATAAACATTTAATGATTATTTAGCTAAATTCATTATGTTATATTTAAAGTATTGACATGTTAAATCTAATTAAGGTAATGGTAAGTTTAAATTCTCAATGTACTTACTAAACTTTCATTAGCATAACGCGTTCTTTTCTAACGTGTAGGTGAAAAAATTAATTTGAAGCATTTTAGCAAGGATTCAGTTTCAGCACATCTCATCACACCTCAAGGTCTAGAAGTGAACATAAAATATTTCTTTTGAAATTAGTTATAGTATATGTACATAGGTATTATTAGGCCTATTTATGAGAACCAGTCAAAGAAACTTAAAGAAGCTTGAAGAATATGATAGTGTAAGGAATTTTGTTTGGTTATGTCTTGAACATATGATGATATATATGATAATTTGAGATGTTTTAAGGCTTAAATTAGTTGATGGATGTTTGGGAATGAATTAGATTGATCATAGCATGAAAATGAGTGTTTTGGGCATGGTTTAGGGTCCCCTACAAAGAAGTATCGATACTTGTATAAATTGTATTGGTACAATTACTCCAAAGAGCAAAAATGAATAGTGTCAGCGGTGTTGTACCGATACTTGGAATATTGAGTATTGATGATGTAACGACTCGATTTCTAATGGAATCGAAAAATACAATTTCAGGACCTCATTATCGTAAACCAAGTTCGTAAATATTAAATAGAAATATTTACAAAGTTAGTATATTGATGAATTGAAATTTGATTTAGTAATTTAGCCGAATTTGTGACTAATTAAATTGAAAAAGTTTAATCACTATAAATTTTAATTAGAATAAGGCTTGGGGACTTAAATATCAATTATCCAAAGGATTAAAATGACAAATAAACATATTTTAAATAGATGATAGTGAGATGTGATGTTAATTGTCATTAGTTTAAGTTAATTAAAGATTAAAGCTTAATTAAGCATGATTAAGTTAATTAATCAAAATTAACCATAATATAAATAGGAAATATTAGTGGAAAAAGATGGAAATCATCATCTTCTTCAACCTTTCTCATCGTCCACCATTGAAGAAAGCTTAAAAAAACTTAAGTTACATACAACCTTAATTACAAGTAAGTCCCTAGCCATTTTTCTTTTATTATTATTATTATTATTATTGATTTTTGATCATGGGAGCTTATTTAGCTATTCTATGGATTAATTTGATCAATTGGTGAAATTTTAGTAACTTGACATTGTTGAGAATTGAATGATTTAAATGTGAAATTGATAGAAATTAAGCTTAGTTTAAGAAAAAGACTAAATTGTAAAGCTTAATTGTTAGTTTCAGACATTAGGGATTGAATTGAATAAAATGAAAAACTGTTATGAAATGTTGTAGGAATAGAAAGTAGAAGGTACCTAATGAGTAAATGTGAAATCAAATTTTAATCCGAAATTTTAGATTGGAAGTTATGCTTGTCTCGGTTTTAGGGACTAAATTGAATAAATTAAAAAATGTATAAATTGATATTTGTTTGTGAATTGGCTGGAAATTAATTATGTGATATGTTTTGTGAATGTACGTAGCTAATGTTGACACGGAACCTTCAAGAGAGAAAGGAAAAATGAAAACGAGTTACCGAAAACTCTAGTTTGTACAATTATGATTTATAGTCGTATTAATTGATTACAATTTCATGGTATCTACATTTGGGAATGTCAAGGTGTATATAGCAATAATAGGACGCATTGGATTGAGTTGGAATGTGAATTACAGAGAATAAATAAAATATAAAATAACATGAATTGCTTGAAATATGATGTGTGCTATGGAATTGGGTGAAAATGTATTGAATGTTATGAAATATATTTGATATGTTAATAGATTGGATTGTAACAGTAAATATGATTGAGAAATGATATGTGTATTAAATTGTAAATGGAATTGAATATTGGTATCCTTTTTAACTAGTCGGGTTAAATCAGATAAGAATTAGTGTACTAAAATATAACTCGTGAAAATTAAATACTCATTAAAACTGACTTATCCCGTTTAAAATGTCAAAATAGAAAACGGAACAAAAAAGCAACTGAATCAAATATGAAAATCAATTAAATTAAAAACCGAATAAACCTTTTTTTTTTTTTTAAATTTTAGGTTTAGATTTTTTTTACAAACAATAAAGCTAAGCTATAAGTTGTAACCCATTTTGGGCTTTTTATCTTCACTGTTTAACTTCAAACATTCATACACTGCTTTTATGTTTCTGCAATCTTCCTCCTCCACCTAAAACACCTTCAAAATGAAAGCAGCTCCACAAGATTTCATTGCAATGCATAATAAGTCTCATTCTTTAGCTGTTATGTGAAAGAAAAAAAAATCAAACACCCACTGAAGAAATTGAAAGCAAAAGAACTGAATTTTTTGAGCAAACTTCAGTGGAAAGATGTTTCCAACAAAGCCTTTGCAACGCAGCTCCAATGGCATAGTGCACCAGGTAATGTCAATGATGGTTCAAAACCGACCCTTCGATGCTCAACTCGCTTCTTCAACAATTTCAAATCCATGGACAACTGATTCAGTTTCAGATATCTTAAGATCCGTTCCCAAGTTCTTTTTTCAATCCCTTCGTTCCATTGGCCGTCAAAAAGGTTTCCGCCACCGTGCTCCTTTAAAGCAAAGAAACCTTAAACAAGAGAAATTTAAGATTTCCCATAATGTTCTTCTCCTTGGGCCTGCTGCTTATAGAGATCCCGAAAGGGTAGCTTTAGGACTAGATAAAGCAATGGAATTCTATTTATGGGTGGAAAAGTTTTTCGGGTTTTCTCATAATGAGAAAACTTGTAAAGAAATGGCTTTTGTTTTGGCTAAAGGTAATAATTTGAAGGGTCTTTGGGATTTTCTAAAGGAAATGTCTAGGATTGATAATGGGAGTCTTGTTACTACTTCTTCTATCACCTGTTTGATTAAAGTCCTAGGAGAAGAAGGGTTAGTTAATGAAGCATTGGCTTGTTTTTATAGAATGAAGCAATATCATTGCAAACCTGATGTTTTTGCATATAATATGATTATTCGTGCCCTTTGTAGAGTTGGGAATTTTAATAAAGCAAGGTTCTTGTTGGAACAAATGGAATTACCAGGTTTCAGATGTCCACCTGATGTGTATACATATACAATTTTGATAAGTTCTTATTGTAAGTTGAGTATGCAAACCGGATGTCGAAAGGCGATTCGAAGGAGGCTTTATGAGGCGAATCACTTGTTTCGTGAGATGTTGTTTAAGGGTTTTGTCCCTGATGTTGTGACTTATAATTGTTTGATTGATGGTTGTTGTAAGACGAATCGAATCGAAAGGGCTTTGGAACTTTTCGAAGATATGAATAAAAGGAATTGTGTTCCAAACCGGATCACCTATAATTCTTTCATTAGGTACTATTGTGCTGTTAATGAGATTGATAAAGGTATTGAGATGATGCGGAGGATGCAACGGATGAATCATGGGGTAGCAACAAATAGTTCGTATACTCCGATTATACATGCTCTGTGTGAAGCTGAAAGGGTGTTGGAGGCCGAGGGTTTTCTTTTTGAGTTGATCAGAGGGGGATCTATCCCAAGAGAGTATACATATAAGTTAGTTTGTGATGCACTGAATTTAGTAGGAGCAGCCAATTTGATCGATGATGAGATGCATAAAAGAATAAGAGATGGTATCGGTAGCAGATGTAGACAGGTTATGAAAGTGAAACATATGGTATCGGTAGCAGATGTAGACAGGTTATGAAAGTGAAACATATAACGAGTCACATACGGACAGCAAGGATGGTGGAGGAAGTTTAGCAATCAAGGAAAGCTATTTATACTCAACCATGTAAAGCAAAGCAGACAAGAAGTCGGTCGATTGTTGGGGCACTCTGGTGGTAAGTATTACAGAGTGAATAACGAGGATGGTGGAGGAACTTTCTTTCCGCAGATTTTGAAGTTTCAAATTATAATCGGTTTTACTTACTGTCTTATTGTTGGAGAATAATGCTCTCATTGTTGCGGCTCAGGAACATTTTCACCTGCAAAACATTCATGCATTTTGGATTTTCATATCAGTTTCTACTGAATTCCTCTACTTTCAAGTTATCCATCTATTGTATGGTCTTGTATACTACAAAATATTTGTTTTACAAGAATTTGAACTAAGCATGTCAAAACCTTTGATGCTAATTATGGGCTGATGGCCAAGTTGAAATCACTTCAAATATTAGGATGTTTAGTTGACTTCATCAAGACTGTCATTATTTCATATATCTTGTTGCTTGCACAAAAAGAAACTATACTTCAAGCCCCCAGTAAGAGATGAACACATTTGACATATTTGTTATCTCTATTTATTTTATTTTAATATTTATTTTTGTCCTTGTAACATTATTTTTTATGGTCAGTTTTCTGCTACATATGCATGTCCAAGAAAAGTAAAGGCACTGGTGACAACCGTGGAGGCCATTGCATGGTGGAAGTGGTGCTAATCCAGGGGCAACCATTACTGCAGTAGGTGTAAATAGTGGCACGACAGCTGGTCGTGCTTGTGGGGCAGACAGTAACAATAGCAAGGGTGGCTGCAGTGGCGGCAGTGGTGGTGGCTATCACTAAGTATGCTATTGTTTCCCAAGGGGAGGAAAAAACAATAGAAGTGCTGTTATTGGAATAGAAAGGTGTAAATGTTTCCTTTTTCTTGCTTTTCTCCATAGCTTTTTGATATTACGAATTCTAAATTTCAATGGAATTAAACTAAAAAATTGTGGTTCTTTGTATAAGTTGAATTATTGTTTGTAGATTAGGTGAAATTAGCAAAGATTCTGATAACTTTGCGGGCTACTAGTACTTGATTACCTGTATGTAAACTCTGTTTTCTTGATGTTCACTTTCACTGCCTAAAATTCCTCAAGAAAATTTTCAGGCATAATTTGATCTAGAGCCTTGTTTATTTCTGGCTTTACCTTTGATTTTCTTTCACTATATGTGCTCCTAGTTGTTCTTCACATATCAGGTGTAACCATTTCAAGGTTATTCATTTTTCTGATTGGACCTCTGGATTTGTTAGTTATATTGGGTTTTGACTAAATAGAGGACAAACTCTCTCAACGCTTTTGATCCACAAGACTTGAGCCATTGCTTAAGGGACATCTTACTCCTGAAGAAGTTTTGAACAAGTTATAGATGATGACAATATTTTTTTCATTTGTTCGGAAAAGTAACATATTTATTAATAAAACACTAACATAGAAGTTTGATACATAACTACCCTTTGAGCATCATCTAAATGTAAACAGTCAGGAGGATTAGAATAGACATAAAGAAAATTAGAAACATAAGAGTTCATCTAATGGAAACAACAATTGAAGGTTATTGCCCACACTGGCTAAAGTATCTGTACACACTTATTCCCTTCCCGAAATATATGTTTCCAGCAGCTAGAACTCATAGAATAAAAGAGCGTCTTGCACTCATCAACCAAATGAGATAACAAAATATTTCAATTAGTAGAAGACTGCATAAAGTAAAGCACAGGAGTAGCATCTGCTTCAATCTCAAGGAATGCCCAAAGCTCAACTTCTACACTGGCCGCTCTTCTTATATAGCGATAGGCATCGATCACCCAATTACCATTGTGGTCTCGAATGAGAGCGTCGGCCCCTATTCTCCCTGGATTATCCAAAGAAGAACCATCCGTGTTTAGTTTGAACCATCCTAATCAGAGAGGCTTTCATAAGATAGGGACCAAACTAAAAGCCCTCTATATTTTAGAGGGAGGGATAGAGTAGTGAATTCAGAATCATTAGAAAGTACAATTTGGACAAAACCTTCAAGTGACCCATTCTGATTCAAGATGATGAGAATATTTTGCAGCATATGAATTAGAATATACAAAATTATCTACTCTCTATATCAAAAGAAATTCCTTGGGCACCTGTCCAAATACATAAACAAAGCTTTTTATTTTTATTTTTGTCGAAACCATTTTTTTGAGAAAACGAGGATCGACTTTGTTTGAAAATAGAAATAAAAATTGGAAGTCGCCACCGACCTTTATTGGGTGCGATCGGATCACCCTTGTTTTAATAAAACATTTTAGTTTATTAAAACGACATTTTGGTCTACGAATTTTGAGAAAACGGGTTCGGGAGTCGGTTACGTACAAGGAAGGATTAACACCCCCATAACGCCCAAAATTGGTACCTAATTGATTAATTAATGTCTTAATATCGAAAATGGATAATCGGGAATGGATTTGAAATACGATCTTTTCTATAAAGTTTTTAGATTAGCTCAAAACAATTTGTTTAAAGATTTCCTTATCTCGAGATATCGGAGTATCACATCCCGTAAGTTAGGACACAATACCACGAGTTACTGAGCACAAGGTTGTCTTTTAATTTAAATGAGAGTTTCGTGTGTTTTAAAACTCGAAAAGGATATTTTGCTATTTAGAAATAACGAGAAAATCGAAACCCCGTAAGTTAGGGCACAATTCCTTGATATCTCAAAATGCATAACATTGCCTTATTTGGAAGATTTATTGTTGAATAGTAACGAATGCAATATTTAAACAACAAATGTTATTTATTTGGAGTAAAAGTGGGACGATCCATATTGGATAAAACATTGAAGTTTAATAGACGGTACGATGACATGAGATAAAAATATAGTAATGTGCATAGAATGATAGTGCGTAGATTAATAATGCATGAATAAAATATTATACTAGAGAATGACAATAATATGAAAATATAAATAATGAATCATAGTACATGCAATAGCAACAATCATACAATATTTAAATGATAACATCAATAAATAAGGACCAATGAATTAAAGTATAAACAAAATAAAATAAATAAAGTGTGAACAAATGATAATAAATGAGTTTTAAATAAGTAATATAAAAGGTGTCTTAAAATCCATTACCACACAAAAATGAATAATTTTAAAATATATAATATGTATATATAAAAGGGTAAAATAATATGTAAAAAAACCTTAAAATAAATAATAATAAAATCATTTGAAATAAGTAAAATGGGTTTAAAATAAGGTATATAAAATAATTTTAAAATAAGTAATATATAATAGTTAATTTAAAATGATATATAACAAGTAAAAAACATATAATATGTAAAAGAATTAAAGGGACAATATAAATATACTTTGTAATAGTAACAATTCAAAGATAATAAAAGAGAGTTATTTGAAATACATAATATACAATAACTTAAAATATATAAAAGAAAATTTTAAAATAAACATATAATAATTTTTAAAGAATTATAAATATCTAAAAAACTTGAAATAAACTATATATAATAGCTAAGGAATAAAAAACAATAAATAATACATATAAAGTAGATTAAGGTAATATATATATACATAAAGCAAGTTAAGATAAATAATAAGAATTTGAATAATCAACATATTAAAATAAGTTAGAATAAATGTAAATAAGTAACATATAAAATACTTGAAATAATATGTACATAAAACAAACACAAAAAAAAAAGGGTCAATAAGTGAATTAAATAGATTTAGGTCATGACTAAAAATAAATTAAAATTCGAGGTATAAAAGTATAAATACTGAAAAGTTAATTAAGGATAAAAAACGAAAACCAAATAGGATCTGAGGGCTAAATTTTAAAACAAAAGAAGACAGAAAATGGGGCTGATTGAACGGGGGTTGAAAAGGGAAAGGACTAACTGCATAAATCCCCCTTTTAGGGAAAATGCCAAACCCCCTCACTATACCAAACGGCATCATCTCATCATCATCATTTAAAAACAAAAACCTTTCCTTTTCATCATTTCATCTCCAGTTCTTTTTTAAACAAAACAGAAAACTTTTTTTTTCATTTTCTCCCCCCGTTTATCTCCTTTTGGCTAGGGTTTTAAGACCCATCCTTGCCGCCGCCATCCCAACTCCACCATGGATGGTGGCTAAAACCGCAAGGAACGTTTTTGGGCCCGTTTCAGAGCCATTCAAAGGCCACGTTTCCTTTAGCCCAAAGACAAGAAGGAAGGAGATCCTTTTACCCCCTTTAGAATTGGCTCCGACGACGGAGGTGAGGCTCGACAGTAGCGACTCAGTGCGGTCCAAGTAATTGTTTACTTCTTTTTTTTGTTTAGAGAATAAATGTCTAAAAAATGATATGAAATGTAAAAAAAAGGAAAATGAAAATAGAAATCGAAATCAACCTTTTTTCTTTTTTTTGCTTTTGATTGCTTAATATGCGTGATACAATTTTTTCTCTTCAAAAAAAATCTCCCCCCCCCCCCCTTTTTTTACAATCGAGAATCAAAGGCTTTATAGCCGAATGACTCAAAAACAACAATTTTTGTCTTCTGCTTTTGTATTGGCCTGTTGCTGCTTTCGTTTGTTTTCTTTTGCAGGTGCCGAGTATGGGTTGTGCGTTGGCGCTCGGGTATGGGTTCAGAGTCTGGGGCGACGTGAGGCCGTGCGTTGGCCCTTGACACGAGGGTATGGGGCGATGGCAGACGGTATGGGCGATTGAACTTGGGCGTTGTGCATGTTGAGGCCAGCACATGGAGGCAGCGGCACGAGGGTTAGGGGGTGGTTCCCTTCTTCATTTTAGGGTTTGAATTGGGTTGCTGTTGGGTTTCGAATTTAATGGGTTTTGGGCTCATCTGTTTAGTGGGTTTAGGTTTTATTTGGGTTTGTATTTTGGGTCTGTAATTGGACTAAATTTGGGTTGTACAATTTTTATTTTTTTAAATTATGTAACAAGTATCAAATTATAGTTTTGGTCTTTATATTGTGCTCAAATTTTGAAATTTAATTTTTATACTATAATTTTTACATAATTTAGTACGTTATTGTTAATCTGAATACTTCATGTGGATTAAAATGTTGATGTATACATATCCAAATAGACAACCTTTTACTTTTTATTTAAGATTATATAATAATGGTTAAATTTTAATTTTGGTCTCTATATTATACTCAAATTTAAACTTTAACCTTTATATTTAATTTTGTCATAATTTGATACATTATCTTTTATATTGCTATAGTTAATCTAAATATTTTATTTTGATTAAAATGTTGACCTACAATGTCCAAATACGCAACTTTTTTGAGATTATTTAACAATGGTCAAATTTCAATTTTGATCCTTATACTATCCTCAAATTTGAAATTTAATTTATATACTTTAATTTTTTACATAATTTGGTACCTCAACCTTTTTTAATGTCATTAATTATTCTAAATACCTTATTTTGAGTTGTAAATTTTAAGAATTGCCAACACCGTTAAAAACTATCTGCTCACAATGGTGAATTTTAACAGTGAATTTGAATAATATTAATATAATTAAATTTAAATATTTAAAATTAAAAAAAAATTAAATTCTTAAAAATAAAAATATTGAGATTAAATTTTAAATGCGCTAACCATTTAAATTTTTATAATCTAAAAAATTCATACTAATGAATATGATTAATTATAAAAATAATTGGCAAGGGGAATAGCAGCATGAGACGCACACACTTGTATATTACCAAATGGGCATTGACGCCATGCTAACTAACCAATTGTCCTATTCATGCAATCATACATAAAGCTACATTGGCTCCAAATGTAAAACAGAAATATCCCATGCATGCCCATTTTTGGGTCCTAATTTACTTTATTATATTAATTTACACCTCATCTGGTTTGTTAATTAAGCACATTGACAATGACTCTACAATATTTTTAGTCATTTTTTTTGTTGGGTTTTCCCATATTATTGGGAAATATATATACAAGTCCTTAAATGCTTGCGATTGACTTCCATGGGGGCTTCCTTTTTTCTCCAAATGGGTTCACAACATTACAAAATTAGAACCGCTATAAAGGTCTTCCAAGTGTGTATATATAAGCATAAATTATTTGACAATTCTTTAATATATTAATGGTGAAATTTTTAATTGGATTAGATTGGTCAGTCAAATTAATTGGATTGGAGATTGATTGGAGTATTAATTTGGAGAGAGGTTCAAGAACTGGTTGAGCCAGAATTTTTATTTTATTATTTGTTAAAATTTTTAATAATTTTTTAAATTAATCGATTAGATTGAAAAATTGGGAACTTGACCGGTTTCACCACCGATCCGATTTAAAAAATATTTGTGTTAACAAATTTCATCACATTGGTAGTGAAAGTTTTTTTATTAACTTCATAAATGGAGCGGTTTATAAAATTAAAAAACCTCACCACTAATACATTAAATGTATAGATTTGTGTTCAAATCTTTGGAGAAAAAATACAACATTTAGATTATATATGCAAAGGCGAATTTAGAGGGCTAGCATGGACTCGGTTCACCTTAAAATGAAAAATTACTATTTAGGCTTTTTAAATTTTTTAAAATTTTAAATTAGTAATGATAAAATTATACTTTACCCACTTAAAATTATAAAAATTTAATTTAATTCTTTAAAATTATAAATATATAAACTATAAAAATTAAAATTTCATTACGTGACTAAAAAATTATCATGGTTTGTATATATTTGTTATGTATCATCAATTCCTAAAATTCTGTTCACACTTTGAAATGGGAAAACCTTTATTAATTAATAGAATTGGAGTGGCATGAACCTGTTCTCCTTTGTATACATCATAACAATTGGCATGGTTCATGTGACTAATAAAATTGAACAAGTTTTTATTTGGTTAAGTTCATATTTTTTTTTCCTAAAATGATCCTCCAAACGACTTGCTCCGAGGTTGTAGTCTTTTAGGTCAAAGATTTTGTTTTTTAGAGTTCAACCACATTAAATAATTTAATTTATTTGCATGTTATGTAAAGATAGTAACGGGCTAGTCAGCACCTCAAAAAAACATGTAGGCAAATGTTGGATAAGTTGTACATATTGCACTATAAATGCAGTGTTTCAGTTTCTTCAATATGTGTGCCACTGCAACTATACGGTAATCAGTAAACTTAAAAAGAAAAAAGAGATATGGGAAGTTTGCAGCAACAGCAAGGAGGCGATGTTGCAGTAATTCCTCAATCATGGGGTGGAGGAAGCAACCGCATAGCTGCTCTTAATGTGGAGCCCGGCACCACCCCCCCACAATCCTCCTCTAATAACAACAGCAAACGTTTCAATGATAAACATGATGACCTCAATCATGATCAGGTTCCATTTCTTTATATATATATATAGAGAGAGAGAGAGGGAGAGAGGCTGTTTATTTGGTTTGTCATTGATGTTTCTATGGGATTTTGTTTTTCAGAAACCTGGATGGAGAAAGTTTTTGTCATTTATAGGCCCTGGTTTCCTTGTTTCATTAGCTTATCTTGATCCTGGAAACTGTAAGCCATTGCCACTCTTTCTCCTTTGATTTTAATGTTTTCTTATTTGATCATAATCTGATTGACGTCATGTCACAGTGGAAACTGATTTACAAGCAGGAGCCAGCCATGGATATGAGGTAATACTTAAGTTCAAGATAAAGCCTTTATATTTATAATATTCTTAAATGCAACAACATGAGACCTTCGCAATCTTCAGCTGCTGTGGGTGGTTTTGATCGGATTAGTCTTTGCTCTCATAATCCAATCTCTTGCTGCAAATCTTGGAGTCAGCACTGGTAATTGATTATATACATATTTTTATACTAATAATTAACAAAATCTCCATTTCTGATGTTATAATTTAGCTTTATTTAACTTTTCAGGCAAACACTTATCAGAATTGTGTAAGGCTGAGTACCCAAGAATGGTGAAATATTGCTTATGGATACTAGCTGAGATTGCTGTCATAGCTGCTGATATACCTGAAGGTTTCTTGTTATTTAAGTCATCATTTAGATCATGAGTAAATAGTTCAAAAACCAAGTACTGAAAACAAGATATATGATGCATTTATATATATGTGGCAGTGATTGGTACAGCCTTTGGATTGAATATACTGTTTAACATCCCAGTATGGGTTGGAGTTTTATTGACGGGTTTAAGCACTCTCCTCCTCCTTGGCCTGCAGAGATATGGGGTAATTAATTTGTGTCTGTATATGTAAATGTTAAATTAGAGAAGGTTTATATTTGCTAATGGTTTTGTTTTGTTGAATATGATGTATATAATGAAAAGGTGAGGAAGCTGGAAATGCTGATTGCAGTGCTGGTGTTTGTAATGGCGGGATGTTTCTTTGGGGAAATGAGTTACGTAAAGCCACCAGCATCAGGTGTGGTTAAAGGCATGTTTGTTCCTAAACTTAATGGCCAAGGAGCCACCGGCGACGCCATTGCCCTCTTGGGTGCCCTTGTTATGCCGTAAGATGAACATTATAACATCAATAACTTTTTACTTTACTTTCAAAATATTTATTAATATTTTGAATTTTAAAAATTATTTTGAATTTTTTTTTATGATTTTTGTTGAGAGAGATATCAATTTGTTCATTTTCAAAATTGATAGGGACTAAAAAAGTATTTACACTAATTTGTTATTCGAATTATTTGAATTGTAAAATTTAACCCAACTTGAACTTGAAACTCGAATTAGTTGTTTGAGTTGACTTGAATAACTTGATTCGATTAATCCGAAATTCAATTTTTTTTTCAAATTGAATTGTGTTTTGCTCACCCCTAGATATATTGTTATATAATTTCTTTTGAAAATCTTGCCCATAAAAAGGTTACTTTGAAGATTTTCATGTGCACTTCACATGAACCACTAATAAACTCTCATAAAATCTTCGAAACTTTTATCATTGACTTTATAAGAGCAGGACCAAATCTCATCTAATCACATTTCAATAAAGCTCTTAATTAATTCTAACTAAAAAAAATGGTGTGAATTACAGGCACAATCTCTTCCTTCACTCAGCTCTGGTGCTCAGCAGAAAAGTACCAAACTCCGTTCGAGGTGTTAATGTAAGCCAAAGTAAACAATATCATCATTGAAAGTGTCATGCTATAGTTCTAGTTTGTTAATGCATGCTAAGTTATGGTTGCTTTCATTGATTTGGTCAGGATGCCTGTAGATATTTTCTAATAGAGAGTGGCATCGCCTTGTTTGTGGCCTTTTTAATCAACGTGGCGGTTGTCTCGGTGTCCGCCGCGGTCTGCACAGCTGATAATATTTCCAGTGCTAACCAGAAACGTTGCAACGATCTTAATCTCAACTCAGCTTCTTTCCTTCTCCAGGTCCAAAATTACTAATTAAATATACTAAAACTTTTCATTAGCAAACCAAAATTGAAGGTAAGAAACTGTGTTTTGGCCAATATTGCAGAATGTGTTGGGGAAATCTAGCAAAGCCCTTTATGCCGTTGCACTTTTAGCATCAGGGCAAAGCTCTACCATTACAGGGACTTATGCAGGACAATTTATCATGCAGGTTTTGTAAATTACACCCTTTTTGAAATGTTGTGTTAATTAATCATTAATCTAATGACAATTAATTAACTTTATCATATGATGTTTGTTTTTTTTCAGGGTTTCTTGAATCTTAAAATGAAGAAATGGGTGAGGAATATAATGACTAGGTGCATTGCCATTACACCTAGTCTCATTGTGTCCATCATTGGTGGATCTCAAGGGGCCGGTCGACTAATCATTATTGCATCGGTTAGAATATATCTAAGATCAAATTTTTTTTTTTACAAAGCATATCGCTAACCTCAAAATAATAAAGGGATTATAAATAGCGGATTCGAATCCAAACTTATTAAATTCTCGGTAAACTTGTTCATGGGTTAGGTCACCTGTTTAGGTCCAAAGGCTTGCCCGAAAAATAGGAGGGTTTGGACAAAATACGAGACCCAAAAAATACACTTGGTTAAAATTTAAGGCCCATTTTCTATATAGATCAGGCCTTGGACAAGATTTTTTGGCCCGAGCCTAGCCCAGTCCAAATATTATGTTAAAAAATAATATTATATTAATTATATATGATAAATAATAATTATATATATTTATATTAAATAATTAATCCAAAAGCGAATAAACCTATTGTCCATGATCTAAAAGAAACTTACTCAACTAAATAATTCAACCCAAAATATAAAATTTTAAAATTTATATTTAATTTTGTGTTTTAATATAAT
The DNA here is from genome assembly GCF_025698485.1 of Gossypium arboreum. Taxonomy (NCBI): domain Eukaryota; kingdom Viridiplantae; phylum Streptophyta; class Magnoliopsida; order Malvales; family Malvaceae; genus Gossypium; species Gossypium arboreum. The sequence goes on from NC_069075.1 coordinate 135,396,540, forward strand.
AAAACATTTATTATATTTATGATAGTATCTTTTAATATAAATACTTTTTAATGTGTTAGAAAATTTTTATTTTAGTTTTTTAGTGCGTTTGATGTATTATGTTTTAAAAAATTTAATTTTAAATAAAAATTAATCTAAAAATTAAATATGGACGGGCTGATCGGGCTCGAATTTACTTTTTTAAATCAAGTTGGACGTAGACAAAAATAAATCTATTTTTGGACCAAACTCAAAAAGTTGTCTAAATGCCTTGCATAGGCCCAACTCATGAACACTTTTAATTTTTGAGTTCATCAACAAATTATTTTTTCAATATATATATATATATATTTTAAGCTAAAACTACTTGTAAATTTGGTAATGGACTTTGCAGATGATTCTTTCATTTGAGCTACCATTTGCTCTAATCCCACTCCTTAAATTTAGTAGCAGCTCAACCAAGATGGGACCCTACAAGAACTCCATAATTGTGAGTTATTTTTCGGTAAAAGTATACTAGAGGTCTCTGTATTAAGAGTCAGATTGTATTTTTTCTTATCTACTAAGAAATCGGTGAATTATTCTTTATATGTTAGATAATAGAGCAAAATTGTCATTTTGTTAAAATTTCCATCCATTTTTACTGTTAAAAACCAGTTCTTATAAGTCAGTATGAGTTACACATGACCAGTCACGTGTCATTGTCTGGTTATTTCGTTAACCATGCCAGTTTTTAATAGTACAAATGGATTAAATTTTTAACAAAAAGGGACTAGCTCTTTGATGAGGCAAAATGCAATCTGACTCTTAATATAGAAGCCTCTATGGTAGTTTTAAGATTATTTCTCTCAATTACTTTTTTTTTTTGCTTATTTATGTTCTTAGCTGATAATCATATTTTTATCGCATCGCAGACAATTGTGATTTCATGGATTTTAGGCATTGGAATTATTGGCATCAACGTGTACTATTTAATAACAGCGTTTGTAGACTGGTTGGTTCATAATGATGTACCAAAAGTAGGGAATGTATTCATTGGAATCATTGTGTTTCCTTTAATGGCGATTTACATTATTGCAGTCATCTATCTAACATTCAGAAAAGACATTGTTGTTACATATGTGGAGCCCCAAAAAGATGAAGCAGCAGATACCCAAGTTGTTTGATTTGAATGCAATGATATTGTCATATTAGGTAGTTTCGATCTCTCAATTCAAGCTTAAAAAAAATACTATTATGTTCTTTGAAGTTAAAATGTGAATCTTGGGTTGGATTCCCTTCTTTTGTTTTCCTTTTCTAGGTTTTGAAACTACCTTCATTTGTACACTTTATGAGCTAAGATTTTATACTTGTCCAAAAACATGTCATAATGCTTTGTTGTGTTCTTGTTGTTCTTAGTTTAAGTTAATGAATAAAGATGAACTCTTCATCACTTGTTCCAAGTGTGTTTAGCAATAGAAACTATAAATTAATATCCACAATTGGTAGAAACCATAACGATTTTTTATTAAAATTGGACAATAAAAAGTTTGGTTTAACCCAAAATTAGGGTAACGAAGTGAGGTTGGAGTGAATATGGTGAAATCCATCATCATTCTACTGTTAGTCGCTTTATTTTAAATTCCGTCTGGTTCCGTTATAAATGTTGAATCTTGAATACTACTACTGTCTTCATGAATGTTGGATTTATTCATAATCAGTCCTATTTTGTTTTGTCCTATCACTTTACCTCATTTAGGGATGACAAATTTCAAAAAGCTTAATGAATTTCAAGTTGATTTACTTCGAATGAAGATTTTATCTTTTTTTTTAAAGTGAAGACGAGACATGACAAGACAATTTTATAAAAAATAGGTATGAAACAGTTTTAATATTTGCTTCCCCTACCTTAACTCGATAGCTAAAAAACATGTAATAATACATTATACAACAAACTCTAAAATATTTAGATGAGATATTCATATATTTTTCTTACATTATATAATAAACCCTAATACAATGAACATTGCAAGCTAACACTCAGCCGAATCTTAAAAGGAATAACTAGAATGAGCAATATAAGGTAATTTTGTTTTGAAGTGATGGGGAGATACCTAATTTGTTTCGGTTAGTGTGATCAGAATTGGTTGGAAGTCGATGTAACCGATATAGATAAAAATTTTCATCGATATGAAAAAGAGTATTGCTTATTCCGCTTTTAGCATTGAAATGATGTGCACTGATCGATGCAACTGAAACCAGTGGCAACCAACCACCCTGAGTTAGACAATCATTTGAAAATGAAGTATTTATAGAGAAAAAGCCTGAGCGGAATTCTAATTGGGAAACCATTGCTAAAGTTGAAGCTCTTTAACTGTTAAAGGTGGTAACAAACAGCAGTATGTATGTTACCCGGATGAAATACAACAACTACAAATGTACGTATATTATCCGGATAAAGTACCTTTTTTGTAATAGATGACCTGTATATGATTTGACAGAAAATTTTTTTGACTGGATAGAGTTGGTTAAATACTTTCCAGTTTTAGATAGGTCCTAGGTTATCATTAGGATGTATTTAATGTTTGTTCACTTCTACAAGTTAAAAATATTGTTGTAGTTTTATCTATGTACATCATACATTTGATGAATTAATCTAACGAGAATAGCCAATTCTTGTTCTCCCAATTTTCTCATCCCTCTTGCTTTTGTTTTTTGGTTGCTTTCCTTGCAACTTTCATTTCTTTGAATCTCAAACTTATTTCATATTTTATCCGAAATTATTGCTTTGTTGCTCTAGCTTCAACAAGAGCTTCATATTTTATCCGGATAAATTAGTTCTGTTTTTCTTCCTGTGTGAAAAACCCAACATTAACCCATCAATCCCTCCACAACTGTTGAAAAGCTCATCTGGGATTGAGTTAAACAAGTTGCTGGAAAAGTCAAGCGACTGCAAAGAATCAATCTGGCAAAGCATGGGAAGGAAGGTGGAGTTAGAGAGACCAAATCCCGCCAAGGAAAGGGAAAGTATGGAGTTGTTGAGGGGGAAGTTGCATGAAACTCCTCTCCAATGGCAAAGGTTTGGCTCCATTCCAACATTTTTAGGATGAAAATGGGGTGTCTAACTCAAGCTTCTTAGAAATAGTGATCATAGTCTTTCTCTGGTTTGAAGCTAGCTGACACAACACCAAAGGAAATATACAGAACAAGGAGGATAAGGTGAGAAGGAAACTCCTCATTTTAGATGTATGGAAAGCTCTGTGTTTTTGCTATAAGTTCACCAAAGGTGCATGTAAGCTACTTGTCTGGTTTTGAGCTTACAATGAAAATAAAATGAGATTTGAGGAAGAAAGATGATGAGTTTTCGAATGACTTAATTGAGTTCAAAGTCTTTGTTTGAGCGGAAGGAGGACAGAGGAGAGAGCTCACTTTCGAATGCTACAGTCTGCAATTGTTATCGCTATTAGTATTTTAATTAGATTTCATTATCGTTGTTCAGTGATAAGGCACATTAATATTAAGAACTCTCAACATATTATTATTAGCAGGAAAGTATTTGTAAATAAATTATTTTTAAGATGGAGTTGAAATGCTTGGACATTTCAGGTTTTTATTGTTTTATTTGAATTTTATATAAAATATAAAAAATGAAAATTTATTATTTTATTGAAAATAAAATTTTAAGTAATTTTCTTGATTATACTATATTGAATTAACTTGTGACATAAATTAATTTAAACCGAGATAGAAAGATAAAATTATGGAATTTGAGCGTATCTCAATTGAAAGTATTGGAGTGTAAAATGTAAATGAAAAGGAAATTAAGAAATCTGTTTTTAATAGAATCTGATATAAGAATCTAGGGTAAAATAAACTTATCATTTACGTTTAGGAGTGGGCGATTCTCGGTTAAAATGAATTGAAATTAGTTTCGATTTAGGCGAATTTTTCAGTTATATGTTTAGTTTTGTTGGCTATTTATGCTAGTTATTGATTTTTGAATTTTCAAATTGATTCGATTGAAAAGATACACCTAATTTAATATTTTTAATTATTCATAATATATTTATAATTTATAATATTTAAAATAAATATATATTATATAAACACAATAATTAAATTGATTAAATTAAAATCGGTTCAATTATATTAATTCTTGAAATTCAATTCAATCGAACCGATTTTATTAGATTATGATGAATTAAATTAGTTTAGTAAAAAAATCAATTCAACCAATCGAAAGAATCAAATACTCTTCGTTACTTAGGTTTAGTGAAAATACAATTATTTAGTGTAAAAATATTTACTTGGTGAATTTTGAAGAATATTAGATAAACCCTTTGAGAGAAGAACATTATACTATTGCTATTATTTATTCAAATAAAAGTAAACATTTTGAACTTATAATTCAATTATATAGAACTAACTAAATTACTTTTATTTAAAATTTAATTAGTTGCTTTTATTTAAAAGTTTTAATAGAAAATAAATCAATTAAAATAAAAAGCAAAGAAATAAAGTATAAATAATTGAAAATATAAGTTGATAAAACAAGTGATCGAGTGCAATGATAAGACACATTGTACTTTTAAAGAAAGAATGTAGGTTCAAACATTGGAGACAACATAGTTAAAACGGGCAACCCTGAACCCTGAACATAGACAATAAAATGGACATGTATAATATCAAAAAGAAAATATTTACATAAAATAACATTAAAAAAAAGAAATACAGTTTCTTAAGAAGACAGTACAATCTCATAATTTATAATGAATTCATTCAAATTTTTTTGAAGGACAAATTTTCACATTTAAATTATGTGTTAGAAGCACTAAAACCTCATCCCATTCATTTAGAAATCTTAGTTCAAGCTCTTCGCTATTGGGTAAAAGATGCTTCTTCTTTGCATTTATTACTGTTCTCTCTCTACTAGTACTGTAATTTGAAGAGTTTTATTACTTTAAAGAAATCTATTTCGGTTTTTAATTCAAGATTATTCTTGTTTCTATATAATTCTTATGCATGTGAATACGGATTCATCTTCCTTTTTCTCTGTAACCAATCTTCTCATTTATGATCAACATCTTCTGGAGTCTTTCTTGACCAAATTTTTTTTATAAAAAAATAAATTATCTTGTCGAAATCTTTTATAATGATTTTCAGAACAACCTATAGTTGTTCAAAGACTCTTTTCATACATTTTATTAGGTATCAAGAAAAGTCAAAGAATACGACTCTTCATATCAATAAGTGAAAATATTACTTTGTCGATTTATGGCAATATTATTTTTACCTATGGTCTCAATATAAATCAATTATTCTCAAAGAACTTTTTTTTTTTTTGAAAAAAAAGACTCAAAGGCCAACCTCATTTTATAGCATTATTAATGATAAAATTATGAATTTCCAGGGGATAATCCACATTGAAATACATACTACACTTTTTCTTAAAGAGGCTATTTTTAGTGCAATTACTTTGTAAATAAATTATTCTTGAAATTTGATGAATTAAATTTAAGTCACAAATTATATTATAAATTGACAATAGATTACTCGCTAGTACATATCTCATGTACATATGAAAGTCTTCTAAAATGTGTAACGAATTGATGTGTTTAACCTTTTTTACTCTTTCGATTGTTATTTCAATTACAAACAGGTAAATTCAAAAAAAATTATGATTTTGGTTGTTTGAATTAGATTTGGTATTATATAATAAGAAACATTAATCAATCATAATATAATTGTAATTAATTGATGTTTAATATATTAATATTTTTTAATGTAAAGCTGATATTCATTAAATGTTGTAGGGGCTTAATAAAGACATTACAAACAGATGAAAAGACATATCAAACAAATCAAATACCACACAAAAGCAAAGCTGAAAAGTCAAACAGCCACACACAACTGAAAAACAATAAAAAATTAGAACACCTAAAACAAAACCCAAACTAAGAGGAAACCAGAAGCGAAACAAAATAAAGTCTTACCCAAACAACTATAGAAACCAGAGAAATACCATCCAAAACCTCTTCAAACAAAGCTCAAAATCCATCAGCCATAGTAGAAAAGGCGAAAGCTAGAGAGAAACAAGCCCATAGAGATTTTTATTTAAGAATTTATTTAAGAAATTAAGTATTACACTCATCAACTTTTTTCCCCTTTCACATACATACGCTTGTAGTCTCAACATACATATGAATACATAAAAAAAAAGCTCTACTAATATTTAGCATCTTTTGTAATTGAAACACTGTCCAATTTGATCCCCAGAGGATCCCCATATTCTTCTTCCACTAAAACTAACTGGTTTCCTTCAGGTTTCAAGAAAGATCGAGGTATATTGTACCTGAAAAAAGAAAAAAGAAAAAAAAACCTAATTCAAATCTCCAGTTTAACTCAATCGGTTCATGTTTCTATTAAGACAGAAACTTTTAGTACCATGTTTGTGAAGGTCTTTGTTGTGGTGTATGAATTGAGACCCAATATCGTCCAATGCTTTGGCCATTCACCCACACTTCACCCTTTCCCATTGAGCCAAGGTTCAATGCTAGTGGATCATTTCCACCAGGTGCATCAAACACAGTCTGCAAACAAAAAAAAAAAAAAAAAATTGAAAGTATCATGAAAGTTTTTGCATTAAGAGTTAAATTATATATTGTCTTTCTAAAGTTAAATTAAAGAGTAAATTAGTCATTTTTTTTTTAAATTTCATTCCTTTATACTGTTAAAAACTGACGTGACTGACAGAACAATCAAATAGTGACATGCCACGTGTACCTCGTATTGACGTATAGGGACCAGTTTTTAACAGTAAAAATAAATAAAATTTTTAATAAAATGATTAATTTACTTTTTACTCTAATGTATAGGGATTAATTTGTCTAACTTTTTGAATATAAGAGCCAAAATGTAATCTAACTTCTTGTATAGAGACATCCATAATATTTTTACCAAACAAATAACATGGAAATTGATCACATCATAAATATGGTTAAACCCCATTTGAATAACTTCATTAGTTAATTACCTTATACCAAGTTAGCCGATTATGTCTGCCTTGGAACCTGCTCCATTCAACTTTATTCCTTCCTTTATCAGTAAATATGCTTAAATTTTCTCCTAATAACCCAATCTTCTTCAACAAAAAAACTTTCATCAAAACTTATGTAGTGACAAACAGGTAACATCATGGAGAAAAATGTAATTAGATTACCTGATATCCCCATTGATAGTTATTGAGGTATCTGTTTTGAATCCTTACACTTCGTATGCCTGCAGTTTTACGTTCAAGATATGCTCCCGAATCCTATACACCACGATCCATTTAGGTGATTATTGATCATCAAACTTAACCGAAACTTTGAGTTTTTAGAGAGATTTGGGATTTGAAGTACCGGAAATCCGACCATTACACTAAGTAAGGCGATGCGATTTGTTCCATTTTTCAACTCAATTGGATTCTCCAATGCAAAGTTGTGTTTCCCGCCGTGTGCGTATCCTAGACACCGAATAATATGAATGGTTTTCGGGTTTAAATGTTCAAATCTTCAGCTAAAACCGTGAAAAAGGAGGTTAAAAAGATGGATATGGTTCACCTTTGTATGCTCCGTTGACGAATGCATGTACAACATGAGCGTTGGATACTACAGAAAGTTCGGCTTCAGCATCGGATTCATGTTGAAAGCTGCATTTTTCGGGGATCAATTGCGGTTCAAAACAAACAGTTTGTGATCGAAGCTTACCTGACAGTGTACCAAAGGTAATCCGATGTATCTCTCGTGGTACTCATATGATCTAACAAAGCATTAGCTTTCAACAAAGTATTCGAAAAAATCGGGATAGGCTCATTGAACTCTTCCCATCTCTCCATTGAATCAAACTTGTATTTCACTGTCCTTGATCTTGTATTGTACTGTGTGCTTACCTGTTAATATAAGCAAAGCTTGAACTATGATAGTATGATTTGTTTCTTGTAATGAAAGAAACCGAAGACCGTGAATCTCGAGTCTTACTTTCGCAGTATTAAAGGCTACGTTCTTGCAGTCGGGAAGGATGCTTATGGACATTGAAGGCAACTCGAATGAAATATTCTGGAAACGAACTCTAGCATTTGAGGTATTGTCATTGTTCACCAGAAATGCAGCACATTTCCCTGATTTTCCTTTGAATACATAAGCCTTTAACATAACAGATGAAACAATGTTTCAATTCAATGCATATACATACATACATATGTATGTATATATATATGTAATACACTATGAAATGTACTTACAGTTTGAAGATGACCCAAAGAGGAAGTTTCATAAGATCCAGCAAGGAGAGGAACTTTGCATAATTTTATTGCAGCATGCAATTCCTTAAGGTGACCCCATAAAGGTTGCCTAATTAAACCTGAAATACTAATTTAGTTTGAAGTTGAAAATTATGGGTTAAATAAATAGAGGTTAAATTATGCTGTAAGTCCCTATACTCTTTATACATTTAAAATTTAGTCTCTCTATTGTTCAAATTTAAAAATGCAAGTATAATTATATGCACCGTTTTTTCTGTCAAATTCAGGTTCATTACTACATTATTTTTGTTATATGACTACAAAGTAATTTTTTTTTTAATTTCAAAATGTCACTCGAATAAATTTCAAACTAAGATTTTAAAGTGACACTAACACTTGGACCTAAATTTTTAATCTAAAAATATAGTGACTAAATTCTTAAAATTAAAAATAAAGAAATTAAATTATAAATTACAAAATATAGAAACTTCAAAGTAAATTTTAACTTAAATGAAAATTTAAATTGGAAGCATACCATATTCATCAAGAGGGGCTTGATCGTAGTAACTTGTAATTACATTTGCAGCAGCTGTTCTTCCAAAATTGGTTCCTCCATGATACTGTTAAAACAGTAACAAATATTACTGGAAAGATTCTGACATTTGGCATTAAACATATATTATTCGGACAGCTATCAACAGAAGACTTGAGATATGTAAAAATCTTATGAAAAAATTTAAAAAAATTAATTATAAAATGTAAAAGTCAATTTAAAAAAGATTAAGAAATGTGGTTACCATATAGTAATTTACATAAGTTCCATTTTTGGCAATGAATAATGCAACATGGAACGCAATTTCTGCGGCAGACCTTATGAACGGCTCCTCACCATACCTTTGCACGCTGAAACCGAAAAATTAAAAAAAACAATTACTTGATAATGATTGACTCGTAACTAGATTGATATCAATATGGTTATTAGTATAAGAAGACATGGGTTCGAGTGTGCTGAAATATATTATCCTATTATTTAAAGGTTAGAGAGAGACTATAATTATTTCTAAGTATTGTATAAAAAAAAATATATGATAAGAACGTATTAGTATTTAACAAAACAAAAAGTTAGTTGATATTTCTTCCTAGCTAATATATTAAATAAACCTTCTAAACTTTTATTCGAGCATATCTTTTATATATTAATCATAATTTAAGTTAAATTATTTTTACCCAATTTATTCAGATCTCAATCTTCTTTAACTTATGAATTGTTTTATTTATTTTTAAAACTTGAAAGTGCAAACTTTTTTTAAATTAATTCTTTTCCTAATAAAAGGGAAAAATAAGGTTTTATAGAAAATTGCTTGAGTTTTATAGAAAAATCATTTTCCTTTTAATTTTTTAGAATTAATTTTTTATTTTCCTATAAAAGTGGGTTTTGTCAAGAATTGAGTTATAAAGAAAATTTTAAGTTTCATCAATGCAACTAAATAACTCGATTTTTTTTAAAACTCAAGCTTTTTGAAAAAATAAAATTAATTTTTAAAAAGTAAGTGAGTGGTGAAAATGAAAATTTATTACAGTTGGATAATTAAAATGAGTGTACAATAACATTAAATTAACGAAGTGACCAAAATGAAAACTTATTAAAGTTAGGTGACTAAAATAAAAATAATTACTTTTTTAATACCCAAAATGAAAACTTATAAAAATTGGATGACGAACCATGTAATTTACCTATAAAATAATTATCCACTCTTAATTTAGAAAACGGTCTACTTAAAAATTTCAATTGCAAAAGAAAAGTTCAAATACTATTATATGTACAATTTAAATTTCTGATTGAGTTACTCTCACAGTCAATCAAACATCAATTCAATTCGAAAAATTATTAAAGTGTCTTTTCATATTTAAAATAGGGTAAACTACAATAGAGGTCACCGAACTATATATATATATATATATATATATTTGTTCTCAACTATGAAAAGTTAGAAAATAGTCATCCAACCATTCAACTTTGTCTTTTTTGAACACCAGCGACAAAATTAAATAGTTGAGTGCCATTTTATAATATTTCATAATTGGGTGAGTAATAATTTAGTTTATTATTTAAAATAAGTTATATTGTTACAATAATACTTTTTCTTTTATTTTTAATAAACATCTTACATGTTGTGAAATTTGAACTCATGCCACCACCAATATTTACAAAATATTGCCTTTTACTATTTCAACTAAAACTTTATTTTAATATATTTTATACATTTTAATATTATCATACAAACATTTTCCATCCATATTGTTTATTTATATTGATAATATTGTTGATCGAGTTCTGTTACATATCAACTCGAGACCAACTTAAGATTGATAAGATAAGTTTTTTTTTCTTTTAAATAAGTTAACACTCTACCTATGATTCAACTGTTAAATAAATAATTTTATAAATACATTAATATTGAATTTTTCTTTCACCAACATGATGATATTTTAATGCTCTATAGAAAATAGTAATACAAGTTTAAAAATAACTGGAATTCATTTAATATTCTTAATCACATGTATTTAATTATTTAAATATTTTTTACTCACGATTTAAACTAATTTATTTACATGATTTGCATACAGTTTGATAAAAATATTAATATATCTAATTTTATATATATATTATATAAATCATATTAGTAGATTCTTAAAATCAAAAAAAAATCCTTAAAATTCTGAAAAAAGAAAAAAACGTACAAACTTGTCCAGTTTTCAGTCCACAAGGATGGCTTATTGGGAGAGTTGGGACCTTCGAATTTTACTCCACACTCAAAGCCATTGCATGTGTTTATCTGCAAATCCCAAATATTAGTGTCAAATTGAAAACAGATGAAACCATATTCTCATTTCTCTTTTTGATTGATGGGCAAGTAATAATTGCATATTGGCTAATCCTTCTCTGTTGCTTTTTCTTTCCCACCAAGTGTTTGTAGTAATTACAATCAATGAAAACATTAGGAAAAAGAAAAGGAAGAAGCAAATACCACAGGGTCAGGGGCGTCTTGCTGGCTGCACATTATCAAGGGCACCCCTGTTTGAAGTCCCAAAGCCAAGCCTGCAGCCCACTGAACATAACGTGATCCTTTCCCATTGAAAGCTGATTCTATCCTTTGATACTCATTCTCTATCTGAAATTTGTGCATAAAACTTCTCAGATCAACCAAAATTCGAAAACTAAACTTTGGGTTTTCTTTCTCAATCCCAAAAAATCAAACCTGTGATAATATGATTGGCCCTCCTTGTGAAGCATATAGTTTCTCTGATTTCATCATGTTTACCACTTTTCTCACCCATTTTTGCATATGAAACTGTTATTAAAGAGACAATTTGTCATTTTTGTTAGGTTGCTTTAATCTTCTAAATTATTTGTATCTCAAGTTTGGTTTGCACTTTTACCTTGAATGGTCCATTATCGGATCGAAAAACAATCCCAGGGACATCGTGCAACCAAAATGGCAGTCCCCTGCACCCATCAACAATCAGTTTTAGCATAAAATGCCGATGAAGAAGAAATGAATGAATAGCAATGGCAATGGTTATTACCCGTAAGTCCATTCACTTTCAATGAAAGGTCCAATTCTAAGGCAAACATATAAGCCATGAGCTTGAACTTCTCTTATGAACCTTACTATATCATGCCTTCCACTAAAATCGTACTGCAAAGTTGTTGAATTTCAAAGCTTGACATGAATCAAAATTAACTTTTCTAGGGTGAGAATCTCGCTCAATCCCTTAGGCTCGCCCAAAATTTGAAAAATTGGACAAAAATATTTAAACTCAGCCCTGAGTAATTTAGAAGTACAGCCGCCTAAAGCCCAGAATTGTAAGGGGCAAGTAGGAAAAAAATAAAATAAAAGGGGGCTCAAATTTTTTATTTTATTACTAGCATATGTTTTTATTTTATTGTATTGCATTTTATAATTTTTTTAAAAGGGCCCCAATTTATTATTTTGCCTAGAACTGAAAAATGTCAAGAACATACCTGAAAATATTAGAATGGACTTGAGTAAAAAGATAAATCTATTTAAAATATGGTTTAGATTCGACCTCAATCATTCAAAAATTGAACTCGACCCATTTTCTAGATTTGTAATCTATTTTATTATATTATATTATTTTCATATACTATATAATTTTAACACATAAACAATAAATTTATAGTAATATATAATACTATAATGTAAAAATATTAAAAATGTTAAGCTAGTTATTATATATAAAATTTTTAAGTATTGAATTAAAATTATATATAAATATTTTTAAAAAATAAAAAATAACATGGATGAGTCTAAAATATGCTTGAATTAGAACTTTACAAAAATGAGTGGATTTGAATAAAATTGTAAACTTATATTTCGGATCAAATCAAATATAAACAAACATAAAATGTATTAAGATTATACTTAAATCTAACTCAACCCATCAATACGTATAAAGCAAAATTAGCCTCACCTGTCCTTGTTGGGGTTCATGGAGGTTCCAAAAGACATAAGTTTGAATCACATCTATCCCTCCTTGTTTTGCTTTGGATATAAGTGATGGCCACATCTGTAATTAATGGTTATTTTTCTATTATCAAATTACAAAATTTATTTTGGAATAATCCCCATTGGTTAATATTCTAAACAAGCCCTTAAACTTTACCACCTTATTTAGATAAAGTCTTATATTTTAATTACACTCAAAATAAGCCCTTAAACTTTATTTGGCACCAAATAAGTTCTTACACTTTTATTGAAGAATAATTTTTCTTTATCTATTAACAGGGGCGAATAAAATTTTAATTTTTTATAGTCTATATCTTTATAACTTTTAAAGTATTAAATTGAATTTTTATAATTTTAGGAAGGGCCAAAGTGAATTTTACCTTTATTAATTTAAAATATAAAAAAATTAAAAACCTAAATGATAATTTTTCATTTCAGGGGGCCAGTGCCCATACCAACCCTCTAGAATCGCCTATGTCTATTAATGATAATCCAATTGAATTGTTTTTGATCCAAACTAATCGTGCCTCAACCTTAAAAGAAATTTTTTTTTAATGTCTATAGTTTATTAAAATATAAAATTCCAAATATTGAAAGCAATTAGCAAGGTTTTTGTACAATAAAACAAAATTACAAAAAAAAACATAATATAGAATTTATTAATATATTAGACCAATGGGTGTAAAGGTTTAAGGGTGATCATTCTGGTCCAGAAATAGAAAAGAAGAAGATCCCCTAAAAATAGAGGTTTTTCCCTTCCCTTAAGGGTATTTAAAATTAAATTTTTAGGAGGGTTTTCCGGGTCGGATTGTGGGTTGAACCCCAGATCAGGTTATTTTTTCTATCGTTTTACGTCAAATTTAATACACCATCTATATCAATAATAATATATATATTCTCTTTCCAAATTAAAACGTTATCTTTTCCTAAAAGCAAACGTTTATCTTTCAGTTTTAGGTTTGGAATATTATTATTTATTATAAAATTTTATTATTGATAATTGGAATATTCTTATTACAACCCAAAACTCGGACAGAAAATAAAGTACATGTGTGCCTCAATTTGAATGAGGTTTGTTTGTAGAATTTGTCTTATATACCCCCCAAAAAATCTATATACTTATATAAAAAAAGCAAAATGGCAATGTTTCAATTTTGGTCCCCCTTTTTTCACGTTAAAATGGTAAAATGTTAAGTTTGGTCCTTATGCTATACTCAAATTTAAAATTATATAACAATGGTTAAATTTCAATTTTGATCTCTGTGCTACACCCAAATTTAAGATTTAGTCTTTATACTTGAATTTTTTTGAAAACATTTGGTACCTTAACTTTTACAATATCATTGATTAGTCAAAACACTTTATTTTGATTAAAATGCATATGTAACTTTTAAGAGTTGTAAACACGGTTAAAATTCTTTGTTAAATTTAAATATAAAAGAATTTAACGGTATTAACAATTGGGTCGGGATTTTTAAATTTAAAAATAGAGAGAACAAATTCCTAAAAATAAAAGTATAAAAAGTAAATATTTTAATATTCAAATATTCACTCTATAATATAGCTCCAAAAATAATTAACGAGTGTGAAGCATGATAGAAACCATACTAATAATATTCGTTATTGTTACGATTCGATTTTAAATTGTTTTAAATTTCAAACATAAAAAAAAATTGAATTTTAATAAATTTAGATGAAGTTTATATATGTATATACCTGAGGAGTGCTACGAGGATAGTGAATAGAACCAGAGAAAAGAAGCAAATGTTGGCCATCGATCATCAATGATCTTCCATCGAATGTTATAGGTTTGCTATAACCATAACTGTTGCCAAAACCAGCAGTAGCTAAAACAATAAAAGTAATGAACCCTAACATCTCTTCTAAATTTTTTGCGCTTCTTTTGCTTTCTATCTTAACTTGTATATATAAGGCATAATATCTTTTTTTTGCCTTTCAACTTTATAAAAATATTATTTTAGTATTTATTTAATTTTTCGTCTTTTTTAACTTTTAAACTTGTGTTTTTGTCATATCACTCCAAAATTTAAAAAAAATTATTTATTTTCTAAAGTTGCTGATGTGGCATGTACGTGGATCGTCAATTCCTCATTTAATTAATTTTTAAAATTTAAAAATATTAAAGAATATTTTTTTTTATACTTCTTTTAATAATCTTAATTTTTTTTGAATTTTAAAAAATTTAAAAATTAGTTAAATGATTAAGTGTCATCTACATGAACATTTATGTGTATGTCATATTTGAAAAGTTAAAAAACGTTAATTTTTCCATCTATTATGAATGATTTGACAAAAAATACAAATTTAAAAATTAAAAAACAAAAATTAAATAAAAGATTAAAATAATAATTTTTTATAAAGTTAAAAGATTAAATAAATTATTATGGTTATATATAAATATATAGACATTTGGAGGATTTTATGGAGAAAGAAATTTGACAATATTTAATTATATGGAAAAAATTATATTTGATAAGTGTACACGAAACTATCTCCTGGAAGTATGTATTATGTCTTTTTCTTTAGTATTTATTATTATTTAATGGTGAATGGTAGAGGAGGAAATGACAGAATTATTTGGCCAACAGAGACTAATGGTAAATACTCAGTGAAATCAGGGTATCATATTTAAAGAGAGTATGGATAGGAGAGTTGTAGGGACTGCATCATCTTCTCGAAACATTGATAGGAATGGTTTGGCTACAAATGAAAATTTGTGGAAGACAAAAATAAAGGTTGACTCCATTTGTCAAATCTGTATTCTAGATGTAGAAGCTATTTGTTATACACCAATAATCATCAACTCGAAACTCGGATAACATCCCGATTATCTATCCACGATTCGACTAGGCCTCGCCAAATGGGTATGTGTAAGGCATACAGCGAAAGCGCAGCCAATGGAGCTTGTGATCCGAGCTCGCATATACCTGAGGAGTTCGCATGTAGGGGGTAGCGAGGTCTAACAAGCGACTCAGAACTGTACACATGTTCAACATGCCCAAAGCCTACCCAGAATGTCAATCCTATGAATAGTTGGGTCAAGTCCATAAGTAATGAAATCAAATCATGAACAATGATAATATATATAAATATTTGAGACAATGATTAACTATAAATTAATTATAATTGATAATTTTAGTCACTAATATGACTTGTTTATAAGAAAAAATGAAAAATTTCCTTCCTATTTTAAAGTCTCATTTTTATAAATTTTTTACAAGTTTAAATTTATAATCTATTATTTATTTTAAATTTAACTATTTTAAAATATATATATTTACTTGTATTATTACAATAATAACTAAATGTAGCATAAGCATTCGTTATTATAAATTCTATAGAAGTTTGAATAATTAACATCTCATTTATATCTCAAAACCAAAATATTAATAATAAAAATCACATCACATCACATCACATATTAAAACATCACATATTAAAAGATACATTATTCTTAGTATTATATAAAATTACATTACATCACATATTAAAAAGATATTATTTTAATATTATATAAAATCACATCACATCACATATTAAAAATGTATTCGTTTTATTAGTTTCCATCACTCATGTATTAGATATGCGGTTAAATTGGTTAAGTTATTAATTTATCAGTTTAATTGATATAATTGGTTTAATTAAAAAAAAATTGATCAATCGATTCGACCTTCGGTTCAACTAAATTTTAATAGATTCAACTGATTTTTTAGCTAATTTAATCGAAACATATTTATTTCCAATTTAATCTATTCAAAATCAATACTCAATTGATTCGCAATCTAATCAATTTGACGAGACAATCCGATTCTACTCAAATAACATTCCCCGATAATAGAAAGAAAAATATGTTTATCAATGCAGGATAAAGTCACAATCTTTTTTGAAAGTGGATTAAATTTGGGTTTTAAATTCAGTCAATTTGCCTAGAAAAAGAAAAGTGCTCTTTTCGTATTTTTAATCATGTAAAAACCATGGAAATGGCAGCAAGGACATGACCAAGAGTTGCTTTACGACTTTAATTTTTGATTAACAACAAATTTATATATATCTATTGAAATGAAAAGGTTTATATTAATTAACATCTCTAAGTCTAACTTCCAAGAATGATATGAGAATCTGTTATTGACCATACAAAAAAAAAAAAAAAAAAAAACTGTGATCTCTTATGTGCACTGTGCATCAACCAACAGAGTTTTGGGTATGCCTGGACATGGATCATTACCAAATTTCTTACTCCAAACAGGGATGGTACAAATCCTCTTTCCCATACAAGCCTGTCAAGTGTCAAAGTCAAATTCCATGAAAACTAGACAGGCATATATATATACACATATTTGAAGTGTTATTCTCAAGCTAACCTCTTCAATGGTAGGTAAAGAAGTGAATGAATGACAGCTTCCAATGGCATTGTTTTCACAATCCCCAGTAGGGTTACCATAGCTTGCAAATAGTATCCTAGAAATGTTCCTTCCAGGTGGACATTGGAGCTGGACTTTCGGCCGCCTTCCGTGGTGCTTCTTGCTGTTGTTATGTTCTGTTTTATTCTGTCCTTGCCATGAAATTACCGGTGGGAGATGTGACTCGGACACGTGACTGCACACTTTTGTTATCGATATGGTGTCGATGGAAATCCCAAGAGGGTATCCATTTTCTTCTTCTAGGATAATAAGTAGGTTATCGGTTCGTTTGAGGAAGGATCGAGGCACATTATACCTGAAAGGAAAGGACATTAAAGATCAAAACAATGGGACAAATCATGAAATGCAAATGAATGTCTAATTTGCTGTTACCGTGTTTGTGAAGGAATCCCTTTTGGAGTAAGAAATGAGACCCAATATCGACCTATGCTCTGGCCATTTATCCAGGCTTCACCCTTTCCCATGGATTCAAGGTTCAGTGTCACAGGATCCTTCCCAGCTGGTGCATCAAACAGAGTCTAAAAACAGGATTTTGAATACAAATTAAATGATATGATTATCTCAAGTGAAGTTCATAATTTTGAATCATTACTAGGATAAAACAGCCTTTCATACCCTGTACCATGTTAACCGCTGATGAGTTGAGCTTCCATATGTATTCCATTTTACTTTATTTGATCCAGAATCAGTATATACTTGTAATTTCTCACCTAACAATCCAACCTTCAGAAGAAATTCATTTGTATCAGTAAATTCTTCAGTCATTAATCTGTTTAGCAACTCTGACATGGATCCTTAGTGCCATATTAATACATGCATGCTTGCATGCATACCTGATATCCCCATGAGTATCTGGTAAAGTCCTTAATTTCATGTTCACCCTTAACCTTCACAGTGTTAATTCCAGCCACCCTTCTCTCAAGGTATGCTCCTGAATCCTATAAAGACAATCAAAGGTAAACCTATAAGGATTAAGCTGACATGTGATGTATACACTTATACATTAATTATTCATTAAGATATGAGGAAACAAGGGAATAGTATTTGACGATTACCGGTAATCCAACCATTCCGCTAAGCAAGGAGATATAGTTTGTTCCTTTATTTAAAGTAATTTTAATCTCTAGGATGGGAGTTTTAGTCTTAAAACTTCCATGAGTAGAACCTAAAGAAGAAAGTACAATGAAGGAACAAAACAAAAAGATTCTCATCACATTGTTGCAGGATCAAAAGATTAAATTCAAATATATAATCTTCAGGAAAAAAAAAACTGCTTAAAGTGATTATTATAAGGCTCACCTACAAATGATCCATTTACAAAGGCATGTAATACATGGGCAGAAGAGGTCACATTAAGCACATATTCAGCATCAGAAAAATCATTCTGAAACCTAACATATTTAAAGAAATATATAGATTATATGGCAAGTATTTTCAGACATGAAGGCAGGTTACATCTTAAAGTTTACAATCAAATTTGATTAATGAAGTAAAACCCCTTTCGAACCTTACCTGAAGGTGTACCAAAGATAATCTGAATTGTCTTTTGTCGTATTCATGTGCTCCAATAACATGTCGGCTCTTAAAGATGTGTCATCAAAAGTAGGGATAGTTTCCTTATATTCTTCCCATTTTACAATTGAATCTAGCTTCTTACTTGTTTCCACCGCTCTGGTGTTGTATTGTGTGCTTACCTGTTATCCAGACTTTGAAGTGAGTGTTAGATATAGGTAGCTGTCTAATATGGTATGCTTTTGAGGATCACACCCTCATATCCATGTATGGATATGTATTTAAGAAAAAACTTGGCATAAGATGACAGTATTCATGTATGATTTAACTCTCAAATTATGCAAAATTGATCATTTTGGATTTTAACTACACCTTAGCAGTGTTGAAGGCCACAGTCTTGCAGTCTGGTAGGATGCTGATTGATTTCGGAGGCAGCTCATACAATGAATCTTGAAATGTTACTACAACAGTCTTCCTTGTGTCATTATTTACCAGAAAAGCAGCACAGTCGACTGAATTCCCTCTGTAAACAAAGGCCTGTTACCAACAAAAGTTAGAAATATGTTCTTGATTAGTTGGTCCCCAAAAGTTTAAAAGAGAGAAAATTCTTGAGTTCGATTTTGATCAATGTTCTTACTTCTTGTGATTTTCCCAAAGCCATACTGGTATATACTCCAGAGAGCATAGGGTTTAAACAAAATTTGATTGCAGCATGTAACTCTTTAAGGTGGCCCCATTTTGGCTGCCTAAACAAACCTGAAAGAAATCTTAACAAGTTAAAAAAGCTGTCATTCTAGAGATTTGAATAGAGGTTAAATGTGATTTATTTGTACTTACCATACTCATCAAGAGGAGCTTGATCGTAATAACTTGTCAGTACATACGCAGCAGCAGTTCTTCCGAAGTTAGTTCCACCATGGTACTACAACAAGGTATTAAAGCTATACAATTAGCTGGATTCATATTTCATCTCCATATGACCATGGACTTAAATAATATGTGAAATACAAATTTAACCAAGTGGTGAAGATCTAGAAAAGATTTTCATACCATATAATAATTCACATAGCTGCCTTTCTTTGCAATGAATAGTGCAACATGGAATGCTATGTCTTCAGCTGATCTGATGTCTGGTTCATCACCATATACTTGATAACTTCATCAAAATTTAAAAAATATATCTTTTCAAAGATCTCATCTATAAAAAGGGCTCAAATAGTATTTGTTTGTATACTTTTAACTCGGTAAACATCAATGCACAGGGAAAGATACAAAGATATCGACAAAAACATACAAGCTTGTCCAGTTCTCTGTCCATATTGCTGGCTTATTTGGTGAGTTAGGCCCAGGAAATGTCTCCCCACATCGCCTCCCATTGCATGCGTTAATCTATCACCACTCAATTGTACAGAAAAATGAAAAGCTGATGGGGAAATTCAACTCAAAGAAAGAGTTCAAATTATTATGGAAGGTCATTCAAAATTATTATCATGGGAACGTATAATCAGGGTTATAAAATCTGTCCGAAGTGATTGAAGACCAACCACAGGGTCAGGAGCATTATTTTGCTTGCACATCACCCATGGTACACCAGTTTGAAGCCCCACTGCCATCTCTGCAGCCCAACGAAGATAAGGAGGCCCTTTATCTCTAAATGCGGCCTCTACCATTCCATACTCGTTTTCAATCTGCATTCAAAGAAACAGCTAGAGTCACAAAAAAAGTATTAGTTGAAAACAAAATGGTAAAATAGTTTCATTTTTCTGGACTTAAACCTGTGATAGAATAATTGGTCCTCCTTGAGAAGCGTATAATTTTTCTGCTTTCATCATGTTCACTATCTTGGACACAAACTTCTTCATTTGATACTGCCATCATACCAAAAAGAAGGGCAGCATCAATGATTGGTACTGTCTTTCAGAACCCTGAACTGAACATTTCCATAGCAAGTAAGAAACTGAAGTACTCACCTTGAAGGGCTCATTATCGGATCTATAAACAATGCCTGGAATATCATGCAGCCAAAATGGCAGACCCCTGCAAACCTCTAGCTTTAGGCCAAGGAAGATTAAGTAGGATTTCAGGTTTTTTAAGTCTGCAGAAAGTAATCTAATTACCCATAAGACCATTCGCCTTGAATAAAGGGTCCAATCCTAATGCATGCGTATAGACCTTGTGCTTGAATTTCCTTAATGAACCTTACTATATCCCGTTGTCCACTAAAATCAAACTGCAGAACAATGATCTCAACCTCTTTACAATCTATGGGGTTTTTTCTTCTTCCTTTTTTTGCTCAACAATACATATAAAGATAAAGAACATTATAGTTATTAATGGCAACCTGTTCTGGTTGGGGTTCATGTAGGTTCCAAAACACCAAGGTTTCAATGACATCTAATCCTCCAGCTTTGGCCTTGGCTATCAAAGATGGCCACATCTGCAAGTTATTTAGCATTAATCCATGTTATGATTATTTTAAAGAAAATGTAAGAAAACCTAAAAACCAAAATTGCTATACAAGATCTTGTTCAACCATAGTTACTAGTTTAAAAAAGCAAAGGCATGTTTTAGGTGCTTAAAATGAATGAAATTACTCAGTGAGCTACTAAAAAATTCAAGTGAATCCCCCTGAAACCATCACAAATGAAACCCAATTTGAGTATTTTAATATTCTATCTGTCAGTAAAGAACAATAAGCATTTTAGTCATGATAGAGAGCAGTCAAACCGGGAATATTGATACCACCAAATGTAGAACAAATGTCAAACCGATCTGGTGAACTGTTGAAGATCAAGAAACAATAAAAGAAAAAAAGTTTGGCACGAACTTGAAAACTTGTAGATTAAGTATTTGACTATTTTACCAAACAAGTTCTGTTCTTTTTTTTCCAGGCTAAAACCCAGTAAATCATTCAAGAAAGGTTCAAAGATTAATGTAACAGTGAAGATTATTGTACATACATACATACATACATACATACATACATACCTGAGGAGTACTACGAGGATAGTGAATTGAACCAGAGAAGAGAATCTTGTGTTGGCCGTCGATGATCAACGACCTTCCATCATACGTTACATTACGAGAGCCAACGCCACTAACAGAAGCAGCCAAAAACAACCCAACAAGAAACAAAAACAACCAACTTCCCATTTCTTTTTGTTTAAAACTCTTTTATGCTGCTTTCAATCATATCTAAGAGTATAGACCAGCAACTAAATGAAAATTCGCAGAGAATTTGTGAATTGGTTCTTGAGGTTGAGGGAGGGTAATGGAAGAAAACATAAGAAAAGGAAAGCCGGTAATCTGTTTCACTTTACATACACTATAATTTCAACAAAAAAGAAAGGCTTTTTTTTGGGGCGACTGCATTTGCCTATTATGCGTAATGGAGGTGATGTTTTGCATGGGAAGTTCATTAAAGCTTTTATAACCTTCTTCCTTTCTTTCCTTCTACTTTCATACTAGTTTCCTTTTATATAGATCAAATCTAATTTTTTTTTGGTAAAAATACCAATCTAATCCTTCTCAATTTCGATATTGAGCAAATTTATCTCTCTAAAAAAATCATAACAATTTAATCTATACTAAATTTTTGGTTACTTTTGAAATTGATAAAATTTAATTGCTTGACTTTTTAAGAGAGACCAATTCGTTCAATATCAAAATTGGAAGGAATTGATGAATTTTTTACCAAAATTTTCTAATAATAATTAAATATAAGTTTCAAGGAATAAAAATAAAAATTATTTATTAGAAGAGTTTAAATTGAATTATCAACTTTTTGAAGGGTTCAAGATATAATTCATTAATTATTAATGAAAGTACCCCATTAAACAAGGTTGCCAAAGGCCTGCCCCTGACTTCACCCTGGTTCTGGTTGAAGTCAAATTTGGGTAAGTATTCATTGAATGTATTTTTTAATAATTAAATAATGTTTAATCATCAATTAAATCAACCTTAATTCTTTTTCCTAACTTTACAAATCACTATATTAAAAATGAAGAAGTTACAAATGGATTTGGAAATAAAATTAAAAAATTAGGAGGATTAAAATTAAAACTAAAAAATAATATTTATTAAAATGGTTGAAATTAAATTATTAATTTTATTTAAGAAAGATAAAATATATATATACACTTTTTTCATTAATAAAAAATAAATTAAATAATTAATTATTAAAAGATATCAAATTTGATATTATCCCATTAATAAGTGGGTGACTTCACCCCATGTTGAAGTCAAATTTGGGTGAGCATTCGTTTCACCAAAATGAGAAGCTTTATTAAATGAATTTTGGTTAATATTGTCATTAATATGGAAAAAGTTAATTAATGAATTTGATTAAAGTAATATTTATAAAATAAAATTTATTAAATTTAAATATAAAAATTAATATTAATAGATGTATTTTTTGAAACAAAGTAAAATAACTAAAAGAAATTAATCTGATCCCTCAAGTGGAGATCTTCTAAAAGTGAAGTCTTATTATCCTATCATGAATTGTCTTAATCAAGTTATTTGCACAATTATTTTCTTCTTGAGGAACATGTTGAATATTCCAATGCTAACTTGAGACTCCCTAAATTTTCTTTTTGAATGGTGTTAGTTTGAATTGAAATGTTCTCAAAACTCCGGTCTAATAAAAGATTCAACCTATCCAAGATACCTCAAAATTTAGTAACCAAATAATAATATTTTTAAATATTAACAAGATGCTTAATTCGGTTTCCGACTATATATAGATATTAATTTTAAACATGAAAATTTTGTAAAAATATTTTATTTAAATATGAACTGGTTATAATTAAGATAAGTGATAGCTATAAACAGTAATATTTTGCTTTGAATATATATAAAGTCAATTAAATTGTTATTTTAAATATATATAATTTATACATTTTCTAATTTAACAAAAACAAAGTATTGAATTTTATTTTGTATAATAAAAGTATTAAATTTTATTTTTATAAAATAATTAAATAATTTTAATTGTGTCCATATTGAAAACTTAATTGAATAAAGTATTAATGTAATTGAAGTTTTCATATTTGAAGAATTAAATAGTTTTGAGGAGATAGTGGTTCATATTTATTGCACTTTAGCATGTCATTACACGTTTATTTAAGAAAAGGTTTGTCATTGTTTTATTGATGAGTTTAGACAGAGCACTTAATTCTGTTCAAGTTTACAACTAAGCTTTCAATGGGAGAGTTTCAGAGGAGAGATTGATCTAAGAGTTTTAGAGGAGAGATTGATCTAAATTGAGTATAGGAGTGATGTTGCAACTTTGTCAGTGAATTGAGCTTAAATCTCATCTTGTACTTGTCGAGGCTTTCAAAACCAACGTGGTGCTTAAACCAATCAGACCATCAGTTCTCAATTCAATCGGTTTGTGCGATTCAATTAAATAAATTATTAAAATAATTTAAAAGTATATTAAAATAGAGAAAATCGGTTCAACATATCCCATTGGTTCGCAGGTCAATTGATCCAACCCCTTATTCTAGATTGGTACCCCAACTAATTCTCAACCCAACCAGTCTAATTGTTCAGTCTAGTTTGGTTTTGAAAACAATGGTACTTGTTTATTTATATTGGACTACTCTTTAAGCAAAGTGGGAAGTTTCCGAAAAGCATAATCAAACTTTTATGTTCCATTTATAATTTATAATTGTAGTAAGTTTGTCGAGTTACGACTAAATGAAGATCTAAAAGGCAAAATCATTGAATTCATAATTGGTATCAGAGTTAACCCCTTGATGCATTAAGTGTAGAAATTGAGATAGAAGGAACGTCAATCGCAAGACTTGTAATGACCCGAATTTTACGGTTATCAGAAAAGTGTATTATTGGGTTTTGTTTTTAAAAATGAATTGTAAATATTTATTAAAAATATTTAAAAAGTTAATTGAGTGGTTAATTAGGTTTTTAGTAAGTGAATTTTGCTTAATTTAGAGTAATTAGTAAAAAACTAAATTGAATAAAAGGTAAAAGTTTAATTATAGATTAATAAAAAAGGGACCAAAATGATAAATATAGGCTGCAATTAGATTGAAAATCTCAGATCTTTCTTAGGTATATATATTATATATTATTAATTGATTATATTATGAAACAATTTAAATAAATACAAATGTATGGTAATAAAAATATACATGTGTAAAAATTATATTTGTACAATTGTAATTTAAATATATAATTTACTTATAATTTAAGTATAAAGATATTTTATGATTATTAATTATATTAAAATATTTTTATATGATAAATAAATTAATAAGTTGACAAATGTAAGGTGATAGTAAAATACAAGTGTGATAAATCATGTACATACAATTGTAATATTTTTATTTAATTATTTAAGTAAATAGATATTTATTATTTATTATTATTAAATTAAATTAAAGACAAGTGTAGGGTGATGATAATATACAAATGTAACAATGTATATAATGTACATTTATTATATATATTGATTATTAAATAGATATTTATTATTTGATATTTGTTAATTAATTATTTTATAAAATTTTTATTTGATAAATAAATTAGATGAATGACAAGTGTATGATATTGATGATGTACAAATGTAATGAAAAATATGTGTAGTTAATTGTATAATAGATATTTAGTTTAATATATATATATATATATAAAGTGAATAAAATAAAAGAATAAATATATAAAGAAAGAAACAAAAGAAACAAAAGAAGAAAAAAAGAACAGAAGCTTCGCCGGCAGTGGGAAAGAAAGAATAAGAAAGAAAAAGAAAAGGAGAAATTAGGATTTAAAAGCTTAGAATTTAAATAGGTAAGTTAATTAAGTCCTTTTCTTTTAATTTTGATGTTTTAGAAGTTTTAGAGCAAAGTTTTGTAGAAATTAAGATGAGATTTTGGAAGTTCTTAGGTTTTTGAGTATAGTTCATGTTGAACAATTGATTAAATTAGGGATTCAATTGATAGAATTTTTAGTTAGAATTGATTAAAGGATTAAATTGTAAAAGAAGCTATTAGTTTTACATAGTAGGGACTAAATTGCAAGAATTTCGAAATTAGATTTTTATGATGAAATTTAGATAGTTATGTCTAAGTTTGGTTGAAAATTAAGTAGAAACAAAGTATGAATTGAGATAGAAAAGTAAGTGAATTTAGTTAAGATTAAATTTGAAATTAAAGTTGTAATTGAATAGAAATTGAGCAACTAATTTAAATATTAAATGTAAATTAGTATTGTATTAATGATTATGAAAATTATATTAATTTTTCGTAGCTAATATCTCACCCGAGGCATCTACGAAGAAAGGAAAAGAAAATGTGGACGAAGAATAATTGAGAAATTACGGTTTGTATTTTTATAATCCGAATTTAATTATTAATTGTTTTATTTTAATTTAAATGTTTATGGTAAGAAAATTAAGATAAGTGTAGTATATTTGATATTGAATTGAGTATTTGTGAAATTATAATTTATATGATATTTGAGCATTGGTATTGAATTTAAATTGAATTGGTAATTAATCAATTTTAATTATTAACTGTTATATCCTGGTTTCTATGTTATTGTAAGTAATTAAGGCAAGTATTAGTAATTGTTATTGAATTGAATTTATATGGATATATGTGATTGATATTGAAAAATATTGATGATAATGAGCTTGGAATAAAATAGATTACTTGATTGAGAAATAAATAGTGAATATTATTTATTGATATTGAACAATTGAACTGAAGTATGAGTGAGACATGTGAATTAAGTATCTCTGAACTAGATACAAATGGAAAATATTATTGTTCAAATGATTTGTGAATTTATTTTGAAAGCTAATCAGGTTAGTAGATGAGAAAAAAATTGAGTGAGTTATAAAAGATTTAATTTTTGTAATGAATATTTATATAATTGTGATTGACATATGATTTAAGTGTATGATATATTGTTAAGTGTTCGGATTATATAAATACCATTGAGTGCATACTCAGCGTACGGTTTGTTTCCGTGCGCAGGTTAGATACGAAAGTGATTAACAACTAGCATCCAAGCCGATCCCGAACTCAAAGTGGTAAAGTACTTTCCTTTGGTAAATGGCATTTGGATGTTAAAAGTGGTCATTTTGGGATATTATTGTAAATATTGTTACAAATGATTATAGTTGATTATGTAACATGTTAAAAGTTTAGAAATTGAATTGCTTATGGTTTATGATTTGCAAGGTTGGTAAACTTGAATTGTAAGACATTTTGAGTCCATACAGCCTAGCACACGGGCGTGTGTCTTAGCCGTGTGGAACTAATTTGTTTATAAGTAATAAGTCAGAGAGTTACACGGGTAAAGGACACGGGTGTGTCCCCTAGACCACACGGGCGTGTGGGTACTGTTCGATAGGAAAATTTTGAAATTTTGAGAAAAATTCGTAGTGATTTTAAATTAGTCTTGAATTAATTTTACTGTTCATATTGGACTTCAAGGGCCCATTAAAGGGACGATATATTAAATTTAGGATAAGTGTAAACAATTATTTTAATTAATGTCTATAATTGAACTGTATTGACTGGTAATGCCTCGTAATCCTATTCCGGGGACGGATAAGGGTTAGGGGATGTTACAAGACTCCCTATGTTAGATGGCAAAAATTATGCCTACTACAAGGAAATGATGAGGGCTTTTATCAAGTTTGTGGATGAAAAAGCTTGGTGTTCAATATTTATGGGTTATGGAACCCTTAAACTTGAAGTGGGTTGAACTAGTGATAAAGAAAAACTAGTTAATGCAAACTCCAAGGCCCTTAATGTATTTTTCTATATAGTAGACTCCTATGAATTCAGGTGCATTTCTAAGTGCACTATTGCTAAATAAGCTTGGATTATATTATAAACTGCTCATAAAGGAATCAATATTTTGAAACAATCCAAGCTTCAAATGTTGACTACAAGGTTTAAGACCTTAAAGATGCAAGACAATGAAGCCATGTATGAGTTCTCTACAAAGTTGTATGATATCATAAATCAAGCATTTGCATTTGGTGAAGAATAGTCAACATTTGAAGCTAGTCAGAAAAGTGCTTCAATCTTTGCTTGAAAAAATTGCAATTAATGTGATTATCATCGATGAGACAAAGTGTAACACCCTGAAAATTTCTACAGTAAGATATTATCCTTAATACAGTAAAATAAGGAAATAAAGTGACAAGAAGAGGAAAAATTGAGTTATGTCACTGGGAAGTATATTATGATATACTGATTCAAGAAAGGACTAAATTGTAAAAGTGAGAAAAGTTTTGTGGCCCAAGAGTAAATACTCAAAATTTGAGGGATTAAAATGTAAATATGAAAAGTTGAAGGACTAATAGTGCAAATATTTTAAGGGTGGAATGATCTAGAAACCAAGGAAAATTGATGAATTAGGACCAAATTGAATAGGTGAAGAATTATGAGGGACTAAATTTTAATTTTACCAAATTCAGTGATGACTCAAGAATGAAATTTTAAAAGATCACTAAGGGCAAAATGGTCAATTGAAAGAGAGAGAAATCTAGAGACAATGATGATGTTGGAGATATTTTAAATAAAATAAATAAATAAATATTAGTTTATTAATACTTTAAATTGATTTTTAAATGATATTTTATTATTTTATTATTATTTTATTTAGTATATATAAGGAAAGAAAGATGAAGAATCATCATCTTTTCTTTCCCATGCAAACCAACGTGAGAGAGAGGAAGAAGAAAAGAAGTTTTTTTTCTTTACAATTTGGTCCTTCCACCAAAAATTCACCATTTTCACCTAGAAATCAAAAGAATTTCCATAGCTACTAAGAGAGAAAAATGTTAAGGAGACCATGGGGAGTTAGAATATCAAGTTGGATTCAAGAAATAGAAGCTGGAGGAGAGAGAAAATCAAGTTAAAGATTAGTATCAATAGAACAAGGTAAGTACATCAAGATTTCAATATGTTTTTAAGTTTGTTATTATTGACAAAGCATGGAAATAATGTAATAGTAGAGTTTTCTTACATAAGGTCCTATATTCTTGATATGTTAGTGAAGAGAAAATAAGAGAAAATGATGAGAAATGGTGTAGAAAAAGAAAATAAGGGTGTTATAACATGGTAATTAATGTCTTGCACTAAAACAGTTTTGGACAGCAGCAGTAGTTTAACTTTGAAAAATCATAAAAGATTGTAGAAATATAATTATAGGATGAATAAAATATGAAATTAAATCTTATTAAGTCTAGTTTCTTATAGAAGAAATTATGTAAGCAATAGAATTTTAAATCATGATATATGATGAATTTTCTGAGACAAGGTCAGAATGATTTTGGGTTCCCCTGTTTTGACTTTTTAAAATCATAAAAAATTGGATAAAAATAATTATGGGTTTAAATTTATATATTTATAATCCTGAATGAGTATATGTTCAAGTGAAACAAACGGTAACATCATTCGAATTCTGTACGAGGAGATAATTAATTTTTAGTGAAGAAGGGTCGGAACTGTCAGACAGCAGAACAGGGGAAACTTCAATGAATAAACTGCATTAATTGGCCCAACCAAAAATTATGAAATTTTTATCGTGAGAAGAAGTATGAGTCTAGTTTCTGGTAAAATTTATGGATTTTAATTTGGAGTTATATAGCTCCAAATATAAATAATTTAGTGACTATGACATAGATGGACAGCTTGAATATTCATAAAAGTAAATAATAAAGATTATAAATAATGTTACTTACAAGTGTGTTATATACATTAAGGATGTGGAAAGGAGAGGAGGAGGAGGAAAATATATATGAATATTCATTTAGCATGGCTAATTTGCATGTTTTAGGCTCAAGGACTAAATTGAATAAAAGTAAAACTTTATGGGCAATTTTATAAAAATGTCAAAAATGACCAAATTGCATGAAATGGATTATTTTATTATTTAAATTACAAAATTTAATGAAATTATTAATTTAGTTCAAGATCGGGGAAAACATGTTTTAGGGATTAAATTGAAAAGTGTTGAAATTATGGAAAAAATTCTGATATTTTATAGAATTCATGGACTGTTATCAATAAGTATGATAATAATAGCTGGAAATAAGGATTAAATTGCAAGAATTTTAATTTCCTGACCCTAAGGATGAAATCGTCATTAATTAAAAGTTTAAGGGCAAATTGGTAATTTTTCCTAGAGCATTAATTAAATGCATTAGAATATGAAATGAATGAAAATGATGATCAAATTTATTTATAAAGATCCGGACGACACAAATACGAGGCTTGATTGTGGAAAAGAAAAGATATCGGATTAATGAAATTATAAACACAAACAATCAATTAGGTAAGTTTGTGTAACTTGAATTGTATTTTTAAACACTTGAAATATGTGGTATATGATGAAAATATGATTTGAATGTTCAATTCATGATAATTTATGAAATATTGATAATACTCGATATAAATTGAAAATAAATCCCGGTTGAATGGAATGAAATTCATGATTATATTTGTGAATTGTATTTTTGTCATGCATATGAAATTGATATGGATATATTTGATAATGCCCGATAAAATGATAAATCTCATTGAACAAAGGAAAATCGATGGATGTAAGTTTCTCGAATTGGTTGTAGTTCTGCAGATGTTGCAGACACACTATAGCTCGAAAGAGCGTCCCGATATTAGCCCTCTCGAGCTTCCCGTTATAGCTCTTCAGAGCGTCCCGATAGATTGTGATCCGCATGTGTTGTGGACACACCGTAGCTCTTAAGAGTGTTCGATATATGGCTCTTCGTGAGCTTTCCGATAGTGCTCGCTTGAACTTCCCAAAATATGGCTATCCGGAGCTTCCCGATAGGCTCTTCGTGAGCTTCCCGATATGGTTCTTTGTGAACTACCTGATTTCGGCTCTATTGAGCTTCCCGTTATAGCCCGGATTAGCTTCCCAATATTGCTCTTTATGAGCCTCCTGTTAAATAGCTCGAGACGGTATAAATGATCTAGCCCGGACGGGTGATCCTATCCTGATATAGCCCTCCCGAAGGATATGTGGAAAATGGATTTAGCCCGGACGAGCAATCCGAAATAGGGTCTGAATATAGCCTGGACTGGTAATTCAGATCCAAGCTCATTAGAGTAATTGTCGTCACAGGGGATTTAGCCTGGACTGGTAATCCTAACAATACTCTATGAGTTTATATTGTAGGGGATTTAGCCTGGACTGGTAATCCCACTGCAATGTTGAGGTTCGCGAGAGTGTGCTCTCTGATATGAAATGTATAAGACCATGGTTGAAAGATACCATGGCAACCTGATATAAAATGTGTAAGACCATGGTTGAAAGATACCATGGCAACCTGATATGAAATGAATAAGACCATGGTTGAAAGATACCATAGCAACATGACGGGAAATGAATAAGACCATGGTTGAAAGATACCATGGCAGCGTGACAGAAAATGAGTAAGACCATAGTTGAAAGACACTATGGCATTATGTCAAAGATAAATAAGACCGTGGATGGGAGACGCGATGACATCTATTGAACAATTGATATTCAGGTAATATGTATCAGATGATGAATGATTATATGAAATGGTTGTGTGAAATGTTTACAAGAACTGGTCATATGGAAATGTATGTACAAAATAGTTGTATGAAATAATTATGAAGATAGATAAACAAAATAAGAATAAGTACATAGAATATAATTTATGTTAAGTTTGATATAAACTTTACAGAATAAATACACATAAAATAAATGGAAATGATGGAGCATGAAGTATTGATATAATGAAATGATTGATATATACTTATAAAGAAACGGTAAGAGAATGATATGTTTCATGACATATACATATATGATTATCTTTGATATGTTGATACAAGGAAATTATGTAAGTAAAGACAATTATTAAACTCAAGCGTGACATGTCGAGAAAATAAGTATATCAATGTTGAATTTATATGAAATATGTGCAAGTATACTAACAATGATGTTGTTTGATGCTTAGACAAGTGTCAAGCTATTGATTGAATGGTAACATATTTAATCATAAGAAGCATTGAAATGATAAGTACTTAGATGAAAATATTTAAGATTTTGTGAAATTTTTTTATGATCCCGATTTAATTTCGGTTGGTTTTTAATGTATGTTTGGGGCTTCAAGGGCCCAATAGATAGACGTTATGATTATTTTCAAAATATGAATAATAAATGACTCAGAATTATCTAAAAATGTTCAATAAACTCCGGTAATGCCTCGTACCTATTCTAGCAATGGGTAGGGGGTGTTACACAAAGGACATTAAAAAAATGCGAATTGGTGAACTTATTGGTTCATTAAAAACCCTTAAGGTGAACCTTGATGAGACAAATAATAATAAAGGAAAGGCTAAAAAGTGTATTGCATTCAAGTTGCATCTTTAGTTACAACTGAAGGTAAAATTACCATGGAAGAGCTGCAGGAGTAATTGGCTTTACTCACTCAAAATTTCAATAAGGCATTTAAATAGTTGACTAGGAAAAATAGGAGATTTGATGCAAACAAAAATTTTGGTAAAGAAAAGGGTAAGGGAGTTATGATTAATGAAGATGCATCCAAGGAGAAAAGGAAGGGAATATCATATCATGATTGCCAAACCTTTGGCTATATTCAAGCTAAATGTGCCAATACTTTGAAGAAAAAAGTTACTTTGTGTTACCTAAAGTGATGAACATTCTTCAAGCATCTTAGAAGAAGATGATGAGTGTTTTAACAATTATGATACATTTACCTCCTAAGTTGTTAGCAGATGCAATGACGCAAATAATTCAAGTGATAGTGATACTAAGTCTATTGACAACTTTATGAAAACCTACAAATCCATGCTAGATGAATAAGTTCAAGCGTGCAAGGTAAATGAGAGACTCACTAATGAAAACTCCTTACTGAGAGGTTATGCCATGTTCACTTAAAAGGCATATAATGTTTGGTGAGGTATAATGTTGTAAAGGGTTTGCCAAAGTTAGGGGAACCATTCTCAAAGCATGTGGAATTTGCATAAAGGTTAAGCAGCATCATGAGGCGCATTCCCAATTGCAACTAATACAAACATCTAGTCCTCTAGAACTTTTGCATATGGATTTAATTGGACATGTGCAAACTAAGATCTTAGGTGGAAAGAAGTATGTCTTGATGTGTGTGGATAATTACTCAAGATACACTTGGATAAAGTTTTAAGGAAGAAATATGAAACATTTAAAGCCTTTAGGAAGTTGCTAATTGGAAAGATAACGAGGATCTAAATTATCATGCCAGAGAATTTGAGAATGAAGAATTCTCTAATTTTAGTGACAACAAATGCATTCAATATGAGTTTTAAACACAAAAGACTCCCTAGTAAAATGGTGTTGTTGTAAAAAAAATCGTAGGATCCAAGATATGCCAAAGTCATGCTTAATTCCAAGGGAGTTTCTCACATGTTTTAGGCAGAAGTTGTTAACAAAATTATCCATGTGATTAAGAAGGTTCTATTAAGGCCCAAGACAAGGATGACTCTATATGAGACGTGGAGACACTAAGTGATTTCTATGTATTTGAGAGTACATCTTATATTTTCAAATGTTAAGTATATCACAAGAAATTTAATGTACGGAGTGGTGAAGAAATTTTCCTTAGGCAACCCATCAAATAGTAAGACAGTTGAGATGTTCAACAAACGCACAATAATTGTTATAGTCATTTTGTGTAGTTATCAAATATGAACCAACCTACAATCAAACTAGTGGAGATGTAAATAAAGAAATAACAGTTACAAATGTAGACCCAATGACCATTTCATAACAAATAAAAAAGCTTTGTGAATAAAACATTACAAATCAATAACATTAATGATCATTTTATAAGAAAATAAAATATTTAGTGACCAAAATGTAATTTAAATCATACAGAGGTAACTATTCCTGAATTTTACCCAAATTTAAAAGCTTTCCTTTCTCTTGAGAAAAAATAACCCTTTTCTTATTTGTGCTGGAAGAGAAGTGCAAAGCTTTTGAACCATTGCAAAGTGGCGTGATCTCCAAGAAATTTTGCAGTTTCTTCATTTAAAGCTCACATCACATTTTCTAAACAAAATTTTAGATAGTTTATCGCAACTAAATTTCATTTCAAATACCCCCTTGATTCTCCGATGTCGGTTCGTCATTTCTCTGTTTTTAATTTCTTTGCTAAGCGTAAAACCCTAAACCTTCATAGCTTAGTTTTAAAAAAAATATTAATTCTTGTGTATGGTGGATGTTTATGCAGATCTTCGAGTATAATGGGAGTGCCCTTGTAGCCATGGTAGGTAAGAACTGCTTCGCTATCGCCAGTGATCGGAGACTCGGAGTTCAACTCCAAACAATCGCCACCGATTTCCAGAGGATTTCAAAAATCCACGATCGACTCTTTCTAGGCCTCTCTGGCCTCGCCACCGATGCTCAGACCTTGCAACCCCTATCTGCTTATTTTCTTTTTATCTTTTTGAATTATTAGCATGTGTTTTATGCTGATATTTTGGCTTTTCTTTAAAAAAAAAAATTTGAAGGTATCAGAGGCTTGTGTTTCGGCACAAGTTATATCAGCTAAGAGAAGAGAGGGACATGAAACCTGAGACTTTTGCTAACCTTGTTTCTGCTATTCTTTACGAGAAAAGGTTAGTTTAAAACGCCCAGTTAAATATATTTTTTGGATTAGTCCAATTGATTACTTAAATTAGGGTTTTTCTTTTTATTTCACATTTGAGCTAACCTTTAAAGATTAATTGAAGAAATAGAGAGCTGTAGTATTGTTTTATATTGCCAAATATTAATATTGACGGATACTAATTAATTAATGACAGCAGCAGGTGCATGAGATAGTCGGAATAGTGAAGTGGTGGCATGAGATTTTTTTTTTTCTGTAACTATCCCAAAAAAGGGTTTTGTATTTTCCTAGATGGTATTGTGCAAAATACTTGTTACTGTTCATGTCAAGGGAATACACTTGTGTCTTTATTTGTCAAGCAATGCTTCATTGCATTCCGTTTCTTGAAGGGAATGATCCACTTTGTCTTATGATAAAATAATCAAAGTTATTCTTGGCCTGCCCTTTTCATGTTTAGCCTTGGGATGTAATCGATGGACTCTTCTTTTCATAATGAATTCAAGCCCTTCCTTGATGATATCTCAAGGTTGAGAGGAATCCCTAGGAAAGATTAGATTTGGAATAGGAGTTAAACTTGAAAGAGAGAACCTCTATATATGTGAGTTGTGAAAGAGATGAGATTTATGACATATTTTCCTTTTTATCATAGGTTTGGTCCATACTTCTGCCAACCAGTAATTGCTGGATTGGGAGATGAAGACAAGCCCTTCATTTGCACCATGGATTCCATTGGAGCCAAGTAAGTTGAAAATGCAGTGCACCTTTTTTCTTTTTATTTATTTTTTGGTTTTCAAGAAACAAACTGGATATATCACATTGATTTCTTTGTAAGACTAAATAATTAATTTCCTTCTATAAAGGTGTTTATTTGCTATCTTGTAGGTTGATGTTAACAGGTTTAGGAAATGTAGTTGTTAAAAATGTACTGCTTTTTTATTTGGGTGTCAAGGAAACTCGAAATGTATATATTCACTTTGATTGCGTTAAAAAGAAGATTTTAGAAAGTTTGTTGGTTAGTATCTCTTCGCAATGAAATAGCTATTTGACTTGATTCTCATAGGCCAAAATGTGTCCATAGAGAGCTGTTGCCTTATTCTGTTCTGATTTTATATTTAGAACTGAAGTAGCTATTTGGCTTATGTTCGTAGATAACTGTTGCCCTATTCTCTTTTCTGATATTATATTTATAACTTCTCTGTTGGAGGAGAGGTGCAACTTCAGTCCCTAAAATAACAATAACAAGCTGAAGAGGTATCCAAGTTACTTAGTAGTAGTGATCTAGGTTTTGGATTTGAGTAGCATTTATATCAGCATTTGCAATTTCCTTTTCCTCCTGATCTCTTGCACGTTTTTCAACATACAAGGAATTCTGGATGATATCATATTTTGTCCTGCTTCATTATTGCATGCTTGTTAGCGTAGCCATACAGGCTTGATCACTTCATTAGTGCTCATATTGCATGTACATGTGTGTATTATTTTGGGTTCCAATGAGTTTGATTAGTACTTGAAAATGCTACTTGTGTTTATGGTTGTCAGAACCGGACCAGTTGAACTAGAAATCAGTGGTTCAACAGGTTCAATCAATACCATGAAACTAGAGAAGGTTTAACCAATAAAAAACCAGTCAAACTGGGTAGAAATTAGTTTAATTATTAATTTTTTTGTTACAATTTATAAAATGAATGTCTATGTTTCTATTATTGTTTCTTTTTGTTTATTTATCCTTTTTTAATGAATTTTCTAAAAAAAATTTATTTTGTAATGGTTGAATTGGGATCTGTCTGGTTCGACCACTGGTTCAGATCCTTACAACATTGGTTGTGGTTTGAATTATTTCTTCATATTATTTGTTTCAGTTACTGAGCCTCTTGAGGCAAATGCTCAGTTGCCAACCCTATTTTGGTTTATGATTTCTTTCTTTGAAATGCAGGGAGCTGGCAAAAGATTTTGTTGTAGCTGGCACTGCCTCAGAGTCTCTTTATGGTTCCTGCGAGTCTATGTTCAAGGAGAACATGGTTTGTCATTTTCTTTTTCTTTATTTCCTTTTGCTCAAATTGGAATACATGTTGGTGGCTTTTAAGAAGTGCAGAATTCCATCCTTTACATGCAACCTAAAAGCTAAGACATTTTTGGATTAGATTAGGTTACAATTATTCATGCCAGTAAAACAATTCATGCTTTATGGACTGGTTTTTTCTTACTATTCAGGAACCTGAGGAATTGTTTGAAACGGTCTCCCAAGCTCTCCTTGCATCAGTAGATCGTGACTGTTTGAGTGGGTGGGGAGGGCATGTGTATGTTGTGTAAGTATATATATACTGATATCATTTGTTGAAATTCTTGCTAGCATCGTCTTTTGTGGAGTCATATTTGATAAAGTAGAATAAGGTTATTGTTCTAACCGTCCAAACCCTACCCTTTTTGTCATAGAGATAGAAACTGAAGAGTATTTACTTGTTTCTTGAATAATGGCATGTCTTGATAGCTGAAACCTTTCACAATTGGTGTCATGTATTTACATTTTGCAGAACACCTACAGAAGTAAAGGAAAGGATTTTGAAAGGAAGGATGGATTGAGTGGGACCAAGTGTTTGTAAGATCCTTCATCGCGGAACCGTGGAACTTTAGGTTGATTAGTCATTAGGTTTGATTGACTAAGTTGTGTACATTATTGGCAGCAGGGGTGAATTTCTGGTGCATGTGATGGGGTAAAATTTGTTGGATCAATGCATGCATTAACCCAAAGTTTAAATGAGATGCAGGAACTGATTTATTATTATTATTATTATTGAGAAATTATCCCTTTAAATTTTACCATCAAGCACTCTTTCTTTGTTTGCTAGTCTTTTTAGGGTGTGTTTGGACGAAAGATTTGAAGATTAATTTAATTTCTATTAAGGTTTTAAAATTTTAGAATTAAATTTATTTAGATAAAAATAATAAAGAATAATAATGAAAGAATTTCAAAACTTCAAGATGAGATTTTAGTAGATCAATTTTTTTTAAAATAATTTTATTTCATTTAATGTACATAGTTTTACTATAAAACATAAATAAATAAACAATTCTTAAAATATTATTTTATGTAGTTCTAAAAGTTTTATGTTATTAATATTTGTAATTGTTTTTGTAAATATAATGATATGCATATTGTTTGTTATTTATATATATTTTTAGTATCATTAATTTTCTTTTATAGATATCTCACTCATGAAATTTTTATGGATTATTTTTAAATAATTATTTACTTAAATAATTAAATTATAATTATTAATATTTGGAACAAATCTCAAAATTGTATATAATTTTATGGGTTAGATTGTTAAATTGATTCGACGAAAGGGGATGCTTTTTCGGGCTTCTTACTCGAACGTCTTGCAGGTACAATCATTTTGGTTTTGCTACATTCTATTTGATGAACAGCATCACTTCAAATATGTGAATGGGAATCCTCCATTGTTTTCTTCCTCTAGTGAAAGTTTGGATCTACGTATGTATTTTATGTATATATATTTAATTTTATTGTTTAAACTTTTTACTCATGAAATATATATTTTGAAGTTTAACAAGTACAAATATAAAATTCAATAACTATAGTTGATAAATTATTACAAATTGATTATTCGAGTAATCATTAAATAGAGTTAAATTATTATACTATAAATAAATAAAGAATTAGTATAATTTAGATTAAAACTAATAAAGTGGATTAACTAGAATATTGAGCATATGAAATGTTATAGCTTCATACTCATTTTTAAATATGTATTAAATTAGAATCTTGTGCACAAATAATTCAAGATTAATGAAAAGTACATTTACTTTTTCTTAGTTCCATATTAGGAATTTGGATGATAGCAATGAATGTCCCTAAACTGCTAACTTAGACCTACCCATATGAAGAATTTCTTTCTCTCTCTTTTGGGGGCTAAGTTGAAGGATTTATTAAGAAAAGTAAGTCTCAGAAGATTGTCAAAATTACACCACATATCTTTAGTCTAAAATTCAGAGTGTAGATTTCAATTGGGTTTCTTCAATGATGTGTACTTTTTTATCTGTTATGTATATGAAGTGGGAATATGTTGCAGTTGTTGATGATAAAACCTTTTGCATGTCATATTTTGTACACCAATGGAGCTAAAGCACTCTATCATTATCAGGTTGATGGAGATCGCTGCATGTGATAAGAGTTTCCACCATCGACCTTCAAATATGATAAAATTGCGTTCAAGTCCTTTCAAAAATTGTAAAATCATATGATAATAAAATTATATTTTAACCCCTTAAAAAGTTTATAATTCAATTTTGACTCATTTTCATTTCTGGCATCCAAGTTTCAGCATCTTTTGTAGAGGAATTTTGGAAAGGCAGCAACTAATTAAATCATCCACTTCCCTTTTGTATCATCCACTTCCCTTTTGTTCTTTCATATCTTCAAACTTGCACTTTCCTCTCTCATATGCAAATACCGCCACAATGTTTGACTGATATATTCAAATGCGAACATCAATATGATTCTCCAAACATAAAAAAAAAAAAAAAAGTATTTATATCAAATATTAGTCCAAATACAAATAACATTGTATAAGAATTAAGATCATTCTCTTAAAGCTCTTCACTGGAATGCATTATTATATTGGGATAAAGTCGTTATCTTGATTTCATATTGTGCTCTTTATAAACAAGAATCAAGTTCTCTACCATATCACATTTTTCCCATACTTCCTTTTCTACCTAATTTCACAATCTCATTTTCGGCATGTGTAGCTATCGATTTGTCTATTTTTCTTTACATAACTTCATTTCAACCATTATGGGAAATTTCCTTCTTTTACTATTACATATTGTAATTAAATTATAGATTAAATCCAACCAAGCATAATTACATGAATCAATTTAATTATATTTATACATAGAAACTTGTTGGAAATACTAGAAAATACGTGTAATTGATTGTGTATCCGTATATGAGTTGGTATATAATATAGGGGTAAACTCAGGTAAGTTTTTGTTTTGGTCATTTAACTAAGAAAAGTTACAATTTGATTATAAACTATTTGAAAGTTTTCATTTAAGTCATTAAACTATTCAAAAAAATTTATTTAAATTATTGGGCTGTTAAGTTTTTTTTTTTAATTTCGTCGGTATGCTTCAAGCGACGATTCAATGATCAGTACGGTAGATTAATACCCATTAATGAGTAGAAGAATATGCCTTAGCTCCGAATCGATTTGACGGTTAGTGTCGAAGATTGGAGAAAAAAATTGTTTAAATTTTGGTTCATAGATTTGTGGTGTCCAAAGTTGTTCAATGAAAAAAAACTTAATTGTAGAAGAGAAGAGGAAAGAGAGTTTTCAATTGGCACAGACAGTACGAACAAAGAAAGTCATATAGCATTGATTTTAATAGTCCAGTGACTTGAATGAAAACTTTTAAATAGTTTAGTGACCAAAACAAAAAGTTATCCATAGTTTAGTAACTAATTGTGTAGTTTACCCATATATATATATATATATATATGTATGTATATATATATGTACGGTGACTTAGGAAATATGATATAGGATTGCTTTGCATAAAATAAAGCTGCCCTCTCTTGAAAGAAAGCTAAATTTGAGGCAAAGTACGACGTTCAAAGTATAAGAAGAATCAAATAATATAACATATTTGGACTTCCCATCGCTTCCAATGGAAGTTGCCTTTCCCTAAAGAAAAATTAAAACATTATTATATATTTTATATATTATATATATGTACGTATTCCTATGGATTGGATCTACCATTTCAACTTAGTTTGGAATTTTAGATTGCATTCAGTCTTCCTATGGAAAACAAGGATGCAAAACAATCATCAAAGAGGGTGCCTTTCACCCAACTCGATCAAGTCAATTCGGATTTCGCCATGGCGGTGGCATTGCAAGAACAAGAAAGGGCATTCTCGATGCTCGAGAGCATCGAAAGTGAGGACAGCGAAGAGTACAATAGCGAGTCATCCTATGAGGAAGGCAATGTTAATGATTACGAATATTTCGAAGGCCTCGAAGCCGGAGGTGACCTAGAGTTCCTTGAAGGCCAAGGTAGCAACAATGATGAAGATATGGAGGACGATGACTTCGAAGATGATGATGATGAGGAGGATGATGGGATAGATCCAGACGATTTATCTTACGAAGAGTTAATTGCTTTAGGAGAGATTATAGGAGTGGAGAAAAGAGGACTATCCCCAAACGAAATTTCATCGTGTTTGGTTCGATGTAATTTCCGATCCGATGAGTGTAAAACTGGGATCGATCGGTGCGTAATTTGTCAAGTCGAATACGAAGAAGACGAAGGAGTAGTTGCTCTTCCGAATTGTGAACATCCATATCACTCGGAGTGCATAACTAAATGGCTTCAAGTTAAGAAGATTTGCCCCGTTTGCAGCACTGAAATTTCATCCCCCAAGAATTAAGGCTAGGACTGCTTAGATCTTTTTAAATATATATATATATATATATATATATATACATGATTTGCCTCTGCAAATTCTTATGATTCAACAATTCTATTGTACAATTCTATTTCATTGTGAATAAAATGGAAAAAAAAATTCATGCAGCTTCATTTTTAGTAGAAATATTCATGTTCCAATGCAGGACCGAAGTCAGAATTTTTTTTTGCGGAATTAAATTATATATTTTTACGATAATAAAAATAAAAATTTATCATTTTAATACATTATATCTTTATAAATTTTAAGGGATTAAATCAAATTTATCATTTTTGAGACTAAAGTATAATTTTAACATTACTAATTTAAAATTTTATAAATTATAAAGAGACTTAAATAGAAAATTTTCTATTGTAAGGGGACCGGGCCTTGTCACCCTTAGCTCCACCCCTATTCCAAAGTATTCAAATATGAATATAAGATACCATTTTACTTGACTAGTTTTTACATATATGCTGAAAAAAAATTATTGGGGAAACTATGTTTTTTTTTTAATGTACTGATCTATTTGGAGAGAAAAAGAAAAACATGTCTTGTAGTAGTGTTTTCCTTCTAATAGTAACTATTTTAACCGTAACTTTTTCTAACAGCTAAAAGAAGTCCAATGGCCATAATTTTTTTTATATAAATCTCTCCAAACTTCATTCTTTTTAACTCGATACTCGACCCTCAATCCTCATTTCTCAATTTTCAATTTTCAATTTTCAATTTTCAAGTCTCAAGTCTCAATTCTCAATTCTCAATTACTTTTTAATTCTTTATTTTATTGCTTATAATTTGTAAAATGACAAATCAACTTATTCGTTTAGATGACAAGCATATCTCCGATATTTAATTACAAATGGTAAGAAAATATTATTAAATTATTTAATTTTAAATAGTTAATTATTACATGGTTTAGATTATTAATTTTTTTATGTTTATGTACTTAGCTCAAAGGTCAAATTTTGAAGGCGTATATAAACAATTTACACAAAAATGGATCAGATGTCATTTATGGACACTTGTGAGATGTAAGATTTTTATATGTGGCTTGCATGCTCAATGGGACTAAATTGTATCCCTCACTTATTAGTGCTTTGGTTGAAAGATGGAGACGAGAAACGCACACATTCCATCATCTCTGTAGTGACCGTTGCAATGGATAACAGCTCTGACTCATCTGCTCATTTTGAATCAAATATCTTGCTCCACATATTTAAAATCGAGAAAATAGTAAAAAAATATATAGTTCTCATCACCCAAATCCCTAAACTTATACAT
This sequence comes from Gossypium arboreum, assembly GCF_025698485.1. Taxonomy (NCBI): domain Eukaryota; kingdom Viridiplantae; phylum Streptophyta; class Magnoliopsida; order Malvales; family Malvaceae; genus Gossypium; species Gossypium arboreum. The sequence goes on from NC_069075.1 coordinate 135,438,667, forward strand.
AATTTAACGAATTACCACTACAGTAAAACTGACTTTTAGCGGCGTTTTTTTAGGCCTTTAACGGCGCTTTTACAAGCGCCACAAAAAACGCCGCTATAGATGGCGCCACAAAAGTTTGCGGCGTTTATTTTAAAAAACGCAGCTAAAGGTCATGACCTTTAGCTGCGCTTTTCCCACAAACGTCGCTAAAGGTCATGGCCTTTAGCGGCACTTTTCCACAAACGCCGCTAAAGGTCATAAATTCAAAAAATATATATATAATATTATAAAGGTCATGAAAATATAAAAATAATGTCCATGATATATATATATAAATTTCCTATTAAAATTCATTATCAAATTAAATTTTCTATTAAAATTTTAACTTTAAAACTAAATACAAAAATTAATGAATTTAAATTTAGAATTTAAAATAATAAATTAATAACACAATTAAAATCCAAAAGTTAGAACTCAAGTTATCTTAAATATTAAAATAAAAATAAAAATTTAGAATCAAAACTAAAATAAATAATAAAACTAGATTAAATATAAAAATATCAATAAAATAAGATATTATAATGAAATTACTTAAATGAAATAAGGACTTAAATCATAACCATGTAAAATATAATATTTGAATACCCAAAATTATCAAATGTAATGTTTACTACAATGTTGCAGAGCTCTTATTTCCCACATTGTCATTAATTTCATTTGAGCGACGATCCTTCTTGACTTTCTCCTTACTTCTTCGCATGCGTCTCCATACCCGAATTGCATTTGTCCGCTTCCTTTTGATATTGTGATGCTAACTTCTTAGCCTCGAGTAAAAAAAACATTTATGTAAAAATTATAACAATTAAGCATTAGTGACATACAATTAACGATTAAAATAAAATAAAACATATATGTAACAAATAAATTGTTGGTCGAAAAAGTTGTAAAAATGAAAAAGAAATGCGATCAACTAGCTCACTGTAAACTTAACTGCAGACTTTGAATATGCCATAAAACATAAATAAAACCCAAAATCACCAATATCACCCTGAAATGAAATTGTCGTAACCATTTTTTTGAAAAAAACGGGGATCGACTTTGGTTTTGAAAATGGAAACGAAAATTGGGAGTCGCCACCAATCTTTTTAGGTGTGATTGGATCACCTTGTAAAAGTGGTTGTTTTTAATAAATGGTTTGATTTATTTAAACAACGATTTTTGTCCACGTAAATCAAGAAAATAGGTTCGAGTCGATTACATACGAGGAAGGATTAGCACCTCGTAACGCCCAAAAATTGGTACCTAGTTGATTAATTAATGTCTTAGTGTCAAAATTGAAAGCTTGAAAGACAACGAAATACGATCCTTCTTCGTAAAAACGCTAATTTGAAAATGACCAAATAAATTAAAACAAATGTTAAAGACTTTCTCATCTCGAAGTAATAAAATGTCACGCCCAGTAAGTTAGGACACTATATCCCAAACTTCGAGAATGAGCTTGCCTTTATTTAAAATTCATATATTCTAAATTTTTTTAAAGGTTGTTCGGTTATTGAGGATAAACAAGAAAAGTCGAAACCCAGTAAGTTAGGGCACGTTTTCTCGAATTTCCTAATACCAAATATTGCCTTTATTTTAAAACAAATTCTTACTTCGAGGTGACAAAGTGTCATACCCCGTAAGTTAGGGCACAACACCTCGTACTTCCAAAAATAAGTATTATATTTTTAAAAAAAAACTCGTATAGCGATTTAAAAAAGTATTCTGTTATTTAAATTAAATGAGAGAAAATCGAAACCCAGTAAGTTAGGGCACAAATTTCTCAAATTGTCTAAATACGAAACTTGTTTTGTTTTAGAAAACACAATTATATGCGTCAAGTAAAGGACCAACGTAATCATAATCACATGGTGAAATGAGAAACAAATCGCAGCATTAACATGCATAATAATAATAACAAAGGTGATGATATAAACACAATAATAATGACGAGTAACATAAACTTGCGATATATAGATACATGTATGAATAAACGAATAAATATAATGAAATAATGATAATGAGAACAAAACGAAATAAAATGAAATAAATATGATGATAAATGAAATAACAAAACAAATTGTAGTGTAAATTTGATTTTAAATCGAGGATAAGCAAATAAACATATGAGAAAATAAACAAACTTAAAAATGATAAAATAATAATAGTGGTATAAATATAAATAAGTATTATATGAAACAAAATAATGATACAAAATAAAAATTTTCAAAGTTCAAAATTACATGAAAGTATAAACGAATACATAATAAAATCAAAGTATTATATAAAAAACGTAAGTGTATAAAAGAGAAACCATAATAATAATAGTAGTAGACATAATAAAAGTAAGAATAATACTAAATATAACAATAGTGATATCAGTTAATAAAAATGAAAGAAAAAAAATAATAGCTATAAAAATAAAAATAAGAACCATGGCAATAAAGAATAATGGCAGTAATAATAATAATGAAAATAAGAGTAATATTAATAGTACATAAAAATACAATTGTAAAATAATGACAATAGCAGTTATAATATATGGGTAATACATAATAGAAAGAATACAAAAATATAGTAATAATAATAAACAATAACGTATATGTGTGAACAATAATGGTAGTACAAAAAAGAAGTAATGATAATAATAATAAGAGTAATAATAATAATATAATGATGATAAACAATAATAAAAGGAACAAAAATAATAGTAATAATAAAGATATTTAATAATAGTAATAATAACGATGATATAAATAATAATATATACATAAAAATAATAGTTAGAAATAAAAATAATGGAAGTAGTAATAACAATAGTAATAATAATAAAGATAACAGCAATAATAATAATAATAATAATAATAATAATATATTTAATTCATTGATTTAATTAAAATATCAAAAAATAAGAAAGATGACTAAATTAAACCTAGAGTAAAAGTTCGGGGCCGAATCAAAAAAATAAAAATAAGGGGAAGGACCCATTTGGAGTGCACCAATAACATGGGGGACTAAAAAGGAAATTTTTCCTTTCCCCAAAACGCTGCACTTTAATCGGGACCAAAATGTAAACGAAATAAAATTAAAGAGGCGAATTTAAAAGCATAACAAATTTAATTGAAAAATGATGAAAAAGCGGAGGGGCCAAAAGCGCAAATAACCCCTCCGCTTAAAAAACACGCGGATCTAAAGCCGGACGGGTCGGGTTGGGTCGGTCCAAGAGCAAAACGACGTCATTTTGGGCATTTGAGGCCAGCCCCAAAACGACGTCGTTTTGGGGGCCTATATAAGTCAATTTTTTTGGAAAAAAATCATTTCATCCCTTGTTTTTAAAAAAAAATTCAAGAAGCTCTCTCTCCCCCTCTTCTTCAGCCCTCATTTCGGCCATGGATCCAGCTCCGTCCCCCACCGTCGACCACTGTCGCTGGCCATCGCACGCGGTGGCCGGAATTTCAAAAAAGGTATATTTTTCTCCTTTTTTATATTTTTTTTGTTTTTAATGTATATTTGTTTGTGAATACTCGAAAAGATTAACAGATATAGGTATAAATAGCTTCGAATAGAGAAAGAAAATAAAAGAAAAATCGACCTTAAGGCGTTTGGACTTTCTTTTTGCCTTGTCTGCCTGCTACTCACTATTGATTATTTTTGTATGCTTGAATCTTAAGCTTTTTCTTTGTATTTTAAAAGAAAAAAAACCAAGTACAATGGTTTTGGATTCGGCTTTAAATAGCCATTTACATGCCTCCCTTTTCTACTTTCTACCCTTTCTTTATTAATTTTTGCAGGTGTTTGTGGCGTGGATTCGATCTGTCGGTAGGAGCAGAGGCGGTGGTGGATGGGACAGGGGCAAGTGGCTGAACGGCTAGGGTTTTAGGTTTTCCTTTATTTTTCTTTAATGTATTGGGCTAGGGTTTCCTTTGAAATTGGGTTTTGGGTAGGTTATTTGGGTTTTAGGCTTAGTGGGTTCAATGGGTTTTGGGCTAAGGGCCAAACGGGCTTGTACAGAAATCATTTGCTAGATGAAAGCAGTGGTTTTTGTTAATGCAAAGGGTTATTACATTTAATGTTACATTCACATCCAAATTACTCTCGGATAAAAAAATTCCACAACATTAATTATTAAGCAATTCCAACCAAAGCAGTTCATCCTGCATACCAAAGCCAGAGTTACTACTTTATCTTATGTAAGTGTTATTTCACAATATTAGTCATTTGCAATCAATCTTAAAATTAGAGGTGATCTAAAAGGCATAGACAAATGTAAAATTTCTTTGTATTAAGTTACTTTGTTCCATATTCCAATAAATACATCCATCTATGACAAAGAAACAGGAAACTGACCTGTAAAGGAAGCATTGCTCAGTCCTACATTAATTAAAGATAGAACCGTAAAATTAGCTTAATTCTACTGGGCAAAATTGCCCAAAATATTTTGTCCCTGCATATTTTAATCTAGTGCTGCCAATTTGTTAGGCAGTATTAAAATTTTTTTGTTTTAAATTTTTAAGTTGATATCACCTGAAAAAATAAAGACATTTAACTCTACTATAAAAATCAAATTATTCCCATAATTAATGTTTAAGTTAAATATTTTCATAATTTTTAAAACTTATAAGATTATGTATCTAAAAATCCTACATACATGTCCCCATGTCAGTAACATGATGCATCATAAATATCTAATATTATAGTATATCTGCTTGAAACTTTTTTAAAAGGGTTTAATAATAAACTCTCAAATCAAAAGGTTAATATAATGAATCATCAATGACTGCAGAATCAAAAGGTTAAACTTTGTTCTCATATTTATCACTTTAATTAAACATCATTCAAATATATATGGATGTATTAATTCAGTAGCAATCTCAGTATTGCTAACAAACTACAATCATCTTCTTTCTTAATGGAAGTAAATGGAAACATATGAGCAAAGTTCTACAGAGCTGTGTAATGTCAACGATGCAGAATGTGAAAAAAGTGATTGCTTTTTATCTCTGATTCTCTTAAGTGTTATCATCATAGCTATGCAAATAGCAAAATTATTTTTATTAGTTTTTGATCGGTTTGAATATTACCCAATTCTTAGATAATGCAAGGACTGGATAGGCCAACCTTAATTGGTTTTAGTAATACATTATATGTGGTTTAGCTAGTAATATTTTCTCAGCATAATCTTTTTACAAGCTACAATTGTAGCATCAAAGACTAAAGCCAAAAGGAGAAATTGAATGTCACTTACCCCTTGCAGTTCCTTGGTTCAATGTATTTCCTAGATAAGAACGAATAAACACTGCCGTCATCAACAACATTAATGATATACCTTATTACATGCAGAATTTACAGTATTTAAGCTCCTTTTAAATTTAGAAACCTGCAAGTTGTAAAAAAATGTAAGAACAGAGGATAAACAAGTGATTCAATAAAAGAAAAAGGAGAAACAAGAAGGAGATTAATTATTGAATAATATTGTAAATTTATCAAATCAGATTTACTATGGAGATACTGCCAAACCTGAGTTCGGAACTGAATCTTGAAACAAAACACTCTTAGTTTTGACTCTACTCGTGGCACTTTCATCAGCTCCAAAAAGTATTGAACATGAAAAATCAAAAACTTGTTCAAAAAGATGGATCAAATGAAAGATGTTATTTGAGAAGCATCTAGGAACTAAATGTTTTAGTTAGAGCTTCTTCATAAAAGCGAATGCCAGAAAATTGTTATCTTGTATTTGCTACAATGCTATATGATAAATCATTGTTCTCCAGCACTTCAACTATCTTCTTAATATTGAATCAACCAAAATCTAGCACTATAATAGAGATACATTATCTGCCCATTCTTTCCTTTTCTTTCTCATTTTGGAATTAGAAAGAACCCATACTACTACTAAGAACCAAGGCAGCTCTAACTGAAGCACAAAGCCCACTTTACCAGAACAGAGATATAAAATCAATAGCCTCTTGCAGTTCCAGCCACTGCTGCCTTTTTAAATTATAAATTGCTCCAAAAATATAGTAAGGAAATATAGGACTAGGTATCAAAAGTACAATCTTCATCTTGGTTTAGATGTTCCCATAAAAATGCAAAAAGATAAAAATAATTCAATGCTTAGACATCAATTTCCATCTTTAAACTATGATTTGAAAAGAATTCTTCATGCCAAAGGGTTTTAGAGAGTATAAAGTCTTAAAACTGAGAAAATATTTCAGAAATATTGAAAATAAACACTTAATTCAATATATCAAGAAACAGAATAGGAAACTGTTAACAAGCAGTATAAATTCCAACATCAGTACATGAAATTATAGTCTCTTTTCATTAGAAGAAGGAAGAGAGGAAAATGAAAAGATATTAGAAGAACATGAAGACAAAGACAAATAATTTTCAGAAAAATAGTATATTTTCAGAAAATCATAAACAGATCTAAAAACATTCAATCTATAAACACTACCAATCAGATCAAACAAAAATCTCAATACAACAACAATTTTTTTTCTCAATCCCATATTATATAAGCTAACAAACATTACTCTTAACACCATAAATAGATTCAATCAGCAGGTTATTAGTAAATAATGAACACTGTTGACAGCAAAAATAAGGAAGAAAAATACCTGCACTTGTTAACGAGAATAGCAAGGCCACTAATTCCAAACCCATCGCAGCAAACGAGAACAAGTTCTTTAAACCCTAAAAACGTTCTCCAACATGTTCTCCAGAACCTGGTCCGGGTACGTCGACTGGAACTCCGGGTAACCCGAGCCAAATCTCGTGGGGTTACAGTTCCGCGCCTTGTTGGAAACAAACTCAAGATCCGACGGCGGAGATTGCTGCCACTCATCGTCCTCAGACATTTGCTCCGTCCTATTGTCTCAGCTATGGTGGATGAATTCAGTGCAATAAAATGAAAAGGAAAATGAAGTGTGATTGGTGTAGTTGTATTGACTTGGTGTTGTTGGAAATGGAAAATTTGGAGGCAAATTTTTACTTGGGGATTTAGGGCGCGCGACTAAATTTTCCAGGAGAAGAAGAGGGAGTAATGAGCGGGTACCAAAAAATTAGTGGTCTTTTGCGGTGTTTCCATTAAAAACGCCACTATTTTTTAATTTTATTTTTTTATTTTTAACATATATTTTTTATTTTTTTCTTTTATTGTTTAATTTTTTTCATTTTTAACATATATTTTTATTTTTTATTTCAAATTTTTGTCTTGAGTTTATCATTTTTGGAATTTTAATATTAAACTTTTTAATTGAAATATGGACTAAAATATTAAATTTTTAATTTTTAAAATTTTAATTTTTTATTTTTAATTTTTAATTTTTAATTTTAATATTTTTATTTTTATTTTGATTTAATGTGTAATTGTAGACGTGAAATTCTAATTGTGGTTTAAATGTGTAGTTGAAACTTTAATTTTGATTTAATCATACACATTTAAAAAAATACATCAATATATTTTATATTGAATAAATATAAATATTTATGTATGCATGCATGCATGCAATATATAAATATAAAATGATGTTATATCAATAATTGTGTAAAAGAAAATGAAAAACGTGGAGACACAAATATATATTTTAAAAAGAGAATGAGTTGCAATTAAAAACGTGGAGACACAAATGAGTGCAAAGGATTTTCGTTCAGATAAATAAATATATATTTTAATTAATCAAGTATAGATAAATATTAAAATAGTAAAAACAAAAACTATTAATAAAATTTAAAGGTAACCTTATTATTTAAAACGTTTTCCACGAAATATCCCTTCAATCCATTAAACAATATAACACCTTATTAATATATAAAAATATTTTTATCAAAATCAAGATATATATTATCGATAACAGTAATTAATTATAGGGTTTAGGATTTAATTATTGAATATGATTCACTTGAGATTAACATACTATATTCCCATGGCCATTAAACCTTAAACCATAAAACCCTAAACCATAGACCTTAAACCTTAAAAATTAAACCCTAAACCCAAAAAAAAATGTAATCAATATTAAGTATTGCTTCCATATTTTATTATGAACATAAGCTTTTACATTAATATCTATATATATACACATCAACATCCATGTGATGTTTTTTGGGGTTTACGATTTTAGAGGTTATAGTTTAATGTTTAGGGTTTTTTAGGGTTCAAGGGTTTAGTGTTTTAGGGGTTATAGATTAGTGTTTATGATTTTTTGGGGTTTAGGGGTTAAATGACTTTTAGCGGTGTTTTATTGAAAGCGCCGCTAATGCTCTGGTTTTTAGTGGCGTTTTACCGAAAACGTCGATAATGCTCTGGTTTTTAGCGGCATTTTACCAAAAGCGCCGCTATTGCTCTAGTTTTTAGTGGCGTTTTACTGAAAGCGCCGCTATTGCTTTGGTTTTTAGCGGCGTTTTACAGAAAGCGCCGCTATTGCTCTGGTTTTTAGCGGCGTTTTACCAAAAATGCCGCTATTGCTCTGTTTTTAACGGCGTTTTTGGTAAGACGCCGCTATTGCTCTGCATTTTACAATTTTTGTGGCGTTTTTTGATAAAACGCCGCTAAAAATGCCGCTAAAGCCCTATTTTCCTGTAGTGTACCTTTGCTTGGACAACAACATAGGAACGAAATTCAAGTTTTTCACGACAATGCTGATAACTCCTAATGTCAAGTATCCTTAAGATCAACAATCTGCTTCAAAGGTCGATATGGAAACTGAATGGATTGTATTGAGTTTAATTTATAGAGCTCTTACCCCGACGCACATGAAACGATTCCACCAACAACACATGCCCCAGGCATCATGGGTTTTTGAGGTATACACTTAAAGTTGAAATTTGTGGGGGAGAAAACGCTCCCCCGAAGTGGTGTTTTTCAACACCAAAGTTGCAATGTATGAAATGATTCATAATCTTTTACTATCACTTTTTGTTTTGTACTTTTAAAAAGGCTTAAATATGCTAGAAGTTTTTGTACTCTTTGTGAATTTAGAATTTAGTTCATGTACTTTTATTTTTAGGAATTTAGTCATTCTACTTTTTAGATTTTAAAATTCAAGTCCAATCGTTAAAATTGTTAAAATCATTTTGTTAAATTTTAGTCCATTACAACATTATTTTTTTAGTTACATGACTGCTGCGTGAGTTTTTTTTTTAATTCAAAATATCACATCAATAAATTTAACAAAAAATTCAACAATGTTAACAACTAGACCTGAATTTTAAATTATGAAAAGTAAAGAGACTTAATTTTCAAAAATAAACTATAAGGATTAAATTCTAAATTTATAAAAAATATAAAAGATAATGTAAAATGACAGGTTGGAGTACAAATCACTATCAAATGGCAATGTTGTTTTGGGTATCATTTTATACAAAATTAAAAGTAAAATATGTTTGGTGTGTAACTGACATGTGAAATCCACGTTTCATGTGATTAATAAATAAAATACAAAAAAAATACCTAATAGTCAGTTAAATATATTTATCATAAATCCAAATTCAACTACTCTGAGTTTTGAAAAATTAAAGTTTCCTAAAAAAAGAATGATGATTTTTATACAAATGAATCATTTGAAAACCAAACAAAATGTAATGCATAAAAATTATATAAAAGACCTTATACATCCTAAATTTGATTTATTACCATTATTAAATTTTATTTTTATACTAATTTTCATATTGAATTCATATCACTTAATTCTAATATCAATTTAGTATTTTTTCTATATAATATTGGGTTAAATCACATTTTGAGATTTAAATTTGGTATTAGCTCTTAAAATCCTAAAGTTCAAATCTTAATGTGGGAACGATTATCAAGCTCAGGGTTCAATGTGAGAACAATTGTCAAGTTTAGGGCTTAACTTGGACAAAAAAAGTTCAGGCCCCAATGTTGAGAAAGTTGCAGAGTCCAAGTCCTAACGTGAGAATAATTGTCAAGTTTAGGACCTAATTCGGACAACAAAAATGTTCAAGCCCAAATGTGAGAAAAGTTGCCAAGTCCAGGGCCTAACTTGAACTAAAAAAGAAGTTCATATCCCAATGTGGGAAAAGTTGTCTAGTCCAAGTCCCAATGTGAGAATAATTGGCAAATTTAGGACCTAACTTAAACAAAAAAAAAATTCAAACCCCAATATAAAAAAATTTACCAAGTTAAGACTCCAAATAATAATTTAACCCTAATATAATATAAATAATCAACTGCTTATTAAAAGAATTTCACAAAAAAGGCAAAAAATATTTTTAGGTGGTCGAAATTAAATTTCAATTTTTAATAACCTATATCTTTATAATTTTTAAAGGATTAAATCAAAATTTTATCATTTTTAAGGGGCTAAAGTGTAATTTTATATTTATTAATTTTAAATTTTAAATTTTTTAAAGAGCCTAAATAGACAATTTTCTATTTTAGAGGGGGTCGGGGCCCCTACTAACCCCCCTAGATGCACCACTGCAATTCAACCATTTGTCATAATATAACCTTTTTTATTGTTAGAAGTACATTTATTTGTTTAGAAAATAGTATATTTATAAACCCAAAGCATGATTGAGTTTTAACTCGATTGACATTAATATTGTTACCAGTGCAGGAGGACATGTGTTCGAGTGCGTTCAAACGTATTATCTTCCTATTTAAGGGTTGGGGAGGGACTATGGATAATTCTAAGCATTATATAAAAAAAAAGAGTAGATATAATAAGAACTTATAATGAGATTAATGTTCAAAAATAGATCCAAAGCATGGTGAAGCTAATAATCAAAATATATCTTCATATATCTTCAATCATATTAGAATAAATCTAAATAAGATTACATAAGACGAGACTTAAATAAAATAAAATCTAAACGATTTATTTATTGAATTTTTTAAAATAAAAGATTAAAGTATCTTAAAATAATATAATTTATTTTAAATTAGAAATTATCATATATACTTAGAACATAGAGATGTGTTTGAAGTGTACAAAATAAATCAAAATAAAGTGTTGGCTTAGTGGTAAAATTAGGGTTTTATTAATGCAAATCGATATGGATTCAAATCCCATCACATACAAATTTTATATTGGTTTTAAAAAATAAAAAATTAAAGTACCCTCAAATAATATAATTTATTTTAATTACGAAGGATATTTTCATAATTTTTCTAATCGAGTTGGTGCCTATTATTATTATTGGTATAGTGGTAAAGAACTTGTTCACAAATTCATTGAACTTATGTCCAGGGGCGAACGCAAAAAGTTTTTATGGGGCCAGAATTAAATTGTTGTTTTTATGAAAGTTAAAGTACAATTTCTTCATTTAAATAGTGTATATATATATTTATAATTTTTAAAGGACTAAAAGTAAAAAAATATCAATTTTTAGGGGTTAAACTATAATTTTACCCATACTAACTTAAAATTTTATGAACCGTAATTGGTCAAAAGTCAAAATTCCCCCTCAACGTCACCCATGTTGATGTTCAATCCTTGGATATGGTAAATTAATTTTTTTTCCAACTAAATTGGTACCAAGTTAACCCGTGACACCAATTACATCACGAGTTTGAATAATAGTAAATATAGATATATAATTGATAAAGGTAATAAAGTATACATAATAAAAGAAAAATATACAAAACAATGCAAGATAAAGTTATGGTCAAATAGTAAAATTAAAGTTTTATTAATGTAAATGTTATGAGTTTAAATCCTATCATATGCAAATTATTTATAGATTTTAAAAAAAGACTAATGTAACCTAGAATAATATAAATTATTTTAATTACAAAAAGATGTTTTCGTATTTTCTTAATTACTTAATATCCGATTAACTCGTAACACCTATCCAATTAAAAATTTGAATAATAATATAGATGAAAGTTAAATTTAAAATCTCAAAATTTCTAAAACCTCCATCTTGTCTTTAAGCACAAATTTTATTGTCCGAATTTTTTCATTTTATTTCATAATGTCCATTCATCTATTCTGACATTTAAAAAATTAAAATAAATAATAAAATAAAATTATTATTTAATATATTAAGATAGAGTTTATTTTTTTATTTTACAAATGAATTTATAAAAAAACATAAAATCAATAAAAAAATGGAATCATCTGTCAAATTTGATAATTTAAACTTTAATTGATTGAGATGCGAAATAATTGATAATATCATTTTATTTAATTATTATTTAAATAATAAAACATTTCAACATCTTAGGTCTTATTTAGTATTACTTTTCTAAAAGTATTTTTAGAATAAAAAATAATTTTGAGGCCAACATGCAAAACAAGTTTTGGAGTTAAAATGAAAAAAAAACATTTTGTAGCCAAATAAAATTTTTATCCTTCATTTATAATTTAATATATTTTACATAATATTTATATAAGACAGACATTTATTTTCTTATTAGAATTTGTTTCAAATATATATAATATAAAAAATATTTGATACATTGTCAATAAAAATATTTAAAATATAATTTATATATTTAAATTAAATTACAAATAATTAACATTAATTACTTAAAATATTTAAAATTAATATGTTATCTATCAAATATTAATAATGAGTGTTATAATAAATTATTTTTATTTTTATTAAAATATTATAATATCAACAAATTTAAACATTATTTAAATGCATATTTTTTATTTTAATCTAAAATAATTTGTAAACAATTTTATCATATTTTCAAAGATATTGATACACCAACGGTTAATATTGAAGATTTTTATGTAAAACAGTTATTTTCGGCGCCGCCGTAAGATTGTAGTTGAAAACACGTTAAATTAAATAAAGCTAAAACCATATAATATAATAATTTGATGGTGCATGTGGGGCAACCACTTTGTTACAATAGGACAATTTTTTTTTTTTATATTATGGAATCATTACATCTTTTCTTACACAATAATTTTTTATTAATTAATTTCGTTGAGGTAATCATATGATTTTAAGCATTTTTCACACTGCCTTTCCAATTGCGAATTTTTTCTTACGACAACACAGCAGTGATTGAGAAATTCTTTTATGCCCTTTTTTTACCCCAATAATTCAAAAAAATATAATTTATTATTAACATGAGTAGTTTGTTATAATATTTTTTGATGTCATCTAATTGGTTAGCGACATTAAAGCTAAAATATAATTAAATTATATTTATTATATTACAAAATAATTATTTGTGTGGTTTTTAATTAAGTAGTTGCGATAATATTTTTTACCAAAAGATAAGTTTTACTTTAATATGTTTTGACAAAATAACACTATATGTAGAAATCAAATTAACAACCACACATTTTACCCGCTGAATTAAAATATCTGTTTAATAATATGATTAATAAATTAATTAATTTTAGTGTAATCTAGTGCTTGTTTGACATATTGGCGACACCAATAAAAAATTATTGTTTTTAGAAACTCATGTGGTGCTACTAACCAGTCAAGTGGCACCGAAAAATACTGTAACAAACGATCTATTTCGGTAACTATTTTGTATGGTGACTCATTTTGATATGTAATTATTTTTAGATTATTAAGGTAAAAAAGCCTTTTTATATTTTATGAATGAAATTTTATTATAAAACTGTTATTAGTGAGTATTTATAAAATTTTAATGATTATTACTATAAATGAATATTTTAAATTTGAAAATATTTTTAAAGATTTTATTATTTCAATTTGATTGAAATAAAAAAATTCAAAAAGAAAAAATTAAACGGACAGCTTAAAAAAGATGGGAGTCCTGTGACGGCTTTAGTTTGGAAGGAATTGAGATACATCGAACTTTGTCGGGCGTGAAAAACCCTAGTACTACACATTTTACTTGCCGACATGTGTAGTACTGTTTTCAACTAATATATTCATTGCTTTTTGTATTTAATTTTATTATTAATTAAAAAATTAAATTATTTTATAATTTTATAAAATATGGTGACAAAATTATACATAATATTTCACAGATTTGTAATTAATTATATAAATTTATTATTTGACATTATATATTTAAGTTGGATTAATATTATAATAATTAAATATTAAAATATCAAAAGTATGATTACTTACTCAAAGGTGTTGTTTTATATAATTCAAATAATTTATCTATTATTTCTTCAACAATGGAGTTTAATATAATATTTATTTCATATTGGTATATTAATAGTGGTGTTTTTAAACTTCACAATCGATTAAGGGTGTGATTAGTGTCAAATTTATTTACATAATTATTTTTTAAAAAATTTACTACACTCCATAATATATTTATCAAACCTTTTATTTACTCATAAAATCTAAAAATTTCATTAGCGATGTATTAAATAATTTTTAAGTATATTGAATATAAAACATCAACTATATGTAAAGAATTGTAGTTTAATATAAAATATGAAAAAAAAGTATAATTAGAATAGAATATGATAACAATTATAGCTTAATATTATTTCTTAATTTTTGTAATATATTTAATTGTAGTTAATATATCAGTGTAATCATAATCTTATTTATACTATATATTAAGTTTTCGATTAGGTTAATTTCACGAGTCACTCGTATCTAACTTAATTGGGTAATGACTATAATACTATAATTGTACAAAGCAAATCATATTATTTTAAAGGTATTTTTTTTATCTTTTATATCATTATACAAAAATAGAAATACACACATAATGAAATTCAAACCTAAAACACTAATTTTTATAATATTTATTTTACCATTTCAACTAAAACCTCATTTAATATTTGTTTTATAATTTTATTTGAAATTCACTTTTCTCGATGAGGTCTTCCTTCTCGGAGAATAGGTTTACTATGCTAATCTAATATATATAATCGATTCCTTTTATAATTAATATTAATATTAATACTTTTTGTTTTAAAAATGAGCAGTCCATACTATTACATAATAATTAATTTAGGAAGTCTTCATGCAGCACATTCATAGCAAAATCAGGGGTTTGAGACCAAATGTGAAAGCTAATGTTCATTCCTTCTACAACCTTTGCCAAACAATCAGCCAGCCTATAGCATTCTCGATACACATGAGTTGAGCTGGCATTCCAATCATGCCTCAACATATCTCAACAACCGAGCTTTCAAGCCTATTCAAGACCATCAAGTATGCCCCTAAAGTTTTGCCTCATATACGCTACACAATCCTATATTCCTTGCAAATCCCAAACACCACAAACCATCTGCATCTCGAATCACAACACCAGCCATACTTATACCATATTTCAAATTCTGACCACCATCCACATTCCATTTCCCCATCTATGGTGGAGACTATGAAAACTACTACATCTATCTTCTCAAACTCTTTGTGGACCCTTACCCTTGATTCAGTTGACTGGCATATACAATCTTCTTTTATAATATTTTTTTGACAGATGTCATAAATTAATTGGTTAATTTTTTGTTTTAACAGAAAAATAAAAAGTAATGAAATAATAGTTTAAATATATTTTGAGTTAAATTAGCTGAATATGTTAGAAAAAAAAGTTAATTGGTCAAATATGTCGTTTTTAAAAGTGTGTGTGAAAATTTATAATTATTAAAAATCATTTAGCTAGTTAAGCTTTCACTTTCTTTTTTTAAAAACGGTATATTTTCTTAAATTTTAAAAAATTGATCTATTTTATTAATTAATATTTTTCCAAGGTATTTAGCTAATTTGATAATATTTTTTACTAAAAAATTTTAAATACCTAATTAAAAGACTCCTATAATTTAAAAGTCATTTAAGGCTTTGATAATGGGGTCTATAAGAAAAGAAACTATGGTTTAAAAGTAGGGTTGCTTGACTTTTAGTTTATATTTATTGTGTCACTGAAACTTCTTTTCTTTTCCTTTGGAAAGAAGAAAGAGAAAGTGTCGTTATTTGTCTAGATGAAATGAACACGTTTATTTGTTACTGGTAATGAAACTGACTAAATTTCACAGCCGCCAATTTGTCTGATATTGCTGTCTTAATTTTCACACCATAGTCAAATTTCTAAATTGTGGTTTCAACACTCACTTAGGCATAGCATCCCCAAATATGCTCAAGTTTATTCCATCTATTTCTTTCATATTTTCTATTACCAGGTTATAGGGTAGGCTTCTCCACGGGTCGGTGCTATTTAAATTAATTTAATATTTTAAATTTAAGTTTTTATTAAAAAATTTTTGTCCTATTGTCATTCTCTTCACCTATCTTTTTGCTTTAAAATTATCACTATCCTTTTTAACATAAAAATTACCACGAGACATTTAAAAAAAATTAATCATATAATTTATATATAATAAATAATCATCTGTAGGATTATTATCACATGCTCAATGAGCATTTTAAGAGTGGGTTTGGATCGGTGGTGGAGTGTGATGGAGTGCATTTAATTTACTTTTTATTTCATGTTGTAATATCGCTATAATATTTAATTTTACCGTCATCATTGTTTTTATACTAATCACGTATAAACGTATTATAAAATTTAAAATAAGTGTCCATTCATTTATTAAATATAATTAAGGAGATGAGTCACCTTTTAATTCCATTGATGGTTTTAAAAATTGCAATCATAATAATCCTTTTTTAAAAATTCAAAAAAAGTGAATTATTCCTTTTTTAATTATTTTTATTTCGATCACTTATATATTTAATTATTTAATATTGTTAATGAGATCTTCATAATATTGACAAACATATAAATTTTAGAATTTTAATGTCTTAAGTTTAACTCCTACATTATGTAAATCATATATAAATTTTATTTAAAACGATTTTGATTCGGTTTTAAATGTAATTGTACTTGTAAACTTTAAAATTATACATCAGTATATATACTTAAATGGCAAATAGTTTATATTTAAATATTAATTAATATCAATTCTACCTAAAAATTAATGTAAAATAATAGTTAATTTTGTTGGGATAAACCCGAATCAAGCAATGAATAAGAATGCATAGAAAAAATTAGACATAAATATTTACGTGAAAAAATATCTTTAAAGAGGATAAAAAATTACGGATAAAAAAACTTCACTAAACGACAACTAACTGAAGAATAGTACAAGATGGAGAAAAAATAATCCCCTAAACCTCGAAAAATTACAAACCTCTCTGCCTAAAACACAAAATTCTCTTAAACTCTCTTTTTGTTGTGTCGATGAATCAATCCTTCTACGTTTGCTAAAAGCCTAAATAGACCGAAATTCGCGGGTTAATATGATTAAAACATTCCTAAAGTTGACTGGACAAAGATAACAAAATTTAACTAGGAGAAGAAAATCGATTAAGTGAGAAACATGTCATCATGTTATGATGTCAATTCTTCTTCGTAACGATGTGGACTCTATTTCATTCAAAATGCGAGACACGCTACACAAATTTATACTTATAATTAAAAAAAATTAATCATATTAAAACAATGTTTGTTTTTAAATCATTATCATTTGGCAAAAAGAAAGAAGAAAATGAAAAGTGGAGATAATGGAGAGGCAGATGCAGTGAGAATTCTTTTTCATTCTCGAAAATGCAAACTAAACTGGAATTTTATCATTTCTCACACTTTAAATGAAAACCGCTAGGTGGTCCAAATTTGTCCCTTTTTTTTCTAATTCTAATTAAATTGACCACTAATTTAAATTACCAACCAATAAAAGACTGCCACGTTAATCGACAAAAGGACATACCTTTCCCTAGCCACGTGTTTTGCTACAAAGTCAAGGCATCATCATAACATTGCCGAGCCGACCGTCTGGCTATCAGGAAGTTAGCCACCTTGAGTCCCATGACAGCGACGATACTTTGCTCACAATCACGGCGTGTCCA
This sequence comes from Gossypium arboreum, assembly GCF_025698485.1. Lineage (NCBI taxonomy): Eukaryota > Viridiplantae > Streptophyta > Magnoliopsida > Malvales > Malvaceae > Gossypium > Gossypium arboreum. The sequence continues at coordinate 135,456,472 of NC_069075.1, forward strand.
CAGTCCATTATTTAGATAATTAGAGAAATTATTAATCCTAGATTATTACGTAGGTATCAGTTATGTTTAATTTTTAAGAAAAATATAGTAATAAAAATTACTAGGAATAGTTATGGCATGCTTATATGTTGATTGTGATTTATGAATCCTATTAAACTATAAATAAATTTTGATTTAATTTTTATTTATTGTATTCGTATTCATGGAATTTTGAAGTAATGATGTAATGGGTAGTTTTAAGATTTTTACGTAAAAATATCTCGGCTTTTATTATATTAATTTATTTATTTTAAAAATTCAACTAAAGCCATATAAAATACAAGTAATCACATCTATATTATATTAGGGCTTTTATGATCTCCATTAATAGGGTTCTTACATCAGCTCCTTGCCAGGTTTTTGAAAAGTACGAGAGCGTTTCGTATGCGTACCTAGACTACAAGAGTGTTCAACATAGGATGCTCAACTACACTTTTGCTTTTTTCTTGGAACAAAACATTTATGAAACGTGCATTTGTTGTATAACGAAATTTTATTTTATTTTTCATAAAATTAAATCTTTGTATCTATAATAATATTTTGCTAAATTTAGTGCATATGTTTCTGAGTTAAAGAGTAATGTAGAATTATAATTTTGAATCGAATGATCTTCTTCGCTATTCTCGAATCTTTAGTTGCTAAAAAAGTGAACTCTTATTTAATACCAATTACAAAATAAAAATCGTAACTTTTCAATGAAGAATATTCACTTTCTTTTATGGGAAATCAATATTGAAATTTGTATCTCAAGTACTCGCGAAAAACAGAATTTATTTGAGGCTGAATAAATTTTCTATATATTTCGAAAAAGTACCACGTATGACTAATGCATATTTTTGGCTACCTCTTAGTCCTTTTATATATATATATATATATATATATAGAAAAATTACAAGAGTTTTACTTAAACAAAGAGAGGAGAAAAAATATTTTAATAGAAAGTCAAAAGTTCCCCTATGACTCAATGTGGTAGGTGGCACACACATTAGGATTCTCACAATGTGCCACCCACCTTTTAATAGTAGTGGGCTCATTAGGTCTTTCATGTATTTACATCAATTTTAAATTAAAACAAGCTTATATAATTAATTTAATTAAATTTTTTTCTCAACTTAATTCTAATTTTGTCAAAGTCATGACAAATTTTTCAGATTAGAATCTATGAGTAAATAAATTTAATTGTCTCATTTAGTAAAACTATGATGACTAAATAATTTAATTTTTACTTTGGACTTAATTATTAATTACAATTAATTAAATTAATAATCCAAAGACATTAAATAAATTTCTAAGTCATCTTTTGTTCCTTTAGAACAAATGCATTTACCACGGATAGTAATTCATGAAATTTCTCATTTGTCGTTTTCTATTATTTATCATATCAATTCTAATTTGCAATCAAAATAGGGTTATGTTGAGTTAGTAGAGGGACTAACTAGACATATACAATCAATGCTTAAATAATTTGTAACTAAGTTTCGACAAATCATCTATTAATTACAACATTATTTAGTCATGGTGTCAATGCACTATAAGTGTAATGACTGATCTCCCCATTATAGGCCATTACGAAAGTAACTTAAATTTATGCTTTGTCACGAAAGTAACTTAAATTTATGCTTTGTCAAATGACCTTGTCATTAGCGTGTTATCCTTATAGAATATCCTTACTCTTTTTGGGTTAAATATATTCACCCAATATGGTCCTATTTTATCTCATGTTCATCATTGCATATGTCACAATGAATACTAACAAATAGTAATAACAATCGTTTATCCATGACAAAGAACTCATGGTCACGTTTCTTTTTCACAATCTATGCAATGCCAATGAGAGGATACCATTTACTCTTCAATCAAGCTACATATTCCACTACTGAAGTGAAGCCATGGCTTACCTAAGACATATACCCAACATACTGACTTCTGAATTTGATACCAACTGAACATAGGCTTTCAATATTTCAAAGCATATGGGTTAAGTACACATAGTTAGTTACTTACCCAGGATTGAGGAAAGCCACAATATGAACGTCATAAATGAATAAATCCATAAACTAAATCCAAGGTAAGTTCAACTTGGGTCATGTCCAATGTACTGTCAATCCAGACAATCATACCTACCAGTACCCAAGACAAAGTATCTCTCAAATTAGACTTGATATACAACATAATAGTCCATTGAATCAATTGCTAATTTTGATTCTTCAAACTATGAAAATTTTAAATTACCTACTATTACAAATTGCCTTCTTGTATGATAATGCATCCCTATGCTGCAACTTGATTTAGTTAAACCTTAAGTAATCAATGAGCCAATATTTGCTTTGTTCAATTTGCTTTTCATGCAAAAAACATTGAGGAAAATTATACAAAAGATAATAATTTAATTGTGGTACTTTATTAACCAATCTGTTCAAAAAACTACAAGCATAGTGACGAAATCACTGCACTAAAGGCACAAAATTTCAACACTTTTTTCTAGTATAATCATGAAGAAGATATGAAGAGTGTTGTTGTTGAAAGGAAAAATCATTTTATGATTGGCTTTAGAATCAACGTGTATGAGTCAAGGTCTAGAAAGGAGATAGGAATAATGGTGAAGAGAAGGGTTTTGATGTGGGAGGAGAAGGCCCCTGTTAAGAAACTTGCTAACACGTTCAATGATCATAGGTTTTACAAGGATGTTCTTGTGAGGAACACACCTAAGAGGACTTTGTTGCTGTTTAAGAGTTTGGAGATTCAGGCTAGGAAAATGGAGTCATACTTTATTGCTACGAAAGACCAAGAAAGAAAAACGTGACTTGTTATTGATAGGATGATTTAATCTAAATTAAAAGAATATTTAGAGTCTTTTGAAATTGGGATTCGTAAAAAGGAAAATGTATTGGCTTAATGATTGTCAGGGTTTGAGCATCAAGAAAATGTATAATCGGTGTTGGTCCAACAAAATTTTTTGTTTGATGGGTCCTTAGTAAAATATGTGCATGGGATGTGAATTCAGTTATTATTCTCTTTGATTCTAGAGAGATAAGGTTGTGGTTAGTTGACATCTAAGTTTTTTGAGATGTGGTTTGATAAAATTGAACCTTTTAAACCTATTATGGAGAATTGGGGGGTTGAATTTTGGGTCAATCTCTTTAATATCCTATATAGACATATGGCATGAAAGCTCCTTTAAAGCACTTGGAAACCTGAGGGAAATTTGTTTAAATTAACGATGTTACCCTAAATAAGGAAAGGTTTGATATTGCAAGAATGTTGGTCTTAGTTGATTGTAAATTTGATATTCCTACTTTCGTGATTGTGCATTTGATGTGTAGAAGGTGGAGGATTAGGATCATGGTGGAGTCGATTTGGATTGATGAGGAGATGTCCAAGAGTCAATGATGAGATTTAAACGTTAAGTTTTCCTTCTTTTTTTTTTTTGTTTTTGAATAATTTCTAACACATATGAGAGTTGCATGCTTCTAATGATGGGCGGTGAGATATATTGAATGGAAGTGATATATACGAGGAAGGGTGAGATGGTTTTATTGGGAGGAAAGAAATTAGTAAGAAACAAATCCTGACCTAGCAGTCGATATAAGTCAGTGTGGATGACTTTAATGATGAGTGATCTTTAGGGAATCGAAGAAGTATGAACTTGGGGGATGATATAGATCATTTTATTGAGGCCCATGGATAGTTTGTTGGATTTGGAACCCTAACTGTAGTGTTTTCATCTACGTACACTTATAGTTTTCGAACAAATTGATTTAATAATAATATCCATTAATTATATTAATATCATTTGTATATTGTCCTTAAAGGTTTTTGCACGTAAAACAAAATAGAAGCAAATATTGGCTCATTGGTTATCTAACATTTAACAAATGCTAAGTGGTATTTAGATTGTGCATGGGTCGGGCCGGGAGGGATTGGGCCAGGCTCACTAAAAATTTAGGCTCGGCCCGAAAAATGGGCCTAAAATTTTGCCAAAGCCCGACCCGAATAAAAATATTAAAACCCATGCCCGACTTGGCCAGCCTATATTAATTTTTATATAATTTTAAAATATATAATACATCAAAATACTAAAAACATCAAAATAAATATTTCTCAACAAATTGAAAATAAATTTTAAAAAATACGTATACTTAAATAACACTAAGATAGATGCAACTTAATAAGCAAATGCTTCTAAAATAATAACAAAATTAACAAAATTAACAATAAAATAAGTTTTATACAATATCCAAACAATAACAACAAAATAGTAGCAACATAATAGTAAAATGGTAGAAAAATAGGGAGAAAACTATAAGAAAATTGTAAAACTCTTAACCCCGTCCCATTAGCGGAACAGGATTACAAAGTATTACCAGTCATTACAGTACATTTGCACATAAACAAGTATAAATGCTATATATCCATCTAAATATAATTTTAATGGGTCCACAGTACTTTACAAGTGTAATTAAAACAAACCGGGATTCGATCCTAAAGCTTAGTAAACTTTTCATGGAATTTTAAATTTTCTTCTTTTGAATAGTACTACACGCCTGTGTGGCTAATTTAACATGCCCGTGCGGCATGGGACACGCCCGTGTCCTCAACCTATATGCAACACTGACTTTTAAACACGGCCATGACACACGTCTGTGTGGCCTGCCCGTGTACTAAACTGACTTTAAGACACGGCCGTGGCAACCAAGGCACACGCCCGTGTGACAAACTATGTGAACTCAAAATGAACCTTGTATTTTAAAAATTTACCAATGCTAAAAATTTCAATCCACAACCAATACAAATACCAATATTAAACCAATCCAAACGCATTTTATATATTATCTAGTACTTAACTTTAAACACTTATCGTGTATCATTATCAATTATCAATTTACTTACTTTGCTATTACAATCACGATCCAATATAACACACTTAAGACATCCTAGGTACATGCCATTACCGATAATTAAAATGCTTTACCTTTTTGAGTTCGGAACCAGCTTATGATGCTGATTCGATGATCTGTCTTTAACCTAACCTGCGCATGGAAACAAACCGTATGCTGAGTATGAACTCAATGGTATTTCTATAAATCGATACTTAAGTCAATCATAAATCATATATCAATGAACTATACGAATTCAATCTATTACTCCTAATAGTTCAATAATTTGTTTTTGATATATAATGCTAAGATCTTGTTAATCACTTTCGATGAAATTTTAACAGTTTCAATGTTTATTCATTATTCGTCGATTTTTCATATTTATTCAGAAATAACCAGTGTTCAGTATCATTCAGACATTCAGTAGCAGTCCATTATTCAGTAACAATTAGTTTTTCAGTATTTTTATTTACAATTCATTTGAGTAATAATATTATTCACCTTTTATTCAATATTCTGTACTATCTCATTTCAATAACAGTCAATATTCTTTGGTAACAACCAATTGATCTTTATCGTTTAGTACCAGTCAGTCAACAGTAATAATCGGTTAATCAGTAATATTCATTTATTCAGTATCAATCGTTTATTTTGTAATAGTCAATTATTCAGTAGCAGACAGTCTTTAATACTTTTTATTACCCCTATTATCATAACTCGAACTTGGACGGATACACGGATCTAACCCACACACCGGGGATAGTATACAGTGTTTCATCTACCGGGTTTAATACACCGTAAGGGTAACAAATAATAATAATAAAGAATAAAGAATATGAGAGCGGTACACAAAGTACCTCATCGGAACTAATCCGAAACAGTAATAGTAACAGTCAGGTACGGGGTACCTCTTTGGAACAAATCCGGAACAGTCACAGTAGTCGACACATATAGTGTCTCATCGACACACAGTCGGAATATCCCTGAACACTTCTAATCCTATGGCATGCCAACTATATCCGACTAACCCGATACAGTTAATAGGTGTATTCAATAAACTTTCAACTTTTCAATTTCATTTGTAATTTGGTTTCAATCCAATTTAATACATTTTTCCGTATCAATCCACATGTAAATCAATTTCAATGCAATATACATTTTTCAATTTTCCACTCAATATTCACATATTCTATTCAATATCAATAATCACTAATAATTCATGAATTTTTATTCAATTCAATATCATAATAATAATAATAATACTTACCATTCATATAAATAATAAATTCAACAAATAATTATTAGATTCGGTTTATAGAAATACAAATCGTAATTCTCGAGTTTACTCGATATCCTCGTCCACTTTCTCTTTCCCCTTCTTCGATGACATTTCCGGCGCTATGTTAGCCACGAAAAAATTTACATTCATTCAAAGTCATTAATAGCACATTCTTAAGATTTTCATGTAACTTTTCCATAAATTCCAATTTAGTCCTTCCACCATAACCATTCTTTTTCTTCAAAATTAACTTTTCATCTTTATACTTGCTTAAAATAAATTCCAGCTTTTCATATTCAACATAAAACTTAAATTCTGAATTTCTTTCAACTTAGTCCTTATTATGTCAAAACTTAACTTTCTCTTTATAATTTAATCATTTTCCCACTTCTAACTTAAATTCCTATCAATAAAACTCATAATTCATCATTTTATTCAACATGAATAATATCTAAAAATCTAGTAACCTTCAAAATATCAACTTAATTTCATCAAAACTTTGTTCTAAAACTTCTAAAACATCAAAATTAAGTAAAAAGGGCTTGATTGACTTACCAATTTAAACTTCAAGCTCCAAAACCCTAGTTTTCCCTTTTTCTTTTTCTTTTCTCTTTTCTTCGTTCTTTCCCTGCTAACCGTGGCCTTCTTTCTTTCCTTTTCTTTCTTTCATTTCTTTATTTCTTTTATTTTAATTACTTTATAATATTATATTAATATAATATACTTTAATTATTATTATTTTACTTATATATTAAGTAATTACACATGTATAATACATGTGTGCCATTTATATTTGTACACATTTAACTTATTTTAACCATACATTTGTCACCCTTTTTGGCTTATTTGCCTATTTAGTCCCTTCACTTTTCTTTATTCTATAATTATACTTTTATTCTTTATTCAATTTCATCCTTATGCTTAATTATTCTTAATTAAGCTAAATTCTCTTAATTAAGCTTTAATTGACTATTCACTTAACTTCGTAAATATTTTTAAATAAATATTTATGAATCCACTTTTCAGAAATAAATACCCGAAAATACACTTTTCCGGCATCGGTAAAATTTGGGTCATTACAAAAATAATATTAAAAAATAGATTTTTTTGTCCTTTAGTGAATTCGGGCTAGGCTCAGGCCAAAAATGCATTAGTCGAGGCCCTTATTTTTTTGTCCAAGCCCATTTTTTGGGCATATATTTTTGCCCAAACCCTCCCACATTTCGGGTAGGCCTTCGGGTCGGAACAGGTCTAATGGTATTATATCAAATTGTAATACGGAAAGACAACTTATATTAGTAGATGAATCTAAACATGTTCTTAGTCTAATAGAAAATGAGCAAATCAATTGAAAAACTAATATGTCGTCTATCAAATCCAATTGAGGAGATACTTTGTCTTGAACATCGGAGCAGATGACTCCTAGAAGATAGAGATATAGATGTAATTGACTAGACTGACAGTATATGGAACATGACCCAAGTAGAATAGATCCAAAATTCGTGTATGGATTTATTCTCTTATGACGTTTATAGTGTGAGATACATTAATCCTAAGTGAATGATAGACTATGTATGTGTGACTCATATACTTTAAAATAAGTAAAAGTCTAAGTTCAAATAGATAAGATCCCCTAAGCTGATGCGTTGCGTATATGACTTTTTTCATATGTAGAATCATTCACAATAATGAAATTCATAACCTAAGAAATGGGTAAATGATATCTTCTCATTGGCACTACACGATAGATGAAAAGTAATCATGGCCACAAGTCATTTGCCTGTATGATAAATGATTTAATTACTATTTGATAGTAGTTGACTTTTCATGAAGGAATATGTAATATTTACCATGAGATAAAATAGAATCATATTGGGAGAATGAATTTATCCTAAAGAGATTAAAGATATCCTATGCGGGTAACATACTTATGATAAGGTCATTGGACGAGAACTGACTGAGTAGCTATAACACCCCTAACCCGCAACCGTCGCCGGAAGGGTTAGAGGTATTATTGAAGAAAACATAGTATTCATACAATCACATAATTCCATAGATCATATTCGTAAAATAAATATATTAAATTATTAATCACACTATATGCACGAATTATAATTCTCAAGTTCGAACGAGTTCAAAATCAATATTAATTCTTTGACTTCATAATTATATACATGTATTAATTAACCAAATAAAACATTTCACATAGCATATTATTCAAATCAGGTGCAACATTAAAATTGGCTATTATAAAAATAAAACATACTTGGCAAATCATTTAAAGACCAAACATCCCTATTTGCTAATTACAAAGCCATACGCATTTGACCATTTTAATATAATAATTAAGTTTTAATATCACATACCAACCACTAATGTATTCAATTCCCATACCATCTATCATTTTTGGAGTATAATCACATAATTAAAACACCAATTATACTTTAATAATAATTTACATTCTATAATAGCATATTACTACATCCAAATGTCATAATAACATGATATACTCAATTAATTCATATAACAACAATGACATATGCGCATATTAAAAAAAACATATGTTCTGTTAATAAACTCCTGTAGCCGAACATATATATATATATATGTATATAACATCTATCATTTTATTACCAACTCCTGCTACCAGACATAAATCTTAATTTAACCAATATTAATCCACCATCAAAACCTATTCCTCATTCAATTTATAGCACGAACATAACTTTAAATAATTTTAGAATTTGGTCAAATATATAATAGGCTTAAATTTACTAATATAAAAATATTCATAAGTGATTCAAAAGATAGAATAGCTTATACATGCCATAAGTTTAAACTTAAGCTTTCAAGGGTATCAAATTATAGACGATAGTGTGACGAGCTTCACTAACGATCCCCGAGCACGTAATGATTACCAAAACCTATAAATCAAAAATAATTATCCAAACACAGTGTAAGCTAATTTAGCTTAGTAAGTTACAAGCAATTAAACTCTAAAATTTAACTTGATATCTCAAACACCATTTAACTAATTCATACTACTAAATCATATAATCACTAGCTTACCATATTATAAAACACTTATTAATCGAATACTATGATTCAACTAAAATCAATATATAATTACTCAACCATAAAGCATTTCTTCAATTCCCAATACAGGGCCGAATACATTATGGCATTCCATCATTATGTAATATATAAAAAAAATATGTACATAATACACTTCATCTCATTCTGCAATATAACATATATCTTCCAAACACAAACACCATCTTATTCGAACTTCAAAATGATTTTAGCACAACGCTATTCACACATTTATCATTACATGCTCTCGAATAGCCAAGTCTCCATTAACATTTCATATAACATTCAATATGATATTTAATGCATTTCCACATATCATTTTATTTTCATTTAAATTATACATCTAAATAACATTTCATCTATTCCCCAATTAATCTTATATATTTGATTTCAAATATAATCACCACATAGGTTCAAGACTTACCAAGCTCAATTTCGAACATAAACATAACGACTATTCCTCACGAACTCCAAGTATTTACTCATTCCACTGTCCATGATTACTCGATAAGGTCGCACACTTAGTGCTAATAGTTATTCGAAAATATATAGTAAGTTCGCACACTTAGTGCTTAATAATCAAACTCGCACACTTAGTACCATACAATTAAACTTGCACACTTAGTGCCAATCTCATAATCGTAAATATTTATACCCGCACACTTAGTGCCGAAAATCAACAACTCAATACATCTCACTTCTTTTTACATTCGATAATTTCATCACTACATGTATATATATACCATTCAATTCGGCATAATTACATAGATATTATGGTTGTTTAAATTGATACAAAATATATGCTTAATAACTTACCTCGGATATCGACAAACAGAGATTATCGACTATTCAACGATTTTTGATTTTCCCCGATCCAATCCCGGTCCTTTTTGTTCTTGATCTATTCAAATTCAAATTAAGCTCGTTCAAATAAAATTCAATTCAATTAAACCTCAAAACACATAAATGAGCAAATTTACATTTTGTCCCTTATTTTTCACACTTTTACATTATAATCCAAAAATTCATAACACATCAAATACACAAAATTTAAAAAAAAAAAACAAGCTCTAGCCGAATACTCCTCTAGCTTATATAAGTCCTCACATTTCACCTATTATACAAACTAACCCTTCAATTTAATATTTTTGCAATTTAGCCTTAATTACTCAATTCCATCAAAACTTCTAATAAAAATTTTGTTAATCTAACACATATCTTTTATTTTCTATCTTTAAACACAAAATCTATCAAACTATCAACAATGGCAACTCATGAATATCTCATCAATTTAAAAAAATTCTTACGTGGGTCTTAGAGTATTCGAAGCAACGATCTCAAAAACGTAAAAATTATCAAAAATCGAGCTCAAACATACCTTGAATTTTGACTCAACAATGGCCGAATATGCTTGGTCTTTCTTTCTCTTTTCTTTTTTCTAGTTTTGGTTTTGATGAACAAAATAATGCATGATAACATTTTATTTTATGTTTTATTCAATATAATGTTATTAAACATTTACTAAATTAACCTTATTAACAAAATATAAAACCTTTTAATATAAGCATTAAAACCGTCCATCATTATTATTCATAGACAAATTGCAACATAAAGATTCCATGTTTAAAGAACAAAGCAATTTTGACACTTTAATAATTAACCAATCACTTTTTATTTTTTTACGCGATTAAACCCCTTTTTATCAAATCGACATCTAAACGATAAAATTTTTAAAAAAAACTTTCACACAAGAAAATTCATACATTTCAAGCACAAAAAATAATATTTAAATTTTTTTTCGATTCGGATTTGTGGTCCCGAAACCACCGTTCCGAAACCAGCCTAGCCTCAACAAATTGCACATCAACAAGCCATAACAAAGCCTTCAACACAAGCTAAATTTATGTTTTAAACATGTTTTATCACCACATACAACCAATATGCCCTTAGGCACCTCATATGACAACTTAAAACGTGTCAACCAAGTATCCAAACTTACCTAATTAACCTATCTAACCAAGTTACCAAAGTTCACTTTAACGCAATTATATACATTCATATATCACTTATACTACCATCACACTCATATCTTAATTTCATATTAATGTGTATGTTGGTTATATAAACAAAATATTATTCATAATATTTACATAAGCTAAATTTTGACCAAAATCGGACAAAAACCTATACATGCCATATAAACCGTATTTAATGTTTCAAAAACTACTAAGATAAGCTGAATAGTGTGACTTGAGTGCTGATCCGATTGTCCAACTTTCTAGAAATCTACAAAGACATTAAACAACACATATAATGTAATAGCCCAACTTTCAATTGTATCGGAAACAGTGATTCGAGATCACTAAATTTGACAAATGAGCTTGTAAATTTTATTATTTAGTGCTTATGAGCCAATTGTGAAGTTAATGTAACAGCTCAATTTTCAATGGTGTCGGAAACAGTGATTCGAGATCACTAAATCTGATAAGTGAGATTGTAAATTTTATTAGTTAGTGCTTATGAGCCAATTATGAAGTTAGGGAAGCTATGAATTAGTGATTTGTGCTTTATGAATAATTATTAGATTAATTGGTTTTGAAAACGAGGTATCGAGACCTTGATTTACAGAGTGTCATTGAGTTAGTATTAAATTTTTGTTAGAAAATTTTAACATTTTGAGAGTTAATTAATTGAAAAGGACTAAATTGAAAAAGTTGTAAAGTTTGCTAAATTGATTAAATTGTTCAAGTGATAAATGAGGGAGGAATAAAAGGGAAAATTAGCCCAAAGGGGAATGGTTGAGGCGACATTAGCAAGAAAAATTTGGAAATTAGGTGAAATAAGGGTAAAATTAGAAGTTTCGCAAAATTAAATAAATAAAACAACAATTAAAAGAAATCTAGACAATTCTTCATCAAAATTTCAGCCAAAACGCCATAGGAGAGTCCTATTGAGCTGGTTTTTCATATTTTTGCTACAAGTGAGTTCAATTATTGCCTTTTTCTTGTAATTTTTGTGTTTTTAGGACTTTTACAATTAGGTTCAACTATCTAATTCATTAGTTTTTTGATTCTATAGGTAATTTTAAAAGTTACCATTAATGAGTTCTAGATGTTTATGATGAATTAACATGGATTTTAAGCTTTAATTTTGTTGTATGATGATTTTATTAAGCAATTTTGATTGATTTGGATTTTAGGATCAAATTATAAAAGGTTAAGAATTAGGGTTTGGTATTGAAATTTTGAATATAAAAGGCTGTATGGTAGCCTAAAATAATTAGATAACATGTTAATTGAGAAAAATTAGCTCAATTGATGGGTTAATTGATGAGGGACTAAATTGTAAAAATGGTAAAAGTTGGGGTAAAATGTGTAATTTCAAAAATGAAAAGGCATAAATTGTGAGGTGAATTAGAATTGAATTAGATGCTAATTATTGAATAATTTTAAATTTTAGATCAGGAGCTCGAAGAAAATCGTGAAAAAGGAAAATTAGCCGAATAGTCCGTGAATTACAATAAATTCTACGAATTAGCCCAAGTAAATTCATATGGTTGAAATTTTATGATTAATTGTTAGTTTAGGAATGATATAATGTATTATTTCATATTTTTGTTATTGAATTATGATTATTGTAAAAATATGAAAATTGAATTGAATGTTCAAATTGAGTAGAACGCAGGATTGAGTACTATGGTTTAGTGACAAAGTATGAATTGACGGATAAGATCATGGTTGGACCATGAAAATATTTAAATGTAAGACCATAGCTGGGCTATGACATTTTAATGAAAAGACTATAACTAGGTTATGGCATCTTGAACGTAAGACCATGGTTGCACTATGGTAGTATATTTATGTGTAAGACCATAGCTGGGCTATGGCATCCCAGACCATAAATGAGTTATGGTACTACGAATGTAAGACCATGGCAGGGCCATGACAATGCACATGTAAGACCATAGTTGGACTATGGCACAAAGAAAACGATATACTCAAATCCGTAAGACGTTCTCTAATTTGACAAGGATTGGTAAATATTATATGGAATTAGTGTGGAAGAACTTAAGTAATTATTGTTATTGAGCTCAATCAATTGAATTCATCAATCGAAGTTGTGATTGGCAGGAAATGTTTGTGAAATGCTTAGTCTAAATGAAATATTTAGTATGTTTGGTAAGATTTATATTTAAAGCCTATGAACTTACTAAGCTTCATTAAGCTTACCTGTGTTATTTAATGTTCTTTGTAGATTTTCAAAAAGTTCAGAAGATCGGATCAACACGTCGGGCTACACTATCTAGATTACCCCGATAGATTTTATTATACATTTTTAGGGTTTATATGGCATGTATAAGGTTGGATTTGGAAAGAGTTAAATTTAAAATATGGTTGTGAATGACATATAAATAAATATGTTTGTATGCATTTATTTAGTAGCATATTTTGGGTAAACCAATGAATGAAGTTGTTTTGGTAAGTTTAGGTAAACAAGTTTTCTGTGATATGTTATATTTAAAACATGAATTTTGGTTGTTTTGGTTGCTTGATTGGGACATATTAGTGTTTTCAAATGTTGGGTGCAAGTTGGAGTTATAAAGAGTGAGAAAAGTGACCTTAAAATGACCTATTATCGTCCACATGGGTAGAGACACGGGTGTGTATCTCAGCCGTGTGTGACACATAGTCATGCACATAAGCATGTGGTCTAGCTGTATGTCCCCTGCACTTTGAAATTTCAAAATAGAATGCCCAGATTTTTGCACACGACCCAGGACATGGGCATGTGACTTAGCACACGGTATAAGACACGGGCGTGTCTCTTGGCCGTGTGGCTCACACGGTCGGCCATACGGGCGTGTGTCCCCTGTTTCTAAGGAAAATTTTGGAATTTTGAGAAAATTTCCCTAAATTTTCGATTTGGTCCCGATTTGTTTCTAACGCATATTTTGGGCCTCAAGGGCCTATATAAGGGACAATATGAGTGATTTATGAATAATTCTTGATATGTATGTTAATGGTTGTGAAATGTTTGTAATTAATTCGTAAAGTTCGATAATGCTTCGTAACCTTGTTCTGGTTACGAATAAGGGTTATGGGTGTTACATATAAGCTTAATAAAGCTTAGCAAGTACAACGGGTTAATCATAAATCTTACCAAACCTACTATAACAAGTCAAATAAATAAAATCATTCATATTATCTCCCTGTTATTCACAACTTCAATTGATAAATACCTCCGTATTCAAATCAATACAAAAAATACATAACATGTCTTTCAAATTCATTAAATAAATCACTTTACCGAAATTTTTCATTCAAAGAACGACTTACGGATAAGAGTACATCGCCAACAAAGCTCATAAGAGCTGGTCCTCTCGAATAGGCCAACAGAAGCTCAAAAGTTGAATAGAAAGTAAAACACGAGAGCTCGTAACAAATTCTGAACCCCGGTTTACTTTGGAAAAATGCCGTTGCCTCCTTCCAATACCATCATACACCAAAATACGAATGTACTCAAATCCCGCGTTCTATTCAAACCGAATATCCAATTTAATATTATAATTCCAACAATGACTCATTTCCAACAATAAAATAAATGCATAATATCGTTCATCAAATTTATACAAATATAAAATTATAACCGTACAAACTTACCTGAATTAAATTGTAGTAATTGTAGAAGTTCAGAGGCTATTATTCTATTTTTCCTTTTTCACTAATATCTACGGGATCTTGATCTAGAATATAAAATTACTCACTTATTAGCATATATTTCATTTCCAATTCACTTTACAAATAATACTCTTTTATTTTTAAATTTACACAATTACCCCAAGTTTTACAATTTTGTAATTTAATCCCTTAATTAGTTAATCTATTAATTTAACTAATTTTAATCAATAATTTATCCATATAATCTAGGCCTTCATACAACCCTAATAAACTCAAAATTGACTATCAAACTCTAATATTTTAACATTTTCACAATTTAATCCTAAAATCAATATTTAACAAATTCACTTTATAAAATCATCATACAACATAATCAAAGCTCTAAATCCATGTTATTCATAAAAAAAATCTAATATTTATCAATGGAAACTTGCAAAATAAAAAAACAAAGGTATAACAATCTCAAAAACATAAAAATTACAAGAAACTATTAAGAATTGAACTCACATGAAGCAAAAGTATGAAAAACCAACTTAAGCTCTCTCCTATGGCTGTTTTTGGCTGAAAATTGGAGAAGAAATGTCTAGAAAACCTTTAAATTCAATTTGTTTTATTTTTAATTTCATCAAAATTACCATTTTTCTATTGAATCATTTTATTTTATTATTTTTCCTTCAGCCTCACCTTTTAATTTTGGTTTATTTATTTCTTTAAGTCCTCCCTTATTTATTAATCAAGCCATTCAATTACTTAAATATTATAATTAGCAAGTTTTGCACCTTTTTCAATTTAGTCATTTTTAATTAATTAACTATCGAAACGTTAAAATTTTTCAACAAAACTTTAATACCACCTTAATAACATTCCGTAAATATTTATAAAAATATTTACGGCTTGGTTTATAGGAACGAGGTCCCGATACCTCACTTTCTAAAACCACTTGACCTAATAAATTATTATAAAACACAAATTACCAATTCAAAAACCTTTTTAAAACCATATTTGACTCTTAAATATTAAATAATAATATTTACGAACTTACTCGCCAGATTTGGTGGCGTCGAACCACTATTTCTGACACCACTGAAAAATCGGGTTGTTACATCTTGGGTTGGATTAAATTATAAAATGATGAGTTAAAAGTCTAGGAAGCTTGATACTCACATTACCTCCTTAACACCACCTAATCTTGATGGTCGAACATCACAGTATTCCTTCCGCAAGGTTCGGAGCTTCGCCCAAGGCAATAACTATAAGTTCTCTCTCCATTTCCCTTCTTAAACTTCATCTATTCCCTTAAGGTTGACCCACTATCATACAATGCATGTTCATTTTTATCATAGCTCATGCTTATGCAAACATGTCATGCTTAACAATGTAGACCATAACAGTGGGTTTAGAGTTTGAAACTCACCTGAATCTTCATCGTTTCCATAACTTATCTTTCCTTCTAACGCCAGAGCCTCTAAGCCTCTAGGTCTCAAGTTATATAATGAGAAATTTTGGACCAATTAAAATTCTTCAAACTCCTTAAAAATTGTTCAAATTCTATCTTAAATATATAAATCATATTTTAAATATTTGAATTACATACCAAATATACAATACTATATTTTATATATATTTGAAATAAATTTTAAAAGGGGCATACTCAATACAAATGAGAGTGAGAGAGGATAACTTGAACCAAATATCTATACGTAAAGAGTTAATATATTATTTAGTATTTTAGTTTTAACTTGGACCAAATATCTATACGTAAAGAGTTAATATATTATTTAGTATTTTAGTTTGGTTATAATGTTCAATTTGGTATCTAAATTTTTGTGTCAATTTAGCACTTGAGTCTAGTTTCAATGTTAACTTCGATACTTCTGTTTTTTTTTCAATTAGATATTTGAATTTTTTGTCCCAATTAAGTTAAGTATTTGAGTTTCACTTCAATATAGAATTTGATATCCGATCCCAATTAAGTATTTATGTGCTTTTATACTAAAACAAACGTGTCAAACATTCATCAGGTGATATAATTTTATTTAATTTAAATACTAAATTAATTATTGAAACTAAATTTAAATATTAAATTAAATTAAAATATTTTAAGTATAAAGAAAAATTCAAAAACATGGTATAAATTGAAAAGCATGGATTGAAATCATAGTTGAGGCGGTGTGACAGAAAACAACATGCTTTTAAGTGAAAGGAGTGGAAGAAGAGGGCGGTTTCGGCACTTGCTCAGCAACTTCCTTTATCCTTATCCACGTAGACCGTTGACACGTCAACCTTTGAAATTATGTCGTTGAATTTTTGAAATTTAGGTCTCCCCCCACTATTTTATTATAACTTTCCTTAATTACACACATCCTTCTAATTATACTTAATCACTCTCTCCTAATTACACAATAATAACATGTTAGAATTCTTGTATATGTGTTGGATAAAATTGAAAATATAAATACTAAAATGGGGTTATTCTTGTTATTTTACCACTATATGTTAATCAAAGTCAAAGGGTTGACGACTATGAATAAAGAGTTAGGTGACGTATTTCTTCATAAATATTAAAATTTCTTTTAATTACGCCTTAAATTAAATTCAGATTTTATAATCCAACTTGATTACTAAAATACAATTATATAAATTAAACTGATTTGTTTGTTTTGAAATTAATAGAAAAACATCACCCATGGTATTATTAAGTAAAAGTAAAATTACATTTTAATCCTCTCTAAATATGATAAAAATTTAATTTAATCTTTTAAAATTATAAAAATATAAGCTATTCAAATGATAAAATTATATTTTTATAATTATAATAATTAAAATTAATTTCCACTCGTCCTATTTTTTTATATTTTTTTGCGTTCACCCCAGCATATATATATATATATAATCGATTTGTTTAAAGTACTATTTACGCATGACTTAAAACTAAAGCACATTTAAATTGAAAGATATATTTTAGGGTTATGTGAAAATATCAATTTTTATTTCACATTAATAAATTATTATACTGATTTCTAATAATAAAATGACTATGGAAGTAAATCCTCCAAAAAAATAATAGTTCCGTTGACCATGATCTACTTCACACACAGAGTCAGTCGTAGCAGTTGATTATGATGACCGCACGGGGTGGCTGACGTGTAATCCTCGTCCATCGTAAAATTGTCGGTTCATATCTCAAAAAAATTAATTTCTATAAAATATCAATTTATGCTTTTTAAATTAATTTTTGTATTTAATTTAGCATATTATATTTTGTGTTTAAGTATTTATTTGAAATGTATTCCAAGGCTGGAAATTATAATTGAAGGAAATGAAAAATGTTTTTTTTTTTTTATAATTTCAGAAAAAGACCAATTTTTCGACATCGGGACAATTTGAGAACAAAATACCACGCCGATCTGACGCGAATCCCGAGGACCGTTTGGCATAGTGGTGTGAGGCCACATCAGTCCAAAACAAGTGGCGTAAGCAATGACAAAATCACCGCATGTGGGCTGTCAACATGCACGCACTTCACTTCCTTCTCTTCCACGTGTCCCCCCATCACCCAATTCATCCCCCTTTTTTTCTCTCTCCCCAAAAACGACAACCAAACCTTATCAGTTCTCACCCGCGTGATTTTGTAGAACCTCCCCCTGCCACGTGGCCCCTTCCCTCCTTCTATATATATTCCCCTCCATCCCTTGCGTTTTAAGTTTCAAGAGCCGTCACCGCGTAGAATACCAAAGAAGATTGTAGAAAAAACAACCTAGAGCGAGTGTGAAAAAGCTCAAAAACTAGTTTATTACCTTCAAGGTGAAAAGTTCAAAAAATGACAGCATCGGAGTTACAGCTACCACCTGGATTCCGATTCCATCCAACCGACGAAGAGCTTGTGATGCACTATCTTTGCCGTAAATGTGCATCGCAGTCCATCGCCGTGCCGATTATCGCTGAAATCGATCTTTACAAATACGATCCTTGGGACCTTCCAGGTACTTCTTTCGTTAGTTCCTTCATTCTTTTCTTTTTTCTAATATTTAATCTCTCTAAAGCGTTTTCAATTTTAATGTGGATTCAAATGTTTAAATTTACAGATTTGGCGTTGTACGGAGAGAAAGAATGGTATTTTTTCTCCCCGAGGGATAGGAAATATCCGAACGGTTCACGGCCTAACCGGGCAGCTGGTTCTGGGTACTGGAAGGCAACCGGAGCTGACAAACCGATTGGGCAGCCGAAGCCGGTCGGGATTAAGAAGGCTTTGGTGTTTTACGCTGGGAAGGCACCTAAAGGAGAGAAAACCAATTGGATTATGCACGAGTATCGGTTAGCTGACGTTGACCGATCAGCTCGCAAGAAGAACAGTTTAAGGGTACGGATACTTTTTCTTCTCACTGCCTGGTATGCATTAATTAGGGATAAACCGGAGGCGGAATGACCGTTTTGGTCTTGTCATACTTGTGAAATTGCCAGCTGGATTTACCGCCCACCGTTATAATTTTTTTCATAGTTGGCGGCGAGAAAATGAGGCGTGGTTCATGAGTAGTGTGACTAAGATAAGAACGGTTGTATGAGCCTCCAGCTAGAAACCTTGTGATTCAGAAAAGATCTTTTCAATCATGTGGTGGAGATTCAAGTTGGATTTGATTCAGTGGACTTTTAACCGAATCATCGGGACCCACATGAAGGGATACATTGATCCAGGACAGTGTGGTCCATTAAATTGTTTTACACCTCACACACGTTCAATAACGACATTCAAAACCGATCCTAGACCACACAATTATTCCTTTCCCATTTAGGAAAATATTCCTCCTTATCATTAAAAATAAATGCTGAATTTAAAACTGTGATTATTTTTAATATTTCAGTTAAATTGATTTTTATTTTTCGTTTATGCAGTTGGACGATTGGGTGCTTTGCCGGATTTATAACAAGAAAGGCGCCATCGAGAAACAGCCACCGCAAGGAAGCATTGGCAAAAGCTCTGCTGTGACGGAGATTGAAGACAAGAAGCCGGATATAGCGACACTTGGCGTGGACACGCGCCATCTGCCCCCGCCTCCTACGGGGTTAGTTAACGATTACGTGTACTTCGACACGTCGGAGTCGGTTCCTAGACTCCACACGGACTCAAGCTGTTCGGAGCACGTGGTGTCACCGGAGTTCACGTGCGAGGTTCAAAGCGAGCCGCAATGGAAGGACTGGGGAAGTGCTACCAACACCACCACCACCAATGCCCTTGACTTCCCTTATAATTACATGGATGCCACTGTTGATAACGGGTTTCCTGCCCATTTCCAGAGTAATAATCAGCTGTCCCCGCTCCAGGACATGTTCATGTACCTGCAGAAGCCATTTTAGACGGGGAAAAAATAAAATAAAAAGGGGTTATATTGTTGGAAGTCAAAACGGTGATGGTGAACTGCGTTTCAGGGTTACACGAGACTGAAAGTCTATGAGTGTAACTGAGAAGGGTTGCGCACAGATTAAATAACGAATTGAAAAATTGAAATTGATAATATTGCAGTAAGGTAGGGGGAGCTGTTGGATTTTTGCAGATGGGAATGGATGGACGGTGGAAGTTGGATCTTATGCAATCTAGAAAAGTAGAGATTAGAATAGGCATGTGTACAGATAATCTGTGATCACGTGTTTAGGGGTGTGTGTACATGATAAATGGGTGTGGGGGAAGAAAAGTTCAAAAAACAAAGTTTTGGGAGGGTCTTTTTACTTTGAAGGCTTTCCACAAAATTCTTGTATTTTGTAGTAGAAAATAGATTCCATAATTTCTTTCAAAATTCTTAGTAATAATTTATGTTATTTGAGATATATATTTATATTGGAATAAATGTCAAAAGCATAACTTGGATTTTACATATGTTACATATTTCCTCCTCTTTTTTCTTTCTTCTTCTAAATATGCTTAAAATAGAATTCCATAATTTGGTACTCTATTTTGGGCCAATTTTTAAGAAGTACCCCTCCTTGAAGCCCAAGTATTTTTGGGCTCTTAATGAGCCTTCTATAATGTGTGGATCGAACATAAAGCTCCAAAAGGAAGGCCAAGGATGAACATGAATGAAAGAGAGAATGAGAAGGGCTTAAGTTTTTTGATTACCGAATTTTTTATTTTTTATTTATCAATTTTTGTTTAACTTACATAATTGAATCACCTAACTTCAATATGGTTAGTGCTTCTTCTATATAATGGGTAGTTCTTAAGATTTACATGCACGTTAAGGGTTAGCTTTTAGTGGTATTATTCTTACAAAATTGGTTAATTAGTTAAATGGGATCATTTTAAAAAGTGATATTAAATAAGTATGCATTTCAATTTTCAAGTCCCAATATCTACAACATTTCCTTTATTCATTAGTTATAAGCAATACATGAGTATATATATATATATATATATTCTTTATTACAATAAGAAATTAGCAGAAAATAAACAAAAATAAAAAGGAATATTGAGTCCAACAAACTCACTCAGTATGTTATCAAAGGGATATAGATACGATTGTAACCTTCACTTTAGTTTTAATTCAATTAGGGATAAATTCTCTACCTCTTATCCAAAGGGAAAAAAAGTTAAAAGAATGACTTAATGTACTAAAATTTAAATATTTATAATTTGTTTAAGGAAAACAATCATTGTACAAAATTTCAGTTAGATTATTTTATATTTAAAAATAAATCGTGTGTTTTATATGGACACGATTGAATAAATTAAAATTAAAATTTTTAAAAATATTTTTCTCTTATGGACATGTGAAATTAAAAACAATATTCACAAGATACAATCTCTTAAAATGAACATTTCCTTACAAGTTATTAAACTAATATTAGAACAAACTAATTACACAAATTTAACTATTCATATCATAGGAAAACAATTGAATTATAATTGCTAAGGAGATTGCAATTATGATCTCAAAGATTTAGAACAAAATAAACTAGGTAAATAGAATTTATTTGAGTTCAAAGAAAAACAACTTCAAAATAACTTAGACGCTGCTGAGAATCAAATTACTTAGGTGAAGTGGTGCCTAAGGTGGTAAGAAATCCTTCTACCACAATACAAGGTTTTACTTAAAAAAATAGCACTCTGTACAATAATATTCACAAAAGACAGTTTAGAGGTCAAAAACTCTCCATACATACACATATGTTTCGAGACTTGTTTACATGTCAAGATTTATATCAATCGCTCTAATAAAGCAATAAGACAAGTATATTACATTATAATAATAACATATAATGTAAATATGGATTCTTAGTAGCTCATCCAATATAATCGTGATCCAATCCAAAGAGCATAATTCAAGAGATTGTCTTGGAAAATTTCGAATCAATCTAATCACCGATATAATATTCTTCAAGTACCATAATCTTTCATAATGAGCTAAATATTAATAATTCAATCAACATAACCCAGATAAATAGTTTAATAAGTTGTCAAAACCTTAAATATAAAAATTGTCTTCATACAAATTTGGTGGGTAGAGAAATGGATCACAAGAATTATATTTGAAGTGGGTAAGCATAAAAATAATTATTCAATAGAAATTGAGCTCACCGAGACTCCTTTAGGCCTAGAAGTTAGTGGCACCAAGGAGGAGGATTCCTTGTGTGCCATGGCAAACATGCCCAAAATGGGGGTTTTGGGCAGATTTGTATTGAGTTTAATTATATGCGCTTTTTATTTTTGATCTGTAAAAAAAAAGCTCATATAATTATCCAACTCAATTACTTAAAATTTTATTCATAAATATTGTTTTAATATTAATTAATACAATTAAGCGATTCTAATTTGTTAAAATTATAACAATTTTACCATAAAAGAATCTACATGTAAATTAGTATAATTGCCAATTAAAATATAACTACGACAACTAATTAATTTAATTCTCACTTTAAACTCAATTATTTAATTTCATACAATTAAATAGTACCCTAAAGAAATTGAATTAATTTCCAAGTCATCTCTTATGTTCTTAAGAATACATTTACCGCAAATAGTAATTTATGCAATCTATTTCTCATTCGCCGTTTTCATCCATCATTCAACCAATTCTTATTATGCAAGTAGTACAAAGTTGTATTGAGTTGGCGGAGGGACTAATTAAACATATATAATTAGGACTTAAATGATTTGTAATTAAATTATAATTGTTCATCTATTAATTACAAAAATATTTAGTCATTGAATCATTCCACTAAAATACCATGATTGATCTCCCTATTATATACCATTATGAAAGCTACAAGTGTTTAGCATTTGTCCAATAACCTTGTCATATGTGTGTAATCATCATAAGATATATTTGATCTCTTTACTACTCTTTAGGTTAAATCTATTCATCTATTTCGATTAATTTTATCTCATGGTCATCATTGTATCTTCTACGATGAAAATGGTCGTTACTTACAAATAGTAATGACATTCATATTAAACAAATGACTTGTGACAATGTTCTTTTTTCATAATCCATGCAATGCTAGTGAGAATGTATCATTTACTCTTTATTCGAGCTATGAAATCCATTATTGCAAGTAATGTCATGCCACGCCATGCACAAGTCATATACCTAAAGTATATGAGTCATAAGCACATGATTTGTCACTTACTCATGATTTAGATAAGTCACACAATGAATGTTACAAATGAATAAATTCATAAACTAATCTAGGATAAATTCAACTTGGTCCAATTCGATGAATTACTAGTACAAACAATCATATCTATGTCTCTATTTTTGGGAATCACCTACTTCAATGGCTAAGACAAGTTATCTCCCTGTTTGGACTTTATGGATGACATAATATTCCCTTATTTATTTGAATCATTTGCTCAATCTGATTTTGTGGATTATGGACAAGTTAGATTACCTATTATTATAAGTTGTCTTCTCACATTATAATCCATCCATACAGTGGCGGACCCAGGATATTAATCTTGGGGGAAGCTAAAATTAGACATACTACATAACAATAGATTTAAACATACAAACAATCGATTCAAAAGAAGTAATATTTCAATATAACAATAGATTTAAACTTATAAACAATTGATTCAAAAAAAGCAGCATTCCAACATAATAGTCGATTTAAACATATAAACAATCAATTCAAAAGAAGAAGAAGTATTCCACCATAACAATTGATTTAAACATATAAGCAATCATTTTTTGAAAAGGCTATAGTATATATACAAAAGGGAAAATTGCAAAAATCTTAAACCTTGGGGGCCTACTTATATTTTTTGGAGAGCCATAGTATATTTACAAAGGGCAAAATTGCAAAAACATTAAACATTGGGAGGGGGCATGGTCCCCTAGGCCACTACTAGGCTCTGTCATTACATTCATATAATGCAACTTGTTATTAGTTAAACTTTAGGTAATCAAGGAACATATATTTTCTTATATATTTTACTTTTTCATGCAAAAACCCATTGAGAATAATCATAAAAAGATTTAATCAATCAAACATATAATTCTTATTTTTTTATTCATTCAATTAGTCCAAAAATAACAAGTAGCATGACGAAATCACTGTGCTAAAGGTCAAATCCTAAAACTAGGTGGTTTGTTTTCAAAGAATAGACCCAAAGTTTTCTTAAACAATCATCTTGATTTACTACGACTTTATCTCTATTCTTTTCACATTTTTTCTTCTCTACTAAAATCTTGGACTATGATGAAGAATCTTGAAACCTCCAAAAATAAATCTGTTTAATACGAGTCCAATTAAGTTTTATACTGATTGATATTGATATTATTGTCAGTATAGGAGGACGTTGAACACATTCTCCTCTTATTTAAGGGTTGGGAAGGAGCTATGAATAGTTCTAAATATTGTATAAAAAAGAACAACTATGATAATAATCTATAATAAGATTAATATTCAAAAACAAATATCTAATACGAGTATTTTAAAAATAGTAAAAATTCTGATTGAATAAATTTTTTTTGAAAAGTACAATTTTCACAACAATTTTATGTGTAAATAAAAAGATGGCAGCCAATCTCTCCGTTTGCTCATGCTGTTAATCCTTAGGAATAATAATAATAATACAGATCCAATGCACATTTCTGCCTTCAGAAATAATAATGACAGTAAAAAAGTTTATTTTACAATTTTTCTCTCACTTCTCCATGTAAATCCAGATCAAATTTCTGTAACCAAAAAATATTACTTAATAGTCAACTGGTAAATTTTAATTAATTTTGAATTAATTAATTTTTTTATTATTTTAGATTTTTCTTAAATAAAGTTTAAGATTAATTAAAAAATAGTGAATTGATAAATGTCATACATTACAATTACAATTATTATATTTTATTTATATAGTAATATATTTATTTCAACATCATATATTTACTTATTAATATATAAATTGTAATAAAAAAGTAAAAATAATCATAATTTTATGGAAATTTAGACTAAAAATATTAAAGGAAGTAAACTTGTTAAAAGACTAAATTCTATATTAAGGACAACTGAATAGAAGTGCTTTTAAGTAATCTTATATTTCATCAATCAAATACTTGAATCTTATATCTTAAGCTTCCAGCTAAATAAATCATAAACAATATCACATTCTACCCATATTATAATTTTATTACGAAATATAATTTACATTTCAAAAAGTAATGGGAAAATTAAAAATGGTAGTAGAAGAAGGGAACAAAGAAAACCAAGCCAATTGTGGGGCTTTAGGTAATTAATTGTAAAATTTATATACTCAAAATTAAAGAAAATGACTCTTAACCTAAAGCTTGACATCTTGCTGATCCTAGGCCTAGGCCTAGGCCTATGCCTTAATATAATTATTAATTGTGGTATCCAATTAGGACCCTTTTGAAATTTGACCAAATTGGTGTTTTTAAGATCCACAAATATTCCATCTCATATAAATTTGGACCATCGATAAGAAATGTTATAATAAATCAAGATTTTGATGGCAACATGCTCAATTTGTTTAATGTTAATAATTTTAGCCGATTATAAAAATAGTACGTAGATGACAGACATACAAAGCTCCTTGTATTATTTTATATTTTTTTATTCAGATGAATAAAAAATAAGACTATTCTTTTATTTTATATATTTACGTGGAGTTATTTTGTAGGGCTTGCCATTCATAAATCTATGCAACAGGAGACAACAAAGGTGACAAGAGAAGAATGTATCATTTATATCCCTGTATTTGGTTATTAGATTCATTTTAGTACTTATATTTTTTTTGGTCCACTTTGATTTTTGAATTTGGACATTAAACCCACTTTGATCCCTGAACTTGGATTCTATCAAGATTTAATGATATCACTAATGTTATTATAATAAGATTGGACTGAACAGACTGAGAACTGACTCATATAATGGTCCAAACAAAGAGGTTGAATTAATTGACTTAGAAACTATTTGAAATTGGTAAAAATTGAAAATTGAGACAAAAACCGACAGTTGAATGGGTTAAACCGGGACAAAAATCCATATATTTTTAAATTGTTAGATTTTTATGAATTTTTAACTAATTATTTAATGATTATTGATATGGATGTCTAACCGGTCGAACTAGATGAATCGGGAACCAGTGGTTTGACTTGTTCAACCATCGATCTAATTATTAAAATACTGAATATGAAACTCTGAGATTGTACAATAACATCACTTAAAAATTTATATAAAATTTTAAAAATTCAAGTGATGATGTGACACAATATCAGAGTACCACATCATCAAACTTTTATAATTTTCAAGTTTAGGGACCAAAATGGACCTAATTGTCAAGTTCAAGTGCTAAAGTGAAAAAAAAAAAGCACACATGTCAAAGAGAACTTACTTGCCAATTTCAAGGGCAAAAGAGTATATTATCCCTTTATTAATAGAAAACTATGTGCCATTTATAAAAAGATATATGATGTTTACAATTTTTTTCAAAATTTGTAATTATTTACCAAAGAAGAAGGGAGAATTCATTCATTTGGTTGCATAAAAATAAGATATGAATATAAAAGTTTGATTACACATTTTAAAATTTTTTTACATTTGCGAAGCTTTTCCCATAGAGTAATCCACTATAAATCAATTTGTACAATATATGATTTCAATTCAACTCAGTCACCAAGTTTCATGACATCAATAACAATGGGCACGACATTGGCTTAGGGGGCACTTAGTGTTACGACACGGCCTTGCTAGTATTGCAACCTAGACAACTGGCCATTGGGTTCCCTTTAGTTCAATGTTTGGCTTGCCTCGAAGGCTTGGAATTGTAACTTTGAGGCTTAATGTCGTGACACCCCACACTTAGTATCGCAACCTCAATGACAAGCTACTTCAAGTTGGGTTTTGGTGAAGTTTACTTCCTTAAGGTGATGAAAGGTCAATGTTGTGACACACAGACACCTATGTCGTGCAACAGTTGAGGTCTTCCTTGATGATTGGCCTTAGTCACTTCCCTACACAAGGAAGTTTTTTAAAGCACTGAAATAAAGCGGAAGCAAACTAAAAAGGCAAAGAAACAACGAATCAAACAAAAAAGCTTCAAGAAAGCAATGCACACAATATGTTTAAGTAAATGCTTTCAATATATTTTATTACTTGAACAATGAATGATTTACAAATGAGGGAAACACATATATTTATAGTTGAGCTCTCCCAGATCTAACTATACAGATTCAATTACATCAATGACTAAGATTCGTGTCTATGTACAAGATAAGAATCTAAGGAATTTAAACTCTATAAATTCTTATCTTTTAGGATTTATAATATTTATACTCGTAAAATACAAGTTAATAAAGTGTTTACATTTTACTCCTTTAAGTTTCGCAGGCAACTTAGTGTAGATGTGCCATACGCAGAATCTATGATTTGCACTAGGCATTACCCCATTGATCGCTGACCTTATGCTTTCGTGCTAGTCAATCAAAATATAATAAAGATGAATGTCACCTATAACAGAGTGTCACGTTGAATACAACCACCTAAATGTTGCTACTTCTTCACATGAAATCAGAGCATACCCAAGAAAGATAAACTAACCATGGTGTTTAACTCCCACAAATTAAACAAATGCATCTTGTACTTGTTCACACAATAAGTCATGTTGAAACTAATAACATCATGGAAGGCCTCTTATGTTATTTTACTCTAGGGATAAATCTAGATAATTGTTTTTCAATCTTCTATCACCATCAATAGCTATCCAGTGGTAATTAAAAGTCCCTATCTTTCCTTTACATTTCGTAAAAAAAACTTGTGTGATGACTCATCATTACTCTCCTAAGAATCAACCTCCTATTGATCCGAATATAGTTTCTACAATCTTTTGGTAAACTGTCTATTTCATCTGGCTCACCTCATTGAACTTGGACTAATTTAGTGCGCTTGCAAATTCAAAGGCTAGCCATATTATTTGTCTTAAAAGTCCTCTTTAATTCATTTAAAACATGCATCTACAAGCCTAGACATGTTTGAAAGCAATTCATAAGAAACTTTTCTCACTACTTTAGTTAGACAACATGTTCCATCATTATCTAATACAACATTTACTATTGCATGATAGCTACTTCTTTGGCTACTACTATTGTCACTAGCTTTTCCACTTTTATCTTAAGTTAAGAAAGCATACTTGAGGACTTCAGAACCCTTTTTTACACACTGATCCTCCTAACCACACTAAAATCATTCAACTTGGCTTGCTCTTGAGAATAGTTTAACAATGCATCAATCTTTGTGAATCGTATACTTGTGATTGCACCTGATTTTAACTTCAATATAAGGTGATCATTGTGGACACCTTCATTCCAAGACTCAACATCAACCTCATCCCTAAGATTGACACCTTCAGCCGTTGTGTTTGAATCACAACTTGCACTAGAAGATGAATCATTGCTTCCTTTTTGTTCCAATATACTACCTTCATCAAAAGATGTCTTACATCTTGGTTAATGTCAAAATTGCTTGTAGAATGCAATCATTCTCCCCCGCTTCTATTATAGTTTTATTTTTCCATTTCTCTTTTCTTTCTTTTCATCCTTAATACACACAATAAAGGAAAGTAAAGTCCATAATTAGCAAATTTTAACTTGATACACACCAAGGGAGATGCTCTAATTACACGAGCAATAATGCAAATTTTAAATGTGTAAAATTCGTTGCTATTTTACCAAATTGACCTAAAAAATTTAATATTTACAAAAATGACTCAGGTTTAAAAACAATCACCAAAATTACCTGAAATGAATAGTAGAATGGGGTTTTGGCCTTCTACTTGCCAGCACCACTTGGTATTTTGGCCTCATGATTGCCTGATGATTGTGTTAGACTTTAAAAAATTAAATTTTTTGGTTCTGGCCTTCTAATGGCCAGCACCAGAGTATTTTTTTTTAAATTGTATCATATTGATATACAAAAATACTAGTATTTAAAAAAAATTCGCCTTCTAATGGCTCAAGCACTGTGTACCAAAAATTTAAATTTTTTGTGTCGCCCTTTTAATGGCCAACACAGACTATTAAGATTTAAATTTTTTTTGTTCTGGCCTTCTAATGGCTGGCATCAGGTACAAAAAAATTTAATTTTTTTAAATACTGGTAGTCTGGTGCCTGCCATTAGAAGGCCAACACCTAAAAAAATTTAAATTTTTTTTTGTACCTGGTTCCGACCATTAAAAGGCCAGCACGAAAAAAAAAATTTCGTACCTGGTGCCGGTCATTAGAAGGCCAAAACTAATTTTTTTAAATACTAGTATTTTTGTATATCAGTATGATACAATTTTAAAAAAAAATACCCTAATACTGGCCATTGGAAGGCCAGAACAAAAAAATTCAATTTTTTTAAAATCAGACACAATTATTAGACAATCATGAGGCCAAAATACCAAGTGATGCCGATCATTAGAAGGCCAAAACCCCATTCTATTAAAATACATACACATTTAATATTTTATATGAACACAATAAATATGTGAGATTGATTTGAAAATTTAAATTCATAAATATAATTATATTGAAAACTATTAAAATATTAATATTAAAATTATGAAATACGTGAAGTAAAAATTATTTTTCCCAAATTTAGGGTGGATTTGGAGGTATGTTTATCCAGGAATAATAAAAAATAAATTTAAATATTATAAGGATGGTATAGCTTATCACCCTCAATCCATCCTCCAAACTCACTATTAATTTATTGTTATCTTTCTCTTTGATAGTGCTGAAAATGACAGTTATTTTCTCACTGTTTCTGACTTTACCAGTCCGAGTGACAGTTATAGAATGGTAAACCTGCAATGTTTGACAGTTACAGTGATAACTCCCCTTTCCCAATGTTTGACATTTTTTAATTAAAAAAAAAGGACAAAACAAACAAATTACTAACATAAAAACAAATCATACAAGATGGTAAAAAAAATGTTAAGAATAAATTTTAGAAATTAAAAAAAAGAACGAAAAAAACCCAGACTTTCTCTTTCTTTGCTTTTGTATTGTGTCTATTTTTTTAACTGTTCTCTATTTGTGAACTCGTTATGATAACTCTCTTTCTGTGTGTTTTATATTTGATTTGGGAGTAGCTTTCATTTGGGTTTCATTATCATACTCTGAATTTTAAGGTATCTTAGGAGAACTGTTTTCCTTTTCTTGTTTTCCATTTTTATGGAAATTTGTTTTTTTATTTATTTGTTTAATTTTTTTGACAGTTAAGGAAAGGACACTTGTTTTTTTTCGTTGGATACAGTTAATACCTTATTTTGATCTGATCTCCGTACTCTTTCTCAATTTTCCTTTTTCTCATCAAAATTTCATTTGAATATTACTAGTAATAATACTCTTTTTTTTTTTTATCATCTTCTTTAATTTTGGTTTGAATAAATTGATATTCAAGATCTGATTCTTTTCTATCACTCAATTTCCATTTTTGAAATCTGGGTTTTTTTTTTTCTTTTGATACTTGGTAAATAAGAAAGCCAAAAGCTTTTACTTACTTTTGAAGTGTGAGTTAGCCTAGTAGCATTACTACATTTTCTGGGTTTTAGTTATGTTGGGGCAAAATTGGGTTCAATGGTGAAGTGTTAAAGTGACGATAATGCTTCTTGGGATGAGAAGAAGGTGGGTTTGGTGTTAGTAATAAAGTGGGAGTTCTTCAGCATTTGCAATTTTAGCAAAGGTAAGTTTTTTTAAAAGTATCATTTTGATTTTGACAGCTGAATTTTGCTTTATTTTATTTTTTTTGAAGATGCAGAATTTGGATTATATTTGGTTATGTATCGGCTGTGTAATTTTCATATCTGGGAAATTGGGAATTGTCTAATATAGTCCCTTTTTTATTCTCCTCCTTATTGATTTTGTAATCATAGGGTTTTGGGGTGGATTAGTGAAATTGATAATTTCCTGTAACACAGTTGTGAACTTCTTGACAAAGATTTATATGAGAAATAAGCTTCTAAGAATAAAACGTTGTGTTCTATATATGACAACTTTCTGGCTTTTTGATGGACTGATCCAGCAGTCATCTAGTTGAATATTTGTTTGTCTGATTCTGCAGGAGACCGAGGAGCAAGCTAAAGTGGGTTTTGTCGGTAATGTCAAAGTCTCCCTCCCCTGAACCGCAAGACTGTGGACCCTCATCTTCTTCTAAGCCGAGGTGAGCTAATGTGGCTGGCGAGTTAAGTAAAATATCCAGATGAAGATGAAGAAATGAATCTAACTATGAATCTGCAAAGATCATCTCTATAGAATGAGAATTGGGATAGTTTCTCTTTTATTATGATGTTTTAAAGTGTTTTGGGATTTTCTGGTTCTTTTAATGCTAATTGTGGACAAATGAATTGGTGGTTTACATCTAGGGAATCATATGGAATCACTGCAGCGGATGATCTTGATGATACAGTGGGTACAGTTGCTCGTTTTATCGAGCAACTGCATGCCAACATGTCTTCACCAAGTGAGAAAGAACTTATAACAGTGCAGATGCTGGGTATTGCCAGAGCAAGAAAGGAAGCAAGAGCAATTATTGGTTCACATGGACAAGCAATGCCACTGTTCATATCCATTCTTAGGAGTGGCACCCCTATAGCAAAACTCAATGTTGCTGCAATTCTGACTGTGTTATGCAAAGATGAGGACTTACGGCTAAAGGTGCTTCTTGGTGGATGCATTCCACCATTACTCTCACTTTTGAAGTCTGAATCAACTGAGACCAGGAAGGCAGCAGCAGAGGCAATATTTGAAGTTTCGTCTGGTGGTCTTTCAGATGATCATGTTGGTATGAAAATATTTGTTACAGAAGGTGTAGTGCCAACTTTATGGGAACAGCTCAGTCCAACAAACAAACAGGACAAAGTGGTAGAAGGTTTTGTTACTGGAGCTTTGAGGAACCTCTGTGGTGAGAAGGATGGCTATTGGAGAGCTACACTGGAGGCTGGAGGAGTAGATATCATTGTGGATCTTCTCTCTTCTGATAATGCTGCTGCTCAATCCAATGCTGCTTCCCTTTTGGCCCGGTTGATGTTGGCATTCAGTGATAGCATCCCAAAAGTAATAGATTCTGGAGTTGTCAAAGTCTTGCTTCATCTTGTAGGTAAGAATAATGATACTTCTGTCCGTGCGAGTGCTGCAGATGCTTTGGAAGCTCTTTCTTTAAGGTCAAGTGCAGCAAAGAAGGCCATTGTAGATGCGAATGGTGTTCATATTCTCATTGGGGCTATAGTTGCTCCTTCTAAAGAGTGCATGCAAGGAGAGCATGCCCAGGCTCTGCAGGGACATGCGACACATGCTTTAGCAAATATTTGCGGAGGGATGTCTGATTTGATACTGTATCTTGGAGAACTATCACGATCTTCTTGCTTAGCTGCAGCTGTCGCTGACATAGTAGGAGCACTTGCTTATGCTCTAATGGTGTTTGAGCAGACTTCTGGTCTCGATGAGGAACCCTTTGATATAGCACAAGTAGAGGATGTATTAGTTATGTTACTCAAGCCTCGTGATAACAAACTAGTCCAAGATCGTGTCCTTGAGGCCATGGCAAGCTTGTATGGTAACACCCACCTCTCACGATGGCTCAATCATGCGGAAGCAAAACGGGTGCTTATTGGGCTCATAACAATGGCTGCTGCTGATGTTCATGAACATCTAATACTTTATTTAACCAGCTTATGCTGTGATAAAGTTGGTGTTTGGGAAGCTATTGGTAACAGAGAAGGTATTCAGTTGCTCATATCATTGTTGGGCCTATCCAGTGAACAGCACCAAGAGTATGCAGTACAATTGTTGGCCATCTTGACTAATCAGGCTGATGACTGTAAGTGGGCCATTACTGCTGCTGGTGGGATTCCTCCATTGGTGCAGTTATTGGAGACAGGATCTCAGAAGGCTAGGGAGGATGCAGCTCATATTCTATGGAATTTATGCTGTCACAGTGAAGATATTTGTGCCTGTGTTGAAAGTGCAGGTGCAGTACCGGCATTCTTATGGCTTTTAAGAATTGGTGGACCAAAAGGGCAAGAAGCATCAGCTAAGGCTCTTAAAAAGCTTGTCCGAACCGCTGATTCTGCCACTATTAATCTGTTATTAGCTTTGCTCCTGGGAGATACTTCAAGCTCAAAGGCCCATATAATTAGAGTTTTGGGCCACGTACTCACAATGGCACTGCATGAGGATCTTGTGCATAAGGGATCTGCTGCTAACAAAGGACTGAAATCTCTTGTTCAGGTTCTCAACTCCGCAAATGAAGAAACTCAAGAGTATGCAGCTTCTGGCCTAGCTGATCTATTTAGCACAAGACAAGATATATGTGATAGTCTTGCAACTGATGAAATTGTGCATCCTTGTATGAAGCTTCTGACCAGCAAGGCTCAAGATGTTGCAACACAATCGGCTCGAGCATTGGGTGCTCTATCTCGCCCAACCAAGTCAAAAACTGCTAATAAAATGGCTTACATTGCAGCAGCAGACGTCAAGCCTCTAATTAAATTAACAAAAACTTCACTCATAGGTGCTGCTGAAACAGCTGTTTCTGCCTTGGCCAATCTCCTCTCTGATTCCCATATTGCTGCAGAAGCACTGGCTGAAGATATTGTTTCGGCTTTGACAAGAGTGCTCGGAGATGGAACTTCAGAAGGTAAGAAGAATGCATCAAGGGCTCTTTATCAATTACTCCAGTATTTTCCAGTAGGTGACGTGCTTATAGGAAATTCTCAGTGTCGTTTTGCTGTTCTTTCACTTGTTGATTCCTTAAATGCAATGACTATGGGCACCACTGATGCTGCTGACACTTTAGAGGTAGTTGCACTCTTGTGTAGAACAAAAAAGGGCATCAATTTAAGTTATCCACTTTGGTCTACACTTGCCGAGTCTCCCTCAAGTTTAGAGCCTCTTGTGCGATGCCTTGCTGAGGGGCCTCCTGTATTGCAAGATAAGTCCATAGAAATTTTGTCTAGGCTTTGTGGGGAGCAACCAGTTCTTCTCAGTGATCTATTGGTTGCAAGATCAAGTTCTATTGGTTCACTAGCCAATAGAACAATGAATTCTACTAGTTTGGAAGTCAGAGTTGGAGGGGCTGCACTTCTTACATGTAGTGTGAAAGAACACAAACAGCAGTCATTGGATGTACTTGATCAATCCGGGTGCTTAACACCTCTAGTAGAAGCTTTAGTGGAAATGGTGAAGAGGAATACGAGATGTACCTCTTTAGAAGTTGAAGTCAGTGCCCCAAGAGACTTTATTGAGAGAACTGCATTCCAGGAAGGCAAGGAGTTTGATGTTCCTGATCCAGCTACTATATTGGGTGGAACTGTTGCTTTATGGTTATTGTCAATACTATCTTCCTGCCTTTCGAAAAATACAATTACCATAATGGAAGCTGGTGGACTTGAGGTGCTTTCTGACAAGCTTGCAAGCTATGCTTCCAATCCCCAGGTATATCCACCCCTCCCTCTCTCTATATATGAAATCCACCTCTGGAATAGATGCTGAACTACCTCTTCTTTTATTCTGATTGATTTCAGAAAAGGACTTCCAAGGTAAACTTATTGGCTCTGTAGCATAGCTTAAAATATGGGTCTTTGATAATTAAATAAGCAAAAATTGGAGGGATAGTGTGAGATGCGGTTAAGTCTAGTTCATTTTTCCTTTTCAATTTTCAGGCCAATGATCCTTAATATTATACTGTCATGTAACTATGCTCACAGACTAGAGTGTATAAACGTATCTGCAAGGTTAAATACTTGCACCAACTTTAAATAGGTTTTCAGTTACACTTTGCTCTTGTTATATGCAGTACAGATTTCTTTTTCTGGAGCTTATCCAAGTGTTGTCTTATATGTCTTATATGCAAAATGTAAGGTATATTTTTGCTAGCGAAACATGCCATGATTGTAGATGCGTAGAACAAACTGACCAAGGTATCTTCTTGGATGTTACAGCATAGAATTGAGAAAAAGTGAGGAAGAATATAATGCTGACATGATTGTGGAGTGAAAGTGAGAACATGTTTTTTAAATAGATGGGATGTGATATAAATTCCCTGCTCTTAAAATCATTGCTTAATTTTGTTGTTGATATGATGTACAATCATGCTTGGTACATAATGTTCCTAGCTGAAAACTGTGTCTTTACAGGCAGAACTTGAGGATACTGAAGGTATATGGATTAGCGCCCTGCTTCTGGCTGTCTTGTTCCAAGATGAAAATGTTGTTTTGTCTCCTGAAACCATGTGTATCATACCTTTGCTGGCTCTTCTGCTGAGATCTGAAGAGGTTATTAACAGATACTTTGCTGCTCAGGCAATGGCTAGTCTAGTTTGTAGTGGGAGCAAGGAAATAAATCTTGTCATTGCAAATTCAGGTGCGATTGCTGGGTTGATAACGTTGATTGGATACATGGAATCAGATATGCCTAACTTATTTGCTTTGTCCAAAGAATTTTCTCTAGGACAGAATCCGGGTCAAGTTATTCTAGAAACTCTCTTTGAAATTGAAGATGTTAGAGTTGGCTCTGCTGCACGGAAATCTATTCCTCTTTTAGTGGATCTCTTGAAACCAATACCAGATAGGCCCGGAGCCCCTCCAATTGCTGTTCAACTCTTAACCCGCATAGCAGATGGAAGTGATACAAATAAATTAATTATGGGTGAAGCTGGAGCTCTTGATGCATTAACAAAATATCTATCTTTAAGCCCTCAAGACTCAACAGAGGCTGATATATGTGAATTACTAAGAATATTATTTGGCCATCAGGATCTTATTCGATATGAAGCATCGCTTAGCTCATTGAATCAACTTATAGCTGTTCTGCGCCTGGGTTCAAAAAACGCTAGATTCAGTGCTGCAAGGGCTCTCCATCAAATTTTTTATGCTGAAACTGTTAGAGATTCTGAATTAGCTAGGCAGGCAGTACAACCACTGGTTGACATGCTTTCTGCTGCATCTGAGAGTGAGCAAGAGGCTGCTCTTGTTTCCTTGATCAAATTAACTTCAGGAAATACTTCAAAAGAGGCTATAATGACCGATGTTGAAGGAAACCCACTTGAGAGTCTATACAAAATTTTATTGTCTGCTTCATCTTTGGAATTGAAAAGGGATGCTGCACAACTTTGTTTTATTCTCTTTGGAATTTCTAAATTTAGATCAAATCCGTTAGCCTCTGAATGCATACAGCCACTTATTTCTCTAATGCAGTCTGATAGTTGTGCAGCTTTGGAGTCCGGAATCTGTGCTTTTGAGAGATTGTTAGATGATGAGCAGCATGTGGAGCTTGCAGCAGCATATGACATTGTGGATCTCCTTGTTGGCTTGATTTCTGGGAGAAACCATCTGATTATTGAGGCCAGTGTATGTGCACTCATAAAGTTGGGGAAAGACTGCACACCGCGCAAATTAGACATGGTCAAAGCTGGTGTTATTGATAATTGTCTCGAGGAACTCCCTCTTGTGTCCAGTTCATTGTGCTCCTCAATTGCTGAGTTGTTCCGGATTTTGACAAATAATAATGCCATTGCTAGAAGTTCAGATGCTGCAAAAATAGTGGAGCCTCTTTTCATGGTTTTACTTCGTCCAGATTTCATTTTGTGGGGACAGCACAGTGCCTTGCAAGCACTTGTAAATATCTTGGAGAAGCCACAAAGCCTTGCAACTCTGAAATTGACTCCCAGTCAAGTCATTGAACCTCTGATTTCATTTTTGGAATCACCATCGCAAGCTATCCAGCAACTTGGAACTGAATTATTGACTCATCTTCTTGCACAGGAACATTTTAAGCAAGACATCACGACAAAAACTGCAGTTGTGCCACTTGTGCAGCTTGCGGGAATTGGTATACTGAATCTGCAGCAAACAGCTATTAAAGCTTTGGAAAAGATCTCTTCAAGTTGGCCAAAGGCAGTTGCTGATGCTGGAGGTATTTTTGAGCTTGCAAAAGTCATCATTCAAGATGATCCTCATCCTCCTCATGTGGTTTGGGAATCAGCTGCTTTGGTTCTCTCCAACGTTCTGCGTTTCAATGCCGAGTACTATTTTAAAGTTCCTATAATTGTTCTGGTCAAAATGTTGCATTCCACACTTGAGAGCACCATTACTGTGGCTCTTAATGCCTTAATCGTCCATGAAAGGAGCTATCCTTTAAGTGTTGAACAAATGACTGAAGCAGGAGCTATAGATGCATTGTTGGATCTTCTAAGATCTCACCAATGTGAAGAAGCTTCTGGAAGACTGCTTGAAGCTTTATTTAACAATGTAAGGGTACGAGAGATGAAGGTTTCTAAGTATGCCATTGCACCCTTAGCACAGTATTTGTTAGACCCACAGACAAGATCTGAGTCTGGGAGGCTCCTTGCAACTTTAGCTCTTGGAGACCTCTCCCAGCATGAAGGACATGCTAGAGCGAGTGATTCTGTTTCTGCATGTCGTGCACTTGTAAGGTTACTCGAGGATCAGCCAACAGAAGACATGAAAATGGTTGCAATTTGTGCATTGCAAAACTTTGTTTTGCGGAGTCGAACTAATAGGCGAGCTGTAGCTGAAGCCGGTGGCATATTAGTAATTCAGGAACTTCTGCTTTCTCCTAATGCTGATGTTGCTGTGCAGGCAGCATTGCTTATCAAATTCTTATTCTCTAATCACACCCTTCAGGAATATGTATCAAATGAGCTCATCAGATCATTGACAGGTGATATAACGTTGCAACAATTTGTTCTTGCTTTTACAATTTGCTGGTTTCATTTTGAAACGTTCTACATTAGCTTGAAACTTGGCTCAATTCATATCTGTCTGAAGTTCTTATCCTCATGTTATACAATGACCATTTTACACTTCAAAGACTTCAGCCAACGGACAATATCTAGCTCAAGTTCTTACTTTTCTCTTTGCAAAAATTCCTGTCTTGGTTCTCAACATTGTTTTTAAATATTGAAATACATAGTCACTTTGCCGTGCAGCTGCCCTAGAGAGAGATTTGTGGTCTGCTGCAACTATTAATGAAGAAGTCTTGAGAACATTGAATGTGATATTTGCCAACTTTCCTAAGCTCCATATTTCTGAAGCGGCTACCTTGTGTATTCCCCATCTCATAGGAGCACTGAAGTCCGGGGGTGAGGGTGCCCAGGAAGCTGTATTAGACACCCTCTGCTTGTTAAAACATTCTTGGTCAACCATGCCTATAGAAATTGCGAAATCTCAGTCCATGATTGCAGCTGAAGCAATTCCTATTTTGCAAATGCTGATGAAAACCTGTCCTCCGAGCTTCCATGAGAGAGCAGACAACCTGTTGCACTGCTTACCAGGGTGTTTGACTGTTACCATCAAGCGGGGGAACAACCTAAAGCAAGCCATGGGAGCCACTAATGCATTTTGCCGATTGACAATAGGGAATGGTCCTCCCAGGCAAACCAAGGTAACAACTCTTTAAAAGTCGTTGGAAAGAAACCTTGTATATCCTCTTGTCCATAGACTGGTCTATGTCCGTATAAAATGTATCTTGTTCTTTATTTTTAGGAAAATTTCCATGTCTTAGCCCTTTTTGGTCTCTAATTTAGTTATAGCTATGCACTGATTTCCGTTTGCTAGAGTTTAGAAAATTGGGGTTTTGGCATATTACCATTTCTTATTTTATTTTATGGCTCCTGTATTTTCCACTTTATACAGTATTTGTGGCATGCATGACTTCATCAACTTATCAAGATTTTCTAGTTTCTCTTTGTTCAAAAAATTTGAAGTTTGCAGGTATAAATTTATCAGAAATTCAGTGCTTAGCATTTCATTTATTCAGTAAAATATCTCCAGAAACATTTATTCAGAACAAGAATTTATTAGCAAGTTTAGAATCTCAATTCCTTTTGCATAGCTTTCAAATCTGCGCCATGATTCTTGTCTGAAACTTCTTATGTTATTACATTATTTTATTACGACCGAAGCCTATACTTTAACATTAGTTGTTTTGCATGATTACTAGGTTGTGAGCCACAGTACTTCTCCAGAATGGAAAGAAGCCTTTACATGGGCTTTTGACGTGCCCCCGAAGGGACAAAAACTCCATATCATTTGCAAAAGTAAAAATACTTTCGGGAAGGTAAAATAAAATTTCCGATGTTCTGCTGAATTTACAGTTCAGTTGTCGCAGCCTTGATATGGTGATACTTGGTGCTCAGATGAACAGTTATATTTCTGATCTTTCAAATGTTTTGCATTTTGATTGCTGATGGAGATGTTGGCTTTTTCAGACAACTCTAGGAAGAGTGACTATACAAATAGACAAAGTCGTGACCGAGGGAGTATACAGCGGTTTATTCAGCCTGAACCATGATAGCAACAAAGATGGGTCTTCGAGAACGCTTGAAATCAAGATTATCTGGACAAACATGATTTCGAACGAAGATAGCATATAAAATGGTTACAAAGCTTATTTGTCTACATACAAGCAACCACCATGAAACCAGGTGCAGAAATTTACAGCTGAAGGATATAATGTTAATACTATCAGGTACAGCTACCGGTTCCCATTTGCTTGTGTAGGTAAATTGTTATATATATCTATCCATCCAAGGTCCAGTTTTGCAGTAAATGCTTAGCATGTAGAGTATGAAAATGTTTATTAAATTGAGATTAAAAAGGAGAATCAGAGAGGTTCCCTAAATATGTAGGGGAATATAAAAGCTGTTTAGGCGTTTTGTTTTGTACAGATAAGTTGTTAGGGAGTAGCAAAGCAGTGTCATGTTAAGGGGGAAAATGGCATCGCAAAAATGTGGTGAAATGGGGGCATTTTTGCACCAAGTATTGCCTTGAATAATGATGGAAATGGCTGAATTTGTGCTTCTTCCTTATATCCATACCAGTGCTATTTCTAAAAATATATAATTAAAATTATTTTTGTTATATTATATTAATATAAAGCCTTAAATTTAAAATACCATTATTATTTGATATTGTGACAGTGAAGTTTTTTAATTTCACAAATGAGAATAAAAATTATGATGTTAATTTCACAAATAAGATTTTAAGAAATGATCATGTATCTCATTTATTTAGTTTTAATTTTATAAATATCAATTACATATTGATGGTTTCCTAACCTTATTTATAGAATTAAAAAATTCACCTTTATCAATTAATAAAAAAAATCAATGTTAATTTAGGTTTGTAACTATTATTTGCATGTTTATTGAGTTAATTGATTACTTGTTTTAACTCCCTGCTGAAGTATATATAATGAAAGGTTATATTTAAATTAAATTTTAATAAATAATTATTTATTTAATTTTTGAAATTATAACAATATTACTAATGTATTATAGCATTTTAATTAGAATCGAAGTCGATTGCATCAATCATTTTAAATACGTATTTTAACATTAAAAAGTATTTTGTGCCCTAATGGATTGAATATAAATATTAAATAATGGAATTACTTATTTTTCTTTTTATGAAAA
The DNA here is from genome assembly GCF_025698485.1 of Gossypium arboreum. Taxonomy (NCBI): domain Eukaryota; kingdom Viridiplantae; phylum Streptophyta; class Magnoliopsida; order Malvales; family Malvaceae; genus Gossypium; species Gossypium arboreum. Next base: position 135,497,358 of record NC_069075.1, read on the forward strand.
GGGATTTTTGCATGCAAAACATGTATGATTATGATTTTACTTGCAATTGGAAACTCTTTTGACTACATAAATTACTATTCATATTATATACTTTCAATTGTTAAAATTAAATTTTATAGAAAATTATGGACATTAAATTTGCTTGTGCAGACTAGTTATTTTAAGGATTAAATAATTAACTTTGAATAAATTCAAATTTAAATTTATTCAATAACTAATTTAATTAACACAAAACACTACCAAAAAAAACATAAACATAAACCTATAAAACTCTATATAAAAATTATTAATGTATAAATGTTTATATTAAAAATAATGGACACAAACGAATGAATATGTTATATAAATTGAATTATTATAAAATATATAAAAAATTAGAATTTTTCTAAATGTGACATAAGAAAACAATTTAAATACAATGTAGAAATATTGAATCATTTTTGAACATACTAAAAACTCAAGTTAGTTTATAATAAATATATATTACTTTAAACTTAAAAATAAAAATAACAACACAAATCTTTTCTCATTTATTTGTTTTTCTATCCTTTTTTCTCTTTTCTTTCCCTCTATAATGCTGAAATTTAGGATTATGTCCGTATACTTTAATTTTGAAATAACTTTGTCACTCTTTTTGACACTTTTAACTATTCCAATTAAAATAATGGCGTATATATCGTCCTAAAACATCTCTTCTAATAATATCATGACTTAATCACCTTCTAATTAATCATACTTACATAGAATTTCTTTTATTTTATTGGAATGATAATTTTAAAGAAAAATCCACTTCAACAATTTAAGTAAAATTATTTAGACTAACTAATTATATTATAAAAGTATATTAACAAATCATGTCAAATTAAATTATACGGACTAAATCTCATATTTTAGTATAATAAAAGAACCAAAATCACAATTTGACATTATATCTTTCTTTCTCTATCTCTGTCTCTTTCCCCTTCCCTTTTTTTTTTTCCTTTCTCGTAGCCAGTCCCTTCTCTCCCCCAATTCCCCACCCAACTAAATAAATAATGATGGGTGTCAAATTATAGGCTGCCTAATATGTACTCCTCCCTTGTTGTGCACTGTATCAATAATTGGTGCGGTGGACGTGGACGATATAGCTTCACAATCCCAAAGTGGCACCCTCGCTAATCAAACCAAACAGACCAATAACCCAGCCAACAAAGTCAACTACCCCGCGCTTCCCAACTCACCTATTCCACTCGTTCCAGAAGTCTCCACTAGCTTGAACACCATTCTGATTCCTCCCCCTTCTACCTTTGGAGAAATTTCTTTATAGTACGGTGAATGCCTTTCTCCCCACCTTATAGTAGTTAATAAAGGCTCTGAGGGATCCTCTAGCCTCCAACCCCCACCAATCCTCCAGCTACTTCGACTCCACCAATTTCTACAATGCCTCATGGACTCCCTAAGCCATTTGATCACATAGTTCGTTGTTTGTAAGAAACAGCAACATGTCTCACAACTATGTCTCCCATCTAGTTGGACTAAGGTTCTCACCAACAAGCATCAAGTCTGCAGCCCTACGATTCAAAAACCCAAGAGAAATTACGATGTCTGGGAGAACAATTTTCTCAGCAAGAGTGTCATTTGAAGATCGCCAAAGCAACTATTCGCGAAGATCGCCTCCTAAGAGATTTCAAGGCTACTAGCAGCCAAGGACCAATTCAAATATAGGCAGATGTGGGCATGGACATTATAACTAATCGAGAGAGAGAGAGAAACAGTCAGTAGATGAACAATGTCTATACCACAGACCGCCAAGGACCCATCCACAGTTATAAGGAGCCAGGATCAACGACTCAACTACTCCCCTTCCCAAATATTTGATCAGGTAGAGAGCCGACAACTCTAATCATCATTACAAATATTGCAATACTCGAGGACAACGGACTGAGCAATGTGTCATTTGAAGAATTCCATTGAAACTGCGATTTGAAAGGGCATCTTAAGCAATTTTTAGCTCAAAGGCCCCTATCAGGTGAACAAGGATCAAGACAGAGGAGTGGGCCATCAGGATCACAAAGCAATGGTAGGGGGAAGAAGCTATTCAAGGGAATTAAGATGTTCTAATAGGAGGTAAGCACGCGGAATAGGTCTTGTCAAATTCAAAGTAGAAGGCCCATATAAGGAGTGCCTTGCCAGTTTTAGCCACAATAAAAAAGCCCAAACCTTTCCCATGGAGTCGTCGATTCTCAGAGCGAGATGAGAGAGACATTTTAGATGCAAAAGGAGATGACCCTTTGGTGGTCTCGACCAATATCTCTTGATTCCAAGTCAGGATTGTCATGAAGTGTTCAAGCATGTTTGTGAATTTAGTTGAGGGATTCATGGGTGTAATAATTAGAAATAGTATTTTTGTTAAGTGATTTTAGTTTACTGTTAAAGTATAATGACTTAAATGTAAATGCCAAAAATTTAAGGAATTGTTATAAAAGTATGGTTAATTTATACTGTAATAAGTCCCTAGAATATTCGGTCAACATGGAAAAGGAGTAAATGGAACAAACTCTCAATTTTAAAAATTAAGGATTAAATAGCATAAAAGATAATATGTAAGGATAATTTTGTAAAATGGTGATGGGTCTAGTTAGATAAAAATGTTAATTTGAGGGTTGAAATGATATTAATCGAATGAAATTATCATCTAGATCAAGGAACTCGTCAACCGGAATTGAACTGAGGAAAATCCAAAGTCTCGGATTAGTTGTTGACGTTGTTTTACGACCGTTTCAATTTAGGTAAATTCGTAGTCCTTGAACTCGAACTCTATTATTTATTTAAACAATTTAATTATTACTTTGATATCTTAATTAAATTTATTTATATATGGAAATGCTTGAATTATGAAATGAGGAAGATGTGGATTATGAAATTACGTATGTAATTGTCGGTTTTATCTGACTAGCGCTGGGTGCAAATCATTGTCGGTCTATCCAACTAGTGCTAGGCATACATTTGATATCGTCGGTTTATCCAACTAGTGCTGGGTGCAAATCATTGTCAGTCTATCTGATTAGTACTGGGCACACATTTGATATCGTCGATTTATCCGACTAGCGCTAGGTGCAAAACATTGTTGGTTTATTTGACTGACTAGTGCAGGGCACACCTATCACCAGTTTGTCTGACTAGCGTTGGGCCCAAAGCATTGTCAGTTTATCTCACTAGTGCAAGGCACACCTATTGTCAGTTTATCCGATTAGCACGGGGCACAAAACAATGTTACGATTTATTTGTTAGGCATCGGGTGCTAGTAACAAGATAATCTATATTGATGATGCATAATCGATCCCTTAAAGAAGGTTGGTAAATGAGGGATATGATGAAATGAGTATAGAACATTCATAAGATATCTTATGGTAAACTATGTGAAAATAAACATTACATGCTATGAATTCTGAATTTGTAGTTATTAAATATGTGTATAATCTTGGAGATTAATGTGATTACTCAGTATATGATTTATTCTTTAGGTATGCAGGTTAGGTGCTTATCTTGATTTTCGACTCAGCATCCAGCAATAATCCCGAACTCAACATTGTGAAGTATTTTTTTTGGTGTCTTGGCATGTACCTAGAATGTTAATGTTTAAATAAATGGTCTTTTGGTATACAGTTGAACTTAGTGAAAATTACTTGTATTGGATGTTGTCAAGTGAACTTTTGTTCTATATTTTGCCTTAGGATAATGCTTGTATATAGATTTGGTTAAATAAAAGTAAGTTTTGTGAGATTGACTCTTTGGATGTATATGTGATAGGATAAGTGATTTTGGATTGATGGTTATTGATGTTTAGGTGTATATATGTATGTTTTTTTTGTGTGGAAGATATTGCATATGGTTAATGTTTTATGTTCTTTGGAATTGGCTCTTTGAGGAATTAAATGATTTAATTCTTTTTGTTTGAGTTGAAATATGGTAGGATATGGTAATTAAAATTTATGATTCTTAATTGTGGTGTAAGATAAATGTAAGATTTGATTAAGGTTGAATGCTTTTGTATGTAATGATTGAAATGTGGTGTCAATGAGGGCACATTATTTAGGCACTTAAGTTGTATGAAATTGGCATATTTTGAGTTGTTTTGAAGTGTATTTGATGATGTTTAGAGGATAGTTTTAGGCTTGACTTGTTAACCAAGACATGTGTGATAAATGCCTTGTCTTAGAAGCAAATTGTGATACACTCAGCCTAGGACACGGGCTGCCACACTACCATGTGTCTTATTGCCTTTAGGTGCAGGTTTCACATGGTCTAGTACACGCTTGCGACACAGCCGTGTGTCTTAAAACAGTTTGTCATACGGTCTGAGATAGGGTAGTATGACCTTAATTTGAATATACACACGGGCTGGGACATGGCCGTGTTTTTGGACTTCGAATGTCCACACAGTCTGGGCTGTGACACATAGCCCGGCTATACGACTATGTGTCCTCAGTTTTTAAAATTTTCAGTCCATATTTTTCTATTTTGTTTCAATTTGACCCCACAATGTTCCCAAACTATTTTTAGGGCCTCGTAAACTCGGTTTTAAGGCCGGTAAGTGTATGTTTGCTATAAATGGAATGTGATTTGATTATCTGTAATTATAATTGAATATTTGTAAATTAGTAATGTTAAATGTTTAAAATGTTATCGTGATACTCTGTGACCCAAATTCGGCGACGAAGACAAGTTAGGGGTGTTACAAAAAAAATTACATGTTTACTATAATATTGACACATTTCTCAACAAAAGTACCATGACTAATCTCCCCATTTTATACCATTACATGAGTTACTCATGTCAAGCTTTAGTCTAATGAACTTGTCATATGTGTTAGTCTTGTAAGATATCCATAATCCCTTTAAGTTAGTTTTGTTTACCTAATAAGATCCATTTTATCACATGGTCAACGTTGTATCTTCAATAATGAAAATGATCATTACTCGTTGTAGTAATGATGAACATGACAAAGGTTATTTTTCTGGGACAATTGATAATGATAAAATGATCATTACTCGTAGTAGTAATTATAAAATCAATTGTCCCAGACAAATAACCTATTGTCATGTTCCATTTTCATAATTCATACAATGTTAATGAGAGGATATCATTTAATCTTTATCAAGCTATGATTTCACTATTGTAAGTGTAGTCATATCATGCATAAGTCATAAACCCAACATTCCAACTTTGAACCCACTAAGATGAAAGCACAAGTTTTCAATATATCAAAACACATGGTTACATATGCACTGCCATTCACTTACTTTGGATTTAGGTAAGTCACATCATGTATGTTACAAATGAATAAACCCATAAATAGATCTAGGATAAATTCAACTTGGATTATGTCTGATGTATTGTCAGTCCAAACAATCACATCTACATTTCTATTTTTGAGAGTCAATCCAACTCTAATAGACATAAAAAGTTATCTCCCTAATTGGACTTATAGATAACATAATAGTCTCATATTATTTGAATCATTTGCTCAATTTGATTCTATAGACTGTGAACAATTTAGATTACCTACTAATATATTTTATTATAATCTATCTATATAATGCAATTTAATACTAAACAAGCCTTAGGTTATCAAGTAATAAATATTTATTTATACATTTTACTTTTCATACAAAAACCATTGAAGTCAATCTAACATAGAGATAATGAATGACATTTGTTTATTTTCATAAATAATTATTTTGACCATTTCAGTAATTTTTCAAATATTAATATTAAGACATAATAAACAAAACATACCCCACTTTAGAAGAACAAACCACTTAAAACCCAAACCCAAACCCAAACTCAAACTCCCAACATAACGAATGAAAACTCTAAAAGATCAAATCGCAACAACAACCATTATACCAACGTCAAAAAGACATCAATCAACAAAATGCTTCAACCAACCATTTAGACATGAGGAGCATTATCCGCAAATGGTGTTGCCCTAGCTACAAAACACCCTTCTAGAAGATGCAAACTTTTGAGAAAAGAATTGCAATCTCTTTGCAAAACTAGGTATGATGCATGGGATGAACCTCTTATTCTAATTATCCTTTAGCTCCTCGATAGCTGTAAAATACCTACCGCCACAAAAAAAAAACAAAAAACAAACTTATGCCGGTACTAGAGGTGTGCATGGGTCGGGCTACTACCGCCTCAAGGCCCGTCCAAAAATGGGAAGGTTAGGGTAAAAATATAGGCCGAAATATGGGTTTGGGCAAAAAATGAGGCTGTTTAGAAAATAGGCCGGCTCTAGTAAAACTTTTTTGCTCGAGGCAGGCTTGCCCAAACCAGCCCTAATTATATACTAAATATATATATTTTTATTTTTAATCATATTTATATTTTAATTTTAATTTTAATATAATCAATTTTATTATATTTTTAATTTGTATATTGTTTTAAGAATTGTTTTAATATATTTTTATTTGTTTCTTGTTTTAATATTTGTTTTAAATGTATTTGATGATTTAATATATTTAAAAAATTTTATTTAATGAAATAAGTTAAGAAATTTAATATAGGCAGGGCCGGGCCGGACTCGGGCTTAACAATTTTATTTCGGGCAAGGCTTGGACAAAATTTTAGGCCCATATTTTGGGCCGGGTCAGGCCCAGACCTAGAAAATGGGCCTAAAATTTTCAATGGACCCAGCCCGAACCCTGCCCATGCACACCTCTAGCCGGTACTAGAGATCCAAGAGACTACATTGTGCAATACAACAATTATACAAAAAACTTGGGTGCCACAGATGCACTTTAACGTAGAGTTTCCTTTATGACAAAAACATGCAAAAAGTTAATATTTATCTTGATCGGAGCATTTCATGCAACCGATACATCAATTCATAAGTCGCTTTTTTACCAAGAAGACGATGTATAAAAACCCCTAAACTAAAACCAATACAATTTAGAAGGAACATGATATACTCTCATTTATTTGTAAGCTTTCATTGACAAATTTTTCTCCGCTATGAAAACCATGCAAAGATTTAGATTTGGTTTTTTGCTGTTAAATATTTTTGATAGAAAAACAACCGAGTGGGGCTAGAGGATTAGGATATGTGTAATATGACATAAAAGGAAAATGTGACGTGGATCAGTTCAATTGGATAAGTAGTGGAGAAGGTGTATCTAATAATTTGGTCGACTTTGATGATTAAAATTTCAGACACGTTATTGTTTGTTATGGAAGATTTATCTTATTACGTGAAGTCAAGGCTTGGAGCTTAAAAAGGAAAAGAAAACAGAGCAAAATTATAAAAAGTAGAAAAAATATATAGGCTCTCTAATCTATTAGTCACAGCGTTTGCTAATTAAAGACAGGAGAAAATATCCCCCGGCTTAAATATTTGACAAATTATCCAAGCAATTTTCTGGTGTTGGGTTTATGGTCTAACTCTATCCATCTAATCCTCTTCTTTCTTCTTGCTGCCTTCGCCTTTCTTTCATTGTTTTTTTTTTTTTTGGGGGGGGGGGGTATTGGTGGTTGTCTCCCATGGTAAATCATCTGAACCAAGAACCTGTCCCCATTTTTAATCAAAAGAAGAAAGGTTTCAGTTTACGGGAGATTACCAGAGTCTTAAGATCATGGCGACTTCGTCTTAAGAAATCCTCCTCTTCCGACCAACCCATATACAAACCTTCCCAGGTATACCTCTACGTTAAATCTCCATGCATGCAATGCAATGTAATGCAATAATAATATGTAAAAGTCTAAACAATAATTTAGAAATTATGAAAATTTGGTGATTCTTTGAATCCTCATTTGGGTTGTAAACGTGAGAGAAACTTTTCATGTTGTAGGGCTCTCCAGATGAGAATGGAGATGGACAAAAAATTGTCCGAGTTAGCAGCTGGACAAGCGATAGCGATGGGTCGAGATCCGAAGGTCGGAGTTCTAAAGGTTTTTTCAAGTATCGAAGCATGGACGCATGCTTTTCTCGCCAAGATTCTACAAACTCAAAGGGTACAAGCAAGAGGAGCCGCAGCCCCAGCCCCAGCCCCAAGCCTTCCTCACAGAATAAGGAGGGAAGCCTGAGAAGAAGCACAACAACAGATAGAAATGGCTTATTTGAGCCCCTGTCAGGAAGCACGAGCCGCCCGAATGGTAACCCCATCATGTTCTCAAACTCAACCGGGGTGGTGAAACCACCACCAATTGAGAAGCAACTCGAATGCACGCTTGAAGATTTGTGCTATGGATGTACCGAGAAGATAAAGATCAAAAGGGACGTTATTACAGAATCCGGGTTTGTAATCCGAAAAACATTACCTTAACCATCGTCTTGACTGAAATTGATGATCTGTTTATGATCTGCAGGCAAAGAGTTGAACATAAGGAGATGTTATCAATAAACGTGGAGCCGGGATGGAAGAAAGGAACAAAGATTACATTTGAAGGAATGGGAAATGAAGTACCTCGATTATATGCAGCTGACGTCACATTCGTTATTGCCGAGAAACAACATCCTATCTTCGGAAGAGACGGTGATGATTTGGAGTTAACGATTGAAATTCCTCTGGTGAAAGCCCTAACAGGTTGCAGCCTTCCCATACCATTACTGGGTGGGGAGAAAATGGAACTGAAAATAGATGAAATCATTCACCCTGGATATGAAAAGATAATCACAGGCCAGGGCATGCCAACCACAAAAGAAGCAGCAAGCAGAGGGAACTTAAAAGTTAGATTCCTGATTAACTTCCCAACGGAGCTCACAGATGATCAACGAGCAGCCGCAGTTAGAATTTTAGGGGATTCTTCTTCATGAATGTGGTTTTAGTTTCTTTAGGAGTCTCAGAATTTGTTTTACTTGTGGATATGTTACTTCCAACAGTATTTCAGGCTTCCCTTCATTGTAACATGTAATGTCAGGTGCTTCGCAGATACTTCAACAAGGAATATATCACCTGCTCATTACCAGTCAGCTAAAATCAAACCATTTTAACATTTTCATAAATGTAATGGGACCTGGCAGAATAACATTCCAATATGATGCCACTTACAATACCAGTTAGACATGTAAATGTAATGGTACCTTTCAAACTGGAACAAAGCATGTTAGTTCTGCAGTAAACAAAACCACCTCAGGCAAGGTTATCATCAAATCAACACATTTTTACAATGTTGAACTGCATCAGTGCCAATTCATTCCTATAAAATGATTCTCAAATCATGATACCTACATTATGAACATCACATTGATTTTAAGCGAAAAAAGAAAACTATACAACCGTGGTCTTTAAACTGACTTACATGCTTGAAAATATATTGAAATCAGTAAATTGCATAACATGAAAAAAATAATAAAAAGTTACAACAGAGATAACCACATAGGTTTTCTCTTTTAAGCCTTAGACCATCCCATCAAAGCACGGATTATGCCTAATATGCTACCACCAAGAAGAGCCTTTAGTAACCTGAGCTTTCCATTTGTGTACGGTGGGTATCTTAGAGGTGCATCACCAGCAAAACTTCTATAAAGAACAGCCTTCTTATGGCTAAAAGTGTCAAAGGAGAATTTCCCATGGTAGGCACCCATTCCGCTGTCCCCGACTCCTCCAAATGGCAAAGTGGGCTCAGCAAGCTGAAAACGTTATTAGGTGTGTATCACATATACTTCTAACGTTCAATAAGCATGCGAAAATGAACTTAGAGAAGTTCATTCTTTTGAAAAATAGGAGCAACGATATATTTTTCAGCATTTGTTAAAAACAAAAGGAACTTGGCATATTCTTTTTGGTGGGGAACAGTATGAACTTGCCAGAAAGAAAGCAAAAGAATACATCAAAATCCATGTAGCGTCTTAAAATGCAGTACAATGGGCAAATAACCATGGTCAAGTTGGCGTTTATAAAACAGTATGAATATATTAGAAAGAAACAAAAGGAGCATATGCTTCCTACATCAAAATCCGCGTAGGGAAGCAAAAAATGAATAAAAATTCCACAACAGATATTTTTGATTATTTCAAATAGCAACATGTATCCAAGAGCACCAAAATGGTGTATTATACTGAACGATAAGATTACCAAAAGAAGCAAGCATCCATGAAGCAATGTTTTTGTGATACTAGTGCAGATGGCCCTACAGACAAGATTATAAGAGCAGCAAACAAAGTAGGATTCTTCACCTATTTTTAAATTTTAAAAAAAAACTATCTACCAATAATTTACTTAGATGATTATGTTTTCCCCTGCTAAATTTATTCTAGAAATCATTTGTGACTGAATAATCTTGAAGGAGGTAGTACAAATTGCTGTCACCAATGACTTGAAAGTCCCTAGTGCCATTCTTCCAGAGATTCTCATAATAAGAACTATAACTCATTAAAAAAATTGTTTGTCAAAACCTAATTTGACATTATGCTTTTTAATATACCAATTTGACCATCAGAAGGCACTCCATATGCTCTCATTAGTCAAGTTTTAAGGGATGGTTTGCAACCTAGCCATGGAGATTATCAGCACTTTTGAAGGTAAATGCATGCAAATGTTAACTTGTCTAATGCACACATGGCCACATTGATCCCAAAAGTTCAAAGTATACTTACATGTACAGTAGTATCATTGATAACCAAACCCCCTGCAGAGACTTTTTCAACAAATTTCTCTTTCAGCTTCTTGTTATTGGTAAACATATATGCTGCTAGTGGTTTTGTTCCAGAATTTATCAGATCAAAGCTGTCTTCCACTTTGTCAATCTGTTATAAAACCAACCACAAGAAAAGCAAGGTATAAATTAAATTTCCCAGATTAGTATAAATTCGGCCAATCCTTTCTTTCTATAAAGAAAAATCATAAAGCAAGTTGCTACAACCACAAGTATATCTCATTGTTTGCAAGTAGATGGAAATGGAACTTTTCCCTCACAAGCTTTTCATAAAAGTATTGCTTAGTTATTACTTCATAAATTAAATTGCGAGTACAAGGGAAGCAGGTCTATCCTTCGTGTTCTATTTGATGAAGAGGATATACATTATTTTTGCTCAAGTAATAAGAAAGGATTAGACTCTGGATTTTTCAAGCACAAATGCTACGCACAGAAACTTGAAAGCAAATTAAAAATAAATAGTAAAATTTTAACTGAATTGATGTTCTTAGCTCCTACCGTGATAATTGGAAGCAGTGGACCAAATATCTCTTCATTCATGATCAGTGAATCTTGTGGGACATCAAGCAAGATAGTGGGAGCAATCTTCCTGCGCCATTAAAAGAAAAAAATATTAACAGTGTTAAAATGCTCAGTTCACTTAAAAAGTGAAGCAAAACCCAGGTTAGAACTCACAAGTTCGATTTATCTCTTTCACCTCCATAGACAATCTTACTTGAAACCTTGTCCTCATCTAAAAGCTTTAGCAAACGGGCAAAGTGATTAGAATTCACTACGCGAGACAAGTCTTTTGACTCCAATGGATTTTTGCCATAAAATCGCTCCAATTCACATTTGAAAGAATCTACCTGCAGAATGAAAAGTGCTTGAGAAGAAAGATTGAAAAGAACTAGATTACAAATGTAAACATAAACAGGTAACCTTACCAACTCCACAGCATAATCCTTTGTTGTAATGATGTAGTCGGGAGAAATACAGGCTTGTCCATTATTACATCCCCACTTGCCTGCAATTATCCGCCTAGTTGCAACCTAAAAATACACACAAAAAAATGTCAGTAAGTTACAAAGAAAGCAGACATCACGGTAAAATAAACATTACCCTTACCTGTAAATTGATGCCTGAATCAACAATAACTGGACACTTTCCTCCAAGCTCCAAAACAACTGGTGTTAAGTGCTTTGCAGCAGCTGCCATCACAATGCGTCCAATTCTTCCATTGCCTAAAAATTCAAGGGTGTTTTGATTCATAATACTTCTTATCAGAAATGAAATAATATAAATACTACATCATGACAATCCCTTATGCATCAATAATAACCATAAACTGAAACTTAGTACTTCTGGAAGAGCACTAAAATTTTTCCATATGATTTAATCCTTTTGAAAACACAATTTAAGGAATACCATCATTGAAGAGAATCCAAAAACAGCATATCACCACACCACTATCTTTGTAAAGCATCAAATATATCTAATATGCTAAAGCGAAATCCTCTAAAACCATCTTCAGTTCTTTCCAGATCCTCACCATTATGCCAGTTGTACATCCTTATTCCAACAAAACCTTGAGTAGTACGAGCATTGCAATTTTCAACAGTCTTTATCATGGTTTAACACATTAGCTTCAGCCAACCAAGGAACTATGTAACTTTCTAAATATCCCATTAAGGATTTGCTGTATTTCTATCTAATTAACTCAAGGAGGAATAAGATTCATGTCGAAGTGAGATTTCAATTATTAGAGCCCAGCTTAAAGCCCTAATGTTTCGTGCTTTTTAGTTGTCCCAAACCAGATAAAGGATGACGGTTGAGTATGCTGGCCTGGTATGCAGCAGCCAGTGTAAAAAGATAACCACAAACAATCAACATATATCCTAGCGAGGAAAGGATTGCCAGGAGAATCTACAAATAGCGCTTATTAAGATAACCTCTTCAATGACAAAGGGGAATCATTATAACTCATCAATTGTCGCCATCAATCTCTTCTTCACTAGCACAATTTAAGAATTCAAATCCAATCCTTCCCAACTGTTTGGTAATAAGTATTAGAAAGCTACAATCTTGCACCATCTTTGAAAGAAAACTTCTCGAAGCATGATGCACATATGAACCCTATAACCCTATAATCCAATTGTCAAAGTGTGCATCATTTTGACATAAAAGATCAAGCTAGAGGAGAAGGTAAAAGGATGGTAAATGAAATGAACAAGATACCTGTATACATTATTTTGTCCCACTTTTGCTCGAGTAGTGCTGTTGTTTCAGGAACAGCCCCTTCAACAACCTTTATGCAAGAGCTATCCATGTAATTCGCTACCAGCTTTGCAAGCAATGATGCAGTGGCTGGAGAAATTTCTGATGGCTTTAAGACTATAGCATTACCAGCTGCAATAGCTCCAATAACCGGATCAAGAGACAGCACTGAAAAAAGAAATGCAATAATTAAATATAAGAGGGGTGATAAAAAAAAGACAAAAGACAGTTCTGGACATGTCCTTAAGGATGTTCAACATACATAAAGGATAGTTCCATGCTGAGATTACTAACACGACACCCAATGGCTCAGATACTATTTCAGCGGATGATGGAAATGTAGCCAATGAAGTTTTTGCCTGCAGAAAAGGGAAAGCTAATCATATTCAACTCTTTTAATGTCAAGAAGAATCCTTCATGAAAGCTTCCACCCAGCTGAGAGGTCTTGAAAAAGTTTACCTTTTCTGGCATCATCCAATGCTTCATTTTTTTCAGTGCCAATTTACAGGAGTTCTTTAGCATTGCTATCTGCAGAGTAAACCAAGCCAAATCAGAGGAAGACCAAAAATGTAGTATTTCATTTGGGACTTACATAGAGAAGAACTATGGAAGAAAATTCTGGAGGCTAAGTTTAAACAACTAATATAGTGTTGCCTACTCCATGGTACCGTGTTTCAGAATAGCATGATACTCCTAGATTTTAACAATCAGGTGTAGTCTAAAATGTCAACTACTAAGAATTATACAAATTTAACAAGAGAAAGACAACTCCAGATAAAATTGTCTATGTGACAATATTTCAGTTCCTCCTGAACAAGTCATCTTAATAATTTTTTTTTTATCAGTTAAAAGCCTAAAAACATATAGTAGGAAGCTAATCAAAGCACTTAATAAAAATGGACACTAAGACCGAGAAGAACCATTTAGAAAACCTAAATAAAGAATCTCCTTGTTGAACTTCATTCGCTATTAAATTAATCAACTTAAGCACAGAAACCAACTTCAATGAAGATATAAGTTTAAGCACTTCGCTCAGATACTTCTGCTTTTAAACATGTAGCAAACAATTATCATTATAATCAGATAACTGCTGAAAGTTGAAATAATTCTTTAGAATTGAAATAATCAATGTTCATCTAGATTTTAAATTCCCTATTATCCAGTGACTCTCACATTAATCCTTCACAAATCACAGTTATAATTATCCTTGGGGTTGACTATCTGTAATAGCCAAAACTCCAATCATCACATTATGTTCAAAATAACAATAGATAACAAGACATGTCTCTGTGTGTGTGTAACTATTCTCTTTCTTCCAGTTTTTATCCAGCTACTAAAGTAATTCCCTGCATTCAAATTCAAGTTCAACTCTACTAGTTAAGGCTGAACTCAGCAATTATCCAACCCAAAGCCTGAAAGTAATAATTCTAAAGAATCGTCGAAGTGGAACTATCAACTTTCTGTAGGGAAAAAAAGGCTGAAAAAAAAAGAAGAAAACACCAAAAACGGATAGATTTTCTGGATACAGTTACATCCTGTCGGTACATTTCCTGACAATGTCTGCTAGTTGGATTAGCAATAAATCTTGGAGTACTTGAGTTCTACCCGTTTAGAACTATCGAGTATTTAATGGCTAGCAATTATTTTCTAAAGCCTGAAAATGACCGACCATTTCCGTGAGAGAAAAGCCAACTGTTTGCATGTCATAAATGCTACTTCTTTCCACCAAGATTTCAAGTGTGTCACGCATTTTTGAACCTCTAAAAACATTGCACACCAAAAAAACAATCTTTAATTCCCAAAATTTCCCAATTGCGTGATTCATGAATTTCAGGATACCCACTTGAAAGTTATAGCGAAACAAGGTTTCACAAGAATTTATAAGTAACACAAAGGATATCTATTTGTATGGGAAAAGAACAAACAGAGCCAATCAGCTTTAAACAATTGAAGCAAAAACAGCTTTAGAGACAAAAAAAGTGGTTGAAGTTCTTTATTAGGAACCAAATATATTCTAATTTCTGGAGACAAGTCGACTATCAATTAAAGTTTTTACTTAAACTTACAATTAAAATCTGAATTAAGTCAAGGTGATTTTTTTATTTTTAAAAAAACTCATAGTTGATTAGGCATCAAGTATCGGAAATAGCTGACTTTCAGCCGCCCATTGACTCCGTACTAATACTATGATCCATAGTTCATGATATAACTCCACCGCCTTCTCATCAATTTTAAATTTAATCAAATAAAAAACAATTCTAATCTAAAATCAATTTTTTTTTTAAATTATTGAAATAAATACTACAAATTAAAATGAAAAAAATTTATTTGACCTCGTAGATGGAGGATTCGAGTTCCGGCTTGGAAAGATCGTCGCGAAGAGCGGCGACAATTTGCGGCTCGTTCTCGTCCATCATTTTCAACATGGCTTTCAACTGAGTTCTTCTCCATTCGTAGTCTTTCGTCTTTCCCGCTACGAAGCTAGCTCTCAACTCCTGAACCACTTCCTTCGCGGAATCTATATCGAAAACCGCCTTCTTCTCCACTTCGCTCGCCATTATTATCCAAAAATAAAGCTCAGAGAAAACAATAACAAAACCGATATTGGATTCAAACTTTGAACTTGATGCTTATAGAAGAGGCGAGCAAAATAAAACTGACAATACTGATTTGCCTTAGATTTTCTTAAAGAAAACGCAGGCGTCACGTTAAAAGTAACGATATAGCCGCATCCATATATATAGTGGAGGAGTCGTGGACTTGGCGCCTTATCTATGGCGTTCCTTCGTCATTCGTCAACTCATTACCGAGAGTTATTTTACACGCGTAGAACTGAGCGCGTGCCTGATGGGCTCTCTTTTAATTTTATTCCGGCTGTCTTGGACAAATAAAATATTGAATTCTGGGTTAATTTAAATTTACATAAATAAAATGTGGTGGTGGCTGTTTTTATCAAATTTGGGGGTATCCGCCAAAAGCAATATTCTACTAAAGAAAACAAATTTAAATTCTCGAGGGGACGACGATTACAATTTTAGGGTTTTTTCACATTTCTTCTCTATCTATACCGATGTGATGACTTTTTTCTTTTGACGTGACATTTATTTATATTATAGGTATAATAACTTATTTTGTAAGCTATTTAATTTTTATATTTTTTAATTTATATTATTTATGGAATCATCCTTAAAAAATTTAAAATTTATTAATTTTGTAGAAATTAATTAATTTTTTAATTAAAAATACTTTTTAGAATTTTAATATTTTTATTTTAAAATTTTTATATATTTTAATTTTAAAAATAATTAATTGTTTATATTGTCACATTAGCAAATTTAATGAAGTTAATTTCTCCGTTTATTTGTTTGATTTGATAAACAACACAAATTTAAGAGTTAAAAATAAAAAATTAAATGAAAAGATAAAATGACTCTTTTTGTGAAGTTTGAGAGAAAATGAATTAAGTTGATTTACAAAGTAAAACAAACACCAATTTAATTAGGTAATGGTTAAAATATTATTATTTTACAAAATAAATTAAATTATTTTGAGATTAATATCATATTTGGTACTTATACTTTCATAAAATATCTTATATGTTACTTATACTTTGAAAACATCTAATGTTCTACTTGAACTATCAATATGTTTTTTATTATAGTACATGTACTTTTATAAAATATTCAATTGTCGTATATGCTTTGAAATGTCTATTGTGGTACCTAATTTATTAATGTATTTTTTTATTATGATACATGTACTTTTATTAAATGTCCATGTAGTATTTGTATTTTGAAAAATCCAATATGATACTTAAACTATTAATATGTGTCTTATTATGGTACATGTTAACGTCGACAATGAATTGCTAAATTGACCAATAAAAATTCGCACGTATAATTTTTTTAAATCATCAAGTAACATTATCTTAAAAACTAAAAAACTAAATTAAATTAAAAACAAATAATTAAATATATGATTAATAAAAAAAGGAGTAAATTCTAAACTTACATAAAAGTATATAATAAAAATATTATTTTAAATTGAAAACTCTTTGGAGAAGATGATCATTTACTTAAATGGAGCAAATGACGTTTTACTTATTTAAGTTTAGTAAATGTTGACTCATTACGATATAAACTTATTTAATTTTTTAATAATATAAGAACTAAATTAATCCATTTAAATATAAAAGGATTAATTTGATCCAATTCATAAAATACATTAACCTCCCAAAAACTTTAACCCTTTAAAAATCACTTAAAAACTACCCACTCCTCAATAATATTTGTTTTAGGCTTAATGCACAATTTAGTCCCTGAAATATATTATTTTTCTCACTTTAGTTCTAAAAGGATTTTTAGCTCACTCCGGTTTCTAAAATTACTAAACGTTCTAAGTTCAATCTTTTGGAGTTAAAACTAACAACGAGGATATCCAATCAATCATATGATGTCACGTGTTATATGATGATATTATAATGATGTCATTATCTAAAAAATCTTTAAAAATTATTAAAATATTATAAAACTTAATAAAAATATAAAATTACAAAAACAATATAAAAGTAAAAAAGTTTACTATTTTTTAAAACATTAGAAATTTTAATATCTTAAAATTTTATAGATCACATTTACTAGAGCTTGAACATTGGTCATTGTCTCTTAGAATAATACCACTCACGATAATTGTTTTATAATTCAATCAATCAAAATTTACAATTGGTAAAATTTGAATAAAATTTTTCAAATTTTTAAATAATAAAATATAATGTTATTTTAATTACATATTATTATTAATTATTTCAATTTTATTATTATCTCAAGACAAATTATTTATCTCTAAACCAATATCTTAAAATTATTGTCAAGTGTTTGACCATTTTAAAAACTTTAGTACAAAATAAAAAGAGCACGTGCACGATGATGGCTAGAGACATTAAATAGAGAACCAAGTCGAATAAACATGCTCTAGTAACACTCGTAAAGTCTTAAAATTTGATGTATTTTAAATATTAAACATTTGATATAATAAATTATTCAATTTTTATTAAAATATTTTTAAAATACAGTTTCTATAAAATTTTATTGTATTACAATATACCATTTTATATTAAGTTTTTTTAACGTGATTAGCGAATGTGTACTTTATTCTAATATACAATATTTTTACTAATTTTTTAAAATTTTAATTTTTTACAACTTTCTATTATTTCTACTAACTTTTATAACTTTTTACAATATTGTAAAATTTCTAATAATTTTATAATTTTATATATATTTTAATATTTTTTATTTTTATCATTTTAAAAATTTCTAACATGTTTTATTTTTAAATAATTATATTTTTATTTATATTAGTATGTTTTAAATTTAATTTTTCTATATTTTTAAAGTTTTTTTGAATGATGATGTCATTGTATGCACGTGAGAATATATAATTGGTTTGATATCTCAACCATTTTTTTAATTTCCAAAAATTGAACCGAAAACATATAATATTAGAAATTAAAGTGAACCAAAAAATTTAAATATTAAAATAGAAAAATAATATACTTCATAAACTAAAGTAAGTAATAAACATTTATTTTATCTTATACAAAATAATAATAAATCTCTTCTTCTCCCTCATTTCTCATATAAAAAAAAGCTCTTACCATTTTTATTTTACATTCAGTAATTTTAAAATTTAATAAAACATCACCTTAAAACAATTATCCATTTTCTATAAATTACTCACTTAATTTTCCTAAAAATACAATAAAACCAATAATATTATATTAGCATAATGACAAGTTTTGCCCTTAATTTTTATAATTTTAGCTAAATTTGGTCTTCAACATTTTTAAAATGAGTTGAATTAGTCCATCGACTTTTCAAAAGAGTAAAAACAAATCCTTTTAACAAAAATATTGACTAAAATACTATATTTTCAAACATAACTGTCCGCATGACAATACAGTACTTGTACTTCATGCTTATTTTTATTTTTGAATATTTTATAATTTTACTTAATTAACGTGACATATAAAACAAATTGTACTATGTCAACATGAAATAAATATAAATACCATGAAAGTTTTCACGCCAACATCGTTATAAAAACTAATATTTTCTTTAAGAAATTATAACATGGATAATATCATTCTAAACGTATTACAGAATATATATTACTAATTTGCAAATTTTTAAGTAAAAAATATGAAAACTGATTTTGCAATTTACATAAATTAAAGTTTTGGTAAGTTTCACATTCAATTTTGATTTTTTTTTAAAAGATGATTCTCCATCCATTACAAACCTGTTTAAAAAATAATTTAAATAAAATTTATTAGTTAAAATCATATTTAAAATATAATTATTAAAAAACAAATAAAAATTTAACAAAAATATTTAAAAAGACATTTGTAAACATTGTCTGAAAATATTTAAAAATAACAAAGAAGTTATTAAAACAGAAAAATAAAAACGATATAATTTATAAAAAATAAAATAATATAAACATACCTTTTCAATAATATGGTTTTATATATTAAAGTTTTACTAATATATGGAAAAAAAGCTTTTGATTTGTTTCTTGCTTAAGTAATATGGGGACATCAATAAATTAAGTTGCCTTATGCCCATGCCCTATCACTTTCTCGTATGTTTTATGTATTTTGTTTTTCACTGGAAAGAAAAAAAAAATTTTGTTGCAGATTTAATTTTGGTTCGATTAGTATGTTTATTGTTATCAATGTAGAAAGATGTAAGTTGGAGTATCTTTGAAATACATTATCCTCCTATTTAAGGGTTGGAGAGGATTATAGGTAATTATAAATTTAGTTGCTAATGTTTATATTGTTTTTAATTTATTTTTATTATTTTTAGTTCAATTTGGTCCTAAATGGTTTAAAAGCAGTGAATTTAATTATAAATCTTTCAAAAGAGTCGATTATTTTTTAACAGAACTAACATTAAATTTTAAACATAACAACCTACATAGCAATTCATGTGAACTTTATGCTACTTTTTTAAATTTTATGAACATTTTATATTTTTAATATTTTTATAATTTTAAAATTAATTGTTGATCACATATCGAACAAATAGTGACATGTTAGTATGAAATTTATATGGATAGTTATATGGGTTGTCACTCTAACATCATTAAAAATTATATTTTAATCAGCATTTTATTAAAAATAATTCAACTTTTTAAAAGGTTAAGGGTCAAATTTAATTGAAAAAAATTAAGATCAAATTAACAAAAATACAAACATTGAAAGCTAAATTTATCATTATACCAATATAAAACGAAAGAAATTTTTACTTTTTAATATACAACGCCATATATATATATATATATATATTTAGAGTCAACAATATAATTTATTGTATTAATATATATTTATTGGTTTCATAGTTATAATTTTAATAATTTTGGATCTAAAATTGACAATTATGATGTTGTGCGTTTGTTAATTTTTAGTTGAGAAAACCAGGCTTGGAAGTTAGGAAGTTGCAACCACTTTACCTTGGGTGTTTCATCCTCAAATATCCAAATCTCAAAGTATACAATATATCATATAGTATTGTTTAGAAAATACTTATCACACAGCCGTAGTATGAAAATCACATTTTAAAACACAAGTTTAAAATATAATGTTTGAAACTAATAATAATAACATAAAGCATAATAAGTATGAAATTAAAATGAAAAATAATTTAAATTGTGTGAAAAAGATATTTAAATAGGTAAATACATCAAATTAAAAATATTTTTTTGATACAATGCCGAGAATTACTTAGAATTCCTTCCCAATATTTAAATATGAGGGTAAATGCGTCTCAATGCTCTCAAACCCTCATCATCTTGCATGAATAACTATAGCGATACCAATTGAACTAAGACTCAATCAATAGGTTAAAATATTAAATGCACTCTAATTATGCAATTATGCAATAGAATTGAAATATATAAAATTGTTGAAATAAAACTTTGATTGAAGTAGTAAAAATTAATATTTATATAATTAGATTCATTTAATATTAATATTAATATTAATATAAAATTTAAATTTATTATTATATTTTTGGAAAAAATTTATGTATTTTATATATTTCTTTGAATTTTTAGAATTACGATAAAATTGAAACCATTTATAAATTTTGAGGGTTAATTTTTAAAAATATAACTAATTTGATATAATGTATAAAGTTGAGGTTAAATTTATCATTATATCAATTTTTTTAACTATCACGTCAGCTTACTTTTTGTGATTTTAACAAAAGTGGTCAAAATATTCAAAATATGTAATGTGAATGTTTAAATTACAAACTTTTTATTTTAAGTACCTAAAATAAAAAAATTCATAATCCAGCTACTACTTATGTAGTTTACCCTAAAATATAGGCAACCATAATTAAATCAAATACGTAAGTAGAAATACTTGCGTGAATCAAGAAAAGTACACATAATTTAAATTAATAATATCACTAATTGAATGGTGACATAACATGGAATTAAATATAATGCAAGTTGTAAGTATTTATTAGTTTTATAATGTTTTGGTAGGTGATGACTATGATATAATTACACGTACCTTTGGTTTTTATTTTAGTTTTAATTAATAATTTATATTATTATATATTCCAAATATTTTCTTTTAATATTTTTAATAAAATATATGTGTACTATTATCGTTTACTCCTGCTTTTGTGTTAGGTTAATTCTTTGTTTGTATCAAGTTATAAAGTAAAATTTGAAGATTGAATATATTCTTTGTAAATTTTTTAAAATAAAAATGGTGGTCAAATTGGTCAAACTACTAGTTTATATAGTACGCAAGTCAACCAGTCTGATGTCTCTTTCTGGATTGGTACCTAGCGGTTGGTTCAATCAGTTTAAAAGACCATGACTCTAAGTCTCTACACTTCATACATTTGAAATTTAGTCCTCTAATTTTTATTTTATGGATTTAAAATTCACTTTCAAATTATACATAACCATGGTAATATTTTAATTTAAAAGTTAATGATATTAACTGTTTAAATTAATCTATAAAAATATAAAGATTAAATTATGTTAGAAATTAAAGCAAAAAGATTATACCTCAATTTAAGAATATTAGAAAGATCATTTTCTGAAAATGAAAAATAAAACTAGTAGGTGTGTGCCATGTGATTGGGGCATTCTTTTAAGTATAGATTATCAACACCTCGAGACATCTAGAAAATTCACATTAACCACTACATGTTCAATTATAATTTTAATCATTATAAAATAATGGTCAATTTTCAAAATTAGTGTCTCTACTATGTTTAAATTTGAGATTTAATCTCTACAAATAATAAAAATTTAATTTAATCTTTTAAAATTATAAAGATATAGGCTATTAAAATGGTAAAATTATATTTTTACTATCGTAAAATTATACAATTTAATTTTGACCCTTCAAAAAATTTTCTGACTCCATCATTAAAAAAATAATAATAAAATTTTTAGGATGGAATCTAATCTCTCGTATTTACAATAAAATACATTTGCTTATTGATATATATATATACACATATTTTTGGATTTTACATTGTCGGGCAGGCAATTGGTGTCCCTCTGTTTCTTAATCAAATGCAAATGCTTTCATGGGAATAGGACTGGTGGTTAGGCTAAATACCTAAAACTCCAAAAGCAGCAGCTTACCAAAACAATTGAAAAATATCCAATACCAACACGACAATCTTTTATGTTAAATGAGTAACAAGAAAGTCTCACCAAACCTTAATTCATAAATACAGATAATTAGGTAAAAGTACAATATAGGAAGTGTGTTCTAGTTCAAAATGCAATTTAGTCCTTATAGAATAGAAAAAGTGTGTTAAATATAAAAACAAGGAAAATGTCCTTTCTACAAGCTTGCTTAGTTTTTATCATTATAAATTTCTTTTATAAAACGTAAATTGGTTTACAGGCAATATTCCAGTCACTCTTGTTTCAAAATAAAAAATAAAAAATAAAAGTTGTGATAATTATAAATTTAAAATAATTAAAATTTAATAAAGGTTGTAATAAGTACACATTTAAAAATAAGTATTAGTTAAAAAGTTATAATTTACCATTATTAATTAAAAATTTTGAACCGAAAAGATCACACTTTATTTTCCATCATACTACTTAATAGAAGTTGAATAATTATTCATTTAAAAATAATTAGAATTTCAATTATAACTATTAATTTAAAAATTGTGCTAATTTTAAAATAGAATTAGAATCTAAACATAAAATATAGGAAATTTTTTTGTGATAATTATATTTATAATTATAATTTACTAGTTAAAATTTTTTGATGTAAACAAAAGTTGTGCTAATTTTAGTAATTTAAATAGAGTTATTATTGAATAGAATTCTAAGTATACTAACTATCACTTAATTAATATTAATGTTAATTAATTATTATTTTGAATAATCTTATTTTGCATTATTTACATAAAGTAAAACTATATTGTATGTTGAACATGTTAAAAATGATTTAATTATTATTTAAATTTTTTATTATAATATTTTAATTGTCAAGTTAGTATATTTTAATTATATTCAATAATTCAGATAAGAAATATTATTTTACACTAACCGTTGTTATTAAAAGTACAATATTTAAAAAATTAATTAAATATTAAATGCGTAAAATTACATGCAACCCATGTGACATTAGAAGCTAATTATCTGTAATACATATAAATATATAAACACAATTTTGGAAAAAACTGTTGAATTCTAATTAGAATATCTTTTATTGTTAATTATATTATTAAATTAACATTAGAATTTAGAATAATAATTTATTAATATTATTATGTGATAATAATAAAATTAATATTAGTTAATATGATAATATATCTTTTATTGTTAATTATATTATTAAATTAACATTAGAATTTAGAATAATAATTTATTAATATTATTATGTGATAATAATAAAATTAATATTAGTTAATATGATAATATATTAATGTGAAGTTAATTAATTTGATCACATCTTTCAAAAGTTTTACTTAAAAATAACATAATATATTATTAATTAATAAAATTATAAATCTATAAAATTATTGAATATAATTGAATAAATTAAAGATAATAAAATCTAAATTTTTAAATTAAATAAATATAATTTTATATATAAATAAGATTTTATTTTAAATATGATAATAATTAATAATGTAAAATTAATTCTATATTTATAATCAACATTTAATTGGATTTTTGAATAGTAAAATGAGTTTAGTTGTTATTAAATAAGTGAAATTGTTTTAATCCAAATTAAGCTTAAATAAAATTAAATTTTATCACTATAAATAACATTCATCACTTTAAAAAAATGTGGAGGACAAAATTATTAAGATTAATAATATTGATAAATTTGGATAGGAAATAAAGAGGTGGAACATCATTTTAATCGATGATAAGTAATTAATCATTTTACTTTATATATTTAGATTTTTCAATTTTAAATTGTATTGTCTAATGTGAAAGCTTCACTTTATCATAGTATATTATTATTATTATTATTATTATTATTATTATTATTATTATTATTTTATAATGTATGCTTTTGTTTTTAAATTTATTTAAGATTAGCAAGGAAAACTTACAAATATACTTGTTCTTGTCTGATGGGTCATTGGATCAATACCTATTTGTCAGTGTGGTACTTCTAATTTATCTAATGTGATACCTGAGCTTTTAATTTCCTTCTACTTTATGACATTACTTGACACGTGACTCAACTGTAATATGCGGCATATCACTTTTGTCAAAAAAATTTAATTCAAAATATGTTAGGGATCTCTTGTAAATAACCCAAAATTATATTTAACTCCAAAATATAAAATAAAACATTAAAACCCTGTAAACAAAACAACACCTCAATAAAACTCTCTTACAATCTCCCCATGGAAAACAAATTGGGAGATAGATGCTTGCTACACTAACATCTTTGAAACAACCCCATTAAATCTAATAACCATAAATTTAATAAACAATTTTCACACTTCAAATTTGTTGTATATGTTAAAAATGTTTTAATGATAATTTAAATTTTTTATTATAATATTTGAATTGATAAGTCAATATATTTTAATTATATTCAATAATTTAAATAAAAAATTATTTTATGCTAATTCTCGCAAATAAAAACACAATATTTAATTAGACACATAAAATCACATGCAACACATGAAACGTTGAAAACTAATTAAATAAAAATTCATAAAATCATAATATGAGCATGATACAAAGATAAACATAGAATTGATAAATTCATAATTTAAAAAATAGCATTAAGACATTGTATACATAAATTTTGAGTCGTAAATTAATTTGAAAAGTTGAAATCAAATTTTATTTATGAACTTTGAAAAAAGTAAAATTGTAGCACCCCAAAATTTTTGTTTTTGAATTGTTAAATCATGTTAAGTAATTTGATCTCCTTTAATGGTTAAGTGTTCTGGTTATGTGTATGAGGTCTTGTGTTCAGATATGTTTCTTTGAATTTTTACTATTTTTGTTCCAACCTCTGACTTAGAAGAATAGGCTTATTTTAAATTCTGAGTGTCTATTAGCAAGAATGAGTTTGTTGGTTTAGTGATAAGACTTTAACTTATCTAAGGGTCCTATGATCAATTCTTGTATGTGTATAATGAAATTATTTTTGCTATTCCATGTCTGCGTCGCCTATGTGCTTGAAAGTGGGTTGAAAATAGATTATGGGAATCTTATAGGGATAACTTTGGAGAAAATCCAACCCTCTCAATCACTTACCCACTATCTCACCCTCTCTTTTGCTATCACTTTCATCTCTACTCCCCATTCTTTCATTTTTTTCCTTTTCCTTTTCTTTCTTCCACATTTGCTCTTTATTATTCTCACGTTTCCAATTCCCTTTGTTATCAGTTATTGTTCTATTCTCTTGTCGATTTGTTACGTTTCATATTTTTGCTGTTGAGTTACTTTGCATCAAGTCATTTTCAGTCTTGATTGCTGGCCGTGTGTGGTAAGGATGTTGATTTGAGACCTGTATTCTGTAAATGAGTTTTTTTCACATGCTTGGATATTATTTATTATTTTGTGTGATAATAGTTTTAATGGTTGGAAATCCTGGATTTAGGTGAAGAATTAGAAGCAACTAATCTTCTAGAAAATTGAAAGTGCTAGGAATTCTTCTTCATTGGGGTGAGTGATCGATGCCTTGTTAAGGTCGTATCTTGGTGTTGACACTGAATGTATAATGTTTACGATCGTTTTAGTGGTAAGATTTAATATGACATTCACTAATTAGTGCATTCGGAATGTTGATTTTAAAGGTTTGGATTTGTGTCATTGCATTGCTTTTCAGAAATGACCAAGTGTGTGCCTCAATCTCGAAAAATCAATGAACAGAGCGAAGTCGAAAAACCCACTATCGACGCCACACGACAGTGTGCCAGGTCGTGTGGGCACATTTTCAGTAAAATTAGTTAGGGTCGTGCTTGATGTCCATCTCAATGTTAGCCACTTCGTAGGGTCTGTTATGTGATATTTATGGCTTATATATATAATCTGATATTCTGTCTCTATATGTGTAACTCTTGAAATCATGTTAGCATGTTCTGATGTGTAAAACATGTATCATTTGTATGCATCTGGATATCTGGTTAGTGATTGCATGTGCATTGGGGTGGGATATCTATGGAATAGAGGAAGTGTTGGCAGTTTAATGATCTGCCTTATCTGGTGGCTTTACCACATATATTTGTTTTGGTAGTTTGACTGCATTTTTTGTGGCTTGACCATCCATATCTAATTCTGGTGGGTTACTACATTACTGCTGGCAGTTTTGACTGCATATTTCTATACAGTGACAAGATCACTTATTGGTGTGTGGAGTTGGATGGGTATTTATTACCTTTTATGGTGTGTTGGGATGAATGAAGATGGTGTGTAGTGGATAGGGGTAAGATCTGTAACGCCTTCAATAATTTATTTCTATTTCTATAGATATTTAGCACAAATATATATCTGCTTCAGTGGTTAAGTGTTCTAGGTGTGTGTATGAGGTCTTGGGTTCAAGTCCCACCTTTAGTTAATTTTGATCCAAGCCTTACCCTTGAGGAGTGGGCTTACATAAAGTTGTCTGTTAATTCATATCAGAATGAGCCTACTGGTTTGAGTGATAAAGAAGTTAGTGTGTGAGAGGTCTTGTATTCGAATCCTTATGTGAGCATTTATGTTTATTTCTGTCTGGCGTGTCTGTTAGAGTTTCTGTTGAGTAGGTTTTTGAGTGGTTAGTGGGGAGAGAAAATTTAGAGATATGTGAGCGTAACCTTAATTTTATTTTATATTTTTTTGTTATCTTTTCTCTCACCTCCAAAAATTCCCAAAAAGTTCTAACGTCAAATTTCTCCCATTTTCTCTCTTCTGGCGTTTTTTTCTCTTTTCTGTAAACTCCCTTTCATTTATTTGATTCGGATTGTACATCTTGCGTTCAATCGTTGTTACTGCGGTTTCCTGTTCTTTAGTCGACTGGTAGGTAGATTTTGCATGCCTTTAACTATGGTTTAGGTTTGGTAATGTTAGATTTTAGTGGTTAATCAATAAAATCTGTGTTTAGGTAAAGGTTGTAAAGCGAAAGATTTCACTGCAGCTGCTTAATTTGAGGTTGTGGTCGTTTTTGTTTGCGGTGATTCATTTTTGTGTTTTTGGTTGATCGTGTTTGACTCATAAATAGGTTGCTAAAGGTTTTGGGTACTCTGTTTTTAGGTATTGGTGGTCTCGGAAGTGGTTTTGCATCGAAAACATACCAAGTGTGTACCCAAAACGCAGAAAATTGAGTTTTGACGAAAGCTAAAAAACCACATTGTCGACGCCACACGGGCGTGTGCCTGGCCGTGTGGTTGGCCGTGTGATTGATGAGGGCATGACCGTGTGTAACACTCCTCACCCGTATCCAACGCCGGGACAGGGTTCGAGGCGTTACCGGATTTAAACATTCACAACATGCAAAACCAGGCCACAAAATTTTGTCCAAAATTAAAACATCTTAAACACATACATATCGTCCCTTATACAGGCCTTCGAAGCCTATAACATACATTGGGGTGGTTTGGGACTAAACCAAGAACTTTGAAAATCTATGGGAGACTTAACTAATTTTCTTACTTCGGAGAGTCACACGCCCGTATGGATTGGGCCGTGTGGTCACACATATCCGTGTAGCTTGGGACACGCCCGTGTCCTGTACCCATGGAGCTCTCTGTCCATTTGGTCATGAACAAGTTAGGGTCACACAGCCAAGGCACACGCCCGTGTGCTTAAGCCGTGTGTCACACACGGCCTAGAACCACGCCCGTGTATCTATCCGTATGGACAATTTCAAGGCTATTTTGTAAGCCAATTGTCACCCTTAATTACCTACATACACTTATACATTTTCATAGCAATTGACATGGCATATTTGAGTAATTATATATTCACAATCAAGACACAAGCATGACATTCTCATAACAACACATAACATATTACCAACCATGCATGACACACAAGCATATGCACATCACCAATATCAGACATAATATGAATAGCTAGATTTATAAGTCAGAATCATTAGCTCACTAAAGACCAATATATTTGGCCAAATTATAATAACACATGTTATAAAACTAGATCCATATACATGATACTCACTTGATAATTCTAGCATATGTGTTTATACTCTCAAGGTGTTGGCTTGATAGTGTGATGCTACCTTCGACGATCTCCAACCCTGAGCTAACCTGACAACACTAAAAGAAATGGATAGGAGGGGGCAAGCTTTACGTTTAATAAGCTTGCATGAAATAATAAATAGCAATTTACTACCATGCTTTCCATAGTAAAACTAACCCAATTGTACATTTACACATGTTCTGGTTAAGCTGCTTTTTTGAGTCATAATCACTAAATCATTTATATCTGGAGTTACAGAACTCCAAATTAATATCCGGAAATTTTCCCAAAAACTAGTCTCATATATCTTTCCACCATAAAATTTTTATAATTTTTTGTCTAGCAAATAAGTACATTTTATTATTCAAAGTCTCCCCTATTTCGCTGTTTGACAGCTTCGACCTTTCTTCATTAAAATTTATTTATCTCATAGTACTAGACTCGGATAATGTTCTTGTCTCTTTCTCCTGAAATTAAACTCATCAAGGATTTTATTCATATGATTTATAACTCATAATTATTTTTTTACAATTTGTAGTGATTTTCCCAAGTCAGAATAGGGGATTTTAAACTCATTCTGACTCTGTCTCACAAGAATTCAAGTATCTCGTAATACAATTTTTTTTTTGCTTACACCGTTTATTTTATATGAAACTAGACTCATTAAGATTTAATTTCATATATTATTCAGCCTCTAATTAGACTTCCACCATTTATTGTGATTTTTCAAATTCGGGCTACTGCTGTTGTTCAATATTGTTCCGGTGCAAAAATCACAATAGCTATCATAATTCCATTGTCACATTGATCATGGACTCATTATTTCATAAATCTCACATTCAATTACACAATGTAAGTTAATATGATATTGCAACACAATTCATAATCAGAAGCATAAGGATGATTCATCTTTCAAATCTTTTCACTTGCTCATCATGTATACACATATATATGCATGAATTCGCTTACTCATCATTTATCACATTTCAATAAGGCATCACTTATGTGTATAATGTATGTACCTGTACATATCCATAGCATATCAATTAACTTTATCTTTATCACCACGCCCATCTCAGGACTTTCATCGCATCATTCATTATGATACCCGTTGAATTTCTGATGGACCTTTCCTTTTCCAGTTGTACACTCGAGGTGTATGTTTCTTTCCGAGTGGTACACACAAAGTATACCTTTCCTTTTCATATGATATACACAAAGTATACCTTCCCTTTTCATATGGTATACTGTAACACTCCTAACCCGTATCCGTTGCTGGAATAAGGTTATGAGGTATTACTTGACTGAACAAAACTTCTATAAGGTCAAAGATACTTACCAGACATAAATTATCAACAATGCAAACATGGCTCATTGATTTTCCATAAGAGCTCTTATAAATTTCCAAAATGACTCACTATCAAAACATAACCGAATATCTAATAACAAATTAACTACTATCAAGTTATAACTAAAACCTTTCACCACATTAGTTCAATTATAAGGCTTCTCTAAACAAAATGAGCAAGCCATCTTCGCATGGCTATAATGTATACAAAGTCGAAATATCATTCTACCTATAGTCTATCCTATACATGCCTTAAACCATGATGATATACAATCTTCTCAACTCACATAAAGACTCGATAGTGTGATGATATCTCCGGCCCTTCCAACTCGAGCTAAAGTATAAACCTATAAGAAATGGAAAAGAGAACACGGAGTAAGCTTCAATGCTTAGTAAGTTTTAAGCAATACAAACAATTAATTTATTTATAGATCGATTATTCAAATTTTCAAGAAATCATTCCTAGATAATTGCCATTTTGGCTAAGTATCCATGAACATAATGCATATTTAGCAAATTCACCTCACTTGAATCTGAAATCAATTAAAACCAAATATTTAAATCACAAATAAGATCATGAAAACTCAAAAAGCATCTCATTAACAAGTTTTAACCATGTTTGCAACAAAATCACAAATTCACTACAAGCTGTCTTCCTAAGCAATAGTCACTAAATTATTTATAACTGGAGCTAAGAAACTCCAAATAAAGTTCCATTAATTTTCCATGAAAATAGACTCATATATCTTCCATCCATAAAATTTTCAGAATTTTTTGTTTGACCAATCAATACCATATTTTTATTGAAGTTTCCCCTGTTTCACTGTTTGACTATTCTGACCACTTTTCACTACGAATCAAATTTCTCATTTTATAGAATTTGAAATATGTTATCGTTTATTTCATTTGAAACTAGACTCATTAAGGAGTCTAAGAATATAAATTTTATCTTATAACCATTTTTGTACCATTTATAATGATTTTCTGAAAACAGAACAGGGGACCTCGAAGTCATTTTGACTCTATTCCACGCCACTTCAAATATCTCATTATTGGAAATTCTTTTGGTCACACGGTTTCTTTTATAAGAAACTAGACTCATTAAGATTTCTTGACATAATTTATTCAGCTTCTAACTCAACTCCCACAATTTATGGTGATTTTCCGAAATTAGGTTACTGCTGCTGTCCCAAGCAGATTTATTACCCATTCTTGCATTCATTTTATTTAACATGTATATCACCAAATCAATCTCATATAACCTTTCACCATAACCGAATACACACATACACATATGAGATTTTCACATATACTTCTCATTTCGCATTCATGATTCAATTCCGATCAGTCTAACATATAAAAGTATATAATACATACCTGACCAACTTAATGTATTTGACATATTCAATGGTAGTTTACTACGAACATTCGAAATCATAATCTTACTCCAATCATCGGCATTACGTCTGCTAGTTTAAAACCCAAATCCAATCACCACCACAAAGCATGCAGGACTTTAAGCCTGGATATAATACCAGCACAAAGCCTACGGGACTTTAGCCCGGATATAACACCAGCACGAATGCCTTCGGGACTTAGCCCGGATATAACACCAGCACGAATGCCTTCGGGACTTAGCCCGGATATAATGTCACACCCCGTACCCGAGACCATTGCCGGAGTCGAACTCGAGGTGCTAACGGACTTAATTCCTTACTTAAACAGCTCATACAATTCATTTTTAAAATTTCCAGACGAGCTGGCTAACTGCATCACAGTCACTCTAAAAATCATATCTCGAGTTCCAAAACTCGAAATCCAATTCTGTAAATTTTTCCTGAAACTAGACTCATACATATATTTACTAATTTTTTTCTAGAATTTTTGGTCAGGCCAATTAGTACAGTTTATTAGTTAAAGTCTCCCCTATTTCAGGGTTCGACTACTCTGACCTTCATGCATTACGACTTAGATATCTCCCTGTACAGGGCTTCAATACTTATGCCGTTTGTTTCTAATGAAACTAGACTCAAAAAGGAATCTGTACATTTAAAGAATTACTTCTAATTATCTCTGGTTAATTTATGGTGAATTTCCAAAGTCAGAACAGGGGATCCAGAAATCGCTCTGGCCCTGTTTCACGAAAACTTAAACATCTCATAAAATACGGCTCATATGGTCGTTTCGTTTCTTTCATATGAAATTAGACTCATCAAGATTCGATTACATAATTTATTCATTATTTAATTCCATTTCTACTATTTTTAGTGCTTTTTCAAATTCACATCACTGCTGCTGTCAGCATCTATTTTAAGGTAAATTTTACCTATTTCATAGTTTTCCATGAATCAACTAGTAATTTGACATACATTATTTCCAAGTATAATCACGATTAGCCATGACATACGTAGCACCAATAGGACCATGATTGGCCATTCCAATGGCTAATCATTACCAAACATTTCCACACCACTTAATAACCATATCATAAGACCATATATACAAAATGATCATAATGTTATACTCAAAATATACAAGCCATTTTCGCATGGCTATACGAATATACATTACCAAAAGATACTTAATCAACAACAAAGGTCAGCCCTATACATGCCATTATCAAGTTCAGCTTAGATAGTGTGGATGACTTCGACTTTGACACTTCCGAGTCCGATAGCTGACGAACAAAATCTATAAAACCGAGAATTAAAGCAAAAGAATAAGCATTTCGATGCTTAGTAAGTTTTAAATAATAAAATCATTTAAAAGAATGGCATAATAATATCTAAGTTTGTTTGTTTCATCCTTTGGCCAAATAGAAAATAAATAAGGTACTACTTTTATCATTCATATCACAAAGGTGAAAGCAATATATATATCCAACTAAATTCATTCTATAGTCGAATACGTTCATCTCACATTTCCGTGTCAATCTCATGCATATACACCTACATCTCACATTTGTGAAGTTGAACTCTCTAATTCAGAACTCATACATCATAATCAGATCATAAACGTTCGAATGATTTTAAACAATGGTCTAAGCATCCCCACCAATTTCAAAGTCATAATTTAACATAATCATATTCTCAACGAGAGTAAATTACTTACCTAGTTATCTTACTGTAAGTAACACATTGGTTTAAAATTGTTTCAACATGTATTATATGATTTCTCGTACGAATATTTACGAGTTTTCAACTCAATATTATGCCGTCACAGACGCCCTTCGGAACCAAGCCCGATTCTTAGCGCTGACTCAAAAAGCCCTTCGAGACCAAGCTCGGATTATGACATTGGCCCGAAGGCCCTTGAAACTAGGTTCGGTTATGACACGGCTCAAAAGCCCTTCGAGACCAAGCTCGGATTATGACACTGGCTCAAAAGCCCTTCGAGACCAAGCTCGGATTTAAACCTCGATTAACATTCACACATATATGCATATATATATAATTGCTTTATCAAATCATAAGCTAAGTTCCAATACTTAAAGACTTACCTCGGATGTTGTCGAGCGATTTCAACACTATTCGATCACTTTTCCTTTCCCTATCCAACTTTGACCCCCTTGCTCTTGAGCTAAATAAGTATAAATAGAGATGTTTAATATTTTGATCAATAGTGTTTACTTATTATTCACATTCGGTAATCAAATATCCATCTCATTTTAATATATTATCATTACCACAATTAGTCTTAAACCTACCGATTTCATAACTAATATATGTTCATACACAAATGTTACTTTCACCAAATGCTCTTGTAATTAAAGTAATAACTTATCAATCGACTATCAAAACCAAATGTCATTATATTACTAGATATACATGCACCCACATACATAAGCTCAATAATCATAATATAACATCATGTAATTATATTATTTATGTGGCGAATATACTTGGTCATACATAACCATAAAAAAATCAAATTCAAATTTTTATTTCATTTGCTCACTAAACCGAATACACTTACCATGTTCACAAACACTCTTCAACGATTTCTTTTCTTTAGTCAAACACATAATTTTCCATCTCAAAATTTATTTTCCTACTAATTTAACTTACTCAGAGGTTGAATGCTACTTTAGCATTAAGCTTATATTCTCTTCGTTATTAAGTAATTGTTCATAGCTCAACTAGCATCCATTTTCGATTTAACACAAAAATTCATAACCGAATGTTGTTTATCTTAAGCTATCATTATATTATCAAAATTGAATTAATTAAACTCATATAAGCACTATCAAAACCAAAATCTATGTCTAGCATTACTCAAGGTTTATACTAAAAAAATCAATTACAAAGCGAATTTGTTCAAGTAACTCAACAAATCCACAGTCATCTATTTCATGTACAAATACTAACACTTAAGTATTAACTAGTTCAACTTCAAATAACCACAAAAAAACAACAATCTAACCCTTAATTTCTACTATGGCGAAAGCTTAAGACATTACCCAACTTAAAATTTTGTCATGGGTTAAGCAAAGAACTTAAGAACTAACTCAAAATATACTAAAATTTCAAGAATTAGCATGAACTACTCACCTTATTTTGAGTTCAAGATCACCGAATGGTTGTTCTTTTCTTTCTTTAGAATCGGCTAGGAAGAAACATGGATGAAGACTTTGTTTCTTTCACCCATTTCCTTCCTTTAATTATTATTTCTTTATTTTATTACATTCATCCATGATAATATGGCATCTAGCTAATTAAAGTTAATAGAAAATTCATATTTGATTATATAATTTGTAGCATGGCGGCCACTACCTATAGTTTGGCTAATTTGACATGCAAGTACAAGCACTTTCAACATATATTAATAGGCCACTTTAGCATTTGCCTAGCACATTTCTAAATTTTCTCATACAAGTCCTATTTAATAAATTTCACATACTATATACAAAATTTAAGCATGAATTTTTCACACATGCATATTCATATATAATAAGCATCAAATATGACTGTTAATTATTTTTATGACTCGGTTTCGTGGTCCCAAAACCACTTTCCGACTAGGGTCAAATTAGGGCTGTCACATATAACACCAGCACGAATGCCTTCGGGACTTAGCCAGGATATAATTCTCCATTATCATGCACATATATATATATATATATATATATATATATATATATTATAACACATTAGCATTTCATTTACATTACTTGAACACAAGCACAACGTGCTTATCAACCATTCCACTTTCGGCTCAATAGCCACATACAAAGAACACTATTTCGTTTCGCTATCCAACATGATTTCTATAACCATTCGGCTACAAGTCATATGCACAAATTATTTATCCCACTACGTAATTCAAGTAGAACCAATAGGTCACAATTTATTTATTATGCTTATATACCATGATTTTATCAAATCATAAGCTAAGTTTCATTACTCAAAGACTTACCTCGGATATTTTTGAACAGTGGCGAATAGGCTATTCGATTGCTTTCTCCTTTCCCTTATCAAATCTAGATCCTCTTTGCTCTTGAGCTTAATTTAAAACAATTGAATTCAATTAATTTCTAATCAAATAGGCGATTTAATATAATACATGTATATTATAAGGTTGAGGTACATATGACTTAATGATTAACTATCAAACACCATATGCATATATATATATATATATATATATATATATATATATATTCTCTAGTCATGCACAACCAAACATCTTACTTAGGCATTAACAACTTTATAGTTATATGCATATCTATGTTAAGACCAATTATATATTTAATAAATTCTACAAATATGGTTATTTATAATGACTAAATACCATTATATCTCAAGTTATACTTATAAGCACATCCACCTAAATACATTCGTACTTAAACATCATTCGACTTAATACTCATATAGTCACTAACATATTATTAATCAATTCCAAAGCCAAGAAGACATATTTAAACTTAGTACATTTTCACTCAAATGCAAAACTCATGTATCGAAATAATATTTCACATACATATACTAATCATTTAAAGAATATATTTCATTGTATATACGCATATATATAAGAACCATTCATAACATACTTATTACTCATTTACAAAGCAAAATACTTATATCACATTTATAAAATTACAAGCCGAATATAGCTATACTTACATCACTTAAACATCAACACTCAATTTCTTTGACAAAGCACATTTTCGAAAATGACAAGGCAATATAACAGCCTTTAATCCAACTTATAATTAATGCATATCACATTCCAAGCATTCACTCTATTCCATCATTTAAAATACAAACATTATTCAATAATTTCCTAGTTCAAATTCGGCAATTACACCAATACACAAGATGATTTATTATTATTATTGTTCATTCATTTAAACTACTTACAAATACCTTAAACTATCTCAATTATCAACCATTTGTAAATTATTCATTAAACTTGAAAACAACCATATACCTCTTTCATTTTCTACCATGGCCGAATGCTCAAGACACCACACAATTCCAAATTTGGTCATGGGTTAAGTAAAGAACTTAATAACTAACTCAAAATATGCTAAAAATCCAAGAATTATCATT
Organism: Gossypium arboreum; assembly: GCF_025698485.1. Lineage (NCBI taxonomy): Eukaryota > Viridiplantae > Streptophyta > Magnoliopsida > Malvales > Malvaceae > Gossypium > Gossypium arboreum. Next base: position 135,533,868 of record NC_069075.1, read on the forward strand.
AAACTTACCTTAATTTAGCTAACCACCATAGCCAAATTTCTCAAAGCTTTCTTTCTTCTAGATACGGCAATGGAGGAGCAAAATGGACTAACTTTGATTTCTCCTCCCACTAATCAATATTTTACTTTTCTTTATTCATTATTTCTTTTTTTTTTTGTAATCTAAAATATTAACATAAAATAAATATAATATGTTTTGATCAATAACATGGCCAGCCATTATCTAAAAGAATTTGCTAAATTGACATGCAAGTCCACCTTTTTAATAACATGCATAAATAGATCACCTTAAAAATTACCCATCACATTTCACAAATGTCTCACTTAAGTCCTATTTAAAATTTTCACATACAATTGACAAAATCAAAGCATGAGATTTTCACAAATGCATTTACACATATAAGAGGCATAGAATTTAACAGTTAATTATTTTTAAAAACTCAATTTTATGGTCCCGAAACCACTTTCTGACTAGGGTCAAATTAGGGCTGTCACATATACACAAAGTATACCTTTCCTTTTCAAATGGTATACACAAAGTATACATTTCCTTTTCAAATGGTATATACAAAGTATACCTAACATTTTCAAATAGTATACACAAAATATACCTTTCCTTTCCAAATTTGATAGCCGAAGCTATCCCTTTTCACATTCGATAGCCGAAGCTATCACTATTCACTGATCAGGTAACTGGAGCTACCACTTTTCACTAATCAGGTAGCCGAAGCTACTACTTTTCACTGATCAGGTAACCGAAGCTACCACTTTTCACTGATTAGGTAGCCAAAGCTACCACTTTTTACATTGTACATACAAGGCGTACATTTCCTTTTCATAATGAGATCAAAAGATTATCCTTTAGGGACAACCTTTATTGCAACATATGCAAGATCTCATATTCTCGGTAATCACCAATTTCTTTTAAATATCATATCCCATCAAATTTCTATTAACATCAAATTCAATACAATTATAAAAAATTATATTTCATGTATATCAATAATATCATGAATAATAGGCTTATTAAATCACGCGAACATACCTCGGATCCAGAAATGGCAATTTACCATTCTAGTCCATAACCTTGTATTTTCCTGATTTAAGCCCAAATCTCGATTTCTTTGATCTATAATATCATATTTAGTGTACTAATCAGTCACACTATTCCTATGGGTCTAAAAATCATATTTTTACAAATTTTCATTTTGACCCCTAAACTTTTGCATATTTGCACTTTTGCCGCAATGTTCGGAAATTAAAATTCTTCCTATTTATGTTTTATGATATGCTGATCATTTTTCCCTTCTATGGCAACATAAAATTCTTACTCTAACATGTACTTATGAACATTAGGTATTTTTACCGATTTTGTCGTTTTACTCGTTTTCACGTAATATCGCTTAGCAAAAGTTGTTTAACACAATTTCAAGCTTCATATTCTACCATTAAATATCAAAATACATGCATATCATTCATGGGTAAATTTTTAAACATAAATCCTAGCTCAAAATAATGGTAGAAATGAGCGAGATCATGTTCAAGGATTTCAAAATACATAGAACATTAAAAATAGAGCTCAGAATCACTTACTATTAAGCTTGGAAGCTTGTCCAAACCCTAAACATGGCTGCGCTTGGTACATTCCGCTGTAGCAAGAAGAAAGGGATACATTTGGGGTTTAAAATTTATCTTTTAATTCATTTTACCTCTAAATGACCAAAATGACCTTTTTACTATTCTTTCAAATTTTACCCAACCAAGGCCATTTTTGTCCAACAAGTTATAAAATGGTTTAATTATCATTTAAGTACCTTCCATTTAAAATTTCATGACAATTAGACACATCTAACATGTAAAACTCAATTTTTGCACTTTTTACAATTTAGTCCTTTTTACTAAATTAAGTGCCCAAACATTGAAATTTTCGAACGAAATTTTCACAAAATCATTTTGTGAAATCGTAGACCATAAAAATATAATAAAAAATAAATTTTCCTCATCGGATTTTTGGTCCTGAAACCACTGTTCTGACTAAGCCCAAAATCGGGATGTTATATTTCTCCCTTCCTTTAGGGATTTTTGTCCCCGAAAATCTCACCAGAGATGTCAAAGAACTTTCACTCAGGCTAAACTTTTACTACCTGTCTCTTTAAATTTTACATACAAAAATCATAAGTGGTATTCACTTTACAATACTTTTACTGAAACTTAATCTCTACCAGAAAGCTAATGTATTCAAAAGTCTGATCCATACCATCATGTTACATATACATTCACACCCGAATCTTTTGATATTCAAATAGTAAAACTAATCAGTCCATCTCAACCTCCTACTCCTTGTAATTTCACACAGTCCAATTATTTGTCAATTCAACCCTCAGCTACTCTTTATTTCAAGCCTCTTCTGGCTTTCCAAAGAAATCATGATATGAAACTCGGATCTCAATCCGATTAGTGGAGATTAAAATTCCATGATATCCAAAATTCATAAAGACACGAAATTCTATGAATCTGGTGAGCAAACATTTGGGTATACCAGCATAATTTACACATATCATAATGTTTAACAATGCTACATTTCACTTTCCTCTTTTAAGGACAGGAATGATCCAGACAAGAAAATCTATTTTAACCTTTTCTATTTCCTTCTAATTCCCAAACGGTAAAAATAATTCTGATGATTCTTGCTATACATTTTTAAACTTTCAATATTTCAAGAATTTGTACTCAAAGATAAACAATGATCGTTTTAGCATTTTTAAATACCCAGATTATCTTCACATTATCAATATCAGATCTTCTTATTGCATACGATTCTTTTAGGAAACATACACTTCTTAATTAGACTATCGTAGCGACGTAAAAAATTTTGCTTTGGTTACTAGTTGAGGCGATTATTTGAAAATTTTTGGAAAAGGAATTTCGGTTTTAAAGAGAAAAGGAGTCGCAACCGATCTTTTTTCTAGGTGTGATCAGACACTTGATAAATCCTCCTTTTTTAAAAGAAAATTTATTTTTGAACAAAAATGAAGGTCGAATTTGGGTCTACGCGAAGATCTAGAGAAAAATAGGGTTTAGGAGTCGGTTACGCAGGAGGAAGGTATTAGCACCCTCGCGGCGCCCAAAATTGGTATCTTGTTAAACACGCGTTGTCTTAATTCTCAAAAATACAACTTTAATTTAATATTTAATCGCGATCCGATTGAAATACGAGAATTTGAAATTTTTGGTTTTTTAGAAGGACGTCTCGTTTTTTAACACGAGCCAATGATATTCACCCAACATAGCGATGAAATCAGCGAGTTAGTGTTGAAATCGGTACGTTGTCTTATTTATTGAAATTAATTAAAAACATAAAAAATAATGTCATTCACAATAGGAATTTGTAAATGATGCAAACGAGGATACAATTAATGAAAAATATTAAAATACAATATTAGAATAAAAATAACAATAATATTCACAATAAAAAATGATAGGAAAAATGATGTTCTAATAATATAATAAAAGAAATAATACATTTGTAATAATAGCGAGAAAATATTAATATGTACATGAAAGATACACATGTATATGTATATGTTAATAATGATGATAATGATAATAATACTAGCAATAATAATGAAATACACAAAAAAAAGCAAATATAATATAATAATAATGTTAAAATAAAGTAATTAAAAATAGTACTATATATAATATATATATACATATATAATAAAATATACACTAATATTAATAATAATAATAATAATAATAATAATAATAATAGTAATAGTATTGAAATATAAAAAGCAAATATAATATAATAAAAATATTAAAATAAAGTAATTAAAAAATAATACTATGTATAAATATATATACATATACATATATAATAAAATATACACTAATAATAATAATAATAATAATAATAATAATAATAATAATAATAATAATAATATTGAAATACAAAAGGCACATATAATATAATAAAATATTAAAATAAAGTAATTAAAAATAATACTATGTATAAATATATATACATATACATATACAATAAAATATACACTAATATTAATAATAATAATAATAATAATAATAGTAACAATATTGAAATACAAAAGGCAAATATAATATAATAAAAATATTAAAATAAAGTAATAAAATAATACTATGTATAAATATATATACATATACATATACAATAAAAATATACAATAATAATAATAATAATAATAATAATAATAATAATAATATTGAAATACAAAAGCAAATATAATATAATAAAAATATTAAAATAAAGTAATTAAAAATAATACTATGTATAAATATATATACATATACATATACAATAAAATATACACTAATAATAATAATAATAATAATAATAATAATAATAATAATATTGAAATACAAAAGGCAAATATAATATAATAAAAATATTAAAATAAAGTAATTAAAAATAATATTATGTATAAATATATATACATATACATATACAATAAAAATATACACAATAATAATAATAATAATAATAATAATAATAATAATAATAATAATAATAATAATAATAATAATAATAATAATAAACGTAAAAATAAATAATAGAACAGCAAAAAATGATTAAAAGGACCGAATTGAACTTAAAGTAGAAATTTGGGGCGAATTTGAAATAAAAACATAAAAGAGGGACGTATCCGAACACGCGAATAACATGGAGGGACCAAAGGAGAAAATACCCCCTCCCTCCTAAACGCAGTATTTTACACAGGACCAAAATGAGGAAAAAACAAAATTACTGGGCAAAATTAAAAATAACGAAAGTCTTAATCATAAAATTGTAGAAAAGCGGAAGGGTTAAATACGCAAATAGCCCATTTTCCAAAAACACGCGGATCCTAAACAGGTCGGGTCAGGTCGGGTCGATCCGGTCCAGGTCAAAACAACGTCGTTTTGGGTGTTAATGGCCAACCCCAAAACGACGTCGTTTTAGGGGGCTATAAAAGTCAAGTTTTTGAGAAAAAAAATTCATTTCCCCATTTGTGTCTAAAAAAAGCTTCATTTCTCTCTTTTCTGGGTTTGCCCGAGAATCCGTGAGTCCTCACCGGTCCACCGCCATAGTCCTTGGCCTTGTCTAAAAAAAAGCTTCATTTTCAGTTTTTTTTCTTTTTTTGTATTTTTTTATATGCTTTTGATGTGTATAGATGAGGGAATATATTAAAAAAAACGAGACGAAAATAAAAATAAAAAAATAAAAAATCACCTTAAGTTTTGATACTTTTGACTTTCCGATTTCTGATGTTAGGGTTTGATGTATCACTATTTCTTTGCTTTGATATTGCTAGAATAAGATTTGAATGTTTTTTTTTTGTATTTCTCAAAAAAATTTGTCGAATCCCCAAATGATTTTTTGTTTGGCTTTTTATAGCCATTTTGCATCAATTTTTATCATCTGCTGTCTTTTCTTCTCTAGTTTTGCAGGTGTAAGTGGCGGTGGAGCAGGTGGCGGTGGGTGGTGGAGGCAGACCTAGGTGCGGCGCACCTAGGTGTTAGGGGGCTAGGGTTTTTTGTTTAGTTTAGGTGTTGGGCTTTGGGGCTGCTGTAATTGGGTGGGTAGTTGGGTTAGTTTAACGGGTATTAGGGTTTAGTTGGTTGGGGTTAAATTTGGGTTTAGTTGGTTGGGGTTTTGAGTATTGGGTTTTAATGGGTTTAGGGATTTGGGTTTTGGATATTGGGTTTTAATGGATAGTTGGGTTTGGGGTTTAGGTTAAAATAGGCCCGGGCAATTTGGGCCTTCTACAGCTGCCCCTCTTTGCTCGTTGTCGTGTAACGATAATAGAGCAAAGACATTTAAGAAAGACCAAATTTTCCCGGTTTCACTGAGTCTTGACTTCATTGGTGATCCTCTTCTTCAGGTAGCTTCATTCCAGTCCACCACCGCAACTTCAGAGATATGACTCGTAGCTTCACTTTGCTTGCTTCTTCAGGGGTATGAGGTTCCTAGCTTCGATCTGCTTCGCTGCTCCATTGCAACTTCAGGGAGGTCTAATATCTTCGGTCCGCTCCACTACAACTTCAGGGTTCCGCTACAACTTTATGGAGATAAGACTTGTAATTTCAACCTACTCCACTACAACTTTAGGGAGGCCAAATCTATATATTCGATTAGCTCTAATCTTTATTCTTTATTGAAAAACAAATATCGAGAATAGCTCGGCATACAAACTGACGTTCAACTCATCTCTCGAATTATGAGTTAATCTTTGAAAAAGTAAAAAATTGAAAATACCTCAGTGTGTGACCTGAGGCTCAACTCACCTCTCGCAATATAAGTTGATTTTTTTGAAAAATAGAGACTAAAAGGCTCAACTCATTTCTCGCAAAATGAGTCGATTTTTTTTGAAAAAAACATAAATTGAAAATACCTCAGTACGTGATCTGAGGCTCAACTCACCTCTCGCAATATGAGTTGATTTTTTTTTAAACATAAATTGAAGATACCTCAGCGTGTGAACCGAGGGTCAACTCACCTCTCGTAATATGAGTTGACTTTTTTTGAAAGATAGAAACTAAAAATACCTCAGCGTGTGACCCGAGGGTCAACTCACCTCTCGTAATATGAGTTGACTTTTTTTGAAAAATAGAAACTAAAATTACCTCAACGTGTGACCCGAGGCTCAACTCACCTCTCGCAATATGAGTTGATTTTTTTTTTGAAACGTAAATTGAAAATATCTCAGTGCGTGATTTGAGGCTCAACTCACCTCTCGCAATATGAGTTGATTTTTTTGAAAAACAGAGACTAAAAATACCTCAGCGTGTGATCTGAGGGTCAACTCACCTCTCGTAATATGAGTTGACTTTTTTTGAAAAATAGAAACTAAAATTACCTCAACGTGTGACTCGAGGCTCAACTCACCTCTAGCAATATGAGTTGATTTTTTTTTGAAACGTAAATTGAAAATATCTCAGTGCGTGATTTGAGGCTCAACTCACCTCTCGCAATATGAGTTGATTTTTTTGAAAAACAGAGACTAAAAATACCTCAGCGTGTGACTCAAGGCTCAACTCACCTCTCTCAATATGAGTTGATTTTTTTTTTGAAACGTAAATTGAAAATACTTAGTGCGTGATTTGAGGCTCAACTCACCTCTCGCAATATGAGTTGATTTTTTTGAAAAACAGAAACTAAAAATACCTCAGCATGTGACCTGAGGCTCAACTCACCTCTCGCAATATGAGTTGATTTTTTTTTTGAAACATAAATTGAAAATACCTCAGTGCGTAATTTGAGGCTTAACTCACCTCTCGCAATATGAGTTGTTTTTTTTGAAAAATAGAGACTAAAAATACCTCAGCGTGTGACCCGAGGCTCAACTCACCTCTCACAATATGAGTTGATTTTTTTGAAATGTAAATTGAAAATACCTCGGCATGTGACCCGAGGCTCAATTCACCTCTCGCAATATGAGTTGATTTTTTTGAAAAACAGAAATAAAAATATCAGGATACCAAAACATATCATTTGGTGGAACTTCAGGTGTCTTTTTCCTTGATCCAGTATAAATATCATCAAAACCTCTCGCTCTGCTAGAGTAGCTGCATATGTCATGCATGATGTTATCATGATATGCGCATGCTTGTTTGAAATGCCTGTATGCCTACATGATTATGCTATGTGTCTTGGACTTGTTTTTCATATATCTCTTTTCGTCACGATTCTTGTGATGATCTGCATTCATTGCTTCGATTTTTGACTTTCTCTTTAGGCTTTGTACCCATTCTCTAGCTTTATGAGTAATCTGTGTTTCTCAGATATCACTCTTTTTCCCCCTGTTGAACTTTGTCCTTGCTTTGATGCTTTTGTACTTATTGAATTCTTATCCGGATAATGCTCAACATTTCTTTTGTTTAGAGTATGTCATTCTACTATTTATCATTCAAATAAACCATACAATGAGATGCATGAAAATGGTCAGGTAGGTACAAAAGAGATACTTCTCATTTATTTATTTCGAAGGTAACAAACAAAAAGGTTAACCAAGGATAGTAAAAAAGTATCATAAAGAAAAGGGGATCACATTCAGTAAATACAAATGCTCTAGATATTCAACGCATGATCTCTTCCACGTTACTTAATCAAGAATCTTTTTGAGCATGGCTTCTTACGTAGAAGATTTCGAGCTTTCAGAGATGCTTCAAATACTATAGCCTTGCCGTTTGACCCACCATTCAAATCGCCTTGCTCTTTAAGCCCAAGTTTGCTTCATTAGGACTCCCTCTCAGGTTTTCATCCTAATCCTTTTTGTTCATCAAGACGCCCTTTTCAGGTTTTCGCCTTGATCCTTTTTTTTAGGCATAATATTTCTTTACAGCATCTGAGTTCACTGGGTTAGGTAACTCTTTCCCATCCGTCTCAGTGAGAATCAAAGCTCCACCTGAGAAAGCCTTCTTTGCGACATATGGTCCTTCCCAATTTGGTGCCCATTTTCCTCGAAAGTCTTTTTGTATTAGGAGAATCTTTCTCAGCACGAGTTCTCCTTCGTGGAATTCTCTTGACCGTACTTTCTTGTCATGGGCTACGATCATTCTCTTCTGGTATATCTGTCCATGATAGATTGCCTTCAAAAGTTTTTCTTCGATAAGGTTTAATTGGTCATATCGAACTCGAACCCACTCTACTTCCTCTAGTTTCGACTCTATTAAGACTCGTAGAGAGGGGATCTCAACTTCGATGGGTAGTATAGCTTCTGTTCCATAGACCAGAGAGAAAGGATTTGCTCCCGTAGATGTCCGCACAGATGTGCGATATGCATACAAAGTGAACGGTAGCTTCTCGTACCAGTCTTTATATGTCTCGGTCATTTTCCCAATAATCTTCTTAATATTCTTGTTGGCCGCTTCAACTGCTCCATTCATTTTCGGGCGATAGGGTGAGGAGTTATGATGCCTTATTTGAAATTGTTCACACACTTCCTTTATCATCTTATTGTTCAAATTTAAGCCGTTATCTGAAATGATCCTTTCAGGCAAACTATATCGACAAATGATTTCCTTTTTTAAGAACCTGCAAACTGCAATCTTCGTCACATTAGCAAAAGAAGCGGCTTCTATCCATTTCGTGAAGTAATCTATCACAACAAAAATGAATCGGTGTCCATTAGAAGTTTTTGGGGAAATTGGCCCTATAACATCCATGCCCCACATAGAAAAAGGCCACGGAGAAGTCATGACATGAAGGGGCGAAGGGGCTACATGAATTTTATCACCATAAATTTGATATTTGTGGCATTTTTGTGCAAAACTAATGCAGTCACTTTCTATCGTCAGCCAGTAATAACCGAGTCTTATTGTAATGCCCCCTTACCCGAGACCGTCGCCGGAGTCGAGCACGAGGCATTACTAAACTTATTTGAGCACTTAAACAAATTCGGACAAGCTGTCCAACTGCGTCATAGTTGCTTAAAAATTCATATCTCGAGTTCCAAAACTCGAAATCAAATTCTGTAAATTTTTCCTTAAACTAGACTCATATATCTATCTACTAATTTTTTTCTACAATTTTTGGTTAGGCCAATTAGTACAGTTTATTAGTTAAAGTCTCCCCTGTTTTAGGGTTCGACTGCCCTGACCTCTGTGTATTACGAATCAGATATCTCCCTATACAGAGTTTTAATGACTATTCTGTTTATTTCTAATAAAACTATACTCAATAAGGAATCTGTACATATAAAGCATAACTTCTAATTATATTTGTACAATTTATGGTGAATTCCCAAAGTCAGAATAGGGGATCCAGAAATCGCTCTGGCCCTGTTTCACAAAAATTTAAACTTCTCATAAAATATAACTCATATACCTGTTTTGTTCCATCCATATGAAAATAGACTAATAATTATTCAATTCCATATTTTATTCATCATCTAATTGTATCTCTACTATTTTTAATGATTTTCAAACTCACATCACTGCTGCTGTCGAATCTATTTTATGGTAAATTTTGCCTATTTCATGGTTTCCATGGATTAGCTAGCAATTTAGCATACATAACACAAATATGATCATGATTAGCCATTCCAATGGCTAATCATTACCAAGCATTTCCATACCACTCAATATCCATATCATAAGACCATATATACAAAATGATTATAATGCTATACATGCCATACTCAAAATATACAAGCCATTATGCCAAGATGGTATACGGATAGTGTGAGTGGGCCTCAATTATTCTCGATTTCCGAGCTGGCTTGTCAAAACTATAAGGAATGAAAAGGAGGAGTAAGCATAAATGCTTAGTAAGTCCATATGAAATTAATAAGCAATTACGAACATGCTTTTAAGATAAAACACCACAATTGTACAATTATACATACTCAGCTTAAACTGTTTTATCGAGATACATTTACTAAATAATTTATTTCTGGAGCTAAAAAACTCCAAATTAAGTTCCGTTAATTTTCGTTGAAACTAGATTCATATACCTTTCTGCCATAAAATTTCCAGAATTTTTGGTTTAGCCATTTAGTACAGTTTATTCATTAAATTTTCCCCTGTTTCGCTGTCCAACAGTTCTGATCTCTCTTCACTAAAAATTATTTATCTCATAATTCGGGACTTGGATGATGTTCTCGTCTATCCCTATTGAAAATAGACTCGATAAGGATTTTAAATATATAAATTAAAACTCATAATTATTTTTGTACAATTTCTAATGATTTTCTAAAATCAGAACAGGGGATCTCGAATCATTCAAACTCTGTCTCACAACAATTTAAATATCTTATAACATAAAATCCAATTGCATGCACCGTTTCCTCTATATGAAACTAAACTCATCAGGATTTAATCTCATATTTTATTCAGCCCTTAACTCAATTTCCACAATTTATGGTGAATTTCAAAATATACACTACTGCAGTAACCCAAAGCGCCAAGGCCATATTTATTCATTCACCACTATTATTCACTAAATCCATACAATATCATTTCATCCATCATGGTAAGAACACATAATTATGCTTCATAAGCATAGATCCATAATCTCAATGTCATCAAGTATCAAGAACTTAATTCCAAATCGTGTCATTTTCATAGTATTCACCAATTCTTAATCTTTTGGGCCATTTTACATTTTCGTTCATAATCAAATTAGGGAACGATTACGAATTGAGTACCTCATTATCACAATGCCATAGTAAAACTATGGTCTTGCACATAGTCACATATCACATACCGAGGCCATAGCCCAGCCATGGTCTTACACGGATCACATATCACACCGATGCCATATCCGGATATGGTCTTATCTGATAGCACATATCACACCGATGCCATATCCCGGATATGGTCTTATATGGAAGCAAATATCACATCTCTCCGAAGCCATAGCCCAGCTATGGTCTTATACGGAAATCATATTTCACATGCTGCCATGGTCCAACCATGGTCTTTTCCGTCAATTCATCTCAGCCACTGAATGAAAGTACTCAAGTCCGTTGTTCCATTTAATTTGTACTTTATTCAAATATCATTTTAGAATTATCACAGTTTGATGACATTTTATATGCAATAATATACTATATCATTCATGAAATTTTCATTTCAAAACATTAAATTACACATTGCATTATTAAAAATCATATGAACTTACCTCGATATAAAATATTAGCAATCGAGCCTATTCCTCGTAAACTTTATTTTTCCCTCGATCATGACTTGAATCTCGTTTCTCTTGATCTATAATATAAATTATTTCTACTCATTAGCATTTATTTGATTTCTATTTCACTTCACAATTTATGCTGTTCAAAGTTCAAAATTGCACTTTTACCCCAAAATTTACAGTTTTTACAATTTAGTCCCTACTCAATTCACCCATAAATTGAACTAATTTTTCTCAATTAACACTTTATTTTATCATTATAAACTATTTCACAACCTTTGATATTCTGAATTTCAACAGCAACATCTAATTCACAATTTTTTTCACAATTAGGTCCTAAATACCATTTTCTATCAAAATGACTTAATAAAACAACCTTAATATGAAATTAGAACTTCAATTTCATAATAATTCATCATATACTGCCCTTACTCAGCCAAGGTAACTTCCAATTTCACCCACCAAATCAAAAACTAATGAATTAGATGATTGGACCTAATTGTAAAAGTCACAAAAACATAAAAATTACTAAGAAATAGTAAAAATTGAACTTACATGGTGCAAAAATATGAAAAACCAGCATAGGAGACCTGCTACGGCGTTTCTGGCTGAGAAAGATGAAGAAATGTCTAGATTTTTCAATTACATCATTATTTAATTACTAACTTTTATGCTATTTCCAATTTTGCCCCTTGTTCACATTGTTTTCTTGCTTATTTCATACCCAAACCGTCCAGCCATTAACCTTTGGGTCTAATTGCTCTTTAAATCCATCTTTTAAATACTTAAGCTATTTAATCACATCTCACAAATTTTGCACTTAGTTCAATTTAGTCCTTTTCACCTAATTAATTATCAAACCTTAAAATTTCTTGTGAAACTTTAATACTAACTTATTTACACTCCATAAATATTTCTAAAAATATTTATGGCTCGGTTTATGAATTTGAGGTCTCGATACCTCGTTTTTATTCCGTTTTATCTACAACTTCCTATACTACATAATTTCATTTAATATCCAAATGACCAAAATGCCCTTACTACTAAACTTTCCAAAAATTCCATCCATGTCCAATTTTTGTCCATAGACTTACAAATTGGTCAAATTGCTCTGTAAGGACCTCTAATTAATAATCTAATTCAATTTTATGCAAAATGCTTCTAGAACACAAGTTTTGCAATTTATTCAATTTAGTCCCTAATTTCAAATTAAGCACTTTATGCATAGAATTTCTTCATGAAATTTTCACACAATCATGCAATCATATCATAGACCTCAAAATAATTATAAAAAAAAATTATTTCTATCTCAGATTTGTGGTCTCGAAACCACTATTCCGACTAGGCCCAAAATTAGGATATTACACTTATAATTTTCCTGGCCATAGTGAAACCATTGGCATGTGTCCCGCAAATTCCTTCACGAACATCTTCAAGTATTTTTCTAGCTTCAATAGCATCTACGTATCTCAAGAGCACTTGGTCTTTTCCTCTTTTATACAGAATGTCCCTATCAAGAACAAATCCTACTGTCATTCTTCTGATTGTTCTTTTATTGTTTTCATTTGCTTGTTCGAGATACTTTTGATTCTTGACATATTCTAAGATATCAGGGAACCATGGCCGTCCATCTGGCTCTTTTTCAATGCTGAAACAATATGCAGGGACTTCATATATGCTCATTTGAAGAGGCATTATTTCTGTTTCTTTGTTCGCTTTAAACATTGAAGCTAAAGTGGCCAGGGCATCAGCCAATTGGTTTTCTTCTCATGGAAAGTAATTAAATGTTATTTCTTTGAATTCTTTAATCAGTACTGCCACTAGATCGCTGTATTTAACTAATTTCGAATCTCTCACTTCCCAATATCCACGGATTTGGTATATCACCAACACTGAGTCTCCGTACACCTCTAAGATTTCGACGTTTCGTTAAATAGCTACACGAAGTCCCATGATACAGGCCTCATATTCCGCTATATTATTGGTACAGAAGAAATTCAGCCTGGTAGTGAACGGATAATGGTTCCCTTCTGGTGACACTAAGACTGCTCCAATCCCATGCCTCAATGTATTCGATGCACCATCAAAGCTCATCTTTCATGACTTCTCTTTGGATGACTCACATTCTTTTCCCGTAATGTACATCAAGTCTTCATCTGGGAAATCAAATCTCAATGGCTCGTATTCCTCTGTTGTTCGAGTTGCTAAGAAATCAACTATTGCACTCCATTTTATCGACTTTTGGCTCACATAGATGATGTCGTATTCTGATAGTAGGATTTGCCATCGTGCCATTCTTCTTGAGAGTGCAGGTGATTCCATCATATACTTTATTGGGTCCAGCTTTAAAATTAACCATGTCATATGATACAACATATATTGCCTGAGCCTCCGAACTACCCAAACCAAAGCGCAACAGAATTTTTCAATTGACGAGTACTTTACCTCATACTCTGTGAACTTTTTCCTGAGATAGTAAATCGCCTTTTCTCTTTTTCCTGACTCATCATGTTACCCCAGTACGCAACCCATTGAATTTTCGAACACAGTCAAATACAATATTAACGATCTTCCTGGAGTTGGTGGTATTAGCACGGGGGACTAGACAAATACTGTTTTATCTTGTCAAAAGCCACTTGGCACTCTTCGTTCCATTCTCCCAGATTATGTTTTCGAATGAGTCGAAAAATTGGGTCACACTGGTTGGTAAGTTGAGTAATGAACCGAGCGATATAGTTTAACCTCCCTAAAAATCCTTTAACTTCTTTTTGCGTGTGCGGATGTGGTAATTCTTGTATGACTTTTATCTTATCTGGATCAACTTCGACCTCTCTCACTAACGATGAAGCCTAGTAATTTTCCCGAGGTAGCCTCAAACGTATATTTGGCTGGATTGAGCTTCAGCTGGAACTTTCTCAGTCTTTTGAACAACTTCTTGAGGTTTCCAACATGCTCTCTTTCCCCCTTGGATTTGGCGATCATATCATCGACGTAGACTTCTATTTCTTTGTGCATCATATCATGAAACAACATCACCATGGCCCTCTGATATGTTGCCCCAGCGTTCTTTAATCCGAATGGCATCACCTTATAACAGAATATTCCCCACATCGTTACGAAAGTAGTTTTCTCCATATCCTCAAGAGCCATCTTTATCAGGTTATAACCCGAGAATCCATCCATGAACGAAAACAATGAATGTTTGGCTGTGTTATCCACCAATGTATCGATGTGTGGCAAAGAAAAATTATCTTTAGGACTTTCTCGATTCAGATCACGATAATCCACACACATTCGTACCTTACCGTCTTTCTTCGGTATTGGGACTATGTTAGCTACCCATTGTGGATACTTGAAGACTTGTAGGAAGCCAGCATCAAATTGTTTCTTGACTTCTTCTTTTATCTTTAACAATATTTCAGGTCTTATTCGTCTTAGCTTCTGTTGAATAGGTTTGCATTCTGGTTTCAGTGGGAGTCTATGGACCACTACATCCTCATCCAATCCTAGCATGTCCTGATACAACCATGCAAACACATCTTTGTACTCATGAAGCAAAGCGATCAAATCATGTTTGGTGTTATTCGAAATGGAGGTCCCAATATTCACTTCTTGTCTTTTTTCTTCATTTCCCAAGTTTACTATCTCAACAGATTCTTGATGAGGTAGAATCTGTTTATCCTCTTGTTCTACCATTCTTAGTAAGTCAGGAGATGAGACATAGTCTTCAACATTTTCCTCAGCTTCGAACTCTCCTAAACAAATAGCTTTTTCAAAATCGATTTCAAGATTTGTAATGGGTTTGTTCATATCGTTGATATCTGAGCATCTGAAAGTTGAATGGAAAAGAAAACTATAGAGGAGCATCAAAGTATTGGGACCAATAAGCATAATGGCATGATGTGAGATATATGCAATGACAGGCTGTGAGAAGAGGGAAAAAGTATGAAGTTAATGAGAATGAAAAGACCATAACAAAATGCATCTCCATTAATGTTCATTTAAATGAAAAAGAGCAAATCATAAGCTCTTACAAAAGAATCCCTACTATTACTTAGGGACACACAAAAAGAAGAGTGTTAACATTGAGTATTACTCTGGAGAAGACTTAGAAACTACAAGGAGATCCACAACAGTCCAATGTTTCAAAACAAATCCAAGAGGACAAGGGCGTATCATTGAAACATCTTTAATTGCATCATCTCTGTTGTCAATGACATTTATACTGACATTCTGAAGACCCCTTTCAATTAATAACAGCGTGCTTCGTGGATTATCTTGCCCAGGGTATATCATTCTTGCAGATGTAAATGTTTTTGACAAAGGAGGGTACGTTGTGGGCTCCCATTCTAATTCTCGGCCTAAGGCTCTTGCAATCTGCCTTTCTCGATCTTTCTGCAACTGTTTTCTTCTTTGTCGCATATCTAGTTCGAACCTTAAACCATATCGAGCCTTATGAGGCACAGGTTTGAGAGCTCTAACTATCCCTTGCTGATATCTTCCAAAACCTTTCCTCGCTCGGGCTCCCTTTCCCACAGTCAGCTTAATTCCTATCTTGGTATTCCTTAACAGCTTAAGTGTGGGAATTTTATTTCCTTCAGCAACGAACGTAGCATTGATGAATTCGAAGGAACGGAAGGAACATTCTACTGCATCTTTACTTACTTCGAGGTATGGTGTATCAACAGAGATAGATGCGACAATGTCTTCCTCACCCACGACAGTGACCAAGAGACCATCCATGATAAACTTCACTTTTTGATGGAGAGATGAAGGAACTGCCCCAGCGGAGTGGATCCAAGGTCTTCCTAAAATACAATTATACGAATGCGTGATGTCCATGACCTGAAACTCGATGTCATATATATAGGGGCCCACTTCTAGAGGAATTTCGATTTTTCCCATGACTTCTCGTCTTATCCCATTGAATACTCTTACTGTAGAGTGATAAGGCCTTAGATAAGATATATCAATTGGAATTCTAGAAAGCGTGGCCAAAGGCATGACATTGAGTGCTGACCCGTTATCAATGAACACATTTGGTATTATATAACCCTTGCAACGGGTTGTGATATGCAATGCTTTTACGGAGCCCCTACCATTTGGCGGTATTTCGTCATTACTGAAAGAAATAAAATTATCCGCGTTCATGTTATTCACCCATCTATCAAGTTTTTCGATAGATATATTGCTTGCCACATAAGCTTGATTTAACACTTTCAGCAGAACATTCCGATGTGGTTCTAAATTCAACAGTAAGGATAATACCGAGATTCGTACCGATTGTTTGCTTAATTGTTCCACGACGTTATATTCATTATGCTTGATGAACTTCAAGAATTCACGTGCTTTCTCTTCATTCACAGACCTTTTAACTTCTTGTTCGGATGGAGTCTCAAGTTCGACCTCGGCCTCATGTATCAGTGCCTTTCCTTTCTGCTTTAAGTCATTAGTCTTTTTCATGGATTCGACCACTTTAGAATAACACCTCCCGCTGCGGGTGAAGTGTCCTACTTTGCCAACATTTTCGGTCGTGACTTTGGATTTTTTACCTTTAGGTGTGATAATGTTGACATCATAATTCCATGGTACTGTCTTATTGTCTTTGTAAGGGAAAGGAGGTGGTACTTCAATTATCATCTTTGGTTTCATTTACTCCTTTTTTTGCATCGTAATAAATCACCAATGGTCGATCGGCACTATAAGGGAAACCTGATGATTAATTATCAGAAGTGCA
Source organism: Gossypium arboreum (assembly GCF_025698485.1). Lineage (NCBI taxonomy): Eukaryota > Viridiplantae > Streptophyta > Magnoliopsida > Malvales > Malvaceae > Gossypium > Gossypium arboreum. The sequence continues at coordinate 135,551,257 of NC_069075.1, forward strand.
TACTTCTCCTTCATCGGCCTCTTCTATTTTGTTAAAGATCTTGACTTCCTTGTTGTCTATCATATCTTGAAGTAGTTTTCTGAATCCTTTACAAGACTGGATGTCATGGCCCTCGATCCCATGAAAATCACAAAAACATTGACTTTTTGTATTTCCTTCTTTGAAAATTCTGTTGGGATGACAGAACAGCCCCTTTTCAACCATTACCTCCCAAATCTTTCGCAAAACACAACTTTTGGCACGCCACCTGTCTTCTTTTGTCGCCGCGCTCACGTTCCCTTCAGTGTGGTTAGGGAGCGGGTTTCCAACCGTATTGCTAGCACCATCAAATCGTAGAATGCCTGCATCAATAAGACCTTGAATGCTCATTTTAAAGGCCAAACAATTTTCTGTAGAATGCCCCTGGTTTCTAGCGTGGTACATGCAACTAGCATTAGAATCGTAGCATTTTGGGTATGGAGGCTTCAGGGGTGCCATATAATGTAGGGATATTAATTGTTTTTCCAAAAATTTTGGGTACAACTCTCCGTATGACACTGGATTGGGGTGAACTAGGGTTTTTCAGGATTGGATTTTATCGGTCTTTGTTCATTTTTGGGTTGACTTTGAGCAGGCATGGTATTTGGTGGGAACATAGCAAATGGTCTTTGGTTATCTATGGCGTAGACGGGGTAAGGAGGAGGTGCTTGATAGTAAGAGCTTTGGGGAGGATAATAAAAGTTTGGAGGTGGGCGATATCGAGGTCGTGGCTGGACTGGGTAAGGATTAGAAGTGTGGTGGCTTTCAGTTCCCACCATATGGGCTTCTGCCTCTTTTTTCTTTACAGGTGCTACCCTTTTCGAGCTCTCGGAACCTTACATCCTTCCACTTTTGATGGTATTTTATATAAGTTCCTTGGATATTACAATATCTGCGAAGTCTTTCGTGGCACTTCCTACCAACTTATCATAAAACGGTGCTTTCAAAGTGTTGATGAAGAGGACCATTATTTCAGTTTTAGTCAATGGGGGTTCTACTTGAGCCGATATATCCCTTCACCTTTGTGCGTATTACCTAAAAGTCTCCGTTGACTTCTTTTCCATCATCTGCAGAGTTGGCCGATCAGGTACCATGTCAGATACATGCTTGTATTGTTCACAAAATGCTGACGCCAAGTCTTTCCATGATCAGATCCTTTCTCTACTAAGTTGATTATACCATCGAAGGGCCGATTCGACCAAGCTGTCTTGGAAACAGTGTATTAACAATTTATCTTCATTTACGTAACCAGTCATCTTCCGGTAAAATATGACAAGATGCGCCTTTGGACATTTCGTTCCATCATATTTTTCAAAATCTGGCCTTTAAATTTTGGAGGTAGAACCAGATCGGGCACCGAACTAAGCTCTTTGGCACTTAGTGCAGAGAAGGTTTCAACACCTTCTATCGCCTTGAGCCTTTCTTCCAAGATCCTATACTTGTCTTGGGCATCACGATTATCCATTTTTAACATGGTTATTTCTACCGGATCATCCAAATCTAGAACATTAGGATCAACAGGATTAGCTCCTAGGTTTGATACGAATATACCTTGCCCTAGATGAGCAGGGGGTACGGGTCGTTGCTCCAAGCTTGCAGGTTCTCCTTGAGGACATTCTCTTTGCATTACATGTGCATGAGGTGGAGTGAATCCTGGGGGATAGAGCAGATCCTGATCATGATTAACTCTCGACTGAGGCTCCATAGTGTTAGGGCTTTACTAGGTCCATTTCCGTTGACCAAAGCTATCATCATCTCCACTATTTTGGCCATCTGATCTCTTTGCTCGAGCGATTCCTCTCGAGATCTTAACATCAGATCTCTTGCTTCCTGTTGTGACTTGGTCAGCTACTCTTGCAATTCTCTTTGGGTTCTTTATATCCTTTCAATTCTCTTATTGAACTCGACTTCCATAATTCTAGCTTTTCGACGCGTCCTATAAGAATGGTGTGATTCCAGACTTGTAGTGTTACAACTTAGGATTATACGATTTTAGCCTCAGTGAATGATTATAGTGATATGTACATGCAATGAACGGATGAATGGATGAATGACAAATGAATGTTAGTCATGAATGAATGTGCAAGAATTTGGTGTTGATTTCAAGATGGCCCCTACTTAGGCATTTCATTAATCAAAAGAGTCTATTACAAAACGTTTCGCTATTTTTGATTCAACAGCTACACAAATTTTTTAGCCACATTGCCTTGTTTCTTCACTCGTTCTAAGAATTCTGATTTGCTTAATCTTTGACTCGGAGGGAATTGGCAACTGAGAACTTCGGCTTCATCTGATAATTGCACAACTTGTATAGCCACCTTGCAAATTTCATTGATCAAAAAGCCGAGTTGCATTTCCTTTTCTTGGAAAGCTCTTTCGTAGGCGTGAGTGTCTCTGTCGTACTGACTATTCTTTTCTTCCAGGGCTTTTAGGAGATTATCCAACTATTGCTGTTGAGCTTGCAGTGTATTTTCTAAATCTCGTACTTTCCCTCTTAGCTTTTGATGTTTAGACTAACTAGTCATTAGTTCTGTAGACACGGTTTCATATTCAAGATTCTTCTTTTTTAACTCTATCACAGCACGCTCAACTTTTTCCTCTTCTTTCTTCGCTTTCCCTCTCTAGAATTCCATCCCACCTTTGATATTGCTAATTTCTTCCTTCCATTCTGCTGACGACTTGCCAAAACCACTATTTTTTATAGTGTTTCTTAATTTCTTATTTTCCAAATGAAGATCCCTTAAATCGTTTCTTACGATCTCAGCCTCTCTTTCAACTTTTCCGGTTTTAGATTTTTCAATTTGAATGTCGATCTTCACCTGGTAGTTTTCCTCTTGAAGAGTACTGATATCTCATAACAACTTAGCCTTTTCACGTTCGAATTCATGTCTTGCTATTTCCAGCTCGGACGGTATTTCTTCTGAGAAATGATTCTGAAAAGTATAATCTATCGGTGAGATTTGTTAACTATTCACTCGTCGTTGTCTTTATATGTCATAATCTTGAGTGATGGTATCAGCGTAGAGAGCTAACCCCATTAGGTGAATTTCTTTCTAAGACTTTGCAGTATTTCGGACTCTTTTCATGTAACCCTCACCTGTAAAGGCAAACTCAGACTGTGCCAATTCTCCGGAAGCGGGTATGAACTGTCGTGAAGCAAACTGTCTTTGAACCATTAATGGGGCATATCCAACTCCTCCTCATAATCCTAGTAAATGCACCCAATCTTGGCTTCCACATTTGTATAATAGAACTGAAGGACGGATCCATGGTGCTCTCCAGGTTATATATTTGGTACGAAGGTTCTGAAAAACTGAAACCCAATGCTGTTTGGTGACATTCTTTGGCCAATCTTTCTCAAGGTAAGCTTTCAATGGGGCGAATGTTTTTGAAAACATGTGGAAAGGTGTGCGCTCCACTTTTCAGAAATGGCTTAGAATCCAGACATTAAGTAACTGTGCGCATTTGATAAAACGTCATTCCCCTTTCCTCTTACAACAACTTAGAGACCTAAAAGTCTCGACCAAGATAGCTGGGACGGGGCTGATCCCTTGTTTCAATTTTTCGAAGAAATCCACTACCACGGCTTTTATATGCCCGAGAACTTTTGGGAAGACAATTAATTCGTAAATGGCCAAAGCAAACAGATCCACTCTCTTCGCAATATCTGGATGGTTTTGAACTAAGTCTCGCACAGAAAACCATGGAATACAACTGACTTCATTCTTTTTCTTTATCTGTGTTTCAGCCCATATATCAGTCATTCCTGTCAACCTCACTAGCTTTTTCTTGAAAGCTATTGGTTTGGGCTCTTTCATATATATCTTGCTGAATTGTACATTATCAATGCGAAGCAAGGCAGCATACTCTTCTATGGTCGAAGTCATATCTTCCTGATTGAAAGTGAAACATTAGTAAGCTGGATCCCAGAATCGAACCGTGGCTTGAATCAGTTGTTCGTCTACGTTGACGGTGATCAAGTGAGCTATATCCCCGTACTTTTCGGTGAAGATACCCCTAGTGTCTGAATCTCATTGTTTCCAAATTCGAGTCAAATCCTCGAGGTTATTCTGACGAGTATTTGTAGTTAGTTGCTCTGGAAGATTAGAGGTACATCCTTCCATTAAACAGTCCCCTTTCGCTTTCTGAGTTTTTAAAGACCAGTCTCGAATCACGGCATTTTTCTCGATCACTTGTGTAATTGACTCCTCCATCAGAAACCCATTTTTGGAAACCAATCTCTAATCAACACCTTCCTAATCAAGATGCCTATGATGCATGATGAAAAATAGAAATAAAGACAAACAACCTTGGTTAGCAATCACAACAAATATGAACTGAAGAAAAACTATGGAAAACCTAACAAATTAAGTTACCCGGTCCAATGGACCTGATTCCTTTGCAAAGTATAAATGTAAAAGGAATGAAAGATAAGAGGCATTTCTCCAATGTACTTATTTTGGTGACTATTAACGGACGGAGGTTTGGCATGGCTCTAGTTAGGTGGCTCGTATGGTTTACTATATGCGATTTCGGTTCTAGACAGGTACTCGAATTGTTCGTACTATCGTCTACTAAGACTAGTATGAAGCCTCGATCGTAGCCCATCACAGGCTCACAGTTTAATTCGAGGGATTACATTTACTTATGCCTATGCGGAGGGACAAGTTAACTCACGAAAGCATAAGTCATATGTAACCCGAAAGTATTCACTAGCCTGTGCGGAGGGACGAGTTAACTCACGAAGGCATAGCGTTTACTTCCATCTAAGCGGATGGAGCCTGGGTAGAGAGCTCATGTTATGCAAAAAATGCAAGTGCACGGTGTGTGGGGAGAAACTCACAAACCTTTACGTTTTATTTAAAAACTAAACTAAGAAACTAAAACCATACAAACTTAGAGCTGAAAAACAACAAGACAAAACAAGTTAGAGGAATATTTATGACATGATGCAAATACATGACTTTTCAAAAACAAAATTTAAGGATCACGACTAAATATTAATTTGAACAAAGAATTTTGAAAAATTTGATAACACGCGTTTAATTCCAGACTCGACTCTAAAAAAAAAAAAACTTCCCCAGTGGAGTCGCCAGCTGTAGCGACGTAAAAAATTTTGCTTTGGTTACTAGTTAAGGCGATTATTTGAAAATTTGGAAAAGGAATTTCGGTTTTAAAGAGAAAAGAAGTCGCCATCGATATTTTTTCTAGGTGTGATCGGACACCTGATAAATCCTCCTTTTTTAAAAGAAAATTTATTTTTGAACAAAAATGAAGGCCGAATTTGGGTCTATGCGAAGATCCAGAGAAAAATAGGGTTCGGGAGTCGTTACGCAGGAGGAAGGTATTAGCACCCTCGCGACGGCCAAAATTGGTATCTTGTTAAACACGCGTTGTCTTAATTCTCAAAAATACAAGTTTAATTTAATATTTAATCGCGATTCGATTGAAATACGAGAATTTGAAATTTTTGGTTTTTTAGAAGGACGTCTCGTTTTTTAACACAAGCCAATGATATTCACCCAACATAGCGATGAAATCAGCGAGTTAGTGTTGAAATCAGTATGTTACCTTATTTATTGAAATTAATTAAAAACATAAAAAATAATGTCATTCGCAATAGGAATTTGTAAATGATGCAAACGATGATACAATTAATGAAAAATATTAAAATACAATATTAGAATAAAAATAACAATAATATTCACGATAAAAAATGATAGTAAAAATGATGTTCTAATAATATAATAAAAGAAATAATACATTTGTAATAATAGCAGAAAATATTAATATGTACATTAAAGATACACATGTATATGTATATGTTAATAATGATGATAATGATAATAATACTAGCAATAATAATGAAATACACAAAAAAAAGCAAATATAATATAATAATAATGTTAAAATAAAGTAATTAAAAATAGTACTATATATAAATATATATATATACATATTTAATAAAATATACACTAATATTAATAATAATAATACTAATAGTAATAGTATTAAAATATAAAAAGCAAATATAATATAATAAAAATATAAAAATAAAGTAATTAAAAAATAATACTATGTATAAATATATATACATAAACATATATAATAAAATATACACTAATATTAATAATAATAATAATATTGAAATACAAAAGGCACATATAATATAATAAAAATATTAAAATAAAATAATTAAAAATAATACTATGTATAAATATATATACATATACATATACAATAAAGATATACACTAATAATAATAATAATAATAATAATAATAATAATAATAATAATAATAATAATACAAAAGCAAATATAATATAATAAAAATATTAAAATAAAGTAATTAAAAATAATACTATGTATAAATATATATACATATACATATACAATAAAATATACACTAATAATAATAATAATAATAATAATAATAATAATAATAAAAGTAAAAAATAAATAAATAAATAACAGAACAACAAAAAATGATTAAAAGGACTGAATTGAACTTAAAGTAGAAATTTGGGGCAAATTTGAAATAAAAACATAAAAGGGGGACGTATCCGAACACGCTAATAACATGGAGGGACCAAAGGAGAAAATACCCCCTCCCTCCTAAACGCAGCATTTTACACGGGACCAAAATGAAGAAAAAACAAAATTACCGGGCAAAATTAAAAATAACGAAAATCTTAATCATAAAATTGTAGAAAAGTGGAAGGGCTAAATGCGCAAATAGCTCATTTTCCAAAACACGCGGATCCTAGGCGGGTCGAGTCGGGTCGATCCGATCCAGGTCAAAACGACGTCGTTTTGGGTGTTAATGGCCAACCCCAAAACGATGTCATTTTAGGGGGCTATAAAAGTCAAATTTTTGAGAAAAAAAATTCATTTCCCCATTTGTGTCTAAAAAAAAAGCTTCATTTTCTCTCTTTTCTCTGAGTTTGCCCAGAATCCGCCGAGGTCCCTCACCGGTCACCTCAGTAGTCCGTCGCCGGCCATCGCGCGTGGTGGCCGGAATTCCAAAAGGTCAGTTTTTTTCTCTTTTTTTTTTGTATTTTTATATGCTTTTGATGTGTATAGATGAGGGAATATATTAAAAAAACGAGACGAAAATAAAAATAAAAAAATAAAAAATCACCTTAGGTTTTGATACTTTTGACTTTTCGATTTTTGATGTTAAGGTTTGATGTATCACTATTTATTTGCTTTGATATTGCTAGAATAAGATTTGAATGCTTTTTTTTTTTGTATTTCTCAAAAAAATTTGCCGAATCCCCAAATGATTTTTTGTTTGGCTTTTTATAGCCATTTTACATCAATTTTTTTTTTATCATTTGCTGTATTTTCTTCTCTGGTTTTGCAAGTGCAAATGGCGGTGGAGCAGATGGCGGTGGGTGGTGGTGGCAGACCTAGGTGCGGCGCACCTAGGTGTTAGGGGGCTAGGGTTTTTTTTTGTTTAGTTTAGGTGTTGGGCTTTTGGGCTGCTGTAATTGGGTGGGTAGTTGGGTTAGTTTAACGGATATTGGGGTTAAATTTGGGTTTAGTTGGTTGGGGTTTTGAGTATTGGGTTTTAATGGGTTTAGGGATTTGGGTTTTGGGTATTGGGTTTTAATAGATAGTTGGGTTTGGGGTTTAGGTTAAAATGGGCCCGGGCAATTTGGGCCTTCTATAACTATTCATCTTTTTACCCGTGAAGAAATAAAATCTTATTCTCAAGCATGCACATCTCATTAAATTCTAGACATTTATTCCATACAGATTGAACAATCAAGTCGACTTTATTCATTCGTAATTGATATTTCAAGAAATTCTCTCTTCTAGTCAACAGAACAATTCAACATGCATCATTCCAAATTCACTCATCATGCCAATCAAAGACCATAACAAATGCATTAGCATAAGAAATACTGATACCTCAACTGAATACATTAACTCTGATTAACTTTCTTGAGAAAGGAAATCCACCATACACATTGGGACTTGGAATTTCACCACATTATCAGGATCAATTCAGAGGTATAGTCATACTTGTTCTATATATATCAATCACAAGCTGGAGGTCATGCTCTAAATGCAAGCCATGATCAACAAGTTACAAGATAAATATAACCGGAAAATCCAAGATAGAGAAATTCTAGACGGAGAAGCCCAGAATAAAGAAATCCAGAATAACATTATTTTAAACCATTGACAACAAATACGACTGGAACTATATGCTCTTCATATATATAAATATATGTATGTGTATAATCAGTCAGAGCAATGATCAGTTGAGACAGAATCATGGCACCATACACAATTTCTCATCGATTCTCAATAGGCAGAATATAACAAAATACAAGAGAAAAACAGAACCATGCAGATCATAACCCAATCAAACTGACAATATATTATTCTAACGTTAAGATCAAGGAACATTTTCATAATATAAGAATTCATCAAGGATTAGATAGCCCTAATAATATTTCCAGTATCAGGTAATCTCATACAATATCTCAATAGAGATAGTCACAAACTGTTCATTAGAATTACCATGCTTGAACATTTCATATTTCAAACATTATTCCTTTAACTATTTCTGCCGTCCCAAATTCCATAATATTCCCTTCACTAAGAAAACCAGTTCATAAGGGAATTTCAATCAATACATTTCTCAACATCATACCAGGATAGATCGTTTTACTAAAATTAACATTTTTTCGCTAACTGAGATGTTGCGAAAATTAAACAATCTTTATGCCAATCCGATATCTTTCTAGCTCATGTCTGTACTTATCAACCCATTCTCAATCTCTAATCATGCTTATAACCATTCTATCATTGAACTCTTTGGTTTCTCACCTGGAAACTCATTTAACACAAATATCAGAAATTTCCATTATAAAACACCACTTTGGCAAGGGGAAGGGGGTCATAGGGCCTCTGACTCAACTCTCATATACATATACATGTAACACAGCTTTCATCATAGCAATTATATTTCAATCATGTCATTTATTTCGAGTAACTAACATTCATATTGATTTTACACTCACTTTCTAGTTATCTCATTTAAACAAGTGTACTTATACATGTATTTCCATGTTTCATAGATAATCTTACTTATCCATTCATTAAATTAGACAAGTTAAGCACATAACATCACAGAAGGGCCAAACAAACATGGATAAGTATACCACAGTCTAAATTTCATCTTACACATCATCATATACATATCATTATAATCATCTATATCAGTCCAAGCAATTTAATACATTTACTCAAGTTATACGAGCTTACCAATCATAATCATCCCAACCAATATACATGAATATTCATCTTATCAATATTTTTTATAAGTTACTCAAACACATGCATTTATTCAAATAAATCGATCATATACATTATAGAATTATCTATTAATCATAGATAAGCTCATTTCACCATGTACACATTTCATGAATCCTCATTCGTACCTTTCCAAGTTTCAGTTCGTCATGACTATACTTTACTCGAATATTTTAGCATCACATTCAACATGGTCGGTGTAGCTCGGTTGGAGAGTACCTTTGTCTAAACAAAGTGGCTCTCATACGCGTCGGGAGACATCACATTATCACAGATCAGTAGCATGTATAGTTGGACTTTTACACATGCTAGGTTAGTTCGAGAATCAACTAAACCATAGCTCTGATACCACTAAATATAACACCCCTCACCCGTATCCAAAACCGGGATAGGGTTCGAGGTATTACCGACTTAAACACTCACAACATGCAAAACCAAGCCACAAAATTTTGTCCAAAATTAAAACATCTTAAACACATACATATCGTCCCTTATACAGGCCTTCGAAGCCTATAACATACATTGGGGTGGTTCGGGACTAAACTAAGAACTTTGAAAATCTATGGGCAACTTAACTAATTTTCTTACTTCGGAGAGTCACACGCTCGTGTAGATTGGACCGTGTGGTCACACACATCTGTGTAGCTTGCGACACGCCCGTGTCCTGTGCCTATGGAGCTCTCTATCCATTTGGTCATGAACAAGTTAGGGTCACACGGCCAAGGCACACGCCCGTGTGCTTAAGCCGTGTGTCACATACGGCCTAGACACACGCCCGTGTATCTATTCGTATGGACAATTTCAAGGCTATTTTCTAAGCCAATTGTCACCCTTAATTACCTGCATACACTTATACATTTTCATAGCAATTGACATGGCATATTTGAGTAATTATATATTCACAATCAAGACACAAGCATGGCATTCTCATAACAACACATAACATATTACCAACCATGCATAACACACAAGCATATGCACATCACCAATATCAGACATAATATGAATAGCTAAATTTATAAGTCAGAATCATTAGCTCACTAAAGACCAATATATTTGGCCAAATTATAATAACACATGTTATAAAACTAGATCCATATACATGACTCTCACTTGATAATTCTAGCATATGTGTTTATACTCTCAAGGTGTTGGCTTGATAGTGTGATGCTGCCTCCGACGATCTCCAACCCTGAGCTAACCTGGTGACACTAAAAGAAATAAAAAGGAGGAGGTAAGCTTTACGTTTAGTAAGCTCGTATGAAATAATAATAAACAATTTACTAACATGCTTTCCATAGTAAAACTAACCCAATTGTACATTTATACATGTTCTGGTTAAGCTGCTTTCTTGAGTTATAGTCACTAAATCATTTATATCTGGAGTTACAGAACTTCAAATTAATATCTGTAAATTTTCCCAAAAACTAATCTCATATATCTTTCCACCATAAAATTTTTAGAATATTTGGTCTGGCCAATAAGTACAGTTTATTATTCAAAGTCTCCCTTATTTCGCTATTTAACAGCTTCGACCTTTCTTTACTAAAATTTATTTATCTCATAGTACGAGACTCGGATAATGTTCCTGTCTCTTTCTCCTGAAAGTAGACTCATTAAGGATTTTATTCATATAATTTATAACTCATAATTAGTTTTTTAAAATTTCTAGTGATTTTTCTAAGTAAGAATAGGGGATTTCAAACTCATTCTAACTCTGTCTCACAAGAATTTAAGTATCTCATAATACAATTTTTTTTTGCTTACACCGTTTCTTTTATGTGAAACTAGACTCATTAATATTTAATTTAATATATTATTCAGCCTCTAATTCGACTTCCACCATTTATGGTGATTTTTCAAGTTCAGGTTACTGCTGTTGTTCAACATTGTTCCGGTGCAAAAATCACAATAGCTATCATATTTCCATTGTCACATTGATCATGGACTCATTATTTCATAAATCTCATATTCAATTACATAATGTAAGTTAATATGATATTGCAACACAATTCATAATTATGAGCATGAGGATGATTCATCTTTCAAATCTTTTCACTTGCTCATCATGTATACACATATATATGCATGAATTCGCTTACTCATCATTTATCACATTTCAATAAGGCATCAATTATGAGTATAATGTACGTACATGTACATATCCATAGCATATCAATTAACTTTACCTTTATCACCATGCCCATCTCGGGACTTTCATCGCATCATTCATTATGATACCCGTTGAATTTTCGATGGACCTTTCCTTTTCCAGTTGTACACTTGAGGTGTACGTTTCTTTCCGAGTGGTACACACAAAATATACCTTTCCTTTTCATATGATATCCAAAAAGTATATGTTCCCTTTTCATATGGTATACACAAAGTATACCTAACCTTTTCAAATGGTATACACAAAGTATACATTTCCTTTTCAAATGGTATACACAAAGTATACCTAACATTTTCAAATAGTTTACACAAAGTATACCTTTCCTTTCTAAATTTGATAGCTGAAGCTATCCCTTTTCACATTCGATAGCCGAAGCTATCACTATTCACTGATCAGGTAGCTAGAGCTACCACTTTTCACTAATCAGGAAGCCGAAGCTACTACTTTTCACTGATCAGGTAGCCGAAGCTACCACTTTTCACTGATCAGGTAGCCAAAGCTACCACTTTTCACATTTTACACACAAGGTGTACATTTCCTTTTCATAATGAGATCAAAAGATTATCCTTTAGGGACAACCTTTATTGCAACATATGCAAGATCTCATATTCTCGGTATTCACCAATTTCTTTTAAATATCACATCCCATCAAATTTCTATTAACATCAAATTCAATACAATTATAACAAATTATATTTCATGTATATCAATAATATCATGAATAATAGGCTTATTAAATCACGCGAACTTACCTCGGATCCAGAAATGGCAATTTACCATAGTCCATAACCTTGTATTTTCCCGATTTAAGCCCAAAACTCGATTTCCTTGATCTATAATATCACATTTAGCCTAATAATTATTCACACTATTCATATGGGTCTAAAAATCATATTTTTACAAATTTTCATTTTGACCCCTAAATTTTTACATATTTGCACTTTTGCCCCAATGTTCGGAAATTAAAATTCTTCCTATTTTATTATGTTTTATGACATGTTGATCATTTTTCCCTTCTATGACAACATAAAATTCTCACTCTAACATGTACTTATGAATATTAGGTATTTTTACCGATTATGTCATTTTACTCGTTTTCACGTAAAATCGCTTAGCAAAAGTTGTTTAACACAATTTCAAGCTTCATATTCTACCATTAAACATCAAAATACATGCATATCATTCATGGGTAAATTTTTAAACATAAATCCTAGCTCAAAATAATGGTAGAAATGAGTAGATCATGTTACCGGGATTTCAAAAATACATAGAACATTAAAAACGGAGCTCAGAATCACTTACTATTAAGCTTGGAAGCTTGGCCAAACCCTAACCATGGCTGATTTTGGTACATTCTTCTGTATCAAGAAGAAAAGGACACATTTGGGGTTTAAAATTTGTCTTTTAATTCATTTTACCCCTAAATGACCAAAATGCCCTTTTTACTATTCTTTCAAAATTTACCCAACCAAGGCCATTTTTGTCCAAAAAGTTATAAAATGGTTTAATTATAATTTAAGGACCTTAATTTTAAAATTTCATGACAATTAAACACATCTAACATGTAAAACTCAACTTTTGCACTTTTTACAATTTAGTCCTTTTTACTAAATTGAGTGCCCAAACATCAAAATTTTCGAACGAAATTTTCACAAATTCATTTTGTGAAATCATAGACCATAAAAATATAATAAAAATAAAATTATCCTCATCAGATTTGTGGTCCCGAAACCACTGTTCCGACTAAGCCCAAAATCGGGATGTTACACCGTGCACAAGACATGACCGTGTGGTGCTGTGAAGGTGTCCGTTTGGGCCACACGAACTAGAATAAGTTGAGCGTGTGGGTTTTGGGCCAGGCTGTGTGGGCCACATGGGTAAGGCCAATCTAGGCATGTGGGCCCACACGGGCATGTAGGCCCATATTTCTGAAATTTTTCCTAGGGTTGCACGGGTTATTCCAATCGAATTTAGGCCTACCGTAGGGTCGATAAGGGCTAAAAAACCTTAGATTATGTAATCTGATATTCTGATATTCTGATAGTATGCTCTGAGTAGGACACTGTTATGCATGCCTGATTATTCTGCTATATGTAATCTAATATTTGTACACAAGCATGATAAACATGTTATATCTGTATCTATATCTATATTCTGTATCTATATTTGGGGTTGGATTGTATATATGTAGGAAGTGTTCTGTATGGCGACCTTCGCCTATATTTTAGCAGCTTGGTTGCACTTTATCTGATATGTGTCGTAATGACACGATATAGTGTGTAGGGATGGGTGGGTGTTTTTAACCCCACATGGTGTGATGGGATTGTTGGAGTTGGTGTGTAGAGGACGGAGGTAAGATTTTGTATATCTGATATGCATATATGTAACTATTATCTGTATCTGAAATGGACATGAGTCTGAATCTGTATCTGACTGTATATGGGATTTCTGTATGTTTTGCATATCTATTTCTGTAGGTTACACACTGAGTTTACGTAAACTCACTACTGTTTTTCTGTTCCGTTCAAGTAATCCACAGACTTAGGCAGATCGGAGTCGCGGAGTGTTACGGTGACCACACGTCTATGAATTGACTTTATGATTATGGTTTTAGTTTAAATTAAGGATTATTTTGGGAGTTTTGTTGAAATTGGACTCTTCGGACTGCTAGTTTTATTTTTTATTTGAGTTTTTTATTTAAATATTTTATTTGAGACGAATAGCCTAAAACATGGCTTTATCAAAATAAAGGTTTTCTGAAAACTCAAACGAGATTTCCTAGTTAAACTTTTTATGACTTCCCTTATACTTATGTTTTGGCAAATAAATAAATTAAGCAAATGCTTTCAAAAATAGATATAAATGTATATGAGTTTTGAAACTTGAACGACTTGACGAAATGACTTCATTTTCAAAGCCCTACCTTTTGACATCTCCGGATTCGGCCATAATGTCTAGGCTGGGTTTGGGGTGTTATAGGATCCGTACCTGTTTTGTATTAAATGTTGCATCGCATGTTATGCCATGCCATCCGTATCTAATCTGATTATTATCTTGCATCCATAGTATACCAAGTTGTGTATTCTGTTCGACTTCTAATTTCTATATGAATTTATTATATGTTCTGTTTGTATGGGCTGAGTTATACACTGAGTTTTGTAAACTCACCTAATTTTTCTAACTTCTCATGTAATCAACAAACTTACCATCGAGCTGCCTGAGAGCTTGGATTGGTTTTCTGGTTAATACTATAAAACGATTAATGTTTAATTCATTTTTGGACTTTTGGACTGTAAATCTGTTTTTGGAATTTGCTTTATGGTTTTAGCTCATTGGTATTTTTAACGTAAAACTACAAAATTGTACGAATTATCAAATTAGAATTTGATTTTCAAAACTAAAACTTTGAAAATTTTCGCTATTATACTAAATAAATGATTAAGTGATTTTACTGTAAAATAAGTGTTTTCAAACTTGAGATTCTCTAAAAATGCATAAGAGGTTAGCTAAAAGTAGTAACTTCAGATCACACGATTTTCAAAACTAGATTTTAAATTAGGTTTTCAAATGGGAAGCGTAATACCTCAAGATCTAGTCATAACGTCCAAACTAAGTGTGGGGTGTTACAAAACTAGATTTTAAATAAAGTTTTAAATTTTTTGTATTTAATGGTTTGGAAGTGATCCCTTTCTATAGTACTAATCAATAAGTAAAATTTAACTTTTTCATTTGAGTGTTCTACAATAATTAAATTATTTTATTTATTATTTATCTCATATTAATTTAATTAATTAAAGATAAAATAATCATTAAAAATATAATTTCTTTATAAAAGAGTTCTAAAAGGAATTAATTTATTGATTTATCTCTTTATTAATTAAATTAAATTTAAATAAAAATAAAAGTAAAGACATATGATAAATTCTATTGGTCTAAAATTTCTCACTCTACAAATGCCCCTTAAAACTTGGTTATATACACAACTTTTGTTGAGTGTAAAAAGTGGACAAGTCAATTCTAACCTCATTTCACCTCAAAACAACTTCAAATCTTGCAAATCTAAGTTTAAACCTCGAAATTGAAAAGTTTCAATCTTCACAAGATCTTTTCCATTTCGAAGTTTGTGCTTTTACACAACCCCAAATTCGCCTTCACTATTGGGATTTGAGAGATAAGCCTTGAAATTGACCCCAACCCAAAAATTAAGTGTAATTATTTGCCATGTTATTTCTCTTGGCAATTGCAGAGTTAGAAGGTCGGTAATGGCCTTAATTCGCTTTAAATTGAAATTTTTTTCAACTCTTTATAATTTATAAAATTTTAAATTAATAATAGTAAATTTACATTTTGACTCTCCAAAATAAAAAAAATATAATTTAATTCTTTAAAAATTATAAAGATATAGATTATTAAAATAATAAAATTATATTTTTATTATCGTAAAA
The DNA here is from genome assembly GCF_025698485.1 of Gossypium arboreum. Taxonomy (NCBI): domain Eukaryota; kingdom Viridiplantae; phylum Streptophyta; class Magnoliopsida; order Malvales; family Malvaceae; genus Gossypium; species Gossypium arboreum. The sequence continues at coordinate 135,567,223 of NC_069075.1, forward strand.
ATATACAATTTAATTCCAATCCTCCCTAAAAAATTTTTTGACTACGCCACTATCTCTTAATTGAAAAATATATTTTAGCTTTGTTACAGATGGGGATAAAAGTTGTTAGTGTTTTTACTCTATCTAGTGATACTAGTTTCTTTCAGAAACCTTGGAAAATAAAATATTTTGTTGATTTGAGTGTGGATATGCAAATGTCTCCTTCTAAAATAAAAGAAATTATATAGACTTAAAGGTGTAAAAACCCTCAAATTTTAAAAATAAAAATTAAGTCTCTACTTTTGTTTTTTTATTTACTTAGGTACTTGAACTTTCACAATGCATCAAAAAGACCTTCAAACTTTTTAAAAAAAATAGTAGTTAAGCCTATGGTTTTTTTACACTCAATTGGGTACTTGAACTTTTAAAATGCATAAAAGGCACTAAAACTTTTTCAAAAAAGTAATTAAACCCATGTTTTTTTTTGCACTAAATTAGATACTTAAATCGCCTCTAATTTTTTTCAATTAAAGTCATAATGTGTCACAACCATAGTGTGACATGTGGCAAAAATGATAAAAATAAAAATCAATAAAAGTTATAAAATGATTAAATTTAATAAAAAATATTTAAAATTAAAATTAGAAAAAATTATAAAAAATTGTAAAATTTTATAAAATCATAAAAATTATAAAATATATAGAAATATAGAAAAAATATATAAAATTTTGTAAAATCGTAAAAAATTATAAAAAAGTAAAGAAATTTAAAATTTGTAAAAAATATAAAATTATCGTACTAAAAGAAGCATTTTATAATTTTTCTATAACTTTATTGATTTTTAATTTTATCATTTTTGTCATATGTCACATTGTGTTGCTACATATGATGACTTCAACTGGAAAAAAACTGGGGGTCATTCACTTTAATGGTCAACAGTTAAAGTTAATGGTTAAAGACCCTTTTTGATGCATTTTATAATTTTTTTATGATTTTTATAAAATTTTACAATTTTTTCTAATTTGTAAATATTTTTGTTAAAATTTAATAATTTGTATAAGTTCTATTGATTTTTATTTTTTTATATTTTTTTGCCACATGTCACGCAGATAGTTGTGACACAAGATGACATTAACTGAAAAAAATGAGGGACAGCTATTCTTTAATGATCAATTGTTAAAGTTAATGGACGAATGACATTTTTTTGTTGAATTTTATTTATATTTGAATAAAAATTTTAATTAGGAAGGAGATAAACTTGATTGACAATTTTTTTAGCTTTAAAATAAAAAGGTGGGTGTCTTGGAAAATTTAAATTTAAATTTAGAAGAAAATTAAGAAAAGAAACGAAAAACAAATTAAAAATGAAATTGATAAATTTAAATTTATAAGAAAAATAGTCTATTGAATCTTAGTTTGATTAGCATAGGCATTGTTGCTAATGCAGGAGGATGAGTCTGAGTACGCTAAAGTGCATTGTTCTTCTATTTATGGATTGGAGATGAGTTATGAGTAATTTTAGGCATAGTATAAAAAAATAGTTTATATGAAATTTTTGTCATTACCCTTTAACGTTTTGGCCACTCAGCTTCAAAAAGTTACAAAATGGTCACTAAATTATTCAAAAATTTTCATTTTAAGTTATTGAACTATTCAAAATTTTTTATTTAAGTAACTGGGCTGATAAGTTTCTTTTTTTAAAAAAAATTTGGGTAGCAAGCTCTAAACGACAATTTGATGATTGGTATAGTGGATTGACACTCATCGACGAGTAGAACATACTTTAGATTCAAGTTAATTCGATGATCAGTGTCGGAGATTGGATAATACAGCTGTTTAGATTTTGGTTTGCAGATTCGTAACTTTCAAATTTGTTTTATGAAAAAAATTGAGCTAGAGAAGAGAAAGGGAATAGGAGTTTTTGATTAATGTAAGTCGTGTGAGCAGAAAAAGCCATGCAACAATGATTTTAATAGTCTAATGACTTAAATAAAACTTTTGGATAATTCAATGACTATTTTGTATCCTTTTAAAGTTAAATAACTAAAACATAAATTTACTAATAATTTAATGATTTTGAGGTAATTTTTCATAGTTTTTAATGCATCGGATGTTACCAAAACCGTTTGGAGAGCAATTTTTTTTTTTTTTGGATTTGGGGGCTTGCTATTGGTCCAAAATAACGACTTCTTAATCCAAAACAATTGGAGACAAAGCGCAGAGCCAAATGGCACAGCCATTATCACAGATCAGCTGAAAGTGAAAACTATTACTGAAAAGCTCCTAACTGTCGTTCGCCGTCGCGCACAACCTCCTCAACCACCGCAGCTTCCGTCGGCCAATGACTTCGTCTCTAGGCACCACCGCCTCTTCTCGAATCTTAGCATCTTCCTCCCCCGGAGTTCGACTTTCTCTCCATCCCCCCACCTCTTTTTCTCTCCTTTCTTTCTCTTCCTCTTTTAAGCCCTTCGCTTTCTCTCCATCTTCTCATTTCTCTTCCCACCAGGTTAATTCCTCCTTTCACATTTCCTAGTTCTTTCTTTCTTTTTATTTTTTTTATTTTTTATATAAATGTTCTTATTCTTTTTAGTTAATTTTGTTTTTTGTTCATAAAATAGAGGAGATCGGCAGTTAATGTGTCGAGTAGCAGAGGATTCGGCACAGTTGCAAGTCCGAAATGTGCAGCTTCGAATCCTGATCAGTTGAAGAGTGCTAGAGAAGATCTCAAGCAACTTCTCAACTCTCAGTTCTGCCATCCTATTCTGGTATTAATGTCTTAATTCTTGTTCTTTCTTTCTTGGGAATAATGTCGCTATGCTCTTTGAGTTTTTAGCATAGAAGAAAGATTTCTCGGTATATTGCGAATAAATGTTTGAATTTAATGAATTTTATTTCATATTTGAAGAAATGAAGTACTTATTAGTAGTTTAGGTAGAGCATTAAGGGTGGTTTCAGTTTAAGCAGCATTAATAATATGTAGAGTGAAAGGATGAAAAGAGAAAGGTGGAGAAGTTAAAAAAAAAAAAAAAGAATTTTGAGTATGTTAGGTAGAAAAGTAAAGCCATGAGCAAGAAAACATGAGGGTGATTATTTTTCACTCTAATACATAGAAACAAATAATTTCAAATTCCAATGCCAAGAGGAGAGAAAAACTGAGAGTCAGTGAGTGTGCATATTTACAAGATCATTCATCATTTTCTTTTAAAACATGTATATTGTGCTTAGTTTTAGCCGAGGATAAACGATGTTTATTTTCATATACTTGAAATTTGATTTTATAAACTTCAGGTTCGCCTAGGATGGCATGATGCTGGTACCTACAACAAGAACATTGAGGAATGGCCACAAAGGGGTGGAGCGAATGGAAGTCTTAGGTTTGAAGTAGAGCTAAAACATGCCGCCAATGCTGGTAACATGTTCTTTGTCTACTTATACAATGTAATTAGTTAGTTGGTAATTGGTAGCACTGTTGTCTCATTATCTTTTGTTTCAGGCCTAGTGAATGCATTGAGTCTTATTCAGCCTATCAAGGACAAGTACTCTGATGTAACTTTTGCTGATTTGTTCCAGTTGGCTAGTGCTACTGCTATTGAGGTCTTGCTTGCTGTTACTCTTGAATGTATATCTTTTTGATTGATTTTGTAGTTGTACTAAGAATCGACATGTAATTCAGGAGGCTGGAGGACCCAAAATTCCCATGAAATATGGAAGGGTGGATGTCTCCGGTCCTAATGAGTGTCCTGAGGAGGGCAGGCTACCTGGCAAGTGAACCTTATAATGGTGCATGATTGTTCATGTCAATTTAAATTGTGGGGAGATTCCTAAATTAAGAAATGTAACTGGAAACTTGAGGCATACAATCCATTGGCAAGCTGGGCTGCTAACTGGCTTGAATGATTGGACAATGAATTGAACGTGTCTTGTTTTAGTCCATTTAATTCTGAATTTCTGGGAAGTTTACTGCACTGTTGTGAAGTGGTTATGGTTAACAGATTATTTATCTGTATCTGGAAAAGGAAGAGATATAACTATATGCTCCCTAATCTGCAGCATATAGCAGCAAATACCTGAAATGACATTATTATAGATTAATAAGAATATGGGGATCCTTAAAATTTTCAGAAGAGTACTAGGTTCTTAAAGATAAACAGGCGGACCATGTTTTAGCCGTCATTGTATGACAGTTGTTCACCTAAGAACCTAGAATATTATTAACATAGCTTTATGTTGCCTTACGTTTGCACACTTCGTGCTTCTAGGTTGTTTAGACTTAAGACTATTAGCATAATTTGAGTATTGCTTATGCCTCCTTTTTCCCTCATAGGTACCAATGCATTCGCTTATGCTTATGTCTAGAGACCACTAACCTTATAGCGTTTCTCTGTTGCTTAGATGCTGGACCACCTTCACCTGCTGATCATCTACGAGAGGTTTTCTACCGAATGGGATTAAATGACAAGGTAAACTTCATTGTAAAAATCCTTATTATGATGGAACAATGATCTTAATCATCTGACCTTCTGACATGTAGGAAATTGTTGCATTATCTGGTGCACACACGCTTGGGAGGTCCAGACCAGAACGTAGCGGTTGGGGTAAACCAGAAACCAAATATACGGTATTTAATCTGCCTGTGTTGATATGGATAGGGAAAATCTTTGTCTCAGTAACTTCAGTCGTTTATTTATCATTTCTGATTCTTGATCGAGGCTAGAAATTTTTGGGGGAAATGCTTACCGTTATAGTTTATTGTACTTACCATAGAAAATACAAAGTGCCATTATTTAGCAAATTAATATTCCTAAGAGAAGCAGTCCCCTTATCCTAGATGCATTTGGCTTCAATAGGATAAATACGGGGGGACTGCCTCCAAATATTTGATCAAATCTGAACCTTGACTAAGAACTGGCCTGTCAACCTCTTGAAGTTCTTGATGCCAAACCTGCCAATAGATATGATCAGTAACAAACACATGAGGTCAATATTTCGTAAGAACAAAACGTATGAGAAAGAAACGCCTCTTCTATCAGATCTAAGTTACTTCTTATGCTATCTTGGTCGTTTTTGATGCTGAATCATATGGTTCTAGAATGGCCGTTCTTTCCTATTTAGATTCCCCTTAAAATTTAACTATCGGACTTTCTAGAGGTGAGCCAGGAGAAAGAAATTTGAACTTACTTTAAAAGCTTATCATGACATTGAATCCTCGACAGAATGAAAATTCGGTGGCTAAGAGAGTGTTCAAACAAAATGAATTTGGTTCTACTAACTCAGCCTCAGATAGCTATCCATATTTTTTTGAATTTAGTAAGCAAAATGTTTGGGGTTGCATAGTTTGCCAGTCATATCATATGTTCATGTCTTCAAAGATATGCTTCCCTAAGTGGAACAGGAATGGTGGTGGTTCTAGTAGTTACGAGTATACCAATAACTGTGATGAAGGACTTAAATAGGATTTTCCTTCTTGAATAACAGAAAGATGGGCCAGGAACACCAGGAGGACAGTCTTGGACAGTTCAATGGTTGAAGTTTGACAATTCATACTTCAAGGTTTGAACTTGAAATCAGTTTCTCTTCTTGAGTAAGAGGAGATTCAAAAGTGTTAAGACTCTCTTGTATCCGTACAGGACATTAAAGCAAAAAGGGATGAAGATTTGCTTGTGTTGCCAACTGATGCTGTTCTTTTTGAAGATCCCTCTTTCAAGGTAAATATACTGAGTTCATTCTTAACCGGTAAGAAATATAATCGTAGGCTTGGCTAAACAGTACACAATTTGCAGGTATATGCTGAGAAATACGCTGAAGATAAAGAGACATTCTTCAAGGATTATGCAGAGGCACATGCCAAACTTAGCAACCTTGGGGCCAAATTTGATCCTCCAGAGGTTTGTTTGTAATGGATAGTTGCGTGTTTAATGTTTATCACTTTCATGAAAAAGAAATAAGTTTAATTAGTAAAAAGTGCTAGGCGTTTGTTACTATTAATCCCACTTTTCCTTCTATCAAAATGGTGTTCTATTTTGACATTTGGGGAATATCTGCATGCATACAGTTGCTTGTTAAACATGCCTCACCCAAGTTTTTAGTGAGTATTAGGTACCAATAAGAAGTTGACTTTTCTCTGAACGGATCATGACATCTTAGAATAAGCAAAAGATAAATAATAGGGTCTTTTCTGTGTGAATTCCAGTGTTATTGAAATATTGTAAGTTGCTCATAGTTATCGTACGTAAAAGGTACAATTTTTTTAGTTTAGCAAGTACCTAAGATTAGTCATTGAGTTAGACTCTAATGTGCAAGATTTTCCTTGAAGATCTGAATGTTGGTTTGTTACAATTGAGATCAGGGTATTGTGTTAGATGATATTCCAGTACAAGCTGCACCGGAGAAGTTTGTAGCTGCCAAGTACTCAACAGGAAAGGTCGTAACCTCAAATGCTTTATTTAATATTGCTCTGTTACTTTTTTCTGTCTTGTAATAAATGAATTGAACGAGTGTTTGGAATTGCAGAGAGAGCTGTCAGATTCCATGAAGCAGAAGATTCGAGCAGAATATGAATCATTTGGGGGAGGCCCAGATAAGCCTCTACCAACCAATTATTTTCTAAATATCATAATTATTATTGGTGTGTTGGCCATTTTGACATCTCTTCTGGGTAATAATTGATTACTTTTAACTTTCCCCATTTTTGCTCTTTTGATTAGATGTCAAGGTCTTTTTCCTGCCTGGAAAGAGAATCCAACCCAGTAAATTATGTTATGACATGAGTCCTTTTTTGGGACTGTCGTGTTTTGTATTTTATTCTCTGTCCGTTGCTTAAATTAAATATATACACAACACAATATTGTCGTAATCAGGTTTATTTATATTTTTTAAAAGAAAAGATAGACTTGGAAACAGGCTTAAAAAGAAAGTCCTTTTTCTTGTTTATTTAGGTTATGGTTTTGAAAGGCTTTACTTGTATGCTGCAATTTATCAAAGTTATTACCCAATGCTCATCTATTTTCTTGTGTTGGTGAGGATAAAATTTGAGATAAAGGAGCTGTTAATCTTTAAAATCAAGATAAGATGCATTGTATCTCAATTCTCAAATCAATATAGTCACCTATAAAATTTAAATTTAAAATGCTCAGAGATGTATATATATATATATAGCTTCCACTAAGATTCCATAGGTTGAAATTCGGTTTTCCTTTTATATAACAAATTAAATAATTTATTATAAATTTATAACATCTTCTACTTTAATTATGAATTTGTAACCAAATCAACAATATTATCGGTCTGCTCTACCCTTTTCTTTCTCTATAACCTTCTTCATCAAACTTGCATGTCATTTCATCTGAAAGAAAATGATTGCAATATAAATTTGCTTAAAAATGTTTCGACAAAAATATTAAATTCGAAAAATAGACTTAGATGAAAAAAATTAGATATTATTAAAATATGAGTCGAATTTGAGCTCAAATATTTATAGCCTAACCTAGCCCGACTCAGTTCGATCTGACTTGTTTTTAAGTTTATAATATTTTATATTATGTAAACTATAACACATTAAAATAATAAACATATACTATATATATGATACAACTCTAATATAAATATTAAAATAATGTTAAGATGAGTGTATAAAAAAAATCAATAAATATAAAATATAAAATTATTAAATATTAAAATAAAATAATATGAGTGGGCTTAAATGGGCTTGGATTAATCTTTTGCAAATATGGATGAATTTTGACAAAATTTTAAACTCATATTTTGAACCGACCAGACTTAAACAAATACAAAAAATGTTAATATCATATTTAAACTCAACCCAAATCTATCTTGATTCTATTCACCAACACCTTAATATTAAGCCACTCATTTACTTTTTTAAGGTCCAATTACAATATATCTATCTAGTTCTGTCACATCATTTAGGTTTCTCCGTTGCCTTGGGTAGAGGTAAATGACCCCTAATATGGGTCATTAATTAAATAATATCTCGAGTTTGGCAATGATAATTTGGTATATGTAACACACCATTACTTAAAATATGTCTATGATTAATTAATTTTTGAGTTTGAAGAATAATCGAAGGATACCCAATTAAAAAAATGATATCAAAACACATGTTAAGTAATTGTACTAAACTTGTTTTTGTTTATCTTTTAGTTTTTTTAATAATTCAAATACATTTAAGTAATTATCGTTTTATAAGATCATAATGAAAATATAATATTTGATATTAATTCAAAACGAATATGTTATTTAGATTTTTATAAGGCATGATTAGTTTTGAAGATCACTTTTAATTCTAGATATTTTACTAGTTAATTCTAATAAAGCCCTGAATGATATATATACATATATACATATATTTGTAACAATACTCTCAATAACATGACATGAAGATTCATTATTAACTTGAATTTGATTGAAGTTTCATATATCGAAACTAGTATCAAACTAAACGAAGGAAAATCGATTAAAGGGTTGTAGTACAAATATTAATGAGATGGATTGAATTAATATCCATGCATTTTTGTATTTTATAATGTATTCAAAAATAGAAATTAAAAAATATATATCATAATAATATGTAAGATGCAAAATATTTATAATAGATATAATTTATAAATAAACTGAATATGATATTAAACATATAAATAAATTAAACAAAAAGATTTTTTTTCATAATTTTATCTGCAAAGATATAACACCTCAATTTCATATTAATAATTCATAGTAATTATGAATAATTAACAAAGAGTATTATGTTGCTTGAGTTTTTTGAAAAAATCATTATAAATCATGTAAAACAAAGTTAGAAGCGATCAATTAGGAAAAGTTGAGTAAAACTATTGAATTAGTCACTTAATTATTAGCGTGTTTTTATTTTTAATTAATTATTAGTGTGTTTAGGGGTGAAGCCAGAAAATTCTTTTAGGGGGGCCGAAATGAAATTTAATTTTTAATAGTTTATATCTTTATAATTTTTAAAGGATTAAATTAAATTTTCATAATTTTATAGCGGGCCAAAGTACAAATTTTCTTTACTAATTTAAAATTTTAAAATTTTCTAAAGGGCCAAAACAATAATTTTCCATTTTAAGGGGGTCGGGGCCCCTGCTAGCCCCCCTGGATTCGTCTCTGAGCATGTTTCTATTTTTAATTGAATCACTAACGTTTTAGATCATTTCTATTCGGGTCACCCATGTTTTAGATCATTTCTATTTTGGTCACTCTCTGTTAGATGATTAACGGAAGTGATGATGTGGTCTTTTTTCTAATTAATATAAAACAAATTTAGTGTTCAATATTTACACATTCTATCAATTCCTCAAACACATATAATTAAATATAAACTATATATTATGAAAAAGTACAAAGTACAAAATACAATATAATATATATTTATATAAATAATATTATGTGTTTATAAGACTCAAATATGCATTTACCCCCCCCCCACGAAGTTGACATTTTCTCCTAAGTTGGTATTCAAAATTTCATTTTGTCAAGAGTTTTGGTACTTTTTTGCTACTGTATATACTTAGTTTTTGCTACTAACATTTTATCTCTTCTTTGAGATAAATAATATTATATTTCAAGAAATTATGCTACCAAGCGTGGAACAACTAGCATTGTTGTTTCACTTCATATCTCTTTCAAAGTAACAATTCTTGTTTAGAATAGCTATCATGTTCAGAATAATTGTTCAAGAATAGCTATGTTCAGAATAGTGCTTTAGTTAGAATAGTTGTCAATCCAGTGTAGTTGTTATTTGAGAACAACTTCTGTTGAGAACAACTAAAGTTTGGAATAGCTCTTGTTTAGAATACTAGTGTTTCTGAAATAATTATGTTTAGAACAACCGTTGTTTGAAACAACTTATATTTAAAACAAAAGTATTTTTCTAGAAGAGCCATTATTTAGAACAAACTCTATCAAGAAAAGCATCACTACAAAACAACTCTTGTTCAAAAAAACCTCTACATTGAGAACAACAATGTTGAAAATAACTCAGGTTTGAAACAAGTCAAAATAACCATTATTTAGAAACAACTTTCATCAAGAACAACCATTGTCTTATGGTTTAAGAGATGTTCCATGAAAGATGTTTCACATTGTACCGCTTTACCAAAGTAAAACAAACGAAAATAGCCTTAGAATATGACAGGGTTCTTAAGTTGTCTTCACTCTTAGGATGTTTTAAAGAGCTTAACTTGGGGGATCAGATATGTAGATAGTTAAGAAGTTTCCTCTTGACCTTTTTCGTTCCCTTCGAAAGAAAAAAATGAAAGGTAGTTAGGTGTGAAGTTAAGTTGCTTCAAACAGATGATGGTGGAGTGTTCTCTCCTTTGATTTCAATCTAAAACGACATGACATTCCTCGTAGATTGTCTTGTCCACGTCCATCAGAGCAGAATGGTCTTGTAGGAGGGAGACATAAGCAAATTGTAGAAGTTAACCTTTCCCTCTTGGGAAAGCAATTATGCCTTTTAGGTTTTGGAATGATGCCTTCACTACTGTCATTTTCCTTATAGACAAGTTACGTACTAAGGGTTTTACAAGTAAATCTCTTTATGAGAAACTTTTTCATGTTAAACCTAATTATGTTTTCTAAGAAACTTTGGTTTTTTGTCTTATCCCCACCTTAGACCTTATAACTCTCATAAACTGTAATTTAAATCTTTTCCTTGTTTGTTTCTTAGCTACTCTCCCTTTCATAAATGTTATAAGTATCTTGATATTAGTGGTTAAGTTTATATCTTTAGACATATCCAATTTAATGAAACTGTGTTCCCTTACATCATTTTGTTTACCTAGCCCCATCCCATCTCATTCATCAAACATGTCAAATCAGTGTCTATTAGAAAGCTTGTTTAGTTCCTTATGTCTTTTCTTGCAGTCACACTTAGGCTGACATCTCACTTTTCTTCCTCAGCTTCACCCACTCTTTTGTCCACTTCTTTCTTAACCTCTCCTATTACATTATCATCATGAAGTCTTCCTTTACCCACTTTAGCTACCCCTGATGCCCTTTTCTTCTCCTCAACTAATACTACTATTCCTTTTTCCATCTTAGCTGAAGTTATTCCTCTGTCCTCATCCTTACCAATACCACCACTCACTACCTTTAACTCCCATTCCATGATTACCAGAAGTAAAAGTGGCATATTTAAACCTAAGGCATATATTGTTCAATCAGCTAATCTTTTAGAGGTTGGACCAACTGATATTCATAAAGCTATACAACATCCAATCTGATGAGAAGTTGTGCATTAAGAACTTGAGGCTTTGACTAAAACTGGGACTTGGTCTTTGGAAGTTTTACCAATAGCCAAGAAAGTAATGAGGTGCAAGTGGTAGTTTAAAGACATCTAGATGGGTCAGTTTCCAGGTATAAGGCTCGACTGGTTGCAAAGGGATGCTCATAACAGGTGGGCTATGATTTTTATGAAACGTTTAGTCATGCGGTGCAAGCAACAACAATTTGAAAAATATTAGTTGTTGCAATCATAAATAGTTGGTCACTTGGGCAAGTAGATGTCAATAATTCATTTCTTAATAGTATATTGACTGAAGCACTTTATATGGTGTAGCCTCCCAGATTTGAATTTTTTTAGGATAAACCCGATTGAGCAATGAATAAGTAAAATAATGAAGAAATTAAAAAGATAAAACACAAATATTTAAGTGAAAAAATCCCTCTGAAAAGGATAAAAAAATCACATGCAAAAGAATATTTCACTATAATAAAGGAGAGCACAAGAGATGGAGATAAAACTAAACCCTTAAACCCAAAAATAATAACCCTAAAAACGTAAACACAAAATTCTAAAAAAACTGTAAAAGCTAATATCTAAATGTGTTATGGGTTATGTTTCTAAGATGAAAATTGGTCTATTTATAAGCTAAATTCGTAGGTCAAATAATATTAAAATAACCTACATTAATTAGAGTTTGATTGGAAAAATAATCAGAATTTGATTGGAAGAAGAAAATTGAAAAAATTGCATAACACGTTGCCTCATCGTGACATGGCTACTACCTTATTAGGACGCCCATCATCACGTCGTCGGAACAAGGTGTCTCTTCTTGTCAAGATGTTGGTGGTCGTGTCGTCAAGACGATAGCTATTCCTTATCAGGATGTCAACTTTGTTTCGACCAAAAAATACGAGGCATACTCTAAAAAGTTGAAGATCCTTTTGGTTAGGAACTTGTTGTAAGCCTTAGAAATCTTTATATGATTTTAAGCAAGCGCCTAGGGCCTAGTTTAACAGACTAAAATGGCTTTTTATTTCACAATTTCAATTTCAAGCATCTATTGCTTATCCATCTTTGTTTATCAAGGTTACAACTTAGTCAAAACTTTTTGTCATGGTGTATGTGGATGATATAATTGTCACAGGGGACTCAGATCTTGATATTGTTCTTTTCACTTAGAAGTTTCATCAAGAGTTCTCGTTGAAAGATTTAGGGCAATTTAATTTTTTCCTTGGAGTGGAAGTTCAACATCTGCCAATAGGTGTTTTCTTGAGTCAAAGAAAGTATACCACAGAGTTGTTGACTAAGGCCTTTAAATTGGAAGCTCAATCTATTCCTACATCTATGGTTAGTTGCCTAAGTTAATTCCTTCAAGGAAACATTTTGTTGAAGGTTGTCATCAATAATTGAAGTATTATGGGAGCCTTGCAATATGTTTTCCTTACTAGACTAGATATTGTATGCAGTGTGAATAAGGTGAGCCAATACATAAGCTCACATTTTGATACTATCTGGAAGGCAATCAAAAGAATTCTGAGGTACTTATGTAGCTTATTGGACTATATGGTTTTTTGTAAAGGGACCAAGTCTTAGTTAATTTGTTATGCTGATGCAGATTGAGTAGCCTGTGTGAAAGATTGCAGGTTTACATCAGGTTTTTGCATCTATTTGGGAGGCAATCATATGGCTTGGAGATCTAAAAAGCATATTGTAGTTTCCAGGTCCACTTTAGAGGCAGAGTACATGAGTCTTGCTAATGTAGTCTTTGAAGGAATTACATATTCCCACTAATGGCAAGTTACTTGTTTGGTGTGACAACACTTGAGTAGTTTGCACGGCAGCTAATCCGACTCATCATGCTCGAATTAAGCATGTTGAGTTAGATATTCACTTTGTCAACTTGAAGTTAATTTTGTTCCTTAAGAAGATCAAGTGGTTGATATTTTAACCAGACTAGTCACTTCAGGGTGTTTTTAGATGTTAAGGTATTAGTTGGATGTTCGCTAGCTAGGATCTTGTTGTATTTTCTCTCTTTAAGAAGGAGAAAACTAAGAGAATATTAGACTATAAAGTCAAAACTGTTGAATTCGATTACATTCAGTTAGTTAATGTCAGTTAATTCAATTACTCTTTCTGTTATCATTAGTTACAATTGGTGTATAAATATGCATTATGCAAAGAGTTGTAATCAGATGAGTTGGTTATCAAGAATCAAACTATACTCAATTTTCATTTTCTTTGTTTCTCTGTTCTCATTTGCTTAGTTGCTTCTCTAAGTCATGTGATCTTCTAACAATGAGAATGTTGATTCTTACTAAGTAGCCTAAAAGAATCGTGGAAACATTAGAACTCGAGTGTGGAGAAAGGAGCTTTCCCATCAAAGTCTCAAAAATTTCAGGTATTTGAGTTGGAATCAAGTCCTATAAATAAATGTAACTAAAAACGAATACCTTAAAAGTAAAGCCTCTTAATTTTGATATTAGCAATAACCAAGTAAGTGCACAAAACCCCAAAGTATAAGAAAATGGAGTGTCATTGATCTTAAACTCTAAATTAATTTATACCCTTTTTCATATCGCAACCGCTAAACCTTTTATTTTAGGTCGCCGGCTCTCCGTATCTTCGGAAGATAACGCCTTTCTTTTGCTAAAATTATTGTTCATACTTGTACTATTATTACCTTTGTCGATGTTGCTATCGTTGTTGACGACCTTGTCATTGTTATTATCACTATTGTCGTCGGTGTTGTTGTCATCATCGTCTTTGTCAATGTTTGTGCAAGAAAGATGAAGGGATTTGAGAAGGTAAGCTTGAATTTTCTCTAGGTCTGATAATTGAAGAGGCTTTAACATGAATTCTTCAGCTCCTCCTTCCAGGCACCTGCTACCATTTGTCGTTTTAATTAATATCAATTAATTATTTAAATAATTAATTGTATATAAATAAATAAAATGTACATGCTAATTCTAGAAGGAACATTCTCTGATGACATGACCACGACTGGTACATCTTTCCATGAAGATCCCTGCAGATGTAAGCAAAATCCAATGAAACTATTATAATATTTGAAAATATAAATAATGGTTACTGATCTACTAAATTAATCTTAAACTTCAGTCCTCCAACCAAATGGGAATTATTTGTTAAAATCATATATGGCCCTTCAAACATTTTTTTTTTCCATATATAAAAGCTACAAATTTCTCCCAAATTTGCTCTTCATTAAAAATATAAAAATAGTTTTCGTTATGATTCGGTCCATGAATAAATTTAATTAAATATTATTTTTCAACATTTAAAATAAATAAAAATATTATTTCATATATATAATATTAACCGATATAATACTAATTAAGCTTATATTTATAAAATACATATTATTAGTATATTGTTATTAAACATAAAAAATTTAAATGATATTAATAATAGTCTACTAGTGTTCATAAACAATGCCTTAATAATATCATTCTATGAAAATTAATTCAATTAAAATATTTTAAAAAATAAAAATAAATAGTAATAGTAGTGAAGATGAGTGAATAGTTGGATAGGTTTCAATGCATGTGAGGCAATAGTATTTTTTCTTTCTTGAATTAGCTTCCTTGGTTTAGTGAATGAGCGGGGTGTACTGCAGTGTATTTAGTTTCTTCTTTTTTTTTTATCTCATGTTATAATATCGTTATAATATCTAATCTTATACACACTACCCATCCAAACCCAAACTTACTGATCCAAGAATTCATATAATTTATACGCATTATAAATTAAATCCAAAGAGTTTAAGAAGGATTGGTTGACCTTAACACGTTTGAGTAAATCATAGCCGCTCATTCCGGGCATACAAAAGTCTGTCATGATTAAGTTGACTTTAAGTCCCTACATTTGATCAGAAAAGTATTAATCATGTAAATAAACAAACATTGTAAACTCAAAAATTCCAGGGGTGAAATTATATTAGATAGAATAGAATGATGAAATTAAATTGGACCAACAGAGATTTATAATATGCATTTAGCTTTTAGTCCTACTGGGAAAAAATTTATGTGAAAAGTAACATAAATAATATCTCTAGAGGGACTTAATTTCATGTAAATGCACATTATAAAAGCTATAATGGTCAGAGTTTATTTTTCCTTTTCCATTCACATTCCTAAACATGTAAATGTGTAAATAGAATATAAATATTTATATAAGTCCTTCAATGCAAATTGGTTTCTAAGAAGAAAGAGAGTAGAATTTAAATGTACCATAAGCAATAGTGTGTCTGATAAAGTGAAAAGATTCTTAAAAAAAAATAAAAGAGTTTGATAAGAGAAAAGTTTAATTTTTTATTTTTAAAAATGATCCTTTTCACCCTTGCATATAGAAAAAAAATCTCTTATTTCAAAATTTATGTATATATATATATATATATATATATTTTTTTTTTTTGGTGCCCACCCATCCAAGCAAAACCTTATCGTTGAAAGCTTACGTTTTGAATAAGGTGAATGAGAGGTCATTGTTATATACAAACACAAAATCTTTTATCATCAAACCAAATTAATGGATTGAATATTGCTTATGGTATAATATTGAAGAACATACCTCTCGTTGCGAAGATTGGGAACAAGAAGATGAGTTAGAAGAAGATGAGGAAGAAGAAGAAGAAGAAGAAGAAGCTGTTGAGTCAGAATCCAGATTATTCAACAGACCAAGATATTCCAAAGCTTTATCCCCAGAGTCCACACAGGTCACTGCAATTACATATCCATATAGAAACAATCAACAATCATTCAGAACCAAACACTGGTTACATACATATTATACTATATACTCACCTTGGTATGAAGATACTTTGAGGAGTTTCTCCAATAACTTCCTGTCTATAACACTGTCATCAACTGCCAATACATGAAAATGATGTCCTTGTTCTTGTTGTCCCTCCTGCGCCTGCATTTCTGGTTCTTGTTTATGCTGCTGTTGGGTTCTGTCTTGAATAATATTGTCTGATGATTTCATCAACTCCATAGATAAGAAACCTGTTTAGTTTGTTGGACTGTTTTGTTTCTATGGTGGGTGTCCTTGCAGGCCTTTTTATATACCTAACTGCTATGAAGAGAAAGAAAGAAGGAAAGGAAAGAGAATTGATATGCTTTTGATGGAGCATGAATGAAGAGAGTGTGTGAGAGAGAGAGAAGGAAAAAAAAGGGTGTTTCCCATAGGTTTTTATGAAGTAGGTGAGAAGGGGCAACTGTATTTTGCAGCAAATAGAAAAGAAAAGAGAAGAAAAGAAAGGAAAGGAAAAGACCAAAGAGTGAAATTTCAAGCTATGAGAAAAAAAAAAAGGGAAATGCTTTATTTGCAAATTCGTCCCTAAAATATTCCTTGATTCTTTCCTAGGTACTTAAAAAATATATATTTTTTGAATTAATACTCATTTTGTCTCAATTTATCTAAAAAATTTAATAAAAAAATCTATGACATGGGTAGGCAGATATTGACACATTCTTTTTTGTTAAACTCGATAAAATTATAATTTTGAAATTTCAAACAATGTGACACATCCTTAACCTTAATATTTTGAACCTTAAAGATCAAGTTTGAAGACAACCCATATTTTGAAAGGGTCTAATATTTTTTTTTCCAAACTCTTCCAAATTTCGGACAGGTAACTTTACCCATGAATATGTCTATTTTAGTACCACTTCTGGTAAAACAAATCTTTAAGTGTCTAGGTAAGAATTGAGTAATAATTTAGGGGCCAATTTGATTATAAAACCAAAAGAAAAGGGAAAAGAAAAAAATTGTGATCTCTCACTAGATTCTCTACAACATGTGCTGGTACAACCACTTATCTCTTTCTTTTCTCTCTGTCTTTTTCTCTTCTTTTTTTCTTTTCTTTTATTTGCTTTGGATTTTGTTTGATTGCTAAGGAAAATCCAGTGCCAGATTATGTTGCCATTTAGTCATCATAGTGTAAGCAAGGTTTTTGATTTTTGGGGTTTGATTTTGATGGCTTTGATTTTCTTTTTCAAAATAAAGAATGGTTAACTAATAAAACTACTATTAGTTTTAATTAAGAGGTTTAAATATTACTGTCTTTGGTCTTTTTGGTTAGGGTTTTGTAATATAAAATATATATTAAATCAATGTCATATCAATGTTGCTTTGCATGCTTAAGACTTGGTGGGATCAATTTGTTCCAACTAACAGATTGTGAGATTGTGACCCATCATTTTTTTCCTCTTTTCTCTCACATTTCTATATATTTTTTAAAGTTAACAAAGGTGAATAATTAAGATTTAGGTTTTGGTATTAATTTTTACAAATTAAATTATAAGTTTATTATAATTTTTATTAGTATATTTAGATATATGTTATTTTAATAATTTGTGTGTTAAAAAATTATTTAGAATAAATGAAATAAATTCTAAAGATTTATAGCACTCAATTAATTAAATGATGTCATTAAGAGCGTAAATAAAGAGTATGCAGTGCTTTGGCCCTCCTAAGAATTAGTAAATATATTTTTAATGTCTTTAAAATTTATGAATTTTAAATTAGTATAATAATGAAAATATATATTTTAATCCCTTAAAATAATTATGATATATCTCTGACTCGTAAAATAAAATTTTAATTTCACACTTATCCTCAAAAATTGATCCATGAAGCAAAATATCACATAGGTTGACACAACACTTCTACCACTATGACACTAAATTATATTGTTGGCAACAAAAGTATTACTAATACTAGTAATTATCCATGGAAATTATTGATTTCCTTTTGCATCCTTCTTTTATTTCATTTTTAGAGAAAATGTATTTTTTCATTTTTTTTTACAAAATTTTATGTTTTAAAACATTTTCCTTGTCACTTCTTTTTAAATGATTAATTTTGGTGCTTTAATTTTTATTTTTTGAAAAATAAATGAGGATGGGTGACACCAAATATCTATGCCACATGAACATCTTAATGAGATGTTGAATGATGAAGTGCCATAATAATATTATTCTATTTGCCACATGTCATCACATCACTACATTAATTAAGGGTGTTAATCTCATGAATTTGATCATCAAAACAAAATGATAATACATGCTTTAAAAGAAGATATCATATTGAATTTTATATAAAGTATTAAGGTCAAATATGATAAACCTCCCTCTCTCCCCACCACCCCCAAAAAAAAAATAATAATAATAAAAGAGAGTAAATTGTAAAATCTTTAGGTATTCTTTCATTGTCAAAAAGTCCTAAACTTGGTTAAAGAGCCCACGAGGGACCAACAAATTATTGGCCTAAATTGGCAATTTAAACCAAGTTTTGACAATAATTGTGAATCTTGAGGTTCAATAATCGAGTTCAAAATTGCAAGAAAAAGCAACCTTTGGCTTAATCCTCTATAAGATTAACCTTTATGGTGAAATGATAACCACAATAACCTGTTTCAATAATAATAAAAAAATTAAATAAACTTTGCCATATATGCCATTGCTTAGCTAATTAACAAAAAGAAAAATCCCATTCAAATTTTTTTATTGTTATTATTAAATATCGAGGGAAGAAGTTGTTGACATAAATTTTTTTAAATAATTTGGTATATCTATTCTTTTTTATATTATACCTAAAACAACCCGTAAATAAGATGATAATGTGATTCAATACGCTCGAATTTATATTTTTTTATATTGACAATAACATCAATATCAATCGAGATAATAAAAAGTAGCCCAAGCCAGAGCCTTTTGTTTATTTGCATAAACAAGAGAAACATAATAATAAAAGATTTGAAAATTGAAACATTGTAAATGGAAATAAAAATAAAAGGAAAAAAGGGACCACAAATTAAAAAGAAAAGAAAGAAAGAAAGAATGTCTAAAGGGTAAAGGGAAGATGAAATAAATAAAAAGGGTCCCGCTAAACAAATACTTAAGTTAGTATGAAATCTTCGATGTGGGACCCTATAAAAATACGATCTCTTTCATGGGCCCACTTTTTGGTACTGTCCTAAAATCTACTCCTTTCTTCTGATGCCTTGGATAATTTCTTTTTCCACTTTTTATGGAATTCCATCTCAATTTAAATTACGGGACTTTTTATTTTTTATTTACAACTTTAATTTAATTATCAAATATCCGAAGCTTTCAATAAAATTATTTTTACTTTTTTTTTTGTAAAAATATGACTCAAAAATTACAAAAAAATGATAGCTTATGAAAACTTTTTATTAATTGCTAATATAAGTTTCAATTTTATGTAAATTCTTTTACATTTGTAAATAATTAATTATTTTATACAGTAAATAATTAATTATTTACAATGCTTGTTTAGGTTTTTATTTATTTTTTCATAAAAATATTTCATATAATATTTAGTAATTATTTACACATTTTTATTACTATCATTACATATATTTCTTTTTTAATTTTTTAAATATATATAACTTAATACATTTTTAAATATTTACGTTATAGTATAATTTATTTAATTTTATATTACATTATAGGAAAAACACTTTTCAGCATCTCTCAAAATATTAAATGAAATATTGAGCAAATTAGTCTTTTTAAAAAAATCGAGTAATTTAATTCATGTCAATTTCAAAAGTGAGCAGTTGAGGATAATTAATTTTTCCGTTAATTGTATATAATTTTGATTGATATGATAACAAATTAAGCTATCAATGTTTATATATTTTGTTAATTTGGTCCCGATTCTAAAGAAAATTCACATGAAAAATGTTTAAATTTTTTAAAAGTCTAAAAAATTCAAAAGAATAGATAAAAAACTTTAGCTTCAAATATATATATAATAGAATGTGTAAAATTTGAGAGTTTAATTTGTTACTATATCAAAGAAAATTATATACAATTGGCGGAAAATATTAATTGTCCTTAGTTGCTCACTTTTAAAATTGATAAGGATTATATTGTTTTGATTTTTTTTAGAGTAAACAATTTGATCAATATCAAAATTGAGAGAGACTAGAAAAATCTTTTTACCTACATAATGCATAAAAAAAGGAAAAAAATTATAACATAAACTGGAAAAAAGTCGAGCAGATCAAACTTGAATTTTGAATATTCAAATTCTAACCGGACTCATATTTTAAAAAAAAAAACTCATCTAAACTCATTTTTCAAAATTAATATTTTTATTCAAATTCTTTAAATATCAAGCTGACGCTTGGCATCCGTATCTAGTTTTACACATTGAGTGTGGGTCCCATTGTTGTCTGCCACGTGTTGCTACAACATGTGGGGTAAAAGGGTATGGGAACACATGAACCATCTGATGAAATCACCATCATGATTCAGTTGTTTTTCTATTTGAAAATATGATATGCTCCTATTTTGATCATCTTTTATTTGGGTTATGTATATGTAGATTGAGAGACATTGAATATATATTGTGTTGCTATGGGGCAGTTAATTCACTAATAGTTCACAGCACATGGGAAAAAGTGCAATTTGCCAACAACTTGAATATTTATTTATATCCACCACTATTTCAATACCAAAAAAATTAAAAATCAAAATTAAATTATAATTTTATGATAAATAAAATATAATTTCACCATGCATTTTAAAATTTATACAAATTTAAAAGATTAAATCAATTTTAAGAAAATCAAAGTACAATTATATCTTTATTAAATTAAAATTTTAAAATTTTCGATTTTAGAATACTTCTCTTCAATCATTCTTATGAATACATGATGTATAAAATGTTGCATTAAAATATGTGATATAACACATTTATGAATGAGCCTACCAAATCTATTGATGTATTACATAGGTATCTTCATTTTGAATTAAGTTAAAAACCTTTGCTTGTTTTATGATATTACATTAAATGAGCATGATATGGAGATCCAAATGATCTTTTATTTAATTATTAATTGAAGAAGAAATAATTAATTAATTTTGTATCAAAGAAAAAGGAAAGGAGAGATTATCCTCCACCATTTGATTACAATAACAAACAAAGTATGGTGCACATTTTGACAAAAAAAACTTTTGGGAGAATGTCAATATCATGCAATAAGGGGAAAAAAATCAGCCCAAAATCTTGATGCAATCTTTTTCTTTATCCAAAAGCAAATCCCCAAGCATCTAAGTTTCTTTTATTAGATAGATTACTTAAGGTTAAATTCCTAGAAAAAGGCTCTACTTCATTTAATTTTTTAAAAAAGGGAGTCCCTATAATTTAATTCTGCCCAAATAAAGTTCATACCCTTTAATTTACTAAAAATTTAGGTATAAATTAAAAGGTGGAGCTTGCTTGTTTCAGCCATTAAATTAAAATGTGTAGGTAGCTAGCATTTCAGTTTTCAGTTGGCTTTAAAAAAGGGTAGCAAATATGGGGTCCCATTTCACTAAATATTAAGATTTGTTGAGTCTGAACTGATATAAGACCTTAAATTCATTAAGAAAAGCCACCAAGAAAGAGATCAAATTTCATTAAATCTAGGTATTTGTGGGGTCTGATTAACAGAAACAAACTGTTGCTTTTACAAAGGGTGGGAAGAAATTTCTAATGGGTTGGTCCAAACATATATCTTTTTTTTTTTTTTTTGGGGGGTGGGGTTCAAAAACATAGTAATGACCTACTTTTGTTGGTCAATAAAAGGACTTGAGATCGTCAAGGATGGATTACAATAAAATATAAATATATCCCTAACTTTTTACATGCTAAAAGAATTTCATATATAATCTCAAATACAAACTTTTTGTTTGACAAACTTTCTCACTACTTTTTCATGTAATTTCATCATCTTTCAATATATCACCAACATTTCTACTAAGTTTTGAGATTTCTAAACATTTTTTCTTGGATAAGTTAGTTTAATTCATGTCAAGATATAAGTGTTTATTTATTTTGAAGCAAACAGATTAATTTCTAGTTAAGAGAGTGCTCCAACTAATGCCATTCAATGTGGGGTTTAAAATTAAATTTATGTTTGGTGGGAAAGAAAAGAAAACAGTGGGAAAAATTGGAAATAAAGGAGAAGGAAAGTTATTTGCTTTCATCATGTTTGATTTTAATGATCGAGAAGAAAATTAAGTTTTTAATTTTGGAGGGGCCTAAAATGCAATATTTGCATTTGGCCAAAGTTAAAAAATGGGATTACCTCATTTAAATATTTTATTTCCTACTAAATCAAATTAAAGTATATAGTTTTTACTTTCACTTTTTTACCTAAAGTTAAAAAGAAAAAAGGATATGGATTGAGGTTTAAAGTGGTAGATAAATTATATCCTTTTTTACCTGTTCTGATGAGATCTTTTGTATCAGATTTGTCTGCTGCTTGTTGGTTCTTTTTGGATCAATCAACCCTTCAATTCATTCATCCCATATATAACACAAAATATTGCGAAGAAAAGATGACATTATTGCTGCTCCTCTGCAAGCTAACAAACACAACCTTTTCTAAATCATGCATATTAAAATGTTGAAGATCACTTCTCTCATAAACCCTATTTTGATGTATTTTCAGAAAGGCATAAATCTAATATATTAAAACTTATTGGGATGCACCAACAATATGTAATACTGTTTGTCACATTTTAAAATTCTGGGAAAGTATTAGAATATGATTCATCGTTAAAATACTATATTATCTCTTATTAGTATTTTTAATATAAAATATTACTATAAATAGTCATTGAAAAACATTGGTATAGCTTCAATCAACATGAGGATTCATTTATACTAAATCCATACGTGATATAAAATTACATGAATTTCGATTAAAATCATATCACATGTTAGTGCATGATGGCTACAAATGATATCAACATAATCACCAATAAAATTTTTTTGGCAGTTTTCATGATATGGTAATTTTTTACTGAAGATTTGGGTTTGAATTTTAAAGAAGATATTATTGAGAGAGAGAATCACAAACATCAAAAGTATTAGATTTTATAGACGTAAAATGGATGCAGAGAATACTTTAATTTTAAAAAAGTGAGAGAGTTGAGTATTATATTGTCAAAGTCACCTTTATTAGAGAGAGTTATGTATCGTATGGTTGAAGTTATTTTGTACGATTGTCGAGACCTACAAAAATATAAATATTTGGTATAGCAGTGAGCAAGGTCGAATCTAAAAAGACAAGTAATAATTTTATTTCTTTAGTAAAAACAAATAAAATAAAAACAAAAGGGGTTGAAATTAAAAAATAAAATTATGATTAAAACTATCAAAAGGAAGATTACAATTTGAATTTAAGAAAAACCGATATGATGAAGATCTAATTCAAGGTAAAAATTTTGATTTTGATTCACGAGTTTGATCACCGATGCAAAGATAATTTTAATGCTATAGTTGTTGACATATATTATGAGCCCAAAATGGAGTTTTGTATCTCAAGTTATGGCCATAATACTGAAGTAGCGTTGTGTTGAAAGTCCAATCCGTAAGAAATTGCCAAAAATAATCTTTAAGCACCTTTCCCTCCAATTACCTAAATCCATAATAAATAAAATATAAGTCTAACTAATATAATTAAAAACTTAAATAACATAACTTATGAGGAGAAACATCACAAATAAATTAAAATTTATGCACTTATCAAATTCCCCTACACTTAAACCATGATTGTCCTCAAACATAAGATACTAATGCAAATGCAAATGAATATGTAACGCTAGGAAATACTTAACCCAAATCAAAACTTGAAAATATCGTTATATACCAATGGAACATGTAAACATGCTTTCATAGATAAATATGATATCTTGTATGCTAAGCAAAATATAGCAACAACAACAATTCATACAATTCAGAAGAATTAGAAAACAACAAACCTTCGTGCTCAAGTGCAATCATTCAATCTAATAATGTCTAATGAATAAGAAGTATTAGAATAAACAAGAGAACACAATCAAGTTTTAACATGCTTAAAGGTCACTTAGAACTTTAAGGATTAGGGTCAAATATAACGATAAGGAAAGATTAGACTCACATACTAAGCACTTAGTTACCTTTGGATTCGATTAAACATAGAGTACCAAATTCTTTTTTCGAAACAACTCATTTCGCCAATACCTTTAAACAATCATAAGATAAAAGTGAAGCTCAAAGTATTTATAAATATACACAATTAAGCATTTAATTTTTTTTCTAAAAACGTCCTAATGGTATAAATTAAAGTTACACACTTTATATCAAGTCAACATGTAGGTTTCGAAAATATTCACTATGACAAATTCACAATTGTCAAAGACATAAAAATATTTCAACATCTCAACAAGTTAGGATTTCATGCAAACTACTATGCAAAAACTGAAAAAAATGCTAACAAAACATTTAAAATAAATAAATAAATAACTAAAAGTCATGCAAATTAAGTGACTCCTCCACACTTGAATTGAACATTGTCCTCAATGTGCAAAAAGTAAGCGTAGAATTAGGAAACTTCCTTATTTAAGCTTTGAAAGTGTAGGTTGAAGTAAACCTATCCTTTACTCCTCTTGATGCATTGAAAACTTGTTCTATCAAGAGTGGTGGTACCTATGACACAAAAGCAAAAAGAAATATAATAACAAACAAAAAGAAATAAAACTAAAAAATGAAAAAGAAAAAAAAATACAAGTGAAGGCTTGTGGCCATGGGACATTGGGGGTATGTGGGTTGGGCGCAAAGGATCTAGGCATTGGGGCCTGTTGGGGCGAGGGATGTGTGAGGGAAAGAAGCAAGAACTAGCAAAGGGTGCATTGGTTTGAGCAATGTCTTGACTTAATAAAGTTGAACATTAGGCATAAACCGAAAGTCAAGGCAACTTTGAAGTGTCGTTCCCCTGTCGATTCTTTAACCAACCATTTATACACACAATTATAATCCAACACAATAAAAGTGCGTGATTGGGTTGAAAGGAAAGTAGTTGTTTAGCATAACTTGCAGGAATTACAAAATGGTTAAAAGTAAATCAAACATTAAAACTAAAAATTCATGGAAGAAATTCTAACACCTTCAATTTTTCGTGAGGTTCAAATCTATTTGGAGCAAAGATAAAATCAATGTGTATAGGCAACAAGGTAGCTATCATCTTGCATTATTATGTCATCCTTGACTTCTTCCTTCAAGACTTTGTCTCTTATTTTCATTTCGAATTTATTGAAAGTCTTAAGAATTTCGTCCTATTCCTCTTTGGATTTGACAAATCTTTTTAGGAAAGTCGATTTTATCATGAATGACTTCAGTTTGTCGATATTAGGTTGATCAATTGATTCCTTAACAGTAACCAGCTTTTTTTCAGTCGCTTCTTCTTGATATTCTAATCTATTTATTGTAGTCACTAGTTGACTAATCTACCTCTCTAGGTTTTGAATGCTTGCTATTGTCTCATTTTGAAATAACATTGTCTCATGTTGAGACTATTAAATTCTCTGTTGAAATTGTTGAATGCTTAATCTTGTTTCTTGTTGAAACTATTGCGTATTCTAATGAAGAGCTAATGGCATCATCTTAATAGTATTGATCAGTTTATAAAGATGGAACATGACAATGTGTCATTTGTCTTCAACAAACAATTTAAGAGTTATTTTGGAAAATAATGATCATTTTTATTATTGGAGATGCAAGGAAATGTTGAGATAAAAGTGATTAAACTAGATGAACGGTTAAAACTTTAAGGGATCATTGATATCTTATAAAAGTATGCATGTTATTTTAATAATGGTAATTAATAAATGATTTAAGAATCAATTTAATTATTTTGGGCGATTATTTAACTAGATGAATAAAATAAATAATTAAACCTTCAATGGAAAAAAATAGACCCAATTAAACCCTCTCACTCAATTGGGTGCTTTTCTTTTACAAGTTTATTTTGTTTTTAATCCCTCAAATTTTTGTGCTTATATTTTATAGATTACCAAAGGATTTTTATTGTTACCCAACCTTTTTATCATACTAAGTTATAATTACAATTTATATATATATTTTAAATTCGAATCAACTGGTGCATTTATTAAGGATAAGAATAAATTAATTTCCTAAAGCCCTTGGCTTGCCAGCGTCCTTACAACTGCCCCGCAATTAATGGCTAAATTGGGTGGTACCTTAGGTAATTCTAAGCGCCAAAAACAATTAATGCAAATCTTAACAATTAAGCAAATAGTTACAGACTAAAATTTAAAGCAAAACGAAAAAAAAATCCTAAAAAGACCCTTTAATCTTCTCTTAAAAACCCTACCTCTTTCTTGCATCTGAGAAAGCCTCCTAAGAAATTAGCTTCCCTCAAAATCTTCATTGATGCCTTCTCGCTCTTGCCCAGCCCCTCAGACCACTAAGCTCATCGGAGATAACCACTAGTACTTCCTTCGAACTCAAAAAAATCATCATTTGGCTATCCTTTTTGAAATATCCTCCTATCACTTGTGATGAGATGCTCCACTTTTGTTGGGACTTTTTCCGTCCAGTAAATTGGAGAATTATACGGTGTCCTCTCACTTCTACTGCATGTACCGTTTCATTCGCCGTCTGAGATACATGCCAAAAAGATAACCTTCTAAATCTAGGAATTCTGTCTTTTTTTTATTATATTTCCTTTAAATGATCTATCATTTTATACAGATCTTAGTTTCTTAATCACCGTTAGAGCGTCCCCTTTTACGGTCACCTCTCTAAAGCCCAGATCTTCTGCGAAAATGATTACTTGTAGGCACACCCATGTTTCTGCGATGGTTGGATCTTCAACATTCTCCCATGGGTAAATAAACGATCCAGTTACTAATCATTCATTTTTCTTGATTACAATCCCGGATATAGCTCTATTTAATTATTGCTGGTTGGATGTGTCAAAATTGGCTTTAACTAGCTCCCTTTCTAGTGGTTCCCATCTTTCCTTTCCTGTTTTGTGTTTATTCTTGGATAACTTTTCCAACTGTTTGAATTTTGATATGTATGCTTTGATAAATCCCACTACATCCAACACCCTATCCCTTACTTCCTCATGATAAAGCTTATTCCTATTATATCGTATCACCCAGCATGAAATAGCTAGATATATGCCATCTTATAAGCTGTTATTTCCTAATTCTAGCATTGACCATTATTTCCAATTTTGATTCATGTTTGTAAGCGAGGGTACCACTCCTACCTCCTGTAGAACCAATTTTGTGACTATGCATTCTTGGAATAAATGAGCTACTATCTTTTCTTCCTTACAAATTGGGCAAAGTGTATCTTCCCTAAGCCTACGAAGCTTTAGGTTACCTAGAGTAGGCATATAGTCATTGGTTATTTTCCATAGATTTATCCTAATCTTGTTGGGATTTTGAGGCTCCACAATTTTGTAAAGTAATTTCTTGTATCTTCAGATTGGAATGTATTGTTGTTTCCCAGCAAGTTTCGGTCTTCTATAACAAGCCATCTGTACCCACTCTTTGCTGTGTAAACTCCAGAATTGTTACCCCTCCATATTATATCATTTGCATGCATATTGCTTACCAGCAAAATAAATAATATTTTATCAACTTGTTCCTCATTAAACAGTCTTTTGATGACCTTATTTTTCCAGGTAACCGATTCACTATCTATTAAATCTGCAACAGTTTAGTACCTTAAATCAATATTCTGAATTTTTACTCTTCGATCACTAGGACTTGACAGCCACGCATCATTCTATATGTTCATCAATTCACCATTCCTAATCCTCCATCCCACGCCTCTCTCCAATAGACTACTGGCACCTTAAATACTACGCAGGTACATGAATGGTAAGACTCTAAACTTGCACTCATGAAATCTTCCAAAGGATAATATTTTGCTTTCATCACTCGTGCAAGTAAACTGTTGAGACTAACGATTAGCTTCAATCCCTATTTCGCCAATAGGGCTATATTAAATTATGACAACTCCTTAAATCCAATCTACCCTCGTACTTTCGGGATACACATAGTATTCCAACAACACCAATGTATGCCTTTGTTAAATTTTAAATTACATCACCAAAATCTATATATCAAATTTTCTAACTCTTGGCATAATGAAACAGGCAACATAAAACACTGAATTTCTTAAATCGAGATGGCTTGAAAATCAGATTTAATAAATACCTCATTTCCTCCTATCGATAGATTACACACACTCAAAATTTTCGTTCTTTTGATAAAATTTTCTTTGATGTCTACAAACACATTCTTTTTTTGCCTTCCCACTATTATTGGTAATTCGAGATATTTCTTCAAATTATTTGAAATGTGAACTCCCAAGACACTTCCTATCTAATCCCTTACGCCATTGTACACATTACTACTAAAATAAATTAGTGACTTATCAAAGTTAACAAGTTGACCCGATACCTTCTCATACTCATTCACCATTAATTTCAACGTCATAAATCCTTCCATTGATACCTCCCCAAATAGAATATTATCATCAGCAAAAAACAGATGAGTTACTGATAACCCACCTCTTCCCACTTTTGTCCTATCAATTTTCTCCCTCCCTTCTAGCTATGTTTAATAAATTAGAAAAGCCTTTCGTACAACTTATAAATAAATATGGACTTAGAGAATCCCCTTACTTTAGTCCTCTTGTAAGTTTAAAATCTATTTCCTGAAATTCATTAAGCACTACTGAGTAGGAAACACTCTTAACTCATCTCATAATCAGTGATATCTAGTCATTACAGAAACCTAAGCATCTCATCATCTTTTTAATAAAACCTTATTCTACTCTAACATAGGCTTTACTCCTATCCAATTTTAATGTAAAAGATCAAATACCATACATTTTTTTCTTTTTGAACGAACGCAGGATTTCGAATGTCACTAGAATGTTATCAGTAATTTGCCTCCCTGGTACAAATGCACATTGTGTTCTTCAATACAAAGATTGTGTACTCTGCTGAATCTATTCACCACTAATTTGGAAATAATTTTGTAAATTACATTACAAAGGCTAATAAGTCTGAACTGCCCCATACTCTTTGACGTTGACATTATAAGGATTAATACAATATTGGTTCTATTTAGCTCTTCAAACTCCCTATGACTATTCAATACTTCTAAGCAATATCTAATTATATCTTTCCCCACGATATGCTAAAAATTTTGATAGAAAAATGCCGAAAAGTCATCTTTGTTTGAAGCCTTAAGTGGTGCCATCAACTTCATTGCTTTCACTACTTCGTCTTCCTTGATTTCATACATTAATTCCTCATTAGGGCTCCTTGTTATGCATGGTTAAATTTCGGCCATTAATCTTTCACAATTCTACACCGATTTTGAAGAAAAATATCTTTAAAATAATTTTTTTCCAGCTTAATCAACTAATTTTCCCTTTGGACCCATGTTTCGTTCTCATCTTCCTATCCTTTTATAGAATTTCCTTTTTACTTTACGGTACGAGGCAATGTTATGATAAATGAGGTATCACGATATCCTGTTTGCAGCCAATTCGCTCTTGCTCGTTGCTCCCAAAATATTTCTTCCTTGTCAGCTTCCATATTTAATTCCAGCTTAACATTTGTAATTTCTACCAAAGAATCCTCATCTGGGTCTTCCTTATTCAACTTGTTTAGTCTTAAATTCAAGTCCTCTTTTCTTTTATTACGGAGTCCTTTGTTAATCTTTGCTCATTCTTTTAAGATATTATCCACATTGACTAGCTTTCTAGAAGCTTTTTTTTATTCGTATCTTATCCATTTTTAACTTCCTTCTCAAATTCCTTCTCCAAAATCCAATCTATATTAAAACGAAACAAAAGTTCTCCTCATATTGATTTTCCCCTCTTATCCTTTAATGTATCCACTAAAATTGGCAATGATTTGAAAAACTATGAATTAAATAATACACCAAATAGCCTGTAAAGTTATCCCACCATGCTGAGTTTGCAACCCCCTCTCAAGTATTTCTCATATGTTATTATCCAGCAATCTTCCCTTCTTCTAAGTAAACCATTGTATCGAAAAACCCAAGTCACTTAAGTCACATTCCTCCAAAACTTCTCTAAAAGATGACATCTATCTTTTTTCTCTTAACCATCCCCCACTTTTTTCAAATGAAAACATCACTTGATTGAAATCACCTACTACTAACCATGATAACTGACTACTTTTCTTCAATTGCCTAAGCATATTCCACAAGTCCTTCCTCAAGTGTTCCATTGGGATCCATAGAAACCGATAAACCTCCAACAAGATTCTCCATTCTCTTCAATCACTTCAACATCTATATGAGATTTAGAGAAACTTTTTAAATTCATAGATAAATCGTCCTTCCATCCTAGTAAAAGTACTCCTCTCAATCCTTCAGCACTCACATCTGTCTCTTTTACAAAACCACACTTCTTTTTTATCTCCTCTGTGCTTTTCGAACTAACTTTTGTTTCTATAAGGAACAAAAGATGAGGCTGAATTTGTCTCAATCTTTTTTTGAGACTTCTAACTGTCCGTGGTTGCCCTAGACCACAGATATTCCAAGTTTAAGGTTTTCATTGTAACCGACCAGCCTATTTACTAGCGGTTGTCGATTTTTCAATGTTCAACTCTATATCCATTGAAGTATTATTTTTCTTGTCCCTCATTTGATGCACTCATTGCTTTTTATTTCTATCCAATAAACCTATCAGTCTATCTTCCAAATTCGTATCCATCTCTTTTATCTCATTATAATATAATCCCCCTCTTATCCCATATCTATGCTCTTCACTTACTTGGCCTCATTTTTTAAACCTCCTATTCAAATCATCATTTAATCCTTTATCTCTCATCTTATTAGATTGATCAACAAATGAATCCTCAACATGCCTTCTATCACTGCACTTGTCCATGTACATTCCAATCGTACCCACCTCCCTCAATTCCTCCCTCAACCATCTACTTGTAACTGATGTTGCCCTTTTTGGTGGAGCTCTCAGTGAGATATCCCACCAAAACTCTGCCTCTGGTGAACCCAAGGTTAAACAAAGAGGACAAAATCTCTCTTCATGCCTTAGCCTCTCACATAAGAAACAGAACATGGATAATTTTTCGTATTGGAAATTCGTGTAAGTATATTTATCTTGTCCATATATGATCCACTTCTTCCTATTCAGTGGATACCGAACATCCAGTCGAACCTTAATGCACATGACCTTTCTTATTGCTTCTGTTACTAGTGTCGCATCATACTTTATGAATTCCCCGATGAAATTCCCCAACTGTCGTGCCATCCCTTCAGACATAAATCCCAACAGCAAGTTATGAATTTGCACCCAAAAATTAGTGTGAAAAATGGGAACTTGTACCGGGTCTTCTCCCTTCATCAATCAATGAAAAATAATCAAGTGCCTGTTGAAAAACCAGGGTGTACTATCTACAACCCTTTTCAGATCTATCTCATTGTAAAATCGGAACAAAACTCTTTTTTCTTCGATCTCTATAATGGAGACCCCTTCTAGTGGATGCTATAATTCTATTATAACATTCCTCATTGACGAAAAGTGTACGACGTTGTTTGTCAGAACCCTTTCTACTCGATATAAATTGAACACTTCTTCACAATCATCTTTGTCTTTTTCCCCTTAAACTGATTCTTCCTCTTTGTCAACAAGATTCAAATTTACTATTTCGTCTTCTATAGAATTTTTATTTGATAAGATTTTCACAATTTTTTCTTTAGTCGAAACTTTAAAAATTTTGAAATCGGAGAATACCTTCAATGGTGCTACTTTGTCACGGGGCTAGACCTTTCGTCTCGCAATCCGTGCTGCATTAGGCAATTTGCTCGTCCAAACTCGCCCAAGTCAGCCTTTACTCGAATGAGGATTCCTTAAGAACTCCTCCAAGGCACCAACTCGTACAGCAGAAGCAAAATTATGCCAAAAGAAACTACCAAAGAACAACAGAAAGGGACGTTCGCAAAGTGTTTGAGTAAATGCTCTCTATTCTCTTATTCACAAAGAATAATGAAACAATGAATGGAGTGAGTACAAATGAGGGGGAGGCTCTCTATTTATACTTGAGCTCCCCCAAAACCGACGGTCAAGATACATTTACATCGACGGACGAGATTAACCATATCTCATGATTTAAGGGATTTACAAGATATTGTCATATCAAATCCTATCTAATCTTACAAGATATGATTCCCTCTATCTTTAAGATTAGTTACCACAGTTGCCTAAGTTGCCATATTTTCACTATCGGGCCAACCAGGCTTCAATCTGACAGGCTTCTCCAATAGTTCCTTGAATCGGGCCAGCTTTCATGGGCAAAATGATCCCCATCTAAGCAATAGACCTCTATCGGATGCATTTGGTTCGATAGTCACGGACTTAGAGAGAAAAACCTAAACTTGCTAACAAGCAGACTTTAATTATTATTTTTATATATTTTTATTTTTAACTTATTATTTTCAATCATAAATATTAAATTTTATGAGTTATTTTCTATGTTCAATATTTCCTTTTGCTATTTTAATATCCATAAAATTTTTCAACTTTTTTTCAAAAGTTTCAATAGTTTTTATGTAATTTTTTCTTCTATCTATTCAATAAAATATCATATATTCGATTTGATATGTGAGTATCTATTTTAAATTTCATCAATATTATCATTGATTAGTTTTAACAAATTTAGTAGAATAATTAGTTTATATATATATTATCAGTCATAAATATATTTAAAAATAAAAATAATAAGTTTTAATTTATATATATAATATTCTTGTGCATCACACAGATAAAAGACAAGTACATATAACTATACTTTATATTAATCCTTGATTAAGTTGATATCTCGAATCAACCAACCGAATATTAATTTAGTTAAGTGATGACTAAAATATTATTATTGTATAAAGTAAATTATACTATTTTAAAAGTATTTTTACTTTTTATATTTTTCATATAAAAATAAAAAATACACAAATAATAATATATGTATTTTATGATTTTAACTAAAATGTTTTTTATTATAAATATATTAGACTTGCATGAATAAAGGTTGCAAGGAAAATCTAGAAAAAGAAGATGGGAATATATAGTTTAGATGAGGGTAGGGCCCACTTGATACGAAATCAGAATCAAATTGAATGCTTTTAATTAGTATTTAGTTACGGCATGATTACGGTTGATGACAAACCTCAAATTAAGTTTCACACGTCAATGTGGTCCCCCTTTTAAATTAAAGTTCCATGGCCCTCTCATTTCATTACTATCCCATCCCCCTTTGTAATGAGGTAATTCCCTAATTGGCCTATCTCTTCTTCCTTTTTTCTTTTTTCTTTTTTCCATTTTTGTTGGTTATCACATTTTTATTTTTTTTTATAATCATACGGATCTTTGCATGTTTTACGGTTTAAGTATAATTTTATTCGGATCAAAATGATATTAAGGTAAAATTCTTTTAATAATATCAACTTTAAAATTTAAATTTGATTCAAATATAGGTGAGAATGATTTTTATTTGTTGATATAGATTCAAATTAGAATAAATTTAAATATAACTTTACACATTATTTATGTAAAGAGTTAAACTTGAAATATTAAATCTTTAAAATCTCAATCTACATTATCAAAATTTCATTAGTATTAAGCCATTTATGAGTTTGAGCCACCCGTCTAAACCTAAAAGTCTATTTGAAAAGTGAGAGAATTTAAAAAAAAATATAGTTCTGAAAAATGAGTTTGTACAAAAAAATAAAGCATGTTTTTTAAATTGGTCAAGTCTTGAGTAGATTTTTTTGCCCGACTTGGCCCAAATCACATGCCTATACTTTTTTTTTTTTTTTTGTATTTTACAATTTATTGGGAAGCATTTATTTTAATATTTTTATTGCATTTGATGTATTATATTTTTAAATTTATTTTTATGTTAAAATAATCTAAAAAATTATTACGGTTGGGCCAAGTCAGGCTCGAGTTTAGCATTTTTAATATGACTTGGGCTTGGGTAAAAATTTAGGCCCATTTTTAGGCGAACTGGCCCGAATCTAAAAATAGACCTAAAATTCTACATTAACCCGACTCATAGTCAAATCTAATTAGTATGTATATATATAGAATAATATATTGGCTTCCCAAAATAAATATTACAATTTTACATTGTTAAAAAAATAAATTACTTTTGTTGAGCTTTTCTAAGGTAATTGATTTGTGGGAAATATCAAATTGGAATCATGTGAATTTAATGAGAAATATCTAAATATGTCAACTAAAAGCATTGAAAAGTAAGGTATCTTATTCTTTCCCATTCTAAATATTATCTTTTTAGTCTTTTCTCCTTTAATCCTCTATCTTTGAATTTTGAATTTCTTTGCTTGCTATGGCTAAAACATATAATATTTTTTTTTGCAAAATTAAATTCAATATGTTCAAAGATTAGAAATTTGGAATAAATAGTTAAGAAAGGAAATTAAAATGGAAAAAGATATTGTTATATAGTATATGTAGATATATATTTAAGCTAGAGAATTTATTTAGGTCAATGATATATTTAGTTTTTAACATTTACTTAATTGATTATTTTAGTTTTAAATTTTTATATCAAGTTTCTTTTAAAATTTTAATAGCATTAACATGATTGTCTGTGTGACGGTTTACATATACTTCATTATTGATTTTTATTTTATTTTATGATTTTTTAAAATTTTAAATATATTTTTATTAATTTCTATAAAATACATGTGAATTATCACGTGAGTTATCACATTAATATTGTTAGAGTCATAACGGTCTAGTCAACTTTTATGTTAGAAAAGCAAATTGATTAAATTTTGAATGTTGAAAGCAAAGTGATTTTAAAAAAGAACTAAGATAAAAATATAAAAGAGTAAATATTAATGGCTAAATTTTATTATTTTATTTTATTGGTAATAATATGTTCCATTGTATTGAAAAAAATGGTGTTAATTTAATCAAACATTAAGGCTTTGAATGAAAAATTAAATGGGTTGAAACTAGAAGGATGAAAAGTAAAAATTTTTACTAATGAAATGCTTTTCTCAAAAAAGTAAAATTCTGAGTAGAATTTCACCTTTAAAGTATAATTGTTTTAAATGAAATTATTTGGTTGTAGAATTTTTAAATAGAGTTAATATATACGGCAGTACCTGGATTTAGGCATTTAAATTTTCTTTTTGACTTTATTGATACTTTAACTTGAAATTATGACGTAATTAGTTTTATATTTATTATTTACCATTGTTTCATATTTGCTAACTATAAAAGGATGTTTTCTGCTCTTCTCATTTTCCCATGAAACTAGGGATCCAAAGATTGGTGGGAGATTGCTAATTATCCATTTCTAATTCAGTGTCTTAAATCTTTATCAGCTAATATATAAAAACTTTAAACTACTACATTTTATTTAAACAGATTGTTAAATTATTTTTTGATTCTAATTTATATTTTTATTCATAAAATAGTTTATTTTAATATTAAAAATATTTTAAATTTCAAACTTTTATTTAATTTCTTGTTGATGCAGTAGAAATTATATGTACAAAGTTTTTAAAGGAGTATTTGAGTGTGTTATATATGTAAACACTTTAAAAAAAATTCAAAATATTAATTTTATTTTTGTTTAATAAACTTCACATCAATAATGTATATTAATTTAAAAATCAAAAATATTTTTATTTTAATATTAAAATCAAGGGTTTCATGGATAAAAATAATAGATTAAGAGTTTGTTTAACTAAAAATATATTATAAAAGTCTTGTTAAATAAATTATCATTGAATTGACCGTTTAACTCGTCGAATGATAAAATTAAGTATTTATAATCTATTTAATTTGATTATAATTTAATTTTAAAACCTCGATTAAGATTTTTTCTTTTGACATGACTACTTGTCATTTTCTAACGTGTTGAATTAATTTGTTAGTTATTAAAAAAATAATACCCTAGTTTAATGTAAGTTCCAAAAAAACAATAGTTTTTCTACAGTAAAAAGAGTAGTATTATTAAGGGAAACAATAACAGCAAAAGCTTTGGTGCTGTGATGAGTTGTCGTAATTCTAGATTTAAATCCAATCTTAACATATAAATTATAATGAGCATTTTAATAATTAATAATCAAAATAAATTTGAAAATAAGCTATAAATGATGAGAATTGACTTCAGACTATACATTTTAATTGAACCAACAATTTATCCTAAAATTAAATTAGATTCTAGTAACCAAGAAACAAGGAGTGGGGTAATAAGCAAACACAAAATCATCCATGATTATCGGTTTAAATTGAACCGACGACAGAGTCAAAGCTAAAATGATTGAAGTGATTAAAATAAAGTTTAGATAAGACGTATACTTCTAAGACCAATTTAAAGAGCTAACGTAAAAGTTTGGGAATCATTTGATTTTATGAAATTACATCACCAAATTACCCTAAAAAAAGTTTCTCGTTTTGCCAAACTCAACCATAGCAAGTTCAAATTTCAAATACGGGCAACATCCTTTAGGAAATATATGGCATTGTTATCAATTCATCATTAGAGCATATTTTGTCTTCTTTATTTTACAGAATCATGAGCTCATCAGTTACAACTTAGCTAAAAGACGTCACCTTATTGATTATAAATCTCGCAGGCATATAGGGCATGGAGTTTTCTCGATTCACCTTACCAAGAATTAGTGTTGGACTATTCTTTTCATGGATTACATATGAAGTCTTACTTAGTTCATGTTAATCACATCGCATCATAATTGGAAGGCTATTTTGCTCTTTAAATTGCCAGCTATGATAGATAAATGTAGGCCAATGGAAAGTCACTTTCGCCCATAAATACCCATTGTTGGCCTTAGAAGAGATGTTCTTATCCAATTATCCACCTTAATGCACTATAAATCTTTCTTATTCTCTAACGGCTCTTAGCAATTCACCACCATGTGAATTGACATCTTCCATCTCTTCCTTTTTTTATACCTTAAAAAATTAGTGCAATGAGTGTGGACGATATAGGTCATCCTAGGGAGAACACCCACGAAAACCTATTGTGTCCATCAATCCTGGTACTTTACATGTTATCCAAACAAGTAATCCTCACTCAACTTGTCCTTACAACCTCTATAACAACACCTATAAAAATGGGTATCATCAACAACCTACACACAACGTTGCATTTCCTCCTCACCAAACATATTCCCAATGCCTACATTTCATGAACATATTGCCCAAAGTCCAAACTTGAACCTTAACTTTTGCTCCCAACAATTTCAAGAGCTTCAAGAACAAATGAGAGATCTAAGGGATCAAATGATGTTGTAGAACATGAAACATGAATAGCAATGTAAACAATATAAGGAACAACTCTTCCAAGATACTGAGATTATAGGAGAGTTGAGGTTATGTCAACCCTTTCCCTAGTTCTATACCCAACATAACGAAGCTACTACTTCTCTAAATGCCTAAGGTTAAGCTTATAATCTCTACCTAACTATTGACTACAACAATTCTTTCCACCACAACAACAAACATTGCATAATGTGATAGAGGCATTAAGAAGAGACACTCAAGCTTTAACACCTGAGGCTGAATATATGGACTAGGTATCTTGTTTTAATAACCCCTCTGTGCTTGAGATAACAAGTGTTTATTTGCCATAAACCTTCAAATTCCCTAAGGAAATTTATGAAGGAGACACGGATCTAGCTGCACTTTAATGCATCATAACAACTACATGATTGTTCTTGGAGTTTTGGATATAAAGCTTTTCCCACTACTTTATGAGGAAGCACAAAGAATTGATGTTTGTCTCTCCTTAAAGGTTTCATTCGCAACTTTGAGCAATTGGGTCAGTTCAATGCATATAATGTTGAAATAGCACAATCCCACATATAAAAAAAATACAAAGTTGTGGAGGTTTTTTACTACTATAAATAAGGTTTGTTTCTCCTTATTTGGTAGTGTCCGAGGACGTAGGTGTAATTTTTTGAACCTTGTTAAATTTGTTGGAAAATAATGGATAGATTAGAACTTTGAGGCATATTATTTTATTGATAAAATAGAAGTTTTGAATAATAAATTATGGATTTCTATTCTATATAATATGCTCAAAATTGTTGAGTGATTAATGATAAATTGATGCTCAAATTAAACAATAGTTTTGTTTCTTGGTGAACAGTTGTATCTTTTGAACAATTGTATCTCTTGGTGAACAGATTCATTGCTTTTGGTTTAATATTATATCTTTTCATTTATTGTGTCTGATCACTTATATCTATCAACTTTTCAACAAAACTCTTCATGAATCGATCTAAATATTTTCATTCATTTCCTCTCCTCTATATAAAGCCAAGTTAGGAGACTTTCAAAACACATCATCAAAAATTCTTTCTAAATTTATTCCTCATGGTGATAGAGAAAGGCAAGATTGTGTTCGATTGATCACTGTTTTTGTGCTATTATTGTGATCGTTTGTTGTTGTATTCTGAGAGACAGATGTCCAACATTACTCAAAGCACCGAGGAGAGGTCGAATTTGTCTTAAGAAAACTATTCATACAGGCCTCAACAAAATTCTTCATCTAATTTTCAACTCTGTCAGATTACAGGTTTTCTATTGTGTTATTGCTACTATATTGTATTACATTATTATTATTACTGACATATTAATACTGCATAAGATATTATAATTTCTTACAATCTTAAGACAAACGATTTGTTGTAGTTTTAATCTAAAGCGTACAGATTACCATTATAACTTATTTAGGTTGGTTTATACTTCTGTTTTGGATTTTAATTTATTCACATATTTGGTTCTTCATTCTGAATACAGAAAAATGTCTCATACATCCAATAACTCATCTAATTCAAAGGTTGAGGAGATTGTCGTTGCTCAAGCTTAGGCTAAGAGCCAAACGTTACTTGTGACTATAAGTCATAATAAAAAGCCTACGAAATTCATTGAAGAGACTTTTAAAACATGGTAACTGAAAATGTAGTTCTATTTGACCATGTTAAATATGGAAAAATTTCTGAAGAATGATCCTATTATTTTTAGAGAGGATGAGGAAGATGTTATTACCACATTCAACATTGCCAAAGCATGGAACAAATCTGATTTCCTATGTTGTAACTACATTTTGAACAGTTTATATGATGAACTTTATAAAGTATACAGTATCAATAAAACAAATAAGAAATTATGGGAATTGTTAGACCATAAATACAAAACTAAAGATGTTGGTGCTAAGAAATTCTTAGTTGTCAAGTTCTTAAACTTTGTAATGGTTAATTCTAAAGCTATTGTAAATCAGGTGCAGGAATTCCAACTGATCATTCATGGTATTCTCGCAGAAGGGATGGTTATAAGTGAATCATTTCAGGTGGCAGTCATTATTGAAAAACTTCCTCCTACTTGGAATGACTTCAAGAACTATCTTAAGTATAAGAGAAAGGAAATGACAGTGGAAAATCTGATTGTCTAACTTCAAATTGAAGAAGACAATCAAGGTGTAGCTAAAAGGATGAACAAAGCAACCAATCCTAACTTTGCCAAGGCAAACGTGGTAGAAGTCAAGAAGAACTCCAAGAAAAGAAAACATTCTTAGATTGGGTCTAAACTAGAACCAAAAGGTGATGTCTTCAAGAAGCCAAAATTCTAAGGAAAATGCTTTAATTGCACTAAGATGGGACACAACTCATTTGATTGTAGGCTTCCAAAAAGGGTTAGAACAAACAAGGTCAACGTTGTGGAAAATATTTTTAAGGAAGCATATGATCATAACCTCTGCGCTATGATTTCTAAAGTTAACTTAGTTGATTCAAATACAAGAGAATGGTGGCTTGATACTGGTGCCACACGCCATATTTTTTGTGACAAGGACTTCTTTGTTAAGTTGGTTCCTTGTGAGAAAGGGGAAAAGCTCTATATGGGCAACGCTGCAACTTCCAAGATTAATAGGAAAGGCACTATGATTTTGAAGATAACTTCTAGCAAAGAGTTAAAACTTTAAAATGTGTTGTATGTACTTGACATACACAAGAACTATGTCTCTAAGACCCTCCTAAGTATGCATGGCTTTAAGATGGTATTTGAATCCTAGAAGTTAGATTTCTCAAAAGGGGGAATGTTTGTGGGAAGGGGATATGTATTAAATGATATGTGGAAACTCAATGCTATCTTTGTAAAAGCTAATACTATGAAAAATAATAATGCTTCTTCTGTTTATATGCTTGAGTCATTTGATTTATGGCACGGTCGGCTCAGAAATGTTAATTCTGTTACTTTACATAGATTAATTAACTTAGAGCATATTCTTTCATTTCACATTAATTATAATCATAAATGTGAAACGTGTGTTGAAGTAAAACTAACAGGATCTTCATTTCAATCTGTTGAAAGAAATACTGAACCACTTGATCTAATGCACAGTGATATTTGTGACTTAAAGTTTATTCAAACTAGAGGAGTGAATAAATATTTTATTACATTCATTGATGTTAGCACAAAATATTACCATGTATATTTGCTTAAAAGCAAAGATGAAGCTATAGAGAAATTTGTTCTCTATAAGCAAGAAGTTGAAATCCAACTTAATAAAAGAATTAAGAGGGTGAGAATTGACCGTGGTGATGAATATGTTGAACCATTTGGTAAATTTTATGCATAACATGGTATTATTCATGAAGTGACACCACCATACTCTCTTTAATCCAATGTAGTAGCATAGTGAAAAAATGAAACCTTAAAGGAAATGATAAGTACAATGCTAGGAAGTTCTGAGTTGTCACAGAACATATGGCAGGAAGCTAGTTGTATTATCTGTGAATTACCTTTTAAATAATGTGCCCCACAAGAAAAAAATAAGACACCATGTGAGTTATGGAATGGCAAGAAACCTTTCTACAACTACTTGAAAGTGTGGGGGTGTCTTGCAAAGGTAGTGGTTCCTTTACTAAAGGAAATGAAAATAGGTCCTAAAATAGTGGTTATTATTTTCATTGGTTATGCACGCCATAGTAGTACATATCGGTTTCTTGTGCATGAATCAAAGAATTCTGAAATTCATAAGAATACGATATTGGAATCTAAAAATGCCTCATTATTTGAAAATATATTCCCTTATAAGGCTACGGAAGTTGGATTAAGTTTAAAAAAAAAATGAACTTCAAAGACTATTGATAGTCAAGTCTTTCAACAAGAGGTTGAAGTCAAGACAGAGCCAAGAAGTAAAAGGACAAGGGTGGAAAAGTCCTTTGGATTAGATTTTCTAACTTATATGCTAGAGATTGAACCTCAAACTTATAGTGAAGTTATATGCTCATCTGAAAGCACTTTTTTGAAAAATGCTATCAAGAGTGAAATTGATTTCATCATGAAAAATCTTTCGTGAAAATTAGTGGATATACTTCAAGAAATTAAACCACTAAATTCTAAATGGATTTTCAAACAAAAAATGAAAGTAGATGGAACAATTGCTAACAAGGCCAGATTGGTTATAAAAGCTTATAAACAAAATGAAGGTATTGATTACTTTGATACATTTTCTCTTGTATCAAGAATAATTTCTATGAGGATAATACTTGTTTTGTCACTTTGCAGAATCTAACAGTTCATCAAGTGGATGTTAAGATAGCTTTTCTAAATGGAGATCTTAATGAAGAGATTTACATGAAACAACCTGAGGGTCATGTAGCTCTAGAGCAAGAGAGAAAAGTTTGCATATTGGTGAAGTTTTCGTATGAACTTAAGCAAGCACCAAAGCAATGGCATGAAAAGTTTGACAGTGTCATGATATCAAATGGATTTACATTTAATGAGTGTGACAAATGTGTGTTGTCAAAACCATTGTTGATGGATGTGTAATGTTATGTTTATATGTTGATGACATACTCATTGTTGGAAGTAACAATGAAATGGTAAAACGTACCAAAAAGTTGTTAAATTCAAGATTTGACAAGAAAGATATAAGACTTGTTGACATAATTTTGGGCATCCATATCAAAAGCTCATCTGAAGGTTTCTTACTGACTCGATCACACTACATAGACAAGATATGGTGTAGCCAGAACTCGGATAGATATAAGTCAACATTTGTCAAAAAACAAAGGTGAAAGTGTTAACCAAGTGGAGTATGTAAGAGTCATAGGGAGTCTAATATACCTTATAAGTTGCACTAGACCTGATACTACTTTCACTGTAAGCAGTTTAAGCATATTCACAAGCAATCCAAGGGAGAACAACTGGAAAGCGATTGTGAGGGTATTAAGATATCTCAGATATACTCAAAACTATGGATTACATTATTCTGAAGATCCTACTATGTTAGAAAGATTCTCCGATGTTAGTTGGATATCTGATATTCATGATAACAAAAATACAAATGGTTATATTTTTACAATGAGAAAAGGCAGAATGACTACGAAAGTTTTTAAATGATATTCCAGAATGGCAAAAGTCTGTGCCCAAAATATGCATATATTGTGATAACCAAACAAAAATTGATAGAGCACAGAATGTAATGTATAATATTAAGTAGAGATACATGTGTCTCGACACAATACCGTTAGACAACTGATCTTAACTGGAGTTATCTCCATTGATTTTGTAAGATTAATAGATAACACTGAGGATCCGCTAACCAAAGGGTTAAACCCAGATCAAGTTGATAAAATGTCAAAAGGAATAAGACTAAAACCCATGAATATTTAAGGTGCTATGGGAAGGAGAACCCAACCTAGTTGACTAGAGATTCCAAGATTTAGGTTCAGTGGGATAACCTACTTGTATAGACCTTGTGAGGTCACTATGGGAGTTCTTATCCCAAGTCTATTCCTATGATGAAAACAATGAGTAAAATGTGGAAAACGTAAAGCAATGCTTTTAGTAACCATTGTGTGTTTCGATGAAATAAACAACATAAGTTACCTATGTGA
Organism: Gossypium arboreum; assembly: GCF_025698485.1. Lineage (NCBI taxonomy): Eukaryota > Viridiplantae > Streptophyta > Magnoliopsida > Malvales > Malvaceae > Gossypium > Gossypium arboreum. Next base: position 135,610,273 of record NC_069075.1, read on the forward strand.
TAGTGAAGTAGGATCACTTCAAGAAGACTATTGGGGCATAGTTCTCTAAGCTCTTGTAGAACTAGGAGAATATTCACGGTCATATGAACATACCAATGTGAACCAAAATCTTTCCAGTGAGGTATTTGTGTGAGGCATATCATCGTTTACACAAATGGTAAAACAGTTCAAGAACATCGCATCTACTAGTCAACTAGTAAAGTAGATATAATTTCACAACGGAAGGTTCAACGGTTGATGCCTACCTATCCTATGCAAATATCGTATGTAGAATTTATCACCTCTTCAAGTCTTTAAGTCTCATTGATCCATCAATTTCATTCATGTGGGGGATTGTTGGAAAATAATGGATTTATATTCTATATAACATACTCAAAATTGTTGAGTGATGAATGAGAAATTGATGCTTGAATTAAAGAATAGTTCTGTCACTTGATAAACAGTTGTATCTTTTGAACAACTATATCTCATGGTGAATAGATTCATTGCTTTTGGTTTAATATTGCATCTTTTCATTTATTGTGTTTTTTCACTTATATATATTAACTTTTCAACAAAACTCTTCATGAATTATTCTAAATCCCTTCATTCATTTCCTCTCCTCTATATAAAGCCAAGTTAGGAGACTTCCAAAACACATCATAAAAAACCATTAATATAAAAAATTTCTTCTAAATTCATTCCTCATGGGGATAAAGAAAGACAAGTGTGTTCAATTAATCCATGTTGTTGTGCTACTTCTAAGATCATTTGTTGTTGTATCTTAGGAGATAAACGTCTAACATTACTTAAAGTACAAAGAAGAGGTCAAATCTATCCGATTATAGGTATTTTGTTATGTTACTACTACTACATTGTATTGCATTATTTTTGTTACTGACATATTAGTACTACATACAAAATTAACACATGTACGTATCAAAATATTGTAATTCATATAATCTTTTCATCCATGGCTTCCCATTTGAAAGGTGTAAAAAAGTCTATGTTTACAGTTGAGATGAGAAAAGCATTATGTGAGTACAAAAATGAGTCTCCTTCAAGTAAAAAGGATTTGGAACAGTGGGTTCAACAAGCATTTGATCTATCTATTAGCCAATCAACAATATCAAATACTATTAAAAAGTCATCTGAATATTTGTCAAAAGAGATAAAGAATAGCAATGTTAAAAGGCACAAATTAGTCAAATATCCTGAATTAGAGAATGTATTGTATGAGTGGTTTCTCCAATATCAAGAGTGTAACAACCTGTTTTTAGTGAAATCGGAACAGTGGTTTCAGGACCACAAATCTGAGTTAGAAAGAAAATTTATTTTAATATTATTGTATGGTCTACATTATGATAGGAATAACGTATGGAAATTTTGATAAGAAAATTTTACCAATTTCATATTTAATTATAGAAAGGTCCAAATTGCATGAAATGCAAAAGTTAAATTCTAGTAGCTAAAAGGATCAAATAGCTATGGAAATCAAAATTGAAGGTCCTTATATGGCAAATAGGCCATTAAGAAAAGTTAGTAGATATTTATGATGATTCATCCATGGGAAATTAGAAAAAGAAAATGACTAAATTGGAAAGTTGAAAAATTAGTGGATGATAAGTTAATTAAATGAATAAAATAATCTCATATCATCATCTTCCCCAAAATTTCTATGGAAACCCTAAATAAGAGAGAGAATTTCAAGCAAGCTTAACTGGGTAAGTAATCATGTCTCGTTTTTAGTAATTTTTATATTTTCGAGATCGTAATAACCTAATCTATCTATTTTGGGGATCAACTTGCAAAGTTATCAAAGTATAAAATTTTTGTCACGGATAAGTATGCTGAAATTTTGAAATTTATGGTAGAAAATGAAATATTGTTGATGGATAAACAACTTTTGTAAAGGAAATTTTCATGAAAGTGTGATTTAGGGACTAAACTAAAAAGAGTAAACTTTATAGAAAATTTTGATTTTTGTGAAATACATGGATTATTATTGTTATATGAAAAATTTAGTTAGGCTTGGAATAAGGATTAAATTGCATAAATTTCATTTTCCGAGCCTAGAGACTAAATAGTCATTTATTAAAAGTATAGGGGCAAAATGGTAATTTTGCCTAGGATGTGAATGGGATGAAATTGAATGTGAATTGTATTAAAATGAGTTAAATTTACTCATATAGATCTAGATAGACCTTGTTCGAAATTGGATCGAGAAAAATAAAAAGTATCGGATTAGTAGCCTACAAACATGAACAATTATCAAGCTAAGTTCGTGTAACTAAATTATGTATATTAATATGTTTAAATTGAATGTTGTATATATAAATTGTATAAATGTTTCATGTATGAAATTGATTATATGTCTAATAAATCCCGAAAAGTAATAAGTCTCGTTTGAATAAATGAAATTCGATGGATATAGGATTTTATATAGTAGTTGTGGTCCTGCATATGTTGTAGACACACCATAGCTCTAGGGAGAATCTTGTTATAAGCCCTCTCAAGCTTTCTGTTACATGGTTCCTGCGAGTATCCTAATCGGCATTAATCCGGTATGTGTTGTGGTCATACCGCAGCTCTTTGTGAGCGTCCTGTTATATGACTGGTATGGATCCTGCAGAAAATGCAAACATGCTGCAGCTCTTTATGAACATCCTGATATAAGCTCTTTGTGAGCTTCCTGATATGGCTTGCTTGAACTTCCTGTTATTTGGCTATTCGAAGCTCTCTAATAATAACTCTTCGAAATTATATGTTAAGCTCAATAAGCTTCTTGTTTTAAACTCCTATGAGTTTCTTGTTATAGCCCGGATAAGCTTCTCGTTACATGGCTCACATGAGCATCCTCTTATATGGCTCGAGAGAGTGCTTCCTGATTATGTGCCCTAATGGGTACCCCTGAATATGACTTGACGAATTACAGTTTTGTACACTTCAAGTGTACTACATGTGTATCCATCGATATTTCAAATAAATTCAACGGGTAAAGTTTTGACATGGTTAAATTGAACTTAAGATGATTTGTTATAGAAACGTACATGTTATATGAAAATATGATATTAAAAGCATATGTTTATGAAAGTTATTACATGATGAGCTCATCCTTGATTCTTGATGTTTATATGTAATATCTAACAAGTTTCTTGAGATTATATGTGTATAGGCAAATTGTCAAATTTCTTTAGATAAATTTTGTATGCTTATCTTAAATATAAATGATTGGTAAGTTGATTTCCGTTATACTAACTTACTAATCATAATATGATTACTCTATTTTATTTCTTCTATTTTATAGTACTCGGAAGCTCATAAAGGTTGGAAGCGAGTCGGAGCAAGATCACACTATCCTTCAGCTCATTTTGGTATAATTAGTAAAATTTCCCTTGGTATAATAGCACGTATAGGTTAAATTGACCAAATGATGGCATATTAATATTTGGTTGTAATTAGCAGCTGGAATGGCTAGTGATGGTATGTTTTGATGTATGTGTGTATGAGACCATATTATCTTGATATGTGTTTTGTGCTTGAATTGATATTACATATTAGGTATAAATATGCTTAAATGAATATTTGACCAATTTGGTAAATGGGTCACTTGAAAATATGTGATGTAAGAATTGGTTTTGGCTTGATTTAAATGTTTTGAATTGGTTTGGGAATGTATTAAAATGTTAATGTAGGTGCAAGATAAATTTGGGTGAGAAATAAAGCTTGGAAATGGCCTTATTTTGTCCACACGAGCAAAGACATGGGTGTGTGTCTCATCCGTGTGTGACACATGGCCATGCGCATAGGCGTGTGGTTTGGCCGTGTGTCCCTTGCATCTTAAAAATTTTAAAACAGAATGCTCAGGTATTTTCACACGGGCAGAGACACGGGCGTGTGACTTGGCGTGTGAACCCTACACCTTAATTATGCAAGTCAGTATACCCCTCTAAATTGGACATAGCATGGGACACGGGTGTGTCACTTGGCTGTGTGAGCCACACAGCCTAACCGCGCGGACGTGTGTGCCTTGTACCTAAGGAAAAATTTTAAAATTTCGCGAAAAATTCTCTGAGTTCCTGATTCAGTCGCAACTTGTTTTTAACGCATACATTGGGGCTCAAGGGTCCATTTAAGGGACAATATGATTAAATATGATTGGTTTAGAATATGAATAGTGAATGACATGAATTAATTATTTTTTTCTATAAACTCCGATAATGCTCCGTAACCCTATTCCGAAAACAGATATGGGTTAGGAGTGTTACAAAAAGAAAGTAAACATGACTGGAGAAATGATTCAAACTGAAGCAAAAGAGTTTCTGCAAAAAATGTGTGGTGATGCAAATTCCGAGTTCAACTTTTCAATTGGTCGGCTAGAACGGTTCAAGGCAAGACATGGGATTAAGTCTTATAGAAGATTTGGTGAAAGTGGTTCAGTTGTTATGGAGAATATTGAAGATGCTTTACCTCAAATAAGAGCTAAATTAGAAGATTTTGATTGGAAGGATATCTATAATATGGATGAAACAGACTTATTTTATCGTTTGCAAGCAAATCATTCATTGGCTACAAAGCAATTAGAAGTACGAAAAAAGGACAAGGAAAGACTTACTGCTGTGATTTGCTACAATGAGAATGGTTCAGATAAAGTGCCTCTTTGGGTTATTGGTAAGTATACTAATCCTAGATGCTTTAAACATGTGAATATTGACAATCTTAACTGTCATTATTGAGCCAACAAAAAAGAATGGATGATTGGATTACTTGATTTTGTTTCATGGTTTGATGCTAGAATGATTAGTAGAAAGGTGTTACTTATAGTAGACAATTGCCCAGCCCATTCCAAAGTTATTGAATGCTTGAGAAACGTTGAATTATTCTTTTTGCCTCCAAATTCGACATAAAAAATTCAACCATGTGATGCTGGAATTATCAGAGCAATTAAGATTTATTATCGGCGTCGCTTTTATTCTAACATCTTGGATTGTTACGAGAAAGGAGAAATAAATCCTAAAAATATTAATGTATTGGATGCAATTCATTTTATTAATGTTACTTGGAATATTGATATGAAGCCTACAGCTATTGCAAATTGTTTCTGACATTGCAAAATTTGATCCAAGGAGGATATACCTCTCGAACAAGAAATTGGTGATGTTGAAGGCATTCATAAATTAAAAGAAGTAATTTATGAATTACACTACAAGAATGGCATAGATGTTGAGCAAATTTTGAATTATCCAAGTGAAAATGAATCTTTGAGGGAGTCACCTACAGATGAAGAAATTATTTAATGAGTAATGGATGTGCCAGCTGATGATGAGTAAGATCCAGATGACAATTGTGTTTTACCACATGTTTCTCCCAAATAGGCTTTTCTAGCTGTGGATACTTTGAAGAATTATTTAATACAACACAAGAAGAATATACTAGATTTGGTTTATGCCCTTTTAAAAGTTAAAGATGAAATTGTATTTGATTCACATGCAAAAAAGAAGAAGTAACTATAGATGCATATTTTAGCAAAGAACAAAATTGAAAAAAATAAGATTTTTCTAGAAAGCACTTTAGTTTTATGTATTGTATATAAAATTTTCTGTATATTTAATGAATTATTATTTTATATTTTCATTGGGCCCTTAAGGATTTTTCTAAAATTATTATCTTATGCATTTAGCAAGGTTATTATTTTATCCCCTTGGGCCAAGTTGGGATTGAAAAAAATATTATTTAATCGAGATTATTAATTTGTCGAATTTTCATTTATTGAGGTTTTACTATATATACATGCCACAAACCCAAGGACCAAAATGATTAACCATCTACCGTATAGGTGATTGGATAGTGTGAGCTTTGAGTTGATCCAGCCTGACGAGTTCCACAATATGATTTAAAAGGGAAAATAAAAACAAACGGGGTAAGCATACCAAATGTTTAATAAGTTTATAGGCATTAAACATCAACTTACCTCAATTTACAATTTGGTACAATAAGTTATTCAACTTGGAAAAGTTTGCTTAAACATAGCAATTCACATATCAATAAGGTGAGTTAACATATAATGACATCAAATGGAAATTCAAACTATAACAATCCAATTCAAAACTAGTCCCATAATCAAATCAACAGTTAATCAATTGGACAACAAACTCATAAATTCCATTGCCATTTTTCACTTCTATTAACCTTTTTAGCCCAATGAACTCAAGTGAACAGATTTGGATACATGGGTAACTACACCACACTAGCGCACCAAAGTGCAAAGCCTATAGGCAATCATCTATAAAATTGTATAACAATATGTCCCTCCACCACACAAGGGCTTCATAGAGACATTCAATACTTGATGATCTACAACAAATGTTGGATCACAATATAATCTGTAATAATCTCAATATAATCTCATATCTCGTACAATTCACATTTCCTGTACAAGCATGCATATATTACGTTCACTCGGGCATATTTAACACATATTACCATTTCTTTACAATTTAGTCCATATCTCACCTTTTGTACCAAATTGCAAACAATTCAAATTACAATCAAACACACACATATTCATAATTCAAATGCATAACAATTTAAATACAATCATACCATATGAACTTACCTAGAAAAATCAACAATTAAGGTGGATCATTAGGGGCTATTCAACAATTTTATCTTTTCCCCAAGTATTTTTTATTTGATCCAATTCCTAATCTATACGATAATTCAATTTATTAATTCCAAATAGTTTATAATATTCTATCATATGCATGGATCAATTCAATTTCACTTTTCAAATTCCCCTAAATTTTTGTATTTTATTCAGTTTAATCTCTAAAACTGAAATTACTATAACTTTCAAATTTTAGCTTCGATTTCAAAACTGATCTCAATTACATTCTTTTAGGACAATCCACTATCAATAATTATAGAAATTTCACATCAAATTTGAATTCTATACACTTTAGTCCTAATGTTAAAAAATTAGTAATTAAATTTTACAATCTAATCCTTTTTCACTTTTAAGCTTTAAATCAAACAATTTAATACAAATTTCTTCGAGAAATCATCAATGGAAAATTTTATAAACTTTAACAGTTTTACAAATTGGTACATGGGCTAGCTAAATCAAGCTCTCATTACCTTAAAAACATAAAAATTACAAGAAAATGACTAAATTGAACATACCAAATTAAGGTCAAAAGTTTGAAAGCTTCCAAACCCTATTTCTCCTTTATGCTAATTTGAAAGTTTGAAGAAGAAAATGAACAAAATGTCTTTATTTTTCTTTTAAATTTATCTTTTCTACTTAATTTAACTTTTAATTAATCTAATTAAACATAATTAAGTTAACCTTAAACATAGCTAACAAATTTGGTGGGTTACATTTGTCATCCACCATCGGTTGTCACATTAAAAAAGGATAATTGCTCATTTAGTCCTTTGGTTAATTAAAAATCTATAGTGATTAATTTTTACAATTTAATTTCTATACCTTAATTGACTATCAATTTGACAGAAAGTGACCAAACTTTAATAAACTTGAATACTAATCTTGTGAAACATCAGAAATGAGGTTTCAAAACCACCATTTTTGACACCACTAAAAAATAGGTTATTACAATTATGGCTGAAATGGTGGATAATCCAAATGGATCCACATCTACAACAACGAAAACTTCAACATCGTCTATGTGGGCAAGATCGAAAGTGGAAAATATGAGATTGGCAATGGAGATCTTCGATGGCACAAGTCATTTTTGTATGTGGAAAAGTGAGGTTGTAGATGCTCTCTTTTAACAATGTCTAGACATTGTCATTGATAAAAAGAAACCAAATGGTGTGGAGGAGAAATATTGGAAGACTATCAATTGTTTGACATGTGGTACAATTTGGTCATGCATTTTTTAAGAGCAGATGTATATTTTTTCAAAGAAGACTTCTGCAAATAAGTTGTGGTTGGAACTAGAAGTTTTTTTAAAGAAAAACAATCAAAATAAGTGTAACGCCCTAAATTTCTGTAATTTTGGCTTTTGTGGTTGTTAACCATGGAAATATCGAAACTTTTGTTTTAAATCTTTTTGGTATATATATATGTGGTTTAAGAGGTTGTGTGCTTTGAGGTGTGTTTGGGAGGTCCCAATTTCGAGCCTTAACTTGGGCTAAAATTTTGGTTTTTATAAGAATTAAACCTAGGTTTTGGTTAACGGGTTTATAAGAATTTATTGGTCAATACCTAACAGAATGGGCTAGCTAGTCTAGTGGTTAAGTGGCAAGGGATTATGCCTGAGATCCCGAGTTCGAGTCGTTGTTGGGACATTAATTTTTACTGCTTTTGTCATGAAGGAATTTGAGTTGTAGTGTGATACCAAGTAGTGGAGGAGTGGATGGAATCAGGAGTTTTTTGGGTAGTTGTGCAGTTTTCCCAAAAGTCCCAGAATTCTGACGTTTCCCTATTCTTCTCTGCTGAAATTTCCTTCATTCTTTTTCCCTCCATACTGCTGCTGATTTCTTTATTTTTGCCTACCTTTATTGTTGTCGTTTCCTTAAGTTCTTGGACTCGTTTTAGAAGTTTATCTCACGTCAACAATTGTTTTCACGGTTCGGGGATAATCGGGATTCAGGGGGCTGTTAATTGACGTTTTGTTCAGCGAGGAATTTTTGAATTTTTTAAAGGTTCCGGAATGCTCGGGATTGCGTTAGACTTCAATCAAAACCAGGTGTACCTCGATTGCACAGAAAACGGGTTTCAATAAAAGCCAAAATCGAAACTGTCGACGCCACACGGGCGTGTGGACTGGCCCTGTGGAGGCCGTGTGGCGATACATGGCTATATGTTCGACGAACCAGACGGTGCGCATGCCACATAAGCATGAAGGACACGGGCGTGTGATGGCTTGTAGGTCACGTGCGAGGCACAAACTCAGGCAAATAGGCCGTGTGGGCCACACGGGCAAGGTACACAGGCATTTGAGCCCCTTTAATTTGAAATGTTCTATAAGGTTGCACAGGTCGCCCAAGTCGACTGTGACCTGTAGTAGAGTCGGTAAGCCTTATCTAGACTCTTAATTCTGTGATGTATGTCTTCGCATGATATATTTAGCATGGTTATCTGATCTGTTCTGTAAATAAATGTATGATCTGTTTGTCTGCATTACAGCATGCCTTATTTGTATGATACATTGCATTGAGGTGGGTCAGACGAAGTGAAGGGAGTATTTGAAGGGCTTCATAAGCCCATTATTTGGCAGCTACACTGCATACTTATGATATGTGCTGCGATGCGGTACCTTATGGTGTGTAGGGTTGAATGTGTCGATTATATCCCCATTTATGGTGTGCAAGGATGGGTGAGTCGATTTTATCCTCACATAGTGTGATGGGTTGGACGGAGATGGTGTGCAGGGTTGGTGGGCATGATATTTCTGATATCTGATTTGTTATGCATGCGATATCTGTATGGCTAAGGCTGAATAACTATATTCTGTAATCTGTTTGTATGCATGCTGTTTGTGGGGATGTGCACACTGAGTTTGTGAAAACTCATCCCTTTGTTTATTTTTTTGTCTGGTAATCCTCAGCAGTAGATGGATCGGTGTGACGGAAGGCTCGATGGTGACCACAGGTAGACATTTATGGATTTTTAAGTAACATTTTATTTTGTCTGCTTTATTTAAATATATGCTTTGGGATTAATATAGTTTTGGTCACGAACTATTTTTGGGTTTATTTTGGTGGGCATGATATAGTTTTAGCTTCAACGTTAATGAAATGTTTTCACTTAACATTTGGATTAAGGATTTCACGACTTAAGTAAAGATAACAAATTGGACGATTTTCTTTGTCTTGCTAAGGTTTTCTAAAAAGCACTCACATATGACACCACTAGATTCGGCCATAGCATCTAGGCCGAGTTTGGGGGTGTTACAATAAGGTCCACATGATGAAAAGTTGTTTCGCTTCACTTATGTTTCAGATACCACTATAAATGACCACATCACCGGTTTTAATAAATTAGTCATTGATGCAGTGAATATGGATGAGACTTTCAAAGATAAAGATTGACTTTGATGTTGTTGGGGTTACTTTTTAAGGAGTCTGAGTTCCTCAAAACTATTCTATTTTATAGGAAAGGTTGATGTATCTCTTAGTGAAGTATGTTTAGCTTTATAAAGTTATGAACTGAGAAAGAAAGAAAATCAAGGAAATTTAATTGGACATACAAAAGCTTTGATAGTTCGGGTTGTTTACACACCCTATGTAAAGTACAGAGGGGGATATCCAAGTCAAAAGGGAAACTAAGTAAAGATGAATGTGCTTTCTGTTGAGAAAAAGGACATTGGAAGAAAGATTGCCTAAATTTGAAAAATAATGGTAAATTCAATAAAGGAAAAACTATAGTAGAATTAAATGTTATTGAGTGTGAAGATGAAGATTCAGATCTCTCACTTATTACATCAATAAGTAGTCATTTGTATGGATGTTGAATTTAGCTTGTAGCTATCATTTATGTCCTCATTTGGAACAGTTCTTCGATTTTAAAGAACTAAAGGGTGGAGATGTCTATACAACAAATTATAATCCTCTTACCACATATTAGATTGGTTTTGTTTAATTAATAAATCATGATAAATTAGTCATAACTTTACATGATGTTTGTTATGTGCCGAATTTGATGAAGAATTTCATTTCTATGGAAACCTTGGAATCAAAAGGTTTTGAAGTAAGAACTAAAGTAGTGTGATGAAGATTATTTCTGGTGTATGCATGGTAATAAAGAGGGTCCGCAAGAATTACAACCTATACCGCTATCTAGGTATATAATTAATGGGACAATTGATGCGTCATCAACTAAACGGGAGTTAGAGACACTTAAGCTATGGCATATGCACTTGGGGCATACAGGTGAAAAATCCTTGAAATTACTCATAAATCAAGGATTACTGAAATGAGTAAGAACTTATAAAGTGGATTTCTGTGAGTATTGTTTCAAAAGGAAGTAGACAATGGTGAAGATTGGGACTGCAATCTATGATACTAAAGGTTTCTTGGATTATGTTCACTCAAATGTCTAGGTTTAGAAAGGTGGAGTAAAGTTTGATATTACAACCCATGATTTTGGAATAAGGTGGAGTAAAGATCTAGAAAGGTTTAACCACTGAAAATCTTGTTAATATGATGACTAAGGTTGTGACTGTAGTCAAGTTTCATACTATGTTTGGACTTAATTAATGTTAAAACTTGAAGGTTGAAATTTGAAAAAAACTATCAAATGTTGTTTTGCAAGGAGATTGAAGATGTAGAAATTTGTTATGGTGGAGATTTGTTGAAATAGTACAATCTCACATTTAAAAATACAAAGTTATGGATGTTTTGTACTACTATAAATAGGGGTTATTTTTTGTCAAATTTCTAGTGTTCTTTATTGCTTTTTTATTTCTCTTTCAATATTTTGTAAAGTATAATTGTAGTAATATATTGTGCTATTAAATTAAATTGTAGGGAGATTCTGTCTAAGAGGTTGTGTTTTAAGTGAGATTGTTTATGACCTCTCCAATCTTTCTTGGGAACTAAACCTAGTGTAATTTTCTAGTACAATAATTTACTCTCTTTTACACTATTAGCACAACATATAAAATGGTTTTGAAAACCCCTATGTCTCTTAATTGTTAGACAAAACACAATAAGTTTCAACGAGACTACATCAAGTATTCTCATACTGCAACCATAAACACTAAAGATTTGACGAAATAGTAAAATAAATGATTAAAGTAAGACTCTGTTTTTTTGCCAGTAAAATATTTTTCAGAAAATATTTTCCTTATTTTACGGTGTTTGTTTGACGGAAAATAATTTACTATGGAAAACATTTTCTAAAACACGGGTAAATGAAATGGGTTTTTAAGGAAAAAGTCTTACCGATTTTATTTTTGTAAGACATTTTCCATCTTCCTCCACTCTCACCATAAATTCTTTCCTCCTTCTTTCATTCTTCATCCACTTCCCTTCCTGAATCTCAATCAAGGTAACTTTTTTATGCTTTATTTAATCTGCCTTTATTTCATTCAATTTCCTTTAAATCTTTTTCTTCCTTTTTTTTTGTTGAAGAATCTGTTTGGATTTTGCATCTATGTTTCTGGGTTTTGCATCACTCTTTGTCAAGTCTTGAATTAATTAATACCTTGAAGTTTATGCTTGCTCTTCTGTTATACTTTCTAGTATGATTTTTTTCTTTGATTTTCTGAAGTGAAATTATCGTTCTCCTTCACTCTCTTCACAGCAGCCATTCTCCTTCCTCTCTGTCCATTAGCCTCTGCCTCTCCTCCTCATCTTTGTTTGTTGGCCTTACCTCCGAATCCAAGTCTTGTCATCTTGTTGTCCTTACCAAGTCTGCATTTTAAAGAAACCGCTAAATCTAGCTTTCTAATCCTATCAAGGTATATCATTATCTTTTATTTTGATTATTTTTTTCTTCAAAGTTATTGTATTTTAGTTACTCTGTAAATTCATTGCTTTCTCCATGGCCACTTGTGAGTTTCTCTTTTTCTTTTTCTATGTGATCTGAATAGATATATGTTGATTTGAGCTCAATGAAGTTGTTTCAAAAGAAGCTGAAGCCATGATTGCATAGGTGGGTGGTAAAATAAGTAGGTATGTAACCATCAAGAGAGAAATTATCTTTCTAATGAATTTAGTTGGTCAGTAAAGATTAAAAGAATTTGATGGTTGTTGTAGTTGTAGTGTTAGTTGTAGTTGTAGTTGTTAGAGCTATGTCACTAGAGGTATAAGCATGATTATGGAGTATATCAAATGTAGCTTATATAGATAAATGCTTGTTTGTAGTAAAAAAGAGTGAAGAGACCTCTGCAATTCCCATACTCGATTGAGTTTAAGCATAAATGTATAAAGGCACTTATGTTTTGTTTAACAACAGAACAAGCAAAAGTTCTATGAAGTAAAAGCTTTTTTCCTTCCTTTTAGTAGGAGGCAGTGGCTCTGTAGATTGGTTATTGAGATCGCTTGTTGTAGATAGCTATGCTTAGCTGATGCATGATGGTATTGAAACTGATTAAGATGGGGAACTAAGTTCAATAATTTAATGACTATAAGTAGTTTAAATTTTGGGTGCGATAGAATCACTAAGCAAGCCTATTTTGGCCCACATTGCTAGGATGTGGTGAACAAGTTGGTTGATAAATTGTCTAGAAGTAACACTAAGGATTAGCTCTTCCATGCTTCTGATTCTTCTTTATTATTGATGTCTATTCTATAACCCATTAGCATCAGTCTATAGATAAATTGATGTTTATAATATCACAATCCTAACTGGTACTCTTATTGGAAATCTTTCCATGAGTATTATACATATAACTTTAGTATGCCTTGAGTATTTAGTTGCAAATACAACGTTTGTAAGCATTTAAAAATGACTATTAGTAGTGAATGGAGGTCCATAACCCCCCTTTCATTTTTTCTTTTTGTTGTTTTGAGGATTGTGGTTTGGAAATTTTACACGCAATAGTTAATGTTTGCTTATTTTCACGAATTCTTCATAGTCTGTTTTCCTATTACTCTTTTATTTTGATTAATAACCTGTTTCTATCTACAACCTAGGATTCAGTAAGTCTGTTGATAAGTGTGTTATTCTATACTAGCTTATTTGTTTTGCTATGATTAGTTAGGGCTCTCATGCTGAGTTGTCTGTCATGGCTTCCAATGGTTTGATTCTAGTCTAGATTCTACAATAGTTTCTTGACAGACTTCCATTAGATAAAATTATTTAACTTATATTATAGTTCTAGTATGTCTTTGCTGCATTATACTTCCTTATTTGTTGATTTGCAAGCATAAAGTCGTCCTACTTACATTTAACTACCTGCTATACTTGATTGGCACCAGCACTTCAAAGCCGTTCTCTTTTCAAAGCCTGAGTACTGTTATATGTATTCAGATTTTTTAATAGTTTTTGAAAAAAAAAGTATATTTATATTCAAATTTATGTTTGAATATATATACTTTCAGCTTTTCTTCATTTTGATAAAGTCAAATGCTTTTAAAGACATCCAATAATCCTTATGCATGTTAGTACCTTTCTCCATTAAAAACAATTTTTTCAAGTTTGATTTCAAGCAACTAACTCTTTGCAACCAATACAAGTTGTATTTAATAGAATGTTTGTTTGTTTGTATTTTTTTTTTGGTTCAATACCCTTTTGACATAATTAATTTATTGAAGTCAAAGCTTTGAAATAAAGTTATAATAAATAAATTAAATTAAATTAAACACTTTCTGAAAGGTGAGATAATAAATAATATAATACTAAAATTGAGGGACTCCATTTTCTTTTTGGTTAAAGGACTCCATTTTCAAGGGAATTGCTTGAACTCTGATTATTCTACTATCTTATTATATCACAGATTTAACCATAAATTTTGTAGCTTATTACGGGAAGCCTTTGTTTTGTTCATCTTTTATCTTTTTATTACTTCTTTACCTTTGCTTTAGTAATGAAATGAATAAGATGCCAAAAAAATGGAACATTGTGATTGGGTTCTACTTTAATTATTAGTTTAGTTGGATTAATCCAATTTCCTTTTTCAGCAAATCTCATTTAGACAGCTAATTAATTATCTTATCATTGCTTGATAAAATTTCATATATGTATGCATGCACTTTAGTCATGGTAACTTTAATCATATATGTGATCTTATGAAAAGCTTGCATCATTTTTGTAGTGATCAAATATTTGTGTGGCATTATTTTGTGTAGATGGATCATAATCAAGATCAAAGTGCAATTGTTAAAGTCATGGCTTCAGTTTAGCTTTTAGGGCTTTTTGGATTAAAAAACTAAAAACTAGGAAGGAAATTACTTCTCACCCTCGTGTGAATCAATATTATGAAAGAGAAAATTATATTAATAGTATTTTATATAGTGGTGACCAGCATTGTATTGATGTGATAAGGATAAGACCGATTGCCTTTTTTAATTTGTGTGATATTCTTAGTAGGAATGATTTGTTACAATAAACTAAATCGGTGAATATTAGGGAGCAAGTAGTAATATAATTGATCATAATGTAAGGTTTCGAGTGATTGGATCTAGATATTATAGATCAATTGAGACAATTCACTGTTACTTTAAGGTTGTATTGAGAGCTATTTTGAAATTGTATAAACTAGTTATTAGATTACCTAATGAGTCAACTCCTAGTGAAATCAGAAACAATCCAAGGTTTTATCCTTATTTTAAAGATTGTATTGGAACATTAGATGGAACTCATGTCCGTGCATCCGTTCCACTTAGCATTCAAGGAAGATTTCATAGCTGTAAAGGGGGGACGACTCAAAATGTATTGGCTGCCATTACATTTGATTTGAAATTTTCCTATGTTCTAGCTGGTTGGGAAGGTAGTGCACATGATTCTCATATTTTAATTTTCACACCCAAGAGGATTAAGAATTCCAGAAGGTAATAATTAACATTAAATATCAAATAGTTCTAGTAAGCTCATAATTTATTAATAATAATTATGTTTTGTAAAATTGCAGGTAAATATTATATTACTGATACTAGATATGGCATCTGAAAGGATATATTACCCCATATTGTGGTGTCCGATATCATTTAAAAAAGTTTAGTGCTCAAGGGCCTGAAAATGAAAAAAGGAACTCTTTAATATTCGTCATTCATTATTGCGAATCACTATTGAATGTGTTTTGGGGATTTTGAAAAAACGATTTTGTGTATTAGATGTTGAACCATTTTGGAATTTTTAAACTCAAGTAGATATAATTTTGGCTTGTTGTATCATTCATAATCATATAATGGGAGTTGATCCTAGTTATTTACTTAATCAAGGATTATACGAGGAGCCTGAGTCTAATTTGATAATACCAACTCTAAAGGAGCAAGAAGAAAGAGAAGAAGCAAGAGAACGGTCTGCTAAGAAAGAGGAAATTGCACAAACTATGTAGACTGATTATATGGCTAGAAATATTATGTAGGTTTGGGGTTTAGGGTTATTGTTTCTATGTTATGTATGTTTTAGTATTAAATTTTTTTTTGTTAATGTTGGTTGGATAATGATATTGAAATTAGTTTGTTGGATTTTGAAATTACTATATCTTGAATTTGTTAGATATTGAATTTATTATGTTTTAAGCTTGTTGGATGTTGAAATGATTGACAATGACAATTATTAATGTAAGGGCAACAAAGAAGGGACCTCCAAGCAATTTAGGTGGACAAAATCGATAGAACATCTTTTTCTTGAAATTCTAACAGAGGAGGCCCAAAAAGGAAATAAGCCTTCTAAGACTTTCAAAGCAATTTCAATTAATCGAGTTGTCGTAACTATTTCTAAAAGATTTCAAGTCCAATTCGATGCGAAGCATGTGAAAATCATTTAAGGACTATAAAAAACTAGTGGCGGATTATATGCACAATTCGGGCCGAAAGTGGTTTTGGATGGGATGATAACATGAAAATGATCACATGTGATAGAACGACATATGATGCAGCATGATGGTAATATATGTACATATATGTTAAGTATATTTCAATTGTTTTTTGCTTGTTATTCTAATTGTGTATAATATCCAACATGCACACAAGAAGTATGAACCGTTTTTGAATAAAAGCATTGATCATTATGATGAAATGGCTTTGGTTGTTGGCAAAGATATGGCAATAGGGAGTTTTACCAGAACATTTGTTGACATAGATTTGGATTATGGTAACCAAGATTCAGTGCCTATAGACTGCGACAATGAAGAGATTGAAGAGGTAAGAACAAAAGTATCTCCATCTGGCATATCTAAACGTAAAAGAAAAATGCTCAAGAAAATGTCATTGATGAACAAATTAAATTTGTGGGTGAACAACTTGGCAAAATTGCTAATGCTTTGGAACAATTTACTGCAAATAAGACACCACATCTTTACTAAGAAGTGATGCCGTTGGAGGTAGAAGGATTTGATGATGACTTCCTTTGTAGTGTATTTGATATCTTGTGAGTCATGAATCCGAGGCCAAAGCTTTTTTAGTTAAAAGTAAGAAGCATTGAAAAATTTGGCTTCAAAAATTTTCTCAAGGTTGAAGATATTGATACTTTAATGTGGTGTAATATTAGTTATGCACTTGGACAATGTTGTTGTTATCATGTGATGTACTACTAATTATGCATTTGGATAATATTATTGATTTCTAGTATTAATTGTAGCTTGGAAGCTAATTTATAATTATTCAATCTTTGTTTTTTATTTTTTATAACATAATTAGAAATAATTTATTTGACTTTGATTGTTTTCAATTTATGACGGTTAATATTCTAGCTTAATAATTGAGTATTATTATATATTTAATTTGATCATTGCAATATATGTAAAAACAATTTAAAATATAAATTTATTAAGATATATATATATAATAAACTCAATTAAACAATGAAAAATAATAAATTCTTAAATATACATTTGTTTAATTTAAAATGACTTTTATGAAATATTTTCAAGAAATCTACCAAAAGCAGAAAATATTTACACAAATTTATCCAAACACCAAAAAAATAAATTATTTTCTAGAAAATATTTTATTGGTAAACAAACAGAGCTTAAGTGTGGGTCATGAATATTTGAAATATGCCCTCATGGAAAACAAGGCCCAACACGTCATCGATTTGTATGAAAAATGTCAAAAGTTTGCATAACCATCCAAGTTTAGGCTTCCATAAACAAAGGTACATTGTCATTTATCCGCATGCCTTAGAATGATTGACGAAACAATAAGGTTATTTGATTACCTTTAAAATGTCAATTGTGGTGTTTGCAGTCCACCACAAGGCCATGCCCTCAAAATGGCCATTCGGTTTCAAAATATATAACCTTTTCTAAATACATTTTTACTTATTTTTTAGATTATTGAGATTTTCATCTCACGTGCTAATGAAATTAAGAAAAAAAAAACAGATATTGTTCCAAAAACACAAATTGCTTTCACCTAAAGACCCATGATTGTCATGATTATCAAATTTCATGCGTGAAAATCCACAAAAGTTCTTCAACAAAATCTCTTGTTTTCTTTTTAGGCTTTGATAATGGATGGACCCACAAAAGGACCAAATCAGGTCACATGGTATTGAATTTTGAGGTCATCTCTTTCAGTTCTTGCTTTGAGGTTGTAAAGAATAAAGATCCCTTGACTACTTCTCCTAAAAAAGGAAGAAGAAAATTAGATGACAAAGTCCAATATTTTGGCTGAAGTTCATACATTGTTTCTTTATACTTT
Organism: Gossypium arboreum; assembly: GCF_025698485.1. Lineage (NCBI taxonomy): Eukaryota > Viridiplantae > Streptophyta > Magnoliopsida > Malvales > Malvaceae > Gossypium > Gossypium arboreum. The sequence continues at coordinate 135,628,534 of NC_069075.1, forward strand.
ATCTCTTTTTCATTGTCAAAACTGTAATACTAAGACCCACCAGACCGTTCATGATGGGACATGCGATCAAATTTGGCCTTTCTGGGTTTAGATTTGAGAAGATGAATCTCCATCATTTCTATAATATAAAAGCAAAAATGAAATCAAATTTTATAAAAGGTAAAAGTGTATTGTATTGGGCTTCACTTGGTACTTCGTAATGAAGACATCAAATTTCAACATAATGTGTGTTTTTTTAGTAGAGTCCAAAGGAATAGCTGAAATTGAGCTTCCACATCTGTAGCCCAACATTTCTCATATATATGCTTAAGAGTTAAAAGGACCCTTAATTATCAATTGAATTTTTTTTTTTAAACTATATCATGTTGAGTCTTTAATGATAAAAAAAAATGCATAACAAAAATAGTTAGTTGAGAGACGGTATAATCGCTAATGACGTTGATGTGGTTGACGATAACCGTCAATAGATGATATGCAGCATGCTATATCGAGAAATTTTTAAAATAAAAATTAAAAAGCTTAGTCATTTGAATATGAACAATCATTTGTCTAGATTTAATGAAATTACCGTTAAAAATTTAACGGAATGATATGAAATATTTTTAATAAGATATAATTTATTATTTTACATGTGAAAAATAATAAAATAAATAAATTATACATGATTAATAAATCATCTAAAAATATTTCAAAATTAATTCATACGTTTATTTACTGAGAGGATTCAAAAGATAATTAATAAATCAAACCGAAAATACTAAAGGTGTGCATTCATTTTGAAATTTTCTTTAAATAATTATGTTTATTTTCTTTAAATTAAGAGCTATTTTTTAAAATTGTGAATTATTTATTTATTTTCCACACGTAATTATTTTATTTGGTTATCTAAGTAATAAATTACATCTCATTAAAAATATTCCACATATGAAATTCCACATCATCCGTTAACTTTTTTAACAGTACTTTCATCAAATCTATTTAAAAAAGGAATTTGAAAAAAAGAAAGAATAAAGGTTGATGGCAAAAAAAAAAAGGCTCAAAAATACAATTAGGACAATTTTGATAAAACATATAAACGTTAGTGGCCAAATTTGTCATTAAGCCTTATTTTTATCACTAACTAACTAACAAAAAATAAAATTATAAAGAAAGTAGCATAAATAGACAAAGAGTAAAGAACAAAGAAAATAAAGAGCAAAAGAGAGCGTATCTTATTAATCAATAAGAATATTTATAAAGCTTCTCCAAAGTCTCTATTTGTAGACATAAGAAATACAAATATACTTATAATAACTATTAGAATTTAAAGTACATCAAAACTTATGTTAATGTTAATGGACATCCACTTAATAAAATATTCATATCATAAAGAAATTTGAAATCACTTGAAAGCAACTTAAAAATAATAATAATATTTGTTGACAATCTCATTATAGGTTAGGACTATATCTGACTATTTTTTAAACAATGCCTAAAATTATTCATAACCCCTTCTCAAACTTATAAATAGGAGATAATGAGTTTCAACACACTTAAATCTGTATCCTTCTACATTCACAACAATATCCATACCAATAGAGTTAAAATTGAATAGTATTTTTACAATAAATTCATATTTAAATTTCCATGATTCAAACAATGCTCAATTTTTCTTTTTCTTTTTTTGAATGTCTAAATTTTTTCTCTCTATTCATAAGCTTCATACGAGGGAGAAGAAATACATTGGAAGGAGCCCAAAAAAAAGAAAAGAAGACCTGAGATACCCCGAGCCCAGAGCCCATCTCCTTACAGCCAATCACTACCAAATTTCATCTTAACCGAGGTAATATAGTCGGTTGCATTAAATAAATCATAAAATATTTGCCTGGTTAAAGCATCTTAATGCTCTGAACAGAAATAGAGTTGAACGCAAAGTAGCATTAATTGAAACATTTAACACTGTTACAAGTTCAAAGAGCAGAGCATGGCATCCTCTGCTCAGTTCTTTACATCGCCAAAAGTTGAAAACCTTTGCCCTTTCCACCACCCTAACTATGATCAAAATCACCAGAGCACATGCATTGCCAATTCTCTCAATAATCAGTGCTCAACCCAGTTGGGGATAAATAAACCACAGATATAAAGCCTCTTTCCTTTTCAGCCATGCTCGTTGAGGTACCTTTCAGCAATGGTGGCATGAACCGCAGCACCAATGGGAAGAACATCTTCGTCGATCATGAAATACGGCGAGTGACCGGTGTGTGTCGATCCCAAGGTCTCGTTTCTTACGCCGATGTAGTAGAAAGCTGCCGGAACTACCTGGGAGTAAAAGGAGAAGTCCTCCGCACCCATCATTGGAGGGACCACCCTGAAATTTGGTGGTCCTAGCAAATCAGTGGCCACTTTCTTTACGTGCTCGTACATACGGTCGTCATTCACTGTTGGGGGATAGATTGTTGATTCTTTTTCAAAGAAATCGACCGTCGCCCAACATCGGAAAACATTGGCCTGTTCGACGATTACCTGTGTGTGTTTCCATGTCGAAGAATGTTAGAATTGTGAAAATAAGGACTCCAAATCTAAAAGTGAAAACTGCGACGAACCTCTTCGATTCTTTGGAGAAGATTGTAAAAATTGGCGTTGGAGAAAGCCCTGAAAGTACCTCCTATGACCACCGTTTCAGGGATCATGTCAAGATTATTGCCTCCATTGAAAGAAGTGACCGAGACGACCTGCATGCATTTGCATTACAAGATTTAAACAAGTTTAAAAAAATTTCCCCATGTTTTGGAAGTTGGAGAAATTTATAAAACAAAACTCAGACCTGGGAATCTAATGGATTTGATTCACGAGAAACAATTCCCTGTAAACTAATTACGGCAGCTGATGCAGCCAAGATTGGGTCGACGGAGTGATGGGGGCTGCCGGCAAGGCCTTTTCTTCCACTGATAACAGCTCGAAAGAAGCCGCAGCCGGCAAGAAGAGGACCAGGCCTTGAGCCGATAATACCCGTGGGGTGTTCGTGGGATACATGGACTGCAAAAATGGCCTCTACGTTTTCCAATGCCCCATCTCCGATCATCCGCTTAGCACCATTTCCGGCTTCCTCTGCCGGCTGAAAGATCACTATCACAGTTCCCTAGACACCCAAAGTATATTTAATTAAACATATTACTTAAAAGGAATAATACGAACAAATACGGTAGAAAATAGAAATACTATGATAGAAATATTAGAATTTTGGTCATTATTAGTAGTAAATTACACTAATAAATTTTTTCACCCAATTATAAAAAATTATAAAATAGTTTTTTAATTATTTATTTTTGCCTTTTTATCACTCAATAATCTTTGAATTTTGGATTTTTCAAATTTATGTTAACCAGCTGATAATGGAAAAAACAAACATTGAATAGTTGAATTATCTTTTGTAATATTTTATTATTGTTATTAATAATTAAGTAATTATTTTTATAATTTTTAATAATTAAGTGAATAAAACAATTTATTTGAGAAATAATAATAACAAAAACAAATAGCAAGCATGCGTAAAGTAAAAATTGAAAATAAAATAAAACCTGCTAGTGTTGTATAAATAAATTATCCCATTTTGTCTTCTTCTTAAAGCTTCCCACGACCAAACAAATTGTTCATAGAAAATGCAGATATTTTTTTAATGTAACAATAGTTAAATATTGATTGATTTTTATAATATTAAATGTTGGTTTGATTGATAAAAAACCAAATTAACCACACGTGGTTAGATGGAAGGAAAAGAGAAAACATAAAATAATGATTTTATACAAATGAGGACAAAGATTGGACATTATTGAGCAAGCAACTTAGGTTTATGTCACAGTCTGGAGACATAATATATGAATATCCATCCAGCTGTATGTATTTGGACTGTATCCGTATTCAATACGAATATATACACAGCCATGAATCCAGAGAAAGAATATATCTTATTGATATACTGTCTTTTTCAACAAGCTTTAACTATGACTTGCAGGAATTTCTATCAACATGTACAACAAAACATTAGGGAAAATTTTATTCTTCTTCCACACAACTTTATGTCCTTGATCAAGATTCCTTCCCATGTATAAAGGTAGGCATAGGATGGAAAGTAAGTTATCATGCTTTAATTAAAAACATATTTCTTTAAGCTAATATTTGATGCATTGTAGGGTTTATAATTTTATCTACTCAATAAACTAAAAATAACATGATATCTTCTTTTTTTTTAAAAAAAAATTTAATCTACTTAATTTTATTTTAGATCTTATTAAGAATTTTATTTTGAATGATACGTTATTATTTAATAGGTTGTAAAGTGATAACTATAAGAATATATGCTTGCCAACAATCTCTTGGCTTAGCAATAAGAGTATTTGTGTTGTGACATGAGAGCTGGGGTTCAATCCCTAACAACCTCACCCCTAATCCTAATTATAATTTATATATATATATATATATATATATATAAAAAGAATATATGGTTAAACAATTTGAAAACAAAGATTATTTATTTGACCCTCCAATTTTATAGAAAAATATATTTTAGTTTTTATTTAATTTTTATCTCTTTTAACCCTTAAACATGCATTGTTTGTCAAATCAACCCCAAAATGCACCAAAAAATTAATGTTTGTTAACTTTACTGATGTGGCATCCATGTGCCTACCATTTAAAAATAATTTTATACTTTTCAATAATGTTAATAATTTCTTAATGTTTTTAATATTTTTAAAATTTTAAATATTAAAAATTGATTAATTACTAACATAATATTTACGTGACAATTTATGTGTATACCAGACAAAAAATTAAATAGAAAGTTAAAATAATTTTTATTATAAAGTTGAAGGAAAAATAAATTATTATTCGATTTTAGCACTTAATTTATTTTCCCCTTTTGAAGGAGCAATTTTCCCCCTTTCTTGACCTCTAAAGGTTCAAATTTTTTAGATGAAAAAGATGGCCAAGTGTTCCAAAAAGCATGAGACGAAAAGGGGTTCCCAAAAAAAAGAGAGCATAGATTCAAACACTAATTCCTAAAATGTAGCCATGAGTCAACGGGCAACCCATGTTTGATGGTAAATTTCATTTGATATAAATGAAAGTAGTAAAGTTAATCGGGTTAAAGCATTTAATATCTTTTAGTTTAAGAAATATGTATATAAGGGTATTGGTTGTTTATTGGTTGGAATTAGTATATTTATAATTAGTTGTAATGATTAATTTTTTTATCGTGAGTCTTCTTTAAAAGATAAACGATTGATGATTAATTGTAAAGATCAAACCTCAATTTTATGACTAAAAGATTAAGTAAAGAACCATTATGTTAAATCATCATCTATTTTAAACTTAAACAATCCATCAATTTTGATTGGGATGTAAAGGGGAAGCAGGCCATGTGATGAGAAAGGGATACATTTCCTTATGGGTGAAGATTTGAAAAATCATATTGCTTGAATTTATTTTTCAGAAAACATTATTATTAAGTTAGAATTCTTGTGATAACGATGAAAAGGGTAGAAAAAAAAAAAGAGGGAAAAATGTGAGTCAACCAAATGACAATGAAGATAAAGGCGAAAGGTAGCGATAAATGTGTGAAAGAATTGATTACAAAAACAACGAAACATGTAACCATCACATGCTTTTTTGGGCTACACATGGTCGAGGGTCAAATAGTTTGCTAGGAAACAAATATTGGGTGCCCTTTCCATTTATCACCAGCCAACACTACATTTCTTGCCTAAATGGGTCGTCAATTTTTTTTTTGTACTTTTTCTTTACCCATTTATCAATTGGATTAATCTTGAGTTTGTTTAAACTTGTTGCTTTAGCTTTGCATCTAAATTGATTGCCATTGAGATATACACACTTAAACTAGATGCATTCAATGCGTAAGAAGGGATTAGAACTTGGATTTTACCTTCAAAAGGTGTTCACGATTCTTCAATATTTTGGCAGCACCAACAAGCATTGCAACATGTGCATCATGGCCACAAGCATGCATTTTTCCGGCAACTTTGCTTTTATGCTCCCATTCTACAGCTTCCTAAAATTAAATTACTCCACATAAGTGAAAAGAGGGCATGGCAATTTTCCTAAATTATTTAGATATATAAAAAAAATCAAATTATATACTTGGAGGGTTCAATGGGGGACCACTACCCTACAAGTCTTTAAGATTCCTTAGAATTTCCAAGTACAAAATTGAATTTTGAAGTACAAAATTGAATTTATTTTAAGATCTTTTATCATTATGTTAAGATAATTTTATCATTGAAAACTGTACATTCTATTTTTTGTCTTATTTAATTTAAAAGTACATTTCTTGTCCTCATGTTATCAAAAAATGTAAAATAAAATTAAAACATATCCAACCTACGAAAATAAATTCATATACAAAAATCTTAAACTAAAATCCTAAAACTTTCTGAACTAACAAAGTCCAAATTAAATAAATGAATACAATGATCATGAACCACCTACCGGAAGTCAGAACCCTTTACACGTATACATGTATGTCTACGTATGTGTGTATGTAAAAGTATACAGTATATAGTTATAAAATACATAGATGTATACAAATATAAAAATTAAAAAAGAAGAGAAGGAACCTAAGTATATGTACCTGTATTGGAAGGGCATCCATGTCAGCTCGGATGGCAACAAAGGGCGGGCCACCGGTTCCAATCCAAGCCCGAATACCCGTTTTGGCTAAAGGGTACCTATATTCAATATCCATACGGTCCAACTCGGATCGAACGAGTTTACTGGTTTCGTACTCTTCAAAAGCTAGCTCAGGGTTCTCATGTATCTTCCTTCTCAACCCTTTAATCCACTCGACGTTGTCGGGCTTCCGGGCCAGGCCCAAAACCTCCTCAGAGCAGGTCACATCCCATACGTAGCAGAAGCTGGATGATCTCAGAGACGACGTCGTTTGGTTCTTACCGGAGTTTAAGGAAGCCTTGGGATTGGTGGAAGAAGATATAGCGTTGAAAAAAGTGGTGTATTGATTACCGGACGAAGAAGAATAAGAAGACGAAGAAGTTATGGAGTTAACAAAAACAAGAAAATTGTTAGCCAAAAAGGGAATAAAGATTAAGCTTAAAACCAAAACATATGATTTTAGAGAATACATGTTTGGAGAGACCGAAAAGAAAATGAATGGAGAAAGAATGGATAGCCAGAGTTTTTTTTAAAAAGAGAAGACGGACAGAAAGGAGAGAGAGAATTAAGCATGTGGTTTAAGAGAAATAGTCACGTGGGAGAATATGGATGTAAGAAATTAAATATGTAGATTTGGTTGATTAAGGCATCGAAATGCAGCAGTGTTTGGGCCCACCACTTTGCGTAGCGGTTTCCAATGAGACAGATTGACGCACTGCCTTTGAATTTGATACTCATTTTCTCTCTCTCAATTTTACCTCTTTAATAACACCTTACCTTGCAATATTGTATATTGTTCTATTAGTAAAAGGTGTTCAACATCTAATATGTAGTTTAAGTTTGAGTTTAAATTGTGCTAATAGTGATACTATTAGAATTTTATCCACTTCTTATAATTTATTAAAAAAATTACCTTGGTATGTTCAATTCATTGTGATTCTTTTGATTCTAATTGTTAATGTGTTTTTCTTATAATTAATAAGTTAATACACAAAAAAAAAACAAAAAAATTAATTTTGTGTATATATTTTTTTACTTTTCATCTATATGAGAAAGTAACTATTCTACTAATTATCAAGGGAATCACTTCCATTACTTGTCGAAAAGTGTTGGGGATAAACTCGATTAAGCAACGAACAATCAAAATATTGAATAAAATTGAAAAGATCGAACACAAATATTTATGTGGAAAATCCCTCTAAAAAGGATTAAAAAACTACGAGCAAATATAAATTCACTATAACGGCAAATATAAATTCACTATAACTTGTTTTTAGGAAATGTAAAGATGTCCTAGGTATTTTGTCTTCAGTATCGCGATATCCAAAGCTCGATATCACGATACCAGCCTATTGTTGCAATATCCGACCTCCAATGTTGTGATATTGAAGGAGGGGAGACCCAAATGGGTATTTTGTCTTTCGTACCGCGACACTAGCATCTTGATGTCGCAACATTGGTTCAATGTCGAGATACACATATCCTAGTGTCATGAAATTGACATTGTTTGCCCTGTTTTGCCTCGATTAAGACCCGAACAACCTTAGACTGTAACCAAAATTTAAAGTAAGCTTAAAAAAGACTTAAATATCTTCAAATGAGTATATTATATTAAATTTAATTCTTGATATTGATGCTTGAGTTAAATTAGATTCAGTGTCCATAGGTGACATCTCTTGCTCAGAATGTGCAACAAACTATTTTCCAATGATGTTGAAAACAGTGGTTTTGAGACTAAAATTTCAACGTGTAAGTCTGTAAATAATAAATAATAATATTTACGAGTCAAATATAGTGTTATATTAAAATTTGATATGGTAATCTTTGTTAATTGAACAGTTAGTTAAAGTATAAGTGGTTTGACCCTAAAGTTAGTGGTTTTGAAAATTGAGGTATCGAGAACTCGTTTCCACAATCTAAGCCCATAAATATTTTTATTAAATATTTACAAAGTGGTTATATAGGTGGTTTGAGTTTTTGTCCAAAAATTTTAGTGATTGGATGGTTAATTAAGATATAAAGTCTAAATCGTAAAAACTATAAAAGTTAACTATTATTGATTGTTTTTTGTTAAAAGATTTAATTAGAGATTGTTAAGGGTTTTCAGTGGTAATTAAAACACAATCCTTTTAGTGGACGGTTAATGTTTAGCTTTTGTTGAATTTAAATGTTAAAATAAAAATTAAATTATAATAAAACATAAAATAAAGGAAATCATCATCATCATTTTGCTCCACCACCAAGCCTTTTTTTAATAAATTTTATGTTTTTGAAATTGTTACAACTTAATTTAGCTACCCCAAATATTAAATTATAAAACTGTTAAAGTTTTAAAAGTTTTTCATTGATAGTTTTTTATGTTCAATAGCTTGCTTGTAAGTTTAGAAATGATTAATGACTAATTTGTAAAGTGAATTTAATTAGTTTTGAGTTTAGAGACTAAAATGAAAATATTTTGGATTTGACATGAAATTTTGTAATTACTATTTCTGTAGGGTTAAACAAGGGTGAACTTCAAAATAGATATTATAGTTTTGATTTTAGGGACTAAATTGAAGAAAATGCAAAATTTTAGGGTAATTACGGAAAGATAAAGTAAGAAGTCATATACATGAAATAAGATGTTATAAGGTATTTAGAACTGATAAATTGAAATAAATTATTGTATAGATTGAGATTCAGATCAACCGGTAGGATAATAAATAAAAAAGGAGAAAAATGAATACACTTGTTTCGATTGTGGTCGGCTGTTCTGCATATGGTGCAAAGCTTTGGTTCAAGCTCTTCTTTAATATCTATGCCATTCTGAATCCTTCTCGTTTTTTATCGACCTTTGAGCTTCCTATGTAGTGACCTATTTGGCAATATCTCGAACGCAGGCGGGGGCTCTTCCCACGTCAATTCATCCTTTAATACGGGGAACTCGTTACCCCAAATACGCAATGTACATTCAAGCGTGTACACATTATCGTGTCATTCAAATTAAAGGTTGCATATGCTGCAACCACATGCGCATACTGGTATCAAAGTGTTTGGAACCTCTCGTACTTGCACCATCTGTTTCGGAGATAAACTTCGTAGGACCTTGACCGGGTCCCCGAGCGATGACCGATGTATTCTATCACCCGAAACATCTTCAAGTTTCGGGAATATAGTTTTGCATTCATTGTGTAACGACCCGATAGTGACAAGTGTCAGAAAGTGCATTTTTGAAACTCCGTTACTATAAATCAGACTTGTAAATATTTATTAAAAAATATTTACGAAGCTAGTTGTGTGGTTAATTAGGTTTTGGTTAAGAAAATTTACTTGAATTAAGAGTAATTAGGTATAAGGACTAAATTGTATAAAAGTTGAATTATAGATTAAAGAAAAATTAAATGGACCAATGTAACAGCCCGATTTCAGGGTTAATCAGAATAGTGGTTTCAGGACCATAATCCAAAGTCAAAATATTTATTTTATTATTTTATTAAGGTTTACAGTATGATAGAATGTTCGTGTGAAAATTTCGTAAAGAAATTTTACCGTTTGAGTGCTTAATTCGGTAAAAAGGACTAAATCGTGTAAGGCGTAAAATATGAGTTCTATTAGTTAAATGAATCAAATAGCTATAAAAAGGAAATGTGGACCACTTGCATGACAATTTGACCATTGTTTATATGAGTGGACTATTATGGCCATTAATTTGATGATTATAATGGTTTTTGAATATAAGGAAAATTCGGCTAGCATGGGTTGGTATTGAATTGTATGAATTTGTAGTTTTATATGATAAGGACTAAATTGCAAAAATATGAAATAATATGGGAAAAGTGTAATTTTGCTAAAATGTGTAAATTGTGTTAAATTGAATGCATTAATAATTAAATAATTAAATTTTATTATTATATAGATTGAGAAAAATGAGATTCGGATCTAGAACAGGGGAAAACAAAGTATCAGATTAGTCGACCCAAGTCGTCGTTATAACGAATGAGGTAAGTTCATATGCTAATAAACGTATTTAAATTGTGTTATAAATGCTTAATTATTATTGAATTGAATTAAATGATGAATGGTCATGAATACGAGCAAGAATCGACGAAGTTATGATATACGAAAGTCCCGTACGAACCTTAGGAATAGTATAGGATACAAATGTCATGACATTAGGATTTTCGAGATGTGATTACGTGTAAGACCATGTCTGGGACATTGGCATCGTTATATGATTTTGTATAAGACCTTGTCTAGGATAGTGGCACCAAGATATGATAACATTTAAGACCATATTGGGGATATGACATTGTACGAGCTATTGTGATTTCCGAGTATCATTAACAATTCCGAATGGTTCAACGGGCAAAGTCAAGATGAAAATGAAAGTACAACCGAATTAAGTGATACAGGTACGTACAGAACCTATATGAGAATCAAATGAAGGTAATTTGGTAAGTTCTTAGTGTATCATGTATATGAAATGAGAAAGATTAATGTATAATTATGTTTCATTGATAAAGCATAAAAGTAACACATTTTAATCCTATGCTTAGCATGTTTTTGGATGATTTATTATTTAATTTATTGAATTTAATGCTCTTAATCCTTTAATTTCATGTTTTATACTTAGGAGAGCATAGGGAAACAAAAGGAGTAGAAAACGGGCCAAAAACAGACAAAACAGACTGATTTAAAGATCTACACGGCCAAGACCATTTCCACACAGGCAGAGCACATGCCCATGTGAGCCATACGGGCTAGCCACACGCCCATGTGGCAACCCGTGTCGATATTGCTCTTGGTTTCCCAAACACACAGAAAAAGCCAATTTTTAAGGTTTCTGAGCATTCTAAAGTTATATAAACACACTAGAAGAAGACCTAAGAGGACAATGGAGTAGAAAGCAGAAATTACTTGAAGAAAGCCGTTGGAATCATCTCGAAAGCAGATCCACTTCAAGATCGAAGATCTCCATTCAAATTTCTCTCAAAGTTTATTTGGGTTTTTTTATGTCGTGTTGTTTTTCTAAATTTGAGATGTTTTTCTTCTACGTTATGAACTAAACTCCTTAAAGACCTAGGGAGGATGAAACCTATGATGAATCTTATTATTTAATTTTTTGAATTACACGACAAATACTTGTTCTTGTTCTTAATTATGTGCTTTTAATCATTGCCTTAATATTTTTAGGATATTAATCCAAGTTTGATGTGCTTATTCAGTGGAGCAAAAGTCCCTGTTTAAGAGTAGATCTAGCATAATTAAGCGAAGTTGATTGCAATCCTAGAAATAGGACGACATAAATCTGCCGGATTAGAGTCAAATCTAAAAGGGAATCCATAGACCGAGTTAATGCGACAATAGTGGTTTTCATTAGAAAGAGATTTCAATTAATCAACCTAGAGTCAGTTGTTCTTAGTCTCGAAAGAGATATTAACATAATTTAAGGATTTCTACGGATCAAGACAAGTGAATAAATCGTTTAATTCAGAGTCAGAATAATAAGTGAAGTCTAGGTGGATTCTTCCTTGGATACTGTCTTTATCATTGGTTTATTCGATTATTTCCTTCACTCGCTATCGTGTTCATTAGTCAATTAGTTTAGTTAATTTTAGATTAAAATAAATCCCTTTAATTATAGGCTAAATAATAGAAAGATAGTTATTACTAGTACTTTTAGTCCTCGTGGATACAATATTCCTAACTCACCATACTATACTACCATTCTATAGGTGCGCTTGCCTTATTCGTGATTGTTGTCTAGTTTAGTGATTCATAAAACAATAATCATTCATGCCAAAATGTGTTTATTTGGCTATAATGAGGTATGAATTGAATGATATGTGAGATATGAGTTATATTTGTTTCAACTAAATATACATATGGCACATAGTGTGCGAAATACGGTTATTTGATGATATTTCGCATAATTCACTTGGCTAAAGAAAAAGTGATGGAAATTGAATTAAATAAAGTTTATATATATAATTGTTTATGCATATGAAGATGTGAATGAATTGATAAGAAGTATTCAAACCATATGTGTTTTGAATGAATAAACTCATGAAAATCTTGATTAACTGTGTGCATGAATTCGAGATAGAATGGTGCAATCATATGAATTATATCATGATTTGAATAATGGTTTTAAATACAGTCATTTAATAGTATGAGTTTATTACCGTATGAGCTTACTAAGCTTTATAGCTTATTTTGTGTTATTTTTCTATGTTTTATAATGATTCAGACGTTCTCTCAGGTTGGAAGTCAGCAGAGATCACATCACACTATCCAGTTTTTTATTTCGGTATTTATACTTATATGACTTGGTTATATGGCATGTATAGGCTTGAGTCTTTTTGATAAAGGTTTTGGTGATGTTTTTGCCATTTTTTATGGCTTATTAATGACTTATGTTTGGTGTGTAATTTGCCTTGTGTAATGGCATAATTTGGTATGATTGGTGATGGTTCAAGATGATCATTTGGTCAATTGGTATATGATCAGTATTTACTTATGAAAAGCATGAATTTGGACTTAATAAATGAATGCCTAATAGATGATTTATGAGTTAAGCTTTGTTTGTGATAGATGGTAGTAAAAATACATATTGAAATAGGTTGTAATGATAAGTATGATATGTACTTTTGTATATGATTGAATTGGTGAGTAATGAAGAATGAATCATGCTAGATGGTATGTGTTTGAATGTACAAATGGTATTGATTTGAGTATAAAAATGCTTGATTTTGAAATGGCTTATAATGTGTATTGAAATGGATGTTTAGATTGCTTAATTGTATGATGAATTGGTACCAATATGGTTGTTTAGGTGATCATGAAAAAGGGTGGCAAATTGCCTTGCGAATGGTCTATTTTTGTCCTCAAGGATAGAGACACGGGCGTGTGTCTTAGCCGTGTACGACACACGGTCATGCTACACGGCCGTGTCTCCCCTGGGGTAGCCCTTCGATATTAAGTTAGTGTACCCCGCAGGTTTGACATGGTTTAGATACACGGGCGTGTCTATTGGCCATGTGTGAGACACGGGCTGAGACATGGGCGTATGGCTAGCCGTGTGATCCAAGTAAGTAACCCCTCCAGATTTCCTGCGGTTATGGCACACAGGTATGTCTCCGACCGTGTGGTGCACATCAGTATATATGCCCTGTTTTCACACGGGGGTGTGACACCTGAATGCTTGAAAATTTTATAAGTTTCTCAAAATTTACAAATGTTATCTGTTTAGTCCCAAACCCCGTTTAAGAACGTTTTAAGGTCTCATTGAGCCTTATAAGAGACATTGTGATTATATTTGATTGATGATTGTGTGAAAATGTATGATTTATGTTGTGATTGATCGGTAATGCCTTGTAACCCTATTCCGGCTACGAATATGGGTTAGGGGTGTTACAACCAAAGAAACAATTATGACTTTACTTATAAATGAGGTGGCATAATGTGAAATTATTATAAAATTTAAAGTTAATATATATTATAATATATTTACGTTAATGTTTAAGTATATATATTATATTATATTAATAATAAAAATAAATAAATAAAGAAAAAGAAATAGAAATAAACAAAACAAAAACGAAACAGAAAGGGAAAGAAAAAAAAAAAGAGAAAGAAAGAGACGAAGGACTTAGAGGTTTCAATTGTTCAAAGTTCAATTGGTTAGTCAATTTAGTCTATTTTCTTGTAATTTTTATGTTTTTGAAATCCCGGTATTAAATACTACCTAACCCATGTCAAAATTTTAGAAAGTATTGAGTTTTAGGTGTTGTCTATGTTGAATAATTTTAGTATTAGGGATTAAATTGATAGATTTTTAAGTTAGAAATGAAAAAGGATTAAATTGTAAAACAAATAGTAAATTTTGCGTAATAGGGACTAAATTGTGAAAATTTTAAAATTTATGAATTTATGTGAAAATAGGGAGTTGAATTTAGTCTAAAATGGAATTTGCATGAAAATAAAGAATTAAATGTGAAGAATTAAAGTTAGTCTCGGTTTAGGGACTAAATTGGAAATTAGGCAATATTTGAGAAAAAAAGGAAATATTCAATATGAAATTGAATTGTGTTGTGTTGTATTGATGATTTTTAATTGTTTTAATTTCGTAGCTAACGTCGTACCAAAATCTTCGACTAAAAAAGGAAAAGATAAAGTTGACAAGGAATAGCTCGGAATTTCTGGTTTATATTTCTATAATCCGAAACTAGTTATTAATTGTTGTAATTTATATTTAATGTATATGGTAAGTGTTGAGGTGAGTAATTTATATTTTGTTAATTGATTGAATGAATTGAATTAGTAGATATATATATTGAATGGATTGATTTTTGAATTGAAATGAATATATGTGTAATTATGTGATTATACGAAAAATCAGTATTGGATATTGATTATATCTGAAATGTGAAATTAAACCCTATTAATTGTATCGAGCTGAGTCAGATATAGATGGCATGCCATAGGATTGGAAGATTTTAGGGATTTCTTCGACTTTGAGTCGATGAGACACTGGGTGTCAACTTACTACTTTAGATTAATTCGATGAGGCATTGGGTGCCAATTTACTTCGGTTTAATCGATAAGACACTGGGTGTCAAATTATTACTTTGAATTATCCGATGAGGCACTGGGTGCCAAACTGGTGTGTTTTGGTTGGATTCGTGTATCCCTCCGAGTTCGAGTCGTGTTAATAAGAGTAAATAAATAATAAAATTTTATGATTGATATTGACATGGCATTGTATGAGAAATGGAAGTGAAATAGTGAATTGAAAATAAATTGTGAAAAAGCTATTTATATAGCAAGTATGTGAATTGAGATATTTTTGAAATAAATGAAATATGATATGATTGTTGTAATAAATAAATATTAATATGTGTTTATATTTCTATTGTATATTGTAAATTCTTATCTTTAAATATTCGGATTATAGAAATACCATTGAGTTTTACTCAACGTACAGTTTGTTTTCCATACGCAGGTTAGGTACTTAATTTGATTGTCGATTCAGCATCTAACAACTATCCCGATCTCAAACATGGTGATATTTATCCTTTTGTGTCGGCATGTACCCAGGGTGTCTAATTAATAGTTTTTTTGTGGATTGAATATAAATGAGGTTATAAACTTAAGATTGGTTTGGTATACATATATATGTATGTGTTTGTTTTTGAAGTTTTATTTTGGCATGTTAATTTGGTGTGTAAGTGTTCACAAGCTAGGTAAAATGGATTAAATTAGGTATGTTTATAATTTAGACTTGAATGATACTTTGATGATATGATTTGATGATATAATTGTGGTACCAATGAGGGTACATTGGTTAGGCACCTAGGATGTATGTTTTGATATAATTTGGATGTGTTTGATCGTGTTTTGAATTGGTCAAATAAATGATTTTTTAGTTGCTTATTGTCCAAGCTTGCAGGGAATGGTAAACTTGTTGTTTAATGTTCATTCTGAGTCTACATGGGCGTGTGACTGGACAGTGTAAGACACACGGCTAGCACACGGGCGCGTGAGGCCATTTCGAAAGGGCATACGGTCTGGCACACAAGCGTGTGGCTTGGCCGTGTGAACCCTGTAGCTTTGAAAATTTTTATTATTTTTTGAAAAACTTTTTAAGTTTCCGAATTAGTCCCGATTTGTGTATAACGCGTATTTTGGGCCTCGAGGGCTCGAATAAGGGACAATATATATGCGTTTAATTGGTTATTGACCTAAACATAATAGGATAAGAAATGTTAGTAATTTATGCATGTTTGATCGATAAGCTTCGAAAATACTCTGAAACCCTATTCCAGCGCCAGATGTGGATTAGGGGTATTACACATCAACCTTGCCCTCTAAGCATTGACTTTCATGACATTCCTGGCATATTCGACGTGTACGTGTCCAACCTCCATCTATTTTGCTTGTCTTAAACCCCATTTTTGGCATCAGAGTTGCTAGCCTGTAAAACGTAGCTGAGAAAACTGATGAAATTGGTAAGTGACATGTTCGCCTCAATATGAAATTAATAGCTTCAACAAGGTTGGTCATCATATGACCATATTGGCAGCCATTATCAAAACATTGAGCATATTGCCACGGCTCCATGCTACTCAACCACTATCTGAGAGAAGGATTGTACCCCACTATATTAGTCTCCAACCTCGTCATCTTATGCTTGAATCGGTGTGGTTCCAGCTTGTACCCTGTGAATGTTACAATTTCATTTAGTAAATGGACTCAAAATATTCACAAAAACAATTTTAATTATGATATTCGTACCAATGTTCATGATTTGTTTGTACCAGTCTTTGTTCTTGTATTCATTGTGAAAGTTGACAGCGATGTGACGAATGCAGTAGACGGATCTCCACAAAACCTAGAATTGCCAAATCGCAGCAATAAGACCCTTGGATCTATTGGAGACAATGCAAATGTTGCCTTGCCTAACAACATGCCTTCACAAGTTCCTAATAAAAAATTCTCACGATTTAGAGTTCTCCAATTCCACGATAGCGAAGGCGATCGATAGAACATTTCGGTTACTGTCTTATGCAACTGCAATCGGTAGTATCTGCGTGTATTTTCTATAAATCCACGTTCCATCAACCTGCACAAGCGATTTGCAGTAGTGGAATACCCTAACACATGGATCGAACGTCCAGAACAATTGGTGAAAAACTCTTCTCCCTCGTTCAAGTTGTCCATTCGGGCCTTTGTAAGTCAACGTTTGCAAGTCTACGACAGTTCCTGACATGTACTCCACCATCGCTGAAATCCACCATTGAAGTTCATTATTTGGTTCATCCCAGTTGCTGTACAACTGCTTCATTGCCATTTGTTTCACCTACCATGCTTTCTTGTATGACACTTTGTATTGGAACCGGGCTTGCATGTCCGCAATCAATGTTGACACATGAATGGTTGGGCTATCTTTCACTAGTGGCATGGAGCAGTTGCAGATACTTTTGACATCCAATTTCTAGTGGTTTTGAGTCATACATTCGATAGTACATGTATGGCGCCCTTCTAATTTTTGTATTTGCCACCGTTGAATCCTCTATATAAATGCAGCTCGAACCTACTAGCCACACTCTTCGTCAGCTCTCCAACATGCCCTAACATATAATGATAGTTAAAGGAAGATAGATTATAATAAGTTAAATGGTTGTTGGTAGTTTTAAAATTAATAATTTTATTAAAACATTAAACACAAATTGAAAACTATGTGACAATTTATATATATATAATTTTTTCAATTTAATAATTTTAATATTTTCATACTTTAGTTAAATATTTTATGATAGTAAAAGGAATGATTATTTAAGGATTTTAAAGTGGGTAATCTTAGAAGAAAAGAAACATTTGATTATATTTAATTTTGGTGTGACACCACTAAGCATTAAGTATTAACAAATTAATTTACTTTTCAAGGCTTATTTAATTGATATAAGATAAGATTTCATGTTTTAAATTATTATGCTATACGACGTTTTTAACCATTTAACCGTGAGGTGTCTATTCTCATTAAACTCACTTTATTTTATTTATGTACCATTTCTTTAAGGCTATTTAAATTATGTTTTTTTTATTTCCTTTGAAAAAAACTTGAATCAATTCAATTATGATACGTGATATTTTTAATTAAATAAAATATTTAAAATTAACATTAAGTCATCTCTCTTTCTTTGTCCCTCCTTTTCCTTTATCATCTTCTCTATCTTTATCTTCTTAGCCATTTGTGAAAATAAAAACCCCTTGTCTCACTCTCAAAATGGAGAAAATGGTTTTTTGTTTTTTGGTCATTTTTCTCTTTCCTATTTTGGGTTCTTAATATTGAAAATGAAAGTTTATTTTAATGGCAAAAAATATGAGGGTTTATTTTAATATTGAAAGTGAACGTTTGTTTTAATGGAAGAAATTTGAAGTATAGTTTACTTCAAAATCTGTAGAAATTTCTTGGTAGGGAAGATGAAGATGAAAGAGAGAGAGATTGAGAGATGACTTTTTTTAATTTAATTTTTATTAAATTTTAATTTTAAATTTTTATTTAATTAATAATATCACGGATCATAATTTAACCTACTTTGAAAAAAACCTCTAAATTCCCACATGAAAAAGTTATATTTACTGGATGCACTAATTATGATAAAAGTCAGACTTTATCTCATTTTAAAAAATTAAGATAGAATTTTTTTTCGAAAGAAATAAATTAAGATAGAAGAAAGAGGTGTTAGGGTTGAATTCAAAATTGTGGGTGAAAAAACAAAAAAAATGAAGTTTAGTGAAAAATATTAGTATTTTCATTCCTTAATTTAACCATTTTGTTTGTATTAGATTAAATCGACCGATCAGACTATTAAATTGAAAATTGATTAAAATATTGATTTAGAGAAGAGTTTTGAATTAGGCAGTTGACTCAAATTTTATATTTTTATATTTTTATTTTTAATAATTTTTTAATTAAATTAATAAATTAATAGTCTGACTGATTTAACTACCAATTCATTGACTACAATATTCCCCTCTCCAAATTTCCTCGAGTTACTTTTATATTTCCTTAAACATCTCCCAGACACCTTTTAAAATTTCCTTTCTTTGTAAATATGATAGTTTTTTCAGTAGGGGCTTAACATTCCTGCCGTTATTTCCTACTTCATTTATACTTCATTCCTCCAGTAACTTCCTACAGCTTTATAACTTCCGTATTTGTATAAGGAGGAGGACCCATGGACTATTTATGCAAGGCTCAAAGCTCTAGACACCCTGATCTTTCTAAGAGCCTTTTTATTCATAAAATCGAAATTACAAGAAAAGTGGTTCAGACTTCAGACCCTACAGTCGCTAGGTTGAAAACTACAGTGTTAGCATCGTTTTCCACCCATTCCTTATTTACCAAGGCCCTATCAAACCACTCATCGCTCTTCCCTCCTCATTACTACACCAAGTAAATTTTGTCTCTTATAAGGCAAGTAATAAAGGGTGCAATCATTACAGTTTTGGAAACTAACACCAGATTTAGTTGGGTGAATGAAATAAAATTATAATGGAGTAAAATTATAATTAATAATTTAATTGTTTAGTTTAATAGAATGGAATGAATTTGTAATAATTTTATTGTGTTTGGTTAAATAGTATAGATGTTATAATAGTATAAGAAAAATACTTAAATGATTAAAGTATCCTTAGTAGAATTTTATTTAGGTAGATGATTATTGTTATTATTAAATTTTAATAAGATTATTATTAAATATATTTTAATAAAAGCAATAAATATTTTAACATAATTATTATTAAATACAATTTAATAAAATAATATACAATTTAATAACATTCTTAATATAATTATTATTAAAATATGAATTAATAAATATCACAATATATAATATTATAAAATAATATATAGTCTACTTTATTATTTTTAAAATGCAATATATATATTTAATGTGCTAAAACATCAGTATCAAAACAAATAATTTAATTATCTTTTAAACTAAAAATAAAATATTAGAAGTAATAAATAGATTGAGAACTATATTTTACATCTAAACATAATGTTCATACATTAACAAAAAGTTATATGATGTCGGTAGCTTATATGCGATAATCTATACCTTAAATTTTACAACGTTACAACATTAAACAGTTATAACAGTCTGTGGCATTCTATCATGTCATTATGCCATCCAAATATTACATATGCAAAAATTTATCAAAACATCTCCAACACAACCATGATTTTTAATGGTCAGAAAGAAATATTCTCAATCATTCCAATCGCACAGAAGAAGGTAGACTAAAGAAATAAGCATATGCATTGGATGGTTTGGAATTTTGCTCAACGCACGATAATGCTCATCCTCAGTTAATCCTTCTACTTTACAAAGGTCACAAATCTTATAGGAAAAAAATAAATAAGAAAAATGGAAGATATAAAAAGGAAAAAAGAAGAAGAAGAGAAAATATTTGAAATCGAACGGGAATGAGAAGACAGGATTGGGGGTGTGATGGCTTGAGTTGCTTGGTGAGGGAGAATGGTAAAGGGCAATAATGACAGGTTATGATTTTTTTCTTTATTCATTAGTTCGTGTAATTGCAATTTAGTGGTGGAAGCAACGAATGAAATTTGGTGTTTTGAGGGAATAGAGAGCTAAACAAACCCGACTGTAGTAATAGATTACAATAAACCAAATATGTGCATTGTAGTGGATCCATTGAATCAGGCTTGAATTCAACCAAACAAACTGTTATTGTATTGTGAATTAAAAATAATAAAATTACCCACTAACTTAAGTTCCGTAAATTAAAATCTAATATATTACAATTCCCTTTTTAACAAAATGTCATTTTTTATTATCTTCAACTTTTAGTTACATCGACCCAACCTGATTAAGACTCGATTTTATTAACTCGATCATCTTTCAATACATATACTAAAATTTGAAACATTAAGATAGGTAAAAAAATGACTCTAATACTAACTGTAAATATTTTTAAATAATTTTCTTGAAAAAATAAATATTATTTATAAAAATAATAACATGTAAAATTAACTAAAAATAGAATAAATTTTCACTTTAGAATAGTGTATATTCTTCATGTTACTGAAAATATGGACCTCACCAAATGAAATGAAAATTTTTAATAAAATTAAATGAACTTTTCATTAAAATCATAGCTTTAAATGAATTCCATTAAATTGAAATTTACATGTTTTCCTTAAAACATAAATAAAGTATAATAAGGATTTTTTAAGATTTGAATAAGATAAAACTTACATAATTACAAGTCAAAACTCCAATTTTTGAAACCAAGGACAAGGTTAGAAAATCTTTTAAGAGGAAGAAAGTTAAATTATAAATTTTGTAAGAAATAAAATTTAATTTAATTATTATATTGATTTATAAAATTATTTTAGTAAAGATTTTATTGTAATACTATTATTCTTAAAAGGGTTAAAGTGTAAATTTTCTTATATTAACTTAAACTTTACAAATTTTAAAGAACTTAGAATGGAAATTTTAATTTTTAATGGTTAAATTTAACTTAAGTTAGCTTAATTACACCTTTAAACTCAATTTGATTTATTTTTATTCAAACAATGCTGAAATTTAGTTTCCTTGAAAATTTTAAATTTTAAAAACAGAATTATAAGCATGCCTTTTAAAATAAATTTTGAAAAGAATGAAACATGTGTTACAAAAATTTAGAATAAAAAGCAAACTTTTAATGAATGAAAACCTAAGATTGTAAAATGGGATTTAAAAATAATAAAATTGTTAAAATTGAAACTCAATTTAATATTTTTTAACATCAATGGCTACGTATCTTAAAAGTCTAGGGTCTTGATTGATGGACATTTATTTTTAATATAGTGGTTTAACCTCTCTCTTTTTATCTTATATTATAATATTATTACAGTCTCTACCATTATTATTATCGTTATTTTTACACTAATCACAACTAAATAGACCACTCA
This sequence comes from Gossypium arboreum, assembly GCF_025698485.1. NCBI lineage: Eukaryota > Viridiplantae > Streptophyta > Magnoliopsida > Malvales > Malvaceae > Gossypium > Gossypium arboreum. The sequence continues at coordinate 135,650,669 of NC_069075.1, forward strand.
ATCTAAAATTGCCCTTATACTATAATCTCAAAATCAATAATAAATAAACGATAAAATTCCAAGACCATTTATGATTGAAAATATCATCAAATGAACCAAACACTAAAATGAATTTTCTACACTTATATCAAAAAGAAAAAAACAAACTGTCATGTCCATTAAAATAAAAATAAAAAGTAAAAGAATTTATATTTTTAATAAAATAATACATATTTAAATCTTGAAGAAAAGTATAGCATGAAACTCGAATATAGATTATAAAACTAATATAGAAGATACTCAAAATTAAAATAATTATAAAAATATAAAAAGCTTAGTTATTTTTATATTAATACAAGTGGATCATTCTTTGTGTATGTACATATATACCTGTACAATATATAATGTATTTAAATGAATTGCTGTTATGAGATAATTTTACAAAAATAAATTATTTAAAATTATACAAAATAAATACACGGATAAATGTGTCTTCACCTTTAGTCGTTATAATTAAAAGGTGAAGTTATGCTATTAGACTTCTTACTTTGCGCAAGTTGTAGATTTAGCACATGTATTTTAATTTGATCATTTTTAATACCTCTATTTTTAGAATTTGAAAATTTTAGTCTTATTCAAATGATAACTATTAAATTCATTAAGTGAAGTTCGATATTTTTAAAATTTAATGTGTCAAACATATTATCACATGTGTAATGCTATGTCTGCTTGTTATTTTCACAAATTACTTACAAAAAATAACAATTAATAGATTTAACAAGTGACATTTGCATTAACACTAAAATTTTAAAATTCAAACAATATAACCACTAAGAATGATCCAATTGATGAACGAGGACAAATTTATTACTTTAAGCATAATACATAACTAATAACATAATTTAATCGAATAAATTTAACTATTATCATTTGATTAGGATTAAAATTGACTAAATTAAAATACATATACTAAATCCATAATTTACACAAATATAAGATCTAATAGTAGAATTTTACCTAATTTTGGACTAAATGAAGACTTAATATTAATAAATAAATCAAAATTTTGAATTCAATCAAACATATTATTATTATTATTATTATTATTATTAATATAAATATTTATTTATTAAATTATTAGCATGGGGCATAAGTTGTTATATTGGTCACTGATATGGTGAACGTTAGGTAAAGTAAGGTTGAGTGGATTAAATCATAGCCACCTCTTTATTTGAAGATTATTAATAATTAGTTTCAATTGTTGCCGGAGACTTTGTAGCAGTCATAGTACAATGCTATTAGCAGCCAACGCCGACCTCTTTTCCTCGGGATTTAAACCAATTTGTAGAAACTCCAAAGCTACAGTCTTCACTCAATTAATCGAATTTAATTAAATTTTTAAAAATTATTCGAATTCAAATATTTCGTAATTAAATTTTATATATTTTATTTTTAATTTTAATTTTTATATAAAATAAATAAATTAATAATATTCATTTGATTGAATTAATCAAATTAAAATTACATATAATTTATATTTTAATTATTAAATTCAAGATTAATTATTTAATTTGAATAATTTTAATCTTAACTATAATGGTAACTGAACCGACCAGAGTGATCCATCCATCACCTTCTTTAAACCAATCAAAATATGTATATTTTTATCTTTACCTTTTTTAAATACTTATTTGTTTGCTTATTTATTAAAAATAATTATATAGAGATATTGATTGATGGTGAGGCGGTGGCCAGTGGGTGGATGTTCCATCAAGATTGACACTTGGCCAATCTCTCCACTGCTATTTTTTCACATGTTCGAAAAGCCAGACATGTCAATTCGTCTTCTTTCAATTTTGTTTTTGTTTTTCTTCTGATTTTAATTGCATTTCAATATCATTAACCCTCTCAAATGTAGTTACATAAATTGGAATAAATTTAGACACTTAAATTATACTAAATTTAAGTTAAATATTCACATATGGTCTTAAATTTGAAATCTTAGATTGATGGTGTTGGTGACTTGGGAGTTCTGATAGGAATGGGAAAGGGCCGTAGGGTGTTTGTGACTTGGAAGTTGTGATAGGAATCGGAAAGGGCCGTAAAACTATCTCCTTTTGTTCATTAAGGTTTGGGTTTTCTCTTCTTCTTTCTTCTTCTTCTTCTTCTTCTTCTTCTTTTTTTTTTTTTAACTATATTTTGAATATGAATGACAAATTTTTCATGGAATTATCAAGGTTGTGTTGGTATAAAATTTTAGTATATTTTTTGTGAATATAATTTGAAGTATAAATCGGATATCGTCAATCTACTAAAGACTAGAGTTAATTGTACAAAAGCTAATAACATCATTGTCAAATTGGATTTCCATTTTTCTCACCGAGTGGAAGCAATTGGTTTTTCAGGGGGAATCTGGGTAGGTTGGAAGGACTCGGTTAGAGTTGAGGTAATTAGGTGTAAAACTTATTAATCTTAATATTTAAGTGACAAAATGGCTTGATTAATAATTAAAGAAGGACCTAAGTAACAATTGTACCTAAATTTAATGGATGAGGCGGTATAAGAGAAAAAATAATAAAATAAAGCCATTCAATGGCAAAATTGTAATTTTTATGAAATTAAAATAAAACAAACTAGATTTGGATAGTTTTCTAGACATTTCTTCTTCAATATTGGGTTCAAAAAAGACATAGAAGAGAGCTTAAGCTGGTTCTTCAATTTTTGCTTCATGTGAGTTTAATTCTTACCCGTTTCTTGTAATTTTTATGTTTTTGAGATTGTTATAGTTAGGTCCAACTAAACCTTACCTTAGTTTTTGATTTTATTAAAAATTATGAATGTTGCCATTGATGAATATATATAATTTTAGTTATTAAATGATGAATTTGAGATGTTGATTGATATTTAAAAGTATTTTGTTAAGTAATTTTGATGAATTTTTGATTAGGGACTAATTTGTTAAATTAATAAAAGTACAAGGATTTAATGTGAAATTATTGCATAAATGGGATGTTTTGAATTTCATGAGCATTTTTCCAGCTTGGGTTTGTATTAAAAATGGTTAATTTGCATGTTTTGGGCTCAGAGACTAAATTGAATAAAAGTAAAATTTTAGGGAAAATTTTGTAAAAATATCAAAATAACAAAATTGTATGAAACAAATTTTTTTATTGTTTAAATTAATAAATTTAATGAAATTATTAATTTAGATCAAGATCGGATGGAAAATCGAGGAAAATAAAAAATTAACAAAATGCCCCTAAATCTTAGTATTTCTGCAGTTTAGCCAAGTAAGTTTGTATGAACTGTATTCTATATAATTTTTGTAACACCCTAACCTGTATCCGTCGTCGAAACAAGGTTACAGAGTGTTACAAGTTACCAGTACATACAGAACATTTACAGATTAATCAAAACATTACTATTCACTTTCTGAGATCATATATATATATAACAACCTTTATTTGGGCCCTCGAAGCCCAACATGAACATTAAAATCAAGTCGAAACTCAACTGATTTCTCATAAAATTTTTCGCTTAATCATCAAGTATTCATATTTAAAGCTAGATCATATCTTTATAAAATACTACATTTCAGATGCGCAGAATAAAATATTTGCCTTAGACATTTCAATCCAACTTCATACCCAACAAGCATCATATTTAAACTAGTCATATATATACATGTCATGATATGTATCGTTCTCATACTGTTTTCTTATAAAAATATATCATTTATTTTCCTCCTCCTCCTCCTCTCCATTCCACATCCTTAATGTATATAACATTCTTGTAAGTACGATTTCACAATTTATTTATTAATGCTCACATCAAACTGTTCATAAGAGTCATACTCACTCAATTATTTATAATTCGAGCTACCGAGCTCCAAATTAAGATCCGTAAATTTTCCCTGAAACTAGACTCACATATCATTCCACCATAAAATTTTCAAAATTTTTAGTTTAGCCAATTAGTACAGTTTATTCATTTAAGTTTCCCCTATTTCACTATCTGATAGTTCTGACCTCTATTCACTAAAAATTAATTATATCACAGTACAAAACTCGGATAATGTTCTCGTTGATTTCTATTGAAAATAAACTCATTAAGGATTCTAAGAATATAAATTTTATCCTCTAATTAATTTTCTCCAATTTTTTGTAATTTTCCAAAGTCAAAATAGGGGAACCCCAATTCATCTTGACCTTGTCTCACAAAATTCATTATATCTCATAATTTAAAATTCAATTACTTACACCGTTTCTTCTATGAGAAACTAGACTCAATAAGGTTTAATTTTATATATTATTCATCCTATAATTCGATTTTTAAAATTTATGGTGATTTTTCAAAGTTAACCTACTGCTGCTGTCCAAAGCTGTTTTAGTTCAAGATGTTTATTACCATTTTTCCTCTAAATTTCACAGGTCATATAATTCAGTCCTTGCTCAATTAGCCCATATATTAAGCTAATTTTTCTCAATTAACATTTTATTCCATCATTCTAAACTATTACACAACCTTTGAAAATCAGAATTTTAACACTAAACCTTAATTCACAACTTTTTCACAATTAGGTCCTAAAATCAATTTCTATTGAATTTACTTGATAAAATCATCAAACAACAAAATCAAAGCTTAAAATTCATTTTATTTCATCATAAACAGCCAACACTTATCAATGATAGCTTTTAATTTTGTCCATAAAATCAAAAACTAATGAATTAAATACTTGGACCTAATTGTAAAAGTCACAAAAACATAAAAATCTCAAAGAAAAGGACAAGAATTGAACTCACATATGTCAAATTATGAAAAACCAACAGCTTTCAGACCTCCCATGGCGTTTTTGCTGAAGAAAAATGATGATATCTCTAGATTTTTCAATTTTGTCTTGTTTTATATGTTTAATTTGCAAAATTTCCCATTTTGCCCTTATTTCTCCTTGTCTTTTTTGCTGATTTTCTTGCCCAGCCGTCCAGCCCATACAATTTGGGTCTAATTGCCTTTTAAATCCCACCTTTTTAATCAAACTATTTAATCACAATTTAATAAATTTCGCACTATTTTCAATTTAGTCCTTTTTAATTAATTGATTAACCAAACGTTAAAATTTTCTAACAAAACTTTAATACTAACTTAATAACACTCCATAAATATTTATTAAAATATTTATGGCTCGGTTTATGAATTTGGGGTCTCGATACCTCATTTTCAACCCGATTTACCTGATTAATTCTTTTAAAATCGCAAAATTCACTAATTAAAAACAATTCTTTTAAGTTAGCGCTTGGCCTATAATTATTATTTGTTAAAATTTCTAAATTTACTCGTCGGATTTAGTGATCTCGAATCACTGTTTCCGACACCACTGAAAATTTTGGCTATTACAATTTTGATTAAAGTGAATGTTAATTGGTGATGGGTATTATATATATATATATGTTCTATTGTTGGAATTGAATTATTATTAGAAATATATTATCAAATTTAATACTTATTTTGGATTGAATGCGAGATTTGAGTACATTCATAAATTGGTGCATGGTGGTATTGGAGGGATATATCAACATATTACCCAAGTAAACCAGGGTTCAACATTTGTTGCGAACTTTCGTGTTTTACTTTCTGTTTGGAGTGATTGGGTGGATTAGCTCTAACGAGCTTCTGTTAAGCTCTTATGAGCTTCTGTTGATGATGTACCCTTATCCGTAAGTCATTATTCGTATGCAAAATCTTGATAAGGTAAATTGTTTAATGAATTTAAAAGATTTGTTAATTATTGAATATTGACCCGAACATAAATGAAAATGAGATGTGTTGTGACTAAATGAGATACATGAGTTATGTAATCATGAGTTGAGTATTGAATGGCTAATGCCAATGTAACACCTAAAACCCAGCCTAGGCGTTATGGCCGAATTCGAGAGTGCTACGAAAAAGTGTTTTGAAATGGAGTCATTACGTTAAATCGTTTCAGTTTAATAACTCATATTCATTTATGTCTATAGTCGAAAACGTTGTTTAATTGATTTCTTTGGCAAAACGTAATTTATAGTGGAAGTTTCTTAAAATCCCATTCGTGAGTTTGGAAAAACCTTCGTTTTTAGTAAAACCATGTTTTTTATATCCATCGCAGATAAAATGTAAAAATAAAATCCAAATCCTAGAATTAAATCAAACAGTCCAGAAAGTCCAATTATTACAAAACTCTAAAAAATAATCATTAAATTAAATAAAAACCAGTACTTAAGTCATTTTACAAAGTCGTGGTCACCACGAGGCTCCATCGCATCGATCTTCCTAAGTCTGTGGATTACCTGAACAAAATAGACAAACAGATGTGAGTTTTTGTAAACTCAATGTGTAACCCAACAGAATTAAACATGCATAACATACAGAAATCACATATACAATCAGATTCGGATTTGGATCTAAGTCCTTTATAGAAGCAGATAACAAATTCAGATATGCAGGTCAGATATATAGAGTCCTACCCCTACCTCTACACACCAACTCCGACTATCCTATCACACCATATAGGGTTAAAAATACACACCCATCCCTACACACCACATTGTGTCTTTACGACACATGCAAGATAATGTGTAGCCAAGCTGCCAGGATATAGGTGATGATCACCATACAGAGCACTTCCTCCACATATTCAAATCCCACCCTAGTCAGATATATATATTCAGAATTATCATGCTTACATGCTCATATATAAATATCAATATATATACATCAGAACAATCAGACATTCACATCAGCGTCATATACGGAGCAGAATATCAGACTAACAGATCGTATAGTTTTAGGGTTTGGTTAGCCCTTACCGATCCTATGGTAGACCCATAGTCGATTGGAATAACCAGTGCGACCCTAAGGAAAATTTTAGAAATTTGGGCCCACATGCCCAGATTGGCCTTGCCCGTGTGGCCCACACGGCCTGGCCCAAAACCCACACTCCTTTGTCTTGCGCACAGTCATGCTTTCATTGATCACACGACCGTGTTTCGTACACGACCAACCATACGGCCGACCACACATCCGTGTGGTGTCAACAGTAAGCATTTTTGGCTTTCACTGAAACTCAATTTTTCATGGTTTGGGAACACAACTGTTACGGTTTTGATTAAAAATCACTCCCAAGTCACATAACACCTTCGAACGAGTAACGGTGATTCGCACAATTAAAGCTTCGATTGGAAACCCTCAGCCCCTTGATCTTTTCCAGAAAATGTACAATGAGCACCGAAAATACGGGATACGAAAATTCGAAAATAGACAAAAAATAAAAACAAAATTTTTGGAAAGAAAAAGGGAGGAGAAAATGACAGAGAACAGAAAGAAAAATTAACATCAGATTCTTTTGGGAATTTTTGAAAGAGAAGAAATTTTGAAAAAGAAAATAAAAGAACAGATATTCACATATCCGTCAATTTCCTCTCACTGACCCACTACTCATAACTCCTTCAGAATTTTAACTCTATCGAAACTCTATTAGACAACCGAGCAAAAATTAACATCCACGCTTGCACAGAGATTGGAACACAGGACCCCCATCACACTAACTCCCTTACCACTCGAACTAGCAGGCTCATTGTAATATAAAATAGCAAACAACCTTATATAAGCCCACTCAACAAGGGTAAGGCTAGGATTCGAAAAATAACAAAATTTGGCAAATGTGAGACTTGAACCTAAGACCTCACACACACACCTAGAACACTTAACCACTGAAGCAGATACATATTTGTGTCAGATATTTACAGATATAGAAATAAATTATTCAGGGCGTTACAGCCAATATATAAACAATTGTGGTTTGATATGTGAATAGCTATTTATATAGCAATTGTGTGAATTGGGATATTGTTAATCAAATAAAAGATGTTAGCATGCGCAATTTGAGTATAGTACGAAATGATGTTGAAATGATGTGCTAATATGTATAAATTAAAAAGGTTGACATTTGATAGTTAATAGAAACGAATTGAATTGTTATATAAATTATGAATGTGTTGATTATTTGAATTGAAAGTAATATATATGTGAGTAAATGTGATAATGTGCAAATATGATAATTGGATATTGGTTGTATTTGGAAGTGAAATTAAACTTTATTAACTGTATCGGGCTGAGTCGGATATAGATGACATGCCATAGGATTGAAAGAATTCAGGGTTCCTTCGACTTCGAGTCGATTAGGCACTGGGTGCCAATTTACTTCAGTTTAACTGATGAGACACCGGCTGTCAGATTTATATAGCGCTGGGCAGAGTTATTACTTCAGATTTATCCGATGAGGCATTAGGTGCCAAATTAGTGTATTGGTTGGATCCATGTAACCATCCGAGTTCGAGTTGTGTTAATAGGGGTTATTAAATATAACAACACTATGATTGATATTGGATGATATTGTATGAGAATTAAAAATAAAATAGTAATTTGAAACATGAAAATAAGTTATAGACATAAATGCACTAACTTGTGTATTGATGATGGTGATTAGGCTTATGTCAAGCTTGAGATTATGATTGATCTATATGCTTATGTCTGGTATTATACAAATGAAACGATAAGTTCATAATTGAAATATGATATGATAAAAAGGATTGGTGAGTTGAACAATGTACTTATATATGAGAAAATATGTATGTTATGGTTGAACTTACCTATTTTATGAATAAATATATTAATTAGTTAATTGATGTTTTTATTTAAGTTTATGTTTAGTAAATAGAATGGAAAATAAGTAAAGGAACTTATTCATAGTTTTATGAAAATGTCAATGATGGTGTAAAATGTTTTATAAAATCTTATTATGTTAGGAATGAACATATATATGATGTTGATAGACTTTCTCATTTATAAGTTAGTGATTATGTAGTTGATAAATCTTGAGGTATTGGTATAGCTTTGTATTTATCATATAAAGTTTATTGTTGAATGAAAATATTATGTTTAAATTTTTTACAAGCTTACTAAGCATTCATTGCTTACATAGTTATTTATCCCTTACTTTACAGATTATCGAAAGCTTGATCAGGTTGGAAGCTTGTTGGAGATCTATCACACTATCCAACGGTTATATCTCTAGATTTTGATATCTTGGTTAAGGTTATAATGTCATGTATTAGTGGATTATGTCTAATGTTTACTTGGTTAAGGTTATAATGTCATTTGGTTGATAATTATGGTAAGAAATGTTGCCTTGAATTTGAGGTACTTAAGGTACTATAGATATCTTGTTGGTTATGGTTAATTTCACTACATGATTGAAATAGTAAGGTTGGTATGTGTTAATTGTGTTATGTATTGGCATGGAAACAAGTCAGTTGGTAAATGGGATAAATATGGTCAAATGTAGTGAGATTATTTGTGATATAGCATGGAAATAGTATTGAGATTAATTAGATATGTATGGTTAAGGTTTGAACAAATATGCTCATGTATGAATATATTATATGTTTAAGGATTATTTTTTTTTTACTTATTTTGGATATCATAATATGACTTGTTTATATGTACAATGTTCACTTAATGTACATGCCTCGTTGGGTGAGAAAAATGACTTATAAAATAGCTTATTTTCATTCACATGGATAGAGACACGAGCGTGTGTCTCAGTCATGTGTGACATACGGCCGTGTGTCCCTTGTAGCATGTAAAGGTTTGCAAGTCAGTATGTTCATACGGCCTAGCACAAGTACGTGTGGTTTGGCCGTATGACTCAAGTCAGTATACTCACACAGGCATTGGCATGGGTTGGGACACGTCCGAGTGTCCCTAATTCGAATGCCCACACGGCCTGAGACACAGGCGTGTCTTGACCGTGTGAGTCACATGGCCTGGCCACACGACCGTAATTTATTTTTAATGCGTAATTTGGGGCCTCGAGGGCTTGTATAAGAGACAATATGTATGATTTTAATTGTTTTCTTTAACATGAATGCAATATGATATGAATATTTGCATTTTCTGTATGTTTGATTTGTAAACTCCGGTAATGCTCCGTAACCCTATTTTGATGATGGATTTGGGTTAGGGGTGCTACAGAGAGTCCAATGCTGAAGTTTAGACCAATGAGGGACATCCATCAATGGTGCCCATTATCACCATATCTATTGGTTTTATGTATAGAATGGCTTGGACATAACATTCGACATGCCATCGATAGTGCTCTTTGGAGACTTATTCGATTATTGAGATCTAGTCCTATTTTGTCACAAATTTTCTTTGCAGATAATCTTCTCATTTTTGGGCATGTAAATCTTCAACAAAGTATGATCCTTAAAGGTCTCTTAGAGAGATTTTGTGCGTATTCTGGTCACCAGATTAATGGTAGAAAAACTGATATTTATTTCTCTAAAGGAGTAAATGATGTCACTGGTTCCCAATTGAGTAATGTTCTTGATTTTCATAAGGTGCACAATCTTGGCATGTATTTGGGTGTACCCTTCCTTTATGAAAGAATATCAAATAGTACATTGTATTTTGTTGTAGATAAGATCCGCAGTAAATTAAATAGACGGGATATTAGGAAATTATCTATAGCTAGCAGAGCTACTTGAGCACGAGAAGTTTTATTGTCTATTCCTAATTACTTTATGCAATCCATGATGATTCCAAAAGGACTGTGTGATGAGATTGAGTGGATCGTTTGACAATTCATATAGGGTTCTTTTCACGGCCAACAGAAGATGTCGTTAATCAGTTGAGATTCTGTTTGTCAACCCTACTCTTGTAGAGGACTTGGTTTTAAACACTTAAAAGACCACAATATTTCATTTATGATAAATTTGGGGTACAATTTAGTCTCCAAAATAATGCTCTATAGGTTCGAGTTCTTAAATCTAGTATGGTATGAAAGAGGTTCTATTGGATAGTATATCACGAGGAAGATGTTCTTTTCTTTGAAGGGCTATTTCCAAGATTTGGCCTTTACTTCATGAGAATCTGTTGTGGTCAGTTGGAAATGGAGACACTACTAGATGTTGGTTCGTAGGCCCTTTGATTCATAGAATATCGACCCAAGCTAATATCAATTTAGACTGTTTTCTTAGTGAGAAAATTAACGAAGAGGGTTCTTGAAATATGGATCTCTTTCTTTTTTGGATCGCGAAGGAAATTATTAGACGTATTGTCGGTATTCCTTCACCATATTCGTCTACAGGTCTTGACAGGATCATTTAGGCTCAAACTTCAACAGGTATCTTTTCTCTCAAAAACACTTATTGGTAGATACGAGAAAGGTCGTGGAGGCCGAAGGATGGACAAGGAAATATTCTGTGGAAATTTGAAGGACCCCATAGAGTTAGATTATTTGTAACAGCCTAATTTTCACTGGTGTCGGAACAGTGATTCGAGATCACTAAATCTGACAAATGAGTAGGAAATATTATTAATTTAGTAAGTATAAGTTAAATGTGAAGTTGGGAAAAATTTTGAAATAGTGAAATGTACTAATATATATATTAAAATAATTAAAATTGAAAACGAGGTATCGAGACCTCGAGAATTTTCAATCGAGCCATAAATATTTTTATAAATATTTATGGAGTGTTAATAAGTTAGTATTAAAGTTTCGTCAAGAAATTTTAAAGTACTGATAGCTAATTGAACAAAAAGGACTAAATTGTATCAAATGCAAAATTGTGGGAAATGATTAAATAGCTTAAATAATAAAAGAAAGAGGGTTTAAAAGGCAAATAGACTCAAGGTCTATTTGGGCTGGACGGCAAGAGCATGAAATCACCAAGAAAATAAGGGGAATTAAGGGAAAAATTGGAAAATTGCAAAATTTACTTAATAAAGCTAGGACTAAAGTGGAATTATCTAGATTTCTCTTTATTTTTCTGCATTCTCACCAGAAAAAACACCATGGAAGAGTTCCCTTAAGCTGGTTTTTCGTATTTTTACTGCAAGTAAGTTCAATTCTTGATTATTTCTTGAACTTTTTGTGTTTTTGTGACTTTTACAACTAGGTCCATTTGTTGAATTCATTAGTTCTTGATTCTATGAAAGAAATTGAAAGTTTCTATGAATATGTGCTGGAAGTATATGATGATTTGACATAGAATTAGAGCTTTTATATGTTGATTTTATTGAAAGAATTGAATAGAAAGTGAATGTTTGGGACCTAAATTGTAAAAGAGTTTGAAGTTAGAGTTTTATGTGGAAATTCTGAATTTCAATAGTTATGAAATAAGTTATAATGTCTAGTAAAACTATTAATTGAGAAAATTAGTTTAATTGAGGGGTTAATTAAGTAAGGACTGAATTGTATGAACTATGAAATTTGGGGCAAAATGAAAATTAACATTTTGCACTAAAATAGTTTTGGATAGCAGCAATAGTCTAAATTTGAAAAATCTCCAAAATTGTAAAAATATAATTAGAGGATGAATAAAATATGAAATTAAAGCTTATTGAGTCTAGTTTCTTATAGAAGAAGCGGTGTAAGCAATAGAATTTTAAATCATGAGATATAATAAGTTTTGTGAGACAATGTCAGAATGATTTCGGGTTCCCCTGTTCTGACTTTGGAAAATCATAAAAAATTGGATAAAAATAATTAAGGGATTAAATTTATATGTTTAAAATCCTTAAAGAGTCTATTTTCAATATAAATAAGCGGGAACATCATCCGAATCTCGTACGATAAGATAATTAATTCTTAGTGAAGAAGGGTCGGGACTGTCAGACAGCAGAACAGGAGCAACTTTAAAGAATAAACTGTACTTATTGGCTAAACCAAAAATTCTGAAAATTTTATGGTAATAAGATAAGTAATTCTAGTTTCAGGGAAAATTAGCGGATCTTAATTTCGAGTTCTGTAGCTTAATATATAAATAATTTAGTGACTATGATGCAAATGGACAGTTTTGAATATACATAAGTAAATAGTGAAATTATTGATAATGTTACTTGTTGCATGTTATATAAATTAAGGATGTGTAATGGAGAGGAGGAGGAGGAAAATATGTATGAATATTCAGCTAGCATGGCTAATTTGTATGTTTTAGGCTCATGGACTAAATTGAATAAAAGTAAAATTTTATGGGTAATTTTGCAAAAAAAAAAATGTTAGAAATGATCAATTTGCATGAAATGGATTATTTTATTATTTAAATTACAAAATTGAATGAAATTATTAATTTAGCTCAAGATCGGGGAAAAACATGTTTTAAGGATTAAATTGAAAAGTGTTGAAATTATGGAAAATTCTGACCTTTTATAGAATTCATAGGTTGTTATCAATTTGTGTGAGAAAAACGGCTGGAAATAAGGATTAAATTGCAATAATTTTATTTTATTTTAACCTAAGGATGAAATCGTCATTAATTAAAAGTTTAGGGGTAAAATGATAATTTTGTTTAGAAGTTGAATGTATTATAACATGAAATAAATGAAAACGACGATTAAATTTCTTTATAAAGATCCAGATAACTTGAATACGAGACTTGAACGTGGAAAAGAAAAGATATCGGATTAATGAAATATCTGATAAATGAATCGGTAACTCCGGTAATGTTCCGTAACTTTATTCCGGTGACGGATTCGGGTTAGGAGCGTCACATTATTTATATGACTTATGTTAAATTAATGTTTACTTACCAATGTTGTGCGGGTTAAGTGGGGTGCAGGGTGTGACAGTGAAGATATTTTGCATGTTATCAAAGACTATCGTACAGGTAAAGAAATTTGGAGGCAGGTCCTTCCGGATAGAGCGAATGGGCGTTTCTTTGTAGGCGACCTTCTTCAATGGTTTAAGTCTAATTTGAATAGTTCTGCTAAATTTGCCATTGGTGAGGTAACTTGATCGAGTCTATTTGGTTTACTTACATGGCGAATAATCGAAATCTGTTTCTTTTTCAGAGGGTTTCTTGGACTGCAAGTGAGATAGTTAGAGTATCATACATTTGAGAAAAACAATTCACTTCTTTTTACAGGAAGGACTTGCCTAGGCAATAGGTACCTAGGCCAATAGACCAAACGCTGAAGAATTGGATCAAGCTTTGTACTGATGGTGCAGTTCAAGTATATTCTAGAAAGGCTGCAATGAGAAGAGTCTTGAGGAATGGAAATGAGGAGTGGATTATGGGATATAATAGGTATCTGGGTATATGTTTTGTCTTATATGCTAAACTATAATGTATTCTTGATGGTTTAGATCTAATTCAAGATAGGCGATATGCTGGAGTAATAATTCAAACAGATAGCCTGGAGGTGGTCAAGGTCATTCAAGAATCTTTTCAAATGAATTCAAACTTTGCCCTTATTAGGCGTATTCATAATCTTTTGGTGAATATAGGACTTGAGGATTTGCAATATATTCCTAGGGACTACAATAAAATTGTTGATGGCATGGTTGAAATGGCCTTTTATGTGAATCATAGCCTGAAGGTATTTAAAAAGATTCCAAGGAAGGTACTAGCTATTTCTATTGTTGTTCAAGCAAGAGATAATCTTGCTTCGAGTATTCTTGTGTAATTAGTTTAATTTCCAACTTGTTTCATTTTACCAAAAAAAAGTTACCATGTAGCGGCCTAATTTTAATAATATCAGACCAGTGGTTTCGTAACCACAAATCTAGGCTAAAAAGAAATTTTTATTTTAATATTATGGCATGATATATATTATGATAGGAAGGTTGCGTGAAAATTTTGATAAGAAAATTCTATTGATTATTTGGTTAATTAGAGAAATGACTAAAAAAAAAATACATTCCGTGGACTCGTTCGGTAAATCGATTCATAAATATTTTTAATAAATATTTAGGAATTTAGTTGTGTAGTCAATTAGGTTTTAGTTAAGTAAATTTGTTTGAATTAAAAATAACTAGGTAAAAGGATTAAATTGCGATAGAGGTAAAAGTTTAATTATAGATTAAAGAAAAACTAAATGGACTAAATAGACAATTATGCCGTTATTATGGTTGAGGTGGTTTAATAAGGAAAAATATGAGATATTTAGTTAAAATATATATTAATATATTAACTTAATATTTAAGTATTAATATTATATATAAAACATAAAGTAAAGGAAAGAAATGAAAAGAAAGAAAAAAAGAAACAGAATAGGTAGGACGAAACAGGGGAGAAAAAGGGAGAAAGAAAAAGAAAGGGAAAATTACGGATTTTTAAGGTTCAAACTCAAATTGGTAAGTCAATTTAACTCGTTGTCTAGTAATATTTGAGTTTTTATGATCCTAGAACAAAATACTACTTAGTATATGTTGCATTTTGAAAGTTAGTAAATTTTTGGACATGGTTTATGTTGAATTAATTGATGAATTAGGGGTTGAATTAATAGAATTTCAAGTTAGAATTGGGTAAAGGATTAGATTGCATGAATTTTTTTTCAAGCCTAGGTACGAAATTGGAATTAATGAAAAGTTTAGGGGGCAAAATGATAATTTTGCCTAAAGTGTAGATTGAACTGAATAGAATATAAATTGAATGAAATTGATGATTAAATTTATTTATATAGATCCGAACGACTCAAATACGAGGTTAGATCGAGGCAAGGAAAAAGTCTCGAATTAGTAGACTTTACTAACAAACGAATATCGAGGTAAGTTCGTGTAACTTGAATTGAATTCTTTAATGCTTGAATTGTATGTTTATGTGACATGAATGTGATTTGAATGTTTAATGTATGGTAAATGATGAAATGATTGAACATATTTGATAAAAAGGAAAAATAATCCCCGTGAATAAAAAGAATTCGATGGATCACTGAAAAATGATGTTACATGGGAAAATAAAAGGATTTAGCCCTGACGGGTAATCCAAATCGAGCTTAATAGATTATTTTGTCACTCAAAAGGATTTAGCTTGGACTGGTAATCCTGACAAATACTCTTTGAGCATATGTTACATGGGATTTAGCCTGGACTGGTAATTTCGCTGTGTGAAATGAGACTCTAGAGTGTACTCCCTGAAAAGGATAAATATGAATTGACGGACTTGAACTTGTACACTATAAGTGTACTGCTAGAAATCCATCGAAATTCTGAGCAATTCAACGGGAAAAATATAGAAAATGGCAAGTACATGAAATTATGAAATTGATGAGCTCATCATTCATCTATGTATTGAAATTATATGATGTTATTTGATTAATCCATTTGTTGAGTTTGTATGTGTTAGGCAAGTATTCTATTGTTATGGACATGTACATGTTTGATTTAATTTTCTTGGAAATATATGGTAAGTTTAATTCTTGTTGCATGAGCTTACTAAGTACTAAGTGCTTACTCCTTTTCATTTTTCTTGTTTTATAGCGTTCGAAAGCTCGGAAGCTTGGAAATAGGTCGGAGCCACATCACATTATCAACCATCACATTTTGGTATATAAAAATGTTTCATTTTGAGTTAATGGCATGTATAGGCTAAAAAAAATATACTAATGTTAATGTTAAAGTATATGGTTGTAAACCTAGCTATTGGCATAGCTAGTGTGAACTTGGTTTTGAAATGTTAAAAAGTCGAACTATGATTATGCATAAACACATACCGTTGAATGTTTAAAATGGTTTCAAGCAATATTGAATTTGCTTGGTTGGTATTGAAACAATTTGGTGTAAGTACTAGATGAAAACGGGTGAGAAATGAGGCTTGAATATAGCCTTGTTTTTGTCCACATAGGTAGACACGGATGTGTGTCTAGGCTGTGTGTGACACACAGTCTAGTACATAGGCGTGAGACCTTTAATAATAAATTTTTTTAGGGATTTTACCAAAAGTTCCCTGTCCTCCCAATGTAGTCCTGAATCATTTCTAATACATTTATTTTTGGGCCTTGAGGACCCATCTAAGGGATGTTATGATGAATTTCAAGATTTGAAAAGTATTTGACTAGATTTAGGGGTAAATGTTCTGTAAACTCCAGTAATGCCCCGTAACCCTATTCCGGCGATGAATACAAGTTAGAGCTGTTATATTTGTTGGTATAAGAGCTACGGTTTAGTCAGTTCTCGGGCCAACGTAGCAAATACGAGATTAGCTATACAAGCCATTAAATTATTTTTGATAGTGTGATATTTTCTAACCATTTTAAATGTGTTTTTCTTATAGTAATGTAATCTGACTGAGCTCGATCCGAGGAAGCTGAGAGTCATGCTCCGGCTTCAGCACAAAGAGAAAAAATAGCAGTAGAAGTCCTGGGACAGAGGGCCGAGGGGAGAAGGCAAAAACAACATTCTTTCAAATAATGAATGAATGGTTTAATTAATATATGAGAACTAACCTTGTGGTGCAACAAGCTCCCTCTTCTGCTCCTCTGCCGGTTCCCGAGATACCACAGGGTACAGGTATTGAATCTGCCAGAACAGGTAAAGCTCCAATAGACAAAATCCGTAAATACGGGGTAGAGGAATTCAAAGCATCAATTGAAGATGATCCCAAACGATCTGAGTTCTAGCTAGAGAATACTATCCGGGTTTTAGATGAAATATCTTGCATATTGGTTAAATGTTTGAAATGTGCCGTGTCATTGTTAAAAGATATAGCTTACCAATAGTGGAACGATAAAATTTCTGTGGTACCGAAAGAAGGGGTTACTTGGGAATTCTTTCAAACAGAGTTCAGAAAGAAATATATCAGTCAGAGATTCCTTAATGGAAATAATTTCTTGAGCTCAAACTGGGAAATATGACAGTGTCTGAGTAGGAAAGATAGTTTGTCTGGTTGAGCAAATATGCCAGAGAATGGGTCCAAACCGGAACTGAAATGTGTAAAAGATTTGAAGAGGGGCTGAATAAAGATATCAAATTATTGATAGGAATCCTTAAATTATGGGAATTTACAGTTCTAGCAAAAAGAGCCTACAAAGCTAAAGAATTGAGTAAATAGAAGAAATAGGCTGAAAGAGAAGCTCGAGTTCTTAGTAAAAGACTTATGGGAAAATCACAGTTCTCTGTTTCAAAGAAATCAAAGATGTATCAAGACCGTTCTTTTTCAGCTACGGTGTATTTTGGAAAAGAACAAGGCTCCCAACGCTTTAATCCGAGATCTCCCACTCCATCTGTGTCTAGTATGGGTAGTGTTGGTAATCCTAAATCGAGGTGCAGATATTGTAATAAATCTCATTTTAGAGAGTGTCGACTGAGAAGCGGGGCATGCTACAAATGTAGTTCACTTGATCATTTTCTTAGAGATTGTCTAGAGAGGGTAGAAAAAGACATTGATCAGACTGCAAAGCCTAGTAATCCAGTTTCGAGGGGTAGACCGCCTCGACCTTCTGGAAATGTCAGTTGTAGTCGAGGAGCTACAATAGACTCTACAGTTAGATCTGAAGCGAGAGTATCGGCAAGGACATATGCCATTTGTGCTAGAGAGGATGCTTTCACACCCGACGTCATTACTGGTACATTTTCTTTACTTAACACTGATATTACTGCTTTGATTGATCCTGGTTCTCCACATTCATATGTATGTCTAAAGTTGGTATTTGTTAAAAAATTATTTGTTAAATCTATTGAATTTGTGGTTAATGTTTCAAATCCCCTAGGCTAGTATGTTATAGTGGATAAAATTTGTAAAAATTGTCTACTGAAGGTAAAAGGTTATTATTTCCCGGTCGACTTGATGTTATTGCCTTTTGATGAGTTTGATGTAATTTTGGGTATGGATTGGTTAACCCATCATGATGTAGTGGTAAAATGCAAACAAAAATATATCATACTAAAATGTTATAATGGTGAATTGCTCTGTGTTGAATCTGATAAAAAAGAAGGATTGTCTAATGTGATTTCAGCTATGTCAGCACAGAGGTATGTTAGAAAGGGATGTATTGCTTTTTTTGCATATGTGTTAGACACCAAGGTATCTGAATCAAAGATTCAGTCAGTTCTAGTTGTATCTTAGTTTCTTGAATTGTTTCCAGAGAAATTACAAGGGTTACCACCAGAAAGGGAAGTGGAATTTTCTATAGATCTTATTCCTGGGATTACTCCGATCTCAATAGCTCCATACAGGATGGCTCCTACAGAATTAAAGGAGTTGGAAACACAGTTGCAAGAACTTGTTGACAGGGATTTTGTTCGGCCTAGTCATTCATTTTGGGGTGCTCTAGTTTTGTTTTTAAAAAAGAAAGACGAATATTTGAGATTATGTATTGACTACCGACAGCTTAATAAAGTCACAGTAAAGAATAAGCACCCGTTGCCTCAGATTGATGATTTGTTTGATCAGTTGAAAGGTGCCACTGTATTTTAAAAGATTGATCTTCGATCGGGTTATTATCAATTACGGGTAAAAGGGTCAGATGTACCGAAGACAACTTTTAGAACCAGGTACAAGCATTATGAGTTTCTTGTGATGCGATTTGGGCTGACTAATGCATCTGCAATGTTTATGGACCTGATGAATAGAATATTCAGACCGTATTTAGACAGGTTTGTGGTAGTATTTATTAATGATATTCTGGTCTATTCACGAGATGAAAAGGAGCATGTAGATCATTTGAAAACTGTGTTGCAAATTCTGCGAGAAAGGCAAATGTATGTTAAATTCAATAAATGTGAATTGTGGCTTCGAGAAGTTGGTTTTCTCGTATATATTGTATCTATTGAAGACATCAGAGTAGATTCGAGTAAAATTTTAGCTATTGAAAATTGGAATCTACAGAAAAATGTATCTGAAGTCAGAAGTTTTCTAGGATTTGCTGGATATTATCGGAGATTTGTACAAGGGTTCTCAATGATAACTTCTCCGATGACTCGTCTACTACAGAAAGATGTTAAGTTTGAGTGAACTGATGAATGTCAATATAGCTTTGACAAATTGAAAGACTTATTGACGAAAGCGTTTGTGTTAGTACAGCCTGAACCGGGTAAGGAATTTATTATTTACAGTGATGTTTCATTAAATGGTTTATGTTGTGTCTTGATGGAAGAAGGTAAAGTAATAGCCTATGCTTCAAGACAACTTAAACCACACGAAAGAAATTACCCAGTACATGATCTTGAGTTAGCTGCTATTTTGTTTACACTGAAAATATAGCGGCATTACTTGTATGGGGAAAAATGTCATATTTATACTGATCATAAAAGTTTAAATATTTAATGACGCAGAAAGATTTAAATTTGAGACAGCTTAGGTGGCTTGATATGATAAAAGACTATGATCTGGTTATTGACTATCATTCGGGTAAGGCTAATGTAGTTGCTGATGGTTTAAGCCTAAAATCTCTATTTGCTTTATTAGCTATTAATACTCAATTGTCTTTTTCTAATGATGGTACACTTATAGCTGAATTGAAAGCTAAATCGATGTTTTTATAACAAATCTATGAAGCTCAGAAAAATGATGAAGAGTTACAGGCTAAACGGGTACAGTGTGAATCAATTTTGACTCAGAGTTTCAAATTGGTAATGATGGTTGTTTATTATTCAGGGAAAAGTGTGTGTACCGAAGAATTTAGAGCTTATACAAAAGATTTTGCACGAGGCTCACAGTGGTTTTATGTCGGTATATCTGGAGAGTAATAAAATTATAATGATCTGAAAAAGATGTACTGGTGGCCAGGCATGAAACGTGATATTTCAGAACTTGTATCGAGATGTTTGGTATGCCAGCAAGTCAAAGCTGAATATCAGGTACCTTCAAGATTATTACAGCCAATCACGATATTGAAATGGAAATGGGAAAGGATAACGATGGACTTTGTGTCGCGATTACCATTGCCTCCGAAAAAGAAAGATGCTATATAGGTAATCGTCGACCGATTGACAAAGCCAACACACTTTATACCGGTACGTATGGATTTCTCTTTGGATGAGTTGGCTGAATCATAGATATCTGAGATTGTTAGGTTACATGGAGTGCCAGTCTCCATTATTTTTTATAGAGATCCCCGATTTACGCCTCGTTTCTGGGACAAATTACGAGAAGCTCTGGGAACTCAGTTGCATTTTAGCACTGTATTTCATCTTTAGTCAGATGGCCAATCTGAACGTGTAATTCAAGTATTGGAGGATATGCTCCAATATTGTGTGCTAGAGTTTGAAGGTAAATGAGAAAGGTATTTACCTTTGATTGAATTTGCCTATAATAACAGTTATCAATCAAGTATTAAAATGGCACCATATGAGGCTTTATATGGCTGAAAATGTAGAACTCCATTGTATTGTACAAAACTCAGTGAGAAAAAGATACAGGATTTGAATTGATCAGTGAAACTGGAGAAAAAGTGAGAGTGATTCGGGATTATCTGAAAGCAGCCTCAGATCATCAGAAGTCTTATGCCGATCTTAAACAAAAAGAGATTGAATTTTAGGTTGGCGATAAAGTATTCTTGCAAGTGTCACCTTGGAAGAAAGTTCTCCGATTTGGTCGTAAAGGTAAATTGAGTCCACAGTTCATCAGGCCATATTAAGTGACAGAACGGATTGGACCAGTTGCGTATCGATTAGCATTACCGCCAGAGCTTGATAGAATTTATAATGTTTTTCATGTGTCTATGCTACGACGATACAGGTCAGATCCTTCACATGTTATTTCACCGGCAGAAATTGAGATTCAACTCGACATGACTTACAGTGAAGAACCGGTTAAGATTTTAGCACGAGAGACGAAGGAACTCAGAAACAAAAATATAAATATAGTGAAAGTCCTTTGGCAACGACATGGTATTGAGGAAGCTACATGGGAATCAGAAGAGGCAATGAGGAAACAATACCCGAACCTTTTTACTGGTAAGATTTTTGAGGATGAAAATCCTTAAGAGGGGAGAGTTGTAGCAGCTTAATTTCAGTAAAATGGGAACAATGGTTTCGTAACCACAAATCCAAGCTAAAAAGAAAATTTTATTTTAATATTATGGCATGATATATATTATGATAGGAAGGTTGCATGAAATTTTTGATAAGAAAATTCTATTGATTATGTGGTTAATTAGAGAAATGATTAAAAAAAAAGTGCATTCCCGGGACTCCGTACCGGTAAATCAGATTCATAAATATTCTTAATAGTTGTGTATTTAATTAGGTTTTAGTTAAGTGAACTTGCTTGAATTAAAAATAACTAGGTAAAAGGATTAAATTGCAATAGAGGTAAAAGTTTAATTATAGATTAAAGAAAAGCTGAAGGGACTAAATAGACAATTATGCCATTATTATAGTTGAAGCGGTTTAATAAAGAAAAATATGAGATTTTTAGTTAAAATATACATTAATATATTAACTTAACATTTAAGTATATATATTAATATTATAACATATTATATTATTATTATAAAACATAAAGTAAAAGAAACAAATGAAAAAGAAAGAAAGAAACAGAATAGGTAGGACGAAACAGGGGAGAAAAAGGGTGAAAGAAAAAGAAAGAGAAAATTAGGGATTTTTAAGGTTCAAACTCAAATTGGTAAGTCAATTTAACTTATTTTCTTGTAATTTTTGAGTTTTTATGATCCTAGAACAAAATACTACTTAGTATATGTTGGAAATTTGAAAGTTAGTAGATTTTTGGACATGGTTTATGTTGAATTAATTGATGAATTAGGAGTTGAATAAATAGAATTTCAAGTTAGAATTGGGTAAAGGATAAGATTGCATGAATTTTTTTTCGAGCTTAGGGACGAAATTGGAATTAATGAAAAGTTTAGGGGCAAAATGGTAATTTTGCCTAAAGTGTAGATTGAACTCAATGGAATATAAATTGAATGAAATTGATGATTAAATTTATTTATATAGATCCGGATGACTTAAACACGAGGTTAGATCGAGGCAAGGAAAAAGTCTCGGATTAGTAGACTTTACTAACAAACGAATATCGAGGTAATTTCGTGTAACTTGAATTAAATTCTTTAATACTTGAATTGTATGTTTATGTGACAAGAATGTGATTTGAATGTTTAATGTATGGTAAATGATGAAATGATTGAACATTTTTGATAAAAAGGAAAAATAATCCCGTGAATAAAATGAATTCGATGGATCACTGAAAAATGATGTTACATGGGAAAATAAAAGGATTTAGCCCGGATGGGTAATCTAAATTGAGCTTAATAGAGTATTTGTCACTCAAAATGATTTAGCCTGGACTGGTAATCCTGACAAATACTCTTTGAGCATATGTTACAGGGGATTCAGCATGGACTGGTAATTTCGCTGCATCAAATGAGACTCGGAAGTGTTGTAACACCCCAAACCCAGCCTAGACGTTATGGTCGTATATGGCAATTTCACACAATTGTGTTTTTGAAACCTTGTTGTTACGACGAAACATTCCATGTTATTATTTTTAGTAAACCTTTGTTAGAACTTAGGAAGTCATCTTTATTCATTTAAAACATTTGTTTTAAACATCCTTTGTTGCGAAAGCTTTAATAAAGCAGTCTAAGTGATCATGCGTTTAGAAAATACTTGAACTTTTTGAAACCGAATTTCCTACGACTAGCAGGTATAAATCCATTAAGTAAAATAAATAAATAAAAACCCAAATTTAAAACTAAAGTCCCGAAGGGTCCATAATTTACAACCTAAATAATCAATAATAATCAAATTATAAATCGTAAATTGAAAACCATAAAGTCCAAAAATTACTGCGGTCACCACTAAGTCCTCCGTCGCACCAAACTGTCTAAGTCTGGGGATTAACTATACACATTAAACAAAAAGGGTGAGTTTACATAAACTCAGTGTGTAATTTCCAAGAAACAATCAAACAATCAGTATTCACAGTGCACAGTTGAACCGCCTTATGCCTAAGCCCTTTTTAGTATCAGTGACAGTTTGGGCCTTAACCCATCTCAGTACAATGTCAATAATGCAGTAGGGCCTTAGCCCATCACAATATCAGTAGCAGTAACAATTATGCAGTAGAAAAATCATACCCAACAAGCCTCTACACACCATCTCCGTCCAACCCTACACTCCATGTGGGGATATAATTAACCTACCCATCCCTACACTCTAAGTAGTACTGAATGTGACATAAAACAGTAGTTTGCAGTTGAGTTTCCAGTAAATTAGGCTTAAAGCCTTTCAGTACACTTCCTCCGAATAACAACCCTCAACCCAATGCAATGCAACATACAATGGATGATATGCTATTATGCAATTTCAGTACATATATTCAGTTCAAATATTAATATGCTCAGTACAGGTATTATTCTATCAATTTCACACATTTAGGGGTCTAAATAGCGCTTACCGACCTTACAGTAGGTCCACAGTCGACTTGGGCGACCCGTGCAACCTTTGAAACATTTCGGTAAAAATGGGCTCAAACACCCATGTGATCCGCCCGTGTGGGGCCACACTCCCGTTGCGCCCACTCTGCTCAAATTGGTCTTGTCTGTGTGATCAATTTTTAATGTAACCCATGCTAGCTAAATATTCATATATGTTTTCACTATTTACTTAAATGTTCATTGAAAGCTATCTACTTGAGTCATTGTCACTAAATTATTTATATATTGAGCTACAGAATTTTAAATTGAGATCTGCTTGATGTTTTTGAAACTAGACTCAAATATATTTCTACCATAAAATTTTCAGAATTTATAGTTTATCAAATAACTACAGTAAAATCTTCAAATTTATCCCTATTCTACTGTTTGACAACTTCAACCTATCGTTACTAAAAATTATTTATCTCTTAGTACAGAATTTAGATGATGTTTCTGTTTATTTCTCTTGAAAATAGACTCATTGAAGATTTAAAAATATAAATTTAAGACCCTAATTATTGTTTTAAAATTTTTGATGATTTTCCAAAATTAGAACAGGGGAACCCAAAATCATTCTAACCTTGTCTTACAAAATTTATTATATCTCAGAATTTACAATTCCATTGCTTACACTGTTTCTTCCATAAAAAACTAGACTTAATAAAATTTAATTTCATATTTTAGTAAACTTCTAAACTTAATTTTCACTATTTTTTTATGATTTTTCAAATTTAGACTACTGCTGCTGTCCAAAACTATTTTAGTGCAAAATGTTGATTTCCAAGTTTATAACACCCTTATTTCCTTTCTCTACAATTTTTTTAGCATCATTTTCTCTTATTTCTCTTATTTCTCGACAGCAAGCAATTTTGGCTTTTTATTGAATCCCATTTTCTGCGTTTCGGGTACACACCTAGTATCGTTTCTAATGCGTAAGCACTTCTAAGCCTCAAGAACCTAAAAATCGACCAACATATCTCCAGATTAATCACTTAATTCATTTTTAATCAACCAATTTTGGAAGAAACTCGACTAAAAACCTAATAAAACCTTTACCTCGCTTGAGTAACCACGACTTCGCACAATCACAGCATCGATTCAAAACCACTAGCCCATTGGTTAACTCTTAAACACCAAAAAGGAATCCCCCTTTTAGAGATTAACCAGGAATAATTAACAATAGACAAAACCGTTACTTACCGAACACGCGTAACCAACGATGAACAACCGAATCAATTGGAAGAAAAAAAAGAAAGAAACGCAAGGGGAAAAATAATGGAAATTTCGACAGCAGCTAGGGGAAAGATTCGGCAGATGAGAGAAAAGAAGAAAAAGAAGAAAAAGAAGAAGAAAACGTCAGAAAAAGTTTGGAAAATTGAAGAGAAAACCAAAACTCTATTATTATTATTATTTGCAACAAAAAGATAATTAGATTATTTTCTGATAACCTCTCCCCAATTATCTCCTAAAATCCCTCCCTATTAACCCACTAAAACACAACTTCTTAAAATTTTGCCCCAACACAACTCTTAGTCGAAATTGGAGCAAAAATATTGTCTCCATGCCATCATAGAGAATTGAACATAGAACCTCCAAAACTCTAACACTCCACTTAACCACCAGACCAGCAGACCCATTATGTTATAAACTTACCAACAATTAAACTTAAGCCCTTTGCATAAGGTTAAGGCTTTATTTATAAAAATACCAAAATTTTCCCAAGTAAGGCTTGAACTTGGGACCTCTCACACACACTCAGAACACTTAATCACTGAAGAAAATACACAGTTATGTGTCACACATACACGAAATAAAAAATTAAAATTTTGGGGTGTTACAAGTGTGCTCCCTGAAAAGGATAAATATGAATTGACGGACTTGAACTTGTACACTTTAAGTGTACTACTAGAAATCCATTGAAATTCCGAGAAATTCAACAAGAAAAATATAGAAAATGGCAAGTACGTGAAATCATGAAATTGATGAGCTCATCATTCATCTATGTATTGAAATTATATGATGTTATTTGACTAATCCATGGGTTGAGTTTGTATGTGTTAGGCAAGTATTCTATTGTTATGGACATGTACATGTTTGATTTAATTTTCTTGGAAATATATGGTAAGTTTAATTCTTATTACATGAACTTACTAAGTACTAAGTGCTTACCTCGTTTCATTTTTCCCTGTTTTATAGCGTTCAGAAGCTCAGGAGGTTGGAGCCACATCACACTATCAACCTTCACATTTTGGTATATAAAAATGTTTTATTTTGAGTTAATGGCATGTATAGGCTAAAAAAAATTACTAATGTTGAAGTGTATGATGGTAAACCTAGCTATTGGCATAGCTAGTGTGAACTTCGTTTTGAAATGTTAATCAGTCAAACTATTATTATGCATAAACACATACTGTTGAGTGTTTAAAATGGTTTGAAACAATATTGAAATTGCTTGGTTGGTATTGGAACAGTTTGGATAAAAACGGGTAAGAAACGAGGCTTGGATATAGCATTGTTTTTGTCTAGACAGGTAGACACGGATGTGTGTCTAGGCCGTGTGTGACACATAGCCTGGTACATGGGTGTGAGACCTTTAATAATGAATTTTTTTGGGGGGATTTTGCAAAAAGTTCCCTATCATCCCGATGTAGTCCTGAATCGTTTCTAATACATTTTTTGGGGCCTAAAGGACCCATCTAAGGGATGTTATGATGAATTTTAGGATTTGAAAAGTATTTGACTTGATTTAGCGATAAATGTTCCGTAAACTCCGGTAATATCTCGTAACCCTGTTTCGATGACGAATACGGGTTGGGGGTGTTATAGACCAATATTAAAATTTACCCTAAAATCAAATATTTATTAAAAAACATTTGTTCATGTCATATTTTGGGGCTTGAAAAATGGTGTGAGTTCAGTTTTATATAATTAGTAAATTTGTAAGATATGAATAAACTAAAAAGTATCAGAGCTTGTGCTATTAGATGCTCTCTGATGCTTAAGTCTGTGTTTTAGTAAAGAAGAAACAAGATTGAAGATGATAATAGAGTAATAGTTTGTGTGGAAGAGATCATACATGAGAAAAGGTTGAAGCTTAGTGTGACACCCTACAGTCGATCTAATTGTTGGACCTGAATGTATGTCATCACATTACGTTGCTGAAGCAACTTAGATTAACATAACATAATATCAAAAAGTTAATTTCATAATCATTATTCAAAACAGTAAACTCATTTATTAGTATATATTACATGCATTCATAATACATAAGAATCTATGTCATCTAATTACAGGGTTAAGATAAATTAATTTTGGAGTTAGGACTTGAATTCAAACTCAAATGACAATTTTCAAGGATATGTCTCAAGACAATAGAGACGAATTTCATTTTAATTTTTATATTTTTACTTTGATATAAACATATCTCGAAACAGGCTTATCATATTTTTCTTTTTTCTTTTTTTACTTTGATATTTAGATGTTTAAAGATGAAAAATTTTTATATAGAGACTTGAAACGATTTATCTTCAATATATTTCTGGAGACAAATGTATACATTCCTTAAAAAGAATTATTGTAAACTTGAAATCTCTTAAATCAGTCCAACTTGTTCCCCTCAAATTAGTTAACTCGAAAATATGGCACATGGTATATAAATGACACTGTTCACTGATAGTGACCACAAATGCACATGTTCCGGCCAATTATTCTTCCCAAATTTTAATGAAGAAAAAAAATGAAAAGAAATGAATTTGAAAGTTGACTCTTCGAATGTGGCAAAACCCACACAGTCGAATGGAGTGATAGTAGTAGTTTTGGATTTGGTTAATGGAACTAAATGATTAATATATGTTCTTTGTTTTTTCATTTTCATATCAAACCTAACTCAAACTATGTCCACATGAAAAGGTTAACTTCTTGGACGGCTTTTTCTCTTTGAAAATCACATGAAAATAAAATGCCAATAACTTGTTGTATAAATATAAAGGTTGGAGTTGGAGTTGGAGTTGAAGATGTCTTTAATTTGAAATTTTTTTATATATTTAACTAGTAGTGTTAATTCCTCTCAAACTCTTTTACCTTTTTTCAAACCTCTAAAATTTTTCTATTTTTATTTTTCGCCCAAAACTTTTATTTCTCTTACAAAATTTTTATTCCCCTTAAATCCTTCAAACTTTTATGTCCTTCGAATCCTCAAAACTTTTACTTCCCTTTTTTTCTTTAGCTTTCCCCAAATCTCTTTTTTTCCGAATTTATGTCCAGATTCATATTATTGAATTAAATTTCACATTTTATACTATTTATATTATTTAATTATTTAATTATGTTGAATATTTATCAATTTTTGTTATAATTAAATTATTGATGATGATATAAAATATTAATGTTAAAATTAAAAGTGAGCAAAACTCGATTCGACTCGAAAATTTTTTAAAAATTTTGAATTTCGAGTTAAACAAAACAAGTTATTCGAGTCAACTCGAATTTTTTTTCGAATTTTGGGTTCAAATCTAGTTTAATTTTTGAATTTCAATAACTCGAATAATTCGAATAAACCAAATATCAAACTATAATATTTTATATTTTTACCCTAAACCCCCAAACCTTTTTACTTTCCCCCCAAAACTTTTATTCCCTCTCACTTTTCCCTAAAAACTTTTACTCCCCTCTCATCCCACCTCTCATCTAGCCCAAACTCATTTTCCCCCCAATTTCTTTTTAATATTCCCCGTATTTACTTTCCCCCAAAATTTTACTTCCTCAAGTCTAAAAACTTTTATTTCTCCCTAAACTTTTACTTTTCAACTTTTACCCCAAATAAAAATTATTCAAAAATCCCTTAACCTAAATAGTATAATTTTATTTATATTTACTATTTATATTATTAAATTAAATTTCACATTTTGTACTATTTATATTATTGAATTTTTAATCTTATTAAAGCTTTATAAATTTCTGTTAAAATTGAATTATTGATGATGCCATAAAATATTGGTGTTAAAATTTTATGTTAGTATCAAATTCATACTTTATCTTTAAGATAAATTTTATTAAAAATCAATTTTTTATATTTAATATATTTTTAATTTCAAAATACATAATGACAAAAATCGAAGATAATTGAAGCAACTAAGCAAGCAAAGAATCTAACCCGTATATAAAAGATTAATAAATAAATTATGAGAAGATGAAAGTTAATAATAAATTTGATTACGGTGGGATATAATGGTTCCCAAAGTCTTTTTTTTTTTAATTTAACTCGATCAAATATATTCGATTCGATTTTATTCGATTTCCATCTCACTTGACTCGATTCAAGAAAATTTCAAATTTGGTTAAATGATAAAATAAGATTGGTTAACTCGATTAACTAAAAATTTTTTCATTTGACTCGATTCGATTCGACCGAATGCTCACACCTAGTTAAAATTTTCTGTTGGTATCAATTTCACATTTTACTTTCAAAATACATAGTGACAAGAATCAGAAGAAAATTGAAATAACTAAACAAGAAAAGAAGCTAACTCGTATATAAAATATTAATAAATAAATTATGAGGAGATGAAAATTAATAACAAATTTGATTACAGTGGACAAATTTGATTACGGTAGGTGACAGTGGCTATAAGGATCTAAAGTCATTTTTTTTAAATTTAAATCAAATAAATATATTCGATTTGATTCAATTTGAATTTCATCTCACTGGACTCAATTTGAGAAAATTTCATATCTAGTTATGATGATAAAATAAGATTCTCCAACTCGATTAACTCGAAATTTTTTCATTCGATTCAATTAACGCTCACCCCTATAATATACTAATGATGACCAAAGTAAAGTGGATTGTTGAGAGATATTTCTTTAATGCTCTCGATCCAATCTCCACAAAGGAACAAGGGTTTTGATTGTTTAATTCAATCCAATTTTAAAAAATTGGTTGCTCCCCAAGATGAATACTCATGGACTAGCACACCTCCACAAAACCATTTAAGCCATTACCCAACTAATTTGGTTGAAAAGATTTCCTACTCTAAATAGGGTAGGTTATGTTGCTTGTCAAAAGTGTTAGCCAAAGTGGCCACTTCTAATGGAAGTTTGACATTCACTTAAAAAACATTTGTCTCAACAATAAAACCAGTGGCAAATTGAACAAGCCTGTCATATGTAAGGCATGAATCCATCTTCACAAAATACCTTTAACCCATCTTGATGTGCCAAAATCTCATCAAATCAATTATCCTTAATATAAGGATACAAAATATCATAAATCTAACTCATATTTTCATGGATTGTATATCTCAATATATAAGGTAAGTAGACTAAATAAGAATTCTTGAAAAATAATATTGTTTGGTTTAATCTCTTCCCCAATGATAAATGTGAGATTGGCTGCACAAGATCCTCAAAAAGATGCAAGCAAAGCATTAAAATAATTTGGTCAAACATGCCAACAAATGAAAGAAGTTATGTGTCTGGCGTAATGATAATGGAAGTGGCCACTTTCATTGGCAAACAAACAAAAATTGATAAAAAAAGCATATTAATGTAAAAAAAAAAAAGGATACAATGCATACTTTTATCCATACCCTATCAATTATTAAACTAGAGAGAAAACATGCTTAAGCATTTTTGAACCTACATCCTATTTGTTGTAGCAGTAGTAACAATGGCAACAAAGTTAAAACTTAATTCACATAAAGTTTGAAGTTTTAATCTCTAAATTTTAAAATTAAAGATTATATCACTAATTATTGAAGCATACGTGGAATGATAAAAAATTCAATTGTTTTATTGAAAATAATTTATGAACTTTTGAAAAATAAATTGAGTTTTTGGAAAAATTGACAATGGCAATATAGAACGAACTCAAAGCAAAAAGAAAAGAAAAAGATAACATATAGATTTTACGTGGAAACCCTTGTGAAAAAACATCACGGGCAGAGAAGGAGAAATTCACTAATGTTGAAAATTGAATGATATAAGAGGAGTTTCAATTACATCTCTTTAAAGATTGAAAAATCTTATTTTAATCAATGTCAAATAGAAGAAGAGTAGTTCTATATGGATTCTACACAAATCCCCTAGTTTTATCACTGTATTATTTCTTTAATAAGGATTCGGGTCACAGTAAGATATTAAACAAATACTCATATTATACTATTAAATATTTATTTTTGTATTATAAGACATTTATTACTAAATATGAATAAATTATAATTTATTTGTTAATATTAAAATATTAATATAAAATATTAATAATGCTATTTAAAATTTAAAATTATTATTTATGTTCAAATTTATTATTAAAATAAATTTCAATAATAATTAGTTTATTAAAATAGTATCAATTATATTTATAACGTTTTATATATTATTAATATATATATTAATGATATTGAAGACTATAATATTTGAGATAAATATTTAAAAATTAAAATGAATATGAAAATCTTATTATTAATATACTAATATTTGACTTATTCAAATTATTAATCTAAAACATATGTTACGAGGAATTTTTTTGCAAAAATATCTTAAATTATTTAAGAGGGAAGACAATTTTAAAATGAAAATGTTTAATTTTGGTCAATCAAACTATTTTTATGAAATAAATATATTTAAGTCTTTCGTTTATTATCATATTTACTATATTTATTTCTTATTTAAACTAATGTCAACTTAAGGTTTAATATTAGGGTTGTAAATAAATAGAGTGTTTAATGGACAAGTCATGAATAATTTTGTTTCTATTATGTGTATATTTATTTATCATGATAAATAAATAAAATTAAATAAGATTTTGAGATTCATTTAGTAAACGAACCGAAAACAAATAAAACTTGTTTAGTTCATTTATATTTTATGAACGTGTTCATTTAAAATTTTTATTTAAATAACTTAAAAATACATATATCATTTCACTATCAAACACATTTAAAAAAGAACAAACAACAGAAATTGTTTAGACTGACTTCAATCATTGACATAAAGATTATTTATTTATTTAGTTTTTCATATCTATCAGCCTGGAGCTTTTCTTGATTATTTATGTTAGTATTGTAAAAATATAATATTTAATCTCTTTAAAATTCAAAATTTAACTGTTAGAATTATTTTCATATTCATAAACTATGGCTAAATTTAATAAACATGTCGGTTTTGAAAAATATTTAAGGTTTTAGATCATTTTTTTTTCATATTTAGCGAAATAAGTCAATTTTGGAGAGAGAAACAAAAAACGCGTTTCATTGAGTACGATGTGTTTTTTGTTTCTCTCTCCAAAATTGTATTTTTTTATATTGGGTGTTGAAAATTTGGGGAGAAAGATTTATTTGTATTTGTGTTTGATGTTGACTCAGTGATAGTTTTAAGGTATATTTGAGTTCACGTTGATGCGATAGTGCTTGAAGACCCACACATTTCATCTGTCGTGTTGAGATGGTTCACCATAAAAGCCCATCGTGTTGCAACTCAGACTCCCAGTTTACGGTGGTTATACGATCACGAGTTGAAGTATAACTAGGGCTCCTAGTTGATTGTGGTTATGCAATCATGAGTTGAAGTATAACTTGGGAGCCCAATTGACAGTGGTTATGCGGCCATGGGATCAAGTTTCATGATACCGAAAAATGATACTTTATAAACCCCATACATAAGTTCGAGACTATAATCTTAGGGAAAAACAAAGAAGCTTTCGAGAATAATCAACTTATTCTTTTTCTCCATCTCCACCAAAGCAATATCCTTACCCTAATTGTCTGAAACTTGTGATAGAGTTGGGGGTAAGAGGACTTTCAGGAGGGAGTGACTATGGTGGTGGAGAGAAAGTTAAAACTCGAGTTGGGGCTTTTAACAGTTGTAGTTATTAATTAGTTCTTATATCACAAACCGTTGTCGCTCCGAAAAGACTTTTAGCTTTTCTCCAGCGCCACAGTCTCTCCATCTGAAAGTCCTCTTTTCCCCAACTCTGTCACAAGTTTTCAACAATGAGGTTAAAGATACTGCATTGGTGGCGATGGAAAAACAAAAGAATAAGTTTATTATATTAAAAAAGCCCTTTAGTTTTTCCCTATGAGTATGGTCTCTAACTTTTGTATGAAGTTTATAAAGCATCCTCTTCCGGTGGCATAAAACTTGAACCCATCACTATATAACTATTGGAAAAAAAAATCCAGTTTGAAAATGATTTTCTTGCATAGAAAGAAATAAAAATTTGAAAACAGACCCTGCTTGTGATATTTATAGTAATAAACCCTAAACTAAAATTGTACCTGTGTTTTCGGATAGACAGATCCTTTTCATATTTGACTTTCAACCAAATGATCTTCTCCGCTATTCTCGTGCCACGAATTGGTTCGAGTGTGGGCTCGAACAGAACGAATCAAACATTAAAACTAGAAATAATTTTCTTTTCTTTTGGGGTGAAAACGACAATTATCTTTTCAAAATAGAAACCGGTAGAATCGTTATTCCAAAAAATATATTTAATTCTTAGAAAATAAAAGTCTCTCTATTTTCAAGAAGAATAACAATATCTGAAAGTTGTGTTAATAGCCCTACTGGTGCCATTTATTTATAAGGAGAAAATGTAGAACTCTTGTTGAATTATAGAAGTTTATTTCAACTAGAAAACGAAATCCTAGTTCAACTAAGATGTAAGGGGCAACAACCCTAGTGAATTATACTACGGCTGGCCATCCCCCTTATAATATAAAGAGGTTTTGGGTGTAATAGCCCAAAATTGGGTCTAGTTGGAACAGAGGTTTCGGTACCAGAAAATTTGAGATAGAAATAATTATTTTATGATTATTTTGAGGTCTATGATATGATTGCATGATTGTGTGAAAATTTCGTGAAGAAATTCTATGCATAAAGTGCTCAATTTAAAGTTAGGGACTAAATTGAATAAGTTGCAAAACTTGCATTCTAGAAGTTTCTAGTATGAAATTGATTTGAAATATTAATTAGGAGGTCTTAAGTAGAAATTTGACCAATTTCTAAGTTATGGACAAAAATTGGACATGGATGGAATTTTTGAAAGTTTAGTAAGGAAGGGCATTTTGGTCATTTGGTAATTAAAAGAAATAAAAAGGAAAATTAAAGCCAAAATTGACTCATCTTTTTCATGGAGGCCGAAATTAGCATGGGGGAAGCCATGGCTAGGGTTTTCAAGCTTTCCAAGCTCAATAGTAAGTCCGTTCTAACCCTGTTTTTCAAGTTCTTTACGTTTTTGGAATCCCGGTAATTTGATTAAGCTTATTCTAGCAATAATTTAAGCTAGGGTTCATATTTGGAAAAATACCCATAGGTTAAATGTGTTTATTTTTATGTTTTATGATAGAATATGAGGTTTTAAATTATGTTAGACAACTTGGGCTATTCAGTTTTGAGTGAAAACGAGTAAAAGGGCTTAATCGGTAAAAATACCTAATAGTCATAAGTATATGTTAGAGTGAGAATTTGATCTTGCCATAGAAGGGAAAAGTGACCAGCATGTCATAAAACATAAGAATAAGGGATGAAGTTTAATTCCCGAGCCTAGGGGCAAAAGTGTAAATATGTAAAAGTTTAGGGGCAAAATTATAATTTTTCCAAAGTTTGAGTTAAGGACTGTTTTGAATAGTACATTAATTAAATAAGTAAAATATGATATTTTAGATCCCAGAAAACGAGATTTGAACCTAGAATGAGAGAAAAATTGAAAATTGGGAAAGTTGGTAAAATGGCCGTTTTAGTATCGAGGTAAGTTCATATGTATAATAAGCATTAATTTATGCATGTTTCAATGTAAAATTGATATATTTACTATGATTGCCGAGATGTTGAAAGTATGTAAGTTGGTGTGATAATAATACAAAGAATAATCTTGTAATTTATATTTGAAAGTTAAATTTAGTGAATTAATTGAATTATGTTAAATTAAATGTTTATGGTGCCTAGTTTATGAATTGATTTAAAATATGTCTATGGTACATGAAGTGCATCGAATTATCATACATAAATGTGATTTCTATGATTATGGATGTTATGGGAAATTGTAAGTTCATATGATTTTTAATAAGGCAATGTGTAATTTAATGTTATTGCCTTGATATTAAATGAGATGTAAGTTTATATGTAAGTAATACATCAATTTTACTTGTATTATGATATTTTATAATAATTTTGGAAATATGTTTGTTGATAATTACTTGATTGGTGAAATTGTTGGAAAAGAGAGAGAAATCCCAGTTGAACCTTCGGAAAGATTGGATGATACAGATGGTATGTAGTAGGTCACATGTATGGTGCTGAGTGCACCTCATGTGTACAAGAGAGCTACAAGACATTATGATGTAGCTAGGTCGCATGGGTGATACTATGTGTACACCATGTAGACAAGAGAGCTACGAGATAAACTGGCTAGGTCACATGGGTGGTACTAAGTGTTCACCATGTGTACAAGAGAGCCGAACTATATGATGGGTGAAGCTATGTGCTGAAACCACCAAGTATCGAGGATTGATCCGAAGTGTTTAATGGGAGACTCTCTATGTATTGCTTTGTGAGTTTTGTGATGAATAAGTGCAGGAACTTGATTATGTGAATGATGTGTACATTAAGTGACCGGGATGTGATAAGGTTATAAACAAGTAAGTTATACGTGAGGATGATTTTATGGTGACCTTGTAATCATGGGCCTATACTTGTGATGTATGAAATGTGGTGAAAATGATTTGTGATATGTATGTTAAAATGAGGTTAATACAAAGAAAGTGTGAAAGAGTGAATTAGCAATAAAACTGTTTTGGACAGTAGCAGTGATGTGATTTTGAAAAATCACCAAAAATAGTATAAATTTAATCAGAGACTGAATTAGATATCAAATTAAAGATTAATGAGTTTCTTTTCATATAAAAGAAACAGAGCAAGCAAAGGGGTTCTATATTTTTAGATATTTATGTTTTTGTGAGACTGGTTTAGAATGATTACGTGATCCCCTATTCTAAATTTGGAAAATCACAAAAATTTTGAGAAAAATAATTAGAGGCTCAAACTTATATTTTAAAATATCTAATGAGTCTATTTTCAAGATAAATCAACAAGAACATTATCCGAGTTCTGTACTGTGAGATAATTAATATTTAGTGAAGAGAGGTCAGAACTATCAGAAAGTGAAATAGGGGAATATTTAATGAATAAACTGTACTAATTGGATAAACCAAAAATTATGAAAATTTTATGGTGGAAAGATATGAGTCTAGTTTCAAGGGAAATTTACGGATCTTAATTTTGAGCTCTGTAGCTCGAATTATAAATAAGTAAGTGACTATGACTCGTGTGGACAGTTTGATGTGAGCATTTATTAGTAAATTGTGAAATCGTACTTACAAGAATGCTATACACATTAAGGATGTGGACTGGAGAGGAGGAGGAGGAAAATAAATATATGTGGAATACATGAAAACTATGGTATATGAAATATTGATATAATGAAATAAATGATATGTGTTTATAAGAAAACAAAAAGAGAATGATATGTATCATGACATGTATATATATATGACTAGTCTCAATGTAATGCTTGTTGGGTATGGACTTGAATTGAAATGTTTCAGGCAAACATGTTATTCTGCGCATCTGAATTGTGGTATTTTAGAAAGATATGATCTAGCTTTAAATATGAATGCTTGATGATTAAGCTGAAGATATTTGGTAAGATGATAATCTTGGTATAAATGTATAAGTGTGTAAGAGATTAAGGTTGACCAAAGCTTGGAAAATAGCCTAGGTATATTCCACACAGGCAGAGACACGACCATGTGTCTCAGCCGTGTATGGAACACGACTTTGGGACACGGGCGTGTGGAACCTTAAAGCATGAAATTTCCAAGATTTTTGTAAGTTCTCGGTTTAGTCCCGAACCTTTTCTAAAGTATGTTTTGGGCTTTGTAGACTCAAATAAGGGACTATGTGGAAGTGAATGAACGTTTTGAAATATGAATGAAATGTTATAGCCCGTATTTTAGTTTAATGTTTGTATGTTTGTTCAGTAACGCCTCGTACCTTATCCTGGCCTCGGGTACGGGTAAGGGGTGTTACATTAGGGCTCTTCCATATCTGTCCAATTACAAGTACTTTTGGGGCTTTTAACCTAATATTGTATAATTTGATCCAACTCAATATTTGTTTTTCTAATTTTCAAAAATAAACTTCAATATATTTACAATTAAATAATTTTCTTAACCTAATTCTAATTTTGTTAAAATCTTGACGACTTTACTGTAAAAGAATCTACGAGAATATATATTTAATATTTATGTATTCAACGGTTTACTATGATCAAATTATTTATTTCCATTTTCAAACTTCATTTAATTCAAAAAACGTAAATTCATTTTCGGGTAATTTTCATTTTTTATTTTCATTTTCATTTTGGAGAAAACTACATTCATGCCCAAATAGTTTCATTTCACCATTTTCATTTTTATTTTGGAGAAAAACATAATCATTTCCAAATGTTTTTTATTTCTCCATTTCACCATTTCTATTCATTTCTGTTCTTTTGATTTAACATGCAATTCATTTATGGTTTCAACGAGTTAGCGAAAAGACAATTAGACATATGCAATTGAGGCTCAATTGATTTATTTTTATGTTTCAGATAAACTTATTTAGCCACAAAGTCATTCTACTATAGTATCATGTCTCAGCTCTCTCCAACGTCATACCATTACGAAAGCAACTCAATTAGTGTTTGTCTAATGATCTTGTCATAAGTGTGGTACTCTCATAGGATATATCCTTAATCTCTTTGGGACAATATCCCTTCTCCAATATGATTGTATATTATCTCATAGTAACCGTTACATTTTCCTTCATGAAAAGTCCATCATTATTAAATAATGATAAAGTCATCCATCAAAAAGATGAACGACCTGTGGCCACGTTTACTTTTCATCAACCATGCAATGCAAACGAGAGGAGATCATTTACCCATGTCTTAGGCTGTGAATTACACTATTGTGAATAACACTACATATGCAAAACTCGCATACCCAATGCACCAGCTTTCGGTTCCTTATCTATTCGAATTAAGACTTTTACTTACATTAACGTGTATGAGTTATACATACATAGCCCGTCATCTACTCAAGATTTAAGTATGTTACACTATAAACATAACAAGTGAATAAATCCAAAGACGGATTCAGGATCTATTTTTCTTATGCCAAGTCGATGTACTATCAATCTAGTCTGTTACATCTATATCCCTATCTTTTAGGAGTCATATGATTCGATGTCTTCGCAAAGCATCCCCCCAATTAGACTTGATGGACGACATATTAGTCTTGCAATTGGTTTGCTCATTTTTGATTAGACTAAGGACATGTTTAGGATCGTCTACTAATATAAGTTGTCTTTTCGTATTACGATCCAACCACGTAATATCGCTTAGTATCAATTTAAACATTAGACAACCAATAAGCAACATTTGTTTTCATTTTTCTTTTCATGCAAAAATTATATGAGGACAATCATACAAAGTATATTAATGTAATCTATAAATTTGTTTTATTATTTCATTAGCATAAAAAAAATTGCAAGGTTACAAACAAATATACCACGCTCAGGGCACCAAATCCAACAATAACCACCGTCAATCGGGGCTTGAGTTATACTTCAACTCGTGACCGCATAACCATCATCAACTGGAGCCCTTGTTATACTTCAACCTGTGACTTTATAACCACTTTGAATTTGGAGCCTGAGTTGCAATGTGATGGGCTTGTAAGGTGACGATTCGATCCCCACATCGCAAATTAAGTGTGGGGGTCTCCGAGTGCCATTGTATCATCATGAACTGAAGCATAGCTTAAAACGATCACATTGTCTCCCTCAAACACAAACACAAACACAAACACAAACACAATTGAATCTTCTGTCCAAAAATTTCAACACTCAACAAAAAAAAAACAATTTATGAGAGAATTTTTTATGTTTTAAGGAACGGTGGCCAAGAGAGTTGATGGAGTAGGGGAACAAAACCACTTTTATATAGGCAATTGGAGAGAAAATTTAAAAGACAAACAAATAATATTGGAGCCCATGACCGGGACTTCCAAGATATGATGTTTGAAAATTATCCTCAGATTTTTGGGTTTTGAACTTTTTTCACAAGTTAGGGTTAGGGTAGAAAATAGGAGGTAAGAAAACGTGCCCTATATGACGCACTTTCAGCCTGCATGGCAGCGAACTTAGCTGAAGACGCGTCTTACAGGGCACGCTTTCATAGTCCCTTCTGCCACCTCAGTTGAATCTACTATAGGGAGTGTGTTCTTCCCTCTAATTTTTAACCTTAACCTTAACCCTAACCCATGAAAAAAAGTCATAACCGTAACCCTAAGTCAGAGATTCTCGGGCTAAAGAATCCCGAATAAAATTTAGACATTACATTCCATTTTTTTTTGTTTTTACAAACGCTTCTAAGAAGACATGTTTTTTTAAAAAACTATTTAGACATTTTAGGAAAACGCTTCTAACAAGAAGTGTTTTTCAGACTTGTCATGTCAAATCTTTTCTAACATTTTGAAGTTATGTTTGATATCCAGGGGTAGTATTTGCTATAAAATGAGCTATAATTCTGTTGGAGAACTTCCATATTGAAATTTGGAGAAAATTATTTTCATAAGGAGAGGATTGTTTATGTTAAAGACCTGAATTTCAAAAATCGACCCAACAGGGTAAATTAGTTCTAGTAAGTTTCACTATTATTGTTTTTAGATAATTCATACTCTTTTTTCTACATAATTTTTTTTTATTTTAAACATGTGAAATAAGTTATTTGGTTGAAGATGAGTAGCCCAATTAAAGTTGTTATTTATTACAATAGTCAATTTTGTGATATAGAAATTGGGGACATTTTTTGCATCAGCCCAATCTACAAATTGGCTTTCAATTGGAGCATATAATTGATGAGCTTTGTTCAAAATTAAGAGGAAAGTGACGATTTCAACCTGGAGAAGAATTTCAAGCTTCAAATATAGATATCTAACATTACTTAACCCCATTCAATATGATATATTAAACTAAAGGTGACATGGAGGTCGAGGCAATGCTCAATTCACATTGTCCTAGTGGATCAGATATACTAGAGTTATATGTCCACTTTGTCAACATCGATGAAGGTGCTCCGAGTTCGACAATAGTTTCAGTTAATGTCGAAATGGAACAAGAAGTAGAAAGTCCAACCACACGATTGTGCAACGAGTTAACAGTATTGTTACAAAGCTCCTACCATGAAATGTTGAAATCATCAAAAGGGAATTGATTCATCAGTTTCAGCCCTCGATTTCAAATTTGGCACACAGTCCGTCCAACAATTGGGGTTAGTTGGTAACCCAAACTTTGACACCCCAAAACAAAATTTTGTGGACTCAGGAGCAGTATACTCAATCATATAATAGAGGTCTATGATACGGGCACATGACATAGAACCTA
The DNA here is from genome assembly GCF_025698485.1 of Gossypium arboreum. Lineage (NCBI taxonomy): Eukaryota > Viridiplantae > Streptophyta > Magnoliopsida > Malvales > Malvaceae > Gossypium > Gossypium arboreum. The sequence goes on from NC_069075.1 coordinate 135,691,325, forward strand.
GAGGAATGCATTAATTTCGTATTCAAAAAAATGCACCATTTTTTGATAACCTATATAGTCAAAGAAACATATTTTCACGTAGCAACTTTATTTCCAAAGAGAGCGGAAAATTATGTTGGATAGATAAAGGGCGGTCACGTTTGGTGTGAAGATGTGATGAAAGAAATTAGAGAAAATGTTGAAATAGTGAACTTTATGTTTGTAGTGTTCACTCGAGTCCAAATCAAATATTTTTAGTTACAGAGTTCCACAGACCCGACAAAGGTATTATCAGAGGATCGTATCGTGTATACCTAGGATGAAGGACCTGGGACTGTGGGAGATTTCAAGCACTTCATTTTCGATGTGTACATGTAATTGATACATGTGACTCAGAACGTTTGGATTGCATGAGTTATGTTGACAAAGTGTACAAACTAAAATGCTTATATAAAGTATAGAAATTTGAATTTCGACCAGTCCCAAATGAAAGTAAGTGGTCGTTTGTATCAAACACTCTATTTGAGTTGATATCGAAATTAGGTTGGGTCTCAAATCAAAAGGTCGATTGAATTCTACTCGAATACGTAATAATATGGACATTTGGGAGAGGATAGACCAACCAAGATTGCAATTATGATAGGAACCTAGGGCATACTAAGCTAACATGCCTACACTTGAGGGAAACATTGAGGATAAGACATTATTAACAAATTTATTCATTTTTTATAGACATGCAGAAAAGACACAAAAAACAAACAATTTGTTCATTTTTGGTACATTATAAATATTAATATATTATTTATGTAAAATACAGTAGAATACAATATAAACAATTTTTTTCATTTTTTTTGTAGATTGTGAATAAATAAGTATATACTATTGATTTTAAAAATACAATAGAATACAATAACTCTCTTTTTTTTAATTTTTTCTTAGATTGTAAATAAGTATATTATTGATGTAAAAATAATAGGTCAACTTTTTTTATATAATTGGAATAAATATATTACGGATGAAAAAAATGTAATGCAATACATATTAAAAGTTAACAAAGTAAATGATGATTTTCATAACAAAATTTTTTAAAAATTTCATTGACGTCATTAGGCCTAATATGTGCCACAACCCTGTGGGTATCGATTGCGAGGAGAATTTATTTGTAGTTGAGGTTTCGACACCTTATCTTTTTTTATATTTATCTTCATCTTCACCTGGAGCTCTATCTTTATATTCTTCTCGTTTCTCCGTGCTTGAGTATTATGTCGTCCTCGGTTTCCATTGTATATCGTCTGTTGTAATAACAAGTCGTTGCTAAGATGAGCCACCTCGGTAGAACAATGATGCTAGGGGTGTTTGTGACACAATTGACGGATAAGTGTATAGTGTTGCATAACTTGGTTGTGGATAAAATGTTGGAATTGTTGGAGATGGCAGATGTGTTGGTGTTGTTGTCGGCATTAGCACTCCATATAGTGTTGGGGATGGAGGTGTTGTAAAAAAAACATTTGCCAAAGGTATTGATACATGGTACAGTGATGCATAATGTGGTGCTTGTGTAAAAAATGGGGTTAGTAAAAAAACCAGGATAATATAAACCATGCTGACCGGGAGGTGCACTCCTCAGTGCCTCGTGTGGGGTAGGAGTTGATGATGACTCCATCGAGGCATATACTCCCTACCAAGAATTCATGCAAGGTTGTCTTAGCTTCTTACAATGACGTTGCCTTGTCCTTTCCTCCTCCGGCGGTAAATATGGCTTACTGTGATGTGTAAACCATGTCAAATAATTCAAAGAGGTCGCCAAATCCAGTACGAGAATTGGTTAGCGCGTAGGTATAAAATCATACCTATGCTTCCATATGTAGATATTTTTGGCATGTAATTTCACCCAATCTTCGTCAATTCTCCCCCACAAGTCGACCTTATGCAGTTATTCAATATCTTAGGGTGACAGCAAAATACTTTGCCTAAACTTGATCAGATTTGTGCTTCTCGACCATCGCGAAAACTATCAATAGAACCTTGATGTGCTAGATATTATGATTGGCCAAAAATTTGGCCGGGATGCATTTTTAAATTCTCGGATCAACGTATGGCATGCATTCAAAGTATAGTACAAAATTATAAATTTTATTAAGTACCTAATATTAAATTTCAAATCCTTACGTAAATATTTTGTAATTAAAAATTCAAAAACTAATATCGGCTTCCAATCGTTAATCTAATAATAGTCGGATATCTTTGAGCTCATCGCTATACCCAAATGACTCGTATCATTGTTCTACCTATTCAAATAATATGTTATATCAAAAATATAATAATGAAAAAAAAATTATGCTAACTACATTATCAAATGAATTTTACCTTATTACGAGTGGAAAAGAATGAGAGGCATTTACTTAGTTACGTAAAAATGGTAGCCAATACAATGCCCATGACTGACAAATGAGTATACAACCACCAATTTTAATTTTTTGTGGTTGTGTAGCCCAACACATCTCTCAGTACAATGTCGCCAACACAGCTAATACCGAACTGAGTCACCCCGCTTCTTTCGAGTCAACGAGTGATGGTAGCCACCTGAAATGTACCAAATTTCGAGATTTATCAGACATTAGAAGACCTCCGATTAACCTCAGGATGACGATATAATTAAAATGTACCAAATTTCTCTTTCAACGACACTCGCGGAGTTGACGATATAATTAAAATTTTCTTCCAACCATTTCATCTCTATTTGGCTATCAAAAAACTTGTCTGACATCTTGCTTAATAGTTGCTTGCAAAAAGCGCTCCAATCGTTAACACCTACTGCCCTCGTAACTACTGGCCCATCCACCGGTAAATCGATTTGTAAAGCTATGTCCTTTAGTGTAATTGTACACTCACCACATGGAATATGGAATGTGAGTGTCTCGGGTCTCCATCTTTCCAACAAAGCATTAAGAATTACGGTGTCCAATTTAGTTCCCCCGGCCATACGTGACACATGCAAGAAACCCGTTACTTGCAACTGTTGTTCAATAACACGCAGTGCCCCCACAATTAAATTGTGTATGTACGTCTCTAAAATATGATCTTCAGCTTGATTATATAAACTTAAAAAAAATTATAAAATTAATAATGTTAACAACTTAATAATGAACTTAATTAAAATTAAAATTTGTAATAATACTTTCTTACCATTTATAATTGGACATCGAAAATGTGTTTGTCATACAATCGAATAAGTGGAATTGCAATTATAAAATAAATTAAAAAATAAATTACAAAATTTAGAATTAAAAAAAGATTTTGAGAGAAATTGAATGATAAATTGAAAACTAATAAGTTGAAACAATTAAAAGAGTAGATGAATTGAGAGAATTAAGAGAATGAGATTAGAATGCAAAAAGGAAGAAAATGACTTGAGTTTACATAACAAATTAATTAGTTGTTAAAATAAAAATTGCCATTAGACATTTTTACCGTTGGGGAAAAGTTACTATTGTCTAAAAATGAACGTATTTTATTTGTTTTTTTAAATCGATTTATTTTTTTAAATATAAAAAAAAATCAATCTAAAACCTGAAATATTTTCTAAAACCGGAATAGCTAAATTACTCAATTGGGAAAAAAATCTTCCAATCTATGGTTGGTAGCACCTATTCCTATCTGAAAAGTAGGATCCCCTTTCTTTTCTTTTTTAATTTCAATTAAATCGGCCAAGATGTAAATTTGAGTAACATTATCAAAGCTTTTGAGTTCGATTGTGTGTGGTTGACAATGGGTGAAGGGTCCATTCATTTTTAGTCACAACCAACCTGTCAAATCATTTTAGTTTAACTTTATTGGATTCCCTATTTTCCCATTAACTTGTTCAAATTCATCATCATTTTCATAATTTTTTCCCTTTTTCTTTCTTTTCATAATTCGAATGGTCATGAATACCAAAAGAAAAACCTTAATTCGAATGGTGATGCTGGGGCAAATCTGATAGGTTCGCGAATCATATATGATGGTTTTTAGGTTTTATGGTCTTAGGAGGAGAGTTTGAGAGAGAATCGACTTTTGGGTTTTACATCGAAGGTTAGCAAATAGTTATGAAGTAATCGATCGAAATTCAGATTTTAAGATGTGTTTCGATACCTAACTTATGACTATTCTATGCGAAGATAAAAGAGAAACGAAACTTAGGGGAATAAATAAAGTATAAGATTTAATATTTCCTTTTGGAAAACGAAATTTTACTAATATCAAAATATGAGTTATTAAGATTTAAAATAACATAATAATATTTGATCTATTATTGATGTATAAGTTTTATGTATCAATAAATAATAATATGATACATCATTATTAAATTAAATAAAAAGATAAAAACTTGTAGATAAATACTAATAATTTTATTTAAACATAATTATGATAAATAAATATCAATAACTCTAGATTTAAGATTTTATGTTTAAGGGTTTAGGATTTTAAAATCACTACTGAGCTGAGAGTTTTAGCATTTATTTATAATTAATTATTATGTAATAATGTTTAAATAAAATTATTAGTATTTATTTATAACTCCTCCACTAATTTTTGTTTTCTTTAATAATAAGGTTTCATATTATTATTCATTGATTCATTGATGGTGCATGAAAATTATACATTGACAATGCATAAATATTCTCCCTAAAAAAATACAATTGCATAAAAGATTATGAAAGCTATACAAGTGAAAACATCTTAGCCTAGAAAATAACATTAGTAAGAACACGGATGTTGTACAAGCCACATTATTCGACATTAGCCACCAAAAAGGACCTCTCAAACATGTGTGATGGATTCAATACTAACAGTCATATCTTTCTCAAAAAAACTTGCACAATCTCATAAAATGTTAAATCTTTCAAATCAAACATAAACAAACAGGTCAATTTAGACTTGAAAAATCGAATTACCACGTACTTGAAAAAAAAGTCACCATGAACTAAAGAAAACCAAGTCATCATGACCTTGGGAAAACACTAATCCTCACTAACTTGAGAAAACCATCCTCTTGGAGGAGTTAAGGCCAACCAAAATTATTTTTCCAAAACATGAAGGCCTTTTCATCAATATCGTATTAGTGGACATACTGTTTTTTTTATTAGTATTGGTATATATCAAGATCGCTCGCATTTCAAATTTATCATTATTTCTTTAAAACATTTAATATATATATATATAAAGTATTTACAAATATCAAATAATGAGATTAAATGAATCTCAAATATAAAATACTCATAAAAAAAAAATTCGTTCAAGTGATAAAAAATTAAAAGAAGTTGGTGGCATAGATTCAAATCTCACTTCATGTAAATTTTAAGATATCAAAAAAAAAAATACTCATCAAATTATATAAAATATTAATAAGCTTCACAAATATAATTCACTATTAAACAAACTCAAATCAACAAACAGAAAAATTATTACTTATAAGTTAAACAATAAGATTATCCCATGGGAGCTTGGTTTGGAGAAGCAAGGACTCTTTGTCCATGTCCTTGAGAGTGTATCTAAACAGGCCCTTGGTAGGACTCATGTAATGATACCTTATCAGTAGTGTAAGGTAGTTATAGGGTCATGTGGATGTAAAAAAGATAGACATATGTGTAACAACTATGAAGGTTAAAAAATAACATTGTCTAAGATGAAAAGTATTCATGAGATTTCTCTGTCATAAGCGAACATCACTTTACTTTCAAAGCGAACCCCACTTGACCACTTAAATTTTTAGAGACGAAACCTTTTCAGGCACATTCAATTTTTGAAAAATAAAAATAATGAGGATCATGCATGTCAATAATTTGCCTTTGTGGTTTTGTGAATTGTATACTTTGCCTCTGAGGTCCCACACGAGTTTTGCAATTACTAAACCAAAAAGAAAATGGTGGCATGTATACTTATCTTCGCTATGGCTCTTCAAATGTGAGTATCGCCTCGCTGTAATTATATTACAAAGTCACCTCGCTGTAATTATATTACAAAGTTGAAGTTTAATTTCCTTTATGTATATATGAATTTGTGTTAATGGTTGATGAAAGGCTTACCCAAGTTTTAAAGGTTGGCGAAGTTGTCTATAAATCGGCAAAGCTTACCAAAGGCTCGACAAGCCTTTTACTTAAGTTAGCGATCCATCTTTTTTTTTTTTTTCACATTCTCCGTTCGCCATTAGTTGTGGGGGAATATGGATGGGTTTAATTGAAAGGTGGCGGGGGTAGCAATTATCCCTTCAATAATTCCTGCAACCAAGGATGAACCAAGATTTCGTAAAAAAGTGTACCATAATTCATTGGATTTATGCTAATCCTACCACCGACAGTGACTAGTTTTTCAGACAAAGGTAATTAATCATTTCAACAGTGTGTACCATAATTCATTGGATTTATGCTAATCCTACCACCAACAGTGACTAGTTTTTCAGACAAAGGTAATTAATCATTTCAACAATGGGGTGAAACACATCAAGCCGGTCGTTTTTATTTTTATTTTTTAGGTTTTTAGGTAATATACCATTTTTAGGCGAGTTTTCTACATAGATGACAATAAAATACGTTCAGATGAACGCGTTTTTACATTCTCTCCAGGGTTAGGGTTTTGGGTTCAAAAAAATTACTGTTAGGCTTTTTATTTTTTTTACCGTTTGGCGTGAGTAATGATAAAAAAGTCAATAAAATTATTGTTGAGAGAAAACACATCCAACTAGGTGTATTTTTTGATAAGTAGTAGTAAAGCACGCTCAAATGGACATGCTTTCATATTCTCTCTCCTAAAATTAACCTATTTCCTTAATTAAAATTAAAATCGGCCTAAAAACTTTATTTAACTGTGGTTTCAAGTTTTATAAAAAGAAATATGAAAAAAATATTAACCAAATTTAGTTGAGCTATGATTTAGAGAATATATGGATACTTTTCGTCTCATAAAGGTTATTTTCTAACTTTCTCTTTGTTCGTGACAATAATTGTTACACATATATATCACATTCACATTCACATTCACGTGACCATATAGCTACCTTACACTATTAATAAGGTATAATTACATGGGCTCACCAAACACCCTATTATATACACTCTTATAGACATAGAAAAGGAAACCTTGTTGCTCCTCCAACTAAATTCTCATGAAATTTTTTATTACCTCTCATTCTTCGACCAAATCACTTACAACCTATTCATATTTATAAATCCCTTTATTAGTAATGTTTTGTTTCCTAGAGTTCATTATTTGGTTTTAATTATTTATGGGCAGAAGAATTTCTTCTATTTCTTTTGAAACACTACATAAACAAAAGTAGTAACTAAATATAAAAATCCCAAAGGAAAAATACTGAACATACACATATATAATAAGTGTTCTATTGCAACAAGTAAACAGAAAAAAAATTCTAGAAACCTCGACCTTGGGTGTAAAATTCAAGGAAAAATCATTGAGTACCTAAGTTTAAGTCTCACCATGTGCTATTGTCATGTGTGAATCTCTAGCCTCACCATAGCTAGTTGTCATGAATAAGTTTTGTCCTGTTATATTTTAACTTTGTCATATGTATTTGTAATTTTACTTTGTATTAGCTTGATTATTGCTCGAACAAGTATTTGTATCAACCTATGTTGTATTTGTACTTGTAAGCACTCAAAAAAATAAATGGTAAACTACAAATTTTTATATATGGTTTAAATTATGTTTTGGTTACTGAACTTCAAAAATTTACGATATAATAGTTAACGTTATCGATTTATTATATTTTAATAATTAAGTTGTTAACTTTCATTAATGGTGTAACGGCAAACTAACTTAGCACCTTATATCATTATTTCAAGCAAAAAATTAAGTCATTTTGTATTACTAGTCCATATACTTCTTCTTTTTAACAATTTAATTCTTCTTTTATTTTCTTTTAGCTTCCTTTTCCTTTACATTTTTTCCTTTTAATTTCTTTATTTTCCTTCTCTTTCTCCTTCTCCCTTTCATAACAGAAGCTAACATACAAAGAAAAATAAAGCTTGGGTTTTAAATTGCCCAGGGCAACACAAAATACGTAAAAACCCTTACCTTAATAGCACTATTGAACTCCTTGTTTTCTTAAAAGACTCTACATTTTACGTTATAATAAAAGAGTTTCGACAACATAAACAACGATTACCAAGGCAGCTATAAAGTTGATGTGAATATATGAAAGTAAGCAATTACTACACAATAGAAGCGAGTTACTAACCCAAATAATTCTCTTAGATCAAAAAGATTCGGAATCGTTCCCGATTAAAGCAGATTGCAATGTCTGGTATAGTTGAGGGAGCTGTTCATTAGTCTGCAGTCTCAAGAACACTAGAGCTGTAAAAGCAAGATTTTTGAAGGTTTTTGTGGTGGGAGCAATTTTAAAACCCAAGCTTTATTTTCCTTTTTACATTAGCTTTGGTTGTGAAAGGGAAAAGAGAGGAAAAAAAAAGAAGGGAGAATAATTAGAGAAGGAAAATAAAGAAATAAAAGGAAAGGAATTAAATTTCTCAAAATGATAAAAGTATAGGGACTATTTGTAAAAATTGACCTATTTTTTTCTAGAATGATGATATAATTTGTTACATTAAATTGTCGTTACACTATTAACGATAATTAATGGTTCAATGACCAAAATGTAACAAATCTATACATTAATGACTAACTCGTAACTTTTAAAATGTGATAATTAAAATGTGGAGTGTACCTCACATTTAAAATATAGATTGTGATAATCTATACAATGTACTATCTCATTGTTTATATTGATAGATCTCAACATAAAATATAATTTAAATAACTTACACAAAAATTTAAAAATGTCCAAATTCAAAAGTTAAATTGATATAATACTTGGTTGTGGACATAATGAGTTAAATGAATCTATTTAGTTATAATAATGTTAAATGTTAATTTTTTAATATTAAATAAGTAATAAACATTATAAATAAGCATTATTTCGTTTTAACAATTTTTTTGAAAATTTTGTAATCATTGGCAATGAAGCTTATTTAATATGTAAAACAATAAAATATATATTAATTCAAAATTATATATTTTAAAATATTTTTTCTTTTCATTTTCAGTTTTATCAACCAATTTTTTTAATTTTTGAACTTTTTATATCTTTGTATTTTTATTTTTATTTTTTTATAAATTTTAATTTATTTGTTGATGTGATATATAAAACAAGTGATGTTATGTTAGCATGACGTGCTCACAAACTATCATGTGAGTTAACAAGCCAACAACATTAAAAATTTATGTTTTAGTCATCATTTCTGTTAAAAAAATAATTTAACTCTTTTTTTTTTCGGAGAGTTGATAATTGATTGTATGTGATGTTATTTGGGTGAATAATGATAACAAGTTCAATTTATTTATTGGGGTTGCAATTACTGATTGTGTAAAGGTAGATTAAACTTTAATCAATAAGTTATTAGACTTATGGTTGAATAAATCATTCTTTTAGTAATACTCTTTAGAATAAGGTTGTTTTCTGAATTACGTTAAAAAAAAATTGTGTCCATCTTCTTTCTCTATCTTATCTACTTACTACTTTATTATATAATCTTGTTCAAAATTGTGTTCAAATATTTGTCGGGACAATAAGTTGGGACAGAGGGCAAATAAGTTGCTTTTTCAATTGTCAACTTCTTCATTAAAATTCCTTCAGAAATTTGACACCTACATGAGTTGAGTTCTTGTTTCATCACATCAATAAGGGGAATCGTGAGAAGTTGTCAACAATACGTCTACACCCATCTATGTTAAGCTTCAACTAATGTCTTTTCATCATCACGAAATGATTAGACAATAGATTTTATACATATTATTCAAAAACAAACTCAACATCTATGAAAATAGAAATAATTGTAAAACAAAACATATTTTTAAATATTTTCCTATATTAAAATTGATAAAAGTTTTAATTTAACGAGAAGCAGTCTTAATTCAACGTGAAGTTTTACTATTTATATGATTGTTGTATGATGGTTGTCTTAAAATATATTTTTTTAACAATCTCATTATAAGTTTTGATTATATCTAAATTACTTATAGTTCCTTCTTAATTTATAAATAAGAAAATAATGCGCTTCAATGTACTTAAATTCATATATTTTTACATTGATAATAATACTTATATAATCAAGTTTAGACTCAGTCAGTGAAAATAATTTAATTTTTATATGAAAAGATTTTAAATTTAAATTAAGGTGAAGAATAGATTTGAAAAGGTCAAGCCGCATTTAGTTTCTAAGAGACAGCATATCAATGTCACGTACAATTTTGGACAAAGGAATGGCTAAGAAATTTGATTGGGCTTCCAATTGGATAAGATCCTGAGCTGTACAAACTTCTACATCGGTTTGATTATTTATTATTTGTTAAAGTCAAGGTGGGTTTTGATGGATTGTAGGATAACATGAGTATGTTTAGTTTATTTTTATCTTATATTATAATATTATTATAGTATTTAATTTTATTGTTATTAGTGTTTTTATATTAATCATAAGTAATTATATTGTCCATCTAAATTCACACCTAATTTTTAAACTAATGTAAAAATCAGATTTATCGGTGAAAAAAGTTTTACAATTTAATTTTCAATCTTAATTTTCATGAATACGAAGGTCTATTTTATTATTTCATTTTTCTTTCTTTTTAATTTTCAATCTTAATTTTCATGAATAGGGAGGTCTATTTTATTATTCCATTTTTCTTTCTTTCTTATTCTATATATTTTATATATTATATATGTAAAAGAATTCATTTATAGAAAATTATATATTTTAATAATAATATTTATTATTTTTTAAAGTTAATATTTTATTAATTAAATTGTTGCTCAATTAACTCAAGAAACAAATTTAATTAACAATTATACAATTACAAATAATAAACTTTGACTATAAGATGTTTTTCAACAAAAGAAACTCTTAGTGAGTGTTTTTGGTTTAAAATGTAACATTTTGAGGATAATGTAACATAATATTTCCTCAGTTATTGATCTTAAATTTAAATATTGTCAACATTCTAAAATATAAGAATAATCTTAATAGCATCTCTTAGTAATATAACATTTTTGACAATTTTATTCTTATTTTCAATTTTTTAATTCTTTTTACTTAAATCAAAATGAAATAATAATAATGATAATAATTTCTTTCAAAAACAATAATAATAATGTTGACAACAACAACTTTATGAATTAATTTCTCCAGTTATTTGATATATTTTCAGATAACATTTTAATAATATATTTGTTTATTATTATAAGTTTGAGGAAAATTAATATTTAGTATATTATATATATATATATATTTTTACATTTTGCCTAAAATATTAGTTGTATAAAATTTTACGAATATTTTAATAACATGTTTTAAAAATATATATAAATTTATTATTTCTTTGTCTTGTTATTTTGCGAGAGTTGTAGATTTAGTCATTATACTTTATTTAATCAATTTTAGTCTTTATATTTTTCAAATTTTAAAATATTAGCCCTAATCCAAACAAAACTCGTTCAATTAAATTGAATTACCGGTCATTTACTATGCGTATAATTGTAGATTTAGTCTATATTCTCCAATTGGATCATTCTAAGTTCCTATACTTTTTAAAGTTTGAAAGTTCAATATTGATGCAAATGATGATCGTTAACTCATTAACTAGTTTTTTTTAGTAATATGTGAAAATAACAAACCTGGAATGGCATTACATATATAATAACATGTTTGTAGAGTCGATTTAGGAAATATCATAACTTAATTGAATGAATTCTATAGTTTTCGCTTGATGAGGACTGGAATGTTAAACTTTAAAAAAGTATAAAAACTAAAATAACCAAATTAAAAATGCAAAAATTAAAAGGGACTAATAATAGAATTTAACCTATTTTTATCCTATTTGAATTGCATTATGTTGAAATAAAATACTAGATTCTCTCGCTGCGTTTCGAAAAATTAAATAAAATTTCAAACATTTTATTTATATTAATTTATGATAGATTCGTATAAAGATCTAATTTCTATACAACAAATTATGTAAGATATAGATTGAAACGAAACATAATATAAAAAATATGATATTAATTAGAGCATCACACTTCACGAAAAATAATACAAATATATGCAAGATTTAATATAAACAACACCCACGCCCATATAAGAAGCAAACAGATCGCTTTAGCAAACAATACAAAGTATGTAATGAATTATGATATAATAAATACATAAATTATTCTCTAAATTACAACACTATAATAAATCGTTTAAAAATAATATAAAGGTACCAACAAGTTGTTCGATGCAATAGTAAAATATATTATACTTTTAAAAAATAAATATATGTTCGAATATTGAAGATATCATTATTAAGAGGAGCTGTCACAAATTCTGAATATTGAATGTACCAACTAGTGATTGGGTGAAATAGAAAAAGGCGTTATATTCTTAAGGAAAAAAAAGTAGATTCGAATATTGGAGATAATATTATTAAGAAGGATAACCATAAACCCCGAAAATAAACCATAAAACGAACATACATGTAATATAAAAAAATGAAATTAACACATATATATGAATAATTTGAAATTTATAACACAAACATGGGATTGATGAAAAAAGAATATAAAAAAATTAATTCGAGCTGGTCAAGCTCGAATTTAACATTTTTAATCTGGGCTGGGCTTGGACATGATTTTATGCCAATTTTTGGGTCAAGTTCGGGTTTAAAAAATGAGCCTAAAATTTTGCATTTACCCAGTTCATGAGCAGGTCTAGTCATTACTATCTCAAACACTCAGACATGTTCATGTTTATAGTATAATTTTTATAACTTGTATAAAAATAATTTTAAATTTTTGATTTGACTTATGTAATTACTCAAAATCTTACCCTCCTCCTAAGAATTGGAAAGTATAATTGGGATATTCCAATTACACCCAATTCGATAAGACCCATCCGTTACAATGCTTACCCAAACATGCCATCATTGTGTAATTACAAGTAATTACACCCAAGCTAATTACTAGGTGGTTTTCCAAACCCTACCCTAAGTAAAATTTTGCTATTTCTTAAATATGATATGCCAAACATATTATCATGTGTAATGTCACATCAATATATTATTTTTACATATTACTCACTAAAAATCTAGTTAATGGATTAACAATTATCATTTATGTTAAGATTGAAATTTCAAAATTTAAAATGTATAGAGACTTAGAATGATCCAACTAGAGAAAATGGAATAAATCTACAACTGTATAAATAGTACATGACTATTAATTAAAATTAATCAAATGAATTTAACTACTACTATTTGAGTTAAGACTAAAATTTCATATTTTAAAAATACAGAACTAAAATTGATCAACTGGAAAAATATAAAAACAAGAATTAATCAAATAAAAATATAAAATTAAATTTACAACTTTCACAAAATTAAAAACCCAATCCAATAATTCAAACATCTTCCACTCACTTCGCCAGCAATACTTCATAACTTGGATAGTGTTGAAATTTAAAGGGCCCAACATCTTAAAGGTAGGTTGCAGTGGTCTGTTAGAGTAGACTGGGCTGACTCAGTCGACCCGTTGATAACCTTTGTTTATGTTTTGGGTTATACTGAGTCTGTGTCTTCTAGTTATTCTGATTGGGCCCTTCATGTAATCTCTCAGCATTTTTCCATCACTTATTTCTTATTTCCTATTTCCTTCTAATTTGGAAAAGTCGGGTTTGGGAAATTTAAAAAGAGGAGAGAAGATTTCCTTCAATTTTCCTTTGAGGTTCATAAAAATATAGTTGATTCGATTCCTATGAATCCAGGTATTTATATTTCTATTATTGAATTCATTCATTTCTAAATTCCAATCCACTATTTTCTTTGCTTCCGGTGATTATTTTTATTCGAATTGTGTAGATACATTTTAAACTTCAATCTTTGTTATTGGTTTTGTTTCATCTCATCGCCTTCTTCCCCTAGTTTTCTTCTTCTTTTAATTACATTATTATTAGTTAATTAATGGCCTTAATTTTTTCAGATTTTGCCTTAACAGTTCCCTCTGAAGTAGAATTAGAATCAGCTTTGCGCTTGAAGACCGTACAGTACTTTGTGACGCAGAGGCCTTGGCTTGGTATTTTTATTTATTTATTTTCATATATTTTCCATAATGATTTTATTCATTCTTTTTTTTTTCTTTTCCGTTTGAAAGCCATTAGCTTAAATTTTTTGTATAAAACACTTGTAAATTATTAATGTTACTTTTTCTTTTCAAATTTCAGATCTTTATGGAAAACATGTTAGACCAGTTGCCCCTTTTGGAAGCGCCAGCAGAAGATCATATGTTGATCCTGCACTTATCCATCGTAGCTTGCCCGATGAGCTGCTTTTCGAAGTATTTCAATGCATTAGTTCTTTTTGACAAAATTGTTATTAGCTTACTTTGGTTTTCTCTATCTGCTTCTAATTGTTTATTATTCATCTAGAAATGCTAGGTTTTGAGCTGGCGAATGTAGAAAATGTGATTTTGAATCAATTGATTGTGGTTTGGTTGATAAACGGACATCTTGAAGTTTATTTTATTGCGTAAGAGCTGAAAATTCTAATTTCAATGGCAAAATATCAAAATTTCCAACTTATGAACTGGTAGAATTCCTTGTCTTTAAAACAAAGAGCAATTTAAAAGAAGAAACAATTTTCCCCCCTTTTTCCCCTTAATTAGAGAGTAATGATGAAATAAATGTACAGGTCTTTGTACGAATGGATCCATATGATTTAGGAAGGGCATCATGTGTTTGTCGAAAATGGAGGTATACAATCCGTAACCCTGTGTTTTGGCGTACAGCCTGCTTAAAGGCTTGGCAGGTAAATTTGCCTTCCATATGGAAGCTTTTATTAGGTTGCATGAATTATCGATGCTTAAAACTAGTGCCTCTTTTCTTTAGCTTTCTGGCCTGGTGGAGAATTATAAGGTCTTGCAATCAAAATATGAAGGTTCATGGAGGAAAATGTGGCTTTTGAGACCTCGGGTACGAACTAATGGTAAGTTGTGCTTTCTCAATTGTTTTTAGTTTTGGGTGTAATATATTCGGTGGGAAAGGGAGAAAGGTATGCTATTTGCATTCATTTATTTTGAAATTGTCAACTCTGTGCTATGCTTGGTCTTGCTGATTTTAGCACATGTTGCCATTTTGTTCTTGGGAGAATTTCTATGATTATGTTCTTCAATTTTCATAGTTCTGTCGAGTATTAGACAGATTAGTTTGTTTGGAACTATTGTTGAAATAATTTTCAAAATATGTCAAAGGGATAAAGAATTACTTGATTACATAATCAATCTATAAGTAGCTAGCACATTAGAAACTATGTATTAGCTTTGGTGAAGTTCCAAACAAAGGATATTGTTTTAAAGATGAAAAGAAATCTATGTGAGAATCTTTATATATGAAGGAATTTGAATGCCTGTTGATGGGATTTGAATTCTTGAGATTTAGAATGGAAAATAAGCTTCTATGATATTTTACACAAGGGGACTGAAATACTTGTCTAAAGATATTCAGATACTAGGTTTGTAAGGTATTTTGTAGAATTTGCAGAAGGGATTTCGTACCCCCTGAATCAAAGATTCGAGTTCAAATTTTGGCAAATTTGTTGGGGAGGGCCTGTATCATTTCAAACTCATTCTTACCTTTCCCTTTTACTAGTAAAGGGTTGCCAATGATACCTACCGAGGTTCAAAATATGAGAACTCAATGAAAAAGACAAGTTGGTTGGATGGAATAGTACGACTAAATATACCACACTTTTGATTAAATCTCTCTAAATAAAGATATCAAAATTTTCCAACATAGAATATGAAAAGATAAATACAATTTTTGAATCACTCTCTTTGGTATCATTCTCAAGTAAATGTAAGTCCCTTAGTCTTTGTCTGCTGTAGAAAACCAAGTATAAGAATGGCTCTTATGAAAGGTATTTAGTGGTTTGATTTTGATTTGAAACATAAAATTTGTTGTATCTTAAGGCCCTTTGACAACACCCTTTACATACACTATAATTGAATATGAAAAAATAAATACAATTTTTGAATTTCTCTCTTTGGTATCATTCTCAAGTAAATGTAAGTCCCTTAGTCTTTGTCTGCTGTAGAAAACCAAGTATAAGAATGGCTCTTATGAAAGGTATTTAGTGGTTTGATTTTGATTTGAAACATAAAATTTGTTGTATCTTAAGGCTCTTTGACAACACCCTTTACATACACTATAATTGAATATGAAAAGATAAATACAATTTTTGAATCACTCTCTTTGGTATCATTCTCAAGTAAATGTAAGTCCCTTAGTCTTTGTCTGCTGTAGAAAACCAAGTATAAGAATGGCTCTTATGAAAGGTATTTAGTAGTTTGATTTTGATTTGAAACATAAAATTTTTTGTATCTTAAGGCCCTTTGACAACACCCTTTACATACACTATAATTGGTTGGTCGAAACAATTTAAAGTGGCCTTAAAAATCTTGAAGCTTTTTCATTTTTCATTTGACTCCGTTTCATGAATTCATCAATTTTATATCCATTCAAAAATTCCATGTTTGGGAGCTCCCCCCTCTCCCCTAAAAGAACAGCCCAACAATTGTACAATTATATTTTAGTGTTATAAACAGCTACTGATTCTAGCCTGAAATTTGTTGAATCTGCAATACATGGAAAAAGAACTGCCATGCTCAAGTGTTCATGTTATATTTGCAATGCATATGGATTAGCATGAATAAACCTGATTTTATTCTGTATCTGTCAGTCTTTTCTTTGTTGTAAACCTTTGGGATTTCTGATTATGTTTAATAGAACTTGCATTGCTTTTCATATTGCAGGTCTCTACGTGAGTCGGAATACTTATATTCGTGCTGGAGTTGCAGAGTGGAAGATCACAAATCCAGTTCACATTGTATTATGCTAACCCTTATCTTCATCCCAAGATATCATTGTATATTGCTTTATTCTGAAATTATTTCTAATTCTTTTTCATCTTTTCGTTAATACTTCTGCAGGTCTGCTACTTTCGTTACTTGAGATTTTTTCCTTCTGGCAGATTTCTATACAAGGTTGTTTTGTACTTATAACTTTCTATAGTTCTGGATATGATCCCATGTTTTCTTAATCTAATTGATATCTCTATTTATTTGTTATTAGAATTCCTCTCAAAAAATAAAGGATGCAGCTAAGTTCATGAATTTTCGTGCATCCAAAGCAGACTGTGTTTTTGGTGGCCATTACACTTTGTCAGATAACAAGGTTATCTCTTTTCACCAAAATAATATTTGGAATATCATATCATATTTCATAGGTTGATGCACTTATGCTCCATTGAATGCACATTAAGTTAGTTGTTTAATTCAATTTCTACTCTCTTCCTATTATTACTAACTTGATATGTATTTTAAGGATTTTGTTATAATTCTATCATGCAGGTTGAAGCTGCTGTCTTGTACCCTGGCATGCGTCCTACTGTGTTGAGAATCCGTTTAAGGTAATATAAGAAGCATCAACTTTTGTTCTTGTTCTTTTGTTCCATTCATCTATGAGGTGTGAGGCTCTCTTGTTAAATTTTGTTCTAGAGTTTAATCTATTATCCTGAACCAAATAATTTGCTTTTGGATAAGGGTCTTATGTCTCCTACCTTCATTTTTATTTGCTTTTTTATTTTATTTTATTAGCAGTCCAAAATTAGTAATTGCATGCCTAGCGCTAAGTTATAAAAACAAATTACCATAAAAGTGAGTTAAGATATCTGGCATTTTACAAAATGCTGTCTTTGGATTGGAATATACCTTGTAGTTAATGGATAATTACTTGATCAAGTATGTGTTTCATATTTTATTCCTTCAATATTCCTCTCTCTGTCTAAATCTCCTCCATTAGCAATTTTATTCAGTTTTCTTAATTACATACTTGTACAGATTACGAGGAACGACAGCAGGGGCTAACAATCGAATGGACTTACTTTCCCTTGTTACTAGTGGTGTGGATGATAATGAAGCCAGTGGTCCTGAAGAGGACATCCTTGGAGTTGTCGAAGGCTGGCAGGACGATGAAACTCACAACCCAGATGTGCCTGCTGTGTCCCACAAAAGGGGTCTAACACCATTTGTCTTTGTCCCATTTGAAGAGGTAACTTTGCTTCTACCCTATGATCCTTTGAATAATGAACCAGCAGACTAGCTGAATTTTTTTTAAAACCACAAATTGTGTATTATGATCGAGTAATTTCGCAAATAGTCTACAGTTAGTGCTAATTAGCCAAGATCCTGTGCTTGATGGGAAAGCTTGTAATAATAAAGGTTTAAAGTGAATGTGTATGCGTCTACTAGCAGCTCTCAGCACGACTACTACATTTGTGTTTTTTGGTAATTAATAATTTCGCCACTGTCTTTGGTCGTTCAGGTGGAAACATCCGATTTAAATCTGCCTGTGGAAAAAATGGATTACTATGTCCCGGGCTGAGACTTCCAGCTTCAGCAATCAATCGCATTTGTAAATATAGATGTATCAGTTGGAATGAATAGTATTTCTTTATTACATAAAATACACCTCTGTTCATGGGATTATAAGTTGCTCTTAATCTTTTCCATGAATCACAAAATCATGTTGGGTGTGCTTTTTTGGCATTTTATCCATGATATGCCATGTAATATATTACCAATGTAATTTGTAGTGGTTGCAAATAATTTGGCACCTTACTGACTCCAGATTTAATCTGTTAATTAAATAATTTAACAAAGGTGAATTTGTTGTGAAATCCATATGTAAAAGCTTATCTTATCCATAAGATTCTTTAGGTTGTGATGTCGTAATTTTCTCACAGTAAAAGAGAGTAGTGGGTGGTAAATTTTTGGTCGACACTTTAAATTTTAGGGTGCAGTACGGTATGTTTGATTTATCTTTTATCTTATATTGTAATATTGTTATAATATTTAATTTTATTGTTATCATTATTTTTACATTAATCATAGGTAAACAACGCGCCCATTTAGACTCATTATTTATTATTCTCATCTTTAATTTGTAATTTTCCGTGTTTCAAAAACATTAATGAAAATTTTAAAGTTGAATTTTAAACATTTAAATATCAAGTCTTATAGAAATATATCTAAAATCTACCTCATTTAAATTTTTATAATATATATTTCTTTCAATTTTTATCATGATAAATACTAAAAATAAGCTGTCAAAATTGAAATTTTGTATCACAAAATTAAAATGTGATAAGCTTAGTAAAATGGAGAGTTGTTCTAAATTCATTGATAAATGAATGTACGTAACCCTTTAAACTTAATGTATTGTAACCCTTAAAAGAATGAATATTCATAACCCCTAAATTCATTATCATATAACCTTTAAATCATTTATAAAGTACCTTAATGTGGGTCCTTAATGTTTTATAACTTATGGTACTTGAGAACTATATCCCAAGTGAAAGTTGAATCATCCTTTCATTTTTTCATCTTTTTTTTTTCTCTTAATCTTTGTATTCTTTTTTTAGCTTTATAATATGTTATCAACATGATCTTGCTCAAAATTATAGTTCTTTTATCGACGATCAAAATTACCTTCCATGATCTCCAAGATCTTAGACAATAAGATGCTAAGTTTTTACATGAAGTTTCTTTTATTTAATGTTTCATTTCTAATTAACTTTTTTAGCTAATTCATGATCAATTTTAATTGTTTTGATTAACTTATTTTATTTTTATGTTTTTAAGCATGGTAAAAGATTTTGATATTACTATCTATATGAAATTGGGAAATAAGATCCACTCTCAAAGTTTACTATTAATAAATTTTGAATAGATTCAAAGCCTATTACTAGAGTTTAATTTGCTTAGTTGTTGATAAAATGATCAAGACTTAAACGTTGAACAAGAAAGGTACATCAACTTAATATTTGAGATGGTCTTATTTATAAGTTTTATTTCCATGGATTACTAATTGTTATAAACATCTTATTTGTTTATGAAAATGAATATTGATTAACTTATTTATGTTGTTGTAGTAAGTTCTATAATTAAATAATATATTTGACTAAAACATAATTAGTATGTAAATTTGTATTGATAAACCAATGAATTTTATGATTATTCATATTTGATTTAGTTCAAATATAGATTATGTTCCTCTTATATCTCTTCTTACTTTGGTTATACAATTTAAAATTTTTCAATACTTATACATGCGTAGTTATAAAGATAATTTTTAGGAATGTCTAAACTAAATTTTGGGTTGATTCTAATATAAAATTTTAAGTTTAACTACTATCAATTTTAATTCTTGAATTATTTTGATTGAAAACATTTTTATAGACTTAAAATGAGAATTACTATATTAATTTGACTATTGACATTTCTATGAACCTTGTTTGTATAATCAATTGTTGTTTGATAAGAAGCATAAAAACTCGTGTGGTTTGATTTTGTAAATACCTTATATTTTTCCTACTATACAACATTGAGAAATTTATTACTTTTGTAGAGTTGTTAAAGATAGTTCATATGCTTTATATTATTTCATTTGTTCATTAATTAGAAAAATGATATGAACAATTATAAATGGAAAGGTTTTAGTAAACATGAAATGTATTTTTCTAAAGTAAATTTCATGCATGTCTATAATGGTTTATGAAATTTTTGCTAGCATTAGCATTATATCAGGTTTGATATTTTAAATGTCAGTTTTATCCATACATTTGGCTTACAATAAACTCCATGCATTACTTGACTATTTCTTTCTACTTAATTGATGATGCAAAACTCTTGTGAAACGGGTTTTAAAAGTATTCTGAATTGATTTCAAGCCTTCTTATGGCTAAACGAAATAACAAGTAAATAATTCATTCCACTGGTTCTATTCCATTCCCCGAAGTAAATGTAGCAATACATGACAATTATGAAAATGGAGCATATTGCCATTGTTGGCAAATAAATAAGAAGAAGATGGATGATTTAAAATGTTGTTAAATGTTAATTCTTAAAATCGAATGATCAATGGTTTATACTAATTAATCATTCCTTGAAGCGGATGATATCTATATAATCTTATTAGTAAGAAGTATGATATAGGCTTAAATTATTGTCTAAATTATTTTTGCAATAAAATGTTTGTATTTTATATAATCTTATTGGTAAGAAATATGATATCTATATAAAATGAATGTTTGTAATAAATATAATAAATTTTATAATCACTTTTGATCATTAAAGTCAATTTGAACATTTGAAGATTTTGGCATATTCCTAAAGCAAATATTGCATATAATTGTTTGCAAGTTATATTTCTTTTATTGAGTTAATGACGTTATGGATTTCACATTGATTTAGACATTTCCAGAAGTAAATGTCATAATACTGGTTATATAAAAAGGAATGACAATAAAATGATCAATTGTCTCAATTTATATTGACATTATTAGTACAATTGAAAAGCGTGTTAAAGTAAGCCAAAAGTTTACTGATAAAAATACATTTACTATTTATTGTGATCAGCTAGACTATCCTAGATCATATATGATAAAATTAATTGAGTATTTATATGGACATTCATTAAAGAACCAAGAGATTCTTTAATTTAAAAGAATTCTCATGTGTAGCTTGTAACACCCCTTAACCCCATCCCGTAGTCGGAATAGGATTACGGAGTATTACCAGTCACTACAGTTTGATTACAATTAATAGAGAAAGAAATACAATTCAGTTCATAAAATATATCTTAATATTCTTTTAATTGGCCATCGAGACTTAAAATATATGTTAAAACCAAACCGGGACTCAATTGGAAGCTTATAAAATTTTTCATAAAATTCTTAAATTTCCCTTTTATGAACAGTACCACACACCCGTGTGCATATGTGACACGCCCGTGTGGTCACACCGTGTAGCTCACACAGCCTGGACACGCCCATGTCCTCTACCCATGGAGCTCTCTGACTTTTACCTATGAACAAATTAATTTCACATGGCCAATACACACGCCCGTGTGCTCAACCTGTGTGGCAATCTATTTTGTAACATTTTAGGTGCAGGGGATACACAACCTAACAACATGCCCATGTGCAAGCTGTGTGTGTGTCTCACATGGTCTGGTCACACACCCGTGTGCCAGGCCGGGTGGACTCAATAATGAACCTTTCACACTTTACTAGCCAACCCTACAAATTTCAAACCACAACCAATACAAATACCAATACTAAATCAATCCAATACTTGAGTTAAAACACTTATCATGTGTCATTATCAATTATCAATTTACTTAATTCACTATTACTATCACAATGCAAAATAACACACTTAAGACATCCTAGGTACATGCCATTATCAACAATTTACATGCTTTACCTTATTGAGTTCGGGATCGGCCTGGGATGCTGATTCAACGGTCTAACTTTATTTAACCTGCGCACAAAAAAAAACCGTACGCTGAGTATTGACTCAGTGGTATTTTTATAAACCGATCTTAAGTCAATAATAAATCATATATCAGTGAACCTTGAGAATTCAATCTATTACTCTTAATAGTTCAATCATTTGTTTTTGATTTATAATACTAAGATATTGTTAATTACTTTCGATGAAATGTATACAGTTTCAATGTTTATCAACCATCCGTCAATTTTTCATATTTATTCAATAACAACCAGTATTTAGTATCTTTCAAATATTTAGTAGCAGTCCAATATTCAGTAACAATTAGTTTTTCAGTACTTTTATTTACAATTCATTTGAATAATAATATTATTCACCTTTCATTCAATATTCTGTACTATTTCATTTCAATAACAGTCAATATTCTTTGGTAACAACCAATTGATCTTTATTGTTCAGTACCATTCAGTCAACAGTTATAATCGGTTAATCAGTAACAATCATTTATTCAGTATCAGCCGTTTATTCAGTAACAGTCAATTATTCAGTAGCAAACAGTTTTTAATACTTTTCATTACCCCTATTAACATGACTCGGACCTGGACGGATACACGGATCCAACCTACACACCGGGGATAGGACACAGTGTTTCATCGGTACGGAGCGATTACAATCGTGTCAAGAAATGCAATAAAGAATGATAATAATAACGATGGCGGTACACAAAGTAACTCATCAGAACAAATCCGAAACAATAACAGTAACAATCAGGTATGGAGTACCTCTTCGGAACGAATCCGGAACAGTAACAGTAGTCGACACAAATAGTGTCTCATCGACACAAAGTCGGAATATCCCTGAACACTTCCAATCCTATGGCGTGCCAACTATATCCGACTAGCCCGATACTGTTAATAGGGTTTTCAGTCTTCTTTTAAATAACAGTCATTTTTCCGATGTTTAAAATCAGTAAATATTTCAATTCATTTCTCAATAATCACATACTTATCACACATTCAATCCAATATCAATAATCACATATAATTCATGATTTTTTATTCTATTCAATACCATAATAATAATTATTACAATTCATACTAAATAATAAATTCAACAAATAATTATTATATTCGGTTTATAGAAATACTAAATTAATTAAATATTATCAATACACTACCATTCAATTTTCATTTGGAATATTTCAATTTTTATTCATCTTTTGCCTAAATTCCAATTTAGTCTCTAAACCTAAACTAACTTTTATTCTTCACATTTAACTCAATATTTTCATTCAATTTCCACTTTAGACTAATTTCAATACTCTAATTTCACCATAAAATGATAATTTCAAAATTCTTTCAATTTAGTCCCTAAAGTATAAAACTTATGAATTACTTTACAATTCAATCCTTATTTCACTTCTAACTTGAATTTCTATCAATTTAATCCTTAATTCATCATTTTATTCAACATGAACAATATTTAGAAATCTAATAACTTTCAATATATCAACTTAATTTCATCAAGACCTTGTTCCAAAGCTTCTAAA
Organism: Gossypium arboreum; assembly: GCF_025698485.1. Classification (NCBI taxonomy): domain Eukaryota; kingdom Viridiplantae; phylum Streptophyta; class Magnoliopsida; order Malvales; family Malvaceae; genus Gossypium; species Gossypium arboreum. The sequence continues at coordinate 135,715,282 of NC_069075.1, forward strand.
ACATCAAAATTAAGTAAAAAAGGCTAAATTAACTTACCAATTAAACCTTCAAACCTCAAAATCCCAATTTTTCCTTTTTCTTTCTTTCCTTTCTTTTTCCTTCTTTCCTTCCCTTGTTTCGTCCCTACTCTCTGTTCTTTCTCCCTTTCTTTTCTTTTGTTTTGTTTCTTTATTCTTTTATTTCATTTACTTTACATGTATATAATATAATAACAATAATAAATATCTATTTAATAATCAATATATTTATTACAAATGTAATATTACTTATACTTACACATGTAACATATCATCATCATACATTTGTCATGCTTTAATTTATTTATTACATAAAAATCTTATAATTTAATTATTTAATTAATAAATATCTTTTATAATTAAATACATATATTACAAATGTATATATTTTTATTTATACACTTGTATCAAATCATATCCACACGTTTGTCTTTATTTAATTTATTCATCATATAATATTAATTTAATAATAATAAATACATTAATATTTACTTAAATAATAAGCAAATACATACATGTATTACAAATGTATGTATAATATTTATTACACTTGTATTTTATTTTGTCACACACTTGGCATTCACTTTGGCTTATTTACTTATTTAGTCCCTTCAATTTTCTTTATTCTATAATTAAACTTTCACACTATATTCAATTTAATCCTTTTATCCAATTATCCTTAATTTAAGCTAATTCACTAAATTAAACTTTAATTAACCACTCACTTAACTTAGTAAATATTTTTAATAAATATTTACGAATCTATTTTTCAGAAACAAAGACCCGAAAATGAACTTTTTCAATAACTGTAAAATTTGGGTTGTTACATAGCTTGTTCTCAATTAAAATTGATTATTAGAAACTCACTAGCTAAAGTTGAGATTTATTGTCTTGCATTTCTGAAATGAATGTGGGCTCATTCATCCACCATGTGGATGGTTTTGATATTATATAATTTTGGTAGATGCATCTACAAAATAACCACATATGTGTTATCAACTTGTAACTTGTCATTTGCGAGATTACTTGTTTAAATAATTAATTTCAAGTTATGCAATCAAGACAATTCTTGCTAATGCTAATGAGTTTACGTCTCAAGTTTTCAATGATTATTGTATGCCAATTGGGATAAAAGTTGAACATCATGTAACTCATGTTCACACACGAAATAATTTTGCTGAATCGTTTATCAAACACCTCCAACTAATAGCTAGACTATTGCTTTTGAGGACAAAACTCCCTGTTACAGCTTGAGGATATGCTATTTTGTATACAGCATGATCGCGTGATTTTGTGATAGGTTTTAAATATTTATAATTAATCGTTCTTGAAACTAACTATTATCGCGATGTAGGCAAGTGTACCTATCGAACAGTAGTATAGTTTTAGCAAGACCGGATTGTCGAACCCAAAGGAACTAAAAGTACTAGTAATGACTGTCTTCTTATTATCTAGCCTAAGAAAAGGTGGTTTTGTTTAACTAACTAATTAACTAATCTAAGAATTCACAAAAAGTAGAATTGGGGATTTGCTTTTGGGAAAATCGATTGAATTAAGATAATACCTAAGGAAAAATCCACCTAGACTGTACTTGTTATTCTGGCTCCGAATCGGACGATTTATTCATTTAACTTGTTCCGTAGAGATCCCTAAGTTATGTTATTATCCCTATTCAAAACTAATAACATCTAATCCCTAGATTGAATAATTGATACCTTTCTCTAATTAACACCCTAGGGTTGCATTAACTTGATCTATGGATCCTCTTATTAGGTTTCACCCTAATCCGGTAAAATCTTGTCACCCTATGTCTAGGCGCGCAAACAACTCCGCTTAATTATGACAAATGTACTCTTAGACAGGGTCTATTTCTCCTCTGAATAAGAGCTTATCTTGAATCAGTATCCTAGGATATCAAAACAAGAATTAAGAACACATAATTAAGAACAAGTTAAATATTTATCATAGAATTCAGAAAATAATAACAAGATTCGTCTTAGGTTTCATTCCCCTTATGTATTTAAGGGTTTTAATTCATAACTAAATAAGAAAACATCTCAGAATAATAAAGAATACAAAACATAAAGAAAACCCAAAACTCTTGAAGAGGAAATTGAGGAGAGATCTTTAGTCTTGACGGTGAATCCGGCTTCTAAAATGGATCAATCGGCTTCCTTGGAGTAATTCCTTACTCTCTATTCTGTGCCTCCCTTTTCTTCCTCCTCTAGGGTGTATTTATAGGCTTTGGAATACCTAAGAGCCCTCAAAATTAGCCTTTTCCGAATTGGACTCAACTTGGGCTCGGTAGGGACACGCTCGTGTAACACGGCAGTGTGCAATTACTTTAGGCCATGCTCGAGCCTACCAAATTGACACGACCGTGTGGTCTGCCCGTGTGAGGAGGTCCAGGCAGTGTTGATTTCGTATTTTGGCCCATTTTCTCTGTTTTTGGCCCGTTTCTCGTTCCTTTTGCTCTCCTATGCTTTCCTGATTATAAAACATGAAATTAAAGCATTAGAAGCATTGAATTCACCAATTCTAATAGGAAATCATCCATAAAATACATTAAACATGGGGTAAAAATATGTATAAATTACGGTTTATCAAATACCTCCAGACTTAAGCATTTGCTTGTCCTCAAGCAAAATTCTCAACTCATAATCAAAATAAATTCTTCTCACTTTATAATTTCTATCGATAATATCTCAAAATAATCCATAGGTAATCATACATTGAGAATTCAACTAAAAGAACATAAAAGTTTCAAACATTCCAAGTTGAGCATTTTCTCCTGAAAACATAGGTGTCTCTCCTCATTTAAGTAATTACCTTTGATTCGGAATATCACAGGGTTTCACATCCTCACTAAAGATTCACTCAAATCACTCGAGGTGTTTTCTGGACAATAAATGAAGCACTCAATAGTCAATAATAAAAAGTTATTACCATAGGCTTGCATGAAAATCAAATCCCCACCACTATAATTTAAGATGATACTTCAATCAAAAGGTCTTTAGAGGGTTGTAATGAGGCTTGGTTAGAGGGTGTGGTCACAAGCTAAAAGAAAGGGTTAGAATCGAGATTGAATTGAAAAATTTCCTAACTAGAAAAATAGTTAATCATCACTTGCGTACAACAGATCTTCTTCTCAGGATATGGAATTACTAATGTGTATACATAGTTTTTTTTTTTTTTAAGAACAAGTTAAAAAACATAGACTAACTATTAAGAACAAGACATAGCTAAGCAATTTATTCAACTCAAATCTCGACAAAAATAAGAATTAATTTAGAGGATTTCAACAATAATGGGTTAAGGGTTAATATTAAGGGTAATACAAGAAATGGCTTGTTAGGCTCAAGGGGGTTTACTAGGGATTAATCGTGGAGGTAGGCTTTTCATGGTATGAGTGGGTTAATCCTAAGTGCCTTAATCAATTTGACATATCAAATCAAATGGTGTGGTCTTGACATACGTAATCAAGCAAGTTCTAGAATAACAACTCAATACTGTCGCACTCAAAGCAATAATAAAAGTGAGTATGAAAGAATTAATAGATGCTCAATAGGCTCAAAAATCTCACAAAAATTGTGGCTTTTTAATGTTTAAAACTTGTGAATTCCAACTCAAAGTAATACCTAAACTTTGGGGAAACAACATAAGATTTTAAATTCTTAAAAATCAACTTATCATGCTTGATTCTCTAATGTCTTAAGGTTTAAACAATCAATGCATAAATGCCTATGTTTTAATTCAAGATATATCAATTAAAATCATAAATCAATCAAAATTTATCCTAAATATGATATGAGAGCTTTTCTAGAGAAGAAGGCAGTTATTCAAGAATTTTTCTGATAATGAAATAAATACCCCCAACACTTAAGATGTACATTGCCCTTAATGTAAAAAGAAAGATATTAGAATATAAAAATAAGATAGGGAGAAAAGAGAAACTTCCTGTATTAAGAATGGATGATATTCTTGGATTGGCGAGATCAAGTATTGGAAATAAATCTAGATGGCACGCATGATTCTGAATAATAAAGAGAGTGAAGGGAATAATCTGATAGTAATCATAAAGATAAGCCGTGTTTAAAAGGAAAACAAATGAATCTTAAAAACTTAATAAAAGAAAAATAAAATAAGAGAATTATTCTAATTTTTCAAGTGGCACGGCCGGTGCACACGCCCGTGTGGCTCGTGTCCCGTCCATGTTCGTGGCGAATTGAGATGTCATCATACAGCCTTCTGGCACGCCCGTGTGTACAGGCCATGTGGCTATATGATCGTGTCGCACAGCCGTGTCTGGCGTGGTTCGCTTCTCCCATGGTCGTATAGGTCTTCGCACGTACATGTCATTCTGACAGTGTGGTCCACGGTTGCTAGACACGGGCGTGTTGCACACCCGTGTTCATTTGGAAAATTTGACCACGGCCAGGTCGTACGCCCGTGGCCAGTTATTGCATCCCGTGTTGGGAAAGATAACTTTTACCCTGTTTTCGCACGCCCGTATCGCAAGGTCGTGTTTCAGTCTATGTTGGTCATATGGCCTTAAGCATGGCCATGTGATCGACCGTGTGGAGTTGGGAACCTGTGCTTCAAAAGACTCTGTTAGTGACCTAGATGTTTAAAAATTAAAATTCAAATAGTTTAAAACCATTAGTACTCCGGTTGCCTCTTGAGAAGTACTTCTGTTAGTGACACTTGTTTATAGCCTCAAACTGTTTATAGCCTCAATGGTAAGAATTTTAAAGACCTAGATGGCCATGACACTTGTTTATAGTCTCAAACTGTTAGTGACCTAGATGTCTATTTACTTTGAAAGTACCGTGTGATGGGTGACTTACCTCTATCGTGCCATATGGAAGAACAGATTGAATTATGAAAGGTCCTGACCATCGTGATTTAAGTTTCCCAGGAAACAATTTGAGTCTTGAGTTGTATAGTAAGACAAGATCTCCAACTTCAAATTGTTTTCGTTGCTTTAAACGAGTGTTATGGCACCGCTTTGTTGCTTCCTTGTATAGACGTGAATTTTCTTATGCATTGGCTCGCCACTCATCAAGCTCGTTCAGCTGCATCAACCTATTTTTTTCTGCAAGTTCGGGATCAAGGTTTAGAAATTTAATAGCCCAAAAAACTTTATGCTCTAGTTCGAATGGTAGATGACAACTTTTTCCATAAACAAGTCTGTACGATGATGTCCTTATAGGGGTCTTAAAAGCCGTTCTGTAAGCCCATAATGCATCGTCTACTTTCATTTCCCAATCTTTTCTATTTGATTCTACTGTTTTTTCAAGGATCCATTTGATTTCTCGGTTTTCTACTTCAACTCCATTAGTTTGAGGATGGTATGGGGTGGCTGTTCGATGATGAACTCCATATTTCTTAAGGGTTTTTTCAAATTGGGTATTACAAAAATGAGTACCCCTGTCACTGATAATCGCTCTAGGTGTTCCGAATCTCGAGAAGAGTCTCTTAAGGAAACGTACTACCACTCTAGCATCATTAGTAGGTAGAGCTTGGGCTTCCACCCATTTAGACATGTAATCAACTGCTACTAAGATGTATTTATTCCCAAATGAACTGGGGAATGGGCCCATGAAATCGATACCCCAAATGTCAAATATTTTACGTGAAAGTATATAGTTTTGAGGCATTTCATCACGTTTAGATATGTTACCTATCCGTTGGCATTTGTCACATGAAGTAACGTACTTGTTAGCGTCTTTGAATAACGAAGGCCAATAAAAACCTGATTCAAGTATTCTGTGTGCGGTCTTAGTTCGACTATAGTGTCCTCCGGTTGGCCCTGAATGACAATGTTCCAATATTTTTGATGTTTCTGATCTTGTAACGCATCTTCTAATGACTTGATCTGCACATCTGTAAAATAGAAAGGGGTCGTCCCAAAAGTAATTTTTCACATCATTAAAGAATTGCTTCTTTTCCTAGTGTGTTAACCCTTTTGGGATAATGTTAGGGGCTAAAAAATTCGTGATGTCTGCAAACCAAGGTACCTCGGAGTCAGATATAGCGAAAAATTGTTCTTCAGGGAACGAATCATTTATTTCAAATTCATCTAGTTCTCTGGTATTGCAGTTCTCAAGCCTGGACAAATGATCAGCCGCGAGATTTTCAACTCCTTTCTTATCCTGAATTTCCAAGTCAAATTCCTGCAATAGGAGAATCCATCGAATGAGTCGAGGTTTTGCATCAGTTTTAGTTAAAAGGTAGCGAAGGGCGGAATGGTCAGTGTAAATAACAACTTTAGACAATATGAGATATGATCGAAATTTATTAAATGCAAAAACCACAGCTAGCAACTCTTTTTCCGTAGTAGTATAATTCTTTTGTGCCGCTGTCAAAGTTTTGCTAGCATAATAGATAGGTTGAAAATGCTTGTCTCTCCACTGTCCCAGTACTGCACCTACTGCAAATTCACTCGCATCACACATTAATTCAAATGGTAAATTCCAATCAGGTGCAATTATAATTGGAGCATTAATTAATTTATCCTTTAGAGTATTGAATGCTTCTAAGCACTCCTGATTGAAATTAAAGGGTATATCTTTTTCTAGCAATTTAGTCAAAGGCTTAGCTATTCTAAAAAAATCCTTAATAAATCGTTTATAAAAACCAACATGTCCTAAAAAGCTTCTAATAGCCTTAATCAAACTAGGAGAGGGTAATTTTCCGATTGTTTCTATTTTAGATTTGTCCACCTCAATCCATTTACTAGAAATTTTATGTCCTAATACAATACCTTCTTGAACCATAAAGTGACATTTCTCTCAGTTAAGTACAGGGTTCGTTTCCTCACATCTTATTAAAACTTATTTTAAATTTTTAAGGTAGAGATGGAACGAGTTACCGAATACCGAGAAATCATCCATAAATACTTCCATGATATCCTCCACGAGTTCATCGAAAATGGCTATCATATAGCACTGAAAAGTGGCAGGAGCATTACATAATCCAAAAGGCATTCTACGATAAGCGAACGTACCATATGGGCATGTGAATGTCGTCTTTTCTTAATCTTCAGGAGCTATTGGGATTTGGAAGTAACCAGAGAGTCCGTCTAGAAAGCAGTAATACATGTGCCCGGATAATCTTTCCAACATTTGGTCAATGAATGGCAAAGGGAAGTGATCTTTTCTTGTGGCATCATTCAGTTTTCTGTAATCGATGCAGACTCTCCATCCTATGACTGTCCTTGTTGGGATTAATTCATTCTTCCATCAAAATTTTATGGGAGCAAAAAGAAGGGCTGATTCCTTTAATGTCAGAAATTTTCCAAGCTATGGCCTTTTTATGTTCTTTTAATACTTGGATTAATTCCTCTTTCTCATTGGGTTGCAAGTTAGAAGCAATGATAACTGGTAATGTAGAATTATTTCCAAGGAATGCATATTTTAAGTGGTTTGGTAATTGTTTAAGTTCCATTTTAGGAGGCTCTTCAATAGAGGGTTTTTGCTTAAGTTCATTATTTATCTTAATTCCCTCATATTCTACTCGTTTTGAAGAATACTCATTAGGTTCATCATCTGTCTCTTCTTCTTGAGCTAGATATAGTTCCGTCGTGTCCTTCTGTAGAATTTCCTAATAAAGAGTCTTGAGTAGTATGATCAATAGAGTCAATAAAATAACATGAGTCATCCTGTTCCCTAGAAAACTTCATAACATCATAAATTTTAAAGATAATCTCCTCGTTACCTACTCTAAGTACCAATTTACCGTCAACCACATCGATTATAGCCCTAGCAGTAGCTAAAAATGGGCACCCTAAAATTAAAGGTACTTCCACATCTTCATCCATGTCAAGCACAACAAAGTCAACAAGAAATATGAATTTATCTACTTTCACAAGTACGTCTTCTATAATACCCCTAAGATATTTAACAGATCTATCGACTAATTGAATATTCATCCTAGTGGGTTTAAGTTCCCTAAGACCAAGTTGTTTGAACATTTTATATGGTATCAGATTAATGCTAGCGCCTAAATCAGCTAGTGCTTTTTCAACATTCAGACTACAAATTAAGCAAGGAATAGTAAAACTTCCTGAATCTTTTAGTTTGGTTGGTAGTTTGTTTTGGAGTATGGCTAAGCACTCCTCGTTGAGTTCTACTGTAGATACGTCCTCGAACTTCCTTTTATTTGTTAAAAGCTCCTTCAAAAATTTTGCGTATGTAGGCATCTGCGAGATGGCTTCAAAAAAAGGTAAGTTGATATGTAATTGCTTAAAAAGTTCAAGAAGCTTACTGAATTGTGCATCAATGCGGTCTTGTTTCAATTTTGCTGGGTATGGAACTGGTGGTTTGTATGCCTTAGGCATTGGTTTGTCACTATTTTCGGGTTTTTCTTCCATCCTTTTACTTACCACAGCTTCTTGTGTTGGCTTCTTTTCAGTTTCCGCTAACACTTTCCCACTCCTTAGTGTAACTGCTTTCACATGCTCTTTTGATTTAGTGTTACTAGGTAAACTTCCTAGTGGTCTTTCTGAAATCAGTTTGGATAGCTGGCCTATCTGAGTTTCGAGCCCTTGGATCGATGCTTGTTGATTCTTAAGTGCTGTCTTGGTGTTCTGAAAATGGGTTTCTAACATTGATATAAACTTTGAAAGCATCTCTTCAAGGTTCGACTTCTTTTTCTATTGATAGGGTGGTTGTCGGTAGCCTGGAGATAGTTGTGGTCTTTGATTTCCTTGACCGACCCACGAGAAATTAGGGTGGTTCCTCCAACCTGCATTGTAAGTGTTACTATATGGATTGTTTTGAGGTCGAGGATTATTACCCATGTAATTTAATTGCTCGTTATCCATGTTGTGGCTATAGGGTTAGTATTCCGAATGGCTTGTTCCACCTCCACTTGCTTCGCACTGCATTACTGGGTGAACCTGTGAAGAACTAAGGAAACCATCAATTTTCTTATTCAAGAGTTCTACCTGATTAGAGAGCATGGTGACCGAATTGACGTTATAAACGCCGGCTGTTTTCGTTGGCTTTGTCCTCATGACTTGTCAATGATAGTTATTCAGTGACATCTCTCCTATAAACTTATAGGCATCTTCAGGTGTTTTATTATTGATGGTTCGGCCAGCAGCTGCGTCAACCATTTGTAGAGTCAAAGGATTCAGGCCATTATGGAACGTTTGAACCTGTAACAAAGCGGTAACCCATGGTGAGGGCACCTTTTCAAAAAGTCCTTGTATCTCTCCCATGCATCGTAGAATGTTTCTAAATCCATCTGCACAAAAGAAGAGATATCATTACGTAATTTAACCGTTTTAGCCAGCGGAAAATATTTTAGTAAAAATTTTTCGGTCATTTGTTCCTAAGTAGTAATTGACCCTCGTGGTAACGAGTTCAACCACTGTTTAGCTTTGTTCCTCAATGAAAAAGGGAATAACCGAAAACGAATGGCATCATCAGAACACCATTAATTTTTACGTATTGCATAGTTCTAAGAAGTTGGCTAAATGAGCATTGGGATCCTCATCATGCAAACCATCAAATTGAACAAGTTGCTGTATCATTTGAATAGTGTTAGGTTTCAGTTCAAAAGTATTTGTAGCTATAGCAGGTCTAACTATGCTCGATTCAGTTCCTGTTAAAGAAGGGTTAGCATAATTATACATAGTACATGGAGCAGGATTTTGATTAACCGCAATTGTAGGAGGTAGCTGATTGTCTTGGTTTTCAGCTATCTCTTCGGTTGGGGGTTGAGTATCGTCCTCTTACTCGTTCTCTGTGTATCTTAAGTTTCGCCTTATTTCTCTTTGGTTCCTGCGAATTGTGCGATCGATTTCTTCGTTAAAAAGTAGTGGTCCTGATGGGTTTCTTCTAGTCATAAACTATAAAAACCTGCCAAGAGAAGGAAAAAGTAAATTAATAAGTAATAATAATAAAATTAAATTAAATTACAATAAAAATAAATGGCTAAAGTAATAAAAATTGAGTGTTCCTAATATCTTAGTTCCCCTACAACGGCTCCAAAAACTTGATCGCGTGATTTCGTGATAAGTTTTAAATATTTATAATTAATCGTTCTTGAAACTAACTATTATCGCGATGTAAGCAAGTGTACCCATCGAACAGTAGTATAGTTTTAGCAAGACCGGATTGTCGAACCCAAAGGAACTAAAAGTACTAGTAATGACTGTCTTCTTATTATCTAGCCTAAGAATAATGTGGTTTTGTTTAACTAACTAATTAACTAATCTAAGAATTCACAAAAAGTAGAATTGGGGAATTGCTTTTGGGAAAATCGATTGAATTAAGATAATACTTAAGGAAAAATCCACCTAGACTGTACTTGTTATTCTGGCTCCGAATCGGACGATTTATTCATTTAACTTGTTCCGTAGAGATCATTAAGTTATGTTATTATCCCTATTCAAGACTAATAATGTCTAATCCTTAGATTGGATAATTGAGACCTTTCTCTAATTAACACCCTAGGGTTGCATTAACTCGATCTATGGATCCCCTTATTAGGTTTCATCCTAATCCGGTAAAATCTTGTCACCCTATGTCTAGGCGCGCAAACAACTCCGCTTAATTATGACAAATGTACTCTTAGACAGGGTCTATTTCTCCTCTGAATAAGAGCTTATCTTGAATCAGTATCCTAGGATATCAAAATAAAAATTAAGAACATATAATTAAGAACAAAATAAATATTTATCATAGAATTCAGAAAATAATAACAAGATTCGTCTTAGGTTTCATTCCCCTTAGGTATTTAGGGATTTTAGTTCATAACTAAAAAAGAAAACATCTCAGAATAATAAAGAATACAAAATATAAAGAAAACCCAAAACTCTTGAAGAGGAAATTGAGGAGAGATCTTCAGTCTTGACGGTGAATCTGGCTTCTGAGATGGATTAATCAGCTTCCTTGGAGTAATTCCTTACTCACTATTCTGTGCCTCCCTTTTCTTCCTCCTCTAGGGTGTATTTATAGGCTTTGGAATGCCTAAGAGCCCTTAAAGTTAGCTTTTTCTGAATTGGACTCAACTTGGGCTTAGCAGGGACACGCTCGTGTAACACGACCGTGTGCGATTACTTCAGGCCATGCTCGAGCCTGCCAAATTAACACGGCCATGTGATCTGCCCGTGTGAGGAGGTCCAGGCCGTGTTGATTTTGTACTTTAGCCTATTTTCTCTGTTTTTAGCCCGTTTCTCATTTCTTTCGCTCTCCTATGCTCTCCTGAGTATAAAACATGAAATTAAAGCATTAGGAGCATCGAATTCACCAATTCTAATAGGAAATCATCCATAAAATGCGTTAAACATGGGGTAAAAATATAAATAAATTACGGTTTATCACAGCAGCACTTCTATGCATCAGGCTAACAAGTTATAATAAATACTCTCCATTACAATTGGCTTTTGGTCAGGAGCCAAATATTTCCCATCTTAGAACTTTTGGATGTGCGATATATGTTCCAATTGCTCTACCACAACAACAAAAATGAGTCCTCAAAGGAGGTTGGGAATATATGTGGTTGAATCTTCTTCTATAATTAAATATGTCAGATCATTAACTAGAGATCTATTTACTGCATGATTTGTTGAGTGTCACTTTGATGAAACAACATTCCTAACATTAGGGAATACAACTGGTAAAAAAAATTACTTGGAATGAGTCATCATTATCTCAATTAGATCCTCGTACAACTTAATATGAACAAGAAGTTCAAAAGATAATACATTTGTAAAACATCGCCAATCAACTGCTAGATTCATTTACTAACATAAAGAGAATTACAAAATCTCACATACCAACTGAAAATGTTCTAATACGAATTGATGTCTCAATAAGGCAAACTGTTAGTGTAAAAGAAAGTAATCCATGCCTAAAGTGTGAAAAACTAGTTGGTTCCAAAAATAAGAATCCTCGTAAAATGAAAAAAATAAATATTCAAGAAGGTCATATTGTGGAGACAAGTGCCCAAAAAGAGACCAAAAATATAACAAATAAAAAACCCAGAAGAGGATCAAGTAACTGAAAATGGTCATAACAAAGAGATATCGATAAGTTATGTTACTTCGCGAAAAAAATGGAATCAGAAAAATATATGTAACACCCCTTACTCAGTCCAATCACCGGATCCAAGTTACAAGGTGCTACCACAATCACCGGAGCAATCACATACATAAAAAAATTACATTATAATAGATTTACTACAGTCTGCACAAATGGTGAACAGATGAAATGCAAGTATATCTCGTGAACAGATATAATGTGACCAACCTCACGTACAAACAGCTTACACACAGTCCTATTACGGTGCGTTTTAACTCCGTGTAAAGACATGTGGTGAACAGAACTTGCATATATGCATATGGTGGTTAGTTTAATGGATAGACTTATAGAAATTTAACTTAGCAGACTCATACATACACGTTGCATCCGTGAACTGTCTTGCTAACTATAAGTGGCAGACAGTCACGCAAATTATCTCACAAACAATCCGACAGTGGAAAATTCATTTACAAATCCAATTATGCCATAACATTAATTACTTATACAATCACCATATCAGTACCATTTCCATATATCATATTTTTACCAATTGGAGCAAGCTCAAGTACGAAAATCGTATATGCGTATACATGGTTCAACTAGCCAAAACACAATAGAACTATTAACCATTACACCTATTTACATGCGACTTATAACCGGCCAAAATGATCAAAGGACTACTTAATTGATAGATGGATAGTGTGAGCTTTAGAGATGATCCAATGGACTCATTCTGCAAAATGTCAACTATAGAAACATAAAATGAAACAGAGTACGCATTAAACATGCTTAGTAAGTTCATACAAAATTTACTTAACTTAATGGATATTCAAATAATTTATGCAATTAAAACATATTGAAATTTAGCATGAAAATCCTTCAACATTATGTTACTTTTATATGTACATCAACAAACATTTAGAGTTTAGTACGTACTTAACATGAACTTATAATCTATTCATACAGAACAGAACAATCTATCATATAGCATATACCGATTCAATCACACTTCAACTGTAAAATGTATAACTCCATTCATATCAATCTTTCAATCATTTACTACCACATTGCCATTGCCATTTCCATTTCCATTTCTATCTTTTGCCTAAAAGCTACATTAAATTTAATCTCACTTGTATGAAACTGGTTTACTTACATATATACAAATGTATTAGGGCTACTAACACTAGCTTCGGATCAGGTTTGCTAACACTAGCTTGGTTTGATGCTACTAACACTAGCTTTAAAGAATCCGCAACATATGTTGGATATCAAGCCATCGATTCCTAATCACAGCACCCATTTGTTTATACAAATTGATATACTCGTGTAACAGTCTGTTTTCAGTAAAATTGGATAATGGTTTCGAGACCACAAATATGAGGTCAGAAGAAAATTTATTTTAATATTATTTTATGTTCTACAATATGATAGAAATATCATATGAAAATTTCGTTAAGAAATTTTACCGTTTACATTCCTAACTTGATAGAAAGGACTAAATTGCATAAAGAGTGAAAATTGAATTCTAGTAGTTAAAAGTATCAAATAGCTATGGAATTTAAAATTAGAGGTCCTTATATAGCAAATATACCATTTAGAGAAGTTAGTAGAACAGTATGATTATTCATCATTGGAAGTTGAAGAAAATATTAAGGTTAATTTTGGAAATAGATTTAAAGTAATATTAAATAGAAAATCTATTTTCATTATCTTTCATCAAAAAACATGGAAACCCTATCCATGGAAGCTTGAGTTTTAGCAAGCTTATTTTTCCCATTTGGGTAAGTATTCTTGTCCCGTTTTTAATGATTTTTATGTTTTTGAGATCGTAATAGCTTAATCTAGCTACCTCGGGGATTAATTTACAAAATTGTTAAAGTATTAGGGTTTTTCCATGGATGAGTATAGTTGAATTTTGAAGCTTTATGATAGAAAATGAAAGGTTGTTGTTATATAAACAACTTTTGTAAAGAGAATTTTGATAAAATTATCAATTGGAAACTAAATTGAAAAAATGAAAATTTTATGGAAAAATTCTGGTTTTTTTTAAATACATGGGCTGCTATTGATATGTATGAAAATTCGCTAGGCTTGGATAAGGATTAAATTGTATGAATTTTATTTTTTGAGTCTAGGGACTAAATTGTAATTAATTAAAAGTATAGAGACAAAATAGTAATTTTGCCAAAGATGTGTGTTGGATTAAATTGAATATGAATATATTAAATTGAGTTAAATTCATTTGCATAGATCCAGATAGACCTAATTCAGAGTTAGATCGAGGCAAAGAAAAAGTATCGAACTAGTAGCCTTCATATCTACAAAAACTTATCGAGGTAAGTTCGCGTAACAAAATTGTATATTTATATGATTTAAAATTGAATGTTGTTGTGTGTGATTTGTAAAAATTGCCATGTGTAATTATGATCACTTATCCAATAATTATCGAGTCCCATTTGAACCTTATAAATTCGAAGGATACAAATGGCATGTCATTAGGGTTCCCAATATGGTTGTGATCCTGCATGTGTTGCGGACACACCACAACTCTCTTAAGCTTTCCGACACTTGGCTCTCTTGAGCTTCCTGATATTTGGCTCACAAGAGCTTCCTGATATACAGCTCGTATGAACTACCCGTTACTTAGCTCACATGAGCTTCCCGTTATATGGCTCGGAAGAGCTTTCCGTTTACATGTTTGTATAAGCATACAAGTACATGAATTGACGGATTACAGATTTGTACACTTCGTGTGTACTACCCGTGTATCCAATGATAATTTAAATGGTTCAACGGGCAAAGTTCTGATATGAAACAATATGAGTTCAAATGAACAATTACAGGTATATACTTGAATTACATGGAAATGATATTACATGATATATTGAAATATGATATGGATGATACACGTATGTGAATCTTACCTAGTGATATATACATCCATGTTTATTGGTTATGGAATGTAATACCCCCTACCCGTATTCATTGCCGGAATAGGGTACAAGGTATTACCAGAGTTTATGATTTTTTTTTATATTCAATATAGCCCCTTTATAAATATCTAACATTCCCTACAATATTAAATCGAGACCAATCCACATCAACCAAACCAATTCAACATAATTTCAAGATAAATTCATGCATATTTATAAGATAACGTCATCACATACCCAAAACTAGGTTTGTTAACCATACTAATGGCTAACTTTACATTCATTTCACGTTAACATTTACTTTATTAGCTTATACATGCCATTGCTTTCCAAAATAAAGTTTCTTTATATACCGAAATCCTGAGGTTGATAGTGTGATGTGTCTCTGACCAAATCCGACCTCCGAGCTCTTAACATTACAAAACAGGGGAAAAAGAAACAGGGTAAGTATTTTGTGCTTAGTAAGCTCATGTAACAAGAATTATACTTACCTAATATTTTCAATACAATACAATAAACATTCCTATATCCATTCAATGCATTATTACCCTAACATGCACAAACTCAACATTCAAGTTAGTACAATAATTTTCATGTACCAATAATATATACTATGATTGATGAGCTCATCAATACATGATTTCCATTTCCTCATATATATATATATATATATATATATATATATATTGATATTTATCCCGTTGAATTTTTTGGAATTTTCGATGGATTTTCAGATACACTTTTAATGTACATTTCTGGGTCCGTCAATTCATATTCATGTGCGCACATTTCCATTTCAAAGAGCACACTCCCTCGAATCTCATCCTTACAGCGGGATTACCAGTCTAGGCTAAATCCAGTAATATAAACTCATAGAGTATTGTCGGGATTACTAGTCCAAAGCTAAATCCGCAACGACAATTACTCTAATGAGCTTGGATCAATTACAGTCCGAGGCTAAATTCAGACCCTAATTCGGATTACCCGTCCGGGCTAAATCCATTTTCCACATATTCTTTGGGAGGGCTATATCAGGATAGGATCACCCGTCCGGGCTAAATCCTTTTTACCGTCAATTCCTTTTCAGAGATCTATCGAAATTTCCTTCCATTCAACTGGGATTTCTTCCCCCTTTTATCAAATATATCAATGTTTCATCAATTTTCATACAATGAACATTCGAATCATATTCACATCAATAACATACATTTCAAGCATTTAAGAATATAATTCAAGTTACACGAACTTACCTTGATACTTGTTCGTGTACAAAAATCTACTAATCCTTAACTTTTCCTTTCCTCGATCTAGCTTCAGTATTTGAATCTTCGGATCTAAATAAATAAATTTAATTATCAATTTAATACATTTCATGTTCATATGCAACAATTTCTATAATTTCATTATTATTATTTATAGTTTATTCAAAACTGTCTATTTGAGTCATAGTCACTAAATTATTTATAACTTGAGCTAAAAAACTCCAAATTGAGATCCGTTAATTTTCCTTGAAACTAGACTCATATATATTCTTACCATAAAAGTTTCAGAATTTTTGGTTTAGCCAATAAGTACAGTTTATTCTTTAAAGTCACCCCTATTCTGCTGTCTGACAGTTTTGACCCTTCTTCACTAAAAATTAATTATCTATTCATACAGAATTCGGATGATGTTTCTGTTTGTTTATCTTGAAAATAGACTCATTGAAGATTCTAGGAATATAAATTTAAGCCCATAATTATTTTTATTCAATTTTTTATGATTTTTCAAATCAGAACAGGGGAACTCGAATTCATTCTGACCTTGTCTCACAAAATTCATTATATCTCATGATTTACAGATCCATTGCTTACACCGTTTCTTCTAGGAGAAACTAGACTCAATAAGATTTAATTTCATATTTTTTATCTTCTAATTATATTCCTAAAATTTATGGTAATTTTTCAAATTTAGTCTACTGCTGCTGTTCAATATTGTTTTAGTGCAAGCTGTTTATTACCATTTTTCCCCTAAACTTTTAATAAATAACAATGTCGTCCCCACTCAATTAGCCTCTCAATTGAGCTGATTTTTCTCAATTAACACTTTATTCTATCACCTTAAACTAGTTTACAACCTTTAGGAGTAAAATTTCAGCAATAGACTTTAATTCCAAATATTTTCACAACGAGGTCCTAAAAATCAATTTCTATTGAAATTACCTAATAAAATCATCTCATAAACAAATTAAAGCTTTAATTTCATTCTATTTCATCATAAAATTACAACACTAAACCATGGTGACTTTCAATTTCATCCATGAAATCAAAAACTAATGAATTTAATAGTAGGACCTAGTTGTAAAAGTCTTACAAACATAAAAATTACAAGAAAAAGGCAAGTATTAACTCACTTGGTGCAAAAATTATGGAATACTAGCTTAGAGAACCCTCCTATGGCATTTTTAGCTGCTGGAATTGAAGAGAAATCTATATATTTCTTATTTAGTCCTAGTTCTATTTAGTTAATTTTACAATATTCCAATTTTGCCCTTAATTTATTAATTTTCCTGCTGATTTCATGCCCTTACCGTCCAACCCAAATAAATTTTGGGTCTAATTGCCTTTTAAATCCTCTCTCATTAGACACTTAAGCTATTTAATCATCTCATCCACTTTTACACCTTTTACAATTTAGTCCTTTTTATTTAATTAACTATCCAAACATTAAAATTTCCTAACGAAATTTTAATACCACATTACTAACATTTCATAAATATTTATAAAATTATTTTCGAATCAGTTTTATGAGATAGAGGTCCCGATACCTTATTTTACCCAATTTCTTCAATAATTTCTTTTTCTAACTAACCACTAAATCGGTAAAAAAAATTTATCAATATTTTCATACGATTTTCCTATCTTATCAATTTTCATGCAAAAATATTGAAATAAATTTCTCTTTAAATTGGATTTGTGGTTACAAACCACTATTTCGATAACCTTGAATTTAGGCCATTACAACTCTCCCCCCTTTTAGGATTTTCGTCCTCGAAAATCTTACCAGTAAAGAGGTTTGAGTATTATTTCCTCATTGTCTCCTCCAATTCCCATGCCGCTTCCTCAATCCCGTGCTTTTGCCACAATACTTTCACCAAATTTATCTTTTTATTTCTAAGCTCTTTTGTCTCCCGTGCCAATATCTTGACCGGTTCTTCACTGTAAGTCATATCCGGTTGAATCTCCACTTCTGTCGGAGAAATAACATGTGAAGGATCTGATCGATATCATCGTAACATAGATACATGAAAAACATTATGGATTCTATCAAGTTCCGGTGGTAATGCCAATCGATAAGCGATCAGTCCAATTCTTTCTATGATTTCATATGGCCCGATAAATCTTGGACTCAGTTTACCCTTTCGACCAAATCGAAGAACTTTTTTCCAAGGAGACACTTTCAGGAATACCTTGTCACCGACTTGAAATTCAATCTCTTTTCGTTTAAGGTCGGCATATGATTTTTGACGATTGGAAGCTGCTTTTAGACTATCCCGAATAACCTTTACTTTTTCTTCTGTTTCCTGGATCAAATCAACCCCATGTATCTTCCTTTCACTGAGTCTTGTCTAATATAACGGTGTTCTACATTTTCTACCATACAAAGCTTCATACGGAGTCATTTTAATACTGGACTGATAACTATTATTGTAAGTAAATTCAATCAAAGGTAGATACCTCTCCCAATTACCTTCAAACTCTAGTATACAACATCGAAGCATATCTTCTAATACTTGAATTACATGCTCAGATTAACCATCTGTCTGAGGATGAAATGCAGTGTTGAAATACAACTGAGTACCTAAAGCTTCTTGCAATTTGTCCCAGAAACGAAACGTAAATCGAAGATCTCTATCTGATATAATAGAGACAGGCACTCCATGTAGCCTGACAATCTCAGATATATATAGTTCAGCTAGTTTATCTAAAGAATAATCCATACGTACCGAAATAAAGTGCGCTGACTTTGTCAACCGGTCAACAATCACCCAAATAACATCTTTTTTCCTCGGAGACAAAGGTAACCCCGATACAAAATCCATAGTGATTATTTCCCATTTCCATTCTGGTATAGTAATTGGCTGAAGTAACCCTGAAGATACCTAATGTTCAGCTTTAACTTGCTGACATATTAAACACCTTGATACAAACTCAAAGATATCATGTTTCATTCCCGACCACCAGTATATCTTTTTCAGATCATTATACATTTTATTACTCCCCGGATGTACAGACATATTACCGTTGTGAACCTCGCGTAGAATCTTCTGTATGAGCTCTAAATTCTAAGGTACACATATCCTACCTCTGAATAATAAACAACCATCAGAACCAATCTGAAATTTAGAATCATTACCTGACTCACATTGTGCCCGTTTAACCTGTAACTTCTCATCATTCTTCTGAGCTTCATATATTTGCTGTAAAAATGTCAGTTTAGCTCTCAATTTAGCTATGATAGAACCATCATCAGTCAGTGACAACCGGGTATTCATAGCTCGTAAAACAAATAGAGATTTCTAGCTCAAAGCATCAGCTACAACATTAGCTTTACCCGGATGGTAATCAATAATCAAATCATAGTCCTTTATCAGTTCAAGCCACCTGCGCTGTCTCAAATTCAAATATTTCTGTGTCATCAAATATTTCAAGCTTTTATGATCAGTATAAATATGACATTTCTCACCGTACAAGTAATCCCGCCATATCTTTAGTGCAAATACAATAGCAGCTAATTCAAGATCATGTACTGGGTAATTTCTTTCATGTAGTTTATGTTGTCTTAAAGCATAGGCTATTACTTTACCTTCTTGCATCAAGACACAACCTAAACCATTTAATAAGGCATCACTGTAAATAAAAAATTCCTTATCCGGTTCAGGCTGCACTAATACAGGTGCTTTCGTTAGTAGATCTTTGAATCGGCTGAAACTCCGTTGACATTCATCAGTCCATTCGAACTTTACATCCTTCTGCAATAATCGATTCATTAGAGAAGCTATTATAGAGAATCACTGTACAAATCTTCGACAATAACCAGCTAAACCCAAGAAACTTCTAACTTCAGATACATTCTTTAGTGGATTCCAATTGACAATAGCTGATATTTTACTTGGATCTACCCTGATACCTTCAGCAGATACAATGTGTCCAAGAAAACCCACTTCTCGAAGGCAAAATTCACATTTACTGAATTTAGCATATAACTGTTTTTCTCGCAGAATTTGCAACACAATTCTCAAATGTTCTGCATGTTCTTCTTCATCTCGAGAATAAACCAAAATATCATCAATGAATACTACTACAAATGTCTAAATACGATCGAATATCTAGTTCATCAAATCCATGAATCTGCGGTGCATTAGTTAGCCCAAACGGCATAACCGAAACTCATAATGTCCGTACACGGTTACGAAGGTTTGTTTTTGGCACATCTGACTCCCTTATCCGTAACTGATAATAACCTGATCGAAAATCAACCTTTGAAAACACAGTAGCACCTTTCAGCTGATCAAATAAATCATCAATCTGGGGTAACGGGTACTTATTCTTTATGGTTACTTTATTAACCTATCGATAGTCGATACACAGTCTTAAAGACCCGTCCTTCTTTTTCACAAATAGAACCAGAGCACCCCAAGGTGAATGACTCGGTTGGACAAAACCCCTGTCAACAAGCTCTTGCAACTGTGTCTTTAACTCCTTTAATTCAGTAGGAGCCATCCAGTACAGAGCTATGGAAATCGGAGTAGTTCCCGGAATCAAATCTATAGAAAATTCCACTTCTCTTTCTGGTGGCAACCCTGGTAATTCCTCTGAAAACACATCAGAAAATTCACATACTATTGGCACTGCCTGTATCCTTGACTCAGATACCTTGGTGTCGAGTACATAAGCCAAGTAAGCATCATACCCTTTTTTGACATACCTCATGTCGCCATTATCGAAATCACATCGATAACCCTCCGTCGATCAGATTTAACCCAGAGCAACTCACCATTCTGACATTTTAGCACAATATATTTTTGTCTACAATTTACTGCTGCATCATGCTGGGTTAACCAATCTATATCCAATATCACGTCAAATCCATCAAATGGCAGTAACATCAAATCAGCCAGGAAACAATAACCTCTTACCATCAGTGGACAATTTTTACAAATTTTATCCACCAAAATAGATTGACCCAGGGGGTTCGAGACTTTAACCACAAATTCAGTAGGTTCAACAGATAAATTTTTTACAATTGCAAGTTTAACACATATATATGAATGCGTAGAACCAGAATCAATCAATGCAGTAATATCAGTACCAAGTAAAGAAAATGTACCAGTAATAACATCGGGTGCTGAGGCATCTTCTCTGGCACGAATGGCATATGTCCTAGCAGATGCTCGTACCTCAGACCTGCCTGCAATATCTTTCATAGCTCCTCGGCTACCACTGACATTACCAGATGGTCGAGGTGGGCTGCCCCTCGAAACTGGATTACTTAGCTTTGATATCTGCTCAGCCTCTTTTTCACCTCTTTCTGGACAATCTCTGAGGAAATGGTCAAAAGAACCACATCGGTAACAAGCCCCACTCTTTAATCGACATTAACAAAAATAAGCTTTATTACAGTACTGACATCTCGGCTTAGGAGTGCCAACACTGCCAACACTGGCCACTAATAGAGTGGAAGGTCTTGGATTAGTGTGTTGAGAACCCCGCTCTCTACTCGACTACCCAGTGGCTGAGGTGGACGATCCTGGTACTTCTTTAATTTCTTTGGAGCAGAAAACTGGAATTTTCCCATTGGTCTTTTACTAAAAATTCGAGCTTCTCTCTCCTCCTGTTTCTTTTCTTTGCTCAATTCTTCTGCTTTATAAGCTCTCTCTGCCAATGTAGCAAACTCTCGAATTTCAAGAATTCCGATCAGTAGCTTAATGTCTTCATTCAACCCTTCTTTGAATCGTTTGCACATTTCAGTTTCTGACTGTACCCATTTCCGAGCATATTTACTCAATCGAACAAATTCTCTTTCATACTCAGCTACTGATCTGTTACCCTGTTTCAGCTTAAGAAATCTTTTCTATTCTGATCAAGAAACCTCTGGCTAATATATTTCTTTCTGAACTCGGTCTGAAAGAATTCCCATGTAATTTCTTCTTTCGAAATAACTGAAGCTTTAGTATTCCACCAATGGTAAGCTGTGTCTTTTAGCAGTGAGACAGCATATTTCAGACATTTTTCTGGTGTACAAGATAATTCCTCCAAAACCCGAGTAGTGTTTTCTAACCAGAATTCAGCCCGTTCGGAATCATCATCAACTGTTACTCGAAATTCTTCGGCCTCATATTTTTAAATTTTACCTACTGGAGCTTTCCCTTTTCTGACAGATTTAGTACCTGTGTGGGATCTTGAGAACCGGTGGAGGAGCAGGAGGGGGAGCTTGAACTTGCTGCACTACAGGGTTAGTTCTTAAGTATTGATTAAACCATTCATTCATCATTTGAAAGAAGGCTGTTTTTGCCTCCTCCCCTCGACCCTCTGTCTCGGGCCTTCTACTGCTAGTTTCTTCTCTTTGTACTGAAGCCAGAGCATGACTCCCAGCTTCTTCAGATTGAGCTCGGTCGGTAGACATTTACTATAAGAAAAACACATTTAAATGGTCAGGAGATATCACACTATCAATAATAATTTAAATGGCATGTATAGCTAATCCCGTATTTACTATGTCGGTCCGAGAACCGGCTAAACCGTAGCTCTGATACCAACAAATGTAATACCCCCTACCCGGATTCATTGTCGGAATAGGGTACGAGGTATTACCGGAGTTTACAATTTTTTTTTCATATTCAATATAGCCTCTTTATAAATATCTAACCTTCTCTGCAATATTAAATCGAGATCAATCCACATCAACCAAACCAATTCAACATATTTTTAAGATAAATTCATGCATATTTATAAGATAACGTCATCACATACCCAAAACCAGGTTTGTTAACCATACTAATGGCTAACTTTACATTCATTTCACGTTAACATTTACTTTATTAGCTTATACATGCCATTGATTTCCAAAATACAGTTTATTTATATACCGAAATCCTGAGGTTGGTAGTGTGATGTGACTGTGACCAAATTCGACCTCCGAGCTCTTAACATTACAAAACAGGGGAAAAGGAAACAGGGTAAGTACTTTGTGCTTAGTAAGCTCATGTAACAAGAATTATATTTACCTTATATTTTCAATACAATACAATAAACATTCCTATATCCATTCAATACATTATTACCCTAACATGCACAAACTCAACATTCAAGTTAGTACAATAATTTCCATGTACCAGTAATATATACTATGATTGATGAGCTCATCAATACATGATTTCCATCTCCTTATATATATATATATATTCATATTTATCCCGTTGAATTTCTTGGAATTTTCGATGGATTTTCAGATACACTTTTAGTGTACATTTTCGGGTCCGTCAATTCATATTCATGTGCGCACATTTCCATTTTAGAGAGCACACTCCCGCGAATCTCATCCTTACATATGGGATTACCGGTCGAGCTAAATCCTGTAATATAAACTCATAGAGTATTGTCGGGATTACTAGTCCAGGCTAAATCCCCTGCAACGACAATTACTCTAATGAGCTTAGATTTGAATTACCAGTCTAGGCTAAATTCAGACCCTAATTCGGATTTACCCGTCCGGGCTAAATCCATTTTCCACATATTCTTCGGGAGGGCTATATCAGGATAGGATCACCCGTCCGGGCTAAATCCTTTTTACCGTCAATTCCTTTTCAGAGATCTATCGAAATTTCCTTTCATTCAACCGGGATTTCTTCCCCCTTTTTATCAAATATATCAATGTTTCATCAATTTTCATACAATGAACATTCGAATCATATTCACATCAATAACATACATTTCAAGCATTTAAGAATATAATTCAAGTTACACGAACTTACCTTGATACTTGTTCATGTACAAAAATCAACTAATCCTTAACTTTTTCCTTTCCTCGATCTAGCTTCGTATTTGAATCTTCTGGATCTAAATAAATAAATTAATTATCAATTTAATACATTTCATGTTCATATGCAACAATTTCGATAATTTCATTATTATTATTTATAGTTTATTCAAAACTGTCTATTTGAGTCATAGTCACTAAATTATTTATAACTCGAGCTAAAAAACTCCAAATTAAGATCCGTTAATTTTCATTAAAACTAGACTCATATATATTCTTACCATAAAAGTTTCAGAATTTTTGGTTTAGCCAATAAGTACAGTTTATTCTTTAAAGTCACCCCTGTTCTGCTGTCTGACAGTTCTGACCCTTCTTCACTAAAAATTAATTATCTATTCATACAGAATTTTGATGATGTTTTCGTTTGTTTTTATTGAAAATAGACTCATATATGATTCTATTAATATAAATTTAAACCCATAATTATTTTTATTAAATTTTTTATGATTTTTCAAATTCAGAACAGGGGAACTCGAATTCATTCTGACCTTGTCTCACAAAATTCATTATTTCTCATGATTATCAGATCCATTGCTTACACCGTTTCTTCTAGGAGGAGCTAGACTCAATAAGCTTTAATTTCATATTTTTTTGATCTTCTAATTAGTTTCCTACAATTTATGGTGATTTTTCAAAGTTAGTATACTGCTGCTGTCCAATATTGTTTTAGTGCAAGCTGTTTATTACCATTTTTCCCCTAAACTTTTAATAAATAACAATGTCGTCCCTACTCAATTAGCCTCTCAATTGAGCTGATTTTTCTCAATTAACACTTTATTCTATCACCTTAAACTAGTTTACACCTTTTAGGAATCAAAATTTCAGAAATAAACTTTAATTCCAAACATTTTCACAATTAGGTCCTAAAAATCAATTTCTATTGAAATTACCTAATAAAATCATCTCATAAACAAATTAAAGCTTTAATTTCATTCTATTTCATCATAAAATTACAACACTCAACCATGGTGACTTTCAATTTCATCCATGAAATAAAAAACTAATGAATTTAATAGTAGGACGTAGTTGTAAAAGTCTTAGAAACACAAAAATTACAAGAAAAAGGCAAGGATTAACTCACTTGGTGCAAAAATTATGGAATACCAGCTTAGACAACCCTCCTATGGGGTTTTTAGCTGCTGGAATTAAAGAGAAATCTAGATATTTCTTATTTAGTCCTAGTTTTATTTAGTTAATTTTGGAATATTTCAATTTTGCCCTTAATTTATCAATTTTCCTGCTGATTTCATGCCCTTGCCGTCCAGCCCAAATAAATTTTGGGTCTAATTCCTTTTAAATCCTCTCTCATTAGACACTTAAGCTATTTAATCATCTCATCCACTTTTACACCTTTTACAATTTAGTCCTTTTTATTTAATTAACTATCCAAACATTAAAATTTCCTAACAAAATTTTAATACCACATTACTAACATTTCATAAATATTTATAAAATTATTTTTGACTTGGTTTTACGAGATAGAGGTCCGGATACCTTATTTTACCCAATTTCTTCAATAATTTCTTTTTCTAACTAACAACTAAATCGGTAAAATTTTTTTACCAATATTTTCATACGATTTTCCTATCATGTCTATTTTCATGCAAAAATATTGAAATAAATTTCTCTTTAAATCGGATTTGTGGTTACAAAACCACTATTCCGATAACCTTGAATTTAGGCCATTACATAGAAAGTGTTACATGGTTAACATGTTGAGGATATGTGTTTAGGCTTTTGGCTAAACTGGTTTGGATATATTAGCATGCTTACCTTAAATGTGATTAAATGGTATGTTAATTTCCTTGTTATACGAACTTACTAAGCTTAAATGCTTACTCTATGTTATTTTCCATGTTTTATAGTAATTCAGAAGCTCATTTTGGTTGGAAGCTGGTAGGAGTAACTTCACACTATCCATCAGTCTTTTCGGTATGATTAGTAAATTAATTTTGGTTATAATGGCATGTATAGGTTAATTTGGCCAATGATGTCATGTAAATGTTTTATTGGAACTAGCCATTTGAATGGCTTGTGATGGATAAATTTTGATGTGTATGTAAGTGGACTTATCATGTTTGATGTGTGTTTGAAATGGTTGAATGATGGAAATCTTATAGGTATATTAATGGTTGGGTTGAATAGGTATATTTGGTAAATTATGCATATATGTATTTGGTCATGTAGGTGAAATCAGTTATTTGATTGATATGAGTTATGTTGTCATTTAAAGGGCCTAAGGACATATTGTTGGTATGTGATAGCATCACATGTTTAAGTATTGATTTTGGCTTGATTTGAATGTCTTGTTATGGCTTGTTGATGTCCAAAATGTTGATTTGGGTTGATGACAAATTGGGTGAGAAATATGGCCAGGAAAATGACCTATTTTTGTCCGCATGGGCGTGTGTCTCAGCCGTGTGTGACACACGGTCAGGTGACATGGCCATGTGTCCACTGTATCTTTAATTTGCACAAAACAGAATGCTTACACGGCCTAGCATACAGGCGTGTGGCTTGCCTTTGCGACCCAAGTTAGAGAGTTCATGAGTATGGACACGGGTTGGGACACGGTCGTGTACCCCTATTTCGAATACCCACATGGCCTGGCCACATGGGCGTGTGTCTCCTACACCTTTGAAAATTTTTAATGTTTTCTGAAAAATCCTTTGAGTATCCGATGTAGTCTCGACTTATTTCTAAAGTGTATTTTGGGTCTCGAAGGCTTGCATAAGTGACAATATATTTGTTTTTGATTGGTTTCTGATATGAATGTTATTTTATATGAAATATTTGTTTATTTGATCTGTAAACTCCAGTAATGCTTCGTAAACCTGTTTCGGTGACAGATTTGGGTTAGGGGTCTTACAACTCGGGTTGCTAACACTAGCTTTAAATCAGGGCTGCTAACACTAGCTTCAGAGAGTCCACAACATATGCTGGATCTCAAGCCATCGAATTACCCCTGATCACGACACTTGTTTTCCTTTTTGGAACTTTAATAACACGTCAATTTCATTTCAATTGTTTATTAAATTCACACGACTTGTTATCGAAGTCATATCATTTTTATCTCTGTAACCATATACTCTTTTCATATTTCAAATAACGATCCATAAACCATTTAAACATTATATCATAATCCTGTACATATTACTCATTCATACAATAATTTCTAATCCATTCTATTCTGAATATCTATAAGTATTTATCATATGTTTCATAGCTTTCAATTTAGTCATTTAGATGCCAAAAACATTATATTCAACGGTCTAAACTAATAAGCAAGGCAATATAATACAAACATATCATAAATTAATAAAGTAAGTATCATATGAACTTACCTAGAAATACAACAGTAAACAATATGTCTAGGATTAATTCACAATTTCTCATTTTTCTTAATTATCCTACTGGTTGATCCGAATCTCAATCTATACAGTAATTCATTTCAATTTATCAGTTCTAAATACCTTATAACATATTGTTTCATGTATATGACTTCTTACTTTCATTTTTCACAATTGCCCTAAAGTTTCACATTTTATTTAATGTAGTCCCTAGAACTGAAACTATCATATCTTTCACATTTAAGCTCCATTTTTCAATCCAATTTCAATTTCATCCCTGTTCAACCCTCTAAATTCAATAATTACAAAAATTTCATGTCAATTCCAAATATTTTTATTTTGGTCCCTAAGATCAAAACTAACAAAATTTCACATTACAAAGTAGTCCTTAATCAATTCTAAGCTTACAACCAAGTAATTTAATAACAAAAACATAAAAAAACCATAAATGAAAATATTTTAAAACTTTAATAGTTTTACGATTTAATACCCGTGTTAAAAATATTGGTTCATAGATTAAGCTACAACAATCTTAAAAACATAAAATTCATGAAAAACGGGTTTCAAAAACCTTACCATGCATAGATGATAAGCTTGATCGAATGTGAAGTCTACAAAAATGACTTCTAAGGTTCTTTTGTTTGAACAAATTCAGTATAAGTAAGTAAATGGTGATGATGGTTGTTTTTATTTTATTTGTCATATGTATAATATTAACTTAATTAATATTAACATCTATTTTACTCAAATATAACCACATAGCCATCCATCACTATTAGTAATGGCCTAATTGACATTTAAACTCGTGATTTAATATTATTTAATCTTTTTAACACATAAAAATTAATAGCGATCCACTTTTATTATTCTTACGATTTATTCTTTGTACCTTAATTAACCATCTAATCACTAAAATTTTCAAGCTAGAATTCAATTCGTCTAAATTAAAACCTCGTATATATTGGATTGGGTTATGAAAACGAGTCTTGATACCTCATTTTCTAAAACCACTAATTTTAAGGTCGAATTTGGAGCTCATTCGTCAACTCTTTTGGTAAATTTTTACTCATTTTGGCTGGTTATAAATGACATGTAAATAGGTGCGATTTGTTATATGATGAGAAGTTAAGAATTGTGCTTTTATGCCAAATTGATGTGAATGGTATGTAATGTTAAACTTTAAGGTGTGTTGTCATACTTTGACATGAATTTGAAAATTATGTTTTGGTCATTTTGGTGAACTTTGTTTGATAAAATCTTGGCATTTGGAATGAGGATCATATGTGGTTTTTAAGTATGAATATTGTGGCATGAATAGTGATGAATGTTAAGTTGTGAATGGTTGAATTCAGGTGCTAACTGTGGCATATTGGTTAGGCACTTAGGATGAATGACATATGTTATGTTTTTGGCAGATTTTTGATGTATTTGAATAGCCTTAATAATTGGCATATTGTATTGCTTGTGGCTTAAGTGAACATATATAACTTGATTTATAAGGCACTTTTGGTACACACAGTTTGACACACAACCGTGTGACATACATGGTCCTGTGGCACAACCATGTACTCTTTATGTTTTGGGAAGGTTATAAACCAATGATTGGTTAGTTGAATTGGTATAGCTTGGATTAACTTTTTGTTGCCTAATTTGTGAAAATTGTTGGAATGGAAGCTTAGAAATAGTTAGATGAATGTTTAGACATGCTTTTGGACTAGTTTTGTGCAGGATATAAGTGTGTATTTATTCACCAATTGGCCAATAGTTTAGCTTGGCATGGAATAGGTACCAAATGGCCTAAAATATACCAAAACAGAGTCCATGTTGAGACAATAAACTTTCTTCATCACAATGTCAGCAGACAGTTTGTGACGTCCCGACGTTGAATGGTCGGACATTACGACGCTGGCCCTGAATTTTCAAAACTCTACAATTCAGTCCTCGTGTCAACAAAAGAGCTTTCGTAAGCTCGATTAAGGCTTAGATTTAGTTGTGAATTGTATTATGAATGTGTTTAAGTCATAAATGTTTGTTTGGTTGATATATTCACTGTATTTTGACGGAACTTGTTCTAGCAACGAATTTGACATCTCGTAACTGATAATACTCTAGAACGACATATTTTATGTGCTAATTGCATGCTTATTTTGAGTATGATCCTACTAATTTAGGTTATTTTATCATATTTTATCTTTTAGGGACTAAATTGGAGGCAAAAGGAAATTTAAAGGCAAAAAGTGCAAATTTGAAGATATAATGGGCCAACATTCAAAGAAAGAGATAAGTGGTGCCAAAAATGCAAGCATGGAAGACCCAAGGACTAAAATACAAAAGAAGAGATTTTATAGCACAAAACTCTATTTTAATTTCAATTATTTTAAGATAATTATTAAGGATAATTATTTAGATTTAATTTTAGGATTTATTTTTATTTATCTTTAATTATCTTTATTTATTTGTATTTATCTTTTAGAATTTAATTAGTAATAGACTAGGATTTTCAGTACTATAAATAGGGGATGGAGTGGCACATATTGGACATCTCTCTTTTTTCTGTAAATACTCCCTCTCTCAAAAACTCTGTTTTTTGTTCTTTCTATATTTTCTTCAATAAAAATCCCATTTTTATTATATTTATTTCTTTCCCAAAAATAATGAGTCACTAAACCAATCTAGCTGAAGGTTGTCAAAACTCCCCAAAAAGGTTCATGAGGCTTAGAACCCGCGTTTAGCCTTCTGAACAAGGTATTCATCACTTCTCCGCATTACGGGGATGACGCTTTCATCCATGTCCCTAAATAGGTGATCTTTTCAACTTTTGCAATGAACGACTGCTTTGTACAGTCGGTTCGTTGGCTTTCTGCGCCAGAGGTTGGCGAATCCAACAGACAAAACGGCGTGGTGTTCACCATTGGGAAGTGATGATCTAGCAGAAGATAGTCCCACAAAAGCTATTATTGGCTAGAGTCAGGCTCCACCAAATTTTAAATCTAAATCCTTGGAGCTGGTGGTCGTAGGCGTCCTCTTCCACTATAACTGGCTTATCCTGCTTGAAAAGGGTTACTTAAAAGCCAAGGATTGAACCCAATATGGAACGAGACAACCGAGGGCTGGAATCTCACCACATAAGAAACTTTCATTTCCCCAAACTATATTTATTTTTATATTCTTCATTTTAATTTCGACAATTTATATAATTTCGCAATTTCAACTCACTTTAAATTCTGTTTTATTTTATTTTTCCAAATCAAAATTCTTAATTCCATTTTCTTATTTTTCAGGAACACAGGTTTTCTTGGCCAAGAAATTGCCCAGGATTTCAAGAAAAAACGAACATTTGTACAATCCGATCCCTGAGGATTCGACCTTACTTCCCCTTTACTATTATTTTTACTATTTTACAGGGAATAGGATATTTTTTGTGCTTTCAACGACCAATCAAATTTTGGCACCGTTGCTGGGGATCGGTAACGTACTAATCTTGTTTTTTGTTTCTTATGACCAGATCTGCTCTAGGAACTCTTGCATTTTATTCAAAGATTGAAAAGACTGCGAGAGCTAATCGCAACGAAACAAAGCTAAAGAAAAAGTAGTCAGTGGTGGTTGGGACTCAAAGTAATCTACCGCCAGAAATCAGAATCGACGACGAAGCAGAGTCTAGGGTTAATGAAAACCCTACTCAAGCTTTTGAAGGCGAAAAAGTAGAAGTCGATTCCCCATAAGAAATGCTTAACGCTAGGGTTGACAGAAACCCTAATTTAGCACCTCAGCCTATAGCTCAAACAATTCAGCAACTGGCCGAAGCGCCGACATAACAACTACCACTATGCATCACGTATCCTACTATAGATACTGATTTTGAATTAAAGTCAGGCTTGATCCAGCTACTGCCAACTTTTCAGGGGTTACAGAATGAAAATCCCCACAAGCATTTGAAAGAATTCCATATGGTTTGCCTTAGTATGAAATCTCAGGGGGTAACTGAGGATCAAATTAAACTACGTGCTTTCCCTTTTTCCTTAGCAGATTCTGCTAGGGAATGGTTATTTTATTTACCTCTTGGATCTGTAACGACTTAGGCTGATCTGTCTTGTTTGTTTCTCAACAGGTTTTCCCAGCATCGCGTGTAGCCGAGTTAAGAAGAGAAATTGTAGGAATAAGGTAAAAAGACGCAGAGTCTCTGTATGACTACTGGGAGCTATTTAGAAAGTTGTGTGCAAGTTGCCCACAACACGGTATAATAGAATAATCTTTGCTCCAGTACTTTTATGAAGGCCGAAAACTCATAGAGATGAATATGGTAGACGCCGCGAGTGGATGAACGTTGGTCAACATGACTCCACAACAAGTAAGAGACTTAATCTCCACGATGGCTGCAAATTCTCATCAATTTTGAGCCAATCCTAAACCCCCTAGAAGGGTTCACCAGTTAAGTAATTCAACCTTAGAGGATAAAGTTGACAGACTTACTAATATGATGCATTCTCTTATTACAAAAAAAACAAAAACAACCCAGTTATGCGGAATATGTACTACCCCTGAACATACAACTTATGCTTGTCCCAGTTTGAATGATGATACTATGGCTCATTTAGATGTTGTGGGAAATTTTCCTTGGCCACCACAAAGGCGATTCGACCCTTACGCTACTACTTATAACCCAGGATGAAGGAAGCAGCCTAACTTGAGTTATGGGGCCAATCCACAATATAACCAGCCATACCAAAATCGGGTTCTACAATAGCCACAAGATTCAGGCAATTCTCTAGAAACTTTGGTCAATAAATTAGCAGCTAATATGCTTGATTTTCAACAGAAAACTGAGGCATCTATAAGAGAATTGACCATATCAATTGAACAATTTAACTCACAAGGGAAGTTACCGTCACAAACAGAACCTAATCCAAGACAACACGCAAATGCAGTGACGTTGCGAAGTGGAAAAGTATTGGAACCAATTCCTGATAGAAATCTTGGCCAAGAAATCACCTAGGAAAATCCCGAAAAAGACGAACAGGTCTGAGTGAAACCCCCACTGCCAAAAATCCAACCTCCATTTCCAGGACGATTAAATCAGTGTCAAAAAGTTAAAGAAGACAAGGAGATCCTCGAAACATTCAGAAATGTCGAGATCAATTTACCACTATTGGATGCCATCAGACAAATTTCGTGGTATGCCAAGTTCCTTAAAGAACTCTGCACCAACAAACGAAAACTAACAAGTAATGAAAAGGTAAGTGTTGGTGAGAATGTATCTGCAGTACTACAGCAAAAAATGCCGGCAAAATGTAAAGATAGGGGTATGTTCCCTATACCATGCAAAATAGGCCATTTGGGGATCAAGAAGGCCATGTGTGATTTAGGGGCCTCCATAAATGTTATGCCTTATTCTATTTATGAATCACTTAACGTAGGTTTTTTTGACAAAGACATGTGTTATCATTCAGTTGGTAGACAGGTTCATTGTGCATTTTGAAGGAGTCCTTGAGGACGTATTAGTCAAAGTCAATGGGCTTATCTTCCCTGCAGATTTCTATGTGATAAAAATGGAGGAGGATAATGCTCCTGGGTCTTCAAACATCTTGTTGGGACGACCTTTCCTTAGTACTGCAAATACTAAAATTGACGTACGAAGCGGAACCCTCACGATGGAGTTTAACGGGAAGGTCATGAAGTTTAACGTCTATGGCACTATTAGTTACCCAAGTAAAGTCTTGAACGTAAACCGCGTCGATATAATTGACTCATCAGTAGAAAAAAATTTTGAGTCATCTTATGGAGATAAATTTAAAATGATGTTTGATGATTTTGAATCTGTTAATAAATTATTGGCTCTCATGAATACTAAATTTCTACCTTCTATTGTGCAGGCACAAGATCTGAAATTAAAACCACTTCCCGAGCATCTCAAATGCATATTTTTGGAGCATGATGAGACCATTGCTGACTTAAAAGGTATCAACCCCTTGGAGGAAAATATGAAACCAAAGAAAGGGGCGCAAGGACGATTAAACCCAAATATGGTGGATGTGATAAAAAAGGAGAATTTCCAAACCCATACAAATGAAAGAATTCAGCTGGAACAGCCCCAATACTAGTTGAGACGTCAATCTAGCGATGTTAAACAAGCGCTTGTTGGGAGGCAACCCAATTTTTATTTTTATTTATTTTATCTTATTATTTTATTATTTATTATTTTCAGATATTAATAAAATTCTCTTCTTCTAGGTAAACCGAAACGAAGATAGGAAGAAAGGAGGAATGACAAATCTGCAGCCAAACAGCCCTTACTCGACACTTGTGGCCAGCAACTAGCGGATCTCATTGCCATCATACTCGAATGACAGTAATTACACGGGGAGTTCCTCTACACCTTTTTCTCCTATTTTATTTATTCCACACCAAGGACTATGTGTTTTAAGTAGGGGGAGGCATTCCTCATTATTTCTATCGTTTTAGATACTGAATCTTTATTGTTACTGCTGATTCGGTTGTTGCTGCCCATATAATTTTTTTTTAAGAATATTTTGCCTCTTTTAATGCCCAAGAATTTTACCACGACTTGCCCACTGTTTGACTCACATGCATAATTCTTATCTACTGAGTTAATTATGATTTTGCTTGATAGATTTCATCTCCATTGTTTTATTTGTTTTAGTTTAAATAATTATGATTAATGGAGTTAACTCTATTTTTCTTTTAGTAAATTTGATTAAGTCTAAATACAAAGAGGACACTTAATATAATTGTATGCTTAAAATATGTTCATGACTATTAAGGTGGTTACTGAAACTTATTTTTGACACTTGATTGTTGCTCCTAAGTCCTCCAAAATTAAAATTTCGTTTAATCATAATGTTTCTGTGGTTATGAGTGCAGCTTAAGACGTGACTAGCTGACTAACCGGGGTAGGGTGCTTGGGTTGTCATCCTATTTCGCGTGAAAAGGTTGTGTGACGTGTTAGGTAAAACTCCACTAACCGGAATTAATTTTTAAGAATGTGTTGGGCTGAGTAACTGGGGTGAGGTGTTTGGCTGTCATCTCTCTTCGCGTCAAAAGGTTCGATATGTTCTTAAGAAAAATAAAAATTAGTAATGTGTTAGGCTAAGTAGCCGGGGTGGGGTGCTTGCTGTCATCTCTCTTCGCGTCAAAAGGTTCAATATATTTCTAAGTAAAAATAAATAAATAAAATTAAAAAAAAGGAAAAAGAAAAAAGAAGAAGGAGGTATTAACAAAATTTGGGGACTAAAGGAGAAATAAATAAGGTGTCTTGATAGGTTTGGTAAATTACTTAATTTTTATGAAATAATCCAAGTCGATCTTAATTTTTGTGTGTGTTAATTAGAATACTTTTTTTAAATTTTACTTAAAGCAAGCT
The DNA here is from genome assembly GCF_025698485.1 of Gossypium arboreum. NCBI lineage: Eukaryota > Viridiplantae > Streptophyta > Magnoliopsida > Malvales > Malvaceae > Gossypium > Gossypium arboreum. The sequence continues at coordinate 135,750,077 of NC_069075.1, forward strand.
AAGGGTTCTCTTTATTTTTCATTTGTATTTTGACTAATTTTTATAAAATTTTGGAGTAGTATTTCTTTCATGGCAGGATTTAATTTTCACAATGAACATGAACCATACTTGAGGGCAAGCATGGGCTAAGTAGGGGGAATTTGATAATACTCTAAAACGACATATTTTATGTGCTAATTGCATATTTATTTTGAGTATGATCCTACTAATTTGGGTTATTTTATCATATTTTATCTTTTAGGGACTAAATTGGAGGCAAAAGGAAATTTAAAGGTAAAAAGTGAGAATTTGAAGATATAATGGGCCAACATGCAAAGAAAGAGAGAAGGGGTGCCAAAAATGCAAACATGGAAGACCCAAGGACTAAAATACAAAAGAAGAGATTTTATAACGCACGACTCTATTTTAATTTCAATTATATTAGGATAATTATTGAGGATAATTATTTAGATTTAATTTTAGGATTTATTTTTATTTATCTTTAATTATCTTTATTTATTTGTATTTATCTTTTAAAATTTAATTAGGAATAGACTAGGTTTTCTAGTACTATAAATAGGGGATGTAGTGGCACATATTGGACATCTCTCTTTTTTCTGTAAACACTCCCTCTCCCAAAAACTCTGTCATTTATTCTCTCCATATTTTCTTCAATAAAAATCTCATTTCTATTATATTTATTTCTTCCCCAAAAATCATGAGCCACTAAACCAATCTAGCCGAAGGTTGTCAAAATTCCCCAAAAAGGTTTATGAGGCTTAGAACCCGTGCTTAGCCTTCTCAACAAGGTATTCATCACTTCTTTAACTTGTGCAAGGAACGACTGCTTTGTACGTTTTGGAAAGATTGCACAGTCGGTTCGTTGGCTTTCTGCGTCAGAGGTTGGCGAATCCAAGAGACAAAACGGCGTGGTATTCGTCGTTGGGAAGTGATGATCTAGCAAAAGATAGTCCCACAAAAACGATTATTGGCTAGAGTCAGGCTCTGCTAAATTTTAAATCTAAATCCTTGGAACTGGTGGTCGTAGGCATCCTCTTCCACTATAACTGGCTTATCCTGCTCGAGAAGGGTTACTTAAAAGCCAAGGATTGAACTCAAGGTGGAACGAGACAACCGGTGGCTGGAATCTTGTAGCACCCCAAACCCGGCCCAGAAGTTATGGTCGGATCCGGCATGCCACATCAAACACGTTAAAAAAAAATTTCCATTCTAAGTCCAGAAAATCGTACTTGATGTTCAAAAGATTAATTCATTAAAGGTTAAAGTGAATGGAAGCTGTGCACCAGGTAGGAAACCGGAAAAGAGGTGGTGAGTCCATCGGACTGCTTAAGTACCAAGCTCCCTTCGGATCCAATCCTAGACATGCATACCGCCATTGCCACACTTTAACGTCATGGATATTTCTAGGAAACCGATTTGATTAAGTCATTTTTAGGAAAAGTGATTAATCTTGGAAAATACTTTCATTGCGGAAGCTTTGCTTGTTGTCGTGTTATTTTGAAATCAACTGTTGTTTTTGAAAACGCGCCCTAAAGCTATCTAATTTCAACAGTTAAAATAAGTATTACTTATCTTAGTAATACATATAAAAAAAACCATCAAAAATAAATAAGCGGCCTTATTACATTTAAAAACCCAAAACTTCAAACGTAAATAAAAGGATGTCCAGTTCACCAGAAGAAAATCAAACTTTCAGAATAGGTGGCCACTCCGAATTCCCTCACAGCTCCAAGCCCACTATGGTTGGGGATTACCTGCGTGGATGAAAATAAAAGGGGTGAGTTTGGGGAAACTCAGTGTGTAAATTAACCCAACCATAGCCTATATCAGCTTAAACCACATAAATAGAATAAGTTGGCCTTAGCCCAGAACAGAATTCAAAATAAAGCCCATAGGCCCATAATGTAAGCGAGCAGATATTACATGTTTATCGAAACCCAACTATATCCAACCGTATACACCCCGTACCAACCTTACACCGTGTGGGAGACAACTCGACCCACCCAACCGCTACACACCACGAATTTGCAGCATGGCTGCGAGAGCGAATAATGTGACAGATTCACCAGATCTGAGATAATTGTGGCGAGCCACTAGAACGAATATATGTGGCGAGCCACCGGATCGAATATTTGTGGCGAGCCACCGGATCGAATATTTGTGGCATAGCCACCGAATGCTTCCTCCATAATATAACCCATGTCCCCATGCAATGATATATAATCATGGCATACATCATACGTAATCGATCGTCATGCTTTTCGGTCAAAATTAACCCTAGGGGTATAACGGTAATTTTACACCTAGGGGTATAACATAGAATTTTCATACATAGGGGTATTATAGTAATTTAGCTACTTTTAGCGTTTTCATGCATATCCTAACTATTTACGTACTATCGAACACTTATCAGCATACTTACGAATTGGGCCGTTGGCCCATGAACCCGATCTTTGGCCCATTAAGCCTAAATTATCAAAATGTACTAAAATCGCGTCTGCGGTTTATTACTTTAGATTACCAAATATACAAACCCAACTATCTTACGAGCATTCGACACTCGCAAATTCCCAAAATACCGACTTTTACGCATTTCGACTTTTCGGCTTTTGCCAATCTAGTTTATGAGAGGTGTCGATTACACACTGCTTTGCGACGATATCTTGTGAGATCCACACATGAACCGCCTACAATTGGATTACTAACACGTTAATCTAACTATTCAAATACAAACTATGTATTAACCCCTTACAATATTCGCCAACCACACCTACAGATCATAGTAAGCTTATAAGAAATCAATAAGCAACTCATTAACAAATTTTGTCAATGTTTACCACATAATCATAATTTCACTGCAAGCTGTCTTCCGAGCAACAGTCACTAAATTATTTATAACTGGAGCTACGAAACTCCAAATCAAGTGCCGTTAATTTTCCCTGAAAATAGACTCATATATATTTTATCCATAAAATTTCCAGAATTTTTGGTATGGCCAATCAATACCAGATTTTTCTTAAAGTTTCCCATGTTTCACTGTTTGACTAATCTAACCACTCTTCATTACGAATCAAATTTCTCATTTTACAGAATTCAAAATATATTCTTGTTTATTTCATTAGAAACTAGACTCAATAAGCTTTAATTACATAATTTATTCACCTTCTAACTCATCTCCTACAATTTATGGTGATTTTCCAAAGTCACGTTACTGCTGCTGTCCCAAGTAGATTTATTACCAAATCACTCTTTCACACATAACTTGCATGCATGTTATTTAAACATGTATATCACCAATCAATCATCACATATCTATGATTTTACTTAAGTATAATCTCCATTTCATCATTTTAAAGCACAACATATTAGCTGATTTTTCCCTTTAACATCTAAGGCACATGCATGCTCATTTGTTTGGCTCAACTTCACCTATCTTCCATTTTTCATCAAAAGAACATGAAACAACAGCCATTTCCTTCATTTTAATTCATGACTAAATGCTTACAACACAACTAAAAACCAAAATATGCTTCAAGAGTTAAGTTAGAATCAAGAAGAACTCATGAACATCAAGATAGAAGCCAACTACCATGAACTTACCTTCAATTTTCTTCCCCAAGTGACCGAACACTCAAGAGCTTTCTCTTCTCCTTTCTCTTCTCTAACTTTCAGCTATGATGAACAAAGATGGACAAAACTTTGTTCTTTTCACCCCTTTTTCTTTTAATAAAACTTCATATTTCATCCATATAATTCTTTAATACAAAAGACATGAAATTTTTATCATGAAACATTTACCTAACCCATTATCATGGAACATTTACCTAACCCATTATCATGGAACATTTACCTAACCTATTATCAATTTGTATCAATTTGTACCATAAATTATGGATATCAAGTGCACATTTTGTCTACAACAACATGATGGTTGGCCACTTCATGTAAAATGGGAGGTTTGTCATGCAAATCCTCCTATTTTGCACTCCTATTTATTTGGCCACTTCAATTTAGCCTATAGCATTTTCAAACATTTTCACATAGGTCCTATTTCATAATTTCACTCCCTTTTTCTTATGGAACAAAAATTAACTAAAATTACCGGGTTCTATCTTAAGCTTGGGCCATCTAGAGGCCCACTAACATAATTAAACCTATGCCAACATTCACAGGATTCTCGAAAATTGGGGCGTTACAAACCTTGCCACATAAGAAACTTTCTTTTCCCCAAACTCTGTTTATTTTTATATTCTTCATTTTAATTTCTGCAATTTATATAATTTCGCAATTTCAACTCACTTTAAATTCTGTTTTTATTTTATTTTTCCAAATCTAAATTCTTAATTCTATTTTTTTTTATTTTTTAGGAACGCAAGTTTTCTTGGCCAAGAAATTGTCTAAGATTTCAAGAAACGAGCATTTGTACAATCCGGTCCTTAAGGATTCGACCCTACTTCCCCTTTACTATTATTTTTACTATTTTACAAGGATATTTTTCGTGCTCTCAACGACGCATCAGTAACCCAGATTTATTGCCTTAATTAGGATTTGAGTCTTTAATGGAGCTCTTGGTAATAAAATGACATTACAAATATTTCTCTCATTATATTTTTCATCTCGGCTCACGTTTGAAGATTGACTTAACTCTTTATTCCTACTTAAGATAAGCAATAGGATTGTTTTTGCCTAGAAAGAATGGCATCTTCATCTTGATAGCATTGAGATTGCTATCTTTTTTCTTTTTTGGAACATAGCCAACACATAGTCTTCATCTTTAAAAGTATGCACAACCTCCCTTCTTTTTAGCATTCGACTTCTTGAAATAGACTGTAATGCCTCTTACTTATCTTAATGATCAGTACAGATAAAAGGTACTACCGAAGCATTTTCTTTACTTGTATAATTTTTTTTTCCAAATCATCCATTTGGAAAACTTTGAAAGAATTCAAACATAGTTGGAAACCAATTCAGATGATTAAAAACATATGGACACATATCCAAGTCATAAATCTAGAGTTTGGGTTTGAAAGTGGAAAAAAAACGTAATATCAAAATTTTTCGAGGTGTTACAATTCTTTCCTTAGAAATTTTCGTCTTAAAATTTTCACTCAAAATTTCCAAAAACCTTTAAAAATAAAAGTAAACATAAAAATAAAGTTTTCTTAAAATATTTAACAGTTCGTTTAATAGTATCATAAAATATTTAAGAGTTCAAAACGTTCTGAGAAACTTCAAGAAAATACTAAATTCTATAATAATTGATAACCATGTTCATAATTAGAATTAGAAGACATCTCGAATCATTTTAAAGGTAAAAAAAAACAACATTAAAGTCTCGCATAGTTTAGAAAATTACGATTCAAGTTTCCTAGGTGGCATGTACATTAGATGCTCTATCTATATGAACTTGATTTAGACCTAGAACTGGCTAAAACTATATCTTTGATACCAAAATTGCACTACCCCAAACCCGACCAGAAGTCTGATCGAATCTGAGGCGACATAATGGTCCTAGAGTAACTTGTTTGATCAATCATTCATTCAATATACATTAAAATATAAAATTTAAACAAACAAATAATAAATCATTTAACAAAATTATATTTATAAAGAAATTAAAATCATTTAGCAAATCTCAATCAAGCAACCAAATCGACCAAATACCAAAATCTTAGGTACCTGCCAAAGCTATACCGAGTAATGTCTTTAGAAAAGTAAGGATTTGCAAAGACTCTTCACAATGATGTTGCTTGACCACAAACTTATCTATAACTTGCGCATTTACTTGAAAACCTGAATGCTGAGCTTTTTAGAGCTCATTGATATTATACTAAATTCTAAAATAACATATAATTAAGGTTAATGCACAATCGTATCTATACTTGAATATACAAGACAGAAAACATATTTTAAAACAATACTTCAAAAAACAAGTCATATTCATATTACTCTATAAAATATTCTCATATCAATTTCATTGCCCTTTATCATTATTTACAATTCTTCATTCATTTGTTTTATATAAACAATTTATTAATATAACAATTAGCAACAATCTCACCACAAACAAAACATTTAATCAATTTATTATCTTTAACTATAGTAACCAATCAAAAGGGAAATAATCTATTGACATATATATAATTGTAAATCCCATTGTTATACGATAAACAATACTTAGGTGCATGCAAAGTATGACTTAGTCCACCAACACACAAAGTATGTGCCAAGCACAACAAGATGATACTCCCGAGCACTCACAAACAAACCTACATAAACAAATCTTTAAATAGCTCTATATCCTATGACATGACAATTGTACTAAAATAGCTATCCATTTATGTTCACAAAGATTGTTATTAATCTGTTTAATGACTTTCAACAATTTAACAATTAAACTAATTATTAAACTTACATAAAATCATGACACTAGTATTATGGCAGTATTGAATCATCTCAAAACACACTATCATAAGAAATCAAACCAAGTGCCAACAGTCACCAAATTAAGTTAATTTGTCAACAACTAACAATCTTAAGGAAATAAATTAGCACTAATTACAAGTTAAGTTAGAATTTTAAGAGCACAAACTAAAGTTCTAAATATTTTTTGCTTAGAAGCGATCAATTCTCGACAACTTTTGCTTTCGACGCTTAACCTATCTCTTTCACTTCAATGTAGAAAAGCACATAGACTCATTAAAACTAAATCTAAACTATGAAGTCCATGACAAAAGGTAAAAATAAAATACTTGGTATGAAAGGTACGGGAAGAAAAAGATAATTTACGTTGAATTTAGATAGAAGAATAAAAAACTCAATTAAAGAGAATAGGCTATAAAAAAATCGTTTTTGCCATTCTTATCTATGAACCAAGATTAAACCCAAATTGCAATACTTGTCTTAGTAAGGAAGGCAAAATTTAAGGTCATAAGGCGACAATGGGTTTTGAAAATGGAAAGTGATATTTAGCAATCTTTAGATTTCCAGACAAAATGAAAGAACTGAAAAAGGGAAATCAGTGTGATGGCATCAAGAGTGCTGTAAAAAGGCTAAAAATGTGAGGGGCAAAATGATAATGTGAAGTCAAAATTGTATTTAACCTGAGACTAGGGGCAAAGCCAGGAAATTTTTAGGGGGGTTGAAATTAAATTGTATAGTTTTCCGATAGTAAAAATATAATTTCACCATTTTCATATCTATATCTTTATATTTTTGAAAGGATTAAATCAAATTTTTATCATTTTTAGGGAGGTCAAAGTGTAATTTTACCTTTACTAATTTAAATTGTTATAAATTTTAAAGAGGCCTAATTGAAGTTTTTTTCCATTTTAGGAGGGTCCGAGGCCCTTACTAGCCCCCTAGCTACGCCTTTGTCTGAGGCTTGAGTAGCCTAAATAACATATTTAGTAGGGGGAGTCACTGAATGCCTATTACGATTTTTTCTTAAATAAAGCTCATTCAATATATGTTATAATAATTCATTACAACAAATTAAGCAATTGCTTCATAGTGGGCCCACTAAATAAAACTCTAATTAAATCTTTTCATGGGTTAGACTATCAACTCAATATCGAAAGTTTCTTCGAAAGTTGGAGGTTTTTGGTAAAAATATTAGGTTCGAAAAATGAGTTTCGATAAAAAATTAGGCTTGTTTAAAATATAGGTCTGACTCGAGCCTAGCCCATTTTCTATGTTTATAATAATATAAAAAATGTATTATATTATGTTATTTATATATTATATTATTTAAACATATAAAACTAAGACTATAGTAATATATAATATTATAATGTAAATATTTAAAAAGAGGTTAATATGTCTATATATATAATTTTAATAAATGAAAAATATATAAAACTATTAAATAAAAATAATGTAAATATTTTTAATAAAATTAAAAAATTTATATGACAAATATAAGTGAATTTGGATCAAATTTTAGACCATAGTTTAAACCGAGTTGGACTTGAATAGATATAAAATATATTAATATCTTGCGTAAACCTGAATAATAAATCCACCTGCCACGAATACCTATAGCTATAATGGATAATGGTATTTCACCCAATCCAACATAATGTAAATTATGCAACAAATTTATTTATTTATTATTATTTTGAAAGGTAAATTCATTAATTCAATGGAACCATACAATTCGAGGAAAAAAATAACAAACACTCGTTGTAGATGGGGAAGGACAAGCTCTACCAACAAAACAAAGGTTTTAGCCTCATCATTAATAGAACATTCTGACACATTGACAATTGGCTTTGTCACAATTCAAGCATGACATATCTGGAATGATTGCAAGCACTTAACACAGTAAGAAAATTAGCCCTGGATAGTTCAAAGTGGCGAGCAAAAATCGACAAAAAAATCGAGTATTCACCAAACTATAGAGGACGACAAAAAAACCATCCCTAAAATCACTTGTAAAACTAATATTATGTAACACCCCTTACCCATATTCGTCTCCGAAATAGGGTACGAGGCATTACCGAAGTTTACCGAATTAATTTTCTGATATTACGGATTAAATATTGTTCACTTACCAAAATATATCATAACGTTCTTTAGATGAGCCTCCAAAGCCCAAAACATACTTCGGGACCAAACCGGAATTACACCAAAACCATAGGATTTTTTTTTAAATAAGCTCAATATAACCTCTTTATAAATATTCAACCTTCCCTGCAATTTTTAAAATCGAAACCAATCCAAACCAGCCAATCCTTTTTAACCAATTTGATACCAAATATACTTCTATTATAATTATACCATTTAACATATTCATCACTCTTTACTTTAATTTATATTCATTAAACAAGTCTTAGCATTTATATAATCATCAAACCATGTACATGCCATATAAGTTAAAAAGGAAAATTTACAAAAGCTACCGGAGAGAAGCTGGATAGTGTGATCCTCAGTGTTGATCCGATCCTCCGTATATTTTCACATCAATCTACAAGAGACATTGAATACACTCAAGTAAGCTCATAGAAGCTTAGTAAGTTCATTGGCATAAAACATAAATCTTACCAAACATTCATTGGCATAAAACATAAATCTTACCAAACATTCATACACTTATACAATATACACAATTACTAAATTCACTTGTCAACCACAATTTCACATGATGAATTCATTTCATTAAGCTCAATTTTAAAATATCAAATATCCAATCGTATTCCAGCATTTAGCTTCAACTATCACTCACCAACACTTGTTAAATTAGAGAACATATTACGGATTTGAGTACGTTGTTCACTCGTTGTCACATTTCACTTTGCCATATTTGGCACACTTTATCACTTTGCCATGTTTGGCACACTTTATCACTTTGCCATAGTTCAACTATGGACTTGCACTTTCACAGTTTTTACTTGAACACTTTGTCATATTGCCATAGCTTAGCTATGGTCTTATACTTGAACACTTGCACTTTGCCATGATATAATCATGGTTTCATCCGTCAATTCGTCACTATTCACTGAACAACAGTACTCAATCCTGCGTTCTGCTAAATTTGAACTTTTGCTTTGATTTTCATATTATTACAATATTCATGATTCAATAACAAATATATATAAAATAATACATTTAACCATTCCTAGTTTAGCAAATAATTATGAAAGTTCAACCATATGAACTTACTTGGGTCGATTTGCAAAATTTGTGAAAATTCAGGGACTAATTAGCTACTTTCTCTTTTCCTCGATTTGATTCGGGTTCTCGATCTACCATTGTAAAATCATTCACTTATCAGTATTGACTTCACATTTATTCTATTTCACATCCTTAGTGTTTATAACCCGCTTATAAGTAACATTATCTGTAATTTCACTATTTACCTATGTATATTCAATGCTGTCCATCTGTGTCATAGTCACTAAATTTTTTTTATTTTGAGTTACAGAACTCCAAATTAGGATTTGCTAATTTTTCCTGAAACTAGACGCACATATCTTCTTACCATAAAATTTTCAAAATTTTTGGTTTAGCCAATAAGTACTGATTTATTCTTTAAAGTTACCCATTCTCATTGTCATCGTGATTCGACCCTTCTTCACTAAAAATTAATTATCTCGTACAGGATTCGGATGATGTTCCTGTTTGTTTCTCTTGATAATAGACTCATTCAGAATTTTAAACATATAAATTTAAGCTCCTAATTATTTTTATCCAATTTTTGATGATTTTCCAAAGTCAGAACAGGGAAACCCGAAATCATTCTGACCTTGTCTCATAAAATTTATTATATCTCTTGATTTACAATTCCATTGTTTTCACCGTTTCTTCTATAAGAAACTAGACTCAATAAGCTTTAATTTCATATTTTATTCATTCTCAATTTAAATTTATACAATTTTTGGTGATTTTTCAAAATTAGACTACTGTTGTTGTCCAAAACTGTTTTAGTGCAAATGTTGATTTCGATTGTACCCTAAATTTCACAGTTCATACAATTCAGTCCTTGCTTAATTAACCCCTCAATTAAGCTAATTTTTCCCAATTAATAATTTACCTAGAAATTAAAAGTTATCTCACAACTATTGAAATTCAGAATTTCCACATAGAAGCCTAACTTCAAACTCTTTTACAATTAGGTCTCAAACATTCACTTTCTATTCAATTCTTTCAATAAAATCAGCATATAAACAATGTAAAGCTCTAATTCCATGCTAAATAATCATATACTTCCAACACATATTCATAGAAACTTTCAATTTCTTTCATAGAATAAAAAACTAATGAATTCAACAAGTGGACCTAGTTGTAAAAGTCACAAAAACACAAAAATTTCAAGAAATAATCAAGAATTGAACTTACTTGTAGTAAAAATATGAAAAACCAGCTTAAGGAAACCCTTATATGGTGTTTTTTCTGATGAGAATGCAGAAAAATAAAGAGAAATCTAGATAATTCTACTTTAGTCCTAGCTTTATTAAGTAAATTTTGCAATATTCCAATTTTGCCCTTAATTCATCAATTTCCTGCTGATTTCATGCCCCTTGCCGTCCAGACCAAAACATTTTTGGTCTAATTACTTTTTAAAACTCTTCTTAATAATCACCTAAGCTTTTCAATAATCATTTAACTAGTTTTGCATTTTTTTTAATTGAGTTCTTTTTAACCAATTGACTATCCAAATGTTAAAGTTTTCTAACGAAATTTTAATACCAACTCAATGACACTCCATAAATATTTCTAAAAATATTTATGGCTCGATTTATGAACTTGAGGTCTCGATACCTCGGTTTAGACCCAATTTACTTATTAATTTCTTTTTAAATCACAAAATCCACTAATCCAAAAATTCCCTTTTCATCACACTTGACTCATATGTATTTATTTACTAAATTTTAAAACTTGTTTATCGAATTTAGTGATCTCGAACCACTGTTTCCGACACCACTAAAACTTAGGCTGTTACATATTACATGCATAAGCAAGACTAAAAACCGTGCTACAAGAGCAGACAAAAACTTTTAAAACTAAAAACTTATTAAATAATAGAAAAAAAATAAAAAAAATATAAAACTTAAGGCAACATGAGTCCAAATTGACTCGTGAAATCATTTATTATTCTGAAATATTCTCAAAACATAAACAAATTAAGAAATTGATGAAGAGCCACCCACTTTCCAAGAAAATACTGATGACCGGTGGAGTTTTAGCGAACAACAAGCATCGTCATCTATCCATCATAACTAGCGAAGACAACAAAGATACCAACAAAATAGATTTGCAAATTGAAAAAGAGAGAAGACATGTCGAATGAATGAGAAGAATAAAGAAAGAAAAAGTTTGTGGGAGGGGAAAAAAAAAGACGATAGCTAGCCCGGAGGCTGGCACCGCCGTTGAGCAAAACAAAAGATAACAAACAAACGTGTAACAACCCATTTTTTAGTGGTGATGAAACAATGGTTTCAGGATCATAAATTTCCATTGTGAGGGTAGTATTAAAATTTGGTTAAGAATTCTAACGTTTACATAGCTAATTAAAGAAAAAAGGACTAAATTGAAAAAGATGCAAAACTTAGTAATTATTACCTTTAGATGATCAAATAGCTTAATTACTATATGAGGAAGGACCTATGTAGTAATTAGCCCTAGTTAATAGTGTTAGACGACAATTGAAATGAAAATGATAAAATAATATATGTTTAATGGCAAAATTGTAAATAAATCAAAATTAAATAAAACAAATTGAAAGAAATAGACATTTCTTCTTCATTTTTCTTCATCTTTTGCCGAAAAACCATGAAAGCAAACCTTGGATAATCGGCCAAGTTCAATACATTGCATGTAAGTGAAATTGATACCCGTTTCTTATAATTTTTACGTTTTTGAGATCATTGTAACTAGGTCTAGCTAGCTCATACCTCTGTTTTTGAATCTGTTAAAAATTTTAGAAGTTTCTATTGATGAATCTTGAATTTTTTTTATGATAATTATGTGTTTGAAACTTTGATTGTGGTATTTGGTTGTTTTGTGAAGTGATTTTTATTAGATTTTGATTCAAGGATTAAATTGTTAAAATGTCAAAATTTCAAGGTTTATTGGTGAATAAGAGGTGTTTTGTGGACTTTTTAGAAGTCTCAAATATTCTTCTATAAATTTTGACTTGAGAAAATGGTTAATTTGATAATTTTTGGGTTAAAGGACTAAATTGCAAAACTTGTAAAAGTTAGGACAATTGTGTAATTTTGAAAAATAAAAGGGTATAAAATGTAGAATAAATTGGAATATGAAATGTAAGCTAATAATTGAGAATTTTATATTTTAGAGCAAGTTACTATTGATTTTCGTGGAAAAAAGAAAATAGCGGAATAATTCATGAACTTCTGCAACTATTACAACTCAGTCCAGGTAAGTTTGTACGAATTTTAATTTAATATCTATATGAAATTTACGATGACATGATATGAAATAGTGGATATAAATTATTCTATTGATGTTGTAAGTTGTTTGGGAAAATGTTATTGATATCAATAATTGGGCCGAATGAACGCGAGATAGAGTACAACTGAATGATGGCATGTTATGCGAGGTTGAAGTGGAGATTGATGTGGAGAGCTTTATATATTTTTCCTAAGTATACCGAAGTTCAACATTTGTTGCGAACTCTCGTGTTATACTATCCTGATTTGGCGTATTATGGGAGCGGATATATAACTTGGGGGCTAGGCACTTACTGCCGTGGCGTGTTATCGATTGGATTAGCTCTTATGAGCATTTGACGTGTTATTGGGTAGATTAGCTCTTATGAGCAGTTGGCGTGTTTCGGTTGGATTACTTGTGTAATCATATCTGTAAGTCGTTCATTAGGTCGTAAATCGTTGTATTGTAACTTATTTAATGATTTTGAATGGCATGACATGTATTTGACATCTTGAATTGACCCGTTGTAGACATATATATTTTCCCAGAAATTATTATTTGAGCTTTGAATTGAATTATGCAATTCACCGGTTTGACATTGTAGATGATAGTAAACACTTGTTATTGAATTATTTTTTTATTGAATTGTTATATTTACTTTGATAAGATTTATTGTTTCTATATGTCGAACTTACTAAACTTCAATAAGCTTACTTGTGTTAATTTATGTTTCTTGTAGACACTTTTGAAGGTTGGACGATCAAATCAGCACTCAAGTCACACTATCCATCCAATTTTGGTAGCTTTTGAACATTTGTTTTGGCATGCATATATATAAAGAATGAGCTTAAGTGTAAGTAGACAACTTATTGTGATATATGTGAATGAAGGAAGATGTCTTTGGTACAAATTTATTGCATATGTTTGATTAATAAGTTATTTTGCATTGTTATGAACTGAGATGCCTATGATAGACATAATGGTTAGAAGTTTAAGTTGTGTGAATTTGTATGTCTTGGTTGATGATTTGTATTGTGGTATAACTGTGTATACTTGTGGTACCAATGAGGGTACATTGGTTAAGCACTTTAGATGGTTGAATTAGTATGAATTGAGCTTGTTTAATGGCATTTTGAATGACCCTAATGGTTGGTATATGGATTACTTAGAGTCCAAGAAAACTTGAAATGGTAAATTTGATGTTTAAGGTTTATTTAGGTGAACACGGCTTGGGACACGAGCTACCACACGCCGTGTGCCACCACAGCCATGTGATTTAAGTCAGTGTGTTACATGGCCTCCGACATGACCATGTGTCCTAAGTCAGAGAGTTACACAAACTGGCACACATCTTGCGACACGACCGTGTGACCCAACTCAATGAGTTATACGGGCAGAGACACGGACTAAGACACGACTGTGTGTCCCAACTTTGAAAGTTACATGGCCTGGGGCATTCCACACGGTTGTGTGTCTCCTGTTTTTGAATTTTTTCATATTTTCCTGAAATTTTCTAATTTGTTTCAAATTAGTCCCTAAAGGTTTTAAGATTAATTCTTTAGTCCCTAAAGCTCGATTTAAGCCTCGTAGATGTAAGATATTTTTATAAATCAATTGGTTTATGGTATTTGAAAAATTATATTGAAATAATTATGATTTTACTTGTTTATTGTTGTTAACTTGCTGTAGCATTCTTGTAACCCTATTCTAGTGATAGATATAGGTTAAGGGTGTTACAAAGGAGAAAAAAGAAAAAAGAAAAAAGTTTTTATGGTTTAAAAATGTACGATAAATTAAATTTATTTATTATTATTTTTGAACATTAATCTTATTATAAGTTTTCTTATACAATACTTAAAATTATCTATAGCCTCTTCTCAACTTTTAATAGGAGGATAATGCGTTTTAACGCTTTCAAACTCACATCTTTTTACACGAATAATAATATCGATTACAATTGAACTAATGCTACGTCGTGACTTATTTATTTATTTATTTATTTTTAAAGGGAACAGAAGGAAAAACCGGTAAATAAATCCAAATGGCTATTAATTGTAAGTCTGTGAAAGTAATCAGTGTTTTTTCAACAGTCTCAGACAAATAAAATACTTTCCTTAATTATACCTTTTTTTTTATTTATAATTTTTTTACAATTAAGATTTATTACAAATTTGTCTCCCATTCCTTCGCCAACGTTAAAATACCGTCGCTCTCTCTCTCTCGCTCTCGTTATTAGCCTTTTTTGTCTCTCTCTCCTTCTCCGATCATTTCCCCAGATCCATACCTCCGGTCGCTCCGATACTTCCCTAAAAAACCCTAATTTCTCCGATCTCTCCTTCTAAAACCCTACTCTCAGATCTAAACTTAATTATCTTCTTACTTCCACAGATCCGACCTCTCCTTTTCTTTCCGATATCAGGTACTTAATTTCCTTTATTATTCTTCTCAATTTTATTACATTCGATCTTAGTTTCTTTTATATGTTAATTTGCGATTACTATTACTGTGTATCTTTTAGAATTTTTGAAGAATTGTTGTTTTTGTTGTTTTGGTTTGTGTAGATTTGATCGTGTTGCAAAATATATAGACGGTTATTGAAAGAGGGGATTAGAATTTGTTTCTGATTAATTATGGCAGCTCCTGTGCCTCCAGGGGCACCTAGACCCGGCGCCAATTCACAACAACCACCACCAGGAAATGTTAATCCTAATTATCAAACCAATCCCAATTCGTTAGCTGATAACATGCAGAATTTGAACCTAAATCGGCCAGTTTCAATGCCCAATTCTGGTCCTAGGCCCTCCCCTTTTGGTCAACAACCTCCCTTTCCTCAATCTGGAGGTTCAGCTGGATTCCCCGGTGCCTTGCCGCCAATGGCACGGCCTGGTCCGCCACCTGGTATGATGGGAAGACCTGCAGTGCCTCCTACTGGACCACCACAATCTGCTTTACCTGCAAATGTACCCCCAGGGAGACCCCTTGGTCAACCTCCTGGTCACTCTTCCCCTTTTGGGTCTAGACCTCCTCCTGGTTCTTTGTCTTCTTCAACAGGTGGTGCTGTTCTACCTTCTAGCGCTTTCCCATCTTCAGGTACACCTAGCGGTGGAGTTGCACCACCAATGCCAGGTGCTCGCCCGAATGTTTTTATGTCATCTCCACCTTTGACTGGTCCAGCTGCGCCCCTCTCTCGTGCACCTGCTGGTCCTTTGAGTAATGGGCCTCCAGCAATTGTTTCGGGAGCTTTGCCTGGTGCACCCCAGTTTCCTCTTGCTCCAAGTGCTTCACAACCTCCTGTTGGACCTCCACTAACTATGATGTCAGCTAGGGCTCCTGCTCAGGCTCCAACCATGCGTTCTGTTTTGGGAAGTCCAGCTGTTACTTCCCCACCAGTTCAACCAATGCCTTCAGCATCACCATTTTCAGCTGTGCCTCAAGCTAGACCACCACCTCCAGGTTCTCCTTATGGACCACAGACTTGGCCGATGCAGCCTCAGCAGGTTAGTACTACAATCTTTACAGTTTATGCTTTCAGAATTCTTCCCATAAAGAAATGTAAACAACTGGAGTATATCATTGATTTTATTGTTGTTGAGTTGGTCATTTAGCAATCTGTATAAGGTGTACAAGGTCTTTGATTTCCTTTCTTTTCATAATGCATTTAGTAACTAAAATTTTATCTGCACCTCTTTGATGTTTGGAATTTTTGGCATTATATTAGTAGCTGTTAATTTGAAGAAAATCTAAAGCAATATAGAAATGAAGAAAGATTTTAGTAAACTTATAATGGAAGAATGAAAATTGATGGATGTGGTTTACTTTTCTACAATTAAATTGTTTATGCCTTGTAAATTGCTTTACAGTATATAGCTATGTTGTTCAAACTTTTTCTTTCTAATTATTATTTTCAACATCTCATCCATTCAGTATTCATCCAAAAAGATATTGTTTTCATTGAACCATCATAAATATTGGATTGGCTTGAGAATTGACATGCAGATATAATATGAGGTTCTGTAGCCAATTGCTGAAAGTTAAATTGTGCAGAAACTTACAGAACTGTGCAAAAATTAGGCATTCTGTTACTGTATAACCAATGGCATTTGCATAATAACAAAACCAATTGGAAATTGGTTATTGAACTTCACTAATTACATTGAATTTTATCAATTGGCATACGAAATTTTGGTGTTGGTGGATATTTAAAACCTTTGAGCCAGGTTTATGAAGTTGCTTGGAAATGGAAACCATTTTAAGGCATTCTATATGAGGTGCAGGAAATTCTAAGTACAGGATGTTTTGGCTTGGTAAGTGGTGTTTGGAAGTTGTTCACTCCCATCACTAATTAGATTCTGAATTTTTTGAATTGTTTTAGGGAGCCCAGGCTCCTCCTATTCCTGGATCTACTCAAGCACAACCTCCAAGAATGTTTGGAATGCCACAACCACCTACAAATCAAGCTATGACTACCATTCCACCTGCTATCGGCCAGCCGGGAGCCCCTTTATCAGGGCCATCGAAGATTGATCCTAATCAAATTCCAAGGCCCATTCCCATTCCAAGTTCCTCACCAATCGTGTATGAAACTCGCCAAGGCAACTCGGCAAATCCTCCTCCGGTAAAAGCTTTGATCATTTTAGAAGAACGGAAAGAAAATTACTTAATTCACTCAGGAATTTGCTAATTTGCTATTCCTTTTGATCTTCATTTAACTTAGGCCCATTGTTCTGGCTCTCTTTACTGTGTTGTCATTGCATGTATGCATAATGCAATCACAGCTTTGACATATAACTGAATTTTGAATTTTGTTTCTTCTCCTGATCACTTGTAATCTTTTGAAGCCTGCTACTAGCGATTACGTTGTCAGAGACACTGGGAATTGCAGTCCTCGTTATATGAGATGCACCATCAATCAGGTCATAACAAGCTATATAAATTAATTGTGGCTTTTTTTGGTACTCTTTTATATACTTTGATTAAGTTTGCACTGCAGTTTCACCACCAGTAATCTTTGTGATGTTTTGAGTGCTTATCGATTGTTCTTTCCATTTAATAGATCCCTTGCACAGGCGACCTTTTGACAACATCGTCTATGCAGTTGGCTTTGTTAGTTCAGCCAATGGCTCTTCCTCATCCGTCAGAGGACCCTATTCAAGTAATGCCAGTTGTACTTGTTCTTCTAGCTTGTTATGCAATCTGTCGGGTTGTCAAATGGATTTTGTAATTTGATCTGCTTATCATATTTTGAACATTTCTTACTATAGGTTGTGGATTTTGGGGAAAGTGGTCCTGTTCGATGTTCCCGTTGCAAAGGTTACATAAATCCTTTCATGAAGTTCATTGATCAGGGAAGAAAGTTTATCTGCAATTTATGTGGTCAGTATTAATCATCTTTGTGTGCTCATCTCATATATTTTGCGGTATCTTGTGTATTTTAACTTATTCTTATATTCATACCAGTCTGTTTCATCGTGTCACTGTCAAAAAGTGACAAAATTTCATTGATTAGTTGTGCTTAGACTTTGGGAGCTAAATAGGAGACTGGTCATAATAATAATGATTTGAGAGCTCTTTTTTGGTAGTAGCTGTAGGGTTCCTTAGATTACAAACGGATGCATGCTTCTATTCTTAGTTTGTTGGACTTTATCAGTTTTAAGGTTTCCTCTTTTCAAGCATAAAATGCTTTTGATATATCAAGCAAATACCATGACCAAAGAAATCCTTCTCTATTGCTGCTCTCTGATTGTGTTGCTGTAATGTAGTAAGGTGGCAATGTAATTGCTTGTACTATTTTCTTTCAGGGTTTACTGATGAAACTCCTCGTGACTACCACTGCAACCTTGGTCCTGATGGCAGGCGTAGAGATGCTGATGAAAGGCCTGAGCTGTGTAGAGGAGCAGTTGAATTTGTTGCTTCAAAGGAGTACATGGTTCGTTAACATTTATAAATTTGTACTTTTTAATTGATTAACTTTTAAATTTCTATCTTCTTTAATTGTAGCCCTCTCTATCTCTTTTTCTTTATTAAATGCTCAAGTATCAATTATAAGATAGATGTATGTGTGCATCTTTGGATCATTTATGAATGGTGTGATTAGTAAACATTTGATTAAAGCATAATGAGGATGATATGCCTATACCCAACTCAAAGCAATGTCTCCCCAGCAGGAAGATGCATTTTTTGCCTCACTTTTGTATCTGATCAAGTGCCATACTGTGGTAAAGTAGTTGAGATACTGGATCTTTCCTGTACAACTTTGATTAATCAAGCATTCACGGTAATATCCAAAAGATCAAGATGGCCAAAAATGACAAAGGTTGAATAATAATGATGATGATGATGATGATGATGATGATGATAATAATAATAATAACAGTTAAAAAATTGTGCTAACATTTGCTAGAATTTAATTGTGTGAAATTATTGTGATCAGGGTTCACCTGGGGCTTTCTTAGTTTCTTTATTTCTTGCATCTGCGGTTTGTCTTGTTTCTTTTTTAACTTGTAAGAAGATAATTCATTTGTTTGTTCTGAATTTCTCATGTCCAGGTCCGTGATCCAATGCCAGCTGTGTACTTTTTCCTAATTGATGTATCCATGAATGCCATACAGACTGGTGCTACTGCTGCCGCTTGCAGTGCCATTAATCAAGTCATTTCTGATCTTCCAGTGAGTTTCTCTAGAATCACTGGTCTTTGGTTCTTTCTTCTTATGGTTTACTTTTTCCCTATTCTCTTTGCATTTTATTGGCAGATATGGCGATTATATTGAGAAGATTATATTGTGTGTTTTGATCAATTATTTTTTTGTTAATAGTTAATTGCAAAAGGTTTTAGATTATTGTATCAAAATTGTGCATTAATTGTTGCCTGTTTATTGCTAAAGATATGGGCTTCTACTGTTTGTTTCCATTATCAGAACCGATCATGACTGTGACCTATTTTCTTGTTATTATTGTGTGAGTTATGCGTGTAAGCATTTTCATAGAAATAATTGTATCTCAATGCTAAGTTCTTGATCACCACTCTGCCTTGGTAAATAAGAACTGAGCTGTATTTTTAAAATGCATTTCTCCCTCTGGTCCAATTTTTAGTTTTTCTTCAGTTTCTTGATTGTGTGTTTTGCATTTCTTTGTTTGCTTGAAAATTCAAACTAAATTGTTTATGCATTAAAGAAAAAAGTTGAAACATAAATTTTTGTTGTAATAACAAAATAGAGGTTGTGAACTGTAAATGGCTCCACTTGACCTTTGAGTCAGTTTGGATATTTGCAGCTGAGGATTTTAAGCTTTGTTGTAGGTGAGTATCTAATGGTTGAAAATCTAATATGGATTGTTGATTTGGGTTAGTAATAGCTATATTTCGAATGAGATCTGTTTTCCAGTTTTGGTTGAGTTGATACATGGCTTGCATCTGCTGTTTTTCATTCTGAACACTCATACAAGGCAAGGAAATTCAGTTGGTTGAGGTATTAATTGCTTATTGCAGGAAGGTCCTCGAACTCTGGTGGGAATAGCAACATTTGACTCAACAATCCATTTTTATAATTTAAAACGGGCCCTACAACAGGTCAGTATTAGTTACAATCATTCATTCTATTTGTATCAAACATTCCATCTTCCTGGCTATTATTGTACTGAGTAGAAGATTCTTTTTCTTGGTTTCATCATGTGCTATATATTTGTGAAAGAGAAGTCAATTTAGCAAAAATGACTTAAAGAATATCCTAACATATTTAAGAGGTTTTAAGTATTTCTTTTTGTTAGTATTGCCATTGATGAAACTACGGCAAACTAAACACATTCTGGGCTGGCTTGCATGTTGGAAGCTTGAATTTGGTGCTACCTACAGGAGGGCAGAAATATGATTTTGGTGCTTGCAGTTTGGATGGTTCTCTTATTATTTAAGTGGTTTTATTGAGTAAATTCTATGAGTGGTTTAAGTAGCACACGCATATAAGAAAGGTGGTTAAACTGTGGAAATTATGTTTACTCATCTCAATATCTAAGATCGTGATAGTAACAGTAGTTGCTTTGACCTATCCCAAAATCCCCTGCTTGGTTGGTGGGGATAGAAAGAAACACGTTGCTAATAATGTGTAAAATGTATTTTGTGAATCCATGTTACTTGGGATGGTAACAAACAGTAGTTGCTTTGACTTATCTCAAAATCCCCTGCTTGGTCGGTGGGGATAGAAAGAAACATGGTGCTAATAACCTGTCAAATGTGTTTGTGAGCCCACATTACATGAGGGGATTGGGGTTGCTGTGAGAAGGTTTTATTTAACCTTCATGGTTTTCTTGAGGAGACCATCTCGCTTGGTCCATCTTCCTCCATTAGCTGTTTCTGTATCTGGAAATCGAGATTTTATTTTGAATATAACAGGAATGCGTTGTGTCCATTTCCAAATTTTATTTATCACTAAAAGCTCTTTGCATTTAATTTTTATATGATCTTTTTCTCTGATTTTATCTACTGAAGAACCTCCTGAAAATGTTAGCTGATTTTGATGTCTTAAATTTTGCAGCCATTGATGCTTATTGTTCCTGACATACAAGACGTCTATACCCCTCTTGAAACAGATGTTATCGTTCAGCTTTCTGAGGCTAGTTCTTAATATATGAGAATTTTTTTCTTATACCAGTTGAAGTTACTTAATTATTAATTTACTATGATGTCATATTTAAGACCTCTCAAGTATTTTGTTCTGACTTGGTTTTTTTTGTTCCGAGGATTCAGTGCCGCCAGCATTTAGAACTATTGCTTGAAAACATCCCAACAATGTTTCAGAGTAGTACAACTGCTGAGTCATGTTTTGGTGCTGCAATCAAGGTAAGTCATTACAAGTTTATATTATAAATTAGTATAGCATTTCTTTTGCTTTGCAGATTTTAATCCTTAATGAGATAACTTATATCTTTATCTGATACCAGAAGAGATCACTGGGGTTCAAGCCTATGATCACACAGTTTCCCGAACCCCACTGATCCTACTACCCGAGCTAGCCCCAGGTGGCAATGGGATTTGCATATGCTTTCCAAATTGTATAGCAAGTCAAATAACTTACTGCTATTCTATAGCTAGAATCACATGGTTTTTGTCGTAGGTTAATCTGTTTCCTAGTTAACAAGTGCTTTAATTATTGCTAGAATCTAATGAAGAGTGATTGCTTCATGGTTTTTAAAAGCAAAAAACTTAACCTCTGCTTAAGCAAATTATGATTGTAACTTTGGCTTGCTTTGAAGTATTTGGCTTCTGGTTTTGTACTTGATGACGAAAGGTCGATGACTGATCAAAGTTAGACTTTTATGGTTATCCTGAATGTAAGGCCTGATGATGATTAGAATATATGGTAATTCCTGTATACAAACGTGTAAAATTTTATATCTCACTATTCTATTTATATTTCAGGCTTCATACTTGGCCATGAAAAGTACTGGGGGCAAGCTTCTAGTATTTCAGTCAGGTAAGCCTATATACGTACAAAACATTTTCATGTTTTGAGATGTATATCAACAGTTCTTACCTCTTATACCATAAAAGTTGACGTATCTTTTTCTACGGTTCTCTAATGGATGTGTATATATATAATTTTCCTGACAGTCATGCCGTCTGTTGGCATTGGTGCCCTTTCTTCTAGAGAGGCTGAAGGAAGAACTAACATATCTGCTGGAGAAAAGGTTTGCAGATCTTTTTAAAATTGTTCACTCTCTATCTCTGCATTTTATTGAATAATGGTGCATTATTTTTTTATTTCTTTTAAGCTTAGAATAGTTGTTCTTTTAGGGAAGCAGTTATCCCTGCACAGTTACATTCAAAAATGTGGAACCTTGTGTTTGTTTGTCTGATTTCTGAGTTATGACTGTTGCATCTCATCTCTGGAACCTGTTTTATCTTTTTAGCTTGCATATTGAT
Organism: Gossypium arboreum; assembly: GCF_025698485.1. Lineage (NCBI taxonomy): Eukaryota > Viridiplantae > Streptophyta > Magnoliopsida > Malvales > Malvaceae > Gossypium > Gossypium arboreum. Next base: position 135,772,881 of record NC_069075.1, read on the forward strand.
TCTTTTGTGTGTTCAGAAGATTGGGATGGTTACTACATGAGAAGTTGATTTATTAATTGAAATGCTTCTCTATCTTTTGATGAATATATCGATAATCTTCTTTCAAGTTCCATGCTTAACCATATTCAAGTTTTCCTATCCGAAAGGTGATATTTTTGCAGGGCTACTGACTTGCTTTCTAATTCTTGTATTCTTTTTTAGGTTTTCAAAAGTTAGGCCTTTTGGGTGTGGTTATTGATTATATTTGCGTATAGTTATCTCATATAGTCACCTTTATGGTGGACTTGTGACTTTCACTTGACTGTGGGTGTGCGTGAGTCTCCATCTAGGAGAAAGAAGAAATAAGCAAAACGCTTTCATATTTCAAATATGATTATCTTGTTTTTATGCTCTTTCATATTGAACCTCCAATAATATATTTGTTTGTATGATGAGATTCCTAGTACTTGTTATTGAAGCTGGAACTACTTTTTTCCTGATGAAAGATAACATTGTGCTTCTGTTTTATAAACTTTTTTTCGTTTCTATTTGATTAGGAGGCTCATAAATTACTTCTTCCAGCGGACAAAATTCTCAAGACAATGGCAATTGAATTTGCTGAGTATCAGGTAAATCTCAAGTAATTTCTTTCTTCTAATATCATTGTAAAATGGTTAAAAAATTGTTTTCTGCATGATGAATGTTTGTTAAAATCATATTGGTTACATTACATTGATCTATGGCTATAACTGCTTTTTAGTTCTCTTTATTTTACCATGCTCTTATATTGCAATATGTGCCAGGTTTGTGTTGATGTATTTGTCACTACTCAAACATATGTCGACATTGCTTCCATCTCCGTTATACCAAGAACAACTGGAGGCCAGGTATTAATTGATATTTACCTTGATTTTTCCCGTTTCACTGCTTGATAATGTAATACAAATTGTTATCCCCCAAAACCCATACATGTGTAGAAATGCTGAATGTACAAGTTGGTTGTTACTCTTGCTGCTTCAAATTGAATTTCCACCTGCACTGTTCTCTCACTTTAATTTACTTTCTATAATTTTAAAGTCGTATTGAAAATTCTTATGTACATTATCCTTGACAAAATTCAAGCTTTTGGAATAAGTATTGCGATTTAAAATTATAACTTTTTAACAAAAACTGTTGAGACTAATTTGCTTGAAATTGTAAAACAGAGTACATTTTTTATTACAAATCAGCATTCACCTAAGTAGCTGTTAACCATTAATTCATTTAGGAGAGCATGCATGTTTGAAGGAACGTTTTAAAGTTTGCAAACTGCCTAGCTGCAAACCTTGCATGTTGGCTGGCTTTAAAATTCTATTCCAATTAGTGCCATCTCAGTAACTAACTTTTGGCCTGATGCATGTTTGGTGAAACTTGAGAGCCTGACTGTGTATTGATCTATTTATTATTCACTATCAAATCCGTAGTTGTTGAGCTTCTATGTATTAGGTCCTCAGTACCAGCAGAACATAGTTATTTTTTGAGTGGAAGACTCGCATTTCAACACTTTTCTCTCTAAATTACAGGTGTATTATTATTACCCCTTCTCTGCAGTATCTGATTCTGCAAAGCTCTACAATGACCTTAGATGGAACATCACCAGGCCCCAAGGTTTTGAGGCTGTAATGCGTGTGAGATGCAGCCAGGTATCATTTTCTGATGTTTTGTCTGTTTCATAAAGTGAAATATTGATAATTCTCATCACATTATGATGGTAATTTAACTTTGATCTTTTTCCCTTTTGAATACTTGTAGGGTATTCAAGTTCAAGATTACTCTGGAAACTTTTGCAAACGCATTCCGACCGACATTGACCTTCCTGGGGTTTGTGCTTTTTGAAAAATACTGTGTTATATTTGTCATTATTGTCTTTTAGCAATTTTTTCACTACAATTTTTGTCTGATTCTCAATTAGAGAATGATTGAGAAGTTGAGCTTAGGAAAGTATAAGCTTCATAGAGGTGATTGTTTGGGATAAAATGCTCCTACCTGGTGAATAGTCTTATTTCGTGAACTGATGTATTGAAGGATTTATTACTAAAATATTAGTTACATTCCCCCAGTGTTTGAAATTGAATCGATGGTTCTATAATCTTTTATCAAAAAGATTTTACATTTTTGTGGTGTTGTGATTTAAGTCAATATTGTATATGAATGCTTCTAGATGGTTGGTTTCGTTGTTTGTTATATGTTTGGTTTATAGATATTTTTCCGCATGGGCATGTTTAAATTTTACTTTGTTTTGTGTTCTGTTTGAAGAGTTATACCTTCATAATCTGTTTGAGGTGTTGAGTGTATGTAACTTGGTTACTTGAAGAAAACTGAGGTTAAGATACTGATACATCAATTCTTATATTAAACAATTTGTATGTAGTTTTCATATTTAGTATCATATAACCAATTATGAGATATTCCTTATTCAACATACTCCCAGGTCGCATATGTATTTATGTGCTCCTGTGGGCCATATTTTTAGAGCTCATGAATTTGGTTACTTTGCTTCTTATATGTATTAACTTTTTTCTTGAGAGAGGGGTTTTGCATGTTTTATTGCTAGGAGGGATTGTTGACATGATTAAGTTTCACCTAGCAATTTGACTTTTTTATCAATTTGTTTCATTCATGACCAATCCTTTCTGTTATGCAGATTGACTGTGACAAATGTATATTGGTAACCCTAAAGCATGATGACAAATTACAAGATGGTTCTGAATGTGCTTTTCAGGTTCTAACTTAATACTGCCTGGACTTTTAATGTCCATCATGCCTCCTTCCTTTTCTTTTAATTTCATGAAGTTGATAGGTCTAACTCTTCTATAATATTCTGGCTTTCACCTTCCAGTGTGCCCTTCTCTATACCACTGTTTATGGCCAAAGAAGAATTCGAGTTACAAACTTATCCTTGCCATGCACAAATATGCTAAGTAATTTGTTTCGCTCTGCTGACTTGGATACTCAGTTTGCATGTTTATTAAAACGAGGTATTTGAGTCTGCTTTGTACATCTTCCTTTACTTTCTTTTACCTATTTGGTGAGTTGCTTGTGCATGTTTATTGGTTCTGTCAATTGTTCTTTCCCCTCTTATGTTATGTTTTCTCTGCTTCAAACTATTATTTGAAGATTCTCCTTGTCTGCATGGTTTTTCAAATTATGAATCGAATCTTTTCTATACAGATGAGGTGTTGGTTTTTTATCTGAAAAAGTTTTTGAGGCATTTTTCTTTACTGACCATGTATTGCCTTTTTCTAATTTACCTTGAATGCAGCTGCCATTGAAATTCCTACAAGCCCACTTGTGCAAGTGAGGGAACAAGTGACAAATCTTTGCATCAACATTTTGTTTTCATATCGTAAATTTTGCGCCACTGTATCATCATCTGGACAGCTTATTCTTCCTGAGGCCCTGAAGCTACTTCCCCTATACACCCTTGGTATATATGTTTTTTTGCTAATTATATACCTGATTTCATTCTTAGATTATTGGTTATCTCATTCTCTTCCATTATTATTATTATCTTGAGTCAACCTGCATCTTCGAACTTCTTCTCTCTACCATTCTGGAATATACTATGGCAGTGGTTCAGTCATCTTAAGAAAAAAAAATTAAATGTTTTCCATTGGTTGATAATGTTGGTGCATTTTTTTTCCCCTTTTTCTTTTTTCAGCACTAATGAAGAGTACAGGATTGCGGAATGATGGCAGAATAGATGACCGGTCCTTCTGGTTCAATTATGTTTCCTCTCTTTCTACTCCTTTGGCAGTGCCATTGGTTTACCCTAGGATGTTTGCTATTCACAACCTTAGTACAAAGGTAAATATTTCTAGTTTTATAGTCCAGAGTATTTCAACCATGCTAACAGACAGTTTATGCTTGTTTGACAGGAAGGAGATGAGTCTGTTCTTCCTCCTATAATCCCTCTATCTAGTGAACATGTCAGCGATGATGGAATCTATTTTCTGGAGAATGGTGAGGATGCTTTAATATATTTTGGGAGCTCAGTGGATTCAAGCATCTTGCAACAACTTTTTGGCTTTACCTCAGTTGATGAAGCCCCTACTCAGGTTTTCTCTTCTTCTTCTTCTTTTCCTGAAGTGTGTATGTCCACATAAATCCTCATTAACAGGTTAATTTAAAAAGAAACAACTTGTGAGAATGCCCATAATCACACAAATTATTGAGCATCTCAATTTGTGTTTCCAGCCTGGTCAGATTTATGCATTGGCCTTGATAAGCAAATGTATTATTGTTACCCTAATTTGAATAATTTCGCTATTAAATGCTATAAGTCAGATTGCTCATTATATATTGAATCTGTCACATCCATGTTTTGATTTTAGTGGCTTTTAAACTCCTTTTATGATGGGACTTGGTCTTGCATTCTTTGTTTCCTTTTTGTTTTAATAGTGTGAACTTCTCTTTGTGATTTATGGGAGTATGTAATTTTTTTATTGGATGATAACTGTCTTGAAAGGTCTTCTGCTTGATAACTTAATTGTATGACACTCAAATAAGTGGCCTTGGATTCAATTGTTAGGATTATTGGGTTAGTGAATCTCCTGTAATAAGTTTGGAAGGAACTATGGAAAAGGATGGGAGTATTAATTTGTAATTAGTTGTTCATTGTTATTCTGTGTCTTGACCCTTTTGCATGCCTAATACGGACACTTACGCCCTTTTCTCAACATTTCTGTATGTTCAGTTTGTGATTCAGCAATATGACAATCCATTATCAAAGAAGTTCAATGATGTAGTAAATGTGGTTCGGCGCCAAAGATGTTCCTATCTCCGGTATGATTAATGGTTCTTTCTTTAGCTTTACTTTATTCCTAAACCAAATCTTTATTCCATTTATTTAATAAAAAAATTGAAGTATATCTCTGTTAATTGCATTTAATCTTTATATTGTTTCACAGCTTGACATTGTGCAAGAAAGGGGATCCATCAGGTCAGTGCATAAAACTTTCCCTCTCATGCAAACTATGATACTGCTTGAAAAATAATCTGTGTGGAATATTAGCCAAAATACATGTGGATAGGTTGACTAGGTGTATTATGCAATTATGACATTGTCATGACTTGAAATTGTTACATTTTCCAGGAATGCTGTTCTTCTCATGCATGGTAGAAGACAAGAATGCAAGCGGTCCCTCTTATGTCGAGTTTCTCGTACATATTCATCGGCAAATCCAAATGAAAATGTCATGATATTTCAAGTTTGATTGATTCAGCTCAGAGTACCAGATTTTTGTTCGGCATTGCATGGAGCACAGAGCAAGTAGTTGCATGTCAGATGACAAGCATCTAAATGGCTTCCAACTTGGAGTTTCTCATACATATTGAGTAGCAATTCTGAGTGAAAATGGGGCTTCTTTTTTTTCCTTTTTTTTTGGGGGGTTTATGCATTTATCAGTTTGTTTATGATCATCCAACTTTTGTGATGCATTTGGAGATAAGACGTATTTCTGATATTTAGGATCTCAATCAATTATTTTTTTTCCTAGAAACCCAATTTCAGCTAAGTTTTGCTAAATAGAGGATTTTGTAGTTTCACCCTACTTGATATTACAGTGGAAGTTACTTCAAGTAAAAATAATTGAATATATACATATATATATATATTCAGATTTTTGCTTCCCATTCGTGGGATTGTTTTTTTCTTGGTTTTCCCTTATTTTCCATTTAAAGGCTAAATAAACTTTACCTGGTGTATACTAGTGAGATTCCAACTTTAGTACTTGTTAGTAACTTGAGCCTTCAAAAAGTTTGAAATTTAAATTACAACATTTATGACCTACAGGGCTGCTATCTTCAGTCATAAAACATTTGTGTAATATACATTCATAGTAATTTATAGCTATAAGTGAAATCAAATAATATAATGTAGAAACAAAATCAAAATGAACAACTAGAGACTTGTATCAGAATAAAAGTCTGGACTAAAAACCAACATTAATGGTGAACGCCCCAAATCATTCACCTTCAATTTCTGTAAGGCCAAGGAAAAAGAGTTATAATGGTTGAATTGATTTGAGAATTATTAACTGTTCACAAAAAAATTTGTAGGAACATGCAATATAGCAAATTCCCATACCCTGTAAGAGATACTCCTGAGTTAAATTTGGCAAAACAAAAAACAATAGAGTGCAAAAGGAAAATAAATAATAAAGGATAAAACTGGATAAACAAAGGGTTAAATTTGGGAAAAGAAAAAGGAAGGGATAAACAAAAGCCAACTGACATGACAATAAAGCGTATATAAGAGTCGGTGATTTCTTGCTCCAAAAACCGTCATCAAGAAAAGCCCACTACTTCGACTAAAACACCTGTTTTTTCACTTACCAACAACCCCCTTCCCTCAAAAAACGCCCCATTCCCCAAATCCCCTTCCCATGGCTTCCAATTACTGTTTCAAGATTAGGCAAGAACAAGATAGTACATTAGAACAACTCTGTTCTTGGATCCCACACCATGTTTTCATCATAGGATTGGCGTTTCAATACGTTTCACCTCACGGAACAACCTTGGAATCCTTTCATCGATCACTCATATGTCGTCGAGACTGGTTCTTATCACAAGAGTACGGCCCAAAGGTGGTGTCTCTAATGTTGGCCAACACGGGTGCATCCCCAGACTTCCTTCGAACTGCCATTGATGATATATTGTCTTTTGCATGGGAGATTAACACCGACCCTTTTAACCTCCGACGCCAAACGATAACTTTGCTTGTCGAACTACTGGTTCAGGCCACCGATGATGATGGTTCATTAGCGGCGTTGAATTTCAAGCCGGCGAGTAGATCATTTATTCAGTCCTTGAAAAGGGTGAAATTGGGGGAGGATGAAGCTTTCTTGCCGTTGAAGAAAAGGGGGAGGATTGAGGGATTGAGTTCAAGGAAACAATGGGAATGTAGTATCTGTTTGGATGAGGTTCTGGAAGGTGAAGAAGTGGCGTCGATGCCTTGCGGACATGTATATCACAGCCACTGCATTTTTAGGTGGCTGGAGACGAGTCATTTGTGCCCATTGTGCCGCCACCAGATGCCATGTTAGATCGGATTTTCCAACCGCCATTTCACTTTCTTTTAGTAAGCTGTTGAATTTTCTTGACAGACTCGAATTTTTGGCTGTATTATATATAAGGCCTAATTGTAACTATTATTGACTATTTCTCTTCCAAAATTGGATTTTAGCAATCGTTTCGATCAAAAAAACAATTTAACAATTGAAATTCGATATGCAACATGTAAACCCAGAATTGTTTTTGTTCATAAGATTCCCAGAAACTTGAATCCAAGGATCCTTTTATTCTTCATCCATTATTTGCTTAAACTTTTACTTCCAAATTTAATAAATTAACAATTAATATTTTTAACAATTTAATCCTTTTTTAAATACTTAAGATAACTCATTGGGTATAATTTTTTCACAAAAAAGTGTAAAAATGATAAAGCAGGTAGAATATCTACCATTTTTATTTTATTTTATTTAAAATTATATTATCCTATCTAATCGAATTCGAAAAATTAAGTGTTGAATTTAAGTTATAAAATATATTTAATATTTTATTTAAAATAAAATATTAAATATAATTAAATTATAATATAATCTTAAATAAAATAAAATAAAATAAACCATTGAATTTATTCCCATTAAGTGATAAACTGGTATTTATCTACTTATCATTTTCTATAATTTTAATAATCTTCATTATGGTTTATCAAAGCGTTTAAAAATTCAGTTTAACACTTAATTTTTCAATTTATCAAACATAGAGTAAAAAAAATGTTAAAATTTAAATGATTCAATCCTGCTTTTTATCATTATTAAAATAATAAGAAAAGTAAAATTCCTTAATTGATTGTCTTTATTAATTAAATATTAACTAACTTTTCTATCAATTTTCTTATATATAACGTTTTTTATTTTCTCATTAAAATTTTTAAAACTAATTATTTAATCTTTGCTTTTTCATTGAAATAAAATATTAATTATTTTTATTATTGATAAAATTAATTTTTCTTATTAATGTATAATTTATTAATTGATTATTTTATTAAATTAAATATTTACTATTTTTACATTATTTTTTATTTACATAGATAAAATAAATTATTATTCATAAAACTTGAATAATTCATTCTCCATTATATTTTATTTATGACATGTATCTTTTCAAATATAAAAATCAATAAATCAACTATTATATCTTAATTTCTTATTAAAAATATTACTTATTTTCATTGCCGTTACCATCAATTTAGTTATACATTGTTGTTAATAAAATTTAAATTATTTGTGGAAAGAATCTACTTACACTAAAAATAGTTTTACACCTTTCATATATTTTTGTATGATTATTATGTTAACGATCTAACCATCATATTTCATATTTCATATTTTATTCATATAAATCATGCATATCAAATTTAACATAAATTAAAATTTTTAACTATTTATTTTATGTAAAAAATTTCAACTTTTCTTGATAAATATGACAAAATATCGGATCGATTCAAAATTTTACATATATGATAAGTACAATTATATTGATAAATTTAATAGTCGAATCATTAAAATATTAATCGTACAAAAAATATATGAAATGATTAAAATTATTTTAATAAATATATTATTCCTCATCTTTTATTTATTGTTATATATATATATATATATATATATATATATATATATATTAACTATTAAAACACTGTGATTTTGAAACCCCAACGGACATTAATACTGCTGCCTTTTAGAGGTAAGGTTAAGAAAACCTACAAGCAAGATTTGACACCATATGATATTGGTTGGAAACAATCCAAAATAGGATAATAGACATAACATAACTACAAAATCTACATTCATGGAATGTGATTGATATATTGAAGATAATTTATTTTTGGAGTCAACATGTCACGTTCGCATTTGATCTGATTGTTTAGTTTAAATATATGACATCATATTATATTATCGAAGCAACTCCAACCAATTCAATATCATTTAACAAATAACACAACATTCGAATAATTAAGTAGCATATAATTTTTAATTATTCGCACAAAAATAATTCAATAAATGATAATTGATCTCATGTATATATTTTTTAGGGTTTACACGGGGTCAAACATAGAGTTGGGATTCGAATTCCAACTCTTAATATCAAAACTTAATAACGTGTCTCGAGACAATGATACTATGTCTAGAGACAAACCTTCCTTAACTTACTATTTTGATTTGATACAGATATGTCTGAGGCATTAGGGATCATGTCTTGAGACATCCTGTCCCTATTTTCTTCATTTAGCCTATTTGTTTGAATGTCTCGAGACAAGTGATTATTGTGTCAAGACTTGAAGCATGACAAATCTATTTTAGTTTCAATGTGCCATTGTCTCAAGATATAGGACACTTAGTCTCAAGACTTGCATGGTTAATCTTGAGATCTAAACCAATAATATGTACTAATTGATAAAGGCAGGCCCTATGACATATCAAATATACCCATAACTTTATCCGACACTGTTAATAGAATATTTTCCTCTTTCTTTAATAATTAAATTACAATCACAAAAAAAATCATTAAATATCACATTTCAAACATATAACTTTATAAAATTTACTAATAATCATATCATTTAACTATACACTAAATTTATAAATTCATAGTAGCATTCAAAGTCTAATATCGTTATGGCACATATCGTTTATAATTTTCATTACATAATCACAAACAAAATTATATGCATATTCAATCAGTACACACTTTTGTGTTTAACTGAGTATATTCCACCTTATTTCAATTACCATCAAGTCCTCAAACATGAAAATATATATATATATATATATATATATATTACATATATATATATGTCATCAATTATATTTCTATTTTTAATTTAATTATTTAATAAATATAGCAAAAATAAATTATGCAAACACAAACCGATATTGCTATTCATGGCCTGCTATCACCTTAGATCCTCGACAATATAGTCTCATTTTCGCCCTACATTTGAGAATTCAATTACAAAAATAACAATAGTTGATATTCAACAAACATAAAGCCAACAATCAAGCATAATTGCTTACTTTACAAATAAATTATTTTTAAACCTTAATATCCGAAAATCCTTCATCTTTTAATTTTCTTGATCGGACCTTACCATTAATCATTATCAAACCTCAAAATTCCTATTCCTAGGTATTTAATGATACATAATTATCTATACAACTAAAACTTAATTCAACTTCAACAAACTCCACCCACTACAATTTTAACATGATTTTTAACATAAGTTAACTTAATCCTCTTCAACCATGACATCTAAACTTCCAATCCAACAATGGAGATATAATCAAAACTTAAAGTTAATTCATGAATTTAACACTTGTGCTATGTTTATCTATCATATATATCAAAATATCCAACAAAAATCAAAAGGAAATACTCATCAATTTTTAGTTATAACCTACGGCAGTAGTGAGAAATGAGAGACCAAACTTTCCTCAAGATATTTCGGTGGAGAAAGATCAATAACTAATTATGTTAATATTATAATTTTACATTTTAATTAAACATAATTAATGAAAATTCAATGGTCATGATTTTCTCAAAATTTCAATAGTGGCAATCAAGCAATCATTTCATTACAATCCACTAAACCAAATTTAATAATGGTTTTTTAGTCTTTTAATCCTTGGCTTAATTACACAATAAGGGCTTACATAAAGTTTTAACCAAATCTCCTCATTTAATTAACCTTACAATTTACTCCCTGTATTATTTGTATAATAACCTAATCAATATAATTACTAACTAATTTCATTTCTCACTCCCATATTCCACTCATGACGTCCTCGTTTCAACTTTTTAAATGACTCAAAATAATAAATTTAATCTTAAAATTGATTTTTTCGACATGGAAAGATACATTACAAAAACAATAGTTGGATGGTTTTGACTTTCTAATCATTGTAGTTAGGCTAATGTGTTCAAGTTCAATTCTCGTTCTTCATATTGAAAGATATGTCAAACAAGACATGCAACCAACACGAAAATTGTGATTCCAAAACCCCAAACAACAAGTAATACCACTGTTTCTGGAGGTGAGGTTGAGAAAACTTACAAGCAAGCTTTAACACAGTATGATACAACAAGAAACAATTTTAAGCAAGATAATAGAGATAACATGACTTGAAAATTTACATTTGTGGAATGTGATAGGTGTATTGAAAATATTTCCTTATTGGAATCTATCTAATTGATTGTTAATATAACACTTTTTACTTGAACCAATCTAATTGATTGCTAATATAACACTCTTTACTTGAACCAACAAAGAGTCCAAATAAACGATGCTATATTCGATTTTCAAAAATAATTTTTGATATTTTATTCACTTAATTTATTATTATTAAATTTAATTTCACACTTTAAACACTTCCAATTCATAATAACCAACCATCGAAGGAATTTAAATAGTTGAAATAACATAAAAAAAATAGCATATAATCATCCACATGTGAATCGAATTTCAACATTGAACTCAAATTTACTCAATTCAACCTGTAATAATTCATCAATATTTCTCCTCCCATATACAAGACTTGTTCCATTAACATAAACTTATGTACATGTGATACTATCAACAAAACAAAATGTTCTCAAAAGATTAATGTATACGATGTGAATTTCGAAACTACTCTTGAATTTTTAAGGTTGATTATGTGTTTTAGCGAAGTTGAAATTGTGTATTGATTGTGTGTTTGTAAACTAGGGTTGCCATAATTTCTAGAAAAAAGGTTATTTATAATTTTATTAATAATGATTTTTTATATTTTTAATAATTTTTATGATAATGTTGAATTGCATCTAAAATAACCTAAACATATTAGTGTCTAGATTCAAATGAACTTTGATGATTATGTCTCCAAATTCATTATGGGAATACAAGTTTAATAATTTTTTAGGATTTTTATTTTTTAAATATATATTGATGTGGGATGCCAAGTCAACATACTATCTATGTGGCATGTCACATGTCAACATTTATTAATGGTTACAACAATTTCCATTAACAAGAGGCTCTAGTTGTTTTTTTTATTATTATTACTAGATGTCCTATAGGATAAATTTTTTAAGGATTTATTTATTTTTTACTTTTTGTTCTAAGACTTTTTTTATAGATTTAATAATTTTTTTATTTTTAATTTCCAACATTTTTATATTTATTACATAATAATTTTCGATTAGGGTTATATTCATTGTAAATTTAATTATGAGCTTAATTAATCTTTTGATTATTTTATGATGTTTTGTTTCATTCAAAACCTTTTAAAAAACTATTTTTATCTTCTTTCTCATTTTAATAAAATAATAAAATTATTATGACATAATAATATGAAAAGTCATGATGTTCAAATCCAATTCGAGTTTGGGCTAAACAAAATATAATTACAATAAAATACAATTTGATTAACATTTTCTAAGTTCAAATATCATTTAGGTACCAAAAATAAATTAGGTATCAAGAGGCACAAGTTCTTAAGTTGAGAGATTAAAATATTAATGTTGTAAGAATCGGTTGTTAAACAAATTAGACCATCAATTTCCAAATAAAAATAAAAATCAGAAAAATAATAAATAATAATATAAACCCAAACATTCATTTTATAAATTATAATCACAAAATTAAATATTTAAATTAATAAAATCCTATTCAAATAGTTTTTAATCAATTCAATTATTTTTTATTAGTTCAATTAATTTTACAATGATTCAATCCTCTCATAATTTTATAATACGAAACCATCGATTTCTTATTTAACCGAATAGTTCAAACTCACAATCATATCAAATATATATATTAATACTTTCAAAATAAAAGGAGACTCACAACAAAATCTCCCCCTATTTTTCTCTCATTTGCAATTCCAAGGCAACTCCTTTTGCTCCTCCTTGCTGACGTTTAGCAACAAGCTCATAGGTCCTTTTGCTTATCCTTGCTCTACACTGCTTTTGCATCTCCGTCCAGTTGCCCAGCAGTTAAGCCCCTGTCGGCATCGTGCCTCATCCTAAACAGGCAAGGTGGTGCTTCCGCCCACTCATTACCTTGCTGCATCGTTGCTTTGCTTATGTCAGTCACACACTTCCCCCTATAATAGTTTGCAATGTCCTTTTTTCTTGAAGGAAGATATATAGTATAAAGAATTTAAATAGAATTTTTTTTTATAACTTGGTTAATTAAATTGGGTGATTACCTATTGAGTTTTATGTACATGGATATGGTAAAAGGACAAGACACTTTGAGCTTGAATTTGATGATGTAAATAGTTTTTATATATAATTATTACTTTTATATTTTGAGATAATTATAATTATTTTATTTTTATTTGTGTTTGAACAAATTTATTTGAAAAATATAATTTTCTGAAAAAGACTCGTAATGAACAAACATAGTTTTTGGATAATTATTATATTATGGAAAAACATAACTTAAGCCATAAATTATGTATTAAGTGACACTTTCTTTAATAAAAAACACATTATGCACATATAAAACTCAATAATGCTATTTTCATTATTCTATTTTTTTGTTGTTTTAAGACTTTTTATATTCTAGAGGCAAAATTAAAACCTAAAGAATAGTCACGCCTCAAGTCTGTATCTTATTTCCCTCAAATTTGTCTTCTTACACCACAAGTTTTTAACAATTCAACTGCTATCCAGCATCCCTCATTTCAAGCACACAAACGCCTCTCCATCTTGCTCCCTTTTTTTTTTTTTTTTTAATGTCTTTGGACCACTCGGATTTTGGTCTATTAGGTTCCACAAGAACTTAATTTTGTCTAAAATTCTATTACATCTATTGATTCAAGTTAGAGATATTTCTACAATCACGAGAATCTCTTTGCTCCCAATTTTGATAGGGAGTTTTGATTCAAGCAATGAGAGTGCTTTTCTGTGTCATTAGGTTTACTAGTATTTTGGGGCTTTAATGGGCATGGGATCAAACTTTCTCTATTCAATGTAGGTGAGTGAATCTATAACTTAATGGGCTTTTGGCTGGATAGGACTTGTGTTCCCGTTTTGCTTATACCTTTTCTTTGCTAAATGAAGTTTCCATAAAAAATAAAAATAAAATAAAAGGCCCACTCATTTCTAGAACTCATTTCTAGAACCTTACACTGCCCAATACCTTGATGCCGAAGAAAAACCCAGAACTCTCCACTTTGCTCCTTTTTTAGCTTAAACTTCATATTCCTACACTTCCGTTTTCATCAATAAAAGGCGAAACCCAGCCCCCGCAAGAGCTTCAATCAAACCCCAGAAGAACACAGGCAAACAATCCTACCTTTCAAAAACTAAAAGGAAGAGAAGATGTTCTTTTTCTTTGTGGGTGGATTAGAGCAACAAGCAAGACAAGTGCTGAAATCAGGTGTGGGAAGGTGCATAAACTGTGGTTCCAGAGCTGATCTTGTGGAGTATGAGAAAGTATTGAAGCTTTTCTTTGTGCCTGTTTGGAGATGGCCTGGGAAAGACCCACTCTTGCATTGTAACAATTGCAAACTTTTCTTCCCTCAGGATTTGTCTTTTCCACCTCCCAAGATCGATTCTTCATCTGCTGCCGTTTCAGCGTCTCTGCGTTGCCGTTTTTGTGACAGGCTTGTTGAGCCCGAGTTCAGGTTCTGCCCCTTTTGTGGCTCTGCTATCTAAAATTTTCCCTTTTGGTGAAGAACCTTGATGGGGTAATAAGGGGTTTAGATTGCTTCTGTATATACTGGATTTTTAGTTTCTTTCTTGTGTAATAAGGTGTTGATTAGTATATCAATAAATTTTATTGATAAAGTATCATACATGTCTGCCCATTCAAACACCAATGATAGGAAAGACAGGCTCATATAAATGCTTAATGCCACTGACATGGTCTCGTTGCTCAAGTCTTGAAAGACAATACAAAAGCAAAAACTGACCATATTCTTGAAGAATTTTCAAGTTTAGCTGCTTTCAAAAGGTTAGTCATAAGCACTATCACGAGAATGGTCTATCATAGCTACCAAATGTTGTCAGAAAGTCATTTGGTTATGTAGCCAAGGGGGGTTTCAATTTTCAACTAGGTTTTTAGCTACTCAAGCCCGCTAATCCACTACCCAAATAATGGAAAAATGAGACATGCCTCCGTGACAACATTCTATATGATAATCTTGTTGTCGTTGTTGATGAAAGGTAAAAGCATACATGAACCTGGTGAAGATGTGTTGTGCACTCTTTGGTACTTTCCCAGGCTTTGATATCCCGACGTCAACAGTACCAAACCCGGTGGTCGAAATTCCATATCAATAGGATAAGGGTCCCAGTATCCTTGGAGCCCTGATGACGGTGTATAGAACTTAACCAAACTGAGATGTTCGAATACCAATAAGGAAGATACTGTTTTAACACAATGACTTCATCTTCACATTGTGCAATCGCGTTGATGGCAGTTTTAAACATTTTCCATCTGATGTGTATTCCCACTCTGACACATGTAAAAAAATGTTTCAAGAACTAGAAAGTTTTATTCTACAACTGGTTAAACACATTGATGGACTGGATATCAGTGAAAGCATATCTTAGTGTGTAAACCATTCATCAATATGTCTTTCCTTTTCAGAAAAATACGATACCGAGTGGCTGTAAACTTCCTCAAATCTTACGAATGGTGGTAGGGACATTGGATATGACCTTTCACTGAACCAAGGTGCAGAGGACATGCTCTATGTGCACGGGTGTTCTGGAAAACTTCTTGATTTGCCATTGTTTCCACAAAAAAGAACCCATGGCTCGAAGCAATCAATTTGAATCCGAACGTATTGTGGTTGTTCTTTTTTTACTATTATCATTACTATGATGCTTATGGTAATTAATTCAAGTCTGACCCAGAATCATTGGATTTTTCTGTAATCCTTGTTGCATGCTTTTCCTAGTAGAAATTATAAGAATCACAGTTTATCTACCTCGCAGTTCCATTAACCTCTAATTTTGGCTACTTGTATGTGAGCTTCTGCAAGTTCTCCTTGCAATTCTGTGAGCTCCTCCTTCATGGTGCCCATAGACTTGAATTCACGAGCCAAAGTATTCAACACTTCCACTGCCTACAAGCACATCCAACAAGCTAACGCAAATAAAAGCTTCCCAAAAGATTAATAGGTAAAGAGATAAACATCGAGATTGAAAAAGACCTTTTAACCTTTTCATGAAGAAGCATGATTGTGAGCAAATCTTGTCCAGCCCACCAGTCACGGTACTGAATATCATATTTGGCCACTTCCAATGCCTGGCACCCCAAAGCCCCATCTAACGCCCTGAAACTGCACCAATCTCTTAATGAAGCCATAAAATCAAGTACCCATATCACTCAAGCAGACAAAGAAGAATATTTTCCAAGGTTGAAATGAAAGCTACCCAAAGACTAAATTATTAAGGTAAGAAAGTGTGCACACAAATTTAGCTGAAACAATATACATTTATTTGGTCTAAAGCTTAATTTTCAGCAGTGAATGCAAGTGCCAATATGCGCGATCTTCGATTGAGACACATATCTTTGTTCTTGTGGGGCTCCTTGCCACCTCGGATGTGTTGGTGTTCGTTATTTCCTTGGTCCAGGTTTTAGTTTAGTTTCCAGTTATTTTTCGTTCCTTAGCAAAAATACAACTTCTGGGGTTTTCTTTGGGTTCTTCCATTACAAAATGTAATCCTAGCAGATTCCTTTGATGTTGCAAGCTTCAACACTTCGATTGAACCTTGAACTCAAAATAAGATGGGAAGTACGTTATTCAAAAAATTATGTTTTTGAGATTCTCTTTTCTATGAAAGAGACCACAAAAGGGTCCTACCGGGAGTCGAACCCAGGTCGCTGGATTCAAAGTCCAGAGTGCTAACCACTACACCATAGAACCTCACTGGTAACAATGATCCCTATAAATATTAATAACTAAAAGAAATTTTAAATCTTGTGCATTTGATACATGTTAATTGGTGAAACCACCGTCTAAATATAACCAAAATAATTTAGTTCCTATACTATTTAAAGGAATTAAATAAGATTAAATTATAATATAATTAACATTTTATATTTAAAAATGATATGAATTTTTTATTTGCAATCCAATTTTGAATAAAACATTTTATTTATAAAATCATAAAAACTTTGAAAATATTAACTTCGTTAAACAATAAATGTTAATGTTGTTGACATTTGATATTATTTGATTCTTTTTATTAGTACAAAAATTAATTTAATTCGATCTCTATAATAAAACAAGAAAAATCCATCATCTGTGGAAGGAACTAATAGAGTAAGCTTCACTTGCAAAAAACAAATTTGAACGTAACACTAACATTCTTTTTGCCTATAATTTTTTATATTGAGAGGAGTTTAGTTTACAAAATATAAGATTATTCAATACATTATCATATTTGGTTTATTTAGTTAGAATATAAAATTTTATTATTTGATTAACAAAACATTAAAAGCACATTCCATTAAGTTGGAAAGAAGTCAAACAATTTGACATTTTATTATGTAAATTATTTCTTTTAACGTCGATGAAATTTTATAATTGCAATAAAATTAGTAAAATAACATTTATCTCTCAAAATATTAATTTAAATAATAATAAATAATAATTTTTCTTATAAAATTAAAAAATATAATAAGTATATGTATTTTTAATTGGCATTGAAACAAATTTAGCCTTTGATATTTACCTATTTTATCACTTTGGTCCTCTTTTTTTTTTTTATCACTTTGACCCACAACTTTTAATTTTTAGTCAAATTATTTTCTTTTAGACGAAAAAGTTAATTGAACTGTTATAATTTTAATAGCACAAATGTGGCAGCCTATGTGGCTATCTACATGATCTAACATGAATAATTGTTCTAAAACTTTTTTGAACACTTTTGTAACTTGTTGAATTTTATTATTTTTATGAAGTATACATATTAAATTTTTAATTGTCCGATTAACTTTTCTATTTAAAAGAAAACAGTTTGATTAAAATTTAAAGTTGAGGATAAAAGTGATCCTAGAAAAGAGTTAAACCAAAGTGACAAAAATAATAAATATTAAGGGTAAATTTATTATTATAACTATTTAATTCAAATGTAAAACTATAAAGTGTTAAGTAAAGTTTGGTACAAATTGAAGGTAATATCCAGATATTTAGATACGTTAAAAAGGACAAATAAGGGTTACTCAATTAAATTAAATTTATAAAAGAAGGGTAAACTTTTCATAAAATCAACATTCCATCCTAAATCTTACACAACCTAAAGAAGATGTGGTAACGAGATTATCCCTATATTACCACATTTTAATATGATATTCTTAACTCAAAATAATCTTCAAAATCCAAACAAAAGATTGTTATTCTATAATCTTAAATTGCCACTTCAATTTTTGAGGGCCAATTTTATGTTCTTACATAATATTTTCACGTTTAGTGCTCAAAGATCATTGTTGGTAGAAATATAATATTGCATAATGTGATTTTCATGTTCCAATTTCAAACATTAGCATGAGGTGGTAATCTCGTATTCACATTAGTGTTAAAATTTAAAAATATAGAGGTAATTTTAAGTAATTTTATCTTTTGCTTTTACTATTTAAATCAATTTAAAAGAATTAAACTTGTTAAAAAGTAAATTTTATAACAATAACAATTTAATAAAATATACTCTTTAATAATCTTATATTTTGACAACCAAACATTAGAATCTTTCGTACTAGACAAATAAGCCAAACTAATCTATCTAGTAATAATATCAAGATTTCAAAATATAGGGGTAATCTCTATACCGGCTCTTTCTTAAATAATGTACGATTCCAAAGGTATTCTTCATGTTATGATATTTTTATCGAGGGGCGAAGTCAGAAAAATTTTTTAGGGGGGCCGGATGAAATTTTAATTTTTTATAGTTTACATCTTTATAATTTGTAAAGGATTAAATCAAATTTTTATAATTTTAAGGAGGCCAAAGTGTAATTTTACTTTTACTAATTTGAAACTTTTTAAAAAAAATTAAGAACCTAAAAAATAATTTTACATTTTAGGGGGCCGGGGCCCATGCCAGCCTCCTGCCTTCCCCCTGTTTTTACCCTTCCTTTTTATAATTTTGGTTAATTTTATCTCTTCATTGTATGACTTTTTTTTATATATATTAAGTAAACATATTATGTATATATTTTTCTAAATTTATTATAATATTTCAACTTAATATATTAACAAAAATAGATAAAACTATTGGTTATCATATTTAATATAAATAGTATATTAAGCAAGTTAGTTGTAAGATGTCTAATAAAATTATAGTTGGAATTGAGATCTCATCCAAGAGAAAGATATCAAATATCTGGAATTTTTTTTTGTGAATTATATAAAATGATTGGGAATTATTTGATCTTCTTTTTCCAAGTAAGAGGCGAAACATAATCAATTTAAACTTAGATAAAGGTGAATTGTAAGGCATGAGACAACCCATGAAACTAATGAAGGATTACTCAAAAAGTTAAAAGATTAGTAATCTGTTTTAAAAATCAAACAAATTCGATATTATACATACTTGAGGAAGGTAACCAAAAAAAGAAGAAGAAAGAAAATAAGCTCTTTACTTTTATCACTTAGGAGCCATGCGGGATGAAAGTCTCATGAGAGAAAAAAGTAAAGGATCCTCTTTTCGACTTTGACTCTACCACTCCAGTCGCATTTTATGCTATTTTTCCATTTCTATAGTAGTATATATAGGAATAGATACATAATGAGATTTAAGTTTCTATAATAAAATGAGAATATAAGGAATCCAAAGGAAGAGCTCTATTAGTTTCGTACCAATATCTTTTGGCTAAGGTTAAAGAACTAAACTTGTAGGGACGAAATTATAATAAGGATAGTTTAATAAAATATATTTTAGATAATATTATATTCTGTAAATTAAACAATAAAATTTTAAGTTTCAACCAAATAAACCAAACAAAAAATATAAATTACCTAAATAATATAATATATAATCTTATTATTAAAAATAATCTTACATTCTATCTTCTCCAAATATACATAAATATAACCTAAAATCATAATTTTGAATACTCACTTCAAGCAGCAGTCTTTGTTCAAATATGTAACTTAGGACCTAACGTCTAAATCGGGTTGTTTTAGCAAATTTATGGGTTCAATTGGACCTACCAGCTCCATCAATTGGTCAACTGGTCAATTGCTTCATCCAATGTCACCTAGAAACTAGAGTCTTCATATTTGAATTCATAAGAATGATTAAAGAAACATGTGCTCTTTAATTACATACTTTTTTTGAAGGATCATTTATTACTTATTCCAAGAACAATGAACATTTTATATTCCTGCTTTGGGAAATTTAGAATCCAATGAAAAAACAGAATCCAATGGTACAACAGAATCCATATCAAATTACATGTAACCATGCAGGCCAGACATAAACTTCATTTGCAAGCCTTCATAAACAAAGCACTGCAGCAAAACCAACAATATTAATTTCTTCCTTTTTTCCCAAGAAACTAACCACAGTGATTAAAATGGATTAGATGATCAACCACAACTAAATAACTTCTTAATAACTTGAAGGAACTTGCTGTATTTTTCTTCAAAAGATGGAGAAACTATAGCCCCAGGTACTGGCAATTAAGGTTCTCAACTTCAAACTTTGTATCCAGAATCCAGACAACCATTCATTTATATATGAGACAACCTAAAGGTGAACTAGTTAATGGTGATTAACAGTATTTAACCACTACCTTTTCAAATGACAAATGATTTCTTTGGTTTTACACTAATCTAAATCTCTTAAATTTCTAGTTGGATCCCATTCTTACTCCGAGTGAAAAATTTTGCGAAACCATTTCGGTTCTTCTCTAAACTGGCATGAGTTGATGACACAATTGAAGACGAGGATGAAGATGGCGGTGTGTTGCCATTTCCATCATTCTTATTTACTTGAGGGCTAGAATGGTCAGCACCAACTCTTGTTGACTCTGGATCTGCTTTAGGTGAATATGTTTCATTAGAATGTAACTTCCAAGGTTCACTGGATTTCGGAATCAACGACACTCCTCTAGAGAACTCCGGTATGCTCGTGGTGTCAATTAAAAAGTCTTCAAGTGTCGCAAGAGATTTCAGTTGCTGCCCTAAAGATGCTATTGTTTTCTGACACTCAGCAAGTTTTCCAGCAGCAACAGCCAAATCCTCCTGCCATTGGGTCTCATGACCATCAGAAAGATGCAACATACCATAACTTTTAACACTCTAATAAATTCGATAATTGCATAGAGATGTCTTATGCTAGTGTAATTTCATCAATGCATGAAGCCTGAAGAGTTACCTGTTTTATCTTCACTTCAACGTTCGAGTTTGCAGTTTGCTGGAGCTCAGCTTCCTGTCTCGTTCTTGAAAGCTCTTCTTCCAATTCTTGACACTTCACTGTAATCTCTGCTGACAATGCCTTTTCCTTTTCAACTTCTGTTTCCAATGAACCAACCTTTGCAGACATCATCCGAGCCTCTGCTTCAATGCTAACAAGTTGAGACTCGAGAAGCTGCTTTGACTCATTTGCATCAGCTGAAATTTGCACTGACAGTGCCCTTTCCTTTTCAATTTCTGCTCCTAATGCATCAATCTTCGCTGACATTGTCTCTGCATCTGTTTCCATGATACTGAGTTGAGACTCGAGATGTTGCTTTGCTTCACTTGCCTTGCTGAGCTCTCTTTGCAACTCCTCCAATTTTAATTCATTGTCCCTCAACTCTAGTTCCGATGCTTCTAGACTTTCTTGACTTTCGGCAAGAGCAATTTCTAGTTCAGCTTTCTCGGCTTCTATCTTCTCCAACTTCTCTTCAAGTTCTGTTGTTTGATGAATCATGGCTTCAAGCTCAGCCTTCAAAGAGCTGTCACCATCATTGGATTGTTTGACTGTAGCTTTTGATTCAAGACATTGATTTTCATTCTTGGTATCAGGTAATGCAGCAAGTTGCTCCATCTCAAGAAAATCGTCCATGAGATCAATCTCAATAGAAGAACTAGGGACATTTCTGTTGATGACCTTTTCGTTTTTGAATTGATCAAGTTCAGCAATTAAGGCTGACGCCCATGAGTCGGAACAACTAGGTTCTCCTTTGTTTGCCTCCAGGCCACTCATCTTTTGGGTATCAGTGTCCACCACATGCAGCCGTTCTCCGCTGTCGGATTGACTACCCATGAAGGATTCAACATTAATTGAGGAGGCAGGGGATTTACAGTCATTTGTGAAGGACAATTTAGAGCCTATGGCTTTGAGTCTTCGGCATTCTGCTTCAAGCTTTGCGGCCCTCTTTATGCTCTCTAAGTGTTGTTTACTAGCTGTTTCAGCTGCTTGGGTGCTTAACTCCCTTTCAATTGTTCTGATTTGCAACTCTTCTAACTGAGATGAGAGCTCAAGCTTGAGGGCTGAATTTTCCTGCTTCAAAGCTTCAAACTTATGCAAAAGATTGGGACTGAAGGGAGGAGGGGGCTCAGACTTAACAGATTCGGCTTTATTTTGGAGCTCAAGCAACTGGCTTTCGAGTTCAAATTGGGTAGTTTCCCAGTCCCGGGTAGTCTTTGCGACAGCTTCATTGATCTTCTGCTCCTGCTCCTCTCTTGCTTGTCTTAACTGCCTAACACATTCCTTAAGAGCTCCATCAAGATGAGTCACCCGGTCTTCCAATGCTGAGTTTTGCTGAACTGCAGTCTCTAGTTTTTGCTTTAATACCACTACTTCATTTTCAGCTTTTTCCCAACCTGAAGTTCAATAAAAAATATAACTAGATTATAGTAAGTAGACTATAACCAAGAAAACAAAGATGGACGGAAAAGAAAAAGAACCATTTAGAACAAGTTCCCAAACTTGCAAAGTAATACCTGCAATAGCTTCTTCGGCAACTTTGGCATGTTGCTTCACCAAATCCTCTTTGGCACTAACATTTACTAGAGCAGCTGATAATTTCTCTGTCAAACTCCTAATGCTATCATTAACTTCTTCAGGAATGGCTGAAGCTTTTGACGACACTTCCGGTGATTTTGTGCAATCATTAGGTGATGATGCCTTGAAAGCCTCCTGATTCAACAAATTAGAGAGATGAAAATCAATCTGAATTGGAGACAACCAACTGGATCTGGTTCAAATTAGAAAATTATCTCCTTAATAGAAAACTCGGGCACAATTTCAACTCATCGAAATATAACTGCTTTAAGCTTTATTCTATTTTCTATTTACATCTGATTGAAATAAGCATATCTTTGGTGAAGACATCGGGTTATAATTTTTCCAAGAATACAATTTGAGAGCAAAGCAGCTCAGACCATCTCAAAATGGAAACATGGAAACTTTAGCCGGAGATGAGACTGTAACTACATTGTCTCTACCTGTCTTGTTATCATGCTTCACACGATGCTTTCAACCGACAGGCAACATGTACCTTTAGAAAATGCCTACTGAATAATCATGCAGGTTGCTTTATATCAACTTTCACCTTGTTCAACTAAAACTAGTAACTTTTCATTTTGGACAATATGCTTAAGGTATCAGATTAAAAGATGCATTACCCAAAAAGATCATTTAATTTGTGCCCTCTAATCCTAATGGCAGCATCACTCATTGCACCAAAAGCACCTTAAAACACAGTTTTAACCTCCCAATATGCTTTCCTCTACTTGATATTACTTCTTTTGCCTAAGTAACGGCAGAAGAACTTCAAGCAATTGATAGGTAACTAACATGATTATCAGATGAAATAACCCCATTACCCCCATTAATGTCTTACTATAGATATATCAACTTGACAAGAGAAATAGAAGACAACTATGTTGAAAAATATGAACTGTAATTCAGTGCTATAAGGAAAAGGAGCATAAGTCGAAACTGTCATCAAGGAATTTCTGGCAGTTGAAAAAGAGAGATGGATTCATACGAATGATATAAACAAAGTTAAGCATGAATGATACAAACAGAAACTCTCCAGAATTCACATTAATGGGAGCATAGCTAAAGAATCTAGTAACTAAACCATGAGAAGAAGAAAGAAAAGTATATAAGCTAAAATTGATGATGATTAAGGATGAGATTATCCAACTACCTGATCATCTGAAAATCTCTCGGACTGCGACGATATTGATCCGGAACTTTCAGTTTCACCAGGACTTCTCTCAGAAGACTTCCTCTTCCACAACCAACTCTTTTTTTCCATATCAAACTCCAATAGTCCAACAGCAATCAGCTCATCAAGGACTGTTCATCTGCAAACACAAAGACACAAAAAAGGAAAAGAAGCAAATCATTGTTCGAATGTCACCACATAGTTACCAGAAAATCAATCTTCTCAAATAAAGATAAGAAGGAACAGCCTAGGACAAAATCTATTTCCCTAAAAGAATATGAGCAAACCTTTAAAAAGCAAAACATTTCAACAATCTAAAACATTAAAAAAAAAAATCAACAACATTTCTGGGTTTAATATTCTCTCTCAGCTTTGCTTCAAATCTAACCCTCTTGTCTCTAACTGTCTCCACTCTCCAGCCTAAACAGCAATTGATTGAACTTTTAAAGAACCCCCAAAAAGCTCTTTAAATTTTATAGACTGCGGCAGTTTTAATTACCATCAATAGTACTTTGAAATGTACCGTAAAGAAAGCTCACTTACTTGAATCACAAAACTGGAACTACCCATCTAATTCTATCAAATCTTTTAAAAACCACACTACCAAGAAAAATAAAATATAATTAATGTAACAGTAGCTGGAAAAAACAAACAATAAAAAAAAGGTCCCCAAACTTGAGGTACAAATCAAAGCTAAAAAAAGCTCAAAAAGCTGTTCTTTAAAGTTCAGCAAAAACTAAATAAAACCCAGATATGCAACCAACTGAAAATACCAAATAAAATAAAACAAAAGGAAAATTTTGAAGGAATGAGAGCAGCTGAACTGACCCAAATCAAATACCTTTTGAATAGGATTCAGAAAAGAAATTAAAACCCAAAGTTGGATTCAGATTTAAAATCTCAGTGTTAAAACCTTAAAACAAACTCTGGGAGGAAAAATCTCTGGAATGTCAGTAGCTAATCAGCTAAAAGAAAACAATACTCTAACAAGGAACAAGCTTTTAGATAATGCAGGCTTCTATATTTCTATTCTATTTCTTGGCCTTTTCAATGCTTTTAAATTTTTTTTTTCTTTGGGTTTTGTTTTTTATTCAAATTAATATAGTATAAAGGTAGATGGAAAGATTAATAAAATCTTAAATTCAAGTTTTAAAGTTGGAAAAGTGCTTTGTCTGTTATTTAAAACTTTGATTACGGGAACATTACCATCCTTTTAAAAGGAGTATTAAAGTATTAAACAAAAGATAAACAGCATGTGATTTCTGAATGTGATGATGAGTTTAGCCTCAAACACAAGGACCAACTTTTTTCAGCTTTTCCTGTTTCTTGCTTTTTGGTCCTTAAATCAAATTACTTTATTCATTTAGTTTTTGAAATGAAACTGGGCTTCATCTTCCCTTAGAACATTAATGGAGGCTTTAATTGAATTTGTCTGTTAAATGAATCTTTGTGTGTGTCTGTCTACTGAGTGTCTCAGTCTTAGCCTTTGCTATTTTTAACTGTTGTCTTCTGTGTGGGTTTGATTCATTTCATCACACGGTTCAAATTTGGAGAAGAAAATGTTGCACTTATACTTTCTTTCCGATTGATTTATTAATTAAATGGAAAAATATTTAAATATTATGTTAGTGAGTCGATTGAGTATAACTCGATTGATATGTGTATTACTATTAATATAAAAATACGTGAGTTCGAATGTATTGAAGTGTATAACTAAACTTAGAGATCGACAACTTAATTACTACCAAAACAGGTACACTTATCCCTTATGATTTGAAAAATATCTGTTTAATCCCCTCAAGTTATAAAAAATATCATAAATCCATTTGAGATTTATTTACTAAACAAAATTTAAATAAAAGACAATTATGTCATTGTTATAATTTATCTATGTATTATTTATTTATTTTTAACACAAAATAATAAAATTTAATTAGATATTGATGTACCATAAAATAAATATATTTTATTTCTTTTATAATTTTTTTATATTTCAATTAAACTGAAGTATTTTAATTTTATATTTAATTCTATTATGTATTCACCTTGAGATAAATTAATGAAGTTATATTTATGTAAAATTAATTAGTTCTCATTATTTAGAAGATTTTGATGGAAAAGAAATAAAATATAAAAGAAAAAAATGATTTTTATCTCAAAGTGTCCTCATTTGAATGGAGAGGTTAAGACCTTAAGAATTTTAAGTCTTAAGTAAATTATTTGTAGATTTTAAGTCCATATTTATTTTTGTGTATGTCCTACGGGTTCTATATTTGTATGGAAAATAGTCACTCAATTATGTCTATTATTTTTTTTATCACCCAACTATTATTATTTTTATTTAGTCACTTAATTTTTTGAAATTAAATATTTTAATCACTCTCCCATTAATTGTCTTTTGGTGAGTG
Source organism: Gossypium arboreum (assembly GCF_025698485.1). NCBI lineage: Eukaryota > Viridiplantae > Streptophyta > Magnoliopsida > Malvales > Malvaceae > Gossypium > Gossypium arboreum. The sequence continues at coordinate 135,799,482 of NC_069075.1, forward strand.
GCAAGAAGTTTATGTGGGCTTTTTTTGGGCCTAATAACGAATTTAGCCCTCCAATATTACATACTCTATCAATATCATCCTAGATCTAAAAAATTCGACAAATTTAACCCTCAATGTTTACAAATAATTTTCTTTTATTTTTAAAAATTAGAACTAAATTGATAATTTTTCTAAATGGTGAGGATAATTTGATTGATCTTTTAAAATTCAAACTAAAATAATAAATTTAGCAAACATTGAGAGTTAAATTTGTTGAATTTGTTATATTTATGATTAAATTGATAAAATTTGTAAATACTGGAGGGCTAAATTTGTTATAAGGCCAATAAAAAAAGTCTATGTCAACTTTTCGTCACTCATCTAACGATAACTAATGGAAGAGTGATTAAAATATTTAGTCTAAAAAAGTTGAGTGACTAAACTGACAAAATTAATAGTTAGGTGACCAAAATAAAACCAAAGGCATAATTGGATGACTATTATTTTAATTTACCCTATATTTATTTTAATTTAGGTCTAGAGATATTCTAGTTAAAAATCCAATCATGATTAATTTTGGTTGTAATTATTAAAATGCATTTTTTGTAATTGCAATTTTTTTGGGTGTACTTCTAACTTAAAATAAACTTACATATATAATTGAAAATATATATTATATTTAACATATTATTAAAATATAATGAAATTTAAAATTTAATTTCACAATAATTAAATTATCTTTATAACTAATTAATTTTAATTTTTTAATTATAAAATAATGATAAAATATAAAATAAATAAAATAATAATTAAGTAATTATAGGTAAAATTCTCTTTTTATTTTAAAATCATTTAATACATAAACTCATCAAACCATAATGAGATAAGTACAGAGTAAGTGAATCTTTTATCAAACTGATTACAATTCCCATGGCAAAAGTACTTTATAGATTCGTTCATTATAGTGAGGAATGTATTTTGGTTTTTATATTTTAAGAAAACAAGTAAATTATGATTTTTTGTAATAATTGAAAAATTAATAATTTTATGGCGTTGAGTGAATTAAATGATGTGATGTTAATTTAAAATATGATATAATACATTTAAATGTTATGATATGTGTTGATCTGATGGATAGGGTGTTTACTGTTTGAGGTGTAACCTGAATTCGAGTCGCATTAATTATATTGCTATTATGCCACAGACTTGTTTTTACCAGTTACAAAAGTAATCATTTTGCCATTCAGATAATATTAGTATTATTGTCAATGTAGAAAGACGTGAGTTCGAACTAGATCTGATTATGGGTCGAGCCATTCGCTTAGGCTTAGGCTTGTCCAAAAAATAGGAGGGTTTAGGCAAAAATATAGGCCCGGAAAATAGGCTTGGGAAAAAAAAGTCTTATTTTCTAAACAAGTCAGGCCTCGAGTAAGTTTCTTGGCACAGGCCCAACTCTACCCGAATTTGTCTAATTTTTTTCTCTACTGCTATTTTGCTATCATTTTGTTATTATATTGCTAATATTTTGTTGTTATTGTTTAGATATTGTATAACTCTTATTTTATTGTTAATTTTGCTATAGCTATCTTAGAGTTATTTAAGTATAAAGATTTTTTAAATGTTCAATTTGTTGGGAAACATTTATTTTAATATTTTTAGTGTATTTGATATATTATATTTTTTAAATTTATTTTTATATAAAAAATTGATATGGGTGGGCTCAGTTTAGCATTTTTTATCTAGGTTGGACTTGAGTAAAATTTTAGATCCATTTTTTTCGGCCTAAAAAATAGACCTAAAATTTGACATCAGCTTGACTAGACCCATAATCAAGTCTAAATTCAAATACGCTGAAGCGCGGTTAAATTTGGGTTACAAGAGATTATTTGATAAAGAAATTTGATTGAGATCTTTACCGTAGCTGAGGACAAGTGAAACACCATCAAGGCTAAGAGTTAGTTAATTATCAAGACATGAACAAAGCTTTGGAGGAGCTTAACAAACCTATAAGAAGTAGAAATTTTTACTCTTACTACATGGGTGAACAGTTCCTACTTCGGCTACAGTAAAAAGCTAAAAATTGAAAAGGGTAAACTCTTTAATTAGTCGCTGAACTTTTCTTGTATTTTTATTTTAGTCATTGAAATATTAAAACTTTCAATTTGATCACCAAACTATTTGAATTCGTATTTTTTACTCTTGTGTCATTGAGATTGAAACAGCTGGATGGAGTAGCCGTTATAAATTACATGAATGGTCACTCAACTATAAGAGTGTTTTTATTTGTCATCTAACTATAATTTTTTTTCAATTTAGTTATTAGAGTTTTTTAAATTAGATTTTTTAGTCGCTAGATAAAAAAGTTTGACGCAACATTTATTTTATTGGTCTAACAAGAAATTTAGTCCTTCAATATTTATAACTATTATCAATTTAGTTTTAATTCTTAAAAGCTTAATAAATTTGGCCCTCAACATTTATAAAATGTATCAATTTAATCCTAATTCTTGGCCTTTTTGTCTCTCTCTACCTATTATTTTATACTCTTAGCTGTTGTTATTCAACGTAGGAAAACTCTAAGATTTCTTGTTTCCTTTGCCAAAAAGATTAGAAGTTGTTAGTAAAATTTTTTAACACTTTAGATTAAACAATACTTATTCGACGTTGAAAAATTCAAAAAAAAAATTTAACTTTCGGCGTTAGAAAAAAACATAAGTTATTAGAATTATGATCATGGTTCATTTATATTCCAAAATCATCACAAAATGCTTTTGATATTATCAAGGAAAATTGCCTTGTAATCTTCTTATTATAGGTGGAAAAATACCTTTTATCGTCAATATATTCAACAAATATCCCTTACATTATCTTCAATAACAATTCTTAATAAATGCCAAATAAAGCTTCAAAAATATTCTTCCTTCTTGATACTGTGCATCAAAGGGAGTGAAAAAAGAGAAGATAGGATGGTTTTGAAGAAGGTTTTTGAGTAAGGAGACATAAAACATTCAAGAGAAGAAGAGTATAAGCCATGTACCATTTCGTGTGTCTTCCCCTTTTTAAATGGAGTATCTGGGATTACTTATACCACGAGTTTTTTGGGTCAGATTCTGGGTCGAATCTCGAGTCAAATTATTTTTACTATAATTATATAACAATCCTCTTAACCGAGATCATCTTATCATTATATTATCAACTTGGATATATATTAAGATTATATCCATTATAGAATTAATCACATGCTGAAAAAAGTTATCACAGAATTTGGTACTGAAATATTTGCAAAAAATAGAAAGTATAGTAGTAGTTAACACTGCCAACATATGAAGCACAGGTTGCCTGCAAAGGTGACAAGAGATATTCCAACTATAATTTCCACACATTGTAGTACACCAACAAACATTACCATTTTTTAGTACCCTAATTGAATTCACTATCAAGCACCTATATATTTATCCTAATGCAAATGTAATTTCTATCCCTAGCATATAAAAAAAAAATATTTAAAAAAAAAATCATGTCTTCTTTAATCCGATTCATGATATCACATGTAATTTTAAGGTTCAAGGTTTAGAGTTTAAGTTTAAGTTTCAAGGTTCAAAGTAAAAAAAATTGCCAAAATTATATGTTAATGACATAGAAAAAAAATGTTATGTTAATGACATAGAAAAAAAATGTTATGTCATTAAATCATTGGAAAGAGATCATAAATACTGTGGTGAGAAGGGTACATAAAATAATTTATCATTTCTTTCCAAATGAAAAGATTTTTAATAATTAAAAAATAAAAAATTCGAATATATTTTTTTTTGCAATTAATTTACACATTTCAAGTAAAAGTAAATCTATTACAAATAAAACTATTTCTCATTAAATGAATTTAAAAATAAAACAGTGGGTACCGCTGAACCTGGAGTCCAAAAACCCTATTTCTGTAACTCTGTTCATAGGAGTGAGTCACAAAGTGAAGCTGATTAGTCTATTTTATGGCTTCGAATTCACGTGGAGGACAATATACAGTGGTGAAGGCCCAGATGCATAACGATATACTTCGTTTTTGCATGTTGTACTTGTACCCATTTCTTATGGTATATAATTTAAATGTAATTAAAAATAATATAAATACAAGTTTTATTAAATATATAATGTGATTATGAAATGCAAAATAGGTTATCAAATTATTGGACTTTTGTGGTATATTATTATCTGGTCTAGCTGCCTATAAAATATCTACTCCTCTTTTTCAGGGTAATAATTTTTTCTTTTTACGGCTAAAACAGTATATTTTTTTGTATTTTAATTAGTGTTTCCATGGAAAATGGAACCAAACTTTGATTCTAGATTTAAAAGTTGTGATTTTTTGGATGCACGTCTTATTAAAAGCTTGGATTCATCAATATAAACAATTCAATGAATAAAAATCAGTAGAGAATTAATATTTAAAAGATTACCCTATATACACAAATTGAAAAATTATTAAAAGGTAAATATTTATCTTTCTTTAATCTTTAAATAGAATGATAAATACGTTTTAATGTATTTAAGGTCACGTTCTCTTACATTAGTAATAATGCAGATATCAATCAACATAAATCATTCAATTGAATCATAGTTGAAATGATGAAAATATTGTATTATATTATATTAAAGAGCAACTTGAAATAAACATAGATTAAAGAACAAATCTTCTATTTTATTATATTATAAGTGAATATTAAAATTTTTATTACATTTTATTTTAATTGATGTTTGTAGTCATATTTTGGAAAGTTTGGTAAATCTTGTTACTCAACTTTTATGTGATTAAATCATATATACCATAGCAATCCGAAATAGCAATTATGGAATATAATATTATGTGGCATACTTAAATTCTTGCCGTTTGTCACTATAAATTATATAAAGTTGATTTTAGATTAATTATTTCTTAAAAAGTTTTACTTATTTGTTTAAAATTTAATGTTATAATATAAAATTTTAATTGTTTAAAAAGTTTAAGAAGTTTTTTTTGAAAATTTTATTTTCTAGTTTTAGATTTTTATTCTTTTAATATTATTAATTATATAATTTTTCAAAATTTTAAATTCAACTAATCATAATTAGACATGTTTCATTTATTAATGAAAGTACTTAATGTTAACATTCATTGGTCTTCTTTGCATGATGGTCGGTTTTGCATCGGTTTTAGCCGTTTCGGTCAGTATGCATTGTTCCAGTGTTAAAACGGAACATCAAATGATCGTTTTTGCATCAATAAAAATTCAAATTCGAACCGGTCGTTCCGTCTTATTCCGACCAATTTCAATCATATTGATGAAACATGATGCACCGGTCGGTGCATCATAATAATATATTACTTTTTATAGTTTACTTTGTTTGAAAATTTGAAAAGTCAACGCTTGCATTAACCAATTAAAAGGAAGACTACACTTAATGGGATAAACTTTAAAATTGAACATATAAAGCTAAAGTATAATAAAATTCGCCTCACAGGTAAAAAAAAGTTGCATATATATATACATTCAAAAATATTTTACATGTCAGTGTTCACTTGTCGTCACTCGCTAACAAATTAATGACAATTAAAATAAATTTGAGAAAAACTTTATGATGCTCTCTAATTCGCAACTTTCTAGTATCAATAGAGACGGTGATTCTCATTCCGAAAGTGATCAGAATCCTAAAAAAGTGAGTTTTAAAGACAATTTAGTTGTAGAAGACATCACTATGGGTGGAGATCCAGATCCAATACAGTCTTTATCATGAAAAGACAAATTTTTGGAGGGATTCACTTGTGAATCTGGCCTAGATCGTACTGTTCCTACTGTGAGGAGCGATAATGATCTTGAGTTGCTTGAAGAAGATGTAAACACGACCACTATTGATGGTGTTCTGGCTATCACCTTCTTAGAGCGGTTAAAGAATATATTATTCAGAGAAATGGAATTAACAGTCATTGTTAAACTACTAGGGCACAACATTGGATACAACGCCCTGCACAATCGCATTCTTTCTCTGTGGAAACCAGTGAACTCTATTCGTTTAATAGACACTACTAATGGATATTTCTTTGTTAAATTTCAGGCTGTTGAGGATTACAACAGAGTTTTGTCGCAAGGTCCCTGGATTGTCTATGGCCAGTGTTTGACGGTTCAGTTGTAGACTAAATTTTTCAGCCCTTCACAACCTTACCCTAGTGTGGTGCTGGCCTGGATCCGTCTGTCGAATCTCTCGGACACCTATACAAAAGTAAAATAATAGAAGCCATTGGAAGGCTTATCGGGAAGGTGGTCAAGCTCGACGTACAGACTGACAATCAGACAAGGGGGAGATTTGCTCGCCTGGTCGTTTATATTAACCTTGAAAAGCCTTTAATTTCTTATGTTAACGGAGCCGTCCAATGCATAGAATATGAAGCCCTCTCGACCATTTGCTTCGCCTGTGGTAAGTATGGGCACGTTAAAGATATGTGCCCAACAGTTGAAACAGAGCAAAATCCGACGGTGACTAATGGAAAATCGTCGATCGAAGTTGATAAGTCAAACGAGGGCAAATCAGACGGTAATTCAACTGAATCCAGAAGCAAGGAGAAAGAGCCAGAGTTTGGGCCATGGATGCTGGTGGAAAGGCAACATTCACGGCGGGGGAAAAAAGATTACATGGCAGAAGGTATGGACAAACAAAAGCAACACCGTTAAGGTCACGTTTCACGGCGTTGATGGGGGAAGAAGATCTTAATAGGATAGAAGATTAAATGCTGGAGGACTTGAAGGGGAAAATGGAAATAAGAAAGTTGCTGCTAGGTTAAACGGTTTTAAGGCTAGGGTTAACAAAAATGTTGGGGTTTTTTTGGACAAGGCCGGCGATGAGAGTGGTGAGGATTTGGGCTTACCTAGTGGATCCAATATGAAGGAGGGCATGGGTAGTGAAAAACTAGAAGAAATGGGTCGTATGCCTCAAGTGAACTTGGATAAAGCTTTGGGGAAAAGGCCAATGGGTCAGGACGTTTTGGACAATCAAACTAAGGATCATTCGGCTAAATTTCCCATTACAAATTTATCTATCTCTGCTGTAGTAGATTCGAAATGTGCAAATTCACAAAATAATAATTTTTTTAATGCTGCAGGTAGTCAAGGCATTGCGAATTCCGAAAATCAAATTATTATGATGTTGAAGACTTGGAAAAAATTAAAGCACATTATAATCCCGTATTTGATGAATCTGAAGGCTTTATTGCCCCTATATTAGACAATACTCTTGATCCTGATAAGCATTCGACAATTATTTTTTAAATAATAATAATAATATTTCTTCTAATCAGTAGGTTAAATCGATTTCGCGGTCTACGGAGTTCCTGAATCTGAATTCGGGTCCTATATTAAATGGCTCTAAAGATAAAAGAAGCAGAGATAGTAGGAGTAATTGCAAGACTTCCTTTGCTTTACGGGGTAAAGGGAGTCGATTTAAAACTTCTGAAAACACACGCATTCCTTTAGCTGAATCTATAAAGACGATGGCAGAGCTATTGTCCCCTCAAATTCTCAGTAAAAATTCAAATGCTGAGATTGATGCAGTTGGTTCTAATTTAAAGTGCAGCAATGGTCTCGAAAATTAGATTTGAGTTCCTTTCTTTTATTTTATTTATTAATTTAATGAATATTACTGTCTTTTCATGGAATTGTTAGGGTTGTGCTAATATTAAATTTTCTAGAATTTTTCGAGAATATAATATGGATTATAAGCCTGATATTGTTAGTCTCCTGGAACCAAGAGTAAGTAGGGCCAAGGCTGACAAAACTATTGCTAAGCTTGGATTCCAGTTCTCTCATCGTGTGGAGGCAATTGGTTTTTCTAGGGGTATTTGGCTAGGATGGAAAGACTCTATTCGTCTTGAGGTGGTTTGTAGTCATCTGCAATTTATCTTGACTCCGGTTTGGTAGATACCCTCACCACATCCTATTATTATTTCATTTGTCTATGGTAGTCCCAACAGGCAAATGCATCAACTCATTTGGAATGATTTAAAGAATACTAATATATTTGGTCATATTCCATGGATGGCTATTTATGACTTCAATACGATCCTTGATTCCTCTAAGAAATCTAGAAGCCTCACTAAGGGTAAAAGATGCCCACATTTTGGTAATTTTGTTGACTCTGTTGAGCTACATGATTTAGGGTTCAGAGGGCCATCATTCACTTAGCATAGGGGACCTTTGTTTGAGAGACTTGATCGTACCCTGGGTAATGAGGCTTGGATTCATAATTTTCCTAATTGTTCAATTACCCACCTCCCAAAAAGTAAGTTGGATCATCGGCCTCTTTTGTTGGTTTCGAATCCGAGTATTTCTCTCTCTTGGGGAAGACCTTTTAAGTTCTTAGCTGGGTGGATTGAACATTCGAATTTTGATAATTTTTCTAAGGAAAATTGGGAATGCTCCAGTAATTTTTCTAATTCTCTTGGTAAGCTCACGCATAAGCTCAAAGAATGGAATAAGCAAGTTTATGGTAATATCACCACTCGTAAAAGGGATCTTATTAAAAAAATTGCTAGCATTCAGAAGCTTAGTGATCATTCTAGTTCTCATCACTTAAATCATGTGGATTTGTCTCTTCATCGAGAATTTGAAAACGTGCTCCACCATGAAGAACTTCTTTGGAGGCAAAAAGCGATGCGCGACTGGTTGAAGTTGGGGGATAAGAACACAAAATTTTTTCATAGTAGAACTTTGTAAAGGAGGAAAAGTAATTGCATTTATGCTATTCGAAAATCTAACGGTAATTGGATTTATGATCCTGAGGTTATAGAATAGAAGCGAATGAGTTTTTTCAAATATTGTATAGTGAAGCTCAAGTGCCTTTAGGTGCTTTACCTCCCAACAGATTTCCTCAACTTGATCCCGGGGATATTATCTTTTTGGGAAAACCAGTTTCAAATGAAGAGGTTAAAGTCGTACTCTTTGACATGGCACCACTTAAAGCTCTGGGTAGTGATGGTTTCCATGCCCTTTCTTTTCAAAAGCAATAGGGCATCATTTGAGGTGCGGTTTGTGATTAGGTTAGGAAGATATTCGATGGAAGTCCTATTGAATCCGATATGAATAATACTTTAATTGTTCTTATCCCGTAGGATCAGAATCTGGAAATGTTTGGTCAGTTCTAGCCAATAAGCCTTTGTTCGGTCCTCTACAAGTTGACGATGAAGGTAATCGCTAACCACTTTAAATATATTTTTCCTAAAATTATTGTGCAGGAACAAGTGTGATTTATTGCAAGAAAGAATATCAATAAGAACATCATTTTATCTCAAGAGGTAATTCATTTCATGAGATGCTAGAAAAAGAGGAAATGGATGGTGATTAAAATAGATTTGAGAAAGCCTATGATATAGTAAGTTGGGAATTCATTGAAGCTTCTCTCCGAGTGGCAGGTATTTCCGAGTTTCTCATAAATGTTATTATGGCCTCTATTTCTAATTCTACTGTGCAGGTTATGTGGAATGGAGTTCCATTATCTATATTTAGTCCTGCTAGAGGTATCTATCAAGGGTGTCCCCTTTCTCCTTACCTTTTTGTGCTTTGTATGGAGTGGCTTGGTCATCTGATTCAACATGATACTTTAAAAGGAAAATGGAATCCCATTAAGCTTTCTAGAGGTGGGCTAGATATCTTGCACTTGTTTTTTGCCGATGATTTGGTTATTTTCAGTAAGGCTAATTCGAAGCATTGCAGAATTTTGAAAGATATTTTGGATAAATTTTGTGTGCTTTCTGGGCATAAAATTAATGCCAGGAAAACCAACATTTTCTTTTCTAAAGACGTGGATAAGGTTTCAGTAGATATGACTAGCACTATGCTCGGGTTTTAGCGAGTTCATAACCTTGGACATTATTTGGGTGTTCCCCTCCTCCACCAAAGGGTTACTAGTGGCACTCTTCAATTCATGGTGGAAAAAGTGCGAGCTAAGCTTCAAAGCTAGGAAGGCGAAAAACTTTCTTTTACAAGGAGGATCACTTTAGCTCAATCAGTTCTCTTATTTATTCCTAGTTGTTTCATGCAGTCCATGATGAAACTTAGGAAAACTTGTAATGAAATCGAAAGGTTAGTTAAACAGTTTATCTGGGGTTCATCCGAAAAGAATAAGAAGATGGCTTTGGTCGGATGTGATTCTATGTACCAACCAAAAGTGTGTGGTGGCCTTGGTTTGAGAAACCTTTGAGAATAAGATATTTCTTTTTTGATGAAATTAGGGTTTAAATTAGTATTTGATAAGAAAGCTTTTTGGGTTCATGTGCTTAGATCAAAGTATCGATTAAAGGAAGAGTTACCAGCTTCTATTGATAGAGATAGAAGCTCATTTCTTTGGAAGTCTATATCTAAAATTTAGCCTCTGTTCCATGAGAATTTACATTAGTCTGTTGGTGATGGCCACAAAATACAGTGTTAGTAGGATAATTGGATTCCAGATATTGGACCTCTTTTTAGACGCATTTCTCCTAAAGTTAGTTTAAACCGTGATTGCCTTCTGCACAAGATGGTTACTGAGGATGGCTCGTGGAACTATTACCTTCTGCACAAGATGGCTACTGAGGATGGCTCGTGGAACTTAGATCTTTTTTGAGTTTGGCTATCAGAAGATGTGATTCAGGTTATTAAAGGTATTCCCCCTCCACTTCCTTTAGAAGGTCCTGACAAAATTTCTTGGAATCACACTTCGTTTGGAGTTTTTACTGTTAAATCTACTTATAAAGCTATCAAGAGAGGAGAATAGAAACCAGATGATAAAAAAAGAAAGATGGCTTGGAAATTTCCTGGTCCTCAAAGGATCCGTACCTTCATTTGGAAATTCTACAAGGGAGAATTCCCAGTAATATTGAAAGAGTTAGGAGGGTTATCTCGGATGACCCTTCGTGCCACATCTGTGGTTTTCACGCAGAAGATATTTTACACATCTTAAGTGATTTTCGGCAGCCAAAGATGTTTGGAATCAGGTTAATCCAGGTAAGTATACCCCGAATTTTTATTCTCTTCCTTTTCAAGATTGGTTTCTTCTTAATTTGCAGGGAAATAAACTGATTCATGAAGGGGGAGCTAGCTGGGCTTGTTTTTTTCGATTTCTCATTTGGCGAATATGAAAAATCCAGAATTTGTACATTTTTCAAGGCAAACATTGGAGCTCAAAAAAAATTGTTCAAGGATCTTATAGTTGGGCATCACAGTTCTTCTCTTCCTCTTAAGAGGTCGCTTCTAGATGTCTAGACTAATATATTGAAGTTCACAAATCCGAAGAACAGGTTCATCTCTTTACTGATGGAGCAGTGCAATTGGATTCTGGACTTGCTGCAGCTGAGGGAGTTGTTCGTGATAAGGAGGGACATTGGATCATTGGATTCCATCGTTTCCTTGGAAAATGTTCAGTTTTTAATGCAGAACTGTGGGGTATTCTTGAGGGCCTTAAATTACTTCAAAGTTTGAGCTATGATCATGTTACTATTCATTATGATAACTTGGAAGTTGTTAAAGGCATCCCGAAAGTTTTTCAACAGTCTCTAATTCCGTATTAATTAGGCGAATACACAATATTATGGCTTAGGAAAATCAATGGCTTCTGCAATATATATCGAGGGAACAAAATCAGGTTGCAGACTGTTTAGCTAAACAAACTTTAATTGAGAAAGGAAACCTGCAAGTTCTTAACGTCCCACCCGAGATAGCTCACAATTTAGTGCATAGGAATAAGCTTTCAAGCATTTTCTTTTGCTAAATGATATTTTTGTAGTTTTCTGGATTTTTTCTCACCAGGAAAAAAAAATATTTTACATGTCTATTCTCCAATATTCTATGTATATATTTTTTCAAATATATATTTTTAAATATGTTTTATTCCAATTATGTATGCCTTTATTCAATCATATTTTATGTACGTATATTTCAATAAGGAAAAGTTAGGAGTAAAAATAAATATTGCATAAAAAAAAGCTTTTAATTAATTGATTTTGAAGGTTAACATACTATGATTTGCACCAGACATCTTAAAGATGAGATAGCAAAATAATTATGAGATTGTTACGAGTTTGGACGAAGAAATATTATACTAAGCACAACATAAATATTAAATCCATTATATCACTACCTTAAACCCCTTTACTATAACAATTGACCACCACAAGAATTTGGTGATGAATAGTTCTAACACAAATTCTTAGTATGCTTGGACATCTTCCTTAAAGGACCCACACAATCCATTAAAGATATATTGGGAAGAATTCGTGACAACATTTATCAAGTCATCACATTTGACAAACACTTTGTCACATTTGACAAGAACTTCATCTAGTTTCATCCAAGTCGACTCTAATAATGCCTTACGTTGACATATGTTACCCTATCATCGTATCCAATGGAGGGTAACTTAGTGGCTAGAACCTATGCCCAGCCCTCATTCCTTATAAATACCCCTCACTAGTGTGGAGGAAGGCAAGCAACCTTACTTTATAAAAACTCATCCCCATAATCTCCAAAGTATAGTTGCTCTATATACTATTCACAATGTGAACCTCTCTTATCTTAGTGGCTCTTCGCACCTCACATTGTAAACCACCAACATAAGTCACTCTTATATTTTCAGTTGTAATAATTGGAGCCGTCTATAGAAACAAGCGAAAAGTTATGTGTGACACTGCACATCCAACTCGATCGCCAGATCAAAATATAAGACATCACATTCGTTGTCAAAGCAACTCAAATTGTTTTCAGTCATACATTACAGTTAATTAGCGTACATGGTATAAGTATAAAACTTTATCTTGTGTAAACATGTTACATGTATAATAACTCAAATAGGCTCAATTGTAATACCCCAGGGTCATACGTGGTCAAACACAAAGTTAGGATATGAATCCTAGTTAAAATGGACAAAATAGGCTATTGAGTCTCGAGACAGTGAAGCCATGTCTCGAGACATGCTTCCTCTATCTTCTTATTTTTTCTTCAAAGTTGGATGTCTCAGGACATTAAGGTACATGCCTTGAGAAAATTACCCTCATGCCTCAAGAAAGGCCTCGAGAATTGTCTCCCCTATTTTGGACCTTTAACTTCGATATTTGCTATCTCGAGACATAAAACACTAATGTCAAACATATCTATTATGTTTAATATTAATAGGTGATCATATACACATATAATTAAACATATCTATTATGTTCAATATTAATAACATGTATATTTCTTATAATGGTTCACCCTCATAGTTATCAACTTATCTTATGTCAAACATCCAATTGCAATTTCCATATCGGTGGCCTTTATTAATTGATTTCAAACTCATTGATAGATATACAAATTAATATATCAATTTAAACTCACAACCCTTAAGAAATTGGAACTGATGGTATGTACTCAACCCTTAGGGTATTAAAGTATTGTTCTCGACCCTTAGGGTATTAGAGAACTCTACCACCCTTACAGTATTACAAAAGTTGAATTTGATACGTTAATATACACTCACGACCGTTAGGGAATTGGAACTATGATATGTACTCAACCATCAATGTATTACAGTTTTGTTCTCAACCCTTAGGGTATTAAAGAACTTTTCCAAATAATATGTGCCCAGTGCTATATCTTCTTGTATTAAATCATCATTATAACATTAATTAAATCACTTGTTCATACTTAACATCTTACACATACTTATCATCATACCATTTTTTTTACCATAGATTCACAATTCAAAAATGTACCAAAGCATAATTTTCATCATAGTATCAAGATTACAAACACATTTATATATACATCCAACATTATGCCAGTCATTGTCAATTCCTTAGACATTTATTTATATTCATACTATCAAATTCTTTTCCAATTTAGTGCAACATCATACCTCATATTGTTCATATTTCTCATTTCATCACCTCATTCAAAACCATACTATTTCATAATATCACATGGATCATTACAGCTTCATCATAATATCACCGCAACTCACAATTAACATCCCACCAACCATTCTCAAGGCATCGACATATATTAGCACATTTTATACTTTTTATCAATACTAATATTACCTTAAACTTACTATTTAACAATTTTATGTAAGAAAAAAAATTATATTAGCACAAACCGAATTAGTTACGCATTGTTCGTTCTCATCTTTCCTTTGTCCCTCGACATTCCGACATTTTTTTTAGCCTCGTTCAATAATTCAATTGTTAAAATGAGTTAGTTGTACATGTTCAAGTATTGAATTCATTGAAAAAAACATGAATTAACTTTTCCCAAATAAATTCTATTTTTTGTAAGAACTCGATTTTATGTTTCTTACCCATAGGGAGACTTAACTTTCCCCATCGAAAAGTTAAAATTTTCATCGTGTGATCAGTTGAAGATTTAGGGCCAGTTTTGTATTGCTTTTCAAAAGCACTTCTGGAAGAAAAGCTGTGCAGAACAAGCTGCTTTTGGCTGAAATTTTTAGCTTTTCAGAAGTGTTTTTGAAAAGCACTTCTGAAAAGGAGAAGCTAAAATTTTTAGTTTTTCCTCTCCCAAAAGTACTTTTAGTGCTTAATTACTTTTTCACCCCTACAATAACATAGTACTTTCCCTTTTTTTTCTTGGTACTTAATTAAAAATGTGTTAAAATCATTAATTAAAAATAAAAATATTTTTAAAATACTAATTACAAATATTTAATAGTTATATTTAAATATTTAAAATATAGTTTATATATTCTAATTAAATTTTATAAATAATTAATATTTTTGCTTAAAATATTTAAAATTTATATTTTATATATTAAAATATTAACAAGAAGTCATAATAATTTTTTATATTCTTACTAAAATATAATAATATTAACTAATTTAAATATTATTTAAATGTATATTTGTTATTTGATAATAACATGTCTAAAATGAACATTTTAATTCTCAAAAGTACTTTTTGACAGCAATGCTAAACACTCAAATTTTAAACCAAAATTTTCAAAAGTACTTCTCAAAATCACTTCTCAAAAGCACTTTTCCACAACACTTTTCAAAAGCATTGCCAAATTAGCCCTTAGAGTCCACTCCTTAATCAAATAGAGGGTTTGAGAATAGCAAAGAAGATCGTGTTGGTTGAAAGCCAGGAATCAGCAATTCTTTCTAAGTGAAAAATACAGGTACTAACACAAAAGGGTTTAGGTTTTAGAAAAAACTTAAAATTCCGTTGTACAAACAAAACATGTTTTCTAAACTAATTTTTCTAACACATGGTAAATTTGAAAAACCCTCACAAACTAGGGTGAAGGTATAGGTGAAAGTTTGCCTCAAACAAATGAAAGGGTGAGAAGAAACCATTTTGTAACAACCCGTTTTAGTATCAGAAACAGTGATTTCGGGATTACAAATCCGATGAGTAAGTCCGTAAATATTATTATGTAATATTTACGATTCAAATATTGTATTATATTTGATTTTGATATGGTAATTAATGTTATTTTGATCGAATAATTAGGTTGAAGTGGTAAATCTTTAAGTCAAGTGGCTTTAAAAAATTAAGGTATAAGGACCTCGTTTCTATAAACCAAAGCAGTAAATATTTTTATTAAATATTTACAGAGTTATTATATTGGTATGTGAAGTTGTAGTTGGGAAATTTTATTGTTGGCTAAATAATTAAAGAAAAAGGACTAAATCGTAAAAAAGTGTAAAAGACAATTATTATTAGTGTTTGAGTGCCAATTGAGTATTTAATTAAAATGGGATGACTTGATATGGAAATTAGCCATAATTGAAGATAGTGCATGGTTTATATTTATAATGGTTCAATAATATTATATGTTTATTATATTAAAGGTTATTATAGTAAGGTTAAAAGTAAAAAAAAAAAAAGAAAAAGAAAATATAATGGTTTTAAAGTAAAAAAAAAGAAGAAAACGAAAATATAATGGTTTTCTTCTCCATTTTGTTTTGTTCATCACTGAACCACCATGGGAAGCTTTGGAGTTTCGGCTAATAATGTTTTTTTGCATGTAAGCACCTAAATTATTTGTTTCTTGTAATTTTTATATTTTTGAGAACGTTGTAATTAGGTCCGATTAATTTGTATCTCCGTTTTGAAACTATTAAAGATTTTGGATTTTATCATTGATGAATCTTAGTTATTTTTATGTTAAATGATTTTGTAGTTTTGATTTTGTTTAGGACTATTTTGTAAAAAGATTTTATTTAATTTTTAGTTAAATGACTAATTTGATAAAATATTAAAATTTACATGGAATTTTTGTGAATTGTGAATAATTCTGGATTGTATCAAAATAGAAATAAGTTTGGCTATAATTGGGCATTTCAAAATTTTGATAAATTTAGAAATTTGAGTTTAAGGATTAAATTGTACAAAAGTTAAAATATTAGGATTAATTTTGTAATTTCACAATAAAGTGGGTTATAAGCTAGAATTAATGGTATTAAGTTAATTGAACTATTAATTGAATGAAAATTTTTATTAAATCAAGAAACAAATCAAAAAGATCTAAATCGTGGAAAAGCTAAAGTGTCAGACTAGTTGTGGGCTTCGTTTTTACGACTGTTTTTGTCGAGGTAAGTTCGTATATGGATAGAAATTATTATTTTCCATTTTGGATGAATGTAAATAGTTATTTGTGTTATGGTTAAATTAATTGATAAAGATGTGATAAATTATTATTATGGATCAATTAGAGGAATTAATCAAATGAAATGGTATGTGAACTATTGTTAATGTATTTGGTAATTATGAATTATAGATTGTCTATTTAAATGTTACTTGGATTAAGGTAAGTTCATAATGTTTGATGCGTAAATTGTAAGTTTCTTGAAAATAAATTACTGTTGCTGGTAAATTGTATAAATACATGTGAAATTTTATATGTTATTATAGTATTTTTAAATATTGAAATTAAGTTCATATGAAAGTAATTAATGGACGGTAACAATCCTTGTGATGGTACATTGACAATATGAATATGTATTGATATCATATTATGTGTATGGAAACAATGAAGTGCCCTTGATTGATAAATATGTATAAAGGTAATAAATTTCATAAAATGCCCGGTTGAACGTAGTAATCACTAGAATACAATTGGCATGCCAATAGGGTTAGTATGAGCGTTTGTATGGGATTCGCACTTCGGTGCCTCTGTTTGCACTTCGGTGTCCCTGTTCACACTACGATGCCCCTGTTTGCACATTTGTGCCCTGTCAGCACTTTGGTGCTCTTGTTATGCATCTATGATGCCTCTGGTGTGGTGTAATTGCCCAAGTATCTGAGTCAAGTTACTAGTTCATCGGGCCAAATGTTAATGGATTTTACAAAAATACTTATGTGCTTAAAGGGTAATGTATAGTTAAGATATTAGTAAATGTTAAATGTTCAATGAACTACTTGATCATATGTGAGTATAATTATATTGATGACTATACGGTTAAAGATAGATATTTATATACATATATGAATGAGTTTGGCTTGGATTATTATAATATAGGAAGTGTATGATGAACCATTTTCAGTACTAATCCTATAAGTGCTTCGTAAATGATTAACAGGTATGATTAATCTATTTATCCAGTTTCCACATTTTTTAGTGAAAGTAAGTGATTATGAAAGTTTGAAACGAAAGATGAATTACAGAAGAATTATATGTTAAGTGTGTAAATGATATGGTAAGAAGAAATGTTTAAGGGAAATAGTTATATGAAATGTGTAAGGCCCAAAATTTGCCTGGCCCGTTATAACACAAAAACAAAAAAACCAAAAAATAATAAAAACCCAACTAAATGTCCACAAGAGTCCAAATAGTACAAAAGCCCAACAATTTACATAAACCTAGACCCAACATTTAAAACCCAAAACCCAACTAACCCAAGTAGCCCAAAGCACCCGTGGCCCAAACAGCCCAAAACTATTACAACTCCAGAAACCCTAGGGCTCTCCCTCGCTTTGAACCGCAACCGAGCCCCCTCCAATGCCTCCGTACGCTCCACTCTCCAGCAACCACGCCAGCACAGCCTCCGTACGCCAGCTCGGCTCCCATACACATGCCAGCGCGCACCTGTACCTGCGAAGAAAGGGACAAACCACACAGCAGCAACAAAACAATAAAAAGAAAAATTGTATTTTTCTTTATTTTTTTTGATTATTCGGCTATAAAGCCTATGATTTCTGATTGTAAAGGGGCCCTTTTTTTTACACACGCATAATATACAAAAAAAAAAGAGGAATCGAATTGAAAAAGAAAAGGTGTTTCTTTCTATTCTGTTTTTCTCATTTCCTTTGCAAGTCCTATTTCGAGTATAATACACACACACACACACACACACACACACACACACACACACACACATATATATATATAGATTCAAAAAAGGAGAAGAAGAGGGGAAAGGATTTTCTTACGGATTCGGTGTCGATTCATTCCACCGTTGCCTCTCCGGTCAAAGACTCATTAGATCCTTGGGGGTCTGATTAAAATCACGTCGGTGGTGGAGGCGTTTTAATCGCCAGTGAAGCCCAAGAGTCAGCCTAAGGGGAGAGGTTAAGGTCAGTCAAGATGATGGGGTTAAAAAAGGGATTAGGGATTTGAAAATCGTCAGAATGGGTGCATGTTGATTTCGGCTGACTTTAGCCATTTAAAAGGATGAGGAACGGCGCCGTTTTGACCAAGTTTGATGGTTCAAAAATGACGTCGTACAACAGTCGCGACCCGATGACCCGGCCCATGTTCGGATGAGATCCACGCATTCGGCTTTGGAGGGTTAATTGCGCGTTAAGTCCTCTTCGTTTGCATAGGCATTCAATCGTGTATTGCTGATGTTGCTTCATTTTAGGATTTAGCCCTATAATTTGTGCTCATTTGCAATCGAGTCCGCACTTAAACGCTGCGTTTTGGGAGCCTGTATATTTCCAGTTTAGGTCCCTACGCATTTGTGCGTTTCGCACTTTTGTCCTTTTTTTGATTATTTTATTTATAAATTAGCTCATTTATTTTAATTGTATTTTAATTAGATCCTTTTTATTTTAATAGTTTATCCCTTTATAATTTGCCTTTTTTTAATTCTAGTTTAATTAAGCCCTTTTATTTTTATTTTTCATTTTATGATTCACTTTTTATTTTAAAGGCATACTAGATATTTTTATCCTTGTCTTATGTTTTATATTTTAGGTTATTTTAATGCTTTTATTTTGTTTCTCTTTTCTTAAATCACTATTGTATCGATTGCCTTTTATGCCATATTATTACAACATTTTGTATAATGTTTCGTAAATAACCTTGTATATATTACTATTATGTATATATATATGCTTTTTAATAAAGTTCATTTTATTTTATGCACATTATTAACCTTATGTCATTTTATGCACATAATTCCTTGTATTTTATTATTTCACCCTATGTTATATTTTTAGCTATTATCATTATATGCATGTACATTTGTGGACACCGTATTTAATTTATGCATTACTAAACTCATGTATTTTATAACAAAGTTATTCTTATGTCATGCATATTATTAATATTATATTATTTTATATAATTTTCTTTAAACATATTCTTATATTATATTACGTAATTCTTACAATATATCTCTTAAATCATCGTTATGCAAGTGTATATATATTTACCGATACCTACTTTGGATCTATATATTATTAAATCCATGTATTTTAATATATATATTTGCCATTCAAATATGCTTTGTATAGACGTTTTAAATAAGATTCAGGTTATTTTATATTCATTTACATTAGTACATGTTTTCGATTTATTATATACATAGCCTTCTTTATATATAAGTATGCTTTTAAGTCCATCATGGTTTATAATGAATAATTCAATCTTGAGTACGTTTCTATGTTTTTTACAAGCAATGATTTCTAGTTTATTTATATACATATATATATATATAATTTATGATAAAGTCAATCCATTTTTTTATAATTCATATTTTTAATTCCATGTTATTTTGTATATAATTGCTTCAAAATTCACTCATATGTATATAAATATTCTTAATTTTTTCTTTTATAAGTTATTTCAAACTCTAGCATATATTACTTGATTGTTAGTCCATCATTTTTAGCCCATTATTTTTGTGTCGTGCTGATTCTATATTGTTTGGTATCTCATGTGTTAATTATCTTCACGATACTTCTTGTATATTTACTACATCGTGCTTGCTCATTTTTATATGTCATCACGTCGATTATTCTCCATGCATTATTGTAATCGGGTTACACTTTTTAGGTTAGCTATATTTAATTATTAGTTTGTTAGTTGATTGTATCTCATGTGTGTTTATCATCCCATATCATCGTTTTCCACTTAACTTTTGAAATGTGGTTTTATAAAATCCAAAATTTCTAATTAATTATTCCATCATATTTCAAGTCGAACTAATATGTTTTAAGCTAGTTTTATAATCATTCATTTAAAAATTCTTTAAAACAAAGACTAGATTCGATATTTGGCAACTCACGGAATAGTGCTCTAACATGTTGGGTTGCAATTTCGCGTTTGCTCGAAATAATCGAATATTCCTTCAAACTTTCACTCATGCCTTTTAAAAATTCTTTAAAACGAAGGCAAAGTTTGATATTTGGCAATTCGCGGAATCGTGCCCTAACGTGTTGGGTTGCAATTTCTCGTTGCTCAAGATAATCAAATATCCCTTCGAGATTCCATTCAGGTCTTCTAAAAAATCCTCTAAAACTAAGGCAATACTCGATGTTTGACAATTTGGGAATCATGCCCTATCGTGCTGGGTTGTGATTTCTCGTTTGTTCAAAACAATCGAATATTCTTTTAGGTTTTCACTCATGTCTTTTAAGAAAACCCTTTAAAACAAAGGCTATGTTCGATGTTTGGCAATTCGAGAATCGTGCCCTATCGCGCTGGGTTGCAATCTCTCGTTTGTTCAAAACAACCGAATATCTCTTTGGGATTTCACTCGTATTTTCTAAGGTGAGGCAATGGTCAATATTCGGAAATTTGAGGAATCGTGCCCTACTGTGATGGGTCTCGATTTTTCGTTGGACTAAATAGTTGAGCATCCTTTTGTGATTTTCAAATTATAATTCCAGACGTCGAAACAAGAAGATTTTTGACAATCAACTCGGATTATTCAAACTAAAAAAGAACCACATTTCAAATACATTTTTAATTTTGGACATAAGGACAGTATTTAATCGATTTGGTACCAATTTTGGGCATAGTGAGGGTGCTAACCCTTCCTCATACGTAACTGACTCCCGAGCTTATTTTTCTAAAATTTTCATAGACCATAATCAGTGTTTTAGTAAACCAAAAATGTTTTATTAAAATAACCAAATTCTTAGGTGACCCGATCATACCAAAACAAAAAGATCGGTGGCAACTCCATGCATTTGTTTTCCAAAGGTCGATTCCTTTTTTTTTATTAAGTTTTAAAATTTTTAAATCGAGGGATGGTTTCGACTAAATGCTTATAAGGATATATATATATATATATATATATATATATATATATATGTGTGTGTGTGTGTGTGTATAAGCAAGGCTACACCAATTATCCATGAGAGGTGTAGTGAATAGAACGAAAGATAGCTTAAGATATAATGAAAATTATGCTTAGATGTTTATTTAAATATGTACAGTAGTTAAGTTGCCTTTATACGAACTTACTAAGCATTATTGCTTATGTTAGTTGTTTTATTTTCCTGTAAATCATCAGAAAGCTCGATTTGGTTGGAAGCTCGTTAGAGACTTATCACACTATCCAACAATCAATTCGGTAATTTTGAGTATTTTGGCTTAGATTTATAATGGCATGTATAAGTCTTTTGTATTGATGGCTTATGAATGCATTAAATGGTTGAATTATTATGCTTATATCTTGAAGTTTATGTTTATATGATGGACTTGTATGGCTTGATATGTAAGGTCATCTAGACCACTTTTAATGATTGAAAATTCATAATCCTATGGTATGTTTTGAATGGTTGATTGGTGGTTAAATGTGGTATGTTTTAGTATCTACATGGACTAAGTTGATAAGCATGAAATGTAGCTTATGGACATGTTTAGGTAATTGATGTACATGGTTATATGTAATGATAATGTTGGCTTGGAAATGGTATTTTGTAATGTGTTCTAGTTACATAATGGAATTAGGTATTCATGGATGAAATAAGGAAACATTGATATGTTAGATAGATGATGTTTGGATGCAAATGTTGTGTCTTTGAATGACTTATTGGTTATGTCGAAACCTTTTTTCAAAGGGGGTATTTTGAAAATGGGAGTCGCCACCAACCTTTTTAAGTGTGATTGGATCACCTTATAAAACATTTTGGTCTACGAAATTGTGAGAAAACGGGTTCGGGAGTCGATTACGTATGAGGAAGGATTAGCACCCTCGCAACGCCCAAAATTGGTACCAAATTGAATAGTTTTGTCTTAATGTCAAAAGTTTGAAGGAATTTAGAAATAAGATCTCTTTTTAAAACCGTAATAATTTGAGTTGAAAATCAAGATTCCTTTGCTTCAAAAGAGTACGAACATCACATCCAGCATGATTGGACACGATATTCCTAAACTTTCGTAACTGAAATTATCTTGTGATTTACAAAATTTATTTAGAAGGATGTTTTTTAGACATTTAGACAAACGGGAAATCGCAACCCAGCATGTTAGGGCACTACTTCCCAAATTCCTAAATACCAAAAAACATTGCCTTATTTTTTCAAATTCTTTTGGATTAAATGAAATATAAACTTTTATAACAATGATGCGTTTGACATATTACAAGATATCAATACTAAACAATATAAACTACATGCTTTAACATTTCATGCAACTATAATATAGAAAATGATGAATATAACAACATAAATTACATATATAATAAAATTTCATGCAAATATAACTTAAAATAATAACATAAATAATCAATTTTCATGCGAATATATAAAAATAATAAATAACATAAAAATAACAAATAATTTATGAGATAAAAATTAACCTACTAAAACAATACTAAATAAGATAAAAAAATACAAAAATAAATAAACAAATAAACAAATTATGAACATATATAAAATATAAGTCAAAAATAAAAATAAAAATATAATTAAAAATAGATGAGGTATAAAAAATATTTAAAATAATATAAAACGATTAATATATATAAAACATACTATATGATATAATAACTTAATATATTTATAAAAATAATAATATGTTAAATAGGAACAAAATTTTATAGTAAATTTAAGAACATTAGATATTAAATATTAAATATTTAATAATGATATATGTATTATTTAATAATAATTTAAAATTATTAAAATTATATGTACTAATAAATAATAAATGATAAAATAGTATATAATAAAATGAAGATAATATAGGAATAATATATAATAAAATATATAATATATAATAAAAGATATAAATAAAATATATAAAATACAAATAACATGATAAATAATACATAAATAAAAATATTATATATAATAATTTTTACATGTATAAATAATATTTATAAAATAAATAATATATATATAAAATATTTAAAATAAATAAATTATATATAAAATGTATATATATAGAAGGATTAAAATTGAATTTAAATAAAAATCTAGGGTTAATTTTAAATAAATAAAATGAATTTTGAACCCAATTGAAACATGCATTAAAAATTGAGGGACTCACTGGGCAATTTGACCCTAATCCCAAAACGACGTCGTTCCCAAAATAGGCCCTATTATAGCAGTTAGGACTAAATTAAAACAAGGATAAAAGGTCAGGGCCAAATTAAAATAAAAATAAAATGAAATTATAAAAATTCGGGAGGATCAATTGGGCAATTAGCCCTTTAAATAAAAACGCTCGGATCCTTCCCGGGTCTCGGGTCAACGCGCGAATCCTAAGCTTTGAAACGACGCCGTTTTGAGGCCTATTGTTTTAAACCAAAACGACATCGTTCCTATGAGGCTATATAAGCCAAATTTTGGCCTCAAAAATCATTTTAAACCTGGTTTTAAAAAAAAAACAAGAAAAAAAATCCTTTGAAAGAGGATTGAGAGCTGGCCCTTGAAGCTCCGTCGAGCCTCCGTCCACGGACTCCCATGCGCCCACGCGCAGCCATCGAATTCGCCACGTATGGCGGTCGGGATTCAAAAATCCTTGCTTTTCACAGCGAATCGAGAGGTAATCCTCTTTTTATTTATTTTTTTATTATTTTATATGTATGAAATGTAGGTATCCAAGAGGAAAATAAAAAAATAAAACAAGAAGAATCACCTCTATTTTCTGGCAAAGCAAAAAAAATCTGTAATCTATTTCTCTATTTTTTATATATCTGATCAATCGTGTGTTTTTACAGATTAGAAAAAAAAAAGGTTTTTATAACCCTCAGTTACATTTTAGGAAAGAAATCTTTGATTTCTTTCCATGTTTGCATCTCTTTTCTGCTGTTGTTCTTTCCTTTTTGCAGGTACCAGCGAGGATATCACGGTGGTGAGTGCGCTAGCGCTAATTCGTGCACAGATTAAGGCGCGATACGGAGTTGGAATCACGACGTCGATGGAGGCGTCGATGAAGGGTCACTGGAACGGCGCGAGACGAAAGGGCATGACGATTGGAGTGCCTGCGGCGCCTAGGGTTCCAGAAACCCTAGGCCTTCTGTTTTCTGTTAACTATTTGGGCTATTTGGGCTCTGTGTATTTTGGGTATTAATGAATTTTGGGCAGCATTTGGGCTACGGTATAGGCTTGGGTGTAATTGGGGTATTGGGTTTAATTATCTGTGGGCCTTGTAACATGGACTGTTAAAAAAACTTTTTTATTATTTGGTTTATTCTGTTTTTAGACCTTTAATAGCCCGGGCAAATTGGACCTATTACAGCTGCCCCCTCTTTGCTTATTACTGTGTAACAGGAATAGAGCAAAGATTATAAAAGGACCAAATTTGCCCGGTCCTATCAGATCCTGGCTTCATGGTCTCCAATTTGCTTTTTTTTTTTTGCAAACTCAAAGACGCCATGTTAATATCCTTGATCTGCTCCCCGTCAAATACAGAGACACCAAATCTGCTATTTTCAATCTGCTCTCTGTCTAATATAGACACGTCAAATCTGTCATCTTTGATCTGCTTCGATGTAAACACACGAAGGTCAAATCTACTATCTTCGATCTGCTCCCCGTCTAATACAGAGACGCCAAATCTGTCATCTTCGATTTGCTTCGATGTAAACACATGAATGTCAGATTTGCTACCTTCGATCTGCTCCCCGTCTAATACAGAGACGCCAAATCTGTCATCTTTGATCTACTTCGATATAAACACACGAATGTCAGATCTGCTACCTTCGATCTGCTCCCCGTCTAATACAGAGACGCCAAATCTGTCATCTTCGATCTACTTCGATGTAAACACACGAATGTCAGATCTGCTATCCTGCTCCCCGTCTAATATAGAGACGCCAAATCTGTCATCTTCGATCTGTCTCGATGTAAACACATGAATGTCAGATCTGCTATCTTCGATCTGCTCCCCATCTAATACAGAGATACCAAATCTGTCATCCTTGATCTGCTTCGATGTAAACACACGAATGTCAGATCTGCTATCTTCGACCTGCTATGTAAACACACGAATCTCAGATCTGCTATCTTCGACCTGCTCCCCGTCTAATACAGAGTCGCTAAATCTATCATCTTCGATCTGCTTCAATGTAAACACACGAATGTCAGATCTACTATCTTCGATCTGCTCCCCGTCTAATACAGAGACACCAAATCTGTCATCTTCAATCTGCTTTGATGTAAACACACGAATATCAGATCTGCTATCTTCGATCTACTCTCCGTCTAATACAAAGACGCCAAATCTGTCATATTTGATTTGTTCCCCGTCAATACAGAGATGCCAAATCTGCTATTAGTGATCTACATTGTCCCCTAAAGGACATAACCTGTAGAATGCGTATGTGCTCATGCCTAATGATTAGGATGCCATGATTGAAATGAGTCAAATGCTCCTAATTAGACATATTATGATGCAAAATGTTATGAGAATGACTCCTATTTCGGACATCTTTACTCATTTATCCATCAAAGTTTTATCTTTATTTTACTCGAAGTATCAATCATACTCTGCTCGTATGCTTTGAATCAAATTGGTCCTATTATACCATTCTTCGAATGCTACGACCTGCCAGTGATGATCCTCTCCTAGGATCGAATCATTGTCCAATCATCCTTTTGACTGAAAAAGAAATTTTCTCGAGTACCTCCGACCTTCACTCATGGGAATTCTTCAAACAATTGTACTGTTTTAGTTTCTCGTATTATCTAGAGATTTCCAGAATAATATGTAAAACTTCGTTTGTAAAAATTTTTAGTTCATCAATCATTATTTCAATGCAACACACTTTATGAATAATGGAAGACGAATAATTTGATCTTAAGAATAGTTAGATAAATCATCAAAAGTACAAAAGGAAATTAATCTGAGAACATATCTTTGAGAAAAAAAAGAATCCAAAGATAGTAAACAAAACAAAAATTAGATGCCCTACATATCACAGCTTGGTCTTCTGTATACAAACTCCATGAAGACTATTTTGAGTTTAACATGTGTTTAAAAGATCTAAAGTACTTTGTTGATGCCCCGGTAGGTAACACATTCCACTTCTTGTCAAATCCGGTATAGCAAGGTCACTGCATGCTTTTCAAAATTTGAGCTGCCCTTTAGGGTTTTTAGCTCAAAAACCCCTTTGGCCTCGAGGCACTTTTTGTGGGTTTTTGTGACAGCCCTAAAGTGACCCTAGTCAGAAAGCGGTTTCGGGACCGCTAAACCGAGTCACCAAATTATTTGAATATGATATTTATTGTCTAAAATATGTGAATATGAATGTGTGAAAGTTTTAAGCTTCGATTTAGTCGATTGCATGTGAATTCAACTAATAGGACTTATGTGTGACACTTTTGAAATGTGATAGGTTAATCTATAAGGATCTATTAGTGCATGTAATAAAAGGGTGGACTTGCATGTCAATTTCCCCTTAATTTAGTAGTGGCGGCCATGACAAGGAAGGTGGACAAAATGTTATGGGCAAAACATGTCATAAACATTTTATGTTAGTGATTTATGTTAGGAAAAATAAAATAAGAAGTATGGGTAATAAAATAATAATGGAAAGGTAAATGATGATGAAAAAAAGAAAAGAGAAAAAAAAAAAAAAAAGAAAGGCTCTCATGTTGTTCTTGGCCGAATAGAAGAAAGAGAAGAAGGGGGAAGAGCTTGAGAAAATCGGCTATGGTGGTTTGCTAGACTAAGGTATGTTTGATGTTGTCCATGAGATTCATGCATGTTTTTAGTTGTTAGTTTGAGTTCTACCTAGCCCATGGTTTAAATCTTTGCTATGAGATGGAGATGATATTCGACCATGGGTGTTGTCTTCTTGGTTGATGTTGTGGTGATGAGGCATGAAGATGAGTTAAGTTTCGGCTAAGGTGGATTTGTGTTGATGTCATTTGCATGCTAAGTGTGAAGCTTTGTAATGATACATGTGATGGTGATTGATGACTCTTGGATTTTCTTTTTGGCATTTTTGAGTTAGACATTAAGTTCTTTGTGTAACCCATGACCAAAATTGAATGGTATGGTGTCTTGATGCATTCGACCATGGTAGAAAGTAGATGTGAAATGGTAGTAAGGTGAAGTGCAAAATGTTAGTATTTGATTACTAGTGTATATATGCGTATTAGCCGAGTTTTGAACTTGAAACAAGATGATATATAATCAATACAAGTAACCATACTTGTAGGAAGTATTAAGCATATAATCAGCCTCAACATAGACATGCATATTCGGCCATAGGAAGAAGATTGGTGTTGCATGTATTCGGTTAGAGGCAAGCATATTGATGCTTTTATCTTGGCTTAGGCAATCGGCTAAAAGGGAGTGTGGGTTAATATGTTGAGTTGATTCATGATTTCATATGTATGTGACTTTAATGTCTAATGTATATATATATGGGCTAAGTACCTTGAGTTCCTCTTTTCGATGCTCAAATGATTAAATCAATTTATTTGTTAAATTAAGCTCAAGAGCAAAGGGGAACTAAATCCGATAAAGGGAAGGAAAAAGTGGTCGAATAGCCATCGAAATCGTTCGACAACATCCGAGGTAAGTTTTCGAGTAACGAGACTTAGTTTACGATTTGATTAAGTCATGACGTATGAGCATAACAAATATACGGTGATATGATGATTCTACTTGAATTATATGTTGAGTTAATTAGTCTATACGTATGACGGGTAGCCGTATGTGCATAGAGATCGTGTCATAAAGCAAACTAAACCATGCTATTTGTATGTGGTTAGTGAGCCGAAAATGGGATTGCTTAATACGTGACTTGTGTTTGAACTCTAATTATGAAAATGAAATATAGATGTGTCATGATTTATTGATATGTGCATGAATATTTGGATGATAACCGGGTTAAGTCCCGAAGGCATTTGCACTAGTGACTAGTTCTGGGCTAAGTCCCGAAGGCATTTGTGCGAGTTACTATATCCGGGCTAAGTCCCGAAGGCATTTGTGTGAGTTACTATATCCGGGCTAAGTCCCGAAGGCATTGGTGCGAGTTACTATATCCGGGCTATGTCCCGAAGGCATTCGAGTGAGTAGCTATATCCGGTTAAATCTCGAAGGTACTTGGCTTGGGAATGAGCGACCTTGCTGTAATAGTTTCAATTAATACGCTCGTGAAATCCCATCGATGAGGTATGTTTCGTATATGCATTGAATTAGTTGATCCCTTACAAATAGTATTCGCTCAGTCGATAAATGAGCTACCGGCCTTTGGCTAAGTTGATCTTTTGTGTATGAATATAAGGGTTGGTAATGTGAAGTAAGTATGATATTGAGAATTTGTGCATATGAAATTATCCGTTTAGCCATATGAATGCTACACTTTAGTTGTGTCTAATTTCATGGCTCAAAACTTACTAAGCATTTAATGCTTACTCCGTTTCTTTGAATCTTTGTTTTATAGATTTTGGTTCTTCAGCTATCGGACTCGGGATTGTCGAAGTCGAAGTCGTCCACACTATCAAAGCCCCTTTTGGTACACTTTTGGTTGAACTTTGAAAATGGCATGTATAGGACTGCCCTTGTGTTATTAGTCAAGTACTTTGGTGTTGTATATATTTGGATAGCCATGCGAAAATGGCTTATATATTTTAAGCATAGTATTATAATCATTTTGTATGTATATGGTTATTGAGAGGTGTGGATATGCTTGGCAATGATTGGCCATTGGAATGGTTAATCATGATCATAATTTTTTCTATATATGCTAAAGGGCTAGTTGAATCATGGAAACTATGAAATAGGTAAAGTCTACCTTAAAGGCAGATGCTGACAGCAGCAGTGGCTTAAGTTTGAAAAATTACTAAAAATAGTGGAAATGGAATTAAATAGTGAATAAATTATGTAATCGAACCTTGATGAATCTACTTTTATACAGAAGAAATGAAACGATCATATGAGTTGTATTTTAAGGGATATGTAAGTTTCCGTGGAACAGGGCCAGAGCGATTTCTGGATCCCCTAATCTGACTTTGGAAATTCATTATATATTAACAAGAGATAATTAGAAGTCATTCCATATATGTATAGATTCCTTTTTTAGTCTAGTTTCAATAGAAACAAACGTCATAAGTATTGAAGCCCTGTACAGGGAGATATATAAGTCGTAATGCAAGAAGGTCAGAGCAGTCAAACCTTGTAACAGGGGAGACTTTAACTAATAAACTGTACTAATTGGCCTGACCAAAAATTCTAGAAACAAATTTGTAGATGGATATATGAGTCTAGTTTCAGGGAAAATTTATGAAACTGATTTTCAAGTTTTGGAACTCAAGATATGATTTTTAAGGTGACAAGTGATGCGCTTAGCCACTTGTCCGAAATTTTAAAATGGACTGTGAATAAGTGAATTAAGTCTGCTAACCCCTCGTGTCCGACTCCGGCAATGGTCTCGGGTACGGGGTGTTACAGTTTTCACCTTGGCCTCTCCTTATCATTTTTTTTTGGAAGTCTCAAAGCGCCCTTTGCGGGTTTTCACCTTGGATTCCCTTCTCTTTAGACAAAGTACTTCTTGACTGAGTCTAAATTCACTGGATTGGGTAAACTCTTCCCATCCATTTCTGTCAAAATCAGAGCACCACCAGAGAAAGCCTTCTTCACAACATACGACCCTTCCCAATTCGGCATCCATTTTTCTCTAAAGTCCTTCTGTATGGGAATAATCTTTTTTAGCACAAGGTCCCCTTCGTGAAATTCTCTTGGACGAACTTTCTTGTCATAAGCTCGCATCATTCGCTTCTAATACATCTGACCATGACAAATAGCCCTTAGCCTCTTTCCTTCAATCAAATTCAATTCATCATAACTCGATTGAATCTATTCTGCTTCATCCAGCTTTATCTCTGACAAAATTCGAAGATAAGGTATTTCCACTTCAATAGGTAACACTGCCTCCATCCCATAAACCAACAAGAAAGGAGTTGCCCCAGTAGAGGTTCTGACGGACGTTCGATAGGCTAAAAGTGCAAATGGTAATTTCTCATGCCAATCTCTGAAAGTCTCAGTCATTTTCCCCACTATCTTCTTGATGTTTTTGTTGGCAGCTTCCACTGCCCCATTCATCTTTGGGTGATATGGAGATGAATTATCATGTTTAACCTTGAATTGGTTGCAAACTTCCGCTATTGTGCTGTTATTCAAGTTCAATGCATTGTCCGATATGATCCTCTCAGGCATTCCATACCGACAAATTATCTTTTTCAAGAATCGACTTACTGCCGACTTGGTTACACTAGCATATGAAGCTGCCTCTACCCATTTCGTGAAGTAATCGATGACCACAAAAATAAAACAATGCCCATTTGAAGCTTTTGGTGATATTGGACCAATGATATCCATGCCCCACATGAAAAAGGACCATGGAGAAATCATAACATGTAAGGGTGAAGGTGGTACATGAATCTTCTCCCCATATATCTGGCATTTATGACATTTCTTGGCATAGCTGATACAATCTCCTTCCATAGTAGACCAATAGTATCCAAACCTCATGATCTGCCTTGCCATTGTAAAGCCATTAGCATGTGTCCCACAAACACTTCATGTACTTCTTCCAAGATTTGTCTAGCTTCCACAGCATCGATGCATCTCAAAAGTACTTGATCTTTCCTTCTTTTATAAAGGATGTCCCTATCTAGTACATATTCGCAGGCTAACCTCCTCAAAATTCTTTTATCATTCTCAGTTGTCTACTCAAGATATTCACGATTTCTCGCATATCGTAATATATCTTGATACCAAGGATGGTCATCTTTTTCCTCTTCTTCGATGTTACAGCAATGAGCTGGAACCTTAGAAATACTCATCTGAATTGGTCTCACATCATCTTTTTTATTTGCTTTAATCATGGAAGCTAGTGTTGCTAAAGTATCTGCCATCTGATTTTTGTCTCGTGGGAGATAATTGAAGGTGGTGTTATCAAACTCCTCAAGTAACTTCAAAACTACCTTTCGATAATTAATCAATTTGGGGTCCCTTGTCTCCCATTCACCCCTAAGCTGATAAATTACCAATGCAGAGTCCCCATATACTTCCAGGGTTCTAATTTTTTGCTCTTTGGCTGCTCGAATTCCCATGATGCATGCTTCATACTCGGCCATATTGTTCGTGCAGTCAAAATCCAATTTACATGTAAATGAATAATGATCACCATTTGGGGATACCAAGACTGCCCCAATTCCATTTCCTACCGCATTGGATGCACCGTAAAAGCTCAGCTTCCATGAATATTCTTCAGTAGTTGCCACATACATTAACTCCTCATTAGGGAAATCAAAGCTCAATGACTCATAATCTTAGAGCTCTGCTAGCCAGAAATTCTGCTATCGCGCTTCCTTTTATAGCTTTTTGACTCACATAGATTATATCAAATTCTGAAAGCAGTACTTGCCAGCTTGCCATTCTTCCATTTAGAGCTATTGACTCCATCATGTACTTTAATGGATCAAGTTTCGAAATTAGCCATGTCGTATGATATAGCATATATTGCCTCAACCTTCGAGTCGTCCAAATTAAAGCACAACACAATTTCTCAATTGGCGAATATCTCATCTCACACTCTGTGAATTTCTTGCTGAGGTAATATATCGCCTTCTCTTTTCTTCCTGACTCGTCATGTTGACCAAGCACACATCCCATAGAATTACTAAACATTGATAAGTATAGAATTAATGGTCTATCTGGACTGGGCGGAGATAACACTGGAGCGTTTAACAAGTATTGTTTGACTTTATCAAAAGCATTCTGGCATTCCTCATCCCAAGTACCTTGATTGTGTTTTCTAAGGAGGCGAAATATAGGATCACATTTCTCGGTTAATTGTGAAATAAACTGAGCAATACAATTTAGCCTTCCAAGAAAACCGCGAACTTCCTTTTAAGTACGTGGTGGAGGCAATTCTCGTATGGCTCTAACTTTGTCTGAGTCAACTTCTATTCCCTTTTCGCTGACCACAAAGCCCAATAACTTCCCCGACCAAGCTCCGAAGATGCACTTTGCCAAATTAAGCTTCAACTGAAACTTTTTCAATCTCGAGAACAACTTCCTCAAGACTTCAATATGCTCCCTCTCTGTTCGAGATTTAGCAATCATGTCATCAACATACACCTCAATCTCTTTGTGCATCATATCATGGAATAAAGTCACCATAGCCCTTTGGTATGTCGCTCCTGCATTCTTAAACCTAAAGGGCATTACCTTGTAACAAAAGGTGCCCTACAATGTTATGAAGGTGGTTTTATCCATGTCCTCAGGATTCATTTTTATTTGATTGTACCCTGAGAAGCCATCCATAAAGGAGAACAAAGAATATCCTGCTGTATTGTCCACTAAAGTGTCAATGTGCGGTAAAGGAAAATTATCCTTTAGGCTAGCTTTATTCAAATCTCTGTAATCAACGCATATTCGTACCTTCTCATCCTTCTTTGGGACGGGCACAATATTAGCCATCCATTCTGAGTACTTAACCTCATGTAGGAATCCATCATCAAACTGTTTTTTGACTTCATCTTTTATTTTCAGCACAATATCAGGGCTCATCCTTCTCAATTTTTGTTGGACTGGCTTGCAATCCTGTCTTATGGGGAGACGATGTACCACGATATCAGTATTCAACCCCGGCATATCCTGATATGACCATGCAAAGATATCTTTGAATTCATGTAGCAGCTCAACAAGACATTGTCTCGTTTCCTTAGCAATGTGCGTCCCAATTTTCACCTCTTTTCCTTCCTCCAAGACTACATTCTCTATTGCCTCTTTCTCACAAGGTAGGATTTGTTTCTCCTCTTGTTTCACCATTCTCAATAGATCTGGAGACACATCACAATCCCTGTTATCTTCAAAATCCTGAGGTTCTTCTAAACACATATCTTGCTCAAAAGAGAATTCAGGATTTGTAGTATCAGTGCTCATGTCATTGATATCTAGGGACCTACAGGATACGAAAGAATATACAAAGAATGAATGAATTTAAGAATGTTTATTTATGTGTTATGTATGAAATGAAAAATTTGAAAGAATTTAAAAAGGTCAAAATAATATTGATCGGTATAAAAGAATATTCACTTGGATTGATAACAAAAGTCATGTTTTATTGAAATGCAAATATCCGAACATGAGCCTATTTTACAAACGAAATCTTATTACTCTTAGGCTCTAGAGCAACAAGAGTGTTCTGAAAATTACTTTGAAAAGTCTTTAAAAACTACAAGAAGTTCTTCTGCAATCAAATTGTTTAAAGAGCTTCCTGGTTCGTAAGGGCGAATGCCCTCAAGGTTTCTTCATTCAGACTCTTCATTATGTACAGCATTGATGTGATAACTTCTTTTTTCGAGCAACCCTCTCTCTGGGTGAATTATCCCTCCTGATATAAAGGTTTGGGATATATGAGGGAACGTCATTAATTCCCACTCAACTTCTCTTCCACTTAAACGCGCCCTTCTTCTTTTCTTACGCTTCTCTATTTCCTTCCTCCTCTACCTGTAATCTGGCCTGAAACCTAAGCCAAAATGATCTCTCTTCTCTTTTAGCTCTGGAACTTGAATTTCTCCTTGGAGATATCTTCCCAATCCTTTTCCTGGCAAGACTCCTTTCCCCACTGTCATCTGTAAACCCATTCTTGTGGTTCTGGATATCCTAGGCACCGGCACCTCATTCCCCTCTGAAATAAATACTGCATTAACGAATTCTAAGGAGAAAAAAGAACACTCAACAGCCTCCTCATTTGCCTCTACATAGGGTACTATGATGTCTTCCTCCACATTTATGGTGACCAGCCGTCCGTCTGTTACTGGCTTCAATTTCTAGTGCAAAGATGAGGGCACCGCTCCTGCCGAATGTATCCAAGGCCTCTCAAACAGACAATTATACCCCAACAGACAATTATAAGAGGGCTTGATGTCCATCACTAAAAAGTCCACCTCAAACACGTTTGGCCCGATCAGCAATAGGATATCAATTCTTCCCATGACATTTCTTTCCGTGCCATCAAATGCCCTCACTACATTATGGCATGTTTTCATGTGAGAACTGTCTATGGGCAATCTGTTCAATGTGGACAATGGCAAGACATTTAAAGCTGACCCATTATCAATAAGTACACTCGACAATGTATATCCTTTGCAGCGAGTGGTGATATGAAAAGCTTTAGCTGATCCCATGCCACCAGGTGGGATTTTATCATTATTAAAATAAATGAAGTTGTCAGCACTTATGTTACTAACCAATCGATCCAACTTGTTGACAGATATATCATTAGTAATGTAAGTCTCGTTAAGCACCTTCATTAATGCCTCACGATGTACCTCTGAACTCAGAAGTAAAGCCAACACTGATATACGAGCTGGTTGTTTGCACAATTATTCAACCACGCTATACTCACTGTGTTTCAGGAATTTTAGAAACTCTCTAGCTTCTTCTTCCTTCACTGGTTCATTAACAAGTACCTCAACCCTATTCTCTTTCTCAACGTTAAAGGCTTTCACTTTCGTAGGCTTAACTCTGATGCCTTTTGCATCATAACGCTTCCCACTACGTGTGTAGGATCCTTCAACTTGAGCCTCCTTAGAAGTACTAGCTATATCTTCTCTCTCCGGTATTATCACATTGCAGTCATAATTCCAGGGTACCCTCTTGTTATCCTTATAAGGAAAGGAAACGAGTTTGTGAATTATGACTTTTGATGCTATTTGTGTCTCAACTTCATTATTTCTTGGTATAGAAATAATGATCCTTGGTCGGTTGATTCTTTGGTTCACCTTCCAATGCACATACATGACCTTCATCTGAGCCAGCTTCATAAAATTCCAGCTCCTTAATAAGGCTTTGTACCAAAGCCTTAAACTCGTCACATTCCTAGATCTCGTGTCTCTTTTCTGCATGGAACTCGTAGTAGTCTCTCGCTCCTTTATTTCTCTCTTCAGAGATTATCATTTTTCTTTTCACCATTTCTTCCCAGATTACTTTCATCGGCATTCTTACCTCAGCCACGTCCTCTTTAATCCTTCTCATACCAGTGTCCCCAATTGCGTTTACCCCTTGATCACTATGGTTTGGCAACGGGTTCTCTGTACTAGGGGTGTCGTCAAATTTTACGACACCCATCTTGATAAGTCTTTCTACTACTTTTTTAAAGCCAGTGTAATTTTTGATTGAATGCCCCGATATCCCTGCATGGTATTCACATTTGGCGTTTGTATCGTACCATTTGGGATATGGGGGTTGCAATGGTTTCAAATGAAAAGGAGCTATTGTATGCGCATTAAATAAACTTTGATAAAGCTCCTGATACGTCACCGGGATAGACGTAAATGAGACCTTCTCAGAATTTTGTCTCGAACCAGATCCCTGCTTTTGAGAATCCTGTTGCCCAACTGTGGTTGCTCTAGGCTGACTAACCATAACCGCTTTTGAATTATAACTACTCGTATTGTTCACCTTATTATCTTTCCTTCCTGGGGCCGATCTTTTAGCAGTTTCCCCCTCTATCTTGCAACCCCTTATGGCGTTCTCAATCATTTCTCCTGCCATAACTATATCAGCAAAGCTCTTGGTGGTACTTCCAATCATGTCAGTAAAGAATGGGGCCTTCAAAGTGTTAATGAACAGCATGGTAATTTATTTCTCCAAGAGTGGTGGTTGAACTTGCATGGCAACCTCCCTCCACCTCTGTGCATATTGCCTAAAGCTCTCATTAAGCTTATTTTCCATATTCTGCAAAGTAATTCTATCAAGAGTCATGTCAATCACATGATTATATTGCTGCATAAAGGCTTGCGCTAAGTCTCTCCAAGAACTGATCCTTGCGCGACTCAATGATTATACCACCTAGTCGCTGCCCAACGAAACTATCCTAAAAAAAATGGATCAATAATTGATCATTGTTTACATACCCAGTCATCCATCTACAGAACATGGTGATATGGGCCTCAGGGCAAGTAGTCCCATTGTACTTCTTAAATTCTGGCAACTTGAACTTATGAGGAAGCACCAAATCAGGGACCAAACTCAAGTCCTTGGCATCAATTCCCTGACGATTATCATCATTTTCCAATGCCTTGAATTTCTCCTCTAACCATCTATAACGTTCCTCCAATTGCCTTGATGATTCGAGTCTCATCTCTTCCCTCTCAGCTACATCTAAATCAGGGATGACTGGATTGGTAGGGTTATCTCCCGGGTTGAATCCCAAACCAGTTTGAAAGTTCATAGGTATTCCAGCAACGACTTGCCCATGTTGAGGCCTTATTGTGATGGACGGCCTTCGGGGATATGCCTCAGGTTGAGTCTGCACATGAGGTGGAGTAAAACCAGGAGAATGATCCTCGTTATCCTCTTCAGTGATAGTCATAGGGGCATTTCCTTTATCTGTTGCCCCTTCAGTAACTGAGCCATTTCAGCCATCATATTCCTTTGGGCCTCCAACATTTGATCCTTCATCTCTTGTTGGATTTTTGCCAATTGTTCCTGCAATTGCTCTTGCATTTCTTTCTAGATCTGCTCTAGTTTTTTATTCATATTCTTTGTCTTAGTGCGTGTGTCGTAAGGATGTGTTGCTTCTAGGTTTTTCTCTCTCTCTCTCTCTCTCTCTCTCTCTCTCTCTCTCTCTCTCTCTCTGTGATTTTAACTAATTAGAGTCCTTCTATAAATGAGAATGCATATGATGCAATAAGATCCAAATGCATAAATGCAAAAAGATATCGATTCTGATTCAACTTCTTTTAGAAAACGTTATTTAAGAAACAAAAATCTTTACACAAAACGAATTACAAATACGCTTTTGCACTCAGGCCTAGAGTTTTAATCCTATCCAATAACAAAGCTAACTCTCGACCTCTATCTGACACTGACTTATACTTTGCACTCAATACATTAGCTTGCGTTGCCAGGTCTTGCAAATGATCAGCAATCTCTCAAATCTGGACTATGGCTTCTCCCATGAGATAGTCTCTATCTCTGACTTGATCCTGAAAATGGTGAAGCTCTCCCTTCCAATGTCCTTCTCTTGCCTCGAGCTGCTCAATCTGTAGTTCACAGTTCTGCAATGCTGTTTCCAACCCTCCAATATTGTGCTTCATTTCCTCGATCTTGTTCAGACTTGCCTTTAACTCGACCGCAGAGTTACGACTTCGGTGATGATGAAGAGCTCAGTCACTTTAGCTTTTAATCCTTGATTCTCCTTCTCTAGGGTCTGATTTTGTGCCTGTATCTCTTGAAACTTCTTCTCCTAATACTCGGCTTTAGCTCTTTCTTCTTGAACCTCTTGTTGCCACTGTTCTGGAGACTTCCCCAATCCAGCTCTCTTCATTGATAACTGTATCCTCTTATATTGCGTCTTCAAGTCATCTCGGTCTTCCTCAATTTTCCTTTTTTCTTTCCTCACTTTTTTTACCTCGATTTTCTAAATGCCAACGTCTAAGCTTAGATACATCTTCTCCTCCTCAAGCCTCTCTATCTTTTTCCCGAGCTCTAAATTCTTCTTTTCGAACTCTTACTTTATGACTTCTAACTCTGATGGAATCACTCGTAAACTCTCCTCCATCGATCGAGCAACCCCCAAACTCGGCCTAGGGATGTTATCATTGATCCTCTTGCTAAACCACCTTTTGTACTCAAGAGTCGTCATTGGACCTTTAGTCAGAATCTTCACACAACAAATCTTCTTCTAAGCCTCGAAAATCTCTCTCATCTTCTTCTTATAATGATCCCCCTTATATGAGAAATCACTCTGAGCTAACCCTTGTGTTGCCGGTATAAATTACCCCGCTTTGTATTACCTTAGGATGAGTAATGGTGCATAACTAACAACTCCCCAAATTCCAGGAAGAGGTACCCAATCAAAACTTCCACAATGATAAAGGACTTCATTAGGAGCCATCCAAGGGGCTTTCCAAATTATATCTTCCTTTCGGAAATTCTAAAGTATTTCCATCCATCTTTCTTCTGTAATGTCGTCCCTCTTCGGTGTAGCTGCTGCTTCCCTTAAGGGAGAATAATCTTCAAAGAACACTCGACAAGGAACCTTATCAACCTTCCAAAAGTGAATATGGAACCATACTAACAACAACTGTGCACATCCAATGAATCTACCTTCACCAGCTCTCCGACATGCACTCAAGGATCTAAAAGTCTCGGCTAGGATTGCAAGCACAGGTGTGTTCTGTTTACTAAGTCGATCGAATAAATCCGCAACTGCCTTATCTATATGCCCCATAGCTTTCGGGAAAATCACCAGACCATAAATACTTAAGGCCAAGACATCAACCCTCTTCTTCACATTTGGGTGTGCCAATATCAAATCCCTCAAACTTGCCCACGGAATGCATTTACTATCACCCTTTTGTTGGATTCGAGCTACGGCCCACTATTCACTCACCCTTGTGATCATCATTAATTTCTTCACGAAAGTTGGGAGATTACCAGCCCTAACATAAGCTTTGTTACATTGAATTTTTGGACAACGAAGTAAGGTCGTATACTCTTCCAAAGTAGGTACTAAGTCTACCTCTCCAAATTTAAAGCAACTATAAGCAGGATTCCAAAACTGTACCATAGCTCGAAACAGATGCTTATCCACCTTGATGTTTAGCAAATAGGGAAGATCTCCATAATTCTGGTAGAACAGCCGCTTAGCCTCGTCATCCCATTGGGCCCAAATGTCCTTCAACTTCTGAAACTCATTCTGTGTCGAACTGATACCAGTGAAGTCCCACAACTCTCACATATACCCCTCAGTGACACTATCTCCTTTCTCTAACTGGGTTTTCTCTGACCATGCACAGACAGAAGCGTTGTCCTCCACTTTATCCAGATATTCGTTCCTCATTACAAAACTTTCTAATCTATAAATCTAACCATGAATCGATACCTTTAAATGTTGAGTGACATGTAATGATAGCAAAATAAAATAAGTCAGTATCATATATAAAAGTATAATAAATAAGCACTTATAAGGGTAGCTTACTAAAGGCTATCACTATACTCCTTAGGGTAAGCACTTAAAGTTCACTATATGTGTTTCAGTTCTAAAGCGAGGGTACCTGAACCAGCAGATTCTTCGGCCTTCACCCATTATAGGCTCATATGGACCAAGTTCGATTCAGGGGGACACATTTCCCTATGGCCATACGGAGATGAAAAATCTCACGAAGACATAGGTACGGATGTATCCTGGAAGCAATCCACTAGCCCATACGGAGGTGAAAACCTCACGAAAGTGTAGCTTCTCACTCCCACTTAAGGGTGCGACCACAGCGGTCATGCAAATGCAATGTGTGCGGAAACAAGATAACAAACATATGTAGCAAACACATGTAAAAAGATCAATATTTTTAAAATTTTCCAAACTTCCGACATTAAGACAGAAAATAATCAATTTCTTGGCTTGACTCTCTTATTGGTCCCCAGTGGAGTCTCCAAGCTGTCGAAACCTTTTTTCAAAGTGGGTATTTTGAAAACGGGAGTCGCCACCAACCTTTTTAAGTGTGATTGGATCACCTTATAAAACATTTTGGTCTACAAAATTGTGAGAAAACGGGTTCGGGATTCGGTTACATACGAGGAAGGATTAGCACCCTCGTAACGCCCAAAATTGATACCAAATTGCATAGTTTTGTCTTAATGTCAAAAGTTTGAAGGAATTTAGAAATAAGATCTCTTTTTAAAACCGTAATAACTTGAGTTGAAAATTAAGATTCCTTCGCTTCAAAAGAGTACGAACATCACATCCAACATGATTGGACATGATATTCCTAAACTTTCGTAACTGAAATCATCTTGTGATTTACAAAATTTATTTAGAAGGATGTTTTTTAGACATTTAGACAAACGGGAAATTGCAACCCAGCATGTTAGGGTACTACTTCCCGAATTCCTAAATACCAAAAAACATTGCCTTATTTTTTCAAATTCTTTTGGATTAAATGAAATATAAACTTTTATAACAATGATGCGTTTGACATATTACAAGATATCAATACTAAACAATATAAGCTACATGCTTTAACATTTCATGCAACTATAGTATAGAAAATGATGAATATAACAACATAAATTACATATATAATAATATTTCATGCAAATATAACTTAAAATAATAACATAAATAATCAATTTTCATGCGAATATATAAAACAATAAATAACATAAAAATAACAAATAATTTATGAGATAAAAATTAACCTACTAAAACAATACTAAATAAGATAAAAAATGCAAAAATAAATAAACAAATAAACAAATTATGAACATATATAAAATATAAGTCAAAAATAAAAATAAAAATATAATTAAAAATAGATGAGGTATAAAAAATATTTAAAATAATATAAAATGATAAAGGAGAATTTTTAAAACGATTAATATATATATAAAACATACTATATGATATAATAACTTAATATATTTATAAAAATAATAATATGTTAAATAGGAACAAAATTTTATAGTAAATTTAAGAACATTAGATATTAAATATTAAATATTTAATAATGATATATGTATTATTTAATAATAATTTAAAATTTTTAAAATTATATGTACTAATAAATAATAAATGATAAAATAGTATATAATAAAATGAAGATAATATAGGAATAATATATAATAAAAGATATAATATATAATATATAAAATACAAATAACATGATAAATAATACATAAATAAAAATATTATATATAATAATTTTTACATGTATAAATAATATTTATAAAATAAATAATATATATATATATAAAATATTTAAAATAAATAAATTATATATAAAATGTATATATATAGAAGGATTAAAATTGAATTTAAATAAAAATCTAGGGTTAATTTTAAATAAATAAAATGAATTTTGAACCCAATTGAAACATGCATTAAAAATTGAGGGACTCATTGGGCAATTTGACCCTAATCCCAAAACGACGTCGTTCCCAAAATAGGCCCTATTATAGCAGTGAGGACTAAATTAAAACAAGGATAAAAGGTCAGGGCCAAATTAAAATAAAAATAAAATGAAATTATAAAAATTCGGGAGGATCAATTGGGCATTAGCCCTTTAAACAAAAACGAGCGGATCCTTCCCGGGTCTCGGGTCAACGCGCGGATCCTAAGCTTTGAAACGATGCTGTTTTGAGGCCTATTGTTTTAAACCAAAACGACGTCGTTCCTATGAGGCTATATAAGCCAAATTTTGCCTCAAAAATCATTTTAAATCTGGTTTTAAAAAAAAAACAGGAAAAAATCCTTTGAAAGAGGATTGAGAGCTGGCCCTCGGAGCTCCGTCGAGCCTCCGTCCATGGGCTCCTACGCGCCCATGCGCCGCCATCAACTTCGCCACGTACGGCAGTTGGGATTCGAAAATCCTCGCTTTTCACAGCGAATCGAGAGGTAATCCTCTTTTTATTTATTTTTTAATATTTTATATGTATGAAATATAGGTATCCAAGAGGAAAATAAAAAAAAATAAAACAAGAAAAATCACCTCTGTTTTCTGGCAAAGAAAAAAAATCTGTAATCTATTTCTCTATTTTTTATATATCTGATCAATCGTGTGTTTTTACAGATTAGAAAAAAAAGGTTTTTATAACCCTCTGTTACATTTTGGGAAAGAAATCTTTGATTTCTTTCCATGTTTGCTTCTCTTTTCTGCTATTGTTATTTCCTTTTTGCAGGTACCAGCGAGGATATCATGGCGGTGAGTGCGCTGGCGTTAATTCGTACACAGATTACGGTGCAATACGGAGCTGGAATCACGGTGCCGATGGAGGTGTCGATAAAGGGTCACTGGAACGGCGCAAGACGAAAGGGCGTAACGATTGGAGTGCTTGCGGCGCCTAGGGTTCCAGAAACCCTAGACCTTCTGTTTTCTGTTAACTATTTGGGCCATTTGGGCCCTGTGTATTTTGGATCTTAATGAATTTTGGGCAGCATTTGGGCTATGGTATAGGCTTGGGTGTAATTGGGGTATTGGGTTTAATTATCTGTGGGCCTTGTAACATGGACTGTTAAAAAAACTTTTTTATTATTTTTTATTATTTGGTTTATTCTATTTTTAAACCTTTAATAGCCCGGGCAAATTGGGCCTATTACAGGTTAGTTGACTTAGGATGTTTGAAATGGCATCATGATGTGTGATTAGATGATGTTTAGATCTATTTAAAGTGTGCATGAATGGGTTGAAAAGTTGTGCATAGAATGATTTTGAAATGGCTTGATTTTTTTTAGGTAATTTTGGGTCCACACGGCCTGAGACATGGACATGTGACTCAGTCATATAAGGCATACGGCCTGGCGACACGATTGTGTGACCCTACTTAAAGAGTTACATGGGTGAGAACACGGGCTGGGACACGGCTATGTGTCCCTTGTTCGAAAGTTACATGGCCTGGGAGGTTCCACACGGCCTAGCCATGTAACAACCCGTTTTTAATCAAATCAGAATAGTGGTTTCGGGACCACAAATTTGAGGTTAAAATATTTATTTTATTATTATTTTAAGGTCTATATCATGAATATATGATTTTTTGAAATTTTCGTTTAGAAATTTTATCGTTTGAATGCTCAATTCGGTAAAAAGGACTAAATTGCGTAAAGTGCAAAAGTGTTGTTCTATTTGTTAAAAGTGTCTATTAGCTATAGAACCTTAAAGTTAAGGTTCTTAAGTAGTAATTAGACCATTATTATAATAGTGTATGATAGTGCTTGGTAAATTTGAAATAATTAATGTTTATTAAGGTTATTTTTGTAATTTAGTTATTAAAGGTTAAATTAATAAAACAAAAATCAATTTTTATTCATTGTCATCTTCTCCAAATTGATTGAGAAGGAAGAAAAGCCAAAATTTCTAGGTTTTCATTCGGCCATGGTTATATAGCTTATTAAGATCAATAAAACTGAAATACGAACTTAGATCGGGAAAAGAACAAAGTCTCGGATTAATTGACTCATTTAGCCGTTTTTGAATCCGAGGTAAGTTCGTGTGTAATAAATTTCATTGTGAATATGTTTTAAATGCTTTGATATTGCATAAACTGTGAATACGAGACTACGAACATATTTGACAATGATTCGAAGTCAATTTGGCATCAGAAATCCCTGTTGAACCTTAAGAATAAATGAGGATATGAAGGACATGTCATTACGAGCTTCATTGATTTGGCTTCGGGCCATGATATTAGTACTTCGGGTGCGAGCTTCATTGATTTGGCTTCGGGCCATGATATTAGCACTTCGGGTGCAAGCTTCATTAATTTGGCTTCGGGCCATGATATTGGCACCTAGGGTGCGAGACTTCCGAGTCTCTGACTTTTATTCCGAATGGTTCAAAGGGTAAATTGAAGATGTGAAATGATGAGAAATAGATACATATCGGTATAGGTATGTTCGGAAAAATATATATATGAGCAATAAGTCAATGGAAGTTGTGAGTTTATGATCAAGTAGGTGATTAAGTTCATGCTAGTTGAGATTATTGTATTGTTGCATATTATGTCATTTAGTTTGAATTGATAAATGAATGGTGATATTTGCTTATTATTGTCATACGATTTTACTAAGTTATAAAGCTTTCTTTGTTTATTTTATCGTGTTTTATAGTGATTTCGAAGCTAGCTCAGATTCGGGGATCGTCGGAGACATCATCACATTGTCCTATTATCACTTTGGTACCTTTTTGAATTAATGTTTGAGTATATGGCATGTATAGGGACTTTGGTCATTTTGGTATATTTGGTAAAGTGTTGTGCCATTTGAAATGGCTTGTAATTGTTTATATTTTGGTTTGTATATATAGCCATGAGTGATGACTTATTTTGGGTTATTTTGGTATGTTTAAATCATGTATATATGTGTGTGTATGTGGCTTGTGTGATGTTTTGAAAGTTGGACATGTGATGTTTGTGGATAGTTAGCATAATAGATATCTCTAGCCAAGTTTTGATTGATTAACATGCTTGAGAAAATAGATCAAATGATGTATGGTTGTTAATGGTCATACTGATAAATTGAGGAATTAAGTTTTGGTACAAATATTTGCATATTTTGATGATTTGT
Organism: Gossypium arboreum; assembly: GCF_025698485.1. Classification (NCBI taxonomy): domain Eukaryota; kingdom Viridiplantae; phylum Streptophyta; class Magnoliopsida; order Malvales; family Malvaceae; genus Gossypium; species Gossypium arboreum. The sequence goes on from NC_069075.1 coordinate 135,844,159, forward strand.
GTATATGTAAAATGGAAGTATAGAATGTGCATGATTTATGTTTGAATTGGCTGGTTTAAATGTCTATTATATGTTATGTTTTGTGCCATTGAGTTTGGTGTAGGTGTGCACAAGTACGGGTGGCAAAATGGCTTGGTAACTAGCCTATTTTTGTCTATACGGGCAGAGACACGGGTGTGTGTCTCAGTCGTGTGTGACACACGATTATGTTACACGGCCATATGTCCCCTGGTGTTGAAATTTAAATCAAGTCAGTATGCTTCACACGGCCTCACACACGGGTGTGTGACTTGGCCGTGTGGCATAAGTCAATATACCCTACAGGTTTGGCATGGCCTAGCACACGGCCTGGCACACGGGCATGTGTGTTGGCTGTGTAACCCAAGTCAGTGAGTTACACGGGGTCGGACACGGGCTGGGACACGACCATGTACTCTCAATCCATATTTCTACACGGCCTGTGACACGGACGTGTCTATTGGCCGTGTGAGACACACGGTCGTGCCACACCGGCGTGTGTCCCCAGTTTTGAGAAAAATTTTCTAAGTGTTCTATGAGCTTTCAAAGTTATCAGTTTAGTCCTGAATCACTCCTAATGTATGTTAAGGGCTTCATAGACTTGAATTAGGGATGAAATGTTTAATTGTGATTGAATTGATTAATTGTATAAAAGATGTATGCTTAAATGTGTGATAAGTTTGGTAATGCTCTGTAACCCTATTCTGTCATTGAATACGGGTGAATGGTGTTATAGGCCATACGGCCGTGTGACCCCTATTTTCAATTTTTGCATGTTTTTCCTAAACTTCCTGTTTTGTTTCAGATTAGTCCTAAACTACTCTCAAGTTATTTTTAGCAATGAAATGTATCTGATTGAATGGTTAATGATATATTTAAGTTATTGAACAATATGGTGTTGCATGGTTTCCAATTGATCGGTAATACTCCATAATCCTAATCTGGCAACAAATATGAGTTAGAGGTGTTACACCTTTCCATATGTTGTGTCGTCACCCATCAGTGAACACTCGGCGACATTGAAATTCATACTTATAGTGCATCTATTGTAGACATTGTAAACACAACATGGCCATCATCTCCTCTATCATTGTGGTCCACAATAACTCTACACCTTCAATTACGATATCCTCTATCAATGAATTGCTGGTCATTTTAGACAAATAAGCAAGAAATACATAAGGAAAAAAGGAAATCCCAATCACGCAATAAAAGATAGCAACAAACAAAGAAGACAATAAAGTGACGCCAATTTTCGAATAAAGCACATACCTTATTTATAGCCATTGAAGTAAGAACATAAGTAAGCACACTTAGCGAAATAACGATAAACAGAAACGACACCTCTTCCCAGCACAAGTCAAAGAAAGCCACATGTTCAAAAAGTAACCAATGCGGAAGACATGATGATCGAAGGAATAATGATGACACTTTAAAAAAAATGGAAGTCATCCAACCAACGATCGTTTCATTCATTCAAACAGATGATTCATGCCAGACCACTTTATAATACATCTTTTGTCTAAGGGGACGAAGGGACAATTGTTATATAGCTACCTTAAAATCGCTTGGGTATCATCCCCGAGTTACCCACACAATCCCTAGAAGATATATTGAAAGAGCTCCTAAGAACATCTATCAATCCATCACATCCAGTAGACACTTTGTCCGATCTCATCCAAGTTGAGCCCAACAGTGCTCTAAGTTAACACATGATATCTCATCATCGCACACAAAGGGAAGGGTAACTCAATAACTGGGACCCACGCCTAGCCCTCATTCCCTTATAAATACTCCTCACGAGGGTGGAGGAAGGGCAAGTGACCTTACTCTGTAAAAACTTTTTCTGATAGCCTTCCCAGCATAATGACTCTTCGCATTGTTTATGGTGTGAACTGCCTTCATCTTAGTAGCTTTCCTTACTCTCATGTTGTGAATCACGACCACAAAGCATCTTTATATTTTTTTTTGTAACAAAATCTAAATAGGATAGGAGAAAAAAAGTTTTTATATAAATAACTATGATGCACATTTCATATCAATTTTTTTTTTGAAAGAGCATAATTGTGACACTCATCAACTTTTAAATTGAAAAACTCAAACCTAATAAATTTTTTTTTTCATTCAACCTCAGAATCAAAAGTTAATAATAATTTGAAAATTAATGGCAAATTATGATTTTTGAATCTTAAAGATTTGAAGCTTTCCCAACCATTTGTAATATGAGAAAAGAAAAAGATAGTGAGTGAATTTGAAACAATAATTCAAATGCTGGAACTGGTGGGGTATTCATTTTGGCTACATTTTATAAGTTGCCAGACTGTAACTTTTTTCATATCTGAGCTTTGAAGTTCAAAAATCACAATCATTAAGCAGTGTTGCCCCAGAAACAGAAAAAGGGAAATTGGCTTGTTTTTATGGGTATGCAGAATGACCAATTCACCACAAACTTTACACTATATTAATTTTGATTCACTTTTAGCGTCTTAGGGGTGTAGTACATTTAAATAAAGTTGCCTTGAGCCAATAATAGAGCAATGTCATCGAACCAATATACATAATATATGCCCCGGAGTCAGTGCCAGTAGTACCCACACTAATTAATAATTCCATGCAGTTATGGGGCATCACATCATAGGGTATGTGGGAGGGAAGCAAGCCAAGCATCTACTTGCAATCACAAAGTCAAAGACAATTGGGTCATTATTTGTCATTCATGTTCTGAGAATGGAGGTTGAGGAGATGATGGGTGAAAATAAAATATCTGAACTGGATTCATATGGGATCGGTTCAATCCTAGTTTCCACATAAAATAATGATGGCTTTGGATTTTATTAATGTCAACTTCAGTATATACATCTTATTTTATACCAGAATGATTAAATTCAGAATTTAATTGGAATGATTTAGATAATCATCTTTAACAGATAACATTTATCAAATTTGTGTTAAAAGACCATTTGTCTACAGGAGAAAATTTTGTTTTCTGTAATGCAAACGTAGCAGAAGTTTCTAACTTTGGTTGTTGTAGTGCGTGATCAGAAAGCAAGCAAAAGTGCTTCTTCTTCACACTACCCTTCCCTTGAGATTGAAGCAAGCTTCCACTATTCTGCATTTATTATTTAACTTGTGTAGTATTGAATTTTTGAACCACTAAAAGCATACTTTTGGGATGAGAAATGCTTCGGAGTTTAATCTAACAAAGATATTAAGCTTTAGATGTGTTCATAAGTTGGATTATTCGTTTAAGCTTGAAGACTCGTCCGAAATTTGAGAGGATTTGAACAAAAAATAGGCCTTTTTAAAATATGAATCAGGTTTAGACTTGAAAATTTAAAGCATGAGCCTAACCTGACCTAACTTGTTTTTAAGTTTATAATATTTTATATTATGTAAATTATAACATATAAAATTTAAATGTATGACATCATCGTATGAGAATTGAATATTCTAAGAAAAACCTTAGCTACTCTCTTCTTGTCATACTTAACTTTTTCAAATTAAATCTTTGCTTCGTCGGCGACAGCGTTGGCCTTTAGGCTAATGGCTAGTCGTAATTTCTCAAATATTTTTTTTGCAATATTATTTTTTTAAATTTCAGTCCATATTATCATGGATTTATCCATAATTTTATGGTCTTATTTTGTCTACATTTTTCTAGGTTTTTGTTTTGTTCACTCTAGTTTTTAAAAAGTGTGATGGTTTTATTCTTACTTTAAATTTTTAGTCAAGTTCTAATGTATATGTGAGATTTTTCAATATAAAGGTGCCACCAAATCTATTAAGAATCATTCTTGAAATATTTTTTCATGATAGATCATAGATGATGAGGAGAAGGATAGGCAATCTGAGACTTCACCTTTTGTGCAACACTGATGTGATGGTTTCTTGGGGATTTTGGTAGTTTTTTCTTGGTTGATCGGTGTTCATCGTCAGGTTAATTTGATGATGGCGAGACTAGGATACAAATTTCAACGATTTGATCAAGTTGATGTATCTCTTGTTTATTTATGAATTATTCGAGTATTGCAATTACTGCCAATTTGATATTTTTTTTAGATTATTTTGCGGACAAGACATTTGCACATTAGTTTGTAGTGCTTTATTTTATCATTTGTATTATTATTGTTCATAGTTCCTATTAATAATAGTATTCTTTTAAAAATTATATATAAAATTTTAATAAATAAAAATATATTAAATTATTAAATACTTAATTAAAATGGCATAGATACAATTTTTATTTTTAAAAAATTAATATGAGTGGGCTTAAAATAAATTTAAGTTAATTATTTTTAAATATAAATGAACTTGAATAAAATTTTAAGTCGGGATAAGGTAAGCATAAAATAATATCATACTTAGATCTAGTTCAGCCCATAAACACCTGGGCTGGTGGGTCCTGAAATGTTAGTTTCTTTAGCTTCTGTAATGGGATAAATCGTAATGAAGCAGTCAAATACAGGAAGTGCAAACTGCAGCACTTAACAATGTAGCTTGAAGAGATGCTGTGCTTCCAGAACAGAATGCTCTCATGGCCAATGGTACATGGTCACCGGAAACATTACCACCTGTAAGGAAGTACCACTACATGATTTTCTAGTTGACACATTGCTGTCCTTAGCTCCCACCAATCAATGACCACTCAAACACGTAAATATTAATGAGGCATTCCTTAATGGTGATCTATTTGAAGAATTGTACATGTTGAATAACAGTATTTTGATTATAACCCCATAAAGCCTTATATGTTCTTAGGCAGGCCCAATTGGTTTACCCAACTAGAACAACTCCTTGGCAAGCTTCAATTTCAGTCCTAAAAGGCTGATCCTTCTTTGTTCACTCACAAAGCTGGTGACACTACTACATACCTTATTGTGTATATAGATGACATATTGGTGACTGGTAATTCAATTTGTGCGATAGAAACATTGGTGATGTGTTAGCCAAGCCATTGTCAGCAGCATCTTTCATTGCCTAAGCCAAACAATGTTCATGTTCCTACTTCATTTAAAGCATTTATCACTTTCACAGTCTTCAAAACAAAGACCAAAGCACCTCCTAACAAGGTATTCCTTTTTTAGCTGTCATTAGTATATTCAAATGGGGTTAGTACGTACTAAAGAAACAGATTCCTTGTTTCTTGATAAAATCTAACAGAATATATTTATATAGAAAAGGGTAATCAAAGGATTCTCTCTTGAGAATCCTGAGCTTTGCAAAAGAAAAAAATAAAAGGTAATGAAATTCCTGGAATTTGCCACTAACTAGATTCCCGTTTGAAGGCCTCTTTATTGGCTTGTGGCGTTGGTCGGTTTTCAAAAAGACTTGTTTAATTCTAAAAGCCTTTATGACATGGCATTGGCACTGTGTTCTGTCGGCTGTTCGCATTTGCTGCTTTGAAAACGATGGTGTAAGTGTAACCGTGTAAAAGGGTCAGCTTTGCTGGAACTTTCTTTAACAATAGTAAGACAGAATCTAGGGGTCATCATGGTAAAATAATATCATCAATATTGCTAATTAAGTATTAGTTCCATTTGTCGATTGAGTCTTAATTTGATTGGTATGAATATTGTTGCCAATGAAGGAGGATATAGGTTCGAATGCACTGAAGCGCATTATCTTCTTATTATAGGTTGATAATGAGCTATAAATAGTTTTAAATATTGTATAAAAAAATATTAACTTCATTTTCATCTTTGCCATGGTAATAATTTAGAGTTTTGTGAGTTTGAAAATACTTAATCCTATAATTTCAGATTTTGAAGAATTTTTTAGGAGTTTAGAAACTGAATTAATAAAAAGTACCATTGATTTGAAGAGTTATGGTTTTAATTTTGTTTTTAAATAATTTTTTAATGTCTAGGTGATTCATTACATCTAATTCAATTAAAACTATTATAATAGTATAAATAATTATAATATTATTTATAATTTTTAATATATATTTTGGATTTATAACTTTTGATGTATTTAATATTTATAATAATGTGTTATTAACGAATATTAAAGAGCATATAAGAAAATATAAAGCGAAAGAAGGATAAATCTCAAAACTATACATAAATTTTAGTTTAATATGTAATTTTATAGAGAAATTTTCATTTGATTCAATCTTCACAAATTATTAACATAGAACATAGTTATTGATATAACATCATTTTATGTTTATATATTACATACGAAATAATTATATTTATCTAATATAAAAATAATTTATGTATTTATTTCTTTAAATTCTAAGATTGAATTAAAATTAAAATTTTATATATACATTTAAACCACAATCAAAATTTCATATGCATAATTAAACCAAATTAAAGTTCACAAATCAATTTACATATTAAATTAAAATTATATATAATTTTAAAACTTATCCCAACAACGTTTTCATATATTTACTTTAGCCATTCACAAAGCTTGTAAGCCTCGTTGTACTCAAATAGCTACAAATAATAAATGAAGACTTACATAAATATTTCATCGTCTTCGTTGAAACGTACTTATTTAATTGCATATTGAAACATGTTTAGGCTTATAGGATTTTTGCTCTCATAAACTGATGGGATTTTGAAGATTTATTAACTTCCACAATTAATAAGAATTACAACACTCCATCTTAAATATTTATGAACCAAAACTCTAATTAAAATCTTATTAAGAGAAGAAAAATATTGTGAGATAGAAATTTGATAAAAAAAATAATATACAATTGTAAATTGTCTTGTTAAAAATCTTTACCAAAAAAATTAATGTGACAAATTATTAGTTAAAAGAAAATAGTACAACATGTTTTGAACTCCCTCTAATGACAATATCCCTTAACATCTTTGATTCGAGGCATTCCAATTTTGTATATCAGCCTTTCAAATGCCGAAGTTGATAATGTCTTAGTAAATATATCTGTAAAATTATCACTAGAATGAGTTTGTTGAACTTATGTACTATCTCTCTTCTCAAGATCAAAAGTGAAGCATAACTTTGAAAAAATATGTTTCATTCTATCTCCTTTTAATTGAGTTATACACACTGCATTATCTTCAAATAAGATTGTTGGATTTTTTTTCTTATAGAGATAATTTAGATATATTATGGATATATGTTGGACCATTAGCCTTAGCCAAATGTACTCTTAGCTAGCTTCATGCATTGAAATTATTTCTATATTATTTGAAGAGATGGTAACTAATGATTGTTTTGTTGAACGCAGATGTACCTTCACACATAAAGATCTTGTTTGAGGTCGTCCTTTACGTAGATTCAATAAAATCAGTATCAACATATCCAACTAATTAAGGTTGTGAAACATTTGAGCAAAATAGCTCATACCAATTGTCCCTCATAAATATCTAAATATATGTTTAATTCTATTCCAATGTTTGCATGTTGGAGAAGAGTTAAATCTTACCAATAAACTTACAACAAATGTTATATTAAGTCATGTGTTATTTACAAGATACATTAATGCCTCTATATGTAACATACAACTCGTCATTATTGGAATAAATAATAAATTTTGAGAATACAATAATATAATTTGAGTTTTGAGAATAATAATAATATTATTGATTATAATTATAAACATAGGGACTTGTGTGAAAGAGGATATATGAAAAATGGAGAAAGGACTAAATTGAAATTTAATTGAAAGTGGGAGAACTTAAAGTTGAAATTGACCAGTTAATTAATGGTGTAATTTAAGTAGAAAGCGGAAATATAATGCCATGATGTATAACTCCACTAACTTAAATTTGATATTTAAATGGTTCATTTGCTAAGCCATAAAAGTGGGGGGAAACATGTGAGCAAGGTGTCTTAAGCATGAATTGGTGGCTGAGGGAATTGTTCACACCAACCTATGGGTGCATGTGAGCCAACGGATGGATGGGTGAGAGCAAGCATATTACTTTTTCTTATTCTTTGGCTTGGACGGATTGTGTGGGGGGGGGGGGAATCAATAGAATTTATTGGTTTCTTCTTCTTAGCCAAATGAAACCATGGAAAATCTAGTGGTGTCCATCGTAAATCGTGAGCCTTAACAAGATATAAAAGATTGTACTAAGCTCATTCATGTAGTCGTGAGATGTCTTACTCAATGATGAAGAGAAAGAAGGGATTAAGAGTGCCTTGGGGAGTTAAAGCTAGATTTGGCTAGTGAGTAAGGTGGGATGACATTGTTAAGTATGTATTTAGATAATTTGCTTAGAAATTGGAGTTCATGTTATGTATATCTTATTTGGAAATTAATATTGCAATTTTAAATTGTGAGGGAAAAAAGTGATGAGAAAGTAGATAAAGCTAAGGAGATTGAAAAAGATTGACCAATAATTCGAAGGCATTTTAGAAGAATTGGAATAATAATAGGCAAGTGTTTTTTCAATTCTAAACTTACCAATTAATTATTATGCTTGAATTATTTTGGGATGATTTGTGATTAAAATATTTAGCAAATGGTTTGAATTATATATTTAATAGAAAGGGTCTATATATAAGTTGAAAAAATGAATAAATTAGTCTCTATACTGTAAAAAAAATTCATCTAGTTTTATTATTAGAAATTAGTCTTTGCACATTAGCATAAGGTATACGTGGTGTCTCTTTAGTAAAAAAAATAAAAATAAAATACAATCTAACCTCTAAAATAGGGGCCTTTATATTCTTTTTATATAAATACGATAAATAAGTTTATCATGAATGATTGTAAAATACCATAGGACAAGGCGATAAAGAGTTAAATCAATTATTATGTATGGATGAATTAGTAAAATTATTGGACTGAGTTATGATGACTTAAGAGATTCAAGAAAGGATTGATGGAAGGTTTGATTAATAACAATGGAACTATGGGGTATCTTTGATGGCTTAACGCTTATCCAAAACATGAACTATGATGGTGTGAGGATTCAAGCTGATAGTATGGAGGTGTTCTAAACCATTTAGGATTCTTCTCTGACAAGTTCGAACTCTGTCCTCATTAGGCGTATTCATCACCTGTTGGTGAATGCAAGATCTTGGGTCATTCACTATCTTCCTAGAGAATGCAACCAAATTGTCGACTGCTTGGCCAAAATCGCGTTAGGAACAAACCAAGGATTGAAAATACATTTCAAGAAATTCTAAGGGAGGTGCTAGCACTTTCTTCCATTGACAGAATCACATAGACAAACTTTACGTAGTTACTTTTATTTGTTTGTTTTACTTATAAAAAAAAATAGAGTTAGAGGGTTGGATAATTAATGATTAGTATATAGACATGTTCTGAATTTGGTCAATTGGTAAATCGTAATAAAATATAGCTACAACATTAATAAATAGTCAATCTTGCGTAACGAATTAATTAATAGTGGGAGAGGTAGCCAAATTGATGGAATCATTAAAACAATGAAATGACTTAATGAATAGCAAAGTATAAACAAATGAGTAATTTAGTGATAACAGTCAAGAATGGTTAAGCAGAGGCGGACCGATTAAAGCCTGAGGGAAGGCATCCAAATTTTAGGAAATTGTGATTTTTTCTTTGAAATCTTTAGAAAATTTTAATTAGATCTAAAAAAGCATATTGTCAATTATAAAGTGAAATGATATAAAAATAAAATGAGATTGTAACTAATAAGAAGTGTATTGAATGCATTACGAATGGTGATTCAATTGGAATCAAAAGTTAATGTTGAAAAATTAACCTATTTCCCCTTTGTTCCAATTTAATGTCTCAATAGATATTTTAACAGAAGTTCAACCATGACTTTGTAAGGCAATAAACAAAACAGAGTAAAAGAGAAGTAGGCATACTAACTTTGTTAATGTAGTTCAAAAAATAATTCTACTCTATGAAGTTTTGTTTAGTGAATGAGTATTCAACAATTGGTCGAATAATTTACTAGCTAAAGTTTAATCTACCTGGATAAAGATAAGTTCTTGAGATAAGTAAAGTCGATGTTTTCTCCTATTCCTCTCCAAAATTGATCAACATTATTGACCAAAGAATAAATTATAGCTTAGAGATCATTTGTTAATAGTGTAACACATCATGAAAATCAAAATAAAAATGGAAACTTACTTAGGTTGTCTTGAAGAGATGTCCAAACTGTTGTCCAAAAGTCTGTCCTGACATGCTATTCAAACAAGCTATAGGACATGGAGACAAAACATATATTTGAAGCTATTCGAACATGAGAAAGAACTATACTATGAGGACAACCAAGGTCCCAACAATTTACCTCTTTAGCTTTTTTGCAAAACATAATAACTTCTCTTTCACCATGCAAAGATCTCAAGAGACAATGCTTGAAAAATATACATAAGAAAATCCATCACTAAACAAGAAGACAAATGAAACAAAAGTTCATCAATGTGAATGCTCAAACATGAGCAACATATTTATTCATCTTTCCTAAGAAACAAAATAAAAGAATCTTCAAAGTTGTACTAATAACAAGCTCACTAACAACAACAAAGAACTCCCCTTAACAGACTCTATCTCCCCATTTTTTTATCTGAAGGCAAAATCAACTTCCCTACCAGGGTGTCTTCTCTAGATTGCAAATAATCTCAGCAAGTTTAGCCTTTTTCGCTACAAGTCTCTGCATCTCTACTGATAAAGAGTCCAACTCACTCCTCAAAAGTTCCAAGAGTTGTCCTTTTTTAGCAACCACAACTGAAGGATTTGGTGCTTCTGTTAAAGGTGGCAACAAATAGCAGTATGTATGTTACCTGGATGAAATACAGCAGCCACAAATGTATGTATGTTGTCCGAATGAAGTACATTTTGTTGTAACAAGTGACCTGTTTATGATTTGATAGAAAACTTTTGACTGGATAAAGTTAGTCAAGCACTTTCCAATTCTAGACAGGTCCTAGGTTATCATTAGGATGTATTTAATGTTTATTCACTTCTACAAGTCAAAAATATTGTTGTAGTTCTATATATGTACATCATACATTTGATGGAGAAAATGTAATGAGATTAGCTAATTTTTTTCTCTCATTTTCTCATCCCTTTTGCTTCTGTTTGTTTGGTTGTTTTCCTTGCAACTCTCATTTCTTTGAATCTCAAACTTATATCATACTTTATCCGGAATTGTTGCTTTGTTGCTCTAGTTTCAACAAGAGCTTTATATTTTATTCGGATGACTTTATTCTGTTTTTCCTCCTGTGCAAAAAACCCAACAAATGGTATCAAGAGCCTAAGTCTTTGAGGACCTTGGTTGTGTTTGAGAGAAAAGAAGCAGAAGCTGTTTTTTGTTGGTTTGTTTGTTTGCTGCAAAGATGAGCTTTACACAACCATCATTACTTGTGTTTGCTGGAGAAAACTACCACATTTGGGTAGTTAAGATGAAGACATACCTTCAAGCACATGATTTGTGGAATGTTGTAGAGAATGATGCTGAACCACCACCATTGAGGGCCAATCCCGCCATTGCACAGATAAGGTAACATAGTGAAGATTGTGCCAAGAAGCATAAGGCAATGGCTTGCTTGCAAAATGGAGTATTGGATGTGATTTTTACTAGGATAATGGCATATGACTCACCAAAGCAAGCATGGGAGAAGCTAAAGGAGAAATTTATGGGGTCAGACAAGACAAGGCAGTAGCAGCTGATCAACCTTAGAAAGAATGTTGAGAATTTGAAGATAAGAGAGTCAGAGACCATTAAGCAGTACTCTGATAGAATAATGGCCATAGTCAACAACATTAGGCTCCTTGGTAATAATTTCAGTGAGAGCAGAGTTGTTGAAAAGGTCATTACAACTCTCCCTGAGAAATTTGAGTCAAAGATCTCTTCATTGGAGGACTCGAGGGATTTATCAGCCATCTCACTGTCTGAGTTGGTAAATTCCTTGTATGCACTTGAGCAAAGGAGAGCCAATAGGCAGGAAGAGCATCCTGAAGGAGCTTTCTAAGCAAAGGTCAAAGAAGAGTCAGGTTCAAGTCAGAAAGGAAAGAAACCTTGGCTCAATAAAATGGAGAAATCAAAGAGAGATGCTGAAAAAAGGAGCTTTCCACCATGCATTCACTGTAAAAAGACCACACATTTAGAGAAGAACTGTTGGCATAGACCAGATGTTCAGTGCTGAAGATGTAAACAGTTTGGTCATGTTGAGAAGGTGTGCAAGAACAAAAAGAAGGTACAAGGTCAGCAGCAAATGCAAGCTAAGGCTGTTGAAGACCTTCAAGCTCAAGAGGAGCATGTTTTCTTTGCATCCTATTATGCAACCTTAAACAAAATTAGTAAGAACTGGTTAGTTAACAGTGGTTGTTCTCACCATATGGCTTCAGATGAAAAGTTGTTCAAGAATCTTGACAGAAGCTTTACTTCCAAAGTCAGAGTTGGAAATGGCAACCTTATCGAGGCCAAAGGCAAAGGAGATGTAGTGATCTGCACACATTCAGGTAATAAAGTTATTTCTGATGTACTTTATGTGTCTGATATAGACCAAAACCTGCTTAGTGTTGGTCAACTAATTGAGAAGGGTTATTCACTGGTTTTCAAGAATAACTCCTGTGTTGTTGAGGATGCATTTGGTCAAATACTAGTTACAGTGGCTATGACTGATAGGTGTTTTATGCTGGATGTAAATCAGTTAGAAAAAAAGGCCTATGCTAGTGCTACTGACTTAGCTAGCTTATGGCACAAGAGGTTAGGCCATGTTAGTTACAAGTCACTTGGTTTGCTGAATAGATTGAATTTGGCTGAAGACATGTCCAAAATTGAGTTAGTGATGATGTTTGTGAAGTTTGCCAGTTTGGTAAGCAGGCAAGACTGCCTTTTTCAGTTAATAAGGCATGGAGAGCTCGAGGAAAGCTCGAATTAGTTCACACTGGCATTTGTGGACCAATGAGGTCTTCCTCATTGAATAACAACAAATACTTTATGCTGTTTATTAATGATTTTAGTAGATTCTATTGGATCTATTTTTTAAAGAAAAAATCAGAGGTGTTTGAAGCATTCAGCAAATTTAAAGCTCTAGTTGAGAACCAATCAGGCTGCAAGATCAAAGCTTTGAGATCAGATAATGGTGCTGAGTATCTGTCTGAGAAATTTCAGAAGCTGTGTAAACAAGTTGGAATTCATCATCAGCTAACAACAGTTTATACTCCTCAGCAAAATGGAGTTTGTGAAAGAAAAAATTGAACAGTGCTCGATATGACCAGATATCTGTTATTTAAAAGCAAATTGCCAAGTAAATTTTGGGCTGAAGCAGCAAATACTTCAGTGTATCTACTCAATAGGTTACGTACTACTGCTATCAAGGACAAAACCTCTTTTGAAGTTTTGGCATGATCTCAGACCAATAGTGTCACACCTAAAGGTGCTTGGTTGTGTCTGCTACACTCTTATACCAGCTGAAAAGAGAACCAAACTTGATAAAAGATCTATGCCTGGGATCTTTGTTGGTTACAGCAGCATCAATAAGGGCTACAGGGTGTATGATCCCTCAACTAAGAAGATTTTGGTGAGTAGGGATGTGAGGTTTGATGAAGAAAAAGTCTGAAGTTGGAGTGATGCAAATGCTAATTTAAGTGAAGAAAATCAGCTAGACAGCAACCTAGAACTAGCTGAAGAAGGGCTAGCTGATGAAGACTTTGATGAAGAACCTGTAAGAGGCACTAGAACCATTGCAGACATCTACCAAAGATGTAATGTTGCAATAGTTAAGCCTTCAAACTTTGAGGAAGCTGCCAAGAACAAGAGTTGGAAGAAGGCCATGGAAGGTGAATTAGAAATGATCTACAAGAATGACACTTGGGATTTGGTTGACAGACCTGATCATAAGAAAGTCATAGGTGTCAAGTGGGTGTTTGAGCCAAGTACAATGCTGATGGCTCATTGAACAAGCACAAGGCAAGGCTTGTAGTGAAAGGCTATAGTCAGCAATATGGCATAGATTTCATGGATACTTTTGCTTTAGTAGCAAGGCTAGACACAATTAAACTTCTGCTTGCCTTGGCTACACAAAAGAAATGGAGAATTCACCAGGTCGATGTCAAGTCAGCATTCTTAAATGGCTTCCTTAAGGAAGAGATTTTTATTGAACAACCAGAGGGGTTAAAGGTTCCTGGTGAGGAAGACAAAGTTTACAAGCTGAAAAATGCCTTATATGGTCTAAAGCAAGCACCAAGGGCCTGGTATGATAGGGTTGATATGTATCTATCTAGGCTCGGGTTCGAGAAAAGTGTTAGTGAACCTACACTTTTTATAAAGAAGTTAGAAAATGAAACTCTTCTGATTGTCTCACTTTATGTGGATGACTTACTTGTAACTGGAAGCAAGGGAGAACTAATAGATGAGTTCAATGTGCAAATGCAAGAAGTCTTTGAGATGACAGGTTTGGGAGTCATGACATACTTCCTTGGTATGGAAGTGAACCAATCTGATCAAGGCATCTTCATTAGCCAACATACCTTTGCTTTGAAAATTCTCAATAGATTTTGCATGTCTAATTGCAAAATAGTGAGCACACTAGTGGCTCAAGGGGAGAAGCTGACTAGTTGTAGGAATCAAGAAAAGATTGATGAGAAGGAATATCGAAGCTTGGTAGGTTGTTTGCTTTACTTAACAGCTACTAGGCCTAATATTATGTATGCTGTTAGCTTACTATTCAGATTCATGCATTGCTATGATGTTGTCTATTTTAAAGCAGCAAAGAGAGTTCTTAGATACTTGAAGGGAACTTTAGATCATGGAGCGAATTTTGAGAAGGCAAAAGAGCTCAAATTGATAGGGTATTCAGATAGTGATTGGGCAAGGTCCATTGATGACATGAAAAGCACTTCTGGATACTTTTTCACTCTTGGCTCGGGAGTTTTTTGTTGGAGCTCAAAGAAGCAACAAACTGTTACTCAATCTACAACTGAAGCAGAATACATTGCAGCTACTGCAGCTGTTAATCAAGCCATTTGGCTTAGGAAACTTTTGTGTGACTTGAATGAAGAACAAGTTGAAGCAATTGAGATCAGGGTTGATAATCAGCAGCTGTTGCAATTGCCAAGAACCCTGTGTTTCATGGCAAAACTAAGTATTTCAAAATAAAATACCATTTTTGAGGGAGGCAAAGTTGTCAAAGGAGATCAACTTGGTCCATTGCTGCTTAGAAGTTCAATTGGCAGACATTTTGACCAAGTCGTTAGCTGTCATCAGGTTCGAGTATTTGAAGAAGCAAATTGGAGTCTGCTGTTTTGTAGCCAATGAGGAGTGTTAAAGATGGCAACAAATAACAGTATGTATGTTACCCGAATGAAATACAGCAGCCACAAATGTACGGATGTTGTCCAGATGAAGTACGTTTTGTTGTAACAAGCGACCTGTATATGATTTGACAGAAAACTTTTTGACTAGATAAAGTTAGTCAAGCACTTTCCAGTTCTAGATAGTTCCTAGGTTATCATTAGGATGTATTTAATGTTTGTTCACTTCTACAAGTCAAAAATATTGTTGTAGATTACCAACTCTTGTTCTCTCAATTTCTCATCCCTTTTGCTTCTGTTTGTTTGGTTGCTTTCCCTGCAACTCTCATTTCTTTGAATCTCAAACTTATATCATACTTTATCCGGAATTGTTGCTTTGTTGCTCTAGTTTCAACAAGAGCTTTATATTTTATTCGGATGACTTTATTCTATTTTTCCTCCTGTGTAAAAAACCCAACAGCTTCATCTATCTCAACATCAGTAGGAATAAAAGCTAAGTGAACAAGATCAGTTACTCCATTGGTAGAGAACAACTTGTTAAGGATCTTGAAGGTTTGTGGAATAGCAGTCACCTCATCCTTAAAAATCAACTCATTGTGTTGGCTCATAAGAATATGGGAAATAATGAAGGGAAAGGGAAGAATTTCTCTTGTAGTTGAAGATTTAACATGAGCTACAATTTTTTTGAAAACCATTTTCCCAAGATTGATGCGAATTTCTTTCCCAACCTTATAAAGCAACCTCCCAAGGTCCTTGTTTACTGAGGACTTATTCTTAGAAGGCATCCAATTCCTGAAAGCAAGCTTATGGGGTACTGTATACTTCATCATTAAACGAGAGGGTGATAGTGTCCCTCCTTCTGGCCAAGCTTTGACAACACCGTCAGTAATGACAAAGGCAATTTTATCAAACTTTTTGGTGCATTTGCCTTTAACACCAAGATGGTCAAGGACAGTATTTAGCACATCGGGGTTTAAATTGAATTCTTGTCTCCGCAAATAGACTTACATATAGTGGCTTGATTTTTTATCTACATTTCTATTCTAAAGGTTGCAATAAAACTCATAGACAATTAATGAAACAAAAGGCTTGGCAATAAAAAATGATTTCAACAAAAGAGTAGCACCTATTAGATGTATCAACCCATTTTTCTCAAATTATTCTTATAATAGCCCAAATTTGACCACGCTGGAAACAAAGAATTAAATAAATAAGTATTTATTTATTTAAAATGTCCATAGTTCAGCTTACAAGAGCTCAAATACTATTAGCCCAACATTAAAACTTTCAGAACTAAGTACCACTACCCGTATGCCCAAATACACCCGTAATCCAAACCTAAATATGACCTAATTATAGCTACCGAGCAAGCCCAAAAGGCCCAATGGACTTAAGGGAAACAGGAAACCCTAGGGTTTCCTAAAACACTGTGGCGCCGCAACATCTTCTGGAAGCTTCGGGGAGCGTCTGCCAACCCACAAATCGAGGCCACCATTCAATGTGCTATCCCAAGGGCCTTCAATGCCCATCAATGCCTCGATCACCAGTCGTCCCTTTGTTTGGCCCCGAATCACATCACGAACAGCACGACCATTGTCAAGGCTCCATCGCGCTACATCTCAGCCTTGTCTCGCCACGAGATCCTCGCAGCCACCTGCAGGAAAAGGAAAGAAATCAAAGCAAAACTACAGCAAATAGGTTAGAACAGGGTTTGGAAAGAAATCTTTTGATTTCTTTCCAAAATAGGCAGTAGATTAAGGCTATAAAGCCTTTTCTCAAATCTATAAAGGGGTACGCTGGAGATATACGAAAAAGGACAGAAGAAAAAAATACATACACAGAGAGAAACAGAAACATACATAGACACGGACATAGAGAAAAACACATCACAAAAACATTGTACACAAAACATATGCAATAATATGTCAGAAGGTGATTATTTTCCATACTTTGTTTTCTCTTCTACGAATATATGAATCGTTCTTGTTATATTTTTTTTTAAAAAAAGTAACGTTTAAAAGAAAAGAGGTTACCTGTGGAAAGACGAAGGTTTTTGAACCTTCAGACCACCGCGTACGATAGCGCGTGAGGCGCGTGTGCAAGCACTGCACTGTAGCCGGAGGCCAGAGCCTAGGACTTCTCTCTTCCCCTCTGTAGAGTGTTTTTAGTTTTTTTAAGGGGCCGGTGTAAAAATGATTTTTAGGCTTAAAATTTGGCTTATACAGCCCTTTCAAAACGGTCCCGTTTTAGCTTAGTCTGATAAGCTTAAAACGACGACGTTTTAAGGCCCAAGATCCGCGCGTTGACCCGATAACCCGAGAAGGATCCGCGTGTTTTTGAGGATTGGGTTAATTACCCAATTAGTCCCTTCATTTTTTATGTTTACAATTTTATTTTGTTTTATTTATGAATTAGCCCTGATATTATGTTTCAGTTTTAATTTAGTCCTTGTAGTAACTGTTTTAAGTCCTGGATTAAAACGATGTTGTTTAGGGACAATGGCTAATTTAATAATAGAATAACTGAGATCAGACCTAATTGAAGCGGCCATTAAAACCCTAGGGACTTATCGTTTAATCCCTTTTATTCCTTTTAATCTATTTATAACATTTTTATTTTAAATTTTATACATATACTATTATATTTTAATATGAATATACGTATTATATATCTTATAATTATTTACTTATATTTTATTATGTTATATTACTTCATATCTTTCTATTATCACATTAATGTATATTTTAACATATATATCATTACTTATTATTTATTATAGTATATTTTTATCACATAATGTTTATATATCTTTATACTATTATATTATTTTACATTTTAACAATATATTATTTCATATTATTATTATTTATTATATATTATTATTTTACATTATTATTTATTATATATTATTATTTTACATTATTATTTATTATTATTATATTTTTACTTGTATTATATATTTATTAATTATTTATATTATATATATATATATATTTTTTTACATATATACACTTTCATATTATAAATTATAATTATTTTACATTATGTCATTTTTTATATCATTATATATTTTTATCTATATATTATTATCATTAAAGGTTTTAACTTGTATTATGTACCTTTATTTATATGTTAATAATTACTTTACTCATATTCTATTATTACACATTTTGAAGATATTATAATATTATAATTTGTATAATACATATATTTTATCATTAATTACTTATTTCATATTATTCAAAACTTATACTTATATATATATATATATATTATATAATTATTTTATCATAAATATAAATTCTTTTACACATTTGATATTTTATATACTAATATATTTTATATTTTCATATAAATATTATTCTTATAAATATATTTTTTATATATTCTATTATTAAATATCCCATTTTTTTATATATGCTCATTCCATTTATCAATTGTTTATATTATACATATTTTTAAAACTTATGTTTTATACAATATTTGCTTTTACTTTAGGATTAATTACTATGTTATGTTTTATATGTTATGCAATATCTTGGACTTTTATAATTTACTTTCAAATGCATTTTTTTATGTGTCAAAATTAAATATCATGCATCATTTATATGTTTAAATATCGTTGAATTACATGTTTATGGGTTTTACCGTTCTTCTTAAATATACGTTATGTTTTATACATATATTTTTTCTTATTTAAAATTTGTCATATATGTTGATAAGTATATAATATTTATGCTGTTGTGTTATTATTATAATATTTTATCTCATATGTTATGTTAATATGCTCCTTCATGCATCGATTTAAAAAAAATGAGACTTCAAAATTTTCAAAAATAAAAAGGCAATGCTTGGTGTTTGGAAGCTTAGAGAAAAGTAGTGGCCTAACTTATTGGGTTGCAATTTTTCCTCGTTGAGTTCAAATAGTCAAGTACCCTTCTAAGTTTTTTAAGATTTTCAAAATAGGAGCAACTGTCTTGGAATTTCAATGCGTTGTGTCATAACTTACTGGATGTGGCGTTTTGTTGATTCGAGATAGGGATTTCCAAAAAGGCTAACTTAGTATCAATATTTTGATACAAGTGAACCCCAATCTTCAAAAAAAAAATCAAAATATTTTAAAGAGGATTGCATCTTAAAATTTTTAATTTTCGATCTTAAAGACATTTGATAATTAATTAAGTACCATTTTTTTGGGCGTTACGAGGGTGCTAATCATTCCTCGTATGTAATCGACTCCTGAACCTGTTTTTTTTTATTTCGTAGACCAAAACTAATGATTTTAAAACAAAATGTTTTAAAGGTGATCCAATCACACCTAAAAAGATTGGTGGCGACTCCCATTTTCGTTTTAAAGTCGATTCCCATTTTTCAAAACCCGATTTAAAAATGGTTTCGACAATTCTTTAACAATAAGTCGTTCTAAAGCAGCTTCCTTTTGGACACAACATTCAATATTTTCTTTGCATCATTATTAGCAAAGTCATGGGGTATTACCTTCACAAAATCACGGTTATGTTTAGAACGAGCTTCCCTTTTGTGTTTTTCTCTCGTGACTGGTCAGTATACTCCTCCATTGGTTGTTTTCCCTTTGTCTTTTCTCGAAGTTCAGCAAGAGTTTCACCAACCTCATTTGTGTGAAAACTTGCTATTGAATTTGCTTGGGCATTGGTGGCATCATTTGAGCTGGCTATGGATCATATACTTACAGATGTTTGTTTAAGTATTATATATAATCATTACAAAATATATAAAACTTTACAAAGATAATTACCAAAAAATATACAAGGATCTCAACACATATGGGTATTGAGGTTCTACTAACCAATCAATAATCATAATAAGACCTAGAAAAACTTAATGACACAAAACATATGATTGATTCAACGCTTATAAAAATTTTAAAAAAATTAGAAATCCATATTTTAGTCAATATTATCTATACTTATATTAATTTATCTATATCTATTTATAATTATATTAATCCCTAACCGAGTTGGTATAATGATTCTGTTGGAAAATGTGACCATATCATAATGAACATGTAATTATTTTTTATGTATTTGAACGATGAATAAATAAATAAAATTAATTTTACATTTCACTATTATATATTTTGTACTTGTATCTTTCATGTTTTGCATACATAACGAAATTATGACAAACAAATATTAGTTCATTGATTGTTTAAGTTCAATTGATGATAAGTGGCACTGTAAGAACGTTTACATTACGAGAAACACAATTTATTTCAGTAGATAATCTAAATGAGTCTGTAATCTCGTAAAATAATCAAAGCGAGCATTTGGTTCAAATACTTAGAAGGATTATTATGTCATCTACAATTCCAATTGAGGAGATGACTAGTCTTGGCTATTAGAGCAGCTGACTCCATAGGTAGAGACGTAGATGTACTCATTAGAAGAATGATACATTGGACTGGACCCAAGTTGAATTAATTTTGAATTCGTTTGTGAATTAATTCACTTGTGACGTTCATGGTGTGGCTTACCTAAATCTTGAGTTAATCACTGGCCATGTGTATATAACTCATGTGCTTTGATATAAGTGGAGGCTTATGCTCTAAAGATGATCGGACCGATAGCCGGTATATTGGGTAAATGGCTTATGTATAGCATGGATTTACTATCAATAATATAATTCATAACTCGATTAAAGAGTTACTGATATACTCTCATTGGCATTGTATGGATTGAAAAATCTGGAATGTGATCACGTGTTGCTAGTTCTCAAACGAGCAATTTATCATAGTCATTATAGTAATCATTAAGAAAACACAATAGTGACAGTGAGATAAAATAGGATTGTATTGAGTGAATGAATTTAAACTTAAAAGAATCAAGGATATCATATGCGGGTAACACATACATAGCGAGGTCATTGGACAAAGCAGTTGGATGAATTGCTTTTGTAAAAAGTATACAATAAGGAGTTTTCAATTATGGTACTTCTTGTGGACTGACTCTATGATTAAGTAAATTGTGAATTATCGAAACGATGTTTCTAGATATAATTGCAATTGTTCGAGCCTAATTGTATATGTCCAATTGGTCCCTTCGCTACCTCAACAAAAGCTCAATCAAACTGCATTTGAATCAGAAGAAGACTCTACAACTTTGGAAATAATTTAATTGAGTTGATTTATTCGATGTGGAATTAAGTTAGGTGGTCATGAGAATTGTTCAATTAGAGAATTTGATTAAAGAATTTTATTGAAAAATTAATTCAGAAAATCTCCGTGATTTTTGGAAAAATTAGTTTTGATTAAGTAAAATCAAATTAATCAAATTAATTAAAATAAATATGATATTTCTAGAAATCAATTTTCAAGTCAAATAATTATTCCAATGGGTAATTGAAATTTAAAATTAGACACGAGATTAAAAATTGAATCTAAGAACAAAAACCCGAGATTGAAACCCAAAAATTGGTTGATTCGGGTCATGTGCATGAAACTGGGCATGGACCGGACCAATTGGGTTATCATTGGCTCGGACCAAATCTACAACAATTGAATCGGTCAGTCCCATTCAGGTAAAACAACGACGATTCAAGGTGCTGCGGGAGTCGCACTAGCGATGGAACCGTAGGGCACGACAAATGGCCAGTGACTGTAGATTTTCGATTGTAAAGCAGTGGAAAAATTAAACTCCTAGTGAACTCTACCAAGTAACTTGATTTCAAATTAACTTTTCCAAAGATAATATTATTTTAATGAATTTAATATTAATATAAGATATTAAATTTAATTTAATATTTATCTAGATAATATTTTATTAATTTAATATTAATGTGATTAATTCTAATCCTAGAAAATTTTATTTCAGAAATTTTTTAAAGATATTCTTGTTATTTACAACGTAACCCTAAAAATTTAGAGAAATTACGAAATTACTCTTTTGGTAAAATCGAAGCGAGCCCATACTCGACAGACGTGAGCTTGAGGATAGCAAAGAAGACTACTCGGTCAAAGCGTTCATCCTAGACGAATCATAAAGGTACGATTTTGATTAAGTGTTTATTACTTTAGATAACAGAACCAAATTCTTATTTTTGGAAAAAAAATTAAAAACTCTGGTTTTCTCTTAAACCTATTTTCCGCTACATTTTCTAAACCCGATTTTCCAACAGAGTCAATTGAATCGGGTACCAACTCAGTTGGGAAATTTCTAAAATACCATTACTTTTTACAAAGTAACATATATTAATACGAATGTATTTTTATCTTTTCATTTTTTATAAAATAATAATATGCTAAAATTTGAACTTAGGACACATGAGTTTTAAACTTTTAACTTAACCGTTCCAACCAATGTCTCATTTAGTTTTAATTAAAATTTTGGATTTATGGTATAAAAGCCTCTCGAAGAATTTGAAAAAAATCAATCAAGCCCCTCCTGAGCTTTTCCTTTCAATTGAGCCCTTGAACTTACAATTCTGACTAGTGAGATCCTTTGACCAACATTGACCATTAAAAACTAACAACAATGCTGACATGATCATTAAAGGTCTTAAGTCAACCATTGGATGTTGATGCGACAATCTATGTCACCACCGACTACTGACCTAGCACTGTCACATCAGCAAAAATTAAAAATTAAAATACTTATTTTAAAATTCAAGTTAAAATGAACCTAGGCAAATTGTTGTCTAAGTTCATTTGAAATTGGACACCCATATGTCTAGATTTATTCCAAAATTATAAAAATATATATAAGGAGTTTGATATACACTCTAATGTCATTAGGAATAAAGTTTTATACCATTCATACTTCTTATGTTTATAAACCTAGACTTTGGAGAATCATTGTAAGTATCTCTATTGATCAATACAAATAATTACTTCTCTTTTGTTCTCCTATTTCTCTTGTTCTTTACTCTTTTTATTATTTATTTTATTACATGTTATCAGCACGATACTCAATTTTTTTCGCAATTCCCTTTTCTCTTCTAAACTTTTTCTCTTCTAAAATTCAAGTTAAAATGAGCCTAAACAAATGGTTGTCCAAAAGATAGCTATAAGAATCGAGTATGAAAGTTTTAGAAGATAGTAATAAAAGTTCTCAAGATAACCCTTCAAAGCAAAGAGATTAACTTATATTCAAAATTTTGGTAAGTTATCGAGACATACAAAAATAAAACCTACTTAAAAATATAAATTGGTAGATATCAACAAGTAGGTTCCTATCCACAGAGACCAGTGATAATTTTATTTCTTTAATAAACAAGTAAAATAAAAATAAGATAAGGGGGTTTAAAATTAAAAATTAAAATTAAAGCAAAGTAAAAAGAGATGATAAACTAAAATGCAAGAAAATCAATGAGGAAAAACTCTAGTCAAAGCAAAAATCTTGTTTGATTCAAGGTTTGATCATTGATGCAAAGATGATTTTCAATGTTTTTTAATAAATTTGTTATAGTTACTGACGATCATCTAGCAACGTAATCACTTCTTACCTTCTTGATAATTAAGATAATCATCATTAAACTACTTCTCTTATTGATAAACATACATGTATTGATCACTTAGGATTTAATCTATTAAACACACAATCAGGGTTCATTTAAGCTAGACCACATACCCACCCTACATAATCATAAACTACGACATAAACGATTATAAAATTTGTCACAAATATTATAAATCAACCAATCGACCAAACCTCTAATTGACAAAGCAATTATTCTAAGCTTCAAATACCAACTAATTATTTAACAAACCTGAATAATTGTAATTCAACTAGAAGACATACAAATACTAAAGAATGAAGAAAGGATTAAGAACAATTCGATCTCACAAACTTTATAGATCAAACTTCAAAATTTATTTTGACTAGAAAATGAGTTTAGAAACCCATAAGGAAAATTAAAACAAAATCAAAATAAAACTAGGAGTGGCTATTTCTCCGTCTCCCCCGTTAGTCTTAACCTAATTGTCTCTATTTATAGGGAAAAATAATATATGGGAGAAAATACAAAAGTACCCTTAATTAAATAAAGCATAATTTTTTTAGACTTTTTCGCAATTTTCATGTCAAACTTTCAAGCCATTGTTGGGTGTTTTCCTGACGTTTTTTGGGCTTGAGTAGTTAAATAACTTTGGGTAGATCTTTCAATTCTCTTCGATTTGTGGGAACAAAAGTCTATAGCTCAAGGTCTAGCCAAAATACTGAAATTGCATTGTGTGAAAATTTAATATGCAAAAACCCACAAAAAATAAACTTTAAGCTTCTTTTTCTCCAATTATTCCTTAAATAAATACTAAATAAAATACAATTATAAATAATATAATTGAGAACATAAATAACATCATTCAATGGGAGAAATATCACAAATAATTAGGAAATTACACGCTTATTAATTCTCAATATATTAAAAATCATTGGTTATGTATCTGTGACACACCTAGATATTCTATTATTCAATTAATATCCTTGAAAGGAAGGAAACATATATCTCATAGACAATATAATAGTGCATACTATCTTTAAGGGTAAAAAACATTTTTCTTGTTATACTGAAACAAACCAACTTTGGTTGTGCAAAATTAATTTAAGGCTTTAGAAGAGTTAATATATTGTTACCCCATGTTCAATATGGCAAGGAAACATGTTAATCGTTCATAGTAAAAAATTAATTCAAGACTTCAAAGGAGCTAATACATTGTTATTCGAATAAAAAAAGTAATAATTAATACACTATGTTCTTGTAATATCCCGAAAATTTTTACAGTAAAATATTATCCATGATATAGTAAAATAAGGAAATAAAGTGACAAAAGGAAATTTTGAGTTATGTCAATTTTGGGAAGTATATTATGATATATTAATTCAAGAAAGGACTAAATTGTAAAAGTAAAAAGTTTTGTTACACAAGAGTAAATACTCAAAATTTGAGGGGTTAAAGTATAAATATAAAAAAGTTAAAGGACCAATAGTGTAAATATTTTAAGGGTGGAATGATCTAGAAACTAAGGGAAATAGATGAATTTGGACCAAATTGAATAGATGAAAAACTATAAGGGACTAAATTTTAATATTACCAAATTAAATGATGACTCAAGGATGGAATTTTAAAAGATAGTAAAGGGCAAAATGGTCAATTGGAAGAGAGAAAAATCTAGAAAGTAATAATAATGCTAGAGATATTTTGATATTTTATAATTATTATTAATATTTTAATAAGATATATTATTATTTTATTATTATTTTTTTAGTATATAAAGAAAGAAAGATGAGGAATTCTCATCCATATTTTTCCATGCACTAACGTGAGAGGAAGAGAGAAAGAAAGAAAGTTTGCTTTCTTTACAATTTGGTCCTTCTAGCAAAAATTCACCATTTTCACCCAAAAATCAAAAAAATTTCCATAGCTATCAAGAGAGAAAAATGTTAAGGAGACTATGGGAAGTTAGAATATCAAGTTGGATTCAAGAAATAGAAACTGAAGGAGAGAGAAAATCAAGATGAAGATTGAAATCAATAAAATAAGGTAAGAACATCATGATTTCAATATATTTTTAAGTTTGATATTATTGAAAAAGCATGGGATTAATGTTAATGTAGAGTTTTCTTACATATGGTCCTATGTTCTTGATATGTTAGTGAAGAGAAAACAAGAGAAAGTGATGAGAAATAGTGTAGAGAAAAAAAATAAGGGTGACATAAACATTGTAAATAATATCTTGCACTAAAACAGTTTTGGACAGCAGCAGTAGTCTAACTTTGAAAAATCACCAAAAATTGTATAAATCGAATTAGAGGATGAATAAAATCTTAAATTATATTTTCATCTAAGTACTTACCGTTTCAATGCTCCTTATAATTAAACATGTTACCATTCAATCAATAGCTTGGCACTTGTCTATGCGTCAAACAACAATATTGTTAATATACTTCCACATATTTCATATAAATTCAACATTGATATACTTATTTTCTCGACATGTCACACTTGAGTTTAATAATTGTCTTTACTTACATAGTTTCCTTGTATGAACATATCAAAGATAATCATATATGTACATGTCATGAAATATATCATTCTCTTACCGGTTTTTCATAAGTATATATCATTTATTTCTTTATATCAATATTTCATGCTCCATCATTTCCATATATTTTATGTATATTTATTAGGTAATAGTTTATATCAAACTTAACATAAAAATATTCCATGTACTTATACTTATTTCGTTTATCTATCTTCATAATTATTTCATACAACTATTTTGTACATATATTTCCAAATAACCAGTTCTTGTAAACATTTCACACAACCATTTCATATAACCATTCGTCATCTGATACATATTACCTGAATATCAATTGTTCAATAAATGTCATAGCGTCTCCCATCCACTGTCTTATTTATCTTTGACATGATGCCATAGTGTCTTTCAACTATGGTCTTACTCATTTTCTGTCATGTTGCCATGGTATCTTTCAACCATGGTTTTATTCATTTCATGTCACGTTGCCATGGTATCTTTCAACCATGGTCTTACACATTTCATATTAGGTTGCCATGGTATCTTTCAACCATGGTCTTACACATTTCATATCAGAGAGCACACTCCATGAACCTCATCCTTCATATGGGATTACGGTCAAAGCTAAATCTCGTAATATAAACTCATAGAGTATTGTCGGGATTTACCAGTCCAAGCTAAATTCAGACCCTAATTTGGATTACCCGTCCGGGCTAAATCCATTTTACACATATTCTTCGGAAGGGCTATATCGGGATAGGATCACCCTTCCGGGCTAGATCCTTTTTATCGTCTCGAGCTATTTAACGGAGAGCTAATAAAGAGCCATATAGGGAAGCTAATCCGGGCTATAATGGGAAGCTCAATAGAGCTGAAATCAGGTAGTTCACAAAGAACCATATCGTGAAGCTCACGAAGAGCCTATCGAGAAGCTCCGGATAGCCATATGTCGGGAAGTTCAAGCGAGCACTATCGGGAAGCTCACAAAGAGCCTATCAGGAAACTCACAAAGAGCTATATTTCGGGACGCTCTTAAGAGCTACGGTGTGTCCACAACACATGTGGATCAGAACCTATCGGGACGTTCCGAAGGGCTATAACGGGAAGCTCGCAAGAACCATATAACGGGGAGCTCGAGAGGGCTAATATCGGGACGCTCTTTCGAGCTATGGTGTGTCTGCAACATATGCAAAACTACAACCAATTCGGGAAACTTACATCCATCGATTTTCCTTTGTTCAACGAGATGTATCATTTTACCGGGCATTATCAAATATATCCATATCAATTTCATATACATGACAAAAATACAAATCACAAGTATGGTATTTAATTCAAGCTTATAATTATGCATAATTCTATTACACGAACTTACCTGACTAGATTACAAAAATACCAAGATTCAGGGGTATTTTGGTAATTTACCATTTTCCAAATTTTTACCCGATCTTAAATTGACAATTTTATTCAATTTATTAATTTAGATAATAAAAAAATTCATTCCCTTCAATTTGGTCATTTTTGACATTTTTACAAAATTACCCCCTAAAGTTTTACTTTTATTCAACTTAGTCCTTAAGCCTAAAACATGCAAATTAACCATGCTAGCTGAATATTCATATATATTTTCCTCCTCCTCCTCTCCACTCCACATCCTTAATGTATATAACACACTTGTAAGTAACATTATCTATAGTTTTTATTATTTACTTTTATGAATACTCAAGCTGCCCATCTGTGTCATAGTCACTAAATTATTTATATCTAGAGCTATAGAACTCCAATTAAGATCTGCTAATTTTCCCTAAAACTAGACTCATATATATTTTTACCATAAAATTTTCAGAATTTTTGGTTTAGCCAATAAGTAAATTTTATTCTTTAAAGTTACCCCTATTCTGCTGTCTGACAGTTCTAACCCTTCTTCACTAAAAATTAATTATCTCATCGTACAGAATTCAAATGATGTTCCTGTTTGTTTCTCTTGAAAATATACTCATTAAGGATTCTAAACATATAAATTTAATCCCATAATTATTTTTCTCCAATTTTTTGATGATTTTCCAAAATCAAAAATAGGGGAACCCGAAATCATTCTGACCTTGTCTCACAAAATTTATTATATCTCATGATTTACAATTCCATTGCTTACACCGTTTCTTCCATAAGAAACTTAACTCAATAAGATTTAATTTAATATTTTATTCATCCTCTAATTTGATTTATACAATTTTTGGTGATTTTTCAAAGTTAGACTACTGCTGCTATCCAAAACTATTTTAGTGCATGATATTATTTACCATGTTTATATCACCCTTATTTTTTTTCTCTACACTATTTCTCATCACTTTCTCTTGTTTTCTCTTCACTAACATATCAAGAACATAGGACCATATGTAAGAAAACTCTACATTAACATTAATTCCATGCTTTTTCAATAATATCAAACATAAAAATATATTGAAATCATGATGTTCTTACCTTATTTTATTGATTTCAATCTTCATCTTGATTTTCCCTCTCCTTCAGCTTCCATTTCTTGAATCTAACTTGATATTTTAACTTCCCATAGTCTCCTTAACATTTTTCTCTCTTGGTAGCTATGGAATTTTTTTTTTATTTTTGGGTGAAAATGGTTAATTTTTGGTAGAAGGACCAAATTGTAAAGAAAGCAAACTTTCTTTCTTTCTCTCTTCCTCTCACGTTAGTGCATGGAAAAAGATGGATGAGAATTCCTCATCTTTATTTCTTTATATACTAATAAAATAATAATATATCTTATTAAAATATTAATAATAATTATAAAATATCAAAATATCTCTAGCATATTATTACTTTCTAAATTTCTCTCTCTTCCAATTGACCATTTTGTCCTTTACTATCTTTTAAAATTCCATCCTTGAGTCATCATTTAATTTGGTAATATTAGAATTTAGTCCCTCATAGTTCTTCATCTATTCAATTTGGTCTAAATTCATCTATTTCCCTTAGTTTCTAGATCATTCCACCCTTAAAATATTTACACTATTGGTCCTTCAACTTTTTCATATTTATACTTTAACCCCTCAAATTTTGAGTATTTACTCTTGTGCAACAAAACTTTTCTCACTTTTACAATTTAGTCCTTTCTTGAATTAATATATCATAATATACTTCTCAATATTGACATAACTCAAAATTTCCTTTTTGTCACTTTATTTCCTTATTTTACTATATCACGGATAACATTTTACTATAAAAATTTTCGGTATTACAGATTCTAATTAGTCTTAGAGAAATTATTTGTTTTAAAATATATACGTTGTAATTGATATCATATTGAAACTATGGATATTAATTTCTATATATTAAATCTATTATATTGGATAAGAATTTTGTATTGAAAAACTAGCTTCTTCTCATCTAATTTGTAATATGCATATATTAGTATAGTTAAATCACATGTTGATATTTGAAAAACTAGTATTCCAAAAGAATGATGGAATAAATGTTTATCAAATTCGTTCAAAGTAATCATTTGAAAAGATAGTATTCAAGATTAAAATATGTAGAATATGAGATATCATGTGATATTATCATGGAGGGGAGCAAATGTGTGTTGTACTATTTTTCCCTTAATCAAACTTTTATCCCCATGTATTTTCCTAGTAAAGTTTTTAATGAAGCAGCATGTTATATATATTATCTCTTTTTTTCTTCGCTAATTTTTTTTCACATGGTTTTTATCTTACTAAAGTTTTAATGAAACACATTATGTATCTATAGGCTTCCAATGCAAAGTGTTATAAGTATTTTATTATTATAAATTGAATATCCATTAAGATAAGAAGTTTGATATACTTTAGCACTTTAACAAGAAACATTGTAAATATTTTTATTTTTGTTCTTCTATTTCTTTTTTTTACTCTCTTTATTCTTTATTTTATTAAAAATCATTGAAATTTTTTAAAAAAATTATAAAACAACACTAAAAATTTTCATTTTTACTCGTTTCTCATACAAAAATTATAAAATCATTTTTCATTAAAATGTCGTCAAAAGTTATAAAATTAAAAACATCATTAAAAATTTTACATTATAAAATCTTATTTTTCTTCATTGTTTTTACTCGTTTCTCATCCAAAGCTGGCGAACTACTATGGACCTTAATTTGCTTGAATTGAATGAAGAGAAAATGAGAAAAATATAAAAAGGTCAAAAAGTCACTCACTCGCTGGTAGGACCAAAAACAATGAAATTGGGTAATCCTATTTAATTTTTCATAAAAATTTATACATTCTTTAGTGACAATAATTATTTCATGAGATTAGATAGTGAAAAACATGATTTTTTTAAAATAATGATTTTTTATATAAATTATTTTAAAATTTTCAATGAATTTTTTATATTTTTACATAATTTTTAATAATTTTTATAATTTTTATTTTTATAAATTTAAAATGACTTTGAACAAATGGATGTTCAAATTCAAATAAACCTAGACAAATAATTATCTAATTCATGATAAACTTGAGTTTTAAAATATTTTATTTTGTTTATTTTATGAAAATTTTTATTTTTACCGATACGACAATATTAATCTACAAACTCTATAGTCGATACTAACAGGATTATCACACTAATATCCATTCACTGACTCAACGACTTTTACTGGCGTCATTAGTATTACCATTAACTTTTAACGGGCAACATTGATAAAAGAATTTCATTCATAAAAATTATCAATTCAAAAATTGATAAGGATTAAAACAACTTAATTGATAGTTTTAAAGTTTTCAACCCCTCTTGTACCTTTAAAACTTAAAAAATATATTTTTCTTAAATTTTTTAAAAATCTTTACTGCCTTGCCTGTAAAATCTACCTTTAAATCACTGTTATCAAAATCATTTAATCCATATATATAAATTACTTTCCAATGAATGTTAATAATAACAGCCCAAAATATTTCTTCTTCCTTTATGATAAAAATAAAACAACAAATTTTCTTTTCTTTTAATTAACCCTAATGGTGGAGCCACTAAAAGACTCAGTAGGGCCGTAACTCTTTTAAAGTTTAAGATTTTCAATTTCTCTTTTAATCTACATTATATAACCCTCTTAAATATAAAAATAAATCCATCTAATATTTTTATAATATTAAAAATAATATTAAAAATTATTCTCGATAATAAATGAAATTTTTCTTTAAAGAAACCAAATTTTGAAAGTAAAAATTAAAATATAAAAAGAGTCGTCTTCATTCTTCAGACTCGCACTATTTTTCTAATCTCTTCTCCTTGTAGCCATCCCCACTTGCAAGTTATAGAGATTATATATATTTGGAACAAAAAATTTATCTAATTTTTGCAGTATAATTATCATACATAATATATGTTATAAGAAAAAAAATTACATAGCACGTCTAATTTTAACTTGATTCACTTGAAATTAACATCTTAGCTCCCAAGAACGAATTTACGGGGCTAACAGGAGGCCGGTCCATCTAAATTAAAAATATTTTCAATTTAATCATTTAAAATTTTTAAATAAATAAAAATAAAATTACACTATAATCTTTTAAAATTGATAAAATTTTAATTTAATCATTTAAAATTATATTTTATTATCGTAAAAATTATAATTTAATTTCGACCCTAAATAAAATTTTCTAGCTTAGCCCTCTTAGCTCCGTCAATGACTAATCCTTTATTACCAACTAAAACTAGGGCACGTATAAATTAAAAGATAAGCCCCAACCGCCACCCGACAAGTCAACGTCTCTCAACAGTGTTTGTTAACCTTGATTAATTAATTTTAATTAATCCTTAATCAAGCTTTTCTTCTTTTTTTTCTATAATAAGCCACGTCATTACCATGAAATGGACGGCCCAAACTAAATAATTAAAGTTTTATTCTCCTTTTTCTTCAAGGAGCGCGTTCCCTTTTCTCTAGAAACTGCTGCTGTTCTTTTTTTTCCATCCTTTTAACTCGGTCCCTGAAAATTGAGCCGTTAACGTCAACCCGATTCAGGCGGAACCGTTTCCTCACTCAAAATCCTCGCACAAACTCAGCAGTTAATTAAACACTTCATAAAGTTGAATCGCTTTATTAGCACAGTTGCCGTTATAGTGATAATCAAAGGTGTTGATTCTGTAGGAAGAAGGAAAAAAGTAATGGAGAAATCTGTTTTTGTTAAAGATGTACAACAACTCAATGGAAATCTCCACCATTCTTTTTCTTCTGTTTCTCAAAGAGATGTAACTTACAGGTTTGTTCTTTTTTTGTTCTTTTTTGGTGAATTTTGATTGATTTTTTTCTTTAGTTGGATTGTATGT
The DNA here is from genome assembly GCF_025698485.1 of Gossypium arboreum. Classification (NCBI taxonomy): domain Eukaryota; kingdom Viridiplantae; phylum Streptophyta; class Magnoliopsida; order Malvales; family Malvaceae; genus Gossypium; species Gossypium arboreum. The sequence continues at coordinate 135,876,690 of NC_069075.1, forward strand.
GTGAATTTTTGGATTTTGAGTTCTGGGTTTTCTTTGTTTTGAGATACTATAGTCTGGGTTTTTATTTATTTATTTACTTATTAAGGAAGTTGACTTTGTTGACTGTGTCTAATTGTGTTAAATAGTGTAAAGTTTCTGTTTTTAATTGTGTCTATTGATTGTAAAGCTGGGGACAGATTTAGATTAATTAAGAGTTAAATTAAAAGCTTGAATGGAGGACAAGACCGAATTTTCAGTGAGATTTTGATTAGAAGAAAATCTTCAATATTGGGACCACTTTGGGTAGCAAATGGTGAAATTGAAATCTCCCAGGATCATATCCAAAAACTACCTTGTTTTACCGTGAAAATGATTTTTTATCATAATGAAATTGGCTTAGTCACTGGTATTTCCTTGCAAAACCAGTTGATTTGACTAGTATCTTGGTGAATGCTAATCTGTCTGCATTAGCAGCCTACTTGATCAGTTTTAAAAATTATGGATTCGGGTGGTCGGATTAGACAAGCTTCTCTATATTTTGCCTTTCTTGGGGGAGTAGTCTGGTTGTTATTGGCTGATAGTATTTATTGTAGGGTATTTATTGTAGGACTTATATGCATGTTAGCATGTTGGGGAAAATATTATGTATGTTATTTTGTATATACAGTAACTTAACTCCTTCACACACTGACATTCTGGCATTCATCTAAAGTTGCAATTTTTATGGTTTGCTGGGTTGGGATTTGATTTCTATACCTTTGGTAGTACTACAAGTACTCGACCTTCTGTAATTCATCTGCTCTGTCGGATCTGGATTACTAAAGGAAGGCGATGAACTTGGAGGAACCTTTTAGGGCTGAAATAGTTTCCTTTCCCAATACTTTGTCATTTGAGTATTTCAGAATGAGATTTGAGATTTAAAAGTTCTAGGACTACCATTTATATGTAGGGAAGAACTGTTAATTTTGAATTTCTTTTTGAAACTGAAATGACTAATTTGATACTACCAATAGTACAAAGGATGATCCCTTCTGCAGTAAACCTACTGCTGTCCTAATGTGTTGAAACAAACTATGGAATATATATGGTATAGGATGTTTCACGCTCGCAATGCCTCATAAGTTTCAAACACTCTTCATCCTAGCGTACCCCAATAAAATGATAGAAACAATTCTTTCTTGCAGCTGTGGTTCTTGTGGGTATGAGCTAAACCTAAGTTCCTCTAGTAGAAACACCGCAACAATCGGCTCTAAATATGGAAAATCGATTAAGCGAGGGATGATATCATTCTTCAATATAGACGAGACCAGATTTACGCAGGTCGATGAATTCCAATGCAGACCCTACTTTTCGAAGCACTCGTGGGGTTTATTCCGCCATAGAACCAAACTACTTTGTCGCAAGTGTGGGAACCACATTGGCAATGCTTATGATGATAAATCTTCTGGCTACCCTCGTGTCTTAGATGGTTCTGATTCATCCTCCGGCACTGAACCTTCTAACCATAGAAAATATGATGTTAGAATCCGTGCCCTACAGCCTTCGACTGCTGAAGGACTCAGCACTCCACTTTTTGCGTGATTTCCTGCAGTGCATCATTGATGGTCTTCGGTTTGAATTATCAACGACTGACTGAGCGTTTTCGTATGGGATTATTGCTGTCTATTAGTTGGTTTGAGTCTTTCATTTTATGCTGTCTTTGCTGTGTTTCTGTTAAGTGTATATATCAAAGGTAAGTAATGTGGAGCTTTAAAATTAGGTTGAGCACAGTAATGTCATTACCCAAATTTAAGTGTAATATCTGTTTGAGTTGAATTAAATCAAGTATTTTTCTTTTGGCCTTTGAACTGATCATCTGCTTATTGTTGTTCCTTATCTAATTATTTTAAGTTTTCTTGTTTTTTAATATTTTTATATAAAATCAATAAAAATTCAATCATCATAAAATTTAAACCCATGAAATAATAAATTTTAAACTTTTAAATTTACAATTGTTAAGTAATTTAATGCTAAAGTGCTAATTTTTTCATTTTACCTATTTACGTCCCCAATCCAGAAATAAAGCATTGAAGGAAAAAGATCTCAGGGCATATTTATAATCCAAGAATAAAAGGTTTTAATGATAATTTTTACACTACACATTTTTTATATACATTATGATTTACTTATTTGTTTTGATATATTTCTTTAAATTTTTAATTTGGTGCCGAAATAATTTTTGTTAAAAGGGTATTTTTAAATAGAATAATTTTAACTTATTTTTGAAGTACTTACTAGAGCATTTATTAAATAAATTAAAATTTGTAATTAACATCTTTCAAATATCACTACACCCTAGATGTTTGAAAATTTTATATTAATTAAATAAAAACTAATCAGCGGATTAAGGTTAGTTAGAATTTAAGATTTAAGGAATAAGATTATAGCAGAATTTTAGGGTTAGGATTTAGGTTTAGAATAGGGTTCAACACTTACTGGCTGTGCAAACTCAAACAAAAAATTATTAGCTCAGCATTTAACCCAGATAACCTTCACTAGAAAATACCAACAATTTCCTATATCAATTTAATGCAAGTAGAAGGCTAAAAAATCTGGGTTATTAGGTGAAAAGGGTATGAATTAAAATTAACCTGGGAGAGAACACTGAATTGCAATGATAAAAATTAAAATAAAGAAAAACCAGTGCTTGTTTCTTTAGAATAGAAAACCTGAACTGCAAGTACAAAGGTACAAAAGGAGGAATGTATAATCAGATGATCTTCAAGCAGTCTTCGTTCATCAGCAAAGTCCTACGTAAAAAGAAGCAAAATCCTCTTGAAACTATTATGTATATAACTTAGCCAGGTCTTCAGAGAAAGCTTTCCTGATGGCCTCTCTCTTGATCTTTAGAGCTGCAGTGACAAGCCCGGATTCTGGAGTCCATGGAGTTGAAAGCAATTTGATTTTAGCCGGAATCTCAAACTTCTCCAGTCCTGCCTTCTTGCCGATCTGCAAATAAAAGCAGTATTCAAAATGAAAGATTGGTGTGGGATAATCGGTGAAAAAATGTATATATCCAGGCACCCTCCTAAAAGCTTATGTCTTTTCTTTTTAAAATTTATTCGGTAAATTCGAAGATCCTCCTACGACTAAGATAAGTTTTAAATCACTGGAATGTTATTCTAGAGAGTAGAGATATACCTGAACGAGAGACGAGAGTACTTCCTTGATAGTTTCTTCTTTCTCACACAATTCCGCAAAATCAGTAAAAGCAACTCCTTGCTTAGAAGCCCAATCTTCCACTGCATGCTGGGAAGCCACAACAAGAGCCACACAGTAACTATGGAACGGATCAGCATGCAACATAATATTGTCAACATAGGGATTGATGCTGAGAGCAGCCTCAACCTGTAGAAGATAAAATTAGCTACCATGGAACATCCGAAGAACATCCTTGTTTGACTAGAAACATTGATTCATACCTTTCCCAAAGAAACATATTCCCCATGCTGAAGCTTGACAATGTCCTTTTTACGGTCAATTATCTCGAGGCAACCGTCAGCGTGAAACTGTCCTACATCACCAGTATAGAACCACCTCATTCCTCTCTCATCAACCTTCTCCACATCAAAAAGATCAAAATAATCAGTTTACTAAGAATCTTAAGAACTAAGAGAGAGAAAAGGAATGCGGATTTTAAGAGTTCGAATGCCTACCTTGTACACTTCTTTTGTTTTCTCTTCATTTTTAAAGTATCCAAGTGTTACACTGGAACCACCGACTACTATTTCTCCACGAGGCATTGGTGAATCACTAATTAAATACCCACCTTCAGGCCAATCTACTAACTGAAAGAAACAAAACATAATGCAAGTCAGAAATGAATCCACCAACCGGAATCAACAACCCCACAACATAGATCATATAGAGAGAGAATAACAAGGAGAAAGTGAAGCTTTGACCAGACATTCTAAAAAGAGTTCCTTAGAACATTGAAGTAAAGAATGTGAGCAGGTCAAAAGTCATACTGCTCAAACTAGTGAAATTAATCACAACCATCTCTTACCTTGACAAAGGAGCAAGGAAGTGGAGAACCAACACGACCAACGGATGTATCATCAACCTCAGAAAAGGTGGCACCAGCACAAGTCTCAGTTAAACCATACCCTTGGCCAATTGGAGCACTGAAAAATGAAATCCGATGAGAGTATGCTACTTAAAATATTAAATGGAAACCACTTAGTAGAATGTTTTCAATGTAAAAAAAATGCTTAGTACTTAAATTTATTGCATTCAGAGATTTTATATCATTTGATAAAATTACAACATTCTTTTTCTTCCTAACTCTTTATTACATGTAAAATCACTATAAGTCATATAGTATATTCTGTAAACCAGTATATAAAATATAGAGATTCATTAAACAACACCTTGATTATATTCAGAACAACAATTGTTATAGAACTACAGAAATGTGCTTGTGTGTTGACTGCAAGCTTATGTGCCAGGGAATGGAAGAGCAGCACCATAGGATCCGTATATTTACTTTATATAATGATAAATTGAAATAAACATACTAACCCAAGGCAGATGTTGATAAATCTCTGAGTATCTGCAGATAAAGGAGCACCACCAGATAACAAAAATCGAATGCGACCACCGAGAACTGCTCGGACCTTTTTAAAGACAAGAAAGTCCCATAGGAACTTTTCCAGGCCCCAGGCACCAAACCAACTACCATTGATTGCAGATAATCTACGGGAATAAGCCAAGTCAAACAATTTCTTGGCTAGTCCACCCTTTGTGTCTACCTAAAGTTCACAAACCAAGAAAGAAATGAGTTTATTCACAGTATATATGCATATAAAGTAGTTGCATGTTTGTAGCATTGAAAGTTTCTAACCTTCTTTCGCACTCCATCACGAACACGATCAAGAATTGCTGGGACAGCTGCCATCACAGTAGGACTTAAAACAGTGGCATCCCCCTTTGTTCCCCTTTTTATCTTGTTGGATGTATCGGTGAGAGTCAAAGGGGTTCCATATCCTATGATACCTCCAACAGCAGGAATTAAATTCTACAATAGCAAAAAGAAAGTTAAAAATGTTATCACTCTGCAGGTATACAAATTTGAAATATAATCAAAGATCAAACTCAAGTTGCTGTTAATCTTTATAATCCAATCCAAGAAAACATACATACCTCAGCCGCTAATTCAAGAATATGAGCAAGCGGCAGATAAGCAAGATAAACATCCTTACTCCCAAGTCCAGGAACGATTGTCATAACTGCAGAAACCGTAGCTAGTACATTGCCATGCGTCATCATCACACCCTGTACAAATTTGATGTATTTCAATAGGGTTAACAATATGGATGCCTAATCTTAACCATTTTGCAAGACTCAAAAGATAACATCATGCTTACCACCTATTTGCTAACATAAATCAATAAGAGAACAAAAGAACTGGAGCAAAAATAGACGCTTCTAACCTTAGGCAATCCGGTACTTCCACTAGTATACATTATAACTGCAACATCAGCTGAAAGAGGTAAATCGGCATCCACGGGACTTGCACGGCCGACACTTTTGACATCAGCAAAAGAAGAGATTGTCCATCTACCATTTGCACTGGATGGAAATTCATCGTCCATACAGATCACACGTGTGACAGTGTCAAGTTGCCCGCTAATGTTGACAAGTTTTTTTAGTTCTTTGTTACCAGAAATCACTGTCGTAACTTCAGTCTGTAAGAGCAAAGATTGTATACTTAAATAAATATGAGTAATGAATGTGGAAACCATAAAAACCTTCAATAGAATTAACCCTGTGAATCATCACTTTTTCCACTTGGTTGCACATTATAAGATGCAGGGAATACTATTATGATTCGGTAACCTCATTAACCTTGGGAAAGTGCATTACCAACTTAATAACTTAACCATATATATAGAAATGTATATGTAACCTTTAATAAGCTTCCTAATATGATATTTTTCACTTCAATAAAAAGAAAATTAGCAAATCGTTGAAAAGTTATTAACTACCAACAGACCCTTTGCACTAGAACTGGTAGCAATGGAAGAAAGAAATTCTATAAAAATGCAAATATGTTCGCAGAGAGGGAAAAAGAGAGGGAACCTCATTTAATGAGTGACATAAGGCCTCCTCTCCTAAAGATGCATATATGGTCACCACAGTCACATTGAGCCTAAAGCAGGCCTGAAAGAAGGATCCATATTAGTTGTATTCTCTAATCTGTGGAAAGGAAAGCATGTCACACCTCAGTTACAACTTAAAATTAACAAGCTTTGTATAAGACCTGCAATGCAATGAACCATTCTTCACTGGTATCAGCAAAGATTGCCACACGCTCTTCCCTTTTGTGACCAAGATGAACCAATCCAGAAGCAAAATCACACACGGTTTCAAATGTTTTCCCATAAGTCAACCATTCATAATCTCCCAAATGAAGCTTCTCAAAGGATCTTCCATCTTCAGTTACTTCAACCTCCCTCAAAATCAATTTCCTAGTTCCAAGCAATGGTTTATCTGCGTGTTGCTTACATGCCTGCTCAAAAAGTTCTGCAAGAGTAGATATACCTTCCCATGATGTTTCAACAGGGGAAGGGAATCGACTGTTTCGGATTGTATACCCCGGTTCCCCACCAACATCGACTGGCACCCCTCGCTTCTTTACCTTCTTTGAACTCCGAAGGAGAAGGGTAAAAACAATAGGAACAAGCGCACCAACGATATAACCAGTCATATTTATAGGATTTTGTGCCCCCAGAAGAATGTATCTCTTTCAGTTCTCCTGAAAAGAGAATCACATCCAATCACTATCACTAACCAAAAATGTTTTTTTTTTCTCATAAGCAAACTTTGGCCAGCTGCCAGCCAAACCATGCATATGACAAAGTGCACATGCAGCTGCATAGGTAGATACAGAGACATCACTTTCTTCTAACAAGATGAATTCGACAAAGAAACCGGTTAACAGGTAACCCAGGCATTGACACAGAACAAAATCCATGTTCCTATTAATCATTATTAACTTCATAGAACAGCATTTTTTAACCAATTAAACAGAATCCTAATTTTGATATATCCACAACCATTATATACAAGAATTATACTTCAAAGGAAGTTTCCTGGGTGCTTTTAGATGTTACCACAGAGTCTTTAAAATCATTTTTTTTCCTGATTTTAAGAAACCAATCATCAAAGAAAGAGAAAAATGAGGGGTAAACAAGTGTTACCATAAATTCCACCCTCAAAACATCAAAATTCAAATGGTGTGTGACCAAGTCAAAAGAAAATTTTCAATTAAATGAATTTCCCTCAAAAGGAAGTTCCTTGGGTTAAGGAACCCAACCACAAAAAAAAAAAAAACACAAAAAGGGTAAAAAAATACAATAAAAAAATCCACCCTGAAAATATCAAGTCAAGAGCAAATCTACAATGAAATAAAGGAAAGGTAAAACTTTGAAGCAGTCATATTTAGATCAAAACAAAGGGTAATATCAAAAATAACCAAAAGGTGAAACAAGCAAAAACCCAAAAATACCTTCAAATCTCCAAGCTGAAATATGTATGGAAGCAAAGGGATGCAGTTCAAGCAATCAGCATTACCCCAAAAGCAGTAGAAAAATGGGGAGGGGGTATTGAAGTAAAACAGAAGGTGGAGGGCGTGATTATTTTAGAGTAAAGAGATCAAATATAGAACGTTGGAGGGACAGGGTAGCTGATTAATGGCGGAAAGATCGAGACTGAATCAAGTTGGTGTTGCAGAAGTAGTTTATGACTCTGAAAAAGGGTATACTTCCTTGGCGTTTATATTAAGTTTCTTTTTTATTTTTTTATTCGTGGGTTAATTACATAACATGTCCCTAAGTCAGATTTTATATCGATTATCAAATTATAAAAATATTATAGAAATTTCAAAGTATGAATATATATTATTAATTAGTTATTTTGGTTATATAATTGTTGTTTAACATTGAAGATAAGGATTAGACTGACAGAAGTAGTTAATTGATATTTGGAGTTGAAATGAAAGACGTACTGTAGAATTAACCTGGTTGTGTGGGGTTTGTGGCGTAAAAGGGCAGATTAGATTCGGTCAGGGGAAATGACAGAGAGAGGACCAAACAGATGGCAAATGGAGGTTCAGATGTTTCAAGTTGAAGTGTTAAAAGTGAAAGTGTGGTGGATGTGGTGATAGTTGCAGTGGAGTTAGATAGAGTTGTGTGGCCCAGCAGCCATCTGCAATCGAAGAACCCTCCTCTCTTCCTTTTCTTTCAATTTTCCGCATACTGAGTTCAGTATCTAAAATCCCGAAATGTACTTGAAAGGGGAAATAGAAAAAGGGGGTAAGCTATACGAGTTTAGTGTAAGATCAAACTAACTAGCTATCGAAATAGAAATAGATACAGTAAACCTGAAAATAGTTCAGCAGCGAAACATACTTACAGAGCGACTATAACAAAATAGACCATATGTAACTTTATAGTCATATGTCTCTGTTAGACACAATATCAAAAATTCTTAGAAGTTACAAACTGGTCTAAGCCCTTTTTCCAAAATTATAATCGGTTGGGCCTTAGCCCATCACACAAGGTTTCTTTAAACATGAGTGCCTTTCAGTCAAATAGTAAAATCAAACTTCTCAGTCAATCAGACAGTCAAATAATTCAATTAGACAGTCAAATAGATATTGCAGTCACAGCATCACACAGACGCATATGAGTGCAAATGAATTATAAAATAACCCACCCATTCAACCAACACACCATCTTCGTCCAACCCGACACATCCTATGGGGATTTAATCAATCTACCCATCCCTGCACTCCGAGTAGAACCTCGAAAAGCCTATCCAACCTTATACTCCACAGAACATCATCCCGAGTTTCCCGACAACGATGATCATCAATATTGTCCTTGACCCTCAGGGAATTGGGACTGCCCACGACCCTCTGAGTATTAGGGCTATTAGTAAGCTGTACGGTGTCATGCAGAAGACCGCGATACAGACATGCAGTATAACTGCCAGATCAGATGTGCTACGCAGCAAGGCTAGCGTATAAGCTGTACTGTGTAATGCAGTGAACTGCGATACAGACGTGCAATATAACTGCTAGATCAGATAATGGTACGTAGCGTAGCTAACGTACATGCGGTACAGTGTAAGGCGGTAAACCGCTATACCGTTATCGGTAATGTCCACGACTCTCAGGGTATTGGGACCGCCCATGACCCTCTGGGTATTATTAAGGGGCTTTCAGAATGCAGACAAACTGTCAAATCTTAAATCTCCCTTCTCTTCAACATCCCACCCAAAAAGATTTATGCATATGTATATATGTATGCAGTCAAATGTACACAATTCAGAATATAAATTCAGACAGTCAATCAAAAGCAGACACACACATCCGGTCAATCAGTTACTGAATCAAACATGTGTACCTTTGTATCTCGAATCCAGTATCAACTTATCTTACAACCAATCACAAATGCACACATATCAAGCCTAAATCAAAGTCATAATTACCCCTAGTAAGGCTTAGTCGGGGGTTGGAACACACCGAGTCGCATTTGTACTTGCATTTGACCTAAAACCTAAAGTTTGGCGAGATAGGGCCACATGCCCGTGTGCTCTGGTCGTGTAGAGCACTCCAGGCCGTGTGGGGGTCCAAACGCCCGTGTGAAGGGTAGCACACGACAGTGTGACAGAAGCACACGTCCATATGGTGTAGAGGCACGGTCGTGTGATCAGATCGTGTAAGACACTGTCCTATTTCACTAAGTTCAAGTGCAGAGTAGACACAACCGTATGAGGGTCTTACACGCTCGTGTGGCCACCAGACAGGATCGTGTGTTCCACAACACACGCCCGTGTAGAATCCCTAATTCCCAAATCAGTCACACGATCGTGGAGCCAGGCCATGTGACCCTAAATCTCAATCCCTAATTCCTAAACTCACACGCCCGTGTGGACCAAGGGACACGGCTGTGTGATTTCTGACAAAAATCCCCAAAACAGCCACACGGCTATGTGGCACCAAAATTGGCCGAAACCCTAATTTACCAAATCAACACGGTCGTGCGCCACGGCGCATGCCCGTGTGGCCATCGAGAAAGCCATGAAATCACCCCAGAATAGCCCCGAAAACACCACTTTGGCCACCAAACCGTCCCCCAACTTTGGTACTATCGAAACCACATCAGAAAATGGAGTATTGCACTTCCTTTCAGCCTTCAAAGTTCTGAAACTAGAGAATCAAAGTATTCTCACGAAAAGCCGAAGCAACACTTGTAAAACAAAAGATAAGTAGATTAGTCAGAGTTGAGTCCCACACTTGTTTCGATGGCGAAAAAGACGACAGAGGAGCAGAAAATCAAGGTCCTTCAACCCCACAACACCACTGATTCCGAAAAGCAAAAAGAAGAATACAATAACAAAAACCAAGAAAAAACAGAACATAAAATAACTTGCCAAGTAAAAGCAAATAAAAATAAAAATAAAAATAATTAATAATAACACTAAAGACAAATAAATAAAATAATTATTTTAACTGAAATCAGAATTAACTAAAATGTTTCCTAAAAATCCACACAGGGACTCGAACTCAGAACCTTGAGACAAACCAACACACTCACAACCACTAGACTAGTAGGCCCATTCTGCCACTAAAATGCACAACTTAACTTATGTGTGCAACCTTCCCACTATCCCTACACTCAAAACCCAAAACTTCTAGGCCCAAAATTTAGGGCGTTACAACTTACTCCTCCTTAAAGAAATTTCGTCCCCGAAATTTCCAACTAACAGAACAGTAGTATAACATGAATCACACCACTAAGCTCCCGCTGCGCACTCTGATCCCAAAACACTACCATACCAAATTTGAACTTGAAACCTCTCAAACATACCCAGAACACCTAACCACTGAAGCAGATACACATACAACACACATAATTTCTATACCCAAATCAACACATCTAAACATTTCCAACATACCTGGCTCAAAATCGCCGAGGACAATCTTGAACCTGATGATCCTTAGATCCGCACCTGAGACACGCTCCTGACTTTCTCTAACAGTCGCCCGTATGGCGCCTTTTGTAATACTCACAAGATGGTACGCTCACACCACGACCAGCACCACCAGTACAATCACTCAGACGCGTCTTAACACACTTCGTAAAACGAGGCTCCAACCTCGGAGAACTGCGATCTCTTTTTTTCCACAATCTACGCATCTAACTTGGAGTGTCTCACTAGAATTCCTCATTCTAGCCTCAATCACTCCCTCTAGCACTTCCCTCACTAATCGGGTCAGTGCCTCAGTACCAAACTCTGGGTTATCACCACCCAAAGTCGGCGAACTCACACTGTCCTCCAACTCCTGAACAGTCACCCATTTTGGAGGAGCAGACAACTCATCACGATCACGCTCGCCTTCGGAAGCCATATCTAGCATAGGGCTAACTTAGAAGGCCTACAATATCAGAACACAGAAACAGTTGTAATAACAGAGTCTATATTTCTAATTGTACAGTTTCAAATTTTACCTGGACCAGCATCGGAGTCTCAGACAGGTCATTTTCATAAATATTTCCAAAACACAATCATTTCAGCTTGCTGTGGTAAAGTTTTTCAAAATTTTCTTTTTAAAACTAACACGTACGCACACGAAAATGTGAGAGCACAAGCCAAGTTTTTGCAAACCTGGCTCTGATACTACTAAATGTAACACCCAAATCTGGCCTAGAAGTCTAGACCGAATTCGAAATGCTACATTGACCACTGAAGTGATCGTGAGAAAATCTTACAGAACTAGTCATTCTTAATTCGATTTCTAAAATAATTAATATCGAGTATTAAAAAAACCAGAATAATAAAATGATTAAACCGTAAAACAGAATTATACCACAGTGTTAAAAACCTTATATTTAAAATTGAATAACCAATAAAAGTCTGAAACCACAAACTAATAACTTATTAGCCTCAAAACTATCTGAGTCTTCCGCATACCGAGTCCAGCATCCAAAATCCCCGTGTGACCATCGAGGAAGCCATGAAACCACCCTAGAATAGCCTCGAAAACACCACTTTGGCCACCAAACCTCCCCCAACTTTGGTATTATCGAAACCACATCAGAAAACGGAGTATTGCACTTTCTTTCAGCCTTCAAAGTTCTAAAACTAGAGAATCAAAGCATTCTCACGAAAAGCCGAAACAACACTTGTAAAATAAAAGATAAGTAGATTAGTCAGAATTGAGTCCCACACCTGTTTCGATGGCGAAGAAGACGACGGAGGAGCAAAAAATTAAGGTCTTTCAACCTCATAACACCACTGATTTCGAAAAGCAAAAAGAAGAACTCAAAAACAAAAACCAAGAAGAAACAGAATAGAAAATAACTTGCCAAGTAAAAGCAAATAAAAATAAAAATAAAAATAATTAATAATAACACTAAAGACAAATAAATAAAAAAAATTATTTTAACTAAAATTAGAAACAACTAAAATATTTTCTAAAACTCCCACACAGGGACTCGAACTCAGAACCCTAAGACAAACCAACACACTCACAACCACTAGACCAGCAGGCCCATTCTACCACTAAACTGCACAACTTAACTTATGTGTGCAACCTTCCCACTATCCCTACACTCAAAACCCAGAACTTCTAGGCCCAAAATTGTAGGCGTTACATAAGCATGTTATATACTAAAAGCTAAAGATTCTAATAAATATATACATAAAGGATGTGGAGTGGAGATAAGGAGGAGGATATATATATATATATATATATATATATATATATATATAGTGGATGGATTTGAAATGTTTCAAATGGTTGTAAGTGATAGAATGATTAATTCATCCGAGTATATTTAAACGAATTAATAAAATAATAAGTGAATAATTATTAATCGATGTGATATTGAAATCTTTGATAAAATTTTATGAAGAATTAAATTGATTGGTACAATTTAGAAATAAAATGAAATATACATGAAGTGGATGAACTACTTTTGAAAGTGCAAGTCCTCCAATGGTCTTATTTGTAAAACTTTAATATTTGTGTTAATTTTATAAATTTTGTTATCTTTGATTGAATATCATGTTTTTATGATGACTTGAAATTAGAAATAGATGTAAGTGGATGATATGTAAAATGAAATGACGGTCATGACATCTGAATATGGTTTAGGTAATGATATAAAAATAAATAAATAAAAATAAAGGATGGAACTTGTAGGAAAATGGAAACGACGTCACGATGACAAGTTTACCATGTCACGACATGGAAAGCCCAGCGTCGTGACGACAATCCAAAAATTTTATAAGCTTTACAATTTGGTCTTTGATCAATTGTGGATGTTTTAATGAGCTTTTTTAACTCATAATTAGTTCTGCCGTAAATTCAATTATTATTAAAATAGGTTGATGATCCATATTAATTAAATAATATGATAAATTGATATGAAATTTTTAATCGTTGCTTCGACAATAAATGTGACATCCCGATGCCTTGACTTGGTGATCGGGACGGGCATCAGGGTGCTATAGAAACCATATTTATCTGGTGGGCAATTGATACTAGTCCCTCCACACATGCACTAACGAGGGCACCAACACTATTGACGAGGGCATCCACCTCTTGTACCCCAACTTGAGCCCGAGCCAGAGCTTGAAACCAAGCAGTCTTATACATAGTCTGGGGGTAGTTCTCATCATTCGAATTTGAGGGTAGATAATTATTTTTCGGGCTCATCAGGCTATGCATATTAGTTAAAGATTCCTGGTTTAGTTCTGTTCATTCGGATCCGAGATCATCAATGATGTTTATATCTTTAGCCCATTACCACCCCAGTACTTTACCCCTCTCAGGCCAATCTTTGGGATATATAAATTTTTGAGTATGTTTAGCACACCCAAGGTTTGTCGATGTATGCTGTGAATGATGTTCTGGGTGAGGATAACAATGACTGTCACGAGAACCCTCAACGCCAATGCCGGGCACCATAACAGTTTATCCTACGGATAATACCATCGAACCAACAATTTTAGTACATTAAACATTATCTTTATTACATTTAGTTTGTAATTGTAATTTAAAATTTCAAGTTTGTATTAATTAAATTATAATAAATTACTTTTGTGTCCATATCATTAGTGAAGTATTATATATATTTGTATGTGTATTTGAAATATTTCACATATAAATTTTTTGAAATATCATACCCACAATGTAGATGAAAAATAATTATTTTTGAAATATTTTACATATAAAAATAATAATTATATTTGAAATAATTATTTCATTTTATAATATTAGAAATGTAACAGCCCGATTTTCAGTGGTGTCAAAAGTAGTGGTTTCGGGATTACAAGTCCGACAAGTAAGTTCAAACAATTAGCATTTAAATTATACGAGTCAATAATAATTTTTATATTGAATTTTGATTTGAGGATTTTAACTAATTGAATTAAAAGTTACTATAAGTGGTTCGGTTCAAAAGGCAAGTGGTTATTGAAAACGAGGTATTAGGGTCCTATTTCCATAATTTAAAGTCGTATTTACAAATTCGATTTATATGTGAATTGAAGTTTGGTTCAGTAATTTTGATGATTTATTGCTTAATTACGGTAAAATGATTAAATTGTAAAAGAAGTAAAAGTTAATTGCTTTTGATTTAAAATAGTAAAGGGACCAAAATGGTAATTAAACCATGTTCAAAAAGTCCAAGCCGTGCTGATATGATTAAGTCCACTAACTTTTGGACTATTTGTTTATTTAGTCCTAATTAGTTTAGGATTAAATTGAAATTAAGCTTATTTAGTTAAAATTTAAAATAATGGAAGGACCAATTGTGCAATTAAACCCTCCTTAATTGGTAATTATACCATTTGAATAGATAGTGGACGGTTTGCAATGCTAATTGCATGAAATTTTATTGAAATTGTAAGGTTATAATAGTAATTTATGAAATTAAGTAAAATGTAAATAAAATAAATGTAATATCCTGATTTTGGGCCTAGTCGGAATAGTGGTTTTGTGACCACAAAATTCGAGATAGAAATAATTATTTTATGATTATTTTAAGGTCTATGATATGATTTTATGATTGTGTGAAAATTTCGTGAAGAAATTTTATGCATAAAGTGCTTAAATTGAAATTAGGAACTAAATCGAATAATTTGCAAAACTTGCATTCTAGAAGTTTCTAGTATGAAATTGTTTTGAAATATTAATTAGCAGGTCTTAAATAGAAATTTTACCAATTTCTAAGTCTATGGACAAAAATTGGACATGGATGAAATTTTTGGAAAGTTTAGTAGTAAGGGCATTTTGGTCATTTAGGGGTAAAATGAATTAAAATACAAAATTAAAAGCCAATTTTGCTCATCTTCTTCACCATGGCCGAATATAGCAAGGAGAAACCATGGCTAGGGTTTTAAAGCTTCCAAGCTCGATTGTAAGTCCGTTCTAGCCTCGTTTTTAATGATTTTTACGTTATTAGAGTCCCGGTAGCTCGATTTAGCTTATGCTAGCAATAATTTAACCTAAGGTTTATATTTGGAAAAATACCCATAGGTGAAATTTGTGTATTTTGGTGTTTTATGATAGAATATGAGGTTTTAAATTATGTTAGACAACTTGTGCTACTCAGTTTTAAGTGAAAACGAGCAAAATGGCTTAATCGGTAAAAATACCTAATAGTCATAAGTACATGTTAGAGTGAGAATTTGATGTTTCCATAGAAGGAAAAAACGATCAGCATGTCATAAAACATAAGGAAATAGGCTGAAGTTTAATTTACGAGCTTTGGGCCAAAAGTGTAAATATGCAAAAGTTTAGGGGCAAAATTGTAATTTTTCCAAAATATGATTTTGGGTCAATTTGAATAATGTGAGTCCTAATTAGACTATATTTTAAATGATAGAGTAAGGAAAACTGAAATTCGGGCTAAAATGGGGAAAATACCAAGTTATGGACGAAATGGTAAAAGTAGCCATTTTCGCACACAAGGTAAGTTCATATGTAAATGTTGGTAACATAGTTATTATTTTAAATGTTTTTTATGTTATTTAAATGATATGATAATTATTATGAAATATTATACTCGTGATAATTGTTTGATAATATGTCAAATTATGTGATATACTTGGAAAATGTGAAATACTACCGAGTATCGGTATCGGTATTCTGTAGAAGATGGTTGAAACACATGATTGGGAAAAAGGTCCCGTTGAACCTTAAGAATGGATTAGGATACAAGTGACATGTCACTGGGATATTTGGGCATCCGAACTTGTTGAGTTGAGTCCGAGTTCACTTATGGTTGCGAATGTCCGAACTCGTTAAGTTGAGTCCGAGTTCGTGAGATGTAACTAGGCATCCGAGCTCGTTGAGTTTATTCTGAGTTCACTTATGGATGCGAATGCCCGAGCTCGTTGAGTTGAGTCCGAGTTCGCTTATGGGCGGGTTACATAGTAGCTTGGCTACATTTGTGGCACTTATGTGCAAACTTTCCATGTATCCGAATTATATTCCGATGTGTTCAACGGGTAAAGTTCTACTCAAATGGAGGAATACTCAAGATGAAAGGGACGTATTGGTAAGTGTTGTGAAAAGGATACTTTGAACAGGTATGTACTTAACCCTTGGGTTGAAAAATCGATATAACAACAATATGGTATGATGATAAATGAAAATATGATATGAATGTCTTGGTGATGATTATGCAAATGATGTTTTATGTTTACTTATATGGTTATGTTACTTGCTATTTGCATGTGAACTTACTAAGCATTTATGCTTACTCCCTCCTTTTCATTCCTTGTAGTTTTGACAAGCTAGCTCGGAAATCGGAAATGGTCGGAGGCTCACTCACACTATCCGCATACCATCTTGGCATAATGGCTTGTATATTTTGAGTATGGCATGTATAGCATTATAATCATTTTGTATATATAGTCTTATGATATGGTTATTGAGTAGTATAAAAATGCTTGGTAATGATTAGCCATTGGAATGGCTAATTATGATCATATTTGGTGTTATGTATGTCAAATTGCTAGCTAATCCATGGAAACCATGAAATAGGTAAAATTTATCATAAAATAGATTCAGACAGCAGTAGTGACGTGAATTTAAAAAATCACTAAAAGTAGTAGAAATGGAATTAAATAATGAATAAGTTATGGAATTGAATATTGATGATTCTATTTTCATATGGAAGAAACGAAACAGGTAAATGAGTTATATTTTATGAGATATTTAAGTTTTAGTGGAATAGGGTCAGAGCAATCTCTGAATCCCCTGTTCTGATTTTAAAAATTCACCATAAATTGTAAAAAAAAAATTAGGATTTGTGACTTATATATATGAAATCCTTATTGAGTCTAGTTTTATGAGGAACAAATGGAATAGTCATTGAAATTCTGTACAGGGAGATATCTGATTCGTAATACACAGGGGTCAGAGTAGTCAAACCCTGAAACAGGGGAAACTTTAACTAATAAACTGTACTAATTGGCTCAACCAAAAATTCTAGAAAAAAATTAGTAGATAGATATATGAGTCTAGTTTCAGTGAAAATTTGCGGATCTTAATTTTGAGTTTTGGAACTCGAGATGCGAATTTTTAAGCGACTGTGGCACAGATTGCCAGCTTGTCTGAAAATTTTAAAATAAATTGTATGAGCTGTTTAAGTAATGAATTAAGTCCGTTAACACCTCGTGTTCGACTCCGGCGACGGTCTAGGGTACGGGGCATTACATTTGGTGGTATCAGAGGAGGTTTAGTCGGTTCTCAAACTAACCTAGCATGTGTAAAAGTTTAGCTATACATGCCACTGATCTGTGATAGTGTGATGTCTTCCGACGCGTATGAGTACCGTCTTATTTAGACAGGGTACTCTCCAACCGAGATGCGCCGACCATGTTTAATGTTATGTGAAGGTATTTGAGTAAAATTATGATTATCATAAGTATCGGTTCAGAAAAGTATGAATTAAGGTTTATGATACATATGTGATAAATATTCATATTTGCTTAATACTCATATGATGTAGTGTATATGGCTTACTTGATAAGATGAACGGAATAAATAGAAAGTAGTAGAGGTATGAATAAAAGTCATAAATTATGATACGAATGAAAATGTCCTTGTCTTGATTGGACGTTGAATGTTGATGAATGTTAATGATATATAATTTTGATGAGATAAATGATTATAATGAAATGAACTTATCTATGTTAAATTGTTGGATTGAATTATATGATTGTAATGATATGTACATGATGATGCACGAAATGAAAGTTGTGATTTTGATGCAAATATCTATGTTTGTTTGGCCTTATATGATGTCATAAGCATGACTTAATTTAATTAAATGAATGGATAAGTAAAGCTATCTAGAAATCATAGAATGTATGCATAAGTATATTGTCTAAATGGGACAATAGGAAAATTGGTGTAAGCCAACATGAATGAATGACATGATTTTGATGATGTTGCTATGATGATGGAAGTTGTGTCATATGTGTATGTATAAGAAAGTCGAGTCAGAGGTCCTACAACCCTCCCCTTACCAAGTGGTACTTATAATGGAATTTCATGAGATTTGTATTGAATAAGTTTCCGGTTGAGAACCCAAAGAGTACAGTGATAGAATAATTATAAGTATGATCAGAGATTGAAAATGAGCTGATAAATAAAGTCAGAGCCAGTAAAGTATCGGATTGATATAAAGATTATTGGAATTATGCACTGTCCCAGTTAGAAAAGGAATTCTCCTTGGTAAACTGAATTACTCAGGTGCAAGGTCAAGAAAAGTGTAAATCAAAATTTATTCAGAACTGGCCTTCTTTAGTGAATGGTTTAATATGAAATTTGTGACGGCAGAACTAGTTGGGGAAATGATATTTGAAATGTGAACTATCTGAGTGTGACAGTTATGACTGGACAGATTTAGCAGTCTCTTTTGAGATGTTCTATGTGTTTACCCGTTTTGTAAATATTTCTATGGCTATTGATCTTGAAGAAATTCTTGTTATATGGGAATGTCCTTTAATCCTGGTGTTGGATGAAAGCATTGGTAGTCTGACTGGTATATAATTTATATTGCTCTATTTCATCGGGTATTCTATTTCATTTCGTCTGATAAGAATTGATGAGAGAATACATATGATATTATGATTTTGTTTCTTCTACTTGATGCTTCATCTGATATATATGTATGGGAAGATATATTGATCTTGTTATATTTGATTTCAGTGGGATTAAATGATGTTTTCTTCTGGACTTTCTTTCTTTGAAGAATTATCGGGGTATTCTGTATTTTCTCTATGAGTTTGGTTTTCGATTCTCCGGCATAGTATCGTATCTTGGGTTTCTTTATTCTGGATTTATTTATTCTGGATTTCTCTATCTTGGATTTCTTTATTCGGTTTTCTTGTTATCTTTGTTCCATAATTTGTCAATTATGACTCGTGTTTGAAGTGCATTCTTCAGCTCGTGATAATCATGTCAAATATAACTATACTTCTAATCTGATCTTGGTAATGTGGTGATTTTAGTATTGGGGTTTTTTTTTTTCTAATTTCTGTGTAAGGATTTGACATCAGTAAAGGCATAAGTGATAAAAGCGCGAGTTTCAGTCGGCATGGTGAATTATCTATTTGAAAGATTTCATGTGACAATTATTTCAGGATTATTTTTCCCAAGTCTGATAATAGAATTTCATTTTGTACGGATAAAAGAGTAAATAATCTGAACGAGAAGTGTATATTTATTAGAAAAAGTTTGATATTAGTTAAAGTCACTACGAATGATAGGGTTTTCATTTTATAAAAGCTGAAAAGTTTATTACATGTTGACAAATTTCGGATAGATGAGAATATTGGTAACCGAAGCGTCTGGACTAGACTAGTCTACATTGAGTAAAGACTTCCTGACTTTCAGTAATGTACTGTTGTATGAATTGTGATGTGTTCCAAGACAGTAAGGTAATGTGATAGTTTAGAGCATTCGATGTTACATAAAATCAGAGTTATTAAAGGGGTTAAAGCCGAGCATTGGGATCTATCAAAATTATCCTTGTCAGTGTTGATATTGGGATGGAAATGAGAAGGATTATTCTTGAGGCCATATCAGAATTATTTCCATGGCAGAAAGAGGAAAATGTGATGTATCCTATTGTTAAATGTTTGGCGAGATCTATAAATCATATCGGTATTGAATGAATTCCTACTCATTAGATTCATGGAATTTCAGGTCTCTTTGATTGTTGGATTTCTTGGAATTCTGGTCTCCATTAATCAAGTTAAGATTCGGGTTTTATGTCATGTTATCATGGGAAACTGAGAAGGGTTGAAAATTTAAGAATAGTTGAGAGTTGAGATTGTAAGCTTTCAGATCATATGAGAAATTAAAGAGATGTATTGGAGTTACAGTCTAAGTGAAAGTTCTTTGGCACAAATATGAGATTAAAAGTGAAGACCACTTTTCTGGCAAGATTTTCGGGGACGAAAATCCCTAAAGTGGGGGAGAGTTGTAATATCCTAATTTTGGGCCTAGTCCGAATAGTGGTTTCGTGACCAAAAAATACGAGATAGAAATAATTATTTTATGATTGTTTTAAGGTCTATGATATGATTGCATGATTGTGTGAAAATTTCGTGAAGAAATTTTATGCATAAAGTGCTTAAATTGAAATTAGGGACTAAATCGAATAATTTGCAAAACTTGCATTCTAGAAGTTTCTAGTATGAAATTGTTTTGAAATATTAATTAGGAGGTCTTAAATAGAAATTTTACCAATTTCTAAGTCTATGGACAAAAATTGGACATGGATGGAATTTTTGGAAAGTTTAGTAGTAAGGGCATTTTGGTCATTTAGGGGTAAAATGAATTAAAATACAAAATTAAAAGCCAATTTTGCTCATCTTCTTCACCATGGCTGAACATAGCAAGGATAAACCATGGATAGGGTTTTTAAAGCTTCCTAGCTCGATTGTAAGTCCGTTCTAGCCTCGTTTTTAATGATTTTTACGTTTTTGGAGTCCCAATAGCTCGATTTAGCTTATGCTAGCAATAATTTAACCTAGGGTTTATATTTGGAAAAATACCCATAGGTGAAATTTGTGTATTTTGGTGTTTTATGATAGAATATGAGGTTTTAAATTATGTTAGAAAACTTGTACTACTTGGTTTTAAGTGAAAACGAGCAAAAGGGCTTAATCGGTAAAAATACCTAATAGTCATAAGTACATGTTAGAGTGAGAATTTGATGTTGCCATATAAGGAAAAAATGATCAGCATGCCATAAAACATAAGAAAATAGGCTGAAGTTTAATTTACGAGCTTTGGGGCAAAAGTGTAAATATGCAAAAGTTTAAGGGCAAAATTGTAATTTTTCCAAAATATGATTTTGGGTCAATTTGAATAATTTGAGTCCTAATTAGACTATATTTTAAATGATAGAGTAAGGAAAACTAAAATTCGGGCTAAAATGGGGAAAATACCAAGTTGTGGATGAAATGGTAAAAGTAGCCATTTTCGCACACGAGGTAAGTTCATATGTAAATGTTGGTAACATAGTTATTATTTTAAATGTTTTTTATGTTATTTAAATAATATGATGATTATTATGAAATATTATACTCGTGATAATTGTTTGATAATATGTCAAATTATGTGATATACTTGAAAAATGTGAAAACTACCGAGTATCGGTATCGGTATTCCATAGAAGATGGTTGAGACACATGATTGGAAAAAAGGTCCCGTTGAACCTTAGGAATGGATTAGGATACAAGTGACATGTCACTAGGATATTTGGGCATCCGAACTCGTTGAGTTGAGTCTGAGTTCACTTATGGATGCGAATGTCCGAACTCGTTGAGTTGAGTCCGAGTTCGTGAGATGTAACTAGGCATCCGAGCTCATTGAGTTGAGTCCGAGTTCACTTATGGATGCGAACACCCGAGCTCGTTGAGTTGAGTCCGAGTTCGCTTATGGGCGGGTTACATAGTAGCTTGGCTACATTTGTGGCACTTATGTGCAAACTTTCCATGTATCCGAATTATATTCCGATGTGTTCAACGGGTAAAGTTCTACTCAAATGGAGGAATACTCAAGATGAAAGGGACGTATTGGTAAGTGTTGTGAAAAGGATACTTTGAATAGGTATGTACTTAACCCTCGGGTTGAAAAATCGATATAACAACAATATGGTATGATGATAAATGAAAATATGATATGAATGTCTTAGTGATGCTTATGCAAATAATGTTTTATGTTTACTTATATGGTTATGTTACTTGCTATTTGCATGTGAACTTACTAAGCATTTATGCTTACTCCCTCCTTTTCATTCCTTGTATTTTTGACAAGCTAGCTTGGAAATCAGGAACGGTCGGAGGCTCACTCACACTATCCGTATACCATCTTGGCATAATGGCTTGTATATTTTGAGTATGGCATGTATAGCATTATAATCATTTTGTATATATAGTCTTATGATATGGTTATTGAGTGGTATAAAAATGCTTGGTAATGATTAGCCATTGGAATGGCTAATTATGATCATATTTGGTGTTATGTATGTCAAATTGCTAGCTAATCCATGGAAACCATGAAATAGGTAAAATTTATCATAAAATAGATTCAGACAGTAGTAGTGACGTGAATTTGAAAAATCACTAAAAATAGTAGAAATGGAAATAAATAATGAATAAGTTATGGAATCGAAGATTGATGATTCTATTTTCATATGGAAGAAACAAAACAGGTAAATGAGTTATATTTTATGAGATATTTAAGTTTTAGTGGAACAGGGTCAGAGCAATCTCTGAATCCCCTGTTCTGATTTTAAAAATTCACCATAAATTGTACAAAAACAATTAGGATTTGTGACTTACATATATGAAATCCTTATTGAGTCTAGTTTTATGAGGAAAAATGGAATAGTCATTGAAATTCTTTACAGGGAGATATCTGATTCGTAATACATAGGGGTCAGAGTAGTCAAACCCTGAAATAGGGGAAAATTTAACTAATAAACTGTACTATTTGGATAAACCAAAAATTCTAGAAAAAAATTAGTAGATAGATATATGAGTCTAGTTTCAGTGAAAATTTACGGATCTTAATTTTGAGTTTTGGAACTCGAGGTACAAATTTTTAAGCGACTGTGACGCAGATTGCCAGCTTGTCTGAAAATTTTAAAATGAATTGTATGAGCTGTTTAAGTAATGAATTAAGTCCCTTAACACCTCGTGTTTGACTCCGGCGACGGTCTCAGGTACGGGGCATTACAATAAAAGCCAAAATGGCTATCATCTTTTTATTTCTTCCTTCAAAAATTGATTTCACCATTGTTGGGAAGAGAAACCTTTGGCCAAGCTAGGTTTCGTCGATTAAGTAGGCAAATCTTGCCCGTTTTTAGTAATTTTATGTTTTTGAGCTCGTATTAGCTTAATCTAGCTAACTCGAGAACTAATTTCCAAAACTGTCAAATGGTATGGATTGTGCCATTGATGAATTTGAGTTGCTCTCAAAGTTTTACGATAGACTATTAAGCTTGGTTGCTAAATAGGAACTTTTTGTAAAATAGTTTTTGTTGATTTTAATGTTCAAGGACTAAAATGTGAAAATAGTAAAATTACAAGGAATTGATGCAAAATAACAGCAATTATGGGCTGTAATGAGGGGGTTAATTTATGGGCTAAACTTGGATTTAATATAAGATGGTTAAATTGCATGATTTGAACCTAAGGACTAAATTGTATAAAAATAAAATGTTGGGGTAATTTCGTAAAAATATAAAAAGGACTTAATTGCATAAAATGAGTTAATTTTACTATTGGAATTAGTTAAATGAGTGAAAAATATTATTTTTAAATAAAAAATGTGTGGAAAACTGAGGAAAAGAGAAAATTAACTAATAGTCCTTGTACCTTTGTCATTGCTGCAATTTAGTCAGGTAAGTTCGTTCGGTTTACTTTTAGTACATTTATGAATGTATTATATGAACCTATTTGCATAATTTCGGATTATATTAATGTGTGTAATTGAAAATGGAAATAATTAATTGAAGTAACGTCGATCACTGATTCAGATGCTCTGAGCCATTACTGCAAATCAATCTTGTAAGTTCATACTTTTATTTATATTTCTAATGATTTTTATATTCTTTGTTAATATAATTTTCTTAAATTTTATATTGTATAATAGTATGATCT
Organism: Gossypium arboreum; assembly: GCF_025698485.1. Taxonomy (NCBI): domain Eukaryota; kingdom Viridiplantae; phylum Streptophyta; class Magnoliopsida; order Malvales; family Malvaceae; genus Gossypium; species Gossypium arboreum. Next base: position 135,900,921 of record NC_069075.1, read on the forward strand.
TGAAAAAGAAAAATGGAATATTGAATAGGCTCAAACAAGCAATGTCTACTCATTATACTGAATGTGTTCAAACGAGCAATATCTACTGAATCTACTGAACGTACTCAAAAGAGAAATGTCTACTAATTATACTGAAAGTTGCTCAAATGAGCAATATCTACTGATTATAATGAATGTGCTCAAACGAGCAATATCTACTAAATTTACTGAATGTGCTCAAAAGAGCAATGTTTACTGATTATACTGAAAGTTCCTCAAACGAGCAATATCCACTGATTATACTGAATGGGCTCAAACGAGCAATATCTACTAAATATACTGAACGTGCTCAAAAGAGCAATGTCTACTAATTATACTAAAAGTTGCTCAAACGAGCGATATCCACTGATTATACTGAATGGGTTCAAACGAGTGATATCCACTGATTATATGGAATGCATGCTTAAACGAATATTATCCATTGATTATGCGAAATGAGGTCTCACTATATTGATTATTCGAAAATAAATACCGAAATAATGTTCTGATCACTATTCATCTATTGAAAGTTGTGATTGACAGGAACTCTGTTCACTAATCTTTATTTGAATTATTATTTATGTTGATTTGATAAGCTTTATTGTTCAATCGACAGACTTACTAAGCTTTATGAAAGCTTACTCATATCAATTGTCTTATTTCTTATAGATACGTTTTGTGGATCGGGAGATCGGATTAGCATGAAGAAATCACACTATTTGGGGATCATTTGGTAGCTTTTGAATACATCTTGGCCTATATGGCATGTAATAGGAATAACTGGTCATGATTGTAATGGTTCATAAGTATTTTGTAATGAGTATGTGATGTACTTTGATGTTGTGGCATGGGTAACTAATGTGGTATGCATGTTAGTCTCAAGTTAAAGTAAAATAATGAACATGAAATGGTAAGTTAGTATGAATTAAATATGGCAGGTGAAATTGAATACAAAATATTTTGGGTGTGTAATGTAATTGCTTATGTTGTATAACTTGATATGCTTATGTCCTTCATGTATTTATAATTATTTGATGCATGGATGTATGGTACCAGCTTAGGTGCAAGTGATATAATTGCGTGATGTAATAAGGCAATGGCATATTAAGTAAGTTTGTGTAAAGGGTCATGAAGTAGAAGTAACATGTTAAGTTGGTATGGTTTATAAATGGTTGCTTTGGTAATGAATAGTATGAACATTATAATGTGATTGGTATGTGATATTTTAGTGTGTTTTGATGAATAGAAATGGCATATTTTAGTTGTCTTAAAGTGTATTTATGGACTTGTGAACACGTGAGATAAATTGGGTTAGGTACTTGTGCATTTGGGTGAGATACAAGAATGAATTTGGACATTTTTGGGCACACACGGACTGGGACACGGGCGTGTGCCCTGAACGTGTTTAGGTGGAGTTTTCACACGGGCTGACACACGGCCTGCGACACGACCATGTGAGGGCATTTTAAATGTTACACTGGCTAGCACACGGCCTACGACACAACTGTGTGGAATTGTTTCAAATGGTACATGATCGGCCACATGGGCTTACCACTGCACCATATGGCCTGGGTTGGGTCACATGGCTTGGCCACACGGCCGTGTGAACCCTATCTTTTTAAAATCTTTTAGTTTTTCCTGAACTTTCTGATTTGCTTCGAAATGGTCCCTGATTGTTCTTAAACTATTTTTAAGGCCTCGTAGGCTCAATTTAGGGCCCATAAGTGTATGTTTACTTTGATCTGAATTATTTAAAAAATATATATTGTTAATTATTCTGGTGAACTTGATGCTATTGTTACTGAATGTTCTGAAACGTGTAGTGATACTCTGTAACCCTAATCTGGCAACGGAAGCGATTATGGGTGTTATAAGAAATCATCATACCCACAATATATGTGGAGAAAATAAATATTTGACATATAAATATTATATATAAAGAAAATATATCAAAAAATTAGTTGATGTTTATTTTATATATTAAGGAGCTATTAATTTTGAATATTTTTAACATAATGATATATATAAAATATATATTTCTATTATATAATTACATATTTATTATTTGATTTTATAAATAAAAGAGACATTAATTAAAAAGATGAATAAAAAATTAAAAAGACTTAAAAATAATAAAAAACTTGAAACAAGATAAAATAAAAATCACAAATGTACTTAAAAGAGGAATTGAACCTAAAACTTAAGAATGAATTAATCATTATTAAACCATTTAACCAAAGGAGTTTATGTATTAAAATATTAATTAAAAAACTTAGAACAATGATAAACCACAATTTATACATATTTTTACCCCATACTTAACATGTTTTTGGATGAATTATCCTTAGAATTGGTGAATTCGATGCTCCTAATCCTTTAATTTCATGTTTTATACTTAGGTGAGTGTAGAAGAGTAAAAAGAGCAAGAAACGGGCCAAAAACGGAGAAAATGGGCCAACGTGGGAAATCAACACGGCCTGGACTTCACCACACGAGTGGACCACACTCCCGTGGCTATTTAACAGACCCTAACACGGCCTAAAGCGACCCCACACGACCGTGCCTTTCAAGAAGACTCTAACAAACCTGAACTTCCTTACACAGGTAGACCACACGCCTGTGCCTATTTAACAGCCTTGACTACGGCTTGAAGCTATCGTACATGGGCGTGTCATACGGCGTGTCACTGTCAAGCCCAAGTCTAGTTCTATTCGGAAAAGGGCACTTTTGAGGGTTTGAAGTCATTCTAAAGCCTATATAAATACCTAAGGAGGCACTTAGAAAGGACACACAGAGTAGGAGGCAAGGAATTACTGGAAAAAAGTCGATTGATCCATCTTAGAAACCGGATTCTACTTCAAGACTAAAGATCTCCCTTCAATTTCCTTCAGGGGTTTTTGGGTTTTCTTTATGTTTTTTTATCATTATTCTTCTGAGATGTTTTCTTTTACAAATATGAACTAAATCCCCTAAATACCTAAGGGGGATGAAACCTAAGACATATCTTATTATTATTTTTTGAATTATATGATAAATACTTGATTTGTTCTTAATTCTTGCTTTGACATTCCAGGATATTGATTCAAGTATTGATGTGCTTATTCAGAGGAGCAAAAGTCCCTGTTTAAGAGTAGATCTAGCATAATTAAGCAGAGTTGTTGCACGCCTAGAGATAGGGTGACATAATTTTGCCGGATTAGGGTGAAACCTAATAAAGGAATCCATAGATCGAGTTAATGCAACACTAGGGGTTTTAATTAGAAAGAGATTTCAATTAATCAACCTAGGGTTAGACGTTGTTAGTCTCAAGAGAGGTAATAATATAAATTAGGGATTTCTACGGATCAAGTCAAATGAATAAATCGTCTAGTTCAGAGTCAAATAACAAGTGAAGTCTAGGTGGATTCTTCCTTGGGTATTGTCTTAGTCAATCAGTTTTCCCAAAAGTATTTTCCCAATTTACTTCCTGTGCATTCTTAGTTTAGTAATTAGTTTAGATAAACCAAATCCCTTTTTTTTTAGGCTAGATAATAAAAAGAAGGTTAATACTAGTACTTTTAGTTCTTATGGGTTCGATAATCCAGTCTTACTATAAGCTATACTACTGTTCGATAGGTGCACTTGCCTTCGTCGTGATAATAGTTAGTTTCAAGTATGGTCATTTATAAATTTAAAACTTATCATTATCATCACACACACACACGTATCAAACAACATAAAATAAAAAATACAATTGTGTGCAAGAGAGGAATCAAATCTAAGATTCAAGGATAAAACCACTAACATTTAACCATATGACCAAAGCGACTGATTTTATTTTAAAAGTCAAAAAATGCGTTTAAAAGGAAAACAGGTCCAATTGGGTGCACTTTCCTGCCAACTATGCAAAAAACATGTTCCCACACTCTCTTCAAAATTGATCTATTTATCTAATTTTGCAAAAATTCGACTTATTTTCAATATTTTTTCTTTTCCTGACTAATTTAGCCTAGTACCTACTTTCCAATGAACAAAAGGATATTAAGTAAAATAAAGGTAAATTATTTGTTAGTATTTGTCATAAACATATATTCTTTATTACAACTAAACTACAAAATGATTTTACTTTGAAACTTGAAACGAATATAAACAAATAAATAATAAATACATCTTATCTAATCTTTTTTATATATATATATATTCTAGATTTATCATAGATTGGACCCATAACACTCTAAATTCAGCTTAGATGTTATGGTCAAATCAGGAAGTGTTACGTAATTTTGTTGGAATATTCTAGCTTTCATAAATTTGAACAATTAGCATAATCCCTTAAAATTCCAACTATTCGTAAATGTATCGTGTCTGATTTTATTACTGAAAATGTTGTTGGTTTATTTTTCTAAGAACTTATTATTTTGCAGCGGGGACTCCTTAAAAGGGTGACCTTTTTGGAAAACACAGTTTATTGTTGGAAAACCATTAATTTTGCATAAAAATGAATTTTGTCAACTAAACATTATTAAGCAAAAAACAAAATTAAAGTTCTAAAATCCAAAACAATCTAAAGAGTCCAAAATTTACAAAACTCTCAAACCCAAATTTTAAGTAAGTTAAATTTAAGAAAAGATAATTTTTATCCAAGCTCCCAATTGCACTGATCTGCCTAAGTCTGAGTATTACCTAAAAATATCAATCAAATAGAAAGTGATTTTTTGAAACCCATTGTATAACAAATAACTTAAAATAGTTTATTCATATCAGACAGATTAACAGAATCAGATTCATATTAGAGTAATTCAGGTACAGACATGAAATCCTACCCCTACCCACTACACATCAAATTGAAGGGTTTACTTTAAAAATGGCTAATTTGCATGTTTTATGTTTAGGGACTAAATTGAATAAGAGTAAAACTTTAGGAGAAATTCTATAAAAATGTAAAAATGACCAAATTGAAGGAAATGAATTGTATTAGTGTTTAAATTAATAAATTGAATGAAATTATTAATTTAGATCAAGATCGAGTGAAAAATCAGGGAAAATAAAAAATTACCAAAATGCCCCTAAATCTTGGTATTTCTGTAATTTAGTCAGGTAAGTTCATATGGCTAAACTTTTCTGATTAATTGTTAATGTGGGTGTAACACCCCAAACATTTTTGATTTCAGCTTTTGAAGAGTTTGAGACAAGTGTGTATCTGCTTCAATGGTTAAGTGTTCTAGGTGTATGTGTGAGGTCCTAAGTTCAAGTCCTAGCTTTGGAAATTTTGGAATTTTTTTTATGAATATATTCCTATCTCTGGTTAGTAGGCTTTTTAATTTAAAGCTTGTAAGTACTTATCAGAATGGGCCTGCTGGTCTGGTGGTTAAGTGGAGAGTCATTATGCTGGAGGTCTTGTGTTTGAATCCCAAAGCGAGCGGGAAATTATTTTTGTTCATTCCTGATAGAGAGTTTTGATTGAATTAGAACTCTCAGTAGTGGATGTAGTGGGGAGTTGGGCGAAGAGAGTTTAGGGGAAAGAATTTAAGGGTTATCTGAATATCCCATTTGTTTTCGTTTTTGAAAAAAAAAAAAAGAGAAACTTTACCCCCTTTTCTCTATGCCGTCCCTCTCTTCCCCACTTGTTGCCAAAATTGCTTTTGTTTCTCTTTTGGTTTTCCTTTTTCTTCCATTCCATTTTTGTGTGTTTGCCTCATCTTTTCTTTTGAAGCGTAAGTCACACGTGAGTAAATTGTAGGGTTTAAGGCTTCTTTCGTACTGTTTCGTAGCGAATCGATTCGAAGTTTTGCGGTAAGAGTTCATCACTTTAGGGATGAATATTTTGGTTTTGGGATTTTGTTTAATCGTAAAGTAAGACTGATTGTGGTGTTGTATTGGATGAATATAGGTTCTGAAAATTCGGGATTGCGTTTAGAAGCGAAAACGATACAGGTGTATACTTGGAAACGCAGAAAATAAGGTTTCAGCAAAAGTTAAAAAACGAAACTATCAATGCCACATGGGCGTCTAATCGCCCGTGTGGTAGGCCATGTGATGGAACACGGGCGTATGATTGACGAGCCAGGGCATGTGCATGCGACACGGCTGTGTGATGGCCAGGTAGGCAATGTGCGACACAGGGGCTAGACCAATTTTGGCTGTGTGGGCCATACGAGCGTGTGGGCCTATACAGGTAAACCACACGAGTGTGTGGATTTCTGGGCCAGGCCGTGTGGCCAATTTGGGTCGTGTGAGCCACACAGGCGTGTGGGCCTACACGGGTAGGCCACATGGGCATTTGAGCCCATTTTTTTGAAAAGTTATGTAAGGTTGTACGAGTCACCCATGTCGACTGTGGACCTACTGTAGGGTCGGTAAGTATTACTTAGACCCCTAATTATGTGATCTGATTGTATGATGCTTGACTGACTTCTGTGATAAGCATGTATGCTGATCTTAATGTATGGACGGTTAACCGCATAATAGCATGTCATTTATTGTATGTTGCATTGCATCGAGGTGGGTTGATGATATTCGAAGGAAGTGTCTGAAAGGCTAATAAGCCTGTTATCTGGCGGCTCTTGTAACAGCCCGGTTTAGACTTTAGTCGAAACAGTAGTTTTGAGACCACAATTCGATGTCAAAAAATTATTTTTATATTATTTTTGGTGTTTACAGTATGTGATAATGTATGTGTGAAAGTTTTGTGTGATAATTTTATCGTTTGGATGTCTAATTTGAGAAAAGGACTAAATCGCATAAAATGCAAAAGTTGCATTCTATATGATAAGGATATCAAATTGCTTTGGCTTTTTAATATGGTGGTCTTAAATGGTAAATAAACCATTTTTAATGTTAGTGGAAATTGTTGGACATTCATTATATGTTGAAATGTTATTTCATTAAGGGTAAAATTGTAAAATGGCTTATTTATGTATTATTAATAAAACAAAGGCATAAAATTTGGTCATTATTCATCATCCTTATCGAAATTGAAGAAAGAAAAGCTAGGTTCATATGTTTAGATATTCATCTATTTCCAAGCTTGATTAAAGGTCCGTTTTTGTTCGGTTTTTGATAATTTCTACGTTTTTGAGATTGTTGTTAAGTGTTCTAGCTAGCCCATATTTAAATTCGTGAAATTGTTTGTAACAGCCCATATTTGACCCAAATATGAATAGTGGTTTTGAGACCACAAATTTGAAGTCAAAATTTTTATTTTATTATTTTTATAAGGTTTACAGTATGATAGAATCATTGTGTGAAAGTTTCGTAGAGAAATTTTACTGTTCAGATGGTCAATTCGGTAAAAATGACTAAATTGCGTAAGGTGCAAAACTTGCATGCTATTAGAAAAAGAAGTTATATTGCTGTGTTTTTAATTTTAGTGGACTTGCATGGAAAATAGTCCATCAATATTATGAGTGGACAATATGGTGCATGGTTAGATAATTGTTAATGTTTTATAATAAGGCTAAAATGGTAATTGATAAATAATGTTAATTAAAATAAAATAAAACAAAACAAAACATGCATGTGTTCATCTTGGTTGCCGAAACTTCAAATAAAAAGAGAAAGAAAAGAGTTTTAAATGTTCGACCCTTGTGTTATGCAAATTAGGTATGTGTTAAGCTTGGTTTTTGATAATTTTTACGTTTTTGAGCTCGTTGCTTAGTAATCTAGCTAGCCCGTACCTTAATTTTTGAATTTTTTCATGATTTTGTAAAGTTCCATTAATGAATACTTGAGTTCTTAGATATTTAATGATAGATTATAGAAGCTTGATGATAGTTAAATAAGTTTTGTTAAGTGATTTTTTGACAAAAATGAGAATTAGGGATTAAATTGTGAAAGATAGAAATTTTGTGGTTGAAAATGTGAAAAAAATGAAAATATGGGCTATATGGAGGTCATGTGAAATTCGGCTATACATGGGTTAAGGGTAAATTTCATAAATTTTCCATTTTGTGTATAAAGGACTAAATTGTGAAGTAGTCAAAAGTCTAAGGGTGAATTTGTAATTTGGCCAAAAATGAATATGTTAGGCTAAATTGAGTTGAATGAATATTTAATGAGTTAATTTGATAGCTTATAGATCAAGATAAGCAAATACTGTAGTTAGATCGAGGAAACGAAAAGTAGACGAGTAGTCGACGGTTATCCGAGCAACACGAGGTAAGTTTGTATAATTAGAATCGAACTTCTATATGTTTGTGAATATTTGAAATGTATAATTATGTTTAAGCAATGTATAAATTGGAAATTCAAATGTTATTGATTCATATTATATTCGTTACCGAGCCCCGTTGAATCGTATGAATTCATAGGATACAAGTGACTCGTCACTAGGGTTACCGTTTTGGTCAAGCTCCTGCATTTGTTGTGGACTCACCACAGCTCATTTGAGCTTATCGTTTCATCTCTTATGAGCTTAACGTTCAGTCCTTCGGGCTTACAGATTTAGCTCTACAAAGCTTACCGATTTAGTTCTACGGAGCTTACCGTTTCGGCTCGAAAGAGCTTATCGATCATGGCTCGAAAGAGCATAAATGATAATGAATTGACGGATTACTGATGTTTATCACCGAGTATCCTTTGAAGTTCTAATAGGTTCAACGGGCATAAATATGATCTATACTGATGAGTTCCATTTTTGAATATATGTTTTAAATGAAATATTGATATGGTACATTGAATTGAATATTGAGAGTTAGTTATTACATGGTTACATGTATTTATATGTATGTGACTAACTTGTTGGTAAATGCTTGTGATAGGCATTGGGAAATTTGAATTGAATTTACCTTATTAAATTGCTTTGTTTTGGTAAGTTAAATTCTGAATTATACGGGCTTACTAAGCTATAAAGCTTACTCTGTTTTCTTTTCTATGTTTATTAGTGGTTCGTTAGCTCGCTCGTTCCGGACAAGTCGGAGTTGCACATCACACTATCAAATTTCTGATTGGTACTTTTGAACTTCTAGATATTGTAAATATAGCATGTATAGGCTAGTTTATAAGGTGATGTCTAAGCTAGTCAATATTATGCTTTTGATATGTTTTGGTATATAAGTTAAGCCACGTGAGTTGGCTTATTTTGGTACTACATTTTGAAAGAATGTAAGTGTTCATAAGTTGTATGTTTTGATAAAGAAGTTATGAAATGAAGTAGCTCAAATGATGTTTTGTTATGTGGTTGGCTTTTATATGGCTTGTATTGGAACTTGCATGAATTGGTTGCTTATAAATGCTTCAAAGTGGTATGAAAGTTTAGGGTGGCAAATGGCTTGGTAAATAGCCTAAAAATTGTCCATACGGATAGACACACGGGCGTGTGTTTAGGCCGTGTGTGACATACAGCCTACGCTATGGGTGTGTGATCCAGCCGTGTGTCCCTTGCATTTAGTATTTTGGGTTTGAAGTGACCACATGGGCTGAGACACGACCATGTGTCTCGGCCGTGTGAGAGACACGGCCTGGGAACATGGGCGTGTGCCCTGGCCGTGTGAAAACTGCACCTTAATTTTGGAATTTAATTCGCCACACAGGCTAAGAACACGGACGTGTGCCTTGGCCGTGTGCCCCTTTTTTGGTTGATGACATCACAAACAGAATGCTCAATAGTTTTGGCACGGCCTAACACACGGCCTGGACACAAGCGTGTGTAGGGCACATAGGCGTGTGGTTTGGTTGTGTGGTGCAAGTCAGTATGTATGCCTTGTATCCACACGTCCTGAGACACGAGTGTGTCTCTTGGCCATGTGAGTGACACGGCTGGGGCACACGGGTGTGTGACCCCTTCAGTGAAGAAAAATTCTTAAGTTTCCGAGTTATCTCCCGAGTTATCAGTTTAGTCCCAAACTTTTTTCAAGCATGTTTAAAGGTCTCGTTGAGCCTTATAAGGGACAGTATGAATTAATGTTGAAAAGTTTTAGATTGTATGCAATAATTATGATTCGAATGTGCTTATATGTGATGATATAAGTCCGGTAACGCCTAGAACCCTGTTCTGGCATTGAATACGTGTAAGGCGTGTTACATTGTTGATAATTTGATGAGATACCATTGATGAATGTATGAGCTTTGTGATGTTAAATGATGAATTATGAAAAGAGGAATTTGAAGTTAGATCGAGGGAGGTCGAAGGTTATAGAGTAGACTATTCGAGTCATCAATTCCAAGTACGAAGTAAGTTTGTACGTGATAAATGATATTACAATTTATGTTTTAATGTTTTGATGAATTATATAAATTCTATATTCGAGCTTGGTTTGAACGCAATGATAACTCGACTATGTTCGACACTAAGTGTGCGATTTCAATAGCTTCGGCTATAAATAGCACTAAGTGTGCAAATTGGAATAGCTTCGACTATATGCGGCACTGATAAACCATAATTTATATATATTTTTACCCCATGCTTAGCACCTTTTATGGATGATTTTTCCTTAGATTTGGTGAATTCGATGTTCCTAATGCCTTAATTTCGTGTTTTATACCCAGGAAGCATAGGAGAATGAAAATAGCGAGAAAAAGGCCAAAAATGGAGCAAATGGGCCAACGTACGAAATCAACACAGCCTGGACTTCCTCACATGGGCAAACCACACAGTCGTGTTAAATTGGTAGGCTCGAAGCACGACTTACACGGGTACACCACACGCCCGTGTCTATCTAATAGGCTCAACCACGGCCTGAAGTAATTGCACACGGGCGTGTCCCTGTCGAGCCCAAGTAGAATCCTATTCGAAAAAGGCTATAAATACACCCTAGAAAGAGGAGAAAAGGGGAGACACAGAGTAGGGAGCAAAGAATTGCTCGAAGAAAGTCGATTGATCCATCTCAGAAGCCGGATTCATCATCAAGACTGAAGATCTCCCTTCAATTTCCCTTCAGGAGTTTTGGGTTTTCTTTATGTTTTGTATTCATTATTCTTTTGAGATGTTTTCCTTTATAGTTATGAACTAAACCCCTTAAATACCTAAGGGAAATGAAACTTAAGACGGATCTTGTTATTATTATCTGAATTGCATGATAAATATTTCAGGATATTGATTCAAGTTAATACTCTTATTCAAAGGAGAAATAGACCCTGTCTAAGAGTAAATTTTTCATAATTAAGTGGAGTTGATTACGCACCTAGAGATAGGGTGATAAGATTTTGCCAAATTAGGGTGAAGCCTAATAAGAGAATCCATAGATCGAGTTAATGCAATTCTAGAGTGTTAATTAGAAAGAGATTTCAATTATTCAACCTAGGGTTAGATGTTGTTAGTCTCGAGAGAGATAATAATATAACTTATGGATTTCTACGGAACAAGTTAAATGAATAAATCATCTGATTTAGAGTCAAATAACAAGTGAAGTCTAGGTGGATTTTTCCTTGGGTATTGTCTTAATTAATCAAATTTTCTAAAAAGTATTTTCCCAATTCCTTTATGTGCTTTCTTAGTTTAGTTAATTAGTTAGATAAACAACTCTCTTATTTTTAGGCTAGATAAAAAAAGACGGTTAATACTAGTACTTTTAGTCGGGTTCGACAATCCAATCTTGCTAAAGCTATACTACTGTTCGATAGGTACACTTGCCTTCATCGTGATAATAGTTAGTTTCAAGAATGATTCATTATGCATATTTAAAACCTGTCACGAATATCAAGTATCAAATTTTTGGTGCCATTGTCGGGGAACTAAGATATTAGGAACACTCGATTTTTATTACTTTAGCCATTTACTTTTACCGCAATTTAAATTTTATTCTAATTTTTACTAATTCTTCTTTTCCCTTTTTCTGATAGGTTCTTATAGTTTATGACTAGAAGAAACCCATTAGGACCATTACTTTTTGATAGTGAGATCGATCGCACAGTTCGCAGAAACCAAAGAGAAATAAGGCGAAGCTTAAGATACACAGAGGACGAGCAAGAGGACGATATTCAAACTACAATCGAGGAGATGCCTAAAAATTAGGAAAACCTAATACCTCCTGCAATTACTGTCAATCCAGTAAATCAAAATCCTGCTCCACACACTATGTATGATTATGCTAAACCTACTTTAATAGGAACTGAATCGAGTATAGTTAGACCTGCTATTGCTGCAAATAATTTTTAACTGAAACCTAACACAATTCAAATGATACAATAGTTTGTTCAGTTTGATGGTTTGCAGGATGAGGATCCAAATACTCATTTGGTGAATTTCCTGAAGTTTTACGATACATTTAAAATCAATGGCATTTCTGACGATGCCATACGTCTTCGGTTGTTTCCCTTTTCGTTGAGAAACAAAGCTAAACAGTGGTTGAACTCGTTACCACGAGGGTCAATTACTACTTGGGAGCAAATGACCAAAAAGTTTTTATTACAATATTTTCCGCCAGCTAAAATGGCTAAATTAAGTAATGATATCTCTTCTTTTGTGCAGATGGATTTAGAAAACACTCTACGATGCATGGGAGAGATACAAGGACCTCTTGAGACGATGCTCTCACCATGGGTTAGCATTTTGGCTACAGGTTCAAACGTTTCATAATGGCTTGAATCCCTCGACTAGACAAATGGTTGATGCAGCCACTGCTGGAAATATCAATAACAAAACACCTGAAGAAGCTTACGAATTTATAGAAGAAATGTCGTTAAATAAATATCAGTGGCAAGTCATGAGGACAAAGCTAACAAAAGCAGTCGGCGTTTTCAACGTCGATTCGGTCAGCATGCTTTCGAATCAGGTAGAACTTCTGAATAAAAAAATTGATAGCTTTCTTGGTTCTTCACAGGTTCACCCAGTAATGCAATGCGAAGCAAGCGAAGGATCAAGCAATTAAGAATACCCACCATATGGTCACCACATGGAGAACGAGAAGTTAAATTACATGGGTAATAATCCTCGATCTCAAAATAATCCATATACTAACAGTTACAATGCAGGTTGGAGAAACCACCCAAATTTCTCATGGGGAGGACAAGGAAATCAGAGACCACCTCAAAGCTTCCAACAACCACCCTACCAACAAGAGAAGAAGCTGAACCTTGAAGAGATGCTCAAAAAGTTTATATCAGTGTCAAAAACGCATTTTTAGATTACAACACTTAAAAATCAACAAGCATCAATCCAAGGGCTTGAAACTCAGATTGGATAGCTTGCCAAGTTAATTTTTGAACGACCACATGGTAGCCTACCAAGCAACACTGAATCTAACCAAAGGGAGCAACTCAACGTGATTACCAGTAAGATGAGGAAGGGTTAGTTACATCTGAACAAGAACCAAAGCAAGAAACTGTGATAAGTAAAGGTAAAAGTGAGTAGAAATTGGTAAGTACAGAATATAAACCTCGTGTGCCATACCCTAATGCGAGAAAAATAGACTGTTCAAACGAACAATTTGGTAAATTTCTTAAATCATTAAAGAAATTGCATATTAACTTACCATTTATTGAAGCTATTTCGCAGATGCCCAACGTAGTAAATTTTTTGAATGAGCTTATAGTAAACAAGTGAAAATTAGATGAGGCTTCGCACGTGGAATTGAATGCAGTTTGCTCCGCCATTTTACAGAATAAGCTACTCGACAAATTTAAAGGATTTAATACTATTAGTGCTCGGGTTGCCTCCCGAGAAGCACTTATTTATAGTCTAAGCTTGACTTACCCCTTTGGTGTGTGATCATGGTAGCTCGATGAGTTTATACTCTTCATCCCTGCTATCAATTTCATCAACATAAGGTTTAAGTCGAGTACTATTTACCTTGAACGTGCCAAATTTGGGATGACTTACCTCGACTATACCGTATGGAAAAATGCTAAGTACCGTAAGAGGAATTTCTTCATTTGGTTCAGAAGTGGTAATGCGAGGATCTACTACATCTAGTAGTACTTTGTCTCCAACTTTGAGTTGATTTGGTGAGGTATTTAACTCGTCATAGCGTGGTTTTGGTTTATTGTGTTTTCTCGGTTTATGTGTCCACCATCCGTCTAGCTCCTCAATTTGTAGCCTTCGTTCTTTATGGGTAGATCCTTTGTTGTTGTTTGAACTTGGCTCATGCAGGCTTTTCGAACAAGGTTCCTGTGAAGAAGGTTGCACCACATGATTAGTATTAGTAGTATGATTTATAGCACCTTTACTATTCAATGTGTTAATCACGTTACGAGCTTGAAGAGTGATCGCTTCCTCACCCACATGAAGTGTGAGTTCACCTGTGCCAACATCAATAATGGTTCTAGAAGTTGCTAAAAAGGGGCCTTCCTAGAATTAAAGGTACATTATTATCCTCTTCCATATCTAGAACCACAAAGCCTACTGGGTATATAAATTTATCGATTTTAACAAGAACATCTTCAATGATACCCCTAGGAAATCTAATGGTTTTATTAGCCAACTGAATACTCATCCTAGTTTGTTTGGGTTTCCCAAGACCTAGTTGTCTAAACATTTTATAAGGCATAACATTAATGCTTACCCTCAAATCATCCAACGCGTTATGATCATCTAAACTACCAATTAAACAAGGAATCATAAAACTCCCTGGGTCTTTCAATTTGTCGGGTAGCTTATTCTGTAAAATGGCTGAGCAAACTGCATTCAATTTTATGTGCGACGCCTCATCTAATTTTCCCTTGTTTATTATAAGTTCCTTAAAAAATTTAAATGCTTTGGGCATATGTGAAATAGCTTCAATAAATGGTAAGTTAATATGCAAATTTTTTTAATAATTTAAGAAATTTACCAAATTGTGATATGGCACTCGTTGTTTGTACTCTTTACTTACCGGTTTCTGCTCACCTTTACCTTTACTTATCATAGTTTCCTGCTTTGGCCTTTCCTCATCTTGACTGGTAATCGAGTTGAGTTGCTCCCTTGGGTTAGCTTTAGTGTTGCTTGGCAGGCTACCTTGTGGTCATTCAGAAATCATCTTGGCAAGCTGTCCAATCTGAGTTTCAATCCATTGGATTGATGCTTGTTGATTCTTAAGTGCTGTCTCGGTATTTTAAAAACGAGTTTCTGACACCGATATAAACTTTGTGAGCATCTCCTCAAGGTTCGGCTTCTTTTCCTATTAGTAGGGTGGTTGTTGAAGCCTTGAGCTGGTCTCTAATTTCCTTGTCCTCCCCATGAGAAATTTGGGTGGTTCCTCCAACCTGCATTGTAAGTGTTACTACATGGATTGTTTTAAGATCGAGGATTATTACCCATGTAATTTAACTGCTCGTTCTCCATGTGGTGACCATATGGCGGGTATTCTGAATTGCTCGATCCTCCACTTGCTTTGCATTGCATTACTGGGTGAACCTGTGAAAAACCAAGAAAGCCATCAATTTTTTTATTCAGAAGTTCTACCTGATTTGAGAGCATGGTGACCGAATCGATGTTGAAAATGCCGGCTGCTTTTGTTGGCTTTGTCCTCATGACTTGCCACTGATAATTATTCAGTGACATTTCTTCTATAAATTCGTAAGCTTCTTCAGGTGTTTTGTTATTGATAGTGCCACCAACGGCTGCATCAACCATTTGCCTAGTCGAGAGATTCAAGCCATTGTGAAACGTTTGAACCTGTAGCCAGAGTGCTAACCCATGGTGAGGGCATCGTCTCAAGAGGTCCTTGTATCTCTCCCATGCATCGTAGAGTGTTTCTAAATCCATCTGCACAAAAGAAGAGATATCATTACGTAATTTAGCCGTTTTAGCCAGCGAAAAATATTTTAATAAAAACTTTTCAGTCATTTGTTCCCAAGTAGTAATTGACCCTCGTGGTAATGAGTTCAACCACTATTTAGCATTGTTTCTCAATGAAAAAGGAAAACAACCGAAGACATATGGCATCGTCAGAAATGCCATTAATTTTAAATGTATCACAAAACTCCAAAAAATTCGCCAAATGAGTATTTGGATCTCATCCTGTAAACCATCAAACTGAACAAACTGTTGTATAATTTGAATTGTTTTAGGTTTCAATTCAAAATTATTTGCAGCAATAGCAGGTCTAACTATACTCGATTTAGTTCCTGTTCAAGTAGGTTTAGCATAATCATACATAGTGCGTGGAGCAGGATTCTAATTTACTGGATTAACAGCAATCGCAGGAGGTATGAGGCTTTCCTGATTTTCTGCCATCTCCTTGGTTGTGGTTTGAATATCGTCCTCTTGCTCATTCGCTGTATATCTTAAGCTTCGCCTTATTTCTCTTTGGTTTTTGCGAACTGTACGATCGATCTCACTATCAAAAAGTAATGGTCTCGACTGGTTTCTTCTAGTCATAAACTATAAGAGCCTATCAGAAAAAAGAAAAAGAGGAATTAGTAAAAATTAGAACAAAATTTAAATTGCAGGAAAAGTAAATTGCTAAAGTAATAAAAATTGAGTGTTCCTAATATCTTAGTTCCCCGACAACGACGCCAAAAACTTGAAACGTGAATGAATCATTCTTGAAACTAACTATTATCATGATGAAGGCAAGTGTACCTATCGAACAGTAGTATAGCTTTAGCAAGACCAGATTTTCAAACCCAAAGGAACTAAAAGTACTAGTATTAACTGTCTTTTTATTATCTAGCCTAAGAATAAGAGGGTTGTTTATCTAACTACTTAACTAAACTAAGAAATCACAGAAAGGAATTGGGAAAATACTTTTTAGAAAATTCAATTGATTAAGACAATACCCAAGGAGAAATCCACCTAGACTTCACTTATTATTTGACTCTGGATTAGACGATTTATTTATTTAACTTGTTCCGTAGAAATCCCTAAGTTATATTATTATCTCTCTCGAGACTAATGACGTCTAACCTTAGGTTGAATAATTGAAATCTCTTTCTAATTAACACCCTAGAATTGCATTAACTCGATCAATAGATTCCCTTATTAGGTTTCACCCTAATCTGACAAAATCTTGTCACCCTATCTCTAGGCGCGCAATCAAATCCGCTTAATTATGACAAATTTACTCTTAGACAGGGTCTATTCCTCCTCTGAATAAGAGCATTAACTTGAATCAATAACCTGAAATATTAAAACAAGAATTAAGAACACATAATTAAGAACAAGTCAAATATTTATCATACAATTCAGATAATAATAACAAGATCCGTCTTAGGTTTCATTCCCCTTAGGTATTTAGGGGGTTTAGTTCATAACTATAAAAGAAAACATCTCAAAAGAATAATGAATACAAAACATAAAGAAAACCCAAAAACTCCTGAAAGGAAATTGAGGGAAGATCTTCAGTCTAATGAGTAATCCGGCTCCTGTGATGGATCAATCGACTTTCTTCGAGTAATTCCTTACTCCCTGATCTGTGTATCCCTTTTTTTCCTCTTTCTAGGGTGTATTTATAGCTTTGGAATGCCTAAGAGCCCTCAAAAGTGGCCTTTTCTGAATAGGATTCTACTTGTGCTCGGCAGGAACACACCCTTGTGCGATTACTTCAGGTCGTGGTCGAGCTTGTTAGATAGACATGGGTGTGTGGTGTACTCGTGTAAGTCGTGCTTCAAGCCTGCCAATTTAACACGGCCGTGTGATCTACCCGTGCGAGGAAGTCCAGGCCGTTTTGATTTCATATGTTGGCCTATTTTCTCTATTTTTTGCCCGTTTCTCGCTCTTTTTATTCTCCTATGCTTTCCTGAGTATAAGACATGAAATTAATGCATTAGGAGCATCGAATTCACCAAATCTAAGGAGAAATCATCCATAAAATGTGTTAAGCGTGGGATAGAAATATGTATAAATTACGGTTTATCAGGTAATCACTTAGATGAAGGGGGAACACATATGTTTTCGTGATAAAATGTTCAACTTGGAATGTTTGAAACTTTGATGTTCTTTTGGTTGAATTTTCAATGTATGATTACTTATGGATTATTTTGAGATACTATTGATAGGAATTATAAATTGAGAAGAATTTATTTTGATTATGAGTTGAGAATTTTGCTTGAGGATAAGCAAAGGCATAAGTGTGGGGGTATTTGATAAACCATAATTTATATATATTTTTACCCCATGCTTAGCACATTTTATGGATGATTTCTCATTAGATTTGGTGAATTCGATGCTCCTAATGCCTTAATTTCATGTTTTATACTTAGGAAAGCATAGGAGAATGAAAAGAGCGAGAAACGGGCCAAAAACGGAGAAAATGGGCCAACGTACGAAATCAACACGGTGTGGACTTCTTCACATGGGCAAACCACACGGTCGTGTTAAATTGGTAGGCTCGAAGCACTACTTACATGGGTACACCACACGCCCATGTCTATCTAACAGGCTCGACCACGGCCTGAAGTAATTGCACATGGGCGTGTCCCTGTCAAGCCCAAGTAGAGTCTTATTCGGAATAGGCCACTTTTGAGGGCTCTTAGGCATTCCAAAGCCTATAAATACAACCTAGAAAGAGGAGAAAAGGGGAGACACAGAGCAGAGAGCAAGGAATTACTCGAAAAAAGCTGATTGATCCATCTCAGATGTCGGATTCATCATCAAGACTGAAGATCTCCCTTCAATTTCCCTTCAGGAGTTTTGGGTTTCTTTTTGTTTTGTATTCATTATTTTGAGATGTTTTCCTCTATATTTATGAACTAAACCCCCTAAATACCTAAGGGGAATGAAACCTAAGACGGATCTTGTTATTATTATCTGAATTGTATGATAAATACTTGACTTGTTCTTAATTATGTGTTCTTAATTCTTGTTTTAATATTTTAGGATATTGATTCAAGTTAATGCTCTTATTCAGAGGAGAAATAGACCCTGTCTAAGAGTAAATTTGTCATAATTAAGCGGAGTTGATTGCGCGCCTAGAGATAGTGTGACAAGATTTTGCCAGATTAGAGTGAAACCTAATAAGGGAATCCATAGATCGAGTTAATGCAATTCTAGAGTGTTAATTAGAAAGAGATTTCAATTATTCAACCTAGGGTTAGACGTTGTTAGTCTCGAGAGAGATAATAATATAACTTAGGGATTTCTACGGAACAAGTTAAATGAATAAATCGTCTGATTCATAGTCAAATAACAAGTGAAGTCTAGGTGGATTTTTCCTTGGGTATTGTCTTAATTAATCGGTTTTCTAAAAAGTATTTTCCCAATTCCTTTACGTGATTTCTTTGTAACACCCCAAACCTGTGACTGTCACCGGATTTGACCACGAGGTGTTACCGGGCTTACTTTACTTATTCCTCTCTTGAAAATTTTTTTTTCTTGTTTTCCTTTTTCTGTTCCAGGCAGGCTAGTTAACTGCGTCCCAGTCACCTTAAAAATCATATCTCGAGTTCCAAAACTCGAAATCCATTTTTGTAAATTTTCCCCGAATTTAGACTCATATATCCATCCATGAATTTATTTCTAGAATTTTTGGTTGGGCCAATTGGTACAGTTTATTAGTTAAAGTCACCCCTGTTTCAGGGTTCGACTACACTGACCTTTGCGCATTACGACCTTGATATCATCTCATACAGAGCTCCAATGCTCATGCTGTTTGTTTCTAATGAAACTAGACTCAAAGGGGAATCTATTAATATAAGGTATGACTCCTAATTGTTTCTGGATAATTTATGGTAAATTTTCAAAGTCGAAACAGAGGATCCAGAAACTGTTCTGGCCCTGTCTCACGAAATCTTGAATATCTCTCAAAATACAGTTCATATGGTTGTTTCGTTTCATCCATATGAAAATAGACCCATCAAGCTTCGAGTACATAATTTTCTTAGCAATTAATTCCACTTCTACTATTTTTGGTGATTTTTCGATCTCATATCACTGCTGCTGTCCGCAATAGTTACTGTAGTAGACTATGCCAATTTCATGAATCTTTCCTTGGCCTTACTAATCATTCATCATACATGGCACAACTATGGCCACCTTATCAAAATTAAGGTTTCTAAGACCCGTGGCTATAGGTTCTAGCATCCCACTCAAACGACCACATAGGCCATTTTCACATGGCTTAAAGTTTATAACCCAAAATTCAACAAAACAAAATAGCCCATATATGCCAAATGTTCTCCTAGGTTGACTAAGAAGACAATACCAAAATTGCTCGCCGGTGTGATGACTTCGTTGATGGCTCCGAGTACACAAAATAGACGAGTCCAAGAGATCTAAAATGGGTGACAAGAAAAACACCGAGTGAGTTTATACTCAGTAAGTCATAAGCATTCGACAACCATCCATTAAT
Organism: Gossypium arboreum; assembly: GCF_025698485.1. NCBI lineage: Eukaryota > Viridiplantae > Streptophyta > Magnoliopsida > Malvales > Malvaceae > Gossypium > Gossypium arboreum. Next base: position 135,921,062 of record NC_069075.1, read on the forward strand.
AAAATTATCACAACATGAAACAATAAACGAGGTTAGGTACTCCATCCATGTCGAAACTATACCATGATTCCTCGGACCTTTCGGTTCAATCTCATACCAAGTCATACATCCACATTTCATATTCTATTCAATAAGATATTTGAGGCATTTTTACACACCAACTCATTTTCACCACAATCATACAATTGCAATCATCACATAGATTTAAAGCTTACCAAGCTCATCCCCGAACATGAACATAGTGCCTATTCGCCATGAGCTCAAGGTACTTACCTAATCCGCTGTCCGTGATCAACTCGATAATATCGCACACTCAGTGCCAATAGTGATGCAAAAGCATATAGTGAGTCCGCACACTTAGTGCTATAAAATCAGCTTGCACACATAGTGCTATATAATCAAATTTGCACACTTAGTGCTGTACAAATTTTAAACCCGCACACTTAGTGCCAATCTTGTCATCGTGTCCATTTATACCCGCACACTTAGTGCCAATCTTGTCACCGTGTCCATTTATACCCGCACACTTAGTGCCGAGACCAATACTTTATGCATTTTACTACCTTTATACATTCAACGATGGCATCATTCCATACACATACATTTCCATTTACACATCAATTCATTAAACACAATTGCATATATATTATGATCATTTAAATCAATACCAAATATATGCTTTATGACTTACCTCGGATGTTGTCGCACGTCTTCAACGGCTATTCAATTATTTTGTCTTTCCCCTTGTCCAACTTTGATCCTTTGAGTTCTTGAGCTAAATCAAACAAATTTACTTCTCAATCAAACACACACATACGGCAACCATATTTTGCTTTTAACACATTCGGTCACTTGGGTGACCTATTTAACTTTCAACCATTCATTTCAATTCTTAGTTAAATAATGCCGAATACCATTAACTACTAATGCCACACACTCACATATGCATAAAATTAACCCCTACATGACCTATAGCTCATTCGTTCATTCGTCTTTCAAGCTTATCAAGCTTCATATCATGCTTCCTTGCCCGAATATACATATAAGCACAATGTAGCATTTTTATTCACTTCATGATACATTCGGCCTTGGCATAATTTTCATTAAAAATCCCTATTAGCCACTTTTAAAATGCCAATGTTACAAGAAAGGTTACCCAAATTCACATTCGGCAACTACACATACACAAGCCAATTTTTTCTTCCTATCATCAAATTTAACACGAATCACAAACTTAAACCCTCAATAGCTACTATGGCCGAATAGATCCTTTCTATTCCATTTAACTACCATAAATTTAAAGTATTTAAATCAAGTTCATGAGTTTCTAATGCAAGAATTAGGCCAACCTACTAACCTTAACACCCACATTCGGCAAGTGACCACATACACACTCTCATAGCCGAATTTCCATATTACCAAAATCCTCAATACACATATTCCCCTTACTCAACTTCAATTTAAGCTCCCTACTCACAAAACACAAGGAATAGAAATCATCTTCTAAGTTTCCTACCTTAGCCGAATGGCCAAATCACCACAAGGATCTAAATTCACACATGGGCTCAATCAAAGACCTATCCATCAACTAAATTTTTATGAAATCTCAAAGAATTTACTTAAAACTTACCTCAATCAAACAAGTAGAAGACTGAATACCTAGCTTCTTCCCCCCCTTTTTCTCTTCCTTTAGTTCATGGCAATAAGAACAAAACATAACCAAATTTCTCCTTTCTTTCTTTTATCAATTTCCCTTATCAATTTCCCTTCTTCTATTCGGCCAAGACACCCAAGGATGAGCAACAAAAACTTTTTTCTTTCTTTCTTTGCTTAGTCACGGCAATGGGGCATCCACACACATTATTTCTTTTTTTTTTTTTTGTTGTCAACATTTTCTTTAATGTTAGCTTTTTATTTTATTGCTTCATACATACCTCACTAACCAAACATGTTAGAAACATGTTTCCTTTGCCCATCAACACCCATCTTGGCCGGCCACTATAGAATAATTTGGGAAATTTGACATGCAAGGACAACATTTCCTAGTATGCATCAATAGGCCACTTTAACATTTGCCTATCACATTTCTAAGTTTTCTCACACAAGTCCTATTTAGCAAAATTCACTTACAATTTTCAAAATTCAAACATGAAATTTTCACACATGCATATGTACATATAATGAGCATCAATTATGATGGTTAATTATTTTTATGACTCGGTTTAGTAGTCCCGAAACCACTTTCCGACTAGGGTCAATTTAGGGCTGTCACAACTCTCCCCTACTTAAGAAATTTTCGTCCCGAAAATCTTACCGGTAAATAGGCTCGGGTATCGCTCTTTCTTAGAGTCCTCAAGTTCCCAAGTGGCTTCTTCAATTCCGTGTTTATGCCACAACACCTTCACCAATGGGATTTTCTTATTGCGCAACTCTTTTACTTCGCGCATCAGAATGCGAACCGGCTCTTCTTCATAACTCAAATTAGGTTGAACCTCGACCTCAGATGGAGTAATTACGTGTGTCGGGTCAGACCTATATCGTCGAAGCATCGAGACATGGAAAACGTTGTGAATCTTTTCAAGCTCAGGGGGTTAAATTAATCAGTACGCTACTGGCCCAACTCGTTCGGATACTTCATACGGACCGATGAACCTCGGACTCAATTTGCCCTTACGGCCAAATCTAAGCACCTTCTTCCGGTGAGACTTTGAGAAATACCTTGTCTCCAACCCGATATTCAATGTCTTTTCTTCTCAAATCCAGTATCGACTTTTGGCGATCCGAAGCAACTTTCAAACTTTCACGAATTACTCGAACTTTCTGCTCGGCATCCTTAATCAAATCAACCCCGAAGATTTTACTTTCACTAAGTTCAGTCCAGAATAATGGGGTACGGCATTTACGACCATATAAAGCCTCGTAAGGCACCATCTTAATACTTGATTGAAAACTATTGTTGTAAGCGAATTCAATCAAAGGTAAATACCGTTCCCATGAACCACTAAACTCAAGGATGCAACATCTCAACACATCCTCGAGTATTTGAATTATCCGTTCGGATTGACCATCGGTTTGGGGATGAAAAGTGCTAAAATGCACTTGGTACCCAAAGCCTCTTGCAATTTCTTCTAAAATCGCGACGTAAATCTTGGGTCTCTATCCGACACGATAGAAATAGGCACCCCATGCAATCGAACAATTTGGGAGATGTATAATTACGCCAATTTATCGGCGAAAAATCCATGCGACGAGGATAAAATGAGTCGACTTAGTCAATCTATCAACAACAACCCAAATCGCATCCTTCTTACTCACGACAATGGCGGTCCGGACACAAAGTCCATGGTGACTCGATCCCATTTCCACTCGGGTATCGTGATCGGTGAAGTAATCCCGATGGCACTTGATGTTCCGCTTTCACTTGTTGACATATCGCAGACACCTTGAAACAAATTGAAATGTCTCGTTTCATCACGGGCCACCAAAATTGGCGTTTGGTCATTGTACATTTTAGTACTACGGTTGGATTGACATTCGACTCTTGTGAGCCTCGTTCAAAATCATCGAAACAAGTTCAATTCCTTGGAATACATAATCGACCCTTGAACATCAAGCAATCATGATCGTCAATCTGAAATTCGATTCCTCATTGAAACACATTCGGCGCTTAGCGACCAATTCGGCGTCGACCTTCGAGATTCAAGTACTTGATGAATCAATAACGGTTTGGCCTCTAGTTCGACTACTAGCACCTCATCGGGTGAAACGGATAGGTGAGCATCCATCGCTCTCAAGGCAAACGATTGCCTTGCGACTTAGAGCATCGGCCACCACGTTGACCTTTCCCGGGTGATACTCAATGATGAGTTCATAGTCTTTCAACAACTCAAGCCAACGTCTTTGTCGCAGGTTTAAATCTCTTTGAGTCATCAAATATTTGAGACTCTTGTGGTCCGAATAAATATGACACCTTTCTCCAAACAAGTAATGCCGCCATATTTTCAAGGCGAACACTATGGCTGCTAGTTCAAGGTCATGGGTCGGATAGTTTCTCTCATGCGGCTTTAGTTGTCTCTCATAGATCCTGAATGAGCGTTAGCTGATGATGTTTAAAGCAATGCACCTGATCCCACTCAAGGAGTAGTGCAGTCCAACTCTAGACCAGTAGCTAGTAGTCATGAAGGAGAGGCTAAATAAGCCTTCTTTTAGACCCTGAACGAGTGGTTTAAGGAATTTGTACGCACGAATCCAGCTGCTCATCAACCTCTACCCCCGCCTATTCCTTAACAAGTCTCAGTTGAGCCACAATTAATTGATCCGATCTGATTGAATAAGCTACCTATTAATAAGATTCGTAAACTTAGAACTGAATAGTTTCGGGTTATGTCTGATGATGATGCCGAGAGGGCTGAGTTCTGGCTTGAAAACACTATTCGAGTATTTGATAAGTTATCTTGTACTCCAGATGATTGTATTAAATGCGTAGTATCATTGCTGAGATATAATGTATATCACTGGTGGAAAACATTGATATCTGTGGTTCCCAGGGAATGGGTTACTTGAGAATTCTTTTAGACTGAGTTCCGTAAAAAGTATATAAGCTAGAGATTTCTAGATTAGAAGCATAAAGAGTTTCTGGAATTGAAACAAGGTCGAATGACCGTTACTGAATATGAAAAAGAATTTGTACTTTTGAGCAAGTATGTCCGAGAATACGTGTCTACTGAGGAGATTATGTGTAAAAGATTTGTTGATGGATTGAACGAGGATATAAAGCTGCTAGTCGGGATACTTGAATTGAAATAATTCATGGTACTGGTTGAGAAGGCTTGTAAGCTGAGGACCTCAGCAAAGAAAAGAGAAAAGTTGATGCAGAGGTGAAACATTCGAGGAAAAGATCGATGAATAAATCTTATCATTTCTCGTCAAAAAAATCAAGAGATTACTTTAATCGATCGACAGCATCATCGGGATATCAGAATAGAGATCGCAGGAAACAATAGACTAATCCTAAAGCTCAAGCCATATCAGTATCGAGTGTTGGTAACATAAAAGATGTTAAGCCTGAGTGTCAGCAATGTGGAAGACGACATTTTAGAGAATGCTGGGGAAAAAGTAATAACAGAGCTTGTTATAGTTGTGGTTCACGAGATCACTTTAGAAAAGATTACCCAGAGCTAGTTGAAAAAGATAATGTTCAGAATACGAGGTCGAGCAACACTGCAACTAGAGGTAGACCACCAACAAATACAGGAAATGCAAGTGGTGCTAGAGGTGTGACACGAAACACTGCTGTAAGATCTAGTGCTAGAGCACATGCACGAGCCTACACTATTCGAGCACGGGAGGAAGCTTCATCCCCAGATGTCATTACCTATACTTTTACTCTCTATGATAAAAAAGTTATTGCATTGATAGATCCAGGGTCTACTCATTCGTATATATGTGTGAATTTAGTATCCAGTGAGACTTTACCTGTAGAGTCTACTAAATTTGTAATTAGAGTATCGAACCCCTTAGACAAGTGTGTTTTGGGTTATATAGTCTGTAAGAATTGCCCGTTAATGTTTCGAGACATTTGTTTTCCGGATGATTTGATGTTATTACCCTTTGATGAGTTTGATATAATTCTGGGTATGGATTGTTTAACATTGCATGATGCTGTTGTGAATTGCAAATGGAAAACTATTGATTTCAGATGCAAGAATGATAAAATAGTCCGAATTGAATCTAGTGACTTGAATGGGTTGCCAGCTATGATTTCGTCAATGAAAGTTCTGAGTATTGTGAGAAAGGGTGGTGAAGCTTACTTTGCTTATGTGATTGATTCGAAAGTATCAGAAAAGAAAGTGGAATTAGTGTCTGTTACCTGTGAATTCTCTGATGTGTTTCCTGATGAGTTACCGGGATTACCTCCGATTCGAGAAGTTGAGTTTGGCATTGAGTTAGTACCTGGAACTACTCCGATTTTGATAGCCCCGTATAGAATGGCTTTAACCGAGTTAAAAGAATTGAAGTCTCAGTTGTAAGAGTTGACCGATAGAGGATTTGCATGACTGAGTTTCTCACCTTGGGGTGCTCATGTTCTATTTGTGAAAAAGAAAGATAGCACGATGAGAATGTGCATTGATTATCGTCAGTTGACCAAAGTGACTGTTAAGAACAGATATCCTCTGCCCTGAATTGATGATTTGTTGATCAGTTAAGAGAAGCTACTGTGTTTTCAAAGATAGATCTGAGATCGGGCTATTATCAGTTACGAGTAAAAGATTCAGACATTCTGAAAACTGCTTTCCGAACAAGGTACGGACATTATGAGTTTTTAGTTATGCCTTTCAGACTTACTAATGCACCTGTTATTTTCATGTATTTGTTGAACCGGATTATCAGGCAGTATTTAGATCGGTTTGTGTTTGTGTTTATAGATGACATTTTGATCTATTCTCATGATGAAATCGAGCACGCCAAACATCTGAGACCTGTGTTACAGAATTTGTGAAATAAACAATTGTATACGAAGTTCAGTAAATGTAAGTTCTACTTACGTAAAGTTAGTTTTCTGGGACATGTTGTATTAGCATCGGGTATTCGAGTTGATCCATACTTGATTGGAAACCTTCGAGAAATGTTTTTGAAGTTTAAAGTTTTTCAGGACTTGCTGGTTACTATATACAGTTCGTGAAAGGTTTCTCTTTGATTGCAACCCTGATGAGAAAGTTAGTACAAAAAGATGTTAAGTATGAGTGGTCAAAAAAGTGTCAGAAAAGTTTTGATCAGTTGAAAGCCCTTTTAACCGAAGCTCCAGTGTTAGTTCAGCCAGAATCAGGTAAAGAATTTGTTATCTTTAGTGACGCATCTTTAAATGGTTTGGGCTATGTTTTAATGCAGGAGGGCAAAGTTATTGCTTATGCTTCAAGACAATTAAAGCCGTATGAAAAGAACTATCCGACACACAATCTTGAATTGACAGCTATTGTGTTTGCATTGAAAATATGGCATCATTATCTGTTCGATGAGAAATATCTCGTTTTTACCGATCACAAAAGCCTGAAATATTTGATGACTCAGAAAGATCTGAATTTGAGACAGTGTCAATGGTTAGATCTGTTAAAAGACTACGAGCTTGTGATTGACTACCATCTGGGAAAAGCTAATGTTGCTACTGATGCTTTAAGCCGAAAGTCATGTTTGCCTTATGTTTGATGAATGCTTATTTGGTTGTGTCCGATGATGGTTCGGTTTTAGCTGAGTTAATCGCAAGACAGTTATACATTCAATAGATTTGTGATGCTCAGATTGGATAACGATTTTTTATCAAAACGAGCTCTGAGTGAATTGGATGAGGATTCAGAGTTTCGAGTTGATGCTGAAGGTTGTCTGAGGTTCCGAAATCAAATATGTGTTTCGAGAAATCCAGAGTTGATTCAGATGATATTAAACGAAGCTCATAATAGTCGATTCTCTGGTCACCCTGGTAGTACAAAAATGTATAATGATCTGAAACAGCTTTACTGGTGGCATGGTATGAAACGATACATTTCTGAATTTGCTTCGAAATATTTAGTCTGTAAACAAGTAAAAGCCGAACATCAGGTACCTTCTAGATTGCTTCAGCCGATCATGATACCTGAGTGGAAATGGGACAGAGTCACGATGGATTTTGTATCCGGTTTACTGTTGACACCGAGCAAGAAAGATGCAATTTGGGTTATTATGGATAGATTAACTAAATCAGCTCATTTTGTTCTGGTCCGCACAAATTATATGCTTGATAAGCTTGCTGAGTTGTATATTTCTCAGATTGTGAGATTACACGGAGTACCTCTTTCTATTGTATCGGATAGAGATCCGAGGTTTACATTGCGGTTTTGGAAGAAACTGTAAGATGCATTAGGTACCAAACTGCATGTTAGCACTGCTTTTCATCCACAGACAGATGGTCAGTTGGAGCGAATCATTCAGATACTTGAGGATATGTTAAGATGTTTCATCCTCGAGTTAGAAAGCACGTGGGAACGATACTTACCTTTGATTGAATCTGTATACAATAATAGCTTTCAATCGAGTATCAAAATGGCACCTTACGAGGCTTTGTGCGGTCGTAAATGTCATACACCATTGTATTGGACCGAACTCAGTGAAAATAAGATACACGAGGTCGATTTGATCAGAGAGACTGAACAGAAAGTAAAAGTGATTCGCGAAAGTTTGAAAATAGTGTGAGATCGTCAAAAATAGTATGCGGACTTGAAATTGAAAGATATAGAGTTTCAGATTGGAGACAAAGTATTTTTAAAAGTTTTACCATGGGAGAAAATACTCAGATTCAATCATAAATGTAAATTGAATTCGAGATTTATTGGGCCTAATGAGATTATAGAGTGTATTGGGTCGGTTGCTTGTAAATTGTTGTTGCCATATGAGCTAGAAAAGATTCACAATGTATTTCATGTATTGATGCTTCAACGATACAGATTCGATCCTTCACATGTGATTTCTACATCTGAGATTGAGATTCAGTCTGATATGACCTACAATGAAGGACTAATCCGTATCTTAGTTCGCGAAGTTAAAGAACTGCGAAATAAGAAAATAGCATTAGTGAAAGTGTTGTGGCATCGACATGGGATTGAAGAAGCAACGTAGGAACCCAAGGATGCTTTGAGAAAACAATATCCAAACCTTTTCACTAGTAAGATTTTCGGGGACGAAATTCCCCAATGAGGGAGAATTGTAACAGCTCGATTTAGACCCTAGTCAGAACAGTGGTTTCAAGACCATGATCCAATGTCAAAAAATTATTTTTATATTATTTTTGGTGTTTACAGTACGTGATAATGTATGTGTGAAAGTTTTGTGTGATAATTTTATCGTTTGGATGTCTAATTTGAACAAAAGACTAAATCGCGTGAAATGTAGAAGTTGCATTTTATATGTTAAGGATATCAAATCACTTTGGATTTTTAATATGGGGGTCTTAAATGGTGGTCTTAAATGGTAAATAAACCATTTTAAATGTTAGTGGACATTGCTGGACATCCATTATATGTTGAAAATGTTATTTCATTAAAGGTAAAATGGTAAAATGGCTTATTTATGTATTATTAATAAAACAAAGGCATAAAATTTGGTCATTATTCATCATCCTTGCCAAAATTGAAGAAAGTAAAGCATGGTTATATGTTTTTATATTCGGCTACTTTCAAGCTTGATTAAAGGTCCGTTTTTGTTCGGTTTTTGATAATTTCTATGTTTTTGAGATCGTTGTTAAGTGTTCTAACTAGCCTATGTTTAAATTCGTGAAATTTTTGATAATTTGATGAGATTCCATTGATTAATGTATGAGTTTTAGGATGTTAAATGATTAATTATGAAAGCTTAGTGCTCAATATATATGTTTTGTAAAGTGATTTTGAGTAAAAATTCATATTAGGGATTAAATTGAGAAAAGTGTAAATTGAGGGTTGAAATGTAAAATAAATGAAAGTTATGGGTTGCTAGGGACCATGGGAAAATTCGGCTAAGGCATAGTGTTGATGAATTATGTGTATTTTGTGTAGTTGTGAAATAAGGACTTAAGTGTTAAAATGCGAAAAATATGAGGGCTAATTTGTAAAATTCCTTGAGCGTATATATGGATTAATTTGAATGATTTGATGAATAAAGAGTTAATTTTGAATATATATATATATATATATATATAGATCAAGAAAAGAGGAATTCGGATTTAGATCAAGGGAAGTCGAAGATTATAGAGTAGACTATTCGAGTCGTTAATTCGAGTACGAGGTAAGTTCGTACGTGATAAATGATATTACAATTTATGTTTTAATGTTTTGATGAATTATATAAATTGTATATTCGAGCTTGGTTTGAACGCGATGATAAATCAATTATGTTCAGCACTAAGTGTGCGATTTCAACAGCTTCAACTAGAAATAGCACTAAGTGTGCGAATTGGAATAGCTTCAGCTATATGCGACACTAAGTGTGCAATATTGAGATGGTTCGGTATAATGTGATAGCACTAAGTGTGCGATATCTTATAGCTTCAACTAGATTGTTGGCACTAAGTGTGCGATGTTCTTGCACGTGAAAGACGATCTAACGAATTAGTGCATCGAGCATGGATGTGGTAATGTAATAGTTAAATACGAGACAGTGAAGGTATGTATTGAATAATTGTGGTTAATGATATAGTGTATGAGATAGATAAACCTATGTGGTTGTTAATATCGTGAATGAGATAGATGCAAGATTATGCGAACTAAAGAAATTGTATGAAATGGGTAATGGTAATGAATGAGGTGGAGAAGTGATATAAGTTGAGCTATGTGTTAGCTAATATGTTTTATAGCTTTTAAATTTTGAATTAAATGTATTATACTACGAACTAACTATGCTCTAACGTGTGAAGTGTCTTCTGTTATACAGTGTTATAAAGTTAGCTCGGATTCGGGACTCATCAGCGACTCATCCACACTATTGACATCTATTTTTGGTACCGTTTTGAGAGTTGTATATATGGCATATGGCATGTATACGCTAGGGTTATTTTGGTATGTTTGTGATGTAAATATTTAGCCATGTGATATGGCTCAATTATGGATGAACATATGGTTTGGTTTTGATGTGTTTTTGGTCTTTGATTTGGTATGATATGGTATGGTTAGAAGTATAAATTTGGTTGTTTATGAAATGGCATTAATGGTATGCGTTTAGCCTATGAAATGGTTGAAATCATAATGCTTTAGATGTCTAATGGTTGCTTGTAGGAATAACCCAAAAAGGGTGGAAAATTGGCCTTGCAAATGGCTTATTTTTGTCCACACGGGAAGAGACATGGGCATGTGTCTCAGTCGTGTGCGACACACGGTTACGTTACATGGCCGTGTGTCCCCTAAGGTATCTTTTCAAATTAAGGCAGTATACCTTCTAGTTTTCACACGGCCTAGACACACAGGCGTGTCTGGTGGCCGTGTGTGGCACACAACCTGGAAGCATGGATTTGTGTGTGGCCATTTCGAATGTTACACAGGCTGGACACACAGGTGTGTTGTCAGCCGTGTGACCCAAGTCAGTTTCGACCATGGCCAACGCACACGGACGTGTCTCCAGCCGTGTGGTATAAGTCAGTATGTATGCCCTATTTTGCCACGGCTTAGACACATGGGTGTGTCTAATACCGTGTGAGGCACATAGCCTATTCACACGAGTGTGTCTAATACCGTGTGAGGCACACGGCCTGTTCACATGGACGTGTGACCTGTATAACTTTGAGAAATGTTTAAGTTTTGGAAAATTTTGTATATGTTCGGTAATTTATGTTTCAGGTCTTGTTGACCTAAGAAAGGGACTTTATGTTGATGTTTGACTGTGATGATATGATGATCTTGAAATGACTGCATAATGTTCTGATATATCTGGTAACACCTTTAGCCCTATTCCGGTGATGGATACTGGTTAGCGGTGTTACAGCTCTGCTGCAAATTTCTGATTATGTGTTGCATTCCGGTACAGCATGGTGTGTAGGGATGGTGGGTTGATTTAATCCCCACATGGTGTGTAGGACTTGACGGAAATGGTGTGTAGAGGCTGGTGGCTAGGATTCTGATAAACTTTATCTGTATTTTGTATCTTATAAGCGCTAAGGCCTTAGTATAATTCTGAGATTGTATTTGAATGGGCTAAGGCCCAAACTGATTCTGTAATGGGCTCAGGCCCGAAATATAAATAACCGTATTCTGATGTATATCTATATGCATGTTTTATGTGGGGATTACACACTGAATTTTCAAAAACTCACCCGTTTCTGTTTTATCTATTCAGGTAATCCCCAAACTTGACGGATTGGTGCAGCGGAGGACTCGACGGTGGCCACACATATTTTGACTGTTCTAAACTCAGTTTCGGTATTTATTTCTTAATTATTTTTTGAATTATTTTTTTTTTGTAATTTGGTACTTTATGGACTATTGGACTTTATTTGGATTTTTAAACTGTTTATGGGACTTTAGTCTAAACTCAGTTTTTAAACAAAATGACGGTTTTAACTCGATAATTTTATTATCGAAATCCATTCCATGTGACACTATTAGATTCGACCATAACGTCTAGGCAGGGTTTTGAGTGTTACATTTAGTGGTATCAGAGCCAGGTTCAAATTTTGGCTGTGAATTTTGGGTTCCAAAATTGGTTTTTAAGAATTATTTCCAAATGTTTTCAAATATTCTAGTTAAATGTGTGGTCCACAGAGTCTCCGGTGTCGATCTTATAAGTTTTCTGAAATTTGTATTGTTTATTTCGCAATACTGTAGATGGTATATTCTAAAACTACTATAGGTAGTAAACTGTACTGAAAACCCTCTAGTTAGTGTATACTGAAAACTGTAGTGAGACTGTGATTTACGAAAACAAACTCTGAACTTTTGATACTGGTTGCATAAAACATCTGTTAATAAATACTGAAATTGTAACTGATCCATAAAATTTATAATACAGATAAATTCAATTAGACAATGAGCGCATGAGGTATCCGTGGATATGGTACTAAAGGCCGAGGTAAAGGCCGTAGAGGGGCTCGAGCTGAGTCCTCTTCCATGGATAATATACTGAATTTAGACACAAGTAAGACGCTAGTGTCGCCTGCTACAGAGATTGGGTCTTGTGATCGCATAGCTGGGGATGACGCATTGTCCTAGGCTATGCTCAGGATTTTGGAGAGGGTCGCTAGGCCCAATGCTGGATCTAAGGGCCGAGGGTCAGTTACGGAATGACTCCGGTCCAATAGGGCTGAGTTATTTATGGGTGTTACTGGAGTCGCCCCTAACGTGACTGAGTATTGGATGGAGGCCATTGAAAGAATCATAGATTATTTGGATTTTACCCCTGAGCAGAAGCTGAAGGGCGTTGTTTCATTGCTTTGCGATAAAGCATATCAGTGGTGGACGACAGTTAAGGAGGGTAGCCAGCCCGAACGGTTGACTTGGGAGTATTTTAAGACAACATTTCAGAGTAAGTATGTAGGAGCCAGCTATTTTGATACAATGAGACGTTAGTTTCTGAATCCGACGCAGGAGGACCTATCAGTGGCTGAGTATGAGGCTGAATTCTTCAGACTAAGCTGTTACACGCGAGGTATGGTGGCGTCTGAATATGAGAGATGTGTCCGTTTTGAGGATGATCTTAGGGATAACCTGATGGTGCTGATAGCTCTACAGAAGGAGCGTGAGTTTGCTGTTCTGGTCGAGAAGGCCAAGATCACTGAAGACGTTAAGTGCATTGAGTGCCAGAACAGAGATAGAGAAAGGGCTAAGAACAAGAGGGACTTAGAGCCCTCGAGTTCTGTTGTGCGGCCTCAGAAAAAGGCTAGATCTAATGGGTCGATTAGAGTTGGGCCCCCTGTTGTACCTACTGGTAGACGCCATCCAAGTGAATGTTAGAGATCGACTGAGGCATGTTTGATATGCGGGTCTACAGAGCACCGCGTTCAAGAGTGTCCGCTGAGGGCCGATCAAATGCAAGCTCTGGGTTCTAGTACTGCACAGCCGTCGGGAGTAGTTCAGTAGCCACCTAGGGGTCGTGGGTAAGCTAGGGGTGGTAATGGCATGAGCGGTAAGCAGAGAGCACCGGGTAAAGGTGCTGGACATACTGAGGCAAGGCAGCCTGTTCTTCTTTATAGTGCTCGTCGCCGAGAGGATCAAGATGCTCCAAATGTTATTACGGGTACGTTCTTAATTTATAATGTACTTTATCTTGCATTGATAGACATAGGCTCTACATGTTCCTATGTAGCTAGCATTGTGTCTGAAACATTAGGGATTCTGAATGAGAATACTTATAGTGAGGTGACTATTGTGAGTCCTTTGGGGCAGTCTATCCAAGGGACAGTTTTTCTAGCTGATCTGATGAAGCTTCCGTTTGGGGAGTTCGACTTGATTCTGGGAATGGATTGGTTGGTCAAACACCGAGTAAGTCTGGATTGTGTGACTAAGAGGGTCGTTTTGAGAACTGAGGAGGACGACGAGGTAGTTGTGATTAGGGAACATTGAGATTTTCTGACTAATGTGATTTCTACGTTGGTGGTGATAAAGTTGGTCAGGAAAGGATGTGAGGCATATTTGGCTTATGCGAGTGTTCTGATTTTGGGGATTCTTTGGTAAAGGACATCAGAACTGTAAGAGATTTTTCTGATGTTTTCCCTGAGGAGCTACCGGGTTTACCTCCAAGTCGAGAAGTGGAATTTGGGATTGAACTTATTCTAGGTACAGCTCCAGTGTCTATCGCCCTTACCGAATGGCACTGAAGGAGCTTACCGAGCTTCAGGCTCAGATTCAGGAATTGTTGGATTATGGATTCATTCATCCTAGTGTGTCTCCATGGGGAGCACCTGTGTTGTTCGTGAAAAAGAAAGATGGGACAATGCGAATGTGTATCGATTATCGCTACCTAAACATGCTAACAATTAAGAATAAGTCCCACTTTCGAGGATTGATGATTTATTCGACCAGTTTAGAAGGGCTTTTGAGTTCTTCAAGATTAACTTGCGTTATGGGTATCATCAGTTGAGGGTTAAGAAGGTTGACGTGCATAAGACTGCGTTTAGTACTCATTATGGTCATTACAAGTTCCTAGTGATGCCTTTTGGACTGACTAATACACTGGCAGCTTTCATAGACTTGATGAACCGAGTATTTTAGCCTTACCTGGATCGGTTTGTAGTGGTGTTCATCGATAACATATTGGTTTATTCGATGACGAAGGATAAGCGTGATGAGCACCTTAGGAATGTTCTTCAGATCTTGAGGGAAAAGTAGTTCTATGCTAAGTTCAGCAAGTGTGAGTTCTGGTTACGTGAAGTAACATTTCTGGGTCATGTGGTATCTGCTGAGGAGATTCGAGTCGATCCTCGTAAGACTGAGGCTGTTTTGGATTGGAAACAGCCTAAGAATGTATCTAAGATTCGTAGGTTTCTGGGGTTGGCTGGCTATTATCGACAATTTGTGGAAGGGTTCTCACTAATTGCGGCACCCTTGACTAAGCTACTATGTAAGGGTGCATAGTTTGTCTGGACTGATGTGCAGTAAGATAGTTTCGAGAAGCTCAAGACTGTAATGAATGAGGCTCTTCTTCTGATACAGCCAGAATCTGGGAAAGAGTTCACAATTTTTAGTGATGCATCACATGTCGGTTTGGGATGTGTGTTGATGCGGGATGGTAAGGTGGTTGCATACGCATCTCGTCAGCTCAAAACTCATGAAGCAAACTATCCGATGTATGATTTGGTATTAGTAGTCATTGTATTCGCTCTGAAAATCTAGAGACACTATCTGTACGGTGAGAAGTGTATTATCTACACTGATCATAAAAGTCTCATGTATCTCCTCGCTCAGAAGGAGTTAAATCTTAGACAACATAGATGGGTGGAACTGCTTAAAGATTATGATTGTACCATTGAGTACCATCCCGGCAAGGCCAATGTAGTGGCTGATGCGTTGAGCCGTAGGGCTACGACCGATCTGAGGGAGATGTTTGATTGCTTAAGTTTATTGGATGATGGTAGCTTATTAGCCGAACTTCAGGTTAAGCCGACTTGGATTGAGCAGATTAAGGGTAAACAGTTGGATGATGAGTCTTTGAATCTTCAATTTTGACAGATGGAGAGTGGTAATACTACGAATTTCGGATTGAAATCTGAGGGTGTATTGTGTTTCCGAGGCCGGATTTGTGTGCCGCATGATTCTAACTTGAGGCAAGCTATATTCAGAGAGGCACTTCGTAGCCTTTACGCTATGCATCCTGGTGGAAACAAGATGTACCGGGATCTCCAAGAATTGTACTGGTGGCCAGGGTTGAAGCATGAGGTTATGGATTTTGTTGCCCGCTGCTTGACTTGTCAGCGGGTTAAGGCTGAACATCAGTTCCCTTTGGGTTTGCTACAGCCGGTTAAGATTCTGTTATGGAAATGGGAGTGAGTAACGATAGATTTCGTTAGCGGGTTTCCTCTAACACCCATTAAGAAGGATTTAGTGTGGGTCGTCGTAGATCGATTGACCAAATCCGCCCACTTCATACTGGTTCGTACTGATTATTCTCTTCAGAAATTGAATAAACTCTACATATCGGAAATAGTAAGATTGCATGGGGTACCGATTTTGATTATCTCCGATAGGAATCCTTGCTTCACATCTCCATTTTAGAAAAAATTATACGAGGCTCTGGGTTTCAGGTTGGACTTTAGTACTGCGTTCCATCCGCAGACCGATGGTCAGTCTGAGAGGGTGATTTAGATAGTAGAGGATATGTTGAGGAGTTGTGTTATTGATTTCTGAGGCATTTGGGAGGACTATCTACGCTCAACTCGTTTATAATAACAATTTTCAGTCTAGCATCCAAACGGCACCCTAGGAAGCTCTGTATGGTCGTAAGTGTCGCACTCATTTATGTTGGACTGAGCTGGGTGAGCGACGTGTTTTGGGTCATGGGTTGGTATCTAAGACAGAGGATAAGGTTAGGTTGATTCAAGATCGACTGAAAGCGGCACCGGACAGGCAAAAATCTTATGTAGATCTGAAGAGGCGCGAGATCAAATATTCTATGGGAGACTTCGTGTTTCTGAAGGTCTCACCACAAAAGAAGATTCTGAGGTTCGGTCGTAAGGGCAAGCTGAGCCCTAAGTTTATTGGGCCGTACCGTATTCTGAAACGAGTGGGACTAGTCACTCATTAGTTGGAGCTACCTTCAGAATTAGACCGCATTCACAATGTGTTCCATGTCTCACAGTTAAGACGCTATCACTCTAATCCCACGCATATTATTCCTATTGAGAAGATTGAAGTTCGACAAGATCTGACCTTCGAGGAGGAGTCGATTCAGATTCTAGATCGTGATGTTAAGGTTCTGAGGAGAAAATCTATTCTTTTAGAAAAGGTGTTATGGTGGAATCATAGCACTGAGGAGGCCACGTGGGAGTCTGAGGATTCGCTGCATCAGCAATATCCCTATCTGTTCTGCCCAGGTAAATTTTGAGGATAAAATTTTCTTTTATGGGGGTAGAGTTGTAACACCCCAAAAAATTTTGATTTCGGCATTTGTAGAGTTTGACAGAAGTGTGCATCTGCTTCAGTGGTTAAGTGTTCTAGGTGTGTGTGAGAAGTCCTAAGTTCAAGTCCTAGCTTTGGAAATTTTGGAATTTTTTTTATGAATATATCCCTATCTCTGGTCAGTAAGCTTTTTAATTTAAAGTTTGTACGTACATATTAGAATGGGTCTGCTTGTCTGGTGGTTAAGTCGAGAATCATTATGCTGGAGGTCTTGTGTTCGAATCTTAGAGCGAGCTGGGAATTATTTTTGTTCGTTCATGAGAGAGAGTTTTGATTGAGTTAGAACTCTCGGTAGTGGATGTAGTGGGGATTTGGATGGAAAGAATTTAGGGGAAAATATTTGGGGGTTATCTGAATATCCTATTTGTTTTCATTTTTCAAAAAAAAAAAAACTCCACCCTTCAGTTTCTCTCTATCTTCCCTCTCTTCCCCACTCGCTGTCGAAATTGCTTTTTCTCTTTTAGTTTTCCTTTTTCTCTTCTTCCATTTTTGTGTGTTTGCCTCGTTTTTTCTTTTGAAGCATAAGTCAGACGTGAGCAAATCGTGGGGTTTAAGGCTTCCTTCGTACTGTTTCGTAGTGAATCGATTCGAAGTTTTACGGTGAGAGTTCATCGCTTTAAGGATGAATATTTTGGTTTTGGGATTTTGTTTAATCGCAAAGTAAGACTGATTGTGATGTTGTATTAGATGAATATAGGTTTTAGAAATTTAAGATTGCATTTAAGATCGAAAATGACACAGATGTGTACCTGAAAACACAAAAAATAAGGTTTTGATAAAGGCTAAAAAATGAATCTGTCAACGCCACACGGGTGTGTGATCGACCATGTGGTACACCGTGTGATCGACGAGCCAGGTCGTGTGCATGCGACACAGCCGTGTGATGGTTAGGTAGGCTATGTGTGACACATGGGCTAGACCAATTTGGGCCGTGTGGGCCACACGGGGTTGTGGGCCCACACAGGTAAACCACAAGGGTGTGTGGATTTCTGGGCCAGGCCGTGTCTGCTGATCTTAATGTATGGACGGTTAACCGCATAATAGCATGTCATTTATTATATGTTGCATTGCATCGGAGCGGGCTGATGATATTCGGAGGAAATGTCTGAAAGGCTAATAAGCCTATTATCTGGTGACTCTGCTGCAAACTTCTGATTATGTGCCGCATTTCAGTACAGCATGGTGTGTAGGGATGGGTGGGTTGATTTAATCCCCACATGGGGTATAGGGTTGGACGGAGATGGTCTGTAGAGGCTAGTGGGTAGGATACTGATATACTGTATCTGTATTTTGTATCTGATAAGGGCCAAGGCCCTAATATAATTCTGAGATTGTATCTAAATGGGCTAGGGCCCAAACTGATTCTGTAATGGGCTCAGGCCTGGATTATAAATGATTGTATTCTGACGTATATCTGTATGCATGTTTTCTGTGGGGATTACAGACTGAGTTTACGAAAACCCACCCTTTTCTATTTCATCTGTTCAACTAATCCCCAGACTTGACGGATTGGTGCAGCAGAGGAATCGACGATGGCCACACATATTTAGACTGTTATAAACTTAATTTCGGTATTTATTTCTTAATTAGTTTCTGGGTTATTTTTGATGTAATTTGGG
The DNA here is from genome assembly GCF_025698485.1 of Gossypium arboreum. Lineage (NCBI taxonomy): Eukaryota > Viridiplantae > Streptophyta > Magnoliopsida > Malvales > Malvaceae > Gossypium > Gossypium arboreum. Next base: position 135,939,783 of record NC_069075.1, read on the forward strand.
ACTTTATGGACTTTTGGACTTTATTTGGATTTTTAAACTATTTATGAGACTTTAGTCTAAACTCGATTTTTAAACAAAATGACAGTTTTAACTCGACAATTTTGTTTTTGAAATCAATTCCATGTGACACTATCATATTCGGCCATAACGTCCAGGCCGGGTTTAGGGTGTTACAATGGGAATGATATAATGTATTGTTTTATATATTGTTGTTGAATTATGATTATTGTAATAATATGAAAATCCAATTGCAAGTTCAAATTAAAGGATACGCAAGCTTGAGTACATTCGTGTTGTGATAAGTGATGAATTAACAAGAAAGCCCATGGTTGACCCATGGCAAAGTATGAAATGTAGGTATGGTATTTCAGTAAAGAAAACCATACTGAGATGTGAAACGTAGTTATGGTATTTCCGTAAAGAAAACCATACTGAGATGTGGAATGTAGGTATGGTATTTCAGTAAAGGAAACCATACTGAGATGTGGAACGTAGGTATGGTATTTCAGTAAAGAAAACCATACAGAGTTGTGAAACGTAGGTATGATATTTCAGAAAAGAAAACCATACCGAGATGTGGAACGTAGGTATGGTATTTCAGTAAAGAAAATCATACCGTGATGTGGAATGTAGGTATGGTATTTCAATAAATAAAACCAGACTGAGTTGTGAAATGTAGGTATGTTATTTCACTAAAGACAACCATACTGAGATGTGGAATGTAGGTATGGTATTTTAGTAAATAAAACCATACTGAGTTGTGAAATGCAGATATGGTATTTCAGTAAAGAAAACCATACCGAGATGTGGAATGTAGGTATGGTATTTCAATGAAGAAAACCATTCTGAGTTGTGGAATGTAGCTATGGTATTTCAATGAAGAAAACTATATTGAGTTATAGTATTGTGAAAGCGAATGTAAGTCCATGGTTAAACTATGGCAGTTACATGTGTATAAGTGTAAATTCATAATTGAGCTATGGCAATGTTATAAAGTGTACAAAACATGGCAAAGCCATGGCAAGTATGTACTAGATTGAAATGAATCGTGGCATCAGGCAAACGTCGTACTCAAATCCATAAGTCGTTCTCCAATTTGACAAGCATTGGTAAGTGCCAAGTGAAATTAAGTGTTGAAATCTAATTAGGTATTGAAAATTGAGCTCAATTAAGTGATTTTATCATTTGAATTTGTGATTGGCAGGAAACGTTAATGAAAAGCTTTATTTGAATAAATATACACGAAATTCACGAAAATGATGGTATATGAAATATTGATATAATGAAATGAATGATATATGTTTATGAAGAAACGGTAAGAGAATGATATGTATCATGACATGTACATATACGATTATCTTTGATATGTTGATACAAGGATAAGACGAGTATGAAACTCAAGTGTGACAAGTCAAGAAAATAAGTATATTAATGTTGAAATTATACGAAATATGTGCAAGTACACTAACAAGCGTTGTTGTTTGATACTAGACAAGTTCCAAGTTATTGATTGAATGGTAAAATGATTATTTATATGATACATTGAAGCGGTAAGTACTCAAGAGAAAATATGCTAGTGCTCATTAAAAAGTGGTAAGATTTAAATTGTGCAATTTCTTAGGAAATGATTTATCATGTGATAAATTCGAAAAAGGCTTTGTTTAAATACACTAGCTTGTGTCTATGGTTGAATGGTATGTTTATGGGTTGTGTGTCATGCATATAGAATAAATGTGGAAAGTAAAGAAATGCAGATGAAAATAAAAAAATTTTGAAGAGTTAAAGTTATTTAAATTCTACTAAGCTTGGAATAATATGTATAAGTGATGTTGTGGATTTATTCACCTTGTGAGTGGATGAATATATCTTCATGAGTATTGTGGTAATAATTTTGAATTATTCTTAATACATTTAAATCTCATATTTGAAATGATTTAATATGATTAAAAAATTTTCTAAGTTTTCAATTTAGCACAGATATGTTTCTAATTTATATTTTGGGCCTCGATGGCTCACATATGGGACATTATGATTTAATTTGATTGATTTCAGGAGTGAATATTTTATGAAGTGAAATTTTTGTTAAACAATCTTTAAATTTTAGTAATGCTCTGAAACCCTGTCTCAACAATGGATAAGGGTTAGTGGTGTTTCATTTATTGGTATCAGAGCTATGGTTTAGTTGGTTCCCTGACCGAATGTAACATATGTGAAAGTCTAGAAATATATGTCATTATATAACCTGTGATGGTGTGATATGTTTCGATTCTGGTGAGATTTGTTTTACTTATAGACAGTGATGCTTGCCAGCCGAACTAATTCCGATAATGCTAAAAGTGATGAATCGAAACTCATAAAGGTATGAATAAATGTTTTATAAAGCATGTCGATAATGAATGTTATGTTATATGTGTTATTAAAAGTAAATTATATTGCTATACAAAATATTGTGCTGAGGACTAAATTACTAATATATAAAAGTGATATATGAAGTACATGATAAGGATTATTAGTAAATTACGAATGAATAGTGAATTTTGAAATATATTACATGTATTAAGGATATAAAAGGTATAAATTTGCAGAGTATTGGTAAAAGGACTAAAGTATATGAGACCATTATGCGAAAAGTGTAAAAGTGATATGTGTGCATGATATAATTTGCCCAAGTAGACGAGATTAGAACTACTCGGATATTAGTGATATATCATTAAGGGACCTTAGTGCATTTTCTGATTTGTAGCACATTAGCACTCTCCAACTACTAACACATTTGTACTCTCTGTTTAATAATATATCTATATCAGTTTCGTATATCCTAAGTGTTCTGTTTAGTCTACTGGGCCTCTATTGAAAAAAGTAAACAATTTTTATTACAAGGTAAAGGATTACCTCTGATTCACGTTTGAAATATGATTAAAAATAAATTGTGAAATGAAATGATAGAGAATAGATACAAATGATAATCAAGGTAAATATATACAGAAAGGAACTATAGAATTATAAAGATAATGAAGTTCATGATCAAAAGAAAACAAGGAAATTTTGAGGATGAAATTTATTTTAAGGGGTAGAGAAATGTAATACCCCGAAAATTACTACAGTAAGAAAGTATGATATTATTATTGATATAGTAAAATAAGGGAATAAAGTTACAAAAAGGGAAATTTTGAGTTATGTCAACATTGGGAATTATACTATGATATATTAATTCAAGAAATGACTAAATTGCAAAAATGAGAAAAGTTTTGTAGCTCAAGAGTAAATATTCAAAAATTGAAGGGTTGAAGTGTACATATAAAAAAGTTGAAGGACTAATAGTGTAAATATTTTAAGGGTGGAATGATCTAAAAACTAAGGAAAATGGATGAATTAGGACTAAATTGAATAGGTGAAGATTTATGAGGGACTAAATCACAATTTTACCAAATTAAGTGATGACTCAAGGATGAAATTTTAAAAGATCATGAAGGGCAAAATGATCAATTAGAAGAGAGAGAAATCAAGAAGGTAATGATGATGTTGGTGATATTTTAGATTAATTAAATAAATATTAGTTTTTTTATATTTTAATGAGATATTTTATTATTATTTTATTATTATTTTGTTTAATATATAAAGAGAGAAAGATGAAGAAATTCTCTTCACCTTTCTCATGCACCAACGTGAGAAGAAGAAGAAAGAAAGAAAGTTTTCTTTTCTTTACAATTTGGTCTTTTCACCACAAATCCACCATTTTTACCTAAAAATCAAAAGATTTTCCATAGCCATCAAGAGAGAAAGACAACAAGGAGACTATGGAGAGCTAGAGTATTAAGTTAGATTCAAGAAATAGAACCTGAAGGAGAGAGAAAATCAAGTTAAAGATTGAAATCAATAGAACAAAGTAAAAACATCAAGATTTCAATATACTTTTAAGTTTGATATTATTGAAAAAGCATGGAAATGATGTTATAGTAGAGTTTTCGATGTTATAGTAAAGTTTTCTTATATAAGGCTCTATGTTTTTGATATATTAGTGAAGGAAATAAGAGAAAGTGATGGGAAATATTATAGAGAAATGGAATAAGGGTGTTATAAACTTGGTAATTAACATTTTACACTAAAACAGTTTGGACAGCAGCAGTGGTCTCACTTTGAAAATCACCAAAAATTGTGGAAATCGAATTAGAGGTTGAATAAAATATGAAATTAAATTTAAGCAATGGAATTGTAAATTATGAGATATAATAAATTTTGTGAGATAAGGTCAGAACGATTTCAGGTTCCCCTATTCTAACTTTGGAAAATCATTAAAAATTGTATAAAAATACTTTGGGGTTTAATTTTGTATTTTTATATTCTTAATGAGTCTATTTTCAAGAGAAACAAGCGGGAACATCATCCAAATCTCGTACTAAGAGATAATTAATTTTTAGTAAAGAAATGTCAAAGCAGTCAAACAACATAATAGGGATAAATTTGAAGATTTTACTGCACTTATTGGATAAATTATAAATTTTGAAATTTTTATGGTAGAACTATATTTGAGTATAGTTTCTAAAACATCAAGCGGATCTTGATTTAGAATTCTGTAGCTCAAGATATAAATAATTTAGTAACTATGACTCAAGTGGACAGCTAGATATAAACATATAAATTAATAATGGAATTATATATATATTGAGGATGCGGAATGGAGAGGAGGAGGAAGAAAATATGTAAATATTTAGCTAGTATGGGTTTATTTTAAAAATGACTAATTTGCATGTTTTATGTTCAGGGACTAAATTGAATAAGAGTAAAATTTTAGGGGCAATTTTGTAAAAATGTCAAAAATGACCAAATTGAAGGAAAGAAATTGTTTTATTGTTTAAATTAATAAATTGAATGAAATTATTAACTTAGATCAAGATCGAGTGAAAAATCAGGGAGAATAGAAAATTACCAAAATGCCCCTGAACCTTGGTATTTCTATAATTTAGCTAGGTAAGTTCATATGGCTGAACTTTTGTGATTAATTGTTAATGTGGGAATGATATAATGTATTGATTCATATATTTTTTGTTGAATTATGATTATTGTAATAGTATGAAAATCGAATTGCAAGTTCAAATTAAGGGATACGCAGGATTGAGTACGTTCGTGTTGTGATAAGTGATGAATTGACGAGAAAGCCCATGGTTGCCCCATGGCAAAGTATGAAACGTAGGTATGGTATTTCAGTAAAGAAAACCATATTGAGTTGTGAAACGTAGGTATGGTATTTCAGTAAAGAAAACCATACCGAGATGTGGAACATAGGTATGGTATTTCAGTAAAGAAAACCATACTGAGATGTGGAACGTAGGTATGGTATTTCAGTAAAGAAATCCATACTGAGTTATGAAACATAGGTATGGTATTTTAGTAAAGAAAACCATACTGAGTTGTGAAACGTAGGTATGGTATTATAATAAAGAAAACTATACCAAGATGTGGAATGTAGGTATGGTATTTCAGTAAAGAAAACTATACTGATTCGTGAAACGTAGGTATGGTATTTCAGTAAAGAAAACTATATCGAGATGTGGAACGTAGGTATGGTATTTCAATAAAGAAAACCATACTGAGTTGTGAAACATAGGTATGGTATTTCAATAAAGAAAAGCATATCGAGATGTGGAATGTAGGTATGGTATTTCAATGAAGAAAACCATATTGAGTTATTGTATTGTGAAAGTGAACATAAGTCCATGGTTAAACTATGGCAGTTACATGCGTATAAGTGCAAATCCATAATTGAGCTATGGCAATGTGATAAAGTGTACAAAACATGGCAAAGCCATGGCAAGTATGTACAAGATTGAAGTGAATCGTGGCATCAGGTAAATGACGTACTCAAATCCGTAAGTCGTTCTCCAATTTGACAAGCATTGGTAAGTGCCAAGTGAAATTAAGTGTTAGAATCTAATTAGGTATTGAAAATTGAGCTCGATTAAGTGATTTCATCATTTGAACTTGTGATTGGCAGGAAAAGTTAATAAAAAGCTTTATTTGAATAAATATACACGAAATTCATGAAAATGATGGTATATGAAATATTGATATAATGAAATGAATGATATATGTAATGAAGAAATGGTAAGAGAATGATATATATCATGACATGTACATATATGATTATCTTTGATATGTTGATACAAGGAAATTATGTAAGTTAAGACGAGTATTAAACTCAAGTGTGACATGTCAAAAAAATAAGTATATTAATGTTGAAATTATACGAAATATGTGCAAGTACACTAACAAGTGTTGTTGTTTGATGCTAGACAAGTGCCAAGTTATTGATTGAATGGTAAAATGATTATTTATATGATGCATTAAAGTGGTAAGTACTCAAGAGAAAATATGCTAGTGCTAATGAAAAAGTGGTAAGATTTAAATTGTGCAATTTCTTAGGAAATAATTTATCATGTGATAAATTCGAAAAAGGCTTTGTTTAAATACACTAGCTTGTGTCTATGGTTGAATGGTATGTTTATGGCTTGTGTGTCATGCATATAGAATAAGTGTGGAAAGTAAAAAAATGCAGATGAAAATAAAGAAATTTTGAAGAGTTAAAGTTATATAAATTTTACTAAGCTTGGAATAATATGTATAAGTGATGTTGTGGATTTATTCACCTTGTGAGTGGATGAATATATCTTCATGAGTATTGTGGTAATAATTTTGAATTATTCTTGATATATTTAAATCTCATACTTGAAATGATTTAATATGATTAAAAAATTTTCTAAGTTTTCGATTTAGCCCAAATATGTTTCTAATGTATATTTTGGGCCTCGATGGCTCACATATGGGACATTATGATTAAATTTGATTGATTTCAGGAATGAATGTTTTATGAAGTGAAATTTCTGTTAAACGACCTGTAAATTCTGGTAATGCTCTGAAACCTTGTCTCAACGATGGATACGGGTTAGGGGTGTTACAAGATATTAGACATATATTCAGCATATACACATAGCATAGTAGCTATAGAAAATACATAGCATTTTCTGGTTTTCTTTTAATATATTACGCAATTTACTCATCATATGACATTTCAATTTTACGAGCAGTTATTGAGATTCATGCAAACAGATGACTGGATTTCATATTATACAGTCTATTTGAACACATACTAACCCTCACAAAAGGTCCACGGTCGATCAAAATAACGGGTACGACCCTAGAAAAAATTTCAGAAATTTAGGCCCACACGGCCTTACACACACTTGTGTAATCCACACTACCCAAATAGCTCAGACCATGTGTCACACAAAGCCGTATGGCTTCGACAGAAAAATTTTCAGCTTTCGCCGTTCGCTGTTTTTCGTAATTAACGTTACACACCTGATTCGACTTTTACACGAATGCACACACAACACTCCCAAGACCTAAAAACAAATTTTAATTCATCAACTTAGACATGATTCAAGAGATTAAAACAATTGTATAATAGGCAACGCCCTCAAACGATTCCCAAAACATAATCGAACCCTTACCCAAAAATGTATAACAACCAAACGATTCAAGTTGCTGGAAGGACACCAACAGACTCACCACCTTCTCCTAAAATGATTCAATTAATTTTGTACGATACAAAAAAACCCAAAAAAATAGTTTTCCCAAAAAGCTACTCACAACAATTCTAATTTAAAGAACAAAGAAGGACAAACGAATAAAACGAATAGGCTCAAGCACAACTATAATAATCGCAAGTGAGCAAAAAGGCCGCAAGAACAAAAGGAGAAATAATGGCAGAATGGGGAACCAAAATATTAAAAGCCAAATAAAAGAGAGAAAAGAAAAGACAAATAAAGAAAAGAATGAGCAAAAGGCAGTAGCAAGTAAATTGAAGTGACAACGTGGTGGGGAAATAAACGTGGACTTGTTTGATTTGAAACAAAATAACCATACCAGGGTTATTTCCTAAACATAGGCAGCAAAATAAATCCCACTCCTTAGGCACATGAAGACTCAAACATAGAACCTTAAGCGGATACACCAAGTGTTTAGCCACCCAACCAGTACACATCACAAGACAAAACTCAACAAAACTAAACTTTAACATTTTGATGCATTACAAAACTCAACAAAAAATATAGTTTCGAAAAATGAGTTTGGGTAAAGAATAATGCCCGTTTTCTAAGAGGATCAAGCCACGAGTAAGTTTTTTTATTAGGACCGAATTTGCCTATTTTTTCTACTGTTGTTTTGTTGTTGTTTTGTTATTTTATTGTTATTGTTTACATATTGTATAACTCCTATTTTATTGTTAATTTTGTTACTATTTTAGGTATTGGCTTGCTAAATTTCAACTATCTTAGAGTTATTTAAGTATAAAATTTGTTCAATGTATTTTCAATTTGTTAGTAAAATTTATTTTAATGTTTTTAAATGTATTTAATGTATTATATTTTTAAAATTTTTTTATATAAAAATTTTAATACGGACAACCTGGATTGAGCTCAAATTTAGCATTTTTCATTTAGATCAGGTTTGGACAAAATCTAAGTTTATTGGTCGAGTTCTTTATTTGATATTTGATACAATAAAAAATTGCCACGTGTTAGTGGGTTGCCCTTGACACCCACTAAGAAGGATGTTGTTTGGGTCATTGTGGATTGATTGACCAAGACAGATGGAAAATTTTGATTATTTTTGGAATTAAGCCCTATCTCTGTTCATTGAGCTTACATTAAATTAATTGTAAAATCATATCAGAATAGGCCTGCTGGTCTGGTGGTTAGATAGAGTGTGAGTTTGCTAGAGGTCTTGTGCTCGAATATTTGCGCAAGCATGTTTCTTAATATTTTCGCTCTGTTATTGAGAAGAGTTTCGGTCAAACAAGAATTCTGAGATTGATGTACATTAGTGGGTTAGTGGGAGAAAAAGGGGGGATTTGGGGATATTTTGATATTATTCTCTCTTTTTTTTCAAAATTTTCCTATTTCCAAAAAAATGAGAGGAGAAAACTGACGTTTTCCCTTCTCCTCTCTACCGAATTTTTGCTTTTTCTTTTTCCTAATTCTTTTCATTTTTCCTGAATCCATCTCATTCTTTTTGTGCAACATTGTCTGCCTCGTTCGGTAAGTTTGTTTTATTTTGTTAGTTCTTATCATTTTTCAGCTAAGTGTTTAACGAGGCGATTGTCCTTCTACTCTTGTTTTATGTGAAGGTCAAGGATCAGCTGTGGTTCCATTGACGATTTAAGTTTTTGGGGTTGTTCGTTATCGGTAAGGAATTGTGAGCATTGATTAGTGTCGTGTAGTTTCGTTGTGAAATTGCCTCTGATGTGACTTGTTAGTGTTACTAAATTCTGACTTTGGAAATATCGATTGTAGGTTCTAAAAGACTCATGTGTGGTAGGTCGTGCGCCGTAACACAGGCGTGTGATTGATGAGGCCAAACCGTGCGCATAAGACATGGCCATCTGATGGCCAAGAAGGCCGTGTGCGACTTAAGGCTAGACTGATTTGGGTCGTGTAGGCCACACGGGCGTGTAGGCCCATACGAGCAGGCCATATGGGTGTATGAGCCCATTTAACTGAAATGTGTTCTAAGGTTACACGGGTCGCCCAAGTCGACTATGAACCTATTATAGGGTCGGTAAGCACTACTTAGACCCTTAAATTCGTGAACTGAGGTATGATGTATGTACTGAGCATGATGATTATATGAATGAATATTGAATTGTATGTACAACTGATATTCATATTAGCATGTCATATACTGTATGTTGCATTACATCGGGTTAGGATGTTGATATTTAGAGGAAGTGTACTGAAAGGCTCTTAAGCCTATTATGTGGTAGCTCAGCTACAATTTACTGATTATGTGTCGCATTGGGTACTACATCAGAATTTAGGGATAGGTAGGTGTTTTAAACCCAACATGGTGTGTAGGGATGGACGGAGATAGTGTGTAGAGGCTGGTTAGATAGAACTCTGTTTACTGATTAATGTATATCTGATACTGTTACTATGATGGGCTTAGGCCCTAATGTATATCTGATACTGAAACTGAAATGGGATAAGGCCCAAATTGCTACTGAAACTGAAATCGGCTTAAGCCTAGACTGCATTTGACTTTTTGTTGTGATTGATTGTATAATTGTCTTTTGTGGGAATTACACACTGAGTTTACGTAAACTCACCCCTTTCTATTTTATCTGTACTGGTAATCCCCAGACTTAGACGGATCGGTGCAGCGGAGGACTCTACGGTGACCACATGTTTATTTGACAGTTTCAGTTACTTTAATGGTTTTTATTTTATATTTTTGATGTAATTTGGGACTGTTTACTTTCATTCAGGATTTTAACTATTTTTATGGATTTTAAACTGCAAAACTTAATGAAAACCCGATTTAATTAAAAATAGCATTTTCTTAAACGCGAACAGATTTCCTAAGCATCACGATTTTAAAAGCTTTTGCTATGGAATATGTTTTTCTTAAAATTAATCAAATTAACGAGAAAATAGTTTTGCAACTGACGGGTGATAAATAGAAGCTAATAAACAGAAATGGTTTTAACTGATAAATAAAATTTTTCACTCCATTCCATGTGACATCGCCAGATTCGACCATAACGTCTAGGCCGGGTTTAGGGGGTTTTATTTAGTGGTATCAGAGCCAGGTTGTAAAACTCGACTGTGAATTTTGGGTTGTAAAACTTGGTTTTTAAAGGACTGATTTTCAAATGATTTGAAATGATTTGATTAAGAATGTGGTACACCGAGTTTTCGGCATCAATCCTGTAACTATTCTAATAAACAGTTATGATATTATAGATAAACTATTCTAAAAACACTCTAGTTAGTGTATACTGAAACTGTAGTGAAACTGAAACAGATAGAGATTGTACTTGCGAAAAACAAACTCTAAATTTATGATACTGCTATGTATAAAACATCTGTTAACAAATACTAAAACTATAACTGACTTATAAAATTCATAATACAGATAAATCTGAATAGACATTAGCGCACGAGGTATCCGTGGGCGTGGTGCTAGAGGCCGAGGTAGAGGCCGTAGGGGGCCTCGAGCTGGGTCCTCATTCTAGGTAGTATACTGCATTTGGATACGAGTGAGACGTTGTATCACCTGCTACTGAGACTGGGTCTCAAGATTGTATGGCTAGGGACGACGCATTGTCTCAGGCTATGTTAAGGATACTGGATAGGGTCACTGGGCCCAACACTAGATCTGGGGGCCGATGGTCGGTTACGGAACAACTCCAGTCCAATGGAACTGAACTTTTTAGGGGTGTCACAGGAGTCGCCCCTAATGTGCCTGGGTATTGGATTGAGGTTACTGAAAGGATCATGGATGATTTAGACTATACATCTGAGAAAAAACTAAAGGGTGTAGTCTTGTTACTTCTCGATGAGGCTAACCTGTGGTGGCTAACCGTTAAGGAGGGCACTCAAGCTGATTGTTTGTCTTGGGAGTTCTTTAAGTCTGCCGTCCAAGGGGAGTATGTGGGTGCAAGTTACATTGATGGTCGTAGGCGTGAGTTTCTAAACCTCACTCAAAGAGACCGATCTGTGGCCGAGTATGAGGCCAAATTTTTGAGACTGAGCCATTATGGGCGAGGTATGGTGGCGTCGAAATATGAGAGATGTGCCCGTTTTGAAGATGGCCTTAGGGATAACTTGAGGGTACTGATAGCTCCACAGAAGGAGCTAGAGTTGTCTGTTCTAGTGGAGAAGGCGAAGATCACCAAAGAGGTTAAGCACGCTGAGCACCAAAACAGAGATCGTGAGAGGGGTAAGAACAAGAGGGATTCTGAGCCTTCGAATTCAGTACAAAGGCTTAAGAAAAAGGTCAGGACTGATGGGTCGGTTAGAGTTGGGCCCCCTGTTGCTCCTACTGGATTGCATCTGTGTAGAGATTGTGGTAGACACCATCAAGGTGAGTGTTTGAGGAGGACTAGGGCATGTCTGAGATGTGGGGCCCCTGAGCACCATATTCGAGATTGTCCATTGAGGGACGATCAGGTGCAAGCTCCGGGTTCTGGTACTGCATAGCCACAGAGGGTAGTCCAGCAGCCACCTAGGGGCCATCATCAGTCTAGGGGTGGTAATGGTATGGGCTGATGATAGAGAGCACTGGGCAGAGGTGCTGGACAGACTGAGTCAACGCAGCCTGCTCTGGCTTATACTACACATCACAAAAAAGAAGAAAATACACCTGACGTTATTACCGGTACGTTCTTAATTCATGATGTACGTTATTTTGCCTTGACAGACATAGGTTCCACACATCCCTATGTAGCAAGTACTGTATCTATAAACTTGGGGATTTTGGTTGAGAGTACTTTATAGTGATGTGATTGTACTAAGTCTATTGGGGCAATCGGTTCGAGTTAGCAAACTGTATAGAGATGTTTCGCTAGAGGTTCAAGGGTCGATATTTATGGCTAATCTGATGGAGCTTTTGTTTGGAAAGTTCAACTTGATTCTGGCTATAGACTGGTTGGTCAAGCACTGTGTCAATCTGAACTATGCGACTAAAAGGGTCATCTTGAGAACTGAGGAGGATAATGAGGTAGTCATGATTAGAGAACTTTGAAATTATTTGGCTAATGTGATTTCTGCACTGGTGGCTAAAAAACTAGTTCGTAAGGGGTGTGAGCCGTTTGTGGCCTACGTTAGTGTTCCTGATTCTAATGACTCTACTGTAAAAGACATCAGAACTATAAAGAATTTTTTAGACTTTTTCTTACGGAGCTACAAGGTTAACCTCTGAATCGGGAAGTGAAATTTGGGATTGAGCTTCTTCCTGGTATAGCTCCAATGTCTATCGCCCCCTATCGTATGGCACCGAAAAAGTTTACTGAACTTAAATCTCAACTTCAGAAGTTGTTGGACCGTAGTTTCATTCCTCCCAGTGTGTCTCTGTAACACCCTGAATTTGGGCCTAGAAGTTTTGGGCCTTGAGCATGGGAGCGGTTGAAGGCAGCTTTTAATATTTTGTTGTGCATGTAAATTTTGTTAATGAAGGCTTATTTTAGTGGTTAAGTGTCTTGAGAAGTGTTGGAGAAGTCTTGGGTTCAAACACGGACTCTAGTAAAAATTTAAGGTAGATCACACCACAGGTGTAGTAGGTAGGCCTTAAGAATATTGTTGGAGAAATTGTGACACAAAAAGGAGTGTGGTGTAGTGGCAAGGTGGCGCCACTTAGGGACAAGGAAGTGACGCCATAGAGGAAGCAAGGGGTCCAAGGTTCAAGTCTTGGCTCTTGCAATATATTTTGGTTTTCTTTTCAATAAATCTAGAAGCAAGTAGGTGCGCTTTAAAGTTTAATGTGTTGGATTTATGACACAAATGAGTTGGTGGCCTAGTGGTGATGGCGTGAGTTGGCATATAGGAGGACTTTGGTTGAATCCCTTGGCATGCAAAGGTTGATTATTTTGCTATGTTGGGATGGCAAGAGTTGGTGTTGAATTTAAACTCGATGATGGAGGATCCCACATCGGTAAGCTAACATAGGAGTGGATCTGTCGGCTTTAAATAGAGAACTATGAGGAGAGCAAAGGTACCTTTCTTGGTGATCCCTTTCGCGTTATGGCGAGCTCGTTTGGGTTGGGCATCGGCTAGAAGTGCTTGGAGCGCGGATTAACTCCGATCTCCTATCGGTGTGTATTTATCACTACTCTTGTTGTTGGATTGCTACTTGGTGCGATGGTAGAAAGGGGCCATATGGGCCCAATGGGCCTCTGAGCCCAATTGGATAAGTTGTTTGATTGTGTAGTAAATATTGGACTAGGCTAGGTGAATCGAATATCTGTGGCTAGGTTTGGGCTAAAAGGCCACACGAGCGTGTGGGCCCATTTGGTAGAGAATAGGCTTTAGGCCCATTCGTATTGTTATCCATGTTTAGAATACTTTAGTTTACCAATTCTTGAAATGCCCTCGACTTGTAAAATTACCAAAGTACTCGATTCTGAATTACTGTTTTACCCTCAATTTCTGAATTACCAAAATACCCTTGGTTTATAAAATCACCAAAATACCCCTAGTTTGTAAAATTACTAAAATACCCTTTGTTTATAAAATTACCAAAATACCCATGGTTTGAAAAATTACTAAAATACCCTATAGGGTAAAATTCTTGAAATACCCTTGTGGGGTAAAATTACCATTTGCCCCTAGGGTGTTAAATGACTATTTTGCCCTTGTGGGCAAGTGTTGACTTGGACTGTGTGATATAGACAACTTTGGAGGAGCAATGAGGCTTGGAGTATCGACTTGGATAAGCTTGAATCGTATTATTGGACCTGTGAAGGTAAGCAACTTATGGTCAATAAGGGTTCTTTGGTAGAATAAGGTAGGGTGGATTTTGAGTTTGTTAAGCATAACTTGTATGCTAAAATGGTGATGAATAATTGTAGGACATCGTAAGGGATCTCGAGAGCGATCGTCATGAAAGCAGTGTGTCTAGAACACCCTTCTTTAGTTCAATTCGGCAAAAGCAGAAATCTAGAAATTCGGCATTTCATGGTCATGTGGGTATCTGAATGCTCTCAAGTCATAGAATAATTGTTAGATCCGCACCGCAAGGTGGTAAAATGCGTTCAGCGTGACATTTTAGCGTATTTGGAAAAAGGGGCTCGATGGGCCAAAAGCTGGGCCCAATGGGCTTACGAACCAATATGGGTAAGAGATGGGCAAATTAGCTGTTAGGTAGATGGTGGAATCAAATTGCATAAAACCGATAAAATTCTTGAATTAGCTTTGCGATGAGCGTAGAGCACGAAATTACCCCTAAAGAGTAAAATTACCGATATACCCTAGGGTTTTAAATTGGTGAAGCGCTTGATTGATTACTCTTGTATTTTGTATGATATGCATTTATTAATATCATTGCATGGGATTGGGGTATTAATGGAGGAAATCTTGAAAGTGGTTCATCCAAATCTTGGAGGCTTTGCCTCAATTGTGAAATTTGAGCGGCGTTCTTTGCTTGCTGTGGTGTAGAAATTTGGGTGGGTTGAGATATTCCCCACATGGTGTGTAGGGCTGCATGCAGGCGGTAGCGGTTGGTGGGTTGAGTAGTCTCCCGGATGGGCTTGCATTCATTATTCTTGTTGATACTCATGTTCTTGAAGCGGGCCTATGGGCCACACTGTTATGTAAAAAGGGCTAAGGCCTTGCTCTTGTGATACGAAAAGGGCTTGACCTCTGTGTCTTGTTATCTGAATAGGGCTTAGGCCCAATGGGCTCGAGCTGAATTGGGCTTTGGATGGGTTTCTGATATACTGAGTTTTCCCAAACTCACCCCTTCCTCTTCCATCCTTGCGGTGAGCCCTAGAATTGGTGGACTTGGAGGCGGATTCAGAGTGGCCATGAAGATTAATTGCCGATTTTAAAGAAGTTTAGCCTTTAATTTGGGTTATTTTATTTTTTTTTTTTTATTATGCTTAAAGTTGTAATAAGGCCGCTATTTTTAATTACTTTTATTGTGGGGATTATTAAACTGGCTAGCACTAGGGTTCGTTTTATAAAATCTACTTGTTTTTAAAAAGATCACGATGACGCACAAAGTTTCATAAAGTAAATGTTTTCCCAAGAAAAATAAATATTTTAAGCAAACGATTTGCAACCTTAATCATTTTCTTAAGCTGGTCATAATCAAACGGTTTTCTCAAAATTATACGAGATGTTAGAGTGTGGCAATGGCGGTGTGCATGTCTAGGATTGGATCCGAAGAGAGAGCTTGGTACTTAGCGGTCAAGCGGACTCACCTCCTCTTCTTCTGGTTTCCTACAGTGCATGACTTCCATTCACTTTAACTTACTTTTAAAAGTGTCTTTACAACACCAACTCAGCTTTTCCAAACTAAGTGTTTTGAACGCATCAATGTGGCGCATCGATCCGGTCATAACATCCGGTAGCCGGGTTTGGGGTGTTACATTTAGTGGTATCGAGCCTAGTTACAACAACTCGGTACTGTGGATCGGGTCCAAAATCTTTTAAAAAAAAGTTTTTCCTATAGGTTTTTCAAAAATGTTCAAATTTTTCTATTGAGCGAGGTTAAATCAATAGTTTTAAAAAAAGTGTTTTCAAATGAAATCTTTTATTTTAGGTAAACAAAAACATGGATTTTATGGATGATAAAGAAGTGGCACACTGAATCCCGGCACCAAGTCTGTAAGTATTTACATTCCTCATATTACCTTTGTATTAAGATATTATTGTAGATAGAACTGAGACCATATCATGACATTATAACTAGGGCAACCCTAAAAACTCTAGAATCTGAGGCGTAGCTAGGCTATGATTACGTGAAAATAGAAACTTGAAAATACTATCTCTGCATAAGACATGTGAATAAATAGTAAAATTTTGAGATCTTTGTAGTTAATTGAGATGTGTCTTGGTAATGTAGAGTATTGATATGGATTTTGAGGGTAAGAAAAGTCCGCCAACTTGGTAGCGGTAACTCGAGCTTGGTCTTGAGGCAATGGCCGAGTTAGTAAGGAAAGTGGTAGAGGAAGTATTGGAGACCAAGGTTAAGGAAATTAGGGAAATGTTTCAAGCGGGGTGCTTGCAGTGTAAGAAGAGAAAGGATTCTAGTTCTCAGAAGACCAAGCTTCATTCTGTGAAACATGTTAAGGCACGACCAAACTTTCCAACCTGCAAAGACTGCAACGGGCGTCATACTGGTGAATACCTTAGGAAGATGGGAGGATGCTTTAGATGTGGGTCCAAGGAGCATCGAGCTCGGGATTGCCAAGTTTATCCTATTTAAGTGTATGTTACGAATTGAATGCGTGCTTGATAAACGTTTCTTTATTTCGGTAATTAGATGTTCTGCGTCGTATTAAAATTATTTAGATCGAGTCTTGCATGATAGCGTAGTGGGGTAGATGTTAGATGACTACCTGTTAAATGGAAATTTCAAGGACGAAATTTCTTTAAGGGAGGTAGAGTTGTAACACCACAATTTGGGCCTAGAAGTTTTGGGCCTTGAGCATGGGAGCGGTTGAAGGCGACTTTTAATATTTTGTTGTGCATGTAAATTTTGTTAATGAAGGCTTATTTTAGTGGTTAAGTGTCTTGAGAAGTGTTGGAGAAGTCTTGGGTTCAAACCCGGACTCTAGTA
Source organism: Gossypium arboreum (assembly GCF_025698485.1). Classification (NCBI taxonomy): domain Eukaryota; kingdom Viridiplantae; phylum Streptophyta; class Magnoliopsida; order Malvales; family Malvaceae; genus Gossypium; species Gossypium arboreum. The sequence continues at coordinate 135,956,901 of NC_069075.1, forward strand.
AAAATTTAAGGTAGATCAAACCACAGGTGTAGTAGGTAGGCCTTAAGAATATTGTTGGAGAAATTGTGACACAAAAAGGAGTGTGGTGTAGTGGCAAGGTGGCGCCACTTAGGGACAAGGAAGTGGCGCCATAGAGGAAGCAAAGGGTCCAAGGTTCAAGTCTTGGCTCTTGCAATATATTTTGGTTTTCTTTTCAATAAATCTAGAAGCAAGTAGGTGCGCTTTAAAGTTTAATGTGTTGGATTTATGACACAAATGAGTTGGTGGCCTAGTGGTGATGGCGTGAGTTGGCATATAGGAGGACTTTGGTTGAATCCTTGGCATGCAAAGGTTGATTATTTTGCTATGTTGGGATGGCAAGAGTTGGTGTTGAATTTAAACTCGATGATGGAGGATCCCACATCGGTAAGCTAACATAGGAGTGGATCTGGTCGGCTTTAAATAGAGAGAACTATGAGGAGAGCAAAGGTACCTTTCTTGGTGATCCCTTTCGCGTTATGGCGAGCTCGTTTGGGTTGGGCATCGGCTAGAAGTGCTTGGGCGTGGATTAACTCCGGTCTCTCTATCGGTGTGTATTTATCACTACTCTTGTTGTTGGATTGCTACTTGGTGCGATGGTAGAAAGGGGCCATAATGGGCCCAATGGGCCTCTGAGCCCAATTGGATAAGTTGTTTGATTGTGTAGTAAATATTGGACTAGGCTAGGTGAATCGAATATCGTGGCTAGGTTTGGGCTAAAAGGGCCACACGAGCGTGTGGGCCCATTTGGGCGAGAATAGGCTTTAGGCCCATTCGTATTGTTATCCATGTTTAGAATACTTTAGTTTACCAATTCTTGAAATGCCCTCGACTTGTAAAATTACCAAAGTACTCCGATTTCTGTAATTACCGTTTTACCCTCAATTTACAGAATTACCAAAATACCCTTGGTTTATAAAATCACCAAAATACCCCTAGTTTGTAAAATTACTAAAATACCCTTTGTTTATAAAATTACCAAAATACCCATGGTTTGAAAAATTACTAAAATACCCCTATAGGGTAAAATTACTGAAATACCCTTGTGGGGTAAAATTACCATTTTGCCCCTAGGGTGTTAAATGACTATTTTGCCCTTGTGGGCAAGTGTTGACTTGGACTGTGTGATATAGACAACTTTGGAGGCAAGCGAGGCTTGGAGTATCGACTTGGATAAGCTTGAATCGTATTATTGGACCCTGTGAAGGTAAGCAACTTATGGTCAATAAGGGTTCTTTGGTAGAATAAGGTAGGGTGGATTTTGAGTTTGTTAAGCATAACTTGTATGCTAAAATGGTGATGAATAATTGTAGGACATCGTAAGGGATCTCATGAGTAGTGTCATGAAAGCGGTGTGTCTAGAACACCCTTCTTTAGTTCAATTAAGCAAAAAGTCGAAATCTCAAATTCCGGCATTTCATGGTCATAATGGGTATCTGAATGCTCTCAAGTCATAGAATAATTGTTAGATCTGGCACCGCAAGGTGGTAAGCACGTTCGCGTGACATTTTAGCGTATTTCGGAAAAAGGGGCTCGATGGGCCAAAACTGGGCCCAATGGGCTTACGAACCAATATGGGTAAGAGATGGGCAAATTAGCTTTGTTAGGTAGATGGTGGAATCAAATTGCATAAAACTGATAAAAATTCTGAATTAGCTTGTGCGAGAGCGTGAAGCACGAAATTACCCCTAAAGAGCAAAATTACCGATATACCCCTAGGGTTTTAAATTGGTGAACCGCTTGATTGATTACTACGTATTTTGCATGATATGCATTTATTAATATCTGTTGCATGGGATTGGGGTATTAATGGAGGAAATCTTGAAAGTGGTTCATCCACGTCTTGGAGGCTTTGCCTCAATTGATGAAATTTGTGACGTTCTTTGCAAGCTGTGTGTGAAATTTGGGTGGGTTGAGATATTCCCCACATGGTGTGTAGAAATTGGTGCAGGCGGTGTAGCGGTTGGTGGGTTGAGTAGTCTCCCGGATGGGCTTGCATTCATTATTCTGTTGATACTCATGTTCTTGGCGGGCCTATGGGCCACATTGTTATGTAAAAAGGGCTAAGGCCTTGCTCTTGTGATTCGAAAAGGGCTTGACCTCTGTGTCTTGATATCTGAATAGGGCTTAGGCCCAATGGGCTCGAGCTGAATTGGGCTTTGGATGGGTTTCTGTATACACTGAGTTTTCCCAAACTCACCCCCTTCCTCTTCCATCCTTGCAGGTGAGCCCTAGAATTGGTGGACTTGGAGTGGCGGGATTGAGTGGCCATGAAGATTAATTGCCGATTTTAAAGAAGTTTAGCCTTTAATTTGGGTTATTTTATTTTTTTTATTTTTTTTATTATGCTTAAAGTTGTAATAAGGCCGCTATTTTTAATTACTTTTATTGTGGGGATTATTAAACTGGCTAGCACTAGGGTTCGTTTTATAAAATCTACTTGTTTTTAAAAAGATCACGATGGCGCACAAAGTTTCCATAAAGTAAATGTTTTCCCAAGAAAAATAAATATTTTAAGCAAGCGATTTGCAACCTTAATCATTTTCTTAAGTGGTCATAATCAAGCGGTTTTCTCAAAATTATACGAGATGTTAGAGTGTGGCAATGGCGGTGTGCATGTCTAGGATTGGATCCAGAAGAGAGCTTGGTACTTAAGCGATCCGACGGACTCACCTCCTCTTCTTCTGGTTTCCTACAGTGCGCAGCTTCCATTCACTTTAACTTACTTTTAAAAGTGTCTTTTACAACACCAACTCAGCTTTTCCAAACTAAGTGTTTTGAACGCATCAATGTGGCGCATCAGATCCGGTCATAACATCCAGGCCGGGTATGGGGTGTTACAGTCTCATTGGGGAGTACCAGTCTTGTTCATTAAGAAAAAGGATAGGACCATGAGGATGTCCATCAACTACCGACAGTTGAACAAGCTGACCATTAAGAATAAGGATCCACTTCCAAGGATTGACAATTTATGTGATCAGTTTCGAGGGGCTTCTATATTCTCTAAGATTGATCTTCGCTCAGGGTATCATCAATTGAGGGTTAAAGAGGTTGATGTGAATAAGACTGCATTTAAGACTTGCTATGGTCATTACGAATTCCTTGTGATGCCTTTTGGGATGACGAATGCTCCAACTGCATTCATGGATTTGATGAATCGAGTGTTTTAGCCCTACCTTAATCAGTTTGTCGTGGTTTTTATCGATAATATATTAGTGTATTCTAAGACTGAGGACAGCCATGATGAACATCTAAGAGTGGTGCTTCAGACTTTACGAGAAAAACACTCTATACTAAATTCAGTAAGTGTAAGTTTTGGTTTCGTGAAGTAACTTTTTTACGGCATGTAGTATCTGCTGAGGGGATCCGAGTTGATCCTAGAAAGAGTAAGCCTGTGTTGGATTGGAAACAACCCAAGAATGTGTCTGAAATCTGTAGTTTTTTAGGTCTAGCAGGTTACTATCGGCGGTTTGTTAAGTGGTTCTCCTTGATTGCAACTCCTCTTAGTAAGCTTCTGTGAAAGGGTGTTTCATTTGACTAGACTGATGCACAGAAATCGAGCTTCGAGAAGCTCAAGTCTGCTTTGACTCAGGCTCTTGTTCTGATATAGCCTAAAACTAGAAAGGAGTTTGTGTTGTACAGTGATGCTCGCACGTCGATTTGGGATCTGTTTTGATGCAGGATGGTAAGGTTGTAGCTTATGCGTCCCGTCAGCTTAAGACACACGAGGAAAACTATCCGACGCATAATCTCGAGTTAGTTGCAGTGGTCTTTGTGTTAAAAATCTGGAGACATTATTTGTATGGTAAGAGGTGCATCATCTACACCGATCACAAAAGTCTCAAGTATCTCCTCACTCAGAAGGAGCTGAATCTTAGGCAGCATCGTTGGATGGAGTTACTTAAGGACTATGACTATACCATTGAGTACCATCCTGGAAAGGCCAATGTAGTGATTGATGCCTTAATTCGAAGGGCGATGACTGACTTGAGGGCGATGTTTGCCCGCCTTAACTTGTTTGACGATAGGAGTCTGTTGGCTGGGTTACAAGTTAAGCCTACTTGGATTGAGCAGATTCGAGATAAGCAGTTGGGGGATGAGACTCTAAGTTTACGGTTCTGACAGGTTGAGAGTGGTAGCACCTCTAATTTTGGGCTGAATAATGATGGGGTACTATATTTTTATGGTCGGATTTGTGTACCGAACTATATGGATCTAAGGCAGTCTATTCTGAGAGAAGCCCATAGTAGCCATTATGTTATGCATCCCAGCAGAAATAAGATGTACCAAGATCTTTGAGAACTATACTAGTGGCTGTGATTGAAGCGATAGGCTACTGATTTTGTGGCTCGATGTTTGATGTGCCAAAAGGTTAAGGCTAAGCATTAGTTACCTTCGGGTTTGCTACAGCCTATTAAGATTCTCCTTTGAAAAAGGGAAGGAGTAATGATGGACTTCGTTAGTGGGTTACCCTTGACAGCCACTAAGAAGGATGCTGTTTGGGTCAACAGTATCCTCATCTATTCTAATCAGGTAAATTTCGAGGTCGAAATTTTCTTTTAGGGGGTAGAGTTGTAACGCCCCAAAATTTTTAATTTTGTTTATGTTAAAATGTGACACAAATGTGTATCTGCTTCAGTGGTTAACTGTTCTGAGTGTGTGCGTGAGGTCCCAAGTTCAAGCCCTAGCTTTGGAAAATTTTGATTATTTTTGGAATTAAGCCCTATTTCTGTTCAATGGGCTTATATTAAATTAATTGTAAAACCATATCAAAATGAGCCTGTTGGTTTGGTGGTTAGATGGAGTGTGAGTTTGCTGGAGGTCTTGTGTTCAAATATTTGCACAAGCATGTTTGTTAATATTTTTGCTCTGTTATTGGTAAGAGTTTCAATCAAACAGGAATTCTGAGATTGATGTGTGTTAGTGGGTTAGTGGGAGAAAAAGGAAGTTTGGGGATATTTTGATATTATTCTCTCTTTTTTCAAAATTTTCCTGTTTACAAAAGAAAAAAAAGAAGAAGAAAACTGACGTTTTTCCATTCTCCTCTCTGTCGAATTTTTGTCTTTTCTTTTTTTAAATTTTTTTTATTTTTCCTGAATTCGTCTCGTTCTTTTTGTGCAACGTGGTCTGCCTCGTTCGGTAAGTTTGTTTTGTTTTGTTAGTTCTTATCATTTTTCGGCTAAGTGTTTAACGAGAGGGTTATCATTCTACTCTCATTTTAGGTGAAGGTAAAGGATCAACTATGGTTCCATCGACGATTTAAGTTTTTGGGGTTGCTGTTAGTTATCGGTAAAGAATCGCGAGTGTTGATTAGTGTCGTGTAGTTTCGTTGTGAAATTGTCTCTGATGTGATTTGTTAGTGTTACTAAATTCTGACTTTGGAAATATCAATTGTAGGTTTTAAAAGGCTCGGGTGTGGTAGGTCTTGTGCCGTAACACGGGCATGTAATCGACGAGGCCAGGCCGTGCGTGCAAGACACGACCATATGATGGCCAGGTAGGTCGTGTGCTACTCACGGGCTAGACTAATTTGGGTCGTGTAGGCCACATGGGCGTGTGGGTCTACATGGGTAGTCCACATAGGCATATGGGATTCTGGGCTAGGCCGTGTGATCAATACGGCCAAGGCCAAATTGGGACGTATGGGCCACCGAGCGTGTGGGCCCATACGGGTAGGCCACATGGGCGTGTGAGCCCATTTAACTGAAATGTGTTCTAAGGTTGCACGGGTCGCTCGAGTCGATTGTGAACCTACTGTAGGATCGGTAAGCACTACTTAGACCCTTAAATGCGTAAACTGATGTATGATGTACGTACTGAGCATGATGATTATATGAATGAATATGGAACTGTATGTACAACTGATATTCATTTATTAGCATGTCATATACTGTATGTTGCATTGCATTGGGTTGGGATGTTGATATTTGGTGGAAGTGTACTAAAAGGCTCTTAAGCCTATTATCTGGCAGCTCAGCTGCAATTTACTGATTATGTGTCGTATTCGGTACTACTTGAAGTGTAGGGATGGGTGGGTATTTTAAACCCCACATGGTGTGCAAGGATGGACGGAGATTATGTGTAGAGGCTGGTTGGGTAGGACTCTATTTACTGATTAATGTATATCTAATACTGTTACTGTGATGGGCTTAGGCCCTAATGCATATCTGATACTGAAACTGAAATGGGCTAAGGCTCGAACTGCTACTGAAACTGAAATGGGCTTAAGCCCAGACTGCATTTGATTGTTTGTTGTGATTGATTGTATGCTTGTCTTCTATGGGGATTACACACTGAGTTTACGTAAACTCACACCTTTCTATTTTATCTGTACAGGTAATCCCCAGACTTAGATGGATCAGTGTAGCAGAGGACTCTACGGTGACCACATGTTCATTTGACAGTTTCAGTTACTTTAATGGTTTTTATTTTTCTATTTTTAATGTAATTTGGGACTTTTGGACTGTTTGCTTTCATTCAGGATTTTAACTGTTTTCATGGATTTTAAACTGCAAAACTTAACGAAAACTCGGTTTAATTATAAACAACGTTTTCCTAGACGTGAACGGATTTCTTAAACATCACAATTTTAAAAGCTTCCGTTACGGAATATGTTTTTCTTAAAATGAATCAAATTAACGAGAAAATAATTTTGCAACTGACGGGAGATAAATAGAAGCTAATAAACGAAAATGGTTTTAACTGATAAATACGATTTTTAACTCCATTCCATGTGACATTGCCAGATTCGACCATAACGTCTAGGCCGGGTTTGGGGTGTTACAGGTTACATTTGAACGTATTCAATTATTAATATAAACAAACAAAACTTCAGTTAAATTGCACAATTGAGGTTTTATAATTTTAACTTTTCAATATATATTTATAAATCCCCAAACTATGATTTAATGTACAATTGTATACATCACTTTAATTTTATATATAAAATTTTTATTTTAACAAATTCTTGTAAATTATTAACACAATTATTTATATAACATCATTTTATATTTATATATTGCAAAATGATGTCTTTATTTCTTTAAATATGTATGATTAAATCAAAATTAAAGTTTCAAGTATACATCGGATTACAATTAGAGTTTTATGTGTATAATTATACCAAATTAAAATTCATGTATATAATTACATATTAAATTAAAGTTCATGTATATTTTGAGATTTATCTCTTCTTTTATTTATATTAACTCGAGTTCATATTTTTTAATGAGTGTTTTACAAATATATATTTAATACATTGTAATATTTCAATTTTATCAAGTATATGTTTATATGCCGATGTTGTATTTAGCTGTAAATAAAAGATAAATAGGATTTATGTCCAAACTTTGGAAGGTAAATAACCTCATTAATTTGAAACTTTTCTTAATTTCTTAGTTTGACCTTCTTTTAGTCAATTTAATCACATTTGCGTAAATCTCACTAAATTGATTATAATACTAATTGATTTAATTTTAATTCAATTATTACATTAGTTTTATTTACCTAAAACTATTTAAGATTAATTTTATATTTAACTGTGATTAACAGTCTTTATTATTATAAATACTAATTGTTTCAATGAGATAATTTGTTAACTAGTGGACTAAACGTATTTTATTATAGCTAATTGAGTTTTAGCTTAGTTAGCATTACTATCGGGACTAGTTTTAACAAATAAAAATATAGAAAAACTACGATGGTTAAGAGAAAAACAAAGGTAGAAGCGGAAGAGAATGGAAAAAAAAAAGAAGTTAAATGGAAAAAAAAAGTTAAAAGAACATAAAATAAAAAAATTAAATTGCTCAAAATAAAAAATATATATATGGGGACCAATTGTATAATTTAACCAAAAATTTTTTGTTTGAAATGATTATTTAACGTGTCACATCAACTTACCATTACATAGTTAACGACAATAAACGGCTCAGTGACTAAAATATTACAACATGCTAACATAAGTGGCCAAAATGTAATCTGGGATAAACAAAAGTGACTATTTTAATAATTTAACCTGAAATTTATATAGGTTCAATTGTACAATTTCAAATGTTTTTAAAAAAATTGAGCTATTTAAGATATCATAATTGTAAGATTGAATTTGGAAGAAAATCAATTTGATTACTGAAATATTATTTCCATAATAATACAAAATAGATAACAAAATTAATTGAATTTCTTTCCTAAATTTACTACCAAAATTCTAAATTTGTTTACTTAACTTTTCAATTTTTAAATTAAGGAAAATAAAAGTTTCAATGAATCATGACACTTCCAAACATATTTATTAGTATTTAATATATAATATATATGATTAAAATTTTTAATGGGATTATTCAAAATATAATATATATTGCTAACAATTTCTTTAAAAAATAGTTACAAGACTAATAACCTTAATTATATGGTTTTTACCTAAATAAATTTAAAAAAATTATATACTAAAATAGGTTGTCAGCTGGATTGTTTACGAAAATGGTATTTTTTTTCAGTCGCGCTTATCTAATAGGCGCAACACCTTTTATTTATATTAAAATATATATTTTTTTCGTTTAATAAAATATTATTTTTTCTCGAATCAGTATATGACCCATGTAGAGATACGAAAATGGTATAGGTTTGGGTTGCGTTTATCTGGTAGGCGCGACCAGTTGTGCCTATCTGACAGGCGCGACTGGTGGGTCCTACAGGAGCATCTGGTGTATATACTCCCCCAAAAAACAAATAAGCAACAGACACAAAATTTAGCAGAGCAACAGACACAAAATTTAGCAAAACGGAAGTAAGAAGATAGGGAGAAGAAAGAAAGAAAGAAAAGAAAACAAGAAAAAGGATAAGGTATTTTAGTTTATTTCTTTTTAAATAGAATGTAGAGTTTTTTTAGTCATTTTATTATTTGAAAGTTATTTAGTTAGGTTATTAGTTTTGTTTGCTTTTGAATGAAAAATTTTGCATTAAAATTTTTATATAACTTTTTTTCTATTCGAAACTGTTTTGAGAATTTTGAATTTTTTTTAACAGATCTAGTATTGAAGATGGAGAATCAGTTTTTCGTATGCGTTTATTTCGATGGAGAAATTTTGACAACAACCGTGGGATGTATATTTGGATATCACAAACAAGTAGCAACGAGATTTAATAAAAATATCTCATTTGATGATATGAAGGAAAAAATTAGTGAAAAATTTTATAGACGTTGTGGGTGAAGGATTTCGAAACTTTTTTACAAGTTTCCAGTTTCGACGGATCCTATAAAATTCACCGAAATGGAACTTGTAAATGATGAAGACATGGAGACAATGGTCGCTCTTTATTGTAGGTGTAACACCCCTAACCCGTATCCGTCGTCGAAATAGGATCACAGAGTGTTACCAGTACATCCTGAACATTTACAGATTAATCAAAACATTACTATTCACTTCCTGAGATCATATATATATATATAACGACCTTTATTTGGGCCCTCGAAGCTCAACATGAACATTAAAATCAAGTCGGAACTCAACTGATTTCTCATAAAAAATTTCGCTTAATTTTTTTTTAAATTTTACTTGTGAACAGTACCCACACGCCCATGTGATTAGGCCGCATGGATTCCACATGCCCGTGTGGCTTGGGACACGCCCGTGTCCCTTGTCCGTGGAGCTTTTTATTTATGACATCATCATCAATTTAGGGGCACACGGCCACATCGCACGCCCGTGTCCTAAAGTCGTGTTCCATATACGGCTGAGACACACGGTCGTATCTCTGCCTGTGTGGTCAATATCTAAGCTATTTTCCAAGCCTTGGTCAACCTTAATCTCTTACACACTTATACAAAATCAAAAGCACATAACATAGTATTCATTTAATGATTAAACATTCTCAATTAAATTGCAAACATAGCATTTGTATGTCATCATACATGTGTCTCTCATACTCATTTTACCTTGTCTGTTATGGTACCACTTATACTTTTATACCATGATTACCATCTTACCAAATATTTTCAGCTTAATCATCAGGCATTCATATTTAAAGCTATATCATATCTTTATAAATACTACATTTCAAACGCGCAAAATAAAATACTTGCCTTAGACATTTCAATCCAACTTCATACCCAACAAGCATCATATTGAAACTAATCATATATATACATGTCATGATATGTATCATTCTCATACTGTTTTCTTATATACATATATCATTTATTTTCCTCCTCCTCCTCTCCATTCCACATTCTTAATGTATATAACATTCTTGTAAGTACGATTTCACAATTTACTTATTAATGCTCACATCAAGCTGTTTACACAAGTCATAGTCACTAAATTATTTATAATTTGAACTACAAAACTCCAAATTAAGATCCGTAAATTTTTATGAAACTAGACTCACATATCATTCTACCATAAAATTTTCAGAATTTTTGGTTTAGCCAATTAGTACAGTTTATTCATTTAAGTTTCCCCTGTTTCACTATCCAACATTTCTGACCTCTCTTCACTAAAAATTAATTATATCACATTACAGAACTCGGATAATGTTCTCGTTGATTTCTATTGAAAATAGACTCATTAAGGATTCTAAGCATATAAATTTTAGCCTCTAATTAATTTTCTCCTATTTTTTGTGATTTTCCAAAGTCAAAACAGGGGAACCCGAATTCATTCTGACCTTGTCTCACAAAATTCATTATATCTCATAATTTACAATTCAATTACTTACACCATTTCTTATGTGAGAAACTAGACTCAATAAGCGTTAATTTCATATATTATTCATCCACTAATTTGATTTTTAAAATTTATGGTGATTTTTCAAAGTTAACCTACTGCTGCTGTTCAAAGCTGCTTTAGTTCAAGGTGTTTATTACCATTTTTCCTCTAAATTTCACAGATCATACAATTCAATCCTTGCTCAATTAGCCCATCTATTAAGCTAATTTTTCTCAATTAACATTTTATTCCATCATTCTAAACTATTACACAACCTTTGAAAATCATAATTTTAACACTAAACCTTAATTCACAACTTTTTCACAATTAGGTCCTAAAATCACTTTCTATTGAATTTACTTGATAAAATCATCAAATAACAAAATAAAAGCTTAAAATTCATTTTATTTCATCATAAACAGCCAATACTTATCAATGATAGCTTTTTTGTCCATAAAATCAAAAACTAATGAATTAAACACTTGGACCTAATTGTAAAAGTCACAAAAACATAAAAATCTCAAAGAAAAGGGCAAGAATTGAACTCACATATGTCAAGGTATGAAGAACCAGCAGCTTTCAGAACTCCCATGGCGTTTTTTCTGAAGAAAAATGATTATATCTCTAGATTTTTCAAATTTGTCTTGTTTTATATGTTTAATTTGCAAAATTTCCCATTTTGCTCTTCTTTCTCCTTGTCTTTTTTGCTGATTTTCTTGCCCAACCGTCCAACCCATACAATTTGGGTCCAATTGCCTTTTAAATCCCTCCTTTTTAATTACTTAAACTATTTAATCACAATTTAATAAATTTTACACTATTTTCAATTTAGTCCTTTTTAATTAATTGACTAACCAAACGTTAAAATTTTCTAACGAAACTTTAATACTAACTTAATAACACTCCATAAATATTTATTAAAATATTTATAGCTTGGTTTATGAATCCGAGGTCTCGATGCCTCGTTTTTAACCCAATTTACCTGATTAATTCTTTTAAAATTGCAAAATTCACTAATTAAAAATAATTCTTTTAAGTTCGCGCTTGGCCTATAATTATTACTTGTTAAAATTTCTAAACTTACTCGTCAGATTTAGTGATCTCGAATTACTATTTCCGACACCACTGAAAAATTTGGCTGTTACAGTAGGACTCGAAGTAACCAAAATGCACCGATTCAGTTATTTGCTAAGTTAGCTGGTGTGGAGCCAACTGAAGATCCCACTCCATTGGGTGAAGAAGATGGATCTCAAGAGCCGTGTATGGTGGTTCCAAAATCGTATGTTAATAGTCAATCAACTATACAAGGGATCGACATTGATCTTAATGCTGCACCCCAGACTGATGTGGTTGGTGATGATGTATAGCATAGTAGTGATCCTTCTGATCATGAAGTCGATAGTGATAGTGATCCTGATGTAGACGAGGTCCCGGATGATATTGACGGTGAAGGCGTGAATGAGGATGGAAACATTAACGCGTCTTCAGTCAGGAACCAGGTTCGTCGTATTGTGATACACAATAATCCTAGGGTATACATGTCTCGGATAGACCCTGATGCGGTGCACACGATCGAGTTCTCGGAGTACCCTGAAATACTACCTGCTCATCGGATGGCCGTATATTTTGATCCTGAGGAGTTGTTCGTGGGCCAGAGATTTGAAAGTAAGGAACAGTGCGTATTTGTCATTAAGCGGTATAGCATGAATATATCAATAGACTACGAAGTCGTCATGTCTAAACTGACATTATATATTGGAGAGTGTTAGAGGTCTACGGAAGGCTACAATTGGCGGATACGAGTTGCATTTATCCAGAAGTCGCAGATGTGGGAGATACAAAAATTTGTTAGGCCTCACACATGCACTTCAACACGTATGACAAAAGATCATCGAAAATTTGATTCCAAAACTATTTGTACGTACATCATGCCAATGGTGAAAGACATGCTGACCATTAAAGTTTCGGTACTGATTGCCAAAATGCAGGCACGATTCCAATATCGAGTATCATACCGGAAGGCGTGGAGTGGAGCACGACTTGTGAAGTAAACTCCAAACCTATAAATTTTACTTGTGAAAGTCCTTCATTCTAATATTGAAATAAATTTGCATTTTAATGCCTATGTGAGTTTGATTTGTGTAACAGCACATTTTTCAGTGTTGTCAAAAAATAGTGGTTTCGGGACCACGACTCCATCATGTCAGTCCATAAATATTAATTATTTAATATTTACGATGTCATTAGTACCGTATTAAATTTTGGTAAAGAAATTTAATCATTAGATAGTTAATTAAGTAAAAAAGACTAAATTGTAAAGGGTGTAAATGTTAGCTTCAATTGGTTTAAGTGGTTAAATAAATATGGTAAGGAAGATATGGACCAAAATAGTGAATGAACCATTATAGGATTTAATGAACATTAATGGGCTTATAAATTGTCAACATAAAGCATAATTAATTAAAAAGGGTAAAATGATAATTAAAAAATTAAGTTAAAATGATAAAAACATAAAAAAAATTAGCTATCTTACTCATTAAGTCTTCCTAGTCGAAACACTAAAAGAAAGAGGAGGAAGCAGTTGGCCTAACTTGATTCCTTTAATTAGTTTTGCCCGTTTTTATTTTTTTTATGTTTTTTGGCTCGTATTAGCTTAATCTAGCTAACTCGAGGGCTAGTTTGTGAAAATTTCATTTCTTATAAATGTTGTCATTGATCAGTTGAGTTGTTTCTTGATGCTTATGAGAGATTAATAAGCTTTGTTATTAGTTAAGACTATTTTGTAAAATAATTTTTGATGATTTTTAGTATTAAATTATTTATTTGTAAAGGTAATAAATTATGAGGGTTTGATGAAAAATTAACAGAAAATATGAGGTGTAGTGAGACCTTAGGAGGTTCGGTCAAGGTGGGTTCAAGGTAAAAATGGTTAATTTGCATATTTGAGCTTAGGGACTAAATTGAACAAAAGTGAAATATTGAGGGCAATTTTATAAAATAAAAAAAGAACTTAATTGCATAAAATAATTTAATTTTTGTTGTTGATTTAGCTAATTTTATTAGGTTTTATATTGTGGGATGGTATAATCTTGAAACAAAAAGTAGAATATTGATTTTACTGAAAGTTTGCTCAAACGAGCGAATCTACTGATTATACTAAATGCTTGTTCAAAAAGAGCGAATCCACTGATTTTACTGAATGCTTGTTTAAAAAGAGCGAATCCACTGATGTTAGTAAATGATTTCTCAAGCGAGCGAATATACCAATTATACTGAATGCTTGTTCAAAACGAGCAAATCCACTAGCTTTACCGAATGCTTGCTCAAGCGAACGAATCTACTGATTATATTAAATGCTTGTTCAAAACGAGCAAATCTACTGATTTTACTGAATACTTGCTCAAGCGAGCAAATCTACTAATTATCCTGAATGCTTGTTCAAAGCAAGCGAATCCACTAATTTTACTGAATGTTGCTCAACGAGCCATATCTATTGATTATATTGAATGTTTGCTCAAACGAGCATTATCCACTGATTATACTAAATAAGATTTTCTGTACTAATGGTTGAACACCAACATTGAAATGATACTCAAGTATTATTCATTGATGGAAGTTGATATATCATGTTTTAAGTTAGCAAAAAATGATTTATTGATTATTAATGAGCTTACTAAGCTTTATGTAAGCTTACCTGTATTTGATTCATTTTTGTAGATAACACTTTTGTGGACTTGGAAGATCGGATCAGTACAAGAAATCACACTATCCAGGAAATCTTGGTAGATTTTTATTTTTGGTTTCATATATATGGCATGTAATAGGGCCCCTTTTTGAATATATAGATTGGTAATTAGCTAGCATGCAAGTTTACATTTTAACTTATGTTGATATGTTTGGTAATCTCATGGAAATATGCATGTCTTTACTTAAGCTGAGTCTGTTGGTCAAGAATGAAATACATTGATATTATGTTGAATTATGGTATGTAATAGGAAATGGTTGTTATGCTATGAATCAAGGCTTTGTATGCTTGTTGGGTATTTGGCGGCTTCATGATAATTCTTGAAATATGCTAGTTGGGTTGACATTTTAGATGGTGAATTTTAATTGATATGATTGTTATAAGTTTAACTAAACTTGTGTAAATGGTTTTTTTAATTAATTAGGATCTTTTGGTGGACTTTAATGCATATGATGTAATGTAATGCAGATGCATGAAATGAATGCAAAAAAAAAAAGTTTATTCTGATTCAATCCTATTTAGAAAACTTTACTAGAAAACAAAGTTCTTTACATAGAAATGGATTATAGATATTACCTAGCTCTAACGCTCAAAGATTTCACTTTCCTAAGCAACTAAGCCAATTATCGCCCCGGTCTGATTCTAGCTCGTATTTCACGCTTAATACATCTGCTTGGACTGCTAAAGTCTGTAGATGGTCGGCCACCTCTCGAATTTGGGCCACAGCCTCACCCATAATGTAGTCTTTATCTCTAATTTGACCCTAAGATCGATGGAGTTGCTCATTACACAGCTCAATAATTGCTTTAAGAAGCTCAACCTGGAGCTCACTGTTTTGTAGCGCAATCTCAAGTTCTTGGATCTTCCTTTTCAGTTCTTCAATCTTATCTAAGCTCACCTTCAGCTCTATTACAGAGTTGCGGCTTTGATGCTAATGAAGCAATTTTTCTAGTTTGGCTATTCTAGCCCTCACCCGATCTTCTCATTTTGGGCTTCCGACAGACTCTTCTCTAGGGCCTCGTTTCGCGTTTGAGCCTTTTGAAATTTCTTTTCCCATCGATCAGCTTTGATTTTTTCCTCTTGAACCTCCTGACGCCACTACTCTGAAGTTTTCCCCAACCTGGCAGTTCTCATTGATAGATATAGCTTTTTATAATTTGTCTTCAAACTATCCAGATCTTCCTAGGCCTTCTTCTTTCCTTTTCTTAATTTCTCAGTTTCTAACCTCTCAACATCCACGTCTAATCTTAAATTTGTTTTTTCCTCTTCCAGCTGCTCAATTCTCTTCCCGAGCTCGAAATTCTTCTTTTTGAAGTCTTGCCTTATGATCTCTAGCTCTGATGGGACTACTTGCAAGTATTCCTCCATTGATCGAGCGCCCTCTAAACTCAGCCTAGGGATATTATCATTAATCCTTTTACTAACCCATCCATTGTATTCAGGAGTCGTCATTGAACCAACAATCAATTTTTTCATCCAGCGGGTCTGCTTCCAAGCATCAGAAATCTCTCGAACCTTTTTCTTATAATTGTCGCCTTTATACGAGAACTCATATTGAGCTAATCCGTATGTCACCGGTAAATTGCCTTCATTTGTACTGCCTTAATACGAGTAAAGAGGCATATCCAACAGCTCTCTAGATTCCAAGAAAAGGTACCCAATCAAAACTTCCACACCGATAAAGGATCCCGTTGGGGACCATCCAAAAGGCTCTCCATTCAACATCCTCCTCTTTGAGATTTTGAAGAATTGCCATCCACCTTTCTTCTGATATGTCTTCCCTCATTTGCGTAACTGCTTCCTCCTTTAATGGGGAATAATTCTCAGAGAAGACTCGGTAAGAAACTTTGCCCACCTTCCAGAAATGACCATGAAACCATACCAACAATAACTGCGCTCATTCGATAAATTTGCCTTCACCTGCCCTCCGAAACATGTTCAAAGATCTAAAGGTCTCGGCTAGAATTGCAGGTACAGGTGTGACCCTTTTATCAAGTCGACCAAATAAATCGGCGACTGCTTCATCTATATGCCTTAAAGCTTTAGGAAAGATTACCAAACCATAAATACTCAAGGCGAAGACGTCAACTTTCTTCTTTACATCCTGATGTGCTAGGATCAGGTCCTTCAAATTCACCCAAAGAATGCATTTACCACCCCCTTTTTGCTGAATTCAGGCCGTAACCCACTGTTCACTCATCTCGGTAATATTCATTAATTTCTTCACAAAAGTTGTGACATTAACAGCCCTAGAGTAAGCTTTGTCAACTTGGATCTTTGGACAGTGAAGCAAGGTGGTATATTCTTCCACAGTGGGTACCAAGTTCACCTTTCCAAAAGTGAAACAACTATAGCCAGGGTTCCAAAACTGAGCCATAGCCCAAAACAAATGCTTGTCTACCTTGATGTCGAGCAATTAGGGTAGATCACCATAATTATGGTAGAACAACTGCTTAGTCTCATCATCCCAATGGGCCCATATACGGACAGCCGCATTATCCTCTACTTTATCAAGAAATTTGTTCTCCATGACAAGCCTTCTAACTTAGTAACTAAACATGAATCGACACCTCTTTAAATATGCAATGTCATGTAATTACAGCCAAAACAAAACATAACAAGTCAATATCATATACAAATGATAAAACTCAAAGCAAACAAAAAATAGTCAGACATCTATCTGGGTAACCACTAAGGTTTAGCATAACTCTACCTACGGTGAGCTCCTAGAGTTCACTATATGCAGTTTAGTTCTAAAGAAAAGGTACCTGAACTAGCAGATTCCTCAATCCTCACCTATTATAGGATCATATGGATAGAGTTCAGCTCAGGGGAATACATTTCCCTATGGCCATGCGGAGATGAAAATCTCACGAAGACATAGGTACGGATGTATCCTGAACACAGTCCACTAGCCCATGCAGAGGTGAAAACCTCACGAAAGCATAGCTTCTCACTCCCACTTAATTGCTATAACCACAACGGTCATGTAATGCAATACAAGTGTATTCTACGAGACTCAAACCACAACAATCATAAGGATCACAAACAAATGTCACAAAAGAATCATGATTTTTAAATCAAATTTTCAATTTACGATAAAAGGACAGAAAATAATCAATTTTACGACTTGACTCTCTTATTGTCCCCAGTGGAGTCGCCAAGCTGTCGAAACCATTTTTTATATTTTAAAAAACGATGATCGACTTTAAAAATGAAATACAGAGTCGCCACCAATCCTTTTTGTTTAAGTGTGATCGGATCACCCATAAGACATTTTATTTTATTAAAATATCGATTTTGGCCTACAAAATTCAAGAAAATGGGTTCGGGAGTCGGTTACGTGCAAGGAAGGATTAACACCCTCGCAGCGCCCAAAATTGGTACCTTATTCATTAACTAATGTCCTAATGTCAAAAGTTTAAAAAGATTTTGAAATACAACTCCTTTTAAAAATATTTGAATAACACGAATTGGATGTTGAGATTCTCTTGTTCCGAAGAAATAAAATATCATATCCAGCACGTTAGAATACGACATTTCAAACCCTCGATACCAAGATCATCTCATGATTTTCAAAACTCGTGCATTGAAATTTTAAAAGGATATTCGGTTATTTGGTCAAATGATAAACCGAAACCCAGCACGTTAGGGCACGATTTCTCGAATTTCCAAACACAAAATATTGCCTTATTTTTTAATTGAAGAAAACATGGACGGAATTTTAAAAGGGTATTTGGTTATTTGGTCAAACGAAAAATCAAAATCCAACACGTTCGGGTACGATTTCTCGAATTTCTAAACACGAAATATTGTCTTGTTCTCAAAAGGTTCCTTTCATCACTATTTAAAATAAAAAGAGTTGATGGTTTAATTAAAAGATAATTGATTAGATTAAAACATTCAAATGGCCACTCATAGTAAAAAATTTACAACATGCATAAGAATGATGAGATATTATCTTGCCAAAACACATTACAAAAGCATTAACAAATCATGGCGTTGGAAAGCATAAATAATCAAATATGATACAAATGAACAATATAAAAACAATGAATTCAAATTGCAACACACGAGGCAAACAATCATTCAATATACATTATTCCAATATTCACACTTACAAAATTTTAAGATGAATTAAACAATATATATATAACCAAAATGAAAAATAAACATAAAAGTTTAGAATAAATAATGTATATATAATTATTTTAAATAAATAGTAAAACAAATTTTAATAAACATTACATTAAAACAAGTTAAGATAAATAATAAATAAAAATAATATAAAATGAATGGTATAAAATATATTTTTAAATATCATATAAACAAATTGAAACGAACACTATAAGGCAATTTTGAATAAACAATATACAAAATAGTTTAAAAGAACTTATTATGTAGAAAAATCTAAGATAAATAATATATAAAACTGTTTAAAATATAATATACTTATATAAGAAATAAATAAGTAAAATATATAAAACAGTTTGTAAGGAAAATGAATTTGAAATTAAATGTATCCTGGATCGAGTTGAAAATAAATTGAAATTAAAGGGCAAAATTTAAACAACAACAAAAAAATGCAGGGCTTGAATGAAACGCGCGCAAAGCTATGAGGGCTGAATAGGAAATTATCCCTCATCCCTAAACGGTGCCGTTCTTTTGGGGACTAAATCGAAACAAAGTTGAAATTAAAGGGAGAAATTAAAAGAAAAGAAAAACTGGATTAAAACATAATAGAAATGCGGAAGGACCGTGCGCAAAATTATCCCCTCCCTATAAGACGCGCGGATCCTAGGGGAATCCGGGTCAGGTCATCGGGTTGTGCCATGAAACGACGTCGTTTCAACGCCAACACTCACGGCTTAAACCGACGTCATTTTAAACATATATATAAGCCAAAAATTTGCCGTAAGAATTATTTAGACGATTATTTTCTAAAAAATTTAAAACCCTTTTTTTTAAAACTCTCTGAACCCCTCCGATTCGGCTGATCCAAAAAACCCGCCGTCCGACCGTCCGACCACCATTTCACCACTGCAGTCGGTGGGTGGTGACGTACGAAGGCCCTTTTTATCCCCGTTTAAAACCGAGACTCGAGGATTGCCAATTTTAGCCCCAAAATCCCATCTCAAACTCCGATTTTGACGAAGGAGATAAGGACTCCGATGGCACATTTTTAGAGGTAAACCCCTCACCTTCTTTTTTTATTTTCTCATGCAAAAGAACTACATAAAAAACCAATGAGAAAAAACAAACTGAAAAGAAAAGAAATGGAAACCGAGATCACCTTCCAATAATTCTTTTTGGTTGCTTTTTTGATTTCTATTTAGTATGCGTAAGTAATCTTTTATAGTATACAATCGGCCTCCTTTTATAGCCGAATAGAGATCATAAATTAAAAATACAAATTTTTATTTTTCTACCGTTGGCTTGCTGTAGTCTGTTTCTCTTTTTTTCTCGCAAGTTCGACTGACGTAGAGATGGCCATACGAAGGAAGAGGCCGTTAGTGGGGTAACATGGAGATGCGCTGGGGACCCTTGCTGAGGAAGCTGCGACGCTGGTCCTAGGGTTTCAGTTTCTGAAATCAAAATTTGGGCCATTTGGGCTTGTTTTAGGATTGGGCCATTTGGCTCGTTTTAAAATTGGGCCATTGGTTAGTGCCCATGCATACTGTTCACAAAAGATTAAATCCCACACCTGAATTTGCTAAACTAAAGCATTATTGATAACACAAAACGCGCCACGATTCAAACTTGCCTCGCTTTCTTCCCGATCTATACCTTGCAGGCACAAAGTACACATGAAGAATTCGACCACCAGAGAATTAAAGAAGGAGAGAAAAATTTGATTAGATCACCACAAATTTACACTGCCAGAGAGCAAAATGATACAACAATGAGATCCTTGCGTAGCCAAAACGTTCAACAATGGAGGAACAAAATCAGCAGAAGGAAGAAAGAAAATCAAGCAACGAGTTGTAAATGAATAGAAGGGGAGACACAAAAAGAACAAGGGTTTCGGGGAAAAGTATCCCCACTATAGATAATCTCAATACAGTACACATGTATACAGTTCACAGAACACAATTCTAGCAGTAAAGCACACACGGTTCACTAAACACTAATTTAGAAGTTCACACATAGACACATACAGGGTTGCAAACAAATTCGCATAACATAAGAGGTTCGCAGAGGTTACAAACATATCACATAAGACAAGAGGTTTGCAGAGGCGTCCGTAAAGGATTCGCATTCATATTCGTATAAGAAAAAAAGGTTCGCAGAGGATTCGCAAATCACAAAATCACATAGCATATGGTTAGTGCCCATGCATACAGTTCACAAAATATTAGGTCCCACACCTGCATTTGCTAAACTGAAGCACTATTGACAACATGAAACGCGCCACGATTGAAACTTGCCTCGCTTTCTTCCGATCTATACCTTGCAAATTAGGCCTTGGGTTTGTTCTTAAGCAATACTGATCAATTAGTTTGTTCTTATCCTTTGGGTTTGGGCTAGGATTGGGTCAAATTAGGTTTATTTTAGATGGGTTAAAAGTTTGGGATAAATTTGGATTTGTGTTAGGTTTAATGTTTGGGTTTAGTTTGGTTTAGGCCTAGAAATTTGTAAATGGACATTGGACCCATAAATAATTTGGTTTATTATTTATTTCTGTTTGATTTTATTATTACTTTTTTTTTGTATGGTTATGGTATGGTATGGGCCCAGGCAGATTAGGCCTCTTACAAAAATGTTTTAAAATTATTGAGGCACTTACAAGAGCAACGACACCAAGTATTTACAATTTATGTTGATAACTGCTCAAGGTTTTATAATTTGTCGTATTTGAAGTTAGCAATTTTTTGAAACAATATAGTTGGGCCATGAATTAGTTGATATTATGGACATGTATTAGTCCATATTTGAAGATTGATATTATGAAGCAACAAATTTTTAAAGATTATATTTATTTAAATCAAGTAAATTGGATCTACTGTTTCATGGAGATTGATTTGAATGACTTCAAAACATATCTTAGAGTTTTTTATTTAAATCAACCAAATAATATTTTTATAACACTTAATAAAATCAAATAATTAATCTATATGCAATTAAATTAATATGGGAAGTCACTAAATTAAAAAAATGGATAACAGCTACTTACCATTTGAAGTTGTGAGAAGACCATTGCAATTGAGTTCCAGCACACTAGGCTAGGCTAATTCCCATATTGCTACAACTAAGTGGATATAAAGCTTTTAATAAAATCCTCAAAATTGTTTCTCAAAAATTTAATGGTTTTCACACATATAACAACTCGTTTTTTAGTGGTGTCGGAAACATTAATTTTAGAATCACAAATCCGACGAGTAAATTCGTATAATTAATATTTAAATTATATGAGTCAATAATAATTTTTATATTGAATTTTGATTTGGTGAATTTTAATTACTAAATTAAAAGTCAGTATAAGTGGTTCGGTTCAAAAGTCGAATGGTTTATGAAAATGAGATATTAGGACTCCGTTTCCTTAATTTAAGGTCATAAATATTTTTATTAAATATTTAAAAAATAGTATTATAGGTGAATTATAGTTTGGTCCGGTAATTTTTACAATTAATTGCTTAATTAAGGTAAAAATATTAAATTGTAAAAGAGGTAAAAGTTAATTGCTATAGATTTAAAAAACTAAAGGACCAAAATGGTGATTAAACCATGGTCAAAAAGTCCAAGCGGTGAGGAATGATTACCATCCACTGACTTTTGGGCTATTTCCTCATTTAGTCCTCATTAGTTTAGGGTTAAATTGAAATTAAGCTTGTTTAGTTAAAGTTTTAAAATAACTGAAGGACAAATTGTGCAATTAAACCCTCTTTAGATGATAATTATACCATATACTTATATTAAGGACATTTATGGACATGATTTAATAATTTTACAAGTTATATTAAAATGGTAATTTAGTAAAAGGTTAAAAAGTAAGTTAAATTAACTTAAAATAAAAGAAAACAAAATAATTAAAAACATCATCTTCTTGAATTTTCTTCAAGATGCCGAAACACCATTGCCAAGGGGGGGAGTAAGCTTCGGCCTAACTAAAATCTCATATATAGTAGGTGTTTGATTCTCGTTTTTAATACTTTTATGTTTTTGAGCTCATATTAGCTTAATTTAGCTAACTCGAGGACTAATTTGTAAAACTGTTAAATGTTTTGAATTATGTCAGTGATGAGTTTTGGATATTCTTAAAGTTTTATGGTAGATTATTAAGCTTGGTTATTAAATAGGACTATTTTGTAAAGTAATTTTTAGTAATCTTAATGTTAAAAGACTAAAATGCTAAAGTGATAAAATTACGAGGACTTGATGTGAAATAATAGTAAATATTGGCTGTAATAGGGTCCAAACAATCGGACTAAGCTTGAATTCAATTGAAAATGATTAAATTGCATGATTTGGACTTAAAGACTAAATTGAATAAAAGGGAAAAGTTGAGGGCAATTTTCTAAAATGTATAAAGGACTTAATTGCGTAAAATGAATTAATTTTTTTGTTGATTTAGTTAATTGAATGAAATTAATATTTTAGATCAAGAACGTGGTGATAATCGTGGAAAAGAAAAGGTTGCGAAATAATTCCTGTATTTCATTGTACGACAGTTTAGTTAGGTAAGTTCGTTCGATTTAGTTTTAATACAATTTAAGTGCATGTTATATGAATTTAGCCATTGAATGTTAGATAATATATTGATGCATGTAATTGAGAATGGAAACAATGGATTGGTAAGATATCAATTACTAACTGAAATATTTTGAGCCGATGAATGGTTGTTTGTGGATCTATTGTTTGCATATGGAATATGAGATATGACTTATTTATGTATTATTATGTATTAGAATGCTCTGAACCGATGAACGTAAGATAGAGTATGATTGGCATGTTAATGGGTTATGTTGCGCGCAGTACGGGTTGCAGGGAGCAGTGGAGATGTAACACCCCTAACACATATCCGTCGCTGGAATAGGGTTACGGAGCATTACTAGAGTTTACGAAACAAATATAGTTAATTCATGTCAGCTAATATTCATATCCGAAACCAAATGTATTCAATCATATTGTCCCTTAAATGGGCTCTCGAGGCTCAATTTATGAGTTAGAAACAAGTCGGGGCCTAATTGAAAACTCATGGAATTTTTTGCGAAAGTTCAAAATTTTTCCTAGGTGCAAGGGGCACATGCCCGTGTGGCCAGGTCGTGTGACAAGTGACACGCCCGTGTCCCAGGCCGTGTGGTCATTCGATGTGAGGCATATGGCCGTGTCCTAGCCCGTATCCATACCCATTTGAAGTTGTGAGAAGACCATTGCAATTGAGTTCCAGCACACTAGGCTGGGCTAATTCCCAGATTGCTACAACTAAGTGAATATAAAACTTTTAATAAAATCCTCAAAATTGTTTCTAAAAAATTTAATGGTTTTCTAATTTGTGACATGGGAAGCAACACCAGAACATAGGGAGTTCATCTTACATTTATGTTTCTATTCAGTTCTAAGGTTTTAATGAGTGTGATTATGGGTAAGGAATGGTAGTTGCCTCCAGCTATCAGAGTCATTGAGCTAAATACTACATATGATGGTGATGGGTGGGGCTAGATTAGTTGGAGTTTGGGTTGATTTTATACGTGGTATTAATATTATATATAATTATTTAAAAATAATCTGGTTCTATAAACCTCAAATTATACTAAATTTGTCCATATCAATATATAATTAACACAAATTAGTTTAAGCTCCTTCATATTTTTATTTTTAAAATATAATTATTTTTATTTAATATTTATTAACTATATACCTCTTTGTAGATATTCTAGTATTAAAATTTCAAATATGAATAATTTAATATTTTTAATATTTATGATAAATTTTATTATGATATAAATATTGTTCTTGATATTAATTTACACTCATGATTAGGGATATTCATAGATTAGATCAGGCTTCTTAATAGTATCAATATCATACATAATTGTCCAAATTCGGCCTAAGTAGGAACATGGGTCTTAAGTTTTGTCAATGTCCATTTATATTTGTATATTCCTAACCCAAACTTGTTTAAGTCCACCCATACTATTTTTATTTAAAACTAATAACAAATTTTATTTAATATTTATTAAATATATTATCATTATCTTTTAAAATTTTAAACAGGAATAACTTAATATATTTTTAATATTTATATTATAGTATATTATATTTAAAAGTATATAATATACTTGTTGGGTATTTGGTGGCTTCATGATAATTCTTGAAATATGTACACTAATAAAATGTAATAAGTAATATAAAATAATCTAAAATAAAATATAAAATTAATTTAAAGTAATATATAAAGCAAATTTAAGTAAATAATTTATAAAACAATTTATAATAACATATAAACAAATTCAAAACATATAATGTGTCAAAAAGGAGTTTAAAATATATAATGTATGAAAATATTAAAATAAATAATGTAGATGTAACGCCCCAATTTTCGGGCATCCTATGAATGTTGGCATATGTTTAATTATGTTAGTGGGCCTCTAGAAAGCCCAAGCTTAAGATAGAACCCGGCAATTTTAGTTAATTTCTGTTCCATAAGAAAAAGGGGGTGAAATTATGAAATAGGACCTATGTGAAAATGTTTGAAAATGCTATAGGCTAAATTGAAGTGGCCAAATAAATAGGAGTGCAAAATAGGAGGATTTGCATGACAAACCTCCCATTTTACATGAAGTGGCCAGCCATCATGTTGTTGTAGACAAAATGTACACTTGATATCCATAATTTATGGTACAAATTGATACAAATTGATAATAGGTTAGGTAAATGTTCCATGATAATAGGTTAGGTAAATGTTCCATGATAATTGGTTAGGTAAATGTTTCATGATAATGGGTTAGGTAAATGTTTCATGATAAGAATTTCATGTCTTTTGTATTAAAGAATTAAATGGATGAAATATGAAGTTTTATTAAAAGAAAAAGGGGTGAAAAGAACAAAGTTTTGTCCATCTTTGTTCATCATAGCTGAAAGTTAGAGAAGAGAAAGGAGAGGAGAAAGCTCTTGAGTATTCGGTCATTAGGAGGAGGAAAATTAAAGGTAAGTTCTTGGTACCTTGCTTCTATTTTGAGGTTCATGAGTTCTTCTTGATTCTACCTTAACTCTTGAAGTATATTTTGATTTTTAGTTGTGTTGTAAGCATTTAGTCATGAATTAAAATGAAGGAAATGGTTGTTGTTTCATGTTCTTTTGATGAAAAATGGAAGATAGGTGAAGTTGAGCCAAACAAATGAGCATGCATGTGCCTTAGATGCTAAAGGGAAAAATCGGCTAACATGTTGTTCTTTAAAATGATGAAATGGAGATTATACTTAAGTAAAATCATAGATATGTGATGATTGATTGGTGATATACATGTTTAAATAACAAGCATGCAAGTTAGGTGTGAAAGAGTGATTTGGTAATAAATCTGCTTGGGACAGCAGTAGTAACGTGACTTTGGAAAATCACCATAAATTGTGGAAGATGAATTAGAAGCTGAATAAATTATGTAATTAAAGCTTAATGAGTCTAGTTTCAAATGGAATAAACGATAACATATTTTGAATTCTGTACAATGAGAAATTTGATTTGTAATGAAGAGTGGTTAGATTAGTCAAACAGTGAAACATGGGAAACTTTAAGAAAAATCTGGTATTGATTGGCCATACCAAAAATTCTGAAAATTTTATGGATAAAAGATATATGAGTCTATTTTCAGGAAAATTAACGGCACATGATTTGGAGTTTCAGTAGCTCAGTTATAAATAATTTAGTGATTGTTGCCCGGAAGACGACTTGCAGTGAAATTATGATTATGTGGTAAACATTGACAAAAATTTGTTAATGAGTTGCTTATTGATTTCTTATAAGCTTACTATGATCTGTAGGTGTGGTTGGCGAATATTGTAAGGGTTAATAAGTAGTTTGTATTTGAATAGTTAGATTAACGTGTTAGTAATCCAATTGTAGGCGGTTCATGTGTGGATCTCGTCACAAGATATCGTCGCAAGCATGTGTGTAATCGACACCTCTCATAGACTAGATTGGCAAAAGCCAAAAAGCGAAATCTTAGAAAAGTCGGTATTTTGGGAATTTATGAAAGTGTCTGAATGCTCGTAAGATAGTTGGGTTTGTATATTTGGTAATCTAAAGTAATAAACTGCGATATCTGCGATTTCGTACATTTTGATAATTTGGGCTTAATGGGCCAAAGATCGGGTTCATGGGCCAACGGGCCCAATTCGGTGAGTATGCGCGGTAAGTGTTCTGATAGTACGTAAATAGTTATCATATGCATGAAAACCCGAAAGTAGTTAAATTGCTATAATACCCCTATGTATGGAAAATTATTGTTATACCCCTAGGTGCAAAATTACTGTTATACCCGTAGGTTAATTTTGATTGAAAAGCATAGCGATCGATTACGTATGATGTATGCCATGATTATATATCATTGCATGGGGACATGGGTTATATTATGGAGGAAGCGTTCGGTGGCTCGCCACAATATATCGATCTGGTGGCTCGCCACATATATCTGATACGGTGGCTCGCCACGATTATTCAGATCTGGTGACTCTGTCACATTATCTGTTCTAGCAGCCATGCTGCAAATTCTGTGGTGTGTAGCGGTTGGGTGGGTCGAGTTGTCTCCCCACAAGGTGTAAGGTTGGTACGGGGGTGTTATGGATGAATCTGGGTTGGGTTTCTGCATAAACATGTAAAATCTATTTTGTTCTGTTATGGGCCTATGGGCTTTATTCTGAATTCTGTTCTAGGCTAAGGCCAACTTATTATGTTTCTGTGGGTTGAGTTGATATAGGCTATGGTTGGGTTATTTTACACACTGAGTTTCCCCAAACTCACCCTTTTATTTTCATCCACGCAGTAATCCCCAACCATAGTGGGCTTGAAGTCGTGAGGGAATTTGAGTGGCCACCCGCTCGAAAGTTTGATTTTCTTCGGTGAACTGGACATCCTTTTATTACGTTTGAGGTTTTGGGCTTTTAAATGTAATAAGGCCGCTTATTTATTTTGATGGTTTTAATATGTATTACTAAGATAGGTAATACTTATTTTAACTGTTGAAATTAGATAGCTTTAGGCGCGTTTTCAAAAACAACAGTTGATTTCAAAATAACACGACAACAAGCAAAGCTTCCATAATGAAAGTATTTTCCAAAATTAATCACTTTTCCTAAAATGACTTAATCAAATCGGTTTCCTAGAAATATCCATGACGTTAAGGTGTGGCAATGGCGGTATGCATGTCTAGGATTGGATCCGAAGGAGCTTGGTATAGCGATCGATGGACTCACCACCTCTTTCTCGGTTTCCTACGGTGCATGACTTCCATTCACTTTAACCCTTAATGAATTAATCTTTTGAACATCAAGTACGATTTTACGGACTTAGAATGGAAATTTTTTACGTTTTGATGTGGCATGCGGATCCGACCATAACTTCGGGCGAGTTTGGGGTGCAAGAGAGAAATTTGAAATGGAAATTATATAAAAGGTTAAAATAAATAATAACAAAAATTTTAAGATAAACAATATATATAAAAGATAAAGGAACAAATTGAAGTAAAAATAAAATCATGGATCGAATTTGGGACTACATATATAAATGAATAATAATAATAACAATAAAATGAATCTAAATTTTGAAATGTGTTCGAAAATAGTAAATAAATAGAATAAATAATAGTAATAATAATAATAATAACAACACTATAAACGATAAACAAAAATTGGGAAAATGAAATACAAGGCAATTGAAAAGAAAACGATTAAACAAAACAATGAATGCACTTATAAAAGGGTAAATCTAAAACTAAAATAAAAGAGAATCGGGGGCTAAAATTAAAACATGCGCAAAAATGAGGGACTGATAAGGAAAATATTCCCTACCCTTATGCGCTGCGTTTATCATGGGTCAAAATAAAACATGGTGAAAATTTCAAGGCCAAATCGAAAGAAAAAGAAAATGATACAGGGCTGAATTGAATGGCGCAACAAAGAAAGGGGACTATGTGCGCAACAAAGAAATTTCAAATTTCTTAAACTATTTAGGGCTAATATGCAAAATTGCGTGAAATTTAAAATTTACTACTATACTTCACTCTCATCAATATTTTAAAATTTTAAAATTTTTTATAGGGTCAAAATAACAATTTCCCATTTTAAGGTCCGACCCCCTGGATTCGCCTCTAACCACGAAGGTTTAATTTAATTTTTAAATAAATTTATTTAATTTAAAAAATAAAAATTCAAACCACGTAATGAGTATTATTTGAAGGGCAAGAAAGATGGCCTTAAGAGAACTGAATAAAGTGCAAAATCACAATACTATATAGTTTTAACTATGTCAATATTTCGGTATCCAAAAAGAAAGCATCCAATTACATCAACAACTTCAAAGTTTTAACCAAAATAATTGACGGCATCTTCAAAGTCTCTCTTCACCATCAACATGGGTCTTGACTCAACTCCATGCACCAACACGTTCCAGCTGAGGCCTAAAACGGAGGGGAAAAAAATCTGAGATTAGGAATATAATTTTATATCATTGCAGCGAAAATTGAAGGCTTAAGGGACAAAAACCAAAAATTGAACCCCCTAGACGTTAGAATTATAATAAATTAAGCCATTTTATCATTAAAGTTATCCATCAAAGTTACAAAGCCAAAAGTGCCATTTTTTTGCTGGTTGTTTTCACCACATGGCAAAAACTAGCATTTAATGTATAAAACATTATTATAAAAAGTCATAAAAAATCGTATAATATTTTTTTATAATTTTCTATTGATTTTATATATAAAATGCATGTTTTTACCACATGGCCACGTGGCAAAAACAGCTGGAAGAAAATCGGCACCCTTGGCTTTGTAACATTGACCGTTAACTTTAACGGTCAAAGGGCTTGATTGATTGATTGTAATTCAAATGTTCAAGGGCCCAATTGAGTGAAAACAAAAAAGTTCAGGGAGCTTAATTGATTTCTTGAAAAAGTTTAGGAGCTTTTCTTTACCCTTAAGCCAAAATTAAAGTATATTTGATTGATATATAATATAATCATTCTGATCCATAAAAATAATAATTAAAGTTATATACACACACATATCCATCAGCAGACCACATCAACAGGCACCAAATGAGCCCTAAAAATCAACATTGTTAATAATAAAAAAAGCTTCCATGACCTTTAACAGCAATGAAAAATGAGTAAGATGATTATTATTATTATTATTATTACTATAGCTCACAACTACCAACAAAACAAACACATCGGAGAAACGATCTCCATAATCTATTAATGGTTTTTCAGATATACATCTGCAGTCTGCAGCATTCTATCTTCATATGTAATTCATTCCATTTTCATTTTTGACTTCTTACGTGTTGGAGCTTCATCAGTCAAGCACGCAAGAACAAAATCAAAGAAACGAGGAAAAAACAATATAGATATAATTATCACTCCCAAACCTTCTTACTTTCCAAGAAAACATACGATTCATATGATATACAAAACCGAAATAGGATGGCAAAATATTTAACAAGAGTTTCCAAATAAACATTTTTGTCCCCTACTAATTACTTTTTCTCTACTTCAAATTCTCTAGTTGTAGGACTAAGTAATTCCCATTTATTAGTGTTATATTCTTAAGTAATATTTTGTCCACTCTCTTACTGATTTCAACAAGCTAATAGCCCACTTAGTAATAACATTCACTATTTCAAATCAAATTCAGCCTATTCAATAAAACTATCCTCACTTAGTAATAGTTATATTTTCTGCACTTTCATCTTGCTTCTTATCATATGCATGTTGCAAAAATTTCTGTTCGGTAAGATGAGGAAACCTTGTAAACCAGTAAAACAAGATGTTGCACGAAGACAGAATGGAAGACTAAAAGGAACAAGTGCGGTGATGAAGGTTGTGCGTTCGAGGCCAGTTAAATCGTGATGATCGTACCAATCGTACAGAATTTCTTGAGAGCCAAAACTTCATCTCCGGGACAACTGTATAGCCTCTTCGAGTGAAGTTAAAAGGGCTGGGAATTTATTAGGAAAGCACTAATATGAAAGTAACACCATTCAAGAGTAGTGGGAGAGACGGAGTTTATCGAAAGTAATTGGGGGGGGGGATGGAAGTCAAGTAGAAGTTACAACCTAAGTAATAGTTTGGTCATAGGTAGGCCTGCTCACAAGTCGAGCCTAGACAGGATACTAACACCTTTCACGTTTGGCTAGGCCCCTGACCCAGCACAAAATATGGGCAATATCATTCGACTAGACCAAACCCTAATTACCAAAAGGGAGCCATGCTTGGCCCAACACAACCCACTCAATTTCTTTTTCTAATTTTATTTAACTGGCAGTCAAGCTTTACTTTGTTTACTTATTGTCCAAGGTTATTATAGTCCTTATCAATATTGGCATTTTTACGTGTGGTACCCATCACCGACAAAAGGACATCATTTTACTAAATCTTCACTTGCCTATAGGTAATGACCTCGCTCTGATATTTTAGGCAGAAACATTGTCATAGTCTACCAACTTCCTAAGTAGGAATTTAAGCCTTTGTTTAGATCAGGATATTTTATTTTCTTGTTGGAACAAAAAACTAGAAGCAACTATTGGGGGTAAGGCAAGACAGAACTTGAGTTCTAGTTCTCTAAAGGTGCTAGGACCCTCGTACCATTTAAAACAACAAATAGAGCAGACATTTTCACACAATGCAAATCCGACGCCTGATTCGTCTACTCCATACCTTAGCATTACTCAAGTTTTATACAGGAAGTTCCAGGCTCACTATCAACTTCTTAGCAACAACAAGAGCAAACAAAATGCAATGACAAGCGGTATTGGAAAATGAAAAATCCGTCAATTTACAAGGATGGGAACAATTAAGATGTGGTAGTGATGTGAAGGGGGCACTAACCTTCATTTAGAGCAAACCAAATGTAATGGCAAGCAGCATTGGCAAATGAATAATTATGATGTAGTAGTGATATGAAGGGGGCTCTAACCTTCATTCAGAAGAACCATAAATTACAAATATCTTTGGGATATGGAACAGTGATGGCAGATTGATGCTCTGCAGCTACATGAATCCCTCCCTGCTCGTTGCACCAAATATTAAATCTTATATACTCAAAAGTATGGAGATGGTTGACCCAACCCAAAATAAGCTTGCCACTGCCCAAACGATACAGAGTGCAACCCTGTGGTGGAGTCACTGGAACTGCCGATGACCATTTGACGGGAAAATGTTTCTTATCAAGCAAATTATACGCCTCCAAAGAACAAGAATAATTATCAAGGACAGTATACAGCACATCGTCCACGATTGTCGCTGTGTCAGACCAGTAACAAAATTTTTGTCGAGGCAAACCCATGATTTACGATCATAGTAATAAGCGTAAAGAATATCACTGGCATGGCAGTGCACCAAAATCCGAGATCGGGAAGAATCTAGAACAGGAACACATATATCGATAGCTTCCGGAGGGGGCGACAATGGTTCCCAAAAATCCCCACTTATATCGTAAACCTCGCCAAAAGATTCAGAACCCCAATATTCGAAGACGTATATCTTTCCTTCAGCAGCAAGAACCAGGGGAAAAGCCCGAGGGAACAACATAGAAGTAGTTTTTCTCCACCCACGTTCAAGGTCCTTCAAATCTAATTGGAAAACATCGTTTACTCCATCATAACCACGAAAATTAGCATCATTTTCGCGCATTCCCCCAATAACGTAAACGTGGTTGCCACAGGAAACGTCAGTGGAACCTGAAGGAGCATCAGGTGGCATCGCCTTAATAAAGACTTTATTCCTTTCCAGATCAATAAAGCGCAAACCGAGCGTCATTTTACCATCGGTATCCGACCATTTCTGGACGAGGGCCCTGATCAGTTCATCTGGCTCTCGCCCATCAAAGTAACTGGAGGAATCACTAGTATCGCCGCTCATGGTTCACCCTCAGCTTCGCCTTTCCAGATCCAAAATCGCTTTTAGTTTTAGGGTTTCTAACTTCGGGTTATTTCCTCCTCTCTCTTTTTTTTAATTTGGTTTGGGTTTAATTGTCATTGAGAAAAAAGGATTTATAATAAATTTGTTGACAAGTTATTCAATTATTTGTTTCA
Organism: Gossypium arboreum; assembly: GCF_025698485.1. Classification (NCBI taxonomy): domain Eukaryota; kingdom Viridiplantae; phylum Streptophyta; class Magnoliopsida; order Malvales; family Malvaceae; genus Gossypium; species Gossypium arboreum. The sequence goes on from NC_069075.1 coordinate 135,989,609, forward strand.
GGGTTGATAATTTTTTTAAAAAAAAAGAAAAACAGTAATTTGCTTGTTTTAGTTGTTAATTTCTAAAGTGAAGATATTGTCAATATGTGACTGTTTGTATTTCAAAATTATTTATTAATTATGATTATTTTTAATAAATATAAAATAATATTATTACGTATCAAATGTTAGAGTTTATTGAAATTTGATCAACCATTGTATTAATTGAATCAGGAGTTGATAGGTATATTAATTTGAATGAGACAAAAAAGCGGTTGACATGTTTATATGAATAAGTTGAATCGGATTAAGGGTGTGTTTGGCAATGATTTTGAAAAGTACTTTTAAAAAGTGTTGTGGAAAAGTGCTTTTGAGAAGTACTTTTAAAAATTTTAGGTGTTTGGTATTGCTGTTAAAAAGTGCTTTTGGAAAATAAAATGTCTATTTTAGACATGATATTATAAAGTAGCAAATATGTATTTAAATAATGTTTAAATTAGTTAATATTATGATATTTTATTAATAATATAAAATAATTTATTATAACTTATTGTTAAAAAATTGATATATAATATTACTTTTAAATATTTCTAAGTAATTAATATTAATTATTTATTAAATTTAATTAGAATATATAAACTATATTAAAATATTAAAATATAATAATTAAATATTTGTAATTAGATATTGATGTAATTGTATTATTTTAAAATTATTTTTTATTTTTAATTAATGTTTTAACACATTTGTATTATTTTATTTTAAAATATACTATGAATATATAATTCATATTAGATATTAACATAACATAGAAAACATAAACCTAACAAATTAAAATATTACATATATTATATACCAAATATAAATACTAAAAATTTTACAATAGCATCAATTTAAAGTGAATTCATTAAACTAGAAGCTATAGCATCTCTTGTTAATTCTATTTCAAAATCACTTGAATTGTTTGATTCACCGTCATCACCATCATCATCGTCGTTGTCATCATCATCACTTTCTCGACCATGCGCATTTTCTGAATGAATAATATTCTCATATGCCCAGTTAATATTTTCGTATTCCATAAAATCTGCATCATTTCGACCGACATGTTTTCAGATAAAATTGTGTATCGTCATTGTAGCAACAACGATCATCGTTTGCTTTTCAAAACTATAACTTGGCATATCCCTTAAAATGGCCCATTTTTTTCAAAACACCAAAAGTTCGTTCAATCACACTACGTAATGATGAATGTGAATGATTGAATATCTCTTCTTTACCAAATACCGGTCTACCTCTACGAAAGTCAGGTAAATGATATCGTTAACCTCTATATGGTCCAAGATAACCTTTCATTTGAGGATATCCAGAATCAACAAGATAATATTTTCCTACATGTCATAATATAACAAACAATTAATTCAAGAATTTTTTTTATAAAAATTATCAATTAAAGAACTTCTACTTTATTATTTAAAAAAAATCACATATAAATAAAATATCTAACCATTTGGTGGGTGCGGAAATTTGTATTTTGGATCTCGAATTGCATCAAGAAATGAAATGGCAAATTACAAGTAATTGGACTCTCATTTTCTAATAAGAACTACGTAACGCTATTAATATAAAAGGAGCTATATCTATTAAGAGGTGTTGTATCTAAAACATAAATAACATGCAGAATTGGATTTAGGGAATAAGCAGCTTTTTTTAGGACAAAAAACAAGTTGAATTCTGCATTAATTAAACTCTGTGTCTTGGGTAAAAGAAAAAAGAGAGATTGGTAAGAAGATTCCAACCTAACATTTCACTGACTCATGTTTCAACAATCACTTTTCTTCTTAAGCGCAATAATAAATATATTTTTCTATATTGTTAGCAACATCTTTAATAAAACTTGCCACATCCTTGTTAGCATAAATGAATTTCTGACTAAATTCAATTTGCACTCCTAATTCAACAATAAACTATCATTTCAACTTAAATAAGATGTCAATATATACACAAAATTAAACGGCTTATTGAATTACAACCACATATTCCTCTAAAATACTGTGTAAAATGATCGACATAATAGCAAAGATTTTCTAGTCCCTTTAATTGTACTAACAAGTAACTTTTTGACACTGCTCATCTAGGAAGCTCCTCTCCATACAGGGATCTAAGCAAGCTAGTTGGTTCATACAGAATGTTGGAAACCACATCTCGGTTTGTGCAAATTTGCTCAGTATGGCCATTTGAGGAATACAAAGGATAGAATTTTCACCTTTCTTTTTTGCTCTATATTTGTGTTTAATAATAGGAAAGATAAGGATGGGAGCTCTTTAGACTTCAAATGATTTAAAAATAATATTCTTGCAGGATATCAAGACTAAACTATGGCCAGCTAGTCAAAAATCATGAAATTGCAACACCACTGCTCATTGTCAAACAAACAGATCAAACGTATTTGAATTCCACAATGGTTAAGAATATACCTTTTTCCTCGTGTTCATAAAGTGCAAAAACAAAAAAGAGGCACCTAAATTAATAGTGTACATTAGTTGACTTGTAAAATGAAGTTTTCCTTTGTTATTTTTAGTGCCATATAACACTTACAAAAGCAATATCTTAGATGCAGAGCACTAAAAATACACATCTAACCATTCCAGAAACCACAGTTCAACATTTAGGAGGTTATATTTGTATGCAGTCTAATCTCATGTCTCATTATAAACGCTTTTATGGATCATTACTGCTATATGACGGACACTGATAAAAGTTGGTAAGTGGTAAGAATTAGCAGTAATACAAAGCAAACAACCTAATGTGAACCATTTACTAGCAATTTACTTAGGTTAATTCCATCCTTACTTAGCTTAATCTTACAACATTTACTAGCAAATTCAAGGTCTAAGCAGATTTGGTTAAAAGCATTTTATCAATTTTCCTTTTAAGTTACAATTAGCATTGAACCTGACAAGTAACACCTTTTGATTTAGTTAACTCAATACTCCCCTTAAATCCATACAATTAAACCATGATTTCAACCATTAATACGAAGAAATATACACATTAACAATTAAATACGAGGCATAAACTTTATCATATTAAAAATAAATCGAAAGCAAAGCAAAACAAAACTTCACCCACATCGTCAATCAACCCTACACTGCACCTCGTCTTCCCTTTTCTATTCAAAAAGTGCCAAAGCGTTGACTTGTCGAGTAGCCAATAATAAAACAGAGCACAACAAAAATAGCCAACATACTAGAGAAGAGTTCGAGACAGATTACCAAGACCATAACGAGGCAAAAGAAACTCGGGCTCTCAAATCGAATGAAAAGGATGAGTCTCACGAGCAAGGGAGCGAAGGCGTAAGAAAGGTTCTGAGAAGAAATATGCAGATCCTTCGAGAAAGAACAAACAGATGGGAAATCCAACAAGTTGGTGAATAATAAAAACAATATCACGCCCAATTTATTAAGGTGCCGAATCAAAAATCACAATCCCAACAACTTAAAAATGATCACACAACTGGGTGCCGCGTGTTAGAAAAAAAAAATATGGGTAAATGAAATCACCAGGAAATTGTCCCCTCCAGACCCTAGCAGTTCAGAAAATAAAAACAAAAGCATAATGAACAATTAGAAGAATAAGAGAAGAAAAAGATAAACTCACCGGTGGAGAAGAGAAGAGGAACAAAGAACTTGACCAAAATGGGTAAAAGCAAAAGAGAAAATGTAATACCCCTACCCGTATTCATTGCCGGAATAGGGTACGAGGCATTACCGGAGTTTACAAATTAATTTTTTTTATATATTCAATATAGCCCCTTTATAAATATCTAACCTTCTTTATAAATATCTAACCTTCCCTGCAATATTAAATCGAGACCAATCCACATCAACCAAATCAATTCAACATATTTTCAAGATAAATTCATGTATATTTATAAGATAAGATAACGTCATCACATATCTAAAACCAGGTTTGTTAACCATACTAATGGCTAACTTTACATTCATTTCACGTTAACATTTACTTTGTTAGCTTATACATGCCATTGATTTCCAAAATAAAGTTTCTTTATATACCGAAATCCCGAGGTTGATGATGTGATGTGTCTCCACCAAATCGACCTCCGAGCTCTTAACACTACAAACAGGGAAAAAGGAAGCGGGTAAGCACTTTGTGCTTAGTAAGCTCATGTAACAAGAATTATACTTACCTAATATTTTCAATACAATATAATAAACATTCATATATCCATTCAATGCATTATTACCCTAACATGCACAAACTCAACATTCAAGTTAGTACAATAATTTCCATGTATCAATAATATATATACCATGATTGATGAGCTCGTCAATACCATGATTTCCATTTCCTTGTTATTTTCCATATTTATCCCGTTGAATTTATCGAATTTCGATGGATTTTCAGAGGTACACTTTTAGTGTACAATTCCGGTCCGTCAATTCATATTCATGTGCGCACATTTCCATTTCAGAGAGCACACTCCATGAACCTCAACTCGCAACGGATTACCGGTCAAAGCTAAATCCACAATATAAACTCATAGAGTATTGTCGGGATTACCGGTCGAGCTAAATCACAACGACAATTACTCTAATGAGCTTGGATCTGAATTACCATCAGGCTAAATTCAGACCCTAATTGATTACCCTTCCGGCTAATTCCATTTTACACATATTCTTTGGAGGGCTATATCAAGATAGGATCACCCGTCCGGCTAGATCCTTTTACCATCAATTCCTTTTCGAGATCCATCGAATTTTCCTTTCATTCAACCGGATTTCTTCCCCTTTTATCAAATATATCAATGTTTCATAAATTTCATATAATGAACATTCAAATCATATTCATATCAAAAACATGCATTTTAAGCATTTAAGAATATAATTCAAGTTACATGAACTTACCTTGATACTTGTTTGTAAACAATAAAAATCTACTAATCCCGAACTTTTTCCTTTCCTCGATCTAGCTTCGTATTTGAATCTTCCAGATCTAAATAAATAAATTTAATTATCAATTTAATACATTTCATGTTCATATGCAACATTCTCTATAATTCAACTATTATTTATAGTTCATTCAAAGCTGTCTACTTGAGTCATAGTCACTAAATTTTTTATAACTTGAGGTACGGAACTCCAAATTAAGATCCGTTAATTTTCCCTGAAACTAGACTCATATATATTTTTACCATAAAATTTTCAGAATTTTTTGTTTAGCCAATAAGTACAGTTTATTCTTTAAAGTCACCCATGTTCTGCTGTTGACAGTTCTGACCCTTCTTCACTAAAAATTAATTATCTCTTCATACAGAATTCAAATAATGTTATCGTTTGTTTCTATTAAAAATAAACTCATTAAGGATTCTATACATATAAATTTAAGCCCCTAATTGTTTTTATTCAATTTTTTATGATTTTTCAAAGCCAGAACAGGGGAACCCGAATTTATTCTTCCCTTGTCTCACAAAATTCATTATATCTAAAAATTTACAAATCCATTACTTACACTATTTCTTCTATGAGAAACTAGACTCAATAAGCTTTAATTTCATATTTTTTTCATCTTCTAATTCGATTTCTAAAATTTATGGTGATTTTTCAAAGTTAGTCTACTGCTGCTGTCCAAACTGTTTTTGTGCAATCTGTTTATTACCATTTTTCCCCTAAGCTTTTAATAAATGATAATTTCGTCCCTACTCAATTAGCCTCTCAATTGAGCTGATTTTTCTCAATTAACATTTTATTATATCACCTTAAACTAGTTTACAACCTTTAGGAACCATAATTTCAGCAATAGACTTTAATTCCAAGCATTTTCACAATTAGGTCCCAAAAATCAATTTCTATTGAAATTACCTAATAAAATCATCTCATAAACAAATTAAAGCTTTAATTTAATTCTATTTCATCATAAAATTACAGCACTAAACCATGGTGACTTTCAATTTCATCCATGAAATCAAAAACTAATGAATTTAATAGTAGGACCTAGTTGTAAAAGTCTTAGAAACACAAAAATTACAAGAAAAAGGCAAGTATTAACTCACTTGGTGCAAAAATTATGAAATACCAGCTTAGAGAATCCTCCTATGGCGTTTTTAGCTGCTGGAATTGAAGAGAAATGAAAAGAAATCTAGATATTTCCTATTTAGTCCTAGCTTTATTTAGTTAATTTTGCAATATTCCAATTTTACCCTTAATTTATCAATTTTTCTGCTGATTTCATACCCTTGCCGTCCAGCCCAAATAAATTTTGAGTCTAATTGCCTTTTAAATCCTTTCTCATTAGACTCTTAAGCTATTTAATCATTCTAGCAACTTTTACACCTATTACAATTTAGTCCTTTTCATTTAATTGACTACCCAAACATTAAAATTTCCTAACGAAATTTTACTACCACATTAATAACATTTCATAAATATTTATAAAATTATTTTTGACTCGATTTTACGAGATAGAGGTCTCGATACCTTGTTTTTCCCAATTTCTTCAATAATTTCTTTTTCTATCTAATCACTAAATTGGTAAAATTTTTCTATCAATATTTTTATACGGTTTTCCTATCATATCAATTTTCAAGCAAAAATATTGAAATAAATTTCTCTTTAAATCGGATCTATGGTTACGAAACCATTGTTCCGATAACTTTGAATTTAGGCCATTACAACTCTCCCCCCCCTTTAAGGATTTTCGTCCTCGAAAATCTTACCAGTAAAGAGGTTTGGGTATTGTTTCCTCATTGCCTCCTCCGATTCCCATGTCGCTTCCTCAATCCCGTGCTTTTGCCACAATACTTTCACCAAATTTATCTTTTTATTTCTAAGATCTTTTGTCTCCCGTGCCAATATCTTGACCGGTTCTTCACTGTAAGTCATATCCAGTTGAATCTCTACTTCTGTCGGAGAAATAACATGTGAAGGATCTGATCGATATCGTCGTAACATAGATACATAAAAAACATTATGGATTCTATCAAGTTCCGGTGGTAATGCCAATCGATAAGCGATCGGTCCAATTCTTTCTATGATTTCATAAGGCCCGATAAATCTTGGACTCAGTTTACCCTTTCGACCGAATCGGAGGATTTTCTTCCAAGGAGACACTTTCAGAAATACCTTGTCACCGACTTGAAATTCAATCTCTTTTCGTTTAAGGTCGGCATATGATTTTTGACGATCGGAAGTCGCTTTTAGACTATCCCGAATAACCTTTACTTTTCTTCATTTCCGGGATCAAATCAACCCCATGTATCTTCCTTTCACTAAGCTCATCCAATATAACGGTGTTCTACATTTTCTACCATACAAAGCTTCATACGGAGCCATTTTAATACTAGACCGATAAGCGTTATTGTAAGCAAATTCAATCAAAGGTAGATACCTCTCCCAATTACCTTCAAACTCTAGTATACAACATCGGAGCATATCTTCCAATACTTGAATTACACGCTCAGATTGACCATCTGTCTGAGGATGAAATGCAGTGCTGAAATATAACTGAGTACCCAAGGCTTCTTGCAAATTGTCCCAAAAACGAGACGTAAATCGGGGATCTCTATCTGATATAATGGAGACAGGCACTCCATGTAGCCTGACAATCTCAGATATGTACAGTTCAGCTAGTTTATCTAAAGAATAATCCATACGTACCGGAATAAAGTGAGCTAACTTTGTTAATTGTCAACAATCACCCAAATAGCATCTTTTTTCCTCGGAGACAAAGGTAGCCCCGATACAAAATCCATAGTGATTCTTTCCCATTTCCATTCTGGTATAGTAATTGGTCAAGTAACCCGAAGGTACGATGTTCACTTTAACGTGTTGACATATTAAACACCTTGATACAAACTCGGAGATATCACGTTTCATTCGACCACCAAGTACATCTTTTTCAGATCATTATACATTTTATTACTCCCGGATGTATGGACATAATACATTGTGAGCCTCACGTAGAATCTTTCAGTATGAGCTCAATTCGAGGTACACATACCCCGCCTCACGTAGAATCTTCAGATGAGCTCAATTCGAGGTACACATACCCTACCTACGAATAACAAACAACCATCGAACTAATCAAATTCGTAATCATTACCTGACTCACACTGTGCCCGTTTAACTTGTAACTTCTCATCATTCTTCTGAGCTTCACATATTTGCTGTAAAAATTTCAGTTTAGCTCTTAATTCTGCTAGGATTGAACCATCATCAGTCAATGATATCTGGGTATTCATAGCTCGTAAAGCAAACAGAGATTTCCGGCTCAAAGCATCAGCTACAACATTAGCCTTACCCGGATGGTAATCAATAATCAAATCATAGTCCTTTATCAGTTCAAGCTACCTGCGCTGTCTCAAATTCAAATCTTTTTGTGTCATCAAATATTTCAAGCTTTTGTGATCAGTATAAATATGACATTTCTCACCGTACAAGTAATGCCGCTATATCTTCAGTGCAAATACAATAGCAGCTAATTCAAGATCATGTACTGGGTAATTTCTTTCATGTGGTTTAAGTTGTCTTGAAGCATAGGCTATTACTTTACCTTCTTGCATCAAAACACAACCTAAACCATTTAATAAGGCATCACTGTAAATAACAAATTCCTTACCCGGTTCAGGCTGCACTAATACAGGTGCTTTCGTTAATAGGTCTTTCAATTGGTTGAAACTTTGTTGACATTCATCAGTCCACTCGATCTTTACATCTTTCTGCAATAATCGAGTCATTGGAGAAGCTATCATAGAGAATCCCTGTACAAATCTCCGATAATAACCAGCTAAACCCAAGAAACTTCTAACTTCAGATACATTCTTCGATGGGTTCCAATTGACAATAGCTGATATTTTACTTGGATCTACCCTGATGCCTTCGGCAAATACAATGTGTCCAAGAAAACCCACTTCTCGAAGCCAAAATTCACATTTACTGAATTTAGCATATAACTGCTTCTCTCGTAGAATTTGCAACACAATTCTCAAATGTTCTGCATGTTCTTCTTCATCCTGAGAATAAACCAAAATATCATCAATGAATATTACTACAAATCTGTCTAAGTACGGTCTGAATATCTGGTTCATCAAATCCATGAATACTGCAGGTGCATTAGTTAGCCCAAACGACATAACTAGAAACTCATAATGCCCGTATCTGGTTCTAAAGGCTGTTTTTGGCACATCTAACTCCTTTACCCGTAACTGATAATAACCTGATCGAAGAACAATCTTTGAAAACACAGTAGCACCTTTCAGCTGATCAAATAAATCATCAATCTGGGGTAACGGGTACTTATTCTTTATGGTTACTTTATTAAGCTGCCGGTAGTCGATACACAATCTCAAAGACCCATCTTTCTTTTTCACAAACAGAACCGGAGCATCCCAAGGTGAATGACTCGGTCGGACAAAACCCCTGTCAATAAGTTCTTGCAACTGTGTCTTTAACTCCTTTAATTTTGTAAGAGCCATACGATACGGAGCTATGGAGATCGGAGTAGTTCCCGGAATCAAATCTATAGAAAATTCCACTTCTCTTTCTGGTGGCAATCCTGGTAATTCCTCTGGAAACATATCGGAAAATTCACATACCATCGAATCCTTTCAGTATTTTTGACTCGAGATACTTTGGTGTCAAGTACATAAGCCAAGTAAGCATCATACCCTTTTTGACATACCTCTGTGTCGCCATTACCGAAATCATATCGATAACCCTCCATCGATCGATTTAACCCGAGCAACTCACCATTCGACATTTTAGCACAATATATTTTTGTCTACAATTTATTATCGCATCATCTTTGGGTTAACCAATCCATGCCCAATATCACGTCAAATTCATCAAATGGCAGTAACATCAAATTAGCCGAGAACCTCTTACCATTATTGGACAATTTTTACAAATTTTATCCACCAACACAGACTGGCCTAGGGGGTTCGAGACTTTAACCATAAATTCAGGAGGTTCAACAGATAAATTTTAATAATTGCAAGTTTAACACATATATATGAATGCGTAGAACCAGGATCAATCAATGCAGAATATCGTATCAAGTAAAAAAATGTACCAAGAATAACATCGGTCTTGAGGCATCTTCTCCGCACGAATGGCATATGTCCTAGCGGTACTCGTGCCTCGTGCCTACTGCAGTATCTTTGTAGCTCCTCGACTACCACCGACATTCGGATGGTCGAGGTGGTCTACCTCTCAAACCGGATTACTCACCGATATCTATTCACTTCTTTTCACCCCTTTCGGACAATCTCGAGAAATGGTCAAAAGAACCACATCGGTAACAAACCCCGCTCTTTAATCGACATTCACCAAAATGAGCTTTATTACAGTACTGGCATCTCAGTTTAGAAGTGCCAACACTGGCAACACTGGTCACTGATGGAGTAGAAGGCCTTAGATTAGTGCGTTGAGAACCTCGCTCTTTGCCCGAATACCCAATGGCTGAAGTAGAACGATCCTGATACTTCTTCAATTTCTTTGAAGCAGAAAACTGGGATTTTCCCATCGGTTTCTTACTAAAAATTCGAGCTTTCCTGTCAGCCTGTTTCTTTTCTTTACTCAATTCTTCTGCTTTATAAGCTCTCTCTGCCAATATAGCAAACTCTCGAATTTTAAGAATTCCAATAAGTAGTTTAATGTCTTCATTTAACCCTTCTTCGAATCGTTTGCACATTTCAGCTTCTGACTGTACCCATTCTCGAGCATATTTACTCAATAGAACAAATTCTCTTTCATATTCAGATACTAATCTGTTACCCTGTTTCAATTCAAGAAATTCTTTTCTCTTCTGATCGAGAAACCTTTTGCTGATATATTTTTTTCTGAACTCGGTCTGAAAGAATTCCCATGTAATTTCTTCTTTCGGAACAACTGAAGCTTTAGTATTCCACTAATGGTAAGCTGTGTCCTTTAGCAGTGAGACAGCACATTTCAGACATTCTTCTGGTGTACAAGATAATTCCTCCAGAACCCGAGTAGTGTTTTCTAGCCAGAATTCAGCCCGTTCGGAATCATCATCAACTGTTGCTCGAAATTCTTCGACCCCATATTTTCAAATTTTATCTACTGGAGCTTTCCTTTTCGATGATTCAAGACTGCATGCCTTGTGGGATCTCGGGAACCGGTGGAGGAGCAGGAGGGGGAACTTGAACTTGCTGCACTACAGGGTTAGTTCTTAAGTATTGATTAAACCATTCATTCATCATTTGAAAGAAGGCTGTTTTTGCCTTCTCCCCTCGACCCTCTGTCTCGGGCCTTCTACTGCTAGTTTCTTCTCTTTGTCTTGAAGCGGAGCATGACTCCCGACTTCCTCAGATTGAGCTCGGTCGGATGACATTACTATAAGAAAACACATTTTAAATGGTCGGGAGATATCACACTATCAATAATAACTTAAATGGCATGTATAGCTAATCCGTATTTGCTACATCGGTCCTAGAACCGCTAAACCGTAGCTCGATACCAATAAATGTAATACCCTACCGTATTCATTGCGGAATAGGTACGAGGCATTACCGAGTTTATTTAATTAATTTTTTTATATTCAATATAGCCCTTTATAAATATCTAACCTTCCCTGCAATATTAAATCGAGACCAATCTACATCGACCAAATCAATTCAACATATTTTCAAGATAAATTCATGCATATTTATAAGATAAGATAACGTCATCACATATCTAAAACCAGGTTTGTTAACCATACTAATGGCTAACTTTACATTCATTTCACGTTAACATTTACTTTGTTAGCTTATACATGCCATTGATTTCCAAAATAAAGTTTCTTTATATACCGAAATCCTGAGGTTGACAGTGTGATGTGTACAGGGAAAAAGGAAATGGGGTAAGCACTTTGTGCTTAGTAAGCTCATGTAACAAGAATTATACTTACCTAATATTTTCAATACAATATAATAAACATTCATATATCCATTCAATGCATTATTACCCTAACATGCACAAACTCAACATTCAAGTTAGTACAATAATTTCCATGTATCAATAATATATATACCATGATTGATGAGCTCGTCAATACCATGATTTCCATTTCCTTGTTATTTTTCCATATTTATCCCATTGAATTTATCGGAATTTCGATGGATTTTCAGAGGTACACTTTTAGTGTACAATTCCGAGTCTGTCAATTCATATTCATGTGCGCACATTTCCATTTCAGAGAGCACACTCCATGAACCTCAACTCGACAAATGGATTACCATCGAGCTAAATCCTACAATATAAACTCATAGAGTATTGTCGGGATTACCATCGAGCTAAATCCTCGCAACGACAATTACTCTAATGAGCTTGGATCTGAATTACCAGTCGGGCTAAATTCGCACCTCATTCAGATTACCCGTCCGGGCTAATTCCATTTTACACATATTCTTCGGGAGGGCTATATCAAGATAGGATCACCCGTCCGGGCTAGATCCTTTTTACCGTCAATTCCTTTTCAGAGATCCATCGAATTTTCCTTTCATTCAACCGGGATTTCTTCCCCTTTTATCAAATATATCAATGTTTCATAAATTTCATATAATGAACATTCAAATCATATTCATATCAAAAACATGCATTTTAAGCATTTAAGAATATAATTCAAGTTACATGAACTTACCTTGATACTTGTTTGTAAACAATAAAATTTACTAATCCCGAACTTTTTCCTTTCCTCGATCTAGCCTTCGTATTTGAATCTTCCGGATCTAAATAAATAAATTTAATTATCAATTTAATACATTTCATGTTCATATGCAACATTCTCTATAATTCAACTATTATTTATAGTTCATTCAAAGCTGTCTACTTGAGTCATAGTCACTAAATTATTTATAACATGAGCTACGGAACTCCAAATTAAGATCCGTTAATTTTACCTGAAACTAGACTCATATATATTTTTACCATAAAATTTTCAGAATTGTTGGTTTAGCCAATAAGTACAGTTTATTCTTTAAAGTCACCCCTGTTCTGCTGTCGACAGTTCTGACCCTTCTTCACTAAAAATTAATTATCTCTTCATACAGAATTCAAATTATGTTCTCGTTTGTTTCTCTTAAAAATAAACTCATTAAGGATTCTATACATATAAATTTAAGCCCATAATTGTTTTTATTCAATTTTTTATGATTTTTCAAAGTCAGAACAGGGGAACCCGAATTTATTCTGATCTTGTCTCACAAAATTCATTATATCTAAAAATTTACAAATCCATTACTTACACTATTTCTTCTATGAGAAACTAGACTCAATAAGCTTTAATTTCATATTTTTTCATCTTCTAATTCGATTTCTAAAATTTATGGTGATTTTTCAAAGTTAGTCTACTGCTGCTGTCCAAACTGTTTTTGTGCAATCTGTTTATTACCATTTTTCCCCTAAGCTTTTAATAAATGATAATTTCGTCCCTACTCAATTAGCCTCTCAATTGAACTGAGTTTTCTCAATTAACATTTTATTCTATCACCTTAAACTAGTTTACAACCTTTAGGAATCAGAATTTCAGCAATAGATTTAATTCCAAGCATTTTCACAATTAGGTCCCAAAAATCAATTTCTATTGAAATTACCTAATAAAATCATCTCATAAACAAATTAAAGCTTTAATTTAATTCTATTTCATCATAAACTTACAGCACTCAACCATGGTGACTTTCAATTTCATCCATGAAATCAAAAACTAATGAATTTAATAGTAGGACGTAGTTGTAAAAGTCTTAGAAACACAAAAATTACAAGAAAAAGGCAAGTATTAACTCACTTAGTGCAAAAATTATGAAATACCAGCTTAGAGAACCCTCCTATGGCGTTTTTAGCTGCTGGAATTGAAGAGAAATGAAAAGAAATCTAGATATTTCCTATTTAGTCCTAGCTTTATTTAGTTAATTTTGCAATATTCCAATTTTACCCTTAATTTATCAATTTTTCTGCTGATTTCATACCCTTGCCGTCCAGCCCAAATAACTTTTGGGTCTAATTTCCTTTTAAATCCTTTCTCATTAGACTCTTAAGCTATTAAATCATCCTAGCAACTTTTACACCTATTACAATTTAGTCCTTTTCATTTAATTGACTACCCAAACATTAAAATTTCCTAACGAAATTTTAATACCACATTAATAACATTTCATAAATATTTATAAAATTATTTTTGACTCGATTTTACGAGATAGAGGTCTCGATACCTTGTTTTTACCCAATTTCTTCAACAATTTCTTTTTCTATCTAATCACTAAATTGGTAAAATTTTTCTATCAATATTTTCATACGATTTTCCTATCATATCAATTTTCAAGCAAAAATATTGAAATAAATTTCTCTTTAAATCGGATCTATGGTTACAAAACCATTGTTCCGATAACCTTGAATTTAGGCCATTACAGAAAAGCTGAAAGAAATGTGAAAAAATTAGAGTATATTTCATAATTATTTCATAAGATCAAACAATCAGAAAATAAAAACTAAAGCATAATGAAAAATTAGAAAAAGAAGAGAAGAAAAAGATAGAGTACCAGTGGAGAAGAGAAGATACAGAGAACAATTTCAGACAACTACCGTGGAGGAGATCAGGTTAAAAGGGTAAAATATCAACCCAAATGAACTCCAGGCTTGAAAAAGCTAAAATAATTGGCTTTTTCATCTATAAAAAAGGCCTTAAACTAAGTTAAAAAAGTTGGTAAACTGATGATTGTTTTTCATTGCTTTTCAGATAAAAGCACTTTTTAGGGAAAAAGCTCATCCCAAAAGCAATGAAGAACAAGGCCTAAATTGATGATTAAACCAAGTTTTATAATTCTTTATTATTTACTTAATATGATGGTTTAGAGTATTAAAAAAGATGTGGAAATGTGAAGCTTAAAGTGTTGGGTTTTTTGTTTATTCAGTAAACAAAAATGTTGACTTTATATATATATATATATAGCTTTGCATGTGCTTTCTGCGTAATTATATGTGTAGGTGTTTGGCTAACTTCCAAAATCCAACATTATTTTTTATACAAGTTTCTTTTTGTAACTTTCACTGCACTTTGTCTCTATTCACATGGTTTCCCTCAATTGGTTAGATGCGTTGAAATTGGACTCCCTGCTTTGATAGCAGTGATATCCCTTTCTCAAAATTTTGACAACAGCTGGTGCTTATGATAATAGTGTTTAAAAAACTGAGTTCACCCGTCGTACCGATCGTTCTGGCCTCATTAGTGTTGCATCTTGTCCTTCAGGAAAGCTAGTTCAAATCGAGCACCCTTGTCGGCAATCGAATCGGGTCAAACATCTCTTAGAATCAAAGCTGCTAATGGGGTAGTAATTGCTACTGAGAAGAAATTGCCTTCAATCTTGGTTTAGTTGTTAAGAAAATACACTGTCTGACACCAAGCGTTGAAGTTGTTTACAGTGTTGGGCAGGTTATAGCATTTTGGATCAAGTGTAACATAAAGTCTTTCTAAACTCGAACAGAAGTTCAGGAAGCAAAGTAAGGCATTGATTGGTTCTCTTTCCATTAAACAATCAATCCACTAAAGCTATTTTAATTCTCTCAAATAACATTCAGGTCACCTACTTGAGAAGGCCACAATGATTTCTTTTACAGAGACCATAACGATAACGAGAAGGGAAAGGGAGTCTCAGTCTCAAAGTCCCATGTCCAATACGTTAGAGGACCTTGTCTGATATCAACCATGACATCTTCCAAAAAGAACCAACAGTTGCCCCAAAAAGCACCGTTGTCTCTAAACTGAAAAGACACTAAGTTCGGACATCGGATTGAATAAGGAGCAACAAAATGATTTGGTGAAGATGTTATCAGGTAAATGACTAATAAAATCATTCGGGTCCATACAATTTTTACTTTTTGGGATATTGACATGTTTGTACGATTTCTCTTGATTATTATGCATGCACTTGCATCTCTTGATATAGTATAAGTTATAAATAGCCTTTGAAGTTGGATTTTGCGAGTATAGCTATGGGTTTCGAACTACTGTCGAATCTGCACTTGTTGAGATAGTCATATTTATGTTGGTATCACTTCAGGCAAATATGTTTTCCTTCTACGAGTTTGATTATCTATCCCGTTACCTTGGATTGGAACAAAATGGTGTTATTGTACGTGAGCAACAGGAAAAAGCTACTTGGAAAACTACACAATAAGGAGCATCCTTGGATTTTTTGCGCACACCTCTTCATCGATGGCGTTTTCCAAGTACAATTTATTGAAAATCAGACATTTAGTAAACTTGTAAATTTCTTAAACATTGCACCAGAAGATTTCGATATGAACAAGCATTCATCTGTTGACGATGAGGTTTTTTATGAGATAGAACGCCAAAAGACACAGAATATCCATTTGAATTATTCATCTTTCTGCAATCCCATAAAAGTTTTGATACTATGAGTTTGCAGCTGGTGTGGATCTTTCGGAATATATGGTCCCAAATATAATCTAATATCGATGTTATGTGGTACAGTTTGGTTCTCCTCGCCTTCCTAAGGGACTTTAGTTTACTATTTATGGAGTATCTTGCTGCTCTATTCTTGCATGCTCTATGTGTGAGCATAGATCCGACTTATATCTTTTGGGCTGTCAAGCTGATTTACGATCACGATTTTTTGCTTTCTTATGGTTCGCTTGATTTAATATCACTAACTTTGACTTTCTGACAACTTATGGACCTACGCTCCCAGCTGATTATTAAGGTTAGCAGAGTTAAGCCCGTAACCTCCGATCTTTTGAGTTAACAGAGTTAATCTCGTAACCTCCGATCTAATTTACAAACAAATTCTATCTTACGGGAAATACAGTTCGCAATATTCTACAATATAATTCTTGACTCCTGTATCACACAACACTATCAAACAACAAAACTCATTCGATAAAGCTTCAAGTTAAAACCTGTATGATTAACACAAATTTGCCGCAAGCCATTTGCCATGGCGGATCACTTGAATACTTCACAACAGATGACAACTAGCTTACTGGGCCAATCCCTCAATGTTTGAAAATTTGCACTAGCTTGAAGAGAGCCCGCCTTGAAAAAAAACTGACTTAAAGGGAATATATCTAAATATTTAGGTGTTTACCTGAACCTAAAATTCATTGACTTTCAAGGTGTAGTGTCTTCCTATTGGGGGTTGTGTAAAAGTTGACATCTTTTCTTTATCTTGGTTTGAATGGGAATAAACTTTTTGGTAGTGTACCCTTGGAACTAGGACTTATGTTCAAGCTTTTGTATCTAGACTTGTCTGCAAACCAATTGAGCAAGTCCATCCCTGAAACTTTCAGGTTAAAATAATCGGCTAAATATCTTTATTAGTACTTGTATTTTATGAAAGTTGCGGATTTAGTCCTAATTCTTTAAATTGGGTTGGGTTTATAAATTAAACTAGATTAGGTTTATATTGGGCAGGACTTAGGAGTGCTGGGGTGAGCTGCTGGTTGGGGATTAGGTGGGAAGTAGGCTAAGCCTAATACATATAATATATGATATTAGTTATTAAGTTCAATTAATTTGGTTAATTAATCGATTTCGAGCTAAATTAACCAATAACTGAACTTTTAAAAAATTATTAACTAATCTCTGATCGAATTAGATTAGTTAACTAACCAATTAATTTTAACCGAAATTTAAACACCCCTAAATCTGTTACTCTAATATGATGATCTTTAAATTATTTTTTATAAATGTATTTGTTTCAATATAATATATATTTAAAATGGTATAAAAAAGTATGAATTTGTCAAATTCATATATACCTTAGGAACCCAAAGCAACTAGTTAGTAGGAATCCAACAAATCCTTGTTTTAAGAAATAATCATAGATGTTATATTTTGTATATATGTTATCACTCAATCAGATATTTATATTTTTTCAATTCAAATCCAAAATTTAAAACTAAATTCCCAAATACTACATAAATTGGATAGTGAAATACTTCCAAATATAATATTCATTATTATTTCTAAATCTATCGATTTGTTAAATGCTTATTTAGTAGAAAATTCAAATTTCTTAAATTATTTAGGGCTAATATCCAAAATTGCATGAAATTTAAAATTTACTACTATACTTCACTCTCATCAATATTTTAAAATTTTAAAATTTTTTATAGGGCCAAAATAACAATTTCCCATTTTAAGGGTCCGGCCCCGTGTCAACCCTCTGGATTCGCCTCTAACCACGAAAGTTTAATTTAATTTTCAAATATATTTATTTAGTTTAAAAAATAAAAATTCAAACCACGTAATGAGTGTTATTTGAAGGGCAAGAAAGATGGCCTTAAGAGAACTGAATAAAGTGCAAAATCACAATACTATATAGTTTTAACTATGTCAATATTTCGGTATCCAAAAAGAAAACATCCAATTACATCAACAACTTCAAAATTTTAACCAAAATAATTGACGGCGTCTTCAAAGTCTCTCTTCACCATCAACGTGGGTCTTGACTCAACTCCATGCACTAACACGTTCCAGCTGAGGCCTAAAAGGTAGGGGAAAAAAAAATCTGAGATTAGGAATATAATTTTATATCATTGCAGCGAAAATTGAAGGCTTAAGGGACAAAAACCAATAATTGAACCCCTAGACGTTAGAATTATAATAAATTAAGCCATTTTATCATTAAAGTTATCCATCAAAGTTACAAAGCCAAAAGTGCCATTTTTTTGCTGGTTGTTTTCACCACATGACAAAAACTAGCATTTAATGTATAAAACATTATTATAAAAAGTCATAGAAAATCGTATAATATTTTTTTATAATTTTCTATTGATTTTATATATAAAATGCATGTTTTTACCACATGGCCACATGGCGTAAACAATTGGAAGAAAATCGGCACCCTTGGCTTTGTAACATTGACCGTTAACTTTAACCGTCAAAGGGCTTGATTGATTGATTGTAATTCAAATGTTCAAGGGCCCAATTGAGTGAAAACAAAAAGTTCGTGGAGCTTAATTGATTTCTTGAAAAAGTTTAGGAGCTTTTCTTTACCCTTAAGCCAAAATTAAAGTATATTTGATTGATATATAATATAATCATTCGATCCATAAAATAATAATTAAAGTTATATACACACACATATCCATCGCAGACCACATCAACAGCACCAAATGAGCCCTAAAATCAACATTGTTAATAATAAAAAAGCTTCCATGACCTTTAACAAACAATGAAAAATGAGTAAGATGATTATTATTATTATTATTATTACTATAGCTCACAACTACCAACAAAACAAACACATCGGAGAAACGATCTCCATAATCTATTAATGGTTTTTCAGATATACATCTGCGATCTGCGACATTCTATCTTCATATGTAATTCATTCCATTTTCATTTTGACTTCTTACGTGTTGGAGCTTCATCAGTCAAGCACGCAAGAACAAAATCAAAGAAACGAGGAAAAAACAATATAGATATAATTATCACTCCCAAACCTTCTTACTTTCCAAGAAAACATACGATTCATATGATATACAAAACCGAAAATAGGATGGCAAAATATTTAACAAGAGTTTCCAAATAAACATTTTTGTCCCCTACTAATTACTTTTTCTCTACTTCAAATTCTCTAGTTGTAGGACTAAGTAATTCCCATTTATTAGTGTTATATTCTTAAGTAATATTTTGTCCACTCTCTTACTGATTTCAACAAGCTAATAGCCCACTTAGTAATAACATTCACTATTTCAAATCAAATTCAGCCTATTCAATAAAACTATCCTCACTTAGTAATAGTTATATTTTCTGCACTTTCATCTTGCTTCTTATCATATGCATGTTGCAAAAATTTCTGTTCGGTAAGATGAGGAAACCTTGTAAACCAGTAAAACAAGATGTTGCACGAAGACAGAATGGAAGACTAAAAGGAACAAGTGCGGTGATGAAGGTTGTACGTTCCCGAGGCCAGTTAAATCGTGATGATCGTACCAATCGTACAGAATTTCTTGAGAGCCAAAACTTCATCTCCGGGACAACTGTATAGCCTCTTCGAGTGAAGTTAAAAGGGCTGGGAATTTATTAGGAAAGCACTAATATGAAAGTAACACCATTCAAGAGTAGTGGGAGAGACGGAGTTTATCGAAAGTAATTGGGGGGGGGGATGGAAGTCAAGTAGAAGTTACAACCTAAGTAATAGTTTGGTCATAGGTAGGCCTGCTCACAAGTCGAGCCTAGACAGGATACTAACACCTTTCACGTTTGGCTAGGCCCTGACCCAGCACAAAATATGGGCAATATCATTCGACTAGACCAAACCCTAATTACCAAAAGGGAGCCATGCTTGGCCCAACACAACCCACTCAATTTCTTTTTCTAATTTTATTTAACTGGCAGTCAAGCTTTACTTTGTTTACTTATTGTCCAAGGTTATTATAGTCCTTATCAATATTGGCATTTTTACGTGTGGTATCCATCACCGACAAAAGGACATCATTTTACTAAATCTTCACTTGCCTATAGGTAATGACCTCGCTCTGATATTTTAGGCAGAAACATTGTCATAGTCTACCAACTTCCTAAGTAGGAATTTAAGCCTTTGTTTAGATGTGGTAGTGGAACCTGATGTGGTAGTGATGTGAAGGGGGCAGTAACCTTCATTTAGAGCAAACCAAATGTAATGGCAAGCAGCATTGGCAAATGAATAATTATGATGTAGTAGTGATATGAATGGGGCTCTAACCTTCATTCAGAAGAACAATAAATTACAAATATCTTTGGGATATGGAACAGTGATGGCAGATTGATGCTCTGCAGCTACATGAATCCCTCCCTGCTCGTTGCACCAAATATTAAATCTTATATACTCAAAAGTATGGAGATGGTTGACCCAACCCAAAATAAGCTTGCCACTGCCCAAACGATACAGAGTGCAACCCTGTGGTGGAGTCACTGGAACTTCCGATAACCATTTGACGGGCAAATGTTTCTTATCAAGCAAATTATACGCCTCCAAAGAACAAGAATAATTATCAAGGACAGTATACAACACATCGTCCACGATTGTCGCTGTGTCAGACCAGTAACAAAATTTTTGTTCGAGGCAAACCCATGATTTACGATCATAGTAATAAGCGTAAAGAGTATCACTGGCATGGCAGTGCACCAAAATCCGAGATCGGGAAGAATCTAGAACAGGAACACATATATCGATAGCTTCCGGAGGGGGCGACAATGGTTCCCAAAAATCCCCACTTATATCGTAAACCTCGCCAAAAGATTCAGAACCCCAATATTCGAAGACGTAAATCTTTCCTTCAGCAGCAAGAACCAGGGGAAAAGCCCGAGGGAACAACATAGAAATAGTTTTTCTCCACCCACGTTCAAGGTCCTTCAAATCTAATTGGAAAACATCGTTTACTCCATCATAACCACGAAAATTAGCATCATTTTCGCGCATTCCCCCAATAACGTAAACGTGGTTGCCACAGGAAACGGCAGTGGAACCTGAAGGAGCATCAGGTGGCATCGCCTTAATAAAGACTTTATTCCTTTCCAGATCAATAAAGCGCAAACCGAGCGTCATTTTACCATCGGTATCCGGCCATTTCTGGACGAGGGCCCTGATCAGTTCATCTGGCTCTCGCCCATCAAAGTAACTAGAGGAATCACTAGTATCGCCGCTCATGGTTCACCCTCAGCTTCGCCTTTCCAGATCCAAAATCGCTTTTAGTTTTAGGGTTTCTAACTTCGGGCTATTTCCTCCTTTTTTTTTTTAATTTGGTTTGGGTTTAATTGTCATTGAGAAAAAAGGATTTATAATAAATTTGTTGACAAGTTATTCAATTATTTGTTTCAGGGTTGATAAATTTTTTTTTTAAAAAAGAAAAACAGTAATTTGCTTGTTTTAGTTGTTAATTTCTAAAGTGAAGATATTGTCAATATGTGACTGTTTGTATTTCAAAATTATTTATTAATTATGATTATTTTTAATAAATATAAAATAATATTATTACGTATCAAATGTTAGAGTTTGTTGAAATTTGATCAACCATTGTATTAATTGAATCAGGAGTTGATAGGTATATTAATTTGAATGAGACAAAAAAGCGGTTGGCATGTGTAGGACCAAATTTATGCCTGGGACCAATAAGCAGAGCCCAGAACACCAACCATCCAATTAGCACCCACTGAACTAACCACTAACTCCTAAACTACCCCACTAACTCCATCACCCCACTAAATTACCACACTAGCTCCATTACCTTACTTGCCACCATGGAGGGAAGCAATCAGTTGTAAAATTTGACTATAAAAGCCATTCAAAACTATTGTAAAATGGGGTTGGTTTTTGGAGATTAATCAAAGATAAAAGTAAAAGAGGTTTTTCTATTCTCGTTTTAAGTTCTTTGTTTGTCTTTTTTTTTTTATTTCAATTTTATTTTATTTTTTATCCGAAAGTAAAAATAAAGGGAAGAAGCTTGCACATTTTAAAATTACCGGAAAAGGGTTTTTTTTTAGGTTCGGCTGTCGTGTACAGTGGCGCCAACAGCGGCTCATGGGGGTTCGGTGATCGGAGCAAGGTCGGATGATGGCCGGATTTAGATGGGAGGGGGAGAGTGTTATTATTATTATTATTATTATTATTTTATTTATTTTATTTCATTACTATTATTTTATATATATTTATTACCATTATTTATTTATTATTATTATTATTAGTAACATATTGTTATTTTTGTTATTTTTATTTTATTATTATAATGGCACTTTATTAACTAGTTTTGTACTGTTATTACTACTATTATTATATTTTCATTCTATTTATTTATTTACCTAAAACCTTATATACCTTTATTTTATTTTATCATTTATTTATAACTTCTTATACAATATTTTTTCCCTATATTAGTATTATTTTATATTATTTTTATTAATATATTATTATTATTGTCTTCTATTTTGTTGTTGTTATGTTATTTTAATTGTTATTACTATGTTTACTGTTACGGTTAGCATTATTCTCATATTATTATTTTCATATTGTCTATTATCATCATTTTTAAAAAAATCTATGTCCTTAATTCATTTATCTATTGATCTTCTCTTAAAATTTTTCAAAATAAAGGCAATATTCGGTATTTAAAGAATTCGAAGAATCGTGCCCTAACGTAATGGGTTTTGCTTTCTTTGTTTGTTTTGAATATTCGAATATCCTCTTAAGGCTAAAACGCACGTTTTAAAGGCAAGCTCACAATTGAGGGTCAAAAATGTTGTGTCCTAACGTACTGGATGTAATGTTTTACCTTGAGGTGAGATGGTCTTTAATATACATCTGACTTACCTAAATGTTTCAAAAGCCAATAAAAGAGGATCGCGTTTTGAACTCTGTCCAAATCTTTAATTTTCGACATTAAGACACTAAATAATCAATCAAGTACCAATTTTGGGCATGTCGAGGGTGCTAATCCTTCCTCGTACGTAACTGACTCCCGAACCGGTTTTCTATTTTCGCAGACCAAAATCGTTGTTTTGAAAATTTTATTTATTTATTAAAAACGACCGTGTTTTGAGGTGATCCAATCACACCATATTAAAAATGATTGGTGGCGACTCCCAACTTTTCGTTTTCAAAAGTCGATTTCCCGTTTTCAAAAAAATGGTTTCGACAGCTTGCCGACTCCACTGGGGACAAATAAGAGAGTCGAGCTGTAAATTGATTATTTTCTGTCTTCTCGTTGAAATTTAGAAATTCGATTTTTCTAAAAATACACGATCTTCACTTTGCATTTTCTGTGTCCTTGTTGAGTTTGTTTTTCCGTTGAATTTCTTTATATAATCTCGCATCATATCGCATAACTGTTTTGGTCACACATTTTAAGTGGGAGTGAGAAACTATGCTTTCATGAGGTTTTCACCTCCGCATGGGCTAGCGGATCGCTTCCGGAATACATCCGTACTTATGTCTTCGTGAGGTTTTTCACCTCCGCACGGGCATAAGAAAATGTATTCCCCTGAACCAAACTTGATCCATATGAACCTATAATGGGCGAGGATCGAGGAATCTGCTGGTTCAGGTACCTTTACTCTAAAACTAAACAACATATAGTGAGCTGTAGGAACCTGCCTTAGGTAGAATTACACCTAGCCCTAGTGGTTTCCTAAATAGGCGGTTGATAATTTCTTGATTGCTTTGATTCCTATTCTTATGCATAATTCTAACTTGTGCTTTTCCTTCTTTCTTTAATAATGATTGCATAACATTTTCATCATAAAAGGAGGTGTCGATATACGGTTCGGTTACTAATAGAAAGTTTTGCCATGAAGAACGAATTCCTTGATAAAGTGAAAGACAACGCGTTTGTCCAAAGATGGTCGGAGAATGCACAATTAAAGAAAGGTGACAGTTTGACAAAGGGGTACACGTCAGAGTTATGGGACTTTACCCGTATTAGTGTGGTTCAGAATAATCTTCAAGAGTTGAAAGAATTATGGAGTCACTGGAATGAGGAGATGAAGCAGCTACTCTACTGTAATTATTGTGATATTCCTTATCTCCTCGATGTTAAGATAGATAGGTATTTGTTCCGCGCCATGGCTCAATTTTGGAATTCCGCCTACAGTTGTTTTACTTTTGGAAAGGTGGATCTAGCACCTACTGCCGAGGAATATACAGCCTTGCTTCATTGTCCAAGGTTTCAAGTTGATAAGATTTATTCTACAGCTGTCAATACCCCAAACTTTGTAAAGAGGTTGATGAACATCACTGGGATGAGTGAGCAGTGGGTTGCAGCTCGAGTCCAGCAGAAAGGCAATAGAAAGTGCATCCCTTGGGAAAATTTGAGAGATCTGATCTTGACACACCCTGATATGAAGAAAAGAGTTGATATCTTCGCCTTTAGCGTTTATGGTTTGGTTATTTTTCCTAAAGCTTTAAGGCAAGTAGATGAAGCAGTCGCCGATTTATTTGACCAATTTGGTAAAGGAGTCACTCATGTTCCTGCAATTTTGGCTGAGACTTTCAGATCTTTGAGTGCTTGTCGGAGGGTAGGTGAAGGCAGCTTTATTGGGTGTGCACAACTCTTGTTAGTATGTTATAACTCAACAGCTTTGTATTATGCTAGACAATAGCTGGTGTCTTTATAACTATATACTCAATAGAGACTCAAGTACCAAACAATATTAAAAGCGCCAAAAGTACCTAAAATTACTTAAGTAACAAGTTTACCAACACATACCATAAGACTCAACATACAAAATAGCAACAAAATGACTTTCGAGTTGAGCTGGAGAAAATGGATGCTTGACCATGTATTTACTAAAGCTCCCATCCGAGACCAACGCACAAAAATAAATATAATTGTACGTTGAGTAATATATACTCAATAGTACTAACATAATTTAAATTCAATTATAAACATAATAAACATAATAAAATTGAATAAACAAATAAGTAAGAAGATTAAATATATTATTAACATGCATGAAATTAATTAATAAAATATCAACATGCATGAAATTAAATCTTTAACATAGTCTAATTTCTAACGACTTGTTTTAAGAAATCGAATTTCTCGATTTCAATTGAAGTAATTTGCTTCAATTTGATCCTCGATTTCAATTCTAATCTCACCTAAGCTAATCCGAAGTTCTAGTTACTACTCTCTAACCCGTATTTCTCTTACCCGAATTTTCTAAACTCGTATTTTCTTTTCTTTCTCTTAATCATGTGTTTTTTTTATTCTTTTCTTTTCTTTTTCCTACTTCTAGTCCAGACTTTGAGGTGTGACAGTTTCTAAATATATTTAAAGAGAAAACCAACTTGCTTACCTTTCATATATCTTCAGAAATAATTGATTTCGAAAAAACTGGGTCCCTATATCAAAACATTAAAATAACAATATTCATTTACTATGAATTAAAAAACAATTTTACAATGATAAAATAATTTTTCTATATTCCTTACCGCTTTTATTTATTTTTGCATAATTGATTAAACCTTCAAATAGATGAAGATACGCTTCGGCAAGAGCCTACTCAACTTATTCTCAATGTTAATGATGCTAATCTATAAAATAAACAATTTAAGTAAAAGTTAATAACAAAAGTAAATAGAATATCATAATAAAAATATTAAAATCTTACTTTTCGTGTTATATTGTCGTTGTAATGACGGTAAACGTTAGAGCAGTACCGTACTACAGAGGAAAAGGAAAAGGTTGAGTAACTAAAATTTCCATGCTCGAATATAGATTTAAGCACCGGATCACTTTTCACCTCCAACACCCAATCACATGAATATTTCTTTTGCAACAATTGTAGGGGATTGTCAAGAAGATGCCACCTAATCTCTCCACGCTTCATTATGTGATCCAGATTTATAATAAAATGGAACTTATCAACAGGTCTCCAACATAAAGGTGCACCCAGTAGAAATGCGGGACTCATGTATTTCCTATCCATTTGGACATACGCAAATAAGTAAACAAAAATATTATGAAATTAACGAAGTAGAACATATGAGTTATCGAACTTTAAAATAAATATATGAAAGATAACTTACAAGTTTTGAGATTTGAGCTGGTTAAGAAACAATGATAATTCATTCGGCATATTGAAATTCTCAATAATTTTCGATAGCAGATTCGAATGGCATATTGAGGATGTAGCTCATCAAATATTTCAACTCATCAATATCACCTTCCATTGGTTGGTCAGATGCATTCAAATTGGGTAAAAACTTTACCCCTCCACTGAAATTAGTGATGAATATGAACTTTATCGGATCTTGAGTGTATATGCTCTTATTACTTTTAGCCCATATACAAGCCACATCCTTTAATATCTTAACGAAATCCTCACTAATGTAATTGAACCATTCACGCTGATTTCGGTTACTACTTTCCCACCTCTCTATCGTTTCTCTAAAATATGTTACGATATTTTTAGAATATTCTAGTGCAACCAGCCATTCATCTTGATACCGTACAAGATGATGGCAACTTAATATCTAGTAATCCTGATGCTCCACTAAATGTGCGTATAGTTCCAAAGCTTTCTCTTCGTCTTTAAACGGTAAGAAAGTGGAGCTAATTTCTTTTCCCGAAATCTTTAGCACTCCATAATACACACTAACACTATCATCCCGTTTTATAATCGCACAATCTAGGTCCGACATAGCTGTTACAAACCAAAAATAAAAATTAAACTAACAAAGGAGACAATGATCAAATGAAGAATTAACCATGGGAACATCCTATAGCCAAACAAATTTACACAATACCATCTCCATTTCAAAAATTAGCGAACAAGTCAACTGCTAAAGTAAATAAGTCTAAACATGGTGGTTGCTAAAGTAAATTGCAATAGACTGTTACAACTCATTACCACCACATTACAATGTCTAAATACGATTTCATGTTTTATATTTTATAGAGAATCAAACACTAATTCATATAGTTTGAGATTGTGAAGAGATAAAAAAATAAAATAAAGGTTCTACAATATCCAAACAATATTAAAAGCGGCAGCAGAACAACATTAAAAAGGCGTTGAAACAAAGACAAAAACAACTCGCAAAATGTAATCAACCAACCAAAATGCCCAAATTTAAAGTGCGGAAAAAGAATTAAAACTTTAAGTTGCCCCAAATGTAATAAAAGATAAAAAAACACTTCAGATTTGAGAATACAACTTATTATGTGCTTATCATGCTTTCTCTCTATAGCTCGACTATCTTTCTTCGACATTATGTCATTCGGGTTCTTTTTAATGCAAACAATCAATCTAGCTAACATAGTTTGGTATAAGGGCAAATAATTTAAGCTGAAAATTAAAGTTACAAAGCTCGAGTCTTGAGAACTAGGAT
The DNA here is from genome assembly GCF_025698485.1 of Gossypium arboreum. Taxonomy (NCBI): domain Eukaryota; kingdom Viridiplantae; phylum Streptophyta; class Magnoliopsida; order Malvales; family Malvaceae; genus Gossypium; species Gossypium arboreum. The sequence goes on from NC_069075.1 coordinate 136,017,441, forward strand.
AATCCCATTCTGACCCTTAACAATTACCCATTTTTCTAAAAACTTAAATCACATGTAAATTAGTATGAATCTCCAACACCCTACATCAATGGCAAAAAAAAAAAAAAGGTTAATAGCTTTTGAGACACTTTAACATTGAATTCAAGTTTTAAATAATTGGAAACCTTTAAACAGTGAATTCCAACACCCTATATTAATGGAAAAAAAAAACGGTTCAAGGTTTAAAAAAAATTGTTATCTCTAGTAAAGTTGAAGAACGTTTAAATAACTGGGAATTCAAACTTTGAGACACTTTAACAGTGAATTCAAAACTTAAGGTATAATGCAGCCTGGCTATTTACTTTTAAATTAGGATTTTCCATTTTCGATAAAGAAATTTTAAACTAGAGTTTCTTCTCATATCAATTCATTCTATAATTTGAATGGGGCTTTTTTTTAATCTTATCGTGAATGTGTACTACATAATTGGGGTCGCATACTACAGCAATCCTCGGGCTGTGATTTTCTTTTATATTGACTACAGTATAGAAAAGTTTATGCCACTGCTTCTTCTGCCATTGCTGTCATTACTATTGTAATAGTGGCCTATATGGCGAGTTCCAATAGTTGCCAATTTGTTAGGACTTTCAATAAATACAAATGCGGTTGACATTTTGTCTAATGGTATCTCCATGTATTATATCCTGTGTTGCAGTTTACCAATACAATAGCATAGGAGATCCTTACGGACATTCATAACAGTTCAAAGTAAGATTGTTGCAATCTTATGCTAATACTACTAAAGGTAATATCTTGTAAATGAAGAGGAAAGGAAAATTTTGAGCAAGAACCCAAAAAGAAAATTTGATTTATTGGCAACTTCAAGGACAAGTTGAATATAGAAGGGATTGAAAAAAACAAACCTGGAATTGGATGAGATTGACCAGCGGTGGGAAGGAGACAGTTGAAGGTTGGAGCAGAGAAGGAGACAACAGTAGTGATCGGCACAACAAAACCTAGGGATTTTTGGTGAAAATAGAAACTGAATATTAAAAATATATAATCCCGGGCTAAAAAATGCTTACCCACTATCGATAAATTGAATCATTAATTTGTAGAGAAAACAAAATCCATTCCAGGAGCGGAGGTGGAAAACAACAAGTTTTGTGTTTCCGTACACTATCGATGTGTTGATGAAAAGGTACAAATCGAACCCACTTTTTGTCTCATTATTTTTGTCATTAAATTTCAATCAAAGGAAGAGACTTACCGGTGGGAGGTGTCCGTGCTCCACCATCGATCCCAGACGAGGAGGTCGGCCACGAGAACCGGACTAAGCCCGAGGAAACGACCTACGATGATGACTGCAAGAATCGGTTAATTTTTAGAAAAGCGCGGCTTTTGGAAATGGAAACCATCAGAGCATACTTGGGAAATGAATTAGGGTCTTTGGCTATATCTGACTGGAGGTTTTTTTAGTTTTCTTAGGCTTCTTTTCTTTTGTTATTTTGCTTCCCTGTTATTTCTTTTATACTGTTATCATTCTGTTTTATTTAATGAAATTCTAGTCTGGTATTATTTCAAATATATATTTCAATCCTAATCTCATTGATTTACTGTGCGGAGTTGGGCTACAATAGCTGAGCAAGCTAGATCAGTGCTGAGCCACTACTGTAATATCCCGAATTAGGGCCTAATCGAAATAGTGGTTTCGTGACCACAAATTCAAGATAGAAATAATTGTTTTATAATTATTTTGATGTTTATGATATGATTACATGATTATGTGAAAACTTTCTGATGAAATTTTATGCCTAAAGTGCTTAAATTGAAATTAGGGACTAAATCGAATAAGTTGCAAAACTTGCATTCTCGAAGTTTTTAGTATGAAATTGTTATGGAATATTAATAAGGAGGTTTTAAATAGCAATTTGACAAATTTTAAGTTCATGGACAAAAATTAGGACATGGAAGGAATTTTTGAAAGTTTAGTAAGGAGGGGCATTTTGGTCATTTGGATATTAATTGAAATAAAAAGGGGAAAAATAACACAAAATAGTCATCTTCTTCATATGGTTGCTGCCGAATTTTGCTCTCTCCATAGCTAGGGTTTCTTAAACTTCCAAGCTTCATAGTAAGTGATTCCAAGCCCCGTTTTTAATGATTTTTACGTTTTTAAAATCCTGGTAACTCGGTATGGCTTATGATAGTAATATTTTGAGTTAGAGTTCATATTTGGAAAAATACCCATAGGTGAAATTTGTGAATTTTGATGTTTTATGATAGAATATGAGGTTTTAAATTATGTTAGACAATTTGTGCTACTCGGTTTTGAGTGAAAACGAGTAAAAAGGGCTTAATCGGTAAAAATACCTAATAGTCATAAGTACATGTTAGAGTGTGAATTTGATATTGTCATAGAAGGGAAAAATGATCAGCATGTCATAAAACATAAGAATAAGGGATAAAGTTTAATTCCCGAGCCTAGGGGCAAAAGTATAAATATGCAAAAGTTTAGGGGTAAAATTGTAATTTTGTTAAAATTTGAATTAAAGACTAATTTGATAATGTGAGTATTAAATAAGCTAAATGTGTTATTTTAGATCAAGAAAGAAGTGGAATCGACCCCAATCGAGGAAAAGAAAAGATTGTGGACTAAATTGATATTTTGGTACCAAGGTAAGTTCATGTGTAAATAATGTAGTATAATTGTTATTTTTAAATTATTGATGTTAATTATATGATATGCTGATTTTTATCATGAAATATATGCTTTGTGGTTATTTTCGAATAAAATGCAAATTATGTGTATTATTTGTTAAATATAAAGTGCTACCGAGTATTGGTTTCGGTATTTTACGGAAGATGGCAAGGATATGTGTTCGAGGAAAATCCCATTTGAACCTTAGGAATAGATTAAGATACAAGTGACATGTCGCTAGGATGGTCGAGCATCCGAACTCGTTGAGTTGAGTCCGAGTTCACTTATGGATGCGAATGTCCGAACTCGTTGAGTTGAGTCCGAGTTCGCTTATAAGCGGGTTACGTGATTGATTGATTACATATGTTATGTGGCACTTATGTGCAAATTATCCATGTATCCGAGTTATATTCCGATGTGTTCAACAGGAAAAATTTCTAGTGAAATGGAAGAACACATAGATGCAAGTGACGTTTTGGTAAGTGTTGCGAAATGGACACTTGGTACAGGTATGTACTTAACCCTCGGGTTAAAGTTAGATACAACAACGATAAGATGATAAGATGATGAATGATGTGTAGAAATGTGAAATATGTTTTGGAGGTACCATGCTAAGGTTGTTTGTTATAATTGTATTGTTATGTTACTTGTTATTTGCATATGAACTTACTAAGCATTTATGCTTACTTCCTCCTTTTCATTCATCTGTAGTTTTGAACAAGCTGGCTCAGAATCGGGACAGTCGAAGGTTCGATCACACTATCCGAAGGACTTTTCTTGGTAAATGGCACGTAAAACTTAAGTATGGCATGTATAGCAATATACCTATTTTGTGTAAATAATTTTGTTATATGGTGGTGATTTGGTTAAGAAAATGCTTGATAATGATAAGTAATGGAAATGGCTAATTTAGATCATGTTTGATGTCACGGAAGGTTAATAGGTTATCTAGTCCATAAAAACTCATGAAAAGATGAAATTTGCCATAAATGTAACATTGCAAAGAACAATCGACGTGAGTTTGAAAATTTACTAAAAATCATAGAAATTGAATTTGGTGATGGATTAAATATGAAATTTAAGCCTAATATGTCTAGTTTCACATGAAACAAACGAAACGGGTAAAGAAATTATATGTTAGAAGATATTTGAGTTTTAGTGAAATAGGGCCAGAGCAATTTCTGGATCCCCTATTTCAACTTTAGAAATTCACCATAAATTATAAAAAAATAATTAGGTGGTTTATTTTATATTATTGGAATCCTTATTGAGTCTAATTTCAGGATAAACAAACGGCATAGTCATATAAATTTTTTACAGAGAGAAATATGGTTCGTAGTAAACAGAGGTCAGACCAGTCAAGTTCTGAAATAGGGGTAACTTTAACTAATAAACTGTACTAATTGGCCCAACCAAAAATTCTAGAAAAAAATCAGTAAATAGATATATGAGTCTAGATTTAGGGTAAATTTACAGATCTTGATTTCGAGTTTCGTAACTCGAGATATGATTTTTCTTGTAACTGTGATGCAGGTAGTTAGAAAGCTGTGAATGTAGAAATAAATTATTCGAAGTTCTTAATTTGATAAATTATGTTCGGTAACACCTCAAGCTCGACTCCGGTGACGGTCTCGTGCGTGGGGGCGTTACATTTAGTGGTATCAGAGTAGGTTTAGTTGGTTCTTGGACTACGTGTTGTATGTACGGATTTTGCTATACATGCCATATGTATAAATTGTGATAGTGTGACGACTTCTGACCTTTTTAAATGATTTTTATATAGTAAATGGATCCCGATCCAGCTGTGGCAGATGAAGTTGAGAGTAATGCGCCAGCTCCGGTTGAAGGGGCAGCGCCGACTGAAAATCCACCTCCTACTGTTGGTCAGGGAGGAGAAGAAAGGGATCGGGAAGTCTTTCTCCAAATGATGAGTGCATGGTACACTGAGTTCGTTCGTACGACCCCAAATGTACGACCTCCCCCAATTCCTCAACCTATACCCCCGATGCCTCAGGGTGTGGATATGACAAAATTTCACAGAACTCCGATTGATAGAATTCATAAACAAGGGGCCGAAGAATTTAGGGCAAATATTGATGACGATGCCGAGAAAGCAGAGTTCTGGCTTGAAAATTCTATCCGGGTATTTGATGAATTATCTTGTACACCTGAAGAATGTTTGAAATGTGCTATATCTTTGTTGAGGGATTCAGCCTATAATTGGTGGAAGACTTTGATTTCGGTGGTACCGAAAGAGAGGGTAACCTAGGAATTCTTTCAAGAAGAGTTTCGGAAGAAATATATTAGTGAAAGATTTATTGATCAGAAACGTAAAGAGTTTCTTGAGCTGAAGCAAGGTAATATGACAGCCACAGAATATGAAAGAGAGTTTGTTCGATTGAGTAAGTATGCCAGAGAATATGTTCCTACAGAGGCCAAGATGTGCCAACGATTTGAAGACGGGCTCAACGAAGACATCAAGGTATTTGTTGGGATCCTTGAACTAAAAGAAATGGTGGTACTTGTCAATCGAGCTTGCAAGGCTGAAAAACTACTTAAGGAAAAGAAAAAAGGTAGAATCTGAGACACGAAATTGGAAGAAAAGACCAATGAGTAATGCACCCTCACAGCAACTCGGAAAGTCAAGAAATATGAATCCTCATTCCCAAGTTTCAGTTGGGCAATCATATGGGAATTCTAAGAAGCAAAATGTGGGTCCTAAGTCCCAGACTACTTCGGCAGCCAGTGCAGGGAACTCGAGATTTGTTAAACCCAAGTGCCAGCGGTGTGGTAGAAATCATTTTGGTCCGTGTAGAGCAAATGAATGTTTTCAATGTGGTTCTCCGGATCATTTTATTAGAGACTGCCCAGAGAGAGCTGAGAAAGAAAAATTTCAGTATACAAAAGCAAGTGGTGCGGATTCGAAGGAAAAGTATCCAAGAAAAGCTGGGAATGAAGCAAGCAGTAAGAATGTAGCCAGAGATGCAGCAGTTAGATCTGAAGGAAGGGCTCCGGCTAGAACTTATGCTATTAAAGCGCGTGAAGATGCTTCCTCACCTGATGTGATTACCGGTATATTTTCTCTTTATGATGTTAATGCTATTGCTTTGATTGATCCCGGTTCTACTCATTCATATGTATGCATGGAACTGGTGTCTAGTATGAATATACCTATTGAGAACACAGAATTTATGGTTAGAGTGTCGAATCCGTTAGGCAAATGTGTGATAGTTGATAAAGTATGCAAGAAATGTCCTTTAATGATTCGGGGTCATTACTTTCCGGACGACTTGATGTTGTTGCCGTTTGATGAGTTTGATGTTATTTTGGGTATGGATTGGTTGACATTGCATAATGCTATAATAAATTGCAAAGAAAAGGTTATAGAATTAAAGTGTGAAAATGGTGAAACTCTGCTGGTTGAATCAGATAAATCAGAAGTATTGTCTAGTGTGATTTCTTCAATGTCGGCTCAAAAATATTTGAGAAAGGGTTATGAAGCTTATTTGGCATATGTAATTAATACAAAAGAAGTTGAAAAGAAAGTTGAATCAGTACCGATTGTGTGTGAATTTACGGATGTATTTCCAGAAGAATTGCAGGGTTTGCCTCCAGTTAGGGAAGTAGAATTTGGTATTGATTTGATACCAGGAACAACTCCGATCTCAATTGTTCCATATAGAATGGCACCAACAGATTTAAAAGAATTAAAGTCGCAGTTGCAAGAGTTGATTGATAAAGGCTTTGTGAGACTGAGTTTCTTACCTTGGGGTGCTCCCGTGTTATTTGTGAAAAAGAAGGATGGTTCTATGAGGTTGTGTGTTGATTATCGGCAGTTAAACAAGGTGACAATTAAAAACAAATGTCCGTTGCCAAGAATTGATGATTTGTTTGATCAGCTAAAAGGAGCGACATGGTTTTCAAAGATTGAATTGAGATCTGGGTATTACTAACTGCGAGTAAAAGAGTCAGATGTGCCTAAAACTGCTTTTAGAACAAGGTACGGTCATTATGAATTTTTAGTTATGCCATTTGGGTTGACAAATGCTCCTGCTGTGTTTATGGATTTAATGAATCGCATATTTCAGCCATACTTGGACAAATTTGTTGTGGTGTTTATAGACGATATTTTAATTTATTCAAAAGATGAGACAGAGCATGCTGAGCATTTGAGGATAGTTTTGCAAACTTTGAGAAATAAGCAGCTGTATGCTAAGTTTAGTAAAAGTGAATTTTAGCTTCGGGAAGTTGGATTTTTGGGTCATATTGTCTCAGGTGATGGTATACGGGTTGATCCTAGTAAGATTTCAGCCATTGTTGATTAGAAACCACTGAAAAATGTAACCGAAGTTAGAAGTTTCTTGGGGCTAGCTGGGTATTATCGATGATTTGTAAATGGATTTTCCATAGTTGCTGCTCCTATGACTAGACTACTCCGAAAGAATGTTAAGTTTGAATGGACGAAAGAATGTTAACAGAGTTTTGAAGAATTGAAAAAGTTATTAACAGAGGCACCAGTGTTAGTACAGCCCGAATCAGGTAAAGAATTTGTGGTGTATAGTGATGCTTCTCTAAATGGTTTGGGGTGTGTACTCATGCAAGAAGGAAAAGTGGTGGCTTATGCTTCGAGGCAGTTAAAACCTCATGAGAGGAATTATCCTACTCATGATTTGGAATTGGCTGCGGTGGTGTTTGCTTTGAAGATTTGGCGACATTATTTGTATGGTGAAAAATGCCGGGTATATACCGACCACAAAAGTCTTAAGTACTTGATGTCACAAAAAGACTTGAATTTGAGACAACGAAGATGGTTGGAGTTATTGAAAGATTACGAGCTTGTTATTGATTATCATCCGGGAAAGGCGAATGTGGTTGCCGATGCTTTAAGCAGAAAGTTGTTGTTTGCTTTGAGAGTTATGAACACTCAGTTGAAAATGTCAGATGATAGTTCGATTCTAGCAGAGATAAGAGCTAGACCGATGTTTTTACAAGAGATTTCTGAAGCTCAGAAAAATGATCAAGATTTGCTAGCCAAGAGAAGACAGTGTGAAGCTGATACGGGATCAGATTTCAGAATTGGTTCTGATGGTATCTTGATGTTTAAAAATCGAATTTGTGTACCGAAAAATGATGAGTTGATTCAAAAGATTTTGCATGAAGCACATAATGGCTGTTTGGCGGTTCATCCAGGCAGTACGAAAATGTATAATGACTTGAAGAAAATGTATTTGTGGAGTGGAATGAAAAGAGATATTTCCGAGTTTGTATCAAAGTGCTTAATTTGTCAACAGGTGAAAGCTGAACACCAAGTGCCTTTGGGATTACTTCAGCCTATTATGGTTCCTGAATGGAAATGGGATCGGATTACTATGGATTTTGTTTTAGGGTTGCCATTGACTCTAGGAAAGAAAGATGCCATCTGGGTAATAGTTGACAGATTGACTAAGTCGGCTCATTTTATCCCGGTATGTATGGATTATTCTCTTAACAAGTTGGCTGAACTGTATGTTAGAGAAATTGTTAGACTACACGGAATACCATTGTCGATCATTTCGGATAGAGATCCAAGGTTTACCTTGCGGTTTTGGAAAAAGTTGCAAGACGCGTTAGGTACGAAGTTAAATTTCAGTACTGCTTTTCATCCACAAACTGATGGGCAATCAGAGAGAGTAATTCAGATTCTTGAAGACATGCTCAGATGTTGCGTATTGGAATTTCAAGGTAGTTGGGAAAGGTACTTACCATTGGTAGAATTTGCTTATAATAATAGTTACCAGACGAGTTTGAAAATGGCACCTTATGAAGCATTGTATGGTCGTAAGTGTCGAATGCCTTTGTATTGGACTGAACTCAAGGAAAATCAGATTTATGAAGTTGATCTAATAAAAGAAACCGAAGAAAAGGTGAAAGTGATTCGAGATTGTTTGAAAGCTGCTTCAGATAGACAGAAATCTTATGCGGATTTGAAACGAAAGGAAATCGAGTTTCAAGTTGGTGATAAGGTATTTTTGAAAGTGTCTCCATGGAAGAAAGTCCTTAGATTTGGATGGAAGGGCAAGTTAAGTCCGCATTTTATTGGGCCGTATGAAATAATTAAAAAAGTTGGACCGGTAGCATATCGGCTAGCATTACCACCTGAATTAGAGAGGATTCATGATGTGTTCCACGTATCTATGTTACGTCGGTATCGTTCGGATCCTTCACATATAATCTCACCGACAGAAATTGAACTACGACCGGATATGACTTACGAAGAAGAACCGATTAAGATCTTAGCTCGAGAGGTCAAAAAACTAAGAAATAAAAGTGTCGCTCTCGTGAAAGTATTGTGGCAAAAGCACGGGGTAGAAGAAACTACATGGGAACCTGAAGAAACGATGAGAAACCAATACCCACACCTGTTTACCAGTAAGATTTTCGAGGACGAAAATCCTTAAAAGGGGGGGAGAATTGTAATATCCCGAATTAGGGCCTAATCGAAATAGTGGTTTCGTGACCACAAATTCGAGATAGAAATAATTATTTTATAATTATTTTGATGTTTATGATATGATTGCATGATTATGTGAAATTTTCGTGATGAAATTTTATGCCTAAAGTGCTTAAATTGAAATTAGGGACTAAATCGAATAAGTTGCAAAACTTGCATTCTCGAAGTTTTTAGTATGAAATTGTTTTGGAATATTAATAAGGAGGTTTTAAATAGCAATTTGACCAATTTTAAGTTCATGGACAAAAATTAGGACATGGAAGGAATTTTTGAAAGTTTAGTAAGGAGGGGCATTTTGGTCATTTGGATATTAATTGAAATAAAAAGGGGAAAAATAACACAAAATAGTCATCTTCTTCATATGGTTGCTGCCGAATTTTGCTCTCTCCATAGCTAGGGTTTCTTCAACTTCCAAGCTTCAAGTAAGTGATTCCAAGCCCCATTTTTAATGATTTTTACGTTTTTGAAATCCCGGTAACTCGGTATAGCTTATGATAGTAATATTTTGAGTTAGAGTTCATATTTGGAAAAATACCCATAGGTGAAATTTGTGAATTTTGATGTTTTATGATAGAATATGAGGTTTTAAATTATGTTAGACAACTTGTGCTACTCGGTTTTTAGTGAAAACGAGTAAAAAGGGCTTAATCGGTAAAAATACCTAATAGTCATAAGTACATGTTAGAGTGTGAATTTGATGTTGTCATAGAAGGGAAAAATGATTAGCATGTCATAAAACATAAGAATAAAGGATAAAGTTTAATTCCCGAGCCTAAGGGCAAAAGTATAAATATGCAAAAGTTTAGGGGTAAAATTGTAATTTTGCTAAAATTTGAATTAAAGACTAATTTGATAATGTGAGTATTAAATAAGCTAAATGTTTTATTTTAGATCAAGAAAGAAGTGGAATCGACCCCAATCGAGGAAAAGTAAAGATTGTGGACTAAATTGATATTTTGGTACCAAGGTAAGTTCATGTGTAAATAATGTAGTATAATTGTTTTTTTTAAATTATTGATGTTAATTATATGATATGCTGATTTTTATCATGAAATATATGCTTTGTGGTTATTTTCGAATAAAATGCAAATTATGTGTATTATTTGTTAAATATAAAGTGCTACCGAGTATTGGTTTCGGTATTTTACGGAAGATGGCAAGGATATGTGTTCGAGGAAAATCCCGTTTGAACCTTAGGAATAGATTAAGATACAAGTGACATGTCGCTAGGATGGTCGAGCATCCGAACTCGTTGAGTTGAGTCCGAGTTCACTTATGGATGCGAATGTCCGAACTCGTTGAGTTGAGTCCGAACTCGTTGAGTTGAGTCCGAGTTCGAGAGATGTAGCTAGGCATCCGAGCTCGTTGAGTTGAGTCCGAGTTCACTTATGGATGCGAACGCCCGAGCTCATTGAGTTGAGTCCGAGTTCGCTTATGGGCGGGTTACGTGATTGATTGATTACATATGTTATGTGGCACTTATGTGCAAATTATCCATGTATCCGAGTTATATTCCGATGTGTTCAACGGGAAAAATTTCTAGTGAAATGGAAGAACACATAGATGCGAGTGACGTTTTGGTAAGTGTTGCGACATGGACACTTGGTACAGGTATGTACTTAACCCTCGGGTTGAAGTTAGATACAACAACGATAAGATGATAAGATGATGAATGATGTGTAGAAATGTGAAATATGTTTTGGTGGTACCATGCTAAGGTTGTTTGTTATAATTGTATTGTTATGTTACTTGTTATTTGCATATGAACTTACTAAGCATTTATGCTTACTTCCTCCTTTTCATTCACTGTAGTTTTGAACAAGCCGGCTCAGGAATCGGGACAGGTCGAAGGTTCGATCACACTATCCGAAGGACTTTTTCTTGGTAAATGGCCTATAAAACTTAAGTATGGCATGTATAGCAATATACCTATTTTGTGTAAATAATTTTGTTATATGGTGGTGATTTGGTTAAGCAAATGCTTGATAATGATAAGTAATAGAAATGGCTAATTTAGATCATGTTTGATGTCACGGAAGGTTAATAGGTTATCTAGTCCATAAAAACTCATGAAAAGATGAAATTAGCCATAAACAGAACATTGCAGCAACACTAACGTGAGTTTGAAAATTTACTAAAAATCATAGAAATTGAATTTGGTGATGGATTAAATATGAAATTGAAGCCTAATATGTCTAGTTTCACGTGAAACAAACGAAACGGGTAAAGGAATTATATGTTAGAAGATATTTGAGTTTTAGTGAAACAGGGCCAGAGCGATTTCTGGATCCCCTGTTTCAACTTTAGAAATTCACCATAAATCATAAAAAAATAATTAGGTGGTTTATTTTATATTCTTGGAATCCTTATTGAGTTTACTTTCAGGATAAACAAACGTCATAGTCATATAAATTTTTTACAGAGAGAAATATGGTTCGTAGTAAACAGAGGTTAGACCAGTCAAGTTCTGAAACAGGGGTAACTTTAACTAATAAACTGTACTAATTGGCCCAACCAAAAATTCTAGAAAAAAATCAGTAAATAGACATATGAGTCTAGATTTAGGGTAAATTTAAGGATCTTGATTTCGAGTTTTTTAACTCGAGATATGATTTTTCTTGTAACTATGATGCAGGTAGTTAGAAAGCTGTGAATGTAGAAATAAATGATTCGAAGTTCTTAATTTGATAAATTATGTTCGGTAACACCTCAAACTCGACTCCAGCGACGGTCTCGGGCGTGGGGGCATTACAACTACCCTAAGCTTAAATTAACTCAAGGGAGAAAGGTATAATCCTAATATATGTTCTTTTCCTTTAACCCATTTTTCTTAAAAGAAGAAGAAAAAAAATCATTATTTTATTTTATTTTCATTGATTCAAGTAGGTATTAGAGATACGTACCATTATCCAATGGGACAAACGAAGAGCCCTTGATTTTGTGTTGGAAACACTAGGTGAATATATATATATATATATATATATATAAACTAAAATTTCTGCCTTTTTATATAATTATTTTATTACCTACTTAAATATAGTAGTAATTTTTAAATTCAACAAGTGTGGATTAGGCCCAAAGGTCTATTTAAAAATTAGAAGGTTTGAGTAAAAATTTAGACTTAATAATTTAGTTTGGGCAAAACAAATAAAGTCCATTTAAAAATAGGTCGAGCATCAAGTAAGCTTTTTTGGCCCAAACCCGACTCGACCTAAATTTGTAAAAAAAAATATTATTATTTTATTACTATTTTGCTGCCATTTTACTATTATATTACTATGTATTATTGTTTAAATATTGTATTAGTCTTGTTTTATTGTTAATTTTGTTACTATTTTATTTTTAGAGGCACTTATCTTAGCGTTATTTAAGTATAAATACTTTTTTAATTTACTTTCAATTTGTTGATAAACACTTATTTTAATGTTTTTAATATATTTGGTTTATTATATTTTTTAATCTATTTATATATATAAAATAATAAAACAGGCGGGTCGAGCCGGGCTCGAGTTTTAACTTTTTTTATCCGGACCAAGCTTGAACAAAAATTTAGACCTATTTTTGGTGTCAGGTCAAGCTGGGCTGGGCTTATAAAACAGGCCTGAATTTTTGTTACAACCCGGCCCATAATCGCCTCTAGTGCGGATCAAGTCAAACTCGAATTCTTTCAAACTTATTGGAGTTAAATTTGGGTAGAAAAGTAACGTTACTCTTTGAGTAAAGTCAAGTTTAATCAAATAACATGCTATATTTTATTTAAACTCGACCCATGAATAAATCTAACGTTCTAAGATTGGAGTGAAATGGTTGAATGTAGAGGTGAGCAAAATCCGATTCGACTCGAAAAACTCGATAAAAAATTTAAGTTTTGAGTTAAACAATTCAAGTAAATCGAGATATTCAGATCAACTCGAATAAAAAAACAAATTTTTTGGTTTAACTCAAATGTGAATTACACAATTCGAGTTATCTGAAAGTCCGACTAAGAAAATGCAAAACTACGTCGTTTTGATAAATGTTTACATTTTCTAAAGTTAAAAGTCAAAACCATTAAGTTAAAAGGAAAAACTATTTCGTTTTGATAAATGTTTACCTATTAAGTTAAAAGACAAAATAATTATATTGTTTATGTAGTTAAATAATCATATACTTTATCTACTAGTTAAATAATTGATCCATATAAACACAACATTGAGCATAACTAATAGGATTCGTTAACTCGACTCGATTTAACTCAAAATTTTTTTACTCGATTCTACTCGACTCGACTAAATACTCACCCCTAGTTGAATTAACTCTAATAAAATGCAATAGAAGTTTATGCCTAATAAAATTAAATTTGTTAGTTTGGTATTCTATAGACTCCAATTGAAATTGCTTTTAAAAGAAAATGTTTTAAAATTGTTGAGGCACTTATAAGAGCAACGACACCAAGTATTTACAATTATGTCGATAACTGCTCAAGGTTTCATAATTTTTCGTATTTAAAGTTAGCAATTTTTTGAAACAATATAGTTGGGCCATGAATTAGTTGATATTATGGACATGTATTAGTCCATATTTAAATATTGATATTATGAAGCAACAAATTTTTAAAGATTAGATCTACTGTTTCGTAAAAATTGATTTGAATGGCTTCAAAACATATATTAGAGATTTTTATTTAAATCAACCAAATAATATTTTTATAACACTTAATTAAATCAAATAATTAATCTATATTAATATGGGAAGTCACTAAATTAAAGAAATGGATAACAGCTACTTACCCATTTGAAGTTGTGAGAAGACCATTGCAATTGAGTTCCAGCACACTAGGCTAGGCTAATTCCCATACTGCTACAACTAAGTGGATATAAAGCTTTTAATAAAATTCTCAAAATTGTTTCTCAAAAATTTAATGGTTTTCACACATATAACAACTCGTTTTTTAGTGGCGTCGGAAACATTAATTTTAGGATCACAAATCCGACGAGTAAATTCGTATAATTAATATTTAAATTATATGAGTCAATAATAATTTTTATATTGAATTTTGATTTGATGTGTAGCACCCCAAACCCGGCCCAGAAGTTATGGCCAGATCCGACATGCCACATCAAAAACGTTAAAAAATTTTCCATTCTAAGTCCAGAAAATCGTACTTGATGTTCAAAAGATTAATTCATTAAGGGTTAAGATGAATGGAAGCTGTGCACCAGGTAGGAAACCGGAAAAGAGGTGGTGAGTCCATCGGACTACTTAAGTACCAAGCTCCCTTCGGATCCAATCCTAGACATGCATACCGCCATTGCCACACCTTAACGTCATGGATATTTCTAGGAAGCCGATTCGATTAAGTCATTTTTAGGAAAAGTGATTAATTTTGGAAAATACTTTCATTGCGGAAGCTTTGCTTGTTGTCGTGTTATTTTGAAATCAATTGTTGTTTTTGAAAACTCGCCCTAAAGCTATCCAATTTCAACAGTTAAAATAAGTATTACCTATCTTAGTAATACATATTAAAAACCATCAAAAATAAATAAGCGGCCTTATTACATTTAAAAGCCCAAAACCTCAAACGTAATTAAAAGGATGTCCACTCACCGAAGAAAATCAAACTTTCGAACTGGTGGCCACTCCAATTCCCTCACGACTCCAAGCCCACTATGGTTGGGGATTACTGCGTGGATGAAAATAAAAGGGTGAGTTTGGGGAAACTCGGTGTGTAAATTAACCCAACCATAGCCTATATCAGCTCAAACCACGTAAATAGAATAAGTTGGCCTTAGCCGCAATGAATTGAATAAAGCCCATAGGCCCATAGTAGAACAGAATAGATATTACATGTTTATGCAGAAACCCAACCATATCCAACCGTATACACCCCCATACCAACCTTACACCGTGTGGGGAGACAACTCTACCCACCCAACCGCTACACACCACAGAATTTGTAACATGGCTGCCAGAACAGATAATGTGACAGAGTCACCAGATACATATAGTCGTGGCAGAGCCACCAGAACAGATATATGTGGCAGAGCCACCAGACCAGATATTTGTGGCAGAGCCACCAGATCAGATATTTGTGGCAGAGCCACCAGATCAGATATTTGTGGCATAGCCACCAGAACGCTTCCTCCATAATATAACCCATGTCCCCATGCAATAGATATATAATCATGGCATACATCATACAGAATCAGATCGTCATGCTTTTCAGTCAAAATTAACCCTAGGGGTATAACGGTAATTTTGCACCTAAAGGTATAACAGTAATTTTCCATACATAGGGGTATTATAGTAATTTAGCTACTTTTAGGGTTTTCATGCATATCCTGACTATTTACGTACTATCAGAACACTTACCGCGCATACTTACCGAATTAGGCCAGTTGGCCTATGAACCCGATCTTTGGCCCATTAAGCCCAAATTATCAAAATGTACGAAATCGCGCGTACTGCAGTTTATTACTTTAGATTACCAAATATACAAACCCAACTATCTTACAAGCATTCGCACACTCGCAAATTCCTAAAATATCGACTTTTCGGCATTTCGGCTTTTCGACTTTTGCCAATCTAGTCTATGAGAAGGTGTCAGTTACACACCTGTTTGCGATGATATACTGACGAGATCCACACACGAACCGCCTACAATTGGATTACTAACACGTTAATCTAACTATTCAAATACAAACTACGTATTAACCCCTTACAATATTCGGCCAACCATACCTACAGATCATAGTAAGCTTATAAGAAATCAATAAGCAACTCATTAACAAATTTTTTGTCAATGTTTACCACATAATCATAATTTCACTGCAAGCTATCTTCCTGAGCAACAGTCACTAAATCATTTATAACTGGAGCTACGAAACTCCAAATCAAGTGCCGTTAATTTTCTCTGAAAATAGACTCATATATCTTCTACCTATAAAATTTTCAGAATTTTTCGTTTGGCCAATCAATACCAGATTTTTCTTAAAGTTTCCCATGTTTCACTGTTTGACTAATCTGCCACTCTTCATTACGAATCAAATTTCTCATTGTACAGAATTCAAAATATGTTCTCGTTTATTCCATTTGAAACTAGACTCATTAAGCTTTAATTACATAATTTATGCAGCTTCTAACTCATCTCCCACAATTTATGGTGATTTTCCAAAGTCACGTTACTGCTGCTGTCCCAAGCAGATTTATTACCAAATCACTCTTTCACACCTAACTTGCATGCTTGTTATTTAAACATGTATATCACCAATCAATCATCACATATCTATGATTTTACTTAAGTATAATCTCCATTTCATCATTTTAAAGCACAACATGTTAGCTGATTTTTCCCTTTAACATCTAAGGCACATGCATGCTCATTTGTTTGGCTCAACTTCACCTATCTTCCATTTTTCATCAAAAGAACATGAAACAACAACCATTTCCTTCATTTTAATTCATGACCAAATGCTCACAACACAACTAAAAATCAAAATATACTTCAAGAGTTAAGGTAAAATCAAGAAGAACTCATGAGCCTCAAAATAGAAGCAAGGTACCAAGAACTTACCTTCAATTTTCCTCCTCCTAATGACCGAATACTCAAGAGCTTTCTCCTCTCCTTTCTCTTCTCTAACTTTCTGCTATGATGAACAAAGATGGACATAACTTTGTTCTTTTCACCCCTTTTTCTTTTAATAAAACTTCATATTTTATCCATTTAATTCTTTAATACAAAAGATATAAAATTCTTATCATAAAACATTTACCTAACCCATTATCATGAAACATTTACCTAACCCATTATCATGGAACATTTACCTAACCTATTATCAATTTGTATCAATTTGTACCATAAATTATGGATATTAAGTGTACATTTTGTCTACAACAACATGATGGCTGGCCACTTCATGTAAAATGGGAGGTTTGTCATGCAAATCCTCCTATTTTGCACTCCTATTTATTTGGCCACTTCAATTTAGCCTATAGCATTTTCAAACATTTTCACATAGGTCCTATTTCATAATTTCACTCCCTTTTTCTTATGGAACAAAAATTAACTAAATTACCGGGTTCTATCTTAAGCTTGGGCCTTCTAGAGGCCCACTAACATAATTAAACCTATGCCAACATTCACAGGATTCCCGAAAATTGGGGCGTTACATGATGAATTTTAATTACTAATTAAAAGTCAATATAAGTGGTTTGGTTCAAAAGTCGAATGGTTTATGAAAACGAGATATTAGGACTCCGTTTCCTTAATTTAAGGCCATAAATATTTTTATTAAATATTTACAAAATACTATTATAGGTGAATTATAGTTTGGTCCGGTAATTTTTACAATTAATTGCTTAATAAGGTAAAAATATTAAATTGTAAAAGAGGTAAAAGTTAATTGCTATAGATTTAAAAAACTAAAAGACCAAAATGGTGATTAAACCATGGTCAAAAAGTCCAAGCGGTGAGGAATGATTACCATCCACTAACTTTTGAGCTATTTCCTCATTTAGTCCTCATTAGTTTAGGGTTAAATTGAAATTAAGCTTGTTTAGTTAAAGTTTTAAAATAACTGAAGGACAAATTGTGCAATTAAACCCTCCTTAGATGATAATTATACTATATACTTATGTTAAGGACATTTATGGACATGATTTAATAATTTTACAAGTTATATTAAAATGGTAATTTAGTAAAAAGGTTAAAAAGTAAGTTAAATTAACTTAAAATAAAAGAAAACAAAATAATTAAAAACATCATCTTCTTGAATTTTCTTCAAGATGCCGAAACACCATTGCCAAGGGGGGGAGTAAGCTTCGGCCTAACTAAAATTTCATATATAGTAGGTGTTTGATTCTCGTTTTTAATACTTTTATGTTTTTGAGCTCATATTAGCTTAATTTAGCTAACTCGAGGACTAATTTGTAAAACTGTTAAATGTTTTGAATTATGTCATTGATGAGTTTTGGATATTCTTAAAGTTTTATGGTAGATTATTAAGCTTGGTTATTAAATAGGACTATTTTGTAAAGTAATTTTTAGTAATTTTAAAGTTAAAAGACTAAAATGCTAAAGTGATAAAATTACGAGGACTTGATGTGAAATAATAGTAAATATTGGCTGTAATAGGGTCCAAACAATCGGACTAAGCTTGAATTCAATTGAAAATGATTAAATTGCATGATTTGGACTTAGAGACTAAATTGAATAAAAGTGAAAAGTTGAGGGCAATTTTCTAAAATGTAAAAAGGACTTAATTGCGTAAAATGAATTAATTTTTTTTGTTGATTTAGTTAATTGAATGAAATTAATATTTTAGATCAGAACATGATGATAATCGTGGAAAAGAAAAGGTTGCGAAATAATTCCTGTATTTCATTGTACGATAGTTTAGTCAGGTAAGTTCGTTCGATTTAGTTTTAATACAATTTAAGTGCATGTTATATGAATTTAGTCATTGAATGTTAGATAATATATTGATGCATGTAATTGAGAATGGAAACAATGGATTGGTAAGATATCAATTACTAACTGAAATATTTTGAGCCGATGAATGGTTGTTTGTGGATCTATTGTTTGCATATGGAATATGAGATATGGCTTATTTATGTATTATTATGTATTAGAATGCTATGAACCGATCAACGTAAGATAGAGTATGATTGGCATGTTAATGGGTTATGTTGCGCGCAGTACGAGTTGCAGGGAGCAGTGGAGATGTAACACCCCTAACACATATCCATCTCTGGAATAGAGTTACGGAGCATTACTAGAGTTTACGAAACAAATATAGTTAATTCATGTCAGCTAATATTCATATCTGAAACCAAATGTATTCAATCATATTGTCCCTTAAATGGCTCTCGAGGCCCAATTTATAAGTTAGAAACAAGTCGGGACCTAATTGAAAACTTATGGAATTTTTTGCGAAAGTTCAAAATTTTTCCTAGGTGCAAGGGGCACATGCCCGAGTGGCCAGGTCGTGTGACAAGTGACACGCCCGTGTCCCAGGCCGTGCGGCCATTCGATGTGAGGCATATGGCCGTGTCCTAGCCCGTGTCCATACCAGTGTAACTCTCTGACTTGGGTCATAAGGCCAGCCACACGCCAGTGTGCTAGGCCGTGTGGACAATTTAATTTTCAAAATTTAGGTGTAGGGGACACACGGCCAAACCCAACGCCCGTGCGCATGACCGTGTGTCAAACATGGCTGAGACACACGCCCATGTCTCTGCCTGTGTGGACAAAAAATAGGCCATTTTCAGGCCACTTTTCTCACCCAATTTGCCTTTCACCTGCAACATCATCCAAGCACATTCGCAAGCCAATTCGTAACTCTCAAATCAATGCCAATTCCAAGTTTTATGCATGATATATCATTACATTTATTCAAACAGCCAACTTATTCATTTTATCATGTACTTGCCTAAGCATATATATACCTAATGTACGAATTTAAGAAGTTCAAGCACACACATACAAATCAATACATAGTCTCATACATTTATACATCAAATTATGTTATCATTAGCCATTCCAATGGCTAATTATAGCCACACCATTTCATCATTTGATCTAACTTAGCCTATACATGCCATTATACCAAAAGTTAGCTTGTTTCATATACAGAGAAGTCCGAGAGATAGTGTGATGTGACTCCGACCAAGTTCCAACCGTCACGAGCCTTCGAGTACTATAAAACAGAGGAAAGAAAACTGAGTAAGCATTTAATGCTTAGTAAGTTCATATAACGGGAAATTAACTTACCATTATTTCACAGATGTAAACACACAAATAAGCATGCATCCAAATCAAATTGGCCAATTGCCTAAATACATATACTCATCAAACAAGTTAGTCATGTATTTTAAATGCATTTTAAGTAGCAGGGATAAGCTCATCGTATAAATATTTCCATGTATCTTTAGGAAATACAATTATTGATTCATTCAGACCTTATCTTAATTTATACTGGAACTTTGCCCGTTGAACCTTATGAAATATTGAAGAATATCGGGTAGTACATCCATCAATTCATATTCAGGAGTGTTCATAAGAACACTTAAACAGGAAGCACTCTCTCGAGCCATATAACAGGAAACTCATATAAACCATGTAACGGGAAGCTCCGGATAGCCATATATATATCGAAAAGTTCAAGCGAGCCATAACAGGAAACTTCGAAGAGTCAATTAACGAGAAGCTCACGAAGAGCCATAATCTGGAAGCTCATAATTGCTAAGGTGTATCCACAACACATGTAGAATCATAACCTATCGGGACACTCTAAAAAGTTATAACAGGAAGCTCGCAAGAACCATATAACGAGAAGCTCGAGAGGGCTTATAATGGGATGCTCTGTAACGACCCGACAATTACGGTCATCGAAACTCAAAGTCTAAGTCATTATTTCCATAAAACAAATTTGTAAATATTTATTAGAAATATTTACGAATGATAGTTGAGCGATTAATTAGAGTTTAATTTAGTGAATTAGTTTGAATTAAGATTAATTAGGAGAAAGGACTAGATTGCATAAAGAGTAAAAGTCTAGTTATAGACTAAAGAAAAGTTAAGTGACTAAAGTAGCAATTAGACCATAAGGTGACAAGTGTATGGTAATAGTGAAATACAAGTGGAATTAAAATAAGGTGTAAAAGTGTATGATTATTAAGTATTTACTTGTATATTAAGTAAATAATATTATATTATATGAATATAATATATTAAATAAAGAATGAATAAAAGAAATAAAGAAAATAAAACATAAAAAAGTAGAAAGAAGAAGGGCACGTATAACAGGGAAAAAAAGAAGGAAAAAAGGGGAAAGAAAAAAGAAAAGGGAAAATTAAATGTTTAAGGTTTAAAGCTTGATAAGTAAGTTAATTTAATCCCTGTTCTGTGATTTTAGTGTTTTTGGAATCCTAAGACAAAGCTTTGCATGAATTATGTTGAAAATTAGAAAGTTAGTGAATTTTTAGATGTTGGTTAAGTTGAATAAATTGAAGAATTATGAGTTCTTTTGATAGGAATTCAAGTTAGAAATGGAAAAAGGATTGAATTGTAAAAAGAGAAATAAGTTCTAACATAGTAGGGATTAAATTGAAAGAATTTTAGAATTTATGTTTATTTTGAATATTAAGAGCTGGAATTTATTTAAAGTAGATATTAAGTGAAAATATGAGATTTATTTGAAGAGAAAGAATGGTTATGGTGATAAGACCGATTGGAATTTATGTAAAAGTTACATGGAAAAATAAATAATGTGTTATTAAATAACATACATTGATAATTTTAAATGTTAACTTTCATGTAGCCAACATAGCACCGGAATGGTCATCGAAAAAGGGAAAGGAGAAAGTGAGCGAGGATATCAAGTAAACCCGAGCAATTACGGTTTCTATTTCTATAAACTAAACTTAATGTATATTTATTATTGTAGTTATCCAAATGCATAATAAGTGAAATAAAGGTAGGTACATTTATTAATATATGTGAATGAATTAAATTATAAATACCCTATTAACAGAATCGAGCTAGTCTGATATAGTTGGCATGCCATAGGATTAGAAGTGTTCAGGGATATTCCGACTTTGTGTCAATGAGACACTGTAAGTGTCGACTACTATTACTGTTCCGGATTCATTCCGAAGAGGTACTCTGTACTCTGTACTTGACTATTACTATTACTGTTCCAGATTTGTTCCGATGAGGTACTCTGTGTACCGCCACCGTTACTGTTACTGTTACTGTTACTATTACCCTTACAGTGTATTTTGGCTTCGGCCGATGAAATACTATTACTATCCCGGTGTGTGGGTTAGATCCATGTATCCGTCCAGGTCCGAGTTATGTTAATAGGGATAAATGAAGGTACTAAAGACTGACTGTTACTGATTAAATAACGATTGAATGTTGACTGTCAACAAATGATATGAAATGTATACTGAAATTGATTAACAAAGTTAAATGTTATAAGATGAAGATAAGTGATTAAATCTTTAAAATGATAAAATTAGAAGCTTGAAACCCAAATATGTATATGAATTAATATTGTATTAAGTATTAGTTTATAGAAATACCACTGAGTGTATACTCAACGTACGGTTTTGTTTCCGTGCGCAAGATTAGGTACTAAAGAGCTAAGGACTCGGCATCCAAGCCAATCCCGGACTCAAAGTGGTGAAGTATCTTCTTTTTGGTAAAATGGCATGTACCTAAGTCATTAAGTAGTTATTTTGTAAATGATAGTTAATGTTATGAAAATGTTGTAATACGATATGAAACATGCATGTTTGAAGTTAAATCTAAGTATGTTTGATTGCTATGGTAATCTAGTGTATTTTTATATAAATTGTGGTACCAATAAGGGTACATTGGTTGAATGATTCATTGTTGAAAGTTAAGAACGTTGTTAGATTGAAGCTTAAGTTTTGCAAGGACGGTAAGCTTGTGATAAAAGGCTCAATTTTGAGTCCACATGGCCTGGCACACGGGCGTGTGACCAGACTGTGTGAGACACACGGCTTACACATGGGCGAGTTGATAGGCCGTGTGACCCCTGCACCCAAAAATGTTACAAGTCAGTATGCTCAGGTATCGCCACACAGGCAGAGACACGGTCGAGTGTCTCAGCCGTGTGGAGGACACGGCCTAAGCACACGGGCGTGTGCCTCGGCCATGTGCCATCAATTTGTTCATGACCAAATTGGCAGAATGTCTAGGTTTTTGGACACGGGCCAAGACACAGGCGTGTCGAGGCCGTGTGAAAACCACTGCACCTTGCACAAAAAATTTAGAAAAATAAATTGGCCACACGGGCAAGGGACACGGGCGTGTGCTAGGCCTCCACACGGACGTGTGAGACCAAAACATGAAAATTTTCTATGTTCTTTTAATATTCTCGGTTTAGTCCTGGACTGCCTTAAATGCATGTTTTGGGCCTCTTAGGCCCATAATAGGGACATTATGATATTTCTTGATTTGAAAGTTAAAAAAAAAAAGAAATTTTGTGGCCCGTATTTTGCATAAATGTTTCTGTATGTGCCTCATAATGCCTCGTATCTTGTCCCGATCTCGGGTAAGGGTGGCGTTACATGCTCTTTTGAGCTGTAGTGTGTCCGCAACATATGCAGGACTACAACCAATACGGGGAAACTTGTGTCAATCAATTTTTATTTACTCAATAGGGACTTAACATTTATCGGGCATTATCAAATAATCAATCAATTTTCATATACATTGCAATAATACAATTCACATATACAACATTTAATTCGCATATAAATGTACACAATTTAGTTACACGAACTTACCTTGATACTTGTTCATATACGAAAATCTACTAATTTGATACTTTTTGTTTTCCTCGATCCACTTTCGTACTAGGTCTATCCGGATCTATACGAGCAAATTTAACTCAATTTAATACAATTCATATTAAATTCAATCCAATTTACGTTTTAGGAAAAAGTACAATTTTGCCCCTATACTTTTAATAAATGACGATTTCGTCCCTAGGCTCGGAAAATGAAATTCATGCAATTTAATCATTTTACCAAGCCTAGCCAAATTTTTTCATATAACAATAACAGTCCATGTATCTCACAAAAATTATAAATTTTCCATGAATTTTACATCTTTTCAATTTAGTTCGTAAATCACAATTTCATGAAAATTTCCTTTACAAAAGTTGCTTATCTATCAACAACCTTTCATTTTCTACCATAAATTTTAAAATTTCAGCATACTCATCCATGGAAAAATTTTAATACTTTGATAACTTTACAAATTAATTCCCAAAATAGCTAAATTATTTTGTTATAATATCGGAAATATAAAAATTACTAAAAACGGGACAAGATTACTTACTCAATTAAGCTTGCTTGACTTTCTTTTGCTAGGGTTTCCATAGAAATTTGGGGAAGATGATGGTAATAGTATGATGTTTTATCTTTTAATTTAATTATCATCTTTTATTTTTCCCACTTTTCAATTTCATCATTTTCTTTAATTAATTTCCCATGGATGACTAAGCATGCTTATCTACTAACTACATTTAATGGTCAAATTGCCATACAAGGACCTCAAATTTTGAATTTCATAGCTATTTGATCCTTCTAGCTAGTAGAATTCAACTTTTGCATTTCATGCAATTTGGTCCTTACTAACAATTAAACATGAAATATATAAAATTTTCTTATCGAAATTTTCATACATCATTCTTATCATAATGTTGACCATGAAATAATATTAAATAAATTTTCTTTCGGACTCAGATTTGTGGTCCCGAAACCACTATTCTGACTTCACTAAAAACAGGCTGTTACAGGAGATGATTACTAATGAGATACGTTACAGTGTTTTGGTGTGTTGGATGAACTAGCTCTTACAAGCATTTGGTGTATTGGATGGTTAATCCCGTACTCATATCCACTTATCGTTCATCAAGCTATGTTTTAATGATCTATGAATGTTTTTAAAATATGGGAATTGATTTGTTTTATTGTATTAAGCATTACTTACCTATTGTGAGTTGTGATTGATAGGAATTTTGATAACAACCTTGTGATAGGAACTCTGTTCTTTAATCTTGTTATTTGATTTGTTATGTTTAAATTTAGTAAGATTTATCGTTTAATCGACGAACTTACTAAGCTTTACATAAGCTTACTCATGTCTTATCCTTTTCTTGTAGATTACATTTTGTGGAATTGGAAGATCGGATCAACTTGAGGAATCTCACTATCCAAGGATCTCTTTGGTAGATTTTGAAATGTAACTTGGCTTATATAGGATAACTTGGTTATATTTGTAAAGGGCTTATATAGGATAACACGGTTCACTAAACACTAATTTAGAAGTTCACACATAGACACATACAGGGTTGTAAACAAATTCGCATAACATAAGAGGTTCGCAGAGGTTACAAACATATCACATAAGACAAGAGGTTTGCAGAGGCATTCATAAAGGACTCACATTCATATTCGTATAAGAAAAAAAGGTTCGCAGAGGATTCGCAAATCACAAAATCACATAGCATATGATTAGTGCCCATGCATACAATTCACAAAAGATTAGGTCCCACACCTGCATTTGCTAAACTGAAGCACTATTGACAACACGAAACGTGCCACGATTCAAACTTGCCTCACTTTCTTCCTATCTATACCTTGCAAATTAGGCCTTGGGTTTGTTCTTAAGCAATACTGATCAATTAGTTTGTTCTTATCCTTTGGGTTTGGGCTAGGATTGGGCCAAATTAGGTTTATTTTAGATGGGTTAAAAGTTTGGGATAAATTTGGATTTGTGTTAGGTTTAATGTTTGGGTTTAGTTTGGTTTAGGCCTAGAAATTTGTAAATGGACATTGGACCCATAAATAATTTGGTTTATTATTTATTTCTGTTTGATTTTATTATTACCTTTTTTTTGTTTTTGTATGGTTATGGTATGGTATGGGCCCGGGCAGATTAGGCCTCTTACAAAAATGTTTTAAAATTGTTGAGGCACTTGTAAGAGGAACGACACCAAGTATTTACAATTATATTGATAACTGCTCAAGGTTTTATAATTTGTCGTATTTGAAGTTAGCAATTTTTTGAAACAATATAGTTGGGCCATGAATTAGTTGATATTATGGACATGTATTAGTCCATATTTGAAGAATGATATTATGAAGCAACAAATTTTTAAAGATTAGATTTATTTAAATCAAGCAAATTGGATCTACTGTTTCATGGAGATTGATTTGAATGGCTTCAAAACATATCTTAGAGTTTTTTTATTTAAATCAACCAAATAATATTTTTATAACACTTAATAAAATCAAATAATTAATCTATATGCAATTAAATTAATATGGGAAGTCATTAAATTAAAAAAATGGATAACAGCTACTTACCCATTTGAAGTTGTGAGAAGACCATTGCAATTGAGTTCCAGCACACTAGGCTGGGCTAATTCCCAAATTGCTACAACTAAGTGGATATAAAACTTTTAATAAAATCCTCAAAATTGTTTCTAAAAAATTTAATGGTTTTCTAATTGTGACATGGGAAGCAGCACCAGAACATGGGGAGTTCATCAGACATTTATGTTTCTATTCAGTTCTAAGGTTTTAATGAGTGTGATTATGGGTAAGGAATGGTAGTTGCCTCCGGCTATCAGAGTCATTGAGCTAAATACTACATATGATGGTGATGGGTGGGGCTAGATTAGTTGGAGTTTGGGTTGATTTTATACGTGGTATTAGTATTATATATAATTATTTAAAAATAATCTAGTTCTATAAACCTCAAATTATACTAAATTTGTCCATATCAATATATAATTAACACAAATTAGTTTAAGCTCCTTCATATTTTTATTTTAAAAATATAATTATTTTTATTTTAAAAATATAATTATTTTATTTAATATTTATTAACTATATACCTCTTTGTAGATATTCTAGTATTAAAATTTCAAATATGAATAATTTAATATTTTTTAATATTTATGATAAATTTTATTATGATATAAATATTGTTCTTGATATTAATTTACACTCATGATTAGAGATATTCATAGATTAGATCAGGCTTCTTAATAGTATCAATATCATACATAATTGTCCAAATTCAGCCTAAGTAGGAACATGGGTCTTAAGTTTTGTCAATGTCTATTTATATTTATATATTCCTAACCCAAACTTGTTTAAGTCCACCCATACTATTTTTATTTAAAACTAATAACAAATTTTATTTAATATTTATTAAATATATTATCATTGTCTTTTAAAATTTTTAAACAGGAATAACTTAATATATTTTTGAATATTTATATTATAGTATATTATATTTAAAAGTTATATATTATACAATAAATGAAATATATATTATAAAATTAAACATAACAGTTAGGTGTTTTGATGTTGTCCACGTATTTTTGTAGGTGATGATTTCCTTGATTATAGATCCACCATCCAACTACTATCAGAATTTTGACTTTCATAGCTTAGAAGCTTGACTTCAAATAGTATATAATTTATGCTTGTTGGGTATTTGGTGGCTTCATGATAATTCTTGAAATATGTACATTAATAAAATGTAATAAGTAATATAAAATAATCTAAAATAAAATATAAAATTAATTTAAAGTAATATATAAAGCAAATTTAAGTAAATAATTTATAAAACAATTTAAAATAACATATAAACAAATTCAAAACATATAATGTGTCAAAAGGAGTTTAAAATATATAATGTATGAAAATATTAAAATAAATAATGTAGAGAAATTTGAAATGGAAATTATATAAAAGGTTAAAATAAATAATAACAAAAATTTTAAGATAAACAATATATATAAAAGATAAAGGAACAAATTGAAGTAAAAATAAAATCATGGATCGAATTTGGGACTACATATATAAATGAATAATAATAATAACAATAAAATGAATCTAAATTTTGAAATGTGTTCGAAAATAGTAAATAAATAGAATAAATAATAATAATAATAATAATAATAATAATAATAATAATAATAATAACACTATAAACGATAAACAAAAATTGGGAAAATGAAATACAAGGCAATTGAAAAGAAAACGATTAAATAAACAATGAATGCACAAAGAAGCTAAATGAATTTGGACTATATTGGAATTAAAAACAATTAAAAGGGTAAATCTAAAACTAAAATAAAAGAGAATCGGGGGCTAAAATTAAAACACGCGCAAAAATGAGGGACTGATAGGGAAAATATTCCCTACCCTTATGCGCTGTGTTTTATCATGGGTCAAAATAAAACATGGTGAAAATTTCAAGGCCAAATCAAAAGAAAAAGAAAATGATACAGGGCTCAATTGAATGGCGCAACAAAGAAAGGGGACTATGTGCGCAACAAAGAAATTTCAAATTTCTTAAACCATTTAGGGCTAATATGCAAAATTGCATGAAATTTAAAATATACTACTATACTTCACTCTCATCAATATTTTAAAATTTTAAAATTTTTTATAAGGCCAAAATAACAATTTCCCATTTTAAGGGTCCAGCCCCTGCCAACCCCCTGAATTCACCTCTAACCATGAAGGTTTAATTTAATTTTTAAATATATTTATTTAATTTAAAAAATAAAAATTCAAACCACGTAATAGATGTTATTTGAAGGGCAAGAAAGATGGCCTTAAAAGAACTGAATAAAGTGCAAAATCACAATACTATATAGTTTTAACTATGTCAATATTTCGGTATCCAAAAAGAAAGCATCCAATTACATCAACAACTTTAAAGTTTTAACCAAAATAATTGACGGCGTCTTCAAAGTCTCTCTTCACCATCAACATGGGTCTTGACTCAACTCCATGCACCAACACGTTCCAGCTGAGGCCTAAAAGGGAGGGGAAAAAAAATCTGAGATTAGGAATATAATTTTATATCATTGCAGTGAAAATTGAAGGCTTAAGGGACAAAAACCAAAAATTGAACCCCTAGACGTTAGAATTATAATAAATTAAACCCTTTTATCATTAAAGTTATCCATCAAAGTTACAAAGCCAAAAGTGCCATTTTTTTGCTGGTTGTTTTCACATGGCAAAAACTAGTATTTAATGTATAAAACATTAAAAAAAAATCAACAAACATTTATAAAAAGTCATAGAAAATCGTATAATATTTTTTTATAATTTTCTATTGATTTTATATATAAAATGCATGTTTTTACCACATGGCCACGTGGCAAAAACAGCCGGAAGAAAACCGGCACCCTTGGCTTTGTAACATTGACCATTAACTTTAACAGTCAAAGGGCTTGATTGATTGATTGTAATTCAAATGTTCAAGGGCCCAATTGAATAAAAACAAAAAAGTTCAGGGAGCTTAATTGATTTTTTGAAAAAGTTTAGGGGCTTTTCTTTACCTTTAGCCAAAATTAAAGTATATTTGATTGATATATAATATAATCATTCTGATCCATAAAAATAATAATTAAAGTTATATACACACACATATCCATCAGCAAACCACATCAACAGGCACCAAATGAGCCCTAAAAATCAACATTGTTAATAATAATAAAAGCTTCCATGACCTTTTACAGCAATGAAAAATGAGTAAGATTATTATCCATAATCTATTAATGGTTTTTCAGATATACATCTGCAGTCTGCAGCATTCTATCTTCATATGTAATTCATTCCATTTTCATTTTTGACTTCTTACGTGTTGGAGCTTCATCAGTCAAGCACGCAAGAACAAAATCAAAGAAACGAGGAAAAAATAATACAGATATAATTATCACTCCCAAACCTTCTTACTTTCCAAGAAAACATACTATTCATATGATATACAAAATCGGAAATAGGATGGCAAAATATTTAACAAGAGTTTCCAAATAAACATTTTTGTCCCCTACTAATTACTTTTTCTCTACTTCAAATTCTCTAGTTGTTGGACTAAGTAATTCCCATTTATTAGAGTTATATTCTTAAGTAATATTTTGTCCACTCTCTTACTGATTTCAACAAGCTAATAGCCCACTTAGTAATAACATTTACTATCTCAAATAAAATTCAGCCTATTCAATAAATCCATCCTCACTTAGTAATAGTTATATTTTCTGCACTTTCATCTTGCTTCTTATCATATGCATGTTGCAAAAATTTCTATTCAGTAAGATGAGGAAACTTTGTAAACCAGTAAAACCAGATGTTGCACGAAGACAGAAAGGAAGACTAAAAGGAACAAGTGCGGTGATGAAGGTTGTACGTTCTCGAGGCCAGTTAAATCGTGATGATCGTACCAATCGTACAGAATTTCTTGAGAGCCAAAACTTCATCTCTGGGACAACTGTATAGCCTCTTCGAGTGAAGTTAAAAGGGCTGGAAATTTATTAGGAAAGCACTAATATGAAAGTAACACCATTCACTTGCCTACAAGTAATGACCTTGCTCCGATATTTTAGGCAGAAACATTGTCAGAGATTACCAACTTCCTAAGTACTCCATCGGGAATTTAAGCCTTTGTTTAGATCAGGATATTTTATTTTCTTTTTGGAACACAAAACTAGAAGCAACTATTGGGGGTCAGGCAAAGACAGAACTTGAGTTCTAGTTCTCTAAAGGTGCTAGGAGCCTCGTACCCATTTAAAACAACAAATAGAGCACGGCGCATAGTCCTAATAAAACTGAGTCTTGGAAAAAGGAAGACATTTTCACACAATGCAAATACGATGCCTGATTCGTCTACTCCGTACCTTAGCATTACTCAAGTTTTATACAGGAAGTCCCAGGCACACTATCAACTTCTTAGTGACAACAAGAGCAAACAAAATGCAATGACAAGCAGTATTGGCAAATGAAAAATCCGTCAATTTACAAGGATGGGAATAATTAAGATGTGGTAGTGATGTGAAGGGGGCACTAACCTTCATTTAGAGCAAACCAAATGTAATAGCAAGCAGCATTGGCAAATGAATAATTATGATGTAGAAGTGATATGAAGGGGGCTCTAACCTTCATTCAGAACAAAAATATATCACAAATATCTTTGGATCGATATGGAACAGTGATGGCAGATTGATGCTCTGCAGCTGCATGAATCCCTCCCTGCTCGTTGCACCACATATTAAATCTTATGTACTCAAAAACTCATATCGATATGGTTGACCCAACCCAAAATCCACTCGCCATTGCCCAAACGAAACAGAGTGCCACTCCTTGGTGGATCCACTGAAAATTCTGATGACCATTTGACGGGCAAATGTTTCTTATCAAGCAAATTATACGCCTCCAAAGAACAGAACTCACCAGAATAATTATACATGACAGTATACAGCACATCGTCCACGATTGACGCTAAGTCAGACCAGTAACAAAATTTTTGATCGAGGCAAACCCATGATTTACGATCATAGTAATAAGCGTAAAGAGAATCATTGACATGGCAGTGCACCAAAATCCGAGATCGGGAAGAATCTAGAACAGGATTACTTAGAGCAATAGCTTCCAGAGGGGGCGACAATGGTTCCCAAATATCCCCACTTATATCGTAAACCTCGCCAAAAGATTCAAAAACCAATTGTTCGAAGACGTAAATCTTTCCTTCTGCAGCAAAAACCAGGGGAAAAGCCCGAGGGAACAACATAGAAGTAGTTTTTCTCCACCCACGTTCAACGTCCTTCCAATCTAATTGGAAAACATCGTTTACATCATCATAACCACCAAAAGTAGCATCAGTTCTGCTTATTCCCCCAAGAACGTAAACGTGGTTGCCCGAGCCCTATTCAAAAAACAGACTTAAATTTTTGTTCAAACCAGATCCAAATTATATATGTTAAACACGGACTCGACCCAATTTTTTTTAAAACTACATATACCAAATCAAACTATGTATTTGACTTGGACCTGTTATTATGAAATGTTATAACTCAACAGCTTTGTATTATGCTAGACAATAGCTGGTGGCTTTATAACTATATACTCAATAGAGACTCAAGTACCAAACAATATTAAAAGCGCCAAAAGTACCTAAAATTACTCAAGTAACAAGTTTACCAACACATCCCATAAGACTCAACATACAAAATAGCAACAAAATGACTTTCGAGTTGAGCTGGAGAAAATGGATGCTTGACCATGTATTTACTAAAGCTCCCATCCGAGACCTACGCACAAAAATAAATATAATTGTACGCTGAGTAATATATACTCAATAGTACTAACATAATTTAAATTCAATTATAAACATAATAAAATTGAATAAACAAATAAGTAAAAAGATTAAATATATTATTAACATGCATGAAATTAATTAATATCAACATGCATGAAATTAAATCTTTAACATAGTCTAATTTCTAGCGACTTGTTTTAAGAAATCGAATTTCTCGATTTCAATTGAAGTAATTTGCTTCAATTTGATCCTCGATTTCAGTTCTAATCTCACCTAAGCTAATCCGAAGTTCTAGTTACTACTCTCTAACCCGTATTTATTTCTCTTACCTGGATTTTTTAAACTCGTATTTTCTCTTCTTTCTCTTAATCATGTGTTTTTTTTTTATTCTTTTCTTTTTCCTACTTCTAGTCCAGACTTTGAGGTGTGACAGTTTCTAAATATATTTAAAGAGAAAACCAACTTGCTTACCTTTCATATATCTTCAGAAATAATTGATTTCGAAAAAAATGGGTCCCTATATCAAAACATTAAAATAACAATATTCATTTAATATGAATTAAAAAAATAATTTTACAATGATAATATAATTTTTCTATATTCCTTACCTGCTTTTTTTTTTTTTTTGCATAATTGATTAAACCTTCAAATAGATGAAGATACAGTTCTGGCAGTTGCCTACTCAACTTATTCTCAATGTTAATGATGCTAATCTATAAAATAAACAATTTAAGTAAAAGTTAATAACAAAAGTAAACAGAATAAGTTTTTAGAAAAATGGGTAATTGTTAAGGGTCAGAATGGGATTATCCTAGTTCTCAAGACTCAAGCTTTGTAACTTTAATTTTCAGCTTAAATTATTTGCCCTTATACCAAACTATGTTAGCTAGATTGATTGTTAGCATTAAAAAGAACACGAATGACATAATGTCGAAGAAAGATAGTCGAGCTATAGAGAGAAAGCATGATAAGCACATAATAAGTTGTATTCTCAAATCTGAAGTGTTTTTTATCTTTTATTACATTTGGGGCAACTTAAAGTTTTAATTCTTTTTCCGCACTTTAAATTTGGGCATTTTGGTTGGTTGATTACATTTTGCAGGTTGTTTTTGGTGCTGTTTCACTGTCCTTTTTAATGTTGTTCTGCTGCCGCTTTTAATATTGTTTGGATATTGTAGAACCTTTATTTTATTTTTTTATCTCTTCACAATCTCAAACTATATGAATTAGTGTTTGATTCTCTATAAAATATAAAACATAAAATCATATTTAGACATTATAATGCGGTGGTAATGAGTTGTAACAGTCTATTGTAATTTACTTTACTTAACCACCATGTTTAGACTTATTTACTTTAGCGATTGACTTGTTAGCTAATTTTTGAAATGGAGATGGTATTGTGTAAATTTGTTTGGCTATAGGATGTTCCCATGGTTAATTCTTCATTTGATCATTGTCTCCTTTGTTAGTTTAATTTTTATTTTTGGTTTGTAACAGCTATGTCGGACCTAGATTGTGCGATTATAAAACGGGATGATAGTGTTAGTGTGTATTATGGAGTGCTAAAGATTTCGGGAAAAGAAATTAGCTCCACTTTCTTACCGTTTAAAGACGAAGAGAAAGCTTTGGAACTATACACACATTTAGTGGAGCATCAGGATTACTGGATATTAAGTTGCCATTCATCTTGTACGGTATCAAGATGAATGGCTGGTTGCACTAGAATATTTTAAAAATATCATAACATATTTTAGAGAAAAGATGGAGAGGTGGGAAAGTAGTAACCGAAATCAGCGTGAATGGTTCAATTACATTAGTGAGGATTTCGTTAATATATTAAAGTATGTGGCTTGTATATGGGCTAAAAGTAATAAGAGCATATACACTCAAGATCCGATAAAGTTCATATTCATCACTAATTTCGGTGGAGGGGTAAAGTTTTTACCCAATTTGAATGCATCTGACCAACCAATGGAAGGTGATTTTGATGAGTTGAAATATTTGATAAGCTACATCCTCAATATGCCATTCGAATCTGCTATCGAAAATTATGAGAATTTCAATATGCCGAATGAATTATCATTGTTTCTTAACCAGCTCAAATCTCAAAACTTGTAAGTTATCTTTCATATATTTATTTTAAAGTTCGATAACTCATATGTTCTACTTCATTAATTTCATAATATTTTTGTTTACTTATTTGAGTATGTCCAAATGGATAGGAAATACATGAGTCCCGCATTTCTACTGGGTGCGCCTTTATTTTGGAGACCTGTTGATAAGTTCCATTTTAATATAAATCCGGATCACATGATGAAGCGTGGAGAGATTAGGTGGCATCTTCTTGACAAACCCCTACATGTGTTGCAAAAGAAATATTCATGTGATTGGGTGTTGGAGGTGAAAAGTGATCCGGTGCTTAAATCTATATTCGAGCATGGAAATTTTAGTTACTCAACCTTTTCCTTTTCCTTTGTAGTACGGTACTGCTCTAATGTTTACCGTCATTATGACGACAATATAACACCCAATCACATGTATATTTCTTTTGCAACACATGTAGGGGTTTGTCAAGAAGATGCCACCTAATATCTCCACGCTTCATCATGTGATCCAGATTTATACTAAAATAGAACTTATCAACAGGTCTTCAAAATAAAGGCGCACCCAGTAGAAATGCGGGACTCATGTATTTCCTATCCATTTGGACATATGCAAATAAGTAAACTATATTATGAAATTAATGAAGTAGAACATATGAGTTATCGAACTTTAAAATAAATATATGAAAGATAACTTACAAGTTTTGAGATTTGAGCTGGTTAAGAAACAATGATAATTCATTCAGCATATTGAAATTCTCAAAATTTTCGATAGCAGATTCGAATGGCATATTGAGGATGTAGCTCATCAAATATTTCAACTCATCAAAATCACCATCCATTGGTTGGTCAGATGCATTCAAATTGGGTAAAAACTTTACCCCTCCACCGAAATTAGTGATGAATATGAACTTTATCGGATCTTGAGTGTATATGCTCTTATTACTTTTAGCCCATATACAAGCCACATCCTTTAATATCTTAACGAAATCCTCACTAATGTAATTGAACCATTCACGCTGATTTCAAGCATTACTTTCCCACCTCTCCATCTTTTCTCTAAAATATGTTACGATATTTTTTGAATATTCTAGTGCAACCAGCCATTCATCTTGATACCGTACAAGATGATGGCAACTTAATATCCAGTAATCCTGATGCTCCACTAAATGTGTGTAGTTCCAAAGCTTTCTCTTCGTCTTTAAACGGTAAGAAAGTGGAGCTAATTTCTTTTCCCGAAATCTTTAGCACTCCATAATACACACTAACACTATCATCCCGTTTTATAATCGCACAATCTAGGTCCGACATAGCTGTTACAAGCCAAAAATAAAAATTAAACTAACAAAGGAGACAATGATCAAATGAAGAATTAACCATGGGAACATCCTATAGCCAAACAAATTTACACAATACCATCTCCATTTCAAAAATTAGCGAACAAGTCAACTGCTAAAGTAAATAAGTCTAAACATGGTGGTTGCTAAAGTAAATTGCAATAGACTGTTACAACTCATTACCACCGCATTACAATGTCTAAATACGATTTCATGTTTTATATTTTATAGAGAATCAAACACTAATTCATATAGTTTGAGATTGTGAAGAGATAAAAAAATAAAATAAAGGTTCTACAATATCCAAGCAATATTAAAAGCGGCAGCAGAACAACATTAAAAAGGACAGTGAAACAGCACCAAAAACAACCTGCAAAATGTAATCAACCAACCAAAATGCCCAAATTTAAAGTACGGAAAAAGAATTAAAACTTTAAGTTGCCCCAAATGTAATAAAAGATAAAAAACACTTCAGATTTGAGAATACAACTTATTATGTGCTTATCATGCTTTCTCTCTATAGCTCGACTATCTTTCTTCGACATTATGTCATTCGGGTTCTTTTTAATGCTAACAATCAATCTAGCTAACATAGTTTGGTATAAGGGCAAATAATTTAAGCTGAAAATTAAAGTTACAAAGCTCGAGTCTTGAGAACTAGGATAATCCCATTCTGACCCTTAACAATTACCCATTTTTCTAAAAACTTAAATCATATGTAAATTAGTATGAATCTCCAACACCCTAAATCAATGGCAAAAAAAAAAAAGTTAATAGCTTTTGAGACACTTTAACATTGAATTCAAGTTTTAAATAATTGGGAACCTTTAAACAGTGAATTCCAACACCCTACATCAATGGCAAAAAAAAAAAAGGTTCAAGGTTTAAAAAAAATTGTTATCTCTAGTAAAGTTGAAGAACGTTTAAATAACTGGGAATTCAAACTTTTGAGACACTTTAACAGTGAATTCAAAACTTAAGGTATAATGCAGCCTGGCTATTTACTTTTAAATTAGGATTTTCCATTTTCGATAAAGAAATTTTAAACTAGAGTTTCTTCTCATATCAATTCATTCTATTATTTGAATGGGGCTTTTTTTTAATCTTATCTTGTCGCATACTACAGAAATCCTTGGACTGTGATTTTCTTCTGTATTGACTACAGTATAGAAAAGTTTATGCACTGCTTCTTCTGCCATTGCTGTCATTACTATTGTAATAGTGGCCTATATGACGTGTTCCAATAGTTGCCAATTTGTTAGGACTTTCAATAAATACAAATGCGGTTGACATTTGGTCTAATGGTATCTCCATGTATTATATCCTGTGTTGCAGTTTACCAATACAATAGCATAGGAGATCCTTACGGACATTCATAACAGTTCAAAGTAAGATTGCTGCAATCTTATGCTAATACTACTAAAGCAGAATATCTTGTAAACAGAAGAGGAAAGGAAAATTTTGAGCAAGAACCCAAAAAGAAAATTTGATTTACTGGCAACTTCAAGGACAAGTAGGATTGAATATAGAAGGGATTGAAAAAAACATAACTGGAATTGGATGAGATTGACCAGCGGCGGGACGGAGACAGTTGAAGATTGGAGCGGAGAAGGAGACAACAGTAGTGAGCGGCACAACGAAACCTAGGGATTTTTGGTGAAAATAGAAACTGAATATTAAAAATATATAATCCCGGGCTAAAAAATGCTTATAAATTGAATCATTAATTGGTAGAGAAAACAAAATCCATTCCAGGAGCCGAGGTGGAAAACAACAAGTTTTGTGTTTCCGTACACTATCGATGTGTTGATGAAACGGTACAAATCGAACCCACTTTTTGTCTCATTATTTTCGTCATTAAATTTCAATCAAAGGAAGAGACTTACCAGGTGGGAGGTGTCCCAGGCTCCACCACTGATCCCAGACGAGGAGGTCGGCCACGAGAACCGGACTGAGCCTGAGGGAAACGACCTACGATGATGACTGCAGCAACTGGTTAATTTTTTAGAAAACTGCGGCTTTTGGAAATGGAGACCATCGGAGAATGCTTGGGAAATGATTTAGGGTCTTTGGCTATATCTGACTGGAGGTTTTTTTAGTTATCTTAGGCTTCTTTTCTTTTGTTATTTTGCTTCTCTGTTATTTCTTTAATACTTTGTTATCATTCTGTTTTATTTAATGAAATTCCAGTCTGGTATTATTTCAAATACATATTTCAATTCTAATCTCACTGATTCACTGTGCAGAGTTGGGCTACAATAGCTGAGCAAGTTAGATCAGGGCTGAGCCACTACCCTAAGCTTAAATTAACTCAAGGGAAGAAGGTATAATCATAATATATGTCATTTTTCTTAAAAGAAGAAGAAAAAAACCATTATTTTATTTTATTTTCATTGATTCAACAAGGTATTAGAGATACGTACCACTTTCCAATGGGACAAACGAAGAGCCCTTGATTTTTTGTCGGAAGCACTAGGTGAATATATATATATATACACACATATATATATATATATAAACAAAAATTTCCGCCTTTTTAAATAATTATTTTATTACCTACTTAAATATAGTAGTAATTTTTTAAATTGAACAAGAGTGGATTAGGCCAGAAGTTCCATTAAAATTAAAAGGTTTGAGTAAAAATTTAGACTTAATAATTTAATTTGGACAAAAAAATAAAGTTCATTTAAAAATTAGGTTGAGCATCAAGTAAATTTTTTTTGGCCTAAACCTGACCCGACCTAAATTTGTAAAAAAAATTATTGTTATTTTGTCACTGTTTTGCTACTATTTCACTATTATATTACTATGTATTATTTGTTTGGATATTGTATTAGTCTTGTTTTATTATTAATTTTGTTACTATTTTATTTTTAAAGGTACTTATCTTAGTGTTATTTAAGTATAAAGATTTTTTTTTAATTTACTTTCAATTTGTTGATAAATATTTATTTTAATGTTTTTAATATATTTGATTTATTATATTTTTAATCTATTAATATATATAAAATAATAATATGAGCGAGTCGAGTCGGGCTCGAGTTTTAACTTTTTTTATTCGGACCAAGCTTAAACAAAAATTTAGACCTATTTTTGGTGTCAGGTCGAGTTGACAGGGCTTATAAAACAGGCCTGAAATTTTGTTAGTTTATGCCTAATAAAATTAAATTTGTTAGTTTGGTATTCTATTCCTATAGACTCCAATTGAAATTGTTTTTAAAAGAAAATGTTTTAAAATTGTTGAGGCACTTATAAGAGCAACGATACCAAGTATTTACAATTATGTCGATTACTGCTCAATGCTTCATAATTTGTCGTATTTGAAGTTAGCGTGAAAGTGTTGGATATAGATATGTATTTTATGTATCTATATTTAATTTTATTGTTTAAGCTTTTTACGCATGAAATATATATATTGAAGTTTAACAAGTACAAATATAAAATTCAAGAACTATAGTTGATAAATTATTACAAACTGATTATCCGAGTAATCATTAAATGGAGTCAAATTATTATAGTACAAATAAATTAAGAATTGGTATAATTTAGATTAAAACTAATAAAGTGAATTAACTAAAATATTGAGCATATGAAATGTTATAGCTTCATACTCATTTTTAAATATGTATTAAATTAGAATATTGTGCACAAATAATTCAAGATAAATGAAAAGTACATTTACTTTTTCTTAGTTCCATATTAGGAATTAGAATGATAGCAATGAATGTCCTTAAACTGGTAACTTAGACCTACCCATATGAAGCGTTTCTTTCTCTCTCTCTTTTTTTGGGGGCTAAGTTGAAGGATTTATTAAGAAAAGTAACAGTATGTTTGGTTGGGTATAATAGGAATAGATTACAGCCCAATTCAATGGGCCCACCACCAAACCAATGTTTGGTTGGCTGTAATGCCATTACAGCCTTATTCAATTCAGCCTCTATTCCTACTAAACACGCTGAATAGCATTTCGCGCCTTACCCACAGAATAGCCATTCAGAGTGTCTCAGTTTCAATTTTACCCTTCTCCCTTCCTCACGTCTGAAGCCGGCTTTCTTATAAAAATAACCCAAATAATTTAATTAATTGTCAAACCTTTTTAATTAAATACAAGAATGACTTGAAATCTACAGTAAAAGTTAATGGAGTCAAATGATTTGGTGCCACTAACATGCCACGTCAGCAGGGAGCATAAAAAATTAATTTTTTGGTGGAGCTATGTAAAATGACGCCACCTGTATGAATATCAGGGAAATACTGAAATTTCTGAAAATATGAGGGGACTAAAAAAAATTAACCATTTTTTGGTGGAGCCAATTAATATGGCGCAACCAGATTCCCTGTCTGCCATGTCAGTTTCTTTTTTTTTTTTTACTTTTTTACTTTTTTTTTATGTTGTCTTTTATGTTTATTTATTTATTTATTATTATTAAATTTAAAAATTTGAAATATTTTATTAATATATTAAATTAAATATTTTAATATTAAAGTAAATATATTTTACCCAAAGAAAAGCTATTTAAAAAATATAAACTAATTCACAAAATTTTAAATACTTATACCTAATAAAACCGAGTATTAAAAACAACTTTATAATATTACCAACTTTCATCGACTATATAATCCACAAGTTTGCCTTAAATATTAATGTCCACATCTTTCATGTGTTATTAAAATGCATACTTTATCCGGATGAAGTATGTATTAGCAGATTCACTAATATGATATATATATATATATATATATATATATATATATTTACGCATGTATCACATTACAAAATAAAAATTTAAATACTTATACCTAATAAAATATGTATCTCATTACAATAATAGTTATTTTCCAAAAACATATTGTTTTATAATTTTATGTCTTATTTAATATTTTAATTTAATTTTAATAATGCATACTTTACCGGATGAAGTATGTATTATGTATTAGCAGATTCACTAATATATATTAGTGAATCTGCTATCTATACTTCACCCGAGTAAATTATGCATTATTATATTAGTGAATCGCTAATACATACTTCATCCGGATAAAGTATTTAAAATTTTGTGAATTAGTTTATATTTTTTAAAATAGCTTTACTTTGGGTAAAATATATTTACTTTAATATTAAAATATTTACTTTAATATATTAATAACATATTTTAAATTTTTAAAGTTAATAATAATAATAATAAATAAATAAATTAACATAAAAGACAAAACAAAAAAAAGGTCAAAAAAGTCAAAAAAAAGAAACTGACATGGCAGGCAGGGAATCTGGTGGCTCCATATTAATTGGCTCCACCAGAAAATGGTTAATTTTTTTTAGTCCCTTATATTTTCAGAAATTTTAGTATTTCCCTGATATTTATACAAGTAGCGCCATTTTACATGGCTCCACCAAAAAATTAATTTTTTTATGCTCCCTGCTGACGTGGCATGTTGGTGGCGCCAAATCATTTGACTCCACCAACGTTTACTATAGATTTCAGGTCATTCTTGTACTTAATTAAAAAGGTAGGTCATTTTGATAATTAATTAAATTATTTGGGTTATTTTTATAAAAAAGCCTCTGAAGCCTCTTCTCTTTTTCCTTCTTTTTCCCATTTCCTTCCAGCCTTCTTGTTAAGGTTTCGATCGAAGAATAGGCAGCTATTGAATCCACTGCTAGAATGGAAGAATCCCCTGCACATGAAAAAGGATGTGACGATTGGTTTAGGCTTTCTTTGGCCTAACTGATCGAGGGTGTGGTAGGCTTTTTTCGTGGTAGAAGAGGAAATCTTAGAGAAAATAGCCAAACAAGTTCAACCCATTATGCATAAGCATAAATAGAGGGTCAATCTCCTCTCAGAATTCTGGTATCTTTATCAATTTTATTCATTTTTGTATCTTTGATTCTGTTAAAGAGAATGATTTTTTTCTTCAATTGTGCTGAATTCTTTTTCTTCAATTATGATTGATGGAAGAATGGGTATTTACTGGTTATACTCTTTGAAATTCAAGCGCTTTTCTTTTATGGCATTGAGATGTGTTTTATCAATGCTGAAGCACGATGCCGAAGGCAAATAATGCATTGAAAGAATTGTGAAGTGTTTGCATGCTTTATCATACTAGAAGTTACTTTGGCTTGACTTTCAAAAATTATACTGAATTTAGTTTTGATTTTTTTTTTCATATTGATAGTCCGAATAATCCAGCTTTGCTTGGGCTAAATGTGGGAGCTGGCATCCACGTGAAGTTAAGGCTACAAAGATCGAACCGGGATTGGGATTTTTATCCCTTCGATCAAGTTCTTGATACAATGCTTCACGAGCTTTGCCATAATACTCATGGTCCTCATAATGCTAGTTTTTGCAAGCTCTGGGATGAGCTTAGAAAGGTCCGTTTCTATTCTTTTAGATAGTCCCTAATCATCATTTTCCAGTGCCAAATGTTGTTTCATGGATGGTTCATGTCTATATTACTAATTTTCCTGTTAAGACTTGTTTAAGTTCATGCTATTGTGTTAGAACCATATAAGCCCATCAAATGAAAGATTCTGGCGTGTGAGGATCAAATCGTTAATAAATGTGACTGGAGGTTCTCAAGATGTGCCTATATATGGATTCACAGTTAAACATTATCTATGTGGAAAAGGGAGAGCTTATGTTAGTTGAATAATTTGATTATTGGTTACAATGTATTTAAGCCCTATGTTAGTTTTAATCCATTTGGGATGCATGTCTTACTTGGAAAATTGGACTAATCTTTGCTCAATCAGTGTTCCTTCTGCATGTTTCCTCATTGTTGTCTATTTACTTGTGTTTCTGGAATTATTACAATAAAACAGGGGCTAGTTAAGGTTTTAAGAAATGCACCTTTATTTTTATCTTAGGTATCCTAAAGATCTTGATATATGAAGATAATTTAGAGAATCTATATTTAAGTAGCACATGCTGGTTTTAATGTCTTTGTATATTTTTCCTTGTTATATCCATGTAGGAATGTGAGGAGCTCATGTCAAAAGGAATAACTGGCACAGGGGAGGGGTTTGATCTTCTTGGGAGGCGCTTGGGTGGATTTTCCCGACATCCTCCACTCTCATCTCTTCGTCAGACTGCATCAGCTGCAGCAGAGAACAGAGCACGCTTGGGGTCTCTGTCACCTTCTGGACCTAAACGTCTTGGTGGTGACAGCACCATTAGGGATGCGCTTAGTCCTATACAATCAGCTGCAATGGCTGCTGAAAGGAGATTGTAAGATGATATCTGGTGTGGTTCCCATTGCTCTGACATTGCTGGGGATGAAGAAAGCTGTGCTGATACTCTGCAGGATCATTTGGACTTGGATCAGGGAGGAGAGAGATTGAATATCAATGATGTTTCCAGCAGACATGCTTTTGGTGGAATCTCTCTTAAACGAAGGCATGGGCAAGATATTTTGTAACGACCCGAATTTTACCGTTACCGAAAAAGTGTATTTTCGGGTCTCCATTTTGAAAAGCATTAAGTAAATATTTATTAAAAATATTTACTAAGTAAAATGAGTGGTTAATTAGAGTTTAATTAAGTGAATTTAATTTAATGAAGAGTAATTAAGAAAAAGGACTAAATTGAATAAAGGATGAAAGTTAAATTGTAGATTAAAAGAAAATGAAGAGGACCAAAATGGCAATTATGCCATTTGTCCTAAGTGAGGCGGTGTACCGTGAAGAAAATCTAAGATTTTTTTTATGTTTTAATTATATTATATTATATTATATTATATTATATTATATATAAACATAAGAAACAGAATGAAATGGAAACGAAACAGAGAAGAACAGGGAGAAAGAAAGGAAAGAAAGAAAGAAAGGGAGAAAAGGGAAAATTGATGTTTTGAAGCTTTAAACTTTAATTGGTAAGTCAATTTAGCCATTTTTACTTAATTTTGATGTTTTAGAAGTTTTAGAACAAAGTTTTGATGAAATTAAGTTAATATTTTGAAGTTATTAGATTTCTAGATATTGTCCATGTTAAATAAAATGATGAATTAAGGGCTAAATTGATAGAAATTCAAGTTAGAAATGATATAATGATTGAATTGTAAAGTGATTCATAAGTTTTATGCTTTAAGGACTAAATTGGAAGAATTTCAAAATTATGGTCTTATGATGAAAAATAGATAATTATGTCTAAGTTTGGTTAAAATTGAGTAGAAATAAAGTATGAATTAAGATAGAAAAGTAAGTGAATTTAGTTAGAATTAAATTGAAATTAAAGTAAATCAACATTTTGTATTGGACAGCAGCAGTAGTCTAAGTTTGAAAAATCATCAAAATTGTAGAAATTGAATTAGAGGATGAATAAAATATAGAATTAAAGATTATTGAGTCTAGTTTCTTATAGAAGAAACTATATAAGCAATTGAATTGTAAATTATGAGATATAATAAATTTTGTGAAACAAGATCAGAATGAATTCGGATTCCCCTATTCTGACTTTGGAAAATCACCAAAAATTGAATAAAAATAATTAGAGGCTTAAAATTATATGTTTAGAATCCCTAATGAGTCTATTTTCATTAGAAATCAACGAGAATGTTATCCGAGTTCTGTACTGTGAGATAATTAATTTTTAGTGAAGAAGGGACGAAACTGTCAGACAGCAGAATAGGGGTGAATTTAAAGAATAAACTGTACTTAATGGCTAAACCAAAAATTCTGAAAATTTTATTGTAAGAAGATTTGTGAGTCTAGTTTCAGGAAAAATTAGCGGATCTTAATTTAGAATTCTATAACTCAAGATATGAATTAGTAATGTATTAATGATTATGAATTGTATTAATTTCGTAGTCAATGTGGTACCAGAAATCTCGGCTAAGAAAGGACAAGACAAAGTCAACGGGGGTTAGCTCGAAAATTACGGTTTGTATTTCTATAATCCGAACCTGATACTTAATTGTTGAATTTATTTCTTAATATGTATATTAAGTGTTTTGAAGCAAGAATTATTGTGTTTTGCAAATGAAATGGATTGATATAGTATGTGATGAATTTATTGAATTTATATTGATTGAATTAGGCGTATATATATATAGATATATATATTGAATATTGAATATATATTGATTATTTGAATTGAATTGAAATATAAATTGTTTGAAAATTTTAAATATGAGATTTGTGATATTTGGATATTTGTTATTGAAAAGTGAATTGAATTGTATTGAATTATGAATTTATGTGATTAATTAAAATGTGTATTGATTGAAAAAATTGAAAGTGAATTGAATACCCTATTAATGATGATCGGGCTGAGTCGGACATAGTTGGCATGCCATAGGATTGGAAGTGTTCAGGATTCTTCAACCTCGAGTCGATGAGACACTGGGTGTCACTATATTTCTTCGGATAGATTCGATGAGGTCTTGGGTACCAACTTTACTTGCTAGGCCGATGAGA
The DNA here is from genome assembly GCF_025698485.1 of Gossypium arboreum. Lineage (NCBI taxonomy): Eukaryota > Viridiplantae > Streptophyta > Magnoliopsida > Malvales > Malvaceae > Gossypium > Gossypium arboreum. The sequence continues at coordinate 136,062,104 of NC_069075.1, forward strand.
CACTGGGTGTCAAATATTGCTTGAACTATCCGATGAGGCCTTGGGTGCCATATTGGTGTGTTTGGTTGGATCCGAGTATCTGCCAAGGTCCGAGTCTTGTTATGAGGGTAAATAAGTGAAAAGATAAGTCGAGTGAATTTGATTGATTGAGCTATTGGAATGAAATGAGAAATTGAATTGAGAATTGAAATTGAGATATGAGATTGAAAACATGAACCAAAAGGTTCATGAAATGAGTAAAGTTCAAATGGATGATGATTGATGTTAGAATGAATTAAAATGGTATATTGTATAGAATTTATACGGTTAAGTAAATGAAAAGAATTGAACAAATATGTTATTGTGTTTGTTATATGACTTGTATAGAATTTATATGGTAAGTAATTGAAATTTTATCTATAAAACAAATAAATGAATACTTATAATTGTTATTGTGATTTTAAGTTTAATTGTTATATTATTAAGTGTTCGGATTATAGAAATACCACTGAGTATACCATACTCACAGACGGTTTGTTTGGTCTTGCAGTCTAGTAAAGATAGAACGTTGAATCAACATCCCGATTCGATCCCGAATTCATTAAGGTAAAGTGTGTTAACTATTGGTAATGGCATGTACCTAGGATGTTTTATGAGAGTAATTTAGGTTGTAGATGTACTCATGAAATGAGTAAATTATGGTTGGCAACTGTATGTAGTATGAATTTTGAAATTTACTAAAAATTTGTAGTGATTCTAAATTAGTCTCGAATTGAATTTATTGTTCATATTGGACCATGAGGGCCCATTAAAGGGACGACATCTTAAAACTAGGATGTGTGTAAATATTTATTTTAATTAATGACCAAAATTGGATTGTCTTGTTGGTAATGTCTCATAACCCATTTCGATGACGGTATAGAGTTAGGGCGTTACATATTTATTCGAGGAATATTTCTAGGAACATATGAATATTATGTATGGATGTGAAATATAATTCTTAAATTATTTATTATTTCTTATATTTTATTTTTATTGTAGAATAATCAAATTATTTATTTCACTAATGATATTTTAGCACATTATGTAGTACAGTTTAAAAATAATAAAGTAGATTATATATTATTTTTATAGTATTATAGATTATGATTTTTAATTCATATAATAATAATTATATTAAGAATTTTATTAAATTATATATTATTTTATTAAATTATATTTAGTAATAATTATGTTAAAATATGATTAAATTATTTATTATTTTATTAAATTATTTTTAATAATAATCTTATTAAAATTTAATAATAATAACAATAATCATCTACCTAAAAAAAATTTTGCTAAGGGTATTCTGGTCATTTTAGTTTTTTTATTATTCTATTACAACATCATTCAATTCAACCAAACACAAGAATACTATTACAGTTCTATTCCATTCCATTCAACCAAACAGTTGAATTACTTATTACAGCTCTATTCCATTACAACTCTATTCAATTACAGTTCTATTCCATTACAGTGAACCAAACGTTCCTAAGTCTGAGAAGATTTTACACCACATATCTTTAGTCTAAAATTTAGAGTGTAGATCTCAATTGGGTTTCTTCAATGATGTGTACTCTTTTATCTGTTATGTATATGAAGTGGGAATATGTTGCAGTTGTAGATGATAAAACTTTTTGCATGTCATATTTTGTACACCAATGGAGCTAAAGCACTCTATTGTTATCAGGTTGATGGAGATCGCTGCATGTGATAAGGGTTTCCACCATCGACCTTCAAATATCATAAACTTGCGTTCATGTCCTTTATAAAGTTGTAAAATCATATGATAATAAAATTATATTTTAACCCCTTTAAAAGGTTTATAATTCAATTTTAACTCATTTTCATTTCTGGCATCCAAGTTCAGCATCTTTTGTAGAGGAATTTTGGAAAGGCAGCAACTAATTAAATCATCCACTTCCCTTTTGTTCTTTCATATCTTAAAACTAGCACTTTCCTCTCTCACATGCAAACACCGTCACAATGTTTGACTGATATATTCAAATGTGAACATCGATATGATTCTCCAAATATATATAAAAAAAATATTTATATCAAATATTAGTCTAAATACAAATATAACATTGTATAAGAATTAAGATCATTCTCTTAAAGCTCTTCACTGGAATGCATTATTACATTGGGATAAAGTCGTTATCTTGATTTCATATTGTGCTCTTTATAAACAAGAATCAAGTTCTCTACCATATCACATTTTTCCCATACTTCCTTTTTCTACCTAATTTCACAATCTCATTTCTGGCATGTGTAGCTATCGATTTGTCTATTTTTCTTTACATAACTTCATTTCAACCATTATGGGAAATTTCCTTCTTTTTACTATTACATATTGTAATTAAATTATAGATTAAATCCAACTAAGCCTAATTACATGAATCAATTTAATTATATTTATATATAGAAACTTGTTGGAAATACTAGAAAATACGTGTAATTGATTGTGTATCCGTATAAGAGTTGGTATATAATATAGGGTAAACTCGGTAAGTTTTTGTTTTATGTATATTTCAAGTAAGGAGGGTAAAACTTGATTTTGATTTAAAAAATTTAAAAAAATAAATTTCGAGTTAATTGAATTGATTTATTCTCGAATAAATAATACAATTTCGATTTTAAATCGAGCTAAATGTTACAATTTGAATAACTCGAATCATTCGAATAATGAGATATCTTTTTATCTGTGTAAATTTTGAAAATAAACAAATTAATTTTTATGTCAACAAAATTACAAAAAAAATTCAAAATAATTTTAAATTTCAAAATATTTATAAAAATTCAAAAGTTTATATATTTTAAAAATTATAATAATTTTAAAAATTTAAATTATATAAAAATTAAAATTTTCTAAAATAATAATTTTGAAGTCTTAAATAACTTAATTAATTGTTCAATTTTATCATACTAAAGTATCTTATTTATTATTATTATTATTATTTTACTTTGAAAAAGTTTTAAAAAATATATATGGTTTCAAATTTATGTGTTCTAATATAGAATTAGTTATATCGTAACAAGATTTTAAATTGACATATTTAATTTTTAATTTAACTCGAATAATTTCACTCGAGTTAAAATGATAAAATAGGATTAAATCAACTTGATTAATTCAAAAAATTTTACTCGATTCAACTTGATTTAATCAGATGCTCACCCCTAATTTCAATTGCTTATACGCATTGGTAATTTGTATGTTAATTTTAGAATGATGGTTTTTGCATGTGGTTTTAGTTTATTTTTTAATAATATATTTTATAACTTTTAAAAATATATTTACTAATTGAATAAAATTAGTGTGATTTATAATAAAAGTTTATTAACTTTGAAAAATAATTAAGAGAATAAAATTGTATTTTAAAAGTAATGAAAAAAATGATAGTAAAATATTGAGAGATTAGATAAAATAGTTTGTCGAGTCAAAATTTCACCTAAATCATTATTTTAATATTTTATTGTCTTTGATATAATATTCTACAACACAATGGTATATAATATTCATAATTATGTAAATATTATTAAAAATAAATAATAATAAAACTATCGAATATCAAATAATAATGAAAATCATATATTTCTTGAGATGGAAACAAAACATATTAAATAATACTAAAATATTATTTTTCCAATAATTATTTAGATGTAATTTTAAAGCGAAAATGCCTTACTAATACATATATTTATAGTACTAAATATTAGCTTTAATTGGTATATAACTGTAATACTAATTAACTAAAAAGTAATCTAAAATGATAATATAATTTAATATGGATCCAAATTTTAATTAAATGATATTAACTATTACACTCATAATGAAAACACTATTAATAAAGTTTGATATAATGAAAAGTAATAACTTTTTAATAATTTAATCAGTTGAAAAGTTATTTCAATCTTTAGCACTTTTGAATCTAATTTCCTGAATATTTATATTTTAAAATATTTAATATTTAATTCAGCAAAAATAAAATATCTGACATTTAATATTATTAAAATATTGCATCAATAAAGGAATCTTTTATTATATCAATGTGATAATCGGCAAAAGCTTCATCAACTTATTTTAATAGACTGGAAATATATCATAATAGTCATGAAAAATTAATGCTTTGTTTTTGAGATATGACCTTCCCCATCCAATACATCAACTTCCCAATTTAATTCTAAAAAACTATTGAATAGATGAATCTAAATTTGTCCTTATTCAGTTCGATTCGAAGACCCGTTCGAAAATTAAGAGGGTTTGGGCAAAAAAATAAAATTTATTTTTTAAATGAACTAGGTCTTGAATAGGCTTTTTTGGGCCCGACCCGAATTTATAAAAAAATTGTTACTATTTTTTACTGTTTTGCCGTTATTTTTTATTATTTTACTATCATTTAGCTATTATATTACTACTATTTGTTGCTATTGTTTGGATATAGTATAACTCATGTTTTATTATTAATTTTACTACTATTTTAGAGGTATTTGGTTGCTAAGTTGCACTTATATTAGTGTTATTTAAGTTTTTTTTTTGCTTTTTTTTCATTTGCGAGGAAACATTTATTTTAATGTTTTCAGTATATTTGATGTATTTTATTTTTTAAATTTATTTTTATATAATAATAATATTAAAAATTTTAATGCAGGCCAATTCGGGATTGGGTTTTAATATTTTTATCTGAGTCGGGTTTAAGCAAAGTTTTAGGCCAATTTTTCAGGTCGAACCGAGCTCGGGCATAAAAAGTAGGCCTAAATGTTTTACTTGACCCAATCCAAACTCAACCCAACTCGACCCATGAACAACTCTAAATCAACTTTACAATTCAGTTCTGGAAAATGATTGAATAAATCAACCTTTCTAATTCAGTTCTAAACAATGATTGAATTGATGAACCTTACAATTCACTTCTAGAAAATAATTGATCACCTAAAGACTTAAACATGAAGACACAAATGGGTGCAAAATTATTTGAGAAAAAGAAAATATGAAAACAAAAATAGAGTTTCTCATTTCATACACCATCTTAAAGAAACAAAATGACTACTTCGAAAACATAAAGCCCATTGAATAAGTTTAAAATGACAACATGGAAGGTAGAGTCATTCAAAAAATTAATTAGACACTGCTTTGTATCAAGACAACTTAACTATTATAAGGGTACATGACTTTAACTCGATTATATGAATTTTGTAATTGTCTTAGATGAAGATGTTAACGATCATTGGTGGTAACTGTTCGACAGTGGCAACACTGTAAAGGTGTTACACTGGAAAGCATTTTAGCATATGGGAATTTCAAAATCTTGATTGGGGAAATCTAGACTCATTTATGGTTTTACGAATCAATAGATTGAAGCTAAAGGATTGGTTGTCCTACTAGTGACTATGGGAGATGGGGAACACATAGTCATGGTTAATGCATAGTTCCTGGTGGTAGATTAGCTTTCAACATACAACGCCATATTCGGGCGACCTTAATAGAGAAGACAAAAATGATGTTGGCCACCTTCAGCTTAACGGTCAAGTTCTCAACTCTTTAGAGAACCGGTTATATAAAGGTCAACCAGCAGACAGCAAGACATTATCACATTTTATCACTGCAAATGTCACAAAATGGCCCCTTAGAAAACAAGGCTAATAGAAAAGAGGATACGGTAAGGCCTGTCCAGATGAATATAGACAACCAGGTGAATCTCTTAGATAAAACCACTTTAAGTTTGAAAAGTTTAGACATTGAGCTAGAACTGAGTCTATACAAGGTAGAATTAGCTGAGTAAATTGAAGCATTCTCCCTTTTTGAAGGTAAGGTAGATAAAGTACTAAGATTGCAACAAGTCTTCGTAATTTGGAGAGAAGGGCCTTAATGCAATTGTTAAGAAATGTTAGAGTATGTGAATACATTAGGTTGTTAGTCTGTTATCAAGTCTGGTATATTGTTAGTGGATTAGTTAGCAGTAGTTAGTCACACTTACTCATGTATATAAGTCATATCTTTGTACTGATATAAGTAGATAATGAATACAAAGATTCAGTCATTCTTTTCAATATTTTTCTTTGTTATCTAGTTTTATAGAGTTGCTAACATGGTATCAGTCGCCTGATTTCCTAAAAGTCCTTCTTGCTGCTGATCCATGACCAATTCTGCTAATTCTATACTGCTAACCGTGGTAGTCCCACATTCTTCAACTCTTGTTTGGTTCAGAAGTTTCCTCATCATGATACGGTGAAATTGGATAAAGGAAATTTTGTGCAATGGCAACAATATATACAATTAATAACTGAAGGATATGAGTTGCTTGGATATTTAGAAGGGACGTTACCTACTCTGCATCGATTTGTCGCTTCTTCTGATGGTGTTCTAATTCTGATGGTGTTCTAACTCTGAATCTTGATGCCTCTCTATTAATTCAGTAAGATAAGCTTCTTGCTTCTTGGTTACTTTCAACCATTAGCTCTTTCTTGTTGTCTTATTTTACAGTTGTAAAATCAGCATGTGATGTTTGAAGCACGGTCAATCGTCTCTTCGTCGCTGTCATTAGAGCAAAGATATCATGAATAAGGCATGAACTTCACTCCATCAAGAAAGGCGTCATATCCGTCAAATAGTATGTAGCTAAGATACAGAATACCTGTGCTTTTCTCGAGGCATCTAGATTTGCGATACTAAAAGTGGAAAAGGTGAAGATTATCCTTTTCGAAATCACGTTGGACTATGACACTGTTTTAACATTAGCCTCGTTCTTAATTGAATCTCTCCCTCTACAAAATCTTATTGATGTGCTTATGGAGTTTGAGAGTCATCAAACTTGTGCAGTGACCGTCAAGTCCTTTCATGCGCATCTGGTTGAAGCTGCTCAAACGACACCAGTGGCGGACCCCGTACGTAGTGGCCGTTGATCTTCTTCTGCTTGTAGGCAAGGTTTTCGATCCCTGATCCAATACCAGATCTATGGTAGATATGACCATATGATGCAAAGATGTTATTACTGTTTTGATCATGAATACGATGGCCCATCTACTCCGACCATGGCGCCATCCGGACACGCTGGTTAAAGACCGCGTGAAGAAAACTTTGGCTAGCTCGGATGGTGGTTGTCAGCTCGCGGTGGTTCAGTCTCATTTGGTGGGCCTAGACGGTACATCGACCCTTCGTTAGTGGCCTCGATGGCGTTTTCACCTGGCCCTTTGTGAGGAAATTTACAACTTAACCTTTCTATGCCTACTCAGCCACCTACTAGGGTTTCTAACCCTTTTACCACTACTTATGCTACTAACACAGGCCACATGGTTGGGCCTGTTGATAAACCAGGCCGGTCTTATGGTGCTCCTTCAATGCCTTCAATACCGCCAGCCTTAGGTCATTAAATTGGGCCATATACTTTTGGCTATTATAGTGTGTTTAGGCCACATACTTCAGGCCATGATTTTGGGCCATATGGTAAGTCGGCTAGTATGGACCCAACTGCTAGCCAAAATAATAGGTTGACTGCCAACCTTGTTGGGCTTAAGACCATTGATAATAATTTCGTACAAAATCATGGTATGCTATGGCAAACTAAACCGAGCACATTTATTCATGATTTTGATGCCTCGCCATGCGTTGGCTTACCTCGTATTCCTGATTTTAATGCATCTGATTTTTTAAGCACTTCTGGGACCAATGCTAATACAACTCAATATGGGTCTACTTTTGATAATAAAAATTCTTATATTCCTATGCCTATAGAAACCACATCTTGGTATCCTAACTAAAGGGTTACACATCATGCCTGTCGAGAGGCCACCGCTTTGCACGAGTTCATGCCGTACTCAATTACATCTCTTCTCCTTATAGGTGATGGGACTCCTACAAAAAAATCGTGTGTTGGGTATTCTAATTTACTTACAATGAGTAAGATGCTTCATCTGTCTAATGTTCTATGTATTCCAAATATACGGAAGAATTTATTATCTGTATCTCAGTTTACTAAGGATAATAATGTGTTTTTTGAATTCCATCCATCTTATTGTGTTGTTAAAGACATCCCGACTCGAGAAATTTTGTTGCGGGGCCACACTCATAACAGGTTCTATTATTTTTCATTGGTTCATTTGCCTCATCTGTCAGTGATTCCTATGTCCTCAACATAACCTACAAACTTTCAGTGATGGTGATAATGTGTTTGCTTTATGACACCCAGACTTGGTCATCCGTCTATTTCAATTGTTAAAATTGTTCTTGATAAGTGCCAAATTATCTCAAATAAAATATGTCTTGATAATATTTGTATTGCATGTCAAAAGGGGAAACCTTATAATCTGCCTTTTTCAAGTTCTGCTATTGAATATAATAATTTTTTTGACTTGGTTATCTCTGACTTTTGGGGCCCGGCATCAGTTGTATATGGTAAAACTTGTATTATATTTCGTTCATTAACATGTATAGTCGGTTTACTTGGATTTATCTCATTCAACGTAAGTCTCAGCCAGCGGAGTGTTTTTTTTTAGTTCCAGAATATGATCCAGACTCAGTTTAGGAAAGGCATTAAAAGTTTTAAAGTGATTGGTTGGTGAGTATCGTGCATTCACAACAGTTCTGGCTAATCTTGGGATACTTCATCGTCTATCCTACCCACATACGTCAGAGCAAAATGGAGTGGCTGAGCGAAAACATAGACACATTGTTGAAACTGGTCTTACTCTCTTAGCCCAAGCCAATCTGCCCATGGATTACTAGGGTTATGCATTTTGCAGTACCATTCATCTCATAAATTGTCTACCTGCTCCAATCTTGAAATGACAATCTCTATATCAGATCCTTTATGGTCATGAACCTACATATGATTATTTAAGGGTGTTTGGGTGCTACTGTTTTCAGTATCTACGTCCGTTTACAAGCCCCAAGTTGGATTTTCATTATCAGCTGTGCGCATTTTTGGGATATAGCTCTCAACATAAAGGGTATCGCTGCCTCACACCAGATGGTAAGATAATTGTTTCTCATCATGTTGTTTTTTATGAACGATAATTTTTGTTTTCTTCACCTACTATGACCACAATTAATCTTAGCCTGACTGTCTCCACGTACGTTCCTCGTGTTAAGTCTACTGTCTCCCATCCTACTATGACAATCAAGAGACCCACTATTGCTTCGTCTTCTCATCCTCACTATAGTTCCATACAGTCCTTGACCGAGTTAGGGACTACTCATGAAGAGTTCTAGCCCTCGGTCTCAACAAACGCTGGTGGTTCATTTGCTCAGGGATCTGCTCCGGGTCTGGTCTCTTCGGTTCCTCCGTCTATTGCGCTGGGGAATACTCATACTATGGTTACTAGATATAAGGTTAGGATTTTTAAACCTAAGGCTCTGTCTGTTGAAGTCGTTGACTATGTCCCATACACGGTTGAGGAGATGCTTGCTAATCTAGAGTGGAAACTCGTAGTTCAAGCTGAGTTTAATGCTCTTATAGCTAACTCTACTTGGGAACTTGTTTCTCTACCCCATGGACGGAAGGTAATAGGGTGTAAGTGGCTTTTTAAGATAAAGAAAAATCTTGATGGGACTATTGCTCGACGAAAGGCTCGACTGGTCACGAAAGGTATTCTTAGGTTTTTGGGTATGATTTCAAGGAAACGTTTAGCCCAGTGGTCAAACCTGCGACTATTTGAACCATATTGATGATTGTTGTCTCTCATAGTTGGCAACTTCGTCAAGTCGATATCAATAATGCTTTTTTAAATGGTGATCTCACTGATAACGTATTCATGCAACAACCTCCAGGTTATGTTTAGTCTGGTTCGGCTAGTGAACAATTGGTATGTCGTCTGACAAAGGCATTATACGGGTTACGTCAAGCGCCACGTACCTAGTTTGATAAATTGAAGTGGTTTCTTATTTCTACCGGATTTCTCGTATCCAAGTCTGATGCGTCTCTATTTGTTCATGTAACGAATGAATTTGTCATCTATGTTCTGGTTTTTATGGATAATATTATTGTTACAGGGAGTACGACTGACAGTATAAATGGTTTTATTCAGCTATTACATAATGAGTTTTCCCTAAAGGACCTAGGGGATCTCTATTATTTTTTAGGTATTAAGGTCACTCAATCTTCCACTAAGAGCCTACACTTATGCTAGTGCAAGTACATCAGAGATCTTCTTGGCAAGAGCTCATTGACTAATGCAAAGAGTGTTTATACACCAATTATCAGTTCGTCCATGTTGTCTAAAGATGAGGGCGAGCGTCTTGTTGATCCTACAAAATATCGAAGTCTTGTTGGTGCACTTCAATATGTGGTCTTGACCTAGCTTAATATTGCTTATGTTGTGAATTGTGTGTGTCAGTTTATGCATGCGCCTACTTCAGTTCATTTGGTAGCTTTAAAAAAAAATCTTACGGTATTTACGCAGGACTGTTGATCATGGCCTTATTTTTCATCCATTCAACAGACTACCTCTTATTGGTTATGTTGATGCCAACTGGGGCTTACATTTTGATAATCGCCGGTCTATGACAGGATATTGTATGTGTTTTGGTGATACGCCAATCTCGGTGTTCCAAAAAAGCAACAAGTTATTTCTCGATCAACAGCAGAAGCAGAATATTGAAGTCTTGCTGCAGCTACAAGTGATATTACATGGTTAGTCTCCTTACCAACGGAGTTACAAATTCATTCTGTCGATTCCCCTATTGTTTAGTGTGACAATTCTAGTACAGTTGCGGTTGCTGCCAATCTGGTCTTACACTCTAAGTTCAAACATGTTGAACTTGACCTATTTTTTGTTTGTGAAAAGATAGCTAATAGTTCGCTTATTGTCGGTGAGGTACCAGCCTGTGACCAGGTTACTGACATTTTTACAAAACCCTTGTCTATCTCTTTGTTTACTCAGTTCCGTAATTTGCTTCGGGTTTTACCTATTGAGAAGTTGGGTGAATGTTAGATTATGTAAATAAGTTAGGTTGTTAGTCTGTTATCAAGTTTGGTATATTGTTAGTGGATTAATTAGCAGTAGTTAGTCACACTTACTCATGTATAAGTCCTATTTTTATATTGATACAAGTAGATAATGAATACAAATATTCAGTCATTCTTTTATCAAGTTTGGTATATTGTTAGTGGATTAATTAGCAGTAGTTAGTCACACTTACTCATGTATAAGTCCTATTTTTATATTGATACAAGTAGATAATGAATACAAATATTTAGTCATTCTTTTCAATATATCTCTTTGTTATCCAGTTTTATAGCGTTACTAACAAGAAGAAATGTCGGCATCTTTACATAGACCGTTGTAGATATGCCAGGTACCAATCCATTGATGATCATCCACTCTCTTAATGTAGACAATTCGGCAAAATTAGTCAAGCAAAAAAAAAGAAATTTATAGATTGAAAAAATCCAATGAGCTAGAAGAAAGGTAAGTAAGCTCCTCATTATTGGCTTCATCTAAGAGATGGTTTATCCAACTTGGTATAAAATGTAATAATGGTCAAGAAACCCAACGAAAATTAGAGAATGTGTATAAATTTTACCAACCTCAACAAGTCATGCCCAAAGGAAAGCTTTCCTCCCTCTTCTATTGACAAGTTAGTATATTCAACTATTAGCCATAAATACTTGAGCTTTATGGATGCATCTTTAAGACATAATGAGATTCAAATGGACCCCAATGATCATGAAAAAAACTTCTTTTATACAAAAGATAGTTTTTTATATTATAAGGTGATATAATTCAAGTTGAAGAATATAGAAGCCACATACCAAAGGATGGTAAATAAGGTTTTCAAAAAGAATATTGGTTTAAGCATGGAGGTTTATGTTAACTACATGATGGTCAAAAGCACTATCATGGACCAACATCTAAAAGATTTACAAGAAGTGTTTCAAGTGTTGCATTTCTATGACATGAGGTTGTATCTTGTGAGGTACGCCTTTGGAGTAGGAGAAGTTCTTAGGTTTCTTAATCTTTAGTAAGGGTATAGAAGCCAATCTAGAGAAAATAACAACTATTTTAGAAATAAGCCCCCTCAAATAGTCAAAGAGGTGCAGAGGTTAACAGGAAGGATAATGACCCTCAATAAATTTGTTTCAAAAATGGCTGAAAAATACCTTCCGTTGTTCAAAACTCTTCATACAACACCATTCCAGTGGACCCTAGAGTGTCATAGATCATTTGTAGAGCTGAAATCATTTTTAAGCTCACCTCTCAAAAGCTAAAGGATAAGTTACATGTATACTTTTAGTGTATTATGTTAGTCGTATCCTCTACAATGGTGAAGTTAACTATACACAGATTGAGAATATTGTGTTCATTTTGGTTGTAGTTGTTAAGAAGTCGAGATAGTACTTCCAAGCCTATTTGATCTTAGTGTTATCTGGTCAACCGTTAAAAGAAGTCCTATAAAGAATAGAGTCATCGGGAAGAATGTTTAGGTGAAGCATTGAGCTCGTCGTATTTGTATTAGATTTTCTCTCACGAAAGGTCATCAAAGCTCAAGTATTAACAAAATTTATTATTGAATGCTCCTTTCTTCATCACAAGAAAATAGGGATTAGGATATAGCAGAGAATTAACCAATACAGGCAACCTTTAGATAGACAAATGAGTCAAAACATGTGAATTGGGCAAGCCCCTTGCTTGAAGCTTGGTGGACTCTATTTATAGATGTTTCAATCGGTAAGGACGAAGTTGTTCCTGGAGTCTTGCTCATAAACCCACAACGCAATGAGTAGCAATATGGCTTATCTTTTTAGTTTAGGATCTCTAACAATGTGGCAGAGTATGATGCATTAATGGCAATACTTGAACTAATAGTCCAACTTAGGGACAAAAAATACAAGTATATATAAATTCTCAAGTAGTGGCCAATTAGGTAACTGTGGAAACGAGGTTAAAGAGCCTACCTTCACCAAATACCATCAATAGGTTACAAGCTTTTTTTAAGGTTCCAGACCATCAACCTGTAACAAATAGCCTACAATAAGAATTCATGAGTAGATGTATTATCCAAACTCACAACTACAATTGAGGTTCAACAAAGGGGTAAGATATTACTCTACCATCATGTCCATCCAAGCTATGTCTAACGGCAAGTGTACTATCTTGATGAATGACGCAATTGGATGACATTAATCATGAAATTCTTAACAGGTGAAAGAAGCCATTGAATTCTAAGAACAGGTGAAATTGAAAAACCAAGTTATGAGTTACATACTTATTAATAATGTATTATATAAGAAGAGTTTCTCTTAGCCCCTACTTTGGTGCCTAGGTCCCAATAAGGAAAATTATGTTCTATGAGAAGTTCACTAGGGCATTTTTGGATATCAAATAGGTAGAAAGTCACTTGCCAAAATATTTTAAGGCAAGGTTATTACTGGCCAACCATTAACAAGGGCACCTTAGACTTAGTGGTAAGATGTGAGCCTTGCCGAAAATTTACCCGCATCCCTTGTACACTTCTAATCATTAGTCATTGTTACCTAGGGGATGGATATCCTTGGCCCTTTTCTATAAGCCATAGGAAAAAAGAAATTCATTATGGTCTCTGTGAAGTACTTCACAAAGCGGATGAAGGTAGAATCACTAGCCACTATCAGAAAAAGGCAAATTGAAAACTTCATGTGGAAGGTGATCATATATAGGTATGGTCATCCTTATGTTATTATCACCGATAATGGCATGCAATTCCAAGGAAAACTTAAAGAGTTATGTCAAAATCTGAAAATTAAGACAACAAAAAGTTCAGTGAGGACACCTCAACGAACAGTCAATCCGAGGCCACCAACAAAAAGATTTTGGCATCTTTAAAGAAAAAGGTTGGTAAAGCGAAGGGAGCATGGCTAAAGGAGTTGCCCAAATACTATAGGCCCTTTAGACTATTTCACATACAAGAACAAGAGAAACCCCTTTCAACCTAATATTTGGGATAGAGGTTGTTATCCTTGCAGAAACTGGTATAAGCTCCTTCAAGACTACATATTATGACCCTAGCCATAACGACGAGATGCTCTAAGCCAACCTGGATCTGATGGAGGAAAAGAAAGAGGGATTTAAAATCAAGTTTGTGGCCTGAAATTAGCAAGTGGCCAACTATTACAATGCCAGAGTCAAGTAAACAATTTCAGGTAAGGGACCTAGTAATGAAAAACATGTAAGCTAGTTATACTTTTACACAAAAAGGAAAAATGACCCCAACTAGAAAGGCCCTTACAAGGTCATAAAAAAAGTTAGGCTTCAATGCCTATAAACTAGTAGATATGAGAGGCAAAATAGTTCTCAAAATATGGAACATCAGATATTTATGAACACTCCCAATAGCAGAGCCACTAGTAGCCTTCTAAGGCATTTAGCTAAATTTCATTAAAACACCACACACTTTTTGAGGGTATTGCTAACTAACTTAATAGGAGAGCCAATACTATCCTTTTAAGGCACTTAGACAAATTTTGTTAAGTTAAAACAACTTGCACTCTTCAAAGGTACTGCTAGCTAAGCTAATAGCACAGCCACTACTATAAGGCACTTGGCCAAATTTCATTAAAACAACACACACCCTTCGTAGATATTGCTAGCTAAGTCAATAGCAGGGCCATTGCTAGCCTTCAAAGGTACTTAGCCAAATTTCATTAAGTTAAAACAACACATACCCTTCTAGGGTACTACTAGCTAAGTCAATAGTAGAGCCATTGGTAGCATTTTAAGTCACTCAACCAAATTTCATTTATCCAAACATGCATACTCTTTAAAGGTATTACTTGAATAACGAAATAACAAAACAGTTCCTACAATGAAACCTTTCCAAACTAGTAGAATCCATATGCAATAGTCCAAAACAAAAGCAAACTAGTAAATGATAAACTCAACAAAAATAAACAAGGAGAAATTTCATTAAAATAAGAAAAATTTACAAGCAAAGCTATATCTATTCCTTGGCAAGAGAATAAACTGTTACATTCAGGGAGTCAAAGGAAGACACAACAACAAGAGTGGTAAAAGTGGCAAGGGGCTTAGTCACAGCAAATGGGTCTTCAACTTAGGTCTAACCCTCAATGTCATCCTCTAAAAGCTGTTCATAACCCTTTACTAATGATCCCTCAACTTAGGAAGTACCTGGAGGTGATAATACTTTATCGCGCATCATGGCCTTGAAGCTGGGCCACTCGTCCCTCGAAGGGTTCATCGCATAAAAAACTAGTCCCCCTTTAATAACAGCCTAGTAGGCATTCCAATCCATATTACCGAAGTTTAAGGTTCTGCAAAGCACCTGCACAGCACCAACGATGTTATTTCTCAATGTGGGATCGAAAGAACCGTAAGCAGCCAACCTACCTTTCAACCTACTAGCTGTCGTTGCACTTTTGTAGCTCTTTATCCTTTGAGATCAATTGCTTGCTACAAATTTCGGCTTCCTCCTCTCAAGCAGCGAACTACTACTTCAACTTCTACTCGCTCCCTTTCTTTCTCCTTAAACTCGAGAAGTATCTTTAAAATGTCTCTTATCAAATTCCTTTCTTTGCTTCAGCCACACCCTCTACCTTTTAAAGATCCATTTGCAGCCTCTTTTTGTCAAACTCTAAATTTTGCAACTCCTGGCACATAGAGAACCAAGCTTCACACGCTTGAGAAAGGTGGATCCCTAGTTCTACAAAACTGGGATGACGAATCCCATAAAAACTGCCAGCAGTGGTGCTTACCCTCAAAAGGGGAATAAAGACAGGTGCACCTATGAACAAATAATGGCAAAGGCATCAGAAAGTCTACAGTTCTTAAGAATAAAGCCAAAAACCATAACAAAAAATGAACACAAACCTAAGCTAAAAGAGACAGTAGGCATATTGCATAAGACAGGCTGGTTGGGTGCAGCATAGGAGGTACCAACCATCATAATGGTCCTGGAAGATGTACCAAGCACTCTTTTGATAAAATCACTCTCAGCATAAGCACTAAAAGGTGCAACAGATGGAACTGAAATAGCTAGAGTTGAGGCAACCGTAGTCTCCCCTACATTAAAAATAGGATGAAGAGAATGGCACTCATCAATTTGGAAGCTCTTTTGGCGAGTCTCGACATTCATACTATTGAGTAGTGCCTGCTCAACTTCAACCTCATTTAGCCATTATACATGCACACCACAAAAGCATAATAATGAGTTCTGAAAAAACTATAACAATAAAAAAAACTCTCGAAAGAGCCTAAACAATATTACGAGGCAGGAGGATCTTAGGGAGATCATTCATAAACTTATTGAACTACTCTCGCCTCTCATGAACATGCATTTGCAATGTCAGCACATCTACAGCTACATTTACAAGGAATATCTAACCAATATTTTCTAAATTTTCATAATTAATGGCTGAAAAAAATTATTAATAATTGGATTACTGAGTGTAGTTTAAAAAAAAACATTTCAAACCGATAAACATCCAGAACACTAAAAAGGCCAGCATTATAAGGCTGACAACCTAGTGAAAATTGGGTATTTCATTAATAAGATCATGACAAATAGAAATTGAGACTTCGAAATATTTGCTAGCAACTAGGTTAGCAATTCATTGAGTTTTGGTAGAACAGTGAAATTGTAATTATCGGTTGATTTTTTGTATTTTTTAAATTAAATGTATATTAATTTTCATTTATAATTTTTTTTTATTATTACTATTTTATTTTTATATATTTTTTAAAAATCATATGATGACCGTCATGTATTATAATCTCGAAATGTCATGAGTTTTAAATTTAATGGTGTTATAAAAATTAACGAAATGGTTGACTAAAAAAATTGGGTGCCAAATTAGTAGAAAGTGCCAAAGTTGAGAGGCTAAATAAATATTCAAGTCATTACAATATTATCAATAAGTATTAAGATATTAATAAGGGAAGGAATTTATTTACCTCTTTTATCAATCTTCTATATCTTTTTGTACTATTAATATTTTAATTATCCAATCGTTAAATTTATAAATCTATTGCGCTTCTTTTATTAATAGTTTAATAATATTTTGAAGAAAAAATATCTAAACTTAATAGAGAATTATCCTACTTTAAAGTTTGATAACAATTATATATTATAAACATCACTATTATGTTTTAGAAAGTACAAAACTTTTATTAATCTATATTAATAGTGTTAGAATTAAGTGACCTGAATCCTTATTTAAATAAAATATAGTGGTAAAATAAAATAAAAGAAGAATCCAACTCTAACAAGCAAGTTGCATATGAAACAACATCTTTATGCTCATTGTTTGGAAGAAGGTGCGTCTGTACACGAACACTTAACAGTGTTTAAAGAAATTCTCTCAAACTTGAAGGTCATGGAGGTTCAGTGTGATAAGGAAGATCTAGGGTTGATTCTACTTTGTTCGTGGCCCCCGTCTTATTCAACCTTTAGAGACACGATTTTATATAGCCGTGAGTCCCTCACAATTGATGAGGTTTATAATTCTTTAACCTCGTATGATAAGATGAAGCATCTTGTGGTTAAACCCGACTCTCAGGGAGAGGGTCTCATTGTTCGTGGGAGACAAGATCAGAATGCTGATGATAATCGTGGAAGGACACAGGAACGGAATCCTCGCAGTAAATCTAAGGGTAGATTAAAGTCTTCAAACAGAGGTAAAACTTGTAACTTCTGCAAGAAGAAATGGTGCATTAAATCAGAGTGCTATAAGCTACAAAACAAGATTAAAAGGGAGGCTGCGAATCAAAAGGGAAAACAACCAGAAAATTCTGGTGAAGCTGATGTTGTAGAAGACTACAGCGATGGTGAACTTTTAGTCGCTTCCGTCAACAATTCTAAAGTGAGGGAGGAGTGGATACTTGATTCAGGCTGCACCTTTCACATGAGTCCTAATCGGGATTGGTTTACAACTTACGAAATAGTGTCTGAAGGTGTTGTTTTGATGGTAAATAATGCTTCGTGTAAAATCACAAGTGTTGGAACAATTAAAGTTAAGATGTTTGATGGAGTTGTCAGAACACTTAGTGACGTGCGACATGTTCCAGAATTGAAGATAAATTTAATTTTGTTGAGTACTATTGATTCAAAAGGGTACAGATACACAGCTGAAAGTGGGGTTTTAAAGATTTCCAAAGGTTCCCTTGTTGTGATGAAATGGCAAAGAAAAACTACCAAGTTATATGTTTTGCAGAGTTCTACTATTACTGGTGATGCAACTGTCACTTCCTCTTCCTTGTCAGATGATGATATTACTAAACTTTGGCATATGCGCCTAGGGCATATGAGTGAGAATGGCATGGTAGAATTGAGTAAAAAAGGACTTCTTGATGGGCAAGGAATTTGCAAACTAAATTTCTGTGAGCACTATGTTTTTTGGAAGCAAAAGAGAGTTCGATTCACTAGAGGAATCCATAACACGAAGGGAACGTTGGAGTATATTCATTCTGATCTGTGGGGGCCATCCAGAGTGCCTTCGAGAGGTGGAGCTAATTATATGCTAACCTTTATTAATGATTTTTGCAGAAAAGTTTGGGCATTCTTCCTGAAGCAAAAAAGTAATGTGTTTTCTGCATTTAAGTCTTGGAAAATTATGATTGAAAAATAGACGGGAAAGTAGATAAAATACCTCCGCACAGACAATGGCTTAGAGTTCTGTTCTGATGAGTTTAATAGATTGTACAAGTCAGAAGGGATCATGAGACACTGGACAGCTCATCATACTCTACAGCAAAACGGCGTTGCAGAACGAATGAATAGAACGATCATGGAGAAGGTTCGATGCATGTTGTCAAATGCCAACTTACCGAAGTCGTTTTGGGTAGAAGCAGCCTCTACTACATGTTTTTTAATCAACCGATCTCCATCCGTTGCCATTGAGAAAAAAACTCCACAAGAGGTATGATCTGGTAATCCTACTAATTATTCTGATTTAAAGATTTTTGGGTGCCCTGCGTATGCTCATGTTGATAATGGAAAATTGGAACCGAGATCCATTAAATGCGGTTTTCTTGGTTATAAAGCTGGTGTAAAAGGGTATAAGTTATGGTGTCCTGAAAATGGAAAAGTTGTGATTAGCAGAGATGTTGTTTTTGATGAAACTGCTATGTTACCTAACTTATCTCTTAAAGACTCTTCCAATAAAGAAAATCAAAAACAGGTGGAGCATCAGATTAATACAGAGTCAACTCCTCAAGCCAGTACAAAAATTGAGAAAAAAGTTGTAACACCCCCTACCCGTATCCGTCGCCGGAATAGAGTACGAGGCATTACCGAGAAGCACGAAACACTTATAGATAATTTAAATATATTTTCATAACAACTTGTCTCGATTTCATACTATTTCATATTTAAGCTTTATTCACCAAAGTATTTGAAATATCATCTTTATGCAAATAGCACACGTGAGGTACATAATTCAATAATTATGAATGAACACATTTATTAAACATATTCCATGTTTTTATATATATCATAGTTTCATATTTGCATGTATCAATTACCATCACTTCCTCGTATTTCAGACAAATACCTGTAACAATTCATAAATATGCAATTCACTAACTCTTCCTGCCAATCACGATTTAAATTGCCAAATCACTTATTGAGCCCAATTTCAATGTTCACTAAAATCTATCATATAAATTTGGATGTACGTATTCATCAATAAATTCCATGTACAAATATCATCATCTCATATTTCCACATACATTTACTTTCCACATTTATGAATTCAAATAGCATATACAAGACATACCAATGTATTTCAAGTACGCTTTCATGATATTTCATTTCGAATTCAGATTATTTCATATTAGAAGTTTTCTCATTAACTCATTTGGAATACCAATTCATACGGATAATACACTCAAGGCGTAGAAATATATAATCACAAATGAACTCATTCATCAACCAAGTTTTATGCTAATGTCACATCAACTCGTATTTCCTTATGTCACATAATTCCATATAATACTTACCAAACTTTTTCAAATTAGTGAACATCTTACGGAATTGGTCTGCGCCGGTATACACAGAATTTCACTGATAATCACTGATGCCATAGCATAGCTATGGTCTTTTCACTAGAGTGTCATAGCTCAGCTATGGTCTTACCTCTTCACTATCATTATACCATAGTGAAACAATGGACCTATCCGTCAATTCATCACTTTTTACTAAAATGCCATAGCCCAGCTATGGTCTTACATCTTAAACACATATCACACTGATGCCATATCCCAGATATGGTCTTACACAGAAATCACTTGTCACTTGTAGCCGAAGCTACCACTATTCATTGATTAGGTAGCCAGAGCTACCATTTTTCACTGATCAAGTAGCTGATGATCAGGTAGCCGAAGCTACCACTTTTCACTAATCAGGTAGTCGAAGCTATCACTTATCACTTTCACTTGTCCTTGATCAGGTAAGTGTAGCCGAAGCTATCACTTATCACTTTCACTTGTCCTTGATCAGATAAGTGTAGCTGAAGCTATCACTTATCACTTGTTGCCATGGTCCAACCATGGTCTTTTCCTTCAATTCATCTTGTCACTGAACTGAAGTGCTCAATTTGATCATTTATTCAATTTTCATGCTTTTTACATTATTCACGATTTTATCATCAATACATATGAAATAACACATCATGAAATTCATAAAATTAACAAATGATCACTAAAATTTAGCCATATAAACTCAGAAGTTCGATTTTTGTATTATAACGATAATCATAATTTCATAATAAATATTCCAAATAAAACATTATATCATTTCTAATTCAATACTTATCGATTATAATCGGGAATGTGATCAATTTATACACGAGTCATTCATATATTTTTTCCTCCTCCTCCTCTCCATCCACATCCTTGGTATGAATAACACACTTGTAAATAACCTTATCCATAATTTTTACTAATTACTTATGTGAATATTCAAGCTATCCACCAGTGTCATAGTCACTAAATTGTTTATATCTGGAGCTACGGAACTTCAAAATAAGTTCCGCTAATTTTCCCTAAAACTAGACTCGTATATCTTCTTACCATAAAATTTTCAAAATTTTTGGTTTAGCCAATAAGTACAGTTTATTCTTTAAAGTCACCCCTGTTCTGCTATCTGAAAGTTCTGACCCTTCTTTACTAAAAATTAATTATCTTTTCATACATGATTCAAATGATGTTTCCATTTGTTTTTATTGAAAATAGACTCATTCAGGATTCTAGAAATATAATTCAAGTCCCTAATTATTTTTATTCAATTTTTTATGATTTTTCAAAGTCAGAATAGGGGAACCCGAATTTATTCTGATCTTTTCTCACAAAATTCATTATATCTCATGATTTACAAATTCATTGCTTACATAGTTTATTTTATGAGAAACTAGACTCAATAATTTTTAATTTCATAGTTTTTTCATCTTCTAATTCAATTTCTAAAATTTTTTGTGATTTTTCAAAGTTAGACTACTGCTGCTATCTAAAACAGTTTTAGTGCAAAATGTTGATTTTCATTTTGCCCCAAATTTCACAGTTCATACAATTCAGTTCTTACTCAATTAACCCCTCAATTAAGCTAATTTTCTCAATTAATACTTTTCCTAAACATTATTAGTTATTTCATAATTATTGAAATTCAGAATTTCCACATAAAACTCTAACTTCAAACTCTTTTACAATTGGGTCCCAAACATTCACTTTCTATTCAATTCTTTCAATAAAATCAGCATATAAACAATTTAAAGCTCTAATTCCATGCCAAATCATCATATACTTCCAGCACATATTCATATAAACTTTCAATTTCTTTCGTAGAATCAAAAACTAATGAATTCAACAAGTGGACCAAGTTGTAAAAGTCACAAAAACACAAAAAATTTAAGAAATAATCAAGAATTGAACTTGCTTGAAGTAAAAATATGATAAAACAGCTTAAGAGAACTCTTCCATGGCATTTTTGCTGATGAGAATGCAGAAAAATAAAGAGAAATCTAGATAATTCCACTTTAGTCCTAGCTTTATTAAGTAAATTTTACAATTTTCCAATTTTTCCCTTAATTCTCCTTATTTTCTTGTTGATTTCATGCTCTTGTCGTCCAGCCCAAATAGAACTTAGGTCTATTTTCCTTTTAAACCTTCTTTCTTTTATCATTTAAACTATTGAATCATTTCCCACAATTTTGCATTTGATACAATTTAGTCCTTTTTGTTCAATTAACTATCAGAACTTTAAAATTTCTTGACGAAACTTTAATACTAACTTATTAACACTCCATAAATATTTATAAAAATATTTATGGCTCGATTTAAAATTCCCAAGGTCTCGATACCTTGTTTTTTATTCTAATTATTTTAATATTTATTTTTAGTACACTATTCACTATTTCAAAATTTTCCTAACTTCACATTTAACTTATACCGACTAAATTAATAATATTTCCTACTCATTTGTCGGATTTAGTGATCTTGAATCACTGTTCCGATACCACTGAAAATTAGGCTGTTACAAAAGTTGTTTCTTCACCACAATACTCTATAGCCAAAAACAGAACTAGAAGAGAAATTAAACCTCCAAAGAAGTATGCCGAGGCTGATCTAGTTGCTTATGCTTTAAATGTGGCTGAAGATATATATGCAAATGGAGAGCCATCTAATTATTCTGAGGCAATTAGCTGTGAAGACTCAGAAAAATGGATGTTTGCTATGCAAGAGAAGATGGAATCACTTCACAAAAACAAAACATGGAATCTTGTGAAACTTCCTAAAGGTAAAAAGGTTGTTCGTTGTAAATAGGTATTTAAAAAGAAAGAAGGGACTCCAGGAGTTGAAGAACCCAGATATAAAGTAAGGCTTGTCGCAAAGGGTTACAGTCAAATTCCAAGAGTAGACTTCACAGATGTGTTCTCCCCAGTTGTGAAGCATAGTTCGATTCGAGCTTTGCTTGGTATTGTGGCCATGCATGATTTGGAGCTTGAGCAGTTAGATGTAAAAATTGCATTTTTGCATGGAGAACTTGAGAAGGACATTTACATGCAACAACCAGAGGGTTTTACAGTCTTAGAAAAAGAGAACTATGTTTGCTTGTTGAAAAAGTCCCTTTACGGTTTGAAACAGTAACCAAGGCAGTGGTACAAGAGGTTTGATTCCTTTATGACTTCTCATGATTTCAAAAGAAGTAGTTTTGACAGTTGTGTTTACTTTAAGAAAAATAGTGATGGTTCTTTTGTGTATCTACTTCTTTATATTGATGACATGTTGATAGCAGCAAAAGATAAAGAAGAGATAAGAAAGGTCAAAGCCCAACTAAGTGAAGAATTTGAGATGAAAGATTTGGGACTAGCAAAGAAGATACTTGGTATGGAGATTCTCAAAGATAGAAAAGCAACTAAGTCAGAAGGGGTACATTGAGAAAGTTCTTTGCAGGTTCAATATGTAGAGTGCTAAGCCTGTTGTACTCTTTTAGCAGCCCATTTCAGACTTCCATCGACTTTGTCTCCACAATCAGATGATGAGATTGAATACATGTCACATGTTCCATACTCTAGTGCAGTGGGATCTCTCATGTATGCTATGGTTTGTTCACGTCCAGATTTATCATATGCAATCGGGCAGTTAGCGATATATGGCGAATCCGGTAAAGAACACCGGAAAGCGATTCAATGGATTTTAAGATACTTACGAGGTACTATCGATGTTTGCTTACGCTTTGGAAGAATCAAGATGGAGTCATTGGGTATGTTGATGCTGATTTTCTTGGAGACCTTGATAGAAGAAGATCTCTCACAGGTTATGTCTTTACAATCGGAGGTTGTGCAATCGGTTGGAAAGCCACTTTGCAAACTACTACCACTTTGTCTACCACAAGAAGGTGAGTACATGGCAATTCATCGAGGCTTGTAAAGAAGCTATTTGGTTAAAGGGACTCTTTAGTGAACTCAATGAAGACCTTCAAATCAGCACAATATTTTGTGACAGTCAGAGTGCCATCTTTCTTACAAAAGATCAAATGTTTCATGAGAGAACAAAACACATTGATGTTCGATATCATTTTGTTCGTGATATTATTGCTCGTGGTGATATTGTTGTGAGAAAAATTAGTACTTATGAAAATCCTACAGATATGATGACTAAGTCACTTCCTATAACCAAGTTTGAGCATTGCTAAACTTGGTTGGTGTTCATTGTTGAAGTTAAACCCGTAAGGGGTTTTATGGAAGAGGTGGAGAACTTGTTCGTTGAGAGTTTGCGATGAACAACTTGTTCATTGAGAATTCGTGTCAAGGTGGAGATTGTTAGAATTAAGTGACCCGACTCCTTATTTAAATAAAATATAGTGGTAAAATAAAATAAAAGAAGAATCCATATAGAATTACACTTCTTTTATTTTATTTTAGAATAAAGTTTTTTAAACCTTATTAAATTCCATCTATTTGATATTGATTAGAATAAAGTGTTTCAATCTTACTAGAATATGGCTTTACAAGCCTATAAATAGACATAGTCTATTCCTCTTATAATAATTCGAATTCGACATAATAAATTTTCTTCTCCTCTGCCAGTGATTTTTTTCCGAAAAAGTTTCCACGTAAAAATTTGTGTGTTCTTTATTTATTTTATTTTATTTTTCACAAATAGTATGTGCAAACTTTTAAATTCATATATATTTATTCTATTATGTATTAATTTAATATCATCTTTTCCATAAATTAATTAAATGCCAGAAACTTTTTATAACAAATTTTATTTAAAAGTCAAATCTAAAATTTTGTACATAATTGTTGGTTAACCAGCTATTTTTAAAGAGTCAGTTGATAATACTGAGGATTTCTATTTCTGTTTACTGCTCAAGGGCAAAGTCAAAAAGAATGGTAGGCACTAAAACATAAATTATTCGGATTAAAAAATTCAAATGATTGTATCATTGCTACGTGTAAAAGAAAATCAAACTTTTAAGTTATGAGTTTAAGCTCGAGGGCTTGAATAGATTAAACTCTAGTTCAAAGGGAATGGACAAAAAAACCATTGTTATATACATACTTATGTCTGTAGTGTAGTGCAATTATTTAGTTGGAAGCTGATCTTCCATTTGTATCCCGAGTGTTGTTTCCATGGGATGATGTCCCTGAGAACATGCCCATCATAGATCTGAAGGCTCCAGTTAACTCCTCCGGCATGTTCATTTGCTCGCCGAAATTCAAGTTGATGTTCCCCCCACCCATTCTTATTCCAGCTTCTTCTGATCCATTGACGTTCATGTCTTCCCCTTGCCGGTTTTGGGATGGTTGTCCCTGATATGCACTTCCAGCCATATTTATAAACATGTTTGCAATATTGGTGGGAAGGGCACTGATATCGAAAGGCATCGAAAATGGAGGTGATGCACCGTGACTTCTTGATCCAGTTGAATGGTTATTAGATCCTTGATTATTATGGCTGGAACTAGCACTCTGCAAGACAATGAAATCTATTTTTTTTTTAAAAAAAAAGGTAAGTGATTTATATGCAGAAAAACACCCAAAAAAGTATTTTTAAATAAAATTCAAATAGCAAAGACAAGTTTAAAGGGGAACAGGTTTGAGATAGTCATACCATCTGGCTTTAGTGGCAAATTGTGGTAATGGTAATTATATTGTGGTAATTACGATGGACTAATCTTTCAGTTATTAAACAACTATAATCACGTTTCAATAAAATGGTAAATGTTCATATTACCCGATCCCAGTCTGCCCTCTGCGGCTCATCTTTTAATTTCTGCTCAGCTACCTGTTAACACAATCAGTATGTCAAGACAACACCATATGACAATGTAAGAAAAGGAACACAGAAACATACCCGAATATTTTCTATAACAGATTGATTGTTTGGATCCAATCGCAAGGCTGCACAAGTTAAATGTAAAGGAGTTAGGAACTACATTTTTTTACAGCATCAAGAATCCATGGACATCAATTTGTTATTGATATGGTTGAAGGAAATACAGGCCTCGAGCAAATGTGGGAATTTTCTATGACTGAATGTATGATAATCCACACAAAAAGGATGTGTCTTTTATTAAAGATAAAAGATTAACACAATAAACCGAAGCCTCGCTAATAGAGAATTATATAAAATAGCTACAACCTTTTGCATGGATCAAATAGCTTCTAAAACATACGATTCAAAGTCAATTGACAATATTCTCAAGCATAAAATAATCACAGAAATGGGTCAGTGTTTTCAGGTACTTTATAATAAGGCCAACTGCATCTCATCATGGACAGACGGAGATTAAATTTGCAAAGTATGTAAATAGATAAGACTGCGGACTTGCAAAAATCAGATAGAATAATAAAGAGTAGCACATTAGCTGAAAACTACAAGGATAGAGAACAAAATTTGATAATGCCACCTGCATTTCTCAGTCAACAGTAACATCATGTATAGCTCAGAAATAATTTCAACCAACCTTTCTTAAATCCTTTCTCAATTGCATCAGCATAGTTACCTTGAGCATAATATGCTAAACCAAGACGACTGTACGCCTTGCAGTAACTATGATCGATTTCAATGGATTTAAGACAGTCTTTAATGGCTTCATTGTACTTGCAAATTTGAGTATAAGCAGCAGCCCTGTTAAGCATACATCATAATTCAATAACACAACAATTTCATGGAACAAATATTGGAAAATGTAGAAACTCGCTACAATCAAATAAAATAGATCTCTTGAAATTACTAGATCTGATATTATCAAGAGAAGATGAACATAAGACAAGTTTACCATTTCTAAAAGTCAAAGGCTAAAAGCTTTTACAGTGCTCAATGACACTGGTAGGATGACCTAATAGCGCGTGAATAATGTGGCATAACAAGATCAGGGATTTTTAGCGTTCAATGTCACTGGTAGGATGATCTAAATATGATATTATCATGAGATGATGAATATAAAAGGTAGGTCTACCAGTTCTAAACTAAAAGTCAAAGACTAAAAGCTTTTACAGTGTTCAATGACACTGGTAGGATGACCTAATAGCACATGAATAATGTGGCATAACAGGCTTAGGGATTTTTGCGGTGTTCAATGACACTGCTAGGATAATCTAAATCTGATACTATCACGAGATGATGACCATAAAAGACAGGTTTACCAGTTCTAAAAGTCAAAGGCCAAAAGCTTTTACAGTAGTAGTATGGCCAAATAACTCAAAAAAAAATGTGGCAAAACAGGATTAAGGACTTTCACATCCTTATAAAGTTTATTTAACACTAAACCAATAAATATAGTAAACTGCATGCACAAATTTATAAAATTTATATACATCAACCAATCAGCATGGACAAATAATACTGCACCTATTACAATAATAAACTGCATGATCATCGCAAAGAGAAACAGCAAGAGAATATAATTCTATCGCATCAGAGTATAGCTTTGACTGCATGGCCCTATTACCTGAAAGCAAAGACGTGCAGTCAGTTTGAGTCTGCTTTTCTCAGCCTCTTCTTCATGACTATTAACAAAACAACTGATAAACACACACAAATTAGTATTTAAAAAAACAGACCAAACCAGGCGGCTGAACCAGGAATTGGTGGTCCACCCAGCCTGATATATAATATCCAACTGAGAATCTTTCAAATTGGCTAAGAACCAGCTAGACAAGCAAAAACCAGTAAAGAACTGGAAAATCCATAAAAGTCGGTTTTAAACTCATTTTTTAATTTTCTTTTTCTTTTTGGTACATATAACAAATTGGGGGAAGGGATAAAGGGATAACAACGACAGGGTTGAACCCTAGACTAACCACTGCTCTTTTGTACTGTTGGCTTTTAATTTTCTTTTAATGAAAAAGTTATTGTAAGTGATGAAATTTGGACATTTAACCCCTGAAGTTTATATTGAAGTCAGACTCATTTAGTAAAATAGAGATTCTTATTAAATACTTTCAATATTTAATACCTACTGTTTAAATTCCTTTTTCTGGTTCAACCGGTCAACTAGTTGAATTGATAACCGGATGTCTCACCACTTTGATCTTCAGTACGGTTATTTAAACATTACAACTTAGGAAAAAAAAAACTATCCTGGACTCTACAAATAATATGTGAAAGTAAAGGTTACACATTTAAAGCAATGATTTTCAACAAAATGAAAAAGGCACACAAATAATTTATTACCTTGACATTTGAATGTCTCAGCCAGATTTCTACAGTCAAATGCCTGGCATCCAGATCTCTCCATCTCCCGATGTAGCAGAATTAAGGTATCAATAAAGGCACAACAGAAGGTAACTGGCATATTTATAAAGAATAAGTAAAAAAGATATGACAATAAACGTAATTAGCAAAAAATTATCTAAACTGGATGAGAATACGATGAAGAAGATCAAATCCAAAACTATCCTGATTTAATGATGTAAAAGCAATATGGATTTTGATATCCCCAATTCTAAACTAGTTCAAAGCACTAAAATGAAAAGTCATCGAGAATCAAACCTACAAAAAATCCCTCCTAATAATCACGTTTCCTACACAGGAAAACCACAAAGGCACATGCTTACATCAGCTAGATAGAATGCAGCTGACAAAACATTTCCACCTGTGACTTTCTACCTTCCTCTGAGTCATTACTGGCTAACCTGCAAACTCTCCTTTCCGTCTAAATACTGGAAGCAACTTTGCTCAAGGATGCTTATTTCACAGAAGTTCAACCTTTAGCATCTGACTTTCAGATTCAAAAGCCAAATACCTATATGATGCTAAGATATGTGCATTTATAGAGTTCACCTAAGTAAGGGATAACATAAGCTGGAGCTTGTCATGTGTCATGTAAGGCTTCAACGGTTGGCCAATTGAAAGGAAGAAGTTTCATCAATCAACTAGAGGAAATAAAGATGCCATTATCTGCTGAGCCAGATCAACTGGCAATTTAAGAAAGAAATGAAAATACTTTGCATGATTCTCCAAGGTCAATGATTAGGCAGGACATGATTGGTTCTGATTACATAATCAGAAGACACCCACCAGAGATCCGCAAAGTAAATAGCTCTATTTAGGAAAAAGATCGTTATTGATGAATAAATCCATGCCCTTCTGAAATATTCATGACCCCCATATCCTTGGCTATCCTTTGATGTTAGAACTTACTTCCCTGGACATTGACTT
This sequence comes from Gossypium arboreum, assembly GCF_025698485.1. Classification (NCBI taxonomy): domain Eukaryota; kingdom Viridiplantae; phylum Streptophyta; class Magnoliopsida; order Malvales; family Malvaceae; genus Gossypium; species Gossypium arboreum. Next base: position 136,091,219 of record NC_069075.1, read on the forward strand.
TCAGTCAAGTCTCTGGAAAGACACAGGATAAATATTATTGTTTAATGCCTTTAAACCCAGTAATTTAGCTATTTAATTTCAGTGCACCTTCTGAATGTCCTACAGTAAAGATACTAAACATGAGGACTAAAAAATCACCTTAGATGGCCTGTCCCATGTGATGCAGCCAATTTATTTAGTGGGTTAATAATGGAATTGAAGCTCGGAATACACAGAAACTAATTCAAATGGAACATGGACAATGTAACACTAAACTAGAAACCATATGGCAAACTAGAAGATACCTCAATACGAACAATCACTTTGGAATAATTAAATTAAGAAACAACCAACTCGTCATTTATAACATATAAAAGAGCAAAACAAACATGTAAAGCATCTTCAAATAAACAAGTGGCTTTATCCAGTTGGGCAGGATCACCATTCCCATCAGTCATCGGCCTAAAAAAGTGAATTTTCTCCAGTGCAGCAAAGAATTGCCCAAAGAGTTCATCCTTAGAGACTCCTGCAAGTTACATTGGTATCAAATTCAATTATTCTGTATAAACTAAAGCACTGAAATAGATGACACAAATGTAAAACCATTTCAACTCCAAAACTAAAAAATAAAAAATGTGAAATTATCAAGACAAATAGCATGGTCATACCAGAAGACTGAGTTTCTCTAGTCCAGTTATCCCCCTGATTCAGCAAAACCAACAAACAAATCGCATTAGAAAGAAATCAGAAAAAAAATATTGTCCAAGTACTCAGAAAGGAACACAAGTACTGCAAAAGATGCATACCACAATAATATAATGCCTCTAAAATGTCATGTGAATTTTAATAGCTTGTAGACGCATATTGTAATAATTCAATGCTATCATAAGAGCATAAGAACTTTAATTATGTTCTTAGACAATGCAGAATAAAAGTATGCGTCAATATTCATATGAAGCAATTGATTTGAACATTTTCTCCCTTCATTGTTCTTCAGTTGCTCATTGAATAAAATGCTAATCACAAAGACGAGAGACCAATTGGAGAATTAGAACAGAAAAATTAGTGCAAATCTAATTCAGAAAGCAAATTGGTCAGCCTCTATAATTCCTAGAGGTTTAACATTACATAGTCAGAGAATGAATTCAAAACTGAGTAGTTACTTGCTTCTGCAAGACAAAAACTCTAAATGCAATTTGTTATCACAGCAGTTGACACAGCAAGATAGTAACAAACCATTAAGAATAGTCGCTTCATGAAATGACTATATCCATGCTACAGTACACAGTCCCTTCCACCCAACCAGATCCCCCTTTAACTTTATCAAACATCAAGTCACATAGAACAGTTTGCATCCAGAATTGGACATGAGATTGTATCCCACTATTTCCAATAAAAATGTTACTGAAAGTTAGTTACCTCGACAACAACATGCATTTAATCAGAAAGAAAGGTATCCATTTCCAGAGAAAATTTTTCCACACTAAACTTCACCTAATTTAAAACCTAAAGCCCAAAATGCTTTAATAAATTTCCAAAACAAGAAGACAGACAAAATACCAGTTTTGCTGCCTCCACAGAATTAGCACTTCTTACATCACAGGCAGAGGAGGAACAGGGGTCACTATCAGAAGTTCCCCTGTGACTGAGATCCGATTCAATCTTCTTATCCTCACTTGCTTCCAATGAACTGAATATGTCAACTAAACTATCAGATTTCACATCATTTATAGAAGCTGAGTCAAGTTTAAACACCTCCATCAAACATTCCCTGGCAACTTCAAGGCCTTCAAAATCAACCCCTGGGGCAGGTTCAACTATTTAACAGAAAACACACCCATTAGTAGAAATGTTTTAACAGGTTGAGTAAACACAGTAAATCAAGTAGAAAATAATCAAATACGATTAAACCACAACAAGGAGATATAATAGTGACACACAATCTAAACAAAATAAGATCCAGAAACAAATTCATATGCTTGAGGCAAACCTCAAATCAACCCACTTCACAACCCTAAGCCCTCCATCGCCCTAACCCCGCAAACAATAAATAAAGAGAGGTGGAAGAAAAGGAGAAACTTTATATAATCTCAGTGCCAGCAACCATCATTATCTGATGACATCTATGATCTCAAAAGTCTTGTAACTTAACAGACATGATACCAATCACGCATTTCAAAAGTACCCTTCCACAATTACTCTCAAAGAATTTGCACACGAATACCAATCCACTTGTTTCCTTACAACCTATTGAGGTTGCATCCTAAGACAATTTGACTAGTTAACAAATAGCACCATCAGCTCATGGTTACAGAAACTCCAGTTGCTGCTCCAAGGATAAACTTCAAATGTTATAACTTTTTTTTCCAGATAATGTAAAGACCAATGACCAACCAAATCCTATATCACCGATGCCACACCATTGACACACTATCATATTCACATTCATCACACAACCTACTTCTCAACAATCACTGCCTAATTTTGCTTTCTCAGAAGCCAAAATCAATCGAAACATAGCAAAATAAAGAAACAAAAAAGGAATTAGTGAGAAACGCTAAGCTAAGCTAATTGAATGACAAAATATGAGAAAAGTACAGGATAAAAAAATGAGAGATGAGAGAGAGAGTACCGGAGTTGAGGAAATCTAAGAAGGAACGAACGATGCGACGAGAGAGGGGAGAATCAGTCTTCAAATTACCCATCCAAAATTTGCAAACAAAATATTTGGGGACTTCAATTCACTTCAGTTCTAATTTAGCAACAAAAGAAGAAGAAGAAGAAGAAGAAAAGGAAGCTAAACAGTTCAATTATACTGTGTTTGGATGCTGGGTTAACACTATTCTATACTATGCTTACAAGAACCAAGTTGGGCCCCCACGAATTTTCTTCCCCTGTTGTTTATCGTTTGGAAGTGGAGTAAGCACATCTATCTTTCTATTTGGAATTTGTTCTACTCGTCTATACAGTAGGCCCTGTTTGATAAATTGATTTTTTTCACTATAAAATTTATTCTTTTTATAAAAAATAATAAATATATAAGAACATACAATAAAATTAATTTTTTATTTTATTTTATTTTATTTCATCTAATTTTAAATAATACTCTAGAAAGATTTATAATTTAAATTCAATATTTAATCTTTTTTATACACTTTGTACAAGCCCAATTATGCCTGGTCCAAACTAAATTACCCAAGCCCAAATAATAAGCCCATTTGCTTAAGATTTTTCAGCAACCCTAGCCTCCTTCAGCCTCAGCCGCCGCATGCCTCTTCTGCCGCGTGCGCCACCACCGCTCAGGGCACCAACCACCGGCCTCACATGCCTCTGACACACCTGCAAAGAGAGAAACACGCGAGCAGTAAAAAAAACAAGAAAAAATGACAAATAGAAGAAACAAATAGCAAAACGACAAGAAAAATGGATGTAAAATATTGTAATCCGGCTTTAAAAAGCGAAAAAGGATATCCCTTCTCTGGGGTACGCACACTGAAAATACAAGGCAGAACAGAAACTTCGAAGGTTTTCAATCTTTCATTAGATATTTTCGTTTCTTGTTTCTTTCATTTTATTTTATTTCTAAACACAAATCTTTTAAATAAAAAGAAAGAGGAATAAACTTACCTGAGTGGTCCTACGCTTCACCGTCGCCAAGGGTGTTTCACCGGCACCAAGGGCCTCAAAACCTTTCAAGGTTTGGTCTCGGCTTTGGCGGGTGCGTCGGTTTGGTAAAAGGACCAAAGCGTCCTCTTTTATTTGTTTTTTGCCGCGAACAAGGGCTAAAAGGGCCATTTAGCACCTCTCCGACCACCGTCCATGGTGGAGGAGAGGTGGTCTGGTGGCGGCGCGATGATGGGTGCATCACCCTAGCAGAGAAGAAACGAAAATGAAAAGGGGGGAAAAGAAAAAGTTTTTGTTTTTTTTCTCTTGGAAATTCAAAGAGGAACCAACAAAATAGAAAAAACAGGAACCTTTTTTTGTTTTAAGTCATATGGAACGGTGCCGTGGTGTACTGGGGGTTGTGAATTCTCCCTAAAAGGGATATTTTTGCGATTGGTCCTTCTCCTTCGCAACCCCCATTTAATCAAGCCCCATTTTTTGTCTTCTTTTGTTTTTAAAATTTAGCCCTCGGATCCTGTTTGGTTTTCGTTTTGATCCCTAATTAACTTTCTAATATTTATACTTTTAAACCCCGAATTTTAATTCGTTTTTAGCCATGTCCTAAATCTATTTAATTCATCTATTAACCCTTTCTTAAATGTTTCATTTATATGTTATTTCAAATATTTTATATGTTATTTATTTACACCTATTCTAACTTATTTTAATATACTGTTTATTCAATTTCTTATTATTTATTTTAACTTGATTTATGTATATTTGTTACCTTAATCTATTTTATATGTATTATTTATTTTTATTCCTTACCTATTATATATATACATATAGTTTATTTCAAGCTTTTTTATATATTTATAATTCTTTAAAAATTATTATATATTTATTTCAAATTATTTTATATTTTAAATTATTGTATATTATGTATTTGAATAACTCTCTTTATATTACATTTGAACTATTAACATTATAAAACATATTTATATTGTCTATTTTTAATTCTTTTACGTATTATATATTTTAAACTTCTTATTTATTACTTTTAAATTAAATTGTATATTATTTATTTTAAAATTATTTTATATACCTTATTTTAGACCCATTCTACTTATTCCATATTTTACACTTTTATTTGTATATATATTATCTATTTTAAAATATTTCATATGATTTTTTATTTGCTTTGTATAATATAGATTTTAAAATTCTTCTACATTATTTATTTTAAACTCGCTTTATGTATTATTCATTTGAAATTGTTTATTTATTTACTTTAAAATTTATATAAATATATATATATATTATCAAATTTTAAATTATTATATCCACTTTTCATATATATATATACATACTAGTTATTTCTTTGATGTCTCGTATATTAACTATTTTAAAAATCTCTTTTACACATACTCTATTTTTAATTTATTTTGTACATTGTTTATAGTAAATTTCTTTTTCACGCTATTCATTTTAAATTTGTTTGTTACTATTTGTAAATTTGTTTACATTTTATGCATTTGAGTTTGCCTTATATCTTTTACCATTTAATTCATTAGCTTTTTTAGTTATCAACGCTATTATTTGAATGTTGCATGATTATTGCTATTGCATGTATGTAAATTTGCTTACTCATGTTCATATTATTGCCATGCGCTTGTGGAATATTTTATGCGTGGATCATTGTTCTATGTCGTACCATATTTTATTTCATATCTTTGCCTCGCGAATTAAACCTCAATGTATTTATCTAATAAATCACCTTATTTTAACCTAAATAAATAACACATGTTGCTTGAATATTGCATTCGCTACTATTCAAAAGCAAAATTTTCCAAATAAGGCAATGTCATGCATTTTAAAATATCGAGGAATTGTGCCCTAACTTACGGGGTTTCAATTTTCTCGTCGTTTCTAAATAGAAAAATATCCTTTTCAAGTTTTAAAACACATGAAATTCTCATTTAAATTAGGGGACAACTTTGTGCTCGGGAATTCATGGTATTGTGTCCTAACTTACGGGATGTGATACTCTGATATCTCGAGACAAGGAAATCTTTAAACAATCGATTCAAGCTAACTCGAGCATATTTAAAATCGACGTCAATAAAAAGGATTGTATTTTAAAATCCATTCCCGATTTTCAACCTTCGACATTAAAACGTTAATTAATCAATTCGGAACCAATTTTTGGGCGTGTCGAGAGTGCTAATCCTTCCTCGCACGTAACCGACTCCCGAACCCATTCTCTCAAGTTTCGTAGACCAAAGGCACTGTTTTAGTAAACTAAAATTGATTTATTAAAACAAAGGTGATCCGATCACACCTAATAAAGATCGGTGGCGACTCCCGTTTTAATTTACGCTTTCAAACCAAGTCGATTCCCGTTTTCAAAAAAAAATGGTTTCGACACACTTATTAAATGAATTAACACATATCATCATGACCAAAGAGTTTACCAACGACCATACATTAGATGGCTAAAACATTATTTATAAATCATATCATATCATAAATATATATATAATATATTCATTAAATTGCTCTACATTTAATTTTCGTACCATATTTTAATAAAAAAAAGCTTAATTTAATATATAATTTAACAGCTATTATCAAATTAATATTTAAAATTTCTAAAATTCAAAAATTATATATATTTAAAATAATCAAATTAAAATATAAACAATAAGGATTAACATAGAATTTAAGCTTAAAAAAAAATAACTTGGAAAAGAAAATTTTGATGTGAGTTCCTACGAGATGGAGATATTTATAGCTCAGGCCCAAGACCAAGCCCAGCCCCGTTTTTGCGAAACTTGGCCTTGCTTCTTTTTCATGGAAAAGTTAAAATCTCTGGAAGTTGGAAAACCTCAAAACCCAAAAGGGAAATGGAGTTTGCCAACAAATTGGTGGGGCTAGCAAGCAGAGCAGCCAACAACAACGTGGTGATCGATGTGTGCTTGGTCACATCATTTGCGGTATTAGGCATTCGATCTCTGAACCAGCAAAATGTTATTGAATCCTTGGAAGCCCAGAAAGATTCCTTGACCAAATCTAACAAAGCCCTCAAAAAGGTTATGTGGGATTGGAAGCAGCAGCTCTTCGCCGAAGCGTCCTCCCCTTCTCCTCTTGTCCCTCTCGATTCCCTCAAAGCTATCTATGGTGAATCCCCAACTCCTCCAACCGGTAACTTCCTTTCCTCTACGGTTTATTAGGGTTTATTTGGGTCAGTGTTTCAATTGAAAAATATCTCATGGATCTGCACTAATCATTAATATGAAGCACTTTAAATCGCATTTTGTTGACCTTTTTTGTGTTTTTTTTTTCTTTTTTTGCCAGGAGATTCTGCAAAAGGTGTAAAATCACCACCAGCGAAGTTCGTTGTTTGAACTCTGAATTGGATTTTAGTAATCTTTGCGAGGAAGCTAGAACTTTTGGGTATTTGCATAGTTGAGAGGTGAATATCTTCTTCTTTGAGATCAAATTTCTGATAATAATATAGTTCTGTGATCAACTGCAGTAATTTTGTAGAATCAAATCAACCAATCAACAGATTTAGAGAAGAGTGGAATTTTCCTGCCTTAGCCTCTTAAAAATCGAAGAAATAAATGTTGTAGTATTCATATATACTGAAAGCTCGAAAGAATTGTCTTTGTCGTAAAGAAATAAAGAGTCGAAGAGCTTGTGTTCTTGGTAAAGAAAACAAATGAAGACTAAAGCATCTGCAAAAATTCCCATGGGGAAGATAAACTCTAGCAGGAAAAGACTTCATGTCTTGTAAAGCAAAAGCAAGGAAGTAAAAAGAGAACATGGGTTTAAAAGAGTAAAAGTAATAAACTAGGAGACCTAAGAGAGTTAGCAAGGTAAGGAGAACAAGAACAAGAATCAGAGGTCTTTTGGGTTGGGGGTATAACATGAAGTAAAGTAAGCAAATCACACCCTTGTTAGCCACATGAGTGAGTGCCCAAATCATTGCATGCTTAGAATGTGAGCTCTCATCCACTGCAGGCACTCTCTTCCTTAACACCAACCCGTTATCAACCCCGTTGCCATACATGTTAGGCCCTTCCATCTGAGTTAAACTTGTCTCAAACCCACCACAACTGCTCCCACCAACGTTGTTATACTTGCTGTTCCCTCCTCCCCACCTCCGAGATTTTGATTTCCAACCTTCATTTCCACTTAATTGCCTCAAAAATGACCCTAAATTTGGTTGCCAAAAACACTTAATACACTAACTAGAAACCAAGGGAAAGAGAAAGAGGATAGAAGAGAGAAGAGAGAAAAAAAAAGAAATGGAGGGTTATGTTGAGGGCCTTGGCGGGGGTGCTTCTGGGAAGTCGTGGGCTTTACTATTAAGAGATGACTGATACTGTAGTAACAGGCCAACGGGGGCCTAAAATGAACTGAATACTCAAAAAAAAAAAAAAAGGGGATAGAGAGAGACAAAAAGAATGATGGATGGGAGGAGGGAGGGGTTAAAGTGGGGGGTGTTGGGAGGCAACCGTGATGATGCAAAACCATGATAATTTTTATCTTTGTTGCAGGTGAAAGTCACGGGAATCGCTGGCTATTTCGTGGCCTTTTGTTCTAAAAAAATAATTTGCTAATGCCAGGTTCATGATGCTGAAAAACAGATTTCTTTAGTTATATTATATGTTTATTTATATGGTCTAATTCGTAATTATGCCGTCAGTCCATGTATTCTTTGAAATTTAGGCCTTATTTGATTTAAGGTTAAAATCTGTCACTCTTCATAAATTTAAAATTTAGTCCATTTACTTTTATTTTTAAGAATTTAGTCCTACTTTTAGATTTCAAGGTTCAATTTCAATTGTCATTATTGTTAGAATTATTTTGTTAAATTCAAATTCATCACAATATTTTTTTTTTTTGGTTACATGTTTACTAAGTAAATATTTTTTTAAAATGTCACATTAACAAATTTAACAAAAAATTTAAACACTCAATTTGAATTTTGAAATCTGAAAAGTACAGTGGTTAAATTTTGTGAAGAGTAAGAGACTTATAACATATTTTAACCTTGATTTAATATTATTTTAACTAATTTTATTAAATTTGAAATGTAATATATATTTCTAATTTTTAAATCAGACCTTTAAACTTAAAATTGTTGTATATTCAAATTTAATCAGAATCCATAGAAAGTGCTATCAATTGAATTTTAATTTCAATTTTTTCAAATGTGTCTTTTTCGGGGAGGGGCATCTACGTCGTGGCTTGGAGCTTCGTTGCCGATGATGAGTTGTGTGAGAAGGAGGTAGTGACAGGGACTTCTATGAACCTTTTCCTTCAGATTTCACTGCCCTTCTCTGTTTTTAAGCTCAAAATTTCCATTTATTCATCTCTGAACACCCAATTTTCAAGCCTTCTTTGTACATACTCTTTTTAATTTATTTATTTAAATTCAAGCCTTCTTTGTACATAGACTCTTCTTAATTTATTTATTTAAAGCCAAATAAAAATTTTAAGGGGAAAAAATGGGTTTTTTTTTTTCAAAGGAAGAGCAATAATAAAAAATAATAATAATTTGGAGAGCTTTCAAAAATCCAGCAATTTGAAATTTTAACTTTGAATCAATTAGATCAAGCAATATATTACACATTTCAACCAACATTTGATAGTTTTGCTTCAAATTCCAAGAGGAACTTGAAAAAGAAAGTGGGCTTAGTTTTGAAAATGAATCCATTTGGATGATTTTGTTTTTCACAATTGTTGTTAGATATTGTGCAACTACTTTGAAATTCTCTTCTCTCTCTTTTTTTTTTCCTTCCAATTTTAAAGCATTTTGGGTTTTTTTAGTGTTCATCTGTTTGAGATCAATTCCTTGTTTAAACTCCATGCTTGAGATAAAATCTATTATTCATTTGTTTATAGAATTTTTTATTAATAATAATTATTGGTAACTTAGTCTTAAATCCTTAAACTTTTAAGTTAAAAAGTCAAAGTCAACAAATATACCTGAGTCATCGCATGATTGACCCGTGTATTAAAACCGTTTGGATTGATTAATAAAATTAAACTTCATATACCAAATGGTTAAAAATTAGATTGGTTGACAAAATTAAACTTTTATATAAATTAAACATTTTAACAATAAAGATAGCACATTAGAATAAAATCCCAAATAGCATTCATGCCATTCCCTTCTCTTTTTTTTTTAAAGATAATTGAATGACAATGTTTGCCAAATTCAGACACCTTCCGATTAATATCATGCAAGCCCACGAAATGTGAAATGAGGGCCTCTTATGAGCCTAAGAGAATAGGTAAAAAGAGAGCCCGAATTCACCTGAGCACAAAAACTACATTGGAATTTAAGGGGAAACATTCTTGAAGCTAGACTTGGTGTTTGGAATTTCTTTAGTCACATTTCTAGAATCAATGAGTAACTTGGTACAAAGGAAAGAAAATTAGAAAGATGGAAAATTAAAGGGGTAAAAAATTAGTACAATGAAAAATATAATTTTTCTTTTCATACGTGTTTTTAGTAGGAAATATATAAATTTTGAATTAGCATACATTTCTCTTCTATTTTCTCTTGTCTCATTTTTCCAATTTGAAAGGATTGGTTTTTATATATTAAGATGGAAAATAATCACTTTTCTTATTTTCTTTCTTATCACTTTTCTTCCTAACCAAGCATATTCAGAATTTATTTTGTTTCCACTTTTCCACCCAACCAAACACACCATTAATATTTCACATTTCTAAAGTGTAAGATGAGTTTAAGATAATTAAGTTGAAATTTTTATCAAAAGGAAAAGCAAGAAGATCAGCCAATCTTATCTTAATTTGAAGCTTTTAGAGAAATTATTATTTTTATTTAATCAATGGTAAAGGAAAGAAATTGTTCAAGGTTTAAACTCATGATTCGATGTCAACAAGAACTTAAATAACACAAATCATTTGTCACTGCATCAATAACTAATTAATGAGAAAGAGTAAATACCAAAAAAAAAAAATGTTAGCACATTTACACCAACTAGTTTGATAAGGAAAGTCTTTAAAGAGCCACCTATCTAAGTCATTGATATCAAAGATGGGGAAGTTGAATCTAATCGTCTCACTCATTTTGAATTAGTTTTCCACAGATGGGAGAGAAGGATATATTATTACCTTAACTGTTGTATATCGTGCTTGACGCTCTATGTCCCTTCTATGCTGGTATTATAGTTACTAACTGCCACCTCATAGCATCGGGAATAAAAAGCAGTTATTGTTGTTGGAGCCATATTTAAGGCTATTGCTACTTATTTAATCGACACCCATCTATGGAGATAACAACAACACATAAATCAACTACCTCAATTGTCCATACATAAATCAACAACACATAGATTTAATATATTATCGGGCTTTTGAACCTTTGAATTGGGTTTTGGGCTTTGACCCCTGAATTTGCTTTCAATTTAGGTTTTAATTCCGAATGTAAATTTTGATGTGAAAGTCTGTTTTAATTCGATCGGTACGAATATTGTTGTTAATGTAAGAGGACATGGGTTCTAGTGTGCTGAAATACATTTTCGTCCTATTTATAAGTTAGAGAGGGACTATGAGTAATTCTAGGCTCTCAATTGATTCTACCATGGAGGCCAACGATAGACAATAACTCCTCTCTCCGACTTTTGAGTCTTAACAAAGCTAATTTTAAGAATTAGTGATCGCCCAACTTGAGAGCAGATAGCTAATGTATTCCACTTATTGAACAAGGTTCTAAGGTCGATCTGCGACCCCTGATTACCAAAGGCATCCATGGGATTGGTTCATGGATTTTCTTTCCTTTTGCCGCATTTCACTAAAAGGGTTGAATGGAAATAATGCATCAAGCTGTTCACAATGGTCAACTTGATCCTCTTCTCCAAGGATCCCAAACGGGGAAACCTAGAGGAGCTACTAACTCCAACTACCGTCCATGTGCGATCTATACTAGATCTGACCAACCGACTATCCTATTTTTTCTATGTTCTTGACAGTAGACTCTTTCAATAGTATGTTTCGATTCTCTTCTCCATTATTTAGAAAAAGTGTCAGTTTAGATATAAGATATTATCGTTACCATCATGTAAAAAATAACAAATATAATCAAAACTTGTTAGAAAGTTAACCTTTAATAAAACAGGATTGTTGAATTTGATTTTATGGCTGCTATTCGAAACCCCCGATTTTAGTACTTTCGGATTTCATACTTACCGGCGAGTCTTAATAGTTTTTTGGATATCACACTCATAGGAAGCAGATTTTTTGTCTGAAAAATGTTTCTCAACCCCACAAAGCTGGAAATGATTACCCTTGCAAATCATGATATGTTAAACATGTGCAATCAAGTGTAATCTACTACAAGAAAATTGGTTTTTAAAACATACGCCAGTAATTATCCGATTATTAGTAATTTCTTTTTTTAACTCAATTTTTTGACTTTTTTTCTTTTTCAGACACAGTTAGTTAGAGGTGATAGTTTTAAAATTAACATAATAGTAACTTTAGCTTTCAACATTTATACATTATGTTAATTTAGTCTTGATTCTAAAATTTTAACTTTCAACATTTACATTAATTTGGTCATTTTTGCAGTTTTGATTTTTTTAACATTTTCATCTAAAAGCTAAAAAATAAATTTATCAGCTAAATTTGATTGAAAATATAAAAATAGAAACACCCAAAAATTCAAAATAATATTTTTGTCTTTTCTCATTCTTTTAAAATTAACCCTTAATATTACAAATAAAAACAAAGCTGCAAAAAAAGGCCAAATTACAATATGTGTAAATGTTGAGGTCAATTTTTTAGAATCGAGACTAAATTGACAAAATTTATAAATATTGAGAGTTAAAATACTATTATATTAATTTTAAAAATTGTCACTATTAACTTATTGGTGACTAAAAAAGATAAAATTGAATAATTAATAATTTTATAACTTTTCATAATTAGATGATCGAAAAAATTATTAATAATTGAATGACAATTTATTATGGGCAATAATTGGCAAAAGCAAAGGATCTAGGTCCTGAATACCTTTGATTCGAAACTTATTATGGGCAATGATATAAGTCTCCTAGTCACATCATATGTGATTACTATTCGTGGACTTTGGTTTGGACTTTTCTAAAAATTGCTGCTTTCTTAAAAAAAAATTGCTATTGAAAATTGTAGTAGAGAAGTGCTATTAAAAATGTAGTTAATTTTTAGTATTCCCCATTGCTACAAAATATTGAGATTGAAAGTTAAAATGTCCTAATAGAAAGCTAAAATTAATTAATAATTTAATATAATAGTACTTGGAAGTATAAATTTTCAATACCTTTTATGTAATTAATATGAATTGTTTGGAAAATAAACAGTACATATCATATTTTAAAAACTTAAATATAATTTATTTAAATAATTTAATATAATTATTCATAAAATAATTAATTTAAATTTTTATATACTTTTAAATAAGATTATTTTAATAATTTTTACTTTATAATAAAATAAAAGTACTTAAATCTCAACTTTCTAGAACTCCAAATGCAATGAAGAAAAAACACTTGTAGAGTCCGAAGTGCAATGAGAAGTAATAATTTGATTTTAATTTTATTTTGTGATTATTTCAACGTGTATTTATATATTGTTCTATAATTAGAGAAAGAGTGCTCTTACCATTGCATCATACTTGCAATTCAATCTACAGGTTGTTTACAACATGTCACCCTAAAAAAATAAAAGAAATTGTGAAGTCTAGAGTTGTTGGCTTTTGGAAGTTGGGATAATAAAACATTAGTTGGAAGATATTTAACATTTATATTGTTCCTCTCTCCAAAACAGTAAATTTATGAACTTAAAGCTCATCTCTTGTATTTATTAGATTGCCTCAATCATTTATTGCATGAAAATGAAACATTCAATCAAAAAAAGGAAGAGGCAGAACTAGTCATAGATTTTTATATCAATGGAGATCAACTACAAAGCCAAATCTAGTCAGTAAGTAGTAATAATTTTATATCAGGTGAATAGTAAATCTAAGATCAGCAAGCTAATAATATTATTACAGCATACACATGATGATATTAGACATGTCTTAACTATAAGAACCATATAATTAGTTGCTTAAAAGAAAATTAAGCTAAGCTAAGAGCCAGAAATTCTTCTGCCATCTGGTGCTGATAAGATAGCCCCCCACGCCTTTGCTTTGCCTCTTAACCCCAATGGTTAAACAATCTGCATTGTTGATGCACCGCTCCACGAACTCCTCTGTGCTGCTGCTCCCACAAACACTGTCATTCAAAGCATGCGTTGAACCAGTTAGATATATCACAATGTAAGGGGGGAGATGAAGATCTAAGTAGTGGAAGAAGAGTTAAAAAAGGAGTCACCAGCTTAGAAATGGAGAATGCCTTTTTTGACCCAGTACCAACACTGAAACCTCAAGCTTCTTCACTTGGCTCATCACTGTCCCCAGCTTTGGCCCCTGAATTACCAGTGCTTCCACTTCAACCTGTGCACATGCAAGTAAAACACACCAGCCCAGATTAAATTTGCAAACAAACATGATTTATGGCAATAGTGCTATGGCAACTTAAAGAAAACAAATGAAGACTAAAGCATCTGTAAAAATTCCCATGGGGAAGACAAATTGTAGCAGGAAAAGACTTCATGTCTTGTAAAGCAAAAGCAAGGAAGTAGAAAGAGAAAATGGGTTAAAAAGAGTAAAAGTAGAAAACTATGAGACCCAAGAATAACTTGAAAATTGCCCTCTCACCCAAAAGGTGCTCAAAGGAGGGGAAAAAGGAAGATCAAATCAAGTGGGATCTTTCAAACACAAAGACAAGATTACTTTATTCTCCAGCTCTTAACTCCTAACCTATTGAATCCATCAATCAAACACCCCCAAAAAAAGAAAAAGACAATTGAAATTTTCATGTTATTACCTCAGGTTTACAAGCCTTGCAAAGTGACCCAAGAGAGTTAGCAAGGTAAGGAGAACAAGAAGAAGAATCAGAAGTCTTTTGGGTTGGGGGAATAACATGAAGTAAAGTAAGCAAATCACCCTTGTTAGCCACATGAGTGAGTGCCCAAATCATTGCATGCTTAGAATGCGAGCTCTCATCCACTACAACCATCACTCTCTTCCTTAACACCAACCCATTATCAACCCCATTGCCATACATGTTAAGCCCTTCCATCTGAGTCAAACTTGTCTCAAACCCACCACAACTGTTCCCACCAACGTTGTTATACTTGCTGTTCCCTCCTCCCCACCTCCAAGATGTTGATTTCCAGCCTTCTTTTCCACTTAACTGCCTCAAAAATGACCCTGAACTTGGCATTTTCCTTTCACCTAAATTTGGCTGCCAAAGACACTTACTACACTAACTAGAAACCAAGGGAAAGAGAAAGAGGATAAAAGAGAGAGAAAAAAGAAATGGAGAGTTATGTTGAGGGCCTTGGTGGGGGTGCTTCTGGGAAGTTGTGGGGCTTTAATATTGAGAGAAGACTGATACTGTAGTAACAGGCCAACGGGGGCCAAAAATGAACTGAATACTGAAAAAAAAAAAAAGGGAGAGAGAGACAAAAAGAGTGATGGATGGGAGGAGGGAGGGGTTAAAGTGGGGAGTGTTGGGAGGCAACCGTGATGATGCAAAACCATGATAATTTTTACCTTTGTTGCAGGTTAAAGTCACGGGAATCACTGTCTATTTCGTGGCCTTTTTGTTCTAAAAAATAATTTGCTAATGTCAGGTTCATGATGCTGGAAAACAGGTTTCTTTAGTTATATTATATGTTTATTTATTTGGTCTAATTCATAATTATGCCCTCAGTCTATATACTCTTTAAAATTTAGTCCCTTTACTTTTATTTTAAAATATAACAGTTAGAATTATTTTATTAAATTTAAGTTCATCACAATATTATTTTTGTAGTTACATATTTATCAAGTGAATATTTTTAAAAATATTATATTAACAAATTTAACAAAAATTTAACAGTGGTAATACTAGATTTGAAATTTGAAAAGTCTAGAGGTTAAATTCTTAAAAATAAAAGTATAAATATTAAATTTCAGATTGTGAAGAATAGAGGGACTTATAATATATTTTAACCTTGATTAAATATTATTTTTAACTAATTTTTATTAAATTAGAAATGCAATATTGATTGAATTCTAATTTTTAAATCAGACCTTTAAATATTCAAATTTAATGAGAATCCATAGAAAGAGTTATCAATTGAATTTTAATTTTCAAAGTCACTAAAAGAACCGAAAAGTAAAGGGATTATGGGCAGAATTAAACCTATTTCTTTTTTGTACTGTGAAATGCCAATCCCTTGCCTATTTCAGTCTCTATTATTACAGATTCTCTTCTGAGTACAATACTTTTTCTTTTCATTTAATTTAGTTTCTGATAAAGTAAATGAAATGGCAATATGATTTAATAAATTTGGCCATTGTCTTTCTAAGATGAAAAGTGATTTTCATGCCAGCAAAAATAGGGTCCATTTTATATTAAGATTGGGGCCAACTTATAAATTGCAACATACCATTTATGTTTGCCTACTCTTTTTCTCGTGACCAGAAATGGATCTATGGACCCCCTCTTCTACTTTATAGCCTATGCCCCCTCAACACTGTTCTTTTGGTCGGTTTTTTATTCATGGCTTGAATTATGTTGTTTACCTATGCCTATTGTTATTTATCTAATTCAATATTTCTTTCAGAAAATAAACTTATTAAATTTTAGTTCGATTGATATAAATATTATTGTTTATGCAAGAGAATGTGAGTTTCAATAAGTTAAAACGTGACATTTTTCTATTTATGTAGTAGTTCTAAATATTATATTAAATATATATATATATATACATATATGATCAGATTAGATATTGTTCTAGAAAAATAGTTTAGAATATTTTTCATGTGAAAAGTTAAAACATCAAAACTTTTAGACTCAAAATAAGCTATTATTATCTTCTAATTTGTACTTGAGTAAGTCTTTATTTCATGTGGTAAGCACTTATTTAGATATGAATTAAATATTAAAAGATCATTTGGATAGAAATTAAAGGGTAAATTCTTATTAGAGTACAAGTTTAAAGATTATGGACTTTTAAGCACGCTATAAAAATTTATTTTTTATGGATAAACATATTTATACTTTTAAAAAATAGACATTTTATATTATACATATTTTAAGAAGAGTTTGAAAGACAGATGCATAAGATTTAGATTCTTACTGAAATGTCATGTCAAAGCTCAAAATCAAACTAATATTCAAAAGTTTAATTATTGTTTTTTGCAGATGAATTTTAATGGGAAAATAAAATAAAAGGATATATTTCTTTTTTTCAAACTTTATTTTGCCTTATCATCATTATTAATTCGTACGTTAGTAACAGTACAAATTCCTGCTCTGACACAAATCCTATAATTACATCAATTTTTTAAATTATTTTGAAGATAATAATAAATTAAATTAAATTAATTAAGATAGGAAAAAGCAATGTCAGTAAAAAAGAGGAGACCCCTCGTGAATTGGGATTGTTTTGGATTTTTCCTTTTTTGTTTTCTCCTTACTCCTTCACTTCCAAATTATTGCTCCCGGGTAACCCGCCCTTAACTGCTTCTTTTTTACTCCATAAATTACATTTATACCTTTTTTTACTTTTTCTTAAATCAACTTAATCATTTTTATATTTATTTATATTATTATTTAAGTTTTTGATTACGAGTTTAAAGACATTAATTTTATTAGAAAAATTATAAAAATGTATTTTCGCATTTAAAATAATTTATATTATTTAAAAATATTTTACTCTTTTTATTTAGGAAATGTATGCATATGAAAAGATTGAAACCCATACTAATTGCATTGATAAATTCTTAAATTTATTATTTAATCAAAAAATTTTATACATTTTAATTTTAATATACACATTTTATTACCTCCTCGATTCAATAGTATATATTACCAATTTAAGTCCTAAGATTGACCTAACACTTTCCAATTTAACAATCTCACCGTTGTACAAAGAGTAAATCACTCTCTCACTAAATTTCTCCCTCGAAAACTTAGTTTTAAAATACAAGAGACTATTTTGATTGATTGCAAAAACAATGCATACATAAAACATTCCTAGCTTGCACAAATTTGTGCTATCTCAATCTCTCGGTATCTTTTAACCTAAGGAAAATTTAAGTTCGTTTACATAAGAGTCATAATCTAATCTCTTTTCTATAAAATAAAATTAAAAATCAACATAAGATAATCATGACATAATTCTATAAGAATCTCGATGTAATCCAATATCTTCAAATATAGAATATGACTTCTTCAATTTTAACTCAACTAGTCTTTATGTTTTAGGCTCTAGCTCGTTCAAATATCTCCACAGTAAATAAAACGATACATCAATTTGTGGTCGTTGTTTAAGTCACAGGTTTTTCCTTACCTTCAAATGTGTCAACTTGTAATAAACTCAAAAGAGAATAAAGATAAAACTAACAATAATCATAACATTTGAAGATTCAAAAACAAACTAGAGATGCATCACATTGATCAAACCATTGAAAATTGTATCCTCACCTGCCATTATTAAACCAACTTGATGATGATAGTCAACCAAGAAACTATTGCTAATAGCCCTAAGAGACCCACCAGATCAATAATGCATAAAAGACCTTCTGAAAATGATTCCAATAAATATTGTGTCACTCTTACCTTAATAAATCTTATATTTATGCTAGAACACGACTAAAAATAAAAAAACTAAAACTAAAACCACCATTACTGATAACCATTAAATTAAAAATGATATAAATCGTGAATCCTTATATGATAAAATTATGTGAAGTGATATATTTATATGCATGTAAATGTAAATTAATTTTGAAATTTAAAAATAATAAAAATTATATAGTTAGATAATAGAATTGGGAAGTTAAAATCTATCATTAACTGCATTGTTTCTTAGAATTTAGAATTAAAAATTTAAATTTAATTTAATTGTTAATATTGTACACCATGTCATATTTTCTATAAAAAAATTATGATTCAATTTAAAATCCAAAGATTAATGCAATTTATTTGTATAATTGCACTTAAAAGTTAATATTTATTTATTTCTTTAAACTTTAGTATTACAATCTTGTTTATACTAAAAGCTATAATTTTTTTGTCAATCACGTCACTGGTTAAGTGATAATTTTGTGTGGGTTTCAAGCTAATTGATAAAAATTCAGAGTTTGATTTTTATACTTATAAACTTTTTCTTCCTTTTTTAATTATAATGTAATTATTCACTATATATATATATATATATATATATAAATGATATTTTAAATAAAGCAAATAAAGTTTAGTTGCTTAAATAATTTTTATAGAGCTTAATATTTTAATATAATTTAGCTTTTTATTTGAAAATAAATAAATTGATTTCAGTATGTTACAAAAACTAACAAGATACTCTTTTTGTTGAAATTGTGCGATTATTGTTATTATTATTATTACTATTATTATTATTATTATTTGCTTTTATATATAATGGATATTAATAAGCTTGGCCTCAACCTTTATACCTCTATTCAATTTAGACTCTACTTTCCTTTTTTTTTTTATTCGAGCAAACTGACATTCAACATTTCATTATTGATGTGACATTATGTTAAGTCAATAAATGATTTAATTTAAAAAATCAAAATTTCTAAAAATTTAAAAATCATAAATAAAATTTATATTTTCAAAAATCACAGGAAAAAGTCTTTAAAATTTTTTAAAAATATAAATGTACAAAATATTTTAAAACATTCAACTTTTCAATAATTTAAAAAACTAATTTTAGAAATGGAAAATATTTAAAATAAACAAAACCCAAATTTTATGAAAGAAGTACAATTTTTTTCATATTTCATACTGCATAAGTTTTTAAAATATGAAATAAAATTTTCTTCAAAATTTGAGAAACTTTTATAATCTTTATGTTTGTTTGTTTTTTATTTTACTTTTTATTGAATTTCAAAGAGTTTTAATTCTTTCATACTTTTGGATTTTTTTAAAAAAATGTGAAAAGCTTTTAGATATTTTAGAACCTTTAATGTATTTTTTATATAAGTTTGACGAGTTTTTATTTTCTTAACATTTTTGGGAAATTTTATAAAGTTTTTAATTTTAGTATATTTATAAATTATTTTTAATGTAACATATGAAATAAAGTAGTTTTACATCAACAATAAATACACGTAGACTATCATATAAATTGTGACATAGCATTTGATCCAACTTCTAATAGAACATTAGATTATAGTTGAATTTATTCAATTGGATTCACAATAAAAGATTGAGCATCAATTTAGGGTGAGTTTGGATGAGCGGTACATTTATATGCGGTGGTGATGGTGAGATTAGATATTGTAATGTGAAACAAAAAGTAAGTTAAATACACTGCACCCCACCATCTATCTAAATCCACCCTTAAGCAAGTAGAACTGTATGGGTTAAATTGAATAAAAGATTAAAAATTTAAAGCCAAAACTTTTATTATACTTACATATAAAACAACAAAATAAATATTTAACTCAATTATAGTGAAAAAATTAATGTACAAAATATAATTTATTTAATCTATAAATAAAAGGATTAAAATGCAATTCAAAGTGGACATACAAAATTATTCCATTACTTTAGGGAAAAGAGATTTTATGTATTTAAAAAATAAGAGTTCAAATTTGGTTGTGGTTTTGGATTTGTTGTTGAACTCGAGATTTATATTTGTTTTTAGAACACGGTACACTGATTTTCGACAAGAATTGAAAAATTAATTTAATATTCCTATTAATTATTTTTTTAGATAAAACTCATATCTAGGTAGTCATCACTTTAAACATGGAGGATTTCCATAATTCAAATTTGGACTATTTTATTAAACTAAAATATATTTTAAAATATTATAAATGTTATAGTAAAATAGAAACAAAGTATTTTTAAGATAAAAGATTTAATTTTGTTATGGTATTTATTTCTACTCTTATTTCGATCAACAAACCACTATATAATTTATTTGCATGAGTTCTTATCACCATATAGACGAATCCCATTCTAAAAAAATTACGCATTGATCTATACTAGAATCTATTTAATTTTAATACTCTAAATTCGAAACACAAATTTAATTACGACATTGAAATGAAATTGATTAGTAAGTAAGGGTATTTATTTGAAGTGAGAAAATCTATTCCGTGATAAGAAAAAGGTCAAATGTCATTTTCCTAATGATGATTCAACAGAGAAGGAATAGTGTGAGGAGGTTTGAGTGACGAATCTTAGACCCTAAATCTAAACCATCACGGTATCATCACCTGCCCCTGCCATTGCCCTGCCACACTTTTTTATTTTATTTTGTTTTCTTTAATTAATATTATATATATATATATATATATATATCAAGTAACAGAACAACAGTGGCACAGATTGCATGGGAATATGGGCAAAGCTAAAGCAATGAAAGGCATTCAAAGGATAGGGTGCTATTCTCATACCAAGTTTTATTAAAAATTTTCAGTACCGGACAGTAATCTAATATATAACACACTGATGCTTATGGATGTAATTCAGTCTTTGTGATTGATGGGTTCATGAAAGTATTCAGCACCAATACAGCATATATTTACATTTTTTAAGGCAGTTGCGAAATTAGGAAAAAAAATTAAAATTAAATTTAAATTATAATTTTTATGATAATAAAATATATGTTTATCATTTTAATAGTTTATGTTTTTATAAATTTTAAAATATTAAATTAAAATTTTATTATTTTTAAGAGATTTAAAGTTTAATTTTATTTTTACTAAATTTTAAAGGGTCTAAATAAAAAAAAAAACCATTTTAGGAGATTAAGCTCCTGCTAGCTCCCCTAGCTACCCTAGCTACGCTCTATTTTTTTTGGCATTTTCTATTTTTCACTTCAGTGTGTCAATTGAATATTTGCTTAATTAATATATGTATTGTTATCAATTCAGGAAAACATAGGTTTGAGTGCGTTAAAACACGATATCCTCTTATTTATAAACTGACGAGGGATAACGTGTAATTTTAAGCATTATATTAAAATCTTATTTTTAGATATAGTGAATTGTGGAATATCATGCATGCATCAATACATACATACGACATAATATAAGATAAACATTACATAACAAAGCCGTTATGGTCGGTGGTGTTTTTAAAACAACCGAGTATGACACCCTGTTTGGAGTTTGGACCATACCTTTTTTATCTGTTGAATGTTTGACCCTAATCTTAATTTATATTATACTCATCATATAGTATAATGAATCTGCCATCACCAACCACATTCTATCTACTTTTTTCTATTATAATTATAGCTTTGAGTTGGAGTGAATATTCAGTTCCTTTTTTTATTGCTTTCATCGGTTTTCTTTATACATAAACCAAGGCCTCCCGAATAATGCAGTCATAAAAAGATAAATCCAATGTTGGACTCTAAGACAATATTTAGATAACCCCACTCATGTGCCTTCTTAATAGCACAAGTAATGGACTTGGACTCGACAGATGGAGCATCAAAAGCGCCCTCGATCTTGCTAGAAAAATCCACAAGCACCAATCCTCGTGGTCTCGAAAGATCGCACCACAAATAGAACCCCTAGCATCCTTGTTCCATGCAACATCAACATTGGTTTTTATGAATTCACTAATCGATGAGCACCATTTAGCAATAACTAGTTGGCTAATAAGAAGAGGTGCAAACAAGATGTTATGGATCCGAAAGTCTCTGTGAGTAGTATTAGTCCGAATCACCACATCCTAAGGGGTCAAGTCTCTGTGAGTATTATTGCCAAATGAGAACAATCAGGTTTGTGAAAGCCTCTTTGTCCATCTTTTGCATAGCAAATTCCCACCGGTCAATTGCTCAAGAAAAAGATAGAAGATCATTATTGATACCGCATATAGTCAAAACATCCTCCTTGAGAGCACCACAATGGAAGCGACTAGAATCGACAGAAAAGGAAAATGGGTTACATTTCTCTATAGTAGGAAAGATGTCATGACCCACTCTCCTACAAAGATGTTTTTTAAGGTACAATTACAAGTAGTACATTCGTATATTTATAATTAGAATCAATCATTACAATACATAAACGAAATTACATTTACAATTAATACATATATATAACTATGATCAAAATCAAACTATTACAATACATGAATAGACAAACTAATAATCAAAATATATCTTAACTTATATTAGAATAAATTTAAATTAGGTTTACACATGATAAAACTTGAAATCATTATAAAATTTGAATAAGTAAAATTTAAACATAGACACATAACTTGCAGTGCATGTGGGATTGAATAATTTGAATCATACGGATGGTTAGATAGAAAAAAGAAAAATCAACAAACTACTTGTTCATTGATAATAAATTGTGGAATGGCAAGTTATACTGACATGGAAGTTTAACGCTTCTATTTTTCCTTTAAATGTAGTGAGTTGATTGTATACAAAAGTGAAATAAATGAAGAAAAGGAAATGGATTTTTTTTCCTTCTAATTTTACTCTCTTTTTTTAAATCTGAATCAATCAGCATGTTATTTTAAATTCTATTTCTCTCGATGTGCAACTGGGCCATTACACTCGTACTAAAATTATTCTGAGTAAAAGTTTTTTTTTTTTGCTAGTTGAGTTTTAACTCAATTAATATAAGTATTGTTGTCAATGCAAGAGGACATAGGTTCGAGTGTGCTAAAATATATTATCCTCGCTATAACTAGTTTTAGATATTGTATAAAAAAATTCAGATTTAATCAGAAGATATAATGAGATTATTCATAAAAAATTGTTTTTTTTTACAAGATAAGTGTCCTTATTTACCCAAAAAGAGTTTCAAAATTAAATAACTACACCTTCATAGCAGCTAAGGTAGAAATTTGAAATTGTTGGTAGAAATCAATACTATTAATAAGCTTATGAATGGAGAAGCTCACTTTTTAACCACTACAACTATAATTTTAACCTGATCCCACAAGAATTAATCCCCAATTCAATATAGTTCATACCTATATATTATAATTGAGTATTTTTTTATCTATCTTATTTTATATCTATATATATTATTATGTTAATAATTCATATTATAATAAAATTTTGATACACTTACGTATTTATATTGTATCATATTGGTATTATATTATATTTAATTATGTTTTTAATATTATGTTGGTATCTATAACCATGTCGTATTTGATATTGTAACCATATAATTAAAAATAAAAAGGGTATTTGAGTAATTAGGTAAACACTAAGTTACCATTATATTGATTACGTTCGTAATAAGATTATCGGCATATACCTTAACATATTCTTGAATATGTTACATTATTTTATTTAGTTCATTTACTTAAAATGTAAAATTTTGTTATTTAATTAATAAAATTTAAGTTACCTAAAATCTCAATTTTACTAAATTATTTTGGTATAAAATTTGTTTTTTAACGAGTTTAATTCTTCCGACATTAATCTTTCTCGAAACATATTGATACCAAAGTTCATGAAGCCCTTGCATTCAATTTTCATATTCTCGTTTTAGTTATAAAACTTATATAATTCATTTATCATAATATTATTATAATTACTATTGTTGTAAATAAATAAAATAAATTATAAATACATAAAATTTGGTATAATATAAAAAATATTATTTCATATGAAAATTTTATATAATACTTTTTATATCAAAATATAGCATACGAGAATATAAAAATCTAAAATGTAGTTTAAAATTTTAAATGAAATATTGGGTAATTTAATCATTTAAATATTACCAAAATATCATTTAAATAATAGCGTAAATTTGTAAATTTCTAAAATCTAGCAAAGCATACATCAATTTTACTTTGAATCGAAATAAAGTATATCATGATTAAATTTCTTAGCTAATAATGCATAAATCAAAATTTTCTTTTAACTATAGCACTTGAATTTATTTAGATATTATTTTTGTAAGTTTTGGTTGGGCAATCCTGGTTGTGGGATTTTTCTAGAAACAAACAGTACATTTTTTTTGGACACCAGACACTCAAAAATTTGATAACTCTAATTTTCAACAACAATAATTGGCAGAAATTCAAGGAGCAGAAGAGTTGAGCAATGATTTTTAAGCATATATGAAGAACAGGGAATTCTCTTCTAAGATGGCTGACTAATTGAAGGGAAAAAAAAAAACTGCATTATATATCTTATTTAAATATGACTTGATGTTTATTATTATTATCAGTAATATCATTACAGAACTGTTATTACTATATCTATATGCTTAACAACGAGGATAATGGATGGAATCGCATTCAAGATTAAGATATATCTACTTTACCTCTAGTACCATGTTGAGCATGTTAGGAAGTATAGGCCAAAATGACATCTGTTGCAGACATTCCTTTTCCAATAAATACTACCATTCAACACTTAATATCTGCTGAATGGCATTCTGTTTTTCTCGGCAGCCAGGTTTTCAAATCTCCCCCCTCAGGCATTGTGTGGTTTACAAGCTTACTGTGCCTATTTTGTTATTTTTTCTCAATCATGGTTTTCTGAAACTAGCATCAGTTGTTGGACGATAACTTCCCATTGAAATTATATTGTTCCAACAATGAAATGTCTTCAGGAGATAACATTAGTGCACCAGTACTCAAGTAATGCCGAGATCGTCGTGTCCTGTATGAAAACAAGTTGAAATTAAACAGAAATACCGCAAGGGATATGTGGTGATGACTAATCAAATACTAACACATTTGCAGGGAAGTAATTTGAAGTAAAAGTTTGTATACCTGCATCTTTTAGTCAAGCTTGTGCCTACTGATAAGCGGGAAGCTTCTGATTTTGATATATACCCCAAGGAAGAAACATATTCATGAAATGCATCACCCTTCAGCGCCAAGCAAAATCTTGATGGCACCATGGAGCTAATGATGTCGAATAAACATGACTTCACGTCCCTATATTGCATATTCAAAAACTAATTTAGATAAGTAAAATGGCAGTGCCAATAATGAAATTCTAAACCGAACAACTTGAGCAGCAAGAAAACATGCTTTTTCTCCCTAGCAAGATGAATGTACCAAAATTTTTCCAAACAGAGCACACTAGATAAATGCCTAAATCATGCATCTATAGAGGTTCTACTTATCCAATGAAATACTTCATTCCATCCAAGCAACCCAAAACAAAAATTGTAAGCGATCAATAATAAGCATGAAATTTGACATGTGATTTGCCAATGTAAAAATGGTCAACTCATATGCAAGTAATATATATCCCAGGGTGGCATCAAGGAAAATGACAACTCTGGACCTTTTCACTGCCAGCTCATGTTTTGATGGGGTCATGGCCAAACCCTTTCCATCAACTGAAGTCCTGCTTGCACTAGCATCATGTCTAAGCAATCTACCAAGTGCCATTGTGCTAGTTGAGGAAGCCAGAATCTCTTGGCTCAAATCCACCCTATGCACAAAACCCATTTTCAATCTTAAAGCATCAATTTCTTTAGCATACAAGCAAAATCCATGTTGTGAAATTGTATTTGCCATCTGCAGCTGCTTGTCATGCCAGACAAATGCATCTGAATTCTCGGAAGGGATAATTAACATCTCCAAAGAATCCTGCACAACTGGCTAATTAGCATCAAATATAACAGGCAAACTCAATAAGGGTCTCTGAATAAACAACCAATAATATTCCGAACTTACTTGCATCTGGCACTTGGAAAGTAATTGGTCAGCTTGTGAAATTAGGTCACTCATTCTACAAGTAAGCTTTAAAATATTCAGAGCATCTTTTGGCTCTGAGTCAACATACAGTTTTAGATCAGCATGACTGTTACGAAGTTTTTTCCATGATTCTTGTACTAAATCAGTGGCCACCTGGTTCCTAAATTTCCCCATGGAAAAAGATTTTTTGTTGAAATTCATGCGACTGCATTCATCCATTAGTTCAAGCCCACTTGATACAGCCTCGTACTGATTTTGCGAATTCTCCACCACCTCTTCATGAGATGCTTCTGCTATAATATTGCATGTGCCAACTGAAATATCTGAAGTTTTAATCAACATATGCATAAATTTACCGTGGTCATTTGCTTCAGCTGGCAACAGGCCTTCTTCAAACTCGCAACTAACTGAAACTTCTGTTGTTTCAGAAACATTAGCACAAGACAGAGTTCTAGAAGAGAGCTCCATTCCATTAACAATTTCAGTCTCAGGAACATATGATACATCCAAAGATTCACATGTTTCCATTTTTAAATTATTTTCAGCGTCTGAGCATTGGAAACCCCTTCCCTCACATTTATCTACTTCAGAATTAAGTAGCTCATCTGTTAATGGCCTGTTGGGACTATGGGAAAGGTGTACATAATCTTCTTCGATGAATAATTCACGGTTGACATTTAAGTCTGAAACTAAAGAACGGTGTTTATTGAAGTCCTCATCTTCAGAATCAGAAGACATAACAACATCAAGTTTCCTCCTACTTGTTCTCTGAGAGAAAGAAACCGGGGTGCCTGAGGACTTGTAAAAGTCATGTGCAGTATAAGAAGGGTTTATCGATTCATAGCAATCATGAATAGAGAAATTCCGGTGTGACATTACTTCCTTCTTTGCCTCTATACTGTCTATTTCATTATTATGCATCTCCAACCCATTTGGCATGTTGTTATGTTCAAGTTCGTCCTCCATCACCTCCATTAAAGTAGGATTTTCTCCCATCAGAGACAATTTCTCAGCAATTTCCTTCTCAACTAACTCTGATAACTGAGATGGGAAGCCCCAAGGGATTACAGTTGGTAATACCAAATGACCAGCTTCTATATCAAATAGCAGTAACCCATAAGTCTTCTGCGATTTGCCACCTGGATCATCAATGGGCATTAAAGCAAAGTACAAATATATGATACAAAGAATCTTTATGAGACACTAAAAACTGGCAAGGAGCTCAAAAACAAACACTAAACATAGAAATCACACCCTTGAAAAGACCTCTTGTGATTTTCTCAAGCACAAAACAAGTATTTGAAATTGTACGAGGAGCAAAAAGGCATCCAGTTGGCCCCGACAGCACCATAATAACTTCCAAAAAGCCACTACTAAATGATAACAGAAATCCTTTTAGAAAAAGTATGAAGTATCAAAACCTAGACTGAAACCAGCTCTTTCTTCCATTAGGTTTCTTACCCAGCTACATAGCTCATATAGCTGTAACTACAAGGCATACTTATTATTCATAAATTTAATCATCATTAACAAAATGAATCTGAAAATAAAATTCAGAGCAAGATGGTAACGGTCACTAAACCTTAAGTCCATAACTAAAAAGGCTGTTATAAGTTTTCTACTGAATCTATCAATCAAAAATTTTGACATTAACACTTGAATTAACTACTCTATACATCAGCATACACCAAAAAGAAACTGTTAATACAGTTTCCATCCATTCATGTATCAGGGACCAATAGAGATTACCCAAATCAAACTGAATATGTATTTGTAGATGGCTAATGCTTAATTCAAATGATACTTGGATTTATGCAAAGGCTCAAACATTTCCCGTATTTTTTATTTTAAAACTGATTCCTCATGTTTTCTTACATAGCGATTTATTAAGAATTCCAATAATTTGGAAAACTAAACCACCTCCAAATAAGGTTGATAGAATATTAGAGCTCTTTGATTATTTGACATTTTTCAAGGTCTGTTCTCAAAGCATTGTACCCAGCTGTGATGTCAGGGGAAACCAGTATACTAATCATACCATGTAAATTTCAGAAACAGAATAAATGTACTGCACAAACAAGGCTGTGTACTGTTATTAACCTTTTTGATATTTTTTGCTCTGGCACCAAAACTGGAGATGCATAATGGTTTTTCGGATATCACCCTGACAACATTTAATTAATTGCTCTAGTAAATACGGTTGAATGATGGCTTTCTCAGCTGCACAGACCTGTCACATAAAGATAAGATAAACATGAATAGATAAAGAACTTTGCTAGGTGAAAGAGTTCAAAGAAAGCTCTGAAGTTTATACCATAGTAAGATGGTGAAGCAGCTCTTCTCTTGATGGCATGGTGAAACATAACTCTAGCCTGTCCAAGTTGTCTGGCAGAACAAGATTGTTACCTGAGAATTACCACCAAAACATGGAGTTACAAGGAAATACATCAAGTTATAAAGAGTCAAGAAATATTAAATTGTTTCAACCATAAAGCCATCTTACTATTACTAGTCAGTATCACAGGCCCTCTAGCTTTTTCAGCAATTTTTTGTATAGCAGGAACAAAACCACGATCTTCAGGAAAACTGATATCCACATCCTCAAAGAGAATCAAAGACCTAACTTTATCTTGACCAAACCCAGTCTCACGATCATTACAGACATGTTTTCCAGATGCACCATGAGGCCCTGATGAATCTTCCTCATCTGGTATTGGTATAAATTCCACCTCCTTATCAAATTCTTTCATTGCTTCACCTTTAGATAAAGGTCCTGCAGATTTCATCACATGCTTGCTAGGTGAATCTACAAGATTTTCTATTGACCTGCAACAAGTATACAGTTTAGGACAGAATTACGTTAGTAAAGCTTTTCTGCTAGATGCTTCAATGGGCAATAGAATCATCATAACATGGAAGTGTAAGAGCGATGCTGAAGACAGAGTCACCAACCCTGTAAGGCAGTGTGATTCTAAAGCCTCTCCAAATTTTTGCTTCACCACGGCCCCATTTCGACAGTCTGATGCATTGGACTAACAAAACAATAGATCCGAAGCGTTCAACTTTTACACAATGAATTGTTCTATTATTAAATTACAAACACTAAAGATTGACTGAATTAATATTAATTTGAATGATTGCATTAATGATGCCTTGTAATGACAAAGGAATGTAACTAAACTATACTGGAAAGGAAAGGACAGTAATTTTATCATCTTTCTACCTTGTAAGATGAATAATGATACAAAGAAAGAGAAAAACAGAAAAACTTGCATAGTTCTCCAACTGACAGAAAATTTCAGTATTCAGTCTTATGCAAATTATTCTTTAGAAGTGGCAAAAACAAGCCTCAGAATAAAGTAGATATCAAAAGCAACATAGATTTACTTGCAGCATGTTTTGAAGGTACTGGACACGTAAACTGGTTTATAATCATGAACCTATATCACGTCTGGTCAAAATCCTCCAAAACCCTCAATGTACAAATATAAGTCCAAAGCAAAAAGCAGGGGCATATAATACAGCTAAGACATGACAAGAGAATTGCTTTAAACAGTAATACATAAATATGGCATGACAGCAATAAAAAATATTTTTATATCATAATATACAATAAAATGTAAATTTGATAATTTTCAATAAATATTACATGCAAATACACTTTCATTTCTTTTTTTTATTTTATTTTTTTAATTTAAAAATTTGAACCTTAGGAAACCATTGGAACCAAATCACTCATTCTTGATTCCATATTGGGTAGAAAAATGCAAAAGAAAAAAACCTTCACATGTCTGAGTGTCTTTGACTGTTTCCAATTTTGTTTTTATTTTTATATTTTTGAAGTAACCCGGCATGTATTCACTGTGTCGGAGCATCTCCGGCACTTTGATATTCCCCTAATAGAAGTGTTTGATGGGTTCAAAAGCTCACCTAGATTTCCAATGATTTAGAAATAATGGAGAGATGAATATTTGCTTTCAGTTGCAAGACACGTCTTAACAACTACGAGCACTTAGACTAGCAAACTTTAAGAACTCAACCTAGACCCTTAACTTCATAATAAGAGGAGTTCATTTACTTCAGATATAACTCCTAATACTCTACCAAGAAAACTTAATGCTTATATGCATTTTCATGCCAGGATAAACACCATTGGGATATTGGTTGGCCACAACTAATGCTGGAGGATAAAAAAATGTATATCTTTCCAACGAGAATCTAAAAGTTCAGTAGCAACCTCCAGAATTTTAAATCCTTGTTCCTCCGCACAAGCATGGATAGCTGCAGACTTCCCACTCTGCAACAAAAGGAAAAAATACCTTTAACTAACAATAGAAACCAAACGCATATGGACCTAACATATTTTGAAAAAAAAAATACAGAACACTCTCCAAAAAAGCAACCCTTTTAGAAAAAGAATGAGTATAAGCAAGAGATTTCCCGTAAACCTTATACAATCACAAGACTGAAATCTTTGCAGATCTAACTACAATTACTGTTGTGAGTGAATCAACTTAATGTTAAGTTCCTAGTTCCATTTTCAGGAAAAGAATAATACCGGTGAACCTTGTAAGCAAGAAACACACAATAAAGGCTAGCAAGAATTCAACTACCAATACCAGGAAAAAAATTATCAACCCAAACATGAAGTGAAACATGATAGAGATAATAATTCATACAAACCCAAGCATGATGGTTCATTATGTGAATTGAAAAAACAGAGACACAAAGGTTAACTTTAAAATAAGAATGTGCTAACTTTAGTCAAAAAATTTATATACCCCAATTGGTCCAGTAACTAAGAGAACATTCTTCAGGCTATCCTCTTCATCTATGTTTTCTGAATCAGAACCACTTGCACAAAAATCATCATCAGAATCTTCTTGCATGCTTTGTTTATCAATGTTATTAGAGGCTTTGATGGCTCGAAAACTTCTCTTACGCCACAAACGCAACCAGTCACTCATAAACTTCACTGATTCAATATTACCACAAACCTGAAAAGCAGCAATAGCGGAGGGAAAAGAAAAAGAAAATAAGAAGTATGATATTACATCCCCTCTACCTTTTAAGATCATAGTAGTTCAGAACAAACAATATCACCTCTGTGGCACTTTTTGGCTGGTACTTATCAGTCCATAAGCTATTATCAGATTCAGGCTGGATACTGCAATCATAATAACATGGAACCATTCTGCAACCAGGAACATAATGAAAAGGAACTTGCTTAGCAGAATAACAGACTGACATAAACAGAGGCAGAATCCATTCACTAGCAAGTACCAACTTTTCTGTATACACTAGATTATTTTTAGTAACGATAACCTTTTCAGAAGTTTGCACAACTAAGTTTGACCATAACACCAAGACTTTAACAAGTTTGTGGAACCAACTGGCTGTTTTCATTTGATTAGCAAATACCAACATTGTTAAGATGCAAATCCTATTTCTAAATACCATCTCTATCCTGCATACTTTGAATTCAAGAGTTCCAGAAACTACAGAAACACACCAGATTCTCATATTGAGCAAAATATTGCGCAAAAATGTAAAATATTCATAATAACAAACATATTAAGGTAAACGCAAGCTAGCATATAACAGATGAAGTTTAAAGAAATGGCAGAAGAGTTTTAATATGCAAAATTTCAACCTTTCTTGAAGAAGTCTACTTTGTTCAAGCTCTGAATTTTCTACGGTATCAACCTGCATAGAAAAAGGACACCAACTTCATCAACTTGGCCATCCTGGCAATAACAAAATTCTAGTGAAATAAATCAAAGAACATTCAAGTTCCATGAATAACAGATAAGCCTTTGGTTCAATGGCAGGTAGCGCATCTTTAAAAGCATGGGTAACGGAAGTGCACATTAGATTCCACATTAAGTAATCACTTAAATGGGGTTTAGGAATATGCGGGGTGGAGGCTGATTGTCTAAGACTACTATTGTCTAGGAGAAAAAGCTAATAGAAAAAGAAAAGAGAAGAAAAGAAAATATTGAAAATAAATTTCAACAAAATAAGGCAATGAAAATAAAATTTACAACACATACCCGTTCTGAGCTCTTCAACAGCTTATAGCTTTCCAATTGCTCATCTACTATTACAGCAGGTATTGCAGGTGGTTTTCCCAGTAAGTCATTATCTTCAATAATGCACTGATCTGACAACTTGCTTTGAACAAATGATGCATTAGAGAAATGTGGAACATCAGGAAAGTTGTCAATACACAATGCCTCAACATAACTTTCAAAAACTGATTTAAATAGGCCTTCAGGATTGCAAAAAGTGTCAAAGGAGGTTTTCTCAAAAAATGACCAATCTTTCCAATCAAGAACTAGATCATCCTGCATAAAAACGTTTGGGTGTCATCCCAGAAAAAAAGAAAAAAGAACATTTAAATAAGTTCAATTAGGAAGAAAAAAACCCAAAAACAACAATATAAAGGAAAAACAGTACATTTAAACATGGTTGAGTCAATAATGCCATACCTGAGTTCTTTCAAATACATGAATAGGACCAATGTTAATGCGTTCGTCACTTATGTCAAGCAAGGCGCCATCTTTCCCTACTTCTGCAGTCTCCTGGCTTCTCTTTCCTGCTTTCCATGATGTGAAAAATGGATGAATTTGCCTTCCTGCAAACATTTGTGAATTTTCCTGATCAAGCATAAAAAAATCTTTTAGTTACATCTTACATGCCAAATATTGTATTTCATGATGCTAGTTAAATTAACTTCACCTAAA
This sequence comes from Gossypium arboreum, assembly GCF_025698485.1. Classification (NCBI taxonomy): domain Eukaryota; kingdom Viridiplantae; phylum Streptophyta; class Magnoliopsida; order Malvales; family Malvaceae; genus Gossypium; species Gossypium arboreum. The sequence goes on from NC_069075.1 coordinate 136,124,352, forward strand.
CTAAGGTACCGTTTGCTAGTAGTAAGAACTGATGTACAGACAGCCAAATATGTGAACACCATACTGCAGCATTCATTACAAGGAAAACCAGGGAGAAGGGGGTAGTGAAGGTAAAATGTTGCATAAAAAAAGGAGAAAGACAGAAAACGGAACAAAGAGGCTTCCGTGTTGCAAGGAAAATCCCAACAGTCTTCAAATTAAACATTATCCAGAAAATTGGGAGGTAGTAAACTCTTCATTATAGCTTTGAAGGTCGATTATCATTCTTCCTATTTCTTAATTAGACACATTCCTGCCCAATGACTTTATGCTGGGCACTACTTAAGCTCCAAAGACTTCATCATATCAATGGTCTCCAACCAAGCAGCACAAAGCCTACATCACCCATGAATACCTTCAGCATCCTCCTTACAGTAAATTAGAATCAGATAAATATCAGCCAACAAGTTCAATTATTTTCTCTCTCTAGAACCCTGATTTTTTACCTTCGCCATCATTCATGTCGTCCCTATGTCGCTAAGAAAAGCTAAATTCCACCCCAGACCTATCTTTTTCTACTTGAAACTATTTTATATTACTGAATTACAGCAAAATTTTCCAGCATTAGAACTTGATGCTTGCTCATCAACATCTAAAACAACATTCTCAATCAACACCAAACAAAGGGGGGGGGGGGCGAGAATTAGCCAAAAAACTGCTAATGCAAACTATCCACAGTGTAATGGTGAACAAAAAGCGTGTTAAAACTTCCAAAAATTTAAAGGAGAGATCAGAATAATGCTAAGACAGTCACTAACCTCAGCTGTCAATTTTGCCTCCAATCTTAAATTAGGGATTTGTGGCGTTAATATATCTTCGCTCTCCATCAAATTGTTCATCCCATTCTTCTTCGGTGTAGTCTTCTTCGGTGTAGTCTTCACTGGCGATTTGCTCTTTGCCTGCCCATAGAAAACCACATTAAAATTCTAAAGGAAAACTATCAAACAGCTTCTCCCTTTATTTAATAGGTTAAAATAACTCAACTAAACCTTTTTAGAAGCTCGATTCTGAGGAGTCACTTTCCCTTTCCTTCTTCTTCCCTTCTTGCCCTGACTGCCGCAGAAGTCTTCATCTTCGCCGTCTTTATCATCATCCTCACCTTCCTTAGCCTTCTGATCAACCTTCGGTTCAATTTCTGGTGATTTTTGCGGGAACAATGTTGACTGGATCAATCTCCGGCGGACACTCCTCCCTTCCGGGCGGACGGTGCCATTGACTATCGCCACCTCCGGCTCTTTCTTCTCATCTGAATCGTCCATAGAATTGAGATTTACCCAATCTCAATTTAGGACTTTAGGGTTTTTGAGAGATTCAAAGATTTGGGTTTTTATTCTTTTTGCTTTTGGATTTTCGAACGTGATCTAGCGAGTGTGATAGAAAGAGAAAGTTGGAGGGAACAAGGATTCTCTTCCCGCGCCATGTGGTCAAAGAAAAATAAATTTACCGCCATGTTTATAAGTACAGAGGTGGTAAAAGGTTACTTGATTCTAATTTACCTAATAAAATTAACTAAAATTCAATCTTAATTTTTAAAATTTTGCAGTCCCGCGTTTCTCCCGATTTTTCCTTCTAGCCGTTAACGTCAATTAATAGTAGACTTGTAAATTGTCAGGTTACTTTTAAAGTAAATGATATTCAATATTATTAAATTATTAGTAAGTTCATATTTTAATCATTTAACTTTAAAAAATTATAAGATAGTCATTAAATTATTCAAAAGTCTTATTTAAGTCACTAAATTGTTTAAATATTTTTATTTTAGTCACTAGGCTATTTTTTTTTCTTTTTTAAAGTTTGAATAGCTAAGTGAAAATTCAATAATTGGTACAATGGATCACTACCTAACAACAAGTAAAATAACATATCTTATGTCCAAGTTGACCTAACGGTCAATATCGAAGATCGAAGAAGAAAGATGTTTGAATTTTTTAAATGTTCGGGTTTTGATCCAAGTAAAGTTTACTTTTCATGATTGCTTTTCCTTTATCCACATAGTCAATTCCTCCTTTGTCTGGATCTCTCCTCCCAACAATAAGAATTTTATCTAACTTACCACTGATGACATTGAATTTCTCAAGCATCAATTTAGTTGTTGTCAACTCTTTTTGAATTTTCACTAGATTGTCCAACTTTTTAGCAAATAAAGGATTCATTGGTTTTTATCTATTTGACCAACCTCGAGATTTCATCCTTTAGTTGATTATTTTCTTGTAACAATTTGACATTCAAATTACACACTTGTTCTCATTTTTCAATCATGGTCTTATAGGTATTCAAAAACTCTTCTTTAGATCCTTCATCTGGCTCACCATTTGTGTCCACTTCTAATCTTTAAATAACACTTGTCGTGAAGGTCACATAATTGTTTTGATAATCCTCATCAAAATTAGAGCTATTGGAGGGATCTTCATCACTCTAAGTCACGGGCAGAGGATTCTTTTTCTTATTCGGAGTGTTGGCACACTCAGCTTATATATATCTATAGCCATTACACTCGTGACTTTGGATTCATTTTTTATTATCTTTTCTAGTCTCTTATTTGATAACAATTCATTTATTTTTGGTTTTCAGGGTGTTTTTGGAAGCCTCAATCTTCTTGAATCTTATTGACTACTTCTTAAAAGTTTTATCAAAGTTCTATGTGAGTAAAGTAATTTATTATTGAAGTTATTCAATCGTGATGGTGTTGGAAGTAGGCACTTCATCTACCACTTGTAATGCAATACTTCTTTCGCATTGGTCTTGTAATTGCCTAAATTTAAGGTTATCGGAACAGTGGTTTCGTAACCACAAATTCGATTTAAAGAGAAACTTATTTTAATATTTTTGCATGAATATTTATATAATAGGAAAATCGTATGAAAATATCAATAAAAAAATCTTACCGATTTAGTGGTTAGTTAGAAAGAAAAAAGGGAATTATTGAAAGAATTGGGTAAAAACAAAGTATCGAGACCTCGATCTCATAAAACCGAGTCGAAAATATTTTTATAAATATTTATGAAATGTTATGATGTGGTATTAAAATTTCGTTAGAAAAATTTAACGTTTGGTAGGTAATTAAATGAAAAGGACTAAATTGGAAAAGGTGTAAAAGTTGCTAGAATGATTAAATAGCTTAAGTGTCTAATGAGAAAGGATTTAAAAGGCAATTAGACTCAAAATTTATTTGGGCTGGACGGCAAGGGTATGAAATCAGCTGGAAAACTGATGAATTAAGGGCAAAATTGGAATATTGCAAAATTAACTAAATAAAGCTAGGACTAAATAGGAAATATCTAGATTTCTCTTCATTTTTCTTCATTCTTATCAGCCAAAACGCCATAGGTGGGGTTCTCTAAGCTGGTATTCCATAATTTTTGCACCAAGTGAGTTAATCCTTGCATATTTCTTGTAATTTTTTTTGTTTCTAAAACTTTTACAACTAGGTCATACTATTAAATTCATTAGTTTTTGATTTCATGGATAAAATTGAAAGTCACCATGGTTGGGTGCTGTAATTTTATGATGAAATAGAATGAAATTGAAGCTTTAATTGTTTTATGAGATGATTTTATTAGGTAATTTCAATAGAAATTGATTTTTAGGACCTAATTGTGAAAATGTTTGGAATTAAAGTCTAGTGCTGAAATTCTGATTCCTAAAGGTTATAAAGTAGTTTAAAGTGATAGAATAAAGTGTTAATTGAGAAAAATCAGCTCAATTGAGAGGCTAATTGAGTAGGGACGAAATTATTATTTATTAAAAGCTTAGGGGAAAAATGGTAATAAACAGCTTGCACTAATACAGTTTTGGACGGCAGCAGTAGACTAACTTTGAAAAATCACCATAAATTGTAGAAATTTAATTAGAAGATGAAAAAATATGAAATTAAATCTTATTGAGTCTAGTTTCTCATAAAAGAAACGATGTAAGCAATAGATCTGTAAATCATGAGATATAATGAATTTTGTGAGACAAGGTCAGAATGAATTCGGATTCCCCTGTTCTGACTTTGAAAAATCATAAAAAATTGAATAAAAATAATTATGGCTTAAATTTATATGTATAGAATTCTGAATTAGTCTATTTTTAATAGAAATAAACGATAACATCATTTGAATCTTGTATGAAGAGATAATTAATTTTTAGTGAAGAATGGTCAGAACTGTCAGACAGCAAAACAGGGGTGACTTTAAAAAATAAACTGTACTTATTGGATAAACAAAAAATTCTGAAAATTTTATGGTCAAAATATATGTGAGTCTAGTTTTAGGGAAAATTAGTAGATCCTAATTTGGAGTTCTGCATCTCAAGATAAAAATAATTTAGTGAATATGACTCAAATAGACAGCTTTGAATGAACTATAAATAATAGTTGAATTATAGAGAATGTTGCATATGAACATGAAATGTATTAAATTGATAATTAAATTTATTTATTTAGATCCAGAAGATTCAAATACGAAGCTAGATCAAGGAAAGGAAAAATTTCGGGATTAGTAGATTTTTGTTTACAAACAAGTCTCAAGGTAAGTTCGTGTAACTTGAATTATATTCTTAAATGCTTGAAATGTATGTTATTGATGTGAATATGATTTAAATGTTCATTGTATGAAAATTAATGAAACATTGACATATTTGATAAAAGAGGAAGAAATCTCGGTTGAATGAAAGGAAAATTCGATGGATTTTTGAAAAGGAATTGACTGTACAAAGGATCTAGTCCAGACGGGTGATCCTATCCTGATATAGCTCTCTCGAAGAATATGTGTAAAACGGATTTAGCCCAGACAGGTAATCCAAATTAGGGTCTGAATTTAGCCTAGACTGGTAATTCAGATCCAAGCTCATTAGAGTAATTGTCGTTGCTGGGATTTAGCTTTGGGTGGTAATCGACAATACTCTATGTGTTTATATTACGAGGATTTAGCTTTGGATGGTAACTTCTTTGTAAGGATGAGGTTCAGGAGTGTGCTCTCTGAAATGAAATGTGCGCACATGAATATGAATTGACGGACCTGGAAATGTACACTAAAAGTGTACCTCTGAAAATCCATAAAAAACTCCAAGAAATTCAACGGGATAAATATGAAAAAAATATATATAAGGGAATGGAAATCATGGTATTGATGAGTTCATCAATCATGGTATATATATTATTGACACATGGAAATTATTGTACTAACTTGAATGTTGAGATTTTGCATGTTAGGGTAATAACGCATTGAATGGATATTTGAATGTTTATTGCATTGTATTGAAAATATTAGGCAAGTATAATTCTTGTTACATAAGCTTACTAAGCACAAAGTGCTTACCTTGTTTGCTTTTTCCCTGTTTTGTAGTGTTAAGAGCTCGGAGGTCGGATTTGGTTGGAGACACATCACACTATCAACTTCAAGATTTCGGTATATCAAGAAACTTTATTTTGGAAATCAATGACATGTATAAGCTAATAAAGTAAATGTTAACGTGAAATGAATGTAAAGTTAGCCATTGGTATGGTTAACAAACCTGATTTTGGTATATGATGACGTTATCTTATAAATATGCGTGAATCTATATGCGTTAATCTATCTTGAAAATATGTTGAATTGGATTGGTTGATGTGGATTGTTTTTGGTTTAAAATTGCAGGGAAGGTTAGATATCTATAAAGGGGTTATATTGAGTTAAAAAAATAAATTAATTTGTAAACTCCGGTAATACTTCGTACCCTATTTCGGTAATGAATACGGGTAGGGGGTATTACAGGTCTTACTTTGCTTGGTTTCATCTATGCAAATTCACTAGTTTGTAATTTTAATTTTCGAGGGTAGGTCTAGATTCCATAATCTCTTGTAGAACAACTTGTAATTAAGATGAATATTGGTAGCCATAGGAGTTTGTAAATCTTGTAGAAGTAACTTACGTCCACTACGAACTGAGTATCACATATAGCTTCTCCATGCCAAACAATATGACCTGCATGCGAATTGCACGATAGAGGTATACAAATGACTCTTTCAACATCTGCCTCGTTAAAGGTATCCATTATCAACTTTATTTTTCACAATCTAGTACTAGGATCAATAAGTTCTACTACTTTGTTCAAATTTTGATTATTGCCAATATTCTAAACTTTGAAATCCCCATGTCTAAGCACCCAAGTGTCCTCCCAAATTGAGACGTTCATACCATCTCAAATTTGCCAATCGTGTAACAGCCCGATTTTGGGCCTAGTTGGAACAATGGTTTCGGGACCACTATTACGAGGCCAGAGAAAATTATTTTAGTATTATTTTACGTGTTATAATATAATTATATAAGTGCATGTAAAATTTGGTAAGTTAATTTTAGCAATTTCTAGTCCAATTTCGAAAAATGACTAAATCGCGTAAAAGGTAAAAGTTGTGTTTTAATACCTAAAGGTGTTAAATTGCCTTGTATCTTAAATTGGGGGTCTTTAAAGTGAAATTAGGCCATTGAAATTGTGATGGCCGGCCATGGGAGACAAAAAAAATTTTGTTGAAAAGTCAAAATTAGGTGAAGTTGGTCACCAATTTTGACTAGTTTTATTATTAACAAATTAAAAAGAAAAAGCTATCATTTTTCTCTTCTCCTCCACCGAAAATGGCAGAAAAGAAAGGGGTTTTGAAGCTCTGAAATATCAGCCACTTACATCCCTTGCTAGTAAGTGATTTTTAATGTCTTTCTTGATGATTTTTACATTTTTGGAACACCTAAAGCATGAGCTTTCATATGATGGGTCTATTTTGCAAAATGATGAAGAGTCTAAGGTTTTGCCATGAGAGTAAATATGTTGTTTGCTGTGTTTTTATGGAAGATTATGTGTCATAGTTGTCTAATAAACAACTTTTGTAAAAGAAATTGCATGAAAACACCTTAAAAAGGGCTAGATTGCTAAGTTGTAAAATGAGTTGTAAATGTGTGAAATAGTTGAAATTATGAGTTGCTATAGTTATGAAAATGGTTCATCTAGACTCAAGAAGTAAAGAAATGTGATAAAATTATTTTACGAGCCTAGGGGTAATTTGGTAATTTTGGCAAAATATAGGGGCAAAATTGTAAAAATTTCTCAAGTGTGTCAATGGACTAATTTGATCAGTACATTGTTTTAATAAGTTGAATGTGATATTTGAGATGATGAAAATCGAGATTTGGACCTAGAACGGAAAGAAATCGATTAAGGGATAATTACGTCTTTTTTTACCTTTGTGGTATCGAGGTAAGTTCATATGTAAATGTTGGTAACATAGTTATTATTTTAAATGTTTTGATGTTATTTAAATGATATGATAATTATTATGAGATATTATACTTGTGATAATTGTTTGATAATATGCCAAATTATATGATATACTTGGAAAATGTGAAATACTACCGAGTATTGGTATCGGCATTCCGTAGAAGATGGTTGAGACACATGATTGGGAAAAAGGTCCCGTTGAACCTTAGGAATAGATTAGGATACAAGTGACATGTCACTGGAATATTTGGGCATCCGAGCTCGTTGAGTTGAGTCGAGTTCACTTATGGATGCGAATGTTCGAACTCGTTGAGTTGAGTCGAGTTCGTGAGATGTAACTAGGCATCCGAGCTCGTTAAGTTGAGTCCGAGTTCACTTATGGATGCGAACGCCCGAGCTCGTTGAGTTGAGTCCGAGTTCACTTATGGGCAGGTTACATGGTAGCTTGGCTACATATGTGGCAGTTATGTGCAAAGTTTCCATGTATCCGAATTATATTCCGATGTGTTCAATGGGTAAAATTCTACTCAAATGGAGGAATACTTGAGATGAAAGAGACGTATTGATAAATGTTGTGAAATGGATACTTTGAACAGGCATGTACTTAACCCCCGGGTTGAAAACTCGACATAACAACAAAATGGTAAGATGGTAAATGAAAATGTGATATGAATGTCTCGGTGATGATTATACAAACGATGTTGTATTAATTTTGTGAACAATGATCATGAATGAGTAATTTAGCCTTGATAGATTTGAGTTACTGCAGTAGTGTAACTTTGAAAATACACTAAAAATAGTGGAAAATGAGTTAGAGGCAGAATAAAATATGGGATTAAAGCTTAATGAGTCTATTTTCACATGAAAGAAATAGGGAAGAAAAGAATTCCATATTGTGTGATATTTGAATTCTTGTGAAACAGGTCCGAATGAATTGAGATCCCCTATTTTGAATTTAGAAATTCACCAAAAATTTTACAAAAATTATTAAGAGTCATACCTTACATGTTCCTTATTGAGTCTATTTTCAGGAAATAAACGGGATGGTCGTTGGAATTACATACAGGAGAAATTCAGGTTAAGTAGTGCACAAGGGTCGAGTGGTCATACCACAAAGCAGGGAGACTTTAACTAATAAACTGTACTAATTGGCCCAACCAAAAATTCTAGAAAAAAATTAGTAAATAGAAATATGAGTCTAGTTTCAAGAGAAATAGACAAGAACATTATTCAAGTCTTGTACTATAAGATAATTGAACTTTAGTACGAAGGGTCGGAACTATCGACAGTGAATCGGGGTAACTTTTAGGAATAAACTGTACTATTTGGCTTAACCAAAAATTCTGGAAATTTTATGGAAGAAAGGAAAATAAGTCTAGTTTCATGGAAAATTAACGGAACTTAATTCGAGTTTCGTAGCTCAGATATAAATAATTTAGTGACTATTGCTCGGAAAGACGACTTATAGTGAACTTGAGAATATGTTGTAAATATTGATAAAACAAGTTAATGAGTTGCTTATTGTTTTCATATAAACTTACTAAAGCTTACCCCTTCTTTCCCATGTTTCCTAGGGTTTCAGGTTAGCTCGGGTTGGAGTTAAATCGGAGATATTATCACCTTTGTCAAGTCGACGTTATTGGTGTAGTGATTTCAAGTACTTTGAGCCTATGAAATGTATAGGAGTTTAAATATTAGAGTATGTGATATGGCTTTAGCCATATGTGTTGGCCTATTTTGATTATGGGGTTGTAAATCCATTTTAATTATGCATGCATGTGCTATGGTATTATGTGATGAGTTTATAATGATTATAGCATGAATGTGGTAAAGATGTGAGTAAAATCTATGATATCTATTACATGTGAAATTGTCATAATCATGACATGTTAAGAATGTTTAAGTACCTAATTTTGCCATGTTGTATGTTATTGTATAAGTATGCGTGCATCTGTTGTGAGTGTGACAAAATAGCTCGGAATATAGCCTTGTATTTGTCTAGGTTTTTGGACACGGGCGTGTTCCTAGCACACGGGCGTGTGCTCTATACCCACACGGGCGTATGAAGCCTTGATGCAAGAGATTTTCTAAGTTTTTCATGAGTTCTCGGTTGGGTCCTGAACCACTCCAGATGTATGTTTTAGGCCTCGTAAGCCCGTATATGGGACAATTGTATGTGAAAAGAAAAATTTTTAATTATTTGAGATTTCATGGCCCAGTTTAGTATAGAAGTGTTAGTAAAAGTCAAGTAGCACCTCGAACCCTATCCCGGCGTCGAATGCGGGCGATGGGTGTTACATTTTGTGGTATCAGAGCATGGTTTAGTCGGTTCTCAGACTAACCTAGTGTAAGAGAGTCTAGCTATACATGCCATAGTATTACTCTTGATAGTGTGATATCTCTCGGCTCTAACAAAACTGTTGGTTAAGACAGGAATGAATTCCAACCGAGTAAATCTTGATAAAGATAAGAGTAAAGTTGAGATTATTGAATCATACTTGTGACATGCTTAAAATGGGAAAGGTATGAAATGAAATTCATGATTTTCATATGAACTAGTATTCACTATGTGATACTCTTGAGTTAAAGAATGTAAAATAGTGGAATGAAACAAAGTTAAGTTGTGAAAAGCTCTTTTATGCATGTTAGTATTCATACGATGTTAAATGTCCAACTTGATTTGACCAAGTGTTTATGAAAATAAAGAAATTTGTTTGAAAAATGACATAATGTATGTATGAATGCTTTTATTGCATGATTAATAATCAGTATATACATGATGTTGACATTTATGTCTAGACTAATGAAGTCAAGATACAGCAATGTTATGCTTTATAATCTCAGTTAGAGAATCATAAATGTCACAATAGCATGAAAGTTGTAATGAAAGATCAAATTGGGTGGAACGCAGGGAATGAGTACGATCGTTCACTAATGAATTGACGGAAAAGACCATGGTTGGACCATGGCAATACATAAGATTTGTGTGCCAGTGTAAGACCATGTATGGGGCATGGCATCGGCATTGAGACGAGAGCTAGTACAAGACCATAGTTGAACTATGGCATCAAGTAAATGATGTACTCAAAACCATGAGACGTTCTCCAATTTGATAAATATTGGCAAGTGATTAAGACTAAATATGGGAATTTGATAAGACATTAACGATAATTTGAGAAAAGAAATGGAAGTTTGAATTGTGATAAATTCACTTATGTTTAGCTAATATTCGCATGAAATAAAGTTGCATGTATTACTAAGATATGTGAAAATGTGTTTATAACAAGTTGGAAATTTGAAATGTTTGAATCAATATGCGTAAAGCTATGTTGTTGTTGAATATGTATTTGCTTGAGAGTCAAAAGGTTAGAGGCTTTACAATCTTCGCCCCTTACCAGAATAGAGTTATACGATGAGATTCTCGAGAGATATGTTGCATAAGCTTGCAAAAGTGAAACTAAAAAGGTATAATAATGGAATAGTATGGGATTAGTGAAGACAGAATTAGTTAGAGGAATAATGTCGGACTTGCACTGATGTTTGAGTATGTCGGATTCAATCAAATAAAAGTTATGGCTATCTTTCTCTTATGAGTATTCTATGTTTTCCTCTATTCTGGGGAATACGTATGGTTATCCCTTTCGAGTGAGAATTCTATCATACGAGGATGCTATTGACTGTGATATTAGATGAAAAGCTCTATTGGTCCAGTTAGTTGTGATTGACATTTTCCCCATCTCTTTAGATTTCTGTTCTGATATATTGGAATGAAGTTGATAGAAAAAAAAATCTATGTAAGATTATTATGATGTTCTATTGATTATGGTTTATATATGCGAGAATTATATTATCTTTGTTACGAGAAATTCTAGAGCGTACAGACAGTAGTTTCTTTCTGGTTTTCTCTAAGGGATTTTCCGGATCATCTATATTATTTTGTTCTGGATTATATTCTCTGATTTCTGGTATAGTCTTTATATCTTGAAATTTCTTATATTGGCTTTTCTCTCGTTCTTGTTTCAAGAATTATCAAGCTTGGCTTATCTTTACGAGTAATCTTTGACTTGCGATATTAGAATCTGTTATGATTAAGCTTCTGGCTCGACCATAGAAGTGTGGGGATTTCGGTATCGAGATTTCTTTAAAATTCCTGTGGTAAAGAATGGTTATTCTACAAAATTAAATCTGAGTTATGTGCATTTAAGTTTATTCTCTGGTTCGAGAATACCGTTACGTGTTCCTTGGTAAGTAGTCGTACAGTCAGAAATGATGAGGTTTTATTCTTGAAAGTATGTTATGGAAACATATTAGTTAGATTTCTCTTGTTCGAGAGATGTTATAAGTATAGTTATCCTGATTAATAAAGAGACCACATCTATGAAGTTGGAATCATTTGATTCATGTTAGTAAAGTTTCTAAGCAGTTGATGATCAACGTATAGAAATGTGGCTATAAATGGTAAATTAAACAAGTACAGCATGATTCGAATTTTAATTTGGAATTGCAAAGAAGATTTGATTTCTGGTTACTGTTACAATTATTTCAGAGTAAGATTAGGGTACTGAGAAAGTCCAGGCTATGCAGAGAATTATGTACAGAGTTCACAGCAGTTTTTTTTGTTTATTCTTCTAAAGGATATTAAATTGACTACTGGGTGAAGCCAATTATCAGATATATTAAAGATTATAATTGTCAGTGCTGACATTGAATGAGAAAATTGAGAAATGATTAGTATGAATTTTGTATCGGGATGTCTCTCTTCTCCGGGAAATAAGAAATACCATATTGGATTTTGATAGATTGATGATAGTAGTCTGCATGACTATTCTGGTATATACAGAGGTATTGTTAGTTGGGTTTGGACAAGTTGTGCTTTTAAGCTTATAGTTATTAGAATATCAGTTTTCAGTATTTCGAATTGAGCCGAGAATTTTATGGTAATTGTGGAAAGATTACGGAAATCCTGAGTATGAGTTTTAGCTGAGTTTTTTTGTAAGTTTTGAGAGAAAAATATAAGTGACTCGTGAAAGTAGAGAGCAACTCTTTCTGGTAAGATTTTCGGGGACGAAAATCCCTAAAGGGGGGAGGAAATGTAACAGCCCGATTTTGGGCCTAGTCGGAACAATGGTGTCGGACCATTATTTCGAGGCCAGATAAAATTATTTTAGTATTATTTTATGTGTTATAATATAATTTTATAAGTGCATGTAAATTTTGGTAAGTTAATTTTAGCAATTTCTAGTCCAATTTCGAAAAAGGACTAAATCGCGTAAAAGGTAAAAGTTGTGTTTTAATACCTAAAGGTGTTAAATTGCCTTGTACCTAAAGGTGTTAGATTGCTAAGTTGTAAAATGAGTTGTAAATGTGTGAAATAGTTGAAATTATGAGTTGCTACAGTTATGAAAATGGTTCATCTAGACTCAAGGAGTAAAGAAATGTGATAAAATTATTTTACGAGCCTAGGGGTAATTTGGTAATTTTGGCAAAATATAGGGGCAAAATTATAAAAATTTATCAAGTGTGTCAATGGACTAATTTGATCAGTACATTGTTTTAATAAGTTGAATGTGATATTTGAGATGATGAAAATCGAGATTTGGACCTAGAACGGAAAGAAATCGATTAAGGGATAATTACGTCTTTTTTTACCTTTGTGGTATCGAGGTAAGTTCATATGTAAATGTTGGTAACATAGTTATTATTTTAAATGTTTTGATGTTATTTAAATGATATGATAATTATTATGAGATATTATACTTGTGATAATTGTTTGATAATATGCCAAATTATATGATATACTTGGAAAATGTGAAATACTACCGAGTATTGGTATCGGCATTCCGTAGAAGATGGTTGAGACACATGATTGGGAAAAAGGTCCCGTTGAACCTTAGGAATAGATTAGGATACAAGTGACATGTCACTGGAATATTTGGGCATCCGAGCTCGTTGAGTTGAGTCTGAGTTCACTTATGGATGCGAATGTTCGAACTCGTTGAGTTGAGTCTGAGTTCGTGAGATGTAACTAGGCATCCGAGCTCGTTAAGTTGAGTCCGAGTTCACTTATGGATGCGAACGCCCGAGCTCGTTGAGTTGAGTCCGAGTTCACTTATGGGCGGGTTACATGGTAGCTTGGCTACATATGTGGCAGTTATGTGCAAAGTTTCCATGTATCCGAATTATATTCCGATGTGTTCAATGGGTAAAATTCTACTCAAATGGAGGAATACTTGAGATGAAAGAGACGTATTGATAAATGTTGTGAAATGGATACTTTGAACAGGTATGTACTTAACCCCCGGGTTGAAAACTCGACATAACAACAAAATGGTAAGATGGTAAATGAAAATGTGATATGAATGTCTCGGTGATGATTATACAAATGATGTTGTATTAATTTTGTGAACAATGATCATGAATGAGTAATTTAGCCTTGATATATTTGAGTTACTGCAGTAGTGTAACTTTGAAAATACACTAAAAATAGTGGAAAATGAGTTAGAGGCAGAATAAAATATGGGATTAAAGCTTAATGAGTTTATTTTCACATGAAAGAAACATGGGAAGAAAAAGAATTCCATATTGTGTGATATTTGAATTCTTGTGAAACAGGGTCTGAATAAATTCGAGATCCCCTATTTTGAATTTAGAAATTCACCAAAAATTTTACAAAAATTATTAAGAGTCATACCTTACATGTTCCTTATTGAGTCTATTTTTAGGGGAAATAAACAAAATGGTCGTTGGAATTCTGTACAGGGAGAAATTCAATTCGTAGTGCACAGGGGTCAGAGTGGTCATACCCTGAAACAAGGGAGACTTTAACTAATAAACTGTACTAATTGGCCCAACCAAAAATTCTAGAAAAAAATTAGTAAATAGAAATATGAGTCTAGTTTCAAGAGAAATAGACAAGAACATTATTCAAGTCTTGTACTATGAGATAATTGAACTTTAGTACAGAAGGGTCGGAACTATCAGACAGTGAATCAGGGGTAACTTTTAGGAATAAACTGTACTATTTGGCTTAACCAAAAATTCTGGAAATTTTATGAAAGAAAGGAAAATAAGTCTAGTTTCATGGAAAATTAACGGAACTTAATTCTGAGTTTCGTAGCCCCAGATATAAATAATTTAGTGACTATTGCTCAGAAAGACAGCTTGTAGTGAGCTTGAGAATATGTTGTAAACATTGATAAAACAAGTTAATGAGTTGCTTATTGTTTTCATATGAACTTACTAAGCGAAAGCTTACCCCCCTTCTTTCCCATATTTCTTAGGGTTTCCAGGTTAGCTCGGGTTGGAATTCGTCGGAGATATTATCACACTGTCAAGCTAACTTTATTGGTGTAGTGATTTCAAGTACTTTGAGCCTATGGCATGTATAGGAGTTTAAATATTAGAGTATGTGATATGGCTTTAGCCATATGTATTGGCCTATTTTGATTATGGGGTTGTAAATCCATTTTAATTATGCATGCATGTGCTATGGTATTATGTGATGAGTTTATAATGATTATAGCATGAATGTGGTAAAGATGTGAGTAAAAATCTATAATATCTACTGCATGTGAAATTGTCATAATCATGACATGTTAGGAATGTTTAAGTACCTAATTTTGCCATGTTGTATGTTATTGTATAAGTACGCGTGCATCTGTTGTGAGTGTGACAAAATGGCTTGGAAAATAGCCTTGTATTTGTCTAGGTTTTTGGACACGGGTTCGAGACACGGGCGTGTCCCTAGCACACGGGTGTGTCCCTAGCACACGGGTGTGTGCTCTATACCCACACGGGCGTATGAAGCCTTGATGCAAGAGATTTTCTAAGTTTTTCATGAGTTCTCGGTTGGGTCCCGAACCACTCCAGATGTATGTTTTGGGCCTAGTAAGCTCGTATATGGGACAAATTGTATGTGAAAAGAAAAGTTTTTAATTATTTGAGATTTCATGGCCCTGTTTAGTATAGAAGTGTTAGTAAAATTCAGGTAGCACCTCGAACCCCGTCCCGGCGTCAGATGCGGGTGAGGGGTGTTACAAATCGAGCCCTTTCTAAGAAAACCCTTTGCAGCCCACAAACTCTTCTAAGTAAAAGAAGGTAGATGACCTAATTTTGAATTTAAAAAATCATCTCCTTAAAGTTCTTGGCCTTTAACATACGCGCAAGTAAATAATTTGGATTATGTATCAAACACCACCATTACTTTGCTACCAATGCCACATTAAACTTCAATAAACTCTTGAAACCCATACCCCATCTTCTTCAAGAATGCACAAGTTCCTTTATTCACACCAATGAATCCCCCTCTTACCCTGACTTTTTTGCCACCAGAAATTTCCTATGATGTTTTCCAATTCCATACATAGGATTTTGACATTAAGAAAAAAACCATCATATACGTTAGAATCACTTGTAAAACAGACTTAATAAAAACTTCATTTCTTCATCGTGAAAGGTGTTTGATATTCTAACTACTGATTTTGTTCTTTATCCTATCCTTCAACCATTGAAACACCAATCTCCTACCTTTACCCACCGTATTCGATAAACCCAAATACTTATTCAGATTTGTAAAGCATTTAACATTAAGAATTTGAGACATGATGGTTTTATTCAATTCTATCATATTAGAACTAAAGAAAGCAGTAGACTTCTCAAAATTAACACATTGACCAAAACAAACTTCATATTCTCGGAGAATAGTTTTGATTGCATTAACCCCCTCTTTTTATGGTCTCATAAAAAAGGATGCAATCGTCAACAAACGTAAGGTGTGAAATTGGGGGAGCACTCCGACATATTTTTGCACATTCTAGTAGGTCATTTTGCCTATCTAATCTCATAAGAGCCGACAAACTTTCTCTGCACAATAAAAATAAATAGTGGCTTAAAGGATCACCTCGTCGAAACCCTCTAGAAGGTTTAAAGTTCATTCATTCTTCACCGTTAACAATAATAGAATACAACACCGAACTAATGCAATGTAGTATAAATTCAAGACAAGAACTTGCAAATACTATTTCCAACATCATACCTTTTAAGAAAGGTCATTCTACCCGATCGTAAGCTTTACTCATGTCTGATCTCAAAGACAGAGCCATTTCTCTCTGTTCTTTTGTGTTTGTATGCATGAAGCACCTTATACAAAAGTAACACATTATCAATAATAAGCCTACTCAGCATAAAAGTGCTCTGTGCTTCATCAATGCATAAGTCAAGTACCACATGGAAACGATTAGCAGCAATATTAACAATTATATTGTAAATCACCACGCAAAGATTTATATGACGAAAATTCTTAAGGTTGGTGGGATGAGAAATCTCTGGGATTAAAACAATATTAGTTTTATTAAGCTCTTCCAAAGAATTACCTCTATTAAGAATGTTGAGGTAGAACAAGCAGGTATCTTTACCAACGATATAATAGAATTTCTAGTAAAAAAGCATTGGAAAATCATTTGCCCTTGAAGCTTTTGTAAGCCCCATCATTTTCAATGCCTCCACAATTTCCTCCTCCTTATATTCAGTAGTCAATCCCTAATTCATACTGTCCAAAATGCATCTTATTACCCCCAATAGCATATAATCAAGGTTTCCAATCCCCATTGTCACGAACAAATCCATAAAGTAGGCTCTAACAACACCTTCTATCTCTGCAGTCCTCATATACAATTTGTGCGTCATCACTGAGATGCATAATTGTGGGAAAAAAGTCATGTTTTTGTCTCCTATCTTCAACCAATTCACTTTAACTCGTTGCTCCCAATATCTTTCCTCCTTCTCTATCTTCAAATTAAGTTGCAGTTTAATGTCTATTGACTCGACCAATATCTCATTCAATCTATCATGACCATCCAACTCTTCAAGTTCTTAGTTAATACCTTCACATTTTTACTTGTTTTCATTTTGGTCTTTTAAACTCAAACTCGCATGCAAAAGGTAAGTGCCGAAATTCTATCCATAAAACCTCCTGAACTCTTTTCCAATAATCGCCTTTTTTCCCCTCACACGAATCCTCTAAAGCCAACCACGCTTCAAAATGAAATCACCTTTTTTTTCTTCCTTGATCATCATGCTCCATTTGAATAAACAAGAGACAATGATCCAAGAATGAGTTTGATTATTGACACAACAAAAAATCCAAGAAAAGTTGCATCCAGTCCGATGTTGCTACGCCTTTATCAATCCTTTCTCTGATATTTCTTTCCGTCACATTACCCATGTAACACCCCTTGCCCATATCCCTCGCCGGAACAGGGTTCGAGCTGTTTCCCAACTTAAACTCAGTCAATCACACAAAAACAGTGCCGAAAAATTTCAATCAATTTAAAACTTTTCTTTTCACATGCAATCTGTCCCATATATGGGCTTACGAGGCCCAAAACATCACTAGCCAACACCTTTGGCTAAATTATAATATCACATACTCAACATTAAAACCCTATACATGCCATAGACTCGAAATACTCGAAATACTAGGATTTACTTACACCAATAGCGTGAGCTCGACAGTGTGATAATATCTCCGGCGAACTCCAACCCGAGCAGGTAACCGAAGTCAACAATCTATAAAACAGAGGAATCTAACAACGGAGTAAACTTTTATAAGCTTAGTAAGTCTTAAGCAATGCAAACAAATAAACGCAATTATACTTCGATTATTCAATTTCTTAAGTGGCCATATTCTAGGTATATTGCCATCTGGCCGAATACACACAAACACATAATGCACGTTCAGCATTCTTATCACACTTAATCTGAATTCGCATAACATAATTAAATCGAATACTTTCACATACTTTCACACCCTGACCCAGTGTATCATGATCATAGATATAGTTATAACATTTATTCACGTATGCATCACAATGCACGCTTATGATTCATTGCAGATCAAACTCACATATGAGTACATAATGCCTACCTGGCCCACTGAACGTACTGAATGTATTCATTTTTCAACCTAACACGAGGTACCTTAGTCATGGACTTTTCTCAAATCACCGGCATTTCGCCTGTTAGGCTCGAGGCCCGATATCAGTTCACCAGCATTATAGCCTGCTAGGCTCGAAGGCCCGAATAGTATCTCACCGGCATTATAGTTTGCTAAGCTCAAAGGCCCGAATAATCAAGTCAACAAGGTCCATATAACATATTCATATCAATTAAGTACTAACATCATTCGAACGTATATGATTATACATCTCAAACACTTTTCTTTCATCTCATTTTCACACTTAGCATTTGATAGCTTATGCATAACATTTCACTCATGTTCATTTCAAACTTATCATTCGATTATAAAAGCATATTGCATTTTTACCAACATGTTATACTTGCCATTAGGCCATATAAGCATGATACAATACACTATCATTTCATCTTTAACATTCGGCTAAACCCTTATCTTACAAGGAACACCGAATTCACATAACATATCATTTCACCGGCATTACGCCTGCTAGGTACAAAGGCCTGAATACACATCACCGGCACGAAGCCTGTTAGGCACGAAGGCCCGAATACACATCACCGGCACGAAGCCTACTAGGCACGAAGGCCCGAATATAATACCAGCACTAGGCCTACGGGATTTATCCCGGATATAATACCAACACGAAGCCTGCGGGATTTAACTCGGATATTTTACCAACACTAAGCCTGCGGGTCTTTAAGCCTGGATATAATACCAACACGAAGCCTGTGGGATTTAACCCGGATATAATACCAGCACGAAGCCTGCAGGATTTAACCCGGATATACATCGAATATCATGCATATTTAATCATATTTTAACACCTCTCATTCAACATATCACATTAGTAGTCATTTGCTACATTCGGATATAAGCTCCTTATGAACACCATCATTTACATTTCGGTTCAAAAGTCATACGTAAATATCACATATCCATTTCACCATTCAAACTTAACCCATAGTGACCATTCGACTCTAAGTCATATACATAAATTATTTATCGCACAACTTAATTCAGGTAGAACCAAAAGGTCACAATTCATCTAATATGTACATATTGCTCATTGATTCGTACACAACCTTTCAAATTAGCAATTATAATATGGTTCCGCACATAGCCCATCTTTATCGATAATGTACGATGGGTTTACCCTTACTCACATATAGGCATTTTTACCTATGCTTCTCAATTCACATTTGTGATTCAATTCCAATCGATTTAACATGCATAAGTACATATCGCATACCTGACCAACTTAATGTATTTGAACGAATTCGATTGTTGATTTAACACAAGGTCTCATAGTTGAACATAAACATGAAACCATTTCTTATACGTTCGATTCACAACAATCATCAAATTCATTTAATTTACATGTACTTAATTAGGTTGTTCGTACCTGAATAATTTACTATACGGAACGAATCCACATATCGTATTAGCCCATAGTCTTATAGCACTACACTTTTAATAGTTTATCGGCAATTTGCCTGCTAGGTAATAACCTGATTTCCTCACCGGCCATAAGCCTGCTAGACCTTTAAGTCCGATGTCATTTCACTGGCATTACGTCTGTTAGGTTTGAAACCCGAATATATATTATAATGCATAACTTATATCATCGATCACTAACAGTTACCTCATCGAAGTTCACATTTAATCACTTTAGTACCAAGCCACATTCGGCTACCACAATGGACTAAATATAATAATTGTATACACATCATGGTTTCCTTTAGATATTCAATAATCACAATTGTGATATCTCCACCAGCACATATACGGCATAGTTATTCATTGTAACACTCATTTAGTGCATCAAATTTCCAAATCCAATTCAACTTAGGCATAATAGCCATAATCGGCTTGTAGCCTTAAATCATTACATATTCGGCACATTAACTAAATAAAATTTACATTCCCTTTACCATATTAATTTAACTCTTAGGCATATAAAAAGGAATCAAGCTTAAACACTTAAGAACTTACCTTGAATGTTGCCGAACGATTACAACGGCTATCCGATTACTTTCTCTTTTCCCTTATCCGAATTTTGCCCCTCTATGCTCTTGAGCTTAAATTCAAAGATTTTAAACTAGTCATTATTCGACTATTCGAGCATCACTTTCAAAATATAATATATAAATATATATATATTCGACTTTCACACCTGCTGATCATAGTAAGCTTATAAGAAATCAATAAGCAACTCATTAACAAATTTTTGTCAATGTTTACCACATAATCATAATTTCACTGCAAGTTGTCTTCCTAAGCAACAGTCACTAAATCATTTATAACTAGAGCTACGAAACTCCAAATCAAGTGCTGTTAATTTTCCCTGAAGATAGACTCATATATCTTTCATCCATAAAATTTTCAGAATTTTTGGTTTGGCTAATCAATACCAGATTTTTCTTAAAGTTTCCCCTGTTTCACTGTTTGACTAATCTATCCACTCCTCACTTCGAATCAAATTTCTCATTGTACAGAATTCAAAATATGTTCTTGTTTATTTCATTTGAAACTAGACTCATTAAGGAGTATAAGCATATAAATTTCATCTTATGAACATTTTTTTACAATTTATAATGATTTTATAAAGACAGAACAGAGGATCTAGAAGTCATTCTGAACCTGTCCCACATCACTTCAAATATCTCATTATCAGAAATTCTTTTGCTTACACGGTTTGTTTTATAAGAAACTAGACTCATTAAGCTTTAATTACATAATTTATTCAGCTTCTAACTCATCTCCCATAATTTATGGTGATTTTCCAAATTCACATTACTGCTGCTGTCCCAAACAGATTTATTACCAAATCACTCTTTCACACATACCTTGCATGCATGTTATTTAAACATGCATATCACCAATCAATCATCACATATCTATAATTTTACTTAAGCATAATCTTCATTTCATCATTTTAAAGCACAACATGTTAGCCGATTTTTCCCTTAGCATCTAAGGCACATGCATGCTCATTTGCTTGACTCAACTTCACCTATCTTCCATTTTTCATCAAAAGGACATGAAACAACAACCATTTCCTTCATTTTAATTCATGACCGAATGTTCACAACACAACCAAAAATCAAAATATGCTTCATGAGTTAGGGTAGAATCAAGAAGAACTCATGAACATCAAGATAGAAGCAAACTACCATGAACTTACCTTGGATTTTTCTTCCCCAAGTGACCGAACATTCAAGAGCTCTTTTCCTCTCCTTTCTCTTCTATTTTCAGCTTTCATGAACAAGAATGAACAAAAACATTCCTTTTCTTCCTTTTTGTTATTCTATTACTAAACATTTTATGACACAAAATAACATATATTATTTGTGCCATACTTATGCCATAACTTCAACAAAAAAATTTGCACATGTTGTCTACCATTAACACCATGGCCGGCCACTACACATAAAATGGGGAGTTTGACATGCAAATCCTCCTATTTTGCACTACTATTTATTAGGCCACTACATATTAGCCTATAGCATTTTCAAAAAATTTCACATAGGTCCTATTTCATAATTTCACTCACAAATGGCAGAATCAAAGCATGGGATTTTCACACATGCACTTTCACATGAAATAAACACATAATATAACATCTGATTATTTTTGGGACTCGGTTTTGTGATCCTGAAACCACTTTCCAACTAGGGCCAAATTAGGGCTGTCACAACTCTCCCCCTCTTAGGAATTTTCATCCCCGAAAATCTTACCAAAAGAAATAGTTTCCACTCTAAAAACGTTTTAGCAAAATTCTCGGAATCACAATTTTCCAGTCGTCACATGTATCTCTTTTTACCAAAAAAATCCGGAACTTTGGTCTACACCAACAGATCACATCATAGATACTTTAGTCACTTCATCAAATAAAACCTTGCACATGCAAACCCCATCTTACCGATCTTTTCTTGTCAGATGATAAATCATAATCCAATAAGATTTCTCTCTTAGAAAATAATAAAATTTTTGATTCAATTTGGATAGAAATTCTATCTCACAACCACTTCTATAATACCACTGATTTCTTTTATTCCATATACTTGTATAATCTATTACAACCCAGATAAACAAACATTTCACAATCAGAGTTCATATGAAGATCCTTTACATAACCATTAATCCATCTGTATACTCATTCCATATCAGAACAATAATAACATTAACAAAAATCTTATATGTCCAGATATCCAAAATCAAATAACTGTTACTCTGAACTCATTTTGAACTATCATATCTCATATACTTTTATAAGATGGAATACCATTCAATAGAAACAGAAGAATAACATCGTATGAATTTATCCTTGAATTTATTCCGATCATACTACAATGAAATCTTATAATAATAACACTGGTAAGGGGGTGGGGTCGTTAAGCCTCGAATGGAACTTTCATATTTGTATACACAAATAACTTTATCACTCATCATAATATTACGCACATTGATTCAAACGTTTCAAATTTTCAATTCGTTACAGATACAATTTCACATATCTCAGTAATACACGCAACTTTATTTCAAGTGAATATTAGGAAAACATAAGTGAATTTATCACAATTCACACTTTCATTTCTCTTACTCAAATTACCAATAATGTCTTATCAAGTTTCCACATTTAGTACTTTGATCACTTGTCAATATTTATCAAATCGGAAAACGTCTTACGGTTTTGAGTACATCGCTTACTTGATGCCATAGTCCAACTATGGTCTTATACTAGTTCTTCTCTGCCTGTGCTGATGCCTATTCCTGATAGGTCTTACACTAGCACTCACTGGGTTGTGCCGATGCCTATCCCAGATAGGTCTTACGCTTAGCACAAGTCGAGCTGATGCCACGTCCCCGACAGGTCTTACACTAGTTCATCTGTCTCATGTATTGCCATGGTCCAACCATGATCTTTTCCGTCAATTCATTAGTGAACGATCGTACTCATTCCCTTTCAATTCTGTCATATCACAAATATATCACAATCAGTTCAATAGCATTTTCGGATCAATTAATAATAGCTCGGTTGGAACACATCATTACCTGAGCAAAACAATTTATAAGAGCCGGGAGATATCACACTATCACGCTTTACTTATGGCATGTACATTTAGACTCTTATATTTGCTATGTTAGTCAGAGAACCGACTAAACCATAGCTCTGATACCACTAAATGTAACACCCCTCGCCCGTATCCCTTGCCGGAACAGGGTTCGAGGTGTTGCCCGACTTAAACTCAGTCAATCACACAAAAACAGTGCCGAAAAATTTCAATCAATTCAAAACTTTTCTTTTCACATGCAATCTGTCCCATATATGGGCTTACGAGGCCCAAAACATCTCTAGCCAACACCTTTGGCTAAATTATAATATCACATACTCAACATTAAAACCCTATACATGCCATAGACTCGAAATACTAGGATTTACTTACACCAATAGCGTGAGCTCGACAGTGTGATAATATCTCCCGTGAACTCCAACCCGAAAGGTAAATCAAGTCAACAATCTATAAAAGCAGAGGAATGTAACAACGGAGTAAGCTTTCATAAGCTTAGTAAGTCTTAAATAATGCAAACAAATAAACGCAATTATACTTCGATTATTCAATTTCTTAAGTGGCCATATTCTAGGTATATTGTCATCTGGCCGAATACACACAAACACATAATGCACGTTCAGCATTCTTATCACACTCAATCAATTGTATAACATAATTAAATCGAATACTTTCACATAC
The DNA here is from genome assembly GCF_025698485.1 of Gossypium arboreum. Classification (NCBI taxonomy): domain Eukaryota; kingdom Viridiplantae; phylum Streptophyta; class Magnoliopsida; order Malvales; family Malvaceae; genus Gossypium; species Gossypium arboreum. The sequence continues at coordinate 136,148,349 of NC_069075.1, forward strand.
TTTCACACCACGACCGGTGTATCATGATCATAGATATAGTTATAACATTTATTCACGTATGTATCACAATGTACGCTTATGATTCATTGCAGATCAAACTCACATATGAGTACATAATGCGTACTTGGCCCACTTAACGTACTGAATGTATTCATTTGTCAACCTAACACGAGGTACCTTAGTCATGGACTTTTCTCAAATCATCGGCATTTCACTGTTAGGCTCGAGACCGATATCAGTTCACCAAGATTATAGCTCGCTAGGCTCGAAGTCCCGAATAGTATCTCACCTGCATTATAGTTTGCTAAGCTCAAAGGCCCGAATAATCAAGTCAACAAGTTCCATATAACATATTCATATCAATTAAGTACTAACATCATTCGAACGTATATGATTATACATCTCAAACACTTTTCTTTCATCTCATTTTCACACTTAGCATTTGATAGCTTATGCATAACATTTCACTCACGTTCATTTCAAACTTATCATTCAATTAAAAAAGCATATTGCATTTTTACCAACATGTTATACTTGCCATTAGGCCATATAAGCATGATACAATACACTATCATTTCATCTTTAACATTCGGCTAAACCCTTATCTTACAAGGAACACCGAATTCACATAACATATCATTTCACCGGCATTACGCCTACTAGGCACAAAGGCCCGAATACACATCACCGGCACGAAGCCTGTTAAGCACGAAGGCCCGAATACACATCACCGACACGAAGCCTACTAGGTACGAAGGCCCGAATATAATACCAGCACTAGTCCTGCGGGATTTATCCCGGATATAATACCAGCACGAAGCCTGCGGGATTTAACCCGGATATTTTACCAGCACGAAGCCTGCGGGTCTTTAAGCCCGTATATAATACCAGCACGAAGCCTGTGGGATTTAACCCGGATATAATACCAGCACGAAGCTTGTGGGATTTAACCCAGATATACATCGAATATCATGCATAGTTAATCATATTTTAACACCTCTCATTCAACATATCACATTAGTAGTCATTTGCTACATTCGGATATAAGCTCCTTATGAACACCATCATTTACATTTCGGTTCAAAAGTCATACGTAAATATCACATATCTATTTCACCATTCAAACTTAACCCATAGTGACCATTCGACTCTAAGTCATATACATAAATTATTTATCGCACAACTTAATTCAGGTAGAACCAAAAGGTCACAATTCATCTAATATGTACATATTGCTCACTGATTCGTACACAACCTTTCAAATTAGCAATTATAATATGGTTCCGCACATAGCCCATCCTTATCGATAATTTACGATGGGTTTACCCTTACTCACATATAGGCACTTTTACCTATGCTTCTCAATTCACATTTGTGATTCAATTCCAATCGATTTAACATGCATAAGTACATATCGCATACCTGACCAACTTAATGTATTTGAACGAATTCGATTGTCGATTTAACACAAGGTCTCATAGTTGAACATAAACATGAAACCATTTCTTATACGTTCGATTCACATCAATCATCAAATTCATTTAATTTACATGTACTTAATTAGGTTGTTCGTACTGAATAATTTACTATACGTAAGCGAATCCACATATCGTATTAGCCCATAGTCTTATAGCACCACACTTTTAATAGTTTATCGGCAATTTGCCTGCTAGGTAATAACCTGATTTCATCACTGGCCATAAGCCTGCTAGACCTTTAAGTCCGATGTCATTTCACTGGCATTACGTCTGTTAGGTTTGAAACCCGAATATATATTATAATGCATAACTTATATCATCGATCACTAACAGTTACATCATCGATCACTAACAGTTGCCTCATCGAAGTTCACATTTAATCACTTTAGTACCAAGCCTCCTTCGGCTACCACAACAGACTAAATATAATAATTGTATACACATCATGGTTTCCTTTAGATATTCAATAATCACAATCGTGATATCTCCACCAGCACATATACGGCATTGTTATTCATTCTAACACTCATTTAGTGCATCAAATTTCCAAATCCAATTCAACTTAGGCATAATAGCCATAATCGGCTTATAGCCTTAAATCATTACATATTCGGCACATTAACTAAATAAAATTTACATTCCCTTTACCATATTAATTTAACTCTTAGGCATATAAAAAGGAATCAAGCTTAAACACTTAAGAACTTACCTTGAATGTTGCCGAACGATTACAACGGCTATTCGATTACTTTCTCTTTTCCCTTATCCGAATTTTGCCCCTCTATGCTCTTGAGCTTAAATTCAAAGATTTTAAACTAGTCATTATTCGACTATTCGAGCATCACTTTCAAAATATAATATATAAATATATATATATATATATATTCGACATTCACACCTACTGATCATAGTAAGCTTATAAGAAATCAATAAGCAACTCATTAACAAATTTTTGTCAATGTTTACCACATAATCATAATTTCACTGCAAGCTGTCTTCCTGAGCAATAGTCACTAAATCATTTATAACTGGAGCTACGAAACTCCAAATCAAGTGCCGTTAATTTTTACTGAAGATAGACTCATATATCTTTCATCCATAAAATTTTCAAAATTTTTGGTTTGGCCAATCAATACCAGATTTTTCTTAAAATTTCCCCTATTTCACTGTTTGACTAATCTGACCACTCCTCACTACGAATCAAATTTCTCATTGTACAGAATTCAAAATATGTTCTTGTTTATTTCATTTGAAGCTAGACTCATTAAGGAGTATAAGCATTTAAATTTCATCTTATGAACATTTTTGTACAATGTATAATGATTTTATAAAGACAGAACAGAGGATCTAGAAGTCATTCTGACCCTGTCCCACATCACTTCAAATATCTCGTTATCGGAACTTCTTTTGCTTACATTGTTTGTGTTATAAGAAACTAGACTCATTAACCGTTAATTACATAATTTATTCAGCTTCTAACTCATCTCACACAATTTATGGTGATTTTCCAAAATCACGTTACTGCTGCTGCCCCAAACAAATTTATTACCAAATCACTCTTTCACACATACCTTGCATGCATGTTATTTAAACATGCATATCACCAATCAATCATCACATATCTATAATTTTACTTAAGCATAATCTTCATTTCATCATTTTAAAGCACAACATGTTAGCCAATTTTTCCCTTAGTATCTAAGGCACATGCATGCTCATTTGCTTGGCTCAACTTCACCTATCTTCCATTTTTCATCAAAAGGACATGAAACAACAATCATTTCCTTCATTTTAATTCATGACCGAATGCTCACAACACAACCAAAAATCAAAATATGCTTCATGAGTTAGGGTAGAATCAAGAAGAACTCATGAACATCAAGAAAGAAGCAAACTACCAGGAACTTACCTTGGATTTTTCTTCCCCAAGTGACCGAACATTCAAGAGCTCTTTTCCTCTCCTTTCTCTTCTATTTTCAGCTTTCATGAACAAGAATGAACAAAAACATTCCTTTTCTTCCTTTTTGTTATTCTATTACTAAACATTTTATGACACAAAATAACATATATTATTTGTGCCATACTTATGCCATAACTTCAACAAAAAAATTTGCACATGTTGTCTACCATTAACACCATGGCCGGCCACTACACATAAAATGGGGAGTTTGACATGCAAATCCTCCTATTTTGCACTACTATTTATTAGGCCACTACATATTAGCCTATAGCATTTTCAAAAATTTTCACATAGGTCCTATTTCATAATTTCACTCACAAATGGCAGAATCAAAGCATGGGATTTTCACACATGCACTTTCACATGAAATAAACACATAATATAACATTTGATTATTTTTGGGACTCGATTTTGTGATCCCTAAACCACTTTCCGACTAGAGCCAAATTAGGGCTGTCACAACCCATCTCCCATGTAAGTTATATCCTCTAATTGGCAGTCCTCCAGTACCCTACGAAACTCCTCATTCTACCTTCATCCTTTGGTAATCCTTTATTCTTTTCAAATGTGTACAGGATATCATTAAATTGCCACCAACCAACCATGGTACATCACTACTCCTTCCCAGGGTCCGTAATAAATTTCACGTTTCAACTTTGTCCCTTACATCAGCTACCCCATAAAAACCCGTAAACCTCTATCGCGATTTCTCCTTACTATCCTGAATTTCAATATCAATGTGATTCTTAGAAAAGCTTCTAAATGTGACCGACTGCCCATCATTTTACCCAATACTCAACCCTTTACAAGTACGTAACCTTAAAGATACTCTGAAAACCATATCTCATTCGAACTTTCTTTATACGACCAACATTAAGTTTTGTATCCATAAAGAAGACAGTTTGGGGACAATATATTTTCAACATAAGCTAAAGTCTTCGTATTGCTCGTAGGCTCCCCAAACCGCAGAGATTTCAACATAGAATTTTCATTTCATTTGATTGGCATGCCCACTAGCAACAGTCGATATCTGTTGAGTATGAGTTTTAACACGCTCATCAGTGGCCTCTAATGAATCTTGAGCTTTAGAAACATTAGAAATTGATTTATCAACACAATTTCTCTCTTTTTTTTCCTTCCACATTCTCAATCGGGTTATCTTCCAATTCAAATTCCATAGACACCCAACTTGGCCCAGTGAAGGAGCCCACCTCATTTGATTTTTTTTTTATTTGAAAATCCTTCCAAATTAATCCCCAATATAGGATTAATATTTGACCATAATTCTTTCCTTTGATTCATTTTTCCCAAACATTTTTGTCACAATTTAAAAAAAAAAAAAAACTTGCATCTCCTTCCTCCCTTAGTCAGATACTGCTCACGGTTGTAGCTTTTCTCGGCTGAGCACGTAATGACCAATCTCATCCCAACTCCATCTCATTTATTTCGTGATTTAATCATATTGGGCAAAAAAGTATGACCATGGCCTAAACAACCACACAACAAACAAAAAAATGTTAATCTTTTATATAGGATTTTTGCATATAAGATCGTTATTTTCTTCCTAAGTTTCAACGACTTTTGAATATCTAACTGAACTCGAATATGTAGAAAATCTTTAAACCCCCGAGTTAATTGCTTTGTTTCATACTTCAACAACTTTCAATAAAATTGTCAAATTGGCTTGCCATTGATACTATGAAAAAACCCAGTGGTAAGTTGTGCACCTGTACCCAAAAATCAGAAAATACCAATAGTATTTGCACTGGATCTTTATCTTCCTTTAGCCGATAAATAATCGAGAGATGGTTATTAAAGGTCTAAGGAGCTTCAGTAATCACTCGACTAATAACTAAATCATTAAAAAACTTAAATAAAAATCAATTTTCTCTTAGATGTAAAATCTAGACTCCTTCAAGAGGGTGTCATAAATTAGCCAACGTGTTTTTCATGGTCAAAAAATGAACCACACTTGTCGTAAAAAAGCATCTTACCAAACAAAAATTATATGTTGATTTCTGAGACTCAACTTCACCTTGCCTCTTCTTCTCCATCCTCTATACTCATATCTGCTATTCCCTTTTCCATTTCTTACCTATAACATTGAAACAACAACCCACATAAGCCACCATCGTAAGAACAATAGGAAAATCAGTGAAGCGAGTGACTTATGACAATCTAGAACAAAAGACAACAGACAAGCCAAACAATACAAGAAAATTCAAAACAAGAAAAACAAGACAAAGACGTGCACTAAAAAAAATTAATATATAGTTTTCTCTTGAACTTGTCTAAAAATATTTAGATGATATGTGAACTCGGTTATTGTTTAATGTTAGAATTGGATAACATGGTGATTTTTAATTTTCACCATCTGGTACCTTTCTTGAAATCAAATCTTATGGGTTTAGTTATAATTTTACAGGTTAAGTTCAAGTTGTCAAGGTCTTTATATGCAGTTGCTTTCTTATATATTATTAAGGTAAATGTTCTTTTACTATTTGGATAGAGGTTAAACCGAATGATTTTGGCGCTTAAATGGTATGATGTTGTATTGGTGCAATTTATGTACTCTGGTTGCCTTTTTTTTATTATGCTATGATGTTGATTTTGAAGATTATCAAAAGATTAACCTATGTGTATGCAATTTTTAAATCTTCATGCAAATATTACTAGATCTCCATGAACGCAAAATATGCATAGTTTCGTTAAGGAGCAACTGTGTATAATAGAAAGTATTTTTGCATGTCTTGAATAAAAAAGCCCAAGGAAATTTTCTTGTATAGGGGAAAGGATGATTGAAAGTTGTTATGAATTAAATAGCTCGAGGAACCCTTCGTAAGTTCATCGATGCAAGACATAGTAAGCTTCGTTGTTCCTAGGGAAGGAGGTTGTTTCTAGCAACGTAGGCATTGATGTTTATCTTCGCACAAGAAGCAATAGGCTTTGCGAAAGGAATTGAGTATATGTTTTGATGGCATCAATACATGAACAATAGTCATAATTTTTAATTTTATTGGAACAAAATATTGTAGTTTTTTCCATTGAGCTATTTGTACTGAAATAATGGTGATGGTAACTGCAAAATCATGATTTAATGTTGTGATGAATGGTGGTCGTAATTGTAAAGCGATGGTTTACTCTTAATTTACTTTTTATATTTCCATTGATCCATTATGAATAATAGTACTGTAGTTGTACAAATTAAGATTGAACTAATATAAATATTGTAATAATACGACTGTAGGCTTATGAATGACTTTCTTTTTAATGTATATAACTTAAAACAACAATAAAGGGTTACTAATTTAAATAAATATTTTATTAAATTAATATATTTTATTTTTAGTAAAAATATTAAAAGGTATACTAATTTGGGAATATTTAAAGATTTTGAGTTTTATCGATTGATATGAATATTGATGCTAATGTAAGAGGATATGAGTTCGAAGCGCTTAAAATACATTATCCTCTTAATTACGGGATAAGAGGAACTTTGGATAATTTTAGATATTGTCTAAAAAAAATAAATAATAAATTATAAATTAAAAGTTTATTAATTATTACAATATATATTCCTCTTAATCAAATCAAAGAATATTATTACAATATTATTCCATCTAATCAAACTATTGTTATAACTATTCCATTGCAAGTTATTAGATTACAGCCTATTGGGTTCCAGTAAACCAAAGACATTGTTAGTGTTTTACATATTTCATTATTATTGTTCAGATTACGAAATGCGGTAGACGCGCCTACTTGAAGCGTGGGAGAGGGAGAGATGGTGGTATAGTGGTCTGTAATGTCTGAAACCGAAACATTGAAGGAAAAAGGGAAAACCAGAAGCAGAAATTCTTTGCCTTTGGTCCACGCCCCTGGAAAGGCTACCCCAGGGCAGTGTTGTCTTGTAGGGCAGCCCGGGCAGGCAGCTTTATGCGCTCCAAAATCTTAAAAGCCACATAACTGAATTTCCCAAATACACCCTAAACTCAAAGCCTAATACCACCCACTCTAGAGTTAGAAATGATAATTTTAATTAAATTGTATTATTATTTTGAAATTATCAAAACATTTTTTTATTGCTAAATTATTAAAAGAGTACAAGACAACAAATAATTGAAGCTCTGTGATAACAATGTAAGGCTTACAAAAAAGAACAAGGGCAAATTAGTCTTGACATAAAAATGTAATAATGCTTTGGAGACTCTAAGATCGAGAATCTGACGTGTCTCTTCACTTTATGCAAGAAAAAACACATTGCTTTCCCTTCCTCACCTCCCCCATCCTCTGCTCTTTCTTCTTCTTCGCTGCTTTAGTCCATTTTTTTCCCTGAAAAAATTAAAGACAAGAAAACAATAAGCCCAAACCCTAAACACTGAACATTTTCCAGCTTGAGAGCAGCCATATTTATGCTGTTGAAGTTTCTACATTATAGTGAAAGTGAAGGAGCAAAACCAGCTGATAAACCTTAGAAACCTTCAATGGCCGCTACATTTGTCCATTAGTTTGAACCATAATAAGCAAAGAAGAAAAGGGTTCTTTTTTTGTTTGTTTGTTTAATCTTGACTCCTTTTTTTTAGTCCATTCTCTCTAACACCCAAAACCCTTACTAAAGCAAAGAACCCAAAGCTCTTTTTGTCATATTCTTCCCCCCCCCCCATTTTTTGTTTTTCCCTGCCTTTAACTGAAGCGAAACAAGGAAAAATAATCCCATACTCCTCAAGCCCCTGCACCTAACAATGCCAAACCAAAAACCCAATTTCCTTTCCTTTTACAAACTCCTTTGCTTCGTGCTTCTCACCGATGTAGCTTTGGTAGCTTCAAAATCAACAATCGAGCCTTGTTCCAACTCTGATTCATGCAATGCCTTGTTGGGGTACACTCTCTACACCGACCTGAAAGTCGCCGAGGTTGCTTCCCTCTTCCAGGTTGACCCCATTTCGGTCCTCACGGCCAACGCCATCGATATCTCTTACCCGGATGTCGAAAACCACATCCTTCCTTCCCAACTCTTCGTCAAGATCCCCATTCTATGTTCTTGTGTTGATGGAATTCGGAAATCGGTTTCCACTCACTACAAGACCCGACCCCAGGACACGCTTTCGTCTATTGCGGATTCTATTTACGCTGGTTTGGTGTCAGCTGACCAGATTAGAGAGGCTAACTCGATTGATGATCCTTCGGTTCTCGATGTTGGGCAAAACCTTGTTGTTCCTTTGCCGTGTACTTGTTTTAATGGGACTGATAATGGACTCCCTGCTATTTACCTTTCATATGTGGTGAAGCCAGTGGATACTTTAGCTGGAATTGCAGCGAGTTACTCCACTACCATAACAGATTTGATGAATGTTAATGCTATGGGGGGTACTTCTATTACGCCTGGCGACATTTTAGCTGTTCCTTTGTCAGGTAGTTGAGTGTTTGTCTTGCTTTTGTAGTAGGATTAGGCTTTATATTACTGCTACAAAGTCCTTTGCTTTATGATTTTCAGCGATTTAGCATTGTTAGTTCAAGCTAAGGCAATGGTTGCGTGTTTCTATATTTAGCTTTGGGGAATTGAGTTGTGTTTTTATGTATCTACTTTGTTTATGTCTGTTTACCATGAGCAATGGAGGTTTAGCGTTGTTTTCTTTTGGTACTTTCAGCTTGTGCTTCAAATTTTCCTAAATATGCCTCGGATCATGGATTGATTGTGCCAAACGGGAGCTATGCTATTACTGCTAGCCATTGTGTTCAGTGCAGCTGTGGACCGGGGAGTCGCAAGTAATTGGGCTGTTTCATTTTTGTTTATTAGTTTTCGATTATAGTTGTCTTTACTGCTTGAGATTCATTCCCCTAAATATAACCTTTATCGATTGTTTCGTACAGTTTGTACTGCATGCCTGCTTCTTTGGCTGTTTCTTGTTCAAGCATGCAATGTAAAAGCAGCAATCTCATGCTAGGGAACGTTACAGTGCAGCAAAGTAGTGCTGGATGCAATGTGACTTCTTGTGCTTATAGTGGTTATGCAAATGGCACCATTATCACTTCGTAAGCTACAACTTTTAGCCACTTTTGTTGACGGTTATGCGAAAAGTGATTCATATGTTTGAGTTTTCTCCAATAAATGAACCTATCAACTTGCCCTTGTTCTGCAGGTTGTCATCATCTCTCCAACCTCGATGTCCAGGTAAGAAGTTTATACAATCACTGTTCTTATAGGTTATGATTCCAAAACACATAAATACTAGAAATTGTTTTCTTTTAGGGGATTGGGGACTTCCCTAATTGGATACAATAGATATGAATCCATTTGTTACCTTCACCGGTGCATATTGTTGACTTCCGTTGCTGCTTCTTTCAAACAAATAAAAGTTTCCGCTACTGGGACAAGACTTGTGATACCTTTTAGAATTTACAAATATTTCTATATAGTCATAGAAAGCTTCTTGACCGATCTAAATTTTGAACTGAATTTCGCAAAATAATGCAGGACCACAGCAATTTCCTACCCTTGTAGCCCCACCTACATATGTAACTCGGGATTCAGTTTTTGCCCCAGCACCTGCACCCCAGTCAGATGGTGCCACCACCGCAACAGTGCCCAAGACTTCTACAGTGCCATCTACAGGGTCTCTTCCTGGATTTCCCCCAGGAGGTGCCCCTTTTGGAAGCTTATCTAATGCTTCGACATTGATGAATTCAGCTGCCGCCCTTCCTGCCGCACTTGTGATATACTTGCTTGCCAAATTAATCTCACCCTTGTCATTGTAATTTTTCTTGTAAGTTGTGGTGGCTTTTTGGTTTGTAATGTTGCTTAGTTTTTGACCTGTCCTGCCTCTTTGTTCGTTCTATGTAACTTTGTTCAAGACTGTATTTACATTTTCCGAGTGGGTTCTAAAACTCACTAGTAAAGCTAATTTGCTTGATCGATCATGGCAGTTTTCGACATGCCTTGCGTTTCTGTTTATTGAATCCTATGTTATTGAGTGTTGAATATGGGTATATAAGAGTCACGGGGGTATGGTTAGAATTTTTTAATTTTTCATATTTTTGGAGGTTTATTTCTGGACCTGCTTATCAGAGTAGGTACTCGGAGTAAAAAACACATTACCATAATCAGTATCGTTAATAATTTTAACAACAATTTCAGCATCAACTTCAATTTTCAATCTAGGTAGGATGAGTTGATGAACAAGAATAACAACAATTTTCAGCATCAACTTCAATTTTCAATCTAGGTAGGATGAGTTGATGAACAAGAATAAGACCATCTTTGAGTACCCAAAGCTCAACTTCGACACTCTTACAAGAGGGGATGTGTATGTGCGATCCTTTAATCCAATTCCTGTTCTCGTCTCTTAGGATTGTATCAGCCCCTCCTTTCCCTGGGATCTCAATGGAAGACCCATCAGTATTTAATTTAGCATAACCCGCCAATGGTGGCTGCCACTTGACTGGTATAAAGCGAGGATAAGGCTTATTTTTTATTTTTCCGGCAAGCGCAAAGTACTCTCCCGCTTTGCAGATAGCTCTCTTGGGGATTCCTCAATTCTGGAACTGTTCCTAGAGATTTTTTCCATTCCTGTGCGGCCATATTTCCCGCAAAAGAAAAGAAAAAACCAGTGTTGTTTGAATCAGCTGGTCGGACTGGGAACCGATTGGGGTAGCGGTCCGGAGAGTGACTTTGAATTGGTTAGACCAGGCACCGGTTGAACCGATTTTTTAAAATTTTTTATAATTTTTAATTGGATCGGTTGAACCGACAAATCAGTGACTTGATCGGTTCAATCACTGATCTGATTTAAAAAACATTAGAAAAAGACACATTCATGGGTATCCTATGTTTTCTGTGGAAGGCTTGAGTAACCACATTATGTTTAGGCCATTCCGCCCAACTAAGAGCTTCAACAGATTGAGACGGGGGAGCACCAGTAGCATCATTCAGGCAGTTATGGGTTTCATGATAGTGCCTTAATAAATGGTGGACAGTTTCAGGGTAAATCGAGCAAAGAGGGCAGTTATCCGCTACCTCCATTCCTCTTTTCCTAAGGAAAACTGAGGTTGGAATCACTTCGTGGGCACATTCCCATATAAAAAACTTCAGTTTAGGAGGCAAATTTGCTTTACATAGTCAGTTCCAATTCATGTCAGTCGAACCGGCAGTGTATCTAAGAGTCCCAACAATTTGGTGGCAAGCACTACTTACTAAGATATCCCCATTTTGGTGATGATCTTGTGCGAAGTATTGTAAAGGCTTATAGGACGAAATTGGGACACAATAATCAGGTTAGTGATTTTAGGGATAAATGTGATGAGAGTATCATTAATGCCATCAAGAATCTTACAGGTTTTGATCACATCAATAACCATATCACACACTTTTTCCTTCACCGTTTCCCAACATTTTTGGAAAAAGAAGGGATGAAGTCCATCCGGTCCCGAGGCTTTATAAGGGTTAGAGGAGAAAACTGCTCTATTAATCTCTTCCCCTCTAATAGGTTCATTCGAAGTTCTTCTATCCACCCCCAATAACAAGACCCAACCAAAAGTGGTAATGATATTTGCATTTTATTGGTCATAAAGATTTTCAAAGAAAGATAATAATGTTACAAATTTTCATTCGCTCCGTCACCCACTGTCCCTTAACATAGTTGATGCCCTCAATTCTATTAAAACTTCTAAGCGTAAGAGTGGTAGTTAACCCTAGAATTCATGACCCAAAGATCTTCCTCCCGTTTAAGCACATCTTGATATTCAGACATATGTTGTCCTTGAAGATCAACTAGAAAATCATTAGGGTCAAGTTTAAAAGCTTTCTCAATTTCATTGAATCAGGCTAAAAGTTTCTTCTTTTTGAAGAAGACGTTTTCAAAAGACGTACAGTTCTAATTATCAACTACTTTATTGAAATTATCAATGATTTGGGAAAGATCATCATTACTAGCATTCCAAGTTGTGTCAAAGGAGAAGACAAAACTTTGGATGATCTAACCACGTATTTTGAAATATAAAGAGTTTTTGAGGAGCTCTAAAATGTTTCCCACACAAATTATTATGATTTATTATTATTATTATTTTTTGTTTCTGATTTGGTTTGTTTGGGCAGAATAAAAATAGGCCTCTATAGATTAGTATGACGTAAATTAGACTACGGAAAGCAATGACCATTAAAACTGAAGTCAATTATATCACAACAGTTCAAGCAGCCATGAAACTCTAACATTAGTGGGGAGATCGGTCTTCCACCTTTCTTATCATAACTCGATAAAAATTTATTAAAGTCACACTCGACATCAATTAGGATAAATTATGGTTATGAGCAACATATTTTAAATTATCCCAAATTAATTTTCTAAAATAATATATAAGGTTAGTATAGATAGGAAAAAAAAAAAACTAACGAATACCAGAGCCCCGTATCTTAACAAGAACTTGGATCTCTTGTTCAGTGTTGCAAAGCTCCTCAATCGTGACCGTAGCTGAGTTCCACAGAAGCCGCAAGCCACCTCTCAGCCCAAGGTATTGGTGTCCTTCCAAGAATCAAAAGGAAGTTGATCAAGACATTTCTGAGGTCCGAACCTTGGTTTCCGCAATAATCATCACATGGGGACGATGAATAGCAACCGGATCTTTAGCAGATTGGACAAAACCCCAGCTCCTTGCACCCCTACAGTTTCATCCTATCATGTACATCTAGTTTGTTAAGGTTAGGTAATAATAGCATGGACAACCCCTCTCTCCTCATATCCATGTCTTGAAACTATATACAAATATATGCTTAAAAATAACATATAATAAATAATAAAACATATTATTTAAAACTAAGTAAATATAATGATATCAAAATAAAAATTAGATTACATTATGAGTAAAACAAAATTTAAATATATAAATACATTTTATAAATAATACTACATATACTATAATTATTTATCATGATTATATCATATATTAAATTTACTTGTAACACTAATTTAATTAATAATTTATAATTAATTATAAAAATATAATAAAAATCACATAAAAATAATAGTAGTATATTAATAAAACTGATAATGGTCATACAAAATATAGTTAATCCGCCGCTCTTTAATCTGCTACACATTCTTCAGGCATCAGGATCGAGGATATACAAATTTGAAAAATTTTCACTCGAGAAGTGGCATGCTGACTTTTTATTGTCCTACACCCGCCCACAGCGTATGACTTCCTTCTCCCCCCCTTTTTCATCTTCACCGTGTGTTAAGGTTTAGCAACACTCTCTTTCTCTCTCTAAACCCGAAACAGTGAAACCTTCTCCCCTATCAAATGGCAAAGGAGGCGCACGGTAGCCTCGCCTCCGACGCCGACGCCATAGAAGCGACGGCGGAAGATATCGAGTCACGCATTACCACCGCCATGCACTCTCGCGTTGGCCACTTCAAGGAACAAGCCGAGTACACTCATTCTCTCTCTCTCTCTCTCTCTCTCTCTCTCCCTCTCTCTCTCTCGCTGTTTACTTTTTACAGTCTCGAGAACTAGGTTTTCAGTATCGGATTCATGGTTTGTGAAATTGCCTTTACCGAGTTGAATTCTAAGGATTGTCATACCGGAATGTGTAATTTAGTTTTAAGTGTGAATTGCTTGATAATTTAGTTTAATTGGATTTTTTTGGTTGTTTGTTGGTAAGTTCGTTGACCTTCGAGGGAGTTCGGAGATTGTTAGAGAAAGACTTGGGGTTAGAGACCTTTGCTTTGGATGTTCAGAAGAGATTCGTCAAGCAATGCCTGCTAAAGGTACCTTTTTTTCTTCTCAATGTTGGGAAGCATCTTAGTCACTATCTCATTTGATAATTATTAATTAACGTGTGCTTTATTGTTTTATTTTCGTTTTATTTTTTGTTTTCCCTCTATTTTGCTGCTGAATGAAAGCTTAAATGTGTAATTGGATAGAAAAAGCATGATTTTGCTTTTATATGAAAGAAGTGTTAGGATTGATGTTTCATTGACTTTAGTTATTTGTTTTCCAGTTGATCATGTTTTTGCTTTCCATATTTCCCTTTTCTTTATAGCGACTGCTAAAGAACAAGAGATAACTTGCAAGAACATGTAGCGGAAACAATTGACTCGTTCCCTTTTCCAGAAAGTAGCAAGTACTGGTAATGCTTGCCCATGACTGGATTTGATCTACTATTGTAATTGGTTTATTATTATTTCCCTTTTCTTTATAGTTTTTCTCTATTGAAGTGGGGATAACATAAATCTAGTGACAACAACGGGGCAGGGCAGGTCGGATTGTTGCCCGCTCGGCTCCAACACGATACTCTACCACCATGCCCCGACCCCGACCTTGAAAATTAATTGTATACCAACCTGATCCAAGCTCTAACTTTTTTATTTGACATTGTGATTAACTAAATTAAAAAATATTGAAAAAAATGCTTGGGATGACAAAGTAAACAAATATAAATTACAACTTAGAAAAAAAATAAGAAATGAAACTGAGGGGGCGACTTGGAAAAACAAATTAAAATGAGAGGGGGAAGAAACTAGTTTGAAATGAGAGTAAAGGTGGTAAAATGATGTTGGTAGTGATAAAAGTTTAAGGATTTTTTAACCTAATTAATATTAAAAAAAATATAAAGGTAATTTTGTAAATATCTTGGGGCGGGTTGGGGTGGTTTCATGTCAAACCCGACCCGACCATTCTCTAAAGCTAACCTGACCTGACCCGACCCGAAACCTGATTTCAAGAAAAAAACCCGACCCTATTGGGTCGGATTGGCTCGGAACCCATTGATTTCGGGTTTTTCCTGCTACCCCTACATAAATCACATAGCTGTTATGTGTAAGGCAACCTAGGGCACATCAATATAACAAGGGCCACTCAACATATTTTGAATCAATTTCCAATTAGATGCCCATTCTATAATTTAATATGGTATCATAATCGACAGTATCCATGTCCATTGTGCTCTCTGTTTTAGGTTTGTTATACCTAGATTGAGATGTTCAGACCAATATGATAGGCTGTTATGTCTACTCATGAAGTTCATGCCCTGTATAGGTTTGTTGTCCTTGCATGTGAGGGAGAGTATTAAAATGGAGATCAAATAAATTTCACATCTGTTAAATTAGGGGCAACCTAGGCACATAAATATAACAGGGGTCTGCTCTACCTATTTGCAATTCTAAAATTATCAATTTCCATACAGTAAAAAAATCCAGTTTGTCTATGCATAATACAAAATTTAAAGTTTGATATCCGTTTGTTGTCTGTACTGTTCTTTACTCGATTGTTGATAAAAATTGCTGCAGTTTCGATCCTCTGTTTTATGAAACAATGATATCTGCAGTTATAATTTTTCTCTCTCTGGACTTTTAGGCCCATGTCTTAGAGGGGAAAAAAAGATGAACTGACCTACTAGTTTGGAATAGAGCTCTAATTTACTTTTAGTAACATGAACATCAAAAGCCTTGTTGCTGCTGGAACTTTTGGATGTTAAAAATGTCATTTAATGAAGGAATGGATGCATTGTGGAATGTCAAGACTTACTGGAAAGGTGTTATTTGACTTATTTCATTTTCTCATTTCACTTCTTTATAATAATGTACAAAGAAGGAATGGATGCTTTAGAATGTGAAGACTTACCAGAAATGTGTTATTTTGTTCACTTGTTTCACTTTTACCTATTCTTTATTACAGTGTTTAGATGGTGCAAATGAGGATGGCTCCAAGAGTTCTTGTGAAACAGTGGAGAAAAATGTAAGTACAACCACTGAAGGAACAGAATCACCCAAAGAACGAGAATCTAAGAAAGAAGTAAAGGAACCTTGCTCTGAAGATGAGGAGAAATTAGATGGCTCTCCAGTTTTGGGCCTTCTGGCTGGACATAAAACTACAAAAGTTGAGAACAAAGAAACTAAAGAAGTTTCTGAGAGTACAATACAGAAAGCTATCAGGAAAAGGGCTTCATATCTTGAAGCTAATTCAGAGTAAGTTGCTAAATTGTTTGATAGGTTGCTGCCATTCTCACTATAATTGCTTGTCCATCATGTTACATCAGGTTGCTTTGTATGCTACCCTTTTTCCAGTTCCTTTGTATACTGAGGTCTAACATTGAACAATTGGTCTTTGATGTTTCAGTAAAGTCACAATGGCTGGACTTCGTCGGCTTTTGGAGGAAGATCTTACACTCGATAAATTTACACTCGATCCGTACAAGAAGTTTATATCTGGAAAATTAGATGAGGTGGGCATATTCTTTTGATGAGAAGTCAATTCAGCTTCCAAAAATATCATTTGCATCATAGCTTTCTTATGATTCTTTCTGTTAATTATCACTTATCAGGTATTAAAGTCTTGCGAAGTTTCTGCAGCTGCAAGTGAGGTTAAGAAAAAAAAACTCAATAAAAAATCTCTGATCAAACCTTCTAAAAAGGTCAACAAGAAAATGAATTCTGCTTCATCAGGAAGTGAGAATGATGAGGAGGAAGATGATGAAGTAGAACAAGAGGAATGGGAAGAGGAAGAGGAAGAGGAAGAGGAAGAAGTGAAGCCCAAAAAAAAGATCACTCCTAAAGGGAAGACTAAGAACTTTGAAGGGCTTAAAAAGCGGAAAATACCTAAAATAGAGGCAGAGATGCCTAGCAAGAAGAGAAGCAAACACACAGAATCAAATTCAGATGATAATAGCGATGAAGGAGACAGTGGGAGTGTCTCTGATGATGGTTGCTCTCGATCTTCTGTTGCGAAGGCTGTCAAGGTCTTAATTTTAGTTCATTTTCTTTCCAAAATTTATATTCTGATATCTTAAGTGTCTTTTGATTTGATATAAATTAAGCATCTTTTAGTCATATTATTAATATGCAGAGAAAAGAAACTTCTGCTCCAGTACATGGGAAACGTGTGGAACATCTAAAGTCGGTTATCAAGTCATGTGGGATGAGGTTTCACTTTGACCGACTCTTTTATGAACTTTGATTTCCATTGAAGTTGACCATGAGTTTATTCTTGTTACTTATTTTATTTATAGTGTTCCTCCCTCAATCTACAAGAGAGTCAAACAGGTGCCTGAGAATAAACGTGAAGCCCAGTTAAGAAAGGAACTAGAGGATATTCTTTCTAAAGAAGGGTTGTCTGCAAATCCTTCAGAAAAAGGTCAGGATTCTAGCCTGCGGACTACTGTTTTACTATTCATTTATGGAGTTGACCTTGTTTCAGAAAGCTCTTTGTTAGTGATAAAAGTGGGATTAAAGCTCTTTAATGCTTTGAAAATCTTTGGGAAAGGGAGAAATTTTATTAACTAATTTTGTCATCTCATAGATGCCTTCACCATCCATGAGCAGGGATGATGATAAAACTTTCCATTAACTGAGAATTAATACCTATGTAAGAATAAAGCATGTCCTTTCCTGATCATACTATCTTATCTTTCATGTGGGACAAACTTAGTTTTGCTGGGTTGAAAGCTTCTGTCTGTACTAGGAAGGCTTGATGATAGTTAATTCTGATGTATTTGGAAAGTTCAATGATAGACAGCTATCATATATCTGGATGATTGTTTCTGTTTTAATATTAGGTAGAGAAATCTATAAAATTCACATGGGATTGCAGAGACTTCCATACCCAGTATACTACAAGCTGAATGTATTATGATCCACAACTTCATTATGTTCTACTTAATCTTATCTTTCAATTCTAGTAATGTATAGGAGTATTTTAAATTCTCAGAAGTCAAGGATGTGAGGAAGAGGAAAGAAAGAGCAAAGGAACTAGAAGGAATTGACACGAGTAATATCGTGATAAGTTCACGTAGAAGGCCTACAGCCAGTTTTACTCCTCCCCCAAAGCCCAAAATACCAGATGTTAGTACTGATGATGAAAGTGAAGAAAGTGACGAGGATGATGGTGATGATGATGATGAAGACGCTGGTGATGATGGCAACAGCCAAAGTGAAGAATCGGATGAAGGTGAGTATAAGGATTTGTTTGCATGTTTGTTAAAACAATTTATTGACCATCTTTATGAACTATCAAATATGGGTCACCTTGAATTAGGAGAACATAGTGGTTGTGATTGGTGCATGTGCTCTATGATCTTATTAGATTCTTTGTCCCCATGGACAGGAGTTTTGTTAATAGTTCATTAGCTTTCTAATGATCAATAAATTTCACTCTTAGCCAAAGAAGGGATTATATGGCACTTTGTGAACCTATGATTTCAGAATTGGGTATGGGAGGTGTTTGTGATACTTATCAGAAAATCCGTGGAATGCAAAATGGAACCATTAGCTATAAAGTAGCTTTTCTCTGTTCTGATTCTCATTCAAGTGTCTCCAAGTGAAACCCAAGCATGCTGCAAACAAAGTTTTTTAAACTACATTTAAGTTGGAACGTTGGTTGCTTGTTCTAAGCTATCGTGTCAGATTTCTTATTTGATTGGTGCATACATTTTGCAGAAGAAGATGAAGACAGTGATTGAATCCATACAAGGTGATTGCTGGCCCATCAACTGTTCGATTATGGTTCTGTATTATGTATTTTAAATTTTTGTTTCTCACTAAGGTTTTCTTGTTACATAGTTGGTGTGGGAGTCAGTAGTCCTTGATAGAAAAAGGAAATGGCTTTTTAATTTTTTGATTAGGATGTTTGTATTATGAACGAGTACTGTGACTTAGGGTTTTCATTTTAGGCCATAGAATTTTGTTTGTTAATGCTACGTTTGGTTTTAAATGTGAGGAAGGGTTTATTGCCTGATTTAGGCTTATCCCTTCGTTATGAAAAGGAATTTAGGTTGATATATATATATATATATAAAATATTTCTTTTTCTACTTATTAAGATTCTCATCTATGCTCTACACAAGCTTTGTTAAACAAGTCCTAGTAGTTTATCTTACATTTAAATAAAATAGAGAAGTATTGAAAGTTGAAATTGGATAAAGCAAGTGTGGCAAATGTCAAGCATAACCGGTTGCAAATGAATTTAACTCCTTTCTCTTAAAAATTTTACCAACTTGAATCCGTGCTTTTCCATGTTAAGTGTAATTAAATATTCACGTTGAGAGAATGTAAATTCGAAACTTAAAAGCAGTATTATTTAACTGGACACAAGTATATGGTGCAGTTTTTCCCTTTTTTTTAATCTTTTCAGTTTTTGTCTAAAATAGAAAAAGGATCAACATAGGCTGAGATTGTGGGATTAAGTTGAGGAATGCGTGCAGTAGGCTAGACTTACATGAATGAATTTATAGTGAGTTGCTGGGATTATGGGATTGAGTTTGCTGTCTCCATTGGGATGAGTGATTAATTAATCTGGTTTTCAAAAACTAGTACAACGAAGAAACATTCAAACTAAAAAAACACCTGGGTATTTTAACAGGCTACAATCCCGTCCATTGTTTATTCTTAAACGAAAACACTCCCATAGTGGGAGAGATCAGGCTGAAACCATACATACATACATACATACATACATACATACATACATACATACATACATATATATATATATAAAATAATATAAATCACTTTACAGCTTAAAAATCTCCACTGCAAAATGCAAATATAAAACATTACTTGTTACATATTCTCTCATGCTTCTCCAGTATTCTCAGCTGGGATCTTCAAAATCCTAGCAGCTCCATCGGTACTATCTTCCAACTTGATTGATTTACCACTGTCTGAGATTGGCAACTCTATGTCTTTACCACCTTCCTCTGTGTTTGAGCTTTTTCGGTCTTTGCTTTTACCCCACAGTACAGTGTAGAGTCCAAAGATTATAAGAACAGTCCCTATTATGCTGTAATTCATACATCGATATTAGAAATCAATAAATTTATTTTAAAGTTATGAAAAGGGAAGATTGAGGGTGGAAAAATCTTTGTAAGAATACCTTCCTAGGTGTATTTTCTCAGCTAATATCATTGATCCTAAAACTGCAGTGATGATCATACAAAGGGGACTAAAAGCTGTAACAAAAACTGGACCTTGTTCTCTTATCACAACCCCTTGTGCATAATATGCTATTCCTGAACATACCACTCCCTGATTTTCATCACAAAAGTTTTAGAAAAATGTCATGTTGTTAGATGAATGTTAATATATATATATATATATATATATATTGTTTTTTTGGCACTTACGGAGTATACGGCAGCTAACAAGCTTGAATCCCAGCCAATTTTCCAGGCATTCAAGTCTCTTTCCATTGCAAATGAGACTGCTGCACCTCCTATGGTCCCAATAAAGCATATCAAAGCTGTAAGAGATAGCTCTGCTGGGTACATCTTTAATGTGAATGACTGAAATCAAAATTATCCAAAATCCAAGTTAGTAGGAGAACAGTTCATCATGAAGAGATGTATATGTATATGTATATGTAAATGCTGACCTGCAATATGTAAAAGCCTGACCAGCCCCAGCATCTGCCCAGGAGCATTAATGTCCCAACAACCCAATGCTTAGCCTCAGCTACATTGGTTGCAGTTTGATGAGCTCCTCCTCCAAACTTCGTGAAACTGATTGAAGGACCTTTGTACAGTGTCATGATAACTGCACCAGGGACCATGATTGTTGTTCCAATTATCTTGGCTATACTATGGACCTTCTTCAAGTTTACTTTCTCCAACCTAATCCACAAATTAAGTTAATACCAAATAAAACAAAATCCAATATTAGTTTTGGTTATATCCACACATTCAGATATATGTCTTTAAACCCTTTAAAGGTCTTCCACATAAGTGAAAACTTTTTTGAAGAATTTATACATATTATGTCGAATACTTATCTGTATCTAACCCTCAATTCCCCAAAAAAACCTAAATCTAGATTGTATTTTTATGGTTAAGAATTAGATAAATATCATTGAAATTGGTGTAGCATATAGTGAAATAGTAAAGTGCAGAAAGTCCTTTCAAAAAAGTTTGTGATGAATATTCCATAAGATGCATATATGAGAAAGATTGCATAAACCCAAACAACAGGAAGAAATGGAATATGATGATGCCAACTTCCAACTTAGGTTTTTTTATAGGTTTGGTGTAATGTGGGAGCTTATGTGCATTTTAATCCTACTTGTGTATTAATACCAACACCAACACGAGGATCTTACTTATAGAAATAAAAAAAAAATCGTATTAAATAATAATTTAATTCTAGTATGGAAAATAATACCTGAATATTCACATTTGCACATGCAACTTTATTATTTTATTTTGTGTTTCCCACATTTGCAAGCTTATTATGGATGTGAAGTGTAACTGTATAGTACCTGAAAATCAATGCCAATACGAATGTAATTGCAGGAATGACATTAACAGTAGCAGAAGCAAGCGTTGCCGTGGTGTATTTCATCCCCAGATAGTACAGATTTTGGTCTATCACTGGCCTGTTTCATCATCATAACTTATGCAAATGATTTTTCTTATAGTGTCTTTCATGGACTAAAAGAAACATGCATATATATATATATATATATACATATGAAAGTTGATTCTTTCTTCAGGTTTTTAAGAAAAAAAATGCTTTCATTTGCATGCAACATGTTTCCACGTTCCATGAAGTGCAAATTTGCATAAAAATAAAATGGTTAGATCATTACTCTAGGAAACCAAGGACCAAGATTCTCAGGAAAATGGGGACAGTAAGCTTAGGCCTTATTTTCCTGAAAAAAAAAAAAGTAAGTAAAATCAGGATTCCGGAGTTAGCCAAAGAGTTTTGAATTCAAAAGGCTGAAGATTGAAAGAGAAGATGGAGGACCTTTCGAGAACTAAAGCAAAGGGTGCAATAACAATGGTGGCAACTAAATGACGATAAACAGCAAGAACATAATGGTTCATCCCATGTTGCAAAGAAACCATGGTGATAACATACATCCCTGCAAACCCAAACTGAAGGGACGTCATTGTCAAGTATGGCTTGGCCTTGTTTAGCCCTACTGGTAACTTCATCTCCATTTTGAAATAATTTCGTCTCTCAAAGTGAAGGATTATCTTTTTTTTTTCTTCTTTCTTTTTTCCTTATCAACTACTGCAGCTAGTTGGATTGAAATTGGGATGGTAGCAAATGGAACGAGAGATGGATTTATAGGATGGTAAAAAGGTAAAGGGGAGGGGTCTCCAATGGGTGACATGTTAAAGATGTCGACTGCTCGAGCTCACAATGGATAGAGAAAAAGAAATATATATCAACATCATGACAAATTTGCTGCTCTAATCCAAATTGATTATTTTTTTTTTTGGGTGATCAAGGTAAGATTAGGTAACTATACAACCATTCAATTGCATAGGATTATATTTAAACAGTAAAACGAATGACATATACGTGGTTATAAAACAAAATTAAAAAATTATGAAACTCATGTTTCATCAATATTCTTCGTAATCTTTCTACATTCTTTAACATTATGATATATGATTTTAGTATATATATACACAATCAAATATAAAACAAATACATAAAATATTCACACGGGGAGAAGTAATCTATAATTTATATCTATTTATTATCTATAATATATAAAAGTATAACTTTGAAAAAGCTTCTGAATTTATTAAGCCATTGTTGTTGATTATATTATTGAAATTTTCATTTTAAATATTTTTATTATGAAAAATTCTTTGATATATTATTTATGAAGTTTTTAACACTTCATAAGCGGATTGAGAGTTTAACAATTGTATTATATGATATGGTAAAAAACACAATCTAATACTTGTTATACCTTAAACTTGCTTATGGTATTTCTATATTTGTAAGATTTGTTAAATTTATAAATAAGAGTTTTAATTTACTAAAATATTTGATTAAATAAATAGAAAATTTATTACATTTACAAATAAGAATTGTGATTCTATTAAAGGACTTTTATTAAAATAAAATTATATAATAATGAATAAAAGTTTAACTTTAAATTTTATATTTAAATTGTTATTTTCTATTAATAAAAAAGTTAAAATTAAAATTATAATAATTTAGTTTTAAATGAAAATTTTAATTATTTATATAATAATTAATTTTATGTTTCATATATAAATTTTCATAAACAATACTTTTATATAATCTAATATATTATAATTATATTTAGGAGAAGAATTGATGCAGTGTATAGGTTCTATATATGCACTATTAGTTAATAACAAGATGATACATCGTTATTGGTGCAAAATAAAAAAATTAAAGGGTTTAAAAGTAAATATAAATAACTTTATTTTAATAAATAAATATTAAATATAATTATTAAACATAAATAAATACAAAAAATTCAATTTGAAACCCAAAATTTAAAATTCAAAATCCAAAAATCGAAACCTGAAACCTAAAATCCAAGACCCAAAACTCGAGACTCAACATGCAAAAAAAAAAAAATTTAATTATGCTTAAATTAAATAAATAATATTTATTTTAAGTCCTTCAATATATTTATATTTTACACCGTGATGATAACATTGCTTTATAGTAATTACAATAATGAAAAACACATTATTTAAAAATTACATCAATAAAAAAATAATATATAAAATCATGTAATATGCATGTGACATTAAAACTAATTATTTAAAAAGATTTGATTGTGATAGAGCTAACAAGAATTCCTAAAATTGTCTGTTCCATCACTTTTTTCATTTTTTTATTATAAATATGAATTTTGATTTAATGTAATGTGGTATATGAATTTTAATTTTATATAATGGTATCCAAATATATTCTTTAAACTTCTGGGCTAGTTATCGTCCGCCCTTTTCTCTCTCCCACTAATCTTTTCTTTTTCTCATTTACTCCACATGTATTTTTATTGTTTTCACAAGTTGTGATGGACAGATGACTATGCTTGTCGTTCGCTAAAACTCCACTGACCACCAGCAGTTTTTTTTAGGAAAGTGGGTGATTGTTCGTCAGCTTTTTAATCTGTTTCTATTTTGAGAGTATTTCAGAATAATAAATGATTTCACTAGTCAAATTGAACTTGTAATGTCTTTAAATTTTATATATTTTTTGTTTATTTTTCCATTTTTTAATAAGTTTCATTTTTAGAAAATTTTGTCTACTCTTGTAACACATTTTTTAGTCTTGTTTATGCATATAATCTTATTTTTGCAAGTAATTTTAAGGATAATTTTATTGTCGTCCTCTCTAGTTTGGCAAATGTTTGATTCTTTTGTTGATTTTAGCTCTTACTTATAATATGAAGTGATTGCAATCACTTTGTGACAAAACTAATTATCAACGTGTTATAATGTTCTATTGATACCGAAACTAAACTTTTGTTATGTTAATGGAGCTACCTTTCACCATCTACAACAAGTATTATTTTTTTTCCTTAAATTGTATGATTGTATTCCTTAAATGAAATAATGAATTTATATTATGGAAAATAAATTGCTGCCGTCCTCAAGTGGCAAAGGAATCCTATCCCAGAAAATAGGGAGAATTATAAATTCCGTACACCCAATAAAGTTTTCAAATTCCATATGTACCCTTACTCGAAATTCCAGATTCTGTTATCCACCTGGAAAAAGCTTACTCTTCAAACCCATATCTGCTGAAAAAATAAAGCAAAAGAAATTCTCAAAAAAGGAAAAATATTATTATTTATACATATATAATTGTACTAATAAAGAATATGAAAATAAATGATTAATTATTGGTAATTTGAGGGTAAGTGGGAATTGTGAAATGGTGATAAGCTTTAGTGGTGCTGAAATGTGGGGTTTGTTAAAGAGTGGGTGTAAGAAGAGTGGCCACCATTCTCCATTCTCCTTATCTAAACTAATTAACAAGACTCATATTCAACAGCTTTGATTTTTGAAGCTCAAAGATATCCATATCCTAACAAGTTTTCTATAATTTATTCCCACAAATTAGTTCCAATTTCATAACCATCAAAAGAATACAAGATATGTTTTCTTGCTAAGCCATGGAAAAGGCATGTGAATTTTATGTTGAATAATCACTATTCTCCCTTTGATTTTTCTTTTTTACAAACTCGGGTCTATTTTCATTAATACAATATAGATACAAATGTATATATTTATTCAATATAAAACATAATAGGTAAAGAATCGAACAAAATTCATATATAGTACAAGTATAAAGTGAGACAAAGACTCACACATTAGTATTAAGTTTTATTAACCATGCTACTCTTGAACCTTTGGTTTGTTCATATATACCGATTTAAAGCAAGTTTCTAAAACTTGGTATGAAAAGCTTTTTAAATTTTTAATTGAAAAAGATTTCGTAGAGACAAAGTAAATACCACATTGTTTATTAAAATTAGAGGCAAATGTATATGTTTGACGATATTATTTTTGATGTTATTAATGAATTATTTTGTCAAGAATCTTTTAAGATTCTGCAATGTGAAATTGAGATAAGTATGATAGGGGAGCTCAACTTCTTCTTGGGACTCTAAATAAAACAAACAAGTGATGACATCTCCATTAACTGAACAAAGTATACAAAGGAAATACTCAAGAAATTCAAAATGAAGGACATGAAGTCTCAATCTACTCCAATAGGCATTTCAACAAAGCTTGATAAGTATAAAGGACGTAACTAGTAAGTTGTTGTCACTAACTGTCGAAACCATTTTTTTCGGTTTTTTTTCGATTTAAAAATGATGGATTGACTTTTTGGAAAGCGAAAATGGAGTCGCCACCAATTTTTTCTTGTTTAGGTGTGATCGGATCACCTAGAAATTTGGGTTGTTTTAATAAAACATTTTGGTTTACTAAAACAATGATTTTGGTCTACGAAAATATGAGAAAATAGGCTCGGGAGTCGGTTACGTATGAGGAAGGATTAGCACCCTCATTACGCCCAAAATTGGTACCAAATCGATTAAATACTGTCCTTTTGTCTAAAATTAAATTTTTTTTGAAATGTGGTTCTTGTTAATAACATTTGAATAACCCGAGTCTTTTGCCAAAAATCTTCTTGTTTCGACGTTCGAAAATTTATAATTCGAAAATAACAAAAGGATGCCCAACTATTTGGTCCAACGAAAAATCGATACCCAACTCAGTAGGGCATGATTCCTCGAATTTCCAAATATTGACCATTGCCTCACCTTGGAAGATATGAGTGAAATTCCGAAGAGACATTCTATTATTTTGAACAAACGGGAGATTGCAACCCAACACGATAGGGCACTATTCTCCGAATTGCCAAACATCGAACATTTCTTTCATTTTAAAGAGTTTTTAGAAAACGTGAGTAAAATTCCAAAGGGATCTTCGATTGTTTTGAACAAATGAAAAAGCGTAACCCAGCATAATAGGACATAACATTTCAAATCCTTGATACAAGATCATTTTATAATTTCCAAAACTCACGCTTTTGAAATTTCAAAAAGATTATTTAGTTATTTAGGTTAAACAAGAAAAATTGAAACCTAGTAAGTTAGGGTATTATTTTCTTGAATTTTCTAAATTCGAAATATTGCCTTATTTTTAATTTGAAAAAACATGGATTTAAATCTCGAGAGAATATTTATTTGGTCAAACAGAAAATCGAAACCTAACACGTTAGGGCACAATTTCTAATTACCAAACACGAAATATTACCTCGCTTTTGAAATTTTATTTTTTATTTTTTTTAAAAGGGAGTGATTATGGAAACAAACTTGCAACGTATTTATTCGATTCATTTGAAGCAAAGAAAATGAAATGAACAATTTCAGCAAATAGGTTAATTTCAAGCAAATAGGTTGGCAATCTCAATCATAATATAATACATGGGGATGCAAAACAAAGTAACAAATATGGAAAATATATATCAATAATATATTATACAATTTTTGAAAAGTACAAACACGAAAATTGAAACATGCCCAATGATAATAATCTTACCACATACACTATTTAACGTTTCTAACTAATGGTTAAATAAAATCTATTTTAAGAAAAATATTTTAAAAGGTAATAAAAATGTTAAAACAAATAAACTTGGAATGAACAATTTAAAAGTAGCTAAATTATATATATATATATATATATATATATACATAAACAGATAATACATGCAAAAAATTTACAATAGATCGTAAAATAAATAAAAATAAAAATAAATAATACATAAAGTATATAAAGTTTAACATATAAATGAGCTTGAATAAGTATTATAAGAGGAAATTTAAAGTTAGTGTTATGCAAAATAATTTAAAACCAAGATTCAAAAATGTATATATGTATATAATATATATTACGTGCATAGCAATAGTAATGGGTACCTATATAAAATTTTAAAACGAATAATGTACATATTAACAAGTTGTAATATAGATGAATTATATAAATGCAACCATGTAAGAATATACAAAAGAATATAAGAATGACATACTATATAATATAAATCAATAATTATACAAAATAATTTGAAACAAGATTTACCTACCAACAATTAACGTGATACATAAAACATAAAACTTAATATAAACATTGTATATAAAAAATAGTAATATAGGCAAGTGTTTGAAATAAACAAAGTATAATTTAAAATTAGGGAATATATGGTATACATAAATAGATTTAAAGGGAAAAATATAAACATGTTTGCAAGGGAATTCAAATAAGTAATTCAATTAAATTATATATATATATATATAATAAAGAAAATAAAATAAAATAACAAAAATGAAAAATGAACAAAGGGAATACAAGAAATTAAATCAACCTTTTTTTGCTTTGGATTTTGATCTCTATGTGAAAATACAATGTTTTTTTTATTTTTATTTTTTTATCCCTCATTTCCCTTTACATTTGATTTTATGATGGCTTTTATAGCCTTGTTACAACATTTTTTATTATTATTTACTATCTTTTCTTTTTACAAGTGGCAGACAAAAGAGGACTAGGGCGGCGCTTAGGGCGGCACATAGGGTGAAGAGGTTAGGTTTTTTTCTTTTTCTTCATTTTTTTCTTTTTTTTTTATTTTTTATTTTGGGTTGTATTTGGGCTTGGGGTATTTTGGGTTTTAGTTGAGTTTTGGTATTTGGGCTGTGATTTTATTGGGCCCCGGGCAAAATTTGGGTCTTACAGCTGCCCCTCTTTGCTCATTGATGTGTTAACAGGAATAGAACAAAAACTATAAAAAGACCAATTTTGCCCGGGCTCACCGAGTCTTGAGTTCTTGATCCTTGATCTTCTTTAAATGGCCTCTTGACGGCTTCAATCTGCTTCACTGCAACTCAGGAAGGCGATATCTGCTATTTTGATCTGCTATCCGTCTAATACAGAGACGCCAAATCCGATATCTTCGATCTGCTCTCCGTCGCTATAAAGACGCCAAATCTGTTATCTTCGATCTGCTCTCTGCCGCTACAGAGACGCCAAATCTGTTATCTTCGATCTGCTTTCTGCCGCTACGGAGACGCTAAATCTGTTATCTTCGATCTGCTCACTGCCGCTACAGAGACGCCAAATCTGTTATCTTCGATCTACTCTCCGCCGCTACAGAGATGCCAAATCATCTTCGATCTGCTCTTCACCGTTACAGAGACGCCAAATCTGTTATCTTCGATCTGCTCTCCGCCGCTACAGAGACGCCAAATCTGTTATCTTCGATCTGCTCTCCGCGGCTACAGAGATGCCAAATCATGTTCGATCTGCTCTCCGCCGCTACAGAGACGCCAAATCTGTTATCTTTGATCTGCTCTCTGCCGCTACAGAGACGCCAAATTTGTTATCTTCGATCTGCTCTCCGCCGCTACAGAGACGCCAAATTTGTTATCTTCGATCTACTCTCCACCGCTACAGAGATGCCAAATCATCTTCGATCTTCTCTTCGCCACTATAGAGACACCAAATCTGTTATCTTCGATCTGCTCTCCGCCGCTACAGAGATGCCAAATCATGTTCGATCTGCTCTCTGCCGCTACAGAGACGCCAAATCTGTTATCTTTGATCTGCTCTCCGCCGCTACAGAGACGCCAAATCTGTTATCTTCGATCTGCTCTCTGCCGCTACAGAGACGTCAAATCTGCTATCTTGGATCTGTTCCCCGCTGCTACAGAGACGCCAAATCTGTTATCTTCGATTTGCTCTCCGCCGCTACAGAGACGCCAAATCTGTTATCTTCGATCTGCTCTCCGTCACTACAGAGACGCCAAATCTGTTATCTTCGATCTGCTCTTCACCGCTACAGAGATGCCAAATCTATTATCTTGGATCTGCTTTCTGCCGCTACAAAGACGCCAAATCATCTTGGATTTGCTTCAACGTAAACACGTGAAAGCCAAATCAGCTATATCTTCGATCTGCTCCCCGCTTGATACAGAAATGCCAAATCATCTTGGATATCTTCAGCTTGTTGCCCCACTGCTTAGAGGGTTAAGACTTGTGAATTCACCGATTCTATCAAGATCGTCCTCCGAGGAACATGATCTGAAAATCGGTTTCATGTATCCATGCTTATGCCAAATAATTAGGATGCTATGATTGAAATGAATCAAATGCTCCTAACTAAATGTGATGCTTTATGTCAAATAATTAGGATGTTATGAAATGAATCAAATGTTCCTAAGTAAATGAATGGTTATGAATGTAGAAATGTTATGAGAGTGATTCCTTTTTAAACGCTTAAAGTATCATTGCTCATAGTTCATGCGGGTTCCTCATTGATGTACTATCGCGTCTTCTTGCTTAGTTGTTATCTCGATGTAAAATTTGAAGAAATAGTCATAATTTGGACTACTCTTTTCCCAGTGTTTTCCACTTTTGAGTCTGGTTAGTTCTGACTAGTAGCCCTGTTTCAGGTCCTTGTACTATTTAGAGACTTTCCAGAGTAATATGCGTAACTTCTTTTGTGTGAATATGATAAGTCTAAAAATTATGATTTCAACAAAAATGCTCGAAAGAGATTATCATAATGGACAAATGGAATTTATTAAGTAAAATTTGATGTGAATATATAGGATAACAAATCTGATAAGGTGCAAAAAAAGGTGCCCCAGATATCGCAGCACGAGCTTCACTATTCTAATTTTTCGAAGACTCTTTCGAGCTAAATGTGTGTTCAAGAGATCCCCCGTATTTTGTTGATGCCCCAAGATGTACTGTTCTTCCTCTTTGAGGACAAGACTACCACATGCCCCACATTTAAAAATTTAGCTGCCTGATTTTGGGTTTTCAACTCAAAAACCCCTTTGGTCTCAAAGTGCCCTTTTGCGGGTTTTCACCTTGGCCTTTCCATCTTGTTTTTTTTTTGGGGTCTCAAAGCGCCCTTTACGGGTTTTCACCTTAACCTTTCCTTTTTTAGGTAAAATACTTCTTGACGACATCCGAATTTATGGAATGGGGCAGGTTTTTACCATCCATCTCAGAGAATTAATGCTCCTCCGGAGAAAGCATTCTTCACCACGTAAGGCCCCTCCCAATTAGGCATCCATTTTCCACGAAAATCTTTCTGTATGGGAAGAATCTTTTTCAAAACCAGGTCTCCCTCGTGGAATTCTCTAGGGAGAACCTTTTTATCATAAGACCGCATTATTCATTTTTGGTACATCTGACCATGACGGATAGCTCTTAGCCTCTTTTCCTCAATCAAGTTCAATTGATCGTATCGAGACTGGATCCATTCTGCTTCGTCAAACTTTAACTCCGACAGCACTCGAAGGGATGGGATCTCGACTTCAATTGGCAAAACTACTTCTATTTCGTAAACTAAAGAGAAAGGTGTTGCCCCAATTGAGGTTCTAACTGATGTTCGATAAGCAAAGAGGGCAAATGGTAACTTTTCATGCCAGTCTTTGTAGGTCTCAGTCATCTTCCCCATGATCTTCTTAATATTTTTATTGGCCGCTTCCACTGCCTCATTCATTTTCAGGCGATACGGTGACGAATTGTGGTGTTTGATCTTGAATTGACTGCAGACTTGCACTATCATACTATTGTTCAAGTTTAAGGCATTGTCAGATATAATCCTCTCCGACATTCCGTATCGACATATGATCTCCTTTTTCAGAAATTTACTCACTGCCGACTTTGTCACGTTGGTATATGAAGCGGCTTCTACCCATTTAGTGAAGTAGTCAGTAACCACAAAGATGAATCGATGCTCATTGGAAGCCTTAGGTGATATCGGTCCAATCACGTCCATACCCCACATAGAGAAAGG
This sequence comes from Gossypium arboreum, assembly GCF_025698485.1. Classification (NCBI taxonomy): domain Eukaryota; kingdom Viridiplantae; phylum Streptophyta; class Magnoliopsida; order Malvales; family Malvaceae; genus Gossypium; species Gossypium arboreum. The sequence goes on from NC_069075.1 coordinate 136,179,869, forward strand.
CCATGGGGAGACCATGACATGCAGCGGTGAAGGAGGCATATGAATTTTGCCTCCGTAGATTTGTCATTTATGACACCTCTTGGCGTAATTGATACAGTCTCCTTCCATAGTGGACCAATAATACCCGAATCTCATAATTTGCCTGGCCATTGTAAAGCCATTAGCGTGTGTCCCGCAGATGCCTTCATGGACTTCTTCCAAGATTCTCTTAGCCTCTACAGCAACTACACATCTTAATAGCACTTGATCCTTTCTTCTTTTGTATAGGATCTCTCCATCTAAGATGTAGTCGATGGCTAATCTTCTCAGTGTCTTTTTGTCATTCTCGTCTGCCTGGTCTGGGTACTCACGATTCTTTATGTATTGTAATATATTGTGATACCAAGGGTGATCATCTTTTTCCTTATCCTCTTCAATACTGTAACAGTGGGCCGAAGTTTCATAAATACTCATCCGGATGGGTTTGACATCTTCTTGTTTGTTCACCTTGATCATGGAAGCTAAGGTGGCCAAAGCATCGGCCATCTGATTTTCATCTCGTGGCAGGTAACAGAAGGTAATGTCATCAAACTCTTTGGCCAATTCAAGGACCAGTTTTCGATAGTTGATCAACTTGGGGTCTCTGGTCTCCCATTCTCCCTTGAGTTGATAAATCACTAGCGCAGAATCCCTATACACCTCTAGCACTTTAATCTTGCGTTCTATGGCTGCACGGATACCCATGATGCACGCTTCGTATTCCGCCATGTTATTTGTACAGTCAAAATCCAATTTACTAGGGAATGGATAATGATTTCCTCTTGGGGATACCAAGACTGCCCCGATTCCATTACCCACAGCATTTGATGCCTCATCAAAGTTTAGTTTCCAAGGAAGCTCTTCTGGGTTATCTTCTTCAGTGGTAGTAACACACATTAGGTCTTTATTCGGGAAGTCAAAGTTCAAAGGCTCGTAGTCTTCCAAGGCTCTACTGGCCAGAAAATCTACTATTGTACTTCCTTTTACTGCTTTCTGGTTCACATAGACTATGTCGAATTCAGAAAGTAGAATCTGCCATCAGGCCATCCTTCCATTCAAAGCTGTTGACTCCATCATATACTTCAAGGGGTCTAATTTTGAGATAAGCCAAGACGTGTGATATAACATATACTGCCTCAGTCTTCGGGTTGTCTAAATTAGGACACAACACAACTTCTCTATCGGCGGGTACCTTGCCTCACATTCCGTGAACTTTTTACTGAGATAGTAAATAACTTTTTCTTTCCTCCCCGACTCGTCATGCTGACCCAATACGCATCCCATGGAGTTCTCGAATACTGCCAAATACAGTATCAACGGCTTATCGGGGTTAGGTGGCATCAAGATCGGGCGTTGGATAACATCGTTTGACCTTGTCGAAAGCCCTTTGGCATTCTTCATCCCATTCACCGGTTATGTTTTTGAGGAGGCGAAAGATGTATCATATTTCTCGGCCAGAAATGAACCGAGCAATGTAATTTAATCTTCCTAGAAAGCCTCGAACTTCTTTCTGAGTGCACGGTTGGGATAGCTCTTGTATGGCTTTAACTTTGTCTGGATCAATCTCGATCCCTTTCTCACTAACCACGAATCCGAACAACTTTTCAGACTTGGCTCCAAAGGTACATTTGGCGGGGTTGAGTTTTAGCTGAAACTTCTTCAACCTCAAGAACAATTTTCCCTGGACTTGTATGTGTTCCTTCTCTGTCCGAGACTTAGCTATCATGTCATCCACATAGACCTTGATTTCTTTATGCATCATGTCCTGAAAAAGGGTTACCATGGCTCTTTGATAAGTTGCCCCCGTATTCTTCAGTCCAAACAGCATCACCTTATAACAAAACGTGCCCCACACGGTTACAAATATGGTTTTCTCCATATCTTCAGGATACATCTTGATCTGGTTATATCCCAAAAACCATCCATGAATGAAAACAGTGAGTGTCCCACCGTGTTGTCCACTAGGGTGTCAATATGAGATAGTAGGAAATTGTTTTTTGGGCTGGCTTTATTCAAATCTCTGTAGTCCACACACATTCGCACTTTTCCATCTTTCTTAGGGACATGGACGATGTTGGCTACCCAATCTGAGTATTTTACCACCTTCAGGAATCCAGCATCAAAATTGCTTTTGAACTTCTTCCTTTATTTTAGCAAGACGTCGGGCCTCATTCTTCGGAGTTTTTGCTGAACAAGCTTACATTCTTCTTTTATGGGGAGTCGGTGCACCACGATGTTAGTGTCCAACCTGGGCATATCTTGGTATGACCACGCGAAGACATCTTTGAATTCTTGAAGTAATTCAATAAGGTCTCGCTTCATCTCCGCAGTAATACATGTTCCGATCTTCACCTCTTGTCCTTCTCCTAAGCACACAATTTTGACTGATTCTTTGTGAGGTAGGATTTGTTTCTCATCTTGTTTTACCATCCTCAACAAATCAGGAGATAGGTTACAGCCTTGGTCATCTTTAAAATCCTGAGAATCATCCATACACACATCTTGCTCGAAAGGAAATTCTGAGTCGCTAGCAGTGTCACTCGTATTATTAATATCTGGGGACCTGTTATGAGGACGAAGGCAGATACAAAGAATCAAAAGAATTTGAAACATTTATTTGCGTGATATGATTATGAATGACGAATGAAAGAATATTTAGAAGAATGTTTCAAGAATAAAATAATTCGAAAGTAATCATTTGTATGGTTATGAATGGAATTGAAAGGACGAGATAACATTTGCTCAAAAATGATAATAACCGTGCATTTTATTGAAATGTCATTTTTAAACATCGGCCTATTTCACAAAAGATTCTTATTACTCCTAGGCCTAAAGCAATAAGTGTGTTTTAGACATTACTCTGAATCCGTTCTAAAAGCTACAGGAATTTCTTCCGCAGTCCAGTTGTCCAGAACACTTTTAGGCATGCAGAGGCAAATCCCCGACAAATTCTCTCATTCGGTCTCCTCTTCGCATATGACGTTGATGTCCAAGCTTTCTAGCCTTTCTTCTATAGCTCCTGTCATTGGCGTGTCTCTCTCGGGATGAATGATTCCCTCGGATACAAATGTTTTCAATATATGGGGGAATGTCATTGGTTCCCACTTGATTTCTTCCTCCGTTAATCGAGCTCTTCTTCTTTCTTGCTTCTTTCCCAGCTCCCTTCTCCTTTGTTTCGCATCTGGCTTAAATCCTAAATCGGAGCGGTCTCTCTTGTCTTTCGGCATTGGCGTTTCAACCCTTCCTTGCAGATGTCTCCCAAGTCCTCTTCCGGGTAGGGCTCCTTTTCCAATCGTTAACTGGAGGCTCATCCTCGTGGTTTTGGACAATTTTGGCACCAAAATTTTACTTCCCTCAGCGATGAAGGTTGCATTAACAAATTCTAAAGATCGAAATGAACATTCGATTGCTTCGTCATCTGTCTCCAAATAGGGCACATTATTGCTCACAGTTGCAATGATATCATCTTCAGTATTGATCGTTATCAACCTCCTCTTTGATACCAGCTTCAACTTTTGATGCAACGAAGAAGGCACTGCCCCAGCTGAATGTATCCAGGGCCTCCCTAATAAGCAATTATATGAGGGCTTGATATCCATTACTAGGAAATCCACCTCATATATATTTGGCCTAATCTGAAGAGGTACCTCGATTCTGCCCATCACCTTTCTCTCCGTGCCGTCAAATGCTTTCACTATGTTCTGGCACTCCTTCATGTGAGAGTTGTCTACAGGTAATTTGTTTAGTGTGGTCAATGGTAGGACGTTCAAAGCAGATCCGTTGTCAATCAGTACGCCTGGCAGCGTATACCCTTTACAGCGCGTAGTAATGTGCAATGCTTTAGTCGACCCAATGCCACCGGATGATATCTCATCGTCATTGAAGAAGATATAGTTGTCGGCACTTATGTTACTAACCACTCGGTCCAGTTTGTTAACGGAGATATCATTGGCAACATACGTTTCATTTAAGACCTTTATTAGAGCGCTGCAATGAACTTCCGAGCTTAGAAGTAAGGCCAGCACTGAGATACAAGCTGGTTGTTTACGCAGCTGTTCCACCACGCTGTATTCACTATGCTTTAGGAATTTTAAAGACTCCTTAGCCTCTTCTTCGTTAACTAGCTCATTAACAGGAAGTTCAGATTTGGTCGCTTTTTCCTTCACCCCTTCGACCACTAGGGCTTTTCCTTTTACGGGCTGTGCCTTTTCATTCATCAGATCGTAACGCCTCCGCCACGTGTATAGGAGCCCTTATCTTGGTCCTCTTTAAAGTGTCGACAGTGCTTTCCTTCCCGGAATTGTCACATTACAATCATAATTCCATGGGACCCTTTTGCTATTTTTGTAAGGGAAGACTGCAGGTCTCTGGATTATGACCCTTGGTGGTAGTTGAACTCTAGCTTCATTATTTTTGGGTCTCGATATGATAACCACGGGGTAGTTAACTGTTTGATTTTGTACCTTCGACTCTCCCTTTGACGCATATATGTCTCCCTCTACGGGGTTTTTAGTCTCTTCATAGAATTCTATTTCCTTATTGTTCATTATGTTCTGCACTAGGGCCCTAAACTCCACACACTCTTGGATTTTATGCCCCACCTCATTGTGGAACTCGCAGTAGTTCCTCTCTTCTTTGGATTCTCTTCCAAAATCCAACGCGATCAAACCTCTCATGACCATCTCCCTCCACACTTGTCTCAACGGAGTCTTGAGTTTCGCAACCTCACACTTAATCTTCTTGTTTTTGCCTTCGCTTATCCCGTTCACTCCTTGGTCGGTGTGATTGGGGAGTGGGTTTCCTGCTACATTGGGCATGGCTGAGTCATCAAATCTTACGATTCCCACCTTAATGAGTCTTTCGACCACTTTCTTGAATGCAGTGCAATTTTCGATTGAATGCCCGGTAATTCCCGCGTGGTATTCACATTGGGCGTTTGTGTCATACCATTTGGGATATGGGGGCTGCAGTGGCTCTAGGTAGAAAGGGGATACCACATGAGCTTTGAACAGGTTCTGGAACAACTCCCTATACGTCATAGGTATAGGGGTGAATTGTGGTTTTTCTGTGTTCTTTTTTGCATTGGATTCAGGGCTTTGTTGATTGGTGGTCACCATTTTGGGTTGATTTACGCTAAATGATTTGGACTGCCCCTTGTTGAATGTGCTCGTGTTATTCACTTCATTATCCCTTTTCCTCGGGTCTGACTTCTTAGCACTCTCTCTCAATTCTATCTTGCCGCTCCTTATAGTATTTTTGATCATTTCTCTCGTCATCACTATGTCAGAGAAGCTCTTGATGGCGCTTCCCAACATATGATTGATAAAAGGGGCTTTCAAGGTGTTAATAAAGAGCATTGTTGTTTCTTTTTCTAGAAGTTGTGGCTGAACTTGTATGGCCACCTCTCTCCACCTTTGTGCATACTGTCTGAAATTTTGATTTGACTTTTTTTCCATATTCTGGAGAGTGATCCTGTCGGGGGTCATGTCCGTCATATGATTGTATTGCTTCATAAAGGCCTGAGCCAGGTCCTTCCATGAGTTAATCTTGGCTCGACTCAGTTGGTTGTACCACTTAGACGCCGCTCCAACCAGACTATCTTGAAAGCAGTGGATTAGTAGCTGGTCATTGTTAACATATCCTGTCATTCGCCTGCAAAACATGGTGATGTGGGCTTCAGGATAGCTTGTTCCATTGTATTTATCGAATTCAGGCATTTTGAATTTAGGGGGAGGACTAAATCTGGGACCACGCTCAGATCCTTAGCATCAATCCCTTGATGATGATCCGCGCTCTCCATGGCTTTGAATTTCTCTTCAAGCCATCTACACCGTTCTTCTAATTGTTTTTGCGAACCCATCCTTGCTTTTTCCTCTTCAGCCACTTCATTCAAGTCGAGAACAGGTAGATAGTTTGGGTTGTTGACAAAGTTAGAGCCTGAGCCGGTTCGGAAGTTCATCAGAATTGAAGCTCCGGCTTGAACTTACTGGGGCATGATTGTGACCGATGGTTTTTGTTGGTTAATCTCGGGCTTCTTCGGTATATGCATTGGAGTAAAGCCAGGGGGTATTGGAGATCTTCATTGATTTCCTCAACTTGGTTCATGAAGCCCTTTCCCTTATCTATTTATCTCAACAGTAATTTGGATAACTGGGATATCATCTCTCTGAGACTCTATCATTTGCTCCTTCATCTCTCGTTGAATTTTGGCTAGCTGCTCTTCCATCTAGGACTGCATTTGTTCTTGCATGTTCTTTTGCATTTGCTTCAATTTCTTGAGTTTCTTATCCATTGATTTTTTTTTCTTGTACCGTAGGGGTGTGTGGTTGGTTGGTTTTCGTTGGTTTCCAGGTTACTGAAATAATTTTTAATTAATTAGAAAACTCTTATGGCCTTTAATGCATGATGATATGATGTAATGCAAATGTATGAATGCAAATGAGGCATCAATTTTGATTCAATTGCCCTTAGAAAATTTCACTTTGAAAATAAAATCTTTTACATAAGGTCGAGTTACAGATAACATCTCGCTCTAACACTCAAAGTTCTAATTTTTCTAAGCAACGAGGCCAGCTCTTGTCCGCGGTCTGACTCCAACTCATACTTCACGCTCAGTGTGTCTATCTGAACCGCTAAAGTTTGCAAGTAGTCTACTACTTCCCAAATCTGGGTTATGGCTTCCCCCATAAGGTAATCTCTGTTTCTGACTTGGTCTTGTGCATGGTGAAACTGCTCTTTCCAACGATCCTCGTTTGCCTCGAAAAACTAGATCCGCATCTCGCAGTTCTGCAGTGACGCTTCTAACTCTTCTATCCTTCCTTTCATTTCTTCTATCTTGCTCAAGCTTGCCCTCAACTCTATTGTGATGTTGCGGTTTCGATACTGATGCAGAGACTTCTTGAGTTCTGCCACTCTAGCACTTAATTCCCCTCGCTCATTTCTGCTTACTGACAGACTTTTCTCCAAATCTTCGTTTCATGATTGAGCTTCTCAAAATTTTCTTTCCCAACGATCGGAATTGGCTTTTTCTTCTCGAATTTCTTGGCGCCATTGTTCGGAAGTCTTACCTAAACCCGCAGTCCTCATAGATAGGTGCAGCTTTTTGTAGTCTGTCTTCAAGCTGTTTAGGTCTTCTTCGGCCTTAGTTTTTCCTTTTCTCCATTTCTCAGCCTCTGACCTCTGAGTATCAGCGTCTAACCTTAGATGCATCTTCTATTCTTCTAACTGTTTGATCTTCTTCCCGAGCTCCGAATTCTTCTTCTCGAAATCTTGCCTTATAATTTCCAATTCTGATGGGGCGACATGTAATTGTTCCCTGATAGGTCGAGCATTCTCCAAGCTGGGCCTAGGAATATTATCATTAATCCTCTTCTTAAACCACTCGCTATACTCGGGCATTACCATGGAACCGACGACTAACCTCTTTATCCAACAAGTTTGCTTCCAAGCATCCGATAACTCCCGAACTCTCTTCTTATAATGAGTACCTTTAAATGAGAATTCACTCTGAGCAAGCCCATAGGTCGTGGGTACAAACTGCCTCGACTTATATTGCCTCAAGGCTAACAGTGGAGTATACCCGGTAGCTCCCCAAATTCCTAACAATGGCACCCAATCGAAGTTACCACATCGGTACATGATCTCGTCAGGAATCGTCCAATAAGCTCTCCACTCGATATCCCCCTCCTTGAGGTTCTGAAGAATGTCCATCCACTTCTTCTCTGAGATATCCTCTCTCTTCTGTATAGCTACTTCTTCTTTTAACGGGAAATAACCCTCAGAGAAAACTTGATAGGAAACTTTGTCTACCTTTCAAAAGTGCCTGTGGAACTATGCCATCAATAATTGTGCACATCCAATGAATCGCCCCTTGCCTGTCTTCTGACATGAGCTCAAAGATCTGAACGTTTCTGCCAATATTGCCGGTACCAGTGTGATTCCCTTTTCAAGGCGATCAAACAAGTCAATGACTGCCTCGTCCACGTGTCTCAAAGCTTTAGGAAAGATCACTAATCCTTAGATGCTTAAGGCAAATATATCAACCCTCTTTCTTTCATCTGGATGTGTCAAGATCAAATCTCGCAAATTCTCCCAAGGGATACATTTGCTATCTCCTTTTTGCTGAATCCGAGTAGTGACCCAAGGCTCGCTCATCCCAAAAATGTTCATCAGTTTCTTTACGAAAGTCTGACTACTAAAAACCCGAGCATAAGTCTTCCGGACCTGAATTTTGGGACACCTGAGCAAAGTAGTGTATTCCTCCATGGTAGGTACCAAATCCGTTTCTCCAAAAGTGAAACACTTGTACGCAGAATTCCAAAACTGTACCAAGGCTCGGAGCAAATTCTTATCCACTCTAATGTCTAGCAGGTAGGATACGTTACCATAATTTTGGTAAAACAATTGCTTGATTCCTTCATTTCAGTTAGCCCAAATGTCTCTAAACTCTTGCAGCTCGTTCTGTACTACATTGACGCGAGTGAAATCTTGCAGCTCCGATACATACCTTTCTGCCAAGCTATCCCCTCTCTCCGATTGCAGCCTCTCCGACCATGCACGAACGGCCACATTATCCTCGACTTTACTAAGAAATTCATTCTCCATGTCAAATTTTCTAACTTAGTAATTGATACGGATTAACGCCTCCTTTAGTATGCAATGTTATACAAAAAAGACAAAACAAAACAAAACACCGGTTAGTGTCAATAATAGCTATTATGACGCATATACGGGTAAGTACTAAGGCTCGGCGCGGCTTTACCCAAGGATGGTTCCTAAGGTTCACTATATGCGGTTTAGTTCTAGAGATAAGGTACCCGAACCAGCAGATTCCTCAATCCTCACCCATTATAGGCTCATATAGATCGAGTTCGACTCGGGGGGATACATTTTCCTATGACCATGTGGAGATGAAAATCTCACGAAATCATAGGTACGGATATACCCCGGAAGCAATCCACTAGCCCATGCGGAGGTGAAAACCTCACGAAAGCATAGTTTCTTACTCCCAACTTAGAAGGTGTGACCACAGTGGTCATGCAATGCCATGCAATATTATTCTATAGGACTTGAACCGAAACGAATGAAGTAAAAGGATCGTCTATTAAAAACCAAGTTTTAAATTTTCAACAAAAGGACAGAAAATAATCTATTTTGCGGCTTGACTCTCTTATTGTCCCCAGTGGAGTCGCCAAGCTGTCGAAACCATTTTTTTTATTTTTTTCGATTTAAAAATGATGGATCGACTTTTTGGAAAGCGAAAATGGAGTCGCCACCAATCTTTTCTTGTTTAGGTGTGATCGGATCACCTAGAAATTTGAGTTGTTTTAATAAAACATTTTGGTTTACTAAAACAATGATTTTGGTCTACGAAAATATGAGAAAATAGGCTTGGGAGTCGGTTACGTATGAGGAAGGATTAGCACCCTCATTACGCTCAAAATTGGTACCAAATCGATTAAATACTGTCTTTTTGTCTAAAATTAAAAATGTTTTTGAAATGTGGTTCTTGTTAATAACATTTGAATAACCCGAGTCCTTTGCCAAAAATCTTCTTGTTTCGATGTTCGAAAATTTATAATTCGAAAATAACAAAAGGATGCCCAACTATTTGGTCCAATGAAAAATCGATACCCAGCTCAGTAGGGCACGATTCCTCGAATTTCCAAATATTGACCATTGCCTTACCTTGGAAGATATGAGTGAAATTCCGAAGAGACATTCGATTATTTTGAACAAACGGGAGATTGCAACCCAACACGATAGGGCACTATTCCCTGAATTACCAAACATCGAACGTTTCTTTCATTTTAAAGAGTTTTTAGAAAACGTGAGTGAAATTCCAAAGGGATCTTCGATTGTTTTGAACAAATGAAAAAGCGCAACTCAGCACGATAGGACACAATATTTCAAATCCTCGATACAAGATCATTTTATAATTTTCAAAACTCATGCTTTTGAAATTTCAAAAGGATATTTAATTATTTAGGTTAAACAAGGAAAATTGAAACCTAGTAAGTTAGGGTACTATTTTCTTGAATTTCCTAAATTCGAAATATTGCCTTATTTTTAATTTGAAAAAAACATGGACGAAATCTTGAGAGAATATTTATTTGGTCAAACAGAAAATCGAAACCCAACACGTTAGGGTACAATTTCTTGAATTACCAAACACGAAATATTACCTCGCTTTGAAATTTTATTTTTTTATTTTTTTTAGAAGGGAGTGATTATGGAAACAAACTTGCAACGTATTTATTCGATTCATTTGAAGCAAAGAAAATGAAATGAATAATTTCAGGCAAATAGGTTGATTTCAAGCAAATCGGTTGGCAATCTCAATCATAATATAATACATGGGGATGCAAAACAAAGTAACAAATATGGAAAACATATATCAATAATATATTATACGATTTTTTGAAAAGTACAAACACGAAAATTGAAACATGACCAATGATAATAATCTTACCACATACACTATTTAATGTTTCTAACTAATGGTTAAATAAAATCTATTTTAAGAAAAATATTTTAAAAGGTAATAAAAATGTTAAAACAAATAAACTTGGAATGAACAATTTAAAAGTAGCTAAATTATATATATATATATATATATATATATACACACACACATAAACAGATAATACATGCAAAAAATTTACAATAGATCGTAAAATAAATAAAAATAAAAATAAATAATACATAAAGTATATAAAGTTTAACATATAAATGAGCTTCAAAATAAGTATTATAAGAGGAAATTTAAAGTTAGTGTTATGCAAAATAATTTAAAATCAAGATTCAAAAATGTATATATGTATGTATATAATATATATTATGTGCATAGCAATACTAATGTGTACCTATATAAAATTTTAAAACGAATAATGTACATATTAACAAGTTGTAACATAGATGAATTATATAAATGCAACCATGTAAGAATATACAAAAGAATATAAGAATGACATACTATATAATATAAATCAATAATTATACAAAATAATTTGAAACAAGATTTACCTACCAACAATTAACGTGATACATAAAACATAAAACTTAATATAAACATTGTATATAAAAAATAGTAATATAGGCAAGTGTTTGAAATAAACAAAGTATAATTTAAAATTAGGGAATATATGGTATACATAAATAGATTTAAAGGGAAAAATATAAACATGTTTGCAAGGGAATTCAAATAAGTAATTCAATTAAATTATATATATATATATATAATAAAGAAAATAAAATAAAATAACAAAAATGAAAAATGAACAAAGGGAATACAAGAAATTAAAATCAACCTTTTTTTTGCTTTGGATTTTTGATCTTTATGTGAAAATACAATGTTTTTTTTATTTTTTTATTCCTCTTTTCCCTTTACATTTGGTTTTATGATGGCTTTTATAGCCTTGTTACAACATTTTTTTTATTATTTACTATCTTTTCTTTTTACAAATGGTAGACAAAAGAAGACTAGGGCGGCGCTTAGGGCGGCACATAGGGTGAAGAGGTTAGGTTTTTTTCTTTTTCTTCATTTTTTTTTTATTTTTTATTTTGAGTTGTATTTAGACTTGGGGTATTTTGAGTTTTAGTTGAGTTTTGATATTTGAGCTGTGATTTTATTAGACCCCAAGCAAAATTGGGTCTTACACTTACTGTATAGGTTTATTATTGATTCATTGCTATCTTACTACTACTGGACCTGATTTTATGTTCAGTGTTTATCTTTGCTCTAGACATCAATCTGCTCTTAGAGAATTACACTTGTAAACTATTAAATCATGTAGATACACTATAAAAATATTTCCTAACCTATGACCTACAAAGAAGAAAAAATATTACTATCAATATATGCAACCTTACACCTATTAGATTCAAATATTACTTTTAATCCTATATCACAAAGTTGACAAAATTGACTAGTATTAAGGAAGTTATACATGAGACCATTGACATAAAGTACAAGTGTAAAAGTGTATAATAAAAAGCTCATATGTTTTATATTTAATTTTTGAATAATTATGTTTAAACTTTTACTTATTTTAAAAAGATTAAAAATATTATAAATAAAAATTAAATTTTAAATTAAATTAGGTGAAATTAGACGCATTTAGTGATAAGACAAAGCATGAAAATTATACAACGATAATAAATTTGATAATAATTTGCCTTGTTCCACTACATTGTCATCTATATCGAACGAATTTGCAAACTAATATGATATAAAATAAAGTATATAAGCAAATTTTTAAAAAATAAACATAATGATATGGTGGCTTAAAACTATGACAAATGGACACTCTATTCAATTAATACATCATCTATAATAATATTAAAATAATGTGAGTCCCATGGTTAATGACCAACATTTTAATTTCTTTACAAATAATTTAATTTGATATATTTTATGAATAAATTATATTTATATTCAGTAACATTTTTTTATAAAATAAAATTTCAAACTCACGTACCTACACATATATACATTTAAATTATTATATATGTATAATATATGAATTGATCTCACAACTTTGAGGATATGATGAGGTTCATTAAATATGATAACATTGAAATTGAAAAAATTAAATTACTTTTTTAAATTGTAATTATTTGATGTTATTATTTATTTATTTCTAAATTTAACATCAAATGAAAATATGAAAAGAGGAACAATATCAACATGTATTAGCAAATTTTAAATATTAACATATAAAATAAAATAAAAACAGAAAATGTAAAGTCAGTATTAACATGCAATGTAAATATATGAAAGAAGGAAATAAGAATGAATGTGTCCACTAAATTCAATTATTATTTTCAATTTAAAATTTTACATAATAATGTAATTAAAATTATTTATCACAGATATTGTTTAATAGTAATGAAATTAAAAATACCTAAACTATTTTTAAATAGTTATGCGCACATTTAATTTCAGAATGAAAAATAAATATCAAATTTATAATATTATTGATATGCTCAATGTATGAAATATAAGATAACAATATTTACTTCTAATATATTACATTTATTATTATAAATATCATACAATATATTAAATTTAATTTGCAATAATCTTAAATTTCAGTCAATCAAGATACCAAAATTTTCTGATCATATCTGCTCTTTTTAACATAATGCCTAAAACTATTCATAACTCTTCCCCAACCCATAAATAGGATTGTTATGTGCTTAGGGGCGTAACTAGGGTGGGCTGGCAGGGGCCTTGACTCCCAACCTCAAAAAAAAAAGTAATTTAAACTTTTAAAATTTTTAAAATTTTAAATTAATAAAGGTGATTTTGCACTTTGACCTTCTAAAACAATTATTACAATTTAATTTTGGTCCCTCTAAAATAATTTTTTTGTTTAGCCCTAAATGTGCTTTAACACATTCAAACCTACGCCCTCTTGCATTGACAACAATGTCCATACCAATTAAGCTAAGACTCAATCGACTTAATTTAAGTATTTTTATTACTAAAGTTTCATTATAAATTATTTTTGAACTTTTAAGAGACATTTATATACAAATTGTCTTATACAAAATGCTTGCATACATGTTAACTAATATAACTTATTAGTTTTTGAATATTTTATTTCATTTTATTTTTAAATTATCCTATTTATTTATTAATAATAAATACAACCATATGTATCGAACAAATCCCATTTTCACTTCTTATTCTACTTTTTTTGTTAGATTTTCCTTAAAAAAAATAAAACTTGAGCTTTCTAAAAAAAATTGTTTGAATGTGAGTATATTTTGAATTTGGTGGAAGTTGATAGTTTAAATAGTAAGATCAAAGTTTCCATGACTGAATCAACAATGATGCAGATTCTTTTGATCAGTGGGGAAAGCGTATTGAAAACCTAAATTCGAAAATGGCCTACTTGAATGTTTGAATGAGCTGATACCAAAATTCTATGAACTTGCAGTGATGTAATTACAAGGTTGTCGGTCTTGAAACTAGACAATAATTGTTGCTTGAGGACTTGATGGAGATTAAGGATCCGCTTCAACGTCGACCCAAGGAAATCAACTCATCAATTTCGGAAAAGGATAAAGAATTATCAGAGAAAATAGGGAATCAATTTGAGCTTAGGATAGCATTAGAGATGAGTGAAATATGACCTTAACTAAGATATGTGGAGGAGAAGCAGAACTAATTTAAGCCAGGTTATGCTAATTGAATATTGTCTTGTACTGTTTGTACAATTTGCACTTCTAATCTCGATCTCCTAATCATTGTTTGTGGCTTCATCCTAGTTTTGCATTTAATCCAATTGCATGCCCTTTATGTTTTTCCTTTTTTGGAGGAGGGAAAATAGTTATAAACTTGATGTCAATCAGCATAAGTTATTTGTATCCACCAATGTTGGTAATGTAATTTAAGTTTAAAAATTAACTAAGAATGTATTGGTTAAAATTTTGGGTAAACAATAAAAATAGTCATTTTTGTTTGTCTCATATTACATTTTAGTCATTTATATTTGAAATGTTACGTTTTAGTCACTTACGTTATCATTTTGTTACGAAATGGTCACTCTACTGTTAAATTCCATTACCTCCTTAACGACAGCTCTACATGGCAGATTAAATGGGTTTTAAATGTCAACTTGGATATCCAGTTACTGGGATGAAAATAAGTTTTTAATTAAATAAATTTAAGTTAGACTGCCATGTAGGACATCTAAGTTGACATTTAAAAACCATTTGGACTACCACGTAGGACCGCTGTTAGATAGGTAACGGAGCTTAATGATAGAGTGGCAACTTCGTATCAAAACGATAATGTAAGTGACCAAAACGTGACAGTTCAAACATAAATGACTAAAATATAATCAGAGGCAAACAAAAATGACTATTTTTATAGCTGATCCTAAAATTTTTCCACCACTAAATCTCCCAATCCTATATTTTATGAAAAAACCTAAAAAAAAAAAAATTGGTTGACATTGTTTAAATTTTAAAATAAAGTATGATCATTAGTATGTCAATCAAATGCTAAAATTCATGCTTCCCTACCATTTTTGTAATACACTTTTAAGTAGTAAATGTTAGAGAAAGGAGGTTTGAATTTATGTTATTTCGAGAGAAAATTTTGATTATTGTGTTAGCCCAACAATTTGTAAGCTATACTAATAAGCAATAAAAACAATATATCATAATTACAAATAAAATATTCAAATTAAAATTACTAAAAATCAGTAAATTCATCCTCACAAATTGTAACTTTTACTTGAAATTTATGACATTAATAAGAATTTTAAATAGCCAATGAAGTCTTGGTAGTGTCGTCAATGATTAAAAATAGAAACTTTGAGTATTTAGATTCGAGTTTCACTTTAAGAAAATATTAGTCCAATTTTTTTTTGGAAATTTTTTCTGTTTAGTGCTTCTTCAATTCGTGTTTCTTACCTAAACGAGTTATCAAAATGTATTAATAAACATGTTTGTTGACTTACAAAAAAATTATAATCACTTAGTTCTACTAAAGTAGCCAAAAAGGTGATTAAACTCATTGAAAATCATATGTTCATTTTGAGGAAGTTTTAAATGAATATTATCCAATTATACATGGGAAAATATTAAAACAATATAGAAACATTTTAGATGATATATCATTCGATCTAACACTCAAAACAACACGTTTGGAAAACAAATTCTATTTTAAAAGAATTAAAGGTTGAAAGAACTAACCTAAAACATTTAGACTAATTAATAGGTTCAATTGAATATTGTTAGAATTAAGTGACCCAAATTTTATTTAAATAAAATACGATGGAAAATAAAATAAAAGTAAAATCCATATAGAACTAGACTTCTTTTATTTTATTTTAGAATAAGGTTTTTAAACCTTATTAAACTCCATCTATTTTATATTGATTAGGATAAGGTGTTTCAATCCTACTAGAATATGGTTTTACAAGCCTATAAATAGACATAGTCTATTCCTCTTGTATTGATTCAAATTTTCGACATAGTGAATTTTCTTCTCCTCTGCCCGTGGTTTTTTCCCGAAAGTGTTTCCACGTAAAATTTGTGTGTTCTTTATTTTATTTTATTTTATTTTTCACAAATTGGTATCAGAGCTTCCGGGTTATTCATCTCGATCACGGTAATGGCGTCTTTGAAGTATGAAATTCATTGTTGGATCGCAACACCGATTTGCGTTGTGGCAAATTAAGATGCAAGCGCTTCTTGCAGATGGATCTAGAGGATACCCTGCTAGGATAGATAAGATGCCTTCGACATTAACAGATGAAGAGAAGAAGCGTAAGGATCGAAAGGCATTAACACAATTACATCTCGCATTTGTCCAACGAAATTTTGCAAGATGTGATGAAAGAGAAAACCGCCACGCATTATGGAAGAGGCTAGAACAAATATGTATGTCGAAAACTCTAACAAGCAAGTTGCATATGAAGCGGCGTCTTTATGCTCATCGTTTGGAGGAAGGTGCGTCAGACACGAACACTTAATGTTGTTTAAAGAAATTCTCTCAAACTTGGAGGCCATGGAGGTTCAAGATGATAAGGAAGATCTAGGTTGATTCTACTTTGTTCGTTGCCCCGCCTTATTCAACCTTTAGAGACACGATTTTATATAGCCGCGAGTCTCTCACAGTTGATGAGGTTTATGATTCTTTAACCTCGTATGATAAGATGAAACATCTTGTGGTTAAACCCGACTCTCAGGGAGAGGGTCTCATTGTTCGTTGGAGACAAGATCGAAATGTTGATGATGATCGTGGTAGGACACAGGAACGGAATCCTCGTGGTAAATCTAAGGGAAGATCGAAGTCTTCAAACAGAGGTAAAACTTGCAACTTCTGCAAGAAGAAAGGGCACATTAAATCTGAAAGTGCTATAAGCTACAAAATAAGATTAAAAGGAGGCTGCGAATCAAAGGAAAACAACCGAAAATTCGGTGAAGTCGATGTTGTAGAAGACTACAATGATGGTGAACTTCTAGTCGCTCATTAATGATTCTAAAGCAAGCGAGGAGTGGATACTTGATTCAGTCTGCACCTTCCACATGAGTCCCAATCGGGATTGGTTTACAACTTATGAAACAAGATCTCAAGGTGTTGTTTTGATGGGAAATAATGCTTCATGTAAAATCGCAGTGTTGGAACAATTAAAGTTAAGATGTTTGATGGAGTTGTCGAACACTTAGTGACGTCGGCATGTTCCGAATTGAAAAGAAATTTAATTTCGTTAAGTACTCTTGATTCAAAGGGTGCAGATACACACTGAAAGTGGGGTTTTAAAGATTTCAAAGGGTCCCTTGTTGTGATGAAAGGGCGAGAAAGATTGCCAAGTTATATGTTTTCTGTGGTTCTACTATTATCGGTGATATGTACTATCGCTTCCTCTTCCTTGTCGATAATGATATTACTAAACTTTGGCATATGCGCCTAGGGCATATGAGTGAGAATGGCATGGCGTAATTAAGCAAAGAGGACTTCTTAATGGGCAAGGAATTTGCAAACCGAATTTCGTGAGCACCGTGTGTTTTGGGAAGCAAAGAGAGTTCGATTCACTAGAGGAATCCATAACACGAAGGAAACGTTGGAGTATATTCATTCGATCTATGGGGCCATCCAGAGTGTCTTCGAGAGGTGGAGCTAATTATATGCTAACCTTTATTGATGATTTTCCGTAAAAGTTTGGGCGTTCTTCCGAAGCGTAAAAGCGATGTGTTTTTCGCATTTAAGTCTTGGAAAATTATGATTGAAAACAGACGGAAAAGCAGATAAAATACCTCCGTATAGACAATGGCTTAGAGTTCGTTCGATGAGTTTAATAGATTGTGCAAGTCGAAGGATCATGAGACACTTGACGATTCGTCATACTCCACAAAGAAAGCGGCGTTGCAGAACGAATGAATGAACGATCATGGAGAAGGTTCGATGTATGTTGTCAAATGCCAACTTACCAAGTCATTTTGGGCGTAAGCACCTCATCGCATGTTTTTGATCAACCGATCTCCATCCGCTGCCATTGAGAAAAGACTCCACAAGAGGTACGGTCCGTAATCCCGCTAATTATTCGATTTAAAGATTTTTGGGTGTCCTGCGATGCTCATGTTGATAATGGAAAATTGGAACCGAGATCCATTAAATGCGTTTTCTTGGTTATAAAGCGATGTAAAAGGCTATAAGTTATGGTGTCCCGAAAATAGAAAAGTTGTGATTAGCAGAGATGTTGTTTTGATGAAACCGCTATGCTACCTAAATTATCTCTTAAAGACTCTTCCAATAAAGAAAACCAAAAGCGGTGGAGCATCGATTAATACGTAATCAACTCCTCAAGCCAAGACAAAAATTGAGAATAGAGTTGCTTTTTCACCGCAATACTCTATCGCCAAAAAAGTAACAAGAAGAGAAATTAAACCTTCAAAGAAGTATGCCGAGGCTGATCTAGTTGCTTATGCTTTAAATGTGGCTGAAGATATAGATGCGAATCAAGAGCCATTTAATTATTTTGAGGTGATTAGCTGTGAAGACTCAGAAAAGTGGATGTTTGCTATGCAAGAGGAGATGAAATCACTCCACAAAAACAGAACATGGGATCTTGTAAAACTTCCTAAAAGTAAAAAGGTTGTTCGTTGTAAATGGGTGTTTAAAAAAAAAAAGGGACTCCAGGAGTTGAAGAACCCAGATATAAAGCAAGGCTTGTTGCAAAAGGTTACAGTCAAATTCCAGGAGTGGACTTCACAGATGTGTTCTCCCCAGTTGTTAAGCATAGTTAGATTCGAGCTTTGCTTGGTATTGTGGCCATGCATAATTTGGAGCTTGAGCAGTTAGATGTAAAAACTGCATTTCTGCATGGAGAACTTGAGGAGGATATTTACATGCAACAACCAGAGGGTTTTACAGTCTCTAAAAAGAGGACTATGTTTGCTTGTGAAAAAGTCCCTTTACGGTTTGAAACATACCACCAAGACAAGTGGTACAAGAGGTTTGATTCCTTTATGACTTCTCATGATTTCAAAAGAAGTAGTTTTGACAGTTGTGTCTACTTTAAGAAAAACAATGATGGTTCTTTTGTGTATCTACTTCTTTATGTTGATGACATGTTGATAGCAACAAAAGATAAAGTAGAGATAAGAAAGGTCAAAGCCCAACTAAGTGAAGAATTTGAGATGAAAGATTTAGGACCAGCAAAGAAGATACTTGGTATGGAGATTCTTAGAGATAGAAAAGCAAGTAAATTGTACCTAAGTCGGAAGGGTACATTGAGAAAGTTCTTTGCAGGTTCAATATGCAGAGTGCTAAGCTCGTTAGTACTCCTTTAGCAACTCATTTCGGACTTTCATCACTTTGTCTCCACAATCGATGATGAGATTGAGTACATGTCACATGTTCCATACTCTAGTGCAGAGAGGATCTCTCATGTATGCTATGGTTTGTTCACGCCCGATTTATCATATGCGTTAGTGCGCTTAGCGATACATGGCGAATCTGGTAAAGAACACCGGAAAGCGATTCAATGGATTTTAAGATACTTACGAGGTACTACCGATGTTTGCTTACGCTTGGAAGAACTAAAGATGAAGTCATTGGGTATGTTGATGCTGATTTTCTTTGGAGACCTTGATAGAAGAAGATCTCTCATGTGTTATGTCTTTACAATCGGAGGTTGTGCAATCAGTTGAAAGCCACTTTGCAAACTACGATCGCTTTGTCTACCAATCAAGCCGAGTACATGGCGATTCATCGAGGCTTGTAAAGAAGTCGTTTGGTTGAAGGACTCTTTAGTGAACTTAATGAAGACCTTCAAATCAGCACAGTATTTTGTGACAGTCAGAGTGCCATCTTTCTTACAAAAGATCAAATGTTTCATGAGAGAACAAAACACATTGATGTTCGGTATCATTTTGTTCGTGATATTATTGCTCGTGGTGATATTGTTGTGAGCAAAATTAGTACTCATGAAAATCCTGCAGATATGATGACTAAGTCACTTCCTATAACCAAGTTTGAGCATTGCTTAGACTTGGTTGGTGTTCATTGTTGAAGTTAAACCCTTAAGGGGTTTTATGGAAGAGGTGGAGAACTTGTTTATTGAAAGTTCGCGATGAAAAACTTGTTCATTGAGAATTTGTGTCAAGGTGGAGATTGTTAGAATTAAGTGACCCAAATTCTTATTTAAATAAAATATGATGGAAAATAAAATAAAAGTAAAATCCATATAGAACTAGACTTCTTTTTATTTTATTTTAGAATAAGGTTTTTTAAACCTTATTAAACTCCATCTATTTTATATTGATTAGGATAAGTTGTTTCAATCCTACTAGAATATGGCTTTACAAGCCTATAAATAGACATAGTCTATTCCTCTTGTATTGATTCAAATTTTCGATATAGTGAATTTTCTTCTCCTCTGCCCGTGATTTTTTCCCGAAAGAGTTTCCACGTAAAATTTGTGTATTCTTTATTTTATTTTATTTTATTTTTCACAAATATGAAACCAGTTTCCAAATGAATAGTCGACAGGTCATAAGAACAAACGAAATCAATTGTTCGAAGAAAGATGGTGTTTTAGTGATTGGATTCCAACGACAGCAAAAAAAATTAAAAAGTTGGTGGAATCTTGCGGTGGAATCCTACCTTACTAATGGCCACATATTTTATATAAACCCCTTCATTATTTTCCATGCCTACCCATCATGTAAAATGACAACTCAATGTCCAATGACATGGACACCTTCTTCAAGATTTTACTTTTTCATATAAATGGCAACTTATACCAAGATTTAAGTTTTAGTTGCATAACATATCACTTCGTAAAATAATATTGGGATAGGATAATATAATTTTAACTTATATTAAATAGATACAATTTTATTTTATTTTTAAATTTATAAAATTGTCAGTTAAAAATAATAAAATCATATTTTTACTAAGAAGATTTATAATTCAATTCTAGATTTTTTAAATTAATTTATTATCATTTTGAAAATTTTAATTCAATGATAGAAATCTTAACCTAATCAACCCCTGAATACTACTGACACACGTACTTCCTAAATAAGATATAATTACTTTTTTCAACAATAGAACATTAGAATTGCGTTATTACTCTTGTCTAAAATTACTTATTATCCTTTCAAGTGTACTCGAATTTATGCATTTTATATTGATAATAATATTCATATTAATCAAATTAAGATTCAATTGACTATTATCACTTAATAAAGAATTTTAACTCAAAACGCTTTAAACCTTTTATAAAGTTCAAATTAAATTTATAATCGTCTCAGGTGGATGCAAAATTTACACGTGACATATAATTTCCTTTTTATGATAAGGGTGGCCTTTCCATTATCCAGTTTTTATTCTATAGTTTTAACCTCGATTAAGACATTACCGTATCTAAATAAATATCACACCAACTTATATTATAAAAATAAAACCCTAGATGTTAATTGAAGAAACGCCACATGCAATTTACTATAAAATTATGGCGATTTTATTCCAATACGAAGTGTTGGGTAGAATACCTAATAACAACTGCATGCATGCGTATGTTAGAGTCAAATTAATAGTGCCATTGAGTATAAGTAGGGATAAGCCAAATCTGATTTGATTTGAAAAATTTAATAGAAAATTCAAATTTTTAATTAAGTAGTTCGTGTTATTCGGATTAACTCGAATAAAAATAATCAAATTTTTTTATTTAACTCAAATATGAATTACACAATTCTAGTTATCCGAAAAATCGAATAAAAATAGGCAAAACTACATCATTTTTTGATACATGTTTACATTTTATAAAGTTAAAAGTCAAAATAATTAAATTAAAAGGAAAAACTATGTCGTTTTGATAAATGTTTACCCATAAACTTTATTTATATAGTTAAATAATCTTATACTTTGTCTACTAGTTAAATAATCAATTCATGTAAACGCAACATTAAGTATAAATAATATGATTCGTTAATTCAATTCGGAACTTTTTTACTTGATTCAAAAAATTTTCAAATTGAGTTTAGTTGTTAAAAAAGGATTCGTCAACTCGACTAACTCGAAATTTTTTGACTAAATTCAACTCTACCTAATCGAATCTCACCCTAAGTGAATAGCAATAGACTTGTCTATTTTATAAGCACCCCTTTTATCCTTTGACCAAATGCATCATCCAAATTAGGTTTATCAAAGTGACTGAGGGCAGTTTTCACCTAATCACACGATTAGGAGAGGAATGTTAGATCCAAGAATTAACACGAAACCATAATAAAAATCAAAATATGGATATTTATCTTTTTCCCCTTGATTTGGCATATGATTTTATTAGAAATGACCTCATCATTTCTTGTCATTAGATTGAAGCAATCTCTTCTTTTAAACACACATGGTCATAAGTTTGACCAATTAGCCTTATGTGTATTGAAGGATATCTTAAAAGGAGTAGAGAGGGTTCAACATGTAATGCACCATGAAATCTACATACAAGGGTGAATTTAAAAATTTCTTTTTAGAGGGGCCGAAAATTAATTATAAACTTTTGAGGGGTCAAAACATAATTTTATCATTTATTAATTTACATTTTAATTATTTTTAAGGGATTAATTTTTTTATTTTTATTTTATGGAGGCTAAAGTGAAATTTCATTATATATGCTGGGGCTTATAATTCATTTTCACAAATAATTATTTGTATGGTAGCTATCATTTTTAAACAAAGTGAGTAGACATCACCATTTTTGATTCTGTTTCTTTTGGAATCTGCAAGTTGGATCCACATTCACCATTGGGATCTTATTTTGGTACTCAAGTAGGCAAAGTTGGCAAGTTCTTTTACTGTATATATATATATTCACACCAGTATTGCATACACGTAGATAATTTAGCTTTATATGATCTCATAACTTTTTGCACGATTTTCTTTGTCTAATTTGATTGTTTGTATATATATATCTTATATATTTGAGATGGCATAGTGATAGACATGGGCGGCGCGAGAGCATGGACGGGGTCACATAGTAAAATTGTAGTTTAATCCCTTTAAAACTGTATATTGTAAATGTAAAATTATATTTTTACCAAAAAGATTTCTGACCTCGGATACAAGTTTTAGTAAGTGTAATGTTCTTCTTTGTTCACTTACCTATTTATTAGTTCATACGAAATCTCATTTAGATATGGAGTTCGAATTACTTTTGATTTTATCTCATAAACTCCAATCAAAAGTTGATTGTTTTTCATTGGGACTTGGCAATCTCTTTGAATTTGCTTACTGCTGGGACCAAGGTATTTGCATTGCGGATAAGCACAGAAAACGACAAATCAAAAAATAAATGAAAATCTTGGAAAAAGGATAGGTGTCGGCAATAAAAGTTTTGCTGCAATTGACTTTACACTTCAATCAACGAGTTAAGGAATTCTTAATCCTAAACCGGTAGGAGTTTACTTCTATTATTCTTCGAGGATAACCCTTTCTATTAAATAAGAGAAATAGTATTTACTAAAGCATTGTATTACTGAAAGAATCTGCCCTTTATAAGCTCAGTGCATGACAATAGATAATATTAAGGTGTTGTCCTGTGTAACAGAATGGATAATAGGGGCAAAGAACGTTATAGCTATCTTGCAACGTGGTTGCATCACACAACAAATAGGTTAGCAACGTGGCTATGATATGCATATAATATTGGCTACGTTTTCTGTCTTTTTTCCTTGTTAAGAAGAGTGGTAGCTTCATCTAAGGGATGACACACAACTTCTCTCGTTATTCTTGGAATGCCTTGGTCAGGAGAGGTTTAGTGAAGACATCAGCAGCTTGATGTTTTGCTGGAACATATCCAACATGAATTTGGTTATTGAGCACCTTTTCGCGAACAAAGTGAATATCCAAATCAACATGTTTTGTTTTCGAGTGTAGAATTGGGTTGGCAGCCATGGCAACAGTGCTTGAATTGTCACACCAAATTTTGGGTGGTTCAATTAAGTTGATTTGGAAGTCTGCTAACAGGGACTGTAACCATATAATTTCTGAGGCCATATCAGCAAGGCTTCTATATTCTGCTTCCGCAGTCGATCGAGAGACAGACCTTTGTTTCTTGGAACTCCATGAAATAATGTTGGGTCTTAGAAGAACACAATGACCCGATGTTGATTTTCGGTCATTGACATCACTTCCCAAGTCGGCATCGGTGTATGCTGTGAGGTTCATTATTTTACCAGCAGTGAACACGCGAAGAATTTATTTGACAGCAACCCAGTGAGACTCTCTAGGATCTTGCATATATTGACCAACCTTGTTGACACTGTATGATATTTTTGGCCTTGTGTGGCAAAGGTATTGCAGTGACCTTACTATGCTTCTATAGTGTTGAGGATCACTAAGGGCATTACCATCATTTTTAGCCAGTTTCTTGCCAACTGCCATTGGTGTTGGTGTAGGTTGACTATTCATCATGTTGGTTTGAGCAAGCAAGTCCAAGGTGTATTTCTTTTGGTTGATAAAGATACCATTACCAATAGAATGAACTTCAATTCCCAAAAAATACGCAAGGCTACTTAAGTCCTTCAAGGAAAACTGTTTGTGAAGTTGTTCTACTGTATTTTCGATTGTCACGTGAGAGTTTCTTGTTAGCAGTATATCATCCACATACACAATCATGTAAGTGATATTTCCCCCATCTTTAAGAATAAATAATGAGGTCTCCGTTTTAGAAGAAGTGAAACCAATGGTAAGAAGAAATTTTTGTAGTTTGTGAAACCAGTTTCTTGGTGCTTGACGCAGGCCATATATAGCTTTATGAAGTTTTCAAACTAAAGTTTTACCGTCATCAAAGTTTTGCTCAAAATCAGGAGGTTGAGTCATATAGATATCCTCAAATAAGTCTCCTTTTAGGAATGCATTATTGATATCGATGTGTCTTAGATTCCAGTAATTATAGGTTGCCAAAGCAAGAAACATGTTGGCGGTAGCAAATTTAACAACTGGGCTATAGGTTTCACGAAAATCGTGCCTTGGGACTTGAAAGAAGCCTTTACCAACTAGTCTCGCCTTATATCTTGCTATTGTGACATTCGGGTTGTTCTTTAACTTGAAGAGCCACTTGCACCCTATCGATTTGCGATCAGGTGGTAATTCAACTAAATACCATGTGTTGTTTGCAATGAGAGTGTTGTATTCTGTCATGTCTGGTTTTCTCCATTTTGCTCCATTAAAGCTTCTTCGATGTTTTTTGGTTCATGGTTCTCAAGTACGATAGAATAAAGCTTAGGTTTGTAAATGTTGTTTTTGCTGTGAGTAATCATGGGGTGCACATTAGTGGTGGGACAGTTTTTGTTTGTGTTAGTATCTTCTAGCATATCATCGTTGGCTAGAGGTGGATCAAGGGGTGTTTCATATAGAGGAGGTGGGCTTTGAATGAGACTGTCAAAAGGTTCCTCTTGGTTATTGAAGTGACTTGTAATTGTAGAAGGGGCAGTAGGTATTATTGGTAAAGAAGATGGTGGTAAGGACCCAAATTGTAGAAGGGGCAGTAGGTATTATTGGTAAAGAACTTGACTGAGGTGAGGAGACCACAAGCAGAGGAGGGGATTCAAATTTTGTAGGAGCATTTGTCACTAAGGATGACTTACTAGCTGCAAAAGGGAAAACATGTTCATTAAACATGACATGTCTGGAGATGTAGATTTTACCAGAGTCTTTGTCAAGACACTTATAGCCATGATGCATAGAACTACAGCCCAGGAAGACACAAGTTTTGGAACAAAAATTTAGCTTATGCGGCATGAATGGATAAAGGTGAAGGAAGCATTGAGATTCGAAGACATGTAAGAACTCATAATTTGGAAGTCGTCCATAAAGTTTCTCATGTGGTAAGATTCCACTAAGAACAGCAGTTAGAAGTCGATTTATAAGAAAAACAACACTAAGAAATGCATCTGTCCAAAATCGAAAAGGTAGATTTGCTTGAGCTAATAAGGTTATACCTGTTTCAACGATATGCCTATGTTTTCGTTCGACAATCCCATTCTGTTGAGATGTATAAGGACAGGTAACACAATGTTGAATACCAAGGTTGGCCAAATATGAAGTGAAATTTCAAAATTCACCTCCCCAATTAGTTTGAACAGCAGTAATAGTAGTGGAAAATTGATTAGAGACAAGTTTCTTAAAAAGATCAAAGGCAATAATGGCTTCATCTTTTGATTTCAGTAAATAGAAAAGGCATCAACACATGACAAGTAATATTGATACCCTAATGAAGACTCATGAGTTGGTCCCCATAAGTCAAGTTCGACGAGCTTAAAAGGTTTGGTGTATGTGGTGTTTGAGCTAGCAAAAGGTAGGCGATGACTCTTCCCCATGCAACAAGCTTCACACAAAGAAACATGTTGTCGTACAAACTGAGATTTATTACATTTCTTTATGAATTTATTCAATACCTCAACTAAGGGGTGGCCAAGACGTCTGTGCCATAACTAAAATTCAACAGGTAAGGAAGGTGATGTAGAACTAGCAGCATTCGTGACAGTGGTTTGCATGAGGTGAGGTTGAGTTGGTGTAGTAAAAAAATGATACAGACCATCTTGTTCTTCACCATGCAGGAGAACTTCATTTGTTTGCTCATCCTTGACAAGACAATAACCAGGATGAAACTCAAAATAAACAAGGTTATCTTTTGCAAATGTAGAAACTGTGAGCAAATTGTTAGAAACACCTGAGACATGCAGTAATTCATTCAATAGTAACGGTCGAGATGAAGAAGAGATAGTGAATGCCAATATGACTAATTGGAAGGGAAAAACCATCACCCACAGTAACCTTACTAGTCCCGGTGTATGGACTATGTGTTGAGAGATTGGCGAGGTTGTTGGTGACATGGTGAGATGAGCCAGAATCGAGAACCCAGTTTTGAATTCTAGGGGATGATACCATAGCAGTGGTAATGTTGGAAGCTAGTGTGTTCGTTGGGGGGAGAGGATTTGAAGAGGATATGGCAGTGTTAAGGCTTATAGGAGTCGAGGATGGTTGAACAAAAGGGCAGTACCTGTCTGAAGGAGTATGATTATGAGATGTAGTTTTATAGTTTTGGGAAGGGTTGTAATGGGTGCAAGTGTTGATAGTAGGATTGGCAGTTAGTGGTTGAGGTGGAGGGCAGAATTGGATACCTGAAAAGGATGGTCAAAATAATAATAACAAAGGTCAACTAGGTGTCTTATCCGACCACAGAGTTGACACTGCAGGCGTGATGTGTTTCTGTCTCTGCCTCAATTGTTGTAGGTTGACCGTCACTTGAGAATAGAGTGTGAGGTGGGGAAATGTCTTGAGTATTGGGTTTGGCTAGGAAAAACTGACGGGCCTAAAGTGGTGGGCCTAAATGGAGGGTTGGAGACAATCTGTAGGTGTAGGTGCTGTAACTTGGGCAGTATTGATGGATAGAGGGAGACGAAGAAGGTCATGGAAGCGGGACTCAGCATCTAGAAAGATTGTCGTGACAAAGTCAAGTGTATATGGCTCTTAACTTGAGGTAATAATAACAACGAAGGAGTCATAGTCTTGAGGTAAACCATTTAAGATGGTTGCAATAAGTTTAATGTCTGAGATTGGACTTTCACAAGCAGCAAGGGTGTCACTTACTTTTTTAATCTGAGAGAGATAATCTCGCATGGAGAGCGCACTTTTTCAGAGAGAGTAAAGTTTGCAGTGAAGGTGCATCACTTTAGTGGTGGACATAGACGAGAAAAGACGAGTGAAGGTGGACCAGATGGACCCGAGGTTTCTGTTCCAACAAGTTGTGGGAGAATATTTGGACTGACAGTGGACAGAAGCCATAAGGCAAGGGCACAGTCTTGCTTAACAAAATGAGTATCTGCTGGATTTGGAATAGATTCACCAGATGCGGTGACAGAAAATTTTGAAGGTGGAGTGGTGGAACTGTCGAGAAAATGTTCTAGACTATGACCTCGAACTGTAAAAAAAAATCTATTGTCTCCAAAGGAGGTAGTTTTTCTCATCGAGTCTAACATTGACGTGTTTAGTAGAGAAAAAAGGTAGAGTTTGAGAATCTAAGGTGAGGGCATCAGTGATGGGTGGTGGGCTATCATTTAAGTCAGACATTATATGAAAAAAAGGAAGGACTCAAGGTCAGTTATGAAAGATTGAAAAACCAGGCTCTGATACCATATTAAATAAGAGAAATAGTATTTACTAAATCATTGTATTATTGAAAGAATCTGCCCTGTACAAGCTCAGTGCATGACAATATATAATATCAAAAAGTTGTCCTTTGTAATAGAATGAATAATAGGGACAAATAACGTTACATCTGTCTTGCAACGTGGCTGCATCACACAGCAAATAGGCTAGCAACGTGGCTGTGATATGCATCTAATACTTTCAAAGTATTCACTGATTTAACATTCGTATGGATGCTATTCATTAATCGTTATTTTTATATTACTTATCACGTCCATTTGAAATTATTGAAAATATATCTAATTGTCACCCCATTTAAATTTATAGTGACAAACCACTTGATCACTTACCTTTAACATACTAATGGAGGCTCAACATGCCCCACCTTAAGACTCCAATTAAGGGTATAAAAACCTATTGCCTTCTCTCTCTCTCTACATTTAATCTTCTCTTCCAATTTTAATCTTATTTCTCTCCTCTCTTGACATCATCTCTAATGACTCTTGTCTTGCTTTGAATGAAGTGAGCTATCTATTTCTACTTCCTTCACCTTGTTAGGTTTGGACATTAATAAATTCAATTGATTAATGTAATTAATTTTAAGTATAGATGATAATGGAATAAGAATTGAAATTTTATTATGAACTTCCACCTCATTGTTGAATGATATTGCGAACAAACTTATGTGATATTTTTAGTTAATGATTTTTAAATTTAATATTGTTTTTAAATATATGTAGTATTATTTATTGGCAAACTAAAATTATATATATATACATAAATTTTTTATTGTGTGTTAAATTTTTATTTTGTGTGGTGTGACTAAATCAAGTCACACTAATTGAGAATTTATTAATTTTTTAAAATTTATAAAATAATATTATTTTATATAATTTTTTCTTTTATTCATAGTGAGTGTGATATAATCTAATATGTATAATGTGATATATATATATATATATATATATATATATATATCTAAAAACGTAAAAGATTTAAAAGTTAAAATAGTAATTTAAAAATTGTGACGAGTGAAGCAAACAAAGCATGTATTTATCATAATTGCTCTTCTCCACCGCCTTACAAAGCGTATCATCTTTTTAAAATACTTACATTTTAGAGCAAACTGGTGAAAAATTCACAAAGTGTATCATGTTATTATCTTTTTTTTTAGCTGAATAAATTATTGGTAAATTTATGTTTTATTCGTTTAACTTTAAAAGTTATAAAATGGTGACTAAATTATTTGAAAGTTTACATTTAAGTTTTTAAACTATTTGAAATTTTTTATTATTAAGTCATTGGACTGTTAAGTTCTTTTTTTTTTAAATCTAGCTGGTGAGCTCCAAGTAATGATTTGGCAATCGATATTGTGGATCAGTACCTCTTGGCAAGTAGAAGAACAAACATTAGATCCAAGTTGATCTGATAGTTAGCGTTAGAGATCAGATAAGAGAGTTGTTTGAATTTTGGTTCGCGGACTTGTGACGTTCAAAATTGTTTCATGAAAAATTCGAAATGTAGAACAGAAGAGGAATGAGAGCTTTCGATTGGTGCAGACTGTGCGAACAGAGAAGCCCATACAACAGTGAGTTTAACAACTTAAATAAATTTTTTTGAATAGTTCAGCGACATTTTGTAACTTTTTGAAGTTGAAAAATTAAAATATAAATAATGTAACATTTTAATGACTTTGGGTGTAGTTTACTTTATTATTATTATTATTATTATTATTAAAAAGTAAGACTTATCTAGAGATGAAATATCAAACAAGCCTCACTTAAATAGAAATCTTTTATCAATTCACCCTTATGAAATAATTAGTAGTCATGTGATTTGTAATATAATGAAAAACACTATTTATGCATAAATCAAATTGGTGACTGCCACCTTTCCACAACCACTTGAAAGACATGATGATAAAACAGCCATGCATTTTTGATGAGGTCATATAGGATTCACCATGCTCCAACTTAAATAATAATGGGTTTTCCTTTCACTGCAATGGAAAGAGATTAAACAATGTTGGAAGCTCCATTATTTCAGATATTTCATTGCAAAAAAAAAATGTATATAAAGGGAATACACAAGTTGCTGTAAAGTGGCGGAAAATGGCAACAAATTGAACCAAGGGATCACAATCTAAATTTAGTATAATTAGTGACCCTGGAAAATTTCACAATGGTGACGATCAATTTGCCGTTCAACAGTTGCAAGCACCTGAGTTTTTTTTTTCTTTCTTTTCTTATTTTTAATGACAAGTTCCCGCTGTTGTGGATGACTCATCCAGGCATAAACCAGAAGCCGTTGATCATGGTGGACTACACCAAGACTTGCTTACATATTTAATTAACTTTTTCATAAACAAATCCATCATCATAGTGGGACAACGATGAATCAAACGTTAACATAGCTTTCGTCATCGAAGAACAAGCAGGTTTAATAGGGAAAAATACCCGAATTAGAAATGAAGGAAAAAAATATGGAAAACGCCCACTTTCAGAAACTGTTTGCTTGTGGGGATGAAGTTATTGTTTGTAGAATTGGGGTGACTGTGTCCCACACTATAAGAAACTATGTTTCGGTGTGTGTCCCGGTCCAGAGCAAAACATGGAGGAACATGCAATTTCCATGATGCTAACATCTATAATGCCATTCATGCTTTTTCCTAGGTTTGTGATTTATTCTCTCATTTTTCCTTTCCAACAAATTTGCATCATGATGCAGTATGCTCGGATTCTGAAAGAATGCGCCTTGCTTCGTTTGCAAGATCCATTAAGTGTTTATCTTTACAACCTGACCAGGAAGAAAGAAATGGCAAAGTGTAGTATTGGTTGGAAATCATATTAAGCAAAGAGGTATGGAACATATGATTGAAGTGGAAGAAAACAAATTCAGAAGGTAGTGAAAAGAAGCTCACCAATCTGAAGAAGAGCCTTTTCTAGTTGGAAAAGATATTCTCTGTTTGGTCCCGAGGGGCCTTCCGCACGAACAATTTGCCTGTACATAGGAGGAAATAATGAATCAAAACTGGGTATTACTGCTAGAATTGACAGCTATATATCTAAATGATTCACAGTATGATGATGAAGCAGATTATCAATGATAGACCACTGCAGAAAACTCATTATGGGGCCTTTAATTTTTCAGTAGCACATCTGTGGGGGAGGAGTCTTCTATTTGGAAGAAGATTTGGCCACAAATTTAAGAAATGATTTTAGGACCTGATAACATAGAAATGTCAATTCTAGTTTTGAATTATTTGAAACTTGATTAGCAACCTAACAATGAGTCTATTGGCCACAAAGTGTTGGCTCTAACTCCTCATTTCAGCACCAGAATTAGAGGGTTGAATTCATTCAATAAATACCGCACTTGCAGTACCTGGAGGCAGGACACAATTGAACGTAACCAGAAGAAAGCTGATAGACATAGGATCATTTGTTTAAACACAATCTCCACTGTTGTATTCAATAAACAAAGTTGGCCACGACTGTAGAAAACACTATGAAATTCTGCATGTGGGAATACTAGACATTATGAGGTTTTTGGGCCAAAACTGGCTTGGAAGGCAGGGCTGAGCTAAAAAAGACAATCCAGAAATCGAAAATCAATCAGAACATTGGTATTTAGACGGTTTAGTTTCATAAGTTAAAAAGCTTGCAATTACTCGAACCGAACCAAACCAAACCAGACCGAGCTGAACTGAATTTTATTTTGTATTTAATTTATAATTAATTTGATTTTTTATGATGTAAAAAGATAAATATTTTATATTTAAAATAATGAAAGTAATTTAGAAATACTATATAAAAACTAATTTTAAAAAATATATTTATGAAAAAGACTTTGAATTTTTAGCAAGTAATGTCCAAAAGGCATAAAGCAAACTTATTTAGTAATGTCCAAAAGGTAATAAAATCCAAATACCCAAATACCCAAAACCTAAAATTGTTTAGAAAACCTGAAAAATGAACCGAATCGAATTATCATGGATGGTTCAAAAAATTCCACAAACAAAAACAAAGAAAAAGAGGATCGAACTGAAGCTAGCCTTATTGGAAGGTAAATCCCTTTTTAGCTACTATCCTTAAACTTGGACAGAATACTTTCATCAATGACATGTAGAAACAAAAGGGTATTTGGAAAGCAGCATGGCACTAGTGCTTAGATTTTGCATTTCGTTCCATAGCATTCAATAATTCTGCAGAAAATTCTGTTAATGGTTTTTCCTTTTTTTTGTCCAAATGGGGATCTTGGAGAGAAAATGTTTTGATTAATTTGTTTGCTTTTACCCCATCCTTTCGTAGGTTTGGTGGTTTAAACATTGATTATATCATAGTTGGAGAGAAAATGCATAGATTGAAATAACATACTTGGCAATGTCTTCTATAGAAGCAGGCCCCAAGTAGTTCGGATTAAGCTTCTTGTCAGGAGATG
Organism: Gossypium arboreum; assembly: GCF_025698485.1. NCBI lineage: Eukaryota > Viridiplantae > Streptophyta > Magnoliopsida > Malvales > Malvaceae > Gossypium > Gossypium arboreum. The sequence continues at coordinate 136,212,504 of NC_069075.1, forward strand.
CTATGTACCTGAAGATTTGGTGTCAAACTATAGAATTTCATTATCTTCAATGATAATAATGTAAGAAAAGAATGCCATTCAGAAAACACTTACACCATTACTCCAGAAATGGCTGGAGTTGTAGCTAAGGGATCCTGAGACGAAGTTCAATAGAAATACATGAACATAAAAAGCTTACATTATACTAGCGTTTCTTAACTTGACAAATGTATCGACATTCAAAACTCACGGTGAAGAAATCAACATAAGCTTTCTTGTCATACTGCTTCTCCCTCACTTCTAAATACTGCGTACAATCAAAAAAAAAAAAAAAAAAGGAAGAAAGAAGTAATGATCACAAATGAATAAAAAATTTTAGGCTGCTAAAAGTAAATCACAGGCAAGTCAACACAAACAAAAAGCTGAATTATATGAATGGAGAAGAAAGACTTGAATACTTTGTCACAGCTAACAAGCCTTTAATAACAACAATCTGCAAACGAGGAGTAAGAATATTTAAGAACAATATAAGAAGGCGAAAATGGCCCATTTCAATAAAAGAAGATTAAAGATGGAGATATCCAAAGGACATTTTTTCTTCAAAACAATTTTTTTAGTACAATAATGCTAATAGGAGGAGAAAGATGTTTGTAGCTAGATAAACTTGGTTAACTATATATGTACCAATAACAACATAGCATTTCTCTATTGTGAGTCTGTTAGACATCAATTAGTATCTTGGTATTGAAGACGTTAATTGTTATTTTTATTAGAGATTTTCTTTAATTAAAAGTATATGGTATTTGGAGTCTTTCTTTATTTAGAGTTTCTTAGCTTATATGTCTTTTATTCAAATAAGTAAACTTATATAACCTCTATTGAAGAGGCAAATTGGTAGTAATAAAATTAAGTCAGAATTTATTCCAATATTTCAGAGGTTTAAGACTATCTTTTAACAAGTCTAAGGTCTGGAATTCCTTTCAATGAGTTCTACTTGTTCATCATAAGTCATTCAATCAAGGAAAGAGCCCTGCTAAGGCAGACAACTTGCTTATGAATCGTCCTGTGACAAGATCCATCAGTCGGGATTGTAGTAAAATGCCATTGTCAAAGTTTAGGCTGCTCGAATTTTGCCACCGTTACCACAAGAATTGCCTCTCTTTTCATTTTAATCTGCCTACTAATTCACCAGGTCATTTCTTATTCAGAAATCTCTGGATCTAAAGTTTTCTTCAACTTCCAGATAAGTCCTAGGATGTTAACAAAATAAAATTAAACTACAGGAGTGACATTAAGCAGGAAGGTATATACACAGTGTAAACTTACACATCTGCTGAGATATTTAGGGTCAATGCCATTCAGAAAAGGAAATATATTAGGCTATAATTATCTTCAAATTCAACCTTGTTATTGATATTCAATCATCCAACTCTAAACTTTGTATTTACCAACCTATTCAGACAGTGCAATACCATTGGTAATTTTGGGGTGAGATCATTTCCCTTCAAAACAATTCAGTATAACAGCAACCCAAAGTCCCCAACTAATCCTCTAAAATCACAGTATCAACGTGCTATTGTAAAAAAGATGTCTTTGGGAATGATAAGAAACTAAAATTAATAACTTCCTTTTCCATTTTTATAAGGAGCAACTAAGCACCACAAACATGATAGCAGTACTTTAATCAGAGCTTAAGCAGTAAGAGGAAAGAATGATGGATGACACTAATGGATAAACATTTCGAGAAAGCTATATGTCATATGAATACAATTTAAGAAAGTCATTCTCAGGAGCATACCGTTATTGCAGTTTCTTTATCTTCCTCCTTGGATATCTTGTAAGCAGCTCCCCACTAGGACCTCACAAGATTGAAAAAAGCTATTTAGTTCAAATACTAGCTCATTCAATAAGTTCACATAGAACACTAAACAAAATATGTTGAAATCCACAATCCAGGCAAAAGAACTTGCATACCAAAAACGTCAATTAAATAGTTCTCACAGAAATGCACAATAGAAATGTTGTTTATCCTTTAAATAAGAGAAGAAAGAAGTACACAAATTTGCAGTGCATTCAAAGGTGTGTTTGATAAATGAAATTCTAGAGATAAGCATCCCACATATGATACAGCACTCTTATAAAATAGAAATGAGTTTCTATTAATAAACAACTACTTTGATGATGCATTTTAGTTAACATTGCATTACTAAACAGCTTTGCAGTGCATTAACAAGTGAATTTGACAAATGAAATTCTAGAAGCAAACATCTCACATCACTCTCATCAAATAGATATGAATTTCTCTGAATATATGCATTATTAACAAGCTTAAAAAAATTTAAAAAATGTTTTCCATTAGTAAAGACCATAATTTATTATTCTCATGATTGAGTGACCAATTATACATATAATAGTTGACAATTCACTATAAACTAAACAAGCAGAATGATGGATAATTGGGAAATAAAAAGTAACTTACACAGACTTCCCCAGGAGCAGGCTCCAATGTGACAGTTCTCCCAGGATACTCAGGCGTCCCTCTGTGATCAGTACTCCCTGTTTTAACAAAAAACTCACTATCATTTCGTTCAAATATTCAATAAAAATTATAAATATTTATATTAAAAAAGTATAGTAAAAGCAAACAAATTATACATAAAGAGAGGACCTTGATAGAATACACGGCGATAGTCCTTGATGAAACCAACAAGACGATCATCATAGTTAAACCCAGCTTTCCAAATAAGAGAACCGTATCCAAAGACCCACATCGCCATTTTTATTACGTGGTTCGAGTTTCGAGAACTCCCACAGCAAAGGAACTTGGTTAGACAATATTGCGAGAGAGAAAAAGAGAGACGGAACTGAGTCAGAAAGAAAAGTGAGCAGATAAAAGAAGACAACATCCAATGAGAGACGATCAAAAAGGTTTAAAACAAAAGGGAAACAGTGCCAAAGTGGCTGATCGTGTAATGCTGTGATTGGTACTTATGCACGATCAAGATTTATTTGGAGTTAAAGATCTTGGGTTGGGTCTTTACATTTTGTTGTTTAGTGAATCATTAATTCTGTCCATGGGCTTCTCCTCATAATAATAAAAATATTTATAAAAATATATAAAATTGAAGACAGTTGCCGTTAGGCTTGTCCAAGGTTCAGGTAGTCCGCCCAGCCTGTTAGGCTCGGCCCGATTTTGGTTTAAATTTATTACCTTCCTAAGGTTCTTTGTGTTTTGTATTAGTCTTCTTACGCTTTGGAACACATGTACATATTGAGGCTATTTTACCAAACTAACTTAAAAAAAATTGATATTTACAAAAATGACTTAAGCTCAAAAACAATCACCAAAATGACTTGAAATTAACAGTAGATTGGGGTTTTGGCCTATCAATGGCCGGCACCAACTCGTATTTTTCACACATGATTGCCTGATGATTGTGTCAGGCTTTAAAAAATTAATTTTTTTGGTTTTGGCCTGTCAATGGCCGGCACCAAGGTATTTTTTTCAAACCATATCATATTGGTATACAAAAATACGAGTTTTCAAAAAAAATAAATTTTTGAGAGCTTTCACTTAAATTTCTCTCCCTCTTACGTTCTTATTTTCTATGGTTTGTTCTTCTTTTATTTTTTGGTCATCTTCGTTTTTCAACCCTTTTTATTTTGATTTAATCCATATTTCCGATTTTTTTATATATTTTAATTTTTTAAGAATTTTAGTATCATATCAAACTCTTTCATTTTTAATAATTTTTTTAGTATTACTCTTAGTAAATTATTTTTTAAATTTTATTCAAATCATTATTTTAAAAATATATATTTCATTTAATTGTCATATTTTATCCAAAAGTTTTTCTAAAATGAAGCAATGTTTTTCGTATTTAGGAATTCGGGAAATAGTGCCCTAACATGCTGGGTTGCGATTTCCCTTTTGTCTAAATGCCTAAAGTATCATTCTAAATAGATTTTGTAAATCACGAGATGATTTCAATTACGAGAGTTTAAGAATATCGTGTCCTAGCATGCTGGATGTGATGTTTGTATTTTTTCGGAGCTAAGGAATCTCGATTTTTCAAATTTAATAATTCCAGTTTTAAAAAAAGGATCCTATTTTTAAATCTTTTCAAATTTTTGACATTAAGACAGAAAACTATTCAATTTGGTACCAATTTTGGGCGTTGCGAGGGTGCTAATCCTTCCTCGTACGTAACCGACTCCCGAACCTGTTTTCTTAATTTTTGTAGACCAAAACATTTTATAAGGTGATCCAATCACACCTAAAAAGGTTGGTGGCGACTCCCGTTTTCGTTTTTCAAAAGGCTATCCCTATTTTTCAAACATTCCCTTTAAAAAATGGTTTCGACAGCTTGGCGACTCCACTAGGGACTTAAGAGAGTCAAGCCAAGAAATTGAGTATTTTCTGTCTTGATGTCGGAAGTTTGGAAAATTTAAAATTGGATCCTTTTTACATGTGTTTGCTGCATATGTTTGTTACCTTATTGCTGCGCATTGCATTTGCATGACCGTTGTGGTGACACCCTTAAGTAGGAGTGAGAAACTACGCTTTCGTAAGGTTTTCACCTTCGTATGAGCTAGTGGATTGCTTCCGGGATACTGTACCTATGTCTTCGTGAGATTTTCATCTCCGTATGGCCATAGGGAAATGTGTCCCCCTGAACTGAACTTGGTCTATATGAGCTTATAATGGGTGAAGACCAATGAATCTGCTGGTTTAGGTACCCTGACTTTAGAGCTAAAGCTCATTTAGTGAACTTTAAGTGCTTACCCTAGGGAAAATAGTGATAGCCTTTAGTAAGCTACCTTTGTAAGTACTTGTTTATCATTTCTTATATATATGATACTGACCTATTTTATTTTGCTATCATTACATGTCATTCAACATTCAAAGATAACGATTCACGGTTCGATTTCTGAGTTAGAAAGTTTTGTAAAGGGGAACGAATATCTTGATAAAGTGGAGGACAATGCCTCTGTCTGTACCTGGTCAGATAAAACCCAGTCAAAAAAAGGAGATAGTGTTACTGAGGGGCATACATCAGAGTTATGGGACTTCACCTGTATTAATTCGACGCAGAATGAGTTTCAGGAGTTGAGAGACATTTGGGCCCAATGGGATGACAAGGCTAAGCAGTTTTTCTATCAGAATTATGGAGACCTTCCCTATTTGTTAGACGTCAAAGTAGACAGGCACTTGTTTCGAGCTATGGTACAGTTCTGGAACCCTGCATATAGTTGCTTTACATTTGGTGATGTTGATCTTGTACCTACTTTGGAGGAGTATACGACTTTACTGCGTTGCCCGAGGATTCAGGGTCACAAGGCTTATGTTAGGCCCGCTAGTCTTCCAACTTTTGCAAAGAAGTTGGTGATGATTACTGGGATGAGTGAGCAAAGTAACATAGCTCGATATCTGACAAAAGGGTGATAGTAAGTGCATTCCATGAGCCGTTTTGAGGGATTTGATATCAATATATCCAGATGTAAAGAAAAGGGTCGATGTCCTAGCTTTGAGTATTTACGGCATGGTGATTTTTCAGAAGGCGTTGGGGTACATAGATGAGGCAGTTGTAGATTTGTTCGATCGCGTTGGTAAGCAGAATACACCGGTACCAGCAATCTTAGTTGAGACATTTAGATATTTGAGTGTATGTCGGAGGGCCGGTGAGGGAAGATTTATTGGATGTGCGCAATTGTTGCTAGTCTGGTTCCATAGCCACTTCTGGAAGCTTGTTAAGGTTCCTTGTCGAGTATTCTTTGAGGGTTATTCTCTCTTAAAAGAAGCAGTAGACATGCCTAGGAGAGATGACATTTCAGAGGAGAGGTGGATAGATATTCTTCAGAATCTTTGAGAGCAAGATGTTATGTGGAAGGCTCCTTGGTTGGTTCCTAGTGAAGTTCTTTACCGCTGTGGCAGTTTTGATTGGGTTCCTCTGCTAGGAATTTGGGGAGTAGTTGGATATGCACCATTGCTTGTTCTAAGGCAATATCGGGCGAGGCAGTTTATACCGGCTACACAGGGTTTGGCTCAGAGTGATTTCTATTATAAAGGAGATCACTATAAGAAGAGGATGCGAGAGATTTCTGAGGCTTGGAAGAAGCCTTTCTGTATGAAGATCTTGACCGAAGGCTCGACGTCAACCCTTGAGTATAAAGGATGGTTTAGTAGAAGAGTCAACGATAATGTCCCTAGGCCAATTTTGAGAGTGGCTCGATCATTAGAGGAGAGCTTACGAGTGATTCCATCAGAGTTAGAGGTTATGAAGTAAAAGTTCGAGAGAAAGAATTTAGAGATTGAAAAGAGGATTGAGAAGCTCGAAGAGGAAAAAATGTACTTAAGTCTCGACGTCGATGTTCAAAAGATAGAAGTCAAGAAGGTGAAAAAGGAAAAGAGAAATATCGAGGAAGATCGAGATGATTTAAAGACGCACTACAAAAAGGCCTAGGTAACGTTGAAAAGGGTCGTATTAGGGAGATCTCTAGAGCAGTGGCAGCAAGAGATTCAGGAAGAAAGAGCCAAAGTCGAGCATTAGGAGAAGAATTTCCAAGAGATGCAGTCGTGTAATCAGGCCCTAGAGAAGGAAAATCAAAGATTAAAAACTAAGGTGACTGAACTTGGACGATCTCATCATCATCATCGAAGTCGTAACCTTGCAATCGAGTTAAAGGTAAGCTTGAATAAGATCGAGGAAATGAAGCACGATATTGGAAGGTTGGAAGCAGCACTACAAGGCTGTGAGCTACGAATTGAGCAGCTCGAGGCAAGAGAAGAACAGTGGAAGGGAGAACTTCACCATCTTCAGGATCAAGTTGGAAATAGGGATTATCTCATGGGGGAAGCCTTAGTTCAAATTTGAGAAGTTGCTGAACACTTGCAGGATTTGGCAGTACAAGCTAGAACGCTGAGTATAATGTATGAGTCATCGTCAGACAGAGGACGAGAGTTAACATTGTTATTAGATAGGGTTAAGACTCTAGGCCTACGGGCGAAAGCGTATTTGTAATCTATTTTATGAAAAGATTTTTGTTCCTTAAATAACGTTTTCTAAAATGAAATTGAATCAGAATCGACATCTTTTTGCATTCATGTATTTGCATTTCATAGCATCTCATTGTATCATATGCATTCAAGTTTATAGAAAGACCCTAATTAGTTAAAATTAATAGGGAGAATGAGATTAAGAGAAAGAAAATCTGGAAGCAACACATTACTACGGAATTCGTGCAAAAACTAAGAACATGGACCAAAGATTTGAACAGTTACAGAAGGACATGCAAGACCAATTGCAAGAGCAATTTGCAAAGATGCAAAACGACATGAGGGAGCAAATGTTGGAGGCACAAAGGAACATGATAGCTGAGATGGCCCAACTTCTGAGGGCCACTGATAAGGGAAAGGCTCCCATAGAAATTACTGGCAAGGAGGGTGAGGATCATCCTCCAGGTTTCACCCCACCCCACGTGCCTACACAAATCGAGGCACTTCCTAGGAGGCCATCTGTCACTATAAGGCCCCAACAAGGGTCGGTCGATACTGGGATCCCCATGAATTTCTCAACTAGTTCAGGATTCAATTTGGGTGACAATCCTGCAAATCTTGTCATTCTTGACTTAGACATGGCTGAAAAAGAGGATCTAAGAACTGAGGCTGCAAGACAGTTGGAAGATCGCTGCAAATGGTTGGAGGAAAAGTTCAAGGCTTTAGAGAATGCTGGTGGGCATCATAGGGTTGATGCCAAAGATCTAAGCTTGGTCCCAGACTTGGTGCTTTCTTACAAATTCAAGATGTCGAAATTTGAGAAGTACAATGGGACTACTTGCCCAGAAGCCCACATTACGATGTTCTGTAGGAGGATGATTGGGTATGTAAATAATAATCAATTGTTGATTCACTGTTTCCAAGACAGTTTAATTGGAGCAGCAGCCAAGTGGTATAATTAACTGAGCCGGGCCAGAATAAGTTCATGGAAGGATCTTGCACAGGTCTTCATACAGCAGTACAATTGTAATATCCCGAATTAAGGCCTAATCGGAATAGTGGTTTCGTGACCACAAATCCTAGATAGAAATAATTATTTTATAATTATTTTAAGGTTTATGATATGATTGCATAATTGTGTGAAAATTTCGTGAAGAAATTTTTGGCATAACGAGTTTAATTTAAAGTTAGGGACTAAATCGAATAAGTTGCAAAACTTGCATTCTAGAAGTTTTTAGTATGAAATTGCTTTGAAATATTAATTAGGAGGTCTTAAATGGTAATTTGACCATTTTTAAGTTCATGGACAAAATTAGGACATGGAAGGAATTTTTGGAAAGTTTAGTAGTAAAGGCATTTTGGTCATTTGTATATTAAATGAAATAAAAATAGGAAAAATAACCCAAAATGATCATCTTCTCCATATTGTTCTGCCGATTTTTGCTCTCCTCCATAGCTGGGGTTTCTTCAACTTTCAAACTTCATAGTAAGTGGTTTCAAGCCCCGTTTTTAATGATTTTTATGTTTTTGAAATCCCGGTAGCTCGATTTGGCTTATGTTAACAATAGTTCAACCTATGGTTCATATTTGGAAAAATACCCATAGGTGAAATTTGTGTATTTTGGTGTTTTATGATAGAATATGAGGTTTTAAATTTTGTTAGACAACTTGTGCTACTCGGTTTTGAGTAAAAACGAGTAAAAAGGCTTAATCGGTAAAAATATTTAGTAGTCATAAATACATGTTAGAGTGAGAATTTGATGTTGCCATAGAAGGGAAAAATGATCAGAATGTCATAAAACATGATAATAAGGGATGAAGTTTAATTCCCGAGCCTAGGGGCAAAAGTGTAATTATGCAAAAATTTAGGGGAAAAATGGTAATTTTTCCAAAGTTCATATTAAGGACTGTTTTAATGAATGTATGTATTAAATAAGATTAATTTGGTATTATAGATCAAGAGAAACGAGATTCAAGTCGTGATCGAGGGAAAAACAAAGTTTACGAGGAATAGGCTCGATTGTTAAAAATTTTGTACCGAGGTAAGTTCATGTGTAAATAAGGTAGCATAATTGTTATTTTTAAGTTATTGATGTTAAATATATAATATGCTGATTTTTATCATGAAATATATGCTTTGTGGTTATTTTCGAATAAAATGCAAATTAAGTGTATTATTTGTTAAATATAAAGTGCTACTGAGTATTGGTTTCGGTATTTTACGGAAGATGGCAAGGAGATGTGTTCGAGGAAAATCCCGTTTGAACCTTAGGAATAGATTAGGATACAAGTGACATGTCACTAGGATGGTTGAACATCCGAACTCGTTGAGTTGAGTCCGAGTTCACTTATGGATGCGAACGCCCGAGCTCGTTGAGTTGAGTCCGAGTTCACTTATGGGCGGGTTATATGGTAGCTTGGCTACAAATATGGCACTTATGTGCAAATTATCCATGTATCCAAGTTATATTCCGATGTGTTCAACGGGTAAAATTTCTAGTGAAATGGAAGAACACTTAAGATGCTGGTGACATATTGGTAAGTATTGTGAAATGGACACTTTGGATAGGTATGTACTTAACCTTCGGGTTGAAAATAGATACAACAACGATAAGGTGGTAAGATTATTAATGATGTTTAGAAATGTGATATATGTTTTGGTGATACCATGCTAAGGTTGTTTGGTATAATTGTATTGTTATGTTACTTGTTATTTGCATATGACTTACTAAGCATTTATGCTTACTCCTTCCTTTTCATTCACTGTAGTTTTGAACAAGCCGGCTTAGGAATCGGGAAGGTCGAAGGTTCGATCACACTATCCGAAGGACTCTTTTTGGTAAATGGCTTGTAAAACTTAAGTATGGCATGTATAGTAATACACCTATTTTGTGTAAATAATTTTGTGATATGACCATGATTTGGTTGAGAAAATGCTTAATAATGATAAGTCATGGAAAATGCTAAGTTAGATCATGTTTGATGTCATGGAAGTTTAATATGTTATCTAGATCATAAAAACTCATGAAAAGATGAAATTTGCCATAAATGTAATATTGCAAAGAACAACGACATGAGTTTGAAAATTTACTAAAAATCATAGAAATTGAATTTGGTGATAGATTAAATATGACATTGAAGCCTAGTATGTCTAGTTTCATATAAAAAAATGAAACAAGTAAAGGAATTATATGTTATAAGATATTTGAATTTTAGTGAAATAGGGCCAGAGCGATTTCTAGATCCCCTGTTCCAACTTTAGAAATTTACCATAAATTGTACAAAAATAATTAGGTGGTGTATTTTATATTCTTGGAATCCTTATTGAGTCTAGTTTTGGAATAAATAAATTTCATAGTCATATAAACTTTTCACAGAGAGAAATATGATTCGTAGTAAACAGAGGTCAGTCCAGTCAAGTCCTGAAACAGGGGTAACTTTAACTAATAAACTGTATTAATTGGCCTAACCAAAAGTTTAAAAAAAAAATCAGTAAATAGATATATGAGTCTAAATTTAATAAAAATTTATGGATCTTGATTTTGAGTTTTGTAACTCGAGATATGATTTTTCTTGTAACTGTGATACAGGTAGCTAGAAAGCTGTGAATGTAGAAATAAATGATTCGAAGTTCTTAATACGATAAATTATGTTTGGTAACACCTCAAGCTCGACTCCGGCGATGGTCTTGGGCGTGGGGGCATTACAAAAATCATGTGACTAACATGACTCCAGATAGGATCACGCCGCAAAACATGGAGAAAAAGCCTAATGAAAATTTTAGGCAATATGCACAGAGATGGAGAGAGGTAGCAATGCAAGTTCAACCACTGTTGTTGGAGAAGGAGACTACCATGTTGTTCATCAACACTCTAAAAGCTCCATTCATCACTCACATGATTGGGAGCACCACCAAAAGCTTTGCGGATATAGTCATGGCAGGAGAGATGATTGAGAATGCCATAAGGGGTGGCAAAATTGAGGGGGAAACAACTAAAAGATCAGCCCCAAAGAGAAATGATAGTGAAGTGAATAACACAAACAGTTTCAACACGAGGGTAATCACAGTTGGTCAACCTAAAACAGCTGCGGTTGAGCAACAGAGTTCTCAAAGGCAGGAGTCAGGTATAAGGCAAAATTCTAAAAGGATACAATTCACACCTATCCCCGTGACGTATCATGAGCTCTATCAACGCTTATACGATGCACATGTTATTTCTCCTTTTTACCTTAAGCCATTGCAGCCCCCATATCCTAAATGGTATTACGCAAACGCCAGATGCGAATACCATGCTGGAATACTGGGGCTTCGATTGAAAACTGTACTGGTTTTAAGAAGGTCGTAGAAAGGCTTATTAAGATGGGGGTAGTGAAGTTCGATAATACCTCGAATACTGAAAACCCATTACCAAATCATAGCGATCAAGGAGTGAACGCCATTGGTGAAACCAGTGAGAGGAGAATAAAGGAAGGCGTGGCTGAGGTGAGAACGCCGATGAAGATGATTTGGGAAGAAATGGTAAAAAGAGAGATGATAATCTCTAAAGAGAGGAATGAAGAAGCAAGGGACTATTATGAGTTCCATGCCAAAGAGGGGCACAAGATTCAGGAATGCGACGAGTTTAAGGCATTGATACAAAGCCTTATGGACAACAATGAGCTAGGATTTTATGAAGCTGGGCCAAATGAGAGACATATATGCACATTAGAAGATGCATTGAAGAATCAAAACCGGCCAAGGATCATTATTTCTTTACCAGGAAGTAATGAAGTTGAAATACCGATGGTACCAAAAGTCATCATTCATAAACCTGTTTCCTTTCCTTATAAGGATAACAAGAGAGTACCATGGAGTTATAACTGCCATGTGTTAATACCGGAGAGGGAGGATATAGCAAGTGCTTCTAAGGAAGTCCAAGGTGAGGGTTCCATTACACGGAGCGGGAAGCTGTATGATACAGTGGGCGTCAGAGAGGAGCCCACAAAAACAAAAAATGTTAGTACAGAAAAGGAGAAAGAGGCCGAAGCACTTATTAAGGAGCCAGTAAAGGAGGAAGAGGCTAAGGAATTTCTAAAGTTTCTTAAACATAGTGAGTATAGCGTGGTTGTGCAATTGTGTAAGCAGCCAGCTCGCATATCAGTATTGGTTCTACTTCTAAGTTCTGAAGTGTATCGGGATGCATTGATGAAGGTGCTCAACGAAACATATGTCACCCATAACATATCCGTTAACAAGCTGGACTGGTTGGTGAATAACATAAGTGCAGATAATTTCATCTATTTTAATGACGATAAAATCCCACCGGGGGGCAGGGGGTCAACAAAGGCCCTGCACATCACCACTCGATGTAAGGGGTACACACTCCCAAGTGTGCTTGTCGATAATGGATCGGCTTTGAATGTTTTACCGTTGTCTACTCTGAACAGATTACCCATTGACGATTCTCACATGAAGACATGTCAAAATGTGGTAAGAGCCTTTGACGGTACAGAAAGGAAGGTGATGGGAAGGATTGACATCCCCTTGGAAATTGGGCCGAATATATACGAAGTAGACTTCTTGGTGATGGATATCAAGCACTCCTACAATTGCTTATTAGGGAGGCCATAGATACATTCAGTGGGAGCGGTGCCCTCATCGTTGCACCAAAAATTAAAGTTAGTGATGGATGGACGGTTAGTAACCATCAATGCGGAGGATGATATTATAGCTGCAGTCACTAGCAAGGCCCCTTATGTCGAGACGAACGAAGAGTCTATTGAGTGTTCCTTTCGCTCTTTAGAATTTTTGAATGCGACCTTCATTTCAGAAGGGAGTGAGCCACCGGCATCAAAGATAGCAAGAGCCACGAGGATGGCTCTACAAATGTTAGTGGGAAAGGGAGCCTTACCAGGAAGGGGGTTAGGAAAATACCTGCAAGGAGGGACTCAAATCCCAGAACTGAAAGAGAAGAGAGATCGCTTTGGTTTGGGCTTCAAGCCAGACTATAAGCAAAGGAGGAAGGAAGTTGAGAAGCGCCAAGAGGGAAGAATGGCGTGCCTTAATAGAAGAGAAGTGGAGTGGGAGCCGATGACATTCCCTCCAATATCCCAAACCTTTATATCAGGAGGGTTACTTTTAGAAGAAGGTCATCAGATTAATGCTATACACGACAAAGGATTGGAGTAAGGAAACCTTGAGGGCATTCGCCCTTACGAACCGGGAAGCTATCTGAACAATTGGACTGTGGAGGAACTTCCTGTAGTCTTTAGGAATTTTTCAGAGTAATTCTCGAAACATTCTTGTTACTCTAGAGCCTAGGAGTAATAGGATTTCATTTGTGAAATGGGCTTACAATCATCTATTATTTTTTAATAAAGCATAACTTTTATCAATTTGAACGAGTATTGTTTCATTTTTATCAACCAATATTCCGTTAAATTTTGGCAATTCTTATTCATTCATTCATAGCACATAAATAATCATTCTTAAATTCATTCATTCTTTGTATATTCTTTATACTTCACAGATCCCTAGATATCAATGACATGAGCATTGATATTACAAATCCTGATTTCTCTTGTGAGCAAGACATGTATTTAGAGGAATCACAGGATTTTGAAGATATCCAGGATTGTGATGTGTCTCTAGATCTTTGGAGGATGATGAAACAGGAGGAGAAACAAATCATGCCACATGAGAAAGAGGCAGTAGAGAATGTAGCTCTAGAGGAAGGGAAAGAGGTGAAAATTGGCACGCATATTGCTGATGATATAAGGCAAGGACTGATTGAGTTGTTACGTGAGTTCAAGGATATCTTCGCATGGTCCTATCAAGATATGCGAGGGTTAAATACTGATATTGTAGCGCATCATCTTCCAATAAGACAGGATTGTAAACCAGTTCAACAGAAGTTGCGAAGAATGAGACCAGATATCGTATTAAAAATAAAGGATGAAGTCAAGAAACAGTTCGATGTAGGATTCTTACAAGAGGTGAAGTATTCTGAATGGGTAACTAACATTGTACCAGTTCCTAAGAAGGATGGGAAGGTACGAATGTGTGTTGATTACAGGGATCTGAACAAAGCTAGCTCAAAAGATAATTTCCCTCTGCCTCACATAGACACTTTGGTAGACAACACAGCGGGATATTCGTTGTTCTTCTTCATGGATGGTTTTTCAGGGTACAATCAGATAAAGATGCATCCTGAAGACATGGACAAAACCACCTTCAGGGACTTTCTGTTACAAGGTAATGCCCTTTGGGCTAAAGAATGCAGGGGCAACATACCAAAAGGCTATGGTGAGCTTATTTCATGATATAATGCACAAGGAAATTGAGGTATATGTTGATGATATGATTGCAAAATCTCGAACAGTGGAGGAACATATTGAGGTTTTAAAGAAACTATTCTTGAGATTAAGGAAGTTTCAGTTAAAACTTAATCCGGCAAAATGTACTTTCGGAGCCAGGTCGGGAAGTTACTAGGTTTTGTGGTGAGTGAAAAAGGAATAGAAGTTGATTCAGACAAAGTTAGAGCCATACAAGATTTACCATCACCGCGCACTCAGAAAGAAGTTCGGAGTTTTCTTGAAAGGTTGAATTATATTGCTCGGTTTATTTCACAATTAACTGAGAAATGTGACCCTATATTTCGCCTCCTTAGAAAACACAACCAAGGTACTTGGGATGAGGAATGCTAGAGTGCGTTCGATAAGGTTAAGCAATACTTGTTAAATGCTCCTGTGTTATCTCCACCTAATCTAGGTAGACCATTAATTCTGTACTTATCAGTGTTTAGCAATTCTATGGGATGTGTGCTTAGCCAACATGACAAGTCGAGAAGAAAGGAGAAGGCGATATTCTACCTCAGCAAGAAATTCACAGAGTGTGAGATGAGATATTCGCCAATTGAGAAATTGTGCTGTGTTTTAATCTGGACGACTCGAAGGTTGAGGCAATATATGTTGTATCATACTACTTGGCTTATTTCAAAACTTGATCCTCTGAAGTATATGATGGAGTCAACAGCTTTGAATGGAAGAATAGCGAGGTGGCAAATTCTGCTTTCAGAGTTTGACATAGTTTATGTGAGCCAGAAGGTTATAAAAGGAAGTACGTTAACGGAATTTCTGGCTAGTAGAGCTCTAGAAGACTATGAGCCGTTGAATTTTGATTTCTCAAATGAGGAGTTGATGTGTGTAGCAGCTACAGAGGATTATCCTTGGAAGTTGAGCTTTGATGGGGCATCCGATGTAGTGGGAAATGGAATTGGGGTAGTCTTGGTATCTCCAAATAGTGATTATTATCCATTCACGTACAAGTTGGATTTTGATTACACAAACAATATGGTCGAGTATGAAGCGTGCATCATGAGACTCCGAGCGGCTATAGAGCAAAGAATAAGAACCTTGGAAGTTTATGGAGACTCCGCGTTGGTAATTTACCAGCTTAAAGGTGAATGGGAGACAAGGGATCCTAAATTGATCAATTATCGAAAGGTAGTTTTGGGGTTACTTGAGGAGTTTGATGACATCACTTTCAATTATATCCCATGAGACGAAAACCAGATGGCAGATGCTCTAGCAACCTTGGCTTCAATGATTAAAGTGACTAAAGAGGAGGAGATGAAACCCATTCAGATGAGTATCTTTGAGGCTCCAGCTCACTGTTGTAACATTGAGGAAGAAGAAAAGGATGATAACCCTTGGTATCAGGATATATTGCGATATATGAGAGATCGTAAATACCCAGAACAAGCAATTGAAAATGATAAGTGAACTTTAAGGAGATTAGCCTGCGACTACGTTTTGGATGGGGACATCTTGTACAAAAGAAGAAAGGACCAAGTACTGTGAGATGTGTTGACGCCGTGGAAGCTAAGTTAATCTTGGAAGAAGTTCACGATGGTGTTTGTGGGACGCACGCTAATGGTTTCACGATGGCTAGACAAATCATGAGGTTTAGATATTATTGGTCTGCTTTGGAAGGGGATTGTATCAACTACGCCAAAAAATTCCATAAATGTCAGATTTATGGAGACAAGATTCATGTAACACCTTCACCTCTACACGTTATGACTTCTCCATGGCCTTTTTTTATGTGAGGCATGGATGTCATTGAGCCAATATCACCAAAAGCTTCAAATGGGCATCGCTTTATTTTTGTGGTCATTGATTACTTCACGAAGTGGGTAGAGGCTGCTTCTCATGCGAATGTTACTAAGTCGGCTGTAAGTCGATTCTTGAAGAAATAAATTATTTATCGGTATGGGATGCCTGAAAGGATCATATCAGACAATGCACTGAACTTGAACAACAAAACGATAGCGGAAGTTTGCAGCCAGTTCAGGATTAAGCATCATAATTCTTCGCCGTATCGCCTAAAGATGAATGAGGCAGTGGAAGCTGCTAACAAAAACATCAAGAGGATAGTGGGGAAAATTACTGAAACCTACAGAGACTGGCATGAGAAGTTACCTTTTGCACTCTGAGCTTACCGAACGTCTGCCAGAACTTCTACCGGGGTAACTCCTTTCTCGTTGGTTTATGGGATGGAAGCAGTGTTACCCATTGAAGTGGAAATACCGTCTCTTTGAGTCTTGTCAGAGATAAAGTTGAATGAAGCTGAATGGATACAATCGCGATATGATCAGTTGAACTTGATTGAGGAAAAGAGGCTAAAGGCCATTCGTCATGGTCAGATGTATCAAAAGCGAATGATGCAAGCTTACGACAAGAAAGTGCGACCAAGAGAATTCCATGAGAGGGATCTTGTGCTGAAAAAGATCCTCCCTATTCAGAAGGACTTTAGAGGAAAATGGATGCCAAATTGGGAAGGGCCGTATGTCGTGAAGAAGGCTTTCTCTGGGGGTGCATTGATCTTAACGGAAATGGATGGGAAGAGTTTGCCCAATCTAGTGAATTCAGACTCAGTCAAAAAGTACTTTGTCTAAAGGAGAGAAGAATTCAGGGTGACAACCCGTAAAAGGCACCTTAAGTTTTCAAAAAAAAAAGGAGAGGCCAAGGTGAAAACCCGCAAAGGGCGCCTTGTGACCAAAGGGGTTTTGAGTTGAAAACCCGAAAGGGCAGCTCAAATTTTGAAGAGCACACGGTAATCTTGCTATATCTGATTCAACGAAGAGTGAAGTGCGTTGCATATCAGGGCATAAAAAAAGTACTTTGGATCTTTTAAACACATGTTGAATTCAAGAAAGTCTTCATGGAGCTGGCATATAAACGCTCAAGCGGCAATATCTAGGGCATCTAACTTTTGTCCTATTTACTATCTTTAGATTCTTTTTCTTCTCAAAGAAAGGCTTTCAGATTAATTTCCTTTTTATTTTTGACAAATTTATTCAAATCTAATTATTCTCAAGATTAAATTCATCTTCTATTATTCTTAAAGTATGTTGTATTAAAATAATGATAGATGAACTAAATAATTTTCACAAATGAAGTTTTGTTTATTGCTCTAGAAATTTCTAGATAATACAAGAAACTAAAACAAAACAATTGTTCAAAGAATTCAAGTAAGTGAGGTTTGAAAAAACTCGAGGAAATTCTTTCTTTAGTCCAAAATGATGATTGGACAAATCAAACGATTCAATCCTAAAAGAGGATTATCTTACAAACATTTTTAGTGGGTCATAGCATTTGAAGAATGGTACAAACCCACAGGCTGAGTAGGAATGATATTTCGAGAGAAATAAGGATAAACTTCGACGAAAGAATGGGTGGTGACGTCTGGAATAGGGGTCATATTCATAAACATTTTGCATTATAACAGGTTTAATTAGGAGCATTTGACTCACTTCGATCATAGCATCCTAATAATTAGGCATGAACTCATACACATTATACAGGTTATGTCCTTCAAGGGACAATGAAGATTGATGCGCTTTAACCTCCTAAGCAGTAGGGTAACAAGCTAAAGCATAGTAGATTTGACCTTCAGGTGTTTACGCTGAAGCGGATCCAAGATGATTTAACATCTCTGTATTGTCAAAGAATAAATCGAAGAAACAGATTTGGCATCTCCATATTCGATGGAGAGCAGATCGAAGACATAGCAGAGCTAACCTTCGGATGTCTTCACATCAAAGTAGATCCAAGATGATTTGGCATCCTTGTGTTGACAAGGAGCAGATCGAAGACATAGCAGATTTGGCTTTCACGTGTTTACGCTGAAACAGATCTAAGATGATTTGGCATCTCTGTACTATCAGAGAACAAATCGAAGAAACAAATTTGGCATCTCCATATTCAACGAAAAGCAGATCGAAGACATAGCAGATCTGACCTTCATTGAAGCAGATCCAAGATGATTTGGCATCTCTGTACTAGACAGGGAGCAGATCAAAGACACAACAGATCTGACCTTCATTGAAGCAGATCCAAGATGATTTGGCATCTCCATATTCGACGGAGAGCAGATCGAAGACATAGCAGATCTAACCTTTATTGAAGCAGATCTAAGATGATTTGGCATCTCTGTATTAGACGGGGAGTAGATAGAAGACACAGCAGATCTGACCTTCATTGAAGCAGATCCAAGATGATTTGGTATCTCTGTATTAGACAGGGAGCAGATCAAAGACATAACAGATTGGACCTTCATTGAAGCAGATCCAAGATGATTTGGCATCTCTATATTAGACGAGAAGCAGATCGAAGACATAGCAGATTTGACCTTTATGTGTTTACATCGAAGCATATCCAAGATGACAGATTTGGCATCTCTGTATTAGACGGGGAGCAAATCGGAGATAACAGATTTGGCATCTCTGTATTATACGATGAGCAGATTGAAGAAGTAGATTTAGAGTCTCTGTATTAGACGGGGAGCAGATCGAAGATAACAGATTTGGCGTCTCTGTATTAGATGGGGAGCAGATCAAAGATAGCAGATATCGCCTTCCTAAGTTGCAGTGAAGCAGATTGAAGCCGTCAAGAGGCCAAAGAAGATCAAGGATCAAGAACTCAAGGCTCGGAGAGCCCGGGCAAAATTGGTCCTTTTATAGTCTTTGCTCTATTCTGTATACGAGAATGAGCAAAGAGGGCAGTAGAGACACTCAATTTTGCCGGGCCCGAAATAAGTCCAAAACAAAAATAATAAACCCTAAAAAACGAAGTCCAAGTTCATCGAATTACAAATATAATTTGGCTTTGATCGAATGGCCCATTACTTGAAAAGATTTAAGGTCCATTTACAAGCTTGACTCATATGGAAATATAATCTTCAATGATATGCAATCTTAGATATGATATGCAATCTTAGAAGATATGATTTTGTAATCTTAGAGATTTAATTTGTAGATACCTTTTAATCTTAACTGTTGATGTAATTGATCTGCACTGCTGGATTTGAGGAGGTTCAACTATAAATAAAGGCCTCTCCTTCATTGTAAACACTTTGGAGTTTTGGGAAACAATAAAAATTTTGAGAGCTTTCACTCAAATTTCTCTCCTTCTTACGTTCTTATTTTCTATGGTTTGTTCTTATTTTATTCTTTGTTCATCTTCGTTTTCAACCCTTTTATTTTGATTTAATCCATGTTTCCTGTTTTTTATATATTTTATTTTTTAATAATTTTAGTATCATATCAAACTCTTTCATTTTTAATAATTTTTTAGTATTACTCTTAGTAAATTATTTTTAAAATTTTATTCAAATCATTATTTTAAAAAATATATTTCATTTAATTGTCATATTTTATCCAAAAGTTTTTCTAAAATGAAGCAATGTTTTTCGTATTTAGGAATTCAGGAAATAGTGCCCTAACATGCTGGGTTGCGATTTCCCGTTTGTCTAAATGCCTAAAGTATCCTTCTAAATAGATTTTGTAAATCACGAGATGATTTCAATTACGAGAGTTTAAGAATATCGTGTCCTATCATGCTGGATGTGATGTTTAATTCTTTCGGAGCTAAGGAATCTCTATTTTTCAACTTAAATAATTCCGACTTTAAAAAAATGATCCTATTTTTAAATCCTTTCAAATTTTTTACATTAAGACAGAAAACTATTCAATTTGGTACCAATTTTGGGCGTTGCGAGGGTTCTAATCCTTCCTCGTATGTAATCGACTCCCGAACCTATTTTCTTAATTTTCGTAGACCAAAATGTTTTATAAGGTGATCCAATCACACCTAAAAAGGTTGGTGGCGACTCCCGTTTTCGTTTTTCAAAAGTCGATCCCTATTTTTCAAACATTCCCTTTAAAAAATGGTTTCGACAGCCGGCACCAAACCTTATATATAGTGGGTGGTTTGGTCGGCACCAAACTAGATTGTGGCTGGAACAGATTGGTAGAGAGTCTCCATGCAAAAGTATTTCAGGAAATAATGGAAGAAGAAAAGATCTGGAGTTTTTAGGAAGCTATAGTTTCTCAGCTGGTTTTCTATTTCCTTTTTATATTTTTAAAATTTGTTTGGTTCCGGGACAAATCAATTTAAAGAAAGAAATTTATTATTTTTAAAATTTTGATTTTAATTAAAAAATAAAATAATTAAATGATAAAGCAATTTAATTAAAGAGGCCATTAAGAGGCTTAAAACGGCGATTAACAGGCATCCAAAGCCGGCTGCCACGCATTATGAAGCCTGCCATGGCCTGTGTCCCAAGGTCTGATGCCGGCCATCCGAGTTGAACGGGCACGACCATTAAAAGTAGGGGTGAGTATTTACAAAAAATTTCGATGGCTGTGCCCGTCCAACTCTGATGGCCGACTCAAGCCTTGGGACACAGGCCATGGCAGGCTTCATAATGCGTAGCAGGCCAGGCTTTGGATGCCTGTTAATCGCCGATTTCAGGCCTCTTAATGGCCTCTTTTAATTAAATTGCTTTATCATTTAATTATTTTATTTTTTAATTAAAATCGAAATTTTAAAAAAAATAAATTTCTTCCTTTAAATTGATTTGTCCCTGCACCAAAAAAATTTAAAAAATATCAAAAGGAAATAGAAAACCAACTGAAAAAATATAGCTTCCTAAAAACTCCAGATCTTTTCTTCTTCCATTATTTTTTGTTGAGATACTTTTGCATGGAGACTCTCTACCAACCAGTTCCAACCACAGCCTAGTTCGGTGCCGGCCAAACCACCCACTATATATTATAAGGTTTGGTGCCGACCAGTAAAAGGCCAAAAGAATTTTTTTTTAACTTGTACTTGGTGCTGGCCATTGACAGGCCAGACTTTAAAAAATTCAAATTTTTTTAGGAGTATTTAAACAATTTTTTTTTGGTGCTGGCTTGTCAATGGTCGGCACCAGACTCAGTATTAAAAAAAAGTTTTTTTTGGTGCTGGCCTTGTAATGCCCAGCACCAAACCTTATATATAGTGAGTGGTTTAGGTTCTGATAGTGTAAATTTTATGGAATGAGAAACAAATTTTGAGAGAGCCATCAAAATGAAAGTGTTTTGTAGTATATCATCAAATGAGTTTTTTGTATAGGATTGTAGATGAGAGTTTTTCGTAGTGTACATCCGAATTTCCGGGTTGAATTATATACTGTCATGTTTTAACGGATTTGAATTATATACTTTCATGCCCACCCTAAAGGTTATGCCATTAAGGGTTGGATGATTATTTGCGCCATAGATGGCTAATCGAGTTGTCCAACTCAGATGGACATTATTTATGATGCAATAGTGTTTATTCCGCAACTAGGTTGTGGTTGGAACCGGTTGGTAGAGTCTCCATGCAAAGGTTTCTTTTTAAATTTACTGACTGTTTCAGATATCCAATTATCCTATACTGATGCAACGTAGACCTAATTCAAGCAGAAGATGATTAATTGTGAAGAAACTACTATTGAAAATAATTGTATTATTTCTTAAGAATGTTTGTATTTTTTTTATATCTATTGAAAAACTACGGTTGGTGGCTCACTGATGCCAGAAATGACATTCGATATAATGCCCAAGACTGTAGTAGAAGGCAGCAACCGCCCATTGTTTTTGTAGACAGCTTTGTTGCTCGACAAAGCTCATGGTATAAGCATGCCAACACTGCAGAACCTCAGCTAAATCTTCCGGCATGCTCGAGATCTTCTAATAAGGGGAGATACGTTATTGAGACTTTATTTTGATTTACGTTTGGCAATAGTATCCCACCTATAAGTTGAAGAATAAACGCTCTCGCAGCGTAGATAATGTCCATCTGCTTTGGACTACTTGGAAGATGTCGGAAGTTTTGTTTTAACCAATTAAATTTAATATGTGTTAATCGTCCTTCGTCGTCGTTCTGGGACACCCTTCCAAGTAATCGCTTGCAAGTGCCCCATGGATCGGGCACTTTTCCAAGCCTGGTCACTGCATCGCCGTTTACAGACAGCCCTAGTTGGACTGCTACGCCTTGTAGCATAATAGTAACCTCTCCACACGGGAAGTGGAACGTATGTGTCTTCGGGTGCCATCTTTCAACTAAGGCCGATATTAAATCAGCTCGTAGCTCAGATAACTGAATGTATCCGACTACCCCAAAACCTGCTACATTCAAATACGGTAAAACTCTTCGATCGAGAAAATAACCGGAATCATACACCAGGGTCTCACAATTCGGTACAGATCCTACATTTATAGTAAATATATAATGTTATATTTCTCGTTTAAAAAAGAATTTAAAATAATATTTAAAATTAAATCAGACATTTTATTTCTCGTTTACCTGATGCACCCTAGCTGCAATGTGATTGCTGTCATTTAAAAGAACATTAGGATTAGGATCCATGGAGTGATTGGCGGTCGTCGGCGGTAAACAGCGAATGTCGAAGGTGTCGGGAGGTGCTCGGTGGTTGTCGGTGGTCGTTGATGGTCGTCGGAGTAGCCTATTTATAGTGGGGGACTATTTGGCTTCAAGGGCCAAATTGGAAAAAAAAATGAAATAAAAAAAAAGTAAAAGAAGGTATGAAATGGCTGGCCAATTCACAGGTCTGACACAGGCGTCACATATGGGTCTTGTCAACTCTTTTATTTTTTATTTTAATTTAATTTTATTTCATTTCAAGTATTTTTTTCAATTCATTTCATATTATTATTTTCTTTTCATATTATTTTTTCATATTTTTTCATATTATTTTTTCATATTAATATTTTTTTTCAAATTAATTAGAAGTGGTCTTAATATCGTGGTTATTTAAATTTTTCATCTATTTTTAAATTTTTTATATTTTATTTTGTCAATTTAAATTTAATTTTTTTAAAATTTTTTTCATATTTTATATTTTCTCATATTATTTTTTTTTGAATTTTTAGGTGACACCACATTTATCTGGCTGATAAAAGGCATTTCGACTTTTAAAAAGCAAGCTGAAGTTGGCCATTGCAAGGCCATTGTCAGGCCTATACTTAGGTGATGCATGTCAGGCCTGCATATTAGTCATGTCAAACTCTTTTTTTTTCATTTCTTTTCATTTTCATTTCATCTTCATTTTATTTCATTTCATTTAAATTTTTTCAATTTAAATTTATTTTTTCTCAATTCATTTATTTTATTTTTATTTTTATTTTTCCTCATTTCATTTAAATTTTCAATTTTTCAATGCAAATTTAATTTTTTTGTCATTTCTTTTAAATTATCTATCTTTCCATTTAATTTTTTCTCATCTTATTTAAATTAAAAGTTTCTCCCATTTCATTTAAATTTATCTTTCTTTCAAATTTAATTTCATTTTTTCTTATTTCATTTCAATTAAAATTTTTCCTCATTTCATTTAAATTTATCTTTCTTTCAATTTTCATTTAAATTTTGTACCGTTTCATTTCAATTTATTTTTTTCTCATTTCATTTAAATTATCATTTTTCCATGTAATTTTCAATTTTTTCTCATACAATTTATCTAATTTTATTTTATTTACAATATTTTTACAAGAACATGTGCTCAATAATATATCACTCGTCATCTTGGAGTCTAGCATTACGAGATGATTGACCGTAAACATATACACGATGTACAGGCCCAAATCTGCCCGAGCTCGTATGAAAACAAAAACAGAAAATCAAAACCAAAATAATAAATAAACAAAAAAAATCCAGATATTAAAACAGCCCATTAAACCCAAACCCAATACAAGCCCAAATAAAATAAACCTAGCACAAAAATTGCATCGGCCCAAATGGCCCAAAATATTTTAAACCGAAACCCTAGGGTTTTTGCCTCTTGCGACGCAGCCAAGCCCCAGCCTCCAGCACCTTACAGCCTCTTGGCACCACAGCCACGCCCATGCCTCCGTACGCCAGCACATGGCCCCAGTACACGCGCCACGCACTTCGTCCCGCGAAAGAAAACAAAAACAGCAGCAAGAACAACAGCCAATAGAAAGTTTTTGAATTTTTTTCTTTTGATTATTCGGCTATAAAGCCCTTTTGATTTTCGATTGTAAGGTTTCCTTTTTTTTTACGGATACGCATACTGAATACAGAGAAAAAAAAAGCAATCAAAACTTTGAAAGGTGATTTCAAATCCTTTTTCTTTTTTCTTTTTTCCCCTTTTCTTTCGATTTGCTTGCAATTTTTTAGCATGGAAAATGAAAAGAATACTTGAAACAACACCGATGAAAGCTTATATGTTTCAGAAATATGGGGATTCGGGGCGAGGGTTGTTTTCTTTGGTTTTTTGTCGTCGAATTTCACTTTTTTTTTGACAGAATAGCATAGGATCTTAAGTTTTTTTTTTTTAAAAAAAAAGGAGAGAAAAAGAAGTAAACTTACGGAACCTCCGTGGGCGAGGCTTTCTTCGGCAAGATCTGGTCTCTGCTCGTACACTGTCATCCATCAAATCGAATGATGGGTTCGGCAGCTATTAATTGAAACCCTAGCAGCATTCAAAGTTCATTTCAATTAAAGGGTTTGCTAGGTTTAAAGAAAGGAATAAGTGAAAAGAAGTTTTAATGGCTGATTTAAAAACGGCGTCGTTTAGTGGAGGGGGTCCTCGCGTCGACTCGTTCCAGGACTCGGATCTGCGCCTCTGCGCTTCAAATGGGAAATTTGTGCGGTTAATCCCTCACTTTTGCGCCGCATTTCAGCTGACCCCTATTGGCATTTTATGTGTTTTTTTTAATTTTCCCCAAAAGTCTGTGCGCTATTTCATTTTAGTCTGCGCTTGTGTGCTGTGTTTTGGGGGCCTAGAATATTTCCAGATTTGGTCCCTGTACATTTGCGCGCATTGCACATTGGTCCTTTTTTGAATATTTTATTTGTAAAATTCACATTTTTTTATCCCTGTTTAATTATTTTTTTTTTTATATTTTTAGCTACTTGAAATTGTGTTTTGTTTTAAAGTTATTATTATTTTTATCTCATAACATTTTAACATTTTAGTATAATATTACAAACGTTTCTTTGCACATTATTATACATATACAATTCATGACTAAAGTTAATTTTATTTCATATTTATTATTAATCTTACATTATTTTATACCGACAATTTCTTTTAAATTTATTCTTGTATTTTATTATATAGTCCTACATAATATATCTTTTAAATTATTATTATATATGTATATATATTTATTGATACCTATATTTAATCTATACACATTACTAAATCCATGATTTTATATCTATAGTTTTCTTTGTACAATGAGTTTGAAGTCTTTTTATATTATTTTATCTTTATATAATATTTCATTCAAATGTTTTATATCTACATGAACATATATTATTCATAGTAAAATTAGCTTGATCCTATATACATTGTAATGGGCAAAATTTGCCCGCCCAAATAAACCAAAAAAAAATCATAAAATAAACAAAATTATAACAGTTCCTTAAATACTTTAGTCCAATTACAAAAAACCAGTAGCCCCATAGCCCAAATATAAGGGCCCACTAACTGGAACAGACCCAAACAGCCCGAAACCCATGCTCAGCTTTGGCAAGCCCTAGGGCAAAAGGGGTCCTCGAGCCGCAGCAACCTCAGCAGCCTCCAGGCACCGTAAACTCCTCCTGGCGCCACGCATGCTCCCGTACACATGCCAGCACCACCCCGTACGCCCCGTACCAATTTGCCAGCGCATGTCCTCTGCTCCGTACCTGCGAACAAGACAAACGCAGCAACAAACAGAGACAAAAGAGAAAATATTATTTTTCTTTTATTTGTTTTTCTTTCGTTTCGGATATAAAGCCAGAAAATGTTCATTGTAATGGGGGGGGACGCGCATTTACGCAAAAAAAATATACAAACAGATACTGTAAAGAGAGATTTTTTTACGAACACAAGCAATACGAATACGCACAAAAAAAAAAGCAGAGGTGATTTCTTTTCTTCCTCGAATCCTCTTAGTTTTCCATATATCATTGCGTTTCTGGTTTGGGGGTCATTCACCATTATTGTTTTGAAAATAAAGAGATGAACAAAGGAACGGTGAAAGAGAAGCTTACCTTGCGAAGCTAACCGTCGTCCCCCCTTTTACTTCGTCGAAATCGAAGTCTGAATGGGGGTTTCAAAGGCGAAAACCCCTCTTTTAGGGCTCAGATGCGCAGACCGTTGCTCGTAGTGACGAATTAGTGCTAAAAGGAGCACTTAGAGGTCGATTGAGCAACGAGAGAGGGGAAGGGGCTAGGGTTCGGCTGAATGACTCAGTCTTCAGCCCTTTTAAAGGGTTAAAAGCGACGCCATTTCAAGCCCATTACAATGGCTCAAAAACGACGTCGTCGGATGGAGCCCCGACCTGATCCGTTTAGCTGCCCCGACGACGAGCGCGTTTTCGCGAAGAGGGTCTATTTACAGCATCGGTCTCTCCTTGTTGCACCATGTTTCGTTTGGCTCTCATTTATTTTTTTATTTTTATTAATTTAGCTATGTAATTTATACACGTTTGCAAATGGAACCGCGCTTGAATACAGCCTTTTGGGATCTGGTATATTGTCAGTTTTAGTCCCTAGCTGTTTCCGCGCATGGACTATTGGTCCCTCCACTGTTTTTGTTTATTTTCAATTTTACCTTGTGTGTTTTAGTTTAATTTTAATTAGGTCTTTTATTTTATAACTTTATAATTTCTTTTATTTACTTACTAGTATATTTTTAAGCAGCTATGACAATCTTTTTAGTGTTATAAATTTGTTTTTTTGTAAGATTATTATCATTCTTCGTATATCTTGAATGTTTATTTCTTTAGTGTTATTAGGCATATATATGTTTTACAAAAATCCTAATGCTTCATACGTACAATGTTTTATTCTAATTATGTATTTTAGCATATACTTTGTCACGATAATACATTTTGTTTATACACACATGTTTTCCATAAAATTATCTTTCCATTTGCCTATATTAGTACATATATTCGGCATATATATATATATATATATTTCATTAAATCTACACATTATCGTTCTTTAGGAATTTACATGTGTTCTCTTTGAAATTTGTATATACATATACACATTAATACCCTTTGTTATTTTAATAGATTTTATTTTAAAACACCTTTCGCTTTGTAATTTACCAAACATTTTCTATATATATATGAAATAATGTTAAGAGCTTTTAATTATAAAATTATTATTGTTATTCATGTTTTTATTTCTTTATATTATATTGCTTTTGTGTTTTATATAGCCTATTATTTAAATATTTTGATATGAGGATAGGTATGTTTTTTAAAACCAATTTAAAATTATATATATGTACTAATTTTAATCTCATTCTTTTATAAGTTTATATGTACATTTTTTTTATAAATCTATTTTGGGCCTCATGTTTTTGTCATATATTTTTTGTATCATATATTTTTTGTACTATCATATATTTTGTTAACTTTTAAATAAATTCATGTTTAAAACATGTTACATGTAATTTGATTCAAATTTTTATTCTATAATATTTGTTCCAAAAAAATCATATAGCTATCTATAGCTTTCATGCAAATATGTCGACTTATGTATGGGCCCATTTATTCGTTATTATTTAAAAATCATTTTATAGTGCATTGTTTTCTAATTGCTATATTATTTTTCATATCTTGTATCGGTTAATCTATATCATATGTTGTTTATTATTGTGGCATACTATCGTATGTTTTGTTTCGCTTGAATGGTTGTTATATTATCATCTTTGTCGTTGTATTATTATCCTCCATGCGTTATTGTAATCAGGTTGCCTTTTTTTAGGATTAGCAATACTTTTTTTTTATTTCATTAATCGATTGTATCTCATATGCACGTTTACCCCATCCACCGATTTTATTTGATTTTCGAAATGTGGTTTTATAAAATCCAAATTTTATGATTAATTTCGTCCTATTTCAAATCGAATTAATAGGTCTTAAGCTAGCTCTATAATCATTCATCCAAAAATTCTTCAAAACGAAGACGAAATTTGATGTTCGGCAATTCGCGGAATCGTGCCCTAACGTGTTGGGTTGCAATTTCGCATTTGCTCAAGATAATCGAATTTCCCTTCGAAATTTTATTCATATCTTTTAAAATCCCTTAAACGAAGATGAGATTTGATGTTCGGCAATTCGTGGAATCGTGCCCTAACGTGTTGGGTTGCAATTTCGCATTTGCTCAAAATAATCGAATTTCCCTTCGAAATTTTATTCATATCTTTTAAAATCCCTTAAACGAAGATGAGATTTGATGTTTGGCAATTCGCGAAATCGTGCCTTAACGTGTTGGGTTGCAATTTCGTATTTGCTCAAAATAATCGAATATCACTTTAAAATTTTGCTCGTGTCTTTTAAAATCCCTAAAACGAAGGCGATATGTGGTATTTGGCATTTTGTGGGGTCGCGCCCTAACGTGTTGAGTAGCAATTTCTCGATTGTTTAAAGTAATCAAATATCCCTTCAAAATTTCACTCAGCTCTTTTAAAAATCCTTTAAAATGAGGGCAATACTTGGTGTTTGATAATTCGGGAATCATGCCTTATCGTGCTGGGTTGTGATTTCTCGTTTGTTCAAAACAATCGAGTATTCCTTCAGGTCTCTATTCATAATTATTAAAAACCTTTCAAAACGAAGGTGATGTTCGATGTTTGGAAACTTGAGAATCAAGCCCTATCGTGCTGGGTTGCGCTTTTTCATTTGCTCAAAACCATCAAGGATCCTTTCGGAATTTCACACTTATTTTCTAAGGTAAGGCAATGGACAATGTTTAGAAAATCGAGGAATCGTGCCCTACTGTGCTGGGTTTCGGTTTTTCGTTGGACCAAACAGTTGGGCATCCTTTTGTTAATTTCAAAATTGTAGACTTTCGGACGTCGAAACAAGAAGATTTTGGTAACCCACTCGGTTATTGAAACGTTATTAATAAGAACCACATTTCAAAAACATTTTTTAAGCTTTGACATAAGGACAATATTTAATCGATTTGGTACCAATTTTGGGCGTAGTGAGGGTGCTAATCCTTTCTCATGCGTAACCGACTCCCGAACCCATTTTCTCACATTTTCGTAAGACCAAAATCGTGTTTTAATAAATCAAAAACTGTTTTATTAAACTCACCTCATCTTTTAAGTGATCCGATCACACTAAAATAGAAGATCGGTGGCAACTCCATATTTCTATTTTCCAAAAAGTCGATCCCCCTCGTATTTTCATCAAATTTAAAATATTAAATTTTTTTTAATCGAAGGATGGTTTCGACAGCTTAGCGACTCCACTGGGGATTGAACTTGAGAGTCGAGCCATAAAAATCGATTATCTACTGTCTTTTTGTTAAAAAACCGAAAATTTATTTTAAAAATCATCTATCTTTCGATTGCATTTGATTGTATGATTGTTTTGGTGCTTGTCTTGTAGAATAGTCACTGCATTTCATTGCATGGCCACTGTGGTTACACCTTCTAAGTGGGAGTAAGAAACTACGCTTTCGTGAGGTTTTCACCTCCGCATGGGCTAGTGGATTGCTTCCGGGGTACATCCGTACCTATGATTTCGTGAGATTTTCATCTCCGCATGGTCATAGGGAAATGTATCCCCCCGAACCAAACTCGATCTATATGAGCCTATAATGGGTGAGGATTGAGGAATCTGCTGGTTCGGGTACCCCTTTTCCTAGAACTAAACCACATATAGTGAACTTTAGGAGCTATCCTTGGGTGGAGCCGCGTCGAGCCTTAGTACTTACCCGTATATACGTTATAATCACCATTTATGTGCTTGCATTCTATCACTATTATTTGATACTAACTGATGTTTTGTTTTGATTGTCTTTTTTGCATGACATTGCATACTAAAGGAGGCGTTAATCTATATTCAATTACTAAGTTACAAAATTTGACATGGAGAATGAATTTCTTAGTAAAGTCGAGGATAATGTGACCGTTCGTGCTTGGTCAGAGAGGCTACAATCTGAGAGAGGGGATGGCTTGGCAAAAGGGTATGTGTCGGAGTTGCAGGATTTCACTCGCGTCAATGTAGTATAGAATGAGCTGCAAGAGTTGAGAGACATTTGGGTTCATTGGGATGAAAGGATCAAGCAGTTGTTTTACCAAAGCTATGGTGACATATCCTACCTGCTAGATATTAGAGTGGATAAGCATTTGTTCCGAGCCTTAGTGCAGTTTTGGAATTCTACGTACAAGTGTTTCACTTTTGGAGAAGTGGATTTGATACCTACCATGGAGGAATACACTACGCTGCTTAGATGTCCAAAGATTCAGGTCCGGAAGACTTATGCCTGGGTTTTTAGTAATCAGGCTTTCGTGAAGAAACTGATGAGCATTTCTGGGATGAGCGAGCCTTGGGTCACTACTCATATTCAGCAAAAAGGAGATAGCAAATGTGTCCCTTGGGAGAATTTACGAGATTTGATCTTGACTCATCCAGACGAAAGAAAGAGGGTCGATATATTTGCCTTAAGCATCTACGAATTAGTGATCTTTCCTAAGGCTTTGAGGCACGTGGAAGAGGCGGTCATTGACTTGTTTGATCGTCTTGAAAAGGGAATCACACCGGTACCGACAATATTGGCAGAAACGTTCAGATCTTTGAGCTCATGTCGGAAGACAGGCAAGGGGCGATTTATTGGATGTGCTCAACTATTGATGGTATGGTTTCATGGGCACTTTTGGAAGGTGGATAAGGTTTCCTATCGAGTCTTTTCTGAAGGTTATTCCCCTTTGAAAGAAGAGGCAGCTATACAGAAGAGAGAGGATATCTCGGAGGAGAAGTGGATGGATATTTTTCAGAACCTCAAGGAGGAGGATATCGAGTGGAGAGCTTATTGGATGGTTCCTAATGAGATCATGAACCGATGTGGTAGCTTTGATTGGGTGTCGTTGTTAGGAATTTAGGGAGCTACCGCATATACTCCGTTGATAGCCTTGAGGTAATATAAGTCGAGGCAGTTTATACCCACAGCTCACGATTTGCTCAGAGTGAATTCTCGTTTAAAGGTGCACATTATAAGAAGAGAGTTCGGGAATTATCAGATGCTTGGAAGCAGACTTGTTGGCTGAAGAGGTTAGCCGTCAGTTCCATGGTAACACCCGAGTACAGCGAGTGGTTTAAGAAGAGGATTAATGATAATATTCCTAGGCCAAGCTTGGAGAATGCTCGACCTATCGGGGAACAATTACAACTCGCCCCATCAGAATTGGAGATTATAAGGCAAGATTTCGAGAAGAAGAGTTTGGAGCTTGGGAAGAAGATCGAACAATTAGAGGAAAAGAATATGCACATAAGGTTAGAAGCTGATGTCCAGAGGTCAGAGGCTGAAAAGTGGAGAAAAGGAAAAACTAAAGCCGAAGAAGATCTAGACAGTTTGAAAATGGACTACAAGAAGTTACGCCTATCTATGAGGACTGCGGGCTTAGGTAAGACTTCCGAACAATGGCGCCATTAAATTTGGGAAGAAAAGGCCAATACCGACCGGTGGGAAAGGAAATTTCGAGAAGCTCAAGCACGAAACGAAGATTTAGAGAAAAGTCTATCAGAAAGCAGAAATGAGCGAGGGGAATTAAGGGTTAGAGTGGCAGAACTTGAGAAGTCCCTACATCAGTACCGAAACCGCAACACTGCGACAGAATTGAGGGCAAGTTTGAGCAAAATACAAGAAATAAAAGGAAGAATAGAAGAGTTAGAGGCGTCACTGCAAAATTGTGAGATGTGGATCCAGTTTTTCGAGGCAAACGAGGATCGTTGGAAGTAGTAGCTTCACCATGTGTAAGACCAAGTCAGAAACAGAGATTACCTTATGGGGGAAGCCATAACCTAGATCCGGGAGGTAGCAGACTACTTGCAAACTTTAGCAGTTTAGGCAGACACACTAAGCGTAAAATATGAGTTGGAGTCAGAGTGCGGGCAGGAGCTGGCCTCATTACTTAAAAAAATTAGGACTTTGAGTATTGGAGCGAAATTTTATTTGTAACTTGTATTTATGTAAAAGATTTTATTTTTAAGTAAAATTTTCTAAGGGCAATTGAATCAAAATTAATGCCTCCTTTACATTCATGCATTTGTATTACATCATATCATTACGTATTAAAGGCCATAAGAGTCTTTTAATTAATTAACTTATTTCAGTAACCTGGAAACCAACGAAAACCAACCAACCACACACCCTTACGGTACAAGGAAAAAATCAATGGATAAGAGACTCGAGAAATTGGAGCAGATGCAAAAAGACATGCAAGAACAAATGCAGTCTCAGATGCAAGAGCAGCTAGCCAAGATTCAGCGAGAGATGAAAGAGCAAATGATGGAATCCCAGAGAGAAATAATGTCCCAGCTATCCAAATTATTGTTGGGAGGAACAGATAAGGGAAAGGGCCCCATGGACAAAGTTGAAGAAACTAATGAGGATCCTCAATACCCCCTGGCTTCACGCCGATACATGTACCGATGAAGCCTGAGATTAACCTACCGAAACCATCTGTCACGATCATACCCCAGCAGGTTCAAGTTAGAGCTTCAATACCGACGAATTTCCAAACCAGCTCAGGCTCTAACTTCGTAACAACCAAACTATCCGCCCGTTCCCGACTTGGATGAAATCGCTGAAGAAGAAAAGGCGAGGATGGATTCGCAAAAACAATTGGAAGAACGGTGTAGATGGCTCGAGGAGAAATTTAAAGCCATGGAAAGCGCGGATCATTATTAAGGGATTGATGTTAAAGACCTGAGTCTAGTCCCAGATTTAGTCCTTCTCCCTAAGTTCAAAATACCCGAATTCGAGAAATACAATGGAACGAGCTACCCTAAAGCCCACATCACTATGTTCTGCAGGCGAATGACGGGATATGTTAACAACGACCAGCTATTAATCCATTGCTTTCAAGATAGTCTGGTAAGGGCGGCGTCCAAGTGGTATAACCAATTAAGCCGAGCTAAAATTAACTCATGGAATGACCTGGCTCAGGCCTTTATGAAGCAATACAGTCATGTGACGGACATGACCCCCGACAGAATCACTCTCCAGAATATGGAGAAAAAGTCAAATGAAAGCTTCAGACAGTATGCACAAAGGTGGAGAGAAGTGGCCATACAAGTTCAGCCGCCACTTCTAGAAAAAGAGACGACAATGCTCTTTATTAACACCTTGAAAGCCCCTTTTATCACGCATATATTAGGAAGCGCCACCAAGAGCTTCTCTGACATAGTGATGACGGGAGAAATGATCAAAAATACTGTAAGGAGCGGCAAGATAGAATCAGGAGAGAGTGCTAGGAAGTCAGCCCCGAGGAAAAAAGACAATGAAGTGAACAACATGAGCACATTCAACAAGGGGCAGCCCAAGTCAATTACTGTAAATCAACCTAAAATGGTGACTACCAATCAACAAAGCTCTGTAAGACAAGAATCCAATGTGAGGAAGAACACAGAAAGGCCACAATACACCCCTATACCCATGACGTATAGGGAGTTGTACCAGAACCTGTTCAACGCTCATGTGGTATCCCCTTTCTACCTGGAGCCACTGCAGGCCCCGTATCCCAAATGGTATGACACAAATTCCCAATGTGAATACCATGCAGAAATTACCGGGCACTCAATCGAAAATTGCACTGCATTCAAGAAAGTGGTCAAAAAACTTATTAAGATAGGAATCGTGAGATTTGATGACCCAGCCACGCCCAATATAGCAGGAAACCTACTTCCCAATCATACCGACCAAGGAGTGAATAGGATAAGTGAAGGCTTGAACAAGAAGACCAAGTATGAGGTGGCAGAAGTCAGGACCTCGTTGAGGCGGGTATGGAAGGAGATGGCCAAGAGAGGATTGATAGCATTAGATCCAAGGGAAGAAACCGAAGAAGAGAGAAACTACTATGAGTTTCATGATGAGGTGGGGCATGAAATCCAAGAATGTGTGGAATTCAGGGCCCTCGTGCAGAACATGATAAATAACAAATAAATGGAATTCTATGAAGAAGCTAAAAGCCTGATAAAGGGAAATGTATGCACATCTGAAGGAGAATCGAAGGCGTAGAATCAAGTACCTAATTATCCCGTGGTGATCATTTTGAGACCCAAAAATAATGAAGCTGGAGTATAAATGCCACTGAGGGTCATAATCCAAAGACCTGCAGTCTTCCCTTACAAAGACAGCAAAAAGGTCCCATGGAATTATGATTGCAGTGTGACGATGCCGGGAAAAGAGAGCCCGATTGGGGCTTCAAGAGGGGATCAAGACAGAGGCTCCTATATACGTAGCGGGAGGCGTTACGATACGGTGAATGAGGAGGAACAGCCCACAAAAGAAAAAGCCCAAGTGGTCAAGGAAATGAAGGGAAAAACAACCAAACTTGTTAATGAGCCAGTTAACGAAGAGGAGGCCAAGGAGTTTTTAAAATTCCTAAAGCATAACGAATACAGTGTGGTGGAACAGCTACGTAAATAACCAGCCCACATTTCAGTGCTGACCTTGCTTCTAAGCTCGGAAGTTCATTGTAGCGCACTAATAAAGGTCTTAAACGAGACATATGTTGCCAATGATATCTCCGTTAACAAGCTGGACCGGTTGGTGAGTAACATAAGTGCCGACAATTATATCTTCTTTAATGATGACGAGATACCACTCGGGGGCATAAGGTCGACTAAAGCTCTGTATATCACCACACGCTGTAAAGGGTATACGCTGCCAGGCGTACTGATCGACAATGGATCGGCCTTGAACGTCTTGCTATTGACCACGCTGAACATATTACCTATAGACAGCTCTCACATGAAGGAGTGCCAGAACATCGTGAAGGCATTCGATGGTACGGAGAGAAAGGTGATGGGCAGAATTGAGGTACCTCTTCAAATTGGGCCAAACACATATGAGGTGGATTTTCTCGTGATGGATATCAAACCCTCATACAATTGCTTGTTGGGGAGGCCCTGGATACATTCAGCTGGGGCAGTGCCTTCCTCGTTGCATTAAAAATTGAAGCTGGTGTCGGAGGGGAGGTTGATAACGATTAAGGTTGAAGAAGATATTATTGGAACTGTGAGCAATAATGCACCCTATTCGGAGACAAATGACGAAGTAATCGAATGCTCATTTCGATCTTTGGAATTTGTTAACGTGACGTTCATCGCTGAGGGAAGCAAAATTCTGGTGCCGAAATTGTCCAAAACCACGAGGATGAGCCTCTAGTTGACGATTGGAAAAAGGGCCCTACCCAGAAAGAGACTTGGGAGACATCTACAAGGAAGGATCGAAACGCCAATGCTGAAAGAAAAGAGAGACCGCTTCGACTTAGGATTTAAGCCGAATGCGAAATAAAGAAGAAGGGAGCTGGAAAAGAAGCAAGAAAGAAGGAGAGCTTGATTAACGGGGAAGGAAATCAAGTGGGAACCAATGATATTCCCCCATATATCGAAAACATTTGTGTCTGGGCGAATCATTCATCCCGAGAGAGACACGCCAATGACGGGAGCTATAGAAGAAAGGCTGAAAAGCTTGGACATCAACGTCATGTACAAAGAGGAGACTGGAAGAGAAAGTTTATTGGACATTGGCCCCTACACACCTAGAAGTGTTCTGGACAACTGGACTGCGGAAGAGATCCCTGTAGTTTTTAGAACGAATTCAGAGTAATGTCCAAAACACACTTATTGCTCTAGGCCTAGGAGTGATAAGGATCTTTTGTGAAATAGGCCGATGTTTAAAAACGTTGTTTCAATAAAATGCACGGTTATTATCATTTTTGAGCAAATGTTATCTCGTCCTTTCAATTCCATTCATAACCATACAAATGATTACTTTCGAATTCTTTTATTCTTGAAACATTCTTCTAAATATTCTTCCATTCGTCATTCATAATCATATCACACAAATAAATGTTTCGAATTCTTTTGATTCTTTGTATCTGCCTTCGTCCTCATAACAGGTCCCCAGATATTAATGATACGAGTGACACTGCTAGCGACTCAGAATTTCCTTTCGAGCAAGATGTGTGTATGGATGATTCTCAGGATTTTGAAGATGACCAAGGCTGTAACCTATCTCCTGATTTGTTGAGGATGGTAGAATAAGACGGGAAACAAATCCTACCTCACCAAGAATCAATCAAAATTATAAGCTTAGAAGAAGGATAAGAGGTGAAGATCAAAACATGTATCACTGCGGAAATGAAGTGAGACCTCATTGAATTACTTCAAGAATTCAAAGATGTCTTCGCATGGTCATACCAAGATATGCCCGGGTTAGACACTGACATCATGGTGCATCGACTTCTCATAAAAGAAG
Source organism: Gossypium arboreum (assembly GCF_025698485.1). Lineage (NCBI taxonomy): Eukaryota > Viridiplantae > Streptophyta > Magnoliopsida > Malvales > Malvaceae > Gossypium > Gossypium arboreum. The sequence goes on from NC_069075.1 coordinate 136,249,096, forward strand.
AGTGTAAGCTAATTCAGCAGAAACTCCGAAGAATGAGGCCCGATGTCTTGCTAAAAATAAAGGAAGAGGTTCAAAAGCAGTTTGACGCTGGATTTTTAAAGGTGGTAAAATACTCAGATTGGGTAGCCAACATCGTCCCTGTCCCTAAGAAAGATGGAAAAGTGCGAATGTGTGTAGACTACAGAGATTTGAATAAAGCCAGCGCAAAAGACAATTTCCCACTACCTCATATCGACACCCTAGTGGACAACACGGCGAGACATTCACTGTTTTCATTCATGGATGGTTTTTCAGGATACAGCCAGATCAAAATGCATCTTGAAGATATGGAGAAAACCACGTTTGTAACCATGTGGGGCACGTTCTGTTACAAGGTGATGCCGTTTGGACTGAAGAATGCGGGGGAAACTTATCAAAGAGCCATGGTAACCTTTTTTCACGACATGATGCATAAAAAAATCGAGGTTTATGTCGATGACATGATCGCAAAGTCTCGAACAGAGAAGTAGCACATACAAGTCTTGAGGAAATTGTTCTTGAGGTTGAGGAAGTTCCAGCTAAAACTCAACCCAGCCAAATGTACCTTCGGAGCTAAGTCTGGAAAGTTGCTCGGATTCGTGGTTAGTGAGAAAGGGATTGAGATCGATCTAGACAAAGTTAAAGCCATACAAGAGTTATCCCCGCCGCGCACTCAAAAAGAAGTTTGAGGCTTTCTAGGAAGATTAAATTACATTGCTCGGTTCATTTCACAACTGACCGAGAAATGTGACCCTGTCTTTCGCCTTCTCAAGAAACATAACCTAGGCGAATGGGATGAAGAATGCCAAAAGGGCTTTCGACAAGGTAAAATAGTACTTATCCAACGCCCTGGTGCTGATGCCACCTAACCCCGATAAGCCGTTGATACTGTATTTGGCGGTATTCGAAAACTCCATGGGATGCCTTTTGGGTCAGCATGATAAGTCAGGAAGGAAAGAGAAGGTCATTTACTATCTTAGTAAAAAGTTTACAGAATGTGAGACAAGGTACCCGCCGATAGAGAAGTTGTGTTGTGCCCTAATTTGGACAACCCGAAGGCTGAGGCAGTATATGTTGTATCACACCACTTGGCTCATCTCAAAATTGGACCCCTTAAAGTACATGATGGAGTCAACAGCTTTGAATGGAAGGATGGCCCGATGGCAGATTCTGCTCTCCGAATTCGACATAGTTTATGTGAATCAGAAGGCAGTAAAAGGGAGTGCAATAGCAGATTTTTTGGCTAGTAGAGCTTTGGAAGACTACGAGTCTTTGAACTTCGACTTCCCGAATGAAGACCTAATGTGTGTTGCTACCACTGAAGAAGGTGCTCTGGAAAAACTTCCTTGGAAACTAAACTTTAATGGGGCATCAAATGCTGTGAGCAATGGAATCGGGGGCGTCTTAGTATCCCCAAGCAGAGATTATTATCCATTCACTAGTAAATTGGATTTTGATTGTACGAATAACATGGCGGAATATGAAGCGTGCATCATGGGTATCCGCGCAGCCATAGAACGTAAGATTAAAGTGCTAGAGGTGTATGGGGATTCTGCGCTAGTGATTTATCAACTCAAAGGAGAATGGGAAACCAAAGACCCCAAGTTGATCGATTATCAAAAACTGGTCCTTGAATTGGTTAAAGAGTTTGATGACATCACCTTCCACTACCTTCCACGGGACGAAAATCAGATGGCTGATGCTTTGGCTACCTTAGCCTCCATGATCAATGTGAATAGACAAGAAGACGTCAAACCCATCCAGATGAGCATTTATGAAGTTCCGGCCCACTGTTACAATATTGAAGAAGACGAAGAGAAAGATGATCACCCTTGGTATCACGATATATTGCAATATGTGAAGAATCGTGAATACCCGGACCAGGCAAGCAAGAATGACAAAAGAAAGCTAAGAAGATTGGTCATCGACTATGTCCTAGATGGGGATATCCTGTACAAAAGAAGAAAGGATCAAGTGCTACTAAGATGTGTAGACGCTGTAGAGGCTAAGAAAATTTTGGAAGAAGTCCACGAAGGTGTCTGTGGGACACACGCTAATGGCTTTACAATGGCCAGGAAAATTATGAGATTCGGGTACTATTGGTCCACCATGGAAGGAGACTGTGTCAACTACGCTAAGAGATGCCATAAGTGCCAAATCTATGGAGACAATATTCATGTGCCTCCTTCACCGCTGCATGTCATGGTTTCTTCATAGCCATTCTCTATGCGGGGCATGGATGTGATTGGACCAATATCGCCGAAAGCTTCCAATGGGCATCGGTTCATCTTTGTGGTTATCGAATATTTCACCAAATGGGTAGAAGTCGCTTCGTATGCTAGTGTGACAAAATCAGAAGTGAGCAAGTTTCTGAAAAAGGAGATCATATGTCGATATGGAATGCCGGAGAGGATCATATCTGACAATGCATTAAACTTGAACAATAGTACAATAGCGGAAGTCTGCAGTCAATTCAAGATCAGACATCACAACTCGTCACCATATCGCCCGAAGATGAATGGGGCAGTGAAAGCGGCCAATAAAAACATTAAGAAGATTGTGGGAAAGATGACCGAAACCTACAGAGACTGGTATGAGAAGCTACCATTTACCCTCTTTGCGTATCGAACATCAGTTAAAACCTCAACTAGGGCAACCCCTTTTTCTTTGGTCTACGGAATAGAGGTAGTGTTGCCGATTGAAGTCGAGATCCCGTTCCTTCGAGTGTTGTCGGAGTTAAAATTGGAAGAAGCCGAGTGGATCCAATCTTGATATGATCAATTGAACCTAATTGAGGAAAAAAGGCTAAAAGCTATTCGTCATGGTTAGATGTACCAAAAATGAATAATGCGGGCTTATGATAAAAAGGTTCGCCCTAGAGAATTCCACGAGGGAGACGTGGTTTTGAAAAAGATCCTTCCCATACAGAAGGATTTTCGAGGGAAATGGATGCCTAATTGGGAAGGGCCTTACGTGGTGAAGAAAGCTTTCTCTGGAGGAGCATTGATCCTAGCCGAGATAGACGGTAGAAACTTGCCTAATCCTATAAACTTGAATTCAGTCAAGAAGTATTTTACCTGAAAGAAGAGGGGCCAGAGTGAAAACCCGTAAAGGCCGCTCTGAGATTTTCAAAAAAAAAAAAACAACCGGAGAGGCCAAGGTGAAAACCCGCAAAGGGCACTTTGAAACCAAAGGGGCTTTTGAGTTGAAAACCCGAAAATGGGCAGCTCAAATTTTGAATATGGGGCATATGGTAGTATTGTCCTTCCAAAATCAACAAGATAGAAGAACAATACACCTTGGAGCATCAACAAAATACGCAGAATCTCTTGAATACACATTTGGTTCGAATGAGCCTTTGAGAAATTAGAATAGTGAAACTCGTGCTGCGATATCTGGGGCACCTTTTTCTCATTTTTGCACCTTATCAGATTCATATTCCTATGTATTCACATCAAAATTTTGTTTAATAAAATGCCATTTGTCCATTATGATAATCTCTTTCGAGCATTTTTGTTGAAATCGAAATTTTTGGACATGTAATATTCACACAAAAGACGTTATGCATATTACTTTGGAAAGTCTCTAAATAGTACAAGGACCTTAAACAGGGCCACTAGTCAGGACTAACCAGGTTCAAAGTTGAAAAATATTGGAAAAAGAAAAATCCAAATTAGGACTATTTCTTCAAATTTTCTGTCAGAGATAACGGCTAAGTAAGAAGACGCGATAGCACATCAAAGACAGAACCCGAATGAATCATGAGCAATATACCTTAAGCGTTTAAAGAGGGATTATTCTCATAGCACTTCTACATTCATAATCATTCATTTAGTTAGGAGCACTTGATTCATTTCGATCATAGCATTCTAATTATCTGACATAAACGCCACATCTAGTTAGGGACATTTGATTCATCTCGATCATAGCATCCTAATTGCTTGATACAGGAAACCAATTCTACAAATCATGTCTTTGGAAGACAGTGTAGTGACATTGGCGAATCTTACAGATCCTGTTTCCCTGAAGTTGCAGTGGAGCAGATCGAAGACAACGAATCTTAACTTTCTGAAGTCGCAGCTAAGCAGATTTAAGTCACTAACCTAGCTCCCTAAAGTTGTAGTAGAGTAGGTTAAAATTTTAGATCTCGTTTCCCTGAAGTTGCAGTGGAGCAGATCGAAGACAATGAATCTTGACTTCCTGAAGTTACAGCGAAGCAGATTTAAGTCACTAACCTAGCTCCCTAAAGTTGTAGCGGAGTAGGTTAAAATTTTAGATCTCGTTTCCCTGAAGTTGCAGTGGAATAGATCAAAGACAACGAATCTTAACTTCCTAAAGTTGCAGCGAAGCAGATTTAAGTTACTAACCTAGCTCCCTAAAGTTGTAGTGGAGTAGGTTGAAATTTTAGATCTCGTTTCCCTGAAGTTGCAGTAGAGCAGATCGAAGACGACGAATCTTGACTTCCTGAAGTTGCAGTGAAGCAGATTTAAGTCACTAACCTAGCTCCCTAAAGTTGTAGTGGAGTAGGCTGAGAAATATAGATTTTGTTTCCCTGGGATTGCAGTGGAACAGATCAAAGACGATGAATCTAGGCTTCTTAATGTTGCAATGAAGCAGATTTAGATTATCGCCCTAGCTCCCTAAAGTTGTAGTGGAGTAGTCTGACGATTGCAGATCTCGTCTCCAGTGGAGCATATCGGAGAAAACGAGCCTTAAACCCCCTAAGTAGTAGGGCAACAGGCTGAAGATTGCAAGATTTCGTCTCCCTGAAGTTGCAGTGGAGCAAAATCAAAGTCACAATCATTATATCTCTGAAGTTGCAGTAGAGCAGGATAGAAACACACGAACCATGTCTCCCTGAAGTTGCAGCGGAGCATATTGAGGCTACTTGAAGAAAAGAAGCACCAAGAAGTCGAAGCTTAGTGGGCCCTGGCAAAATTGGCCCATTTATAGTCTTTGCTCTATTATCGTTCCACGACAATGAGCAAAGAGGGGCAGCTGTAATGGGCCAAATTTGCCCGGCCCAAATAAACCAAAAAAAAAACATAAATTAAACAAAATTATAACAGTCCCTTAAATACTTTAGTCCAATTACAAAAAACCAGTAGCCCCATAGCCCAAATATAAGGGCCCACTAACTGGAATAGACCCAAACAGCCCGAAACCCATGCTCAGCATTGGCAAACCCTAGGGCAAAAGGGGTCCTCGAGTCGCAGCAACCTCAGCAGCCTCCAGGCACCGTACACTCTTCCTGGCACCATGCACGCTCCCGTACACACGCCGACACCACCCCGTATGCCCCGCACCAATTTGCCAGCGCATGTCCTCTGTTCCGTACTTGCGAACAAGACAAACACAGTAATAAACAGAGACAAAATAGAAAATATTATTTTTCTTTTATTTGTTTTTCTTTCGTTTCAGATATAAAGCCAGAAAATGTTCATTGTAATGGGGGGGACGCACATTTACGCAACAAAAATATACAAACAGATACTGTAAAGAGAGATTTTTTTACGAACACAAGCAATACGAATACGCACAAAAAAAAAAGCAGAGGTGATTTATTTTCTTCCTCGAATCCTCTTAGTTTTCCATATATCATCGCGTTTCTGGTTTGGGGGGTCATTCACCATTATCGTTTTGAAAATAAAGAGATGAACAAAGGAACGGTGAAAGAGGAGCTTACCTTGCGAAGCTAACCGTCGTCCCCCTTTTACTTCGTCGAAATCGAAGTCTGAATGGGGGTTTCAAAGGCGAAAACCCCTCTTTTAGGGCTCGAATGCGCAGACCGTCACTCGTAGTGATGAATTAGTGCTAAAATGAGCACTTGGAGGTTGATTGAGCAACGAGAGAGGGGAAGGGGCTAGGGTTCGGCCGAATGACTCAGTCTTCAGCCCTTTTAAAGGGTTAAAAGCGACGCCGTTTCAAGCTCATTACAATGGCTCAAAAACGACGTCATCGGATGGAGCTCCGACCCGATCCGTTTAGTCGCCTGACGACTGCAGCGTTTGCTGCAAGAGGGTCTATTACTGACATCGGTCCATCCCTGTTGCACCATGTTTCGTTTGGCTCTCATTTATTTTTTTATTTTTATTAATTTAGCTATGTAATTTATACACGTTTGCAAATGGACCCGTGCTTGAATACAGCCTTTTGGGATCTGGTATATTGTCAGTTTTAGTCCCTAAATTGTTTCGCGCATGGACTATTGGTCCCTCCTTTGCTTTTTGTTTATTTTCAATTTTACCTTGTGTGTTTTAGTTTAATTTTAATTAGGTCTTTTATTTTATAACTTTATAATTTCTTTTATTTACTTACTAGTATATTTTTAAGCACTATGACAATCTTTTTAGTGTTATAAATTTGTTTTTTGTAAGATTATTATCATACTTGTATATCTTGAATGTTTATTTCTTTAGTGTTATTAGGCATATATATGTTTTACAAAAATCCTAATGCTTCATACATACAATGTTTTATTCTAATTATGTATTTTTGCATATACTTTGTCACGATAATACATTTTGTTTATACACATGTTTTCCATAAAATTATCTTTCCATTTGCCTATATTAGTACATATATTCGGCATATATATATATATATATTTCATTAAATCTACACATTATCGTTCTTTAGGAATTTACATGTGTTCTCTTTGAAATTTGTATATACTTATACACATTAATACCCTTTGTTATTTTAATAGATTTTATTTTAAAACACCTTTAGCTTTGTAATTTACCAAACATTTTCTATATATATGAAATAATGTTAAGAGCTTTTAATTATAAAATTATTATCGTTATCCATGTTTTTATTTTTTATATTATATTGTTTTTGTGTTTTATATAGCCTATTATTTAAATATTTTGATATGAGGATAGGTATGTTTTTTAAAACCAATTTAAAATTATATATATGTACTAATTTTAATCTTATTCTTTTATAAGTTTATATGTACATTTTTTTATAAATCTATTTTGGGACTCATGTTTTTGTCATATATTTTTTGTATCATATATTTTTTGTACTATCATATATTTTGTTAAATTTTAAATAAATTCATGTTTAAAACATGTTACATGTAATTTGATTCAAATTTTTATTCTATAATATCTGTTCCAAAAAAATCATATAGCTATCTATAGCTTTCATGCAAATATGTCGACTTATGTATGGGCCCATTTATTCGTTATTATTTAAAAATCATTTTATAGCGCATTGGTTTCTAATTGCTATATTATTTTTCATATCTTGTATTGGTTAATCTATATCATATGTTGTTTATTATTGTGGCATACTATCGTATGTTTTGTTTCGCTTGAATGGTTGTTATATTATCATCTTTGTCATTGTATTATTATCCTCCATGTGCTATTGTAATCGGGTTGCGTTTTTTTAGGATTAGCTATACTTTTTTTTATTTCATTAATCGATTGTATCTCATATGCACGTTTACCCCATCCACCGATTTTATTTGATTTTCGAAATGTAGTTTTATAAAATCCAAATTTTATGATTAATTTCGTCCTATTTCAAATTGAATTAAGCTCTATAATCATTCATCCAAAAATTCTTCAAAACGAAGACGAAATTTGATGTTCGACAATTTGCGGAATCGTGCCCTAACGTGTTGGGTTGAAATTTCGCATTTGCTCAAGATAATCGAATTTCCCTTTGAAATTTTATTCATATCTTTTAAAATCCCTTAAACGAAGATGAGATTTGATGTTCGGCAATTTGCGGAATCGTGCCCTAACGTGTTGGGTTGCAATTTCGCATTTGCTCAAAATAATCGAATTTCCTTTCGAAATTTTATTCATATCTTTTAAAATCCCTTAAACGAAGATGAGATTTGATGTTTGGCAATTCGCGGAATCGTGCCTTAACGTGTTGGGTTGCAATTTCGCATTTGCTCAAAATAATCAAATATCACATTAAAATTTCGCTCGTGTCTTTTAAAATCCCTAAAACGAAGGCGATATGTGGTATTTGGCATTTCGTGGGATCGCGCCCTAACGTGTTGAATAGCAATTTCTCGATTGTTTAAAGTAATCAAATATCCCTTCAAAATTTCACTCGGCTCTTTTAAAAATCCTTTAAAATGAGGGCAATACTCGGTGTTTTATAATTCGAGAATCATGCCTTATCGTGCTGGGTTGTGATTTCTCGTTTGTTCAAAACAATCGAGTATTCCTTCAGGTCTCTATTCATAATTATTAAAAACCTTTCAATATGAAGGTGTTGTTCGATGTTTGGCAACTTGAGAATCGAGCCCTATCGTGCTGGGTTGTGCTTTTTCATTTGCTCAAAACCATCAAGGATCCTTTCGAAATTTCACACTTATTTTCTAAGGTAAGGCAATGGACAATGTTTGAAAAATCGAGGAATCGTGCCCTACTGTGCTGGGTTTCTGTTTTTCGTTGGACCAAACAGTTGGGCATCCTTTTGTTAATTTCAAAATTGTAGACTTTCGGACGTCGAAACAAGAAGATTTTGGTAACCCACTCGGTTATTTAAACGTTATTGATAAGAACCATATTTTAAAAACATTTTTTAAGCTTTGACATAAGGACAGTATTTAATCAATTTGGTACCAATTTTGGACGTAGTAAGGGTGCTAATCCTTCCTCATGCGTAACCGACTCCCGAACATATTTTCTCACATTTTCGTAAGACCAAAATCATGTTTTAATAAATCAAAAAATGTTTTATTAAACTCACCTCATCTTTTAAGTGATCCGATCACACTAAAATAGAAGATCGGTGGCGACTCCATATTTCTATTTTCCAAAAAGTCGATCCCCCTCGTATTTTTATCAAATTTATTTTAATCGAGGGATGGTTTCGACATACATGTTAATTTTTTTTTATTTAGTTGTTTTTTTAAATTATTTATATATATATGTCCTTAATCTATTGCGTACATAACTTAATTCCTAAGATTATGCGTTATTATATACCTTTGCATACCTTTCTTTACATTTCATACATTGTTTGAATTTATCTTTATTTTCCACTTATTGCCAATTGTAAATAAATGTATTTTTCCAAATCGTTTTGCATATTATTTGATTTAAACATCTTCATTTTGTAGTATCTATTTTAAAATTATTTATATATTCATAGTTCCTATAAATTATCTTAAATTCTAACATGTGTTGTTTGCTCATCAATGCATCATTCTTTAGGAATTGTTTTGAATCATATCGATTTTATGTTGTTTAGTATCTCATGGGTCAATTGTTTTTACATTACTTTATGTATATTTGTTGTATTGTTATTCTCCATGCATGATTGAAATTGGGTTATATTTTTAGGTTAGTTATATTTAATTATTTATTTTGTTAGTTGATTAAATAAGACACATTATCCTCATTCATCAAGTAATGTATCTTATGTGTATATATTATCCCATATCATTGTTTTCCACTTGGTTTACGAAATGTGGTTTTATAAGGTCCAAATCTTTAAGATTAATTTCATTTTATTTCAAGTCGAATTAAGGAGTTTTAAGCTAGTTTTATAATTATTCATTTAAAAATTCTTTAAAACGAAGGCAATGTTCGATGTTTGGCAATTCGGGGAATCGTGCCCTATCGTGTTGGATTGCAATTTCTCGTTTGTTCAAAATAATCGAATATTCCTTTGAAATTTCACTCATGTCCTTAGAAATTCTTTAAAACGAAGGAAGTGTTCGACGTTTGGCAATTCGGGGAATCAGGCCCTATCGTGCTGGGTTGCAATTTCCCGTTTGTTCAAAATAATCGAATATCCCTTTAGAATTTCACTCATGTTTTCTAAACTCTAAGATAAAGCAATGTACAACGTCTAGAAATTTGAGGAATCGTGCCCTACTGTGCTAAGTTTCGGTTTTTCATTGGACTAAATAATTGGGCATCCTTTTTTAATTTTCAACATATAAACTTTTGGAAGTCGAAATTTATCGTGTTTTCGAGGGTATAAAGGATCGTGTCCTATCGTGCTGGATGTGATGCTGTATTCCTCTGAAACAAGAGAATTTTGACGACCAACTTGGGCTATTCAAATATTTATAAAAGGAACCACATTTCAAAAATATTTTTAAATCTTAGACATAAGGACATTATTTAATCAATTTGGTACCAATTTTGGGCGTAGTGAGGGTGCTAATCCTTTCTCATACATAACTGACTCCCGAACCCGTTTCCTCAAATTTCATAGACCAAAATCATTGTTTTAGTAAACCAAAACATTTTATTAAAATGACCAAGCTTCTTGGTGACCCAATCACTCCTAAATAAAAAAGATTGGTGGCGACTCCGCGATTTGTTTTCAAAAAGTCGATCCCCATTTTTCTTCAAATCGAAAAAAATGGTTTCGACACATGATGTGGGCATGTTGATCGATTGTGTCCGGATGTTCGACACACAATGCACAGATTAGGTTCACCGGTCTCCCTGACATCCATGTCATTTCGACTTCTCGTCAATTGTGGTCGACCTTTAGGATGTCTACGGAGACTACGGTCAGGCACCATCTCGAAAGCAGGCAGTGGAACTTCCCAGTTTGAGACATCGGGCATTATAGGAAATTCGTTCCCCGATATACGTAATGTGCATTCCAACGTGTAGATCTTGTTTATGAATTGTTCAACATTTAAGTTTGCTCTCGCACACGCTGCATGAACATGCGCACACAAATATCGAAGAGTCTGAAATATCCCACACTCGCATCGTTTGTTTCGCAGATCAACTGCGTACGACCTAGGTGGAAGACCCGAATGACGGCCGATATACTCTTGAACTCGAAAAGTCTCTAAGTCGCGTGAATACAATTTAGTGTTTATTGTTTATGCTCGGCCTCAATCTGCTTAGCTTGTCTCAACCCTATCTTAGGCATCAAAGTTGCCAACCTATAGAATGTTGCCGAGAACACAGCAAAAATCAAGAGATGGCGTGTGCGCCTCAATACAGAGTTGACCGCCTCTACTAGGTTGGTCGTCATCTGCCCATAACGAAACCCGTCATCGTAACTTTGAGTCCATTACCAGTTCTCCATGCTACCTAACCATGTCCGGAGATCTGTTGGTAAAGATGACATCTGAGATTCAAGCCTCGCGAACCTCTGCCTAAATCTTCGTGGTTCTAACTCATGAGCTGCATGTTTAATTTGAAATCATCATTTTAAAAACAACAAAAAATTTGAAAAGTAATTTTTTTAAATAAATACAAACAATTTTTTTTACCCATGTTCACGAGTTCTTTTTTCCAATCTTTATTCTTATAATCTCTATGAAAGTTTGCCGCGATGTGCCGAATGTAATAAAAAGACCTCCACGGAACCCCCGATCGCCTTATCGCAGCAAGTAATCCTTTCGATCTATCTGACATAATGCAAATATTGTCTTCTCTGACAACGTGCCTCCGTAGATTTGTGAGGACTCCACGATGGCGAAAGCGATCGGAAGTACATTTCGGTTACTGTCTTGTGCAACAGCAATCAGGAGTATTTGCGTGTATTTTCTATACAACCATGTCCCGTCCACCTGCACCAACGGCTTGTAGTGAGGGAAGACCCTAACACACTGCTCGAACGTCCAAAACAATCGATGAAAAACTCGTTTCCCTGATTGTATCTCCCTGTCCGGGCCTTTATACGACAATATTTGCAAATCAGTCACTGTCTTGGGCACATACTCCTGCATCCCGGCTATCCATCCTTGATGCTCGTTGTATGACGCATCCCAGTCACCATAAAACTCTCGCATCGCCATTTGCTTTGCCCACCATGCCTTCGGTACGACACTTTATACTTGAATCGAGCTTGCATATCCGCAATAAGGACTGACACTTGAATGATGGACGACTCTTTCACTAAAGGAATGATGCAGTTGCATATAGTTTTTGCATCTAACTTTCCCTAGTCTTGTAACATACGAGCGGACGTGCATGTGTGTGGACCTTCTAGTTTCTTTATCATCCACATCTGCATCCGCTGCATTAACGCGGCTCGGACACGCCATTTACAACCACTTGACGCTTTCCAACATTCTCCTACCTACAAAGACTACGTCGACTTCGTTACTTTATAATCCACACCTAACTTCAAGCTAAGTTGTTTTATAGCATGTAAACTGTCTTTTTTGTTATCAAATTGTTGTCCTACAAACAACTCTTCATCGTCGAATTCTTCGTCAGGTAGGTAAGCCGACACAATACTTGTGTATTCTGGGAACTTGCATGCTAGCCCCGCATCAGGATCCACGTTGGTCATGAAAGACCCCAAATTATTTCTTATAACTATACCAGGGCCCGTGTTCCCGGCCGAATGGGGGTTTACATTTTCACCCTCCACCGGCCCTTCCTCGTCTATGTCTTCAGGGATGTCATCCAAATTGAGGTCACTAAAATCATCGTTTGGATCACGGTGGAACTGATCATCATTATCGAACCCTTCATCACCATCTTCTATGGTGGCCAACACCTCTGGATGGATCTCTAAACGAGGACACGGGTTTGGGATGTTATACGAACATCCGCCGGTGTTTGGATTTTCGGGAGTTGGCATTGACCGTCCAAAACCCAATTGATCTTCCCAGGAGACGTTAAGATCAAAATCAATTCCAGAGCCCTGGCTTGCTGGAATTACAACTTGAATCGGATCTGGTTCAGCTATTTTCACGAACAACTCAATCGGGTTGGGATTTTCTATCTCAGGAGGGCAATAAATTGCTATCATTGTCCCTAGATTATCATCATCTTCAAGCTCTATTTCTGAGAACTTTAGCGGATCAGTTGAAACTGGAAATTTGTAAAATAGTCTTAACATTTGCTTTCCGCAACGGCTTGCTATCTTTGTACTGATTTTTCGTTTTAAATCCAACAACGAAACATGTCTGTTGAATCTCATTCCTATTTTTTTCCGACTTCGAAATACACAGCTTTCCTCAGTTGTATTTATCATTTCTCCATCTAAATGAACATAAACAAATAAAATTTGAGAATTCATCTTAAAAAATTTTTGCTTTCTTCTCAACAAAGAAAAAACTAAATTTTTTTTGAAAAAAACTAAAATCTTAAAAAGCAAACAAAAACTCAAATTTAGTGCCGGCCATTAACAGGCCAGCTCCAAAAAAATTTGAATTTTTTTTAATACTGGTGTCGGCCATTGATAGGCCAGCATAAAAAAAATTCAAATTTTTTTTAATATTGATGTTGGCCATTGACAGGCCAGCACCAAATTTTTTTTGAAAACTCGTATTCTGGTGCCGGCCATTGACAGACCAGCACAAAAAAATTATTTTTTTAATACTGGTGTCAGCCATTGATAGGCCAGCACCAAAAAAATTTAATTTTTTTTTAAATTATTGTTGCCGGCCATTGACAGGCCAGCACCAAAAAAATTTGAATTTTTTTTTAAAATACTGGTGCCGGTCATTGACAGACCAGCACAAAAAAAATTTAATTTTTTTTTAAATTACTGGTGCCGACTATTGACAAGCCAATACCAATTTTTTTTAAAAAAAATTGTATTCTGGTGCCGGCCATTGACAGGCCACCACCAAAAAAAATTGATTTTTTTAAAATTACTGGTGCCGGGAATTGACAGGCCAGCACAAAAAAAAATCCTTTTTTTGAAAACTCATATTTTTGTATATCAATATGATACGGTTTGAAAAAAAAATACCCTGATGCCAGCAATTGACAGGCCAAAACCAAAAAAAATTAATTTTTTGAAGCCTGACACAATCATCAGGCAATCATGTGTGCAAAATACGAGTTGGTGCCGACCATTGACAGGCCGAAATTCCAATCTACTATTCATTTCAGGTTATTTTGGTGATTGTTTTTGAACCTGAGTCATTTTTATAAATATAAAAAATTTTTAGATCAGTTTAATAAAATAACCACATATTAATTAGATTTACTATTTTAAGTATCCTAAAAAATTCTATTTAAAAAATTTAACTATGCCAACATTGGCATGTTTTTAAATGATTTTTCAACAATGATATTATCTAAAAAGAAGGCTTGTCTAATGTATTCAGTCGGTGAACTTCACTAGACTACATTCGATATCATTCTCATCGATTAAATAATGCTCAATTAACCTCCTCATTACTAGTTGAAGACAATATTGAGCCCCACAATTTCAATAGTAACTTCAGTATGGCCACATCTTTCAGGGTGATTGTCACTTCACTATAAAGAAAGTGGAAGCTAAGAGCCTCCTGTTTTTACCTTTTAATCATGGTTGTAAGCAATGACAGCCACATTAAAATGTGAGGTACTTTAGCTATCTTCAAAAAGCTCGCTAACTCTAGATGTGCTTTTTAGTCCAGCATGTTGTTCATTTGGAATAAGAGAATATATTTTTTTGTCGAATCCAAAGAGTTTGTTCTTCAACCTAGTAAGTATATGCAAACAAAAATAATCACTATTTTACATTCAACATAATACAGAATTTAATACTAAAATCAAATATTAACAAACAAATGATATTAACTTAAATAATATGTTAATAAAAATTAGGGCATATTATAAAATTGGTTGTAATAGCTCAAATTCGCCGGCCTTAAACTAAAATAAAAATAAAAATAAAAATAAAAATAAAACAAAGTTCAAGTCCAGTATAAAATTACAAACATATAATTTAGCCCAATCAGAATGGCCCATTACTTGAAAAGATTTAAGGTCCATCTATAAGCTTGACTCATATGGAAATATAATCTTTAAGGATATGCAATCTTAGATATGATATGCAATATTAGATATGATACAATCTTAGATATGATATGCAATCTTAGATATGATATGCAATCTTGAAGATATGATTTTGTAATCTTGGAGATTTAATTTGTAGATATCCTTTAATCTTAACCGTTGATGTAATTGATCTGTACCGTTGGATTTGGGGAGGCTTAACTATAAATAGATGCCTCTCCCTTCATTGTAAATCACTTGAGTTTTGGGAAACAATAAGAATTCTTGAGAGCATTCACTCAAATTTCTCTCCCTCTTGCGTTCTTACTCTCTGTGGTTTGTTCTTATTTTATTCTTCGCTCTATCTTAATTTTTCAACCTTTTTTATTTTAATTTTTCATTTTTCAAATATGTATATTTATTCCTATCTTTTATACATTTGATTATGTATTTTACATATTATAATATTTAACCTTTTATATAGTTTATTTTCAAATATATATTTTCTATGCATGTATATATATTATATTATCATTTCATGTATTTTGAACTCTTGCATTATATTTTTATAATTTGTAAATGTTCTATTTATTCATTTTTTTAGTGTATGTCATTTATCTTATTTGTGCATAGTTTTATTTTTTTATATGCTATGTTTAATTATTTCTTTTATGTGCTATTTTATGATATATATTGTTGTATAATTTTTGCATGTATTATGTTTTTCTTTTAGTTTACTCATGTTTTTATTTGTTTATTATCTTATATTTACCCTAGTATGATTTTTTTCATTAAACGTATGTTCTGTTATTTAGTTTTGTCTTAATGATATTATTTATGTTTGTATGGAAATGTTAGAATATTTTATACATCTATGCTTCATGATGCATTAATATGTCATCTTAAAACGTCATTTAAAATAATATTTCAAGGGTTTTTTTTTAAAAAAAAATAAAAGGCAATGCTTGATGTTTGGAAACTTCGAGAAAGGTAGTGCCCTAACTTACTGGGTTACGATTTTTCTCGTTGAATTCGAATAGTCAAGCACCCTTCTAAGTGATTTTGAGTTTTCAAAATTTAAACAATTATTTTGAGATTTCAAAACACAGTGTCCTAACTTACTGGATATGGCGTTTTGTTGTTTCGAGATAGAAATTTTCGAAAGACGAGCTTAGTTTCGAAGGTTTAAAAATGTTGCATCCTAACTTACTGGATGTGATGTTTTGACTCGTTTGAAATAAGTGAGCCTTAATTTTTAAAATTGAGACATTCTAATTAAAAGAGGTTTGCATCTTAAAACTTTCAAATTTCTGACATTAAAGACACTTGATGATCAATTAGGTACCAATTTTTAGGCGTTACGAGGGTGCTAACCCTTCCTCGTACGTAACCGACTCCCGAAATCGTTTTCTCGACTTTTGTAGACCAAAATTAAATGTTTTAAAACAAAACATTTTATAAGGTGATCTAATCACACCTAAAAAGATTGGTGGCGACTCCCGTTTTCGTTTTTCTTAAAGTCGATTCCCATTTTCCAAAACTCGATTTAAAAATGGTTTCGACATTGGCCATCTAACTATTATAAGTTTTCTTTTTAGGCACTAAAAAATAAAAATTTTCATTTTAGCTGCTACCGTTAAAAACATTTTCATTTTGGTCACCCGCTGTTAATTCAATGCTATTTTACACTCATTTTAGGTGTCGAAACCATTTTTAAAAAAAAGGGATTTTTGAAAAACGAGAGATCAAATTTTGGAAAACAA
This sequence comes from Gossypium arboreum, assembly GCF_025698485.1. NCBI lineage: Eukaryota > Viridiplantae > Streptophyta > Magnoliopsida > Malvales > Malvaceae > Gossypium > Gossypium arboreum. The sequence goes on from NC_069075.1 coordinate 136,265,564, forward strand.
AAAGGAGAGTCGCCACCAATCTTTTAAAGTGTGATTGGATCACTATATAAAACGTTTTGGTCTACGAAACTGTGAGAAAATAGGTTCGGGAGTCGGTTACGTTCGAGGAAGGATTAGCACCCTCGTAACGCCCAAAATTGGTACCAAATTGAATAATTTTGTCTTAATGTCAGAATTTTGAAAATTGTAGCACCCCAAACCCGGCCCAGAAGTTATGGCCGAATCCGGCATGCCACATAAAAAACGTTAAAAAAAATCCATTCTAAGTCCAGAAAATCGTACTTAATGCAAAAGATTAATTCATTAAGGGTTAAAGTGAATGGAAGTGTGTGCACCGTAGGAAACCGGAAAAGAGGTGGTGAGTCCATCTGATTTGTTTAAGTACCAAGCTCCTTCGGATCCAATCCTAGACATGCATCGCCATTGCCACACCTTAACGTCATGGATATTTCTAGGAAACCGATTTGATTAAGTCATTTTAGGAAAAGTGATTAATTTTGGAAAATACTTTCATTGCGGAAGCTTTGCTTGTTGTCGTGTTATTTTGAAATCAACTGTTGTTTTTGAAAACGCGCCTAAAGCTATCCAGTTTCAACAGTTAAAATAAGTAATACCTATTTTAGTAATACATATTAAAACCATAAAAATAAATAAGCGGCGTTATTACATTTAAAAGCCCAAAACCTCAAACGTAATTAAAAGGATGTCCAGTTCACGGAAGAAAATCAAACTTTGAAGCGGTGGCCACTCCGAATTCCCTCATGCCCAAGCCCACTATGGTTGGGGATTTCTGCGTGGATGAAAATAAAAGAGGTGAGTTTGGGAAACTCGTGTGTAAGGAAAACCCATTCAAAGTCCAAGTCACTCAAGCCCATTGGGCCTAAGCCCATTCAGTGCAGATGGTCTGGCCGAGCCCTTTTCAGATTATAATAAACGGGCCTTAGCCCTTATTCAGATAATAAAGATGGCCCATAGGCCCATTTCAAAATACATGCAACATCAATAACATATGCAAGCCCATTTGGGTAATAGTGATCTTGGGCCAAAGCCCTTTTTCATTATAATAAACGGGCCTTAGCCCCTTATTCAGATAATGTGATGGCCCATAGGCCCATTTCAAAATACATGCAACATCGAAACAGATGCAAGCCCATTTGGGAGACTACTCAACCCACCAACCACTACACTCCACCGTACCAGCCATACACTCCATGTGGGATAGCTCAACCCACCCACCCTAACACTCCACGATTAAACATTGTCGCTCGGTTATCGATAAATTGAGGCAAAGCCTCTAGTACGTGGACAAGCCACTTTCAGTACTTCCTCGTCAATATCCCAATCCCATGCATCAGATAATAACAACATGGCATGCAATAAATAACAACATCAAACATGTATTTAAGTCAATTTAACCCTAGGGTATTTCGATAATTTATCTTCTAGGGTAAACGTAAATTTTCCACTTTTAAAGGTGTTTCAGTAATTTATCTATTTTAGGGTTTTTCATGCATATTCCTACTTTTCACGTGCTAACAGAATCACGTACCGAGGGTTCTTACCGAATTGGGCCCGATTGGCCCATCATTCCAATTTTGGCCCATTAAGCCCAAAAATATCGAGGGCACGTAAATCATGCACTTTGCAGTCCAAATTTTGCAGCTTACCAAAAACATTAATCGATTTACCTTACGAGCATTCGCTTTTTCGCAAATCTACAAAATACCGGTTTTCGGCATTTTGGCTTTTCGCTTTTGCCGATCTAGACTAAGAAAGAGGGTGTTAGTTACACACTCGCTTTTGCGATGATATCTCGACGAGATCCACACGAACCGCCTACAATTGGATTACTAACACGTTAATCTAACTATTCAAATACGAACTACGATTAATCCCTTACAATATTCGCCAACCACACCTACAGATCATAGTAAGCTTATAAGAAATCAATAAGCAACCCATTAACAAATTTTTGTCAATGTTTACCACATAATCATAATTTCACTGCAAGCTGTCTTCCTGAGCAACAGTCACTAAATCATTTATAACTGGAGCTACAAAACTCCAAATCAAGTTCCGTTAATTTTCCTTGAAAATAAACTCATATATCTTCTATCCATAAAATTTTCAGAATTTTTGGTTTAGCCAATCAATACCAGATTTTTCTCAAAGTTTCCCATGTTTCACTGTTTGACTAATCTGACCACTCTTCATTACGAATCAAATTTCTCATTGTACAGAATTCAAAATATGTTCTCGTTTATTCCATTTGAAACTAGACTCATTAAGCTTTAATTACATAATTTATTAAGCTTCTAATTCATCTCCCACAATTTATGGTGATTTTCCAAAGTCACATTACTGCTGCTGTCTCAAGCAGATTTATTACCAAATCACTCTTTCATACACCTATCTTGCATGCATGTTATTTAAACATGTATATCACCAATCAATCATCACATATCTATGATTTTTACTTAAGCATAATCTCCATTTCATCATTTTAAAGCACAACATGTTAGCCGATTTTTCCCTTTAGCATCTAAGGCACATGCATGCTCATTTGTTTGGCTCAACTTCACCTATCTTCCATTTTTCATCAAAAGAACATCAAACAACAACCATTTCCTTCATTTTAATTCATGACTAAATGCTCACAACACAACTAAAAATCAAAATATGCTTCAAGAGTTAAGATAGAATCAAAAAGAACTCATGAACATCAAGATAGAAGCAAACTACCATGAACTTACCTTCAATTTTCTTCCCCACGTGACCGAACATTTAAGAGCTTTCTCCTCTCCTTTCTCTTCTCTAACTTTAGGCTAGGATGAACAAAGATGGACAAAACTTTGTTCTTTTCACCCCTTTTTCTTTTAATAAAACTTCATATTTCATCCATTTAATTCTTTAATACAAAAGACATGAATTTCTTATCATGAAACATTTACCTAAACCATTATCATGAAACATTTACCTAACCCATTATCATGGAATATTTACCTAATCCATTGTCATGAAACATTTACCTAACCCATTATCAATTTGTATCAATTTGTACCATAAATTATGGATATCAAGTGTACATTTTGTCTACAACAACATGATGGCTGGCCACTTCATGTAAAATGGGAGGTTTGTCATGCAAATCCTCCTATTTTGCACTCCTATTTATTTGGCCACTTCAATTTAATCTATAGCATTTTCAAACATTTTCACATAGGTCCTATTTCATAATTTCACCCCCTTTTTCTTATGGAACAAAAATTAACTAAAATTGTCGGGTTCTATCTTAAGCTTGGGCCTTCTAGAGGCCCACAAACATAATTAAACCTATGCCAACATTCACAGAATTCCCAAAAATTGAGGCGTTACAAAAATATTTAAAAAATGAGGTCTCATTAAAACCGTAATAATTCAAATTAAGAGAATCGAGATTCATTTGCTTTGAAAGAGTATTAAATATCGCATCCAGCATAATTGGACACGATATCTTTAAACTTTCATAGCTGAAATCATCTTATGATTTATAAAACTCGCTTAAAAAGGATATTTTAAATATTTGGACAAACGGGAAATTGCAACCCAGCATGTTAGGGCACTATTTCCCGAATTTCTAAATATCAAAACATTGCCTCACTTTTAAAATTCATTTTTTTGAATTAAGTGAGATATAACTTTGGTTTTAAAAAATAATGATGTGTCTTGCATATTACCAAGAATTAAATAAATCTAATTACAATGTACATGTTTTATCATTTCATGCAAATATAGTATAATGTCTTAAAATAATGGCATAAATTACACAATTACATTATTATCATAAATAACATAAATCTTCATGCAAAATACAACGTAGTGCATAATGAATACGACAAATATAAATTGCAATATACATAATGCTTTATGCAAATATAACTTAAATCAACATAAATAATTAATTTCATGCGAATATGTAAAAATATATATAAGATTTAACCTACGAAACAATATCGAAATAAAAGAAAACCAAAATAAATAAGCAAATTATAATATATAAATATAAATCAAATAAAATATAAATAAAGATATTTAGAAATATTTAGAATAATATACAAATAATAAAAGAGAACCCTTTTAAAAAATGATATATGTATAAATCATATTATAAGATTTAACAACTTAATATACTAAGAAATAATGTGTTAATTAATGATATTACATATTCATATAATAATAATAATTTAAAAACATGTATAATTAATATGTAATAAAATAATATATATTTTCATAATAAAATAGTAGTAATGTAAGGAATAACTTACAGCAAGATATATGATATATAATAAAATTTATAAACCAAATACATGTATAATGATATAAACTATATGATAGATAAAATATAATAAAATAAATAACATATAGTAAAAATATATGACACATAATAAAATATCAATATAATAGAATAAATAATATATATTTAAAAAATAACATATAATAAAAATTTATAAAAAATGTATATAATATTATAGGTAATATATATTAGTTTTCATATAATAAATGTTTATAAAATAAATAATACATATATCATTTTAAAATAAATTAAATATGTAAAAAAATCAATTTAATTTAACAATCTAGGGTAAATTACAAATAAATGAAAAATTTCGGGCTTAATTGAAAGGTGTGTTAAATTTGGAGGACTACCTGGGCAATTAGTCTTAATCCCCAAAACGACACCGTTTTTTTAAAAAAATCTTACTATAACAATTGGGACTAAATTGAAACTAGTATAAAAGATTGGGGCAGAATTAAAATAAAAATAAAATGAAATTATGAAGATTAAAAATGCAGAAGGACCTGAAAGGGAAATATCCCTTTTAATTAAAACGCGTAGATCCTTCCGAGGTAAACGGGTCAACGCGCGGATCCTTTACTTAAACGGCGTCATTTTGAGGCTTATGAATTAAGCAAAAACGGCGTCGTTTTGGTTATACTAAATAAGCTAATTTTAAACCTAAAATTCATTTTAACCTTTGTTTTAAAAAAAAAAACCTCCTTCAAAACCTCTGAAGGCCTTCTGAGCTCCGGCTAGTGATCGACCTAGCTCCGACGTCACGCGCCACCACACGCGCGGTCACACACAGCGATCAGTGGGCCCAAAAACTTCTCTTTTTCGTTGGAAACATAGGTAAACCCTCTCCTTTTATTTTTCTTAAAAAATATTTTGTACGAAAGCAATAGTAACCCAAAAACCTTTCGGTATTTTTTTGTTTCATGTATATATGAATGAAATGAAAATAAAATAAAAATGCAGTTCTAATCCGAATAAAATAGAAAATTGAACTTGTATTTTCTTTCAAAATCTTTGTATCCCCCTATTTACACTGTTTTTTACCCATTTATACTGTTTATAGGTGAATCTAAAAAAATTAAATCCCGATTCAGATTCTGATTTATTGACTGATTGCTTGCTTCTTTCCTTTTCTTGCAGGTTTAATAGTGCAATCTTCGGCGGTGGGGCTCAATCCATGCGCCGATTGCGGCGCAACATGGGGTCAGTGTTGCTTCTCTTGTGTGAGGTTTCCAGAAACCCTAGGTCTCCTGGTGTTTCAAGTTTGGGCTTCGTTGGGCTGCTGCTTATTGGGTTTGGGATAGGCTTAGAATTGGATTGGTTTAGTTAGGTATTTGGGTGTAACGGGTATAGGGCTTTTGGGCTAACGGGCCTTGGCTGTAAATGGACTGTTTAAAGGGCCTTTATTTAATGGACTGTTATAAAAAACTATTATTTTTTATTGTTTTTATTTATTTAATTATGGGCCCGGGCAGAAATGGGCTACTACATTAGGCACCCAACTTTAATAAGTTTTCATTAATTTTATTTAAAAACATAAAAAAAATGTATCGTTACATGGAATTGAGTTATTCAGATATAAAAATGAAACCAAATTTTTCCTTGTAATTCAATTTCCTATAAAAATCAGGGTTTTCCCAAGTTATTAAAATAACTAAAATTAACTTTTAAAAGGGAGAAGAAATTAAAGAGATAAAAATGTTTTCTTGTAAAAACCCAATGTTTTCCAATAAAACCTAGGAATAAAATTAAATTGTTTTTACAATTTTAAAAGAATTTATAACGTCAATGCCTAAAATAAAAAATGATTTTTAATGATAATGATTAAATTAAAAATTTTAATTTTTAATACATAAAATAAAAATTTATGAAAGTTAGATGCCAACTGTGTACTTTACCCTAAAAACTACTATATCTAGAACTGCTAGTAATATGATTCCCTTCCTTCACTAGATTGTTAGGGTTTGGAAAGGGTTTTGGCTTAAAAACTCAATGAACTCAATGATGATAAGAGACAATTTTAGTTAGTGTGAAAAAATAGATAAAGGGAGAATTTTTATGGGCATGATAAAAACGAAAATGAAGAACTCTAACATTCATTACAATTGAGTTCCATTTAATGCATTTATTAGCATTAAGTTAACTCCAAATGGTGAATTTTGAAATAAAGAAGGTGTCCATTCAATGCATTTATTAGATTAGGTTTTCCAAACATTTAAATTTTAATTAAAGAAGAATTTGACCCCTCGACCCTCGTGGGTGTCAAGGTCTTCTTGTATTTATTAGGGTTAAATTCCTTGATGGTTAAACTTAAATTCATTAAATTAAAAATAACTCGACCCTTATAGGTGCCAAGATTTTCTTATATTTATTAGGATTTAACTTTCATTGGTCATCACTAAATGTAAACACATTGATTCATTTTACAAGAAACTCAACACTCATACGTGTCAAGGTATTTGAATATGTATTATAAACATTCTTTGCACTTATCATGAATCTTAAGCTTAAAAGATGACGCTACCTATAAAAAACTTGATGTCCATAATTGTCAAAGTAACTCTTAAAAGTGAAATAATGTTTGAAGAAATACAATATAATAAATAATTAAAAAGTTTACAATACTCAAGTAAAAAACCATGTAATAAGAAAGAAGATGCAAGGTGAATCGTAAGTTTTAGAAGTATCTTATACCTTTCATGTCTAAAGTCTTTTTAGTCTAATAGTTGAGTTAATTTTAATTATTATTTGCATGACAAATATTTACTAAATTCGACGGTCTATAATAAAATAAGTTTTCAATCTTTGATTAACAACTTATTTTCCTATTAATTACATGATGGCTACGTTATTCATTAGCAATTAAGGATTTAAATAAATTAGGTTAAAATTATATATATTGTAAAAATAAAAGGTAGGAGTTATCTAGAGATTAAATTTGAAGCTGATGTCAATTGAAGACTTAGAATATAAATCTTTTGTTATTTGTTTTAATCATTAAAATTATGTTAGAACATTGTTGGGAAGACTTTACTTGAATATCATTTCAATTTAAATATGACCATACTTAAATCGTGAAATGGATGAGGATATATATATAATTATAAAAAAAAAAAAAAAATAGGTTTGGCGTTGAGAATGAAAAATGGATTTGAAAAAGTCAATATCTAAGATCCCACTCCTTGGGTTATATAGTCATAGACAAGCTATTGGGACACAACTCACAACAAAATTCTCATAGTAAAGAATTGGATCGCGCCGTCATTATCAATGTCACTGCTCATCAAGTATAAACTAAAAACGAAGGACATTTGATGGCCAAAAATTGAACGAAGAAACATCAGTCATCACTACATAAAAGAAGAGATAGCGTGAACAGCAGGATTTGAACCTGCGCTGGTAAATTTTAATACAGCACCTTTAACTTTGTATGAAAATTATTATTTTTGCTAAGTACTCAAAGCTACAATTCTTCTATTATTCAAAATGTAAGTTTATATTTTAATTTAGTTATTTTTAATTTTTATATATTTTGAATTTTAAAATTTTAATTCAATCTTAAACGGTATATTTTAATTTTAAAATCTTATGTGCTAGACATAAGCCAAGCCAAGTTTCTATTTCGACATAAAAGTGTGTACAATTTCATGTCATTTTAGTTAATAGATTTAATGGTTACCATTTGAATCAAGAGTAAAATTTTAAAATTTAAAAGTATAGAGACTAAAATGATCGAATTGGTGAATATAAACTAAATCTACAACTTACACATAGTAAGAGACTAAACATAGAATTAGGCTTAGAATATTTAATTGCTACCATTTAAATCAATATTAAAATTTCAAATGTTAAAAAATAAAATTACTAAAAGTAACTAAATTAAAATATGGAAACTAAATGTACAACTTACACATAATATATAGACTAATAACAAAAATTGACTGCAACATTTAATTATGAATACTTTAAACAAAAGTTTGTGAATTTAATTTAAATAAAAAATTATTAATTGAGAAAATTAATATTTAAAATAGTGAATATATTATTAATTTAGTAATAATTAAAACAAATAATTTAATAAATAATTCTGGGTTATCATCCTATACATTATAAATATAATTTTTTTAAAATTTTACAAATGGGTTTTAAAAAAATTATTTCAAATTTAATTTATTTATTCATTAAATATCATTAAAAATGTGATAGTTTTGTGTTTTTATGTTTAAAATTTCATTTAGAATGTAAATGATAATAATCTTATATATATACATTAGTTTTAAATATCATAGTACATAAAAGTGTTTATGGGCGGACTAATGTAAGCATAATATTAACATATTTTTGTTTGCTTAACCTTGATCCGACTTAAAATATGGATTTAAAATCTTATCCAAACTTGTTAATATTTGTAAATGGTTAACTTAATCTCATTTTAGGTTTGTCAATATTATTTTTAAAATTCTTTTGATAAATATTTATTTCAATTTTAATTCAAAATTTAATAATTTTAAACAATTTTTCATTTATTAAAATTTTTATATAAACAATTTAACATTTTTAGCAGTTTTACATTATAGTATTACTTATTACTATAGATTTAATTTTTATGTATTAGATATAATATAAACTTAGAAAATGAGCTTGGTTGGGTTGAGCTCAAGCCTTAAATGCTTGAGACCGAGATCAACCCATATTTTAAATGAGCCTAATTTTTAACCCAAACTCATTTTACGAGGTTAATGTTTTTGCTCTAACCCTCCCAAATTTGGATGGGCCTTCGAGTTAAGGTGAATAGCCCGACCATGAACAAGTTTAGCTGTACATGTTTTAAATTATATATATATTTTTAATTCAATAAATTAAACAATATATTATTATTTCATTTAATTAATATAAAATAATATTATTTAAATTGTTTAACATAATTAAATTATTACAACAATAAACAACTTCAAACAATAATTAAAATCTAAGCAAATATAATAATGAAAATTGAACTTCTTTTGAGATTTTTTAAAAGTAGTAATTGAATAAAATAGCTAAATCTTAAATGTCAAGGCATCTATTTTGCAGTGTTTTTTTTTTAATTATTATTATCGATTTGGATAAAAACATAAAAAAAGGTTGCATTGGTTAGTAGGGAAAGCTACAGGTGTTCATATGGTCTGTTTTATAGAAGTATCAACACCTTGAAGAGCAGTTCTGGCAAGATATAGTAATCCTCTCTGCTCTGTGTGATTCCTTCCAATCGCTTGTAGAGTGTTTAGATTTCTCTGAACTTTTTACATGTTACTAATGATTGGATAGTATCCCTAATGGATGGATAAATCTTGTCTTCCTTGAGCATATGCTTTGAGTGATCTTATATTTTACCCATAGTTGGCCGTGGTGGAGGTTAATGTCAGTATCCCTAGTATGCATTTGATTCTGCAAGAAATTCCACTCCATCTAGGTAGGATCTCAGCTCCAACAGAGATGTCATTGATATTCTAAGTCGTTCTGGCCTCATTTTATCATTGATGAAGTTACATTACAAAATTGCAGAAAATGATTTATATTAATAGTTATTCTAAATGGTTTGTAGTCCATGGTGGTACTACAGAAAAAACAGTATACACTGACATTTCTCACGGCGTTTGTTCTAAATTACCACTGAGTATACAACTTTTGGCAGCATTTGTTGAAGATCGCCTTTGAATGTACAACTTTTAGTGGCGTTTTTCTAAGATGTGCTGCAACGTTTATTGTTAAAACGCCACTAACGTGAAAATTGTAAAAAAGAAAGAAAGAAAACTACGTACATAGTTTTTTGGTGTGTTTAGTGGCGCTTTTAAGTACCAGACGTCGCTAAATATAATATAGACAACCACAAGCGTCTTCTCTTTTCATCCAATCTGCTCTCACCCTCATTCTCTTCATTCATCTGTGCCTCTATTCGGAAAAGAACAAGTCATTTGGTCATTAAGCATTCTTTTGTCTTGATTACTGTAATGGGCGGTGTTGCTTTGAGTGCATATGATGACCTTGCCATCTACCATATATGGTTGTAGTAGGTACGATCCGTTCCATTGCATTTGGCTTTGCTTTTGAGTTTTTCTAATCGGAGGACTTTGCTTTTCAATAATGCAAATTGAGATTAAGCTATAAAAAGGAAAATATCAATACATCTTAAAACCCTAATATGCAGAAGTTCTAATTTAAATTAAACAGCCTAGGTAATTGTAAAGATTACTATCATAGGCATAAGCTATAAAATAGCTTAGGTAATTGTAAAGAACATCGTTAATTATAGTATAAGGGTTAAATTGTAAAAATATAATTGTTATTAAATTTTAATTTAGAAAATACTTGAGGATAAAATTAGTAATTATGCAAAGTACTTAAATGGACTAAGTCTGAAACGAATGTTGACCACTAGATCTGCTGTTTGTCGAGTATCCAGTCCTCCAATTGAAGCTAGTGAGTGAATTTTTTAAAGATATTTTTATGGAATCTTGATCATCTAAGCTTAGTTCATCACACACATGCCTTAGATTTTGCAATTTTTAAGTGTACATCAAGTTACCATTGAAGGAAGTTGATGAAATTAAGCTTGAAATTGGTGGATATCTAGTTGTTTAACTTAGATTTTACTAATATTACATTAGAATATAGTGAAATTAGTTTAGAATTAAAGGCTTAGTTAACTTTGACATTAGGGACTAAATTAAATAAATTAAAAGCTATTAAGAAATTAAGTTGTAGATTAAAAGTATAAGGTCCCTAATGAAAGAAAATGAAATTAGATTCGATTCGATATTAAATATTGAAAAATATGAGCATATTCGATGTAGGGACTAAAATGAATAAAATGAATAAAATGTAAGCTATGTTTAATTATGTGTTTTTCATGTGATTGGCTGAAAACCAATACTATTTTTATAATTGAATTATCATAGATAGCTAAAGATGACATTGAGCTGCCTCAAGATAAAGGAAAGGTGAGAGCTATAGACAAATTACAATTTTTGCTTTGAATTCAATAAATATATATATATATATATATATATATATATATATATATATATGACTTGTTACAAAATAGATTGATTAAGGTAGCGAACCTTCTTGTCTCATGATTTGGTAAGTACTAAATAGTAGATAACTTGTGAAAACATGATGATATATATATATATATATATATATATATATATATATATATATATATATATATATATATATACTATGACATGAAATGGTATGGAATTGAGTATGAAACTATGATATGTGGACCATGTATATATGCTTGAAAACATTGGTTACCATATTAATGGTCACAAGCAAAGTCGGGTAGAGTTGGCATGCCATATCATTAGTGTACGAGATTTTACTTTGGTTTATATCGATGAGGCGTGGAGTGCATATTATACTTCTGGCGTTTCGATGATCGGTGCTAGACACATTTATATACTTCAGTTTATATCGATGAGGCACGAAGCGCATATTATACTTTGAATGTTTTGATGAGGCACTAGGTGCCAGATATATTAGTATGATAGTTGGATGATCTGTGTATCCATTTTGAGTCTGTGTCCAGTTAATATGGATTATAAAAACATGTATCTTGCCTAATGTTATTGGTCATTGAATTGTATATTGGTATTTTAATGTTTAAGCAATAAATGATGGCATGTGAAATGACACATGATCTGGTTAATACAAGCCTTGAGGGTTGATTGAGTTATATAATGAATCGATGGATTTGAGAATTGAAGGAAAATGTGCTATAACCCTTGTGATATGCTATGCCATTCATGTAAATGAAATTTAATAGTAAAAAGATTGAATGATGGAATAAAGCATGTTAAATAGTTTTAAAGATTGATGTTTTATATACATGATACAAGAAATGAACTTGTGATTTAGATGACATTGGGTTCCGTATTGAATGTTCTTTGTATTTCCTATATGTGATTGTTGATTTAAATCATGTTAGCATCACTGAGCTCTATTGCTCAACATACAATTTGTTTATTTCCATGCATAGGTATCGTAGATATCAAAGCCTCTAAGTGATTCAGCAGCATTCAGATTCAACTCTTGACTCAGCAAGTGTGTGCAATTTCAATATATTAATAGCAAGTGGCATGTACCTAATTTTGAGTTGGTCTTTAGTATCGAGTAGTCATTTTGGTACTACGTTTGGAAATGTTATACTTGAATATGACCATATAAGTTAATAGTAAATATATGTGCTAATCTAATGGTATAAAGATATGCTTGCTTATCTAAGTTATGTGATACTATGATTTGAATTTATAACGTTAATTTTATGCCAAGTAATTGATTGTAAAGCTCAAATCTAAAATGAATAGGTATATGCTTGATATCATGCATTAATAGGTGATTGATATGTTGAGAATGATGAATTGACATTTAAATTAATGCTTAAAATGTAATGAGATGAGCTTTTAGGTCACTTAAACCATTTAGTATTGATGCTTGGTAGGTTTGAGGAAAATGATAAAAAATTAAGGGAACTGCCTTCATAGTCGTGACATCTCCCTGTTAGTGACGTGACATTAAGTCTCTGTTCCCATGTTTGCGACTCTTCCCTTGTTAAGGTCGTGACATTAAACGTTCTGCCATCAATGTTGTGACATTCCACTGTTAAAGTCGTGACATCAAATTACTATCTTCATGATTGCGAATCAACCCTATTGAAGTTGCGACATAGAGCGACTACCCTAAGTGTTGCGGCACTAATTCTTTAATGTTGTGACAACATTCCCCTGTATTGATTCTTTTTAGGTTTTAGTCCATTGTTTGTTACTAGAGTTTCTTGAGAGCTTTTGTAAGTTCCTTTATAACCTAGATTTGAATGAATAATGTGTTTTAGAAGTTTTACAAACTCAATTGCTTACATGATTTGTCTTTTAGATATATTAATGGAATCATAGTTGTTTTAGCAACGAATGTGGCATCTCACATATCAGATCCGATGATAAGGTTGGGAGTGGGGTGTTACAACACAAGTGTTGTTTATGCAATTCAGTTTCCCTACATCTGCGGCGCTTAGCTCAGTGAAAAATATCTACTATTTTCAACACTTACAACAAGTGATCCTAATCTATCACACACCTATGACAATTTCCTCACCTTTGCACTTTAAAGAATGATACTCTCATCACTAAATTTACCCCCATGAATTCAATAAGTAAAACCACAACACAAAAGGTTTTAAGATCAATATGCACTCATAAAATAAAATTCCCCACAAGGACAGATTAAGTGCTTAGTTCTCTCACTGCAATAACTCATACAAGTTTCTCAACTATATAGAATATTTTGAGACTTGCTAACATAAGAAGATCTATATCAATCCTTATTAAATAACAATAGAATAAGCTAAATACAATATAATTATAAAGTACAAGGTAAACATGGACTCTTGGTAGCTAAACAATCAACATTCCAACTCAATCCAATATCTACGATCCAACAGATTAAATAGGGCTATCTAGTTTGATCCAATTTTCTAAATATGTTTCCCAAATGATATGATCTTCATTGATGGGTTAGATATCATTCATACACTCGGCACAACCTATAAATATCGTTCAATAAATTGTCAACATCTCAAATATGAAATTTGTATAAAATAACTCTAGTGGTAAGGGAGTGGGCACTCCCTTGACACTCAAATACAATTTCCATATTTCAATGGTAAGGATAATTCGAAGTAAGCTAGTATGATTGGCTTACCTTATGTAAAGAGATATGCAATCAAAGAAGTTTACTTGGTGAAGATCCCTATTTATCTTATTCCATAATGAGGAATTTAATTAGGGGTAAAATTGCAGTTGTTTAATGCTATTGTATTAGCTTGGTTCATAAGTTTAAGGGAGTCTATATAATCAAGACTTATTTATGGTTTAACGTGTGTGATTAGAAATTTCAAATCAATTCAATATTAGGAACATTCATGAGTGTTTTTATGTTGTAAACTAAAAAAAACCTTTAGTTCGCACTTGGAAAATAGTTACATTCTAACTATTGTTAGAACAAAAATGTTAAATGCAAAGTAATGCAAGGAGCAAAGTAAGGAGAGAAATAACATAAAATATTTGTTAACGTAATTTAGACACAATGGCCTTACGTATGCGAAGCCTCGCCTAGTGAATGATACTATTCAACAATCGTCTAGATCACCTATTGGCTTAAACCCAATCTAACATTACATAAAGAAGAATTGCAATCCCAATATTGACCCCAATTGTTACAAATTACTCATCTAAATACCTCATCATACAATCAATAAAACTTTCTAAACAACACTTAAAAGAGTACCACGTGAAATAGTAAAATAACACACAAGAAGTTGATCAAAGACCCTCCAAAAGCACACTCTAAGTGACGCCACAAGCAACCTATTTATATGCTGATACAAGAGTCCATCCAACAGAGTTTTGATAAGCTTTACACTCATATTATGCTGAGTATTTATCCAATAAAAGTGTTCATAAATTAGTCTTCCAACTGCTCCAAAACTCTCTCAAGAGATAACGATAATGATAAATATTTCCTTCACTTTAAACTTCTCAGTATGACAAGTTAAAAAGCTGAAGAATCCTAACTGAAAACCAACTGTTATTTTGTCAAACATGCCAATCCTTAGTAGGTAAAAAAATCGTCAAACATCCATGAAGCCGAAACATGAAACGAGTAGGTCAAACTCCCCTCCCCCAACAATCTCCCCCTTGGCATTTTTGACAAAACCCTGTAGTAAATGGTTAACCTACAATCCAAACAAGCTACATAGTAAGGGAGATAGAATTTCCCTCTAGGTAGAACCATGGTTGATCACATACTT
This sequence comes from Gossypium arboreum, assembly GCF_025698485.1. NCBI lineage: Eukaryota > Viridiplantae > Streptophyta > Magnoliopsida > Malvales > Malvaceae > Gossypium > Gossypium arboreum. Next base: position 136,280,749 of record NC_069075.1, read on the forward strand.
CCTCCATCAATATGCTCATTGATTATATAATCAATTAAGCATGCACCAGGGCCATAAATGTGCAGTAACATATCAACATCATCTCTCCCATTGACAAAGCGAAATGTAGCAACCACAACTAAAACATAACATTTTATTTGCTGTTACTGTAACAACCCATTTTTGAGTCAAATCGAACAATGGTTTTTGAACCACGAATCTGAGGTTAAAATATTTATTTTTTTATCTTATTAAAGTTTACAGTATGATATAATTATTGTAATAGCCCAAAATTGGGTCTAGTTGGAATAGAGGTTTCGGGACCACAAAATCTGAGATATAAATAATTATTTTATGATTATTTTGAGGTCTATGATATGATTGCATGATTGAGTGAAAATTTCGTGAAGAAATTCTATGCATAAAGTGCTTAATTCGAAGTTAGGGACTAAATTGAATAAGTTGCAAAACTTACATTCTAGAAGTTTCTAGTATGAAATTGATTTGAAATATTAATTAGGAGGTCTTAAATAGAAATTTGACCAATTTCTAAGTTATGGACAAAAATTGGACATGGATGGAATTTTTGGAAAGTTTAGTAGTAAGGGTATTTTGGTCATTTAGGGGTAAAATGAATTAAAATACAAAATTAAAAGCCAATTTTGCTCATCTTCTTCACCATGGACGTGTATACCAAGGGAGACTCCATGGATAGGGTTTTCAAGCTTCCCAAGCTCAATTGTAAGTCTGTTCTAACCCTGTTTTTCAAGTTCTTTACGTTTTTGGAGTCCCGGTAACTTGATTTAGCTTATGCTAGCAATAATTCAACCTAGGGTTCATATTTGGAAAAATACCCATAGGTAAAATTTGTGTATTCTGGTGTTTTATGATACAATATGAGGTTTTAAGTTATGTTAGACAACTTGTGCTACTCGGTTTTAAGTGAAAACGAGCAAAAGAGATTAATCGGTAAAAATACCTAATAGTCATAAGTATATGTTAGAGTGAGAATTTGATATTGCCATAGAAGGGAAAAGTGATCATCATGTCATAAAACATAAGAATAAGGGATGAAGTTTAATTCCCGAGCCTAGGGGCAAAAGTGTAAATATGCAAAAGTTTAGGGGCAAAATTGTAATTTTTCCAAAGTTTGAGTTAAGGACTGTTTTGAATAGTACATTAATTAAATAAGTAAAATATGATGTTTTAGATCCCGGAAAACAAGATTTGAACCTAGAATGAGAGAAAAATTGAAAATTGGGAAAGTTGGTAAAATGGCCGTTTTAATATCAAGGTAAGTTCATATGTATAATAAGCATTAATTTATGCATGTTTCAATGTAAAATTGATATATTTACTATGATCTCCGAGGTGTTGAAAGTATGCAAGTTGGTATGATAATAATACAACAATAATGTTGTAATTTATATTTGAAAGTTAAATTTAGTGAATTAATTGAATTATGTTAAATTAAATGATTATGGTGCCAAGTTTATGAATTGATTTAAAAATATGTCTATGGTACATGAAGTGCATTGAATTATCATACATAAATGTGATTTCTATGATTATGGATATTATGGGAATTGTAAGTTCATATGATTTTTAATAAGACAATGTGTAATTTAATGTTATTGCGTTGATATTAAATGAGATGAAAGTTTATATGTAAGTAATACATCACTATTACTTGTATTATGATATTTTATAAAAATATTGGAAATATGTTTGTGAATAATTACTTGATTGGTGGAATTGTTGGGAAAGAGAGAGAAATCCCGGTTGAATCTTTGGAAAGATTGGATGATACAGATGGTATGTAGCTAGGTCACATGTATAGTGCTGAGTGCACATCATGTGTACAAGAGAGCTACAAGACATTATGATGTAGCTAGGTCGCATGGGTGATACTATGTGTACACCATGTAGACAAGAGAGCTACAGGATATATGTAGCTAGGTCGCATGCGTGGTTCCAAGTGAAGGACACCATGTAGACAAGAGAGCTATGAGATAAACTGGCTAGGTCACATGGGTGGTACTAAGTGTTCACCATGTGTACAAGAGAGCCGAACTATATGATGGGTGGAGCTATGTGCTGAAACCACCAAGTATCGAGGATTGATCCAAGTGTTCAACGGAGACTCTCTATGTATTGCTTTGTGAGTTTTGTGATGAATAAGTGCAGAACTTGGTTATGTGAATGATGTGTTCATTAAGTGACCAGGATGTGGTAAGGTTATAAACAAGTAAGTTATACATGAGGATGATTTTATGGTGACCTTGTGATCATGGGCCTATACTTGTGATGTATGAAATATGGTGAAAATGATTTGTGATATGTATGTTAAAATGAGGTTAATACAAAGAAAGTGTGAAAGAGTGAATTAGCAATAAAACTGTTTTAGACAGTAGCAGTGACGTGATTTTTAAAAATCACAAAAAATAGTATAAATTGAATCAGAGACTGAATGAGATATCAGATTAAATCTTAATGAGTCTATTTTCATATAAAAGAAACATAAAAAGCAAAGGAGTTCTATATTTTGAGATATTTATGTTTTTGTGAGACTGATTCAGAATGATTACGTGATCCCCTGTTCTGACTTTGGAAAATCACAAAAATTTGGAGAAAAATAATTAGAGTCTCAAAATTATATTTTTAAAATCCATAATGAGTCTATTTTCAAGATAAATTAACAAGAACATTATCCGAGTTCTGTACTGTGAGATAATTATTTTTTAGTGAAAAGAGGTCAGAACTGTCAGAAAGTGAAATAGGGGAAATTTTAATGAATAAACTGTACTAATTGGCTAAACCAAAAATTATGAAAATTTTATGGTGGAAAGATATGTGAGTCTAGTTTCAGGGGAAATTTACAGATCTTAATTTGGAGCTCTGTATCTCTAATTATAAATAATTAAGTGACTATGACTCGTGTGGACAGTTTAATGTGAACATTTATTAGTAAATTGTGAAATCGTACTTACAAGAATGCTATATACATTAAGGATGTGGAATGGAGAGGAGGAGGAGGAAAATAAATATATGTGGAATACATGGAAACTATGGTATATGAAATATTGATATAATGAAATAAATGATATGTGTTTATAAGAAAACAAAAGAGAATGTTATGTATCATGACATGTATATATATATATATATATATATGACTTGTCTCAATGTAATGCTTGTTGGGTATGGAATTGAATTGAAATGTTTCAGGCAAACATGTTATTCTGTGCATCTAAATCGTGGTATTTTATAAAGATATGATCTAGCTTTAAATATGAATGCTTGATGATTAAGCTGAAGATATTTGGTAAGATGATAATCTTGGTATAAATGTATAAGTGGTACTATAATAAACAAGGTAAAATGAGTATGAGAGACACATGTATGATGACATACAAATGCTATGTTTGTGGTTTAATTGAGGATGTTTAATCATTAAATGAATACCATGTTATATGCTTTTGATTTTGTATAAGTGTGTAAGAGATCAAGGTTGACCAAAGCTTGGAAAATAGCCTAGGTATATTCCACAGCAGAGACACGACCATATGTCTCAGTAGTGTATGGAACACGACTTTGGGACAGGCGTGTGGAGCCTTAAAGCATAAAATTTCCAAGATTTTCGTAAGTTCTCGGTTTAGTCCCAAACCCTTTCTAAAGTATGTTTTGGGCTCAGAGACTCAAATAAGGGACTATGTGTAAGAGAATGAACGCTTTGAAATATGAATAAAATTTTATGGCTCGTATTTTAGTTTAATGTTTGTATGTTTGTCTGGTAACGCCTCGTACCTTAGCCCGGCCTCTGATACGGGTAAGGGGTGTTACAATTATTGTGTGAAAGTTTCGTAAAGAAATTTTACTGTTTGAATGCTTAATTCGGTAAAAAGGACTAAATCACGTAAAGCATAAAACTTGTTTTCTATTAGCTAAAAGTGTCAAATAGCTATAGAACATTATAGTAAAGATCCTTAAGTGGTAAATAGACCATTTATGGGTTAGTGGATGATGATAGCATGGCAATTGGTGTAATTTATAATATTTTTAAAGGTCATAAATGTAAATTAGTAATTAATGTTAATATTAATAAAATAAAACCAAAATTTCTTTCTTCATTCATCTTATAACCGAAAATTAGGGGAAGAAGAAACTTAAATAGGGTTTTTAATTTGGCAATCATAAATTCTTCAATTAGGTATGTATTTTGACTCGATTTTTAATGATTTCTACGTTTTTAAGATCGTTGCTTCGTATTCTAGCTAGCCCATACCCTAGAGTTAGAAATTTTTAAAGATTTATCATGTTGCCATTGTTGAATGTTTGATAAATTGGATGGTTGATGATGGATTTTGAATAATTATTGATAGTTAAACTAGTTTTGTAAAGTGATTTTTGACAAAAATGTCAAAAAGGGATTTATTTGTGAAATTGTAAAATTTAGTGGGTAAAAGTGTGAATAAATTGAAAATATGGGCTGCTAGTAACATATAATAAATTCGGCTAGGCATAGATTGTACTAAATTGCATGAATTTGCAATTTTAGGTGATAATGACTAAATTGTAAAATATGTGAAAGTTTAGGGGCAAATGTGTAAATTTTCCAAAATAGGAATTTTGGACTAAATTGAATAGATTGCATACTGAATGTACTGAATTTGATATATATAGATCAAGAATGCTGTGATCGGGTTTAGATCGAGGAAAAGGAAAAGTTGACGATTAGCCGATATTTGCTATCCGAGCAATACGAGGTAAGTTTGTGTAATTAGAATTGAACTGTTACATATTTGTAATTATTTGAAATGAATGTATATAATTGAGTGATTGATATACATGGAATACGAATGCCTTATTAATATAGACTGATGGTTACCGAGTCCCGTTTGAACCGTATGAATTCGTAGGATACGAGTGACATGTTACTAGGGTTATCGCTCTAGTTGAGATCCTACATGTGTTGCGGACTCACCACAGCTCGTATGAGCTTACTGATATATATATCAGCTCATAAGAGCTTACTATTCTCAGCTCGTATGAGTTTACGGTTTTTGTAACAGCCCGATTTTGGGCCTAGTCGGAATAGTGGTTTCGGGACCACTATTCCGAGGCCAGAGAAAATTATTTTAGTATTATTTTATGTGTTATAATATGATTTTATAAGTGCATGTTAATTTTGGTATATTAATTTTAGCGATTTCTAGTCTAATTTCGAAAAAGGACTAAATCGCGTAAAAAGTAAAAGTTGTGTTTTAATACCTAAAGGTGTTAAATTGCCTTGTATCTTAAATTGGGGGTCTTTAAAACAAGTTAATGAGTTGCTTAGTGTTTTCATATGAGCTTACTAAGCGAAAGCTTATCCCCCTTCTTTCCTATGTTTTTTAGAGTTTCCAGGTTAGCTCGGGTTGGAGGCCGTCAGAGATATATCACCCTATCGAGTTAACGTTATCTGAGTAAGTAAACTCAAGTGATTCGAGTCTATGGCATGTATAGGGTTTTAATGTGAGTATGAAATATAATGATTTAGCCAAAGGCATTGGCTTGTTATTAAGGTAGTATTAGTTATGTAAATTGGCCTATGTCGGCTAATATCGTTATGGGCCCATATGATTATTCTTATGCATTTATGTTATTATTTCTTGTGATGTGGCTTACAACATGTATGCCTAGAGATTGAATTGAGATTCATTGATGAGCTAGTAACTAATGCAGGATTAAGTGATTGGTAAATAGTTAATAATGCTTCATGAATGGTTTGTGATGTAATGATAGTTATGTCTAGTATGTGGTAATGATATGGGCAAATTCTATAATATTTATTGCATAAGAAAATAACTTGAGCATAACATGTTTGTATATGTTTAAGAGCTCATTTATGTCACGTTGTATGTTATTGGATAAGTATGTATCTATGCATATGGTGTGAGAGTGATAAAAGGCATAATAATTAGCCTATTTCGCCACACGGCTGAGAGCACATGGGCGTGTGAAGCCTTAACACAAGAGATTTTTAAGTTTTCATGAGTTCTCGATTGGGTCCCGAACCACTCGGATGTATGTTTTGGGCCTCGAAGGCCCGTATATGGGACAGATTGTATGTGAAAAGAAAAGTTTTTAACTATTTGAGATTTCATGGCCCTGTTTAGTATGAAAGTGTTAGTAAAAGTCAAGTAGCCCCTCGAACCCCGTCCCGGCGTCGGATGCAGGCGAGGGGTGTTACATTTAGTGGTATCAGAGCATGGTTTAGTCGGTTCTCGGACTAACCTAGCGTAAGAGAGTCTAGTTATACATGCCATAGTATTACTTGTGATAGTGTGATATCTCTCGGCCCTAACAAAACTGTTGATTAAGACAGGAATGAGTTCTAACCGAGCAAATCTTGATAGAGATAAGAGTAAAGTTGAGATTATTGAATCATGCTTATGATATGCTGAAAATTTGGAAAGGTATGAAAAGAAATCCATGATTTTTTTTATATGAACTAGTTTTCATTATGTGATACTCTTGAGATAAAGAATGTGAAATAGTGGAGTAAAACACATTTAAGTTGTGAAAAACGCTTTTATGCATGTTAGTATTCATACGATGTTAAATGTCCAACTTGATTTGGCCAAGTGTTTAGGAAAAGAAAGAAATTTGCTTGAAATGACAAAATGTATGTATGAATGCTTTTATTGCATGATTAATAATCAGTATATACATGAGGTTGACATTTATGTCTAGATTGATGAAGTCAAGATGCAGTAATGTTATACTTTATAATCTTAGTTACAGAACCATAAATGTCACAATAGCATGAAAGTTGTAATGAAAGATCAAATTGGGTGGAACGCAGGGAATGAGTACGATCGTTCACTAATGAATTAACGGAAAAGACCATGGTTGGACCATGACAATACATGAGATTTGTGTGCCAGTGTAAGACCATGTATGGGACATGGCATCGGCATTGAGACGAGGGCTAGTGTAAGACATGTCTAGGACATGTATCAGCCACAGTATGAGAGCCAGTGTAAGACATGTCTGGGACATGCATCGGCCTTGAGATGATAGCCAGTGTCAGACATGTCTGGGACATGCGTCGGCTACGAGATGTGCTAGTGTAAGACATGTCTGGGACATGCGTCAGCACGGTTACATGTGTCAGTGTAAAACCAGTCTGGGACACGGTATCGATACAAATGGATGAGAGCTAGTACAAGACCATAGTTGAACTATGGCATCAAGTAAACGATGTACTCAAAACCATAAGACGTTCTCCAATTTGATAAATATTGCCAAGTGATTAAGACTAAATATGGGAATTTGATAAAACATTAAGGGTAATTTGAAAAAAAGAAATGAAAGTTTGAGTTATGATAAATTCACTTATGTTTAGCTAATATTCGCACGAAATAAAGTTGCATGTATTACTGAGATATGTGAAAATGTGTTCATAACAAGTTGGAAATTTGAAATGTTTGAATCAATATGCGTAAAGCTATATTGTTGTTGAATATGTATTTGCTTGAGAGTCAAAAGTTTAGAGGCTTTACAATCTTCGCCCCTTACCGAATAGAGTTATCGATGAGATTCTCGAGAGATATGTTGCATAAGCTTGCAAAAGTGAAACTAAAAAAGTATAATAATGGAATAGTATGGGATTAGTGAAGACAGAATTAGTTAGAGGAATAATGTCGGACTTGCACTGATGTTTGAGTATGTCGAATTCAATCAAATAAAAGTGATGGCTATCTTTCTCTTCTGAGTATTCTATGTTTTCCTCAATTCTAGGGAATACGTATGGTTATCCCTTTCGAATGGAAATTCTATCATACGAGGATGCTAGTGACTGTGATATTAGATGAAAAGCTCTATTGGTTCAGTTAGTTATAATTGACATTTTCCCCATCTCTTCAGATTTCTATTCTGATATATTGGAATGAAGTTGATAGTAAAAAAAAAAAAATCTATGTGAGATTATTCTGATGTTCTATTGATTATGGTTTATATATGCGAGAATTATATTATCTCTATTATGAGAAATTCTAAAGCGTACAGACAGTAGTTTCCTTCTGGTTTTCTCTGAGGGATTTTTCGGATCATCTTTATTATTTTCTTCTGGATTATATTCTCGGATTTCTGGTATAGTCTTTATATCTTGGAATTTCTTATATTGGCTTTTCTATCGTTCTTGTTTCGAGAATTATCAAGCTTGGTTTATCTTTACGAGTAATCTTTGACTTGTGATATTAGAATCTGTTATGATTAAGCTTCTGGCTCGACCATAGAAGTGTGGGGATTTCAGTGTCGAGATTTCTTTAAAACTTCTGGGGTAAAGAATGGTTATTCTGCAAAAGTAAATCTGAGTTATGTGCATTTAAGTTTATTCTCTGGTTCGAGAATACCGTTACGTGTTCTTTGGTAAGTAGTCGTACAGTCAGAAATGATGGGGTTTTATTCTTGAAAGTATGTTATGGAAACATATTAGTTGGATTTCTCTTGTTCGAGAGATGTTATAAGTATAGTTATCTGATTAATAAAAGACCACATCTATGAAGTTGGAATCATTTGATTCATGTTAGTAAAGTTTCTAAGCAGTTGATGATCGAGTATAGAAATATGGCTATAAGTGGTAAATTAAACAAGTACAACATGATTCGACTTTTAATTTGGAATTGCAGGAGGATTTGATTTCGGTTTCTATTACTATTAATTGAGTAAGATTTGATCTTGAGAAACTCGGGTATCAGAGAATTGAGTCTGAGTTCACAATGATATCTTGTTTATTCGTTCAAAGGATGTCGAATTGTATTCGAGATTATTATTGTCAGTGATGACAGTGGGAAGAAAATGAGAAAGGATTGTTATGAATTTCGTATCGGGATGTCTCTCATTTCCAAGAAAAAGGAGAGATGCAAGTTGAATTGTGAAAGATTGATGATGGAAGTCTGCATGATTATTTTAGTATGTACAGATATATTATTCAACAGATGTGACTAAGTTGTATGTTTACGAGTTTATAGTTCCAAGAATGTCGGTCTCGGTGTTTCAAATTGAGCTCGAGGTTTATACCTCAACTATGGAAAAGCTATAGGAAATCTTGAGTATGAGCTTGTGCGGAGTTGTTTTGTAAGTTGTGAGAAAAGATATAAGTGACTCGTGAAAGTAGAGAACAACTTTTTCGGTAAGATTTTCGGGACGAAAATCCCTAAAGGGAGGAAGAAATGTAACAGCCCGATTTTGGGCCAGAGAAAATTATTTTAGTATTATTTTATGTGTTATAATATGATTTTATAAGTGCATGTTAATTTTGGTATATTAATTTTAGCGATTTCTAGTCCAATTTCGAAAAAGGACTAAATCGCGTAAAAAGTAAAAGTTGTGTTTTAATACCTAAAGGTGTTAAATTGCCTTGTATCTTAAATTGGGAGTCTTTAAAGTGAAATTAGGCCATTGAAAGTGTGATGGCCGGCCATGGGAGACAAAATAGTTGAAAAGTCAAAATTAGACAAAATAGTTTTATTATTAACAAATAAAAAAAGAAAAGAAAAAGCTATCATTTTTCTCTTCCCCTTCACCGAAATATGCAGCAAAGAAAGGTTTTTGAAGCTGGAAAATTTCAGAAACATATTTCCCTTGCTTGTAAGTGATTTTAATGTCTTTGCTTGATGATTTTTGTATTTTTGGAACCCCTAAAGCATAAGCTTTCATATGAGGGGACTTTTGTGCAAGATGATAAAGAGTCTAGGGTTTTGCCATGAATGTATATATGTTGTTTGCTGTGTTTTTATGGAAGATTATAAGTCCTAGTTGTCTAATAAACAACTTTTGTGAAAGAAATTGCATGAAAATACCTTAAAAAGGGCTAAATTGCTAAGTTGTAAAATGAGTTGTACATGTGTAAAATAGTTGAAATTATAAGTTGCTATAGTTATGAAAATGGTTCATATAGAATCAAGGAGTAAAGAAATGTGATAAAAATTAATTTACGAGCATTGGGGCAAAAATGCAAATATGCAAAAGTTTAGGGGTCAAAATGAAAATTTGTAAAAATATGATTTTTAGACCCATATGAATATTGTGACTGATTAGTAGGCTAAATGTGATGTTATAGATGATGAAAATTGAGATTTGGACCTAGAACGGAAAGAAATCGATTTATGGACGAGTATGTCTTTTCACCTTTGTGGTATCGAGGTAAGTTCATGTGTAAATAATGTAGCATAATTGTTATTTTTAAGTTATTGATGTTAAATATATGATATGCTGATTTTTATCATGAAATATATGCTTTGTGGTTATTTTTGAATAAAATGCAAGTTATGTGTATTATCTGTTAAATATAAAGTGCTACCGAGTATTGGTTTCAGTATTTTACGGAAGATGGCAAGGATATGTGTTTGAGGAAAATCCCGTTTGAACCTTAGGAATAGATTAGGATACAAGTGACATGTCACTAGGATGGTTGAGCATCCGAACTCGTTGAGTTGAGTCTGAGTTCACTTATGGATGCGAATGTTCGAACTCGTTGAGTTGAGTCTGAGTTCGTGAGATGTAACTAGGCATCCGAGCTCATTGAGTTGAGTCCGAGTTCACTTATGGATACGAACGCCCGAGCTCATTGAGTTGAGTCTGAGTTCACTTATGGGCGGGTTACATGGTAGCTTGGCTACATATGTGGCACTTATATGCAAACTTTCCATGTATCCGAATTATATTCTGATGTGTTCAACGGGTAAAATTCTACTCAAATAGAGGAATACTCGAGATGAAAGGGACGTATTGGTAAATGTTGTGAAATGGATACTTTGAACAGGTATGTACTTAACCCTCGGGTTGAAAACTCGACATAACAACAATATGGTAAGATGGTAAATGAAAATGTGATATGAATGTCTCGGTGATGATTATACAAACGATGTTGTATTAATTTTGTGAACAACGATCATGAATGAGTAATTTAGCCTTGACAGATTTGAGTTACTGCAGTAGTGTAACTTTGAAAATACACTAAAAATAGTGGAAAATGAGTTAGAGGCAGAATAAAATATGGGATTAAAGCTCAATGAGTCTATTTTCACATGAAAGAAACAAGGGAAGAAAAAGAATTCCATATTGTGTGATATTTGAATTATTGTGAAACAGGGTCTGAATGAATTCGAGATCCCCTGTTCTAACTTTAGAAATTCACCAAAAATTGTAAAAAAATTATTAAGAGTTATACCTTATTGAGTCTATTTTTATGGGAAATAAGCGGCATGGTCGTTGGAATTTTTACTGGGAGAAATTCAGGTTTGTAGTGAATAGGGTCGAGTGGTCATACCACAAGCAGGGATACTTTAACTAATAAAATGTACTATTTGGCTTAACCAAAATTCTGGAAATTTTATGGAAGAAAGGAAAATAAGTCTAGTTTCAGGAAAATTAACGGAACTTAATTGAGTTTAGTAGCTCAGATATAAATAATTTAGTGACTGTTGCTCGGGAAGATAGCTTGTAGTGAACTTGAGAATATGTTGTAAACATTGATAAAACAAGTTAATGAGTTGCTTATTGTTTTCATATGAACTTACTAAGTGAAAGCTTACCCCCCTTCTTTCCCATGTTTTTTAGAGTTTCCAGGTTAGCTCGGGTTGGAGGCCGTCAGAGATATTATCACCCTATCGAGTTAACATTATCGGAGTAAGTAAACTCAAGTGATTCGAGTCTATGGCATGTATAGGGTTTTAATGTGAGTATGTAATATTATGATTTAGCCAAAGGCATTGGCTTGTTATTAAGGTAGTATTAGTTATGTAAATTGGCCTATGTCGGCTAATATCGTTATGGGCCCATATGATTATTCTTATGCATTTATGTTATTATTTCTTGTGATGTGGCTTACAACATGTATGCCTAGAGATTGAATTGAGATTCATTGATGAGCTAGTAACTAATGCAGGATTAAGTGATTGGTAAATAGTTAATAATGCTTCATGAATGGTTTGTGATGTAATGATAGTTATGTCTAGTATGTGGTAATGATATGGGCAAATTCTATAATATTTATTGCATAAGAAAATAACTTGAGCATAACATGTTTGTAGATGTTTAAGAGCTCATTTATGTCACGTTGTATGTTATTAGATAAGTATGTATCTATGCATATGGTGTGAGAGTGATAAAAGGCTTAATAATTAGCCTATTTCTGGCCACACGGCCTGAGCACATGGGCGTGTGAAGCCTTAACGCAAGAGATTTTTTTAAGTTTTTCATGAGTTCTCGATTGGGTCCCGAACCACTCCAGATGTATGTTTTGGGCCTCGTAAGCCCGTATATGGGACAGATTGTATGTGAAAAGAAAAGTTTTTAATTATTTGAGATTTCATGGCCCTGTTTAGTATGAAAGTGTTAGTAAAAGTTAGGTAGCACCTCGAACCCCGTCCCGGCGTCGGATGCGGGCGAGGGGTGTTACAGTTTTCAGCTCGTCAGAGCTTTCTGTTTCAACTTAATAGAGCTTACTGTCCATTAGCTCAGGAGGAGCTTATTGTTCATAGCTCGAAAGAGAAAAAAATGATAATGAATTGACAGATTACTAATTTATACGTAATGTATATCACCCGAGTATCCCTCGATATTCTAATAAGTTCAACGGGCATAAATACTATTTATATGGATGAAATACTGTTTATATGGATGAGCTATTGTTTACAAATGGATTATTGTTTATATGATTGAGAATGAAATGTTACTAATGTTGTACATGATATATGAATTTGGTATAATGCAATGTATTGAGTATTGAATTGAAATAATGGATGGTTACATGTACTTATATGGCTAACTTGTTGATGAATTTTTGTGTTTAGACATTTGGAAATGAGTTGAGTATACTTTATTTTTTACCTTAACTGTATAAATGGTAAGTTTAATTCTGAATTATACGGGCTTACTAAGCTATAAAGCTTACTCTATTTATTTTTTTATGTTTTATAGAGGTTTGTTAGCTCGCTCGTTTCGGACAAGTCGGAGTTACACATCACACTATCCAATTGCCGATTGGTACTTTTGAACTTGTGGATAATTGTAAATATGGCATGTATAGGCTAGTTATAATGGTGATAGATATGGTTTGTTGAAACCATTTTTAAATCAAGTTTTGGAAAATGGGAATCGACTTTAAGAAAAATGAAAACGGGAGTCGCCACCAATCTTTTTAGGTGTGATTGGATCACCTTATAAAATGTTTTGTTTTAAAATCATTAGTTTTGGTCTACGAAATCAGAAAATGGGTTTGGAAGCCGGTTACGTACGAGGAAGGGTTAGCACCCTCGTAACGCCCAAAAATTGGTACCTAATTGATTATCAAGTGTCTTTAATGTCGGAAATTCAAAAATTTTAAGATGCAATCCTCTTTAGAATATTTTGATTTTGAAAATTGAGATTCACTCATATCAAAATATTGACACTAAGTTAGCCCCCCTTTTTGAAATCCCTATTTTGAAACGACAAAATGCCACATCCAATAAGTTAGGACACAACGCTTTGAAATTCCAAGACAGTTGCTCGTATTTTGAAAACCTTAAAAAAAATTAGAAGGGTACTTGACTATTCGAACTCAACGAGAAAAGTTGCAACCCAATAAGTTAGGGCACTACTTTTCAAGCTTCCAAACACCTAGCATTGCCTTTTATTTTTGAAAACTTTGAAGTCTCGTTTTTAAAAGCGATGCATGAAGGAGTGCATTAACATAATAAAACATAACATACAAGATAACATATTATAGAAATAGGTAAATAAAAGCATAATAACAATAACATAAATGTCATACATTAATTAATATATATATAAGAAATATAAAATATGGCAAATTTTAAATAAGTAAAATATACATACAAAAAACAACATATATTAAAGAAGAATAGATAAAACATATAAACATGTAATTCAACATATATTTAAACATATTAATAAACGAGAAAATGATGTATGATGTATGATTGTATAAAAACAAAACAAGACAAACAAATACAATAATATATAAAATAATAATAATAATAATAATATAGTAACATATGTTATCAAGCAGTCAACACTTTATAAAATCATGAAAATAGCATTTAATACATGGACAATTTATAATATAAAAAATATAAAAGGTTTAATAAAATAAAGTGAGTAATTTGGATATATGTGTATATAATTAAAATACAATTTAGAAATGGGTGATAATAATATATTATAGATAAATTTTAATTTTAAGATAAAATAATAAAAAATATGATATTATATTATATCAAATAATATAAACATTTAATAATACATAAAATATAATATTTAATAGTGAATTTTAAAATAGATAATATATGATAGTATATAAAATAATAATAAATGAAATAATTTATAATATATAATATAAAATGTAAGTTTTAAAATAATGTATAATATAAATAAATAAATATATAAGATATATAAGTTAAAATATAATATATAATAATAATTTACAAATTTTGAAAATATAAATAATATAATAAATAATATATATAATAAATTAAAAATAAGTTTAAAAGTATATAAAAAAAGGGGTGAAATTAAAAAAAAAAGTTGAAAAACTAAGATAGACGAAGAATAAAATAAGAACAAACCAGAGAGAGTAAGAACGCAAGAGGGAGAGAAATTTGAGTGAATGCTCTCAAGAATTCTTATTGCTTCCCAAAACTCTAGTGATTTACAATGAAGGGAGAGGCCTCTATTTATAGTTGAGCCTCCCCAAATCCAACGGTACAGATCAATTACATCAACAGTTAAGATTAAAGGATATCTACAAATTAAATCTCCAAAATTACAAAATCATATCTTTTAAGATTGTATATCATATCTAAGATTGCAGTCATATCTAAGATTGTATCATATCTAAGATTGCAATCATATCTAAGATTGTATCATATCTAAGGTTGCAATCATATCTAAGATTGTATCATATCTAAGATTGCATATCACATCTAAGATTGCATATCATTGAAGATTATATTTCCATATGAGTCAAACTTGTAGATGGACCTTAAATCTTTTCAAGTAATGGGTCATTCCGATCGGGCCAAATTATATTTGTAATTTTGGACTGAACTTGGACTTCGTTTTTTAGGGGTTTATTATTTTAAATACTGAAATGGGTCGGGCAAAATTGAGTGTCTACATGGTTGCTTGAGATTATGGTTTTGGCATATTTTGTGTATAGGTTAAGCCATGTGATTTGGCTAAACTTAATATTATGTTTTGATATGTTTTAGCAAGTAATTGATGGAATAGAAATATGCAAATGTATTTTGTTATGGTAAGCTTATGAATGGAAAAATGTATGATATTAGTTAAGCATTGAATACTATATGGAATGGGTATCATATGTGCATGAAATGTTATGGAATGGTTTCTTATTCGGTTGTAAAAATGTTACAATTTATTCTTGTGTTTACATGTGAAAATAAGGTGGCATAATAGCTTTGCAAATAGCCTATTTTTGTCCACACAGTTAGGGACACCGGCGTGTGTCTCAGCTATGTGTGACACACGGTCATGTTACACAGTCGTGTGTCCCCTGGTGTTGATATTAAAATGAAGTCAGTATGCTCCACACGGTATCACACACGGGCGTGTGACTGGCCGTGTGGTACAAGTCAGCATGTCTCCTAATTAGCACACGGCCTAGCACACGGGCGTGTGACTTGGCCGTGTTGTATAAGTCAGTATACTCTCCAGTTTTCACATGGCTTGGCACACGGGTGTGCCTTTGGCCGTGTGATGTAAGTCAATATGTATGCCTTATTTCCACACGGTCTAAGATATAGGCGTGTCTACTAGCCGTGTGGGGCACACAGCTTGTTCACACGGGTGTGTGGTCCCTGTATGTTTGAAATTTTCTTAAATTTCCAAAATTTTCATATGTTATCGGTTTAGTCCCGAACCACTTCTACAGTATATTTATGGCTTCGTAGGCCTTATAAGGGACAATATGATTTTGTTATAAAGTATTAGAGTATGAATGTATGAATGCATGAGATATAGATATTAAATGGTGTGTATTGATCGGTAATACATCATACCCTACTCCGGCGACGGATATGGGTTAGGGGTGTTACAGCTACCATTTTCTCCCTCTTTTTGGCAAAGATGCCAAAAGGGTAACCATAAGTGAAATCAAAGTAGGCAAAATCACTAAATCAATATCATTAATCCTCCTTACTCTATTCATTCCCTATCAACTTTCTTTATGTTATTTAGAGGGGATGAGATTGAATGTTACCTTATCCATAAGAGGAATTGTAGCTTGTAGAACAACTATTCTTTTCAACAAAACCTAGACGACGTTTTTCCAATGCTCGATAAATATTTAACAAGGTGGTCATGAGTTGCAACCTCATGTTTCACACAAACATTAATCAAATGCTAATATTTAAAACTCAAATGTGTTCGATCCTTCCTTACCCAAATATGCCTATGTTGTGGCCTTCTTGTTCCATTCATTGTTCCAATCGGTTTTGTAGCTGAGTTGAATTTCTTTTAATCTCACATCATTTTATAATAACGGGGTCTGATATGTCCAACTTTCCTACAATAATGGCATATCATCCTTATAAAATTTTTATTCCCCGCCTTATTATGAAAAGGAAATCCCACATCTTTAGTTTTAACAAAAATTCTAGGAGAGATAGGTTCCTTATCTTTATTGATGTAATCAAGTCCTCTACGACCTGTTTCAATTCTCCTTGAAGCCAAAATTTCATCTAGCTTCTCACTTTGGACTCCAAACTTATTTTTAAGATAGTCTTTACATAATCTAGCTTGCTCTTGGTTGCTTTCAAAGCACTATCCTTTTCTTGGACCATAATTTTAAGTTATTCTTTGTTTTTCCTTTAAGGATAATAACTTCTTCCCTTAAGGACAATATTTTTGGTTTCATCTATTTTTGTGTCTTTAATGGTGAATCGTTTCGGAAAAAACCTTAACACTTCGTTTACTAATTTATCATTAGAAAAACGCTTACCAAGACAAAAAGCGTAATTAGACATATCACATAATCTTGTATTAAACTCATAGATAGTTTCATTTTCAAGAATTTTTAAATTTTTGAACCTTGTTGTTAAATTTGAAGTTTTAACATACATATGACATCATTTCCTTCATGTTGGTTTTGGAAGATTTTCCATCCCTCATTAGAAAATTCATAGACATAAATGACTTTAAGTTGGTCCAAGTCAACTCCACTAAAAATGACATTTAAGGCTTGTGAATTTCCATGGGAAGCTCTTTTTCTTGCATTAGTATATTTGCTTCACTTTTTAGTGCATATGGTGCCATTAGCAGCAGTTACAGTGGAATGAGTCCACCCATCTTTAATAGCTTCTCGAGCTGCTTTGTTTACAGACATAATGAAAGCCCTCATATAAGCCTTCTAATAAGCATAGTTTGCTGAACCAAGTAGCAACGGGGGTTGAGTAATCAAACTACCTTCCTTTATGGATTCCATGGTTGCAAACCAATCAAAGGATCACCTTCAAACAACTCTTGAAGCCCGCTTTGATACCAATTGAAAAATCTTGAGTTCACACTTGGAAAACAATTTCATTCTAACTATCATTAAAGCATAAAATAACAGAAAAGTTAAATGCAAAGTAATGCAAGGAGCAAAGTAAAGAGAGAGCTAACACACGATATTTGCTAACATAGTTTAGACACAACAATCCTACATCTATGAGCCTCGCCTAATAAATGATGTTATTGAACAACTGTTCGGATCACCTATTGGCTTGAGCCTAATCTACGCTTGCATAAAAAAGTAATTGCAGCCTTAATACTGATTCTCCAATTATTACAAATCACTCACCCAGATACCTTACAAAATAATCAATAAAACTCTCCAAAGAATACCTAAAAGAGTGCCATACTAAATAGCAAAATAACACATAAGAAGCTAATAAAAAACACTCCAAAAGCACACCTTAAGTAACACCATAAGCAACTTATTTATAGGCTGATACAAGAGTTCATCCAAAAAAGTTTTGATAAGCTTTAAAAGCTAAAATTATTCCATTAATTATCTCATTATTTATCAAATAAAAATATCCATAAATTAGTCTTCTAACTGCTCTAAAACTCTCTCAAAAGATAAGGATAATGATAAACACTGTCTTTACTTTAAACTTCTTAATATGATGAGTTAAAGAGCTGAAAAGTATTAGCCAAAAACTAATTGTTGTTTTGTCAAACATGCCACTCTTTAGTAAGTAAAAAAAAGTCAAACACTCATGGAACCAAAACAGGCTATGACCCAAGCGGCAAATTTTTTCTCATTGTAAGAGAAAAATTTTCAGAGTAAGTAAAAAAATCCCTACACAAACTATGTCATTAGTTTAATCTTGTTATAAAATAAAGAGAGATGAAAAGGATAAAGAACAAAGAAAATATGAAAGAAATAGAAAATGTACTTTATTGATTAAAATGGATGATTACAATGCTTTATCAGAGTCTCTATTTATAGGCATAAGAAGTATAAAAGAAGTAGGCATAAGAAGTATAAAAGAAGTAGAGATCTAATTCTAATAACTATTAGAATTTAAAGTACATCAAAACTTTATCTTGATCATAATGGACATCTACTTAATAAGATATTCATAACACTCCTCCTTGGATGTCTATTGGTAAATAATGTGCCTCGTTAAAACATTATTAGGAAAAACTCTATGGGATAAAAACATAATGAAGGAAAATGAGCACACAATCTTCTATTACAAGTTGTCTCATTAAAAACCTTTATCAGGAAAACCCAATGGGATAAAACATTGGTTAAAGGAAAAGAGTACAAATTGTTTTTAAACTCCCCCTGATGGCAACATTACCTTACATCTTTGAGTTGACGCATTCCAATATTGTGTATTAGTCTTTCAAATGTTGACGTTGGCAATGCCTTGACAAAAAGATCTGCTAAATTCTCACTAGAACGAATTTGTTGAACATTTATATCACCTATTTTCTCAAGATCATGGGTGAAGAATAATTTTGGTGAAATATGTTTCGTTCTGTCACCTTTGATATAACCACCCTTCAATTGAGCTATACATGTTGCATTATCCTCGTATAAGGCAGATGACATTTTTTTCTTGTAAAGGCAAATTACATATCTTTTGGATATGTTGGGTCAATAACCTTAGCCAAACACACTTTCAACTTGCCTCATGCATTGCAATTATTTATACATGGTTTGAAGAAGTAGCAAATAATGTTTACTTTGTTTAACTCTATGATATGGCAGTACCCCTACATGTAAAAAAAATCCTGTTTGAGATCAACCTTTTTGTAGATCTAATATGTATCCAGCATCAGCATAGCCAACTAATAGGGACTTTGAATCATTTGAATAAAATAACCTCATATCAATAGTCCCTCTGAGATATCTAAATACGTGTTTAATTTCATTACAATGTCTACATGTTGGAGAAGAGCTAAATCTTGCTAACAAGTTTACAGCGAAAACTATATTAGGTATTGTGTTGTTTGCAAGATATATCAATGCCTCTATGACAATCAAATATGGTACTTTAGGACCAAGAAACTCTTCATCATTCTCACAAGAATGAAATTGATCTTTATTCACATCTAATGATCATACAACCATTGAAATACTCAACGGATGTGCTTTTCTATGTAAAATTTCTTTAATATCTTTTCCGTATAAGTTATTGATAAACATGAATTTCATCTTTTAAATGCTCGATTTGTAAGCCAAGATAAAACTTTAATTTTCCAAGATCTTTCATTTTAAATTCTTTCTTTAAATAATTTACTGTATTTTGAAGCTCTTCAGGAGTTTCAATAATATTTAGATCATCAACATAAACAACAATTATCTCAAAATCTGATCCAAACCTTTTTATAAAGACACATGGCCAAATTGGATCTTTTTTGTAACAATTTTTTAACAAGTATTCATTAAGACGATTATACCACATACGTCCAGATTGTTTTAATCCATATAAACTTTTCTTTAATCTGATCGAGCAATTTTCTCAAGAAACTCTATATCTTTTTGAGATTTTAAATATTTCAGGGATTTTTATA
Organism: Gossypium arboreum; assembly: GCF_025698485.1. Lineage (NCBI taxonomy): Eukaryota > Viridiplantae > Streptophyta > Magnoliopsida > Malvales > Malvaceae > Gossypium > Gossypium arboreum. Next base: position 136,300,813 of record NC_069075.1, read on the forward strand.
TAAATTTCACTATCAAGTGTACCATATAAATAGGATGTAACAACATCCATTAGATGCATGTCAAGTTTTTCACGTACTGCCAGACTAATAAGATATCTAAACGTGATTGCATCCACCACAGGAGAATATGTCTCTTCATAATCAATGTTGGGCCCTTGAGAAAATCCTTGTGCTACAAGTTAAGCTTTAAATCTTACGACTTCATCAATTTCATTTTGTTTTCGTACAAATACCCATTTATATCCTACCGGCTTTACATCTTTAGGTGTTTGGACTACAGGTCCAAAAACCTAATGTTTAGAAGGTGAATTCTGTTCTGCTTGAATTGCATCTTTCTATTTTGGCCAATCTTTTCTATTTTTACAATCCTCAATAGATTTAGGCTCAAGATTCTCATTTTCTTTTGTTATTTCAATAGCAATATTATAAGCAAAATTGTTGTCGACAATTACATTTTTTTTTCAGTTACTTCTTTTTCTCGTATTGACATAACTTATTAAGATCTCTTTATTTTCATCATTTTCATTTTCACTTTTAGGTACTTGAATCTCATCTTGAGTTTCATAATTAGTTATGTCATGGGTCTCTTTAGGAACCCCTACCTCCACTATATGACCATCTTAAATGTTTGCTCCTTTACTTTTATGAGGATTTTTATCTTTGGAACCGACCGGTCATCCACGCTTTAGGCATGGATTACTTTCTTTTACACTAAAAATTTGCCCTATTAGGACATCAATTCGTATTAGAGCATTTTTAACTAGTATGTGAGATTTAATGAATCTGGCAGTTGATTTGTAAAATGAATCATCTGTTGAACTTCTAGATCATATTGCTTTGTACGAGGATCTTAGACATTGATAATTCATTTCAAGTACTTTGTTAATCCAACTTTTTATCCTCTCCCCTTAATGTTGGGAAAACTAACAACTCATGTCATAATTAAATCTTGAATTAATAGCTTAAAAATATTATAAGGAGATTCATATAAATATACATTCCCAATCTCTTATTATGACCCACCTTTGTGCGGTGTGGTGGTGCAGTTGGAATATATACCGCACATCTAAAAATTGTAAGATGGGAAATATTTGACTCTTGACCAAAAATCAATTGTAATAGGGAGTATTCATAATTTATTGGCTTGATGCGTACAACATGTAAATCAATACAATCTCATGCTGAAATAGAAAGTTTTATTCTTATAAGTAATTGTAGACACTCAATTTTGCCCGGCCCATTTCAGTATTTAAAATAATAAACCCCCCCAAAAAAAAACGAAGTCCAAGTTCAGTCCAGAATTACAAATATAATTTGGCCCGATCGAAATGGCCCATTACTTGAAAAAATTTAAGGTCCATCTACAAAGCTTGACTCATATGGAAATATAATCTTCAATGATATGTAATCTTAGATATGATACAATCTTAAATATGATTGCAATCTTAGATATGATACAATCTTAGATATGATTGCAATCTTAGATATGATATACAATCTTAGAAGATATGATTTTGTAATCTTGGAGATTTAATTTGTAGATATCCTTTAATCTTAACCGTTGATGTAATTGATCTGTACCGTTGGATTTGGGGAGGCTCAACTATAAATAGAGGCCTCTCCCTTCATTGTAAAGGACTTGAGTTTTGGGAAGCAATAAGAATTCTTGAGAGCATTCACTCAAATTTCTCTCCCTCTTGCGTTCTTACTCTCTCTGGTTTGTTCTTATTTTATTCTTCGTCTATCTTAGTTTTTCAACCTTTTTTAATTTCACCCCTTTTTTATATACTTTTAAACTTATTTTTAATTTATTATATATATTATTTATTATATTATTTATATTTTCAAAATTTGTAAATTATTATTATATATTATATTTTAACTTATATATCTTATATATTTATTTATTTATATTATACATTATTTTAAAACTTACATTTTATATTATATATTATAAATTATTTCATTTATTATTATTTTATATACTATCATATATTATCTATTTTAAAATTCACTATTAAATATTATATTTTTATGTATTATTAAATGTTTATATTATTTGATATAATACAATATCATATTTTTTTATTATTTTATCTTAAAATTAAAGTTTATCTATAATATATTATTATCACCCATTTCTAAATTGTATTTTAATTATATACACATATATCCAAATTACTCACTTTATTTTATTAAACCTTTTTATATTTTTTATATTATAAATTGTCCATGTATTAAATGCTATTTTCATGATTTTATAAAGTGTTGATTGCTTGATAACATATGTTACTATATTATTATTATTATTATTATTATTTTATTTTTATATATTATTGTATTTGTTTGTCTTGTTTTGTTTTTATACAATCATACATCATGCATCATTTTCTCGTTTATTAATATGTTTAAATATATGTTGAATTACATGTTTATATATTTTATCTATTCTTCTTTAATATATGTTGTTTTTTATGTATATTTTACTTATTTAAAATTTGCCATATTTTATATTTCTTATATATATATATATATATATATATATATATATTAATTAATGTATGACATTTATGTTATTGTTATTATGCTTTTATTTACCTATTTCTATAATATGTTATCTTGTATGTTATGTTTTATTATGTTAATGTGCTCCTTCATGCATTAGTTTTAAAAACGAGACTTCAAAGTTTTCAAAAATAAAAAGGCAATGCTAGGTGTTTGGAAGCTTCGAAAAAGTAGTGCTCTAACTTATTGGGTTGCAACTTTTCTCGTTGAGTTCGAATAGTCAAGTACCCTTCTAATTTTTTTTAAGGTTTTCAAAATACGAGCAACTGTCTTGGAATTTCAAAGCGTTGTGTCCTAACTTATTGGATGTGGCATTTTGTCATTTCGAGATAGGGATTTCAAAAGGGGGGCTAACTTAGTGTCAATATTTTGATACGAGTGAATCTCAATTTTCAAAATCAAAATATTCTAAAGAGGATTGCATCTTAAAATTTTTGAATTTCCGACATTAAAGACACTTGATAATCAATTAGGTACCAATTTTTGGGCGTTACGAGGTTGCTAACCCTTCCTCGTACGTAACTGGCTCCCGAACCCATTTTCTGATTTCGTAGACCAAAACTAATGATTTTAAAACAAAATGTTTTAAAGGTGATCCAATCACACCCAAAAAGATTGGTGGCGACTCCCGTTTTCATTTTTCTTAAAGTCGATTCCCATTTTCCAAAACTCGATTTGAAAATGGTTTCGACAGTAATGATTTAGCTATTAGTTGGAGGCATTTGATAAATAATTCAACTAAATCATTTTATGTGTGAACATGAGCTACAGGATGTTTAACTTTTATCCCAATTGACATGCAATAATCATTGAAAACTTGGGATGTAAACTCACCAACATTAGCAAGATGAATTGTTTTAATTGCATGATATGAAATTAATCATTTAAACAAGCAATCTCACAAACAATAGGTTGTGAGTTGATAACGCATGTGATTATTTTGTAGATGCATGTACCAAAATCGTAAAATATCAAAACCATATATATGGTGGATGAATGAGCCTATATTCATTTCAGAAATGCAAGACATTAAATCTCAACTTTAGCTAGTGAGTTTGTAAGAATTAATTTTCATTGAGAATAAGTAACAAATGAGAATTCTTTCAATTAAAGAATCTTCTGGTTCTTTAATGAATGTCCATATGAATTGCAATTAATTTTCGCATCATATATGATCCAAGATGGTCTAACTGGTCATGCCAAGTCGTAAATGCATTTGCATTACTAAACTTCTGGTTTAACACGTATTTAAATTGTACTAAATTGTAACAAATTAATAATTTTATTGTCATTCTTTTTTATTTTGTATCTATATATAAATACTATTGTGACATTTACTACTAGAAATGTTTAAATCATTATGAAGTCTATAATGCAATTAAGTTAATAAATAAATATAACTTTCAAACAATTATATGTAATATTTGCTTCAGGGAATATGTCAACATCGTCAAATATAAGACATTTGGTCTAGTGGTATGATTCTGGCTTAGCGTGCGAGAGGTCCCAAGTTCGATTCAAAATATAAATAACCCAATCCTCTTTTGATTCATATGAAATGTAATCTTTTCCTCATTCACAATCTCAATATGAGATCCATTATGAACATATTTTAAAACTAATGCATTAAGTATCACAAACTTTGTGCTTTTAGATATTGATATATTAGCTCTTTTGCACTTTTAACTAATTTTGTACTATCAAATCTGTAATATATTTGTTTATTTCAATACCAAATAAGATAAATATTTTCTATCTATAATGACAAAATTCATTACTACATTCTCATATCATTCCTTAAAGAATATTAATAGAGACACAATATTTGGGCATACATCACATATGTGACCAATAATCTTTCATATCACATTGATAACATAAGTTATCTTTACCCTTTGAAAAGTTATCTTAAGAACTCTCATTATTCTCTTATTTATTACTATGTTCCCAGTTTTAGTGGTCCATGAGTACTTCTTTTATTTTCTTTATGTTTACATTCATTTCGGGGAATGCAACAAATCTAGTAGGACGGACTTATAAACATCCCAATAGATTTTTTTTATTTCATAATCACCATCGCAAACATGCGTGAGATTTCAAATCAAAATCTATATATTCATGTTGTCATGATTAGTCTCCAATTATAATAAACATAATATAATAAATAAAACATAGTAAAATATACCTGAAGATCTTTAACATTATCGTCATCACCTTGACTATTATCACGAGCACTATTACAAGTAGTAAAATAACTTTGTTTTCGTAATAACATCTACAATCAAATAGTAAAAATCATTTAATAAATAATCAAAATTTTCATGTACGATGCTTGAAAATTATCTGATACATATTGTACTCAATATCACATATATATATGTTATAAAATCTTATCTTGCTCTAATAAAATATTTATAAGTTCAATTTAAAAGATATCATACAATCATTCAATATTAACAAGTTAATAACACTTTCCACCATAATTTTAATAAAATTTCAAGAATAAATAACAAGAAAAAATTTTAAACATAAAAATATTATGCATAATATAACTTAATTAAAAAAGAGAAAAACATATCATATTAATAGCAAACATATCTAATCAATAATTATGTCTTTTACATAAAAAAATTTAACTTAAAAGGCAAAAATCAAATATCATCTGAATGTGAAATTTATGTCAAATAAAAATTAATAGTAGTCATACCTTAATTGAAAAAGAAAATATGGTCAAAATATAAAAGTTTCTTACTAAATCTATACTTTACCCATACTTGTACAATAAATAAAAGATCGAGAATAAGAACCATATTCCGAAGATGAAGTTGTAAGGGTGAAAATTTAAAGTGAAAAAGAATTTGATTGGTGGGACAACTTCGAAAGTTTTTGAAAAAATAGAGAATCATCATGCTATAACGTGTTATAAAATAAAGAGAGATGGAGAGAATAAACAACAAAGAAAATATGAAAGCAATAGAAAATGTACTTTATTGATTAAAAGGGATGACTATAATGCTTGATCAAAATTTCTATTTATAGGCATAAGAAATATAAATGAAGTAGATATCTAATTTTAATAACTATTAGAATTTAGAATACATCAAAACTTTATCTTAATCATGATATACATTCACTTAATAAGATATAAGTTGACTTTAAATCCTCATTTGTATTGTTAGAATGATTGTAGATTATTTTGTAAATAAATCCTCATACGGAAAAATGGATTGTAATTGCTAACCAATTGAGTGTGCTCTTTGTTTTATCTTTTTAGTTTTCAGTTGTTTTGCTACTCAAATAAAACTCAACCCTTCGAAACAACAAAAGGAAATTGCTAGGGTTTTTTACTTCAAATCAAAATCCTCAGAGTACAATCATAATTTGATACATATGACACAGATTTCTTAGATGCAGCGAAGCTGTGTGAGAGAGAGAGATGGGATGGGATGGTTACATAGTATTTTTTTTTTTTGCTTGTGGAAGGTCAACTTCGCTTGAAATTTATAAAGAATGGAAATTAAGGAAATGTTCTTATGTCCGTTGAGTGCTAAAGGGACTGTTTGAAGCTGGAATCTTAAAGATTCTTGCAGCTCCATCAATGCTATCATTAACATTGATAGATTTAGCATTGTTTGTGATTGGCAATTCTTGCAGGCCTTTGCTTTTCTTATCACTTTCTAGGTTTCTCCCGTCTTTGCTTTTACCCCACACCACGGTGTAAAGCCCTGAGACTATGATAATGGCTCCAAGAATGCTGAAATCAACCACAAAACAACAACAACAAAAAAAAAAAAAACGAAGCAGTAATCAGAATCCACTAGATGAATAAGACGTGTAGATTATTTTAATGGTTATATTGTGCATTGTGTCACTATCTGGTAAAAGTAATTATCTTTAACACTTGATGGTGCACCATATTTTCATAATTGGTGTCAAACTGTCAATATACCTTCCAAGGTGGACTTTTTCTACTAAAACAAAGGTACCGAGAGCAGCGGTGATGATCATGCATAGAGGGCTGAATGATGTAAGGAATACTAGCCCTCGTTCCCGGATCACGACTCCTTGCACGTAATACGCAATCCCAGAGCAAACTATTCCATACTCCAATCACAATATTGAAACATTGAAGTGTCAATCCACTTGTGTTTCGTGTGTTTGCTTATTTTTGTTTTTATAGAACTTTTCAAGTGCATCAATGGCTGGCCAAAAAGGCTTGTAAAGCAATAAACAAAAGTTGGTAGCTCTACTTTTTGTTGATGTATTCATTTTATTTGGTTTTTATTGAGGCACTTACAGAGTAAGCTGCAGCAAGGAGCCTTGAATCCCAACCTAGTTTCCATGCACTTAGGCCTCGAACCATGATAAGGGACAATCCTGCATTTTCGACCGTTCCCATTAAACATATCCAAGCTGTAAGAGAGAGCTCGGCTGGGTACATCTTCAACGTGAAGGACTGAACCAGAAACCATAACCAATACAATTAGGTCGAGAATTTGTATTTAGTTTAAACCAAACTTTGAATATGTCTCCACTCACTTGCAAAATAAAGTAACTTGACCAGCTTAAGATACTTCCTAGAAGCATTATGGTTCCGGTAACCCAGTGTTTGTCTGCAGATTCAGTGGTGTTTCCATGGTGTGCCACGCCTCCTGATTTGATGAAATCAACAATGGGACCTTTGTACAATGTCATCACCATTGCCCCTACCACAGTGATTGCTGTTCCAATGATCTTCGCTACACTGTATATCTTCTTCAAATTGATCTTCTCTAACCTGATTGATATAATTAGCATATTAAGCAATGATTCAGCACATACGTGTATATATATATATATATTAATAAATGATGGAATTAAATTGGTCCGAATTCTCACCTGAAAATCATTGCCAATATGAAAGTAACAGCTGGAAGCATGTTGACGAACGCCGATGAATATGTTGCAGTTGTCTTCATCATTCCCAGGTAGTATAAGTTCTGGTCAAGCACTGGCCTGTAGAATACAATCAACAAAGACCCTTTACATTCTTTGGTCAGCATGTATTGATAATTTCCCTTTCTTCTTATCGTGCTTATATATATATATATATATCAAGAACAAGCATACATGCATGACCTCGTTGAGGATATATGCTAAAAGATGTACACTCGATTGTCATTTCAATTGCTACATATCCTCTATAGATGAATATGTTAAAGCTTTCAAGATCGAACAGAACCCTTAGAACATATTCATGTCGGACATATATTCACAGTGGGTGTGTATATAAAAAAGAAGCATTACTCGAGGAAACCAAGAACCACAATCCTGAGGAAGATAGGAAGGGTCATCTTTGGCCGGATTTTCCTGCATAAAACAATGGAAAGGCAGAAAACAAGCTAAGGAATTGATCCATGAAATAACGTGGTCTATCTATTTGAGAAACTGGGTAAAGAAGACGAAACCTTTCGAGAACAAAGGCAAAGGGAGCAATGACAATGGTGGCGAAAACATGACGGTAGGTACAAAGGATGAAATTACTCATGCCCTGCTTTAAAGAAACCAAGGAGATGATATACATCCCTGCATATCCAAACTGCAAGGAGACGATTGCCAAGAATGGTTTCACTTTGTCCCACACATTAGACAAAGCTGAAAATGGGGTTTGGTCTCCCATTGTTTCTCCCTCGCAAGCTCTGAGGTTGCCAACTTCTAAATGAGAAACGTCCCTTCTATAGGGTTTCAAATGAATAAAGGCAACTGACATTGTTTTCCAATGAATGTAAGAGCTGAATAATGTGTTCAAGGCACTAACTCTTACTTTGATACGGATGTATTTTCTTTCTCATGCGTATATTGCAGTTGCGGATTGTGACAAAATACTCTCAACCGGTCGGGTTCAACCTGCCCTGGCTTGTGGCATAGCGTGGGGCTGTCCAGGGCATCGGCTCCCTAAAATGAAACTTTAAAATTTTAAATTAATACAAATTTTACATTCACCTCTTAGAAAATAAAAATTTAATTTAATTCTTTAAAGTTTATAAATATATAAACTATTAAAATAATGAATATAACAGTCTAAACCCGGCTTAAAAGTTTAGACCGAATCTCGGATCACCGGAGTGATCGTAGGTAAATTTTTACAAAACAATTTTCATGTCGAATTGTAATACTTAGTCGTTTAAAATCAGTCAATAAAAATTTCAGTTAAGATAATATATGTATATGTAAGCGGAATAAAAACGATTAAAACTTAACTTAAAATTTGTAGCACAGCTTTTTAAGATTTACATTTCCAAAACTAAATAATCAAATAGATACTAAAAGTGCAACTGGTAATAGTTTATTTTCACCAAGATTGTCTGAGACCTCCGCACACCGAGTCCAGCGTTAGAATTTAGAAAAGGTACCTGAAAAGGAAACACTAAGAGAGGTGAGCTACTCGATCTCAGTGTGAGTCCGAAAAAAGTCTAAAACAAAGATACAAAATTCAAAACAGTAGCACAACGGATTTCCAGTTACCCACGGCGTCAGAAAGCATACTTGGAACTAACGTCCCAACAGAACTTAAGAACCATAGCATACCAGATTCACACAAAAGTCTTAGCACAAATGTTAATCAGACCAACAGACTACAGACAACTAGTCTTTCAGTCAGAACATATACTGACATATGCAGATGAAATGCAATCAAATAAAAACCCACCCATCTAGCCAGCACACTTCTCCGTCCCCCGATCACACCCCAAAGAGTTGTTAAAACTCATCCAACCAAACACACCAATTAGGACCTCGCAAGGCCCATCCAACCCTACACATCACATATGTGGACTAAGCCACTCAGATAATAATACGCAGCAGGGCTAGCGTATATGCTGTACTGTGCAATGCGATAGTTCGCTGTACAGACGAGTTGCAGTTAAACTGCCAGATCAGATAATGGTACGTAGTAGAGCTGGCGTACGTACATTACAGTACAATGCGGTAATCCGCTGTATAGTTATGCTGCAGTGAAAACTACCAGATTAGATAATAGTGTGTAGCAAAGCTGACACGTGAGCGGTACAATGCGATAAATCGCTGTACGCATAAATTTGCAGTTAAACTGCCAGATCAGAATAGATACAGTTTTTCTTCTCTTCACAACCCAACCCAAAATACTTTATGCAAATGCATGAATGCATTCAAGCTCACAGAACAGAGACATTTACACAATCAGTCAGACGTAATAGATAAACAACACACTCCACAGACTAGATTCAAACTCATCCATCACACACAATCATCACAGATATCAAATCATGAACACCCTTACTAAACTTAGCTAAGGGTCGGAGCACACACAAATACATTTTCAGATCAAAGACGCACTTGGAACCAATATAAGTGCCTTAGGACCACATGCCCGTGTGCTCTGGCCGGGTGGAAATGCCTAGGCTGTAGGGAAGGTCAAAAGCTCGTGTAAAAAGGGGCACATGGCCGTGTGACAGAAGCACACGCCCATGTGAAGAGAGGCACACGATCGTGTGATTAAGGCACATGCCCATGTGGACCAGGGACATGGTCGTGGGGACAGGCTGTGTAACTATCTATCCATTTGCACTAAATTTAAGTCTGGTGACACGGTAGTGAGAGGGTCTCTGCGCTGTGTGCCCACCAGACAAGGTCGTGTGTCTAAAACACACGCCTGTGTGGAAACCGCAAATCCCCAAAATTAGCCACACGACCGTGTAACATCAAATCACTCAACCTTAATCCCTAAACTCAAACGCCTGTGTGCCTGATAGGCACGACGGTGTGAGAAACGATAAAATCCCCAAATCGGCCACTGCTAGATCAGAACAGATACAGTCTTCCTTCTCTTCACAACCCAACCCAAAATACTTTTGCATGAATGCATTCAAGCTCATAGAACAGAGACATTTACACAGTCAGTCAGACGGAACAGATAAACAACACACTCCACAGACCAGATTCAAACTCACCTATCACACACAATCATCACAGATATCGAGTCATGAACACCCTTACTAAACTTAGCTAAGGGTCGGAGCACACACAAATACATTTTCAGATCAAAGACGCACTTGGAACCAATATAAGTGCCTTAGGACCACATGCCCATGTGCTCTGGCCGGGTGGAAATGCCTAGGCCGTAGGGAAGGTCAAAAGCCCGTGTAAAAAGGGGCACATGGCTGTGTGACAGAAGCACATGCCCGTGTGAAGAGAGGCACACGATTGTGTGATTAAGGCACATGCCCATGTGGACCAAGGACATGGCCGTGGGGACAGGCTGTGTAACTATCTGTCCATTTGCACTAAATTTAAGTACAGGGCTGACACGGCTGTGAGAGGGTCTCATACGCCTATGTGCCCACCAGACAAGGTCGTGTGTCTAAAACACATGCCTGTGTGGAAACCGTAAATCCCCAAAATTATCCACACGACCGTGTAACATCAAATCACTTAACTTTAATCCCTAAACTCAAACGCCTATGTGCCTGATAGGCACGACGGTGTGAGAAACGATAAAGTCCCCAAATCGGCCATATGGCAATGTGCACAGGCCCACGCCTGTGTGGCTGCCCTGTTGTCACGAAACCACCCTTAAACAGCCTGAAAAATCAAGTTTTTCGATTACTAAGATGACCTTCAGTCACGCCACTTCTAAAACCAACCATAACGCACTACCCTTCAGACGATTTCAATCAACACGAGCCTAACATGCCCAATTACCAACACGCTAAAAGATTGCCGAAATTCCACAGAAAATCAACAGTTTTGCAAATAAAATAAAGAAGTTTTGAATCCTACACCTGTTTCGACGACAGCAAAGCAAAATTCTTCGTTTTACGTGTAGCAAAACTCGCTTCCCGGAGGAACGAGAAGCAAAACCACAACCACCGTAAAAAGAAAATAAAAACCCAGAGAGAAAAACCAAAAGCACGTCCCAGACCAAAAATTAAAAATAAAATAAAACCAAAAATAAAATAAAATAATAAAGATAACTAATTATAAATATTAACTAAAACAAAACAAAATAAAAAGTCTCTCCAAAATGCGCTCCCAAAGACTCAAACCCAAAACCTTAAACCCAAAACCTTAATATATATTAACATTCACTCAACCACCAGATCCGCAGACCCATTCTTAGACTTAAATGCACCACTAGGACAAGTTTTATAACTTCGCTCCTGCTTCTAGGATTTTAAAAAAAAAAATGGATTCGAAATAGTTCCATTTTTTTCACCAAAGTTTTAAAGATGAATTTAAATAATATCTGTGATTTATATATTTACTAAGATTAACTTCTTTTAATTTTATAATTATTTTTATATTTTTGAATTATGATTCTTATTTTTATAAAAAAATTAAAATATTACAACAAAGCTAAGACAAACAATAAAATAAACTAAGTGACAGTAAAGCAATATTGCAAAAGTAAGTCTAAAGCAGCATATACATAGTTTTTTAAAAGACATTAAGTAAAATTAATACAAGAAAAACATTTTCATGGAATACAATCGTATCAGCAATCAAATATGCAGTAGTTGGTGCTTTGGACTTATACAGCTGATACAACAAAGATGTACGGCATTGCATCTTTGCTTTTCCTTTTTTTTTTTTTTTTTTTTGACTTGGCTAGAAAATGGAAATTTTATATAGAAAATAAAAGATGCACTAGTTGGTTGATAGCACTCCACAATGAAGATCAAACATAAATATCCATAAATAATATGAAAAATAATACTCTCCGATGAGATAAAAATCAATTTATGATAAATTAACGCTAGATTTCAAAGTGTGTAATTATATCAATTTTTAAAAGTTTTATTTGTTTCTATTTGTAATTTTATGTGTAAAAGAGTTATTAGTAAATAAAAGTGGTTAATACAATAAAACCTAATGTTTGATTGCGTTTTTCACTAACGGAAAGACTCCACTAAACATTAGTAGCGTATAACAATACTATCAATTTTTATAAAAACTTTTTATAGAATAATTAATTATGAATACAAAAAAATTTTGGAAAAAAAAACTTTTGACATTTAAAAGACATTTCTTTTTTCACTTGAAAGGAATTTTATTAATATTAAAGAAAAAACATACAATTAGGGTTAAGCCTTGAAACCAAGCATGGAATAATGATTCTGTAACACCCCAAACCCGGCCTAGAAGTTTAGACCGAATTCAGAATGCTACATTGATCACCGAAGTGACCGCGATAAAATATTATAAAATTATCCTTTATTCGATTTTCAAAAGCATTAATATCACGTATTTAAAATCAGAATAATAAAACGATTAAATCGCAAAACAACATCATACCATAGTGCTTAAAAACCTTACATTCGAAACTAGATAACAAATAAAAGTCTGAAATCATAAGCTAATAATTTGTTTGCCTTAAAACTGCCTGAGTCTTCCGCATACCGTGTCCAGCATCCAAAATACCGAAATGTACCTGAAAGGGGAAACAGATGAGGGGGTAAGCTATACGAGCTTAGTGTGAGATCAAACTAACTAGCTACTGAAGCAGAAACAGATACAGTAAACCTAAAAATAGTTCAGCCACGGAACATACTTACAGAGCGACTATAACAAAACAGACCATATGTAACTTTACAATCATATGGCTCTGTTAGACACAAAATCGAAAATTTCCAATAGTCACAAACTGGCCTAAGCCCTTTTCCAGAATCAGAATTGATTGGGCCTTATCCGCTCACACATGGTTCCCTTAGACACGAGTGCCTTTCAGTCGAATAATACGCTTAGACTTCACAGTCAATCAGACAGTCAAATATTTTAGTCAAACAGTCAAACAGATACTACAGTTGCAGAATCACACAGATGCATATGAGTGCAAATGAGTTATAAAATAATCCACCCATCCAACCAACACACCATCTCCGTCCAACCCTATACATCCTGTGGGGATTTAATCGACCCACCCATCCCTGCACTCCGAACAGGACCTCGAAAAGCCCATCCAACCTTATACTCCTCGATGATCATCAATATTGTCCTCAACCTTCAGGGAATTGGGACCACCCACGACCCTCTGGGTATTTGGGGTTATCAAAAAGCTGTATAGTGCCATGCAGAAGACTGCGGTACAGGTATGCAGTATGAACCGCTAGATCAGATATATTATGCAGCAAAGCTAGCGTATAAGCTGTATTGTGCAATGTGGTAAACCGCGGTACAGACATGCAGTATAACTACCAGATCAGATGATGGTACGTAGCGTAGCTAACGTACATGTTGTACAGTGCAAGGCAGTAAGCTACTATACCGTTATCAGTAATGTCCATGACCCTTAGGGTATTGGGACCGCCCATGACCCATGGGTATTATTAAAGGCTTTCAGAATGTAGATAAACTACAAAATCATAAATCAATGAATGTATACAAATGTATATATGCGGATGCATCAACTCAGAAAACCAGTTCCAGACATTCAATCAGAAACAACCATTCACATTCAGTCAGACAGTACATAATCAGACATGTGCACACTCATAGCTCGAATTCAGTATCAACCAAGTCACACATTCATTCGCAAATAACACATATAAACCGAAGCTAGATCAGAGTAACAGTTACCCTTACTAAAGCTTAGCCAAGGGTTGATTCATACTGAGGTCATGATTACACTCAAATTGACTAAATCCAAAACTTGGCGAGATAGGGCCACATGCCCGTGTGTCTTGGCTATATGGAGTAAGACAGGTCGTGTGAGGGTCCATACGCCTATGTGAAAGGTAGCATATGACCGTGTGACATAGGCACACGTCCGTGTGGTGCTGAGGCACGGCCGTGTGATCGGGCTATGTAAGACACTGTCCAATATCAATAAATTCAAATATGGAGTAGACACGGCCTTGTGAGGGTCTCACACGCCTGTGTGGCCACCAGACACGGCCGTGTATTCTAAAACATATGCCTCTGTGGAATCTCTAATTCTCAAATCAGTCACACGGCCGTGTGACCCTAAATCTCAATCTCTAATTCCTAAACTCACACGGCCGTGTGGCCAGGCTGTGTGGCACTAAAATTAGCCAAAATCCTAATTTCACAAATCCACACTGCCGTGTACCACGGCACACCCCCGTGTGGTAGTCGGGGAGGTCACGAAACCACCCCAAAACAGTCCGAAACCACCATCTAAGCTACCGAAACCATCCTTAATCCTTTCCCTATCAATAATACATCAGAAAGTGGTGATTTTTCACCACTTCCTTAAACTAGCAAATCAAAATCAACAGCTTAGCATAAAGCCAAGAAAAGCCAAAACAATTATTTAAAAAAAAGAATAGAAAACTAGTTAAAGTTCGAATCCCAAACCTGTTTGCGATTAGAGAAGACGACAGAAGAGCGGAATTCCCGAAGCCAACAAGTTAAATCGAAACTTGAGTGTTATTAGCAAAAGCAAAAAGAAGCAGAATGAAGAACAAAAGAGCCAGAAAAATAAGAGAACGTGAAAAAAATAAAACCCAAAATGAAATAAAATAACAATAAATAAATAAATAATAAATATAACTAATAACAAAATAATTACTCACTTAAACTGAGCAAAAATAAAAAGGCTCCCTAAGTACACACATAGCGACTCGAACCCAAAACCTAAAGGTTCACTAAACACCCACAACCCACCAAACTAGCAGGCCTATTCTGACTCTAAATTGCACATCCACACACATGTATGCAACCCTCTCACTATCCCTACACTCAAAACCCATAACTTTTAGGCCCAAAATTTGGGGCGTTACAGATTCTCTACACACACCTAATTTGGGTAGGGAATCAACCAACTTTTTAGCCTCTCTTAATACATTTGAGAACTCCACATCTTTCATAACTAAATAAGCCTATCAATAACAGCAAAGAGATTCATAAATGCCAAGGATGCAATTCTTTTTTAATCTCTTGAGACATTATTGTGGTTAAGCCTAATTCAGTCACCAATTTTTTTGAACTCAGCCAAGGTGATGTTGCAAACAACCTCAGAGCAATATAAATAGCATGAATTTCAGCATCGGTTGATGATAACGTGCCAAGAGGGACAAATAATAATCTACAAATGCAACCATTCGAGTCTCTCAAAACACCACCACACATAGCCAGACTAGATTCCCCTTTAACAGATCCACGCATTAAATTTTAACACGTCAGAATCAAGTTGTGACCATGAAATTCTACACCTTGGGTATGAAGGTTAGATACTCGAATCAGCTAGACGAGGCAGAATCCACCAAATAGCTTCTTTTTGTACTACATCCTAACGCTCTACCTCCAACATTTCCTTTTTGCAGTTTCATTTTCTTTTTATTAATAAAATTGGTTTTGCTCAATTGCTTGTTTTGGTTTTGTTATGATGTGTATAATATATTTGTATACTTTTGGTTTTATGTTTTGAAGCTTGTTTAGATGATTTTGTTGAAATTTCGATACTATGGAAGAAAGAATTGTAGAGAAGAAATGAGAAAAATTTAGCGACAAAATTTTTTGCTAAGATTTTTATTATTTTTCACTGATCTATTTTGAACAATGTAACAAGGATATTTATAATAAGAAAAACTCCTAAATATGGAAAGAAATAATAAAGATTTTTATACTAATAAATTTCAAATATAAACGTTAAATATATTATACTAATAAATACAAAATATTTTAGAAAGAAAATATATTTTGTTTAACTTGACTTGCAAGCAATCTATTTAAATCCTGTTCATATTTTTTAGTCCACCAATGTTGAAGTGTTTGCCACCTTTGCATGAACAGTCATCTCGTAACACTCCTCCTTGACCTTCATGCTGCGAACACCAATTTTATCCCTCAACTCTTCAAACCTCATCTTCTCAAGTGGTTTGGTTAGAATGTCTGCAATTTGTATCTTGCCCTGTTCGCAAGCTTGTACTTAATGAACTCGCATTTTGATGTCCTCACACTTTTGTAGCACGTATTTCATTCAATTTACAGTTTGCAGCTTGCACTTATCATAATTTACACATTTGTCAACTCACACTTTTTTAGAGTTCGCAACTTGTATTTTGGTAAGCTCACAATTTCACGCTTCATCCTGTTGCTTACTACTGCATGGGTGGCCAGTTTTCAACACTCTTTCTTGACCATCTTGCAGCAAACTCCAATGTTATTTTTTTGTGCAACTTTTACAAAAAAATTGCATGCTCCAAAACTGCTAAGTCACATCTGTGATAAGTTTCAACAATAGGCCTAATGCTTTTAACAAGAAGATCATCAAAACCTTCATCTTTATCTTTATATTCAACTTTAGTCATCTTCTCAATCAATTTTGACTTGTACACTTGACTAAAGGAATTATAGTTCACATGCCCCAGTCTTTTGTGCCAATTATATTATTTATCCACTAGATTAGTATAGGCTCTTAAAGCCTCAAAGTTCCAATCCAATACAAAGATTTTATTATTCATTGAGACTGTGACCACTTCATGTCCCAATGAATAAAATATAGTGCAACATTTATCTTTAAAAACAATTGTGTATTTCTTCTCCACTAATTGACCAATGCTAAAGGGATTATGATCTACTGTAGGTACTAAAAAAAATTAAAAATTACTTTTGTACTTGTTGGCGAATTGATCACCATTTTGCCTCTCTCCTCAGCCTCTAAGAGTTTGTCATTACCAATCCTCACTTTAAGACCACAGCTTCGGTCTATCTTCTTGAAGATGCTTTCGTCTGAGGTAATATGGTTGGTGCATCCACTATCGATCAACCAGCCCTTTGCAACTCTATTTTTTGATGTAGAACTTGTGGCTGCCAACACTTGCTCCTCTTGAATGTGATCTCCTTTAGCTGTCTGAGCATGAACATTTTGTTGAGGGGTTCGCCCTTTGTTCTTGCATACTTTCTCCATATAGCCAAATTGTTTACAACTTCTATATTGAATATATATCTGGCCTGAACCAGCAATACCTTTTTGAGTGATTTGTCTTTTTGCAGTAAAAACATGGTAGGTTTTCTTCTTTGCCACCACTCTCAATCTATCTATCTATCTTCTTTCTTCTCTATCCAACTTTTCTTACCCTTATGCTTCTGAGGGTTCGCATCATCAATATTCAAGGTTCGTAGTGCTTCTTCTTCTGCGCGCTTCCAATGCCTTGATGCTCTTCTTTGCTCTTGAACATACATGGAATTTATTAATTTTGAAAGGGAGATCGCCAAGAGATCTCTTGAGTCTTCAAGTCAGGAAATCTTCGATTCATACCTCTCAAAAAGTGTTGTTATGATCTTCTCAACAACCCTGCTATCTGTGAACTGTTCCCTAGCAACCTGATATTATTCACTACTGCCATAATTCTGTCTGCGTATTGCTTTATTGTTTCAGCCTCCTTCATTTTTAAAGTCTCAAAATCTCTTCTAAGGTTAATGAGTTGTTGTTGTTTGGTCTTGTTTGAACCTTGAAACTTCTCTTTTAATTTATCCTAAGCTTCCTTTAGGGTTTCACAGGCCATAATGCATGTGAAAATGACATCTGAGACGCCATTCTAAATACATGACATTGTTTTGTATCTTTTAGCTTGTTCGTCACTATGGTTTGATTTGAGTGATTGCAACGTTGTCCTTCGATGGTGCTAGCTCAACATCAATATTCACAACCTTCCACAAGTCATAAGCCTATAGGTAGGTCTTCATCTTAACAATCCATATATGATAATTTTTGCCATTGAAAGCAAACAATGAATGTGGTGAAAAAGCTTGCAGAAGCCATGTGTAACTCAGAATGAATAATTATAACCCTTAAAAAGATAACTCTAATATCACTTGTTGAAATTTTGATACTAAAGAAGAAAGATTTGTAGAGAAGAAACGAAAAAAATTTAGCAAAAAAATTATCTACTAAGATTTTTATTATTTTTCACTCATCTATTTTAAACAATGTAACAAGGGTATTTATAACAAGAAAAACTCATAAATATGAAAAGAAATAATAAATATTTTTATACTAATAAATGTCAAATATAAATGTTAAATATATTATACTAATAAATACTAAATCTTTTAGAAAGAAAATGTATTTTGTTTAACTTGACTTGCAAGCAATATATTTTGTTTAGCTTGACTTGCAAGCAATCTCTTTGAATCTTGTTCATATTTTTTAGTCCATCAAAGTTGAAGTGTTCGCCAACTTTGCATGAACGGTAATCTCTCAACAAATTTAGTGTCTTATTTTTCTGTAACCTTAGGCATAAGTCTCGAGACTAGATGAACAACTCTCATGAATTGATTATTGTGGCTTAATTCTTACATTTCTAGGTTTAAGTCTCAAGACTGGTTGAACAAGTCTCGATACATGGTAATGAAGTCTCAAGCCCAAAGTATAGATACATTGACCTAGGTATCAAGATTTGATATGTAAATTTTTTATAAATGCTAAAAGTAACATATTTTAACCTTATTTTTAGTGTGTTTTTAGGTGATTATTCATTGTTAATTATGAATTTTATGCTCCTAATCCTTTAAATTCATGTTTTTATGCTTAATAGAACATTTATGAGCAAAATGAGTGAAAAATGAGCGAAAACTGAAAAATCGGAGCAAGCTATAGGAGCCACACGAGCTGACCCATTCCACACAGTTATGTGACCCATACGACTACTACACAGCCATGTGGTAGGCCTTGTCGGTTACATGGATTTGCACTCTGAATAGCAGAAAATCACGATTTTTAGGTTTTTTGGGCATTCTAAGATGTATATATGACAAAAATAAGAAGATAGGAGTGAGCCGTCCCCTAAACCCTAAACCCTAAACATTTTCAAGAAAACAACTCAAAAACTACCATTGAAGCCGATCTTGAAGCAGAATTTCTATAAAGATGGCAGCTGATTTCTTAGAAGATTATCATAAGTTTCTCTATTTCTTTCGGTTGTACTGTATTTTGAATGTTTTTATTTGCAAGTATGAACTAATTTTCTAAATACCTAGCAGAGATGAACCCTATGATGGATTCTGTCGTTTGATTTTTATTTTACATAATAAATACTTAGATCTTGTTCTCAATTATGTGTGTTTAATTTCTTGGTTTAATATTTCTAGACTATTGAACCATGTTTGATGTGCTTAAATCGAAGGTTGAATAACCCTGTTTAAGAGTAGATCTTGCGTAATTGAGTGGAGTTGCATGTAATCCTAGAAATAAGACGACATAAATTTACCGGATTAGAGTCAAATCTAATAGGGGAATTCATAGCACGAGTTAATGCGATAATATGAGTTTTAATTAGAAAGAAATTTCAATTAATCAACCTAGAGTCAGTTGTTCTTAATCTCGAAAGAGATATTAGCATAATTTAGGTATTTCTACAGATCATAATACTAAGTAAAGAAATTGTGTAATTTAGATTATAGCAACAGATAAAATCTAGGTGAATTCTTTCTTGGGTACAGTTTTGTTTCTTAGTTGTTAATCGTTTATTTTCTTGATTTGTTCTTTATCGTGTTCATTAGTTAATTAATTTAGTTATTAATCAATCACTCAAATTATTCGGTTAAATAATATAAAGACAGTAATTACTAGTACTTTTAATCTTCGTGGGAATGATATCTTTGCTCACCGTAACTGTACTATTAATTGATAGGTGCACTTACCTTAGTCAAATTTTTAGTTAGTTTTGTGAACATCAATTTTATAATTTGGGCTTCCAATTGACATTTCAAGGCCCATTTGAACTCGATTTTTGTTTATTATGATTTATAAGTTTTTGGAATAAATAAATGCATGTTAAAAACTGAAGTTTAGATGCATAATGATTAAACAATTTGAGCGATCAGGTTGTTTTAACAACCAATGTGACACTTTTTGTTTGACTGGGCCTTTAGACCAAGTAAGCGGTGTCATAAGAACTGAGCCATAATATATATATATATGTGTGTATGTGTGGTGCTCTTCACAAGATAGGTATATGCAATTGGTGTCCCTCTACTTATGATGCAATGGTTTGAAGAATGAAAACTTAGAGTAATTTTGCATAAAATAGGTATTGGTTGTTCATTTAATCTCGATGCTCATATGTTTAATGAGCTTGTTAGTCATACAAAATTGAAGGAAGAGAGAACTTGTTTGCCTTTTCCCTTGTTTATTTTTTAGTTGTTGACGAGGCAAAAGGACATTACAACAACTGATGATATTTTTAAGACACTGGCAGCATATATTAAAATCTCAATCAAGCTTAAGAGGGTAAGCATGTTGGTGATGTTACTCAAGTTGATCCAAAAACAATAGGTGTAATAGAAGAAGCAGATGGGGAACTTAGTGTTACCAAAAGCCGCACAAAATCTAGGTGCAACAATGAAGGTTAAGACACTTTAAACAAGAGACAAATTGAGGTTGTTCAATTTATGTCTGACATACAAAGATTTTAGATCCTTCCTTTGGATTTTTATCAAAAAGGGGGAGAGAGCATCACTACTTTTCAACTTAAAGGAAGTTGCTACACTTGTTGGTATGGCATTTTGTTTAGGGGGTTTATTGTTTTGGAGTTTATTTCTTGAAACTATTTCTTTAGGAGGAATTTATTTTCTATACTTTTAACTATTTTTTATTTCAGATCATGTTACGGTTATATTTCAAACACTTGCTACTTTTGCTTACTTGAATGATTTTGCTTAGTTGATTTGCTTGTTGCCATATTGGTATGAAAGTGTTTTGCTGCTATAGTGGTTTTCTCAAAAATGTCAAAGGGAGAGATTATTGATGCACAACTCGTAGTGAGCCTTGCGATAGTGGTTTCAGGTGTTGGCACATCTTTTTCCACACCTATAGTAGATAGTTTATACACTATTATATATAAAGAGTTGGTAGCTTTAACGTGGTAACTTATCCTTTCAAGCTGTAAAACTATGATAATTTATATGTAATCTATTGAAGACAATGATCCTTTTTCAAGTAAAACAAGCGTCAAACTTAAATACCGTATAAGGTATCAAACCTTTAGAAAAGTACAATTCTATAACAACATTATTCCCACAATATTTAAAAGTTTAGTGTTTTCAAAAGTATTTATAATGTTGCAATAATTTAAATTATTTCAAAATATTTTAAAACAATGTTAATTGTTACAACAATATTTAGAAGTGAAATATTTTCGAAATATTTATAATGTAGTAACAATTTATATTATCTTAAAATATTTGGAAAATCATATAATACTAAAATAAAGTTAATTGTTTTGATTTTTTTCCTTTTGCATCTTGATAATATAGAAAATGGTTAAAATATCTCATAAATTGATGTACTCTTGAAAATTTAGAGTGTAGTACTTGTATTTTTATTTTCAGAAATTTAACTTCTCTATTTTCATATTTTAAAATTTGGGTTTAAATGTTAACATTGTTAAATTATTTTTATTAAATTTGTTAGTGTGACATTTTGAAATAAAAAAGAACTCATTTGATAGCAATGTAATGTAAAGAAAAAAGTAGTGTTGTAATTAACTAAAAAACAAGGGAAGAAATGAAATAGATGGAGAAGAACATAGTCGAACCGGAAGGGTTCATTGTTTTTTACTTCACCAAATTAAAGCCTCAGAGTACAATCAAAAGGTGATATATATAAAGACACAAGTTACTTAGATGCAGAGAAGCTGAGAGAGGGGGGGAGGGGGATGGGATGGTTACATAGTACTTTATCTTTTTCGCTTGTGGAAGAACAACTCTGCTTCAAATTCACATAAACAATGGAAATTAAGGAAATGTTATTATGTTCCTTAAGTGCTAAAGGGTCTGTGTGAAGCTGGAATCTTAACAATTTTGGCATCTCCATCAATGCTCTCATCAACATTGATTGATTTAGCATTGTTTGTGATTGGCAATTCTTGCAGGCCTTTGCTTTTCTCATCACTTTCTGGGCTTTTCCCATCTTTGCTTTTACCCCACACCACAGTGTAAAGCCCTGAGACTATGATAATGGCTCCAAGAATGCTGAAATCACCCACACACCAAAAAAAAAAAAAAAATCGAAGCAGCATCAGAATCCACCAAAATGAATAAGACTTGTAAATTGTTTTAATGGTGATTTTGCATTGTGTCACTATCTGGCAAAAGTAATTATCTTTAACACTTGATGGTGAACGTATTTTCATAATTGTTGTCAATATACCTTCCAAGGTGGACTTGTTCTGATAAAACAAAGGTACCGAGAGCAGCAGTGATTATCATGCAGAGAGGGCTGAATGACGTAAGGAACACCGGTCCTCGTTCCCGGATCACCACTCCTTGCACGTAATACGCAATCCCAGAGCAAACTATTCCCTAATCCAAACACAAAATTGGCACATGTATGTGTCTGCTTATTTTGTTTTTACTAAACTTTCAAAGTGCATCAATGGCTGGCCAAAAAGGCTTGTAAAGCAATAGACAAAAGGTGGTATCTCTCCTTTTTGTTTATGTTATTCATTGTATTTGGTTTTTATTGGTGCACTTACAGAGTAAGACGCAGCAAGGAGCCTTGAATCCCAACCTAGTTTCCAAGCACTTATACCCCGGACCATGATAAGGGACGCTACTGCATTTTCGATCGTTCCCATCAAGCATATCCAAGCTGTAAGAGAGAGCTCGGCTGGGTACATCTTCAACGTGAAGGACTGAACCATAAACCATATCCAATACAATTAGGTGGAGAACATGCATGTAGTGTAAACCAAACTTTGAATATGTTTCCACTCACTTGCAAAATAAAGTAACTTGACCAGCTTAAGATACTTGCTAGAAGCATTATGGTGCCAGTAACCCAGTGTTTGTCTGCAGATTCAGTGGTGGTGCCATGGTGTGCCACGCCTCCTGATTTGATGAAATCAACAATTGGACCTTTGTACAAAGTCATCACCATTGCCCCTATCACAGTGATTGCTGTTCCAATGATCTTTGCTACACTGTATATCTTTTTCAAATTGATCTTCTCTAACCTGATTGATATAATTAGCATATTAAACAATGATTCAGCACATACGTGTATATATATTAATAAATGATGGAATTAAATTGGTCTGAATTCTTTCACCTAAAAATCATTGCCAATATGAAAGTAACAGCAGGAAGCATGTTGACGAAAGCCGATGAATATGTTGCAGTTGTCTTCATCATTCCCAGATAGTATAAGTTCTGGTCAAGTACTGGTCTGTAGTAGACAATCAACAGCGTTATTATAGTGTATAGACCCTTTGCATGCTTTAATATATAGCACATAAGGATGCAAAAAAGAAGCATTACTCGAGCAAACCAAGAACCACAATCCTGAGGAAGATAGGAAGGGTCATCTTTGGCCGGATTTTCCTGCATAAAACAAAGGAAAGAGAGAAAACAAACTAAGGAATCGATCCATGAAATAACGCGGTCTATCTATTTGAGAAACTGTGAGAAGAAGAGGAAACCTTTCGAGAACAAAGGCAAAGGGAGCAATGATAATGGTGGCAACAACATGACGATAGGTACAAAGGATGAAATTACTCATTCCATGCTTTAAAGAAACCAAGGAGATGATATACATCCCTGCATATCCAAATTGCAGGGAGATGATTGCCAAGAATGGTTTCACTTTGTTCCATACATTAGACAAAGCTGCACATGGCATTTGGTCTCCCATTGTTTCTCTAATAGCAGTCTCTTACTCTCTCTTTTAGTTTTTTTCTCTATAGAGAGTCCTCACTCTGACGCTGCCAACTTCTAAATGAGAACTACCCTTCTTATAGATAAATTTCCAAGTGGAAATGAAATAAAGGTAAGTGCATTATTTTCCAATAAATGTAAGAGCTGTATAAGTCCAAGGCACCAACTCTTTGATTGATTGACATCTATTATTTTTTTCATTTCATAGTGTATATCTATTTGCAAAGTAACAACTGCTATCATAATCAATTTATATTGGATTACTTAAAAATCAAATTAAACTAAAGATAAATTAATGAGAGCTCGAGTCATGAATTCAAAACTTAATTGTATTATTAAAAAATAAAAATTAAATGTGTAATTTTAATGAACAAATTTTTTAAAAAGAGTTTAAAATTGAACTTTTATGTTGTTTTTTCTTTTCCTAATTATTATCATTATTTTGTCATTTTAACTAGCTCTTAATTAATTCAAAAAATTTCGGTTAGATGGTTTATACTAAATCTACCATTTTTAAATTGGATTAAATCGAATAGTTAGATCAAAAATTGACCGAAATATGGGTATGAATTTAATGGTTAGATTGATTGACTGGTTTAACCAACGACTGAGCTAGTTTCTCTATTTTAAATTTGTTTAATATTTTATTTAATTAAACCGAATAAACCAATTAAATTAATTCTAAATACCTTAACCAAATCAAATATAGTACTAATGTCCATTCCAACCCACGAATTCAATCCTCCCATTCTTAATATAAATTTCCTTATCCATTGATCTAAATTCACCCTCTTGCAATGCTGATAGAAACCACAAAAAAAATAAAATTAAAAATAAATAGAGAAAGAAATGTGTTTATGTGGATGTATATGAATATGATGCTTTCCTTTATATTATTTAAAATTTATATAGTCTTGTGGGGATTTGATTCATTGACCACCAAATGATGTTTAGGGTAAGTGGGGATGATGCATGCAAAAATTATGTTAGCTTTTTGTGTTAGAGGTGTTGGGTGCTATAAAGCGTGGCCTCCATATATTTTTTTCTAAAATCATTGTTTGCGCTAGTTCTTGACTTCCAAAAAACTTCATTTTTTATTACAGAATTGAAATTAAATTATATCCGACTTAAATTAAAATAATATTTTTAAAAAATTTACTTAAAAAATCCAAAGTGAAAACAATTTAATTAGTGTAATTGAGGAAATACTGTATCTTTCTTTTTCAGATTAGGGTTGGAATCTTATTTAAGAAATATGTCGGTAGAAGTTTGAAACCTAAAATTCTTTGTTTTTTTATTTGATACTATATAGTAAATAGGGTTTAAGTCCTTATCTTCTTATTGATAATCTCGAATGTCTGCACTGAAATACATTTATATTCTTATTCCCTTTTCATTATATTTGTTTGGGTTTTTAGCAAATTAATTACGATAAATTTAAGTTTTCAATTAATATTAATTACAGTTTAGCCATTGTAATTTTGATGTCATGTAATATATATCTAGTTTCTAGTGTGGAGTTTTTAATCAATGATTATTTTAGTTGTGTTATATTACGTAAATAATTTTAATATTCTGAATATCCACGAAAGGTCTAATCCTCATATCACCAACATATATGTATATATATATTATTAATAAAAATTTTATTCCGATTAAATTAAAAACTTTCATATATTTTAATTTTAATTTTTAAATTCAAAGCTTGGTGTATCAAATAATGCAGCAAAAGAAAAAGGCTTTAAATATCCAAATATAAAATAATGGTTTAATCATTTTTAATGAATAGTTGAAGGGAGACAATGCAAAATTGGTGCTTTCGTATTTGGATTCCAACACCAAAAATCAGGTTGGTTGATGGAATCCCACGAAACATTCGAAAAGATATGTCAGACATCTTTTATAATTATTACAACATCATTATTTATTCCTTTTTTAAATTCACAATAATAGGAATCAATTTTAAATTTATATCTCAATTTTCACAAATGAAGTTTTAATGGTTTAATATTAAAATAATATATTTAATGTAATTATAATTGTTTGTGTATATACTAATTGAAGGTCAAATAAAATTATTTTTAAGTATATATTAAATTTTTATTAAATTGATGTCATAAATTAATCGGACGTCAACTCAGCTTGAAAATTATTATAAACACCATACTTTTTATATAAAGTACCAAATATTAATACAATTTTTCTAACTTTAAACTTTCATAAATATATTTTAAAATATATATATAAATATATTATTTTACATAAAACTTTTCTGACTCAAATAAAAATACACGGCCAGCATTAAACTCTTTTCACCAAATGTATCAAATATAATTATTATTTTAATAAAAACAAGAATAGAAAAAGCAAAGGAGTTTTTTCCTTTGCTTATCCTTGATGATGATGAAGAGTCACAGAAAATGACTAGCCCTGCAATTAGCTTTTTCCAGGTTTTGTTTCCATTTCCTGATATTGTTCCCAACTGGGTAATTTCATTGACACGTATCTCAATTTCGGTTTTATTTCACTATTTGACATTCAATTCCTCAGTATCTACGATTGATTCATCGTTTCTAAAATTACACAAGTACTCTGTGAAGGATTGAAGTATCAGGAACAGAAGCATGATGGCTGACACAACTTATCACCCATCTCCCATGAAATGTTATTCCCTCACCCTTCCTGCGACCCAAAGATTGAGAAACTGTATATAGATTTATTCATTTTAAGTGCTCTTGGAATTAATTTAGACACTGTTTTTTCGAATTTCTTTTGGAAATAATCTTCATTATAATAAATAAATAAGGGAATCTACTGAAAGTAGATGCAGTTTCTTTAAGCCCTTTCATCATATTCAAAAGTGTGATGTACATGCATATATGGCAAGTAGGTAAGCAGATAAAGTTATTCCACCCATTGGGATTTAAATTATGTCAAGTTAAAAGAGTTACTGCAAATGCATCTTTTGTAGGTGTCTGTCTGGTTCATCAATAGAATATTTTTGTCTCCTTCATCAATGTATACAAAGTATATATAGAATGTGATTTTAGTTCTTGAGTATCTCAAGAAATTGAGAAAGAAAAAAATTAAACAACGCATTAACCACAGTTGTTGAATAATAATAATAATAATAATAATAATAACAATTGACCTGAACCCATTATTAATATGCAAAAGTAGAATAAAAAAAATTTGACAACGGAAATGAACACTTTTGATGACTATTAGGCTCCGTTTGTTTGTTAATAAAATGTTTTTTGAAAAATGATTTCTGAAAAATAATTTACTTTTCTGAAAGTGATTTACTTTTCTGATGTTTGGATGAATCTGTGTAAAATATTTTCTGTTTTTTGGCAGATTTCTAAAAATATTTTCTGGAAAAGCTGTTTTTACATATATTAATAAATTTATATTTTAAATTGTTTTTACATATATTATAATGATTTATTAATTTAAATTAAATATATAATAATACTCAATTATTAAGCTAGAATATACATTAGAAAATAAAAGGGAGAAGAACAATGCAAAATGTGAAATATTTAAAATTAACCTGTGCTGTCAAAGTACAAAAAACTATTATTGCACTTCGACGCGTATCCTATAAGACAGAGCTTTGAAAATTTCATAAACCATAAATTCATATATCTTGGACTAGCTTTATGAATTCTGACAAATAGATCCATAATGCCAAATACATGAAGAGAAAAAAAGCATGTATAAATAAGTTTGACATAAGTACAGAACTATCCATTCTTCTTTCAAATCTCTTTACAATGCCCTTTTTCTCAATGTCTGTGCATCTCAATGCATGTTATTTCAAATGTTTGTCATCAGTAACTCAAAGTAAGCATTGCTAGCACCAAATAACTTTAAAACTAAAACCAGTCGTTGGTTAGTAACTAAAACAACCTATGGCCACCATGTAGAATGTGTAATGTCGAGCCTTGAGCTAGTCATCAATGCTAAAGGGAAGAGCTACAAATCACATCTGTTGGGGTTTTGACAGCATAGGAAGGGGGACAATGCTATACAAAACGACCTTATCAGTTGTGCTATAAAGATATAGCTGCGAACAGTGCTGATGGGCCTCCAAAGCTGCATCAACCACCGCTCTAAACTTTCTGCAGTAGGAACCACAAGTTGTTTATCACACGCACAAGATTTTATTGCATTCGGAGAGAGCAAATAGCATGGCATGTATGTGTTCATTTAACATTTATGTGGGAAGCAAAATCGAATCATAAAGGGAAAGCCTACCTTTCCATTTCCGGCATATTTAGAACAGATTTAAAGAACTTTTCCAGGGAAGCTAGCACTACAACTTCAACCATTTGAGGTTCCACTTTTTGTAATATGGAATCGGTCCATCCGTTTTTGGATCCATTATTTGAGTTGAGTTTCTTCAGTATAGCAACAGCAAAACCAGCTGCCCAAACCTGCAAAGGATGAGCCATTTTCACCTTGTTGGAAAGCATACATAAGAAAATGTGCACAAAACATATAAAATGTGACATCCAAGAAGAAAAATTTAGGAGAGTTTTATGAAAATCAAAATAGTATAAATAATGTTATTTAGAAGTTGAATTGAACATCCAGACTACAGAGACTTCATCTGCTTCACAAATCAATACATATAATACGCATTCTAAAGTCTTTTCTACAACTAATAAAACAAAGCATAACACAAGTATTTCAACTTTGATCATACAATTAGAGTAATGCTACTGAAGTAATAGAAATTTCCAAATGTTTCCAAAACCTAGACTCGTACTCAATTCTTTTTTATCAAAGGCCAAGATTAGTATCTTATTGATTCCACTGTGTTCTATTCAAGAGTAGGCCTTTAGTGATATAAACTAAAGAACTCTATTCATAATTTGATATAAAACATTCATTTCAAAACTCAAAAGCTTACAGTGAACTGTAATCAATCGTCTAAGAACATTAAGAACATCATAAATAAGAACCTTAGGATTTAAAGGGTCAGCTGATCCTGAATAAAAAATTACTCCTTTTATCATCTCTTTCAACCCCTCTCTTCTCTGAAAACGCTCAATCATCGAATCAGATCGCCAAATAATGCCAGAATTTACTTTTCCATATGCAAAATTCCAAAATCAAAGACCTTTAGTCATAACAGAAAAAGAAAAAGAGAAAGGGGAGGCATCAAAGTAAGAAGGGTCCTAAATTGCTACAAGAGTTAAACTACCTAAACTGCTACATTAAAGACCAATATGAAGAATTTTCAATTTATAACAGTCATGTCTCATGAGATTATCAACAAGATCGAAATATCAATCACAGCATTAACAATTACTTATAATTATCCAGAGTCAAACTCAAAGAAAATAAGTAGCGACAAGGATATCGCACTTTATTGACAAGTGATCCAGTTGCTGCTTGTCAACTATGCAGAGTACCTTTCTGATTCTACTAAAAAAAATACAGCATTGCCTTGTAAAGAAAGCAACGGCAGATAACTTCATATTCTGGAATTATTCTAAGCTATATAGAAAATTGATTTAAGCTACTAGTAATTAATAATTACGTCCAAAAATCATAACGCAATCAAAAACATGATAATCAATTCAATGAATAACATGATACAATAAACAAAGCAATCACAAACAACAAATTAAAAAAAACCCAAATCAGAAAATTAGCAAGGAATAAAAAAGAAAAAAAACCCAAATCAGAAAATTAGCAAGGAATCAATTTTACATTTGTAAAATGTTTTCATGCTTCCAAACACTGTAAAACCAAGAAAACATTTTCCAGAAATGTTTTCCTAGCTTCTAAATGGAGCATTAGAAGAAATGAATAACAAACAGAATGGCTAGTTGAACTCAATTCCCAACTGATTCAATTTCACTAAGCTTAACAAATTCACCGTTCACTAGTTGTTTGTTATTCAAATGGTTATAAATATTATATTTCATTTGTGGATTCTTCCTCTCAACATACATGGATATACTTTCTCTAGAACAAGTTAGATGCCTTACAAGCATTTTTAATATTTAAACAAAATGTTGAGTTGTAGTTAGGAACTAAGATCAAATAATTTTAAAGTAATAGAGATGGAGAATTCGTAGTTTTGACCTCTCTCTCCAATGTTTTGGTATTCAACATCGTGTTTCCTGCCCACATACCTCTAAACAAAATGACCTGGTTGAAAGGCATCATCGGCAGATAATTGAAACTAGCTTAGCCATTATTACTCAAGCATCATTACCTCTTTCGTATTGGGTTGATACTTTCACTTCTGTAGTTTATTTAATGAACTTACTGCCTATAAAAGCATTTTATGGTGTATCCCCTACTTAGAAGTTGTTTCACCAACAACCTGATTACAAATTCCTAAAAATGTTTGGCTATCTTTGGTACCCTTATCTAAGACCGTATAACAAACACAAGCTTCAGTTTCGATTCACGAAGTGCATGTTCTTGAGGTATGCTCCAGATACAAAAGGTACAAGTGTATTGACCAACATGGTAGGATCTACATTTCGTGACATGTACAATTTTATGAAGGTGTGTTTCCTCATGCTGGTCGTTCTGATTTATCTACAACGTCTCTAATCAATAGCCCCACCAACGATGATTCTATTTATACACTACCACTTGTTCTTTCACTACCACATGTTGTGGTCTCTTCTGCTCTACCTGAGTCTCTATTGCTCCTCCCCACAATCACTCTCATGAGAGCTCCCACACTTTGCTTCCATCAGTCTCATCTAATCCTGTTAAAAACTTGTTGTCTCCTAGTTCTTCAACAAGTACTACACAACATGATCCTCATCCACCTCCTCTTGGCAACACCCATTTTATGGTTGCTAGGAGTAAGGACATTATTTTCAAACCTAAAGCATATGTTGCAACTGTTAGTACAGTGGAACCCTCCAACATTCATGAAGCTATCTCTATCTCATTATGGAAAGATGTTGTCCTTGATAAATCACAAGCTCTGACTTGTAATGGCACTTGGGATTTGGTTCTTCCTCCTCCAAATCGCCCTATTGTTAGGTGTAAATGGTTGCTCAAAAATAAAAAGAGTTCTAATGGCTCAGTTGTTCGAAATAAGGTACGGCTCATAGCATAAGGCTTCTCTCAAACTGCAGGTATGGATTACTATAAAATATTTAGTCTTGTTGTTAAAGCTAAGACAATGTACAATATGCTTGCTTTGGTTACATATGAAAGTTAAGACATGTGGATGCCAACAATGCCTTATTGAATAGGAGTTTGGTTGAGAAGGTATACGTGAGACAACCATTAGGGCTCGAGG
Organism: Gossypium arboreum; assembly: GCF_025698485.1. NCBI lineage: Eukaryota > Viridiplantae > Streptophyta > Magnoliopsida > Malvales > Malvaceae > Gossypium > Gossypium arboreum. Next base: position 136,332,302 of record NC_069075.1, read on the forward strand.
TTGTCAATGCTCATGAAAATTTACTAGCTTGTAAGCTCAACAAGGCTCTGTATGGCCTTAAATAGGCTCCTAGAGTCTAGCTTAAATAAACTTCATGATTTCTTAGTTCAAGACCTGTAATTTTAGTCTTCCAAAGCTGATTATTCTTTGTTATTCAAGAAGTACCTTATTGGTAGTAATGTGTTTCTTCTTGTTTACATTGATGATATCATAGTTACTGGTGACTCTAGTTCTTTGAATGAATCAGTTATTCAATCTCTCAATAGTCAATCTTCTTTGAAGGATTTAGGAGAGCTAAATTTTTCTCCTTGGACTTGAAGCACCTCGCCATGGTGATACAATGCATGTACACAAAGGAAGTATGAAAAAGAGCTTTTGGAGAAAATAGACATGTGGTATGCCAAGTACGTTGCTACGCCTATGGTTAGCTCACCATCATTATCCTCTCTTGGTGATTCACCATTCCAAAATTAGACGAAATTTCAGCAGATTGTAAGGGGTCTTCAATACCTCTGTTTAACCCGACCTGACATTACATTTGTAGTGAATAAAATCTCACAATATATGCATTTTCCATATGATGTGCATTGGACTGCAATAAAAAGAATCTTAAGGTAAGTTTGAGACACGTTATGGTCTGGTTTTCCAACCCTCGGCAATTTGTCTGACAGGATTCTCTGATGTTGATTGGGCAAGCTCACTTGAAGATCCCAAGTCAACATTTGGTTTTTTCATTTACCTTGGTGACAACTTGATTGGATGGTTGTCTAATAAAAAAATGGTTATGTCTAGGTCCATATTTGAGGTAGAATACAGAAGCCTTGCAAATACTACTGTAGAGATAACTTGGTTTCAATCTCTTTTCAGTGAGATAGGAATCTATTTACAACAGACTCCAATGGTGTGGTGTGATAATACCAGCTCTGTAACTTTGGTAGCAAATCCAGTCTTACATGCACGGGTCAAAAATGTTGAGCTCAATGTGCATTTTTTGTGTGACAATGTGTTAAATGACAAACCCACTAATAGCAGGTGCATTTTCCAGATTTTGAGATTAGCTGAATGTCACTGCTTGAAGAATTTCAACAAGAAAATGTAGGGGGAATATTAGAAGAAATAAATAACAAACAGAATAGCCAGCTTAACTCAATTCTCAAATGATTCAATTTTACCAAGCTTAACAAATTCACCATTTACCATTTTTTTGTTACAAAATGATTCCTTTGCAGTAAAGTTCTAGTATATTACCTGTATATATATTGAGGTCCTGTGCACCTTGATGGATATGATTGAGAGAACATTTTCCCTTTCATCTATAATTTCTTGTAGTGGCACTACGATAAACAACAGAAAAATAGGGGACAAGAAATTGTTTACATAGTTCGATTTTCCTATGTCTGTAGAGCCTAGCTCAGTGAGATGAATCCACTATATTTCAACTCAATACAACCAGTGTCCTAGTTTTATCACACCAGTATAGAATCTTCAATTTTGTACTAAAAAACAGATCTCTCACCATTAAATTCTCTCTCTAAGAATTTAGTTTGTAAATCACCAACAAATTTTTTTTGCTCAATGCGTATAAAGAATATAAAGAATGTGATTTTAGTTCTTGATTATCTCAAGAAATTGGAAAGAAAAAAATTATACAACGCATTAACCACAGTTGTTGAATAATAATAATAATAATAATTTACCTGAACCCATTGTTAATATGCAAAAGTAGAGTATAAAAAAAAGTGACAACAGAATGGACACTTTTGATGACTATTAAAAGAAATGAATAACAAACAGAATGGCTAGTTTAGCTCAATTCTCAATTGATTCAATTTCACTAAGCTTAACAAATTCACCGTTCACCATTTGTTTGTTAATCAAATGGTTATAAATATTATATTTCATTTGTGGATCCTTTCTCTCAACATACATGGATATACTTTCTCTAGAACAAGTCAGATGCCTTACAAGCATTTTTTGATATTTAAAAAAAAAAATGTTAAGTTGTAGTTAGGAACTAAGATCAAACAGCTTGAAAGTAATAGAGGTGGGGAATTCATAGTTTTGACATCCCTCTCCAATATTTTGGCATTCAACATCGTGTTTCCTGCGGTTGAAAGGTGCCATCGGCAGATAATTGAAACTAGCTTAGCCCTTATTGCTCAAGCATCATTATCTCTTTCTTATTGGGTTAATGCTTTCCTTTCTGTAGTTTATTTAATGAACTTACTTCCTACAAAAGTACTTCATGGTGTATCCCCTAGTTAGAATTTATTCCACCAACAGCCTGATTACAAATTCCTCAAAGTGTTTAGTTGCCTTTGCTACCATCATCTAAGATCGTATAACAAATACAAGCTTCAATTTTGATCCATTCTGTGCATGTTCTTGGGGTATGCTCTAGGATACAAAAGGTACAAGTGTATTGACCAACATGGCAGGATCTACATTTCTTGACATGTACAATTTGATAAAGGTGTGTTTCCTCATGCTGATCGTTTTGATTTATTTATAGCATATCCAATCAATAGCTCTACCAACGATGATTCTATTTGTACACTACCATTTGATCTTGCGCCACCACATATTGTGGTCTCTTCTACTTTACCTGAGTTTCTATTGCTCCTCCCCACAATCACTCTCATGAAAGCTGCCTCACTTTGCTTCCATCAGTCTCATATGATCCTATTAACAACTCGTTGTCTCCTAGTTCTTCAGCAAGTGCTACACAACATGATCCTCATCCACTTCCTTTTGGAAACACCCATCTTATGGTTACTAGGAGTAAGGACAACATTTTCAAACCTAAAGCATATGTTGCAACTGTTAGTACAGTGGAACCCTCCAACATTCATGAAGCTATGTCCTTGTTGAATCACAAGCTCTGACTTGTAATGGCACTTGGGATTTGGTTCTTCCTCCTCCAAATCGCCCCATTGTTGGGTGTAAATGGTTGTTCAAAAAAAAAGAGTTCTAATGGCTCAGTTGTTCGAAATAAGGCACAACTCGTAGCACAAGGCTTCTCTCAAACTGCGGGTATGGATTACCATAAAACATTTAGTCTTGTTGTTAAAGCTAAAACAATGCACAATATGCTTGTTTTGGTTACATATGAAAGTTAAGATATGTGGATGCCAATAATGCCTTATTGAACAGGAGTTTGGTTAAGAAGGTATATGTGAGACAACCATTAGGGTTCGAGGTTGTCGATGCTCATGAAAATTTACTAGCTTGTAAGCTCAATAAGGCTCTGTATGGCTTTAAATAAGCTCCTAGATCCTGGCTTAAAAAACTCCATGATTTCTTATTTTAGGACCTGTAATTTTAGTCTTCCAAGGCTTATTATTCATTGTTATTCAAGAAGTACCTTATTGGTAGTAATGTGTTTCTTCTTGTTTATGTTAACAATATTATAGTACTGGTAACTCTAATTCTTTGATTGAATCAGTTATTCAATCTCTCAATAGTCAGTCTTCTTTGAAGGATTTAGGAGAGCTCAATTTTTTCCTTGGACTTAAGGTACCTTACCATGGTGATACAATACTTGTATCACAAAGGAAGTATGAAAAAGAGCTTCGGGAGAAACCAGACATGTGGTACGCCAAGTATGTTGCTACGCCTATGGTCAGCTCACGAACATTATCCTCTCTTGGTGGTTCACCCTTCCAAAATTAGATGAAATATAGGCAGATTGTAAGATGTTTTCAATACCTCTGTTTAACCCGACATGACATCACATTTGTAGTGAATAAAATCTTACAATATATACACTTTCCATATAATGTGCATTGGACTGCAGTAAAAAGAATCTTAAGGTAAGTTTGAGGCACGTTATGGTCTGGTTTTCCAACCCTCAACAATTTGTCTGACAGGATTCTCTGATGTTGATTGGGCAAGCTCACTTGAAGATCCCAAGTCAACATTTGGTTTTTTTATTTACCTTGGTGACAACTTGATTGGATGGTTGTCTAAGAAACAAAGGGTTATGTTCAGGTCCACATTTGAAGCGGAATACAGAAGTCTCGCAAATGCTACTGTAAAGATAACTTGGTTTCAGTCTCTTTTCAGTGAGATAGGAATCTCTTTACAATAGACTCCAGTGGTGTGGTGTGATAATACCAGCTCTGTAGCTTTGGTAGCGAACCCAGTCTTACATGCACGGGTCAAACATGTTGAGCTCAATGTGCATTTTTTGTGTGATAATGTGTTAAATGACAAACCCACTAACAACAGGTGCATTTTCCAGATTTCATGGTTAACTGAATGTTACTGCATTTGAAGAATTTCAACAAGGAAATGCAAGGGGAATATTAGAAGAAATGAATAACAAACAGAATGGCCAGCTTAACTCAATTCTCAACTAATTCAATTTCACCAAGCTTAACAAATTCACCATTCACCGTTTGTTTGTTACAAAATGATTCCTTTGCAGTAAAGTTCTAGTATATTACCTGTATATATATTGAGGTCCTGTGCACCTTGATGGATATGATTGAGAGAACATTTTCTCTTTCATCTATAATTTCTTATAGTGGCACTACGATAAACAACAGAAAAATAGGGGACAAGAAATTGTTTACATAGTTCGATTTCCCTATGTTTGCAGAACCTAGCTCAGTGAGATGAATCTACTATATTTCAACTCAATACAACCAGTGTCTAGTTTTATCACACCCAGTATAGAATCCTCCATTTTGTACTAGATCTCTCACAACTAAATTCTCTTTTTAAGAATTTAGTTTGTAAATCACCAACAAAAAATTTTTGCTCAAAGCTTTGGAATTGTTTTTCCTTGCACATGCCGGAGGTAACTCAAGAAGGAACTCATTGACAGTAGTTTGTCTCATGTTTTTGCATTCCTTATTTTTCGTAATGAATTTTTATCTCTTTAAATTTTTCTTATTAAAGCATGCATTTAGGTTCATTTTTAATTTTGGACTTTAATATTTATTTTAATCAATTCACGTTTTTGTGAATGATTAAATATTTTAAAATATGAGTTCATGCTTAAGTATTTGCTTCATTTTGCAAAATTTTTGAATGATTGATTGAACAGGTTATTTCAACAATCAATATGACGCTCTGGATCCAATCAGATGGTTTTACAATTTCAAATGCACTAACACAATAATGTTCCTCAATGAACTTATAAGTGCTCCCAAATACTCAGTACAAATACTTATACAAGTTTCTCAAATATATTCAAGTTTTGTAATACCCTAAAATTTGGGGTTAGAAGTTTTGAGGTTGTGGTTGGGGTCATTGAATAGGTCGAGCACTTGCGTGGGTTTCCATGTTTTAATGTATGAATGAGCCTGATGGTTCGGTAGTGTTGAGTGTGTTAGTTTACCTTTAGGTTCCAGGTTTGAGTCCTCATGTGTGTTTTGAGGAATTAATTTATTTTGGTTTTGTTTTTAATTTTTAAAGATTTACTTTTAAAATTTGATAGAAGAGGTTTTTCAGTTTCACATTCTTTTTTTTTCCTTTTTTTTTGTTCCCTCTATTATTTTTCGGTTATTTACCTAAATTTTAGCTGTAGACACTCAATTTTGCCCGGGCCCAGAAATAAGTCCAAAAACAAAAATATAATAAACCCAAAAAAAAATGAAGTCCAAGTTCAGTCCAGAATTACAAATATAATTTGGCCCGATCAAAATGGTCCATTACTTGAAAAGATTTAAGGTCCATCTACAAGCTTGACTTATATAGAAATGTAATCTTTAAGGATATGCAATCTTAGATATGATATGCAATCTTAGATATGATATGATATGATATGATATGATATGCAATCTTGAAGATATGATTTTGTAACCTTGGAGATTTAATTTGTAGATATCCTTTAATCTTAACTGTTGATGTAATTGATCTGTACCGTTGGATTTGGGGAGGCTCAACTATAAATAGAGGCCTCTCCCTTCATTGTAAATCACTTGAGTTTTGGGAAGCAATAAGAATTCTTAAGGGCATTCACTCAAATTTCTCTCCCTCTTGCGTTCTTACTCTCTGTGGTTTGTTATTATTTTATTCTTCGTCTATCTTAGTTTTTCAACCTTTTTTATTTTAATTTCTTCATTTTTTCAAATATGTATATTTATTCCTATCTTTTATACATTTGATTATGTATTTTATATATTATAATATTTAACCTTTTATATAGTTTATTTTCAAATATATATTTTCTATGCATGTATATATATTATATTATCATTTCATGTATTTTGAACTATTGCATCATATTTTTATAATTTGTAAATGTTCTATTTATTCATTTTTTAGTGTATGTCATTTATCTTATTTGTGCATAGTTTCATTTTTTTATATGCTATATTTAATTATTTCTTTTATATGATATTTTATGATATATATTGTTGTATAATTTTGCATGTATTATGTTTTTCTATTAGTTTACTCATGTTTTTATTTGTTTATTATCTTATATTTACCCTAGTATGATTTTTTTCGTTAAACTTATGTTCATGTTATTTAGTTTTGTCATAATGATATTATTTATGTTTGTATGGAAATGTTAAAATATTTTGTACATCTATGCTTCATGATGCATTAATATGTCATCCTAAAACGTCATTTAAAAATAATATTCCAAGGTTTTTTTAAAAAAATTAAAAGGAAATGCTTGATGTTTGGAAACTTCGAGAAAGGTAGTGCCCTAACTTACTGGGTTACAACTTCTCTCGTTGAATTTGAATAGTCAAGCACCCTTCTAAGTGATTTTGAGTTTTCAAAACTTAAACAATTATTTCGAGATTTCAAAACATAGTGTCCTAACTTACTGGATATGGCGTTTTGTTGTTTCAAGATAGAAATTTTCGAAAGACAAGCTTAGTTTCGAAGGTTTTAAAATGTTGAGTCCTAACTTATTGGATGTGATGTTTTGACTCGTTTGAAATAATTGAGCCTTAATTTTCAAAATTGAGACATTCTAATTAAAAGAGGTTTGCATCTTAAAACTTTCAAATTTCCGACATTAAAGACACTTGATAATCAATTAGGTACCAGTTTTTGGGCGTTACGAGGGTGCTAACCCTTCCTCGTACGTAACTGACTCCCAAATCTGTTTTCTCGACTTTCGTAGACCAAAATTAATGTTTTAAAACAAAACATTTTATAAGGTGATCCAATCACACCTAAAAAGATTGGTGGCGACTCCCGTTTTCATTTTTCTTAAAGTCGATTCCCATTTTCCAAAACTCGATTTAAAAATGGTCTCGACATCAGTTCTTTTGATTTCTTGTTTCTTTCATTTTATACTCACATTACGTGTTGTCTGCCAAGACTGATCGTCTTCGTGTGTTTCGTTTTATCGGAGGTGAAGTGGGTAGGTTTTATTTATGAAGGCTTATGATAAAATTGCTTTTGTTTCTATTACTTGTTAATTGAAGTTCTTGTAGTTTAAGTTTATGTGTGAAATTGAGGTTTTCAAACAGTTTGGTGAGAGCGAATCGATTAATCATTGATGCTTGATATCGCATTCTAAGGTGTGTGTGTGTGTGTGTGTGTGTGTGTGTTCTAAAACGATTTAACTTCAGTATCAAATTATGGTGGAATTCAATAATGTCTTGTGTGTTTCTAAAATTGGTTTTTTGTAGTATCGTATTGTTACTGAATTGCATGAAATTCTGTATGTCTTGGCATAATTCTAGGTTACCAAGTTTTAGGGATCGTCTCGACATCAAAAGCATGATTTTTAGTCTATTTCGGTGTGGTTTCGTGACCACACGAGCGGCCACATGGGCATGTGTCGCACACAGGTGGTCACACGGTCATGTGCAATTGGGAAATTAAGATTTTTGATGGTTTTTGGCTCCACACGGCTTGGCCACACGAGCGTGTGAGATCTCTACATGGCCGTGTCTCATCTGCTATTTATTTTTGGCACTTTTAGATAGTGAGTTACACGGGCTACTCGTACGGCCGTGTAACTTGGTCACACCTATGTGTGTCTCTTCCACATAGGCATGTAGGCCTCCACACGTTCTAGACACTTCCACAGGGCCATGTGGCCCTCTTTTGCAAAATTTTTGTTTTGAGTCATAAACTGTCTGTTTTATGTTTCTGTATAACCCGACCTTCGTTCAAGCCTTAGTAAGTGTGTTTGAGACTCGATTTAGTTTGGTACATGTATATATATACGTTTATAGGCTTTAATTTTATTGTTTGTTTATGTGATAAATAAGTATGAGCTTATTATTGTTGTCGTAACTGAATATTAGAATACAAGTGTAATCAAATCTGAATCTGTTCAAACTGGAAATGTTAATGTCCTTTTCTGTATGTTTTCGGCATAATGTGTGCATTGTTGCATAGCATGAAAATTTTAAGATCTGGTTATGAAGAGAAGGAAGACAGACTTAGCAGTTTTAACTGCAATACTTTTGTACAGTGGTTTACTCACTATCCTATACGTATATCAGCTCAACTGTATACAGTTACGCAAGTGGTATAGTTCCACGTTGTGGTGTGTAGGGTGGATGAACCTATTATGGTTCTATGTGGTGTGCAAAGTGGACGGGCCTACCATAGCCCTTATACGGTGTGCTGAATGAACAAAGTAGTGTTTTGTTGGTGGGTGGGATTTTTGACTTATGTATCCTTTCGTATCTGAATATATGTTTATTTGTCAGAACATTTTGTTTGTTTGTGTGAACATTTGGTTATTGACATATAGTTAATGTCATGTAATATGTTTTGATTATTACGTATGATTGGAACATCATTTCTGTGGTTTGATATTGTATTTGACATACCGATTGAGACTTTCGTAAGTGATATTTTTATACATATGCTTGTCTAACGTATTTCTTATGTCACTTCATCTTTCGCCATCTGTTCATGTTTTGGACTTACACTGAGCTCATCTCTGTAGTGTTTTCCTTTCATGTACATTATGTGTTTTGGAGATAGACTCAGCATAGCGGAGGTCTCAAAGTTCTTTGATCGATTTGATTTCAAATAATGTTATGATAAACTATTCGAATCCTGCACCTTTTTTTTTACATAAGTCTATGTGTACTGTGGTACGGGAATTTTTAAGATGCTTTGAAATTGTTCAAAAACACTGATTTGATTTATTCCTAACAGTTTTTAAACGTCTATTATATGTTGTTTCCAAAAACAACTACGTATCATTTAATCTACTAAAATTACGAAGCATAAGGGTTGAGCGAAGAATTTTCTATGGTTATAAATGAGTTTTATCTCCACCACTTTGGTTGGCCAATGTAACTCCTAGAATTTGATCTAATTTTTAGGTCGAGTTTTGAGGTGTTACATTTAGTAGTATCAGAGCCAGATTTGTAAAAAGTCGACCTGTATTTTTATGTATCCATGTGTGCGCGTGTTTGTTTAAAAACAAAATTCTGAAAATTTGTACCACAATGTTTCGAAAAAGTTTTTGAGAAAATAAAATGTCTGAAACTCTGACACTAGTCTGTGCGAAACTCTGAAGTTGTCAAATTAGTTTTTTAAGGTTAGAACTGTAATGTTTAGACATTTATCTTTGTGTTTGATTTTGGTAGTGTAGATTCTTGAGATTAGTTCAAAGTTCGATATGGATTCTGGTGATAAGCAAGATCATGAGGGTCAATCTAGTGAGACTCTCGAGGAGTCATCGACTTCTCCAGAACGTGTATTGGTTCAAGAGTCGAAAGTCAATGCGTTCAGTCAGCTATGGGAAGCGATAACCCGGAGGTTGGTACTAAGGCGTTAACTCAGGTAGTGAGAGAAGTTTTAGAGAAAGTCTCCGAGGCTAGTTTAGAGAGAACTAGAGAAATGGTTCAAGGTAGATGTGTGGAGTGTGGGAAGAAAAGAGATCGTAGTCCTTCGAGATTGAAGCCTCGATCTATGAAGTGTGTCAGGTCTCAACAGAATGTCAGTAAGAGTAATGTGGGAGGTTTCAGTAGTGGCGCAAGTGTGTCAGTTTGTGGGCATTGCAAAAAGCATCATTCAGGCGATTGTTGGAAAAAGTCGAGAGCGTGTCTCAGATGCAGGTCCACTAGGAATCAGATTAGGGACTGTCCTCGGTGATATTGAGTCAGGTGTGGTTGTGTGATATTGTTGACTTTGTGTGCTATTATTTATGAATGATTTGACTTTTTGAATATGGCATTGTGTTGTGTGTAATAGAAAAGGAAATTGATCTCGTTCAGTGGTTAAGTGTTCTGGGTTTATATGCGAAATTTTAAGGTTTATTATGATATGATACTGTTTCGAGGTCAAAGTGCACAGCGGAAGTGTAATGGTGAGTTGTAGCGCCCTAAATTTCATATTTCGGCTTTTAAGATATTTGTTGTATTCTACCCTATTTTTTGACAAAATATATGTCTGCTTATATGATTAAGTATTTTGGAGTGTGTTGGGAGATCCCAAGTTCGACCCTTAACTTAGGCTAAAATTTGGTTTTATTTGGATAAAGCCTGACTTTTGGTTGATGATCTTATAAGAATTTATTGGTAGTAACTTAATAGAATGGGTCTGCTAGTCTAGTGGTTAAGTGGCAAGAAATTATGCCTAAGATCCCGAGTTCGAGTCGTGGGAGTGGCATTAATTTTACTAATAAGCCGTGCAGACGTTTGAGTTGGATTAAAATACAAAATAGGGGCTAGGGTTTATCAGATGTTAGGCTAACCTGTTTCCTTTTACTTTTTGCTCTCTTTGTCGTTTTCTCTTTTTTTCCCAAACCCCTTGCTGCCGATATTTTTATTCCTTTTACCTCTCTCCTCCATTTTCTTTCTTTCAATTAGTTTTGCCGTACTGCTAACGATTCCGCTAGCTCGATAAGTATGGTTTTGTTAATTGTGAGTTTCTTTTGGAGATTATTAAGAAGGATTTAATTTGCTACTTAGGAGATACTCGAGGTTCTGTAGACCGCTAAACGGGGTTCTAAATAGCGAGTAATCACCGTTTTTCATTGAAGATAAGTAGATCTCTCATTTCAGGATTTGTCTATTTTGAATTGTTTAAATCAAGAGAATAAAAATTTGGGTTACGATCGTCAAATATAGGTTCTGGAGTGTTTGGGATTGCGTTAGGCTTCGATCGGAACCAAGTGTGTACTCCAATCGATCTGAAATCGCATTTTAGTGAAATTCAAAAACGCTACTGTCGACGTCACACAGGCGTGTGGACTCGTGTGGAGGCCGTATAATGATACACGGCCATGTGATTGACGAGCCAGGCTGTGCGCGTGCCACACGGGTATGACAGACACGGGCGTGTGAGGTTGGCTAGGCCGTGTGCGAGGCACGGGCTAGACCAATTGGGTTGTATGGGCCACACGGACGTATGGGCCTACACGGATGAACCACACTGGCGTGTGGGATCTTGGGCCAAGCCATGTGATCCATACGGGTAAGGCTAATCTGGGCCGTGTGAGCCACACGGGGGTGTGGGCCTACACGGGAAAGGCACACGGGCGTGTAAGCCGGATTTGTTTGAAATGTTCTGTAAGGTTACACGGGTCGCCCAAGTCGGCTGTGACCTATCAGAAAGGTCGGTAAGCGTTACTTAGACCCCTACACTCTAATTTGATACTAACATATTTGTAAAAGCATGATAATTGAAGCATGTGTATCTGCTTTGATTTGATGACGATGTTATGATTTGATATCTGCACATGAGTATGTCATATTATTTATGTTGCATTGCATTGGGTTGGGTTTGTATTGAAAAGATGGAAGACTGAAAGGCTCTTTAGCCGCTTATCTGGCAGCTTTGCTGCAACTATTGATATGTGTCATTCTATGGTACCTATTGGTGTGTACGGTTGGACGGGTTGATTTTATCCCATACTCGGTGTGTAGGGCTGGGTGGGTCTATCTTATCTCCACATAGTGTGTTAAGTTGGACGGAGATGGTGTGCAGGGTTGGTGGGCATTACTGTTCTGATTGATATGCATGTATGTCTGTATGGGCTAAGGCTCGAATGTATCTGAGACTGTTCTGAGTGGGCTAAGGCTATACAGATTCTGTTAAAAGCTCAGGCTCGATTATGACTGTTTGACTACTATCCGTTTATATGCATGTTTTTCTGTAGGGATGTACACACTAAATTTGCGAAAACTCACGCTTTATTTTATTTGTCTGTCAAGTAATCTCCAGCAGTAGGTAGATCGGTGCAGCAGAGGGCTCGACAGTGACCACTGCTACATATACTCTGGTTTTTATTATTTTGATGCTTTTATAATTTTAACTGCTATGATTTGGAGTATTAATGAAATATCTAGACTCAGACTGTTTGATTTAAATTTGGGATTTTAAACTTCTGTTTATGAATACTGAAACTACAACGTATAGCAATAACTTTAATTGTTTTTAACTTTCGCGTATTAAGAAATGTTTTCAAACAAATTAACCAATATATGTTTATCGATGTTTAGTAAAAGGTGGTAGCTGGAAAGGTTTTTGGGTAAACATGGTTTTAAATACATTCTCATATGACTTCACCAGATTTGGTCATAACGTCTAGGCCAGGTTTGGAGTGTTACATGAGTTTTGTGTTTAAATGGTTGTTCTGTTAGTTGGAAATTTTAGGGACGAAATTTCTTGAAGGAGGAGTAAGTTGTAATACCCTGAAATTTGTGGTTAGAAGTTTTGAGGTGGGGTTGGGGTCATTGAATAGGTCCAGTACTTGAGTTGGTTTTCATGTTTTAATGTAAGAATGGACCTACTGGTTTGTTGGTGGTGAGTGTGTTAGTCTACTTTTGGGTTCCGAGTTCGAGTCCTCATATGTGTTTTGAGGAATTAATTTATTTTGGTTTTGCTTTTTAATTTTTAAAGATTTACTTTTAAAAGTTGAAAGAGGAGGTTTGTCAGTTTCACATTCTTTTCATTTTTCCTATAGTTTTTGTTCCCTCTGTTATTTTTTGGTTCTTTCCCGAAATTTTAGTTCTTTCGATTTCTTGTTTCTTCTGTTTTACACTCACGTTACGTGTTTTCTGTCAAGACTGATCGTCCTCGAGTGTTTCGTTTTATCGGATATGAAGCGAGTTGGTTTTATTCATGAGGGTTTATGATAGAATTGCTTATGTTTCTATTATTTGTTAATTGAAGTTCTTATAGTTTAAGTTTATATGTGAAATTGAGGTTTTCAAATAGTTTGGTTAGAGCGAATCGATTGATCCTTGGTGCTTGGTATCGCGTTCTAAGGTGTGTGTTCTGAAATGGTTTAACTTTGGTATCAAATTATGGTGGAATTCGATAATGTCTTGTGTGTTTCTAAAATTGGTTATTTGAAGTATCGTATTGTTACTGAATTGCATGAAATTCTGTATGTTTTGGCATAATTCTGGGTTACCAAGTGTTAGGGATTGTTTCGACATTAAAATCATGATTTTCAGGCTATTTCGGTGTGGTTTCATGACCACATAGATGGCTACATGGGCGTGTGCCGTATACAGGTAGTCCACACGGCCATGTGCAATTGGGAAATTAGAGTTTTCAATGGTTTTTTGTTCCACATGGGCATGTGAGATCTCTACACGGTCGTGTCTCCTCTGCTTTTTTATTTTTAGTACTTTTGGATAGTAAGTTACATAGGCTACTCACACGACTGTGTAAATTGGTCACACGGGCGTGTGTCTCCTCGACATGGGCGTGTAGGCCTTCACACAGCCTAAACACTTCCACATGGCTGGGGTACACGGCCATGTTGCAGAATTTTTGCTTTGAGTCATAAACTATCTATTTTATGTTTCTATGTAATCCGACCCTCGTTCAAGCCTCGGTAAGTGTGTTTGGCACTCGATTTAATTTGGATTGTGTATATATGTGCGTTTATGGGCTTTAATTTTATTACTCATTTATATGATAAATAAGTATGAGTTTATTATTGTTGTCATAACTGAATATTAGAATACAAATTTAATCAAATCTGAATCTGTTCAAACTGGAAATGTTAATGTCCGTTTCTGTATGTTGTCAGCGTAATGTGTGTATTTTTGCATAGTATGAAAATTTTGGGATCTAGTTATGGAGAGAAGGAAAACAGAATTAGCATTTTTAACTATAATACTTTTGTACAACAATTTACCGCACTATCCTATATGTATATCAGCTCAGATGTATACAATTACACAAGTGGCATAGTTCCATATTATAGTGTGTTGGGTGGATGAACCTATTATAGTTCTATGTGGTGTGTAGAGTAGACGGACCTACCATAGCCCTTATGCGATGTGCTGGATGGACGAAGTGGTGTTTGGTTGATGGGGTGGGATTTTTGACTTATGCATCCATTCGCATATGAATATACGTCTATTTGTCAGAACATTTTGTCTAATTGTGTGAAAATTTGGTTATTGACAATATAGTTAATGTCATGAAATATGTTCTGATTATTGCGTATGATTGGAACATCATTTATGTGGTTTGATATTGTATTTGACATACCGATTGAGACTTTCGTAAGTGATATTTTTATAGATATGTCTGTTTAAAGTATTTCTTGTGTCACTCTGTCTTTTGCCATTTGTTCATGTTTCGGACTCACACTGAGCTCGCGTAGCTCATCTCTGTAGTGTTTTCTTTTCATGTACATTGCGTGTTTTAGAGTTGGGGCTCGGCATAGCGGAGGTCTCAGAGTTCTTTGATCGAAATGATTTCAAATAATTTTATGATAAACTATTTCAATTATACACCTTTGTTTTTGCACATAAGTCTATGTGTACTGTGGTACCGGAATTTTTAAGTTACTTTGAAATTTTTCAAAAACACTAATTTGATTTATTCCTAACGGTTCTTAAATTTTTGTTATATGTTGTTTCCAAAAACAACTACGTATCATTTAATCTACTAAAATTACGAAGCATAAGGGTTTAGTGAAAAATTTTCTATGGTTATAAAGAAGTTTTATCTCCACCACTTTGGTTGGCCAATGTAACTCTAGAAAATTTGGTCTAACTTTTAGGCCGAGTTTTGGGGTGTTACAAGTTTTTTAAACTAGCTAACATACAAAAGATCAATTACAATATCTTCTAAAGAGAAGATAAAAGAGTTAAATACAATATAATAATAACAATCAAAGTAAGATAGATTGTTAGAAGATAAATCTTCAAGTTCTGTCACAATCCAACATCTTTGATACAAGGCATTTGGTAAGATTAACCTGATCTGATCTGATCTAATTTAATCATTAAGATATGTTTCTCCCACTGAATTGATCTGTAGCACCCCAAACCCGGCCCAGAAGTTATAGCCGGATCCGGCACGCCACATCAAAAACGTAAAAAAAAATTTCCATTCTAAGTCCAGAAAATCGTACTTGATGTTCAAAAGATTAATTCATTAAGGGTTAAAGTGAATGGAAGCTGTGCACCAGGTAGGAAATCAGAAAAGAGGTGGTGAGTCCATCGGACTGCTTAAGTACCAAGCTCCCTTCGGATCCAATCCTAGACATGCATACCGCCATTTCCACACCTTAACGTCATGAATATTTCTAGGAAACCGATTCGATTAAGTCATTTTTAGGAAAAATGATTAATTTTTGGAAAATACTTTCATTGCGGAAGCTTTGCTTGTTGTCGTTTTATTTTGAAATCAACTGTTGTTTTTGAAAACGTGCCCTAAAGCTATCCAATTTCAACAGTTAAAATAAGTATTACCTATCTTAGTAATACATATTAAAACCATCAAAATAAATAAGCGGCCTTATTACATTTAAAAGCCCAAAACCTCAAACGTAATTAAAAGGATGTCCAGTTCACGGAAGAAAATCAAACTTTCGAGCGGGTGGCCACTCAATTCCCTCACAACTCCAAGCCCACTATGGTTGGGGATTTCTGCGTGGATGAAAATAAAAGGGGTGAGTTTGGGGAAACTCGGTGTGTAAGGAAAACCCATTCAAAGTCCAAGTCACTCAAGCCCATTGGGCCTAAGCCCATTCAGTAATGATGGTCTTGGGCGAGCCCTTTTCAAATTACAATAAAGCGGGCCTTAGCCCTTATTCAGATAACAATATGGCCCATAGGCCCATTTCAAAATACATGCAACATCGGTAAACATATGCAAGCCCATTTGGGAGACTACTCAACCCACCAACCACTACACTCCACCCGTACCAGCCATACACTCCATGTAGGAATAGCTCAACCCACCCAACACTCCTGATTCTTGACCTTTTTGCTCGATTAACGATAAATTGAAGCAAAGCCTCCAAGAAGTGGACAAGCCACTTTCAGTACTTCCTCCGTCAATATCCCAATCCCATGCATCGATAATAACAACATGGCATGCAATAAATAACAACGATCAAACATGCATTTAGGTCAATTTAATCCTGGGGTATTTCGGTAATTTATCTACTAGGGGTAAAGCGTAAATTTTCCACTTTTAAAGGTATTTCAGTAATTTATCTATTTTAGGGTTTTCATGTATATTCTTACTTTTCACGTACTAACGAATCACGCATCGAGGGCTCTTACGGATTGGGCCGTTGGCCCATCATTCAATTTTGGCCCATTAAGCCCAAAAATATCGAGGGCACGTAAATCATGCACTTTGCGGTCCAAATTTTGCAGCTTACCAAAAATATTAATCGATTTACCTCACGAGTATTACTTTTCGCAAATCTACAAAATACCGATTTTTGGCATTTCGACTTTTCGACTTTTGCCGATCTAGACTAAGAAAGAGGGTGTTAGTTACACACCTGTTTGCAACGATATGCTGACGAGATCCACACACGAACCGCCTACAATTGGATTACTAACACGTTAATCTAACTATTCAAATACAAACTACGTATTAACCCCTTACAATATTCGGCCAACCACACCTACAGATCATAGTAAGCTTATAAGAAATCAATAAGCAACTCATTAACAAATTTTTGTCAATGTTTACCACATAATCATAATTTCACTGCAAGCTGTCTTCCTGAGCAACAGTCACTAAATCATTTATAACTGGAGCTACGAAACTCCAAATCAAGTTCTGTTAATTTTCCTTGAAAATAGACTCATATATCTTCTATCCATAAAATTTTCAGAACTTTTGGTTTATCCAATCAATACCAGATTTTTCTCAAAGTTTCCCATGTTTCACTGTTTGACTAATCTGACCACTCTTCATTACGAATCAATTTTCTCATTTTACAGAATTCAAAATATGTTCTCGTTTATTCCATTTGAAACTAGACTCATTAAGCTTTAATTACATAATTTATGCAGCTTCTAACTCATCTCTCATAATTTATGGTGATTTTCCAAAGTCACATTACTGCTGCTGTCCCAAGCAGATTTATTACCAAATCACTCTTTCATACACCTATCTTGCATGCATGTTATTTAAACATGTATATCACCAATCAATCATCACATATCTATGATTTTTACTTAAGCATAATCTCCATTTCATCATTTTAAAGCACAACATGTTAGCCGATTTTTCCCTTTAGCATCTAAGGCACATGCATGCTCATTTGTTTGGCTCAACTTCACATATCTTCATTTTTCATCAAAAGAACATGAAACAACAACCATTTCCTTCATTTTAATTCATGACCAAATGCTCACAACACAACTAAAAATCAAAATATACTTCAAGAGTTAAGGTAGAATCAAGAAGAACTAATGAACCTCAAAATAGAAGCAAGGTACCAAGAACTTACCTTCAATTTTCCTCCTCCTAATGACCGAATACTCAAGAGCTTTCTCCTCTCCTTTCTCTTCTCTAACTTTCAGCTATGATGAACAAAGATGGACAAAACTTTGTTCTTTTCACCCCTTTTCTTTTAATAAAACTTCATATTTCATCCATTTAATTCTTTAATACAAAAGACATGATATTCTTATCATGAAACATTTACCTAACCCATTATCATGAAACATTTACCTAACCCATTATCATGGAACATTTACCTAACCTATTATCATGAAACATTTACCTAACCCATTATCATGGAACATTTACCTAACCTATTATCAATTTGTATCAATTTGTACCATAAATTATGGATATCAAGTGTACATTTTGTCTACAACAACATGATGGCTGGCCACTTCATGTAAAATGGGAGGTTTGTCATGCAAATCCTCCTATTTTGCACTCCTATTTATTTGGCCATTTCAATTTAGCCTATAGCATTTTCAAACATTTTCACATAGGTCCTATTTCATAATTTCACCCTCTTTTTCTTATGGAACAAAAATTAACTAAAATTGTCGGGTTCTATATTAAGTTTGGGCTTTCTAGAGGCCCACTAACATAATTAAACCTATGCCAACATTCACAGGATTCCCGAAAATTGGGGCGTTACATGATCTTCATTAATGGGCTTGAATAATTATATACTATCATCATAGCTTAAAGATTTTGTTTCAATAAATTTTCAATTTCAAATATTAGTAAGTAGCATCCAGTCACAATGAGCATAAAAGTGGGCACTTTCATTGGCACATAGTTAGCTACTTCAAAAACTTTCCTCAACAATATCTTTATTTGGAAATTTTTTTGAAAAAAATCAAATAAGACAAGAAGCTAATCAACAAACTAACTATAGCTTTCCCTTAGAACAATTCCCTTAATCCAACATACTTAACTTAGAATATAATTAAGTAGATTAACCATCAATACTTTGCTTAGAATTTGCATCAATAACCAAAATACTATAGTTATATTTGAGTGAGAAGTGTATAAGTAAATGTGCACTAAAGTGAAAATATTTAGCTATTATAATAGTTCAAAAGTCCAAGTCTAATAATAAAAATAAAAAATTCTGAAAAGTAGATAAACAATTAGGTCAGTAGAGCACAATAATAACAACTTCCTTATACCGCCCTTTTATACAAAAAGATTGCCAAATATTGATATGAGGGAGTGCAAGCAAGTCATTGTGCAAGGCTTTTCTTTCAATAATTGATCTTTTAGGTCATCTTGACTTCAACTCGAAACTTGGCAATAATGTAGTTGTGTGACTCAATAGAGGAAGTGAGATCATCAACCATTCGCTTTTTGAAACTAGAAAGAACTACTTTAATGCTTGTAGAGTTGCAAGCTCACTAAAGTTGCGAAGTAACAAAGCACGTAAGCTTTGTTAAGCGAGCTTATACATGCGAGCCCTTTCTTTGCAAGTTGCCAACTTGCACTAAAATGATGATAATTTTTTATGAGATATTTTGGTTGTTGATTGACTAAAATCAACCAATAGAGAGGCAAGTTGTATTGTACAAGTTTCAAGACTTGCTAAGTTATAATTATTTATTATTATTTTTAGTTTATTTAAGTATCGTTGTTCATGTAAACTGATATATTGAAATGAAAAACAGAAGTTCATAATTTTTTTACTTCTTTGTTCTATTTTATTACTTTTTGTCTCAATACATTATTTCATCAAATATCCAACAATTGGTATCTAGAGCGACTTATCTTTAAGGATCTTAACCTTTGTTTCTATAAAAATGTATTCAACAAGCTTTTTACCACCTCCACCCCTTGTTTTCACATAAGAAAACTGTCATAGCTAAGTAGTAAAAATGAAGACTTATCTTCAAGCCTTTGATCTTTGGGAGGTCGTAAATGCTGAAATAGAACCACCAGCCTTGAGAGTAAATCCAGCACTTGCTCAAATGAGACAACATAATGAAGAATGTACAAAAAAATATAAGGCAATGTCTTGTCCACAAAACAGTGTTTCATATATAATTTTTGCAAGAATTATGGCTTGTGATACTCCTAAACAAGCTTGGGATAAGCTCAATGAGGAGTTCCAAGGTTCGTAGAAGACAAGGCAGCAACATATGATCAATCTCAGACGAGATTTTAAAAACCTCAAGATGAATGAAGTTAAGACTGTAAAGTAATACTCAAATAGAATCATGGCAATGGTGAACCAAATAAGACTACTAGGGGACCAGTTTGCATACATTCAAGTAGTTAAGAAGGTGATTACCACACTTCCTGAGAGATATGAATAAAAAATATCCTCACTAAAAGATTTGAGAGATCTTTCAACCATCTCACTCTTTGAAGTAATCAATGCTTTGTATGCTCAAGAACAAATAAGGGCAAGTAAAGAAGAGGGGTATGCTGAAGGAGCCTTTCAAGCCAGAAATAGAAAAGGCTCGAGCTCCTCAAATTAGAAAGGAAAAAATAGTTGGTCAAAGAAGAAAGAAAAGTAAAAAAAGACAGTGGAAAGAAAAAATATCCAATATGCTCACATTGTAAGAAATTGGATCACCCTGAGAGAGTATGTCAGTTCAGACCTAATGCTCAATGCAGAAATTGCAAGCAGCTTGGCCGTGAAGAAAGGGTATGCAAGAATAAAGGGCATACACAACAACAAAATGCTCAGGCACAAACAGCAAAAGTCAATCAAGAAGAATTGATGTTTGTTACCTCTTACAAAACCTAGTTCACTGCCTCCTACGAAACTCAGTTCGCTGCATCATGTGAACCCTCCTGTGATGCCCAATTCGTTGCAAGATGCGAACCCTCTAACAAAGAAAGAAATAGCTAGCTTGTTGAAAGTGGTTGTACAAGTCACATGACTGCAAACGCAAGCATCTTCAAGAGCATTAACAAGAGTTTCCACTCTAAGGTGAAAGATCAAAATGGCCAGTACATTGAAGCAATAGGAAAGTGAGATGTTTTGATTAAAACACAATAAGGTACTAAACTTGTAACTAACATTCTTTTAGTTCCATAATAGATTGAAATAAACTAAATGTAGGGCAGCTACTCGATAAGAGATATTCTGTGGTATTCAAGGATAATAAATGTTTAATCATTGATCCTAGTTGATGTGAGCTCATATCAACAATGATGGTTGATAAAAGTTTTGTTGTTAATTGGAACTTGACAACTTTTATTTCATATACTAGTTCACTAGATGAAACCAAATTACGGCACAAAAAAATAAGACATGTTGACTACAGATCTTTAAGTCAAATGTCCAAAATTAATTTGGTTGAAAACTTATCAAACATGACTAATCATGAATATGTATGCGAAATGTGCCAGCTTGGGAAACAGACGAGGCTTCCATTTTCTGGGACAAAACATGGCGAGCCAGTGAAAAAGTACACTTAGTACATACTGAAATTTGCGAACCCATGAAAACAAGTTCGCCAAATGGAAGTAGGTACTTTATGTTGTTTATTAATGACTGTACAAGGTTCTGTTGGGTGAACTTCGTGAAGAACAAGTCCAAAGTAGCTGAAATCTTCTTCAAGTTTAAAGCTATGGTGGAAAATCAAACTGGTTCCAAACTTAAGATAATAAGGTTAAACAATAGGGCAAAGTACACTTTAGAAAAGTTTCAAAAATTCTGCAAAGAGGCTTGTGTCCATCATCAATTGAACAACATGTATAATCCACAAAAGAATGGAGCAAGTGAAGGAAAAAATAGAACAATTATGAATATAGCTCGTTGCTTGTTGTTTGAGAGCAAATTGCCAAATGATTTTTGGGTAGAAGTAGTAAACACTGTTGTTTACTAGCTAAATAGACTACCAACTTAAGCTGTTGAAAGGAAACACCATTCGAGGCCTAGTATGGCTTTAAACCTTCTATTTCTCACGTACGAGTGTTTATTGCACATGCTTTGTTCATGTTCTAGGAGAGAAAAGAAACAAGCTAGACAATAGACCGTAGCCAAGGATTTTTATTGTATATTCTAGTGTTAAAAGAGATTATAGAATTTATAATCCTTACTCCAAAAAGATTATTATAAGCAGAGATGCGAAGTTCAATAAATGGAGGATCTGAAATAAAATGCAACAAAGGAGGAGATGTAAGAATAGGGGGAACTAAAACTCGATCTACTACCTATTAGAGATTAAACTAAAATTGAAGTAGTTGATGACCATTGAATGCGAAGGACCAGGTCGATCACTGAAATCTATCAAAGGTGTAATATGACAAAGGTGGAACTAGTCATCTTCGAAGAAGCAACCCAAGAAGTTGAATGACGAAGTGCTATGAAAGATGAAATCAGTATGATCAACAAAAATGAAACATGAGAGCTGGTAGACATACCAGTTCATAAGAAAGTAATTGGAGTTAAATGGGTGTTTAGGACCAAGATGAATCCTGATGGTTCAGTCAATAGATACAAAGCCAAATTAGTTGCGAAGGGGTTTAGTTAACAATATGGAATGGATTTCACTGAAACCTTTGCACTTGTTGCTAGGTTAGATGCCATAAGGCTACTACTAACTTTTGCAACTCAAAAGGGTTGGAGAATACATCAAATAGATGTGAAGTCACCCTTTCTAAATGGTTTCATAAAGGAAGAAATTTATGTTGATCAGCCTCAAGGGTTCGTTGTGTCTAGATGTGAAGCAAAGGTATACAAACTGAAGAAAGCTTTGTATAGCCTAAAGCAAGAACCAAAGGTGTGGTATGAAAGGATCAACAATCATCTAACAGACTTGGGATTTGAAAGAAATGTTAGCAAACCCACACTATATGTGAAAAAAGCTGGTAATGAAACTTTCCTCATTATATCATTATATGTTGATGATTTACTTTTGATTGGAAGCAACAACGAACTAGTGGTCGATTTCAAAGAGCAGATGCAAGTGAAGTTTGAAATATCAAACTTGGGAGAAATGACATACTACCTCGGTTTGGAAGTAATTCAAGCTCACAATACAATTTTTATAAACCAAAAGGGGTTCAGGATGAAGATTTTGCAAAAATACTGTATGGATAATTGTAAGCTAGCAAACACCCCTACGCACAAAGTGAGAAGTTCATCAGCAATGAAGATGTTGAAAGAGTTGATTAAAAAAGCTATAAAAGCTTGGTTGGATGTCTGCTTTATTTGATTGCATCCAAACTTGACATAATGTTCGTTGTAAGTTTGTTGTCAAGGTACTTGCATTGTTACAATGCGAACCACTGCAGAGTTGTAAAAAGGGTTCTATGACATGTAAAATGAACTCTAAGCCATGGAGTGAAGTTTGTGAAAATTGAGAATATCAAGTTACTTGGTTACTCTGATAGTGATTGGGTTGGGTCTACCGAATATATGAAAAGCACTTCAAGTTATTTCTTCACTCTGGGATCCAATGTTTTCTGTTGGTGCTCAAAGAAGCAAAAAACAGTAGCACAATCAACAACTGAAGCAGAATATGTTGCAACCACAGCCGCTGTAAGCCAAGCCATTTAGTTAAGGAAGCTACTAAATGATTTGAATTTAAATCAAGAGGAGGCAACAGAGATGAAGTGCGATAATTAGTTTACTATTGCAATTGCAAAAAAAAAGCCAATGTTCCATGGAAGAACAAAACACTTCAAAATCAAATATCATTTTGTGAGAGAAGTGGAACAAGCTAAGGAAGTAACTTTGGTTCACTGCAATTCACAAGATTAGTTAGCAAACATTCTAACAAAACCTCTTGGTAAGATGAAGTTTGAGAAACTGTGATATGATATTGGGGTTCGCAGCATAAAGGCCAAGGAGGGGTGTTGCGAAGTGATCATACATGCAATGGCGAACACAGATCGCACAATACAAGCTCATTCGAAGATACGAGCTCATCAAGTGTGTAAGCTCACTAAAGCTACGAAGTCAAAAAACGTGCTACCTCTGTTAGGCGAGCTTATACATGCGAGCCCTTCCTTTGCAAGTTGCCAACTTGCATTGAAATGATGATAATTTTTTATAAGATGTTTTGATTACTGATTAGATTAAAATTAGCCAATAGAGAGGCAAGTTGTACTGTACAAGTTCCAAGACTTGCCAAGTTGTAATTATTTATTATTATTTTCATCTTGTTTAAGCATAGTTGTTCATGTAAACAAATATGTTGAAATGAAAAACAGAAATTCATAATTCATTTACTTCTCTATTTTATTTTATTCCTTTCTGTCTCACTACATCTTTCATCAAATATCCAATAGTTTTCACAAACAAGTTGTAGATTAGAAGACACTAATTGAAAAGCTTTATGAACAGAGTTAATACTCTTTTTATTAGGTGAAGGAAGTTTTTTACTTTTTTAAGATCATGTTTTATGTATAGCAAAATGAAAGAAGAAACTATAAGCTAATGAAGTAATTGGTATTGAAAAATAACAATATACTTCAAAAATTTGTACCCATGCTGAAAGTTTATTCACATAGCTTAATAATGGCTGCCTTTATAAATTTTTTCATATAAAAAGGAAAAAAAAATAGAAATTCCCAAAGCAAGGTGTGCTAAGAGAGCTCCTAGAAATGTGGTTTTTTAATAATAATAATAATAATAATAATAATAATAATAATAATAATAAACTCCATTTTCATGTTCCATAAGACAAAGAAGAAAGAAACTCATGGCTAATTGATGAATTATGAATCACTAAGTTCATTGGATGTTTCTTTAAAGTGGCTTTAGTGATTGGGGGATTAGGTATGCTAATGGACCAAGCTTTCCATCTTAATTATTTTAATTTCGAATATATTTGTTGTGAGGTTTGATTATATAATTCACATGGAAACTATGCCACCATAAATGGGTTCATCAGGAAAAAGTGATTGCTGAAGTTGATTGGGACTAATGAATTCCATTATTTTGTTTGAAGTTTGGTTTTTTGTATGGATTTGTATAAGAAAAAACCCAAAGTGAATTCACTTGTCGAGGATTGATTGGTTGAATCAGGAGTTTAACTGAGTTAATTAATACAATTACTCTTTAAGATACGAAATTAGCAAGCTAGAGATTTTTTACTGAAAAATTAGAATCATGTTAGGGAGTTTGGAAGTTATTGTTGGTTTGTCAAGTTTCTAATTTTTCTAACACAGACAATTTCTACTGCAGGCTCAAGCTCTTCTTCTGATATGTCTTCATTGGTAATTTCAAACTTTACCTCATATTAAATATATATTTATATATATAATGGATGTGTATGTATGCAAGTATACATATCAACCAACAAGCACTATGAAAATAGTAATTAAATTGCATTATTTTGCAGATAGAGTACTTTAAAATAATCACTTTTAACTTTTCCATCCATTTAAAAATATCTATCCAATTATAAGAACTGAAATTAGTAGTCATTATATTTAGGAACAAATCATGAGCGTATAAATTTACCCAAAAATGACTTCAATGACACATCAAACAGTATCCATAATTGCAGATATAATGAACAACAAATGCAACCCGAATCCGAAACCTATGAATCAGAGTATAATATTAAGCACTATCTCAAGCTCCCATGACAGTAAAACTTCCATGATTACAATGTTTATGCAAAACAACAGAGACAATAAACTTACACAAATGATAAATAATCTCTTTCACTTACTTCCTTTAGAAGGTTATTAAAAAGAAGTAGACTATGCATGGGAAATATAATTGATAAAAGTGCATGATGAGATCAGGCCATAGAAGCTAAGTGCTTCAAAGCTTGTTTTTCTTAAGTGGAATTCATGGTGGTTCTGATCCCTTATTAGATAGTTTTCACCTAAAGCCAGGTCCATGAACATGATTTTATCTCATACAAATTTCACAAATCATTATCATTTCAAAAGCCTCTTTATTATCATCTTTTTTTCCACCCCCAAAAAAAAAAAGAAAAAAATAACAAGGCTGACGCATTTCCTGTGGATATATAATACTATTCTGGAAATGTCTCCAACAAATATTTTGACCAAAATAAGAAAGATATGGCACTTACAAATTAAATTATTCAAGAAAAGATAGAAAAGATGAACCCCAGACATTAGGACCTGTCACATCTGGTGAAGAGGGCTAATTTCATACTCTTTCTCCTATACAAATGGTTAATTGTAAAGAAAAAGATAAAAGGAACTATGGTTAGCTCTTAATAATGCCATTAATGGTTGCTTCTCATTCAGCAAGCATGATATGGACTTTGAATTCAAAATCACTTTGCCTCAACCACTGAATCATATAATCAAATATCTCAATTATGAACCTCTGAGACCTTCTTAATTGGCCTCGTCACTAACAATAACAAATGATTATGACTTAATATGATTTTATCCATTAATTACAGGATCATAAACATTCAGTTCTGGATTTGAAACAAAACCCCTAGGATAGGATTTTGTTATTAAGTACAAAGGTAACCAATCAAATAGTTGTTCACAAAGTTCATCTTTACTTGTAGGGGTTTATATCCCCTTTTTTTTCTCCTTTTTAAAGTTGATTTATTCCACCATTTTTAGGAAAGACTAAAAGAGAGTGAATTTTAGATGAAAAATTTGACAACCCTTTGTTGCTTTTGCTTCATATACTTATCCCAAGTACAAAGCTTGTTTTCTAGAGATGTCTGTCATATCTAAAACTGATGTTAACCAATCTTATTTTTCTTCTAAAGACATTAATGCTATGAAATGAAAATTCAGATTTTTTTTCCCGAAGGTCCATACCAATCGAAATTTCGTTTTCTAGAGCTACCAAAGCCATCCGTGTTCGATCCGGTCATGTCTTACTTTTGTTGAGAACAATCCATTGATGCAGTTTCGTGTAGTCACGGAAAAAACATGCTTGTATTTGAAGCAATCTGGTTCACAAATAGATGCCCTGGAACTTAATGAAAAATCAACTTAAGTCCATGATCAACTTATTAAGAGTCTTGGGACCAAAACTTTGCAAAACATGAAAAAACAGTCAAAAAAGATAGCAGAACTGCTTTCCTTTTACTTTATAAATGCTATTCTATCAACCTTTACAACATGTCGTATAAGAGACAATCTGTATTTTTGGCATGAGATTTTCTTGTTTTCTTGCTTCCCTTTCACTAATGTTTTTTTCTCATCAGCTCTTGTAACCTTGTCTGTCTACTTTCAGTAACCTGACATCACATCCAAAGCCTAACCTATGAATCCTTTTAGTGGCTTTTAGATTCCAGGATTCTGAAGGATCTTCTTGGATAAAATGTGGGAATTTGATGATTAAGCCAATATAATTCAAGCAATTTGTTGATGCCAAGAAACAAAAGATAAACATGAATATCCCTCCCAATATAATATGTTTGGAAATGCGGATCATTCATAAGAAAAATAGGGTCTCAAAATGGGATTGAAAAATGTCATTTCATGCTTGATAAACAAGCAAACTATGCTCTCTTCAATTGGTGAGCCTGGACTTTACCGAGTGGAAGGAACACTACACCTGCAAATCACAAATCATCAATAACCCCTTTTTACAATTGCATTAAAATATAACAAAAATGATATTATTCCTTAGTTTCCAAAAGGATGACATTTTCCCTATTTCAAAAGGAAAAAACTTGCATGAAAAAGTAGGTTGGACTACACAGTTTGGAGTGCATGATTAAAGGCGGTGGTGAACAGGTTAACACATTGGTGTTAATGTAAAATAATTGGTTATTTTAACTTAAAAACCCATGCATGGTTGCATTTCTTTTATAATAAAAACAAATGAATCTTTAAAAAGATGAAAATAAATGTTAAACAATAGGGGTATAGAATTGACCTTTCATAATAAATTTATCATAGTGCAAAAAGGTAAGATATTAATTATATTTACAAAAATTTTTAACCTTAAAAATTTGTAACAAATGAATGACCCAAAAGGCTTTTAGAATTGCTTATAGAAATATGAAAAAAGTGATATAAAGCAGAGAAGAACTTTGTCCTGTTAGTAGAAACACAAGTGAGGGAAGAAAACCTCTATTTGTTGGCTTCTTTTAGAATTAAATGAGAGATGATACCGTGCACGACATATTATTAAATCCGGTACTCTGCATATCGATGTCGTATTCATTTATTTTCATGTATAGTATTTGTTTTTAAGACATTATATATGGTCCCCTGAAGATGTAGATGATAGGTCATGACTGCCTGGTTTATGGAACGAACGTAAGGCCACCTGTGAAGAAGCTTCGAGCCCCAATTTAAATATATGGCTAGAATGATTGTTAAGAAAGGACACAGTATTGGCATTATAATAGAAACTTTTCAACTTGGAAGGTCCTATTGATACAAAAGGATTCAAAGTGGGGCAATGGAATCAGTCAAGTAGGTTCTCAATCAAAGTCACTTGCATGAATGGTATCCTACTTTCAAGTAATATTAATTCATTTTAAGTTACTTTCTTTAAACAATAAAATAAGGCACAAGAAAAAAGGAAAAGAAGACAAATGAAACTAATTTGCAAAATCGAAACTGAGTCTTAGCTCGATTGGTTTAAACAATCATCTTTAAGAGGTGGCATTTAGTAAAGTCGTGTATAATGACAATACCAATCATTCAATCACCGACGAAAGCTTCTGGTGGCTAGAACTCTTCGTCTATTGTACAATCCTTTTCGTTTTCTTTTTTCCCTTTGGTGAATGGAAATCAGCCCTTACCGGTACCCCACTAGACCAAGATATATGAAATAAGGACAAACTGGAATCATGCACCACAGAAAAAGCAAGGAGTTCAACAGCATGGGGCCTTTGCAAACAATGGGTTAGTCAAAAGTTGTAAAAAAATAGAATGAGTACGACATTAAAGAACCATGATTGATGCAATATTTTTTTGCTTTCAATTTGATCACTTTCCAGATGTTAAAGTGGCTACTTTTGTTTGCATGGAATTATTAGTATAAAATAAATGAAAAGAGTAACACAATGTGAGTAATGACAAACTAGATTGGACCAAGTCAAAGTTAGTAAAATGACATGATGTATATCAAAATGGTCGTCGTGCAGATGTACATAAACTTTGGCATCCATCATTATAACAAACAAACAAAAAAAAAGTTACAGAGACCTCTTGCTGTTTAAAGGTAGCCGCTATCTTCTTTTGGACAAACTCCACTCTAAGTTGAGGAGATAATCTTGGCAGTATTTCCTGAGAGAAAATTGATAATGGTGTGAAATGCCTTTTTTTCAGCATTGGTCACATTATAAGTCCATACCTGTAAAGATAGTGCAAGATAGTTCAAGAAGGATGATCTAGTTTAAATATCCTATGTCTAGTAGTATTTTGCAAATATATATATCTGTTGGTATTACTTTTATTTTATATTACTCAAAGTATCTTCAAACTTTGAAAGTTAGTATTTACCACTGAGCCAACCAGTGACCTGAATGAGTTAAAGCAACTGTTTCAAGAATGCATACCTTTATTCATAAATGACATGTCTACCTTGCTTAAAATAACCCAACAAAAAATTCCACATTCAATGGGTCTTTTATCAAATAGAAAAACCCAAAGCCCAATATTCTTGCAGCATTGAAAGAAGCCAATGCCTCATTGGTCAATAGGGAGGCACTTCTTTTGAGCATGAACCAAAGGGGCTACAATTTGTCCATACGAATAAATTTGCGGTAGTATCCCACCAACCCCGAGAATCCCCTTAAGAGTTGTTATGGATTGCAACTGAAGCCAATCTAAAATGGCTTGAATCTTGCTTGTGTCAACTAATACTCTTGCTGCAAACACAGCATGGCCAATATATGCTACTTGGGATTCCCCAAAGGAGCATTTTGATTTCTTCAAACAAAGACGGTGAGGCACAATAATTCAAATACTATTCTGATATGGTTCAAATGCCCATCCCATTTCTTATAAATTAAAATATTATTGAAGAAGACAAGAACAAATTGGCGCAAGAGTACCTCATTCATAAAGGCCTGAAAGGTTGGCGGTGCATTGGTCAACCCAAAGGGCATCACTAGAAATTCAAAGTAGCCATGATAAGTTCAAAAGGCCGTCTTCTCAATGCTAGTTATATCCAAGCAAACTTGATGGTATTCAAATTGTAGGTCTAATTTAATGAAGTTTTTGGCCCCATGTAGCTCATCTAATAACTCATCTACCACTAGTATAAAGAATTTATCCTAAATCGTTTTAGAGTAAAGCTCTCTATAGTCAACACAAAAGCGCCATGTACCATCATGCTTGCAAACTAGCAACATGGGGGTGAGGAAAAGAGTGATATGCGAGGTCGAATAATTCCTTGTTGGAGCGCTATGCAATGTCATGTTCACAATGCTTCTCTATTTCGTCTTTTGCAGATGTGGATAGCTGTAAGGTCAGACCGCCACAAATTGGGACCCTGGTCGCAAATAGATTCAATGATCACAATTTCGAAGAGGAGTTAGCCCTGATGGCTCTTGAAACAAATCACTAAATTTGTTTAATAATGTATCCAACTCATGGTGCAATTTCGATGCTTCTATTAAGTGAATTCGAACCCCATTAGACTTTTGATACCTTGCAGGGTGATAGTTGTTTCCCCCAATGAAAAGCTTATAGTGAGATATATAAAATCTCATGCAATCGATCCTAATGTTTGAAGCCATTAATTCCTTTGCAACATCAAAGCCATCCAAAGGAATAACACAATAAAGTTAGTAACAAAAGTATTATTATCGACTTTAAATGGTACCTCTTGATATATTCCTTTACTGACATCCTTTTCTCTATTGCCAACTGCTACACTCAACCCAATTGGAGTTTGGATTGACAATCCTAGGGGTTGGGCTGCTGTAATACTAATGAAATTATGAGTGCTTCCCAAATCTACTAATCTTAATAGTAGGTGTCCCTGCATTACAATACGTAATTACATAGTCCGAGCACCTTGCTGACTCGTTATCGCATGTAAGGAGATTACAGGTTCCCTATCCTCGCTTTGATTTGACACACAGTCATCATGATCTTCTACTTCCAACCAAAATAACTTCTTACACTGGTTTCCAAACGAGTAGGGCTCGTCACGATTGTAGCAAAGACCCCGCCCTTAGTTCCACCATCTCTACACGACTCAACATTTTGATAAGAAGAATGAAAGAGGAAGTTGTTGTAGATATACCTGTAATGTTCGAGCCCACTGCAGATTTGCAATGTAGAGATATTTTCCACTTTTTTTTTTTTGAAATTTTTCTAGTGAACTTTCTATTTCCCCATGCTTACCATTATTAGTTTCTTAGCCTTAAAACATCAAGCATTGGAATTTTTTAGTTTGAAAGAAAAGGCTAATAACCATCATGCTAGCTAGAGTTTCTATCTTAATGAGTTTAATTTCTTGGTGAAATATAAGGCTCGTGAAACTAATGTTACGACTGGTTCTAAGGTGTTCTCAAAGATTGATTTGAAGAGCTGGTACCACCAAATCAGATTGAGAGGTTGAGATGAATGGAAGACGACATTCACGACTCCTGTTGATCTTTATGATTGGTTAGTGATGCCCTTTGGCCTTTCAAACGCACCGAACACATTTATGTGGGTCATGAATGAGGTATTTAAGAAAATTTTGAATTCCTTTTGTTGTTTTTTATTTCGATGACATCATGATTTATAGTAAAAGCAAGGAAGAATACCTATCTCACTTGCAACAAGTTTTGCAGGTGTTCAAAATAGAGCTTTATATGAATTTAAAGAAGTGCACTTTTTTGTGCGACGAAGTCATATTTTGGGGTTTTTTTTTTCTTTGGTAAGGGCATAAAACCATATTTGAAGAAGGTATGTCCATCGGAGAATGGTATGGACCATAAAATATTAAAGATGTTCGAAGCATTCATGGGTTGACTTCATTTTATAAGAGGTTCATCAATAATTCTAACACTTGTCATCTACAAACAGATGGGCAAACAAAGGTTGTTAATTGAAGTTCGAAAAATATGCATAGGTGTTGTCGGAAATCATATGACGAGTTGAGTTCGCAGACAACTCCGTAAATAGAACAATTAAGAAGATACCTTCTAAAGCGGCCTACATACTCAAACTTCAACATGTGCTTGACTTGGTTCTTTTCCCACTTGGAACTAGGGTGAGTGATGATGGAGAAGCTTTGCCGATCATTTAAGAGAAGTTCATCAAGGGCTGATGGCTGCCCTGAAAGCAAGCAATGAGAATTATGCTAATGCTGCTAAGCTACATCATCGGGTTAGGGAGTTTGAAGAGGGAGACTTAGTTACCATACATTTGAGACGAGAGAGGATGTTGAATGACACTTATCACAAGTTGAAGTCAAAAAAAAGTTGGGGCTTGTAACGTGCTGAACAAAATAAGCTCCAATACTTATGTGATCAAGTTGCCTTCTGATTTGAATATCAACCCAATTTTTAATATTCTTGAATTGTATTCTTTTGAGGGTTTTGATGGCAATGTAGCTGAAATTTCAGACCAAGTGCAGCAACCTCCTAAAGCTAAGATTAAAGTTATCAAAGATGTGTTGGATGTTAAAAAGGTGTGTGGTCTAGAAGGGGTAATCAATATAAGAGATTTTTGGTAAAATTGCTAAGCAAACCAACTAGTAAAAAGAGAAAATCATCCATAATACAAGTTTCCAGGCACTAATGCAGCCAAACTAGAGAGAAAAAAAAAATAAAAGGGGCTAATCTCGGTGCCATCAGAGAGTTCTTTAGCTAAAATAGGTATCTCATATTGGTATGCCTTCTCCCACTCAGGACTGCTGGTAATATCCCTCATCTAATGGATAGATAAGATTAGGGATAATTGAAACCATCCAGTAATTTGTTCTTTTCACTTGTCACTCATCAACATTCATAATCGAAGTGCCATAAATTAGATTTATAAACCATCACCAATCTTCATTCCCAAATTAGCAGGAAATGAAAGGAAGTCAATGGTACAACAAGAATTAAGTGAATTCTTCTATCTTTCCTTTTTCTAGTTCTTCAAAGACATTTTTAACTTTGTTTCACAAACTACTCGTGTATATAATCTAGATGAGCTTCTTCTTTACAAAGTAACGCTTCAAATACCATATCTGCAAAACCGAAACCGCGATGCAGACACCAAGAGACATGATACTGAACCATGCCACTCTAGCATTTGTTGCTTCACTTACTTCTCTCATATCTGCTTCTCTGTAAGATATCCAGGAAAGAAAGGCAAATGTTATTTTAACATTTTCTTATTTTGAATATGTTCATACTTTAAAGATGTATAAACCCTGTGAACCTATGAACAGATCCTTTAAGCATTGAGTTTCTTAAGGTTTTTATTTCAAGCAATTTCGATAAACTGTGATTTGGGTTTTCACTATAATGTTCGCACCTTGAACTACAGTTTAGGTGTGATAAGAAGAGTACCTGTCTCTGAGATAGATTAGGTTACCGCGAATGGTTTCCACTATTCCTTGAAGTCTCCTAAGAACAAGTTCAACACCCTATAGAAAGCAATATAATAATGCATAAGAAATTTGGAACGCTATGGAGATTTAAGTCCCATGTGAAACTTCAACTGAAAGGACATCAAGGATCTCACCTCTATTTTCTCTTTCTTTGCAACCGATTCCCAATCCTTGGCAGCAATTCCGGTTTTCCAGTCAACTCCCAAAGTTAGTTCGGAATCCTTTTGGAAACTGCCATCCTTCCAGAAACAAGCTAGATAATTGCCTGACTCACTGGTTGTAAATGCAAACTGACCATGAGTTGCATTTTCATTGTGGTGAAGATTGTTCCCAAAAGGGGATGTTACCTAAAGAACAAGATATAAGGTGTTGTAAGTTTGAAAGTAAATTACTTATTCGATATGTGCATCACCGTGTTAAAACTATTAATAGTTGGAATGAGTTTCCCTGATAAATTCCAAAACACATAAAAATTAAAATCAATGATCTCAATATCGCTCCAACCCTTCGTTTTTCTTAAAGCACCTGAATCTGAACTTATTGAAAGATATCTTACTGCTTGTAGTTCATTTCAAACTCATTAATATCAATCATTTGAGGATAGTAGGAAGAAAATTCCATGAAGATGACCTCATCTAGTTTGGTTTCGGCTGAACTACAGATAGTTGCCATAGTTGTCAACTCGAACACAAAGAGTATCAAATGCAAAAGAAGCTTCAATGACCAATTAATTTTACTTTTACTATTCCTCGAAGTTAAAGGGATTCTTCAACCATACCAAGGTAACCAAACAATTTTTTTTTTTTCCACCCTAAAGACTTTTCCATCAAACAGAAAGGATAGTTCTTCTGCAGATTAAGAAACAAAAAGAAGCACCTAAGACTTCCCTTGAGGGGTGGCCTAGGACCTGAAGGCACATATCTTATCCCCATGTTCATGGCTCAGCTAACAGCATATAGGATTAAAAACATATGCTTATAATTTAAACTGAAGAAAAGAACTTATTCTGTCAATATTCATACGGATCCATTGAAGGATCCTAAAGTATCAAAGGGTAATTTCTGACCTTAGCCAAAAAGAACTCCCATTCATATTAAAAAAGGAAGATTAAGCAAAGGTTTACTCTTGGATATGACTTGCCCCATAAATACAGATTCTAGACATCCTTGACACTGGCAAAAGGATACAAAATCATACCCATAGTAAGGCTAAGCCAAGATATATGACATTAAAATCGAACATTGTTATACCTAACCCCTCGCCCAGAGAGGCTCGCCAAACCCGCACACGCCATTCATGGGTGCCACCACCAAGTCGCATTAGAGTCCACTCAAAAGCTCCCCCAATCACATTTCATAGAATCGCTCAAGACTCTACTGCTGGCTCTACAACTCCACACAATCACACCCTAGTAGAGCACTCCAATGCTCTACTAATAGCACTCAAATGACCCTATATTGTAGGACACCTGTAAGGAGGCCAGGTCAAGTTCCTCTATATAAGCTCTCTCCTCCATCTCCAGGAAGAGGCAGGTGCTGAATACAAGGCCGATACTCTACCCAAATCCGGCCACACTGACCAAACTCTCCAAATCATCTTCCCAATAAACTCTCGACACACAGTGTGAACCCCTTCAGATCACCAAACTCAAACCTTGTATCAACAAAACATAAAAAGTAGCAACATAATCACTGATCAACTAAACCAGTAAAAGCTTCAACAACAAAAATTTCAGATGAAGAACGTCAAAAGTTGCAAACCCATTAAACTACAAGTATTGAAATTGTAAAAAGAAAATTGAAGAACTCAGATAAACCCAGATGGAGAATTTGGTTGAAAAGGTAAAAGAATTACCCGGGCAGAGATGGTGGGGATATGATCAGGGTTGTTTTCATCGATCACATAATAATCACCTAAAACGACAACGTTGCTCTGGATCTCCTCGGAGACACACTTGGTTCCTGAACTTGGAATCGTTAACCATATAGCTTCAGCAACCGGTAATATATTACTGTTCCTCGTTAAACATAGTACCAAGATTATGGGCAGAAAACACGCCGCACGACCGCCAAAAACCATGCCTTCGTTCATTGTTAAAGGCGAACGAAACCCACAAAAAAAGGACTCTTTTCGCTTCCTTTCTCTGTTTCTTTCTTTATTTTTAAGTTCAATATGTTTGCTGGGTTTGATAGCTAGTCGTAGACTCGTAGTTGTCAGAGTCAAACGGTGGAAAACACGCGCCGGTAACTGGGAGTGAGTTTAGTGTATGGGACAATTAAGAGAAAGGTCAAATAAGAGTTGCTGTGATAGACCAATAATAATGTTCCAGCTAAGAAATTTTAGGATTGAATTGCAATGTCAAAGCCACGACCACGCGCTATTTTTAATTAAGGGTAAATTTTATTATTAGTCCCTTAACTATTAGCATATTTTTATTTTGATATTCAAACTACAAAACTTTTAATTTCATAATAAATGTTTTTCAATTGATTCTGTTTTTATCACCCTCCATTAAATCCTTAATGGAAATGATATACAAAAGTTAGCTCTCCTATCATATTATATATGTATTAGTAGTTTTAGGAATACTTATATACTATAGAGAGGATCCACTTAAATCGATGTAAAATTAAAATAATTTTACATCCTCGATTAATATTTTATCGATCCAACATTCACATTTTATATTTCATTTATATAGATCATACATGAAAATTTTAATGTAAATTAAAATTTTCTAACAATTTGTTTTATTTAAAAAAATTTAGTCGTTCAATAAATATTAATATATATATATATATATGTAGTATTTTAGATCTATATGATAGAAATATCGATCACTTGAAAATTTACTTGCATAGCAAGTATAATTACATTGTTAAATTCAACGATTGAATTGTTAAAATATTAATTGTACAAAGAGATATAAAAGGGTGTAAAACTATTTGTATAAGCGGATCCTCCTATATAATATATTATTATATTATGTAATAATATATAATCTATTAATTGATCTAATTCACGTAAATCGTTTGGTAAATTCGATTTTTACTCGAATTAATGAATTGTTATATATAAGTACTAATAGTTTCAAAATATAATATTACATTATGTAATAATATATCGCGTCTTTGCAATAGTAATACATAATATATTAATTATCATTATATATTATTGTTTATTATTATCTTGGTTAAAATATGCTCTAAGTCCCTAAGTTCTTTGTACATTTGAAAGTTAGCCCTACTACTATATTGTATAATGCTATATTATATATAACATATTAATAGTTTATATATTATAATATTATGTAATACTATATCTTTTATTATAATATATAATATATCATAGCTATATATATATATGTATTAAAGTTTTAGTAAAATTACTACTATATTATTATAGACATAATACTAAAATAGCCTCTAACATTTGACTATTTGTTCACTTTTGCCCTTTATCTTTTTTTAGCACTTTAATCCTTAACGTTTATTATTTGTTTTGTCAAATTGATCTATTTTTAATGGACATGTTGGTGTGACTGTTAATTGACTAATTGTTAACATTAAAACCAAATTAAACAATCAAATTGAGCCAATTCAAACAAATCGATTGGTAGGTCTAACTCTTAGTTATACACACACACACACACATATATATATATATATATATATATATATGTATTAATAGTTTTGAAATATATTATTACATTCTGCAATAATATATCACATACTATAATAGTAGTACATAATATATTAATTATTATATATTATTGTTTATTATTATGGTTGAAATATGCTCTAACTCCCTATACTCTTCATACTATATTATATAGAATGCTATATTATATCATATCATAGATAATATATTAATAATTTATATATATGCATTAATGATTAAATATAATTGGTTAATATATTCATAGTTTATATACATGCATTAAGGTCAAATTAGGCAATCGATGATTTGATGTTGTCGGCTCAGTTTCACTATTAAAATTCAAGACCTTTTAAACCATATTAACCAACTTTATACTTATTAAGTGTAATAGGCATAAGGGTAATAAAAAAAAATCTTAGTAAAAAAAATGCAATTAAGCCCTTAGGACAAAAAGTTCATCCTATTGAGCCCTTAATGACCCCCAATAAAATCAATTAGGCTCTTTCATTAACAAAAATCATCAATTGATCGGTTTACTCATTAATTTTATTGATGTGACAAGTGGTGTTGACATAACATGCTAATATGACAAGCAACGTTGACATAGCATGTTACGTAAGCAAAAAAAAAATTTAATTATAAAAAAGATTTTTAAAATTTAATAAAAATTATATAAATCTATAATGAACCTGGATAATCATTTGTCTAGATTCATTTGACTCTTGACTATTATTTATCTTGATTCATTCAATACGAATGATAAACTATAAAAAATTTAAAAATATAAAAATTATTAAAATTACTTAAAAATTATAAAAATTTAAATATGTAAAAATTATAAAATTACTTAAAAAAGCACTACAAACATCAAATGCTATTAAATAATCATAAAAAAAAACTCAAAATTTGAACTCTGAATTCATTTTATACAACAATGGCAGGGGAGTTGTGGAAATAGATGAATCAAACTGTGTGGTTGGAGAAGAAGAAATAATTTGGTTATTTAAATTGATTCTTCCTTACTTAAATGAGTTCTTATTAAAGCTGAGGGCACTTTTTTTCTGGTGATCCTTCAACAACAATGAAGCTAAATTTTCCATTATTTTTGCTACCATTTGCGATTCATCTTTGAAATTGAGGAACAAGATGGAAATAAGAAACAGAATTGATCATCACTTGGAGCAATTTGCAGTTGGCAGTGCTGCTGTTTGTTTTGGCCATAAAAATTATTATACAAATATAATTATAGTATTAATTCAATTAATGTTTTTAAATATTATTTTAGTTTATGATTTAAATTTATTATTAATTATCTTTATTATTAATAAAAAGTTAATATAAATATGAAATGTTTATTACACATTTTTATAAAAATAAATAATTATCATTTATTTTTATTTTAAATAATATCATAAAATTATATTGTTATTAATGTTTATTATGATTGTTGAGTTATAAATTCGGATTTTTGACTTGGGTTTATCTTAGGCTCGAATCAAATCATTCTCGTACTCGGATTCTTATGATTTGGGCTCAGATTTTTAAGTCTTGGACTTTCATGTACTTGGATTTTCTTCTTGAACTCAGATTGGTACAGTTGAATTTTCAAGCTCAAGTCTATTTTGCTATCGTAATGGCTATGGCACACAGAAATTTTTTTTATTTTTTTGTAACAAGAAGTTAGGCATTAAAAGAAATATTGCCTAATTAACAAGAACAGAAGCAGTAAAGGGTCCACGAGCATCCTATTCCAGCATGTGTAGCATTTCATGCATAAGTTCTTCAATAAGATAAAAACCAGAGCTGTACCTCAGAGCCTGTTTAGCTATAAAGTCGGCCACTCTACTAACTCCTCTTGGAATAATATGTTGAATATGGATGCTCCAATGCTTTTTTTACAATCTGTTTCAAAGTCACCTGTCGATAATCACGGCTCCAAACTGTTTCAAGGATCTTGTTGACTAACACTTCAATGGTTAAAGGTGAGGAGAGTTGTTGAGGGTCGCAGATTCAAACTGCATTGTGGTTGTTTGGCTCCCAGAATTTGAGAGTTGGTATTTTAAAAGTTAGCAGTCATATTAATGAAGTAATGAATTGGAAGGCATTTGCAAATGTGGGATACTGACTTTGGTTAGACACCATGAATACCAACTACGACCACCAATCCTTTCCTTTTTCTCGTTAAATCAAAGTTGATATTAACAACTACAGGCCCCATTCCATAAGCTTATGGCAAGAAATAATAAATAAATAAATAAAAGTTACAGAGCATTATAAGACCAGTTGTTCTAACATTTTCAAGAAAAATGCAATCAACAGCATTCAGGTCTGACCGTAACAATAAATAATGATGAGACCTACTGCATGCATCAATGTGTTCCAGCCAAAAGTGCACTTCATATAATCAGATCATTGAAGGGATAATCTCTTACAAGCTAAATCGTTTGTTCCGTAAGGTGTATTATCAATAGTATACTGGCAATTATAGCACTACTCAAGTTGATAAAAAGAAAAAAAGGGGTTATTAGTAAAACAAATAGTTAATTGATGTAATGCACTTGATTGTGAAAGTAGAGTTCGTAAAATAGAACCAAGTCGATAACAATTTGAATTTGATAAAGTTCAAGTCTACAATAGATTCGAGCTTAAAAAAATTCGAATCCGACAAAACTTAAGCCTAAGAAAGCTCGAACTCAAAATAAATTCAACTCAAAGTTTAAAAAACTCGACTTTATAACTGAACAACCATAATAGAAATTAATAATTAATATAATTTTATGCTATTACTTAAAATATAAATAAATGATAATTTTTAAAATATATTCATAATATTTGCATATTTATATTAAAATTTTATTAATAGGAAAAGCAATTAATAATAAGTTTTTATGTAAAATTATTAAGTGAAATAAATTTTAAAAATTTAATTTAATATAGAATATTTTAGCACTATAATTATATAAGAATAATAATTATATAAAATTAATAAGTATTAAAATATATAAAATTAAATTTTAATGGTAATATAATAATATACTATTACGAAACCGATTACCTAACCTTGAAATGATATACTAAATTAGTATATTACTAATACATAAAATAATAATATAATATATCACTATTACTAAAAATATTAATACATATATGGCTATTATTATAATATATAGTATTAAATGATATTATAATGT
Organism: Gossypium arboreum; assembly: GCF_025698485.1. Lineage (NCBI taxonomy): Eukaryota > Viridiplantae > Streptophyta > Magnoliopsida > Malvales > Malvaceae > Gossypium > Gossypium arboreum. The sequence continues at coordinate 136,372,184 of NC_069075.1, forward strand.
TTAATCATCAATGCATATATATAAACTATTAATATATTATATGATATGATATAACATTATAAAATATAGTAGGAGGGCTAACTTTAAATGTGCGCACGAAAAATATAGAGACTTAGAACATATTTTAATTAGTATAATAATAACCAATAATAGATAATAATAAGTAATATATAATGTACTACTATTATATATAACTATTATTATATCATAGATTATAATAAAAGATATAATATTTTATAATATATAATGCTTAATCATTGATGCTTATATATATAAACTATTAATATATTAATTATATATGATATATGATATATGATATATGATATATGATATGACATCATATAATATAATAGGAGAGTTAACTTTCAAATATAAGAAAAGTATAAGGATTTAGAGCATATTTCAACCAGTATAATAAACAATAATATATGATAATAATTAGTATATTATGTATTACTCTTCTATTATAGTACGTGATATAGCTTGAATGAAATAGTATATTTTATAAGTATTAATATAATAACTATTATTATATTATAGATTATAATAAAATATAATTAACATAAATAGTTATGTGTAATTTAGTATATTAAAATACATGTTTATAATTATAACTAACAATACATAAAATACTATTAAAATATTAATATCTTAATAAAATATATATTTTTTAAATTAGATTGTGAATTGGGCTTTAACCTTTTACAAAATCGTATTTGGGTATTTGGTTTAATTTCTTTTTATTTTGGACTTGAGATTTGAGTTATAATTAGTTTGTTTTGAGTTTGGGTAATAATGAATATATTATTTAGGTTTGAGATTATATAATATATTTGAATTTTGGAATAAATATTAGAATATGAATATTAGGTTTATAAATTTAATAAGAAGGACAAATAGTTATTCAATTATTAATAAAATAATAATAATAATAATAATAATAATAATAATAATAATAAATAATATATTTTCATTAATTTATATAATATCATAGAATAATAAATTTTGCATACAAGAAGCATTTTAATTATTTTATATAAAATAACTTTGTTAAATATATATATATATATAATGTATACTTTTTATAAGGCAAATTTCAATTATGTTGTCATCATATAAAAATTAAATGAATTATTACATTCAAAATTAAAATATTTATAACTTAAAATTTTCAAAATTATCTGAATTCGTCAGAGCTCACCTGACTCGATCCAAGCTCTAATTTGAAAAAATTCTAGTCCGAAAGGGCCCAAGCCTAAGAAAATTTGAACCCATAACAGGTTTGAGCCTAAGAAAATTCGAGTCTAAAAAGACCTGAACCCGAATTGATTTGAATCCAAAGTAAGCATGATCCAAGCCGGCACATTTGTATCTCTATGTAAAAGCATAAACCAATATTTCTTTCTTTTGTTTTCTTCCAGTATATTTATAATAATTATTGATCCCTTTAATACAAGATTGAACTCGTTCTTCCATTCCATTTGTTACTCAAAAATTAACATGTATGATCTATATAAATAAAATATAAAATATTATAATTGAATTATTAAAATATTAATAATACAAAAAATGAAAATATGTAAAACTATTTGAATTAAAACCCTTTAATATTTTTATATATTATTGATACACTCATACACAACATCAACAAGGGGAAAAAGGCGGAGAGGGAAGCGATGCCGAGAAAGGTGGATTCACCCACTCTAGGGCCAAAAGTCAAAAAAAAGTAAGGGGGCTCAAATAAAAGTGGATGTGAGCTTATGGTTTTTTAAAGGGAGAAGAGAGGTGAGGAGAGGAGTCCCTCTACCATGTTGCACCTTGAGGTATTTATAGGAGAGTGGTGATACCCGAGTGGTCTCCTCTTGAGGAGAGTGTATCTATTAATAGCGGATGGCTTAACAGAGAGTCCAGCCAGGTGTTTAAGGATCGATGGTCCTTCTTGTGGGGGGTTGAGGCACGCGGGTAGTCAATCACTAATTGACCATTTGGAGGTATAAGGCGGAAGGTTGCTTGTGAATATCTCTTTGATCGGTTCTTGCGTTGCCACATGTCTCAATGGAGGTAAAGATATATATATATATATATATATATATATATATATATATATATAATCAATGGAATGCACTTAGACCTGGTCATGGGTTGGACTGGGCCGATGTAAAATTTTTATGCCCGTTTTCGTCACCCGACCCAAAAATGGGTCTAAAATTCTGCCCAAGCTCAACCCAAATTACAAAATGTTAAACTCGAGTTCGATTTGGCCTGTCCATATTAAATTTTGTTTAAATTATTTTTATATAAAACAAATTTAAAAATATAATACATCAAATACACTAAAAATATTAAAATAAATGTTTCCCAACAATTGAAAATACATTAAAAAGAACATTTATACTTAAATTACAGTAAAATAGTTACAACTTAGTAAACAAATACCTTTAAAATAGTAGTAAAATTAACAATAGAATAAGAGTTGTACAATATTCAAATAATAACAATAAAATAGTAGCAATATAATAGCGAAACGATATTAAAATAGTAGTGAAATGTCAGCAAAACAGCAGTAAAAAAGAAAGTCAAGGCTAATTTAGGTCGAGCTAGGCCCGAACCAAAAAATTCTATCAACGCTCAACCTGTTTAGAAAAAGATGCCTTATTTTTTTTTATCTAATTCCATATTTAAATATATATTTTTACTCAAACCCTTACACTTTTTGAACGAGCCTTCGAACTTAAACGAATTACTTAAGCATGGTCTAAATGCATTGTATTAACTCCATTAACATTTTCCATTATCCACTATATTTTTGCCCATTTCTATAAAAATACAAGTTGAACTACATACCTTCAGATGACTCTAAACAAAAAAATATATTACTTATATATCTTTCAACAACCATGTGCCATTTTTTAATTAATTACAAACCCCAGGAAAAGAAAACCTTGTATGAACATTACATGAACCATCATCACTGTGGATACGGTGGTGGTTGTAGATTTCATAATGAGACATAATTTTTCCAGGAAGTTTCTTTATCTCAAAATTAAGGATTTTAGTCTTCAACCCTAACACCCACAAGGATATTGTCTCTCTGTCATCCAACACCTTTCAATCTCTAACCTCATAGCTATCGATCTTGTTTAACAAAGTTGATATAATATTTGCGAACCCCCAATGCATAAACCAATTGAATTTTAGTTGACCAAAAAATAGATATATTGTATTGGCCCTACTTCCAGTTGGTTAAGGATTTTAAATGCAGAAGATTTCATTATTCCATTGTCAATTTCCTCCAAACACACACCGGTACGGAATGGTTACGGGTACGGCAATGTCAAATGCCAGTTAATTGACAATATATAAGATTTTATATAGATATAATTTAACAACGTTGATTACAGTAAGATTAGAATATTTGATGAGACTTGGAAGGGAAAGAAAGCGATTATTGGGTTAAGAATATTATATTTTTTTACTACACATAAATCTAATAGAAGATTGAGCGTTGCGTTTATCTACGATTAGTGTAAAAATAACAGTAATGGTGAGATTAGACACTATAACGATACTGTAATGTAAGACAAAAATAATACTAAACGCACCGCACTGAAAATAAACGCTCATCCAAAAGTACCCGAAAAGTATAAAAAATTCTATTAATAAAAGAGAGAGAGAGAGATGATAAAGAAATTCAACATCTAATTTTAATGTTGGTTATTTGCATTGAAAGATTACATTTTTAGCTATAGAATCACATAATAGGAATTTTGAGATCGTTGTAGCTTAATCTAGCTAGTCCAGGAATAATTTCGTAATTTTTTTTTTTAAATGTTTCCATCGATGGTTTTTGATGTTTTTGCTGTTAAATAGCTTGGTTGAAAGTTTAATGTGATTATGGACTAAATTATATATTGAATTTGGTTAATTTTGAGTTTAGGGACTAAAATGAAAATATGTTGAAATTGACATGAAATTCTTATAATCATAGATGCTTGAGAGTTGTGTGGGGATGAGTTTGAAGTTGGATTTTAGTTTGGGGTTTAAACATAAAAAATATGCTTATTTCGGTAACACTCTTATTTTTAGGGTTAAAAGTTTTGATATTTGTAGGTAGGGTCAGTGGCTAGATCAGACATGTGAGTTTGTTTCCGTTTTTAGTGTCAGAATGAGTTTGCTGGTTTGGTGGTTGGTTGTATGTTAGTTTAGCTTGGGGTTCTAGGTGTAAGCCTTGGATGTGCTTTGAGGGAATTACCTTGATTTAATTTTTGTTTTGTTGAAAAAGTTTAATACTTGCTTATTAAATATGTATTTAGTTTGGATTTTTATTTTTATTTTTATTTTCTATTTTTATTTTTTCTTCTTCTGTTTTTTTTTCTAGTTTGCATGTTCTCTTTTCTCCCTCACCATGGTTTGCTTTCTCCTTTTCTTCTTGGTTTCTTGCGCTTTTGGACAAAAACAAAAGAAGAATAGTTTTGTTTTAGAAAGCTTCGGCTCTCTGTCGTCAAGCCGGTGTCTGGAAGTTTTGGTCGTGAGTCAGGTGTGGGATTCGAACATTTCTTTTTCATTAATGAAATTATGAACTGGATATGTGAAATTCAATAGTTATTGATGTTTTGTGAATCGTTAAGTGTCGATGTTGGAGTTTGGTTTTTTTCTCTTGTATGTTTTTTGATTAAAGCGGATGGGATTCGTTTTGTTGATGGTTGAAGGATTGTTAAGCAATTTCGAGGTGAGTTTTAGGATTACAAATGTTGGGAATGCGATTCTGAGAAGAAATGTGCGAATTGCAGCCAATTTCAGTGTGGTTTTGTGACCACACGGGCGTGTGTCCCCACTTAGATGGTTCACGGCTGTGTACAATTGGGAATTAAGGTTCCGGGCAAAATTGGGTACTATACGGCCATGTGGCCAATTTGGGAATTTAGGAATCCCACACGTGTGTGTGTTTTGGACACACGGTCATGTCTGCCCTGTATCCTATTTTAGCACAAATGAACAAAGAATTACATAGCCAGATCATACGGCCATGTCCCTAGGTCACACGAGTGTGTGCCTCTTTCCACACGGGGTGTGTGCCCCTCCACATGGGCGTGTTGACCCCCACACGGCCTATGCATTTCCACACTGTCGTGTGGCCCTATCTTGTTAAATTTTGTTCTATGTCAAATTAAATCTTGATCGTGATTCTAGGTGTTCCGACTCTTAGCGAAGTCTTAACAAGGGTGATCGGGACTTTGATTCAGCCTAGACTGGTGTGTTTTGTATAGATATACCTCTATTTAAGTAGATTGTTTGATTCTTGCTTGAGGTTACTTTACAATTGATATTGAATCAGGGTAAATGAATGTATGCATTTCTGATTCAGAGTGATTAGTATGTGAGTGTTTGCGTGTAGTATGCATTTTGTGACTGCACGAGAATTCTATAACTGATTGACTGGATGTGAGTTTCTATGTTTGAATGATTGTTTGGAAATCTTGTATTTTGATTCTGTATGCCTGTCTGCATACATACATTTGCATAAAACATTTGGGGTTTGGTTGTGAAGAGAAGGAAGACTGATTCTGATCTGATTTGGCAATTTAACTACAATATATCTGTACAGCGGTTTACCATAATGCACTGTACTGCATATACGTCAACTTTGCTGCGTATTATTATCTGAATGACCTAGTCCACATTCGTGGTGTGTATGGTCGGATGGGCCTTTCGAGGTCCTACGTGGCGTGTTGGGTTGGATGAGCTTAAACAGCTCTTTTGGGGTGTGATTGGGGCATGAAGAGGTGTTTTGGCTAGATGGATGGGTTTCTTTTCTACTTGATTGCATTTATACACATATGGTTAAGTGATTGGGTGTAAGTTTATTTGTCGGTAATCTGTCTGGTTGACTTAACATGTGTGACTGATTTTGCTTGTATTGAGGTGTTAGAGTAATGACGTTTTGGAACACCATGTTTGTGATGATAAGTGTTTTGGTACTGACTCGTTGACGAGTTATCGATTGAGTTTCTGTCTACGTTGTGGTGTGCTTGATTGTTACGTTCTGTTGGGACGTTGGTCTTAAATTTACCTTCTATTTTTGTATATCTCTATAAGTATGTTTTGCTATTGAATTGCTATCTAGAATTCTCTTCTGTAAATCTGCTGTTAATAGTTTTGAACTCACACTGAGGTCGTGTAGCTCACCTCTTCAATTTCTCTTTTTCAAGTATTTTCGTATGCTGTTACTGGACTCGGCATGCCGGAGGTCTCGAACAGCAATGTTTTAGAATCGACTTTAAAAGTATTTTCATAAATTTCGCATTTATAAATAGACGGTTTGAATTGTAAGTTTTATTTTGAATACTGTGGTACGAAATGTTGTGTTATATGCATATAAGCATCTTTTGGACTAAAATTTTTGTAATATCGAGATTTTACAACTGAGAGTTTTACATAACTTAAATACCGTTTGTTTTTTAGCTGGCTAAACTAAAATTTTTCCTACGATCACTTCGGTGATCAATGTAACCTCCGAGATTCGGTCTAAACTTCTAGGTCAGATTTTGGGGCATTACAATTTCAATTGTAGGGATTAAATTGAATAAACTACAAAATTTTAGGATAATAGAGAAATATAATAATAGGGTGTCTATAACAGCCCGATTTTGGGTCTAATCGGAACAGTAGTTTCGGGACAAAAAATTCGAAGTAGAAAAATTTATTTTTATTATATTTTTATGGTCTACAATTTTATGAAATGATTTCTTGAAAATTCCGTTCGAAAATTTTAACGTTTGGGCACTCAATTTAGTCAAAAGGACTAAATTGTAAAATGTGCAAAAGTTGAGTTCTACATGCTAGAGGTGTCTAATTGCTATGAAATTTTAATTGGATGTCCTTAAATGGTAATTTGACCATTGGATAACTTTTTGGACAAAAATGGACATAAAATAAGTGAAATAGAAAATTTTAAGTTAGGGGCATTTTGGTCATTTAGTAATTAAATGACTTAATAAACAAAATGAAAGCCAAAATTTCTTTTTCATCTTTTTCCTTGGCCGAATTTTACATGAAGAAATCATGGCTAGGGTTTTTCAAGCTTCAAAGCTCGATTGTAAGTCCGTTCTAGCCCCGTTTTTAATGTTTTTTTTTACGTTTTTGAAACCTTCGTAACAAGATCTACCTATTTCTACCATTTATTTGAGTTACAATGAAATTTTAGGATTTAAACCATGTTAGAAATTTATGTATTTTGATGTTTAATGTTAGATTATACATGTTTATGGTTAGAGAAACAACTTTTGCTAAGTGATTTTCGGTGAAAATACCTAAAATGACTAAATTGTAAAAGTTATAAAATATGTAGTAAAAGTGTGCTTTAATGGAAATTTTGGGCTGTTATAGTTATGAAAATGATTCGGCTAGGCTTGTAGGTTAAAGAAATTGAATAAATTTCATTTTACGAGCTTAGAGGCAAAAGTGTAAATATGTGAAACTTTAGGGGCAAAAATGTAATTTTTTCATAATGTAATTTTTGGGTCACAATGAATAATGTGACTAATAAGTGAGCTAAATTTGATATTATAGATCAAGAAAAATGAAGTTTGAGTCTCGACTGGGGGAAAAACAAATGTTGGACAAATAGGTCTTTTTCACCGTTGTCACATCCGAGGTAAGTTCGTGTGTAAATAATTTAACATTATGTTATTATGTACCTAATGTTTTGATATTGCATGAAATGTATATTTATCTCTATGGATTTGATTAATGATGACTCAATGACGATTCGACTTGAAATCCCGGTTGAACCATAGGAATAGATAGGATACAAATGTCATGACATTAGAGTTATGTGTGATCCCATGTAAGACCATGTCTGGGACATGGAATTGGCATTGATATGTGATCCCATGTAATACCATGTCTAGGACATGACATTTGCATCAATATGTGATTTTGTGTAAGACCATGTCTGGGGCATGGCATCGATATGAGACATCGTGTAAGACCATAGCTGGGCTATCAGCTTTGATTTGTGATCCCATGTAAGACCATATCTGGGATATGGCATTGGCATCTTACTATGTGTATGAGATTTCCCGGGTATCCTTTAGTATTCCAAGTGGTTCAACAGGAAAGTAAATGGGTAGGTCAAATAAAAGAAAGAGCATGTAAGTATTACAAATTCTGTACAGGTATGTACATAAGTTATACGCATTGATTTTAAGATATGGTGAGTTCATGATTTCCATGAGAATATTTTTGTGAAAGTCTTGAGATTATTGGTCTATATTTGTGATGGACAAAATACATGATAAATTTGGTTGGCAATTGAGTGATTGGCTTTTGGGCCAAAATTTAGTTATGATATAACATGTATTATTCACACGAATTGTGATTCATCAGATACGTAAAAGAGGAAGGATTGGCATAATTGCCTATTAAAATGATTATGGGATGTTATGAGTTTTGAACAATTGAAAGATGTTAAAGTATATGCTCGAAATGTAAATACTCATATTTAATATGCATGTTTATTATGTGGTTTGAAATGATCTGTTAATTGTTGTAATATGTTACAACGAAAGGGTTTCGGTTGTTGGGCTAATGCCCGAATATGTTAAATTATGCTTATAAGTTGATAAAGCAAACGTTGTGACTGAATAAGAATTATAACCATGAGATTTTGGTAAATTATAATACTTTGTGTTTGTATTGTTGAGTTATGATAAACACTTGGTAAGTTGAGAATGAGTAAGTTATACTGTGAAACATAAATAACATTTGTATGAATTTACATTATGTAAATTGTATGGTTGAGGTTGTTTATTATTTACATGCTAACTTACTAAGCTATATTATATAGCTTACACCCCTTCCCTTCCCATATCTTATAGGGTTAATAAGCTAGCTCGGGATGGGGATCGCCGGAGATCCTATCACACTATTAAGCTATCACTACGGGTATTGATGAATTCAAGTAGTTTGAGTCTATGGCATGTATAGAGAATTGGTCTTTTGGTTATATGTGTTATTATTGATATGGCCAAATGTGTTGGTATATAATGGATTATTGTTCTAATTGTATATAGCCATGAATGATGGCTTATGTTGATTACAAGTTTATTCATGTGTTAATGCCCTCTTGTGAATGTGATGTCAATATGTTTTAATGGGCCAAGTATGAAATTTTTTGTGCCTTTGAATTGATATGAGTGCATGTGCGAATAAGGGTGGCAAATGGCTTGGTAAATAGCCTTGTTTTATCCACACAGGCGTGTGTCTAGGCCGTGTGTGATACATGATTCGCCTTATGGGTGTGTGATCCAGCCATGTGTCCCCTGCATCTTAATTGTTGTAAAACAGAATGCCCAGTAGTAAACATAAAGGTAGAGACACAGCCGCGTGTCTCAGCCGTGTGAAGGACACGGCCTAAGCACACGGGCGTGTGACTTGGCCGTGTGACTTCAAATTGTTGATGACGTCATAAAAAGAGAGTTACACGGGTTAGGGACACGGGCGTATGTGACCACACGGCCTGCCCACACGGGCGTGTCCTAAGCCATATGGGCGTGTGACCCTTATTTAGTGAAAAATTTTCTAAGTGTTGTTAAATTTTTTAAAGTTCTCGATTTTGTCCCGAACCACTTCCAATGCATGTTTTGGGCCTCGTTGTAATACCCTGAAAATTTTTACAGTAAGATATTATCCTTGATATAGTAAAATAAGGAAATAAAGTGACAAAAAGGGAAATTTTGAGTTATGTCAATATTGAGAAGTATATTATGATTGTAACACTCCTTACCCGAGACTGTTTCCAGAATCGAGCACGAGGCATTACTAAACTTATTCTATCCCTTAAATAGGTTTAAATTGTTTATTTAAGCATTTGAATGTCTTGCCATTCTGCGTCGTGAGTCGCCTAAAATTCATATCTTGAGTTCGAAACTCAAAATTAAGATCTGTAAATTTTTCCTGAAACTAGACTCATATATCTATCTACTAATTTTTTCATATATTTTGACTTGTCCAATTAGTACAGTTTATTAGTTAAAGTTTCCCCTGTTTCAAAACTCGACTGCACTAACCTCTTGTTACTACGAACCATGTTTCTTCCTGTACAAAATTCATATCACTAAGCCGTTTGTTTCTCTTAAAACTAGACTCAACAAGGATTATAACCATATAAAGTATACCTTCTAATTAGTTTTGTACAATTTATGGTGAATTTCCAAAGTTGAAATAGGGGTTCTAGAAATCGCTCTGACCCTATTTCACTAAAACTCAGATATATCATGAAATATAATACCTTTACCTATTTTTCTTATTCCATAAGAAAATAGACATAATAAGATTTAATTTCATATATTATTCATCTTCAAACTATGTTTATAAAATTTTAGTGATTTTTCAAAGTTACGTCATTGCTGTTACTTGAATCTGTTTTAGGTTACTTTCACATTTTCATAATTTTCATGTGATAATCACCATTCAATCATACATATTAATAAACATGCATATCATCGGCCATTTTATTAGCTAATCACTAGCAAGTATTTAACATCATTCATTGTTCATATTATACCAAAAGTGGCTAAGTTTCTATACATGCCATACACAAAACAAAACGTCTAATTATACCGAGTTATTTCTTTGATAGTGTGATCGGCCTCCGGCGTTTCCTTCGATCCCGAGTGGCTAGATAAGTACTATAAGAAGAAGAAAATAAAGAGATTAAGCACTAGGCTTAGTAAGCTTACAAGAAAATAAATCACAACATTCAACATAATGGATAATTATGCATAATATCATCTAACATCATAAATTTCTTTACTTCTCAATTTCTATCTTCTTCTTTATTCCCTTACCTTCTTTCTTACCTGACCTTTCCTTTTTCATAAGTATAATCTACTTTTCCTTTGCTGTTAATTCACTGTAATTTAACTCGTATCCTGACCCGTTGAACCACTTGGAATACTAAGGATACTAGGGTCGTTCTGTCTATCAATATCACCAATGCCATGTCTTTGACATGGACTTACATGAATTATTCCTGTCTCCAATGCCATATATAATATGGACTTACATGGCTCAATCCTGTCTCCAAAGCCATATTTCTAATATGGACTTACATGGCTCATTTCGTTCTATCCTGTCAACCCTAATATCCTAACATTCTTAGGGTTCAACCGGCTTTCTAACACTTTTCCTCTCATCACTTCACCTTAAATTCGACTTTAAATATTTTCATAACATAAATATATAAATGCTGAAATTGACAATAATAATGTAAAATAAAAGAATATTGCATTTATTTCTTGTAAACTTACCTCGATACAAAATGTGACTAAACTTTACAATTTAGTCCTTTACTTTTCTTTTCCCGATCTACTCTCAATTTCGCTCTTCTTGATCTATAATAGCAAATTTAGCTTATTTAATATCAACATTTATCAAAACAACCCTTTACTCAAACTTTGGCAAAATTACATTTTACCCTAAACTTTCACATATTCGCACTTTTGCCCCAAGGCTCGTAAATTAAACTTCATCCTATTTTCTTATGTTTTATGACATGCTGATCATTTTTCCTTCTATGGAAACATCAAATTCACACACTAACATGTACTTATGACTATTAGGTATTTTTACCGATTAAGCCTTTTACTCGTTTTCACTTAAAACCAAGTAGCACAAGTTGTCTAACATAATTTAAAACCTCATATTCCATCATAAAACATCAAAATACACAAATTTCACCTATGGGTATTTTTCCAAATTTGATTCCTAACTTAAATTATTGCTAGCATAAGCTTTATCGAGTTCTCGGGACTTCAAAAACGTAAAGATCATTAAAAACGGGGCTTGGAATCACTTACTATGAAGCTTGAAAGTTGAAGAAACCCCAGCTATGGAGAGAGGTAAGGTTCTGCTGGTAACTTGAAGAAGATGATACAATTTTATCATCTTTTCACCTTTTATTAATGTTAATAACCAAATGACCAAAATGCCCTCCTTACTAAACTTTCAAAAATTCCTTCCATGTCCTAATTTTGTCCATGAACTTAAAATTGGTCAAATTACCATTTAAGATCTCCTAATTAATATTCCAAAATAATTTCATACTAAAAACTTCTAGAATGCAAGTTTTGCAAATTATTCGATTTAGTCCCTAACCTCAATTTAAGCACTTTATGCATAGAATTTTATCACGAAATTTTCACACAATCATGTAATCATACCATGAACCTCAAAAAATATATATATATATATATATATATATATTTTACCCTAATTTGTGGTTTCGCAACCTTTATTCGTTTAGGCCCTATTTCGGAATGTTACATTTCTCCCCCCCTTTAGGGATTTTCGTCCCGAAAATCTTACCTGTGAAGAGATATGGGTACTGTTTTCGCATAGCCTCTTCGGGTTCCTATGTAGCCTCGTCTACCCCATGTCTATTCTATAGTACTTTCACAAGTACAATACTTTTGTTCCTTAATTGCTTTACCTCTCGAGCTAGAATCTTTGGGTTCTCACCGTAAGTCATGTCCGGTGAATCTCAACCTCTATTTGAGAAATCACATGTGACGGATCTGAACGATAACGACGTAGCATAGACACATGAAATACATTATGAATCTTCTCTAACTCAATCGGTAAAGCTAACCGATATGCTAATGGTCCGACTCTCTCAATCACTTCAAGCGGTCCAATAAAGCGTGGACTTAGTTTGCCTTTCTTGCCAAATCGATAACTTTCTTCCACGGGATACTTTCAAAAAACTTTGTCACCAACTTGATATTCGATCTCTTTTCTTTTAAATCTGCATACGACTTACGCTTCCGTCTGTCGCTTTTAAACAATTTCGATAACTTTCACTTTTCTTCCGTTTCTTTAACTAGATCAACCCCAGTAAATCGGCTTTCTTTAAGCTCATCCAATATAAAGGTGTGCGGCATTTACTTCCATACAAAGCTTCATAAGGTGCCATCTTCAAACTTGATGATAACTATTATTGTAGGCAAACTCTACCAATGGTAAGTATTTTCCCAACTACCTTGAAATTCTAATACACAACATCTAAGCATATCTTCAAGTACCGAATAACTCTCTCGACGGTGACCATCGATTCGAGGGTGAAAAGCCGTACTAAAACTCAACTTCGTACCTAAAGCCTCTTGTAACTTCTTCCGAACCGTGAAGTAAATCTTGGATCTCATGCGAAATGATCGATAATGGCACTCCATGTAGTCTAACTATCTCTAAAATGTATAACTCGGCCAACTTGTCAAGTGAATAATCCATACGGATTGGGATAAAATGAGCCGACTTAGTTAGCTTATCAATCACAACCCATATTGCATCTTTCTTTTTCAGTGTTAACGGCAATCTGTCACAAAATCCATAGTAACTCTGTCCCATTTCCATTAGGAACTAGCACAAAGTTGCAATAATCCCGAGGGTACCGATGTTCGGCCTTTACGTTGACAAATCAAGCATCTAGAAACAAACTCAAATATCTCTTTTCATTCCTACCCACCAATACAATTTCTTCAAATCATTATACATTTTTGTTTGCTTGGATGAATAGATAAAGAACTGCTATGTGCTTCTGTAAAATCTTCCGAATAAGCTCATCATTCTTTGGTACACAAATTCGTCTCTAAACATCAAACAACCATCGAACCAATCCGAAATCGATTCTATGCGACTCACATTGAACTCTTTTAGCTTGTAACTCATTATCATCTTTCTGAGCTTCACAAATCTCTTCAAGAAATACCGGTTTAGCTCTAAATTCAGCTAAAATAGAACCATCATCTAACATGGCTAAATTGGTATTCAAAGCTCGCAATGTAAATAAAAGTTTCCTGCTTAAAGCGTCAGCAACTACATTTGCCTTACCTGGGTGATAATCAATCACTAACTCATAATCTTTAAGCAATTCCAACCATCTTCTTTGCCTCAAATTCAAATCTTTTTGAGTCATCAAGTATTTCAAGCTTTTATGATCGGTAAATATCCGACACCTTTCACCATACAAATAATGTCTCCAAATATTCAATGCAAATACAATAGCAGCTAGCTCTAAATCATGTGTCGGATAATTTTTCTCATGTGGCTTCAATTGTCTAGAGGCATAAGCAATTACCTTTCCTTCCTGCATGAGTACACAACCGAGCCCATTCAAGGATGCATCACTGTAAATCACAAATTCTTTACCCGGTTCCGGCTGTACTAAGATAGGAGCTTCCGTCAACAATGCCTTTAACTTGTCAAAACTTTGTTGGCACTTCTCAGTCCATTCAAACTTAACATCCTTCCGTAGCAGTCTAAATCAGCAGGTAGCTATCATGGAAAATCCCTCCACAAATCGTCTATAATATTCGGCAAGACCAAGAAAACTTCTAACTTCTGATACATTTCTAGGAGGCTTCCAATCAACAATGGTTGAAATCTTACTCGTATCAACCTTAATACCTTCACCTGAGACAATATGTCCAAGAAAACCAACTTCTCGTAACCAGAACTCACTTTTGCTGAACTTGGCATACAACTGATTATCTCTCAGAATTTGTAAAGCGTTCTCAAATGCTCGCATGCTCGGTCTCATCATGAGAATAAATCAAAATATCATCAATGAACACAACTACAAACTTATCTAAGTATGGTCTAAAAATTCGGTTCATTAAGTCCATAAAAATGGCAGGAGCATTAGTCAAGCCAAATGGCATCACAAGGAACTCATAAAGACCATACCTAGTCCGGAAAGCAGTCTTTAGGACATCTGACTCTTTAACTCGCAACTGATAGTATCCGGATCTCAAATCTATCTTGGAAAACACAGTAGCTCCCTTCAGTTGATCAAACAAATCATCAATTCTAGGCAATGGATACTTGTTATTTACTGTTACCTTGTTAAGTTGCCGATAATCTATGCACAATCTCATCGATCCGTCTTTTTTTTTTCACAAATAGCACTGGTGCACCCATGGTGAACTCTGGGTCTTACAAAGCCTTTATCTCATTAATTCACATGGCGAGCTTTCAATTCTTTCAATTCCAATAGAGCCATTCTATAAGGAGCAATAGAAATGGGCGTGGTACTTGGAATCAACTCAATACCAAACTCAACTTCTCTAACAGGAGGCAAACACGGTAGTTCTTCCGAAACACATCGGAAACTCACATACCACAGCAGCGATTCAATTTTCAATTCGGATCTTTAGTGTTCAACACAAAAGCAAGATAAGCTTCATACCCTTTTCTCAAGTATTTACGGCGCGACATAACGAAATTATAGGAAATGAACTATCGACTCTTCCGAATTAACCCGAAGAATTTCACCATTTTCACACTTCAACTCAATGAATTTCTTTCCACAATTCACTATCACATCATGTGTAGTCAACCAATCCATACCAAGAATCACATCAAACTCATCAAATGGAAATAGCATGAGATCGGCTGGAAAACAGTAGCCTCTAATCATTAAAGGACAATTTCTACATACCTTATCTACTAATACATGCTAGCCTAATGGATTCGATACTTTAATCACAAATTCTGTAGATTCTATAGGCATACTTATACTAGGCATCAATTTCATACAAACATAAGAATGAGTTGAACCCGGATCAATCACAGCAATGACATTAATATCATGTAGAGAAAATGTACCCGTAATCACATCGGGGGAGGATGCCTCTTCGCGTGCACGAATAGCATAAGTCCTTGCAGGGCTCTAACATCCGGTCTCACACCGAATCTCTAGAGGTACCTCATTACTTGCTCCTACTCCCGGTTGCCTCGGTGATCGCCTCTAGTAGGAGCATTTAGGATCTAGCACTCTGTGTTACCTCTCGGCTAGCCACTTACGGACATTCTCGTACAAAATGATCTGGAGCACCACATTTATAGCAAACATTTTCTCCTCGCCCGACAAGGACCATAATGAAGTCTACCACACCGTGGACACCACGATCTACCATGCGACATTACCTACACTCGTAGTCGAGGTGGTCCGAGCCTTCGGATCCTTAAATCTGCTACCTCTATTTCGACTAGATTGCCTGCTTGAAAAGCTAGATCGGTAGAAAACTCTCGGGCCTCTTGGATGTAGCCTGAAATGATCTCGCTCATCTGTCTCTTCTTTGTATCATGTGTCTCTGTCTCAACTTTGCCTTTTCTTTTTAATAGCTCCTCGCCTTACAGGCTCTCTCAACTAAAATAACGAACTCTTTTATTTCTAGGACACCCTTGACGATCGGATATCATCATTTAACCCATCCTCAAACCTTTTACAGGATAGCCTCTGTGGACACACATTCTTGAGCATATTCTTGAGCACGACAAATTCACGCTCATAATCGGTCACCAAATCATATTGCCTTGTTTCAATTCAGAATTCCTTTCTCTTACGGTCAATAAACCTCGGTGATGTACTTTTTACGAAATTCTTCTGAAAGAAATCCCAAGTGACCCTCTCTTTCGGTACAACCGATACAAGTGTCTTCCACCAGTAGTAGGCTAAGTCTCTAAGAAGTGATACTACACATTTCATACATTCCTCGGTGTACAAGATAATTCGTCAAAGACTCGATAGTATTTTCTAACCAAAATTCGCTCTTCTGCATCATCATCTTTTGTTGCTCGAACTCTTACGCCCTTGTTTCTGATTCTATCAACTGGTGGTTTTCTCTTACCACTGCATTGTGGATTGGGAAGCTTGAGCTACATGGGTAGCCCGAGAATCATGAGGGGTGGAGGTCTAGCTGCCGGATTCGTATGAACGAACTCGGCAAACAAATCATTCAAAGCTCGGAAGAGCTTCCGAGTCACTACTCTCGATCAACTATTACTGGCCTATTCTCAGATGGCGCTGCCTTACGTGGAAGCAGTAGCATTACTTTCTACATCATCATCACCGGCTGCTTGGGATCCATTACTATAAAACAAAATATTTAAAAAAATCGTCGAGAGTCGTCACACTATCAAAATACAAGTATGGCATGTATAGCTAGACTTTTCTCACACTAAGCATCCGAGAACCGACTAAACCTGCTCGATACCAATAAATGTAACACTCCTTACCGAGACTGTTTCGAGAATCGAGCACGAGGCATTACTAAACTTATTCTATCCCTTAAATAGGTTTAAATTGTTTATTTAAGCATTTCGGAATGTGCTGCCATTCTGCATCGTAGTCGCCTAAAAATTCATATCTTGAGTTCCAAAACTCGAAATTAAGATCCGTAAATTTTTCCTGAAACTAGACTCATATATCTATCTACTAATTTTTTTCATAGATTTTTGACTTGGCCAATTAGTACAGTTTATTAGTTAAAGTTTCCCCTGTTTCAAAACTCGACTGCACTAACCTCTTGTTACTACAAACCATGTTTCTTCCTGTACAAAATTCATATCACTAAGCCGTTTGTTTCTCTTAAAACTAGACTCAACAAGGATTATAACCATATAAAGTATACCTTCTAATTAGTTTTGTACAATTTATGGTGAATTTCCAAAGTTGAAATAGGGGTTCCAGAAATCGCTCTGACCCTGTTTCACTAAAACTCAGATATATCATGAAATATAATACTTTTACCTATTTTTCTTATTCCATAAGAAAATAGACATAATAAGCTTTAATTTCATATATTATTCATCTTCAAACTATGTTTATAAAATTTTTAGTGATTTTTCAAAGTTACGTCATTGCTGTTACTTGAATCTGTTTTTAGGTTACTTTCACATTTTTCATAATTTTCATGTGATAATCACCATTCAATCATACATATTAATAAACATGCATATCATCGGCCATTTTATTAGCTAATCACTAGCAAGTATTTAACATCATTCATTGTTCATATTATACCAAAAGTGGCTAAGTTTCTATACATGCCATACACAAAACAAAACGTCTAATTATACCGAGTTATTTCTTTGATAGTGTGATCGGCCTCCAGCGTTTCCTTCGATCCCGAGTGGCTAGATAAGTACTATAAGAAGAAGAAAATAAAGAGATTAAGCACTAGGCTTAGTAAGCTTACAAGCAAATAAATCACAACATTCAACATAATGGATAATTATGCATAATATCATCTAACATCATAAATTTCTTTACTTCTCAATTTCTATCTTCTTCTTTATTCCCTTACCTTCTTTCTTACGACCTTTCCTTTTTCATAAGTATAATCTACTTTTCCTTTGCTGTTAATTCACTGTAATTTAACTCGTATCCTGACCCGTTGAACCACTCGGAATACTAAGGATACTAGGTCGTTCTGTCTATCAATATCCGCCAATGCCATGTCTTTGACATGGACTTACATGAATTATTCTGTCTCCAATGCCATATATAATATGGACTTACATGGCTCAATCCTGTCTCCAAAGCCATATTTCTAATATGGACTTACATGGCTCATTTAGTTTCGTCTGTCAACCCTAATATCCTAACATTCTTAGGGTTCAACCGGCTTTCTAACACTTTTCCTCTGTCACTTCACCTTAAATTCGACTTTAAATATTTTCATAACATAAATATATAAATGCTGGAAATTGACAATAATAATGTAAAATAAAAGAATATTGCATTTATTTCTGTAAACTTACCTCGATACAAAATGTGACTAAACTTTACAATTTAGTCCTTTACTTTTCTTTTCCCGATCTACTCTCGAATTTCGCTCTTCTTGATCTATAATAGCAAATTTAGCTTATTTAATATCAACATTTATCAAAACAACCCTTTACTCAAACTTTGGAAAAATTACATTTTACCCTAAACTTTCACATATTAGCACTTTTGCCCCAAGGCTCGTAAATTAAACTTCATCCTATTTTCTTATGTTTTATGACATGCTGATCATTTTTCCTTCTATGGCAACATCAAATTCACACACTAACATGTACTTATGACTATTAGGTATTTTTACCGATTAAGCCTTTTACTCGTTTTCACTTAAAACCAAGTAGCACAAGTTGTCTAACATAATTTAAAACCTCATATTCCATCATAAAACATCAAAATACACAAATTTCACCTATGGGTATTTTTCCAAATTTGATTCCTAACTTAAATTATTGCTAGCATAAGCTTTATCGAGTTCTGGGACTTCAAAAGCGTAAAGATCATTAAAAGCGGGCTTGGAATCACTTACTATGAAGCTTGAAAGTTGAAGAAACCCCAGCTATGGAGAGAGGTAAGGTTCTGCTGGTAACTTGAAGAAGATGATACAATTTTATCATCTTTTCACCTTTTATTAATGTTAATAACCAAATGACCAAAATGCCCCTCCTTACTAAACTTTCAAAAATTCCTTCCATGTCCTAATTTTGTCCATGAACTTAAAATTGGTCAAATTACCATTTAAGATCTCCTAATTAATATTCCAAAATAATTTCATACTAAAAACTTCTAGAATGCAAGTTTTGCAAATTATTCGATTTAGTCCCTAACCTCAATTTAAGCACTTTATGCATAGAATTTTATCACGAAATTTTCACACAATCATGTAATCATACCATGAACCTCAAAATAATAATAATAATATATATATATATATATATATATATATTTACCCTAATTTGTGGTTTCGCAACCACTGTTCCGTTTAGGCCCTATTTCGGAATGTTACAATGATATATTAATTCAAGAAAGGATTAAATTGTGAAAGTGAGAAAAGTTTTGTTGCACAAGAGTAAATACTCAAAATTTGAGGGGTTAAAGTGTAAATATGAAAAATTTGAAGGACCAATAGTGTAAATATTTTAAGAGTGAAATGATCTAGAAACTAAGGAAAATGGATGAATTAGGACCAAATTGAATAGATGAAGAACTATGAGGGACTAAATTACAATTTAGCCAAATTAAATAATGACTCAAGGATGGAATTTTAAAAGATAACAAAGGGCAAAATGGTCAATTGGAAGAGAGATAAATCTAGAAAGTAATGATGATGTTGATGATATTTTATGATTATTTAATTAGATATATATTATTTTAATGAGATATTTTATTATTTTATTATTATTTCATTATTATTTTATTATTAATTATTTAGTATAAAAGGAAGGAAAGATGAAGAATTTTCATCATCTTTCCATGCATGCAACCAATGTTAGAAGAGAAGGAAAAGAAAGAAATTTTCTTTTCTTTACAATTTGGTCCTTCCACCAAAAATTCACCATTTTCACCTAGAAATCAAAAGAATTTCCATAGCTACTAAGAGAGAAAAATGTTAAGGAGACCATGGGGAGTTAGAATATCAAGTTGGATTCAAGAAATAGAAGATGGAGGAGAGAGAAAATCAAGTTAAAGATTAGTATCAATAGAACAAGGTAAGTATATCAAGATTTCAATATGTTTTTAAGTTTGTTATTATTGACAAAGCATGGAAATAATGTTATAGTAGAGTTTTCTTACATAAGGTCCTATGTTCTTGATATGTTAGTGAAGAGAAAATAAGAGAAAGTGATGAGAAATGGTGTAGAAAAAGAAAATAAGGGTGTTATAACATGGTAATTAATATCTTGTACTAAAACAGTTTTGGACAGCAGCAGTAGTCTAACTTTGAAAAATCATAAAAAATTGTATAAATCTAATTATAGGATGAATAAATATGAAATTAAATCTTATTAAGTCTAGTTTATTATAGAAGAAATGATGTAAGCAATGGAATTGTAAATCATGAGATATGATGAATTTTGTGAGACAAGGTCAGAATGAATTTGGGTTCCCTTGTTCTGACTTTGTAAAATCATAAAGGATAAAAATAATTAGGGGCTTAAATTTATATGTTTAGAATCCTGAATGAGTCTATTTTCAATAGAAACAAACGAGAACATCATTAGAATTCTGTACAAGGAGATAATTAATTTTTAGTGAAGAAGGGCCAGAACTGTCAGACAGCAGAATAGGGGTAACTTTAAAGAATAAACTGTACTTATTGGCTACACCAAAAATTCTGAAAATTTTATTGTAAGAATATATATATAAGTATAGTTTCAAGAAAAATTATCGGATCTTAATTTTGAGTTCTATAGGTCCAGATATAAATAATTTAGTGACTATGACGCAGATAGACAGCTTGAATATTCATAAAAGCAAATAATAAAAATTATGGATAATGTTACTTACAAGTGTGTTATCTACATTAAGGATGTGGAATGGAGAGGAGGAGGAGGAAAAATATGTATGAATATTCATCTAGCATGGCTAATTTGTATATTTTAGGCTTAGGGAATAAATTGAATAAAAGTAAAACTTTATGGGCAATTTTGTAAAAAAATGTCAAAAATGACCAAATTGCATGAAATGGATTATTTTATTATTTAAATTACAAAATTGAATGAAATTATTAATTTAGTTCAAGATCGGGGGAAAACATATTTTAGGGATTAAATTGAAAAGTGTTGAAATTATGGAAAATTCTGATATTTTATAGAATTCATGGACTGTTATCAATACATATGAGAATAATAGCTGGAAACAAGGATTAAATTGCAAGAATTTTATTTTCCTGACCCTAAGGATGAAATCGTCATTAATTAAAAGTTTAGGGGAAAAATGGTAATTTTTCCTAGAGCATTAATTAAATGCATTAGAATATGAAATGAATGAAAATGATGATCAAATTTATTTATAAAGATCCGGACGACTCAAATATGAGACTTGATCGTGGAAAATAAAAGATATCGGATTAATGAAATTATAAACACAAACAAGCAATTAGGTAAGTTCGTGTAACTTGAATTATATTCTTAAATGCTTGAAATGTATGTTATTGATGTGAAAATAATTTGAATGTTCATTGTATGAAAATTGATGAAACATTGATATATTTGCTAAAAAGGGGAAGAAATCCCGGTTGAATGAAAAGAAAATTTGATGGATCTCTGAAAAGGAATTGACGGTAAAAAGGATCTAGCCCGGACAAGTGATCCTATTCTGATATAGCCCTCTCGAAGAATACGCGTAAAATGGATTTAGCACGGATGGGTAATCCGAATTATAGTCTGAATTTAGCCTGGACTGGTAATTCAGATCCGAATTAGGGTCTGAATTTAGCCTGGACTGGTAATCCCGACAATACTCTATGAGTTTATATTATAGGGGATTTAGCCTGGACTGGTAATCCTACTGTAAGGATGAGGTTCGTGGGAGTGTGCTCTCCGATATGAAATGTGTAAGACCATGGTTGAAAGATACCATGGCGAGATACCATGGCAACCTGATATGAAATGTGTAAGACCATGTTTGAAAGATACCATGGCAACCTGATATGAAATGAACAAGACCATAGTTGAAAGATACCATGGCAACATGACAGAAAATGAGTAAGACCATAGTTGAAAGGCACTATGGCATCATGTCAAAGATAAATAAGACCGTGGATGGGAAACTCTATAACATCTGTTGAACAATTGATATTCAGGTAATATGTATCAGATGACGAATGATTATATGAAATGGTTGTGTGAAATGTTTACAAGAACTGGTCATATGGAAATATATGTACAAAATAGTTATATGAAATAATTATGAAGATAGATAAACGAAATAAGTATAAGTACATGGAATATAATTTATGTTAAGATATAAGCTATTACGGAATAAATATACATAAAATATATGGAAATGATGGAGCATGAAATATTGATATAATGAAATGAATGATATATGCTTATGAAGAAACGGTAAGAGCATGATATGTTTCATGACATGTACATATATGATTATCTTTGATATGCTGATACAAGGAAATTATGTAACTTGAGACTATTATTAAACTCAAGTGCGATATGTCGAGAAAATAGATATATCAATGTTGAATTTATATGAGATATGTGCAAGTATCTTAACAATGTTGCTGTCTGATGCTTATACAAGTGCCAAACTGTTGATTGAATGGTAATATATTTATTTATATGATGCATTGAATTGGTAAGTAATTAAAATTTTTTTTAACTAATCTGCAAATGGTAGTAATGCTCTGAAACCCTATTCTGGCAGCGGATACGGGTTAGGGGTGTTACACTCGTAGGTTCATTTTAGGGACGACATGAATGAATGTGAAAAGTTTTAATTTTAGAGGGAAAATTTACGTCTCGGTTTTGTATGATTGCTCGTGTATAAGTCTGGTAATACCTCGTACCCTATTCCGGCGTCGAATACGGGTAAGAGGTGTTACAGTATCATATGCATTAAATAAATTGTTATAAGGCATTTAGAACTGGTAATTTGAAATAAATTACCGTATAGATCAAGAAACAAATCAATCGGTAAATAATTGAAGAAATGAGAAAATTACATATTTGTCTCTAACACTTCCTTTGTTGTTGTTAATATCTAGTATGTTCATAGGATTTACTTTTATACTTAAATGTGATGTTTATGTTAGAAATGAATATTTCATGTCTATCAAATATATATTTTTTGAATTGTATGCAAATGGAAACATAAGTGAGAAACCTACTGATTTGCACTCCGGGGTCTACTGATTCGCACTTCGATGCCTACTTTTAAAGCACTTTGGTGCCTCCTAGTATGGTATAGTTACTCGTGTGTTTGTATATGTTTAGTTACTTCACCAGGTTAACGGTTAAAAAGGAAATGCATTACATAAATCTATATAGTAAATGGAAATGAACGTGTTCATATAATTATAAATGTTTTTTTACTTGATTAAGCAAAATGATATATTCGTTTGATAGTTTTGATGAATTGATACTAATCTAAATGGTTTGAGAAAATTTACGGATTATATGGATGTATAAAAATTACTCACCTTACAGTTGAGATATGTTGTAACAAGAAATTTAAGTAAATTTATTATATTGGTACATTCAATTATGAAACAAGGTAAGTTTACTATTTTAACATCTATGAGCTTACTAAGCATATGTAATACTTACCTGGTTATGTTATCATGTCTTATAGTTATCCTTTGTGGAAAGTGAAGATTGGATTAACTAGGAATTCACACTATCCAACTTCTGTCTCAGTAGACCTTTAATCGCTCAAGATTTAGCTTTGTGGCATATATATATAGGTTTGTTATGTATAAAAGTCACTTTGACATATAATGGTTTTGAATATGTTATAATACTTGTTCTTGAACATTATATGTTATGTTATAAGTCTTGCTAAGTGATTGCGTTATCTTGAATGGTGGTATTGTAATGCTAGTTTGTTGCTAGCATATGAATGATCTATGCTTGGTGATTAATCGAATGAATGTTTTGGTGCAAATATTTAGATGAATTAAGGTGTTTCTATTTAGATTATATGTGATTGCAGTGCCTTGAGGCATATTGGTTACATATAGGAAATGTTATATTATTGGCATGAATTTGTGCATTTTGGGATAGGTAAAAGAATGGTTATTGCATACTTAAGACCTAGGGGAAATTTTGGTTTTGTAACTTACATAATAAGGTATTTATTGGCATATAGTATTTATTGGCATATATAGGCTAACACATGGTCATGTGTCACACACAGATAAGTGACATGGTCGTGTGCTCTATTTTTATTTGGGAGGTTTTGGGTAACACGATTTCAGTTTGTTACACGTGCTGGCCACACACTCATTTGGTGTAACAACCCTAATTTGACCCTAGTCGGAAAGTGGTTTCGGGACCACAAAACTGAATCATAAAAATAATTAACCGTCATATTCTATGTTTATTATATGTGAATATGCATGTGTGAAAGTTTCATACTTTACTTTTGTCATTTGTATGTGAAATTTATTAGTTGGGACTTAAGTGAGAAAATTGTGAAATGTGTTAGGCAAATGTAAAAGTGATCTAATAGTACATGTTGTCAAAAAGGTTGGACTTGCATGTCAAATTAGCCAATTCTTTTAGATAGTGGCCAGCCATGTTATTGATTAAAACATATTATATTTATTATATGTTAATATTTTATATTACAAAAGGAAATAATGAATAAAGAAAAATAAAATATTGATTAGTGGGAGGATAAACCAAAGTTAGTCCATGTTTGCTCCTCCATTACCGTAACTAGAAGAAGAAGAAGAAGAAAATCTTTGGGAAAATTCGGCTAAGGTAAGTTCAATGTTATTCTTGGAAACTTAAGCATCATTTGGATGATTAGTTTAAATTCTACCTATTTTATGGTTTGAAGGTAGGTTTTGAATGAGTTAAGATTCGGCTAAGGTGTTTTAAAAAAAAAAATTATGGTGGATTGCTTTGATGTCATTAGCATGCTAATTGTGAATCATAAAGTAGATGATACATAATATTGTGAAGTGGCTATTCGGGTTCTATAATGAAATTTTTCCAAAGCCGAATGTATCATGAAGAAAAATGTTATATGTGCATTATATAAGTATATGTGTATTCGGCCAAATGAATTCGATTTGAAGTTTTGATAGGTTGAGGGATGAATGGCCGAATGAGCTATAGGCTATGTAAGGATAAAATTTGTATATAAGTTGTGTGTGTATGTTTGGCTTTATTAGTTAATGGCATTCGGCATTATTCTTCATTTATATATATGTGCATTCGGTCTTTGGGAGTAAATAGATGAAGTTAAAATGATAAAGAATGTTTCTAAGACTTGTTAAGTCGTTGTGGCTATTGCCGAATGTATGTTTGGTTAAAAGAAATTTTCAATCGTTTATGCATGAGAATGTGAACTAAATATTTAATGAATATTCGACAAAATGGGGTTAAGGGTTAAGTCATAAGAATTTTGGGTGGTATTCATATTTGGACATTAAGGTTATATATACTTTGGCTATGTGAGTTAGGTGTTAAGTAACCTAATTATTTGATATGCATATTCGGTCATTGTTGGCAATGATATAACCTATGTGTAATTTGCTACATTTGATCATGATATGGAATTTGTATATGAAAGTTTAAGCTTGAGTAGTTAGGGTTAAATGGGTCATATAATGATCTTAAATGGATTGTATGCATATGAGTGTGTAGGTATTTGTGTGTGTAGCATTAAAGCTAAATGGAAATTGGTATTATGGTAAATGTTGATAAGATGACATTCAGAGTTAGCTATATGTTTTGGAACTATACTGTAATTTGAAAAATAAAAGTGTATAATATTAAAGTATGCATTATATATATATATATATATATATATATGTGCATGTGTATATCTTGATTGTGCATAATTATGAATAAATGATTAAGTGATGATAATCATATATAGGTATGAATATATATATATATATATATATGTCTTATATATGTACCATGTACTTATAGTGACAATCGGATGTATGATTAAATTCATGCATATGAGAGCATGATAAGTTATATGAATCTTTGTTTATGTATGCGAATTAGATATTGATTAAATAAGTATGAAATCGATTCATGACATATTTTATAAAATATAATATGTATTGGAGTTTTATATGATTGTCAAATGTGACTACTAAGAAGTAAAGTTGAGTAAGTAATTTAAATAAATCTATTTGTTTTAATTAAGCTCAAGAGCAAGGGAAGTCTAAATCAGATAGGGGAAAGGAGAAAGCAGTCGAGTAGATTATCCACAACTGTTCAAAATATCCGAGGTAAGTTTTAAGTAGTCTCCTCTAGTATATAATTGACAATGTCTTTATAAGAGTATATTAGGTGAATTGCAATCTTTGGTTTGCACTTGAATAAAGTTGAATAACAGATAATGCATGTATATGACTTATAGTCTGATGGTCATTTTGAGTTTAAGATTAAATGGTGAAAAGAATGAGTGATATGAGATATAACTCTTGAGCTGAAATGTGAATGATGATGTGCATATTGAGTTTATATTCGAATGTAATATATGACTATTAAGTGATAAGATGGCTGAGATGTGTTATAATATGACCAAGTATGTATGAGACTAGAAATATATCCGGAATGAGGTCAGCAAAGCTTTATGCTGGTATTATATCCGGGCTAAGTCCCGAAGGCATTTGTGCTGGTGTTATATCCGGGCTAAGTCCCGAAGGCATTTATGCTGGTATTATATCCGGGCTAAAGTCCCGCAAGCTTTATGCTGGTATTATATCCGGGCTTAAAGTCCCGCATGCTTTCTGGTGGTGATTGGATTTGGGTTTCAAACCTAGCAAACTTAATGTCGATGATTGGAGTAAGATTATGATTTCGAATGTTCGTAGTAAACTACCATTGAATATGTTCAATGCATTAAGTTGGTTAGGTATGTATTATATACTTTTATATGTTAGATTGATCAGAATTGAATCGTGAATGCGAAATGAGAAGTATATGTGAAAATCTCATATGTGTATGTGTGTATTCGGTTATGGTGGAAGGTTATATGAGATTGATTTGGTGATATACATGTTAAATAATATGTATGCAAAGAATGGGTAATAAATCTGCTTGGGACAGCAGCAGTAACATGATTTCGGAAAATCACCATAAATTGTGGGAGTTGAGTTAGAGGCTGAATAAATTATGTCATGAAATCTTAATGAGTCTAGTTTCTTACAAAAGAACCCGTGTAAGCAAAAGAATTACCAATAATGAGATATTTGAAGTGGCGTGGAACAGAGTCAAAATGACTTTGAGGACGCCTGTTCTGTTTTCAGAAAATCATTATAAATGGTACAAAAATGGTTATAAGATAAAATTTATATTCTTAGACTCCTTAATGAGTATAGTTTCAAATGAAATAAACGATAACATATTTCGAATTCTATATAATGAGAAAATTGATTCGTAGTGAAGAGTGGTCAGAATAGTCAAACAGTGAAACAGGGGAAACTTCAATAAAAATCTGGTATTGATTGGTCAAACTAAAAATTCTGAAAATTTGATGAATAGAAGATATATGAGTCTATTTTCAGTAAAAATTAACGGCACTTGATTTGGAGTTTCTTAGCTCCAGTTATAAATAATTTAGTGACTGTTGCTCAGGAAAACAGCTTGTAGTGAATTTGTGATTTTGTTGCAAACATGGTTAAAACTTGTAATGAGATGCTTTTCGAGTTCTTATGATCTTATTTGTGATTTCAATATTTGGTTTTAATTGAGTTCAGATTCAAGTGAGGTGAATTTGCTAAATATGCCTTATGTTCATGGATACTTGGCCAAAATGGCAATTATCTAGGAATGATTTCTTGAGAATTTGAAATAATCGATCTATAAGTAAATTAATTGTTGCATTGCTTAAAACTTACTAAGCATTGAAGCTTACTCCGTGTTCTCTTTTCCCTTTTTTTTTTAATAGGTTTATACTTTAGCTCGAGTTGGAAGTGCCGGAGATATCATCACACTATCGAGTCATTATGTGAGTTGAGAAGATTGTATATCATCATGGTTTAAGGCATGTATAGGATAGACTATTAGTAGAATGATATTTCGACTTTGTATACATTATAGCCATGCGAAGATGGCTTGCTCATTTTGTTTAGAGAAGCCTTATAATTGAACTAATGTGGTGAAGTGTTTTAGTTATAACTTGATAGTAGTTAAATTGTTATTAGATATTCGGTTATGTTTTGATAGTGAGTCATTTTGAAAATTTATAAGAACTCTTATAGAAAATCAATGAGACATGTTTGTATTGTTGATAATTTATGTCTGGTAAGTATCTTTGGTCTTATAGAAGTTTTGTTCAGTCAAGTAATACCTCATAACCTTATTCCGGCAACGGATATGGGTTAGAAGTGTTACATTTGGTACTATAAATATGGTTATTGGATTTTCCATACAGTCTCAGTCTCTCACACAGCCCAGCTGCGCGGCCAAATGGTTGTTTGTAATTTTTTGCATTTAGGTCCACACTGCTTCAATGAGTTACACGACTTGGATACACGGCCATATGACTCCAACTTCACATGGTCACCGGTTGTAACACGGTTGTGTGACCCTATTTTGTGAATTTTTTCCTGATGTTTAAAAGTTTACAATTTAGTCTTTATTTGTACTCGAGTCAACTTAATAGTTTTCGTAAGCCCGATTAAGACTCATATTTATTTGTAAATCATGCTAAATATGAATTACGAATTGTTTTGATTGTTCATTTGAATGGTTAATGTTAGAATTGTATATGAATTGTTTTGTTAATTACTGTAGCATCTTATAGCTTGAGTCTGGTGACTGGACCGAGAGAGGAGTGTTATAGTGGGGGAATCAATGGCATCTGTTATACTTACTTTCAGAGTCTTGCTTTGTTTTGGAATTAACCCAAAGTTGAAGCCTTGTTTTAGAGATGAGAGATTAGCTAGTAGTGATGATAATTTTTTTTTCAGTTTATTTAAGTTTGGGTGTTGGTTTTTTTTTTAATTTACAAATCTTTAAAAATAAAAAATTTTCATTTTGTAAATTTTGAGAGCTAAAATTATTGATTTTTTAAATTTGAAGTAAAGTGACAAATTTTGTAAACATCAAGGGCCAAATTTATTATTTTTTTATATATTTATGATCAAATTAATAGAATTTATAAATATTAGAGGCTAAATTTATTATTAGACCAATAAAAACACACGACAACACTTATATCAAATTTCAAACGACTGCTAATGTTTGATGTCAAAATTATTTGATTTTATATAGTTCAACTACCAAAATAGAAAAAAATTAAAAGTTTAATAAATAAAATAAATCACGGGCAATACTTTAGTAACCTTTACTGTAAAGATTGTATAATATTATTATATTGAAATACATAAATATGGAATCTTATCTTTTTGCAATGGGCTCCCATGGCCATTGCCATGAGCACCATCTGAATCAGACAGTCAAAGGTTTTCAAATGGTAGGCGTCACGTGGGACGGAGGATAGCTAGAG
This sequence comes from Gossypium arboreum, assembly GCF_025698485.1. Taxonomy (NCBI): domain Eukaryota; kingdom Viridiplantae; phylum Streptophyta; class Magnoliopsida; order Malvales; family Malvaceae; genus Gossypium; species Gossypium arboreum. The sequence goes on from NC_069075.1 coordinate 136,401,972, forward strand.
GAAGAAAAAAAGAAATGAAATCAATTTATAATTATAATTTAATTGTTTATTCTATTTATTCTGGTTTACCGAAAATTATTTTCTTAATCAAACAACAATGAGTATAGTTAATTGTGAGATTTAATTTTTTTACATAATGTCTAGAATTAGATTTTTATCATTCTTTTTAACTTATAAATAGTAGAGTAATATACTTAAGCGCACTCAAACTAACATTTTCCTGTATTGGTAACAATATCTATGTCAATCGAGTTAAGACTCAATTGACTAGATTTAATTATTTATTAAATTATACATAATTAGTAAAAATTAAATTTAAACTTATGTTTTAGTTGTGTATGCCACACCAACAAAATTAATAAACGTTAATTTTTCTATCCATTTGAGATGATTTGGTAATAAAAAATACAAATTCAATGTTTAAAAGAGACAAAGAATTAAATAAAAAGCTAAAATAATTTTTTATTGTAAAATTAGAAGGTCAAAAATCCATTATGCCATTAAAATATGCTTCCTAGTTTTTGTATCTCTTTTTTGTTTTGAATTTAATTTTTATTTAATTTTAAATATTTTATTCTCTTTTGTTTTCAATTTTGGAAGTTAAGTTTAATTCTTTAACACTGTAATTTTTATTAAATTTAGATTTATTTCAATTTTTTTGTTACATAACAACTATTTTTTTAATTTCAGAATTTCATTTCAACGATTTTTTTAAATATTGGTTTTACAAAATGGACTTGTCAATAACATATTTTTAATAAATTTAAAATATTCAACGAATAACTTAAGCGTAAATTATAATATGTTCACTTTTGTTTATTTCAGGTTACGTTTTAGTCATTTATGTTTGAAAAGTTACATTTTAGTTATTTATGTTATCGTGTTATAACATTTTAGTCATTGAGCCGTTAATTGTCGTTAATGGTGTAACGGTAAGCTGACGTGGCACATATCATCATTTCAAACAAAAATTTTAGGTTAAATTATACAATTGATCCCTATATTTTTTTCGTTTTGAGCAATTTAATTTTTTCTTTTATGTTCTTCTAACTTTTTTTTTCATTATTTTCCTTTCTCTTCTCCTTCTCCCTCTATTTTCCTACCTTCTCCATTTCTTTTAATATATCAGGAAGTCAAATTGGCAACGAAGAAAGAAGCATGGTATGGGTTTATGGGTTTTGGTTATTGATAATACTCTAAAATGACGTGTTTTTATATATTAATCATGTGTTTATTTTGAGCTTGAGCCTACTAATTTGAGCTATTTATGTCTTTTTATCTTTTAGGGACTAAATTGGAGGCGAAAAGTAAATTCAAGGGAAAAAGCGTCAATTTGGAGATTAAATGGGCCAATATGCAACGTGGGACAAATATGGTGCCAAAAGTGCGAACATGGAAGGCACAAGGACTTAAAAGCAAATAGAAGAGATTTTATTTTGGAAGACTCTATTTTCTTTTATTCTATTAGGATAATTAATATTAAGATAATTATTAGGATTATTCAAATTTAGGATTTTATTTTAATTATCTTTGTTTATCTTTAATTAAATGTATTTATCTTTTTAGAATTTAAGTTCAATTAGACTATCTCCTAGCACTATAAATAGGGGTGAAGTGACTCTATTTGAGGATCTTTTTTCGTAAACACTCTCCCCCAAAAGTCTTTTGTTCTTTCATATTTCTTTTCAATAAAATTTCTTTTTCCATATTTTTATTTATTTGCTTTCCCTCCATTATCATGAACCACTAAAAACCTTTCTAGCCAAAAGTTGTCAATATTTCCCCAAAAAGGGGTCTTGAGGCCTAGAATCCGTACTTAGCCTTCTCGCCAAGTATTCATCGTTTCTCCGCACTACGGGCTGACGCTTCCGTCCATGGCCCTTAAGAAGTAAGCTTTTCAGCATATGCAAAGGCGGCCGCTTTGTATGTTTTGGAAGGACTGCATAGTCGGTTCGTTAACTTACTGCGTCAGAGGTTGGCGAGCCAAAGAGACAAAATGGCGTGGGATTCGCCATTGAGAAGCGTTGATCTAGCATAGATTACTGGCTAGAGTCAGGTTCCCTAAAAATTGTAAATCTAATCTTTGGAGCTGGTGGTTGTAGGCGTCCTCTTCCACTATAACTGGCTTACTTGAGTCGAGAAGGATCATCCAAAAGCCAAGGATTGAGCCCAAGGCGGAATGAGACAACCGGAGGCTGGAACTTTCCTATAAGAATTTCTTTTCTCTTAAAACTCTCTTTATTATTTTTATTATTTTCGTAATCATAATTTCAATAAACTTTAAATTCTGTTTTTATTTTATTTTCGCTTCCAAAATCAATTCTTAAATTCTGTTTTTTTTTTTATTTTTTTCCAGGAACATAGGTTTTCTTGGGCACGATTCTGCCCAGGATTTTGAGAGACAAGCATTCGTATAATCCGGTCCCTGAGGATTCGACCCTACTTCCCCTTTACTATTTCTTTTTCATTATTTTACAGGGAATAGGATATTTTTGGTGCTCTCAACGACCGCATCAGTTATAATTGCTTTTGACTTCCTACTTCTTTCTTTATTGTGAATTCGACTTCCTGATATGTTAAAAGAAATGGAGAAGGTAGGAAAACATAGGGAAAACAAAAGAGAATGGAAAAAAAGAAAAAGAAAAAAAGGGAAAGTTTAAAGAACATAAAAGAAAAAAAATTTAAATTGCTCAAAACGAAAAATATGAGGATCAATTGTTTAATTTAGCCTAAATTTTTTATTTGAAATGATAATTTAACATGCCATGTCAGCTTACCATTACACCGTTAACAACAATTAATGGCTCAGTGGCTAAAATGTTACAACACGATAAGGTAAGTGACTAAAACATAACATTTCAAAATAAGTGACTAAAATGTAACCTAAGGTAAACAAAAGTGACCATGGGATAACTTAATTAAACCGAATTTGATTCAAATGATAATACTCAAATTTAATTTAAATTCTAAAATTAATTTACGAAATCAAATTTAAATTTAAAAAGTTAAAATATGTCGTATATCTTTATACTCTTCATAAATATCTTAACAGTATAAATAATTAAATTTAAATTTTAAAATCTCAAAAGTGAAAAATTAAACTTTAAATTTATGAATATTTATATCACATACTTTTTAACCTTATAGGTATTCACAAATATGAGTGTATACCAATAGTTGGTCTTGGTTCAGCCGTATTAAGAGAATCCCATCGAATTTCTTAAAAAATTATTAAACTACGGAAGTAATAATTTTATTTTTAGACATTATCACAAATCATAATAAAAATTATAATACAAATTAAATTAAAAAGTATATCAAGTTTATATAAAGAATAATTTTAAATGAAATTACGATATCATATCAACCTAATATAAATTATAAAATGCATCAACTGTCCTCTAGAAACTTGGAAGAAAGTCGGATCATGCATGCAAACGTAAGCAGTTACGAAAAGTACATCTAACGAGTTTTTGTTTGCTTTGTTTAATATTATACAAAACATTTTATTGACTATTTTGCGGAGTTTTTGTGTCTTTTATTATTTATTATAATAATTATTTCGATACCTATAAATGTCAAGTATAAGGTAATGTCAAATTATTACAGGAGTATATGTCCTATGTGTTAAAAGGAAAGGACTACAAAGAACAATCAATAGTATTTCGACTCCAATGATTATCAAGTTTAAAATTGTGAAGTTTGATTAGATATTTGATAAGTTATTAAGAAGTATAAAATAAAATTTACTTGAAAAAAGTTAATTATTAAAAACAATTACAAAGTTCATATTCACATATATCAGTAATAACTTTCGTTATTCAAGCAAAAACAGTAAAAGTAAATTGGAAGGGTTTTAAGAAAACAAAAGCTAAAATTAAACTAAAATCAAATTTAAATTGAAAACTTAGATAGAAGAAGCAATAATTAAAATATTTAGAAAAAAACTATGGGAAAAAGTTCTAGTCAAAGACAAATCTCCATTTGATTTATGAATTCGATCATCAATACAAATATAACTTCTATGCTTTTAATAAATTTTTTATAGTTATTGACTCAGCGATGGACAACCAATCTCCCCTTACTTGTTCAGTAACTAGGAGGTAGTTCGTTTGAAATTACTTCCCTAACTGATAAATAAGCTTGTAACCTAGTACTCAAGATTTAACTTACTAGTAGCATTAAGAATAAGAAATATCTAATTCTAACCATCAAACTCACCTTAGCAGGGTTCATTTAAGCTAGATCACACATCCACACCACATAAATGTAAACTATGACATAAATGAGTTATGCAATTTGCCACTTGTATAGAATAGATTAAACAATTACAAATTTAATTATTCTAATTTACACGAAAACCATTTTAAGCTATTGAGTATTGGTCAGACATTCAATAAACTTGAGCAATTGTAATTAAAACAGAAGATGCATGAATACTAAAGAACAAAGAAGAATCAAAGTGCAAATAAGTCTCATAAGTTTATTAAATCAAACATCGATAAAACCTTTGACTAAAAAAGGGAATTTAAAAACCCATAAAATTGAGAGAATACAAAGTAAACAAAATAGCTATTCGGTGGCCAAAAGTCCTAACTCCCTCTCAAAATAAGGTATTTATAGCATCTATTCAACCCAAATTAGGTTACAGAAACTTGATTTAAGTCGTAAAAATAAAAAAAAAAGGACCAAAACACCCTTAAGATAATTAAAATGCGAAATTTTGAGCAAGAATAGAGGGAATTGACATTGGAGCATCGATATTGGCGCAAAGGCGCGTGACTTTTGGCATTAGAGTGTCAGGCGGCACAGGGATGCCAACGAAGCTTGGCCACTTCTCATGTAGGGGTGCCGAAATGCTATACCGAAGCTTCAAACTTCACGTTTTTGGCTATGCTTTGCCTTGATTCTTCGTCTAATGCATCAAGAATCTCAAAACTTTAGCCTTAATCTTCTATGAACCTATATCAAGTTCAAAAGCATCTAAACTAAATTCAATTATATAAAAATGCATAAAAATTTCAAATTTTTTGCGAACACAAGATGAAACAAAAGTATATTTATGGCAAAAAAATCATGCAAATATGGTGTCTTAATCAATTTAACACAAAATTAATATCATGGAGCATTCAATTTCACACTCACATTTATCTTAAGTAATTAAGCGAATCTACGTATTTTCTTATTAAAATCAAGTCATGGAATGAAAATTTTCCTACTGTCTAGATGCTTTAAAGAATTGAGAAAGTAGTGATTAAAATTCATCAAACGAAAATATCATGCAATAAGGAGAAATACAACTCACGTATAAAGACAAGCAAGAGGCCACCACATTTTACCACAGGCAATGATTGTTGAAAAGTCAAAAATGGTGGGTGGTGGGAGGTGCAATTGGCACCGAAAGAAAAAAAGTGGCAAGCAACTTGTTTAAAGTTAAATGGGATAATTGCAATTTTGGTCCCTAATTTTTTAGGCCATTTGCAAGTTAGTCCCCGAGCCTTAACTATAAATAGGCCTAACCATTTCTCATTTCAATCATCCCAACCAATCTTTCTCTCTTAGTTTCTCTCTTCTCCCATTTGAGAATTCTTAAGAATTCTATTTGTTTGTAATATTTTGGAGATAGTAAAGTTATCATCCGGTGTTAGTGCCGGGACGTAGGTATAATTTACGAACCTCGTTAAAACTCTTGTGTTCTTTCTTGTCCTATTTTTCTTTCAATATTTGAGGGTATAATAGTAGTACTTAATTGTGCTATTAAATTACTATAAAAGGGATATTCGACTAAGGAAAGACTTGGTATTTAAGAGATCCTTGTGATCCACCTCTCTTCCACGGAATTGAACTTTGTGTGATTTTTAGTACAATAATTTACACGCTTCCGACCCTATTGAAACAACAAGTGGTATCAAGAGAGAAGGTTAATCGTAGTATGCTCTGTGGTTGCGTTTAAACCGATCTTCCACATCGAAAAGATTTCCTTAGGTATATTGAAAGATTATGGAGAAAGCGGTTGGTGTAGGAGCTTCAACATCGTCCATGTGGACAAGACCGACAATTGCAAATGCAAGATTGGCCGTGGAGATCTTTGATGGCACGGGCCATTTTGGTATGTGGCAAAGTGAGGTTCTAGATGCCCTTTTTCAGCAGGTCTAGACATTGCCATTGATGAAGAGAAACCAGATGATGTCTGGAGAAAGATTGGAAGGCGATCAATCGGTTGGCATGTGGCACAATTCGATCATGCCTTTCTCGAGAGCAGAGGTATGCTTTTCAAAGGAGACTTCGCAAATAAGTTGTGGGTGGCACTTGAAGAAAAATTTTGAAGAAAAACAGTCAAAATAAGCTCCACTTGAAGAAAAGATTTCGCTTCACTTACGTCCCAAGTACCACAATGAATGATCACATCACCAAATTTAATCAGTTAGTCAGCGATTTCTTTGAATATGGATGAGACATTCAAAGATGAAGATTTGGCTTTGATTTGTTGGGGTCACTTCGAGGAGTTTGAGTTCTAGAAAACTACTCTACTTCATGGCAGGAGTGATATATCTCTGAGCGAAGTCTGTGCGGCCTTATACAGTTATGAACAGAGAAAGAAGGACAAACAGAAAAACTCAATCAGAGATACAAAAGCTTTAGTAGTCCGAGGTCGTTCATACACTCGGAAGAAAACTCAAAAGGGGAGATCAAAGTCAAAGTCCAGACTCGGGAAAGATGAATGTGCCTTTTGTCATGAGAAAGGCCACTGGAAGAAAAATTGTCCAAAGCTGAAGAATAAGGGAAAAGCTGCTGTAGATACTTGTGTTGCAAAGCATGATACCAGTGACTCTGAATTATCACTGGTTGCATCATCATCGTCGTTCCATTCAGATGAGTGGATATTGGATTCGGGTTGTACCTATCATATGTCCCCTAACCGGGAGTGGTTCTCTGATTTAGTAGAACTAAATGGAGGAGTTGTTTATATGGGCAATGACAATGCAGAAAGCTGTTGGGATAGGTTCAATCCAATTAAAGAATCAAGATGGATCAACCGAGTTCTAAGCGATGTTGATGCGTGCCCGTTTGAAGAAAAATCTCATCTCATTGGGAGCCTTGGAATCCAATGGTTCGATTGTTACTATGAGAGATGGGGTTTTGAAAGTGACATCTGGCGCACTTGTGATATTGAAGGGCATCGGGAAAAATAACTTGTATTACTACCAAGGTAGTATGCAGTTATTGGAGCGATCATTGCGACTTCCAGTAACAAAGAATTGGACTCAATGCGGTTGTGGCATATGAAGTTGGGACATGCCAGCGAAAAATCCTTGCAAATTCTAGCAAAGCAAGGATTGTTGAAAGGTGCAAAGGCTTGCAAATTAAAATTTTGCGAGCATTGTGTTCGGGAAAGCAAAAGAGAGTGAAATTAAGACCTTGCTATCCATAATACAAAAGGTATTTTGGAATATGTTCACTCAGATGTGTGGGGCCTTCCAAAACACTTTCGTTGGGAGGAAAACACTACTTTGTTACTTTTGTTGATGACTTTTCGAGAAGAGTTTGGGTGTATACCATGAAAACTAAAGATGAAGTGCTTGGAGTTTTTCTTAAATGGAAAACTATGATCAAAAACCGATGGTAAGAAAATCAAGCGGCTTAGGACGGACAATGGAGGAATATAGAAGTGATCCGTTCTTGATGTGTGCCAAGAGTATGGTATTGTTCGACACTTCACGTTAGGGATACACCATGCAGAATGGAGTGGCAGAGCGTATGAATCGAACATTCTTGGAGAAAGTTCGATGTATGTTGTCCAATCTTTGGGTTGGGCAAGCAATTTTGGTGAGGTGTGACATCTGTTGGCCATCTTGTTAATCGTTTGCCATCATCTGCATTAGAAAGAAAAACTCCTATGGAGGTATGGTGCGGAAAACCGGCTCTGATTATGATTCCTTACATGTGTTTGGATCCACGCATATTACCATGTGAAGGAGTCAAAGTTAGATCCGAGGGCAAAGAAAGCTCTCTTTATGGGAATCACTTACGGAGTGAAGGATTTCGTCTTTGGTGCTTAAGCACAAAGAAAATGATCTATAGCAGAGATGTTACCTTTGATGAATCGCCACATTGAAAAAGGTAGCGAGATGAAGATATTCAGACAAGCGATACTCCACAAGGTGGAGTGTACTCCAAAACAGTGGAGTTTGAGCAGATGGGGATTTGCCCAGTTAATAAGTCTAATTCTCCACCACAATGGAGGAATTAGAGGTTGAAGAGGTTCGACTCAAGAACCATTAAGTACACCGAACCGATTGCGATTGCAAGGCCAAGGAGAGAAATTCGTAAACCCGCTCGATTATCGATATGGTGGCCTACGCCCTTCCCGTTGTTGATGATGATATTCCTATCACTTATCAAGAAGCAATGCAAAGCTTAGAAAGTGATAAATGGAAAAGCGCCATGGATGAAGAAATGCAATCTCTCCTGAAGAACAATACTTGGGAGTTGGCGCAATTACCGAAAGGTAAAAGGGCAATCAGATGCAAGTGGGTATTCGCAAAGAAAGATGGATCTCCTAGCAAGAAAGATGTTCGCTACAAGGCAAGGTTAGTAGCTAAAGGCTACGCTCAGAAGGAGGGAATTGACTACAATGATGTTTTTTCCCCTGTTGTGAAGCATTCCTCCATTAGAATTTTGTTGGCCTTGGTAGCACAGTTGAATTTGGAGCTAGCTCAACTTGATGTTAAAACGGCTTTCTTGCATGGTGAGTTAGAAGAGAGATCTATATGACTCATTCGAAGGATACAAAGATGCTGGTGGTAGAAATTGGGTTTGTAAGCTGAACAAATCGCTATATGGATTGAAGCAATCCCCGAGGCAGTGGTACAAGCGATTTGATAGCTTTATGAAAAGGCAAAAGTACACAAGAAGCAAATATGACAATTGTGTGTATTTGCAGAAGCTACATGACGGATCTTTCATTTATCTACTCTTGTATGTTGATGATATGTTAATCGCTTCGAAGAGCCAAAAAGAGATAGATAAGTGAAGGCTCGGTTGAATCAAGAGTTCGAGATGAAAGATCTAGGTAAGGCCAAGAAGATTCTCGGCATGGAGATAAGTAGAGATAGACAGAGAGGCAAGCTTTGTTTGAATCAGAAGCAATATCTGAAAAAGGTATTACAATGTTTTGGTGTAAATGAAAACACTAAACATGTAAGTACCCCACTTGCTTCTCATTTGAAACTTAGTGCTCAATTATCTCCAAAGCGAAGAAGAAAGAGAATATATGGCAAAAGTCCCATATGCTAATGCAGTTGGGAGTTTGATGTATGCGATGGTGTGTACTGGCCCGACATTTCACAAGTTGTTGGAGTTGTGGCGGTATATGCATGATCCCGAAAAGGACATTGGCAAGCTGTGAAATGGATTCTACGGTATCTTCGAAAAACCGTAGATGTTGGTTTAATTTTTGAACAGGATGAAGCACTTGGTCAGTTTGTAGTCGGATATGTTGATTCCGACTTTGCTGGTGATTTAGATAAACGTCGTTCAACTACGGGGTATCTGTTTACTCTTGCTAAAGCCCAGTGAGTTGGAAGTCTACCTTGCGATCTCTGATCGTGTCTACTACGAAGCGGAATATATGGCGATTCTGAGAAGGCATTAAGGAGGCTATTTGGCTTAATGGATTGTTGAAAGACTTGGGAGTTGTTCAAAGTCACATTAATCTATATTGTGACAGTCAGAGCGCTATTCATTTAGCGAAAAATCAAGTCTATCATTCAAGAACCAAGCATATCGACGTAAGATATCACTTTATGCGGAAGTCTTTGAAAAGGAAAAATTCTACTTGAAGATTCCGGCAGCAGATAATCCTGCAGATATGATGACCAAAGTGGTAACAACAATCAAGTTTAATCATTGTTTGAACTTGATTAACATCCCGAGAATTTGAGCACCTTCAGTGTATGGCGCCGAGAGCGCATTTGGAGGCATTACAAAAGATAGCTTTATCGAATTTGGGAGTTGAAAGAAGTGAAGATGTGATTATCCTAATCAAATCTTCAAGGTGGAGATTGTTGAAAAGTCAAAAATGGTGGGTGGTGGGAGGTGCAATTGGCACCGAAAGAAAAAAAGTGGCAAGCAACTTGTTTAAAGTTGAATGGGATAATTGCAATTTTGGTCCCTAATTTTTTAGGCCATTTGCAAGTTAGTCCCCGAGCCTTAACTATAAATAGGCCTAACCATTTCTCATTTCAATCATCCCAACCAATCTTTCTCTCTTAGTTTTCTCTCTTCTCCCATTTGAGAATTCTTAAGGAATTCTATTTGTTTGTAATATTTTGGAGATAGTAAAGTTATCATCGGTGTTAGTGCCGAGGGCGTAGGTATAATTTATCGAATCTCGTTAAAACTCTTGTGTTCTTTCTTGTCCTATTTTTCTTTCAATATTTGAGGGTATAATAGTAGTATTTAATTGTGCTATTAAATTACTATAAAAGGGATATTCTGACTAAGGAAAGACTTGGTATTTAAGAGATCCTTGTGATCCACCTCTCTTCCCTGGGAATTGAACTTTGTGTGATTTTTTAGTACAATAATTTGCACGCTTCCGACCCTATTGAAACAACAATGATCATATATCAATTCAACTCTTAGAAATAACTAGAACAAAAAAAAATAAAGATAAATAAAATTATTCAAATAAATAAGAAAATAAAATAAAATAAGGTTGCCTCTCAAAAAGTGTTTTTGCTTAATATCGTTGGCTCAACATTTTTCATTGTTTGGCTCAAGTCGTATATGTAATCTAAATTTCTTCCACATCTTGAGGTTGAAGCTTTCGATGGTCTTCTGATAAGAAGTTAAGGAGACCAAAGCGATCAAATAGTGGTGTTGATTCCCATGTTAGTGCTTGCAAAATAGGCGACCAAAGCTCAAGATAAACGGGTGGTAATTTTGTGTTATCGGTGTCATCCTTTAGAGGCTTTTAGTACATCCGTTTTGTACAGTGGATCCCACAATTTTTCTTCAACCACAAGAATTTCTCCAAGTTGACTCGATTTTTCCTGCAACGTAATAGAATTGATTCAATTTCATTGTGCAAGTTCAAATAATCTTGTGTCACAGAACTAATTGTATCCTCATTGCATACATGAGACACACTTCACTAGGATGTTCTAACAAATCATAAAAATTAAATTCAACAGTCTTACCATTGAACTCCATAATAATTGTGCCCGTTAAAGATGTCTATTTTGGTTATTAGCTTGATAATTTTTCTTAATTTAGTCTCTAAACTTAAATTTCATTAAAGTATGATGATGTTATATTATAAGATTATACAACGTCATCATTTGAAAAGTAAAAAAAATTATATAAAATTTAAAAGATACAAAGAGTTGTTGAAAATTATAAAGAAATTTTATTTTTTAAAAAAATTAAAATTTTCAAGTGATGACCCGTTGTAATCTTGAAGTACTATATCATCATACCTTAACAAAATTCTAATTTAGGAATAGATTAAAAAAAGCTATCAAATTTCAATATTTACATGGGAAAGAAAATTTAATACTAAAATGAACAAATTATTAAATTAAAAGGAAAATATTAATTTATCCTAACAAATAAAAAAGTTTTTACAATTATCGAGTTAAAAGACACTATTTTATCTTTAACACATTTTGCCTACTCTCTATGAAGTGAATAAAATTTACTTTTAATTTCTCTTAAAAATTAATAATTTAATTGAAGTCATTTAATTAATTTATTAAATAAAATATATTCTTTATATTTATAAATAATTTAATTTAAAAATTTTAACATAACTCTTTAAAATTTATTAATTTTATCTCCAATTTTTAACCTTAACTTTTTTACTTTGTCGGAAAAGAGTGAGAATTTTGAAGTATTGCATGGAAGGCAAAGAGACGCGGTTTGAGAGCAGTGTGACAGAGCAGCAACAGCTGTTCTTTTTTCTCTTTTTTTTTTTTTTTTGTTGGTTTTTGCTTTTTTCTAGATTGCTCAATGCGACAGAGTTCTACTATTTAGACAGCACGTTTCTAATCTTGACTGATGTGTTAATTTAACTTTGTCACCATTTCTTTTCTTGGTTAAACTACACAATTAGTCATAAAATTATTGATAAGATTTCATTTTGATAATTCAACTTTAAAAAGTTATAAAATGATTACTGAATTATTTAAAAGTTTTAATTTAAGTCACTGAAGCCACTGGGTTGTTAATTTTTTCTTAAAAAAAGTCTAGCTAACGAGCTCCAAGAAACGATTCGACGATCAATATGATAGATCACTACCTATTGACAAATAGAAGAACATACTTTAGATCTAAGTTGATCTGACGGTCAATGTTGAAGATCAAAAAAGAAAGTTGTTTGAATTTTAATTCGCAGATTTATAATGTTCAAAATTGTTTCATGGAAAAAATTAAACCAAAGAAAAAAAAGTAGAACGAGAGCTTTCGATTGGTGCAGGTAATGCGAACAAAAAAGGCCACACAACAACGATTTTAGTAGCCTAGTGACTTTGAAAACTTTCAATAATTTAATGACTATTTTAAAACTTTTTATAATTAAATGACTAAAATAAAAATTATCCATAATTTAGTGATTAAGAGTGTAATTTACCTTACAATTTTATATGCATTACAGCACACCAAAAAGCTCATTAAAAATAAAGCCTGCAGATCCTGGAAGTTGCCTATGAAGAATCCTATGTTTCCCTCTTTTTCTTTCTTTTTAACTCACATGATTACATTAATTAAACAAAAGGGTTTTCTATTTTTGCCTTATATAATCTATTTTTTTGTCATAAGATATCATTTCCTACAAGGGAAGGATTAAGGGTGTTAAAGATTAAAGTTAAAATTCAATGTCAACTCCCATTTCCATTAAAAGTTTGCAAATTGACAGTTCTTATTAATCATATTTGAATTCCACATGTTTGGTAGAAAATATTAATTATACCTGCAGACAATGGAGAGAACTGTGGGGTTTTACCATGAAGCAGGAAAGTAATTAATTTCTGTCAGCCATGTCCATATATATTCATATGTGGAACCATACTTATTGACCAAATGGATCTTTCCAAGTGTGAAAACCCAAGTCTCCCCTCCATCTATAAATAGTAAAGCAACATCCTTCTTTTCTCCCCCACATTCAGTTCTTGTATCATTATTTCATTGCTTTCATCACTTTAGAAAGAAAAAAAGAACAAAGAACCCAAACCCAAAAGCTACACAAAGCACGTTTCATCCTTCTATTAAAGCATTGCTTCAGTATTCTGCAATCTGCAGACTTTGCCAATGGTGAAGACTGAGCACAAGATCCAACCACCTCAGTCAAAGCAAATGGCACCATCATCATCATCACCACCATCATCATTATGCAAAAAGAAGTACAAGGGTGTAAGAATGAGGAGCTGGGGTTCATGGGTGTCAGAGATTAGGGCCCCAAATCAGAAAACAAGGATTTGGTTAGGGTCGTATTCAACACCAGAAGCAGCTGCTAGAGCCTATGATGCTGCACTTTTATGCCTCAAAGGTTCCTCAGCAAATCTCAACTTCCCACTTACATCCTCCCATTACATTCCCGATACCATAATGTCTCCCAAGTCAATCCAAAGGGTCGCTGCAGCTGCTGCGAATAGCTTTGTTGATGACAATCCCGCCGCCGCTGCCACCCCGCTAATATCTCCACCACTTGCGCCCTCCACATCCTCCAACACTTCCTCACAATCTAATCAAGTCGATGATGATGTGTTCTTTATACAAGCTCTTGTGGACGAGCCTGTTTCTATGATGGAACCATGGTACTCTTTTGACAGCCTGCAAATGCAATCTCCCAAGTTCGGTGATCAGGTTTTTAATGTAACCCCATTTGATCCACCGTCCATGACAACGATCGATGATCTTTATGAGGAAGCTGGCGATATTCGTCTATGGAGTTTTTGCTAAAAAAAAAAAAAAAAAAAACCCAAACACAAAAACAAAGTCAAGTCGTTAATTAGTACTACCATATATTACACCATTCATTTTGTTCATTTGATTTCATTATTTATATATTACACCATTCTTTTTTTTTTCATTTGGTTTTCTCTTCATCGAATGATCTTCTTGGGCTTGAAGATGTTACAGACAATGACCAAAATCCTTTTTTCTTTTTTTCATACTTTCAGTTAGGAAAAGAAATTCCACATGAAGATGACAATAGGAACCTCAAATGGGGGATTTCATTTTCAGTATAATCAATTTATGTGTAAATTATGAAAATGAAGTGTGTCAAATATATATTCAATGTTATCAATAACAATAAGAGAAGAAAAAAAAGTTGCTTAATATCTATACCTATAGCTAATCATCCAAACTCCAAACCTCTCTTGAAATCGGATAGGTTGAGAAAAAATATAGATTTAAGCCTAGATAAGTTTTCCCTTTATATTACGTATAAAAATTAAATATAATAATATAGTATCAACGAAAATTTGTTATATAATTCCTTATTAAATGATTAAATTTAAAATTAATTTATGGTAAAATTGTTCAAAATAAAGAAAATTATGTTTAATCCCTTAAGAATTGATGAAACTATAAATTAATACATCATAAAATTATATTTTAATCTTTCAAAAATTTATTATTCAAGTCTGGCTTCCTAAAAGAATTTATGGAGTCTTATATTGTTTATATTTAGAAATTTAATAAAAGAAAATTTTAATGATAGTAAAATGTATGTAATTAGTTAATGTTAAATAAAAAATTATGATTTTTATAATTAGGATGAGGAAAATAACTATATTTTTAAAAAATATAAAAGAATGAGAAAGCCTAAATGGGCTGGAGTTAACTATTTATCACTATGGTCGAATTTAGATAATTTGAAACTCATTTTTCTAATCAAGCTTAAATACAACTACGTATGTCATTGTTATTATATATGCATGAGTCCAACCCAAATTTAACTTGGTTCTAACAATAAACCCTTTAACTGCCTGAGTGAGCAAATACTGCTAGAAGCTTAAGAACTTTTTAAGTTTGGATTTTTCTAAGAAAAATAATAGTAATTTTGTTGAAAGGAGGTTGGCCTCGGATCCTCAACGAAAATTATTGTCTTACTTGGGGATTTCATCTTTTGTACTTCAAGGAGAACTCAAAGGGGTTCACAGAGTTTAGGAAGCACCTTAGTTGATGCAAATACGATTTGCAAGCTTACAGAAAAAGTGTCAGTATTGTCAGAAATATTAATGATACATGTTGCGTCTGTGGGGACTAAATCATCAACCAAGACTTCAATACCTAAGGTTAAATACTCTCAAAATTCTAAAAACTCCTTTAAGCTCCCCTTAAAATTAGAAAAACAAAACCCTCAATAAAATAATACCTTCAATTGAAGGTCCAAATCCAACCTACCCTCAACAAATTTATAAATATTTATCTGTAAAAAAAATTAAATTAAATAGCTACTGCTCCCTGGGGTCTTAAATAAAGATGAGCAAAACCAAGAAATGATGGATATGGGTCATGAGTGATGGAATTATTACATTTGGGCAAATGTTTTGAATCTGATCATCAAGTGTCTGAACCATTTGGCTGAAGCCAAAGATTTCAGATGTCATGTCTCCTTGTGAAATGGAAGGCATGGGGTCCCATCCCCTATATATTTCCCTATACATTGTATTTGTTTATACTTGATACCTTCCATCTCTGTCTCCAATATGAGATATTAGGGTTTATTGTTTGGAATTTTTTAAGTAAATTTTGAATATGATATGTGATATAAATATAATATGAAAGAATAATATGATAAAAAAATAAATTTATTTAAAATTTTAGTATTCAATAGTTGCATTAAATCTTGATTTTTCTATCATAATATTCAAACTGAAACCTCATTTAAAAAGATATTACAATTCTTATAATTTGTCTTGATAAAAATAAATATTTTGAATCTGTGAATGTGTTACCATACGAATTATTAATGTTATTAAAATTTTACTTTGAATACAATTATAATAAGAAAATGTTCCCAGAATATGATACCATACGTGAATTACTAGATGAGGGATGAAGAAGGTTTAAGTCAAGCACATGAAAATTCCTACAGAACAATTTAAAAAGGCTATAAATTATTGAGAACACAAACATGTGATTTTTAGAACATCACTCAATCAGAGATTTGAGTATTCCCCTAAATTTATTAATGTCTTAATTTAATCTTTGTTCAGCAAATGGGTCCTTTCTTTTTCTTTTTCTTTTTCTTTTTCAATAATCTCCTAAAATTACTAAAAAAGAAATTCGAATTTCTTTTTTCAAGCTAGTTTTAAATCGTTTTGTATAAATTTAAAAATGTAGATTGATTGATGTAATTGAATTAACTTAAAAATGGAAGTTATGCTTTTTCTTGTCCTCATTATATTTCATTTTTTAAGGAATCTTTCCTTCTTCTTACAAAAAGAAAGATCCAACATTGGTCGTGACAGCAATGATACGGGGTTTGGACTCATTAAGACAAACAACATTAATTAAGCTAAATTTGTTTAAAAAGCAATAATGGAGATATTTATTTACACAACCTTCGGATTTACACTCATGATTCAATTTCTTTTTCATACACTATTAATGGATTTTTTATTAATATATCTGTATCATTTTAAAATCTTTGATTGATTTAATATCATAAGTCAATCAAGTATTAATTCGATTCTGAAATGATTAAAATTTTTTTTTACAGAGTAAACTATATTACTATGAGGGAAATTTTATCTTTTTGTATAAAAACAATAAAAGCCAATGGTAAGGCTTCAACTTAAAAAAACCTAAAAATTTGGAACCAATTAATGAAATTTTGTTTATGAAATTATGATTCTTTTTTCAATGGAGCTTCGTTCCAATGGTTGTCTAGATTTGATCTTGGAAGGGATGTGGGTTGCTTCAAGGATTTTTGTGACTTGATCTTGAAAACGGATTTAGAGCGTTAATTGCTTGAGAATTTGATTTGATTTGGATTCAAAGGTCTTCAAGACTTGATCTTGAACCAATGAAGTTTTTTTAAGGGCTAGAGATACTTGATCTTGAAAATAGGTTTGGAGAGAGTTTGGATCCAATGGTTTTCAAGAATTGATCTTGGATGGTTGAATATATTTCAAGGGTAATTAAGACTTGATTTTGAAGAGTGAGTTTTATCTCCTTTGTGTTGATGCAATCAGATTGAGAAGAGATTTTTTCTAATGGTTATTTAGACTTTACCTTAGATAGATGATTCTGCTTTAGGGACTTTCTAAACTTGATCTTGAAAATAAGTTTAATCTTTCTTCTTTTCTTTTTTTTTTTTAGTTGAATAGGATTGAAGAGCAATTTTCTTCAGAATTGATGCAATGTTCTTCAGAATTTATTCAATTTATTCACAGATTTCTTGATGTGAAAGTATGCCTCATATTTTGTCCAAAACAGTGAGTGACATCGTGATGAGGGAAGACTCTTCGTCCCGACTAGAAGAAATGTCTTCACCTCAACAATGTGATCGTTATTTGTCCCGATGACACAAACACCACATTGCGACGTGTTTTTAATTTTTTTTTTAATTTTTCTTCTCTGTTTTAGTTTCCCATTAAACTTTGATTAACCTAAGAATATTCTAGTCATAAATGCTACAAGTTTCAGCCTATAAATAGAACTTAGTTACCCTAGGTTTAAAACAACAAAAAATATACAAATTGAGAGAATTATGTGTTTTTGAGTTTGAAGGGTTTTTTCTTTTGGGGTTTCGAGTTTTCCTTATTTTGATCCTCTCCATCTTTGTACTTCTTTTATATTAGTGAAATCTCTATTTGCATGTGGTTTTTTATCCTCTTTTATGGAGTTTTTCCACGTAAGTTTGTGTGTTCGATATTTTTAATTTCTTCTTTATTATTCTTGTTCGTTGCTTACATGGGTTTATGCCCAACAAACTGATATCAGAGCTTGATTCGATTTCTAAATTCAAATCGTTTAGAGATGACAACAAGAAGATTTGACATTGAGAAGTTTGATGGAATTGCAAATTTCAATTTGTAGCAAGTTTGAATGACAACAATATTGGGTCAAAACGGTCTGAAAAAGGTCATTATAGGGAAGAAGCCCGCGAATATGGATCAGTCAGAATGGCAAGAGCTTGATGAAAAGGCTCTATCTGCTATTCAATTATGCCTCACGAATAATGTGTTACAAGAGGTTTCGATGGAGAAAACAACATTTGCGTTATAGAGGAAACTAGAAGCCTTATATATGACGAAATCCCTTGCCAACAAGTTAGTTCCTAAAACAATGTCTCTACACGTTTAGAATGGTCGAAGGTGAGTCCATTAAAGCTCATATTAGTGAGTTTGTTACCTTTCTAAATTACCTAAATAATCTTGAAGCACTTATTTCTTGTCTATCTTGAAAGAAGATTAATTGTAAATGATATAGTATGTTAGCAAGTCACAATTACTTTTATATTGTTGAGACTTGCATAGGTTATGTACTGAATTGAGAGCACTTATTTCTTGTTCATTGATGGACGTCTTTTTGAGTTCATAGAGTAAAATAATCAAGTACGTGACTTGGTTTAGGTCCTAAGTTTTTAGGGGAAAACTTAGAGAAGAGGTGTCTAGATATTGTACACTTGTTGTACTAGAGCTAGGATAGTGGATATTTTCCTTGGGCTAGGCCCTACAGATGTAGGAAAATCAAAATCCGTAAATATATTGTATGTTTAGTTTTCTTCATTTTCTGCTGTTGGTGCCTAAAGCAATTGGAATTGTTTTAAGTAGGCACTGCTCATTTTCTACTAGCAGATATCGTTTTTGGACTCAACATATATTTTCACATTTTTCACTTACATTGTGGATATACCTTAATCTAGTATATTTAAAATATTAGCCATCTTTCAATCCTAATTATTATATGTAAAAAAGTTTTAGTTATGTTGAATAGGATGATTTTTTAAGATCACATATTGTTTTTATTTTATTTGTAAGTTATTTTTTTTCTTTATTGTTTCTTTTTGTTCCTGTTCTGCTTTTAGATTTGATAAAACCACGAATAGGGCAATTCAATTTTTGTTTTAACTTTTTGTTATAAGTTATTTTTCAACATAAGATTTTCATTTAATTTCTCAAATTCTTCTCGGTTTCTTCAATTAAGAAAATGAAAATGTTAGACAATAGACTTAAATGAAAAATATTAGATTATGGACTTAAATATATATACATATAATAAGAATAATGGTATGCTATTATTTTTTATCATAAAATTAAAAAATTAAAAGTGATCAAATACTGATTAAGATCAACTGGGCTTTAGTTATTTAATAAATTATGAGTTCACTACTGAAAAGCAGACTTTTAGCGGCGCTTTTTTAGCCTTTAGTGGCGCTTCTAGGCGCCACTAAAACTTTTTAGCGCTTTCTAAAACACGCAAAAAACGCTGCTATATGTAGCATACAAAAATTTGTGGCGTTTATTGAAAAAAAGCGCTAAAGGTCAAGGCTTTTAGCGGCGTTTGGAAAAGCGCCGCTAAAGGTCAAGGCTTTTAGCGGCATTTGTGGAAAAAGCTAAAGGTCAAGACTTTTAGCGGCATTTGTGGTAACAGCCGCTAAAGGTCAAGGCTTTTAGCGGCGCTTTTTTACAAACGCCGCTAAATTTGGCGATTTGTAGTATTTTTTCACCAATATCCACCCTTCTGCATTAAAATCCAACCAAATACAACAAATATAATATAAAATGCACCAAAAACAAAGACATTTAACATAAAAATACAACCAAAAATATTAATTCTAAATGATACTTCAAATTTAACTAAATATATATGATATAATTAATAATAAAGTATAATTTAAAATATTTTTACAATAATGTTAAACGTGACAAAACTTAAAAACATTCTTACAATAAGAAAACTAATGTCTAAGGCAATGGCTTTTGCGATTGTTGAAACATATGCATCATCTCTTTGAAGTCAGTAGGTGGAGGTCATCGTACTTTTTGCTCGTTCGCTACCATCGCTCATGCCTCGCCTCTCTCATTGCAGCCTGCCTCCCCTCTCTCTGCCTCTACTCTAAGTTGTTCTTGGAGTTCTTCATATTTTCGTTGAACCTCGGCAATTTGTTCAATGATGTTCGCTTGCATCTGAACTATCTGGTCTCTTAACCTCCGAACTTGACTTGAGCTTGACTTAGGAAGGCATGTATTCTTGGGAGCCGGATCCAAAATATTGGGTCGGGGTAACACGGATCCTTGAAATTGAACCCGACCGTACCTTTCAGACCCAAAACTTGGTGATAATTCATTATCAATGTTCTCAAGATTAACAGAACTATCACTCGAAGCAATCGCTTCATATTCCGCCTTCTTCTCCTTTAGTTTCTCCTAAAAATCAATTAAAGAGTTAGAAACGAAATATATAATAAAAAGAAATGCAACATAACTTAACATTTTTAAAACTACTAATGATGAATTGAATTAAACAATTATAATTAAAGATTATAAATATTTAAAATAAATCAAATATTATTAAGTGAATATACCATAATTTCTCCACTTGGATGTCATAGGAGATCCATCTTTCTTCCTATCGTAATCTCAAAAAGTGAAGGCGTCCAACTTTTGTCCGGATTTGACTTCCTACAATATAGTAGTAAGAATATTATTTAATAACGAAAGTTATTAATATTTGAAAGAATTAATAAATTCATAATACCTCGGCCTCATTCTGAAGCAAAACTTCTCGACCTCGCTGGTAATGCGTGAATTTTTGTTTTTGCTTGCTTGTTCCAACTCGCTCACGGTCATACATAATAAAATTATTATTACGTATATAGTAAACACTATATATAAGAGTTTGGAAATACGCAATACCTCTCCTTTCTTTGAATTCCAAAATCTAACCGCATCTTCCCATTGATACCTCAGCATTCCTGGCGGAACATTTCTCAGTTTTTCCTCGAGGCTTATGTCTTTCTTAAAATATTGTTTCTTTAAAGTGCTTTTATTGTCTCTCCATCTTTTACCTAATGCCTTCTTGATATAATCATCGGAGACTTCTAAAGCAAATCTCTCCTAAAAAAACATAAGTTTAGAATGTAAATATAAATGAAACTTAAACCAAAGTATTATAAATTGCATTCACATTTTATTACCTTAATATTAGCGAGAGCCTGGTTTTTGTTGCTATCAGGCATGTGATGCCATGATTCGTAGTTGATGGGCAACATATTTGCATTTCATGCTAAAATGCCCAAATAGCCTGCTAAAAGTCGAGCTTCAGATCCAACAGTGACCATGAGTATTTCTACTTACTTTAACACGTTCGACGGGATCTAAGTCATATAAATCTCTAAGTAGCGTCGTCCTCGAACTCTGCAAGGCGTCCCACCACTTTCAATTTGAAAAATGATATACTATTATTATAGTAAAATTGACAAATAATTCAATAATAAAAGTCAACACATGTAAAATGAACATAATATTACTTTGAAATTCTTCAGCTCATCAAGTGTCTCCGCACATTCGAAGATCCAACAACCTGCTGCATTGTTCACTATTTCTTTCTTCCGAATTTGGAGTATTCGGACAATACTTAAATCTCGTACTCTTCTTCTACGTATTTTTCTGCAATACACATAAAATAATTAAAGTTTTAGTAACAAATTACAACAATAGTAGTACATATAAAATAGTTAAATTATATAACATGACAAAGATTAAAATTATAATATTACATATAATTAAAAATTGTAAAATCTTACTACATCATTATTAGTAAATATCTTCATCCACATCATGTCGAACCCATTGATGTTGTGTATTAGTACTAGGATATTTTCATCTAAGTTTTGTTCGGAAAAGGTAATGTTTCGATCTTTCGACGATGTCATCTCTACTTCCATTACCCATGTCAAACAAGTCTCTAGGGTGTTCGAGTACAACATACCAACCCTCATCGCTTGGATCTTTCGAATAAAAACTTGTTTCACTTGAGAGGAAAATACATATGGCTTGTCCATCAATTGTTGTCCATGTGAATCAAGCGAGAGAAATTCACCATTGTAAAACCAAATTGATCTTTTTAATTCCTCGGCGGTATTAACATCGCCCAATCACACCGAAATAAGATAACTTTCCATACGCCATAGTAATCCAACTCAATAATGTCGGTAAGAAGTCCGTAATACTCCACATTACCCTCAACCGGATTACTATCCCTAGCACTAGCATAACTTGTAATTGAAGAATTAACAACAACTCCACAATTTTGAGTTCTCCTCATTCTCTCGTGATACTTTGTATGAAATCTGTATCCATTGATGAGGAAGGCACTATATCTTTTATTACTCTGTTGGACCTTGGGAAAGCCAATTAACCGTCATTGACGTCCTTCCCACTCAAACCTATTGAATCGAAAGTAAATTAAATAATTAAAATGTATTATGTAAAAACATTCTTATTTGATTAACTAAATTTCGCTATTATATGTAACTTATTAACTTTAGTTACATACCATTTGACTTAACCATTCATGAAAAGATTACGTGAATAACTTATTAATCTCTCGATGTTGTAATCTTGAGGCGTGTACGAGATCTCAAAATTTGTTTGTACTCACTATATTAAAAACAAGTTCGTTTAATTGGTTAGAAGATAAACAAATCAAAGCAGCGAATATGTAAGACAATTTTATAACTTACTTGCATAGCGGTTCAATTGAATCGTGGTTAAAAAGTACATATCGATGTGCTGTATCCACGATATATCATCTAATTCTACAATTTCAACTTTACCGATTGGTTCTCCATAACTTTGAAATAAATAAGTTTCGCCAAGTCATTATCATTGAGCCCAACATTTCTACTTGGTCTATTCAATCGTGTTTCAAACATCTTCTAAATATCTAGAAACGAAGGTTATGCACTCTTACGCCAAGTAGCCTTCAAACAATTGATCCTTACGGATAACGCTTATTACGACAATATGACTTCAATTTGCTTAGGAACCTAAACACGATATACAATATTTATCAAAAGCTGTAACTAAATGTATAGAGGTTTAGGGTTGAATACTTGAGAAATAAATTAGCACCTTTCTATAGGATACATCCATCGATAAAAAACCGGTCCACCAAGGATTGCTTCGTGAGGAGATGGATTACCAAGTGCACCATAATAGTGAAGAAGGAAGGTGGAAAGATCTTCTAAATTGCATAAAGTCAAAGCCGCTCGATCCTGTACTTTCTCAAGTTCTTCGACATTCAAAACTTTGCCACAGATAGCTTTCATTATATTGGATAGTTCAATTATACAGGACGTTACATTTTTTGACATACAACACCGTAAAGCAATTGGGAGTAAATCTTGCATCAAGATGTGGTAATCATGTGATTTTAATGAATATAATCTTCTATCTTTGAAACTCACACATCGAGATATATTTGACGCATACGCATCTGGGACCTTCATATCCTTCAACACCATGCAGAAAACTTCTTTCTCTTTCTTTGACATTGAAAAAATAGAAGGCGGCAACCGATATTTCCCATTCGGAAGTACTTGAGGATGAAGATCACGCCGAATTCTCATGTCAACTAAATCAAGTCGGCTCTGAAGATTGTCTTTTGATTTTCCATCGACATTTAAAATTGTCCCAATTATGTTCTCGCAGACATTCTTCTCAATATGCATGATATCAAGATTGTGGCGTAAAATGTTGTGCTCCCAATAAGGCAACTCAAAAAAAATACTCATTTTCTTCCACAACTCCGCCTCATTAGGATCATCATCTTCGTCAGATTCATCATCAGATTCATCCCTCGATCTTCTCCTTGTTTGCGTGATAGGTGGTTGATTCATCTTCCCGTAACTAAAGTTGATATCTTTTAACATAAACAAGATTTCAGATCCAACAGTGCGCTCGAAGCTCCTCGAACTCTTGATGACCGTCAAATAGAGTCCTCTGAAATCTAAATTTATGATTTTCATCTAACCACCGACGATGGCCCATGTAAGAGAACTTCTTCCCATTATACAACCACTTCGAACAAGTTTGCGCTGCACAACAAGGACAGGCATAACGTCCTTTAGTACTCCAACCCGATAAATTAGCATAAGCGGAAAATCATTAATTGTCCACAATAAAGTCGCACGTAAATTAAAGTTCTCCTTTCTCAATACATCATATGTCTCAACACCGACCATAATTGTTTTAACTCTTCAATAAGTGGCTGCAAATAGATGTCAATATCATTTAGGGACCTTTCTTTCCGAGGATAATCATTGATAAAATAAATGAAGATTGCTTCATGCAAATCCATGGAGGCAAATTGTAAGGAACAAGCACTACAGGCCAAATCGCATTGAAGTACTCATGATTTTAAATGGATTAAAGCCATCATTTGCTAGCCCAAGCCTCACATTCCGAGGATCGCTTGCAAAGCTTTGAAATTCTTGTCAAATGATTTCCAAGCTAAAGAATCCATAAGATGTCTTAATAATCCATCATCGGTCCGTTGATCATTATGCCACGTCATAGATTCGGTGTCTTTGAGGACATGAAAAGCCTTTGAAGTCTTGGTATCGGGGAAAATATCGCAAGACCTTGTGGCTTCTTTCTTAAGCGTGCCCCACCTTCATCCGTATTCACATCTTCTTTATTACTATTCATCCAACGAGACTTACATAAACATGACAAGATTGTTGGTTTTTTATCACCCCAAGACGACATGCGTCATTTGGGCAACTATAAATTTTATCGTACCCAAGGCCCAAATCTTTTATTAGTCTCTTCATGTCTTGACAAGATGGGAATTTTGCAACGAAACATCTCTCTTAGAAACTCTAGCAGCATTGTAAAAGAGTTTCCGGTCCACCCTCCCAAACATTTTAAATGAAATAGACGAATGCAGAAGGACAATTTCGAATATTTTGATCCCTCGTAAAGTTCTTCATTCATTTTATTAAGTAAATTGTAAAACTTAGCCGCTTCTTCATTTGGCTCCTCATTAGGTGCACTTGTTCCCGTTTCACAAAAAACATTTCCACCAATACTACAATCCTCAGATATAATAAAGTCAGGTGGAAACGATTGCTCACCATGAGTACGCATATTAAATGCATCCCGCAACATATCTTCCATGTCATCTTGTCTAACATACTGATGGTAATCAGTATCAGGATAAGTCGGATTAATCGTTGAAGAAGTTCCACTAGATGTACACTCTCCATGGAAAATCCATTTTTTATACCCCCGAATAAAGCAATCAACAATTAGATGTTCGTAGACAACTTCACGAAAATGCCAGTAGATGTTGCCACACTTCTTACACGGGCAAAGAATCATATTCTCTTGGCTTGCATTTTGAAATGCGAAATTTAGAAAAGTTTGTACTCCATTTTGATAGGCATTGCTTACCCTTGACAATTTCATCCAACTCCTATCCATTTTGTAGTTCTTGAAATCTAAAGTTGACAACATATTACGATTACTTAAATGTTCTCAATTGATTTAAATCATATCATTATACTAAATATCAAGTCTCTAATGGGTATAAACTAATTTAGGCAAGGTGCAGGATTTTCGACTATAGATTTATGTATTATGTAAGTTAAGTAAATTTCGTAAACTAGTTATGTATGATATGATATATATTTAAGTATTATGTAAGTTATGTAAGTTATATATTTATCTAAGTTATATAAGTTATGTATGCTATATAAGTTATGTATGTTATATAAGTTATGTAAGTTATATATGTTATATAAGTTATGTAAATTATGATATCAAATATATTTATGTATTATGTAAGTTTTTATTTCACGATGTGGAAAATCACATGGATAATACATATCAAATATCAAGTATCTACAAGTAAGTAGCGGGATTAAATAATATTTATAAAAATTATTTTAATTAAATAATATACATGTCGTTCGTTTTATTTGACAAATCACATGTGCAGTTAAAATAGTCCACACTTAATTTAATTTATGTTTTACAAATCATCTTTTCTTAAGTACATATTAAAGCACTGTGTGGACTTTCGTATTTAGCTTAAAAGCTATGATTTAGTTTGAATAAAAGTTTAAATTAAGCGGTAAAGCAGACGATAATATTTGTGATAAAGCGGAGAATAATATTTGTGATAAAACGGACGAGAATATTTCAATAATAATTTAAATTTAAGTTAAAAACTATATAAAATATTTTATTAAATATTTGTATATTAGATGGGACATATTAAATTGAAACATACAAATTTTTAAGATTCATCATACGTGGCGTTGTTACACCTAGGAGGATCCATTATATCTTGCACTCGATATAAGGCAACCCGTCAAGTTTCCACCTATATACTTTGAATCTTTAAAATATTTAAATATTAAAATCAAACATTATTAATATAAAAAATAGTAATTTGAATATAATAATATAAAAAGAATTGTCTTTTAATTTTATAACTAAATTGGAAATAAATATTCAATAGTAAATGAGCTCAATAGAACTTGTTTCAAGTCTTTTGAATTTTTAAGATTCATCATACGTGGCGTTGTTACACCTAGGAGGATCCATTATATCTTGCAGCTCGATATAAGGCAACCCGTCGGGTTTCCGACCTATATACTTTGAATCTTTAAAATATTTAAAATAAGGTTGGAGAGAAGGTCATCCATTGTTGTAATTTTAATGGACAAGCAAGCTACGGTAATAAAATTATTTCATACTTATTCATACTTAAGCTGAATCAAATAATAATTAAGTTGAACCAAATATTTAAAATTAATTTGGTAACAAAATAGTTCTGCTCCAAACAGAACCAGCAATTAAATCTTTACAAAATCGCAACCCCAAAATATTAATTTTTGAAAATCATCATGATAAAACTATAATTGATTAGAATTTTGAAATAAAACGTACCTTAATAAAACGTACCTGGTCTACTCCACTCTCACCAGCAAACAGAGGCTGGAGTCAAAAAAGTAATATTTGTTAAGTAATTTAAAGTGAAAATGAATAGAAATAAGGAAAAAATTTAGCAACGAAACCTATACATTACCTAGAACAAATGTCAATGGTCGTAGTGTATTTAGTTGCACCAAATATTAATTCGGTGCTCGATAGTACCTAGAACAGATGTAAGATTATAAGAGTAGCACCAAATATATTTCAGTTTAAGCAAATATAAAAACTTTATCTATATCAGTACCAAATATTAATTGAAGATTAAATAGCGACTTGATTAAACCAATAGCTGCAGGAGGAGCAGGAAGCGATGGCGAAATACATATAACATTAATTCACTAATGAGACACATGTAAGATTATAAGAGTAGCACCAAATATATTTCAGTTTAAGCAAATATGAAAACTTTATCTATATCAGTACCAAATATTAATTGACGATTAAATGGCGACTTCAGTTGAACCAATAGTTGCAGGAGGAGCAGAAGCGATGGCGAAACATATACAACATTAATTCACTAATATAGACACATGGAACTATATCCTAAAAGTCAAAACACAAGGAATTAAAGTATATGTACCATATTTAGTATACAATATAATTTTACTTCATATATATTACTTCATATATTTTACAAGAATATTGCGAGATACCCAACCCACTACCATCCTCCAAGTAAAAATCGGCACATCTACTAGAAATCCACCCTTTTTTTCATGTAAAAGAACATTCAAGCTGCCAAAACCACAAACAAATTTAGCATTGCTATGGTATCAACAAGAAAGTTCCTTTGAAATAGATTATTTGAAGCAATGCAAAGCAGTGTTTTAGATTAGCATCAAGTACCACAAACTACTTCATTCTGTGGGCTCAATAAGCTAACACTGAAATCAAACATATATAAACCATTTAAAAAGGTTTATGATCTGCAAAATCAGAATCTTTTGCACAATGAAATGTAAAAAGCAATACCTATTGGCATTTTCCCAAGTAAGAAAGTTTCTAATTGTTTTCGGGAATAATGAATGGTTCCTCTGCCTAATGGAATCGAATCCTTGATATGTGTTGTTGAAACACAGGACACAAAAGTTGATGATACAAAAGTATATCAAAAGTGGGCCAGGTGTATACTAGAACCCACGCCAACTGAATGAAAAAAAGAAGAGGGTTTAGTTAGCTATAAACATAGGAAAGTTGCACATCATCGGCATTTGAATCTGAAAGAAATAATCAAAAATTGTTTGAGTACCGAAAGAGAGTTATTGAAGCAAAAGGCCTTCTTGGAGAAGGGTTGCATGACCACCAAATTCTTCTTCATCGACCTTTAGTATCATAGCATAATAACCAGTATATGATTGAAGTGGATATGACCGAAAAGCGCAAATGAATATCAACATCAAATGATTGACTAAAAGTTTCTCAAAGAATAGTAATGAAAGAGTAAAGAAATACAAATACAAAAATAAAAATAAAAATACTACAATTACTTGCTTATTGATTTGAATTCTTCACAATCAATACGAGAACACGAAGGTAATCATCCTTTCAAAGAAATGGTATAGTGACATGAACATTCATGCTTGAAAATGCAAGTAAAAACTTATTGAAGACCAAACAACAGATGATACACACAAAATTATGGATACTGACCTAGAAAATTACATCAAAAGAACCAGGGCATGTATGCGAGATGGACATGTGCAGCCTAACTCCACCGATTAAAGGTACTATCAATGCAGCAAAATGGCCCTATGTCTTATATATTAAATATGGTTCCGAAACCCAAGAACTATAGAGTACTAACACACTCGGTATGTCAATTAACCATTGGCATAGTGGCATACGACCCGGACAACCCTACCTCGACACACACTTTTGTAAAGTTTTTGTGCATAAATTCAAAATGCTTATATCCTATAGAGTCCAAGAAAATCAGCTAGCCACTTAAAGATCCCAGAATACTCGACAGGGAGTTGGTATATGTAGAGTAAGACAATGTTCAAGCAGCATACAACAAAAGGTACCGCCAAGATCTTTGAAACCAGACCAAAAATATAAATCAATCAGTAAACCAGATAACACTAAATGCTAACAAACTGTAATCGTAATCTCATCTCTAGCCATAGGAATTATAAGATGCTTGCTTGAAAAGGCCAAGAAAGTTGCTTGTTAAAGACCAATCAACAAGTCCAATACTACTACAAATAAAAAATGGTAAAGATGCCCAAGAGGGATGACTAATTCCAACAAGAAGTTGTACAGCAGGCAACAATAAGCAGCATAAAACACTGAGATGGGAACCTTCAATGAAAAAAAAAAGAATAGGACAATGGCTTCAATGAAAAAAAAATGGATTCTTGTATGTATCCTTCGAGCAATTAAATGAACTAAGGAAAGAATTTTGTTGTTGTTGTTCTTTTTAAACCTAGAGATTCAGGAAAGATAGAACAAAGGTAAAATTAGAATAATTAAGACATTTCACAGAAAAGCGATTGATATTACTTTAGGCATAGAACATACAAGATAAAAAAGAAAAAGGAACATAAACAATGACCGCATCACATAGAATTGCACCAACAAATTGAAGCTATAGCAGAAACTAGAAAACTAATATAATAGAAATAAGAAACCCAAACAAAAAAATCAAAAATTTCTAAGACGATTGAAAACTAATAAAATAGAAAATAAGAAACCCAAATTAAAATTTCTAAAATTTTAAGATGATTGAAAATTAAAGGAAGTAAATTTCAACAAACCCAAACAAAAAGATCAAAACCTCACATATTTGCTAAAAGCGAGTTCATTTCTTTGGGTAGAGTGGCTAGGCATCGAAGCGGGTGTTTAGGATTTCGGGAAATTAAAGAACAGACTGAGAAATAAAATAAAACAACAGGTTGAGAGGATTTTCGGGTATAAAATATTGAGAAAGATTGAGAAAAAAAAGGAAATTGGGAAAGAAAAGGGAATCGGGGGAGAGAAATAGAGGAACCGAGAATGGCTGAGAAAGAAAAGGGAATCGAGAAAGAAGAGAAAATGGGGGGGGGGAGAGAGAAATAAAACAGCGTCTTTTCAATCAAAACAAAAAATGAGTGGCATTTATATCAAAACGACGCCGTTTTCTTTATAATAAATTGATTTTTTTGTGGCGTTTTTATAATAAACGCCGCTATTGTTACTTTTTTGGCGTTTTTACCATAAACGCCACTAATATTTGACTTTTTATAATTTTTATATTAAATTATTATCTCTTTCATTTCAATTTTAAATAAATATTTTTAAAATTTTAAGTAATATTTAAAAGAATTAGATAAAATTTTAAATTTTAAATAATAAAAACTTTATAATTATTTTAAATAATAGTATTTTAATTGATTAAATATTTTAAAATTCAAAATAATCAATCATATACCCAATATATGAAATGGTTTAGATTAAATATTTTAAAATATAAAAGCATTAATTGATTGTTTAAAATTTCATCATTTAACAAATTAATCTTAAGTAAACCTTAAATCCTAAATCATTTAATATTTATAAAATTTATCTATTATCTCTTAAATAATTTAAACGATAGTCATAATTTTAATATATTAAAATTAATATTATATCTTTTACAATTATATAAAAAATTATTTAATATATAAATTAAAAAACACTAATTAATCTAAACCCTAAATCATAAGCATAATCTATAAACCCTAAAAACCTAACACTTAACCCCTACCCCTAAGCCTTAAACCCAACCCTTAAACCATAAATCATAATCCCTAAACCCATAATCCATAAACCCATATTTCATTTTTATTTTTGTATTTCATTTTTATTTGTTATCAATGTTTTTATTTATTATCAATTTTTTATTTATTTATCAATGTTTTTTTAAATCTAATATTTAAATATATCAAATGGTTTAGATTAAATATTTTTAAAATAAAAGCATTAATTGGTTGTATAAAATTTCATATATCATTTAACAAATATCAAGTAAACCTTAAATCCAAAACCATTTAATATATATAAAGTATATCTATTATCTCTTAAATAATTTAAACTATAATCATAATTTTAAGATATTAAAATTAAAATGATCTCTTTACAATTATATAAGAAATTATTTAATATATAAATTAAAAACACTAATTAATCTAAACCTTTAATCCTTAAACTCTAAACCCTAAAATCTTAAAATATAAATCATTAACCCTAAACCCATAACCCATAACCCTTAACCTTAAGCCCCAACCCTTAAACCATAATACATAAACCTTAAAATAGTAGTTCATAAACCTTAAACCCTTAACCATATACCTTAAATCGTAAACCCTAAACTATAATGATTAATTGATTCAATATTTTTAAATTAATATTATCTCTTTTACAATTATATAAGAAAATATTTATCATATAAATTAAAACACTAATTAACTAAACCCTAAACTCCTAACCCTTAACCCCTAACCCATAAACCTTAAATCTTAAAATATAAACTCTTAATCCTAGACCCCTAACCCCTAACCCCAACCCCCAACCCTTAAACCATAATCCCTAAACCCAATAATTCATAAAACTTAAAATAGTAACTCATAAACCTTAAACCCTTAACCATATGCCCTAAATCGTAAAACCCTAAACTATAATGATAATTAATTCAATATTTTAAAATTAATACCATCTCTTTTACAATTATATAAGAAAATATTTAACATACAACATCTACATGATGTTTTTTGGGGTTTAAAGTTTTAGAGGTTATATTTTAGTGTTTAGGGGTTTAGTATTTTAGGGGTTATAGATTAGTATTTATGTTTTTTTAAGGTTTAGGGTTTTAGGGGTTATATGACTTTTAGCGGCGTTTTATCGAAAGCGCCGCTAATGCTCCGGTTTTTCGCGGCGTTTTACCGAAAGCGCCGCTATTTCTCCGGTTTTTAGCGGCGTTTTACCGAAAGCGCCGCTAATGCTCCGGTTTTTAGCGGCGTTTTACCGAAAGCGCCGCTATTGCTCCGGTTTTTAGCGGCGTTTTACCGAAAGCGCCGCTATTTCTCCGGTTTTTAGCGGCGTTTTACCGAAAGCACCGCTATTTCTCCAGTTTTTAGCGGCGTTTTACCGAAAACGCCTCTATTGCTCTGTTTTTAGCGGCATTTTAACAAGAAACGCCGCTATTGCTCTGTGTTTTACAATTTTTGCGGCGTTTTTTGATAAAACGCCGCTAAAAACGCCGCTAAAGCCCTATTTTCCTGTAGTGGTTGAATATTTATAAATACTCTAGTAGCTAATTCCTAATCGATGATGAAATATTATAAATAAAGCTAAATGTGTAGTTACCTATAAGATTTATGGTTTCCAAACTACATGTAATGTAACTTTTCTTATGATTCATCTTTAAAAAAATGAGAGTCTCATTCTCGGAAAAAACTTGTGTGCTAATTTGAAAGATCAAAACCACAAGACTTATAAGTTTCAACACACCAATCGAATCAAGTACGCGCTTCTACATCTAGTATATTATTTTTGATGATCTAATATCATAGACCTTAGTTTATTAAGTTTACATCGAACTTATTTTAGTTTTAACAAGTGGCTTTAAAGCTAGATCATGTAATGGTGGACAAGAGCAAATGACACCCCTTTGAGGTGTTTCGAGCATCGATAGTTACAACATCCTATTATGGCCTTGGCTTTTCTCTATGAAGAGTGATTTGATCCCCCCAGGTCAAGGTCGTGTTTTTGCTTTGGAGATTTTCTTTGGTAATGAAAAGAATCTCTTTCAATGAATAAATCTTTTGATTTTTTTCTTCAATAAAGCTTCAATACAAGGGTCGTATAGACTTAATCGTGGATGGTAGTGGGTTGCTTCAATGTTTTTGAGACTTGATCTTGAAAAAGGGTTTGGAGAGTTGATTGCTTGACAATTTGAATTAATTTGGATTCAAAGGTCTTCGAGACTTAATCTTGAATCAATGAAGTTCACTTTGAGGGTTTGTGTAACAGCTCGTCCGACGTAGTCTCTATATTTGGTTACTATTTGGCATATAGTTGGTAAAATAATGATAGATATGAATAAGTAAAATGTTTGTTGTGGCTAAGCATATAATTATGTGTATTGTGCCATTTGGCGAACTCATAGTTTTGGCGAGTACTGCGTTTTGGCGGACTCTTTTGTTAAGTATCCGCCCAACCCAAATGCTTTGGGTGAACTCGTTAAGTTCGTAGTTGTTTATATTTTTTTTATTATTTCAAAATAACAATTTAGTTAGTTAAGTTGAGATTTAGTTAGAAAGAAACTAGACTACTATAGATGATAAGACTTAAATTATGTTAAGTGCACTTAATCACGAGAACCAAAAGTGTTCGTGGAATTATCTAATTTTTTCACTAATCATTTTCTCTATGCTTAAGTATATAAGGATAGCGATGGTCTTTCTAAACACATTTACGTTTTCTTCTTCCTTGATTTTCTCTTAAACTCTTTGAAAACCTAAGTTTAGAAAACCTCTTCATAGTGAAGGTTCGTAGTATTCAGCTAACTTATATGTTAGTGCCAGTTCACTTGTAATTACTAATGAACCCTAGGTTACTCTCTAAATCATTTACGTATTTTTCATTTTATATGCATAAATATTAGTAAAATGTAGGATGAATGAAACTTCCTGATTCTGGACTAAGTGTTGCTAGTTATTGCATGCATGATTAGATTTGATAGATTGATAATCTGATATGTTTAATTATCTTCATTTTAGCTCAAGAATCTAACGAAGGTCTAAGCGATAAAGGCAAGGGACCTGCTTTGTAGATTATGCTACAGTTTTTGTCGAGTTCCTTCTTACTTCCACGTGTTGTAACTTTCTTTATTTTATAATTTGTAGAAGGTAAGTAATCCTCCTTTGTAATGGATGAAAGATGTTGTGAGGATAATGGTTATCCACAGTCTTCTGTTTATGTGCAGTCCGTCTGCGAGATAAAGTAATCGTCATTCTTCATGCCCAAGCCAGTACCGTTTGCTTCTGATATGTATGATATGATATGATCTGATATGTGGTGATAGAGATGAGGAGATATGTTTGTGTACCCTCTAGTACGGCAACTATATATCAAACCGGATTGGCAGGTCACAATAAAACATGCTTTTCTGAATGAGAACGATACAAGGAGTTAGGGGGGAGAACGTATATGAATATGACTGAGTGATATACTTCTGGTTTTGATTTTTGAGTATGTGGCTGGCATGAAGATAGATTTGACTGAGTTATTCTAAGTTGGTGTATAGTATATGCCCGGGTGATAAACAAGTTAGCGTACTGAATCTGTCTGTGTCCTATATAGGCCATTGGGTGTACTATGTGTGTTTGAATCCTTTGGAAATGTTCAAATGTATTATTAGTAAAATTATGTATGATTTTTCTTTAGAACTCACTAAGTTCATTTGAACTTACTCAATTACCTTTTTTCCTTCTCAAGCTTGTTGACTGAAGGAAGGCTTTGTTAGAAGGACTATGCCAGAGTGTTACTTTTATCGTGAGTCTACTACTTTGTGTTTGTATCATGCATGACTAGCGGAGGTGGCACATAAGAGTATTTTGGAAATGAATTGTATAAAGAACTTATGTTTTGATAAGACTCTGTTTTATAATACTTCTATTAAGTATTAATATGCGTTTTTAAAATAATACATTTTGTTTAATGAAATTATTATATTTGCACTTATACGCGAAAATGGCTTGAATGTTATTTAAACTGTTAATGATTCCATTTAAACTGAGTAAAGCAACAACTATCAAATGATTTATATTTATAACTTTAAAATTTTTTAAATTTTTAGCCAAAATTGTTTTGAATTTAGTTTGATTTCAAGAAGTGACACACTATACTCGGATCCTATCATAATGTCGGGTTTGGCATGTTACAAGTTTGGTATCAGAGTCAAGGTTGAGTCAATTTTCGAAAAACCAAATGTTGAGTCACGTCCCATTATGCATGATACGCCTCTAACTTAGTCATTGTGTGTGTTAAACTAATTTGAATTCTTTCGTAGTGTTAATAAAATGTTTGAAAGATCTAAAGATATGTTTGGAAAAGAAATTTAAAGTCATGTGTCTCCAGTTCCTGAACTGGTATCTGCAACTAGTCTGGGAGCTACTGGAAATGCATTTAGGAATGTTTTGTTTACGATGATGACACAAATGTTCAACCAATTTATGGGGAATACTCAAGCGCCCCAACCTCAACAACCTCAGCAACCAGAACCAGAAGTGGTTCGCCCAACAAAGCCTACACCACCTGTTATGGTTGCAATTGCACCCAAAGTAGACCTTGTGAAAGAAATTCGAAAGAGGGTTACAAAAGAATTTATAGGTGATAAGGGTGATGACCCAACTATGGCTGAGTAGTGGTTATCTCGAGTTTGTAGGGTGATAAATGAATTGAAATATACACCAGAAGACAGTCTCTTATGTGTCATATATTTGCTAGAAGGAAAAGTCTACTAGTGGTGGGAAACATTGATTAATGTAACTCCTGAAAAGATAATTAACTGGGACATCTTTTTGGAAAACCAAATGTTTGTAAAGCAAATGTAGAAAGAATTTATGTATGTAAGAGAAGGAAGAATGTTTATGATGGAATATGAACGACAATTTGTAAATTTTATGAAAAATGTTACATTTATTTGATTTAGTTCCTAATGTAACAATATTAACAAATAAGCTAATTTAACTTTACAAACTAGTCATTTTCACAATTTAAGCTTAAAATCCATCCATTTCAAGCCTGTTTCACCAATTAATCAATAACGATAACTTGCTAAAACTTTAACAATTGATTAAATTGGAACATGGGCTACCTAAATTAAGCTCCCATAACCATAAATCCATATATATTACATGAAATTAACTTAATTACCTGGTAATTTTGATGGCCAAAAGTTAAAGGATGGTTTCAAGCTTTTTTTTTTTTCCTTTTTCTCTTTAAGAAGTGATGAAAGAAGATGATAATATCATCTTTCTTTCCACTAAGATGTTTTATACAAAGATTTCCATTTAATTAAACTATTTAGTTAACTAGGTTAATAAGGTTTTATTATAGTAATTTAGTTTTTAAATCAAACTAAGTGACATAATCTACATCATCCACCAACAGAATAAAACAATGGTTTATTAAACATTTAGGTCCTTTGGATAATTGCTATCTAGGTCTCCAAGTCTTTTTTTAGTTAAAAATCTATAGTAATTGGACTTTTACAATTTAGTCCTTATGTCTTAATTAACTATTTAATCGACAAAATTTCTTGACCAATCTTCAATATATTTTTATATAAACTCCATAAATATTCATATTTTAAATTTATAGACTCGGTTTATGAAAAGGGGATTCTAAAATCGTATTTTTTGATGCCATTGAAAATCAATTTGTTACACTTATTACATTTCTTATAGAATGTCTTACACTACAGTTGGAGTCCATGTTTGTGGAAGAAAATCTATTTTTGTTATTAAACAAAAGAAAAGTTACAAAGCCTCAATCGTCATGTCTCCAAGAGGTTATCGCAAACTCCAGTGATGGATCCACCCCTTCCAAATACTTGTCTTCTGCATTTTGCATCATCATAAAATTTCATCTAATACCAACAATAATCAAAATTCAAAAACAAAAGACATTAACACCTCTTTGGAGTATTGGTCACGTCATCACAATAATAATCAACGACGAAAATAATTAATCAAAAAACTTAATTAATGTGTTTTTTAATGTCTGATGGCTTAATTAAGTGTATTTTACGCGAAGAGTTTGATTTTTTTTATAAGTTCAGAACTTTTAAGCCTAAAATAAAATAAAATTACTTGTTTATATTTTATTCTTTAGGTCCAACTCAAGAGTATATTTATTTTGAAGGGCCAAATGGAATCATTAAAGCGGAAAACGCAACAAGCCTAATTTTTATTCTAAGTTTCAATTCAAGGTTAAACGAGTTTAAGCCCAATCCGACTTAGTGCCTTAATGTTTATCATTGCTTTCTA
The DNA here is from genome assembly GCF_025698485.1 of Gossypium arboreum. NCBI lineage: Eukaryota > Viridiplantae > Streptophyta > Magnoliopsida > Malvales > Malvaceae > Gossypium > Gossypium arboreum. Next base: position 136,438,954 of record NC_069075.1, read on the forward strand.
GTTTAAGTTCTCGAGATATGAATAAAAAATTATAGCAGCCTTAATTGTCCTATGGTTATTGGTGTGTTTTGACAGAAAATACTTTATGGGGTAGTAATGAAATATTTTAATTTCATAAATAGAATCTAAATATTTGTATATATATTTTTAATTATTGAATTTTTACTTTTTTTCTTATATCTATCATTCTTAGAATTTTTTAAGTAATCTTATTAAAAATTCTGATTATATCTATTCTTTTTATACGATACTTAAAACTATTCATAGCCTCTCCCGAACCTATAAATAGGAAGATAATATGCTTCAGCGCACTCGAACTTACGTCCTCCTGTATCGACAACGATGCTCATATCAATCGAGTTAAAATTCAATTGATTGTCATTCTTAGAATTTAGTTGTGGAGTCTAACAATTTACCAAATCATCATTTTGGATATGAGGAAATTATTCATATATTATTTATTTTTTTCATAAATTATTAAGGGTAGTTATATGTTTACTGTCAGTAAAGTAAAAAACATCACAACCAAGTTTAAAACAATGCTAAAAATCTTTTTTAATTAGTTAATTATCATACTCTAAAACAAATAATATCAATTTATATTTGCTTGTGGAGTTTTTTTTACTCTACCGACAATATATAAGGTAATTATCCTATTATTAATATTTATAAACATGAATATTTGAAAGTAACCAGGCGTAAGCTCACTGGACCAAAGATGAGTTGGGCCTAAAGTCCAATTGTTCAACATAGGCCTATGAAGTTTGAGCACTTTACAATTCGTCTTACTCTGAGTTTGACCTTAAACTTAAATTAAAATATTCAATGTCTATATTATTTAAAATCAAATATTGAATATAGTTTGATAAAAAATAATATAATATTAAAAATTAAAATAAAAATAATTAAACGTATTTTCTATTAAATAATAATTAAATACTTATCTACTTTTTTTATAAAAATTCTATCTAATATTTTAATTTTGGTTATCCAACATATTTAAAAATATTAATTTTCAATTATATTCAGCACTATTTTTTTTGAAAATTTTGTATTAAATAATAAAATAATAAATTTAGATCTCAATGTTTCTTTTAGCTAAATTTATCTATTAATCTTTCAAAAGTTGTAAATCATTTTTTTTCACAGAAACGTAGACAATAACATTATTTTTTAATAAAATAATAACATTTTTAAATTCATATGAAGTTAAATTATACATTAAAAGGGTTTGATTGTGTTTAATAAAGAGAAATATATTTCCCTTTTACTCCAATTATTTTTAATTAATGTAATTAGCATCACTGGCCTTCAAATCTCTCCTTTTAACTTGTTTTAATATTCAGGCATTACGTAAGCCAAAAAGTATGCAATTCTTTAAATTAAAATAACCATATGCTTAAGCTTGAGATTAATTATGATGTATTAGCTCCACATTATCGCTCCACGTGGATCACAATATTGGTATCATTCAATACGCTTCTCTGAATTTTTATTTTATTTATATCTAACATAATTTTTAAAATAAATCTTATGAATTTTGATAACACAACATTCATCTAACGGTTATACAAATAAATTTTGACATTTTTTTATTTATCTAATTTTAAGTATTATAGTTAGTTATTTCACTCATTTTAATTAATTAGTTCGGGTTGAAGTAGTAATTCAATTTTGCATTTATAATAATCGATTTTGATATATATAATTGTAACTTGAAAAAATTATATTTTGAGTATAATGGTAGTACAAATGAAGGATATTGTGGTCATATATAAAGATTATGTTTGGATCTTAAAAGCTTAAGTTTAAGTCTTATCATATGTAAATTTTAATTTAATTTTTTAGGGTTAAATTTAACGTAGATATATTCTAGTTATTACCTCGTCCATTTGTATAATATTTTAATTGTAATTATATAAATATATTAATTGTAACTCAATTTGTGCATATTATAATTTTGGTTTTAATTAGAACTATATAATTATATTAAAACAAATATCAGATGGCAGATATTTTTTATTTTGAGAAATGTCTGTCAATTCAAAACAAAAGGCAAAGCACCAAGAAGATCGGTAAATTCAAGCCATCTCTTTTCTTGGAGAAATTTCGAAAACGCAAAACAAAGAAAAATAAACATGAAAGACAAAAATATATATGTAAAGGTTTTTTTTCCTTTTAAGATATTCATCGGAACGAGTTTAGTGATTAATTTTCTATATTTCGTAGGATTATTAAGAAAGTAAATGTTGATCATATTTAGGACAAAAATCGAATCCTAATTCACAAATTAAAGTAAAAATATTTTTAAGAAAGAAAAAATTTTAATTTTTCAAATTACACGAAATAAGCTAATTAATGAAGGAAAGTGCAATAAACTATAATTTTCACAACTTCAACAATGATATGGAAATTGGACAAAGGAAGTTTAATTAACTAAGAGCTCTTTTAGACATTTAGGATAAAATTAACGTAAGCCGGATGAAATTTGGCTTATATTTGAATTTTGGTTAAAATATGATATAAGTCTTCGTATTATTTGTAAATTTAAAATTTAATCCCTATATTTTTATAGTTCAAAATTTAAGTCTAATTATTAATATTGTTAAAATAAGAAATAAAATTACGGGACTTGAATTTATGATTGATCATTTTATATCTTAAAATAAGATATATATAATTTGTTTGTTTATTATTCATGGATAAATTATTCACAAATAAGTTTAATTCTGCGGTAATGAACATGTTCATTTAATGTTTACAAATTAATTCTTTTGATTTCAATATAACGTTAAAAGTAAACAAACAAAATTATCAAAGACATGTTCGTTCAAGTTCGGTTCACTTATAGCACTAAAACCCTCCTGTTTTGCTTAATAGAATTTGTGTGAGGTTTTCCAATTTATACAATATTCCACTATGGTAATGTTCTTACCCTTTAAGATCCTTTAAGGGCACGGGTTCGAATCCAATCAAGACCAAAATGATAAAATAGTTTCTTGATTAACCTTATGCACTTTTGATATGCTTCTTAAATCTTTTTTGGCTTTCCTCATAATTAAGAGACAAAACCCTGTGTTAAAATCGAGCATAGACACTCCAAATACAATCGAGCATAAACACTCCAAATATAATACCTCTACTGTTCGAGGTTCAAATTAATTGCTCAAAACATAATACTTTAAAAAATTCTCTCAATAACAAAATCGATTCCTCAATTAACACTAGTCAACAGAAAGCCAATCTCAGCCATTTGGAAACGATAAGACCATCTTCTTCATAGTGGTCTTGTACCTACTTTTAATGTATAATACATAAAATTAAATCATAAACAAAGTGAAGATAAAATTATTTTGGGAAGCTAGAAAAAAACATGAGTTCTTATATTTTTCAAAACTAGTTTTGAAAGGGATAGTGCTCTACCTAAAACTACCTATAGTTCCACCCTAACTTTTAAATAAGAGGATAATGTACTTCAGCGCATTCGAACCTACACCCTCTTACACTAAAAATAATATTAATGCCAATTGAATTAAGATTTAATCAGAAAAAAAATCAATAATTTCAAATGGCTAATGATTAAAAGATACTGGGATATAAAGAAATTAATAATTGTAATAAAACCAAAACTAGAAAATGTCTTGATTTTTCTAACCAACATCGATAAAGTTTATTCCTAGGGTTGTTGTTTACAATGACCCAACAAAGATAGAAACTTCAAAGTTCTGAAATGCAAGCCAAAATAACAAAGAATTGTTTTATATCACTTCAATCCCTATACATATATATATTAAAGTGTTAAGTTAAAAACTCCATTTTCTAATGAGGTGGAAGCCCAACTGAGCTGAATGAATGTCCAGCCAAAGACAAAACGAAAAACAAAAGGTAATGCCATGCAATGCGAGTTCCAAAATTGTCGTCATCCAAAATATATTAATTTTCAACTTCTATCAACGTGCCGGTTGTTCAATACACAGTGCCCTCATATTCAGTCATCCCTAAGTCCAAACCTGCAGTTTCAGAATAATCAGAAGCACCACCTGATCTAGCACAAAATAATGTTGTAAATCCAGTTTAGAAAAAGCTGATCATTCTCTACCTTTTTAATTTCTTATTGATTATGTTCAGATTTGCTTTTGAGCTACCCATAATTCAATTATATAATGTATATTCAATCTAATTAACTTACAAAACTATTAAAACAGCATAAAACGTATGCAAATTCAGCTCAACTCGATCCGCTAATGAATACATATAATTTATCCTGTAATTTAAATATATATTTGAACATATGGTATAATTTATGGTTAAAGAAAATCAAACTACAAATTAATCTCATCTTAAAAATGATTATACAAAATTATTTTGTTCAAATCCAAATACCGTAATGGTGGCCCAACGCATCCAAAAGTTTGGAAAAATTTGATTGTTTTCTCGAAAATTTTAAAAAATTTTAGTTAAGCTTTCTTAAATTTTTTTAAGTTCTCATTAATCCTAAAAATATTTAATTAGTTCTCCAATTTTTTTAAAATTCTCATTAAAATTTTAAAAGTTCTAAAAATTTTACTAGCCCCAAACTTTATTTGTGAAAAGTTATGCACTTAAAAATGTAATTTTCTTGTACCTAATCTACATATAAAGATGATTAAAAGGTTGTGAATAATTATTATTGGAGACCCTAAAAAAGATACTATAGTTGATGAATGCATTATTGGGGGTTTAAGTAGATGACCAACGAGTGCTTATTTTTAATTCTAAGGAAAAGGGGAATCTTGTGGTTCTTACAAGAGACAAAGGAATCTCATGTCTTACTAGGAATGTACGAGTGAATATTTTGTATGGGTCTAAATTTTTTAATGAGTTGAGGGAGTTGACAACTTTGGTATTAAATTATTGAGGGAATTAGGGAGTAATATTCCATTAGATCTCTTTATTTTAAAATCATAATTAATGTGGTTTTGCAATAGGCCAATTATGGGGTGTTTTGACTTCAATTATCAATGTTTTATTTCTTGTGGCTTCGTCATCAAAACTGTTTCCCCCCTCTCCTTAGACGGTGTGATGGGTATTGATGCATCAATAAATTTTATAAAAATTTGTTAAAAATAACATAATTAAAGTTTATACATTTACAAGATGATGCCTTTGATTCAATAATCTTGCATTGTTAACATATAGGTATCAGAAATATGAATAAATAAGTAAATTAATTAATTTGTAAAAAAGAAAAGAAATGCATAACTAAAACTAATTTTTGTTAAAAGAGTATGAGTGTTTTTTTTTTTTTTTTGGATGTAGCTCCTATTTTGATAAGTAGTTAGAATTGGTGGAAGATGCAAAAGTTGAAGTCTTTCATTGCTGTCACTTCTCAACATTTTGCTAATGTTAAAGTGAGTACTTCTCGATTGTGGGAGGTAATTAGAACTCATGGTATGAAGGTGGAGTGACACCATTTGTTATGGTTTTTTTTTTTTTTTTTTGCATATTTCCAAGCATTAATTGTTTTATTGTTTGGATGGCCATTCTCAATAGGCTCCCTACTCAGGACCGCTTGCTTACTTTTGGGGTTTTTGTTGAGACTTGTTACTTTTTCTGTATAGATGTAGTAGGGACTTGTGATCACATTTTCTTTGCTCCATTCATAGAGTTGTGGGAACTTAGAGACAAGAATTAGATTGGATAATATTAAAACTTAAAGGAAAGTCATTACTTGTTGCTGTACTTAAGCTTGCTTGAAATGTATATTTGTATATGATATGGAGACAAATGACCAAAATGTATTTTGGTGCATCTTTTTGACTGAAGATGTTGTTTTGGTGCAGATTAAAGAGATTGTAAAAGCTCATTTAAGAGGAAAACTAATCAATAAAGCTAGCCCTATTAATGCTTCACTCTGTGCTTCTTGGGGTATTATTAGTTAATTTGTTTATATAACTTAAAGCATAGTTACTATACAATATTTTGTTCTTTTGAAGTAGTTTAACTTCTTTCTTGAATTAATGGATTTCATCATTCATAAAAAAATAAAAAAAAAGGGAAAAATAGGTTAGTCAACATGTAGAAAATGAGGGAATACTGCATCTCTAAAGCTATTTAATAATATATATGTAATAATCATTGTAACCGGTGAGTGTTATTGAATTTAGTGTAAGTATGAACATATCAATTACACTCATCCAATTCTTAATGAAGTTGAGAATTGAGAAAATAACTTGAATAAATAGCTAAGATGGCTTTCAACTTTTTAGATTATTTATTCAATTTTAAGATGTAATATTATTTTGTGAGACAAACATATATATGAATTTAGAATTAGTAATTACTATTTTAACAATTAATTTATTGTGTCTTAAGATACCCTAATGAAAAAGATATTTATATTAGAATGCAAATTATCTTTTAATCTATAATTGAGACAAAAACATCTTTAATATCAAAGACTTAATGATTTAAATCTAAGATTAATTTATGGTTTGCCTTTAAAAGAAAAGGGAAAATAATATTAATTTTGTAAATAATTTACTCTATATTTAAGAGAAATAACACCTTTAATGCTTGTTCCACGAAATTGTTAATATAAACCTACAAAACTATGACATATTCATTATAGTGACATTCATATTATACATAACATCTATATGTTATCATGATAAAGATTTTTAAATAATTAAACAATCAAAATTTGACTTTGTGGTTATAACTTTCCTTAAGAAATAAATGAAACCAATTTCCATAATGAGCACAACTTGGAAGTTTGTAATCTTCCCAATAATTAAGAAAAAGAATATGTAAGGAGATGTGTCATGTGTTGATTGAATTGAAAGTGGGATAAAAATAATAGTAATATCCATAAATAATATAAAGAAAATTGCTACCTAATGTTAATGTACTCTAATAATTTCCTAATAAAATTATTTACTATTTATTTTGTATTTTTAAATTATTTTTAAAGTGACATAAAAACAAAATTTATTTTATGTTTAACTTATCAGTTGTTAATGGCGCGTCAACAAAAGATCTTAACATATTTATTAATTCAGTTGTTAATGATCGATGATAGTTTCCGTCACTCAAAAACTTTAGTGGGTGCAATTTATTAATTCAAAAGCTCAATTGCATAAATAAACCAATTTAATTTTTTTTGAAAAATTTTGAAAGACCTTTAAACCTATTTTTATACCTCTTAAAGAATATTTACTAAATTTATTCTTTGCCTTGAAACACGAAAACTAGCTCGTGTAATACTAGACTTGAATAAAACTATGGAATGATTATAGTACCATAACATAAAAATAAAAAGAAGAAGAAGGAGATTTGACTCTATAAATAAGACATGGAACACATTTTCGTGATAAAAATTTAGTTAATATTTAAAGTCCTTTTGGATGGGCGTTTATCTTTAATGCAATGAATTTAGTTTTATTTTTGTTTCATACTATAGTGTTGCTACAGTATTTAAGCGTATTATTATTATTTTTTATATTAATCATAAGTAAATACATTATCTATTCAAAGAGGTCCTTAATGATTTTCTTGAGAAAGGAAAAAGAGATTAATTTATGTTTGTAAATCTTTTACTTTATATTTAAGACAAATAATACCTTTATGCACAACATCACAAGAACAAGATAGGTGATATAAATTAGTCTACAAAACTATGACATATTCATTATAGTGACATTCATATTATACATAACATTTATGTATTGCCTTGATAAAGATTTTGAGAGATTAATTATTATGAATCAATTATATAAAAATATATATTATGAATCAAAACTCGACTTTATGGTTAGATGGGATGCAAAGTTAGAACTTTGATTTTCAACAAAAGGTTGGACTCTGATGTTTAACGCATCAATTTTTTTGATAAAATATAAAAATGGTTATTCCAACTATGCTCGGGTTCCTGTTTTAGTCATCCAAATTTAAAAAAATTTTAATTTAGGAAGTAACATTTGAATTTCTTCCAGTTTTGATTACCCGTCGTTAAATTGATAATAGGAAGTCTTTTTCTAATAGGTATAATAATCATTTTCTCCTCAATACTTACATATTTTATCAATTTGATCCTAATTCTAAATAAATCAATAAATTTAACCCTTTATATTTACAAATTCTTTCAATTTCCTCAAACTAACAGAGGCATTGCACATCCATAAATTCATAAATCCCAAAAAGAAAAAAAAAGAAAAAAAAACTTCTCTTAACTAAAGAGCCATTTTTTGAGCCAATCCCTAATACCAATAAGTTTATCTTGAAACTTTATTTCCTTTTTTTTTTTCTTTTTCATTAGTTTTCTTCTAAATATAACATTTTATAACCCTTTGATTGATAAAATTTTGGCTAAAGAAAAGGGGAAACCCTTTAAAAGAATTACTTTAGAATTACTCTTGTTGTCAACATTGTGATGTTTCCTTCAAGATATATAGAAATGGTCCTCGAAATTGGTCTTTGAAATTGGAAATTCAATCTAGAGTCAAAAAATATGGCTTTAAGAAATCCAATTGATCAATCAATAATTATATAAGAAAAGTTATGAAAAAATATGAATGAATTAACTGAATTTCCTTTTGTTACATAGATAATGATTTTTAATTTTATAAACTGATTAAGAGATTATTATGTGTTCAATTTTTAATTTTTTCTAATTTTTAAATCCATTGTAAATACGTATCACTAATAATATGATTTAGTGTCAAATCATTCACCAAATTAATTAAAAATTAAAATTATGCTATTCAGAGTGAAAATTATTTTTACAAATATTAAATTCTTTATATAATTTTATTATATATATTATTTTTAAAATGTGTATTTTCTACTATTTTTAATGGTGTTTAGTAAATTTCTAATGCCAACTTTTGAAAATATAAACAAAAAGGGCTATGTGCCAAATTGGATAATATCAACCATAAATAAAACAATTAATAGATGCGGAATGACTGTTTTAAAAGTTGAAAGCTTTGGTTAGGAAGTTTAATGTGAAGAGCTAAATTTATTAAATTATTTAGATTTATAATTAAATTGATAGGATATGTAAATATTGAGGACTAAATGTATTATTATACCCATTAGAAAATAGCTTTTTGTTTTCAATTTAACCACGAGTGACCAATATAAAACATTAGTACCAAAATTGAAAATTTTAAAGTTAAGTCACTAAAACATGAATACAGGCATAGTTGGGTAATCATTTGTATAATTTATCTAATTTTTTTAATAATTACGTGTCGTTACGCATTTTACTGTTTGAGACCAATCTTTTTCAAATTAAAGATGATATTCAAGTAAAACCCTCTTAATTATAACGACTCTAAAATTTAAAATTAATCCAAATACTTAAAAAAAGGAAGTCCAATTCTATTTTTCGACTTTTCTTCACCTTTTTAATCAGTAAATTGTACTTCTGCTGCTACTAAAAACAATTGTACTACCAAGTAAGAATAGGAAAAATAAATAAATTAAGGAATTGTAGTACAGATTGAGAAAAAGAAAATAATAGCAGGTGTGGTTAACGGTTTAGAAGAAATTGATGTCTCAACCGCCACTTTGAGTTGTCATTGTCCTAAATACCATTGGCCGTCCTAACAGGAACTGCTCATCTCTGCTGTGTCCCCCACCAACTGGGAGGCGCCTCGCTTCGCTTTCACGGACATAAGCACACTGCCGGCCGTTTTTAGCCTCTTCTTAAATGTTTTTAGCCGCAATCATGATGGTGCTGATTTCTTTATTTTCAAATTATAATGACCACACCGTTGTAAATTTTTTTTAAGGTGACGATGGAAGATATTAATGCCGTGTATATGAAATTATATTCAAATTTAAGTTTTATCTAAAAGTTAACATATATATATATATAAAAGATAATTTATATTTACATAGTATTTAAAAAATTAGATTTAATTCGTAAAATTTGAAAATTATAAATTAATTTGATTTTTTAGATATCTTAATACTATTAAAATACATTGACATTAGATTGACAACCAATAATATAGTGACACGTGACAAAAAATTATAAAATTCATACATATATATATATAACTTTTTACACATAGGCAAAGAACTTGAACACATGGATGTCTCAGTTCATTTGAATTTAAACAACCATTTATCTGGATTCATTCTAGACATACTTTTTTAGTATTTTATGTACTTAAAATTTTTTTCTATAACTTATCAACTTTCTTATATTATTATAAAATTTAAATATACAAAATCTAAAAATAAAAATAGTATTTGACACTAGAGTAAATCGAAACTAGTTGTCCAGATGCATTGAATCTAGACAATCATTTATTTTGATTTGTTCCAAACATGTTTTTAGTATTTTATATTTTTTATTTTTCATAAATTATCATTTTGTATTATTATTAAATTTAAAATACATAAATCTTTCATAGTTTATAAAATTTGATGTTTTATACAATATATATTTTTATTTTTATATATTTGGAAATATATATTTTATATTTTTTATAAAATTTGATGTGAAATAATATATTGTATAAATGTAAGTTTTATATATTTGTAATTTCATAATAATAAAATATAATATTTCATAAAAATAAAATATATAAAATTACTCAAAAAGCAGATTTGAAATGAATTTGGACAAAAATTGTCCAGTTCAAATGTATCTAGACAATAGTTTGAGGTTTATTCTTGTGCCAAATAATATTTTTAATATTTTTGCAAACTTATATATTTTATATAATTTTTAAATGATATGTTATAAAAATTAAAATATACAAAAAAATAAAATGAAAGAACAATATGTCTAGAATGAACTTGGACAAATAATTGTCTAGATTTAGATGAGCTTGGATAACCAATTTGTCTAAGTTCTTCTATGTGTAAAAAAGTTATATTTTTATAAATAAAAATTCATGTTTTTACACGTGCTAATGTGAGGCAACCACATGTCACTATATTATTGGTCATCACTAGTGTCTCATCAGTGTATTTTAACAGTGTTAGTTAGGTACCAAAAAACAGCACCAGGTTGGCTTACGATTTTCAAGTTTAGGTACCAAGTAGGTACAAGTTGCCAAATTCAAATACATTTGCATATATTGATCCTATCTAAAAATCCACTCATTCTCTTTCTAACTACAATCCATTTTTGCTTGTATTTGAAGATTTGGGTTTTGTCTTCAAGATTTTTAATTGAGTGTTGAGAGCCATTGGAAGAGGAGGAGAAGAAAGTATATAGCATAGGTGTAGATGATTGAAGAAGAAAATCCCCTCTTAAGGCCAACGATAGGTATTTATAGTAGAGGGTAACCATTCCTTGGGTCTAAACGCATGGCCTATGCTTGTCTTGTCATGGTTAGCCACTTAGAGAGCATAGTAGACTTTTAGATAGGTGGTACTAAGATTAAAATGGATCAAATGAGACCCCATGCATGTGTGTTCCATGCAAAGGGGGATATGATATATGTCCTTGATGAGGTGGATAGATAATATACCATGTGTCAAGTGTAGGTATGCCCATGAGGGCCATAACCGATGAAGTGTTTTCTATAGGCTATATTATTACTCACGAGGTTGAGGCTAGGCGAGGTAAGGGTGGCAAGGTCTATTATGGCAAGGTATTGATAACAATTTCTTTCCCCCAATCAATGGTAAGGTTATAAAGTGACCTACCATGTTTGTTATGACAAGGTATTGATAACAATTGCCTACTCCCAATTGAGGGTAAGGTTATAAAAGTGACTTACCCTGAGACAATTGTTCTTCATGTTAGTTGAAGTAAACATGTGTGAAGTACAGGTGTGGTGAGGAGAAGGCTATTGGAAAAAAATTCGATTTAAAAACGGTTTTCTATAATAAAGAAAAATAAAAGTTTGAAAATCGAATCGATTTGTGATATTTATAGCAATAAACTTTTCTCAAAAAGTACATGTGCTTTGTATGAGATAGATCCTAAACGTTCTTGGCTTTCAACCGAATGACCTTCTCCGCTATTATCGTACCATGAATCACTTCGAATGATTTATTATTTTCAATAGAAAAGTAATTATGTTTTAATAGAAACCGATAGAATTGTTATTTCTAGAAATATAATTTATACTTATAAAATAAATTCTCACTATTTTCGGACAGAATAATAATATTCCAAAATTGAATATTTTTAGCCAACCAATATCATGTATTTATAGGGAGAGATAGGAGAATATAGTTAAATTAGTAGAATATAAATACTATTTGTAGGATAATTTAACTAGGACTAAAAATAATTTTGCAATTCTAATTCCGTTTTCGACCAACCTAACTTTAGCAGGAGCAGAGCCCGCAAGCATTGCCAAATTAAGGACACTCGACAGCCCCAAAGTTTCCAGTTTCAAACATGGCCCCAAAGATCATTTTATTTTTGCTTATCAACAATAAAATATATAACAAAAAAACAGTTTCGAATGATTAAATATATATGTATATATACGCATCATTATCATTTCATTTTAATTAAAACATATATATTTATTAATTTTTTTATCTGAGGGAATTATTATATTTATTAATTATATTTTAAGAAATTAATTCATTTAATTTTTTTAAAAAATTAAGTTTTCGCAAATAATACAATTATAATTGACAAATTCTACGAGGACAGGGCAGTGTCCACTCTGAACCAACCAACAAGGCCCTAGTCTTGCTGCCGAACCATCATCAAACTCTATAAGGATTCAAGGGTCAGTCCTTGAAGGCTAGAGCAAGAGAAGATCGACGTCCCAAGCCATGGCTGATTGATGTACCTTCATGGAAAACATGAAAAAAAATTCATACTAACAATACTTGTAGGATTAAAATAATCACAAAATAGGAGGGGCAAAAAGTTTGAAAGAAGTATATTAATACAATGATTAAGACCCAGGGTGGGGTGTATATAAAACCAAACCAACATCAGGATCAGCTATCCCATCTTAGTCCATAATTCCCTCACTCATTTAACTTCCTACCCTTCCTGTCTCTTGTTCCAGCTCTTTTCCTCTCTCAACCCACCCTTTTTTAAACCCCAAAAATTAGACACTCTTCACATAAATCTGACACACTCAAAGTCCTTAATCTAGTAACCAGCCATGGCAATGGCCATTGACAACGCCTTCGAGGTCGACTTCTATAGTAACAGCACCACTACGTCCATAACTGACGACAGCCCTGCCTGTACTTGGAACCACTGGGGATCCCCTGTTGTTGATTGGGATTCGTTTTCAAGCGACCCAGATGACTTTCAAGACCTCATTGAGTCCATGATGGATGATGGAACTGGGTTTGAGCTAGCTCGAGTCGCACATGAAACGAGTAACTCAGTCTCCATTGATACCATGGTTGTCGATGAAGAAACCAACGGTGATGAGGATTCCAAGGGGTTGAGGTTGATTCATCTGTTGATGGCCGCTGCTGAAGCGCTAGCGGGGGATAACAAGAGCCGTGAACTGGCTCGAGTGATATTGGTTCGGCTCAAGGAGTTGGTTTCCCCCAATGATGGAACCAACATGGAAAGGTTAGCTGCCTATTTTACCGAGGCCTTACAGGGTTTACTCGAAGGCTCCGGTGGTGGCCACGGGAAGCATTTAATAACCAATGGACCACACCACCACCGTGATGAGCATCATCATACTGACATGCTCTCTGCTTTTCAGCTGTTGCAAGACATGTCCCCGTATGTTAAATTTGGTCACTTTACGGCCAATCAAGCAATCCTGGAAGCAACGACTCATGATAGGAGGATCCACATAGTAGACTATGATGTCATGGAAGGGATCCAATGGGCGTCTTTGATGCAAGCCTTGGTGTCTAGGAAAGACGGACCACAAGCCCCGCATCTTAGGATCACGGCTATATCGAGATCCGGAAGTGGCCGACGATCGATCGGGACCATTCAAGAGACCGGTCGAAGATTGGTTGCATTTGCAGCCTCCATTGGGCAACCCTTTTCTTTCCATCAGTGTAGGCTGGACTCTGATGAAACGTTTAGACCCTCAACTTTGAAATTAGTTAGAGGAGAGCCGTTGATCATCAATTGTATGTTGCACTTGCCTCACTTTAGCTATCGAGCACCTGATTCAGTCGCTTCGTTTTTATCCGGGGCCAAGACCCTAAACCCACGCCTAGTGACCCTGGTGGAAGAAGAAGTCGGACCCATTGGAGATGGAGGGTTTGTGGGGCGATTCATGGACTCATTGCACCATTACTCCGCCGTCTACGACTCTCTAGAAGCCGGATTCCCTATGCAAAACCGTGCTCGGGGCTTGGTCGAAAGAGTATTTCTAGGGCCACGAATAGCTGGATCATTGGCCAGGATTTATCGAACTGGAGGAGAGGAAGAAAGCCGTGGTTGGTCAAAATGGTTAGCTACCATGGGATTCAAGTCTGTTAACATCAGCTTTGCCAATCATTGTCAAGCAAAATTACTGCTGGGCTTATTCAATGATGGATACAGAGTGGAGGAGTTGGCCAACAACAGGCTCGTTTTAGGATGGAAATCCAGGCGTTTGCTATCAGCTTCCATTTGGACTTCCCCACAGTGATTTGTAAAGAAAATTAGCTGTCTTTTTCTTTCTCTTTCACCCCCATGGCATCGGTTTAAATTTTTAGCCCTTTTCAACAAAAATCTTAGACCACCTTTAGTTAAGGAATAAGCAAATCCCAAAAGTTTGTTCATAATCCATTGGTTTTAAGCTAATGCGGCTGTTTGTAAGAACATGAGCTTGTTTGTTGTCTTATTTGTTGTGTGTGCATGTTTGAAAATGAAAAAAAGAAGTGGGTGAGGGAGAACGTACAAATATTTGTTGGCTATATTCTATGTGTCTCCTTCTGAGATTTTCCATTTCATTTTCCATCCGTCTCACCATGTTTTTCTTTCTTACAAAACTTTATTTTAGCTGACTATTGCATTCAGGTCGTATTTTGAGTCTTGTGCACAAGAAAATAATATTTCTATTTTAAAGATTTAACCTAAATTAACTTCAAATGTAATCATAAATCAGTATAATTATTGGATATTGTAAGATCTTAAAAAAAATCAATTAATATAATAAAATCTACTCCGATTGAAGGAAAAGAAAATGTATGATAATTAAATTATTCTAACTTTTTCTCTTATAAGTACAATTCAAAAGGCATATCCCATGAATTTGGATACATCAAAATGGTAAGAATTTGAACCTCGACATTCGCAACTTTGGTAATTTTTTGTTTTGTCATATGGTTTTCTAGAAGAACAAAACTCAAAATCCTGTTTTTCGAATTCATTTTTAAATGTTTGAAAGCAACAACTTGGTGAAGATAGACTTCTAGCTAGATGATGATCAAAATTTGCAGTAGATATATATGAAGTCTGAATTAACATAAAAAATGCCAAATCCTGTTGTAGATCAGATTGAAATCCAATCCAATCCAATGATTTATTTGATATTATTGATATATATATATATATATATATATATATATATGAAGTAAATCTAGTTGTTCATAGCTGAGACTGGAATGGATCAAATGATCTGTTTATAATTCTCCCTCAAGAAAAGTGACTATAATTAGAAAGCATTAAGAGGTTATAAACTTTTGTTTAATGATAAGAAGTCTTGATTTAAACAAAAGAAGAAGGGTTGTTGAAAGAGAAGAGTATTGGTTGCATATGGTGGTTGGCAAATCCCTCTCCCCACATGGGTCTTGAATTAAAAGAGTATTTGAGTTCCTCAAAGAAGATTCCTAGAATGTGCCTTTCACAAGCCTACTTCATTAGTAATCTTATTTTGGATCTTTCTTTTTAACATTTAAATACATCTATTATTCCATTATTTTAAAGAGAGCTAGCTACCTTTGCCATCCCACACTGCAAAAATATGCATTTCCATTGTTGATAAAAAAATTTATAAGGGAGTTTCAATTTTGTTATTTGAAAAAAATAAAAAATATTTTTCTTAAAAATTTATTAAAATTACAAAGACTACTTTTTATAAAAATATACCTTTTATTTTGTTATTGTGATTTCAATTTATACTTTTAAATAATTTGACTTCATGAGTTATTAATTTACTCAATCCTTTTTTCATAATTGGATTATGTGTCATCTAATGGATTGAGCCTTAGTCACTGTTGTTGTTACAACAATGGGAGAAAGTGGATTCGAGCACGTTTAAGTGTATTTTTCTTCCGATTTAAAGGTTGGGAAGGGGCTATAAGTAAAAGTCGGTATTATCAAATATATATAAGTTTTACAATCTTTCATTTCTCTTTGTACGATTAATATTTTAACAATCAAATTATTGGATTTATCAATGTAAATATACGTGTCATGCATGTAAATTTTCAAACTAATCTAATATTTCTATCATATTTATTTAAAATATTATATATATATCTTAATATTTATTGAATAGTTACATAAAACAAATAGATTAAAATTTTAATTTAGATCAAATTTGACCATTCATCTATTTTGATATTTCTTTTATAACATTTTTTTGTTTTTTTTTAATTTTGGTTATTTAAACTTTTCTCGTATCGTTGATATTTGATTAACTTGTGATATCAACTCGATTATGAATTTTATATTGATGCATGTTAAAAGGTTAAGAGTTTATTTAAAGGGAGATTATTTAATGTATTGTCAATTTATGAGTATCATGCATTGTTAGTGAAAAAAAATGAGTTTCAGAGCAAATTATAAAGGCTAAGCCCTTGAACTTTGGCGAAAATATCAATTAAGCCTTTTCGTGAAAAACACACTCAATTACGCCCTCAAACTCTCCAATTGCATCAATTAAGCCATTTAACCAACGTTCAACGTCTTTAACTGTAACACCCCTAACCCGTATCCGCTGCCAGAACAGGGTTTCGGAGCATTACTACCATTTGCAGATCACTTAAAAAAAATTTTAAATACTTACCGATTCAATGCATCATATAAATAAATATATTACCATTCATTCAACAGTTTGGCACTTGTATAAGCATCAGACAGCAACATTGTTAGTATACTTGCACATATCTCATATAAACTCAACATTGATATATCTATTTTCTCAACATATCGCACTTAAGTTTAATAATAGTCTCAACTTACATAATTTCCTTGTATCAGCATATCAAAGATAATTATATATGTACATGTCATGAAACATATCATGCTCTTACTGTTTCTTCATAAGCATATATCATTCATTTCATTATATCAATATTTCATGCTCCATCATTTCCATATATTTTATGTATATTTATTCGGTAATAGCTTATATCTTAACATAAATTATATTCCATGTACTTATACTTATTTCGTTTATCTATCTTCATAATTATTTCATACAACTATTTTGTACATATATTTCCATATGACCAGTTCTTGTAAACATTTTACACAACCATTTCATATAATCATTCGTCATCTGATACATATTACCTGAATATCAATTGTTCAACAGATATCATAACGTCTCCCATCCACGGTCTTATTTATCTTTGACATGATGCCATAGTATCTTTCAACTATGGTCTTACTCATTTTCTGTCATGTTGCCATGGTATCTTTCAACCATGGTCTTATTCATTTCATATCAGGTTGCCATGGTATCTTTCAACCATGGTCTTACACATTTCATATCAGGCTGTCATGGTATCTTTCAACCATGGTCTTACACATTTCATATCATAGAGTACACTCCCGCGAACCTCATCCTTACAGTGGGATTACCAGTCCAAGCTAAATCCCCTGTAATATAAACTCATAGAGTATTGTCGGGATTACCAGTCCAGGCTAAATTCAGACCCTAATTCGGATTACCCGTCCGGGCTAAATCCATTTTATGCGTATTCTTCGGGAGGGCTATATCAGAATAGGATCACCCGTCCGGGCTAGATCCTTTTTACCGTCAATTCCTTTTCAGAGATCCATCGAATTTTCTTTTCCACGATCAAGTCTCATATTTGAGTCGTCCGGATCTTTATAAATAAATTTGATCATCATTTTCATTCATTTCATATTCTAATGCATTTAATTAATGCTCTAGGAAAAATTACCATTTTGCCCCTAAACTTTTAATTAATGATGATTTCATCCTTAGGGTCAGGAAAATTAAATTCTTGCAATTTAATCCTTATTTCCAGCTATTATTCTCATATGTATTGATAACAGTCCATGAATTCTATAAAATATCAGAATTTTCCATAATTTCAACACTTTTCAATTTAATCCCTAAAACATGTTTTCCCCCGATCTTGAACTAAATTAATAATTTCATTCAATTTTGTAATTTAAATAATAAAATAATCCATTTCATGCAGTTTGGTCATTTCTGACATTTTTTACAAAATTACCCATAAAGTTTTACTTTTATTCAATTTAGTCCCTGAGCCTAAAATATACAAATTAGCCATGCTAGATGAATATTCATACATATTTTTCCTCCTCCTCCTCTCCATTCCATATCCTTAATGTAGATAACACACTTGTAAGTAACATTATCCATAATTTTTATTATTTACTTTTATGAATATTCAAGTTGTCTATCTACGTCATAGTCACTAAATTATTTATATCTGGAGCTATAGAACTCCAAATTAAGATCTTATAATTTTCCCTGAAACTAGACTTATATATATTCTTACCATAAAATTTTCAGAATTTTTGGTTTAGCCAATAAGTACAGTTTATTATTTAAAGTTACCCCTGTTCTGCTGTCTGACAGTTTTGGCCCTTTTTCACTAAAAATTAATTATCTCCTCGTACAGAATTCGAATGATGTTCCCATTTGTTTTTATTGAAAATATACTTATTTATGATTCTAAACATATAAATTTAAGTCCCTAATTATTTTTATCCAATTTTTTAGGATTTTACAAAGTCAGAACAAGGGAACCCAAAATCATTCTGACCTTGTCTCACAAAATTCATCATATCTCATGATTTAAAATTCCATTGCTTACATAATTTCTTCTATAAGAAACTAGACTTAATAATCTTTAATTTCATATTTTATTAATCCTATAATTAGATTTCTACAATTTTTATGATTTTTGCAAAGTTTGACTACTGCTGCTGTCCAAAACTGTTTTAGTACAAGATATTAATTACCATGTTATAACACCCTTATTTTCTTTTTCTACACCATTTCTCATCACTTTCTCTTATTTTCTCTTCACTAACATAGCAAGAACATAGGACCTTATGTAAGAAAACTCTTCTATAACATTATTTCCATCCTTTGTCAATAATAACAAACTTAAAAAACATATTGAAATCTTGATATACTTACCTTATTCTATTGATACTAATCTTTAACTTGATTTTCTCTCTCCTCCAGCTTCTATTTCTTGAATCCAACTTGATATTCTAACTCCCCATGATCTCCTTAACATTTTTCTCTCTTAGTAGCTATGGAAATTCTTTTGATTTTTAGGTGAAAATGGTGAATTTTTGGTGGAAGGACCAAATTGTAAAGAAAAGAAAATTTCTTTCTTTTCCTTTTCTTCTAACATTGGTTGCATGCATGGAAAGATGATGAAAATTCTTCATCTTTCCTTCCTTTTATACTAAATAATTAATAATAAAATATCTCATTAAAATAATATATATCTAATTAAATAATCATAAAATATCATCAACATCATCATTACTTTCTATATTTCTCTCTCTTTTAATTGACCATTTTGCCCTTTATTATCTTTTAAAATTCTATCATTGAGTCATCATTTAATTTGGCTAAATTGCAATTTAGTCCCTCATAGTTCTTCACCTATTCAATTTGGTCCTAATTCATCCATTTTCCTTAGTTTCTAGATCATTCCACTCTTAAAATATTTACACTATTTGTCCTTCAACTTTTTCATATTTACACTTTAACCCCTCAAATTTTGAGTATTTACTCTTGTGCAAGAAAACTTTTCTCACTTTTATAATTTAGTCCTTTCTTGAATTAATATATCATAATATACTTCTCAATATTGACATAACTCAAAATTTTCCTTTTTGTCACTTTATTTTCTTATTTTACTATATCAAGGATAATATCTTCTGTAAAAATTTTCAGGGTATTACATTAACTGTTTACAACACTTACATGGTCGTTAACATTGTTAAAGTGGCAGTGCCACAGAGAATATAGACAGTAAGAATATAAAGACATGGTACATAGGGTTTTTTTACCATTGAGGTTGAAAAACGCTTTTTAACCCAAACATTGATTTTAAACCAAAAATTTGGGTAAACAATTAGTTTTGCAAACAAAATATTGATTTTAAATTGAAATTTTAAAATTTTTGGCTTTTGAAAAATGCTTTTCAATAAAGTTATCTTTCTATCCCTTTAGGGACGAAGCCAGAAAATTTTTTCTGGGAAGGGTGGAATTAAATTATATATTTTTACGATAGTAAAAATGCAATTTCATCATTTTAATAGCTTATATCTTTATAATTTTTAAAAGATTAAATTAAATTTTTATCATTTTGGGGGCCAAAGTGCAATTTTACCATTTTAATTTAAAATTTTATAAATTATAAATAGGCCTAAATGGAAAATTTTCCATTCTAGGAGGGACTAAGGCCCCTACCAGCCCCCTGGCTTCACTACTAATCCCCTATTAAATCTTCTACTTTACGTGTCTAAATTGACGTTTTATTTTCTTAAAAGCATTTTTTAACAATAATGATAAACACTATCAAACTTTTCACAATAATTTCAAAAAGCAATTTTCAACATAAGTGGTAAAGAAGCCCATAGTAAAATGATAAATAAAACACTTCAAATTGATGCACAAATGTCATGTCTGTAGAATACTCCATAAAGGGGTGAAAGGCAAATCTGACAAAACCACAATATAGGAAAAACTCATAAACAAACCACAGATGCATCACATTGATCAATCATGCAATCGTAAAACAACTAAAAATCCGACAAAGGCAAGTGCACCTATCAATTAATAAGATAGCTATAGTGAGCAACGATATCGTTCTCATGAAGACTAAAAGTACTAGTAATTATCGTATTTCTATTATTTAACCGACAAATTGGAGTGATTGATTAAAATTAAAATTAAAATTAACTAAATTAATTAACTAAAAACACAACAAAAAACAAATCAGGAAAATAATTGATTAACAACCAAGAAGCAAGACAATACCCAGGAAAGAATCCACCTAGACTTCATCTATCATTATCAATCTAAATTACGCAATTTCTTCACTAAGTATCTTGATCCGTAGAACTCCTAAATTATGCTAATATCTCTCTTCAAGACTAAAAGCAACTAATGCTATGTTGATTAATTGAAATTTCTTTCTAATTAAAACTCCTATTATCACATTACCTCTATCTATGGATTTCTCTGTTAGATTTGACTCAAATACAATAGATTTATGTCGCCCTATTTCTAGGATTGCATGCAACTCCACTCAATTACGCTAGATCTACTCTTAAACAGGGTCTATTCCTCCTCTGATTTAAACACATCAAACATAGATCAATAAACTAGAAATATCAAACCAAGAATTAGGCACACATAATTGAGAACAAGATCCAAGTATTTATTGCGTAAAAATAGAAATCAAATAACAAAATCTATCGTAGGATTCATCTCCCTGGGTATTTGGAAAATTAGTTCATAATAGCAAATAAAAACATCCCAAAATAGTATAACCACAAGAAACCAAAAAAACTCATAATAAACTTCAAAGAAATCAAAAGAAGATATTCAATCTTGATGGATCTGCTTCAAAGTCGGCTTCAATGGTGTTTTCGAATTGTTTTCTTGAGTATTCTATGACGACTCTCTCCCATCTTCCTATTTTTGTCATATATAGGTCTTAGAATGCCTGAAAAACCTAAAAAATGCGCTTTCCTGAAGGTTTGAAGTGTGATTCAGGATTTCCACACGATTTGGCACATGACCGTGTGGCTCATGAAACTTGCTCCTATTTTTCGATTTTCGCTCCTTTTGCTCCCAAATGCTCTCCTAAGTATAGAAATATGAATTTAAAATATTAGGAGCATAAAATTCACCATTTTAAACCGAATAGTCATCTAAAAACGTATTAAAAATGATGCTAAAATATGTTACTTTTGGTATTTATCAATCAAACCATTGAAAATTGTAATCATTAGACCAATCTAGTGATAAACTGTGGTCAACCAAGAAACTACTATCAAAAGCCCCCAAGAAAACCATTGCATTAATA
This sequence comes from Gossypium arboreum, assembly GCF_025698485.1. Taxonomy (NCBI): domain Eukaryota; kingdom Viridiplantae; phylum Streptophyta; class Magnoliopsida; order Malvales; family Malvaceae; genus Gossypium; species Gossypium arboreum. Next base: position 136,461,133 of record NC_069075.1, read on the forward strand.
ATGTACAAAAGGTCAAGTCTCAGATGACCTACCTTACTTCTCATAATATCAAATTCTAATTTTACAAATACTATCACTATGCTTTATTATGATAAGGTCTTTTAATAATGATTTATGATAGATTTGGCTACACTTAGAAGTGGTAATTTGTTTTTTTATGATAAACCTTAGATCTATCATTATAATAATTAAATATATTTTACCATAAAATAAATCTTGCATTATGCACTGTTAGCCCACTACCAGCATTTTATTTAACATCATATAACCTAAAAAAGATTATATTTATTTTTGTAAAATGATTATGATAATGTTGTTAGCATGTTGTGTTGTGTGGGGTATTTAGATTATTTTATGCTTAACATTCATGATTATCTATTAAGCAAGGCTCTTTCGGACAGCCCAACATGTTATTATTAATGCTTTACAATGATGTGAATTTCTAATTAATGATGATGATGATGTAATACCCAATATTTTATGCTTTTTTTTTAAATTATTAATTTACCAAAAAGAATCAAAAACAGAAATAAAACGATTCATGGTCAAGACTTTCGGCGCCAACATGATGTAATTGAAGGCAACAATTTTCATTATATTCGTAATTTCTTTAAAACAAAATAAATGTGTTAAACTTAGTAATCTTTTTTATATTCGTATTAATCTTATTTAATATATATATAGATGTGTATAAATTCATAATTTTTCAAATATGAAATGTTTATATATTTATTTTATTTTTCATCTCATATATTAATTATATATATTTACCATGATTTATTTATATAAAATGTTGGGATTACGTATCACCTTTCCACACACCAAGTGATGGAATTTGGTTGGCCCCAAAATAAAAAATTATCCTTTTAATTATTTTAGAAATTGTAAATATTTAAATTAATTTAATAGTAAAATTATATTTTAATTTTAATTCTTTTAAAATTTTCAAATAAAATTCTTGATTTCGCTTTTGTACTAATATAAATATATATATATATATATATATATATATATATATGCATATATATTGACAGTAGCTCATATATATGCATGTATGTACGTACTAGTGTCACGGGGCTAAATCTTTTGTCTCGCGATTCGTGCGGCCTTAGGCAATTTGTTTATCCAAACTCACCTAAGTCAGCCTTTACTCAAGTAAGGATTCTTTAAGAACTCCTCCAAGGCACCAATTTGTATAGTGGAAGTGATTTATGTCAAAAGGGGCAACAAAAGAACAATAGAAAGAACACACACAAGGTGTTTGAGTAAATACTCTTAATATTCTCTTATTCACAAAGAATAATGAAACAATAAATAGAGTGAGTACAAATGGGGGGAGACTCTTTATTTATAGTTGAGTTCCCCTAAAATTGACGGTCAAGATACATTTACATCAACGGAAGAGATTACTATATCTCTTAATTTTAGGGATTTACCAGATATGCCTTATCCAATCCAATCTATTCTTTACAAGATATGATTTTATCAATCTTCTAAGATTAGTTACCAAAATAGCATAAGTTGTCATACCTTCATTATCGGGCCAACTAGGCTTCAATCTGACAGGCTTTTCCAACAGGTTACCGAATCGGGCCAATTCTTGCGAGCCAAATAAACCTCCATCAGATGTATTTAGTGCGATGGTTACGGGCTTTGAACTACATCCCGTGACATTCTCCTCCACCCATTCTCACAACGCCCTCATTGCGACTTCTGAATGGCACTGACTTGATTCGACTCGGCCTTGTCTCAACGCCTTAGCTTTTCCCTTCCTTTGGGACTTTTGCCTCGGCTTATGTCGCTTCTTAACTTAAACCGTCCTACTCGTTACATTTACTCTGGTCAACTGTCCAACTTGCATCACTTCTTTTCCCTTGAAGTCTAATGCACCACCGACCTTTCTCACAGGTGGAAGCCTTGTCGATGACTCAACCAATTCTGACACTCCACTCGAATTGAGCCTCATTGGTCCCAGCTTCTCTGTTTTCATCGTAACTTTTTCCCCTAAGTTAGATGATAAACTCACATCTTCCTTGAGTGGAAGCCCCTCCAATGACTCACCAAGCTCAGACGTTGTCTTTCCTTTGACTACAGCTTGCTTTGGACAGTTCCGCAACTCATGTAAACCACGGCACAAAAAACACTTTACTCGTTTCTTTTTGCTACTCCTCTTTGCCCTCTTGGCTTCGACTTTTCCCTTACTCGAACCAAGCTTCTTGGGCTCTTTGTCTACTCCATCATCCCCTTCGATGACAGGCTTCCTCGGACACTTCTGCAACCTAAGCAAACCATGACATAAGAAGCACTCCATTGGCTTCTTCTCACTTTCGGCCTCTTGGCTTTGACACCTCTTGCACTAGAACCAAGTACCAAGGCCTTACCCATAAAATTTTCCTTAAGCGCTGATTTCTTCAGACATTTCTTCAACACATGTGGACCGTCGCAGAGAAAGCATTTCAACTTGTCCCTTTTTCTGTTGTTTTTTTTCTTTTCAACTCATGGTTTCCTATTACCACTATTGTCGCTGTTGCCATTGCCATCAACAACATCTTCCTTGTGATCCCTTTCACATACGCCCTTTTCCTCAGACTTGGAAGACCTAAGCTTGTCTTTCCCTAGACCAAGCTTGACCATGGATTCGGCTACCATCATGGCTTCCGACAGCTTTTGGACACATTTTTGTTCCACCTCATGTCTGACCCACGGCTTCAATCTATTCTGAAAAGCAAGCAATGCTTCTTTCTCGGGCACATCTGAAACTTGGAGCATGAGTTCCTCGAACTCTCAAACATACTCCTCCACTATGCCCCGTTGCGTTATCCTTTGCAACTTTGCTCGAGCTTCTTCTTCGGTAAATTCTGGGTAAAATTGACCTTTCAACTCACATTGGAACTGTTGCCACGTCACAATCTCACCTTGCCTTTTATATGTGGTATTGTCTCACCACCATAAAAGTGCAATATCAATAAGAAACATTGAAGTAGTGTTTACCTTAACCGTATCATCCACAATGCCTTTGGCACGGAAGTTGTTTTCCATCTTTCACAAGAAATTATCCACATTGCATGCAGACTTTATCCCCACAAACTCTTTCGACTTCGGGACATTCTTGTAACTGAGTGTTACACTTGACACTCCTTTCCCTACAGCTACTCGACACAAGGCTAGCTCTCTCTCGAGCTCATCTATTCTTGTGCTCAAAGTCATCATCGTGGCCATTGTTTCATCGTGGCCATTGTTTCCTCCTTCAAAGCCATCATCATGGCCTCAAGAGCATCGTTCCTTTCCAATAGGTTATCCCTGTGTGAATTAAACAACTCGTTTACCTTATCCATGGTGGAATCAAGAGACAGCTTTACATAGTCTCTAAACTGCTCCTTCCAGTTTTCTATGTGATCCTCGACCCGATCGAATGCCTCCTTTACATCCTCCATGGATCCCTCGAGTTTACCCACATGTTCCTCTACTGCCGACAACGTCTACCTCAATGATTTTCTAGCTCGCTTTTATTCGAACTCTTCTTTCGATATCCCAACGGTACCTTCGAACTAATAGCTCTGATACCACTTGTCACAGGGCTAGATCTTTCGTCTCACGATCCGTGCGGCTTTAGGTAATCTGTTCGTCCAAACGCCTAAGTCAATCTTTACTCAAATAAGAATTCCTTAATAATTCCTCCAATGCACCAAATTGTATAGCAGAAGCGATTTATGCCAAAATGAGCAACAAAAGAACAACAAAAGAACGCACAAAAGGTGTTTGAGTAAATACTATCAATACTTTGTTATTTATAAAGAATAATGAAACAATGAATGGAGTGAGTATAAATGACGGGGAGGCTCTCTATTTATAGTTGAGCTCCCCCAAAATTGACGATCAAAATACATTTACATCGACGGATGAGATTAACTATATCCCTTGATTTTAGGGATTTACAAGATATACCTTATCAAATCTAATCTAATCTTTACAAGACATGATTCTATTAATCTTCTAAGATTAGTTACTAAAATAGCCTAAGTTATCATATCTTCATTATCGGTCTAACTAGGCTTTAATCTGACAGGCTTCTCCAACAGGTTACCGAATCGGGCCAGTTCTTGCAGGCCAAATGATCTTCACACAATAAACCTCCATCGAATGCATTTGGTGCAATGGTCACGGGCTTTAAACTGTGGCCCATGACACTAGGGGTGTTTATAGGCCCAATCAGGTTTGTACCGGGCCCAATCAAGATTTTAAGCTCGTTTGCTAGGCCTGGGCCCAACCCAGCCCGAAAAATGAGTCTAAAATTTTGCCCAAGCCCGGCCTTCATAAAAATACTACAACTCAGCCCTGACCCACTCGTATTAATTTTTATATAATTTTTAAATATATATAATACATCAAAAATACTAAAAACATTAAAATAAATATTTCCCAACAAATTAAAAATAAATTTTAAAAAATATGTATACTTAAATAACACTAAGACATATGTAACTTAACAAGCAAATGCCTATAAAATAATAATAAAATTAACGATAAAATAAGTGTTATATAGTATCCAAACAATAGCAACAAAACAGTAGAACATAATAGTCAAATGGTATCAAAATAGGGAGAAAATAATAAAAAAATAGTATTAAAACAACAAAAAATAGTAATTTTTTTTATCCTTTTGTGAATTCGGGTCGAGTCTGGGCCAAAAATGCTTTGCCCTAGATTAAGCTTGTTTTCATTTTTTTATCCAAACCCATCTTACGAATCTGTATTTTTACTCAAACCCTTCACCCATAAACAGATCTAGTGCGTACGTTGCTCCTCGCAAACAAGATTTCACTCATACCACATTTTGCTCTCTTGGATAAATAAAATCTTTTAGTTATATATAATAAAAAAAAGTTAAATGAGATGTGAATAAATAGTTATTTTATTAACTTTATGTAAAAATTGATAAAAATAAATAAATAATTTTTTTTTGTAATATAAAATATTTGATAAACTAAATTAATGCCTACCAACCCAACCCAAAATTTGATATAGTATAGAAAAAATAGGTGTGAGATAAGAAGATAAAAGATGCCCATTTAAAAATGATAAAAGCAAATTGCAGAGGAACCATAAAGATTAATTATGTTTCGATGGATATATTTAGGAATATTCACGACACTTTAGTAAGCATTGTCTTGTAAAAGGAATAAGATATAGTTACAATCACGTCATGCATTAGGGAAAACAGTTGTTTCAATAAACTATTCAACAACATAACTAAAATAATCCATTCAACTGGTTTTAAATTTTATGTTACAATGAGGATTTGGTTGTGTTTGTAACACTCTAACCCGTATCTATCGCCGGAATAGGGTTACGAAGTATTACCGTACAAACAGAATAGTAAACATTTCAATTCATACATCAATGTAACATAGTCTAATTACATTCAATTACATTCATAATGACTCTTAATCGAGCCCTCGATGCCCTAAACATACTTTAGAAACATTCCGGGACTAAATTGGAAACATATGAAAAGTTTAAGAAAAAGTCAAAAAAATTGGATTGTAAGGGTCACATGGCCGTGTAACTCATAAGGTTGAGACATACGCCCGTGTCTCAGGCCGTGTAACAATCAAAATAGGGATACACGATCATGTCTAAGCTTGTGTAAAAAGTATTTTAATATGATGGAAGATATCATTACTCACTTCTATACTTCTAAATCATTATCATCATGTCATGTCATTTTATCGTTTATATTTAGTGTTCATAGCTACTCTTTTTTATTGTTATCTTTAAAGTTCGAACTCACGTTTTCTCCTTAAAAATGTAATGTATCTTACTATTGTACCCAATACTTGTTGATAATAGAGGTCATGAAAGCTTTTTACTTGTTAAGAAAATATTGCATATCTCATTTATTTTCCAATTACGTTTGTGTTAAGATATCTCTTATAAAATTGTTGGATTATACCTAGCTTAAAGGCATATATCACCTCCTTTGAAGATACCAATTAAGATACCGATTATCGAGCTTGTTTAATTTTTTTTTATAAAAATAAATAGGTTTAATATAATATTTGGTATTTGAATTTAATATTTTGGCCCAACTTGGTACCTAGACTTAGCATTTTTTTCCTAATTTGATATTTAAACTTTTTTAGGTTTAATTTGATACCTAAATTTATTAAATGCTATACAAATTATGCAAAACACTAATTGTGTTAAAAAATTTGTTATGCTACAAAAATATTGTCGATATTAGAGAAAATTCATGTTTAAAAATAGTATGCTTAACTAATTAATATTAAATAAGAAAAATGAGTTTTAAAATCCAAATCAAAAGAAATTCAATATTTTCAATTAATAAAACAATTAATTAAATAAATAAAACTAAAATTAATTGAACATATAAAATAAAATAAAAACATATTATCGTCACATATCGGTCATATATTGATTATTTTTGCTACCTCATAAAAAATAATATTGTTAGTATATTGGAGTAATTTGTAAAACATTCGACAAGTTCAAATACCAAATCGAACAAAAAAGAAAGATTAAGTATCAAGTTAGGAAAAGGAATCAAGTTCAGGTACCAAATTGGACCCCTAAAAGATTAAGCACCAAGTTAAGAAAAAGTGTCAAGTTTCGGTGTGAAATTAGAAAAAAGTGTCAAGTTTATGTATCAAATTAGACCCAAAAAAAAGTTTAGGTACCAAATTAAGGAAAAAGTATCAAATTTAGATACCAAATGTTATCTTAAACGAAATAAATATTAAATGCTGAAAGAAGATTGTGATAGTTTAATAATTGATTAAGCTTTGATTTGCTACTTGTTGAACTATATATATAACTGTTTGTGAAGGCCCAAAAGTATTTTTGGGTACCTAAAGGCCAATAAGTTTGGTGTTTGAGACTTTACCGATGCATGCCCATTGCCAGGTTTATAGTCTTGAGATTGAAGCAATAATCCCCCATGTTCTAAAAATTGAAGATGAGAACTTCAGTCTTCGTAGCAACTAGGAACATAAGCCTGGTCTGCATAGAAAGTATACCAAGAAGAAGAGGGAGGAGAAAAATATAAGACATAATTGGGAGGATAATTCTTCCTTATAGAACATATATATACATATATCATACGTTTCATTATGCTCTTATATGCTTCACCTTTCAATTAACTTATTGGGTTAATTGAAAACAGTTACTGCCTCTAAAATATCTAAATATATGTTTTATTCCACTATAATTTTTTCATGTTGCATGAGAGCTACATCTTTTTAATATACTTATAGCAAATGTTACATCATGTCATGTATTATTTGTAGAATACATTAGTTTCCTACAACATTAAGATATGCTATCTCATATTCTTAGAGTACTTTAACATTTTCATAAGATTGAAGGAGATTTTTATTCACATATAATGATCTTACAACTATCGAAGTGCTTAATAGATGTGTTTTATTCATACAGAATTTCTTTAAAATCATTTTTGTGTAAGATGATAGATGGACATAAATCTTGATTACCCTTTTATTGTCTTTCACCTATATTCTTTTTCTGGTAGTTAGAAGTATTATTACTATAATAATCACACGGCTACTTATTATGTCCCAACTATATCCCAACCACTAGCTACAATTATGACCACGATAGAGACATTTATATTTTTTACTTTTAAAATTGTTATGTATACTATACTCACTTCAACAAATGGAGCAAAACAAATGAAATTAATTTTGCGGGTTTTTATAAATAACTCATTAACTAGAAGATATATGCTTAATTTAAAATACTCTTTTAAAAAAAAATCACAATATTATTGCTATCGAAATTCATTAAATGCATGAAAATTGAAAATGTCCTCTTTAGCAAGTCAATATCAACATAAAACGAATGGCCACCATGGATGCAAAAAATTTGAGACCATTTCTACATATGTCGTTGAAAGATTGAAGGAACTTCATCTAGGATAATGGGATTAGCTTCTCAGACTTCACAAAGCATGATAAAACCTTCTGTTGCCCAGTATACAAATCCACAGTTATCACATGATCTATTTATGGAACCGGCTTTTAGTGCACACATTGAGGTTTCTAATGGAGAATGCAAACATTGACATAAAACATATTTGTGGAAAGCCCTCAATCATGCCCAGTTCATTGCTACCACCATATCAAAGGATGGTTCAAGGCCCAATAGGAGTTCCATCTCCTGAACCAAGAAATGAAGGAGAATAAGAAAATGAGCAGTAGAGTCCCTTAGTGTTTGAACATCTTTTTAATGTTTTTAAACTATTATATTTTCTTTTTATTTTGGACATTATTTCTTGGGATGTTTTTATTTTAGTTTGGTTTGTAAGAACTGTGATTCGAACTTAAACTACTCTTAAAAAAGTGAATACTTGATTAATAAGTAATAATTCAAGTTCAAAGTAGTATATATATATATATATATATATATATATATATATATTGTGTTTCTTTTTTCTTTTCTTTTTTGTGTCATTATAGATCCACCTACTACGACTAAATTTAATTATTTAAGAACTGTGGAGGAAGAGAGATTTTGTTATTCCTATTCTTTAAACGTTGAAGAAATAATTTATTTAGTTGATTAGAGAACTTTAGCTATAGTTAGAAACCAATAAAAATGAGAACTTAATTGATTGTATTTGTTTAGTAAGCATGCTATTATGCCAATGGAAAGAAGTAATTGATGTTACATAGTTGGAATGTGATTGGGACTGGGATGTTTTCACTTAGTATTTTTCTTTCTTACTTTATTTATGCATAAATTGTAATATATTGTGAGTAGCAAATTATTGAATATCTCTCGTCATGTTTGTAAAATCTGATAGTTTATTACCCTTAAATATAGTAAATGGTTTCAATTGTGTGTGCAAGTACACACCTTAGTTATTGTAAGAGGGTGTAAGTAGTGTTGACTTGCAACCTTAACTTGCACCTAGACTATATTATGAAGTCGGGCTAATGTAAAATTTTAGGTTTAGATTCGGCATGACTTGAATAAATAGGTTTAAAATTTTGTATAAGCTCGGATTAAATAAAATGTTAAACCCAAGTTTGACCCGATTGTATTAAAAAATTATATTATTTTTATATAAAAATATTTTAAAAATATAATTCATCAAATACACTAAAAACATTAAAATAAAAATTTCCTAATAAATTGAAAATGCATTAAAAAAAGTTTTTGTACTTAACACTAAGATAGTTGCAAATTAGCAAGGAAAAGCATCTAAAAATAGTACTAAAATTAATAATAAAACAAGAGTTGTACAATATTCAAACAATAAAATAGTAGGAATATAATAGCAAAATAGTAGCAAAACAACATCAAAATGGCAGCAAAACAATAGTGAAAAATAAATTAGGGAAATTCAGGTCGGGCTCGAACCAAAAAAATCTTACCCGACGCTCGACCCATTTAGAAAACGGGCATTATTCTTTATCCAAACCTATTTTTGAGCCTATATTTTTGTCTAAACTATCTCACTTTTGGGATGGATTTTCAGAATTGAGCTAGTGACCTGGCCCATGATTAGATATACTTGAACTCTTATGAGAGGCGGAATATGGTTCTTATTTTGGAATGGACTTCATGCCCAAAATAGTGGGCCTAGGTGCCCAAGAAACGGCCTCATGGTGATTATGTGGGTCCTAAAACAGGCTTCTAAGCCCATCCTTGTTGAGCCAAGTTGAGGGCTTTGGTTTGGTCCGACCTAGCAATCGTGTCAAACACTTAAATGTCTTGATGTGGTTCGAAAATTTCTGTATCTAACTAAACGGATTTAATTCCATTTTACAGTCGATAATTGAAATTAATAATAATATTATGACCCAAAAATGTTAAAAAAAATTGTAAAATTTATAATAAATGGGTCGAAACATTGCCACGGTTCACTAAACACATTAGGTTTTCTATACTGCGAGTACCAGAAATGGAGGCTGAGGAACAAGACTCGTCCACCCAGTTGACTTGAAAATGAAATCCGAATCACCCATTACAAAATTGCTGGTTAAAATGGACATGCTTCATATGCGTGTCTTCCATTCTCATATCCGTAATTGTTTTCGATTTGCTTTGCATGGTAATAAAAAATTTGAAAAAATTGTAAGAGATAGAGAAGAACAGCAAAAAACCATTACATCAAACACTCAAATTAAATCTGCATAAAAACGTTACAATTAGCTAACAATAAATTAATCACAAAAGATAGTGGCTCCTCAAACCACAGTATATATTTTTGTTTTGGGAAGTATTCTTTTAGATTTAATATAAAATAAAATAAATATCCTTGAATTAATATTTATTACTTTATTAAAATAAATATTTTTATTATATCACACCATCTCAATTAAAATGAAAATAATATTATTAAAAGTTACTACAATTTGTAGTCTATGTATATATAAGTTGTAAAGAAACTTTTGAATCGGTAAAACATATTTTATTGTCCATTATATTATTAAATTGATATTAGACAATAATATTTTAGTATATTAATAAAATAATATTAATTAAAAATATATTTATTAGATAAATTCATAATAATATTGAAATAAATTTTGTATTCATATTCATTTACACTTATTATTTTAGATTAAATATCAATCAATAGATGTTATAGTTATATACTAATTAAAATGAAGATTTAGCACTATAAATAGATACATTAACACTAAATAATTGTGCATTTTCATTCAAGTAGCATTAAAGAAAATATCCGAAAAATCAATTTTAGTTGTTTTGCTAATCATCAAAAATGTTTGACTTCCATTTTAATTAATATGTTTGACTTTTATTATTATTTGATTATTGGTACTTTTATTATATCTATCAACTAATAGTTATTTATATAATGTAGATTAAATAGAGATTGCTAACATGGATAAATTAATTAAATCTCAAAAATAATTGAGTATATAGAATATCGATTGTCTTCTCTAAATATTGCAATTTGAGTTTCAACAGTGTTATTAAAATATTGTTTGTCTACTGTTCTTTTACCCATCTCCTAAGGATAAAGTCAAATCATAGGACGTTGCTTCTTTCTCTTAATTTTCCAAAAGGACGCCCCTTTAGATTTTTGGCAGGTTGGGTGGAGATCTTAATTTCTCGATTTTTGTTAAGGAAAAGTGGTGCTTCCAGAATAACATAGTTGAATCTCTGTATCATTTTACCTACAATATTAAAGACTGGAATTATTTAGTTTATGATCGTTTAGAGGTCTGTAAAACGAAATTGATGCAAAAATTTGCGAGTATCCAAAGGGCCTTAGAAGAATCAGATTCTGCTTACTTAAGTCTTTTATAATGACAGCTTCAGGAGGATTTGGAAGATGTATTTCACCATGAAGAGCTACTTTGGAAGCAGAAAGCAAGATGTGACTGGCTGCATTTTAGGGAAAATACTAAGTTCTTTCGTTCCCGTACGATTCAGAGAAAGAAGCACAACATGATCTCAGCCTTAAAGAATGATACTGGTGATTGGTTGTTTGAAGATAAGGATCTCCAGGCTGAGGCAATTAAGTTCTTCCAGAAGTTGTATATTGAATTATCGGATAGCATAACTTTTTTGCTTTCTGATTCTTTTCTTAAACTTGATCTTAATAATGAACTTTTCTTGGGAAAAGCAATTTTAAATGAAGAGATTAAGACTGCACTGTTTGATATGGCACTGTTTGATAAAATTCCCCAAGTAAATTTTTAAGTCCAATAGTGTCTCTCTAGTCTAGTTAGTTAGAATGTCTATTAGAAAAAGTCCCTGTTTCAATCCTACGTTTTCATCTAGCGGTCAAAACTTCTCTTTCATTGATTACTATAGAGATGGTTATAATCACATACTCATTTTACCTTGTTTATTAATATAAGGCATTGCCATTGTTATTTCAGCTTCTTTTTCTGTGTATATAAATAAACTGGTTAATAATAAAGTCCTGATAATAATATGATTATTCTTATAAAGGTCCTTAGTCAAGTATTATTGTGAGCTTGGACAATGACAATGCATTGAGACTAATGTGTAGTTGATTGATGACAAAGTGTTGTCATTGACATATGGATGTCAAAATCGATACATGAGTATGTGTTAAAACCCAACATACTGGATTGACTCACTATGAGTATGGTTCTAAGATTACTATATAATAGTCACAACATTGCTCATAGTGATAACTATGTATATTATCCTCGGACTTGAAATCATCATTATCCCAACATAGTGAGTTGTATATTTTGACATAATCAAACGTCTACCATAACAGGTTATACTATAAAGACTAATGTTGGGTATGCCATAATCTATGTAGTGGGATATGATTGATCAAGATAGAATTTGTCCCTTGTAACACCCCGAAATAGGGTCTAGGAGTTTTTAGGGTAAAATGGAAATTTTAACCTTAAAGTGTTCAGAATTTTGTGACATGATACATCGTAAATGTTTTCAACTATGATTTTTAGAAAATTAAATCAATTTCTGAAAATGAGTTCTAAATACCTTTAATTTTCAAAAGTGTATTTATTTGTAAAAAGGTCAAAAGTTTGAGTTTTATAAAGAATTTAATCAAATTTTAAAATTCACCATATATCTTCCTCAAACTAGATCTATTTTTATGTTATTCTTCTCCATCAATTGTTTGTGTCGTCCCTTTGTTCTCACAACTCTCTCAAAGTCCCAACTCTTCAAATTTGATTCCCAAATCATATTCTCATGATTTCCATCAACATTCAAGCCTTAAACCTCCATTAAATACCAAGAAAAACACTTAAAAATACCATAGTTTTCTCCATTGTCAAGCTTGTAAGTTTTTCAGGTTTTAGATCAAACGCTCGATTTTTTATCGTCTAAGGTAACGATTCAAATCCTAAATAATTTTAATTAAGCTTGTGAGTTTCAAGTTTGTTAGTCGAAATATCAATTTCATGAGGAATATAGCTTAAACTTGCATTTTGGTTAGTTTAAGTGAGTCTTTAGCTAAATGTTGATTGTGTTGTTGTGTGATTTACTTTGTTGAAGCGTTGGAATAGGTAAAACCTTCTACGAGTAGAGATAAAGGCAAGGAATAACTAGTTTGAGCTTTCAACTTTTTCGGCGAAAGCATAATTGGTGAGTGTTTGGAATAATTTCTTGTGGATATGATTCAAAGCATTATTTGAGAATTTAGTTGTAGCCTAAGTCCCTACTCTAAATTCCGAGTGTAAGCTTTCTATTTCTCTTATTTTATTTTTGGTTATTTATGTGATTATGATAATATTTATGGATTGATTATTATGATGCGATACTGTGATATGAGATATGTGTGATGACTATTGTGAATTGTATTGTGTTGTGGGCATGTTAAATATGTCGAATAATAGTGATGATGTTGTTTTAACAAAATAAATATGTAATGAAAGTGTGTAGAAACCTGTAAGTACGTATGTGTTGAATTATGAAATGTGATGCTAATGTAACAGGTTATGAATGTGATAAACTAATTTTAATACACTCATATATGGTTGGATACGTGATGGCTCAATGAGCTTTATTGTGGCACTTTAAATGCAATTAAATGTGAATCTGATAAGCATGCATTGTATACAAGTTGTGATGTGAATTGATAAATATGAACAGAGATGATGGGCATTAAATCAGTAATTAAAATTGTGTAATTGTGGATATTTTGGCCTTATGACCTTATGAGATCGTTGGATATAGTTGGCATGCCAAAGGATTATGAGTACTCATCTATATATGTTTTGTGATTTGGGCGTTGAGGCCTTGAGACATGTTGGAGAGATAAAGGAATGTAAGATATGTTCCATTCAATGGGACATGTTTGGTGTGTTGGAGAGTGATAGCTTATACTTCACTTTTGGGACATGATTGACTCTATGAGTCTATGTGATGTGTTGGAGATCCGTGTATCTGATGAGTGATGATAGAGCTCACTTTTACGTTTCATAACTCAAGTGTCAATTTATCTATAAAGATGTTTGAGTATTGTGATATATGTTTAAATGTGAATATGTTTACCATGTAAAAGAACTAGAAAATAATGCACAAGTAAGTATAAACACTACTGCAAAACAGGTTTTTAGCGGCGGTTTTAGCGGCGTTCGAATAGAAAACGCCACTAAAAATCGAATAGATTGAGTATTAGCGGCGTTTTTTAGAAAGCGCCACTAAAGATCGAGCATTAGCGGCGTTTTTAAGAAAGCGCCACTAAAGATCAAGGACTAGCGGCATTTTTAAGAAAGTGCCGCTAAAGATCTGAGCATTAGCGGCGTTTTTAAGAAAGCGCCGCTAAAGATCGAGCATTAGCAGCGCTTTCTTAAAAACGCCACAAAAAGATTAAGCAGAACCGTTTTACTTCAGTGGCATTAGCGGCGCTTTGTGGAAAACGCTGCAATAGCTTGAGTTTTAACGGCGCTTTTTTAAAAACGCCACTATAAATCTAAACTATTTTAAGGTTTATGGATTATGGGTTTAAGGGTTGGGATTTAAGGTTGATGGTCTATGTTTTATGATTTAGGGGTTTGGAGACTATAGTTAATGGGTTTAGGGTTTAAATTAATTAGTATTTTTAATTTATATATTAAATAATCTCTTATATAATTATAAAAGAGATAATATTAATATTAATATTTTAAAATTATAACAAATTATTTATTGAAAAATAAATAATAAAAAAGTAATGATTGATATGGATAGGTAATTATCTATTTTGGATAAGACCAAATTATAACAAATTAAATAAGGTCTTATTTTTATTTTGAATTGATTTTATTTTGATCATATCTAAAACCGACTTTATAAACAATATAAATTAACTACACTATTCACTTAGCCATGAGAAAGTTAATTTCATTTTAGTTACTTAATCATGAAAAGTTACACTTTGATAACTAAACTATTTAATTAGAAGTTTTCATTTAATTAAGTTACGAAGCTGTTAAAATCAATGTTATGGCTTTCTTTAAACAGTAACCCCTAACCTCTTAAATCAATAACCATTTAACCCCCAGACCCTAAATCTCTAATCATAAACCTTTAAAACTATAAACACTAATTAATTACTCTTTAAACACCAGACCCTAAATCTCAAATCATAAACCCTTAAGACTAAAAATGATAAACCTTAATCCCAACACCCTAAACCTTAAATCTCAAATCATAAACCCTTAAAACTCTAACCCGTAAACCCTAACACCCAAACCCCAATCCTTAAACCCCAAGCCCTAAAACTAACTTTTAAACCCATAAAATGTAGATCATAAATCCCAAACCCTAAACTATAACCCATAAATCATAAACCCTAAAATCTAAAAATAAATTTCATATGGATATTAAGTATATATATAATGATTTAATGTAAGAACAAAAACAAAACACACAAAAAAAAAAGAAATCTTTAAGTGAAATGGAAAAATTATTGCAAAATATTGTTGTTTTCAAGCATTCTTTTATATGTTAATTTAAAAATTATAAAAATATTTAAAAAATTAAAAATTAAAAATTAAAAATTAAAAATTTTATATTTAATATTTTAGTTCATATTTCAGTTAAAAGTTCAATATTTAAAATTTTAAAAAATTCTAAAAATAATAAACTCAAGACAAAAATTTTGAAAGAAAAAATAAAAAATGTTAAAATGAAAAAAAACAAAATTAAACAATAGTGGAAAAAATTTAGATATAGTGGCGTTTTTGATGAAAACGTCGCAAAAAGAACAATAATTTTTGGTTACCCGCTCATTACTCCCTCTTCTTCTCATCTCTGTCGCGCCCTAAATCCCCAAATAAAAGTTTATACTTATTCCTTTTTCCTTTTTACTCTGAAAATTTACCCCAAATTCGCCTCTTCTCTCCCTCGTCTCTGCAAATCGGTTTTTTCTTCTCATCTCGGTTCTCGCCACCATTAGTCTCCATGATTTTTCCGGATCGACCAGTATTCCGTGTCGATCGTGTTGACTCTGCATCTTGCACCTCAATTGCCGAGTCAAGGTAACGGCTTACCATCCCTCTTCTCTCTCGTATTTACAAATCAAGTTTCTTCATTCTCTTCTTATCTCGGTTCTCCCCACCGCCTCCATTGGTTTTTTTTGGATCTCGACCAGATATCTGGTGTCGGATCGTTAACATTCAATCTTGCATCCCAAATTACTCTAAGCCCGGGTAACGAAGCCTATACTTAGGCCTATAATTATGTTTCTCATAGTGTTGTCTTGATTCATTGGCTTTCTTACTTTATTTGCTTTTTGATATTGGGGATGGTTTCTTCATTCCAATGCATGTCAGAGATCTAGAATTTTGGATTTTGAAAGAGAAGTTTGTTTATAGTAATAATATTATACGTTTGTTGAATTAAGTATTACGGTATTTCTCAGTGTGTTTTGTTGGTAAGCACACCACAGTCAAGTATTCTTGTCACCGACTTTATACTCGTTTACGCCTTTTATTCTGGATATCCTGCTGAGGAGTTAAGATTTATTGCCAAAAATTAGTTCATTCATGACATTTCAAATAAGATTCTAAAATGATGCTTGCTACCTGCTAATGTAATATGGATGAATGTCAAAGATCAGCTTGATCCATAAGCTTGATTTTGTTCCAATGGTTTAGTGGAGCGAATTTGCAAATCTTGGACATAAGCATTGAAACGTGTAGTTGATTTAAGGAAAGGTTCTCTTGGGTGAAGACTAGTGATTGAAACAGAGATTTATGTCAATAATGGATGGTTAAACCAATATTTTTTTCTTGTCTTTGTCATGAAGGCTTTTGGTTAAGTCTTTTTCTAGTTATCTTGTTTTCAAGTGAGTTAGACGTGTTACTTCAGTTTTCTAATATTCTTAACACTGTACGATTGCTTTTCTGGTTCCCTTTAGACTTGTGTACATCTTAATTTGCTTTTCAAGCGATACATGTTGCAATATTTCTTCCTTGATTTTATTGCTGTGCTTCCATTACCACAGGTCTTAACAGTTGTTTCCTTCAGTATTCAATAGCAGAATGCTGCATATTATCATTTTTTCTAATGCATCTAACTCTCTGTTTCTTGCATTATATCTTTCTTTATTGATTTTTTTTCCTTCTCATGTATCCATGTTTGGTGAGCCACAATTTTATTTGTATTCCATCTGATATTGTAGTATTGTTCATTCTTACTTCTTGTTTTGCTTCATTATTGTCTGCTTTATGTGTATTAACTTTCTTTGTATACATGCTTCTTTTTTCTTTCACATTGACACACTCTTTACTGCATGTATTCTGTTATTTAAAGTGTGAAACACGGGAGCAACTGATAGTTTGTGTTGCATATATGGACTATGTTAAAGTAATTTTTTCATTGCATTTTTGTCTATCATCCTTGGCTACTGTTAATTCATATAGGTAATGCTTTGAACGCATGTAGGGCAAGGCCAATATAAATATTCTCAATTCCTAATACAGAATGAATATAACATCCATAGGATTTTTTAAGTGAAAATCTAGTTGAATATTGTTTTCCTTCAAGTGCTTACTATGCTGATTATGGATGTCCAAGTTAAGATTATATGTGCATTGTCATATTAGGGAGTAGTAGTTAAATCTACCTGGGAATAATGTTGATGAGCTATCATTGCTGCATGACATCCTAGTTGCAACGTGGCTGATCAAAAGCACCTGCCGTTTTCTCATTATTTTGTTCATAAATGCATATTGTTGTTTGCCGATTTCTTCATGGTTCAAATGGTTCAGATGTGCTAGCAACAAAATAGGCCTTGCTTTTCATCGTCTTGTTTCAGTATATCCCTCGATTTCTTAGAGTTATACACTTAACATTAGAAATGAAAAGGACAACAGTGTCTTTCTTTGAAACTGCTTGAAATTTGGAGGCGCATATTATTTGGTATTATATATGCTTTGTATTCATGTAAGTCCCTATCAATATGCATCTTTATTGCACTAATAAAACCTGTTGTTATTTGTTCTCCACTTCTTTGATTTAGGCCATCTTTTGATTTCTAGGACACAATTTTCACTCTAATCTGTTCTTTAACAAATATGATTACTTGTGTAATTATATTTTGATCTGTGTTTTTTTTTTTGGATGAATGATTCAAATAGGTACCTTTTTGTTGCTATTGTAGGCTTACTGAGTTCACACCAGGCTGAAGAGATTTCATTGATTATAGTGGAAAAGTACTTCAGCTCACTTCCCGGGCTCATAATTAAACCTGAATCTTTTGTTATTACTTGAATAACATACTTGAGTTTAACTACTACATTTTTTAATTGCCTTGTTTTTTTATTTGTTATTACTTGAATAACATACTTGAGTTTAACTAATACAATGTTTATGTTAAGATTAAGTTGGTAAAAGACCTATTAAACTTGTGGTTGGGATGATAAGAGAAGAGTAGATATGATGCACCTAAGCCATAAACCCTATACCTTGTATAATCTCAAACAGAATTTGAAAAAGAAATAGGAAACATTGCTTTTGCCCTGTCATCGTTCACTTGCCAAGTGTGATATTTAACAGTACTGCTTATTATAATCTCAAACATGCATGTTTGAGCAACATTGCAATATTGATGACCTTGAATACCAAATACTACTTTTGATGATGAACCAGCTCTACAACTTACCTAAATAAATTCATCTATGGTCCATCAATTCACTATTAAAATATTTGGGACCTAATACCATTAGCACATTCATGCAACTTTCTTGAGATAAGAAAACTTGTCTTCTATGATGATTGCCAAGAGTGCTTTTTCCATAATCTATAGCATGAAACTATTTTGATGATGCACTTAATGCAAAAATTGAAGTTTTGGGCATGATTGGAGTTATTAGATGATTACTTTAAGAGAGCTTTCCCGTTTTACTAGCATTACTTAATTAGAATCTATTTCGACTTCATAGTTTATGGAGTCTTTAGCCATAGCAAACTTAGATTAGAGAATTAAATCTTAGCTGCTTTTAAGGTTCTAAGACAAATGTTTCACTAAAAATTGAAGACATCTACATATATGAACTAGTATAGTAAAAAGCTGCAGTGATAGTGTGGGAATATTTGCAGGTGAGAAGCTGCCCATTGTGATATTGAGAGCTGAGCTTGACCATTTGGCTTCCCCAGCAGTTTTAAAACAGTTAAATGACATATTAAGTGCAAGGTAAGAAGCCCCTATGCCTTGTATCATACTGTCTGCTTGTTATCTAGAATAAATTAGATTTCTTTGATTTGTATTGTTAATATAGATATACATCATTGTTATTTTTTGGTCCAGTCATGTGGAAGTTTTTTAATGTTATTTGTTCATTCAAGTTTCTCAAAATATTTGGTGTGGTTTTTCTCATTCTGTATTGGTCATTCTATAGTCCTTTTTAGTTGGTTTAGAAATATATTTGGTTTGATTACAGATTTAAAGCTTTATCACTCTTATCAATCACTTTCCAACTCCTTGATCGCCATGTTTGCCAAAGGTAAAGTCATTGATTATATACATAAATTCTGATTACATGATTAATTACATGATCAATGACTTTTGTCGAAACAAATTCTGATTCTTGCTTTATGGTGGCATTATTAAAAATTTATCTTTCCATATCATAATTCAAAGAGATCAGACAATGTGCTTTGACATATGTAGCTTTGAGGGTCGTATAAGTGATTTCCTTACTGGCCTAACTTTGGCTTACAGGTGCATATTTGGCTTTCTATTCTAGTGTTTTGGATTCTCTGGCGGTTGAATTGAAAGCATCAAAGGACTTCTCTAAGTTATATGCAGGCATTGCAATACTTTGGCTTCATCAATGAATATTGTTTTAGAAATAGTAATACTTTGTGAGTGTGTCTGTGTGTGTTTTTTTTATGTATTAAATTACATATTGAATCAATGTTTATGTATTAAATTTAAATTCATTAATTTTTTTAATAGAAAATTTTTATATTTTGATAATGAATTTTATTTTTTTATATTTTTCATGACCTTTATAATATTTTATTTTTTTTAATTTTATAACCTTTAGCGGCGTTTTTGAGAAAAGCGTCTCTAAAGGCCATGACCTTTAACGGCTTTTGTGGTAAAAGCGCCACTAAAGGCCATGACCTTTAGCGGCGTTTGTGAGAAAAGCGCCGCTAAAGGCCATGACCTTTAGCAGTGTTTTTTAAAATAAACGCCGCAAACTTTTGTGGCGTCGTCTATAGAGGCGTTTTTTGTGGCGCTTGTAAAAGCGCCGCAAAGAGTTTTAGCGGCGTGTAAAAGCACCGCTAAAGGCCTAAAAAACGCCGCTAAAAGTCAGTTTTGTTGTAGTGAAAATGACATTATAGTTGGAATTGTTGAGGTCATGCACTATGGTTGTTTCATTGATGCTTGATGAATAGTTTGTATGGTAGTTGTTCTAGGCATTTAAGCTCACCCACTCTTTTCTTAAAACCCTTGTAGTGTAGTGAAGTGCCAATGTGAGCCGTGTGGTTCCAAAGAGTGATCTAAGCAAGTCCTTTTCTGTTATTTCATAGGTGTTATTGTTATTTATTTTTGTTTTAGGTATAGGGCAATGTGGTAGACTTTTACTAATATTTGCCATAACGATTTGGATGCTCCATAGACTATCTATTCCTAAGTTTATGAGATCCATTTCGTATTAAGTTGATTATAGCTCGAATTTACTTTTCAATGTTTGAGACTAGTATTATGGCCGTTTTGATGTTTATTTGATGACGATATGATAGCATGATGAATTGGTAAAAGTTAGAATGATTTTTATGCTTAAGTATGTCGTATTTTTCTAGTCTGGAGTAGAGGTATTGATATTTGTGTTTTTAAAAAGATACATCTATGATTTTTAAATGTGCAGGAAGTCAGAATCGTAGATTGGTATCTATACCATATCACGAGTATTGATACTCAGGGTAATTTTATCAATACTTTTGCAAAGGAACCGATATTTTTTTGAGGCTTTGATTTTAGACGAGAAACATAATACTAATTTGGCATTGATTTTACAAGCAGTGTCAATACCGTACCGGGAAAATATCGATACCCTTGTCCTAGTGTCGATACTTTCGTGATTGTCTTGGTAATTTTACTAAATGGTCCTAATGCATGTTTAATTACTATTATAAGTTTATTTAAAGTATGTTTGACATGTTTTAATGATGGTTGATATATGTTTGACTCCAAATTTATAAGATTGCTGATAAAAAGGACAATTTCTTAATAATGTGACAATTTACTATGAGTATGACATGAGACGGTGGTGTGACATCCTGATATTCGGGCTTGGTGACCAGGCCGGGTATATGGTATTACATCTCTCCTACATAATGGGAGCAATATCTTAGGCCTCTTGTTAGAGTGAGACTAGAAATGCATGGCCATGCTTGAATAAGTTGATATGAGATATCACACTTATTTGTTTATTGAAGTCTACTCAAAATATGAAGAAATATGAGATTGGACTATACAAGTGTGAATATTCCTTGACTTATGTTCAATTTAGATATTAAGAATAAAATGATATAATATATGAAAAGATTATCATAAAAATGTTATGTCGAATCACCACTTCTTGTAACTTGGGTAGCAATGATGCATTGCTAGATGTCACTCATTGTTTGTAATATTAGAAATGTTCTAATATGCTACTAATGTTACAAGAGCCTACAGGGTCGTATCTTATAGTTGAAGCCAACAAAATCCTAATACATTTGGTATTGTATTTAGCTGTCACATAGGTTAAATCAATTATTGAATTGATTTAATTTGATAGTTAAATATTGAGCACGTTATATGTACAAACTTATTGTACACAAGCAGAGAACATAGATAAAATTAATATATGAATTTGATTCATACAAAATATTAATTGAATATAGTTTCTTGAAATTATAAATATAAGCAGTTATAATAATTTCGGTCAAAATATAAAAGGACATGAAAATTGTTATTTTTTGGAAAGAATATAATTTTATTTCAACTTTCTATTTGTTTCATTCAAAAATAAGGAAATAATCCTGTTTTTTCCTATTATGTGATATCAAAGAAAAATAAAAGGAATATGAATCCCTTAGTGTGTGAGGGTTACAAGTTAACACACACACACAAAAAAAAAAGGTCTAGTAGCCGTTCTTAAAATTTTTTTCTGAAAAGTTCAAGAGAATTTTGTTGTTCGTTCTTTGACTAGGTGGATTACGTAGAGGCCAAGACATTATTGTTGCGGCTTGGAACTGACGTCTTCGAATGGAATCCTATCAACAACCTTACATATCATTTTTCAGTTTTGAAATGTATATTTTTTAGCCTTTTTGCAACCCGATTCGTTCCTCGTACATGGATCATTGGTTGACAACCACCAGAATAATTTTTCCACTACGCCACGAGGATACTGGTGATCCAACTTAGAATTTGTTTGACTTTTTAAAAATTCGTTCACCAACATTTGCTAATCTTGTTCGAGCATTCTATTCAAATGCTAGACTCGAACATGACAAAATGAGTGAGACTGTCGTTGCTATTAACTCTTTTCTTATGAACGCTCCTATTCGTCTCACTATGGAACACTTTAGTGAACTTTTAAAACTCCCTCTCAGTGGTGAATCGAATGAGAAAGGCCTTTACAATCCATCCTTGAACGTTCAACGCACGTATGCATTTGAGCTCAATGTCCATGATCGTATTGTGCATCTTATTATCACATGGACATTGTGTCATATTTCAAAACATGTCGTTCTTTGATATATTGTCTATTATTTAATGACATTACCAAGCAAATTGGCAACTAGATAACACTCTCACCTCGCTTTTTGGCACGTACTTGTCATATATTTTTACTCGCCCAAACATCCTAACCAATGTCGATCCTCCTTTGTCCGTTAAACTTCAACTTATTAGCTTTGCTGCATTTCATCGAGCTAATTGTAAAATGGATACTCTTACCGGAAATTGGGTTAAGGTTGACCATCTTAATCCTCAAAAGGTTGATAATGAAGGCCTTGAAGAAAAGCATAACGATATTCCTCTTGCCGAGCAGGCCCCACCACCGACTTCTTTATCTACTCAACCATCTGCTCCGTCTTACTCTGACGACTTAGCTGCTACCATCTTTAGCATTGTCCTTCTTTGATTGAGGGGTTTAGAGGTTTCCATACTCGAATAGATGATGTGTTTTATCAAGTTAATAATAATGTTAGTGGTCTAGACTCTCGGAGGATGGAGGAAAACATTGTATATCTTATGTCTCAATTCCCTCCTCCTCCTCCTCCTGAAGAAAACTAGGGTGCATATATTTTTTTTCACGCATTTTCATCATTTCATTGTATATTTACCTATCATTATGTTAGAACGTTAATGCTTATCTTGGTATTGTGTTTGCAGATACTTGATGGTTTCTTTTGGTTTATTAATGTTAGTTTTTTGTTTTCATATCTTTCAATTTTTATTTTTGGACTAACAACATTTCTCTCTTAAAGCTTCCTTAGTGATTTTTTTTTATATAACAAAAAGGGGAAAAGAGAAGAGTAAGGTAAATTCAATTGGTATTTGGTTGATTATTTTTATGACTAATCTTTTAATGCCAACATTAAAGTGACCAATTCTCAAGTCATTGCTTTTAAATTCATAAAATTAAACCATTGATTCAAATTGAACTCTAATAAGAAAAAATAACACATTCAAAAACAAATTTACCGAAATGTTTTGTTATATCAAAAAGGGGGAGATTGTTAAACTAGATTTATTTGATATTTTTTTGCTATAACAAACAAAATGTTTTTGAATAAAATTTATTTTTAAACAAATAAATTATTAAGTTCAAAGAATAAAAATTATTTCAAGACTTTCAAATATCTTAGAAAATGTTTTGAATACTTAGAAAATTTTGGACAAAGTCCAAAAACTGTTTTAAACTCTTGAACTCGATAGAAACAATTTTAAATCACTTGAAAAATTGCTCTCCAAGAAAAGTATTGATGTTTTTCAAAAATTATTGATACCTGTATGATTTTTATCGATACCAAAGTTGCTTAGTCTCTTGAATAAAAAATTGAACAAAAGTAATAAGTATCAAAACTTTTCAAATGATATCGATACCTATTAAATTTTTACCAATACCATCTTTTTATATCGATACCACTTTTGCATTCTATTTTTATGAATTTTCAAACAATGACAAAAAGTATCGATACTCATTAAAATTATATCCAGGGGCGAAGCCAAGAGGGCTGGCATGGGCCCCGGCCCCCCTTAAAATGTAAATTTACTCTTTTGGCCCTTAATTTTTTTTAAAAAATTTTAAATTAGTAAAGGTAAAATTGCACTTTGGCCCCCTAAAAGTTATAAAAATTTGATTTAATCCTTTACAAATTATAAAGATATAAACTATAAAAAATTAAAATTTTATCCGGCACCCTTAAATATTTATTCAGGCTTCGCCCCTGATTATATCGATATATTTTACCAAGTATCAATAAATCATCTGTTGTATAGTTGAAAACTAACATTAAATGCTACTAGAACCAATACTCGTAAAAAATGTATTGATACTTTTTGTTACGGATGAATTTAATGATCTAGTATTTTTTATCTCCAACGACTCTATTTATTTCCTCAACAACTACAATGGTTAAAAATGAAATAGAGGATATAAATATAGGCTTCTAAATGGCATACAACAAGAAGAAAGAATATTCAAGCAAAAAGATCAATGAAACAACCTATGTGTCAAATATTTCATACTTTTCTTTTATACACTTGTGAGCTTCATTGTTGTTCTATTAGCTCAAGTGTTTTTTTTTTTTTGTACTTAATTTACAAACACTTTGATATTGTAAAGATTGCTTATTTGTTTTCTTCTTTGTATCTCTTTAAGAAGGTTTGCGTCTTAAGGTTTGGGTAAAAATCGTAGGATAGTTTGTAAAGTTAAATATAGTCCTTAAAATTTATGAAATTAGTGAATTTGAGAAAATTCTTAGTTATGAAAAGCTAAAGTAGTAGAATAAGTAATTGGGGTTGAACCACTCCAAATTTTTTTGTTAATTTTTCTATATTTTCTCTCTAACTTTAATAAAATTTTTAAAAGTCAATCCACCCCTCTCTTGACAATTTCGATTTAATTATTTAAACTAACAATTAGACTTATTCTATACTTCAATTTATAATATACTATATTGCTCATAATTGCTATTAGTAATACCATTTTCTTAAAAAATTATTGAAATTAGATATGAAGTAAGGTAATCTTTGGTGTCGAAACCGTCTTTTTAAAATTTTAAATTTAATGAAAAAAACGGGGAATCGACTTTTTGAAAAACAGAAATAGAGTCGCCACTAATCTTTTGTTCAGGTGTGATTCGATCACCTAATAAGTTTTGGTCGTTTTAATAAAACATTTTGGCTTACTAAAACAACGATTTTGGTCTTCGAAATTTGAGAAAGCGGGTTCGGGAGTTGGTTACATATGAGGAAGGATAAGCACCCTCATTACACCCAAGATTGGTACCAAATCGATTAGATACTGTCCTTATGTCTGAGATTTAAAAATATTTTTGAAGTGCGGTCCCTTTTAATAACATTTGAACAACCCGAGTTGGTCATCAAAATCCTCTTGCTTAAGAGGAATATGGCATCACATCCAGCACGACAGGACATGATCCTTTATACCCTTGAAAACGTGATAAATTTTGACTTCCAAAAATTTATATGTTGAAAACCTCAAAAGGATGCCCGATTATTTAGTCCAACGAGAAAATCAAAACCCAACACAGTAGGGCACGACTCATCGAATTTCTAGATATCAGACATTGCCTTATTTTAGAATTTAGAGAGCATGAGTAAAATTCTAAAGGAATATTCAATTATTTTGGACAAACAGGAAATCGCAACCCAGCACGATAGGGTACGATTCCCCGAATTACCAAACATTGAATATTACCTTCGTTTTGAAGGGTTTTAGGAAACATGAATGAAATTCTAAAGGGACATTTGATTACGTTGAGCAAACGAGAAATTGCAACCCAACACGTTAGGGCACGATTCCGCGAATTGCCAAATATCGAACATCGCCTTCGTTTTAAAGGATTTTTAAAAGAATGATTATAAAAATAGCTTAAAAAGCGTTAATGCGACTTGAAATAAAACGAAATTAATCTTAAGGATTTGGATCTTATAAATTCAAATTTCATAAATCAAGTGGAAAACGATGATATGGGATAATACACACATGAGATACAATCAATTAACAAACTAAAAATTAAGTATAGCTAACTTAAAAAATGTAACCCGATTGCAATCATCACGAACGATGGAGAAGGGGAAACCTTAATGCTGTCGCCACTCAGCCATGGCTTCATCATCACGAACGATGATTGATGGCCTCCGATGGTGCCCCTTTTCTCCCCTGTTTCGAGTCTGGCGCTTAGGTCTGCCAATTTTGGCCTTGAAGTCTGCTCAAACTTTGATGTCGACGAAGATGATGGACCCCGGTGGCTCACATACGAAGGTAAGTCTTCGTTTTTATCTCCTTTTTTTTTGTAAAAAGAAAAGAAAACGGGCTAGATCCGAAGATGAAAAATAATTTTCAGAAGAAAAAAAGGCAGAACATATGAAAACAATTTTCAGAAGAAAAAAAGGCAGAACATATGGCGTTCGAAATCACCTCTTAATCAGTTGCTTTTTTTGTATTACATATTGTGCGTTTATTGCCTCTGTTTTCGTAACCCATTACAAAGAGGAAATCTCTTGGCTTTATAGCCGAAAAGATAGAAAAAAATAAAAAGAAATAAAAAAATACAATTTTTGCTCCTATCTGTTGTTGTCATTTTTCTGTATTTACAAGTACAAAGTCTTTGTCTTTGGCGTATGGAGTCATGGAGTGGAGTCTTGGAGGTAGTGGCGATCGTCTGTGTGAGGTCGAAGTTGAACCTTTGAAGGCTGCAGTACTAAACAAAGGCTAGGGTTTTTGAAATTTGGTTTAGGTATTGGGCCTATTGGGCCAACAGGGTTATGGGTTAGAGATGGGGCTGATTGGTTTTGCAAACGGGCTTGTAACTAGGCTATTGAATTTGGGCTATTTGTAATAGTTTTGGACTGTTATAAGATTTAAATTTTAGTCTTGTATTTGGATTAGATTTTGGTTAAGTTTAATATTGGACTTTTATTATTGGGTTTTTATTTTTATTTTTTTGTTTTTGGTTTGTTTGTAACGGGCCGGGCAAATTTGGCCCACTACAGCTGCCCTTTTTTGCTCACTGTCGTGTAACGAGAATAGAGTAAAGACTATAAATGGGTCAATTTTGTCAGGACCTATTGAGTCTCGACTTCTTGGCGCTTGTTTTCTTCAAGTAGCTTCAATACGCTCCACTGCAACTTCAGAGAGGTATGGTTCGTGTATTTTCATCCTGCTCTATTGCAACTTCAGATAGGTAAGGATTGTAACTTCGATCTGTTCCACTGCAACTTCAGGGAGATAAGATAGTGGCTTAAATCTGCTTCACTGCAACTTTAAGAAGATAAGATTCACCGTTTTCGATCTGCTCCACTGCAACTTCAGGGAAACAAGATCTACAATCTTCAGCCTACTCCACTACAACTTTAGGGAGCTAGGATGGTAGCTTAAATCTACTCCACTGCAACTTCAGAGAGACAAGATTCTCCATCTTCGATCTGCTCCACTGCAACTTCAGGAAAACAAGATCTACAATCTTCAGCCTACTCCACTACAACTTTAGGAAGTTAGGATGGTGGCTTAAATCGGCTCCACTGCAACTTCAGAGAGACAAGATTCGCCGTCTTCGATCTGCTCTACTGTAACTTTAGGGAAACAAGATCTACAATCTTCAGCCCACTTCACTACAACTTTAGGGAGCTAGGATGGTGGCTTAAATATACTTCACTGCAACTTTAGGAAGACAAGATTTGCCGTCTTCGATCTGCTCCACTGTAACTTTAGGGAGACAAGATCTGTAATCTCCAGCCTACTACACTACAACTTTAGGGAGCTAGGATGGTGGCTTAAATCTGCTTCACTGTAACTTCAGGAAGATAAGATTTGTCGTCTTCGATCTGCTCCACTGTAACTTCAAGGAGACAATATCTGTAGAACCAATTTCATAGGCTTATGCGTATGTCAAATAATTAGGATGCTATGATCGAAATGAATCAAATGTTCCTAACTAGATATGGTGCTTATGTCAGATAATTAGAATGCTATGATCGAAATGAATCAAGTGCTCCTAACTAAATGAATGATTATGAATGTAGAAATGTCATGAGAGTAATTCATTTTTAAATGCTTGAGGTATCAATGCTCATATTACATCTGGGTTCTATCATTGATGCGCTATAGCGTCTTCTTGCTTAGCCGTTATCTTTGACAGAGAATTTGAAGAAATAGTCACAATTTGGACTATTCTTTTTCCAATGTTTCCCATTTTTTAGTCTGGTTAATTCTGACTAGTGGCCCTGTTTCAGGTCCTTGTACTATTTAGAAACCTTCCAAGGTAATATGCATAACTTCTTTTGTGTGAATATTAAAAGTCCAAAAATCGTGATTTCAACAAAATGCTTGAAAGAGACTATCATAATGGACAAGATGGAATTTTATTGAGCAAAACTCGAAGTGAATACATTAAACAGGATAGCAAGTCTGCTAAGGCACAAAATAAAATGAGGAAAAAAGGTACTCCAGATATTGCAGCACGAGCTTCACTATTCTAATTTCTCAAAGGCTCATTCGAACTAAATGTGTGTTCAGGAGATCCCACGTATTTTGTTGATGCTTCAAGGAGTACTGTTCTTCCCTCTTGTTAATTTTGGGAGTACAAGACTACCACATGTTCAAAATTTGAGCTGCCCATTTTCGGGTTTTCAACTCAAAAACCCCTTTGGTCTCAAAGCGTCCTTTGCGGGTTTTCGCCTTATCCTCTCTCTTTTTATTTTTAGGGATTTAGGGTGCCCTTTATGGGTTTTCACCTTAGCCTCTCCCTCTTTAGGTAAAATACTTCTTGACGGAATCTAAATTTACAGGATTGGACAAGTTTTTACCATCCATCTCGACTAGAATCAATGCTCCTCCGGAGAAAGCTTTCTTCACCACGTAGGGTCCCTCCCAATTAGGCATCCATTTTCCTCTAAAATCTTTCTGTATGGGGAGGATCTTTTTCAAAACCAGGTCTCCCTCATGGAATTCCCTTGGGTGGACCTTTTTTTCATAAGCCCGCATCATTCGTTGTTAGTACATCTGGCCATGACGGATAACTATTGGCCTCTTTTCCTCAATCAAGTTCAATTGATCATATCAAGACTGAATCCACTCTGCTTCATCCAACTTTAGTTCCGAAAACACTCAAAGGGACAGGATCTCGACTTCGATTGGAAAAATCGCTTCCATTCCGTAGACCAAAGAGAAAGGCGTTGCCCCAGTTGAGGTTCTGACTGATGTTCGATAAGCAAAGAGGGCAAATGGTAACTTCTCATGCCAATCTTTGTAGGTCTCAGTCATTTTCCCCACAATCTTCTTGATGTTCTTATTGGCCGATTCCACTGCCCTATTCATTTTTGGTCGATTTGGTGACGAATTGTGATGTCTGATCCTGAATTAACTGCAGTCTTCCGCTATCGTACTATTGTTCAGATTTAATGCATTGTCTGATATGATCCTCTCCGACATTCTATATCGATATATGATCTCTTTTTTTAGGAATTTACTCACTGCCGACTTTGTAACGTTGGCATATGAAGCGGCTTCTACCCATTTGGTGAAGTAGTCGATAACCACAAAGATGAATCGATGCCCATTAGAAGCTTTCGGTGATATTGGTCCAATCACATCCATGCCCCACATAGAGAAAGGCCATGAAGAAGTCATGACATGCAGCGGCAAAGGAGGCACATGAATTTTGTCTCCATAGATTTGGCATTTATTACATCTCTTGCCGTAATTGACATAATCTCCTTCCATAGTGGACCAATAATACCCGAATCACATAATTTGCCTAGCCATTGTAAAGCCATTAGCGTGTGTCCCACAAACGCCTTTATAGACTTCTTCTAAGATTTTCTTAGCCTCTACAGCGTCTACGCATTTTAATAACACTTGATCCTTTTTTCTTTTGTATAGGATTCCCCATCTAAAACATAGTCAATGGCCAATCTTCTTAACGTCTTTTTGTCATTCTCGCTTGCTTGGTCCGGGTACTCACGATTCTTCACGTATTGCAATATATCATGATACCAAGGGTGATCATCTTTCTCTTCATCTTCCTCAATATTGTAACAGTGGGCCAGAATTTTATAAATGCTCATCCGGATGGGTTTGACATCTTCTTGTTTATTCACCTTGATCATGGAGGCTAAGGTGGCCAAAGTATCGGCCATCTGATTTTCATCCCGCCGAAGGTAACAGAAGGTAATGTCATCGAACTCTTTAACCAATTGAAGGACTAATTTTCGATAATCGACCAACTTGGGATCCCTGGTCTCCTGTTCTCCCTTGAATTGATAAATCACTAGCGCAGAATATTCATACACCTCGAACACTTTAATCTTGCATTCTATGGCTGCACGGATACCCATTATGCACGCTTCATATTCCGCCATGCTATTTGTACAATCAAAATCCAATTTACTGGTGAATGGATAATGATCTCCGTTTGGGGATACTAAGACTGCCCCGATTCTATTACCCACGGCATTTGATGCGCAATCGAAGTTTAGTTTCCAAGAAAGTTCTTTCAGAGCACCTTCTTCAGTGGTCGCAACACACATCAGGTCTTCATTCGAGAAATCGAAGTTCAAAGGCTCGTAATCTTCTAAAGCTCTACTGGCCAGAAAATCTGCTATTGTACTCCCTTTTACTGCTTTCTAGTTTACATAGACTATGTCGAATTCAGATAGCAGAATTTTCCATCGGGCCATCCTTCCATTCAAAGCTGTCGACTCCATCATGTACTTTAAAGGGTCCAGTTTTGAGATAAGCCAAGTAGTATGGTACAACATATACTGCCTCAGCCTTCGAGTTGTCCAAATTAGGGCACAACACAGCTTCTCTATCTGCAGCTACCCTGTCTCACAGTCAGTGAACTTTTTACTAAGATAGTAAATAGCCCTTTCTTTCCTTCTTGACTCGTCATGCCGACCCAGTACGCATCCCGTAGAATTCTCAAACACCGCCAGATACAATATCAATGGCTTATCGCGGCTAGGTGGCATCAACACTGGAGCGTTGGATAAGTACCGTTTGGCCTTGTCGAAAGCCCTTCGGCATTCTTTATCCCATTCACCTGGGTATTGTTCTTGAGGAGGCGGAAGACAAGGTCACATTTCTCAGTTAATTGTGAAATGAACCGAGCAATGTAATTTAATCTTCCTAGAAAACCTCGAACCTCTTTCTGTGTACGTGGCGGAGATAGCTCTTGTATGGCTTTGACTTTGTCAGGATCAATCTCAATCCCTTTTTCACTAACCCCGAATCCGAGAAGCTTTCCAGACTTAGCTCCGAAAGTACATTTGGCTGGATTGAGTTTTAACTGGAACTTCCTCAACCTTAAGAACAACTTCCTAAGGACTTGTACGTGCTCTTTCTCAGTTCGGGACTTTACAATCATATCATCGACATAAACTTTAATTTCTTTGTGTATCATATCGTGAAACAGGGTTACCATGGCCCTTTGATATGTTGTCCCCGTATTCTTTAGCCCAAACGTCATCACCTTGTAGCAGAACATGCCCCACATGGTTACAAATGTGGTCTTCTTCATGTCTTCAGGATGCATCTTGATTTGGTTATATCTGGAGAAACCATCCATAAATGAGAACAGTGAGTGGCCTACCGTGTTGTCCACTAAGGTGTCAATATGAGGTAGTTGGAAATTATCCTTCGGGCTGGCTTTGTTCAAATCTCTGTAGTCTATACACATTCGCACTTTTCTAATTTTCTTAGGGACGGGGACGATGTTGGCTACCCAATCTAAGTATTTTACCACCTTTAGAAATCCAGCTTCAAACTGCTTTCAAACCTCTTCTTTTATTTTTAGCAAGACGTTGGGCCTTATTCTTCGGAGTTTTTGCTGAACTAGCTTACATTCTTCCTTTATGGGGAGTCGGTGCACCACAATATCAGTGTTCAACCCGGGCATATCCATACGAAGACATCTTTGAATTCCTGAAGTAATTCAATAAGGTTTCGCTTCATCTCCATGGTGATACAAGTCCCGATCTTCACACATTCAACTAGTTCATTGTGAGGTAGGATTTGTTTCTCGTCTTGTTCTACCATCCTCAACAAATCAGGAGATAAGTTACAGCCTTGGTCATCTTCGAAATCCTAAGAATCCTCCATACACACATCTCGCTCAAAAGGAGATTCTGAGCCACTAGCAGTGTCACTCGTATCATTGATATCTGGGGACCTGTTATGAGAATGAAGGAAGATACAAAGAATCAAAAGAATTTAAGAACACTTATCTGTATGGTATGATTATGAACGAAGAATGAAAGAATATTTAGAAGAATGTTCGAAGAACAAAAGAATCTGAAAGTAATCGTTTGTATGATTATGAATGAAATTGAGAGAATGAAAGAACATCTGCTCAAAATGATAATAACTGTATATTTTGTTGAAATAACATTTTTAAACATCAGTCTATTTCACAAAAGATTCTTATTACTCCTAGGCCTAGAGTAATAAGTGTGTTTTGGACATTAATCTGAATCAGTTCTAAAAACTACAGGATCTCTTCCACAGTCCAGTTATCCAGAACACTTCCACGTATGTAGGGGCAAATTCCCGACAAATTTTCTCTTCCAGTCCCTTCTTCGTATGTGGCGTTGATGTCCAAGCTTTCCAACCTTTCTTCTATGGCTCCTTTCATTGGCGTTTCTCTCTCGGGATGAATGATTCCTCCGGATACAAAAGTTTTCGATATATGGGGGAATATCATTGGCTCCCATTTGATTTCCTCCTCCCTTGACCGTGCTCTCCTTCTTTCTTGCTTCTTTTCCAGCTCCTTTCTCCTTTGTCTCGCATCTGGCTTAAATCCTAAGCTGAAACAGTCTCTCTTGTCCTTCAATACCGGCGTTTCAATCCTTCATTGGAGATGTCTCCCAAGTATTTTTCTGGGTAGGGCCCTTTTTCCAACCATCAACTGTAGACTTATCCTCGTAGTTTTGGACAATTTTGGCATCAGAATCTTGCTTCCCTTGGCGATGAACGTCGCATTAACAAACTCTAAAGACCGAAATGAGCATTCGATTGCTTCGTCATCTGTCTCCAAATAGGGCGCATTATTGCTTACAGTTGCAATGATATCCTCTTCAGTATTGATCGTTATCAACCGCCCTTCTGATACCAGCTTCAACTTTTGATGCAACGATAACAGCACTGCCCTAGCTGAATGTATCCAATGCCTCCCCAATAAGCAATTGTATGAGGGCTTGATATCCATCACTAGGAAATCCACCTCATATGTGTCTAGCCCGATCTGAAAAGGTACCTTGATTCTGCCCATCACCCTTCTCTCCATGCCATCGAATGCTTTCACTATGTTCTGGCACTCTTTCATGTAAGAGCTGTTTATAGGTAATCTGTTTAGCATAGTCAATGGCAGGACGTTCAAGGCCAACCCATTGTTAATCAGTACGCCTGGCAGCGTATACCCCTTACAGCGCGTGGTAATATACAAAACTTTAGTCTACCCCATGCCACCAAGTGGTATCTCCTCGTCATTGAAGAAGATATAATTATCGGCATTTATGTTGCTGACCAAGCAGTCCAGCTTGTTGACAGAGATATCATTGGCAACATATGTTTCATTCAGGACTTTTATCAGCGCGCTGCGGTGGACTTCCGAACTCAGGAGTAAAGCCAGCACAAAGATACGAGTTGGTTGTTTACGTAGCTGTTCCATCACACTGTACTCACTTTGTTTTAATAATTTCAAAAACTCCTTAGCCTCCTCCTCGTTAACTGGCTCATTAACAAGAATTCAGATTTGGTCGCTCTTTCCTTTATATCTTCGACTACTGGGGCTTTTCCTTTTAAGGGTTGTGCTTTCTCGCTTGCTATATCGTAACGTCTCCCGCTACGTGTATAGGAGCCCCTATCTTGGTCCTCTTTTGAAGTGTCAACCAGGCTTTCCTTTCCTAGAATCATCACGTTACAATCATAATTTCATGAGACCTTTCTGCTGTCTTTATAGGGGAAGACTGCAGGTCTCTAGATTATGACCCTCGGTGGCATTTGTATTCCAACTTCATTATTTTTGGGTCGTGATATGATGACCACGGGATAGTTAGCTGTTTGATTCTACGCCGTTGATTCTCCCTCCGATGCACATATATCTCCCTCTCCGGGGTTTCCAGTCTCTTCATAAAACTCCATTTCTTTATTGTTCATCATGTTCTGTACTAAGGCCTTGAACTCCACACACTCTTGGATTTCATGCCCCACCTCGTCGTGAAACTCGTGTAGTTCCTCTCTTCTTCAGATTCTTCTCTTGAATCCAACGCGATCAATCATCTCTTGACCATCTCCTTCCACACCCGTCTCAATGGGGTCCTGACTTCTGCAACCTCACTTTTGATCTTCTTGTTCTTGCCTTCGCTTCTCATTCACTCCTTGGTAGGTATGATTGAGGAGCGGATTTTCTGCTACATTGGGTACGGCTGGGCCGTCAAACCTCACAATCTCCATTTTAATAAGTCTTTTGACTACATTCTTGAACGCGGTGTAGTTTTCGATTGAGTGCTTGGTGATTCTTGCGTGGCATTCACATTGGGCGTTTGTGTCATACCATTTAGGATACGGGGGCTGCAGTGTCTTCAGGTAAAAAGGGGACACTACATGAGCGTTCAATAGGTTCTGGTACAACTCCCTATACGTCATGGGTATAGGGGTGAACTGTGGCCTTTCTATGTTCTCTCTCGCGTTGGATTCTTGTCTCACAGTGCTGTGCTGATTGGTGGTCACCGTCTTTGGTTGATTTACGGTGAGTGACTTAGACTGACCCTTATTGAATGTGCTCGTGTTGTTCACTTTATTATCTATTTTCCTCGGGGTTGACTTTTTGTTACTTTCTCTTGCTTCTATCTTACCGCTCCTCACAGCGTTTTCAATTATTTCACCCGTCATCACTATGTCTAAGAAGCTCTTGGTGACGCTTCCTAACATATGAGTGATAAAATGGGCTTTTAAGGTGTTGATAAAGAGCATCATGGTTTCCTTTTCTAGAAACGGCAGTTGAACTTGTATGGCCACTTCTCTCCATCTTTGTGCGTACTGCCTGAAACTTTCATTTGATTTCTTTTCCATATTCTGGAGAGTGATCCTGTCAGGAGTCATGTTCATTACATGATTATATTGTTTCATAAAGGCCTGAGCCAGGTCTTTCCATGAGTTAATTTTAGCGCGGCTCAATTGGTTATACCACTTAAATGCCATCCCTACTTGACTATCTTGAAAGCAATGAATTAATAGCTAGTCGTTGTTAACGTATACAGTCATTCGCCTGCAGAACATAGTGATGTGAGCTTCAGGGCAGCTCGTTCCATTATATTTCTCAAATTGAGGCATTTTGAATTTTGGGGGAAGGACCAAGTCTGGGACCAAACTCAGGTCTTTAGCATCGATCCCTTAATGATTATCCGTGCCTTCCATAGCTCTGAATTTTTCCTCCAGTCATTTACAACGTTCTTCTAATTGTTTTTGCGATTCTACCCTCATATTTTCTTCTTCTGCAACTTCGTCTAAATCGGGAACGGGTGGATAACTCGGGTTGTTAACAAAGTTAGAGCCTGAGCCAGCTTGGAAATTCATCGGTATCGAAGCTCCAGCCTGAATCTGCTGAGGCATAATCGTAACAGATGGTGTTTGTAGATTAATCTCGGGCTTCATTGGTGCATATGTTGGAGTGAAGCCAGGGGGTATTGAGGATCTTCATTAGTTTCCTCAACATTGTCCATAGGGCCATTTCCTTTATCAGTTCTTCCCATCAGCAATTGGGATAACTGACTTATCATCTCTCTTTGGGATTCTATCATTTGCTCCTTCATCTCTCGCTGAATCTTGGCTAGCTGCTCTTGTATCTGAAACTACATTTGTTTCTGCATGTCTTTTTGCATTTGCTCCAATTTCTCAAGTCTTTTATCCATTGACTTTTTCCTTATACCGTAGGGGTGCGTAGTCGGTTGGTTTTCGTTGGTTTCCAGATTACTGAAATGATTTTTTAATTAATTAGAACCCTTTTATGACCTTTAATTCATAATGATGTGATGTAATGCAAATGCATGAATGCAAATGAGGCATCAATTTTGATTCAATTCCCTTTAGAAAACTTCACTAGAAAATAAAATTCTTTTACATAAAGCTGAGTTACAAATAAAACTTTGCTCTAATGCTTAAAGTCTTAATTTTCCTAAGCAATGAGGCCCACTCCTGCCTGCATCTGTCTCCAACTAGTACTACACGCTCAGTGTGTCCGCCTGTACCGCTAAAGCTTACAAGTAGTCAGCTACCTCTCGAATCTGGGTTATGGCTTCCCCCATAAGGTAATCCCTGTTTCTGACTTGGTCTTGCGCATGATGAAGCTGCTCTTTCCAACTGTCCTCATTTGCCTCGAAAAACTGAATCCGCATCTCACAGTTTTGCATTGACGCTTCTAATTCTTTTATTTTTCCCTTCATTTCTTCTATCTTGCTTAAGCTTACGGTTTCGGTACTGATGAAGAGACTTCTCAAATTCTGCCACTCTAGCCTTTAATTCACTTCGTTCATTTCTGCTTTCTGACAGACTCTTCTCTAAATCTTCATTTCGTGCCTGAACTTCTCGGAATTTCCTTTCCCATCGGTCGGCCTTGGCCTTTTCTTCTCGAATTTCATGGCGTCATTGTTCGGAAGTCTTACCTAACCCCGCAATCCTCATAGACAGGCGTAACTTCTTATAGTCAGTCTTCAAGCTGTCTAGATCTTCTTCGGCCTTAGTTTTCCCTTTTCTCCACTTCTCAGCCTCTGACCTCTAGACATCAGCGTCTAATCTCAGATGCATATTCTTTTCCTCTAATTGTTCGATCTTTTTCCCAAACTCTGAACTCTTCTTCTAGAAGTCTTACTTTATAATTTCCAACTCTGAAGGGGCGATTTGTAGTTGTTCCACCATAGGTCGAGTATTTTCCAAGCTAGGTCTAGGGATATTATCATTGACTCTCTTCCTAAACCATCCATCATACTCAGGTGTCACCATGGAACCGATGGCCAACCTCTTCATCCAACGAATTTACTTCCAAGCATCCGATAGCTCCCGAACTTTCTTCTTATAGTGGGCACCTTTAAAGGAGAATTCACACTAAGTAAGTCCGTAGGTCGTGGGTACAAACCGCCTCGATTTATATTGTCTTAACGTAAGCAATGGTGTATACCCAGTAGCTCCTCAAATTCCTAACAACAGCACCCAATCAAAGTTCCCACATCGATATATGATCTCACCAGGGACCATCCAATAAGCTCTCCACTCGATATCCTCCTCCTTGAGGTTTTGAAGAATTTCCATCCACTTCTCATCTGAGATATCCTCTCTCTTTTGTATGACAGCCTCCTCTTTTAATGGGGAATAACCTTCGGAAAAGACCTGATAAGAAACCTTGTCTATCTTCCAAAAATACCCATGAAACCATACCATCAATAATTGTGCATATCCAATAAACCGCCCCTCGCCCGTCTCCCGACACGTGCTTAGAGATCTGAATGTCTCAGCCAATATTGCCGGTATAGGTGTGATCCCCTTCTCAAGACGATTGAATAAGTCAATGACTACCTCGTCCACGTGCCTCAAAGCCTTAGGAAAAATTACCAAGCCGTAAATGCTTAAGGTGAATATATTGACCCTCTTTTTTTCATCTGGATGCGTTAAAACCAAATCTCGCAAATTCTCCCAAGGGATACATTTACTATCTCCCTTTTGTTGAATCCGAGCAATGACCTAAGGCCCGCTCATCCCTGAAATGCTCATCAACTTTTTCGCGAAAGTCTGACCATTAAAAACCCTGGCATAAGTCTTTCTAACCTGAATTTTCGGACACCTAAGCAGAGTAGTATATTCATCCATGGTAGGTACTAAATCCACTTCTCCAAAAGTGAAACACTTGTAAGTAGAGTTCCAAAACTGAGCCATAACTCGGAATAGATGCTTATCCACTCTAATGTCTAGCAAGTAAGATATATCACCATAGCTTTGATAAAACAACTGCTTAGTCTCTTCATCCCAACGAGCCCATATATCTCTCAACTCTTGCAGCTCATTCTATGCTACATTGACGCGGGAGAATTCCCGCAACTCTGATATATATCCTTCTGCTAAGCTATCCCCTTTCTCTTATTGTAGCTTCTCTGACCATGCACGAACGGCCGCATTATCCTCGATTTTACTAAGAAATTCATTCTCCATGTCAAACTTTCTAACTTAGTAATTGAATACGAATCAACACTCTTTTAGTATGCAATGTTATGCAAAACACAGTCAAAACAAAACATAGGTTAGTATCAAATAATAGTGATAAAGTGCAAGCACATAAATGATAATTACAACGCATATACGGGTAAATACTAAGGCTTGACGCGGCTCCACCCGAAGATAGCTCCTAAGGTTCACTATATGTGGTTCGGTTCTAGAGATAAGGTACCCGAACCAGCAGATTCCTCAATTCTCACCCATTATAGGCTCATATAGATCGAGTTCGGTTCAGGGGGATACATTTCCCTATGACCATGCGGAGATGAAAATTTTACGAAATCATAGGTAAGGATGTACCCCGGAAGCAATCCACTAGCCTATGCGGAGGTGAAAACCTCACGAAAGCATAGTTTCTTACTCCCACTTAGAAGGTGTGACCACGGCGGTCATGCAATGCAATGCAATATTATTCTACGATACCCGAACCATAACAACCATACAAACAAATGTATTTGAAAGATACATGATTTTTAAAACAAATTTTCAGTTTTTGACAAAAGGACAGCAAACAATCAATTTTATGGCTAGACTCTCCTATTCGGTCCCCAGTGGAGTCGCCAAGCTGTGAAATCGTCTTTTTAAAATTTTAAATTTAATAAAAAAAATAGGGAATCGACTTTTTGAAAAACGAAAATGAAGTCGCCACCAATCTTTTGTTCAGGTGTGATTGGATCACCTAATAAGTTTTGATCGTTTTAATAAAACATTTTGGCTTACTAAAACAATGATTTTGGTCTTCGAAATTTGAGAAAGCGGGTTTGGGATTTGGTTTTGTATGAGGAATGATTAACACCCTCATTACGCCCAAGATTAGTACTAAATCGATTAGATACTATCCTTATGTCTGAGATTTAAAAATATTTTTGAAGTGCGGTCCCTTTTAATAACATTTGAACAACCCGAGTTGGTCATCAAAATCCTCTTGCTTAAGAGGAATATGGCATCACATCCAGCACGACAGGACATGATCCTTTATACCCTCGAAAACGTGATAAATTTTGACTTCCAAAAATTTATATGTTGAAAACCTCCCGATTATTTAGTCTAATGAGAAAATCAAAACCCAGTACAGTAGGGCACGACTCATCGAATTTCTAGATATCAGACATTGCCTTATTTTAGAATTTAGAGAGCATGAGTAAAATTCTAAAGGAATATTCAATTATTTTGGACAAACAGGAAACCGTAACCCAGCACGATAGGGCACGACTCCTCAAATTACCAAACATCGAATATTACTTTCGTTTTGAAGGGTTTTTAGGAAACATGAATGAAATTCTAAAGGGACATTCGATTACTTTGAGCAAACGAGAAATTGCAACCCAACACGTTAGGGCACGATTCTGCGAATTGCCAAATATCGAACATCGCCTTCGTTTTAAAGGATTTTTAAAAGAATGATTATAAAAATAGCTTAAAACTCGTTAATGCGACTTGAAATAAAACGAAATTAATCTTAAAGATTTGGACCTTATAAAATCAAATTTCATAAACCAAGTGAAAAACGATGATATGGGATAATACGCACATGAGATACAATCAATTAACAAACTAAAAATTAAGTATAGCTAACTTAAAAAATGTTACCCGATTGCAATCATGCATGGGAAATAATTGACATAATAATACAATGCTGAAAATAACAATATAGCAATTCAATATAATCAAAACAATACACACAACACATAGCATGATATAAAATAACTAATGCAAGATGTAACAAAAAAAAATAGCAATTAGGAGCCAATGTGCTATAACGATTTTAAGATAATAACGAATAAATGGATACATGATATATAGGTTGACAAATTTGTATCGGAACTTGGGATATATGATTTCGAAACAGATATCATGGAATAAAAATTTGAATCAAGCTACATGTAAAATATTTTAAAACAAATCCATTTGAAAATTGACAAAATACATGATAACTTAAATAATATATAATATGAAAGGATAATAAAATACATGATGAGGTATAATACACAAAATAGATTTACAAAATATATATACATAAATAATTTTAAAAATAATTATTTGTAAAAACATAGAAATACATACAAGCTTAAAT
This sequence comes from Gossypium arboreum, assembly GCF_025698485.1. Classification (NCBI taxonomy): domain Eukaryota; kingdom Viridiplantae; phylum Streptophyta; class Magnoliopsida; order Malvales; family Malvaceae; genus Gossypium; species Gossypium arboreum. Next base: position 136,501,678 of record NC_069075.1, read on the forward strand.
TAATTTTATAACAAATTATATAATAGATTTAAGGACATGCTTTTATATATATATATATATATAAAGAGAGAACTATATGTATAAAATACATGGATTTAATAATATATAAATCAAATATACGTACTAATATAAATAAGTATAAAAATAATCTAAATTTTATGTAAAACACATATACAAAACCCATTCAGCCGAACCGATGGAGAAGGGGAAACCCTAATGCTGTGCGCCACTCAGCCATGGCTTCATCATCACGAACGATGATTGATGGCCTCCGATGGTGCCCCTTTTCTCCCCTGTTTCGAGTCCGGCGCTTAGGTCTACCAATTTCGGCCTTGAAGTCTGCTCAAACTTTGATGTCGACGAAGATGATAGACCTCGGTGGCTTACATACGAAGGTAAGTCTTCGTTCTTATCTCCCTTTTTTTTGTAAAAAGAAAAGAAAACGGGCTAGATTTGAAGATGAAAAAAAAATTTTAGAAGAAAAAAAGGCAGAACATATGGCGCTCGAAATCACCTCTTAATCACTTGCTTTTTTTGTATTGCGTATTGTGCGTATATTGCCTCTATTTTCGTAATCCATTACAAAGAGGAAATCTCTTGGCTTTATAACCGAAGAGATAGAAAAAAAATAAAAAGAAATAAAAAAATACAATTTTTGCTCCTATCTGTTGTTGTCGTTTTTCTGTATTTACTGGTGCTGGTCTTTGTCTTTGGCGTCTGAATGTGGCGTGGCTGCTTGGAGGTAGTTGGCGGTCGTCTTCTTTGAGGTGGGGTTGTCTGACGCTTGGAGGCTGCGGTACTAAGCAAAGGCTAGGGTTTCTGAAATTTGGTTTAGGTATTGGGCCTATTGGGCCATCAGGGTTATAGGTTAGAGATGAGGCTGATTGGTTTTGCAAACGGGCTTGTAACTAGGCTATTGAATTTGGGCTATTTGTAATAGTTTTGGACTGTTGTAAGATTTAAATTTTGGTCTTGTATTTGGATTAGATTCTGGTTAAGTTTAATATTGGACTTTTATTATTGGGTTATTATTATTATTATTATTATTATTATTTTTGGTTTGTTTGTAACGGGCCGGGCAAATTTAGCCCACTACATTTAGATTTGGAAAGAAAAAGAAAATAAATAAAATAACAATATATTTCCGTATATTTCGAGTCATAACCTTATTTTCCGATTGTTAATTCAAAGTCAAATTGATAGAAAAATTATATTTTATTTCTTTTACAAAAATTATAACTCAATTCTTACACTTTAAAATAATATTAATTTTTTAAAAATTTAAATATTTTATTCTAAAAAATTAGAATTCAGTTTCATATTTTGAGTCCACCCATACTTAGTATTTGTCCCAAACAAAATTATTAGTCAAACACAATCTTATAAATAAAAAATAAAAAACATTAAAATGCTATGATGATTCCAACTTAAAATTATTTAATTTTAAGGCTGATAATTATTAATTACATTATACCCACAGATTCAACGAAGTCTATTAAACACACAAAAATAAAAATTTACCATCAATACTTAGAAGAGTCCAATCACAAAAGTACATCATTAGGTGATAAAACTCAACTTGCTTACTATTCTTTTTGACAACAACACTACATATATTTTTGTTTATTTATTTTACATAAATAATAACTGTGACATCATTTTAATTATTCAATTTAAATTTTAAATGCTTAACTTTCAAGGCGGGAGCCTACAAAAGTTGACACAATTTTACTTTTCTATTAAAATATGTTCTATGTTATTCAATGAATTTTTTAAAAAAAATTATTCAAATATAATGGTTAATTTTTTTAAAATTTGTTTTAAAATTTTTATATCTCAATTATTTATCTATACTTATATTAAACTCCGATTGTGTTGATGTTACAAATTAGTTAAATATTAATTTAATTAAAATATATTTTATGTATAAAGTTATATTATTATAAAATATTTTATAAATTATTGAATACAATTGGATAAATATATTTTTATATATATTTTTATTTAAATATGATAATAATTAATAATGTTAAGATATTCTTTTATAATTAATAAAAATTAAACTTATGAGATTAACATTACATACACAAATATAATATATTCGTAATCTAATCTATAATGTATAAATTTATTTATTTTTAATTTATCTTGTCAAAGTTTAAAATAAAATAAATATATTTTATAATTAAATTATATATATATAATCAAATTGGTTTAATTCAACACAAATCTTAACTCAACCAAGAACATGACCCTTATCTATTTTTGATATTATCCATAGAGTTTATTGTTATCCTCTCAACAATATCGTCTCAAAGGTTCATAAAACATAAATTAACAATTATTTATTCATAAGACATCAATGATACAATGTTTAAGGTATTCTCTCTTTGAAAGTATAATACATATTACCATTACACTCAATAGATACTAAAGTTAAATGATAGATATAAACCTTCTAATTTAACAATTATTTATTCAAAAAAACATAAATTTGGCACTAAAAAATTACTAAAACTTTTTTTAGCATGGATCATGAGTGAAGGGAACCATTATCTCATCATGTACCTTCATCATCGAACTTTGTAAAACCTTGAATTTTTCTTCGTTACTTTTTCACTTTCTTTTTTCAACCCACAAATACATTAGAAATTTGGATTAATATTTGATAAACAGACTTGAAATGTTACCCATTCTTTATGTTTATTTCTTTTATTACATTTTAGAAAGAAATATAGCTCACCTTTTTTTAATAAAATGTCTGCATCCAAACAGTCAAAACATCAAAAATATGAAAAATTCATCTTCTTCCCCTCGCAACCCCACGCATACCAGACAAAAATGTTTCAACTCGCAACAGAAACTCGATGAAATGCTCTAGTTTGAAGCGATCCAAGCAAACACTAGTGAGCACTCTTTCCCAGCACAGACGAGCCCGTTAGGTGATTCTACACGTATTCCATTCTTCAGTCACCACAATCCTCTGAATTATTGCTAGCATCTCCTCCACCCACAGTATAGCTCATTTTTTAAACTTTGCTTACGAGTTTAAAATTATTAAATATTTTTTTAAAAATTTAATAGATTTAGTATGGATTTAGATGGACGATACGGTGTGTTTAACTTACTTTTTTTCTTACGCTATAAATTTACTACAGTAATTAATTTTACCGTTATTATTATTTTTAAATTAATTACATGTAAACATACCCTAGATTCAAACCCTAAAAAAATTGTAGTTCAAACATGAATGTATATTTCATACCTACCTTTTAGCTAACAAAAGTCCAATTAATAGTTGTGGAAAATAACATTCAATTAATCAGCAAATAACCACACGATGTGGGGAAATTTCCGAAGACAAGACCTCACCTCAGTTCTTAAGTTTCCTTCCTATCAACTTGTGCGGTCCAATTGCTATACCATGATATTAATTTTTCATTATAATATTTTTATTAAAGTTTAATCATATATTAAATTTAAATATTAAAATAATAATTAATAAGTGTTGGATGCAGTACTAATGTATATTATATTACTCAAAAATGTATAAATTTAAACTATAAAAATGATATTATTTAAAAGGATAGACATGAACTTCAAATATAAACCACAAAATATGTATTAAGAATATCTAGGTTTGATATTTATACAACTTAAGATTAAGGTTAAATCATTATTTGAGGTTTGAACTGTACAACATTTCCTACATTGGGCCTATTTTATTTTTGTCCAAATCAAGCCTTAAATTTAGCAATTATTCTTATATTAGGGTTGTGAACCTTTTTTTTTGTATAAGTTAGTCTTTAAACTTAATAATTATTCTTATTCTTACATTAGGGTTTGAGCTTTAAAATTTTCAAGAGACTAACTTAAACAAAAAAAATTCAAACTTTAATGCGAGAACAATTATTAAATTTAGAGTCTATGTTAAATTTAAAAAAAAGAAATTCTAATTATGATTTTATTAACTTAACTTTCCTGTTTCAGAAAAAGCCATATTTAACTAGCTTTATCATCTTACTATTATATGATTTTTTTAATTTGTTCATATCATAAGTGTGTGATTATCTAATAAATAAAATGATTGACAAAAATTGTAAGTTGCAATATAATTAATTTAATTAAATAATGAACATAAATTAGTTAAAAAGTAAAACACGATACCATATTTCAATTACCGAATTTAATAATAATGGATGGATATCTTTAAAAATAGGATTTGGATTTTCCTTCCAAAAGATGTTAATAATTTAATGCCACATCTACTATATCACTACAAAATCAAAAATTTACCACAAAATGAAAAAAAAAAAAAAAAAAAGAAGAAGATAATTCCATTTTAAAATGCTTTCGGCCAATTGATTATAATTCCAAGGGAAAAAAATCCCACGTGACACTCCACCCAATCTCAACCGTACAAAACATGATGATTGTATCAAACAAAGATCAACGGTGATAAGGAAAACATTTCCAATTCGAAATTATAAAATCAGGTGGCGGCACGTGGCCGGCCCTGCCTGCCACGCTAAAAGTAAAGTAAAAAAGAAGCCGAAACCGAATCTAGATCCGACGACCATATCTTCCCGTTAAGATCCAATCCAACGGCTATTAACAGAGAGATCAACTCAGCCAATCTAACGGCTTAAATTGAATCACCCCACTTCCCCTATAACACCATAAATACAAATCAAAACCCCCGCTTCAATTCTCCAGATTCACTCCCAAAAAAGAAGTTTTACAAAGCAAATATATCTCTGTCTCTCTATTTTCGCATCTGGACCGTTCCCGGTTTAACATAACTTGCCGGTTTGACGTGCGCCGCCTGAGATGTCGCCGGCGGTTTCTAGTGTGATAAGAATCTCACGGTATAGGGAAGCTCAGTGGTGATAGAAGATAATCAAATCGGACGGCTCCGGTATTTATCTGGTGGGGCCCAAGGAGAAAAAAAATCTAAAAAAGGGAAGGGGAAAAATGGAGAGCCAAAAGAGTCAGGGGAAGCTAACGCGAACACAGTCGTCGTTGCTCCGTTCATCGCCTACCGTCCGGTCGTCAATCCACAGTATGTCATCCATCACCGAAAGTGACTTTAGCAAAGACCAAGAAGAAAACCAGCAGCGAGAGTCGTTACTGAAAGATGAGAAAAAAACGAAACCGCCACCAAAGAGAACAGGTTCGATGTCACCGAGGATTATACCGGTCCGGTTCACCCCGGTTTTCGCCATGGCTTCCATCTCTTTCTTCACTCTCTTTTCTTTTATCTTCTTCTTTGGGTTTTATCTTAAAAGAGAAGAAATCCCCACATCGGAGAACCTCTTGTTAGCCTTAATCTTCGTCGCTATAACCCTTTTTTTAGCTTCAAAAAACAAAGCTTTAATCAACCAAGGCATTGTTTGTTTCAAATCAAGATTCTACTTCTCCAAACCTAATTCGAAGCCCGTCGAATGGTTCATTGGAGAGACCCAATGTAATAAAAACAACATCAGCAAAGAAAAAGAAAGGCTTCTTCCGACCGTAAGAGAAGGAGTGGAGTTTTACAGCAATGGAGATTTTTATGAAGGTGAATTTCATAAGGGGAAGTGTAATGGGAGTGGGGTTTATAACTATTTTGTGAATGGGAGATATGAAGGGGATTGGGTTGAAGGGAGATATGATGGGTATGGAGTAGAGAGTTGGAGCAGAGGGAGTAGATATAGAGGGCAATATAGAGAGGGTTTAAGACATGGATTTGGGGTTTATAGGTTTTATACAGGGGATTCTTATGCTGGTGAATGGTGTAATGGGCAAAGTCATGGTGTTGGTATTCAAACTTGTGCTGATGGGAGTTGCTATGTTGGGGAGTTCAAGTCTGGGGTTAAACATGGGCTTGGCTACTACCATTTCAGGTATGAAAATAAATTCCCGGCTCTTCCTTCTTTGGGTTTAATTTCTTGAATTCAAGTTCATTTTGGTTTCCTTTTAAAGCTTTACCATGGAATATCTGATTGATTAAGAAAATGGCACTGTGGTCATATATTATTCCTTAGATGTATTGGTTTTTTGTTGATCTCCAGGAAAGCCCAGAAATTAATGAGATTTACTGTTTGATTATTAATATAAAATTTTCCCTTTTTCTACTTTCAGAATTATAATGAGCTGAGTAATTTGAGTATATCCAGCTCATTTCTGTTGAATTTCACCTTCTTCAAAAACTTTCTAAAATTGATTTTGTATTTTTCTTATTCAATAAGAAAGAAGTATTGATTTAGCATTTAAGTCTTCACCCAGAAATATGGTTGATGCTGACCTTATGATTAGTTTGTGGATCCTTCACTGTTTTTGGATTCAACCAATAAAAGCTTACGGAGAAACTTAATTTCCTTTTATGAATCTTTAATGCTTTTGCTTATGTTATTCGCTTTGGTCTCATTTATTAGGGAAGAACGAAGATTAGTTTTATCTTTCTGTATTTAGGTGAATCATTTGTATTCAATCAAAAGAGGTCTCATCATAATAATCGGTGTTGTAGGAACGGAGATAAATATGCCGGAGAGTATTTCGGAGACAAAATGCATGGATTTGGCGTTTATCACTTCGCGAACGGGCACTGTTACGAAGGATCATGGCACGAAGGTCGTAAACAAGGGTATGGAATGTATACTTTCCGGAGTGGTGACACCAGATGCGGCGAGTGGGATTCCGGCACCCTTAAAACACCTTTACCCAAACTAACCGATGCAGTCCTTCGAGCAGTTGAGGTATTTTTCTTTAAAACTCATGTACCTTCCTACTTAATATGCCATAAATTCCAATTCACTGATAATTTCCGGGTTTGCAGGCTGCTAGAAAAACAGCTCTGAATGCTGTTCATCTTCGCCGGGTCGATGATCAAGTAAAAAAGGCCGTTTTGGCTGCAAATAGAGCTGCAATGGCCGCTAGGGTTGCCGCAGTAAGAGCGGTTCAGAACCAGATGGATGCCAAATTTTGTGATATAGACGTATAAGACAATAGATTTGCTGGAAATTGTAGATGTTTTCTATGTAGTTTGAAGAGGTAACCCTGGTGAGCAAAAAAAAAAAAAGCTCATTGGAGGTTTGAGAGATTTATGTTGAAGGGTTTTTCATTGATCACAAAATGTAACTTGTATATACTCTTTGTATATCAATGGAAAATCAGATTTCAACTTACATCTTAGTTGGTTGACTTTCTTTTTTATGATAAAAGTGGATGAACTAAAAGTAGTTAAAGAAGTGAACATCTTTATATGCAAGTTTCAGACATCATCATGTCTTCTTTTAGTAGGTGGTCGGAAAGAACAATGACGGTTACAAAACAAGCCACAAATCTCTTTGGGGAATAATCCTTTTTACACTGTAAAACTGTTTCAGATTATAAAATTCGTCTGTTAAAAAGGCATTTGCTATGTGCAACATAAGGTGCTCCATACCATGGGAACAAGATGACAACCCAAAACCTTAAAATAAAACTAAAAAAAAAAAAAAAAAATCCAATCTACTAACTCTTTGGGTTTGTTTATAAAAGAAGAAAAGGGAAGCATGTGGTAGGATAATGTTTGGGATAATACATGATTCCATATCTTGTAATAGCACATGAAGTGGCATGGTAGGGTTATTGTCTTGATTAAAAATCAATAAAAAAATCTCCAACTTTTCATGCATGCTACATCCACAGTCTCTGTTCTATCAAAATTTGAAAGGGTACAAAAGAAACTATACTTTTTCTTTTTTCTTGCATCCGAACCCTAGATTTAAATTAACCATTACTTTTTTATTCTATAATAAATATTATGATTACATTTTATAATAATTAATTGATGATTTTTTAATTTCCTGCAATAATATGTCCATGCTTTTCAACTGCTCCACATGGACTTTTGACAAAGATATTGTGAGCTCAGTCTCCGTGACTGATCAAAATAGCCATTCATTCATCCCCCACCATGCCACTCACCTAAGTCTAATGCCTAAATTATTTGATACTTTCATTTACAGTCAAAGAGAAACAGAATTTAGATATATATTTATATATATATATAAATACGAGTTTTGAATCATAAATTTTTTATTAATTTATTACTAACTATTATGTGAAAACTATAAAAGAAATTATTTAACATCAAAAGTAATATTAATTAATTATTAATTATTGTGATTGTATATTTTAATATTTAATATTTTTATACTTTTTATAATTTTTAATATTTTTAATGGTCAATGTAGTCAAAGCGGAAACCATTAATGGAGTAGTTTAAATTATTTTTATTAATAGTAAGAGTTTAATTGGGTGTGAATTTAGTGCAGGGCTCAATTTATTTTTTTTCGTTTCCTATTACAAATTTATATAAATAAAATAATATTAGAAGGCTAATGAGGCAAGGGCATTATTGGCAAATATTGATTACTTAGGTCTTTTGAGTACTTAGGTTGAAGTTTCATAAAGTACAATTGTGGATCTTCAAACTCACCATAGGCTTTGTGAGGGCGGGTGGGAAAATTGATAATTTTTTCTTTTTAAAATAAATATGTTTATAAAAGTCATATAAATTAATAATTTTTTTCTTCTTGTTCTTTTTCCACTTCATTGGTAGATTTTTCTTTTAAAATATTTTCTCATTTCTATTAAATATTTAAAATAAATAAATCTAAACCTTAAACATATAAAGGTGTTCACAAAGTCAACATAGAACTAGTAATTTTCTTCTAAAAATATAAAAATCACTTAAATGCTTATTGTTGTAATGAAAATGTAATATATCAAATTTCCAAACACAAGATTCACAATAATTACATTAGCAACAATAATTTTTAAGGTAGTGTTTCGAAAGCCACCTAGTAATCAAATTTAAGTGCAATTGCTTTTAATTATACAAAGGTGGCATGTTTGGATAACTATTGTAATTAGTAGGTCTCACCGAATTGGATGTAAATAGAGCACCCTAATTACATTTTTCAAATCTTAAGAGAGTGAGAATCGGAGTAATTACACAAGTAATTACACCCAAATCCAAATTTAAAAAATTATTTTTATACAAGTTATAAAATTATATTATAAGCATGACTTATACGAGTGTTTGGGATGATTATGGTAAAAATTCTTATATTATAAATCCTAAAAATATATTATAAAAATAATTTGTGTATTTTATAAGTTCTAACAAAAATATAGTATTTAAATCCTAAAAACATTCTAAAGTTATTGTCAAAAGTTTGTTATAAAATAATTTACATGTTATAAAAATTTTATATATATTTATTTATAAAAATTCATGGCCAAGCCTGTACATAAATTTATTTATGTGTCTATGCTATATATTTTAAAATAATATATTTATTCATAAAAAATGATATAGTATTTTTTATCATAACATATTTATAAAAATAACATTTAAAAGTAATAATAAAAATTATATTATTTATAAGAAGTGTTATGAAAGTTTGAACAATTTATAAAACTTTTTTAAAGGTTAAATATTATAAATTTTATATGGTTTTGACTTAATTTACATATTATAAAAAGTATATAAACTAACACTGTCTTTCTCCAAATTAATTTTATATAAGTTTTTATAATTAAAGCCACAAACTATTTGAACTGTAAACCTAAATATTATAAGGTCGATGCTAATTATGTAAATAGAAATTGTATTCTTACACCAAATTGTGGTGTATGAAAGAATGGTATCAGACACAAATACCATGGACAATTGGCCAACTCTTTAATTTTACACATTCAAGGTTACGAAATGTGGTTGAGAAGACATTTGTTGTTTTAAAAAAAAATATTTCCCATATTAATAACATCACATTAGTATAGCGTAAAAAAATGTGGATCGTACTAACATTTTGCATATTTTATAACTTCAATCATAAATGGAATTGAGATGATCCATATACTTCAAAGAGTATATAGAAGAAAGAAATTTTGATAATCTTAATGATGCAAATCAAATTCAAGTGATGATGAACTCGGTAAAGGACTAACAAATGATGATAAGAAGCATATGTAAAAATTAAAGATGAAATAACCCAACAAATATGCATTAAAATAATTAAATAAAATTGCATATGATGTTTATTTTTCTTGCTATTTTATTAGTAATCATATTATTATCTACTTTTTTAGATCAATATAATACATATGATTATTTTATTTTAATTTTGTTATTTGTTTAGAAATTGTTTTATCATATTAATATTTTTATAGTAATTAATGTTTTAAAAATATAAATTATGTAACCATATAATTACAATTTATACTACCAAATATGAAATGGGAAATTACGATCTACTTACACTCTACCAACCAAACACATCTAGGGAATTACAATTCTATAAAATTACCATAGTAATTATACTTTCATTCAATTGCTCTAGTGTCATCCAAACCGACCCTAAATAAGAATGTCAAATTTCTAATCAATATCCAAGAAATTCAACGTTATGAATATATTTAATCCTAATTTCTTCAAAAATTTGTATTAATCAACCTCTAAATCATGATGTTAGAAGTCTCATACAAAATTAATATTCCAAAATCATTTAATAAATAAAAGACTAAATATTGCATAAAAATCCTAATCAATCACAATAAAAACTATCATCCTAATTTTCTAAAGATTAATTAATAAAACTTGAAAAACAAATTATTACCAAACTAGATAGACCTACTTAAATGTTATTTGTTATAATCTAAGGTCAACCTGCAAAGGATTGACCAGTCTTTCTTGGTTCTTCCCTTGTGCAAATTGTACTAAAGATTTTTCTTTTAACAATATCGTTATAATTGTATATCTGTTTTTTTTTTTACGTAATACTTATAATTAGTCAATTTTTCCTCAACCCATAAGTATGAGGATAATGTGTTTCAACACACTCGAACCCACATCCTCCTGCATTAATAATAGAACGTTTACAAATTGAATTAATACTCAATGGTTGCAAAAAATAAATTGATACATAAGCATTATGAAAAATAAATTTTGTTGTTGAAAAAACAAAATCCATGTACCGCATATTTGAGTTCTATTATAGCAATATAGTAAATTAAATAATTATTTAGAAAAATAAAGTAAAATTTTCATAAATTTGAAGAGATGTAGTATTGATTAATATGAAGTGGTAGCTAAAATTCTTATCAAACGTTTATTTGATACAGGTTCAAATAATGTAGTTTTTCTCTCTCATTGATTTTGTCGTATCACATAGTAAGTTCATTATGCATGTGAAGTGTTTCAAACTCTAAAAAAAAAAAAAAAAAACATTTGGGTCAAACTACCATGTGATGTTATATTGTATCCATGTAAAATGGTAGGTGAAAGTGAAGCTAGAAAATTTCTTTAAGAATATCATAAACGATTAATAATTTTGGGGTCAAAGAGTAATTTTATCATCATATTAACTTATGATTTTATAAATTTTGAACAAATTATATAGTCGTTTTACCATTTTGAGAAGGTGGAATTAATAAGAAATCGATATTGACAATCTAATGAATTTTAAAAAAAAAATTTCTAATCACTTTAATTCTTAACATCACGAAAATTCATTATTTATTATAATTTCACCATAACGTCACTTTGTAATCAATTCATTACTTCATTTAAACTCTTTATCATAAATCTCAAATGTATGTTTGTTTTATTGAAAACAACTTTTATGAAATATTTTAAGGAAATCTACCAAACAACAGAAAGTATTTTACACAGATCTATCTAAACACCAAAGAATGTTAAATTTTCTAGAAATGTAAGTCATTTTTCTAATAGATTTGCACGTGCCAAGTTTTGATTAATCCGGCCTGTTGACGTGGTAAGATAATGACATGTGGCAATTCAAACAATTTTTTAAAATATAAAGTGTGATATATATCATGTGGATAGTGAATTTATTTACGCTCTGTGTAATTTATAGTCTTTGGATTTTTTAGGTAGTGAAAATTAAATACTCTCTGGGTGATGTGAATTGAGTTCCTTTGAATGAATAGTGTGTTTATTTGTGATTAATACAAAAATAGTAATAACTGTGAAATTAGATACTGTAGTGATATAATAACATATGACAAAAAGAAAAATTAAACATACCGCACTAAAAATAAACACCCATCTAAAAAGAATGCTGATTGAGAAAAATTAAAAAGGAGAGCCTTAAATCTTAAAAGTATTTCCTTCCTCTATTGGACCAAAAATTAAGTTACAAAGTTTAAAGGGTTAAAATATAATTTTTAAATAAATTATACCGAAATTTACCCATTAAAGGCCAAAACCCCTTTTCTTTTTCCCTACAACTCATGTGGAGAAGGTGCCTTCTTCCCCACTTCCTTGTCTATATACTTTGCAATAAAGAAGAAAAAGAAAGTGAAGTAATTATGTAAAAATGGAAGGTGTTTTTGCTATGTCAATGTAAAAGTAGGATGTTTTTCCATCCAACTTGCCTCATTTTTGTACTCAATTATTCAAAACTATATATAGACCAATATCCAAAGTAGCTTTAATGTCAAGATTTCTCACTCAAGACAACATATTGTGTATTGAATTATTGAGCTTGAAATTGGGAGAATCCCTCTCAAATTGAATTGCAGAATCTGCAAGCAAAGCTTGATGGAAGTAGCACTGTGGCAGGCACATCATGATAACCATGTAGGAAATTTCAAATGACATAACCAAACCGACTTTGCTTTTTGTGTCTCCTTTTGTGCCATTTGCCAATTTTTGTTTAATCCCTTTAAGCTTAGTTGTTGGTATAATTTTAAGGTAAAAAAAACACATTTTTATTCAATTCTTCACCCAACTTTTTCACAATAATAACAAATACTTATAAAGTTGTTAAACAACTGATAGAGAGTGTTGGACCCATCTTTAAGATGTGAGATCCATCCTCTGCTTCAGTTTCCATGTAATTGTGTAGTGTTTATGTGAGTTGTACTTGAAAAGGTAAATTATATTGTTAGTGATTAAATTATGGGTAAATTTTTATTTAATTATTTAACTGAAAAAGTTATAATTTGGTCACTAATTACTTAAAAGTTTTTATTTAAGTTACTGAATTATTAAAACCAATGTTATATGGCTTTTTCGTTTGCACTATTTGTACCAATTAAAAGCTTTCTTTCCTCTTCTCCTTTACAGTTTATTTTTTTTCCTCATAAAATAACTTTGAATGTTATGAATCTACGAACCAAATTCAAACAAATTTTTTCTCCGATCTTCAACATTAACTATCAGATCGACTTGGATTTAAGGTATATTCTTCTACTCGTTGATGGGTACTAATCCACCGTACCGATCACTGAATCATCGCTTAAAGCTCATTAGTAGACCCTTTTAAAAAAAAAACTTAACAGCCCAATAAATTAAATAAAAACTTTTAAATAGTTCAGTGATCAAATTATAACTTTTTTTTTAAATAAATAAACAAAACCAAAACTTATGAATAATAATGTAATTTACTCTAAAAAATTATCTGGGGTTTGTACAAATTTATTCTTTTACTTAAATTTTACCATGCGTGATCCTGTCCAAAATTATTTGAAGGTGGAATAAAAAAGTTCATATTCTCTCTATCTTCCTTTGCTTGTAGTTTAATCAGTCATGATTGAACTAAGAAATGAACCCATTACAAGCAAGCTGGTACTGGCCAGTGGCATCCTTAATTTGCTAAGCTAGTTATCAGAATATAGAAATAAAAAACTACCCCAACAATTATAATTTCAAGCTTTCTTTTTTCTTTCCCCACCATATTTTGTTTACCACCAAATCCAGTTTTCTCTTATGAATAGCAGTTGGTCTAATTTTCCTAAGAAAACTTGCTTTTTTCCAGGAAGAGAAATTGTGGGTAGTGACCACTCTATATATTCCTTTTTGCTGACTAATTAGCAATTAACTGAAAACCAGTACATGGGAAAGTACTAATTTCTTTTTTATTTCAGTGATTTAATGCGTACAAAGAAAGTGGTAAAAGGAAAAAAAAAATGGTGTGTTGATGAAAAATGAAAAACCTAATATTGGCAACCTATATGCACTTACAAAAGAGTTATTGCTTCATTGATGTGCTTTTGCTGATATTCCTATCAAAGAAAGAGCAAAAGATATAGAGTGGGGAAGAAAAGCTTAAATTTGAAGCAAATTGTAGCTTCAAAAAGCCATTGTAAAAAGATGGGTCCTCATGATTTTCATTTTGAAAGGGGGTTCTAAGTTGTAACTTGAAATGGCAGACCAGAACTGATGGCCTTCAATGAGGATTGCCTGTTATGGATATTTATAATTACCTTTGATACAAAAGATGATGTTCCCTTTGTTTAAGGTAGAATTTTTAGGTATGAATAATTAGTCTCTAGCTAGGCCAAATAAGGAGAAGGAATGAAATTTCATAACTCTTATGTTTCTTTTTCCTTTTCTTTCTTTATTATTGAGATACAATAATCTAACCCTAACAAAAAAAAAAACCTAAAATAGTATAGTTTGAAAATTATTTACTAAAATAATACGAAATGAATGGTATTATTTCGTGGCTGACACTAAATTGTCTTCAGTTATAATGATTGATTGAATCAGGATGGACCCTTGAAGAATCTTGTTGGCCACTGAAGTGATGGACCACTACATGCCTCCTTAGTTGTCGGTCCATCCCTCACTCCGGCCTTATTTTTTTTTCAAAAAACTTCTTACTCAACCCTTCTATAAACCCTACTCATACATATTTTTAACCAAATTTCATCTTTCACAATTTCTTTTTTTCTTCCTTATTTAAACTCAAACTCTATTTAAAATAACATTTCAACCTCATAGATTTATAGAGAGCCATTGTTATGCTATTATTTGGACTTGTATTTATACTGCGAAATCTTTGAGGAAGCCCTTGGTTTTGATTTTGTTACTTTTCATTATATTTCAAGATTGGTCAACGAGATTGCTCACAATTTTATCCATTAGTCTCTAGTTGATGTTTAGTCTTTTCATTGTACATTTTCTTTTCTTATAAACTATTAACAGACACATTTTTCTTGATGAAATATATACACATGTTTTGATAATATATGTATTATCACTTGATTTGAAATATTTAACTATATTCATTTTTATTTTAGGTGAAGATTCACCATTTTTGATTTTTTAAAAAAGAAAATCATTATTAATTATTAACAACGATTTTTCTGAATACATGAATTCTGCTCAAGTCTTATTATTAATGAATTTTGTTTTAGAAAGACTACGTATAGTTTGGGATAAGGGTTTTAGACGAATAGAACTTGAATGTGATAATACGTTGTTGGTTGAATCTCTTTTAACTGGTATTGCTGCTAGTAGTAAAATGGTAGAATTACGGTTGATTCATGAAATGATACACCAAGAATGGAAAATCTGATTATGACATGTGCCGAGATCTCAAAATGAGGCTGCAGATTGCTTGACCAAAATAGCCACTCGTCTTACTAGTTTACAATTATTTGTTGTTCCTCCAGATGCAGTGAAGGACATTTTATTAGAGGATCGTAATAAAGTATTGGTATTGTAATGAAACCAGTTATTGTAATCGCATAAGTTGCTGTTTATTTTCTACCAAAAAAATTTAGTTCGATACATTTAAGATTATATTTTTGGAAGGTTTACAGTTTAGAAATTTAGATGGCGTTTGTTAAATTGAAAACTATGTACTGAAAATTTAAGTTATAGAATCATTTGATGTTTTATTTAAAATTGATTACAAAATATAATTAGATTATTTTTATTAGATGTTTTCCTACTTTTATAGAAAAAATTCTATTAAATTATTTTTATTTTGGATTATGTAAAATATTAAATCATTTAAAATATTAATTTTCAATCGATATAATTTCTTCAACAGTTTATCAAACAATATCTTATTTTTAACTCGCCTATACTTAAAAGTTTTACATGAAAAGAAGTCATGATTGTTTTAAAGAAAACTAGTAAGTAATAAATTAAAAATTGATCCCTATAAATTTGTTATAGTCACCTTTGGAGACACATGAGGTTTAGAGATGGACTCAAATGCTCTTGGATTTTTACAAAATGAAAGTAAAAAAATTAAGGAGTGTTGAAACTTGTGTTTCGAGAAACTCTCTGATTATTAAATCGATTTAAATCTTAATAATGAAAAAAAGTTAGAGATATGAAACTAAAGATAATAAAAACGAGAAACCTTTGCGAAAAAATTAATATATGTATTCTTATACTTAAGCCCCAAAGCTGCTTTCTTATTGGTTGATCTACAAATATTTAACATTAAGAGTTAGTAATTGTACTATGTTAATTGGCATGATATAACAAAATTATTTAAAAACAAAATTCATAAAAAGTAATAATTAATGGCTAGTTTAATAATGTTTTTAAGAAGTATTTTGGGAAAAAATGCTTTTGAGAAGAGTTCAAATTTTTTACTTCTGGATTTGACCAATTTTTAACTTTTGAAAAACAATTTTTTCTTAAAAACGTCTTGTTTAAAAATACATTTATATAAAAAATACTTCTTAAAAATATTACTAAACTAACCCTATATCTCATTTTCAAAAAGCAAAAGCGAAAGAGCTTAAATCCAAACCATAATTATTAGGCACAAACACAAAGAGGCACCTTAAATTGACTTTTTATTTGTTTTATTTGCATACCCATATTTTGTTTTTGGCAATTTGGTTGGGGATTTAAATGACACACAACACATCTGAAAAAGGCACGCAAAGAGTTGTTTTGAATCCTAAGAAAGTCCCATTTAGCTGATGTGAGAGGTTTAGGGTTAGCACTCCCATTTAGCTGATGTGAGAGGTTTAGGGTTAGCACCCACTACCTCTCCTTCCTTTATTTGTCATTCTCTTCCTATTAAAGCTCGTTTTTTAAAAGAAAAAATAAGCATTGAATTTAAATTTTTTATAAAAATTAAAATTAAAATATAAATTTTTGAAATATAAAAATATAATTTTTATTGTCGAGACCATCCCTCGGTTAAAAAAATTTAATTTTTTTATGAAAAATAGGGGAATCGACTTTTGAAAAATAAAACATATGGAGTCGCCACCGATCCTTTTGTTTTGGTGTGATCGGATCACCTAAGAATTTATTTTAATAAAACCTTTTGGTTTACTAAAACAATGATTCTGGTCTACGAAAATATGAGAAAACGGGTTCGGGAGTCGGTTACGTATGAGGAAGGATTAGCACCCTCACTACGCCCAAAAATTGGTACCAAATCTATTAAATACTGTCCTTATGTCTAGAATTAAAATGTTTTGAAATGTGGTTCTTTTTAAATAACATTTGAATAACCCGAGTCGGTTGCCAAGAATTTCTTGTTTCGACGTCCAAAAATTTGAAAATCACAAAAGGATGTTCATTATTTAGTTCAACGGAAAATCGAAACCCAGCACAGTAGGGCACGATTCTTCGAATTCCCAAACATCGACCATTACCTTGCCTTAGAAAAACGAGTTAAATTTCGAAGAGATATTCAATTATTTTAACAAACGGGAGATTGTAACCCAGCACGATAGGGCACTATTCCCCGAGTTTCCAAACATCGAACATTTCTTTCGTTTTCAAGAGTTTTAGAAAATGTGAGTGAAATTTGAAGGATCTTATTGTTTTGAACAAATGAAAAGCGCAACCCAACACGATAGGGCACGATTCTCTAATTGCCAAACATCGAACATCACCTTCATTTTGAAAAGGGTTTTTTTTTTATACATGAGTGAAAATCTAAAGGAATATTCGATTGTTTTGAGCAAACAAGAAATCACAACCCAAAGACGATAGGGCATGATTCCCAATTGTCAAACCCGAATATTGCCTTCGTTTTAACGAATTTTAGAAGACACGAGTGAAATTTTGAAGGGATATTTGATTATTTTAAGCAAACGAGAAATTGTAACCCAACACGTTAGGGCACGATTCCGCGAATTGCCAAATATCGCACATCACCTTCGTTTAGGGGATTTTTAATAGTTGTGAAACTAGCTTAGAACGCATTAATTCGATTTGAGATAAGACGAAATTAATCATAAAGTTCGGATTTTATAAAATTACATTTCAAAAACCAAGTGGAAAACGATGATATGGAGTAATGTACGCATAAAAATATGACGATGGAAGAGCAAAAATAACACAATTTATTTAATCAACTAACAAACAATCACAACTAAGTATGACTAACTTGGAAATATGACTCGATTTCAATTATGCATGGAAAATAATGACAATAGAATGAATAAATAATATGCCACGGTAATATACATGGCAATAGCAATTAGAGGCCAATGTGATATAAAATGATTTTAAAATAATGACGAATACGTAAATTACACAATATATAGATTGATGAATTTGAAATCGTTTGTAAGAACAAACTAAAGATGCATATACACAACTCTCTAAAATATGTGTTATAGGATGAATATTTCCAAATCGAATGATATGCAAAGTATTAAAGAATTTTGGTCTAAAATTGACAATGTAAATGATAGCTTAAATAATATATAAAATATAAAAGAATAATAAAACACATGATAAAATATAATGTACATAATAAATTCATAAAACACGATATATAAATAAATTTGGGAATAATTATTTTAAAAGTGAAATTAATAAGGTATGAAAGAAACAAAGTTAATATATAAGTTATATAAGTAACAAAATATATATAAAAAATATAATGCATAAGGATAATATGAGAGTGTATACAATAAATAAATTATAAGATTTAAAATAGGGTTCTTAAAAGAAATATATTATACATATAAATAACTTTGAAAGAGGATACATACAAAGAAAAATATTTACATAAAGTTATATGAAAATAATAACATGTACCATAGTAAAAATAATTTAATATAGATTATATACATGTGAAGAAATGTTAGAAATAATTGTATGTCAAGATATCATTCAATTAAAATATGAGTTATAGAATTAAACATGACTTTCATAAAAAGGCACAATTATATGAGTTTATTTAAAAAAATATATGTATAAGAATATCTTAGCTTTAATAATGAATAAAAATTAAATATGTGTTCTAAATATGTGTTTAATAATAACTTAAATAATACACAAAATGTGTGAGATTTTCCTTTTGAATAAGAAAAGTGTATAGAATATGTGAATAAATCTATGAGAAATTATATGTATAAAAATACCAATGTTTAAAATGTACTTAAATTATATAAACTAATAATTTTTGTATATGTATAGTTAAAATTTAATTAATGTATATAACGTATGATTTTATTTTAGAAAATAAATACATATATATATATATATATATATCATGTGGACCCAAAAAAGGTTAAATATGTGCATAATAATTTAATGTTAATAATGTTCATGAAATAGAACCAATTATTATGAAGTATATACACGTATATTAACACATAAAATATTATATCAAATGATGTACAGCAATATGAAAATTCAATTACCTTAATTTACAACAAATAAATAACCAATAACAAATGAAACAATTAATATGAACATTGCAAATAATATAAAGAAGAAAAACAATAATCAATAATACAAAATAAATAAATCTTGACATATTAATAAAACAACTCAAAATATACAAAATAAATAAACTCAAATCCAAAACTATAACTGAAATCTAATGAATTAAAAAATTTAAAGTAGAAATAACGAATACTCCATAATGAAAACATGTTGCAAATAATAAATGGATCCACATTTAACATGCATGAATTCACGAGGATTAATATTGCAATTATCCCGATCCTGAAACCCGCATGGAAACATGGGCTAAAATGCAACATTAAGTAAAACTTTAGGGAAGATTTTTAAGAAAACAAAACCAATTAAGCGCAAAAAGGGGTTAATAGTAATGCAGCGTGATTGGGAAGGGCTTGTTACATAAATATGCCATTTTAGGCGCTTTAGCACAATCCTGGGTTCCCAAATAGGTTGAGGCGCAGGTTCTCCCCTCTTTTCATACGGCACCGTTTCAAAATTAGGTCATTTAAGACCTTTTGTCTTTCTGCTTCTTCCCTAAAACACAGTCCCAATTGTAGCCGAAAAACACAGCCTGGGAACTAAGTTTCTTGGGTTTCTTTTTAGCAGCCGAATCACCATTATTTTGGTGGCCATCTGCATGCAAAAAGTTCCCGCTTTCCCCGTTGAAGACACTTGAACAAGTCTTAAAAGGGTTTAGTAAGTATCTTCCTCCTCTCCTTCTTTGTTTGAATGAAATGCTCAAATCTCTCATTATTATTATTATTTTTTAAAGAAAAAAATGGAAACAGACTTGTAAAGTAAAAATGCTCCTTGACCTTCGCCATTATATCCGCATAGCAGAAATATTTGTGGCTTTCATCGGTTTTTAGTTGTATGTAATAACAATGAGTAAATTAAGAAGAAAATAAAAAATCAGAAGAAAAAAAGAAAAGTATGAAATCACCTCTGATCTTTGCATTCAATCTCCGTATATTTTTTCTCTTTTTTTTTTTTTTATGAAATCACCTCTGATCTTTGCATTCAATCTCCGTATATTTTTTTTTTTTTTTTTTTTTTACAACTGATTCGCTGCTTCGCTTTTATAGCCGAAGAGAAAAAAGAAAGACAAAATGAAAAATAAATTCCAAATACAATTCCCGTTCCCTCCCATTTGTTGTTCTGCCATTTTTGTTTGTATCTGCCGTTATGGGGTGGTGTTTATGCGTGTCACGAGGCGTGGTCTTGCTGAGGGTGCAGAGGCGATACGGAGACCGAGGATGCTGAGGTGCAAACACGTCTTGCTAGGGCTTGATCTTGGTTTAGTGTTCTAGGCCTCACTGGGCCTTGTAAATTTGGGCCAAGTTTTAAAATTGGGTTTGGGTCGATAGGGTTATTTAATGGACTGAGGTTTATTTATTTATTTATTTATTGTATATTTGGGTTTCTAGTGGGCCCGGCAAATTTGGCCCACTACATTTATTATATATTATTTTTAAAGGAATTAAACAATTTTTTATTCTTTAAAAGACCAAAACGCAATTTTATGATATATTAATTTATAAATTCAGGATTAAATTAATTTCTATTTCTATTTTGATTACCAAAATACCTTCCTACCCTAAAAAACTATTTTCACATTTCTTATAAAAAGCACAGTAAAAAAAAAAAAAACAATTTATGCATGAAACATAGAGAATATATAAGGTAGTAATTATTGAAGCTGTGAACTGGTTTAGTCACCTAATCCAAGCTTCTTTATTGACTTTTTCAGTCAAAAAAAAGAAATTTGGGAGTAAATAAAGTGAGGGTTTGTTGATGAATGATTTTGTGGTCGGTGAGAAACAAATTCTTTTAGATCGAGTTTTAGCTTGATTGGTGTGAGCATTATTATTAATATAAAAGGACGTGGGTTCGAGTGCATTAAAATGTATTATTCTTCTATTTATGGGTTGAGAAAGACTATAGGTAAGTCTAAACATTATGCCAAAAATGACAAATATAATTAGAACCTATAATAAGGCTCCGTTTTCAATTGAATAAATATACATTTGAGATTTTATTATTTTCATTGTTTAATTGAATTTATTTTTATCTATAATTTTATATTTTATATTGTTTTTTCATATATTAAAAATATTATGTTAAATTCAGATTCATTACAACGTCATTTTTAATTACATGACTACTAAGTGAGTATTTTTATTTAAAATGTAACATCAACAAAATTGACAAAAAAATTAACGATGTCAACAATTGGACTTGATTTTTAAATTTGAAATATTAATATTGAATATTTTCAATAATATGTGAATAATATTATTTAAAATTATTATTTTAAAATTTATTATTAAAATAAAATTGAAATATCAAAATAATTATATTTATTATATTAATAATTTATTATATGACTAGATATAAATAATTAAATATGTATGTTTAATAATATTAAAATATAATATTTTTAAATATTTTAAAATTAAAAATAAAATTTATTATCAATATAATAATATTAAGTTTGATTTAAGTTAATTTTATATAAAATAAACTTACGCTTTTCAAAAGGGTAAGTCATTTTAAAAGAAAAATGACTTATTTTAACTTGACTGTAAGTCATTTTCCGTTGAGTAAATTATTTTCTGTAAAATAAATACAAAAAATACAAAAATATTTTTCATAAAATCTTTTACATATAAACAAGATTAATTTACGAGAGTAGAGAATTCCTACAAAAATCAGATGTTGATTGATATTATTTTATTCTCCTTTTCTTTTGCCAAATGAGCTGGTTTGTAGAAGAGATATAAGCTAAGCTGTCAAAGCACTATAATTTATAAAAGCCATTAAAAGGATAAATTTTCAATTAATTAATTACTTAATACTTTTTATTTTATTTTTATGTGCGTGGTAAAGTATATTGGACCACCCTATAATTTTTAGGTTTGTTTACATTCATTTGTGTAGGTGCGGCACTTGTTTAACATTTAAGTTATATAATTTATATAGGGATACATTTACATTACTTTATAATTCATTAATATT
Organism: Gossypium arboreum; assembly: GCF_025698485.1. Taxonomy (NCBI): domain Eukaryota; kingdom Viridiplantae; phylum Streptophyta; class Magnoliopsida; order Malvales; family Malvaceae; genus Gossypium; species Gossypium arboreum. The sequence goes on from NC_069075.1 coordinate 136,524,164, forward strand.
TTTATAATTGAATCCTTAAATATGTTGGTATAATTGTACTTGTTACGTATATAAAATTTTGAATTAATTTAATAATTTGAGCAAAGCACACTTATTGATTGAATTGTGTTCATTCATGTCCGAAACCAATGCTTAATTTGTAGATTTACTGTGTTAGTAAAATATGTGCGTGTATGAGTTTGAACTTATATTGTATAAAAAAACATTTATTACAGATGGAAGTTTCTTTTTATATAAAATAAATTAGGAGTGAGCATTTGATCAAATCGAATCGAATGAAAAAATTTCGAGTTAATTGAGTTTTTGAATCATATTTCATCGTCGTAACTCGATTTGAAATTTTTATGAATTGAGTCGAGTGAGATGGAATTTGAATCGAATCGAATATATTTATTCGAGTTAAATTTAAGAAATGACATTGGTGTAGTTTATTTTCATACAATTTAAAAAATATATTTTTCTTTAAAATTTTCTTCCTGAATTCATCATTATAGGGATTTTAATTTGAGGGGTTTGAATGAACTAACGAAGTAGAAGAAGAAGAATTAATGGTTTGATTTAAGGGTTTTTTTAAGAAGAAGAAAAGAATTGATTTGGAAATTAATTTAGGGTTTTTTTTTTTAAGAAAAAAATTTGGTATTTGAGAATTGGGAGTTTCAAGTTTGAATTGGAGAAGAAAATGGATAATAAAATCTTGACTTTTGGGGAAATTGGGATGGTGGAGCTGGCCAAGCTTTGGGAAATTGGGAAAATGACATACGGGCTTTTTTTTTTGGGGGGATAGAGTGGGTTTGGGATTTGAGGAAATGAGCATTGTAAAAGGATTTGGGCTTGGGGAGTGGGGAGTGGGGAGTGGGGAGTGGGGAATATAATTTAAAATTTTAAATTATATAGTTTGTATTTGATTTATTTAAATTATTTGAATTTAAAAATTTAATTTAATTTAAATTTTAAATTTTAAAAATTTTAAGTTAATTCGATTAATTCGGTAATTAAAATTTTTTAAAATTTTTAAATAATTAAAATTTTTTATTTTATGTTAAATAATTTATATGAATAAAATATGAAATATGACCATTACATCATTAAAAATAATAATAGTATAAAATAATACAAATGAATGTAATTTTACACGTGTGTAAGTAAAATTTTCCCATATAAATTCTTCCCCACTCAATCTAAACAAACGTGACCTTTTCGCCTTCCTTGGTTGCTTCCGGCGTGGTCCCTGTTTGGTTGACCGTTGCTAACCTTGCCTAAAACAAACCTCACATCTCATCCTCTCTTCTGTAAGCCCACCTTTCTTTTTCCGTTTTCCTCAAGTTTTTCTAGCGTTTCTGTAGTAATAACGATGGCTTTGGGCATTTCTGGTGGCTCCTTCTGCATGGGGGGTCTCTCAAGTCGTTGTACTCGTTTTTGTCTCCACCTTCGGTGGTGGTTTTCTGGAGTTGCCCACGTTTAGTGGAATAGGCTAGCAGAACGAGTCCATTATAATGGAGGCTAGGGCATAATGAGGCTCTACGCATCATGGCAGCTACTCCACCCTGATGGTTAAACACAAACGTATACCAGTGAGGGTTTCTGCCTTTGCTTTCTTTGAATAGACAATGACGGCTTGTTTCATGTGGAGTATGCTACAGGATTTGGTTTGTTGGCCTTTGGGTCTTGACTTTTTCCGTCTATACGGTTTGTATCAGACTTTATCTTATGTATGTTTTACATCTGTTATCTTGTACTGAATGTACATTTGCTCCAGGCTTGATCATGATTTACTTTCCTTTTCTTTGTACCACATCCAAAAAAAAATCTAAACAAACGTGAATAAATTTTCTTTGTTCCCCGTTCATTTTTTTTATTTTCCTCGTGATGCATGATTTTCATATATATATGTTTTTGTATTCAAATCAGACGGCGCCGGTGATGATTGATGACTAAAATCAAACATTCATATCATCACTAGGTCAGAAAGTTTCTTATTTGGTACGGCCAGAGAAAGATCGAAACCCAAAAGAAAAGAACACCTTTAAACGAGCAAGCAGGCTTATCCTTGGAATAACCTACTGTATCGGGCAATGGACATTGATGATAAAGAAATGAACTTTTGGCCCATTAGAGGCCCGTTAAAATTTCACCTCAAAAATATCTGCAAAAAAAAAAAAAAAAAAGAACCCGTCTTTCTCTTTGTTTGTTGGCAACAAGAGAAAACGAAGCAGTCCTCTTATCAGCCCTTTCTCAAATTTCAGGTTGGCTTCAAATCATTCATACTTTGATGGGTTAATATTGTTTTTAAGTAATTTTCTTTTACATAATCGGGAGTTGCTGGTTTCTCAGGTTTTAGGGCTTTCGTTTTAGCTGATATAAAGTTCATTTTTTGGGGGGCTTTACGTGTGTCAAAATCAAATAGTTAGGAAAGAAGGAAATGGGTGGGCAAGAAGTTAAGCAGCTTGAAGAATGCTCAGTTTCCAAGTTAGTTCTCTCCTTTGACTGTTCCTCTAAATTTTACATTCTTGTTAATCTATTCAACCTTGTTAGGTTTAGGGTATCAATTTGTGCTTCTATAGTATAAAATGATTCTTGTTATTTACTTATAGTTTGGTTTGAATTATCTTCTATAAAGAATTTGACTAGTTTAGAGTTGCACTGGCCAAGAAATTGGGATTTATGTGAACCTCTCTATCAATGGCTCTAACCCTGGTTTTAGCAAGATTCAAGAGCAAGGATGTGCAATATGCTAACTGCTGATTCCCGGTCGGGGGTTTTGTCTTTCTATTCTACGGAGAGCCTTGACAGGTTCACAATATGAGGAGAGCCTGAACAGGCAAAAACATGACAAACTAAAGAGTTTGCGCATGGTCTGACTTGATCTCATGCCTTTGAATAACCAAAAATGATTGTCTTTCAACTGCTCCTTACCCAAGAACACCATGCTTGCTTGTGCCCACCACTAGAGTTACAGCAATATAGTTCTTTGCTTCTCTATTCAATACTTTTTGTGTCAATCTACCTTTGCAAATCTGGCATTCATGATCAACCTGAAACCTGAGCATCAAAAATCCGATTCTAATCGATCATGTGCTGGACTCTTAAGTCTAGTGATCAGATCAAACCCTAAAACCTGAAGTATAATGAACCAACCTTCTTTACTGAACGTAGGCCTTCATATGCTTCTAAATAAGATTCTAAATTACAACTTTTCTTCTAAAGCATAATGTACAATGAAATTTCAAATTAGGGCACAAAAACTGTTATTAAGAAACCTTTTACAACCCTTGAAATTCTCTTGAAAGTAATGAAATGTACTTAGCTGAACTATGGGAAACATGAACAACAAGATCTTTAGGTTCTGCAACTTTTACAAGAGCCCAATTAAGCGCCTGCGTAAAGAAAGCAATATATTTATTGAATTCACTATGACAGCTTATGGTGTTTGGGAGTAATTTGCAACTCATTGAATTGAACCATTGCTGATGATGTATGATTGCATGCACCTGTGTAAAGATAGCGATATGTATATTGAATTCCGGTTGCAGCCCTTTTTAAACCGATCCACTCGCCAACCATTTTGGCTTTTTCTGTATATAGTATTTAACCTGTAATATGTGTCTGGATGAACAATGAACATACTACAATCCAGTACATCGAGTTTCATCATCTATTTCCCTTCATGAAGTGAATCTCAATCTTCTCAGCAAGGTGGCTTGATCTTCAGATTTATTTCCTTTGGTTATATGTTTGCCATTACATTAGATGTATTGTGACGAGTGTAACTGTTGTGGAATATCTGCAGTGCATTGGGGACATGGGTGTTTTCAGTAGCAGGGGCTTTGCTAGCAATTCCGGTGGGGATAAAGCGGAAATCTTTAGCACCCCTTGTGTTCTTTGGCACAACTGGTACAATGCTCGATATCATTATGGGAATCAGTGCTTGCGAAAGGGAGCATGCAGAACGCCAGATGAAGCTATTAGAAGCCCAGAATTCCACAGCCGATGATTCATCATTTTCCGAGACGGGATCAGAATCGCATTCCTAAAATCTTAGGAAGGTCATTTACATTCAGTATCTTTGAGTGTTGCTTTCAAGCTGCCCTTCAAACTTTTCTTGGCTGTAAACAAGACGAAAATCGATTGCTGTTCTGGGTTGGTGGGTTTTCTCTATGATCTTCCTTTTTGTTCATGCTCTTTGTCAATGAACCATTACAGTTGAATAAGAAGGTGGCGGTTTGTGTTGAATTTGGTAAGTTGATTTGGGTTTTTTGGCAGAGGTTCAGATAGATATGATAAAGAGCTTGAAAGCGAGCTCAAAGAGTTCCACCATTATTTCGAGCATTAAATTCCAACCATAAAAATGAAATTAATCACCCACCTATGAACGTGATTTTGATTGTGATCTAACTGCAGAAACTTAATTTCTTGACTAACAGAGAGAAAATGATGATGTGATTTTTTAAATTGGTACAATTACACTTTTGGTCTTCAATATTTATAAGTTTTATCATTTTAGTCTGAATTCTAAATAATTCAACAAATTTAATCTTCTACATTTGTAAATTCTATTAATTTAGTCTTTAAATGCATTCTTTTGGTTATACAGCAAATCTAACCAATCAAAAAATGATATCGGCAAAAAATAATCAACTTTTAGGATACTTTCATTTTAGTCACCGAACCCTTAAATTTCTAATGACAGTTAACTTGCATGCACTATATAATGTTCATACTTTTACTTTAGTGGCCAAAAAATATATTTTTGGACCGGGTAAAAGCATTAAGGATAAAGTAGTAGAAACTAAAATAATGCTTTAAAAATTGTCAAGTTGTACTTGTTTATCCCTTGCCGAAAGCTCAATTTTTTTTTCAATATTGAAATTTTAAATTTCAAAACATCAAAATCAATTAAATAAGTTATTAAAAAAAATTATCTCTTGATAATGTGAATCGATTTGTTTTCATAATATTGAAATTAATTAAATTAATTAATTTAGTATCCTTTAAATCTTGAAATTTTATTTTATATTTCCAATTTAAAATCAACTCAAATAAATCATCTTTAATAATTTTATATGAAACCCAAATTTCTTTAGATTATATGATATCAAGTCTTTCATACTAAGCTAAAAGCAAAGAAAGATCCTTACAATTAATTTAATTAATTAATTTTATATTCCATGTCAAACAAAATCCATAACTTTTTCATCACTTTTTAGCCAAATGAAGAACTTGCCATTAATTTAATTAATTGTAATATTTTTCTTTGATTTTATCTTAGTATGGAAGATTGGAGATTATATAATCAAAATAAATTTAAATTTTGCAAGCAATTGTTAAATACGAGTTATCGAGTTGATTTTATTAAGAATAATATGGAAATATAAAATAAAATTTTAAAATTTAGAAGGAAATTAAATTTAATAACTTCAATATTACAATAACAAATCAATTAATATTATCAAGGGATAATTCTTTTTAACAATTTATTTACTTGATTTGTATGTTTTGAAATTTAAATTTTAATATTAAAAAATTAGAATTTTCTATAATGTGGTATACAAATACAATTTGACAATTTTCAATGTTTTATTTTAGTTTCTATTATTTTTAATTTTAATCCCTAATTTTTTACCCCAATCAATATTTTAGAAGGATTTTTTGTGGGTGACCAAAATGAAAGCGACTTAGAAGTTGGGTGACCAAAATGAAAGTGTGAACATAATGTAGTGTGTGCAGTTAACCACCATTAGAGATTTAATAGTTGGGTGACTAAAATGAAACCGTCTTAAAAGTTGAGTGACGAAATTGTAAGGATTTCATTTTGGGTGACCAAAATGAAAACACCTTAAAAGTTGAGTGACCAACTAAGCAATTTACCCTAATTATAAAAAACGGATTTTAGTAAAACATAAAGAAAAAAAAAAGGTTAGGTGTAAAAAGAAGAAGGTTATGAATTATGGTAAGGAGATGAGAAAATTTAGGTGAAAACAACCAAGAAGATGAGAAATCCAAATAGCTTTTGGGGCTAAATAATTTTTTGTAGTTATGGAGGTTTTAATTTGTTCGACTAGCTAGAATTAACACCCAAATTGAGAGGATGTACAAGTGTTATTGTACTCATTCAAAAAAATTACACTATCATTTTCGACATGATCAAAATAGAACTAATAAAAAATATTAGTGACGAAATTAAAAGTTTTTATAGTTTATTGACTAAAAAGAAATAGTTAATAGTTTTATAATTTACCAAAATAAAATTTGAGCAGTTAAGTCCAATAAAAAATATAGATATTTTTTATTTGTATAATTATGTTTGTTTTATGGTTTATGAATATTAATATTTTCGAGATTCATGCTATCCTTTCTAACATTATCTTTTTTAAATTTAAAATATGAATTTTGCAACAATATCACGAGGCCCTTGTACTAGGAGTCAAATTGTATTTTGCCCCCCTTTACTAAAAAATGAAACAATTAATTAAAACAAATGCAGTTAATGAAATAACCAAATAATTATACATGGTGCGCCATATGATACTCATATCAACATATAGGGACCAAATTTTAACAATAAAAATAGATGAAATTTTTAACAAAATAATTAATTTATTATTTAATTTATAATATGCAAGGACTAATTTACTCGTGTTTTAATAAAAAAAAGCAAAGAAGTCTATATTACTTTTACCTGTTCTTGAAAGTGTGATGTAAAGAAAAAACCCAATTGGAGACTTCAGCTGGGCTTTTCCGGTTCATAGGCTAGATTATGTCGTCCTTGGGCCTTCAAAAATCGCACTAAAGTTTTAAATAAATATTTAATTAATATTTGATAGAGATAATTATTAAATTATTAAATAAATTTATAAAATGCCATATTGCGAAAATATAAATATGGCACACATATTTTTAAAAGTACGGACCAACTGATGCAGGGAAGGGAAGGGGAAGGACTGGAGAGTTTTCATTTAGGGTTTTCTGATGGAACCGCCCAAGCTAGCCAATGCATGTCAAACTGTCGGCAAGCTAAGGCTAATTTAAGGCTTTGTATCAGACTTTTATTCTCCATCACATAAATGCATCAGGTGATTTCTAAAAAGAATAATTATTTCATCAAATTCTTAAACGTTTTTTTCGCTGCATATTTTAATTCGGTGTTATCAATTTGTCAAGAGATACTAATTTTTTTTATAATGATAAAGCATGATTGGAGAGATTTTTAAGGTGGTGCCGTTTAAAGAAAAATAACGGTATCTAACTCTGTTATAGAAATCAAGTCATTTCTATAATTAATTTTGAAATTAGATATTTTATAATTTTAAAAATTTTAGAAGTTTCTTAAAATGTCAATTTTTTTGGCTTATTATCCGAATCACATGTTATATTATTAGGTAGTCAATGCTTGTTTAGGCCAAGTGGCTCTTTCATTTTAATTATTTATAGACAATTCATTAAAATAGACAAATATTATTTCATTATTTTTATATATATTAACTAAATCAACATTTCACAAATATTATAAAAATGAAATTAAAAAATAATAGCGTGAAAATAAATATATAGTGAATTTTATTTGGCATAATAATAAATTTAGTCTCTAATGTTTATTTTTTATTTATAATTTTTTGTTATTTTGATCTTCAACTTTTAAAATTTAGTCAAAATTATTTGTTTTTCTAGGAAAAAGCTGATTAAACTGTTAAAATTTCAACTACATTAACGTGACTACTAACATAATACTCTCTGCACAATTCATAAAAAAATTTAAAAATTTATAAAAATTTCTAAAAAATTTATCTATATTAATAGTAAAGGATACGTGAAATGCCACATAAATTACCATATAATCAAGGGCGAAGCCAGGGGGTGGCATGGTCCTCGGCCCCCCTAAAATGTAAATTTATATTTTAGGCCCTTAAAATTTTTAAAAAATTTTAAATTAGTAAAGGTAAAATTACACTTTGGCCCCCCTAAATTATAAAAATTTATAAAAATTTGATTTAATCCTTTACAAATTATAAAGATATAAACTGTAAAAAAATTAAAATTTCATCTGACCCTCCTAAAAAAATTTTTCTGACTTCGTCCCTGCACATAATGCCATTAAAATTTTATAGTTTAGTCGACCTTTCTATCAAAAAATCAATAGACTAAATTTTAAAGGTTGCAAGCTAAAATAATAAAAAATAAAAACTAAAATGATAAAAATAAAACATGGAAATAGAGTGAAGTAAAAAGAAAAGAAAAATCAAATAATACTATTGGAAAAATTATAACAAGCAACTAACATTTGGTTTGAAAAAATTTTGATTGAAAATTATAAATAAAATAATTTCTATTTTATTTTATTATAAAAAATTAAAAGAATGAAAATCTTGGCTGTGGCGATTGGCAATGAAAAAAAAAACCACCAATTACTGTTTAACTGTTTTTATGACCATTTAAAAAAAAACATGTTTTTAAGACCGTTGCTTCAACGATGTTAACAGTTTTATTACCCAAATAACGAAATCGGTGAGAAAAAGGAGAAAATGAGTTTGGTTGTTGCTCCTCCTCACAGATCGATGATCCACTGCAAAACCCCAAAATTTCGCTTCAAAAATCCACAAAATCTCTTCGGTAAAACCTTGACTTTCTACTCTCTGAAGTCTCCGATTCACTTCAATTCGTTGCTTTGCCTACCAGTCAACTCAGTCCGTCCAGAGTCCCCCTCCATTCAGACCCATCATCCCATTCAGGAACTACTCCCTCTCCTTGCTTTCTCATTGACCCTTTTGTGTTTTCGTCTTTTGTCCAATGTCCTTTTGCCCGATTTCGCTCTTCGTTGGCAAAGCCTCGTTGCTTTCTCTCGTGAAGCTGAAGCTCGGACCAAATCTTATCCAAAACATCTATGGGAAGCCATCGTTGCTTACGAGGATCGTCGCTTCTTTACACATTTTGGGATCGATCCAGTTGGCATTGGTCGAGCTGTTTTGTCGCTTTCGGCTCGTGGGGGAGGTAGCACCATAACTCAGCAGGTTAGTGCTGTATTTTTTTAATTCGAGATATATGTATATATTTATGTACACAACATGTTTGATTGTTTTCCTCAACTAAGTGCGTTTATATATATATATATTCATTTGTTTATGTTTAAAATAGTGGGCGCTGTTTATTTGAGTTCCTTTTTTTTTTTTTTTGCCTCATTTCTTGAATTTTGTATTTCGGTACATGTGAATGGCTGAAAACGCATTTGACTCGGGCTACATGCTTCAAGTTTACCCAAGTATGAGTTTTAATATTAAATTGTGCCTAGGTGAATCGAATATAGTTGTTGAGCGACTTATGAAGTGCACTAGTACATACCAGATTGATGATTTTGGAATAAAGCCAAGTAGGATAGACTGGCAAGGAACCATTAAATTGGTAGTATTGTTGGTGTTTGGTTATTTTCCTTGTCTTTTTCCTATTCCTTTCTTTCTCAACTTGTGTATTGCAAGGTGTAATTTAAGTTATCTGAGTAAGAATATAACAGTGTGAAAAGGAAAATTCTATAAAGGAAAAAAATATAGATGGGAAAGGTGTATCTAGTGCATGGAAACACCTATCTGATTATAATAGTTAAACACTTAGGTTTGACTAGAACCAAATTTGTCATGCTTTACATCCCTTGCTGATGTTAGCATCAATTAAATAACAATCAGGAATTCGTCACTGTAGAGAGATTTGTCAACGCATGCTGAGCTCCAGCAATGAAAAAAATTTGAAGAAAATCATTGCAGACATATTCCATCCTCACCAACAAGGCTTCCATCATTACGAAATCTCCTCATTCTTTTTTCCATCTCTATGGAATCCTTCCTATTCTTTATCTTCGGTTTCCTGTTCTATTCTTCTGTCTCTGCGAAATCTTTCTCAGAGTTTATCTACCCAAATTTCAGTGCTTCACACTTCAGTTTTATTGACAAAGATGGTGCCTTCTTGTTCTCTCGTAATGGAACATTCAAAGCTTCTATCTACAACCCCGAAGCTCAAACCAACTTTTACTTGTGCATCATACATGTTGAATCCAATACCATCATCTGGTCAGCTAATCGTGATTCTCCTATCTCAAGCTCCGGTAAAATGGATCTTACAGTCAACGGGATTAGCATTGCAGATCCAGATGGTAATCCCAAATGGTCAACACCTCAGTTGCGGACGACAATTTATGCATTACTGCTAACTGAAATGGGTAATCTTGTTCTACTTGACAAATTTAATGGTTCTCTGTGGGAGAGTTTTTACCATCCAACTGATACAATTGTGATCGGACAACAGCTTCCAGTTGGGGCAAAACTGTCAAATGCTGTATCAGAAAGTAACTTGTCAACTGGTGATTATAGATTCATGGTTAGTGCTTCTGATGCATTATTGCAATGGCATGGACAGACATATTGGATATTGTCAATGGATACCAAGGCCTATGTGAATTCAAATTATGTGGTTGAATACATGGAAATGAATAAAACAGGCCTTTCTCTCTTTGGTCATAATGGATCAGTTGTTGTAATTCAGCTTAACTTGTCACCAGCTACCTTCCGACTTGCCAAGTTGGATGTTTTAGGTCATTTTACTGTAAATAGTTTTTCTGGTGGTAAATGGGTTGAGGAATTTGTCGGGCCAATTGATGACTGTCAAATTCCAACTAGCTGTGGCAAACTGGGATTATGTACAGGTGACTCCACTTCAAAAGCTCCCACTTGTTCGTGTCCATCTGATTTCCATCCAGCTTCACAAAATATTGGTGGTTGTTTGCCGAGTGGTAGTTCATATTCTCTACCTACTGCTTGTGACTCAACCAATAATGTTAGCGAGTCAAATTCTTCAACTGTTTCATATCTGAGGCTAGGCTCTGGTATTGATTACTTCTCTCTTCTTTTCTCTCAGCCTGTCAGATATGGTGTAAGATTTCCAGTTTGTCAAGATTTATGCTCTGAAGACTGTGCTTGCTTGGGCATGTTCTATGAAAATTATTCTGGCTCTTGCTATGTGCTTGAAAATGACTTGGGCTCCATTATATTGAGCAGTACTGTAGAAAATGACTTTCTGGGATATGTAAAAGTACTTGTTGGACCTATTTCAACAGATTCTGGTGGCGACAATAGTTTTAGCAATGAAAAGAAAGAGTTTCCCATAGCAGCTATTGTGCTCCTACCTTCCATCGGGTTTTTTCTGTTAGCTGCTCTAGTTTTCTTCTGGTGGAAAAGGCGGCTACACAGCAAAGGTGGAGAGATAAAATTAGGACATGTAAACTCAGGTTCTTCAGAAGATATGGATGCCTTCTACATTCCAGGTTTGCCACAAAAGTTTGATTATGAAGAACTTGAGGCAGCTACTGATAATTTTAAGACCCAAATAGGATCTGGAGGGTTTGGTTCTGTATACAGAGGAACACTTCCTGATAAAACTGTTGTGGCAGTCAAGAAGATTTCAAATCCTGGAATCCAAGGGAAAAAAGAATTCTGTACAGAAATTGCAGTAATTGGAAATATTCATCATGTCAATTTGGTCAAATTAAGAGGATTTTGTGCACAAGGGAGACAACGCTTTTTGGTGTATGAGTATATGAACCGGGGCTCATTGGACAGAACCCTCTTTGGCAGTGGACCTGTATTAGAATGGCAGGAGAGAGTTGATATAGCACTTGGAACTGCTCGTGGGCTTGCATATTTGCACAGAGGCTGTGAACATAAGATCATTCATTGCGATGTCAAACCAGAAAATATTCTCCTGCATGATCATTTTCAAGCAAAAATATCAGATTTTGGGCTCTCAAAGCTTCTAACCCCAGAACAATCCAGCCTGTTCACTACAATGAGAGGCACCCGTGGCTATCTTGCACCTGAATGGCTTACTAACTCTGCAATTTCTGAAAAAACTGACGTTTATAGCTTTGGAATGGTACTGCTTGAATTGGTGAGTGGGAGGAAAAACTGTTCATTGAAATCTCAGAGTCATAGCATTGAGGATACCAACAGTGGTGGAGGCAACTCCTTGTCCTCATCAGTGATGGGATTGATTTATTTTCCACTGTTTGCTTTAGAGATGCATGAACAAGGTAGATACTTGGAGCTTGCGGATGCAAAACTTGAGGGACGAGTGACAAATAAAGAGGTGGAGAAACTAGTGCGTGTTGCTTTGTGTTGTGTTCATGAGGAGCCAACACTGAGGCCAAGTATGGCCACTGTTGTTGGGATGTTGGAAGGTGGGCTTCCTCTAGGTCAGCCAAGAGTAGAGTCCTTGAATTTTTTGCGCTTTTATGGCCGCAGATTTACCGAGGCTTCCATGATAGAAGTGGAAAGAAAGCAAAGTGATTTCATGCAATTCCCACAAGCAAATGCTTCTCATAGTAGTACAACTGGCTCAAATACATGCCTTTCTTATATCTCTTCACAGCAAATCTCAGGCCCTAGATAATGTGAATGGTTGCAACTTATGCACCTTGTGTAGAAATTGTAGTGAATGCGGGTTGTTTGGTGTTTGTTATTGGGAACTAAACTTAGTTGTTATTCTCTGAACTAGAGATGGCAATATTGTGTATATCTCCTCTAAAAGATCCAAATATAGGGTAGATGGATGGTTGGCTATATTTTATTCACCTTGTGCAAATTATTTACTCAAGTAAATATTAAGATCGCATGGAAATTTATTGTCCATTTTGCCTCTTTCTTTTAATCTTTTTCAACTTTGTGTTAATTTTTTGTCTACTACTGCCAAACCTATAGTGTTAGGACCACTGAAAGTTACAGGGGTACACACTGCCACATGTTGCTGTAGGTGGCTGGCACGGTATGTGGTTCCGGTGCTGGTTTGTTCTGCATGAACTCAGTTACATCATTTTACGTTAGCGTATCTTGATTTCTGAACTCTTTCCAGATCGTTTGTTTTTCCTTGTAGTAATTTGTTGGCTGTTATTGACTTTGTAAGCAACACATGGATTGTGAATGAAACTGTTTATCTCCTAATATTGTTATCCTTCTATGTATATGAGATTGAAAGTTAGTAGTTTAAATTTTGTCATGCAACTGTATATTTTTCTTTGGTACCGTTGGGACAACTTGTGGCTCTGGTTTATTACACAGTTCAGCTGTTTTGACCATTTTTTCAAGTAATTCTTTATTTATTTTCTGCTTAGCCTACTTCAAGTTGGCAGTTCAAACTTGGCCAGGTGGTACTTCCTCCTTTCTGCTCAATGACAAGGTTAAAATTAAGCTATTAGTTAAACTGATAGGATTATAGTCCTCCAAAACATTTTAATTGTTTTCATCATATTTGATATGATCTGAAGTTGATAATCACTGATGACAAACAGTAAGCCTATCTTATCCTCATAACACTTGATAGATGTTATCTTGCCCCCAACCTTCATAAACATTATTGGAATGTTTGTATTCTTTGGGCATATCAATCAGCTAATATGGCATTACAGCGTTAATGTCGAATGGATCTATATCTTTGTATTTGTTTGGTTTGAGTGACATTTTGATTGTTGAGATGATAAATTTTTTTGTGCTTTTACTCCTGCCTTCTTGTTGCCTCAAACGAATCCTTACATATCAACTGGTATTTTGGACCTTGACCATTTTCTATTTTGCAAATTCTGGAAATGGATTGAATTCAACCAATACTTGCAGTTTTCGTTATTATATATATCTTCTAATTGATTTGTCTGTTTTATCAATTTTTGTTTTGTCTGATAATTCTCTGCAATTCACATGGCAGCTTGTGAAGAACACCTTCCTGAAAAATGAGCGCACATTCTGGAGAAAGATCCTGGAAATGGTGTTGGCACTGGCACTAGAAAGGACAATGTCAAAACAAAGAATATTGAGCTCTTATGTTTGTAAGGTCAGATCATATGTCTCATTTACTTTGATGATTGATGCCCTTCCTAATGTTTATGCATGTGCTTCATTCTTTCCCATCTTTTTTATTGAATGGATCGTAATACTTCAAATACATTATCAAGGAATGTCCAAAGAATGGATGAAAGAAGCAAAGCAGTAGTATTATAGCCATTTGTTTTGGGATTTTGTGACTCTTAAGATGTTGAAATTTGAAATCTGAAAAGGCCTTTGTAAATTACAGATATACTTGGGACATGGTATTAATGGCATTGAATCAGCATCAAAATTTTATTTTGGGAAGCATCCATCTCAACTGAGCTTGGCCGAGTCTGCAATGCTTGCTGGACTTATACCAGCCCCAGAGCATAGATCGCCACTCAGGGATCGCAGCAGGTTTTAAATTAATCCTGTTTATAATGAACATACATTCTCTGTTTCTAAATCTTTCAACTCCTTTGCTTAGAAGTTAATTTGTCTTTATGGTAGTGGCAAGACCTACCAGGCCAGAGTTCTGAAAAGGATGGTGAAATTTGGCTTCCTTGATATTAAGATGGCACTTTTAACAGTGAGACAACCTCTTTATGTACGTCTTAGAAGGCCAGAACATGCTGATGAACTTTCAGATGCGTCATCTTTCTCTGAGCTGGTATGTCACCTCTTCTTGTTTTGCCATTCTGTAATGACCATCCACAACAAATAAATGAAGTTGATCAAAAGATCTTAATATGAAAGTTTCAAGATGACAGCAGTGACCCAAAAAGTCACCAGGTTGCTATTTTGTGGTTCCAGAGCTCTCTCTTGCCTATATTCATCGTGATAACATCCGCAATCACTATAAACATGAAGCAACCACAATTTACATATGATGAAATTAGGGATGAATATTCTAATGTATTGAGGAAAAAACTCTCTCAAAGTATATATTTCTTAGAAATATGTATAACCATATAAACATGTAGGATTTAAAAACTAAGGAAATAATATCTCTTAATTAGAATCTCTAAAAACATCAGATGTAATCTCTAAAAATACTATTTAATAATATTAAATAATGAAAGATTCTCAATATCAAATAATCAAAGATTCTCAATACATCCCCTCAAGTTGGTGCATAGATGTCTTGCATGCCTAACTTGTAAAGAAGATTATGATAAGTCTTAAAGTTGAGTCATTTAGTAAAAACATCAGCCAACTGTTTTTCGGATGCTAGGTAAGATAAACTTAAGGCACCACTGGCTACTTTTTCCTTAATAAAATGACAATCTATTTTGATGTGTTTGGCTCTATCGTGCTGTACTGGATTTTGAGCTATGCTGATGGCCGCCTTGTTGTCACAGTACAAGGTTGATCCATTTTCGTTCAACAACTTTAGCTCTTCCAATACTTTTTGTAGCTATAAAAGCTCACAAACTCCTTGAGCCACGACCCAATACTCAACCTCTACACTTGATCGAACCACAACACTTTGTTTCTTGCTCCTCCAAGTGTTAAGTTTCCTCCCACAAAAGTACAATAACCCATTGTAGACCTTTTGTCATCAAGAGAGCCAGCCCAATCTGCATCTGTAAATACTTCTATCTTGAGATGACCAATTTTTGGGAAGAGAATACCTTTGCCCAGTGTAGAGTTCAAATAGCACAAAATTCGTAATACTGCCTGCATATAAGCTCCGCGAGGATCATTCATAAACTGACTTACCAAACTAACATCATAGGCTATATCAGGTCGAATATGGGTGAGATAAATTAAACGTCTGACGAGCCTTTGATATCTCCCTTTATCCACCATTTCATTGATCCCTGCTTGTAACTTGTGATTACTCTCAATAGTTGATTCTGCTGGTTTGCAAGCTAACATGCCAGTTTCTATCAGAAGATCTAAGACATACTTTATTTGGGAAATAAAAATTCATTCTTTCAATTTGGCCACTTCTATTTCGAGGAAATACTATAACTTTCCCAAGTCTTTGATTTTAAATTCCTGAGCCAATTGTTTCTTAAGCCGGGTCATTTCTTCCTTGACATCTTCTATCATAATTATGTCATCAACATAAACTATAATGAGAGTAATCTCACCATTGTGATGTTTTATAATGAGGGTATGATCAATATTATTTTGTAGATAGCCAAACAACCCCATGGCTTTACTAAACCTGTCAAACTAGGCTCTGGGAGATTGCCTTAGTCCATATAGGGCCTTTTTCTGTTTACATACCTTCCCTTGAGTATCTTTATCCTCAAATCCTGGAAGAACTTTCATATACACTTCTTCCAGGTTTCTATGTAAGAAGACATTCTTTACATCAAACTGCTGTAAGTCCCAGTCAAGATTTGTTACACATGATAAAAAGATTCTAATCCTGTTTAATTTAGCAATTAGAACAAGTGTTTCTTAATAATCCACTCCATGTGTATGAGTGAATCCTTGCGCCACTAATCTGGCTTTGAATTTTTCAATTGAACCATCAACCTTATACTTGATAATGAACACCAATTTGCAGCCAACTAATTTCTACCCCTCAGGAGTATTAACTAGTTCCTACGTCTCATTTTTTGTTAAAGCCTTCATTTTTTCAATCATAGCCTTCTTTTATCTTGGATCGGTGATAGCCTCTCTCTAATCCTATGGAACAAACATAGAGAACAAAGACAAAGCAAAAGCTCTAAAGGATAGGGATAAGAAATCATAAGAGACAAAGTCAGAGATAGGATGTAAAGTGCAAGTTCTAACACATTTTAGTTGGGTTATTTATAATTTCGAATCAGTAGCAACTTGAGGTAAAGAAGACTCACTTGACAATGAGGAGTTAAGGCATAAAGTAGATTGTATGATGACATCTTCTTTCTTGCATTTTCTAGTGTATGCCTGTAAATCAGGCCTATCCAACAATCATCCACTAGTCTTCTCTTGAACCAAAGTTTCTGTTGGAACTAAATTCTTTCTCGAAAGAGTAACAAAACAAGGTATCATCTCTTCATTTTCAACAACCTCCCCTTGAAGAGATAGTTGTGATGAAGAAAAGTAGGATTCATCTTCATGAAATGTTACATCCATACTTACATAATACTTTCTAAATGGCGGATGATAACATTTGTAACCCTTCAGTGTTGGAGAGTATCCAATAAAAACACATTTAACTCGCGAGGATCCAGTTTGCTCCTATTTCGAAGATGAACGAAGTAAACACAACCAAAGACCTTTGGTGAAACTGGGTAATTCGTCTTGCCCTATAATGTTTCTATGGGGCTTTTAAAATTAAGGACCCGAAGAGGCATCCGATTAATGAGATAAGCCGCAACCAAAATCGCATCCCCTCAATAAGGCTTTGGGAGATTCATAGTGAACATAAGTGATCCAGCAACCTCCAAAAGATGCCAATTTTTTCTTTCGGTAACACCATTTTGAGCATTTGTACCTGGACAACTAGTTTGATGCAAAATACCATATGATTTCAAATAATCATTAAAGTTATACTTGGTTCCATTATCAGCTGGCAAAATTTTAACTTTAACATCAAACTGAGTAGTAATCAAGTTATGTAAAGAACGAAAACACGAGAAAACATCACTTTTGCATTTTAATGAAAATACTCATGTCATCCGAGTGCAACAATTAATAAAAGTAACAAATCAATGATTATCAGATAAAGAAGTAAGGCGAGTAGGGCCCGAAACATCCGAATGAAAAATCTCAAAAGGAATAGTACTTTTGTTATTACGCAAAGGATAACTGCTTCTTACATGCTTAGCAAACTCATAGGCATCACAAACTAAAGAGTCTAATTGAGTTCTTGAAAACAAATTAGGAAACATCTTTGCAAGAATAGTAAATGATGGATGTCCTAACCGCTTATTCCACTGAATTATCTCCCAGTTAACATCTTTATTGTCACTAAATAATGCTTGAGACATACTGGACAATTGATCTAGAAGATATAAGCCATTACACAATCTATTACTGCCAATCGTTTTCCCTATCTAGAGGTCCTAAAAGACACAATGATCGGGAAAGAATTCAAGTTTACATTTTAAGGATTTAATGATAGTACTAACAAATAAAAGGTTAACCCGAAATTTAGGGAAATGAAGGACAGAGGATAAAGTGATATTGGGAGTACAAACAACAAAGCCTGTTCTGGAGATGGAGGTAAGGGAGTCATTGGCTAGTCACACACTATCTTTAGATGGACAAGTAGTATAGTTAAATAAGCTTTTGTTTGACCTGTCATAAGTCAATTCACACCGGAATCAATAATCCAAGAGTCAGAAGTAAATGGAGCAGTTAAAACAATACCTGAGTTTGCATGATTAGACTTGCCAATCGAGGTAGAGTCCAATTGAGACAAGAAGCGTCGAAGATGTTGAATCTGGTCTGAGGTAAAACTTCCAACAAAAGTGGACTTATTCTCTGTTATCACAGAGTCTTAACAAATTTGACTCAGACCGAAAATTACCCCCTCGTTTTCCACCACGACCACGAGTGGGATGACCATGCAACTTCCAGCACAAATCTTTAGTGTGCCGAGGCTTACCACAGTGGTCATACGTTAAGTGATCCTTGGTAGACTTACCACCCGATAGAGTATAACACCACAATGACTCTCCTCCTGTTGTACATAGGAGTATGCCATATGAAGGGAAGGGAACGAAGTCTTGCCAAGCACTTGAACCCGAATCTGATCATACTCAGTATTCAACCCAGCCAAGAAATGAAAAACACGCTCCTTTTCCACCATCTTTTGAAACTTTTCGGCATCATTGGCATAATTCGCTTGAAAATCTTAATAATAATCAAGTTCCTTCTATAACCCACTTAATTCAGCAAAATATTGAGAAATCATTAGCTCCCCTTGTTTTTACCATGCACCTTATTATGAATCTAAAAAATTTACGCATCATTCCCAATATGAGAGTAGGTGAGAGCAGCAGCATTCTAAATCTTTTTTGCAGTATCAAGCAACAATTAGGTTTTGGAAATATGGGGTTGCATAGAGTTTATAATTCATGTCATAACAAGAGAGTTCATTGAATCCCACAACTAAAGGTTGAATCAGTGAGTTTAGGTTTCGATGAGTTACCGGTGAGGTATCCTTGTAAGCCACGAGCCTTGATAAACAACAAGCAAGACCAAACCAAGCAAGGTAATTATGTCTATCAAGCTTCACAAGGCTAATTTGCAATGAGGGATTATCGGTTGGAATCATGAGCTTCTCATTCTGGAAAAAAAACCACTAAACCCCTCCCAAAAAAAATCTGCTTGCACAATTAGAACAAAAATGCTAAAAAAAGAAAAACACCAAATATATCCCACACAAAAAACTTAGCCAAAAACACACCACCACTTAGAGGAGAATGATTGGAAGAGAGCAGAGAGCACAGCGACGGCATCAGAAAACACATGGCGGCAACAGGTAGAGTCCATGTGTGGCACGCAAAACAAAGCAGGAAAAGCTTGCAACGACGTGTAGGGCCCACGCGCAGGTCTTCTAGTCACCGAAGTCGGGGGTTTCACCGACGAGTGGATTTCAACTCCACTGGTAAGGGTGCTGAGAAGAAAAAATAAGGCTAGGGTGGAAAGTATCAAATTTGTGTTTCTACGGTTCGTGGGAAAAAAAGTTTTAATTAGAAAAAAAAAAAGAAAGAAAATCTCAAAAACTGGATAAAAAATCTGATATCATGATGAAATTAGAGATGAATACTCTAATGTATTGAGGAAAAAACTCTCTCAAAGTATATATTTCTTAAAAATATGTACAACTATATATACATATAGCATTTAACAACTAAGAAAATAATATCTCTTAATTAGAATCTCTAAAATACCCACCGGAATCTCTAAAGATACTATTTAATAATATCAAATAATCAAATATTCTCAACTACATCAAAGCAGCAACTAATTATTCTCAGTTCTTATCCTTTTTTTTTTCTTAGGGAGTTGGACTAAAGAGCAAGGTGAATGAAGAAGGTACGGAATCAACACTAAAAGGTACATGGGACTGGGAAAGAGAAAGCAAAATACGAGAAGTATGTGAGGAGATGGAAAGATGGGCCATGAAGGCTGAACTCAGAAGTTCTTAAGGTAACTCAAATGCTTTGTTTAAAATGAAAAGCTGAAAATTTGTGCTAATTGAGCGTCCATTTGTTTATGAGACTCAATTTTTACTTTTTTTTGTTGAAACTAGACGATCCACTGCTGGTAACAATGACTAATCTCCTCACCGTAGATGCTCACGAAAGAGGCAAACAACTAACCATAAAATGTGCTCTTCGAAGAGGTAAATGTCAGTTAGGTTAAAGTAGTTATTTACCGGTTAATAGTTCAGCGAATCTTGCTCTCCAACAAACACTATCTTATCATCACAAAGGTCCCTGTTATTACTAGGCACTGAAGATTGGATCATCCTCATTCTAGAATTTTGAACTTCATTTTAAGTAATGTCTGTTGTTCTAATAAATCTCAGAGGCTACCATTTCAACGACTTTGTCTTGTGTCTGACCTTTACAAACGTTATTTAGTGATTTATGAATCCCTTGCCAGTTTGATCAATAGATAAAAAATTATTTGTGTTTTCATTGATCAATACACTAAGTACACTTGGTTGTGTACACTAAAAAATAAAAGTGAAGTGAAACATATTTTTCAACAGTGCCAGCCTCTTATGAAAAAAAGATTACACCGAAATCCTCTCTCCATACTGATGGTGGTGGAGAATATAAAAGCCTTTATTCATACATCTCCATTCCCATGGTATAAAACATCTTTGATCATTTGCCTGCCACCGTGCCGACACCAGCATGTTATTGAAACAACAAAAACAATTTTACATAAAGTTTGTCTCCTACCCAATCTTTGGTCACTTGGCTGTCACCATGCTGCACCAAACTACAATTCTTTAAAAATATTTTGATCCGTGGCCAAATCAAGGTATTGTTAATAGTTCAACGAATGCACTTCAACAAACAAATCATATTTCAACAAATTGTATTTTAAATACAGATTTTATTTTATTATTTGTTATAAAATAAATAGATAGAGAGTAAAAAATAAAGAAAATGAGAGAGCAGAAGAGAGAGCGTATTTTATTAATCAATTGGAATAGAGCATTGATACACTTCCATTCATCTTCTTGTTCTTTTATACCAGTAAGAGTAGTATTTCAGTACTCTCACTATTCTGAAGACAGTAATTTATGGACCTGCTATTTTTCTATTCATTATTTCTCAATGTTGATGAAATTTATTAATTTTTATTCTTTTTGAACTATATTTTTTGTTGAAATTTAATAAAATTAATATTTAAGTTGTTAGTGTCAATAAAACATAGAACACTAAACCTCTATGATAAACCCATGATCATTTTGTTCAATGTCGAACTTTTTTACCTTAATGATCTTGCACTTGCTACATGATGTGTTGATAGAGAGAGGTCTCTTGTAAATCCAGGTCGATTTGATTCTCTCAAGAAGCATGGTTCATTAGTGTCAACATAAAACACCTTCAATTGTGACACGAGAAAATATACAAACACACTCCGGGAACTTGAGCTTTGAAGGCAGCAATGGAGCTTTTCGTAACTCATTTTATTGTGGTGGCTTATTAAGAACGAAGAAAACTGATGTATATACCTTGCTCTCTGGTACAAATCGTGTAAATGTATTAGATGGAGAATACTAACGGACAGCAAGGTATTGTCACAGCAGGTGTTCATTTCTATGAACAAACCAACGTGTTCTCGTCAACTTTTGACATCCCCGGGTTCAAAACATAGCCATCCCTGCGGCAACCCCCGGATTCTAAGTAAATCCTTTTGTCCAAACAGGTACATTGAATATTAGAATCCCTAAAACAAATGAAATCCCCATTGTAGTTGAAGCATAAAGGTAAGCTCTCCAAGGGTGCTTGCTTTCTCTCATTGCATTGAACTCGGCAATGAAAGTTGAAACTGTACTCAAACAACCCAGAAATCCTAGCTGTATCCCGTTTGCAACAGTGTCGAAGTTCTTGATATTTACCTGCACCTCATAGGAATTGTTTCGGTATTCACAATGTTGAAAGCATAGCTGCATATAACTATTTGGCAGATGAGGATATGATGCAGATAATGAGAAAGAGCCATAAGTTGCTAATGTGGAAGACTATGCTAGTGCACATGCGTCGTGTAAACAAGTGACATTGGTAAATAGAAGATAAAAACTACGGACAGAAACCATTCAGTGAGCCCTTACCGACTTTTCAATCGTGGAGAGTCCAGCCATTATACAAGCAGCAGAAACGTTGGTGATCAATGTCCCGAATGGAAGCCATCTCAAAATCCCAGATTTTCCTAACCCACGTCCATTAAGTCGAGCCAAGAACCACCTGATCCATACTCCGAAAGGTCCAACTAAGCAAGCCAGCCACAGCTGAGCTCCACTGCTACCACTGCTAAATTCTTCCTTGAGCAGCAATCCACTCACGCCCAATAAAACACCAAGAACTAACAATAATATCAACATTGCTACCAAATGACGTCTGGAGCTGTTGAGTGTCCAATTACAGTTAGAGCTCGGGACTCCCTTTTCCGATCTTGTATTCAGCTTTTTGAGAATCCACCGGAAACCCTTTGCTGTCTCTATCCCAAAAATGATAGAATAAGCTACAAGAAACAAGCCTGCAAGAAAAAGAGTTTCAACTTTAATGGATGATTGAGCCAAGAGAGTACCATTTTGTTCATTAGTTCTGAATATCCAAACAGAAAACACTTTTTCCAATCATAAACAGGCATCATGTAGCACATTACCTATGAGAAACCCAAGTATAGCTTGCACCCAGTGGCCATCTACACTGAGATCAAGCATTTTCTGATTCCAACCACTGAATGTTGTGACGCTACCCAAGTATCCGGTAGTCAATCCAATTGCCAAAATATCAGATACTTGAGATATGTCACCTTTGAAAACAACACCCCACCACCCCATCAAGAAAGAGCCAACCTGTATGAACATGTAACCAAGTTCACAAGTGGAAAAAAACTTTGAATATATTCATAGGGGTGAAACAAAGAAGAGAGGAAATCCGAAGTGAATAAAAATTTATTTGGAAGTGCAAAAACTGAACACTAGGCATCCGATCTATCTCTAGGCTTTCCTAACCAAAGTCTGCAAAGAGTTGTCTACCAATGTAGCTTCCTCGGGTTATCTAGAATCTACGGGTTCGGATTAAGTGCTTGTAGAAGCACATCCAGTGCATAAGCTTCACAACAACATTAATGAAGAGTCACTCCTAGACTAGCATATCATCAATATATCAGCTCAATTAGCATTAGACAAACCAAAGTCCAAATCTTGTGGCATTGTGATAGAGCGAACCACTGTGTGCAACCATGGTTGTACCGGTTAGTATGTGCACCCTACACCCATAAACCGTTACTCATTGCAAACAGTGTTTGAGTTGGAGAGAGAGAGAGAGAGAGAAGATACCATATTAGAAGGAAGGTTGGGGTATACAATGGTCTCATTGCTGGTCACACCTAAAAGACTCGGTCCGAAAAGTTTTTCAAGCAAATATCTTGTGAAAACCTGCAAAACTATGAGAAGTCAGTTTTTTACCAACAAATGTATCCTTCCTTATGTTTTATACACCAGAAGTCAATTTTACCAACAAAAAGTATTCTACCTTATGTTTTATATATCAGAAGTCAGAATTCCAAAACTAATTAACTCAAGAATGGAAGCTCAAGTAAATTACCCCGAGAATTCCGAAAACAGCCAAATGGATAAGACACGAAATATACTCCAACGACATAGGTAGTCCTTGTTTTTCCTGCATGTGGAAGCATGATGCACCAAATGTACTTTTATTATTACAGCGAAACAGCGTAACAGGGGGAAAAAATAACACAGTAAAGCTCACTTGTTTTTCATCCCCAGGGCCCTTTAATGGATAAACTGGAAGGGGAGATGTGACATTCTCTGGCATGGGTGACGCAACAGAGACTTTATGCAAATCTTCTGGATGAATAACTGACCCGCCTTCCATTGCAAGATCCAGAGATAAGCGGCAACTACTACTCACACTGTGCCTGTTGCTTTGAAGAGCCCGATCACCAATATCCCCTGCCTCCGAAACAGCCTCACTTCCAATGTCATCATCAATACGATAGGACACAGAACTTGATATACTAAAGGAACGCTTCCTTAATGAAGAGCCAAGGCTGCCCGTCCGGCTAAATGCTCCGGTTCTTGTAGGCTCAGGGTTATTAGTACCACGATCCATATCTGTCCTGCCAGAAATATCGGATTTCGATCCTATAAGTAAAGCTTTCTCAAAAGAAGCAACAGCAAACATGAATCATCACTTGATGATAATATGATTGAGTCAGTTATACTCACAGCTTTAACCAATGATTTAAGTACTTTGTTAAACTAAAGTCCATGCATATAACAACAAGTGATTACTCTTGCAAATACTCATAACAAAAAAGTCAAGTTGCAAGACAAATACATATAGACAACTGCATTTCTCAGCAATTTAACAAATACATAACAATTAATAAGATTTATATTTTGATAATTCTTATCAAATGAAAGATGTAGGCAACCATTTAAAAAGAAACAAACCTTTTTTATAACAACCAAAGAAAAGGAATCAATAATTAAAGTGGTTAACATAGAGTAAGACAAAGTAACTATGTACCCCATGATTCTTTTCTGATAATCTACCACTCCATTAAAGTGGAAGTGGATCCCACGTTTCATTAAGAGAAAAGAGTAATCACAAAGACGGAACTTTTGAAATTTAATTTAGGAACAATCTCAATAACCATAAACTAACATCTTTTTCAATGGTTTTAAAGATGTGTCCTCCACTAACATAACAAACCAGGGGAAAAAATTGAAATGAGTTACATCTGAAAAGAACTACAATAAACACAGCTTTAAATCCAATTGGGTTTTAGCTGAAATTCCGTAAAAATTAAATCTTTATAGAACTGAAATCTTTAAAAGCCAAAACTTTTTCCATCTTTTGCACTAAAATAATAAGAACAGTATATGTATAAGTGAGAACGTAACAACAAATCAAAAAGTCCAGCTAAACAAAGAAGAAACTGCATGAACAAAAGCTAATAAAAAATTAAAGAAACAAGAAAAAAAAAAGTTTACTGCTCATATGTTAAATTTGAATAAAAATAGAGGAGAGAAGTGGCATACCAAATACTAATAATTGAAAGTCAGAACGGCCAGGGAAACGAACAACTGGAAAAAAAAAATTAATAGAGAGGATTCAAAGCAAACAAACGCGTTATGAACAAGAACTAATGGGGAAAAACAGATGGAGTTTTGATGCAAAATAGAGATTAAAGTATTGAAAAGGGAAAAACCAGAAAAAAGGGTGTTTTTCAATGTTTTGGAAGAGTTAAAAACTGAAAACGAATGAATGGTGTGTAGTAATGGAGGTATGGGTTTTCAGGAAGATCAAAAAATAATAATAATAAAGGGAACACTGAGGTAAGATTGGTTGCAGAGGATGAAGAAAGCAGAATCAATGAATGTCATGCGTTGTGCTGTTTCTAAGCCATGTGTTCGAGTTTGACTTGCTCTCTTTTTTTTTTTAATTATGGAACTGTGTACTATTCACATGTATGTTTATACGCGATGACAGATAGATTGTGTTACTATTTCAAGTCCATAATTTATATTATATCTAACGTATGTCCAACATCAATCCATCATATCAAAGTTAAAAACTTCATACATAAACAGTTGTAAAAGGAGTTAAGGATTCTCCAATTGGGATCAGAAAATGCTTAGTAAGACTTTGGGAAATAAGATTCGGGGGGTTCCCTCAAGTTGGACCACATGAATTGGGGTCCCTTCAACCCTAAGCATCTAAACAATGACGAGATCACCTAAACCTCAAATTAGGGAGGGGACGACCCCCACATTTATGGAGTGGAGATAAGATTTCAGTAAATGAGAACTAGCAACAACCTTTAAGTTAAACTAGGAAAAGCATCCACTGAGCACCATACGAGCCAAACGAGCCAAAGTCCACCTTTATGTCCAATAATCACTGATTGTCGAAGGGGAGTTGATTGATGATAGAAGGAACCTCATCCCTTCTCTCCCTAGTCTCGGTGATGATCATGATAAAAAGGTTGTAAAGCCTCACCATATCCTTGACGATTTTGACAAAGTCGTCATGTTTGGCCCCTCAACAATTCCAAACGAGATCAACATAGAAATAATGAGTGAAAGAGACGAATTAGAACAATTAAATCCCATTGATATATTTTCTTAAGTCTCCCCCCAAACTTGCCTCATTTCCACATTATGAAAGAGGTATTGCGCTCCTTGAATCGCTAGAGAGCCCATATAAATCTTGCATTTATTTATTATTGGTTATACTTCTATTAACATTGCTACCAACACGTTGCTTTGGAGATGGAGTTTTTATCCCTCTATTGTAAGAAGTAAGAAGGATTCTCTGAATCCACTTGTTCGCAAAGTTCAGATTCCATAAAGCTCAATAAATTGCTAGATAGGTAGTTGCTCTTTTCTCTGGGAAAGGCCAAGCCGGTCTCATCGGTATCAACAATGTAGGGAGTTCTCATATAATGTGAGAAATTGGTGTAACGTCCCTACTCGAGACCGTCGCTGGAGTTGAGCAGGAGACATTACAAAACTTATCTTAGCACTTAAACAGTTTTCGTAGTAAACTATCCATCTGCGTCACGGTCGCTAAAA
Organism: Gossypium arboreum; assembly: GCF_025698485.1. Lineage (NCBI taxonomy): Eukaryota > Viridiplantae > Streptophyta > Magnoliopsida > Malvales > Malvaceae > Gossypium > Gossypium arboreum. Next base: position 136,550,744 of record NC_069075.1, read on the forward strand.
AAATCATATCTCGAGTTACAAAACTCGAAATCTAATTCCGTAAATTTTTCCTGAAACTAGACTCATATATCTACTTACTAATTTTTTTCTAGAATTTTTGGTCAGGCCAATTAGTACAGTTTATTAGAAAAAGTCTCCCCTATTTCAGGGTTCGACTACTCTGACCCTTGTGCACTACGAATCAAATTTCTTCCTGTACAGAAATCCAATGACTATGACATTTGTTTCAATTAAAAATAGACTCAATAAGGAATCCATACAAATAAAGTTTGAGTCCTAATTCTTAATACACAATTTATGGTGAATTTCTAAAGTCAGAACAGGGAATCCAGAAATTGTTCTAACCCTGTTTCACCAAAACGTAAATATCTCATAAAATACAACTCTTTTACCTATTTTATTTCTTCCATATAAAAATAGATTCATTAAGCTTCAATTACAAATTTTATTCATTATCTAATTCACTTTATACTATTTTTGGTATATTTTCAAAGTTGGACTACCACTACTGTCCAAATCTGTTTTAGTATAAAATGTTGATAACTAAGTTTATAACATCTTCATTTCTTCTCTCTACAATATTTACCAACACTTCCTCTTATTACTCTTCACTAACATATCAAACATACCATACTTAAGGTTTTGGTAACATTTACAAAACATACCAAAATATCACTTAACAACTTAGATACTTTCAAAATGACCAAAAAACATCCTAAGTACAATGCCATTTTCCAAAAAGATAGAAACTTCAATTTCTATCAATTTAACCCATAAAACCTCAATTTATTCAACTAAATTAATATCTAAAAATTCTCTATTTTTCTTCATTTTAACCTCATACATGTAGAACTTTGAATTAGACATCTATAAACATAAAAATCATAAGAAAATGCGCTAAAACAACTTACCAATCAAACTTTAGGGCCTTAATCCTCAAATTTCCCTTTTTTATTTCTTTCTTTCTTTCTTCTTTCTTTCACGTTTGCTCTCTGTTAGTCTTTCTATCTTCTTTTTCTATTTTATCAATTTTACTTATTATACTATTATTAACCTATAATAAATATAAAACTAACATGTGTAATAGCTATAACATAAAATATCTTATAGCTATTACACATATATACCAACTATTACACACGTTATTCAATATTAACACACACATGGCACTTAAGGTCTAATTACTAGATTAGTCCCTTTTACTTCTTTAATCTATAATTAAACTTTTATTCCTTATGCAATTTAGCCCTTTAAACTAAATTCAAGCTACTTCACTTAATTAAACACTAAATAACCATTCAACTATAATTCATAAATATTTCTAATAAATATTCATGAATAAATTTCACGGAAACAGTACTCAAGACTCAATTTTCGATACCGTAACTTTCAGTTCATTACAATTGGTGGGATCTTTGCACTAATCTACTAGTTCCTTGGGGAGACCGGTCTATGTCATCCATCATTTGTAGCTCATTCAAGGCTTCACTGATTGGGTCTTATTAAATCTTTAAAACATTGCCCTTTTATCTTAGACTCACTCGATTTTGATTCTCTATTCAGTTCACTCGGCTCTACAATAAAGTCACTGTAAACCACTTATCCAAGATTAGGTAGAATCATTATCTTATTCTTGTTGGAAAAATTAATTTAAATAGTGGAATAGTTCACAGTGGAATTTTAAAAAATTTCTTTCGAAACCAATCAATTGTGATGTTTATAGCAATAAACCCATTTACCTAGATCATACCCATGTTTTATACAAGGTAGACTAAATCGTTCTCGACTTTTGACCACCCAATCTTCTCTACTATTCTTAATCTTGATTTGCTAGAGTGTGGGGCTCTATACGCAAATCGATGGAAACGTTATGTAAAACTTTAAGCTAAAAATTGAAAGATGAGTTCTGTCAAAAGATAGAATTTATTTTAAAATAATTTTTTATATTTTGACAGAATACCAACATAGAGAATCAACTCTTATATGAAATAATAATATTTTAATAGGAAATCAACTCCCATATATAGCGTATATGTAGAGACAGTAGCAACCCCTTTTTGGGACTAGAGTTTGTCGCCCCTTGTATTTAAACTGAGCCTCGTCCTAGAACGAGTTTATTATATGCGCTAATTGGTCTTTAAACCAACTCGTATAATTTTCCAAGCCTAATAAATATTTGCATATGCCCATAATGTTATTTATTCATTTAATTAATTAAAATAATTAATTATACTAATTAAATTATTTTCTCAACTCAATTCTAATTTCATTAAAGTTTTCATTAAAGTCATGATGACTTTACCTTACTAGAATCTATGAGTAAACTAATTTAATTAATTTTATTCTTATGAAATTATAATGACTTAAGTAATTTAATTTTCACTACTGAAATTCAATTATTTAATTTCAGATTAATTAAATAATAATTCAAAGATATAAATTAATTTGCAAGTTATCTCTTATTCATAGTGAGAAAACACATTCACTGCGAATAGTGATACATGTGATCTATTTCTCTAGTTCATCGTTTCACATTTTTCATTTCATCAAGTAATGCAAACCATCAAGATTATACTGAGCTAACGAAGGGACTAATTGAATATATATAATTAGGGTCCAAATAATCCGTAATTAAGTTCTGACTTTTCGTTTATTAATTACAATATTATTTAGTCATAGAGTCATTCCACTAAAGTATCATAAGCTCTCCTCATTATATACCATCACAAAAGTTACTTTACTAAATGTTCATCCAATGGCATTTGTCATATGTGTGTTACTCTCATTGGATATCCTTAATCTATTTAGTGTAAATATGTTCTCCCAATATAATCCTATTTTATCTCATAGTAACAATTACATATTCCTTCATGAAAAGCTCATTACTAACAAATAGTAATTAAATCATTTATCTTAAGACAAATGACTTGTAGTCACGTTCTTTTTTTTTCTATCATGTAATGTTAATAAGAAGATATCATTTACCATTTTATTGAGCTATGAATTCCACTATTGTAAGTAAATTCATGTAACGAACCACTATTGTAAGTAAATTCATGTAACGAAGTACTTGTATACCCAACGTACCAGCTTTTAGCTTTATTACCAATTGAACACAAGCTTTCAATACATCAAAGTATATGAGTCACGCATACATAGTCATCACTTACTCAATATTGAGGTAATTCACACTATGAACGTCACAAGTGAATAATACATAATCTATTCTACTTGGGTCATGTTTGATGTACTGCTAGTCTAGTTAGTTACATTTATATATCTATCATGTTTGATGTACTGCTAGTCCAGTTAGTTACATTTATATATCTATCTTTTGGAAATTATCCGCTCTAATACCCATGACAATGTATCTTTCCATTTGGACTTGATAGATATCATATTAGTCTTTCAATCGACTTGTTGAATTTCGATTAGACTAAGGAAGCATTTAGATAAGCTACTACTACAAGTTCTCTTCTCGCATTACGATTCAACCATGTAATGTCGCTCAATATTAGTTAAATATTAGATAATCAACGAAATAATATTTGATTTTATTTTGCTTTGTGTGCAAAAATTGTTTGAGGACAATATATAAAATATATGAATGATAATGATGGAGTTTTATTAAACCAACTTGTTCAGAAAGTTACAAGTATATAAACGTAATCACTACAAGGGCACTAGATCCCAACAATTCTTGCCACCCTTGAGAAAGTGGGTCATACGAATTGTGATCGACCCTTCAATTTTAAAAAGTTGTGAATGGATCACCTTGAATCCCACTAGATCCTTCAAGGGTTTTAGGCCTAGCTTGATTAATACTTAGTTCCCACTATCGAAGCTTTCACATATTACTTCAAAAAGTGGAACAAAAACACTTTTAGAAATGTTTTTAAGAAGAAAAAGTGTATTTTGGCCAAGCTTAAGAGTCTTGAAGTTGCCCTTGAATTGAGGCATTGTGAATTCCTTTTGAAACTTCAAAATACGCCCATTTAATACTACTAGAGCATTCTTAATGAAGAGGAAGATTTATGGATACTTAAGTCAGGGATAATTGGGTTATCGAAGGTGATTGTATTACCTTTTTTTTTCATTTAGCTACAATTAAGAGGCGTAGTTATAATAGGATTTTAGGCCTCTCAAGTGCTCGTAGGAACTAGGTCATTAATTCTAAGGATTTGAACACTATAGTTAGCAATCATTTCAAGGATATGTTCTAATCTTCATCGCTGATGGTGGATAGGAAGATTAAACCAACTCTTTTCCTTTGGCCTAGTTTATCTAATGAAGAGTCTGAGTCTTTGGTTAAAAAGGTGATAGATGCGGATATTACCAAAGTCGTCTAGTCTTTAAGTCCTTTAATGTCCCAGGGTTGGATGTTATCCACCCTTTTTTCTTCTAAATATGTTAGCCTCAAGGGAAAGAGAATATTTGTGACATGGTAAGAGAGTCTTTCTATTCTTTTAAGATAGTTGATAACATTAATTAAGCCCTGGTTGCCTTTATCCCCAAGTCTTAATCAACTACTCTGATCCAACATGTTAGACCTATTATCCTGTGCAACATTAGCTATAAAATTACTATCAGAATCATGGTTCAAGATATCCACTTATTACTTGAAAAGTTTAACACCCTTCGCCTGGTCCAGTCGTCGAACTTGAGTTATAGGATCCTACAATAGTACAACTTACACTTAAATACTTCACAAAGAGCTTGCACATACATACCATACAAAGTTAGTTCACACATAACAACTTTATTAAATCAATTCACACATAAACACAACTTGCGCATTTACAAGGTCTACACATTGATAAGCATAGCTCGCATATAAAATCAACTTGCAGATAAACTCAGTTCGCATATAACACAACTTGCATATAAAGACAACTCGCATATACATACAACTTGCATATAACATAACTTACATATAAAGACAACTCACATATAAACACAACTTGCATATAAAGTATAGCCGTTCAAAGTCCAAGCCACATTCATGATCCTGAATACCATAATTTGTTATCGTATTAAGCTATCACCCAACCATCACATATTGAACAATTTTACACCATTCTTATAACATTACCTTAACCATTCAACATTCAAAGTTTGGCCATCATACACATTTATATACATAACAAGTAAATATCCAAAATCAAGTATAACGCATATGCAATGCAACTTCTATATACATGCCACATAACCAAGTTCGGAATGGTTAAAAATCTACTGAGTCAGAAGCTGAATAGTATGAGCTCTAAGGTGATCCAATAATGCCAACTACAAAAATAGAAAATGAAACAAAGTAAGCATTTCGTATAAACATTTCCAATTTTAATTCATATCATCATTCCGTCATTTCTCTTTTCATTAACAGTTTAGCCCGATGAACTATAATAAATACAGATACACGAGTGACTACACCACACCAAAGCACCGAAATGCAAGGTTCATAGGCTCTTATATCATATATCAGTACACTCTCCACCATAGCAAAGTCTTCGTAGAGACAATCGGTAACAGTGGTCTCCGTGGAGACAAATTCAGTAATCCGCAACAAATGTTGGATTCCGGTACAATCAGTGAATTTTCGTACATCAATATCAACTCTTATGCATATCTTGTATACAACATACGAATAAACCTATTGGCATGCCATTTGTATCCTATCATATCACACGTTCATCCACACACAAGTAACATATCATAACAACTATTTACAATTCAGTCATTTTTTCACTTTTTTGTATCATTTTGTAAACGGTTTAAAGTACATTCAAATAATATAAATGCACGATTCAACCAAAAACATTACATATATGAATATAACTATACCATATGAACTTACCAGGTACAATCAACGATAATTGAAGTGTTAGGGACTAATCTGTAATTTTTTTCCTCGATTATCTATCCGTTGATTCAAATCTTGATCTATACGGTAGTTCATTTCAAATTATCAATTTCAATTACCTTATAACCTCTTATTATATGAATATGACATTTTAATTTCACTTTTTACAAATTCCCTAAAGTTTCACATTTTATTCAATTTAGTCCCTAAAACTGAAACTATTATATCTTTCACATTTAAGCCTCTTATTTCAATCCTATTTCAATATCATCCTTCTACAGCCCTTTAATATCTATAATTATAAAATTTAACATAAAATTCAAGTTCTTTACACTTTAATCCTTATGTTCAAAACTAACAACTTTCACTTTATAAATTAGTCCTTTTTCATTTCTAAGCTTATAAACTAACATATTAACACCGAAAGCTTAAAAAATAATCAATGAAAAAATTATTAAAATTTAACAGTTTCACAATTTAATTTTTGGGCTAGCTAAATCAAGCTACAACGACTCAAAAACATAAAATTTACAAAAAAAAAAGGGAGCTCAATATGGACTTACATGCAAAGGAAGAAGCTTGGTTGAATTTCTTAGCTTCTTAAAAATGGAGAAACAATGAAGAGAATGAAAGAAAGATGATGATGGCCACTATTCTTTTATGCTATTATGTTTTAATATATTTTAATCTAAATTAACATTAATTTAGATAACAATTAAACATAAAAATTCTCACTAACCATCCATGGCTTTTAAAAAGTGGTTATTTTCCACTTAATCCTTGAATAATTACCATTCAAGTCTTTTTTAACCAATAAAAATCAATAGCGTCTAACTTTTATAGTTTTTACGATTTAATCCTTATACCATTATTACTAATCGTTCAACAAAATTGTCAGACCAAAAATAAATATAACACCAATATAGACTCGTAAATATTAAATGATAATATTTACTGACTCAATCATCGAAAAATGGGGTTCTAAAACCACCATTTATGACACCACTAAAAAACAGGCTGTTACAAAAAGGTTATCTCCTTTTTTCCAGAACAGTTTTGTACATGGGGGATAGATAATAAAAAATTGCATTTATTGTCCAAGAATTTATCCATTCTTTTAAGAAAATGAGAGGTTGTGTGGGGTTGATGGTTATTAAATTGGACATGGAAAAGGCTTCTGACAAGCTTGAGTGAGGTTTTATTCGCAAAGTGCTTACATACTTTGAATTCTCAAAAAAATGGATTGCCCTTATTATGGATTGTGTTTTATCCTTGACTTTGTTAATGATGGTTAATGGCCAACATATTGAAAAACTCAACACCTTTAGGGACATTCATTAAATGAACCATTTGTCGCCCTACATTTTTATTCTTTGTATGCACTATCTCACTTTGAGTAATGAAAAATTTGGTAAGGATAAAGACTAGAATCCCATCTACATATTTAGGAGAAGTCCTAAACTATCTCACTTTTTTTAAGGATGACATTATTCTTTTTGCTAAAACGAGTAAGAAAATTGTTAATGCCTTAAGAGGGTTTTAATTGAGTTCTGCCAAAAATAAGGTTAAAAGCATCAGTGTCCCTAAATCAAAAGTATTTTTCTCTCCTAACACTAATACTTGTCATAGAAGTATGGTCGTTCATGAGCTTAATATTAAAAAGATGAAAGATCTTGGTAGCTAGTAGATACATTGCTTTTTTCCTATCCATTTCAAGAGTCTATAAACAAGGTTGTGGTTTCATTGTTGATGAAGTCCATTCCAAGCTCAGTAACTGGAAAAGTAACTTATTTTCTCTTGTGGGGCACTCTACTTTGATCTATCCATCACTTCGACTACTCCTACCTACTTCATGCAACGTGTTTTGGTTCCTTCAAGTGTTTACAAAGACCTTGATCGTATTAACTATGATTTTATGTAGGATGGGGATGATAATCACAAAAATAATCATCATATAAAGTGGAAGGCCATTACAAAGCCTAAAATGTAGAGGTCTTGGTGTGAAAATTACAAAAGCTTGAAATCAAGCCCTTCTCATTAAGCTTGGTTAGAGAATTATGAATGAAAAAGAGGAATTACGAGCCCATTATGGATAATAAGAAACCTTAAGGTTGCAAAAGACCTACCTCCATTGTTTGGAGCTCTCTTAGAAAAGTTGTAACTTCATTGAAAAGGTATTAAGTGGAGAAAGCACAATGGGAGAAACATCAATTTTTTGTTTAATAATTAGTTGAGTTATGTCTTTTAAGAAGCCTTATGGAGAGGCCTCTTAATTGCGAGGAGAGGCCTTTAGTATTAAGAAGTTTAAGATTAAATATGAGCAAATAAGTGGTAACCCATGCTCTTCCTCCAACCTATGATATTGTCGATGTAACGCCCCAATTTTTGGGAATTCTGTGAATGTTGGCATAGGTTTAATTATGTTAGTGGGCCTCTAGAAAGCCCAAGCTTAAGATAGAACCCGGTAATTTTAGTTAATTTTTGTTCCATAAGAAAAAGGGAGTGAAATTATGAAATAGGACCTATGTGAAAATGTTTGAAAATGCTATAGATTAAATTGAAGTGGCCAAATAAATAGGAGTGCAAAATAGGAGGATTTGCATGACAAACCTCCCATTTTACATGAAGTGGCCAGCCATCATGTTGTTGTAGACAAAATGTACACTTGATATCCATAATTTATGGTACAAATTGATACAAATTGATGATAGGTTAGGTAAATGTTTCATGATAATAGGTTAGGTAAATGTTCCATGATAATAGGTTAGGTAAATGTTCCATGATAATGGGTTAGGTAAATGTTCCATGATAAGAATTTCATGTCTTTTGTATTAAAGAATTAAATGGATGAAATATGAAGTTTTATTAAAAGAAAAAGGGGTGAAAAGAACAAAGTTTTGTCTATCTTTGTCCATCATAGCTGAAAGTTAGAGAAGAGAAAGGAGAGGAGAAAGCTCTTGAGTATTCGGTCATTAGGAGGAGGAAAATTGAAGGTAAGTTCTTGGTACCTTGCTTCTATTTTGAGGTTCATGAGTTTTTCTTGATTCTACCTTAACTCTTGAAGTATATTTTGATTTTTAGTTGTGTTGTGAGCATTTGGTCATGAATTAAAATGAAGGAAATGGTTGTTGTTTCATGTTCTTTTGATGAAAAATGGAAGATATGTGAAGTTGAGCCAAACAACTGAGCATGCATGTGCCTTAGATGCTAAAGGGAAAAATCGGCTAACATGTGATGCTTTAAAATGATGAAATGGAGATTATGCTCATAGATATGTGATGATTGATTGGTGATATACATGTTTAAATAACATGCAAGCAAGATAGGTGTATGAAAGAGTGATTTGGTAATAAATCTGCTTGGGACAGCAGCAGTAACGTGACTTTGGAAAATCACCATAAATTGTGGGAGATGAATTAGAAGCTGAATAAATTATGTAATTAAAGCTTATTGAGTCTAGTTTCTAATGAAATAAACAAGAACATATTTTGAATTCTGTACAATGAGAAATTTGATTCGTAATGAAGGGTGGTCAGATTAGTCAAACAGTGAAACATGGGAAACTTTGAGAAAAATCTGGTATTGATCGGCTAAACCAAAAATTCTGAAAATTTTATGGATAGAAGATATATGAGTCTATTTTCAAGAAAAATTAACGGCACTTGATTTGGAGTTTCGTAGCTCCAGTTATAAATAATTTAGTGACTGTTGCTCAGGAAGACAGCTTGTAGTGAAATTATGATTATGTGGTAAATATTGACAAAAATTTGTTAATGAGTTGCTTATTGATTTCTTATAAGCTTACTATGATCTGTAGGTGTGGTTGGCCTAATATTGTAAGGGGTTAATACGTAGTTTGTATTTGAATAGTTAGATTAACGTGTTAGTAACCCAATTGTAGGCGGTTCGTGTGTGGATCTCACAAGATATCGTCAGCAAACAGTGTGTAACTAACACCCTCTTTCTTAGTCTAGATCGCAAAAGCGAAAAGTCAAATGCCGAAAACCGGTATTTTGTAGATTTATGATGTGCGAATGCTCGTGAGGTAAATCAATTAATGTTTTTGGTAAGCTGCAATGTTTGGACCGCAAAGTGCATGATTTACGTGCCTCGATATTTTTGGGCTTAATGGGCCAAAATTGGAATGATGGGCCAACGGCCCAATTCGTAAGAACCCTCGATGCGTGATTCTGTTAGTACGTGAAAAGTAGGAATATGCATGAAAAACCCTAAAATAGATAAATTATTGAAATACGCTTTTACCCTAGTAGATAAATTACCGAAATACCCCTAGGGTTAAATTGACCTAAATGCATGTTTGATTGTTGTTATTTATCGCATGCCATGTTCTTATTATCGATGCATGGGACCGGGATATTGACGGAGGAAGTACTGAAAGTGGCTTGTCCACATCTTGGAGGCTTTGCCTCAATTTATCGTTAATCGAGCAGTTAAGGCAAGAATGAGAGTGTTGGACCTGGGTGGGTTGAGTTATTCCCCACATGGAGTGTATGGTCGTACGGGTGGAGTGTAGTGGTGAGTAGTCTCCCCAAATGGGCTTGCATATGTTATTGATATTGCATGTATTTTGAAATGGGCCTATGGGCCATACTGTTATCTGAATAAGGGGGCTAAGGCCCAGTTTATTGTAATCTGAAAAGGGCTTTGGCCCAGTACCACTGTTACCCAAATGGGCTTCATATGTTATTGATGTTGCATGTATTTTGAAATGGGCCTATGGGCCATACTGTTATCTGAATAAGGGGCTAAGGCCCGGTTTATTGTAATCTGAAAAGGGCTCGCCCAAGACCACTTTATTACTGAATGGGCTTAGGCCCAATGGGCTTGAGTGACTTGGACTTTGAATGGGTTTTCCTTACACACGAGTTTCCCCAAACTCACCCTTTTATTTTCATCCACGCAGAAATCCCCAACTATAGTGGGCTTGGAGTCGTGAGGGAATTCGGAGTGGCCACCCGCTCAAAGTTTGATTTTCTTCCGTGAACTGGACATCCTTTTAATTATGTTTGAGGTTTTGGGCTTTTAAATGTAATAAGGCCGCTTATTTATTTTTGATGGTTTTAATATGTATTACTAAGATAGGTAATACTTATTTTAACTGTTGAAATTGGATAGCTTTAGGCGCGTTTTCAAAAACAACAGTTGATTTCAAAATAACACGACAACAAGCAAAGCTTCCGAATGAAAGTATTTTCCAAAATTAATCACTTTTCCTAAAATGACTTAATCAAATCGGTTTCTAGAAATATCCATGACGTTAAGGTGTGGCAATGGCGGTATGCATGTCAGGATGGATCCGAAGGGAGCTTGGTACTTAAGCAGTCCGATGGACTCACCACCTCTTTTCTGGTTTCCTACTTGGTGCACAGCTTCCATTCACTTTAACCCTTAATGAATTAATCTTTTGAACATCAAGTATGTAACGGCCTAATTTTCAGTGGTGTCGGAAATGGTGATTTGAGATCACTAAATTCGACAAATAAGATTGAAAAAGATAGTAATTTAATATTTATGAGTCAAGTAAGAATTTAGAAGAATTTGTGAAATGGTGAAATTAGTGAATTAAAAGAATTTATTAGGTCAAACGGGTCAAAAATGAGGTATCGAGACCTCAAAGTTGAAAATCGAGCTATAAATATTTTTATAAATATTTATGGAGTGTCATTGAGTTAGTATTAAAGTTTCAGTTAGAAAATTTTAACGTTTGGATGGCTAATTAATTAAAAGGATTAAATTGAAAATAGCACAAAATTTGTTAAATTGTGAGTAAATAGCTTAAGTATTTAAAAAGATGGATTTAAAGAGCAATTAGACCCAAAGGTTAATGGCTGGACGGTTTGGGTATGAAATAAGCAAGAAAACAATGTGAACAAGGGGCAAAATTGGAAATAGATAAAAGTTAATAGTTAAATAATGATGTAATTGAAAAATCTAGACATTTCTTCATATTTTCTCAGCCAAAACGCCATAGAAGGTCTGGAGAAAGCTGGTTTTTCATATTTTTACATCATGTGAGTCTAATTCTTGCTTTTTCTTGATAATTTTTATGTTTTTATGACTTTTACAATTAGGTCCACTTGTAGAATTCATTAGTTTTTGATTTTATGGGTGAAATTGGAAGTTACCCTGGATGGATAAGGGAATTTTATGATGAATTATTATGAAATTTAAGTTCTAATTTCATATTAAGGTGGTTTTATTAAGTGATTTTGATAGGAAATGATATTTAGGACCTAATTGTGAAAAAGTTGTGAATTGAAGGTTGCTGTTGAAATTCAGAATATAAAAGGTTTTGAAATAGTTTATAATGATAAAATAAAGTGTCAATTGAGAAAAATTAGTTCAATTGATGGGTGAATTGAGTAGGGACTAAATTGTGAAAACTGTAAATTTTGGGGTAAAAGTGCAATTTCGAAATTTGAACAGCATAAATTGTGAAGTGAAATAGAAATCAAATAAATGCTAATGAGTAGAAATATTTTATATTATAGATCAAGAATCCAAAGAAGAACGAGGAAAAGAAAAAGTTGCGGAATAGTCCCTAAATTTCAATATCTTCTACAAATTAGCCAAGTAAGTTCATATGGTTGGAATTAGATGTTATTTGTGAATGATTGAAGTTTATAATGTGTTATTATATACGAATTTGTTGTGGGATTGTGTAGATTTTGTTAATGAAAGAATAAATGTGGAAATGCAAATTAGGAAAAACGCAGGATTGAGTACGTTCGTATCGTGACGTGTGATGAATTGACGGATAAGACCATGGTTGTTCCATGGAAAAGTGTGAAATGTAGGTATGGTATCATCCATACTGAGTTGTGAAATGTAGGTATGGTATTATCCATACTGAGCTATGAAATGTAGGTATGGTATTATCCATACTGAGCTGTGAAATGTAGGTATGGTATTATCAAATCCATACTGAGTTGTGAATCGTGGCATTGAGTAACGACGTACTCAATTTCGTAAGCCGTTTCCTAATTTGATTATAAGAAATAAAAGAGAAGTGATCCAAATGAAAGAGATTGAGTAGTTATTCTTGTTGAGCTCAACTATGTGAATTATTATAACAATGGTTGTGAATCGCAGAAACTTTAGTAAATGTTTTGGTATTGTTTGGAAATATTATGTTTGGTAAGCATTACTTTTAACCTATGAACTTACTAAGCTTCAATAAGCTTACTTGTGTGTGTTTAATATTTTATGTAGATTGACTTGAAGTGAAGTGGGTAGATCGGATCAACACAACAAAGCACACTATCCAGATCAATTCGGTAGCTTTTGTTTTATGTTTGAAGATTTATATGGCATGTATAGAGTTTGAATGAATTGAAGTAAAGATGTTATAAACTAGTTAACAATATTTGTACTAAAACAGTTTTCGTAAGTAGCAGTAGTTTGACTTTGAAAATCACTAAAAATATTAGAAATGGAATTAAATAATGAATAAATTATGGAATCGAATCTTGATGAGTTTATTTTCATATGGAAGAAGCAAAACAGGTATATAAGCTATATTTTATGAGATGTTTAAATTTTTGTGAAACAGGGCCAGAGCGATTTCTGGATCCCCTGTTCTGACTTTGGAAATTCACCATAAATTTTACAAAGATAATTAGAAGTCATACTTTATATGTACAGATTCCTTATTGAGTCTAGTTTTATTAGAGACAAACGGCATAGTCATTGAAGCTCTGTACAGAGAGATATCTGATTCGTAATACACAAAGGTCAGAGTAGTCAAACCCTGAAACAGGGGAGATTTTAAATAATAAACTGTACTAATTGGCTTGACCAAAAATTCTAGAAAAAAATTGGTAAGTAGATATATGAGTATAAATTCAGAGAAAATTTACGGATTTGGATTTCGAGTTTTATAACTCGAGATATGAATTATTTAGCAACTATGACACAGTTGGACAACTTGTCTAGAAAGTGTGATATAAATTGTTTGAATTTGTTTAAGTGCTCAAATAAGTTTAGTAATGCCTCGTGCTCGACTCCGGCGACGGTCTCGGGTAAAGGGGGCGTTACAAAGTACGATTTTCTGGACTTAGAATGGAAATTTTTTTTTACGTTTTTGATGTGGCATACCGGATCCGGCCATAACTTCTGGGCCGGGTTTGGGGTGCTACAGTCGATGCCTTTTTAAGCATTCCTATGAGTTTTGGAATTGAAGGAGAAGACTTCCCTTCTTAAAATTTCTCCAAGCATGAGGCATTTAGCATAGGTAATGCTTGTGGCTTGGTGGCTAACAATATTTGTGAGCCTAATTCTAGTACTAATGTTTGGAAGATTTTGTGGAAAATCGAAATCTCTTCTAATTTTTTTTTTATGAATGTTGCCACAAAGCTATTCCTACCAGATATTTCTTAGCCAAAATGGGGAACTCATGCTCAAGATTTATGCCCTTTATGTAAGAACTACGTTGAAACTATAGAACACATTTTTAGAGATTGTGCAAGTGGAAAATTGGTTGGGAGAGCTTAAACCACCACCAAATTTTTCTTTGAGAATAAATCTGGATTGGTTTTCTTGTATTATGACTAATGTTACTTCTAATGATTGGATTACCTCTCTTAAGTTGCCATGGAACACTATTTTTTACCTTTTATGGTAGATTTGGTTAATGCGCAATTCCCTATTTTTTAATAATAATCCTTATGTTGACAATGTTATTACTAAAGTTGTGGCCAAGGTAAGAGAATAGGTTGTACTTTCTCCCTCACTAAAACATATTGGTATTTCTTTTTATGCGTAGGTTCATTGGAAGCCCCCTATCACGATTGTTTTAAGTTGAATATTGATGGTTCATCAATGGAAAACTTAGGATTAACAAGTATCGAAGTGGTCATTGGGTTAGAGGATCAATGCGACACATTCCTAAAGCCTCTAGTGTTGAGGATGAATTGTGGGCTCTTGAGTACAGGTTACAGCTTTCTAAACCATGAATACCACTGGATTGGAAATTGAGATTGATGCTAGTAATGTTATTAGTTTGACTAAAAGCACAATTATGAATAACCATGCTTTATTTACTTTGGTGTCTAATTGTAGTATGCTTTTCAAGTGCTCTCCACAAGCAACAATGAAACATATTTTTTAAAGAAAGCAACAAGTGTGCAAATATGTTTGCTTGTTTAGGAAGCAACTATCTTAATCTATCGACCACAAAAATTTTTAGTTTTGAGCTTATTGTTTTAATTTTTTCATCCTCTATAATGTATTAAGATCATATTCATAGTTGACTTTTGTAAGGATACCTTCATCCTAAACTATTTAATTTTATGAATGCACTTTACTTGATAAATTAATGAATTAAGAGAAATTGTTTAAAATTTACTAGCAAAAGAAAAGTGTTTAATTAATCAAATGTAAGGGGTAAACTTGATTACTTTTATTTAATTAATCAAATTATTTTAATATTTTTAATTAAATGAAATTTAATTCAAATAATTAAAATTAATGTTTTAATTATTATTTTCGTTAAAAATGATTTGATTTTTTTAAAAATTGAGATCAAATTTAACTAAAAATTCAAACAGACAAAAAATACAAACCTTAATAACTAGATTTATTATTATGCTTAAAAACTTAAGTTTAAAAATACATATTAATGATGGGTGTGAAACCACCAAATATAAATTCTTATAATAAAATAACAGTAAATGACAATATAGAGAAGTAGAGTTTTTTAGTGGGTTTGAATCTCATAATTATTTTGTTGGAGTAATTTTGAGCTAATACTAAAAAAGTTTAGCTAATCATTAAAAGAATCATAATAAATGGTTTAAATAGAATTGTAGAAAATGGAAAGGAAAAAGCCTTAAAAAGATAATTAAACCAAAAGGGTTGAAAGTAAAAGAAGAATGGATTGACAAATAAAGGAATTTTTTATCAATTCCAAACTATGTTCAATTAGTTGTAACTATTAGGTATTTATATATACTTTTAGTGCTAAAATTTAGCTAGATTTTTCCTGGATATTATTATTAAATAATTTAAAATTTAAAATCAAATTTAAACTAGAATATAAAGTAATCATAGAGTTGTAACAATATTAAAAATCATTTAATCTTTACCTAACCATTTTGAAAAAAAATTTTAACCTTTCAATCTTTATTCAGTCATGTTTAAATCTTCAATCTTTCAATTAAGCCTTTCTCTTTGTTTTTGTTCCAATTTAACCTATTTTTGTAAGAGATTGAATTCAACACAGTAACTTCATTCTTGATAATAAAATCTAAAATTTAATAGTATTTTTTTATAATTAACCAAAATAAACATATTAAAAATATAAATTTATTTTGCAATTAAATAAAAACAGTAAAATATTTTATCCAAAATAAATATAATTTTTAAATGATATGAAATTCGCTTTCTTGATTTAATTTAAGTTGTAAAATCATAATTTCATCTAAAAAAATGTTCATCAATTTGATATTTTTGATTTTTCACGTCAATAAATGAGACGTTAAGCTGAAGGTAATAAACCAGTCAAACAAATACCCACCAAATGGATAAACCACCAAAAAATTTCAACCGTTAGATCCAATCCAATCCTCACATTTCTACCTTCCGATCTACCAATCGGGTCCCACAACAACCCAGAAAAAGAAAACCCGCCACCAACATTCTTGGCGCGTCCAGAAAGGCCAAAATCCACTGACCAAAAAATTATAATAAAAAAACCGAAATTTCTGGTAAATTGTCTAGAATCTTCTAGAAGCCAATGGCTGAGACCACCAGCACCGAGAAATCCATTGGCACAGTTAAATGGTTCAGTGCCCGAAGAGGTTTCGGTTTCATAACCCCCGATGACGGCGGCGATGATCTTTTCGTCCATCAAACTTCTATTCTTTCCCAAGGCTTTCGCACCCTCTCTGATGACCAGCCTGTTGAATTCTCCCTCGATTTAGGCGAAGATAGTCGTGCTAAGGCCGTCGATGTGACTCCTCTTTCCCGATCTCGCCGGGGTAGTGTAAGAGGTAGAGGTGGTAGGGGCGGTTACAGGAGAGGCGGTTATGGTGGTGGTGGTGCGTGTTATAATTGTGGGAAGACGGGGCATTTAGCGAGGGATTGTTATCAAGATGGTGGTGGGAGCACGATATACAGTGGTGGCCGTGGAGATGATGATGGAAGTAAAAGATACGGCCGCGGCGGTGGTGGAAGTGGTCGGGGAGAAGGACGAGCTGGAGGACAATGTTTTAGTTGTGGAGAAGAAGGTCATCTTGCAAGGGATTGCTCTAAATAAATTATTCAAAAAAAATGGAAGATTCCTATGGCTAGGAATATTGTGGCGTTGATGCAAATGGGGTTTATCAGCAAAAGAAGAAGAAATCGGAAAGTTCACTATTTTCCGATTAGATTCCTCTGTTACTACTTGTTTGAGCGCCGGTAAAAGAAAGTTTTATTATTCTGTATGATGTATTGTTATCATTATTATTCTCTTATTCTTAGCAATTCTTGTTTTAGTTAAACATTGATTCATAGTCTTTACATTTGCAGTTTAAATATAAAGTCAAAAAACAAAAAGGAAAAAGAATTGTGTTCTTTGAAGCATGTTTCTTTGGTTATGTTGTTTTCTTCTTTGATTTCTCTGTTATTTTAGTACCCTTTTTGGTTTGATGCTTGAAAAATAATTCATCATGTCTTTGAGATATCAGCAGGTGTTAGTACTATGGTCTTGTCTTTGGAAAGAGATGTTGAATTGTTTTTTATCTTTTAATTGGTTTTTTAGTTGTTTTAGAAAACCGTATCACTGAAAGGTACATTGAGAGCGAAATACAATTTCAAGACTTCGATGAGGTTCACTGGACTTTGTTTGCATTAAGGGCCTTGATTAAGCAATCCAGACGCTCGACTTATCTGTTTTCTTGCAGAGAGGATGAGGACCTAATCATCTCTTTCTGTTGGTCCTTATAATCCTTATCTTGCTTTATAACATTTGAGAGGTTGGTGTTGGATTGATTAGGATTACATGTCACTTATTGACAAGATTCAATATATGGTCTTAATCTCAAGGTTCTGTTTTTAGTGTTTAATTTTTTTTCATTTTCAAGCCATGCTGACACCTTTTTCCTCTGTTGATTAATCCTTTTATTCATAGGGACAAAAGAAAAACAAAATGAAAAAAATATTGTTATATCTAATTCGGTAACTACTCTGTACCATGAGATGGCATGATGATACTGAATCTTTTCGCCCTAACAGTGTCAGCGGATCAAAACTTAGAAGGGGATTGTTTGAGGCATCCATTATAATCGCACTGATTTTCATATTACTATGGCATTCGCAATAGTTAACATATCATTTGTTGATTAATCATAATGGAAATGAATAACTTTGAGAATTTGAACAGACAACGTCAACTCATACTTGTGTAAGTACTGCTTCTTAGTATCACCGTAGAGGTATGAATATAACCTTGATGCACAATTGAACTGCAGAATTAGCTACATGTTTCTTTTTTTGTTGTATGTTATTCTTATGGTTCAGAAGAAATTTGGTTGTGGAAGAATAATCGTGATTGACGGCATTTGCATGATAAACAATACGAGTGCAAAGTATTCAGCTGTGAAATTAGTACTTCGTTCTTTATTGGAATTTAAGTATCTCTTATTGAGCTTACAAGCTATTTGCAGTTGTGGCACATCTTTTCATGGTTCAAAGGCAAGAAGTACGCATGTTCTTTGAGATCAAGACCCTATCTTTTGTAGTGTACTATAGAACTCATTCTAGCATGATATTTCTGGCATCATAATTGCATTGAAACCACACAAAGTAAGTTTTGTGCTTATATTAGATAAGTTTTGTGCTTATATTAGATGCATGTAGCTGCAAAAATCAAATTCTACCTTGTATCTTATCCTAGCAACTTATGATCAATTCCAGTTTTGGAAAACATTTTATGTTGTTAACTATTCTAGGTTCATGGCTTCATGCTAATGTAACATAGGGACCTTTTGGTGAAAACTTTGGGAACTTAGTTTGTGGTAGAACTGAGTTAATTAAGACGTAAAATTGAATCATGATTGTCTCCATTGGACAACGGTTTATTCAGATATTGTTCTGAAGAAAATATTTTGTAGTGATGTTGGTGGTTAAATACAATTGGTATTTACAACCTTTGAGGGTTGATATGTTGTTCTCCAGGGAGCCTTTTGTGGAATGCTTTTGTAATTTGCGACTAACTTTTAAAAGATATAAAGAGTACTGGGGTGATCCGGTAACCAAGACTTTGCACTCTAGTGACATGAGGTTTTTACTTTTTACCATTTTGAATTGTTGCCGAAGGTATTTTGAAATCAGATGAAAATAATGTTGAGAAACAGTTTTCTGTGTAGATGGTTGTGCAGACTTCTAGTTCCCTTCGTCATCGTTGAGGAATTGGCATGTTCATGCTAATATCTTTAGTTCAATTATTCCACCCATTTGCTCCATTTGTCCTAAATTACTGTTGTTTATGCCAATGTACACCTGTCATTGATGGTATTTCTGGCTACAGATGAATTCAGTTTTGCTGACCATGTAACTGAACCATTTAAAGTAGGAAAGAAATACTGAGAGGTACTTTCTGATAATCCAATATGCTTCTATTAGTTTTCTTCAGTGTTAGATATAAACTAAGGATATAAGAGAAATTATTTACACTTTAATAATTTATTTGTTACAGGACATAATCTGATGAGTTGCTGACTTCACACAGTATGTATTCAATTAATGTGTGTGTATAATTACATGCACACACTGGCACATAAACATATTGAAGATAGGACTACCAGTAATAGTATTTGCCATGACATGGTACATGACGAATTATTGTCATAGCCTTATGCTGCAACTTGAGGATTTGGTATCCTTTTCTTTATAATCACTTTTTCCTCTTCACATTTTGAATACTAACCATCGGTTGAATATTCTCTGAATCGAAGTGGTTGCTTTGAATAACAACAGTCTAGAGAATGTTACAGTAGGGCAGAATGCATAATCTATGCGCTCTCCGATGCCATGATTTGTGTCCTGAGGTCTTTGTTTCAATCATGTTATGCTAAGATTAAAATTGAGATTGTTTAATCAGAATTGCAGGACCTAATGTGTGTATGTGAGACATGAAATGAAACATCCTATTGGGAATTACACGTCAAAAGCTTAAAGTTTCTTGAGAGTTCGAACACAGGCAGTCCAATGGTGTTTGTACATAAGTTATTCAAGGGCCATGGCACAGGCACGAGACATATTGCGTATATGAGTTGAAACCCAAATTGGCACTAGTTTGCTGTTGATTATGTCAATGCAATAGCAACAAGTTGTCAGTTGAGGTGATAGCAGCCTTGCCCCAACAAAGGTGAGAACACAAATCTGAACCCGGAAAACACAAATTTGGGTTTACACCAAAAAGACCATGTGAAAGCAGTTTTGGGATCTAGAAATAACTGTTTTTGTTATTTCTATAACCAGACTGCAGCTATATAAGTGGACCATAGGCAATCAATTGGCAAATATTAGTTAATATGGAGAAAACGACTATGCGGCCTTCCCCTTCAGTCTACCTTCTACCTGTTTTCCACTAGAGGAATTTAGATTAGCCCCTACAAAGCAGTAGGACAAAGACCCATCATGAAGAAGCACAACATAGTTTTATTTCAGTGTAGAAAGAAACTTCTCCATGACTGGACCCAATACTATGACTCGCTGAGCCATTGACATTGCCATTCTACGAGTAGTCACCTTTTCTTTTTTGGGGGGACTGATCTGATGACCCCTTTCGGCTTTGGATTCAGTGTACATAAAAACTAAGTCAAAACAACAGCATGAGTCAATTTAGGATTCTTAAATGAAGGGTAAAGTTCTCCAATTTTGCATTCCTCACTCAATAAACTTGAATTCTGAACTCTTTTACCACTCGATCAAACTAGTGTTTGTAAAATGTTATAGTCTTGCAAGAAAACGTGGCAAGAGTAATGCTACTTTTTCTTTTTCCTGTATGATTCTATAGATGGGGTATATGGTACCATTCAAATAATAAGATTATAGATCTTATAAGATCTCAATAATTCATTTATTTTTATCGTATATATGTAACATGATAAAAAACATTCTAAGAAAAAAAGAATGTAAGGATGTGTGTTTCCAAGAGTTTGTATGTATGACAGTTCAAGTACTGATAAAATGGCATGAAACAGAGCATGCAATAATTATAGTAAATGTCCTGTCATGATGCTTCTGGTCTAACATTTCAGCTCAATGTAAACATTTGTGTGTGTGTGGCTGCAAGAAAAAACCATAAGAGGGCGAAGGGGGTACTTAGTTTGTCCATGATATTCTGAGTTGAATTGTGATGCCAATGTACTTTTCGTAAACAGGTGCTGCCTCTCAACTTGTTATCCCATTTAAATAATTCCACCAAATTATCCTTTAAAAGCAAGCAAAATCTATGCAATTAGAGGAATAATACTGGTGACACAAAGTGAGTTGAAGATGATGATGATGATGTCATAATGAAAATCCAACCATGTAATGACACACGTCACTTCAATCATAAATTGGTATGTCTCTGATTGAACCCTACCACACACGTCTACTTTATCCTGACTGTTGGATCATCCTTGCATGAAAATTTATGATGAAGAAAGATTTGATTCTTTGTTACCATAAGGTTACAAGCTGCATGCATACAAGTACTAGGGGTTTTAGTGTTAAATGCCTTGGACCTGTCCCTCTGTTGCCAATTGCTTGTCTCTACACTAAACTAAAATCTACACTATTCCATGGGCGGGCCGGGGTGGGCTATCCATTTAGTTCGTTAGATTTTTACGAGTGAAGGTTAAATGAAAAAATCTAGTTCAAGCAGAGCTAATTGTTTTAAATAAATTTTTTGACATTGCTGTGTCAATATATATATATATATATATATATATATATAAACATTAATTAAAAATGTATTACAGATTTTATTTTAGATTATTCTTATAAACAATTAAACTCTTTTTATCAAAAATGGATGAGAACACCCATGATTTTACAAAAAAAAATTAATATCTTGATTTATCCCTTACTAATTAATTTAATTATAAATAAATACTAACACAAAATTTGATTTATCCAAAATTTTTAAAAGGTAATAAAAGATTAAATAATATTAATATATATAAAATAATACATATTTTTTTCAGATTTATCAATAAATATCCAAAGGCTATAAGTGAATTTAGTGTTTCTTTTTTCCCCAATCATTTGCTTGATAAATCAAATGAAGATTTTAAGAACCCAACATTTCATCAATTAGGAGTGAATGGTCAAAAGCAATTGTTCAAGTGGATAGTTAGATTCATTGATTATTGGAGGACCAACAAAAATTATTGAAAAATTAATATATTCCTTGACAGCAACCACACAATAATACACTCTCATCTTGGATGGTGTTAGGGTTTTGATGGGGACTCATCATGTTTGAATACCCCCTTCTACCAACCAATTCAACCTTCATCATAACCTCACTATTTAGTTTGCCAAACTTTTTAAAACACCTCTCCCTCCTCTCTAATTAATTCAAATTATCATTATAATCCTTAAAATTTCGTCATTTTTAAAAATCTATCAACGACATATACCAAATTTTTTTATTACAAAATTGAACAATTTAATCTATGTACGTACAATAATACTGACATGTTATTTATAATTTTAAAGTATAATTTTGTTATCGTATGTATAGGGGACTATGCTTGTAGGTCCTACTACATAGTTTTAACACATATAAGTCATGTGAATTAATACCAAATGACATGTTACTTTCCCTTGCACTCTTTTCTTTGGAAGGTTGTTTATTTTAGCTTTTCTTTTCTTTTTTTTTTTTTGCTCTATTGAGTTTGCTTGAGATTAGGTTTAGAAAGGGAATATTGCTTTTTAGTTTGCATAGGCTTAAGAGATTAGGTTTGCCCTTTTTTCTTCTTTTCTAATATATATATTTGTTCAACTTTATTTTTCCCTTTTCAAAGAAGTGAATGTGTCACTTTAGCAATGAAGATAGGTAGTCATAATGAGCCCAACAAGCCCATGGGTCCACAGGACCATGAACCCTAGCTAACCCTTTAACACCTTGGCTAAGTGGCTCACTTCTTTAAGGTCCCCTAGCCCAGAAACCCAAGCTAGCTGGTTACATGGTTCAGTGGCACATATGTACCAAACATGCAATGCAATAATTATGAAGGGGGTATGGTCCTACAAATTAAAAAGGGTTTTAAAAACCCCAAATCCCCTCATGTGGAGGACACCAATAATTTATACAGCTAATTTCCAAGCACCAAATGGTTGAACCCTTGAAACTTGTGTGCTCGTTTCATTTGTGGTCAAACACAATGTACAAAGGGAACGCTTCAAATTAGGCAAGCCTCCAATTTTTGAGTTATGAAGATAAGACCCTGTTTTTAAACAATATAATAATAAAAAAAACCCTTTAAATGCCTAAAGGACAAACCCTATTCTGTCAAATTAGGCCCTCTATAATTGAAGTTCTAACACACCCCATCATCCTTTAGGCAAGGTTTTTGCTTCCCAATAGTTACAAATGCCCATTGTCCACTGGTTGTATTTGTAATTGCAAGCACACTTCCACAAGCTATCATACACTATATATTATAATCTCTTTTTGCATTGCTCTCACATGGGATGTGAGCTTTTTTGAAGTGATTTAGTTTTGCTGCAAAAAATTGATATAAACCTACCAGTGAACAGTGGGTGATAAAGATATATGATACCATTAGATAAGTTTCTGACCCTTTTATTAGGATTTCATAGTTGGCCCATGGGGACCATTAAGTCCAAATTCTAAATTTATCAAATGTAGACTAATCATGGTTTAAGATTGTGGGGTGACAAGTGAAAAAAAACTATTGTATTTGTTGTTTATTTCCCATTGGAAGGCAATGAAAAGGCTTTATATATATATATCAAACTTTGTGATATATGTGGGGAAAGGAGATTCATGAGATGAATAGAATAGATTTGATATATATAAATTATGAATAAAAAATATCATTGCATGACAGGGATGACATAAATGGAGGGGGTTAATCCCATAAAAATATCATAGGCTTAAGAGATTAGGTTTGTTTAGGGGTGGCCATCATTGCCATCACACCTTCATATAGAAACCATTAATAATATATAATATATAGCTCTCTTACAAGAACAAACCCAAAAATAAAAGAAAGAAAGGGGGGAATGAGAGTTACAACTTACAAATGCCAATCTCTTTACACACTTAAAAAGAAAAGTATCTTAAAACTTTGTTAATCATTTGGGAAGAAGATGATAATAAATCCATATATTTCAAGCCTTATGAGGGCATTGATAGCATTTGGTGAACAAACCAAATGTATTAATCTGTTGTATGAAATTAAGCATGCTTGCCCATCCTCCAAACCCAAATCCCACAATCAACACCCATACTACAACAAAGATGTTGATGGAGTACATGCCCGCCCACCCTCCAAGGAATGATGGTGGTCTCTCCACTGCATTCTGCAAAACAGAAAACAAAGAAGAAAACGTCAGTAATAGTTATCGAGAGGGTAATGATGATGATAATTGAACAAAAAGTATGGCTAACCTCTCGTGCGGCTGAAGGTGCAAAAGTAATCATGTGTGCTAATGAAGGGATAATGTAAACAGTGAAGCTGACAAGGAGAGATCCAACAGTTGAATTGATAGGGCCAAAGAAAGGGAAGATAATAGCCAAGAACCAGATTGGGATCACTACAGGGAGTCTAGCCAGTGCTCTCTTGAACACACTCTTGGTTTCATGCACCCCAATGAATTTCTCCCACACAAAGTATAAAGGAGTGCAGGCAAATCCAAATGTAATAAACTGAATGAAAAAAAAAAAAAAGAGTTAGTTTACATACTTTTTCACTACCATGAATGAATCTGAAGTTCATAAACACGGACCTGATGAATGAGCATGAGAATAACAGCAGTGTCTCTGAAACCAGACCTTGGCAGCAATGATAAGGCATTGGAATGGGTAAGAAGCAAATCCCCAAAAGCCCAGTAAACAGCAGAAGCTGATGGTAAAGTTAGGGTTAACACATAAAGTGTTGCTATCAAGTATATCATTTTGAACTTTTGTGGCTTCCACATAGCATGCATGATCTCCCTACAGTTAAAACATATATTTAACAATGATTATAATCCAAGTCCAATTATATCACTAAAAGATGTATAGATTTTTTAGGTTGAAATGCTCACACAGTGACAGCATGACCACCAAAGGTGTAAAGAATGTTGGTGGCTCCAGTGAAGTAGAGAACCATCTTGTTTGGACCTGAGTGCTTCACTCCATCAATCTTTCCCATGAAAAAACAAAGAGAATTTTTGAGGGATAGAGAATAAAACATGACAGATCATATATATGTATAAAGCTGCTATGTCATGTACCTGTCCATGGAGAAGGGAGGCAATTGTCAGGTACCATGCAGTGTAAGAAGTCATCATAAGGCCAAGAAATGACCAAACTCTGTAGTTATGGAATGAAGGAATAAACACAGTTGTTGCACAGCAGGCTCCAAAAATGTACGTCCAAGTTCTCTTATCAAGGTTGTCATTTATATAGTAGATGTTGCTGTATATTCCATTAATGCAAAATCAGAACAAATGGATAAAAACATCCAAATTGTAAGCATTAATTATGATTCTTTATGTTTATTTACCTAGCACAGGCAATTAACTGAATCACTGATCCAAACAGCAGAAAAGTGCAGTTGAAAAATAGACCTATGTTTCTCCAATGTTTCCCCAACAATCCATCCAGCACTTCAAACCACTGCCATGAAAAAAATTTGCAAAAAGAACCCAAAAAATTGTGTAACTTTTTGTTTTTCTTTTGCTTTCTGAAAGAACATTCAGTATGAGAAAGAAAAGGTAAAAACTTGGTACCTGAATTACATGATTCCTGAAATCAACCTTTTCTCTTTCTTTCCTTGTTCTATACTCCACATAAAGTAAACTTATAAGGTATGCTGTCCAGCTTCCCATTAAGCCATAAAAAAGTTGGAACAAAATCCCAGATAACATTCCCAGTTGTGAGAATGAATATGGCAGTGTAAGTAGCACTTGAGCAACCTATATGCAATTTCATAAGCAACATAGAAAAAGATTAGCTCAAAGTGGTTGACAAAATGTGTAAGAAGAAACAAGTTGGCAACAAAGTGAAGAAAGTGTGCCTGGTTAGAAGCACAGCTGAACCATGCATCATAGACTGAACCACCATGCCAAAAGAGATTTGATAGTTTGTTCTTTGCAGACTTGGAATCCCCTTCTTCTCTTTCCATTTCTACATAGTTTCCAGCTACTACTGTTTCAACCTTCTCAGAAGCCATGTTTTTTGGTATGATACTGTAAGCTTCAATAGCAATGTTGGGGGGGCAGTGATGGAGTGATTTAAGTCTATTTTTATAGATAAACCTAAGTGCTGCTTTTCCCTATCTACTACTAGTTAAGCAGCTGCCATACTCTTTCTTTTCTTTTTTTTTCCTTTTCTTTTTTAAATATAGTAAAAGAATTTGTTGAGCAATAATTGAGTCACCCCTGTGGGGACCTAGCTAGTTACTGAATACTAGTACATGTATATACATGTTTAAAAGGTTAGTACACCGTTTTTTGTGAATGAAAAAAATATAAGTTGAAAATAATCGGGATTTACATTTCTTAATACGAAAAAAAAAAGATAACATGATATTTCCTAAGTTGGTTACAGCTTTAGCATTCATTGGTGGGTTGATGCATCAATGTCCCCCATGGGTGACAAGCTCATTTCAGTGTTATTTCTTCCTTTGGGGCTGACAGGAAGGTGATGGCCGGTCCATGCTCTCATGCATTGCACGAGCGGGTGGTCCACTATGTGTCCTATTTATCATCATAAAAGAAAGCCATTCAATATTGATTGGTATTGAATCAAATACAAAAAAAAATATTTAGTCCTCAAGGATTAAATTAAAAAAAGATAAGAAAGTGGGGGGGAGAGAAAGGATTAGTGTCATTGATTTGAGTATGAATGTTAGGGGAGGGGAGATGTTGGGGTAGGCTAAAAAGGATGGTAGTGAATGATTACAGGGAGTGAGCTTTGGTGCTAAACATGATTAGTACCACACGTGTGCCAACTGGCTTTACAATATATATAGTTTTCAAAGGTGTTTTTTTTTTGGAGGGGGGTCAAATTAAATCTAAACCAAGATTGAAGGGGTTGATTAGATGAGAATATTACTGATTAGGTCTTTTATTATTATTATTTTGAGGGGGCAGTCTTTGTATTAGGCATATCCCATCCGACCATGATCTTGAAATGCTATCTCTTTTAGAAGTCACAATTAGGTGGCCTTATTTAGATTATGGCGACATGTTCAAATTAAGGGAATAATTGAGTTAGCATGTCATTTCATCCCTTGCTCAAATTCGTTTTTCGGTTCGTACAAAAATTCATTTTACTATGAAAATAATAAAATATATATTTTAATTAATGTTTAAATTAAATTTATATCCGAACAGATCTAAATATGAATTTAATAAAAGTTTTTTCCTTTACATGTATAAAAGCATATATCAAAATTGTTATAATATTGCCTTTGCTATGTACATAATAACATGAGAACTAAGTTTGTCTTAATACATAATTGTAGTACGTACTTTGTCATATGCAAATGTATATTTGGTCAAGTCCAATATTACACCACTGAAGAGACCCAAATGTCAATATTAATTTATGCGATTATTTTCAATTTTAAGGGTATTTTTAATTTAATTTGTAAATATTAAATATGGTGACAAAATATATTGTATTTTTACAGAAAAAATTCAAATTTAAACCCTAAAATAATATTATAAAACAAAAACAATTACGTGCTTCAAAAAATTTTAATCTCATAAACTGTTATTTCTAGAAAATATATGTAAGACCACAAGCAACCTAGCATTTTTCATTTTGCTTAGTTCTGTGGCAAACATGAGAAAAAGAAAAGATAACTTAGAGCCTTTAAAGCCTTATATTTTGGACCTATATATCAATGTTGTTTTCTATTAAACACTATTTCTCAAGCGGTATAAAGTTGGTATTTAAATAATTTTAAACTTGTTAAATTCGAATTTTACTGTATATAATTCATACATGAGTTTATTTTAGTGTTGGGTGTAATGGTACATCACAATTTATAAAAAAGATGTAGATTCGAATTTTAGAGATAATATTAAGGGATAGGCACAAATTTTGAATATATACGGTAAAATAAAAGTAAATTTATGAATGATTGGTTAAAATGGAGATGTAAAAAGGAAGGGAATATTTAGGGGAAAAAACTTTTTACCAAAAATGATAATTCAATACAATATCATTTGTCGCGTTGCTTTAATGCAAGGCAAATTAAAACATGATTGTGGTTAGGCTGTAAGATCAGGCTTTTCACATTGTAATAGAAAGGAAATGTTAGGCAAAAGGTAATTAGACAGCTCGAAAATGATACTTGTCATTATTTTGACTGCCTTTAATCAAGCACCTTTTGTAATTACAACACAATCACCACCATGCTTTTTTCTTCTTTTTTTTTTCATTTGTTTATATTCCATTTAGTTCTAATCATGAAGGATTCTTTCTACTGAAATTAAAAAAATAAAAAAAAAAAACTGTAAAATTTAATTGTTGAAATTGGATGTGGAATAGTTTTAAAATTCGTTATTAGTGTCTACTAAGAGGTGCTTATAGACCGGGTTTAGTCCAATTAAAATTTTAGGCCCATTTGTTAGTTTGGGCTCGGCATAGAAAATAGGCTTAAAATTTTGTTTAAACACGACTGGATAAAAATGCTAAAACTCGTGCCCAAATTTCAGTTTACTCCTATTAATTTTTATTTTTAAATAAAATATAATATATCAAAAATACTAAAAATATTAAAATAAATTTTTCTCAACAAATTGAAAATAAATATATATATATATATGTATACTTAAATAATACTAAGATAGGTACAATTTAACAAGTAAATTCCTCTAAAATAGTAACAAAATTAATAATGAAATAAAAGTAATACAATATCCAAACAGTAACAACAAAATAGTACTAACATGATAATGAAATGGTAGCAAAATAGTGAAAAAAAAAAATAACAAGAAAATAGTAAAAAAAAAAAGACAGCAAGGAAAAGCAAAAAATTTCTTTCTTTTTATTTTCCATATTCGGACTAAACCCGTTTTCTAAACATGCACTATTTTTTTTACTCAAGCCTTTTTTTGGGCTTATATTTTTACCTAAATTCTCTCACTTATCGGGTCAGGCCGAGTGACCTAACCCATATGTCTACTGTTTTAATGGATTTATAATACACAAAATATTAATTATTGGATTCGCTCTAATGAATACCTTTGAGAAACAAAAAGATATATTATATGGTGAGATTTTAATCATAAAAATTAGTTTAATATTATTTAATATTTTAGTTAGTTTTAAAATAATTGATTGATAGAATTGAATTGATAAATAAAAATCTTAAAATTAGCTTTTGATCCTATATTCTCTAACATTGATATAATTAGGGATGTGTTTGATTTGATTGAATCAGGATTTTTATGAATTGTTTTTAAATGATGTTTTACTTCAACTCGAGTTTTCTTTATTAATTTTAAGTTTTGAAAATTTGAACTTATTTTGACCAATGTGTTTTTCTTTTTAAGTATAAAATAAGTAATAAGACAAACTAAATCAAATAAGGCGAATCCCCTCTCACTTGATCATCATGCAATAACGGAAACATTTTCTCCGGTGATTGCATGTAAATATGACAGACCATCCATGAATGTTTGAGAAGGTCTTTGATAGTACGCCCCACAGCTGAAAAAAAGCTATTCATTTTCATATTGGCAAGTGTGTTTTGTTTTATATTTGGATATTATTTAATAAAATTTTAGAAATTTTCCAAAAATATTTCTAGCACAAATTAAATTATATTTTTTACTAAAAACATAATTTTTTATATTGAAATTGTAACTTCTTTTAAAATATTTATTTTTATATATTAATTTCAAATCATCATAATTTTTTGATAGTCTAAATAAAACTAATTGAATTGATTTTTTCTTTTATTAGCCTTAATCATAATCATCTCTCAAAAAGCAACTGTAGCTCTGTCTAGGATTTTGGATATTTGCTTAAATACAAGATCCAATATATATCACAACACAGTTACAAATACAGTTATAGTCAAGCTACAAGTATAGTTATAGTCAAAGCAAGCGTAAACATAAATTTACTCCCTAATGTTTTTATTTTATTTTATCATTTTGATCTTTTTTAAAAGATTATTTTGACTGTCAACTTTTAAAATTTAGTCAATTTGTTCTCTTTTAGATAAAAAAATTATCTAAACTGTTAAAATTTTAAGCTCCGACATGATAACTCAATATGACATTTTCCGAATACTTCACTACTTACATGGATAAATTTTCTAAAAGTTGCTACAAACCTTTTTTTTTTAATTTGTTAAATTTTTAAACATTTTTTTAATTTTTATGAATTATAACGTGGATGGTCACATGAGTAGCCATATCAATATTGTTAAAACTTTAATACTTTAACCAGTTATTTAACTAAAAAACAAGCAATTTGATTAAATTTTAAAGATTGAAAGCTAAAATAACCCCTGAAAAAGAATAACGGTCAAAATAATAAAATAAGTAAACTTTTTAGTATTTTGTTGTTAGAATAAGCTCTTATTAAATTTGGAGTTAAACCAAACCTTAAATGAATGGAAAGTAAAATTCTTCCAAAAACTCCTTTCCCTACCTATAATATTCAAACTTAAAATCTTAGTTACATATCCAACTCGTTGCCATTTAGTGCATATGGAGCAACTTTCCCTTGTGAGAGCAAGAGGGTAGTCTTTCTGGGGAAAAAAATAAGCGGGGGGGAGGGGGGACCAAAACAGCTGCGAAAAGCTCGAAAGCTTATTTTGGAATGCCCCACTTTGACTTAGGGATCGAGTGGATTAGTGATGCATCAACTTTCAGTTATTTTTCTTTTTTTCAAAGTTTCCAATTTGATCATAATTTCATGATTTCACCTTTGTTTGGATGCTGGGAAAATGAATGTGAATGGAAAAAGAAAACGATACAAGACCTTTAGATCAGATAGGATGTGGATTGCTCGTCGGCGAACAAAACAAGTAAACAAATCTCAATTCTTTTGAGTGACAACCTAATTTGAGGTTGAAATATGCCCTAAGTACTTTTTATAAATTTGAATTTTAGTCCATTTATTTTTATATTCAATAATTTAGTTCTCTATTTCTTAAAATTTAACATTCAAGTCCAATTGTTAATACTATTATTTTTTGTTAAATTTATTGATATGACATTTTGAAATAAAAAATCACATTTTGTAGTAATGCAACTAAAAAATAACATTGTAATGAACTTGAATTTAACAAAATAATTTTAGTAATATTAACAGTTGGACTGGATTTTGAAATTTAAAAAGTAGATGGATTAAATTCCTATAAATAAAAGTATAGGGCTAAATTTTAAATTTTTGAAGAGTACATGGATTTATGACATATTTTAACCTTTTTTATTAAAAAATATAAACACAATCAACTCTCTCTATAATAGCCCTATTTGTCTATTACGATTCTGTCTGTTGTAAAGAGATGTCTATCATACACCTATAACAACATGTTGTTACAGAAATAATTGTTGTAATCGACCATAGAATATATTGTGAATTTTCATTAAATGAAGAAAGTGAAAATTATGTTCAAAAATGAAAGAAAGTGAGAATCAAATCAACAAAATTAAAAAAACGTACAGCATATGATGCATTACTACTTTTATGTTTACCTCATGTTACATTTTAGTCACTTATGTTTAAAATGTTATGTTTTAGTCACTTACGTTATCACATTGCAATATTTTAGTCATTGAGTCGTTAATTGTCATTAACGGTGTAATGATAAGCTGATTTGGCACATTAAATCATCATTTCAAACAAAAATTTTAGATTAATTTATACAATCGGTCCCTATATTTTTTTTTCATTTTGAGGAATTTAAATTTTTTCTTTTATGTTTTTTAAACTTTCCTTTTTTCTTAATTTTTTATCCTCTTCTGCTTTTCCCTCTATTTTCCTCCCTTCTCAATTTTTTTTAACGTAGTTGTTCTGTTGTAGGCCAATTTTGGGCCCTTTTACTAATACATCAGCCAACCCAAAATTCAAACCCCATTTACAACCAGAACCCAATATCTCGAACCCATATACCAAGCCCAATAACCTAAACTACCAGCCCACTAAACTAACAAACCCATTACACAAAATCGAAACAAAAATACCTAATCCCAAACCCTAGCCCCCTAGCATTCGGCGCCCACTTGCCTCTCACCACCGACGCCCGCCACGCCCCACACCCCACTACCACAGTCCCATACCTCCACAGTCCTCAGACGCCACGCCCACACCCCGCACGCATGACAACAGACCTTGTTCCGCAAAAAAGAAACAACACAACAAAGAAAGAACAGAGCAAGAGTAATATTTTTGTACTCTTCTTTAGAACATTTGGCTATAAAGCCATATAATAACCGTTGTAAGTTTTTAGACGGGCAATAAGAAAAACAGAAGAGAAATATTGAACTTTGGATCCTGCCTATATCCATATACAAGAATAGCACCAGACTAAGCAAGAAAATAGCAAAGATCGAAGAATCAGAAGTTAAAAACTAAAGGTTATTTCTTTTTCATTTCTATTTCGTTTTAAAATTAATTTTATCACCCACACACATAAAAATTTAATAAACTAATTAAATAAACAAATAACACAAAATAAAAAAAAATTAAAAATTTTTACCTTTCGGTGGCCGGCACCGGCGCCGGCGACGTTCCGACGACCGGATCGGAGCTCTCCCCCCTGGCCGAAAATCGCTCCGGGCTCCCCTCTCCCTTCTCTCCCTTTTCTCTCCTTTTTTTTTTCTTTCTCCCCTAACTCAAATGATTTTTTTAAAATTTTTTGACTTTTATAGGGGGTCAAAACGCACCGTTTTGGACCCCCGGTTTTAATGAACAAAACGACGCCATTTTACTTGGCCCGACCTGATTCGACCCGAACCCACCTCAGGATCCGCGTGTTTTTAACTCAATGGGATATTTGTGCAATCGGTCCTTCCGCATTTTTTGTTGTTTGAATCAGGTTTATATTTATTTACAAATCGGCCCTAAAATTTAAACTGATTTGTGATCTAATCCCTATTAATGCGCTGCGTTTTGATAGAGCGGATATATTGTTGTTTCAGTCCCCCCATGTTTCATGCGCATTGCAATTCGGTCCCGTGGCTTATTTTATTTCGAATTTCGCCCTAAAATTCTGTTTTGAGCTCAATTTAGTCTTTTTTGCTAGATTACGGTTTTATTTTCAAATTATTTGTCTCTTATTTTCTGTTAATTATTATTATTAATTATAATCTTTATATTCTTATTATATTTACTATATTTAATATATGTAGTGGTGTATATTGTATTATGTACAGATATGCGTATGTGTTCTATATATATTTATGGAATATTATTATTAGTTATTTTTAATATGTGTATTATGTAAATATTTTAATATTGTATTCTATACATTATTTCACATAATATTAAATAACACGTGTTCTCAATATAACCATGTGCATTTAAATATATACTGTATATATTTGGGGAAGCATTGTAAATAGTTTTTTATTATCCTTTTAACATGTATGTATCATATGAATATTTGAGTGTTATATTATGTATATATATATATATTTCCAATGTGTATATTTTTTTTGTATTTTTATACATCATATATATTTTTCAAGCTATATTACATTTCACATATTATCATATAAATATGTACATATATTTTTAACTACTTTACGCACATTATTTTTGAACTTCACATTATGTACGTATTTTGAACACCATACATATTGAGTATTTCTAATGTCCCGTTTATTCATACCCACGCATTTAACATATCCATGTAATGTACTAGTAAGTTCATTCTATGTCGTTATCATTTCTAATGTATATGTATGTATATATATATCATGTACACATATTAATGTTATTATGTAAATCTTTTCATCCCTACTTTTATATATATTCGTAATGTCATTTTTACATGTGTATATTCAATGTTTTTTCGTTTTCGATATTATTGTCATATTTAATCTTGCATGCACGGTTATTGTTTTAATATTTTTTTGTTATGTTTGTCATTTGCTTAAATATGTATACCTAGTCCTTTCATTTGATTATTTATTTTTGTATTCGTTTTGTCTTACACGTTTTAAAAAATCACGTTCTTGTTTCTAAATTAATTTCGATAATCAAAGGCAATATATCGGTTTAATACCAAGTCGACAGTTCCATTGCTATGTTGAGTGGAATTTGTCGGTTCGTGTTTAATCGGTATACCCTTCTCAAAAGGGAAATCAAAATTGAAAGTTTTCGTGTTTTGAATCGGATCACGATTGAATATTACTTTGAACTCATATTTTTGAAAATCAAGACAACACTTGTTTATGAGATACCAATTTTGGACGCCGCAAGGGTGCTAATACCTTCCTTGCAGAATCGACTCCCAAACTCTAATTTTCTCTCGGCTTTTTAACGAGACCTTAACTCGGCCTTTTTCTCGCTTAAAAAGGAAATCTAATAGGTGTCCGATCACACCTAGAAAAAGGATCGTGGCGACTCGGTTTATTTTAAATCAAATTTTAATTTCCAAGATTTTAATCGCCACAATTTAGCTTAATTCGAATCCAAACTAAAATTTTTACGCCGCTACATGTTCTATATTTTTCATATGTTAAAACTATATCTTTAATAGTTTATTAAATATTTAATTCCACCCATCAAGATTATTTCATTTAATAAAATATGATTAATAGATTTTTTCATGTGAAATTTAAACATTTTATTAAAATAATATTTTAATAAATTATAATTAACATGCTTGCTTATAAGAAATATCTATAATTTTACTTAAAATTTTAGATTATATGTTGTTATAGAAAACTAATTTAATAAAGAATATACTTCATAACTATATGATTGTTATTTTTATAAGTGAAAATTTGTTATAGATGGTTAAAATAAAACATAAAAATCGGTTTTACTAAAAACTTGATTGTTATAGCAAAATATTGTTATACCGGGCGGTTGTTCTAGAAAAGGTTAAAATATGCTATATGTCCCTGCACTCTTTGTACTTTTGTTTCTAAGAATTTAGTGATTCTACCTTTTAGATTTCAGTATTTAGTCCAATTGCTAACCCTATTATTTTTTTTTGTTAATTTGAAATAAAAAAAAATGTACTCACTTTGTAACTATGTAACTAAATAAAATGATATTGTAATGAACTCGAATTTAACAATATTAATAATTGGCCTTACATCTTTAGATTCGAAAAGTAAAATAACTAAATTCTGAATGTATAAAAAGTAGAGGCACTTGGAACAAAATTTAACCCTTATGAAATGGTACAACTTGACTAATCATGGGAAAACCTAGGAAAATTAGTTGAATTGTTACATTTTCTTACATGACCTTTTTGTCGTTGGTTGGATAATTCCATCAAGTTTTAATTATATGATAATGGATAATCATCTCCATCTTTTGTTATAAATTTTGATTTTTTTTTCTCTCAAATGATTGATTAAAAAAAGAAAGGAAAAGGTGGTGATCCTTTCATAAACTACATATCTCAAGTAAAGGAACATAATGAGATTTTTTTAAAAAATTATTTAAATTTAATTATAAAAATATGTGATATAAATATAAATACGTAGTTTTTAATATGTTAAAAATAATAAAATGAGTTTATTGAACTAAACTAGATGCAATCTGTATTTAATATGATGTAAATTTATTAGTTTGAAGGATGTTGGTAAAATTATTATGGAGGTCCTATACTAAAAATTAAATTATATTTTGTTTCTTTTGTTTAAAAAAATGGGTAAATTAATTTTTGTACATTAGATCATAGAATAAAGTAGTTCTTTTGTTAAAAAATTCATTTATTTCTACTATTAAGAACAAATATGTTAGCCTGAGATACACATGGCATGTCAGGTGTCATTATCTAGGTATTTCATTAGTCACGTCAATTTTTAATAGTACAGATGTAATTTTTAACAAAAAAAATTAATTTATTCTTTAATCTAACGTACAAAAACTAATTTACTCATTTTTAATAGAGAAAACTAAATGTAATCTAACCTGTAATACGAAAATTTTCGTAATACTTTTACCGAACGATGTCATGCGAAGTTTTATATAGCATTTAAAAGCACTTTCGTGGTGCTTTAAATTCTTGGGAAGATAATAGCTTTGGGTAGACCAAAAGCTTCTAAATCTTTCAATGAATGTATTGTCCCACGTGCTTAAAGGATGTTTCATTGAAGAATCCCTTTCTTTCTTTCTTTTTTTTTTCCATCCTCCTCATCATAAAATCGAGAATATCCTCAATCAATTGAGTTAAGCTTCAAATTTTTTTTATTAAAACACTATTTTACACCTAATATAAACATAGCTCTAATAATCTTAATTGAATTATGAAAGATAATTATTAAGTACGAACAAACTGTACTTAAAAAAATCTAAAATAATTTTAACGATCAACTAAGTTAAGTTTCAAGTTCTATATTTTATTCAAATCTCGTTAGATAATCTTAATTTCATTATGAATATCAATGATTTTCAATGAGGTATTAACTTAATAGTAAGGTAGAAGTTTTGAAAACTCTGAGATTCAAGATTCAAGTTTAACTATGTGTAAATACCATATGTAAGTTCTCAATCAAAATTTAATTTAAGTTTTACGATATATGAGTCTTGTTTAATCATTATTCTGATGATCAATTTGATGATGATATTGCATGTATTTGTAACCTAAAAAATGGATGAAAGTGAAATGGTAAGTGCAAGGAAACTAGATACATTGAAAGAAAACTCCATGAACCAAAAATAGCTTTACTTGAAGGAAGGAGATGAATGATAGAGTAAGTGGGATGGTGAAGGACCATGTAACATGGGAAGGGTCAGACCAGAATCTAAGGCTTGGCCCAGCCATTGTGCCATTGGCTCCATCTTCCATGTTCTCTTCTCTGCCTTCCTTTTTCCCTTTTTTATTTTCTCCAAAAAGTTCGAGCTGACTACATACATTTTTATGACTTTCATATATAATTTTATGGTAATCTCCAAAAGCGCATAATTGGGTATCATATCTTCTTCATTGGGCCCTCAAAGTACTAAAGCTAAGGGCATTGCCGGCCCATCTCAACCTAACACCCCAACTCAAGTGTTTCTCAATCATTATTAAATAGAAAATATCTGTCAATTGAATCTTAATTCGGTTAACATTGGTCAGTGAATTTTAATTCGGCTAATATTGGTATTATTATCAATATAGGAGTTCATGAGTTCAAGTATACTGAATCATATATATTCTCTTATTTAAGGGTTGAGAAAGAAAATATCTTAAAAAATTCGAATTTAATTTAATTGATTTTTTTCGTTAAAATGAGTTGGAATTTTAGAATTTGTAATTTTTTATCTCCAAATTTGAGTATTGACTTTGGGCAAGCAACATAAAATTAATTTTTTTAAAAATATTTGGATAATGTGTTTTAATAATTCATGAAATTGTAGTTCCTCCTAACCCATAAATAAAAAATTATGTGTTTCAATGCACTCAAAACACATCCTCTTAAATTGATAACAATACTCATATTAATCGAACTAAAATACAATCTATATTCATTTACTTATTTTTTATGTGTAGGTTATATGTTGATGAATTTTTTAAAAATCATATAATTTATTTGTCATGTTTATGAATTTATAATAAAACATGTTCGCAAACCATTAAAAATATGTTCATAATATAATAATTATATTATAATATATAAAATAAAAACACCAATGATAAAAAAGTTATTAATCTAATCATAATATTCGTTATTTTATACAACTGGATAAATGAATAGAGACCATAAAATAAACTATTTATGAATGAATATCATATATTCATTTTAAATTGCTTCATCATTGCTTAAAATTTTAAATAGACTTATATAAAATTAAAAAAAATACAAAAATAATTAAAAATAAAGATATAATTTTTAAAAATTAAAAAGTTTCTAGTGGCTCAATTTCAAAGTATCACATTATTACACTTTAATAGAATCCAAATTTAGGGATTAAATTGGATAAAAATTATCAAGTTTTGAAACTAATGTGAACAAAAAAATCAGAGGCCATAGTTGGAAAAGTTACAAGTTGAGAGACTGGGCACTAAATGTTCCTTTATTCCTATTCATTTTTCCTCTCCAAATCTAGTATTTAATTAACAAACTTTAAGGACTAAACTGGGAACTCTGATAACGTTAGAGACTAAAGTAGGAAAAAAACTTTAAGGACTAAAGTGATAAAAACGGTATACTTCAAGGACTAAAGTTTGCATTAAGATTTTAATTAATTATATAATCAGAATATTTCTAATAAAAGGTCCAGGCCCAATGAACCCAGCTCCTTTTTAGGCCAAAACCCAGCCCATTCGAAGTCGATTTTTTTCACTGTTTTTCATTTATAGCGATATCTATATATTAATTTCGAGAAATTTAATTAAAAAGATTATATATAATCAGTTCTCTTTTTGTTGGGAAAATTTCAGAAAGCAAAGGAGAGAAATGGCGAGCGGAGGAAAAGTGTCATTTAAAGTCACTCTTACCTCTGATCCTAAGCTCCCTTTCAAAGTGTGAGTTCTTTTTTTTTTTTTTGGGGGGGGGGAGGGTTCGATCGCTTGATTTAATTTTCCCTAATTTTGGTTATTAATCTTGATTTTTTTTTATATGATTTTCGTAATTGCAGGTTTAGCGTGCCTGAAGCAGCCCCTTTTACAGCCGTCTTGAAATTCGCAGCCGAGGAATTCAAAGTCCCTCCTCAAACCAGTGCTATCATCACCAATGGTAATTCAGTTCGTTCCTTCTACTCTTTTTCTTTTTTGGATTTAAGTATTGATTTTGGTGATTTTATATTTCTTTCTGCATGTTTCAATTAAATCACATGCTTTTTTTTGTTAAATTAGGATTTGGGAATTGGAAGATGTAAACTGGCTTAGATTAGCAAATTTGCCCTTTTTTAAAGGAAATCGAAATAATTGGTGAATTAGGCAGAATTCAATTTAGTACAATCTGATTTTCTTAGGCAACTATGATGAAAAAAAATACGTGATCAAAATAATTGTTTTTCTTTTAATATTTTGATAGAATTGGCAGATGTTATATGCTTTTTTGTCAAGTGCAATCTCTTTATTTATTTTCTATTATGTTATTTAAAGTGTTTTTTTTTTAACATTTGGGCTATTTTTTTTTCTTAGCTATATTATCTTGTTCCCCTACTTAAAATTCATCTGTATTCACTTATTTGTGGCTGCAAACATTGTGTTAATTTCATGAGAAGTTGTCAACTATGGTTAAAGGCTATTCATTGATTTTCAATGTGCAATGTTTTTTCTCCCTACCTGGAGCAAAATGGGTCATAAGTCAATCAGAGTTGTTCGGTCTTATTGATTAGTAATGACATGAGAGACTTGTACAGAGGAGCACATTACGGTGCTCCATTTTTTCTATACATATGGTTGTCATTTAGTTAGATTAGCTAAAATATCAAGCAGGCCAAGACAATGAAAAGACACTATATGCTCTTTAGCAAAAAATTAAAAATGGCCTAATCAAGTTCATCATATTTGAAAGGATTCATTATCTTCTGCTTGAAATTTGGTTCTGTTTGTCGATAAATGATAGTTGGAACCGATTGTTGATAAATCAAAACTTTGCCAAGGTTAACTCTCCATAAGCAGCTTTGGCTCCATTTTTATCATTTACTTTTCAATAATCATAGTTGCAACTATGTTGTTTTAAATATAAATGTGTATATAGTTGGGATCAGCTGGGCATGTCAACTCTATGATGTTAGGTATCTTAATATGTTCATCCTAAATTATATGTTAGTTTCCACTTCATTTTATATTGAATTATATTATGTTTTTTTCTGAAAACAGATGGTGTGGGAATCAATCCTCAGCAAAGTGCAGGTATGCTGACACTTAATTGTTGTTGACTAATTTTAGGGTTTTAGAGCTTCATTTTATTTGCTCTTCTTTATCAAGTCTCCTGAAATTTTACCATTTTCTTTAAACTTTGCACTTGAAATAAGCATCGATATTTTCATTTTTGAGAATCCGGCATTTAAGATTAGTTTAGGATATCATTTAAGCAGACAGGCATTCCTGTGTAAGTTTCACTTTCGTTGAATACTTTCAGAAAAACTTAATGATGTGAATTGCAGCTATGTTAAGTCTATTCTACCTCTCTTCTCATGCTTGGTGTCTGTGTTGAATGTTCATCCTATTATGACTTATGTAAATAGAATCTCCGTCTAAGCCGGAAAATAAAATAGCTATTATGCGGTTACAACAATGAAAAGATTTTGCACTTTTAGTTTATGATTTATGTTTACCTATAACACTCGATTGGATTTGGCAGGAAATGTGTTCCTCAAACATGGATCGGAACTTCGCCTGATTCCCCGTGACAGGGTGGGAGCCTTTTGAAATAACAAAAACTTCATTTGTTATCTCTGAGTGAGAAGACTGGTTATGACTTTGTTTGGTTATGGATCCTTTGTTTTGGTATGTATGTTTAAACTTTTACTTGAGTGTAGAACATGACGGATAGCAAATTCTTTTTCCCCTAAAGAAAATATATAAGAGCAATAATAAAATAAAGACCCTGAATTTTGTTTGATGCAACTTAATGTTTGGTTTCATTTCATCTCGATGTTTTTTTATTGGTAACATTTTTATTTTATTACTTGATGTTTGAGCAATGTAATTATCCTTTAATCATGTGTTTAGTGTTCGATTTTTATTTTACGATACATTAAATGAATAAAAGGAAATTTTCAGAAGTCCTAAGAATTCTAAGAAAATCTCTAAAATATTCAAAAATTTCTATATTGAAAAAACTATAAGATTGTAATAAAAGAACATTTTTGACATTTTAAAAGGGGATAATTTCATATTTGCCCTTTTTACTTTATCAAAACTTTTAAGTTTTTAAATGTTTAATATGCCTTTTATAACTTGTTCCGTCTTCCAAAAATGTACTTGGGTTTAACGGTGTTAAAGTATAACGTGTCAGTGCATTTGGTCCACTATAATACTACCACGTGAAACTTTTCTACAAAAATGAAATTCCAAAAAAATCTGAAAATATCCAAGTTTTTATTTGAAATTACTTAAATTATAAAAATCCAAAAGTTCTAAAATTTCAGAAATTATAAATTTTTTTAAATATAGGTTTCTTTATTAATTCAATTTTTAATTTATATAAAAATTCAGAATTTTTAGGATTTTATAATTCTAAAATTTCAAAATATATAAAACTTAATTGTTCTTTTCTAAAATTATAAAAATACTTTATATAGATTAAAAATTCAAATTATAAAAACCAAAAGTATTAAAATATTACTTTATATAACTTCAAAATATGAAAATATTATTTTGTATATAAAATTACAATTTCTTCTAAAAGTAAAAAAAAAAACTATAAACTAATAATTAATTTTTTTCTAAAATTTTAGATTTCTTGAAAAAATAAAAGCCATGTTTTTTTTCAAAATTTCAGAGATTATTGGAATATTGAAAAAAAGAATTATATTTACTACAATAAAATATTTTTATATTTATTTGTAATTTTAATATAATAAAAATATTTATTATATTTATGGTAGTGGTTTTAATATAATACTTTTTAATATATTTATAATGTGTTAGGAAATTTTTATTTTAATATTTTTAGTGTATTTAGTGTATTATATATTTTTAAAATAAATTCTTAAATAAAAATAATTTAAAAATTAAATATGAGTAGACCGAATTAGACTCGAGTTTACTTCTCTTAAATTGAGTTTGACTTGAATAAAAATAAAATTATTTTTTGAATTGAATCAAATCCAAAATCAAAAAATTAATCTGAATACTTTACATATATTTAAACTAAATCCAACTCAACTCATGAATTCCTCTAATCCAATTTAACCCATTGCCCAATTTTTTTTTTTCTTAATTCAAGCCTTTGATAGTTCTGGAGACAACTATTAAAATATGTATATAATATAATATATATCTGCATTCAACTATTTATTTTATTTCTCACTTTTTGGGAAATTGAAACGAGAAAGAAAAGTATCCCAAATATCAATGATGCACAGACAATTTATATGGGCAGTGTAAGAAGTTTTCAATTTTTTTAATTTGTGATGACATTGGAAGATTTTATAAATATAATATAATATTGTAAGAGCTTACTGAACCCATACTAACCTATTTTCCATTTTTTTATTTGTTTCACTAAACTATATTTTATTAACTGACATCAAAATCATGAGATAATGAGTATCAAACCTGAGTCAAAGAACACCAATAATATCTAGAAATATACATGTGGACAAACAACTGCTAATGTACATTAAACCCATAAAATAGCCCATTTTGTTTTGATAGTTTGATATCATTTAAATAAAATCTCTGACTTTATGTTTAGATAGTTTTATTTTCGGATTCGTATGGGATCGATGCTAAATTTAATTAAAATTCAATGTAATTATCGAATATTGGAAGGTTTTAGACAAAAAGAAAAAAGAATATGACAATATTTAGTTTTTAAACTTGACAAGATTTAGTCTTTAAACTTGATAATTCTTCTTAATTTTGGTCCTTGTGATGACCTGGCACTTTGAGATCGGGTCATATAATCATCTAAATTATTTTTTAAAAAATTATAATTTTTTAAGTTATAACATAAACCAAAACCGGAAAAAGTTATAAGGTAAACTACAATAGAGGTCACCCAATTATTTTTTTTTTATCATCTAACTATGAAAAGTTACAAAATAGTCGTCCAATTATTCTTCTTTTTTTATTTTTGGTCACTAGCTAGCTAATGTAAAAATGGAAACATTCAAAAATTTAAAATAGTTAAATGACAAAAAAAAAAAATATTAATAATTGAG
Source organism: Gossypium arboreum (assembly GCF_025698485.1). NCBI lineage: Eukaryota > Viridiplantae > Streptophyta > Magnoliopsida > Malvales > Malvaceae > Gossypium > Gossypium arboreum. The sequence goes on from NC_069075.1 coordinate 136,593,766, forward strand.
TGACTATTAATATAATTTATTCAAAAATTGAAGGGCTAAGTTTAAAAAATGGTTAAGTTACTGCTTTATCTGAAAAGAAAAAGTGAGTAGGAAGGAGAGGTGTTTGTTAAACTAGGTTGTTCCACTATGGCTGCCCTTGAATCATCCATTTAAACAAAACTGTAAGAAAAAAGGATTCATGTTTCAGTTTCAGACTTTGTTTTCAGAACCAAATTCTGTCAGGATTCTCTTCAAATTTGAAATAAAACTGAAAGAGGACAAGACACCAAGGCATGATGTCCCAGTGCCGGTTCCACTACCATGGAAAACGAACCTACTATTCCAATTTACATGCAAATATGTTTGGGTTTTGGCTTTTAGTAAGTGACAATGGAATCAAGACATTGATATTGTAAGAAAAAAAAAGTAAATTCCCCATTAGGGAGAATGGAAGTTATGGGTGCCTAAATTGTCCTACCTGTTGAGTTATTATATGATGGTACTGCTTCACATTTTATATTTTACTATAACTCTGTTAGTTTCTTCGATTGTTGCAAATTTTTTGTTTTTTCTTATTTGGGTTCCAACAAGAATTTAGAAACTTTATGTTTCATTGATTTGGGTTTCTAAATCATCTGCAAGCTGATGGATTAGTTCGCTAATTTGTTACATTAGCTTCTTTTATTTTTCAAAAAAAAATTATGTCGATTGAACCTTTGCTCGATTAGCATGGACATTATCAATGTAGAAGGACGTGAATTTGAGTGTGTTAAAGTGCATTATCTTTCTATTTATGGGTTGGGGAGGAGTTATGGATAATTCTAAATATTGTGTCGAAAAGAACATACATGAACAAAACCTATAATTAGGAGTGTTCAAACTTTGGTTAAAACTGAATTAACCGGCCTAATTGATCTAATTTGGTTAATCAATCTGTTAATTGATTTAGCTCGGTTGGAAGGTTGGTTAAAGGTTTTCTGGAATTTCGATTAACGGCTAATTCGGTTCAAAATCAGGTAATTAACTAAACTTAATAAATAAAATTATATATTATATGTATTAGGCGATTACTAATTTGGCTAATTCAGTCAAATTAACATTATCAATTTATTTATTTTTTGATATGTTTTAACAAAAATAAAAACAAAACATATAAATTTCGGTTAACCGACTGAATTAACCAAAATATTTTGATTCGATTATTTGTTTTTGAAAAAATTCAATTTAGTTAACGGTTCAATGATTAAAAGTTTGATTAATACCAGTTCGATTCAATTAACCGTTTAAACACCTTTACCTATATTGAGATTATTCAAAAAATAATAATCTTTTCTTCATCTAACATTATTTAAAAATAACTTTTTTACAATTCATGATTCGAGTTTCATAGTTAAGCATTCATATTGTTTTCTTGAAATTTCTAGATAGTGTTTGTTGTTCCTTTGTACAGAAACTTTTGACCTCTTATTTTCATTCTATTATGATTTTTATGTAAATCAAAACTTTAATTCGACCCAAAAGTTAAATTTTGTTATTAATCTACGTATGTTATAATGTGAATTTTGTCTGTAATTTAATTTAACTAGTTTTAGTTATTGTATTTTTCAAATTAATTAATTTTTGTCATTGTGCTTTTGAATTTTAAAATATGTTTAGTTAAAATCAATTTCTAGTCTTATACTATGCGTAAAATTATAAATTTAGTATATATTCTCCGATTAGATAATTTTAAGTTCTTATATTTTTTAAATTTGAAATATCGATATTAACACAATAATTATAGTTCATCCATTAATTAAATTTTAGTGAATAATACATAAATACAACAAGCTTATATATCACTATTGATATGATAATAAGGTTATTCCATTAGATTTTAAAAATAGCACCATTAAATAAAATTAAAACCCTTAATGTATTAAGAAATTACTGTTCTTGGTTAGGGAACTTTTTTTTGGGTCTCCAATGTACATTAAATGCCATGGTATTGGGTTAAGAAAATGATGTCTGAATTCAAAATCGAAAAACAAAGTTTCTCCCCACATCATTTAATGATTCAATTGTTGACCCACATTACAATGTCCACTATTCTCCCCAACCCACCACATGCCTCAACATGTTTCTTGTTTTTATTTTGCAATCAACAAATTAAATAGGGAAATCAAACATTGGATAATTTACTTTCAAGTAAGTTACAAAATTTTAGTGTCATCAACTTGCATATTGCATTATTATGTTTCTATTATTAACAAACTAGGTAATTTATGCTAATTCTGTTAATTAAACTTTAATAAAGAAAACCCGACTCATCATAGGGAATGATAGGGTTGACCCTTAAAATAATTTTTTTTTATTCAGGTCCTTTTGTAATTTATAAAATTTTATATTAATAACAATAAAATTATACTTTACTCTTTAAAATAATAATAATTTAATTTAATATTTAAAAATATAAAATATAGGATATTAAAATGATAAAATTATATTTTTACTATTTAAAAGAAATTCTGAATTTGCTCATGCTCATCATGTACATGCAACCTACTTTTCTATTCTATAGAACGTAAACTTTTAAGATTTTATCATTGTAGCTACTTACGGTCAACGGAAAAAGAAATAAAATATTAATAATACAAATTGAATGATGTACAATTTACTGTAAATAAAAGATTTGTGACTAAAAAATAATTAATACTAAATATGGTGACCCAAAATGCAATTACCTAAAAATATTTAATGTTGAGATTTTAATTACAAATATATTAGGTACACATGCCATAGAAATTTTAATTTCACAGGTGAAATTGAAATTGTGCCGTATTTTAAGTTATATTTAAAATTTTTATAAATAAAATTACATATTATAAAATTTCAATATTGTTTATTGAGTTAAAATTTTAAAATTTTAAATTAAATAAATAGGACTTATGGCAAACTCTCAATCTGATTTAAAAATAAATAAATATAACACGTGATAAAATCACAATTTTAACTATTGAGTTAAAAATACCCGCAAATAATAAAGTATAAATGTTGAAAATAATATTATTTATTGTAAATGAAGTATATTTTCATTATTATCTATTTGAATTAGTGCTCGATCGTACTTGTGACTTGAGTTAAAACTTTTGATTATTTTCGTAAAAGAAACTTTGGATTCTTCAGTTTTATAGTTAAAACCCCATTAAAATCCTCTACAATAACAACAAAACAAGGCAAGATAGCCTTAGGATTAAACACATACTACACATCCAAATTGGGGTAAGACCCCCCAACATCATCATCATCATCATCATCATCAGCCACAGTGACTGAGTCGTAATCCTCCAAGCTATCCTCCATGCTTAGCAAATCAACCATTTGATTTACATCATGTTTATGACCTAATTGAACTAAACTTTGGATTGATCGGGTTTTATAGCCAAAACCCCATTAAAACCCCCTATAGATGACAACAAAACAAGGCAAGATAGCCTTGGGATTAAAAACATACAACTCATCCAAATTGGAGTAGGCCCCAACATCACCACCCGCCACCGTGACCGAGTCGTAATCCTCCAAGCTGCCTTCCATGTTCTTCTTCACTCTCCCTGCAATCACCCTACAAACAAGCATGGCCCTGTTCTCTTGCTTTCCATTATCTTCTTCTACCGCAGCTGCCATATCATGAGCTTTGCCACTGGTTGCTGTCGTCAATATTCCTTTCCCATTGGGACCACCACCATTACCGAGTTCTTGGGCTACTTTGAAACCATTTTTAATGATGCTGCAGACATTGCAGTTGGGGCTCGAGTTACACAAGTTGGAGGACCCGTTGAGACCTAGTGAACATGCAAAAGTGGTGCAATGAAACCGAAGGAGCTCATTGCCATCCGCTATGCAACGAGGGTGCTTTTTGGGATGCTTGGTGGCTTTGGATTTGATTGAATCACGGTATTCCTCGAACTTGGAGATGGTTTTTGGGGTGTTGTGGACTTTAAGGATGCGATCGATTTGGCATATAGGTGCTTGTTTCTTTAACCAACTTGACTGGAATATGATTTCCACTATGTTCTTGCTTGTGTCTTCAGAACCAAGTTCAGATACTGTTGATTTATATCAGATTGTATGAATATTGAGATTTAAGTTACTTAAAAAAAGAAAAAGCAATAAAGGAAACGAATGGGAAAAAAAGGAGCAGTAGACAAGTGAACTTTCTCAAAAGGAAGAAAAGTATACCTGCATGCCTGACAGCTTGATGAAGCTCCAAATTTTCAGCTTTCATGAAAATCTCACCGCATTCAGGGCAAGAACGGATAGTAGTCCTGAGGGAAGGGTCTTTGGCCATACCAAGAACTGGATCGACTACCATTCGGCACTCATAACAGCCGGAAAATCTTGTAAATGGTAGTCCTCGAAATGAGCCAACATTAGAAGAAGAAATTACTACTCCATTAGGTTCATGCTGCACAGGAGCTTTCACGGATCCAAGCGATGCCCTTTTCTTATTGAGCTCAGGGGAAGCTGTTACAGGCCTTTCCATGATCTTTGTGTTGCTGCATAATGATCCTGAACACCTCATTTTCTTGCATTTCTTGCCAGTTTCGTCCACCACAACATGTTCCCGTTGCTGTTGCTGTTGCTGTTGTTGTTGCTGTTGCTGTTGCTGCTGATGCTGTTGTTGTTGTTGTGGTTTGCCGAAGAAAAGACCTTTGACAAGTGACCAATTAGAGGGTGGTTTGTCATTCTTCTGAGGCTGAGGTTGAGGCTGAGGGCGGCGCTTTTTCTTTTGGTTATGGTAATTGTCTTTGGATGGTTTTCTTTGGTGAGTAGGTCCAGCCATTTTGGAGAAGATGTAGTGTGGGATTAAAGGAGCTAAGACAAAATGATGGCTTCTTTTTTATGTATTCAGAATCTGAGATAGACTGCCATTAGTAACATGGAAGGGAGGGAACTTCAGAGATGCTTCATAGCTGCCTACTGACATTAGCTGTGTTTTGTAAGTTTTTTATTTGGAGGGCTAACCTCTGCAACTTGGATTTATAAATTAATCTCCTCTCTTTCTCTCCCTCTCTCTATATAAATATAACTGTAGATTGTTGATGGCAATTATAGGCCGTTGATTTCCATTATAGATACTTGGATAATCTGAACAAGAAACAAAAAGTGAGTCTATTTTTTTAGGTTACAATATGGTACTAGTCCCTGTATTTCTATAGGATTTTAGATTTAGCCCTTATACTTTAAAAGTTAAAAATTCAATCTTCTTACTTCTTTCAATTTAAAAATTATAGACCAATCATTATCGTCGTTGGTAGTTTCTATTAAAATTTGTCGACTTAACATGTTTATTTTCTTTCAATCATATGACATGTCACATGAGAATAGTTTAATCAACATATAAAATTGACAAATTTCACCAAAAAATACATATGATTTTAATTATTGAACTGTGTTTTTTCAATCAAAATAGTTGAAGGATTTTATTTCTAACTTTTAAGTACATGAACTGAATCTTAAATTATATAAAAGTACAGGAATTAATAGCATATTTGAACTTGTTTTAATTATAATGTGTTTGGAATGGTAGCTAAAGTAATTATGCAGATAATTACAAACAATTACATTTAAATCCAATCAACCTATGGCTTTTTAAACACACTTGTACATGGTTTAGATTTAAAATGCATAATAATAGTATTTTAATTTTAGAATATATATTTGTTTAAAATATAATTATATATTATCTTACTAATCTCATTTAAATAATATAAAAATCTTATTAATCAAATAATTTCACATACATTTTGACCTACGAAGCGTTTAACTAATTTACATAGTATATATTATAAATTATTTATACTAATTTTAATTAAATTACATAATAATTTATTATTAACTATTTATACTTGGCAAAAGACTGACCAATGATGACAATTGACAATGAGTAAATGTTTAAATTTAGAGAGGGACTAACTCAACAAATATAGAATGTTAGAGAAATTAGATAAATTTTCTTATAATATTGTTTATTTTTTTATTAATTTTAGGTTTAATGGTATTATAAGCCCTCAAACTTTTTCTCGAAATCATTTAAGCCCTATATTTTTGCACCCAATTAAGATCTTAAACTAACAAAACTTCCTAAATAGGCTGACCTTTAGTATTTAACGACAACACTAAGGTGGCCATTAATAGATGCCATATCATAAAAAATAAAAATATTTTTAAACTAAATACTCATTTTTGCAAATGCATTATAGAATTATAAAATTATAAAATAATAATCAAAATTATATATTTTTAAAAATAATAAAAATACTAGAAATTAATTAAAATCATAAATTTTATAAAAATATTATTTTTATATTTTAAATATCAACAACTTATATGCTAAAATTAACATTAACAATTTTTTGTTATTCTTTTGCTTCTCATTTTCAATCTGTGCATGTTATATTGGTTAGATAATTTAATCAAAATGAGGAAATTATTTTTTATAAAATTTTATAATTTATTTTTTGTTTTTAATTAATTTATAATTTTTCTAAATTTTATGGTTTTTAATAAATTATTTTTTATAATTTTTATAAAATTTTATGGTTTTAATTAATGTCTTATAATTTTTATAAATTTTAATTTATTAAATAAATTTTATATTTTTTATAATTCTAGAATGAATCTAGACAAATGTGTGTCTAGACACTTATTTTAAAAATAATTTTATTTTTTGAAATTTTTTATTTTTCTTATTGACATTGACATGATTCAGCGTTGTTGTTAAATACTAATGCTTAATGTCAGTCAAAGGACTCATTGGACCACTTTTGTTAGTTTGGGAGCTAAATTGGGAGAAAAAAGTTCGGAAAGACTTGATTTTTTATTTTTAGTTTTTGAAGGTTTATTTTACCAATAAAATTTAATTTTATTAGTAATCGTATTGTTGAATAATTTCTTGGACTAACATTTTATATACAATGATTTGGTTCTAAGTTTAGCTACTTGTCTAGAGCTTTTTTTTAAGTATTATTGGCACTTTTTGATAATTTATATATTTTTAAAAATTTAAAATTAAGTAGCCGTGTAATTATAATTTATACCATTAAACATGACATAAAAATTACAATGCAAATACACTATGTTAGCCAAGCACGTTTAGAAAATTAGAATTCCTTATAATTACAAAAGTGAGTAATTATAGTTTGGATACCTAAGAATAAAGAAATGAAACTATCTAGATTTGAATCGGAGATATGATACTATAAGTAAATGAGTATTTGAATACCTAAGAATAAATAAATGAGATAGTCTGGGTCCATTTATTATTATTATTATTATTATTACTTAGTACAACTTACATATATCACTAACAACAAATCACTATTACACATCGACTGTAGATAATTTTTAAGACATAAATTTTGATGTAGATAATTTTAAGACATAAATTTATGATATTAACATAAAATATTCAAATTCAACTAAAAATAATAAAAATCAGGAGAAAAAATTTAATTTATCATTATCGATAAAATAATATAAAATTATAATTTCATACAATTATTCTCGTATATTTGAGGCTTCGTTGTAGGAGTATTTCATCCCTTTTCTCATATCATAATTGTACGAGAAAATTTTTTTTTTTTTTGTTTCATTCTTTTATGTATCATAAATCAATTAGGTCATCACCATATTGTCTTCAAGTTTCAATACTTTCAAATCAAGTAGCTGAACGAGAGAGCATTGCATAAGGTTGCAGAGGCTGTTGGTGGTTGATGGTGGAGCCGTCCCAATGATGATGTGATAATTTCTGAATAAAATTGATACAAGAAATGGACATATTAAAATAGGAATAAAAATACATGGATTAGATAAGTAAGGTAAGGTGGGATATTTGGGGGAGAGAGCTGATCACCAACAACAAGGTGCACCCACTAATTACACCATAATTGCCCTGAAAAAAGCTGTTTTGATTCCTTTTGCATCAAAATTAGGCCACTCTGTTGCCCTCCAATTTAGCTTTTTAACTCACCACTTTATTAATTTTTTTAATTTATTTGTGACATCTTAATAATTAAATTATACATTTGACATGCTGGCTGCTGTACTGCTGCTTTTGAAAATTTGAAACCAAGAGAGTAAGCACGATTTGAATCCCAGAATTGCCTCTTCTTTAACGTTTTCGAGAAAGGGTTTTTTGGGTCGGAAAAGTCTTGCTGCTTTATACCTTGCTTGTCTTGATTCAAACAGGAAACTTAGATTTAACTCTTTCAATCTCACCGGTTGATGAGTTCAATTCGAAATCTATTTACTTAGAGCTCAATGTATTTATTGAATATAAAAATTTATATAAGATTAAAATTAACAAGTGCCGGTGTAATGATAAGACACATTATATTCACAATGAAAAACTTGTATTCAAATCTTGAAGATGACATTATTGATCTGGAAAACCACAAATCCCGAAAGTTTCAGAATAATGTTAGTATTACACCCTAGTGTTCTCTCAATGCATGTTAAGTGCAATGATAACCTCTAACCCTAAACTCTTACAATACTTGTGCTACCATATATTGACTTCCTGATATCAATGTTGGGGTGTGCTAATTGGATGATTCTAACAAGGGTCAACTCTTGCAATTCTTCCCTAAATACGTTCATACTTATGATCATCACTCCTAAGAGATTTGAGTGCCTCTAATTAACAAATACTTGACATACATTTTTAACCAAGTCAATTAATATCAAACTACATGCTTCATACTATTAACTGCCAAAAGATTTAGCTATCCATAGAATCTAAGTACAAGCAACAAAAACAATGTTCACAGATATTATCGTGTATGCGGTAAAAATAAAGAGTTAGAGTTTAGAAATGCTGAATGGTGAACTGCTAAACCTATATTATTGCCTAAAAGGTTAGAATCCAAGTATCTTATTTTCACTTTCAACTTTTGTATTAAGTTGTAAACACAATACTAGAAATTAAAGGAAAAATGCTTTAAAATTGAAGTTGGAAAATATGTTGAGGCAAAATGAGTTGAGAGTCGTTAAGTGGCACTTAGCAGTACCAACTGTAAACTGCCACTAAGGTGGTTAAATACTTGCTTAATTTGGTTTGGAAATTTAATCAAGAAAATTTTTAGACTCAATAATGTGCAGTGTTATTAAAGATACTTTGATTCATCTATGAAAATCAATCCTTGGCATTTGAAGATTTGATTGGATTCGTATAAATGAATTAAGTACTTGAAATATGGAGATTTTACCGAGATTGTTGATTTTGGAAAGCATATCTTCAATTGATTGTATTTTAATTATTGAGATTGTAATAACTGTTTTGAAGGAGTTATTTTATATTCATTTAGATTCTATATTAGTAAGTCAAAATTAATCTATGCTTTGAGGTTTGTGTAGGTTATGTATGAAAATTTATTGAGTGCATTCTAATTTGTTCATTGATGAACTATTTTGTGAGAGAGTGTAGATTGAATTGTAAACATTGTTAAGTGTTTACTGCTCAAGTTCTCAGGGGGAGGAGTTGGAGGTGAATGTTTTGGTCTTTAGGTTCAAAGGTGAGATCTCTATACTTGGAGAGGGGTAAAGTGTGACGTAGGAAAATCAAACTGCGTAAACAAATCTCAGTGTTCTTTGAGTTTTTGTTTGGACAGTTTTGATAGTGACAAGCTGTAATAATCACTGCAATCTAGCACTTTCATTGCAATTTTCATTTTAAGCAAGCAAACATTTTAAGGTAGCGACAAAATATCTTACAAATTATTTAAAAAGGGAAATATAAAATATAGCAAAATAAAAGTAAAAGTGTCTCAAAAAAATTAAAGAAAACCTAAGCTAAAAACAACAACAAAATAAACCTATACATAAAACTCTCTATCAACTTCCTCTCTTTCTCAATAGTTGAAAAATACCCATTTATACTAAGGTACTTGGATAATCCATTTTACAATTTCACCTTTAATGAGTTTCCATTTTTTTTTTTTTGTGTGTGTGTGTAGAGAGGTGTGACCTTGCAAGACTAGCATCGTGACGATACCTTAAATTTTCCTAGATTAATGAGTGTCACGATTCTCAATTGATAAGTTATCTTCTTCTATTAGACAGCGGTTTGCGTCACAACTCCATTTCAATGTCACGTCACAACTTTGCTTGAATGTTTGGGTTTCTTCTCAAACATTGATGTATGTTGCGACTTAGTTAAGAGCTATGTCATGAGTTTAAGGCTGATATTTATAGGTATTCTTTAGAACAACATTCAATAGGGTCACGTGCTTCTCTTTTGCGTTTTAACTCCCATGTTTGCTTCAGCTCTTTGAGAAAACTTAAGGCTTAGGTCTGCAACTCCCATCAATATGCGTCACGACCATCATTGGAGTTGTCGAAACCATTTTTTGAAAAACGGGGTCAATTTTGGTTTTGAAAATGATAAATGAAAATTGGGAGTCGCCACCAATCTTTTTTTGTTTAGGTGTGATCGGATCACCTAGAAATTTGGTCATTTTAATAAAATATCTCGATTTACTAAAACAAGGATTTTGGTCTACAAAATTTGAGAAAACGGGTTCAGGAGTCAATTACGTACGAGGAAGGATTAGCACCCTCGTAGCGTCCAAAATTGGTACCTAATTGATTAATTATTGTTTTTGTTGAGGTCCAATTTTGGCCCAAATTAAACCAAATCAACCTACCCCCAGAAAATAAAATAAAGTAAACCCAACTACCTACCCAAAACCAAAACCCATTAACCCAAACCCAATTTTAGCCTAGCCCAAACCTAATTTCAACCCTAGCCCAACCCAAAAACAAAAAAAAAAGAAAAAAAAACTAAAAAACCCTAGCTAGCCGCCGCCTTAGCCTTGTCAGCCACCTGCTACCGCCGCTTGTCAGCCACCTGCCACCGCCAGTTGCACCTGCAGAGCAGATGAAGAAAAGACAAATAGTAATAATAAATCATGTAAAATGGCTTTAAGAAGCCAAGCCAAATCCATTTGCAAGGGCTTTTTTTTTGGAAAATAAAAAAAAGGGGACTTTCAAACATAAAGAAACCGAGCAGAAATACAATCAAAAGATTAAAACTCCAACAAAAACACTTGATCGCAGCAAGCAAAACCAAAAGAGAGTTCAAAAGGTTCCGAATAAAAGGTTTATTATTTTTGTTTTTTTTCGTTATTTTATTTTATTTTATTTTTTAGAGCCTATTTACCCCTTTTTTCTACTAAATACATATATATACACATTAAAAAAAAATTTACCTTTGCGGTGGCCGGCGACGGTGGCTGACGGCGACGCTCCAGCGGCCCGATCACCGGATTCTGGCTCTAGCCAGAAAGGAAGGGAGTGAGAGAGAGAATGGAGGCTTTTTTTTTTTTGAGAAGTATACAGAAAATGAAAAAAATCAGTTTTTTGACTTTCATAACGGTACCAAAACGATACCGTTTTGGCCCTCCCCCCCAAGGCGCAAAACGGCATCGTTTTGGGGTGGAACGGGCCGACCCGACCCGTCCGGCCTTGGATCCGCGTGTTTTTGAAGCGGAGGGGTTATTTGCGCTTTTGGCCCCTCCGCTTTTTCCATGATTTCGCAATTAAGTTTTTTTTAATTTTAATTTTACCCTAAAATTTATTTCGGTTTCATTTTAGTCCCCCTTGAAGTGTTGTGTTTTGGAGGGTAGGGATTATTGCGCTTTTGGACCCTCCTTGTTATCCACGCATTCAAATTAGCCCTTTTACTCTTGTTTTATTCCGATTTGGCCCCGAACTTTCATTTTAGGTTCAATTTAGTCCTTTTCTTTGTCATGTTCAATATTTTAATTAAATTAATCAATTTAATCTAGTATTATTACTTGTTATTTTTATTATTATCTAATATATTATTATTATCACTATTATTACTTTACTATTGTAACTTAATGTATTATTATTATTATTATTATTACTATTATTGTTTTACTATTATTATGTATTTTATTATCATTAATTATTTTGTTATTACTGCTATTATTTTTGTTAACATATTATTTTTTACCATATTATTATTTCCTATTTTATATATTATTAATGTTATTATCGTATATTATCAATGTACTATTATTATTATTACTAATATCACTACTACTACTACTACTACTACTATTATTATTATTATTATTATTATTATTATTATTATTATTATTATTATTATTATTATTATGTATTTTTATTATCATTAATTATTATTATTACTACTATTATTTTTGTTAACATATTATTTTTTTACCATATTATTATTTCCTATTTTTATATATTATTATTGTTATTATTGTATATTAACAATGTACTATTATTTTCTATTATTATTATTATTATTACTAATGTCACTATTATTATTATTATTATTATTATTATTATTATTACTATTATCATTATTATTTTTTTTTCTTTTGTATTTACTTATACGCTATTATTTTTATACTAACTAATTTAATATACGTATATATATTTTAGCACACTTATTTTGTTTATATATCACTACTCTTATTATTATCATTTCATCATTTATTTATTTATATCTTTGTAAATAATTTCAAACCTTAGATCTTTCATTATTTGTATTATCGTTATTATTATTATTTATTATTACCATTGTTATTACCGTCACTTTTACTTTTATTACTATCATTATATTATTTTATTGTTATTTTTATTCCCATTATCATTATTATTATTACTAATATTAATATTCTTATTATGACTATTATTATTATCATTAGTATTATTATATTTTACTACTACTATTATTATTTATATTATTATTATTATTATCGTTTTCGTTAACATTGTCATTTTATTTTGCCATGTTTTATTTATTTTATTTACTTATTTATTTACTTATGTATTCGATCATTTCATTTTCCTCATGCATTTGTTTATATTTACATATTACTAGCTTTGCTATTATCTCATCTTTTATAATTGCTCATATTATTATTTTTGACACTGTCGCACCTATTATTATGTTATTATATGTATTAATACCATAATTTGCTTTTATGTTTTACTATAAATCACGTTATATTTTTACTCAATACATTAAAATAATTATTTCATAAAAGTAATATTTCGTATTTGGTAATTCGAGACAATTGTGCCCTAACTTACTGGGTTTCGATTTTTCTCATTTAACCTAAATAACGAAATATTCTTTTAAATCACAATACGAGTTTTGAAATAAATGCTTACTCTCGAAGATGCGAGGTGTTGTGTCCTAACTTACTGAATATGACATCTTGTTACCTCGAGATAAGAGCTTTTGCAAATAAAGGCAATATTCGGTATTAAGAAATTCGAGAAAACGTGCCCTAACTTACTGGGTTTCGAATTTTCTTGTTTATCCTAAATAACCGAATATCCTTTTAAAAAATTAGAATACATTAATTTTAAATAAAGACAAGCTCATTCTAAAAGTTCGAGATGTCGTGTCCTAACTTACTGGGCATGACATTTTATTACTTCGAGATGAGAGAGTCCTTAACATCTGTTTTAATTTATTCGATCATTTTTAAATTAGCATTAATACAAAGAGGGATCGTAGTTTAAATTCTTTCAAGTTTTCAAAACTTCAACACTAAGACCTAATTAATCAACTAGGTACCAATTTTGGGCGTATCGAGGGTGCTAATCTTTCCTCATGCGTAACTGACTCCTGAACCTATTTTCTTGATTTGCGCAGACCAAAATCGTTGTTTAAATAAGTCAGACCATTTATTAAAAACAACCACTTTTACGAGGTGACCCGATCACACCTCATCAAAAAGATTGGTGGCAACTCCTTTATTCGTTTTTGTTTTCAAAATTCAAGTTGATTCCTGTTTTTTCAAAAAAATGGATACGACAGCTTGGCGACTCCACTGGGGACCCAAATAAGAGAGTCAAACCACAAGTTGATTAACTTTTGTCTTTTTGTCGAAAATTAAAAATTTGGTTTTGATGTATGATCCTTTCATTGCATTTCACCCGTTTTTCTTACAGTTTTCATCATTTTATTCCTATTTTCTTTAATTACTTCAAGTTTTTAGGCATGTATCCTCGCACATTGCATTGCATGACCATTGTGGTCATACCCTTTAAGTGGGAGTGAAAAACTATTCTTTCGTGAGGTTTTCACCTCCTTGCAGGATAGCGGATCGCTTTCGAGATACATCCGTACCTATGTCTTCATGATATTTTCATCTCCGTGCAGCCATAGGGAAATGTATTCCCCTGAATTGAACTCGGTCTGTATGAGCCTATAATGGGTGAAGATCGAGGAATCTGCTGGTTCAGGTACCTTTACTCTAGAATCGAACCCCATATAGCGAGCCTTAAGAGCCCACCTTAGGTAGAGCCATTCCAAAACCTTAGTGGTTACCTGAGCAAGGCTATATTTATTGTTCCATGTTTGCTTTAAACTGTGTATGAAATACTGACTTGCTTTGTTTTACTTTGATTGTATTTGCATGGCATATTCATCACAAAATGTGTTGATTCACATTCGGCTGCTAAGTAGATAGCTTATCATAGAAAAGAGATTTTTTGATAAAGTAGAGGACAATGCGGCTGTCCGGATATGGGCTGAGACAACACAGCAAGAGAAAGGTGATAGCCTTACCGAGGGATACGTGTCAAAGTTGTGAGATTTTACTCGGATCAGCATAACTCAGAATAATCTCCAAGAGATGAAAGAAATTTAGGGTCTGTGGGATGACGAGATCAAACAGCTATTCTATTGTCATTATGGCGATTTACCTTATCTGCTCGATGCCAAGGTAGACGAACACCTGTTTCGAGCCCTCGCCCAATATTAGAATTCTACTTACAGTTGCTTCACTTTCGGGAAGATAGATTTTGTACCTACTATAGAAGAATACACGGCCTTGCTCCATTGCCCAAAGATTCAGGTTGACAGAATTTAATCCAGAGCTGCCAACGTCCCAGTGTTTTCGAAAAGGCTGATGAACATCACTGGGATGAGCGAACAGTGGGTTACAGCCTGGATCAAACAAAAAGGAGGTTGTAGATGCATTCTTTGGAGGAATTTGAGGGATTTAATCTTAGCGCATCCCGATATAAAGAAGAGGGTAAATGTCTTCGCCTTGAGCATTTATGGACTGGTTATCTTTCCCAAAGCTTTGGGGCATATAGACGAGGCGATTTCTGATCTTTTTGATAGGCTTAGTAAAGGGGCCACACCTGTACCTGCGATCTTGGCTGAAACTTTCAGATCATTGAATGCTTGTCGAAGAACGGGTGAAGGGAGATTTATTGGTTGCGCACAGCTCTTGCTATCTTGGTTCCACAACCATTTTTGGAACGTGAAAAAGGTCTCGTATCTCATCTTCTCCGAAAGCTACTCTCCACTGAAAGAGTTAGTAGCTACACCGAGGCGAGATGATATTACAGAAGAAAATTAGATGACATTTCTTCAAAATTTACGAGAAGAAGACATTGAATGGAGAGCCCCGTGGATGGTTCTTGATGAAATATTATATCGATGCGGAGATTTCGATTGGGTTCCCTTGTTAGGAATATGGGGAGCCGTCGAGTATACTCCTCTGCTTACATTAAGACAGTACAGATTTAGACAGTTTACACCACTAACATACGGGTTAGCTCAGTTCGAGTTCGTATTCACAGGGAATAATTATAAAAAGAAAGTCCGCGAGATATCAAATGCCTGGAACCAGACTAGTAGAATGAAAAAGTTTGCTGCCAATCCCATGACTACCCTTGAGTACGACCGATGGTGGGATCAGAGGATTAACGACAACATCCCTATGTCAGACCAAGGAAATCCCCGGTCGATAGAAGAATACTTGAAAGTAATCCCATCTGAGCTAGAAATTATCAGGTAAGATTTCGAGAGAAAGAGTCTGGAACTAGAAAAAATGATCGAGCAATTGGAGGAAGAAAAAATGCAGCTGGGGTTAGATGTCGATGTCCAAAAACTAGAAGCTGAAAGACTCAGAAAAGGAAAAAAACAAGGTTGAAGAGGATTTGGACAGTTTGAAGACAAACTACAAGAAGCTGCGTAGGTCAATGAGAACCGCTGGGCTAGGAAAAACATCTGAACAGTGGCGAAAGGAAGTTAAAGAAGAGAAAAGCAAAGCCAACCAATGGGAAGAAAAATTTCGGGATGCTCAAGCTTGAAAAGGTGCTCTGAGAAGAAGTTTGGTAGAAAGCCAAAACGAGGAGGAGGGATTAAAAATTCGGGTGTCAGAGTTATTGAGGTCATTATATCAGTATCGTATGCGTAACTCTGTAATTGAGTTGAAAGCTAGTCAGAGTAGAATCAAAGAATTAAAAGAGAAGATAGAAGAACTTAAAGCAGCGCTGCAAAATCGTGAACTCCAGATTGAACTCCTTGAGGTAAATAACGAGCGGTGGAAGGAGAAACTTCATCAATCTCAAGATCAAGTCAGACTACGTCATAGGTGAAGCTTTGACTCAAGTGCGAGAAGTGGTTGATCACTTACAAACATTAGCAATACAGGCCGATGTGCTGAGTTTAAAATATGAGTCAGAATCGGACCGAGGCTAAGAGCTAGCTTGGCTTCTTAGGTAGGTCAAGGCCTTAAGTATCAGGGCCAAGCCTTATATGTAATCTGTTTTATGTAAAGAAACTTGTTTTCTAGAAAAGTTATTCTAATGAAATCGGATTAAAATCAACGCCTTTTCTTTTTTTGCATTCATTGCATTCATGCATCAGCATTACATCATACGCACTAAAACTCACAAAAACCCTAAAAATCATGGCAGTTATCCTGGAACATCGTTACGGTATGAGAGGAAAAATAAAATTAATGGACCAAAGGTTAGAGAGATTGGAACAAATGCAAAAAGAGATGCAGGATCAACTACAAGCACGTATGCAAGAACAGCTGGCCAAAATCCAGCAAGATGTAAGGGACCAGATGCTGGAGTCCCAAAAAAGTATGATGGATCAATTAACGCGTCTATTGGCTGGCGGATTAGAAAAAGGGAAAAGCCTCATGACCAATGCGGGAGATGATAATGAAGATCCTATATACCCTCCGGGTTTTACC
Source organism: Gossypium arboreum (assembly GCF_025698485.1). NCBI lineage: Eukaryota > Viridiplantae > Streptophyta > Magnoliopsida > Malvales > Malvaceae > Gossypium > Gossypium arboreum. The sequence continues at coordinate 136,610,799 of NC_069075.1, forward strand.
CCAACTGTAACACTCCTTACCCGAGACTGTTGCCAGAATCGAGCACGAGGCATTACTAAACTTATTCTATCCCTTAAATAGGTTTAAATTGTTTATTTAAGCATTTTGGAATGTACTGCCATTCTGCGTCGTAGTCGTCTAAAAATTCATATCTTGAGTTCCGAAACTCGAAATTAAGATCCGTAAATTTTTCCTGAAACTAGACTCATATATCTATCTACTAATTTTTTTCATAGATTTTTGACTTGGCCAATTAGTACAGTTTATTAGTTAAAGTTTCCCCTATTTCAAAACTCGACTGCACTAACCTCTTGTTACTACGAACCATGTTTCTTCCTGTACAAAATTCATATCACTAAGCCGTTTGTTTCTCTTAAAACTAGACTCAACAAGGATTATAACCATATAAAGTATACCTTCTAATTAGTTTTGTACAATTTATGGTGAATTTCAAAAGTTGAAATAGGGGTTCCAGAAATCGCTCTGACCCTGTTTCACTAAAACGCAGATATATCATGAAATATAATACCTTTACCTATTTTTCTTATTCCATAAGAAAATAGACATAATAAGATTTAATTTCATATATTATTCATCTTCAAACTATGTTTATGAAATTTTTAGTGATTTTTCAAAGTTACGTCATTGCTATTACTTGAATCTGTTTTTAGGTTACTTTCACATTTTTCATAATTTTCATGTGATAATCACCATTCAATCATACATATTAATAAACATGCATATCATCGGCCATTTTTATTAGCTAATCACTAGAAAGTATTTACACATCATTCATTGTTCATATTATACCAAAAGTGGCTAAGTTTCTATACATGCCATACACAAAACAAAACGCCTAATTATACCGAGTTATTTCTTTGATAGTGTGATCGGCCTCGACGTTTCCTTCGATCCCGAGTGGCTAGATAAGTACTATAAGAAGAAGAAAATAAAGAGATTAAGCACTAGGCTTAGTAAGCTTACAAGCAAATAAATCACAACATTCAACATAATGGATAATTATGCATAATATCATCTAACATCATAAATTTCTTTACTTCTCAATTTCTATCTTCTTCTTTATTCCTTACCTTCTTTCTTACCGACCTTTCCTTTTCATAAGTATAATCTACTTTTCCTTTGCTGTTAATTCACTGTAATTTAACTCGTATCCCGACCTGTTGAACCACTCGGAATACTAAGGATACTAGGTCGTTCTGTCTATCAATATCTCGCCAATGCCATGTCTTTGACATGGACTTACATGAATTATTCTGTCTCCAATGCCATATATAATATGGACTTACATGGCTCAATCCTGTCTCCAAAGCCATATTTCTAATATGGACTTACATGGCTCATTTCGTTCGTCTGTCAACCCTAATATCCTAACATTCCTAGGGTTCAACCGGCTTTCTAACACTTTTCCTCTGTCACTTCACCTTAAATTCGACTTTAAATATTTTCATAACATAAATATATAAATGCTGAAATTGACAATAATAATGTAAAATAAAAGAATATTTCATTTATTTATGTAAACTTACCTCGATACAAAATGTGACTAAACTTTACAATTTAGTCCTTTACTTTTCTTTTCCCGATCTACTCTCAATTTCGCTCTTCTTGATCTATAATAGCAAATTTAGCTTATTTAATATCAACATTTATCAAAACAACCCTTTACTCAAACTTTGACAAAATTACATTTTTGCCCCTAAACTTTCACATATTTGCACTTTTGCCCCAAGGCTCGTAAATTAAATTTCATCCTATTTTCTTATGTTTTATGACATGCTGATCATTTTTCCCTTCTATGGCAACATCAAATTCACACACTAACATGTACTTATGACTATTAGGTATTTTTACCGATTAAGCCTTTTACTCGTTTTCACTTAAAACCAAGTAGCACAAGTTGTCTAACATAATTTAAAACCTCATATTCCATCATAAAACATCAAAATACACAAATTTCACCTATGTGTATTTTTCCAAATTTGATTCCTAACTTAAATTATTGCTAGCATAAGCTTTATCGAGCTAGGGACTTCAAAACGTAAAGATCATTAAAAGCGGGCTTGGAATCACTTACTAAGAAGCTTGAAAGTTGAAGAAACCCCAGCTATGGAGAGAGGTAAGGTTCTGCTGGTAACTTGAAGAAGATGATACAATTTTATCATCTTTTTACCTTTTATTAATGTTAATAACCAAATGACCAAAATGCCCTCCTTACTAAACTTTCAAAAATTCCTTCCATGTCCTAATTTTGTCCATGAACTTAAAATTGGTCAAATTACCATTTAAGATCTCCTAATTAATATTCCAAAATAATTTCATACTAAAACTTCTAGAATGCAAGTTTTGCAAATTATTCGATTTAGTCCCTAACCTCAATTTAAGCACTTTATGCATAGAATTTTATCACGAAATTTTCACACAATCATGTAATCATACCATGAACCTCAAAATAATAATATATATATATATATATATATATATATATATTTTACCCCAATTTGTGGTTTCGTAACCCTTTGCTCCGTTTAGGCCCTATTTGAATGTTACATTTCTCCCCCTTTAGGGATTTTCGTCCGAAAATCTTACCGTGAAGAGATATGGGTACTGTTTTCAGATAGCCTCTTCGGGTTCCCATGTAGCCTCGTCTACCCCATGTCTATTCCATAGTACTTTCACAAGTACAATACTTTTGTTCCTTAATTGCTTTACCTCTCGAGCTAAAATCTTTACTGGGTTCTTCACCGTAAGTCATGTCCGGTGAATCTCAACCTCTGTTTGAGAAATCACATGTGACGGATCTGAACGATAACGACGTAGCATAGACACATGAAATACATTATGAATCTTCTCTAACTCAATCGGTAAAGCTAACCGATATGCTAATGGTCCGACTCTCTCAATCACTTCAAACGGTCTAATAAAACGTGGACTTAGTTTGCCTTTCTTGCCAAATCTGAGAACTTTCTTCCACGGGGATACTTTCAAAAAAACTTTGTCACCAACTTGATATTCGATCTCTTTTCTTTTTAAATCTGCATACGACTTACCGTCTCAAGTCGCTTTTAAACAATTTCGATAACTTTCACTTTTCTTCCGTTTCTTTAACTAGATCAACCCAGAATCGGCTTTCTTTAAGCTCATCCAATATAAAGGTGTGCGGCATTTACGTCCATACAAAGCTTCATAAGGTGCCATCTTCAAACTTGACTGATAACTATTATTGTAGGCAAACTCTACCAATGGTAAGTATTTTTCCCAACTACCTTGAAATTCTAATACACAACATCTAAGCATATCTTCAAGTACCTAAATAACTCTCTCGATCGACCATCGATTCGAGGGTGAAAAGTCGTACTAAAACTCAACTTCGTACCTAAAGCCTCTTGTAACTTCTTCCGAACCGTGAAGTAAATCTTGGATCTCCGTCGAAATGATCGATAATGGCACTCCATGTAGTCTAACTATCTCGAAATGTATAACTCGGCCAACTTGTCAAGTGAATAATCCATACGGATTGGGATAAAATGAGTGACTTAGTTAGCTTATCAATCACAACCCATATTGCATCTTTCTTTTTCAGTGTTAACGGCAATCCTGTCACAAAATCCATAGTAACTCTGTCCCATTTCCATTCCTAACTAGCACAAAGTTGCAATAATCCTCGAGGGTACCGATGTTCGGCCTTTACCGTTGACAAATCAAGCATCTAGAAACAAACTCGAAATATCTCTTTTCATTCCTACCCACCAATACAATTTCTTCAAATCATTATACATTTTGTACCGCTGGATGAATAGATAAAGAAGCGCTATGTGCTTCCTATAAAATCTTCCGAATAAGCTCATCATTCTTTGGTACACAAATTTCGTCTCTAAACATCAAACAACCATCGAACCAATCCGAAATCGATTCTATGCCCGACTCACATTGAACTCTTTTAGCTTGTAACTCATTATCATCTTTCGAGCTTCACAAATCTCTTCAAGAAATACCGGTTTAGCTCTAAATTCAGCTAAAATAGAACCATCATCGACATGGCTAAATTGGTATTCAAAGCTCGCAATGTAAATAAAAGTTTCGCTTAAAGCGCCAAGAACTACATTTGCCTTACAGGTGATAATCAATCACTAACTCATAATCTTTAAGCAATTCCATCCATCTTCTTTGCCTCAAATTCAAATCTTTTGAGTCATCAAGTATTTCAAGCTTTTATGATCGGTAAATATCCGTACCTTTCACCATACAAATAATGTCTCCAAATCTTCAATGCAAATACAATAGCAGCTAGCTCTAAATCATGTGTCGGATAATTTTTCTCATGTGGCTTCAATTGTCTAGAGGCATAAGCAATTACCTTTCCTTCCTGCATGAGTACACAACCGAGCCCATTCAAGGATGCATCACTGTAAATCACAAATTCTTTACCCGGTTCCGGCTGTACTAAGATAGGAGCTTCCGTCAACAATGCCTTTAACTTGTCAAAACTTTGTTGGCACTTCTCATCCATTCAAACTTAACATCCTTCCAGTAGCGGTCTCATCAACGGGTAGCTATCATGGAAAATCCTCCACAAATCCTCTATAATATCCGCAAGACCAAGAAAACTTCTAACCGATACATTTCTAGGAGGCTTCCAATCAACAATGGTTGAAATCTTACACGTATCAACCTTAATACCTTCACCTGAGATAATATGTCCAAGAAAACCAACTTCTCGTAACCAGAACTCACTTTTGCTGAACTTGGCATACAACTGATTATCTCTCAGAATTTGTAAAACTGTTCTCAAATGCTCTGCATGCTCAGTCTCATCATGAGAATAAATCAAAATATCATCAATGAACACAACTACAAACTTATCTAAGTATGGTCTAAAAATTCGGTTCATTAAGTCCATAAAAATGGCAGGAGCATTAGTCAAGCCAAATGGCATCACAAGGAACTCATAATGACCATACCTAGTCCGGAAAGCAGTCTTCAGAACATCTTACTCTTTAACTCGCAACTGATAGTATCCGGATCTCAAATCTATCTTGGAAAACACAGTAGCTCCCTTCAATTGATCAAACAAATCATCAATTCTAGGCAATGGATACTTGTTCTTTACTGTTACCTTGTTAAGTTGCCGATAATCTATGCACAATCTCATCGATCCGTCTTTTTTTTTCACAAATAGCACTGGTGCACCCCATGGTGAACTCTTGGGTCTTACAAAGCCTTTATCTCGCTAATTCACTGAATCGAGCTTTCAATTCTTTCAATTCCAATAGAGCCATTCTATAAGGAGCAATAGAAATGGGCATGGTACCGGAATCAACTCAATACCAAACTCAACTTTCTAACAGGAGGCAAACACGGTAGTTCTTAGGAAACACATCGGAAACTCACATACCACGAGCATCGATTCAATTTTCAATTCGGATCTTTAGTGTTCAACACAAAAGCAAGATAAGCTTCATACCCTTTTCTCAAGTATTTACGCGGACATAACAGAAATTATAGGAAATGAACTATCTGACTCTTCTGAATTAACCCGAAGAATTTCACCATTTTCACACTTCAACTCAATAAATTTCTTTCCACAATTCACTATCACATCATGTGTAGTCAACCAATCCATACCAAGAATCACATCAAACTCATCAAATGGCAATAGCATGAGATCGGCTGGAAAACAGTAGCCTCTAATCATTAAAGGACAATTTCTACATACCTTATCTACTAATACATGCTTGCTTAATGGATTCGATACTTTAATCACAAATTCTGTAGATTCTATAGGCATACTTATACTAGGCATCAATTTCATACAAACATAAGAATGAGTTGAACCTGGATCAATCAGAGCAATGACATTAATATCATGTAGAGAAAATGTACCCGTAATCACATCGGGGGAGGATGCCTCTTCGCGTGCACGAATAGCATAAGTCCTTGTAGGGGCTCTAACATCCGGTCTCACAGTAGAATCTCTAGAGGTACCTCACACTTGCTCCTACTCCCGGTTGCCTCGGTGATCGCCTCTAGTAGGAGCATTTCGGATCTAGCACTGTGTTACCTCTCGGCTAGCCACTTCGGACATTCTCGTACAAAATGATCTCGGAGCACCACATTTATAGCAAACATTTTACCGCCCGACAAGGACCATAATGAAGTCTACCACACCATGGACACCCCGATCTACCCCGTCTCGACATTACCTACACTCGTAGTCGAGGTGGTCCGAGCCTTCGGATCCTTAAATCTGCTACCTCTATTCGACTAGATTGCCTGCCGAAAAGCTAGATCCGTAGAAAACTCTCTGGGCCTCTTGGATGTAGCCTGAAATGATCTCGCTCATCTGTCTCTTCTTTGTATCTTGTGTCTCTGTCTCAACTTTGCCTTTTCTTTTAATAGCTCCTCGCCTTACTGTGCTCTCTCAACTAAAATAATGAACTCTTTTATTTCTAGGACACCCACCGACGGTCGGATATCATCATTTAACCCATCCTCAAACCTTTTACAGGATAGCCTCTGTGGACACACATTCTTGAGCATATTTATCGAGCACGACAAATTCACGCCATAATCGGTCACCGTTATATTGCCTTGTTTCAATTCCAGAATTCCTTTCTCTTACGGTCAATAAACCTCGGTGATGTACTTTTACGAAATTCTTCTGAAAGAAATCCCAAGTGACCTCTCTTTCGGTACAACTGATACAAGTGTCTTCCACCAGTAGTAGGTGAGTCTCTAAGAAGTGATACTACACATTTCATACATTCCTCGGTGTACAAGATAATTCGTCAAAGACTCGATAGTATTTTCTAACCAAAATTCGCTCTTTCGCATCATCATCTTTTGTTGCTCGGAACTCTTACGCCCTTGTTTCTGATTCTATCAACTGGTGGTTTTCTCTTACCACTGCACTGTGGATCGGGAAGCTTGAGCTACATGGGTAGCCCGAGAATCATGAGGGGGTGGAGGTCTAACTGCCGGATTCGTATGAACGAACTCGGCAAACAAATCATTCAAAGCTCGGAAGAGAGCTTCTCGAGTCACTCCTCCCTAATCAACTATTACTGGCCTATTCTCAGATGGCGCTGCCTCTTCTGTGGAAGCAGGCACATTACTTTCTACATCATCATCACCGGCTCGCCCGGGATCTATTACTATAAAACAAAATATTTAAAAAAAATCGTCAAGAGTCGTCACACTATCAAAATACAAGTATGGCATGTATAGCTAGACTTTTTCTCACACTAACTGTTCCGAGAACCGACTAAACCTGCTCTGATACCAATAAATGTAACACTCCTTACCCGAGACTGTTGCCAGAATCGAGCACGAGGCATTACTAAACTTATTCTATCCCTTAAATAGGTTTAAATTGTTTATTTAAGCATTTCGGAATGTACTGCCATTCTGCGTCGTAGTCGCCTAAAAATTCATATCTTGAGTTCCGAAACTCGAAATTAAGATCCGTAAATTTTTCCTGAAACTAGACTCATATATCTATCTACTAATTTTTTTCATAGATTTTGACTTGGCCAATTAGTACAGTTTATTAGTTAAAGTTTCCCTGTTTCAAAACTCGACTGCACTAACCTCTTGTTACTACGAACCATGTTTCTTCCTGTAAAAATTCATATCACTAAGCCGTTTGTTTCTCTTAAAACTAGACTCAACAAGGATTATAACCATATAAAGTATACCTTATAATTAGTTTTGTACAATTTATGGTGAATTTCAAAAGTTGAAATAGGGGTTTCAGAAATCGCTCTGACCCTGTTTCACTAAAACGCAGATATATCATGAAATATAATACCTTTACCTATTTTTCTTATTCCATAAGAAAATAGACATAATAAGATTTAATTTAATATATTATTCATCTTCAAACTATGTTTATGCAATTTTAGTGATTTTTCAAAGTTACGTCATTGCTGTTACTTGAATCTGTTTTTAGGTTACTTTCACATTTTCATAATTTTCATGTGATAATCACCATTCAATCATACATATTAATAAACATGCATATCATCGGCCATTTTATTAGCTAATCACTAGAAAGTATTTACACATCATTCATTGTTCATATTATACCAAAAGTGGCTAAGTTTCTATACATGCCATACACAAAACAAAACGTCTAATTATACCGAGTTATTTCTTTGATAGTGTGATCGGCCTCCGACATTTCCTTCGATCCCCGAGTGGATAGATAAGTACTATAAGAAGAAGAAAATAAAGAGATTAAGTACTAGGCTTAGTAAGCTTACAAGCAAATAAATCACAACATTCAACATAATGGATAATTATGCATAATATCATCTAACATCATAAATTTCTTTACTTCTCAATTTCTATCTTCTTCTTTATTCCCTTACCTTATTTCTTACGACCTTTCATTTTCATAAGTATAATCTACTTTTCCTTTGCTGTTAATTCACTGTAATTTAACTCGTATCCTGACCCGTTGAACCACTCGGAATACTAAGGATACTAGGTCGTTCTGTCTATCAATATCTCGCCAATGCCATGTCTTTGACATGGACTTACATGAATTATTCTGTCTCCAATGCCATATATAATATGGACTTACATGGCTCAATCTGTCTCCAAAGCCATATTTCTAATATGGACTTACATGGCTCATTTTGTTCTCATTCTGTCAACCCTAATATCCTAACATTCCTAGGGTTCAACCGGCTTTCTAACACTTTTCCTCTGTCACTTCACCTTAAATTCGACTTTAAATATTTTCATAACATAAATATATAAATGCTGAAATTGACAATAATAATGTAAAATAAAAGAATATTTCATTTATTTATTGTAAACTTACCTCGATACAAAATGTGACTAAACTTTACAATTTAGTCCTTTACTTTTCTTTTCCCGATCTACTCTCGAATTTCGCTCTTCTTGATCTATAATAGCAAATTTAGCTTATTTAATATCAACATTTATCAAAACAACCCTTTACTCAAACTTTGGAAAAATTACATTTTGCCCCTAAACTTTCACATATTTGCACTTTTGCCCCAAGGCTCGTAAATTAAACTTCATCCTATTTTCTTATGTTTTATGACATGCTGATCATTTTTCCTTCTATGGCAACATCAAATTCACACACTAACATGTACTTATGACTATTAGGTATTTTTATCGATTAAGCCTTTTTACTCGTTTTCACTTAAAACCAAGTAGCACAAGTTGTCTAACATAATTTAAAACCTCATATTCCATCATAAAACATCAAAATACACAAATTTCACCTATGTGTATTTTTCCAAATTTGATTCCTAACTTAAATTATTGCTAGCATAAGCTTTATCGAGCTAGGGACTTCAAAACGTAAAGATCATTAAAAGCGGGCTTGGAATCACTTACTAAGAAGCTTGAAAGTTGAAGAAACCCCAGCTATGGAGAGAGGTAAGGTTCTGCTGGTAACTTGAAGAAGATGATACAATTTTATCATCTTTTTACCTTTTATTAATGTTAATAACCAAATAACCAAAATGCCCTTCTTACTAAACTTTCAAAATTCCTTCCATGTCCTAATTTTGTCCATGAACTTAAAATTGGTCAAATTACCATTTAAGATCTCCTAATTAATATTCCAAAATAATTTCATACTAAAACTTCTAGAATGCAAGTTTTGCAAATTATTCGATTTAGTCCCTAACCTCAATTTAAGCACTTTATGCATAGAATTTTATCACGAAATTTTCACACAATCATGTAATCATACCATGAACCTCAAAATAATAATAAAATATGTATATATATATATATATATTTCACCCTGAATTTGTGGTTTCGCAACCACTGTTCCGTTTAGGCCCTATTTCGGAATGTTACACCAACGGACGATCAAACACAACCTGATATGTACCAAAAAAGGCCATCGGTCACAATTAGGCCCCAACCATTTTAGGTCGGTGTTTCGGCACCGATGAATTATTAGGCTGGCTCGGGCTCCAATCCGGGGGATAACTCGACTAACCCTGTTGTCCTCAATCTCGATGAAGTAACAGAAACAGAAAAGACAAGGGTAGAACTCCCGAAAGAACTTGAAGAAATGTGTAGATGGTTAGAAGAAAAATTTAAAGAAATGAAAAGCACTGACTATCGGGTAGAATCGATGCTAAGGAATTAAGTTTAGTTTCGGACTTGGTACTCCCTCTGTTGGAAAAGAAAACCACTATGCTCTTCATCAATACCCTGAAGGCACCTTTCATTAACCACATGCTGGGTAGCGCAACTAAGAGTTTTTCAGACATAGTAATGTCTGGAGATATAATAGAAAATGCGATAAGATGTGGGAAAATAGAGGCTGGAGAAAATGCCAAAAGGTCAGTACCGAAGAAAAAAGAGCACGAGGTAAATAATGTGAGCAGATATTCGAAATCGATCACTGTAAGCCAACCAAGGTCGACAACCACTGGTCAGCAGGGCCCACCCAGACAAGAGCCCAACACAAAGTAAAATAGGGAGAAACTCTAATTTACGCACATTCCAATGACGTACAAGGAGTTATACCAAACTTTATTTGATACACATGTCGTGTCTCCCTTCTATCTAAAGCCAATGCAACCCCCAAACCCCAAATGGTATAACACAAATGCCCAATGCGAATATCATGCGGAAGCCACAGGACACTCGATAGAAAACTGCACCACTTTTAAGAAATTGGTTGAAAGACTTATCAATATGGGCATTGTGAATTTTGATATTACATCTAGTGCAGAGAATCCATTACCTAACCATAGGGATAAGAGGATAAATGCGATAATTGAGAGTATAAGGAAAGAAATTAAGATGAATATCACAGAAGTGAATACGCCGCTGAAAGAAGTATGGAAGAAAATGATGGAAAGAGGGTTGATAACACAGAATTCAAGGGTCAGACCCCGAGAAGCAAAAAATTATTGCGAGTTCCATAATAAAGAGGATCATAAGATTCAGAAATGCGACAAATTCAGGGCTTTAGTACAAGGATTGATGGATAATAAGGAGCTAGAATTCTTCGAGTATGTCAGGAGCCCAGAAGGAACAGATGTGTGTGCCTCAGAAGAGGGGTCGACGAAGAATGTTTACAAAGTCAACCACCCAGTGGTTATCATATCGCGTCCGAAAATTAATGAAGCCGGGGTACAAGCTGCGCCAAAGGTCGTAATCTAGAGGCCCGTTGCTTTCCCTTATAAAGATAGCAAAATGGTACCATGGAACTATAGCTGCAATGTGACAATCCCGGAAAAGGAGATCCCGATTAATGCATCAGAGTAAGGTCAAGACGAGGGTTTTTATACGCGCAGCGGAAGGCGTTATGATACTCCAAATACAAAAGTCGAGCAGGTTAAAGGAAAATCATTGGCGATTGAGCAAAAGAAAGAGAAGCCGGCGGGACCTGAACCGACTGTTAATGAATCAGTGACGAAAAATGAAGCAAAAGAATTTTTAAAATTTCTAAAGCATAGCGAATATAGCGTCGTGGAACAGTTACACAAACAGCCAGCTCATATATCGATACTGGCCTTACTCTTAAGCTCAGAAACCCATCGCAGCGCATTGATGAAGGTGTTAAATGAAACTTATGTTGCTAACGATATTTCTGTAAACAAACTGGACCACTTAGTCAACAATATAAGTGCTGATAACTTCATATTGTTCAATGATGATGAAGTACCGCCAGGAGGCAGAGGATTGACTAAATTTTTACACATCACGACTCGTTGTAAAGGGTATACATTACGGGGGGTATTGATTGACAATGGGTCTGCATTAAATGTCTTACCCCTGTCTACGCTGAATAGATTACCAGTGGATAGTTCCCATATGAAGACATGCCAAAATGTAGTGAGAGCATTTGATAGCACAGAAAGGAAGGTAATAGGGAGAATTGAAATACCCCTCCTAATCGGGCCGAGCATGTATAAGGTAAATTTCCTAGTCATGAACATTAAGCCTTTGTATAATTGCCTATTGGAGAGGCCATGGATACACTCAGCAGGGGCAGTCCCTTTATCACTGCACCAAAAGTTAAAATTGGTAACCGAAGGTCGGTTAGTAACGATCAATGCTGAAGAGGACATCATCGCAGCAATAATCAGTAACGCCCCATATCTAAAGGCAAATGATGAAGCAATCAAGTGCTCTTTTCGGTCTTTAGAGTTTGTGAATGGGACATTCATTACCGAAGGAAATAGGATTCCAATGCCCAGGTTATCTGAGACTACAAGAATGGGACTACGGCTAACTGTTGGAAAAGGGACCCTACCTAGAAGAGGACTCGGGAGGTACCTCCAGAGAAGGATTAATGCACCAATGATGAAGGACAAACAAAACCATTTTGGTTTAGGATTTAAGCCAGACACGAAACAAAGAAAGAATGAGCTAGAGAAGAAGCAAGAGAGAAGGAGAGCGCGATTGAGCGGGGGAGAAATCGAGTAGGAACTAATGATCTTTTCCCTTATATCGAAGACTTTTGTGTCTAGAGGAGTCATTCACCCTGAGCGGGGGACATCGGGAAAGGAAATCGTGGAAGGAATGATTGTAAATTTGGACATCAACGCCACATATGAAGAAGGAACTGTAGTAGAGAATTTGTCGAACATTCGCCCTTATGAGCCAGGAAGTGTTCTGAATAATTGGACTGTTGAAGAGATTCCTGTAGTCTTTAGAACTAACACAGAGTAATGTTCAAAACATACTTATTGCTCTAGGCCTAGGAGTAATAAGAGTCCTTTTTGTGAAATAGGCTTATGCTCAAAATCGTTATTTCAATTAAATGCATCATTTTGTCTTATTCCGTGTAAATATTCTTTTATTCATGATCATACCATACATATCATTATTCTTAGATTCTCTTATTCTTTGTATCTTCCTTCGCACCTACAACAGGTCTCCAGATATCAATGATATGAGCGGCGTTGCTACTAACTCAAAGTCTCCTTTTGAGCGAGATATGTGTTTAGACGGATCTCAGGATTTTGAGGATGACAGAAACTGTAACTTATCCCCTGATTTGTTAAGGATGGTAGAACAAGAGGAGAAACAGATTCTACCCCACAAAGAGACAGTAAAAGTCATGAACTTAGGAGATGAACTAGAAAAGAAAGAAGTAAAGATCAGAGCTTGCATCACCACAAAGACAAAACGGAACCTTATTGAGTTACTCTAAGAGTTTAAGGATGTTTTTGCATGGTCGTATCAAGATATGCCTGGGCTAAGTATTGACATTGTGGTACACAGGCTCCCCATCAAAGAAGAATGCAAGCCAGTTCAATAAAAGCTTCGAAGGATGACGCCCGATGTTTTGTTGAAAATAAAAGAGGAGGTCAAGAAGTAATTCGATGCTGATTTCTTACAAGTAGTTAAGTACTCGGAATGGATAGCCAATATTGTCCCCGTCCCTAAGAAAGATGGAAAAGTACGGATGTGCGTAGACTATAGAAATTTGAACAAAGCCAACCTGAAAGATAATTTCCCGTTGCCCCATATCGACACCTTAGTGGACAACACGACAGGTTCTTTACTGTTCTCTTTCATGGATGGTTTCTCAGGGTATAATCAGAAAAAGATGCATCCTGAGAACATGAATAAGACCACATTTGTAACCATATGGGGAACATTTTGCTATAAGTTGATGCCGTTTGGATTGAAAAATGCGGGAGGAACATATCAGAGAGCCATGGTAACCTTGTTCCATAATATGATGCACAAAGAAATTGAAGTCTATGTTGACGACATGATCGCCAAATCTCGGACAGAAGAGGAGCATGTGCAAGTCTTGAGGAAATTATTTTTGAGGTTGAGAAAATTCCAGCTGAAACTCAATCCAGCAAAATGTACCTTCGGGTCCAGGTTAGGAAAACTGCTAGGATTCGTAGTCAGTGAAAAAGGGATTGAGATTGACCCAGATAAAGTCAAAGCCATACAAGAATTACCTCCACCGCGTACTCAAAAGGAAGTTCGAGGATTCCTAGGAAGATTAAATTACATCACTCGGTTCATTTTACAATTAACCGAGAAATGTGACCCCATATTCCGTCTCCTTAAGAAACACAACCCTGGTGTTTGGGACGAGGAGTGCCAGAAAACTTTTGACAAGGTCAAGCAATATTTGTCAAATGACCCAGTATCGACACCACCTAGTCTAGATAAGCCACTGATATTGTATTTAGCAGTATTTGAAAATTCTATGCGATGTGTGCTTGGCTAACACGATGAGTCAGGAAGGAAAGAGAGAGCGATATATTACCTCAGTAAGAAGTTCACTGAGTGTGAAACAAGATACTTGCCAATTGAAAAGTTGTGTTGTGCTCTAATCTGGACAACCTGAAGATTGAGACAATACATGTTGTACCACACAACTTGGCTAATTTCTAAAATGGATCCTCTGAAGTACTTGATGGAGTCGACTGCTTTAAATGGGAGAATGGCCCGATGGCAAATCCTACTTTCCAAATTCGATATAGTCTACGTGAATCAGAAAGCTGTAAAAAGGAGTGCAATAGCAGATTTTCTAGCCAGTAGAGCTCTAGAAGACTACGAGCCCTGAACTTTGATTTCCCAAATGAAAATCTAATGTACGTAGAAACCACTGAAGAAGACCCTCAAGAAGGTCGTTCTTGGAAGCTAAACTTTGACGGAGCATCAAATGCTGTGGGTAACGGAATCGGGACAGTCCTAGTATCCCCGAACGGAAATCATTATCCCTTCACTAGTAAATTGGATTTTGACTGCACGAACAATATGGCAGAATACAAAACATGCATCATGGGAATTCGCGCGGCCATAGAATGAAAAATCAATGTGTTAGAGGTATATGGAGATTCTGCCCTAGTGATTTATCAAATCAAAGGTGAATAGGAGACGAGAGACCCCAAGTTGATCAATTATTGAAGTCTGATCCTTGAATTAATTAAAGAGTTTGATAATATTGTCTTCTGCTACCTCCCGCGAAAAGAAAATCAGATGGCTGACGCCCTAGTAACTTTAGCATCTATGATCAAGGTGAATAAGCATGTGAATGTGAAACCAATCCAAATGAGCATTTACGAGGCTCCGGCTCATTGCTACAACCTTAAAGAAGAAGAGGAAAATAATTATCACCCTTGGTACCATGATATCTTGCGGTATGTGAAGAATCGTGAGTACTCCAACCAAGCTACTGAGAATGACAAAAGAACGTTAAGAAGACTGGCCAATGACTACATCTTAGATGGGGAGATCCTATACAAAAGAAGGAAGGATCAAGTACTGTTAAGATGTGTAGATGCTATAGAGGCTAAGAAAATCTTAGAAGAAGTCCATAAGGGCATCTGTGAGACACACGCTGATGACTTTACAATGGCCAGGAAAATTATGAAGTTTGGTTTTTATTGGTCCACCATGGAAGGAGACTGTATTAACTACGCCAAAAGATGTCATAAATGCCAAATTTATGGTGACAAGATTCATGTGCCTTCTTCACCTTTGCATGTTATGACTTCTTCATGGCCTTTCTCGATGTGGGGCATGGATGTAATTGGGCCAATTTCGCCTAAAGCTTCAAATGGGCATCGATTAATCTTTGTGGTCATTGACTATTTCACCAAGTGGGTGGAAGCCGCTTCATATGCCAATGTAACTAAATCAGCAGTTAGCAAGTTCCTAAAGAAAGAAATCATTTGTCGATATGGAATGCCAGAAAGATCATATCTGACAATGCATTGAATTTGAACAACAGCACGATAGCGGATGTCTCCAGTCAGTTCAAGATCATACACCACAACTCGTCACCGTATCGCCCAAAGATGAACGGTGCAGTTGAGGCAGCTAATAAAAACATTAAGAAGATTGTAGGGAAAATGACTGAGACTTATAAAGACTGGTACGGGAAGTTACCACTCGCCCTCTATGCTTATCGAACGTCTGTTAGGACTTCCACCGGGGCAACGCCTTTCTCATTGGTGTATAGAATGGAGGCGGTTTTACCTATCGAGGTCGAGATTCCTTCCCTCAGAGTTTTGTCAGAAATAAAGTTGGATGAAGCAGAATGGATCCAGCCCCGATACGATCAGTTGAATTTGATTGAAGAAAAGAGGCTAAGGGCTATCCGTCATGGTCAGATGTACCAAAAGCGAATGATACGAGCTTACAAAAAAAGGTTCGTCCTAGAGAATTCCACGAGGGAGACCTAGTATTGAAAAAGATCCTGCCCATACAAAAGTATTTCAGAGGAAAATGGATGCCGAATTGGGAAGGACCTTATGTGGTAAAGAAAGCCTTTTCTGGAGGACATTGATATTGGCCGAAATGGATGGCAAGACTTTACCCAATCCTGTGAATTCGGATTCGGTTAAAAAATACTTCGCTTAAAAAAAAAAAAGGGAGAGGCCAAGGTGAAAACTCGTAAAGGGCACCTTGAGACCAAAGGGATTTTGAATTGAAAACCCATAAAGGGCGATTCAAATTTTGATCAAAGGTGGGGCACGCGGTAGCCTTACGATACCTAAATTAACAAGGAGGAGAGATGTTACATCTTGGGGCATCTACAAGGGTGCTCTAGATCCCCTAAACACATATTGGGCTTAAAAAGGAGTCATCAAGAAGTTCATATAGAGAAGCTCATGCTGCGATATCTGAGGCACCTATTTTCTTTTTACTCATTCTGTATTCCAACAATGTTTATCGTCTGTGATTAATCTATTCCCTTCAAATTTTGTTTTTGACAAATTTCAGTTCTGTCATTGTTATGATTTTTCTCAAGCATTCTGCATTGAAATAACGATTAATGGACTGATGACAGTTTCGTAAAAGGAGTTCTGCATGTTACTCTGAAAGTTTCTAAATAGTACAGAAACCTGAAACATGACTGTTATTTAGAACTAACCCAAACTTAAGGATTAGAAACATTTGAGAAAGAAGAGTTTAAATTGAGACTACCACTTCGAATTTTCTGTCCAAAATCTAGGCTGAACAAGAAGACAGGATATTGTTTCAGTGATAGAACCTTGATAAACAAAGAGCAATGGCAACCCAAGCATTAAAAAGGGATCCACTCTCATAACATGCTGCACTCATGCATTTATAGATCATTCATAGTACATCTAGTTAGGGACATTTGATTCATTTCGATCATAGCATCCTAATTCTTTGGCACAAACATAAATACATGGAACTGATTCTACAGGTCATGTCCCTAGATCGGTGAATTCACTAGCCTTAAACCCTTAAGCAGTAGGGTAACAGGCTAAATTTACAGATCTTAACCCCCTAAGCAGTAGGGAAACAGATCGAAGGCGATGGGCCTTAAACCCCTAAGCAGTAGGGTAACAGGCTAAATTTACAGATCCTAACCCCCTAAACAATAGGGAAACAGATCGAAGGCGATGGGCCTTAAACCCCTAAGCAGTAGGGTAACAGGCTGAATTTATAGATCTTAACCTCCTAAGTAGTAGGAAAACAGATCGAAGGCGAGGGGCCTTAAACCCTTAAGTAGTAGGGTAACAGGCTGAATTTACAGATCTTAACCCCCTAAGCAATAGGGAAACAGATCGAAGGTGATGGGCCTTAAACCCCTATGCAGTAGGGTAACAGGCTGGAAATTACAATTCTTTTCTCCCTGAAATGGCATTGGAGCAGTTAGAAGCCACAGTAGATCTCCTTGAAGTTTCAGCGGAGTAGATTGAAGTCACTAGTCTTGTCTCCCTGAAGTTGCAGTGGAACAGACTGAAGTTAGCAAGTCTTATCTCCCTGAAGTTACAGTGGAGCAGACTGAAGATAGCAAGTCTTATCTCCCTAAAGTTGCAGTGGAGCAGATTAAAGCAACAAGTCCTATACCTCTGAAGTTGCATGAAGTGGATCGAAGCAGCAAGACGGAGCGGAGTGGATCGAAGTAACAAGACGCATTGGACTGCAATGAGACTAGCCGAAGAAGAGAAGCACCAAAAGTTAAGACTTGGCGAGACCAGCCAAAATTGGCCCTTTTAAAGTCTTTGCTCCATTCCCGTTACACGACAATGAGCAAAAGGGGGCAACTGTTGAGGCCCAATTTTGGCCCAAATTAAACCAAATCAACCTACCCCCCCCAAAAAAAAAATAAACCCAACTACCTACCCAAAACCAAAACCCATTAACCCAAACCCAATTTCAGCCTAGCCCAAACCTAATTTCAACCCTAGCCTAACCCAAAAACAAAACAAAAGAAAAAAAACTAAAAAACCCTAGCTAGCCGCCGCCCTAGCCTTGTGAGCCACCTGCTACCGTCGCTTGTCAGCCACCTGCCATTGCCACTTGCACTTGTAGAGTAAATGAAGAAAAGACAAATAATAATAAAAAATCATGTAAAATGGCTTTAAGAAGCCAAGCCAAATCCATTTGCAAGGGCTTTTTTTTTGGAAAATAAAAAAAGGGGACTTTCAAACATAAAGAAACCGAGCAGAAATACAATCAAAAGATTAAAACCCAACATAAACACTTGATCGCAGCAAGCAAAACCAAAAGAGAGTTCAAAAGGTTCCGAATAAAAGGTTTATTATTTTCGTTTTTTTTGTTATTTTATTTTTTTTATTTTTTAAAGGCTATTTACCCCTTTTTTCTACTAAATACATATATATACACATTAAAAAAAAATTACCTTTCGGGTTCACGGTGGCCGGCGACGGTGGCCGATGGTGACGCTCCAGCGGCCCGATCACCGAATTCTGGCTTTGGCCAGAGAGGAAGGGAGTGAGAGAGAGAATGGAGGCTTTTTTTTTTAGAAGTATACAGAAAATGAAAAAAAATCAGTTTTTTGACTTTTATAACGGTACCAAAACGGTACCGTTTTGGCCCTCCCCCACCAAGGCGCAAAACGGTGTCGTTTTGGGGTGGAACGGGTCGACCCGACCCGTCCGGCCTTGGATTCGCGTGTTTTTGAAGCGGAGGGGTTATTTGCGCTTTTGGCCCTTCCGCTTTTTCCATGATTTTGCAATTAAGTTTTTTTTAATTTTAATTTTACCCTGAAATTTATTTCGGTTTCATTTTAGTCCCCCTTGAAGTGTTGTGTTTTGGAGGGTAGGGATTATTGCGCTTTTGGATCCTCCTTGTTATCCGCGCGTTCAAATTAGCCCTTTTACTCTTGTTTTATTCTGATTTGGCCCCGAACTTTCATTTTAGGTTCAATTTAGTCCTTTTCTTTGTTATGTTCAATATTTTAATTAAATTAATCAATTTAATCTAGTATTATTACTTGTTATTTTTATTATTATCTAATATATTATTATTATCACTATTATTACTTTACTATTGTAACTTAATGTATTATTATTATTATTATTATCATTACTATTATTGTTTTACTATTATTCTATATTTTATTATCATTAATTATTGTTATTACTACTATTATTTTTGTTAACGTATTATTTTTTACCATATTATTATTTCCTATTTTATATATTATTAATGTTATTATCGTATATTATCAATGTACTATTATTTTCTATTATTATTATTATTACTAATATCACTACTACTATTATTATTATTATTATTATTACTATTATTGTTTTACTATTATTATGTATTTTTATTATCATTAATTATTATTATTACTACTATTATTTTTTTAATATATTATTTTTTACCATATTATTATTTCCTATTTTTATATATTATTATTGTTATTATTGTATATTAACAATGTACTATTATTTTCTATTATTATTATTATTATTAACACTACAAGAAAATAGAGTTTTAGCGGCGCTTTTAGCGGCGTTCGAATAGAAAACGCCACTAAAAATTGAATAAATCGAGTATTAACGGCGTTTTACCAAAAACGCCGGTAAAGATCGAACATTAGCGGCGTTTTTAGGAAAGCGCCGCTATAAGTCGATCTATAGCGGCGTTTTTATAAAAACGCCACTAAAAGATTAAGCAGAACGGTGGAGCTTCAGTGGCAATAGTGGCGCTTTATAAAAAACGCCGCTATAAGTTTGAGTATTAGCGGCGTTTTTCAAAAGCGCCGCTATAGGTCGACCTATAAAGACGCCGCTAAAAGATAGTGGCAACAGCGGCGCTTCCTCAAAAACGCCGCTATAGATTTAAGTTTTAGTGGCGCTTTTAGAAAAACGCCATAATAGATTTAAGTTTTAGCGGCGCTTTTTGGAAAAACGCCGCTATAAATCTAAACTATTTTAAGATTTATAGATTATGGGTTTAAGGGTTGGTTTAGGGTTGATGGCTTATGTTTTATGATTCAGGGTTTTAGAGATTATAGTTAAGGGTTTAATGTTTAGAATAATTAGTATTTTTAATTTATATATTAAATAATCTATTATATAGTTGTAAAAGAGATAATATTAAATTTAATATATTAAAATATAACATATTATTTATTGAATAATAAATAAAAAAGTAGCAAATTGATATGGATATGTAACTATCTATTTTGGATAGGACCAAATTATAACAAATTTTTATTTTGATTTCGATTTAATTTTGATCATATCTCAAACCGACTTTATAAACAATATAAAGTAAATACACCATTTTCTAAACCTTAACCCACTAAACCCTTAAATTACCAACCTTTTAAACCCTAAATCTCAAACCATAAACCCTTAAAACTCTAAATACTGCCCTAACCATAAATCCTAACCCCTTAACCCTGACTCCTAACCCTTAACCCCTAACCCATAAACTAAATATAAACCTTAAATTTGAAACCCTAAACTATAAACCCTAAATTAATGCCACATAGAAAAATTAAAAATAAAAACATATAAAAATATATGTTAAAAATGAAAAAAATTATATAGTATATATTATTTAAAATAATTTTAAAGCTTTTTGGGTATATATATGGTGATTGTTTGTCAATTTATATATTAAATAAATTCTTATATAATCGTAAAAGAGATAATATTAATTTCAAAATATTTAATTAATTATCATTATTATAGTTTAAGGTTTATGCATGGTTTAGGGTATATATGGTTTAGGGTTTATGGTTTATTGATTATGACGAGTTTATATTTTAATTAGGGTTTATGAATTATGCATGCGGGTCTAGGGAATATTATGGGTTTATGGGTTTGTGGATTTAGGGATTATGGTTTATGGTTTATGGTTCAAGCTAGGGCTAAAAGTTTAGGGATTTGGGGTTTATGGTTTATGGGTTTAGATTTAAAGGTTGAGGATCTAGGGGTTAAAGGCTAATAGTTAAGGGGTTAAGGGGATATGGTTTAGGGTTTAATTTTTAAAGTTTAGGAATTAGGGTTTATGGTTTAATGTTGAGGGTTTAGGGGTTAAGGGGACATGGTTTAGAGTTTAGTATTTAAATTTTAGAGATTAAGGGTTAATGGTTTAGGGTTGAATTAGGGTTTAGGGGTTAAGGCTAGTGGACATGGGTTAAGGGTTAGGATAATTAGTGTTAAAAAATTTAATTAAGATTTGAAATACTATTATTTAAAATAATTAATTTTAAAGTTTTTTTTGGGTATATGACTGATTTTTTAATCTATACATCTTAAATAATTTCAAATTTTAATGATTTCAAAATTTCAATAATTTTCTAGATTTCAAATTTTATGTAGCTCTTTTAAATATTAGTTAAATTTTAAAAAATTATTTATTTAAATGAAAAAATTAAAATACTATTATTTAAAATAAAATTAAAGTTTTTGGCTATATAACTTATTTTTTTAATTTATATTATTTTTTATTTATATATTAAATAATTTAATTTTTAAAGGAATTAGCGGCGTTTTCCATAAACGCCTCAAAAGGTATGCAATAGCGGCGTTTTTGGAAAAACACTGCAAAAAATCATCATGTTTTAAAACTAAACGGCACCGTTTTATGGGATTTTTTAGTGGCGTTTGTGCAAAACGCCGCAATAGGTTCGAATTTAGCGGCGCTAGTTTATAAACGCCGCTAAAGATGATTTTGTTTATATTAAAACGTCATCGTTTTATTGGTTTATTAGTGGCGTTTTGGTAAAACGCCGCAATAGCATACCCTTTTAGCGGCGCTACGATGAAAACGCCGCAAATGTCAAATTGTTTTGGTCAAAACATCGTCGTTTTGCTGCCTTATTTTTTACCCAGACAATAACAATAAACATTTTCCCCGTTCTCCCCTTCATTTCCCCCCTTTTCCTTAGTCCCAAATCCCTAAAGTACTTATCGTGTCTTCTTCCCCATTTCGACATCTGAAAAAAAACAATCTTTTTCCCCAATTTGAAATCCGTAAAACTCACCCTTCCCACTGGCCATTGATTTCCCATCTATAAAAAATCGAATTAACAAAGGCAAGGGTTTCAGAAGTCGGCGTTGGGGTTGAAGAAAATAGTTCAAGGTAAGAATTAGGGTTTTTACTGATATTTGTGTTTTAGTATTTCTTTTTGTTATTGATTTAGCTATTTTTTGCAATGAACAAGAGTTATTTTGGTGGTAAACTATTTACTAATGAACCTAGACCTTGGTAGGTCAGATTGATTTCAGATTAGGTAAATTTGGTTCCGTTTCATTTAGGCTTTAAAATATTCTGATTCATTAGCGTTTTCCAACCGGGTCATTTCATATCTATGTCATTTTAGGGTTCATGATATTCAGTTTTGGGTTATTTTAATTTTCGGTAGTTTTGGGTTGAATTGTTTTTGGTTTGGGTCATTTTAAGATTAGGGTTTCAAGTTTTTGGTGTTAAGCACTGTCTCTTGTCTTGCTTCAGGGGTTTTTCTTGGAAAAGATCAAAACAGAGAACCCAAGTGTACCTTGCCTCCTTTTTGGCCACTCAACTGGTGGAGCTGTGGTTCTAAAGGTACTCTTATCTATGTATTAGGTTTAAGCAACTCTGTTATAAACTGAAACTGTTGAGGTAAGAAGGGTGCAACATTGCAGGCAGCTTCATATCCTCATATTGAAGAATTGGTGGAGGGAATGTGTTTACATCTCCAGCTCTGCGTGTTAGGCCAACACATCCCATTGTTAGGGTCAGTTGCTGATTCTTGTTCTTGGTTTATATTTGTGCTAAATCATGCCTTACTTGCTGCTTGAGTTTTATTTGGGGATTAAAGTTTTGACAAAATGGGTTTGGGTTTAAAAGTAGTTTGTGTCAGTTGGAACCAGAATGGGAATTAGGTGTTGACTGTGCAAATGATCAAACCATTAAGGTCACTATCCTTTTTCTCCCTGCATTATTTAATTGATGGGAGTCTATATATATATATATGGATTATTAAGGTCACTATCAAACACTAGCATTATAATTAGTATAGACAAGTAAAATTTTAAGCTAATTGAGGTTTTAGCCTATCATTTTAATGAGTAATGGTACAATTTATCCAAAAATTAATTTATCATTTTAAAAATACTATTAGAAAATATTGTTGAGAATATTTTTGTGCTAAAAAATGTTCAAAGGACATTCTATTGGCAAAGTCAATTTTTTTCTTCTTTCCTTTGTTTACTTAGTAAATATTGTTTGTTAGCTCAAAAATACCATGTCCTTCACATTTGAGAGAGATCCTCCAATGGGGTGTGATCAAATTATTCATGAAATGAAAATGTTAATGATTAAATATTACTTCTATATGGTTAAATGGACGGTGGTAATGTGCTTCACCTTAAAATCCTTATTTTATAAACTTCTGTCCCTAGGAACACCACCAGGCCAAGGTCAAGGCCTGCCTAATATTTGAGAGGGTTTGGATACAAGTGTTACTCAAAAAGGAGTTTGGACAAAAAAGTTAGGTTTTTAAGAAAGGGGATTGGTCTTGGCTCCAAACATTGAAAGCACATGCCTGGCCTGGCTCTTCTTATATTATATAATATATTACTTTACAGGGGAAGGATCCACTTTTACACCCTTTTGTATAATTTTGTAAGATTTATTTTTTTCATGATTCAACTGTTGAATTTATCAATATAACTATATTTGTCATGCATGTAAAATTTCGAACTGGTCCAATGTCTCTATCATATCAATTTAAAATACTATATTTATTGATATTTTGTTAAACAGTCGGAAGTTCTCTACCTAGAATAAATAGTTATAACTTTTAATTTACTTCAAACTTGACATGCATTATCTATCTGAATGGAATATGAAGTATGACTGTTAGATTGTTAAAATATTAATCATACAAAAAGATAAGAAAGGATGTAAAACTACTTTAGTTTTATTGGTGCAAGTGGATCTCTCCCTACTTTAAAGATATTGTAATTTGTATCATATAAGGAATAAATATAATATTATGGATAAATCTAATTAGAACTTGAAACCTACAATTTTTGGGTTAGGCTTGGACAAGCATATATGGTCTTTAGATCATATAAAGAATAAATACCATAACAAATTTTGAGTATTTTAAAACTGTGAGAATATTTTCAATAAACTTTTCACAAAATGAGTTAAGAATAAATATGTAAATTTTATTTTAAATGTTGTTATATAAAAATTTGATAAAGATAACATTATTTATAAAGAGTTTTAGGGTTTAGTTTTTAAAAATATTTCAAATTGTGCCCTATCAGATTCTAAACATGGAGAAAACTCTTTGAATTTATATTTTTTAATTCACAAAATTTATGAATAATGATAAATTGTTTTTATTGTTAGTGAGTCATTAATATAAATACATATACTTGTATGGTGGTAGTTTTAGTATTATATATATTTAATATGCAGTTTGGTTAAGTTAGTTCATTCATGGCAAAACTTTAGCCATAGATTTTCAATATGTTGTAGTCTTGTAATGGAAGTAATCTTCCTGTCTTTGAATTAATGTACAAATTACACCAGCTTTGAATTCTTAAATCTTAACCAAACACACACTTCACCATAAAATATATAAAAGCTAATTTCACAAAGCTTTCAATTGATTTGGTTATTAAAACATCAATTCTACTTAATTAAATCGTAAATAATTGATAAATTTTATATCAATTCACAAAACCCTTTTTGTTAAGAAAAAGAAAAAGTTAAAATCCTAATGCTGGTTGCTCATTTCGTATAGGGCTGCATGAACCGACATGGCGAGGCTTCTTTGGTTTACTTAAAACTTTCATCAAGCACACACCTACTTACTTGGGTGTAAGAAACAATTAGCTGAAAATATTTTCACTCATTTTCTTGGATCGATGAGTATAGCCCTTCAAAGCTTCCTATAAATGCAGGTAAATCAGAAGTAGCAGTCATTGATTAAAGCCAAATGTTTCTTTTTTACAGGAGAACAATGATGGGTTCGAGAATCAAAATCTCAGCTCTGGGTGTTATTATGCTTCTGCTGTTGATTGCCCCAGCTTCCAACACTGCCATTTCGTGCAGTGTTGTGATAAAGGACCTGAGGCTAAAACCTCAAGTAGCTTAAAATTTTACTTGTCTATACTAATTATAATGTTAAGTGTTTGATTAAGTTATACTATCCCTTTTATAAAGTAATAAAATATTATTTCGAGTGTATTTTATTTTATTTATATTTCTATATAAAATTTAAAATGGATTTAAACCTAAAATAATATGATTTTAAACATTTTATCTTTACTATTTTAACTAAAATTTTATTAGTTTTACATTAATATTTTATAGATATATTTATTACATAATTTATTTTGCATGTGATGAATCTAATTTAACATAGTTTAATGTTCAACCAAATCACTAGTTATTCCCACTATGGCTAGTTATGTAGTTAATTGTAGTACATGAGAAATATAGGCCGGCCGGCCTCTTAATCTCCCTATGTTTCCTATTCATTATATTTGCTTGAACTGAAATATATTAGGTGCTACTCTTATTATCTTACATCTTTTGTAGGTACTATCGAGCACCTAAATTAATATTTGGTGCAACTAAATACACCACAGCCATTAACATCTGTTCTAGGTACATGTTTTGTTGCTAAATTACTTAACTTATTTCTATGCATTTTTGCTTTAACTTACTTAAGAAATACAAATTTTTTTACTCCACCTCATTTCTTTGGTGAGAGTGGAGTAGACCAGGTTGTTGAAAAACTACTTTGTCAGGTGAAAGGGGAACCAAACATATCTTACATCAGTTCTAGGTACTATCGAGCACGTGTTTCATTGCATACTTTTTTTACTTATTTATATGCATTTTCACTTTCAATTACTTAACAAATACTATTTTTCTGACTGCAACCTCTGTTTCCTGGTGAGAGTGGAGTAGACCAGCTTGTTGAAATTATTAAGGTACGTTTTAGTTCAAAATTCGCATAAATAATATTTTCATCATGATGATTTTGAAAAAATCATTTTACTTAGATATATGATTTGGTATGAAGTAATGATAAGTATGGTTTATAATTAGCTCATCTTGGTAAGATTGTTAATTGGTATGATATGCATTTGTGGTTGTTATAATTGGCTCAAGTGAATTAAGTATGGTTGTTGGATGTGTTTTGGGTATGGTTTATTATTGAATTACATTTTGACTGTAATTTGTTTATTTATTAGTTTGGGAAATGGCGTTGATCATTTGTTATATTTGGTTGATGATAGATAAATGAATACATATGTACTTATGTCATGAATTTTGGTGATTTGGAATGTAAAGGTCAAATTGTTATATATATATATATATATATATATATATATATATATATATATGTTATTGTATGTTCGACTATGATATTTGACTATTTATGTTTGGTTTACGATGGCAAGGATGAATATGTTTTAATGTTATATTGAAGTCATATTAAATGACCGAATATATATATAAATTGATTTACTTGTGTATATGAAATTTCAACATGATTTATAGCATATGAAATTGACATGTTTTGATTTGGCTAAATAACATTAATCAAATGTATGAATTGCAGCCCTTTAAATAAACTTGAACCAGACCTGATTCTTGTAGCTTATTTATTATTTGAAGTATGAATAAGTTTTTATATTTGGTTCAACTTAATTATTATTTGATTCAACTTAAGTATGAATAAGTATGAATTAATTTTATTACCATGTAGCTTGCTTGTCCATTAAAATTACAACAATAGTGACCTTCTCTCCAACCTTATTTTAAATATTTTAAAGATTCAAAGTATATATATTTTGAAACTGACGGGTTGCCTTATATCGAGTGTAAGATATAATGGATCCTCCTAGGTGTAACAACGCCACGTATGATGAATCTTAAAAAATTCAAAAAGAGTTGAAAAAAGTTCTATCGAGCTCATTTATTATTGAATATTTATTACCATGTAGCTTGCTTGTCCATTAAAATTACAACAATAGTGACCTTCTCTCCAACCTTATTTTAAATATTTTAAAGATTCAAAGTATATAATTTGGAAACTGACGGGTTGCCTTATATCGAGCTGTAAGATATAATGGATCCTCCCTAGGTGTAACAACGCCACGTATGATGAATCTTAAAAAATTACTATATTCAAATTACTATTTTTTTATATTAATAATGTTTGATTTTAATATTTAATAATTTTAAATGTCTTTAAAAGTTATAACTAATTTTTATCAAAATAGTATTAATATTGATCATTACTTAAATAAATTACATAACTTACATAACTCATATAACTTACATAATTTACATAACAACTTACATAACTCACATAACTTACATAATTTACATAACTCACATAACGTACATAACAACTTACATAACTTAACTAATACATGTAGTGTAATCTAATAATTTCCTTAAAAGCATATAGTTTAAAGTTCAAATTGCATAACTTACATAATCTACATAACTTACATAAAACATAAAAATATATCATATCAAGACTTACATAATAAACAACTTACTTGTGTAATTAATTGTCAACTTTAGAATTCAAGAACTACGAAATGGATAGGAGTTGGATGAAATTGTCAAGGGTAAGCAACGCCTATCGAAATGGAGTACAAACTTTTCTAAATTTTGCATTTCAAAATGCAAGCCAAGAGAATATGATTCTTTGCCCGTGTAAGAAGTGTGGCAACATCAATTGGCATACTCGTGAAGTTGTCTACGAACATCTAATTGTTGATGGCTTTATTCGGGGGTATAAAAAATGGATTTTCCATGGAGAGTGTACATCTAGTGGAACTTCTTCAACGATTAATCCAACTTATCCTGATTAGACAAGATGACATGGAAGGTATGTTGCGGGATGCATTTAATATGCAAAGTGATGGTCAGCAATCGTTTCTACCTGACTTTATTGCATTCGATGATTGTAATATTGGTGGAAATGTATTTGGCGAAACGGGAACAAGTGCACCTTATGAGGAGCCAAATGAAGAAGCGGCAAAGTTCTACAATTTACTTAATGAAATGAACGAAGAACTTTACGAGGGATCAAAATATTTGAAATTATCCTTCCGTATTCGTTTATTTCACTTAAAATGTTTGGGAGGGTGGACTGAAAATTCTTTTACAATGCTGCTAGAGTTTCTGAGAGAGATGTTTCCTTTTACAAAAATCCCCCAATCTTGTCAAGATATGAAGAGACTAATAAAAGATTTGGGCCTTGGGTACGATAAAATTCATAGTTGCCCAAATGACTGCATGTTGTACTGGGGTGATCAGAAGAACCAACAGTGTTGTAATGTTTGCGGCAAGTCTCGTTGGATGAATGAGAATATAGAAGATGTGAATGCGGATGAAGGTAGGGCACAGTTAAGAAACAAGCCAGTCAAGGTTTTGCGATACTCTCCCCTAATACCAAGACTTCAAAGGCTTTTCATGTCGTCAAAGACGGCCGAATCTATGAGGTGGCATAATGATCAACGAAACGATAATGGATTATTAAGACATTCTGCAGATTTTTTAGCTTGGAAATCATTTGACATGAAATTTTCAAGCTTTGCAAGCGATCCTCGAAATGTGAGGCCTGGGCTAGCAGCTGACGGCTTTAATCCATTTAAAATCATGAGTACTTTAATGCGATGACTTGGCACGTGGTACTTGTTCCTTACAATTTGCCTCCATGGATTTGCATGAAGCAATCTTCGTTTATTTTATCAATGATTATTCACGAGAGAAAGGTCCGGAAATAATATTGACATCTATTTTGACCACTTATTAAAGAGTTAAAACAATTATGGTCGGGTGTTGAGACATATGATGTATTAAGAAAAGAGAACTTTTATTTACGTTCAGCTTTATTGTGGACAATTAATGATTTCCCGGCTTATGCTAATTTATCGGGTTGGAGTACTAAAGGACGTTATGCTTATCCTTGTTGTGCTGCGCAAACTTGTTCGAAGTGGTTGTACAATGGAAAGAAGTTCTCTTACATGGGCCATCGTCGGTAGTTAGATGGAAATCATAAATTTAGATTTCAGAGGACTCTATTTGATCTTGAAAAGTCTGAGAAGCTCCTCAATGATCGTTGGATCTGAAATCTTGTTTATGTTAAAAGATATCAACTTCAGTTATGGGAAGATGAATCAACCACCTAACACGCAATTAAAGAGAAGATCGAGGGATGAATTTGATGATGAATCTGACGAAGAGGATGATCCTAATGAGGCAAACTTGTGGAAAAAATAAGTATTTTTTTTAGTTGCCTTATTGGGAGCATAATATTTTACGCCACAATCTTGATGTCATGCATATTGAAAAGAATGTCTGCGAGAACATAATTGGGACAATTTTGAATGTCGATGGAAAATCAAAAGACAATCTTCAGAGTCGACTTGATTTAGTTGACATGAGAATTCGGCGTGATCTTCATCCTCAAGTACTTCCAAATGGGAAATATCAGTTGCCACCTTCTATTTTTTCAATGTCAAAGGAAGAGAAAGAGGTGTTTTGTATGGTGTTGAAGGATATAAAGGTCCCAGATGCGTATGCGTCAAATATATCTCGACGTGTGAGTCTTAAAGATCGAATATTATATTCATTAAAATCACATGATTACTACATCTTGATGCAAGATTTACTCCCAGTTACTTTACGGTGCTGCATGTCAAAAAATGTGACGTCCTGTATAATTGAACTATCCAATATAATGAAAGCTATTTGTGGCAAAGTTTTGGATCTTGAAGAACTTAAGAAAGTACAGGATCTAGCTACTTTGACTTTATGCAATTTGGAGAAGATCTTTCCACCTTCCTTCTTCACTATTATGGTGCACTTGGTAATCCATCTCCCTCACGAAGTAATACTTGGTGGACCGGTTTTTTATCGATGGATGTATCCAATAGAAAGGTGCTAATTTATTTGTTAAGTATTTATTTATTCGCGTCTATACATTTAGTTACAACTTTTGATAAATATTGTATATCGTGTTTAGGTTCCTAAGCAAATTGAAATCTTATTCAATTTACTTTCAATTCAATAGGTTTGGAGTGGAAAGGACGTCAATGACGAAGTTAAATGGCTTTTACAAGGTCCGAACAGAATAATAAAAAGATATAGTGCCTTCCTCATCAATGGATACAGATTTCATACAAAGTATCGTGAGAGAATGAGGAGAACTCAAAATTGTGGAGTTGTTGTTAATTCTTCAATTACAATTATGCTAGTACTAGGGACAGTAATCCGGTTGAGGGTAATGTAGAGTATTACGGACTTCTTACCGACATTATTGAGTTGGATTACTATGGCAGATGGAAAGTTGTCTTATTTTGGTGTGATTGGGCTGATGTTAATATTGCTCGAGGAATTAAAGAAGATCAATTTGGTTTTACAATGTTGAATTTCTCTCACTTGATTCACACTGGACAACAATTGATGGACGAGCCATATGTATTTTCCTCTCAAGTGAAACAAGTTTTTATTCGAAAGATCCAACTGATGAGGGTTGGTATGTTGTACTCCGGAACACCCCTAGAGACTTGTTTGACATAGGTAATGGAAGTAGAGATGACATCGTCGAAAGATCAGAAACATTACCTTTTCCAGAACAAAACTTAGATGAAAATATCTCTAGTACTAATACACAACATCAATGGGTTCGACATGATGTGGATGAAGATATTCTGAATAATGATGTAGTAAG
The DNA here is from genome assembly GCF_025698485.1 of Gossypium arboreum. Classification (NCBI taxonomy): domain Eukaryota; kingdom Viridiplantae; phylum Streptophyta; class Magnoliopsida; order Malvales; family Malvaceae; genus Gossypium; species Gossypium arboreum. The sequence goes on from NC_069075.1 coordinate 136,641,763, forward strand.
ATTTTACAATTTTTAATTATATGTAATATTATAATTTTAGTCTTTGTCATGTTATATAATTTAACTATTTTATATGTACTACTATTGTTGTAATTTGTTACTAAAACTTTAACTATTTTATGTGTATTGCAGGAAAAATGCGTAGAAGAAGATTACGAGATTTAAGTATTATCCAGAATACTCCAAATTCGGAAGAAGGAAATAGTGAACAGCAGATAGTTGTTGGATCTTCGAATGTGCCGAAGACACTTGATGAGCCTGAAAAATTTCAAAGTAATGTTATGTTCATTTTACATGTGTTGACTTTTATTATTGAATTATTTGTCAATTTTAATATAATAATAGTATATCATTTTTCAGCTGAAAGTGGTGGGACGAGCAGAGTTTGAGGACATATGCTGTTTAGAGATTTATACGACTTGGATCCTGTCGAGCGTGTTAAAGTAAGTAGAAATACTCATGGTCAGCCTGTTGGATCTGAAGCTCGACTTTTGGCAGGCTATTTGGGCATTTTAGCACGAAATGCAAATATGTTGCCCATCAACTACGAATCATGGCATCACATGCCTGATAGCAACAAAAATCAGGCTCTCGCTAATATTAAGGTAACAAAATGTGAATGTAATTTATAATACTTTGGTTTAAGTTTCATTTATATTTACATTCTAAACTTAAGTTTTTTTAGGAGAGATTTGTTTTAGAAGTCTCCGATGATTATATCAAGAAGGCATTAGGTAAAAGATAGAGAGACAATAAAAGCACTTTAAAGAAATAATATTTTAAGAAAGACATAAGCCTCGAGGAAAAAATTGAGAAATTTCCCGCCGAGAATGCTGAGGTATCAATGGAAAGATGCGGTTAGATTTTAAAATTCAAAGAAATGAGAGGTATTGCGTATTTCTAAACTCTTATATATAGTGTTTACTATATACGTAATAATAATTTTATTATGTAGGACCGTGAGCGAGTTGGAACAAGCAGCAAGCAAAAATAAAAATTCACGCACACGGTAGGGTCGAGAAGTTTTGCTTCTGTAGCTGAGGCCGAGGTATTATGAATTTATTAATTCTTTCAAATATTAATAACTTTCTATTATTAAATAATATTTTTAGTACTATATTGTAGGAAGTCAAATCCGGACAAAAAGTTGGATGCCTTCAGCTTTTTAAGATTACGCATAGGAAGAAAGATGCATCTCCTATGACATCCAAGCTGGAGAAATTATGGTATATTTACTTAATAATATTTGATTTATTCTAAATATTTATAATCTTTAATTATAATTGTTTAATTCAATTCATCATTAGTAGTTTTAAATAATGTTAAGTTATGTTGCATTCCTTTTTATTATATATTTCGTTTCTAACTCTTTAATTGATTTTTAGGAGAAACTAAAGGAGAAGAAGGCGAATATGAAGCGATTGCTTGAGTGATAGTTCATTAATCTTGAGAACATTGATAATGAATTATCACTGAAGTTTTGGGTCTGAAAGGTGCGGTCGGGTTCGATTTCAAAGATCTGGTGTTACCCCGAGCCAATATTTTGGATCGGCTCCCAGCAATACATGCCTTCCGGAAGTCAAGCTCAAGCTGAAGTTCAGATGTTAAGAGACCAGATAGCTCAGATGCAAGTGAACATGGTTGAGCAAATTGCCAAGGTTCAACAAAATATGAAGAGCTCCAGAACAACTTAGAGCAGAGGCGCAGAGAGGGAGGCAACAACATGAGCGAGAAAGGCGAGGCACGAGCGATGGTAGCGAAGCGAGCAAAAAGTACGATAACCTCCATTCTGACTTCAGAGATGATGCATATGTTTCAACAATCGCAAAAGCCGCCATCTTAGACATTAGTTTTCTTATTCTAAGAATGTTTTTAAGTTTTGTCATGTTTAACATTATTGTAAGAATATTTTAAATTATACTTTATTTATTAATTATATCATATATCTTGATTAAATTTGAAGTATCATTTAGAATTAATGTTTTTGGTTGTATTTTTATGCTAAATTTGTTGTTTTTGGTTGCATTTTATACTATATTTGTTATATTTGGTTGGATTTTAATGCAGGAAGGGCTGGATATTGGTCAAAAAAAATATTGCAAATCTGCCAAAATTAGCGGTGTTTGTGGAAAAAGCGCCGCTAAAAGACGTGACTTTTAGCAGTGCTTTTACCACAAACGCCGCTAAAAAGCCGTGACTTTTAGCGGCGTTTTTTTCAATAAACGCCACAAATTTTTGTGGCGTTACCTATAGCGGCGTTTTTGGCGGCGTTTTAAAAAGCGCCGCTAAAAGTCTATTTTCTTGTAGTGTAATGTCACTATTATTATTATTATTACTATTGTATTATTACTATTATCACTATTATATTTTCTTTCTTTTGTATTTACTTATACGCTATTATTTTTATGCTAACTAATTTAATATACGTATATATATTTTAGCATACTTATTTTGTTTATATATCACTACTCTTATTATTATCATTTCATCATTTATTTATCTATATCTTTGTAAATAATTTCAAACATTAGATCTTTCATTATTTGTATTATCGTTATTATTATTTATTATTACCATTGTTATTACCGTCACTTTTACTTTTATTACTATCATTATATTATTTTATTGTTATTTTCTATTCCCATTATCACTATTATTATTACTAATATTAATATTCTTATTATGACTATTATTATTATCATTAGTATTATTATATTTTACTACTATTATTATTATTTATATTATTATTATTATTATCGTTTTCATTATCATTGTCATTTTATTTTGCCATGTTTTATTTTTTTATTTACTTATGTATTCGATCATTTCATTTTCCTCATGCATTTGTTTATATTTACATATTATTAGCCTTGCTATTATCTCATCTTTTGTAATTGCTCATATTATTGTTTTTGACACTGTCGCACCTATTATTATGTTATTATATGTATTAATACCACAATTTGCTTTTATGTTTTACTATAAATCACATTATATTTTTACTCAATACATTAAAATAATTATTTCATAAAAGTAATATTCCGTATTTGGTAATTCGAGACAATTGTGCCCTAACTTACTGGGTTTCGATTTTTCTCATTTAACCTAAATAACGGAATATTCTTTTAAATCACAATACGAGTTTTGAAATAAATGCTTACTCTCGAAGATGCGAGCTGTTGTGTCCTAACTTACTGAATATGACATCTTGTTACCTCGAGATAAGAGCTTTTGCAAATAAAGGCAATATTCGGTATTAAGAAATTCGAGAAAATGTGACCTAACTTACTGAGTTTCGACTTTTCTCGTTTACCCTAAATAACCGAACATCTTTTTAAAAAATTAGAATACATTAATTTTAAATAAAGACAAGCTCATTCTCAAAGTTCGAGATGTCATGTCCTAACTTACTGGGCATGACATTTTATTACTGCGAGATGAGAGAGTCCTTAACATCTATTTTAATTTATTCGATCATTTTTAAATTAGCATTAATACAAAGAGGGATCGTAGTTTAAATTCTTTCAAGTTTTCAAATCTTCAACACTATGACACTAATTAATCAACTAGGTACCAATTTTGGGCGTATCGAGGGTGCTAATCCTTCCTTGTGCGTAACCGACTCCCGAACCTGTTTTCTTGATTTGCGCAGACCAAAATCATTATTTAAATAAGTCAGACCATTTATTAAAAACAACCACTTTTACGAGGTGACCCGATCACACCTCATCAAAAAGATTGGTGGCGACTCCTCAATTCGTTTTCGTTTTCAAAATTCAAGTTGATTCCCGTTTTTTCAAAAAAATGGTTACGACAGTCTTAATGTCGAGAATTGAAAAAAACTCGAAAAGAATTTAAAATACGATCCCTTTTTATGTTGATCTATACGAAGAATTTGCTTGAGTAAATTGCAATGGACTCCAAAGACTTTCTTGTCCCAAAGTAATAAAATGCCACATCCAGTACGTTAGGACACAACATTTCAGACCCTCGAGAATAAGTTAGGACACAACATTTCAGACCCTCGAGAATAAGTTGGTCTTTTGATTTTCAAAACTCATACGTTTTAATTTTAAAAGGTTATTCAGTCATTTGGATCAAACGAGAAAAATCAAAACCCAGTACGTTAGAGCACGATCTCTCGAATTTTCAAATACATAACATTGCCTTACTTTGAAAATTTCTTTGTTTTTTTTAAAAATTTTATCAAACGTAAGTTTAAAATGACACGGGTTATTTGTTTAGGTTAAAATAAAACGATTTATTGGGTAAATGTAACGAGGCTTGATTCATGAGGCGATGATATGAAATAAAAATATAGTAATGAGCCTAGAGCAATGATACATGAACACGGCATTATACGAATGAATAGCAATAATACAAAAATACAAAAAAACGAATTAAAATACATACAAAGGCAATAATCATACAACATCCAAATAATAACAGTGATAAATAAATAAAAAACCAATGAATTAAGCGATAAAAAAGGTATAAAGCAAATTAAGATAAATAAGATGTAAACAAATTTTAGAATGATAATAAATGAGTTTAAAATAAATAATGTAAAAAGGATTTTAAAATCTATAATACACAAAGCAAATTAAAAAATGATATATATATATATATATATATGAATAATATAGAATAGATAATGCGTATGTATAAAAATGTAAAATAAATAATACGTAAAAAAACTGAAATAAATAAAATCATTTAAAATAAGTAAAAGGGTTTAAAATAAAGTATAAAATAAATTTAAAACAAGCAATATATAAGTCGATTTAAAATGATATATATATAACAAGTTTAAAATATGTAATATATAAAGCATTAAAATAGACAATATAAATATATTTTATAATAACGATTCAAATGTAATATAAAAAAGGATTATTTGAAATACATAATATGCAATAACCTAAAAATAAACAATATAAAATAATTTGAAATAAATATATGGCAAAACAGTTTTAAAAGAATGGCAAATATATAAAACTTTAAATAAATTGTATATATACATATATATAATAGGTAAGGATTATAAAATAAATAATACATACATAAAGCAAGTTAAAATAAATAATGATAATTTGAACAAACAGTACATTAAAATAAGTTACGATGGACTTAAAGTAAATAACATATAAGACATTTAATCGAATATATTATGAAACTTAAAAAGGTTAACAAATGAATTAAATAAATTAAGGACATGATTGAAACCGAATCAAAATTCGAGATAGAGATCATAGATAACAGAAAGCTGCCAGGGACCTCAATAAAACGCGCCTAAATTCGTGAGGACGAAATGGGACAATATCCCAAGTCCAAACGTGCTGCGTTTCAATTGTCCAGGCCAGGGATTGAATTGGAAATAAAATAAAATAATAGGGCGAGATTTTAAAAAAGAAAAAGAGCAAAGTAGGACTAAATAAAGGGATAGAAAAGGCAGAGGGACCAAAATGGATATTTTCCCACTTAAAAGAAATGCGCGAACCCCCTAGAGCGGGTCGGGTCGCCCACGGGCATACTCCAAACCATGCCGTTTCGGCATTAGAAACCCAGGTGCAAAACAGCACCATTTTTGCATTATTACTTAAGTCAAATTTTTCATTTTTTCATTTTTTTCCTCTTCTCCTTTTTAACAAAATAGAACACCCCCCTTTTTATTTTCATTTCTTCTCGCCTAGGGTTATACACCCATCATCGCGCCACCACCAAACCACTTCTCATCCACCATGGACGGTGGTCGGAGAGGTGTAAAATGGTCCCTCTAGCCCTCATTTGACCGGATCCAGAGGCCCAGCCTCTTATTCGTGACAAAAACCAAATAAAAGAGGACTCTTTGGTCTTTTTACCTAGCCGGCGCAATCGTCAAAGCCAAGGCCAAACCTTGAAAGGTTTTGAAGCCCTCGGCGCCGGTGAAACACCCTTGGCGACGGAAGAGCCTGGGACTACTCAGGTAAGTTTTTTCTTTTCCTTTTTATTTAAAAGATTTGTGTTAAAAAGAATAAAAGCAACAAGAAACGAAAATAGCTAATGAAAAGATTGAAACCTTTGAAACTTCTGTTCTGCTTTTGATTAATAGTGTGTGTAAAAATATTTTGCGTTTGGGGCTTCTTATAGCCGAATACAAAAATTTTAATCTATTGTTTGCTACTGTTTGGCTCTACTTTTGCTGTTTTCCTTTCTTTGCCATGTTTGCAAGTCCATGAAGGGTCAACGGATGATGGAGTTTCCACTTCCGTGCAAGGGGCGTCGACCCTCGGGCAGACTGCGCACTGAGGCACGTGGGTGGTGGCTGCGGCGCGAGGGAGGCTCAAAAACCCTAGGGTTTCTGAGTTGGCTTAATGTTTTGGGCTTATTGGGCTGATAGAAAATGGGTTAAGGATTTTGGGTTGTGTTTGGGCCATTTGTTTATCGGCCCTGCTGGGTAGTAGTTGGGTAGTGGGTCATTTGTTTAGGTTTGGGGTCTTATTAGGCCCCGGGCTAAATTGGGCTTGTACAGGAGTATCCGTCCACCTCCCATGAATTGAGGCTTTACATCTATGAGATGAGCATGTACAAATAAGGGATAAAACTTAAACACTAACAATACATAAAAAATGTAAAAATTCACCATATGGTATGCTATGATGAAAGATATTGAAAACATTAGTTTTAACTTAAAGTATGCTAAGAATAAATATAAAAGAATAGTGCTAAAATATGTTTTAACTTAAAACATGTACTGTTATTGTTCATAATAGATTTTTTTATTAATACATATTTTTTGAAAAATAGATAAATAGATTATGAGTATTTCAATTGACCTATATATAGGGATGACAAAGGAGTATAAGTGGATATTGTCAAATCTATCATGCTTGTTTTGCTACGCCATGAATGTTAAAATTTAAATATTATTGTCACTTTCATGAATCTTGGATAAACTTATAATCACTACTCCTTTTTCCTATTTGTTATTTATTAGTTATTTATAATATTTTTAATGTGTAATTGACATCTAAGTAAAAATGATCATGGGTCAAGTCACTTGACCAGATTCGAAGGTCTGTTCAAAAAGTGGGAGAGTTTAGATAAAAATATAGACTCGAAAATGGGCTTGGGTAAAAAATGAAGCCCATTTTCTAAATGGGATGGGCCTCGAGTAAGCTTTTTTGGTCCGACCCGGCCCTAATTTGCAAAAAAAAAAAACTATTGCATTTTGTTGTTGCTTCCACTATTTTGCTGTTGTTTCTACTGTTTGTTGTTGCTTTGATGTCATTCCGCTATTTTGTTTCTACTGTCAATTGACCTATATATAGGGATGACAAAGGAGTATAAGTGGATATTGTCAAATCTATCATGCTTGTTTTGCTACGCCATGAATGTTAAAATTTAAATATTATTGTCACTTTCATGAATCTTGGATAAACTTATAACACTACTCCTTTTTCCTATTTGTTATTTATTAGTTATTTATAATATTTTTTAATGTGCAATTGACATCTAAGTAAAAATGATCATGGGTCGAGTCACTTGACCAGATTCGAAGGTCTGTTCAAAAAGTGGGAGAGTTTAGATAAAAATATAGACTCGAAAATGGGCTTGGGTAAAAAATGAAGCCCATTTTCTAAATGGGATGGGCCTCGAGTAAGCTTTTTTGGTCCGACCCGGCCCTAATTTGCAAAAAAAAAAAACTATTGCATTTTGTTGTTGCTTCCACTATTTTGCTGTTGTTTCTACTGTTTGTTGTTGCTTTGATGTCATTCCGCTATTTTGTTTCTACTGTCAATTGACCTATATATAGGGATGACAAAGGAGTATAAGTGGATATTGTCAAATCTACCATGCTTGTTTTGCTACGCCATGAATGTTAAAATTTAAATATTATTGTCACTTTTATGAATCTTGGATAAACTTATAATCACTACTCCTTTTTCCTATTTGTTATTTATTAGTTATTTATAATATTTTTTAATGTGCAATTGACATCTAAGTAAAAATGATCATGGGTCGAGTCACTTGACCCGATTCGAAAGCCTGTTCAAAAAGTGGGAGAGGTTAGATAAAAATAAAGACTCGAAAATGGGCTTGGGTAAAAAATGAAGCCCATTTTCTAAATGGGATGGGCCTCGAGTAAGTTTTTTGGTCCGACCCGACCCTAATTTGCAAAAAAAAAAACTATTGTGTTTTGTTGTTGCTTCCACTATTTTGCTGTTGTTTCTACTGTTTGTTGTTGCTTTGATGTCATTCCGCTATTATATTGTTACTATTTTGTTATTGTTATTTGGATATTATATAATTATTGTTTTATTGTTAATTTTGCTATTATTTTAAGGCATTTGCTTGTTAAATTACACATATTTTAGTGTATTTGATGTATTATATTTTTTAAATTTTGTTTTTATATAAAAATAATATTATAAAAAAATTACTACAGATGGGTTGGGCTGGGCATGGTTTTAGCATTTTTTTTCAGATCTATCTTAGGCAAAATTTTAGACCAATTTTTTGTGTCAGACTGAGTCCAAGCCTACAATTCTATTGAGGCTAACTTAAGCTCAGCCCGTGATCACCTCTACATATAAATATGGAAGAATAATTTTAAAATATACCATTTAAATATTTTAGAATTTTATTTCATAATGTATCATTACATTTTAAAATTAAATATATAAAGGTAGAATAGTAATTTCAAAATATCAAGCTGGATGAATGAAATGAGTCGAGCAAATACTGGAAGTACTCCATATTTTCATGGGAAGAAAAGAACATCAACCTCGCCCCACATCCACTCAAGGGAAAAATTGCTTTATTTGAAGTGAATCAATTCGAAATTGACTGGACAATTCAGATTTTGTGATCCTACCATCTCTTCTTGTTTCAAAAGGGTATTTGGGCTCTTCCTGCAGAGAGAAGGTTTCTAAATTGAAATTGGCCCAAATGCCACCATTTATTTATATATTTATTTGTTTATTGGAGAAAAAAAAGAAAAAGAAAAAAGAGAGCGCCAATAAACCGTTCGAACTTGGTCTACTGCCATGGACGGACGACGACGACACTTCGATAACCCTAACTTCTCTTGACTATCTGTTCCAATAATTTTTACCCTAATATATATTTTTAAAATTTTTTTTCCGATTGAAACTGGCCCTTATCGCCATAGACTCGAAATGCCGTTGAGATCCGGCCATGGACGGGGAGGCTAACCTTCCGGTTCCACCATCCGGCAATCTGGTCCGCTCGATTCCCAATCAAGACACATCATCATCTTCCTCTCCGCCCGGTCTCATCCGTGATGTCCAAGCCGCCTTCAAGCGCCATCGCTCACTCGGTACACTTCATTTCTCTCCTCTTCGAATTTAATGTTCTTCAGATTTAAACCCCAAACTTTTACGTGGTTTCTATTTTACTTTATTTTTTGTTTAAGGGTTCTTTTTTTTTTTCTGTTATATTCATCCCAGTTAAGGAAGTCTAGCTCGGTTCATGGAATTGGAAATTTAGGGTGTCCGGTTTTAGGGTCTACTCAAATTTGCTTATTGGATGGAATTGTTGTCAGCTAATGTGATTATGTGAGCGGTTCAAATGTAAATAATATGTTGGAATTTTGGTAGGGCTTCCAGGTACAATTCAGACGAATGGTATAGTGCCTAGACGGACAGTGGTTCCTCAGCGCGCAGCTTCTAGAAATGTGGGTGCGAATGCTGGTGCTAACAAGTCTCGAGATTGTATCTCGTCAAGCCATGGTCAGTTGGTCAAGGACAAATTTATGGTTGGGGAGTATCAAGAAGATGCATCCAATACTACATATTCCATCACAGGAACTATCACCAAAACCTTTGATGAAGATTTCAACCCATTTGATGTTGGTCGAGATCCTCCCAAGGAGTTTGTTGATAAAAAAGAGAATTATCTGATTCCTTCGCATGATGTAGAATCTAAACATGCTGAGTGTCAGAGAAAGGTTCAGTTTTTAACTGGAGATAATGCCACTTCCCAGGGTAAGATGTTTACAATGCTCTTTAAATTGCTAGTTTATGTTTCTTCCTGTTGATTTGTTGCCACTGTAGTTTGTAGTTTGTGGCATTGTGACAAATATAGTTGAAATGTAGCTCATTATGTTTATGTGTAGTTCCTGTATTTGTCACTATGCTCTGCAATGTATTTGCTCTTCCCTTTTAATCTGCAGGGGCCGATGATGGAATGGCCATTGGATTGGAGAACTTATCATCTCATATGGATTCCCTTTCCTTGACAGAAATGGAATGGGATGCAGTCAATCAAGTAGAGGCATCAACTGTTGTCAATAATGAGTCAAAGCACCGGCATTTTCAGAACACAGAATCTGGCACCACTTTGAAGTCTGATGGTGGGATCTCTTCTTTGGCCAAAAGAACTACAGTTATTCAAGATCAGATACATCAGTTAGGAAACTTTTTAGGGCAACCCCTCACTCAATCTTCAGTTGTAGGGCCGCCATCTTCTACCATAACATCTATCCATTCAAGTTCAGCTCCAATGCTTAACCTGACAACTTATTGCTCTCATTCTCTTCAAGAAGAAGGTTCTCATGTGGCAAAAGAACCACTGGGATATTTTGATGTGAATTGTCAACTTGGAAATCAAGGAGATATGATGCAGCAGTCATTCCCTTCAACTAAGGAAACGACTGGAATGTTACTTGATCAGACAGCTCTTGCAGCAAGGGCTTCTACCTCTGGCAATGATATACAAATGAAGGTAAAGGGATTTGACTTGCCTAGAAAGCAAGAAGGATGTTTGGCAAATAAGGATGAACTTTCAAAGGATCCTTGTCCTCAATATACTAAGTCAATCGAAGGTCAAGATTCTGCAGGTGATGTGACTAATATACAATCTCAGGCTCCACCGTCAAAGGACTTAACTTCGGATGTAAAATTAGAGCCTTTAAAAGAAGAGAAGCAAAGGAAGGCTGCAAGTAATAAAGGAGCATCAGCTCCTCGTAAAAGGAATTATGATCCTGATTTGTTCTTCAAAGTAAATGGGAGGCTGTATCAAAGGCTTGGAAAGATAGGCAGTGGAGGAAGTAGTGAGGTTCACAAAGTCATTTCATCAGATTGTGCAATATATGCACTTAAGAAAATCAAGCTCAAAGGTCGTGACTATGCTACTGCATATGGGTTCTGCCAGGAAATTGAATATTTAAATAGGTTGAAAGGAAATAACAACATCATCCAGTTAATAGACTATGAGGTACCTCCTTCCACTCATAGTCATATGTTCACTTCAGATATGCTAAAAAGGTTAGCCTTTTGATTGTTCCAGTTTGTTCATCAGCAACACAAGATTGACTAGCAATTATTTATTTAATGGATTGGCTATTATATTGCTCAATTTCTTTTTTATGCTACTCTAAAATGCTTTTACTACAGCCTTTAACTTTGTACATGATGAAAATGTTGTGACAGTTTTGGAGGAATTGAATGATGATATGGTGTGGAACTTAGTTATGTCTTATTTTCTGCTGTTATGACTATTGGAAAAGTGTATGGTTATTGGAGTTTTTAATTTGTCATAGTCTCACCAATGTGGGGCAGGCCAGGGCAGGGGTCTGCTACTGCTGAGATAGTTTTATAGCTTATCTGCTACTGCTGAAATTCCTCATGGCACCATGCATGCAATATTAGATCTTATTTGGCAAGAACAGTTATCATTTTATTACAATAAGTGGCTTTAACTTTGGTGTTATATATTGTCAGCTTTCGTTTTTGATAGAGTTTAGCCTGAAGCAATTTGTGTGGAATATTTAACAGTGTTTCTTGATACCAGCTTACAGATAAGAATCTGCTCCGAGAAGTCATGAATGGCAGCATGTCAAATAAAGATGGCAGAGTCAAGGATGATGGCTATCTATATATGGTACTTGAATATGGAGAGATTGATTTGGCTCATATGTTATCCCAGAAATGGAAGGAAATGGATAGCTTCAATCAGACTATAGATGAGAACTGGCTTCGATTTTATTGGCAGGTTTTAAAGCTAACCCTTACTGTGAATATTTGTTGCTAAGATATTGAACTTTTTCACTTTATATGCTTTAATCTTCTAAGAGCATTTCCTCAGCATTTCTAAAAGTTCATTTGAAACTTCGTAATTCTACTTGTTCGTGGTGTGATTCTCGAGTGGGAGTCCACCTAAATAAACATCCCTTTATTGAGTCCAACAATTTTATATTTTCTGGAGGGAATTCTGGTTGAACTGTTTTAAAAGTTCATTTGAAACATGATAGTTCTACTAGTTCATGATGGGATTCTATAGTGGCAGTTCATCTGAATAAATGTTCCTTCGTTGAGGCTGACAGTATTATATTTTCTGGAGGAAATTATAGTTTTTGCCATTCTGTGTGTTACTTATTTGTATCTAAATTTTGCTTGAATCTGTTAAACTATTTCTTCATTGTTCTTATATTTTGGGCATAAATCATAAAGTATGTTCTTGTTAGCATGTCCCTTGAGATACTTTTGCATTTTCCATTTGTGTAACTAGGGAAAGTTGTATGTTTTTGTTATCATCTTTAGTGAGTTGATTTTTCTTTTTTCTTTTTTACTCTTTTATTATCAGGAAGCAGGGATAGGTTATGTTTCCTCGTTTATAGTTGTGTGCTATTTATACAGGGTCATTTTTTATATTGAGAAAATGCAGAATATTCATTAGTTTGTTGAAGCAATTTGCAGCAAATACTTCAAGCTGTCAACACTATACACGAGGAACGTATTGTACATTCAGACTTGAAGCCAGCTAACTTCCTTCTTGTAAAAGGTTCTCTAAAACTTATTGATTTTGGTATTGCCAAAGCCATAATGAGTGATACTACCAACATCCAAAGAGATGCACAGGTACCCATTACTCATTGGTCTCTTCAACTTTTAATTTAAAGTACTATGTCCTTTTATGAAATAAATTGTTAGCTTTTACATCTGTTGTTCAAACATACTATTCTTATCAGTTAGATCTCTGATTTTATGCTACAGAATGATGGTAAAATGTGCTTTTAATTATCACATGGATACTGCTTTTTATCTATGCTCTGTAGCAACATGTTACATCATGTGTCAATTTATCTGAAGTGGTTGATTGATCACTAGGTCAACAAAAGTGTTCTGATGTTTCGGGTCTGTACTCTATATGGCTAATGCTTTATAGCAAAATCTCTTGTACATAATTATGTTTTATGGCAATTGAACACCCGATTACAGGTGGGTACTCTGAGTTACATGTCTCCTGAGGCATTCATGTGTGTTGAGAGCGATGAAAATGGAAATACTATAAAGTGTGGCCGGCCTTCAGATATATGGTCCCTTGGGTGCATACTTTACCAAATGGTTTATGGAAGGACCCCTTTTGCTGAGTACAAGACTTTCTGGTCCAAGTTCAAAGTTATAACAGATCCAAACCATGAAATAACATATGGACCAGTTTCTAACCCGTGGCTACTTGATTTAATGAAGAAATGTCTAGCATGGGATCGAAAGAAGAGGTGGAGGATTCCTCAGCTACTTGAACACCCTTTTCTAGTTCCCCCAGTCCCTCCCCAACTATCTTTGTCTCAAAACCAAAACTGTCAACTGCTTGATCTTATAGCTAAAGAATTTTCCAACAACCAAGATGCTTTGATGATATCAACTCAGCTGAGTCAACTACTTAGATACCCAATGTCACAGATAACATCCCAAGAACAACAATGTAAGTTGCTCTCTCAAATCTCAAAGCTATGCTGCCAGCTCCATGAACATTTAAGCAAGTTAGGGTGAGAGTTGGTAATACTCTGCATGAGGTTTCTTGAGCTCATTTTTTTGTTCTGTTGTAATGTTATGTAAAATTCACATTGTGAATCTCAGTCTTCTGTAATTTTTTTTTCCTTTTCAGTTTGTGACAAAAAAAATTGTGGTATCAATTTTCTTGATAGATGAAACATTACCATTCATTGACAGTCTTCATGCTTCTTGAATTAATAGTGAAATTCAAAATCCAAAATCATATGTATGGTCCAAAAAAGGGCCACTAATGAATGTAAAATGGGCTCATGACTGGTTCTGAATTATCCATAAGGGAAGTTATAATATGTTAAATGTGCAAGAGCAACAGCATGACATGAGAATATTTTAAGCCAAAACGCAAAGTCGGAATAAGATACAAAAAGAAAAAATGGTTTGGGAAAGAATATGCTTTTGTTGTTCAGAATATTAGGTTTCCCTTTGATTCTTTCTTTTGAAAACAACAGTTGCCCAAGGCACCATATTTCATTGGCAGGCTGTAGTAGTTTCCATCTATCTTTACTTCTCAATTCCATGATTCTTCTTCAAGTTGTTTCCCATTTCGTTTATTAATAATAAATTAGGGTTTTAGTTTGAGACAGTTTTGACTTGTTCAAAGGACAGAGTCTGAAGAAAACTTGAATGAAGAACATTCCATGCAACCTTCTGCTGGTTGCCAAACTGTCATGTTCTTACATGTGCACAACTCTGCCTACTTTTATTTTTTTAACTTATTATGTTCTAATAATACTTTCTTTGTTTTTTAGGGTTAGGTCTGATGTCCCATGAGTAAATACCATGTATAAATTTAGATTTATTTTGAGTCTCACAATTTTAGGTTTTATTCATTATTTTAATTTAAGTATAAATATATTTCAAATAATTATTCAGACATATATTATTTATAATTAAATTTGTCCTTGTCATTATCGATATAAACTTATTAAAAAATATGGGTTAGATTTGAATTATGAAAAATAGATAAATTCAAATTCATTTGTTGAAAAGTTGGTGTCTTATTAGTAGATGAGAATGAATTATTTTCAAGATTTTATTAATAAATAATAGCAAAATACCCAAGTCGGAATATCCAAAAACCTTGAAAATGTGGCATAGGAACAGCCAATAGCAAAACAAGTAAACACCCTGGGTCCAAATAGCCAACCTAATAGGATAACCCTAACCCTAACCCTTAAATGTGACATAAGGACACCGGATAACTAAAACACTTAACCAAGATGTTTTAAAGAGTAACCTGTCCCCATATTTGCCCAAGATGTTTGCTCAACCCCCATCCCACCTCCTTTTGCCTCCAAAAACCAGCCTGGATATTTTACAAATCTTATATCAAAACAAATAAAAAAGGGTGTTAGCCATATTCAGGTTGACATTATTGGAATGAAGCCAAAGGGTACAAACAGCAGACCACTTAAAAGAAGGGGTCCATCAACAGAAACTGTCTCTTCATTACAGTATGAGTAATGCAATTATATTCAGGTTTAGTCATCCTCAGAGGGCTGCAAAATAGCTTGTGTCCTATGTTCTACTGCCATTTCCATTCACGAGAACCCCCTTTTATTTTCTTGAGGTTCCTATTTCATCCCCCCCCCCCCCCAAGTTTAGGGTCCCTCAAAATTTTGAAAAAAAATAAAAACCGACAATAACATAAACTGTTAAGGTTTGCAGCTTTTGTCTGTCCTCCAGCTTGTCTTTCATGCAATGAAAATGAGGTGTAACCCAACTTTGAATATGTATGTTAGTCTTAGGATTACCTGTCATCAAAAGAACTTATCATGTAATATTAAACAAAATCTGTCTGTCTTGCTGTTCAGAACTGGTTTTAACTGTTTATGTTTTGAATCTATTATAATTATCATATATTAATATGGGATTTTTTACATATTAATAATTCATATAATTTAAGTTTTTAAATATTTATTTTAGTATTTATATTATAATTAATTTTCAGTCTAAAGTTTTTCAATGATGTGGTCTGAATTCGATTCATCAACAACTGGATTACCTTATAAAAAAGTTGTAAAGTGAATCCAAAACTTTGACAGTGAAAAACCCAAAAACAAATGCCATAAAGCCAAAAATCATGTGGGTAATTCATGATTGGTGACAAATTGGTGTTCTTATTTTTTTTTTTTCCTGCTCAAGATCCTATATTTAATTTTCTTTTCGATTCCATAAGGGTTGGTGACAGTCAAATGAGTTGTAACTTTCATCTTCATGGGGTTTTTTCTAAACTTGTTTTTTCTTCAATAAGGGGTTATTTTTTAATTTCAATTTTATTTTCTTCTTCTTCTTCTTTTTTCTGAGTAGTTGAAGTAAAATAATAGCTGTAAAATTGAAGAAAGCACATGGTCCAAATTTAAAAATTAGAGACTGGGTGTTTTTTTTTCAAATGACTATGGGGTATAGTGTATGGAATTTCAACAAAATTCGCTGTCATTAATAAAATTGCTTAGGGTTAAAAATTCTTAATTTTTAAAAATTATTAATGAAAGCATACTTGATTAAATTCTCAAATATTAAAATACATCAATTCATTTTTTTACTGATAGTTAATGTAACGGTTAATGAATATTGAATCATTTATCATGATCTTGACGTGAATTCTCACCATAACAATTAAATGTCATGTTAGTAAAATTAAAAATTATAAAAATGTAATTTTATATAAATTTGGATTAATTAACCTCTAAATGTATTTGAATTTAGACATTGATTTTTTTAAATTCATTTTGAAAGTAATTTTAAAATTTTAAAAATTATAAAAATATTATTTAAAAATAGTAAAAATTATATATATATATATATAAAGAGAAGGAAAATGATTATATGAAACAATGACGCCATGTCATTTGTATCCATTTCCAATATTTTATGCCACATCAATACTTTTATCCTGAATTTCAGAATTTTATATTGAAAAAAATCAAATCCAAATTAAAATACTAAAATTCAGGATAAAAATACTGATTTGACATAAAACTATTAAAAAGAATACAAATTACATTGGCGTCAATGTTTCATACAATCCTTTCTCTAAAAGAGAAATAATAATTCTTGTTTTTGTTACTATAAATCCTATTTTTTCAAAGTTTTTAAAGTTCTTATAGTTGCTTTTTTCATCTAATTTGCTAATTGTGGTAATGAAATTTGATATATTTTTAAAGTAATTTTCTCAATCAATTGTTTATTTCAACATAGGAACACTATTATGATCAAACATGTACATAAAATAAATAAAATGAGATTTATAAAATAAATTTGTTTAGTACTTATGATAAAAAAAAAATTAAGGTTTACAATCACATGATTCAACGTTTGAATCTCAAAGTCGACAGTGAAAATCTAACGCTTTTCAAAATCGAGATTTTATTATTTTTATGTTTTTATATTTACTGATATGACAAGACCATGGCAGCCACCCTTACTAATGTGGATCATCATGTTAGTATGATCATTAATGATATCTAGCCTATTAATTTCAATTCAAAAAATTAATTTAACATCTCAAAATTTAATTAAATGTAATTTTATATAAAATTTAAAATTTTCTTTTAACCTTTAAATAGTGGCGGAATGAAGGGCTGCTCCAATTTCATTTACACCTTTATAATTTATAAATATTTTAAATTAATAATTATAAAATTATACTTTAATCTTTTAAAAATATAAAAATTAAAATTAATCTTTTAAATTTTATAAAAAATAAATTATTAAAATCATAAAATTATATTTTTATTATTGTAAAATATATAATTTAATTCTATCCAAAATTTTTAATAAACCACTACCTTTAAAGCCATAAAAATATTATATATGGTTGTTTATTTAGATTAAAAGTTGTCTTGAATTATTGATACCATTTATAGACTGATCATTGCTAAACTAAGGGCTTGAAAACCTCCCATCTCTCTCTCTATATTCGTTTTTTTCTTCTGCTGTCCTTTGTATTAGCATCCCTTAGCCTGCAATTTGTATTTAATTATTAATGGAGGGTAAGAAAAATGTTGTATAAAATAAAGACACCACATTATTTATTTTTCCTTTTAATAATTTAGTGTCACATTAGTATTTTCATACTGAATTTCAATATTTTTATTTTAAAAATCAAATTCAAATAAAAATCCTGAAATTTAAAATTAAATTATTGATGTGGTATTAAAATATTAGAAAGGGATAATATTCATGTTTCATATAATCATTTCTCATAAGGGATAGGAGATTAAACTTTTAGACATTTATTTTTTTTAAAATAATATCTTGATAATCGCATTAAATTTAGATTAAAGTCATAGTTAAGCTGGATTAATTTTTAAAATGAGAGAGATTTTCCGATACAGTTTCCTTTATTTATAAAATTCAAACATAAACCCTTAAAACACATCAAATTTTTATTATTTAATCTTATAATTTTAAATGAATTTAATTAGGAGGTGAAACTGGACCAAACCAACCAAATCCATTGACATTTGTAGATTTTGTATTTATATATAATAATAAGGAAATGGAAGAATCTGTGATTAATGTTGTGATGTCTACATAAAAGTTTGAGTTTGAATGCATTCTTTAAATTAATATATAATATGGAAATGTTTTAGTAAAGGGTTAACGTGAGATTTAAGAAAAGAATATATTGTAATTAGAATTTTTATTTTATTTTATATCTTCACTGCCCTTAGGCACTAATTAATGTTAACTAATGGACTTTGTCAAGTGCACTTTTAAAGCTACCAATGCATTTCTAGATGATAAACAAAGTAGTTAATTATTTTATTTTTGTTAAAATATATTATAAATATTTACATATTAACTATAATATGAGCACATTTCTCAACACATTTCTCAACACATAACCTAATAAAATAGCAAAATGTAAATGCTAAAGACAGTAAAAACAACACACAAAGTGGCACCATCCGATAGAATTTTGATAATTTTTAAATTCCTATTTAAAATTTAAAATTATCTCATTAATTATCTTGATTATTTATCACGTAATAATCTTCATAAACAAGTCTTCCAACATCTTCAAACCTTTCTCCAGAGATAAGGATAAAGATGAACATCTTCAACACTTTAAACTTCACCCTTTTTTTTCAAGTCAACAGAACGAAAGATAATCTCATTAATCCCATCTTGAACTTCCGAACTTCTTCATTTGTTACAATAATGAGATTAAATTAAAAGTCAAACATGCCAATCAACGACTTTGATTGCACTAAAGTTGTCGTTTCATGTGTTGTTCGAACATGTAGCAATCAAAGTCACAACATTTTTAAATAGATAAAATATTATATTCTAAATGTTTGAAATGAATAAAAAAATAAATATTTTACAAGTTGGAGTAAAGTAAATGAAATAAAATTAAAAAATAAAAGTATTTTAATTATTTGCAAAAGCTTTTATGAAGTTCTTTTTACATAGAAAAGCATGTACATATTTTTAACCCCAAACTAGAATTTATAATATGATAAAATTTATATAAATTAAATATTTTAAGTATTTTTTAATTGCAAAATATGTTACAACATGATAGGAGTACAATTTAATTATTACTCTCTTACCCTATGTTTGACCCCTCTGGAACCTTATATAGACATATTGAAGTTTGTTATGTCCATCAATTCTATATCTTGAACAACATTTTGGTTTGCCTGCTTCACTAATTTAGGACCATTTTTTTGTGTATTCGGATTAATTGTGGATGATCTTTTGAATGCCTAAAACATTCCAAATTTGAAAACAATTCACAAGTCACCAAGTTAGGCAAATAAAACTCTTTATGGGCATACTCCATGCAATTGAGATGCATGTTATTGCATGCAACAATTGCATGGTAACATGATACCTTTCTATCTAAAAATGCCCACAATCACATCATCTCTTATCAAGATTGATTTTAAATGAACTAATTGACACCTTCATACTAGAGCAACATAATCTTTAACCCTAAACCCTAAATGTGCGATATAAAAATGAGATTTCCATTACACAATGGGATTAATTCGCCTTTGATTGATAACGATTTTCCATGTAATGTTTTCGCAGAAAATGTGTTTGCCTTTCATCATGTTAACTTCTTGTCTTTCTTATCTGACAAAAAAATGGTTGCACCTATAATATGTTGATTCAACTAATGAAGTAATGGGAAAATGACAAATGGTCCTCATCACAATCTTGACACACTTAGTAAGCCTTGTTGTTATATGATTGTGCCCACTATTACACTAAAATCTTATCAACAAAGCCACTCACAACATCTTCTACCAGACGTAAAAACAATAAACACCAAGTTTATGGAATCAAAATCTCTCGAGTTCGTATACTATTGAACGTACTGTATTTCATAATTCCATGACAACATCATAGTTCACATATGGATTTTTTTTAGGAAAGAACTTTTCGACACAATTTTTTTTAGCATCCCCTTCATAAGTAAATGGTATTATGTCTTAAATACATGATACATGATAAGTAAGTGTCCATTACCCGAATATTCACCGCAAATAGCAATTTGCAGCTGTCGAGATCCCTTCCAAAACGACACGTATTTGAGAATGATTATTTTTACTATATTCAATAAAGGAGCCTAATTATGCCATAAAAATGTTTTTCTTTTTCTAAATCAACCATATTTTTTGGGGGCTTATGTGATGTTGAAGAAAGGAACAAGAAGAGTAAAGAAAATTCTTTTTAGGCAATCACATCATAATGCATTGTGGACCCAAACATAGCTTAAAAGAGAATCTCGAATAAGGTTGAAAAGATTGGTTTGGGATGCTTTAAATGGATGGAAATGGGAATTAATAGCTAAGAACAAAGATACCATTTATTGGAACAATGGAATGCAATGAATATGGAGGATTGTAATTCAAAATCAACCCCATTTAGAATAACATCAATATGCCTTTCACTTTGCCCATTTATCTTTAATCCAACGGTTATCAATTATTTCCACCTAAAGTGTTAAGTATGGAATCATCAAAATCTTATTCTAGTTTAATGTGTTTATTATTATTATGCAATTTATTCAATATAAAGCCTCATTACCTAACAATATAATTTGTTTAAAGTTCGGGTTAACAAAAAAATTAAATTCGTTTAGAATAGTAGCTGAGCTTTGGGTTAATTATTCAAATCCCGAGCTCAACCTGACTCGACCCTTATTCAAGTTTATAATATATATATTTTTTATTTTCTGTATTATGCAATTTATATTGTATGAAATTAATTAAATTATACTATAATACAAACATTAAAAAAATATGTTGATTATATTTAGAAATTTAATAAATGAAAAAAAAATACAAAATGGTATCAAAAGATTCAAAAAATTGTCATATGTCTCTTTCTTTTATTATTTTACTATACTCCTACAAGACATCTGTCAACCTCTTGATCTTACTTGTCGAGTCTAAAAAATCCACTAGCAGTATACTAAATATTTTCCCTTAAATAAGATTAATTATATTTTAAAATAAAAACAATAATATTAATGGGCTTAAACAAGTTATATTTTGAACTGAACTTAAACAACGATATTATATAAAACTAAAAGCTCACATTTTGGATTGAGCTTAAACAAAGATATATATATTCATACTATGTATTATCTTGATATCATGTATGGACTCGATCTAAATTTAACACGATCCAATTTATAAACACTTTTACTTAAAAAGAAAAATCTTTTTATATTTTGACCTCTTTAAACAATTCAATAATGTAATTACTTAATTATCGTTTTACCTAACTTTGTTTCAAAAGGCACATAAAGTGTATTTTATTTTTTAATATATAATTGTGAAATCTAAAAATTTTATTGATTTTAATTAAATTTTAACTAGTTTAGTTTCAAATGTTGCCAAAATAGAGACAGAGGTATATAACAAAGTTTTCCTACACTTTTAATCTTAAACAATTATTTTTAATAATATTGTTATATGTTACGATCATATCTGCTTTTTTGTAATATAGTGTCTAGAATTATTCATCACCTCTTCTCACCCTACTCATAAATAAAAAGATAATGTATTTCAACACACTCGAACTTATATTCTCATATATTGATAACAATACTTATAATAATCAAAATAAGACCCAATCGATAATCTTAAATAACTATTAATATTATTATTACCGTTTATTAAAAACAATTTCTCTCTCCATATCTCTATCAACTTGTATGCGCATGCAAAGATTTTTTTTATTTTAAGTTCCAAGACAAGGGGTTGTAATAATTAGGGTTAAAATAATAAACAAAGGGGTTATAATAATTAGATTAATAATTGGCATTTGATTAGGTTATGGGAGGGCATTTTTTTCAAAGTTTAGGACGGTCAAATAGATGATGGCATCCGCATATATAACAAACGCCACGCCACGCCCCAACCCACCAACTTATAATAAAACACTTAATTATTACAACCCACAATGATGATGATTATGCTCATCTCACTTCTTTACATCATTATCACTCCACCATTGTATTTAACAAATGTCTATTAGTAAAAATTACATAAAAGGCTGTGTTGGATGGATGGTTGAGTTTGATGTACTACATTTAATTTATTTTTATTTTATGTTATTGTATTATTATAATATTTAATTTTATTGTTATATTTTTTATACTAACCGTAAATAAATATATCGTTTATTTAAATTTACTCTAAGTTTTGGATTTAAATCTTATTAATAAAAATATATTGTTAAAAGAGATTTGTCTTTCATGTGAAATTTTAATCCGGTTCGACTCGAATGTAGTGAAATCTAATATAATTATTGGTAGAGATGTTCATGGATCGAGTTAGGTTGAAACTTGAATCCAAAAAAAATTCAAATTTAATATGATTCAATGACATATTTTATTATTCAAAAATAATAATTGTTTTTATTTAAATTAATTTACAAAAAATATTAATATTAATAAAATATTTTTATTTTTATTATTTTTAAATAGTAAAACGATTGATATAACTAAATTATAAACACTCTTAATTATTGGATGCCAAAACCTCGTTTAAAAAAAAATCATTATCTTTGTACAGCTTTCTTTTTTCTGTTATGTACTAGTTAAATCTAAGTACTGAGCAATATAAAAGTTCCACTTGAATGAATCAAAGTTGGCTTGTTTCCAACAAATTCAAGATAGTTTGGCTAATGGGTATGAATTTTTTTGGTAAAAAATCGAAAAATCAATTATAGAAAAATTACCTCAATTTTAGATTCTTTTGTTAACATAAATTATTATTAGTATTTTAATTATAACAAATATTGACGTGACTAGCGAAAGTAATCAAAAACTAACATATGGCATGCCACATAGAAAAATCCAACGTCACATGTCACGTTAATATATTTCCACATGACATACCATGTATCAACTTCTCATTATTTCTATTAATCACATCAATGTCTATTAATTGTAAAATTAGTTGGTATCAATTTTCATTAGCGAAAAAGTCTAATTGAATTTTTTTAATATTAAATATTTAATTGAACGCACTTTTTCCATTAGTGCGTAATTCATTTCTTGATTTTTACCAAGCAAGTTTTTTTTCTGAACAATCTTATTATAAGTTTTAGTCATATCTGATCTCTTTTTGACACAATGTCTAGAACTACCCGTAGCCCCTTCCCAACCCATAAATAGGGGGATAATGCGCTTCAACACACTTGAACCTACGTTCTTCTGTATTGGCAACAATACCCATGCCAATCGAGTTGTAACACCCCACACTCGACCTAGACGTTACAATCGAATCTTGAAGAATTCCACTACTTGTTTAAAACTCAAAAGTTAGTCTTAATAAGCATGCAACCTGAAAATGTCAATTTTAGCAAATCTCTTTCTAAATTTTAGAAAATTCGCTTTGAAGTTATTTAATTTACAAAAATTCACTTAATTATTTACCTAGTTTTGCTGCATAAATATTAGAGTTGTTAGTTTTGGAAATTGTGGTTCTAGTTTGTGTAAACAAAAATTTTGCAATTTTAACGACAATAAAATACAAAAAATTTCAATGTATCAAACCAAAATCGAAAAATAAAGTCCCTAAACATTTACATTGTCCAAAAAGTCCAGAATTAGTTTTAAATCATAAACCATCTTTTTATTAAACGAGAAACCAATCTGAGCTCCCGCACACCGGCCAATCCTAAGTCCTCTGATTACCTAAGAACTCAAATTATTGGGTGATCTTGCAAAGCTCATTGTGTAACTCAAACCTTCATTCACACAAAAAATATCAGACAATCATACATATTCAATAATTGAACAAACATAGATGGCATAGTATTTTTATACAATGTAACATATTAAACAAATCAGATACATATGGCATGGCATACCATACGATGCAACATTGATATATAACAAAAACAGGTCCTACCCCCATCCATTACACACCATCTCTGTCTTACCCAACACACCGAATAAGGTAATTAATATCTATCCAATCCTACACACTAAAGTGATTGTATGTCACTCTACAGAAACACACAATGAAGTTGCTAGATATCATGGGAAAATCACCAAAATCAGATATATGCAGTGTTAACTGCCAAATACAAAAATTTGTAGTGTTACTGCCAAAAATTGCAGGACTTAGTCTGCTAGAACTTCCTCCATCATATATCATATCCCACCACAATGTATATGCAAAAACATCATACATACTCAGATGCACACAAACTAGACATGCTCTTATATACTCGACAGATTAGAATGTGTTAATAATGTATACGATTTCACAGATCAAAATAATATACAACATTAAAATCAGAAATACCGTACAAAGACATGCTTACTTATACAACAATAATACAGATTTAACTTTACGCTTATACACACAGAATGTTTGCATTTAATCATCTTGTAGAATCTAACTATTTTAACTGATTTCATAATGGCCACTTAACCATTACAAAGTTTTACTAACACACATTCGGATCACTTAACCAATGAAATGAGCCCACATGCCTGTGAGGCCCACACGGTCTTGCATACGACCAAGCACATAGTTATGTGGTGTCAATAATATGGTTTTTGGCTTCATACCGTTCATTGATTTTTCGATATTAAAGTTACACACCTAACTATTTCGTGATGTCGACACAACAACAATAATTCCAAACCCTATAATGAAACTAACTCAAGTTGATTAGCACAAAACATCAGATCCGA
Organism: Gossypium arboreum; assembly: GCF_025698485.1. NCBI lineage: Eukaryota > Viridiplantae > Streptophyta > Magnoliopsida > Malvales > Malvaceae > Gossypium > Gossypium arboreum. The sequence goes on from NC_069075.1 coordinate 136,666,747, forward strand.
ATCAAAATCTTACCCCTACTTAATTAGAGTATTTGACTACAAGACTTAGGGCATTTGGTCTAGAAATATCGAATCAGTCCCTACTAAAGCAAACAACCTTAAATCTCCGAAGGGGAGTTATGTGCTTCCTGATCCACACCTAGTCAAAAACACAAGATGATTAAACTCTGCACGGTTATATACTAACAATCGACCCAAACACAACCTCTCATTTACATAAAACCCGAATGAAACACTCACCCCTAAAGGAAAAATAGAAAGCACCTACGCAAATATGCAACCATAATGCTAAACATTTTCGAGTGCTCAAGACTAACACCCAAAAACCAAAGGTTTGCAATGGCTCAAAGGAATTCACGGTTAAACAACATCAACCAAAAACAGAAGGTGACGATCAAACAGGGAAAATGGCAGAAACGAAAAATCGTAACCATGCAAAAGGGAAATTGAGAAAGAAGAAAAGAAAACAAGGTAAAATCGATAGGAAGAGAAGAGATAATAGAAGAACAGAAGGAGAAAAAAGAAAAGAAACTAAGAGAAACAATAAGATAGAGAGAAATTAGGAGAAAAATCCTCAAAATTATTTTAAAAATCCACTAAATCTTATTTTCTATCCCAACCAGATTTTCCAGAATTTGAATTTGGTCCAAAATCTGAGCATGGGTGGCACAACAAAGAGAGTCAAAAATAAATTCTTCTTTACACTTAACAAGATTCAAACATGAGATCTATGGGTAAGCTAAAACCTTAACACTAAACCAACAATTTATTCTTAAAAATTAAGACTCAGAATTAAAGATAAGCAAGATATTCTAAGTCAGAGGTTGAGACAAAAATAATAAAAATTCAATGGAAAAGAATTGAACACAAGACTTTAAGCACACAACCAAACACTTAACAAATAAACCAGGTCAATTTACTTGACACAACTCCTACAATAGTTATTCTGAAACAGGGCTTGACCCCTCTTGGTTCACTTACTCAATTTCTACTAACCCAGTTTTTTATATGTGACACGAGCTAAGACTCAATCTACACTAAGCACGTTTTTAACCATTAAATTTTTTATCACTTCATATTTTGAATACTGATCAATTTTGACCATTTATTATTCGAAACGTCCAAATTATTGTATTGTTGGTTCGTTTTATTAAATTAAATTCATCAATTGAATATTAATTTAATATGAGAAATTATAAGGTATAAAACAATAGATTTGAACTCAGTAATCCTCCTATATAAGTTGATACAGTTAATTTAAACATGCATTGGCGAAAGAATAGAGAGGCAAAGCTTGACTCTAAAATGGAAAATTGTTGCTTTAATCCTTTCAAAATTTATTGTGAAAAATAAAATAAAATAAAATAAAATAAAAACAATGAACACACAGATTTTTACGTGGAAACCCTTTCGGAAAAAAACCACGGGCAGAGGAGAAGAAAATTCACTGTGTCGAATTCGAATTAAATACAAGAGGAATAGACTATGTCTATTTATAGGCTTGTAAAACCATATTCTAGTAAGACTGAAACACCTTATTCTAATCAAATATCAAATAGATGGAATTTAATAAGGTTTAAAAAACCTTATTCTAAAATAAAATAAAAAAAGTGTAATTCTATATGAATTCTTCTTTTATTTTATTTTACCACTATATTTTATTTAAATAAGGATTCGGGTCACTTAATTCTAACAATCTCCACCTTGACACGAATTCTCAATGAACAAGTTCTTCATCGCAAACTCTCAACCAACAAGTTCTCCACCTCTTCCATAAAACCCCTTAAGAGTTTAACTTCAATAATGAACACCAACCAAGTCTAAGCAATGCTCAAACTTGGTTATAGGAAGTGACTTAGTCATCATATCTGCAGGATTTTCATGAGTACAAATTTTGCTCACAACTATATCACCACGAGTAATAATATTACGAACAAAATGATACCGAACATCAATATGTTTTGTTCTCTCATGAAACATTCGATCTTTTGTAAGAAAGATGGCACTCTGACTATCACAAAATACTATGCTGGTTTGAAGGTCTTTATTGATTCACTAAAGAGTCCCTTCAACCAAATAGCTTCTTTACAAGCCTCAGTAATCGCCATGTACTCAGCTTCAGTAGTAGACAAAGCAACTGTAGATTGTAAAGTGGCTTTCTAACTGATTGCACAACCTCCAATTGTAAAGACATAACCTGTGAGAGATCTTCTTCTATTAAGGTCTCCAGCAAAAATCAGCATCAACATACCAAATGACTCCATCTCTAGTTCTTCCAAACTGTAAGCAAACATCAGTAGTACTTCGTAAGTATCTTAAAATCTACTGAACTGTTTTCCAGTGTTCTTTACTGGGATTCGCCATGTATCTGCTAACTACACTGACTGCATATGATAAATCTGGACGTGAACAAACCATAGCATACATGAGAGATCCCACTGTACTAAAGTATGGAACATGTGACATGTAATTAATCTCATCATCTGATTGTGGAGACAAAATCGATGAAAGTTTGAAATGGGCTGCTAAATGACTACTAATAGGCTTAGCACTCTACATATTGAACCTGCAAAGAACTTTCTCAATGTACCCCTTCTGACTTAAGTACAATTTACTTGTTTTTCTATCTCTGAGAATCTCCATTCCAAGTATCTTCTTTGCTAGTCCTAAATCTTTTATCTCAAATTCTTTACTTAGCTGGGCTTTGACCTTTCTTATCTCTCCTTTACCTTTTCCTGCTATCAACATGCCATCAACGTAAAGAAGTAGATACACAAAAGAACCATCACTGTTTTTCTTAAAGTAAACACAACTGTCAAAACTATTTCTTTTAAAATCATGAGAAGTCATAAAGGAATCAAACCTCTTGTACCACTGTCTTGGTGACTGTTTCAAACTGTAAAGGGACTTTTTCAGCAAGCAAACATAGTCCTCCTTTTCTAATACTGTAAAACTCTCTGGTTGTTGCATGTAAATATCCTCCTCAAGTTTTCCATGCAAAATGCAGTTTTTACATCTAACTGCTCAAGCTCCAAATCATGCATGGCCACAATACCAAACAAAGCTCGAATCAAACTATGCTTCACAACTGGGGAGAACACATCTTTGAAGTCCACTCCTGGAATTTGACTGTAACCCTTTACAACAAGCCTTACTTTATATATGGGTTCTTCAACTCCTAGAGTCCTTTCTTTCTTTTTAAACACCCATTTACAACGAACAATCTTCTTACTTTTAGGAAGTTTCACAAGATCTCATGTTTTGTTTTTTTGGAGTGATTTCATCTCCTCTTGCATAGCAAACATCCATTTTTCTGAGTCTTTATAGCTAACCACCTCAGAATAATTAGATGGCTCTTGATTCGCATTTATATCTTCAGCCACATTTAAAGCATAAGCAACTAGATCAGCCTCAGCATACTTCTTTGGAGGTTTAATTTCTTTTCTAGTTCTATTTTTGGAGATAGAGTATTGCGGTGAAGAAGCAACTCTATTCTCAATTTTTGTACTGGCTTGAGGAGTCGACTCTGTATTAATCTGATGCTCCACCTGCTTTTGATTTTCTTTATTGGAAGAGTTTTTAAGAGATAAGTTAGGTAGCATAGCAGTTTCATCAAAAACAACATCTCTGCTAATCACAACTTTTCTATTTTCAGGACATCATAACTTATACCCTTTTACACCAGCTTTATAACCAAGAAAAACGCATTTAATGGGTCTCGGTTCTAATTTTCCATTATCAACATGAGTATACACAGGACACCTAAAAATTTTTAAATCAGAATAATTAGCAGGATTACCAGACCATACCTCTTGTGGAGTCTTTTTCTCAATGGCAACGGATGGAGATCGGTTGATCAAAAAACATGCAGTAGAGGCTGCTTCTGCCCAAAACAACTTTGGTAAGTTGGCATTTGACAACATACAGTGAACCTTCTCCATGATCGTTCTGTTCATTCGTTCTGCAACGCCATTTTGCTGTGGAGTATGACGAACTGTCAAGTGTCTCACGATCCTTTCTGACTTACACAATCTATTAAATTCATCAGAATAGAACTCTAAGCCATTGTCTGTGCGGAGGTATTTTATTTGTTTTCCCGTCTGTTTTTCAATCATAATTTTCCAAGACTAAAATGCGAAAAACACATCGCTTTTCTTTTTTAGAAAGAACGCCCAAACTTTTCTGGAAAAATCATCAATAAAGGTTAACATATAATTAGCTCCACCTCTCGGAGGCACTCTGGATGGCCTCCACAGATCAGAATGAATATTCTCCAACGTTTCCTTCGTGTTATAGATTCCTCTGGTGAATCGAGCTCTCTTTTGCTTCCCAAAAACACAGTGCTCACAAAAATTCAGTTTACAAATTCCTTACCCATCAAGAAGTCCTCTTTTGCTCAATTCTGTCATGCCATTCTCACTCATATGCCCTAGGCGCATATGCCAAAGTTTAGTAATATCATCATCTGATAAGGAAGAGGAAGCGACAACTGCATTACTAGTAACAGTAGAACCCTAAAAAATATATAACTTGGCAATATTTATCTGCCCTTTCATCACAACAAGAGAACCTTTGAAAATCTTTAAAACCCCACTTTCAGTTGTGTATCTGTGCCCTTTTGAATCAAGAGTACTCAACAAAATTAAATTTCCTTTCAATTCTGGAACATGCCGTATATCACTAAGTGTTCTGACAACTCCATCAAACATCTTAACTTTAATTGGTCCAACACCTGCGATTTTACATAAAGCATTATTTCCTATCAACACAACACCTTCAAACACCGTTTCGTAAGTTATAAACCAATCTCGATTAGGACTCATGTGGAAGTTGCAACCTGAATCAAGTATCCACTCCTCGCTTACTTTAGAAACATTGACAGAAGCGACTAGAAGTTCACCATCGTTGTAGTCTTCTACAACATTAGCTTCACCGGAATTTTCTGGTTGTTTTCCCTTTTGATTTGCAGCCTCCCTTTTAATCTTGTTCTGTAGCTTATAGCACTCAGATTTAATATGCCGTTTCTTCTTGTAGAAGTTACAAGTTTTACCTCTTTTTGAAAACTTTGATCTACCCTTAGATTTACCACGAGGATTCCGTTCCTGTGTCCTACCACGATCATCATCAACATTCCAATCTTGTCTCCCACGAACAATGAGACCCTCTCCCTGAGAGCCGAGTTTAACCACAAGATACTTCATCTTATCATACAAGGTTAAAGAATCATAAACCTCATCAACTGTGAGAGACTCACGGCTATATAAAATCGTGTCTCTAAAGGTTGAATAAGATGGGGGCAACGAACAAAGCAGAATCAACCCTAGATCTTCCTTGTCATACTGAACCTCCATGGCCTCCAAGTTTGAGAGAATTTCTTTAAACACTGTTAAGTGTTCGTGTACAAACGCACCTTCCTCCAAACGATGAGCATAAAGACGCTACTTCATATGCAACTTGCTTGTTAGAGTTTTTGACATACATATTTGTTCTAGCCTTTTCCATAATGCAGTAGCAGTCTTCTCTTTCATCACATCCTGCAGAATTTCGTTGGACAAATGCAGATGTAATTATGTTAACGCCTTTCGATCCTTACACTTCTTCTCTTCATCTGTTAATGTCGAAGGCATCTTCTCTATCCCTAGCAGGGCATCCTCCAGATCCATTTGCGTAAGAACTGCTTGCATCTTAATCTGCCACAACGCAAATCTGGTGTTGCAATCCAACAGCGGAATTTCATACTTCAAATACGCTATTACCGTGATCGAGATAAATAACCCGGAAACTCTTATACCAATTTGTAAAAAATAAAATAAAAATAAAGAACACACAGATTTTTACGTGGAAACCCTTTCAGGAAAAAACCAGGGGCAGAGGAGAAGAAAATTCACTATGTCGAATTCGAATTTAATACAAGAGGAATAAACTATGTCTATTTATAGGCTTGTAAAGCCATATTCTAGTAAGCCTGAAATACCTTATTCTAATCAATATCAAATAGATGGAATTTAATAAGGTTAAAAACCTTATTCTAAAATAAAATAAAAGAAGTGTAATTATATATAGATTCTTCTTTTATTTTATTTTACCATTGTATTTTATTTAAATAAGGATTCAGTCACTTAATTCTAACATTTATAAAACCATAAGTTAATATACTATACAATTATTGTTTGGCCCCATAAAATGCTAGAATTCTAATTTAGTCTTTTGAAAACTATCAATATATAAGTCAATATAATGATGAAATTACATTTTAGCTCTCGTAAAAATATAACTTAATCTTGACCCTTCTAAAAAAATTTTTGACTTCGCCTCTGTAAATAAAAATATTACTTATTGAGGGGAGGTCAACTTCTTTGGATGAAGTCTTTAAAGTGTCATTTACTGACTCCCGATGAACCCTTCAACGAGTTGGTATTGTCCTCATTCAGGGTTTTTATTTCTCTATTCTAACAAGATCTGAGTGCTTAAAACTACTTGAAAAGGCGATGGGTTTGACAAAGTAGGAGTGCCTTATCAAGATGGACCACGTGCAGCACCTATGAAAAAAGTGTAACCATTTGCACTTGGTAGGGTTTGAGCTCGTGCCCTATAACAATTAGGGCACTTACGGACAACTATGCTACCACTTAAGATAGCCAAACCCAAGAACAATGGAACAAGATATATTTTTAATAGATGGTGTACTCTATAAGAAATGTTACTCCTTACCCCTTCTTAAATATCTTATACTAGAGGAAACCAATTATATCATACGAGAAATCCATAAAAGAATTTGTGGTCACCATATGGGTGAGAAAACCTTAACTCAAAAAAGTCCACCTACTTTCAAAGTGGCTAGATATGCATTCAACGCTATCTAATTTTCTATATCTGCCTACCTTCAAGCTAGCTAGATGTGTCTTCAAAGCTATCTTATTTTTCAAGCTCACCAACTTTTAAGGTGGTCAGATATACCTTCAAGATTATTTTATTTTCCAAGATTTGTCGACCTTCAACGTGAACCTACCTTCAAAAATATTCTATCCTCTATTAAAATTTACCTTTTAAAACATCCTGTTTTATAAACATGACGTTAGAAAATTCGATTGAGTTGGCACAACGAAATTTTTTCTTCTAAAATAGACCTTTATTGTGATATTTATAGTAAAAAACTTTGATCAAATTAATTATATGTGTTCCAAGATTGGGGAGATATTCAAATCGCCCATGGGCTTTAAGATGTGCTCGAACTTGTCCTATTAATCAAACTATAGTCCAAAATCTTCAAGCTTTTTACTGGAAGATCTTCGACGCTTAAAAAGTGGAATCTCACTCAAAGTGTAACCTCCTTAACCCGTATCTATAGCCAGAATAGGGTTATAGAGTATTACCGGGGTTTACAGATAAATCGAGCCAAAAATAATATACACATTCTATAATAACCATATAGTCCCTTAAATAGACCCTCGAAGCTCAATATGAACAGTAAAAATAAATCGGGACTAAATTAGGGTCTCAAAAAATTTTTCATGAAATTTCATAGTTTTTCTTATGAACAGTGCCCACATGCCCGAGTGGTTCAGGGACACGTCCGTGTGATTAGGCCATGTGGCTACACACGCCCTTGTCCCTAACCCGTGTAACTCTCTAGCTTATAAGACATGAAGAAATTTAGGTCACACGGCCAAGTCACAAGCCTATATGCTAGGCCGTGTGGTTAATTTAATTTTCATAAATTAGGTGCAGTTTTCACATGGCCATGTAACACGCCCGTGTCCAAGGCCGTGTCACCCACAAGGCTGAGACATACGCCCGTGTCTCTACCTGTGTGCTCAATTCTGAACATTTTGTTTCTTATTTTTAAGGCACAGGGGACACATGGCCAAAAGATATGCCTATATGCTAGGCCGTGTGTCACACACGGTCAAGACACACGCCCATGTGTCTACCCGTTTGGACGAAAATAGGCCATTTTAAGGCCACTTTTCTTACCCTTTACATATTCCACCTGCACTCCATACTTTCATATACCAATATACTTTTAATCCACAACCAATCCAAATCAATAACTCACATGGTAAGCCAAATTTACAACTACACTACTTATTTACATAAATTTACTATGTTGTTTCTATCATTAACCACCATTATATACTAATAAATACATACACATAACTAATATATATGTATGAAAGTTATTCATAACCATATTTCAAGTTTACTTTCTTTTCATCCTATTCTATACATGCCATATAAACCTTAAGATGCAATACAAAATCTATTAGTGAAATCTGGATTATGTGGCCCGATGTGATGATCCAATTCTCCGAACTTTTGTCAATCTACACAGAAAATTAACACACAAAAGTAAGCTTATGAAAGCTTAGTAAGCTCATAGGCTTAAAACATAAATATTACCGAATTACAGTAATAATTCAATAACAAATTTTTCACTAAAGTTTCCTGTCATACACAATTTCAAATGATGAATTCACTAGATTGAGCTCAATATCAATAACTAACTAAATCTCAACACTTAATTTCAAGTAACACTTACCATTACTTATCAAATTAGAAAACGTCTTACAGAATTAAGTATGTCATTAGCTTGATACCACATTCCACTTTGGTTTTGCACACATTTTACCATGGCTTTGCCATAATCACACACTTTATCACTTTGCTATAGCCTAGCTATGGTTTTACAATTGCACAGTCATGATTCAATCATGGTCTTACGTTCACTTTCACAATGCCATAGCTCTGCTATGATCTCACATATCACACTGTGCCATGGTTTAACCATGGTCTTATACGTCAATTCATCACTGATCACTGAATGAACATACTCAATTCTGCGTTTCCCTTAATTCGAACTTTCAATTCGATTTCCACATCATTACAATTATCATAATTCAATAGCAAAAATACAAATTATAAATATTGTATTATTCACAAAATTTACATTTGAACATAAAAATTCAGCCATATGAACTTACCTAAACCAATTTGTAGAATTATGGAAATTTAGGGACTAATCAAAAATTTCCTCTTTTCCACGTTTATCTTAAGACTCTCGATCTATAATGTAGAATTTTCCATTCATTAGCATCTAATTCAATTCTAATTCACTTCACAATTTATGGCTTAACTTTTTAAAATTACACTTTTACCCTAAATTTTATAATTTTTATAAATTAGTCCCTGCTTAATTAACCCATCAATTGAGCTAATTCTTCTTAATTAACACTTTATATAACTATTTTAAGCTACTACACAGCATTTGAGATTCAGAATCTTAACATCAAACCCTAATTCTCAACTTTTTCACAATTAAGTCTTAAAAATCTCTTAATAAATTCATCATATAACGAATTAAAATCTTCAAATCCATGATAATTCATCTTAAAAATATAACACTTATCCATGGAAACATTCAATTTCACTTATAGAATCAAAAACTAATGAATTCTATAATTGGACCTAATTGTAAAAGTCACAAAAACATAAAAATTCAAAGAAAAAGCAAGAATTGAACTCACATGGTTTAAAAATATGAAAAAAAAAACAGCTTATTCCAGACCTTCTATGGCATTTTTGCTGAAGAAAAATTATGATTTCTCTAGATTTTTCAATTTAGTCTTTATTTTATTTAGTAAATTTGCAAAATTTCTAATTTTGCCCTTATTTCACCTTATTTTCTTGCCGATTTTCTTGCCCTTATCGTCTGGCCTTCCACTTTTAGGCTTGATTTCCCTTTAAGTCCTCCCTCTTTTAACACTTTAAGTTATATGATCACTCTATCAAGTTTTGCACCATTTACAATTTAGTCCTTTTTAATTGATTAACTATCAAAATGTTAAAATTTTCTAACGAAACTGTAATATTAACTCAATGACACTCCATAAATATTTCTAAAAATATTTATGGCTTGGTTTTATGAATTCAAGGTCTCGATGTTTTTGACTCACTTGACCTAATAAATTCTTTTAATTCACAAAATTCTCTAATTTAAATATATTTCTAAATTTATACTTAACTCATAATTATTGATTAATAAATTTTTAAACTTAATTTTTGGATTTAGCGATCTCGAATCACTGTTTCCCGACACCACTAAAATTTAGGCTGTTACACAAAGAATAAAACACAAGATGAAAACTCGAGACTTCAATGAGGGTAAGTCGACTTCCTCTATGTGTGGGAAGCCAAAAACGAAAATCTACTTCTAAATTTAAATTATAATTGATAGATGATTGCAATTATTATTTCACAAACTTAGAACCAAAACTCAAGAAATATAGAATTTACTTGAGTTCAAAGAAATATAACTCAAGTAAATTTTCGTTAAATTTCAACAGAGTTTTTCCTTGGAATGAGCACATATATTTTCAGCCAACATGTATATTTATAGAAGAAATATTGCAAAAGTTATACTTCAATTTGATATGCATAAAATAATTATTTAATAAGAATCTTAGTCTTGGTAGGACTCCTGAACCATAGAAGCTAACGACACTAAGGAAAAATATTGTTTATGTGTCACAACACCCTATCCCATTTGGGCTAGGTGAGCCAACCCAAGTTTGATTTAATTATATGTGTAAATATTCTCCAAAAAATAATTATTATAAAATTAATTAATTTAATTCAATAATTTACATAACCGATTCTTCTATTAAAATGATAACTTTACTATATTAGAATTTATATGCAAATTAATTTAATTATCCGAATAAAATATAACTATGATGATTATCTTATTTTATTTTATTTAGTTCTCACTTTGGACTAAATTATTTAAATTTATTCATCTAATTAAATAATAAGCCAAAGGGATTAAATTCCAAGTCATCTCTTGCCTTTTTGAGAAAATGTATTTACTGTCGAGAGTAATTCATAGAATCTATTTCTCATGCTTCATTTTCATGTCTACATTCAATCCATTCTTATTATGCAATCTGTATTGAGTTATAAAGAGCTAGCAAAGGGACCAACCGAACATATATAATTGGAGCTTAAATCATTTGAAATTAAATTTTGGCTCTTCATCTATTAATTACAAAGTTATTCAGTCACAAAGTTAGTCCATTAAAAGCATGGTGATTGATCTCTCTATTATATACCATTACAAAAACTACTTATAATTTAGTTTTTTTCTAACCTTGTTATATGTATTACCCTTATAGGATATCTTTGATCCTTTCGAGGATATATTATCTGCAAGCCATGTTCTCCAATCACCATGGATTTGAAGATAGTATTATAATTAGGTGTAGATAGAATCTCACAGTTGTGTAGTGACAGAACAATCGCGAAATAAATGTTGTAGGGTTTCTTTTTAGAGCAGAGAGGACATATATCGAATATATCAATACCATGGCGTACTATGAATTGCCTAGTGGGAAGAGCTTTTAACTCACATTTCTAAAGGAAAGAACTTTAGCTTTGGTGGTAGTTTAACTTTCTATATCACGTTCCACAACTTATCCTCAGAGCCAGGAGGAGTATCATTCTAACTAAAAATGAAGGAACAAGTGCTTACAAGAGAAAAGGATCCTGATTTAGACGAACCCCAACATATGAAATCATTACTCGAGGCATTGTAACAGACTGGTGTACTAAAAAATGAATCCAAGATGTCTTGTGGTAATTGGTAGGAAATTGCATTTGGGCCAATAGTTAGCCATTTCTCTCTGACTTGTGCAAAATTCCAACAATCCTTCAATGGTATCAGAGGAACTTGTAGTAATTTCTTTAGGGAGGCCCTCCTCATCCAATTATTATTCTAGAAGTTGAAAAATCGCCCATTCGGATAACCTACTAGAGTATCGATTCAAGAATCAGGCTGATCTTTCTTTAGGAAGACCAAATCGGAAAGACATTTTTCAACTTGAAGGGATGTTAAGGGGTATGTAGATAATTAGTAATAAGAGTTTTAGCCTAGAACATATCATTCTCTTGAATCAGGCTCTAATCAAGCTTAACCAAAAGAGCTTAATTTTTGGGCTTAGCTTTAGGGATTCTTGGCCCTCCAACGATTTTAGAACATGTAACCATCTCTCATTTAACAAGATGACATGTCTCGCTTGTTCAAAACCACCCCACAAGGAATTTCTATTAATGTGATCCAGTTGAGAGTGGATGCTAAATAGGAGCGTACCATATTGCATGAAGTAATTAGGAATAGTAGCAATTGTAAAGTGGATAAGAACTAACCTCCCAGCGGGAGAAAGAAAATTAGCATTCTAGGAATTCAATTTGGCTCTCACTTTATCAATGATAAATTTGTTATCACCTTTCAAGACTCTTTTCAAATGCATCGAGAATTCAAGATATTTTCTGAAATTTGAGACCGTCTGCACTTGTAAGGCATTTGACATTGCATTCTTGGTGGAGATTGGGCACATGGGAGAGAAAATCACACATGATTTGTTGAAGTTTATAGTTTATCCTAACTCAGACATAGAAGTATGAAGGATACACCTAATGGAGTTCACAGTTTTCTCATCTGTTTTAGTAAAAGAATGCCATCATTTGCGAAAAGTATATAAGAGAAAAAAGGGTCGCTTTTAGAAGCTTGAATGGGGTATACTATTTTTAAACACACCATTGTATTTCAAATACGCATATGATAGGATTTCTAGTATATAAAATTGATAATGAAATATTTTAATTTCACAAATCATGGTAAAATCTTTTAAAATAGTAGTAAATTATTTAACAAATTCTTTATAATTTTCAAGTACAATACAATAAAATCAAAATCAAAATATATGTTTAAGTAGCTATCAAATGTAAAATACCAAAATACTAATAAATTAAGAATTGAAATAAAAGATCAAACTACTACAACACAAACAAATTAGGACTAGACTAACCCTACTTGAATATCAAAACCTAGATGCCCCATTGGCAATTATTTAACAAATTTAAGTGAACATAAAGGGTAAATTAGCCAAAAATGCCAATTTTTAAAAAATTTAGTGGAATAGGTTGGTTTCTGTAATATTTACTGAAATAGGCCAATTTTGGAGAGATAAGGTGAAAACGCATCCAGCTAAACCTATTTTTAGCTGACTTTGTAAAAAAACATGTCCATCGGGGCGCGCTTTTCTGTATAATTAGCAAAACACATTTAGCTGAACACGTTTTCACTTTGACGAGGTCGAAAAGCTCCCCCTATTGGACGCGTTTTCCCCCAATGATAACATCTTCCAGCAGTCGAATTCCCCAGTAGTCATAAAAATAGTTAGTTTTATTTCTATATAAACCCAAACCGTTTCTTCATTTTTTTCATTCAAATCCATTTCTATCAATTCTCTCAAGATTTTAGTTCTAACATTTTAATTAAAATTCTCTCAAGTTCGCATTAATTTAATTTTGTATTTCGATTTTTATTCGTTTTAATTGAATTCTGTAATGGCAAATACTCTTATTCGTTTGGATGGCAACCACATTTTCGCGATACAATTGCAAATGGTAAGAAAATATTTCTAATTTTTATAATTTTGTTTAAGTTCATCATTAAGTTGTTAAAAAGACTATTTTTTTTTTGTTTTTGTATAATCAGGTCGAGGATTAGATTTTGGAGAAATATATACACAATCTGTTTTTGAGGCCATCCCTATGATTGAACCCTATTCGGAAGATGCGAGATTATTGCACGTGTCCCCATACACTAGGGTGTAAATTAGACTCCACACTTATTTGTGATTGGTCAAAAGATGGAGACCCGGGACACATACATTCTATCTTCCATGCAATGAGTGTACAATCACACTCAAGGGCATTCAATTACAGCTCGGTTTACCGGTGGATGGGCCATTCCTTACGGGATTAGTGGTCATTGGCGATTAGAGCGCCATTTGCGAGCAACTGCTAAGCAAGGTGCTAGACAAGTTTTTTGGTGGTCAGATAGAGATGAAATGGCTACAAGAAATTTTCTAATATCTCTATAAAAGTTCAAGTCCCCCTTGAAAGAGAAAAATACGCCTGAGCGTACATCTTGAGATTAATCAAAGGTGTTCTAATGCCCGATAAATCTCGAACTCTTGTACATTTAAGGTGGCTACTACAACTCATCAACTTGAAATAAACGAGTCGACTCAGTTGGGGATCAGTTGTGTTGGCGACGTTGTACTAAAAAGATATTATGGGCAACACAATCACAAAAAAATAAAATTGGTGGTTGCGTACTCCTTCTGCAATCACGGGGCATGGTTCTGGCTACAATTTTTACGTCCCCGAGTTGACTACTCTTATACTTTCCCACTCGTAATAATGTAAAATTAATTCAATAATAAAATTATCATAATAGTATTTCATTATTATATTTTTGAAAGAACATATTATTTGAATAGATGGAACCATAACTTGAGTTATGTGGGACTAACCGAGGAGCTCGAAGATATCCAGCTATTGTTAGATCAACAATCGAAAGTCGAAGTTAATGTTTAAAATTTTTAATCAGATAGTATTTATGTAAGGATTTCAAAAATAATATTAGGTAGATAATAAACTTTATTATTTCATGATATAGTTTGAATGGATGTTATAATCCGATCCAAGAATTCAACAATGCATCCGATTCAAATTCTTGGTTAATCCCAATTCAACAATGCGGGGTGCGCTTTCAGTGCATCTTTCTACCATATTACTGAAAATGCACCCTAGGCAGAGCGTTTTCCTTCTCCGATTTTTAACCCCCTAAAAAGTTTTTAGAATCCGGGAATCCTGATCCTCATTTTTAGATATCCCGAAATTCTCGAGATATTTTTAAATTAACCAATGCATATTTTTATTTTCTTTTTTACTCGTTGCCCACCCTATTGCCTATATAAAGGGGGTTTTGTTCCCCCTACTCCATCATCGCTCTCGACTACCTTTCCTCACTCTTAAAAACTTCTCTACATTATTGTTTATATTTTACTTGCAAGTGTTTAACTTTTTTTCTAGATATATTTATTTCATTTTGAGGGAGATAGTGTGCTAGTTTTACGGTGTGTATGTGTTCATGGTGATGTGATGGCACTCTGAGACCCACGTATTCCATATGTTGTGTCAGGACGAAACCATTGCATTAAAAGTCCATCGCATTGCAACTCAAGCTCTGAGTTCGAGGTGCCAATACGGTCACGGGTTGTAGTCTAACTACGAGTCCTAGTTGATGGACATTAATGTACGGTCTCGAGTTGGAGTATAACTCGGGAGCCCACTTGACAGTGGTTATGTGGTCATAAGTTCAAGTTCTGCCTCATCGGAAGTGGATGGTTTGTAAAACCAATCCATAAGTTGGAGATCATAATTGTGGGGATAAACTCAGGGACTTTCCAGTATAATTCACTTGTTCCTTTTCTCCATCACCACTAAAGGCAGTATCATCAACTTTCCTCTTGTTTGAAATCGATGACGAAGTTGGAGGCAAGTACATTATTAGGGGGTGAGTGACTATTGCATTAGACAAAAGCTGAAGGTAGTTTCAGGTCTACAGTGATTGTTGTGATTAAATCACTCATTAAAATAACTACAATCGTCGCTGCCTTGACTTGACCTCTAGCTTCTTTCCATCACTACAGTCACTCACCCCTTGACAGGGCTCTTGTATCTAACTCTGTCACTGTTTCAGACGATAGGGATGTTATGAATCTTGTTTTTGGTAGTGAAGGAGAAAATTTATAACTTGGTTATACTGGAAAGCCCTTGAGTTTTTCCCTACGATTATCATTTCAAACTTCTGTATCGGGTTTACAAACCATCCTCTTCTGGTGAGGTGGAACTTGAACCCATGATTGCATAATAATTGTCAAATGGAATCCCAGGTTATGCTCCAATTTGTGACCCCACATTAACATCCGTCAACTAGGAACCTTTATTATACTACAACTCATGACTGTATAAGCACTGTGTACTCGAAGCCTGAGTTACAATGCGATGGACTTCTAAGGCAATGGTTCCATCCTGACACGAAAGTAGAAATGTATATGTCTCCCAATGCTATTGCATAACCGTCAACTAAAATATACCTTTAAGCTTTTACAATATCTATATCAAACACAAATATAATTAAATCGATCTCCCCATATTTCCAACCCTAAACTATAAATATCCTAAAAAAATCCTAAACCTTTCCGAGAAAAAAAAGGTGAAATGTGTCTTCTCTCTCCAAAATCAAACTATTCCGATAAATATCACAAAAATACCTATTCTGTTAATTTTTTTAAAATCCGGCATTTTTGCCTAATTTAGCCAAACATAAAGGCAACTTCGTGGTATAGTCGAACATTTAACGTGGGTGTCTTTGAATGATTGTTCGAAAGTGAGGGGACAGAAAAGGTCGCATGTAACCAACCGTTGATTATCATTTGAGGAGAAATATTACACGTGTCGAAAAATTAGAGCATCAGACGCCATGATCAGACATCGACGCTAGGAACAAAATTTTGTTCTACAGTTCACGAGGCTGGTGGGTGAGTTATGGATAGCAGATAACCTCGTGATCTGGTTGAAATGCCGCCACGTGTTACCACGTCAGTTCTGTCCACTTTTTTTTTTTTACTTTGTCAAAATACAAAATAAATAAAACAAACGAAACACGGTTTATCCAGTGATCTTATGCGTGGCGGTACACGTTAACAATCAGTGTAGTTGCCCTCTAACTTCACAGCCAATAAAAGCGACCGCTTAACTAGTGGAGAAAATGACACTTTAAATAAATAAAAAAAGGTAAAAAAATATGCGTATTTTACAAAATAATATTCCACACGGCGCTTGTTAACGAAGGAGGCTAAAAATTCTAAGATGTCAACCATTATTGGATGTTCTAATTACAATCTTCCCTACCAATTACGTACTAATTATAAATTTGTTTTAAATTCAATGTTTTTTGACTTAATTTTTGGTCAAATGTTATACAAATTCAATAAACAAAATAATCACAATTTTTAATAGTTTTATTATAGATTCTGATCATTTCTGTTATTTTTTCACAGAATACTTGAAATTACCCAAAGTCCCTCTCTAACCCATAAATAAGAGGATAATATGTTTCAATGCCTCGAACTCACATACTCCTGTATTGGCAACAATATTCATACCAATCGAGTTAATACTCAATCAGCTCAAAAAAATTTCTTTTATCATCACATTTATCCATTTAAACATGTAATTTAATTTCATAGTGTATACAAATTTAGACTCCTTTTCTTTAATAAAACAAAAAATATCATATTCATACAAAATTTGAAAATTATTAATTAGTGAATAATCAAATGTCTTTAAACATGCATGGGTTATGAAGAATAAATAGATAAAACAACTATATAACATATGATTTTCTTAAGTGTTGTTTTTAAAATTAGTGAATCAACTCACATAATCACGTTCTTAAATTAACTATTTTAACATATGATATATTGTTATATATAATATTTATTATCTAATTAATTTACTCAATATTTTCACGTTTTATTCTAGAAATATAATTAAATAAGAATGGTTAAGTAATGGAGTATCTAATTTTTATTTAATTAAATCTTATACTATATAATAATAATAATAATATATATTTATTAAAATTTATATAACAATAACGTAAAGTTCAAGAATTAAAATTTATAATTTTTAAGTTGAAATCTTAGTATATGATAGATTTTATTGAGTTTATATAAGGATAAAATACATTGTAATAATATAATTTACTTGGTATAAAAAGAGTTTTTAATTATTTTTAATTAATTTTATGTTTAATTAATTTGTGACGCTATTTTAATTAAAGATTTTAAATACAATATAGATAGTATAATAAATATATTATTTGTTTTATAAATTAGTTGCGTTTTAATATTAAATTCTATTGAGAGTATTATAATTAATATATATTATTTAAACATTTAATTAAGTTCGCTACAACTTAATTAGATATTAAATTAGTTGTGAAACGATAAAAAGCCTATTTATTTTATAAAATGTGTTATATTATTATAAATGTGTTTTATTTCTTAAAATTATTTATATAAATCAATAAAAACTTTACCATTTATACGGATTGTTTTAATTTTTATTTAATTTAGAAAATAAAATAAAAGAATCGTGAAAATATAAACTTATTTGCCAAAAGAAAAGATACCAAATAAATAAAACAATATTGATAAAAAAAAAAAAAAAGGGGGTCGTAAAAGGACAAAACGGTAAGAGCATTGAGCAAGTGGGCATAGAGAGCTTAGCCTCAAACGAGGGCATCATATCCTATACCCACTATTGTCAGTACAATGACGCATCCCCGTACTGTCCTACAGGTGATTCCACACATTTGTAGAAGTAGAACCTTCTCTCCGTTTCCGTTAAACCACTATATTTGGCAATGACATCGTTAAAAAATAGATTAAATTATTAATAAATTTATATTTTAGTCATTTAACTTTAAAAAGTTATAAAATGATCATTAGATTATTTGAAAGTTTTTATTTAAGTCATTAAGCTGTTAAGTATTTTTTTAAAGTCCAACTAGTGAACTTTAAGTGACGATTTTATTATCGATATAATAGTTCAATTCCCATTGACAAGTAGAAAAACATACCTTAGATTTAAGTTGATCTGATAGACAGTTAGAATATCAAAGAAGAAAGTTATTTGGATTTTGGTTTAATGATTTATAACGTTCAGAGTTTTTTCATGAAAAAAAAAAAACTAGATAAGAGAAGGGGAGGGGAGCTTTCGATTGGTGCAGGTGGTGCGAATAGAGAATGTCATATACCACCATTTTTAATAGCTCAGTGACTTAAATGAAAATTTTTGAATAGTTTAATGACTATTTTATAACTTTTTAAAATTGAATAACCAACACGTAAACTTACTAATATTTTAATAACCTTAATTGTAATTTATCCTTAAAAATTGTCCCTTGTTCATAATAATACTTAACTATCACTAGATTATAGTTGAGTAAAAATAATTATTTAATAAATTTATAAAAATATGTATAAATATTACGAGAGTTAAGTTGTCTTATGTTCAAATTTTGTATGCATGTATTTTTAAAAAGATAAAATAATCTCAAAATAATATTTATCCTTCGTAAAGTAAGAATTTTTAATAAATTCACAATTGACTTAAGACCTAGTTAAATATAACATCAACTCATCGAAATTTAAATATTAATATACATAGTTAATTTTAAAATTAAATTAATTATGTTACATGTATTTAAATTTTAAGATATATAATGTATTGATGTAATATTTTTGAGTAAATTTTATTTAAAATTATTTTAATTTGATTTTAAAGTATCTGGAAAAGGAATTTTAATGGGTTCAAATTTTTTGTAATTTGAATATTCGGTAGATAATTTAATATTTTGAATTTGAATTTTTCATGAATTGGATATTCGGTAAATAATAATATTTGATTTGAATAAAAATAATTTAATGTTAAAATTGTATTTATAAAAAATTAATAATTAAATTATAGGTAAAGTAGTTATGAATAAACTTTCATTTATTTTGAGTTCAGTCTTTAAACGTTTATGTTGTTTTATTTTTAAACGAATGAAAATAGTAAAAGATAAATATAACATTATATTAATATCCATTAACTTTTAAAAATTAATTTTAAATAATGTTTTTACCGAATTGATATTAAATTAATTTATGGATTCTATCAACTACTTTTATTTTTATTTAGTCTTAAAATTTGATGGCTAATTCCCAGGTCAGGTGCTTAAAACGGGAAGATGTTCTTTTTTTTTATCTTGCATATTAAGGATAGTTTTAGATGGACAATGCGTTTCAGTGCAGTGCGTTTAGTTCTTTTTCTGTCTCACGCATAATATCTAATCTCATAACTGTAATAACTAATCTTACTGTCACCATTATTTTTACCTTAACCAAAGGTAAATGCACCATCCATCCAAAGGGACTCTAAGTGGATCTTACTGTTTTACTTGAAAAAAAAAAAGCTTCAATTTAAAGTTTTTTTCTAGAAAATTTTGAATTAAGGAAAATATTATCATTTTAAATGAAAGATTTTTTAATTCAATAAAAGTAATAGGTAGAATTAGCAATTTTGAAAAATTAACATGTATTTTTTTTAGTATTTATTTTTAATATTTTATTACATTTTATAAGACATTTGTCAAGTCCTTAATCTTACAAATAGAGTCTAAAATAAAAATTTTCCCAAAAGTAATGCTTCGAACGTAAAACAATATAATTACAATATAATTACTTGTAGTTTTTTTCGAAAATTTTAAATACTCTTATAACTTGCTCTATAACTAAAGCCTAAAGGAAATAAAACGTTTATCTAACTGAAAAAAACATATATATTTGATTTATTGTTAATGTTTAAATCTATAAAATGATAGTAAATATAATACATGGATTTTGTAATTTTTTTATTTTCTATTTGAAGAAAATGTTATAGATTTTAGTTAAGAAGGATAAAACATAGCTAACTTTATATTTATTATATTATTATATTATTTTTTTGACAATTGCATTAACTAAACTGCATGACTTAAAAAGAGAGAGCAAACGAAGATACATACATATAAATAAGTTCTTTTAAAGTAAACTTTTTATGTAATAATTCATTCCTATTTTTGAATTGAATAACTCCTTACTTTCGAAAATGAGAATTCTCGCAAAAATTCTTTAAGGCACCAAAGCAAACTTGAAAGAGAAAAGAGTAACGAAAGAACAAAAAAGTCACAATAAAAATATCGCACACTAAGTGTTTAAGTAAATGCTCTCAATATATTCTTTAACTCAAGAATGGAATGAATACAAATGAAAGGGGAAGGCCTTATTTATAATTGAGTTCCCTTAGATCCAACGATACGGATCAAATTCCATCAATGACTGAGCTTAGTTCCCATCTACAATAAAAGAGTGCTAAGAGATTTAAACTCCATATATCTTTGTTCTTTAGGATTTACAATAATTATCCTGATAAAAATACAAGTTACTAAAGTGTTTACAATTTAACTAGGATCCAAGCAGATGGACATTGAGTCCCTTTCAAGCAATGGGTTAGCCTTGTCGGGCTAAATGACCCCCAATGAACAAGAAGGAGCATCAGAATGTTCCTTGATCTAGGGTTTTTTTGTGTGGCCCGTGACACAAGTACTTACTCTGTTAAATCTGGTTATATTAAGTTGACGAAATTTTCCCTTAAGGTGAAGCCTGGAAGCCTTCCTCTTCTAAGTAAATTAACAAAAACCATTGGAAGCTTCTTTGGAGTTTGAAGGTCCTAAGCAAAATCAAGCATTTTTTTGTGGAAGTTGTGTACTAATTCAATTGTTGCATTTGTAAATCTATTTAAAAGGAGAGTTGTTTCTCAACCTTTATGCCTAATCTGTCAACAAAACGAAGAGTCTATTGAGCATATATGTTGTGAAAAATAAAATAGAATAAAATAAATAAAAATAAAGAACACATAAATTTTACGTGGAAACCCTTTCGGGAAAAAAACCACGGGCAGAGGAGAAGAAAATTCACTATGTCGAAAAATTTTTACTCAAATACAAGAGGAATAGACTATGTGTATTTATAGGCTTGCAAAGCCATATTCTAGTAGGATTGAAACACCTTATCCTAATCAATATAAAATAGATGGAGTTTAATAAGGTTTAAAACCTTATTCTAAAATAAAATAAAAGAAGTCTAGTTCTATATGGATTTTACTTTTATTTTATTTTCCATCGTATTTTATTTAAATAAGAATTTGGGTCACTTAATTCTAACAATCTCCACCTTGACACAAATTCTCAATGAACAAGTTCTTCATCGCGAACTTTCAATAAACAAGTTCTTCACCTCTTCCAAAAACCCTTAAGGGTTTAACTTCAACAATGAACACCAACCAAGTCTAAGCAATGCTCAAACTTGGTTATAGGAAGTGACTTAGTCATCATATCTGCAGGATTTTCATGAGTGCTAATTTTGCTCACAACAATATCACCACGAGCAATAATATCACGAACAAAATGATACCGAATATCAATGTGTTTTGTTCTCTCATGAAACATTTGATCTTTTGTAAGAAAGATGGCACTCGACAAATACAAAATCTTGTGTGATTTGAAGGTCTTCATTGAGTTCACTAAATAGTCCCTTCAACCAAATAGCTTCTTTACAAGCCTCAAGAATCGCCATGTACTCACTTCAGTGGTAGACAAACGATCGTAGTTTGCAAAGTGGCTTTCCAACTAATTGCACAACCTCCGATTGTAAAGACGTAACTCGTGAGAGATCTTCTTCTATCAAGGTCTCCAGCAAAATCAGCATCAACATACCCTATAACTCCATCTTTAGTTCTTCCAAACTGTAAGCAAACATTAGTAGTGCCTCGTAAGTATCTTAAAATCCATCGAATCGCTTTCCGATGTTCTTTACCAGATTCGCCATGTATCGCTAATCGACCGATCGCATATGATAAATCGGACGTGAACAAACCATAGCATACATGAGAGATCCTATTGCACTAGAGTATGGAACATGTGACATGTACTCAATCTCATTATCTCGATTGAGGAGATAAGACCGATGAAAGTCCGAAATGGGTGCTAAAGGAGTACTAACGAGCTTAGCACTCTGCATATTGAACACCAAAAGAACTTTCTCAATGTACCCTTCCGACTTAGGTACAATTTACTTGCTTTTCTATCTCCGAGAATCTCCATACCAAGTATCTTCTTTGCTGGTCCTAAATCTTTCATCTCAAATTCTTCACTTAGTTGGGCTTTAACCTTTCTTATCTCTCTTTATCTTTTGTCGCTATCAACATGTCATCAACATAAAAAGTAGATACACAAAAGAACCATCACTGCTTTTTCTTAAAGTAGACACAACTGTCAAAACTACTTCTTTTGAAATCATGAGAAGTCATAAAGGAATCAAACCTCTTGTACCACTTGTCTTGGTGATTGTTTCAAACCGTAAAGGGACTTTTTCAGCAAGCAAACATAGTCCTCTTTTTCGAGACTATAAAACCCTCCGGTTGTTGCATGTAAATATCTTCCTCAAGTTCTCCATGCAAAATGCGCTTTTACATCTAACCGCTCAAGCTCCAAATCATGCATGGCAACAATACCAAGTAAAGCTCGAATCGAACTATGCTTAACAACCTGGAGAGAACACATCTCATGAAGTCCACTCGGAATTTGATCAGTAACCTTTGCAACAAGCCTTGCTTTATATCCGGTTCTTCAACTCCTGAGTCCCTTCTTTCTTTTAAACACCCATTTACAACGAATGACCTTTTTACCTTTAGGAAGTTTTACAAGATCCCATGTTCGCTTTTTTGTGGAGTGATTCCATCTCCTCTTGTATAGCAAACATCCACTTTTACGAGTCTTCACACTAATCGCCTCGAATAATTAAATGGCTCTTGATTCGCATCTATATCTTCACCACATTTAAAGCATAAGCAACTAGATCAACCTCGGCATACTTCTTTGGAGGTTTAATTTCTCTTCTTGTCCTGTTTTTGGCGATAGAGTATTGCGGTGAAGAAGCAACTCTATTCTCAATTTTTGTCTTCGGCTTGAGGAGTTGATTCGTATTAATCGATGCTCCACCGCTTTTGGTTTTCTTTATTGGAAGAGTCTTTAAGAGATAAGTTAGGTAGCATAGCGGTTTCATCAAAACAACATCTCTCGCTAATCACAACTTTTCTATTTTCGAGACACCATAACTTATAGCCTTTTACACCACTTTATAACCAAGAAAACGCATTTAATGGATCTCGGTTCCAATTTTCCATTATCAACATGAGCATACGCAGGACACCCAAAAATCTTTAAATCGAATAATTAGCGGATTACCGGACCATACCTCTTGTGGAGTCTTTTTCTCAATGGCAACGGATGGAGATCGGTTGATCAAAAACATGCGAGAGGTCGCTTCGCCCAAAATGACTTGGTAAGTTGGCATTTGACAACATACATCGAACCTTCTCCATGATCGCTCGTTCATTCGTTCGCAACGCCGCTTTTTTTGTGGAGTATGACGAATCGTCAAGTGTCTCATGATCCTTCGACTTGCACAATCTATTAAACTCATCGAATGTAACTCTAAGCCATTATGCATGCGGAGGTATTTTATCATTTTCCATTGCTTTTTCAATCATAATTTTCCAAGACTTAAATGTGGAAAACACATCGCTTTCGCTTGTGAAGAACGCCCAAACTTTTCGGAAAAATCATCAATAAAGGTTAGCATATAATTAGCTCCACCTCTCGAAGGCACTCGACGGCCCCACAGATCGTAATGGATATACTCCAACGTTTCCTTCGTGTTATGGATTCCTCTAGTGAATCGAACTCTCTTTTGCTTCCCAAAAACACAAGGCTCACAGAAATTCGGTTTGCAAATTCCTTGCCCATTAAGAAGTCCTCTTTGCTTAATTCGCCATGCCATTCTCACTCATATGCCCTAGGCGCATATGCCAAAGTTTAGTAATATCATCATCGACAAGGAAGAGGAAGCGACAATTGCATCACCAAGAATGATAGAACCTCAGAAACATATAACTTGGCAATCTTTCTTTGCCCTTTCATCACAACAAGGACCCTTTGAAATCTTTAAAACCCCACTTTCAGTTTGTGTATCTGCACTTTTGAATCAAGAGTACTCAACGAAATTAAATTTATTTTCAATTCGGAACATGCCGCACGTCACTAAGTGTTCGACAACTCCATCAAACATCTTAACTTTAATTGTTCCAACACCGCGATTTTACATGAAGCATTATTTCCCATCAAAACAACACCTTCAGATCATTGTTTCATAAGTTGTAAACCAATCCCGATTGGGACTCATGTGGAAGGTGCAACTGAATCAAGTATCCACTCTCGCTTACTTTAGAATCATTGATGAAGCAACTAGAAGTTCACCATCGTAGTCTTCTACAACATCACTTCACCGAATTTTCAATTTGTTTTCCTTTTGATTCGCATGACCTCCCTTTTAATCTTATTTTGTAGCTTATAGCACTCAGATTTAATGTGCCCTTTCTTCTTGCGAAGTTGCAAGTTTTACCTCTGTTTGAAGATTTCGATCTACCCTTAGATTTACCACGAGGATTCCGTTCTCGTGTTCTACCACGATCATCATCAACATTCCGGTCTTGTCTCCCACGAACAATGAGACCCTCTCCCTGAGAGTTGGGTTTAACCACAAGATGCTTCATCTTATCATACGAGGTTAAAGAATCATAAACCTCATCAACTGTGAGAGACTCGCGGCTATATAAAATCGTGTCTCTAAAGGTTGAATAAGACGGGCAACGAACAAAGTAGAATCAACCCTAGATCTTCCTTATCATACTGAACCTCCATGGCCTCCAAGTTTGAGAGAATTTCTTTAAACACTATTAAGTGTTCGTGTACAGACGCACCTTCCTCCAAACGATGAGCATAAAGACGCCGCTTCATATGCAACTTGCTTGTTAGAGTTTTCGACATACATATTTGTTCTAGCCTCTTCCATAATGCGTGGCGCTTTCTCTTTCATCACATCCCGCAAAATTTCGTTGGACAAATGCAGATGTAATTGTGTTAATGCCTTTCGATCCTTACGCTTCTTCTCTTCATCTGTTAATGTCGAAGGCATCTTATCTATCCTAGCGGGGCATCCTCTAGATCCATCTGCAAGAAGCGCTTGCATATTAATTTGCCACAACGCAAATCGGTGTTGCGATCCAACAATGAAGTTTATACTTCAAAGACGCCATTACCGTGATCGAGATGAATAACCCGGAAGCTCGATACCAATTTGTGAAAAATAAAATAGAATAAAATAAATAAAATAAAGAACACATAAATTTTACGTGAAACCCTTTCGGAAAAAAACCACGGCAGAGGAGAAGAAAATTCACTATGTCGAAAAAATTTTTACTCAAATACAAGAGGAATAGACTATGTGTATTTATAGGCTTGCAAAGCCATATTCTAGTAGGATTGAAACACCTTATCCTAATCAATATAAAATAGATGGAGTTTAATAAGGTTTAAAACCTTATTCTAAAATAAAATAAAAGAAGTCTAGTTCTATATGGATTTTACTTTTATTTTATTTTCCATCGTATTTTATTTAAATAAGAATTTGGGTCACTTAATTCTAACATATGTTTTAGCTGTGAACGAGCTTATAGGGTTTAGTTTGCTGGTTACAATGGCTTCAAAATTGATAAAGATAAAATTGTAGATTTGATGATTGGCTTTTTGAGGTGTTGTCTTGTAATCAACTGCTAGTAGAAGATAAAGTACGAGTGGCATTTACAATTTGGTACATATGGAAAGGTAGATGTGACGTGTCACTAGAAAAATGGAAGTGGATATTAAAGGCACTATGGGTAAACTTAACTCTGCTTCAAATGAAGTGTTAGATTCTTTTCAATCTAAGAATAAAGTCCATAAAAATGTTTCCTGTTCCGATGTTAATTAGAGGGCCTCACGAGAAAGTTTTGTCAAGAGAAACGTGATGGAGCATTAAAAAAAAAACAACAAAAGGGCTATTGGTATTATTGTTAGGGGAATTAATGGTGAAGTGTTAAATAGTATGGGTAAAAGGGGCATGTTTAAAGTGCCTTACAAGTTGAAGCCTATGTTGTTAAAGAGGGTTTAAAGTTGGCAATTGAGTTGAAATTTCAAAGGCTGATTGTTGAGTCAGATTCAAAGAAGGTTATTGGTAAGGTTATTGGTTACTATATAAATCTCAAGGGGACAAAAGATGAGGAATTGCTAAAATCCCTGATGATATTGATACGTTAAAGCAAAATCTACTAGAGGTGGTATTCACTTCTGTCAAACAATCAATAAATCAAGTTGCCAATTGGGTGGCCAAAGGATATAGAAAGGGGATGCTACCAAAAGAATGGGTTCTTAAAACCACCATCTTTATTCACTCACTGTAACACTCTAGATTTGGCGGGTTTAAATTTTTGGGTGTATAGCAATAAATAGCCTATCTAGCGTAGTGTTATCCGTCCAAATGACTATTTTAGCGTATACGTGCGAGCATATAGTAGCCGTCACATGAGTTAGTAAGAATTTGACTTCATGATATTTTGCTACATTAAATAGAAGTTCGTGTTAATTGATAAAGGGTAATTATGGAATGAGTATTTGCCAAAGGTATAGTACGCCTAATTTGTCTTGAATCCTGTGCTAGTTAGATTTACGTAACGTGGTTTGAAATCAACTAAATAACCGAGTTGGATAATTATGATAGGAAGGTGCTTATTTATATTTCCCTCGAAAACTGTAGGCCGTTGAAATGTATGACACTTGTTAAATTCCATTAAGCAAGTTGAGTTATATTTATATGTGAAAGATAAGTTCTAAAAGGGTCTTTTTTCTTCTTTATTTTCCTTAAGTGGTATTTATTAATACCTTCCATAAGTTTAAATTTGTCTTACATCGATGAATTAGAAGCTATGATTCCTTTATGATCAGAAGTTATTTTGTATCAGGTTAAGTATTTCGGGTCTGCATGTTAAGTTCTGGATGAGTAAATTTGTATGTGGTGATTGAATAGTAAGACTGTAAGTATAAAGTTTTTACATGAGATTGTCAGCGAGTTATATGAAAAGTAATTCGTATGTACAAGAGTAGTAATAGTGAAATTATCCTTCTAAGCAATGGTTGCTACTAGTTCAAGATGGATATATAGATTTGAAGTTTTGAACTGCAACAAGTGAGAATCAGGTGAGTCTCTACTCTAACTCTTGCATGTATATTGTTTATACTGAAATATATCTATATGAAAGTGATCAAACTGGAAATTGAAATTTATGATACTTGCACAATTATAGGAATAAAGTTATGATTAAAGAAGATATAAGTCAATCTGCTTGAAAAGAAGTTCTATGGGATGTATGAATAGTGTCATGAAATTTTAAAATCTCGTGTCTGGGATGTGTCTGGTTTATAGATTTTGTAAAGTGAGTTGAGTCACCATTGTGGTAAATAAGAAAGTTCGTCGAGGCAGTAAACACAAACTTTGATATGAAACTCTAAAGGAAAAAGTTCATGGCTATG
This sequence comes from Gossypium arboreum, assembly GCF_025698485.1. Taxonomy (NCBI): domain Eukaryota; kingdom Viridiplantae; phylum Streptophyta; class Magnoliopsida; order Malvales; family Malvaceae; genus Gossypium; species Gossypium arboreum. The sequence continues at coordinate 136,694,771 of NC_069075.1, forward strand.
GCATTCTCTAAAAAAGAACTGTTGAATGAAATTTTATCTAATGGGGGGTTTTTTACGTGTCTCAAGGCGGTGATGGGCAAACCTCACTCAATGTGAGTTTAAGAAAATCCATATCGCAAATACGACAATTTTGGGATGCCTATATGGCATCTTATCAACCTTTGTGGCGTACTCTGAATAAATCACCTTTGTGGTATACTTTGTATAGATAGCCTTTGTGGCATACTCTGAATGAGTCGCCTTTGTGGCGTACTCTGTATAGGTCGCTTTTGTGGCATACTCTGTATGGATTGCCTTTGTAGAGTACTCTGATTAAATTGCTTTAGAACGTGTTATGACATAAGGATTTATAGCACGTTTGGTATATCATTTGTTTGTCTTTGATGTGTTCTGTGAAGCCTACTGAGATAGTAAACAAGAGATTCTATATGATTGCCTGTATGACGTGTTCTATTATGTTTACGTGGCATGAACTGTTAGGAATGTCTGGTACAATTTGTGTTTGAACGTCTATCTCTATAGTAATATAAGAGTAAATCCTTTTAGTTTTGTAATAAGTATGATTAAGAGGGGGTATTGATATGTTTTAAGTTAAAAGTGAATAAGTTTTAAGGGTTTTCATGAAAAAGAGATATGTATCTGTATGTTAAAAAGAATATCCGTTATGATAATCTGTAAATGTGGAAAGTAAGGGGTATTGAATCTTCTTATAGAATTATTCTGAAACTGAATTAGTGTTATCTTGATTTAGGGGATTCAGACATAATACAATCTGGAATTCGTATGAATGGTCTAGTAGTACTATTCTACATGAGTATGTATAGTGTTGAACTAGGATATGTCTGAAGATGAAATTGATGGTATTTAGTTCTACCTAGGCATTCGTCAAACATTTATGTATTCACCCGTAATAAATGTTATTGAACAACTATTTGAAATAAGAGTATGTGTTAAGATATGGTAGTTGAAAGTGGACTATGTCTGCAAAGAATTTATTATGTGACAAGAGATTTATGAAAGTTTTGGAAGGATTCCTTAGTTAACTAGATAGAAAGATGGAATATGACAAGAGCATGATAACTGGCGTATAAGAATGTGATAAAACTATAGTTGTATTTGTCGAAATCAATGATGCAGAATAATGGTTGACACAATAGTTCATATAAGATTCCAATTATTCCATCAAGATATTGTTGTGTTAAGCTTACTAAGTACTCATGTACTTACAAGATTTGTTACTGCTTTTTAGGTATTTGAGATGAGACTTCGCCTGAAGGGACAAAGCTAATAGTACACCAAAGTGGTGACGGAATAGGCTATTATGCATACAGTGCAAATGTGACATAATCTAGGAATACGCCTTTTGAGTCTATATTAAATAAACTTCCATTTTGTAAAGATTTGTGTGAAGTCTATTGTAATAAGATTATTTTAAGTTACTTCTCTTATTTTCATACAATAAGTTTCTAATTAAAATGTCAAATAACAAGCTGAAAGAAATGAGAAATTGCAAAATGTTTTCGTTAATGGTTTAGCTTTACGAAGTAACATTCGAAATTTAGGCCTCGTGAATCGAGTTGAGTTTGGGGCATTACACTCACATTCTGAACAAAGAGGGTCTTCCATGTCCTCATCTTTAATTTTCCCTGTATGGCTTAAGGCTTAAGTTGTAGCTTTGTTCTACTCTCTATATTTCTTAGCTTTTTCTCTGGTTTTGTCAACTTCTTTCCTTTTGTTTTGCTTGTATCTTTTTTCCCTTATGGTAATGAAATTCCTTTTTTATGGCAAAAAAAAAATGTTTAAGGCATTAAGTGTCTTTTTAATTCATTGGAGATCAACCGACAGGGAATGAGCTTGTGGAGGCTAGCAGACTTTGTATTGATTTTGATTTTATCGCTTTTCGTTTTGTTCCTTGATCGACTAATGAGGTTACTCACAGTCTCATCCATCAGTCCATAGGTAATGATTGCTCTTTTGATTTTGGTTTGGGCTACCTGAATGGTGTTGGATAATGTGATTATTACTTAATCTTCATTTTGTCCTTATGGGCTTTAGGTTTTTCTTTCAATGTTAGAGTTGTCTGACCTGAATCTCGTTACTTGTTAAAGAAATAAAATAGAAAGACAAAATAAGGGGATCTATGGGGGCGAAGGACCGAGGGCCAAACTCCTCTTGTAAAGGACTATGCTTATTCTATTATACATTGACTATAACAATGTTGTTTAACCCTTAAATAGATGTAATCAAAATTCTCTTATATTTTGTGTTTTTCAACATAGTGAATTTCTCCTTCTCTACTCGTATTTTTCCCGAAAAGGGTTTTTCACGTATAACCTACGTGTGTTCTAACTTTTCTTTTTTATAACTTTACGATCATTCCTACTGTTATTGTCGATATTGATTATAACATTCAGAAAAATAAAAAAGTCATGAAGCTAATCTCACTCCAATCCATAATGATTTTAAATTTCAAAAATCCACAAAATACCGACAGCAAATTTGAACCTTTATTTCTTTATACATGTTAACCTAACCAAATAGTTCGATGACGCTAATAACTAATTAACATTATATTTTTCATGATTAATTTCGAAATTTCTTATTATAGAATAAGTACTAAAAAAATGAAGAGAAAAGGTGGGTGATGAAATGTTGTTTGCGTGGGGCAAGAGACGTCTGATTGTTGGGCAAATGTTCGGCCTACAAGTACACAAATTCTATTTTGCTGCAGTCCAGCCAAGATCTATAGGAATAACGCACACTCTCACTATTTGTTTTGAACGGTCTAATGTAATCCAGCTGTAATTATGCTCCTTTTCAATTTCAAATCTAGCACTTACTCTTTTTACTCTAGCCTTCATATTTTATTAAACACCCACTAGGATTTAGCTTAAGCACATGATTTAAGTTTTATCCCCTCTTAATTTTACTCTTACCATGTTTTTTTTAACAATCTTACTATAAATTTTGATCATATCGGACTCTTTTTGATATAATATCTAAAACTATTTATAGTCCTTTCCCAACTCATAAATAGGAAGATAATGCGTTTCAATGCATTCAAACTCACGTCCTCTTACATTGACAACAATATCCATACCAATCGACTAAGACTCAATCGACTACTCTTACCATATATTTTAATTATTTGCTTCATTCTATTTATTTATTTGCTATCATTTAAAATTTTGATTAAATTGATATAATGAATTAAATAGATATGAATTCATTGGAAAAATAATTAATATATCATTTTTGTTAGCGATTATAATTCTTATTTCGATAGCACTTTTATCTTTTCATATCTTTATATTAATTTTATATAAAAGAATTAAAATTAACATATTCGAAAATCGAACACATGTTTAATAGATTTATAGAGAAGTAATTTTTTCTCACTCACATAGTGTATAATGTCACTAGTTGATTGGTGTCATAAGTCGATTTGATATTAACTTAAAGAAAATGAAAATAACAATATAAACAATTGAACTGCATTTAATATTCTTAATATGATGTATTTATCTTTTCCATACAAAATTCGTATATATTGCATGTGCGTTATTATTATTAGTTTTAAATCATATATTTTATTATCTATTGCAATTTTTTATAATTGGGATGGAGAATGAAGTTGTTTGGAATTGAATTTTAACTTTCATACTTACAACATAATATTCTTGTCACTAAGTCAAAAGATTGTCGGCTATTCCATGTTTTGATTGCGTAGGAATTAAACATAAATCTATTACCATTTTTTATTAACTAAAAGGATAAATGAGTATTTTTTTTTACCATGGTTATAATTTAGTAGAGCGATATATATTATTTGCAGCATCTTTATGCCTTCAAAAATCAAAAGATGCTTTTCTTTGTTTTAATATATCTGTTTTTATTCTTGATTGGGTTAATTACTTGCTTGGTTCTCATTTTTCTTAATTAAAAAACAGAGTTAAAAAAGGGGAAAGATAAATAAATAAAACTCCAAACCCTTTATTTATTTATTTTATTTATTTTTTGAGTAACTATTTCTTTTAATGACAAAAAACGAAGACTTTGTGCCGGTTTCGATAAATACAATGCCTGCTGCTGCTGGTAACTGTGGACAAAGGGATCAAAGGAATAATAGCCTTTAAACATTTGGAATTTTGTGGCAAAGCAGCTAAAGCAAATTTATACTAACCAACATGCTGCTGCTTGCTTCCCTTGTTTGCCTCTTTACACCCTTATCTTTTTTGTTACTCTATATTTTTTTATGTTTAATATTTGTTATAAATAATTCAATATTGAACCCAATTTCATTGAGTGGCAACTATAAAATAAAACTTTCATATCAGAATTATGAGATTTTAATTATCAATTTTGGATCAAAAGGAATGCTTCTTTAAAAAAAATTTAATGTTTTTAACCATAATTTTATCGCTTATTTTATTTTGTTAAGTATTAATTTTAAGAAGTATTTTGAAATAAAATATTGCTAAATAAGATATTTTTAACTTATCAAAAAAGTTTTAGGACAAAAAAAATGCTTTGCGAAAACATTTTTAGTCAAAAGCAAAAGGAGAAAATTTTAACTGTTACTCAAAAATATTTTTTTACCCAAAATCACTTTTGAGAAGCAATGTTAAGTTAATGTAAAAGTAATGCTAAATAGATAACTTTTAGAATCATAAGTGTTTTTGAAAAATATTTTTCAACTCAAAGGTAAAAGTAATTTTTTTAACTTTTGCTTTTGATAAAAATATTTTAGGATTAAATGACAGTTTTAACCCTTATAATATATTTTATATAGTATTTATATGGTTTATGTAATTATTTTCTTATTAAAATTTATTTTAAATATATAATATTATATATTTAAATTTTTATTGGTCATATTTTATTATTTAAAATATATTTTATATATTTGAACTAAATTTTATGAATAATTTAATATTAATTGCTTAAAAATATTAAAATTTATATTTTATATATTAAAATATTAACAACAAATTATAATAAATTATTTTTATATTCTTACTAAGATATCATATTATTAACTAATTAAAACATTGTTTAAATGCATATTTATTACTTTATAACACAATATCTAAAATGAATATTTTATTTATTAAAACATTTTTTACGACAATACTAAATAGTTAAATCTTAAATTCAATTTTTAAAAGTACTACTCAAAATCACTTTTTTTCACAACACTTTTAAAAACTCTTCTCAAAAGTAATACTAAACTAACTCTAAATTAGAGTATAGATTTAAAAACGCTTATGTGACTGTTTATTCTTTAATTATTTTTTATTATTTTTGATTAAATATATGATTTGTGCTCCAAAATTATTAGGATGAGATACATTTTAAAATATTTTTTATTTTATTTTAAATTATAAATAAAACAAATTATAATTATAATTTTCATGAAACAAACCAAATGGAATATAATGGATAGGAAATGAAATTAAATTTAATAAAACTCAATTAAAAAGGGTTTTTAATATGGATTTTCTTAGTCTGGCCTAAGTGGCGCTTGCCAAAAACTCATAACATTTGGGTGAAAAGGATCGTGTACTGCAGCAGCATAGGATAGGACCACTCTTAGCAGTTAGCAGCATATATAAATAAAACGGAATCCAAATTTCATTATTTAGCCGAAACCCAGGCTTTAAAAGCCTACTTTCAACTCTCTTCTCCTCAATCTTTCCCCACCTCTCCTTTCTCTACACGTGTTTCAATCTCCTTTCTCCACTTGTCTTCCTCTCACCAGCCGTCTGCTCTTCTCATTTCTCCTACTCCTTCCCTCACCTAATCCAAACCCGCCTCCCCTTCATTAATCATTTATATTTCCCCTTCCCCCAACGACCGCTTCATAGTTACACTTAAGCCCTCTCTTTATCGACTTTTTAATTTTGTGTGTTTTTTTTTTTTTAAATTTGTTTTGAACCAAACGAAAAAACCAGAAACCGAAGTTCATCGGATTCCGGTTTCCTCCGCCAAACTTCTCGTTAACGGCCGCCATTTTCCTTCAAAACGATAACGTTTTCAACTGTTAATCATTTTGTAACCGCCTCCGGAAATTCTTCTCACAAAAAGAAGAACATGAAAAGTTCAACTGCAACCGCCGTGCTCCGTCGTCGCATCAGCTTTTATCAGCGCCGGAATCTTGCAATTGTTTTTATTAGGAAATAAAGGAAAGAACCGAGTTGCCTTATGCATCCTTTTTGTTGTGTTTCCACCGTATCGGAACAATCCCCGGTCAAACCATTAGCCGATCAAGTTATCTCCATGAGGCCTCCTACTGTAACGACCGTAACTACTACTACTTCCTCTTCGGCTCCCACCACCAGATCCAACTCGGCCCGATCCACGGCCCAAATCCAGTGCCAGTCCAATCAAAACCATCATCGAAGCAATAGCGTTGATTTGAATCGGGTGGTTCAGAGGAATGGAATACCGTCGGGAAGAGAGGCTACGACGGCCACGGCTCCTCCGCCGCAAGTGGATGTAAAGATAAACGACATAGTTGGAAACGGGATATCGGGCGTGCTTTACAAATGGGTGAATTACGGGAAAGGTTGGAGACCGAGGTGGTTCGTTTTGCAAGATGGAGTTTTATCGTATTATAAAATCCACGGTCCTGATAAGATCGTCGTTAGCCAAGAGACGGAAAAAGGATCCAAAGTTATTGGCGAAGAGTCTCACCGTATTATCTCCCGCCATCGTAATTCCATTTCTCATCATTCTGCAACCCGTCGAAAACCCTTCGGTGAAGTCCACTTGAAGGTCAGAGCAAAGGAAACCGCTTGACCAAAAATAAATGAATAAAATCAAGGGACAAAATGAAAATTGATTTGATTTTTGAATTCTTGAATTTTTCTCAGGTTTCTTCGATAAGGGAAAGCAGATCAGATGATAAGAGATTCTCGATCTTCACCGGAACGAAGAGGCTTCATCTAAGAGCCGAGACGCGGGATGATCGGGTTGCGTGGATGGAGGCGCTTCAGGCGGTTAAGGATATGTTCCCTAGGATGTCCAATAGCGAGCTCATGGCTCCGACGGACAATGTGGTGGTTTCCACGGAGAAGTTAAGGAAACGGCTGATGCAGGAAGGTATAAGCGAATCGGCTATTCAAGATAGCGAGCAGATTATGAAGAGCGAATTCGCGGAATTGCAGAAGCAGCTGGTGTTGCTTAAACAGAAACAGTGGCTTCTCATCGACACCTTGCGTCAGTTGGAGGTACATGTTATCGAAATTAGATAATAATATGCTTCTGCGAGTAGTCATTTAATTTGAAAAAAAAATTTAAAAGATTATTGTTTCCAAGCAATTTCATCGGTTCGCTATTCTTTTGCTTCATTCATTTTTTTATGAATTATGAAGGGGTGTGGTTTTTTGAAGGATATATTTATGTATTTTCGTGATTGTTTTCTTTAAATTTCATCCGAAGTTAGTTGATGTAGGATTTGTATGTTACTCACTGAATCATAGGTGACATTCATTAATATTTCAAATAAAATTTAATTTGTTATCTTGAACAATTATGTCATCCACCTTTTGGTTACTGTTTCTTTTAGTTTCATCTGATAATATAGAAAAGCAGTTGGTCTGCAGCTAGTGGTTTTCGGTAGGCTGTTGAAATCCTTCTACGTGGAGATGGCTATTGTTCAGAGCAGGAACATAGTGTTCTTCTCTATAAATACCTAGAAAGAGTGTATGTCTGTTGTCCATTAACGGTTGCTATTGATTTCTGTTTTTGATGTTTATAGATGGATGACAGTAAATTAACTTTTATTAGCTGTGAAAATATCTGGCTGTAATTTTGAAAATCTTTAGTATTTCTTAAATGCCTTTTTGATGTTGAAGTTGCACAAGTATATGATGTTTTAGGGATGACTGAGGGTAATTGTTTTCTCTAACTATAAAGGTCTCTCGAATGGCGGTTTCAATTAGAGAACTATTTCATGAAGGGATATTTTGATGATATTTTTTTAATGGAAAAAAAGTTCTAGTTTCCCCACTTATCTTCCTTTAAGCCAAATGTAATTTTCAAACCTCTCTGCTAATATCCTTTTTATTGCATGTTGTTGCTAGTAATGCTTCTTGGTAAGACTCTCTGTTAGAGAAGTTGGGAGGACTTCTAATATAATCAGTCTGTCTTTTGAGGAAGTTACTTAGATAGTGTCTAACTCTCCTATTTCTTGGTGGACAATGCGGGGAGTGGGCATAAGGTTAGGGTTTCTCTCTTTTATGGAGTGTCCTTTTCATGAGCTTTTACTTTGAGAATGTCAGCATGTACAATATCTATCCCTAATACAAAATAACTTGTGTATAACTTTAAGCTCAAACTATCCATTTCTTTTAAAAGTTATTTCCTGAAGGTGCCTTTCTTTAACTCTGCGATGAGCTCTGCCTTTCTTAACTGAAGAAAAGAATCCTGATTTCTTCTCCCTCTTTAAATTTGCTGGCGCCATTCAGATTTAAGTGTAACCGACTGAGTAAAGAGTCCTTTTTGATTAAGTTTTCAGTATTATCTTATTCATGAAAAGATTTAGTATAGCTCTAGTTGAAGTTTGAGATATGCATCTTTTCTTAATTAGAGGTTATGTACTTCAGCTTTGTCCTTTTAATCAATTCTTACCTGAAGGTGCTTGTTTGTTATGAGCTTGGCATTGGAGTAGACCTTTAATGTCCTTGCTACACCGACAATTCTGTAGCTTTATGGACTGTTGTTGGGGCAGCTAATATTTGGAATTGATGAAACTCCAATTGCTTGTACAGAGGGTTACTGAACTGCTAGAAATTTATATGTTCAGGAGCATATGAGGGATATAGGTAGCTTTTCTCTTGGGTTGCTAAGATATTAAGTATAAATTAGAATCTCAGTAGTCCTACAAGTTGCAAAGCTTATGCTACATGCATAAGCTGATTGACTTATATTTTACTCCTTTTTTTTCCTCCTTTACTGAAGATGGTTGTGTTTTTGGGTATTTGCAGCAACATGCATGCACTGAAAGGTGCCTGGCTGCTTATTTTCAGTCAATAATTGGTCTTACCACTAAAGTTTGCTTCTTTTTTCAATGTTCTGCTAAGAAACAGGTATTTGTACTTTTTTGTAGACAGAAAAAGTTGATCTAGAGAATACAGTGGTCGATGAGAGCCAGAACAAGTTGAATGATCAGGGGGCCTCCTCTATGATAAGGCAAGACAAGTCTAGTGGTAAGGATCTTAGGCGGTAAAACCATTTATTAGAACTATTGGTTCTATAAGCTAATTTATTCTGGACTGATGGTTATGTGCTGAGATGTGGTTGGTGCTTATAATCAATGTTCACATTCTTATTAGTTCAGGAAATTCTTTTTTTGTTCTATCAGCTATGTGCCTAAGTTTTAGTTGTACTTATTTGTAGACAACTGATAACGCTCATTAAGTCGAGGTTCATATATTATCTGGACGGGTGCTTGGCAAACTGCACTTGCCAACTTGGTTTCAAAATAAAGAACTTCCTTTTTCATTTCCAAATCTGTGTTGTATCTTTGCTATAGGTTATTAATAGTTAGTGGTTATTGCTTGGTTATTAGATTGCTTAAGTTGTCTTTGGTTTCATCTTTATTCAAGTAATTGTTATTACTTTATTGTTTTCATAGAATTTCTACTTACATTGAGTTTTTTCTTTTGTCTTTGTTCAAAATTTTACTCAGAAGGCAGTGTAACTGACACAGATGAGGATAATGAAAGAGTTGATGCTGCAGAAGAAGAAACTGATGAAGATGAGCACAATTTCTTTGATACTCGTGACTTTTTGTCATCAAGCTCTTTCAAGAGCAATGGATCTGATTTCCGGACATCATCTTTCTCTTCAGATGATGGTCTTAATGGTTTTGATTCTGAAGATGACATTGATCCTTACATTAAATCAGTTGGAAGTAACTTCCCTTACATTAAACGCCGAAAAAAGTTGCCTGACCCAGTTGAAAGGGAGAAAGGTGTAAGTCTTTGGTCAATGATTAAGGATAATATTGGGAAAGACCTCACAAAAGTTTGTCTTCCTGTTTACTTCAATGAGCCTCTCTCTTCTCTTCAAAAGTGTTTTGAGGATCTGGAATATTCCTATCTGCTTGACCGTGCATATGAATGGGGGAAAAGGGTGAGTGTACAAATTCAAAATTATCTTGTTTTAGAATTGGTGCTATATAAAGTTTTCCTAATGTAATAGTTCTCCATTACCATATCACTTGTTTCTTTAATCTTGTTATACGTCTTGGCGTTATCTGATCCCCCCCCCCCTTCCTCGTTTCTCTATTTTAAACCTACTGAAATTTGACTGTGCAAAAGGCTTGTTGCAACTTTTATAGCTGCTTAGTTCATAAACTTTGACAATCTGAATCTCTACAAGATTCCCCTGAGACTTATAATTTTTCCCAAAAAAACTGCAGGGGAATAGTCTCATGAGAATTCTTAATGTAGCTGCATTTGCTGTGTCTGGATATTCTTCAACAGAAGGGAGAATTTGCAAACCCTTCAATCCATTATTAGGGGAAACATATGAAGCTGACTTCCCAGATAAAGGCTTACGCTTCTTCTCAGAGAAGGTTTGTTTGTGCTTGGGATATTATCTATCCTTGTTGTCACATTTGTTTTTCTGCATTTACGCAACATTGTCATTGAAACTTTAATGCATATTAACCTCTCTTCTAAAGTCAACTATTTTACTGAAGAATATTCCTGGTTCACCTGGTCAACCCAGAGTGTTAATTTAGCAATCAAATTCAGTCTGCTCAAAACTTTAATACTTCCTCTCTTTCATAACTAGTTTACCAGGTCTGTTGTAAAAATTGCTGTACCCCAAGTGCCCTGCAAATATAGTACATTATTGATGCTTTGGTGCATACAAAGGTAGAATGAGGATTTCCTTCTTTACCTTACATCTCCTTGGCTTTTTCTTTTGGTTTAAGTTCTCAATAGAAAAAATTTTAAAAACCTGACTATAAAAGAAGCTAATATCTTCTTGTCTCCCGGTGGACTCATCTGTTAGTGGAATCAGCCACTATAATGTCAAATTATTGGGGGAAGTGAAACAGGAATGCATGCTAAAGAGTCTTTATACCTCACAATTTCAAACTAGTGTAGTTTTAATAGATTATCTTAAACATTAAATAGGGTGTTGATAGATGGGAATGCTATTCTCTTTCCTTTATTGGAAGGTAGGAATTTCCTTTAGTGTTTAGGGTACCGGGAAAAGATCATTGCACTACTTCATATATATAAATAATATTTCTCGGAGGTCATCTCTTTTTCTTATTTTATTTGTTTCTTTAATTCTATATATGAAGTTGATGAGAGCTATTCCATATTTGGTGTCAGGTCAGTCATCATCCTATGATTGTAGCATGCCACTGTCAGGGTACAGGATGGAAATTGTGGGGTGATAGCAATTTAAAGAGCAAGTTTTGGGGTCGCTCTATTCAGCTTGATCCAGTTGGTGTTTTGACCTTGGAGTTTGAAGATGGAGAAGTGTTCCAATGGAGTAAGGTATAACTTCAAAACTTATGTCGTAATTATACATGCATAGATATGGGTTCTTTTTCTTGTATCCAATTTGAAAATGGGCTTTCTTTTTCCAGGTGACAACATCAATATATAATCTCATATTAGGAAAGTTGTACTGTGATCACTATGGCACCATGCGAATAGAGGGGAACCGTGAATATTCATGTAAGCTGAAATTCAAGGAGCAATCTATCATAGATAGAAATCCTCACCAGGTGATCTTTCATCTTCCTCAATTATATATTTACGCAATTACATAAGCAACTTGTATTTTGATAGAATGATGTTGTCCTATGACCCTCTTTTTGACCATCATTGATATTTATCCATTTTTAAAACCTTTTTTACCCTTCAGGTACATGGTATAGTTCAAGATAGGAATGGAAAGACAATGGCTTCATTATTGGGGAAATGGGATGAGAGCATGCATTATGTGAATGGAGATTATTCTGCAAGGGGAAAAGGTCAAGAGTCTTTATCAGAAAGTCATCTCCTTTGGCGGCGGAGCAAGCCTCCTAAATATCCCACCAGATATAACTTAACACGCTTTGCCATCACATTGAATGAACTCACTCCTGGTCTAAAGGTGATTATGATAATCAGTTGTTTCAATTTAAATACATGCGTATTTTATAAATCCAACTAATGGTTTTCATCTTCTATTCATATAGATCATTCACTGTCTTCGGACTTGGTGAACTGGTTTGCAGTAACTGGGAAATTGATCTTAATCTTTTTTTTATGATTACAGGAAAAGTTGCCTCCTACAGATTCAAGGCTGAGACCTGATCAGAGATATCTGGAAAACGGGGAGTATGAAATGGCAAATTCAGAGAAGTTGCGGTTGGAGCAGCGGCAACGACAGGTAAGTTTTATGTTCCTTTTTCTTCATTGTTGTCAACTCCATGTGTCAGTGGTGCAATTTGTTTTTTCTCGTTTCAGTCATTGAAGAACAAAGATCATGATGATATTATGGAAGAAACACTCGAACCAAAGTCTTAGACTTGTTCAGAATAAAAGATTAATGACATAAACGTTAAAAAGCTTTGGGGTATAGCAGATGCAGGAAATAATAGCTATGATTAGTGATTAACAAAATCCTATTAAGTTGTTTTCTAGATTGCTGTAAAGGATGTAGGAAATATATTTGTTTATGTGGTGTCATCTCATTTGTTTTCGATGGGATACAGGCTCGAAAGATGCAAGAGAGTGGTTGGAAGCCAAGGTGGTTTGCCAAGGATAAAAACAGTGGGACATACCATTATATTGGTGGATATTGGGAGGCTAGAGAGCAAAGGAAGTGGGATTCATGTCCTGATATTTTTGGCCAAATCCCTTGTGATCAGATCCTTGAATAAGTGCCAGCAGCAACAACAAAAGTTGCCTATCTTAAACCATCTTTGATTCTTTTGTCAATTTTTTTTTTCTCACAAGAGATGGGGCACCAACACATCCGCTGGGCCAAGAAGGTTGGAATGCCCCATGACAAGTGACAACAACAATGTAAGTAAGAAAAAGGAAGGAAGAAGAAAGGGTTTAGAAAATAATAGAAGAGCGAATGAATACATTATTATTTTCCCCATCCACTTGTTTCTCAATTCACATTTGATGATTTGAGTTTGAGCCTTAATGGAATTGGGTTACGGTTGTGGGATTTTCGTTGTAACAAATGATTAGAAGACTTTGACAGAAATTTTATGGATAAAGAATACAAGAAATATTTTCCTAAACTTTACTTCTTTTTAAACCAAAGGTAAATTATCTTATGGTGTTTGTTTAATGGAAAAACCTAGAGATATTGACTTAAAAAGGATGAACTCACAAAGCTTAATAGTGATTATTAAAAGTTTTCGAAGTTTAACCAATCCAAACGAAGTAGATGAAGGGAGATTAATTTTCATCTTCCCTCTATTTTGTTTTTGATTGGTAAAATTTGAAAACTCCCAACAATCCCACATATTAGTTTAAGTTTTTTGTGTGTTGATGATTTTATTTATAAATAGAGTTAAGCTTCTAGCAATCTTTTAAAGTTTTTCAGAGTAATTTTTTTTAGTTGAAGAAACACCGTAAAAGAGTTATTAATTAAAGTTGTGTTATATATAGTAAGAAATAAAAGAAAAGAATCAAATAAGAAGAAAATATAGTTAAAATGTCCAACCAAACTTGATACAGATCGGAGTAGAGATTTGTGTAGAAAGAAGCTACAGGTGTCGAAGTGCTCTATTAGTGCAAAAAGAAGTCAAAAATATTAAGCTAATCATCAATGAATATCGAGGCTTTGGTCAAACCGGTCAATTAATATTCTCTTTCTTTATTCCCTTTTGACCTTCTCAATCTTGTTTTCTATCCCTTTTTGACTTATGTAACTACCCGATTTCTAATGGTATCGAAAATTACAATTTTAGGCCTTTCGTTTTTGTAAATTGAGTCCATAAATATTAAGTAAAGATATTTACGGAGTTAATATATAGATGAATTGAAATTTGAATAGTTAATTTAGTCGAAATTATGATTAATTAAGGCCTAGAAACTAAATTGTAAAGTTCAATCACTATAGATTTTTAATTAGGAAATGGCTTGGGGACTTAAATTGCAATCAACCAAATGTCCAAAATAGCAATTAGACCATGCACAAATAAGAGATAGTGGATGGTAATGATGCGTGTTGATTAATTAAGCAAAATGTGATTAATTAAAATGAAAACGTGATTAATTAAGTTAATCAACTATTAATCTAAGTATATATACATGAATTGGTGGATGGAAAGATAATGTATCATCTTCTCCAACAGACCAAAAAAAAGAACAGCAAGAGAGGACATCATTTTAGGTTTTTAACCTATTAGGCCTTTAAATCAAGTAAGTCTCTAGCCTTTTTTTTTTATGGAAATTGAATCATGAGAGCTTGATTTAGCTAGCCCAAATACTATTTTGTAAAACTGTTACAGGTTTAAGAAGTTATCATTGTTGAGAATTAGATGAAATTGGTGTGAAATTGTTAGAAATTAAGCTTAGATTGAGAAAATGACTGTAAAGTTTAGTTGTTAGTTTTGTACATTAGGGACCAAATTGAATAAAATGAAAAAATATTATGAACTGTTGGTAGGAATAGCAAGTAGGAGGTCCCTAATGAATATATGTGAAAACAGATTTCAATTTGAAGCTTTAAATTGAAAGTTAAGTTTGTCTTAGGTTTAGGGACTAAATTGAATAAATTGTAAAATATGTTTGATATTGTAATTGATTTCAATTTGAGTGTAATTTGATCATATTATATGTTTTGTGATTTTATTTAGCTAACATTGACATGGAATCGTCAAAAGGAAAAGGAAAATCAAAAGTTATCGGCAAGTAGCTTAGAAATTCAGATTGTATTTCAATGATTCAGGACCAATTTATTTATTGCATATTCATAACATTATGCATTATATGGTATTGAGGTAAATTGGTAATGACTATTTGAATTGAATTACTATAGTTGAGGTTGAATATTGAAATAATGACTAAATTGAATAGAATAGAAAGTTGTATGATCTATTTGATATGTGATAATTTGTATGAAATTGAGTTGAATTATGCTATATGATATGATGAATTGATGACAAATTAAGAATGGGAAAATGTGAATTGAACTATATATAATGAATCAAAAATTGATTACCATATTAGCTGTTCGAGTCAAGTCAGATAATAGAATAAAAAGTCGGATATTAATTGGAAAACCATCATTGCCGGGCAACCCGAGTTGTAGGTTATACATGTAAAGTCATCGTTGCCGAGCAACCCAAGGTGACAGAATAATTAGAATGGGAAAACCATTGTTGCCAAGCAACCTAGGGTGGTGGTTGTATATACATGTATAGCGTCACCGTTGTCGAACAACCTGGGGTGACGGATCCTCGTATTCCTTTTGAGTCTATGTCTAGTTAATAGGGTTAAAAACATATGAATTGACTAAATGGTATGTGAAATGAAATAAGATTGAAATGTGATATATGACAATATGCGAAAGAATCGAAAACGAGCCCTTAGGGACGAATAAGTATGAAAGAGCCAATAGGCTCGAAAATGGTTGAAATGCAATTATGAAATTGAATATATGTATGTAATTGTTAATAGTGATAAATGAATAAGTATAAGTACATATAGAAAGCATTATGAATTGATAAGGTAGTATGTGAAATGAATGGAAAATGATAAGTTAGTATGCATAAATAGTGATTTAGTGTGTTAAAAATGATTATATGTATGTTTACATTGTATTGGAAGTTGTTGGCATAGAATTATGTAAGGATTTGCTTATGAATTGAAAGTACTTGAATCATGAAAATACCATTGAGTGTATTTGCTTAGTTATGGTTTATTTTTTCTGTACACAGGTATAGTAGATTCTCGAGAGTGCGATCCCTGACACAATAAAGTTTTTATTTATTCGTTTTGTTAAAGTGTGGCTTGTACTTAGTTTGACTTGGTTTTGATGCAATACTATGTATATGTGAACTTTTGAATTAGAAGTTTCATATATAGAATTGGTTACATGGATGCAATATGTTCACGAGTACAATATATGGTTTGAAATGTATTAAATGTTGCAATTGTCTATGGCATTGATGGATATGTATGTATGTTTAACATTGTGAATGAATTATGCTAGATAGTTAACTTATTATAGGTAATATGACACCAATATATTATTGAATAAAGTGTTATACTTCATGAATTGATTCACGAGGATTGCATATTTTGATTGAAAATGTGTTGTGAATATGTAGACTAGTTGATTGGTACTTGCAGGTTAAGGTAAATTTTAATGCCATCTAGAAACAGTATGTCACATCGCGATGTCGAGTGATGTTGTCGCGATGAGATCAAATTACTACATCATGACGCGATGTCGAGCATGGGTTGTTGCAATGACGCCAAGTCAAAATGTTGTGTTGCGGCAAGGAACCCCTAACGTCAGGAATTTTGTAAACATTACAGTTTAGTCCTAATATGACCTCAAGTTAGCATTAGAGCTTTTGTAAGCTTGTATAAGACCCGAAAATGAATATTTATCATTTTATATACCTATTTTAGTTATATTTGAATGTTTAATGTTGTGAATTGGATCGTAATTTGTTCGTAGTTAGTCTAGCAACGAATATGACACTTATAGTTCGAACCTGACGACCGGTTGAATATTAGGTCTTACCTTCTCAATCTCAAAGAAATTTAGAAATAAAAATACTTATACTAAACTTAACATCCACTCGTGTGGAGGTGCTCCACAAAATATATATATTCTAAGAAATTTTTTTGAAAAAGAAAAAAAAAAACAAACTACATTTGATTAGCTTATCTATACTTTAAGAATTTAACTATTCCTTCAACAAAGAAAACTTCACAAGATTTTAAGCCTGGGCTTTTTTAACATGTAATAATTATACGTTATTCGGTATCATTATTGAAAATAAAGTAGTTAATTAAATTAGTGTTATAAGTCAATTCGATATGAATTTAATTATAAAATTATCAAAATATTTTATTTTAAAAATAATAAATATTATTTGAAGATATTTTTATCTTTTCATATTTTATATAGTCTTTAAATAAAATAACTAAAAATATTATTTAAATACTGAACACAAAATTAATAAATTTATATAAAATCTCCTACTATCCCAGCAATAAATTTTTTGAAATATTTTTATAAATATATTTTTAATATAAAATATTTTTATTTACTCGGTGATAAAATATTAGATGACGTTAGTTTAAAGTTCATTTTTTAAAGTTTAAATTAGCATATCGAATAGAAGACAGCATCTTTTAAATTAATTGGAATTGATAATCTAATTTTAGGTTATTTTAAATTTAATTTGTCAATTTTATAATAATATCAAACTAAAACAAAAACAAAAGAAATTCATCTTGATCTTTATTCCGTTTAGAGGTTGGTGGCTAAAGATAAGGGTAATAAGTCAATAATGATGTAATAAATGAAAGAGATAATGTGTAAGACACTAATGGCAAAAGTAAAATTCACCACTCCAGGGCAATAAGTGAATAATGTTGAAAAGTGAAAGGATAAAGTCTACGCGTTCTGCCAAATACAACTCTTAATCACGCGCCTAAGTTCGAAAGCTCACTCAAATATAAAAAATTTAAATAAATTATAAATTTAAAAATAGGTTTAGTCAAAAAATAAGACTTATTTTCTTAATAAGTTAGATTTTGGATTAAAATTTTTGATTAAATTTCGAGTAGATCTTTAGGCTTGAGTAAATAACTAGACCCGTAAACAAGTATGAGAATATATATTCTTATAAACAAACAAACAAAAAAACAAAATACATAACCCATTACTATTTTAACTACTAAAATTATATTGATTAATATAATAAAATAAAATGGTATTTTTGTTTTAAAATTTAGATTTCACTATATTACAATATTTTGATATTATTCTATAATATGAGATTACAAGATCATCAAATAATTCAAATATTACAATCTCATTTTTAAATGTAACATTACGGCCGTATGAAAAATAAAACTCCACTAATTGAGATGTTCCCTAAACTCTGTAAACCTCTTTAAATTTTAATCGGAATATGAAAAATAAAACCCTAATACGAAAGGTATGAGACCAGACGCCCTAGCAAGTTATTCAACTCATTATTAATAAGAATTATGTTGTAATTAGTTGATAATATATAAAAAGTATACACTGTATTAAACATTAACCGTAGTGGTATTGTAGATAGTCTCAATTCCCAAATAAGGAGACACAGGTCCAGTGAAAAAACAGCAGGCTATGATCAACCAAAGAAATCGTGTTATCTGTGTCTATCTGTGAAAAGCAGGAGACAAAAGAGAGCTTGGGGGTTCCCATTCTAAGCTAAGAAATGGCATGAAATGACAGAACGTGACATGGTTCAACTCTCCCACAACACGACAAACAAAGAGTGAATTAGCCAAATTTTCAAACCCTAAACCCCCAAAGCAAAGCTAAAAACCCACCATGGGTGTTGGTAGGGTTCCAGTTCCCACATAAGTAGCTTCAATCAGATAAATAGCTAATATGTGAAGCTAAACAGCCTTTCCCAGAGCCGGCTGATGGTCTGATTTTTGCTTATTTAGTCCATGGCTCATTGGGTGTAGGTGAAGAGTAAGACAAGAACCTTTGACTAAATGAAGCAAAACAAAAACGATGTGGAAGGGTGGAGTAGACAGTGCACCAATATAGAAAGTGTTTTGACACAAAATCTACGAAATCCTCCTTTTTTGTTCTTACTTTGGCCAGGTTTTAATTAGTTTTAACTTGTATATTAATGGAAAAAAAAATAAATAATAGATCAAGCTTGAAGAAGAAGATCCCTTTTAGATGTTCTCTTATCCCTTTTTTATTTATAAGCCTTTGTAATGATACTCAAATATACTTGTCATAAAATTGAGGATTGATGAAACTTGATAATAATTTTTTTTACAAATAGAATGATTAAACCATAATTTAAACTATTTGTATGATTAAACCATAATTTAAACTATTTGTAGTCAAGTCATTTCGGAATAATTATCATATAGTGATAATAGGATTTTATCTGGTGGTTGCATGAAAAAGTATTCACTCACCGATTTTGAGAATGCCATTGATGCTAACCCATCAGTCACCTTATTATATATCCTATCTGAAGATATAAATAACTTTAACATCCAAGGAAATTACAACATGTTCTTAATAGTACGTGTCACAACTGAATAATGCTGATTAGCTATATTTTCTTGAATCACTTGAATAGCTTTAGTGCTGTCCAATTTGAGAATTATTCATTTCAGCCCAAGATTTTAGGTGAGTTGGAGACATTTCAGAGCTCCCCAAAATTCAACATCAGTAATTGAGCAATGACCAATATTCTTTGAGAAATCAATAATCTACGTTCCATGCTAATTGCAGATTAGACCACCTACAGTAGCATTCCCGAATACTTTACAGACTGCATCATCAGTATTCACTTTATGCCACTTATCATTTGGTGAAATTTATCTAATCAACTTACAAGTTTTAACTTTTGAATGACTTGAAGCTCCCATCAATTCAAAATTTGAACAGAGATAACTTTTCCTCATAGAATAACTTTTTTCAAAACACTTTCATTCTCAATAAAGTCTGTATTAAACACATAATTATTTCTCCATACCTAAAGTTGACAGCAAATAACACCAAAATGGACTTACCATTTAGAAAGATGGCATGCAAAATGCTTAGAATCAGATATATTAATTTTCAACCAACTTTCGAAACTAATAGTGTAGAATTCATCTCTCTTTTCTGACGTGATTATTGAACTCCAAGTTTAATATTTTATAGGTATAATTATAATATTATAGTCGTGAATTCTCTAACAATTAGAAAAATACTAATAAGTGACCGACTGTGTTGAAGAAATTAATTTAATCCAACTTCTATACATCTCCCAAGTTGATTAACCTATAAAATAGGGTCAAGGGAAAGGCAAAAGGACTGACATACGTTTAATTAACTTGACGTTAAAACGATGGATAGGCAGGGAGTGGGCAGAAGGTGTCCGTACTTTCTGGTTTCCATCTTTCCCAAGTGAACTTTCATGATTAATTCAACCCTATCATTATCAACACCTACATAAATCACACTTTCACAACATTAACCAAAATATTTTGCTCAATCATTATACTCATCTCTTCCATTTTTCTATTTTAACATTTCATGAACATAACTTAGTTTTTGTATTTTGTGAAATTTATATATTTAATTTTAAAATTTTAATCATGATTTGATAATAAAAATTAAATTCGTTTAATTAAATTTAATTATTAATCATAAACTATACATATAATTATAAGTTTAGCCCATATTTTTCAATTCAATCATTCTTGTAATACTTTCTCTAGCCTAGAACCTGTGGCGGCTTGGGAAACATCCCTCCATTCTCTGTCGATAGACCCATCAACAAAAGATCAGTAACTCGAAAGGTTTGATTCTAGTCGGCCTCCCATCCTTGCAAGTTAGCTATCTGCTCCTATTGGAAGGTTATCATCCATTATATAGCCACCCATTCTTCTTTTGAGAACACGATTTTTTAAGTCATCAACTTTGCCCCACAACTTAGAAAGAATGATAGAATGTGTATCATCACAAAAAAAATTTTTATACATCCTAATAATGATCTGATAATAAAATTATCATGTTGCCACCAATAAATACGAAACCTCACCTATAAATATCCCATAGCATGATGAAAAAAGGATAAAAACTTAAGCATCCTAGTCACCTTACCCACCAACTTCCTCTGGCTCTATGCCTAACTCGGACCAACTAATCCTCCTCAACATTACCATATCTTCCTCCAAATCTTCTCCTTTTAATACCTCCATTAAAAATTTTAAATTTTATACTTCTTAAATTTTAAAATTTCAATATAAATGCATAATATAAATGCATAAAACAATTGGTAATCTAGGGTTTTTTACTAAAAAATATAAAAAATTAAAAAATTCGAAAATAATACATGAAAAAATGTAATTACGAAAATGGTATGTCAGGGTGGTCACGCCAATCTAACAGGCAGCACCACCCTGACAAACAGTACCAAAACAGTAAAAAAATTGAAAAAAAAAAGGGGACATGTTGGTGCCAGAGGCGGCACCGGTGTCAGCTGCTTTTGGTGCCGATTTGACCCCTCATGCAGAGGGGTTTTGTATTTTTGTTTGGGGGACCATAATATATGGTCCCCAAGCTTCATTTTCGGCAAAGAAGAAGAAGAAAAAGAGAGAAGAAGGGAAGAAGAGAAGAAGAAGAAAGAAAAAGAAGGAGAGGAGGAGAAGGAGTAGGCAGGCTGAGAGAAGAAAAAAGAGAAAGAAAAAGAGAAGGAGAAGAAGAAGAGGGAAGGAAAAAGAAGGAAAGAAAAAGGTAATTTTTTTTATAAATTTGAGTAATTAATGTTAGTTTAATAACGTTTTAGATTTAAATCAGATATAATTTTTATTTTTATTTCTTTCTAAGGTGTTATTTGGTTAAGAAGATATTAAGGTATGTTCGTATTTATTTTATATTTTCATTGAAGTATTAAGCATTTATGTGTAAAGAATATTTTTTGTTATTATTTTATGTAATTTATTTGTTAAGTGTGTGTTTTAGGTTGTTTAAAAGATTTTTTAATTTATTTGACTTATTATAGAATTTTTTATCTTTTATTTTTTATGTGATCGGGATTTTAAACTTTTACAAAAATAGTAAAAATTTAAAAATTAAAAATATATTAATGAAAAAAATACGAGAAGAAATAAAATACTGAAAAAAACTTTATTGGGGAAAGTGGTGGTGACGAGTTTTTGTTAAAATAATATAAAAAATAAAATATGAAAATAGTATAATTAAAAAATAAAATCCGAAAATAAAAAATACGAACAAGGTGCCAAAGTCAGTTACTTATTAAATTAATATAAAAAACTTAAATAATACATTTGAAAGATTTTATGCTAAAATAAAATACCAAAATAATATATTTTAAAAATAATATCTGAAAAAATACGAATAAAATGCTAAAATCAGGATTATTTATTAAAAAATATAAATAATACTTAAATAATACATTTGAAGCATTATGCACTAAAATAATATAAAGAAATAAAATACGAAAATAATATATTTTAAAAAATAATATACTGAAAATAAAAAATTACGAAGAAAGTATCAAAATCAGGATTATTTAGTAAAAACCCTTAATATAAAGAAACAGTTAATTAATACATTTGAATTTTTTTGCTAAAATAATATAAAAATAAAATAAGAAAATAATATATTTTAAAAAATAATATACTGAAAAAAATACGAATAAAGTGCTAAAATCAGGGATATTTATTGAAAAATATAAAAATACTGAAATAATACATTTAAAACATTATGTACTAAAATAATATGAAGAAATAAAATACGAAAATAATATATTTTAAAAATAAGATACAAAAAATACGAAAAAAGTGTCAAAATCAGGGTTATTTATTAAATTAGTATAAAAAACACTTACATAATATACCTAATACATTTGAAACATTTTTGCTAAAATAATATAAAAAATAAAATAGGAAAATAATATATTTTAAAAATAATATCTGAAAAAATATGAGTAAAGTGCTAAAATCAGGGTTATTTATTAAAAAATATTTAAAACACTTAAATAATATATTTAAAACATTATGTACTAAAATAAGGGTTTTAAAATTAAATAATCTGAAAGTAATATATTTAAAAAAAGATCTGAAAAAAATACGAAAAAGTGTCAAAATCAGTGTTATTTATTAAATTAATATAAAAAATACTTACATAATACATTTAAAACATTTTTGCTAAAATAATATAAAAATAATATACGAAAATATTTTACTTATTATCATTTTAAAATAATAATAATATTTGTATTTAAATTGGATATATTTAATTTTTAATGTAGTATAGCAAAAGAAAATGTTGTCGAAAAAATTGTTTGCTATTTTTTATTAAGTTATTCTAATAAATATTTAAAATCTATCAAACAATAAAATTAATAACCGAAATTTATTTTGAAATTGCGAGCATCGTAATGGCTTCATTGATCAATAAGAAACTTTCTCACATATGTGACACGATTAATAATACGGTAATATATTGTTATTTGTTACATAAGGGTTTCATTAAAAAAATCTAAGTAATTTAAGAAAATAAATTATGTTATTATAACTATTTTTGTAATTTAACCTTTATCGGGACTCGTACCGCATATTAAGGCGAGGTAAGAACAAGAGAGGAGACATGGACAAGCATTGGGGGTTACGACCGGAGATATATTGCGGTGTGGGAGAGTCGGATGGCTCGAAGACCTCGAGATGGATATGTCTTCCGATTTGCGCCCATCATTAGAGTACATACAATGGTACTTTAGTATGGGGAAGCCATATTTACTTGGTGGACAGTCGACTATAGTCCCCCCACGACGCGCAAATGATCTAGGGCATACGAGCGATGGCGATATAGAGCCCGATCCACAGCCAGATGCTGAGCATAACCCAGAGCTGGAGCCCGAGGTACAGCCGGAGGCCGAGTCCGAGCGATCGCATTCACATTCGACTGATACTTCTTATCATCCAGATTTGGCAGGCAATGACTATTTTCCGTGCTCGTCATCGCATTCACTTTTGGTCGATACTTCTTATCATCCGGATTTTGCGGGCAATGACAATTTCTCGGGCTCATCGGGCGGATACCATTACTGATTTGATATGTTTAGGTCGTACACCGCAAAGATAGCACCTCTCCCGCCCATATCCACCGTGATTATAGCACCGCCCGGCCGTATCCATCTGCGGTACTCCACTCCCTCTTGGGTTGTATCCACCGCAAAGATGGCACTCCTCCGGCTCAAGTTCATCGATGCCATTCGAGCCATATGATTTTTCTTCTATGTATCGACACCTCACTGCGATCGAAGAGGATGTTGGTCGTCGCGATCACCCACAACGTGAACGTCGACCTCGGCAGAAATATACCCCTAGGACCACACCATCGAACCATCAATTTTAGGGGTTTCTTTGGTTTTGATATTAAAAAGTTTGTATTTTTTGTATATATTTAATTAGATTAATTGAAACTTTTAAACGTGGAACAAAATTTGACCATAACGTAAATTAGATTAATTTGGACATTTTTGAACATTAAAACACTAAAACTTGTATCAAACTTAGTCTTGTAATATAAATTGGAACAAACTTTAAATACATTACAACAGTAATCTAATTTGAACATTAATTAAATTGGAACATACTATTACCGGTATATATAGAGATTTCATGGGCGTATGAAATAGATGATACATATTTAGTTATATATACAAGTTGAGTAAATGTAAACTCAACCTGCACCTTGTTTGTATATGTCAATTTGTTGATTGAGTGTAGGTATTTGGTAAAAATGTTTGGTTATGTGTGCTTCATGAGAATTAAATGATGATTATATTAAGTTTTATTGTGTAATTGACCATGGGATCCATGAAATGGTGAGTTCATGATTAGTTGTAAATGATATTATGATAAATATCATAAGGGTAATTTACCATTTGTTTTTAGTTAATAAGGGTCGGAGCTGTGGAACAGCAAAGCAAGGGTAACTTTAAAGAATAAATTGTACTAATTGGCTAAATAAAAAATTCTAAAAATTTTATGGTAAAAAGATATGTGAGCTTAGTTTCTAGAAAAATTAACGGATCTTAATTTGGAGTTCTGTTGCTCCAGATATAAATAAATTCGTAACTGCAACTCCAAAAAACAGCTTGATAGATTTTTAACAAATAGAGGAATATTTGCAATATAATTTTTTTCATATAAAATAAATACATTACAACATAAGTTCAATTCCTACTTGATCGTGACGATTGTCCGACATGATAGTTTCGCTGCGGGCATTTACTCCGATTATGACCAGCTAACTTGCATAATCCACAACGCGTACCGTCGGATTTCTCCCTAATGTCCATTTCATTACGGATTCTAGTTGATTGCGGACGACCTCTTGGATTCTGCGTAGCCCTCATGCAGGACAAGTTCGAAAGTTATCGAAGGCACTTCCCATGTAGGCAATTCGGGCAGAGGTGGAATTCGTTTTCCCATACACGTAACGTGCGATTGAGTGTGTACACATCTTCGACAAATTGTTCAACATTAAGGTTCACTTTAGCACACGCGCGCAACGACATGCGCATTACGGGTAATGAAGTGTTTGGAATCTCCTACAATCGCATTGTCTATTCCGGAGATCAACTCAGAGGACCTAGGTGGTAGACCGGTCGACGACCAATGGTCTCCGTAACTCGAACGTTTCAAGGCGTCGTGAATATATTTCTACATTCATCGACCTCGCCATCCGACGGTTTGCAACCATTGCATCCCTAATATCTTCGACAAATATGTGTCCCGCCTCAATCTGGTTAACTTGTTGTTGACCCATTCTTGGCATCAAGGTAGCCAACCTGTAGAATGTAGCCGAGAAGACTGTTGAAATCGGAAGGTGTCTTGTTTTCAACAATACAGCGTTGACCCCCTCAACTAAGTTTGTGGTCATTTGACCATAACGAAAGCCCTCGTCAAAACTTTGAGCCCATTGCCACGGCTCTATAGTACCCAACCACTGTCGGAAAGATGTATTTGTTTGACCCTCCATGTCACTCTCAAGTCGAGTCATCATTTGGCGAAAAATGTGTGGCTCTAGCTCATACGCTGTATATGTATTAAGAATAGATAAGTTACAGTATTGCCCTAAAAACTTATATTAAAAGGATAAGGCAATCGTTTACCTATTTTCACAAATTGTCTTTTCCAGTCTGTATTTTTATAATCTCTAATGAAGTTAGCTGCGATGTGACGGATGCAGTAAATGGATCTCCATGGTACACCGGAACGTCTAATGGCGGCAATTAATCCTTTCCCTCTATCAGAGATAATACAAATATTATCGTTGCTAATAACATACCTCCGCAGGTTGGTAAGGAAGAATTCCCACGATTCCATGTTCTCCTTATCTACAATGGCAAATGCTATCGGGAGCACGTTCCTATTGCCGTCTTGAGCAACCGCATTAAGTAAGATCTGTGCATATTTTCCATATAGCCAGGTCCCATCCACTTGCACAAATGGCTTGCAGTGGGGAAATGCGCGCACACATGGATCAAACGTCCAAAACATCCGATGGAAAATTCGTTTTCCCAAGCGTAGTTGGTCATCCGGCCGTAATAAGGTCGGTTCAGAACTCAATAACGGTCCTCGGTGCGTACTCCCGCATAGCGGCTATCCATCCCTGTAGCTCATTATACGACGCATCGAAATCCCCATACAATTGCTCCATTGCCATCTGTTTTGCTATCCATGCCTTTCGATATGACACTCGATCATCGAAATCGTGCTTGTATTTTGACAATCGATCAAACTTTAATGGTCGGCATGTCCTTCACCATTGGCATGATACACGTCTGATAGTTTTAGAATCAAGTTTTCGATGATCTTCATCATACGTGTTGATGTGCATGTGTGAGGCCCAACAAATTTGCGTATCTCCCACATCTGCGAATTTTGAATAAATGCACTCGTACCGCCAATTGCGGCCTTCCCCGACTTCCAACACTCCCAATATATAATGTCGGTTTCGACATCGCAACTTTATAATCTCTGATATATTCATGCTATACCGCTTAATAGCAATACGCACTCTTCTTTACTTTGAATCTACGCCGACGAATAACTCCTCGGGATCGAAATTACTGGCCGATCGGTGAGCGGGAAGTATTTTGGTACTCAAAACTTCGGCTACATGCGCCGCGTCGGGGTCTATGAGCGACATGTGTGGCCCAAGATTATTGTGAATCACAACACGTCGCATCTGGTTCCCGACCGAAGACGCGTTAATGTTTCTATCGTCATTCACGTCTTCATCATCAATATCATCGGGGACATCGTCCACATCGGGATCACTATCACTATCGACTTCTTAATAACAAGGATCACTACTATCGTAACCATCATCACCAACCACATCCATATCGGGTGTAACATTAAGATCGATATCGATCCCACCTATAGTCGATTCACTATCAACGTACGATATTGGAGCCACCATGCACGGTTCTTGAGCTCTATGTTCTTCACCATATGCAGTGAGATTTTCATTTTCCTCCATACCGGCTAACTCAGCAAATAAGTGAATCGGTGTATTTTTGTCACTCCCATTCCCACAGTAAAGAGCGATCATTGTCTCCACGTCTTCGTCGTCTACAAGTTCCATTTCAGTGAATTTGATTGGATCTGTCGAAACTGGAAACTTGTAGAAAAGTTTCGAGATCCTTCTCCCACAACGTCTGACAATTTTTACGTTAATTCTTCCCTTCATATCATCCAACGAGACATTTCTATTAAATCTCATTGCTATTTGTTGCCGACATTCAAATATACATCCAACGGTTGTTGTCAAGATAATTCCATTGAAATAAACGCATACTGAAAAAGCGATTATCCATCTTCAATGCTCAATCATTAAAAAATAAATAAACTTTCTCAAAATAATTTCGAACACCAAATAAACTACTTAAATAAAAAATTTAATTACTCAATATGCAATTTTTGTCATTCATAAGCTCATAGTTTTTCAGTTCTCATTTTATACATAAATAACATTTATCTTTACATTTAACCATTTAAAATCAACCTAAAACGAAGTTTTTACCTAATAATATAAAAATAAAATAAAATACTAAAATAGGTTGTTTGAAAGATTAAGTGCCAAAAGTGTCAAAAATGGTACTTAATCTTTCAAACAACTTATTTCGCTATTCTTTTATTTTTATATAATATGGGTAAAAATCTACCTAAAACACATATAAGAAAATAATATATTCTTTACATAACATAAATAGGCTTTTTAGGTTTTTTAACAATAATAATAACTAACAATAATTATGATTTTTACTAACAATAATAACAATATTCATAATCGACAACAAAAAATAATAAAATCAACAATAATAATAACAGCAAAAGCACATTAACAATATAAAATTCATTATTTAAAAAAAATTATACCTTCTTTTTTCTTCTCCTTCTTTTCTTCCTTCTCTTCTCCTTTCTTTCCTTTTATTTTCTTCTCCTTCTTCTTTGAATCTTGCTCCGGGTTCTTGGTTCGCTTGGTTTTATAGTGCTTAGGTCTTTGCTGTGAGACCTACACAACTGGTGCCGCCTCTGCCAGAGGCAACACTGGTGCCGCCTCTGGCCCCCACATGTCTAATATTTTATTTTTTTTTCGTTTTTCAGCTTTTTTTTTTATTTTCAGAGTTTTTTTACTTGTTTTGGTCTTGTTTGTCGTAGGTGGTGCACTTTGTCGAGTGGCGTGACCACCCTGACTATACCATTTTCGTAATTACTTTTTTTACTGTATTATTTTTAAATTTTTAATTTTTTTATATTTTTTAGTAAAAACCCGGTAATCTATTAATTACTTTTTAATGAGAAACATAAAGATATAATAAGCTAAAATGGTTCAAATATATGGTAATATTTTATTTAAATAAAAACACTTGTGATCGTACATACAAGACACGTCACAAATTTAAAAAAGTTTAAAATCTTGTTCGATAATGTACCGTAGCAAAATTCTGAAAGGAAAAAAAAAAAAAATGAGAGCTGGTTACAGAGCTGAAATGGGAATCATGGCAGACAGAACAGATTGCATGGAGCCTAAGGTTAAACATCTGACTCTCTCGTTCCATTCACGCCGCCAAAGCTCACCTTGGGTTTGAAAAAGCATTTAATGGATCCTCATTATTAGAAATCTCCCATTCCAATATTCATCATTGCAGTGATTCCCTTAGCCAAAATGGTGAAACTTCCCTACCAGTACCCCCAGCCTTTCTATGCTTTAAAAACCCTGAATATAATATATCTTCTATTTTGTTTTCATCTTCTCGTGTATTCTTTATCCTCCCAATTTTTCCTTCCACAAAATCATCCTATTTGACTTGTCCATAAAAAGAATTGGCTTACTATCCAAAAAAGTTGGTTCCATTATCTCCTCCTCCTTCTTCAAGGGGTTTCAAAGATGTCAGCTGCTTCATCTTCTATGGGGAAAACCTCAAATCATAAGCCATTGGACCCTTTTGCTAAAAGCTACCAACCTCAAGGTCCTCAACCGCTAAATATCTATTTTCCCCCTGAGTCGCCTTATTACTTCCATTGCCATCCTCCTCCAAGCTTTCATTATTTAAATATATATAACTCAGGAAAGCAGCCACTTCCATGGATTGAAGTGTTCAATGCCCCAAAACATATAAACTATGGGTCTGAAGGGATTGTTGGGAATAGGAACAAAAGTAAATGGAGGTTACTTCCTCCACGGTTGAAGTCGGCGAAGGAGTTTCCAATGCATAGGCAAGAAGTTTGGGTCAAAAAAGTGAAAGCTGGTTCAAATCACGCTGAGGAACAAGCCAAATTTGATGGAAAGACTTCATTAATGATCAAAAACGTCCCCAATCACTTTCAGTAGTTTCTCTTTTTCTTTGTCATTTTCATTTACCCTTTTTATGTTTTCATGCTACTAATTTCCCATGGAGTCTTGGCATACATGATCCATCTCTATCACTATCTTTAAGTTTCCCTGGGGTTCATAAATGAACCATCTGGTAATGGTCTCTGCAAAAGCTGGGGTCTTCAGTTTTTGTTGTCTCTTTCTGTCTACGATATGAAAGTAGTGTATGCATGGATCATTTACTCCACCATAACATGACATCGTAAAGTTCGCCATTAATGTAACTGCATGTTCATGTTACAATGTTTTGTTTTTAATTGACATTGTACACATTTTTCTTTTGATAAAATGAAACAGAAGGATTGATTTGCAGCGCGTGTTGGATGATCACTGCGGGACAGAAAATAGAAAAGCTCAACCGGGCTCTTATTTCTGCAAATCTGAATATGATTTCCTTTATCTTCCAATGGATTTTGGGTGATCTTTTCATTTACTTCTATGGGATTATTGAGTTATCTTTCAATTTTATCTTGACCCTAATACCATTATTTTCCTTCAGGTTTCACTTAAATCTGGGATTTGCATTTGTTAATTTTACGAGTCCTGTTGCTGCATTGAGGTTTTATAAGGACTTTAACAACCGAGAATGGAGCTCTAGACTTGGCAGGAAGAAAATCTGTGAAATTAGTGTTGCCAAATTCCAGGTAATATTAATCATTTTCTATCATTTGAACTTTGAAAGTTTAAAGAACTAAACTAAAAATGGTAACTTTGTAGTTTGAAAAGTATCTCTTATGGCTTAGAAATAGTGATTTGCTTTATTTGAAGTTTTTACCTGGTAACAATGAAATTGGTTCCTCTTCAATTTCTTTCATGACTCGATATCTTAAATACTTCAGGGTTTGATTTTCATGCCATATTCTTTTTGATTGAAAAATTTTTCCAGGGAAAAGATGCATTGAAAGAAAATTTTGAGCACTCTTACTTCGCGTGTCATACAAACAAGTACTTGCCAGTGGTTTATACCCCACCACGGGATGGTTTCAACCGCTCTAACCCAACTGTTGTTGGCAGACGAATCCACGTAACTGCGACACCAAAGGATCAAAAGGTGATGATCATGACCCAAAGGAAGAACAAAAAAGAAGCTTGACTGACTTCCCTTTTTGCTCCATGTTCTACATTATTTAGGTTTAAGCTCTCTTTATAAACTTTTGGTCGATAATCTTAGGCAATATATATAGTGCACCAGTACTTCATATGATGCATGTGGACCCTTGTTTTCATTCTCTCCCCCGATGAGATGAGCCATCGGGGGTGAAGTGGAAACATAGATCCTTTTTCACCAAATATGATAGGGTTTGCTTCCTTTGTTTTCATTGTCTCTCCCTAGGCGGATTTCATGGCTGTTGTTGGTGTTGAAGGTCTAGGGTGAAATGGAAACATGGGTTAGGGTCTTTTTACATGTAGCTTGTCTCAATGTTAAGTTTTTCGATGCCTTCAAATGTGTTATCTTATGTTATTGAATTAGCATAGCATGAGCCCCAATTCCCTTGTGATTTATGCTTTTCCTATGCATTTGGTAGTTTAAGGATCCAAGTCTTTCCCTCTTTTCCTTTAAAAGAAGCCTTTACATAACTATGTTAGGCTATTTTGTGCTTTGAGATTTGAGTATTAGCATTGGTTTGTCCTATATTATTAACAATTTTAGTAAATATATTAAGATAATTAAGATGATAACTATTAAGTTTTATTATTAAAATGGTAAAATTTGTGTAACTTAGGCGTTTAAAATTATATCAAAATTTGAATGTTGGATAAGAAGTTTAATTTTTGGATAGGTTGGGGTATGAGTTATGGTAAGTGATATGGTTTCAAGGTTGTCACTAGTATTCATACAGAAGTGAAAACACAAGTAAATTGGTAAATGGTAATGCAAAAGTGAAAACATAAGAATAAATTTAAGTAGACTGGTAATGCAATTTGGTGTAGCTATTACTTTTAAGAGTGTGTGTGGGAAAACATATATTTAGAGAGTGTTGTTGGCGGGGTGGAAAAATGGAGCGATGGGAGGAAGAAGTCAAGTGTGGAAAAAGAAAATAAGAGAGAATTATGTTGTATCTTAATGCGTAAAAATTAATTTATGTTTTTATGTTTTTTAAATAAGTGGTTGAAAATAAGAGAAAAGGTACATATTAATTTAAGATTATGTATTTTTAAATTTTTATTTTTAATTCTATTAAATAATGGATGAAATTAAGCACATGAAAATAATTATTTTTTCTATTTTTGTTTTTCAGTTTTTCAATTTTTCGGCTTTACTTGACATTAGTAAAACTTTCCCAAGCATTTGTTGAATAATAATAAATTTATGAACGTATATACTATTCATACATATCGACATGCCTCATTAGATAAGGTTTATATTTATCTTTTAGCTTTTATAATGATTTATTTGAGATAAGTTTTGAAGGTAATTTATCCAAAACTATTATGCTAAATTCAGTGAAATAATGAAGAAATTAAAAATTAAAAAGATTGATAATAAATCTTTTACATGAAAAATCTCTTCAAAAAAATATAAAATTAAAAATTATAAGTACAGATAATTTTACTAAAACGGTAAAATTAAAGAATATAAAAGATGGAGAAACTTGAATATTTTTTAGAGCGAAAAAAATGATATAGGCTAAATTTGTAAGTTAAATAAAATTGAAATAATTTACACTAATCAGAGTTCAATAGTAAACTAAAAATAGAGTTTAATTGACAGAAAAAAAGTTAAAAAAATATGAGGTATAATTTCGTAAATTTTCACATTGACTCTTATTTTTAAAACACTTTTTCAGCCAAAACCTGTCATGGACTTATCTTGAACTACACAGGATATTAGCTGAGTCGAAATTGTGTTTCAAAAGTAGAAGACTTTTAGTCTTCGACTTGTGCATTGTCAAATCGAAATTGAGCTAAGTCTGATTTTCACGAATGCAGTGTGTTATCTTTTCAAAATTTACATACAAACAAGAACCTCTCTTATACGAAACGGTAATACATTTTTCCCTCCTATGACCAAGTTATCTCACTTCAAATGAGTCAATTTCACTGGTTATCGTTGATCTTTCCAAAACATAAAGACAGCCAATTATTTTATTTTTCATCAAAATGAGTGTAGCGACCTAAAAATTTCGCTTTGGTCACTAATTGAAGCGATTTATTAAAAATTTAAAAATCGACTTTTGATTTTAAAAAAGGGAGTCGCCACTGATCCTTTTTTCTAGGTGTGATCGGACACCTAATAAATCCTATTTTTTTTGTAAAAGAAAATTTATTTTTTAAACAAAAAGAAGGCCGAGTTTAGGTCTACGTCAAAAGCCAGAGAAAAAATAGGGTTCAGGAGTCGGTTACGCACGAGAAAGGTATTAGCACCCTCGCGACGCCCAAAATTGGTATCTCGTTAAATATGTGTTGTCTTAATTTTCAAAAATGCGAGTTCAATGTAACATTTAATCATGATCCGACCAAAACACGAGAAATTTCAAGTTTTTGGTTTTTTTGAAGGATGTCTCGTTTTTAACACGAGCTAACTTGATTCACGCAACATAACGATGAAATCACAGACTTAATGTTAAAATCGGTACGTTGCCTTATTTATAAAAATGTTTCTAAAATAATGATAAGAAAAAAAACCGGCGATGTTATTGTAACAAAAACTCATAAGTAAATAAACGATGCAAAATAATAAGATGATTAATAAAAAGTATTATAATATAATATTAGGATATTAGAGTCATAATAAATAATATTTACAAGAAAAAAGTAAAAATGTATTAATACCATAATAAAATAATATATTATAATAAAAAATAACAATATGTACAAAAAGATATATACATACCAAATAATACATAATAATATTAAAATAAAATAATAAGTAACAATAGTGAAAATAATAAGTATAATAATGAATATAATGATATATAAAAATAATACTATATAAAAAGTATATATATATACACGTATAATAAAATATATATTAATTTTAAAATAAATATAATAGGGTAAAAATAGATATAATAATAATATGTACATAATATGGTATTAAAATATATATATATATATAATATAGTATTTAAAAATGTATACATAATATATATTAGGAATAATAATAATAGTAAAACAACCATTAATAATGCTACATGAATAGATATACATAGTAATAGTATATACATAACATAGTTATTAAAATATATACGTAAGATAATATGTAAGAAAAATATATAAATAATATAGTATTAAAGATATATACATAAAGTAGTATAAAAATATATAACTAATGATATTAACATATATACATAATAATATATAAAATATAATATAAAAAATGTATATATATAAAAATGTATACATAATATAGTGTTAAATATTTACATAATACATAATATTAGAAATAATAATAATAATGTTACAAAACAATTATTAATAATACTTCAAAATATATACATATATTTGTTAAAATAAATACATATTAATATTAAGATGATGATAATATTAAAATAACCATTGATAACTTTACATATAAATATATATATACATATAAGTGTAATAATAGTATTAAAATTAATATTAATAATAATGATAATAATATAATAATAGTAGCTATAGTAATTGATAATAGATAGTAAAAGGAATAAAATGATAGTAATAATAAGAAATTTAATAAATAAAGTTATAAGAATAATATAAATAATATTTAAAATAAAATAAAATAGCAAAGATAATATAAAAATCAACTTAAATCTAAAAAAGACTAAATTCGGAACAAAAACGAAGTTTTGGGGCAATTTTAAAAAGAAACAAAAAGAAAAGGACTAAAAAGCGATATGCGTGTAACTTGGGAGGACCAAAAGCGCAATATTCCCTCATCCTAAAACGCAGCGCATGGCATAGGACCAGATCACAAAGCGCCACAAATTTCGGGGCCAAATTAAGAAATATTAAAAATTTAATTACGAAAACATAAAAAGGCGGAAGGGCCATTTGCGCAATTAGACCCTTAAGTAAAAACACGCGGATCCTTGAAGCGGGTCAGGTCAACACGCGGGTTAGCTCCAAAACGACGTCGTTTTGGGGTTAAAAGGCAACCCCCAAAACGACGTCGTTTTGAGAGGCTATAAAAGGCTAAATTTTTTCAAAAAAAATTCATTTGCAGCAGAGTGAAGAAAAAAAAAGAGAGGCGAGGGGGAGAGGGAGGATTTCCGGCCAGAGGGTCGGTCACCGTCCGGTCTCCAGACCGTCGCTGGCCGTCGCCGCCAGCCACCGGACACTGTGGCCGGAAAAGGTAATTTTTTTTTATTTTTTTATTTTTAAATATATATATATATATATATATATATATTTGTATATGTTTATAGTAGGAAAAGAAAAAAAAAAGAAATCGATTAGAAATAAAAAAAATCACCTTTGTTTCCGATTTTGATTTTTTGTTTTCTGGTTCTCTGATTTTGGGTTCGTTCTTCTAATTTTGGTAATACTCTATCACTGTTTTTTGTGTTCTTAAAAATTGAATATATGTATTTTTCAATTGCCAAAAATCTCCTCTTACAAAATGTTTAGATCTGGCTTTTATAGCCTTTACAAGTTCTTTTTCTACTATTTTTTGTCCTTTCTCTTTATTGTCTTGCAGGTGCAACTTGTTAGAGTTCGGTGGCTGACATGGGCGGTACTGAGGTGACTGGTGGTGCAGGCGGTCAGTGGGTAGTTAAGTGGCTAGGGTTTCAGCTTTTCTAAAACCCTAGTTTGACTAATGGGCTAATTGGGCTTGGGCTAGGTAGTTAGGTTTTTGGGCCTTTGGGATTTGAATTGGGTTAAATTTGGGTTTGGTCTTGGGTTTATTTGTATGGGTTTAAGTTTAGTTGCAATGGTTTATTTTTGTAAAAAGCCCCTAGGGTTTCAGCTTTTCTGAAACCCTAGTTTGACTAATGGGCTAATTGGGCTTGGGCTAGGTAGTTAGGTTTTTGGGCCTTTGGGATTTGAATTGGGTTAAATTTGGGTTTGGTCTTAGGTTTATTTGTATGGGTTTAATTTTAGTTGTAATGGTTTATTTTTGTAAAAGGCCCGGGCTAATTTGGGCTTCTACAATAAGAGCTCTACGGGATACTTTAATGTTGCTTGACTCGATGCTAATTCTACAACTAGTTGAGTCTAAAATGAGGTTTTTCTTTAAGTCAGGCATATGTTTGACATTTGACAGTGCCCTGATTGTCTTGACGTACATCTTGACTTGAACAGTACCAACACCGGTTTTTTTATTAGATGAGTCATTCCTCATGCGCACAACTTCACCTTTAACTAAATTGTATGTGGAGAATCAGTCCCTATTGGGACACATGTAAAAAGAACACCTCAAATCCAAGATCTATTTGGATGTAAGCTCGGAGCTTTCACTTTTTGACACAAACAAGATATCATTACCCTTGTCATTGGCCAAATTAGCACCAGCTAAATCCTCCTCATTGCTCTCAATAGTCCTTTTAATTTGCAATTTGTAACAATCTGCCTTGACATGATCTAACTTCTTACAATAGCAAAACCTCTTGTCTTGCTTACTTGATGCTACCAAAATCGAGGCTTGCTTATCTAACCTATTATCTGAACCAAGCTCATTATCGAGTTTGTTTTTGCTCAACAGATGACCCTTTATATCATCGAATGAGAGGTTATCCCTACCATAAATCAATATTTCTCTAAAAGCCTTGTATGAAAAGGGTAAAGAGCACAAAATAGTATAGTCTGACATTCATCATCAATTTGAACTTCAACGTTCTTTAAGTCATTCGAAAGAGTAATAGATTGATTAATGTGATCTTTTAAAGTGCTCACCTTCGTTCATGTGAAACTTGTACAATCGTTGTTTCAACACTATTCGGTTAGTTAGAGACTTAGTCTCGTAGAGGGTTTCTAACCTTTTTCATAAGGTGAACGTCGTTTTCTCCATCAAAACCTCTTATAACACATTATTTGTTAAACATAATTGAATCATGGATTGAGCCTTCTTATCTAAGCTATCATATTTTGATTTATCAATGTCTGCAAGCTTATTCTCTGTGAGGACCTTTTCAAGATCGCCCTGAATCAGAATTGTCGTCATCCAAATTTGTCACATATTGAAATTAGTGATACTATTGAATTTTATCAATATTAAACCTTATTGTTACCATCTCTAAACGGGTTGATTGCAAAAATCAAACTAACTCTGATACTAGTTTGTTGGAGATAAACACAATTAAGCAATGAACAAGTAAAAAAACAAAGAAATTGAAAAGATTGAACATAAATATTTTATGTGGAAAAATCCCTCTGAAAAGGATAAAAAATCATATGCAAAAATAATTTCACTAAAACGGAAAAAATAAAGAGTACAAAAGATAGAGATAAAAGTAAACTAGAAACTCGAAATAAGAACCATCAAAATATAAACACAAAATTCTCTAAAAGCTCATAAATATTATGAGTTATTTTTCTAGGGTGGAAAAAGGGCATATTTATAAGCTAAATTTGTAAGTTAAAGTTTAAGTGGGAAACTAAAAATAGAGTTTAACTGGGAGAAGAAAAGTAAAAAAAAAAAAAATATGAGGCATAACTCCAAACTGCTTGAAATGATCTAATAAGTTGCCTCATTTAGTGAAGATGTGTCTTTTTGGAGAGTATCGTGTTTATTTGTTAATATTTTTTTGTATTTATTTTATAAGCATTATTTGTAAGATTTAAATTTGGGCGAGTGGTCTAAGCAAGTTAGGACTATTTATCGGAATTA
This sequence comes from Gossypium arboreum, assembly GCF_025698485.1. Taxonomy (NCBI): domain Eukaryota; kingdom Viridiplantae; phylum Streptophyta; class Magnoliopsida; order Malvales; family Malvaceae; genus Gossypium; species Gossypium arboreum. Next base: position 136,732,182 of record NC_069075.1, read on the forward strand.
CAATTACTTAAAAGTAAATTGGGTTATAACCAATAGATGGTTGGATTGACTGTTGAATAAATCATTCAATGAACAAAGCTTCATAGAATAGGATTGCTTTCGAATTGCATTAACAAACATTGTGCTTATCTCTCATTATTTGTTCTATTATTTTTTCTGGTTATTATATTATTCAAATTTGTGTTTAAATATAGTATTAAGATAGTAATTAGAACAAGATGCAAACTGACTAGTTTGTTTCAAGAAATTTTCAAAAACAAAACATTTTTTAAATTTAACTCGTCTATCTTAAATTCTTTGATGTATTGCATTGAATAGACAGATAACTCACATATATCTCATGTTGTTTTACGTAGAAGATAATTATAAGGTTATATAAAGTTAAAAATTGTCAATAATAAATTTGATGCACAGATAAATTGTAGTTTGTCACGAGGGCCCAACTTCTTGTTGAGTACTAAAAATCTCGTCTTTTAACATTTTTGACAATTTTTGCGACAAAACCATTTAATCCCCATGAAAGAAAGCATAAATCATATGCTAAAAATCAAACTTTAATGCATGAATGAAGCCCAAAACAGGAGGTAGAAAATAAAGTCTTTCCCTGACCAACAACTTCCTCTTTCCCTCTCAGTTTTGGCAAAAATCCGAAGTAGTTGTGGCAACAGGTGTGCCAACGTTATGTGCAACATTCTTCAGCTCATAATAGAATAAATGAGTCTAAACACATGAAACTACTCACTTATCACAGAGCATATGTAATAAGATAACAAACACAACAACCATCAAATCAAAGGAAATTTACTCCCCTTAACAACAACAATAATACAAGTTTGTCGTAACACTTTCTGCAAAAATTGTGGTACCAGATGTTCTAACTTATTCTGCAACAAGTCAGATTTACTATTTTTCGCTTACTCCACTCTCCCCTTGTCAATTTGCATCAACAAGAGTTGTAACTTGTGGAACAACATAAACTTTTTCCACGAATCTTAGATGGAGTATTCAGTAAGGTTGATATGTCTTCAATATTGTCAACGCGTTGTAACTTCGTGCTTTACTTGTGCATCGATCTTTTGTTGATGTTTAAATTTGATGCTTTACTTGTGCATCAATCTTTTGTTGATCTTTAAATTTGATATGTGGTTGATTTTTTTCTCACTCTTTTTTTTTTAAAAGTTCTTTTACATGAGGTTTCAACATTTAAATTTGGCTCTTGAGTAGCTTATAACATAGAGGTTTGATTTGACCTGTAATGCCGCAATAATGACATGTAAGTTTACATTTCTTTTTATTGCATACTTCTTGTTAAGATATTGTTCTTTTAAGATGTGGTAATATGAAATTGGAGCATCTCTAGTATTACTCACCTTCGATTATTAATCAACTTATAACAATGAGGTCTAAAATGCCCGACCTTTCCATAATAATGACATGTAGGTTATCGAGATTTATCTGTCTCATAGGAAGTAACAACATTTTCTTAAGCCTTAGGAGAAGAGATTTTCTCACCATTATCAATATAGCATAGAAGAAGAGATTTTCTCACCAAGCTCGGATCTCCATCATTTGTCGTTAAATCAGCTTAATTTTTTTTTTTATATGTGCTCCTCTTCACCTATAACTCTTTCTTGGTCATTGGGATCAACGGGCAAGTCAACAGACTATCTCCAACTCTTTGACCCAAATTCAAACCTTTTTTTTGCTTTGATGTTCTCTTCTATTTTTTTCAGATTTTTCTTTGTTAATAGTCTGATATTTGGCTCAATGTGGTTTTTTTGTGCTTATTGATTGTTGTTTGCTTGGGTTTTTAGTTGATTTGAATATAGGTTTATTTGGTGAATGAGTGATGTTATTGGTGAATGTGACATTGTTTGCTAGTATCAGATCTTGGGAAATGTTGTTGCAAATTGAAAGTTGGACTAATGATTGTTGCTATGATAATCTTCCATTATTTTCCTATTCTCTTGTTTAGTTTGATAGATGATGAGTGACTTATTGAATCTACTTTCTTTTCTTATAGTTCCAAGAAAAAATGAGACTTATTTTTTAAATTTATATTAAACTAACTATTTGAATCATGTCCATTAAAAAGTGCGGATGAAGCTTGAGAGAGGAAGTGTGCTTTAGAGAGGGTGAGTTGAGAGAGACAGGCGAACAATGAGAAGAATGGAAAAAATAAGAAAAAAAATATGGGAAATAAGGGAAGAAAAAAAAAGGAAATGAAGTAGAAAAAGATTTAAAAAAAGGTTAAATTTTTTAAAAAAAATTTATTTAAATGTGATGAAGTGGATGACACGTCAGTATTTAACGGCACAATTTATGTCACATTAGACTTCCATATACCACTAACGTCGAATAATGACATAATGATAAAAAAGTTACAAATCAATAAAGTTAGTGATCAAAACATAATAAATTAAAGTTCAGTGACTAAAACATAATTTAAATCATGCATAAGTAGTTTTATAGTCTACCAAAAATTAAATTTGGGAATAGGTGATGCGAATGGTATAGATGAAATAATGAGATATCATCCTGAATAAATTTATTTTGCACACACTTAATTCTAAAATTTGTCTTAAATTTTGTGTGCTAGAGAACAAAATTTATTTATAACAAAATAACATATATATATATATATATTTTAATTATTTTGAAATAATGAATCAAAGTTGTAGAAACTAGAAAATAACAAAACAAGCAAATTTGCTTCTTTTTTATCCGTTGAATAAGTTAATTAATACCATAAGCACAAATAAAAGAAGGTTAATTTTGTCCTACCAATTTCTTTTTACTTTCCATCAGTACAGGAAAATAGTTTTTCCACCAATTATCAATGAAATCACTTTCTCTTATTTTTTAGAAAGTAACTTTTAAGAGAATGTTACATTCCAATGAAAGTAAATTAATATTTTCTTGTCAAACAATAAAATCACATTCCAACTAATTAAATTCCTTGGAAAGTGATAACATTCCGTCATATCAAATGGCCTCTAAGTTCTTTACTATGAACATATAAGCCCTTTTTATCTTCATGACTTCAAATAATTTTAGAACCATCTCTATTTCATGTAATTTTATCTTCAAGCCTTTATATTATCACCGAACTTGTATCCTTAATTTTAAGTCTCATGTTTGGAAAAGGATTCTTTCAAAACATGCTGCCAAGTTATCTTACGTGGAATTGAACTTTTCTATCTTGGAGTCTTCTAAATGTATTGCATCATGTAGATAGATATTGTATAAATATCCAACTTAAAAGATAAGAATACATACAAAGTTCAAATTTGTCAATGATAAAACTAATGCAGAGACGAGTTGTGGCTTGTCATGTGGGCACAACTTGTACCATAAGTCGTAGTGTAGTAGTGTAGTAACAATTAAATTGTCTTTTTAAAAATTTATCTATATATGGTGTTTAGGCTAGTTATGGTCTTTTTAAGAGATTATTTATAATCCAAAAGAGAAATTAGTTTATTCTAACAATTTATAATTTATTAAAAATAAAGTTGAAAATTAAAAAATAGGAAGAAAAAAAATTGTTTTTTAGTGAGCTCAGTACGCGATACCATAGAAAAGCCGTAACATTTTTGTAAGGAAACCAGGCTTAAAATCTTCGTGTATGCATCTTTTATTGGAGTTACCAATCTTTGCCTCTGTAGAGTTGTCTCACTTTCATCAGATATACCTTTTAAGTAATCTGTGCTCTTTAGATTTCCCAGCAATTGAACTGATGATAAAGGGCATTATTCAACTGTTTGCGTCTGCAAAAGATAAGCTCAAACTGGCCACTTTATGCCTTTGATTCGCAGCTTCCATAGCAACAAACTTCAGCTTGGCCAATCGATATAAATAAATGGGTCTTTGGAATTAAAATCGGGGGGAGTTTCAGACTCTAGGTGCTCAATGCGGGTTATACAGTAGCGCATGCATGCCGAACCTAATAGAAAACCATATCAAATGGCATCAAAAGAGCTGCCTACATGACACTTACAACTTCTATTGTGTTGACAACCTGAAAATAAAGTAATACTATCCTCGGTAGTTTTAGACCAATTTTTATAATGTTCATGTAAAAGTAAACAGGAAGCATCTTGGCAGTGCTAGAAATTAATGATTGACGATCACATAACAGTAAGACATGAAGAAATGGCAGATGGTACGACATCAAATCCATGTTCTAAAAGGATTCCATAAATAATAGCTAAAGGGTATTCAATTATTCCACCCAACATAAGAAACTTGAACCAGTTAGGTTAAACAATATGCATAATTGGATTCAATTCAAGGGGGGAAAGTTATTGAGCTGATATAGCAGGTCTAATTGAAAATTTTCAAAATAAGTTGCAACTTAAGGCGAGAAATTAGACCTAAGCATAAGAAGCTCTGTGTCTTTCTGAAACAGCAGTTAGTCCCTTTTTTGCGGTCCGGGAATTGGTTTTTGTGCGCTGTCCTCGGCAAGGCAATTTATCCTCGTGCCGGATCCCTTTGTAGCATTGAAGACCTTTCAATCTGGTTATGTCCGCATTGATGCATCGCCTCTAAATTACCAAAGAAATGTATAACATTTGAGAACGCAAGTTTTATCAAGCAAGTAGAGAAGAGAAAAAAGTTCATACCAAATCTTCTCCAATGATGTATGTGGAAGAGACGTGCTCGCGAAGAGCCATGAGTTCTCTTCCTGTCAATTCCCTAGTGAGTTTGTTATCTATATTGAGCTCGCTTAAGATCTGGCGAGCTCTGCTACGACCAATTCCATAGATGCTCTGTAGAGAAACTGCAATGCGCTTGTGGTCTGGAATTTCAGCACTTCCCACACGAATGCCTTGTACTCTTATTCCATGAAACTGCATGAAACAGTGAAAGAACAAAAGTTCCCAGCAGGTACCATAAAACATATAAGTTCTTTTTTTCTGAAAACAAATGAAACCCTGATTTCAACTATCAAACCGAGTTTATCCCAGATGAACTGTATACTTGGCCTACACAAATGCACAACATAACTATAAGATCCTATCAGGTTTGTTGCAGTTCAACGGGAAAGAAAAAAGAAACCCAATTTAACAATAACACCATTAAACTGATATAAAAGTCTTGACTGGTTAATACCAAAATCTAATTTACATATTGTTTTGAGAAAAACATTTACTTCCTAGATTTCAACATGTTAATGGAACAAGGACAAAAAAATATCAAAACCAACTTCTAATTTTCCTTGATTAAAAAGTGTAAATGGAAAAAGACTAATAGAAACAGACAGATCCATGAACCCAGAAACCCAAAGCTGATAAACACTAATTAGGAAATCATTAGTTCTAAAAATGATATAATCCTAATCCTTGGCAAGAGGTCAATGGATGAAAAAAATTCTTAAGATCGTAAATATTATGGATATCGAGAAATAAGGAGAGGCACTGACCGTCATGGTTTGAAGGAGGCGATGACCGACATCAGATAGTGTTCCGACAGAACACCGTAACCCCAACATTCTTAGACGCTGAAAGAGTTTAGATTTGACGAGAATCAGAGCCTGCAACTTTGGTAAGAGGGATTTTTGCAAGGGTTTTGTTTATCATTCAGGACTTTGGGAGTTCAAAGAGCAAAGATCCACTTGGGCTGTTGAGTCTTGGGAGCGCCGATGAAAACTTAAAGCATTGATCTGTTTGTAGTCTTGCCCTATAGCCCAAACCTTTTGGATAAGCCCGAGATTAGTCCCTCTCCTGGGCTATGACGGCTAAGTTTTGACATGTCTTTGCCATGCTAATTACAATGGAATAGTATGAACTTTATTCACTTATATATATATATATATGAGTTGAAAAGAACGACCAAATAGTTTACTTTATGATTTATTATTAGTTATTTAAATGTTATTATATTGTTGTATTTTTCCTTTATAGTAAGTATTTTTATTAAATATTTTTATTTTAAGTATGAATTTTAAGTTTATGGTGATATTTTAGTGATTAGGATTAGTTGGAATGTTATATATTATTTTTAAGTGTTTGTAAAATATATAGTTTATTTTTCAGTTAATGTTGTTAGTATATTGAGATATTATTTAAATGTTATTATATTGTTATATTTTAGTTTATTGGAATATTATTATAATTTAGTTTATTTGTTATGTTGTTGTGAAATTTAGGGTATTAGAATAAAAAGTTAATATATATGATATTGCAAATTATGTTGTTTTATTACTTGGGAGTTAAATTACAGAAACTCTAAAGATGGCCACTAGTGGAAACTTGTTGAGATTTAAGGATACATATATTTCTACACGTCAACATGAATCAGTAAAATCTCGTAATTGGAAACTTCTTCGCATGCCAAATATTGTTTTATCTTAATTTTATATTAGCAAGTTTTTTTTTTTTCAAAAAACTGGAAATAATCAATATATTTGTTTAATTACAAGTACCATTACAGGCATAACATCCAACATCGAAATTTGGGTATCGAGGAACTCATACAGCCATGGAGTCATATCTCAATGAGTTCGAATTTTACAATCTGACTCGTGCTCGATATTAGAAAAGGATTCATGCATTGGTTATGGTGTTGCAGGTTTGAGATGCACGTATTCCATTTTCTATGTGGAGAATGCACAATCACATTTGAGGGCATGATTCTACAACTTGGCCTTTCAAATTGAGAACCATGTTGCCAAAAATGATGTAATTTATAAGATCTACAACATGTACTTCGGCAAGCATTTGGAAAGCAAATACGCAAAAGTTCTTTGTTTGAATATGACATAGTTAGAACAAAATTTTGTAATGAACGATTGATCAAGTCTCAACAAATTATGCTCATTGCAAAATTTACGGTTGATAGGAGAGATGCTAATGTCTGATAAATTTGGTAATTTATTTCATGTGGCATATCTCCCATTGTTAGCCTATCTACAGGAGTGTAGGGGTTACAGTTGGGGTTCAGTTGCCTTTGCATTTCTATATCGGGAGATGTGTCTATTAGGATTTAGTGTTTTAAGTGTAGTTTATTCATCATTTGTACTTATAATTGTATGAAAAGACTGACTTAAATAAAATCCCACTATTCACTTTAATGTTGTTTGTATTTGTCATTGACAGTTTTTACACATAAAGCAAAATGTAAGCAAACATTGACTCATTGATGACCTAATGTTTAACTAATACTAAGTTGTATTATGTGGTCAGATTGTAATGCGAGAAGATACCTTATATTAGCAGGTAACCTAAAAGTTCCATCGTCTGATAAATTGACATTGAGAAAATCGATTAAAGGACAATATGTCGCTATCAAGTCCAAGAGAGATACATTATCTAGGGTATCTGAGCGGTTGACTCACAAAAGATAGAAACATGAATGTAATTGTCTGAATTAACAAGACCCAAGTTTAATTAATCCTAGGTCCATTTATGGATTAATTCATTTGTGGCATTCATAGTATAACTTACCTCAATATTAAGTGACTTACCTCAATCCTGAGTAAGTTGAATTATCTAATTTTTTACTAATTTTGCATTTCATCTCCACTAACATGATGTCATTTTTGAACATTATGTTAATCAAACTTTTAGACTCAAAGATTACACTGAAATTCGTATCACGAATTCGACTATTACAATTCACCGCAGCATAAAATTTATTACTATTTTTTATAGAATTCCTATATATAATATCGATTTAAATTAAAAAATTAATTAATATATAACGAGTAAAAAATAATATTTTCCTCACTAATATAATATTTTTAACTAAAACATAAACATTTCTCATATCATAATACAATTATGCTCAATAGATTTTGAAATTCGAACAACAATACATTGTTCTATTTTCAAAATACCATTATGCTAATTAAATATTTTCCTTCACCATAGATATACAACAATACAACAATGTCAAAATTCGAACCAAAAAAAAAAAAGACAATGTCATAATCTTTTTTTCCTCAACCTAATGAACAAAAAATAATTATTCAACATTATATTGTATATTAACACCAACAGATATTCAACAGTAATAAATATTAGTTTTAATGTACATTCAACACTAATATATGTTAAAAATGTCATAAGCTAATATAATTTCAACAATAATTCCAACTGCCTATTGTATATTTAACACTAAAATAGTAGATGTTATTGAATCAATACATAAATCATAATATCGTGAAAAAGGAAATACTTACGAAGATCAAAGAAGATTCCAAAATATATAAAAGATAGGAGATAGAAAAAGATAACAATGCTTTAAGGAAAGGGTGTTGAATAAACTTACTCTTCCATCCTTACTTGGTGTCAAAAGTGTATATATACACAAATTTTCTACTACATTGAATAACTACTAAAACTATCTAACCATATCAAAAATTTCCCTCACCTTTACCATTACTATTTCACTTACCCGTTGCCCATGCATTGCCTTGTTCTATCATCTCAACCTTCTTCCTTTTTCCACCATCTCCAAGCAGCTTTCTTCTAACCTAGCCTCTATATTTTTCAGCCATTCAAAATGCATGCACGATAAAGTTGTATTTCTCTGCCTTTACGTGCTCTTTCAATGCGCATGTATGCTGGGTTGTTGGGTCTATACTTTGAAGTCAATCCCCCATAGTAACCACTTCACCGCTCCCCTGCAAACTCAACTAGTTTGTTAAATAATTGAGGAAGTCTACTATTTTACTCTCTTTTTTTTGTTATTCATAAATACGAGAAAAAAAAGAGAGGCAACTTTATTTCATCAAATAAGATTATTTAAAAAATTAAAAGAGAGGCAACTTTATTTCATCAAATAAGATAATTTAAAAAATTAATTTTAAAATTTCTCCACCTTTTCATAAAAAAAACCTCAGTTGCTCAACATTTTTAAATCAAATCTTTGATTTGTCCACGATGGTGTTAATCTTTAGATTGGTTGTTGGATATGTTGGAAGCGTAATAAAATTAACTCAAATACTAATTTTTTTATTACACACAAATAAACATAATACAAACTCTCTTTCCCTTCTTTTTTTTTTCTCTCTATACTAGTTGCTGCTAGTTTTTCTTTTATAACTCACACACACTTTTTCCTCTCAAACTTACTAATTTTTCAGCAAGCACACATGAACTATACATACATATATATAGACATAGTTAGCTGACTTTTTTTTCCTTGCCGTGTAAGACTTTTCAATGTGCTGTCATCATCCTTGAAGTTTCCAGCATCATCCAATTTGCATGAGGTAAAAAATAATTTGAAAATAACTTCTTTAGCTGCACTTTTTGACCTTTGAAAGTTGGTTTGTTTTCTAACATTTCCCCTCAAACTAAACTTTTCATTCCAAGTTTTTCTTTGTGTTTATGGAGTATGTCCACTTTCAATGGCTTCATAAAAATGTCCGTCAATTGATTTTCTGTTCTGAATAAACGAACTCCACATTTTTATTTTTCACTTACTCTCGAATAAAATGATACTTTGTATCGATATGCTTATTTTGACTATGAGACACTGGATTCTTTGCAAGAGATATTGTGGACTTGTTGTCAACATAAATTGTAATTGGATCTTCTTGTATTATAGATAATTCGCCCAAAATATTCTTTAACCAAATTGCTTGACACGTACATGTAGCAACAACCATGTATTCTATTTCATATGTTAAGAGAGCTATTGTTTGTTTTACATTTTCGATGACCATGAAAATGCTACGGAGCCAATATGGAATAAATATCTGGATGTGCTTTTGCGATCATCCAAGTCACCACCATAATCACTATCTAAATAACCAATCAATTTTGAACTCTGTGAGTTTGTATAAAATAAACCCTCATCCATCATACATTTGATGTATCTCAAAATTCTCTTTGCTGCAATCAGGTGATCTTGTTTTGGCTTCTCCATGTATCTGCTAACTATTCCCTCTACGTACATGATGTCTGGCCGCATGATAGTCAAGTACCTTAAACTTCCAATGATACTTTTAAACAACATTGGATTTACTGGCTCTCTGGATGAATCAACACTTAATTTCATGCCTGGTTCTGCTGGCGTGGCTACTAGCTTGCAATCTTTCATATTGAATTTTCTTAAAATTTGTTCTGCATGCTTTTTTTGAGACACAAATGTTCCATCTTTCATTTGTTTCACTTTGACTCCAAGAAACTATGACATTTCTCCTATATCTGTCATTTCAAATTCTTTAGTTATAGCTTTCTTAAAGTCATTGAATATACCTGGATTGTTTCCTGTGAAAATCATATCATCCACATATAAGCACACGATCATGATGTCACTAATTTCATTTTTCTTCGTATATAGAGCATGCTCATATAGGTTTTTCATGAACTCGTTCTTCTGAAAATATTCATCTATTCTTGTGTTTCATGCACTCGGAGCTTGCTTCAATCCATATAAAGCTTTCTTCAAGCGATAAACTTTGTCTTCTTGTCCTTGTTTGCTACATCTAGGAGGTTGTTCGATGTAGACTTCTTCTTCCAGGTAGCCATTAAGGAATGCTGACTTCATGTCCATCTGATAAATTTTCCATTTATTTTGTGCTGCGATTGCCATGAGAAGCCTTATAGTATCAATTCTGGCGACTAGAGCAAATACTTTATCATAGTCTACACCATATCTTTACTTGTAGCCTTTTGCAACTAGTCTTGCTTTGTATTTCTCCACTTTTCCTTCTTTATTGGTCTTCATCTTTGTACACCCATTTGACTCAAATTGGACTATGTCCTTCTAGTAGACTTGTTAGCTTCCATGTGTCATTTCTTCTTATTGCTGCAATTTCTTCATCCATTGCCTGCTTCCCCCTGACATATTTAATTGCATCTTCATATATTATTGGATCACATTCTGTCATTAAACAAAATAATGAATAATCGAGTATTGTTTCTATGGGTTCTGTAACCAAATAAATATCGCATAAACTACGCAATCTTACAGGTGCTTCCTCTGAGTTGCTGGTATTGCTACTGGTTGGTGATGATGATGTTGTAGGAGTTGTTGCAACAGGACTTGGAGGAGGGCTTTGATCGTTGCCTTGTTCTCGATTAATGAAGTCGTCGTTTTTGTCATTACTGAAAAATAATCATTCAATTTTCTTCTATTCTTCACTCCATCTCTAATAATCAGTTTCATCAAATTCAACATCTCTTGAAATAATAACTTTCTAGGTGAGAAGGTTGTATAACCTATATGTCTTGTTTCTCTTTTCATAACCAATGAAAATACATTTTACTCCTTTATCGTCAAGCTTCTTTATCGTCTGGTCAGCAACATGAGCATATGCGATGCATCCAAAAATCTTGAGATGTCTGACTTCTGACTTTTGATTATTCCAAGCTTCGTTTGGCTTCATGTATTTCACACTTTTTGTTGGACATCGGTTCAACAAATAAACAACACATTGAACAGCTTCAGCCCAGAAAGTTCTTGGTAAATGCTTACCTTTAACCATGCTTCTTGCCATTTCAAGAATAGTGTGGTTCTTTCTTTCAGTGACTCCATTTTGTTGTGGTGTGTATGCAGTTGTCAACTGGTGAATAATTTCGGTTTCCTTGCAGAAGCTTTCAAATAGCTTTGAAGTATACTCACCACCTCTATCAGTTCTGAGTATCTTAATGAAATGTTCACTCTGTTTTTCTACCATGACTTTGAACTCGATAAACTTGTCAAAGGCTTCTGATTTTTTTTTAAGAAGATATATCCAACTTTTTCTACTAAAATCATCAATAAAAGTAACATAGTACCTGTTTTCACCAAGTGATGGTATATTAAAAGGACTTGCTATGTCGGAGTGCACGATCTCCAATGGTCTCATTGCTGGTCGAGTTTTTCCTGCTTCAAAACTCTGTCTGTGTTGTTTTCCTTTAATGCAGGCTTCACACAATTGATCAGGAGAATTAATTTGTGGCAACTCATTCACCATATTTTCTTTTGACAATAGCTTTAGATCGGAAAATCCAAGATGCCCGAACCTTAAATGCGACAACCATGGTTCATCTTTAATTGCATTCTTCATGCATTTCATCTCTCCAAATTCAATGTCAATAGTAAATAGACGATTATGCGTTATATCACCATTCTTATTTTTTAAGGTGAGTATGGAATCCTTCATATGTACTTCATATCCTTTTTCTAGAAGCTGTCCAAGGCTGATGATGTTGCTTTTCAAAGCTGGTACGTAATAAACATTTGAAATGAACTTGTTTTCTCCATTCTTTTGTGTAATAGTAACTTTGCCTTTACCTTTGACTGTGGCATGTGATTCACCTCCAAACGTTACTTGTCCATGAATTTTTTCATCCAACTCTGAAAATAAGTCTTTTTGACCACACATGTGATTGCTGGCGCAATTATCAAGATACCAAATATTTTTTCTTAATTTTTCACTTTCTTTATAAGTAAAGAATACACTAGATTCCACATTTTCTTCTTCTTTAGCTGCTGCTACATGATTTCTCTCATCTATCTTGGGATTTAATCTACACTCGTAACTATAATGGTCATATTTATTACAATTATAACATTGTGCCTGAGATTTATTTCCTTGTTGAAATCTACCTCTGCCTTGACCTCGGCTTCAAGCTCCTTGTCCACAACTTAATGTTTGATATTCTTCACTTGTTTGGACTTTACCATATGATTGATTGCCTCATCTACGTGTTCCTCGTCCACCTCTATTTCTGCCTCTATATCCTCCACGGTATCCTCCACGATTACTCGTACCTTGTCTAAAGTTATCCCTAGCTCCACTCTTGTTGAAGGAGAACTTGCTTTACAAGACTCGGTTTGAATTTCTAGTATCATCATTTAGCTTCATTTTATCCTCGTGAGCTTGGAGCGAACCCACAAGTTCATCGATTTGTAACACCCCCTAATCCTTATCCATCCCCGGAACAGAATTACAGGGCATTACCAATTAATACAGTTCAATTACGGACATTATTTAATATAATGGTTTACACTTATCCTAAATTTAATGTATCATCCCTTTAATGGGCCCTTGAAGTCCAATATGAACAGTAAAATCAATTCGAGACTAATTTAAAATCACTACAAATTTTTCTCAAAATTTTAAAATTTTCCTATCGAACAATACCCACACGCCCGTGTGGTCTAGGGGACACGCCCGTGTCCTTTACCCATATAACTCTCTGACTTATTACTTATGAACAAATTAGTTTCACACGGCCAAGACACACGTCCGTGTGCCAGGCCGTGTGGACTCAAAATAAGTCTTACAATTCAAGTTTACCAACCTTGCAAATCATAAACCACAAACAATATAATTTCTAATCTTTTAACTTACTCAAATTACGATCAAACACATCTAAAACATATAAAATCGACCATCTTAAGTGTCTAGCCAATGTACCTTCATTGGTACCACAATTTTTATCAACAAAACCTAGCAATAATTTACTAATCTAACCTATTTATAATTTTTCCCAAATTTACAGCTTTATACCAAACTTAATTAAGCTATGTACTCAACCATTATCATTTATAACAACATTTACAATAACTTTTCAAAATAATCACTTTTGACATCCTAGGTACATGCCATTACCAGTAATGAACATACTTCTCCACTTACAGTTTGTGATCAACACAGGATCTTGATTCAACGATCGACTTTAACTTATCCTGCGCGCGAAACAAGCGCATTAATCGAGTATGAACTCGGTGGTATTTCTATAATCTGAACACTTAATAACATAACATACACTTAAAATCATATAATGATCATAAATATTCAATTATTCATTTCATGGATAAATTCTTTATAACTCATTCAATCTTTATCATCTATTAACCGGTTAGCTTTTCAAAATAAATTCACAAATTATTTAAAACAATAATATTTTCCATTCATATGTCTCACTTACACTTTTGTTTACTATTCAATTTCAGTAAATAATATTCAACTATTACATTTCATTCAGTAACCCGTATAATCCAAGCTCAATATCAGTCAATATTTTTCAGTCACTCAATTTATCAGTTTCATTTAGTAACATTCAATTATTCAGTAGCAATTAGTTATTCAGTAACAATCATTTGCTCAGTAGCAATCAGTTATTCAGTAACGATCAATTATTCAGTAACAGTCAGTCATTCAGTACTTTTATTTGCCCCTATTAACATGACTCGGACACTGACGGATATACGGATCCAACAATCACACCGATCTGATGCGGCACATAGTGCCTCATCATAAGCCAAGTAAGCGATATGATAATAATGCAGATCTGAGTACCTCATCGGAATAATTGACGAATAAGATATGATCGACACACAAGGTGCCTCATCAACTTAAAGTCGAAGTAACAGTACAACACTTATAGTGCCTCATCGACTCAAGATCGAAGTATCCCTGAACACTTCCAATCATATGGCATGCCAACTATATTCGACTTAGCCCGAATACTGTTAATAAGGTTTTCAATTTCACTTTCAATTTTTTTTCAACAAATACACATTTCAATTAATCACATATATTCTCAAATCAATACAATTCACTTTACTTTTCAATAACAAATATTTAAATTTCACAATAATCACATATTCATAATTAATTTCATCACATTTTCAATCAATATATTTTTCAAATATAACGTACATCCAATATTCAATTTTCATATCAACCACATACATCCATATAAATTCAATTCAAAAACAATTACTAATATTTACCTTAAAATAACATATAAACCAAAATATAACAGTTAATAATTAAAATTGATTAATTACCAACTCAATTTAAATTCAATATCAATGCTCAAATATCATATAAATTATAATTTCACAAATACTCAATTCAATATCAAATATACTACATTTACCTTAATTTTCTTACCATAAACATTTAAATTAAAATATAACAATTAATAATTAAATTCGGATTATAGAAATATAAACCGTAATTTCTCGAATTATTCTTCGTCCACCTTTTCTTTTCCTTTCTTCGTAGATGCCTCGGGTGCGATGTTAGCTACGAAAAATTAAGATAATTTTCATAATCATTAATACAATACTAATTTACATTTAATATTTAAATTTGTTACTCAATTTCTATTCAATTTCTACTTTAATTTCAATTTTAATCTTAACTAAATTCACTTACTTTTTCTATCTCAATTCATACTTTGTTTCTACTCAATTTTCAACCAAACTTGTACATAACTATCTAAATTTCATCATAAAACTCTAATTTGGAAATTCTTGCAATTTAGTCCCTACTATGTAAAACTAATAGCTTCTTTTACAATTTAATCCTTTAATCAATTCTAACTAAAAATTCTATCAATTTAATCCCTAATTCAATCATTTGTTCAACATGAACTATACTAAAAACCTAAGAAATTTCAAAATCTCAACTTAATTTCTACAAAATTTTGTTCTAAAACTTTTAAAACATCAAAATTAAAAGAAAATAACTTAATTGACTTACCTATTAAAGTTTAAAACTTCAAATCCCCAATTTTCCCCTTTTTTTTTTTCTTTCTTTCCTTCCTTCCTTCTCTGTTTAGTTTCATGCTATTCTGATTCTTTCCTTCTTTTCATTTCTTTTCTTTTATTTCATTTACTTTATATATATTATAATAAAATAATTTAATAATATACTTATATAATAAGTAAACATACATGTATTTCACAATTGTATGTATATTAGTATTACACATGTCATTATATACACATTTGTCAACTTTTAATTAATTAATTAATTAATTTACTTTATTTAATTAACATTAAATAATATTAATACAATAATATTTACTTAAATAATAAGTAAATACATACATGTATTACAAATGTATGTATAATATTTATTACACATGTATTTTATTTTTACCATACACTTGGTACTCATTTTGGCTTATTTTCTTATTTAGTCCCTTCAATTTTTTATTCTATAATTCAACTTTCACACTTTATTTAATTTAATCCTTATACCTATTTAGCCTTAATTTAAGGTAATTCACCTTATTAAACTCTAATTAATCACTCAATTAACTTCGTAAATATTTTTAATAAATATTTATGAATCCATTTTTCAGAAACGGGGACCCAAAAATAAACTTTTCCAATAATCGTAAAATTCGGGTCGTTACACGATTGATATTTGTGATAAATCTTTTGACTCTTTAATGGCAACCACCACATAATCAAATTTGCGTGTCAATGATTGTAAATTTTTTTCCATTACTCTAACATCATCAAGTGTTTCTCCATTCCTTTTCATTTCATTTACCACCGCTTTCACTTGGATGACATAATCATCAAATTTTTCTGAAGGTTTCATTTTCAACATCTCAAATTCGGCTCTAAGGGTTTATAAAGGTACCTTTTTGGCTTTTTCCGCTCCTTGAAGGGACCCCATGCTTCTTTTGATGTCTTCTCATCCGATATTTTTTCAAAGGTTGATTCATCAACACCTTGAAAAATAAAGAACAGCGCCCTCTTATTATTTTTACGAGCTTTTTTCAATACTCTTTTGTAACACCCCTTAACCCCAAACTGTGGCCGGAATAGGGTTACGAGGCATTACCAGATATATCAGACAACTTACAAAATAATTCACAAATAAAATAACATTCATAGTATAATTTAATAGTTAAGTCCCAATAATAGACGCTCGAAGCCAAAATGTAAATTAAAAGTGAAACGGAACTTGTTCGAATTCTCCGGAATTTTTTTATATAAAAATTTTGACAGTATTTCTGCTTATTTTTACATAAAACCCCCTGCAAACTTCAAACCCAAAACAATCCAATATCAATACTCCAACCAATGATTAGGTATACTCAAACACATCCAATTTTTATCAAAATAATAATTTAATACCTTAGTTTAAACAATATAACATGTTAGTATATATGTATAATTAATAACTTTTATTTCATTTCAATTATTTAATACCAAATTTACCATTTCATAACTTTATATCATATTCATAATCCAAAAATTATAATCATTTATATACAACCAAAATCATTTAACTTAAATGAATATACATAATTCATATTCAACTACCTAGTACATGCCACTTAACAAAAGGAAGAAATACATCACCAAAATCTTCTTGTTGGAGTCAGGTTTGTTTTGGATGCTGGACCGAATCCGAAACTCTAATGACCTGCGCACGGAAATAACCGTACATTGAGTATTTCATACTCAGTGGTATTACTATAAATCAAAACTATTTAACATTAATAAATTACAAACATCAACCATAGACTTTATAATCATTTAAACTAATTATATATATTTATATTACTTCATAACTCTTAAATTCATATTTTATTTTTCACATACTAACTCAATTTATAATTTAACTCATACATTCTTTCTCATACTTTTCAATAGTGCCAAAATAATTAATCTCATTTTCAAAATTTCATTTCAATTATTTATGTAATGACCTAAATTTAAGGTTATCGGAATAGTGGTTTCGTAACCACAAATCCGATTTAAAGAGAAATTTATTTCAATATTTTTGCATGAAAATTGATATGATAGGAAAATCGTATAAAAATATTGATAGAAAAAATTTTACCGATTTAGTGGTTAGTTAGAAAAAGAAATTATTGAAGAAATTGGGTAAAAACAATGTATCGGGACCTCTATCTCGTAAAACTGAGTCAAAAATAATTTTATAAATATTTATGAAATGTTAGTAATGTGGTATTAAAATTTCGTTAGGAAATTTTAATGTTTGGGTAGTCAATTAAATGAAAAGGACTAACTTGTAATAGGTGTAAAAGTTGCTAGAATGATTAAATAGCTTAAGAGTCTAATGAGAAAGGATTTAAAAGGAAATTAGACCCAAAATTTATTTGGGCTGGACGGAAAGGGCATGAAATCAGCAGGAAAATTGATAAATTAAGGGAAAAATTGGAATCTTGCAAAATTAACTAAATAAAACTAGGACTAAATAGGAAATATCTAGATTTCTCTTCATTTCTCTTCAATTCCAGCAGCTAAAAATGCCATAGGAGGATTCTATAAGCTGGTATTCCATAATTTTTGCACTAAGTGAGTTAATCCTTTCCTTTTTCTTGTAATTTTTGTGTTTCTAAGACTTTTACAACTAGGTCCTACTATTAAATTCATTAGTTTTTGATTTCATGGATGAAATTGAAAGTCACCATGGTTGAGTGCTGTAAGTTTATGATGAAATAGAATGAAATTAAAGCTTTAATTTGTTTATGAGATGATTTTATTAGGTAATTTCAATAGAAATTAATTTTTAGGATCTAATTGTGAAAATGCTTGGAATTAAAGTCTATTGCTGAAATTATGATTCCTAAAGGTTGTAAACTAGTTTAAGGTGATAGAATAAAATGTTAATTGAGAAAAATAAGCTCAATTGAGAGGCTAATTGAGTAGGGACGAAATTATCATTTATTAAAAGCTTAGGGGAAAAATGGTAATAAACAGCTTGCACAAAAACAGTTTGGACAGCAGCAGTAGACTAACTTTGAAAAATCACCATAAATTTTAGAAATCGAATTAGAAGATGAAAAAAATATGGAATTAAAGCTTATTGAGTCTAGTTTCTCATAGAAGAAATGGTGTAAGCAATGGATTTGTAAATTTTTAGATATAATTAATTTTGTGAGACAAGGTCAGAATGAATTCGGGTTCCCCTGTTCTGACTTTGAAAAATCATAAAAAATTGAAAAAAAATAATTAGGGGCTTAAATTTATATGTATAAAATCCTGAATGAGTCTATTTTTAAGAGAAACAAACAAGAACATCATTTGAATCCTGTATGAAGAGATAATTAATTTTTAGTGAAGAAGGGTCAGAACTGTCAGACAGCAGAACAGGGGTGACTTTAAAGAATAAACTATACTTATTGGCTAAACCAAAAATTATTAAAATTTTATGGTAAGAAGATATGTGAGTCTAGTTTTAGGTAAAATTAACGTATCTTAATTTGGAGTTCCGTAGCTCGAGTTATAAATAATTTAGTGACTATGACTCAAATAGACAGCTTTGAATAAACTATAAATAATAATAGTTGAATTATAGATAATGTTGCATATGAACATGAAATGTATTAAATTGATAATTAAATTTATTTATTTAAATCCAAAAGATTCAAATACGAAGCTAGATCGAGGAAAGGAAAAAGTTCGGGATTAGTAGATTTTTTTTTTGTTTACAAACAAGTATCAAGATAAGTTCGTGTAACTTGAATTATATTCTTAAATGCTTGAGATTGTATGTTATTGATGTGAATATGATTTGAATGTTCATTGTATGAAAATTAATGAAACATTGATATATTTGATAAAATGGGAAGAAATCCCGGTTGAATGAAAGGAAAATCCGATGGATCTCTAACAAGGAATTGACGGTAAAAAGGATCTAACCCGGACGGGTGATCCTATTTTGATATAGCCCTCCCGAAGAATATGTGTAAAATGGATTTAGCCCGGACGGGTAATCTGAATAAGGGTCTGAATTTAGCCTGGACTGGTAATTCAGATCTAAGCTCATTAGAGTAATTGTCGTTGCAGGGGGTTTAGCCTGGACTGGTAATCCCGACAATACTCTATGAGTTTATATTGCAGGGAATTTAGTCTGGACTGGTAATCCCGCTGCAAGGTTGAGGTTCGCGGGAGTGTGCTCTCTAAAATGAAAATGTGCGCACATGAATATGAATTGACGGACCCAGAATTGTACACTAAAAGTGTACCTCTAAAAATCCATCGAAATTCCGATAAATTCAACGGGATAAATATGGAAAAATAACAAGGAAATGGAAATTATGATATTGATGAGCTCATCAATCATGGTATATATTATTGGTACATGGAAATTATTGTACTAACTTGAATGTTGAGTTTGTGCATATTAGGGTAATAATGCATTAAATGGATATATGAATGTTTATTGTATTGTATTGAAAATATTAGGTAAGTATAATTCTTGTTACATGAGCTTACTAAGCACGAAGTGCTTACCCGTTCCTTTTTCCTGTTTTGTAGTGTTAAGAGCTCGGAGGTCTGATTTGGTCGGAGACACATCACACTATCAACCTCAGGATTTCGGTATATAAAGAAACTTTATTTTAAAAATCAATGGCATGTATAAGCTAATAAAGTAAATGTTAACGTGAAATGAATATAAAGTTAGCCATTAGTATGGTTAACAAACCTGGTTTTGGGTATGTAATGATGTTATCTTATAAATATGCATGAATTTATCTTGAAAATATGTTGAATTGGTTTGGTTGAAGTGGATTGGTCTTGATTTAATATTGTAGACAAGGTTAGATATTTATAAATGGGCTATATTGAATATAAAAAAAAATCGTAAACTCCGGTAATACCTCGTACCCTATTCCGGCAATGAATACGGGTAGGGGGTATTACAATTTACCCTATTAACAAGACTCGGACTCCGACAGATACGTGGAATCCTCCCAAACACACTCAGAATATTATAAATCCTCCATAACACACCAATAAGGCATTAAATGCCTCTTCGGATAAATCGAAGTATATAATAACAGAAACATCTTCTCAGCCAAACTACAAATCTCCTCATCACATCACGAATCCAATGGCATGCCATTTGTATCAAATCTAGTCCGACAAGTTAATAGGGTATTATTTTACTTTTTCAATTTCAATTTCATTTCCACAAAAATTTTCAATACTCAATCAATTCAAATATCTATTATCTTAATTCATAAACAATTTATTTTCATACATACTCATATTTAATTTCAAATATAATACTTACCTTATCTTAATTATTCCATAACTATAAATTCAATATACATTTAATAAATAGTTTGAGTTATAGTAATACAAACCCGGAACACGAGTTTACCCCTCAACGATCTTTTCTTTTCCTTTGGATGTCGGTGCCTAGTTTTCCTTGTTAGCTACGAAAATAAAAATAATAATAATATTTTACATTATTAATTACAGCATTAATTTAAATAATTAATTAAATTTCTACTCAATTTATGCCTAATTTTAAATTTAATCCTAATTGACTCTTTTATTTGTTTCATTTATTTTATACTTCAATTCTATTCATTTTTCTTTCATATTCATCCTAACTATCAAGTATTCATAATATAACCCTAATTTAAATTTTCTTTTAATTTAATCCTCTAATAAAAACTTATAGCTTACTTTACAATTTAATCCTTTTGCTAATTCTAACTTAAAATTTATTCAATTCAATCCCTAATTCATCTTTTTCTTCAACATGAACTTTGTTTAAAAGCTTATAAACTTTCAAACTATCAAATTAATTTCATCAAAACCTTGTTTTAAGACTTCTAAAACATCAAATTTAAGAGAAAAGGACTAAATTTAGCTTACCAAACAAAATTAAAGCTTTAAAATCCCAATTTTTCCCCTTTTTTTTTCTTTCCCTTTTCTTCCCCTGTTTTTCGAATGCTCTCTGTTTCTTATTCTGTTTTTTATTTTTTGGTTTTCGTTTCTTTTCCTTTTATTTATTTATTTTATTTTATTTGTTTTATATTAATAATTTAATTCTAATTATCTATTACTTTAATATTAAGTAAAAAATTATTTTATAACAAATGTACTAATATTCTTATTACAATTGTCATTATTCAATTTGTTTATTATACAAAAATCATATAATTTAATTATTTAATTTAATAAATATCTTTAACCTAAATAGTAAGTAATTTAATTATTTATTTTACAATTGTACTAATATAATTTTTTTACACATATATAAATTGTATTAATTGTATACCATACATTTGTCTTAATCTAATTAATTTATTAAATAAAAATCTTATAATATAATAATTTAATTAATAATTAATAAATATCTTTTACTTATTATTTAATAAAATATACATATATTTTATAATTGTATAAATACAAGCATTACACATGTATTTTTATCATATCCACACAATTGGCTTAAATTTATTTTATAATATAATATCATTATAATTTAATTATCATAAATTCATATTATATAAATTATATTTATATATCATTAATTATATAATTTAAAACAAATAAAAGCTGAGATTTTATTCTCTTATGCCGCCTCAACTATAGCAAATTGGCTTAATTTCCATTTTAGCCCTTTTACTTTCTATTGTTCTATAATTCAATTTTTATTCTTAATTCAATTTAATCTTTTTTTCTATTTTCTCCAAATTAAACTAAATTTGCCTAATTAAAACATAATTAGACACTCTACTAGACTTATAAATATTTCTAATAATTGTTTATGAATCTAATTCACTAAGACGGAGACCCGATAATGTATATTTCTAATAATTGTTTATGAATCTAATTCACTAAGACGGAGGCCCGATAATTTACTTTTTCGATGCCCGTGAATTTTGGGTCATTACATCTTTTTTTTTCATTTGTCAAAACCGTTTCGGCAGCTGCATTTTTGGGCCCGACATATCCTTCTTCGACAATGTCCCAACAATCTTGAGAACCGAGCAAAGCTCTCATCTGGATGCTCCAGTTGCCATAATTTGTCTTTGTTAATTTCGAGACCTGCGGTTGAATCATGTTTGCCATTGTGACGTCAACACGAACCTAACTTGGATACCACTTGTTGGAAGCATAATAAAATTAACTCAAATACTAATTTTTTATTACACACAAAACAAACTCTCTTTTCCTTTTTTTTTTTCTCTCTACACTAGCTACTAGTTTTTCTTTTGTAACTCACACACACTTTTTCCTCTCAAACTTACTAATTTTTCAGCACACACACATGAACTATACATACATATATATAGACATAGTCGACCGACTTTTTTTTTTCCTTGCCATGTAAGACTTTTCAATGTGCTATCATCATCCTTGAAGTTTCCAGCATTATCCAATCTGCACGATGTAAAAGCCAATTTGAAAATAACTTCTTTAACTGCACTTTTTTACCTTTGAAAGTTGATTTGTTTTCTAACAAGATATAATTTCTTCAACAATATTTTATTATTTTTCTTTTATTTTTAATTTTAATTCACATTTTTACGATTTTTGTTTTGTTCATTCTATTTTCTTTGGAAGCACCAATGATTTTAGTTTTAGTTTTTAATTTGCAGATATGTTCTAACGTATATATGAAATTTGTCTAGGTAAAAGTGTTGCTAGATCTACGAGAAACAATTCTTAAAGGGCTTTATCATAATAGAGCATAATGATGTTGTTTGTCAAATTAGAATATGAGATGATAAAGATAGTCTATTTGAGACTTGGTCTTTTGTGTATCACTGATGTGACATTTCTCTTGAGCTTTTGGCAGTGATTTTTTAGTTGACTAGAGTTTATTATTAGGTGATTTGACAATGGAACAATTAAGATGCAATTTTTAACGGTTTAATCAAGAATACGACATTTGTGTGCATTAATGTCTAGTGTCTTATTTATCGTTTTTATATCTTATTGTTTATAGTTTCTATTAATATGTTTTACTTTAAAAAAAAGTTTTGAGGAATTATCTGAATATTATATATTAACTTAAAATAAAGATAAAAGTGTTAATAGAAAAATATTTTTATCAACATCATGTTGATGTTAATAACTAATAAGTGCTAAATGCTTATCACATTTCCAAATTAAGGCTTAAGGGTGTATTTTTAGTGAGCAAATAACATTTGAGGTTAGGAGTCTGTAGCTGACGTGGCGTAAGGTTCATTGGCACGTAGGAACAAGGAAGCAGCCGAAGCATCCGCAAACCAAACGAGGTTTCCATCTCGAGGCAAGACCATTTGGGCCGGGTGCGAACGAATGGGCTTCCGACCCACCATAGTATCCATGAAAGGACGGGCGGTATCCAACCCAGAAGCCACGATGGTCACGTTGGCAGCTGCGTTGATGACGGAGAGAGTGAGGGTGACGCTCTCGCATGACTCGTCCTTGGAAACGCAAGCTACCCACTGAGACTCTTCTTCCAGCACCGGATGATTGGGGTAGAGAGACGCCACGTGGCCTCCGGACCCTAGAGATAGAAGGATAAGATCGAATCTGGGACAGTCGGTTGATCGGGAAACCTGGACCGTTCGACTTTTGAGTTGTTGTCGGATGGCAAACTCATAGCTATTGGCTGCTGATTCGGCTGATAGTCCGGGGCTCACTGGGTAAACGTGTGCTGGCAGTAAAGGAACCTGTGCATATTGAATCCGTAATCAATTACACTAATTAAATGCTTTGGATTAATAAGAAATGGATAAGAACAATTATGGATAAGTGATAATGATAATGGAGAAAAAGGACAAAAGAGGCAGTCACTTCATAAAAACCTTTTGGCTTTTCTACACTACTTCCAACACTCTCCTAACGCCCTTTTTAGCTGTCAATTCAATTTTGTGGATGAAATATAAAGTTAAATTTTGTTGTTAGTTGTCCTTTTTTATAAATAATATTAAAATTTTAATTGCGAAATAAATTAATTATGAAAATAACGTGTTTGTTAAAGTAACGTTATGTATTGCCTAACACATTAGTAATATCGGTAAATTTAAAAAAATTGATAAAAATTGAAAAAGAAATAAATAATTTTTGTGATACCACCTAACATATTGACATCATTAATGAATTTAGAGAAGCTCGTTTGCTGTTGAAAATAATTTTTCTCAACAATTAATATCTTAACCCCTAAAGCTATAATTTTATTTATTTACTGTTGCTTAGTAAATTGGTGGCACCAATTAAAATTTTTTATTTTTTCTTTCAAATTTATTTTTTAAATTCACCGATATCGTTAATGTGTCAAGTGACATTCAAAATTATTATTATAGTAAATATTTTATTTTCGTAATTAATTTGTTTCTCACCTTATTTTTATAATTAATTAATTTTTAATATAATTTTTATAAAAAGCCTAAATTTAGTTTTTATGTTATTATTTTCAATCTTAATTTAAATGATAGTTAGTAATATCAATTTTATGCCTACAAATATATCATTTCATGTTTAATATTATATTAATTTATTATTTTTATATAATGCCCATAAAAATTATTTTATTTAAATTAATGAATTTAATAATTATTGAAATTTAAAATTTTGAAGTTATAAAAGTAAAATTCAATGCTATGCCTCGGATTTCAAATTTTAAAAATATAAAAATTAAAATTAATTAAATTAAAATATAAAAATTAAATCAACAATAATTTAAAAAGAAAAAAAACACCACCAAAAATTTTATCCAAGCTAACTCTACCCAAGTTCAATAGGAGGTAATATGACTCCAAAAATAAATAAATAAAAGAATGTTCATGCCAATTTTCATGATAATGAGGTTAAGCATGATCCACCATCCTATTTCTCGCTATATTTACTGGTATTATAATCGAGCTCTTTAACTGTTTGACAACTATTCAGAGGGAAAGTAAACTGAAAGAAATTAAGGATGAAAAATTTATGAAAACCTTGGAGATAAACCATTGCTTGGCTTGCCAATAGTAACTATCAGGGTGTCGCTTAGGGACTACATTTTCCTCTGCCCAAAATACATGCCATTTCGACCACTCCACTAGTCTCACATATGGTGCCTTGCTAAGTTTCCTGCATTGCAAAACCATGTATCAAGCAACAAACTAGGAAACAAAGGCAAATTTTAATGAGTGCTGCATGGAAAGGTTATGTGATAATGAGTACCCTAAACGAATTGGTATGTCTCCTCCAGAGAGAACAAGAGAAAAAGAGCCTCTTTCTTTCACAGCAGATTCAGCAACTTGAAGCACATAGTCAGCAAGGTTTGACAACAGCTCGTCACTGCTATCAAATATTCTCATCTCTGGCTTTATCTTCTCCATTCCCCCCCCACTATACTTTTCTCTTCTCAACCACTGACTTAATGTGTGTATATAAAGGGAGAGAGACAAGTGAAATTGGGTATTTGCAGGTTGAATTGAAAATGATATGTAGGGTTTGGTTCACGTTGCTTGAACAATTGAGACCGCATTAAATAAGTAATATTCTTTCCCCGTACAAAGATGGAAGAAAAACCCTAGCTGGTGTAAGTATGGTATGTAAAATATATTAAACGTTTGAAATACGAAAGAGTCCCCTTTTGTCGGTTGTGGGGTTAATAAAGAAACATGGTTGCTTGTAGTTTTAAAAGATTGACTAAAGTTTAGGATAAGGATGAAGTTGTAAAGGGCTAGCTGGTTGGGCGAGTGACTGAGGACCGAGAACCGAGAACCAGCAATGCATTTACAAACCCATTTTAGTTATCCTTCAAATTTTATGGAGGCATACACTACGACGACAAATTGCTTTAATTATACTTTCCAAATCCCAAATGGGAAATGGCCAAATGGGTGTTCTTAATGATCACTCAGTCCTTTCTTGTGTCTATATCGGCTTCCGTTTCTCTTTTGTCTTGCTTTGGGTCCATTTCAATGCTAAAATGAAGCAGCAGCAATGGGAGAAAATCGAAAGTTGACTCTGCTAGCTAGATCTATTTTAATTTAAGATCTATTTTTATTTTCTAATTTTAGTTGTTTTATTTTAAAAATTATATAAAAGTAAAAAAATACAAAATATATCAAAATAATAATAATAATAATTTAATAGAAGTTATATATTTGTCATTTCCTAACCGAGTAGATACTCAATTGATCAAATGAGACCAACTCAGTCATGAATTTAAATAATAGTATAAATATACAATTGATTAATGTAATAAATAAATATATAAAAAATCAAAATGAAGTTTTGGTTGAGCGGTAAATATAAGATTTTACTAATTCAATTAGCATGAATTTAACCCATATCTATATTTTATTAGTTTTTGTTAAAATAAAAAAATAAAATTCCTTAAATTATATATCTTAATTTATTTAAAGAAAATTAATTTAAGTAATTGAATTATTACCCAATTGACTCATTACACGGCTCAGTCAAAAACTTAAATAATAATATAAATATATTAATTTACTATATTTTTTTTTGTAACAAATTTGAAATTTGAATAAAGACCTTTTAGCTATAAATTAATGATAAGGTTATTTTTGAGGGTACACACTCACTTATGGACTGGATTCTTACAATGCTAAGGCAAACGAAGTCATCAGATGAGGAGGCAGGAATGTTTTCATAACCTTTTCTTCTATATTATGGTGCATTTGAAATCACAGAAATAAGGTTATTTTTTAGGGTAAAACCCAAATCCAGTCGCCACTATTAACATGGCTAAAGTTTATGCCACTAGAGTGATTAAAGCTAATGAGAACCGGAGAGAATTTAGACCAATTGAGCAAATAAAAATGGGGATGCCAATGGAAAATGTTCCAATATCAGGATCCAACATATTCATTGGATACAAGAAAAATAACATCAGAACCTGTGTGGTAATTCTCATCAAGGGGAGTACGAAGGAAATTCTTAAGAAAACTTTTGGGCATGTCATTGGAATCAAAGGCAAGCTGCTGATTGCTTTTACCGAAGGGATACTTCATCTGTAGTATTCTGGATTAAAGACAAACTGCTGGTGAAAGAATTTGCAGGCGATGAAATTCGGGTCAATTGGGAAATCACATCGTTATGGGACGACATAGCTGCAATACAAATAGGACTCGGCAAATAGGGAGGCACCAAAAATGACTCGAGCCAATTAAATTAACGTCGTAAATCTTTTTGTCATACTATTTGTGATTCTTACTCGGATTGAGGAGAGAAAAAGGATTAGGACACAAACAAATAAGCAAACCTCAAATCATCCATTGAAAGGATTATTTAATTCTCCAGTAAGCTCAATCATGAAAAGAGAAACCATTAAAGAATTTATTTAATTCTCCTCTGAATCTATTTTCTTAACGCTGTACATCGCAGAAAAAATATTCTGGAGAATAAAGGGCGCCTTCAAATGCAACATCATCAGCAAAATGTTGCCAGTTTCTAAAACAAAAGCGTATAGATCAGGAAAACAAAGTTTTTTAGATTTATGCTGCTACTGCTGTAAAATGACTGCAATGCACGAGGGAACTGACTGCAAAAATACCTTCGGCTCACCTCGACAACTAAACATCTAATTACCAATGAACGACTTCCCTACAGTTTGTTCATTTACCTGCTACCTAACGTTGCATCACGTTGAGGTATAAATTTCACCTTGTGATGGCAAGCTTCAAATAGATTTAGGTATTCTGAATTGCAGATAAGAAAAAAGTGGATGGAAGTTATCGGCCACCATTACGTCCTCGGACCCTGGGGATACGCCTTAGTCCCACTGAACCCAACAAGCGAGCAGGCCAAGTTCGAGCTACTGGGGGAACAGCACGGAAAGCACGGCGCATCCCAAAGTCATCCTCTTCATATAGGTCATAGTCCATGAATCTACCATGCATGTGAACAGAAGAGTCTAGCCGAATAAAATCATCATCAAAAGGATTGCCAAAAGAGTCATCTGAATCAGATTCATCTCTGTAGATACGACCACGATAGCCTGGCTCAATCACGTAATCACCCAAGACTAGTGCCCCTGGCGTTGATGACATAATTGTGCTGATCACATCATCTCGCTCTCTCTCATTTTCAAGCTTTTTCCATTTTTCTTCAAGTACAGGGTCCACTGCTCGAGGTCGTGCTAATGGGTGCTTTGCCCTAACATGTTTCTTAAGCTCCTTGTAAGTTCCAACAAAAGAGCACTTGTCTTGCATGCAGGCCCTTTTTTTCCGATTGAGATATTTCCGTACAGGTTCTACCACTGTCCAACCTTTCACTTGACCACGACAAAGCGGGCATAGAAGCTCTGGTACTTCCATCTTTTCAGAGGGTTGTCCCACATTTGCATTATCCACCGACCCATTGTCAGCTGAAGTCGCCTTAGTGTATGCCTTCTTGTATTGCTCAAGACAATTGGAAAAGCGCCGGCTAGTAGCACACATGTAAGGGCGGCAACCCTTATCATAAGAGGAACAAAGGAGGAGGACAGCATTGTGCGGGAACTCCAGACAAACTGAACATTTTGCAGCTTCCCAATCTTTCTTCTCCGAATCTTTGGAACACTTCTTCTTTTGGTAGCCTTTGCCAGTCTTCTTAGGACAAGATGGCAATAGGTGAGGATTCACACTTTTATGGCAAGAGTCAGACTTTCGCACTTTGCTAACTTTGGCCATTTGCAATTCTAACCTAAAGCAGAGGAGAGATAGGAAAAGATCAATATCATTAATTATTGTGTAACAAATACAAGATGATTAATATATGCCTATCACTTTATATAAAATTCAGAACAATGTGATCACATATTTCATATCTTCTGATGAGTGAGTCTATTAAAATTTTCAAGCAGGCTAAACTAAAGTGTAGTCCATGCTTTTAATGCTTGTTATAGACCTCAAAATGAGTAGAATAACAATAACAATGCTCTTTGTTTTGGTGGCAAAGTAGGAATAAAGCCTAGGACAACAAAGTCGCTATGTCACCAGGGAGAGAGGGTTAATTGTTAGAATGGGTGCGTATTCTTGGGAAAAAATAACCTACGAAAGAACAGAACCCAATGCCAACAAATTGATATATATATATATATCTCAAGCAATATTAATGGACCTATTGAGTAACTAAACAATGAAGCTGAACTACTGTCCAAGCATTCATGTTATTTCCTCAAAAGATGAGATATGATTGTTGATAATACTACCACTGACAATTTCAAAAAGACACTCAAAACAATTTAATAGAAGGGCTGATTTATTTGTGTGAATCAATTAACTTCTCTATATGTTCTACGTGACAGATTGAATAATCACAAAATGTAGGCAAGCATACAAAAGAGCCAGATCAGGAGTTTATATATTACAACAAAGAACATTCTGTGCATGTCTCAAAAAAAAAAAAAAACCCTAGTTGACATGAAAGGAGTAATGAAGTGCCAAACAAAATATGAAAGTGGGACAAAGGTTTAAATCCATCACCATCACCATCACCATTTCCTTTTCTTTATTAATTATTCAGTTAGCACTTTTACCTAGCCCTACACATCAGGCTATTCTAACCTAACCTCATAGCATGTATTGGATAGCATCCACCAGATCAAGAAAGGTCCAACCGTTTGAAGCCTTGACCTCTTGGTGATATTCAATTAAGATCACCAAAAAAATTGGTGGATATAAGTACATATTTAATCTGCATTGCACCTTTTATAAATAATCTAGAAACCAAAATCAAACTATATAAAAAAACTTTTCCTTCTAAGTTACAAGTTTCAAGGACAAATATAGGCTTCAATGTAATGCCTAGTTCAGCTTAATATGAAGCTTGTATAACTTTAAGAAATTAAACAAAAAATGATTCTATGCACCTTAAAGAATAGTAGAAAGCCTGCTCAACAGGGTTAACAACTAAAGCATTACTAACCAATAAATTCAGACTGCAAAATTTGCCAATTCCTTTATTTTAAAGTGTTACCAGCCAAAGGAGTAGAAAATAAGTGACTTTGAATCAAACTCTAAACTCTATAGAACCTGTCTCCAAAATAATTTATTGTTAAAAAAGCTTTAATAGCAAACCATTAAAAAGAGGTAAAGCACAAAGATATTATCCACCATGTTTTTAATAAAGTATCTCAACTTGTAACGGAAGATCAACAGTGTTCTTGAGATCTTAATTATTCTAATACTACCAATAATCCACAGCTTATGTAACAAGAAAAATGCTTTTGAAAAATCACAAATCATTCCAATACAAAAGGACTGGTCATTCACTAAAATCTATATAGTTGGAGACCAAGGAAAAGATGGAAATGAACTTTACAATAAGCAGCAGTTCCACCATCATATGGACTAGATAGCAAAGATTAAGAGCAGGAAAAAAAAAGGGTTGGGGGTGACATGCTAAACATTGCAAAAATATTGAGAATATAGAACAAAATTGGCTTTACTTTTTACTGTTGAGTCATTATAACAAAAAAATGAATAAACTATTCACCAGAAAATGGATGTTACCACTTCCCAGCGTAAATCTATACTTCGAAGTTGCACCATAACAGCAAGAACTTGTTGAATCATTTCCCATTAGTAACCAGAGCCGAAAGCAAAATTGAAATATTAACAATATGTAATCAAAAATGGTTTTGCTTTTTTACTGTTTGAGTATACATTATAACAAACAAATAATAATAATAATGAACTATTTAGTATTTAGCATCAGAAAATAAAAGCCCCCAATTTAAAACTATTCTCTGAAGTTGAACTACAATACCAAGTCGTTTCACATTAATCCTTGAAAAGCTAAAGTGTGCAACTCTTAAATTATTGAAGCAATAGCTCACCTTTCTAATTATGCTTCAATAACCACTAAAATTAACAAATGCTTTCTCGCAGCCAAAACTAATGGAATAGAATATTGGTGTTTAGTTAAAATCCCAATCACTAATTTGAATCATAAGCAAACAAAGAAACTTGCAGAATTATTCAAAACTTAGAAAAGAAAAGTCCCGATGAAGCAACATATAAACACTAACATGATACCATAAATACAATATATATAGTCTAACTTCTAACCAGAGAAAAAGTTAAAGTGAAAAAAAGAAGAGAGGGGGAAAGCAACCATTGTTGAAAACCAATTTAAAATTTGAAACATAAGGCGCAATCAGAATCTAATTTATCTTAACTCATCAGTTTTCCTAAAATACAGGTATATGGACACATAAATATCCGATTAACCTAAAACAGGATAACGTAGATCGAAACATCGAATATCAAAATATAACATATTTCAAATTAAAATCCAAATTGATAATCAAATGAAATGAATGTCGGAGAGATAAACGGTAGAGATCGAACCGGAATTCAAGATCTAGCGTACCTGTGAATGTGACCGTCGATCTGAAACCCTTTGAATACAAAAGAAGGGAAGAAAAGAAAGAAAGAGGCTTCTGGTAGGCGTGAAAGAATAGAAGATGTTAAAATTTGGGAGAAGGGAAAGAAGCCGATGTTCACGTAGGGGTGAGATAAACGTTTGCGTCGGAAAGTGGTGGATTGCTTTTCCGTTTCCGCCGCTGCTACTGGCGGTGTGGAGAGGAGAGCGGAATAATAAATTTACGTCTTTACCCCTCTCTCTGTCCCTTTTTTCTTTTAATTTAAAAATCTCTGATCGGCTTCCCTGGCTTCTCAGACTGGATTCGAGAATTTATTGATTGAGATTTGAGAGTAAGGCTTTTAAAAAGGGTAAACTTCACCAAACCCCATTGAACTTTGGTTAATTTTTATTTTTTGCCACTAAGCTTTTAAAATTTATAAAGATACCAATAATGTTATCGCATTATTACAAAGATGTCACTTCATTTTTTACCGTCGCTACTTAGGTAACAGCCTCTAACGTGACACATTAAATGTGGCACACTTTTAAAATATTTTCTTTTTTTTTCTTTTTAATATTAAATTATTTAATTTATTTATTTCTTTGTTTTCTTTTTCCTTTTTTCTTCTTTTTTCCTTTTCTTCTTCTTCTTTTCACCCGATTTTCCTTCCTAGCAAATCCTAGCAGAAACAACCAATCTTTTAGGCTACTTTCAATGTTGATGAGTAGGCTTGTAATGCTTTTGATTCGCTTACAAAAGTCAAAACAACCCGAATTTGGAATCATTTTCTCCAATTTAACTCACATTTAGATTTTGAGGATTTTTGTAGTTAGGCAAGCCAAAAAAAAAAATAGAGTTCAATTTAACCTTATAGAGAGACCATAAAAGATCAAAACTTTATAAATACATCTCACTATTAGCATCTACAACAAAAAATTCAAGCTTATTTGTTTTCGACAAAACCCAAAGAACTTATCTTTTTTACTAACCTGCCCATGAAGATACCCGAATTGTAGCACCCACTACGAGGAAGAAAAACGCTTACTAAAAGGACAAAAAGTAAACATTTGCCTTCAAAAACTACCCAAGATCATTGCCTTATAAAAGTTTGTGTATATATACCAAAAATTACAAAACCAGACCCTAATTTGGCTTTCAAAATTTAAAAAAAAAAAATCACACAAAAATAACTGTCCTATTCCTTAAATTTGAAGATAACAATACCAAAAGTAAAAAAGATAAACGAAAAATCCCCCAAAAAAATCAGAAGGAAAAAGATGAAGAATATGAAGAAAATTTGTTGAAAATTGTTGAAAACGAAAGAAAAAGTTGAGGTGAAAGAGACATACCTGCGAAACTTTATAATCAATTTCTTTTTCCCTTCCTGAGTATTGAAATGCTAGATTTATTCCGTCCTAAAAATCAAAATAGGTGAAAGGAAGAACAGAAGGAAAAAATTAAAGGAAAAAGAAAA
Source organism: Gossypium arboreum (assembly GCF_025698485.1). Lineage (NCBI taxonomy): Eukaryota > Viridiplantae > Streptophyta > Magnoliopsida > Malvales > Malvaceae > Gossypium > Gossypium arboreum. Next base: position 136,765,433 of record NC_069075.1, read on the forward strand.
TAAAGAAAAAAAATTATTTAATATTAAAAAAAAGAAAGAAAATAATTTTTTTAACACGTGGCACATTTAACGTGTTACGCCAGATGCTATTTCTAGTAACGGCACTAAACAGTGGATTGGTATCTGTATAATAATACAATAACACTAGTGGTATCTCTATAAGTTTTAAAAATTTAGTGACAAAAAATAAAAATTAACCGAAATAATAGTTGGTGTGAAAGTTCTTTTAATAGGTCGGGCGAGATTCAATTAATTGTTGTGTTGATGCTAAGATTGGTATCATACACTCGTTGTAGGGTAGGTGGAAGGGGAATTTTAAATGGTAAAAATTAATAAAAAATTATTTTTATATGAGAGATAAAAGAAGAATTTGATAATTAAGAGAGTATTAGTTGATAAAGTTTTATTTAATATTTAAATACTTTCATTTTCATTTTTATTTTATAAATTTGATTTTCATATCCTTTTTTATTTTTTATAATTTTGATAAATAAAAGAGATAGGAATTACTTTAGTTTTAAAAAGATAAATAATAGATAAATCTAAATTAATAATCCAAAGAATATGTTTAGAATAATATAATACTAAATAAATCAAATAAGAAGAACATGTTAAAAACTCATAAAAGTTCATAATCATGTAACAACGTTTATAATTACTAGGTTATCACACGTTTAGGATGTGAGTACAAATAGTTTAAATTACAATGAAAATATAATTTAATATGAGTATTAATTGTAATTAAATATTTTATTTTACTTTTTCTAATTCAGTTTTTATTAGTTTTAAAATAGTATCAAAAATATTTTTTTTAATTTCAAGTAATAAATAATTTAAAATAATAAGATATTATTTACCAATAATTTTGAATAGTTTGAAGTACAATAAAAGTGTAATTCTGTCACACCCTGAAACGTCAAAGTTGGAAAGGTGAATTTGGGGATTAATTTGAAATGCTTACAAACTAAACAAGTTCTTATGGAAATAAGAGAAAGTGGCGGAATAGTTGTGAAAAGGTTGGATCTCAATCTTTGTTTCATTGAGTTTTAACTAGGAGCATTTTAGTGGGAGACATGATGGTTTTGGACATGTATACTTAGTGGTTGAGTTTGGGATAGGTGAAGAAATGTGTGAGATGTTATTTTCCGTGTAGTTTTCTTCATTTTTCAGTTCTTTCTTCATCTTCTTCACTAGTCTAGATCGAAAAAGAGAAAGATTAAGAAGCGATTTGCATGGATGAAGGTAGCTAAAGTTTGTGTATAAGTAACTAATTATTTATTAAGCTGCTAAGCTTCTTAACCTTATTGTGTTATCGCTTTAAGTAAATGAAAGAAAATTGAGGATTTTAGTTGTCTATCAGTTCTGTTTTGTACGGGATTAAGTTGTGGATAATCATTTTAATGGCCTCTACATACAAACAAATTATAGTTTTTATGATAATGAAATATATTCGTTGAAGATTCTGAATTAGTTGTTATGTTTTGTAAGTTGTTGGAGGCTCGGGTAGCAAAGGAAGAAGCTGAGTAGAAGGTTTTAGCGTCAACTTCCAGGTGATTTCCAATACTCAAGTCTTAAATAGATGTTTACGTTTTGGTATTGTTGTTTAGGTCTGTAACTTCTATCCTAGATGATGAATTCTATGGTTGGGTGATGATATATCAAGATGCATACTGTGTGTAGACATGAAATTTGTATGGTTGGTTATAAGTCTATCTATGAGGTATAAATGAGATGTTTGATGTGATGTCTACTGGTTATGTTGGTTAAGTGTTGAGTAAACTATACGTCATCCTATGGATGAATTTTATGCAACAATGTAATACTCTGTAACTGAATATTGATGTATCGTGCGGACTGTTGTGTTGATATGAAAATGCATGCAATATTAGCATATTGTGTGTCGTGTATGAACAATAGTGTTGATGGAATACCTGTGTATGAAATGCTTATGCATGAGATGCAGTGTGCGCAGAGTTGTTTTGGCAAATGAAAGATGAAGAAATGTCACGTTGTGCACTCTGTGCCATGTGTTATCTAGCTTTGCGGAGGTTCAGACGGATAGTATGGAGAATGTATATGCATGATTTTCGACTTTGTGGAGGTTCGGTTGGATTGTACGAAGATATACGCACAAATGAATATGATAACCCAACATGGGTTTTATGAATGTTTGAGACTCTGCAGAATCTAAGACTTTGAGCCTCATATGTGTACGCAAAGTCCATGGCCAAGGCATATGAAAGTTATGAAAGATGTGGAAGCCCGTTAGAACTATCTTATATGTGAAAGTCCGTTAGGACTATCTTATAAGTAGAATTCTACAACAAAGGGATCCACTTGCATGAGTCCGTAAAGGAGTTTGTTCTCTTGTAATCTATCACCACGTGCAAGCTATATGTTTATGTGAATCCATAAATAAAAGATATGATAGTCTGACATGACTATTTCATATGTATAATTCCACAATAGGGGATTCACTTTTAAGAATTTGCCAACATGATAATTGTTGTTAAAATTGGACCACTATGAATGGGATATTTGTTGTTGTGAAACAGAGGCAGGACTCAACGATCCGCTAAAGTTGTCAGCTTGATTACAATGAGTTGATTTACTTATCAATTCGAAATGAGGGTTTTCCTTATGAATCAACCGCCATGTTTTGTAAAGCATGAAACCACAAACTTGGGTCTAAAACAAGAATCCATTAGGATCGTAATATAAATCTGAGTTTGGCAGAACAAGCAATTAAAAACAGTTCGCAACTAGAACTATCATCTAATATTTGCCTTATTTAAATTATCTATATTTATTTGAGGCAAAGGCTGATATAAGAGTCATTTAAGGGTTTTCTTTCATAAATCTGTAAGTAAAAATACGTAAAGGTTTCCTCTTAAGGAAGTAGCTGCATATAAGACTGCAGAGGCAACTAATGAGGGTAAGGTACTAAGTACAAATGAGCTAAATCATGCGAAGTAAATACCATGCCAAAGAGACTGGCAAACCGTCCTAGTATAAACAATCAGACATTAATTCTAAATTAATAAGTGTCAACTTGTTAGCATTCTGTTAATACAAGGTATGAATAACTCACTAAGTTCATTTGAACTTATGTTTGTAACATTATATATTGTAGCTAATAAAGGAATTCAATAGTTCGTTGAGGGACCAAACCAGACCAGAATCCATCGTATCTGGACAGTTGTGCTTCCTAATCATAATATGTATACAATGGGGCAACCTAAAGGCGAAGTCTCAGGGTCAAAGTCTTATTTATAATTAGTTTTGATAAATATATTGTTTTCAAAACTAAGCTAATATTGATATATTTAAACTACTTTGTAAAATATTTGCTATCTTAAATTAAGATTGCATAATGGAAATAAATTCTTTTCTGAAATTTTTTTTTTTTAAATTGAATAATATTTAAAGATAAAATATAAATATTATAAATTTACTTCATCATCAATTAGATTTATCTTATATCTATCCTTGGTGCCATTTTTCATTCGATTATGACTCAATTTTGGTATTTCATTCTTTTTTAAATGTTTTTAACTAAAGATATCACTACAGTAAAACAGGTTTTTAGTGGCGTTTTTTAGGTTTATAAGCGCCGCTAAAACTATTTGCGGTGCTTTTACAAACGCCGCAAAAAACGCCGCTAAATTTTGCGGTGTTTATATAAAACAACATTGCTAAAGAATATGACCTTTAGCTGCGCTTTTCCCGCAAACACCGCTAAAGACCATGACCATTAGTGGCGCTTTTCTCACAAACGCCACTAAAAAACATGACATTTAGCGGCTCTTTTTTCGAAAATGCGGCTATAGAATAGACCTTTAGTGTGCTTTTCTAGCAAATGCCTTTAAAAAACATGACCTTTAGCGGTGTTTTTTTCACAGACGCCACTAAAAGACATGACCTTTAGCGACGCTTTTTCCGAAAATGCCACTATAAAATAGACCTTTAACGACGCTTTTCCCACAAACGCCGCTAAAGAACATGACCTTTAAAAAAAATATTCTAATTAAATAATATTTATTTCTATGATAAATATTATATTATGTTTTATTTTTGAAATTTGAACTTTAAACTATATACTTTTAAAGATAAATAAAAAATATTAATTAAATTAAATTTTCTATTAAAATTTTAACTTTAAAAGCTGAATATAAAATTAATGAATTTAAATTTAGAATTTAAATATTATGTTTAAATAAATGAGCAATCTACCTCACAGCTCATCTGATTTATATTAACTCGGCCAATTATAAAAGAAGCTACAAGACTCGTAATAATTAATTATCATGGTTAAAGAAGCTAGTACACAAGGTAGCTACAAAACCCTGTTTTCATAACACAAAATTCAAGTTTCGACTAAGATGAATGACCATGGAATGCAACATTAAATAACATTCCACTTGAAAAAGTGTTAAGCCTCTTGGCTTTTCCAGCTTGAAGAGATTGAATCCTCTGCCGCACCTTCAATATCTAAAAGATGCAAAACCAAATGATCAGATTCATCATCACTTTGGCAGATAAATCTAGTTACAATCTATTATCCACACCGAGGTGCCTGGATTCTAGACTCTAGAGTTTGATATTAAGAGTACACAAACATTTTTCAGTGGTTTGATTTCATATCTAGAGAATATTAATAGAAACTCATATTGATGGTTGTTATTCCAGTTTAAGAGATGCACACTTCCATAAAACCCAAAAATCATATGGATTCATGTAAAAAGCATATGGTAAATGCTAATAGTATTAATTAAAATATTCCATGATGTCTGCTAATGAGAAAAAGGATATCCTTAACATCATTTTAAAGATCAGCCAGCATGCAATAGAGCACATAATGGAGCACAAAACTTATAGTGAAGGTAGAAAAGATATACCTCCCACTTTTTTTAGAATATCTACGACTACTTCACTCATTTTACATGTTTAGACACTCTATTCGTAAATTCAATTTTAACCTTAACTTGCGTATGTATTTAAAATTCGGTCCAACATGTAGTTGATTAAAGTTATTTTTTATGAGAAGATAATGTAAAAGGATTGCAAATGTTTATAAATGTCGGATAAATTTATGTTTTTTTTTTCTTGTACTCCTTCCATGATTACTATTATTCACAAAGATTGCTTGTAATAAGAAAACTAGAGTAAGGAACCAAGAAAAGGAAGGAAAAATATTCTTACTGCCATGGAATATCGCCTGCAATCAGCCATTCTCCTTCTTTGTCTTGGTAGGTGAGAATATAATCATCACATTTTTTGTCTGTTTATGACAGGAAAAAGAAAAAAGCAAGCTGAATATTGAGGTTTTTGGTTTTTTTTTTTATCTTTTGAGGAATTTATGTATATAATCAATGACTTTACCTTTGGAAAACATGGTGATCAAGGAGTTGGTAAGTGATTGATAAGAGTGATAAAGCTTTATATCAATCTTTTTTATTATTGGTATTCTGTTAGTGCAGTGCTTTGTCCTACATATGGAACAAATCAAGCAAGCTTAAGTTCATAATTTCATTTATATGCTACTTGGATTTGGATATTACTATAAGACATGGATTTGTATTAGACAGGAATATGAGATTTTTCATATATTTGGAGAGTTATTAGAGAATTATATCCTATATCATGTCTGATATATTTTTAATATAAGGTGTCGGATTCTTTAAAAAGAAATAATGAAAAAATTAGAGCACAATATATGTTAAAATAATACAATGAAAGCTGGTTTTGACATTTTTGTTCAATAGAATATTTAAAATGAGCTCAGGAATTAGGTATTTATAAGAGAAACCATGTCATACCTTTTTCTAAAGCTCAGAAATTGATTTAACCATAAGTTGATTCTGCGAGTTAAACATTATCAACAGCCAAGTTATGTTGCTGCAGAATTGCAAAATTATATGCATGCATGCATAACTCTTCGTACAAAAGATTTGATATTCAAATTTTGAGTTTATTAAAAAAATTTAACTAGAGGGGCAAATTTAAAGGCAAGCAAGGACTTGACTCTTCAAAATTGAAAAATGGTCTATTTAAAAGATTTTTGAATTCACCCCTAATTGTTTATGTCGTTGAGATGCTATTTTTAATCAATACGATAAAATATTGGACCAATTTAAAATATAAATCATGAAAATCTTTTACACTAAGGAAAATAATGTTTTAGTATATATATTGTTGGAGAGTGATTTAAACCTTTTTAGATCTTATGCGTTTAAGGGCAGAGTCAAGTTGTTGCTCCAAATTTTGAAACTCTCTAAGACTCAAATTCTGGATATCTTCTCCTTCGTAATGGAGAAAGATGCATGCCTTGAATGTATCTGAAATTTGAAGCCATTGGGGGTACCTTAAGTTTCTTTGTAAAGTCTCCATTCTAGCTTTAAGTTTTGCATGTTCCCAGGTCTAGTTTCCCTATAAAAGAACATATTGAAATCATCCCAAGTCAACAAGTAGAACAAATTTGATGTCTTCAAATTTTTCATGGTCTGATCCATGAACATCCCCTTTCAAAATGAAACCGAAAAAACATGTTTTAAAAAAAATTAAAGATTTGTAAAATGAGGTTTAAGAGGGTTGAGTTTACATTTTGTTGAATTTCATCTCAATATACTATCTTTCATATCGTTCAAGAATCCTTTCCAAATATATTTCTAAACCAACTAAAAAGGACTATAGAAAGACCAATACAAAATGAGAAAAACCACACCAAATATTTTGAGAAACTTGAATGAAGAAATAACATTAAAAATTTTCCACATGACTAGACAAAAAATAACAATGAGGTAATATTAATGGTATAAAACTCAAACTTAATCTAAAAGTCCAGTCAGAATCTAAAACTCCATAATAATTGTTGGAGTTTATAATAAAAGCCATGGTTAATCATATTTATACGTAACAACCAAAACTGTAAATCCATGTCTGCAATTAAGTTAAATCAATAACTCATCCTAATACTAAGTAAATGTGCCAAAAACAATTATTAAGAATAAATCAAATCATTTATCGACCAAATACATGTCTTAACAAGACAAAGTTAAAGAAATAAAAGTCATTACAAAAGAAAATTAACCCCAATCAAATATACGTTAATCAACCACTGTCAGAATGGTAGGCTTACCTAACTTTTCACGTCTTCCCATGGTTTCAGTCGCAAAATCTTTATATACATATATGATATTATTATATATGTATACATACATATATACATTATTCACACACTAAATATTTATAAGATTAAAAACAAGTTTATTAAAAGAAAATAGAAACACAATGGATAATAGCCGTGTGCAACCATGCCAATAGTGTTAGCAATATCCTTTAAAAATAACTCAAGATAATTTTCTTTATCCAACAAGTCAAAATCTCAATAAGATGTCTAAGGTCCAATCTACGTGAGCAACCAAACTTTGGGACAGCTGCAAGCCGTGGATCATGCAATAAGCGACAACAACAACTCTGGAACCAGGCAGCTAGTATGCGGCTATTGTGTGAGAGAGCAGCGGTGCACTGGTGGCTGCTGAGTTGAGGCATGATGCAGACGAGGCAGGTGCAGCGCTGGAGAAATGACCTGGTGCAACCTGTATTGTGCTAGTTGCTAGCTGTCATGGTTACGTGAGAGCAAGGACGTGGGCTATATTGGAAGGGAGAATTGACGATGGTGGGCGGTGGCGATGGCGATAGCAGACCGCAAGGAGCTGACGGCACACAATAAGACCTTTTTTTTAAGGACAAGACAAAGGCACAGAGTATTTGGAAGAACACATGTTGGCGACAGAGAAAAAGAAAAATGAAAATAGGGGGAACGCAATATGGGAAAAGGACGTGATTTGGTGTTTTAAAAAGCTATGGCCAATTGGCAATTAAGCCCTTGGGCTTATTCCTTCTTAAAAACTCTCCTCTTCTCCCCTTCTGATTTAGTCCCAAGCCTTATAAATTTTCAGTTTCCATTTTTTTGATTTGATCCTTGGTCCAATTCATTATCCATTAACTTCTAAAATGTTAATTGAAATTATTAACTACAAAAATAGATTTTCCGGTATTAAAACCACTTTACAATAATTAATCCCAGATGAACCTCATGGTGTTATTATAACTTCGTAAAATTCAACATCGGAAATTTCGAAGCATTAACAGTCTTCTGTTACCATTTTACACCAAAATATTATATCCATTAAAAAGATTCTTGTCATAATAGACTCCCACATCATATGAACTTTTTAAAAAAAAAAAATTTCTTTTACATTCTTTCTTTCTTTATTATTATCTTTTCCTTTTTTTTGTTCCTTTATAATGTCTAGCAATGTCAACAATGCTCGAAATTGGTCCTCCTGAGATCAAGAAGTTGGTGATTAATTTTGTTTTTTAACTTCACTACCTACTTGCTCGACCTAGAAAGATCAAAATTTCTTTCATTGATCAATATCAATGTTTTCAAAATTGGACTGGACCAGCAAGTTGAATTGGAACCAGTCGAGGTATCGATCTGAAGATAGAGTTGAATTGCTTTAACTCTTGAATCGATACAGATCGGTTGAACCAAGCAAAAAAAAATAGTTGAATTGTTTTTTCTATTATTTAAATATTTTTATTTTTATGACTTTTTAATAATATTTGGGTCGTGACCTTTGCTATTATTTTAGATGTGTGTTGGCCCATCCTTGAAGACCGACCACTTCGAGCAACAAATCTTTGCAAATTAGATCTAACCAAATCAAACGATTAGATCCCTTTGTTATAAGAAGATTAGACTGAATTATTTGAAAATATTATTTTGGAGATACTTGACTTATCTTGGACTTTATTAGGATATTTTCAATGTTGATTTTATTGCTACTTTGATGAGGTTTTAAGATTGTAATTGATAAAGCATTTTAGGTCGAAAATTGTATATATTCAAAAGACTTAGGTTTTTTATTGAGAGTTTAGCACTTATCCTTTTTATTAGGAATCAATTATTGTAAGTGCATGATTTAAGTAAATAAGTGAGTCACTTGATTTACAATTTAAGTTTTTAGGGAAAAACTTAGTAGAGAGAGATCTAGTTTTATGTGCAAAAGTGAGGCTGTTATATTAGCGTATGATAGAACTTAAATCATTGTTCATATAAGGTTAAAGATAATGGATTACATCTCTGGGTAAGGCCTTGCAGATGTAGGGAAATTGAATTACATAAATAGTTATGTTGTGTTCCTTGTTGTTCTTTCGCAGTTACACTGGTAGTTATAATTATTCCTTGCACTGTTTACTATGTTCTTGCAACTATCGACTGATTCTTCATTTTGGTTGATGGTCACTAAACTAACTAAAAAATTGACTAAGGCAAGGGCCCTATCGAACAGTAGTATAGTTAAGGTAAGACCGAAAATATCATATCCATAAGGACTAAAAGTACTAGTAATTACTATCTTTTTATTATCTAGCCTAAGAATTGAAGAGATGTTTTTAAACTAAGATAAACTATCTAATTAACTAAGAACGTGACAAAGATTAAAGTTGGAAAATAATTTTGGAAAACCGATTAAGAAGACAATACCTAAGGAAGAATTTACCTAGACTTCACTTATTACTTTTGAATTAGACGATTTATTCACTTGACTTAATCCGTAGAAATCCCTGATTTAAGTTAATATCTTTCTCGAGACTAAAAACAACTGACTCTAGGTTGATTAATTGAAATCTCTTTCTAATTAAAACTTATATTGTCGCATTAATTCAATCTATGGATTTTCTTATTAGATTTGACTCTAATCTGGCAGATTAATGTCATCCTATGTCTAGGATTGCATGCAACTCCACTTAATTATGGAAGATCTACTCTTAAACAGGGACTTTTTGTAACGACCCAAATTTTAAGGTCATTGGAAAATTAAATTTTTGGGTCATAATTTCTGCAAAATGAATTCGTAAATATTTATTAGAAATATTTACGAAGCTAGTAGTGTAGTTAATTAGACTTTGGTTAAGTGAATTAAGGCTAATTTAGTGAAAGGACTAGATTGAATATAGTGTAAAAGTTTAATTGTAGAATAGAGAAAATTCAAGGGATTAAATTAGCAAATAAGCCTTATGTGACAAGTGTGTGGTAAGAATAAATACATGTCTATTATTTTAATTGGTACAAATGTATGAATATATATGTATTTACTTAATATTTAAGAAATAATAATTATAATTAAAATATAATATAATAATATAAATTAAGGTAAATAAAAAGAAATAAAATAAAGAAAAAGGAAAGAAAGAAGGACGAAATAGAACAGGGAAAGAAAGAAAGAAAAAGGGAAAAATAGGGCTTTAAGGTTCAAGCTTTAAGTGGTAAGTCATTTTAATCCCTTTTTCTTGTAATTTTGGTGTCTATGGAATCCTAGAAAGAAATACTATTTGAATTATGTAGAAATTTAGAAAGTTATTAAATTTTTAGATGTTGATTAAGTTGAATGAATGGAAGAATTATTGGTTTAATTGGTAGAAATTCAAGTTAGAAGTAGGAGAAGGATTAAATTGTAAAAATCGATATAAGTTTTGTTATAGTAGGGACTAAATTGTTTAAATTGTAGAATTAATGTTTTATGCTGAAAAATTTAAGAGTTGGAATGGTTTAAAGTGATAATTGAATGAAAATATATGATTTATTTTGAAGAAAAGAATGGTTATGGTGATAGGACTAAATTGGAATTTAAGCAAAAGTTGTGTAGAAATTGAAATGTGTAATGTGATATAGTATGTTGATAATTTTTAAATTGTTTAATTTCTCGTAGCTAACGTAGTACCGGAAACATCGTCAAAGAAGGGGAAAGAGAAAGTGAACGAGGATATCGAGTAAACTCGAGAACTACGGTTTGATTTCTATAAACTATGCTTAATAATTTAATAAAAGTAATTGCTATTTTTAATTGTTAGCATGTATGATAAATGAAATGATGAAAATTGTTACTATTTCTGTATCAAAATGAAATGATTTGAATACCCTATTAACAGTGTCAAGCTAGATGGATAAAGTTGGCATGCCATAGGATTGGAAGTGTTAAGGGATATTCCGACTGTGTGTCGATGAGTCACTATATGTGTCTACTCACATTCTTTTTTGATTCATTAGAAGAGGTACTCTGCACTGTTATTCTTTATTCTTTATTCTTTATTCTTTATTACCCTTACGATGTATTTCGGCTTCGGCCGATGAAACACTGTGTGATATCTCAGTGTGTGGGTTGGATCCGTGTATCCATCCAGGTCCGAGTTATGTTAATAGGGGTAAATGAAAGTACTAAAGACAAAGACTGATTATTATTGATTACGTGACTGTGACTGTTATATGATTATTAGAAGGTATTGAATGATATGAAATATATATAAAGAATCGCTTAATTATATTTAAGGGCAATAAGATGAAGACCAAAGATTAAGCTATTAAGGTTATGAAAGTAAATTTTTTGAGTTACAATACATATAGATGGCTTATTATTGTTCTAAGCATTAGTTTATAGAAATACGACTGTGTGTATACTCAGCGTACAGTATGTTTCCGTGCACAGGACTAGGTACAAAAGAAAGCTAAAGACTCAGCATCCAAGCCAATCCCGGACTTAAAGTGGTGAATACTTTTCTTTTGGTAAAATGGCATGTATCTAGGTTGTTAAGGTGTTATTTTGTACATGATAGTGAATAAACATGAAAGTTGTTGAAGCATGGTATGAAATTTGCATATTTTGGAAGTTAAACTTACATGAGTTTGACTAGTATGATAATGTAGTATAATTTTGATATGAATTGTGGTACATAATCCTTAAGAGGTATTGAAGTGAATGAATGAATATTTGCTAAGTTTGAATGGCATAATGAAAGATATTTGATTTAAGAACTATTAGTAAATTTTTGAGCGTGAATTAGATGTGTTTAACATGTGAAAATCGCTTAAAAATGATCAAAAGTCAGGTTTTCACACGGCCAAGTCACATGAGCGTATGCTCAGGCCGTGTGGCTCTCTGTTTATGTTACACGGGTTGTCCCCACAGTCGTGTGTGCAAGTCAGATCTGCCCACAGCCTGGCCCCACAGCCATGGGAACCACGCAGGCTGACCACACGAGCGTGTGCCCCTATCTTCAAGGAAATATTTCCAAAGTTGCCAGTTTAGTACTGAACCACTTCTAAAACATGTATTGGGCCCCGTAGGCCCATATTAGGGACTTTATGATGAAATTTGAAAAGAATTGATCTAGAATGTAAAATTTATGACTTGGTTTTGTATAAATGCTAGTGTATATGTCCAGTAATGCCTCGTAACCCTATTTTGATGGCGGTTTGGGGTTAGAGGGTGTTACACTTTTGCTCCACTGAATAAGCATATCAGATTTAAATTAATATCAGGAATATTAAAACAAGGATTAAAACTCATAACTAAGAACAAGAAAAGTATTTATCATATAATTCAAATAATAATAAGATCTGTTTTAGGCTTCATCTCCCCTAGGTATTTAAGGAGTTTAGTTCATAATGATAGGGGAAAACATCTCAAAATTAGGAAAACAACAAAACATAAAGAAACCCAAAGAACTTCTAAGAAAATTAAATGGAGATCTTCAGTCTTGAAGTAGATCCTGCTTCCGAGCTGATTCTGATGGTTGTCTTCAAGTATTTTCTGCTTTCTCCTCTGCGTCCCTCATTTGATCCTCTTTTAGGGTGTTTATATAGACTTTGGAATGCTTTAAAACCCTAAAAATTAGCCTTTTCTGAGTAGAATTAGACTTGGGCTCGACAGGGACACGACCGTGTGCCACACCCATGTGAAGGTGCTCAAGCCGTGTGTAATTCTGAGTTAGTTTTTAGCTGACACAGTCATTACACACGGGCGTGTGGCCTAGCCGTGTGTCACACACGGGCGTTTGGATTACCCGTGTGGAACTATCTAGGCTGTATGAAACACTAAATTAGGCCCATTTTGTTCGTTTTTGGCCCGTTACTTGCTCTTTTTGCTATCCTAAGCTCTCCTGAGTATAAAACATGAAATTAGAGGATTAGAAGCATCAAATTCAATAAATCTTATGATAAACCTTCCAAAAATATGCCAAGCATGGGGTAAAAATATGTATATATTATGGTTTATCAAATATCCCCACACTTAGGCATTTGCTTGTCCTTGAGCAAAATTCTCAACTCACAATTAAAATTAATTCTTCTTAACTTATAATTCTCATCAATAATGTTTCGAAATAATCCACAAATAATCATACATTGAGAATTTTAACTAAAAGAACATCAAAGTTTTAAACAATCTAAGTTGAACATTTTAATCATAAAATCATAGGTATCTCCCCTTATCTAAATAATAACCTTTAATTCCAAATTGGCAAGGGTTGACATCCTCACTAAAGATTCACTAAAATCACTCAAAGTTTTTAAGGTCCAACAATTAAGCACTCAATAGTCAAACATGAAAAATTATGACCATAGGCTTTCATGAAAATCAAATCGCCACCATTATAAATGAGATGATACACAAATCAAAAGGTCTTTAACAGGGTTGTAATGGAGCTTGGGTTAAAGGTGTAGATAAATGCTGAAAAAGAGGGTTAGAATCAAGATTAATTTAATAAATTACCCAACTTAGAATAAAGCTAATTACTGAATTACAAACAAGTGACAGAATTAAAACTTCCCAAAATGAAGTGAGCTTCCCCTCAATATAATAACTTTAACTTATCCAAGCTCTTTAAAACAATATGTGATTGAATGAATATAAAAATACGAGTTTTTTTTACTAAGAATAAGAACATAATGGAAAGTATAAAATAATTCAGCAACTAAAATGGACGAAAATAGTTAGGTAACTAATCAAATCAAATCTCGATAAAAAGGGAGTCAATAAAAAGGGAGAAATTCTTAACGAATCAAAAAGGGTTAAGTCATGGGTTAACATTAAGGGGAAAATCAAGAAACAATGGTTAAGGCTCAAAGAGGTTTACTAAGGGTGAAATATGTGGGTAGGCTTTTTATGGAGTAAGTGGGTTAAAACCTAAGTGCTTTTATCATCTCAGTATATCAAATCAAAGTTGTGGTCTTGACATGCATAATCTAAGCGAGTTCTAGAATAAAAAATTGTCAACATTCATAACCAATAAAATAAGTGAGCAAGAAAAATATATGCTCTAAAAGGCTTAAGATTTCACGAAAATTATGGGTATTTGATGTCAATCTTGTAAATTCAAAACTTCAAGATAATACCTCAATTTAGAGAAATAACATAGCAATTTTAATTCTCAAAGTCAACTTATCATGCTTGATTCTCTAATGTCTTAAAGTTTAAACAATCAATGCACAATTACTTATGATTTAATTCAAAACACATCAATAAAAATTATAAGTCAATCAGAATTTACTCTAATCATAATATGAGAAAATTATTTGAGAACGAGATAAAAATTCAGGGATTTTCTAATAATCATATAAATAACCTCCCCACACTTAAGATGTACATTGTCCTCAATGTACAAAGATAAATAATAACAATATAAGCATGATATCAGAAGAGAGGGAGAGAAGCGAAACTGGCCTAAATTTTTGGATGAAATCCTTAGAATAGTGAAAGCTAGAATTATAAATATGGCCAATGATGTGTATGAGTCAAAGCTGCTATTAAGAAAATAAACATAACTGTGAAGAGAATTAAAGGGTTACTCGATAATAGCCATAAAGATAAACATAGTTTAAAAGTATAAAGGACTTGTTGAGGTGGCTGGGGCTGGGGAAGAAGACAAAAGAAAAAGTTAGGGTTTGGGGATTTAAAATAGGGGTACGGTCGTGTTAAGGCCTCGTGTTGGGCCACACGGCCGTGTTACACGCTCGTTTGACTCGTCCTATAGCCCGTGTTTATCGTGAATTTGATAGCTTAGTTTTCCACACGGCCGTGGCACACGCCCTTATGTCCAGGCCGTGTGGTTCACACGGCTGTGTCGCATGGCCGTGTAGTACATTTTTCGTTTCTCCCACGCCCGTGTGTCCCTTCCGTGTCTCTCACACGGCCGTGGCACTTTCCCTTGTTGGCCTCTGACTTGTTAAAATTTGAAAAATTAAGCTCCAGGTTTTATATGGCCAAGGACACTCCCGTGTGTACTAGTCGTGTGCTTCACACAGCCGTGTCACACGGCCATATGGCTCGAGTTTATGGCCGTGTGTATGTTGATACTTGGGAATTTTTAACCCTGTTTCCATATGGCCAAGGACACACCCGTGTGTCCTGGTCATGTGGGTCACAGTACTTGTATTAACAAATGAAAAATAGATAAAATAAACGGTTAATGGTTTTAGTGCTTGAGTTGCCCCCCGAGAAGCACTTATTTAGAGTCTAAGCTCGACTCACCTCAATTTCCTGTGGTCACGGTGGTTTGAGGAGTTGAAACTCCTCATCCCTACTACCAATTCTATCAAAATAAGGTTTGAGTCGAGTATTATTTACCTTGAAAGTTCTGAATTCAGTATGTGTTACCTCGACCGTACCGTGTGGGAAGATATTCAATACCGTGAAGGGAGTTGCTCCGTCTACATTGGAGTTTGAAGTGATGATATGAGGGTCGGCGTTATCCAACAGTACCTTGTCAACCTTAAATTGATTTGTTTCAATCTTAAGTTCGTCATGGCGATGCTTTGGTTTATCGTGTATTCTTGGTTTCTCCTTAACCGTTGTTTGCCATTCATCTAGTTTCTTGATCTGTAGCCTTCACTCTTTGTAAATGGTTCCGTTGTTGTTACATGAACTAAAACGTGGCTCATTTGTGCTCTTCGAGCATGTTTCCTGCAAAGAAGGTTAAACAACAAGGTTACTCACATTAAAAGAACTTGTGTAATCATCTCGATCACTAGTCTTTCTGATAGAATCATGAGCTTGGAGTTTAGTCAGGTCATCGCCTACCCGAAGTATTAACTCACCTATACCGACATCAATAATAGTCCTAGCAGTTGTTAAAAAGGGTCGTCCTAAGATTAAAGGAATATCACTATCCTCATCTATGTCTAAAATAACAAAATCTACTAGGAATATAAATTTTTCAATTTTAACAAGCACATCTTCAATTATACCTCTAGGAAATTTAATGGTTTTATCAGCCAATTAAACGCTCATCCTAGTTTGTTTGGGTTTCTCAAGTCCTAGTTGTTTAAACATTTTATAAGACATAACATTAATACTTGCCCCTAAATCAGCTAAAGCATTGTTAACATTTAAACTACCAATTAAACAAGGAATCGTAAAACTCCCTAGGTTTTTCAGTTTGTTGGGTAGCTTGTTTTGTAGAATAGCCGAGCAGACTGTATTTAACTCCATATGTGATGACTCATCTAACTTCTGTTTGATTGATAAAATCTTTT
Organism: Gossypium arboreum; assembly: GCF_025698485.1. NCBI lineage: Eukaryota > Viridiplantae > Streptophyta > Magnoliopsida > Malvales > Malvaceae > Gossypium > Gossypium arboreum. The sequence continues at coordinate 136,781,811 of NC_069075.1, forward strand.
TTAAAAATTTAATTGCGTTTGGCATCTGCAAAAGAGCTTCAATAAACGGCAAGTTAATATGTAATTTTTTTAATAATTTAAGAAATTTACCGAATTGTTCGTCCGTGTGGTCTTTCCTTGTCGCATTGGGGTATGGCACACGAGGTTTATACTCTTTGCTTACCAATTTTTGTTTATCATTGCTTACATCAACCTCACATTTATCTACCACATTGTCTTGCCTCAGTTTCGGTTCATCTTCAACTAACCCTTCATCATTGTGCACAGGAATGGCAGGAAGTTGCTCTCTTGGGTTAATTTTAGTGTTACTTGGTAGGCTACCTTGTGGTTATTCAGAGATCAACTTAGCAAGCTGTTCTATTTAAGTTTCGAGCCCTTGAATCGACGCTTGCTAATTCTTAAGTGCTATTTCAGTATTCTGAAAACGAGCTTCTGACACCGAGATAAATTTTGTAAGCATCTCTTCAAGGTTCGGTCTCTTCTCTTGTTGGTAAGGTGGTTGTTGAAAACCTGGAGGATGTTGTGGCCTTTGATTCCCTTGGCCTCCCCATGAGAAATTTGGGTGGTTCCTCCAACCTGCATTGTAAGTGTTACTGTAAGGATTATTTTGAGGTCGATGATTATTATCCAACAATTTATTTGCTCGTTCTCCATGTTGGGGCTGTAGAGTGGGTATTCCGAATTGCTCATTCCACCTCCACTTGCATCGCACTGCATTACTGAATGTACCTATGGAGAACCAAAAAAACCATCAATCTTTTTATTCAAGAGTTCTACCTAATTTAAAAGCATAGCAACCGAGTTGACGTTAAAAACACCAGCTGCTTTCGTCGGTTTTGTTCTAATGACTACCTAGTGGAGAGATTCAAACCGTTGTGGAAAGTTTGAACCTGTAGCCAAAGAGGTAACCCATGGTGAGGGCACATTCTCAATAAATCTTTGATAAACCGTAAATTGTACATATTTTTACCCCATGTTTAATGTATTTTATGGATGATTTCTCATTAGAATTGGTGAATTTGATGCTCCTAATGCTTTAATTTCATATTTTATACTTAGGAGAGCATAGGAGAGCGAAAGGAACGAGAAACGGACCAAAAACAGAGAAAATGGGACAAAGTACAAAATCAACACGGCCTGGACCTCCTCACACGGGTAGACTACACGGCTGTGTCAATTTGACAGGCTCGAGCACGGCCTGAAGTAATCGAACATGGGCGTGTGCCACAGGCGTGTCCTTACCGAGCCCAAGTTGAGTCCAATTCAGAAAAGGCTAATTTTGAGGGCTTCTAGGCATTCCAAAGCCTATAAATACACCCGAAAGGATGAAAAAAATGAAGAAGGAGAAGGGGTAGTAAGGAATTACTCCAAGGAAGCCGATTGATCCATCTCAGAAATCGGATTCATCATCAAGATTGAAGATCTCTCCTCAATTTCCCTTCAGGAGTTTTGGGTTTTCTTTATGTTTTGTATTCTTTATTCTTCTGAGATGTTTTCTTATTTAGTTATGAACTAAAACCCCTAAATACCTAAGGGGAATGAAACCTAAAATGAATCTTGTTATTATTTTCTGAATCGTATGATAAATATTTAACTTGTTCTTAATTATGTGTTCTTAATTCTTGTTTTGATATCCCAGGATACTGATTCAAGACATGCTCTTATTCAGAGGAGGAATAGACCCTGTCTAAGAGTACATTTGTCATAATTAAGCGGAGTTGATTGCGCGCCTAGACATAGGGTGACAAGATTTTATTGGATTAGGGTGAAACCTAATAAGGGGATCCATTGATCGAGTTAATGCAACCCTAGAGTGTTAATTAGAGAAAAGTCTCAGTTATTCAATCTAGGGATTAGACGTTATTAGTCTTGAATAGGGATAATAATATAACTTAGAGATCTCTACGGAATAAGTTGAATGAAAAAATCGTTTGATTCGGGGCCAGAATAACAAGTAAAGTCTAGGTGGATTTTTCCTTAGGTATTGTCTTAAGTCAATTGATTTTTCCCAAAAGCAATTCCCCAATTCTTTTCTCTATGCGTTCTTAGTTTAGATAATTAGTTAATTAAAACAAAACCTCTTTATTCTTAGGCTAGATAATAAAAAGACAGTCATTACTAGTACTTTTAGTTCCTTTGGGTTCGACAATCCGGTCTTGCTAAAACTACACTACTGTTCGATAGGTACACTTGCCTACATCACGATAATAGTTTGTTTAAGAACGAGTAATTATAAATATTTAAAATCTATCACGAAATCACGCGATCAAGTTTTTGACGCCGTTGCCGGGGAACTAAGATATTATGAACGCTCAATTTTTATTACTTTAGCCATTTATTTTTCTTGCAATTTAATTTAATTTTTTTATTATTATTATTATTTATTAACCTACTTTTTCTTTCTCTTGGCTGGTTTTTATAGTTTATGACTAGAAGAAACCCGTCGGGACCATTACTTTTTTACGAAGAAATCAATCTACAGTTCGTAGAAACCAAAGAGAAATAAGGCGCAGCTTAAGATACACGGAGAATGAGCAAGAAGACGATACTCAACCCCCAACGGAAGAGATGGCTGAAAACCAAGGTAGTCAGCTACCTCCTGCAATTGCGGTTAATCAAAATCCTGCTCCACGCACTATGTATTATTATGCTAAACCTTCTTTAACAGGAACTGAATCAAGCATAGTTAGACCTGCTGTAGCTACAAATACTTTTGAATTAAAACCTAACACTATTCAAATGATATAGCAATTTGTTCAGTTTGATGGTTTGTAGAATGAAGATCCCAACGCTCATTTAGCCAACTTCTTAGAACTATGCGATACATTTAAAATTAATGGCGTTTCTGATGATGCCATACGTCTTCAGTTGTTTCCCTTTTCATTGAGGAACAAAGCTAAACAGTGGTTGAACTCGTTGCCACGAGGGTCAATTACTACTTGGGAACAAATGACCGAAAATTTTTTACTAAAATATTTTTCGCCGGCTAAAACGGCTAAATTACGTAATGATATGTCTTCTTTTGTGCAGATGGATTTAAAAACACTCTACGATGCTTGAGAGAGATACAATGACCTTTTGAGAAGATACCCCCACCATGGGTTACCGCTTTGTCTCCAAGTTCAAACATTCCACAATGGTCTGAATCCTTTAACTCGGCAAATTGTTGACGCAGCTGCTGGCGGAACCATCAACAATAAAACACCAGAAGATGCCTATGAGTTTATAGAGGAGATGTCATTGAATAACTATCAGTGGCAAGTCATGAGGACAAAGCCAACGAAAATAACCAGCGTTTATAACGTCGATTCAGTCACCATGCTCTCTAATCAGGTAGAACTCTTAAATAAAAAGATTGATATAGTTCTTCACAAGTTCACCTAGTAATACAGTGCGAAGCAACTAGAGATGGAAAAAACCATTCGGAATACCAACCTTATGGCCACAACATGGATAACGAGCAATTAAACTACATGGGTAATAATCCTCGGCCTCAAAACAATCCATATAGTAACACTTATAATGCAGGTTGGAGGAACCACCCCAATTTCTCGTGGGGCGGTCAAGGAAATCAAAGACCACAACATCCTCCGGGCTACTAACAACCACCCTACCAACAGGAAAAGAAGCCAAACCTTGAAGAGATGCTCTCAGAGTTTATATCAGTGTTAGAAACCTATTTTTAGAACACCGAGACAACACTTAAAAATCAACAAGCATCGATCCAAGGGCTCGAAACTCAGATAGGCCAGCTTTCCAAACTAATCTCTAAACGACCATAAGGTAGTTTGCCAAGTAATACCGAACTTAACCTAAGGGAACAACTCAACATAATTAATATTCAAGATGAAAAAGGAGTCGTTGAGCCTGAACCAGAATCGAGGCAAGAAACTGTGGTAAACGAAGGTTAAGGTGAAGTAGATCAAAATACAAACAAACCAGTGACTGTCGAATATAAACCTTGTGTGCCATACCCCAATGCAACAAGGAAAGACCGCTCAAATGAACAATTTAGTAAATTCCTTAAACTCTTAAAAAAATTACATATTAACTTACCGTTTATTGAAGCTCTATCACAGAAGCCCAACGCAATGAAATTTTTAAAGGAGCTTTTAGCAAATAAGTGGAAGTTAGACGAGGTGTCACATGTGGAGCTAAATGCAGTTTGCTCGGCCTTCTCCAACATAAACTACCCAACAAACTAAAAAACCCAGGGAGCTTTACTATTCCTTGCTTAATTGGTAATTTAGATGTTAATCATGCATTAGCTGATCTAGGGGCTAGTATCAATGTCATGTCTTACAAAATGTTTAAGCAACTAGGTCTCAGGAAACCCAAACAGACTAGGATGAGCATTCAATTAGCAGATAAAACTATAAGATTCCCTAGAGGTATTATTGAAGATGTGCTAGTTAAAATCAATAAATTTATATTTCCTGTTGACTTTATTGTTCTAGACATAGAAGAGGATAGCAACACTCCCTTAATTCTAGGAAGACCCTTTTTAGCAACTGCTAAAACCATCATTGATGTCGGCACAGGTGAACTCACACTCCGGGTGAGAGACGAAACAAACACCCTTTAAGCTCACAATTCTGGCAACACATCAGGAATTGAAGGTGATCATTCCAACCATTCTACTAAAACTAACAATATGGTGCAACCTACTTTACAGAAAATGAATCTGAAGGAAGCACACGAGTCGTTCTCAAGCAATAATAGAGGATCTGTTCATGAAGATCAAAGACTACAAATCGAGGAACTCGATGAATGGCAGATGCACAAACCAAGAACACCCGACAAACTGAAACTACGCCAAAATGAGCCTGATACCTTTCCAAATCAACTTAAGGTTGGTGATAAGGTCTTATTAGATGCCGCAGATCTCCACATTGTCACTACCACACCAAATGAGGAAATCCCTCTTACGGTACTTAGTATTTTTTCATTCAGTACGGTGGAGGTGAGTCATTCTAAGTTCGGCACTTTTAAGGTAAACAACACCCGATTAAAACCCTATTTTGATGAGATTGATAGCAGAAATGAGAAGTATAAACTCCTCAAACCACCATGACCATTCACTGGAGAGGTAAGTTGAGTTTAGACTATAAATAAATGCTTCTCGGGAGGCAACCTGAACACTAACAATATTAATTTCTTTAAATTTTGGTATTTAACTCCTAATTTACTAATAGAAATCTTGAATACAAGTGTTTTCACCGAGACACGGCCAAGCACACGGACGTGCTTAAGGCCGTGTAAAAATAGGGCAAGGATTTCCCCAACACGGGTTACGATAAAATGCCACGACTGTGCGATATGGTAGTGGTCGAGCCTGCTAAAACAACACGGGCGTGCGACACGCCCGTATGGAAGAACCATGAGCGAACCTGTTAAAACAGCACGGGCGTTTGACACGCCCGTGTGGAACACCCGTGGTCGAACCTGTTAAATTAACACGGGCGTGGGGCTTGCACACACAGGCGTGGGAGAAGCGAACGAAGTTAGACACGGCGGTGCGACACGACCGTGTGAACCCACACACTCGAGGAACACGGACATGTACTAAATGTCAGAAGCGCCCAAATTTTGTTATTATTTTTTGAATCGTATGATAAATATTTAACTTGTTCTTAATTATGTGTTCTTAATTCTTGTTTTGATATCCCAAGATACTGATTCAAGACATGCTCTTATTCAGAGGAGGAATAGACCCTCTAAGAGTACATTTGTCATAATTAAGCGGAGTTGATTGCGTGCCTAAACATAGGGTGACAAGATTTTGCCGGATTAGGGTGAAACCTAATAAGGGGATCCATAGATCGAGTTAATGCAAACCTAGAGTGTTAATTAGAGAAAAGTCTTGGTTATTCAATCTAGGGATTAGACGTTATTAGTCTTGAATAGGGATAATAACATAACTTAGGGATCTCTACGGAACAAGTTGAATGAATAAATCGTCTGATTCGGAGCCAGAATAACAAGTAAAGTCTAGGTGAACTTTTCCTTAGGTATTGTCTTAAGTCAATCGACTTTTCCCAAAAGCAATTCCTCAATTCTTTTCTCTGTGCGTTCTTAGTTTAGATAATTAGTTAATTAAAACAAAACCTCTTTATTCTTAGGCTAGATAATAAAAAGACAGTCATTACCAGTACTTTTAGTTCCTTTGGGTTTGATAATCTGGTATTGCTAAAACTATACCACTGTTTGATAGGTACACTTGCCTACATCGCGATAATAGTTAGTTCAAGAACGAGTAATTATAAATATTTAAAACCTATCACGAAATCACGCGATCAATCTTTGTATCACTCCTATGCATCATAAAGTGTTTCTAAATCCATCTGCACAAAAGAAGAGATATCATTCCTTAATTTAGCTATTTTAGTCGGCGAGAAATATTTAAGTAAAAATTTTTCAGTCATTTGTTCCCAATTAGTGATTGACCCCCGTGGTAACGAGTTCAACCACTATTTAGCTTTATTCTTTAATAAAAAGGAAAATAACCGAAGGCGAATGGCATCATCAGAAATGAGTATTTGGGTCTTCATTCTGCAAACCATCAAACTGAACAAACTGTTGAATTATTTGTATAGTGTTAGGTTTCAGTTCAAAATTATTTGTAGCAATTGTAGGTCTAACAATACTCGATTCAGCCCCCGTTAAATTATGCTTAGGATAGTCGTACATAGTACAAGGAGTAGGATTCTGATTCACTGGATTTGCGGCAACCACAGGAGGCAGCGGATTATTTTGATTTTTAGCCATCTCATCGGTATTAGTGGTGTCGTCCTCATGCTCTTCCTCTATATATCGTAAACTTTGCCTTATTTCTCTACGATTTCTACGAGTTGTGCTTTCAATTTCGCTGTAAAAAAGTAGAGGTCCTAATGGGTTTCTTCTAGTCATAAACTATAAAAACCTGCTAGTAGTAAATAAAAGAGAAGTTAGTAATTAAAATAAAAACAAAATTAAATTGCAATAAAAATAAAAATGGCTAAAGTAATAAAAATTAAGTGTTACTAATATCTTAGTCCCCGACAACTACGCAAAAAACTTGATGGTCGCTAAACTAACAAAAAATTCGACTAAGGCAAGTGCACCAATCGAACAGTAGTATAGTTAAGGTGAGACCGGAATGGTCGCTAAACTAACTAAAAATTCGACTAAGGCAAGCGCACCTATCGAACAGTAGTATAGTTAAGCTGAGACCGAAAATATCGTATCCACAAGGACTAAAAGTACTAGTAATTACTATCTTTTTTATTATCTAGCCTAAGAATTTAAGGGATGCTTTTAAACTAAGATAAACTATCTAATTAACTAAGAACACGACAAAGATTAAAGTTGGAAAATGCTTTTGGAAAACCGATGAAGAAGACAATACCTAAGGAAGAATTCACCTAGACTTCACTTATTACTTTTGAATTAGACGATTTATTCACTTGACTTAATCCGTAGAAATCCCTGATTTATGTTAATATCTCTCTCGAGACTAGAAACATCTAACTCTAGGTTGATTAATTAAAATCTCTTTCCAATTAAAACCCCGATTATCGCATTAATTCAATCTATAGATTCCCTTATTATATTTGACTCTAATCCGGCAGATTTATGTCGTCCTATGTCTAGGATTGCATGTAACTTGCTTAATTATGGAAGATCTACTCTTAAACAGGGACTTTTGCTCTACTGGATAAACATATCAGACTTGAATTAATATCCTGAAATATTCAAAAAAGGATTAAAACTCATAACTAAGAATAAGAAAAGTACTTATCATATAATTGAAATAATAATAAGATCTATTTTAGGCTTCATATCTTCTAGGTATTTAAGGAGTTTAGTTTATAATGATAGGGGAAAACATCTCAAAATTCGGAAAACAACAAAACATAAAGAAACCTAAAGAACTTCTAAGAAATTGAATAGAGATCTTCAGTCTTGAAGTAGATCCTGCTTCCGAGCTGATTTCGATAGCTGTTTTCAAGTATTTTCTGCTTCCTCCTCTGCGTCCCCCCTTTGATCCTCTTCTAGGGTGTTTATATAGACTTTGGAATGTTTCAAAACCCTAAAAATTAGCCTTTTCCAAATAGAATTAGACTTTGGCTCGATAAGGACACGGTCGTGTGCCACGCCCATGTGAAGGTGCTCAAGCCGTGTGTAATTCTGAGTTGGTTTTTAGTCGACACGGTAATTACACACGATCGTGTAGCCTACCCGTGTGTCACATACGGGCGTGTGGATTACCCGTGTGGAACTACCTAGGTAGTGTGAAACACTAAATTAGGCCCATTTTATCCCTTTTTGGCCCGTTTCTTGCTTTTTTTACTATCCTAAGCTCTCCTGAGTATAAAACATGAAATTAAAGTATTAGTAGCATCAAATTCATTAAATCTTATGATAAACCTTCTAAAAATATGCCAAGCATGGGGTAAAAATATGTATATATTATAGTTTATCAATGGTATTAGAGCAAGTCGCTTGACATACAAAAATGGTGTTCTTAGTGTCTATTATTGCTTTAAATGGAAGGTTTGCAATCACCATTCCCCCAATGTTATATGGTTCCAATTACACTTACTGGAAGGCTAAGATGAAGGTGTTGATCAAGTTTTCAAATGAAGAAAGCTTGGCATGTTATTCTTATTGGTTGTGAGCCCTTTGAAACTAAAACATCTTAGGTGTAAACACCTAATTCATAATTGAATTGGACCACAAAGGAGGAGAAGCTAACATATGCTAATTCAAAGGCACTGAATGTAGTCTTCTGTGGGGTGGATTACTAGGAATTCAAAAGAATATCCAAGTACACAACTGTTAAAGAGGCTTGGGATATTCTCAAGTTTGCCTATAAAAGAACATATATTATAAATCAATATAAGATGCATATGCTAACCACTTAGTTTGAGACTCTTAAGATGCAGGAGAATGAAACCATAAAGGAGTTCTATGCAAAGCTAGGTGATTTGTCCAATTAGCTTTTGCCCTTAGAAATAAGTACTTCAATTCCAAACTTGTGAGGAAGGTTCTCATTTTTTTCCTAAGAGATTTGCCTTCAAAGTCACTTCTATTTAAGAGGTGAAAGACATACATAATATAAGAATCAATGAGCTAATTGGGCCACTATAGACATTTGAGATCCCAATTACAGTTAAGGGCACCACTACTATCGAAGAATTACTAGAGCAAATGAATTTACTTAGAATTTTAATAAAACTTTCAAGAAGCTATCAAGGAAGAATAAAAAGTTTGATGCAACCAAAAAATTTCTAAGAACAAAGGAAAATGAATTGTAATTAGTGAAGAATCCAATAAGGAGAAAAGGAAATGTATCCAATACAATGAATGTCATAGATTTGGTCATATGGGGTTGCATATGCTAATACCCTAAAGGAAAAAAATCCCTGTGTGTAACCTAGAGTGATAAGGATTTTTCAAGAAACTTCGATTTAAATAAGGAGCACGTAAGCAATTATATGGCGTTTACTATTAGAGTTAATTCTCCTAAGGCTACTGAATTTGACACTGATAGTGATTTAGATGGTGAATCAAATGTTAGTTCCTGCAAACCTACAAAATAATGTTGGAAAAATGAGAAATGTTAAACTTGTTGATGAGAAAGCTTATTTGAAAGGAGGAAAACCACAATTTGATCAAGCAGATGAAGATAAAAGATTTTGTTCTAGATGATAGAACTGCTCGACTAGAGGCAACATAAAAGGATTTTGTAGCTACTTAGTCTATGCTGGAAAAACATTAATGCAAGTAGTGAGAAACTTGATGAAATACTTATTGTATGAAGAATAAGTCTAGGAGATGGTGGGCTTAGGTACATTGCGAAAAAGTAAATGTTGTTTTATAAACTTCTATAATTTTTTTCAAAGGCACTAATAATACTAATCATGGTGAACGTTTTAAGAAGCCAATATTGATTCATACTAACAAGAAAGTGAGCCAACATCACAAGATTGTGTGCCACTACTGTGGAGTGCCTGGACACATTAGACTAAGATGCTTTAAGATGTCAAGAGATATGAGGCTGAAGCAGGTAAATAAATTTTTAGATTTAGCTGCTCGTACCTGGCTTGTAAATAGAAGCAAAATTTTGTATAGAGAAGGAAGGTCAAAGATGCTTGTTGTTTGCTTATTAATTCTTGACCTTTACCAAAGTGGCACTATGCTTGTCGACATACTTTAACTCTTACCAGCTCAACGTCATTGATGTTCTCTACAAAAAAAGCTCCCACAGTTATGCACCAAATTGGTTGGTTTCGGGACACTAGCTTCAACAAATACTACCCATGTTTTTGTTTGAGCTTGTTGATTTTTAATTTGTCACTAGTTAGAAGTGGACGCTCTTGGGATGCCATGATACTGTTCGCTGGGGTAAAAGAATGACAATCCATTCTCATTAAACCAAATCATGTATTGTGGATCCATATGAAAACAATAGTCTTGGATAGTGTAATAATTCGATTTCTAGTGGTGTCGAGAATTGCAATTTCGGAACCTTGTTTTCATAAATCGAGTTCACACATATTAAATAAATATATGTATGAATTTATTATATAGATGAATTGAAATTTCAATAAGCAATTTAGCTAAAATTATAGTTAATTAACCCCCGAGGACTAAATTATAAAAGTCTAATCGCTATAGATTTTTAATTAATAAATGACTTGGGGATTTAAAATGCAAATATCTAAAGGGCCAAAATGGTTAATAAACCATTTTTAATAATGTGCTAGTGGACGGAAATGTGTGTGTTAATTAGTTTAAGAAAATAAAGATTTATTAGTAAAAAACATGATTAATTAAGTAAACTAAGCTTAATTATTCATTAATTCATGTATAAAAGCTAAAGTTAGTGGATGTTGTCATATTCTTCATTCATTTTCTTTCCATTTTCATCCCAAAGAAGGAGAAAACATAAAAAAAAAAAACAATTTATTTACCTTACAACCATAAATTAGTAAAAAAATTTAAGTCCTTTTGTTGTAATTTTTGTAGATTTGAGGTCATAGGAGCTTGATTTAGCTAGCCAATGTACCTATTTATAAAATTTTTAAAGTTTTAAAAAGTTTCTATTGTTAATTTCTTAAAGAACTAGGTGTGAAATTGTAACACCCCTAACCCGTAACTGACATCGGATTAGGGTTACGAGACATTACCAGATAGACAGAACATTTCAAACCAATTCAGAATCGCAGATATCATATATCATTATTACAGAAACATTCATCACCAACTCATTCATTAATGTGGTCTACGAGACCTAAAAAATATATTAAAGGAAAAGTCGAAACTAAACCGAACCTATTCAAAATTTTCAGAACTTAACCAAATCTTCCAAAACTGTTTAAGTCACACGCCCGTGTGACTAGGCCGTGTGGCACACACTAGCATTAGACACGCCCATATGAACCAGCCGTGCCAAAAAGAGGTCCTATACTGACTTTTTCAAATGGCCAACGGACACGGCTGTGTGTCATGGCTGTGTGGTACTTAGCTAGATACTGACTTAAGCCCATAGCCATATGACACGCCCATGTGCTAGAGCCGTGTGGATCTTAAGAGGTTACTGATTTTCTTACACGGCCACAAGGCACGCCCATGTTCCCTGATCGTGTGGCACAATGAAGGCTTCGTTTAAGCCAACTTGCCACCCCTATATTTGTCTTTCCTACTAGCAAGGTTAAAAAACATTCATACAACAAATTTCAACCAATTTCATGCTCAAAACATGCTTTATACAACTAAATCATCATCATTCAACAACCCATTCAAAATCATACCAAAACTTATACCATTTGCTAGCCAACTCTCATGGCATAACATGTATTTACAAATCAAAACTTAATACATAGACCTTCTAGCCTATACATGCCATACTTTAAAATATTTACACTTTCAAAAGTACTAAAATGAGATTGATAGTGTGGTGACGATCCTCGACTATCCCCGAGCCTTCAGTAGCTACGATAACTGTAAAACAAACAGTAAACACACAGAGTAAGCTACAAAGAGCATAGTAAGCCAAATAAAATTCATCTAACTACTAAAGCATAAAAGTACAATTCAACAATAAAGATTCATAGCCATTTCATCGAATAATTCATAAGCTTAACCATGCTCCTTTGTTACACATATATCATGCTTCATTTCCAAATTCCATACATATTTCACAGAGACAGAGTCTTTCATATTCAAAAATTTAGTACGATACAAACGTACCTGCATAGGTTATACATTTCATATACTCAATCTCAGATTTCGTACGCTATTATCAGACGGGTCAGAAACGATATAGATGCTCATAAACAAGTACAATGCCGACGTCCCGGACGTGGTCTTACATGTAATTCAATATCGATGCCTCTGTCCCAGACAGGGTCTTACACAAAATCAGATATGATACCGATGTCCCATGTAAATCTCAATCGAGGCTTGTGTCCCAAACACAGTCTTACACGATGTCTCAGACAGATGTCAACTTTTCTTTGAAACATATAGAGCTTTTTAGATACTAACATATTATCATACTTTACTCCAAATATATTTATCCGACACTCAAAGCCATCCAATACAAATTACAGTTTATATGTGCAGAATTTATTTCAATTAACACGTAATTGTAATTTGACTTACCTCGGATGGATTTCGGATAAAACGAGTCGACTATTCAACTATTTTGGACTTCTCCCGATCTAAGTCCGATTTTCTTTGTTCTTGATCTATTCAATACAAGTTCAACCATTCAATCATTCATTTCATTCAATTTAATCCATATACACATATTTAGGGCACTTTACATTTTAACCCTTACATTTTCACACTTTGACAATTTAGTCCATTTTTCACAAAATCACAAATATGCAAAATTCACCAAGACTATAGCTTGGCCGAATATACATGGCGTCCATACAAGCCCAAATAACACATTTAATTCACAATTTAGTCCCTCAAAACTCATTTTCACAATTTAGCCCAAATAGCTCTATTTTATCAAAATTTCAAGAACAAAACATGATAAATCATCTACCAAGCCTTCATAATTCATCCAAAAACATCACGAAAGTCAGGATATCAACAATGGAATTTCATGAAATCTTTAACAGAAACAGAAATTCTGACATGGGCTTTGAAGAACACGAAGCAACGATCACAGAAACGTAAAAATTATCAAAAATCAAACAAAGTAGACTAACCTATTCACTCATGCAATGTCCGAATACCTTGAAGCTTCAATAGCTTCCTTTTTTCTTCTAATTTTCGGCAAAGATGAAGCATAATAGTTTTATTTTATGTTTTGGTTTTATTATAATTACATTAAAAAACTCTTTACCTAATCACCCTTTAAAAATAATCACATTTACCATTATACCAAACCAAATATTCCACTATCATATAATTGGATTTATTTCATCATAAGGACCACTTCTTTACTGAGCTAAATTAAATAGGCACTTTTAACAAACAACAGAAAATTTTTATATTTTACGCGATTAGGTTCTTTTTGTAAAATCGAGCACAGAAATAGACAAATTAAATCACATAAATTTCGCAAATGTAAATTCACATATCACATACACAGAAAATAATATTAAAATATTTTTTAAACTCGGATTTGTGGTCCCAAAACCACTATTCCGACTAAGGTCAAAACCGGACTGTTACAATTCACCCCATTAGGGATTTTCGTCCCTGAAAATCTTACCGTTAAACAGATTCAGATATTGTTGTCTCATTGAATCTTCAGGCTCCCACGTGGCCTCTTCAACATCGTGTCAATGCCACATCACTTTAACTAACAGAATTTTCTTGTTTCGCAATTCTTTAATCTCACAAGCTAAAATACGGATCGACTTTTCTTCGTAAGTCATATCAAATTGAATCTCAAATTCAGAAGGGGATATCACATGGGACGGATCAGATCTGTTCTATCAAAGCATCGATACGTGAAACACATTATGAATCTTTTCTAACCCAGATGGTAGCCTCAATCTATAAGCAACCGGTCCAACTCGCTTGATGATTTCATACGGTCCAATGAATCTCGGACTCAACTTGCCCTTTTTGCCAAATCGGAATAGTTTCTTCTACGGAGATACTTTCAGAAACACTTTATCACCGACGTTAAATTCGATATCTTTTCTTTTCAAATCTGCATATGATTTCTGACGATCAGAGGCAGCTTTCAGACTATCTCGGATTACTTTCACTTTCTGTTATGTTTCTTTTATCAAATCAATACCGTAAATTTTATTCTCACTGAGCTCAGACCAGTATAACAGAGTTCTACACTTTCTACCGTATAAGGCTTCGTACGGTGCCATTTTAATGCTCGATTGAAAACTGTTATTATAAGAGAATTCAATTAAAGGTAATTATTGTTCGCACGTACCTTCAAGCTCAAGAATACAGCATCCCAACATATCCTCGAGTATCTGAATAGTCCGTTCAGATTGACCATCTGTTTGTGGATGAAAAGCGGTGCTAAAATGTAATTTAGTACCCAGAGCATCTTACAATTTCTTCCAGAATCGCGATGTGTATCTTGGGTCTCTATCTGACACAATCGACAATGGTACACTATGCAATTTCACAATATCATAAATATAAAGCTCAGCTAACTTATCAAGTGAGAAATTAGATCGTACTAGAATAAAACGGGCTGACTTCGTCAATCTGTCAACTACAACCCAAATCGAATTTTCCTTTCTTGGAGATAGGGGCAAACCTGAAACAAAATCCATAGTCACTCGATCCCATTTCCATTCCGGAATCATAGTTACTTGTAATAACCCAGATGGCACTTGGCGTTCAGCTTTAACTTGCTGACAGATTGACCATTTAGAAACAAAATCAGAGATATCTCTTTTCATTTCGGACCACCAATATTGCTTCTTCAGATCATTATATATTTTCGTACTTCCCGGATGTACAGAAAATCTACTACTGTAAGCTTCACTCAAAATCAATTATATCAACTCTGGATTTCTCAGAACACAAAGTCTATTTCTGAATCTCAGATAGTCATCATCATCTATTTGGAATTCAGAATCAGAATCAGAATTACACTGAGTTCGTTTAACTATAATTTCATTATCCCTCTTCTGAGCCTCACATATCTGTTGTAAGAACAAAGGCCTCGCTTTTAATTCAGCTAAAACTGAACCATCATCCGACAGAACTAAATGAGCATTCATCGCACTCAAAGCAAATAAAGATTTTCGACTCAAAGCATCAGCAACAACATTTGCTTTTCTCGGATGATAATCAATCACAAGATTGAAATCTTTTAATAGTTCTAACCATCTCATCTGTCGCAGATTCAAATCTTTTTATGTCATTAAGTACTTCAGACTTTTACGATTAGGAAACACGTGACATTTCTCACCAAAAAGATAGTGACGCTAGATCTTCAAAGCAAACACAATTGCGGCTAACTCGAGGTAGTGGGTCAGATAATTCTTTTCATGCGGCTTCAGTTGTCTCGAGGCATATGCTATAACTTTTCCTTTTTGCATTAAAACACAATCGAGTTCGTTCAACAAAGTATCACTATAAACAACAAATTCTTTACCTGATTCAGGTTGCAAAAGTACGGGAGCTTCAGTTAACAGAGTTTTTAACCGATCAAAACTTTTCTGATACATTTCAGACGATTCAAATTTTACATCTTTTTGAAGTAACTTGGTCAACGGAGTTACTATCACAAAGAAATCTTTTACAAATCGTCTGTAATAACCAGCAAGTCCAAAAAAACTGCAGACTTCAGATACATTCCTCGGAGATTTCCAATCCATAATAGCTGAAATCTTACTCGGATCAACTCGGATACCGGAAGCTAATATAATATGGCCCAGAAAGCCAACTTCTCGCAACCAAAATTCATATTTACTGAATTTGCATACAACTGTTTATCTCACAGAGTTTGTAGCACTATTCTCAAATGCTTGGCATGTTCAGATTCATCACGTGAATAAATCAATATGTCATCAATGAATACTACAACAAATTGATTTAAATACGATCTGAATATTCTATTCATCAAATCCATAAAGATAGTAGGTGCATTAGTCAATCCAAAAGGCATAACTAAAAATTCATAATGCCCGTACCTCGTTCTAAAAGCAGTTTTCGAAAATCAGAATCCTTTACTCGCAACTGGTAGCAACCTGATCTTAGATCTATCTTAGAAAACACAGTAGCACCTTTCAATTAATCGAATAAGTCATCAATTTGTGGCAGAGGATATTTGTTCTTTATAGTCACTTTATTAAGCTGTCGGTAATAAATACGCATTCTCATTGTGCCATCTTTCTTTTTCACAAACAGAACAGGAACACCCCATGGTGAAAAACTCGGTCTAGCAAACCTTCGATCGGTCAATTCTTGCAACTGAGATTTTAATTCCTTTAACTCGGTCGGAGCTATTCTATGCGGAGCTATCGATATCGGAGTAGTATCAGGTACTAATTCAATGCCAAAATCAACTTCTCGAATCGAAGGCAAACCAGGTAGTTCTTCAGGAAACACATCAGAGAATTCATAGACAACAGGTACTGATTCAACTTTCTTATCATTCACTTTTGAATTTAACACATAAGCTAAGTAGACTTCACAGCCTTTCTTCACATATTTCTGTGCTTTCATTGCAGATATCACAGCTGATAGTCCATTAAGATCACTAGACTCAATTTGAATTATCTCATCATTCTTACACCTTAGATCAATGACTTTTCGTTTGCAATTCACAATAGCATCTTGCAAAGTTAACCAGTCCATTCCCAGAATTATATCAAATTCATCAAAAGGCAAAAGCATTAGATCAGCAGAAAAATAGATATCTCGAATCAATAACGGGCCATTCTTGCAGACTTTATCAACCAAAACACTTTTGCCTAAGGGGTTCGATCTCTAATTATGAATTCAGTAGACTCTACAGGAAAAGTCTTACTAAAATTCATACAGATATAAGAATGCATTGATCTAGGATCTATCAATGCAATCACAGAAGTATCATAGAGAGTAAAAGTACCAGTAATCACGTCTGGAGACGAGACCTCCTCACGAGCTAGCATAGCATAGGCTCTAGCAGGTGCTCTGGCCTCAGATCTAACAATAGTATCTCTAGTAGATCTTTGATCACTATTTGTATTTCTTGCATTTTTGAAAGGTCTACCTCTAGCTGAGGTGTTGCTCGATCTCAGATTCTGTACATTCTCTTACTCAGCAGATCCAGAACAATCTTTTACAAAATGGTCCAGAGATCCACATCGGAAACATGCTCGGTCATTCAATCTACAATTTCCTGGATGTCTTTTATCACAGTGTTTACATTCAGGTCTCTCAGATCGAACATTCCCGACACTTGCAACAGAAGTAGTAGGGACTCTGAAGTTCGAATGTGATCTAGCTCGATCTCGATTCGAATGTCCCGCTTTAGCATTTGGACAGCTTTAAACATCTCAAAATTTCTTTGACACAGATTGAAATGGTCAACTCGAAGATCTTTTTCTAGCATCTCTAGCTTTAAAATCAACTTTTCTTTTCTCTTTACTTAATTCTTCAGCATTATAAGCTCGCTCAACGAGCACTACCATTTTTTTAATCTCCAAAATCCCAACTAACAGACGGATATCTTCGTTTACTCCATCTTTAAACCTTTTGCACATTATTGCTTCATTCGATACACATTGACGAGCATACTGACTCAATTTCACAAATTCACGTTCGTATTCAGTAGCAGACATACGGCATTGTTTAAGCTCAAGAAACTCTCTACGTTTCTGATCAATGAATCTCTGACTAATGTATTTCTTCCAGAATTCAGATTGAAAGAAATCCCACGTAACTCGTTCACTCGGAACCACAGATATTAAAGTTTTCTACCAATGATACGCCGTATCTTTCAGAAGTGAAATGGCACATTTAACACATTCCTCAGGACTCAGATACATTTCTTCAAACACTCTTATTGTATTTTCCAACCAGAATTCGGCTCTTTTAGCATTATCATTCGTTGTAGCTCGAAACTCTTCAACCCCATACTTTCTAATCTTATTAACCGGTGGTCTACTTATCTGTACCAGATTTACTAGTGGCATATCAGAAGTTTGAGGAGGATTACCCGGGGGTGGAGGTTGTTGTACAATCAGATTGGTTCTAATGTATTGGGTGAACCATTCATTCATCATCTGATAGAAGGCTTGCTTAGCCTCACCATCACAGCTACTCGTAGCCGGTCTAGAATCAGGTTGCACCGTCCCTTGCACGGGAGCAGACACATTACTTTCTACATCGTCAGCTACAGCTTTATCGGGATCTATTTGCTATATAAAAGCACATTTCAATGTCAGGAGTCATCACACTATCACAGATTCAGATATATGGCATGTATAGTTAGACTCACATACGCTACGGTAGTTCTAAAACCAACTAAACCATAGCTCTGATACCAATAAAATGTAACACCCCTAACCCGTAACCGACATCGAATTAGGGTTATGAGGCATTACCAGACAGATAGAGCATTTCAAACCAATTCAGAATCACATATATCATATATTAAAGGAAAGGTCGAAACTAAACCGAACCTATTCAGAATTTTCAGAACTTAACCAAATCTACCAAAACTGTTAAAGTCACACGCCCGTATGACTAGGCCATATGGCACACACGGGCATTAGACACTCCCATGTGAACCAGCCGTGCCAAAAAGAGGTTCTATACTGACTTTTTCACACGGCCAACAGACACGACCAAGGCCATATGACATGCCCGTGTGCTATAGCCGTATGGATATTAAGAGGTTACTAATTTTCTTACACGGCCATAAGGCACGTCCGTGTTCCCTGACCGTGTGGCACAATGCAAGCTTGGTTTAAGCCAACTTGCCACCCCTATACGGGTCTTTCCTACTAGCAAGGTCAAACAACATTCATACAACAAATTTTAACCAATTCCATGCTTAAAACATGCTTCATACAACTAAATCATCATCATTCAACAACCCATTCAAAATCATACTAAAACTTATACCATATACTAGCCAACTCTCATGGCATAACATATATTTACAAATCAAAACTTAATATATAGACCTTCTAGCCTATACATGCCATACTTTAAAATATTTACACTTTCAAAAGTACCAAAATGAGATCGATAGTGTGGTGACGATCCTCGACTATCTCTGAGCCTTCAGTAGCTACGATAACTATAAAACAGACAATAAACACACAGAGTAAGCTACAAAGAACTTAGTAAGCCAAGTAAAATTGGTCTAACTACTAAAGCATAAAAGTACAATTCAACAGTAAAGATTCATAGCCATTTCATCGAATAATTCATAATTCATAAGCCAGACACGGTTTTACATGATGTCTCAGACAGATGTCAACTTTTCTTTAAAACATACAGAGCTTTTCAGATACTAACATATTATCATACTTTACCCCAAATATATTCATCCAGCACTCAAAGCCATCCAATACAAATTACAGTTTATATGTGCAGAATTTATTTCAATTAACACATAATTGTAATTTGACTTACCTCGGACGGATTTCGGATAAAACGAGTCGACTATTCAACTATTTTAGACTTCCCCCAATCTAAGTCCAATTTTCTTTCTTCTTGACCTATTCAATACAAGTTCAACCATTCAATCATTCATTTCATTCAATTTAATCCATATACACATATTTAGGGAACTTTACATTTTATCCCTTACATTTTCACACTTTGACAATTTAGTCCATTTTTCACAAAATCACAAATATGCAAAATTCACCAAGACTATAGCTTGGCCGAATATACATGGCTTCCATACAAGCCCAAATAACACATTTAATTCACAATTTAGTCCCTCAAAACTCATTTTCACAATTTAGCCCAAATAGCTCTATTTTATCAAAATTTCAAGAACAAAACATGATAAATCATCTACCAAGCCTTCATAATTCATCCAAAAACATCACAAAATTCATGATATCAACAATGGCATTTCATGCAATCTTTAACAGAAACAGAAATTCAGACATGGGCTTTGAAAAACACGAAGCAACGATCACAGAAACGTAAAAATTATCAAAAATCGAACAAAATAGACTAACCTATTCACTCATGCAATGGCTGAATACCTTGAAGCTTCAATGGCTTCCTTTTTCTTCTAATTTGCAGCAAAGATGAAGCATAATGGTTTTATTTTATGCTTTGGTTTTATTATAATAGACATTAACAAACCATTTACAGAACCACCCTTTAAAAATAATCATATTTACTATTATACCAAACCAAATATTCCACTATCATATAATTGGATTTATTTCATCATAAGGATCTCTCCTTTAATGAGCTAAATCAAATAGGCACTTTTAACAAACAGCAGACAACTTTTACATTTTACGCGATTAGGTCCTTTTTGTAAAATCGAGCACAGAAACAAACAAATTAAATCACAAAAATTTCGCAAATGTAAATTCACATATCACAGACACAGAAAATAATATTGAAATATTTTTTGAACTCAGATTTGTGGTCCCGAAACCACTATTTCGACTAAGGTCAAAACTGGACTATTACAAAAATTGATAGAAATTAAGTTGTATTTAAGAAAATGACTAAATTGTAAAGCTTAATTATTGATTTCGTACATTAGGGACCAAATTGAATAAAATGAAAAATTTTCATGAAATTTGCTAAGAATAGAAAGTAGGAGGCCCCTGTGAGTATATGTGAAACTGAATTTCAATGTGAAGCTCTAAATTTCAATGTTAAATCGAAATCGAGTAATTAACCGAATTAACTAATACAAATTATATGTAGTTTTAATTCGGTTAATTCGATAAAATGAACATTATCAATTTTTTTACTTGTTTTAACCAAAAAAATAAAAACATATAAATTTTGTTAACCGACCGAATTTGTAATGGCCTAAATTCAAAGTTATTGGAACAGTGGTTTCGTAACCACACATCCGATTTAAAGAGAAATTTATTTTAATATTTTTGCATGAAAATTGATATGATAGGAAAATCGTATGAAAATATTGATAGAAAAATTTTACCGATTTAGTGGTTAGTTAGAAAAAGAAATTATTGAAGAAATTGGGTAAAAACAAGGTATCGGGACCTCTATCTCGTAAAATTGAATCAAAAATAATTTTATAAATATTTATGAAGTGTTATAATGTGGTATTAAAATTTCGTTAAGAAATTTTAATGTTTGGGTACTCAATTAAATGAAAAGGACTAAATTATAATAGGTGTAAAAGTTGCTAGAATGATTAAATAGCTTAAGAGTCTAATGAGAAAGGATTTAAAAGGAAATTAGACCCAAAATTTATTATGGCTGGACGGCAAGGGCATGAAATCAGCAGGAAAATTGATAAATTAAGGGAAAAATTGGAATATTGCAAAATTAACTAAATAAAGCTAGGACTAAATAAGAAATATCTAGATTTCTCTTCATTTCTCTTCAATTTCAGCAGCTAAAAATGCCATAGGAGGGTTTTCTAAGCTGGTATTCCATAATTTTTGCACCAAGTGAGTTAATTCTTGTCTTTATCTTGTAATTTTTGTGTTTCTAAGACTTTTATAACTAGGTCCTACTATTAAATTCATTAGTTTTTGATTTCATGGATGAAATTGAAAGTCACCATGGTTGAGTGCTGTAAGTTTATGATGAAATAGAATGAAATTAAAGCTTTAATTTGTTTATGAGATGATTTTATTAAGTAATTTCAATATAAATTGATTTTTAGGACCTAATTATGAAAATGCTTGGAATTAAAGTCTATTCCTGAAATTCTGATTCCTAAAGGTTGTGAACTAGTTTAAGGTGATATAATAAAATGTTAATTGAGAAAAATCAGCTCAATTGAGAGGCTAATTGAGTAGGGACGAAATTATCATTTATTAAAAGCTTAAGGGAAAAATGGTAATAAATAGCTTGCACAAAAACAGTTTGGACAGCAGCAGTAGACTAACTTTGAAAAATCACCATAAATTGTAGAAATCGAATTAGAAGATGAACAAAATATGGAATTAAATATTATTGAGTCTAGTTTCTAATAGAAGAAATAATGTAAGCAATGGATTTGTAAATTTTGAGATATAATGAATTTTGTGAGACAAGGTCAGAATGAATTCGGGTTCCCCTATTCTGACTTTGAAAAAATCATAAAAAAATTGAAGAAAAATAATTAGGGGCTTAAATTTATATGTATAGAATCCTGAATGAGTCTATTTTTAAGAGAAACAAACAAGAACATCATTTGAATCCTGTATGAAGAGATAATTAATTTTTAGTGAAGAAGGGTCGAACTGTCGGACAACGAGCAGGGGTGACTTTAAAGAATAAAGCTGTACTTATTGGCTAAACCAAAATTCTAAAAATTTTATGGTAAGAAGATATATGAGTTAGTTTCAGGGAAAATTAACTGATCTTAATTTGGAGTTCCATAGCTCGACTTATAAATAATTTAGTGACTATGACTCAAATAGACAGCTTTGAATAAACTATAAATAATAATAGTTGAATTATAGAGAATGTTGCATATGAACATGAAATGTATTAAATTGATAATTAAATTTATTTATTTAGATCCAGAAGATTCAAATATGAAGCTAGATCGAGGAAAGGAAAAAGTTCGGGATTAGTAGATTTTTTTTTGTTTACAAACAAGTATCAAGGTAAGTTCGTGTAACTTGAATTATATTCTTAAATGCTTGAGATTGTATGTTATTGATGTGAATATGATTTGAATGTTCATTGTATGAAAATTAATGAAACATTGATATATTTGATAAAATGGGAAGAAATCTCGGTTGAATGAAAGGAAAATTCGATGGATCTTTGAAAAGGAATTGACGGTAAAAAGGATCTAGCCCGGACGGGTGATCCTATCTCGATATAGCCCTCCCGAAGAATATGTGTAAAATGGATTTAGCCCTGATGGGTAATCCAAATTATGGTCTGAATTTAGCCTGGACTGGTAATTCAGATCCAAGCTCATTAGAGTAATTGTTGTTGCAGGATTTAACTCGACCGGTAATCCCGACAATACTCTATGAGTTTATATTGCAGGATTTAGCTCGATCGTAATCCCGCTGCAAGGTTGAGGCTCATGAGTGTGCTCTCTGAAATGGAAATGTGCGCACATGAATATGAATTGACGGACCCAGAATTGTACACTAAAAGTGTACCTCTGAAAATCCATCGAAATTCCGATAAATTTAACGGGATAAATATGGAAAAATAACAAGGAAATGGAAATCATGGTATTGATGAACACATCAATCATGGTATATATTATTGGTACATGGAAATTATTATACTAACTTGAATGTTGAGTTTGTGCATGTTAGGGTAATAATGCATTGAATGGATATAGGAATGTTTATTGTATTGTATTGTATTGAAAATATTAGGTAAGTATAATTCTTGTTACATGAGCTTACTAAGCACGAAGTGCTTACCCCGTTTCCTTTTTCCTTGTTTTGTAGTGTTAAGAGCTCGGAGGTCGGATTTGGTCGGAGACACATGACACTATCAACCTCAGGATTTCGGTATATAAAGAAACTTTATTTTGGAAATCAATGGCATGTATAAGCTAATAAAGTAAATGTTAATGTGAAATGAATATAAAGTTAGCCATTAGTATGGTTAACAAACCTGGTTTTGGGTATGTGATGACGTTATCTTATAAATATGCATGAATTTATCTTGAAAATATGTTGAATTGGTTTGGTTGAAGTGGATTGGTCTCGATTTAATATTGCAGGGAAGGTTAGATATTTATAAAGGGACTATATTGAATATAAAAAAAAATCGTAAACTCCGGTAATACCTCGTACCCTATTCCGGTAATGAATACGGGTAAGGGGTATTACAGAATTAACTAAAATATTTTGGTTCAGTTATTTTTTTTGAAAATTTTTTTTATTCTGTTAACGATTAAATGATTAAAAACTTTGGTTTATTCGGTTAATACTAGTTCAATTCGGTTAACCGTTTGAACACCCTTAGCACTGGGTGCTAAATTCGTGTATTGGTTGAGATTCGCATATTTTTTTGAGTCCGAGTCATGTTAATAACGGATATAATTTGTGAATTGGCTGAATGATATTTGAAAATGATTAAATATTATGAAGTTGCACTACATGTACTTATATACTATATATGATTATCAATAGTATGTAATAGACCATGCAAACTGGTTAAACGAGCCTAAAGTTCGATTTGGAAAGTTAGCAAATGATTTGATTCGATTTGGTAAAGAAATATGGTATGATCAAATGTTGAAAATTGAATAGTTGTGTGAATTACATTGGCAATGTAATATTGGTATGAAATGCTCATATAGTTGACTAATTCAACTAATGTATAGGTGATTCATTTAAAGCATTGGTATAAATGTGGCAATAGCATATATAAATGTATTGGATGAAATTGACACTATGATTTAATTATCAAAAGACATTAAACACTTTCATGTTTTTCTTTTGGCACGTTTCTCTCTGTCTGCCTTTTAGCACGAATTTTTTCTTTTGCCTTCTTTTTTGTCTTTCTGTGATTCTGATTTGTTCTTTATTTTGATACTCTATTTTGACTTTTTTCTTCCATTAGTTGTTAGGTTCGATTTGAAGTTTGTCATGGAGGAGGAGTTAGCCAACTTGAATTTGTTGGATGAAGAGGAGGAGGCGTTCCAAGAAGAAATAGTGGTGGTGGATCAGAACTATCAGTTTTGTTTGGTGGGGCATTGTCTAACAGATAGTGTTGTTCATTTTCCTTCTTTACGTAATACTATGGCGGATCTTTGGCATCCAATTGGAGGGATTTGCATCACAGATTTAGGAGACAAACGATATCTGTTCCAATTTTTTAATGATGTTGATGTCCAAAGGGTAGTTGCTGGTACGCCATGGTTTTTCAATAATCATTTGCTTATCCTGCAAATAGTTCAAAATGGTGAAAATCCACCAACTGTGGCATTAATTTTTACTAATTTTTGGGTTCAAGTTCATGAATTTCCTTTAGGTCTGATGACTGAAACTATGGCCAAACAGTTTGGGGATTTTTTGGGAAAATTCCTTGATTATGATATGTCAGGTCCAGCTTTGGGGATTCAAAAACATATGCGTATTCGTGTTCGTTTGGATGTAACCACACCAATGAAACGTAAGAAAAAGATTTAGAGTGGGAAAATTATGACTGTTTATGCTCGTTTTAAATATGAAAAGTTAAGTCTATTTTGTTTCATCTGTGGAAAATTAGGGCATGGTGAGAGTTACTGTCCCTTTCATCTTTAAATTGAACCATCAAAAATTGTTTTTGGCTGGGATTTGTCACTGTGTGGGTGCTGAGACGTCGGAATACAGTGGTGAGCAGGTGGTTGCGAGAAGTTGATGAGTCACAGTGTCGTGATGATAACATGGAAACTATCCGTCAAGGCAGTAATTTTAATAATACGAAGGATTATGGGCAGAATTTAGGGAGAGATTTTAGGAATCAAGTATCAAATCCCAATTTAATTCCTTTGGGATCAAATCAACAGTATTCCATTAATGGGCAGAGTAATTGGTGTAATTGGGGCAAGAATCATTCAAATATTGCTGAGTTGGTCAATGGGCCTATGGACTTGGGCTTGGTGGAGGAAAATTACCCAATAACTACGTTGGAAGGAAAAAAATGGTAGAGAACTGTGGAATGTGGTAATGATGTAGGAGGTCCTTTTGAATTAACGGCTAGCTCTGGTGAGCAAAGCAGCCGAGCACTATGAAAATTTTAAGTTGGAACGTTCGTGGCTTGGGGAAGCCACGAACTATTAAAAGGCTCAAGAACAAGTTGAGAGTCGTTAATCCCCGAATTTTGTTTCTTATGGAAATAAAATTAAGTGCAAAAAAAAATAGAGATAGTAAGGTTGAAGTGTGGTTTTGAGAATGGAATTAAAATCGGGGCAATAGGAACAAAAGGAGGGTTATCTTTGGGGTGGAAAGGTAATTCGTTAGTGCGGCTTAAGAGCTTCTCCTCTTTTTATATTGATGTCGAGGTCAATGATAATGAATGTGGTGAAGTTTGGCAGATGACGGGTTTCTATGGGAATCCAGACAGTAGGAATAGAAATACATATTAGAATTTACTTCGACAACTAAGTCACGATTGTAATGTCCCTTGGGTTGTACTGGATGATTTCAACAAAATCACAAATTCTTTTGAAAAAAAAGGTGGTCGACTTAGATTAGTGCGTCAAATGAATGACTTCCGAATGACGTTAGAGGATTGCAGCCTTAACGATTTGCGTTTTATTGGACAGTGGTTTATATGGGAAAGAGGAACGGTTTTTGCTACAAATATAAGGGAGTGACTGGATCGTGGAGTAGCGACGCTGAATTGGGTAAATCTATTTCCAAACTATCAGTTAGAGCATTTAAGTCATTTTCTTTCTGATCATTGTCCCATTCTTTTGGACACTTTGCGGATGAGATGGAATAATCATGGTAACCCTGATAAACCATTTTGTTTTGAGGCCAAGTGGTGTTTGGAAAGTTTATTCGAGGAGGTGATTAGAAGATGGTGGGCTGACTTTTCAGAAAACGTGTCGTAGAAACTTGAATTTTTAGGTCATCAGTTGCAGCAATGGAGCAAATCCAAAACTAGAGAGGGTAAGGAGGCTCGCATGGCTTTAGAAGAACGATTGAATTGCGTCTATAGTCAAGAACCTTCTGATGAGATATTGGCTGAAATCATGGATGTCCAATTAGATCTTAATTTGGAAACTGATAAGGAAGAACTTTTTTGGAAGTAATGTGCTCGTGTTAACTGGCTGAAGAATAGAGATCAGAACACCAAAGTAGCTGTTCAACGTCAGTTTCATGGCCGCATCTTTGAGTTAGAAGATGAGAATGGTAGAAGTTTTTCTTCGACTGAAGAGTTGTTAAGGCTTGCGTCGAATTATTTTATTCATCTTTTTTCGGATTCTGATATGGGTTCAGATGAGCATGTATTTAGTTTAGTGGAAAAAAGAGTTACTAATAGTATGAACGAGGCCTTGCTAACGCAATTCACTAAGGAGGATATTGTCAATGCTGTCAAGTCAATGGCGCCTTTGAAAGCCCCTGGAGTAGACAGTTTTCCTGCAATATTTTTCCAAAGGTATTGGCATATTATTGAGGCAGATATGTCTCTTTATTGTCTATCTGTTCTGAACGGTGAAACTGAGATAGGAGAAATTAATAAAACACACATAGTTTTGATCCCAAAGGTTCAAAAACCTAAAAATCTATCACAGTTCAAACCCATAAGCTTGTGTAATGTTGTTTACAAAATTATCGCGAAGGTCTTGGTGATTCGTATGAGTGCAATTTTGGGGAACTGTATTAATGAAGCTCAAGGAGCTTTTATCCCTGGAAGGCTTATTTTGGATAATGTGTTTATAGCTTATGAGGTTCTTCATTCTTTTAAAATAAAGAAGAGGGGCAAGAAAGGGAATTTTGCGCTTAAACTTGATATGAATAAAGCATATGATCATGTTGAATGGGATTTTTTGGCGGGGATGATGAAGCAGCTGGGTTTTCATGCTGATTGGATTGTACACATTATGAGATGTGTTTGTTCTGTCTCTTACTCTGTAAGCCTTAATATTGCTTGTGGTGAATGGTTTTCTCCTTCAAGAGGTTTACGACAGGGAGATCCTCTGAGCCCTTATCTTTTCCTGATTTGTGCTAAGGGTTTTTCTACTTTTATTAAGAAAGCTGAGCAAAAAGGTTTGATGAAAGGTGCTCCAATTGGTAGGGAAAGGTTCCCAATTAATCACCTATTTTTTGCTAACGATTGCATTCTTTGTGGAGATGCTACGAGTGAAAGGTCTAAAACGGTTCGTGATGTTATTCAAGAATATAAATTGGTTTCGGGGCAGGGGGTGAATTTTGACAAGTCTCTTATTTATTTTGGGGCTAACATGGATTCTAGCGTCAAAGAGGACATAACCAATTTGTTAGGAGTTCGGGTGGCTTCTAATCTTGAGAAATACTTAGGTTTAAAAAAACATGGGCTTTTGTTACCTTTTTTGAATGGTTTCAAAAGCGAGTTAAAGCATGGAGTTTGCGCTATTTGTCAATAGAAGGAAATGAGGTTTTCGTTAAGTCAGTTTTACAGGCTATACCGCTCTATGTTATGTAATGTTTTCTTTTGTCGAAGTCTTTATATTGAAAGCTTGAAGGCATAATGAACAAATTCTGGTGGACTAGTAACAAATCTGCGAAGGGCCATGCATTGGAGCAGATGGGAACAGTTGTGTAAACTGAAATGTGCTGGTGGAATGGGTTTTAAAGATTTATATTTGTTTAATAAGGCTTTAATTGTAAAGCAGGTTTGGCATATTTTATCCCAGCCTAATTGTTTTTTAGCTAGAGTTTTAAAAGCCCGTTATTATCCTTTCACAGATATACTATCAGCAAAAGTGAGATCTTACCCCTCGTTTACCTAGAGAAGTATTTGCAGCACTCGGAAGTTGATTGCGAATGGGATTTTATGGCGTGTTAGTAATGGTGCTCGCATCAACATTTGGGATGATCCTTGGTTGCCTAGGAGAGGAAACGATAGAGTTTCAGTTCAAAAAATTGTGCCTAATTGGACTTCTGTGAATCAATTGATTGAACATGGGACTAGTACCTGGAACAAGAAGCTGATTCATACTATAGTTGATGATGCTACAGCAGCGCGTCTTTTTTCTATTCCTCTTGCTGGAAGTAACTCAGAGGACTTGTTGTTTGGAAATTTGAAGGCTCAGAGGAATATACAGTAAAAAGTGGGTATCAAGTTTTAGCTACTAAGCACCTACAGCATACTACTTACACCTCGACTAATGTTAATGAGTACAATGATTTTTACAAGTCTTTGTAGGCCTTGATCATCCCAGAAAAAATTAAAATACATATTTGGAGGTTGTTTAACAATTTTTTACCTCATTTTTGCAATCTGGCGCAAAGAACTCTGAGTGTTGACATCATCTGCCCGCTGTGTAAGGCTGCTCTGGAAGACTCTGATCACCTACTGTGGTCTTGTGGTATTCTACAGTGTGTATGGGCATATTTAGAAATCACGATTCCATCGTTTGGAGATTTGATGTGTTGCAAGGAACATTTTGTTAAGACTTTTTCTGCAGCAGAAGAACAGCAAAAACATTTCATTGTGCTTTCCATATGAAGTCTATGGTATCGAAGAAATAAACTAACACATGAAGGGGTAAAGCTCTCTCTTCAGGAAGTGCTGGGGTTTATTAAAGGGTATAAACAAGAGCTTAGAGTTACTCAAGAGTATCATAGCCTATCTTCTAGATTTATGACAAGAGAAATTTGGAGGCCCCCAGGTATTGAAGTTATTAGGATAAACTTTGATACGGCTTTTCAAGGTTCAGTTAGACTCGCTATAACAGCAACTCTAGCCAAAGATTCAACAGGAGAAATTATAGGGGCGAAAACTTATCTTTTTGCTAATGTTGTTGATACCTTTGTGGCTGAAGCGAGGGCATGCGAAAGGGCGTTAATTTTTGCGGGTTCGATGAGCTTCCAGCGACTGATTGTGAAGGGTGATTCCCTGACGGTTATCAAAAGTATCAAGAAAAAGGAGAAGGATAAATAGATTATTAGGTCAATTATACACCACATCAGTATTCTGGAAACTCAGTTTGATAAAGGTACATACCGTTTTGTGCCACGTATGGCTAATGAAGTGGCTCACATGTTGGCACTGGAAAGTCGGAGAAGTCAGCGTTTTGGTGTCTGGATTGATGGCGTGCCTGATGCTACAAAGGCGAGGGCGATGAAGGACAGTTTGGAATGGAACTAGAGTTACAACAGTTCCCCTTGATGCGCTTTGAATAATGGAGAAGGTTCGTTGAATCTCCAGGTCAGATTCAAAGCTTTTGTTCTTCTTCTTTACTAGTTTTTCTCAGAGGTTGAAGAAGATGGTTAGCTGATATTTGGTAGAATGCTTCTAATTGTTTGGCTTTGGGCATTTTTTTTTTCATTTTTGGGTTTGAATGTCCCTAGGTGCTTTTATTACTTGTTGTTTTGCCAGCTGTTTTATTTTCTTTGTTGTTTTGTTGTTTCATGTTGTTGTTCATTTATTTGGTTTTTGTTTGTATTGTCTTTTCGTGATACTGTTTTCCTGAGTTTAAATATCAGTCAAATTCACTAAAAAAATGTGTTTGATGAAATTTAATACATGATGTATTTGTACGAGTTTAAATTAGAACATATAAATTGTATGCATTTTATTATAATCTAAGTTATATTGTTTTGAATCATAAAAATACCATTAAGCTTTATCGCTCATCGTACGGTTTGTTTTTCGTACCTAGGCTTAGGTGTATCTCAAAGCCCCGAGCAATGAATCCAGCATCCATCCTAAAATCATCGATTCATCAATGTTTTTAAAGTCTCTTTTTGGTTCGTTATACGATATGTACCTAGGTGGAGTGAGTTTTGGTATAAAATGTGATATTGTGAATATTAGATGTTTAAATGGTAACTTGAAATGATCAAAGAGGTTGAATCCTTGTATTAAGAATTGGCACATAATGAAATTGCATCAAATGTAACCATTTTGGTAATCTAAGCATATGGATGAATCGGTGAATGTGGTAAAGGCTAAAAATGGTCATAAGTGTGAGATTTTGACATGTATCTTTGAATTCTAAATGCATGAATGGTAATATATGTTAGAAATGAGGTAATGTGAATGGTACAATTGAGTTGAACTCGCATGTATACCATATGGAATTTGTTTTAGGTAAAATTTGTTGGTGTCAAAATGATACCACTTAGAACCAGTAAGTCATGTTGCGAAGTCGAACGGTGGTCGTCGCAACGAGACCAAGTTGCTTTGCCACAACGTGACATTGTGTATTACTCGTTGTGACGAGGCCTACTCAGTATGTTGTGTCATGATGAGGAACCCTCTGACGTTGTGATGTCAACCCGATGTTTTGGAATCATTACAATTTGGTCCTAATTGATCTCAGGTTAGCTTTAGAGCTTTTATAAGCTCATATAAGACCCAAAAATGGCTAAATATCGTATTGTATTATTGTATTTGTTGAAATTAGTCGTTTAATAAAATAATTGAACATATTTTTATCATAGCTTCTCTAGTAACGAATGCGATACCTCGTAACTCAGACCCAATGATCAAGTCGGGTAATAGGGTGTTACAGACAAGTTGTCAAGTGATAACAAAGTTGTGACTTATTTTCCACTCATGGATCCAATCTTGATGAACATTTGCTCAATTTGTATCCTGTTGACCCCTCTTATCAACACCTTGAACAATGCTCAAGTCCTTTCGCTACTTTAGAATTGGTTACCACATGCTAAATTGGAATGCCACTTGATCATTGTGTTGCCATTTGGTGATGTTAAAGTAGATAACGACCATGTATACCTTAACTAAAGTATGGGCTTCCTTCAAAATTCCCTCAGTAGCATGATTTGAACATTTTTTGTTGAATACGGTGTCCATTGAAACTACATTCAAAATTCCAAGTTAACATTAAAGTAAATGATAATTAGGTATCCAAACCATAAATCTTTTAAATAAATAACTAAGCTATTAAGCTATATTTTTTTAATATTAATCAAGATATGTGTTAGGTCCTAATAATACGTAGAGTGATTCAAGTCCACCCAAAATCTACAATAATTTTTTAAATGTATCATAAAAATTATATAAGAATAAATCTTGAAAATTGTGCACATACGATATAAGCTAGTATTTTACCTATTTGCACATATGAAAAAGAACGGATGGGAGGGACTAACGCTATAAAGGACATCTGCATCCACACCTATATTTGAAGGAGGGTACAACAACCATTCAATTGCTTTGTAATCTGATTAGTCAAATTATTCAGAGCACAAGCAAAGTCCTCTAGCAATGGAAGATACATCAATTGGCAACGACCACCCGACTTATCTGTCATCAATAGTCTACTAATGATGCATAGAATGTACGCTTTAACGTACTGATTAAACTTCTCATTGCTCACATTGTTTGCCAGTCTATTCTCAACCAATGCATGCAACTATGTAAACCTCGTTCAACTGCCCTTAATAAGTCTGTCTTCGTCCAAATATGAAGAGATTTAGGAGGAATTGCCACATATGAAATTGAGCACAATTTTGCAAAGAAAAACCCACTTGCCTTTCGAGAAGAGATGGGACACACACTCAATATTATTTGATTGAATAGTTGACCTAGCTCATTATTTGAAAAAAGCTTCCATTTTTTTATTTTTTCACAAAAAAAAAACATGAGATAACAAATCCAAATTGATAAACTATTCATACCAAATGGGTTATACCCATTGATAAGTTGTGAAGAGCTTAACCATAGATAACCTCTTAACCATCCCATCAAATAAGTGAAAGATTCATTAAACTATGAGATGCTACCTTGTCATAATGTGGCGTGTTTCCAATGCCAATAAAAGGTAACCCATCCAATAGTATTTAACATGCATAAAAAAAAATTGCCAAATAAAATGTACCTTTTAGCTTGATTTTAAGCCCTAACTTACCTTCTATAGACAAACCTTATGAAGGAACCCTTGGGTTTTCGAGGCATTGGAAAAATCAAATGTGCAATGATTCGATAGATAAGATTTTTCCTTTCTTGAAACAATAAAACAAAATAGGTTTCTTTCTCTTTGACAATTTCTGTTAAAAATATTCATTTATTATTCAATTAAATGGTTGCTATATGATATGAGACCAAAAAAAAAGAAATAAAAAGATAATTTTGTATATCAATAGATGAAAGAAGGTGTGAAAAACAATAATATCAATAAATTTCAAAACCAAAAAATGAAATATTACATTAGCTCGTAAATCATAACACGATTAAATCTTTTATATCTATAAAAGAAAGAATACTTTTTTTTCTTTATTGTTTCTTTTTCACTTCTATTCTACCTTCAAATCTAATAAAACTATGAATGAGGGCTTAAACTAAAAAATAATAAAGGATTAGTTCATTCTTGATGGTTATTACTTTAACCTCTTCATTTTCAACTCCAGATCAAACTTGTTCATCTTGATGACAATTGACCCTTCAATTGGAAAGCCCATAATTAGGGAAACATGTTCCACTGTTACCGTCGCTTCGCCGTATGGGAAGTGAAAAATCAGTGTCTCTAGTCATTACCTCTCTACTTAGGTCGTGATCAATGGCGTTCGCAATGGAATCGGATGTATTGTAATGACCTTTAAAAACTTCGCTATTAATAAACGATCCCTAAGTCAAGAGTTTTGTTTGTTCGGAATCAGATACCCTAAGTTAATTTGAAGGCGAAGGTTCCTTTCTTCAACCTACAATGTAGACAAACATATCTATTACTAACACTTGATATTCCACAAATGAATACCCTAAAAGTAAATAATATACACACACTTAAAATTAAAAAAAAAACTAAAGTACTAATGTATATAAAAAAGTACCATAATGACGACTACTCGTGCTATGTGATTTTCTTCCTTTAACAAAGACATAATTTTGTTTAAAATATTGATTTCAAGGTGAAAATCTAGAGGTTTGTTGACTAAGAAGTCAACAATGATCGGATTCAGATTCAGATTCAGGTTCAAAGTGAATGACTACTTGTAGGCATGATAAATTTTAAATCCTCAATGATTGAAGTTGACTTATATTTATAATAGAATTACACTCTGACACCTACAATTGTTGAGTTTACCACATAAATAATTGTGATTGTTTCTCTGTAAACTGTGCAATTAATTTCATAAGATTTTAACACCAACCATCATCAAGTTTACTTTTACATTTATCATGAATAAGGTTTAAGGTTTAATGCATGATAAAATAATATAACAAACTCAACTCATTTGATGCAACGGATTAGTAATTATTACATAAGTATAATGAATCTTCCGATTTTACTTATGTCAGAAGATTGGTGACATAAAATTAAAATTGAACTCGACACTAATTGATGTTGAGATAACTTTATAAAAATATAAAAGAGAAATAACTTTTCCTACCCATTTCAATATATAATTTATAAAACTATTATAATTTAGTAAAAGGAACTATTAATCAAATAATTATCTTAATTATAAATTAATTTATTTATCAAAGTTTTAATATAAGTCATGTTATTATTTTTAAATGAAAGAACCCAATGCATCAAATATTTTAAATGCATGGGCTGTTTAATTTAAATAATAATAGTTAATTTATGATTAATGAAAGGATTTAAGTTAAAGATAGAGATAGAGTTGGAGATAATAGCAGTAGTCTTATAGAAGAAAAGAGCCATCTAAGCATTACCTAGAAAGAAAAAAGCAAGAGAACAAAATGTATAAATAAATTGTTTTATGATATTAAATAAATTATTATTTAATTATAAAAACAGAGTATTAGTTTATTTAAAACACCAAAAATAAAATTAAAAAATATATATTTTGTTTAATTTGTTACAAAGGGCTGTTCTTTCATTCTGCAGTATATCAACAGAAAAGAGAATTCAAAAGCTTTCTCTCTTCTCTCTATCTCCAAACAAAACTTAAAAACAAAACCCTAAAAATTTGACATTTTATTAAATTTTGCCTTTTACCAATCTTTTTTTCTTCCTCTCTTTGGTCTCTCGCTTTAGCTTTCGTCGTGGGTTTTCTTCTTCTTTTTCGTCCCTTCTTTCACTGAACTTTTTCTCTCGTTTTCTATCTTGTGTTTTTTTTGTCGTAATTATTCCCCTTTTTTTCCCGGAAAAAAAGAAACGCATTGTTTGGATTGGGAGACGGTTATTTTGATAAAACGGTTACGTTTTCAGGCGGTAGCTTGGAATCGTAGCGGCGGTTAGGTTTAGTACTCTTCCTTTTTTTTTTCTTTTTTCTTTCATCTGCCCTCTTCTCATTTGTTAGAATTTTCCCCCAATTTTTCTCGTTGCCCCTTTGGGTTCAATTCCTTGCAGTTGGGAAGTTATAATCAAAATTCAATCTAGGGTTTTTAATTTTATCCCCAATTTATTGGTTTTTAGTATTATTTTCCCAAATTTAACTGGTTTGTGCGCTTTAACTGTTATTTTGGAAAGTTGTTTTTCCTTTTTTTTTGCCCAAGCTGTTAATTTTAAAAAGGAACTGGAATTTTTCTGTTATTTTATTGGGAAATACGAGGGTCGTTTCAGATTGAAAAATCAGTAATCTGCAAATCTATCATCCAATAGAAGATGGAAGGGTAGGGAGAGAGTGTTAATTATAAGGCCTCCTTATTGCCATTGCCATTGTTTTAAAATTTTGTTTCATTTGATCAAACAATTCCTTCTTTACCATTTGGTGAATGACCTGTTAAATTTAGAAACCCTGATTTTGCTGGGTTTAATTGACCAGGGATAGGGTTAAGAGTTAAGAGTTTTGTGTGTAAAGAAAATCAATTTGGTGGGTTAGGGTTTGAAGAACGTTGAAGAAGTGGGTTCCTTTTTTATTTCATTTTGTTTTCTGATGGTCATATTCACTATCCCTTATGGAAAGAAGTGAGCCAGCATTAGTTCCAGAATGGTTGAGAAGTAATGGCACTGTTACTGGTGGTGGCAATTCGGCCCACAACTTTGCTTCCTCTTCTTCTCACTCAGGTACCTTTTCACCATCTTTTAAATGCTTATTGCATTTCTGATTTTATTTATACTTAATTACAGTGTTACTGCTGATTTGTATATTGTTACAGATAGGTTCTGTATGCCTACTTTTTATGCCCATTTTGTTTCTCATTGAATCATACTATTTTCTTATAGTTGTTATTGTAGGAATGTTCATGAATATATAATAACCGTACACTTAATTGTTATATTAGATTCCTCTCTGGTGCATCATGGGAGACATAGAAACTCGAGGAATATAAGTGATTTTGATTCCCATCGACCAACATTTTTGGATCGGACATTTTCATTGAATTCACGGAGGAGTTCTAGTAATGGTTCTGCAAAGCATGCTTACAGTAGCTTTAGTAGGAGTCACCGTGATAGGGATCGTGAAAGGGATAAAGCAAGGTCAAACTTTGGGGACCATAGGGATCGAGCTTCTTCTGATGCTTTAGAAAGTATCTTAAGTGGTAGGGGTGAGATAGATACATTGCATCGTTCTCATTCTATGTTCTCTAGGAAACCAGGTGAGTCTTTGCCTCGAAGGATTGGTGTGGATGTGAGAGACAGTATTAACAGTAATCACAACAATGGCAATGGTCTGGTATCTGGAGTTACCCTTGGGAGTAGCATCCACAAGGCTGTGTTTGAGAAAGATTTTCCCTCACTTGGAACTGAAGATAGGCAGGTGGTGCCTGAGATAACTCGGGTGTTGTCCCCTGGTTTGAGCTCAGCTTCTCAAAATTTGCCTGTGAGTAGTTCAGCACTTATCAGTGGAGAAGGGTGGACCTCAGCTTTGGCTGAAGCTCCCAGCACGGTTGGAAGTAGTAACACAGGTTCCTTGGCTGCCCCCCTAACTGTTTCCCCCTCAAGTTCTGGGACTTCAACGGGCACATCTGGCCTTAATATGGCTGAAGCACTAGTGCTAGCTCCTTCACGATCCCAAGCTGCTCCTCAGGTAACTGGTTCAGTCACTAAGTTCTTAATATATTACTTATGTGATCTAATTACAAGTTTTTTTTTAATTTCATACAGTTATCTGTCAAGACTCAAAGACGTGAGGAACTGGCTATTAAGCAATCAAAGCAGCTAATACCAGTGACACCTTCTATGCCTAAGTGCTCAGTAAGCCTCCCGCTCTTCTGTTCTTTTAGTTGTTGTGCTCCTTCCTCCCTAGCCTTTTTTATATGTTTCAACTTCTTTTATGAAGAGTACTATTCAGACGTTTTTCTTGTTTTATCTGATACAAAAAGTTGGTTGATTTAGTTCCATTGTGCTCTGAATTTCTTAAAGCTACAGTTGGTGATAATCTTCTTCGGCATTTATGATTATGTATAATCTTGAAGGTCACAATGTATTGCTGATATATGATGTTGCCTTAAGTTGCTAATTTTAATTTAGTTTAGATATGAATTACATTAGTTGTGTCTTTATAGCATGCTAAGACCGTTTGATCATCTTCCGCAATCATAATTGAGAGAAAAGAATGATATTTGGAAAGAAATTCATTAGGTCTCAAGCATTTTATTTTTCAGTATCATCAAATACATAGAGTCAACTGATGAACTAGAAAACTTTCAAGGAGTTTACTAACTATTTTTTTGACAGAAGAAATTAAAAAGGCTCATGGTTATTTCTTCTTTCTCTTTCCACCCTGCATTTCTTTATTGGGTTTTAAGTTCCTGAGGACTTCTCTTTATCATGCGACTTTCCTCATGTATAGTTCTGATCAAATTATAATTAATCTTGCACATTTTTATGAGATTTACAAATGCCAAGATAAACTGGAGTTAGCTAGTTTGCTATCTGCTCATGAAATGTTTTGGAAGTTGCTCTATTTGCTTATTACCTGTCTACTGCGTGGATAAATAACCATTTATTAAGTACTTAGAAAGTTCCTTTCTCGTAATAAGTCAACTTTTTGTTCCAGGTTCTCAATTCAGTGGATAAATCAAAAGGCAAACCTGCTGCCAGAATAAGTGAGATAAATACAGCTGTCAAGAGTGTGCAGCAGCAACCTTCTTTGATTCATCACAGTAATCAATCTCCTCATAGTGGACATGTCAAGCCTGATGCGCTGAAGACATCTGGGAAGCTTTTGGTTCTCAAACCAGGATGGGAGAATGGCGTTTCATCCCCTACTCAAAAAGATGGTGCTAGTCCAACAGCAAGTGCTAACAGCAGAGTTGCAATTAGCCAACATGCTGGTGGTCCCGCAAGAAATTCGAACAACCCAAAGCTTTCTTCTGTGGAACGTAAGGTTGCTGCCTTGAATCCAGTAGCTGGGTTCACTGTGGAAAAGAAACCTTCTTTGGCCCAAACCCAGAGCCGAAATGACTTTTTCAATCTACTGAAGAAGAAGACCTCGACAAAAACTTCTGCAGACCACTCAGGTTCACTCCCTCATATTTCATCTGCCACCACAGAGAAATCTGAAGTTACGAAGGAAGTAGTCACTGGCTCATCAGCTGTTCATGCTAATGAGAATGGTATTGCCGCTACTAGCAATGGTGACACCTGTCAGGAGGCTAAAAAATTTGCTAATGATGGTGAAAAGAATATGAGCTCCATTGATATGGTTTATCCAGATGAGGAAGAGGCAGCATTTCTTCGTTCTCTTGGCTGGGAAGAAAACTCTGGTGATGATGAAGGCCTTACAGAAGAGGAGATCAATGCTTTTTACCAGGAGGTAAGCTACATTTCTCTTTTTCTCATTTTCTCTGTAGTTTCCCTTTACTAATGTAACAGATTTATTTCGTAAGTTTCCACTTCTCATTGATGTTATTCTATGGCTTAATTTCTAGTATTAGTGTTTATAATGAACTGTTGGATGCTAAACATGATAAAAAAATGTGTTCTTGATAGCCATTGGACAAGTATAGAGGTTTGGTGTTCTTGTGCTTTTTCCTTAGTTATTCAGTATCTCTTTCTCATTGTCTAGAAGCAGAACATTTAATTTACAAAATGATGTGAATAAGAATTCTTATGAGAATTTTTTGCATATGATTTTACTTATTCTGTGTATTCATTTGGCATTGCAGTACATCAAACTGAGGCCAACTCTGAAACTGTGCCGTGGCATGCAGCCAAAGCTGGCTCAATCTTTTGCAACTAATTCGGAAGGAGCTTCTTCTGAAGTGAGCTCCTCTGACTCCGAATTGGAAGCTTGACTTCCTCTGTCCCTACATAGTAAATCCAAAGAAGTTCCCTTTTTTTCTTTTTTAATTTTTTTATGGCAGATGATTAGGCTTTTTATTGGGCTCCTGTTTGAAAGAAAGCTGATGAGTTGGGGGGTGGGTTTTGGTTTGATGGCTTCCAGATAATGCAATAATTAAGTCCTCCTACCCGTCTATAACTGAGAATTCTATAGGTTTGGAAGGATTGATGGGGGGACTATTTTGATTGCGGTTGAAAGATGCTAGAAATTTGCATCTTTAGGAGATTTTTCTTTCTTTCTTTCTTTTTTCCTTTTACAAGAAATAGCTTATTGGTGTTTTTGGTCAATTTTACCGAAAGGAAGGAAATCAAAAGTTCCATTTTTTTTTTTTAATTTTCACTTTATATGTTTTTGTAGTACATTTTTTAGCCTAGCAATAATACGTGTCCATATTAGCATGAAATTTGTCTCACTTTTCCATTTCGCTTTCAACTCTATACTTGTCTGCCTCATTTTCTTTTCGTCACTTTGGACCATTCTTATGTAGAATATCTTATGGGTCTGTTAGATTAGAGGAAGATTATTATCTCAGATTTTAAAAGAAAAGAAAAAACAATCCAGTTAGATTAGAGCAAGAAATAATCGCAGCCTTTAAAAGGGAAAAAAAAAAAAAAAAGGGAAACCGGGATTTTCCGATTGTAGCTCTTCTTTCTCTGTAGAAAACTTTTTAACATTAATTTTATTATAGGATGTTGTCATATCTGTTTTTTTATTATATAATATTTAAAATTATTTATAGTTTCTTCTTAACTTTTAAATAGAAGGAAAATATGTTTCAATGTATTTAAATTTATTCATTCTGCATTGACAATAATATTATATCAATCGAGCTGAGATTTAATAGACATCTATTGCTAGATTTTCTTCTTGATATTTTTAAAGGTTTAACTATAATCATTTAGATGGTTTGTTGCGTTAATTTTTTTTTATTTTTTTTTTCAATTTTCAACTACCATTTCTTTTTTCAAATTTCTTCAATTCAGAATGCATGAGTCACATTGGAGTCCAACTTAAGTGTAGTAATGTCTTTGGATTCTTCGATCATTGTCACCTTGACAACGAACCATTTTAGCAACGACCATAGAACCTTCCACACAAATATTACCTCGGAGAACTGTTCACTAAGACAAAAGGTCTCATTTGAGATATCACAGATACAAGCATAGATTTCAGAAATTGTTTCTTCCTCGTTCATCTTCAAATTCTCAAACTTGGTGGTCAGAATCTGTAATTTTGACATCCTTATGGCAATATTTCCCTCATGTTGATTCTAAAGAATTGTTCCATATCGACACCCTTGGAAATAACATTTAACGCCTTAGAATTTCCAAATGTCACTCTCCTTTCTTCAATACTATATTGTGTCT
Source organism: Gossypium arboreum (assembly GCF_025698485.1). Lineage (NCBI taxonomy): Eukaryota > Viridiplantae > Streptophyta > Magnoliopsida > Malvales > Malvaceae > Gossypium > Gossypium arboreum. The sequence goes on from NC_069075.1 coordinate 136,822,060, forward strand.
TTCCTTTTGGTTGTATAGTTCTATCAGTGCTAGTAACAGTTGGTTGAGTCCAATCTTTTTTAACGGCCTCCCAAGCAATAGCATCAACTGACATGATAAATGTTTTCATACGGACTTTCCAGTAGGCATAACTTGATGAACCTACCAAAAGCAGAGCACGCGACATCGAACTTCCTTCTTTCATTGGTTCCATATCTGTAAATATTTCACCAAATCATCTTCAAACACCTTATGAAACCAAGCTCTAAAACCAAATGAAAAAGAATGAGTAAACAAGAATGGAATAGTCAACCATTTTAAAAGAAGTTAAAAATGTAGAATAGAACAAGAATGATGAACACAAAGAAAACAGCGGCACTAGGGAGAAAGAAATGTTAACAACTAAATTTTGTTAATGCATTTCAAAGACAACAGTCCTACATCTGCAAAACCTTACTTAGAGTGTAATATTATTTGATAAATCCAATCAACTGACCCTACTGGGTAAAGCCCAAAAAACTCCTTAACAAACAGGATTTACGCAGCCGCAATAGAGTGTCGGATTACAAACGCAACACAAGTATAACTCAACATAATAGATCTAAAGAAAAGCTAGAAATAAATAAACAAATGCTTCTCACAGAATGATCCAATCTTCTAGCATACAAGTCGCCCTTCACCAATGTACTTCACCAACTATAAATAAGAGTAATCAGCAAGGAATAATATCTTGATAAGCCCTTTGAAACAGTCAATAAGTCTTCTGAAGCAATCCTCCAAATCAACTAAAAATCAATGGGGGTTGAGCAACAATCCATATCCAATTATACTAGCTCATGGTCAACGATCATCCATTCGATCAATAAGATAGAAAAAAAAAACAAAGCTTCGCATATCCAAATAACCGACTGATGCCGCTCGTGATCACGTTTTGTAAAAGATGCTGAAACAACTGTTTGACTGGAGCAAGACCTTAACCAATAACCCATTCAAACAGCTCATAGAACAGAGGCAGGTAATAGCAAGTTCCAAAGTTCGTTCGAACAAGATACGGAGCAATCAAATGTTCCAATAAATGTAAAAAAACCTCCAAGAATTTAATATAATGTGACGATGAACATTACATTTATATGCTTTTTGTCACAGAATAAATGTTCCAACAAATGTAAAAAAACTCCAAGAATTTAACATAATGTGACGATAAACATTATATTTATATGCTTTTTGTCACAGAATGTATATAGATGAATTTCTTGTTACTGAATGGCATTTTTCTAGTTGAGAAAATCCCATTTTTTAATGAAGAAAAACTGTTGGATTGGATGGAAAAGATAATCCAATGATGAAGTTTCGTTTATAATTGATACACCGTAATTTGATATGCACATTTGTTGTTCTTTTACACACATTTTAGTATGTTTTAAATGGAATTAAGTCATTTTAGTGTCAACTTATGTTTTTAGGAGTTTAATTAGTTTAAGTGTGTTTTTGAGTTGATTTAAGTGTTTTTTTTATTTTATTTTGTGTCTTTGATAATTTTTTATATTTAAACAAAATTATGTAGGTTGTATAGTACAAATCAGGAGCTGAAAATATGCATAAAGGGTGAAACTATAGCTAAGATCATGATCACAAGCTGTGAAAGTCGTCGTGCCATTAAAGTTAGACGCAAAAGTAAAGAGAGAACAAAACAAATAATCTCATCGTAATGTGGAACCGCGTTGCAACCTTACGTCATTACGAGATTCATTTGTAGTCGCGACGTCATGATGATTTTATAGCTAATCTGGACATTAACTTGAGCATTTAAGGGCATTTAGCAATCATTTTCAGTTTTAAGCGTTTATGAATTAAAATGTTATTAGAAGCACTTTTGTCTTTTGAATATTTCCTATATAAATAAAAATTAAGTTTTATTTAGGGGATTATGATTAAATAAATGAATTAAGGTAGATTAGTGTAGGGTTTTATTTTATTTTGTTGTTAAATTAGAGTTTGATTTATTTTGCGGTGTGAATTTGTATTTCTCGTTGGAACTTTGAACGGGAAATTACTTGGAATTTTGCACTTAATCCAAGATATAAATGAACATTTCTCCTTATCTTTATCTTCATATATTTCATTTGTCAATTGTTTGTATGAGAACTTGAAATGAATCATGCATTAATATTATTTTTATTGGTTGATTAATTATTTAATTTTTGATTAAGTTTTATCTATATTTGATTGGTTGTTTTATTCGATTATTTTAAATTGCTCAATATATTAGAATTGACAACTCTAGTAGAACATTTAGACAAATAAGACCAAGAGGAAAATTTGTTGTGTAATAGTTTGGTATAACTGTTCCGAGAGGTGAGATTGAAAAGAGAATCGTATACCTAAGCGAGTCCGAGAGAAGAGCTTAGGTGATAACTTTTAATTAAGACGAGATCAGGAGAGTAATATAAATCAAGAGTAGTAAACATTTCAATTGAAATAGTTGTAATAGCTTAGTTAGCAATTCACAAGTTAATTTACCTTCATTTTTATGTTTGGATGTTTATTTATTTAGAATTAGTTTTATTATAATTTTCTATTTGGTTGCATTAATAATTTGTAAATCGATTAGACTAATATTTTTTTCTAATAATTCAACTTGATAAATACATTTATCAATTTGACAATCCCTTCGGTATGATCCTCGGAATACTTCTGTATTTCGTTGTAATAAAAACTATATTACAAAATGACTTTTACATTTGCAGTAAAACCTCACATTATTTTCATGTCTATTATTTTGCTTATTTTGGCATTTGCACAGCAGTGGTCAGGTTGTTGACGCCATTGTCGGGGATTGTAGCAGTGTAAATGTGTTGTTAAGTTAATTGTTTTAAAAAACAATTTAGTTGAAAGACAAGTGAATTAGATAATGTTTGTATTTCATTGTATCAATATTTCTTTTTTATGTTTTTGCTTTTATTTACCTTGTTGAGGATTTAACTTAATCATTTATAATAATGGATATAAGTGGTCAAGTGAGCAATACAATTATGACGAGTAGTCGAGTTCGGCAAATGGAACTTCAACAATCAATTGGAGCTAGGATGATAATTATGGGGAACATGAATATTCACACGAATCTTCTTATGATCAAATATGGTTATTCCAACGATACTGATGGCTACTATCGAGGTTGGTCGAGTAGTTATTCAGCATATGGTTTGTATCCCTCATATTGTTATTCTAATAGAGATGTAGAGAATGAAGAATATTTCGACAACCCATCCTTCGCTGTGCAGGTCGGTACATTGGAGGATGGCATTTCATCGTGCCAAGATAGAAAGTCATCTATGTCCAAAACATTGGATCAACTATTGGAAGCTACCCAAAGCCGACTCGCAATGAATGCTCTGGTAGAATTGAGTGTCGACCATGATGTTCCCAAGCTTGAAGAGGAGACCCACCTTATCGTAATTGAGCATGATAAGTTGAAAAGGGATGTTCAACAAGAGTTTGGAGTGGAGGATCAATATTTATGATGAGTTTAAACCGATCCTAGGTGAAGGTGTGAAAGAGCCAACATACCTTTCGATTATAGTTGTCGAGAAGACAATCGATGAAATTAACAAGTATATTCATTTCCAATCTGATGAGAGAGGTAAAGCTCGGGTACTTACAACCTTAAGCGACATTGAGGGTGTTGTGCGCAAGATTATAGTACCCCAAAATGAATTATGGGGTTGGTTAGGATTTGGGGTAAAATGGCTTGTGATGTGGATGTCACGTTGGTCAAAGATAAGGAAGCATCAATGTGTTCGATCAACAAGACCAGTTCATCTCTCTTGAATGCAAAACAAACATCAAATCAAAGTGTTGAGAATCGACGGGAAATTTTTCTATGGAGGTGATACAAATTGCCTTGGTTATGAATTGTTCTTTTAATTTTTGTTGTTATTAAGTAACTTTCCAAACTCTACTTAATTAGATTTAGATGTAATTGCTTGTAATCACACATTATAGGCATGATTAGGTAACTATTGTAATTAGTGGACCACATTGAATTGAGTGTAATTGGAGTAAAGGTGTTCATGGGTCAATCTTAAGTATGATATTAACACATTTTATAATTGCCCAAGTCCGGCCAAAAATATGGATCTAAAATTTTGTCCAAACCCAACCATATTTGTAAATTGTTAACCCAAGCTCATTTTAAGCTCGCTCATATTTTTTTTTTCAAATTTAAAAAATATATTTACATTTTTTTAATTTAATACTTGATTATTTTATATATTTTTATTTATTAAAATTTCATATTTAGTCATCTTAGCACTTTTTATGTTTAGACTATAGTAGTATTCTATATTACTATAAATTTAGTTTTTATATGTTATAAATTACATAATATATAATAATAATATGATACAAACTTAAAAAGCGGGTTGGGTTAAGCCCAACCCATATTTTAAATAGACCTAATATATCAATTTCAGATGGGCCTTCAAGCTTGGGTGGATAGCCCAACTCATGAACAAGTCTAACTTGGAGCCCCTTAATTACACTATTCAATTCTTAAGAGAGGGTGAGAATTGGAGTAATTACATTGATAATTACACTCAAATCCAATTACCCCATAGATTTTTAAACACACATTCGTGAATTAAGTTTACTATGTTATTTTTATACAATAATAATATTTTAATTTTTGGGTATATATATTTTATTTTAAAATATTATTAAAGGGGTCGATTCTTTCAAGAGAAGTTTTTGAAGTGTCATCCGTTGGGTAGCCAATTGATACCAAACAATCGAAGGTATGTGCCATGAACGGTTGCTCGATAGGCCTAGTTCACATATTCAGGAGCGCATTGCTCGGTGGACCTACAAGGCTCAAGAAAGAGGTATCAATATAGAGAATATATAATAATTATAGAGCTCACCTGTACAATGGAGGACTTGAACAACCAACCTAAGGCTTATAAGGCACTTACCTGCACAATCATGATACCACTTGGGCTATGAATTGAGGTGGGGTTGATTCCTGCAAGAGAATTCCTCGAAGTTTTGTCCATTGAGCAATCGATTGATCCCCTAACAACCAAATATATTATCCTCTGGTGAGGATTTTGTCTCCCATACTCTACTGAGAGTCAACGTACCATAAGCAATTGCGTAATGGGCTTGGTTCATAGAGCCGGGAGCACCTCGTTTGGTGGACATGTAAAGCTCAAGAGAGAGGTGTAAGTATAAGGCATGTAACAATTATAGAGCTTGCTTGGGACTAATGTGGTACCATGGTTGCAGTTAAGCCCCTTATAAGCCTTAGGTTAGTAATTCAAGTATCAACCGAGACTAAGGATGGCAAAAAAAAACCCGAAATCAATGGGTTTTGAGTCGATCTGACCCGACCCAATAGGTTCAAGGTTTTTTTAAATTGAGTTTCGAGTTGGGGTCAAGCTCGGGTTTAGCGTGAAACCGCCCTGTCTAGAGATATTGACAGAATTACCCTTATATATATTTAATATTAATTATGTTAAAAAATCCTTAAATTTTAGGTTAAATTCTTCTATTAGTCCTTGCACTTTGCGAAAGTTATGGATTTAGTCCTTGTACTTTAATTTAGTCACTTTTAGTCTCTGTACTTTTCAAATTTTAAAATTCCAATCCTCACCAAATGGTAACTGTTAAATTCATTAAGTTAAATTTTGTTATTTCCAAAATCTACTGCGCCAAACATATTACCATATGTGTAATGCTATGCCAGCTTATTATTTCCACTTATTACTCACTAAAAGTTCAATTAATGGATTAATGACTATCATTTGCATCAAGATTGAAATTTCAAAATTTGCTACATAGAATGATCCAATTGAAAAATACAGACTAATCTACAATTGTATGTATAGCACAAGACCAATAATTAAATTTAAACAAACAAATTTAACAAGTATTGATTGGGTCAAGACTAAAATTTTAAAATTTAAAATGTACATGGACTAAATTTGACCAATCTTAAAAGTACAAATATTGAAATTGATCAAATTAGAGTATAAGGACTAAATCCATAACTTTTACAAAGTACATGGATTAACAAATAATTTAACCTAAAATTTATCACTACCAACATCACTTTATCATCTTTACTCCCATTTCGCACTAGTTTCTTTTCCCTTTCTTTTTAATTTATTTTCCCAAGTCTTCTTTTCTTTTTGGTTCTTTATTTTTTTTCTTTTGTGATGTAATATATATTTTTTACCTAGTCATCCTCAGCATGGTGTTTGATGTAAATCATAATAGTTCAAAAAAGTAAACCATGAACACATCAAATTCAATGTTGAAAGAAAAGAAAAAATCAAATTCAAATGTGATGCCAAAAAGAATTCTTTAATTTAATTAATCATAATTTCAAGAAAAAAAAGTTTGAACTCTGATTGAGTTGAATTAAGGTCAAATGTAAAATTAATTTTTGAGTTTGAGGCAGATTTTTTTTAAAATCGAGGTCAGGGTGGACAAAAATTTGATCCGTCCCGCCTTACTGCCATCAATAATCAAGACGCTCCCAACTTTATGAACCAAACCTACCAAGCAACCATACACAACACTCTAACTCTCTGTAGAGTATAGGAGCAACATGTTGGTTCTCAATAGAGTACGGGAGAAAACCCCCAAACCAAGGAACAATACCTTCAATTGTTGGGGGGAGTCTACTACTTGGCAAACAACACTTCGAGGACTTCTTCAAGAAAAGTCGACTCTCCTTAATAGACATTCATACTCACATTTTATTATTTGATAAATTTTTATTAATGTGTTTTGGATATTTTATAATTTTTATAAAATTTTCAAAATTTTATTTATTTTTTGAAATTTTATCTTTTTTTATAGGTTTAGTTTTTTATAATTATATGTTTGATTTTTTAGAATAAGAACCACATTAATATAATGTGTAAACGTTAAGGACAAAATTTTATTAATGTTTTATATTTATGACCAAGTTGATAAATGTGTAAATATTGATATCTAAATTTGTTTTTATGCAAATTAAAAAAGAACATATCAACATTTTGTTCAGGGTAAGCAAATATTTAATGTCAATAACATTATTGATTTAAATTGAAATTTTTTTAGTTAGAGGGCTAAAACAAAAGTATGCTAATAATTGGATAAGGAAGAGTATAATTTACTTAATAAATATCTAAAACATTCATGATTTTTATTGGATAATAATGAATTTCATACTTAAAATATTTAATCTTTTATAACACATTATTTTTAAAATCTAAATTTTCTGAAATCCAAACGCATGCTTAAAAATTATGCATTGATTGTTGTGTCTAGACCTGATCATGGGCCGAGCCGTTTGGCCCAGCTTGAAGGCTCCCCCAAAATTTGAGAGGGTTTGGGCAAAAATATAGGCCCGAAAAATAGGCTTGGGCAAAAAAATAAGACCCGTTTAAAAAATAAACTGGGCCTCGGGTAAGGCATTTTTTGCCCGAGCCCGGCCCGGCCCGAATATACTAAAAGAAAAAAATCTGCTTTTTTTAATATAATTTTCTTGTTATTTTCTCCCTATTTTGCTACCATTTTACTATTATATTGCTACTATTTTGTTGTTATTGTTTGAATATTGTATAAAATTTATTTTAAAGACATTTGTTAATTTTGTTATTATTTTAGAGACATTTGATTGTTAAGTTGCATCATCTTAGTGTTATTTAAGTATATATATTTTTAAAAATTATTTTCAATTTGTTGAAACATATTTATTTTGATATTTTAGTATTTTGATGCATTATATATATTTTAAATTATATAAAATTAATATGGGCGGGCCAGGTCGGGTCCGGGTTTTAGTATTTTATCCGGTTGGGCTTCGGCAAAATTTTAGGCCAATTTTTCAGGCCGAGCCGTGCCCCGACCTAGCAAACGAGCCTAAAATTTTAGTTGAGCCCAGCCCGAACCCGGCCCGGCCCAGCCCAAGCTCACCTCTAGTTGCGTCTACATTTATTTAAGGGTCAAGATATTCATATAAGTTCGAAAAATAAGTTTGAGCAAAAAAGTTAGATCCATTTGAAAATGAGTTAACTTAAGCTCAATTGGGACGTACCATATTCTAAGTTTATATTATATTATATTAAATAAAAATACTATAAAATAAACTTTAGAAATGGTTTAAGTTCAGTATATATAAAAATTTAGTAAATAAAAAATATATAAACATATTAAATATTAAATTAAAATTAATATAAATATAAATATAAATGTATTTTTTTAAAATTATATTATGGGTGGACGTAATATAAACTTAGGTTAATCATTTAAAAATATGAGCAAATTTTGATAAAATTGAACCCATATTTCTAATTGAATCAAAGTTTAAAATGTGTTAATATTAAATTTTAACCTGATACAATCCGAAGGAAGAAAATTGTTGGATTTGATGGAAATGATAATCCATGAACGAAGTTTCCATGAATAATTCTTTTATGGTGATCCATTTGAATAAAACATCGTTCTTGTAGATGATGTTAGTGTTAACCCATGCATTGGCTGCATCTTGGCTCACCGCCAAGCTGTCTATGTCCTCGTTTCTCGGCCCAATCGCCACAGATATTCCTGATTCCCTTAATGCTTCAAGCACTTGAGGGAAAGGCTCATATATCTTGATATTATCAATTTGACATGTTTTGTAAAGATTAATTACATCATTTGGAGATGGAAGATTAGTTCCATTTAGACCATAACAAACACCAATATCTCGACCATCTGCAACATTAACATATCAATTAACATCAATAATGATAAACCAAAAGAAAATATTTTAATTTTATTCTTGTTTTGAGAGTATGGTTTTTACCAGTTACAGATAGCAATGGAGTTAAAAGAACCAATGCTCCCACAAAAAATTCAGCCACTTTTGGACCCATTTTCCCAATTTCTTCTTTTACAGATCCAAAACAGAAATGCTAATTTAGTGGTGGTCATTGCAGTGTTGATTTATATATTTTGGGCACTTAATAATGTCACTAGATTTGCTTAGGAAAACATGCTGCATTACCTACCTTAAGATTCACCGCAAACTACTATGCTGTCATTTTCTATGTATAGATCATTTATCTTATCCTCCATTATGAGAAGCTGAATTGGCTTCCCAAATAAGAACAAGTGGAAATTAACTGGCTTTCCCCTTTAGTAATTATTTCACAAATATAAGTGAGGTTGAGAAAAAATTGAAATTGTTTGGAAGAGGTTATTTTAATTGAACCGAATTTAATATTTATTTAATTTATAATTAATTCTAATGTTTTGTGATTTAATAATAAATATTTATATTTAAAATAGTGAAAATAATTTAAAATTTTTATATAAAGATATTTTTTAAAACACAATTCCAGAGTTATTAGTTACTTTCTTATTTACTTGAAAATTTAATTTATTTCAAAAATATTTATATAAAATTTTAAAACTTTATTAAATAATATTCAATTCCATAAAAAATTGATTTTATCAAAATAAATTTAAAAACTCAAAATCCAAAATTAGTATTAAAAACTAACAACCAATCCATTAAATATTAATGTGCCTAAACCTAGATGCTGTTGGTCGTTAGTGATTTGGAAACTTTGTATTAACATATTTGAATTATGCTTTTCTTATTAATTTTAATATATCCTTCTATATTATCACCTTCCACTGAATTTTAATATATCTTTCTATATTTCAAGACTCTAATTAGAGTCTACCCTTATTCCATATTGTTGAATATCATTCTTCGGTGAATCTCAAACACACTATGGTGATTTTGCAAGATGGCACTTCACGTACAAATCTCCAATTAACATATTCGCTATGCAATCCAAAGTGACCCGACGTCAAAACTAACCCAACCTAAAAAAACCCAAAATTTTAGAACTCAAATAGACACAACCTGAAATCAACTCGACTTGTCCAACTGACAAGTCTAGTAAGCATTGTTTGATAAGACAGATGAAAATAGTTTAAAGGAATCTGCAATAACAACGATGGCAACTGAACAACTGAGCTAATACTCAATTTGTAATTTAAAAGAAATTGGAACTCCAATAATTAACTGTTGATAAAACTTAAACCATTATTGAGAGAAAAGAGATTGACGTGATGAACACAAGAAAATTGGTTTTGTTGAACGAGAGGGGTGTTAATGTGTTATACCTGCAGTACTAGAGTCTATACCCGTAGAAGCAGGGGTAGAAAAAAGGTCTAGTATGTTTGGTAGGAGTATTTTTTTTTTCACATGTTTTAACACATAAATTAGCAAAAAAATTAATTGCAATTAGTATTTTTTAACCAAAGAACTTATTTTTTACAAGAGTTTTACTCCTAATTTCAAGTTAAAATTGTAAGAATATTCTGTAAATATTTTAGGAATATTTTGTAGATATTTTTTTTATTAAAATCCCTTATTTTAAGGGATCATATCTCCTATTTAGTATCTTTCCTAACTTAGAGTTTCCTAAAGTAGTGTCATAGGTTGTATATAAAAAATACTCTGATTTCTACATGGTATCAGCTTAGGTTACGATTTTTTTTTCAACCTAGACCATGTCCGAAACTCCTTCTCCTACTTGGAGATTACTTCAAATCCAGAAAATTTTTCTAGTTCCGATGCTCCATCGATTCGTCAGTTCGACTATCACCGCCATCGATTGAATGGCAACAATTTTCTTGAATGGTCCCAATCGGTTAAGATTTTCTCTTGGGCAGAGAAAGATTGGACTACGTTATTGGTGAAATCAAGAAGCTTCTTGGATCGATCTTTGGTTTTGCTAAGTGGATGCGTGACAATGGTCGTTATGACTTGGCTCCTTAATTCCATGACCCCGAGTATAAGCGAAACTTTCTTCTTTACACCACGTACCGCTGAAATTTGGAGTGCAATCATGAAACCTACTCTAGCACGGATAACATTGTGAATTATATCATGTTGAAGATCAAGCGACCACTCTTAAACAAGGAACCATGCTCACATTTCTACTACAATACCCTTATCGCTCTTTGGCAACAATTAGATTTGTATGCACATTATGATTGGGTAGATCCAAGAGATGCCGCTCTTTATCGACAAATTGTTACTCAATGAAGACTTTTCAATTTCTCCAAGGCTTAAATAAGAACACGGACGAGGTTCGCGGCAGGTCTGGCTATTTCTCCTCTTCCTCCCTTCGAGAGGCTTTCTATGGTCAAGAAGGAAGAAAGCCGAAGGTGTGTGATGTTGTCGATGAACCATCTTCCACTTCGAAGATCGCCTTATCGACCCATCAATCATCTCCTCTTCCAAACGGGAGACCTTGGTGTGATCATTGCAAAAGCCCGGCCACTCTAAGGAGAAGTGTTGGAAGCTTCATGGTAAGCCTCGGGATTGGAAGTCCAAGCACTCTCAAGATAACAAATCAAGCCTTGTTGCCACCTCTCATCACTAGTTTCACTAAAGAGCAGATTCTTGAACTTCAAAAACTATTTGGAAAGTTTCAAGGGTCTTGTGAGGGTAATCTGGTCATAAAAGATCCGAAGGTAACCTTTCTTCTCTGCATTTTCTCCTCCCGTTGACTCCTAATTGGATCCTCGATTTCGGTGCTACGGATCATATGATCGGTAACAAGGCATTGTTTCACAATTTTTCCATACCTTTGGTAAAGTCATCAAAAGCGGTGATGGTACCTTGTGCAAAATAGAGGACATGGCAATCGTTATTCTCAATGAACAGATTGCACTTAAAAATGTTCTCTTTGTACCAAATCTGCGTGCAATCTCATCTCTGTTAGTAAATTGTCCACGACTTGCACCGCTTCTGTAATTTTTAATGATCGTGATTGTACTTTGCGCCATTGAACTCAAGAAGATGATTGGTAAGGCCGCTTGCATAATGGTCTCTACATCCTCCCTACCTCTCCTAAAATCGAGATCTCCAAGTCATTTACCGCTTTAGGAAAAGTTGATCTTGTTATGTTATGGCACTTTCGTTTAGGCCATCCTAGTTTCCAATACCTTGCAAAATTGTTTCTGCTCTATTCATTAATAAAAGGCCTAATTCTTTTTCTTGCAAAGTTTGCTCTCTTGCCAAACATACTAAATCATCTTATTTTCCTTCTACATACAAGCCTTCTTACCCTTTTGCTTTGATCCATAGTGATATTTGGGGCCCTTCTCGAGTGAAGAATGCTGATAATTGTAAGTGGTTTATCACTTTTATTGATGATCACAAGAGGATAACTTGGACTTATTTCTTTGAAAGATAAATCAAAGCGCTAGTGTTTTTGTGCAATTTTATAACATGGTTCTCACTCAATTTGGGTCTAAAATCCAACTCTTTAAATCGATAATGGCGGTGAATTTTTTGCTAGGTCTTTAGGTGATTTTTTAAGGAAAAAGGCATAGTTCGATTAGTTCTTGTGTTGGAACCCCACAAACAAAAGCGGCATTGCCGAAAGAAAAATAGGCACCTTCTTAAAGTTACTCGTTCTCTTCATTTACCACTAATGTTCCTAAATATTTGTGGGGAAGCCTTATTAATCGCCACATATTTAATCAACCGGATGCCTAGTAAGGTTTTAAAATTTCAAACGCCTCAATCTATATTTTTAAAGACTTTCATCATTTTAAGCCTATCTCCTCCATTTCGCCACTTAAAATTTTTGGTCGCGACTTGTTTTTATCCAAAATATTGCTCCTAATAAGTCCAAGTTAGATCCTAAGTCTTTAAAATGTGCATTGGTTGGGTATTCTTCACTTAAGAAGGGTTATAAATGCTATCATCCTCCTTCTAAACGATTTTCACCACTATGGATATAACATTTAATGAGCAAGATTCCTATTTCACTCATTTGAAATTGGGGAAACATGGAGTGATTTTCACCACAACAGTATCTCCTCCTAATCTTCATTCTCAACCTTGAATTGCCATCTTGTTCGCCATTACCGCAGATCATCACTGTGAATGCTCCCATTGATTCTCCTGTAGTACCTATGACTAATTCACCTACACCCACTTTAAACACTCTTCCGAAAATACACCTACTCCAATTGACGGTCTTCAAAAACACCACCACCCAAAGCCTTCGTGTCTACACAAGAAAAAGAAGACATATCCACGAGACTGCTTTTGCAATCGATTCTTGCCGAGAATTGGATTTGGGTCCGATTGCGAAATGGAAGAAGAAATCGAGAAGTCCACTACTCTAGATGACTTTCCTATTGCTATTAGAAAAGGGGTTAGAGCAGTGCACCAAGCATCCTATTGAAAAATTCTTGGTTATAATTCATTGATGCCGTCTTTTCAAGCATTTACTGACAACTTTGGATAAAGAACGTGTTCCCACAAGCATATTTGAAGCTCTAAAGGATCCAAAATGGAGAAGGTCATTGAAGAGGAAATTTGTGCACTAGAGAAAATGCTACTTGGACCATTACGGACCTTCCTCAAGGAAAAAGGTCATCATTTGTAAATGGATCTTTCTTTGTAAAGTATAACTCAATGGCGGTATCCAACGATACAAAGCTAGACTAGTGGCGAGGTTTCACGCAAACATATGGGATAGACTTCACGAAACTTTTGCACTGTGGCAAAGCTTAACACTATTCGAGTACTCTAAGTTTGGTCGTAAATTGCGATTGGAAATTACACCAACTTGATGTAAAAACGCATTTTTAATGGCAAGCTTGAGGAAGAAGTCTATATGCAATTGCCACGGCTCAAAGTCTATTGAAGGTAGCAACAAGGTTTGCAAGCTCAACAAGTCTCTATCTGGGTTAAAATCACCCGAGCTTGGTTCGAGAGGTTCGCTAAAGTCATTCTTCAAAATGGCTACAAGCAGTCCCTCTTAGATCATACGCTTTTCATCAAGGTAACTTCTACAAATAAGAAAGCTATCCTAATTGTGTATGTGGATGACATCATTCTTCTTGGAGATGATGAGGAAGAGATTAGCAATTTGAAGAAGTTGTTAAACAGAATTGAAACCAAGGACTTGGGAAAGCTAAGGTATTTCCTAGGAATGGAGGTGGCAAGATCAAAAGAAGGACTTGTGATCAACCGGAGAAAGTATGTACTTAATTTACTCAAAGCTGGTTTTCTTCGTAGTAAGCCGGTGATACACCAATGGAGGCAAACTTGAGATTCAATAAAGAAGATGAGTCCTTAGTAGACAGAGAGAAATTTCAGCGGTTAGTTGGGAAACTAATCTACTTATCCTTGACAAGGCGGATATAGCTTTTCCAGTAAATGTGATAAGTCAACACATGACTAATCTTTAGAACGCCCAATTTTCGGAATCTGTGAATGTTGGCATAGGTTTAATTATGTTAGTGGGCCTCTAGATGGCCCAAGCTTAAGATAGAACCCGGTAATTTTAGTTAATTTTTGTTCCATAAGAAAAAAGGGGTGAAATTATGAAATAGGACCTACGTGAAAATGTTTGAAAATGCTATAGGCTAAATTGAAATGGCCAAATAAATAGGAGTGCAAAATAGGAGGATTTGCATGACAAACCTCCCATTTTACATGAAGTGGCTAACCATCATGTTGTTGTAGACAAAATGTACACTTGATATCCATAATTTATGGTACAAATTGATACAAATTGATAATAGGTTAGGTAAATGTTTCATGATAATAGGTTAGGTAAATGTTCCATGATAATAGGTTAGGTAAATGTTCCATGATAATGGGTTAGGTAAATGTTTCATGATAAGAATATCATATCTTTTGTATTAAAGAATTAAATGGATGAAATATGAAGTTTTATTAAAAGAAAAGGGTGAAAAGAACAAAGTTTTGTCCATCTTTGTTCATCATAATGAAAGTTAGAGAAGAGAAAGGAGGGAGAAAGCTCTTGAGTATTCGGTCATTAGGAGGAGGAAAATTGAAGGTAAGTTCTTGGTACCTTGCTTCTATTTTGAGGTTCATGAGTTCTTCTTGATTCTACCTTAACTCTTGAAGTATATTTTGATTTTTAGTTGTGTTGTGAGCATTTGGTCATGAATTAAAATGAAGGAAATGGTTGTTGTTTCATGTTCTTTTGATGAAAAATGGAAGATATGTGAAGTTGAGCCAAACAAATGAGCATGCATGTGCCTTAGATGCTAAAGGGAAAAATCGGCTAAAATGTTGTGCTTTGAAATGATGAAATGGAGATTATGCTTAAGTAAAAATCATAGATATGTGATGATTGATTGGTGATATACATGTTTAAATAACATGCATGCAAGATAGGTGTATGAAAGAGTGATTTGGTAATAAATATGCTTGGGACGTGAGAAGCAGAACGTGACTTTGGAAAATCACCATAAATTGTGGGAGATGAATTAAGTGAATAAATTATGTAATTAAAGCTTATTGAGTCTAGTTTCTAATGAAATAAACAAGAACATATTTTGAATTACGTACAATGAGAAATTTGATTCAGTAATGAAGAGTGGTCGATTAGTCAAACAGTGAAACATGGGAAACTTTGAGAAAAATCTGGTATTGATTGGCTAAACCAAAAATTCGAAAATTTTATGGATAGAAGATATATGAGTCTATTTTAAGGAAAATTAACGGACTTGATTTGGAGTTTCAGTAACTCCGGTTATAAATGATTTAGTGATTGTTGCTCGGGAAGACGACTTGCGGTGAAATTATGATTATGTGGTAAACATTGACAAAATTTGTTAATGAGTTGCTTATTGATTTCTTATAAGCTTACTATGATCCGTAGGTGTGGTTGGTAGAATATTGTAAGGGGTTAATACGTAGTTCGTATTTGAATAGTTAGATTAACGTGTTAGTAATCCAATTGTAGGCGTTCGTGTGTGGATCTCGTCAACATATCATCGGAAAGTGTGTAACTAACACCCTCTTTCTTAGTCTAGATCGGCAAAAGTCGAAATCTCAAAAGCGGTATTTTGTAGATTTGCGAGTGTGCGAATGCTCGTGAGGTAAATCGATTAATGTTTTTGGTAAGTCGCAATGTTTGGACGCAAAGTGCATGATTTCTATGCCCTCGATATTTTTGGGCTTAATGGGCCAAAATTGGAATGATGGGCCAATCTGCCCAATTCGGTAAGAACCCCGATGCGTGATTACATTAGTACGTGAAAAGTAGGAATATGCATGAAAAACTCTAAAATAGATAAATTATGAAATACCTTTAAAAGTGGAAAATTTACGTTTACCCTAGTAGATAAATTACCAAATACCCTAAGGTTAAATTGACCTAAATGCATGTTTGATTGTTGTTATTTATTGCATGCCATGTTGTTATTATCGATGCATGGGATTGGGATATTGACGGAGGAAGTATTGAAAGTGGCTTGTCCACGTCTTGGAGGCTTTGCCTCAATTTATTGATAAGCGAGCAAGCAAGGTCGCAGATCGTGGAGTGTAAATTTGGGTGGGTTGAGCTATTCCCACATGAAGTGTATGGTCGGTACGGGTGGAGTGTAGTGGTTAGTGGGTTGAGTAGTCTCCCCAAATGGGCTTGCATATGTTATTGATGTTGCATGTATTTTGAAATGGGCCTATGGGCCATATCATTATCTGAATAAGGGCTAAGGCCCGCTTTATTGTAATTTGAAAAGGGCTCGCCCAAGACCACTATTACTGAATGGGCTTAGGCCCAATGGGCTTGAGTGACTTGGACTTTGAATGGGTTTTCCTTACACCGAGTTTCCCCAAACTCACCCTTTTATTTTCATCCACGCAGAAATCCCCAACCATAGTGGGCTTGGTCGTGAGGGAATTGAGTGGCCACCCGCTCGAAAGTTTGATTTTCTTCCGTGAACTGGACATCCTTTTAATTACGTTTGAGGTTTTGGGCTTTTAAATGTAATAAGGCCGCTTATTTATTTTGATAGTTTTATATGTTTTATTAAGATAGGTAATATTTATATTTGATTGTTGAAATTGGATAGCTTTAAGGCGCGTTTTCAAAAAAAAGAATTGTTTTCAAAATAACACAAAACAAGCAAAGCTTCATGAATGAAGATATTTTTCAAAGTTAATCACTTTTCATAAAAATGACTTAATCAAATCGGTTTCCTAGAAATATACATGACGTTAAGATATGGCAATGGTGGTTTGCATGTCAGGATTGGATCCGAATGGAGTTTGGTACTTAGCGGTCAGATGGACTCACCTCCTCTTTTAGGTTTCCTACGGTGCATGACTTCCATTCACTTTAACCCTTAATGAATTAATCTTTTAAACATCAAGTACGATTTTACGGACTTAAAATGAATTTTTTTATGTTTTGATGTGGCATGCCGGATCAAGCCATAACTTCGGGTAGGGTTTGGGGTGCTACATTTAGTGGTATCGAGCCTAGGTTGCAACAACTTGGTCGTGGAATGGGTTTACAAAATTTAGATCTTGAAAACAAAAATTTTATAAAGATTACGAAAATACGGTTTTCAAAATTTAGATCTTTAGAAGGTGGCATTCGAATCTCCTACCAAGCCTCGTAAGTATTACTCGAACTTTTCGAATATTTTTCGACTTATCTATCATCAGATGAAATCCTGCTAGGATACTCTAGATAGGATGATCTGAAACCATAAGAAAATCGATAAGAGATTGAAAGCGTAGCTAGATTTCGATTCGCAAAAACAAACTCGAACTATCATTCGATTCATAAAACATCCGTAATAAACACCGGAATATTAATTGATGTATAAAATTCGTAATCAAGATAATACGATATGAGTACAAGAGCTACTCGTGGAAGAGGCCGTGGGCGTGGCCAAGGAAGGGCTCGGCGATATCTTCGTCTTCGGGACATATGCCGACGGCAGATGCACCGATACCACCGCAACAAAGGTAGAGTCTCATGATCGCGGTCGAGGATGATTCCTATCACAGCAATGCTTCGTGTTCGGAAAGGGTTGCTTGAGCAAGTTCGCAACGAAATTGTGGATCTATTTCGAATGACTTGAGACTAACGGAACGGAGATCTTTAAGGGCGTGTCGGTATAGCCCGAATGTGGCGGAATATTGGTTGGAGGCCACGAAGCGGATTATGGACGACTTGGACTACTCGAGGAGATTGTGAGTGGGGTATCTGTACTAAGTCCCTTGGGTCACTCGGTTAGGGTAGACAAAGCGTATAGGGATGTACCCTTAAAAACTCAAGGTAAGATTTTCCTAGAGATCGATGGAGTTACTGCTCGAGAGTTTGATCTCATTTTGGGAATGGGTGGCTTGTTAAGCATAAAGCGACTCGGATTGTCCGCTAAACAAATGGTGTTAAGAACTACAAAGAATGAGGAGGTTATGGTGATAGGTGAGAGAAGGGATTATTTGTCCATGTGGTGTCGGCATTAAAAGTCAAAAGTGGATTCGAAAAGTTGTGAGGCTTAATTGGTATTTGTAAGTCGATCGGAAGAGGAGGGACCGACGGTGGATAAGGTTAGGACCGTAAAAGAGTTCCAAGATGTTTTTCCGGAGAAGCTTCCAAGATTGCCTCCGAATCGAGAAGTTGAGTTTAGAATAGACTTGTTGCCTGGAATGGCGCCTGTGTCTATCGCACCGTATAGGATGGCATCGAAGGAGTTAGTAGAGTTAAATGCTTAAATTCAAGAGTTGTGGGATAGGGGCTTCATTAGGCCAAGCGTGTCTCCATGGGGAGCACCGGTGCTATTCGTGAAGAAGAAGGATGGTACAATGCGGATGTGCATTGATTATCGCCAGTTGAATAAACTGACGATTAAAAATAAGTATCCACTGCCAAGGATTGATGATTTATTTGACCAACTTAGAGGAGCTTCGGTATTTTCCAAGATCGACCTTCGATCTGGATATCATCGGTTAAGGGTTAAGGAGGCAGATATCTAAAAGATGCCATTCAGGACTCGGTATGGTCATTACGAGTTTCTGGTTATGCCATTTGGACTAACGAACGCTCCTGCGGCATTTATGGATCGATGAATCGTGTGTTCCAACCATTTTGGATCGGTTCAGTAGTCGTCTTTATTGACGATATCCCGGTATATTCGAAAATGAAACGAAACATGATGAACATCTCCGTATAGTCTTGTAAGTATTAAGGAGAAGGAACTCTTTCGAAGTTCAAGTGTGAATTTTGGTTGAGGAGGTAACCTTCTTAGGACATGTGGTCTCTCTTGAGGGATTAAGGTGGACCTCGAAAAATTGAAGCGATTTTGGAGTGGAAGCCGCCTAGGTCGATGTCGAAATACGGAGTTTTCTAGGGTGGCAGGATACTACTGAAGGTTTGTGGAAGGTTTTTCGTGATAGCAGCACCTCGACAAAACACATAAGGAAAGGAGTATCGTTTGTATAGACTAAGAAACAAAGCAGGAAGCTTTTGAAAAGTTGAAGAAAGTTCGATGAAGCACTTGTGTTAATTCAAATGAGTCGAGAATGATTTTATCAGGTGCATGGACGCATCACACGTGGGTTTGGGTGCGTGTTAATGCAAGAGGGTAAGGTGGTTGCATATGCATCACGACAACTTAAGCCTCATGAGGGGAACTATCCGACTCATGATTTAGAGCTAGCAGTAGTGATATTCGCATTGAAAATCTGGAGACATTACTTATATGAAGAAAAGTGTATTATATAGACTGACCATAAGAGTGTTAAGTATTTGTTGACTCAGAAGGAGCTGAACCTTAGGCAAAGGAGATGGATTGAGTTGCTTAAGGATTATGATTGTTCGATCGAGTATCACCCAAGCAAGGCTAATGTGGTAGCCGATGCTCTAAGTCGTGAAGTCAGATTCGATCGAGAGCAATGTTTGCTCGTCTGAGTCTGTATGATGATGGAAGTCTGTTGGCTGAGTTGCAAGTGAGGCCAACCTGAGTGGATCAAATTAAGGAAAAATAGTTGAACGATGAGTCTTTGGTCGCTCGTTTTCAACAAGTTAAGGAAGGGGAAACTTCTGAGTTTGGGAGCCAGAAGAGACGATGCAACAACAATGTCCTCATCTGTTTGGATTAGGTAAATTTCGAGGACGAAATTTCTTTAAGGAGGGTAGAGTTGTAACGCCTCAATTTTCGGGAATCCTGTGAATGTTGGCATAGGTTTAATTATGTTAGTGGGCCTCTAGATGGCCCAAGCTTAAGATAGAACCCGGTAATTTTAGTTAATTTTTGTTCCATAAGAAAAAAGGGGTGAAATTATGAAATAAGACCTACGTGAAAATGTTTGAAAATGCTATAGGCTAAATTGAAATGGCCAAATAAATAGGAGTGCAAAATAGGAGGATTTGCATGACAAACCTCCCATTTTACATGAAGTGGCTAACCATCATGTTGTTGTAGACAAAATGTACACTTGATATCCATAATTTATGGTACAAATTGATACAAATTGATAATAGGTTAGGTAAATGTTTCATGATAATAGGTTAGGTAAATGTTCCATGATAATAGGTTAGGTAAATGTTCCATGATAATGGGTTAGGTAAATGTTTCATGATAATGGGTTAGGTAAATGTTTCATGATAAGAATATCATGTCTTTTGTATTAAAGAATTAAATGGATGAAATATGAAGTTTTATTAAAAGAAAAAGGGGTGAAAAGAACAAAGTTTTGTCCATCTTTGTTCATCATAGTGAAAGTTAGAGAAGAGAAAGGAGGGAGAAAGCTCTTGAGTATTCGGTCATTAGGAGGAGGAAAATTGAAGGTAAGTTCTTGGTACCTTGCTTCTATTTTGAGGTTCATGAGTTCTTCTTGATTCTACCTTAACTCTTGAAGTATATTTTGATTTTTAGTTGTGTTGTGAGCATTTGGTCATGAATTAAAATGAAGGAAATGGTTGTTGTTTCATGTTCTTTTGATGAAAAATGGAAGATATGTGAAGTTGAGCCAAACAAATGAGCATGCATGTGCCTTAGATGCTAAAGGGAAAAATCGGCTAAAATGTTGTGCTTTGAAATGATGAAATGGAGATTATGCTTAACTAAAAATCATAGATATGTGATGATTGATTGGTGATATACATGTTTAAATAACATGCATGCAAGATAGGTGTATGAAAGAGTGATTTGGTAATAAATCGCTTGGGACAAAGAACAAAGAACGTGACTTTGGAAAATCACCATAAATTGTGGGAGATGAATTGAAGTGAATAAATTATGTAATTAAAGCTTATTAAGTCTAGTTTCTAATGAAATAAACAAGAACATATTTTGAATTACGTACAATGAGAAATTTGATTCAGTAATGAAGAGTGGTCGATTAGTCAAACAAGTGAAACATGGGAAACTTTGAGAAAAATCGGTATTGATTGGCTAAACTAAAAATTCGAAAATTTTATGGATAGAAGATATATGAGTCTATTTTAAGGGAAAATTAACGGCACTTGATTTGGAGTTTCAGTAACTCGGTTATAAATGATTTAGTATTTGTTGCTCGGGAAGACGACTTGCGGTGAAATTATGATTATGTGGTAAACATTGACAAAAATTTGTTAATGAGTTGCTTATTGATTTCTTATAAGCTTACTATGATCCGTAGGTGTGGTTGGTAGAATATTGTAAGGGGTTAATCGTAGTTCGTATTTGAATAGTTAGATTAACGTGTTAGTAATCCAATTGTAGGCGATTAGTGTGTGGATCTCGTCAACATATCATCGAAAGCAGTGTGTAACTAACACCCTCTTTCTTAGTCTAGATCGCAAAAGCCGAAATCCAAAAGCGGTATTTTGTAGATTTGCGAGTGTGCGAATGCTCGTGAGGTAAATCGATTAATGTTTTTGGTAAGTCGCAATGTTTGACCGCAAAGTGCATGATTTCTATGCCCTCGATATTTTTGGGCTTAATGGGCCAAAATTGGAATGATGGGCCAACTGCCCAATTCGGTAAGAACCCCGATGACGTGATTACGTTAGTACGTGAAAAGTAGGAATATGCATGAAAAACTCTAAAATAGATAAATTCTGAAATACCTTTAAAAGTGGAAAATTTACGCTTTTACCCTAGTAGATAAATTAGAAATACCCCTAAGGTTAAATTGACCTAAATGCATGTTTGATTGTTGTTATTTCTTCGCATGCCATGTTGTTATTATCGATGCATGGGATTGGGATATTGTGAGGAAGAAATCGAAAGTGGCTTGTCCACGTCTTGGAGGCTTTGCCTCAATTCTTTGATAATCGAGCAGCAAAGGCGCAATCTGTGGAGTGTTAAATTTGGGTGGGTTGAGCTATTCCCACATGGAATGTATGGTGGTACGGTGGAGTGTAGTGGTTGGTGGGTTGAGTAGTCTCCCCAAATGGGCTTGCATATGTTATTGATGTTGCATGTATTTTGAAATGGGCCTATGGGCCATCATTATCTGAATAAGGGCTAAGGCCCGGTTTATTGTAATCTGAAAAGGGCTCGGCCCATACCATCATTACTGAATGGGCTTAGGCCCAATGGGCTTGAGTGACTTGGACTTTGAATGGGTTTTCCTTACACATTGAGTTTCCCCAAACTCACCCTTTTATTTTCATCCACGCAGAAATCCCCAACCATAGTGGGCTTGAGTCGTGAGGGAATTGAGATGGCCACCCGCTCGAAAGTTTGATTTTCTTTCGTGAACTGGACATCCTTTTAATTACGTTTGAGGTTTTGGGCTTTTAAATGTAATAAGGCCGCTTATTTATTTTTGATAGTTTTATATGTTTTATTAAGATAGGTAATATTTATATTTGATTGTTGAAATTGGATAGCTTTAAGGCGCGTTTTCAAAAAACAAGAATTGTTTTCAAAATAACACAAAACAAGCAAAGCTTCCATAATGAAGATATTTTCCAAAGTTAATCACTTTTCATAAAAATGACTTAATCAAATCGGTTTCCTAGAAATATACATGACGTTAAGGTATGGCAATGGTGGTTTGCATGTCAGGATTGGATCAGAAGGAGTTTGGTATAGCGATCCGATGGACTCACCTCCTCTTTTAGGTTTCCTACGGTGCATGACTTCCATTCACTTTAACCCTTAATGAATTAATCTTTTGAACATCAAGTACGATTTTCGGACTTAGAATGAATTTTTTTATGTTTTTGATGTGGCATGCTGGATCCGCCATAACTTCGGTCGGGTTTGGGGTGCTACAAATACTCTTGAAGAGCATATGGCGTGACAAATAGAATTCTCAAGTACTTGAAGAAAACTCCGGACACGGCTTAATGTTTAAGAAGACACAAGATGAATCATTAAGATTTTTACAGACTCTAGTTGAATGGAGATCTCACCGAAAGAAGATCCACTAGTGGGTCTTGCACTTTTGTTTGGGGTAACCTTACAACTTGGAGAAGTAAGAAACAATCTGTTGTTTCAAGAAGTAGTCTTGAAGTGAATTTAGAGCACTAGCTTTGGGGATATCTGAAGGAATTTGGCTACTTAAATTACTAAAAGAACTTGGCACAAATCGGGAGGATCACTTTGAAGTTTTGTGTGATAATCAATCGCCATTCAGATTGCCAAGAACCCGATTCAACATGACCGAACAAAGCATGTTGAAATTGATAGGCATTTTATTCTTGATCAAGTCAACAAAAAGATGACCACTCTTTCTTACATTCCTTCGAAGGACAGATTGCAGACATTCTTACCAAGGCTTTGCCAAAACACATGTTCAATAAATTCCTATTCAAGTGGGATTATACAATGTATATTCTCCAACTTGAGAGGGAGTGTAGGAATATTCGTAAATATTTTAGGAATATTTTGTAGATATTTTTTTATTAAAATCCCTTATTTTAAGGGATCATATCTCCTATTTAGTATCTTTCCTAACTTAGAGTTTCCTAAAGTAGTGTCATAGGTTGTATATAAAAAATACTCTGATTTCTACAAAAATTTATACTAATTATTCTTTATTTCATATGTACTACATAAGTTTTTCTAGTAACCAAACGTGTCATATGTTAATTATTTATTAGTATTGAATATCTCTAGCAGTTTACTAACAGTTATTATGTGTTATTTGGTATTATAAAGAAGGGGAAAAGGGAGTGTACCTTGGGTATTATGTATTCCAGTACCATTGGTGTGTTGGAAGACTTATGTAATGTGTTGTTGGCAGTAAAGATTATTGGATTGGGCTCTATGTTTCATTTGGTTCTTGTGTTTTAAGGATTTACAGGTTAAGGTTGGGAAAGAGTTTTAGGTTTCCTACCAAGGGGCAATGGACATAGATGATTAGGCCCTACATATAATTACTGAAAAAAGAAAACATAAGAAAATAGGTGCTGTCAATGGGCACTGGGCAGGTAACTGAAATTAGACTAAATCGACATCACAAATTTCAAAAGAGCAGTACCACAACACAATACAATACAAGATTTACAAACGTGAATAGCTTTCTTTCCAATTTAAGTACCAGTTGAGTTGATACATGCACGGGGTGTTGCCTTACTCGTGGTTCCAACTTCCAGGTTCCCAAGTCTAGGCGCCAGATTTGAGGGATTTATATTATTCAGAATGAGAAGTCCAATATATCAACCCACTGCGGTGGAAAATTTGAATTAACGAAGTTACTGAGTTGATGGCACAACATTTAACACATAAAGAATGTGTTAAGATGACGTTGGCAGTATATGTATGCATCGTTATTTGTTTGTATCATTCTCATATGGGGCACATTCCTCGTCACATTGGAAAAATTATACAAAGTAGCCTAACATGACATGGATGATTATTGCAATTCAAGATCTGGAAAAAGATTTACCTTATTAAGACAAACACGCACTGTAAGACACCTGCAGTACCGGTCCACACTGAAGGACCAGATTTCACCAGAGAATCTTGTATCAATAAGCCTACTGAAGCAGCCAATGAAACAAAGGATACCACATAAGCAACGAAAAGCCAGAGCTTCAACCTGTTGCAATGAAGGATTAGTATCCATCAACCAGAATAAGCAATCACAGGAGTAGTGTAACTCCCATAAAAAGAGTCCAGCGTTATAACACACAACAACAGATACTGATTATCTCATTCCATCTCAAGCAATTAGAAATTTGCCATATAAACAATCTCAATATCAGCAATTGACACAATTATCTCAAACCAAGCATGTAGAAGTCAACCATGGAAATCAAAAGCTTAAATACAATTAGTAATTCCCTGCAGCTTTAATTCAAACAAAGCCAAATCCTTGTGCTGAATGTCCAATTCCAGTCACATATTATGAAACTGTCGCACACAGGTAGCAAAGGCAGATCAAGGTAATTAAATTCCACCAAACACAAGGGTGAACTTAGCAAATCATGTTCAATGCATATGAATATCCCATATCTATGATATTCGGACTCGGGTACAAGTGTTGAATATGGGCATGTGTCCTATATAGATGTGATAAATTCTTTTTGAGTTTTTCTAAGTGTTCAGAAGATCCTAGGAAGGTCACCCCATAATTATATCCAGATATGCATTGGACATGGGCGTTAAACCCAGATCCTTGGAAAAAAAATGAAGAGTAGAAGTAACATAGGTCCATATACCATCCTACTTTTGGAGGATAGCAACAATACAAGGAACAGAATATGGTTACATTTTACAGCCAACCATTTTAAATGGTTAAGCAAAATGATTGTCAAGCTTTCTTTTAACAAATCATATCACAACTTTGCTCACAACTTTGCTCACAACAATGGAACTGGAATGAAAAGAAAGGAGACTTCAAAAAGCTTAAGGGCATTTACTGTGTCAAGAAAATTCAGTAGTGACTTGTACTGAATAAACTAGTTCAGGTAACTGGGTAGTTTCTATGGTTGATAGAACTAAAAGGAAAGAAGAATGGTTTTCCCAAAGCCCATCCTAAGACTGAAATGAAAATATAAAGCACAAAATATATCAAGACATGTTTCATGAGAACAAAAAGACTATTTAAATTTTAGATCATCCTTGTTTAAGCAAATGGATCATAAACTGCAGAGAACACCTCTCACATTATCTTCATCCCATCAGTTTTCTTGTATTTTGATCCTGATAAAGTAAAATAAAACTTCCAACTCTTCAAATTACAACGAAAACTTGTAACTTAGTATATTTCAGTTTTAGGATTTTCAATAACAAAAATTTGTTCAATCAGCTAACAAGTATAAAAACTTCAATTTAACCTGAAAAGATCAAACTCAAATTAACATCAGTTAGGAATAGTAAGACCTAAGTAATTACTTAAATTTCCAAACAACGGCAAAATGACTACGATTTTAGCAAAATTAAATGTAGCAAGAAGCATAACCAAACTATAAAAAGCAGATCAAACACAAATTCGATCAGAAAAATAAAATCAACAAAAAAAACAGCAACTAATTGAAAGAAATTGAGAAAAATTAGCTAACCTCCATTCGCCATCGTCATAAGGAGAGTAATCAATGTCGTCTTTTTTAACACAATTGAACATCACAGCCGCTAAAGATGCAAATATTCCTAAAAATAAAAAGAAATAATCAGCCACAAAACATGGATAAAAAATATCTGGAAAAAAAAAAGAAATTATGGTATACCAGGTAGATAGTGGACGAAAGAGACATTGACGGAGCTACAAACGACGGCGTCAACCCAAAACCACCAGCCGGTACCGAACACAGCGCCCGCGACGCCAGGGCCAAAGATCGCCCACAGTTCCCCTAAATCCATTTGATTATAGTTAAACTAACAAATTAGTAAGGATGAAATAACGACTCAATTTCCTCTCACTTATTTTAATTTAAACCCTCTCTCTTGTCAACGAAGTATTCGCAGCAAGCCAAAGGCATAAGCTTTCGATTTTTTTATATACTGTTCAATTTTTATATGAGTTTTACTTTCTTTTCTTTTTTTTTTAGTTTGGATATTTTATTTTAGTTTTTTCTTTATATTTATTGATTTTATTTTGTAGTTATTGGAAAATATTTATCTAACTTTACTATAATTATATTATATTTATATTTGTAAACTTCAAAAAATCTTCTTTAAATACAACCGATGTTTAAGTTATTATTTTACCCTTTTTTCACTCTTTCCATTAGTTTTGATGTTTAGAGAGTATTTTTAATAGAGCAATTTATTAATAATTAAATTATATTTTTAATACCTTGATCAAATTTGCAATAATCAATTTGATTTAAACTACTTTTAAGTGTTATAAAAATTTAAAAACAAAATTTTAAAATGGTTTGAACTTTTACTAACGTTTTTATAGCAATCTCAAAGTATCGATACCAAAACCTAATTTTTATAAGATCAATATTAGAAAAATTTTTGACTATTAGTGTTTTCAAGTGGAGAGATACATGTGTTTGCATATTTATGCAACATGAGTCTTAATGTTTTGGCCAATGTAGATACGAAGTATATACTTAATTATATTACGAATTTATAAGGGACATCATTTATTTCACTTTCAAGTCAAGAATAGATACTTTTAAATAGATTTATTCATGGGTTGGGTTATCCATATAGGCCCGAAGGCCCATTTAAAATTTTAGAATATTTGGGTAAAAATGTTAGGTCCGAAAAATAAGTTTGGACAAAAAAATTAGGCTTGATTAAAATATAAATCAGGCTTAAATATTAAACATTCAAGGCCTGAGCCTAGTCTGGCTTGGTTTTAAGTTTATAATATTTTATATTTTATTATTTTTATATATTATGTAATTTAGAACATATTAAAAAATAAATTTATATAAAATATATAATACAACTCTTATAGCATCTGCCATGATTTCTATTTGTAAAGTCAGAAATTTTTTTAGGGCCGGAAATAAATTATATAATTTTATAATAGTAAAAGTATAATTTTTTTCATTTCAATAATCTATATTTTATAATTTTTAGAGAGTTAAATTAAAATTTTATTATTTTTAGAGAAATTAAAGTATAATTTTACTATTATTAATTTAATTTTTTTATAAATTATAAATAACCTAAATAAAAAATTTTCGGATTCACCTGCAAATCCCCTAAATCCACCACCCCCGATCATCATGTAGACAACTATTTCAACAGAATTACAATGAAGTATAGCCTTATGATTTTGGTTCAGCTTCAATTATCCTTAATTCCACGTTGTCGAAACCATTTTTATTTTGAAAAACGGGGATCGACTTTTAAACAATGTATGGAGTCGCCACCAATCCTTTTTGTTTAGGTGTGATCGGGTCACCCTGTGGTCGATCATTTTAATAAAACATTTTGGTTTATTAAAATAACGTTTTTGGTCTACGAAAAACTAGAAGACAAATTCGGAAGTCGGTTACGCGCGAGAAAGGATTAGCACCCTCGCAATTGCCAAAATTGGTATCGTATTGATCGATTAACGTCCTAATGTTGAAATTTTGAAAAGATTTTAAAATACAATCATTAAAAACGTTTGGATAACTTGAATTGGATATTGAGATTCTCTCGTTTAGAATGGATAAAATATTACGTCCAGCATGATTAGATACAATATTTCGAACCCTCGACACAAGATCATCTTATTCTTAGGATTTCCAAAACACATGCACTTAAAACTTTTAAAAAGGATATTTTGCTATTCGGCCCAAACGGTAAATCGAAACCCAGCACGATTGGGCACAATTTATCGAATTTCTAAATATGAAACATTGCCTCATTTTAATTTGAGAAAGCATGGATGAAATTTCAAAAGGATATTATGTATTTTAGTCGAATGGAAAATCGAAGCCCAGCACAATTGGGCACGACCTCCCAAACCCCCAAACACAAAATATTGCCTCTTTTTAATTTAAAAAAAAACATGAATGAAATTTCAAAAGGATATTCTGCATTTTAGTTGAATGAAAAATCGAAACCCAGCACGATAGGGCACGATTCCTCGAACTCCCAAACACGAAATATTTCCTTACGTTGAGAGAGTTCTTTGAAACGCGGGTGATTATAAAAACGATCTAAAGTATATAAAATAATTTAAAAAAAATATTTTCCATTGAAAATAAAATAATATATAAAACTCTATAAAAATAATATATAAACAATTCAAAATATATAATGTGTAAAAAAGTTTGAGATACATAATATATGAAAATATTAAAGTAAATAATGTGTAAAAATTTGAAATGAGCGTTGTATAAAAAGCTAAAATAGATAATAACAAAAATGTAAAATAAATAAATAAATAAATAGAATGTTAATAACAAGAGTAAAAAACATATATAAGAAAAATAATAATGAAAATAATATTAGTATATAAATAGAAATAAAAATATAATAAATAGAAATATAATAATAGTAGAAATATAAATAGATAAATAAAATTAGATAAATAATGATAGTATTAGAATAAAAATAAATATAAATAGAAACATAAAAATAATAGCAATAATATATTAAATTAGCTAATTTGATAATAAAATAGTGAAAATAAAAAAAGATTAAATCGAACCTTAAAGCAAAATTCTAGGGCAAATCAAAGATAAATAAAAGAAAATGGACCAATTTGAACGTGTGAATAACAAGGAGGGACCAAAAGGGAAATAATCCCCACCCTCCAAAACACACAGCTTCAAGGAAGACCAAAATGTAGTCAAAACAAATTTTAGGGCCAAAATTAAGAATAATGAAAACTTAATTGCAAAACAAATAAAAATAGAAGGGCTAAAAGCAATCGGACGAATTTAGAAAAACAAAAAAACTGAAATGAAATGGACAAAATTCCCAAGTATTTGAAAGAAAAAATAAAATAATTCAATTCCAATGGAAATAGGAAAAGAGTGAATAATCCAACTCCAAATTGAAGTAGGAATACCAAAAGTCCTCCAAAGGTAATTCCTCCTCCTTTCAAAAAACAAAATACCTCTATTTATATACATGGGGTTTACTAAAAATAGTCTAATTAATTTAATAATAAAATAAAATAAAATAAAAATAATATCTTTCTATTTTTAGCCTTTTACCACGTCAACAAATTTGATAACCCCTTGGCTTTCTCCATCTTTCTGATTTGGCCACAATTTAATGATTGTCTTTCAATTTGGCCCTTTTTGACTTGTTTTCGACCGATTGCATCCTTTGGCTTCGGTTGTTATTTTTTCGGGTCCAGGCCAAAATTGGCTTATTACACACATTATTATCTTTGTTCTATGCTTGAATTCTGCATCTTCTTTCTCCTATTTTTATGTTTCAATTATAGTTTATTTTTACAGAGAGTTCATTCTAACACTTTATTTAATATATTATAAATTGTTTAATACTTAGTTTTTAATTTATTATAAATCACATAAACTAAAATATTTCAAATACACTAAAATGGAAAGCTTAAAATAAGAAATTTAGTCTTTATACTTTTATTTTTAAGAATTTAGTTCTCTACTTTTCATATTTCAAATTCAGGTCCAATTGTTAATATTATTCAAATTATTTTTGCCTAAATTCAAGTTTATTACAAGATTTTTCTTTTAGTTTACATTGCTATCATGTGAATAATTTTTATTTCAAAATATCCTACCAATAAATTTAGAAAAATTAGCAGATATTAATAATTAAACTGAATTGAAATTTGAAAAATCGAGAGATTAAATTTCTAAAAAATATAGGGATTAAATTTAAAATTTGTAAAGAATATAGAGACTTATGACATATTTTAACCAAATGAAAACGTTACTCTTGAATTTAATTAATAAAAACATATTTTGGTGCATCGGTTTAAAACTAATTTAATAATTTTTGTGTTGAATCCATCTACACGTAGGATACCTTAGAATTTTTCCAAAGCTGGAAAACACGTCAGCGCTGACTAGAAAAACAAAAAGAAATAGAGGCCAGATAATAATATCTACACACACGCAAGGGGGTTGTATCTCATCGTTTCAAACCAATATCCACATGCCACGTGGTAAAATCAGGTGAGTACACGAAAATATGTATTGCGTCAGCCACATCCTATCTAAACCCCACTTAAAACGAACCGTCCTCTCCTCCTTGCCCGCATAAAACGCGAATCTCTCTCTTATTATTTATTACTATAATAACATTTCCTTATCTTCCTATTTCTATTTCTATTTCTATTTCTATTTCGCTCTCTTCCAAAGTTCCCAAAAAGAAACGAAGAACAACGCACACTTTGAAACGGATCTGAAAGCTGAACCACAATATACTGAAAACCTACTCTTTATTTACTCTCCTTTTTTTGGTTCTTCTGTCTCTTTTGCATGCAAAAGACTGGTAGTGTAGCTTGATTTTTAGGGTTAGGGTTTTGTGTTTATGAGGGTTCGGAGATAGGGTTAAGATTAGGGTTTAGGATAGGACTACGGTTCGACGGTTATGGGATGCGAAGGGCGCGTTGGGGATTTGGGGAGCCCTATGCCACTGGCATAAGAAGATGATGGGTAGGAGTGCGGACGGAGGTTGCGGCACTGAGGAGAGGCCTTGCCGCCCAATTTCTAGTGTTTCCGGTCGGAATCCGGCGTGGAAACCTGAGAATGCGTTGAAGCGATTGTCATTTGATGATGTCGGTGTCGATTTCTTTTCTCAGGCAGGTAAAGTTCTTTCTGAACGTTCCCCTTTTGATAAACCTGAAGGTGGCTCCATTTCCGAGTTGAGTGTGCCTACGCTGCCTAGTGGATTGGCAAGTTTGTTAAAGCAGGCTGATAGTAGGAAGAAGCATAAGAAGTCGCATTCTGGAGCGGACAAGAAGTCTTCGAAACAAAAGGAAAAGAAGCAAGGTGGAAGCATTTGGGTTGAAACAAAAGAGTATTTTAGGGACTTGGCATTACAGGATATTGACGCTTTGTTTAAGATTACACCGTCTAGCTCTTTAGCTGCTAGGAAGAAGTGTTTTATTATTCCGTATGTTGGCGATGAGCCGAGGGTGAATTGGAATTTGGATGCTGACGTGCGCGAGAAGGCAAGCGTGAGTTGTGGAGAGCATTTAAATGTTAGGAATGAAAATGGCGGTGTTGGAAAAGAAGAGGAGAAGGTGGTGGTCGAGGAGGAGGCTGAGCAGTTAATGGAAATTGATAGTGTGGAAACGCAAGCTCAGTTTTCACTAAAGGAAGAAAGAGGATGTTCTGTTTCAGATTCATCTAGTGGCTTAGGCTGGCTTTTAGGGTCTAGGAGTAGGAGATTGACATCAGAGCGGCCTTCTAAGAAGAGGAAGCTCCTTGGAGATGATGACGGGCTGAAGAAGGTATTAGTCGCGTGTCAATGTGATGGGAATTCATCTTTATGTCATTTTTGTTGCACTGATGATACCAGAAAAGAATCGAACAGATTGGTTGTTTGCTGTTCTTGTAAGGTTGCTGTTCATCAAAAGTGTTATGGTGTCCAAAATGACGTTGATAGTTCTTGGTTATGTTCTTGGTGTAAACAGAAAAATGATAGCAATGATGCCGGGAAACCCTGTACACTTTGTCCAAAGCAGGGCGGTGCTTTAAAGCCCATCCAAAAGAGTGATGAAAATAGTGGGTCTATGGAATTTGCTCACATGTTTTGTTCGATCTGGATGCCTGAGGTTTATGTAGAAGACTTGACAAAGATGGAACCAATTATTAATGTGGGAGAAGTAAAGGAAACTAGAAAGAAATTAGTCTGTAATGTATGCAGGGTGAAGTATGGTGCTTGTGTCCCATGCAGTCATGGTATGTTTGTTGCTACCTTTTCTTTTAGATCACCTTGCTTCTCTTTTTCTGGTTGGTGCACAAGGAGAACGTCCTTTTATTCAAATCTTTGGTTATTTTTGACATCCATTAGTATAGACATTTGCAATTGTAAAACATGTTCTTTGAAGTGCTTCCTATCAAGCATGATGGCTTAAATAAAAGAAGAATTTTTTTGCCATGGTATCACCTAAGTAGATGCTTCTTGTTATTAGAAAATGTCTTTATTTCCTTTATTTACTGTTTATACAAATAATTTCCACACGCTCTCTTTTCCCACATTTTAACAGAAATTGACATAGTGTGTTTGAAACACAGTAAGTTGGATGATTCAAATTAAAGAGCCTATCTAAAACATTTGCCCTTTCTGTTAAGGGTGAATGATTGCTTTGCTGCCTTTTGTGCTAGATTGATCTCACTTTTTCATCCCCTGGCGACTTCTTCCGGTTCCATATTTTGATGCAGCAATTTCTTCCACAGTTATGAAATAGTCTCATCATTTAATTGTATCTAAGTATCTGCATGATGAATTTCTGCTAGGGAGAAGATATAGATGTCTACAACATTTTGTTGCTTTTTCATTGTCAGGAATATTATCAGTGGCAGTTGGAACATAAACTTAGATATTTCTCATAAAAAGAGTGGGTGTGAGGCTAGATGTTTAATTTTGAGGTTGTAATGTTTTGCTTACAAACAAGAAAAATGGTAACTTAAGGCTTTGTGGTGCGAGACTTTTTTAGTAGCTGTGGTATTTAAATATCCAGCTTTCTGGCTTTCCATGGTTCTTGGCAGCTTTTGGTTTATAGTTTACATCCATGTGGTATAGAATTTGGTAAAGCTTGATTAGAATCGCTGTTTCTGGAATCCTTATTTATAGAAAGTTTGCGTTCCTTTTTGTGTTTTGAATGTGGGGTAACAGATAAGCCACTTATTGGATGTGCAATTGCAGAATTTATTCTCTTAATAACGTGAATTACTTGGAATGGAGCTTCTAGAAGTAGGATGTTTGATGGAAAATATTCACCAACTTCTTTGGGTATTATCTTCCATTGTTAATTTTGTAACTCTTCCCTTCTTCCAGTAAAGTATTTTTTGGTTTGAGTAGTTTTTGAGAGTACCATGAAGAAGGACGCAATGTAATTTGGCATTCCTCCTTGGACATATGAGGAAGAAAGATGCAAGAAGAGAATGAAACAAACATGATGAGGATTGGAGAAAATTCGAATGTTAAAAAGAAACAATAGATAAAATATTTGAAAGTTGAGTTAAAAGTTGAAAGTTCAATCATGCAACTACTTTCACCTTGTTTCTTTGGTCAACTACTTTGTCTTTTTCTTTTGCTGGTTTGGTTTATTTTGTTTCATTTTTACATATTTTAGATCAGTTAGGATACTTGGGAATCAGTTTATCTACTTTTATTGGCCAACAAGCTGCTTGATTATTTGTAGGATTTTACTTTCTTTCAAATACTCAGAACCAAAACATTAATAATACATGTTCCTTTCATAAAAATGTCAAATAATGGAAGGGTAAAATAATTTGGATGAATTCCTCTGCTTCTGCCTGTATCCTCATTGCAGATCCTTTATAACCATATCACTCTATCCGGGATTCCAAATAGTTGACATTTCAGACACATTCATACCCTTAGGAACTGCTTATGCTGACATTTTGGGGTTTTTGCTGAAGATCTTTTGGTTTGTTTACACGGTATCGGAAGGGTATCACCATATCTATACACGACCCTGA
Organism: Gossypium arboreum; assembly: GCF_025698485.1. NCBI lineage: Eukaryota > Viridiplantae > Streptophyta > Magnoliopsida > Malvales > Malvaceae > Gossypium > Gossypium arboreum. Next base: position 136,856,337 of record NC_069075.1, read on the forward strand.
GCTAGTTAGGAAGTGTAATGTTTGTGATCTCATAACTTCCACCATTGTTTGTGGGTTCTTGCCCCTGAAATCTGCTTTGGTGCCTTGAATTCCCGTTAACAGTTGCTTTTCTCTGGGGTATAATAACTGTTGTCAGGGATTTTAGGAACTGAAGGGTGAGTAGTATTTTGATAAATTCCCTCATTCTGGTTTGAGTCCAATCATTATATTTTTGTTTTCTGTTGGAAGCTGAAACTGATGCTTCTGAGTTTCAAAGGGACTGTACTGAGGTCACGGATTAATTTTCCTTATTGTAGAGCTGCTGCTAGAACTCCCTGAAGGAAAGCATGCTTATGCTTTTCAGGATTGCAATGTGTTTTTACGTTATTATGTGTCATTTAAACATTAGATTTACATGGTATATTTACCTCCCATGTCCTTAATATCTGTTTTTCTTTTTGTTTTGTTATACTAATTATGTATGTAGCCCGCAGCATAGTTAATGGTTTATCAAATAATGCAGTTCTGAGAAAAAACTAAAATGATCTTGAAGTAAACAATCATGTACATTTTATCTTTCATGATGTTGGGCACCTAGCTGCAATTGAACAATTTTTGCTAACTTAATTAGTGTGCCACTTTAAGGCTGAAATATTTGCTATCCTTGCATGTTTGTTTTCTGTTGTTTATTAATCCTCTATTTTGAACATGTATATAATGCTTCGACTTGTGATGGATGCTTTTTTTGGGTGTTTTTTTCAGGCACTTGCAGAAACTCATTCCATCCTCTATGTGCAAGAGAAGCCGGGCATAGAATGGAAGTTTGGGCAAGATACGGGTGTGATAATGTAATTCTTTTTTTTTCCCTTCTTTTTTATGGAGTTGTTTTGCTATTATTGATTAGTAGTTACTTTGCTCTTATTTTAGGTTTTCTCATCATAAATCTTCAGCTATTCTTAGTGTTTTTACAGATCGAGATGCGGGCATTTTGTTCTAAGCATTCAGAAATCCGGAATAACAGCAGTTCCCCACAGCTTGGAGAACTTTGTGCAGCCGCTAATGACTTTTCTATAGCCAACCAGTTCTCTCCAACATCTACGGAAAAATCTCAAAATTTAAAAATTGGCCATAAAGATGAAGACAAAATTACAGTGGACATACATGATCCAGATGACAACTCTGATAAATCTGGTGATGGTGAATTGCAAGAGATAGGCTTCTTTGATACCAGATTAGATGCCCGAGTTTTGTCAGAATACGGTGACTTGCAGCAGCTTGTTGATATGGGGCTGCTGGAGAGGAGCAATATAAATGATCATGACCCATCTGACCCCCATAATTTTGCACTGGTTTTGAAGAAGGTATCTAGTCCAGTACGCAAAGGATTTGTAGGTTTTTTCTCAATGTTTGGAAAGCCACAGATTATTATTTGACTCACAATCTACAATTTATGCAGCTGATTGCCCAAGGAAAAGTCAATGTAAAAGATTTAGCATTGGAGGTTGGACTCTCGGATGACTCTTTGAGTGCTTCATTAGATGTAATACCTACAATCATGTGCTTCTTTATACCCAAATTGTTTTTGGAAATCAGTTTTAGCTATCATTTTGTGCTTTTATCTTCCTTTAATTTTCTTTAATGTTACTTTTGGTCTTTCTTTCTTCAGGGTGATAGCTTGGCACCCGACTTGCAAGGCAAATTAATGAAATGGCTCAAAAATCATGCTTATATGGGCTCTTCCCCCCAAAAGTTAAAAGTTAAGATAAAGCCTTTGATGTCATCCAAGGATGAGACTGGAGCAACTGATGGTTATGACGATATAATGGACTTTATGTCTGATATAACAAATCCTGTTGCTGTTAAGTCTGTGCCTCCTCGGAGAAGAACCAAGAGCAATGCGAGGATTTTGAGGGATAATGAAGTAATATGCTCATCAGATGAAATTATTAATGACAATGGTTTAGTGATGGATAAAGTTATGGTTGATAGCCTTGCCAAGGAAGAATTATATGATTTAAGTGAAGCATCCATTCTCGATGCCATTGGAAAGGTTAGATATCAATTTTTAATATTAGCTTCAAGGTCTTTTGACAAGTTAACTTTTAATCCTTTTAATTGATTATACTGTAGAATTGTCTTTGAACCAACATTTACATCTTATGTTTTCTTTTTGTTGATAATAATTGCTGGTTGTATTAATTCCATGGGTTTTTCTTCATGATTGGTATCTTTTCCTCATTTATTATGTACATTGGTTGCTGACTAGTAGCATTTCAGGTGCTTTTTTCTTTTAGAGCCCATTTTCTGTGCTGTTGGGCTGTTTCCATTTAACTAGATACTTTAGTCATTGACATTGATTATACTTCAAACAACTTTTGTGCATATTGCTTTATGTTTATGCATCCTTTCTCTTTTTTTTTGTTTGTTTGTTTGGAGTTTTTTTTTTTTTGGGGGATGAGTTTTATGGAGTTGGTTTAGATGAGGGTGCACAAGGGATACTTTGTTTTTGTTTTAGTCGTCTGGTTTATTATAGCTCCTCCCCTTGTAACATAGAGCCCCTTCTCTTCCAATTGCTTTGACTTAGAATTTGTTTAGTGTTTAGATATTCCCTTTATCCCCAATCAAATTCGTCCTAATTGTGTATTCCATTGTATGGATGGACATTGTAGTTGTAGTTTATAGTATGATTCTAGAAAGTTGCTTGCTGGTGCTGCTTTTGAGTAGATACATTCCTGCTTACAAATCTATTCTGCTCCCTGTGATTCCTTTTTGTCCATCAATTTGAGTTTTAGAGAGAGTTGGCCTGCCCCACCTGTTAAGGTGCAATAGTTGTGAAAGTGAAGAGTTTCCTTGTGATGTATAAAACTATTAATTTAATCTATTATATTAATATGAACATTGAATGGTGAATTACAGAGGATATACTTTGAGAAGATTTTATGTTTTACTTCATCTTAAGGGAAGCTGATGCTTATTTTTTCTTTTTATTACAACTGTTTTTTTTCCTTTTAAGATGTGTTCATGTAATTATGATGTGCACTTTGTTTCCTTTAATGAATCAAAAAGTGCAAAAAAGAACTTGAAATGTTTAAGATAGTGCCCAAGTGCTTTAATTTCGCACTGATTTCTTCTTTCAATGTCTCAAGGTTTTATAGAAGAAACGGCTTTGGAAATAGTATGCTTATGCGCCATTATCTAGTCATGTGTTCCTTTTATATCTGCTTTTATAGGTTTTATTTTATTTTATGCCCTTTCTTTATTTAGTTCCCCTCTTACCTTTTGTTTTCTTTTGCTTAAGTGGGTATTTTTTTTTTCATTTGTGTAGAATTCAGCAAAGCCTGATGATTCCCTGGACTCCTCAGACAGGCATTTGCCTGCATCTGAAGGTACTTTTTTTTGAATTATTTTCTGTTATGTATGTAATACCCTTTGTCAAAATCATATTCTTGATCTGGTTCACATTTGTGGGTTAAGTAATGCACTCTCGTTCTAAGTGCTGGTATTTTGATATTTCAATTCTTTTCATGTATACGCTTGCAGTTGTTCTTTCATTCTTTCTATTTTAATTCCAGGGGGTTTGTCTTTCAAATTTTTGGTTTGCAAGGAACATACTTGTAGGAAAATTGATTAATTTTCTTTTTCCTTTTTCGGTGCTTTTGCTGCTAAAGTTCATGATGAGTTCCAAGAGAGAGAGTTTATGTGTCTAAGCTGTTTATAGTGGCCAAAAGTTTTCCTTTTTCTTTTACGTCATGTCAGTCAAAGTGGATTTACATGTTTCTGATTTTTATGTTGAAGTAAAGAATTATTAGCTTGCTTTATGAAATATTTACTTCTGTATATGTTGCCAAAAGCTAGGCAGATGAATGTCTATTTTCTAGATTTGTACTTATGTGTCAGTGAAATGCTTGGTTTTGTACTTTTTGCTGTACTGTTTCGGGTTCTGATTTTCTTGATCTGGTATGTTCAGATTTTATTTTGGTTGCCATGCTGCTTTATTCTAGATATATGGCTTCCCTTGTAAATTTCTTTCTTGGTGATTTTGTTTGAGCTGATTGTTACACTGTTGGCTTCATATGCCATGGTCAGTGTAAATAGACCATTGTTATTATTGTCCTGGTGTTCATGCGTTATGCAGAACAGATTCACATGTTAAGGCTGGTAAGTCAATGACTTGTTAGATAACTAACATTAAGGCTAGATCTTAGCATTTCTTATAGTCCTAACTTTTTGTTGAAGTATGACTCTGACATCACTTTGGAAGGATAAATTACAAAACGTTCTTGTAATAACTAACATTAAGGCTAGATCTTAGCATTTCTTCTTAGCATTTGTTCTTGCATGTTTACAAATATCCTCCCAAGGATTTTGTAAGACTATACACTTTCTAGTTTCTCCCTTAATTTGTTTTAAAAATAGTCGTTTACCTCCTGAAATTAGAAAGTAATATTTGACATTTGCCTGAAGGTGAAACAAGTTCATGTTTTCAGAAATGTGGGGCAATTATAATTAGGCAATATGGTCAAAGGATTGTTTGTACAATATGAAATACCTTTGCTGGCATCTCCTCTTCTTTTTGCCCCAAAGTTTCTGTTATTATGTTGTTTTCTGTTAATGGGCATAGTGTATCAAATAATTTCTTGTCTCTAATGATTTTGATATAGTTTGCATCTGTAACTTAAAATTTTATGATTTAACAGGAAATTCACCTGATCTCTCAAATGATGGCTTCTCTGAAAGGAGTCGATCAGAGATGGCAGCAACTCCTGAGAAGATTACAGTAGCAACTTCAGAACAAGAAAGTTCCATTTTCCCAATTGTGAATCTCATGTAAGCTTTGTGAAAAGACATTTGTTAAATCTATAGTCTATAGGTCTCTCTCTTAATTGAATTGATGTTTGTTTATCGTTTACAGGAGCTTTTCTTCTATTTTGATGAGATATTTTCTCATTCTTTGATAATTTTGTATTGCAGAAGTGAAGAGTTTTCTAATTTTTATATCCACCCCTATATACGCAAGAAATTTCTTCAGATGCACGATAAATTTATTTGTAACAACAGAGTAGGCAAGTTTGAAGACGGAATGAACACATTAAATGAGTTGGATGGTAAGTTTCGTGTCATTAGTTAGTCAGCAGTTTCTTCTTTCTTTGTGCTAGTTGTTTTGGACACGACTCAGGTCTGACTAGCTGCACTTTGCCAGGTAAAAGGGAGAGAGATTGCTCTTGCTTGGTGGCAGCTTCTACCGACAGTGTTCATTCTAGTCATGAAAGTGAACATCCCAAGTGCAATGAGAAGAGTTGTACACCTGATGATTTAGATTTTTTTATTAAGGCTAGGAAATTGAGATCTCTCAAATTGTCTCCGAAGGATGAAGTGGAAGGGGAAATTATATATTATCAGGATAGATTAATGCACAACATAATTGCTAGAAATTGTGTTACAGGTATTCAAATTTTCCACTAGTGTTCTTTTGTGTGTATGTTTGTGCTGTTTCACGCTGATTTATAACAATAGAACGTGTATTTTGTACGATGTTCTCCTTGCAGATAATCTGGTTTCTAGAGTTGCTAAAAGTCTACCGGTTGAGGTTGAAGCTGCAAGGGAACAAAGATGGGATGCTGTGCTTGCAAATCAATATCTTTATGATATAAGAGAAGCAAAGAAGCAGGGCCGTAAAGAGAGAAGGCATAAGGAGGCACAAGCTGTATTGGCTGCTGCAACTGCTGCTGCAGCTGCTTCTTCCAGAAATTCACTATCAAGGAAAGATGGTGAAGATTCTAGTCAGCAAGAGGTTATTCTCATGATCTTTTTTCTTTCTATGAAATTTTCTCATACCTCCAGATAAGCATGCTATTTTACTTTATTTACCTTTGTAGAATATATTGAAGCTGAATGCTTGTGCTGGGAGAGCTGGCATTAGCTTGCAGCAAAGATCAAAAGATGCTTGGGATGCTGTTCCACGAATTTCATCTGGGAAGTACTCTGATATCGTTCAGTCGGTGTCAGATTTTTCTAAAGAACATCCTAGGTCATGTGACATCTGCCGACGGTCTGAGACATTACTAAATCCTATTTTAGTCTGTTCTGGATGCAAGGTTTTCTAGCTTGGAACCATTATTTTTTCTTTCCTAAATGGAAATTCTCTTCATCTGTTAGGGTTTTTGAGTTAGTTCTGCTTACAGGTTGCTGTTCACTTGGATTGCTATCGCAGTGTTAAGGAACCTTTGGGTCCTTGGTGTTGTGAATTATGTGAAGAATTGTTCTCATCAAGATCCTCCGAAGCTACATCTCTAAATTTTTGGGAGATATCTTATCCTGCTGCTCATTGTGGTTTATGTGGTGGTACTACCGGTGCTTTTAGGAAATCTGTGGATGGCCAGTGGGTACATGCTTTCTGTGCTGAGGTGATTTTTCCTTACCCCTTGGTCATTAACATTTCTTCTCTTATTCAATCAAATGAGATGAAGTGAACTTTTCCTACTATTTTGTAGTGGGTTCTTGAGTCAACGTTCAGAAGGGGACAAGTAAATCCTGTAGAAGGAATGGTATGTATGCATGATAAGGCATTAGATAATTGCTAATTTGAGAGTTTAATAGATCTTACTTAAATTTATATGGAAATGGAATATCAGGAGAAGGCTTCAAGGGGGGTTGACATTTGTTGTATATGCCATCGAAAGCATGGTGCATGCATAAAGGTGAGTTTTGTGGACATTTTCTTTCTTCTTTCTGAAAAGATATTTGCTTTTTGTACTTGGTATTTTCTACAAGTTGTTGCCTAAGATACTTTGTAGCTAAGCAGGTATGGTTTTGTTCTTTGCAGTGTAGTTATAATCACTGTCAGACCACTTTTCATCCCTCCTGTGCTAGAAGCGCAGGCTTCTGTATGAATGTTATGCTTGCTGGTGGGAAATTCCAGCGCAATGCTTTTTGTGAAAAGCACAGTGTGGAACAGAGAGCAAAGGTTTAAATTTGACTTTTGTATAAAATTGTTGAATCGATAGTTTTTGGTTATTTTTCCTTATCTGTTGAACAATTTCTGTAGGCTGAAACTCAGAAGCATGGAGTTGAAGAGTTGAAAAACATGAAGCAAATTCGGGTAAGGGCATTCATGTTTAGTTTTAGTTTTTTGCCTTGCACTACTTTTGGTGTTACAACTTACATTATTGTATGAGTCTGTGTGGATTCTCCTCTACAGGTTAAACTGGAGAGGTTACGCCTTCTTTGTGATAGAATCATCAAACGAGAAAAATTGAAGGTAGTTGTTAGAAATGGTAAAACTATTCTCTTGTTTTGCTGATGTGATTGCTGCTTAGAGGGGGTTTTCTATTTGTACGACTAAATATGAGAATGTGATTATGAATGTTTGCAGCGGGAGTTGGTTGTTTGCTCGCATGAAATACTTGCACGCAAAAGAGATCATGTTACTCGTTCACTGCTTTTTCATAGTCCTTTTCATCCAGATGTTAGCTCAGAATCTGCAACAACTTCCCTCAAAGGTCACACGGATGGTTACAGATCATGCAGTGAATCGATGAGATCAGATGATATAACTGTAGATAGTACTCTTTCAGTTAAACACCAAATAAAGATTCCTGTGTCCGTGGAAAATGATCAAAGGACTGATGATAGTTCCACATCACAGAGCCCTTTTGTCCCAAAGCCAATGGATAGGGTTAGATTCTCTGGGAAGCAGATCCCTCATAGATATTCGCTTGCATCTCGTAACAGTTTAGATAATGCTGAAAGGAACTTAAAACTAAGGAAGGTATGGTTCTTTCTTTCTTTCCTTTTTTTGGAGTCGTTATTTGTTTCTCTCACACGTGTGTGTATACACACGCAACCTAAAAGGAATCTCGGCTGATGGTTGCCTTGTGGTGAATCTCAGCCAATTGAAACATTTGAAAAGGAGTTGGTAATGACATCAGATGAAGCATCGATGAAGAATTCGCGGTTACCAAAAGGATATTGTTACGTCCCCGTTGATTGTCTTCCTAAGGAGAAGCAGCACGCACAGGATGCTTGTTCTGATGGACAATTGGAGCACAATGGATAAGGCTGAGTCAATACCTGGATGTTTCGATTGCCTATGATGAGTGATGACAATCTATGCCACTTTATAACTGCTTTCCACGCAGGTGACTTGCTTATCAGATTATGAAGGCGGTAAATAAGGCAGCAAAATCAGTGCTGAGATGTTGAGTGGGGGAGCTGCATTGTGTGGCTGGTGATGGGGGTGGATATGTGGAGTTCTGGCGTCATTGTTGTATATTCACCAACAGTTATAATCGTACAGTGGGTGAGCGTTCATTCCATCATATCATGTTTTGGCAAGTCTTCAAGGTCAGGGTCTTAGGGATTGAGGATCGCAGATTGGTGATTTGTTTATTGTACCTCTTTTTAATACGGCGAAGGTACGTATTGCCCACAATGCGTGCTCTGTATAGGTATTCAGATATGTATTTAATGTCAACCTGCAAAGAAAATGGTGCCCAGCGAGAGATCCATACAGGGATATGCCGATTCTTTCCTTTGGTTTATGATTATTTTCATCTGCTCTTGGTTTGTTGTCTTTAGCTGATCAGTGTTAAGGTAAAATCTAATAAAACCAAAATTTACAAGTACAAAAATTATATATATATTTTTTCAAAGAGAGCTGATATGAAATTGTTTATGTTAACTAATGATACATGGTAATTTGTGTATTCTTGTTTATGTTTTAACTATGATATTTTATGTACAAATAATGGACATGTTATAATTATTTTAGATGTATGTATTCTTATTATGTTTGCGATTTTTGCCCTTGTATACTATGATCATGTCGAATCTCTTGAAATTATATAAGTCTCTATTTTCAAATCTTCTAACCCTGCGTGGATATTTACTTTTATGTTGTTTGATCAACTGTATGGCGACTTTTTTCTATTTTTGTTTACTGATATTCAACTTTTCTCGTTTAGTGTCGGACACTAATTTAATTAGTTAATGACGAAAATCTTTACTATATAAATTATATTATTTTAAAAGTTTTTTTTCCATTTTATATTTTTCATAAAATGGGAATATAAATATAAAATTTGAACTAAAGATTTTATGATTATTTTACTATTTAATCGAATTTTTAACATTTGAATGTCATTATTATATAAATTTTGTTTTCCATCCATTCCCTGTTTGTAATCATTTAGTCTATTTGATAAATGAGAGCCTTCTTTTATATATGTGGAGTAATGTTTTCTTTAAGGAGTTTAAATAGTTAGCTTTTATAGTTGTATTTAAGTAAAGGTAAACAATATTCATGGTTACTCTATTTTGATTACTTAATGTTTTTTTAGATATTTAATTATTTTTAACAAGATAATTGTGTTAATTAATTATTATGTTAAATTTTCTGTTTTCTTTTAATGGGTTCCTTATGTGGTGCATTAGCATATTGAATGATTGATACATGTCAAGTTTTTATGACTTTTGACTTATGTTTAAATACTTTGTTATAATTAGTTCAAAATTTTTCTCCTCCATTATAATTAGTTCAAAATTTTTCTACTAAATTGTTTAGAGAGGCCCTTAAATTTAAGTCAAAAGTTTATATATAAAAGCTACATGTAAGTCACTAAATAGGTTAATGTGTCACGTTAGTAATTCATTAAAAGAAAACAAAAATTATTAACAATGACTAAGTTTAAAGTGATTAGATTAAAATTCTTTTTGAAATAATTAAAATAAGATAAAACTCTATTTTAAAGTAATTAAAGTAATAATAGAAGTGATTTACATTTATTTAAATAATACGATATGACTAGCTTAAAAATTCGAACTATTTATCGGTGAATATCAAGTTATGTTAAATATAAATGTTTAGTTTTTATTTATCACAAAAATGATTATCTTTTTCCTGGGTTTAAAAATAAATTAAACTCTGGTTCCATGAGAGAATCTATACCACACCTTTTAAAATGTATTTTATTTATTCCATATTTTTTAACATGTGTCAAATTGTCATTGGATAAGTTTTTATAAGAAATGCCATATGTCAATAGCAAATTGGTACGTTAGTGTCATAGCATTTTTCGACATGGGGTAAACTTGTTAACGGGATGATTTTATAGGTATGAAATTGAGAATAAAAAAATCGCAAGTACCACATTGAGGAATGAGTTATGGTTCAGGTACTAAACTACATATTATCCCAAAATATGGCCATATTACATAATATATAAATGTTTAAAGTTAATTTTCTTTTAGAATCAAGACTAAATTGATGTAATTTATAAATGTTAAAGGTCAAAGTTATTATATTAATTTTAAAAGTTGTCACTGTTAGTCAGTTCGTAATTAAAAAACATAAAATTGAATAGTTGAGTGATTATTCGGTAACCTTTCATTATTGGGTAGTCACCATTTTATAACTTTTTATAGTTGAGTGACAAAAAAGATATTTACTAATCATCAGTTGATAAAAATTTCACATAGTGATGACAACAAGTAAAAGGAAATTAAAATGGAGTTAAATGCACTAGACATTTTTAAATTATAATTTCTATTTTAAATTAATTTTCAAATTTCGAAAAATTTTAATTTCATTTCCAAACTATCAATGTTATTGCTAATAAGGATCTTTTATTATTAAAATCATTAATTTAACTATTAAATTACACGTAAAATTTTATATGACATAATTTAAAATAAAAATTTAAAAAAAGTAAAATATTATCTCATAAATTTTAAAATTTAAAACTAAAAATTAAGTAAAACTTTGGAAAAGTGAATAATAATTTTGTAAAAACGTTGAAAACCTCAAAGCGAAGATTTTTACGAGATCTATTTTTCTTTAAATTTTTATTTTAAATTATGTCACATAAGATTTGAAATCTTATTTAACAATTAGATTAATTATTTTAGTAATTTAAGGACTTTATTGATATAACATTGATACCTTGATGTTGTAATTAGAATATTTTAATGTTTGAGGACCAATTTAAAATGAGGGTCATAATTTAGGGATGTCTGGTGCAATTAACTCACATAAAGGTCAGGTACGGATTAAGGTGAAAATAGAAGAATATATAAAGCCTGTGGGCCAAAGCCCAAAAGATTAATCATCTTCCATCTTTTACCATCCAAATCTCCAGCCCACTCCAATTCTGAAAACTCTTCCAATGGGTTCCATTGACACGCCGACAATTACAGAGAACGGTTCGACCCAGTCTCAAGCAGCCGCTCCTTCCGGCGGCGACCACAAGCCTCCGGCCTCAGCTAACGGAGCGCAAGTGGAGGTGTCGCCGGAGCCTGAAGGAACGAAAAAGAGGCGGTCGAGTATGCTACCGCTGGAGGTGGGTACTCGCGTGATGTGCCGCTGGAGGGACGGCAAATATCATCCTGTCAAAGTTATCGAACGCCGTAAGATGCCCTACGCTGTGCCCTATGATTACGAATACTACGTTCATTACACCGAATGTAAGTTCTCTTTTCTCCTTTAGATTTTAGGTTTTTTAATTAATTTTTCATTTTTTAGGTTTTTCAAATTTTAGTTAAATTTTAGAATTATTATGCTAGAAATGTTAGAAAATTAAGTGTGTGTGTGTGTGTGTTTTTTTTTGTCATAACCATGAGAGTGATATTGAAATTATAGTTAATAGGAGGCTTGATGAATGGGTGAAGCTTGAACAGCTTGATCTTGATTCTGTCGAAACTGTTGTCGATGAAAAGGTTGAAGACAAGGTAGACATCCCTTTCTAATGCAAATTCTACATTTCATTTCCCTCACTCGTTATCTTTGAGGGTGTGTTCATTTGAATAAATTTGCCAATGAGGTTTTCAGGTAACAAGCTTAAAAATGACACGCCACCAGAAGCGGAAGATTGATGAGACGCATGTAGAAGTAGTGAGTATATGTAAAACTTTCAGTTACTAATGTTAAAGATAGGGGGGCATGTGATGGTTGTAAATTTGGTTGCTTTTGTATTTCTGTAAACCTATAATAGTCTGCTCTGTTGTTTTCTAATAGGGCCATGAGGAGCTCGATGCTGCTAGCTTGCGTGAACATGAGGAATTCACAAAGGTGAAAAATATAGCGACCATAGAACTTGGAAGATATGAAATTGAGACATGGTACTTCTCGCCCTTTCCGCCAGAATATAACGATTCACTGAAGTTGTACTTTTGTGAGTTTTGCCTCAACTTCATGAAGCGCAAAGAGCAACTTCAGAGGCATATGGTGAGCATTCCCTTAGTATGGCAATACTTTTCCTCCTGCAGTACTTTATGTTGGAATACATTTAGAATTTTAATTGTCCTCCATTTACCAGTTCCTTTCTAGCTTTCTAAGCACCTAGTCTAATGCAACTTTGCATGTCTCTGCAGTGTAATTGCTTATATAGAAAGTTTTAATTGTCACCTATGTATCTGTTTGTCTATGGCCATTGTGTTTTATGATCAAGATATGGCCCAATAGTCTTTTTCTCTTTATATCTTGAAGTAACATCTTAATTTGCACGTCTCTGTGGTGTACTTCCTTATATAGAAGGTTTTATTTATGCCTGCATTTATATTATGGGTACTCTACTCTCTTTATCATCTCTGGGATAGATGGAATGTGTTATAGATGTTAGATATTGCTCAGTTGAAAGAAAAAAAATGCCTTTGTTGACGTGCAATTGCCTTAAGCCGCAAACAGGGCTGAGATAATATTAACTCTGGTTTTATGACTAATGTGTAGAGAAAGTGTGATCTGAAGCATCCCCCTGGTGACGAAATATATAGAAGTGGTACTCTGTCAATGTTTGAGGTATGCTGTTGATGAGCCTTTAGTGCTGCTACTTTCTTGCTAACTCAAAGAAAAAGAAAAGGGTCTTTCTTGGTGCATTTTAAGTAAATCGATATGGTTCTGGTTTTCTTCACTTCTACCCCATTGTTTTCATGTCTAACTCTTGGAAATTCATGACACGGTTGAAAAATCTGAGAAAAAATTACCAGAAAGAGAGAAGGAGAGAGAGAGAAGAGAGCATGAGAAAGCTAAGAGAGAGTGAGAAAACCAATTCCAAATTTCATAACCACCTCCATTGCCTGACTGGTGGCTTAAAAGGAGAAAAACGGTTTCTTAACAGCTGTCATAACTAAGCTTAGAAGTCACCGTTTCATTAAACTGTCCCTCTACACTGACAACCCAACCCCCAAAACGATCTGTATTATTTTAAAGAGTCCAAAACGCAGCGTTTACAACAAAAATATAAAACAAACTGAAATGACCAGAAATTTAAACAGACTGTTGTTGACCGAAGCTTGACTTCCATTTTGGTCCATAACAATTAAATTTTCAAAACTATTTGATTGTCTATGAATCAAATAATCATGAAATCTTCTTGAAGAATGCTTAACTTTGAAAAGTAGAGTCTGCTTTGAGTTCTATTTTTTCCCTTTTTATCTTTTGGCTTATAATTGTTCAAATATTTGTCACCACCCTCCTCCCCCCCCCCTTTTTTTCTAGCTCCCATGCTGTGTTTTCCTGCTACATAATTACTGTTGTTAATTTTCATGTTCGTTTGCTCAAATATTTTGTAACAGGTTGATGGCAAAAAGAATAAAGTTTATGGGCAGAATCTTTGTTATTTGGCGAAGTTATTCCTTGACCACAAGACCCTTTATTATGATGTTGATCTGTTTCTGTTTTATGTTTTATGTGAATGTGATGATCGAGGTTGCCATATGGTTGGATACTTTTCTAAGGTAACTTCTAGTGCGTTTTTGTTACTTGATGCAGTGGAGATTTATAACTAGTGTGTATATGTTAGTGGTCATTCTGATATTTTGTAATTGGAATTTAGTAATGTGGCCTGGAGTGGATACAACAATTCTTGTCTTTGTAGCCTCAAATTATGAGCTTTCAAGTAGTAGAATTTAGTGTTTATATGTGTGTATTTGGGGCTTTCAATTGCTTATTCATTTCATAGCATGTCTGCTAAAATTTTTTGTAGTTACCGATCATTTTTTGTCATTTCATTCTTACTTGTATTTTAGACTGTACCTCCTAGCACAAACAAATATCTTAGTTAGTAGTTTGTGTCTGATCATGCAGGAAAAGCATTCTGAGGAATCATATAATTTGGCATGTATCCTTACCCTTCCTCCGTATCAAAGGAAAGGCTATGGAAAGTTTTTGATAGCCTTTTGTAAGCTCCCTGCCCCTCTTGATATTTGATTTTCTTTTTCAAGGCTTATTTCATTAGTGGATCAGAATAAGTGAGCTATTTATATGTTTGAATGAAAGAGAGACGGCGACAGATAGCACCAAATGATGATGATTATTCATTCAGCATTAAATGAGAATGTACCATTATCCTACTAGTTAGATTCTCAATATAACACCAAGTTGGTTGTCTGGAATTGTTTTCAAGTTAGTTTACTAGAATCATGAGCATTTATAACATTTTCATGGAGTAAACTTAATCTCTATCTTCTAATTTCTTAAATTTTATTGTTTCATGCTAGCTGCGTAGTCTTGAATATAAATGATGTTATACTTGATTTTGTTGTATTGTACTTTGCATTTGATCCCATCGGTATTTTATAACTCAACTTTATTGCTTTTTTTATCTCTGTTATGGACCCAGCATATGAACTTTCAAAGAAAGAAGGTAAAGTTGGCACACCTGAAAGACCACTATCCGATCTAGGGCTGTTGAGCTACAGGGGGTACTGGACAAGGGTTCTTTTAGACATCTTGAAAAAGCATAAGGGAAATATTTCCATCAAGGTATCACTACCTGAAGCTGTATTAAAAATGTAGTGGGCTGTGTTCTATGCAATCCCCTCTTCTTTGTCCTAATGGAGATTTATGTTCTTGCTTGGGGGGTGGTCAATGCCTACACTGTAAAATGCAGTGAGACTCAGCGCCATCAATTTAGATTAATTTGGAATGGCAAGACTTGCTTAATTAGATATCAATTAAATAGTGTTGGGAACTTTTGGGGTTGAGAATAAAATGCTCATTTGGTTCATTCTGACATATCAATACCTACACCGTAAAATGCAGTGAGACTCAGCGCCATCAATTTAGATTAATTTGGAATGGCAAGACTTGCTTAATTAGATATCAATTAAATAGAATTGGGAACTTTTGGGGTTGAGAATAAAATGTTCATTTGGTTCATTCTGACATAGGGTTGCTTGCTTTCACTTTAGATTGATGACAACAGATGAGGCACTAACCTAGAAACTAAAAGTCGGTATATTATCTTCCACATAGAAATAAGAGAAAAAAAAATTGAAAATGATGTTAAGGAGCATGCCTGATTCTATAGGTTTGATGCTGCTCCTGATAAACTGTTTATTCTTGTTTGTTATATTGATGTCTCTGAATAGCTATATCTATTAATGCTATTTCTCCTAGAATATTGATTTATCCTTCTTGTACAAAATTCATTGCATTGTGGTGTCACTGAACTGTTAAATACTAATTTTCTACATGAATCTAATTTTCTGCAGGAGCTCAGCGACATGACAGCTATAAAAGCAGAGGATATATTGACCACCCTGCAGAGTCTAGAACTGATTCAGTACAGGAAAGGTCAACATGTTATCTGTGCAGACCCCAAGGTCTTGGATCGCCATCTAAAAGCAGCTGGCCGTGGTGGTCTTGAGGTTGATGTTAGCAAATTAATCTGGACACCATATAAAGAACAGAGTTAATGATGCTACTCATATAAAGAACAGGTTCGATTACACTAACGAGTTTGTCTACTTAGTAGCTGTTTTCTTAGGAATAGTAGCTGTTTAGTTAGGAATTTGTAGCTTCTTGTGTTTTATGTATAAAGCTGAGGTCTTAGATTATGAGATTAGAAACTCAAACTTAGATCAACTCAAGAGCCATTTACATTCTAGATGTACTTATTGCCATCACGCCATCACCTGTGTCATCTGAGACTTGTCGGGACAAGCTAACCTGTATATGTTTGATTACACCGTGAGTTACAATATAACGACTTTCTTCTCTCTCTCTCTCTCTCTTATGTTTGACATTTGATTTGATTTCCACACGTGTTTGAATGGAAGTTGTTGCTCGCAACCTTATTGCTTCTGAATGGGTTTTATAATCATATTTCATGTCCTACTTTTCTCTACCCTTGGTTTGGTAGTGTTGTTGGAAAAATAGTGGAGGAGAGAAATGGTGACAATCTTTGAGTCTTCTCTCCCGTTGGTTGGTTATCTTTAGATGATTGTAATTTAATCTACCTTTCACCGTCTTGTCCCCTTTTATGTTTGTCTATTAGATTTGACAATTGATGCCAAGGAAGGTAGTATATCTTTTATAACTCATATATAAAATTATACGTTGGGTATGGGTGTATATATATGTATTTTTAAATCATATTTCATTTCCATCTTTATGCAAGCTTCCATGTTTGATGCTTTGTTTTTGTTTCTGGGGCTCTAAGCAAGCTTCAACAATGGAAAGGGGTTGATGTTAGGCATCCTAATACTAGCATAGGGGTTGATGTTAGGCATCCTAGTACTAGCAAAGTGGGGTTAATGCTAAATTATTTTATCTGTTAAAAGTCACTGCTGACCACAGTTTTATTCCCTTTCTCTTGGCCATTAAATTTACTGTTTGATGTCTGCCTAATGATACAGTCGGCTCTGTTTACAACCATCACCTTCAATAACAGTTCTTCACTATATTTTATTACTGTATATATATATATTATATTGTATGTTTTATTAAATAAAATAATCTTTAATAAATAAAATTACATTTTATATTTTATTAAAGGGTTAATATATCATTAGATATTGGTACTAATTTTTAATGTTTAATTTGAGTTGATTCGACACATTTTAGCATCCTAATACCAATGTTGATTTTTAGTAGAATCAATTTTTATCAATTCAATCATAACCTCAAAAATTAAATGAATTTATAATTATCACTAAATTTATTTTTTTTCTTTTGATATATTTAATGTTTATTTTACAGTTTATATTTGGGATTCGTGATTATTTCTTCCAACAATATTGTCTAAGTTTACACTCAATCACTTATTGGTTATCACTAAATTTATTTTAATAATAAAATCAAAAATACAAAGATGCAAACTTGGTTATATTAACAATTAATATAAGGTGAACCTTAAGACCTAAAAGATTAAGACCATTACAAACTCATGTACCGGCTTTTACAGAAAGAGCAAGGAACCACTACAACATTTGTTCACATTTACCAATGTTAAATGAAACTGGTTACTTCGGTTTTTTATACATAATCAACCTATTGGTCAACATTCAGTAATAATTGATCCATCGGCTTTGGTTTTAAGCAATTTAATCAAATCCACTTGATTTTGGTCAAATTAATAATTTTCTTGTTTAAAATAAAATTATTATATATTATAAATATTTAAAATAAATTGAAAATAATATGTAATAAGTGAATTTCCCACTAACCAACTTAATCATTTGGATTGAGCTTTGAACTTAACATCAACAAAACTTAATAGATTTTAATTGAATTTTTGCTCACATTAATAACAGCAATTTAAAAACATTAACGTAGTACTATTGATTTAGTTATAATTTTAACATCAAATTTATGTCTGTTGTATAGTTTATAGAGATTAATTTTTTTAATCGATGCTCACTATTCTCTCTTAATATCAATATCATTTTTAAGATAGGGATAAGGATGAAAGCTTTAATTCTTTCAACCCGTTAACATGTGAAACAATGTATGTTTGTTTTCAAGTTACTGTAGTCCGGGCTCCCGCATCAGTGTTGACAAATCAATTTCCGTTTCACATTGTCATATCTTCTCTATCTTATTCACCAGTCAAAAAGATAAACCCCAGAACTGTCATCCTTTAGAAGTCATTAGCCCTTCCCAAATAAATGATTTTTAATAGGTGCCAAAATTAATCTGAAAATAGAACCTTGATCTGACACCCCCTTATCTGTTCATTTTGTCACCCTCATTATCAAACCGGCAGCAATAATCTTTGTGGTGGCCATGTAGGGTCTGTCTGTCATTAACTTTTTTAAGATTAAAATATCCTTAAAATTTCTTTCAAATTTTTATCAACAATCCCATTACCATCACCATAATTTCATGTCTCTTAACACAAGTGGAACACAAACATTAATCATCAAAATTGGAACTCTTCTTTTTTTCTTTTTTCTCTTTTGTAGAACAAATCATATACATTACCTATTACATTGTATGGATCTGGTTTTTTTTTTTTCATCAAACAGTGGTTGGTTCTTGATGTCTGTTAAGTTGAATCTGTTGAAGCTGTAATCTTTCCAGTGCAACCCCACGTGATCTCCTCTGCCAAAGTGTAGTATCGGATCCTTCTCTTTCATCACCTTGTTTCGGCCCTTTTTTTATTACAGGCAAAGGTGGATCCATGGTTTCAATGTTGATTGTACCAGAATTCTCTTTCCCATCATCACCCTTAGGCTTGCTTGTCCCATTTATCAACACTTGTTTTCTTCTACAACCGGTGGTGGCGGCGGTTGTGGAGGTAGCGGGGCTGCCAGTTAAATTCTTACCAGAAAAGAGCTTCTTAAGCTTGAAATATTTGACAGTACTACTATTGAAGCTGCTGCTATTCTTGGGGGTGACAGTACTGAGCTTGTAAGAAACAGGGAACCCAACAATCTTGTTGTTCCTCTTCACTTGTCCCATGCAACTGATCTTTGGTGACAATGGATCTTCAGACAAGGAAGCCGACCTGTCAACAACTTTCCATTTGGGAAGAACCACATCTTTAATGGAAGGTTTAGAACACAACAATGGCAAAAACATTCCTTTACTATTAATCTGCTGCTGCTGATGGTATCTATTTCCCATCTATTTTGAAAAGAAAGAAAAAATGGGAGATGGTGAGATGAATGGAGAAGAAGAAGAAGAAAAAAGGGAGGGGTTATAAAAGGGGCAGTGGTTGAGTTTTTTGTACCAAAAAGTCTCTTTTGTAGGCAAAGTGATATTGATTTTGAGATTGTCAAATATATGAACAAAGTATTGTACTTATTTATTGTGTGGGAAGGTTTAGGGTTACATGTTATTATTATACCATTGATTTTGGTTGTGTTACTGTTCAAACATTGGTAATTAAAGAAACTAAGAAGAAGACAAAATAGAAGTGAGTTACTTCTTACCTTTTGTTGATGACTTCCATGTCATCTAATGACTACCGCTGAATTTGGGTTTTTTTATTTATTTATTTATTTTTATTTTCTAACATATTTTTTTTATATATAAAAATATTAGTTCTTTTGCAGCCAATACTAATCATATCAATTATTTTTGACGTGATGTGTAGAATTATTCATAGTTCCTCTCAATTTATAAATATGAGGATAATGAGCTTCAACACACTCGAATTTACATCCTCCTACATTGACAACAATATTCATATTAATCGAGCTAAAAAGATAATCAAGTTTGATGTTTTTGTGTGGGTTATTTTATATATATATATATATATATATATATGAAATTGAAGTAAAGAGTATGAGTAGACAACATATAGGCGTGAACAGGAGCAACATTATTTTGGTTTTCTTGGAGACTGCTAAGCATGCTGTAAACTAAAGAAAAGTAACTGACTGTTCACAATTATTTTAGGCCCCCAAACTTTAAATCCCAATCTTTTTTTCTTCTTCTTGAAGGAAAAAAAAACAGACCCCAATTCACCAAATAGATTCCACCAATTTTTCACCCTACTGATTGTAAATCATAGGCTGACCCCCCTTTCGGGTCCCTTTTTGTTACCCATTTTCATTTGAAGTTGAGAGCCCATATGTAAGGTTAGTATTTACTTAGTTTAATTGTTTTTCTTTTATTTAGTTTTTAACCTTGATTTGAAAAAAGAAAAATTTTCACATGTTGAATTTTAATTGGTTAATTTAGTATTTATTACCAATGTTAACTTTATTTATCATAAGAATACATAAATTGACAGTTTAGATATATATTCAACATTTCAAAACTATAGGTACTACATTTGATATTTTATGAAAGTACATGTACTAAATATGAGATTATCCCTTTTAACAAATTTGGAGCATGCATGTCATTTCCCGTTTTGAGGTTTTTAAGGCGTAACATATAAATAAAATATAAATTCACAACAAAGTTGGCTTTAGCCACTAACACATTAATTAATTAATTAAATTATAAAATAAAGCTAAAATACAAATTTTATATGACAAATAAAAATACGCCAATTATGTCAATTAAAATGCACAACATTAATTACAATTATTTTATATGAGAAGTCACACACTATAAATATAAATAAGATATTTGCACAATGGAAGAAATTCAATGCAAAATTCTTTATTGGTATTTTAAGTCTTTTTTTTTGTATTTTAATTTTTTACTATTTTATTCATTTTTGTATTTTAAATTTATATAAAAATATTGAGTAAATCATCTTTCGCGTTACTCCTAATAAACTAAAATAAATATTTCGATATGTTCTACATTTAATATTATACTGTTAAATTAATTTTGTGTTTACAATTTTGACTATATATGTGAGATTACAAAGTCTCCAACATCCAGGGGTGGCAATGGTGCCTGCGCTTAAAATGATATAAATTATTATAATAGTGAAATTTTATTTTTTATCGTAAAAATTAAAATTTAATTTTAACTTCTAAAAAATTCTAATTTTACTCCTGCCAACAACAAAGTAGTAATCCCTTCGCATTGGTCCAATTAAAGGTAAAGTGTTTTTTCTTAAAGCATGGCCAAATGAAAGAGGATTAGCCTTTTTTACTTATTTTAAATGGTCTTCCATATTTTTATTTATAGAAATAGCCCTTTCAATTTGTTTTTATAAATAAATAAAAAATTATTTAAAACTTTTATATAATAAGCCCTAAACATTTTTTTAAAAAGGTTATGTTTTAAATTCATCACTAATTTTTAAAAGCATAAATAATTTTACAATAAATTATTTATAAGTCATATTATTTAAATTTACTTAAAATCTACATTTACTAATTAATAATTAAAACTAGCTTACAAAATATGCATAGAAACATGATTTAAGACAATCTATTACTATAATATTTATTTATTTTTTTCCAAATAATATCATATATTTATTTGATAAATATTTCAATTATTTGTAAGCATTTCCTTAGGTGAAGTTTTACATGTAAAAATAAAACATTGATATATAATTTTTAAAAATTACTTCTAAATTGAATATATTTAAAATGTTCCACTAATTTTATAAACTATAATTACAATTAAGTTATAAAAACTAAAATAAAACACAAACGGAATTAATATTACATGAAAAATGAGGGTACTTTAAAACCCAATCACACCTTACAAATATCTAAATTAACTTTATTAAAATAATTTACCATTTTCAATTAATCGAATTAAAAAAATTAAAATATAATAATTGAATTTAAATTTTGTTTTAATTAAAATATTAAAAAACGCTGGAATTTTGTTGCCTCTATTGTTATTTATAAATAAAATTAAAGATACAAATATTAAATTAAGTACATCACACGTGATAAAGCTAAACGTCGATAATAACAATATAGGAAGATCGCAAAGCAATGAGAATAAAATATAAAACACAGATTTTACGTAAAAACCCTTTTGGAGAAAAATTACAGGCAGAGGAGAAGAAAATTCACTAATGTTAAAAATTGAGAATGATGCAAGAGGAGTTCCTACTGCATCTATTTAAAAGTTGAAAAATTTTATTCTAATCAAAGTCAAATAGAAGAAGTGTAGTACTATACGGCTTTAAGCCCACCACAGATCACCTAATTTTACCACTATATTTTCCTTTAAACAGAAATTTAAATCATACTACTCTAATAACACAAAATAAAATTAATTTACTGTTAGAAGATTTCAAAATCATAATTATATTATCTCAATCGTAATTATATTTTCAAAGGATATAATATAAATAAAAGCAACCAAAAGTGACTTTAATTAGGAGGTGAAGTAAAATGGTAGTCAAGAAGCTTGATCTATGTTCCATATGTATCTTACATCATCTCAAGATGTTTGTTTATTTTGCATTTCATGTCAAACGTTGAATCTTTAGGTTTATATATTTATTTTTTAAGGAAATAATTATAATAATATGTAATTTAAATTGAAAAAAATATATAATATATGATGTTTGTTTTGGATAATCAACATCACAACTGAATCGAATCAATGAGAGCAGGCGAAATAAATAAAGCAACATGTTTGTTGAATATTGTGTTTATTTCGAGCTCCCTAAATTTACATATTTCTTTTCAATCAATCCTATATTTTAATTTGTATTATTTTAAAAAATAGAACCAATTATTATTTTAAAATTCAAATACTATAAATATATTATGATATATTAGTTTATTATTTATAAATATTATTAAAAAGAAACCCAATTAATAGATTTAATTGATATTATTTGCTCAATACTAAAATTTTAAAATTTTAAAAATATAAAGAATAGAAATAATTGACTAAAGTTACAGTTTTATGTATAATACATAACTAATAACATAATTAACTGCTTAATATTTAAATTGCAATTGAGATTTTAATATTCAAAAATAAAAAGACTAAAATTAATTAATTAAAAATATAAAAATTATCATAATATAAGGACTAGTAACAAAATTCCACCAATGAAAATAACAAACACCTAACGTCTTTTTTATCCTATCTTTTCTCATATTTATATTTCAAAGTATGTTTACGTTTATGTTTATGTTTTTCCTTTTGGAAAAAATATTTTTATTTTAAAAAACCTTTATAAAAAAACAAATATAAAAAAGAGGGAGAATTTATCATCTTCCGTTTAGGGTGGCTGACGGTTTCAAAATTATTATTTCTTAATTAATTTCTGTGAACCATGAAAATGGCGGCGGTTACGGGGAGACTGTGCCAGCACAGCCAAACATGTTTGAATATTTATCACCACCGTCGATCATAAAGAGGTAATGGAAGCCGTCGATTTACATCTGAATCTCATCATCAATTAAAAAATTGTGATGATGAACAGTGGAGCGTGGTGGAAACAGTAAAGGATGGTCTGAGTCCCAGATATGGGAGAGATGCTTACAGCTCAGCCGACAGCACCATGTGTTCCCGCATGTGCATGGCACGTGATTCTCTTGCCCTTTCGTTTTGCTATACCTTGTCCCTAACCCTAACTACGATAATATTAAAATACCATCTGTTTTTAAAACTAAAATATAACTACTATAAGGACCATTATTATACGTTACAAAAGTTTTTAAATTTATTTATTATTTAATTTTTAAAATATCAATTATGATTCACAAGTGATAATGAAATTTAAAATTTTTATTAATCAGATGAAAACTCTCATCTAATTATAAGATATTCTAATTTCTTAGACACGTTTATTTATTATATCGTAATTTTTATCATATTTGATAATATAAACTGCAATCATTAAATTATATAATTTTAAATTTTATAAAATATTAATTATTATGAAAAGGATAAATTATCTAATTGATCACTCAATTTTAGAAACAAACCACTTTGATTGAAGGGATCAAAGTCCTTTAATAGATTTGTTCAATTTCAATTAATTAGACTATGAACTTTTTAGATTATTTACTAATATAAATTGTCTTCTCGTATTATGATCCACATAATATAATTTAATATTAATTAAACATTAACTAATCGGTAAATTACTATTTACTTACATTTTATTTTACATGTAAAATTTATTGAGGACAAATATAGATGATAATATTAATGTGAATAACAAAATTTTGTTTAAACGAATTTGTACGAAAAATTATAAATATAAACGATGAATTAAACTACACAAGGAAGATGAGAGCGGCGGTTCACACAATGATACCGTGTAGAGAGCAATTTATGGTGGTAATTTGGCAAGGTTTTGGCATAAGAGAGGGAAATCTACTCTTATGGTGAAGGAGGGGATATATAGGCAAGTTAGGACACTCGTAGAATTGACACACGTTCGTGTGGGTCTTGTCCTAGTCTACTCCTTAAGCAGGATAAGATTGATGTACCTGGTGATAAAGCTGCAACTAGACTTGTACGAATTTGATGAAGTTCCACTTGTAGGAAACAACGATTGTGTGCTGCACGTGTGTTTTTTCGTTCATCAAAATTTTGGTTTTGCCATAAGAGTGCGCCTATAGTTGCCATTTTAGGGGCAAAAGGGATTGTTACAACAAGATACTCAATCCACGTCTTCAACATCAGGTCTTAAAGCCTGACTTTCTCTTGTCAAGGCATCCATCTCACAATGAGAAGCCTGAAGTTACTGTTGTGGGAAAGCCAGTTGTGGTTGGTACTCTGGGTACATATGACACCCTTGCCTTTATACGTTAAGTGGGGAGGCAGCTTCATTGTGCTGCCACTGGAACTGAGGAGGGTTTTGACTTGCTCTCAATTCTCTAATAACTTCAGTGTATTGATGAAGTTGTTCTTGATGTTGTTGGTATTATTGGTCGTACCTAAGTTGTTGCATCATTTGATCCTTTAAAGCCCTCATTTGCTCTTATAATTCCATGAATTGTCGGGAAGAGAAATTGGAGCTATAATTCTGTTTGTTCTTTAGGAGTGGGGATTGAGTGTGTGGTAGGCGATGGTGGGAATGATAGCTGGTTTGTGTAAGTGTTGTATCTAGGCTACGGCTACCGCAGTTGATGCTGACGGCATCAATTTTCATATGGATCACTGTAGGGATTGTATTAAGGTGCACGTGCTGAGGATTGCTACTTTGGTCACTCTGAAAAGCAAATGTAAAAGTAATAGCAATGGAACCATGGTTCTTGGGGATGTTCTCGTTAGGATGATATAAATCCTTTCACGCTTATCACCTAAAAAGTTGAGGCTAAAGCTAAGAAGGATGATGAGAGTGATGGTTCACACAGTGGTATAGTGCAAAGAGCCATTTATGGTGGTGATTTAGCAGAGTTTGATATAAGTGAGCGCAACACCCCTAATGATGAAGGGGGAGTATATACAGAGAAGGCTGATCACTACGTGCCTTGGGCCTTGACATGTGTTCATACAAGTCTTGTATTCGTTTGCTCTTTATATGACATAATAGCATTTTAGCCAAGTGATGATGGGATTGATGTATCTAACGATTAGGCTACGATTTGATTTGTGCAAACTTTGATGAAGATACACATGCCATCCATGCAGAAGGGAAGCTTGACATATGTCTTGATGACGTAGAGTGAAGGGACTCCATGTGTAGAGCATACTATGTGTTAACGGGGATCATGTTTAGAGAAGTACTGATTAAAGATGGTTTAAAACGAATGAAGGAAAATATTTCCATTTTCTACCATAATATGTATATAATTTAAGTTTAAGCAACAAGACAATGGATGCTAAAATCTGACATGACATGTTTTTGTGTTTTTAAATTTACTTTAATATCTATGTCCTCTTTCTCTGTCCTCAAATCAAACTATATTATTATTAAAGTAAAAGAAAAACTGAAATGGGAGATGAAACTAGATTATGGGTTAGCTTAGGCTAGGCTAGACTTACAAGGGAAGGACATGCTTTGTCTTGTTCCTGAAAGACATGTTTTAAGTGTGACCCAACATTTTCTCCTAATCCATGTGTGCATAAAGTTTTTTTTCTTTTCTTTTCTTTTGATTCAATGTGTCCATAAAGTAAATAAAGAAGTCTTGATAAAGAATAGACTTCTTCCTTTTCCTATACCCTCCATCCCTCTACCATGTCCCATGTATACCACAAAAAAGAAAGCACAAGATGCGTGGGGAAAGAAAAGCTTATCTGCCTGCCTAATAGACGGCCAAATTAAGATTGCTTCAAATATTACGTAACTTTGATCATATCTGTTTTTTTTTTTACACAATGTCTTGAACTACCCAAAGCATATCCCAACACATAAATAAGAGGATAATGCACTTTAGTCAACTTAAATTTACATCCTCCTACATTGACAATAATATTCATGCCAATTGAACTAATACTCAATCCGCATTATATAACTTAGTTTTAGTTTTACATTCATATATTTTTTAATAACAAAGCAAAATAGGTAAATCTAAAGTTAGGTACAACGAATCCTATATTGATAGGGATTTGACATAGCTAGGTACTGGACCAACAAATTCTGCAATAGATGGTTAATATCTTATGTGACCAGCAGCATTGCAGTGTCATCAAATTCATTAGATCTGTCTACATTTTACTCTTATTCAACTAATTCTACTTGCTTTAAATGTTTCACTAGATTAAATTGTTTTTAACAAATTAATCAATAAATTTGTAATATAATTATACTATCATGCTAAAATTTTCTAATTAGTTATTAGACTTTTCAATTTACTCAACATATATACATTAATTCAAAAAAAAAATACAATCAAATTAAATAAAATTACTCGTATAAAAGGTTGGCAAAATTTTTAAACTGGGTGTAGCTTAGATTGTATGATAAATAAACTATTTTTCTTTTCTTTTTTTTTTGCAAAAGATAAAATATGAGCTAGAAAATGATATCTATAATTGTAAAAGTTCTTTTATCTTTATATGTTACTCTAAGCTCGAGAATGAAAACACGAAGATAAGTGACAAATGCCAATATATATATAATATTAATTCAGAAGTTCAGAAAGATTCAAATTCTACTCGCATGCATGAAATATTGAACCAAATGCGTTAATGAAAAAAATCAATCCAATGAATTTTCCAAAATCCTACTTAATATTCTGGAACAAAAGTGAATTGGACAAAAAAAGATCCCCATGTGGGTTGAACTCCATTGAAAACCCAAATTCAATCTGACTCGGACTCATTTTCTAATTATATAATATATTATGTAATTTACATCACATACTCAATAATAATATATAATACTATAAGATAAACATTAAAAGATATGCTAGATTGTTTATATTTAAAATTTTAATTAATGAAAAAGCATCTTAAATATTAAATTAAAAAATAACATAATTGCTCTGTTTAAAAAATTAAAAATAACATGGATGAACTTAAAATAAGTTTGGGATGATCAATTACAAAAATAAGTGAGTTTAGACAAAAATTTAAAAAACATATTTTAGACCAAACCCAAATTGAACAAATATGATATGTGCTATGTCCATGCATAGACTGCAATAGGCGCAGCCTGAACCATGAAAACTTCTTTGAACAAAAAACAAAAACACCATGAACAATTCTAGTAAAGGCAAATAAACCAAAAAACAAAGTCAAATTATTAGTCGAGAAAATATATATATATAAAATAAACTAGGGATGTTCAATGTACCTAATCCTGGAGCCAATTATCGAAACGTGACATCATTGGTGTATAATTCAAAAGGTAGCCACACCTTGCTTCAAAACATAAGTGCCCACAGTTCACATGTTCCTACTTTTTAGAATGAACCAAACTCATGGTATACAAAAAGAAAACACAAGAAAAAATCGTACCTATCATCATCATGTGTGCTGTAAACAAGGTTTGGCAATATTGAATCATCAGAGTTACTGCACAACTTGCATTTGCTGGGCACGATCACTTCACGAACCAAAAGCGAATTTTACCACTGTTCTTGGGTTCTCTCTCACTAGATGGCAAAATGGTCTTTCGAGTTCAAAGTTAAAATGATGGTCTGCCATTGCCTTCTAATTCGGAGTAATATGACATAATTCTGTTCAGCACATAAAGGGAGCAAAAGAACCATAGTGACTCAGTTACCGCAACAAGCTTACGCTATTGTTCAGAGGTGTCATCATGGCTGTATTCCGAGGATCCAACAGCCTCTTCCTTTAGTAAATCGGAGTTTGTATTTTCTTGATTAGAAGTTCTAGTTGGGCCATCCTCCTCCTTGTCAGTATCGTTTTGCAGCCCAATATTTTGTGCTATTGCCCTATGATCTTGAGATTCCTTAAATGTTTCAACATGTTGCTGGGCTTGAGCTTGTGACTTAGACAAAGGAAAAGATGCAGAAGCACCATCTGATCCTTTCAAAAGGCAAACATACTTGAACACCAGTTGTTTATAGTTATTTAGCAGCTCTTCAACGTCTTTTACTGTCAAATCACCGGCATGAGCAAACATGTATGGATACTCTTGAAACACTTTACTCACTTGATCCTCCTTCAGAAGTATAGTCGCCCCTCTATTCTCCAATTCTGAGATGGATGGAACTTTAGAGATTGATGACTGATCTTTACTTGAAGATTTTCCATCAGAAGATTTAGGTCTATTAGCCTGGTCCTCCTTAAGAGTGTGATGTCTGGATTCAGTTGGTTCTCTCTGATCTTGTCCAGCAAGTTGGTTAATTTGACTGGACAGACCATCCAAATCTGTTGAAAGGCCTGATAGAATAGCTCGAGCAAACTCCATGTTTTTCTCAAACTCGGTTTCCTCCAATGAAAGGGCTTTTGCATCAATATTTGAGATGAAAGCCTCAGCAGACAGCATGTTCGTAAAAAAGTAGGCTGCTTCAGAAACTAATCGAGACTGACGTCTATAACGTTGTATATACAATAAATTCGAGTGCAGCTGTGGAGGATTTGCCTACGTAACAGATTTCATGAGAATTATACATTATTTATTATTTTTTAAAGGAGGGATGATGAACTAAACAACCAAGCATGCATACACTACTGATCTTACCTTTATGGTAACATAAATCAACACAGGAAGAAAATCATCAGCTCCAGGAGGATTCTCATTTGAAGCAATTGAAGCATTAAGCAATAAATTATTGATAACCTTGCAACAATTGAGGATACACACAAGCTTGTCTCTTGGAGCCTTGTACATATTAATTTTTTGCAACTCTTTCTGTGCAAGCTGCCAAATAAAGTATAGATTCAGGGGAGAGTCTGAAAGGTGGAATAGCTATCATAACTGGGAATCCAAAATCCCAAGCATATCCACAGACAAGCTTTATCGACCAAATTTTTTTCTGAAATAAATTAGAACCATAATCAAACTGCACTCAAGTGTTGAGACATTTGTTGCACGCAATAAATAATTTTTTCTTCAAACAACAAAAAGTAGAGGCAGTGAATATGGTATGATATATTGCTCAATAGGTACTTATCCAAAAAATAAATAAAGATATACTGCTCAAAGGTTATTAGACCTTAAGTTATGTGCATAACAAAGTCAGATAAATAAGATCATCAAATTAAAAAGGCGACAATAATTACAACTAGTTCAGACATAATAATGATAACAAGCTTGTTTTAGATGGAAAGCATTTGTTGATAATTTGCAATACTCAACTGCTTAAGACCAAGACTTTTCATTTAATGTAAACAGAATTCTACCTACATTACTATCAGCTTGTCTTGCTCATAAAACTAGCAAACCTAATTAGAGACGGGGAGAAAAACTTATTGACCAAATCCCCAAGTATTTTACACCCAAAACTACTGAAGACCAGTTGTTCCTTTGTGGAAAATATTTCTGAGAACGACATTCTCTAAAAGCAGCCAAAAAGGACTGGAACTTCAGCTTTTAATTGGTGCATTACTTCAAAACAGTTTATTCAATTCTCAGTACAACAAAGATATTAGCCATAAGTTCATAACCAACAGCTGGGGGTACAAGCACTGTATCAAATTGAGTTCAATGATCAAATGATTTCAGTGATGCTTAAGACAATATGAATAATTCGTAGAAAACTGAAAAATTATTAAGGCATTAAGCATGGAGCTCCTATAAAAAAGGAATATCTTATGTAATATGGAACAAAAATGGAGGAAAAATAGACATAAAAAAAAAAAACAAAACAGATTTATATGGTTTCAGAGCGTGCAGCTTCAAGCATCCACATATGCATCAACGTTCATGGTTGATAGCCAAAATCTAGATCAGCTATGTTTAATAGGATGACAAAATGTATAAACTGCCATCTAAAAATAGATTGATGCAGCATTGTCTTGACATGTTAACAAGGCATAACTGCACAGGGCCTCCTAACATTAGAAAACCACATCACGAGTGCACATTCCTCATTTGGTCATGCCATGGGATGAGAACAATAAAAGTGAGTTCATATCAAATTTGAACTTCTATGCTACGCTCATAGTAAGGCATGGAAGAATCTACCACATAAGATGACCTCAATAGAAGTTTCTTTAGAGCTCAAGCAGGGATGCATTGAGGAAAATAGATTCTCCACAAAGCAATATTCCTAACAAAGAAATTAACTTTCCTACCTAGCTAAGGATTTCTGCACTTTTATGGTCCATCTTTCTAGCCTCCCTTATATGAATTATAGACAGCATGACACCTATCAGCATTACATCCTTGGAAGCATCTAGTAAAAATGTTACTACTTTTGTCTATTTCACCATGATGAATTGTGAGAATCCCTAGCAGCTTCTTATTAACTAGTTGTTATTCCTGATTTCTAGATGAAGTCATTGATTATTATCTTCAAGGAGGCAAACACCTTGTAATGTTTTTTTTACTCCAGCCAAAGCCATAATCGTTTCACTGTTTGCACAGAAGATATCCAAAAATATACTCTACCAAAGGTTTTTAAAAAAAAGGTTAAAAGGGTTCTCACTTCTCAATAGTATAGAAAGCCAAACATGACAAGGAAAGATATAGTTCACAGAGACAACATATGCCAAAGGTAAGCTAACTCCATACTCCCAAAAAAAGAAAAAAAAAAATAGGCAACCACTTGAAACAGAAATTCCCCAATTTACCAGCCATGATGTCTCATTCTGAAAGGCTGGCTTAATATCCAAGTTCTCAGGCCGAACGAATTGCTGAACAAGAGCCATCTTCTCAGAAAGTTGTTCATCAAGCTTTACATCATCTGGAAGTGAAGCAAACACACGGGTAAATAACTTTGTCATAACATACTTCTCCAATCCCTGTATTAGGAAAAGAAAAAAAAAAAAAAAGTAAATACATCAACCCAAGGTGAAATTTTTTTCCCTTAAAACAAATTACCTAATGCAAGATAATAAGTTAAAATGACTTACTTCACCAGCACTGTCCAACTCCTCCTCTGAACATCCAGCCCAAAGCGGATGAGCTCGAAAAGCAGCTTCCATGTTGGCAAAGAATGCCTGTACGGCCGCACTATCCCTTTCGGGTTCAGGAGCATTGTTGGAGAACGAAACTATGAAACTGTAATATGGCGACACGAACGAAACTCAGAAAGTCAAAACCCTGAAACGATTGCCTAAAATGGAACACCCCAATCCTTCTTAAATTAAGTTCGATTGTCAATTAATTAGACAAATAAAAAAAAACAGCTTCCACATCGGGATTTTTACTTAATTTGAAGCAATCAACTAATAAATTTAAATAACAGACCAAATATATTTATAAACAATCAATAATCACTTCCGATTAGTCGAAAATCACGTTCAATCATAAGTCTACGCATAGATTTAAAGATGAACATTTAAAATGAGAAAGAGAGGGAGCGACCTTTTGATAGATTTGACGAAATCAGCAGCGGAAGGCTGGCGCATACGCTCTAGAAAATCTTGCAATCCTAAGAAAACGTCGGCGTTCTCCATTTACGGTAACCGCCGTCCGATTGTTTGACAGTCGCTTAGCTGACGTTGATTAGAGAGGAGACAGAGAGAGGGCCTTTTCCTTAGGGGAGAAGTCTTCTAGAATGAGAGGAGTGCGTGATTGAAGGTGCAGACGCAGTTGCAGACAACCAAAAAAAAAAAAAAAAAAAATCAGTTATTATTATTATTTTTTTTTACTTTAGAAAATTAAAAATAATAATCATAATGAAATTGGGCTCTGTTCTTTTGGGTCTCTGTTAATATTTAATCTATGCTAATAATTACCGTTCTCTCCATCACACTTGAATTTATTAATTTATTAAAAATATTTTTTTACGTAGGGTAAATATTAAATTCAGAGTAAATTTCATTGTTGGTCTCTCAATTTTTATGGTGTTTTTATTTTGGTAATCTAAAATAAAATTCTTACAATTTCATCACCCAATTTTTAGAAGTTATTTTAGTCACTCAAGCATTAAATCTCTAATAAAAGTTAATTTAATTGGTCGCTTTTATTTTGTCACCCAAAAATATTTTTTTAAGTATTGACTATGTAAAAAAATTATAGAAATTAAAATAATACACAAAATTGTCAATTTGTATTTGTTTATCTCATTACCGAAAATTCTAAATATCTTTTATAATACTAAAATTTTAAATTTCAAAATATCATAATAATTTTAATAATTTTCTTAAGATGATATTCAATTGATTAAGGGTAATTGATGGCATCAATAAAGTACTTTATCTTTTCTTTTCTTTTTTTATTTAATGAATATGACTATACAAATCGAGGGAAAAAATTAACAAATACACTTCGTAGGCAATAAAGGACAAGCTTCATCAATACAATAAAGACTTCAGTTTCAACATTAATAGAACATTATGGCACGTTGACAATTGACACCGTTACAACTCAAGCACAACATATATAGAGTGATAATAAGCATTTAATACTATATGAAAATCAACTCTGAATGGCTCAAAGCGGTGTGCAAAATCAGGAAAACCATCCCTAATTGCAAAAACAATACTACATGCATAAGCAACACTAAAACACGTATTATAAGAGCATAAAAAATTCTAAAAGTGAATATTTATTGAACAATAGAAAACAAACAAAAAAAAAGTATAAAACTTAAACAACATGGGTCCAAACTAACTCATGAAATAATTTATTATTCTAAAATACTTTCAAAAATTTTTTTTGACAAAGTACATTATTTGAATGCATTTATAACTTAAGCTCTAAATTTTAAACTTGGATCATCTCGAATGATTAGGTACGATGTATTCTTGATGCTCTCAATTGTAGTTTTCCTCTTTTTACTAAAAATGAGATAAAAATACCATGAAAATAATGTGGTAAGGTTTAGATTACCATTTACTCTCTTTACTCAAAAAATGAACAAATTAATCTTTATAATGAGAAATCAATCTTTCCATTAAAATTTAGTCTTTATACATAAGAAGTAAAATTTAGTCTTTATACATAAGAAGTGCGTCTCTATTTAGTTATTCTAACAATTACACCAATTTTAATACCAAGACTAATTTTATTTATATTTTTAATAGAAAAGACAAAATACAATTCAACTCAAATGGAATTAAACACAAAAAAATAAAATGGCACATAAAATTAGACAAAAATATTGATACAATGATGTAAAGTTCTCAACTGTCTGCCTTCTATATAAATAACAAGCGTGTAACATTGCAAGATCAGCATATCACTTGCAACCTATTTTACAAACCTTTCTCCATAAATATAACCACATACATTAGGGTTTTCCTTTTGGAGTTTGGACCACCATTTTTGCACCTCTTAAATTACAACATTACCTTAATAATTCTAAAGTATAAATACAATCATCTCTCCTATCAAACCCCAAAATGAAAAGAATGGGAATATATGTTGAAATGCTACTATCATAATATGCTTTTCTGATTAAAAAAAGTGATTTCTATCTTTAATCTCCATTTCTTTCCAATACGATTTCGTGCAAATGTTGTAGGAGATGGGTTTGCAGATATGTATTGAAACCAGATGCAATGTTTTTCTCCTACTTCGCTGGACGAAATCTGCTTTCTCGATCATCAAACCACGAATGTTTGATCTTGTTTACCGCAAGAAAAGCTCACTATCCGAATTAATTTAGAGTGAAGTGTTCCAAACCGCATCATCTCCTTCACCACACCTTTCGTGAACGGTTTTGAGCTTCTCGACGGATTTGCAGATTCCACTGCAGCTCCAGTCGAAAGATGCAACACAGACATTACCTGCTTGTGCCTTCCACTCACAATCTGTGGAACAGGAAACAAACAACGAGTTAAAACAGGAAGAAGACCGAAATAGCAAAAAGCGTTAAGCTTTGACTCAATCCAAATGAAATTATCGTATTAAGCATTAATTGAGATTTAGGATTGAGGTAAGAGTTTTTGGAATGTAGATATGTAGTTCGACACAAGATTTAAAGCATTACCTGGTGGAGTCCCACAGCACATATTCCTATCATCTATGTGCTCAACCTCAAGTCCAATAAACCATGCCCCGAGGGACACATCTTCATTAGCATACTTGTGCAATATAGGCCTGCAATCATTCAGAATCACTCGGAATATTAGCGATACCTCTTTTAAAAGATTATTATCAGATACAGAAACCAGAAGAGTAAAGGATATAAATTTGATCAGCATTTTAATAAGCTTGGGAATTTTAATGGACTTATGCAAGATTACAAAAGATTAACTCTATGCTCAAAGTGATAAACAAGGGCTGATTAAATAA
The DNA here is from genome assembly GCF_025698485.1 of Gossypium arboreum. Taxonomy (NCBI): domain Eukaryota; kingdom Viridiplantae; phylum Streptophyta; class Magnoliopsida; order Malvales; family Malvaceae; genus Gossypium; species Gossypium arboreum. Next base: position 136,890,644 of record NC_069075.1, read on the forward strand.
ACTGAAAGAAAAATTGAAGACAGAGAGAAAACTTAAGTCAAGGGGATGTTTGCAAGGCATTGCCAAATGGGCACAAATACAAGGACTATGAAAATTAAATCAGAACCCTCAATTACGCAAAGTAATATAAACAAAGAACAGGCTACTCCAAGACAAAAATCAAATATCTTACTGGTTTATGGAGATGTAGGTTGCTAGCTCCTTTGAAATTGCATATATCTGACCAGTTGCATGTCGGAAGTATTTGTTACCCTCTTCTCCAAATTTCCAGTACTCTGGTTCATGGTACTTAACATTCCTAATGAACATAAAGGAAAAGAACAGAAGTTATATAACAAATTTGCAGGAGGGAGCAAAGCAAATTGAAAAAGTAATATTATGAACAATAAAAAGGTCATGGGGGAAATTACTTGCTAGAAAGAACAGGTCCAGATTTCATGCACCCTATATAGACTCGGGGCTTGGAACGGTGACGGCCAAGGGTAGTACCTAGCATACCTAGGAGAAAATAAGCATAAGAAATTCATCATGCAAAACAACCAAGTTTTTTCTTCATCATTATGATGGTGTGATAAACTGTTTAAGATAAACAAAAGAGATGGAAAACCAACCAAGATTAACATGGACATCATCATCCACCTTGACATAGAACTCAGCATCCCATTTTGCAACTGCAGTAGAAAAGAAAATTTTTGTTTTTGCTGATAATTCGTGATATCCTTCAACATGCTCCTGCATTTTAAGATTGAAACCAGATATCAGTAAGAAATGCTTGAATATCTCACAAGACTATCCAAAACTTATAGGAGTGCTTTCTAACCAGTCTAAAAAAATCCTTATGCTGAGCCTCCTCAGAATCAATAGCTCGATCTAAAATGCTGTTAGATGTTGCACTGGATCAAACAACGTATATACAACTTATGTTAGTTCAAATATGTACTTCATATTTATCCCATGCTGATCACAGTGTAACAAATGTCATTTGCTTAACATTGCCATTTCTTTGGTTAAACAAATTTCAGTTCAAACTAAAGTTTTATCGGTAAAAGTACCATAGAGGTCCTTGTATTAGGAGTTAGAATGCATTTTGCCCCCTCTACTCAAAAATGGCAAATTAGTCCCTATATTTAGATCAAAGAAAAGATTGGTATTTTCTATTACTTATTCTATTAAAAACCAGAGTGACTAATAGAATAACCAAAAAATGACAAGTGGCATGCCAGTTGACCTCATGCTAAGGTACAAGGGACCAGTTTTTAACAGGAAAGTTAAGAGGAAATTTTTAGCCAATGACCAATTTGCTCTTTGATTTAATGTATAGGGACTAATTTGCCCATTTTTTGAGTATAAGTGTCAAAATACAATCCGACTTCTAAGTACAATGGCCTCCATGTCACTTTTACCAAGCTTTCTCTTGCGTGAAATGATTTACCTATGGCCGATCATGAAACGAATGACGATCCCCTTCTCACGCTCCAATTGAATAAGCTTTTCCCCTACTCAAACATTAACATACGAATTCATTAAATACTAGCAAACTAATTGATATTAAAACCTCAAAAGGTTATGGAAAAATATGGAACCTTGTGGCATCCAAGTCTCCCGGACAGAATCGCGCCGTCGCCTACTACTAAAAGCAGTATTGATTCCAATGACCATGAACACCTTCTTCCTAGGTGGACGATCGCGAGTCAAGGTTGAAACAACTTTAGATGCCTCCCCATTGTCCATTTCCTGAGAATTACGAGAGGCAGCTAACTGCATCTCTAGCATTGCAACCGACTTGTCTAGAGATCTGTAAGGCCTCATGAAAGATCATAATATTTTACAAACAAATTAGCTAAAAAGTAAAAACAAAGGTTAATCTTAACTGAAATAACAAGAACCCAATTCTGTACTCACTGAATTGCTTCATGGGTTTTCAAAACTTCACCCATTACATCATTATCTTGTCCAGGCGTCTGTGTAAACATGGTAAAAAAAACTTCCTTTTATTTAGAAATACAAATTTCGTTTTCAAAAAAGTAAAAGTAAACAAGAATAACAAAAAAAAAAGAAAAAAAGAAACACATACTTTCTTAGTATCGCAATCACCGGAGACAATCTGCAACTCCTGCTCACGTCGGCGTTGTGATAAAAGTTGACCGTTAGATTCAGGTGGGACCCACAGCCTGTAACCAAAATCCAATGGCTAGAAATACATCAAAGAAGAAGAAGAGAAAAACTCCATCCCAACAATTAGAGAGGAAACAAACACTGACCCAGTTCATCAATCTATCTAAAGAAAAGAAAAACACAAGGAATGAAATGAAATTTGAAAAACCAAAAAGATTTATATATATAGAGAGAGAGAGAGAAGGGGGGGACCTGTTACTGAAGAGAATCCCAAGAGTGAAGAAGGAGAGACAGATGAATGGGATCCAATTAAGGGAGATCTTCTTGGGACTACGGTGTGGCTTCATGGCCGAAAGGGTAGAGAGAGAGGCGGAGCTGTCGATAATGTAAAAAAGAAACTGAGATATTCAATATTTGAAACGAAGAAGAAGATTCAAAGTTTTTATAGTTGTGTTAGGCTTGTCAAAGTTCATTTCATAAAGGGTGATTGGATTGGATGAATGGAATATCGTAAGACTGTTACGCGCGTTGGACCGTCAAAAAGAATGATAGGGAAAACAAAAATTAGGCATTAAAAAAAGGGAAATTTGCCGCATTAGTATTTATTAAGGTTTTCAACTTTGAACTTTCCGTCGTGCTTTGGCCCCCTCCGTGTTACTCACGTGCACGCCAGTCACGCCACCTGTCTTCAATCAAACACTGTACATGGGCCGACTTGTTTTCTCCTTGGATTTTAACCCGAATCCTGTTGGTTTTTCTTTTCATCCATCACCACAGTTAATTTGGTTTCCAAATTTTGTCTGATTTTGTAAATAATAATTTTAAATCATTTTATTTTATAAAATATATTACAATATTAAAAATATATTGATTGGACTCGAGTTTGAAAGTTTAAATTTATCTCATATTTTATAAGAGTTTAATTTTTTATAATGATTTATTTAATTCTTCAATTTTATAAAAAATTATTTTAGCTTTTATTTAATTTTTAATTTTTTTAATTTTTAAACTTATATTTTTATCAAATCACTCTAAAATTGATTGAAAAGTTAATTTTTTCTAACTTTCTTGATGTGATATACATGTGGATAACACATCAGCATTCAATTAAAATTTTAAAATTATATCATTCATGTGACAATGCACATGTATGCCACATCAACAAAGTTAACAAGCATTAACTTTTCCATTCATTTTGAGTGATTTAACAAAAAAATACAAGTTTAAGCTAAAAACGAAAAATTAAATAAAAATTAAAATGATATTTTTATAAAGTTGAAAAGTAAATCCAAGCTTATTTTTTACCTAATATTTTTTCCTAACTTTCTCAAGTATTATGTATAACATATATTTATAAAAGATTATGCTTTGAAGTTTATGATTTTCAAGTTGAAATTTTAAGAAATGCTAATATAATTTTAAATTTATTAATTGATTTTTATATATTACTTTGTAAAATATAATTTTTATTATTTTTAATTGAATTAATGTTTAATTGGTTGGTGACTTTGATCAATCAAAACTCATAATTTCCGTCTTATCCATTTATATTTTTAGATTTACCAAAACATAAATATATATAAATAAGAAAATAAATTTATATTATTTTATTGTTGAAAAAGTTATTACGTTAACGGTGGGTTTTAAAATTCCATTTTTTTTCTACAACAAATTATTAGAGCCACGTGGGGCCACATCATGTGAAATGACAAGAGTCGTCCGTATTTCTTTCATTACTAATTAACGGATTTGCTTTTTAATGACAGTATTGGTAATTCACCTTTTAATATTAAATTAATATTAAATAAATAATAAAAAAGGGTTAAAAATAAAACAATCTCTGCAATAAAAATAAATTTTTTCCAAAATTATTTTTACTATTGGGTAAATCGACTATTGATTATTATATTTGGAAAGATATATTAGGTTGGGTCAATGTTATTTTAATCACTAAACGTAATAGTAAAACACCTAAAATTTGTTCTAGAAGGAATTTGAGATATGTGGAGATTGATTATTTATTTATAATCGTGAAATGAATGAAAATAATTTTAATAGAAACGAAACTTCGTTTAACATAATAAAAAAGCAATGAGTAGCTTTGAGTAAAATGAGATGTTTAAAGACTTTGTCAGCCTTATTATAGCCTTTGATATTTTCTCTGCAATTTCTTACATCCCAAAAGTCCCGCCTACCTTAACGAATTCATTTGCAATTTCTTTGCAATTTAAACACTTTGTCCACTTACCAAATAAAACTATATATCTTATGAAAAATTCGAAATTCCTTCCCAAATTTAGGAAAGTTTAGTGAAACTTAATAAATAGTTTCTTTTTAAAATACATGTGAGATTCGGACTTTGAAAATAATTGTAAATGAATCTCGGTATTTATGGGAAAAATGTTGTCAAATTATAACATCTTCATTCGCGTCGTTAGGAGTATAACTAAAGGGGCTAGCAAAACCCCCAGTCTAATTTTTTTTAAAATTTTTAAATTAGTAAATGTAAAATTATACTTTAGATCCCTAAAATTGATAAAAATTTGATTTAATTATTTAAAAATTATAAAGATATAGGTCATTCAAATGTTAAAATTGTATTTTTACTATTGTAAAATTTAAAATTTAATTTTGGCACCTTAAAAAATTTTTTGTCTTTACCCCTTCATGTCGTCATGACATTGTTCATCATCGCAACATCGGGAAGATTTTCGTTATGATGTCACCGGCTGACTTTAGTAAATACCTGCAAACTGTTCAATAAATACAAGATACATCCCACAAATTGATACTCAATTGACAAGATTACAAATACTCGAGCATGAGGATTGTTATACCTCCTACTTCTAAATACTTTATGCCATAGAGAGAGGTTTGCCACGATCCGTTATATCAAATCCAATTTCAATAATATTTCCAACTTCTCCAATTTACTAATTTCAAATCAAACAATCTAGCTATTAAAAACTCAGGTGACATTCTCCTAATTGTGTTGCTTCTTTCTTCCATACTAGTATGATATTGACATCCTTCAAATTTTAAACCTTATTTGTGATAAAAGTCAAGTTCATGTCAAAACAATTTTCATGGTTAGTTAAAGGAATTAAACTTTTTTCATGTCAAAATTCCTCACTTCAAGCCACTACTCATGGACTTGACTTGAATGGAATTTACCTTTATTTTTTGTTAAATTCTGAGAATAGTCATTGTATATATCTATTTCTACTAATTTAGTCCCTCCACTTTTATTTGCTTAAAATTAATCTCCTTATTTTTCGATTTGTTCATTTTTAGTTGCTCACTTAACTTATTCCATTAACTATGTTACAAAACTATCTTCTTTAACTTTTATACCTTTTGTCAGTTTGATCTCTACTATTTTTATTTTTCTTTAATTATTAAAATTTAAAAAAAGTTATAAATTTTTCTCATACGTGCCAACTAATTAAAAATAAAAAAATAAATAAAATTTACTGTTAATCATTACTACTAGAGCTTTTAACTTGTAATTCTTATTTAGCAACAATAAGTATCGTGTATATTAAGTAATTTACATTATAAATAATTTAACTTAACCTCAACTTTTAAATAGATTATAAAGATTTGATTTAATCAAAACACATCATTTAACTTTAATTGTTAACAACTCGAGTCACTTATAATAATTCTATTAACTATTTTAATAAAATAATTGCATCCATATTTCTACTTTGCATGTTTTTAGCATACAAATAAATTAATACTTAATTGGAAATTTATTTTTAAAGTTCGATTAGGTGACAAGATAGAATTTCATTTTTTTATCTTTTATTGTTAGTGTCAATCGCATTATTAGGATAATTAAAAAATTAAAGTAAAGTTCTTGATTTTTTTTTTATAATCAGAAATAATATTTAAAAAAATTCATAAAAATTGAAGAATAACCTTCAATGAAAATGGTACTCTATCAAGTTTCAAGAATCAAGACCTCGCACCAAAGAAGGTTGTGAGTATCTGGAAATCGAAGGAAACCATGCAAAAAATCAAAGGACATGAAGACTTTCTTTCCTTTCTTCTTTCATGATTTCGTTTTTTTAGAGAAAGGAGAGTGGACATTTTGTTTGTTAGTTTTGTTTATTAGAGGAAACAATGAGAGTTGAGAGAATATGAAAGAAGTAAGAAGAGTTGGAAGAGAGGGGTTTTTCTAAAGTTTATTATCGAGAAAATTAGTGTTTTATGTTGGGTATGGGTCCCACTATATGGGAAACTCATAATTTTTGCCACATTTTATTGTCTCTTCTTTTTGGTTTTATCAAAAGCCAATTTTTTGGCCTTTTAACGTGGGAGTGGGCAGAAAGTTTTTTTTTTTTGTGTGTGTGAGAGCCAAAAATCTCAAATTAAAACAGAGAGAAAAGAGAGAAGAAAAATTTCAGTTTTTAAAGTTTGGTGCAGCAGTGATCAACTCTTCAATCAAAGGTTCATCTGTGGTTCGATTGAGCTGATTTTTGGACAGCAGTTAGGCGATAAGGTGTTCTTGACTTTTACGGTCGGATTTTTCATCCGAGCCTTGTAGCGTCAGAATTACCCATTTTTCAGCAGCTGCATTTTTTGGTGATGTTCTCTCATTTTTCTCTCTTTTGCTAAAGATTACATATTGTTAGCCTTGTTGGAGTTGAATGCTTGTTGTAGGCTTGATATTATGATCTTGTAGTTGAACATTTGATGATAGTGGAGCTCTTGATCGGACTCTAAAGTCCCGTGGTTTTTACCCTTAATTTAGAGGGGTTTTCCATGTAAAAATATCGGTGTCTCTATTTATTTTTGTTGTGGTTGCATTAGTTGATTTGTGGTTGATTAAGGTTGCTAGAGAACATATCTTGTGCTATTGTGCTTGCCATAATTTTTTTGACAGGAGTTATAGGGAGAGAAAGAACACCGGTTGTGCTTTCGCTTTGTTTCGGTTGTTCGGTTTCTTCCCAACAAACTGGTATCAGAGCTTAGTTATTGTGTCAGATAATTATGGAAATTAATACGAGCAAGATGATTATGTTGAATGGTACAAATTATCAACTTTGGCGGAATAAAATGAAGGATTTGTTGTTTGTAAAGGCTTTGCATCTTCCAGTCTTTACTACTCAAAAACCCGATTCGAAAAGTGATGAAGAATGGGAATTTGAGCATCAACAAGTGTGTGGCTTTATTCGGCAATTTGTTGAAGAAAATGTTTACAACCACATTAATTAGGAGACACATGCTCGAACATTGTGGGAGAAGCTTGAAAGCTTGTATGCTTCGAGGTCGGGCAATAACAAGTTGTTTTTGCTGAAGAAAATGATGGTGCTGAAATATAAAGAAGGAATGTCTATAGCTGACCATGTTAATGAATTTCAGAGTGTGATGAATCAGTTGCTTGGTATGGGTGTCAAATTTGATGACGATATTTTAGGACTTTGGTTGCTTGCTACTCTACCAGACTCTTGGGAGACCTTTCGGGTCTCGCTCATTATTTCTGCCCCACAGGGTATTATTACTTTAGATTTGGCTAAGAGTGGTGTGTTGAATGAAGAGGTTAGAAGAAGATCTCAGGGTTCTACATCACAGTCCGAGGTGTTGGTTATTGAAAACAGGGGGAGAAACAGAGACAAAGATGGAAAGGGTAGAGATAAAAGCCGAAGCAAGTCAAGATCGAGATACAAGAATCTTGAGTGTCATCATTGTGGTAAGAAAGGTCATATCAAGAAATATTGCTTCAAGTGGAATAAAGAGAACAAAGGTGGTGGTGATAAACACGATCGGAATGACGATAAAAAATTCGAGCGTGTTGCTACTGTTGCTTGTGAAGATCTATTAGTTATTTGTGATGAGAATTTGGTCAACCTAGCATGCGACAAGACCAGTTGGGTGATTGATACTGGTGCATCACTTTATGTCACGTCGAGGAAGGAATTCTTCACATCTTATACTCCTGGTGATTTTGGGGTATTGAAGATGGGTAATGCCGGTTTGGTTTCGGTTATTGGTATGGGAGATGTTAGCTTGGTGAGTAACAATGGAACAAAGTTAATTCTCAAGGATGTCAGACATGCACCGGATATCCGTTTGAATTTGATTTTTGCAGGAAAGCTTGATGATGAGGGATTCTGTAACACCTTCAGTGAAGGGCAGTGGAAGCTGACTAAAGGCTCCTTGGTTGTGGCTCGAGGAAAGAAGAGCTCAAATTTGTACTTGATGCAAGCTTTGACTTCTCGAGAGAAGGTGAATGTGACAGTGAATGACAGCTCAACTGAGTTGTGGCATAAACGACTCAGTCAAATGAGTGAGAAGGGGCTTAACTGTTTAGCGAAGAATAATCAACTTTCGGGTTTAAAGAATGCTACACTGAAGAATTGTGCTCATTGTCTAGCAGGAAAACAGAGAAGAGTTTCATTTAGAAGCCATCCTCCTCATAGGAAATCAGAGTTGCTAGAGTTGGTCTATTCATATATTTTTGGTCCGATAAAAGTAAGATCACATGGTGCTGCACTTTATTTTGTAACTTTCATTGATGATTGTTCAAGAAAGCTATGGGTTTACACTTTAAAGTCTAAAAATCAAGTCTTTGAGGTGTTTAAACAGTTTCAAGCATCAGTTGAAAGGGAAACTGGGAAGAAGTTGAAGTGCATTCATACTGATAATGGTGGCGAGTACACAGGGTTGTTTCATGAGTATTGTCTACGACAGGGAATCAGACATCAGAGAACACCACCAAAGACTCCACAGTTAAATGGGTTAGCTAAAAGAATGAACCAAACATTGATTGAGAGAGTCAGATGTTTGTTGTCAGATGCAAAGTTGCCAAGATCGTTTTGGGCTGAAGCTTTGAATACAGTGACACATGTGGTAAATCTGTCTCCTAGTGTTCCTTTGAAATGTGATGTGCCAGATAGAGTTTGGTTTGGTAAAGACGTATGATCACCTACGTGTGTTTGGTTGTAAAGCATTTGTTCATGTTCCAAAGGATGAAAAATCCAAGTTGGATGCCAAGGATCGACAATGCATTTTTATTGGTTATGGTCTAGATAGTGAGTTTGGTTATAGACTCTATAATCTAGTTCAGAAGAAACTCGTGAGAAGCAGAGATGTTGTCTTCATTGAGGATCAGACCATTGATGACATTGAAAAGACGGAGAAAATGGATTCACAAGGTAGTGGTGACTTGATCGATGTGAATCCGGTTCCCCTAGACTCTTCATCAGATCCTATCCAGGATGATGTGCATGGTGATGTTAGTGGTGACCATCAGACTATAGGTGACTTTGATACTCCCATGGATGATGTTGTGAATGATCAACAACATGCACCTATAACTCCACCAGCAGTTCCACTTCGAAGGTCTTCTAGAGATCGACGATCTTCTGTCAGGTATTCTCCTGATGAATATGTTCTTTTGACTGACGGGGGAGAACCTGAATGTTATGAAGAGGCTATGGAGAGTGAATGCAAAGATCAGTGGGTTGAAGCGATGAAAGACGAACTTCAATCCTTGCATGAGAACCATACCTTTGAATGGTGAAACTACCTAAGGGCAAAAGAGCTTTGAAGAATCGGTGGGTTTACAGGTTGAAGCAAGAAGAGAAGTCTTCATATCCACGATACAAAGCTAGATTGGTCGTCAAGGGTTATACTCAGAAAAAGGGGGTTGATTTTGAAGAAATATTTTCTCCAGTTGTGAAGATGTCCTCTATAAGAACTATACTGAGTTTGGCAGCTTGTTATGACTTAGAGGTTGAACAAATAGATGTGAAAACTGCTTTTCTTCATGCTGACTTGGAAGAAAAGCTTTACATGGAGCAGCCAGAGGGTTTTGTTGCACAAGGGAAAGAGGACTATGTGTGCAGATTGAAGAAGAGCTTGTATGGTTTGAAGCAAGCTCCAAGGCAATGGTACAATAAGTTTGAGTCTGTTATGGGGGAGCAATACTACAAGAAGACTACTTCTGATCATTGTGTATTTGTTAAGAGATTCTCTGGTGATGATTTTATTATTCTTTTGCTCTATGTTGATGATATGCTTATTGTTGGTCAGAATGCTTCTAGAATTGAGAAGTTGAAACAAAAGTTGAGTAAATCCTTTGCAATGAAGGATTTGGGGCTAGCAAAGCAAATTCTTGGCATAAGATTGATACGTGATAGAAAGGCTAAGAAATTATGGTTATCACAAGAGAGGTATATTGAGAAAGTACTTCAAAGGTTTAGTATGGACAAAGCTAAAGCGGTGAATACTCCATTTGCTATGCACTTTAGATTGAATGTTAAGCATAGTCCTTCCACAGAAAAGGAGAAGGAAGAGATGCAGAAAATTCCCTACTCTTCAGCCGTGGGTAGTTTGATGTACGCAATGGTTTGCACGAGACCAGACTTGGCTTATGCCGTTGGTACAGTTAGTCGGTTTCTTTTTAATCCAGGCAGAGAGCATTGGAATGCAGTGAAGTGGATTATGAGATATCTTCGTGGCACTTCCAACATGAAACTTTGTTTCGGCAATGAGAAACCTATTCTTGTTGGATATACAGATTCAGGCATGGCCGGAGACATTGACTCGAGGAGATCTACTTCAGGTTACTTAATCACTTATGCAGGAGGAGCTGTGGCATGGCAATCGAGACTGCAAAAGTGTGTTGCATTGTCCACTACCGAATCAGAGTTCATTGCAGCAACCGAAGCGTGTAAGGAGATGCTTTGGATGAAGAAGTTTGTGCATGAGTTTGGTTTTACTCAGGAGAAGTATGTCCTGTATTGTGATAGCCAGAATGCTATTCATCTTGGTAAGAACTCAACTTTTCATGCTAAATCTAAGCATATTGATGTGAGGTACCATTGGATACGAGATGTTCTTGAAGCTAAGCTATTAGAGCTTGAGAAGATACACACTAATGATAATGGTGCTGATATGTTGACGAAGGCCTTACCAAGAGGAAAGTTTGAAGCATGTTGTTTGACCTCCGGCATGGAGGCATTCCCCACATAGTTGGAGGGGGAAATTGGTTGGGTATGGGTCCCACTATGTGGGAAACCCATAATTTCAGCCACATGTTATTGTCTCTTCTTTTTGGTTTTGTCAAAAGCCAATTTTTTGGCCTTTTAACGTGGGAGTGGGCAGAAAGTTTGTTTTTTTTTTGTGTGTGAGAGCCAAAAATCTCAAATTAAAACAGAGAGAAAAGAGAGAAGAAAAATTTCAGTTTTTAAAGTTTGGTGCAGCAGTGATCAACTCTTCAATCAAAGGTTCATTCGTGGTTCGATTGAGCTGATTTTTGGACAGCAGCTAGGCGATAAGGTGTTCTTGACTTTGTACGGTCGGATTTTTCATCCGAGCCTTGTAGCGTCGGAAATACCTATTTTTCAACAGCTGCATTTTTTGGTGATGTTCTCTCATTTTTCTCTCTTTTGCTAAAGATTACATATTGTTAGCCTTGTTGGAGTTGAATGCTTGTTGTAGGCTTGATATTGTGATCTTGTATTGAACATTTGATGATAGTGGAGCTCTTGATCGGACTCTAAAGTCCCGTGGTTTTTACCCTTAATTTAGAGGGGTTTTCCATGTAAAAATACCGGTGTCTCTATTTATTTTTGTTGTGGTTGCATTAGTTGATTTGTGGTTGATTAAGGTTGCTAGAGAACATATCTTGTGTTATTGTGCTTGCCATAATTTTTTTGACAGGAGTTATAGGGAGAGAAAGAACACCGGTTGTGCTTTCGCTTTGTTTCGGTTGTTCGGTTTCTTCCCAACATTTTAATCATGTAAGAATAAACTCATAATTAATTAAATAGTTAATGAACTCTAATCTAATGGTGATTAATATTAAGTTTTAGTGTTTTTAATTTCCTATAATTTTTAATAATGAGAATAAAAATAAAAGAGTAGGGTCAAATTGACAAAAATTATAAAAATTGAAGGACTCAATTTATGATTATACTTAATTTTTTAACAGAGTTGATGAAATAAATTGTAAAAATATAGAGACCAATTTTAAGCAAATATAAATATAATATTTATTTTTATCCAATTCATTCGGCAAGAAATGGAAAAAAAGTAAACTTATTTTACTTTTTGTTTATTATATACAATAAAAATATAATTTGAAATAATTTTAGTAACAATTGGTTTTAAACATATTCTAAAACATTTGTCACTTATTACATGCTGACACATCAGCATGATTTAATTTTGCAATCAAATTATTAGTGAAATATAAAAATTAAATAGATTAGTAAAAATAATTAAATATATTTTATTTAATACATACAATTGGTCCTCGCATCACACAAATATACAAACTAATATATATACTAGTTTGTATAATTGCGCCACGCAAGAATTAATTGTATCTATAAATTAAAGTATATTAACTAAACATTTATGTTTTTTTAAAACTATAATAAATTAGTTAATTAAAATATATTTAAAAACGTGTACAATTTAATAGAGAAGTTTAGTTTTATAAATTTGTTGGTTTACAAATAAAGTTAAAACATTAAAAATAAATGGTTTGGCCTACTTTGTAGTATATATTTATATTTGGGTATTTGTAATATATATTTTTAAAAATGACGTAATTTATATAAAAGTTAAATACACAATACTGAAATATAAAAAAATTAAATTATAATAAAAGAAAAACATATAAAGTTAATAAATGTTAAATTAAAATAATATAATTTTTAAAAGTGTTAAAAATAATATGGGTTGACCTAAAATAATATTAGATTAATCATTTATAAATATAGACAAATTTAAGTAAAATCAAATCAAATTTAAGTAAATATAAAATATATTAGTATTATATATATATATATATAAACTTGGCCCATCTTATAAACAACTTTTAGATGCAATTAGAGGTATGGATCGGGTTTGGGTCGAGCCTAAACATTATATTAATATATTTTATGCTTGTCTAAGATTGACCTAGCCTAAAACATGGGTTTAAAATTTTGGCGAAACCATATGCAAAAGACTAACCCAAGCCTATTTTATGCCGCCATATTATTTTTTAATTTTTAAAAATATTTGTATTATATTATTTTAATATTGACTAATTTTATACATTTTTTATTTATTGAATTTTTTATATAATCATCTTAACATTATTTTAATGTTTACTTTAGAGTAATATTATATATTTTGTATAGGTTTATTTTTTGGTGTATTTTAAATTACATAATATATAAAAATAACAAAATATAAATTATTATAAACTTAAAATGGGTCGGGGTCAGTCCTTAAATGTTCAAGTCTGAATCCAACCCATATTTTAAACGGGCTTGATTTTTTTGTCTAAGCCCATTTTTCAATCCTAATATTTTTACTTAAGACCTTCTAAATTTCGGACGAACTTTTAAACCTAATCGAATAACCCGACCCATAAATAGATCTATATGCAATCCATCAATATACCCACTTACCCTGGCTATAGACTCCTAAAGTTTGGGTCACAATTTTCCAACATAAATCTTGTACTAAAGGATTGTCCCATTTTAAAGAATTTGGTATAACAAAGTTGGATTTTCCATTTTAATTTTCAATTTAACCAAGTTTATCTTGAAGACGAAGTAATCAAACTAAAGCTCTCATAATAAAATAAACCCTCAGATATATATATATATATAGCATCAAATAAAGCTTTTCTTAGAGTCAAAGTATTTTATTATAATATTCTTAACTAAAAATAAAAAGACAAATTATCAAAATAGTCATTTTTTTTGCTGAATATATATTTTAGTTATTTATGTTTAAAATGTTACATTTTAGTCTTTGAGAGTTAATTTTTGTTAACGTGTAACGTTAAGTTGATGTGTACGTTAAATAATCATTTCTAATTAAATTTTAGATTAAATTATACAATTGATCTCTATATTTTTTCGTTTTGAGCAATTTATTTTTTATATTTTTGAACTTTTCTCTTTTTTTTTTCATTCTCTTATCCATCTTATTTCCTCCTTTCTTCATTTCTTTTAATGTAATTTTTTTATGTTTTCCATTTGTTAAAACTAGTCCCTATGCTTTTATTTTTGAATAATTTAAACTTAAATTTTTAATTCTTTATTTTCCTTTTCTTATTCCCTCTATTTTTCTCTCTTTTCATATTCTTCATTGCAGAAACATAATCTTTACCCACCAAATAAGCTAAGTCATTGTTTATTTCACATGATTTCTAAATTAAGTTTCACTAAAAAACGAATATCAATTATTCTTAATCAAATCTCGATTTTGAATACAACCTAATTTTGAAACTAAAATTGGATCTAACTAATCAATATAAAAAATCATATCCTTAATCAAATCTAAACATAAATTGAATTCTTTATAGTCAAAACAAAATTTTCCCGTTTCCAAACTTTTACATAATCGTGTAGATTACTTATTTCCCTTTCTTTTATTTTCTAACGAATAAAATTAAGCAAAACGATAAAATTGATTTAAATATTGTTGAATATTCCCAAGAAATCTTGATTGAAAGCCGAGTATAGATGAACCGAAGAGAGAAATGGAGCATTGAACCAAACTGGTTTGGGTAAATTTGAGGGCAAATTTTGTATGGCGGTCATTTTAGTCATTAAGAGTGTAGAGCTTGTTTGAAGAATCCGTGAAACAATGTAATTTCGAGAGGGCGAAAATGTTGTAGGTAAGATAAATAAGGTGGTTGTGGAGGTTGGTTGGGAGGTTAAGGAAACGGGCTCGGGAAACTTTGTTAAAGGTTGATTGCCATAAGTCACAACTAGCGAGGTATTCGAGTGGGACGAGCTTGTGGACTAGGTCATTGAGAGATCTAAACTGGTTCTTAAAGAGATGATGGATGATGATGTTTTGTAATTGTAGTGTGAGAATATGTTAAGCTAGTTTTATTTTGATTTCAGCTCTCACATTTTCTTTTTTCATGAACATAAAAAAAGTTTTAACAAATGAAAAATATAAAAAAAAAACTATGTTAAAAGAGATGGAGAAGGGAGGAAAACAGACGGAGAATCATAAGAGAATGAAAAATAAAAAAAAAAAAGTTAAAAAGAACATAAAAGAAAAAAAATTAAATTGCTCAAAACGAAAATATATGGGGACCAATTATAAAATTTAACCTAAATTTTTTGTTTGAAATGATGATTTAACGTGCTACGTCAGCTTACGGTTATACTATTAACGGCAATTAACGGCTCAGTGACTAAAATGTTATAACACATTAACCAAAGTAACAAAACGTAACATTTCAAATATAAGTGACTAAAATATAACCCGAGATAAATAAAAATGACTATTTTAATAGTTTATCCTAATAAAAATATTTTGATATTTTATTTTTTATTACGAAGATTTTTTTCATAACCCGTATTTTGAGATAAAAATATTTTAAATTTTATAATTTTATATTTTTAAATATTTTAATTTGCTGCAAATATATTTAAGCTGGTTTAATATTTTTTTGGAGCAAAAGTTTTCAACTATAATATTAAAGTTTAAAATTTTAAAATTATGCGCACTTAATTATCTAATTTATGTGTTAGCATTTGCCTATTTTTAATTTTTTTTCATCTGATGATTTTTTAAAAATAAAAATAAAAATAATATATATGTTTTTTTAAAAGTAAAATTTAACTAAAAAACTATAATAATTATTTGGTACAATTTTAAATGCGTGCATCCAGGAGAAAATGAGTCAAAATTACAGGTTTATTTTAGAAAGAAGAAGTATAATTAAACACGCAAATTTGAAAGCTTCAATTTGATTTTACTTGCGCTGTAGCGTGCCACGTAAATTTTCCATTTTTTAAATTTTAAATTTGAATATTTGATGATTTTCTTTTCTGTTATTTAATTTCCATTTTCACCCTTTGATATTCCGTTACACTAAAGAAAAAGTTTTTTTTTTGTGAAATTGCAAAAGGAACTCCACCATCATTTAAAGAATGAACTCTATAAGGGCATTTTGGATTTATAAAGAAAATATTAAAAAATTAATGTTACTGATACTGACACTTACATTTCTAACGTAAATCCTTTTAAATTTTATTACATTTTGCAAATTTTTATATGAGAGAAAAGGATTTAAAATTAAAAAAGGGAAAGAAGACAAACTATAACATTTATGAAAGCAGTTGGCAAGCTTTTTACAAACATAATAATTTTTAATAATATTATTATATAATTTATTTTATGTACTGATTATATTTTTCATTCAAATTTCATATAAAATTCCATTAAATTTTTGTCAGTTGATTTACTTATATAATTTTTTTGTAAAATAAAATCTAACTAAATCAATTACTTAAAACTTTAATAATCATTTTCCCACCCATTCCAAGACTTTCTCAATACATCACATTCTAAATTGACTCTTCTAGATAAGTTTAAATTATGTACCATGTTGTACGTTTTGTTCAACTTCTGAAATCTTAATAGTGTCTATAAAATTCTAAGATATATTTTAAATAAAGTGCATAATACTTAAATTAAGAATAATTATTTGATATATTATCTGTAGAGTTTTTAGACTCTACAAATAGATTGAGAACACGATAAATATTACATTGATTTATATTTATGTTTTTTTATAATCTATAACACTTGTCATATCATTAACCCATTTGTGAAGTTTAAAAATTTCCTCAAACGGTATATGAGATAATTTTCCTTAAAATATTAAACATATAGAAAGTTTACATTTTCGCTCAAGTAAATTATGTAGTTATTTAAATAAAGAAAAAAATTTGAGCAAAAATTTTATTAATTTAACCATAAAATATGAAAGATAGGATTAATTACTTTCATATATTTTAGGGTTTTTATAAAATAATATTAAAAATTAATTAATTATAAAAATAGGGTGGACAACAAATTAATTATAAAATTGGAAGAAAAAAGAGAAAAAGAAAACCGTAAATACAAAATAAAAGTAAGGGCAATAATGTCATAAGAAAGTCGGTTCCAGAATATAATTAATATATTCGAAAAATAAAAGTTGAAAGATGCTGAGTTTGCCCTAAGCGTCACCATATATAAAGCAGCGTGCTTCTCTCCTTTTCCTCCACAACCAAAATCCGCTATATCTAAAATAAGGTTCCAACCTCTGTTTTTCTTCACAAATTCCCAATCTAATCTCTTCCTCCCCTTCTTTTCCACATCTCATAGAAGGTATGATTTCTGTTTCTAATTACTGTTCTTATTTTTTTCTTATCGATGAATCTGTTCGATTTCATATAATATTTTATTCCTATCTGTTGATTTTAATCTTTCGTGTCTTTGTTCTAGAGCTGGATTTACTTATTTTTTCTGTTTTTGATTCGTTGTAGATCTATTTATAATTTTTCTTTTTAAGTCCCTATTTGTTTTGACTTAGAATGATCGGATCTATGTAGTTTGGTTCTTGTCAGAGCCATTATATTCTGATTTCTGAACTTGATTTTCTAATTTTTTATTTAGATGATTGTAAATCGGATGTTGAATCCTATGACTTTTTATTTTCTATTTTTATTATTTAACGTTGAATAAAATGTTAGTTATTTATTCTGATTTTGTGATATTTAATAATTTTTCATTAATATTTTGTTGAATTTACCTCGTCTTTAACACTCATTAATATGATTAGGAGGTTTATGGTTTCCTTTTTTTTTCTGTTTCTTTTAATCTACCCCTAATATAGCAAATCCTTTTTCCTTTCACATTTTAATCTTAATTTTGATAGTATCATTTCTTATACTAATATTTTGTGGATATCCCCCAATTGGAGGACCAAATATTGGAATCTGAAGGCATTTAGAAATCATAGGCTTTCGACCTTTATCAGATATTTAGTTTTTCTACTTTTGGATGTATATATGCAATATTGGAAAACGTAATTCCTTTTTCAGGTGTTGATTTTAATGAAATCAACTTTATGTTGATGAGCTGTCTACTGCTTATAGATTGACTATATGCTTTAACAGTTGCTTGGATTGACTGTATGTTTTTAACATCTTAATCACATACTAGAATTTGAAGCCATTTAAGATACAAAATAGGGTTTTGACCTTTAAGACTTAAGCATATATTGATTTTGTATGCTTTTGGATGTATACATGTTATATTGGAAATTGTAATGCCGTTCTTGGTTGTTGATTTTATTGGAAGTGACAATGTTGACGAACTTCTACTTATTGATTTTTATATGTTTTAACATTTTCCTGGATTAATTTTGTTGTTGAATATCAGAGTTGGCAGATTGCTCTGCTGTGTCGACAGTTTGTCAAAGTGGAGGGCATTAATTTTGAATCATCTTTTATGTCTGAACGGGCCTCTCTCTTTTTATCATCAATTGGTTTGCTCGGTGAATACTGTCCCACTTCTAGAAAAAAGGAAGGTATCTGCATGCATATTGAGGTCAGTAATACAGAAAAATTTGGTTGCCATTTTATGCGACCTATTCCAAGTTCAAGAAAGCAGTCTGGTAAAGGATTTCTTACCACAATTGGAAACACTAGTATCTGATCCCTCCTTTGTGATTACGTCTATTCCACAAGTTCGATCAAGATGGCTTTGCAGAATATTGGTGCTTCCAACAGTGATGATGCCTTTTATAGGTATAAGATGCCCAAAATGATAACCAAGATTGAAGGACGAGGAAATGGCATCAAGACTAATGTGGTTAACATGGTTGAGATTGCGAAGGCTTTGGCTAGACCTGCTTCTTACCCTGTAAAGTATTTTGGTTGTGAACTGGGAGCCCAATCCAAGTTTGATGAGAAGACTGGAACTTCACTGGTAAATGGTGCCCATGAAACTGCCAAGCTTGCAGGGCTTCTTGAGAACTTCATCAAGAAGTATGTTCAGTGCTATGGTTGTGGGAACCCAGAAACTGAGATAGTCATTACAAAGACGCAGATGATTACTCTTAAATGTGCTGCATGTGGGTTTATTTCTGATGTTGACATGAGAGATAAGCTTACAACTTTCATTCTTAAGAATCCACCTGAGGCAAAGAAGTCATCAAAAGACAAGAAGGCGATGAGGAGGGCTGAAAAGGAAAGACTCAAGGAGGGTGAGGCTGCTGATGAAGAGCTGAAGAAGATCAAAAAAGAGACAAAGAAGAAAGGTTCCACTACTACAACGAAGGTTGCAGCTGCCAAAGGTGGTGTGACCAAGAAGAAAAGTAAACATTCTGATGAAGATCACTCCCCTGAACATAGCCAGGCTGATGAGAATGAACGGGTTGCCGGTGATGATGACGACGACGATGTTCAGTGGCAAACTGATACTTCTCTTGCGGCTGCCCAACAACGCATCCAAGAGCAGTTGAGTGCTGTTACTGCTGATATGGTGATGCTCTCTACCGATGAAGAGAAGAAAAAGTCGGTTAAGAAGTCTCCCGAGCCTGAGACCAAGGTTCATGAGAATGGTGTTGGTGCTCATGATAAATTTGTTGATGAGATAAAGGAATACTTCAAGAAGGGATCGTCTCCAAATCAGCTTAAATCCTTCCTAGGTTCACTCACCGGAACCTCCAAAGAAGTCATGGATGCTCTATTTATAGCACTCTTCAATGATGTTGGGAAAGGGTTTGCAAAAGAAGTAACCAAAAAGAAGAACTACATTGCAGCAGCAGTAGCAGCAACCAAAGAAGAGCGATCTCAGGTGGTGCTCCTCAATTCTATCGAGTCTTTTTGCAGCAAGGCTAGCCCTGAGGCGGCGAAGGAGGTGGCATTGGTTCTTAAAGTGCTGTATGACGATGATATTTTGGAAGAAGAGTTTATCATGGAGTGGTACCAGAAGGGTATAGCTGGTAGCAATAAGGGTTCTCAGATATGGAAGAACCTCAAGCCCTTCATCGAGTGGCTCCAGACTGCCGAGTCTGAATCGGAAGACGAGTGAATCCCTAAGCTCTTCGTATGGTGTCTTTACCATGTTAAGCCTCTACTTCTAGTGCAATAAATATTAGCGTCGTCTTCTATTATATGTTTGTGTTTGGCTTTACTGTGTCGTGTTTCCTAGAATAAAAGACAGTGAGCGACATCCCGTACGTGCTCTCTGCTGTTCTGTGGTTTATTATGGTGTGAACTGGTCATTGTTTATTCCCCTAATGTGTTAACTGAGTTTACTGTTTTATATCTCTCTAGTTTTCTTTTTCTTTTTTATGTTATCTTAAACCGTCATTAAGCCTGGTTTAAATTTTCATGTTTTTAATTAATTATTTCTATAAAAAAACAATGTTTTGTTTGCAGCGACAGTTGTTTTCTTGCTATATTAACATTAATTTTATGATCGACATGAATTCAGGGATAAGAATGAGGAGAAAAGTTTGATTTAGTCCAAACTTTTAAAATGTTTGAATGAGAAAATTCTGAGATAAAAATAACGATTTCATTATAAGGTTGATAAAAATAACGATTTAATTTTTAAAGAAGTATGTTATAATTAGCTTCCTAATAATTAGTATCGATGAATTAAACATTGAACATATCCACTTTTAACTCTCTTAATTACTAAGATTTTGTTTCTTATTTCTTTTTGTTGAAGTTAATGCTTTTCAACTCAAAACTAAAACAGATCTTTAAAGACATTTTTTTCTAATTTTTTTATAATCGAATATATTTTGTGTAATATTTATTTTAGTACGTAATTATTTTTTTATTTCAAATATATGAAATTAAATTTATAATGTAATATATTGAAATATTAATAAACTGTTTTTATATTTTTATTAAAATATCGTTGTTATGGCCCAATTCAGCTTGGGCCCTTGAATAAAACCGAAATAAATAGTTCATTTTTGTTTACCAATTCAGACCCAAATTTTAAACCATAGCCTAAAATACAAACAGCGTAATACAAACATTTAAACTCTAGCCCAACTTTTAAGCCCAAACTAAAAAAACATTTTTGACAGAACCCTAGCAACCAGCCTTGCGCTGTAACCCTCAACTGCCCTCGCCACACACGGCTTCCACCTTCACCCCCGCACTACTCGCGCCTCCACATCAGAGTCCATGCCTACCACGCACCTGCAAACAAGCAAAATAAGTTGTAAAATCGGCTATAAAAGCCTTTGGAAAATATTGTAAAATGGCATTTTTTTATGAATAGGAGAGAAATCAAAGTAAAACAGATTTTAAAAAGAAATCAAGGTGATTTTACTGTAGTTTTATTTTCTTTGTTTCATTTTGTTTTATTTCTCTACCACTTTTTACTTTTTTTTTTAGATTTTTTTTATATTTATACGAAACTAAAGTATTTAAAAGAGTGAGTTTACCTAACTTCCAGTGGTCACGTGGACGTTGGAGTTTCCTCCGTCGTTGAGATCAAGCCCAGGAGGGGGTTGGGATCGCCTCTGTTCTCCGTTTGGGCATGCGGCGTATGTGGCTGATAATGGGAGAGATTTTGAAAATTAGGTTTTCTTAAAACAAAATTGAAATGATTTCAAGCAGATTTTTTTTTTACTTAAAAGACAAAACAAAACAGGACCGTTTGGTGCTGTACCCATGCATTTGGCTCAAAATAGGGTATTTCACAATCGGTCCTCCCCCTTTGTGCTAGTGTTCAATCGAGCCATGTTTCAGTATTTCTTAAATTTTTTAAATTTTCCCCGAAACTCCTACACTGTTTTAATTTAGCCCATGCTTACGTACTGCATTTTTGGGATTTGGATCATTTGCGCTTTTTGTCCCCCCTTTGTTATGTGAGCATTCAATTTGGTCCTTTTCCCTCTTACCTATTTCCAAATTCGCCCCAAACTCCCATTTTAAGTTCAATTTAGTCTTTTCCATTATTTTTGTTTTTTTAGATTAATTCACTTTAATTTTATTTTTACCATTATTTATTACCTTCTATTTTTATTATTAGTATCATTTCATGATTATTATTTATTTCTAATACATTTTTTTCCATATATTTTCTTATTCTTTTCATTAATATTATTATTGTTATTATCCTTATTGTTATACATTATTATTATTATCGTTACTATTTTTATTATTGTATTCTTATACTATTATTTATATGCGTATTAGTACTATTATTATTATTATTATTATTAGTTTACCATTATTTGTAGATACTATAGTGGTTCATTAACGTTATTATTTTTTTGTTTTCTTATTGTTAAAAAACTTTCATATAATATAGTTTTGAAATTATGTAAAATATTTAATGAGGTCACCTTTATATATTGTTGCATACATAAAATTGACATTAGCTTTATTTATGTATATTATAAACCTCATGTTGTATCATATTTGGATTTTCTTGAGGATTTACTTATGTACTATCTATTGCTTTAAAAATATCCTATTTTAGCATATTTTTAAAACACTCTCATCAATCATTATTTTCTACATTTTATTGTTTTCTTCATTCATTTTACAACCGCTTGCGTTTTTAAAAAAGAAAAAGAAAATCCTCAGCATAAGAAAACATTTCGTGTTTGGAAGTTTGAGAAATCATGCCCAATCGTGCTGGGTTACGACTTTTTCATTCAACTGAACTATGGAATATCCTTGTGAGATTTCATCCATGTTTTCTTAAATTAAAATGAGGCGATGTTTTGTATTTGGAATTTCGATAAATCGTGCCCAATCGTGCTGGGTTTCGATTTACCGTTTGGCCGAATAGCCAAATATCCCTTTTTTTAAATTTCGAGTGCATATGTTTTGGAAATCCTGAGATAATCTTGTGTCGAGGGCTCGAAATATTGTATCCAATCATGCTGGATGTGATATTTTATTCCTTCTAAATGAGAGAATCTCGACATCCAATTCAAGTTATCTAAACGCTTTTAAAGGAATTGTATTTTAAAATCTTTTCTAAAGTTTTAACATTAGGACGTTAATTGATCAATACGGTACCGATTTTGGGCGTTGCGAGGGTCTTAATCCTTTCTCGGCGTAACCGACTCCCGAACCCGTTTTCTAGTCTTTCATAGACCAAAAATATTGTTTTAATAAACCAAAATGCTTTATTAGAATGATTGATCACAAGGTGACCCGATCACACTTAAATAAAAAGGATTGATGGCGACTCCATACTATGTTTTAAAGTCGATCCCCGTTTTTTCAGAATAAAAATGGTTTCAACAGCTTGGCGACTCCGCTAGGGACATCAATAAGAGAGTAAAGCCATAAAATTGATTATTTTCTGTTATTTTGTCGAAAATTGATTATTTTCATTGCATTTCATGGGTTTTATGGTTTTCATCATTTTATTCGTGTTTTGTATTTTGAGTTTTTTATATCTCTTCACATCATTTTGCATGACCGTTGTGGTCGTACCTTTTAAGTGAGAGTGATAAACTATGCCTTCGTGAGGTTTTTACCTCCGCATGGGATAGTGGATTGCTTCCGGGATACATCTGTACCTATGTCTTCGTGAGGTTTTCACCTCCGCATGGCCATAGGGAAATGTGTCCCCTTGAATGGAACTCGATCCGTATGAGCCTATAATGGGTGAGGGTTGAGGAATCTACTGGTTCGGGTACTTTCTTCTTTAGAACTGAGCCACATATAGTGAACCCTAGGGGTCCACCCTAGATATAGCTATGTTAAACCTTAGCGATTGCCCAGATAAGTGTTCGACTATTTTTCTATTTACTTTGGATTTTATTATTCTGTACTAACTCGTTATGTTTTGATGTGGCCATAATTTCATATCATTTCATATTTAGGGAGGTGTCGATATTTATTCAGTTACTAAGTCAGAGAGCTTCCTATGGAGAGTGAATTCCTTGATAAAGTAGAAGATAATGCGGCTGTCCGTATATGGTCAGAGAATATGCAACTTGAGAAAGGGGATAGCCTAGCTGAGGGGTACACATTAGAGTTGTGGGACTTCACCCGTATCAGCGTGACACAGAATGAGTTTCAGGAATTGAGGGATATATGGGCCGGTTGGGGCGATGAGACTAAGCAACTATTTTATCAAAATTTTGGCGACCTACCCTACCTGCTCGACATTAAGGTAGACAAGAACTTGTTCCGGGCCATAACTCAGTTTTGGAATCCCGCATATAGTTGTTTCACTTTTGGGAAGGTGGACTTGGTACTTACTGTGGAAGAGTATACAACTTTGCTTCATTGTCCAAAGGTTCAAATCGATAGAGTTTATTTTAAGGCTGCTAATGCCCAACCTTTTGTAAAGAAATTAATGAGTATCACCGGGATAAGTGAACAGTGGGTTACAGCCCGAATTCAGCAAAAATGTGATGGTAAATGTATTCTTTGGGTGAGTTTGAGGGATCTGATCGTAGCACATCCAGATATGAAGAAGAAGGTTGACGTCTTCACCTTGAGTATCTATGGTTTAGTAATTTTCCCCAAAGCTCTAAGGCATATAGACGAAGCAGTGGCCAATTTATTGATCGGCTTGACAAAGGGGCCATACGGGTGCCAGCGATTCTAGCTGAGACGTTTAGATCCTTGAGTGCACGTCGGAAGGCAGGAGAGGGCAGATTTATAGGGTGCGCACAGTTATTGTTAGTATGGTTCCATAGCCATTTGTGGAAGGTGGATAAAGTTTCTTATCGGGTTTTCTCCAAAAATTATTCCCCGCTAAAGGAGATAACCGCCACGCCTAGGAGAGACGATATATCAGAGGAAAATTGGATCGCGCTCCTTCGAAATCTCCAGAAAGAAGACGTTGAGTGAAAAGCTCTTTAGTTGGTTCCCGACGAGATTCTCTATCGGTGTGAGATTTTTGATTGGGTACCTCTACTCAAAATTTAGGGAGCTGTTGAATATGCCCCTTTGTTTGTGTTGAGGCAATACAGATCGAGACAGTTCATATCGATAACGCATGGGTTAGCTCGAAGCGAGTTCTTGTATAGGGGGACCATTATAAGAAGAGGGTTCGAGAGATTGTTGATGCCTAGAAATAAACACTCTAGATGAAGAGGCTGGTTGTAGGTTCGATGACAACCCCAGAATACGAGGGGTGGTTGCACAGAAGGATCAATGACAATATCCCTCAGTCGAGTTTAGGAGGCGTCAAATCGATGGATGAATACCTACAAGTAATCTCTTCCGAGCTAGAAATCATCAAGCAAGACTTCAAGAAGAGAAATTCAAAGTTAGGAAAAAAGATAGAGTAGTTGGAAGAAGAAAAGTTACATTTGAGGTTAGATGTTGATGTTCAGAAACTCGAGGCCGAGAAGTTAAGAAAGGAAAAGAGGAATGCCGAAGAGGACTTGGACAGTTTAAAGACTGATTACAAAAAGCTGCATATGTCAATGAGAACAGCCGAATTGGGAAGGACATTGGAACAGTGGCGACAAAAAGTTCAAGAGGAAAAGGCTAGAGCTGATCAGTGGGAGAAGAGGTTTTACGATGCTCGAGCACGTGAAAGTGCCTTAAAGAAGAGTTTGATTGAAAGCCAAGATGAGAACCAGATATTAGTAGTTCGGGTAACGGAGTTAGAAAGGGCGCTGCATCAGAGTCGTGGTCATAACTTTGACATTGAACTAAGGGCAAGCTTTAGCAGGATCGAGGCTTTGAAGGGGAAGGTAGAAGAACTTGAGGCTGTGCTGCAGAATTGTAAACTTTGAATTGAATTCTTTCAGTCGAATAACGAGCAATGGAAGGAACAGCTCCATTGATCGCAGGACCAAGTCAGGGATAGAGATCATATCATGGGCGAAGCCGTGGGACAGATTTGATTGGTGGCTGATCATTTACAGACTTTAGCAGTTCAAGCTGATGAGCTAAGTGTGAAGTATGAGTTAGAGTCAGACCGGGGTCGTGAGCTGGCTTGCCTTCTTAAGAAAGTTAAAACTTTGAGTATTAGGGCAAAGTCGTATATATAATCTATTTTATGTAAAGGATTTTGTTGTCTAAGAAAGTTTCTAAATGGAATTGGATCAGAATCGACATCCTTTTAGTTTTGCATTCATCTCATGCATTTGCATTTCATCACATCACATGCATTAAATTTCAAAAAAGGCCTTAATCAATCTAAAATTATATTATAGTTACCCTGAAACATCAATACTATACACGAAAAAAGACCAAAATTATGGATCAAAAGCTGAAAAAACTGAAACAAATGCAGAAAGAAATGCACGAGCGGCTGCAAGCACAGATGCAAAAACAACTGGCCAAGATTCAGCAGGATATGAAAGATCAAATGCAAGAATCATAGAAGCATATGATGAATCAACTAACTCAGTTGTTACTCGGAGGGCCAGGAAAAGGGAAGAGCCCTATGGTCAACCCAGATGGCGATAGCGAGATCCTTATTTATCCTCTAGGTTTCACCCTAGTGAATACACCAGTACCACCTCAAAGGGTGTCTGTCAATATCAAACCCCAGTATCAGGCTAGTATTTCGGCATCAATGAATTTCTCGACGGGCTCGTGTTCTAAACTCGAGGATGATCGGGCAAATCTTTCGGTCCCCGACTTTGATGAGATTGTAAAAGTAGGGAAGGCAAAAGAAGAACTCCCAGAGCAGCTGGAAGTCTGATAAAAATGACTGGAAGAGAAATTCAAGGCGCTGGAAAGCGCAGATTATCAATGTGGTATGGATGCTAAAGAGTTGAGTTTGGTTTCAGATCTAGTGCTCCCTCTGAAGTTCAAAATGCCGGAGTTTGAGAAATACAATAGAACCAGCTGCCCTGAGGCCCACATCAAGATGTTTTGTCGAAAGATGACTGGTTATGTCAATAATGATCAGTTGCTAGTTCACTGTTTTCAAGATAGTCTGAGTGGGGCTGCGGCCAAATGGTACAATCAGCTAAGTCACACCTAAATTAAATCGTGGAGGGACCTAGCATAGGCCTTCATGAAGCAGTATGGCCATTTAACGGACATAGTGTATGACTTGAACTTGCGTAGCGACTTCCCCAACTCTTATTTGCGTAACGGACTAGCTTTTCTCCAAAATTCGGAGGTACACCGTAATGCGTTGATAAAGGTGTTGAATGAAACTTATGTTGCTGAGGACATTTCGGTGAACAAGCTAGACCGTCTTGTCAGCAATATAAGTGCCGATAACTTCATTTCTTTCAGTGATGATGAGATACCATTAGGTGGCATGGGGTCCACCAAGGCTCTGCACATCACCACTCGGTGCAAAGGGTATACACTACCGGGGGTATTAATTGACAATGAGTCGGTGCTGAATGTCTTGCCACTGTCCACATTGAACAGGATACTTATAGATAGCTCTCATATGAAGACATGCCAGAACATAGTGAGAGTGTTTGATGGCACCGAGAGGAAAGTAATGGGTAGAATTAAGATCTCCCTTCTGATCGGACCTAACATGTACGAGGTAGACTTTCTCGTAATGGACATCAGGCCCTCTTATAATTGTTTACTAGGGAGGCCTTGGATTCACTCAGCGAGAGCGGTACCATCATCATTGCACCAGAAGCTGAAATTAGTAATGGAGGGACGACTGATAACCATAAATGCAGAGGAGGATATTATCGCCTCTGTTACTAGTGACATGCCGTACATCGAGAATGATGAAGTAATTGAGTGTTCCTTTCAGTCATTGGAATTTGTCAATGTGACTTTTATTATCGAATGAGGCAAGATCAAAATGCCGAAAATATCTGAAGCTACGAGGATGAGCTTACGACCGATGATGGGAAAATAAGCATTACATGGAAAAGGACTGGGAAAATACCTCCACGGACGGGTCAAAGTGCCAGGTTTAGTTGGCAAGCGGGATCGTTTTAGTTTTGGTTATAAACCAGACACCAGATAAAGAAAGGAAGAGTTATAGAGGAAATAAGATAGACGAAGGGCACGATTGAGTGAGACAGAGGTCAAGTGGGAGTCAATGACCTTTCCTCATATATCCAATACATTCGTGTCAGAAGGAATTATTCATCCAGAATCAAAGATGACAAGAGAAGAGACAACTAAAGATTTGATGGGAAATTTGAGCATCAACGCTCTATCTGAGGAGGGAGTGAGGGAAAGAGACTTATCAGGCATTCACCCTTATGAGCCTGGCAGTGTTCTAAACAATTGGACTGTGGAAGAAATTCCTATAGTTCTTAGAGCTAATACAGAGTAATGTTTAGAACACACTTATTATTTTGAACCTAGAAAAATAAGAATCTTTTGTGAAATAAGATCATGTTCAAACATTTTTATTTAATAAAAAATGCATTCTTGTGTCTCATTCTGGGCAAATATTCTTTCATATTCTCATTATATTCATAATCATGCCATACAAATAAGCCACCATTCGATTCATTCTTTGGATATTTCTTTTGTGTTATAATAGGTCTCCAGATATCAACATCACGAGCGATATTGTTACGGACCCAGGATCTCATTTTGAGCGAGATATGTGTATTTCAGGATTTTGAAGATGACGAAGATTGTGGGATATCTCTGGATTTGTTAAGGATGGTAGAACGAGAAGAGAAACATATTCAACCCCATAAGGAGACAACCGAGAATGTGACTTTGGAAGAAGGGAAAAAAGTAAAAATCGAAACTTGTATAATCGAGTAAACAAGGCGAGACCTCCTTAAATTGCTGCAATAGTTCAAAGATGTCTTCGCGTGGTCGTATCAGGACATGCCTGGTTTAAGCGCTGATATTACGGTACATCGAGTCCCCATAAAAGAAGAGTGCAAGCCTATTCAGAAGAAGCTTCGAAGGATAAGACCTGATGTTGCAGTAAAAATAAGAGAAGAGGTCAGGAAACAATTTGATGCTGGGTTCTTACAAGTGGTAAATTACTCGAAATGGGTAGCCAGTGTCGTCCCCATCCCTAAAAAAGATGGAAAAGTGTGGATATGTGTGGATTACAGAGACTTAAACAAGGCTAACCCAAAGGACAACTTCCCGCTACTCCATATTAACACACTGGTGGATAATACGGCGAGTTACTCATTATTCTCTTTTATGGATGGTTTTTCGAGATACAATCAAATAAAGATGCATCCTGCAGATATGGAAAAAAACCACGTTCATAACCTTGTGGGGAACATTTTACTATAAGGTGATGCCATTTGGGTTAAAAAATGTGGGAGTAATGTATCAAAAAGCTATGGTAACATTGTTTCACGACATGATGCACAAGGAGATTGAGGTTTACGTCGACGATATGATCACAAAATTCCGAACAGAAAAAGAGCACATACAGGTTTTGAGGAAATTATTCTTGAGGCTGAAAAAGTTCCAGCTAAAACTCAATCCAACAAAATGTACTTTCGGTGCTAGATCAGGAAAGCTGTTCGGTTTCATCGTCAGTGAAAAGATAATCGAGGTCAACTCTGAAAGGTCAAGGCTATACAACAATTGACCCCGCCACGCACTCAAAAAAAAGTTCGAGGTTTTTTGGGAAGACTAAATTACATCGCCCGGTTTATTTCGCAACTAACTGAGAAATACGATCCCATATTTCGTCTTCTCAAGAAACACAACCCAGATGTGTGGGATAAAGAGTGCCAAAAGACTTTTGACTTAAACAATATCTGTCCAATCCCCAGTGTTAACACCACCCAACCCGAGTAGACTATTGATACTGTATTTGATAGTATTTGACTATTCAATGGGATGTGTGCTTGGTCAACACGATGAGACATGAAAGAAAGAAAAGGTGATATACTACCTCAGTAAGAAATTCACTGAGTGTGAGATGAGATATTCGCCAATTGAGAAGCTATGTTGTGCTTTGGTCTGGACAACTTGGAGATTGAGGCAGTACATGCTGTACCATACTGGTTAATCTTGAAATTAGATCCTCTTAAGTACATAATGGAGTCAGCTGCTCTGAATGGAAGGATGGTCCGATGGCAAATTTTGCTTTTCGAATTCAACATAGTTTACGTGAGCCAGAAGGCTGTAAAAGGGAGTGCAATAGCAGATTTTTTGGCCAGCAGAGCTTTAGAAGATTACGAGCCTTTGGATTTTGATTTTTCCAATGAAGATCTAATGTATATGGTAACCACTCAAGAAGACTCTCCAGAAGATCATCCCTGGAAACTAAATTTCGACGGAGTATCAAACGCCGTTAGTAATGGAATTGAGACAGTCTTGATATCCCTAAATGGAGATCACCATCCATTCACTTGCAAATTGGATTTTGATTACACAAATAATATGGAAGAATACGAAGCATGTATCATGGGTATCTATGCGGCTGTAGAGCGCAAAATCAAGGTGTTAGAGGTATATGGGGATTCTGCACTAGTGATCTATCAACTCAAAGGTGAATGAGAAACAAGAGACTCAAAGTTGATCAATTACTGAGAGCTGGTTCTGGACTTAATCAAGGAGTTTGATGATATCACCTTTCATTATCTCCCATGTGATGAAAATCAGATGGCTGATGCTCTAGCTACGCTAGCTTCCATGATCAGAGCAAATAAACAAGAAGACATGAAGCCAATCCAGATGAGTATTTGCGATGCTCCAGCTCATTGTTGTAATATCAACGTAGAGGAGGAGAGGGATGATCATCTTTGGTATCAGGATATTCTACAATATGTAAAAAATTGTGTATATCTTGGTCAGGCAACTGAAAATGATAAAAAAACATTGAGGAGGCTGGCCGATGACTATGTCTTAGACTGTGAAATCCTGTATAAAAGAAGGAAATACCAAGTACTGCTAAGATGTATTAACGCTGTAGAAGCAAAGAAAATTTTGGAAGAAGTCCATGAAGGTATCTGTGGGTCGCATGCCAATGGGTTCACAATGGCCAGACAAATCATGAGATTCGGGTATTACTGGTCTACAATGGAAGGAGATTGCATCAACTATGCCAACAAATGCCATAAGTGCCAAATTTATGGTGACAAGATCCATGTGCCTCCTTCACCTCTTCATGTTATGACTACCCCATGGCCTTTCTCAATGTGGGGCATGGACGTCATTGGGCTGATCTCACTGAAGGCTTCTAACGGTTATCGTTTCATTTTTATGGTCATCGATTATTTCACCAAGTGGGTGGAGGCCGCTTCATATGCCAACATCACGAAGTTGGCAGTCAGCAAGTTCTTGAAAAAGGAAATCATATGTCAATATGCATGCCAGAGAAGATCATATCTGACAATGCGTTAAATTTGAATAATAGCGTGATAGTGGAGGTCTGCAATCAATTCAAAATTAAACACCACAACTCATCACCATATCGCCTGAAAATGAATGGGGCAGTTGAGGCGGCTAATAAAAATATAAAAAAGA
This sequence comes from Gossypium arboreum, assembly GCF_025698485.1. Taxonomy (NCBI): domain Eukaryota; kingdom Viridiplantae; phylum Streptophyta; class Magnoliopsida; order Malvales; family Malvaceae; genus Gossypium; species Gossypium arboreum. The sequence continues at coordinate 136,921,879 of NC_069075.1, forward strand.
TCGTGGGGAAAATGGCTGAGACCTACAAGGATTGGCATGAGAAGTTACCATTTGCTCTCTATGCCTATCATTTGCTCTCTATGCCTATCGAACGTTGGTCAGAACTTTCACTGGGGCAACACATTTCTCGTTAATTTATTGGATGGAAGCAGTTTTGCCTATGGAAGTTGAGATTCCTTCTCTTCGGGTTTTATCTGAATTGAAGCTAGATGAAGCAGAATGGGTCCAATCCCGGTACGATCAACTGAACTTGATTGAAGAAAAGAGGCTGAAAGCTATCCGTCATGGTCAAATGTACTAGAAGTGAATGATGCAAGCTTACAACAAGAAAGTTCGTCCAAGAGTATTCCAGGAAGGGGACTTGGTACTGAAAAAGATTCTCCCTATGCAAAAGGATTTCAGAAGGAAATGTATGCTAAACTGGGAAGGACCCTATATAGTGGAGAAGGCTTTTTTTGGAGGGGCACTGATGTTAGCAGAAATGGATGGTAAAAGCCTTCTCAACCTGGTAAATTCAGATTCAGTCAAGAAGTACTTCACTTGAAAAAAGAAAGGCCAAGGCGAAAACCTGAGATGGTGCTTTGAAAAAAAAAGAAAAATAAAGAGGCCAAGGCAAAAACCCGTAATGACGGAGACCAATGGGGTTTTGAGTTGAAAACCCGAAAAAAGAACAGCTCAAATTGTGATCAGGAATGGGGCATGTTGCGACCTTATTCTACCAGAATTGATAAGAAGGGGGAACATTACATCTGGAGGCATCAACAAAATACTTCAGACCTCCTAAACACACATATGGCTCCCAAGGGTTTTCAAACAGTCAGAATAGAGAAGCTCACGCTGCGATATCTGGGGCACCAATTTTCCATCTTATACATCTTTCGTACCTTAGTAAAAGCTGTTATCTTAATTGATTTTCTACCTCGAGCTTCGTTCTCAGTAAAGTTTCATCTTATCCATTTTAATAATTTCATCTTGTCTATTTTGATAATCTTTTTCAAAATGTTTCCTATTGAAATATTGATTAATGAACTAATAATACTTTCACAAAAGGAGTTCAGCATATTACTCTAGTAACTTCTAAGTAGTGCAAGAACCCGAAACAGGTCAATTATTTAGAACCCACCAAGCTTATGGGTTAGAGTTACTTGAGAAGTTAAAAGGTTTAAGTTAAGACTATTGCTTCATATGTCTGTTAAAGATACCAGTTGAACGAGGAGAAATACGTCAAAGACAATACCAAGCAATAACAGCTTAAGCGTAAAAAAAAAAAGGCATTTCTCATCTACCTCGAGCAATACCAAGTAATAACAGCATTTCTCATGACATTCTACATTCATACCAATGTCATTCATAGTACATCTAGTTAGAAGCATTTGATTCATTTTGATCATAGCATCTTAATTTGGCATAAGCATCACATCTAGCTAGGAGCGTTTGATTCATTTTGATCATAGCATCTTAACTATTTGGCATAAGCATATATACATGAAATTGATTTTATAGATTATGTTCCTCAGAGGACAGTGCAGTGTATCGGTAAAGTTACGAGCCTTAACTCCTTAAGCAGTAGGGTAGCAGGCTACAAATTATAGATCTTATCTCCATGCATCGGCTATGGAGCAGATCGAAAATGGCGAGTCTTATCTCCATGTATCGGCTATGGAGCAAATTTTAACCACCAGTCTTATCCTTTTGAAGTTGCAGGAAGCAGACTAAAAATTACAGATCTTATCTCCATGTATCGGCTATGGAGTAGATAAAAAATGGCGAGTCTTATCTCCATATATCGGCTATGGAGCAGATTTTGGCCACCAGTCTTATCCTCCTGAGATTACAGGAAGTAGACTAAAAATTACAAATCTTATCTCCATATATCGGCTATGGAGCAGATCGAAAATGGCGGGTCTTATCTCTATGTATCGGCTATGGAGCAGAATTTAGCCACCAGCTTTATCTGCCTGAGGTAGCAAGGAAACAGATTGCAAATTATAGATCTTATCTTTATGTATCAACTATGGAGCAGATCAGAAATGGCGAGTCTTATCTCCATGTATCGGTTATGGAGCAGATTTTAGCCACCAGCCTTATCTCTCTGGGGTAGCAAGAGAGCAGGTTGAAGATATGAGTCTTATCTTCCTGAAGTAGCAAGGAAGTAGATTGGAAATTATAGATCTTATCTCCATGGATCGGCTATGGAGCAGATCAGAAATGGCGAGTCTTATCTCTATGTACCGGCTATAGAGCAGATTTTAGCCACTAACCTTATCTCTCTAGGGTAGCAAAAGAGCAGGTTGAAGATACGAGTTTTATCTTCCTGAAGTAGCAAGGAAGCAGACTGAAAATTATAGATTTTATCTCCATGTATCAACTATGGAACAGATCGAAGATGGCGAGTCTTATCTTCATGTATCAGCTATGAAGCAAATTTAAGCCACCGGCCTTATTTCTCTGAGGTAGCAAGAGAGCAGGTTGAAGATACGAGTCTTAACCCCCTAAGCAGTAGGGTAACAGGCTGAAAATTGTAGATATTATCTCATGTATCGGCTATGGAACAGATCGAAGATGGCAAGTCTTATCTCCATGTATCGGCTATGGAGCAGATTTAAGCTACCGGCCTTATCTCTCTGAGGTAGTAAGAGAGTAGGTTGAAGATACGAGCCTTAACCCCCTAAACAGTAGGGTAACGGGCTGAAAATTACAGATCTTATCTCCATGTACCGGCTATGGAGAAGATCAGAAAGGGCAAGTCTACTTGAAAAAGATGAGCAACAAAGAAGTCAAGACTCAGCAAGATTGGGTAGAATTGACCTATTTGGAGTCTTTGCTCTATTCTCGTTACACAGAAATGAGTAAAGAGGGGCAGCTGTTATAGCCCAATTTAGCTCGGGGCCCGTGAATAAAACCAAAATAAACATTTCATTTTTGTTTACCAATTCAGACCCAAATTTTAAACCATAGCCCAAAATATAAACAGCCCAATACAAACATTTAAACCCTAGCCCAAACTTTTAAGTCCAAACCAAAAAAACATTTTTGGTAGAACCCTAGCAACCAGCCTTGCGCCGTAACCCTCAACTACCCTCGCCACACATGGCTTCTACCTCCACGTCAGAGTCCACGCCTACCACGCACCTGCAAACAAGCAAAATAAGTTGTAAAATCGGCTATAAAAGCCTTTGGAAAATATTGTAAAATGGCATTTTTTTTTTAGGAATAGAAGGAGAGAAATCAAAGTAAAACAGATTTTAAAAAGAAATCAATGTGATTTTACTGTAGTTTTATTTTCTTTGTTTCATTTTGTTTTATTTTTCTACCACTTTTTTCTTTTTTTTTAGATTTTTTTTTATATTTATACGAAACTAAAGTATTTAAAAGAGGGAGTTTACTTGACTTTCGGTGGTCACGTGGACATCGAAGTTTCCTTCATTGTTGAGATCGGGCCCAGGAGGGGGTTGGGATCGCCTCTGTTCTCCGTTTGGGCGTGCGGCGTATGTGGCTGATAAGGGGAGGGATTTTGAAAATTAGGTTTTCTTAAAACAAAATTGAAATGATTTCAAGCAGATTTGTTTTGACTTAAAAGACAAAACAAAACAACACCGTTTGGTGCTGTACCCATGCATTTGGCTCAAAATGGGGTATTTGGACAATCAGTCCTCCCCCTTTGCGCTAGTGTTCAATCGAGCCGTGTTTCAGTATTTCTTAAATTTTTTTAAATTTTCCCCGAAACTCCTACACTTTTTTAATTTAGCCAATGTTTGCGTACTTCATTTTTGGGATTTGGATCATTTGCGCTTTTTGTCCCTCCTTTTTTATGTGAGCATTCAATTTGGTCCTTTTCCCTCTTACCTATTTCCAAATTCGCCCCAAACTCCCATTTTAAGTTCAATTTAGTCTTTTCCATTATTTTTGTTTTTTTAGATTAATTCACTTTAATATTATTTTATCATTATTTATTACCTTCTATTTTTATTATTAGTATCATTTCATGATTATTATTTATTTCTAATACATTTTTTCCATATATTTTCTTATTCTTTTCATTAATATTATTATTGTTATTATCCTTATTGTTATACATTATTATTACTATCGTTACTATTTTTATTATTGTATTCTTATACTATTATTTATATGCGTATTAGTACTATTATTATTATTATTAGTTTACCATTATTTGTAGATACTATAGTGGTTCATTAACGTTATTATTTTTTTGTTATTCTTATTGTTCAAAAAACTTTCATATAATATAGTTTTGAAATTATGTAAGATACTTAATGAGGTCACCTTTATATATTGTTGCATACATAAAATTGACATTAGCTTTATTTATGTATATTATAAACCTCATGCTGTAGCATATTTGGATTTTTTGAGGATTTACTTATGTACTATCTATTGCTTTAAAAATATCCTATTTTAGCATATTTTTAAAACACTCTCATCAATCATTATTTTCTACATTTTATTTTTATCTTCATTCATTTTACAACCGCTTGCGTTTTTTAAAAAAGAAAAAGAAAATCCTTAGCATAAGGAAACATTTCGTGTTTGGAAGTTTGAGAAATCGTGCCCAATCGTGCTGGGTTACGACTTTTTCATTCAACTGAACTATGGAATATCCTTGTGAGATTTCATCCATGTTTTCTTAAATTAAAATGAGGCAATGTTTCGTATTTGGAATTTTGATAAATCGTGCCAAATCGTGCTGGGTTTCGATTTACCGTTTGGCCGAATAGCCAAATATCCCTTTTTTTTTTTAATTTCGAGTGCATATGTTTTGGAAATCCTGAGATAATCTTGTGTCGAGGGCTCGAAATATTGTATCCAATCTTGCTGGATGAGATGTTTTATTCCTTCTAAACGAGAGAATCTCGACATCCAATTCAAGCTATCTAAATGCTTTTAAAGGAATTGTATTTTAAAATCTTTTCTAAATTTTCAACATTAGGACGTTAATTGATCAATACGGTACTGATTTTGGGCATTGCGAGGGTGTTAATCCTTCCTCGCGCGTAACCGACTCCCGAACTCGTTTTCTAATCTTTCATAGACCAAAAATATTGTGTTAATAAACCAGAATGTTTTATTAGAATGATTGATCACAAGGTGACCTGATCACACCTAAATAAAAAGGATTGGTGGCGACTTCATACTATATTTTAAAGTCGATCCCCGTTTTTTCAGAATAAAAATGGTTTCGACAATCGTGATTTTAATAAATTTGAACATTATTTGGATATGTATATTTTCTTCACAATTTCATATTTAAATTTAGCATTTTATTTCTTAAATTTTATAGCAATAGTGAGCATTAAAATTTTGAACCACAAATTGGCTCTACAAATATGATTTTAATTATCGAGGTTTTATATTAAAAGTATTGAACTTTTTATATGTCTAAATAATATAATTAGAAAACATATGCGTGCTTATTTATTAAATTAAAAAAAGTTTAAAAGGATATTTAAATACTTAAATACTCATATTAAGAATATTAAATTTAATATCCATTCAATCTTAAATTTTATTATTTGCAATATGGGTGAACAAAAATATAAAATAATTATATTTATAAAAATAAATCAATAAATGATTATTAGTTGAGTAGTAAGGGTTTTCTATATGAAATTGTTGATCATATGTTTAATGTTTTTAGGTTCTTTTATTTAAAGATTATATAAAAGTAAGAAAAGATGAAATTTTTTATAATAATGTTAATAATTCTCTAAAGTAATAGTGTCTTAGTAACTTCACAATTGAGTTAGTGTTGACTTAACTCGTGATATCGACTCGGTCACGTACTTTATTAAAACGTGTGTATATATGTATATAGATGGTGGCGTGGGTGTAAACTCTATAAACAAATTTTATAATAATATTGTTTAAAAATATAAACTACAAAAAATGTAATTTTTAACCGAGTTAATGTCTGGTTAACTTGTCCACCAACTAAATCAATGGTTTAAATAATAGTATGAAACAATGGGTGAAACAATGTATAACAACGTTGGAATGCGTATTTCGTGACAAGTAATGTTCAAGTTTTGCAACAATCTTTTGAGACCATAATGATGTTTTTGTGAAAGGGTTGGTCGGCCATATTAATATTTCTTGAGATCTTTGTTTTACTGAGATATTTGCTATTCATGAAATGTATTTGTGGCTTTGTGCTTAGAGGTCAGATAATATTGTGATTGAATTTAATTGCTAAAGTATAAATGCTTTGAAGTTTTCAAGTGTTTGATGTGTCTAAATTCGATACACATATTAAAGAATTTGCTCATTTTCGTTCTTTATTATCTGATTTGTCCTTTCAATGGACAAGAAAAGAAGTTCATAAGGTGGCTCATAAATTGGCTAGGATGGCTTTATCTTACGCTTTTTTTCATGATTTTGAGACAAACATCTTTCATTTGTTCTTAATCTTGTTTATAAGAAGGGGACACACAACATTTGGTGTACGAGGTAAGCTTGTTGGTTTGAGTTTAGTTTGTCTTCCTTTTTTGTTTTACTCTTCGTTCTCTATTTCATAAAGTGCATTTTACTTTAAAAAAAAATCTTTGGTTGAAGGGAAATTTCTTTTATAGATGTTGGAGGCATACGTTCAAATTTCACAACATGTAAAATTTTAGTAAGTTCTATAAAAAAAAAATAAAAAGACAAATTTACCATTGTAATAATATAATTATTAATATACAGAAAGGTATTTTTGTAATTCGTTTAACCGAATTGATACTTGGTTGAGGGTGACATCAATTCAATCAAATGTTTAAAATTCTATAGATAATTACTTTATTAAATTTACTTAGCGAAATATTTAAAGATATCTAAATAAGATAAATATTATTTAATTTAATTAAAATTATATTAGAATTTTTATCACATACGTGTGCTGTAACACCCCATACTCTACCCGGTCACCTGGTTCGAGCTATGATATGCTACATCCGTTGCTGGAGCAACTACGGTCAGTTACATACAATACAACCATTTATACATACAAATAGGCATATTACACGTTCAAGTTATGATACATAATTATTTTTGGGTCTTATACTAATTTACGAAAGTTTTTTTTGCTAACCCGATACCGAATTAGAATCAAATTACAAAAAAATTAAAACATTATAGGCTGATATTGCGGACTCCAAAACAGTAAGTTAGTTTCCCAACTTGAAGACTAAAATGTAAAGTTTTTAAAACTTCATTGAGTTGACATCGCGACATCATATAGGGGACATCGTGATGATAATAGCTGATGTCGCCACATTCATAGGGTAGTGTCGTGACTCCATAGTCAGTACACAACAACTCTAATTCCGTTTTATTTCAACCTGCCATTTAATCAAATATACATCATCTTAAGACTTAAAATAATATCATATACATATGTTCAATTCCACATTTCAAACTATATAAGCCTTAGCCATTCAAAATTAAGTAAAGGATGGAGGATGTTGTAGAAAGTGAAAATGATAATTTTTTTAGAAAATGAAAATGAAATGAAGAAAGGAAAAGAATAAAAAAAGAAAAAGAAATAAAGTAACAAATAATAAAGGATTAAAAATATATTTAAATTACGTTTATTTTCAATTTTTTTCAAAATTAAAGTAACTCTTATCGATAATAATGATTAATCTTTTATCACGAGTATTTTTTAAAGAAATAAATGACTGATCATAATATATGCTCTATTATCATGAATCAAATCCTACTAACTTTATCTACATTACTATTATTACTAGTATCTCAAATTAGGATTTGGATGTATCTATGTCTATGAAAATTGTGATTAATGTGCATTATGTTTGTTAATCAAAACTTATGTAAGAGTTATATAAGTGATTGATTTCATCTAATTGAGTTCAACCATGAAAAATAAAAATAAAAATAAAAAACAATGAATTTCTAATTCAAATTAATATTATTTTGAAATTAAAATTTTATATTTATGTGTATATAACTTAATTTACACTATTTATGAAATTTAAATTTTGAAATTTAAGTTCTCATAACCTACTTTAGAATAAAATTCATAAAAATAAAAATAAATACAAATAAATAATAATAGAAACATAAACATTTATTTTATAAATTGTAAAAATAAAATTAAATATTTAAATTAGCTGTTAATTAAATTAGTCGGATCATTATTTTCAGTTCAACTGTCTAATCTAATTTGATTCTAACAATTATGATTTCAATGAATTCTTAACACAATTGACAAAAGCGAAAACCTCAAACCTTAAGTGCTCGAGCTTGAGTTATACCTTAGGTAAATCATATGTGGGCTGCCTAGATTTACTTCAGTTTAAATCCTATAAGTCCTATCTAAAATTATTTTAGTTTAGGTAAGTTATATTTGATTTGTGCTTTGTAATACAAATTTTATTTATTGGTAATTATTTTTGTATGATTTATTGGTAATGGTTTTGATGTATTTTTACGGGCGAAATTGTATATTTTTATGATGGTTAAAAAGTAATTTCATGATTTTAATAGTCTATATTTTTATAATTTTAAAAAATTAAATCAAATTTTATCATTTTAAGAAGATAAATTATAATTTTACTATTATTACTTTAAAATTTTATAAATTATAAAAAAGAAGACCAAACAAAATTTTTTCCATTAGCCCAACCAATCAAAATTTAATAAGAAAATGAACCAAACTCTGTAATCTAAATCAGTTTTCGCTCTTAATTTTTCTTTATAAATTAATTTACTTTATAATTTGAAAATAAAAAGAAAGCGAGTGAAGAACACGCACAAGATTATACGAGTGAGGTAGAGGCGAGGCTGTTAAGTTGGTCGTGGGCTAAAACTGTAAATTTCTAACCAATCAAACAAAGGCCTTTTTCTCCTGACGCTAACAGAATTTTGCCTTCTGCCTGTTTCTCCGACCCCTTTTCTCTCGTTCCCCGATTCTGCCCTTTTTCAACATATCCTGCTTTCTTGTTTCTTTTTCTTCCTGTAAACCCTAAGCTGACCGATGCCGCCTCCACGGCCGCCGGCTGCGGAGGTTCGCCACGTCAATTTAAGGATCTGGCGAGCTTGCGCTGGCTCTTCCGTTCAAATCCCCACTGTTAACTCTGTTGTTTACTACTTCCCTCAAGGACACGTGGAACAATCTTGCGGTTCGACTCCGTTACTCTCTTCTCTCGTGCTCTCTAGGCCTCTCATCCCTTGCGTTGTCTCCGACGTTCATTGCCTCGCCGATCCCAGAACTGATGAAGTCTTCATCAAACTCTTCCTCGTCCCTGTCGAGCCTCCTAGACTACCCAATCAATTTCTAGACGTTAATGGTGAAGTTGAATATCCTGATAAGGTCGTGTCCTTCGCCAAGATTTTAACGCCGTCCGATGCCAACAATGGCGGCGGATTCTCCGTCCCCCGGTTTTGTGCTGACTCTATTTTCCCGCCTCTTGACTACAATGCTGACCCGCCTGTTCAGACTCTCACCGTCACCGACGTTCGCGGCGGGGTTTGGGAGTTCCGCCACATTTACAGAGGAACGCCGCGTCGGCATCTGCTCACTACGGGATGGAACAAATTTGTTAATCAAAAGAAGCTCATCGCCGGCGATTCTGTTGTCTTCATGAGGGACTGTAATGGTAAAATGTTTATTGGAGTCCGTCGGGCTTTGAAGAGAGGAGAAGGCGGTGGGGATTCCGGGAGGTGGAGAGAGCCAACTGGTGGAGGAGAAACGAAAGGGGACGGAAGGGGGAGGATGACGGCGGAGGTGGTTGTGGAAGTGGCGGAGAGGGCCGCGAAGCGGTTGCCATTCGAGGTTGTGTACTATCCTCGGCCCGGTTGGACAGATTTCGTGGTGAGAGCGGAGTTGGTGGAGGCTGGACTCAATATATACTGGGCTGGTGGGACCAGAGTGAAGATGGTAGTTGAAACAGAGGATTCCTCGAGAATGACGTGCTTTCAAGGGACGGTTATTTCTGGTGCTTTGTCGGATTCCGGCCCCTGGATTGGCTCTCCTTGGCGAATGCTTCTGGTAAAATTGCCTTGGACTCAGTTGTTTTAAATGTGGTAGTTAGATTGATTGCATTTTGCTGATAACTTCGATATGCTTATTTAGAACAAGCTCTGATGGTAGATTTGATGGGGTGGAGGAACTAAGGTTGGAATAAGATTACACAGTTATAGGCTTTTAGCAGCAGGCAGCATTATACTTAGTCTATATAAATTTTTGTATATTTTCACTTTTAAGTAGTGTCCTTACTGGGGATTCTCAATCTTGAGCTTGTCTCCGTAGGAAGATTGCCAAGGTTGGGGTGGTGCAATTCAGATTTTAGTAATTGATTTAGATTGGGAATGATTTGCATAATTTTCATTCTTTACGGGTTGTGTTTGATGGCTTGTTATGCAGTAGTTTCTTATCCGGAGTAACATGGTATGTATTTGTGTTGATGTTTGATTGTGCTTGAATCTAAAATTCTGTTACTTACATATTTGTTAAAAGAATAAAGTGCTTATGTATTCAGTTTTGAGCCACTTGCTATGTTAACTTCAGCTCCCATCAATTGGGTAAATTTTAAATTTGATGCTTATTGAAATGTATCTTGTGTTGTGATACTCTCATCTTAGGAGGGAACAAGTGAACTTTTAGTGCTTCTATAGAGGTCTTGTTTCATCTGCAATTTATCTGTGTGTGTGTGACTGGTAATAATGGCGGAGTAGTTTCTTCTATGTTTTATGTTTTCTCATTTTAGAGGTCGCATTTTAGGGGTTGGGTTTGTGCTAGGATGTGGATTATTTAATCTCACATTTAAGTTTTTGAGAGGTATTAAGTGTTTATCCATTTTGTTACATATAAAGTATCTTCCTCTTTACCCTTGCTGAATCATGATTTCTTTATCTTTATATCATTAGGTTGCATGGGATGAACCTGATCTCCAGAATGTAAGGAGAGTGAACCCATGGCAAGTTGAAATTGCTACTTCCTTACCGCTTCAGTCTTCATTTCCCTTGGCGAAGAAGTCCAAGTTTTCTCAGGAATCTGGGCTGGCTGATGCAGAAGGAGAAATAATGTTCCCTATGACAGGGTTAACCAATTCAACAATGAGGTACATGAATCCATCAATGTTGAATTACAATTCTTTTCCTGCTGGCATGCAGGGAGCCAGGCAAAATCATTTTCACGTGCAAGGTTTAACGAACCATGTGAGTGAGAATACCCCAATGATGTCCACTGATGCTTCCTCTAGCAACTATTGGGTGCCCAAGTTAAAGAGGATATCCACTGAGCTTAACATTGGCAGTTCACAGTCTGACAACTTGTCCCCAGATAGCCAGAGCAGCATGGTATCCTTTGGCACTGAATTTACTGAAAATGCAGGCTGCAACTTGAGCAAAGTAGGTGTTAATTCGTTTCAATTGTTTGGCAAGACGATTCATATGAAGGAGCCTGGTGGAAGCATGTTTGGTAATGTTGGTAGCATGGAAGATGATAGTGGTAAAAGATATGATGAAGCTGTGAGTGAAAAGAACTCGTTAGATCTTTCATCAACTAACAACTATTCAAAGCTGCATGACAGGATAGATGTCAAAAGTGAGAGTGCTTCAGCTTTCAAAGGCTTTTCTTTGTGAATGAATCCAAGTCCACATCAAGCAGATGAGTAAGTGTTTAGGTATGGTTTCTCTGATTGAATTTCGCGAACCATTCAACTATCTTAAGTGTGTTGTTTTTATTGTCCAAGTTACAGCAATTGCTTTGCCTTTTTTGTAATATTTGTGATTTTATATGATATGCTTTCCATTTGTGTGGCATGGACGTTATAAATCTTTATCTGTTGGGCATCCTGTTCCTTTGGAAATGCTCTATTTTGTGCTATTGTGTTTGTGGATCGTGCTCTTAGGTGGTTATGCATTTTAAATGCTTCGCCATGTTTTTAAATCATGCATTTGAAAGGCTCATATCCGCTTCTTCTCTAACACAAAACTGGAATACATAATAGTTCTCAGTTTTTTTAGGCCTCTGCTGACTGCGAGTGTCAAATCAAATAATTCCCTTATATTCCAAAAGATGTGTTGGCCATTAATTGTGTTTAGCAGTATGTGGAGCATCAAAACCAGGCTTTGATTGGAGTCCTGAAAATAATCCAAAAGTCACCCCAAATGCATGATTTGTGTGTAAGGGTCTATTAAAAAAACTAACTCGGGGTCTGTTCGGCATAAGAGAGTGGTTTCATGATACTTTGATGCGTGGGTTTATACCCTTTTGTCATGTTTACAACTTGCTTGCTTGAGTTGCGCTGCTGCCCTTACTGGTAGTGATTTATTTTGCAGGTAATTTAGCGTGGCAGTACATGGTCAGTAGTAGATATGTCCTGAGGGTGGAGACACTTTGACTGATATATAAGAAAATTGTAGACATATATGGCGTTTCAGAACAGTAGAGATTTGCATTTTGTTTGAGTTTGGATTGTGATTTGTGGAGTAGAGATTATTGAGTGAGCTCATAATAATCCAAATTCCACATGCTCTTGGCTTTGCTTTGTTCGGCCTTTTTATTATTTGATCCCTTATTATGCAGTGATATGATACAAAACTCCTTTTTCTTTAAAGAAAATTATATTTTAAATTGTGATTTTGGCCATTTTCATCAAATATTGATTTTCCTCTTCTACAAATCACATCATCTTGCAAATATATATGCACAAACTTTTAGGTTACGTTTTAAAAAAAATTCAAAAACATGTTTCATAAGTATAAATAAAATTTTGTTTTTAGTAGTGAAAATATGTTTGATAATTATTTTTTATAATGAAAATATGAGAAATAAAATAAATTTTTTCATATTTATGAGTTTTAATTGGAGTATTAGATTTAATATTTAAAATCTCTTGAAAAAGATTTTTTTTTGTGTTTATGGCTTGTTATCCTAAACCAGAATAATATCATTTAAAGTTTGCGAAATATTTTTAGTGAAAATAATGAAAATAATCTTTTATTCTTTTTAGTTTTACCATTTTTCATTTTTAAAATGTTATTTTTAAAATTTTAATAAAATATGTTTTCTTCAATGATTTTCATTTTCATGAAAACGAATACGAAAATGACATTTATTTTTGAAACCAAATGAAAATTTTGTTCTAGGTTCAAACTGCTATCAATATTTAAAATTGGGAGTATCGGTCAATGTTCTTAGAGGTGTTTATTGGTTAGGATGGATAGAGCTTAATCATTATGTTAACATGCTTTATATTTGTCTAAGCTCAATTCGACTTAAAATATGAGTCTAAGATTATTTTAAGTCTGTCTATTTTTGTAAATGGCTTTCTATTCTCATTTAAGTCCACCCATATATTTTTTAATTTTTAAATTTAATATTTAATAAATTTATATATTTTTATTTATTAAAATTTATATATATCCATCTTAACTTTAATATTTATATTATAATATTATATAATACTATATATTTAGTTTTAATTATTATAAATTATAATATATATCAAAATAGTATAATATAATATATTACAAATATTGAAAATAAGCCAAACTTGAGCCTTAAATATTCAATTCTAAGCTCGACTTACATTTTAAATAGGCTTAAGTTTTTTTGTCCAAATTTATTTTTCGGATTTAATAGTTTTGCCCAAATAATCTCTAATTTTGAGTGGGCGTTCGAGCTTGAACGGATAATCCAACCCACGATGAACATAAAAGAACTCTATCTTTACCTATTCAAACCTAATTTCCAACCTTAAAATCATGTTTAAGAACTCTTAAACTCTCAAAATCCATCGGAACTTAAGCTCACCCATTTACTCTATCTAAAACACCTTAAACTCTCAACAATTATAAAACTCAATCCTCAATTAAACTTAAAATCCTATCTTTTGAATCTATTCTAAACTGTAATCTAACATGAATCCAACACAAGAACACCAAATAAAAACCAAATCAAAACTTTGGGAAAATGAAGAAAAATAAAATAAAAATAAATTTTCAATGATTTAAAATCACATATTAGAGGCTAAAATCCAATAAATACTATTTTTTTAAAAATTACGAAAATAGGCCGAATTTTTAAATATATGAAGCAATCTCACGTTGTCTAGGAACAAGCTACAAACCTATTCATGAATCTATATATACACATATCTTATATCCTACATTGCTTAAGAAAATAAGAGAAATGAGACTTTGGGTCTTTATATGTTTTGTAAGTTTTATTTACATATTAATAGTTGGCACAAAAAAAAATTGATGCTGCCATTTTTAACGCTGATGTGGCAAAAAGTGTTTTTAGTTGGAAGCATTTTCTGTCAATATGTTGAAAACTTATTCAGTTGGAAGCGTTTTATCAAAATCGGCCCATTCTCATAAATATTCAAAAATTTAGTCTATTTTTATAATTTTTAAAAAACTGACATTAGTCCATATTAGAAAACACTTTGCCTTGCGGGAAAATAAATATTGAATCAAGAAATCTCAAAACTCAACTTCCACCTCTTAGCTCCCATACTAGCATGAAATACAAAGAAAAGAAAATGTTGATATCTTGATTTCCAAATCTTGTTTAGCAAAAGATTTTAATGGAAAACGAACTTACTAATCTGAAATCTTGATGAGAAAATAAAGATTAACAAGAAGAGTTGAAAGAAAATTGAGAGAATATTTTTTTTAGTTTTTTGAGTAACAATCGTGAGAATTAGAGGTGTGCATGGGCCGGGCTACCGGGCCTGGCCCGAAGGCCCGCCCAAAAAATGGGAGATTTTGGGTAAAAATATAGGCTCGAAATATGGGTTTGGGCACAAAAACGAGGCCCATTTAGAAAATGGCCGGGCTCGGGTAAAATTTTTTTGGCCCGGGCCCGGCCCAAATTATCTAATAAATATATATTTTTTATTTTTTATTTTTAATTATATTTATATTTTAATTTTAATTTTAATATAATCAATTTTTATTATATTTTTCAAATTGTGTATTGTTTTAAGAATTGTTTTTATATATTTTTTATTTGTTTCTTGTTTTAATATTTGTTTTAAATGTATTTGATTATTTAATATATTTTAAAATTTTTTATTTAATAAAATAAGTTAAAAAATTTAATATGGGTCGGGCCGGGCCAGGCTCGGGCTTCACAATTTTATTTCAGGCCGGGCTTGGGTAAATTTTTAGGCCCATATTTCGGGCCGGGCCCGGGCCTAGAAAACGGGACTGAAATTTTTTGTGGGCCCGGCCCGACCCATGCACACCTCTAGTGAGAATTGAGGATTTGGCATTTTCAAAATGGTCAATTTGCCTAGATGGGCTTGGACAATTCTCCAAATAAGGAGCTCTCCTTACCCAAATGCTATTTCTAATAATCACACATTGATGCCACTAATTTTTAATTTTACAATTTAATCCATAGACCTTAATTACTAAGCACTTGCGCTAATCAGTTATTAAGGACCACATACTAAGTAATAAATCACTAAATCCCAGGCCAAATAACTCGGTTTAAATAATCCAACCTAAAACTAAATATCTCAAAATTTGAAGTGTTACAATAACTAATAAAAAGTTACATACCAATTATGTGTGTTCATGTCCTGATTTTGAGACAATGGCGGATTTCCTTTATAAAGCTACTCAAATAGCAAGTGAAATTAAGAGAGATCAAGGAAAATTGCATAAAGATTTCTTTAAGGATATGTTTGGTGAGAGATTTATAGGAGGCATTTGTAGTTTGGTTTGCAATGCCAATATTTGATTTGGAAAAGGAAATATAAGTTTTTTTTGAACAATCTCGTTATATGTTCTGATCATATTTGCTCATTTTGATGTAATGCCTAGAGCTACTCATAGCTCTTCCTCAACTCATAAATAGGAGAATAATGCGTTTCAACACAATCAAATCCACGTTTTCCTGCACTAATCGAGCTAAGACTCGATCGACAAAAAAAGAAAAAAAAATATAAGGTGAATTGCTTTATGCATTGAAAATGTAATTGGGGTGAATTTGAAAGTTATTAGGATGAGATCAGTTAAATCTGGTTTTTTGGATTTTTTTTTTCGAATTGTCTATCATATTTTAGTTCGATTTTCAATTTTTTATATTACTTTTTTTTGTTATTTTTGGACTTTTAAAAAAAAACGGTTCTACTTTATAACCTTTGAATATTATTAGATAATGTTTCAAAGTTTTTATTATAAATATTTCTAAAATATATATTTCAAGTAAATAAAAATAATAAAGAAATTTATATGATTTTTAAAAAATTATATAAAAATTTATTTTATTATTTTAAATATAAAACATTTATTTTTACCTCATAAAATATTAAAATTAATTATAAATTAAATAAAAAATAAAATTGAATTTAATAAGGTAATTACAATTTAAACACTTCCGTTCAAATCGGTTTTCGATTTTTCTTGCTCCAACTCTAAAAATTTTGGTTAACTAAATATGTTATATATTTATATTTAAAAATTTTAAACTAAATAAGCAAATGGTTTTTTTTTGTAATTTCATTAACCAATAATTGAGAACTTAAATTACTATAATTGACTTTAAAATAAAAAATACCAAATGGAATAAAGTAATTAGAATGAAGTAAGATAGGCAATTGAAATGGTGGGTGGTGTTTGCTGTGGACACTTACTGGAATAAGCCAAACACTAACTTCATAAGTACCATAACTTTGTCTCTGCTTAAACTTGAAGTAGTTACTGTTGTTGTTGTTGTTTTATTATTATTATTGTAAATGTGTAGTTTCAGTAGTGGGTTTAAAGAGGGAAAAAAATGTGTAAATTTGAAAAACAAACAAAATAAATAAGGTAAATATCCCCCACACTTTCAATAATATGTAGTTCGGGTTGAATCGTCATCTTGACTATAGAATAGTTTTAAAATTTATGACCAACATTTACCTTTTAATGGATTTGTAGAATGCGAATAATTAATTATTGGTTTGCTCCGATAGATACATTGAAAAATGGAGAAACATAGATGATCCATGGTAATGATAATTTGTCGACTATTTTACCCATCTCACCTAAAAAAATTAATATTTACAAAAATTACCCTAGTTCAAAAATATTCACCCAAATGACTTGAAATGAACAGTAAATTGAGTTATGGAAACTAGATGGTCAGCACCACTATTTCTCTATTAAAAAAATATTTTTAGAGTTTTAGATACTAGATGATTGACACCTATGTATTTTTTTTTCAAATTTTTTTGGATGCTGGCACGCTAATAGCCAGTACCCTTTTATCTAATTAAAAAAATTATTTTGGTGGGGTGTGAGTTGTCGGCCAACAAAAGCCCAAGGTCACCCAATAAAAGGGATGAGAATATTGCAACATTAACCCCTCCTTATTTTCTCATCTTTTTATTTCTTAAGTTTAATTACATATTTTATATTTTAAAATAATATTGAATTACTTATCATGTTTTTAATTATTATTGCATCACTCACATTATTATTAAATATAAAAATTAATTTAAATTTAATATGAACAATTAAATTAAATTTTTTGATAAAATTAGAACCTACTTTAATGATTTTTATCTTTTATAATAATGCAAATAAAATTATTAAATTATTATTCTTTATTTTGAAAATAACATATAATATATTTATAAATATAGAAATATTTAAATAATATCTAAAAAATTAATTTTAAATAAACTTAAAATTTGAAATTTAGAAACGCGTAATATATCTATAAAAAAACTTACCTTACAGATTAAATTAATTTATAAAATTAAAATTTAAAATATAAAAGTAACATGTAAAATATAGTGTAAAAATAAGGATTAAATTTATAAATATATTACACGTTATTTATTAAAAAAAGAAAGAAACATGGATGATCTGTGGTAATGATAATTTGTCCTATACGTAACGTAACTTTGCCATATTCTGCACCCACACTTCCAATACCATAATTTTGTTTTTCTGCTATTAACTTACCAACATTTCCCCTAAGCCATGTACGAAATTTGATGTTGTTTTAAATAATAACTCGAATATAAGTTTTATTAAAAAAGTTTCTTTTATAATTTTTATTTTAAATTTAATTAGAACGAATATAAATTAATATTAAAAATTTGAAGAAAAAAAGAGCAGTTGGTGGTATCACCGCTATCTTTTTTTCTTTATTGATTTATTTATTCAGTAATTTATATTTGTTTCTGCTATTATTTTATGGTTTTAAAATTTATTTAGCAGCCTTTCATGGAAGATGGAACCCTTGAAAGGGGGCAAGGCATGAATTTTGGTTGGGACAAAAAGCATGAAATATTGACATGCGGAAACCCCAAAAATGAAAACCTTAAATCACAAATTAGTATTCCATTTTGAGTTAAATTAAATTAGGCTATTTCTAAAAAATTATTTTTGAATATATGTTTCACGCATATTTAAATTGAGTTTTTCACTTCAATAATATAAAATAAATAAATAAATAAATATTAGAATAGGATAAGACTATTAATATTTATAAAATTAGACCAATATTATAATAAATAACTGGTGTCAACTAAAAATTATTATATCATTTTTTCTTTCATCTTAAAAAATATTTTATTATAAATAATAGAGTGCCACATGATAGCTTGGCGGCACCAATAAATCTTTTTGTTTTTTTTTGTTTTTATGCGTATACTAGTAAAAAAAACACATATTTTGGGTTTAAAAAACGGGTACTGCCGATTAGTCGATAATACCAATTAATTACGTAATGTTTGCCTAGTTTCGTGAATATTAATGACATTATTCTAATCTGGTATTTATTTATTTAATTTATATTATTGAAGTAAAATTTCATTTAAATTGTGTCACTTTATTTTTATCTTAATATTGTAAAAAGAAAATTTGAGTTAAAGTTTAATATTTAAAATTTTTTAAATAAATATAAATTCATCCAGTCAAATTGAAGTAGAGATTCTATTGGATGTGGATAGTGTATTACAATAATTACAATAAAAATTGATATGTATTTTTTTAGTATTTTTCTATACCTTTATAGGATATTTATTAACCATTTAATTTTATTTGTGAAATTTAAAACTCCATTAATAATATACCAAATTACATATCTTTGAATTTTATGATGTGAATGTTTTTTATTGGTGTCTAAAACTCGGACTTTTATGATGACCTTGTTTTTTATTGGTATCTAAAACTCGGACTTTTTATGATGACCTTGATATGTAAATTATTCTCTTTCAACTATACACACTTTTTTTTTTTAATCAAAATTTTTGGTCAAAAGTGGTTAAGCCTGAGTTTTTTAGAATTTTCAAATCCATCATCATAATTCCGTTTAATTCACTTGATTCTTAATTTTTCTATATTAATTTTAGGTTTTGAATTTATTTTGACAAAATAAATTTTATTTTATGATTTTTAAACATTATTTGGTTTCAGGTAAAAATCTTATTTGATTAAGTTTCAAATTATTTTACATAAATATTTTTAAAGTTCAAATAAATAAATAAAATAGCTAATAACTCTTATATTGTATTTTTAGGAAAAATATAAAAATTATTATTTTATATATAAAATATTTATTTTTCATCATAAAGAAATTATATTAACGATAAATTAAAAAAATAGAATTTCATTCAATTTGAGTAATGCGCTTTTAATTTGTATCCGAAAATTATTTAAACACCACGATTTACATCAAATTTAAGTTTCTCAATTTTTTTGTTCAGCCTTAAAAGTGGTATCTCAATTATACTTCCATTACCTAAATCATCCCGAACGTTATCTCTATTAGAAAAATTCAATCAATTAAAAGTTATTATGTGACACAAAAATCACGTAAGCATTGTTGTGTATTTATTTATATCCAATAATTTAAAAAAATAAAAAATTATAAAAATATTTTTGAGTATATAAAATTCAAAGAATATTTTATGAAGCTTTTATAATATATTAATTACATAAAATTTAAATTATATTTAAAGTTAAAAGATATATATAATGAAAAATAAAAATATAAATATTCAAAAAATAATTAGGAAAAATAAAATTATTTTTATAACATATAAATTAAATAAAGTAAAAGGTTATATATGATTATATAAAATATTAATAACTCAAACAACATATATGTAAAATATCAAATTAAAAGTTGACCAAAGTTAATCGATAAACGTCGATTAATGCCCGATCAAATTCAGATCAATGTTCAATAAATGGACATTGCTTATATGGTTTTTTTTTTTTTGCTACATTCTACTTTGTGATTGAGCCACATCATCATTGATCATAATTAACTAGTAGTAATCTATGAGGGTACCAACATAGGGGTAAAAATAATTTAAGTATCCTGACTAAAAGAAATTTAAATACCAAAACGAGAAAATAAATATAATTTAGATACCAATTTGACATTTAAGTGAATAAAAATCCAATTATATACCAAATATTTATATGATACATGTGCAGTTTTTCATAGAAAAACTTTTTAAAATTTTTAAAATTTATACATAAAATATTTTTATCATCCAATTTTATTATATATACAAAATTGATATTTATCTATTAAAGTTAATCCATGCCATAAAATTGCTTAATTTGAATTGGGGATTCATGAATTTGAGAATGATTAGTTATAGAATTAAAAATTAAAAGATTTGATTGGAATATGCCTAAACAACAATAATTAGATAATTATAATATATTCATTTTTATTTATTAATAAAGAAATTTCCATTATTATGCTCAATCTTTTTTCTATGTATTAAATAAACTGAATAATAATGTCTTTGAAATAGTTTGACTATCCTTGAAATTGTTCCTAGTCTAATATTCTTGTGGGTTAGGGAAACAATAATATATTGATGCTGGTATATGATTGATTGATAATAAAGTGCTCATCAATAGTATGAGTACATGTTAGAGGATAATATACTGAATCAACCCATTATGACAATGCTATTCGATAATTATGTGAAAGGCGCAACAATTCTCATAATGATAATGGTGTATGTTATCTTTAGGCTTGAGGTCATCAATAGTTCCCAACATTACAATTTGTACATTTTGGTGCCGCCAAAAGAATTTTATAACTAGATGCACTATAAAGGTTGTTGTTGGATATACCACAAGCTATGTAGCAAGATATGGGTGACCAAGATAGGATTTGCCCAACTCGCATAATGAGAGTGATATCTTGTGCTCTTTGATAAAGTGAGACTAAAAATGTATGGTTGTGTTCAAATGATTTGAAATGAGATATCAGAATCATTAAATTTGTATATCTAAGTCTATTCAAGAATCAAGAAATGAAAGATTGAACTATACAACTATAATTATTTTACGACTTGTGTTAAATCTAGATAACATAAACAAAGGGAAATACTACATGGTAATTTTATCAAAAAAAGGTTTTATCGGACCACAACTTTCTACAATTTGGGTAACAATGATGCATTACTGGATGTCACTCACTATTTATAAGATAAAAAGTATTTTCATATTACTACAATGTTATAGAATCCTACAAGATCGCATCTTATGATCAGATCGATTGGAATATGAAGAAAAAGTGGGATTATAATTAAATATAATTTTGAAATTTGTCAGATTATACCAAAATATTTATATAATTAAATTTAAATATAATATCTGACAATTTCAATTATGATTTTTACGAGTGTTTGTCACATAGAAGGAAAGAACCAATTAAAATAAAGTGAAATATATTTAACTGATTTTAATAAAACTCAAATATATTTCACATTGATTTTCATGTTACTTACTATTGATGGGTTAACCGAAAAAGGCGGAGAGGATGTGTGGTTCACCTTGTTTTGTACAAGGTGTAGAGCCTTCGATCAAGGTGGCCAGAGGTGGTAAAAAAGAAGGAGAAGAAATGGATAAGGGTTGTACAATTTGGTTCTGGAGGAGATACCCTATTGATTGGTTAGTCCGGACTTTATATACCTTTAGTCTTGTATCCCTAGGTGTCATATCGTAAGCTGCTATTAGAGGGTTAGAGTCAAATGGTCAAGTGGTCTAATGGTATAGGCTAGGTAAGGTGGCTCTATGATTTGCCCTGTGTCACCTTGGATGCGGTTAATGAGCGGGGCATACTTAATTGTTAGCTAGGGGGTTTCTTTCGAAGGGTTTTTCCGAGGGGTCTTTCCGAGAGGTTTATTTGTACCGTCTGTAGCCTCTAGGTTTACTGCTCGGTTCGAACAATTAGTGTATAAAAATTTCCCCATCCCCAATCGAGAGGGAGGTTATGTAATGGCCTTCCTTGAGATGCTATTAAAGTTCTTGCTATTAGGGAGAAGAGAGGTGCTCAAGGGTAAAAGGTGAGTGATTCGTACGAAACACATAGAATTTGAAATGGTGGGTCCCTGCACGTAAAAGACACACGGCTAGCATTGCACCAGTCGTCACGTGCTCATGCATGGGCATTAATGGTTGTGCGTTACAACACATTGTTGGGAAACAACACCAATTATTTCTTATTGTTTAGAATTTTGAAACTACGAGGTGTAAGGCCCTTATTGGCCTTTGGCCCGAAAGGTGTATATATCCTTGGTCATACTTATTGCACTAATTGTTGATGGGTTAAACAAACAAGGTAGAGAGTATGGTGAGGATGTATGTCTTACCTCGTTCAGTAGAAGGTAAAGAGCCATCAGTTAAGGTAGTCAAGAGTGGTAATAAGGGAGAAGAAAGGGAGAAAGGTTGTAAAAGTTGGTTTTGAGAGGAGATCCTTTGTTTCTTGATTAGTTTAGGCCTTATACCTTTAATCTCATATCTCAGGTGTCATGTGGCAGGCTGCTATTAGATGGCTAAAGTTAAGTGGTCTGATGGTATGGGCCAGGGTAAGGTGGCACATGATTTACCTTGTGGCACCTCAGATGAGATGTTACGGCAGGAGTCTAGTGTTACAGTTAACGAGTGGGGCTCGTTCAATTGTTGGCTTAGAGGGTTTCCTCCGAAAAGTTTGTCCAAGGGGTTAACTCGCATCCTCTGTAGGCTTAATGCTCGGTCCGAATGGTTAGGGTATAACATTTACATAACTAAAATAATCTTTTTGATAGATTTTATTTAATAAGAATGTCACATTAAACTAGGTGGTTTAAATGAGAGTTAAAAATATCTTCTGTCATAATTATGAAATAATTACAAGATACAGAATCATGTTTTTACTTGGATAGAAATTCCTACTAGATAGCACAAGAGAGAATTTCATATAGTCTTTTAAAAACCAAAGAGTGAATTCTAATCATTCAAATTAAGTGGATGATGTAGGGGCCGAAGCGAGAAAAGTTGTGATTGAGGTTTGCTTGTGTCGTGAATTCGGATTATCTACTTAGATCAACCAAAGTTATATTTCAAAACCTTTTCTTTTTCTCGAATATATCATAGCGCACATGAATTCATGGTCTGTGATCATCATATTTAATTTTTCTCTATACCATTGATGCTTCGATATCCCAACATAATTAAGATATTTCTTACCACTTCTTTTGGTGAAAGAGAAGGAAAAGGAAGATAAAATTAGGGGAGGGGAAGAAACTAGAAAGATATGTATATTTGTATCATATTCAAATTATTTTTTTATGATAATTATATTCAAGATATTATATATTTACATTATGAAAATAGACATTTATTACGGTGTTCCGCCAATATCGCCTCACATATTGGTGATATCAAACTGAAATGTGATGACTTAAAATGTTTAGGGACTTGATATGTAAATTTTTTATTTTAATTGGCTACTGGGAAAAGCGGTTTTATATTAATAGGTTTTGTGTTAATATTAATATTTTAGGTCAAGTGACTGTGAAGAAGTTTTTTTTCATATTAATATAAAAGCTATTAGTTAAATTTGTTAATTTCCTTCAAATATTTTTATATAATATAAAGGGTTAGTTATATTAGTTAAGACACTACTGAGAATGGTTTTTTTTGTTTAGTTAAGAAGCCTATTTTATTTAATTGTTTTAATTTTTAAAAAATATATTAAATTATACTAAGAGTGACTAAATTGTAAATTTATTAATAATTGGTTGATCAAATTATAAATTCACTGGTCCACACGTCTGACATCCATAAGAAACTTAACATACTAAAGGCCAACTTGTAATTTTTTAGAGTTGAATGAATAAAATATAAACTTATTAATAGTTTCATAACCTTAGATGTAATTTACCCAAAAAATTATATAAGCATGGAAAAACAAAATAGTACTTAATATTAGTATCTTCACAGAAGCAGTCAATGAGTGAAGAGATAAAAAGAAAACATTTTTTTAATTAAAAAAAGGAAAGAAAGAAAAAAAAGGGTACTCGAGACAACCCCCCAAAACAAGTGATTCCTTCATCTACTACCTTAACATTATCAAATTTCCTAGTACTGGTGTTGTGTTTTTTTTTTTTTTTTTTAAATTCTACCTATGACTGCAAAAATCCAAAAGTTTCTTCCTCCCTTCAACAATCTCATCAAAGAAATCATCAATTTGGGCTATTATACTCTCTGTTCCACATCTTAACACCCCAAAACACCCTTTCATCTTCTCTACTCTTTCCCTCATCCCTTCTTCCCTATTTTCCCCTCCTTTTCTCTCCATTTCTTCCTTCACTTCTTCCATCGCCATTTTTGCCCTCCTGTATTCGTACATCAATATCCCTCCTCTCCCATTCATTTGGTTTATCTGTTCGGCTACTCTTTGCTGCAACCTCGCCGTTGATATCATGAATGTTGACCCGAAAAACAAACACCCTTCGTACCCTCCTCGTAGGAAACTCGATTCCGGCCAACAATATACCAGGCCGTACAACAAGATCATCAGCAACAACGAACTGACGTTCCTCATTGCGTATAATACTCCTCGGAAGCCATTGAATCCGTTCAGCTTTGATTCGATTGAAACCCTCTCGTCGAACCTTAATGAGAGTGGTTGGATTCTGGTTTGCATCAACGCTTTGTTTTCTTCTTCAAGCCCCAACGCTTCTCTTCGACACCCTGAAATTGCTCGGATTATCTGTTTGGGGGGTTTTTTTTAAACAAAGATCAGATATTCAGATCATCATCAAATAAAAAACCATAAAAAAGGATTCACATTTGGGGGTTTGATTTAATGACCTGTCTAGAAACCTGGGGGTTAAGATGGCGATGATTATCGAGAGAAGAAGTGATGTTAAACCCTGCAGAGTAATAATTTTCCATGCTAGAAAGGCCTGTTTTAAGGACATGACAAGCTTCCCAAAGCTTGGAGCTTTCATCCATGTATTCATCAAGCCACTTATCACCGACGGGAAGATGGAGTTTTTGGACAAGGAGGAGGAGTTGGGAGTGGAAAGATCGAAGGAGGGAAAGAACCCTTTGAAGGAATTGGATAGACATGAAGTTATTAGAGAGATAAACACGTTCAAGATCATCTATGCCACGAGTGAGGAAGGTGTAGAAGCCATTGACTGAGGTTGTGGAAGATGGATCCATGGTTGAAAGGGAAAGAGGGTTGAGAGAGTGAGAGTAAAGTGGGTGGGGAGAGGGGAAAAGGTTATAAAGAGAAGGGGGGATATTTAGAAGCTCAAGTTTCAAAGGATTGATAAGGATCGTTGGGAGCAATGACGGGTGTTTCCTATTGTGGGGAAAGGATGATTGGTAATATGCCATTTTCTTTGTTTAAATAATCTTTGTGTTTAAATGCTAATGATTCCATAAAGTGAATTTTGGGAAAATTTTATAATTTAATTTTGTTCCTCTAAAAGAATTTTCTGAATTTGGAAAATGTTGATTAATTTGAAAATCACAGCTAATAATAACATTTTATTTGTACTAGAATTTAAGTCTCGCTCGCAATTACATGTAAGTACTAATTTCAATTTTATATAAAAAAAAAAAAAGGAAAAACCTCCCTTAAAAGCATGAAGTTTTTCATCAACTTTCTATTTCTTCCCTCTTTTACTCTGATTTCTCACAATTTAATAGGGGCAAGTGGGTATTTTGCAAATTGAAAAATGAAGTTTTAAAATAATTTAGAAACTACATTGTTCAAGGATGATAGACTAATTGGGGTTCATTGGGTTATAAAAAGTTTGACTGATTGAGATTTGACTCAGATTTTGGTGGCTTAAAAAAAATAAACCAAATTGTAAATCATTCTTAATTTCTTCCCAATTTAGAAGTAAGATAGATGTTTGTTTTTATTTTCTTTCTCGAGCAACTGAATGGAGTCCTTCACTTCACCATCCAAGCAATCCATTCTATTGAAATTTGTGGGTTTTGTTTTTCCTAGACATTTTTATCTTTGATTTTTTCAAAAGGAATGGGGGGGCTGCACTTGAAATGATGAGGTTCCTTGTATTTCTTTCTTATTTATGTACCTTCAATTCACCCATCCAACGGCGGATAATCAAAATTATTTTCTGGGCTTAATTTTGTTAATGATTTGAATATTCATGGATATGGAGGTGGTCTCGTGGGATTTTGGAGAATGGGACAAGTAAAGGGGATGTTGGTCTTTTGAGATTTTCATTGGAAAAAGAAGGATGAAGAAGCCAAACAAAACTTAATAATTTTATTAATGCCATTGATTTAAACGCCCATCCCTTAATTTTGTCTTCCATCTAGAACTAGGAACTAGCAGCACACCCTTTAATTATGGAGTTTATTGTAAAATATTTCTTTCTTTTTTTTCATTAACTATTGGTGTTATTCTTCGCAATAAAACATATATTATAAGATTTTTTTTTGTCTCAATTAAATTTAGAGTCTAATCAAGTTAGATTTTTTTTTGTATCCACAACATTCGAATTTAAGACTTGTTGATATAAGTATTCAACATGGAGCAAATACAAAAGAGTAGGTGCAGGAGCGAAGCTAGAAATTTTTTTGAGTGAGGGCCGAAATTAAGTTGTATATTTTTAGGATAGCAAAAGTGAAATTTTATCATTTCAATAGTCTATATTTTTATAATTTTTAAGGGATTAAATTAATTTTTTTCTCATTTTGGAGGGGAGTCAATTGTAATTTTACCATATACTAATTTAAATTTTTTAAAATTATAAAAAGACTAAAGGTGAAAATTTTCATTTTAGGGGCGATCGGGGGCCCTGCCAACCCCCTTGGCTCTATCCCTGAGTAAGTGGTAATAAAAGGAGGTCGATTAATCTATAACAAACGGAGAGTAGAAATAAACGATGGAAGTAGGATGAGGTAGAAAGAAGTAGGTTGCGTACTATTAGAAAGCTAGATTTACTGTAAGAAAGGAGATAGGCCCCCTCTATGCCGTGCTATGGCATATATAGGTGAGGCGTTTCCTTTTCCAATCACATCAATTCATCGATAATTTTAGGACATGGTTGTCATGTAACATTCTTTTTATTGAAGGGATACAAGGTTACTAGGTCTCAATGATCCTCAAAGGATCCCTTGCAGTGAACGTACAGTCACTAAATTGAAATTATTCATAAGTATTTTTCGAATCAATTCTCGAATTATCACGTGTAAAAATTGGAATAAAAGTATTTGCCCAACTTAACAAAAAAAAATGGTTATGTTTATGAAAGCATTATTAAGAATTTATTTAATCATTATTTTTAAATAATTCATTATTACATGTTTCTTATATGGATAAAGTGCTTATGAAATTGATTGAGATGATAGCTATAAAAGGAAACATATAATCAATGAATTGCAATTTTAAATCAGTAAAAATATATTAAATATAATTTTTCTTAAATTGATAATTAAATAATCTAGTAACTATTTTCTTTTTTTTCTTAAGCTTTGACTTGTCCATTTCTTGACACTAATTTGTTTTGTAGCTTTATAAAAATTTGTAGATAAAAAGAGATTAATGTAATCATGCTTATCAATAACGCTAATAAAAACTAAAACAAAAATTCTATTAACTCTTAGGAAAGTATTTACCAAAAGAAAACTCTTAGGATAGGTTTTTAAAGGTAAATTCGATAATTCATTTAATGAATAGAATTAATAATTTAGGAAAAAAATAACAATATGCGTAGTTGGTAAAAGATAAGCTCTACCAACACAATAAAGGTTTTAGCCTCAACTTTAATAGAACATTATGACACGTTGACAATTGGCTTTATCACAACTCAAGCACAACATATTTAGAGTGATTGCAAGCACTTAATACAACAATGAAATCAACCCCGAATGGTCTAAAGAAGTGATTAAAAATCGACAAAAAAATCGAGCATTCGCCAAACTAGATTACATGCATAAGCAAAACTAAAGAATGTGTTACAAGAGCAGACAAAAACTTCTAAAATTGAAGACATATTAAACAATGAAAAAAGAACAAAAAATATATAAAACTTAATTAAGATAACATTGGTCCAAAATCCAAATCGACTTGTGAAATCATTTATTATTCTAAAATACTCTCAAAATAAAAACGGATTAAGAAGTTGACGAAGAGCAACTCACTTTCCTAGAAAAACTATTGGTTGCCGATGGAGTTTTAGCGGACGATAGACACAGTCATCTGTCCAGTATAACTTGTGAATACAACAAAGATACTCACAAAATATATCAGCAAATTGAAAAGAGAGAAAAAATGTGGAGTGAATGAGAAGAAGAAAGAAAGAAAGAAAAAAGGGTTGGTGGGAAAGAGAAAAATACGAGTGATAGCCAGCTTGAAAACTGGCACCGCCATTGGTCAAAATAAAAGATAAGAAACAAATGGCTTAGAGAAAAAATAAAGTGTTTAAGGTTTTTATTTTTATTTGTCTCATATATTTAAATTATATAACATATAAGAGGATAATAAGAGTTATATATATATATATATATATATATATATATTTGAAGTTAAGAGTTATATTTATTTGGTTAATGAGAAATTGACTTGATGAGGCTCAATTTCAATTTTTTGTTTTTGCCTTATTACTTAAAAATAAATGCAACATATATTTATTGGATGCCATTAAACTCTATTTATTGGATCCTAGCAAACTGCTCAAAATTATGATAAAAAGAAATATATTTTTTAAAAAATCCCAAATTTGCCAAGTAAGAAACAAAGCTTTCTACATGGAATCCAAAAATTGTTTAGGAAATTTGGGCAGCTATTGATTTAGGATCAGATGATGAGATTGGTGGGTGAGAATTTGTTTGCTCTTCTTTAGCAAAACAAAGACTTTTCAAGGAAAATTTATAGAGGAGTTATTAATTAGTAAAAAGAATTTTAAATTAATTTTATATATTTATATAATTTTTATTTGACTTATATTTTAATAAACATATTTATAATTTGTTCGATGTAAAAACTTTTAACTGTTAAATATATAATACTAAATGTATATTTTAAGAAAATAGATCAATAATTTAAGATAATTTGTTATATTTCTTAAAATAAAATTCTAGTATTTATCTCACTATAAATAGTAAATTATATTACCTTTATTAAAGTTATTTAGAAAAGAAATAAAGTGGTCAAAATTATCAGAAAAAATTAAGGCAAATAATTTGTTGACTTCACCATCTTTGTTAAAACATTAAAATAGGGGGAAAAATTGGAAGTAAAACTAGGTAAAAAGTGTTTAAGGCCTAAAAATTGATAGGACACGTGTCGGTCCAAAAACTACACAACTGGATTTGGGCAATAATTAATATTTATTTTGAAAAAGAATTAAGCTAAAAACATATTTTCTGCAACCAATCATAGCTAAGAGTGGAGTTTGAATGAAATCATGAAATTTCAGTGGGGGCCTCTGTTGAATGTTTTGTTTGGTTATTAAGACCAGCAAATTTTGTCCTCTTTAATTAATTTTGATCTTGAGTAATTTTCTTAATCATAAATTTGGCATTTCATGATTTTCTTTTTGTATACTGCCAAATGTAATCTGTGGGTAAGAATTTTTTTTCTTTTGTTTGAAGATAATAATTATACAGGTGGCCCAACTGGCTATGGCAATTATTTTATTATTTAAAAATTATTTTATTTTTATTTCGAGCCTTAGCTCAATTGATATTGGTATTATTATTACTATAAGAGGATATGAATTGGAATGTACTGAAGCGTCTTATCCTCCTATTTAAGGATTGAAGAGGGAGTATGAGTAATTTTAAATATTATATAAAAAATAACAGATATAATAAAAATTTATAATGAAATTATATTTTAAAAAATATTTTATTTTATTTTATTTTATGGCCATAAACGTAGAAAGAGTTTATCAACTCAAAATGATACGCAAAATAATTTCAAAAAATATATTTTTTTATTTGTGATTACAAAAGAACAACTTAATCACTTGGCGTGCAAGTGTGAGCAACTTTTCTTATAAGAAAATGGGCCAACCAAAATAAACTGATATTATCAAGTATAGAGTTAAACTAAAATCGATTCAATTTAATTTAAAAATTGATAAAATTTAAATTTTGAGTTAATTTAATTGATTTGAATTAAATTTTATAATTTAAATAGCTTAAATAATTTAAATAATAGATTAGTGTAAATATTTTTTGGTCCTGTCAATTTTAAAATGAGCAAATTGGCTCTCTCTCAACAAAAATTATAAAAAATTCAACATAATTTTTAAAATTTAAAATTTATATTTTAAAA
The DNA here is from genome assembly GCF_025698485.1 of Gossypium arboreum. Classification (NCBI taxonomy): domain Eukaryota; kingdom Viridiplantae; phylum Streptophyta; class Magnoliopsida; order Malvales; family Malvaceae; genus Gossypium; species Gossypium arboreum. The sequence continues at coordinate 136,952,423 of NC_069075.1, forward strand.
GATTATAAATTTTTTAAATTCTAAAGAATATATAAAGAATTTTAAAATTTTAAAATTTTTAAAATAATAATTTTGGAATCTAAATAAATTAATTAATAATTCAAGTTTATCATACTAAATATTTTATTTTTCCTTGTTTTGCTTTGACAAAGTTTTCAAATATATATGCTTTCAAATTTTGTGCTTTAACATAGAATTAATCATATGTAATAAAATTTTAATTTGACATTAACTTGAACAATTTCAGTCAATTTGACTCGACTTGATTAGAAAAAATTCAAATCGAATTAAGATAATAAAATAGTACTCATCAACTTAATTAACTACAATTTTTTTATTCGATTCGATTATCGCTCACCCGTTCCCATGTAAGTTTTTTAATACAATGCTTAAAATAAGATATCAAATTTACCTTTATTCTAAATGTTTTATATAAAAAATATAACATGAAATTAACATTTCTTTAAATCTTTGTTCATCTCTTTTGTTTTTCAAGTAGTAATTTCATTAATTAAAAAGTAATATTGAACGAAAATGATGACTCTAAGGCACCAAATAACAAAGAGAAATTAAAAGACTCTTTCAATAAACAAATCAAGAAGAAAATGCTTGCTTGATTCAAAGTCAACCTATACCGGTTTGAGGGGCAAAAGCAATTACGGATGATTACGGGTGATATTAGTTCGGTTCAGTTGAGTTTTTAAATTTTTGAATTGTTTATTATGATTTAGTTCGGTTTTTATTTTTTCATGTTATTTTTTATTTTGAATTTTAGACTTACTTTGATAAAATGAACTTTATTTTATGACTTTTGAATATTATTTGATAAAATTTCAAGACTTTTTTCATAAATATTTCTAAAAAATAAAATTTCAAGAAATTTTAAATTATTTTCACTATCTTAAATATAAAAGATTTACTTTTTATAATAAAAGGTAATATTAATTATATATTAAATAAAAGTAGAATTCGATTCAATTTCAGGTAACCGCAATTTCTAAATTTGCATTCCATAAATTGTCTAAATATCTCGGTTTTGGTCGATTTTCGATTTGGTCAATTTTTTTCGCTTAGCCCTAGGGATGACAATGAAGCGGAGTGAGGGCGGATGTTGCCAAATCTAGTGTCGCTTTACAATTTGTATACTTTGCCGTATCACTCGTCTCGCTCTATTATATATATGTAATCTTAAGAGAATACACATTAACTCCATCAAAACAAGGTAAGTATGAAGAGAAAATCTTAAGGTTCATCCGAACTCCCTAGTAATAACATAGCACTTTTTCACATGAAAATATAGCAAACATAGGTAAAAAAAATTTGCAAGAGGCTAAGGTGCTAAAGACTTAAAAAGAAGTTGGGATAGAGGGAAAAAGACATGAGTTGAGACGAAAGGATCCCAATATTATCAAAATTTAAGGTCAATAGGGTTAAAATTCTTTTGGGGGTAATAGACTCTAGCCTACTTTTCCCTCTTTGACTAGCATTGATAATGAAAGGGATGGAAGCCTTTCCATTGCTTTCCTTCCATTTCCTTTCCCTTTTACTTTTTGGTTTGAAGTAGCCAAAATCTCCACTTTAAGATGATTCCTTCCCACTATAGGTACCATTTAGGCCCTTTCTCATCCCCTAAAAGAGGGAACCATTTCTAAAGATATAAACAAATTTACAATCCTCCTCAAACCCATCAACTGAGCATTTATAGTAATGTAATGTAGTATTAGTGGTTGTAGGCTTTTAGTAAATGGGTATTTTTAATCAAAGCTAATAGAGGGGGTAATACTTTAGTTTTTATTTTAAGGATTCTGGTTTTGATTTAGTGGAAAATTTTTAGCAAAATGCCAAATTGATTAAAAACTTTGGCTCATCATGTGCTAAGTGGGAATATTCCACATGTTATAAATTCTATGGCTGCTACCTTCCATTTGGTGCTCAAAAGATGTGACCAAAATAGAAATTTAACAGCTGACATGTTTTTGTTTTAATGAATTATTTTGGGTTTATCGTTTTAATTTTTTTTAATGATTTATCAAAATTTTAAAAAAAATATTATTATTAAAAATGATAGGAATTGATTAAAAATTCAAATAAATGAAAAAAAATTAAAAAGTAAAAAATCATGTAATCGGTGGGGATAAAACCAAACCAATACAACATTAGTAATTGCACTGTTATGATTTTTTTGTTACACATAGACATGAACTACAATAAATACACCCTTAAGTTGCAATTTATAACCGTCTTAGTTTGATTGGTATGAGTATTGTTGTTAATGTAGGAGGATGTGGGTTTGAGTGCATTGAAACATATTATCCTTCTATTTATGAGTTGAGAAGAGGTTATGAGTAGTTCTAGATATTGTATTAAAAAGAGCATATATGATCATAACTTATAATGAGATTATTAAAAAAAAAGTTGCGATTTGCCGTTGTTGTTTTTTTGGGTCAATTTTAAATATTTAATTAATTAAAATTTATAAAACATAAAATAAAAATTGACCATAAAAAGTGATAAATTTATTAAGACAAAATATTATTAAAATATTAATATGAAAGTATAATTCTCTACTAGGTAAAAGTGTTATAGAGGCTATTATATTAGGAATCAGATTGCAATTTGCTTCATCCATTTAAAAATGGACAAATTAGTACGTATACATTAGATCTAAGAGTAAATTGATCATTCTATAAAAAATTGGTACGTTAGCATGCAATATACGTGGCACACCATATGTAATTATCTTGGTATTTCATCAGTCATGATAGTTTTAATAATTTTTAATAAAAAGTTCAATTTATTCTTTGAACTAATGTACAAATATTAATTAATTTATTTTTAATAGAAAAGATAAAATATAATCTAATTCTTAATATAAACACCTATATAATAATTTTACTTCTAAATATGTTGGTGACCGACACTTTTACTGATAACATACGACATAAGGCAATATTAATAAATCGAAGTTATGTTGATTCAACCACAAATAAAATAGTAAAGAACTTACGTTGGTATATTGGAAAAAAAAAAAAACATAAGTTTGTCCCAAATATTTATTGGAAAAGAAAAAGGAAAAGACGGTAAGTGTGTGAGGCAGATGTAGACACATAGCGGCGGAGGCGCAGGAGAAGATTGAAGTGGTGCAAATAATTAATGATGGAAGGCCCTGCAATTAACTTAAACAAACTGCAGTCATGTAGTAGGAAAATTAATATAATCCTTTGAATTTAATGGACACCCTTTGATTCATTTAAGTTTGTACCCTATTTGGATCAGCTGGCTCCTTTTTCTTTTCTTTTCTTTAAGTGAGAAGAAAAGGGGATTAATGTTTGTTGATAGCTGACAATTCCCTTGAAAGTTCCTCTTTGAAATCACTAAAAAGCCAGCTGTTAGATGCTCAAGGGATTGGGTTAAGAACCAATGAGCGCTTTTGTTTATGGTTTTTAAGTTGGAGAAGAGAGGGACCGTCGTCCATGATTTCTGGTTTCGCCCTAAAGTGGCATTGGCATTGGCATGCTCCATGGATTCCAACCACTACTAAATTCCTTCCAAGGTACAATTGTCAGTTTTCTTGGCTTAGGGCTAGGAAATAATTACAAACTTGTGCAGAGTTTCAAGGCAAAAAAAAAAAAAAAAAGAAGCTTTGAAGCCAATCAAAAGAAAGGCTAGAACATGGCTGCATTATTATTATTATCATCATCATTATTACGAGAAGTGTATAAAACAAACAACTGAAAATCTCTGATTTAAAAGCATTGCGGCTTGGTGGGCTCATAATGGCATTGTTAGGGGGAAGCTTAGGTTAGGGCGGCCTTTGTAGTTCAAAGCTGCATGTAATCATATATGTTCTGTTAAAAACCCAGAAAAAAAGAAAAAGAAGATTCTGAATTTAATGAAAGAGAAAAAGAACTTTATGGATTTAAGCATTTGTTTATGTAGTTTGGTTTGAAATGGGTAATGACATAAGGAAACAAAGAAAATAAAAATGAAGAGAGAGTTTGGAGTCCATGTAGCTAACAAATTAAGCTGACTGTTTCAGAGAAAAAACAATTTTAGCTGATTTACAAAACAAATTTCATTCTTTTTTTTGTTTGGAAAATAAGCAATCAGGAAAGTGGAGACATGTGACAATTGTTTTTTTTTTATTTAACAGCATTTAGCATTAAAAAAATTGTTTTCTCAACAAATTGAAATTTCAAATGAAGTAGAAATTTATTCATGAATGGAAGAATCTGAAAATGATAACCATAATGAAGACGCTTGATAATACTCTAGAACGACATATTTTATGTGCTAATTGCATGTTTATTTTGAGTATGATTCTACTAATTTAGGCTATTTTATGGTCTTTTATCTTTTAGGGATTAAATTGAAAGTAAAATTAAATTTAAGGGCAAAAAGTGTAAATTTGAAGATAAAATAGGCCAACATGCGAAGTAGGAGGGAAGCGGTACCGAAAATGTAAAGTGTGGAAGACTTTTAGGGCAAAAATACAAAAGAAGAGATTTTATAGCACAAGACTCTATTTAATTCTTAATTATATTAGGATAATTATTAAGGATAATTATTTAGATTTAATTTTAGGATTTCTTTTTATTATATTTAATTATCTTTATTTATTTGTATTTATTTTTTAGAATTTAATTAGGAATAGGCTAGATTTCTTAGTACTAAAATAGAGGATGAAGTGATACAAATTAGAAGATCTTTTTGGGCTGTAATTCTCTCTCCCCCATCAATCTAGTCTTTTGTTCTTTTCATATTCTAATAAAAAATTCCCTTTCCATTATTTTTATTTGTTTTTCCCTAAAAATTATGAGCCATTAAATTTAATCTAGTCGAAGGTTGTCGAAATTCCTCAAAAAGGTTCATGAGGCTTAGAATTCGTGCCTAGCCTTCTCAATAGGGTATTCATTGCTTCTCTGTATTACAGGGTTGACGCTTCCGTCCATGCCCTTTAATAGGTGATCTTTTCAACTTGTACAAGGAACGACCGCTTTGTACGTTTTGGGAAGGTTGCACAGTCGGTTCGTTGACTTTCTGCGTCAGAAGTTGGCGAGCCCAAGAGACAAGATGGCATGGTATTCGCCGTTGGGAAGTGATGATCTAGCAGAAGATGTTCCCACAAAAGCGATTATTAGCTAGAGTCAGGTTCCGCCAAACCTTAAGTCTAAATTCTTAGAGCTGGTGGTCGTAGGCGTCCTCTTCCACTATAATTGGCTTATTCTGCTTGAGAAGAATCACTTAAAAGCCAACAATTAGACCCAAGGCGAATTGAGACAACCGGAGGCTGGAATCTCGCCACATAAGAAACTCTCTCTTTTCCTTAACTTTGTTTATTTTTATATTCTCCATTTTAATTTTCGCAATTTAATTATTTCAATTCGAATTTCAATTATATTTTTATTTTATTTTTCTAGATCAAAACTTTTAATTCTATTTTTTTATTTTTTCAGGAACGCATGTTTTTGTTGGGCACGATTCTGTCCAGGATTTCGAGAAACAAGCATTCCTGCAATCCGGTCCCTGAAGATTCGACCCTACTTCCCCTTTACTATTTTTTTCTTCATTATTTTGTAAGAAATAGGATATTTTTGGTGCTCTCAACGACTGCATCAAATTTTGACGCTGTTGTCGAAGACTGGCAACATACTAATCTTGTTTTTTGTTTCTTATGACCAGATCTGCATCAGGTACTCTTGCGTTCGATTCAGAGATTGAAAAGACTGCGAAAGCTAATCGCAAGGAAACAAAGTTAAGGAAAAAACAATCAGGAGTGGTTGAGAGTTAGAGTAACCCACCACCAGAAGTTGGAATCGATAACGAATTAGAGTTTAGGGTTAACGAAAACCCTACTCAAACATTTGAAAGTGAAAAATTAGAAGTTGATTCCCCAGAAGAAGTACTTAACGCTAGGGTTAACAAAAACCCTAATTTAGCACATCAACCAATGGCTCAAACAATTCGGTAATTGGCCAAAGCTCCGGCAGAACAACCGCTAATATGCATCGCGTATCCTATTATAGATATTGATTTTAAATTAAAGTTAGGCTTAATCCAGCTACTGCTAACTTTTCATGGGTTGCAAAACGAAAATCTCCACAAACATCTGAAAGAGTTTCATATGGTTTATCTTAGTATGAAACCTTAGGGGGTAACTGAGGATCAAATCAAATTGCATGCTTTTCCTTTCTCCCTAGTAGATTCCGCTAGGGAATGGTTATTTTATTTTCCTTCTAGATCTATTACAACTTGGGCTGATCTTTCTCGTTTATTTCTCAACAGGTTTTTTCCAGCATCACGAGCAGCTAAGTTAAGAAGATAGATCGTTAGAATAAGACAAAAAGAAACAGAGTCTTTTTATGATTATTGGGAGTGATTTAAGAAGTTGTGTGCAAGCTGCCCACAACATGGTATAATAGAGCAATCTCTCCTCCAATACTTTTACGAAGGCTTGAAACCCATAGAGATGAATATGGTAGACGTCGCTAGTGGAGGAGCGTTGGTCAACATGACTCCTTAGCAAGTAAGAGACTTGATCTCTACAATGACTGTAAATTCACAGTAATTTCGAGCCAATCCTGAACCCCTTAGAAGGGTTCACCAGCTAAGTAATTCTACCTTTAAGGATAGGCTTGATAAACTTACTAATATTGTGAATTCTCTTATTGCAGAAAAAGAAAAACCAGCCTGAGTATGCGGAATATGTGCTACACCTGAACATACAACTGATGCATGTCCCAGTTTGTATGATGATACTATGACTCATTTAGATGCTGTGGAAAATTTCCCTGGGCCACCACAAAGGCGATACGACTCTTGTGCTAACACCTACAACCTAGGATAGAGGGACCACCCTAAGTTAAGTTATAGAGTCAATCAACGGTATAATCAGCCATACCAAAATCAGTTTCCACAATAGCCATGAGATTCAGGTACTTCTCTAGAAACTATGGTCAATAAATTAGCAGCTAGTGTCCTTGATTTCCAATAGCAAACTCTTAATTTCCAAAAAGAAACGAAGGCATCTATAAGAGAATTGACCACATCAATTGATAAAATAAGTTCTCAAGGTAAGCTGTCATCATAAACAGAGCCGAACTAGAGACAAAATGCGAATGCAGTGACGCTGCAAAGTGGAAAGGAATTGGAACCAATTTTTGACAGAAATCTTGGTCAAGAAAACGCCCAGGAAAATCCCGAAAATGACGAATAGGTTCGAGCCAAACCTCCATTGCCAAAAATCCAACCTCAATTTCTAGGACGATTAAATTAATGCCGAAAGGGTAAAGAAGACTAGGAGATCCTCGAAATATTCAAAAATGTTAAGATCAATATATCACTGTTGGATACCATTAGACAAATTTCGCGGTATGCCAAGTTTCTTAAAGAACTCTGCACCAACAAACGAAAATTAACAGGTAATGAAAAAGTAAGTGTTGGTGAAAATGTATCTGCAGTGTTACAGCGGAAGATGCCAACGAAATGAAAAGATAAGGGCATGTTTGCAATACCATGTAAGATAGGCCATTTGGGAATTAAGAAGGCTATGTGCGATTTAGAGGCCTCAATAAATGTCATGCCTTATTCTATATATGAGTCACTTAGCACAGATTTTTTTACAAAAACATGTGTTATCATTCAGCTGGCAAATAGGTCCATTGTGCATCCTGAAGGAGCCCACGAGGATGTATTGGTAAAAGTTAATGAACTTATTTTCCCTGCAGATTTTTATGTGATAAAAATGGAGGAGGATAGCACTCTTGGATTTTCGGACCTCTTGCTGGGCCGACCTTTTCTTAATACTGCTAGCACCAAAATCGACATTTGAAGTGAAACTTTTACAATGAAATTTGATGGGGAGATTGTGAAGTTTAATGTCTACGATGCTATTAGTCATCCAAGCGAAATATTGAGGGTAAACCGTGTCGACATAATTGACTCTTTAAGTCCATTTATGAAGATAAATTTAAATATATAGTTGATGACTATGAATCTGTTAATGAGTTATTGTCTCCATCAAATACTAAAATTTTACCTTCTGTTGTGCAGGCTCTAGATTTGGAATTAAAGCCGCTTCCTGAACATCTCAAGTATGCATTTTTAGGAAAAGGTAATACCCTACCAATTATAGTTTCAAATAAACTCTCTAAATTCGAAGAAGAAAGTTTGATCCAGGTACTGCAGAATCATAACGAGGCGATTGGCTGAACTATTGCCGATTTAAAAGGGATAAGCCCTTTGATATGCACACACAGAATCTACCTGAAGGAAAACACTAAACCGAGACGAGAGGCGCAAAGATGGTTGAACCCCAATATGATGAAGGTGGTAAAAAAGGAAATAATCAAGCTGCTGGATGGCGACATAATCTACCCAATTTCTGACTGTAGATGGGCAAGTCCTGTACAAGTCGTGCCCAATAAAATGGGCATGACAGTAAAGATAAATGCTGAAGGAGACTTGGTACCAACTTGAGTGCAAAATGGGTGTCATGTCTGCATTGATTACAGGAAGTCGAATTCTTACACTAGAAAAGATCATTTCCCTCTTCCTTTTATAGATCAAATGCTTGAGAGATTAGCTGGCAAAATTAACTTTTGTTGTCTTGATGGACATTCAAGTTTCTTCCAAATCCTAGTTGCACCAGTGGACCAGGAAAAGACCACTTTTACGTACCCATTCGACACATTTATGTATAGAAGGATGCCATTTGGATTTTGTAACGCACCGACCACCTTCCACAGATGCATGATGAGTATATTTTCTGAATATGTGGAAAAATTATCAAAGTTTTCATAGATGATTTTACTGTGTATGGAAATTGTTTTGACGAATACCTAAAAAACCTCACGATAATTTTAAATAGGTGCATAGAATTTAATCTTGTCTTGAATTATGAAAAGTCTCATTTTATAGTAGATAAAGGGTTGATCCTCGGTCATATAGTTTTAGCTAAGGGAATTGAGGTTGATAAGGCCAAAACTTATATTATAAATTCTTTGCCATATCCCTCTATTATAAGGGAGATACGTTCTTTCCTTGCCATGCAGGATTTTACAGGTTTTTTATAAAGAACTTCTCCAAAGTAGCTGAACCATTATGCGAATTATTGCAAAAAGATAAAAAATTTGAGTTCGGCCTAAAATGTAATGAGGTATTTGATACACTAAAGCAGAAGTTGGTATCTTCTCCTATAGTACAAGCACCAGATTGGAATTTTCCCTGTGAAATAATATGCGATGCAAGCGAACGCATTGTGGGGGCCGTGTTGGGGCAAAGGATTAACAAAGAGCCTCATGTCATTTGCTATGCCTCAAAAACCCTAGATGTTGCACAAAGCAACTATACCACCACAGAAAAAGAACTCTTAGCTATTGTATTTACTCTGGATAAATTTCGGTCATATTTATTGGGATCTAAGGTGATTATTTTTTCTGATCATGCAGCTCTCAGATACTTGATTGCGAAGAAGGAAACAAAACTAAGGCTCATTAGATAGATTTTGCTGCTCCAAGAATTTGACATAGAGATTAGTGACAAAAAGAGATGTGAAAACTAGGTAGCCGACCACTTGAGTAGGCTAAAAATACCTAATGATGACACTCCTATAAAGGATGAGTTCTATGATGAGAGCTTATTTTCGATCGAGGCTCATTACCCATGGAATGCATATATTGTAAATCTCTTAACCACAGGTTCGCTGCCCACTGAGTTAGCACGTTTCGTGAAGGACAAGCTTAGAAGGAAAGCTCAATATTAAATTTGGGACGATCCGTACTTGTGAAAACACTGTTAAGATCAGATAATAAGACGATGTGTTTCAAAAACTGAGGTAACCTTTATCCTCACTTTTTGTCATACAGAAGCTTGTGGAGGTCACTTTGGCTCTAAACGGACTGCTCACAAGGTATTAGAATGTGGGCTATATTAGCCGACAATTTTTTGAGATGCATATAATTTCTGTAAGTCATGCGATAAATGCCAACATACAGATAACATCACTAAACGAAATCAAATATTCCTATCCCCGATTCATGTATGTGAGATTTTTGATGTATGGGGCATTGATTTCATGGGCCAATTTATTTCCTCATTTAGGAACTTATATATAATTCTTGCAGTAGACTATGTTTCTAAGTGGGTAGAAACAAAACCTACTCGTAATGATAATGCTAAAACTGTTGTGGAATTTCTAAAACGAACTATTTTTTCTAGGTTTGGCACACCTCGAGCTCTGATCAGTGACCGTGACACTCATTTTTGCAACAAAGTTATGGAGACACTATTTTCAAAATACGAAGTTCATCATCATATAGCGATGGCCTACCATCCCCAAACGAATGGCCTAGTAGAGGTTTCGAATAGGGAGATCAAGACTATTTTGGAGAAAATAGTTCAGCCCAACCGAAAGGATTGGAGTCTTCGGCTTAATGATGCATTTTGGGCCTATCGGACAGTGCATAAAGGACTAATTGACATGACTCCGTATCGACTTGTTTTTGGCAAAGCTTGCCATCTTCTAGTAGAATTGGAACATAAAGCTTATTAGGCTATTCGACAATGTAACATGGAGTTAGAACTCGCAGGAAAGGCAAACAAATTGGACATTCAAGAGTTGGAGGAAATTCGTAATGATGCCTACGAAAATACTCGCATTTATAAAGACAAGACAAAGTTATTTCATGATAAGAAAATAGCTACGAAGCATTTTCGGTAAGACAAAATGTTTTTCTTTATAACTCCGTATTAAGGCTATTTCCAGGGAAGCTTCGATCTCAATGGCAATGATCTTTTATTGTGACCCAAGTATTCCCCCATGGTGCAGTTGAAATAGAGAGTGAAGAAACAAGAAAGTGATTCGTAATCAATGGCCAACGGTTGAAGCCATTTTACGAGAATTTTCAGGCTTACACGGTCGAAAAAATTCAGTTAGAGCCACGATAATCCCATTCACGGCATCAAGCTAACGACGTTAAACAAGCACTTGTTGGGAGGCAACCCAATTTTTATTTCTCTTTATTTTTATTTTTATTTATTATTTTATTTTAATTATTTATTATTTTATCTTATTTATTTATTTATTTTATTTTGGTTATTACTAAAAATTATCTTCTTCTGTTTAGGTAAACCAAAGCAGAAATAGGGAGTACAAAGAGAAAAGATAAAACCTGCAGCCAAACAACTCATATTCCATTCCTATTTCAGCCTGGAATAACGCCTTCCTGCCCTAGATTCCCTAAAACCTGTAGCCAAGCAGCCCATAATCCTGCAACCAAACGCCACTTTTCAGCCTAATACATCACAAACCCTAAAATTTTTTTACCCATTTTTCCCAAAATTTTCTCTAGCTGTCGAAATTCTCACCCTCCCAACCCCCATTGCCAATTTTCCAACCACCATAGTACGAAACCATAGTCGCGCCGCCTCCGAGCCCTCCTTCACCGTCAACCACCGCCGGTGTCTTTTTTCCGCTCCTCAAGCCATCGATCTCACCTACGGTGCGGCTTCTTCTTCTTCCCCTCCGTCGCACGTCTCCTTTCCATTGCTGCCACATGATTCACGCTCCATGATACCGTCTTCTCCACTCCAATACCTATCGCGCCGTCCTCTCTTTCTTTTCGGCTTCGCGCGACGTTACTGTCGTCTTCTTCTTATTTTTCACGCTTTGCTCCTCTTCCCTCACCTCTACGAGTCGCACCGTCCCTGTCGCCATCTCCTCTACATGCCGTATTACCCATACTTTATCTTCTACCACCGATGCAAGCAAGGGGTTTGGCACCCGAACCATCGCAATGCAGGCATCGTCGAAAGACCACGCGGCCCTCAGCCAGACCAATGGCATCAAACGCCGGTTCTTCCTATACGGCCCACGCATCCTTCACGACGCTAGCCCCGTCGTCAACCACCACACCAATCAGCCAAACCAACAATGGCCCTCACGAGTTCTTCACACGACTCTGACACTAACTCCCCCGAACAACCCACTTGCTCCTGCGCCTCTGATATTCGCGACAACCAGCGACCGTTGCCCACTTGTGGCTGAACCTACCGGTCTAGCGCAACTGTCTTACCACCTGAGTGCCATTTACACGATAATTTAGTATTTGATACTCTTACCAGCCGAAACAGGTATGACCGTTTACGCCATAAACAACTCGCGCCTTGCAAATGCTTATCTTTACCTATTTTGGATGCTTTACTGGATGCTTTACATCTTGAAACTACTGTTACTAATTATTTTCACAATATTGGTTGGGTTGGTAATTTTGATATTACTCACTGTGCCTATTATGAGCTGATTTTGGAATTTTATTCCACGTTTCAATTTCAGCGACATGGTCCAATCTCATTGGATACACCTGGTGTTGTCAAGTTTCGGTTACTTGGTACCATACATAGTTTGTCTTTAATTGATTTTAATATTGTATTATCTTTTGTGACTGAGGACTATACCATGTCTACTGATTATAAAAATAGCCTATGTACTTTTCCTGCAGATTTTATAGCTGTCGAGGCCTTTGCTTTGTTAATTGATAATACCGAATCCATGTATAGCCCAATAACATCAAAGGATTTATGGTTTCGTAACCCTGCCTTATGTTACATACACCGTTATTTGACTTACAATTTTTCAGGCCGTCGAGATGCTCCGGCTATAGTCTCGAAGATGAAATTATTCTTATTATGGTGTATGTATACCGATCGTCTAGTAAATTTGGGCTATTGGTATGTGCTTCAATTCGATCATTTTATAAATGCAAAGCGTCCTCTAATTTTACGCTTTATTACACAATTGTTATTTTCTCTCCATGGTTCTAATGCTCCTATTTTAGATTTGCATGTTGCTTGTCAGGCTGATCTTTTGGATGCTTAATGCCTCGACTCGATGGTACTGCTTCTTGGCACTCCATCTTTCTTCCGTTTTGTCCCTCCAGGCGTTCACTCTATACTGGCTGAACGAGTCTTTTTACAACAAAATCAGAACGAAGTACCTACTCGAGCCCAACCTTTGATGACCGTTGAGCAACGCTTAGAACGCATTGAGGCTTGACTCGACACTTTTGACCAGCAGCTAGCCAAACTCATTACCATTATGCGCGAACGACAGTAACTACACAGAGAGTTCTTCTAAACTTTTCTTCTACCTATTTCTTTATTTATTCCACATCGAGGACTATGTGTTTCAAGTAGGGGGAGGCATTCCTCATTATTTCTGTCGTTTTAGATACTGATTTTTTTGTTGTTGCTGCTGCTTTGGTTGTTGCTGCCCATATAATTTTTTTTAAGAATATTCTGTCTTTTTTCATGCCCAAGAATTTGATCACGACTTGCCCACCATTTGAACCACATGCATGCTTTTTGTCTACTGAGTTAGTTATGATTTTTCCTGTTTGATTGCATCTCTATTATTTTATTTCTTTTAGGCTGAATAATTATGATTAATAGAGCTAACCCTATTTTGCTTTTAGTAAATTTGATTAAGACTAAATGAAAAGAGGACACTTAATATAATTGTATGCTTAAAATATGTTTATAACTATTAAGGTGGATGCTGAAACTTATTTTTGACACTTGATTGTTGCTCCTAAATCCTCCAAAATTAAAATAATAATAATGTTTCCGTAGTTATGAGTGTAGCTTAAAACGTGACTAGCTGAGTAACAGGGATAGGGTGCTTGGGTTGTCATCCTGTTTCGCGTCAAAAGGTTGTGTGACGTGATAGGTAAAACTTCGCTAACCGGAATTAATTTTTAGGAATGTATTGGGCTGAGTAACCGGGGTGAGGTGCTTGATTGTCATCTCTCTTCGCGTCAAAAGGTTCGATATGTTCTTAAGCAAAATAAAAATTAAGAGTATGTTGGGCTGAGTAACCGGGGTGGGGTGCTTGGCTATCATCTCTCTTCGCGTCAAAAGGTTCAATATATTCTTAAGCAAAAATAAATAAATAAAATTAAATTTAAAAAAAGGGAAAAAGAAGAAGAATAAGATATATTAATAAAGTGTGGGGACTAAGGAAAACGAATAGGGTGTCTTGATAGGTTTGGTAAAGTACCTAATTTTCATGAAATAATCCAAGTCGATCTTAATTTTTGTGTATGTTAATTGAAATACTTTTTCAATTTTACTTAAAGCAAGTTAAGGGTTCTTTTTATTTTTCATAGGCATTTTGACTAATTTTTATAAAACTTTGGAGTAGTATTTCTTTCATGGCAGGATTTAACTTTCACAGTGGATAGGAACCATACTTGAGGGCAAGCATGGGCTAAGTAGGGGGAATTTAATAATACTCTAGAATGACATATTTTATGTGCTAATTGCATGTTTATTTTGAGTATGATCCTACTAATTTGGGCTATTTTATGGTCTTTTATCTTTTAGGGACTAAATTGAAGGCAAAAGTAAATTTAAGGGCGAAAACATAAATTTAGAGATAAAGTTTGCCAACATGCAAAGTAGAAGGGAAGTGGTGCCGAAAATGCAAAGTGTGGAAGACTTTTGGGGCAAAAATGTAAAAAAAGAGATTTTATAGCACAAGACTCTATTTAATGTTTAATTATATTAGGATAATTATTAAGGATAATTATTTAGATTTAATTTTAGGATTTATTTTTATTTATCTTTATTTATTTATATTTATCTTTTAGAATTTAATTAGGAATAGGCTAGGTTTCTTAGTACTATAAATAGGATATGAAGTGACACAAATTGGAGGATTTTTTTAGGCTATAACTCTCTCTCCCCCATAAATCTAGTCTTTTTGTTCTTTTCATATTCTAATAAAAAATTCCCTTTCTATGATTTTTATTTGTTTTCCCCCAAAAATCATGAGCCACTAAATCTAATCTAGCCGAAGGTTGTCAAAATTCCCCAAAAAGGTTTATGAGGCTTAGAATCCGTGCCTAGCCTTCTCAACAATGTATTCATCGCTTCTTTGCATTACGGGGTTGACGCGTTCGTCCATACCCTTTAATAGGTGATCTTTTCAACTTGTGCAAGGAACAACTGCTTTGTACGTTTTGAGAAGGTTGCAGAGTCGGTTCGTTGGCTTTTTGCGTCAGAAGTTGGTGAGCCGAAGAGACAAGATGGGGTGGTATTCGCCGTTGGGAAATAATGATCTAGCAGAAGATAGTCCCATAAAAGCGATTATTAGCTAGAGTTAGGTTCCGCCAAATCTTAAGTCTAAATTCTTGGAGTTGGCAGTCGTAAGCGTCCTCTTCCACTATAACTGGCTTATTCTGCTTGAGAAGGATCACTTAAAAGCCAATGATTGGACCTAAGGCGAATTGAGACAACTGGAGGCTGGAATCTCGCAACATAAGAAACTCTTTCTTTTCCCAAACTTTATTTTTTTTTGTATTCTCCATTTTAATTTTCGCAATTTATTTATTTCAATTCGACTTTCAATTCTGTTTTTATTTTATTTTTCCAAATCAAAACTTTTAATTTTGTTTTTTTTTAAATTTTTTAGGAACGCAGGTTTTCTTGGGCACGATTCTGCCCAGGATTTCGAGAAACAAGCATTCGTGCAATCCAGTCCCTGAAGATTCGACCCTACTTCCCCTTTATTGTTCTTTTTCATTATTTTGTAGGAAATAGGATATTTTTGGTGCTCTCAACGACTGGATCAACGCTAATGTAACTCAAACATTGAATAATTTGTTTGGATTATCTAATCATGATGGTAATTTGCTGAATGAGGAATGAATCAATGAGACATCATTTAATTGAGGCTCGGATTCAAATAGTTGCAATAAAGATTTCTTTAATTGATTGGAATATACCAACGTTGTATATCATAATGATAGTGAGAATGAGCCTGTGGAAGATGAGTAAGATAGTGTTATGGCAACAAGGCTAACTAAAAGGAATGTGATTAAGAAACATTGATGAATTATTCAACTTTTATCAAGTGCATGCTAAATTGAAATGATTTATTATGGTGAATAGAGTCAATGCTAGTTTAGAGTTTAGGAGATGATGGTATGTGGTGTGTTAATAGTTTAATTACAATTCATTCATATGAACTATGCTTGACATTTTAAGGTTAATGTTTGCCCACAAACATGTTTCTAAATAGTTAAAGAAAACCCTTATGGCAAATGGCATGGCCAGTCTTCAAGTTTGCGACAACATTGAATTGGTCTAAGTTCAATTAGGTGGTTCAGATCAAATAGAGTGTTTACCATATAATTGTAGAAATTATATTCATAGCAATCGGAGGCTAATCGTGCAAGAGGGGGATGTAGAGTATTTGTACAAGTTTTCTTTTGTGAAATGCAAAATAAAGATAGGGTTAATGTTGTTTTAGAAGGTGATGGTATGTGGCGTGTTCATAATTGAATTATAATTCATTTACATGAACTATTTGCTTGACATTTCAAGGCTAATTTCTACCATGAACATGTTTCTAATCAATTAAAGAAAACCCTTGAGGCAAATGACATGACCGGTCTTCGAGTTTGCAAGAACTAAATTGGTCCAAGTTCAATCAGGTGATCTAAATCAAATGGAGTGTTTACCTGAGAGTTGTAGAAATTATATTCATGGCAACCAGAAGTTGATCGTGCAAGAAGGGGATATTGAGTATTTGAATAATTTTTTTTTTCAAAATGCAAAATAAAGATAAAAACTTTTTCCACCCATTTGAAATTGATGGTTGTGGAAGATTAAAGAATATTATTTGGATCCATATTCAAAGTATGAAGACTTTTGTAAAGCCCCTAATTTTAGGCCTAGAAGTTCTAGGTTTTGAGTATGGGGATAGTGGGAAGGTTGCACACATACGTTAAGTTGTGCAGTTTAGTGGTAGAATGGGCCTACTGGTCTAGTGGTTGTGAGTATGTTGGTTTGTCTCAAGGTTATGAGTTCGAGTCCCTGTGTGGGCGTTTTAAAAAACATTTTAGTTATTTCTGATTCAGTTAAAATAATTATTTTATTTATTTGTCTTTAGTGTTATTATTAATTATTTTTATTTGCTTTTACTTGGCACATTATTTTTTTTGTTCTATTTCTTCTTGGTTTTTGTTCTTATGTTCTTCTTTTTGCTTTTTAGAATCGGTGGTGTTGTGGGGTCGAAGGACCTTGATTTTCTGCTCCTCTGTCGTCTTCTTCGTTATCGAAACAGGTGTGGGACTCAACTCTAACTAATCAACTTATCTTTTTTTTTTCAAGTGTTGTTTCAGCTTTTCGTGAGAATGCTTTGATTCTCTAGTTTCAAAGTTTTGAAGGCTGAAAGGGAGTGCGATACTCTGTTTTCTGATGTGGTTTCGATAGTACCAAAGTTAGGGGATAGTTTGGTGGCCAAAGTGGTGTTTTCGGGGATGTTCTGGGGTGGTTTAATGGCTTTCTCGACGGCCACATGGGCATGTGCCATGGCACACGGCCGTGTGGATTTGGAAAATTAGGGTTTCATCTAATTTTTGTGTCACACGACCATGTAGCTGTTTTGGGGATTTTTTTCAGAAATCACACTGCCATGTCCCTTGGTCCACACGGGCTTGTGAGTTTGGGAATTAGAGATTGAGATTTGGGTCACACGGCCTGGCCACACGATCGTGTGACTGATTTAGGAATTAGGGATTCTATACGGGCGTGTTTTTTGGAACACACGGTCGTGTCTGGTGGCCACATGGGCGTGTGAGACCCTTACACGGCCGTGTCTACTATACACTTGAGCTTAGTGAAATAGGACAGTGTCTTACAAGGCCTAATCACACGGTCGTGCCTCTACACCACATTGGTGTGTGCCTCTGTCACACGACTGTGTGTTACCCTTCACACGGGTGTTTGGACCCTCACACGGCTTGGAGTGCTCCGCACGGTCAGAGCACACGGGCGTGTGGCCCTATCTCGCCAAACTTTGGGTTTTAGGTCAAATGCAAGTGCAAATGCGACTCTGTGTGTTCCAACCCCCGACTAAGCCTTATTGGGGGTAATTATGACTTTGATTTGGGCTTGATATGTGCGCACTTGTGATTGTTTGTTAGATAAGTTGATACTGGATTCGAGATACCAAGGTAAACATGTTTGATTCTGTAACTGATTGACCGGATGTGTGTGTCTCCTTTTGATTGGCTATTTGAATTTGTATTCTGAATTGTGTACATCTGACTGCATACATACATACATATGCATAAATATTTTTGGGTGGGATGTTGAAGAGAAGGGAAATTTATGATTTGGCAATTTTTCTGCATTCTGAAAGCCCTTAATAATACCCAAAGGGTCATGGGCGGTCCCAATACCCTGCAGGTCGTGGACATTACTGATAACAATATAGCGGTTTCTCGCCTTGCCTTTGCATCGCATGTATGTTAGCTACGCTACATATTATTATCGATCCGCGCTTATATCGCACTTTTATACCATGTTCATCAGATTGCGTAGTCTGACTTATACGTTAGCCTTGCTGCTAGCACATATGATCTGGCAGTTATACTACATGTCTGTATCGCGGTCTTCCGCATGGCACCGTACAGCTTACTGATAGCCCTAATACCTAGAGGGTTGTGGGCGGTCCCAATTCCCTGAGGGTTGAGGACAATATTGATGATCATCGTTGCCGGGTAACCCGGGATAACGTTCTGTGGAGTATAAGGTTGGATGGGCTTTTCGAGGTTCTACTCGGAGTGCAGGGATGGGTGGGTTGATTAAATCCCTACAGGATGTGTCGGGTTGGACGGAGATGGTGTGTTAGTTGGATGGGTGGGTTATTTTATAATTCAGTTGCACTTATATGCATCTATGTGATTCTATGACTGCAATATCTATTTGACTGTCCGACTGAATTATTTGACTGTTTGATTGACTGAGGAGTCGGATTGTACTATTGGACTGAAAGGCACTCATGTCTAAAGAAACCTTGTGTGATGGGCTAAGGCCCAACCGATTCTGATTTTGGATAAAAGGGCTTAGGCCATATTGTGACTTTTGAGAATTTCTGATATTGTGTCTAACAGAGCCATATGACTGTAAAGTTACATATGGTCTGTTTGTTATAGTCGCTCTGTAAGTGTGTTCTGCTGCTAAACTATTTTCAGGTTTACTATATCTATTTCTGTTTCGGTAGCTAGTTAGTTTGATCTCACACTAAGCTCGTATAGCTTATCCTCTCTTTTGTTTCCCCTTTCAGGTACATTTCGGGATTTTGGATGCTAGACTCGATAGGCGAAGGACTCAGACAGTTTTGAGGCTAATAAGTTATTAGCTTGTGGTTTCAAACTTTTATTGGTTATTCAGTTTTGAATATAAGGTTTTTAACACTGTGGTATAATTCTGTTTTATGGTTTAATCATTTTATTATTCTAGTTTTTTTAATATTCGATATTAATTATTTCAGGAATCAAATTAAGAATGACTAGTTTTGTAAGATTTTCTCACGATCACTTTGGTGGCCAATGTAGCATTCCGAATTCGGTCTAGACTTCTAGGCCGGGTTTGGGGTGTTACAACTTCAATGATGTGGTTAGTTTTAACCCAACATATTGTGTCAACAAGTACAAGATTTCATTTGCTTCTTTTGTTGTAGTTAATCACCACGGTCAATTGATCTTCCTTGAGTGTGCTTTCATTTCACGCGAAGATGTAGGGGCATCTAGGTTGCTGTTTAAAGTTGGTTATCTGTTATATGAGACATTCAACCTTATTGGATTTTGATTACGGGTAAGTGTTCGATCGAATCAAATGAAAAGATTTCGAGTTGACGAATCCTATTTTTTTATCCTAACTCTATTTAAAAATTTCTCGAATCGAGTCGAGTGAGATGAAATTCAAATCAAATATATTTGTTTGAGTTAAATTTAAAAAATGATTTTGGCATTGTTTTTCTTTATGTAATCTTTTTTAAAAATATTTTTCTTTAAAGTTTTTAAACATGATCATACGAAGAAAAATTGAAATAAACAAGTGAACAAATAAAAGCAACACCACATAAGTTCAAGTAAACATGAGTCTAAGTAAACAACAACACCACAACAAGATTATAATAGAAAACATAAGCAAGAGTCCAAAATATAGTAGGAAACTACACCGTCCAAACAACAAAACAAAAAATAAAAACGACACAACAAAAGTATAATAAACTAGTAGCAATAATAACACATGCAATAAGATTATAATAGAAAACACAGCTTGTGTGAGCATATAAGGTCACAGTCACAGCTTATGTGAGCATTTTTCCGAGTATCTGATGTTATTTTATTTGATTCAACGGGGAATAAATGCTTAATTGAGTTAACTTAATTGTATGAAATGTTATATGATTTTGATAGATGATATGGAAAGTGTTGGTAAAAATGTTTTGAAATGAATGAATGATGCATATTGGAGATGTGATCAATGAAATGTCTATTGATATACTCCTAGTACATGTTTCATGATATTGTAAGATTATATGTTTCATTATTGAACTTACTAACCTGTGGGATTTGTGACGTGAATAAGAATTTAATGAATTCGTTAGCAGATTAATGGAATTATGCATGAATTGTATAAATTGAGCCTATTTGGTAAGTTTACGTTTATGATTTATATGAGTTTACTAAGCATTAGTTGCTTACATTAGTTGTTTTCTTTTCTTGTAGACCATCGAAAATCTCGATCGGTTGGAATCAAGTCGGAGTACACACACTATCCGTTCCTCATCTTGGTAGAAGTTTTAGTCATTTTGATATTGTGTATAAATGGCAGGTACTAGGAGCTTTAAAGTTCATTTGTTATGATGATGTTGTTAAACTTTAGTTAAGGCATACTTATGGATATGTGTATCTTTTGGTTTTTGACTTGTAAATTTCTAAATGTATGTGATTTTGGCTATTTGGTTGGTGCTTCTTGGATATGGTTGAAATATGGTAAAAAAATGAATGTGAATGAAATGGATGAATTAGTATGTTTGGCTTGTGTACAAGCTAAGGGTTGGTGATCTTTGAATTTGATGTTAGTTTAGTGTATGAATTGTGGTGCTAATGAGAGCATATTGGTTAGACATTTAGGTTGAACGTTTTGGTATGTTTTCAGCATGTTTGAATGTGTTTTAAAGGTATGTAATTGGTTGATTTTGGTTTGGCTTGGCACTTAAGGAATGGGTAATGTTTTGCCTTGCCTGTGACATGGGCGGCACACCATACAGTCGTGTGCCTCACATGGTCACACCACACAACCTTGTGGACTATTTAATTTTGGTGCAAGTTTGTCCCACATGGTCTCAGGTTGTTACTTAACCTGGAGACACGGTCGTGTGAACTTATTTCAAATCACACACAATCTGCAACATGGCCGTGTGACCCTATTTTGAATTGCGCACGGTTGAGCACACGGTCTAGTGACACGGTCGTGTGACCCTAATTTCGAACTGTACACGGTTTAACCACACGACCATGTCCCTGAGCCACACGGCCTAGTGACACAGCCGTGTGACTCCTGTTTTCAGTTTATCTTACATTTTTCTATTTTGTTTCAAATAAGTCCCTAATTGTTTCAGAATTAATTTTTAGTTTCGTAAGCTCGATATAAGGCTCTTAATTGTATATATGCTATGAATGAATATTGGTTTTGAATATTTAATATTTTAGTTAATAATTGAATGGTATTATATTGTCATTTGATTCGATAAGTATCGTAATACTCTGCAATCCTAATCCGACAACGGAAACAAATTAAGTGTATTACATAACATATTAATTCCTTAAACCCATATTTTTCCACGAAACCTTTCTTCGTCCATCTCATATAATAAAATTTCCAAATTTTACATTTGACTTTTATTGTCAAAATATTTCTTTTGTACTAACAAGACATAAACACAACAAAAATAATCTTTTGTCACTGCTTGCTTCTTCATCTCCTCACAGACGATGAAGATTTGGAGTCTACAAAATCAATGTTAATTAATGTAGAGATGAAGCAATATTAATATATGAACAAATTGGATTGAGGTTTTCTTTTCATTTTTGTCTCATTTCCTCGATTTTTTTTTTCCTTTTGGTAAATCTGATTTCAGCTCCTAAATCATTATAAAAGAAGTATTCTCTTGAATTTCATCTACTTTGATTCTGATAAAGAAAACAGCAGGAACATAAACTTTCTCAAATTTATCAAAAAATAAGTAAAAAAAAAAAACAGTAGCCTCCTATACGAACACATCAACAATCTATACACGGTCGAATAGGGGTAGGTTTAGCCTAAAAAATAGTAGGAACATAATTTTTAGGGATTTAATTTTGGGGTTTACCGTTTTCAGTTTCCAAGCCAACTTCCTCAATCCTTAGGATCGTGTGAGGCTTAGCTTGGTAGGCATAGGAGTTGGGTGAAGCGGTAGCAAAGCTTAGGTGGACGGTGGTAATGCAAATGGGCGAGGGATGGCCGGATGGGAGAGGGATTTTAATCCTCAAAAACTGATGAAGAAGAATATGGTTTAGAGATTTTTCCAAGAGGATTTTGATTTGGGGTAAAGGATAATATAAATTTAAATTTTAATATAATATATTTTGATATTCGGTTGATTTGATTAACTCGATTTGAATAATTTGAAATTAAATTTTTTATTTTATTTTTTAAATTAAATCGAATTTTACTCACTCCTAATCTTTCGTGCATAAGTATTATGACAACAATTAATGACGTGATGCTAAACCCAATACATTAATTTTGTGTATGGAACATGTACACAAAGTTGCCTAAAAAGCTCAAGTATCATTCTATGTATGCAGTAGTGAAAAAAAAAGAATTGAAGTCACTATCCAAGAAAGCTTAACTATAACAAAATTCGAGAAATGATGGGGAGAGTATGTGAATAAATATGGAACGAATGCAACTGAATAGTTGATGAAGTTGTATGGCGAAAGGGAAAATTGAGTTCCTATTTATCTGACTCATCTATTTTGGGCTAAAATGAAATCAACACAAAAGAGCGAGGGGATGCATGCTTAATTTAATGGGTTCATGAGCACTCTAAAAATCTTTATGGAGTCCTTCAAAAAATATCAGAAAGGGCTCCTAGTGGATTTTAGGTGAAATGCAAGTCTGGATTCTTATGGGAAGAGTAGCTTGAAAGGGGTCTGACATACGATATATCGAAGTAGGTTCATATGCAGTTATTGAAATAATATCGGTGTGAGCTAATTGTTCCTTCTAATGGTAGAGGAAATCCAATTCATAATCATCCTAGAGTGGAGAAGAACGATCTATAATGAATAATTATCATAAAAATACGTTTGTAATCTAAATTTCTGTTTTTTTTTTTAATAAAAACAACATAAAACTTTTCCATCTCTTCTTCAATATTTCTAGACAATTATAAATAAAAATTTTCAACAATGACAATGAAATGAACCAGTATAAAAATATCATAAGTAAAAAGATAACAATGACGTGGGGAAGGGAAGAGGAAGACAATAAACGATTGAGTTTCATATTGGGAAGGGGAAAAAAGATTTTCTATATACTGACCAATGCAAATCATAATTTTCATATTACCAAATGCATGATAATTAAATTTTAAGACGAGTGATAAGTGCTTTTGGACTTTTTACACGTTGAACTATTACTTAGAGAAAGATTCTCAAATTTCAATTTCAGTTTACTATAATGGTTAATTAGTTAGACATTTTACTATCCCAAAACCATCTTGTGGACATTCTGGATACTATTTTTCTGTGCGAATACCTTTTTCCATCAATAAAATACTAAAATTGAAATAGTGAAAAGTAAGACATGCAAAAACAGAATGCTTAATACAACCACAATGGTTCGAACCTATCCATTATAGTATCACTCACTCAGCCTACTAGCCTTTTATAATGTTGGAGGGGGAGAGCCAGGCTGGGGCATACATATGAGTAAGTGCATGTTTAACCAATTTTTACTTAACAGCCTGCCTGGCTAGCATGTTAAGCTATAATATGAGACCATTAATTTCATATGAAACACTGAAGAAAACTCTTTAGTTTCAAGAATCATATTAACAACATATCAATACCTAAGAATTCAATTACTGAATGAAGCACTAAATGTTTTAAGAGAAGTGGCATAAGCAATGAATTCTGCTTGTCAGTGGTTTGCTATTCATCATTTAAAGCCGCTTAGACACTTTTAATGAGCAGTTGAAATGCACTGTATATTTCAGCTATATGTTCTGTCGACCAATTTGTTCATTTGTCTCAACTGAGTCCATATTTGAGTTGGTACAGTCATTTCGAGTCCTCCCTCCATCAGCAGATCATAGCGCACAAGTCATTTATCCTTGCCTGTGAAATGTTGGTGAAAGGGAACACCCTGGTGTTCCCATTATACAAACAGGTCAATGTCATCTCTGAGTTGCTCTTCATGATCTGCAATTACATGTCAAGGCATTAATATGACTATCAAGTCTGGAAGTTGCCTGGAGAGGAGACTGAAATCAGTTAAAAAGAAGCGAATCACTAAGCGTACTACCACCAATAGCTTTTTCATACTTACAATTCTAGTATACCGTGTTGAAGATTTGGTAAACTTAAATGGTGGCAATAGAAATTAGATATTTGGTTTTCATAATTCATGGCAATTATTATATGGATTAGAAAGGAGAATTTCACTGTGGAATTAGATAGTAACTGCTTTGATGCTTTAGCTCACTATCACAAGGACAGTACTCATCACAAAATGAAGCAAAACAAGAATCAAAATGTGTATATATATACCTCACATGTATTTGGTCCATCATTGCAGCTCCACCTTTTGTAAGGGATACAGTCAATGAATCTACACCATCCGCAATAATGGTTTATATCAATGCCTAGGAATAATGCTACAAGACATCCAGAAAGCCTGCAAATGAAAGAAGACCCTTATCTAAGATCTAGCTCTGGAACGGTGAACAGCAAATTAATTCAGCTTCACATTTAGGCGAGCAAAACTTACAGAATAACAAACAGCATAAGAGAAATGCTCCTCAGAATCGGCCTGTCTAGTGCTAGCTTCTGCTTCAGTTTAACGGTACTCTTGGCATGTTTGACACCGCATTCAAACAGCCCTGCTTTGTTTTTAGACATTTGCCTAATCTGAGGGGTGAGCAAAATCACAAACCCGAGTAGAAGTCCGGATATAAAGGCACCAATATTTGCAAAATTGTCGATGTATGGTAGCAAACCAAGGAGGAAATTCGTCGCCAGAACTGTGAAAAGTGCTGCCAAAGCTGCACCCTGCAATCAAACCACAAAAGGGTTTAGTGAACTAAAAAGGTTAGATGGAGATAGATATAATTGGATACAAGGAAAAATAGTGTTAAACACCTTGCTTGAGTAAACTTTCCAGTTACGGATAAGCCCAGAAAGCATCGTTCCAAGTAATCCGAACAAAGCACCAGAGGAAGCAACTACAGGATTATTTCGAACAAAAAGTGAACATACCAAGCTACCAAAGAATGCCGAAAGTAGGTAGATTACCCCAATCCTCACTGTCAATCAAAAGTGAAAAACAATAAGTTCTAACCAAATGTAAGCCCATAAAACATTTAGCTTTGCATGTTTTTCATTGGCTGGATCATTGCAAAGTAAGGGTTATACTTAATACGAGAGAGCAATGCTCTTACAGGGTCCATAGTCTCTCTCTAAATGGATTCCAATAAAGATCATACAGCTGATATTGATGGCAAAGTGTATGATCCCAGCATGTAACCAGGGGCATACGAAGAAACGCCAATTTAGGTGGTTCTGAACCAAAAAAGCCCTTCGCAGTGCCCCAACTTTATCTAGCCTGCATCATTACAATCATGATTTCAGTTAAGAACACGAAGACCATAACCCTTTTTTTCTTTTTTCTTTTTCCTTTTTCCTTTTCCCCCCTCGAAAAGAGTTCAACAAAAGCCAAGAACTTTGTATGACAGCAGACTGCTTCAGAATAGTAGGCTACTAACAACAATCAAAACCCTTCTTTTTCTTAGACAAGACGACGAATTTCCAGTGCTACCAAAGTAAGGGTATTAATTTTTATCTATTGTTCTTAATTTGCAACTTATTTAACCCCCCAAAAAAGAAAATCATAGAAAGTGGTTATCAAATTAACTCTAATTATAACTAAAAGTGGAATCGTCAGATCTCTTCAATGAAAAACGATTCAGAGTACAATAACAAATAAAACCCAATAAGCTTAAAAGAGGTAGAAAGTGAAAAGAACGGACGTGGAAGCAGAGGGACCAAGCAGGGGATTCTCAGAGAGTGGCTGAAAGAAGACACTGCCCGTCGAGAAATAGTTGAAGAGAGTTGTGGTTATGAAAGCCACGAGATGAAGGATGACCAACAGAGAGATGAGCCATGTGTCCGATGCCCTCTGCCGGTAGCGGGACTTGAAGAAAGGAAGTTTTCCTTCAGGCTGGATGTCCATTTCGGAATTGTCGACGACGGAGGAGGATGGGGGCGGCGGTTCTTGGCCCTGGGGCTTGATTTCGATCTGGGTATGGAGCTTATTGACTGAGGCTTCCCCTTCCATTTGATAGAGAATTAAAAAAGACTGAGCTTCAAGGTTCTTGCACTTTCACTCTATGGAAACTGGAGAAGCCCAACGAAGATTCAACTGTTGTTTTTTCGGTTGCAGAGGTGGAGAGAGAAACAAAAACTTTCTCTCTCTAGACAGTTGAGTTTGGAGGGAAACTTTTTGCCGCTTCTCACTGATTTTTCAATTTTGTTATATATTATCTCTTTATCTATCTATATATATAATATGATTTTTATTATTTCATTTTTAGTCCAGATTATTTTTAATTTAAATTAATTTTAAATTTGGATGGTTTCGAGTATTATTTACATTTTTTCGATTTGGATTAATATTGATTTAGATCCTTTCGAATTCTGATCATTTAAATTTTTAATTATTTTAATTGCAAGTTTAGGATCATAATCAAATTATACAAAGTTAAATTTAGATTCGATTGAGATGTACTGAATTCTTGCCCAACTCTTTGCACATCTAATTTCAAAATAAGAAAGGTTGCAATGTTTGTATATTACAAGCCAAATACTCAAGTCGGTTTTAGTCCGTAGAGCTTGCAAGCCCTTAAAATGAAAAAAAAATTTATTTAGATCCTTTATAATATATACAATTTTAAATTAATACTGGTAAAATTACACTTTGATCTCTCAAAAATAATAAAAATTTGATTTAATCTTTTTACTATTGTAAAATATATAATTTAATTCCACCCCTCTAAAAAAATTTTCTGACTCCACCACTGATTCTAGTGAAATTTAAGTATCTACATACTTGTTGCAATTATTAAGGTAATAATATTATTACAATTAATTATGTTAAATATTGATTGTTGTTATATTCAACCACATTAGAACCTATTTGAAGGTTATTGTATCATATTCAAGACCTTTTATAACATTATAATTACTTTTTCTACGTGCTACAATCAAGTCACATCTTTATGAGTGTCCCATCAACCCACACTCATTTCACGGGGCTCCGATTAAGTTCCAATCTCTCTCCGTATATTAAAACTCTACCAAACTTTGGTTATAGTCCTTCAAATCTCACCATAACCTTCTTAAGCATTCCTAGACAGATACAATTGTGTGAACCACCTCCAATTTCCATCTCAAAACATTGCACTTGCTTGTGAGAATAAAAAAGAAAAAGAGGCTATGCCTCTTTCAAACGAAAAGCATTCCCAACATAAAAAGCTAAGAAATCCCAAAATATTGATAAATATTGTATTTTTTTTTTAACATGGACTATCCGAGCAATCTTCATGAATTTGTACTCGCTGATGTTTGTTAATATTGAGGTTGTGGCCTTTGGGCCATTTTGATAAAAAAAGAAATCCCAAAATATTGGGAGGAGAAGACAAAGAACACCAAATGTATTTCAACGTTCCAAACATGTTATCATCAAATCTCATCTCATCCTAATATTGCTCCTCACGACCTTACGATCAACTTGACACAATAGGACATTTATTCAATAGCCAACTCGATGCAATAAGACACTTATTCAATAGGGCTTGCACCAAGCACCAAGCACCAAGCACCAAGCACCAAGCACCAAGCACCAAGCACCAAGCTTCAAGCTCTGCATATAAGCTCCTTCCATCACAATACCTTCATTATCTATTGAAACTCTTTCTCTATACCCTTCCAAACCTCACTATGGCCTTTTAAAGCAGTTCTACATACTGCTAGTGGCTCTCAACACAACTATGTAAACCACTTGTAATCTTCATCTCAATACTTTGCACCAATTGTGAATATAAAAAAAATGAAAAAAAAAATCATAAAATAACAGTTAAAACGCTAAATTTCTTGATCCAATTCGAAAAAAGGGTAAAAAATGAGGTACTCACAAGCTTGCTAGTATAATTCTTTGGCTTCCAAACAATATAAATACAAAACAAGAAAATCTAACTTTGCTGACCTAAAATTATTCTTGATACACAGCAATAAGGATTCATACTTACATGTCTCATGCTCAGGAAGAATATAAGCTTATATATATTTATTGATGTTTCATACAACAAGACCCGCAAAAGACCATTTTCTTACTGGTTGAGGAACAAACTTCTGGCGTCTGCAACCTAGATATAATATTGATGGTAGTCTAAGTTTCTATCTTCACTTCAGATTTAGGAAGGTTCGCGTGGACGTGCAGACCAAAGTGAACTGAGAGCACGTAAACGATGGAAGTATTCCCCCAAAGCAAGTAAACCTCGAGCTGCTTGACGGGTTGTTAAGATTCGAGCCATCTGTTGCAAAGTCTGCTGGCGAAGGTGATCAGCCTGTTTCGGGAAAGAACACATGCAAAATCCAGTAAACAAATGTAAGTTTTAGCGGCATGTACTCAAAACTATTACTCAAACATTATAGACAACTTGAAGTAACGATGTCAAATAAAGAAGAAAAAAAAAAAGAAACCGACAATGATTATACCTGCTTCACAAAGCCCTCTAGGGCCTGCAATTTATCTATTGCAGCAGCTAGTTGAGCTTTGTAGTTTCCTGAACTCAAATCTGTTGCTACACTCTCGGCTAAGTTCTGCTGAAGTCTATCTATTCCCTGAGAAAGAGCATCTTCAGCTTGTTGAGAAGATTGTTGAAGGTTATAAACCTCCAACTGTTGTTGATCGGTCAAAGGCTCGATTTGTGACATTAAAACCTGAACAAACAGAATTTGCAGTTTCATAATTTGTCTGTAGAAAATGTTGTTAATTTTCTTTCTGATGCATAGCTATCGATCTCGGTAGGTAGCTCACATATCGGAAGAATTACTCATTGCAGAGAAAGCCAAGAAGCTATTGGTATGGCCTAACCTTATTCAGCTGCCAGGAACATTGACATTCCTATTTATGCAATGACAATTATCTATGCAACAATACGATACTAAACTCGCTAAACGATAATGAACAATCAAACATGCTCAACAATGTTCAGAAATTGAGGGATGAATGGCATAATTAGTGGAAAAATGAGTTACGTTCAAGAGTTCTGATGGACGGAATCCTCCAATCCAGTGGAAAAAACGCTCGGCTGTAGTTCTCCAAATGCCTGAGATCAAATAGAAGACGTCTGCCTTTGCAGCATCGGCTTTAATGTGGAACAAATTGCAATAGTGGTTCAAGCTATTTTCTACCAGAATGCGGAGCTCTATATCAGTAATGTGTGCTTGGAGAGCACTTCTAAGTTCACAAATCTTTTTATTTTGCTCTTCAACCCAGTTCCCATATTCCATCTCAAAAGCAGTAATACCTGTAAAGTTCAAATTAAACTATTCTAAAGAAGAAACCAATATGTAGGCACTCAATATTTACACGCGTGATATACAAATAGAAACCTTTGATCCAGCAAACAGAAAAATATATCTAGTTTCTTGAAAGCTATATCGAACAAATCTCTCCCATATAAAGAAAAAAATATTACAGCAAATTAAGATGTTGGGAAGCAAAATGTATTCTGTGAATCTACAAAGAAAATAATGATAACAGAATCAGATTAGGTCACAAACCAGCATTTGCAGCTGCAGACAGTCCAAAATAACCAGTAGATGCACTGCTTATGTATAACCCCTGCATCAAGGCAATGCCTAATTGATATGATTTTTCTTGGAAAATAAAGAATTCCTTATTGAAAAAAAGTGAAAACATACAAGGAGAAAAGGGGGGAGAGAGTTTTCACTTCACCTGCTGCCTAGCTCTTTCGAGTTCTTGCTCCAATTGAGCTAGTTTCAAACGACTCGATTCTAATTGTTGAACATAAGCCTATAACATTGAATTAAATCATAAATGGTCCATAAAGTGAAATAACTCCCATAAGCAGATATGTCATATAGAATGCATTTTTTGTCTACCTTTTTCCGCAGACGACTTTTGCGAGCAGCTTCACGATTTTGTGCCAGACGTCTCTGTATCTGCATGTATTATGTGTCTTTTAACAAAAGATAAATACAATTGGAAATAGTAAGAGGGAACAAGCAGGTCTAGATTATAAAACAGCTAATAATGCAACTTAATCACCTTATCTGTTGGCTTATTTGTTTCTTGATCACTTCTGGAAGGTTCGGTTTTCTCGGAAGATATATATTCGGCCTATGATTTAAATCACAACAATTTAATTATAGCCTGCAACTGGAAGAAAAAAGAAGGTCAAGCCACCTACCAAATAAACAAAACTGAATGCAACTTCACCTTGTTTTCTAGCCTAACATCCACTTGTAAAACTGTCGATGATCCTGTTTTTGGACTGTCTTCACCGTTGAAGGTGTCTCCCCACTTGTTTATCTGGTGGAATTGCTCATATATTGCCATCCTTCTAGTAAGTTCAGTTGACAGAGAGCTCATACTCTATCAAACAACTGCAACAGAATAAAAAACAGATCAACACTGATTATAAGAATGCATAACAAAGAAACTAAATGGAACTTGGACTTCCTAAAGTAGCAATCAAATCTTGGACAAGGACAAAGTGTCCAGGTTTCAACAATGCTCACACGTTTTCCTTACCTCTGTCTAAGGGTAAATCTCCATGGCTTGTAAAAGATACAGTCATACAAAAGGCTGAAAAGGAATGCACAACAAAAATCAGCTCATGTATTAGCAAAAGTGGGCTAGAAGTCTCAAGAACTACCAACCAAAAACATCAATGGTGAGTGATATGTTGAAAGGGACAGGCAATTTTTGTTTTTCTTTATAGGGAACAGAAGTGGAACTTAATCAATGGAGATTTGTTAAGAGCATCCCTTCTTTCCTAGTACTCAATACATATAACGTTGTCATATTACGGTTTCATGTTTTCTTCAAAGGCAATGAAATCTGTAAACTGGCATTATTGCCTTTCTAGAGCCAAAACAAGGAATCAAAGCCATTAAAATATAAACCTAGTTTCTCAATAACATTGCCGACAGAGAAATCTATGTGCAGAGAGTCAACTTCATCAACTGATAACCATATATCTATGTGCAGAGAGTCAACTTCATCAACTGATAACCATATACAGAGAGTCAGGTAAACATATCATGAACTGAAAATACAAGGAACTCAACTTTTACATTCAACTCATGCTCTTAAATTGCTACAAAATTACAATCATCCACCAAGTAAAAACAAAAGAAGTTCCTACTTAATCACCATATATTACCAAGAATCAAAAATAAGAACATGATCAGCAAAAAACTCGAACACCATCCAGTATATATACCAAAACCACTTAAAATTTTCATTTTTTCTCATAAACCCAAACCACAAAAAGATTGAAATTTGGAAAAATTTCACTAACAAACCTTATAGAACAACTGAACTTCCCAAAACTTGAAGTTCTTCAATAAAAAAAGAAAAAGAAAAAGAAAAAAAGAAGCCCAAATGAACACTCAAAAGCTCACCACTCTTTGAAAGCAAACAAAGAATCAAAATCAACCCACAGACAGAAACACTTAATAAATAGTGATGAGAAAAAGAAAAAGGAAAAAAAAATGTGAAATTTTTTATTCTCTCAATCGCTACAGTCAAAGGTTAACGTCTGAGTGTTCCCACTTAAAGCAGCAAAAATATAAAGTAAAGAAAAACGGGAAAATGCTAAAAAGAAATGCGCACAACTTTTTATCCTACGCACCCCACACTGCCTTAACCTACGTCACTTATTACATCAGTTTACGTCACCCTTTAACGACCATTGCTGACGTCATTTCCTGGGGAAAATAGTAAGGAACATTCACCCCCAGGAGCATTTTCTGATTGTCGTCCGTTGAGGTCCCACGTGGTGGAAAATGATTGGATGGTGAGTTCAGTTGTTGGTGAAGATAGCAGACAACCAGTCAAGTCATTTTGTAGACTTCCTTTCTCATTTCCATTTTTCCAATAATAAATTTCTATTTTTTAGAAACCAATGGAAGTTTCTCTTCACTGCAAGTTATTTGACTCAGTAAAATAACATTCAATAAATAATAAAATTTACGATTTAAAATTAAGTTATTATAATAAAATATGAAATATGTATGATATTAATATAAAAATTAAATTAAATTATGAGTAAAATAAAATTTACACACATAAATACATCAAGTAAATAATGCTAGTATCGAGTTGACTAGTGCATTTTTAGTTGAGTGATAAATTTAAAGTTTCACTAATTCAATTTAGGCCATTTCAAATGTGACAATATATATTTTTAATTAGTTTTTGTTAAAATAAAAAAAAAAGACTAAAATACCCTTAAATAGTTTAACTTATTTTAATTACAGAAAAATATTTTTGTACTTTTCTAACCGTGTTGGTGACCTAGTTGAGGGTGACACTAACTCAGTAAAACACTTAATAGATAGTGAGTATAAATATGTACAATTGATGGAGATAATATGTAACACCCTAAACCTAACCTAGACGTTATGGCCAAATCTGGTGATATCACATGGAAGGGATTTTGAAAACGGTGCTAACCCGATAAAGCCTTAAACTTTAAAAAACTTTCAATTGCTTTCTTTTAATTCAAAGCATATTTTCATTTGACCGACTTATCTTAAATCATGTCATTTTAGCTGAAGTTTTAGGAAAATGATCGTGTTTAAGAAAAACAGTTCGTTTGCGTAAATACCATTGTTTAACAAAACGATTTTAACAAAACAATTAAAACGTTAAATCATCCAGAAATAACCAATTAAAAACCGAGACAATTCAGAAAGTTCTGAGAAATTACAACCCTCAAGTAAATCCTAAACTTTAAATAGCTAGAATACTTAAACATAAATAAAGTTTACGATAAAGTGGCCAACGTTGAGTTCGCTGCTGCACCGATCCGCCTAAGTCTGTGGGTTACCTGTACAGGCAAACAGAAAAAGGGTGAGTTTACGTAAACTTAGTGTGTAACCCAACAAAGTTAAGCATGTATACATACAGAATATCACAAATCAAACAGATTTACAATCGGGCCAAAGCCCGTTTCAGGTACAGATACAATTACAGACATGCTATCAGATAACAGAATCCTACCCCCAGCCTCTGCACACCATCTCCGACCATCTTTACACATCATATGGGGTTTAAAACACTCACCCAGCCCTACACACCATGCTGTACTAATGCGACTAATATCAAATATAATACAGTTGTGCTGCTAGATTATAAGCATAATCAGCCTTTCAGAATATTTCCTCCATCATATATATCACCCCACCCCAATCACATTAGCAGACATGCATACACTTTAACTAACAATTCATGCTTCTATAAATAGGTAACAGATAACAAACATAGGCATGCTCATAACAGTACATCAGTCTAACAGGACATATAGGTTTAGGGTTTAGTAAGCCTTTACCGACCCTGCGGTAGGTCCACAGTACGACCCTACAAAAAATTTTAGTATAATGGGCCCACATGCCCGTGTGGGCCTACACTCTCAGATTGGCTTTGCCCGTGTGGACCACACGACTTGGCCTAGATATCACAAGCCCGTGTGGGCCTACACGCCTAATTTGGCGTAGCCCATGTAGCCTACACAGCCACATACTGGCCATCACATGGTCGTGTCCTACACACGCTTGGCCTTCATTGATCACACGGCTATGTTGACGCACACGGCCTACCACACAGGTGACCACAAGCCCGTGTGGAGTCGACAGTAGCCTTTTTTGACTTTTTCTGAAAGCTCGATTTCTGCGTTTCAGGTACACACCTAGTATCAATTTGATGTGAAACCACTCCCGAGCCTTCCAAAACCTATAAACAGAGTATCCAACCTCGATTTAGTAACTTGCTTTAACGAATTCACTACTCGAATCAATACAAAACCGACTTACCCCCAATGACAAACCGCCAAAAGCGCACTAAACCAAAGAGGTGCAATTCCCTGCCCCACAATCTACTTCTAACTGGAATTAACACTAATCGATTACTATAAATTGCCATTGCTCAAAAGTCGAAACCAGCAATCACAGGAGCACAAAATTCACTTACCATCCAATTTAAAAACCTACAAACCATGACACAATCCAACGATAAAACCACCAGCAAAATCAGAAAGGAAGCAGAACGAAAAAAGTTTTACTGGAAGAGAAAAACGCTAAAACCCAGCAAGAAAGTTAAAAAGAATGTTAGATTGAAAATTTAGAAGATGAGGGAGAAAATTTTGAAAAAAATAAAGATAATAGAAATAAATAAAATAAAAATCTAAAAAAATATGATCACATCCCTTTATTTTCTCCCTCAAACCCACTATTCAACAACTTCCACAAAATTTCGGTTCAACTAGAACTCTCACCAATAACAGAGCAAAAATAAACTCCCACGCTCGCGCAGGGAGTCGAACACAAGACCTCCAACACACCAACCCTTTACTACTTGAACCAGCAGGCTTTTTCTAGTATGGGATTACAGACAATTAAATATAAGCCCGCTGATCAAGAGTAAAGCTTAATTCCAAAAGTAACAAAATTTGCCCAAGCTAGGGCTTGAACTTTGGACTTCACACACACCCAGAACACTTAACCACTGAAGCAGATACAGACTTGTGTCACATTTTCACAAAAAGAAGAAATAAAAACTTTGGGGCGTCACAACTCTATCCCTTTAAAAGAAATTTTGACCTCGAACTTTACCTGATCAGAACAGATGAAGATACTGTTGTCGCATCGAATCTTCAGGTTCCTAAGTTGCCTCCTCAATGCTATGATTTTGCCACAGAACCTTTACTAAAGAAATGGACTTCCTCCTTAGAACCTTAACGTCTCACTCCAGAATCTGAATTGACTTTTCCTCAAAGGTCAAATCCGGCCTAACCTCGATATCCTCAACAACGACTATGTGAGATAGATCAGATCGGTACCGCCTCAACATTGAGAAGTGAAACACATCATGAATACGGTCCAGCTCAAGGGGTAGCTTTAACTGATAAGCAACTGGTCCTATAAGCTTCAGAATCTAGTACGGTCCAATAAACCTAGGGCTCAGCTTGCCCTTTCGACCGAACCTTAGAACTTTCTTCCACAGAGAGACCTTAAGAAACACAAAGTCCCTCACAAAATACTCAATATCACGTCTCTTCAAATCTGTATAAGACTTTTGTCTATCAAAAGCCGCTTTTAGACGATCCTGAATCAGCCTAACCTTATCCTCAGTCTCAAAAACCAATTTAAGACCCAAAACTCGACGTTCGCCCAGCTCAGTCCAACATAAAGGAGTACAGCACTTACGACCATACAGAGCCTCGTAAAGTGTCATCTGAATACTAGCTTGAAAATTATTATTGTAGGCGAAGTCAGCTAGCAGCAGATAATCCTCTCAACTACCTCGAAAATCAATCATGCAGCTCCGAAGCATATCTTCTAGTATCTGAATCACCCTATCAGATTGACCATCGATCTGAGGATGGAATGCAGTACTGAAGTCCAACCTTGAACCCAAAGCTCATGTAATTTCTTCCAGAATTGAGACGTGAAACGAGGATCTCTGTCAAAAATAATTGACACTGGAACCCCATGCAGCATAACTATCTCGGAGATATACAGCTTTGCTAACTGTTGTAGAGAATAATCAGTTCAAAATGGAATGAAGTGAGCAGACTTGGTCAATCGATTCACGACGACCCAAACAGAATCCTTCTTAGTGGGTGTCATGGGCAACACACTAATAAAATCTATAGCCACTCGTTCCCACTTCTATAAGGGAATCTTGACTGGCTGCAATAAACCCGAAGGCAACTGGTGCTCAGCCTTAACTTGCTGACACGTTAGACATCGAGCCAAAAAGTCAGTAACCTCACGCTTCAAACTCAGTAATCGGTATAACTCTCAAAGGTCACGATACATCTTATTACTGCCGGGATGCATAGCATAAGGGCTACATGCGCCTCCCTGAGAATCGACAAATTCAGATCTACATCATTTGGTACAAAAACCCAACCACGGAAACAAAGTACCTTATCATTATTCAGTCTAAAATTCGAAGTGCCGCCACTCTCAACCTGACAGAACCGTAACCTCAGAGACTCATCCCTTAATTGTTTATCTCGAATTTGCTCAATCCAAGTCGGCTTAACTTGTAACTTGGCCAATAGACTCCCATAATTAAATAGACTAAGGCGAGCAAACATCACCCTCAAATTAGATATCGCTCTTCGGCTTAAAGCGTTGGCCACAACATTGGCCTTACCAGGATGATACTCGATGGTGTAGTCATAATCTTTGAGCAGCTCAATCCAACGACGCTGCCTAAGGCTCAAGTCCTTCTAAGTAAGGAAATACTTGAGGCTCTTATGATCAGTGTAAATGATACACCTCTCATCATACATATAGTGCCTCTAAATTTTTAGTGCAAAGACTACAACAGCCAACTCGAGATCATGCATCGGATAGTTCCCCTCGTGAATCTTAAGCTGACGGGACGCTTAAGCCACAACCTTACCATCCTGCATCAGAATACAACCCAAACCAACATGCGAAACATTACTATGCACCACAAACTTCTTTCCAGACTCAGACTGTATCAGAACAGGAGCCTGAGTCAAAACAGACTTGAGCTTTTCAAAGCTCTCTTGCTGTGCATCAGTCCAGATAAAAGAGACACCCTTATACAGAAGCTTAGTCAATGTAGCTACAATCAGAGAGAATCCTTCAACAAACCGACGATAATAACCAGCCAAACCCAGAAAGTTGCAGATCTCAAACACATTCTTAGGCTGTTTCAAATGCAGCACAACCTCAATCTTTCAAGGATCAACTCAAATCCCCTTAGCAAAAACCACATGTCCCAGAAAAGTTACTTCACGCAACCAGAATTCACACTTACTTAGCTTAGTGTAAAGCTACTTCTCACGCAGAATCTACAGTACTACTCTAAGATGCTTATCTTGCTCATCCTCAGTCTTAGAGTATACCAAAATATCGTCGATGAAAGCTACGATGAACTGATCCAGATAGGGCTGAAACACTCGGTTCATTAGATCTATGAATGCAGCCGGAGTATTTGTCAAATCAAAAGGCATAACTAGGAACTCGTAATGCCTATAACGAGTCTTAAAAGTAGTCTTATGTACATCCACCTCATTAACCTTCAACTAATGATACCCTGAATAGAGATCGATCTTAGAGAACACAGAAGCCCCTTGAAACTGATCAAATAAGTCATCGATCCTTGGAAGTGGATATTTATTTTTAATGGTCAACTTGTTCAACTACCGATAATCTATATACATCCTCATGGTCCCATCCTTCTTCTTAACAAATAAAATTGGTGCTCCCTATGGAGACACACTAGGACAAATAAAACCACGGTCCAGAAGTTTTTGTAGTTGCGTCTTAAGCTCAGTAAGCTCTTTCGGTGCCATTCGGTAGGGAGCGATAAACATCGAAGCTGTACCCGAAAAATCTCAATCCCAAACTCCACTTTCCGGTTAGGAGGTAATCCCGAAAATTCCTCAAAAAAGATGACTGAAAAATCCCTCATAGTTCTGATATCCCCAACAGAAAAGTCCTTAGAGCTAGAAACACTTACATAGGCTAAGTACGCCTCACACTCTTTCCGGACCAGTTTCTTAGCCACAAGCACGGAGATCACATTAGAAAAATAATCCCGATGCTATCAGATCACGACCACCTCTTTATCTTCCTTAGTTCTTAAAACGACCCTCTTAGTCGCACAATCTAGACTAACCCCATGTTCGACCAACTAGTTCATTCTTAGAATTATATCGAACTCCCTAAACGAAAGCTCCATCAGATCCACTCGAAAAATCGTTCCTTGCATCTTTAAGAGTACATCCCTATAGAGTTTACTCACCCGAATAGACTATCCCAACGGACTCAGTACAATGACCTCACTAGTAGTGCTCTCCACAGAAATCCCTAAAGTCTCAAATACAGTGCTAGCTAAGTATGAGTATGTAGACCCTATGTCTATCAAAGCCAAATAAGGTACATCAGAAATAGAGAACGTACCAGTGATGACTTCAAGAGCATCTCTATCCTTCTGGCGACGTGCATTATAAACCAAAGCAGGCTGTCTCGCCTCAGTCTGACCAGCACCTCTGCCGGGTGTTATCTGTCCATAGCCCATACCTTTACCACCACTAGCCTGACTATGGCCCCTAGGTGGTTGTTGAAATACTCTCTACGGCTGTAAGGGACTTGATTCCGGAGCTTGTACCTAATCAGCTTTTAGTGGACACCCCCGAATGTGGTGCTCAAGAGACCCACATCTCAAATAGGCCCCAATCCTCCTCCAGCACTTGCCCAAATGGTGTCTACCACAATCATTGCACGACTTTAATCCAATAGGAGCAACAGAAGAAACAGGGCCCCCCACTAAAACTGGTCCATCAGATTTGCCCTTTTTCTTAGGCCTATGCATCGAACTCAAAGGCTCCGAATCCCTTTTGTTCTTACCTCTCTCACGGTCTCTGTTCTGGCGCTCCGCGCGCTTAACATCCTCAACAATCTTTGTCTTTTCTATTAGAACCGCAAACTTACGCTCCCTCTATGGATATATCAGAACCCTCAGATTATCTCTTAGGCCGTCCATAAACCTAACATATCTTACATACTCCGATGCCACCATACCTCGATCATAGCGACTTAGCTTCAGAAATTTGGCCTCATATTCGGCCGCAGATCGATCACCTTGCGTGAGGTTCAGAAACTCACGTTGCGAGCATCAACGTAGCTAGCTCCCACATATTTGTTATGAAATGTAGTCTTAATGAACTCCCAAGTCAAACGATCAGGCTGAGTGCCTTCCTTAATAGTTAACCACCACTAGTATGCTTCGTCGCGAATCAATGAGACTGCACCCTTCTGCTTGAGGGTACAGTCCAACTCATCCATGATTCTTTCAGTGGCCTCCAACTAGTACTCAGCCACATTAAAGGCGACTCCTGCAATACCCCTAGATAACTCAGCTCTATTAGATCGAAATCTCTCAGTTACTGACCCTTGGCTCCCAGATCCAGAATTGGGCCCAGCGACCCTCTCTAATATCCTCAGCATGGCTTGAGACAGTGTGTCGTCCCTAGCCAATCTACTTTAAGACCCAGTCTCAGTAGTAGGTGATACAGGTGTCTCACTCATGTCTAGATTCGGAATGTTGCCTAGAGATGAGGACTCAGATCGAGCCCCCTATAACATTTACCTCGGCCTCGAATACCACATCCACGGATACCTCGTGCGCTCATTGTGACTTAAAAGTTTTTTCTACAATAAAATTTTTATGCATCAGTTTCGATATTTATTAATAGATATTTTATGTAACAAGTATCAGAAGTTAGTCTTCTAACTAGCTCAGTACAATTTCAAAGGGTACTAACTATAGTGTTTCAGAATAGATTTAACTAAGTACAAAAATACTTACAAGATCGAGGTTGGAGACTCGGTGAACCATATTCTCAATCAGAATATTTTAAACCATTTGTAAACCAATTCTTTAAAACATATTTTGGAACCCAAAATCCACAATTGAGTTTTTGTAACCTGGCACTGATACCACTAAATGTAACACCCCAAACCCGACCTAGATGGTATGGCCAAATTTGGTGATGTCACATTGAAGGGATTTTGAAAACGGTGCTAACCCGATAAAACCTTAAACTTTAAAAAACCTTCAATTGCTTTCTTTTAATTCAAAGCATATTTTTAATTGATCGACTCATCTTAAATAGAGTCATTTTAGAAGAAGCTTTAAAAAAATCGTCGTGTTTAAGAAAAACAGTTCGTTTGCGTAAATATCGTTGTTTAAGAAAATTATTTTAACAAAACAATTAAAATGTTAAATCATCTAGAAATAACTAGTTAAAAAACCGAAACAGTTTAGAAAGTCCTCAGAAATTACAACCCTCAAGTAAATCACAAACTTTAAAATAGCCAGAATACTTAAACATAAATAAAGTTTATGATAAAGTGGCCACTGTTGAGTACCCCGCTGCATCGGTCCGCCTAAGTTTATGGGTTACCTGTACAGGCAAACAGAAAAGGGGTGAGTTTACGTAAACTCAGTGTGTAACCCAGCAGAGTTAAGCATGTATACATACAGAATATCACAAATCAAACTGATTCACAATCGGGCCTAAGCCCATGTAAAATATAGATACAGATACAGGCCAAAGCCTATTTTAGGTACAGATATAGTTACAGACATGCAATCAGATAACAGAATTCTACCCCCAGCCTCTGCACACCATCTCTAACCATCCCTACACACTATATGGGGTTTAAAACACCCACCTAACCCTACACACCACGCTGTACCGATACGGCACATATCAGATATAATGTAGCTGTGCTGCCAAATAATAGGCATAATCTGCCTTTTAGAACACTTCCTCTATCATATATATCACCCCACCCCAATCACATTAACAGACATGCATACAGATTTAACTAATAATTCATGCTTCCTCAAACAGGTAACAGATAACAAACATAGGCATGCTCATAACAGTACATCAGTCTAACAGAACACATTGGTTTAGGGTTTAAGTAAACCTTTACCGACCCTACGGTAGGTCTACAATCGATTAGGAAGACTCGTGCGACCCTATAAAAAATTTCAGTATAATGAGCCCACATGCCCTTGTGGCTTTCCCATGTGGGCCCACACACCTAGATTGGCCTTGCCCATATGGATCACACGGCCTGGCCCAGATATCACACGCTCATGTGGCATGCCCATATGAGCCCACACGCCTAATTTGGCGTAGCCAGTGTGGCCCACACGGTCACACCCTGGCCATCACACGGCCGTGTCCTGCGCACGGTCAGGCCATTATCGATTACACAGCCGTGTTGACGCACACGACTTACTACACGGGTGGTGACTACAAGCCTGTGTGGCGTCGACAGTAGCCTTTTCAGATTTTACCGAAAGCTCGATTTCTACATTTCGGGTACACACTCGGTATCGATTCGATGTGAAACCACTCCCGAGCCTTCTAAAACCTATAAACAGAGTATTCAACCTCGATTTAGTTACTTGCTTTAACGAATTCACTACTCGAACCCCTGATGAAAAACCACCAAACGTGCACTAAACCGAAGAGGTGCAATTCCTTGCCTCATAATCTACTCCTAACTGGAATTAACACTAATCGATTACTATAAATGTCCATTGCTCAAAAGCCAAAACCAGAAATCACAGGAGCGCAAAATTTACTTACCAACCAATTCAAAAGCCCACGAACCAAGACACAATCCAACGATACCACCACCAGCAAAGTCGGAAAGGAAGAAGAACGAAAAAAAAGTTTTATCGAAAGAGAAAAATATTAGAACCTAGTAAGAAAGTTGAAGAGAACGTCAGATTGAAAATTTGGAAGGTGAGAGAGAAAATTTTGAAAAAAAGTAAAGATAATAGAAATAAATAAAATAAAAATCTAAAAAAAATGATAAAATCCTCTTATTTTCTCCCTCAATCCCACTATTCAACAAATTTCACAAAATTTCGGTTCAACTGGAACTCTTACCGATAAAAGAGGAAAAATAAACTCCCACACTCATGCAGGGAGTCGAACACAGAACCTCCAACACATCAACCCTTTACCACTCGAACCAATATGCTCATTCTAACATAGGATTACAGACAATTAAATAAAGCCATCTGATCAAGGGTAAAGCTTAATTCCAAAAGTAAAAAAAATTGCTTAAGCTAGGGTTTGAACTAAGGTGTAACACCCCTAACCTGTATCCGTTGTTGGAACAGGGTTACAGAGTATTACCGAGGATAACTAAGTATATATAATCAATTCGAGTCAAATTTACCATTCATAAATTAAAAAATTCAAACCGTCCCTTAAATGGACTTTTGAGGCCCAATATGAACATTAGAATTGAGTCGGGACTTATTCTGAGTCTCAGAGAAATTTTCACGAAACTACTAAATTTTTCGCACATGCATAGCTTACACGCCTGTGTGGCTTAGGGACACGCCCGTGTGGGCAGGCCGTGCCCATGTCCTGACCCCGTATAACTCTCTGACTTACATCCTATGAACAAATTTAAGTCACACGGCCAAGCCACATACCCGTGTGCTAGGCCATGTGGTTATTTTAAATTTTACAATTTAAGTGCAGGTTTCACACGGCCAAATCACATGGCCGTGTCTATAACTATGTTACCCACATGGCTGAGACACACGCTCGTGTCTTTGCCCGTGTGCTTAATTTAGAGCATTCTGCTTTTAAATTTTAAGGTGCAGGGGATACACGGCTACAACACATGTCTGTGGAGCAAATCGTGTGTTACATACGGCCTAGGAACACGCCTGCATGTCTACCTGTGTGGACGAAAATAGACCATTTTAAGACCACATTTCTCACCCTTTTTATAATCTACTTGCACACAACCTTCAAATACACAAATATGTCCAAACCAATCAACCAAATCAACCAAAAAACATGTTTTTCATCTACCAACATACCATAATACTACTTTATCCTAATTTGGTCAAAACATAGATATTCAAACATATAAATTTCAGTATTTCAAAACTACATCTTTCAACCCTGTCCTATATATGCCATATAAATCAAAATTTTTATTCAAAATCTACTGGTGTAACTCTGAATATTGCTTCCCGATGTGTTGATCCAATCCACCGATATCACGTAAATCTATAGAAACCATTAACACACAAAGTAAGCTTTGGGAGTTCATAATAACAATCTTACCAAGCATTCACAACCAATTCAATAAATAATATTAAACATTCAATTCTTGCCAAATACAATTTCAAGAGATAAGTTCACTCAATTGAGCTCAATACCCAAATATCGATTCATAGTTCAACATTTATCCTCAACTATCACTTACCCACACATGTCAAATTAAGTGATGACTTACGGATTTGAGTACGTCGTTTGCTCAGTGCCACGATTCACAACTCAGTATGGTTAATACCATACCTACGTTTCACAAATCGGTATGAGAAATACCATACATACGTATTATAGCTCAGTATGGATAATATCATATGTACGTATCATAACTTAGTATGGATAATACCATACCTACGTGTCATAACTCATTATGGATAATAACATACCTACGTGTCATAACTCATTATGGATAATACCATACCTACGTATCATAACTCAGTAGAGATAATACCATACCTACGTGTCATAACTCAGTATGGATAATACCATACCTACATGTCATAATTTTTCCATGGATTAACCATAGTCTTATCTGTCAATTCATCACTTGACACAACACGAACGTATTCAATCCTACGTTTTCCTCAAGTTAAACTTTCAATCCGATCTTTACAGTTTTTCACATTATTAACAATACAATAGCAACATGTAGATAACATCACATCATTTCTAATTTAATAAATAATCACACAATTCAACCATATGAACTTACCTGGGCCAATTTGTAAAAGTTGTAATATTTTAGGGAATATTCAGTAACTTTTCCTTTTCCTCGTTTATCTTCCTATTCTTGATCTAGAATATAAAATTTATTCATTAGCATATACTTCAATTCCAATTCAATTCATGCTTTATGCC
The DNA here is from genome assembly GCF_025698485.1 of Gossypium arboreum. Lineage (NCBI taxonomy): Eukaryota > Viridiplantae > Streptophyta > Magnoliopsida > Malvales > Malvaceae > Gossypium > Gossypium arboreum. The sequence continues at coordinate 136,996,374 of NC_069075.1, forward strand.
CTTCTATTTTTGAAATTACACATTTACCCTAAACTTTATAGTTTTTGCAATTGAGTCCCTACTTAATTAACCTCTCAATTGAGTTGATTTTTCTCAATTAACACTTTATTCTATCATTTTAAACTTCTTCATAACCTTTGCAAATCAAAATTTCAACACCAAACCCAAATTTCAACATTTTTCACAATTAGATCCTAAACATTAATTTTTATTAAAATTACTTAAATAAATCATCTCACAACCAAATTAAAGTTTCAATTTCATGCTAATTCATAATAAAATTTCAGAAATCATCTATGGAAACTTCCAAAATCATCCATATACTCAAAAACTAATGAATTGATAGTAGGACCTAGTTGTAAAAGTCTTAATAACACAAAAATTACAAGAAAAAGGCAAGATTTTACTCACTTGATGCAAAAATTATGAAAAAACAGCTTAGAAAACCCTCATATGGCATTTTTGGCTGATGAGAATGAAGAAAATAAAGAGAAATTTAGATATTTCCACTTTAGTCCTATCTTTATTTAGTTAAATTTTTAATTTTCCAATTTTGCCCTTATTTTCTCAATTTTTCTGAATTTTCTTTGCTTGTTCCATCCAAAATATCTCTCTTGGGCTTATTTACACTTTAAGTCCTTTCTTATTTGACAGCTGAGCTATTTAATCCTTCTAGCAACTTTTACACCTTTTTTAATTTAGTCCTTTTTATTTAATTGACCACCCAAACGTTAAAATTTTCTAATGAAATTTTAATACCACGTTACTAACATTCATAAATATTTATAAAATTATTTTTGACTTGTTTTTACGAAATCGAGGTCTCAGTACCCCGTTTTGACTCAATTTATTTAATAATTTCTCCTTAAATTTTAATTTCACCTATTTAAAAATATTTCTAATATCTCACTCACTTCTAAATATTATTTTTATTTAATTTTCTAATCTTATTTGTCTGATTCAGTGATCTCGAATCACTGTTCCGACACCATTAAAATTTTAGGCTATTACAACTTTCCCCTCTATAAGAAATTTCGTCCTCGAAATTTGTTACCTGAGAATAGGTTTGGATACTGTGATCTCATTGACTCTTCAGTTTCCCAGGTTGCCTCCTCTACACCATGTCGATGCCACAACACTTTCACTAATGGTACTTGTTTATTCCTTAGTTCTTTAACTTCTCAAGCCAAAATCTTTACTGGTTCTTCTGAATATGTCATATCGGGTTGAAGCTCAATTTCAGTATGAGGAATTATATGTGAAGGATCTGATCTGTATCTTCTCAACATGGACACATGAAACACATTGTGTATTTTCTCAAGTTCTGGAGGCAAAGCTAACTGATAGGCCACTGAACCTATTCTTTCCACAATCTCATATGGTCCAATAAATCTTGGACTTAGTTTTCCTTTTCTCCCAAAACGTAACACTTTCTTCCACGGTGAAACCTTCAGGAACACTAGATCACTAACTGCAAATTCTATCTCTTCTCTTCAAGTCTGCATATGACTTCTAACAATCTGAAACAGCTTTTAAACTATCTCGGATGATTCAAACTTTTTCTTTAGTTTTTTAGTCAAATCAACCCCAACTAACTTGGATGCACTCAATTCAGACCAATACAATAGAGTTTTACATTTTCTGTCATACAAAGCTTTAAATGATGCCATCTTGATACTGGACTGATAACTATTATTATAAGAAAATTTAGCCAAAGGTAAATACCTTTCCCAGCTATCTCCAAATTCAAGTATACAGCATCTCAACATGTCTTTTAAAATTTGAATCACTCGTTTTGATTGCCTATTAGTTTGTGGATGAAATGTTGTGCTGAAATTTAATTTAGTGCCCAAAGCATCTTGCAATTTATTCCAAAACCTCGAGGTAAACCTCAGGTCTCTGTCTGAAATAATAGAAGTTGGAACCCCATGTAATCTTACAATTTCATACACATATAATTCTGCTAATTTTTCCAATAAATAGTCTGTTCTGATCGGAATGAAATATGCTGACTTAGTTAATCTATCTACAATTACCCAGATCAAATATTTCTTTCTTGGAGTTACTGGCAATCCTGACACAAAATCCATCGTAATGTGCTCCCACTTCCATTCAGGAATCATAACAAGTTGTAATAAACCTGTTGGCACTTGATGTTCCGCTTTAACTTGTTGACAAATCAGACATTTTGCAACAAATTCACAGATCTCCCATTTCATACCAGGCCATGAATACATTCTTTGTAACACCTCCTACCTGTATCCGTTGGCGGAATAGGGTACGAGGCATTACCAGAGTTTACTGAACATTTTCAGATAATTCCGAATCATTTATTATTCATATTCTGAAAATAATCATAATGTCCCTCTATCGGGTCCTCGAAGCCCAAAACATACATTAAACATTCAATTCACATTCATGTCACATAAATATACAATTCAAACATTCAATAATTCAACTCAAGTTGCACGAACTTACTTCGTTGCTTATTCGTGTTTATAATTTCACTGATCCGAAAACTTTTCTTTTCCATGTTCAAGTCTCATATTTGAGCCGCCCGGATCTTTATAAATAAATTTTTTCATCATTTTTATTTATTTCATATTCTGATACATTCAATTAATGCTCTAGGCAAAACTACCATTTTACCCCTGAACTTTTGATTAATGACGATTTCATCCTTAAGCTCAGAAAAATAAAGTTCTTGTAATTTAATCCTTATTTCGAGCCTAATTATTCTTATATGTATTGATAACAGCCCATGAATTCTATAAAATAACAAAATTTTCCATAATTTCAACACTTTTCAATTTAATCCCTAAAACATGTTTTCACCCAATCTTGATCTAAATTAATAATTTCATTCAATTTTGTAATTTAAATTATAAGATAAACCATTTCATGCAATTTGGTCACTTCTGACATTTTTACAAAATTGCTCATAAAGTTTTACTTTTATTCAATTTAGTCCCTGATCCTAAAACATGAAATTAGCCATGCTAGTTGAATATTCATATATATATATTCCTCTTCCTCCTCTCCATTCAACATCCTTGATGTATATATCATGATTATAAGTAACATTATCTATAATTTCACTATTGACTTATATGTATATTCAAAGCTATCTATCCGTGTCATAGTCACTAAATTATTTTTATCTTAAGTTACAGAACTCCAAATTAAGATCCACTAATTTTCCCTGAAATTAGACTCACATATATTCTAACCATAAAATTTTTAGAATTTTTGGTTTAACCAATAAGTATAGTTTATTCTTTAAAGTTACTCCTGTTCTGCTATCTGACAGTTCCGACCCTTCTTCACTAAGAATTAATTATCTCATCGTGTAAGATTCAGATGATATTCCTGCTTATTTCTCTTAGAAATAGACTCATTAAGGATTTTAAACATATAAATTTAAGCCCTTAATTATTTTTCTCCAAATTCAGAATAGGGGAACCCGAAATCATTCTGACCTTGTCTCACTTAATTTATTATATCTCACAATTCACAATTCCATTTCTTACACCGTTTCTTCTATAAGAAACTAGACTCAATAAGCTTTAATTAAATATTTCGTTCATCCTCTAATTATATTTCCACAATTTATGGTGATTTTTAAAAGTTGGCCTACTACTACTGTCTAAAACTATTTTAGTGCAAGATGTTTATTTACCATGTTTATAGCACCCTTATTTTCTTTCTCTACACTATTTCTCATTACTTTCTCTTGTTTTCATTTCACTAACATATCAAGAACATAAGACCATGTATAATAAAACTCTACATTAACATCATTTCCATGCTTTTTCAATAATATTAATTTTAAAAATATATTGAAATCTTGATGTTCTTACCTTGTTCCATTGCTTTCAATCTTTAACTTTATTTTCTCTCTCCTCCAGCTTCTATTTCTTGAATCTAACTTAATATTCTAGCTCCCCATAATCTCCTTGTGATCTTTCTCTCTTGATGGCTATGGAAATTCTTTTGATTTCTAGGTGAAAATGGTGGATTTTTGGTGAAAGGACCAAATTGTAAAGAAAGCAAAACTTTTTTCTTTCTCTTTTCTTCTCACGTTGGTTTGCATGGGAAAGATGATGAAAATTCTTCATCTTTCCTTCCTTTTATACTTAATAAATAATAATAAAATAATAAAATATCTTATTAAAATATTAATAAAATAATATTTATCTAATTAATAATGATAAAATACCATCAACATCATCATTACTTTCTAGATTTCTCTCTCTTCCAATTGACTATTTTGCCCTTTGTGATCTTTTAAAATTCCATCATTGAATCATCACATAATTTGGTAAAATTACAATTTAGTCCCTCATAATTCTTTTCCTATTCAATTTAGTCCTATTTCATCCATTTTTCTTAGTTTCTAGATCATTCCACCCTTAAAATATTTTCACTATTAGTCCTTTAATTTTTTTATATTTACAATTTAGCCCCTCAAATTTTGAGTATTTACTCTTGTGCAACAAAATTTTTCTCACTTTTACAATTTAGTCCATTCTTGAATTAATATATCATAATATACTTCCCAATGTTAACATAACTCAGAATTTTCCCTTTTTGTCACTTTATTTCCTTATTTTACTATATCAAGGATAATATCTTACTGTAAAAATTTTCGGGATATTATATTCTTTTCAAATCACAATACATTTTTGTACTGCCCGGATGAATAAAATACATACTATTGTGAGCTTCAGCAAGAATACCAATTTTCAATTCTGAATTATTCAGAACACAAATTCTATTACGATAGCGTAACATACCACTATCATCAATGATATATTCCGAACTCAAATTATCCTGAACCGTCTGTCGTTTCAGCACCAATTTCGAATCATCATCTTGCAACTCCTGAATTCATTGGAGAAACAGAAGCTTGGCTTTCAAATCTGCTAATACAAAACCATCTTCATTAACAGACAAATGAGCATTCATTGCCCAAAGCGCCAATAAGGATGACTTTCGGCTAAGTGCATCAGCAACTACATTAGCTTTCCTCGGATGTAGTCAATAACAAGATCATAAGCTTTCAGTAATTCGAGCCACCGTTTCTGTCTCAAATTCAGCTCTTTTTATGACATCAAATATTTCAGATTCTTGTGATCGGTATACACATAACATTTCTCACCATATGAGTAATGTCTCCAGATTTTCAAAGCAAACACAATTGCAGCCATTTCCAAATCATGAGTAGGGTAATTCTTCTCGTGCGATTTTAACTGCCGAGAAGCATATGCCACTACTTTCCCTGACTACATTAAAACACAACCCAAACCATTCAGAGATGCATCACTGTACATAACATACGATATACCTGATTCTGGCTGAGTTAACACTAGAGCTTCTGTCAACATCTTTTTCAGCTGATCGAAACTTTGTTGGCACTCATTAGTCCAATTAAATTCAACATTCTTCTGAAGTAGTCCAGTCATCGGCAAAAAAATCATTGAAATTTTTTTAACAAATCGGCAATAGTATCCCACTAATCCCAGGAAACTTCGCACTTTTGTTACGTTTTTTGGAATTTTCCAATTCACCACTGCAGATACTTTGTTCGGATCTACTCGAACCCCTTCAGTCGATACAATATGACCTAGGAATCCAACTTCATATAACCAAAATTCACATTTGCTGAACTTTGCATATAACTGCTTCTCTCTCAAGGTCTGTAACACAATTCTCAAGTGTTGTGCATGATCGAGCTCTGTCTTTAAATAGATTAGTATATCATCAATAAATACAACCACGAATCTATCCAAATAAGGTTGAAAAATCTGATTCATCAGATCCATAAAAGCTGTAGGGGCATTGGTCAATCCAAATGACATAACTAAAAATTCATAATGGCCATACCGAGTTTTAAAAGCAGTTTTTGGCACATCACACTCTTTAACTTTTAGTTGATAATATTCAGATCTGAAATTTATCTTTGGCAATACCGTTGCACCCTTCAATTGATCAAACAAATTATCAATACGGGGCAAAGGATATTTGTTCTTAATCGTAACCTTGTTTACCTATCTATAATCTATACATAATCTCAAAGAGCCGTCTTTCTTTTTCACAAACAAAATAGGTGCACCCCAAGGAGACGTACTCAGTCTAATAAACCCTTTATGTAATAATTCTTGCAACTAAGTCTTCAACTCTTTTAATTCTGTCGGTGCCATTCTGTACGGTGTTATGAATATTGGAGTTATTGCCGGGATCACATCAATCACAAACTCAACTTCACGATTTGGCGGTAAACATGACAATTCTTTAAGAAACACATCAGCAAATTCATTGACAATTGGCAATTGTTCTAGTTTTAACCCAAAAACTCAAGTATCAAGAATGTAAGCTAAATATGCTTCATTTCCTTTCCATACCAATTTTGGAGCTAAAAAGACTAAAATAATTTTGACATCATTTTTTATATTTCCAAACTCAGTCGAAATCACTTCTTCTGCCTGATTTTTCAAATCAATCCGTTTCTCTCAGCAGTTTACTACAGCATCATGTTTTGTTAGCTAGTCCATTTCCAAAATAACATCAAATTCCCGAAAAGGTAATAACATTAAATCAGCAGGGAGCTCACAGCATAATGTTTTCGGTGGACAATTTCGACATATTAAATTAACTAACACACTTTGCCCTAATGGGCTTGTAACTTGCACATCATAATTAGTAGAATCAACAGATAGTTTTTTTTTTCTGATGCTAATACTGTAACACCCTTTACTCGTACCGGAGACCGGGATAAGGTACGAGGCATTACCGTACACAAACATAAACATTCTGAGAAAATGGGTTATAAAATTTCATTCCACTTTAATACTAATCGAACAAAATCATATTGTCCCTATTATAGACCTACGAGGTCCAAAACACATGTAACATCCCAAACCCGGCCCAGACGTTATGGCCGAATCCGACATGCCACATCGAAGTGTTCAAAACATTTTATATTGTTGATCCAGAAAAACCTACTTAGTGTTTTAAAAGATAATTTCATTATAGGTTAAAGTGAATGGAAGCTGTGCACCAGGTAGGAAACCGGAAAAGAGGAGGTGAGTCTATCGGACTACTTAAGTACCAAGCTCCCTTTGGATCCAATCCTAGACATGCACACCGCCATTGCCACACCTTAACGTCATGTATATTTCTAGGAAACCGATTTAATTAAGTCATTTTTAGGAAAAGTGATTAATTTTGGAAAATACTTTCATTGCGGAAGCTTTGCTTGTTGTTGTGTTATTTTGAAATCAATTGTTTTTTTTTTTTGAAAACGCGCCCTAAAGCTATCCAATTTCAACAGTTAAAATAAGTAATACCTATCTTAGTAATACATATTAAAACCATCAAAAATAATTAAGCGGCCTTATTACATTTAAAAACCCAAACCTCAACGTAAATAATAGGATGTCCAGTTCACCAGAAGAAAACCAAACTTTCAGAACGGGTGGCCACTTCGAATTCCCTCACAGCTCCAAGCCCACTATGGTTGGGGATTACCTGCGTGGATGAAAATAAAAAGGGCGAGTTTGGGGAAACTCAGTGTGTAAGGAAAACCCATTCAAAGCCCAAGTCAGCTCAAGCCTATTGGGCCTAAGCCCATTCAGGTAACAGTGGTACTGGACCAGAGCCCTTTTCAGATTACAATAAACTGGGCCTTAGCCCCTTATTCAGATAACAGTATGGCCCATAGGCCTATTTCAAAATACATGCAACATCAATAACATATGTAAGCCCATTTGGGGAGACTACTCAACCCACCAACCACTACACTCCACCCGTACCAGTCATTCACTCCGTGTGGGGAATAGTTCAACCCACCCATTTAACACTCCACATAAAATTTTTGCTGCTCGATTATCAAAGAATTGAGGCAAAGCCTCCAAGACGTGGACAAGCCACTTTCAGTAATTCCTCCGTCAATATCCCAATCCCATGCATCGATAATAACAACATGGTATGCGTTAAATAACAACAAATCAAACATGTATTTAGGTCAATTTAACCCTAGGGGTATTTTGTAATTTATCTACTAGAGGTAAAGCGTAAATTTTTCACTTTTAAAGGTATTTCAGTAATTTATCTATTTTAGGGTTTTTCATGCATATTCTTACTTTTCACGTACTAATGTAATCACGCATCGATGGTTCTTACGAATTGGGCAGATTGGCCCATCATTCCAATTTTGGCCCATTAAGCCCAAAAATATCGAGGCACGTAAATCATGCACTTTGCGGTCCAAATTTTGCTGCTTACCAAAAACATTAATCGATTTACCTCACGAGCATTACTTTTCGCAAATCTACAAAATACGGTTTTCGGCATTTTGGCTTTTCGACTTTTGCCGATCCGACTAAGAAAGAGGGTGTTAGTTACACACTTTTTGCGACGATATCTTGACGAGATCCACACACGAACTACCTACAATTGGATTACTAACACATTAATCTAACTATTCAAATACGAACTACGATTAACCCCTTACAATATTCGCCAACCACACCTACAGATCGAGTAAGCTTATAAGAAATCAATAAGCAACTCATTAACAAATTTTGTCAATGTTTACCACATAATCATAATTTCACTGCAAACTGTCTTCCTGAGCAACAGTCACTAAATTATTTATAACTGGAGCTACGAAACTCCAAATCAAGTGCCATTAATTTTCCCTGAAAATAGACTCATATATCTTCTATCCATAAAATTTTCAGAATTTTTGGTATGGCCAATCAATACCAGATTTTTCTTAAAGTTTCCCATGTTTCACTATTTGACTAATCTGACCACTTTTCATTACGAATCAAATTTCTCATTGTACAGAATTCAAAATATGTTCTCGTTTATTCCATTTGAAACTAGACTCATTAAGATTTAATTACATAATTTATGCAGCTTCTAACTCATCTCCCACAATTTATGGTGATTTTCCAAATTCACATTACTGCTGCTGTCCCAAGCAGATTTATTACCAAATCACTCTTTCACACCTAACTTGCATGCTTGTTATTTAAACATGTATATCACCAATCAATCATCACATATCTATGATTTTAATTAAGTATAATCTCCATTTCATCATTTTAAAGCACAACATGTTAGCCGATTTTTTTCCCCTTAGCATCTAAGGCACATGCATGCTCATTTGTTTGGCTCAACTTCACCTATCTTCCATTTTTCATCAAAAGAACATGAAACAACAACCATTTCCTTCATTTTAATTCATGACTAAATGCTTACAACACAACTAAAAACCAAAATATGCTTCAAGAGTTAAGGTAGAATCAAGAAGAACTCATGAACATCAAGATAGAAGCAAACTACCATGAACTTACCTTCAATTTTCTTCCCCAAGTGACCGAACATTCAAGAGCTTTCTCCTCTCCTTTCTCTTCTCTAACTTTCGACTATGATGAACAAGGATGGACAAAACTTTGTTCTTTTCACCCCTTTTTCTTTTAATAAAATTTCATATTTCATCCATTTAATTCTTTAATACAAAAGACATGAAATGCCCATCATGGAACATTTACCTAAACCATTATCATGGAACATTTACCTAACCCATTGTCGTGGAATATTTATCTAATCCATTATCATGGGACATTTACCTAACCCATTATCAATTTGTATCAATTTGTACCATAAATTATGGATATCAAGTGCTCATATTGTCTACAACAACATGATGGCTGGCCACTTCATGTAAAATGGGAGGTTTGTCATGCAAATCCTCCTATTTTGCACTCCTATTTATTTGGCCACTTCAATTTAGCCTATAGCATTTTCAAACATTTTCACATAGGTTCTATTTCATAATTTCACCCCCTTTTTCTTATGGAACAAAAAAATTAACTAAAATTGTCGGGTTCTATCTTAAGCTTGGGCCTTCTAGAGGCCCACTAACATAATTAAACCTATGCCAACATTCACAGAATTCCCGAAAATTGGGGCGTTACAACATGCGTTAAAAGCGATTCAGGACTAAACCAAGAACTTAAGAAAATTTTAGAAAAGTTTCTATGTTTAGGCCTCACACGCCTATATGGAGGCACTGCACACGTTTGTGTGCTTGGGACACGCCCGTGTCCTTTACTCTTGTGGAATTATTTCTTATTTCCAACCTACAGAGGTTTTTACACGGCCGAGCACACGCCCGTGTCCTTGGCCCGTGTCCCTCACACGGCCACGACACGCCCGTGTCACAGCCCATGTGCAAAAACTTAGAGATTCTGTTATGACGTTATCATTCATTTAGGGGTACACGACCAAGGCATACGCCCGTGTGCTAGGCCGTGTCCTCCACACAGTTGAGACACATGTCCGTGTCTTTGCCCGTGTGTTTGCTACCATACATACTAACCTAAAATTTTAAGTGCGGGGGATACACGGCTGTACAACATGCCTAACGGCCTAAACACATGCCCGTGTGTCTAATTATATAGACCTTTTTGGAGGCTACTTTCCAAGCCTTTGGTCACCCTCTAACATCCATACCCACTTATAAGCTTAATGGTATTTAACATGGCCTAAATATACTCATAAACCACCTTGGCATAGTCTATTGCATGTTAACCTCATCTTATTGGTTTAGCACATACTAGGTTATCCTTTTTGTATTAAGGATTACCATTATTACATTCCACATTTTATATTTAGGCCATAACATAATCACATACCATTTTATGCTATAACCATTTTCAAGTTGTTGGGCCTCATTCAACACATCCATCCATGCTAGACCATATAATCACATCACATGGAACATTTAAGCATAAGTATGCAAAATAAGTAGGGTTACAGCCCACATCAATATGAGCCATATCTCATGGCCATATACAAAATGAATAAGCATATCATTTAAGCCCTTTCTTTGGCTAGCCAAATGACACATATAACAAAAATGACCAAGAATCCTATACATGCCATTATAAAAAAAAAAAAAAGTTTCTATATACCAAAGCAAGGAAAGTTGATAGTGTGATCGGTGCTCCAACTGTCTTCCAATCTTCACGAGTCTGCGAGCTTTGTAAGACAAGGGAAAAGAGAAGAGGGTAAGCATTAACATGCTTAGTAAGTTCGGATAACAGGAAGGTAAACTTACTAGTTGTTTAGCATACAACCATATTAGGTATTCATTCCAACAAGTATAGTATAATTTCCATATCACATACACTCAATTATCAAGTTAGTCTCATGTCAATACCTTAAAGCGTTAGTCTTAGATGAACCCATCAATTCAAGAAATTCCATTCTCATTTCTCATTTTAATCCCGTTAAATTTCTCGAAATCTCGATGGATATCCCATTTACTGTCAAATCATGCAAGTGATCATTTTAAGTAAGCACTCCCGTGAACCTCGCTCTTAAGGTGGTATTACTAGTCCAGGCTAAATCCTTCGTAACATAAACTCATAGGGTAATGTTGGGATTACCAGTCTAGGCTAAATCCCTTTTAACGACATATACTCCTATGAGTTCGGATCTAAATTACCAGTCCAGGCTAAATTCAGATCCTAATCGGATTACCCGTCCGGGCTAAATCCATTTCAGCACACATATTCTTCGGGAGGCTAGATCACTTTAGGATCACCCGTCTGGTCTAGATCCTTTTTATAGTCAGTTCATTTCCTAAAAATCCGTCAGATATCCTTTTTATTCAACTGGGACAATTTATCAACTTTTCATCAACATAATATTTTTCATAAATTATATCACAACGAATATCAATATTATTATTCATACATGAATATACATTTTTTTTAATGTATTTAAAATAGTCTACATTTGAGTTACATGAACTTACCTGGTAGTCGTTTCGAATTCGAATTTCGGTTACTCCAAAACCTTTTGTTTTCCTCAGTCGACCTCCGGAATTGGTCTCTCGGGGTTATTGAGCTTGAAAATGTTGAAACCTTAGCTATGGAGAACATACAAATTTCAGCAGCTACGGGGAAGAAGATGGCTGATTTTTAGCTTTCATTTTCCCTTTTTATTAATTTTATTACCAAATGACCAAAATGCCTCTTTTTACTAAACTTTTAAAATTTTCCATGCATGCCCATTTTTGTCCAAAAACTTAAAAATTGGGAAAATTTATATTTAAGACCTCCTAATTAATAATCCAAAGCAATTTCATACAAATTGATTCTAGAACCCAAGTTTTGCAATTTATTCAATTTGGTCCCAAATTTCCAATTGAACACCTTATACTTAGAATTTCTTCATGAAACTTTCACACATGTATGTTTTCATGTCCTAGACCTCAAAATAATCATAAAACAAATATTTTTACGTCATATTTGTGATCTCAAAACTATTATTCCGACTACGCCCTATTTTGGGATGTTACAAATGCAGTGTAAATATAGGAATGTGTAGATCCAGGATCAATTAATGCATACACAGAATCATCAAAAAGATAGAAATTACCAACTATTACATCTAGGACTTAAGCCTCTTCCCTTACTCGAATAGCATATGTACGTGTAGGTCCTCGAGCTTCTGATCGAGCAGCAAAATCTCTCATTCCCGAACGAACAGTTTCCGTTGCACTACTTTGACTCGAACGTTTGCCCTTTTGAGGGGTAGCCATTTGTTTCTATTTTTGTTCCTCTTCTTCTTTTGACAATTTGGGGCAGTCTCAAATAAAATGGTCAGTACTCCTACACCTATAACAAGCTCTTGTTCTGTCCCAACATTCACCACTATGAAATCTTCCACATTCTTTGCATCTTGGTTTGGGAGAATTCTATACACTGCCAACACTGGTTGCAAGTTTAATAGTTACTCCCACATTTCGCTGAGTTGTTTTACTTTTACCTGATCTTTCAGGGGTTAAAATAGGTCGGCTAGAATCATCTCTAAACTTTTTAGTTGGAACAGCCGGGATCATTTTAGAAGAACTCCACTTGAATGATTCTCTGTTTCTTCTATCTCTTTGTACCTTTTTGTTATACACCTCTCCAAATTTCTGACCCCTATCTGACAAAGTAACAAATTCCTGAATTTTTACGCATCTGATCATTATTCTTATCTCATCATTCAGTCCTTCTTCGAATCTAATACACATCTCTTCTTCAGTTGGTACGATATCTCGAGCATATTTACTCAAGTATACAAATTCTCTTTCATATTCGGCCACCGTTTGATTTTCCTGTCGTAAATTGAGAAATTCTCTTTTTTTTTACTTGTCTAGATATCTTTTCCCCACATACTTCTTTTTAAACTCGCTCTGGAAAAATTCCTAAGTAAGCTTCTTTTCAAGTACTATCGCTTCCACAGTTTTCCACCAATTATAGGCTTCTTTTTTTAACAAAGAAACAACACATCTCAGATAATCATCCGGAGAATAAGCCATTTGTTTAAAAATTCTTACTAAACTTTGTAACCAATACTCAACTTTTACAGAATCATCATTCGATCAACCTCGAAATTCTTTAGCTCCAAATTTCCTGAGCTTTTTAATCGGAGAATGTGTACTGGATTCAGTTGTCGGAAGAGGTGGAGGAGTAACCGGGGGTATCACAGGTGATACAGTAGGGGGAGGAGGTGGTTGAGCCTGACTTCTTTCTTGCATCGTCTCCCTATACCACTGATTCATAACTTAATAAATCATGTTTTTAAGTTCTTGTTCTCGCATCAAAGAAATTGGAACATCACTATTCGTTCCTTGTTCCGAAATCTGCACTCTACTATTAGCTTCTTCCTGTTCAGCACGTTCAGATCTATCTGACATTTTTATAATCTATAAAAATAACAAGAATTAGATCGGATCATACACATCACACTATCACAGATTTATATGGCATGTATTTCTTGACACTTTACTCTTCACAATTATTTTGAGAATTAGCTAAACCGAAGCTCTGGTACCAATAAGTGTAACATCCCTAACCTGTATCCGTTGCCAAAACAGGGTTACAAAGTATTACCAAGGATAACTAAGCATGTATAATCAATTCGAGTCAAATTTACCATTCATAAATGAAAACATTCAAACCATCCTTTAAATGAACCCTCGAGGCACAATATGAACATTGGAATAGAGTCGGGACTTATTCTGAGTCTTAGAGAAATTTTCACGAAACTACTAAATTTTTCGCACATGCATAGCTCACATGTCCGTGTGGGCAGGCCGTGTGATTACACACGCTTATGTCCTGACCCCGTGTAACTCTCTGACTTACATCCTATGAACAAATTGAAGTCACACGGCCAAGTCACATACCTGTGTGCTAGGCCATGTGGTTATTTTAAATTTTAAAATTTAAGTACAGGTTTCACATGGCCAAATCACATGGCTGTGTCTATGACCATGTTACCCACACGGCTGAGACACACGCCTGTGTCTATGCCTGTGTGCTTAATTCAGAGCATTCTGCTTTTAAATTTTAAGGTGTAGGGGACACATGGCTACAACACATGTCCGTGGGAAAATCGTGTGTCATACACGGCCTAGACACATGCCCTTGTGTCCACCCGTGTGGACGAAAATAGGCCATTTTAAGAACACATTTCTTACCATTTTTATAATCTACCTGCACACAACCTTCAAATACACAAATATGTCCAAACCAATTAACCAAATCAACCAAAACACAGGTTTTTCATCTACCAACATACCATAATACTACTTTATCCTAATTTGGTCAAAATGGTTTCATTCATTACTTTACCAAAATAACTTCAAAGCATAGATATTCAAACATACAAATTTCAATATTTCAAAACTACATCTTTCAACCCTGTCCTATACATGCCATATAAATCAAAAATTTTATTCAAAATCTACCGGTGTAACTCTGAATAGTGCTTCTCGATGTGTTGATCCGATCCACCGATATCACGTAAATCTATAGAAACCATTAACACACAAAAGTAAGCTTTGGGAGCTTAGTAAGTTCATAGGTTCATAATAACAATCTTGCCAAGCATTCACAACCAATTCCATAAATAATATTAAATATTCAATTCTTGCCAAATACAATTTCAAATGATGAGTTCACTCAATTGAGCTCAATACCCAAATATTAATTCATAGTTCAACATTTATCCTCAACTATCACTTACCCACATATGTCAAATTAAGGGACGATTTACGGATTTGAGTACGTCGTTTGTTCAGTGCCACGATTCACAACTCAGTATGGTTAATACCATAGCTATGTTTCACAACTCGGTATGGGAAATACCATACCTATGTATTAGAGCTCAGTATGGATAATACCATACTTACGTATCATAACTTAGTATGGATAATACCATACCTACGTGTCATAACTCAGTATGGATAATACCATACCTACGTATCATAACTCAGTATGGATAATATTATACTTACGTGTCATAACTCAGTATGGATAATACCATACCTACTTGTCATAACTCAGTATGGATAATACCATACCTATATGTCATAATTTTTCCATGGATTAACCATGGTCTTATCCGTCAATTCATCACTTGACACAACACGAGCGTACTCAATCCTGCGTTTTCCTCAATTTGAACTTTCAATCCGATCTTTACAGTGTTTCACATTATTAACAATACAATAGCAGCATGTAGATAACACCACATCATTTCTAATTTAACAACTAATCACACAATTCAACCATATGAACTTACCTTGCCCAATTTGTAAAAGTTGTAATATTTTAGGGACTATTTGACAACTTTTCCTTTTCATCGTTTATCTTTTGATTCTTAATCGAGAATATAAAATTTTTTACTCATTAGGATCTACTTCAATTCCAATTCAATTCATGCCTTATATCCTTCAATTTTTAAAATTACACATTTACCCTAATTTTTTCAATTTTTACAATTTAGTCCTTGCTTAATTAACCTCTCAATTGAGCTGATTTTTCATTCTACCATTTTAAACTACTTCATAACCTTTAGAAATCAAAATTTCAACACTAAACCCTAATTTCAACATTTTTCACAATTAGGTCCTAAATATCAAT
The DNA here is from genome assembly GCF_025698485.1 of Gossypium arboreum. Classification (NCBI taxonomy): domain Eukaryota; kingdom Viridiplantae; phylum Streptophyta; class Magnoliopsida; order Malvales; family Malvaceae; genus Gossypium; species Gossypium arboreum. Next base: position 137,012,375 of record NC_069075.1, read on the forward strand.
TTCTATTGAAATTACTTAAATAAATCATCTCACAACCAAATTAAAGCTTCAATTTCATGATAATTCATCATAAAATTTCAGCACTCATCCATGGAAACTTCAAAATCATCCATATAATCAAAAACTAATGAATTAGATAGTAGGACCTAGTTGTAAAAGTCTTAAAAACACAAAAATTACAAGAAAAAAGGCAAGATTTTACTCACTTGATGATGAAAAACCAGCTTAAGAAACCCTCCTATGGCATTTTTGGCTGATGAGAATGAAGAAAATAAAGAGAAATCTAGATATTTCCACTTTAGTCCTATCTTTATTTAGTTAATTTTGTAATTTTCCAATTTTGCCCTTATTTCCTCAATTTTTCTGAATTTTCTCTGCTTGTGCCGCCCAAAATATCTTCCTTTGGATTATTTACACTTAGGTCCTTCCTTATTTGACGACTGAGCTATTTAATCCTTCTAGCAACTATTACACCTTTTTCAATTTAGTCTTTTTTTTATTTAATTAACCATCCAAACGTTAAAATTTTCTAATGAAATTTTAATACCACATTACTAACACTCCATAAATATTTATAAAATTATTTTCGACTTGGTTTTAAGAAATCAAGGTCTCAGTACCCCATTTTCGACTCAATTTATTTAATAATTTCTCTTTAAATTTTAATTTCACCTATTTTAAAATATTTCTAATATCTCACTCACTTCTAAAGATTATTTTTATTTAATTTTATAATCTTATTTGTCGGATTTAGTGATCTCGAATCACTGTTTCGACACCACTGAAATTTTAGGCTGTGACATAGGGATCTCACACACACACACTCAGAACACTTAACCACTGAAGCAGACACAGACTTGTGTCACATTTTCACAAAAGCCAAAAAAGGAATTTTGGGGTGTCACATAATAACTTGTGAAAATTAAAATGAAAATGTATAAAATACTCTAAAATGAATATTTGGTTGAGTGATAAAATTAAGATTTTATTAATCCAATTTACATGTGTTAAAATCCTACCATATGCATATTTTAATTATTTTTGTTAAAATGAAAAGACTAAAATACACTCAAATAGTATAACTTATTTTAATTATGAAAAGGTATTTCCATAATTTACTAACCGAGTTGGTGACCTGATTAAAAGTTACTTCAACTCAGTAAAACACTTAAATAATAGTATAGATAAATACAACTGTCGGAAATAATAATTTGGATATATTAAAAAAATGTATAAAATAATTTAAAATGAATTTTTGGTTGAGTGATAAAATTAAAGTTTTACTAATTCAATTGATATAAGTTCAAATCCCACCACATAGGGGTGAGTATTTGATCGAATCGAGTCGAATCAAGTCAAAAATTTTTGAGTTAGTCGAGTTGACGAATCCTATTTTAGCAATCAAACTCAATTTGATTTTTTTTTCGAATTGAATCGAATCGAGTTAAAAAATTTCGAGCTAACAAATTCTATTATTTATACTCAATATCGCGTTTACATGGACCGATTATTTAACTAGTAGACGAAATACAAGATTATTTAACTATATAAATAATATAATGATTTTGTGTTTTAATTTAATAGATAAACATTTATTAAAACGAGATAGTTTTGCATTTTAACTTGGTGGTTTTGATTTTAACTTTAGAAAATGTAAACATTGATCAAAACAACGTAGTTTTACTTTCTTTTTATTCAATTTTAGATAAATCAAATTGTGTAATTTATATTCGAGTTAAACAAAAAATTAATTTTTATTCGAGTTGATATGAATAACTCAATTATTTAATTCAAAATTTGAATTTTCTATTGAGTTTTTCTAATTGAATTGGATTTTGCTCACCCTTCATTGCAATATACATATTTTAATTGGTTTTTATTAAAATAAAAGACTAAAATACGTTTAAATAGTATAATTTATTTTAAATATGAAAGAGCATTTTCGTAATTTCTTAACCGAGTTGGTGACTCTATTGAAAATGACACCAACTCAGTAAAACACTTAAATAATAGTATAAATAAAAATAATTAATAAATAAAATATGTAGAAAATCTTAGCTATGTTATTGTAACTAGTTCTTATCTCACGAATATATGCCTTTAATTATTTTTTATCATTTGATAAAATATTTTTATTTCATGAAATTAATATTTTATTTCAAATTATAATTTAAGTTATTATATAATCTATACTAGTATTTAAACATTTAATTGAGTTAGTGTCATGAGTCACTGAACATCAACTTGATTAAAGAAATTATGAAAATATTTTTCAGAAATTAATTGAGTTATATTATTCAAGGTATTTTAGATTTTCAATTTTAAAAAAACAAAAATATATATATATATATATATATATATATATATATATTTAGCGAGATTTGAATGCTTACCAATTGAATTAGTAAAACCTTAAATTTACCATTCAACCAAAGTTTTATTTTGATGTGTTTTATATATCTCTTTATTTTAATATGCACAATTTATTATCTCCATCAGTTGCATAGATTAGTAATATTGTTAATTGAATTGATGTTACAATAGTTAACTTGACACTAACTCACAATTGATGACAAAACTATGATAAATAACTGTAATGCATTTCGTATTGTTTATATGATTATTTATGTGTTTAATAATCTATTTTTATTAATAGTATAATCTATTTTTATTTTAATATCATATATATTTCATGTGTTATTATGATTAATTAAGTATTGTTTGGAAAATCACTTAATAATTAAATTTGAATGTAATTACTTGTAATTACACAAGTGTGACATCTGAGTCCTACCAAATTGAGTGTAATTGGAGCACTCAATTATGCTTTCCAATTCTTAGGGTTACACTCAAATTAATTTTAAAATATTATTTTTATACAAATTATAAAACTATATTATAAGTATGAGCACGAATAAGTGTTTGGAATGATTATGATAAAAATTTCTTATATTATAAATCCTAAAATTACATTATATAAATAATTTGTATATTTTATAAAATTATAAAAAATCGTATATTATAAAACTTAAAAGTTTCTAAATTTATGACAAAAAGTTTAATATAAAAATAATTTATATATTATAAAAGTGTCATAATATATCTATTTATAAAAATTTTATGGCTAAGAAGTATGAACATAATTTATTTATGTACTCATGTTATATATTATAAAATAATATACTTATTCATAAAAAAATATTATAGTTTTTTATCATAACTTATTTATAAAAAAATAACTTGGAAAAATTTTATATTATTTATAAGAACAGTTATGAAAGTTATTGAACAATTATATTATTTTTACTTAATTTACGTAAGAAATACAACCTAGCATAAAGTCTTTTTCCTAATTAAGTTTATATAAATTTTCGTAATTAAAGCTACAAACTATTTAAATTGTGAACTCGAATATTATATGGTTGATGCTAATTATACAAATACAAAAAGTTTTATTGCACCATATTATAGGATATGATACTATTTGAGATAATGGTGCTAAACATAACCATCATAAATAGCTCACGAACTCTTTAATGTAGTTTAGATAAGAATATTTTCATATTAACATCATCTTAGTATAGTTTAAAAAAGAGTAGATCGTACTAACATGTTGCATATTTCATAACTTGAATTATATGGAATAGCTCAACAAATATGCACTGAAATAAATTGTATAGGATGCAGATTCATTTTGCATATGTTAAATATTAAAAGGAAATAACCCACAAATATGCACTAGAATAATTAAATAAAATTTACATATGATGTTTATTTTTCTTTTAATTTTATTAATAATTGTATTATCAACTATTTTTTAGACTAACATAATATATATAATGATTTGATTTAATTTTTTGTTACTTGTTTAGAAATTATTTTATAATACTAATAAATATTTTATAGTAGTCAATATTTTTAAAAATATAAATTATGTAACCGTATGGTTACAATTTGCACTATCAAACATGACATAGAGAATTCAAATTCTTTGTAATCATAAGAGAGTTTAATTACACTTTTATTCAATTACTCTGTGTTGTTCAAATAGATTTTTAATTTCAAGTTATACATTTTATTATTTATTATCTGTTATTTTTAAACACACATCTATATTCTAAATATGTGATTTTCATAAGCATATGCATATGATAAAATTTCTAGTATTAAATAATTATATTTATAATTTTTTAAAAGATGTACCTATTATAAAATAAAGAGAGACGGAGAGAATAAAGAACAAAGAAAATATGAAATTAATAAAGAATGTACTTTATTGATCAAAGGGATAATTTACAATACTTCATCGAGTATCTATTTATAGGCATAAGAAATATAAAAGAAGTAGATATCTAATTCTAATAACTATTAGAATTTAAAGTACATCAAAACCTTATCTTGATCATGATGGACATCCACTTAATAAGATATTCATAACACTCCCCATTGGATGTCCATTGGTAGATAATGTGCTTCGTTAAACCTTATTAGGAAAAACCTTGTGGGATAAAAAACCTAATGAAGAAAAAATAGTACACAATCTTCTATTACAAGCTGCCTCATTAAAAACTTTTACCAGGAAAACCCAATGGGACAAAACCTTGGTTAAAGGAAAAGAGTACAACTTGTTTTTAGACTCCCCCCAATATTGTGTAATAGTCTTTCAAATGTTGAAGTTGGCAATGCCTTAGTAAAAAGATCTGCTAAATTATCACTAGAACGAATTTGTTGAACATTTATATCACCTCTTTTCTCAAGATCATGTGTGAATAATAATTTTGGTGAAATATGTTTCATTCTATCACCTTTGATGTAACCACCCTTCAATTAAGCTATACATGCTGCATTATCTTCATATAAGATAGTTGACATCTTTTCCTATAAAGGCAAATTACATATCTTCTGGATATGTTAGGTCAATAACCTTAGCCAAACACACTCTCGACTTGCCTCATGCATTGCAATTTTTTTTTGTATGATTGAAGAAATAACAAGTAATGTTTCTTTGTTGACGCCATGATATGGCAGTACCCCCATATGTAAATAAATATCCTGTTTGAGATCAACCTTTATGTGGATCTAATAAGTATCCAGCGTCAACATAGCTAACTAATAGGGATTTTGAATCATTTGAATAAAATAACCCCATATCAATAGTCCCTCTGAAATATCTAAATACATGTTTAATTCCATTCCAATGTTTACATGTTGGAGAAGAACTAAATCTTGCTAACGAGTTTACAATGAAAGTTATATCAGATCTTGTGTTGTTTGCAAGATACAATAATGCCCCTATGGCACTTAGATATGGCACTTCATGACCAAGAAACTCTTTATCATTCTCGTAATGACGGAATTGATCTTTATTCACATCTAACGATCGTACAACCATTAGAGTACTTAATGGGTATGCTTTATCTATGTAAAATTTCTTTAATATCTTTTCCATATAAGTTGATTAATGAACATGAATTTCATCTTTTAAATGCTTGATTTGTAATCCAAGATAAAACTTTATTTTTCCAAGATCTTTCATCTCAAATTCTTTCTTTAAACAATTTATTGTATTTGAAACTCTTTAGGAGTTTCAATAATATTTAGACCATCAATATAAACATCAATTATAACAAAATTTGATCCAAACCTTTTTATAAAGACACATAGACAAGTTGGATCGTTGTTGTAACCTTCTTTTAACAAGTATTCTTGAAGAAGATTGAACCACATATGTCTAGATTATTTTATTCCATATAAACTTTTCTTTAACCTGATCGAGCAATTTTCTCAAGAAACTTTATATCTTTTCGGGATTTTAAATCCTTCAGGGATTTTCATATAAATTTCACTATCAAGTGTACCATATAAATAGGATGTAACAATATCCATTAGATGCATGTCAAGTTTTTTACGTACTGCCAGACTAATAAGATATCTAAGCGTGATTGCATCCACCACAGGAGAATATGTCTCTTCATAATCAATGTCGGGCCTTTGTGAAAATCCTTGTGCTACAAGGCGAGCTTTATATCTTACGACTTCATCAATTTCATTTTTATTTTCACACAAATACCTATTTATATCCTACTGGCTTTTACACCTTTAGGTGTTTGGACTACAGGTCCAAAAAATTCACGTTTAAAAAGTGAACTCAGTTCTACTTGAATTGCATCTTTCCATTTTGGCCAATATTTTCTATTTTTTATATTCCTTAATAGATTTAGGCTCAAGATCCTTATTTTCTTTTATTATTTTAATAGAAATATTATAAGAAAAATTGTTATCGATAATTACTTTTTTTTGTTCCATCTTTTTCTCGTATTGACATAACTTATTAAGATCTCTTTATTTTCATCATTTTCATTTCCACTTTTAGATACTTGAATCTCTTCTTGAGTTTTATAATCAATTATGTTATGGGTCTCTTCAGGAACCCTCGCCTCCATTATATGACCATCTTGAATGTTTGTATAACACCCCTAATAACCCACATCCTTCGCCAGATTAGGGTTACGAGACATTATCAACCAAAACACAGTCCAAAACAGTCATTCATTTCTAAACATACAAAAAAATAATATTATCTTCTTTATAAAAGTTTCACAACTAAAATAGCCACAAGTCAACAGTTCATATAAACCAGACATGCATATCTGATTTCCAAAAACCAACCAAGTATAACCAGATATCTAATTAATGTTTCGAAGCAACAAATATACATCAAGCCGTTTAGGTCCTACATTAAAAATAAAATTCATGTTCGAACCAAATGTCCTCTTCAACTATGACATTTAACAACCAGAACTTAATCAAGATTATAACATTTCGAATATCTAGCATGTATCAAACCATTCACTTGTATACATTTGATTCCTTAGAATAATTACTAAACACATCATTTTGTAAACTAAAGCACATTCGTTTATTAATCCTTTCTACATGAAACATTAACAATCATTACTAAATGGTCAAATATATTTCTTACTTATTACAAAGTTTCATGCGCATATTACTATATCAAAATCGACCATTTTAAAACACATATATCAAATAAAGGCATACAACTTATTAGCCCACCAAAAATGAGTCATTAACAACTATCATCAAATGGCCAAATATAACTTTTGAACCTAAAAGTCTATGCACATTTTACCATTTCAATTTGAAACAATTGCTATCACTAATAATAAAACATAACATGCTTATTCGGCATTCTAGTAATCATATCTAGATATTATTATTATTTTATAATCAACCAAAGAACACTTGCACAACCGATTCATTAATCAAATATTCGGTTCTCAAGTTAAAACTCCTCTGATCAAATTAAAACAATCATAGAACATATTTGTAATTTTCCATCACCAATCGAATCTAAATAGCTAAATGCAAATAATGACATACCAACATTCAATCTATAATTTAATCACCAATATCATTTCATAAATAACTTATAATCTTCATCTATATTTATAGGACACAAACCAAATTAACCATTACAAATGAATTAGATTAACCATTATACAATCGGTTATAAATTCATCACTTACTCCATTACAAAGCCAAATCACAAGACTAACCACAATTCCTAATCAAATCCATATACCAAGCTTATTAAATAAGCTAGATGTAAGTTGTTCATATAATTACTCGAGTCAAGACATAAAACCAAACACCATTCATATACGTCATAAAGTATACTTACCAAAATGAGCATAAACCATGATCAAATATAATCGAACATAAGCATAATGATCAAGCCATTTTCGCATGGCTATATATATATATACAAATCCAAAATCGACCAAAACAAATACTAGCCTATACATGCCATAAGTTCAAAGTTCAAACTTTTAAAATACCGAAATAACGAACGATATGTGACGGATTTCCTTAACGATCCCCGAGCTCGTAACTAGCTTCCAAAATCTATAAAATAGCAAACGAACACACACAGTAAGCTTAAATAGCTTAGTAAGTCATAAGCAAATAAAACATTTCAATAATATACATAATTCAATTAAACTAAACAGAACCAAACAAATTATAACCTTGTGTACATGAATTATGCTTGCCAACTCAATCATTATCTCATAATCATTAACCATATAATGTCAGTGGCCGAATGTACATATAATCATAACATAAATAATTCTCACTTTATAATGCATATATCATATATAAATCATAAGTACACATTTACCTTATTTTCTCAACCACTAAACTTAGCACATATCTGACCTTTTAGCTCGATTTCACATTTGATCTTTACTTAATATTTCTCGTGGAACCATTCAGGATTAATAAAGATGCTCGAATAGTCGAAAAGCTTGTACAACGCCAACGTCCCAGACGTGGTCTTAAATGTAATCACATATCACTGCCACTGTCCCAGACAGGGTCTTACACGAAAATCACAAATCGATGCTAACATCCCAGACGTGGTCTTACACGAATCACATATCAGATTCCTATGTCATGACATATGTATCCTAACTATTCCTAAGGTTCGTACGTGTAACGCCCCAATTTTCGGGAATTCTGTGATTGTTGGAAAAATTTCATGCTTTAATTTTGTCATTTGTGAGTGAAATTATGAAATAGGACCTATGTGAAAATGTTTGAAAATGCTATAGGCTAAATTGAAGTGGCCAAATAAATAGGAGTGCAAAATAGGAGGATTTGCATGACAAACCTCCCATTTTACATGAAGTGGCCAGCCATCATGTTGTTGTAGACAAAATGTACACTTGATATCCATAATTTATGGTACAAATTGATACAAATTGATAATAGGTTAGGTAAATGTTCCATGATAATGGGTTAGGTAAATGTTTCATGATAAGAATTTCATGTCTTTTGTATTAAAGAATTAAATGGATGAAATATGAAGTTTTATTAAAAGAAAAAGGGGTGAAAAGAACAAAGTTTTGTCCATCTTTGTTCATCATAGCGGAAAGTTAGAGAAGAGAAAGGAGAGGAGAAAGCTCTTGAGTATTCGGTCATTAGGAAGAGGAAAATTGAAGGTAAGTTCTTGGTACCTTGCTTCTATTTTGAGGTTCATGAGTTCTTCTTGATTCTACCTTAACTCTTGAAGTATATTTTGATTTTTAGTTGTGTTGTGAGCATTTAGTCATGAATTAAAATGAAGGAAATGGTTGTTGTTTCATGTTCTTTTGATGAAAAATGGAAGATAGGTGAAGTTGAGCCAAACAAATGAGCATGCATGTGCCTTAGATGTTAAAGGAAAAATCAGCTAACATGTTGTGCTTTAAAATGATGAAATGGAGATTATACTTAAGTAAAATCATAGATATGTGATGATTGATTGGTGATATACATGTTTAAATAACATGCATGCAAGGTATGTGTGAAAGAGTGATTTGGTAATAAATCTGCTTGGGACAGCAGCAGTAACGTGACTTTGGAAAATCACCATAAATTGTGGGAGAAGAATTAGAAGCTGAATAAATTATGTAATTAAAGCTTATTGAGTCTAGTTTCAAATGAAATAAACAAGAACATATTTTGAATTCTGTACAATGAGAAATTTGATTCGTAATGAAGAGTGGTCAGATTAGTCAAACAGTGAAACATGGGAAACTTTGAGAAAAATATGGTATTGATTGGCTAAACGAAAAATTCTGAAAATTTTATGGATAGAAGATATATGAGTTTATTTTCAGGTAAAATTAACAGAACTTGATTTGGAGTTTCGTAGCTCCAGTTATAAATAATTTAGTGACTGTTTCTCAGAAGACAGCTTGCAGTGAAATTATGATTATGTGGTAAACATTGACAAAAATTTGTTAATGAGTTGCTTATTGATTTCTTATAAGCTTACTATGATCTGTAGGTGTGGTTGGCCGAATATTGTAAGGGGTTAATACGTAGTTTGTATTTGAATAGTTAGATTAACGTGTTAGTAATCCAATTGTAGGCGGTTCGTGTGTGGATCTCATCAAGATATCGTCAGCAAAATGTGTGTAACTAACACCTCTTTCTTAGTCTAGATCGGCAAAAGTCGAAAAGCGAAATGCCGAAAATCGGTATTTTGTAGATTTTGAGTGTCGAATGCTCGTGAGGTAAATCGACTAATGTTTTTGGTAAGCTGCAAAATTTGGACTGCAAAGTGCATGATTTCTGTGCCCTCGATATTTTTGGGCTTAATGGGCCAAAATTTGGAATGATGGGCCAACGGGCCCAATTTGGTAAGAACCCTCGGTAGTGATTCTGTTAGTATGTGAAAGGTAGGAATATGCATGAAAAACCCTAAAATAGATAAATTAATGAAATACCTTTAAAAGTGGAAAATTTACAGTTTTACCCCTAGTAGATAAATTACCGAAATACCTCTAGGGTTAAATTGACCTAAATGCATGTTTGATTGTTGTTATTTCTTGCATGCCATGTTGTTATTATCGATGCATGGGATTGGGATATTGACGGAGGAAGTACTGAAAGTGGCTTGTCCACGTCTTGGAGGCTTTGCCTCAATTTATTGATAATCGAGCAAACAATGCTACAACTGTGGAGTGTTAATTTGGGTGGGTTGAGCTATTCCCACATGGAGTGTAGGGTGGCACGGTGGAGTGTAGTGGTTGGTGGGTTGAGTAGTCTCCCCAAATGGGCTTGCATATGTTATTGATGTTGCATGTATTTTAAAATGGGCCTATGGGCCATACTATTATCTGAATAAGGGCTAAGGCCCGGTTATTGTCTGAAAAGGGCTCGGTCCATTACCACTATTACTGAATGGGCTTAGGCCCAATGGGCTTGAGTGACTTGGGCTTTGAATGGGTTTTCCTTACACACTGAGTTTCCCAAACTCACCCTTTTATTTTCATCCATGCAGAAATCCCCAACCATAGTGGGCTTGGAGCTGTGAGGGAATTCGGAGTGGCCACCCGTTCTGAAAGTTTGATTTTCTTCTAGTGAACTGGACATCTTTTTATTTACGTTTGAAGTTTTGGGTTTTTTTAAATATAATAAGGCCGCTTAATTATTTTTGATGGTTTTAATATGTATTACTAAGATATGTATTACTTATTTTAACTGTTGAAATTGGATAGCTTTAGGGCGCGTTTTCAAAAAACAACAATTGATTTCAAAATAATACGACAACAAGCAAAGCTTCCGCAATGAAATTATTTTCCAAAATTAATCACTTTTCCTAAAAATGACTTAATCAAAATCGGTTTCCTAGAAATATCCATGACGTTAAGGTGTGGCAATGGCGGTATGCATGTCTAGGATTGGATCCAAAAGGAGCTTGGTACTTAAGCAGTCCGATGGACTCACCACCTCTTTTCGCTTTCCTACCGGTGCATGACTTCCATTCACTTTAACCCTTAATGAATTAATCTTTTGAACATCAAGTACGATTTTCTAGACTTAGAATGGAATTTTTTTTTTTACGTTTTTGATGTGGCATGCCGGATCCGGCCATAACTTCTGGGCCGGGTTTAGGGTGCTACAGTACGGGGTTTTGGGATATCATAACTTGATCAATTCAGGCCTATAAATACTTCTCCCGTACTTATACAATTCGGCTTGAACATACATATACAAGTGATAATTCAATTTGGCACAAATAAGATATATATACAATCGAATTTAACGACATTTATTTACTTATGAACTTACCTCGTACGAAGACGAACAAATCGAGTCAACTATTTAACAACTTTAGATTTCCCCCGATTCAAATCCGATTTTCTCTTTTCTTGATCTAAATTAATATAAATTAAACTTATTTAATCAAATATTCAATCAAATTCATCCAAAAACACATAAATGGGAAAATTATACTCTTGCCCCTGACATTTCACATTTTTCACAATTTAGTCCCTATTTCACTAAACACAAAATATTCAAAATTTGAATACACCCATATTAGGCCGAATTTACCCCTAGTCCATATAAGCCTATATGTTTCATTTATTTCACATTTTGACCCCTCAATTTACAAAATTTACAATTTAGTCCTAAATAGACATTTTTATCAAAAATCACTTAATTAAACTTGACAATCTAACAACATATATTTATTTTTCATCATCAAACACAAAACCCATCAAGCTATCGACAATGGCAATTCATGAATACATCATCAAAATAAAAAATTCAAGCATGGGCTAGCTAGTACTCGAAGTAACGATATCAAAAACGTAAAAATTATTAAAAACCTAACAAAAACTAACCTTGAATTAAGCTTGGACAAGGCCGAATGTAGCTAGCTTATTTTTTTTCTTTTTCCTTTAAAGATTCAACAAAGATGATGAACATAATGCATGGTTTTATGTTTTATTTTATTTAACTACATTTTAATATATTAATTACTATTTTAACCTTTATAAAATAATATGAAAACATTATAACTCATGTCCAGAACCATCCATACTAATATTCAATGGTCAAATATCAACATAAGGACCCCACATTATAAAAACAATAACAATGTAGCACTTTAACAATTAGATAGCCACTTTTACAATTTACGCAATTAAGTACTTTTAATTAAATCGAGCACACAAACGATAAAATTTTCACACGAAATTTTTACACATATAAATTAACATGCTGTAGACACCAAAAATAATATTAGAATATTTTTCTGACTATGATTTGTGGTCCCAAAACCACTTTTTTGAATAGGGTCTAAACTGGGCTGTTACACTTCATGCATGGATTACTTTCTTTTGCATTGACAGTTTGCCCTATTAGGACATCAATTCGTATTGCAGCATTTTCAGCTAGTATGTGAGATTTAATGAATCTGACAGTTGATTTGCAAAATGAATTATCTGTTGAACTTCTGGTTCACATTGCTTTGTACGAGGATCTTAGACATTGATAATTCATTTCAAATACTTTATTAAACCAGCTTTTTATTCTCTTCCTCTAATGTTGGGAAAATTGACAACACTTGTCATAACTAAATATCGAATTAATAGCTCAAAAATATTATAAGGAGACTCATATAAATATAAATTCCCGATCTCTTATAATGACCCATCTTTGTGCGTTATGGTGGAGCAGTTGCAACATATACTGCACATCAAAAAATTGTAAAATGGAAAATATTTGGCTTTTGACCAAAAATCAATTGTAATGAGGAGTATTTATAATTTATTGGCTTAATGCGTACAACATGTAAATCAATACAATCTCATGCTAAAATAGAAAGTTTTTTTCTCATAAGTAATGACTTAGCTATTAGTTGGAGGCATTTGATAAACAATTCAGCTAAATCATTTTGTGTGTGAACATGAGCTACAGGATGTTCAACTTTTGTCTCAATTGACATGCAATAATCATTGAAAACTTGGGATGTAAAACTCACCAACATTAGCAAGATGAATTGTTTTAGTTGCATAATCTGAAATTAATCATTTAAACAAGCAATCTATCAAAGGACATGTTGCGAATTGATAACGCATGTGATTATTTTGTAGATGCATCTACCAAAATCATATAATATCAAAACCATCCACATGGTGGATGAATGGGCCCATATTTATTTCAAAATGCAAGACATTAAATCTCAACTTTAGCTAGTGAGTTTCTAAGAACCAATTTTTATTGAGAACAAGTAACAAATGAGAATTCTTTAAATTAAAAACTCTTTTTGTAACATCCCAAACCCGGCCTTGACGCTGTGGCCAAATTTGGAGATGTCACAAATAAGGGTTTGAAAACAGAGTCATTTCAATAAATCATTTAGGTTTTATAACTATTATCGAAAACGTTATTTAATTAATTCATTTACCAAAACATAATTTACAACAGAAGTCATAGCAATCGTTATATTTGAAAATCTCGTTCATATTTTCAGAAAACCTTTGTTTTAGTAAAAACCATGTTTTTAGCTAGCCGTCTCAAATAAAGTGTTATATCGAAAACCCAAATACAAAATAAAATCAAACAGTCCGGAGAGTCCATTAATTACAAAACTCCCAGAAATAATCTTTAATTAAATAAAATCTTTATTTAAAGTCAGTTCATAGTCGAGTGGTCTGTGGATTACCTGAACAGAACAGACAAACAGATGTGAGTTTTCGTAAACTCAGTGTGTAACTCAACAAAAATAGACATGCTATACATACAGAAATCACATATACAGTCAGATTTAGATTCAGACTTAAGTCCTTTACAGATACAGATAACAGAATCAAATATGCAGAACAAATATATATAATCTTACCCCCGTCCTCTATACATAAACTCCGACCATCCCATCAAACCATGTGGGGTTAAAAAAAAACTCACCCATCCCTATACACTATATAGTGTCGATACAACACATAACAGATAATATGCAGTCACGCTGCCAGAATATAGGCGAAAGGTCGCCGTACAGATCACTTCCTCCACATATACGATTCCCACCCCAATCATAAATGCAGATATATGCATGCATACAGATATCATATATATATATATATATATATCAGAATAATCAGACATGTATAACGGCGTCCTACCCAGAGCAGACTATCAGAATATCAGATCACATAATTTAGGGTTTGGTTAGCCTTTACCGACCATATGGTAGGCCTATAATCTATCGGAACGACTCGTGTGACCCTAAGAAAAATTTTAAAATTATGGGCCCATAGCATATACACCCAAATTAGACTTGCTCGTGTGGCCAATACCCCCAATCTGGCCTAGCCTGTATGGCCCACACAGCCACACTCACACCATCACATGCCATGTCTTGTGCACGACCACACCTTTGTCAGACACACGGCCATGTCTCGCATACGGCCACCCACACAGTCGGGTACACACCCATGTGGCGCCGACAGTGCCTTTTTTTGGCTTTCACTGAACATCAATTTTTCATGTTTAGGATACACATCTAGCACAGTTTTGATGCAAAAATAATTCCGAGCTTTCCGAAACCTAAAAACAGAGTACCTAACATTGATTTAGCAGATTGATTAACGAATTCGACACAAGAGTCAACACGAAACTGACTTACCACCAACGACACATCACCTCTAACGCGCACTAAACCGCTAGAGTACAATTCCCTGCTTCACGGTCTTCTCCTACGCAACACACATTCACAAAGATTAAACCCTTAACTATACACCATCTTGCCAAAACAGAAAATAAGGTTCTAACCGACAATTTAGAAATTGAAAGCTATAGAAACACTAAAATCCCATTTACCAAACAACCAAAGGAAAATAGAAAACCAAGATATAGAGATTTGACAATAGATTGCAAACAAAATAGAAGGAAGTAACAAAAAGAAAAGAAGAACGAAAGAGCAGAGAAAGACAACAAAATTGACGTCAGTTTTTCCTACAAAGAGAGAGGAATTTTGAAAAAAAATTAAAATAAAATAAAAACCACTTTCATTACAATCCCATTACATCCATTAACAACCCAACCAACTCAGACTTTCAAGACCACTCAAACTCTCTCAACCAACCAAAACAAAAAATATATATAACACCCTCGCTCCTGCAGGAATTCGAACATAAGACCTCATACACACTAACTCCTTACCACTCGAACCAGTAAGCTCATTCTAATATGAGTTTACTAAATATAAATATAGCTCAACCCACCAAGGATAGGGCTAGGATTAGAAAAATAACAAAATTTGCAAATGTAAAACTTGAACCCCAGATCTCATACACATACCTAGAACACCTAACCACTAAAGCAAATACATATTTGTATTAGGTATTTACAGAAATAGAAATAAATTATTTAGGGCGTTACACTTTTGGTTCTTTAATGGATGTCCATATGAATTCTCAATTAATTTTCGCATCATATACGACCCAGGATGATCTAACTGTCACATCAAGTAGTAAACACATTTGTGTTAGTAAACTTCTAGTTTACTTTAACATGTGTTTCAATTGTACTAAATTGCAACAAATTGATAATTTTATTATCATTCCTTTTAATTTGTATCCATATATAAGTACTATTATGAAATTTACTATTGGAAATGTCTAAATCAATGTGAAGTCTACAATGCCACCAAGTCAATAAATATAATTTCCAAATAATTATATGTAGTATTCGCTTCAAATAATATGCCAAAATATTTAAGTGCCCAAAAATCTATTAATAGCAAACTTTAAGAGTGGATCTCATTTTCCAGATGTACAATAAGTGCATAACCAATGACTTTTCATCCATAAGTTTTCTCTCTTGTAAGTTCTCATTAGTAATATTTTACCACTTAATTTTATATTCTGAATACTGTAGAGTTATACCCACAGTTTTTAAAAAAACTTGCAACTTTAGGTACATCCAACCATAGTAAGCTTTAGATAGAATTATCATATTCTACTGCTCATAAGTATATCTGTCACAGTCAAATATTTTGTTTTCAACCCTTTAATAGGGATGATGACAAAAGAATATCACAAAGATTATAAAATAAATATAAATTAATAACCCAATCCCTTTTTATTCATATGAAATATAATATTTTCCTCATTCACAATCTCAATATGAGATCCATTACAAATAACTTTTAAAAGTAATGTATTAACCATCACAAATTTTGTGCTTTTTAAATAGTGATATATTAGCTCTTCCGGAGCTTTCAACTAATTTTGTACTATCAAATATTGGAATAATATTTGTTTGTTTCAATACCAAATAAGATAAATATTTTCTATCTGTAATGATAGAATTCATTACTACATTTTCATATCATTCCTCAAAGAATATTAACTGAAACAAAATATTTGGGCATACACCACATATGTGGCCAATAATCTTTCATATCACATTGATAACATAAGTTATCTTTACTATTTGAAAAGTTATCTTGAGAACTCTCATTGTTCTCTTATTTATTACTATATTCTCACTTTTAGTGGTCCATGAGTATATCTTTTATTTTCTTTATATTTACATTCACTTTGGGGAATGCAATAGATTTACTAGGACGAACTTATAAACGTCTCAATAGATTCTTTATTTCATAATCACCATCGCAAACATACGTGGATTTTAAATTAGAATCTATCTCTTTATGTTGTCATCATTACTCTTCAATTATAATAAATATGAAATAATAAATAAAATATAGTAAAATATACCTGAAGATCTCTAACATCATCGTCATCACCTTGACAAATCTATTCTTTACCCTTGCTTGTACAATTATAAATCAAAGATCAGGAATAAGAACCATAATCCATTCTAAGATTGAATCTTTCAACATCCTGAAGATGAAGTTGTAAGGGAGAATGTTTAAGGTGAAAAGGAATTTGATTTGTGGAATGACTTCGAAAGATTTTGAAAAAATAGAGAATCATCATGCTGATAACATGTTATAAAATAAAGAAAGATGGAGAGAATAAAGAACAAAGAAAATATATAAGCAATATTAGAGAATGTACTTTATCAATCAAATGGATGATTTACAATGCTTTATCAGAGTCTCTATTTTAGGCATAAGAAGTATGAAAGAAGTAGATATCTAATTCTAATAACTATTAAAATTTAAAGTACATTAAAACTTTATCTTGATCATGATGGACATCCATTTAATAAGATATTCATAACAATACCATGTTTATTGGACATTATCTTATATTTAAAATTTTCAGTGTATCAAATAAAAAATAATTCTTTTAAAAGAATTACAATCCCTTAAAATTGTGTTGCATTCGGAGACTTCGATCTTTCTCAAACAAATGAATGCAAAAAGATAGTAATTTCTTTTTACTAATCTTGTTTGTGGTGGGAGGGGTGAATGTAATTTATAAATTAGGGGAAAGAGAGTATGGGGAGGGAGTCATGACGAGTTGGTCATACTGACGACAACGCAAGCATAAAAAAAGTAGTATCGTCATTTTGATAGGTGACACTATTTTTTTAACGCTTGTGTTGCCGCCAACATGATCAATCGGTCACGACTCCCTTCTCAATACTCTCTTTATCTTTTCCCATAATTTCATTTCAACTATTTTGATTTTCTTTTTAAAATGTACTATTTGGCTCCCTTTATTCAAACAATGGTTGTCAAGAGTTGGTGTCGTTTGACTTGATGGTGACACCAATATTTGAAACGTATAATTTATGAAAAAATTATGAAAAATGTGAAAATGAGTATATTTTGGTTAAAATCTTGTTGTCCCTTGTTAATTTGACGACACAACTTTAAAAATGAGTATTTAAATTCATTGGTGTACTGATTTTTTAAAATATTTTTATTTTTATCTTTTGTTGACATGGATCTCCATGACAATATTTGTTGGTTGACGCAACATTTGTTAACAATCACGTTAGAGTTGTCGTTAGTTTCTAACGGTTAGTGCTAGTCAAATGGTCTTGTTGGTTGAAATTATCAATTTAGGGCTCAATTAGATACAAAATATTCGGAGGGGTTAAATGACTTTTTTTTCAAAAAAAAAAAGAGAGAGTTTAAGGTCTTATTGTACCAATAAGCCTTACTAATACTGTCTCTTCCACCAATATCACATTTGACATGCTTTCACCTCCTATCTTGCTTCACTATGAATAGATAGGCTTGAAAATCACTACCAATTACATGGATATTAGATATATCTATTTCCATCTCGCCTTCATTCGATTTGATTTAAAAAGAATAGATTTCAATATGAGGCAAGTCCTTATACTCTTCATATGTTTAGGATTTAGTCCATCTATTTTTCAATTTAATTGCTAACACCATTAAAATTCTTTTATTAATTTACATCCATTACAACAATATTTTCAGAAAATTTTCTTTGATGATTCCAGTTTTATCATCCCTGTTTATGACTAAGCTTTCTTCATAAATACTAATATTATTGTCTCTATAAATTTTTAATTACGCCTACATTAGTACAATTCGTCTGGTCTTAATTTATAATTTAATTATGAACATATTAATTTTTTTTTGTAAAAATACTATTTAGTTAGTGTAATTTGGTTTTAGAGTTGTCCATGGGTTGAGTCAAACTCTAACAAAATTCTAGGCTCGGTTGATAGGCCCGTGCTCTGTCCAACCTGAAAAATGAATTTAAAATTTTTCTCAAGCCCAACCTGAATAAAAATGATAAAACTCGGGCTTAGCCTCGACTACCAGATATTATTTTTTTTATTTTATTTTTATGTAAAAATATTTTAAAAATATAATACATCAAAAAACTAAAAATATTAAAATAAATGTTTCCCAACAATTTAAAAATAAATTAAAAAGTCGTTATACTTAAATAAAACTAGGATAGATGCAATTTAACAAGCAAAATTAATAATAAAACAAGAGTTATACAATATCCAAATAATAACAACAAAATATTAGTAACATAATAGTGAAATAGCAGCAAAACACTAGAAAAATAGTAGAAAAATAACAACAAAATAGTGGAAAACAGCAGTAAAACAACAGTTCTTTTTTCAAATTCAGGCCGGACAGATTTTAAGAATATACTTAATTTACCACTGTCCTTCAGATTTTAAAATTCGTTGAACTCTCCTGAACATAGTGATTTTTGTGTCTTCCTTCCTATTCTCTTGCAGGGCTCTAACTACCTCTAGACTATCAATCTGAATTGTACTGCTCTTGAATCCCTTACTCAATAAGAAAAGTATACCGTCTAAAATATCCCATAGCTCGACCTCAAAGGATATGCAACTTCCTGAAGATCGATTAAATCTCAAGATAAAATTTCCAAACTAGTCTCGTAGCACCTTTTGAACAAATTAAAAAAGTCTTGTTTAGCTTAAGATTATGGTGAAGAGGAAGAGAGAGGATCCGTATGCATAAAGGTAATAAAACATGTCCACTATACAAGTTAGGCCATCTAGAATTAACTCATTTCTTCACATTTTTAATGACTTTTTTTTTTCCTTAATATTATTATTTTTGTATTTAATATATATATCTCAACTATTACAAAATTATCCCACCTTATCATATATAATATTATAAGGTCTCAAGCTCATAGTTGATGTGGATAATTTATTTGAAATTTATCATGTTGACACATGGCAACACAATCTATATATATATATATATATTCTATTTTTAGATTAATAGAAATTAACTCTAAATAAAATTAAATATATTTAGAAAATCAAGCAAATTTCTATAAAAATATTTTAATAGATTTTAAATATTTTCATGTTGTATTTTAAAATGTGAGACTTCAATGTATATAAATAAAAAATTCATCTAATTTGCTTTTAAATCATAACCTATGATAAGAAATACATGTGATAATTTTATTTATCTCAAATTTATACTTTTTAATTATTATAAATTTCGAATAAATACTTCATCCAAGTTTTATTATTATATAAGAAAATTAGAAAATATAAATTTTAAAATCTTATTAGATAAATGAAATTATCACTTATCTAAAATTCAGTGTCCTTATTTCAACTTTATCTAAATTTTTACTTTTATAAATATATTCAAATATAGGTGATATTTTTATTTGAATTTAATAAATTTAATTTCAAAGTGATAATAATACAATAGTAAAATTTAGATGAAGCATTTATTTGAAATTTACAATAATAATTAAGAACAAAATTATAAATTTGAATTTCATTAGATAAATACAATTATCATCATCCTTTTCCATCTTCTTCTATTCGTTTCTTTCTCTCCCAACCATAGCCAATTTTTCTTTCTTCTCATCTTAATTATTCTTTCATTCCCAACCTATTCTATGCTTTCAAGCTCTAAATTTCACCATAGATTCTAGTAAAACTATGATAGAAACTTCATGGCAAACTAAATTTTGAGAAAACTAGCAAAAACACATTTAGAAGAGAAAAGAAAAATTAAGGGTTTGAGTAAGAGTGTAAGGTAATGTGATGAGATTCTTAAAAGATTTCATACTTATTTCATTCTAATGCATGGAAAATGGTGAGTGATTGTCATTTGAATATTAAATATTATGTGTATTATGTTATAGAAGAGAAAGAGAAGAAGGGTGAAAAACAAATGGTGGATAAAGGCAAGAAAGTTGCAAAGGAGTAAGGAAGAAAAAAGAGAAAACATCTAAGTATATTATTGTAAGTATATCAAGAATTTACTTTATTTAATTTAAATCCTAAATAAGAATATAATAAATTGGTCTAATAATATTCATGAAATATATTTATAATTGAAAAATGATGATATGAAAATTGAAATTATTTGAAAGAAAAATGGTATTAAGATAATAGATTGAAAATGTATATGTAGTAAAAGTAGAGAAAAAGACTAAATTGCAAAGAGTGTAAAAAAATTAGATAAGTGAATAGATATTGACATGACGTAAATTAGTGTAATGTTAACTGTAACACCCCAAACCCGACTTAGTAGTTAAGACCAAGTTTGAAGAGTTACACTAACGTTATTAGGAAATCAAACTTTTATAAACACAGTTAAAAACTGTTTAACAGATTATAAACATTCATAAAAACCCAGTCGATAATTCAACAATCTTAGAAAATCATAATACGAAGAAAATATAGAAATTACTAATAATATAAAAAGGGTGATAAAGCAAAATGACCGAGCTTCCATTACGCCGACCTGATCAAGACTGTGAGTTACCTGTAATTCAGTCAATAGACAAATGAGTTGAGAACTCAATGTGTAACCGATATAAATTCAATTGGAAGCATAACTATAACAATAAATTCCTAAACTCATTTTAATTAGAATTAGAGAATGTCCAGTACAGTCTTAACAAATCAGATGAATGGCAGAACAATTAAAGTTCAGATACAGAATAGATCAGAAACAGATGCAATTTTCCTACCCCCATCCGCTACACACCATCTCCGACCAACCCAACACACCATTAAGGGAATTTAATACCCATCCAGCCCTACACACCACATAGTGTCGGTTTGACATGTTCAACGTGATTGTAAGTTAGCTGCTAGATCAAATTGCGATAAAACATCAGATTCACATTTAAATTGTGGCTTAGCCGTTGAACAAGAACAAATCACTTCCTCCTTTACATAGTTCCCATCCCATGCAAATGCAGATTACGGAATTCAGATATCAAGAACGTACACACAGTTATTCAGATACAGTTCACAGTCAAGTAGTACAGATCAATATCACCAACAGTCATCACAATCAGTATACGTTTAGATAGTCAACTACTTATCTCAGATAATTAGATAGTAACTTATACAGTCTAATTTAGATCATATGTACACTATGGAAGGCCTACATTCGCGTTAGACAACGTTTACAGCTTCAGGGATAAATCCTATTCTGACCCACATGCTCGTGTGGTTTTACATGGCCTAAATGATTGGCCTGCATGGCCCCACATGGCTAGACACATGCCCATGTCGTCTTCCTGTGTAGTCCTTAATGGAAAACAGTGAGTCACACAGCCTGGACAAACGCCCGTGTCACTAGCCAGTGTGGTTTTTAATAGCAAATAGTGAGTCATTTGGCCTAGACACACGCTCGTATCTCTGGCTCGTGTGGTCTTTCATAGCAAACATTGAGTTACATGGCCTGAACATATGCCCGTGTCGCTGGCTCATGTGATCTTTAATGGCAAACAGTGAGTTACACGGCCTACCACACGGCCGTGTGATGTACACGACCTACCACATGGCCTGACACATAGTCGTGTGACGTCAACATTCAAGGTTTTCAGCGTCCGAATTTCATAGAGAGTCGGGTTTTCAGTACGCACCTGAAATAGTTTCGAAATTAGAACAATGTGAAAACTCCCAAAGCCTAAAGCGATCATTCAGTAACTCAATTAACAACTTAATTGAAATAAGACGCTAAATCACAGTCGAATTAAATTATGTTGAAAACTTTGATGCAAAAACCCCAAAACACAAAGCAGTCACTTACCAATGATTGTTCGACCTATAACAAAAATTAAATTGTCAGAGGAACACTTCTCTCAGGATCTTCGCCTAACGGAAGCAAAACAAGCAATTAACGAGAACTCGAGAAACCTTTACAATAACATTCAAACTCACAATGTAACGATGAAAACAAACGAAAATGGGAACCAAAACAAATGAAACTTACGCAAAACTCTTCAATCGAAACAATGAACAATACAGGGACCTCGATTTAATCCACTAGCAAAGTTACCAAGACAATCAACAAGAGAACAAGAGAAAGAAAAGGAAAAAGTTATTCAATGATGTCTCAATTATTCAAGATAACCATGATGTCTCAAGTTTTGTCTAGATTTATTCTCGTGTAGGTTCATATATATATATATATTTTTTTTCAATTATTTATGTTTTGTATTGATTTAATTTTAGTTATAATTATTCATACATGTATTTCCTAAAATTTTCGTTTTTGAGTCCTGTATATCTTTCATGGATGTTATTCTATGCTAAATTTGGTGGCTCGGAAACAACGGAAGGTTTGAAGCCAGTGGAATTGCTTTTACAGTCAGTTTCTTTTTTCAGTTCTTCCCCGCCCCCTCGCCCCTTAAAACGCTTCATAGGTGTGTTCTAAGAGTCCAAAAAGGTGTAAAAGTGGCAAAACCCGAAGTGGGGGTATATCATAATTGGAAGGGTGACTCTTGGTGTCTGATGATGTACCCATTTAACCCAAAAAAGAAAAGAACTCAAAGTGGGGGAATATTCTCGCACGTTGCTAAATGTTGGGACTGAATTTTACTGTTTTATAGGGCTATTATAATCTAATGATGAATTTGTGGATGTGTCACCTTGTTAAAAGGCAGCCCTTGTATCAAATTTATAATGAAGGATTCGTCAGACTGAACAAGAATTGTCTGTCAGTCATTCATTTGAAGGGTGTCATTGGATTCAAAAGTCACCTTTAATTTCTGTCGGTCTTTGGTGAGATTAGCCATCTAGCAGTGCATGACAAGGGCTATAAAATACCAACACCTGTTCCCATTGTTTTTGAGTCAAATGGCAATGATCCTTTCCGTCAAAAACCAATATAATTATAAAGACCATGCTTTGTTTAAACGCTTGGTGCATTTTGACTTTTGTTCCAAATTTTTGGTACCATATTGGCATCAACAAGGTGAGTCCGTTTTTCGTTCAAACTTACTAAATTTTACAAGTGAACTTAAAAGGATTACAGTATGTTGAGGAAAGGGATAATGAGTTTGATATTTCTTTGAAATCTTTGGTTTGAATTTGCTTAATGAAGAAAACATTGAAAAAAAATTTATATTAGTTTGAAAAATTAAATTAAAAGTTTAAAAGATTTAAAACAACAAATTATAAAATAAAATATTGCTATTAGAGATTTATGTTAATGATTTATTGTTTTATGGTATTACTCACACATCATTCGTAAGAGCAAATAACTTCTCTGTACACACATCATTAGCAAGCAATTTTTGGGTAAAAAAGTATCATAGAGATTCTTATACTAGAGTTAGATTGCATTTTGCTCCATTTACTCAAAAAAATAGGTAAACTAGTCCTTATACGTTGGATTAAAGATCAAATTGATTCTTTTTGTTAAAAATTTCGTTCATTTTTACTGTTAAAAATTGACGTGGTTGACAAAATAACGAGATAGTTACATGTGACATGCCATATGTACCTTATTCTGATGTATAGTAACCAGTTTTTTACCGTAGAAATGGATGGAATTCTTAATAGAATGACCAGTTTGCTTTTTGATTTAACGTACAAGGACTAGTTAACCCATTTTTTTGAGTAGAAGAGGCAAAATGTAATTCGATTCCTAGTTCAAGAGCCTCCATGATACTTTTACCCAATTCCTAGAACTTGAACTCCTGACATGAGTACGAGAGTGGGCTAAACATCAGGGTTCATGTTGATGATCTATTAAACAAGGGAAATGATAGCAGTTTGATATCAGAATTTTAAGATGAAGTATCTTAGAGATCTCATTAAAATTTTCCTTGGCATAGAAAAAGGAATGGTTTTGAATCATGCACTCAAACTTATCTCTGATATGGGGCTAGCGGGAGCCAAACCAGTTTCTACTCCACTAGAACAAAACCAGTAGCTGAGCAGGACAGAGTATGATGAATGTATACAAGTTACGAACGAATAAAGATGAGCTATTGGAAGACACTGCTGTTTATCAAAGCCTAATTGGGAGACTTGCTGTTTAGCATCTTAGCCAGTTCATGCAAAGGCCTAAAAAATCACATTATTTTTAGTCAATTTAAAGAAAATAAGTATGTTTTTATTAGAGCTTAACTTATATCATAATGATCTCAAAAGACAATGGTACTTAATAAAACTGTGTTGCTCAAATTACACTAAGAGGGGTGTTTAGTGTTTAAAATTTAAGAAAAATTATTTTACAAGTATTTTCCAATTATAACATTTACATAAATAATATACAATTAAAATTAAATTAAAATTTGTAGAAAAATACTAATATTTTGCATAAAATCATTAAAATATTAACCACTAATATAATGACATATTATTTCACTAAATAATAATCTAGAATATAAAATATAATAATACAGTAAAAAATAAAGGTTGATGATTTTTTTTAATTTTAAAGTTTAAATATTTAACAACTTAAAGTAATAAAGAGGTAATATTTTTTTTGAAAATAAATTTAAAAAATACTTGAAGGAAAAAAATATTTTAAATATCCTTTCCTCTCAGTTCCCCCAAATTGGGGTATTAAAAATAGAGTAAAATTAGAAAAAAGTGAGATTTTCGATTCTTTTTGCTTTTCATCTCTTAATAAAAACAATTCATCCAAACAAATGAAAGAATTCTCTTTCCCTCACTTTTCTTAGCTTTCCCACATTTTTTTTTTCTAATCTAAACATGTCGTATGTAATCTCTCAAAAAGAGAAATGAAATAAGAAAACATAAGAAACCTCTCAAAGGTGAATATACACTGATTATCTCTCACAAATACAATAAAATATTTGTGCTAATAAATATAAATAAACCCAACAAATGTTATTGAAAGAAATAAGAGTATAACAAATGAAAGATTTGAATTTTTGCTCTTTGATCTTGGTAACCTTGTTTCTTATCTTCATTTGAGTGTTCTTGGACCATATTTATACTTTCTCATTGATTTGGAGTTGTTTGGAGCAGTTGAATAGAGTTTTTAGTTGCTGGGAGAATTAATTTCATATATTAAATATATTTTGTTTGTTCAAGTATTAATATCTATAAGACTGTTCTCGACACTTAACTAAAAAATAATTATTATAAAGTCATGAGTATCAAGACTTTAAGGGTAGATCTTGATACAATGCTCTTTTAAATAGCGTTCTTGAGACTTACAAGTATAGAGTTATGACTACTCAATAGTTGTTGCTTAATATTGTGATTTACACTATAAGAGTTCTAAATTAAATTAAGTAGTGTGATTATTTATTTTTCATTATATTTTTAATTAACAAAAATTAATCATCACATTAATCACTACTAATTAAGTGTTATAAAAGTTTTTAATGTTACATTTTGTAAAAGTATTGTTTTAAAATACTCTTTGTACTTGAGTTAACAATAAAGTAATTTTACTTGATAATATTTAGCCACTCATTTATTTTGAATAAAATGAAGTTTTTTACTTTTTTTAAAAGGTCATATTTTTTACTAGAGCTTTACTCATCCTTCTAATTTCAAGTTTATCTGTATAATAATTTAAGATTTTTTTTTTGTGTAAATACACTAGATAATCAAACAAGGCATAATGTTATAAGATTTGCAGCAAAAATTGACTTATATCATGATTTGGCTCTCGAGTTATACTCATTTTCTCATTTTAGTATTTAATTTTTTTGTCCCATTTTGGTAGGTAAACTATCCCTCCCTTCTAAATTTAGTCCAAAAAGTTAATCTTGTTTAAAAAAAGATAGCACACCCAATCAATGAGGATGTGTCATATGACGTTACGTGTTTAAAAAAAAGTTAAATTATCCCCAATTAAAGATCAAATTTATCTTCAAACTTTAACATATTTCAATTGAATTTTCAAATCAAATTATTTTTAAAAAAAAGTTATAATAGTTCCAATGCATCCAGTAATTACAAGCACTAACTAAATAATTAACTCAACAATAAATTGAACAACTAAGAGAACACATACATTTTACATATATTGAAACTCAAACTTGAGATGATCCCAGAGCCTCAACTTTACTATTGCCTTTGAGCGAAAGCGTCGTTGACAATTAAAATATTGTTTCAATAAGGTTTTTTTGTTATTTTAATCATTACCTTTAGTGTCAAAGGTTAGCTTTTAGTGTTTAAAAATATTTTTCTTCATCTATATGTATCTAAAAAGAAATCACCTCAAATCAAGCTAGCATTTAATACTAAAACTAACCGATAGATTATTAAAAGATTTTGATTTAGTTTGAGGATTCAATTAAAATATTTTAAAATTTAGGAAGTATTTAAAATTTAACTCATAATTTAAAAATGCATGGTGCAATTAATCCCTAAATTTAAGCTTTTTGCATTTTCTATTGAATCCAAAAATCCAAACATAAATGATGTCTAAATCTTAAAAACTAGGTTTGGTTGACAACAAAGCTCTCAAGTTAGAGTCGGGGCTTAGGGCCCAAAGCCGAATGAAATGACAAAGCTCCATCGCCGGGCCCCCCGCCAAGAACATCCAGATTTAACGACTATAACGGTCGATGAACAATTCCCTTAGAACCCCTTCACAGAAAGGAGAGGGATTGAAATGAAGTTAAATTGTTGTTTGGGTCATTAATTGACTCTGTTTTTTGGGGAGGGGGAAGTCTCAATCTCTAATGGCTATCCCAACAAATTAGCAAGGAAATCAGGCATGGCAGTACTTTCTCATACACAAAAAAACTCTAAAAATAGGACTCTCCACAACAAATTCACATCTCCCAGATCGTTTCCAACGCCTTCTTCGATCTTCCTGGCGGTTCAGATTTCACTCTTTACATGCCTTTCACTTCTCAACTTCCCATCTACTTCACCAATCCTTTTTTTTTTTTCCCATTTTTTCACAATTTGATGCAAACCCTTTGTTAATTTTCTCTACTTGAATCTGTTTACAGATCCCCCATTTAGTCCTTTATTAGTCAACTCAACTCTGATCTGAATATTGGGTCATTGAGATTAGAGTTGATGTTTTTCAAGTGTTATTTTCCTTGGGATTTTCTTAAATTGATTGATTTGTGAATGGGAGATAGATTCATGATGTCTCCTAATAGATCTGAGGGGCAACATTTTCCCCCTTTGGCTTCACAAATTAGTTCTTTATATAACCTCACTTTTGATGAGGTTCAAAGCCAACTGGGGAAGATAGGGAAGCCATTGAATGCTATGAATTTGGATGAGTTGTTGAGGAGTTTGATAGCTGTTGAAGAAGGAGGATTGGTTCAAAACCCATCTTCATCTTCTTCTTCCTCATCATCTGCTGCTTCTTTCTTTCTTGGGAACATCAATTTGAATGGCACATTGAGTAAGAAAACCGTTGATGAAGTTTGGAAGGAAATAGTTAATAACGGCGGTGGCAATGTCAATGCGATGGACAACCGATTCGTTCAACACCAACTGACGCTCGGCGAGACGACGCTCGAGGATTTCCTTGTTCGCGCCGGTGTGATCAATGGTGGGATCCAGGATGGTGTCATTCATCCGCAACAGTTCATGGCAATCGACCCGATGCCCGTGGTTTCTCAACAGGCTGATTGGCTCCAGTTCCAAATGGCTGCCGTTCAGCAACAACACCATCACCACCAGCAGCAACAAATGACAATGATGGATTCGAATTTCAATGTTCCGGAGTCAGTTTATGAGAACCAAGTTGTAGATGTTGGGTACCATGAGAACCAACTGGCTATTACAATGCCAATGCCTGCAATGTCAGCTACATCATCCGATTCTCAACCAACTGCTGCTAGGAAACACAGATATTCAGATGTGATGGAGAAGACTATTGAGAGAAGGCAAAAGAGGATGATCAAGAACCGAGAATCCGCAGCACGGTCCCGGGCAAGGAAGCAGGTTGATATACATACATATACATATATGTGTATGCGAAATCATTTATGAACTTCAAGAAAAATATATATGGATATGTGGTCTTATAATATGTATCTGTTTGTTTGGTAATGGTAGGCTTATACCAATCAATTGGAGCTTGAAGTAGATCAATTAAAGAAAATGAATAGCTGGCTCAAAAGGCAAAAGGTACCTTACTTGAACCTTTTTTTTTTTTTTTGTGAAGTATATGCTTTATTAACAGCATTCATAGCATACTTGGTCTAATAGGATCATGAACCACTTTGCTGGCTTTGAAGTAGACAATTCTAACTTTATTAGCATTATCTTTCTTCTTCACTTCTGGTATGAAATCCTTTTGATCTTTTGTTAACCATTGATGAAATTAACAAAAAACTGGGAATCCATAGGGTAAATGCCTTGTTCTCAGACCAATTTTATGGCCTTAGAAAACATAAACTGGTTTGATAATTGATAAACAAGAAGGTCCAGTTTCGTTTTCAGAAATGTTTTAAAGAAATAAAGTAATAACAGGTTTTTTTTTATTTCCTTTGATTGGATGGCTATGAAGCTTTTGATGATCAATATCATAGGTTCTCAAAGCAAGCTGTAAAATTTCATATTAACTTGATTAGGATAAAAAAGGCTCTTCATGTATGAAAATTTAATCACCCCCACCCTGCAACTATGTTGCCTAGACTTTCCATTTTCTCTGAAACACCCATATACGAGCCATATTCGAACATAAATATAGGAAATTAATCTTTTTAATATACAAAACAAATTAAGAATATAAATGTGAAACACTATCCGAAACTGAGTTCCGAGTGTTGTTTAAACAGGAAGTGGAGATGGTGTTGTCGGCAAATACAAATGATACAGTGCCAAAGTACCAGCTGCGGCGTACCAGTTCTGCTTCATTTTAGCATATATGTTCATGGCCTACGCCATGTTTTTAATCATCATTAGCTATTATATTTATTCATTCTTTGTTTAGGTTCACTTAGAAACTTTTTTTTTTTGAATTTATTTATTATTGCACTCAGATCTTTCTTGAAATATTTTACTTTTGACATTTTAAAGTATGTTTGTAGGACATTTTTTAAGGTACGCTTGTAATGATTCTTTTTTCATTTTTTCTGAAAATATTCCTATATGATATTTGTGTTTCATGCCTATGCAGATTGGATATTCAGATTATCCATTATATATATTTTAAAATGAATATACTTTTAATTTAGTATACTTTTAGTTTAGACTTGATTATGAGTTAGATAATCTATCTAGATTCGAAAGGCCCACTTGAGAAGTGAAAGGATTTAAACAAAAATATAGGTCCAAAAAGTAAGTTTTGACAAAAAAATAAGACTTGATTTCTTAATGGGTAGAATTTTCCTGTCCAAGCTTAGCCCGGCCTGATTAAGTTGTTTTGATATTATTTTATTATTATATTATTACTATTTTGTTGTTATTATTTAGATATTGTATAACTCTAATTTTATTGTTACTTTTTCTTCTATTTTAGATGCATTTGCTTGCTAAGTTGTAACTATCTTAATGTTATTTTAAATTTGTTGGAAAGTATTTATTTTAACATTTTTGATGTATTTGATGTATTATGTAAACGGGCCAATTTGCCCGGATCCACATCAAAACCGAAATACAAAATAAATATAAAATCCAAATCTTATAACAGTCCAAATTTAAAAGTCCATTTACAAATTCTCAGGCCTGAACTAAACCTAACCCGAATAGCCTAAGAATCCTAACCCAATGAACCTAGAGGCCCAAATACAGAAATGGCCTAATCACCCAAACGACCCAATTTTTGATTTCAGGAAGGGAAACCCTAGCCAAACTGCACCGTAACCCCCAGCACCGTACGACTGCTACGCTCGCCTCTGTACGCCTCACGCCAAGTGCCAGCACATGCTCCATACCTGTGAAAAAAAACAAGCAAACAGCAGCAGCAATGACCAATACGAAAGAAAAAGAAAAATTGTATTTTTATTTTTGAACATTTCGGCTATAAAGCCATAGATAATCCATTGTATTTTTTTTTACGCACGCATACTATACACACATACAACAAAGAGATCAATAGAAAAAGCCAAAATCACAAATAAAAAGGTGATTTTCAAGTCCGTTTATTTTTTTGGTTTTCTTCTCATTTGCTTGCGATTTTAGCATCAAAGAAAGAAATATTTGAACCGACGCCGATGAGAGTCCAAACATCTCAGAAGCATGGAGATGTGGACGAGGGTCGAACGATGATGGGGCCTTTTTTTTATTTCTTCGAATTTTGTTTCGTTTTTTTTTACAAAATAGTGTAGGGTTTAAAGGTTTTTTTTTAAATAAGAAAAGAAAAAAAAAACCTTACCAGATCTCTATTGTCGTGGGCCACCAAAATAATGAGGACACGGCGGCAGCATGCTAGATGAAACCCTAATTGAGTGGGTTGATCGCGTTGTTTTTTTTATTATTATTTAAATGATTTGCTGCATTTTAAGAAGAAAAGAAAAAGGCTTTAAATCCTTTCTTAAAAAACGACGCAGTTTAAAACAGGAAGGGTCCGCGCGTCAACCCGATTAACAGGCCAGATCTGCGCCTTTTCATTCGAAGTGGGGAATTTGCGCGTTAGATCCTTCCTTTCGCACGAGCATTCAATTGCGCCTTATTTCTTTTACTTTGTTTTTTTTTAATTTGGCTCTTTAATTCGTGCGCGTATTCATTTGAGTCTGCGGTACTGCACTACTTTTTGGGGCCTAGATTATTTCCAGTTTTAGTCCCTATACATTTACGTATTATTAGCATGACTCTATTTTGGTTTCTTTTATTTATAAATTATCCCTTTCATTTTAAGTTTATTTTATTAAGCTTTCTATTTGAAATACTTATTATTTTAAAATTCATTTAATATTTTTATCTATTTTATTAATTTTTCTTTGTTTTTTTATTTATATTATTATTTTGAAGTTGGTTTTATCATATTATATATACAATGTCTCATTTAGACATTTTGTGTATATTCGTATATATATTATTTTAATGGTTAAATCATTGTTTTAAAATTTATTTTTTGTTTATAAAATCATTATTTTGAAAGTCATTATATCGTATTCTTTTAGTATATTAGATAGTATCTCATTTAAATGTTTTTTATATATCTGTACATATATAGTAATATTAATTTAATCTTGTATGCGTTTCCATGTTATTTTTATAAATAATTATTTCTAAATATATATATGATTTGTAAATCTATGATGTGTATGGTTTATCTCCCAAGATTATATTTCATTATATATTTTATTATCTTTTCATATTTTATAAATAAATTAAATTCTCCTTTATTGTATGAAAATTGTCAATTTTAAACTAATATTCTTTAACACTTTATATACTATTTGATTTTAAAATATTTATTTTATAACACATATTTTAATAATTACGTATATATCTCTAGCTTGTTTTTTTACAAATAGTTTTAAATTCATCAATTCATTAATTAGTATGTCGTATAAATTATGGGTTCATTAGATCGTTATTGTTTTAGAATTGACTTATACCACATTGACTCCTAATTACCATCTTGTTCCGTTCATCTTATGTTAATGGTTTTATATTATACTATGTACATTGTCGTTGCATATTATTTATTCATTTTTTGTATTGTTATATCAATTATTCTCCACACATGATTGAAATTGGGTTATATTTTTAGGTTAGTTATATTTAAGTGTTTATTTTGTTAGCCGATTAAATAAGATATATTATCTTCATTCATCTATCATTGTATTTTATGCGTACATATTATCCCATGCTTTTATTTTTCTTTTGATTTACTGAAATGTTGTTTTATAAGGTCCAATTCTTTAAAACTAATTATTTCATTCTATTTCAAGTAAAATTAATACGTTTTAAGTTGGTTTTATAATTATTCATTTAAAAATTCTTTAAAGCGAAGGCAATGTTCGATGCTTGAAAATTCGTGGAATCGTGCCCTATCGTGCTGGGTTGCAATTTCCCGTTTGTTCAAAATAATCGAATATTCCTTTAGATTTTCACTCATGTTTTAAAAATTCTTTAAAGCGAAGGCAATGTTCGATGTTTGAGAATTCGGAGAATCGTGCCCTATCGTGTTGGGTTGCAATTTCACTTTTGTTCAAAATAATCGAATATTCCTTTAGAATTTCACTCATGTTTTAAAAATTCTAAAACAAGGCAATGTTCAATGTCTAGAAATTCAAGGAATCGTGACCTACTGTCCTAGGTTTTGGTTTTTTCGTTGGACTAAATAATTGGGTATCTTTTTGTAATTTTTAACATATAAACTTTTGGAAGTCAAAATGTATCGTGTTTTCGAGAGTATAAAGGATCGTGTCCTATCGTGCTGGATGAGATGCTGTATTCCTCTGAAACAAGAGAATTTTGACGACCAACTTGAGCCATTCAAATGCTTCAAAAGGAACTATATTTCAAAAACAACTTTAAACTTAGACATAAGGACAGTGCTTAATCGATTTGGTAGCAATTTTGGGCGTAGTAAGGGTGCTAATCTTTCCTCATACGTAACCGGCTCCCGAACCAGTTTTCTCAAATTTACGTAGGCCAAAATTGATTTAAATGGAATAAAATATTTTATTAGGTGATCCAATCTCACCTAAACAAAAAGGATTGGTGGCGACTCCACATTTTCGTTTTTTAAAGTTGATCCCCGTTGTTTTCAAATTCAAAATAAAAAAAATAGTTTCGACAGCTTGTCGACTCTACTGGGGAAACGAACAAGAGAGTCAAGCCATAAAATTGATTATTCGTTGTCCTTTTGTCAAAGAAAGTGAAAATTTGTTTTGAAAATCATGATTCTTTCAATTGCATTTGATTGTATGATCGTTATGGTTCAGATCTTGTAGAATAATACTGCATTACATTGCATTACCGCCGTGGTCACACCTTCTAAGTGGGAGTAAGAAACTATGCTTTCGTGAGGTTTTCACCTCCGAATGGGCTAGTGGATTGCTTCTGGGATACATTCGTACTTATGATTTCGTGAGATTTTCATCTCCACATGGTCATAGGGAAATGTATTCCCCTGAATCGAAATCGATCCATATGAGCCTATAATGGGTGAGGATTGAGGAATCTACTGGTTCAGGTACCTAATCTCTAAAACTGAACCATATATAGTGAACCTTAAGAGCTACCCTTAGGTAGAGCCGCATCAAGACTTAGTATTTGCCCATATGTGTGTTATAACTATCTTTGTTGTGCTAGTATTTTATCACTTATATTTGATACTAACTTGTGTTTTGTTTTGATTGTGTTTTGCTTGACATTGCATACAAAAGGAGGTGTTGATTCGTATTCGATTACTAAGTTAGAAAGTTTAACATGGAGAATGAATTTCTTAATAAAGTTGAGGATAATGCGGCCGTCCGCGCATGGTCAGAGAAGTTACAGTTAGAGAAAGGGGATAGCTTGGCAGACGGATATACATCAGAGTTGCAGGAATTCACTCGCGTCAATGTAACATAAAATGAGTTGCAAGAGTTGAGAGATATATGAGAAGGAACCAAACAGTTGTTCTATCAAAGCTATGGTGATATATCCTATTTGCTAGATGTTAAAGTGGACAAGCATCTGTTCCGAGTTATGGTTCAATTTTGGAATTCTGCTTACAAGTGTTTCACTTTTGGGGAAGTGGATTTAGTGCCTACCATGGAGGAATATACTACCATACTCAAGTGTCCAAAAATTCAAGTTAGGAAAGTTTATGCCAAGGTTTTTAATGGTCAAACTTTCGCGAAGAAATTGATAAATATTTCAGGGATGAACGAGCCTTGGGTTACCGCTCGGATTCAATAGAAGGGGGATATAAATGTATCCCTTGGGAAAATTTGAGAGATTTAGTTTTAATACACCCAGATGAAAGAAAGAGGGTCGATATCTTCGTCTTAAGCATCTATAGATTGGTCAGTTTTCTTAAGGCTTTAAGGCACGTGGATGAGGCAGTCACTAACTTATTCGATTGGTTTGAGAACGGAATCACACCTGTACCTGTAATCTTGGCTGAGACATTTAGATCCTTGAGCATGTGTCGGAAGACAGGTGAGGGGCGGTTTATTGGATATGCACAGCTGTTGATGATGTGGTTTCATGGGCATTTTTGGAAAGTAGACAAGATTTCTTACCAGGTCTTTTTCAAAGGTTATTCCCCGTTAAAGGAGGAGGCAGCCATACAAAGGAGAGAGGATATATTAGAGGAGAAGTGGATGGAAATCCTCCAAAACCTCAAGGAGAGGGATATAGAGTGGAAAGCTTATTGGATTTGTTCCTGATGAAATCCTGTATCGATGTGGGAACTTTGATTGGGTACCGTTGTTAAGAATTTGGGGAGCTACTGGGTATGCTCCATTGCTTGCATTAAGGCAATATAAATCGAGGCAGTTTGTACTCACGACTTACGGGCTTACTTAGTGTGAATTCTCCTTTAAAGGTGACCACTATAAGAAGAAGGTTCGGGAACTATCTGATGCTTGGAAGCAAACTCGCTGGATGAAGAGGTTGGCTGTTGGTTCCATGGTGACACCTAAATATAACGGATGGTTTATAAAAAGGGTCAATGACAATATTCTTAGACCAAGTGTAGAAGATACTCGACCTGTGGAGGAACAATTACAAGTTGCCCCGTCAGAGTTGGAAATTATAAAGCAAGACTTCGAAAAGAAGAGTTCTGAGCTTGGGAAAAAGATCGAACAATTGGAGGAAGAAAAGATGCATCTGAGATTAGACGTAGACGCTCAGAGGTCAGAGGCTGAGAAGTGGAGAAAAGGAAAAAGTAAGGCGAAGAGGATCTAGACAGTTTGAAGACAGATTATAAGAAGTTACACCTGTCTATGAGAACTGCTGGGTTAGGCAAAACTTCAGAATAATGGCGCCATGAAATTCGAGAGGAAAAAACCAAAGCCGACCGATGGGAAAGGAAATTCCGAGAGGCTCAAGCACGAAATGAGGATTTAGAGAAGATTCTGTCAGAAAGCAGAAATGAATGAGGTGAATTAAGAGCTAAAGTGGCAGAACTTGAGAAGTCTCTTCATCAGTACCAAAGCCATAATACCGTAATGGAGTTGAGGGCAAGCTTGAGTAAGGTGGAAGAAATGAAAGGAAAAGTATAAGAATTAGAAGCGTCACTACAAAGCTGAGATGCGGATCTAGTTTTTCGAAGCAAGTGAGGAATGTTGGAAGGAACAGCTTCACCATGTGCAAGACCAAGTCAGGAACAGGGATTACATTATGGGGGAAGCCATAGCCCAGATTCGGGAGGTAGCCGAACATTTGTAAGCTTTAGCGGTACAAGCGGATATACTGAGCGTGAAGTACGAGTTGGAGTCAGACCGGGGGCAGGAGCTAGCCTCGTTGCTTAGGAAAATTAAGGCTCTAAGCATTAGGGCGAAGTTTTATTTGTAACTCAGTTTTATGTAAAGAATTTTATTTTCTAGTGAAGTTTTCTAAAGGAAATTGAATCAAAATTGATGCCTCCTTTGCATTCATGCATTTGCATTGTATTATATCATATGCATTAAAAGTCATAAAAAGATTCTAATTAATTAAAAATTATTATAGTAATCTGGAAACCAACGAAAACCAACCAACTACGCACCCTTACAGTACAAGGAAAAAGACCAAGTCAATGGACAAAAGACTTGACAAATTAGAGCAAATGCAAAAGGACATGCATGAACAAATGCAGTCACAGATGCAAGAGTAGCTAGCCAAGATTCAGCAAGAGATAAAAGAGCAAATGATGGAATCCCAAAGAGAGATGATGAGTCAGTTGTCCCAATTGCTGATGGGAATAATGGATAAAGGAAAAGGTCCCATAGATAATGTTGGGGAAAATAATGAAGACCCTCAATATCCTCCTGGCTT
Source organism: Gossypium arboreum (assembly GCF_025698485.1). NCBI lineage: Eukaryota > Viridiplantae > Streptophyta > Magnoliopsida > Malvales > Malvaceae > Gossypium > Gossypium arboreum. The sequence goes on from NC_069075.1 coordinate 137,049,227, forward strand.
CACTCCGACACATGTACTGATACAACCTGAAATTAATCTACAGAGACCATCTGTTACGATCAGGCCTCAGCAGATTCAGGCTGGAGCTTCGATACCAATGAATTTCTAAGCTGGCTCAGGCTCTAACCTTGTTAATAACTCGAATTATCCACTCATTCTTGATTTGGATGAAGTCGCGGATGAGGAAAATGCAAGGATGGAATCACAGAAGCAATTAGAGAAACAGCATAAATGGCTAGAGGAAAAATTTCGGGCAATGGAAAGTGCTGATAGTCATCACGGAATTGACGCTAAGGATCTGAGTTTGGTCCCAGACTTGGTCCTACCCCCCAAGTTCAAAATGTCGAAATTTGATAAATACAATGGAACGAGCTGCCCTGAAGCTCATATTACTATGTTTTACAGACGAATGACTGGATACGTCAACAATGACCAGCTATTGATTCACTGCTTTTAGGATAGTCTGGTTGGGTCGGCATCCAAATGGTATAACCAATTGAGTCGTGCTAAGATTAACTCATGGAAAGACGTAGCTCAAGCCTTTATGAAATAGTATAGTCATGTGACGGATATGACTCCTGACAGGATTACTCTCCAGAATATGGAGAAGAAACCAAATGAAAGTTTCAGACAATATATGCAAAGATTGAGAGAAGTTTCCATACAAGTTCAGCCGCCGCTTTTAGAAAAAGAAACCATAATGCTCTTTATCAACACTTTGAAGGCTCCTTTTATCACTCATATGTTAGGGAGTGCCACCAAAAGCTTTTCAGACATAGTGATGACAGGTGAAATGATTGAAAATGCTGTGAGGAGTGGTAAAATAGAAGTAGGAGAAAGTACCAAAAGATCAGCCCCGAGGAAAAGAGATAACGAAGTGAACAACACAAGTACATTTAGCAAGGGTCAGTCCAAGTCACTCACTGTAAACCAACCAAAGACGGTGACTGTCAATCAACATAGCACTGTGAGATAAGAATCCAGCGCGAGGGCGAACACAGAAAGGCTACAATTCATGCCTATACCCATGACATATAGAGAACTGTACCAGAACCTATTCAACACTCATGTAATGTCCCTTTTCCACCTGAAGCCACTGCAACCCCCGTTTCTCAAATGGTATGACACAAATGCCCAATGTGAATACCATGCAAGAATCACCGGGTATTCAATCGAAAACTGCACCGCGTTCAAGAAACTATTTGAAAGATTTATTAAAAGGGGTGTTGTAAGGTTTGACGACCCAGCCGTACCCAATGTAGCAGGAAACTCGCTCCTCGATCATACGGACCAAGGAGTAAACGGGATAAACGAAAGCGGAACCAAAAAGATCAAATATGAGGTTACAGAAGTCAGGACCCCATTGAGACGGGTGTAGAAGGAGATGGTCAAGAGAGGATTAATCGTATTGGATTCGAGAGAAGAATCTGAAGAAGAGAGGAACTGCTGTGAGTTCCACAATGAGGTGGGGCATGAAATTCAAGAGTGTGTGGAGTTCAGGGCCCTGGTACAGGACATGATGAACAATATAGAAATGGAGTTTTATGAAGAAATTGAAAACCCCGAAAAAGGAGATATATGCGCGTCAGAGGGAGAATTGACGGCTCAGAACCAAACAATTAACTACCCCGTGGTCATCATATCACAACCCAAAAATAATGAAATGGGAATGCAAAAGCCGCCGAGTGTCATAATCCAAAGACCTACAGCCTTCTCCTATAAAAACAGTAAGAGGGTCCTATGGAATTACGATTGTAACGTGACGATCCCAGGAAAAGAGAACCTGGCTGATGCTTCAAAAGAGGACCAAGATATGGGCTCCTCTACGCGTAAGGGGTAACGCTACGATTCAGCAAGCGAGAAAGTAGAACCCTCAAAAGGAAAAGCCATAGTGGTCATCAAAAGAAGGAAAAAAAGGGCCAAATTTGAACTTCTTGTTAATGAACCAGTTAACGAAGATGAGGCTAAGGAGTTTTTAAAATTTCTAAAGCACATCGAGTACAGTGTTGTGGAACAGCTGCGTAAACAACCAGCTTGTATCTCGGTGCTGGCCTTATTCCTAAGTTCAGAGGTCCATCGCAACGCGCTGATAAAAGTTTTGAATGAAACATATGTTGCCAATGATATCTTCGTCAACAAGCTAGATCGCTTAGTTAGCAACATAAGTGCCGATAACTTTATCTTCTTCAACGACGACGAGATACCACCCGGTGGCATAGGGTCGACTAAAGCTTTACATATCACTACGCGTTGTAAAGGATATACGCTGCTAGGAGTATTGATTGACAACAGGTCAGCCTTGAATGTCCTACCACTGTCCACACTAAACAGATTACCTGTAGACAGCTCTCACATGAAAGAGTGCCAGAATATAGTGAGGGCATTAGATGGCACAGAAAAAAAGGTGATGGGCAGAGTTGAGATACCTCTTCTGATCGAACCAAACACATATGAGGTGGATTTTCTGGTGATGAATATTAAGCATTCATACAACTACTTATTGGGGAGGCCCTGGATACATTCAGCTGGGGTAGTGCCTTCATCGTTGCATCAGAAGTTGAAGTTAGTATCAGAAGGGCAGTTGATAACGATAAATGCTAAAGAGGATATTATTGCAGCTGTAAGCAGTGATGCACCCTATTTGGAGACAGATAACGAAGCAATTGAATGCTCATTTCGGTCTTTAGAATTTGTTAATGCGACATTCATTACTGAAGAAGTAAGATTCTGACGCTGAAATTATCCAAAACTACAAGGATGAGTCTACAGTTGACGGTTAGAAAAGGAGCTTTACGGGGAAGAGGACTCGAGAGACATCTCCAAGGAAGGGTTGAAACGCCAATATTGAAGGACAAGAGAGACCACTTCGGCTTAGGATTTAAGTCAGATGTGAGACAAAGGAAAAATGAGCTGGAAAAGAAACAAGAAAGAAGGAGAGCACGGTTGAAGGGGGAGAAAATCAAATGGGAGCCAATGATATTCCCCCATTTATCGAAAACTTTTGTGTCTGGAGGAATCATTCATCCCGAGCGGGGCACGCCAAGAAAGGAAGCCATAGAAGAAAAGTTAGAAAACTTAGACATCAACGCCACATACGATGAAGGGGCTGGAGGAGAAAATTTGTCGGGTATTTACCCCTACATACCTGGAAGTATTCTGGATAACTGGAATGTGGAAGAGATTCCTATAGTTTTTAGAGCTGACTCAGAGTAATGTCCAAAACACACTTATTGCTCTAGGCCTAGAAGTAATAAGAATCTTTTGTGAAATAGGCTTATGTTCAAAAATGTTATTTTAATAAAATGCACAATTATTATCATTTTGAGCAGATATTCTTTCATTATTTCCTTTTCATTCATAATCATATTATACAAATGATTACTTTCGGATTCTTTTGTCCTTCGAACATTCTTCTAAATATCCTTTCGTTCTTCATTCATAATCATACTATATCTTTTGGTTCTTTGTATCTTCCTTCATCCTTATAACAGGTCCCCAGATATCAATGATACGAGTGACACTGCTAGTGGCTCAGAGCCTCCTTTTGAGCGAGATATATGTATGGAGGATTTTCAGGATTTTGAAGATGACCAAGGCTGTAACATATCCCCTGATTTATTGAGGATGGTAGAACAAGACGAGAAACAAATCCTACCTCACCAAGAATTAGTAGAAATTGTAAGCTTAGGAGAAGGACAAGAGGTGAAGATCGAAACTTGTATCACCATGGGGATGAAGTGAGACCTTTTCGAATTACTTCAAGAATTCAAAGATGTCTTACATGGTCATACCAAGATATGCCCGGGTTAAACACTGATATTGTGGTGCACCGACTCCCCATAAAAGAAGAATGTAAGCCAGTTCAGCAAAAACTCCGAAGAATGAGGCCCAACGTCTTGCTAAAAATAAAAGAAGAGGTTAGAAAGCAGTTTGACGCTGAATTTTTAAAGGTGGTAAAATACTCAGAATGGGTAGCTAACATCGTCCCCGTCCCTAAAAAGGATGGAAAAGTACAAATATGTATAGACTACAGAGATTTGAATAAAGCTAGCCTGAAAGATAATTTCCCACTGCCTCATATCGACACCTTAGTGGACAACACGGTAGGACACTCACTGTTTTCCTTCATGGACGGTTTCTCTGGATATAACCAGATCAAGATGCATCCTGAAGATATGGAGAAGACCACGTTTGTAACAATGTGAGGCACGTTCTGCTACAATGTGATGTCATTTGGACTGAAAAAAGTAGGGGCAACATATCAAAGGGTCATGGTAACCCTGATTCACGACATGATGCACAAAGAAATCAAATTTTATGTCGATGATATGATCGTAAAGTTTTGAACAGAGAAGGAGCACGTACAAGTCCTGAGGAAGTTGTTCTTAAGGTTGAGGAAGTTTCAGCTAAAACTCAATCCAGCCAAATCTACCTTCGAAGCCAAGTCTGAAAAGCTTCTCGGGTTCGTGGTTAGTGAGAAAGGGATTGAGATCGATCCAGACAAAGTCAAAGCCATACAAGAGCTATCTCTACCGCGTACCCAAAAAGAGGTTCAAGACTTTCTTGGAAGATTAAATTACATCACTCAGTTCATTTCACAACTAACTGAAAAATGTGACCCTGTTTTCCCCCTCCTCAAGAAACACAACCCAGGTGTATGGTATGAAGAATGCCAAAGGGCTTTCGACAAGGTCAAACAGTACTTATCCAACGCTCCGGTGTTGATGCCAATTAACTTCGATAAGCTATTGATACTGTATTTGGCAGTATTTGAAAATTTTATGGGATACGTACTTGGTCAGCATGATGAGTCAAGAAGGAAAGAAAAAGCTATTACTATCTTAGTAAAAAGTTCACTGAATGTGAGATAAAATATCCGCCGATAAAAAAGTTGTGTTGTGCCCTAGTTTGGACAATCCGAAGGTTGAGGCAGTATATGTTGTATCACACTACTTGGCTCATCTCAAAACTGGACCCTTTAAAGTACATGGAGTCAACAGCTTTGAATGGAAGGATGGCCCGATGGAAAATTCTGCTCTCTTAATTCGACATAGTCTATGTGAACCAGAAAGCAGTAAAATGGAGTGCAATAGCAGATTTTCTGGCCAGTAGAGCTTTGGAAGATTATGAGCTCTTGAACTTCGATTTTTCGAATGAAGACCTGATGTGTGTTACGACCACTGGAGAAGGTGCTCTGGAAGAACTTCCCTGGAAACTAAACTTCGATGGGGCATCAAGTGCTGTGGGCAATGGAATCGGGGCAGTCTTGGTATCCCCAAACGGAGATCATTATCTATTTACTAGTAAATTGGATTTTGATTGTACGAATAACATGGCAGAATACAAAGCGTGCATCATGGGTATCCGTTCAGCCATAGAACGCAAGATTAAAGAGCTAGAGGTGTATGGAGATTCTGCGTTAGTGATTTATCAACTCAAGGGAGAATGGGAGACCAGAGATCCCAAGTTGATCGATTATCGAAAGTTGGTCCTTGAATTGGTTAAAGAGTTCGATGACATTACCTTCTGCTACCTTTCACGAGACGAAAATTAGATGGCTGATGCTTTGGCCATCTTATCTTCCATGATCAAGGTAAACAAACAAGAAGATGTCAAACCCATCCGGACGAGCATTTATGAAACTCCGGCTCACTGTTACAATATTGAAGAAGATGAAAAAAAATATGATCACCCACGGTATCACGATATATTGCAATACGTGAGGAATCGTGAGTACTCAGACCAGGAAAGCGAGAATGACAAAAGGACGCTGAGAAGATTGGCCATTGACTATGTCTTAGATGGGGAGATCCTATACAAAAGAAGAAAGGATCAAGTACTATTAAGATGCGTAGACGCTGTAGAGGCTAAGAAAATTTTGTAAGAAGTCCATGAGGGCGTTTGTGGGACACACGCTAATGGCTTTAGAATGACCAGACAAATTATGAGATTCGGGTATTATTGGTCTACTATGGAAGGAGACTGTGTCAATTACGCCAATAGATGTCATAAATGCCAAATCTATGGAGACAAAATTCATGTGCCTCATTCACCGCTGCATGTCATGACTTTCCCATGGCTTTTCTACGTGGGGTATGGATGTGATTGGACCAATATCACCGAAAGCTTTCAATGGGCATCGGTTCATCTTTGTGGTTATCGACTACTTCACCAAATGGGTAGAAGCCGCTTCATATGCCAATGTTACAAAGTCAGCAGTGAGCAATTTCCTAAAAAAGGAGATCATATGTCGATATGGAATGCTGAAGAGGATCATATCTGATAATGCATTAAACTTGAACAATAGTACAATAGCAGAAGTCTACAGTCAATTCAAGATCAGACACCACAACTCGTCACCATATCGCCCGAAAATGAATGGGACAGTGGAAGCGGCCAATAAAAACATTAAGAAGATTGTGGGGAAGATTATTGAGACCTAAAAAGATTGGCATAAGAAGTTACCATTTGCCATATTTACTTATCGAACATCAGTCAAAACCTCAACTGGGGCAATACCTTTCTCTTTGGTCTACGGAATGAAAGCGGTTTTGCCAATCGAAGTCGAGATCCCATCCTTTCGAGTGTTGTCGGAGCTAAAGTTAGATGAAGCAGAGTGGATCCAGTCTCGATACGATCAATTGAACTTGATTGAAGAAAAGAGGCTAAGAGCTACCCGTCATGGTCAAATGTACCAAAAATGAATGATACAGGCTTATGGCAAAAAGGTTCACCCAAGAGAGTTTCATGAGGGAGATCTGGTTCTGAAAAAAATCTTTCCTATACAGAAGGATTTTAGAGGAAAAGGGATGCCCAATTGGGAGGGGCCTTACGTGGTGAAGAAAGCTTTCTCCGGAGGAGCATTAATTCTAGCCGAAATAGATGGGAAAAACCTGCCCAATCCTGTGAATTCAAATTCCGTCAAGAAGTACTACACTTAAAGAGGGAAAGAGGTCAAATTGAAAACCCACATAGGGCGCTTTAATACCTTCCAAAAAAAAATATAGAGAGACCAAGGTGAAAACCCGCAAAGGGCGCTTTGAAACCAAAGGGGTTTTTAAGTTGAAAACCCGAAAACGAGCAGCTCAAATCTTGAATACAGGGCATGTGGTAGTCTTGTCCTCCCAAATTAACAAGAAGGAAGAACAGTACATCTTGGAGCATCAACAAAAAACGCGGGATCTCCTGAACACATATTTAGCTCGAAATGGCCTTTGAGAAGTCAAAATAGTGAAGCTCGTGCTGCGATATCTGGGTACCTTTTTTCTCATCTTATTTTGTACCTTAGCAGATTTGCTATCCTATTTAATTTATTCACTTTGAGTTTTGCTCAATAAAGTTCTATCTTGTCCATTATGATAGTCTCTTTCGAGCATTTTTGTTAAAATCACGATTTTTGGACTTATAATATTCACATAAAAGAAGTTATGCATATTACTCTAGAAGGTCTCTAAATAGTACAATGACCTAAAACAGGGCCACTAGTCAGTTTTAACCAGATTCAAAAGTTGGAAACATTGGAAAACAAATAGTCCAAATTGTGACTATTTCTTCAAATTTTCTATTAAAGATACTGGCCAAACAAGAAGACACAATAGCACATCAATGATAGAACCCTGATGAACTATGAGCAATGATACCTTAAGCATTTAAAAAGGAATCACTCTCATGACATTTCTACATTCATAATCATTCATCTAGTTAGAAGCATTTGACTCATTTTGATCATGGCATCCTAATCATTTGGCATAAGCATAGGTACAGGAAACCGATTCTACAGATCATGTTCCTAGAAGACGGTGTAGCAACATCAGTGAATTCACAGATCTTATCTCCCTAAGCAGTAGTGGAGCGGATCGAAGACAGTAAGCCTTAACCCCCTAAGTAGTAGGGTAACAGGCCGAAGATTGTAGATCTTGTCTCCCTAAGCAGTACTGGAGCAAATCGAAGACAGTGAGCCTTAACCCCCTAAGTAGTAGGGTAACAGGCCGAAGATTGTAGATCTTATCTCCCTAAGTTGCATTGGAGCAGTTGCAGTGGAACAGAATAAAGTTAGCAGATCTTATCTCCTTGAAGTTGCAGTGAAGCAGATCGAAATCACAATCCTTATCTCTCTGAAGTTGCAGTAGAGCAGGATAAAAATATACGAACCATATCTCCCTGAGGTTGCAGTGGAGTAGTTGCGGTAGAGCAGATTAAAAGCTACAAGGCTAGTCTCTCTAGAGTTATGGCGGAGCAGATAGGAGCGACAATTCCTATATCTCTGAAGTTGCAGAGAATCGGAACGAGGCTACCTCGAAGAAGAAGAACACCAAAGAAGTCATGATTCCGCGAGACCGGGCAAAATTGGCCCTCTTTGAAGTCTTTGCTCTATTCTCGTTACACGACAATGAGCAAAGAGAGGCAGCTGTAAACGGGCCAATTTTCTCGGGTCCACATCAAAACCGAAATACAAAATAAATATAAAATCCAAATCTTATAACAGTCCGAATTTAAAAGTCCATTTACAAATTCTAGGGCCTGAACTAAACCTAACCCGAATAGCCTAATAATCTTAACCCAATGAACCCAGAGGCCCAAATACAGAAATGGCCCAATGATCCAAACGATCTAATTTTTGATTTCAGGAAGGGAAACCCTAGCCAAACCGTGCAGCAGCCCCCAGCACTGTACGACTGCCACGCGCGCCTCCGTACGCCTCACGCCAAGTGCCAGCACACACTCTGTACCTGCGAAAAAAACAAGCAAACAGTAGCAGCAACGACCAATACGAAAGAAAAAGAAAAATTGTATTTTTATTTTTGAACATTTCAGCTATAAAGCCATAGAAAATCCATTGTATTTTTTTTACGCACGCATACTATATACACATACAACAAAGAGATCAATAGAAAAAGCAGAAATCACAAATCAAAAGGTGATTTTCAAATCTGTTTATTTTTTTGGTTTTCTTCTCATTTGCTTGCGATTTTAGCATAAAAGAAAGAAATATTTGAACCGAGGCTGATGAGAGTCCAAACATCTCAGAAGCATGGAGATGTGGATGAGGGTCGAACGATGATGGGCCTTTTTTTTTATTTCTTCGAATTTTATTTCGTTTTTTTTACAAAATAGTGTAGGGTTTGAAGGTTTTTTTTTTAAAAAAAATAAGAAAAGAAAAAAAAAACAAACTTACCAAATCTTTATTGTCGTGGCCTCCGTTGGTAAGATTTGGCCACCGTTCGCGCATCGTCGGCCACCAAAATAATGGGGACACAGTGGCAGCATGCTAGATGAAACCCTAATTGAGTGGGTTGATAGCATTTTTTTTTATTTATTTAAATGATTTGCTGCATTTTAAGAAGAAAAGAAAAAGGCTTTAAATCCTTTCTTAAAAACGACGCCGTTTACAACAAGAAGGGTCCGCGCGTCAACCCGATTAACAGGCCGGATCTGCGCCTTTTCATTCAAAGTGGGGAATTTGCGCGTTAGATCCTTCCTTTCGCGCGAGCATTCAATTGCGCCCTATTTCTTTTACTTTGTTTTTTTTTAATTTGGCTCTTTAATTTGTGCGCGTATTCATTTGAGTCCGCGGTACTGCACTGCTTTTTGGGGCTTAGATTATTTCCAGTTTTAGTCCTTATACAGTTACATGTATTGCGCGCCGACTCCTATTTTGGTTTCTTTTATTTATAAATTATCCCTTTCATTTTTAAGTTTATTTTATTAAGCTTTCAATTTGAAATACTTATCATTTTAAATTTCATTTAATATTTTATCTATTTTATTAATTTTGCTTTTTTTTATATTATTATTTTGAAGTTGGTTTTATCATATTATATATACAATGTCTCATTTAGACATTTTTGTGTATATTCGTATATATATTATTTTAATGGTTAAATCATTGTTTTAAATTTATATTTTGTTTATAAAATCATTATTTTGAAAGTCATTATATTGTATTCTTTTAGTATATTAGATAGTATCTCATTTAAATGTTTTTTATATATATGTACATATATAGTAATATTAATTTAATCTTGTATGCGTTTCCATGTTATTTTTTATAAATAATTATTTCTAAATTTATATATGATTTGTAAATCTATGATGTATATGGTTTATCTCCCAAGATTATATTTCATTATATATTTTATTATCTTTTCATATTTTATAAATAAATTAAATTCTCCTTATTGTATGAAAATTGTCAATTTTAAACTAATATTCTTTAACACTTTATATACTATTTGATTTTAAAATATTTATTTTATAACACATATTTTAATAATTACGTATATATCTCTAATTTATTTTTTTACAAATATTTTTAAATTCATCAATTCATTAATTAGTATGTCGTATAAATTATGGGTTCATTAGATCGTCATTGTTTTAGAATTGACTTATACCACATTGACTCCTAATTTCCATCTTGTTCCGTGCATCTTATGTTAATGGTTTTTATATTATACTATGTACATTGTCGTTGCATATTATTTATTCATTGTTTTGTATGCTATATCAATTATTCTCCACACATGACTGAAATTGGGTTATATTTTTTAGGTTAGTTATATTTAAGTGTTTATTTTGTTAGCCGATTAAATAAGATATATTATCTTCATTCATCTATCATTGTATTTTATGCATACATATTATCCCATGCTTTTATTTTTCTTTTGGTTTATGAAATGTTGTTTAGAAGGTCCAATTCTTTAAAACTAATTATTTTATTCTATTTCAAGTAAAATTAATACGTTTTAAGTTGGTTTTATAATTATTCATTTAAAAATTCTTTAAAGCGAAGGCAATGTTCGATGCTTAAGAATTCGGGGAACCGTACCCTATCGTGCTAGGTTGCAATTTCCCGTTTGTTCAAAATAATCGAATATTCCTTTAGAATTTCTCTCATGTTTTAAAAATTCTTTAAAGCGAAGGCAATGTTCAATGTTTGAGAATTCGGAGAATCGTGCCCTATCGTGCTGGGTTGCAATTTTCCTTTTGTTCAAAATAATCGAATATTCCTTTAGAATTTCACTCATGTTTTAAAAATTCTAAAACAAGGCAATGTTCAATGTCTAGAAATTTGAGGAATCGTGCCCTACTGTGCTGGGTTTCGATTTTTTCGTTGGACTAAATAATTGGGCATCTTTTTGTAATTTTTAACATATAAACTTTTGGAAGTCAAAATGTATCGTGTTTTCGAGAGTATAAAGGATCGTGTCTTATTGTGCTGGATGTGATGCTGTATTCCTCTGAAACAAGAGAATTTTGACGACCAACTTGAGCCATTCAAATGCTTCAAAAGGAACCATATTTCAAAAACAGCTTTAAAACTTAGACATAAGGACAATGCTTAATCGATTTGGTACCAATTTTGGGCGTAGTGAGGATGCTAATCCTTCCTCATACATAACCGGCTCCCGAACCCGTTTTCTCAAATTTACGTTGGCCAAAATTGATTTAAATGGAATAAAATATTTCATTAGGTGATCCAATCTCACCTAAACAAAAAGGATTGGTGGCGACTCCACATTTTCGTTTTTTAAAGTCGATCCCCGTTGTTTTCAAATTCAAAATAAAAAAAATGGTTTCGACATATTATATTTTTTAAAGTTGTTTTTATATAAAAAAAATCTAAAAAAAATTAATATAGAAGGATCAAGTCGAACTTTGGGTTTAGCATTTTTAATTTGTATCGAGCTTGAACAAAATTTCAAGCTCATTTTTAAGCAGAACCGAGCTTAAACCTAAAAAATGGACCTATAATTTTAGATTGGTCCGACCCAAAGGCCACCCTTTGTTCTACCTCAATTATACCGCACCCATATCCGTATTTAACATATGCCATTGACTCATTTACTAAGTTTCAAATACAACAAATATTGGACTAGTTTAAATTCTTGAATTGTTAGGTTTCTTAATAGAATTCATCATTACAGCTATTTATTCTTGATATTCAAGTTCATTATTTTAGAAATCTCTTCAGGTTTAAAGAAACCAAGATAAATTTCATAGAAAGTTAAGGGAAAGAGTTCAAACTGATAACATAAACAACATCTATCACGGAGGAATTATCAACCAAGTTTGAACAACAAAACAATAATTTTAAAATAAAGTTTTGTTGTATATTTGATTAAAAATGGATTGAGACAGAAAGCAAAAACAAATAAAAGTTGAAGCAATCAAGTTATGATCTTTGATTCATTATGGCTTATAGTTTACATGTACAACAATGTTTAAATAAGCTGAAAATAATATTAAATAATTACAATTTGGCAAGTCTTGAAATTTATACGGTACAATTTGCCTTTATTAGTGGATTTTAGTTTAATCAGCAACTAAATATCTTGTCAAACTATTTTATTGTTTCAGAGCAAGTTGGCAACTTGCAGAGAAAGGGTTTGCATGTATAAGCTCGCCTAACAGACCTCGCACCTTGGGTGACTTCGTAGCTTTGGTGAGCTCGCTGCTTTGGATGAGCTCTCTCGCAGCTTTGAATGGCCACTTCGCAACACTCCTCTTTGGCCATAATGTTGCGAACTCCAATTTTGTTTCTTGTGCACCTTCTTCAAAATTTGAGGCTCCAACACTACTAAGTTACATCTATGACAAGCTTCAATAATAGGCCTAATGCCTTTTAACAGGGAAGTCATCAAAAACTTCATCTTCAACTTTAGTCATATCCTCAACCAATTTTTCTGACTAATATATGATTTATCCACTGAACTGATATAGGCTCTCGAGGCCATAAGGTTCCAATCCAGCATAAAACTTATCTTTTTCATTGAGACTATCACAACTTCTTGTCCTAATGAATCAAATATAAGGCAACATATTTCTTTAAAAACAATAGTATATTTTTTCTCAAGCAACTATCCGATTAATGCTAAGGAGATTTGATCCAACTCAGGAACTAAAAACACATGTGTAATTATTTTAGTACCTGTTGGAGTGCTGACTAGAACACCACCTTTTCCCTTAGCCTTAATAATCTGGTCATTTCCAATTTTGACTTTTGCAATGCAGCTTTTGTCAATTCGTTTGAAGATGCTTTCATTTGAAGTTATGCGGTTTGCAGCCACTGTCAACAAGCTAGTTCTTTCTATCTTTGTTGGAGGGTTTGCATGGGGTAGCGAACTGGTCTTCGTATGAGGTTGCGAGCTTGGTTCCGTAGGAGGCAGCGGACATCAATTCTTCCTGATTTACTTCTGACGTCTATGCTTGAGCATTTTGTTGCTGTGCTTGCCCCTTATTCTTGCACACTTTCCCCATATGACCAAATTGTTTACAACTCCTACATTGAATATCTAGCCTGAACCAACAATACCGCTGGAGCCTTCTCTATTCTTGATATAAGAAAAAACATATGTAGAACATGTTTTTGAGTATTTTAAAGTCTTAAAAATTTTAATTAGATATTTAATAATTTTTCACAAAATAACAAGGATACATATGTGAAATTTATCTTAAATATTATTATATAAAAACTTTATAAATTAAAGCTAACAATTTCCCCACTCTTTTGATATAAATAATATTTAAGTGAAATTTGTATTTTGAAAAGCTCCCCCAAACCATTAGACATTTTCCAAACATACTCCCTTAATAAAAAGCATTCCTATAAAATTTAAATACAAAACACTTTAAAAAATCACTTAAAATTATACGAATTGCAAGACGAAAGATCTAATTGTAAGATATTAGGTGACAAACATTGAACTGTTTCCTCAATCATGTTGACATTAACATTGCATCTAATCCAATTTTCAAAAGCCCACAAAACACACTAAAATGGATTATCATTTTATTTTATAGCATATCCAATCACAAATTATCGTTTCTTGATTGATATCTTCTCAAAATTAATTAGCTCATATATTCAACAAAGCACTTAAGTATGACGATTTTGTGAATTGTTGGACATTTTAAATCTTCAAGCTCTAACTTGAAGATGAGTACAAGAGAATTACCCGAAGTTGAGAAATATCTGTTATTATTAGTTTTTATCATTCATCTAGGGTAAAAGTATCTAAAAGGCTGTTAAATAAGTTGGATTATATTTTATCTCTTTTACTAAAAAAAAAATTGACAAATTAGTCTTGGTATATTAGATCAAAAAGTAAACTGATCCTTCTGTTAAAAATTTTATCTATTTCTACTGTTAAAAAATTGGTCCATGCACATCAAAATGAGGTTGTACCATATGTAACTATCTGATTATTCTATCATCCATATCAGTTTTTAACATTAGAAGTGGATGAAAAATTTAATATAAAAGGATCAGTTTGCTCTTTAATCTAATATAAAATAACTAATTTATCCTTTTTAAAATAAAAAGAGTAAAATGTAATCTAACTCCTAATATAAAACCTCTATCTAACCGAATAATTTTTTATGATATTGATGGGAAGCAATCAATAAATGAAATAGTAAGTTTATGTTGTTCATAATTCCTTTTCATTGTAGGGCATAAGTTAATTATGTCATTCATTAGGTTGTTGAAAGAGGTCGATATGGATGGAAGGCTTGTTGTCATCCATCTTTAAAAGCTCTCATAATTACCACCAAAAGCTAAATGCATGCTTTACTCAGATACATCTTACACGTCCACTTGTACATTATGGACTTTTGTCCACGTCTTCTTTTTTATTCAATAACTACTATCTAAGATGTCTCTTTACTTTAAAGGACAAGTAATAAATTACAATTCCAACCTCTCATTCTCAAAATATCCTATAAATGTGATTGAGATTGTTCGACTTAAGAATAGCAATGCAATGGGGTAAGTGCAGTGATTGCTGCATCTACCTCTACCATACATTTGCAAGGATGTCGTCTTTTACATTTCATGTTCAAGCACTTCTTTAATTAACGATTTCTCTATTTAAATATTATACAAATATATTTTTTGTATTATATAAAGTACGCTTGACATGTGCAAATATCTATGATATGATTTTAATTTACATAGTTAATTGATATACTAAAAATATGAAAATAATACGTAAAATATTACAAAGCAGTAAAATATATGATTCTAAACCGAAGCAGAGCATAAGTTTACCATAATCATTTGATAAGATATATTGTATTTTTAAGAAGAAAATATAAAATCGAACACTAAAATAATATTGTTAAGAGAAGTAGTTGCCAACCCGAATACGGTTAGTAAAAAATATTACTGAACTATTCAAAAGTTTTTATTTAAGCTATTGAGCTATTAATATTATTGTTGTATGACATTCTCTTCCTTTTCTACAGTTCAAATTTTTTTTGTGAAACAACTTTGAACATCACAAATCTGCGAACTAAAACCCAAACAGTTTTCTTCTTCGATCTTGTGATATTTACCGTCAAGTCACTTGAATCTAAGATATGTTCTTCTATTCATTGATGGGTACTAATCCATCATACTAAAGTTAAATCTTTACTTTGAGTTCACTACCTAGACTTTAAAAAAGAATTAACAACCCAATAACTTAAATAAAAAATTTAAATAGTTTAGTAATCATTTTGTAATATTTTGAAGTTAAGTGACCAAAATATAAACTTGTTAATAAATTTAGTGACTTTTAGTGGAATTTACCCTTAAAGAAAACATATCAAAACCAAATATGTGGAGCAACTCTACTCCATTAGAGTTGTATAAATAGTGCAGCAATGTGGGTGATATAGATTAAAAGAAAAGGAGTCTTTCCATTCTTAATCACGTCCCCATGAATGTACGATCTCAACCGTCCCTTTCTAATCGGACCTTTTTCTTGAAAAACAAGGCCCTGACAATTTACGACATTTTTTTCTCTTCTCTTTTTGGATTAGCTTAATTCATAAAGTATTGAACTGTTAATTTATGTGGATATGGTTTTCCCCCCTATTTTTTTAGGTTTTTATTACCTCATTTAATTTTGCTAGAACAAGAGATGGGCTAGCTTAGTTGTGGATTTTGCTCCCAAGGAATAGATATACCAATTACCTCAGACCTTGATTTATTTTTGAAGGTTTTCTTTGTCTATAATTTTTTAGGGTTTTAATACCCTCATTTATAGTTTTCTTCTTTGCTTGTTTATTTTGCCATGTTGGGTTTGCATTTGAGGTTTGTATACGATCTCTTACATTCTTTGTTTGGCCTTAGTACCAGATAGAATGAAAGAATTATTCATGAGTTGCCGGTGTTCAATTATGCTTTCATTTATATGATTGCATGTTTCTAAATTGCAAATATTGTATAATAAATAGGGAGAGTGAAAGTCGAGTTTGCTTCAAACCGAATCAGCTGGTTGGACAGGAGCTAGTTAGAGTATTTGTTCAAAGAAGGGCATTGAATCGGTTAATCTAAGAATCGATATAGACCAATTGAATTGAATTTTTAGTTTTTTTTTATTAATTTTTTAATGATTTGTTTAATCGGATCAGTCAAATTGATACGAGCTGTAAACAAGTGACCTAACTGGTTTGACCACCAATCCAATTTTGAAAATCTTGGTAAAAGGTGCATATTTAATTATAAGACTTGAGATGCTTGAAAAGATTGGTTTAGAGTAGATAAATTTAGTATTCTTCATATTTGTTTTACGATATATGTTCAAAATTTGTGATTGTCATTATCTAAAACTCAATGACTAAATGACACGTGTAATTTCTATCAAGTTTTTTTACATGCCATTGAATCCAAATCAGCAATGTAAAAGCTAACCTACGCATCTAACGGTAAAAAACTAACCAAAGGATCATTTTTCTCACGTTGTTAATGTACAATAATCAGTTTGCTCATTTTCCAAAAGGAAGAACTACAATGCAATCCAGAGTATAGCACAAGGACTTAAATTGTAATTTTAGCTTATTGTTGCTATACATTGATATTCTTTTGCATCAAATTTCATCAAAACTACACCACAGCATGTTTAATCAGACAAACAAGCACAAGTGCAAAGAACAAAATCTGCACTTTCATTATCCTAATACAATTAAATTATTTGCAACCAAGCCTGTTCTGTTTTAACAACTACTACCTTTTGTGTGTGTGTGTGTGTGTGTGTTGTAGTGAAAAACGGATGCATGTTTCGTCCTATACGATCCCATCGTTACCAGCCAAGATCGCATATTTGTCTTTCCTTGTAAGATTGGTACACTCGAATCCTAATGCAGTTGCAATCTGACGCTGCACATAATTGGCAACTTCGAATTTCGATTTCCCTCCGGCATTATGTGTTTGCCAGCCCGGTAACTTGTTTAGAATCATGATCAAGCATGTAGGATTGGGATTCGTGAGGTGAAATGCTGAGTCTAGGCATTTTTGTCCACTGGCTGTTGATCCATAGAACAAGCTAACCTGCAATTTTATAGCTACGGGGACGATGTCATCGGTGATCTCCGCGAACAAGGGACTAAATCTTAGCAGATAAGGCTCTCTGCAAGTGGTTCCTTCAGGGCAAACCACTAAGTCCCCTTTGCTTAACATCTTCTTCATTGTTTCTTCGTCTGTTTTTCGGTCTCGTGTTAACCGGACCGTCTTGATAGGTGAAATTACCTCACTGAACCTACTAACGCTGTAGGTGACAGCGGAGACAGACTTCATCAAAACAATGGTTAAATAAATTGGGTCTAGTAATGTTCTATGGTTACATACATAGAGCATGCCTCTTTTTTTTCCTTCACCGGAAGATTCAACGTTCGAATGCGATACCGTATTTATCATCCCGGAAAAAGCTAATAAAGGTCCAGAGACCTTGAAAGGCAATGAAATGAAAACCATGATTCTAGTTATGTGGAGGAGGAAACCAAATGGTAACCAAATGAACATAGATAAGGTGTTTAATGGGGTTGGCCTAAAAGCTAACCTTCCATCATGGAAGATCAATGGCTTTAAAGATTTCTTCCTTGGAAGGACTGGCCACTTCTTCTTTTCTGCCTCGGTCACTAAGTAAATCTCCTGTTTCAAAAATTTCAATCAATAAATATATGTACTGAACAACAAGGGTAAATGCTCAAATTAGAGCTCAAATCTTTTAGAGGTTGCTTGACTAAGGTCGAATATTTTAAAATAGTTAAATAAGAGCCTATCATTTACAAAAATATCAATTTAAGTTTTTTTTTTCGCACCTCAGTTTAATTTATAAAAAAATTAGACAAATATTGGACACATTTAGAATAAAACACATAAGATCTGAA
Source organism: Gossypium arboreum (assembly GCF_025698485.1). Taxonomy (NCBI): domain Eukaryota; kingdom Viridiplantae; phylum Streptophyta; class Magnoliopsida; order Malvales; family Malvaceae; genus Gossypium; species Gossypium arboreum. Next base: position 137,067,383 of record NC_069075.1, read on the forward strand.
TCAAATATTACTTAAAAAGAAAACAAGTAATTAAAACATAATTCAAAATTTGATATACAATATTTAAAAATCCTTATTTGAACATTTTCAAAAAGTTAAACCTTATTTAATTATTTTGAAAATTTTAACCTCATTTGAACAGTTTTATAAAGATTAGATCATTATATATATGATCACTTTGAAATGTTTAATCTTGGAAACAAAATCAATGAAAAAACATTGAAAAAAAAAAAGGTTTACCTTGCAACGAGAGAAAATTTTCTGGTAACGAGAATTTCTGAAACAACCTAAACCAATATTGTTAATACACATTGTTGCAGGATCCATGTTTTCCTCCATTAAACCTAAGAAGTAACCATGGAATTCCTTTAACTCTTTACCAATAACAACATGGATTCCCAAATAGTCACCTAAGAAACATTCAACCATGATCCTAGGCATTGAAGTGACTGCCACCTTTGTTTTATACTTCATCACCATATCAAACCCCACAACACCAACATCTTCAAGGAAAAACTTAGGCAAAATAGCAGTCCCGGCTCTGAACTTCTCCTTTTTAATACCAACAAAGCTGACAAATACCATAACTTTGAGTCCAAGTTCATGGCCGAGTAACCAAACAAAAGGGTACAAAAGAAGCAAGATGAGAGCTCTAAAGAGTCCACCAGCTTCAAAAGCTACCAACATGAAGTAAGGGAAGAGTGAATATGCCTTCAATAATGCACCCTCTAAATGAAAAACCAATGTCTGGTTTGAAACCTCATCTGTAAACGAGGAATTCTTAAGAAACTTGAATTGAGTTGATGCAGGGATGCCTTGGCTGAACTTCAACCTTAGATAAGGCAACTTCCTTGATGTTTTACGAATGATTTCAAACAGTGAGGAAAAATATTTTAGTTGAAAGAGCTTCTTAATCCTTGGCATGTTTTTTCTTTTGTGCTTTGCCGCTTGAAATGTAAGGGCGGGATGAAAATTTATAGTAAATGTGTATGGTCGTTCACTAGCTACTGTTTGTTTTGTGATAGGTAACGGATCATTTTTTTGATGGCTTACTGACAAAGGATCAGACTATAATGGGTTGCATTTGCCCCAAACTTGTCCCACAACAGTGACTAGCCATTGCGACCACTAAAAATTGACGTAAATCTGCCAGTAGTCCCGATCCTGTAGGACATCTAGCACATAAACTGACAAAAATTAAAGATTTTTTTTTTCATTTGAAATATTTCATGTTGCTAATTTGGAAATAATCATTGGTATACTACCAACAGCTACCTGTCCAAATTTAAATATTGTTCAAAAATTAAAAGAGTTTTGTTAATAGGTGGAACACACCTAACATCATTAAACCAATATTGAATTTATGATTTGCACACTTAATTTTAAAAAATAAAAATTTTATTCAACTATTCAGAAATTTTTATTTAAGTCACCATAATGTAAAAATTGTTATTGTATAACTCTTTTTGTTGGCACTATTTGTACTAATCAAAGGCTGATCTCCTTTCCTTTTTTTTTTTTTTATAGTTCAACTTTTTTTATGAAATAACTTTAAACATTATAAATTTGTACACCTAAATCTAAATAATTTTTTCTCTGAACTCTGACATTGACTATTAGATTGACTTGGACCTAGGGTATGTTCTTCTACTTGTCGATGGGTACTAATCCATTGTACCGATTGTTGAATAGTCGCTTAAAGCACGCTAGCCGAATGTTGAAAAAAAACTTAACAACCCAGTAACTTAAACAAAAACTGTCGAATAGTTCAATAACCATTTTATAAATTTTTGAAGTTAAGTGAACAAAATGTAAACTTACTAATAGTTTAGTGGCGTCAGGTATAATTTACACTAGATAAAAATATTAAAACAAATATGGTTTTCTCACTAAAATATTATAAAAACAATAATTATTTACCAAAATAACACAAGTCCTAAATTATTTATAGTTTCATACAATCCATTCCCTAATAACTTGTATTTTTATTTTTATTTTATATCCGTAGTGGCGATTTGGGATCCCGAGATAACAAAGATTTTCTATCTTGCCAAATTGAAGTCTGACATGTCACCTTGATCCAATTTAGTCCACTTTCAAGTTTATAATATGTTTTTTTTGTAATTTGTATCATATCAAAATTAAATATATTTACTATAATTTAAATATTAAAATATTATATAAAGTTGTTTGTGTTTAAAAATTTCATAAAAAGTATAATGGTAGTAAAAGATATATATAGTTACATATTAAATAAAAAATTATTTAAATGGACTTGAATTAATCATTTACAAATTTGAAATAGTTTAGGTAAAATTCCAAAATCATATTTATGTCGGACAAAATCTAATGTTTCAAGTTTGGTTCGTGTGTTTTCTCATGGTGCTACAAAAAGTAGAATACGGTGACACAATCTATAGCAGAAGCTGAATTTATTGCAGCCAATGCTGCTGTTAATCAAGCTTTGTGATTAAGAAAAGTTTTAGTGAATTTGAATCTGAAGCAAGAAGGATGCACAAAAGTGTTTGTTGGTAAGCAAGCTGCAATTTCTATCTCTAACAATCCTGTTTTCTCTTAAAAAAGTGCAGAAAGAAAGTTCAATTTGTTTAAAGTACTGCAAATCTGAACTTCAATTACCCAATATATTTACAAAGCCGTTACCAAGAAGAAGTTTGAGTTTCTTAGAGAGAAACTTGGAGTTTGCAGCAACCAAAGCAAGGATAGAATGTTAAAGTTGTTCTAAGATTCAGTCAAAACAACCTTGCTGAATTTTTGCTTCATTACTGTTGCTAATTTTAGAAGATTGTTGATCATAAAACATGGTAAGTTGCTTGATGGTCACTTGATGATCAAGAGTATTCATTATCTCGAGTGTAATTTGAGTTTGAACCGTACTAATCGTATTTATTGTTTAGGTGAATAAAAATGTGAATCACCCAACAATTATTTTTTTTTCTCGAAGCCTTTATCTTTCTTTCTTTTTAAGTTACAGTTGAATTTATTCCAACAATATATAACTTGGAACTATTATCAAACAGGAAATATTCTTTGGTCTACATTTATATAAGTTCGTTAATATCTCATTTTCAACAACGGTTTATGAATGAGATTTTTTTTAGTGATTTAATTGCTGAGTTCATGAATTTGATGGCAGGTAATATGGAAAATAAATTTAAAATTGGTCAAAATTATCCAGCTAATCTCTGTATTTGAATGAGGTTGAGATATAGTCCCTTATATTTTTATTTAAAAATTATAATCTGATGGTGGACTTTGTTAATATTTTTCATAATTTTTTTTATTAATTCACTCTTATAATTATATAAACTTTAAAAGAAAAATATTATTATTAGAAAATTAAAGAAAATCCCAATAGTGCCAATAAGTAAAAAAAATTAATTTTAACTTTTATCAACATTCGGATTAAATCTTAAATTTTGATACCTTTGAATTTCGATAACGTAAAGTAGTATATATAGGAAAAGAAATGATTTCCTGGAAATAACTCTATGTTTTGTTTAATAAAATATATATTCTATGTATTATCGTTTGAATAATTATATTGTTTTTTCTTTTTAATTTCAGGCGTTTTTATTTGTTTTAAGGTCTTAATGTTCAATTTGAAGTGGTATTTAGATAAAGCCCTTCTAATAATAATTACTCTAATATTCAAACTCTATTTTAGTAGAGTAAAAAGCTCAAGTTGGGAAGTTGTCATTAGATGTATTTATGAGATCAAATTCCAATTAGGCTTATGTACGTATTAATTAGTGGTGGAGCCAACGGGGCTAGCAGGGTCCTGGTCCTCCTAAAATGAAAAATTTTCTATTTAAACCATTTATACTTTATAAAATTTTAAATTAGTAATGGTAAATTTACATTTTGGCCTCCCAAAATGATAAAAATTGATTTAATCATTTAAAATTACATTTTACTATCATAAAAATATACAATTTAATTCGGTCCCCAAAAAATTTCTAGCTCCGCCATTGGTATTAATATCATGTATAGTTATCCAAGCTTGAACTAACGAGAATACTATTTATTTTTCATCATATTACTAAATTAATTTTAAAAATAATTATAATTTGATTTAGAATTTTAATTAAAAAATTCTGTTAATTTTAAAATAGAGTTATTACTTAGATAGAACTCTAAGCATAATATATATATAAAAATATGATAATTATAATTTAATTTGTAATTATTAGTTAAAAATTTTGACATAAAAAAGTTGTGTTAATTTTATTTAATTTTTAACTGTGCTTATTGATACAAAATGGAATTATTACTTGAATAAACATCTTAATTATCGCTAATTAATAGTAGAGCTTTACAATCATTTGGTGTGGGTGTATAATGTTCCGTGGGTTTGTTTTGAAAAGAAAATCAAATTTCAACAATTATTTTAACCAATATTATTAAATATATTTATTAATTTAGTTTAGATTTTATTTATTTATCTTGGATTATTATTATTATTATTGCTACATGTTATTTTACCTATTTTTATTTTTTATTTTTAAATTAACATTGTAGTTTATTTTTTTATATAATTCCAAATTTATGTATTATTTAAAATTAAGAGAAATTACCAACATCAAGGATAGGTAACACTAATTAAAATATGTTATTTAAAAACTAATTAACAATTAAACGCGTGTAATATTAAAAATTAGTATTTGTAAATGGTTAACCTAAGCTCTTTTAGATTCGACTATTTTTTTTGTTTCCAAAATATAATTATTTTAATTTAATATTTAGTAATTATGTATATATATTACTCTGTTATATATATCTAATTAAATCTAAACATATACAAATTTACATATTTTTTTAAAATTTACATTACAGTTAGGGGCGTAGCTAGAAGGGTTGGTAGGGTCCCAATCCCTAAAATAGAAAATTTTCATTTAAACTCTTTTAAAATTTTAAGTTAATAAAGGTAAAATTACACTTTACCCTCCTAAAAATAATAAAAATTTGATTTAATTCTTTAAAAAGTATAAAGATATAAGTTATTAAAATGGTGAAATTACATTTTACTATCGTAAAAATTATAATTTAATTTTATCACCCTAAAAATTTCTGAATTCACTCCTGATTACAGCATAAAATATTTAATTTTCATGTATTAGGGATGAAAATCTAAAAGATTATTTGTTAATTTTTTGTAATTTTGAGTTTGTATTTGTAATGTTAGTTATTGATATTTTTAATTATATTCTAACTGTAGCTTTTAAACACCGATAAAAAAAAACCGAGTAAATTATATATATATTGAATGGAACATCAAACATTTCATTAGAGATTGACAACATCAATCAAAATGGCTTGGTGGATACAAGAAGGATAGTCCTGAATCCAATACAAATCATTATCAAGAATACTGCTAAAATTTGCAAGCTCATAGGCAGCTTTGTTGCCTTCTCATCGCGCGTAAGGTTGATACGAAGGATTTGACCTTGTCAAGAATCGGCCCAATCTGGGACTTTTCCTCTTTACTACTCAATCCTTTCATAATCATTCTTGCATCACCTTCAATAATAACATAGGAAAATCTCGTGTCATTAATCGTTTCAATAGCTTTAACAGCTGCAATAACTTCCGCAATATAGCAACGTTTGCTACAATTGACAATTTCAAAGCTGCTGCACCAACCACAAATCCTTCAAAGTCTCTTAACACAACTCCCACCCCTCCATCGTTGTTTGATGCCTTAAAACTAGCATCAAAGTTGACCTAAATAAAATTGGAGGTTGGGCTTCTCCATGGGCGGCAATGTGAATAACCAGCACTACTTTTGCTTCTCACATTTGCTTCAGTGAAATCCTTGTAGCAATTCTTAGTACTTTCAACAATTCTCACATCGGTATCATTGAAATTGAGAAAAAATGAAGCATTTCTCGATTTCCATATTGTCCAAATAAAAAAAAAGGAACCTGTCAAAATCATCTTCCTTGGGTTCTCGAGCTGTGATTTCAGGTCTCCATCGCAAATCTGATTCGAAAATCCACATAAAGCCAACACATCTTTCGCAATAGGGCATTCACGTACGTAAGGCATGTATAATATCTTCTGATTCATTTCCACATTGCTTTGAGAATGTAAGGAAGTATATTTGTTACAATGTGGATTTCCAATTCCTATCAATTAAAGTTGTCCCCAAATTCAATATAATTTTAGATGTTAACTTTTAGTTTCATTAAAAAAAACACCTCTGAAATAAGCAATGTTATGACGCTGAAGTTTAAATGATTATAAATTGTCATTTATGAGAAACCAATTAGCTTGAAAAAATAGTAAACGTTAGTAAAATGAAAAGATAAATAATAATGTATTTTCTACTTTTTATTTTAATTTACATATTTGAGTCATATAAATATATAAAACTTATCTCGAGGATACCAATTAAATTTTATATATATTAAAAAAATTCAAAAATAGGTCTAATGAGAATTTTTAAAAGTATATATACGAAAATCGAATTTAAGAAGAGCGATGTTATAGACAAACAATTTCTCAATGTTGATAAGTGGTGTTTTTAGGAGGAAAATTGGATCCAAGAAAAGAGGTGTTATAGGAAAACAATTTCTCAATGTCGATATTACGAGTGTATGCATTATTTTGAAAGGTTTTTTAGTTTTATTTTTATTTTTGCCTATCTAATATAAGTTTAGTTACAACTAAATGAAGTAACTATTAATTGTAAAAATGGAGGTGGACACCAAAAAATTGTTCACACAATTTGGACACTTCCTACATCAGTAGGGCCTCACTTAGAGAGTAATCTATTATAAACAATAAGTACAAGCTATGATTTAGATTTAACTCACTCATTATATTGCAATGTCCCTCCTATACTTTAAACTAGATCACTTTCCCCTTTGAAAGCTTAGATATGAATTGGTGAATGCAATTCAATTTACTTACAATTTTGCACTCATAAAAACAATTACTAATTGAACAAATTAAGTGCTCTTACACGCTACTTTCTTAACCTAAAACAAGTCATTCAATACATAAGCATAAAATGCTTACTAATTCAGTCCTTACTTAAACTTGATTCTTGCACGTAAAGTATACACTAAAGAGCTATTAAATGTCTTCAAAGATCAACTATTAAAAGTCCGAACAATTTTTTTTTCCAAACAAGCCAATCAGATAAGGAGCAGGAACACAAACAATGTGTTATGCAGTTGGAAACATATGGGTGTGTATATGAAGACTGCCAGGAAAATGGAAGCATATAATGGAGGGATGGTAGTTCAGTGGAAGCTAGAACTATGGATGGTAATTCGAATGGAAGATTTAGATATATGTAAATATTCATTTTGTTTTTTGCGGATTTGAATAGAGTGAATTTGGATTTTAAAATTATTATCCATTACTAACTTAAAGTGGATGCGAAAAGATATTTCAAATAATTATTATTCAAATTCACATTATTTATTTAGATAATAAATGCAGATTTGGATATTCAAATTTACTAGTTATAAAATCCTTATAATTTTCATTATAATTTTCATTATATATATAGGGAGGGTTTACACTCCTCCGTATATATTTCTTTTACAATTATTATTTTAACGATACAACCATTGAAATAGTATGAAATTTTAAATTTATATCAAATTTGGCATGCATAATATAAGTAAATGGAATATGAAATATTATGACTAGATCGTTAAAATATTAATCGTACAAAAATATACCGAGATGTGTAAGTGGATATATTAATGAAAAATGAATTTTAGCGTATTCAAAATTAAATTTTACATATTTCATTATCTGAAAATGATTAGAAATTTTAAAATTGATTTTTATGAAATCGAAAGTTAACATATAGTTGTATTTAAATCGATTCAAATTTATATAATAATATTGAATAACTTAAAGATAATAGATGGAATCAAAATTTAAATTTTTTTACAAATTTGAATAATTCATAAAATCCTTTACCTTCTTCCATTCCTAGCTAGAAACACTAAGAGTTCGTTTGGTTCACTGCAATAGAATAGGGCTGTAATGGAATAGAGCTGTAATCAATAATTCAACTGTTTAGTTGAATGGAATGGAATAGAACTGTAATAGAATTCTTGTGTTTGGTTGAATGGAATGATGTTGTAATAGCATAAGAAAAAAAAAGCTAAAATGACTAAAGTACCCTTAATGAATTTTTGTTGGTAGATGATTATTGTTATTAAATTTTAATAAGATTATTGTTAAATATATTTTAATAAAAATAAAAATAAATAATTTAATCATATTTCAACATAATTATTATTAACTACAATTTAATAAAATAATACATAATTTAATAATATTATTAATATTATTATTAATAATATTTAATAATAATTTTAATATAAAATTATTATTAAGAATATTTCAATGCCTAATATATTTGCTTCAATCTAGCCTCTCACCTGTTATCTTAGGTCACAATCGCCAATATAAAAAAATTAGTTTAACATATCATATGAGTTTAACAATCGCCAATAATGCACTGTCAAAGAAAAATGAACAATACATATTCGTAAGTGTATGTCAGCATAAGATACACAACATATTGCGTGCCATTGTTTAGTTTTTCTATTAGCTTTTCTAATTTTTAACAGTAAAATGGATCAAATTTTTAACAAAAATTATCAATTTGCTTATTAATCTAATGTACAAAAACTAATTTATCTATTTTTTTTAGTACAAGGATAAAATACAATCTACCACCTAATAAAAAAGCATTGTATTTTTACCAATCCAACATTAGTTCATCTATCTTTAATTAAGCAACAACGAGTAGACATATTTCTTTATGAGCATGCATGCGCATTCACAACCAACAAGGCTTGATTATTAAGCAATTGATTGTTTTGAATATTAACAGTACTCGATTTACATCTATGCAGGAATCAACCCTAGTTATTCTGTAACAGTTAAAGCCAGATACTCCACTACTTGCATGTTAGCTATGTTAGGAACCTTCCAGACCATTATTGTACAAATCAAATGTTTTTTTATTTATTAAAGGATGTACAAATCAAATGTTGATATATAATGGTAGTCAAAAAAATATCTGTAACCACATCCACAAGCCCTACACTGATTTGCTTTTAAGGCCCTCTGGCACAAAAGATTCACCAATCAAGTTTCTTGAGGTGAGCTTTCCACCTTTAACTATTTACCACTAGCAAACAACTCTATATTATAATCCTCTATCCAACATCAATTTTCTAACTCTTTCTGCATCCTCCGCCCTCCCTGCATCGCTATATATCTTCATCAATAACTCAAAATTATGTTGGTTATCCAGCTCCAGCTCGAAAAGTTTTTGACCTGCAATCTCTCCTATTTGTATGTTTCCATGAACCGAACAGGCATACAGCATTGCTCCCCATGCAGTTGGCCTTGCCTCAAATTCCATTCTCTCCACTATCATATTGAAAGCCTCATCTATCAGCCCTACACTCCCATAAAGATTTACCATGCAAGCGTAGTGCTCTATTCTCGGATCAATCCCATACTTCTTTCTCATTAACCAAAACAGCCGCTCTTCGTCCTTGACCAAACTTAAATGAGCACAAACCGATAGTATTACTACAAACGTGATGCTATCAGGTGAAGTACCACTCCTTACCATCTATTCGAAGTACAGCAGAGCTTCTGGGTGTTTACTATGACCAGAGATTATTGAATTCCATGACACAATATCCCACTCGGGCATTTGTTAAAACAACCAACTTGCTCCATCTAACTTGCCAAGATTAGAATAAACAACGATCATAGCATTAACGATAGATGTATTCCACTCAATTCCTCGCTTGAGAACCTATCCGTGTATCTGTGCTACAGTCTTCAATGAAGAAAAACTAGACAGAATAGTGGATATAGTAACAAAGTCAGGCTCAAATCCCTTTTGAATCATCCCAGGGAATACCTGCAATACCCCAGCCAATAACCCGTGACGAATATAACCCGTCAACATGGAATTCCAAGAAATGTTATCCTTATAAGCAATGCTATCAAAAACCCACCTAGCCTTAACTATGTCTCCACATTTTGCGTGCATACCAGTAAGAGCATTAAGCACAACGAGACTCCATTGGTTTTTAATATCTATCGAGTTTAATTTTTTTATCAATAGCTTACTACAACGAGACTCCATTCTATTGGGTGCTCAATCGAAACTCCACTTATTCTTTTCCCTTCTGATAAAAGAGAGAAAAATAAATAAACCAACAGTTACACCCAACACCATTCTTACCTCATGTATATATCATCATGCAGTACCTGAAGTATCACTGTCGGAGGATAAAAAGATAAACTGGGAACACTAATAATTTATAGACACTTTGAATCAAAGAAATTTTCGAGTATAAACCAGTTAGCATTAGCAGTTGCAGATAAACAACACCCCGAAGCAGCCACTATTGAGTCCAAGCGTGTATTGATTGAAGAAGGAAGGGAAGTCATTAAAGCAAGCATTGAAAGAAATGGAGGACTTCCATACGAGACGAAACGTTGAAGTCCAGAAGGACCTGATCTTCATCATTATTAATAATCATAAATATAGTTTCTCCTCTCCTTTACCACTTTTCTTCGGTAATAACATAACCCGCAAATTCATGTAGTTGTGGCTAAGAAAATTTTGTTTGAATATATGCTAAAACTAAACCTAGTTGTCCAAATTGGAGAACAGTATTTAAGTTTTTAATTTTTATAATAACTTTTTCGACGCTTTTAAATCCACACCATAAGCATTTTGACAATGCAGTGCAAGAGTGGGACACTAATGACTCACATGGAAGAATCAAAATGTAAACTTGACATGCAGTATAGAAGAGAGGGAATAAGGCACAAAAATTGGCAGAAATATACAGGAATTTACAGGAAAATCTTTAGCCAAAAAGAAGAATATATAATGAGCTGTTCTAAGACTCATGCTAAAGATAATCAAGAAATTTGTAGGAATTTGAGGGAAGGGTGCCTTTCCTACCCTAAAAGCATTGACATTTGAATTTAGCAAGACAAAAGTGAAGGGACGTGCTTGGGCTTGAAAACACCGATTTTTTTACCGATTTGATTGAGAACGTCGAGATACTTCTTCAAGGCTCTGCCATTGTTTCTTTCGATGAATTAGTAAGGAACAAACTCATAAACAAAAATGAAAAAGAAAAAATTAAGATGATGTGAAGGAAGCAAAAGCAAAAATATTTACCTGACCTTGGATGAAGGGGAGGAATGGCTGCCGATTGAGAGTGTTTTTGAGGTGAAATTTTGGTAAGGGTAAAATAGGGTTCCTCAAGCAACGAATAGCTAAATGGTGAAGAGGGAAGGGAATAGAAATTGCCAAAAATCTTTACTTAAGCCCGGAATGGAATAGCCCGTAATAAGTTATTCTATTAAACCAAACGTCGGTTTATATGGGGCTGCAGAATAGGGTGGTAATAGGCATGTAATGGCATAGCCATTACATTCAACCAAACATGCCCTAATACATTATATTCATCTACTAATGCAACATCTTAATATCAAGTACCTACTAAGACGGCACCCATTAGGGCACACATGGTCAAACGTGTCACTCAAACATTTGTTGCTTATAGTTGGCCTTAACTACTAAGATACTATTTTTTTGTTTTGGTATAAGGCAAGAGAAGAAAAAGTTAGGCCAAATAAAGCTAATAAATGTTTTTGAAGCAATATTAGTCCACTGGGAAGTTTCTTCCTTCATGTGGCAATTGCTTAAAGATTGCAGAGCTATTTGATGTATTGGAGGAGAAGTTTAATGTCTTAAAAAGTTAGCTGCAATTTTCATCCTATTTTGGAGCGTTCCATGATTATTTTTTCCCAGTTATTGTTTGTAGTGAGTAACTTGTAGTAATTAACATCAAAATATCTAAAGAGGAATAGGATAGTTGATAAATGCTAAAAGTAACATGTTTTAACTTCATTCTTAATATGTTTTTGGGTGATTATTCAATGTTAATTATGATTTTTATACTCCCAATCCTTTAATTTTATATTTTTATACTTAATAGAGCACTTGGAAATAAAAAGAGCGAAAAACTAGAGCATCGAAGCAAGTTGTAGAATCCACACAGGGTTAACCACTTCACACGGCAGATCACACGGTCGTGTGGTAAAACAGTATCGATTTCACAGAATTGCGCACCGAACAACAAAAAATCATGACTTTTAGATTTTTCAAGCATTCTAAGACGTTTATATGACAAAAATAAGAAGATAGGAGTGAGTCGCCAGAGAATACTCAAGAAACTAACTCGAAAAACACCATTAAAGTCGATTTTGAAGCATATTCTCGTCAAGATTGAAGATTCTCATTTGATTTCTTAGAAAGTTATCATGAATTTCTTTATTTCTTTCGGTTATATTGTATCTTGAATGTTTATATTTTCAAACATGAATTAATTTTCTAAATACCTAGGGGAGATGAACTATATGATAGATTTTGTCGTTTGATTTTTATTTTACATAATAAATATTTAGTTTATTATTCTCAATTATGTGTGCTTAATTCTTGATTTCTTATTTCTATTTTATTGATCCATATTTGATGTGCTTAAATTGTTGGTTGAATAGACCATGTTTAAGAGTAGATCTTGCTTAATTGAATGGAGTTGCATGCAATCCTAAAAATAGGAAAACATAAATCTACTGGATTAGAGTCAAATCTAATAGGGAAATTCATAGCATGAGTTAATGCGATAATAGGGTTTTAATTAAAAAGTAATTTTAATTAATCAACCTAGAGTCAATTGCTCTTATGCTCGAAAGAGATATTTGCATGATTTAGGGATTTCTACGGATCAAGATACTAAGTAAAGAAATTGCATAATTTAGATTGATAGTGACAGATGATGTAACACCCTAAACCAGCCTAAACATCCAGACTAAGTCTAGAAAGTTACATAAATGATACTAAGAACACCATATTTATAACACAGTCAGAATAAACCAGTTACTACATAATATCCAACACAGCGATTAACTAAATATAAAATCCTTCCAAACTTTATAATATCTTAGAAAATCAAAATTCCTAATAGTAGTATTTAGAAAACGATAAAAACTTGACCGAGCTCCGGCAACACTGACCCATTCATGTCTGAGAACCACCTAAGATCTAATCAATAACAGAGTGAGTTATGAACTTAGTGCATAAAAGAGGTTCATTCAAATGAAATACAATTGAAAGATCATTCTCGAATTTTGAGATTAGATTAAGCAACAGAAGTCATTCCAGTTTAGATACAGAACAGTTTAGTTATAGAAGCAGAAGCAATTTTGGTTTTATTTACAGAACAGATCGGTTTCATATGCAAGTTTTCCTACCCCTAACCTTTACACACTATCTTCGGTCATCCAAACACACCATATAGGGCATTCAATGCTCGTCCAACCTTACACACCATATAGTATCTATCTGACACATTTATAGAGTCGCAACTTAACTGCCAAATCAGAATGCATCAAAGTGCAAGATTCAGAGTTTCTCGCATTATGGCTTAGCCACTAGTTCAGAACAGAGTACTTTCTTCTTCACAGTATCCCAACCTATAGAAATGCAGTGTACAATATCCACATTTATAGAGTGCAGTTCAATATCAGAAATAATAATCATAGTATACAAACAATTATGCTATACATATGTCAATCATTGAGCGTAAGAGAGCTCGCATACAATCGAATTAAGATCTTTCATACATCAAGGAGGTCAGGATCAAAGCCAGCCACACACACGGCTTGAAAACACGCCCATGTGGCTCGCCCGTACAGCCCCAAGTCGATGAACAGTGAGTTACACAGCTGCCCACACAGCTTGGCACACGGCTGTGTAGCTTACACAGCCTGGACACACGCCCGTGTGCTTGGTCTTATGGCATCAATAAACATGGTTTCGGTTATTGAATTCTATAAAATTGGAGTTTTCGGCACACACCTGAAGTAATTTTCTAAGTACCAACAATGTAGGAATTCTCTAACTCCTAAAACTGACAGTTAATAGTCAAATAACAATAAATCACCATTGATTCTAAGTTTTAACGCGACATTGACACATTTCAACAAAATCCTAATTCCATTTCACCATTACCTTCGTGTCCAAATGAAATTCACGAATTATGAATGTTAGAGGGACCGTCGTTCTCGAGGCTTCCTCTTAAGGCCAACAATTAATATGGAAACAAAAAAAATCTCGTCATTAATCGCGAAACCAATACCATGGCAAAAGAGCAACAACCAATTCACAGAGCTTTTCGAAACAACTTACTAACAACAGTAACAGGAAAAACACAAGTCTAAGAAGACGTTACAAAGTAACAAGGCATATGACCAATAATACGATGAACAAAAAGAAGCAGAAGAAGAAAAGGAGAAATAAAGAGAGAAAGGGAAAAAAAAGAAAAAGAGTAAGAAAAGGAAGAAGAAACGTTACTTTAATTGATTTAACTTCCAACCAAAAATTTGACAGTTAGCAAATTTTTTTTCCTAACGTATACAATGAGCTTCAAACTCAATACCAGACAAAATACAGACAGATGCTTAACCAGTGAACCAGCAAGCTCATTCTAGACATAAGTTCACAAGAAATTACACTTAACTATGTAATGCATGAATAAGGGTTATTCTAAAATGATAAAACTCTTAATGACGTGACTCAAACTCCAGACCCTAATCACAAAAGTAGAGCACACAACCACAGATATAGAGCCTTAATTACTGCAGATTCTCAAAATTAAATTCTAAAATTTTTGGGGCGTTACAGATGAAATCTAGATGAATTCTTTCCTAGGTATTGTCTTGTTTCTTAGTTGTCAATCAATTATTTTTGTAATTTTTTATTTTTTGTGTTTGTTAGTTAATTAACTTAGTTAATTTTAGTTTTTAATCAATCACTCAAATTATTTGGTTAAATAATAGAAAGACAGTAATTACTAGTACTTTTAGTCTTGGTGGGAATGATACATTCACTTACAGTAGCTATACTATTAATTGATAGATGCACTTGTCTTAGTCAAATTTTTAGTTAGTTTCGCAATGCATCAATAGCTTTGAAGATGAGGATACGCACAAAAAGCTTATTGGTGGATCTGAAGTTGTAAACAGTTATAATCTGAAAAATGTTGGGGTCTTGGGTAAGAGTAGCTCCTTCAATTAGGTTATTTTGCCTACTATGAGTAATGAAGAGGGAGAGCGACCATTGAGGAGTGGAGGTAATCACCGGAAAAGGGGTATGAGATATTTGATAAAGAGCAAGAGAAATTTTGTTTGGGAAGGAGATGAGGATGTTTAAGTCATCTCTGAGATTATCTTGATTGTTGCCAGAAGGCATAGATTATAACTTTTGAGTATGAGATTATTTCTTATTTTCCAAATATCTAATGTACAACACATGGTCGTGTATATACTTCTTAAGTAGCTCGTGAAGATATCATTATCTTGAAGCCATTAGAGAATCCAAATCAAATGGGGATACCAGTTAATGAGTCAGTTCGAAAGACTAGGAGTGCTCCAAACCAAATTGCTCTTGTAAAAGAATTGTTGAGGAAGAGATTATCAGTATTTTCTCTATCTGCTTTACATAAAGGACAAAAAGAATCTTTGTTGGATAGTCTCCTGGTGAGGAGATCTTTGGTAGGCAAGTTATTTTTAAAAATTCACCAAAGAAAGAAGATAATCTTAAAAGGGATCTTTAAGCGCTAGAGATTTCTCCATGCGACTTGCTTGGAGGCATGTGAAGCAACTCTTAGACAAGTTTGGTAGAGTTGTGAGTAAGAATTTTTAACCGAGAAGAGACCATTGAAGTTATTCTTCTAAATGATTTTATTAAGTTCGCCTTGAATGGAGGTTGTTCTATTGATTAGATCAGTCACTTTTTTAAGGCTAAGGAAGCCTAAGACTTTTGATTGCTCTACAGTAAATCTGTAAGGTAGGATAAAGCAATTGGCTTAGGGTCAGTTTCTTAGTGTGATATTGTGTCAATAAACGACCACAAAGGATCAAATAAAATTCAACTATTTTGACCACTTCAGAGTTGGGCATCTTTACCTTTGTTGTAGAATGCTTATGTATGACCAACTCAAATGGAGGAATTGGTATAATATTTTACAGTGAGAACTCTAGCAAACAGGTAATGTTTGTCAATGAGGAGACATCAGGCAACTTTTGAAAGTAGGCCTTTGAAAAGACTAGTTTTACAAATGGCAAGTATCAATTACAAATGGAAGTTTTCTAGTTTTCAGGTCATTATCCCATCAGAAGGATCTATTTCTTTTGTTAATATCTTCACATATAGCAAAGGGCATTTTAAAGACAAAAAAAGAGTAAAGAGAAATATAGGAGGGAGTAGATTTAATCAAAGTGAGTCTTCGCCCTATGTCACGTGAAGAACTTTAGGGCAAAAAAGAAATGGGGTAGCAAAAGGAAGAAGTTGAGGGTGAAATTAGAAATATAGAAGAAAGGAGAGAATTGTATTCATTTTCATAATTGCCTTTCCCTACCCTTGATTGGTGTTTTTAGGGTGGTAACGGCATTCTCAAAAAACTGATGGTTGTTAATACAGTTTTAACAAAACGTATCATTTCAAGTAAATGACAAACATCTCTGAACGTTGTCATTTGAACCTTATCTGACCCTCCCCCTTAAACGCGTTATTTCATTAAAACATTAAACTAAATGTTACATTTTACAATAATTAAGACTGAAACAGAAGTAAACAGAAATTAATAGAAATTTAAACATGACTGTTGTGTTGATCATTGCCTTTTATTCTATTTCATGACAAATACCCTCCCCTCGAAATTGATCATTGTCCTTAATGATCAAAAGATAAATACTTCTACTTGAAGTTGTTCCAATTCTCCCAAGTAGAGTCTTCTAGAAATGTGTCAGCCCAATCCACTTGAACCTCTGTTATAGCTTGATCCTTTTCCTTATCATTCTCCTCTCTAGAATATTAATTGGTTCCTTCAATATGACACCATCAGATCCTGTTAGGAGTAACATTAGTGAACCGATAGCTGAAACTATGTACTTCTTCAGTTGTAAGACATGGAAGGTTGAGTGTATTCGAGCTCTATGAGGCAACTGTAATCTGTAAGCTACCTTCCCCACCTTAGCTTCCACTAGATAAGGTTCAAAATATTTAGGTGAGAGCTTTTGGTTCTTAATCTTCCTCATCGAATGTTGCCTGTAAGGTTGAAGTCGCGGGTAGACTAAGTCTCCAACCTGAAATTCTCTATCAGACCTTTTTCTATCGACCATCTGCTTCATTCTTTCTTGAGTACGTTTTAAGTGAAACCTAAGTAGTTTCCTCATAGTTTGTCTATGTTGAAGGTTTCTGTCAAATTTCTCTACATTAGATGTTCCTACTAGATAGGGTAAATGAATTGGAGGCTCCTGTTCATAGAGTGAAAATAAGAGGTAGCTTGGATGGCAGAATAGTAGGTGGTGTTCTACCACCATTCTGCTAGTGGTAGCGAGGATACCAAATCAGAGGGTCTCTTTCCTGTCATACTTCGTAAATACCCCTACAAACATTTGTTTAGTATTTTAGTCTAGTCATCAGTTTGGGGTGGTAAGCTGTGGACAGGTGCAGTTTAGTTCTCAGGTGTTTGAAAAGCTATTGCCAAAACTGGCTTAGAAATACTCTATCTCTATCTAAAACAACTTATTCAGGCATGCCATGTAGCTTGTAAATTTGATTAAGATACTCACGTGCCACAGTCCATGCAATAATGGGGTGAAACAAAGCCAAGAAATGGCCATATTTGGTTAGTTAATAGATCATAACCAAAATGGTGGTTTTACCCTTAGATGTAGGTAAACCCTCCATGAAATCCATACTGATGGTTGCCCAACCTTTTTCTGTAATAGGAAGAGGTTGTAATAGCCCAAGTGATGCTAATTGATCGCTCATGTATCTTTGGCAGATGACATATTCTCTAATTCATTGTCTCACATCCTTATACAGTAAACTAGAAATCCTGTGTCTTGTGGCATGTAGCCCAAAGTGGCCTCCCACTGATCCTCCATGGAATAATTCAAATATAGTTCTTCTAAGGTTAATATCATTTCCCACTACTATTTTTCCTTTTCTCCTCAAGACAATACCATCCCAATAGTACTCAGAGTGACATTTAGGTTGTTGTTGGAGCTCCTAAATTAGCTGTTAAAGTTTGGCATCATTTATGCATGAGTTACTGATTTGGCCCCACAATTCAGACTGCATTATTGCTAGTACATTGAAAAAGTTAATGTTTCTATACACTAGCTATTCTAGACAATGCATCAACTACCATATTTTGAGCCCCATTCCTGTAGGAAATAATCATACCCTAACATTTTGGCTTTCCATTACTGCTAATATAGAGTGATTGATTGGTGATCAGATAAAAATCTCAAACTTTGATGGTTAATCTTAATCTAGAAATGCTTTCCTATCAAGTAGGGGTGCCATTTTTTTACTGCTAGCATCTCCTTGTCATAAATGGACAAAGTTTGGTAATACATCATTGAGAGCACAAAAATATCCTATCCCTATAAAATAATGAAAAGAATAGTATAAAGGAAGTAGGGTCAAATCCTCAGAAGTTGGATTTGTACAAATTCCTATTCCTCGAGATCCCAAATAGAGTCGTGCCCAAAAAAACATGTTTACCTGGAAAAAAATAAAAAAATAGAATTAAAAGTTTGGATGAATTAAGAATGCGTAAATTGAAATTGAAATTATAAAAATAAACAGAGTTGAGAGAATAGAGTTTTTTATGGAGAGATTCCAGCCTCCGGTTGTCTCGATCTTCCTTGAGTTCAATCCTCGACTTTTAAGTGATCCTTCTCGAACAGAATAAGCCAGTTATAGTAGAAGAGGACGCCTACAACCACTAGCTCCACTTAGATTTTAAACTTATGATTGAGAGAAACCTGACTCTAGCCAACTGTCGCTTCTGTGGGACCGTCTTACACTAAACTATCACTTTTCAATGGCGAATGTCACGCCATTTTTTCTCTTGGGCTCGATAACCACTGACGCTGTAAGCTAACGAACCGACTTACAACCTTCTCAAAATATACAAAGCGGATGCCTTTGTGCAAGATGAAAAGATTACTTTTAAAGGGACATAGACGAAAGCGTCAGTCCCATAATGTGGAGAAACGATGAATACTCGTTGAGAAGGTTAAGTGCGGATTCTAAGCCTTATGAACCCTTTTTGGAAAATTTCGAAAACTTTTGACTAGATGAATTTAGTGGCTCATGCTTTTTGGGAAAAAAGAAATAAACTTAATAAAAATAGAATTTTATTGAATAGAGAAAGGAACAAAGGCTAAGTTTTTGGAAGAGGGAGTGTTACAGAAAAATATGAGTGCAAATTTGTATTACTCCATCCCCTATTTATAGTACTCAGTAAACCTAGTCTACTCCTATCTAAATTCTAAAAGATAAATAAAGATAAATAGAGATAAAAGCTAAAATTAAATCTAAATAATAATCTTAACAATTATCCTAATATAATTAAAATTTAAATAGAGTTTTACGTTTATAAAATCTCTTCTTTGTAGTTTTATCCCCATGTCTTCCACACTTTGTATTTTCGACACCACTTCTTTCTTATTTTGCATTTTGGCCCATTTTATCTTTATATTCACACTTTTTCCCCTAAATTTTCTTTTGCCTTCGATTAGTCCCTACAAGATAAAAAAATAGAAATAGCTCAAATTAGTAGGATCATACTCAAAATAAATATGTAATTAATACATAAAATATGTCCTTCCAGAGTATTATCATTTGGTGTTTGATTCCTAGAGCCTTGTTGAAGAATGTCACAAGTTTTCCTTTTTGTTGTAAGATTGCCCCCATTCCCTGTCCATAGGCATCCGTTTCCATACAAAATGTTTCTTGAAAATCAAGTAAAACTAAGACTAGAGCTTGGCATATGGTTTCTTTAAACCGTTGGAAGGCCTGTTGTGTAAGATCAATCCATTGCCAATGAGTATCTTTTTTTAAAAGAGATGTGAGAGGTTTAGCCATAATTACATAGCCTTTGGTAAACCTCTTGTAGTAGCATGATAAGCTCAGAAACCCTCTTAGGTCCTTAACAGATTTAGGAGTAGGCCAATTGATGACACCTTCAACCTCAGACTGATCCATGCTAGTTGTTCGCTTATAAATAAGATATCCCAAATATTCGATCTAAGTAGTGCCAAAGCTACACTTACTCCTTTTTGCGAACAACTAATTGATTCTCAAAATTTTCAACACCTTCCCCAAGTGCATTATGTAATCTGACCAATTTTTAGAGTATATTAGGATGTCATCAAAGAACATCAAGACTGACCTCCTCAGCAACTATTTGAAGATGGCATTCATTAAAGCTTGGAAATTGAAAAGAGTATTGGTCAACCCAAAGGGCATTACCATATATTCATAGTGCCCATTATGTGTTTTAAAAGGTGTTTTATGAATGTCCTCCTCTCACATTCGAATCTGGTGATAATCAGACCTTAAATCTAACTTAGCAAAGTATATTGCTTGGCCTAACTCATCTAAGAGCTCTTCAAAGAAAAGTTTATTGTTTGGCCTAACTCATCTAGGAGCTCTTCAATTAGAGAAATAGAGAATTTGTCCTTGATAGTTAGTTAGTTGAGTTATCTGTAGTCTATGCACAATCTCTAACTACTATCATTCTTCTTTACCATTACAACTGGTGAAGCAAAAGGGTTGTTACTATCACGAATTACCCCAGTTTGTAGC
Source organism: Gossypium arboreum (assembly GCF_025698485.1). Taxonomy (NCBI): domain Eukaryota; kingdom Viridiplantae; phylum Streptophyta; class Magnoliopsida; order Malvales; family Malvaceae; genus Gossypium; species Gossypium arboreum. Next base: position 137,088,156 of record NC_069075.1, read on the forward strand.
ATTTCATGATTAAGATTTTCAATATCTGCTTTTTGCACTGCTGGATATCTATAAGGTCTTACTTTAATTACCTTACTCTCATCAATTAATGGAATTCTGTGGTCTTGCAGCTTGGTTGAGGGTAACCCCTTTGGTGTTTGAAATACATCATCAAAGTTTTCTAAGAGATTCACCATGTCAGAACTCATTTGAACAGGAGCAAAGGTTAATATTGTCTGAGCACTAGTTGCTAGTAACATTGGACAGGGTCCCTAGCTCATAAGTTCAAACATTTTGATAATTGTCCCTCAAATATGAGTTGTAACAAACCAAGAATAATGCTTTGAAAAGTACGGTTCTGACCATGATATTCAAATTGCATAGTCAAGAAGGAGAAGTTCCACATGATAGAACCTAGGGATAATAGCTACTGAATTCCCAAGACAAGATCACAACCCTTGACTAGCAAGATCATAAATTCAGTAGTGAAGTCATATCCTTGTGCTTTCCATTGGACAACTCGGCATAATCCTTGAGTAATCAATCTCACCTTATTAGCCACTATGACATGAAGCTGACTAAAGTGCTCCACTGGTAAGTCCAACCTCTTAACCAACTTAAAATCTAGAAAATTGTATGTGCTTCTTGAACCCACCAAAACAATGACATTGGAATGACCAATACTAGCTGAAAACTGCGTAGTGTTGTGTCCCTATGAACTTTGGAGAACGTGTAAGGATAAGAGAAGGGCAATGGGTTTCGTTTCTTGTTCTAACAGTTCCAACTATTTAGGACAATCTTGGAATTCTCCAAACACTGGACTTTTGCTTTGCCCCCTCATGATCTAAATTAGGTTCCATTACCAACTAATACAATTGAGACTTGGTACACTTATTACCTTGACTGTATTTGGATGCACACTAGAAATAAAGTCCTTTCTTTCTTCTCTCTTGTATTTCAGCTTGAGAAAAGGATTTGGTATAAAATTTATGTCCCGAGTTACTATTTTGAGGTCCACCAAATCCCACCAAGTTATTATAGTGTTGTTGCACCTTGGGAACAAGAATTAGGGCCCTGAGGTGACTTATCCCCCCACCTACATTCAAATTCTTCTTTGGGAACCCACTACGATTCATTCAACTTATCAAGCTAGTTGAAAGCCATCCACCAGTGTTTGAGGCTTGAACCGCCGTAGATATTGTCCTATCTCAAGTTTAAGATTGCAAGTGAAAACATTAAGAGCATAATCCTCAGTTAGGTGTAACTGATTAATTAAATTTAAAAAATGGTCATGGAAGTTGTCCACTGAACCCTGTTGCTTGAGCGAGACAAGTTCTAACATGGGGTCTAAGAAGGAGTTAGATCCAAAATGATCCCTCAACCCTCGAGCATATATCTCTCATGTCAATTTATACAATCCCCCTTGTCTTTGCACAAAAAAATGGGGCCAATTTAAGGCTTTACCCTCTAAATACAACATTACCATTCAAACATTGGTTTGCTTTTCTATATTTTCAGCTTCAAAAAACTGTTCTAACTTGGACCACCAACATTGATAATCTATCCCATCAAATCGTGGGCATTTTAGTCGAAAAGTTTTGTTGGCTGAGTCCACAAGACCAACTCGAGAAAGGTATTCATGTTTTCCAAATCTGACACAGGTGATAGTGCCAGTGGTTCTTTGGAAGGGAACCTAGAGGAGAGCCTCCCAAAATACCGTAACCCTAACTCTAACTACACTGGCAGAAGCATCCTGACCAAAATAGTGTTCAGACATAGTGGAGCTCAGTTTGAATCTCAACCTTTATGATTTCATGAAAGTCTTTTAGTCAAGAGTTAATCTTAGCATCAATCTGGCTAACCTCTAACTGCATCTGAGAGAGCTCGTATTGCAACATGCCCATCTCTTTTTGTAACCTTGTGGTGACTCCATCATTGGCCATGAGAATCGACTGCAGCTTTGATACCTTTTTCACGTGAATAAATTTAGGGCAAAAGAGAAATAGGGTGGCAAGAGGAAGAGAAGAAGTTGAGAGAGAAATCAGAAAGATAGTAGAAAGAATAAAACTGTATTCATTCTCATAAATGTCTTCCCCTACCCTTGATTGGTGTTTTTAGGGTGGTAACGGCTTTATCAAACAACTAACAGTTGTCAATACAGGTGTAACAAAACGTACCATTTCAAGTAAATGACAAAACATCCCTAAACGTTTTCATTTGAATCCTATCTAAGCCTTCCCCCTTAAACGTATCATTTCATTAAAGCATTAAACTAAACATTGCGTTTTACAGTAATTAATACTAAAATAGAAATTTAAACATGATTGTTGTGTTGACCGTTGCCCTTAATTCCATTCCATGACACCCTGATGAAAGACACTTAGATTTACAAGAAGCCAAATTTGTGTTTATCTTGTCTAGCAAATTGTTAAAGAATTCCATCTTTTTACGAATTTCCCCAGCTCAAAATCAAGATATTTTCCAAGGTCGTCGACTCTTTTTGCATTAAGACTACCACTAAACCATCTTCTTGCTTGAATATTCATAGAGGAATTGAGGAATAGCTCTAACTTTTCAAATTTGATTTGGAAGCCTGAGAGGGAACAAACTTGAAAAGACGAGCTTTGAGGTTTCTGCACGCTTGAACACTAACATTGAAGAAGATATAACAATCGTCAAGAAAGAGAAGGTAGGAGTGTTCAATCGGTTAACCGAACCAAACTAGGATTAACAAAATTAACCAAATTTTTTAAACTTTTAAACCTTTAACCGTTAACCGAATTGAATTTTTTTCAAAAAAAAAATTAACCAAACTGAATTATTTTGGTTAATTTGGTCGGTTAATCGAATTAACCAAAATTTTTATATTTTTTTTTTGGTTAAATCAAGTATAAAACATATAAAAATAATAATAATTCTGTTAAATCACTTAATATTTAATCACCAAACAAAATATCACTCCGAAAAAATAAACAAAACCCGAAAAAATAAATGGAAAAAGGGACCAAAGTCTGAAAAGAAGCAAAGCAAAAGGGTGACATCGGAGAGAGAAAAGAGTGTTTTGTTTGTAGAAGAATGCATGCAAGCAAGCAAGATGGAATAAAATAAAAAAATAAAAGGGAGAGTGAGAGTGAGAGGGTAACATGTATGAATGATGATGGGTTTGTTGTTTATATCAGATACATCAACCTGATTTTGCTGATATAATGAAATATCTTCCTCTCTCTTTTGCTCAAAGGCGCAAATCTCCATGAATTGATGATAAAGAATGAAGATGAATGAGAATGAATTTCAATTTACAGATTAGTGATTAGGGTTATAGCATTGGGGATTTTTTGTGTTATTTTTTATTTTAGGTTAGGGATTTTCGGGTTGGGTTAAGGTTACTGGGTTAGGGTTAGTAGGTTATGAATTTTTAATATTGAATTGGGTTTATTGGGTCGACTGGTGGTTGGAACTTGGATGGGCAGTGAACTAGCTAAACTTAATATATATATATATATATATATATATATAATATTAGTTTTTTGAAAATTTGGTTAATTATTTGATTTCGAATTAAATTAATCGATAATCAAACTTTTAAAAAATCATTAACCGATCGATTAACTAAATTAGTTCAGTTTGGTCAGTTAATTCGGGTTTAACTGAAATTTGAACACCTCTAAGAGGAGGTAATTGATGGGTGAAGCATTTCTAGAGATCTTAATTCCTTGGATAGATCCATTGTTCTTTGCTTCTTGGAGCAGATGGGAGAGAACATTAATGCAAATGACAAACAAAAAAGGATATAGGGGGTCTCCCTCCCCGAATCTCCTTTGGGGGAGAAGTTTCTGGATGGTGAGTCATTTACCAGTACTTGATAGGACACAGTGGAAATACATTGCTTTATGATATTGATCCAATGATGATGGAATCACATAGAAGACTGAAAGAAGAAAATCCCAGTTAATTCTATCAAAAGCGTTGCTCATATCAATTTTGAAAGGTGCTCTTCCCTTGGTTTTCTTTTTGAGAGAGTGAAGGATTTCAAAAACCAAAATGATGTTATAAAAAATGAGCCACCCAAGAAAAAGGCATTTAAATGGACTCTTTTTTTTTTTCAAATAATATTTAAAGCTTTAATATGATTTAAGTTATTAAAAGAAATAGAGAAATCATTCCAGTATTTTCAGAGAGAATTTATAAAATGTAATTCAATGATTCCTCTGTGACCATAAATTTAGATGATAAGAAACATTTGCTCACTTACAATTAGATGACAAAATCCAAACCTCAATGCCTTTGCTGCAAATGGAACAACATGGATAATAAAGTAAATCGTAACAGGGCGAGTTCTCTTTAGAAGACGTGTATAGAACAATTTTAATAATTGTTTACGCAATTTATATAAAATTATCATTAGTGAAATTGTAAATTTACACCATAAGATAAACCCTAAAATCTTCCAACTTTTATATGAATTAAAAGGGCAAAATTACCAATTTACCTACTTGTGTGATAAAATTGTGTAATCTTCTCTTTGAAAAGAATAAAATTAATACACATTTATAACAACTTTAAAGCAATAGTGGATTTGGCAACATCCATCCCTTCCTCGAATACCATCCTTACTTTTTATGCATTTTCATGTTTCAGTTCGTATGAAAAACAGACGAACCAACAAAATAGCAGTGGACAATCTTCATCCAATATTGAAAAATAAACGCGAAAAATCGAAAGCCGAAAACAGAATTATTCACTAATCTTTCCACATTTCGGAGAGCTGACATACAAACCCTAGTAATACTAACACATTGTATATGGGGAAAAAGGTTGAGCTATCCATATCTCAGGTCCGTCTTCAGCCACATCGATCAAGCACCTCTATTACTGTCTGAGAGATGGTGAAGAATCCTTTGCCAGCAACTTCTTAATCATGAAGTGCGTGCAACAGCCGCCAATGAAAAGCAATAATCAATTTGCTTTGATGCTAATTCCAGTGTGACGATGAAGTAATGCAATTGTTTATCCTTCTAATGTTTTCTCAAGAATGATGCACCAGTTTGATTTGTCATAAAACTTATCAACAATCACAGCATTATCCATTCCCGATACCAACCTGCATAAATTATGTAAAATAAATTAACAAAAAATCTTCATCTACAGATGTAAATGACAGGAGGTAATTTCCATTCCAATCATCAAACCGCAACATCATACTCTAAAAGCAACCAAAAACGAAAAACAGATTTTATGAAGATAAAAGTAGAGGCTTGCACATGTTCTCTCTTAACCTAGATCATATAAATTCCTTTGACATCAAATCCAAAGGCAATTATATCGACTGTTGTAAACCATTTACATCCCCTCGTTGCCAAAATAACATTTACACCAAGTAACAAATGGAAAAAACATAATTTCATATATGTATCTTAAGTTCATGGTAAGCAACTTGGTCTTCTCATTTATATCTTTAAATAGTGTAAATGTGTAATAAAATAGATGATTGCTAACTTTCCACTATGATATCATGTCCAGTTAGTTTACTAAAAATAAAGTGTATTCAAAATGACAGTTAGCTAGGTAAAAGTTTTCAGCACATATCATATATCTAAAATCACAAACCACAGTCATACCATTTTTGGGTAGCCAATTGAACGAGGCTCGTTCCATGTGCAGCCCGAACATTGGATAATATGTTGATAAATAAATGGATATATAGAACTGCAAACGTTTACAAAGACAATATGCATACCTCTCAAGCTCGCCTTCACCGAACACATGGTAATATCTGTTGTACACTACAGCACCCTTCTTATCATCTTTCTTTGCCAAACCATTTGCTAGAGCACCAGCAGAGGCACCACTAACTTCAGCACGGTGATAAGGTAAGTGCCAAGGGACAAAATATTCCTGCTGACTCTTTCCATCTCTAGAAACCATTGAATCATCTTCATTTTGGGGGGTTGAGCATGATGATTGTTGCATATTCTCAGTTAAACTCACTCTAGAATCTTTTGGATGCCCACCCAAACCATTTTCCTCAGTTTCAGGAATGCTTTCTAGAGTGAAGGATGAAGAGCCACGAACACAAGGACTACCTGGTCCTATCCACTCTTCTAAATACCTTTCTGTAAGTGGAGTCCATTTGGTAAGTAATGACTTATCCTCTTGTTCAACAGCCCAAACGGTTATTAGAACTAGGCCACCCTTTTTAACAACTCGCACTAATTCTTCAATCGCTTTCTTTCTCCTATTCTCTGTACTTAAGTGATGTAACACAGCAATAGAGATTGCTGCATCACCAAAATTAGTTCTGTAAGGAAGATTAACAGCATCTGCAACCAAAACTTCATGCCCTCTATTAGCACATATTTTGATAAGGGAAGGACTTATATCACATCCTATAAAATAGCAGCTAGAATTTAAACCTAGATATTTCCCATTTCCACATCCTGCATCTAAGATAAGTGAACCAGTAGGCAAAGATTCCAAGAAAGCAGCAACCTTCGGCCACTTGGCAAAGCGGGTGGAACTAAAATGGGGGGCAATAGCATCATAAACATGATGAACATATTTCTTTTCTATTTCAGGGGTAGATTTCACACTTATAGATGAACACTTACGGTCCTCACTTACAGAGGAAGATGGTTGGATTCTGGGTTCAGTATCAGGTGCAAGAGTACACATAGGAGAAGCATCTTTTACTTTGATTTCTTTCATACTGCTAGAAATTACTGAATAACCAAGTCCACAGATACAATCAAGGAATAGAGTGCTTTTACTCCAAAATTGATGAACGTATATACCAGCTCTAAGAGATTTAAAAATCATCAGTCTTGAGCATGGTGCCTAAGAAGTTTGACCTACACAGAAACCATACATCATAACACATAGTTAAAAATGTAAGGAACAGCATGAACTGTCAACACAGTTTTATACTTTTTCAAATCATAGAACATTTCACATCGCTGATCTGTTATCTACAGAATGGAATTATGACACATTATTAAAGGCAAGAGAAATGTGATGGTTCTGAAATAATAGTAGAAATACACTAGAATACAGACCCTATAAGAATGTAAGAAACGGCATGAACTGTCAACACAGTTTTATACTTACAAACCTTAAAAGAAAATTAGGATATGTTGCTCGGACACGCCTGAAAGTCGGCCACACTGGAACTGCTATTGGCTTTTGAAGAAGTCGTGGTGGCCGATCAGAAGAAAAGCACAGGAAAAGAAGAAAAATTGAAGCTGTGCGCCTGAAAGAAAAGAGACAAGGAGAAGAAAAGAAACTAGGGCACAGTTGTATGGGCTGAGGATTTATGGGCTTTGGTTTGGGCTGTTTATCCTGATATTTGGATTTTAATTGAATAATGAGAAATTAGCTCAAATAAATTTCAATTTGTGTAATAAAAGAATAAATTATATAACAAAATAAATTTCAAAATTCCTTCATCAAATATGTAATATTTAATTTCAAGTGTTACAAACTCAAAATTAATATTTTTAAATGACTTAAACAATTCACAAAAAAAAATTTAGGTATCTCCAATACCTTTTAAAAGTGTTTCTCTAAACAAAACTGAGGGTTAGAGAACAGCAGAAAAAGACTGTGTTAGTTGAAAGCCCAAGAATCGATGAGTACTACTAATAGAATAACGTCGGTAACAAATTTGATAAAATTTATTGTTATAGATAAAAAATAATTTATTGGATGGGAGGTGTGTTTATCTCCGGTGAGGATAAAAACAGCGATGGCGGTGAGATTAGTTACTGTAGCAGTGAGATTAGAAACAATGGTGGAGTGTGTGTTTGGATTCAAATACAATTGTAACGGTGAGATAAGAATAAAAAATAGCTATTAAAGACATCATATTAGAATTGCTATATAATATAAGTTTTAAAATTATTTTACTTTTATAAAATTATTAAAATGTATCTTGTAATATTTTATTATAAATATTTTAATGAATTATATAATCAATTTAAATTATTTATTAGATAAAAGATAATTATTTTTAATTTTTATAGTTAAATATTCTTTTATAACAATGATAAATATTATTTTCACAAATAGTAACATTATACTTGGATCAAATTTTGAAGCATCTAAACGGATGATTTTAATAAAAAAAAAGTAACATAAGATATAACAAGTTTCATTATTACTAGATATTAGGTTATGATACAAAATGTTTTTACAAATATGGATTCATTAAACTAGTTGCAATGGTTTCCCTTAACATCGCGATTTCAAGGTCACTTTTACTGTTAGAAGAACTCGATTCACCTCTATCAAAATGGCCTGAAGAGGTTGGCATGTTGGGTATATTTTCAAATTGTCGAAAATCCTCATTATTTGACCAACCATGTCTTCGAATGCAATTATGCAAAACTATTGTTGCAATAACTATTAAAACTTGCTTGTTGAATGAATAACTTGGAATATCTCTTAATATTGGCCATTTTTTTTCCATATTCCAAATGTTCGTTCAATTACAGAGCGTAATGAAGAATGGGCATGATTAAAGATTTCTTTTTTTTTTCAGATAATCGATGATTACCTCGGCGAAAATCAGGTAAATGATATCATTCCCCCTATATGGACCTAAAAAACCTGCCATTTGTGGATATCCTGAATCCACAAGATAATATTTTCCAACAAAAAAGTAAAATATAATATCAAGTTTAAAAATAAATTAAAAATTTTAATATTGTTTTTATGTAAAGATTAATTAAAAATTAAAGTTCAACCTGGTAGAGGGTGTGGAAACTTTAATTCTTGTTTTCTAAGTGCTTGCAAAAAAATTCTACTGTCATGTGTTGTTCCTTCCCAACCAGGAAGTACAAAAATAAAGCACATGTTGAAGTGACAAGCTGCCATAATACTTTGAGTTGGTTCGCTTTTCTGTCCGATAAAAGGTATTTGACAAAAAGGCGAAATGAATGTTTTTATGTGTCTTTGGTTCACCTTTCTGTCCGATATAAGGTATTTGACAATAAGGCGAAATGCATGCTTTTATATGTGTTCTATCTATGGCCCCAATACAATCCTTTAAAATAAATACAAGTACTAAGATAAAAGTTAGAAATAATTTATATTTTTAAAATATAAAGATTGTAATAGCCTAAATTCAAGGTTATCGAAACAATGGTTTCGTAACCACAAATCCGATTTAAAGAGAAATTTATTTTAATATTTTTGTATGAATATTGATATGATAAGAAAATCATATGAAAATATCGATAGAAAAATTTTACTGATTTAGTGGTTAGTTAGAAAACGAAATTATTGAAGAAATTGGGTAAAAACAAGGTATCAAGACCTCGATCTCATAAAACCTAGTTGGAAATATTTTTATAAATATTTATGAAATTTTAGTAATGTGGTATTAAAACTTTGTTAGGAAATTTTAATGTTTGGGTAGTCAATTAAATGAAAAGGACTAAATTGGAAAAGGTGTAAAAGTGGATAGGATGATTAAAGAGCTTAAGTGTCTAATGAGAAAGGATTTAAAAGGAAATTAGATCCAAAATTTATTTGGGCTGGACGGAAAGGACATGAAATCAGCAAGAAAATGGATGATTTAAGGGAAAAATTAGAATATTTCATAATTAATTAAATAAATTAGGATTAATATGAAAATATCTAGATTTCTTGTGATTTCTCTTCATTCTCATCAGCCAAAACGCCATAGGAGGGGTTCTTTCATCTGGTATTTCATAATTTTTTCACCAAGTGAGTTAATCCTTGCCTTTTTATTATAATTTTTGTGTTTTTAATACTGTTACAACTAGGTCCTACTATTAAATTCATTAGTTTTTTTATTTCATGGATGAAATTGAAAGTCACCATGGTTGAGTGCTGTAATTTTATGATGAAATAGCATGAAATTGAAGCTTTAATTTGTTTATGAGATGATTTTATTAGATAATTTCAATAGAAATTTATTTTTAGGACCTAATTGTGAAAATGTTTGGAATTAAAGTCTAGTGCTGAAATTCTGATTCCCAAAGGTTATAAAGTAGTTTAAAGTGATAGAATAAAGTGTTAATTGAGAAAAATCAGCTCAATTGATAGGCTAATTGAGTAGGAACGAAATTATTATTTATTAAAAGCTTAGGGGAAAAATGGTAATAAACATCTTGCACTAAAACAGTTTTGGACAGCAGCAGTAGACTAAATTTGAAAAATCACCATAAATTGTGGAAATTGAATTAGAAGATGAAAAAAATATGGAATTAGATCTTATTGAGTATAGTTTCTCATAGAAGAAACGGTGTATGCAATGGAGTTTTAAATCATGAGATATAATAAATTTTGTGAGATAAGGTCAGAATGAATTCGGGTTCCCCTATTCTGAATTTAAAAAATCATCAAAAATTTAAGAAAAGTAATTATGGGCTTAAATTTATATGTTTAGAAAACGAGAACATCATTTGAATCTTGTATGAGGAGATAATTAATTTTTAGTGAAGAAGGGTCGGAACTGTCAGACAGCAGAACAGGGGCGAATTTAAACAATAAACTGTACTTATTCGTTAAACCAAAAATTCTAAAAATTTTATGGAAAGAAGATACGTGAGTTTAGTTTCAGGGAAAATTAGGGGATCTTAATTTGGAGTTCTGTAGCTTAAAATATAAATAATTTAGTGACTACGACTCAAATAGACAGCTTTGAATGAACTATAAATAATAGTGGAATTGTAGCGAATGTTACATATGAAGATGAAATGTATTAAATTTATGATTAAATTTATTTATTTAGATCCAAAAAGTCAAATACGAAGCTAGATCAAGAAAAAGAAAAAGTTCAGAATTAAAAGATTTTTGCATACGAACAAGTATCGAGGTAAGTTCATGTAACTTGAATTATATTCTTAAATGCTTGAAATGTATGTTATTGATGTGAATATGATTTGAATGTTAATTGTATGAAAATTGATGAAACATTGATATATTTGATAAAAGGGGAAGAAATATCAGTTGAATAAAAGGAAAATTCGATGGATCTCTGAAAAGGAATTGACAGTAAAAAGGATCTAGCCCGGACGGGTGATCCTATCCTGATATAGCCCTCCCGAAGAATATGTGTAAAATGGACTTAGCCCGGACGGGTAATCCGAATTAGGGTCTGAATTTAGCTTGGACTGGTAATTCAGGTCCAAGCTCATTAGAGTTATTGCCGTTGCAGGGATTTAGCTTGGACTGGTAATCCCGCTGTAAGAATGAGGTTCGCGGGAATGTGCTCTCTGAAATGGAAATGTGCACACATGAATATGAATTGACGGACCCGGATTTGTACACTAAAGTCTACCCTTGAAAATCTATCGAAATTCTGAGAAATTCAACGGGATAAATATGGAAAAATAACAAGGGAATGGAAATCATGGTATTGATGAACTCATCAATCATGGTATATATTATTGATACATGGAAATTATTGGACTAACTTGAATACTGAGTTTGTGCATGTTAGGGTAATAATGCATTGAATGGATATATGAATGTTATTTCATTGTATTGAAAATATTAGGTAAGTATAATTCTTGTTACATGAGCTTACTAGGCACAAAGTGTTTACCTTGTTTTTCTTTTTCCTCTGTTTTATAGTGTTAAGAGCTCGGAGGTCGGATTCGGTCGGAGACACATCACACTATCAACCTCAAGATTTCGGTATATAAAGAAACTTTATTTTGGAAATCAATGGCATGTATAAGCTAATAAAGTAAATGTTAATGTGAAATGATTGTAAGGTCAGCCATTGGTATGGCTAACAAATCTTGATTCTGCTATATGATGAGGTTATCTTATAAATATGCATGAATCTATCTTGAAAATATGTTGAATTGGATTGGTTGATGTGGATTGGTCTCGGTTTAAAATTGCAGGGAAGGTTAGATATCTATAAAGGGGTTATATTGAGTTTAAAAAAATTAATTCGTAAACTCCGGTAATACCTCGTGCCCTATTCCGGCAACTAAAACGGATAGGGGCGTTACATTTTTTGATATCAGAACTATAGTTTATCCGGTTCTAAGACCGATGTAGCAAATATGAGATTAGCTATTCATGCCATTTAAATTATTATTGATAATATGATATCTCCTGACCATTTAAACGTTTTTTTCTTATAGTAAATGCCTGCCGATTGAGCTTAATCCGAGGAAGCCGGGAGTTATGCTCCAGCTCCAGAATAGGTACAGAGGGCAACAAATCGGTATTTGAATATGAGAGAGAATTTGTTCGGTTGAGTAAATATGCTCGGGAATGGGTACAGTCAGAAGCCGAAATGTGCAAACCATTCGAAGAAGGGTTGAATAAAGAGATTAAGCTACTGATCGAAATTCTTGAAGTTTGAGAGTTTGCTACATTGGTAGAGAGAACTTATAAAGCAGAAGAATTGAGCAAAGAGAAGAAAAAAGGTGAGAGGGAAGCTCGAATTTTTAATAAAAGACTGATGGAAAAATCCTAGTTTTCTGCTTCAAAGAAATTGAAGAAATACCAGGATCGTTCTACCTCAGCCACTGGGTATTCGGGTAGAGAGCGAGGTTCTCAACGCACTAATCTAAGACCTTCCACTCCATCAGTGACCAGTTTTGGCAGTGTTGGTACCCCTAAGCCGAGATGCCAGAATTGTAATAAAACTCATTTTGGAGAATGCCTACTGAAAAGTGGGGCTTGTTACCGATGCGATTCATTTGATCATTTCCTCAGAGATTGTCCAGAAAGGGATGAAAAAGAAGCTGAACAGACACCGAAGCCAATTAATCAGTTTCTAAGGGTAGACCATCTCGACCATCCGGTAATGTCAGTGGTAGCCAAAGAGCTACAAAAGATACTGCAGGCAAGCTTGAGGCACGAGCACCTGCTAGGACATATGCCATTCGTGTCAGAGAAGATGCCTCAACACCTGATGTTATTACTGGTACATTTTCTTTACTTGACACTAATATTACTGCATTAATTAATCCTGGTTCTACACATTCATATATATGTATAAAGCTTGTATGTGTTAAAGATTTATCTATTGAACTTATTGAATTTGTGATTAAAGTGTCGAACCCCCTGGGCCAATCTGTTTTGGTGGATAAAATTTGTAAAAATTGTCCGCTGATGGTAAGAGGTTATTGTTTCCTGGCTGATTTGATGTTACTGTCGTTTGATGAATTTGACATGATATTTGGCATGGATTGGCTAACCCAGCATGATGCAATAGTAAATTGTAGACAGAAATATATTGTGCCAAAATGTTAGAATGGTGAGTTACTCCGAGTTAAATCTGATCAGATAGAGGGGTTATCTGATGTGATTTCAGTGATAGCAGCACAAAGATATGTCAAAAAAGGGTAGGATGCTTACTTGGCTTATGTACTAGACACCAAGGAATTTGAGTTGAAAATTCAGGCAGTGACAGTGGTATGTGAATTTTTTGATGTGTTTCCAGAGGAATTATCAGGGTTGCCACCAGAAAGAGAAGTAGAATTTTCTATAGATTTGATTCCGAAAACTACTCCGATTTCCATAGCTCCGTACCGGATGGCTCCTACAGAACTAAAGGAGCTAAAGACACAGTTACAGGAACTTGTTAATAAGGGTTTTATTCGACCGAGACATTTATCTTAGGGTGCTCCGGTTTTATTTGTGAAAAAGAAAGACGAGTCTTTAAGACTATGTATCGACTACCGGCAGCTTAATAAAGTAACCATAAAGAATAAATACCCATTACTCCGAATTGATGATTTATTTGATCAGCTGAAAGGTGCTACAGTGTTTTCAAAGATTGATCTCCGATCAAGTTATTATCAGCTACGAGTAAAGGAGTCAGATGTGCCAAAAACAGCCTTCAGAACCAGGTACGGGCATTATGAGTTTCTGGTTATTCCGTTTGGGCTAACTAATGCACCTGCAGTATTCATGGATTTAATGAACCGGATATTCAAACCGTACTTAGACAGATTTGTGGTAGTATTCATTGATGATATTCTAGTCTATTCTCGACATGAAAATGAGCATGCAGAATATTTGAGAATAGTGTTGCAAATTCTGCGTGACAAGAAGCTTTATGCTAAATTCAGTAAATGTGAATTTTGGCTTCAAGAAGTGGGTTTTCTCGAACATATTGTATCCGCCGAAGGAATCAAGGTAGATCTGAGTAAAATCTCAGCTATTTTCAATTGGAGTCCACCGAAGAATGTATCTGAAGTTAGAAGTTTCTTGGGTTTAGCTGGTTATTATCGGAGATTTGTACAGGGGTTCTCTATGATAGCTTCTCCAATGACTTGATTATTACAGAAAGATGTAAAGTTTGAGTGGACTGATGAATGTCAGTAGAGTTTCAACCGATTGAAAGATCTATTAACGAAAGCACCTGTATTAGTGCAGCCTGAACCGGGTAAGGAATTTGTTATTTACAGTGATGCCTCATTAAATGGTTTAGGTTGTGTCTTGATACAAGAAGGTAAAGTAATAGCCTATGCTTCAAGACAACTTAAGCCACATGAAAAAAATTACCCAGTACATGATCTTGAATTAGCTATTATTGTATTTGCACTAAATATATGGCGGCATTACTTTTACGGTGAGAAATGTCATATTCATACTGATCATAAAAGCTTGAAATATCTGATGACGCAAAAAGGTTTGAATTTAAGACAGCACAAATGGCTTCAACTGATAAAGGACTATGATTTGATTATTGATTACCATCTAGGTAAGGCTAATGTTGTAGCTGATGCTTTGAGCCGAAAATCTCTGTTTGCTTTATGAGCTGTAAATACCCGGTTGTCACTGACTAATGATGGTTCAATCATAGTTGAATTGAGAGCTAAACCGACATTTTTGCAGCACATATGTGAAGCTTAGAAGAATGATGAGAAGTTACAGGTTAAATGGGTACAATGTGAGTCAAGTACTGATTCTGAATTTTAGGTTGGGATTGATAGTTGTTTGTTATTCAGATGTAGGGTGTGTAAACCTCAGAATTCAGAGCTCATACAGAAGATTTTACATGAGGCTCATAGCGGTATTATGTCTGTACATCCGGGGAGTAATAAAATATATAATGATTTGAAAAAGATGTACTGATGGTCAGGTATGAAACGTGATATCTCTGAGTTTGTATCAAGGTGTTTGATATGTCAGCAAGTTAAAGCTAAACATCAGGTACTTTCGGGGTTACTTCAGCTAATCACTATATCGGAATGGAAATGGAAAAGAATCACTGTGGATTTTGTATCGGGGTTATCGTTGTCTCTGAGAAAAAAAGATGCCATTTGGGTGATTGTTGACTGATTGACAAAGTCAGCGCACTTTATTCCGGTACGTATGGATTATTCTTTAGATAAACTAGCTGAATTGTACATATCTGAGATTGTCAGGCTACATGGAGTGTCTATCTCTATTATATCGGATAGAGATCCCCGATTTACGTCTTTTTTTGGGACAAATTGCAAGAAGCTCTAGGTACTCAGTTGTATTTCAGTACTACATTTCATCTTCTGATAGATGGCAAATCTGAGAGTGTAATTCAAGTATTGGAAGATATGCTCCGATGTTGTATACTAGAGTTTGAAGGTAATTGGGAAAGATATCTACCTTTGATTGAATTTGCTTACAATAACAATTATCAGTCCAGTATTAAAATGACTCCGTATGAAGCTTTGTATGGTAGAAAATGTAGAATATCGTTGTATTGGACAGAGCTCAGTGAAAAGAAGATACATGGGGTTGATTTGATCCGGGAAACAGAAGAAAAAGTAAAGGTTATTTGGGATAGTCTAAAATCAGCTTCCGATCGTAAAAAATCATATGTCGATCTTAAACGAAAAAGATTGAATTTCAGGTCAGTGACAAGGTATTCCTGAAAGTGTCTCCTTGGAAGAAAATTCTTCGGTTCTGTCGAAAGGGTAAATTGAGTCCAAGATTTATCGGGTTATATGGAATCATAGAAAGAATTGGACCAGTCGCTTATCGATTGGCATTACCACTGGAACTTGATAGAATCCATAATGTTTTTCATGTGTCTATGCTACGATGGTATCGATCGGATCCTTCGCATGTTATTTCTCCGACAAAAGTATAGATTCAGCTGAATATGAGTTACACTGAAGAACCAATTAAGATTTTGGCTCGAAAGACAAAAGAGCTTAGAAAAAAAAAGATAAATTTGGTGAAAGTATTATGGAAAAAGCATGGGATTGAGGAAGCGACATTGGAACCGGAGGAGACAATAAGGAAACATTACCCGAACCTATTTCCTGGTAAGATTTTTGAGGACGAAAATCCTTAAAAAGTGGGAAGAGTTGTAATGGCCTAAATTCAAGGTTATTAGAACAGTGATTTCATAACCACAAATCCAATTTAAAGAGAAATTTATTTTATTATTTTTGCATGAATATTGATATGATACGAAAATCGTATGAAAATATCGATAGAAAAATTTTACCGATTTAGTGGTTAGTTAGAAAAATTATTAAAGAAATTTGGTTAAAACAAGGTATCAAGACCTCGATCTCGTAAAACCGAGTTGGAAATATTTTTATAAATATTTATGAAATTTTAGTAATGTGGTATTAAAATTTTGTTAGGAAATTTTAATGTTTGGGTAGTCAATTAAATAAAAAGGACTAAATTAGAAAAGGTATAAAAGTTGCTGGGATGATTAAATAGCTTAATTTTCTAATGAGAAAGGATTTAAAAGGCAATTAGACCTAAAATTTATTTCGGCTGGACGACAAGGGCATGAAATCAGCAAGAAAATGGACGATTTAAGGGTAAAATTGGAATATTGCATAATTAACTAAAAAAAATTAGGACTAGTATGGAAATATCTAGATTTCTTGTGATTTCTCTTCATTCTCATCAGCCAAAACGCCATAGGAGGGGTACTTTAAGTTGTAATTTCATAATTGTTTCACCAAGTGAGTTAATCCTTCCCTTTTTCTCATAATTTTTGTGTTTTTAATACTGTTACAACTAGGTCCTACTATTAAATTCATTAGTTTTTTTTATTTCATGGATGAAATTGAAAGTCACCATGGTTGAGTGCTGTAAGTTTATGATGACATATCATGAAATTGAAGCTTTAATTTATTTATGAGATGATTTTATTAGGTAATTTCAATAGAAATTGATTTTTAGGACCTAATTGTGAAAATGTTTGGAATTAAAGTCTAGTGTTGAAATTCTGATTCCCAAAAGTTATAAAGTAGTTTAAAGTGATAGAATAAAGTGTTAATTGAGAAAAATCAGCTCAATTGAGAGGCTAATTGAGTAGGGACGAAATTATTATTTATTAAAAGCTTAGGGGAAAAATGGTAATAAATATCTTGCACTAAAACAGTTTTGGACAGCAGCAGTAGACTAACTTTGAAAAATCACTATAAATTTTGAAAATTGAATTAGAAGCTGAAAAAAATATGGAATTAAATCTTATTGAGTCTAGTTTCTCATAAAAGAAACAGTATATGCAATGGAATTTCAAATCATCAGATATAATAAATTTTGTGAGACAAGGTCAGAATGAATTCGGGTTCCCCTATTCTAACTTTGGAAAATCATCAAAAATTAAAGAAAAATAATTATGGGCTTAAATTTATATGTTTATAATCCTGAATGAGTCTATTTTTAATAGAAATAAACAGGAACATCATTCGAATCTTGTCTGAGGAGATATTTAATTTTTAGTGAAGAAGGGTCGAAACTGTAGCTTAAAATGTACTTATTGGTTAAACCAAAAATTCTGAATATTTTATGGTAAGAAGATACATGAGTCTAGTCTCAGCTAAAATTAGAAGATCTTAATTTGGAGTTCTGTAGCTTAAAATATAAATAATTTAGTGACTATGACTCAAGTAGACAGCTTTGAATGAACTATAAATAATAGTGGAATTGTAGAGAATGTTACATATGAAGATGAAATATATTAAATTGATGATTAAATTTATTTATTTAGATCTAGAAAATTCAAATACGAAGCTAGATCGAGGAGAAAAAAAAAGTTCGGGATTAGTAGATTTTTGTATACGAACAATTATCGAGGTAAGTTCGTATAACTTGAATTATATTCTTAAATGCTTAAAATGTATGTTATTGATGTGAATATGATTTGAATGTTCATCGTATGAAAATTGATGAAACGTTGATATATTTGATAAAAGGGGAAGAAATCCCAGTTGAATGAAAGGAAAATTCGATGGATCTCTAAAAAGGAATTGATGGTAAAAAGGATCTATCCCGGACGGGTGATCCTATCCTGATATAGCCCTCCCGAAAAATATGTGTACAATGAACTTAGCCCGGACGGGTAATCCGAATTAGGGTCTGAATTTAGCCTGGACTAATAATTCAAATCCAAGCTCATTAGAGTAATTGTCGTTGCAGGGGATTTAGCCTAGACCGGTAATCCTGACAATACTTTATGAGTTTATATTACAAAGGATTTATCCTGGACTGGTAATCTCACTGTAAGAATGAGGTTCGCGGTAGTGTGCTCTCTGAAATGGAAATCTGCTCACATGAACATAAATTAACGGACCGGGATTTGTACACTAAAGTGTACCCCTGAAAATCCATCGAAATTTCGATAAATTCAACGGGATAAATATGGAAAAATAACAAGGGAATGGAAATCATGGTATTGATGAACTTATCAATCATGGTATATATTATTGATACATGGAAATTATTGGACTAACTTGAATGTTGAGTTTGTGCATGTTAGGGTAATAATGCATTGAATGGATATATGAATGTTATTGCATTGTATTGAAAATATTAGGTAAGTATAATTCTTGTTACATGAGCTTACTAAGCACAACGTGCTTACCCTATTTCCCTTTTTCATTTGTTTTATAGTGTTAAGAGCTCGGAGGTTAGATTCGATCAGAGACACATCACACTATCAACCTCAAGATTTCTGTATATAAAGAAACTTTATTTTGGAAATCAATGGCATGTATAAGCTAATAAAGTAAATGTTAATGTGAAATGATTGTAAGGTCAGCCATTGGTATGGTCAACAAATCTTGATTTTTGTATATGATGAGGTTATCTTATAAATATGCATGAATATATCTTGAAAATGTGTTGAATTGGATTGGTTGATGTGGATTGGTCTCGGTTTAAAATTGTAGGGAAGGTTAGATATCTATAAAGGGGTTATATCGAGTTAAAAAAATTAATTTGTAAACTCCAGTAATGCCTCGTACCCTATTCCGGCAACGAATACGGGTAGGGGGTGTTATAAAGATTGTGTAAATTTTACCTTAAAGTGAGGCCAATATCTTGTATCATGTCGAGTATGGTTCAGTACTTCCTCGAATTGACCTTCAGTGGGTTTAATCGTGCCTATTCCCATTCAAGCAAATATATGTAACATATTAGTAAAAATTCGACTAACAGTTTCCCCAGATCGTTGAAATCGCTCTGTTGCATTTGAATTTGATTCTCTATTTCCAAGAATGTACAATGATAATGCTAACTTCTCCATCACTGATACTTTCCCATACTTTAAGCCATAATTTGTTTGCAAATCATGCAACAAGCTGTGAAATATATTTTTTGGCATCCTAAAACTATTCATGCAACAGTCATCATGCCTATTTAATACGTCGTCCACCCACATTTGACCTGTATAATTTGAATCCATACATGGTTGCATAGTGAAATAAGTTTCATGGTGTACCAATATACTACTTAACACATATTCTTCCTCTTCATAATAATTGTTGTGCTCAACTTGTGTACTAATGGTGGCTATTTTTTGTTGAGCTTCTTCACTTAATTCAAGGGTATCATAATTCATATCAAAACTATTACACATATTGTTAAATTCATCCATAACCTGAAAACATAATCAAATGAAAATAAATTAATATTTTGTGGCATTCTATACAACACATAAACTTGAATAAAAGCATAGCATAAAAATACCAAACATAAAAAATATCATACATTAGTTTTACACATAAAAAAGTGGTATAGTTATATTACAGTAATAATTCTAAGGAGCTTATGGAGGAGGTGGTTGATGGTATGGTTGGAAGGGAAATGAGGATGTTGCTACCAAGGATGAAAATGATGCAATTGGATTTTGTTCAGCATACTCACGTCGAAGCCACCAAACCTTAACATCTGGATCTAAGTTCAAAAACACTTCTCGTTTTCACCGGTATTTGGAACATTTTGATGCCCAAATATTACAGTTCATCTTTTTTTGGAATTTCATCTCCCAAAGCACGTAAAGTGTCCATTGCATTTGAATAGTATATTGAGAGTGAGAAAAAAAAATTTTCATTTGCTCACTTCCTTGGACTAGCCATTCTCTTACACAATTTCTCAATCTGAGTAGTTAATGTATTTCTTGATGATTTTTTACTTGAACTTGATTTTTTTCCTTTACCGCATACCGTGTACAACCCCAAGTGTTTGCTTTCTTCGATTAGGAGTTTCATGAGAAGGGTTTGATGGTGCCTCATTAGGAGGAATACCTTCATTCTCATTACCATGTTCATCTGAATCACCAAATCCCTCATTAGGTGTATCATCTCCCATAGGAACCCCGCTTGGAAGAACACCAGACGAAGGTGCCCATGCATTCACTCTAGTGGCTACAATGCCACCAAACATTTGCCACATTAACTCATTCAATCATGGTTCAATTCTTTTCTTCTTAAATCCTTTAAAATCAGGATTTTCCTACATAATATGTTAAATGTTAAATGTTATACTAAGATTTTTATATTTGTAAATTATCAACTTCAATAAACTTTATGCATTAAAATAATGGTAAAGTTAGCACTAACCTGTATTTTTGTAGCCCACCATTCTTCAGTAGCATCGACCGTCTTTTTAGATGGACACCATCCTATACCTGTAGATTCCTTAAGCAACTCTCTCCATAACCTCTATTCTTTTTTAATGTATCCGACTTATTTTTCAATTGAGGTTTTCCATAATTTTTTTTGTGTTTTTTCTTGAAAAAGAGCAATGACATTTTCCCATCCTTTTGAGTTTAGATGAGTTATTGGTCTATTACCAGCATTGACTTCATTCATGCAAAGTTCACAAAATATCAACTTCAACTCATCATCCCAAACAACTTTTGTTGCTAAGGTACTATCTCCCTCCACAAAATTTTGTGTCTTTACCATCTATTATTATTTTAAATGTAAACTGACATAAAACCACAAATATATATATATATATCATAATAAACATCATTTAAAGATTACCATTATAAAAATATAAGCAAACATATATCTTAAGATATCGTACTATATATACATCCACACATTTGTAAAACTCATTCAATATTTCTCATAGAAACTCTTTAACAATTTGATGTATTGTACTAAACAAAATAATAGAATATAAGTATTTAATTTTCACTCATATGGGACATGCATACATGTATATCGTGTCTCCACACCGATTTCCAAATATGAATTAAAAAACTAAGGTTGTCTAATATGAATACTTAAAAAAAAATGAAGAGTCAATGTGACACAGTCTAGCATTAGCACCAAATCATACAACATCTCATTACTTCTTGGATAATTGTATAACCATGTTAGATAGATTTTCCACACCACCTAAGTTTCATATATCCAGATTTTCTAAAGATGTATAACAATTCGACCTCTCAAACACAAAGATATGTAGGGGATTGAGAAGGCTAAATTTATTTCAAAATGGTGATCTTTCAAAGCTATATTTCTCAAGATTTGTTGGTCTCAAAAGCTTACATTATTTGAAAGGAAAATTGAAGAAACATAAGAATGTATATACCTATACGGAAACTACATCTCTAATATCATTAGAACAAAACTCAATCGCCTATTTTCAAATGCAATAAATTAGTTTTGAAACAAACCCTTTGTTCTTAGCCTACTGATTTTTTGTTCTTCAAGAATTTTCCACGATTTTATGGTTTGTTTCATCATTTCAATCTTGTATTAAGAAGAAAAACTACAATTGAGCACTACACTGCACTAAAAATTTCTTAAAAAATTCCCAACTACAAGCTAAATTTTTGTATTCATTGTAGAAGTTGAAACTATAACTCATATTTGCAGATACCCTCAATTGATCAATAATCTGATCTAAACTCGAAAAATTAAAAACGAGATGAAAACATATCATGAACATGATACCATACTCAACACAAATATATAAAAACTAACCTTTAAGCAAAGAAAAAAGTAGCAGCCACAACCAAGAACAAAGCAAAAAGAGGGGAGAAACCAGCAATAATCACTATTTTAGTTCTCAAATCTGAAAAACAAGTGGTTGGTTTGTTCCCAAATCTGAAAACAAATAAGACTGAGAAAGAAATTAGTCTAACTTTCAAGGATAAAATGTTAAAATAATAAATAAAAGTATAGGTACTTTTGTCTATTAAAAATAACTATTGCTTTATTGGGTTTAACTGCTGTTGAAATCTCCAGTCACTTTTGAGCCTATCAATGTGGTTGAAATAAATTTTGACCGTATTGTGATGCTGAACCAAACAAACAATCAGTGAGGTTTAGCAATTATCTACCCCAACTGCACCACACTATCATTAAAAGCTAAACCAAAGGAAGCCAAAGAGAAGAAAAGAAACTAGGGCATAGTTGTATGGGCTGAGGATTTATGGGCTTTGGTTTGGGCTATTTATCCTGATATTTGGAAATTATTTGGATAACGAGAAATTAGCCCAAATAAATTTCAATTTGTGTAAGAAAAGAATAAATTATATAACAAAATAAATTTCAAAATTCCTTCATCAAATATGTAATATTTATTTTCAAGTTTTACAAACTCAAAATTAATATTTTTAAATGACTTAGACAATTCACAAAAAAATTTAAGTATCTCCAGTACCTTTTAAAAGTGTTTCTCTAAGTAAACTGAGGGTTAGAGAACAGGGGAAAAGACTGTGTTGGTTGAAAGCCCAAGAATCGATGAGTTCTATTAAGAGAATAACATAGGTGACAAATTTGATAAAATTTATTGTCATAGATAACAAAATAATTTAATTTTTAGAAAAATTTTAATATTTCACTATGCAAACAAATATCTTTTCTAAATTAAGTTTTCTAACATTTAATCCATAACTAGAATTAAAAATTTGCATTACGAGGTCCACAATATTCAATTAATACAATGTGAGTACTCAAGACATAGAGTTAATAAAAATAAGACTCAAGTCTATTTCTCTAATGACATTCCTGAAGATGTAGCAATGATAGTTAATAATAAGCTTGTATTTTTTAGAGTCAATGAATTGGGGAAATATTTGGGCATGCCGTTGTTTCATACTCGTATCTCACATTCTACTTTTTAGTTTGTAGTGGATAAAGTCAAAAGAAAATTAAATGGTTGGGATACCCAGCGTCTTTCCTTGGCAGGCTGAATTACCTTGACTAAATCGATATTGTTAGCAATTTGAAGTTACTTCATGAATACTGCTAGACTCCCAATCACGGTTTGTAAAGAATTTGAGAAAACTGCGAGGAATTTTATCTAGGGTTCAACTAGTTTGGAGAGGAAACCTGCATTGGTTAATTGGAAGGAAGTTTGTCTACCATTTGATTGATAGAAGGTAGGTTTTCGAATGACTTTGTAACTAGGCTAATCTCTATTCTGAAATTGAAGATGAACAAGATTGAATGCAAAATTATTCTGTTTCTATTTCTTGAATGAATCCATGAATTACCCTTCTTTGTACATTGTATATTGTATATATAGAACTTGCATAACTGCTCTTCAACAAACTGCTAGCTGTATCAACAGCTTCAATTGCTAACTAACTAGCTGTATGAGCTATGCTATTGATCTCTAACACTCACCCATCTTCTCGACAGGTAAGACTTGAAGAAGACTTCGGAACCAAGTAAAATACGCCACTGACAGTGGCTTGGTGAGAACTTCAGCCATTTGATCACATGCGGAAACCTCACCAACCATAATAGACCCATCTGCAACTTTCTCACGTACAAAAAACAAATCGAGCTCTACATGCTTGAACCTAGAATGTAAGACAGGATTGGCTGCAACTGCAACTGCACTAGAGCTATCGCACCAAACATTTGGAGTATCATCAGACTTAATCTGTAGTTCTTGAAGTAATGAAAGTAACCAGGTAACCTTACTGGTGGCTAAAGCAAGACTCTTGTATTTCGCCTTAGCTGTAGATCGAGAAACCACTAGCTACTTTTTAGAACACCACAACACTAGTGTTTGACCAAAGTACACATAGTACCCTGTTATCCATCACTGATCGTCAAAATCTAATCCCCAATTGGCATTGGCATATCCAACCAAGGACAACTGAGCAGACAGACGAAAAACTAGCCCAAAATCAAGAGTACCACACAGATACTATAAAATGTGCTTTAGTGCCACCATATAAGCAGTAGTAGGATTATGCATGAATTGACAGATCCGATTTACTGCATACAAAATATCGGGCCTAGTAAGTACCCCATACTCGAGAGCACTAGCAAGGCTCCTGTATTTAGTCGGGTCCTCTAAATGTTCCTCATCACTTTTAGCTAAGGTAGACGAGCTGACCATCAGCGTATGAACACTCTTCGCCGTGGTCATTAAACACCGATCAAAAATATCACAGATTTATTTCTTTTGACAGAGATAGAGACAACCAAAGGAATGAGTTACCTCTATCCCGAGAAAGTAGTGAAGATCACCCATATCCTTGAGCGAGAACTCACTATTTAATAGCTGCACAAACCAATCTCTAGAGGTAGACAGATTGCCAGTTATTATAATATCATCTACGTACACAAGAACATACAAAGTGGTGCCAGATATTACCCAAACAAACAGAGATGCATCAGATTTTGAGACAACGAAGCCAACAAAGACAAGAAACTATTTTAGTTTCTTAAACCAGGTACAAGGAGCTTGACAAAGACCATACAAAGCTTTCTTCAGACAACACACAAAAGGGTTTCCAAGTGAATCATAATGTTTATACCCCGGAGGTTAGTGCATGAAAACCTTATTATCAAGATAGCTATTTAAAAAGACATTGTTTATATCTACTTGCCTCAGCTGCCACCCTTTAGAGACGACAATGGACAAAATAACTCGAATAGTAGCAGGTTTTGCTGCTGGACTAAACGTTTCCTTGAAATCACATCTAGAGACTTGAGAGCATTCTTTTGCAACAAGTCGAGCCTTTCATCGAGCAATAGTACATCAGGATTCTGGTTGATCTTGAAGAGCTATTTACACCATATGACCTTATGATTAAGTGGTAATAACACAAGATCTATGTAGAATTACGAACAAGGGCATCATATTCAGCCTGTGTCATAGCCCACCACTCAGAAGTAGAGAGTGCTTCCTCAATCGTAGAGGGTTCCATAGCTTCAATAGTTATGGCTTTGGGTTTGAAGATATCGACCTTTGATTGAGTCACCATCGGGTGAGTATTGGTCATGGGCAAAGAATGCATTTGATCATCATAAGAAGACTCAAGGCTTCTATTAGGCCTGGAACCAATATCACTAGGCAGAGGCAAACTACGTTGCTTACGGTCAGATCCAACTCCAGGCTGAGTTGGGACAAGAGTAAAAGTGAATGGGCAAACAACTGGTTGAGAAAGTGGCATAGAAGGTTAATCAATTGGGGGCTCGACAGGTCGAGAAGAAATAGTTTGAACTAGCAGAACACACGTTGAGACAAACTGACTACGTACCAGCAGACACCCCTCAGGAGCAGACTCAAATGATAGAAATTGACTCTCATCAAACACAATATGCCGTGAAATAACAACCTTTCTAGTCGGTAGAAGACATTGGTACCTCTTGTGTTGGGCACTATAACTTAAGAAGGTAAATGGTTGAGAAGGAAACTCTAACTTATGTGCCATAAATGGACATAAATTAGGAAAGCAACAACACCTGAATACCCTTAGATGATCGTAAGTGGGTTCGTGTCCATAAAGAGCCTTAAACGGAGTTCGTCCATGTGGAACTAGAGTAGGAAGCCGATTGATGAGGTGAACTGCACAGTAAAACGCATAGCCCTAGTATGCCATAGATAGATTTGCTTGAGCCAAAAGGGTGATACCCATGTCAACAATGTGGTAATGTTTGCGCTCAGCCACTCTATTTTGTTCAGAAGTATGTGGACACGTTAATCGATAAATTATCCCTTGGGAAGCTAGGACAGACTTGAAGGCTCGATACTCTCCTCCCTAATCACTTTGAAACTATTTAATAGTCTTTCCAAACTGAGTTTTAACAATTGCTGAAACTGAACAAAACAGTGCACAGTTTAAGATTTTTGACGAATCAGATAGATCCACGTAAAGCGAGTACATACATCAATGAAAGACACATAATACCAATTATTTTCACATGCAACAGATGCAGGGCCCCAGAGATCAGAGACAACCAAGGTAAAAGGATCACTATATTCAGTAGTGGAAACAGGAAATAGCAATTTATATGACTTCTCTTTTTGTCATGCGGTACATATAGCATCAAGACAATATTTATTCGAGGCAATACTACATTCGTCTAAAATAGCTTTAACAACACTAGCAGATGGGTGACCAAAACGGTTATGCCATAAAGAAAAAACATTACAATCCTTGGACGTATGCTGAAGCACAGATGAATTAGCAACTGGAGCTTCGACTGACTGAGTAGACATCATAGGCACCGAAAAATGGTATAGTCCATCACGAATGTGGCCCTTCAGCAAAGTTTCTCGTGTTATAATGTCCTTAATAACACAATATGTCGGATGAAATTCAAAAAACACACCATTGTCATTGGCAAATTGTGATACTGATAAGAGGTTTTTCCTTATACTTGGAACACATAAAACATTAGATAAGCGTAGCAATTTAGACTGAGTGGGTAAAAAACTATGGCCAACCGACAAAATCGAGGCGGGTGTTCCATCACCCATTAAGAGAGAAGACGTATCTAAATACGGGGTAGTGTCATTCAGAGCCTATGGATCCCGACAAACATGATTACTAGCGCTAGAGTCAGGATACCATGACGCAGTGCCAACTGGCATAGGAATATATGACTCCATGCCATCACCATGAGACCCAAGCTGCGCGAAATTAATATGAGAACCAGAAGAGTCGGAGTAATCTGATGCATGAATATTACCTTCTCTAGGAAGCCCGATACACAGATCAGACTCGGAGTAGACACGAGATCGGGGTTTAGTTTTCTAAGGAATCGATGCACCACCCGACGGACTAACATTCAGCTCCAAGCCAAAAGACAAATCAAATTGAAGATGATTTGAGACAGGCCCAATAGGCATAGGTAGGGCATTTGGCCTTGAAAGCCCATTGTTTGGTTGATTTGTGTGCATCATTGGGGGGTTTGGCCTATTTGTATATAGCATGGACAGGTGTGGCATATTGATTTCATGCGGCCCATGTACAAGGACAATCTGCACTCCAACGTTCGGCCTAGTATAAGGATTCATAACAAGCTCTTTCTGAGGCACAAACCAATTTTGGCTATTGGCAACCCAATTTTAACCAACATCATTGGTGAACCGAGGGCGTCGTGGCTTATGAAAATACCATCTATTACCCATAATCGCGTCAAGCAACGCCTCCATAAGCAACCAATGAGACGGCGCTCCTTGGTGCAACACCGAAGCCACTACCGGTGACTACTCTTCACGGTGGTACCGGTAATAACACCTTTGGACGATGTGACTGTACCTGCCACAGATCTGACATTGAAACCAAGAGCGAAAACCTCGTCCACAACCATGAGAAGGCGAATGGCCAACACGAGGAGATCTGTCTACCGTCGGCGACGGAGTGCCTTCCACAAGATTCGCAGCAAACACGACCTCTTGAACCGTCTTCGCCTATCAAGCTTCACACTCAAGAAGAGTATCAACCAATCGTTGAAATGTTAACAGACCAAAGAGAGCGAGGCAGAGGATACGACGGCATCAAACTCGAAGGGCAGACCCGCAAGCATGATCTCAGTCCTTTCGGCCTTCGAGATTTGAGATCTAGACGCTTTAAAAAGAGCATACAAGCTTTTTATTTTAGTAATATAACTTTTTATAGAGAGAATACCTTTTGTGAGAGAGTGCAGTTCGTGGCGAAACCATGACTGCTTTGTGTCCGTGTTCGCCTTAAACAAGTTGTTAGTCGTTATCCACACATCGCATGCGGTTTAGACATTTGTGAAGGAGGATAGGAATGAAGGGCTAATCATGGATAATAGCCACGACGTGAGGAGATTGTCTTGTTGATTGAAAATTGAAGCAAAAGGATTTGCAACGAGAGCACCGTCGGGTGCTTGAACAAACCTCATCGGGGCCGATAGGGTACCATCAAGAAACCCCGTCAAATCATAGCTGGCCACAATTAACTGCACTTGTTGTTTCAATTGAACAAAAGCTCCCTCGTTAAGCTTCACCACCTCATGCTTAGGGAAGGAATTTATGATCCGATTGGCAGTGAACACGGAGCCACTCGACTCAACAGAGCCGAAGTCAGTAGAATGTATGGTTGCCATAGCCAAGGATCACCGAGCGACTGATACTATGATAGAAGGTAGGTTTTTAAATGACTTTGTAACTAGCTAATCTCTATTCTGAAATTGAAGATGAACAAGACTGAATGCAAAATTATTCTGTTTTTGTTTCTTGAATGAATCCATGAATTACCCTTCTTTGTACATTGTATATTGTATATATAGAGCTTGCATAACCGCTCTTCAACAAACTGCTAGCTGTACCAACAGCTTCAATTGCTAACTAACTAACTGTATGAGCTATACTATTGATCTCTAACATTGATAAATGAGGATTAGGCATCCGAAGGCTCCAATATCAAAATAAAATCTTCTTATTGAATATGGGTTACAACATTTTAGGCAATACTGAAGCACTATGGGTTTGCTTGTTGGGAAAAAAATAAAATGTTCATGGATTCCTACCTGATTTTATTAAACAAAATAATTGCTCGAATCTTTGGCGCTCTCTTTCTAATCACTGGAATGAGATTAAAGATGGTAACATTTGGTCTGTTGGGGATGGCTGCTTAGTAAACTTCTGGAACGATAATTGGGTGGAAGACGTTAGGCCTTTAAAATTTTTGCACATCGAAAGGGACCATATTGATGAGACCTTGATAGTCTGCAATGTGGTAACGGGTAATGGATCATGGAATTGGAGATAGCTGGAATTGTAGCTACCACAAACCATTCTTACTTTATCTTTGCAGTCATGCCTCTATCACATGATAGTGGTCCTGATCGATTGATTTGGAAATGGATGTCAAAAGGTAAATTTTCTTCAGCTTCAACTTACAGCTATTTTTTAAATCAAAGGGAACTTGTGCAGTGGGAACATAGTTCCAGGATATGGAAGAATGATGCCTCTCAGATTACCAATGAGGTAAGGGTAAAGAGAAGAATGACAGATAAAGGGTGTTGTCCACAGTGTGATGCTTTAGTTGAAATAGGGCTCCATGTAGTCCGTGACTGCCCGTTTGCAACTAACATTTGGAAATCGTCGGTACCACAACATGACTGGTCTTTCTTTTTTTTCTTATTCCTTAGAAGACTGGTATGAATTTGCTCAAGCCTTATAGTTCCACAATCGATGGTGAATGGCTAACTTTATTTTCAATTGTTTCTTGGTTGATTTGGAAGCATAGGAATGACTTTATTTTTAAATGAGCTAGCTATAGTAACATGGATTTGATAGCAACTAGTATAGCTTGGGCTCGCAACATATCTAATTTAGAAAGGTTGAATAATAGTTGCTGCAGTGAATACACCAAAGAGTATTGGCAGCCAGTGCTTGTCGGGTGGGTTAAAGGTAACATTGATGGCAGTATACCAAAACATACATCATCTACTCTCGCGGGAAGTGTGATTCGGAATCGTGAGAGGAATTGGTTAATTGGCTTTGGCAAGAGAATTGACAGATATGGCATTTTCTAAATGGAAGCAAATGCACTTTATGAGGGACTTACGATTGCTTGGCATGAAGGGTTTTGACAAATTGAAGTGGAAAGTGATAATGCTATCTTGATTGATGTGGTTAGTAATAGATATGCGGTTGACAGTAATCTCTCGGAAGTTCGACTTATACATACTATAATTTTGAAGGAATGATAAGTTAGATTTTGGCATGTTCCTAGGGAGCAAAACAAGGTTGTGGATTGCATAGCAAAGATGTCAAATGGAGATGTGAATAAGAAATGTTACTTTGTTGAGCCACATTCAAACCTTACTAGAGAATGATATTCAATAGTCTGGAATAAGGGCAGACTTTCAGTAGAGTTGTGTAATTAAAAGTTTACTTCTATTTCTTTTAACAAAAAAATTTATTAATACAATATGAGTAATACAACATTCATTCTTGAGAATTTAATTAATGATATCTTGAAATAAATAGATTACAACATGAATTACTAATTGCATTTTCTTGGAATGACAAGAGATAATATGGAATTAAATTAGTTTTTTGACTTATTATTTAATTGGCTGAATAAATTAAATAATTAAATCAAAGTGAAAATTAAATTAAAGTCATTGTAGTTAATTTGATTAGGAATTGAAACTGTCTATAATTAAATACGTTTTCCAATAAATTTTAATACACTAAAGTTGATATGGTTTTATCAAAATTAGAATTGAATTGGGTAAATTATTTAGTTATACAAATTAATTTTAACTTAATTAAATACTTAATTAAAAGTTAAGATTGTTTGTTTATGTAATTGAAGAGAGGGTGACCAAAATGGGTCAAGTTGCTTGCCTCCCAAGCAAACTTGTATTTAATTGAAGATTTTAATTAATTATTTAATTATTTAATTAAATGTTAGGATTGTTTGTTGATGTAATTTAAGAGGGTGGCCAAACATGGGGTGAAGTTGCTTGCCACCCAAGCAAACTTGTATTAGCTAAGCAAGGCATGTGGTGTTTTTTTTAAAAATAATTTTATTATAGATTTTGATCATATTTACTCTTTCAGCTCAATGTTTAGAACTATCTATAACCCTTCCTAGCCCATAAATAAAAGGATATGCGCTCAGCGCACTCAACTCACATCCTCTTATATTGGTAACAATATCCATACCAATTAAGTTAAAACTCAATCTATCTGCCAAGGTATTTTTTAATCCCAAAATAAGGTGTTAGTTATAGGGTGTCCTAATGGAACTAAAACTCATTTGGTTCGATTTTTTTATGACTCAAAACTAAAGTTAAACTCTTGGGTTTAGGAAAATTTTATTTCAATATTTATATTTAATTTAATTTTTCTTCAATTCTTGTTCTAGATTTGAGAGTGGTTATAATTGCATACATATAGCAATTATAATTTGAGATTCAATGTTTAAAGTGATGTCGATTTTGTTTTTTTAAATTTGTTCTCTGTCTGAATTTTATATTGGAGTCTATTTTTTAAGCATCTATAAGTACTTTGATTTAAAGCGATAAAAGACCCCCAAAAACCTATCTTATTCTCAAAGGGCAACTTGCAATTTTGACATCTTCCCATCGCATTAGACTCTTTCGCATATACATATTTAATTTGATCAAATTTATTGCTTTAGATATTTGGAGAAGGTCCTAATATTTTGAAGATGCTTTAAATTTTTGCTATGCAACTCAACCATATTCTCTATCATGGAAAGCTTAATGGACAACTGTGAAACGACAATAAACTCAGCAATGAATCATGTTTAACAATATATGAAACATGAGAAAATGAGAGAGGAAGAAAACTGAATCTTATTAGAAGGATAAAAGCTATACAGCCTATTCTTAGTTGTTATATATACAAAGACTTCAACAGACTGTAATAGGTAACGGACTAACTTATACAGGAGAAGGTGCAGTAGCTAATTGGACAAAATTGCGATATGAGCTATAGGTTCTTCTCTTTAAATACATCCCAAAATTTATGGTAAAAAATTCTAAAGTACTCATCTAGTCTCAAAGACCGCATTGTGGATCTCTTCATCCGTGATTGCTTCTTCCAAAGTGGCGTTCATCTCATCAATCACTTCTAGAGCTTCATTTACTCTGTTGTAAGCCTTTCATGAAAGAGTTCTTAAATGTGGTTAGTGATGAAGCCTCTTTTCTTCTATCATTCTCCACTCAATCCTCTAAGTCTATGAATGACATGACAGTTATCCTGTTAAGACTCCAGGTGGTGGCATGGAAAAAGGGTGTGCTGTGGTCTCCTTGATTGAGCTATTGAATGCCCGTAAAAAAGTGTTATTGGCAAATGCTGCTACCTTTTTGGCAGAATCGTAACTTTCTTGCTAAATTGAAACTGATCAGCCATGCCTTTAGTCTCATCAAAGTTATTGGCAACTGCTGATACCCTTTTTCTTTTTCTTTTTTTACAGAAAAGTGAGACCTATATTGTCAATAACTCAATATTAGGGTTCATAATGGGATATGAAATTCGATGCATCATTTACTTATAATTTTATAAAACATAAAAGGGTCAATGTGATATTTTTCCATTTTAGGGGGCCTTTGGCTCCTGCCGGCCCCTTGGTGCTGCCCGTGACAGGTGTCTATCCAGAAAGAAAGCTGATTCATTAGGGGTGAGAGACTCCCAAATGAAATCGATGTTGGTGAAGTGACTCTTTCCTTAAAACCTTCTAAATAAGGTAACCTTTAAGAACAGTCCTACCATCTTAAATTAGGCGAGGACCATCATGCTGTCTATGCTGACAAGGAGGTTCCTCAAGCAAGGTGGCTATTCATAACAAATATTATCATCACAAGGAGGCTCCTTAGGCGAGATGGCTATTCATAACAATTATTATCATCTTTTATCATACACATTTGCACACCTTATGCAGTGTTATTACTGCATTAATGAAATGGTCCTATATTTCATCTTCTTAATTGCTGTTCTAGTTAATCTCAAGCAATATCTTTTTGCATGAAACTTTTGTTGCTTAAAACTTTTAAGGACTACAAGTCTTTAATCAAATTGCAGCTTAACTATAGTCATGCATATATGACTTATGATATTCTTTTCCTCAGACTCTTCAATGGACTCATCATTTCATATGAATCACCATTAGCTAGTGTTTTTGTGGATATGATATGGTGCACCTTTTTAAGATTTAAGATATTCTCCTGGGTGCTTACAAAATTGGAAGGGACAGTTATCAGTTGCAGAAAGGACTGGTTGATGGAGGCCGGGCCATGGATGAATTATGAGGGTGGCATGGTGCTAATTTGGTTGAGATATCTTTATCAATGGTTTAGCTATATGTCAAATCGTTGCTGCTGGAAAACTAGGTGGATGGCCAGCATCAAAGTAGAATTTTTGGCACAAGCAATTTATGAATTTACTAAATAAGTTGACAACACCATTCGATCCCAAGGATGCAAACTCATGAAGAATGGGTGTATTTATGCTGTTTTGGATTATTTATATACATATTTTCTTTTTTAAAATTTTTATATATTTGAAAGATTATATTCTTATACTCGTATATAGATTAAATATGAATATTTCGAGTAATATAAATAAAACCCGAAAAGATTATTGTGTCTAATGCTGCGGTGACATTTCTCGCCTTCAGGGAAGCAGAACACATTAGTACTTTACCATCTTGTATTCTGTTTTAGGTGACTTTAAGTTAAATGACGTAAATTTTGGTTGGCTTTCTCCCATGGCAGATGCTTATATGTTCCAATGTCACAATGACTGTTTCCAAAATTTTGGCCAAGTGTATGTTGATTCCAGTGTCATAGTTGGTGAAGGCCACATTTACTGGAATGCATACAGTGGAATTATGTATTACCTAACTTTTAAATTTTCCCAAAATATTTGTCTCTGGTTATGATAAAATAATTTATGAAAAACAGAGAATATGTTTTTGAATTGGAGGATTCGCTCGATAAAAGAAACAAGGGAAGCTTCAATAGAAACATATTGAAAGGGAAAAATATTTCAAAGATGAACTTGTTCCCATAGTTAGGAATTCTTGGTAGTATAGAGCCGGGACAACCTGTTATTCTTAAATACCTTGATTCAAGGTCAAAGAATTTCTTGCTGTTACCATATAATATTGGAGGAGATGATTTTTTTTTAGGAATTGGAAGCTTTGTGAAGACCAAATTTTACTTTAAACATGTAATCCCTCTTAAATCATTCTTGTCATTAATAGTTAAAGTAATGTTAGTCCTAATCAAAAATAAAATTTGAGAATATTATTTAGCGAAAGAGAGGAAACTTCAAATAAATGTAGTCATTCATGTCATTAAATTTCATGTCATTTGCTACATGTCGATTATACACTAGCTATTTTTCTCCTCTCATAAGAATAATTAACAACATTAGTGCTTTAGAGTAATGTGTATAACATTTTATAAGATTAAGTACCAAATTGGACACACCAAAAAGATTAGGTCTCAAATTAGAAAAAAAAATGTCAAGTTCAAATATCAAATGTTTTATTAAAATAAAATCTAAATATTAATAGCTTGATCACTATGCCATAAGGTTGAGCAAAACTCGATTTTATTTAAAAAAATCGATTTTTTTTTAAATTTGAGTTAATTGAATCGAGTTATTCGGGTTTTTTAACCAACTCGAATAAATAATTCAATTTTTTGAGTTCGAGTTGAGAATTTTACAACTTGAATCATTTGAATAACTTGAATAAAAAATTGATGTAAATAGTCCTTGGATCCCTAATAGTTTTGAAAATGTGCAAATTGGTCACTCTCAAAAAATTATAATATATATAAATTCAAAAAATCATTAAAATTTATTTAAAAATCTTTAGAAAACATACTAAATTATATATTTAAAAAAATCAAAATAATAAATTTATCATATTAATTATCTTGTATTTTTCTCTTAGTTTATTTTTAAAAAGTTTTTAAATATAGCTATATTATTCTTTCAAAAGATAATGGTTATATTATAAATGCATTTGATTCCGCTTTAAAATGTCCTATGGTGATATGATAATATATATATATATATATAGGTAAACTACACCTTTATTCATTAATTTATGGGTTAGCTTTTGTTTGGTCACATGACTAAAATAAGTTATAATTCGGTTACTAAAATGTTTAAAAATTTTCATTTAAGTCGCCGAGTTGTTAAAATCAATGTTATATAGCTTTCTCTATTCACACTTTCTACACCAATCGAAAGTTCTCTTTTCCCTTCTCTTTTACAATTCAGGATTTTTTTCGTGAAACAGCTTTGGACGTTACGAATATGAGAACCAAATTTCAAACATCTTTTTTCTCCTATATCCGACACTGAATGTTAGATTAATTTGGATCTAAGGTATGTTCTTCTACTCGTCAATGGGTATTGATCTACTATACCAATCATCAAATCATTGCTTGGAGCTCGTTGGCAGGACTTTAAAAAAAACCTTAATAGCCCGATGCTTAAATAAAAACTTTTAAATAGTTCAGTAACTTAAATGAAAACTTTCAAATAATTCAATGGCCAAAATGTAACTTTTTTTAGTTAAGTGACCAAAGCAAAAACTTACCCGTAGTTTAGCGACTAATGGTGTAGTTTACCCAATATATATTTATAATATAACTATATATAAATAATACACCTAAGGTCAATAAACTATTAGTAAATTTACATTTTGGTCACTCAACTCCAAAAAGTTAGAAAATGATCATTGAACAATTCAAAAGTTTTCATTTAGATCACTAGGCTATTTGAAAGTTTTTATTCAAATCATTGGGATGTTAAGTGTTTCTTTTAAAAAAGTTCAGCTAGTGAGCTTCAAGTAATGATTTGGCAATCGATACAATGGATTAATACTATCGAAGAGTAGAAGAACATACTTTAGATTCAAGTCGATCTAACGATTAGTGTTGGAGATTGGAAAAGAAAGCAGTTTAGATTTTAATTTACAGATTCGTGACATTCAAAATTGTTTAATGAAAAATTTGAACTGTAAAAGAGAATAGGGAGGAGAGCTTTCGATTGGTGCAGGCAATGTGATCAAAGAAGATCATACGACAAAGATTTTAACAATCCTGTAACTTAAATGAAAACTTTTGAATATTTTAATAACTATTTTATAACTTTTGAAAATTAAATGATCAAAATATAAATTTACTAATACTCTCATTGTATTCTAACTATTTGTTTTGTCTGTTAATATCGACAGTATATATAGATATGTGAAATTGATTTGGAAATTTAAGTACATAAAAAGTAAAATTACATTAATAAGTTCAACTTCCGAATCATAAAATTAGATCACCCGATAAAACAAAGGCCAAATATTCCAGTATGATCCAATATGATCAAACGCCCCAACCTGACAGCAAAGATTAAACATAAGGCTAACACAAAGATAATTACAAGAATCTGAATTTCAAAGGAATTCGTCCATCAATGTTACAATATGGCTGAATTCACATTTCAGACAGATAGATAACTTATTAACTTCCATTAATCTAAATTACCTACCACATCTTGTAGGGAGTTGCAGACATCTAAAGGTGAAAACCCAAATGAAACATAACAGAAACCAAAAAAAAGAAAACACCTCTTTAAATATCCAAAAATAAGGGGAAAAAAATTAGATAACAATATTTACAGTCAGCTGACAAATCCACTTAACAAGCTTTGTTCTTGTCATCATCCTTTACTTCATTTCTTACATGACCCAACGTAGATGCATGACCCGGATGAACCTTTTTGAACATCGATGGGAAACAACAACCACTGGATTTCTTCCCTGCAAATCCAACATCCTCACTCTTTGCTCTTTCTTCTTCTTCTTTCTTCATTTTCTCTTTATGAAGCTTCCGCATGACATAAATTTCAGCAATTTGGTATCCAGGAGTCGCCATGGCAGCTGGGGCTAGAATATAGATATTTTTCTTTTAAGGTTTTTCTGATATGTATATGATGAAGATTGAGAGTAGAGAAAGTGAGTTAATTTATATAGCTGCTTGTACCAGCTTGGGGAGCAAGTAAATGAAGCAGAAACAACCAGGAAGTGACTACTAGCTTGATTTTGCTGAATATTTCATGGTGGCTCTTGGACAAGTAAAGGAAGAGGGGACCATATATGTAAAAGTAAAAATAAGAGTGGTGTTGATTTTTAGTTGGAAGGTTGACGTTTTTGCTTGATGATCAAGGTTCTTTTTTAAATATTCTTTAGTTGATGGTCATGATCTATTTGGAATTTTTGCAAGCTTAGCATTCCCTGATAAGGACTTGAGAATTAGCCAAAGAGATGAGATGAGATTTTGTTTTCTAGCTACATTTTTCTCCCCCGAATCCATAAATAAATTCTATCATAGTTGAATACTTAAGAGTTCACTGCATATATATTCCAATAAATCAAGATTATAGGCATCACCAACAATGGCACTTGAATCGATATAGGCTTGTCCCAGATTTTGGGACAATAAGGTTTGTTTTCGTGCACATTGAGATTTGTGAGATAAGTAATAACAAAATGAAAACATGCATTGCATATCCATAATGCTAATATATTTTACTTTTAATATATGTTATAGATAGTTTTATAACAAATTTGCATGTGGTTAAGGATATAAATGCATCAATTAAAATTAAATTAAATTAATTATTTTTAAAAATTGTTAAATATTTTATTGGTTAATTGTGAATTTTAATTGATACAAATCAACTTACGAAATAATTATTTTAAATATATTTTTAAAGTTAAAATAAATATTTAATTAAAATTTTCAATAAATATTTAATTAAAATTTTGATATAATAGGGTAAGTTATACCGAAAGTTATCCTAAAATAACATCGTTCCTATTTTGATCACTCATTTAGCCACTGCCATTAAAAAAATTGACTAAAATGGTCACTCATCCATTAAATCCTTAACATATTACTAATTGGGCCTGTAAAAAAATGAAAATTGTTCTTTTAGTCCCTGTAAAACTTACAAAATTTCAATTAAAGCCATTGCTATACTCACGAAGTTTTATTTTTTTATGCTTAGGCAAAGAAAATACAACGATTTACTGTAGCTCCATCCTCTGTCTCCACTCCATCGTCTTTCACTTGAACAAGAAACCTCCTTCATGGTTTTCACCCTAAAAAAACGTAATCACTGATTCAATACCTTCCTCTTCCTCTGTTGATGTCACCATTGACTTTGGTTTGGATTTCAACACCTTGGTTGTGGCCGAAGGTTCTGCTTCTACTTCTATGGTATTACAACCGAGAGAAGTAATGAATAAGTGTAACGTGCGCAAATTTGATGGTTGTTTGGAGTGCAACATTTTCCCTCCAAGTCAACAAGTAGAAAAAAGGAGTCGCCACTGCTAATAAAACTAAAACTAAAACTAAACGTTTATTTAATTTTATATAACTATTCAGATGCACCATTTTTTTTCCAATCGTTACTCATCTCTCCCATAACTTCTTACTTTTATAAAAATAATTTGTGAATCACGAAGTCATCATTGCTCATAGATATGTCAACTAGTAAAGTGTAGAATATTTAGGTAAGGATCAATATATATATTCAATCCGAGTCGTATTATAAAAGTTCCACAGCTACGACAGCCTGATATTTGTATCATTTAGATTACTGGTATTGAAGTAATGTTAGTTTTATATACGGTTAAAATGGTACACTAACCTTTGAAAGTTATTCAGATTATTATTAATATTATTATTTTAGCTTGATATAAGTGGAATGCAATTATTGTGTGATTTCAATTAAAAAATCTTTTAATACATATAATTTTTGTGTGAAGAGTTATCATTTTTCATAATTATGGTGCATTTAAAAAATGGTTGCAACTAAACTATTTAGTTGAAAAATAAATAAATTAGAAAACATGGATAATTAAGAAATGTACCTCAGTGTCGATATTGAAGGAGGAACAAAGCAAATAGTGAGGGAAGATGACAAGGGAAGCATATAAGAGGTTGGATCTAGCATTTTTATGTTATTTAATATGGGTTTTTTATGGCAATTTAAGGGATTAATTTAAATTTTTGTAATTTTTAAATGGACTAAGAGAACAATTTTTTCTTCTTTTTTTTTTCTTTTGCTGCTCTAGTCAACAATTCGTTAAGGGTTTAACGGTTGGGTGACCATTTTGGTCAGTTTTTCTAACAATGATGACTAAATTGACAAAAATAATTTAGAGTGACCAAAATAGCGATGAAGCTATTTTAGGGTAAATTACACCCAAAGTCACTAAACTAGCAGTAAGTTTACGTTTTGATCATTCAACTTCAAAAGTTACGAAATGGTCACTGAATTATTCAAAAACTTTCATTTAAGTCATAAGGCTGTTAAAATCGTTATTATATGGCTTTCTTTGTTAGCACACACCAATTGAAAACTCTCATTCATTTTCTCATCTACAGTTCAATATTTTTCATTAAACAACTTTGAACGTCACAAATCTACAAATCAAAATCCAAACTACTTTCTTTTCCAATCTCCAACATTGATCGTCAGATTAACTTAGATCTAAAGTATGTTCTTTTACTTGTCGATAGGTACTAATCCATTGATCGTCAAATCATCACTTAGAGCTCACTAGCTAAACTTTTTAAAAAGAAAAACTTAACATCCCATTGACTTAAATAAAAACTTTCGAACAACTTAATGACTTAAATGAAAACTTTTGAGCTTAGTGATTATTTTATAACTTTTTAGAGTTAAGTGACCAAAACATAAACTCACTAATAATTTAATGACCTTGAATGTAATTTACTTAATTGACATAAATGGAACATTAAATATGGCGTTCAATGGTTAAATGTACAAATTTTTTTATAAAACTGTATATAACTATTTTAAATTTACATCATTGTAAGAGAATATCTTTCCAATATTAATATATACATTCTTTTCTTTTCTTTTCTTTTTTTTAAATTACGAAGTAAGCTAGACTAAGGCCTAGCCAGATAAACAACTAGGGGCAATGAGCTGCTCTATATCATGCTCCACCAGTAGATCAACCGAAGCAGGAGGCTGTTGAAATAAATGAATGCCCAGAGGTAGATCCCTGGCGAATTTGGCCATGGCAGCAGCCGCAGAATTGGCACCTCGCACCACATACTGCACGTCCACCTGTCATTGTCGAGATAGCAGGCTTCGAATCATCAACCAGAGTGATTGAATCTCGCCTAGTCGCAGACTTAAGAAGGTCAACAACAGCTTGACTATTGCTCTCCACCACCAACCTACGAATGTCGGCTTCCCAAGATACTCCCAACCCGTCATACACAGCCCACAACTCAACCATTAAAACTAAACAACATCCAATGTTACGGCTAAAGCCAGTAATCCATCGTCCCATAGAATCTCGAATCCACCTGCCTCCAACCGCAGCACCAGCCATTTGGTTGACCCCTCCATCTGTGTTTAGTTTGTACCACCCATCCAACGGCCAACACCACCTCACATGCACAGTGGTCTGGTTAACAATCGAAATTTTTGAAATTATTTTAGCCCAAGCCAAACTACTAGGCACAATATCAGCAACGCTATGACTTGCGTTACAAAAAATGAATTGATTACGAGATGTCCAAATCTTCCATACCAGAACAATAAACATAATCTCCCAGCAAACCCCTCTAAACATCACATCCTTCACGTTCCAAAGGTTCCCCACTAACCAAGAATCAATAGGAACCAAATAGAAAACATCCTCCAAACACACTAGGACCACCGATTGCCATATCACTCGTATAGATGGACAGTCCCTTAGACTGTGAGCTGTCGTCTCCATATTGTGACCACAAATGGCGCAAGAACTATTATCGGACATACGACGCTTGCAACGTTCCGAGTTAGTCATCAATATCCAATTATTTTTAAGAGTAATTAAATTGAAGATAACATCTACTTAGGGGACTATTTTGAAATGAAATTAAAGATAATATACAATTATTGTAATTAAAGTGAAGATAACATTTGCTGGGAGATTATCTTGAAAAGTTTAAATACATCAACTTCTACTACTTGACCAATATAAATAAGATGACATCCGCCTTGAAGATTGAATTGAATTTGTGAATTTATCTTGTTAACTTGAAACATATTTAAAGCTTATTTACTATGTTAGTTTTCAATTCTTTTGAGTGATAATTTTTTTTTATTGGATAGAGCCACTACAAGAAAACAGACTTTTAACGGCGTTTTTAGCAGCATTTAGACAAAAAACGCCGCAACAGTTATACATTAGTGGCGCCTGAAAGAAAACGCGACTAAAGGTCAGAGCTATAGTGGCGCTTGTTAAAAAAACGCCGCAAAAGATCACTATTAGCAGCGCTTATGTAACAAACGCCGCAAATAATCGAGCATTAGCGGCTTTTTTTAGAAAACGCCGCAAAAGTGTTGACAGAGACGACGTATGCTAATGAGCCATAGAGGCATTAGTGGCGTTTTACGTAAAACGCCGCAATATACGAGAATTAGCGGTGCTTTTATAAAAATGCCTCAAAAGTCTTGAGAGAAACGACGACGTAACTATAAAGGCATTAGTGGCGTTTTACTAAAATGCCGCAATATATAAGAATTAGCGGCGCTTCTATGAAAACGCCGCAAGAGTGGCTGTAGATACATTAGTGGCGTTTCATATAAAACGCCGTAATATACCAGAATTAGCGGCGTTTGTCTCAAAACGCCTCAAAATTATTGAGAAAAACGGTGTCGTCTTTAGTTGAGCTATATAGAGGCATTAGTGGCGTTTTTATGTAAAACGCCGCAAAAAGATTATGTTATTTTAAGGTTTAGGGTTAACAATTTTTAGAGTTTATAGTTTGGGCTTTATGGTCTAGGATTAATTTATGATTGGTTTAGGGGTTACGGTGTATGGTTTTTGGGGTTTGAGGTTTGGTGTTTGTGGTTTATGGTTTAGCTAGAGTTTAGAATTTAGGGTTTAGGATTTTAAGTTTAGGGTTTAAGCTTTCGGGTTTAGGATATAATTTTGGATTTTAATTTATAAGATAAATATATATAAATTATTATTTTAAAATAATATATATCAAAATGGGTTAAATCTCAAAAGCATACATGAAAAGTGATTTAGCGTGCACATGATTGTAAAATATTAATGCAATTATTGATATAATTAACATCATTTTTTATTTAATTAATTTATATATATGAATTAATGCTTTAATAATTAAAAATATTTAATCTAAACCATTTGATATATTAAAATAGTAGATTTAAAAAATTGATAAACAAAGAAAGGGCGTTGTTTTTTTAAAAACGCCGCAAAAAAGATTATGTTATTTTAAGGTTTAGGGGTATGTATTTTAGGTTTAATGTCTACGATTAATTTAGTGTTTTAGGGGTTATGATATAATTTTTATTACTTTGTGTTATGGGTTTATGTTTTAGAGTTTGAGTATTGGGTTTATTGTGTTTTAGGGTTCATGGTTTTAATATTAAAGTTCATGGGTTAACGATTTTTAGAGTTTATAGTTTGGACTTTATGGTCTAGGATTTATGGTTGGTTTAGGGGTTACGGCGTATGGTTCTAGGGTTTTAAGTTTGGGGTTTGGGGTTTGGTGTTTGTGGTTTAGTTAGAGTTTAGAGTTTAGGGTTTAGAATTTCAAGTTTAGGGTTTAAGCTTTCGGGTTTAGGATATAATTTTGGATTTTAATTTATAAGATAAATATATATAAATTATTATTTTAAAAGAATATGTATCAAAATGGTTAAATCTCAAAAGCATACATGAAAAGTGATTTAGCGTGCACATGATTGTAAAATATTAACGAAATTATTGATGTAATTAACATTATTTTTATTTAATTAATTTATATATATGAATTAATGCTTTTATATTTAAAAATATTTAATCTAAACCATTTGATATATTAAAATATTAGATTTAAAAAATTGATAAACAAAGAAAGGCACTAAAATGTAATAAAATTTGTAAAAACGGCACCGTTTCAGTACAGGGGAAATAAATTTAGTGGCGTTTAGCCTTAAAACGCCGCAAATA
This sequence comes from Gossypium arboreum, assembly GCF_025698485.1. Lineage (NCBI taxonomy): Eukaryota > Viridiplantae > Streptophyta > Magnoliopsida > Malvales > Malvaceae > Gossypium > Gossypium arboreum. Next base: position 137,131,105 of record NC_069075.1, read on the forward strand.
TGTTTTTTATTCCACTAAAATGATGCAGTTTCAATTTATATTTAGTGGCGCTTCCAAAAAAAGGCCGCCAAATTACATTACCATTTGGCTTAAATGACTGCGTTTCACAACAAATTTTTAGTGGCGCTTTCACAAACGCCGCAAATTTCAATACCAAATTGCCAACTGTGACGCCGTTTTGAGTCAGGGAACTAAGTTTTAGTGGCGTTTTAGTGAAACGCCGCAAAAGTGAAATACCTATTAGCCTTGTACAACGACATTTCACTACACGCAATTAAACTTTTAGTGGCGTTTGTTATATAAATGCCGCAAAGTTGCAACCCAAATTCGATTTTAACGGCGTCGTTTCCTTACAAACAAATTAAACTTTTAACTTAAACGTTTTCGCCAGCTTGTTTGCCCCGATTCTGAAATCCCCAGTTTCCCTAAATTCTGAAATCCCCAATTTCCCCATCTCCTCCGTCGCCTTCTCCCCGTGCCGTCGAGTGTCCCCTCTGCTGCGCCGCCGTCCTCTACCGCCACTAATCGGTAAGTATTTTCCTTTAATCATCATTCATGCCATAAGGATTCATGGAAAGAAAAAATATATATACACATATGCTTGTGTATATAAACCTTTGTTTCTTGTTGAGATTCTGCTGTAATAAAATATCCGTTAACTAATGGGATTTTTTTTCTCTTCCATTTTCACATTATTTCCATATTTCTTATTTGGCTGAATAAAGAGTAATTCACCCTTAAAATAGAGTTCCTCTATGGGTATTATTGAGTTATTCCAACTTCTTTTTGTTTATTAAGTTTGATTGAACTCTGATAAATGATGAAAAATCATCTCCTAGCTCTAGTTTCTATTTTATTTTATGTTTTCTTTCTAATGCCTTTGTGCTAGGAAAGGTTTAGAAATTATTTTTATGACATAAGGAGTAGTGTTCTTTATTTGTCTGAAGATGTTACAATTTTATCTTTTCATCTACCCTTGCCGAGAAATTAAATCAGTCAGCTTATGTCCTTTTGTTGCTTCACAAGCTAAAGTTAGGTATTATTGATTCTTACAGTTTTTAACTACTTATGAATTTTACTGTCTGATTTTGATGGAAGTAGACCTGACAACTTGTGTACCCATCTGTGTTCATTCATTTTTCTCATGATGTGGTCATGTTTAAATTATTTTATATTCTTATAAAAGTTGATACATAAATAATTTGTATTATATACAATATGCAATATTTCTGTTTTCATGTTATAATTATGGTATTTGCTTGTATTATGGCATAATAAAGCAAGTAGCCGTATTATGGCAGATATCCTTGTTTCTGAAATAGAACTCTCATTACCAGCTTTTCCTCATCATTCAGCACATCTACTCTGTTAATATAATTAATTTCTGCCCTCCTCTTTTTTTTTTTTCCCATTTAAACTTGGAATGTGTTTACAACTTGGGTTTGTCGAATTATGTGGCTATATATGTAAAAATATGAATATATTTTCCTTTGTTATGTATGTTAGGCATCTATGCTGCTACATGATTCTAATGGAAAGAAACAGACCATGTTTTATATTTGTCTAAAGATTTTATGTTGAAATTTCCCCTTTTCATCTCTGAATTAAGTTTAAGAACATTGCTGCTGCCTCCTGTTTTCTGCTGCCCAAATTTTTATTGCTTTATAATTAAGTTTTATTTTTTAGTCATTACAAAATTAATTGTCATTAGGGGCTGAGGTTATTACCAGGCTGCCTTTGATTGTCTTGTCCAGATATAAATGAATGTATCATGTTAATTGTTAAAGACTCTACTTGAACTTGAATCTAAAAGAAAATTAATATAACATTCATTTTTCAGCTTGATTCATTTCTCTCTATAATTAAATTAGCTTATTTGGGATAATTAGAATCCATTATCTGGTTTTGATGTCTTTTAAGAATTCAAATGAGGTTAACCCAAAATATCTATGGCATATATACAAAGGCATATCAGATTTTTCTTTTGATTGCTGCTTCACTAAAAAAAACACTTTCTATTTGGACCATATTCAGAATCAGTTACTGCTTCCTGCTCTTCCTGCAACTATTGGTTCAACTGAAGCTGCCATTTAATCTTCGAATTAATATTTGGTACTGATATTGATAAAGTTTTTATATTTGCTTAAACTGAAATATATTTGGTGCTACTCTTATAATCTTACATTTGTTCTAGGTACTATCGAGCACCTGAATTAATATTTGGTGCAACTAAATACACCACAACCATTGACATCTGTTCTAGGTACATGTTTCGTTGCTAAATTTTTTTCCTTATTTCTATGCACTTTCGGTTTAACTTACTTAACAAATTCTACTTTTTTGACTCCAGCTCTGTTTGCTGGTGAGAGTGGAGTAAGACCAGGTTGTTGAAATTATTAAGGTACGTTTTACTTCAAAATTCTAATCAATAATAGTTTTATTATGATTACTTTGGAAAAATTAATATTTTGGGGCTGCGATTTTGTATAGATTTAATTGTTGGTTGTGTTTGGAGCAGAACTATTTTGTTTTCAAATTATTTTTAAATTTTTGTTTTTGAAAATATTTATAAATTAGTTACACTATAATAAGATTTTAATTTGATATGTTTTCCTTTTAATTGAACTCGAATAATTTCACTCAATTTTATTCAATACGACTCAAATTTAATTTTACTTAACTCGATAAAATATTAAATTTAGTTAAGATACTAAAATAATACTTATCATAAAATATTATTTAACTCAAATTTTTTCATTCAAAAATTACTTATCAAAAAATAAAACTCAGTTGATTCAATGGAATACTACTGTTGATTACATTAGAAAAGCTAGAAGTATGACAAACTTGCCTACATCATAGTCATTTTTAGTAGTAACGACGGTAATTCCACAAAATCATGGACTCTAGGAACAACCCCAAAAATTAAACTTATGGTAGCCATCATTGTCTGCTCCAAATTGACGAGCTTCATATAACAGAGAGATGAAAAGCGAAGTTGTATAAATATTTTGTTCTCTTTTATTTTATTTTCAAATTACCTAATTAAATTAAATTATATTTTAAGTTTCATTTTAAATATTTTATTTTTTGAATCACGAAAAATAATTTTAATATTTTATTTTATTTTAAATATTTCATTTTAAATATTTTATTTTAAATATTTTATTTTATTTTAACATTACCTAATTAAATTAAATTGTATTTAAAGTTTTATTTTAAATATTTCATTTAATTTGAATCACGAAAAATAATTTCAATATTTTATTTTATTTTAACATTACCTAATTAAATTAAATTGTATTTAAAGTTTTATTTTAAATATTTCATTTAATTTGAATCACGAAAAATAATTTCTATATTTTATTTTATTTTAACATTACCTAATTAAATTAAATTGTATTTAAAGTTTTATTTTAAATATTCTATTTTTTGAATCACGAAAAATAATTTTAATATTTTATTTTATTTTAACATTACCTAATTAAATTAAATTGTATTTAAAGTTTTATTTTAAATATTCTATTTTTTTGAATCACGAAAAATAATTTCAATATTTTATTTTATTTTAACATTACCTAATTAAATTAAATTGTATTTAAAGTTTTATTTTAAATATTCTATTTTATTTCACTTTAATTTAATCACAAAAAATATTTTGTTTTCTTTAATTTTATTTTCAAATTAACTAATTAATTAAATTTTATTTTCAAGTTCACCAAAGAACTCACATAATTTACATAATTTACATAATACATAACTTACATAATTTAAAGTTCAATTCAGTAACTTACATAATTTACATAACTTACATAATACATGACTTACATAATTTAAAGATCAAATTTCATAACTTACATAATTTACATAAAATTACACACATGGAACTATATCCTAAAATTTAAATATTAAAACAACTATAACATGGAACTATATCCTAAAAGTCAAAACACAATAATACATTTAAATAATTGTATATATATTACTTTATGTCGTACATAATACATAACTTACATAATTTACATAACTTACATAATACATAAATATATATCATATCATAACTTACATAACTTAATTAAACTTATAAATAAACAACTTACTCGTGTAACTTATTGTCAACTTTAGACTTCAAGAACAACAAAATGGATAGAAGTTGGATGAATTTGTCAAGGGTAAGTAAAGGATATCGAAATGGAGTTCAAACTTTTCTAAATTTTGCATTTCAAAATGCAAGCCAAGAGAATATGATTCTATGCCCGTGTAAGAGGTGTGGCAACATCAATTGGCATTTTCGTGAAGTTGTCTATGAGCATCTAATTGTTGATGGCTTTATTCGGGGGTATAAAAAATGAATTTTCTATGGAGAGCGTACATCTAGTGAAACTTTTTCAACGATTAATCCGACTTATCCTGATACTGCTTACCGTCAATATGTTAGACAAGATAACATGGAAGGTATGTTGCGGGATGCATTTAATATGCACAGTCATGGTGAGCAATTGTTTCCAACTAACTTTATTGCATCCGATGATTGTAATATTGGTGGAAATGTTTTTTGTGAAACGGGAACAAATGCACGTGATGAGGAGCCAAATGAAGAAGCGGCGAAGTTCTACAATTTACTTAATGAAATAAACGAAGAACTTTACGAGGGTTCAAAATATTCGAAATTGTCCTTCTGTATTCGTCTATTTCACTTAAAATGTTTGGGAGGGTGGACCGGAAACTCTTTTACAATACTGCTAGAGTTTCTGAGAGAAATGTTTCCGTTTGCAAAAATCCCCCAGTCTTGTCAAGATATGAAGAGACTAATAAAAGATTTGGGCCTTGGGTATGATAAAATTCATAGTTACCCAAATGACTGCATGTTGTACTAGGTGATCAGAAGAACCAACAGTCTTGTCATGTTTGCTGTAAGTCTTCTTGGATGAATGGAAATACAGAAGATGTGAATGCGGATGAAGGTGGGGCACAGTTAAGAAAGAAGCCAGTCAAGGTCTTGCGATATTTTCCCCTAATACCAAGACTTCAAAGGCTTTTCATGTCGTCAAAGACGGCCGATTCTATGAGGTGGCATAATGATCAACGAACCGATGATGGATTATTAAGGCATCCAGCTGATTCTTTAGCTTGGAAATCATTTGACAATAAATTTCCAAGCTTTGCAAGTGATCCTCGGAATGTGAGGCTTGGGCTAGCAGCTGACGGCTTTAATCCTTTTAAAATCATGAGTACTTCATACAGTACTTGGCCTGTAGTGTTTGTTCCTTATAATTTGCCTCCATAGATTTGCATGAAACAATCTTCATTTATTTTATCAATGATTATCCCTGGAGAGAAAGGTCCCGGAAATGATATTGACATCTATTTATAGCCACTTATTGAAGAGTTAAAACAATTATGGTCGGGTGTTGAGACATATGATGTATTAAGAAATGAGAACTTTAATTTACGTGCAGCTTTATTGTGGACAATTAATGATTTCCCGGCTTATGCTAATTTATCGGGTTGGAGTACTAAAGGACGTTATGCATGTCCTTGTTGTGCTGCACAAACTTGTTCGAAGTGGTTGTATAGTGGGAAGAAGTTCTCTTACATGGGCCATCGTCTGTAGTTAGATGGAAATCATAAATTTAGATTTTAGAAGACTCTATTTGACGGTACTAAAGAGTACAGAGGAGCTCTTGAGCAGACTGTTGGATCTGAAATCTTGTTTATGTTAAAAGATATCAACTTTAGTTACGGGAAGATGAATCAACCACCTAACACGCAAACAAAGAGGAGATGGAGGGATGAATCTGATGATGAATCTGACGAAGAGGATGATCCTAATGAGGCGGACTTGTGGAAAAAAATGAGTATTTTTTTTAGTTGCCTTATCGGGAGCACAACATTTTACGCCACAATCTTGATGTCATTCATATTGAGAAGAATGTCTGTGAGAACATAATTGGGACAATTTTGAATGTCGATGGAAAATCAAAAGACAATTTTCAGAGTCGACTTGATTTAGTTGACATGAGAATTCAGCGTGATCTTCATCCTCAAGTACTTCCGAATGGGAAATATCAGTTGCCGCCTTCTATTTTTTCAATGTCAAAGGAAGAGAAAGAGGTGTTTTGCATGGTGTTGAAGGATATAAAAGTCCCAGATGCGTATGTGTTAAATTTATCTTGATGTGTGAGTCTTAAAGATCGAAGATTATATTCATTAAAATCACATGATTACCACATCTTGATGCAAGATTTACTCCCAGTTGCTTTACGGTGCTGCATGTCAAAAAATATGACGTCCTGTATAATTGAACTATCCAATATAATGAAAGCTATTTGTGGCAAATTTTTGGATGTTGAAGAACTTGAGAAAGTACAGGATCGAGCCGCTTTGACTTTATGCAATTTGGAGAAGATCTTTCCACCTTCCTTCTTCACTATTATGGTGCAATTGGTAATCCATCTCCCTCACGAAGCAATACTTGGTGGACCTGTTTTTTATCAATGGATGTATCCTATAGAAAAGTGCTAATTTATTTGTCAAGTATTTATTTATTCGCCTCTATACATTTAGTTACAACTTTTGATAAATATTGTATATCGTGTTTAGGTTCCTAAGCAAATTGAAATCTTATTCTCGCAATAAGCGTTATCCAGAAGGATCAATTGCTGAAGGCTACTTGGCAGAGGAGTGCATGACCTTTTGTTCTAGATATTTAGAAGATGTTGAAACACAATTGAATAGACCAAATAGAAATTCTGGGCTCAATGATCATAACTTGGCCGAAACTTATTTATTCCAAAGTTATGGAGAACCAATCGGCAAAGTTGAAATTGCAGAATTAGATGATATATCGTGGATACAAGCACATCGATATGTACTTTTTCACTACGATTCAGTTGAATTGTTACGCAAGTAAGTTCTAAAATTTTCTCACATATTCATCATTTTGATTTGTTTATCTTCTAACCAATTAAACTTGTTTTTAACATAGTGAGTACAAACAAATTTTGAGATCTCGTGCACGTTCTCGAAGGTTACAACATTGAGAGATTAATAAGTTATTCACAGAATCTTTTCATGAATGGTTAAGCCAAACGGTATGTAATTGAAGTTAATAAGTTACATATAATCGCAAAATTTAGTTAATCAAATAATAATGTTTTTACGTAATACATTTATAATTACTCAATTTACTTTCGATTCAATAGGTTTAGAGTGGAAGGGACGTCAATGACGAAATTAAATTGCTTTCCTAAGGTCCGAACAGAGTAATAAAAAGATATAGTGCTTTTCTCATCAATGGATATAGATTTTGTACAAAATATCGCGAGAGAATGAGGAGAACTCAAAATTGTGGAGTTGTTGTTAATTCTTCAATTACAAGTTATGCTAGTGCTAGGGACAGTAATCCAGTTGAGGGTAATGTGGAGTATTACAGGCTTCTTACCGACATTATAGAGTTGGATTACTATGGCAGATGAAAAGTTGTCTTATTTCGGTGTGATTGGGCTGATGTTAATACTGCTCGAGGAATTAAAAAAGATCAATTTGGTTTTACAATGGTGAATTTCTCTTGCTTGATTCACACTGGAAAATAATTAATGGACGAGCCATATGTATTTTCCTCTCAAGTGAAACAAGTTTTTTATTCGAAAGATCCAACTGATGAGGGTTGGTATGTTGTACACCGGAACACCCCTAGAGACTTGTTTGACATGGGTAATGGAAGTAGAGATGACATCGTCGAAAGATCAGAAACATTACCTTTTCCAGAACAAAACTTAGATAAAAATATCCCTAGTACTAGCACACAACATCACTGGGTTCGACATGATGTGGATGAAGATATTTAGGAATAATGATGTAGTAAGATTTTACGATTTTTAATTATATGTAATATTATAATTTTAATCTTGGCCATGTTATATAATTCAACTATTTTATATGTATTATTATTGTTGTAATTTGTTACTAAAACTTTAACTATTTTATGTGTATTGCAAGAAAAATGCGTAGAAGAAGATTACGAGATTTAAGTATTGTCCGAATACTCCAAATTCGGAAGAAGCATATAGTGAACGATGAGATGTTGTTGGATCTTGAATGTGCGGAGACACTTGACGAGCCTGAAGAATTTCAAAGTAATGTTAAGTTCATTTTACATGTGTTGACTTTTATTATTGATTTATTTGTCAATTTTAATATAATAATAGTATATCATTTTTCAGTTGAAAGTGGTGGGACGCGCAGAGTTCGAGGACGTACGCTGGTTAAAGATTTATACGACTTAGATCCTGTCGAGCATGTCAAAGTAAGTAGAAATACTCATGGTAAGCCTGTTGGATCTGAAGCTCGACTTTTAGCAGGCTATTTGGGAATTTTAGCACGAAATGTCAATATGTTGCCCATCAACTACGAATCATGGCATCACATGCCTGATAGGAACAAAAATCAAGCTCTCGCTAATATTAAGGTAACAAAATGTGAATGTAATTTATAATACTTTGGTTTAAGTTTAATTTATATCTACATTCTAAACTTGTGTTTTTTAGGAGAGATTTGCTTTAGAGGTCTCCGATGATTATATCAAGAAGGCATCGGGTAAAAAATGGAGAGACAATAAAATCACTTTAAAAAAACAATATTTTAAGAAAGACATAAGCCTCGAGGAAAAATTGAGAAATGTCCCGCCGGGAATGCTAAGGTACCAATGGGAAGATGCGGTTAGATTCTGGAATTCAAAGAAATGAGAGGTATTACGTATTTCCAAACTCTTATATATAGTGTTTACTACATACGTAATAATAATTTCATTATGTAGGACCGTGAGCGAGTTGGAACAAGCAGCAGGCAATAACAAAAATTCACGCACACGGCAGGGTCAAGAAGTTTAGCTTCTGTAGCTGAGGCCGAGGTATTATGAATTTATTAATTTTTTCAAATATTAATAACTTTCTACTATTAAATAATGTTTTTACTACTATATTGTAGGAAGTCAAATTTGGACAAAAAGTTAGAAGCCTTCAGCTTTTTTAGATTACGCATAGGAAGAAAGATAGATCTCCTATGACATCCGAAGCTAGAGAAATTATGGTATATTTACTTAATAATATTTAATTTATTATAAATATTTATAATGTTTAATTATAATTGTTTAATTCAATTCATCATTAGTAGTTTTAAATAATGTTAAGTTATGTTGCATTCCTTTTTATTATATATTTTGTTTTTAACTCTTTAATTGATTTTTTAGGAGAAACTAAAAGAAAAGAAGGCGGAATATGAAGCGATTGCTTCGATTGATAGTTCTGTTAATCTTGAGAACATTGATAACAGAATTATCACTGAAGTTTTGGGTCCTGAAAGGTACGGTCGGGTTCGATTTTAAGGATCTGGTATTACCCCGACCCAATATTTTTGATCCGGCTCCCAGCAATACATGCCTTCCGGAAGTCAAGCTCAAGCTGAAGTTCAGAGGTTAAGAGACCAGATAGCTCAGATGCAAGTAAACACGGTTGAGCAAATTGCCAAGGTTCAACGAAAATATGAAGAACTCCAGCAACAACTTAGAGCGGAGGCAGCAAAGAGGGAGGCAACAACAGCAGCGAAGGAGGCAGAGGCAGCAGCGATGGCAGCAGAGCAGAGCAGAAAGTACGATGACATCCAGCTACAGCTTCAGCAGATGATGCAGATGTTTCAGCAGTCGCAAAAGCCACCATATTAAGCATTAGTTTTCTCGTTGTAAGAATGTTTTTAACTTTGTCACGTTTAACATTATTATAAGAATATTTTAAATTATACTTTATTTATTAATTACATCATATACCTTTCGTTAAATTTGAAGTATCATTTAGAATTAATGTTTTTTGTTGTATTTTTTATTCTAAATTTGCTGTTTTTGGCTGCATTTTATGCTATATTTGTTGTATTTGGTTGGATTTAATGCAGGAAGGGCTAGATATTGGTGAAAAAAATGCATTGCAAATCTGCCAAAATTAGCGGAGTTTGTGGGAAAAACGCAGCTAAAAGTCATGGCTTTTAGCAGCGTTTTTTTGGCAAATGCCGCTAAAAGCCATTAGCGGCATTTTTTAAATAAACGCCACTAATTTTTGCGGCGTTTTTTGCGGTGTTTTCAGAAGTGCCGCAAAAAGTTTTAGTGCACTTAAAAGCACCGCTAAAGGCTAAAAAAGCTCCGCTAAAAGTCTATTTTCTTATAGTGAGTGATTGAGTGGAAAATGAGTAAATAAAAATTGCGCAACTTTGACGTTGCATGAGCCTGGATAGATCGAGTTGATTATTAAAAGTTGTGCTATGATCAACACCTTATTTCATATACAACATTTTATTGTCACAATTTTAGATATAATATAGTACAAATATAATTGCTACTAGATTTTGTATTTTGTACAAGTTGTGAATTTAGTACATGTATTTTAATTTGGTCATTTCCAGATTTGTATTTTTAGAATTTGAAAATTTTAATCCTAATCAAATAATAGTAATTAAATTCATTAAATTATGTTATTTTAAATTTTTTGTTAATTTTATCTTGATTCTATATAAAAATTATTATATATAAAAGTTCAAAAAATCTATAAACACAAAAAATTCAAAAAATTGGAAGACATGGTCACCCAACTATGCCTTTGTTCCTGTTTTGGTCACCCACTGCTAAATTGATGATGGAAAGTCTTTTTTTTTCTAACTAATATAATAACACATTTAGTCCTCAATACTTACATGTTCTATCAATTTTATTCTAATTCTAAATAATTCAATAAATTTAACCCTTCATATTTACAAATCCTATCAATTTGATTATCAAACTTTCTAACCAAAGTTTTCAACTTTTAAAACAGATATTCCATATCTATAAATTTGGAAACCCAAAAAACACTTCTTCGACTACAAATTAATAATATACTTATATTTAGCAAATTTGTAGTGATTTTGCCAACTTGTTCATGGCATGGAATGCCTCTAATTGAAAATATGAAAGCTTTGGTTAGGAAGTTTGAGGATCAAATTGATAGAATATGTAAGTATTGACGACTAAATGTGTTATTATACCAGTTAACAAAAGGCTTTTCATTATCAATTTAACGATGGGTGACCAAAACAGAAACGCATTTAAACATTAGTACATAAATTAAAATTTTTTAAAGTTGGGTTACTAAAACAGGAACACGAGTGATGCGTCATTAAAAGCACCAAAAATATCATATTCCCTGTAAAATAGTAAAAATAACAGTAAAGGGGAAGTAGGGTCGAATCCTCAGGGATCGGATTGTACGAATGCTCGTTTCTTGAAATCCTGGACAACTTCTTGGCCAAGAAAACCTGCGTTCCTAAAAAATAAAAAAATAGAATTAAGAATTTAGAAAAATAAAAAAAAATTAAAGTGAATTGAAATTGCGAAATTAAATAAACTGCAGAAATTAAAAAGAGGAATATAAAAATAAATAGAGTTGGGAACATAGAAGTTTCTTATGTGGCGAGTTTCAGCCTCCGGTTGTCTCGATTCGCCTTGGGTTCAATCCTTGGCTTTTAAGTAACCCTTCTCGAGTAGGATAAGCCAATTATTGTGGAAAAGGACGCCTACGACCACCACTCCAAGGATTTGGACTTAAGATTTGGTGGAGCCTGACTCTAGCCAATAATCGCTTTTGTGGGACTATCTTCTGCTAGATCACCTCTTCCAAACGGCGAATACCATGCCGTTTTATCTATTAGATTCACCAACCTCTGATGCAGAAAGCCAACGAACCGACTGTGTAACCTTTCCAAAACGTACAAAGCTGTCGTTCCTTGCACAAGTTGAAAAGATCACCTATTAAGGGACATGGACGGAAGCGTCAGCCCCGTAATACGGAGAAGCGATGAATACTCTGTTGAGAAGGCTAAGCGCGGATTCTAAGACTCATGAACCTTTTTAGGGAATTTTGACAACCTTCGGCTAGATGGGTTTAGTGGCTCATGATTTTTGGGAAAGAAATAAATATAATAAAAATGAGATTTTTATTGAAGAAAATATGGAGAGAACAAAAAGACAAAGTTTTTTGGAGAGGGAGTGTTTACAGGAAAAAAAGATGTCAAATATGTGCCACTTCATCCCCTATTTATAGTACTAGAAAACCTAGCCTATTCCTAATGAAATTCTAAAAGATAAATAATAAATAATTAAAGATAAATGAAAATAAATCCTAAAATTAAATCTAAATAAAAATCCTTAATAATTATCTTAATATAATTGAAATTAAAATAGAGTCTTGTGCTATAAAATCTCTTCTTTTGCATTTCAGTCCTTTGGTCTTCCATGTTTGCATTTTTGGCACCACTTCTCTCCTTCTTTGCATGTTGCCATTATATCTTCAAATTGACACTTTTTACCCTTAAATTTCTTCTTGCCTCCAATTTAGTCCCTAAAAGATAAAAACCATAAATAGCCCAAATTAGTAGCATCATACTTAAAATAAATATATAATTAGTGCATAAAATATGACGTTCTATAGTATTATCATATTCCCTCTACTTAGCCCATGCTTGCCCTCAAGTATGGTTCCTATCCACTGTGAAAATTAAATCCTGTCATGAAAGAAATACTACTCTAAAGTTTTATAAAAATTAGTCAAAATGCATATGAAAACAAAAAGAACTCTTAGCTTTCTTTAAGTAAAATTGAAAAAGTATTCCAATTAACACAAACAAAATTAAGATCGACTTTGATTATTTCATGAAAATTAGGTAATTACCAAACCTATCAAGACACCTTATTTATTTCTCCCTTTAGTCTCCAATTTTATTAATGCATATTTATTTATTGTTTTTTCTCTTCTTCTTTTTTCTTTTACTTTCATTTCAATTTTATTTATTTACTTTTACTTAGGGAAAAATATTGAACCTTTTGACGCGAAGAGAGATGACAGCCAAGCACCTCACCCCGGTTACTCAGCCCAACACATTCCTAATTTTTATTTTTCCTAAGAACATATCGAACCTTTTGACGCGAAGAGAGGTGACAGCCAAGCACCTTACCCCTGTTACTCAGCCCAACACATTCTTAGAAATTAATTCCAGTTAGCGGAGTTTTACCTAACATGTCACACAACCTTTTGACGCGAAATAAGATGACAACCCAAGCACCCTACCCCAGTTACTCAGCTAGTCACGTCTTAAGCTGCACTCATAACCACGGAAACATTATTATTATTAAATGAAATTTTAATTTTGGAGGACTTAGGAAAAACAATCAAGTGTCAAAAACCACCTTAATAGTCATGAACATATTTTAAGCATGCAATTATATTAAGTGTCCTCTTTGTATTTAGACTAAATCAAATTTACCAAAATCAAGATAGGGTTAACTACATTAATCATAATTATTTAAACTAAAAGAAATAAAACAGTGGAGATGAAATCTATCAAGTAAAATCATAATTAACTCAGTAGATAAGACTCATGCATATGGGTCAAACAGTGGGCAAGTCGTGGTCAAATTCTTGGGCAAGAAAAGAGGCAAAATATGCTTAAAAAATATTATATGGGTAGAACAACCAAATCAACAGCTAAAATGACAGAAATAATAAGGAATACCTCCCCCCTACTTAAAACACATAGTCCTCGATGTGGAATAAATAAAATAGGAGAAAAAGGTGTATAGGAACTCCCCGTGTTATTACTATCGTTCGCGTATGATGGCAATGAGATCCACTAGTTGTTGGCCAAAAGTGTCGAGTAGAGGCTGTTTGGCTGCAGATTTGTCGTTCCTCCTTTCTTTCTATCTTCATTTCGGTTTACCTAGAAGAAGAGAATTTTATTAATATCTGAAAATAATAAATAATAAAATAATAAGATAAAATAAAAATAAATAAATAAAAAATTGGGTTGCCTCCCAACAAGCTCTTGTTTAGCGTCGTTAGCTCGACGTCGTGAATGGTTCTATGGTGGCTCTAACTAAATTTTTTCGACCGTATGGGCCTGGAAATTTTCGTAAAATGTCTTCAACCGTTGGCCATTGACTACGAACTGCTTCCCTGTTTCTTCGCTCTCTATTTCAACTGTACCATGTGTGAATACTTGAGTTAGAATAAAAGGTCCTTGCCACCGAGATCGAAGCTTACCTGGGAACAGCTTTAATACAGAGTTATAAAGCAAAACTTTTTGCCCTACCGAGAAATGCTTCTGAGCTATTTTCTTATCATGAAATAGCTTTGTTTTGTCTTTATAAATGCGAGCATTCTCATAGGCATCATTACGAATTTCCTCTAACTCTTGAATGTCTAATTTTCTTGCCTTCCCTGCGGGCTCTAACTCCATGTTACATTGTCGAATAGTCCAATAAGCTTTGTGCTGCAGTTCTACTGGTAGATAACATGCTTTTCCAAAAACAAGTTGATACGGGGTCATGCCAATCGGGCCTTTATACGCCGTCCGATAGGCCCAAAGCGCGTCATTGAGCCGAAGACTCCAATCCTTTCGGTTGGGTCGAACTGTTTTTTCTAAAATGGACTTGATCTCCCTGTTCGAAATCTCTGCTAGACCATTTGTTTGGGGATGGTAGGCTATTGCTATACGATGATAAACTCCATATTTTAATAATAGTGCCTCCATGACCTTGTTGCAAAAGTGGGTACCACGATCACTGATCAAAGCTCAATGTGTGCCAAACCTAGAAAAAATAGTTTGTTTTAGAAACTCTACAATAGTTTTAGCATTATCATTGCGAGTAGGCTTTACTTCTATCTACTTAGAAACATAGTCTACTGCAATAAGTATATATACGTTTCCAAATGAAGAAATAAATGGGCCCATGAAATCAATGCCCCATACATCAAAAATCTCACATACATGAATTAGGGATAGGGACATTTGATTTCATTTAGTGATGTTACCTGTATGTTGGCATTTATCGTAAGACTTACAGAAGTTATATGCATCACGAAAAATTGTGGGCCAATAGCCCACACTCCAATACCTTGTGACCTGTTCGTTTAGGGCCGAAGTGACCTCCACAAGCTTCTGTATGACAAAAAGTAAGGATAGAGGTTACTTCGATTTCTGGAACACAACGTCTTATTATCTAATCTGAACAATGTTTCCACAAGTATGGGTCGTCCGAAATGTAATACTGAGCTTCCCGTCTAAGCTTGTCCTTCAGGAACGTGCTAACTCAGTGGGTAACGATCCTGTGGTTAAGAGATTAACTATATCCGCATATCATGGATAGTGAGCCTCGGTCGAAAATAAGCTTTTATCAGGGAACTCATCCTTTATAAGAACATCATCAAATGGAGTTTTTATCCTACTCAAGTGGTCAGCCACCAGGTCTTCACATCTTTTTTTGTCACGAATTTCGATGTTAAATTCTTGGAGCAACAGAATCCATCTAATGAGCCTTGGTTTCGCGTCCTTTGCGATCAAGTACCTAAGAGCTGCATGTTCAGAAAAAATTATCACTTTAGATCCTAATAAATAAGATCGAAATTTATCAAAAGCGAATATAACTGCTAAGAGTTCTTTTTCCGTAGTGGTGTAGTTGCTTTGTGCAGCATCTAGGGTTTTTGAGGCATAGCAAATGACATAGGGCTCTTTATCTATCTTTTTCCCTAACACAGCCTCTACACTGCGTTCGCTTGCGTCGTACATAATTTCAAAGGGGTAGTTCCAATCTGGTGCTTGCATTATAGGAGCGGTCACCAACTTCTGCTTAAGTGTATCAAAAGCCTCCTTACATTTTGGGCCGAACTCAAATTTCCTATCTTTCTGCAATAACTCACATAATGGTTTAGCCACTTTTGAGAAGTTTTTTATGAAACGCCTGTAAAATCCTACATGGCCAAGAAAAGAATGAATTTCCCTTACAGTGGAGGGATATGGAAAAGAATTAATAATGTCAATTTTGGCCTTATCTACCTCAATTCCCTTGGCAGAAACTATATGACCTAGAATCAGACCCTTGTCTATCATAAAATGACACTTTTCATAGTTCAAGACAAGATTAAATTCTATGCATCTATTCAAAATTATTGTGAGGTTTTTAAGGTATTCATCAAAACAATTTCCATCCACAGTAAAATTATCCATAAAAACTTCAATAATTTTCTCCACGTATTCAAAAAATATACTCATCATGCATCTTTGGAATGTGGCTGGTGCATTACAAAGTCCAAATGGCATCCTTCTGTACGCAAAAGTGTCGCATGGGCATGTAAAAGTGGTCTTTTCCTGATCCTCTGGTGCCACTAGAATTTGGAAGAAACCTGAGTATCCATCAAGACAGCAAAAGTGAGTTTTACCTGATGAACGTTCAAGCATTTGATCTATAAAAGGAAGAGGGAAATGATCTTTTCTAGTGTAAGAGTTCAACTTCCTGTAATCAATATAGACACGCCACCCATTTTGTACTCGAGTTGGTACCAAGTCACCTTCGGCATTTTTCTTTACTATCACACCCGTTTCCTTGGGTAAGACTTGAACCGGACTTACCCATCTACTGTCAGAAATGGGGTAGATTATGTCAGCATCCAACAGCTTGATTATCTCCTTTTTTACCACCTCCATCATATTCGGGTTTAATCGCCTTTGGGCCTCTCGCCTCGATTTTGCGTTTTCCTCCAAGTAGATTCTGTGTGTGCATGTCAAAGGGCTTATTCCTTTCAAATCGGCAATGGTCCAGCCAATCGTGTCCTTATCACTTTTCAGTACCTGGATCAAACTTTCTTCCTCGAGCTTAGAGAGTTTGTTGGAAACTATGATTGGTAGAGTATTACCTTTCCCTAAAAATGCATACTTAAGACGTTCGGGAAGCGGTTTCAATTCCAATTCTGGAGCGTACACAACAAAAGGTAAAAGTTTAGTATTTGACGGAGACAATAGCTCATTAAGAGATTCATAGTCATCAGATATAAATTCATATTTATCTTCATAAATTGACTCAAAAGTCTCATCTACTAATGAGTTGATTATGTCAACACGATTTACGCTCAAAATTTCGCTTGCATGGCTAATGGCGTCATAAACATTAAACTTCACGATCTTCCCATCAAATTCCATCGTAAGAGTTCCGCTTCGTAGGTCGATCTTAGTGCCAGCGGTACTAAAGAAAGTTCAGCCCAACAGGAGGTCCGAAGATCCAGTAGTGTTATCCTCCTCCATTTTTATCACGTAAAAATCTGCAGGGAAAATAAGTTCGTTAAATTTTACTAGTACGTTCTCAAGGACTCTTTCGGGGTGTACAACAAACTTATTTGCCAACTGAATTATAACACCTGTTTTCGTTAGAAAACCCGCGTTAAGTGATTCATAAATAGAATAAGGCATAACATTTATGGAGGCCCCTAAATCACACATGGCCTTCTTGATCCCCAAATGGCCTATTTTACATGGTATAGCGAACATACCCCTATCTTTACATTTTTGCCGGTGTTGAAACCCAAATTTGCCCTACTCACTTAGCCCACTTAACCCCAATTCAAGCCCATAACCCATTTTACACAGCAACACAAACTACCCAAACCCAACACAATTCAAACTCTAGCAGCCCAACCTAACCCCAGCCCAAACAAAATCAAAAAAGAAAAAAAAACTAGCCTTCACCTAAGCCTAGCCGCCGCCTCCATCCCATCACCTCTGTCAGCCACCACCTGCTCCACCGCCCCAACTACTCCTGCAAAAGAAACACGCAAACAACATTAGAGAAATAATAAGAAAATAAGTGTAAATGGCTTTAAAAAGCCAAGAAAAGAACACTTTAGACTCTCTACAAAATTTTTATCAATATTAATAGATTTAAAAACACAAAGCAGTGATCTGAAGGAAAAAGTGTGAATCTAGCAACATCAAAGCAGGAGAATGGTTCGAAATAAAAAAAAAAAACCAAAGTATCAAACATCAAAACCAAAAAACCCAAGGTGACTTTTATTTTTTTTCTTCCCTATTTTTGAGTTTATTCCTCATATATAATTGAATATTAAAAACATATAAAAATATAAAAAAAAACTTTTTGACGATTTCTGGCCACCGTGTACGATGGCCGGCGCGGCAGAGCCCACTGCGAACGGTGACCGGATCTTTGGCCAGAGCCCTTGCCGGCGTAGAGACCTCTGCAGAGAGGAAGAGAGCCAGAAATGTTTTTTTAAAAGCAGAGGAGAAATGAAATTTAAAAAAAAAAACTCAGCTTTTATAGAAACATAAAACGGCGTCGTTTTGGGTCTGAAGTTCAGATGCCAAAACGGTGTCATTTCGCCCGGGATCCGCGCCTTGACCCGACCCGTTCCAAGGATCCGCGTGTTTTTGGTTTCTGGGATATTTATGCGCGCAGTCCTTCCATTTTTTACTTTAATTTACAATTAAATTCCTTTTAATTCCTAATTTTGGCCCAGCAGATTACTTCGGATTTCAATTTAGTCCCCCTTTTTAATGCGCGTTTTAGAGGTTGGGGGTTATTTCCCATTTTAGGCCCTCTATGTTTTTTGAGATTTTAAATCAGTCCCTTTCTTCTTTGTTTATTTGTAAATTGGCCTCGAACCTTCATTTTAATCTAATTTACTCCCTTTTTGTTATTTTCAATATTACATATATTAAACTAACTAAACTAATATATTATTATTGCTATAATTATTCTACTATACCATCTAAATACATTATTATTGTCACAGTTATTATTATTTATTTATTCATTATTATTGTTATTATCATTATTATTATTATTATTATTATTATTATTATTATTATTATTATATACATATATGTATATATATTTTACCATCGTTATTTGCATACATACATTATTATTTATATTATTATTATTATTACTATTTCTTTCATTTCTATTTTTATAATACTATTATTATAATATCATTTTATTATTATCATTTCTAATATATATATATATATCGTATATGTTTATATATATATATCATGTATATTTTTTAATATTATTAGTTATATATTTTTAAACTATTTCATATATATATTTATATATTATCCTTATTATTATTAATATTAGTATATGTTTTATTATATATGTATATATCTTTAATATATATATAGGTATATGTTTATGTAATATTGTCAATAGGTATTTTTTAACATCATTATTTCCAATATGTATATATTATGTAAATATTTTAATATTATATTATATATGCATTTTTTATATTACGTATATATATCTTTTTAATATTGTATTTTATATATGTCATGTATATATTTCTAATACTATATTACATTTTTACATATTATCATACGTATATATATTTTTAATAGCTATATTATGTATGTATTTTCAACACTATATTATGTACATACTTTTACTATCATTATGTATTTATTTTAATATATATGTACATATTTATGTAGTGTTATTAATATATATATTTTAGTATTTCTAATATTTATTGTATATGTTCATTTTATATACATTATGTATAAATTTAATATTATTATGTATATACTTTTCATTCCTATTAGTACATATGTACTTTAATATATATATATATATGGCACTATTAGTATTTTTAATATTATGTTTACGTTACTTCACCTATTGTTATTATATGTTTATGTATATGTTCGTCTCTATTTTGTATTTAATACTATTGTTATCATGTTTAATATCGCATACATTGTTATTGTTTTTAATATTATTGTCATATTTATTATTTGCTTTGATGTATTTCTAACTCTTTTATTTTTGTTTCCCGCCCATTTTATATCATTTTTGCGTTTCACTACTTTAAAGATTTTTATTCATGTTTTTTTTTTATTAATTTCAATAAATAAGGCAATGAACCGATTTAACATTAAGTCATCGATTTCATCGCTATGTTGATGAAATTCGTCGGCTCGTGTTAAAAACGGGACACCCTTTTAAAAAAAAACTGAAAACTAAAAATTCTCATTTTTCAATCGGATCACGATTAAAGGTCAAATTGAATTCGTATTTTTGAAAATCAAGACAACCTATGTTTAATAAAGATTCCAGTTTTGGGCATCGCAAGGGTGCTAATACCTTCCTCGCACGTAACCGACTCCCGAACCCTATTTTTCGTTGGCTTTTGACGTAGACCTAAACTCGGTCTTCTTTTTGTTTAAAAAATAAATGTTCTATTTTTTTAAAAAAAAAAGAGGATTTATTAGGTGTCCGATCACACCTAGGAAAAAGGATCGGTGGCGACTCCCTTTTTAATAAAATCAAAAGTCGGTTTTCAAATTTCCAATAAATCACCTCAACTAGCGACCAAAGCAAATTTTTTTATGTCGCTACAGCTGTTGACTCCGCTGAGGACTATTTTTGAGAGTCGAGTCAAATTAAACGCGTGTTGTCAAAATTTTCGAATTTCCTTTGCTCAAATAATGTTTAGTCGTGATCTTCAAATTTTGTTTTCAAAAAAAAAATCATGCATTTGCATCATGTCGTAAATGTTTTTCTAACGCTATGCCTTCGTGATTTAACTCGTCCCTCCGCACAGGCTAGTGAATACTTTCGGGTTACATACGACTTTATGCTTTCGTGAGTTAACTTGTCCCTCCGCATAGGCATAAGTAAATGTAATCCCTCGAATTGAACTCGTGAGCCTGTGATGGGCTACGACCGAGGCTTCATACTAGTCTTAGTAGACGATAGTACGAACAATTCGAGTACCTGTCTAGAACCGAAACCGCATATAGTAAACCATACGAATCACCTAACTAGAGCCATGTCGAACCTCCGTTCGTTTAGTAGTCACCAAAATAAGTACACGGGAGAAACGCCTCTTATCTTTTGCACTTTCACTTTGTATGCAAGGGGATTGGGTTGGTTTAAGAAACTAGATCGGGTAGTGTAATTTGATAAATTTTCCATAATTTTTCTACCTATATTTGACTACTAACTAGGGTTGTTCGTCTTTGCTTTATTTTTCATCATGCATTATAGGCATCATATTAGAAAAGTGTTGACTAGAGATCGGTTGCCAAAAAATGGGTTTCTGATGGAAGAGTTGATTGTACAAACAACCAAGAAAAATACCGTGGTCCGGGATTGGTCTTCAAAAACCCAGAAAGAAAAAGGGGATAGTTTAATGGAATGATGTGTTTCTAATCTACCCGAGCACATAACTGTGAATGTTCGTTGGAATAATCTGGAAGACTTGATTCAAATTTGGAATCAGTGGGACTCGGACACTAGGGGTATCTTCACTGAGAGGTACGGAGATATAGCCCACCTGATCACTATCAATATAGACGAGTATTTGATTCAAACCATGATCAGATTTTGGGATCCGGCCTATCAATGTTTTACTTTCAATCAGGAAGACATGACCCCGACTATAGAAGAATACGCTGCTTTGCTTCGTATCGATAATGTGCAATTCCATAAAATATATGTGAAAGAGCCCAAACCGATGACCTTCAAGAAAAAAATAGTGAAATTGACAGATATGACCGATACATGGGCCGAAAAACAAATAAAGAAGAAGAATGAAGTCATCTGTATCCCGTGGTTTTCCCTGCGAGATTTGGTTCTAAGCCATCCCGATGTGTTGAAGAGAGTGAATCTTTTCGCTTTGGCCATTTATGGATTGATCGTCTTCCCGAAGGTCCTTGGACACATAGAAGTTGCGGTGGTGGATTTCTTCGAAAGATTAAAGCAAGGAATCAACCCTGTCTCGACTATCTTGGCCGAAACCTTCAGATCCTTAAACAGTTGTAGGAAAATGGGGAAAGGACGCTTTATCGGATACGCGCAGTTACTCAATATCTGGATTTTGAGCCATTTCTGGAAAGTAGAGCGCACACCGTACCACATGTTTTCAAAAACCTTCGCTTCATTGGAAGCCTATCTTGAGAGAGAATGGCCAAAAGATGTCACCGAAGAGCATTGGGTTTCAGTTTTTCAGAACCTTCGAGCTGAAGATGTAGCCTGGAGAGCACCGTGGATCCGCCCTTCAGTTCTGTTATACAAGGTTGGAAATCAAGATTGGGTGCCACTACTCGGGTTATGGGGAGGAATTGGATACACTCCATTAATGGTCCAAAGGCAATTTTCTTCACGACAATTCATACCCGCCACCTGAGGATTAGCACAGTCTGAGTTTGCTTTTGCGGGTGAGGGATATATGAAGAGGGTCCGAGATACCGCAAAGTCTTGGAAGAGAATTCATTTCATAGAGTTAGCTCTATACGCTGACACTCTCACCCAAGATTATGTCATATAGAGAAAACAACGAATGAATAGTCAGCACGTCTCGTCACCGTCAGAATCCTTTTTCGGAAGAATGCCATCTGAGCTAGAAATGGTAAGACAAGAATTTGAACGAGAAAAGGCCAAGATGTCTCGGGACCTTAGTGCTCTTCAAGAGGAAAACTACCAACTGAAGATCGATGTTCAGATTGAAAGATCCAGAACCGAGAAAGCGTAAAAAGAAGCTGAAGTAGTAAAAAATGACTTAAGGGACCTCCATCTGGAAAATAAAAAGTTAAGAGGCACAATAAAAAACAGTGGGTTGGGCAAATCGTCAGTAGAATGGAAGGAGGAAATTAGCAACATCAAAGGAGGAATGGAATTCTGGAAAGGGAAAGCAAAGAAAGAAGAAGAAAAGGCTGCGCAGGCTATGATGGAGTTAAGGAAGAAGAACACCGAATATGAAGCTGTGTCTGCCGAGGTAATGACTAGTCGATCTAAATGTCAAGAGCTAAAAGAGAGGATACGAGATTTAGAAGACATGCTGCAAGATCGTCAACAACAACTAGATACTCTCTTGGAGGCTTTGGAAGAAAAGAATAGTCAGTATGATAGAGACATTCGTGCTTACGAAGAGGGCCTCCAAGAAAAAGAAATGCAACTTAACTATTTGATCAATGAAGTTCGTGGGGTAGCTATGCACGTGGTACAATTATCGGAAGAAGCTGAAATTATCATTTGCCAATTCCCTCCAAGTCGAAGATCAAACATATCAGAATTCTTAGCACGAGTAAAGAAATATGGCGATATAGCTAGGAAGTTTGTGTAATGGCTGAATTGAAAATGGCAAAATATTTTGTAATGGACTCTTTTGATAAATGAATGCCTAAATAGGGGCCGTCTTGAAATCAACACTAAATTCTTGCATATTCATACATGACTAACATTTATTTGACATTTATGCATTCATTCATTCATTGCATATCCCATAATTATTCGCTGAGGTTAAAATATACAATTCGCAGTTGTAATACCACAAGACTGGAACCACGTCATTTGTATAGGACACGCCGACAAGCTAGAGTAATGGAGGCTGAATTCAATAAAAGGATTGAAAGGATGGAAAGAATCCAAATGGAATTACAAGAGCAGTTGGCCAAGTCGCAGCAAGAGACAAGAGACTTAATGGTAAGATCTCGAGAAGAATCGCTCAAACAGAAGGATCAACTGGCCAAGATGATGGAAATGATGTCGGCTCTAGTAAAAGGAAAAAGACCTATGAACCCTGACATTGTGGAACCATAGTCAAGGGTTAACCTCGATCAGGATCAGCCCCATCCTCCAGGATTTACTCCACCACACGCCCACGCAACACAAAGAGGGTACGCTCAATGGGAACCTATAGGCCTGGAGCAACAACCTGTGCTACCTACCAGTCTGGGGCAAGGAATATTCGTATCAAACCTGGGGGCTAGTCCTGCTGATCCACTCGTTCCAGATTTGGACTATCCAGCAGAGATAGCCAGGTTGAAATTGGATGATCACGATGCGAAGGAGAAATATAGGAGCCTAGAGGAAAGGCTCAAGGAGATAGAGGGCACTGAAGTCTTCTCTGCACTGAGCGCTAAAGAGCTCAGTTTGGTACCCGATTTAGTTTTGCCTCCAAAGTTTAAGGTACCGAATTTTGAAAATTACGATGAGACAAGATGCCCAAAAGTGCATGTCATCATATTTTGCGGGAAAGATGACCGGTTATGTGAATGAAGATAAGCTACTCATACATTGTTTTCAGGATAGTTTAGTAGGATCGGCTCTTTAGTAGTACAACTAGCTTAGTAGGGAAAAGATCCGATCCTGGAAGGACTTGGCATCAGCATTCTGTGAGTAGTACAAGCATGTATCGGATATGGTGCCTGATCGAATGACTCTACAAATAATGGAAAAGAAACCAGCAGAAACCTTTAGGCAATACGCTCAAAGGTGGAGAGACGTCTCGGCCCAAGTGGAACCACCGCTAACAAAAACGGAGATAACCGTCCTCTTTATCAACACCTTAAAGGTGTCGTTTTATGATAAACTAGTGGGAAGTGCCACGAAGGACTTTGCGGATATTGTAATATCTAGTGAGCTTATAGAGAATACCGTCAAGAGCGGTAGAATAGAATGTCAGGAAAGTTCAAAAAGGGTAGCGCCCATGAAGAAGAAAGAACCAGAAGCCCATATGGTGGGAATGGGAAGCCGTTATACCCCTAATTCGTATCCAAACCAACCTCAACCTCGAAATTATCCACCTCTGAATTTCTATTATCCTCCCCAAACCCCTTACTACCAAGCACCACCTCCTTACTTTTTTTACCCTATTTATGCAACAAGTAACCCGAGGCCAACCGCCACATTTCCACAAAATACTATACCCTCCCAGGGTCAGCCTAAAAACGAACAAAGACCAGCGAGACCCAATCCTGAGAAACCGCAATTTACTCCTATTCCTGTGTCGTATGGGGAATTGTACCCAAAAATTTTGGAGAAGCAATTGATATCTCCGTATTACATGGCACCCCTTAAGCCTCCATACCCGAAATGGTACGATCCAAACGCTAGTTGTGCATACCATGCCGGGAACTAGGGGCACTCTACGGAAAACTGTCTTGCCTTCAAAAGGAGAGTTCAATGACTCATCGATGCGGGCATTCTGCGATTTGATGGTACTAGCGGTACGGCCGGGAAGCAATTCCCAAACCACACCGAAGGGAATGTGAGCGCAGTGGGAGAGGAGGACAAACGGCAAAGTAGAAGATGAGTTTCTGAAATAAGAACACCTCTACAGAAAATCTGTGAGGTACTAGTTGAAAAGGGGTTGCTCTGTTATCTTAACAGAGTATTCGACGGAAGAAATGCAAAAGGTCAAAGTTTTTGCGAATTCCATGGTATTGAAGGGCACGACATTCAGTCCTGCGAGGAGTTCAGGAGATTACTGCAAAATATGATGGATAATAAGAAGATTGAGATTTTTTATGAAGGCGAAGAGGCCGATAGAGGAGAAATATACGCCTCTGACAATCAATCGTCAGGTTTCCTGTATAGTGCCGACCGACCATTAATAATTTATTATGACGCGAAGAAGAAGCCGGTAAAACCAAAGATGATCATTGAAGTACCATCTCCTTTCCCTTACAAGGACGACAAGGCGGTACCGTGGAAATATGATATCAACATCGTCACACCTGAAGGTGAAAAATCTGAAACCACAACTGGAGATGTTGGGGAGGTAGGCCATTTTACCCGCAATGGGCGGTGTTATTCTAAAAAGATTGAGCCGATAAAGAAGAACAGTGACTGGAAGCAAAAAGGAAAGGCAGTGATGTATGAGGCTGAAGTCGAGTAGGAAACTCCACCCGTACAAGAAACTAAAAAGCCTGTGAATGAGGAGGAAGCACAGGAGTTCTTGAAATTTATCAAGCACAGTGAATACAATATGGTAGAACAATTGAATAAGTAACCAGCACGAATCTCAGTTTTATCATTACTGTTAAATTTAGAGCCACACCGGAACACCTTGTTAAAGGTGTTAAATCAAGCTTGTGTGGCAAACAATATATCCGTTGAGAAGCTTGACAAATGGGTGAATAATCTAAACACGGATAATTTTATTTCTTTTAGTGATGATGAAATACCACCCAATGGTAGAGGCTCCGTGAAAGTATTGCATATCACAACCCGCTGCAAGGGTTACATAATACCTAACGTGCTCATCGATAATGGGTCGGCACTCAATGTCATGCCCTTAGCCACACTTTCCAGAATTTCGATGGATCTATCCTATTTAAGGCCCTGTCATTCCACAGTAAGGGCATTCGATGGGACAAGACGTGAAGTCATGAAGAAGATTGAGATCCCTCTAGAAGTGGGTCCCTACATATATGATGTCGAGTTCCAAGTCATGGACATTACACCCTTATATAACTGCCTTTTGGGAAGACCCTGGATCCATTCTGCTGGAGTGGTCCCATCATCCCTCCATCAAAAGGTGAAATTTATCATAGATGGCTGTTTGGTCACTGTCGAGGGAGAAGAAGACATTGTAGCATCTATTTCTACCGACGCATCATACACTGAAGTGAGTAAAGATGCTATAGAACGTTCCTTCCGATCCCTTGAATTTGTCAATGCCACATTCGTCGCTGAGGGAAACAGAATTCCCGTACCAAAACTGTCGAGAAATACCAAGATGGGCATCAAGATGACTGTGGGAAGAGGAGCCCGAGCAAGGAAAGGTTTGAGAAGGTACCTGCAAGGAATAGTCAGGGCTTTAAAGCCAGTACATCAAAAAGCTCGATACGGTTTAGGGTTCTAACCAGATGTGCGTCAAAGAAGAAAATAATGGAAGAAAGATAAAAAAAGAAGGATCGCAAGAACTTTAGGCCGAGAATTAGAATGGGAGCCCATAACATACCCTCCTTTGTCAAAAACATTTACATCTGCAGGAATGATATACCCCGGGCAAGATAATCCACGAAGTACGTTGTTATTAATTGAAAGGGGTCTTTAGAATGTCAGTATAAATGTCATTGACAAAGGAAGTGATGCAATTAAAGATGTTTCAACGATACGCCCTTGTCCTCTTGGATTCGTTTTGAATAATTGGACTGCTGTGGATCTTCTTGTAGTTTCTAAGTCTTCTCCAGAGTAATGCTCAATGTTAACACTCTTCTTTTTGTGTGCCCCTAAGTAATAGTAGGGATTCTTTTGTAAGAGCTTATAATTTGCTCTTTATCATTTAAATGAATATTAATGGAGATGCATTTTGTCACGGTCTTTTCATTCTCATTAAATTCATATTTTTTTCCCTCTTCTCACAGCCTGTCATTGCATATATCTCACATCATACCATGCTTGTTGGTCCCAATACTTTGATGCTCCTCTATAGTTTCCTTTTCCATTCAACTTTCAGGTGCTCAAATATCAACGGTATGAACAAACCCGTTACGAGTCCTGAAATTGATTTTGAGAAAGCTGCTTGTTTAGGAGAATTCGAAGCCGAAGAAAATGCTGAAGACTATGTCTCGTCTCCTGACTTACTAAGAATGGTAGAACAAGAAGATAAACAGATTCTACCTCATTAAGAATCTGTTGAGACAGTAAATTTGGGAATTGAAGAAAGGAAGCAAGAAGTGAAGATTGAGACCTCTATTTCAAGGGGCACTAGGCATAATTTGATTGCTTTACTCCAGAGTTCAAAGATGTATTCGCATGGTCATATCAGGACATGCCAGGATTGGATGAAGATGTAGTGGTCCATAAGCTCCCATTAAAGCCAGAATGCAAACTCATTCAACAAAACTAAGACGGATGAGACCTGAGATGTTGTTGAAAATAAAAGAGGAAGTCAAGAAACAATTTGATACTGGCTTTCTACAAGCCTCCAAATATCCAGAATGGGTGGCTAACATAGTCTCAGTACCAAAGAAAGACGGCCAAGTACGAATGTACGTAGATTATCGTGACTTGAATCGAGTAAGTCCTAAAGATAATTTTCCCTTACCACACATTGATACATTGGTGGATAATACAGCAAAACATTCATTGTTTTCCTTCATGGATGGATTCTCGGGGTATAATCAGATCAAGATGGCCCCTAAGGATATGGAAAAAACTACCTTCGTAACAATGTGGGGAATATTCTATTACAAGGTGATGCCATTTAGGTTAAAGAATACTGGGGCAACATATCAGAGGGCTATGGTAACGTTATTCCATGACATGATGCATAAAGAAATAGAGGTCTACGTCGACGATATGATTGCTAAATCCCGAGGAGAAGAAGAGCATGTAGTGAACCTCAAGAAGTTGTTCGGAAGGCTGAGAAAGTTTCAGGTAAAACTTAATCCAGCCAAATGTACGTTTGGGGCTACCTCGGGAAAGTTGCTAGGCTTCATTGTCAGTGAAAGAGGTATCGAGGTTGATCCAGATAAAATAAAGCCATTCAAGAGTTACCACCTCTGCGCACACAAAAGGAAGTCAGAAGGTTTGTAGGGAGGCTAAACTACATCACCCGATTTATCGCTCAACTTACCAACCAATGCGACCCAATCTTTCGGCTTCTTTGAAAACATAACCCGAGAGAATGGAATGAGGAATGCTAGGTGGCCTTTGATAAGATAAAACAATATTTTTCTAGTCCTCCAGTGCTAGTACCGCCAACTCCGGGAAGACCATTGATATTGTATTTAACTGTGTTCGAAAATTTAATGGGTTGCGTACTGGGGCAACACAACGAGTCACGAAAGAAAGAAACGACGATCTACTACCTCAGCAAAAAGTTCACTGAATATGAGGCAAGATATTCGTCCATCGAAAAATACTGTTGCGCTCTGGTTTGGGTAGCTCGGAGACTCAGGCAATATATGTTGTATCATACGACATGGTTAATTTCAAACTGGATCCAATAAAGTACATGATGGAATCACCTGCACTCTCAAGAAGAATGGCACGATGGCAGATCTTACTATCAGAATACGACATTGTCTATGTGAGCCAAAAGTCGATAAAAGGAAGCGCAATAGCTGACTTATTAGCAACTCGAACAATGGATGAATACGAGCCATTGAGATTTAATTTTCCAGATGAAGACTTGATGTGTATTACGGAAAAAGAATGTGAGTCATCTAAAGATAAGTCATGGAAGATGAGCTTTGATGGTGCATCAAACGCATTGGGGCATGGGATTGGAGCAGTCTTAGTATCACCAGAAGGGAACCATTATCCACTCACTGCCAGGCTAAATTTCTTCTGTACCAATAACATAGCGGAATATGAGGCCTGTATCATGGGACTTTGTGCAGCTATTGAACGAAACGTCAAAATCTTAGAGGTGTACGGGGACTCAGCGTTGGTGATATACCAAATCCGTGGAGATTGGGAAGTGAGGGATCCGAAATTGGTTAAGTACAGTGATCTAGTGGCTGAATTGATCAAAGAATTCAAAGAAATAACTTTTCATTACTTCCCAAGAGAAGAAAACCAATTGGTTGATGCCTTGGCCATTTTGGCTTCAATGTTCAAAGCAAACAGAGAAACAAAAATAATGCCTCTTCAAATGAGCATATATGAAGTCCCTGCACATTGTTTCAGCATTGAAAAAGAGCCAGATAGACGACCATGGTTCCATGATATCTTAGAATATGTCAAGAATCAAAAGTATCCCGAACAAGCAAATGAGAATGACAAAAGAACAATCAGAAGAATGGCAGCGGGATTTGTTCTTGATGGGGACATCTTGTACAAAAGAGGAAAAGATCAGGTGCTTTTGAGATGCGTTGATGCTGTTGAAGCCAGAAAAATACTTGAAGATGTCCATGAGGGAATCTGTGGGACACATGCCAATGGCTTCACTATGGCCAGGAAGATTATGAGACTCGGTTATTACTGGCTGATGATGGAGAGTGACTGCATTAGTTATGTAAGAAAATGCCATAAATGTCAAATTTATAGCGATAAGATTCATGTAGCCCCTTCGCCCCTTCATGTCATGACTTCTCCGTGACCTTTTTCTATGTGGGGCATGGATGTCATAGGTCCAATTTCCCCAAAAGCTTCTAATGGACACCGATTCATTTTAGTGGTTATTGATTACTTCACAAAATGGATAGAAGCCATTTCGTTTGCCAATGTGACGAAGACTGCAGTTTGCAGGTTTTTGAAAAAGGAAATCATTTGTCGATATGGTTTTCCTGAAAGAATCATTTCAGATAACGCCTTGAATCTGAACAACAAAATGATGAAGGAAGTGTGTGAGTAATTTCAAATAAAGCATCATAACTCCTCACCCTATTGCCCGAAAATGAACGGAGCTGTTGAAGTGGCCAATAAGAATATTAAGAAGATTATTGGGAAAATGACCGAGACATATAAAAACTGGCACGAGAAGCTACCATTTGCTTTGTATGCATATCGCACATCTGTGCGGACATCTACGGGAGCAACTCCTTTCTCTCTAGTCTATGGAATGGAAGCTGTGTTACCCATCAAAGTTGAGATCCCTTCTCTATGAGTCTTAATGTAGTCGAAATTAGAGGAAGCAGAATGGGTTTGAGCTCGATATGACCAATTAAACCTCATCGAAGAAAAATGTTTAAAGGCAATTTGTCACGGACAGATGTACCAAAAGAGAATGATCGCGGCTTATGACAAGAAAGTACAGCCAAGAGAATTCCACGAAGAAGAATTCGTGCTGAGAAAGATTCTCCCAATACAAAAAGACCTGCGAGGAAAATGGGCACCAAATTGGAAAGGTCCATACGTCGTAAAGAAGGCATTCTCGGGTGGAGCTTTGATTCTCACTGAGATGGATGGGAAGGAGTTACCTAATCCAGTGAATTCAGATACTGTGAAGAAATATTATGCCTGAAAAAAAAAAGAGATCAAGGTGAAAACCCGAAAAGGGCGTCTTGATTAACACAAAAGATTAGGATGAAAACCTGAAAGAGTGTCCTAATGAAGCAAGCACTGGCTTAAAAAGTAAGGCATTTTGCATGGTGGGTCAAACAGCGGGACTACATTATTTGAAGCATTTCAGCAGCTCGAAATCTTCTACGCAAGAAGCCATGCTCGAAAAGATTCTTGATTGAGGAACGTGGAAGAGTTCATGCGTTGAATATCTAGAGCATTTGTATTCGTTGAATGTGATCCATTTTCTCTCTATGACACTTTTTACTATCATTGGTTAACTTTTTTTGTTAGCTACATTTGAAAGAAATGTGAGGTATCCCTTCTGTTTCTACCTGACCATTTTCATGCATCTAATTATGTGGTTTATTTACATGATAAATAGTGAAATGACATACTCTAAACAAAAGAAATGTTAAGCATTACCCGTATAAGAATTCGATAAGTACAAGAGCCTCAAAGCAAGGACAAAGTTCAACCAGGGGCAAAAGAGTGATATTTGAGAAACACAGATTATTCGTGAAGCTTGAGGACAGGTACAGGGCCTAAAGAGAAAGTCAAGAGCCGAAGTAATGAATGTAGATCATTGCAAAAATCGTGACGAAAAAGGACATACGACAAACATGCCTAAGGCACATAGCATAATCATGTAGGCATAAAGGCATTTAAGACAAACATGTACATATCATGATAACATCATGCATGACATATACAGGTACTCCAGTAGAGCAAAAGGATGTGATGATAGCTGTACTGAATCAAAGGAAAAGACACCTGAGTTCCACCAGACGACATGTTTTGGTATTTTGATGTTTTTATTTCTGTCTTCAAAAAATCAACTCATATTACGAGAGGTGAGCTGAACCTCAAGACACGTTGAGGTATTTTTAATTTCTACTTTTCAAAAAAAATCAACTCATATTGCGAGAGGTGAGTTGAGCCTCGGGTCTCACATCGAGGTATTTTCAAATTCTGTTTTTCAAATTCTATTTTTCAAAAATCAACTCATACTGCAAGAGGTGAGTTGAACCTTGGCTCACACGCCAAGGTATTCTTAATTCCTGTTTTTCAAAAAAAAATTAACTCATATTGCGAGAGGTGAGTTGAGTTTCGGGTCTTACGCTGAGGTATTTTCAATTTCTGCTTTTCAGTTTCTGTTTGTCAAAAAATCAACCCATATTGCGAGAGGTGAGTTGAGCCTTGGCTCACACGCCAAGATATTTTTAATTTCTGTTCGTCAAAAATCAACTCATATT
Organism: Gossypium arboreum; assembly: GCF_025698485.1. Lineage (NCBI taxonomy): Eukaryota > Viridiplantae > Streptophyta > Magnoliopsida > Malvales > Malvaceae > Gossypium > Gossypium arboreum. The sequence goes on from NC_069075.1 coordinate 137,162,968, forward strand.
GCGAGAGGTGAGTTGAGCCTCGGATCACATGCTGAGGTATTTTCAGTTTTTGTTTTTTCAATTTATATTTTTCAAAAATCAACTCATATTGCGAGAGGTGAGTTGAGCATCGGGTCACATGTCGAGGTATTTTCAAAATCTGCTTTTAAGTTTCAAAAACCAACTCATATTGCGAGAGGTGAGTTAAACTTTGGCTCACGTGCTGAGCTATTTTCAATTTCTGTTTTTAATGTCTGTTTTTAAAGAGTCAATTCATATTGCGAGAAATGAGTTGAGCTCAAGATCACATGCCGAGTAAAGAATAAAGATTGGAGTTGATTGAAGACACTAGATTTTGTCCCCTTGAAGTTGCAATAGAGCTGATCGAGGATATCAGACCTTGCCTTTCTAAAGTTGCAGAAGAGAAGACTACAAATCTTATCTCACTAAAGCAGTAGAAGAGCAGATTGAAGTTGTGGTAAAGCAGATCGAAGCCACAAATTGCATATATTTGAAGCCACATTGGAGTAGATTAAAGCTACAAGGCGTATATCAGAAGATGCAGTGGTTTGAACTAAAGCTACAAGATGCGGTGGACTAGAATGAGGCTACCTGAAGAAGAGGAACACCAAACAAACCGAAACTCAGCCAGACCGAGCAAATTTGGTCTTCCTTGAAAGTCTTTGCTCTATTTTGTTGCACGACAATGAGCAAAGAGGGGCAGCTGTTGAAACCCAAATTTGCCCTACTCACTTAGCCCACTTAACCCCAATTCAAGCCCATAACCCATTTTACACAGCAACCCAAACTACCCAAACCCAACACAATTCAAACCCTAGCAACCCAACCTAACCCTAGCCCAAACAAAATCAAAAAAGAAAAAAACTAGCCTTCCCCTAAGCCTAGCCGCTGCCTCCATCCCATCACCTCTGTCAGCCACCACCTGCTCCACCGCCCCAACTGCTCTTGCAAAAGAAACACGCAAACAACAGTAGAGAAATAATAAGAAAATAAGTGTAAATGGCTTTAAAAAGCCAAGAAAAGAACACTTTAGACTCTTTACAAATTTTTTTATCAATATTAATAGATTTAAAAACACAAAGCAGTGATCTGAAGGAAAAAGTGTGAATCTAGCAACACCAAAGCAGGAGAACAGTTCGAAATTAAAAAAAAAAAAAACCAAAGTATCAAACATCAAAACCAAAAAACCCAAGGTGACTTTTATTTCTTTTCTTCCCTATTTTTGAGTTTATTCCTCATATATACATGAATATTAAAAACATATAAAAATATAAAAAAAAACTTTTTGACGATTTTCGGCCACCGTGTACTGCAGTGGCCGTGTGAGCCCCCACGTGACGGTGGATGGATCTTTGGCCAGAGCCCTTGCCGGCGTAGAGACCTCTGCAGAGAGGAAGAGAGGCATAAATGTTTTTTTTTAAAGCAGAGGAGAAATGAAATTTAAAAAAAAAACTCAACTTTTATAGAAACATAAAACGGCGTCGTTTTGGGTCTGAAGTTCAGACGCCAAAACGGCGTCGTTTCGCCTAAGATCCACGCCTTGACCCGACCCGCTCCAAGGATCCGCATGTTTTTGGTTTCTGGGATATTTATGCGCGCGGTCCTTCCATTTTTTACTTTAATTTGCAATTAAATTCCTTTTAATTCCTAATTTTGGCCCAGCAGATTACTTCGGATTTCAATTTAGTCCCCTTTTTTAATGCGCGTTTTAGAGGGTGGGGGTTATTTCCCATTCTAGGCCCTCTATGTTTTTTGAGATTTTAAATTAGTCCCTTTCTTCTTTGTTTATTTGCAAATTGGTCTCGAACCTTCATTTTAATCTAATTTACTCTCGTTTTGTTATTTTCAATATTACATGTATTAAACTAACTAAACTAATATATTATTATTGCTATAATTATTCTACTATACCATCTAAATACATTATTATTGTCACAGTTATTATTATTTATTTATGCATTATTATTGTTATTATCATTGTTATTTACATGATTATTATTATTATTATTATTATTTTTCACGTTACCATTACTGTTACTACTATCTTTATTCTTATCTTTACTTTTATCATTAACATTATTACTATTTATTATTATTATTATTATTATTATTATTATTATTATTATTATTATATACATATATATATTTTTACCATCGTTATTTGCATACATACATTATTATTTATATTATTATTATTATTACTATTTCTTTCATGTCTATTTTTATAATACTATTATTATAATATCATTTTATTATTATCATTTCTAATATATATATATATATATATATATATATATATATATATCGTATATGTTTATATATATATATATCATGTATATATATTTTTAATATTATTAGTTATATATATTTTATACTATTTCATATATATATTTATATATTATCCTTATTATTATTAATATTAGTATATGTTTTATTATATATGTATATATCTTTAATATATATATAGGTATATGTTTATGTAATATTGTTAATAGGTATTTTTTAATATCATTATTTTCAATATGTATATATTATGTAAATATTTTAATATTATATTATATATGTATTTTTTATATTACGTATATATATCTTTTTAATATTATATTTTATATATGTCATGTATATATTTCTAATACTATATTACATTTTTACATATTATCATACGTATATATATTTTTAATAGTTATATTATGTATGTATTTTCAACGCTATATTATGTACATACTTTTACTATCATTATGTATTTATTTTAATATATATGTACATATTTATGTAGTATTATTAATATATATATATATTTTAGTATTTCTAATATATATTGTATATGTTTATTTTATATACATTATGTATAAATTTAATATTATTATGTATATACTTTTCATTCCTATTATTACATATGTACTTTAATATATATATGGCACTATTAGTATTTTTAATATTATGTTTACGTTACTTCACCTATTGTTATTATATGTTTATGTATATGTTCGTCTCTATTTTGTATTTAATATTATTGTTATCATGTTTAATATTGCATACATTGTTATTGTTTTTAATATTATTGTTATATTTATTAGTTGCTTTGATGTATTTCTAACTCTTTTATTTTTGTTTCCCGCCCATTTTATATCATTTTTGCGTTTCACTACTTTAAAGATTTTTATTCATGTTTTTTTATTAATTTCAATAAATAAGGTAATGAACCGATTTAACATTAAGTCATCGATTTCATCGCTTTGTTGGGTGAAATTCGTCGGCTCGTGTTAAAAACGAGACACCCTTCTAAAAAAAACCGAAAACTAAAAATTCTCATTTTTCAATCGGATCACAATTAAAGGTCAAATTGAATTCGTATTTTTGAAAATCAAGACAACCCATGTTTAATAAAGATACCAGTTTTGGGCGTCGCGAGGGTGTTAATACCTTCCTCGCACGTAACCGACTCCCGAACCCTATTTTTCATTTGCTTTTGACGTAGACGTAAACTCGGCCTTCTTTTTGTTTAAAAAATAAATGTTCTATTTAAAAAAAAAAGAGGATTTATTAGGTGTCCGATCACACCTAAGAAAAAGGATCGGTGGCGACTCCCTTTTTAATAAAATCAAAAGTCGGTTTTCAAATTTCTAATAAATCGCTTCAATTAGCGACCAAAGCAAAATCTTTTATGTCGTTACAGCTGGCATTTTTTGCTGTAGCACTACGGATACATTCTCACCAACACGTACATTTTCATTACTTGTTAGTTTTCGTTTGTTGGTGCAAAACTCTTTGAGGAACTTGGCATGCCGCGGAATCTGTCTGATGGCATCCAACAGTGGTAGATTAATCTCGACATTCCTGAATGTTTCGAGGATCTCCTTATCTTCCTTACTTTTTTGACACTTATTTAATCATCCCAGGAATAGAGGTTGGATTTTCGGCAGTGGGGGCTTCGCTCAGACTTGTTCGTCGTTTTCGGGTTTTTCTTGGGCAATTTCTTGGCCAAGATTTCCGCCAGGAATTGGTTCCAGTACCTTTCCACTTCGCAGCGTCACTGCATTAGCGTTTTGCCTCGGGTTTGGTTCTGTTTGTGACGGTAGCTTCCCTTGAGAACTCATCTTCTCAATTGATGTGGTCAATTCTCTTATAGACGCTTCGATTTTCTGTTGAAAATCAAGTATGTTAGCTGCTAATTTATTGACCAAAGTTTCTAAAGAATTACCTGAATCTCGTGGCTATTGTGGAACTCGGTTCTGGTATGGTTGGTTATATCGCGGGTTGGCCCCATAACTTAAGTTAGGGTGATCCCTCCATCCTGGGTTGTAGGTATTAGCGTAAGGGTCGTATCGCCTTTGTGGTGGCCTAGGAAAATTTTCCATAGCATCTATATGAGCCATAGTATCATCATTCAAACTGGGACATACATTAGTTGTATGTTCAAGAGTGATACATATTCCGCATAACCAGGCTATCTTTGCTTTGTCTGCAAAAAGAGAATTCAAAATATTAGCAATTCTATCAACTTTATCTTCTAAGGTTGAATTACTTAGCTGATGAACCCTTCTAGGGGGTTCAGGGTTGGCTCGAAATTGCTGAGAATTCGCAGCCATCGTGGAGATTAAGTCTCTTGCTTGTTGTGGAGTCATGTTGACCAACGCTCCTCCACTAGCGGTGTCTACCATATTCATCTCCATTGGTTTCAGGCCTTCATAAAAGTACTGGAACAAAGACTGTTCCGTTATACTGTGTTGTGGGCAACTTGCACACAACTTTTTAAATCGCTCCCAATAGTCATACAGAGTCTCTGCGTCTTTTTGCCTTATGTCCATGATTTCTATTCTTAACTCGACTGCACGTGATGTTGAAAAAAACCTGTTGAGAAACAAATGAGATAGATCAGCCCAAGTCGTTACAGATCCAAGAGGTAAATAAAATAACTATTCCCTAGCAGAATCTGCTAAGGAAAAATAGAAAGCACACAGTTTAATTTAATCCTTAGTTACCTCCTGAGGTTTCATACTAAGGCAAACCATATGGAATTCTTTCAAATGCTTGTGGGGATTTTCGTTCAGTAACCTCTGAAAAGTTGGCAGTAGCTGGATCAATCCTGACTTTAATTCAAAATCAGTATCCATAGTAGGATACGTGATTCATAGTGGCGGTTGTTCTGTCGGCGCTTCAGCCAGTTGCCGAATTGTCTGAGCCATAGGTTGAAGTGCTAAATTAGGGTTTTTGTCAACCCTAGCATTAAGCACTTCTTCTGGGGAATCGACTTCTACTTTTTCGCTTTCAAAAGTTTGAGTAGGGTTTTCGTTAACCCTAGACTCTGCTTCGTCGTCGATTCTGATTTCTGGCGGTGGATTACTTTGAGTCCCAACCACTGCTGACTGCTTTTTCCTTACTTTGTTTCCTTGCGATTGGCTCTCGCAGTCTTTTCAATCTCTGAATCAAACGCGAGAGTTCTTGGAGCAGATCTGGTCATAAGAAACAAAAAACAAGATTAGTACATTACTGATCCCCGGCAACGGCGCCAAAATTTGATGCGTCGTTGATAGCACCAAAAATATCCTATTCCCTGTAAAATAGTAAAAATAATAGTAAAGAGGAAGTAGAGTCGAATCCTCAGGGATCGGATTGTACGAATGCTCATTTCTTGAAATCCTAGACAACTTCTTGGCCAAGAAAACCTGCATTCTTGAAAAATAAAAAAAAATAGAATTAACAATCTGGAAAAATAAAAATATAATTTAAAGTGAATTGAAATTGTGAAATTAAATAGATTGCAGAAATTAAAAAGAAGAATATAAAAATAAGTACAGTTGGGAAAAGAGAAGATTCTTATGTGGCGAGATTCCAGCCTCCGGTTGTCTCGATTCGCATTGGGTTCAATCCTTGGCTTTTAAGTAACCCTTCTCGAGTAGGATAAGCCAGTTATAGTGGAAGAAGATGCCTACGACCACCAGCTCCAAGGATTTGGACTTAAGATTTGGTGGAGCCTGACTCTAGCCAATAATCGCTTTTGTGGGACTATTTTCTGCTAGATCACCTCTTTCCAACGGCGAATACCACGCCGTTTTGTCTCTTGGATTCGCCAACCTCTGACGCAGAAAGCCAACGAACCTACTGTGCAACTTTTCCAAAACGTACAAAGCGGTCGTTCCTTGTACAAGTTGAAAAGATCACCTATTAAGGGACATGGACGGAAATGTCAGCCTTTTAATGCAGAGAAGCGATGAATACCCTGTTGAGAAGGCTAAGCGCGGATTATAAGCCTCATGAACCTTTTTGGGGAATTTTGACAACCTTTGGCTAGATGGGTTTAATGGTTCATGATTTTTGGGAAAGAAATAAATATAATAAAAATGGGATTTTTATTGAAGAAAATATGGAGAGAACAAAAAGACAGAGTTTTTTGGAGAGGGAGTGTTTACAGGAAAAAGAGATGTCAAATATGTGCCACTCCATCCCCTATTTATAGTACTAGAAAACTTAGTCTATTCCTAATGAAATTCTAAAAGATAAATAATAAATAATTAAAGATAAATGAAAATAAATCCTAAAATTAAATCTAAATAAAAATCCTTAATAATTATCCTAATATAATTGAAATTAAAATAGAGTCTTGTGCTATAAAATCTCTTTTTTTGCATTTCAGTCCTTTGGTCTTCCATGTTTGCATTTTTGGCACCACTTCTCTCCTTCTTTACATATTGGCCCATTAATCTTCAAATTGGCACTTTTTACCTTTAAATTTCCTCTTGCCACCAATTTAGTCCCTAAAAGATAAAAGACCATAAATAGCCCAAATTAGTAGCATCATACTCAAAATAAATATATAATTAGCGCATAAAAATATGACGTTCTAGAGTATTATCAACGAGCATAGTTGGGTGGCCATTTGTATAGTTTACCCAAATTCTAACATCTTGTGATATCCTTAACTTACTACTGAGTTAGGAACAATACCAAGTTCGGTTAGGCATACTTGAGAATTTTAGAACTAGATAAAATAGGAATTAAAATATAGGGGCAAAAGTAAGAAAATTAAAAATTTGAAATGATTGCATTGAATTGAAGGAAAAATGAGGAAGGACTAGAATTGAATACTTACCAAAATAAAGTAAATGATTCATGGATGGTATTATAGAAAGTTGGAGTATTAAATGGTAATTACTCAAATATGATAATTATGGAAAATGTAATGATTAAGGACTAAAATGTGTAAAAATATGATTGGTGGGTCATTTTGATAATTATCATTTTAATTATTAAATTAATTAAATATTTTTATTAGAAAAGTTGAAAAAGATGAAGAAATCATTAGTCTTTCTCCTACATCTCACGCCAATTCCATTTCTCCTTCCTTTCAACTTTTATTTTTGTTACAAATAGGTCATTTCCACAATTTTTAAGTCTTTTAAGCTTAATTTCTCCAGTTTCTTTCATGAACACTTAGCGAAATCAATAGAGGAGCCTAATATTTACCTTAATTTCATGAAAATAGTAGTAATAGTTGTCTTGGAGGAGAGAGAAAAATAAGAACTAGGGTTTGATTACAAGTGATCAAGGTAAGTATGATAAGTTTCTTCATGAAAATCATGTTAGTTTCATTTGAATAGCATAGATATGTTATTTGATTATAATTTTAATAAGTAACTGTTATATGTTTTGATATGGAAATGAAAAAAAAAAGAAAGAGAAGAAAAGTGAAGGATTAGTTGGTGATAAAGGCAAGGAAGTAGCCAAGGAGTGAAGAAAGAAGAAAATGTTTCATTCAAGCATTGGTTGTAAGTATTTCAAGAATTTTATTTATTTAATTTTAATCTAAATATCTAAATTAATTAAAAAAGTTAGTATTATGTGCAAAAAAAGTAGTGATAAATATAGTTTGAATTCTAATTATATGATGAATTGATTTAATATCTTGAAATAATAAAAAGGATTAAAATGTGAAGTTTGCAAAATGGTTATGAAAACTGAATTTTTGATAAATTGGAATGTGAATGAAGTATAAATAACTAATGAATGTATGAGTAGTAAAGTGGGGTTGAATTACAAAGTATAATGAAAATTATGATAATAATGACTAAATTGTAAAAAGTGAAAATTTTAAATTGTTTTCATTTGAATGAGTAGATGAGATGGAGTAAATGTATTAAAATTCCATATAGACGAGATGAGAACTAGTAGGATATGAATGGCATGCCATTAGGAAATCTTATGCATGCAAATGAAAGTGGCACTTCAGTGCAATACTACGACTATTTCATATATCTTATATGTTCTATTTAGTTTACAATGGGCTATACCAATGAAACATGGCAAGAGAAAATTTTCAATGGATCCGGTAAATGATTTAAGCCTTGTGAATTAATCCTTATTTATTAGTATTGGCTTTATGAAATTATACTTATTCTAACATTAATTATATTTTAAATAGAAAGTTTAATCCTTGTAGTACTTACTAAGTTGTCACAAGCTTAACACATTAATTTCTAATGCGTAGGTAAAGGTTAGACTTGAAGTGCTAGAGTGGAGAATCGACGCCAACTCATCTCATCACATCCCAAGCTTGGAAGAAAGTATGGTTTGAATATTTTGGTACTAGCTATGACATGTACGTAGGAAAAGTCTAGTTGTGAATATAAGTCTTTTGGTGAACCTATTAGTAGAACTTGAAACTCTTTGCTTATTTTATAAACTTAGCCTTAATTGAATGAGTTTATGATGAATTATGTGAATATTGAGTTGGAATTGAACCAATATGAATGATATGTTAATTGAATTGGCCATAATATGATGTTTGAATAGGGTTTTAGGTGATGAAAATTGAAATAATGAAAAATTCATGAAAACAAAGTGCATGTCGCGACGACATAAGATGGTAAGTGACGTCGCAACGTGGAACCCCAATATTGTGACGTTAGCCTGAAACTTTAGAAATTTTATAATTTAGTCCTTAATTGATCTTTAACTATTATAAGAGATGTCTAAAGCTCGTACAAAATTTAGACATTAGTTTGAATTGTGTTAGAGATGTATAGTGATCCTAATAACTCGAATGGAATGATAAAATGAATTGAAATTATACTATCCTCGCTTTAGCAACAAATGTAACATTCTGATATTTTGACCGACGATCTGGTCGGGTATGAAGGTGTTACATATTTATACTTATTATTTAAGCTCTTGATTAAGTTGGTGTCACTCTCAACCGGGTCACTAACTTAATTAGGAAAATTATGAACACACCTTTCTATAATAAAACTAAGTTATATTATTTGAAAGTATTTTAATTTTTAATTTTAAAAACCAATAAAAATATATAGATGGTGGAGTTTGAACCCCAAATTAATTACATTAGTAAAATATTAATTTATCACTTAACCAAAATATTATGTTATTATTTTTGTACATTCTGATTTTATTATTCACATTTTATTGCTTCCCATCATTTATTTATAGTAATAATATATTTAATTAAGCTAGTTTCACAAGTTAACTCAATACCAACTACTTATTTTTTATAATTTTAATATTATAAATATTTAATGTATTAATTTCGAAGTAATATATTAGTTCAAGTTTCATACACGCATGCGTAATAACAGTATTTGTAGAAATTCTATTATATTCATCATATCACCATACGTCTTCGAAAGCTATGGAATCGAATCGAAATGCATTGAAAATCAGAGCATGGGACGTGGGTGTGGGTCCACTCCATGCAGAGAAGTCCCCTCTCGACGCTCCAAGTCTCCAATAAAATGTTTAAAACGAAACACCACAGTGCCACATGGTTGCTTACGCTTCCCAACCTATCTACTTTCTTCTCACCTTCACACTTCAACTGTTTCTTAAATATTCGCTGACGCCATCCAAATGAACAAATTTGGTTTAAATCCAGAGTATTCGCATACTTTGTAGAAGTAACAATTTTTTTAATTTTCTGTTGTCGGGTTATAAAGCCGTGTTCTCACACCAGAAAAAATGCAAAAAAGAAAGAAAGACTTGGGCAGCAAGCAAAGCCAAATTCAACCCATATTTTGCATGGACCACTACACAGCAGCCTATAAATTTCCAAGCAATTAGCTCCTCGGATCCTAATCGTAACAAGTCTTGCTTCTCCTCTACTCAACCCTTAACTACTTCCATAAACAACAAGTATTAATCCTTTTTTTTTGGCGATGGCAACGTATGGAGTTGGTTTAGCAGAAGCTTACGTTATGCGATCTTTACATAAGGAGAAAATGAAGAAGAAGGACAAGCAACAGGTGCCAAAGAGTGAGGAGGAGGAGGATAATAACAAAATGGTTTTTGATGATGAAATGAAAATGCCTGCTTCTTGTTTCTCCTGGGTTTCTAAGAAAACCCAATATTTTGCTAGGGTTTCTGATGCTCCCGGAAAACCAAAAGTAGGATGACAAACAGTGTCTTGAGGGCCTTGTTTGTATTTTATTATGTAAGCTTTGGCCAAAGAAAATGCCTTTTAGCTTGTTAAACTAAGGAATTTTAGGCAAAGCTTGGGATTGCTTTGGTGGGATTCTTGTTCGTATCAATAAAAGAAAGAAAGGTAGATACTTGCAAATTTCTTATTTATTCTTTTGTACCATAGATTTAGCACATATTAATTCATTTTTAAACTACTAATTTTATAGATTAGTGAAAGGCAGTTACCTTTTAATTTTTAATGACTTAAAAAGAGGATGAAAACCTCATGTCAAAGTAATTAAGGTGAAAGAAAATTATAAATATGATTGTGAAGATGAGATCATGAAAAGCATAGCATATGTTGGTAATCAAAGATGTCTGTTCATGTGATGTGGGCAACCCCACAAGGATAAAAAGTAATACATACTATCATATCACAAGCTAATCCAACTTTTTTCCTTGTGGGGAAGATTTTAACTTTGGGGTGCACGTGCTTCTTGGGGCCTATCACGTGCTTGTAAGGGTCTATCACGTGTGGGCCACATAATGTCATGAAAACTCTAATTGACATTTTATATTGGAATATTTATCTTGAGGACCTTAAAGGAGAACAAAGTCATGTGCTTAAGGCCACTGAATATGACCCCACAATGACAAATTTCCATGCCACAATTCATGCAATATTGCTTGCTCCATGAACCAACTTAATCATGCACTCAATAGTCTTTGGCTGCGACTTGTATGCAATTGCAAACATTGAATAGGTTTTTTTGTTCAAAGTTTTATTTAACTGTTAGAATAAAAAATTTAAAATGACATAAGTGACTTTATTGAAATCCCAATCCACTCTTCAGTTTACTTCTAAATAGTAGACCCGTTTTGTAGATAAATTCATGCTCTTAGGCCTTAGCTTTGAGATATAAGGCATTATAGTCTATTCATGCTCTTAGGCCTTAGCTTTGAGATATAAGACATTATAGTCTATCTCCAAATTCTCCTCTAGACTACCTTAAATCTAGGCTTTCCTTATAGCACTAAAGGGAGCTAGCATCCATTTTCATAAATGAAGCAACTTTTAGTAGAAATAGTGTTGAGAATTGGATTAGTGATCGAATTTATCAAATTATCGATTTGTTTATTAGATAAATTTTAATTAAAAAATATTAAAGTATTATAAAAGTAAAATAAAAAAAATTTTGATTCAATTAATTCAATCGATTTCTATTTCAACTGGTTTAACCAATTGATTTAGTTTGATTCAAACATCGGTGAATTTTGAGTAAAAATAGAACTTGAAAATTTAATTATTGTCGATTAAATTATAATTAAAAAGTGATAAAATTATTGTATTAAAGTCATCCATACATGATTCTATCCTTAATAATTTCTACCTTTTTAACTTTGTTTTATAAAATAAAGGGATAATTAAATGCTAAAATTATTGATAGATTTTAATTTAATGTACAATGTTATATATGAACTTCAATTTTGTGCGATTTTAAACATGTAATTTTAATTAGATTTATTTTTTCATAAATCACTAATAACATTATTAAATTATTACCACTTTAAAATAATATATTACATACATAAATAATTATATTCATCCAAGATGAAAATGAATGTATGTATTCATTTTTTTAAATGTGTACAATTGAATAAAATCAAAGTTTCATGTATATACATGTACCACAATTTAAATTTCATGTGTATAATTACACTAAATCAAACTTCATGTATCAAATTGTATATTAAATCAAAGTTTATATATAAAATTAATATTTATAGAAAAAAGGAAAACTAAATTAGTGTTGAGCTACAAGGCAAAACGTGTGAAGCTACATATGTAAAATTAAAAGATTAAGATGGCTATAAGATGCATTTTTATCTCATTTTTGGCTCAATTGTAGCTATATTTGAATCCAAACATATATTTTATCGTTGTTTTTAATCTCATCACTATAATATTCAATTTTACTGTCATTATTGTTTTTAATCACTGAAGCTAAACGCACCACCCATTCAAATTAAACGTAAATATTTTTTTATTATTCTTAAATGCAAAATTTAATATAAAGTCAAGTTATAATTTGGGAAAGTTTCAAAATACTTATAAGAAGGAAATAAAAAAAAAACAAATATTTAAAAAGGGAAAAATATAAATTCCCAACCATATTGAATTATTCAAGGTGGTCCAATGGGGGAAGAATAGTGAGACTTCAATTCAAGGCATCAAATTGAATGGAATTATTAATGGTCCAGCTGTATCTTAAATGGCAATCACTCATTGGTTATTCAATTGCTAATCCCTCTAATAATAATAATAAAAACTTTATACATATTAAAGATTATTTAATTATGTCACTGAGCACTAATTAATTTGATTATTAGATCATAATAAATAATTAGCAAACAAGCTTTGGCGGGATGTCGCTTTTCTTACACTAATGCAAATCAAAGCCCTTGTTTTCGAAATCTGAAAACTCCTATTTTACCTGTAAATAAAACCTCCATTCCACCTAATGAATTCTCTTCTTAACCTTAAACATTTTTATTATTTGGTTTGCAAAAAAACCCAACATTTTCTCCTTATTTACGCCAACTACAACACACACACTCTCTCCCAAAAATCCCACCCAACAAAAAGTTTTCAACTTACAAAACACCCACACATCACCAAAAACAACTCATCAATTCAAAAGAATTGTTTTTTTTAAATAAAAAAACACAACCCTTTCCCTGTCTCTTTCAAATTTTGATTTTTTTTTGGTGGGTTTTTAGTAGTATGAAAAATGGAACCTTCCCTGTAAAGATTTATCTGCTATTTCTTCCAGCTTAAGCACCTACCGATCCGCTACTGGGTACCTAACTTCATTGCTACACGCCATTATTTTATTGATTTTGTTTTTCTTTAGTGTTTAAATGGATTTTAAATGTTAATGTTTTTTACTCCATGTGCATTTATTGACGTCTTCTCACTTGGGTCGGGTCAGTTTTTTTTCTTTTACTGTGACAAATCTGGGTTCTTTTGTTTTTCTTTGATGTTTTCTTTAAAGGAAAGAAAAATAGTGGTATTTTGAGATTTTGTTATAGGTGCTATTCTTTTTTCTTATTTTGGGTGTGGCATTTGGTTTTGGATTCTCTTTTACTCTATTTCTTTTTCCTTTTGTGTCAGTCTTTCTGAAGCTGGACATTTGCATCTTTGTTTCTTTTCAAGTGTGTGAAGTGCCATTTTCTCTTCTTTGCTTCTTTTGTCTTTCTTTTTAGCTTAAAAAATTTGAAATTCACCGTCTTCTATTTCTCAATAAAAAAGGGTTTGGATCCGAGAATTTGAAGCCAGCATTTTGAAGTTTGCTTCTGGGGTTTTGCATTTTTGGAAAATTTTGCCTTCCTTTCAACAAGGTATGGTCGGGATTAGCCATTTTCTCTAATTTGGCTTTTAGTTCAAATATCCTCTTTACACGTTTTTGGATCTTGTGTTGGTTTCTGAAGAAATGGTGAAGTCAATCTCAGTAGATCAGATCATTGAAATAAGCAGAGTTTAAGTCTCCCTCCCCCAACCCCTCCAGATTTTAGCTCGGGATTTAGTTTAATTTGGGTTTCTGTTTACTAAACATAAACCTTGGTCTGAATGGACCTTTTATGTAGTTGGGGGGTTAAAAAAAAAATCCTTCTGTTTGCTCTTACATTGTTTTCTCCTAATTATGTTACTGTCTTGGTGAGGTACACTTCCTCAAGGGATTTTAATCCTTGCAGTAGGCTCTGGATTCCAAACACGATATACTTGCACTTGAACTAGTTTTAACTGCTCTCAGCTGTCTATATGGAAATGATGGTCCTTTTTGGTTGCAGGGGCAGTTTAATCAAAGGGGGAGGGGGATTGGTATGTCAATAGAGCTGGTGATTAATTGATTTGCTGGTAATGTCGAGGATCCCTAAGTGGAAGATCGAGAAGACAAAAATAAAAGTTGTATTTCGGTTACAATTCCATGCTACACATGTAAGTCGCACTTTGCATTTGTGGAAATTTCTGGCATTGTCTTTTCCATTTGAAGTTAATGTCTTATTGAACTCGTTAGACACAAGATCATATTATAAGTCGATCAATTGGCATGGTAGAAATTATTTAACAATGAATGTGAACCAAATTGTACTATGTAGCTTATTAAGGTGAATCCAGACATCAATGACATGCATTGATTGTATAATTTCAGTTATAATGTATTAATTTTCTAAGATGCTCACATAGATTGTGATTTTATCTTTTATCTTACCTCTATCATGCGATTACTATTTCATGTAAATTGCTTGCATTTGTTGGAAGTATGTATTTTCAATGCAAAAGTATTACTTTCGAGTCTTTGGCTCGTGTATGTAGTTAGAGAGTTTTAGGCCAACCTTTTCTGCACTTAAAACAATTTATTCCGTTTCCCAAGGAAAAACTAGATCAGGAAGTTTACAAAAATGGGTGTAGATTGTTTGATGCCCAAGAGTTTTAGAAGGTCAACTGCTCAAGAGATTAATTTTTTATGCAGTAGTGTGTTTAGTCTTTTCCAGAACCTGTTGCTTGACTGCAGATTGCATACTGTAACGTATAAAGTAACCACCTATGGGTTCAGTATCATCATATCTATGAGATTGTCAATTGTTTTGCTCCCGCAATTGTCACATAATGATCCATGTCAAAAGATGTGACAAGATTTTATGTTGACGGTCACAAGATTTTACCATGGAAGCAATTCACCCATTGCAACAACTTATGGAGAGGTTTAGAGGGTCAAAGCAAGATTTATGTATGATTTTTATTGATTTAAAGAAATCTGTGGTAAAGTATTGAGGGCCATTCTTTGGTAGGTTTTGAACAAGAAGGGAGTTCCTCAAATGTACAAAATATGTATGAGGGTGTAGTCATGGATGTAAGAACTTTTGGTGGATTGACAGATGAGTTTCTAATCATGATAGGGGTGCAACAAGGATCAATGTCGAGCCATTTTCTCTTTGCCATAGTAGTGAAGAGATGATCAACTAGACTTCAGTTTCTAATCATGAGTTCATACTCTTTATTTCAGTAATCTATTTGTGATTGTCCATCTTTCATCACTGGAAAGCATAAATTGATGCATCCTTCATCTTGATTGCTGCAATGACCACATGCTATGTATAATTTTCTGAAAAATTCAGATTCCACAAAGTGGATGGGATAAACTGTATATATCCTTCATTCCTGCTGATTCTGGTAAAGCAACTACAAAGACAAGCAAAGCAAATGTGAGAAATGGAACTTGCAAATGGGCTGATCCAATCTATGAGACCACGAGGCTTCTCCAAGACATCAAAACTAAACAATTTGATGAGAAACTCTATAAGCTTGTTGTGGCAATGGTAAGATTGTAATCCTTACACTCCAATTGCAAAACTTAACCACAAAGACAGACACTCTTAGTATGACCTAAACGTGAAATGCGAATTTCCCAGATCTATAGACAGTTTATTCCGAACCTCTAATTGCAGCAGAACAGATCTTTGTTTTCCGTCTCATTTCAACTGAGTTTAACTGTCTTTCTCCTTAATCTATTTGGCATCAGGGTTCCTCTCGGTCTGGCCTTCTTGGCGAGGCTACGATCAACCTTGCTGATTATGCTGATGCCTCAAAACCTTCTGTTGTTCCTCTGCCACTTATTGGCTGCGATTCTGGAGCTATATTACATGTAAGGACTTTTGGAATTTTCAAAACATTCATGGTGTATTTTTTTAATTGCTTGTTGGATTTCTTGGGTCATGCATATGGGTAGATGCTAAAATATTTTTGTGTAGCTTCCTCTAAAATGTGTGTGGAACTCTTTACTAATTGTTGTTGAAGTTTTTTTCCTGTTACTAGAGACTTTATTTTGTTTTTGTGCCTAAATAATATTTATATTCAATGACAGGTCACAGTACAACTGCTAACCTCTAAAACTGGTTTCAGGTATTTATTGCAAACATTTAAACTTATTGCTTCAGCTAATTTCAAACTGCTTATCTGTAACTATGCTTGGTCTCAGGGAGTTTGAACAGCAACGGGAACTTAGGGAGAGGGGATTGCAGGTTGGGTCAGACCAGAATGGTTCTGATCAGTCTTCTTCTGGAAAAGTATCAGTTTCTGAGGATATCGTCAACAGTAATACGGTTAAGGTTAAGTCTTTTATTTCTTTTGGATTCCTAGATATTAACATGTGTTCTATATTGTAGTTAAGGTTCTTTGCTCTTGTTTCGTACTTTCTTTTTGAGCTTTTTGCACATAAACTTACAAATGCACATTCTTTGTTGGAGATGTATGATTGGTCATAGTTGTTCTTCACTTATTGTAATTAAGGAATCTCTACTCTTGAAAAAATGGTTATTTTAAGGTCTCAGAGATCACCTATTAATGAAAAGTGTTGGCATCTATTTCCTGGTTGAATTCAGAAGAATATTAATCATGGAGATCATGCCAAATTGAGTTTTGTTGTTACCAAGAAATTCATTAATATTTCCATAGGTTTTTATGGCTTTGCTGTAGAAACCACCAAAGAGGCTGTGTTGTGAGTCGGTGTGAAAATGTTATTGAAAAGTCGAGATGATTAAATGAGTCTGAAAATGAGTAATATTCATATTATAAAGATCCTCAGCAGTCCCATGCTACAATACCAATATGCAACAAGTACTCAATGTGTTTTTAAATATACTTTTTCTTCTGTTTCTTTTGGGGTGAAATTTTGGGTGTTCAAGTTATGTGAAAATCTATATTGTAGGCTCTTCAGTTGTTGCAAGCTTCTTATGAATGAGCAGTACGTGATTTCCTGTTGTCTTCTGTTGTTAGGAGATAATCTAATCTTTTACCGTTTGTTCTGTACATAGGTCAATCCAAGGGTTAGATTTAAAGAAAAATCTAAAGAACACTCTTTGCTTGAAGAAGATGTTGGCTTGAATGAAGACTATGGAGACTCAGCTGTTGGGTTTGATGGTTCTTCTAATACATCAGAGAGTTTATATGCAGAGAAGCATGATACTTCCAGTACTCATGAAATTGACAGCATAAAGAGTACAGTCTCTGGTGATTTGACAGGCCTTGGTCATAGCCCTCAGCAAGAGAAAGGAGATCCTTCAGATCATCGGTTTTTGGCACAGGGGACTAACAATTGGGTTCATGGCTGGAGTTCAGACCATTCTGGGGATAATGACTTAACCGTTGCCTATGAAGAAAATAGTAGACTTAGAGGATGCTTGGAAGTGGCAGAGTCATCTATTCAGGAACTTAAGAGGGAAGTAAGCTTGTTACAAAATCATGCTAGTCAAATAGGTGCTGAAACTGAGAAGTTTGCTCAGCAACTTGTCACGGAGATTTCTTCAGGAGAAAGGTTGGAAAAAGAGGTTTCTGCTTTAAAATTAGAGTGCTCGAGGTTGAAAGATGACCTTGAGCGGATGTCGAGTTCTACACTGTGCCCTTCTCTAACCAGCAAAGAAGCCATTAAGAAAGACCAGGATCACTTACTTCAAGACTTAGAGGTCATATTCTCAAAGGGGCTTTTAGTTATGGAAGAAAAGATAAGGGAACTTCAAAACAAGGCATGTCTGAATAACCATGAAAGAGACCAAAGGTTCCTTCAAGCAGACTTGGAGGCATTGGTTGGCATCCTGCAAGATCTTAAACAGGGAACTCAAAAAGAAATTTTTATTCTTAGGTCAGTACCATCCGACAGATGCAACATGAAGAGTACCAGAGAAATGAGTTTAACTAATTCTTTTATACCGGAAACTAGTTTTGATGCAGAACTTTATCAACCAGAACCAGGCATGGTACCTTGTATTACTGTGCCTGGTCTTGTGTCACATGAACCTGATTCTATGAGTACTTCTAATGCAATGAAAGGCAAAATCTTTGAACTTCTGAGAGAGTTGGATGAATCAAAAGCTGAGCGGGAAAGCCTTGCAAAGAAAATGGACCAGATGGAGTGCTACTATGAAGCTCTTGTTCAGGAGCTTGAGGAAAACCAAAGACAGATGATGGGAGAATTACAGAGTCTCAGAAATGAGCATTCTAATTGCTTGTATAGGGTGCAATCTGCGAACGCGGAGATGGAGGCTATGCGCCAAAATATGAATGAACAAGTCTTGAGATTTGCTGAAGAAAAACAAGATTTGGAATCTCTAAGCAAGGAACTAGAAAGAAGGGCTATTATTGCAGAAGCGGCACTGAAAAGGGCACGCCTTAATTATTCAATTGCGGTGGGCCAGTTGCAAAAGGATCTTGAGCTGCTTTCTTCTCAGGTTATGTCTGTGTTTGAGACAAATGAGAATCTTATCAGGCAAGCTTTTGTAGATTCTTCACAGACAAACTCTCGAGGATACTCAGAGATGGTGCGGAACCATGGGCTGGATTCAGAAGAATTCCAACCCACCAAGCCCTTGCATTCTCAAAATCAGTATGTAGGGGTGAAAAAACAACATATGGGTGGAGATATTCTTTTAGAAGACTTGAAAAGATCCCTCCATTTGCAGGAAACCCTTTATCAGAAGGTTGAAGAAGAAGTTTGTGAAATGCATTACCAGAATGTATACTTGGATGTGTTTTCGAACACTCTACAAGATACTTTGCTTGAAGCAAGTGATGAAATGAAAACAATGAAAGAGAAAATGGATGAGCTTACATGGAAATGGGAACTTTCTGTTGAGTCCAAGGAGTTATTGATGCAAAGGCTGCAGACAGCTACGGATGATGCTCATTCCCTTAATGAGTACAAGGCTACTTGCATTGCCAAGTATAATGACTTGGCTTTGGAGAAACAAGCTTTGGAAGCAAATGTGGAAAATGTTACCAATGAAAATCATCTTCTCTATGAGAAGATAACTGAACTGGAGTGCCACTTGATGGAGTACCAAAGTTACAAGAGCAAATTTGATGCCTGTGTCATGGAGAAAACAGAGTTGGCTAATTTATTGAAGGAAGGAACTCTGGAAAATGATAATCTTAGAAGCAATAGCTCTTCTTTGCAGGATGAGTTGAGAATGATCAAAACTGAGTTTGATGAATTGAACCTTGTGAAGGAAAAGCTGCAAAATACTGTTGACTTTCTGCGAAACAAGTTTCTTAACTTATTGTCATCCTATGATAAGTTTTTTGATGAACCATCCCTCTCACGTGACTTGGTTTGTCAGGATAGAGAATCCATGGACGTGGCATCTGTCATTGTCGAGGTAGAAGAGGTCCAGAATAATGCATATGAAAAATTTCTTCATCTCTTGAAGGAAAAGAAAGATCTGATGGATGAAAGAGACAAGGCTCAGGTGTCTTTAAGTGCGGTAGAATCAGAGATGGTGCTAATGAAACAGAAGTTTGAACGTGATATACAATCCATGGTTGATAAAATGGATTTGTCCAATGTGGTTGTAGAAAAGCTTCAGTTAGAAATTGAAGCTGTTACTGAAAAGCTCAAGGATAGCTCTGAAGTTGAAACCTATGCACAGCAGCAGAGAGATCTTTTATCTGATCTTCAGCATTTTGAAGCAGAGCTGCAAGAACTTACTTCTAAGAATAAGGAGATTGCTGAAGAACTCTTGGTTTTAGAGTCTGTCAATGAAGATCTGGGAAGCAGTAAGTTGATTGTGGCTGAACTTGTGGAAGAAAACAAAACGTTGGTGCAATCTTTACAGGATAAATCTGAGGAGGCAGCCAAGCTTGCTTTGGAGCTTAATGGTTTGAAAGAAAGTTTGCATTCTGTGCATGATGAGCTGCAAGCAGAAAGAAGCACCAAAATTAATTTAGAGAGTATGGTTACAGATATTACTTCCCAAATGAATGAGAAGCACCATCAGTTGTTGCAATTTGATCAGCAGAATTATGAACTGGCCCATCTTAAGCAAATGTTATTGGACCTAGAATCAGAGAAATCTAGGGTTTGCAGTCTTTTACAGCAGTCTGATGAGTGCCTCAATAATGCTCGCAAAGAGTCTTCCACTATTACTTCTCTGGAATCTGAGTTGTATGAAATGCATGAACTTTCAGTAGCTGCAGATGTGAGCCTCATTTTCTTAAGAACTCAATATGAAACCTGGACCACTGACCTTGTTTGTCAACTTTCCAGCTCTGAAAGACACCTTGGGGAGCTTCAAGAGAAGCATCTTAATTTTGAGAGTATACTTAATGATTGTCTTGCTTGTGAAGCACATTGCATTGAAGAAAATAGAAGATTATCGGTGAGTCTGGACTCCCTAAAATCAGAGTTAGAAGCTTCCATGGCTGAAAACAAGGTGCTACTCAATAAAAATAGCTCTGCAATATCTGAGCTTCAGGATTACAAAAGTAGGATTGCAAAAATTGAGTTCGCTTACTTTGAGGATAAACATCAGCATGCTCTTGAAGTTGAAAGGCTGAAGCACTTACTAGGTGGTTCCCAAGAAGAGATTGATGATCTGATGATATTGAAGGAAGGACTGGAACTCAATGTCTTAGTACTCAAAGCTAAATTGGATGAACAAAGCACTCAGATAAGCTTACTGGTAGGGCGTAAGGATGAAGTGCTGCTGCTGCAGAATCAGTGTAATGAGCTTTCTCAAAGGCTTTCGGAACAGATTTTGAAGACTGAAGAGTTCAAGAACTTGTCCATTCATTTGAAGGAGCTCAAAGATAAGGCTGACGCGGAGTCCATCCAGGCTCGGGAGAAGAGGGAATCTGAAGCACCACCAACTGCTATGCAAGAGTCCTTACGAATTGCATTTATCAAAGAACAGTATGAAACACGGCTGCAAGAACTAAAGCACCAGTTGGCTATCTCCAAAAAGCATAGTGAGGAAATGCTATGGAAATTACAAGATGCCATTGATGAGATTGAGAATAGAAAGAAATCAGAAGCTTCTTATTTAAAGAAAATTGAAGAACTGGGTGTTAAGATCTTGGAATTGGAGGCTGAGTTACAGTCGTTGGTTTTAGACAAGCGTGAAAAAATGAGGGCTTATGATCTGATGAAAGCTGAATTGGATTGCTCAATGATAAGCCTTGAATGCTGCAAGGAAGAAAAAGAGAAACTTGAAGCTTTTTTGCAAGAATGCAAGGAGGAAAAATCTAGAATCTCAGTTGAACTTAGCATAGTGAAAGAATTGCTCGAGGCATCCACATCAACCATGAATGTTCAGAAGGAAAAAGATAGCAAACTGAAAGATGGTTGCTTCTCTGATGAGCTGGTTGTCAATAATGCTCAAACTAGGGACATTGATCTTAAATATTTGGACCAAGATACTCCAAAAAACTCCAAAGATGCAGATGATGGAAGTGACTGTACAAGTGCACCCACAAATTCGCAACTTGAGCAGGTAACTGTTATAACTTTGCTTAGGATATCTTTCACTATTCTTGATTCAATTGGCAATTCTCAGTTTTTGAACGAACTATGTTACTATAATATTTATGTAGCATATGATTCTGTTGTGTTGCATATATTGTTTTTCACTATCTTAGATTTAATGATGTAATTTAAGCATTTAGTATGTTGATTATCAACTTACTGTGAATGCTAAGCATGCCTTTCTAAGAAACAACTGAAAATGCATTTGGTCCTAAGGATACAATTGCATTATTTTTACTTTGATGTTATCTAGACCTGTCCACAGGCTAGGCCTTAGGCTTAGTAGCATCGTCAAAGTTAATCTTTAAGGTCTCCCTTTCAGTTCTTCTGATAAGCTATCTTGCATTTTTTGCTTTAGACTGTATGTTAACTGGTTAAAAAGGTTTTTTTGATTTTCAAATTTATCCTATTCCTTTATCAAAAGTCTTGGATGAAGGTTTCTTTGAAGAAAATGTTATCTATTCATTTATCCTTCCTCTACTGCGTGACTCTTCTATTTACATAATGAAATTTCTTTATAGTGATGATTTACTTAATTGTTTATCAGGATCTTGTATCTAATGATACACATGAAGTTCACAGTCTGGCACTTGTCAACCAATGCAACTTGCCAAACAGTGATGCAAAGCATCTAGCTTTAATCAATGATCATTTTAAAGCTCAAAGCTTAAGATCTTGCATGGACCACCTAACTAGTGAGGTATGTTTATTGTCAAAGCATAAGGTGCCAGTTAGTGATGATCTCACTTGAATTCAATTGCAATTTCTTCTTACATTGTTGAGCTAGGGAATCATTACATTTGTGGCATAAAATTTCTTTAGGATAATACCTAGTAATGGTGATTAATTTACTCTTCTTTCTTTTTCATTTTATGCTTTTAGCTGGAAAGGATGAAAAATGAGAATCTGGTTCTTTCAAAAGATGCTCATCATTTCGACACCAAGTTTCCAGGTTTACAGCAAGAATTAATGCAGTTAGATAAGGTGGATCAATATGGACCTGTTCCATAAAACTGTGATAAAGTAATTCAATCAGGTTCTCACTTTTTGCCTATGCACAGGTGAATGAAGAACTGGGAAGCATATTTCCTATGTTTAATGAATATTCAGAAACTGGAAATGCATTAGAACG
This sequence comes from Gossypium arboreum, assembly GCF_025698485.1. Lineage (NCBI taxonomy): Eukaryota > Viridiplantae > Streptophyta > Magnoliopsida > Malvales > Malvaceae > Gossypium > Gossypium arboreum. The sequence continues at coordinate 137,185,867 of NC_069075.1, forward strand.
AGTACTTGCATTGGAACTTGAACTTGCGGAGGCACTGCAAACAAAGAAGTCAAGCATACTTTTTCAGAGGTATACTTGTGTTTTAGAAAATAACATTAACCTGCTTTTCTGAGACAACCTTTTTTGTTAAGGGAAACAACTTGCTTTGGCCTTGAAGGTCACTTCAAGAAAATTTCTGTGGCTTCCATGTTTAAAGTACTAACCCTAGCTGAGGAAAGGAAACATCGAAGAATATTTGACATAATATTTTCTTGTGCTGCAGCTCCTTCCTGAAACATCACAATGATGAGGAAGCAGTGTTCAAAAGTTTCAGGGACATCAATGAACTGATCAAAGACATGTTGGAGATAAAGGGCAGATATGGAGCTGTAGAGACCGAACTAAAAGAGATGCATGAACGATACTCTCAGCTAAGCCTCCAATTTGCAGAGGTTGAAGGAGAGAGACAAAAACTAATGATGACTCTCAAGAATGTTCGGGCATTGAGGAAAGGTCAAAACTTAATTCGCTCCTCATCAGCTTCTCCTGGGGACCATTCCTGAGTCACAAGAACAAGCATGGCACTGGATGTCCTTAAAATGACCCCTTACAGGATTAAGTTTATGCCTGCAGCTCCTTATCATTAAATTATTAAATTTCCTAAGACTTCACTGGCTATTAAGCTATTGCAGGGTTCAAGTTTGCCAAGCTTGGTACACAATGTTCAAAAGCACAGCAGCTGTATTTTATGTAAATAAATATAAATTTCCCGGCCTTTGTAACGGGTTTAACACTATCATAAGGTATAGATAGATGCAACACTTCGACCTTTTTCCCCTGGTCATAGTGATTTAATTCTTCTATTGTATAGTGAAATTCTTTACTGACAACTATTTTCATTTCATTACTAGCAGCAGTTATTCAATATTTGCGTCACACCTTTTCTTTAATCTCTGCTTCCTTTTTCTGCATATATGCCCTTTTCTTTGTTGATTTTCTGCTTGACCTTGCGTTCTTCACTAGACTTTTCTCAAGCCTTTCTGGTTTCAATCAACCTTGTTTTAACATGGGAAAGTTCATTGTAATGATGCTAAATCTAAGGTCTACTCTACTCTCCATCTATAATGGAAAAAAAAAGATCATTGTAAACAATCAAACATGGTTATCCACTGTGCATGTGACAAGGATTTACATTTTCCAAGCAGTATCAACAAAAAACAAAAAAATTAATAATTTCTTCTATAAATTTCACTTTTTAATCTTTTTCTGATCCATAATCAACTAAACTTCAAATTGAACACTTGTCTTTTACCCTTTTTTTTTCAGAAGCAACAATGGAAATGCAAGATATTCCAGTAAAACCAAACCGTACTACTTTTTCTGTTTATGTTTCTGTAGCCATCAGAATAAGCCTCAAACATGTAAAGATGAAGGATTGCAATCTGAACAAATCTAACAGGAATGCATTGAAGAAACCAGTATCGGATCTGATTAAGCAGCTACAATATTGTGCATGAACAGCTACTTTTCTTTGGAGAATCATCCTGTTGTTTCTCTGGATAAAATGTGGGGAATTAGTAATTAAGGCACATCAAGCAAAGTTAATAATGCAAATATGGTGCTAAACAACATATATTTGAACCCCGGTTTTCCAATTTCGAATAGCTATGGGTGCTCAGAGACAAGAATAGGAAAACAAACATGGATCGTGTGGAAATGAACTAAAAGAACCCAAATTTTTCACCTATAAGCAAAAACTTTGTGGAGCTTTTGGCATGCAGAGGAGGAGGAATAGGATCAAAATGTTAAGGTTACTTATGGAATGATAGCTGCTGAAAGTATATTGAAGAAAATGTTCACATGGGGGCAACACACTATATTGGTGATTTAGTTGGTCGATTGTAACTAATGGTTAAAAGAAGGCATATTGTGTCATATCCCTCAAGCTACTTTCATGTGCAATGAATCAAATAGATATGCTGGAGATTTACCATTGTTTTTGTCTGACAAAGGAAGGCGCAGAACGAGATGCATTGTAATTACACCTCCTGGAAGTTCACCAACTGGAAGTGTGGACTCAGCAAGTGTCTTGTTGTTTTCAAGTATCTTTCCAGCATTAATTAGCTTCACATCCTGTATTGTCTTTGGGCAATTTTCTTTGTCTGTGAAACAAAAAAGAGTGATTTCATATGAAAACAGAAGCCGAGTATATACCATATCACAGTGTTATAACCTATGTTACCCGGACTTTTATATGAATTCGTACACATTAGAACATTTGTACGAGTGTATAATAGTCCTTCAAACATGAAAAAATACGAAAAACTGAACATAGACACACCATATAATAACAAAAAGAACACTAGAATTCAGATATAAAGCAAAGTGCAGGAGGATTAAAAGCAACATATATAGTACCCATATACACTAAAAACTGTGACTGTCTTCATTATAGGAGGCAAAACTGAGTGAAAGACTGGTACTAGTAACTAAGTTTGGTCCAATCATCTAATTCTATATTGAAAATTTAGATTACAAAAAAGAATCTGTGAAACCAAAGGCGTAATGGAATGGCAGAGTGGGGCATGCTTTAACTTTTGTCAGCCTCAATTAGAACAGTCAAAATAAGAACAACAGTGTTATTGATCTAAATTCAGGTGCGTTTGAGTTCCAGTGGCCTGGATCCAAGAATAGAAAAGATTAAAAAAAGAAAAAAAACCTTCACCCATTTTTTGTCACCTAAGATGAAAAATAGTTATTGTGCAACCATGGAAAAGCGTTGAATCAAATCAACAAATTTGGAAGCATATATTATATTGATGTTGAAACAATGAATAATATATAATTAAACAGGTAAAAAAATCGAAAAGTTAGGGTAACCTTTAGGCCACTGAGCAAGTATTTTCTCTTTGAGAGATGCAACAGTTGTATCTGGAGTATGCTTGGTTGGACCAATATCTGTTCCATCTGCAAGCCTGAATTTGAGCTCCACTAAATCTTCACCAGCCATAGATGAAATCTCTCACCAAATAATCTCTCCTCAAACTCTCATACTAATCTCTAAAACCAAAAGCCTAGATTTTTTTTTGTCAAATAGATTGAATTCAACTGTTCAATATAAAAGCCCTTTTCTTTTTTCTGTGACAACTGAAATTTGCTTTTTGTAAAGGAAAACCAACATTACAGAAGAAGCTATGCATAACCCAGATTTTGTTTGTGCAAAATTCACTGCATAAAGTTAATTACTTGGAGCTTGAGGAGATTTCAAACTCCAAGAGAGCAAAAAAGCAGTATTTTTAGTGATTTAAAATCAACCTAAGAGCTAGATTGATGAGAGAGAAGGGGGGTTTGCAAATTGATGAAGAAAGAGGAGAATGAAAGCACCCAAATAGGAACTTTTCAACTGAGATTGTTGCCTGAATCTAACCGAAAATCTAATGATAAGGAAAGTGACGCTTTTTACATTGTCACTCATGAATAACCCATCTAGTTAAAAGCTCCATTAAAATAATGTATGCAATTTGATGGATACAACAAAATCATCTGTTTGAATGGGTTGACATGTTTTTACTCTTACATATTATTCAATTTTTAATTTACAGTTACTTGAATTCTAATATAATATTATTTGAAGAATTTTTGTTGTTTGAGTAAAATATTCATATTAAGAAAGAAATTTTATAAAATAAATTTTTATACCATATAATTATAATTAAAAGGTTAGTATTTATGCACAGTGAAACAGGGCCTCCCAATTCTTCTTTTGAGACTTCAACATGGATAAATTTTATGAGGTGAAGATTTTGATCATCATACTAGAATTCATAAAATACTTTTTTATAGTTAAATAAAATCAGATATTGAATTCTTTATAATTTTATATTTATAGTGATTTTAAATTTGTCGAGTATGGATCATGATAAAAACATTATCAACTGCTTTAGAAATGCCACAATAATCAAAAAGTGTTCGAGTTGTACATATTAACTTTAAAAATTTCAGAAATTAATTAAACATACATCACTTTAATCAACCGTCAATAGTTTCATTTTACCACTGCCATCATTAAGTTACTTTGACAACAAAATTCGATCAATTAATTGAACACTACCAAAAGTTCCTGAACAATTTATTACATCAATGATTCACAGAAAATTAGGTCTTAAATCACCAATCCTTTTCCTCATCCTCTCAAAATTCAAATTTACATTTAATATCACATTATTTTATTTTTGATAACAATTCACGATAGATCTAACTATACACTTACCATGGTAATTGTTATATATGCACAATATCACAACCATCAACTGAAAGTAAAAGCATCGAAAACAACACTAAAAGAAATTAAAATTAAGAGAAACTAAACTAAGCTTGCTAGAAACTAGTAAAGATTACTGCCAAAGCCACAACTTTTAGAAATAACAAAGATATTTTTTATTTGTGTATAATAATTCAATAGGTGATGTCTAAACACAGTGTAAAAGAAATGCGAGTGTGTTGGTGGTGGAGATGGTCCTCCGATGAGAGAGGCGAAGGAGGACGACCGCCATTATTGGGATTGGTCTTTTTTAGTTGTCAATTACCTGATGTTATTCAATCTTCAATTTGTATGTTGGTCTCTTTTGAGTCTTGTCTTTCTTTGATCAATTATCCCAACCCAACCCAACCCAACCCAACCCAACCAGGTTCCTATCACAATCTCACATCCAGTCCTATCTATTTTCATGAATTTGTTGTTTTCCCAACAATTCTAAAAGGTAAAACAAGAGAATTCTAAACTGATTATACATAATTTATTGATAGGGGCTAAAAGGTGCCTTCAACAACAAAATCTCAACTATTTTGTCAAGAAAATGAGTGGCAGAAAATAAGTCTTCTTTTTACTGTTAGGTTTTTCTTTTTAAATATTAATAGACGAATTTAATGATTTTATTAGGATCAGGATTAAATTGAGTTAATTTGTAAATATTAAAAGTTAACTTCTTTATAATCATGATCAAATTGGTAAAATATATAATCGTTGAGAGACAAATCTATTACTATATCAACTTTAGAACTGCCACGTTATCTTTCTGTCACAAAATTAAGATCATTTAAAGGAATTGGAAAAAAAAATACACAATTAATTGATGATCATTTTGTACTTTATATAGTTCAATGACCAAAAATAAAATTTAAGTATAATTGTGTGAGCTTCCTTATAACTTAAAAAAATTAAGATAATTTTTTTAGAATAATCTCATTATAGGTGTTTGATTATTATATCTACTCTTTTTAACTCAATGTTTAGTCCCTTCTCAACTCATAAATAAGAGGATAATGCACTTTAGCGCATTTGAACCCAAGTCTTCTTGCATTGACAATAATAATTATATCAATCGAGTTAGACTCAACCGGTATAAAAAAAAATTTTAGAGATGAAAAAGTGAGGAAATTGTAAATAATTTTTTTTAAAAAGAAAGATATTATTAGAATTGGATTTTGCATGACATGCAACTTAGTGGGTATACAAACTTACTCAATTTCATCTAACATGTTGAACACGAGAAAAGAAGATGATATTAGTTGAAGGGAATTTTAAAACATGAAAACAACAAAAATTTGAACAGTGAAATTCTATGAAAATGAAAGGAAATGGTTACAAATGCTGAATTTTAATCCTGTAATTTATTGACAAAGAAGGTCAAACTTTTTAATTTTAATGATTAGAATTTTAATAATATTATAAAAGAAAATGGAAGTGATGAGTGGGAATCATGTTTTCTCACATTCTTAGTAAAGTCTGTTTTTTTTTTTTTTGTGAATTCTAAAATTGCAAGTTGAGCACTCACATATCAACAAAGTACCACTCTCTTTTCTTTATCATTTCAACACTTAAATATTCCCTTGTAGATTTTTCCTTTAATAAAATAAGATTTAGATCAAGAATAAAGAAAGTAATAGAAGTCTATTTTTATATTATTATTATATGCAAAGGAAGATATTAATCATCTACCTATATTAAAAAAATAAAAATTATAAATTATAAATGCATTATTGATATATGTGGGTGTATTGAGTAAGCTTATTGATTTGGATTAAATTTTTTTATTAAACCTTATTTTAAATACTTTTAATTTTTATATTTTTATTTAAGATATTCAATGATTACATTAAATTTTGAAATTAAAACAAATATTAAAAGGAGGTAATTGGTGAACTGGCTCTTTTATGATGGGGACATTAAAACATTAGCATTATTTATGAACAAGCCTTATCTGATTGTGTTAGCAGGACCACCACCACCAATAGTTGACTAATAATAAACTAGGTTGGCACAAATATTCATGTTGATTCACTGCCATGAAACATTACCAATTTTTTCATGTAACAAATACAGCAATTTGATGGCCATCAACAATGAAATACAACTGTGCATTTGATACTACCAGGAAAACTCCAAAAACAGAAAGATTTAAACTAATAATAATATAAGGAACGAAAGAATCATTATCATTAAGATATGCATAAGTTGCCTAATGGGGAACCTAAACTCCATTTGCAGATATGCTTTTGTTCAAAGATTCTTTTTTGTGCTGTTTATAATGGTTGTTCAACCTATGTTTTATTAAATTGGGTAATTAGGAGTTCGATATTTTAAAAAAAAAAAAATTAAGAGTTCAATATTTTTAAAAAGAAAAATTGAATTAGAATCTTATGGTAGTACAACAGGTTTCAAGATAAAAAAAAAAAAACCAAGTATATTAACTATAATATTGAATTACAATGAAAATTCCATATGCCAGCTAGTTAGACCAAATCATACCATCCAAATCGTGACCACTTCAGGTTGAATCTGTCAATGATAGAGCTGAAAACAGCTTTAAAATAATCAATTTGCAGGGGTATTTTATCCAAATAAGCTAATTATTCAGGTTAGCATCATAATGGACAACATAAGGATCATAATGCCAATAGCTAGTTGCCAGCAACAAGCAGCAGATAATGAAATTTCCAGGCAAATTAGATGGAATCTGTTTTCACCACCCCAATTTTTTTTTTCCAGTGATATAACTACTTATTTTTCTGCAAACAAATTGTTACAATTTTTAAGGGTTAAATCATTTTTTGGAACTTGAACTTGGTAATTATTTTTACATTAAAACTTGAATTTTTTTTGTCTAAATTAGACCTTAAACCTGACAATTGATTTCATATTGAGGCTTCAAAACCTTAAATTTCAGTCGCCAATGTAGAAACAATTGCTAAATTTAGTATTAAACTTGGGAAAAAAATTTAAGCCTAAATATAAGAACAATTGCCTAGTTCAAACCTAAATATAAAAATAATTACTAAATTTAGAGTGTAATTTAGACAAAAAAATATTTAAACCTTAATATTAAAATAATTTCTAATTTCAAATTTCAAATAATAATTTAACCCAAGTTTTTAAAATAAGTGAACCCATCATTTGTCCCCACAATTAATTTTCAATACTTCATAAATTTTTACATGTAATTCAAGCTTTTAGCCAAACTAGTATTGCACTAATAGACTCATAATTACCACCAAAAGCTTGCAATTGCAGATGACCAGTAAAAAAATGTAACACCCCAAACTCGGCCCAGACGTTATGGCCGAATCTGACGTGCCACATTGGAGTTGAAAACCCACGTTCCGTTTTTAGTGTTTTAAAACCATATATTTTGTTGAGTTAACAAAGTGTATGGAAGTTGGGCACCGTGTAGGTATCCGAGATAGAGGAGGTGAGCCATGAAGGTCGCTTAAGTACCAAGCTCTTTAATTGGATCCAATCCTAGACATGCCCACAATCATAGCCACACTTTGTCATATCGAGTTTAAATTTGTTTAAGTGGACGTCTTTGATAAATCGATTAATCGTGGTGTTGAGATATTTTGAAAACAAGTATCATTTTGAAAACACGTCCTAAGTCTAGCCCATTTGAATAATTATCAACCGGGTTTAAAGTTATTAAAATTAAAGTAATCCGAAAAGAAATAAAAGGAAAGTTAAAATGGCCTTATTACAACCCAAAATAAATAATATTTAAAGGAAATTTAAAGAAAACCTACGCTTATTTAAAAGTCCAAAGACAATCACCGTGGCCACTTTGAATCCCTCCGCCCAAGTCCCCACATCAAGGCTCACCGCAAGGTTAAGGAAAGGGGTGAGTTTGGAAACTCGAGTGTGCAACAAGCCCTTTCGAGCCCAAAACAATAATGACTGTTGGGTCTAAGCCCAAATCCAATCTCAATCATGCCTTTGGGCAGTAGCCCTTTTCATATTTCATATTTCATAATACTAGGTCAAGCCTTTTCATATTTCATATTCTTGGGCGAAGCCTTTTCATATTTCATATTCTTGGTCAAGCCTTTCAGAAAGCAGGTATGGCCCTTAGGCCCATTTCAATGTCACATATAATTTCAATGAAAGAATGCAACCCATTTGGGAGACTACTCAACCCACCATCCGCTACTCTCCACCCGTACCAACCAACACACCATGTGGGATTAACTCGACCCACCCCGCCAAACTCTCCACGGCAAAGCATAGTGCTTTATCATATAACTGGAGGCCTAGCCTCTTTTTTAATAACAGGGCAAAAGCCCTTTCAATAATCGGGGCATAAGCCCTTTTATAAGCGGGGCATAAGCCCTTTTGATAAGCGGGGCATAAGCCCTTTTGATAAGCAGGGCATAAGCCCTTTTGATAATCGGGGCATAAGCCCTTTTCACTTCCTCCATCCATATAAAACCCAACCCAATGCATTTATGATTACCTCATGTGCATATCATACATATCATGTGCATAGCATACATTTCATGTGCATATCATACATACCATATTTATCAAAATCCCATGTATTAAAATCATACATAAACCCTAGGGGTATAATGGTCATTTTACCTAGGGGCAAAACGGTCATTTTCATATTATAAGGGTAATCTCGTAATTTTACCAAAATTAGGGTTTCCATGTTCATTAACGATTACTAACAATCCATGGGTGCAACAGTGATTCGGCCCATTTTTAGCGAAATCGAGTTATTGGGCCTAAAACCCTAATGGGCCCTACTTAGCCAATTCGTCGTCTAGGCCCACTTAGCCTATATTCCATAACGGTTTTAACAGTCTTATCATGCAATTTAACGATTTGCTTTTCTACCGATTTACCCAAATGGGCGAAAGCCTATTGGGCCCTATTGCGACCCTCGAGGCCCAACTTACCGTGAATGCCAAAAATCACGTTCTTACCGTTTCCAATGTTCTCGATCATAATCTCATCGATTCTAACTAACTAGTGAGCGTTTGCTTGCTCACAAGTCCTCGAAATGCCAGAATTTTGGCATTTCGGCTTTTCGGCATTCATCGCTTTAAACTATGAAAAGGGTTCGTTACACACCTGATTTGCGATATTCCTTGACGAGATCTCCTATGCGATTTCTCCTATAATCAACCACTTATAGATTAGACCATGTTAATATTAAACCAAATCGAAAACTATCTATTATCATCACTTACACATTCGGCCACCATCCACAATGGCCATTGGGTTCATACCTTTCTTGAAGTTGATGACTAGATTTAGTCACTCCGATGATCCAAGCTTTTCACACACTTCTCGATCGGTAGCCTTTAATCCTCACTAGCACCAACAAACCAAATAACACCAAAAACCCTTTTAGCCTTAGTCGACAGAGGGGTTTTCAGCTTTTCTTAAACCACAAGATACAAATGGAAAGAAGGTTCGAATACTTACCAAGAGATCTACTCGTTGAAGAACGTTCCAAATACCTTCCTACCCCATATCCGTTGTGAATCCAACTTAAACATGCGTAGAAAATAGATCTAAATATTAATTCCCAAATCACTAAAATATGAAGCTTTGCTTTTCAAAGAAATATTAATCTAAGCTATTACGAGGTTAGTACACACATTACGGGTTGAAGTTGAAACGTTTCCATAATCAATCACCTACGATAACCACCACCTGTCACTCAAACTTAACTATTCCAATATCAATATATGTAAATCCTAAGCACATCAGTCATACGGAACATAAGGGCATATTCGTCATTTTACCCTACAGGGGTATTTTGGTAGTTTTACAAATTGAGGGTATTGCGGTAATTTCACAAACCAAGGGTATTTTAGTAATTTTGTAAATCGAGGGTAAAACGATAATTATGTAAATCTGGGGTAAAATGGTAATTATGTAAATTAGGGGTAAAACGGTAATTCTATAAATCGAGGGTAAAATAGTAATTACATGAACCGAGGGTAAAGCGGTAATTCTATAAATCGAGGTAAAATGGTAATTTTACAAATCGAGGGTAAAACAAGAATTCTATAAATCGAGGTACTTTGGTAATTTTACAAGTCAAGGGTATTTCAATAATTTTACAGGGTCGAGGGTATTTCAGTAATTTCACAAATTAGGGGTATTTTGGTAATTTTACAAACTAGGGGTATTTTGATAATTTTACAAACTAGGGGTATTTTGGTAATTTTATAAACCAAGGGTATTTTAGTAATTTTACAAAACAGGGTATTTTGGTAATTTTGTAAACCAAAGTATTTTAAACATGGATAACAATACTAATGGCTCTAAAGCCTATTCTCGGCCCAAATGGGCCCACACGCTCGTGTGGCCCTTTTAGTCCAAATCTAGCCACAAATATTAGATTCACCTAGCCTAGCCCAAATTTACTACACAATCAAACAACTTATCCAATTGGGCTTGTAGGCCCATAGGCCCACATGACCCCTTTCGACCCATCGCGGCCCGAAGTAGCCATCCTACAGCTAGAGTAGTAAGAAATACACACCTGATAGGAGACTGGAGTTAATCCACACTCAGAGCACTCTTAGCCGACGCCCAACCCAAACGAGCACGCCATACAAGTGAAAGGGATCACCAAGAAAGGTACATTTACTCTCTTCATGGTTCCTCTATTTAAAGCCACTTCACAACCACTCTTATATTAGCTTCACGATGTGGGATCCTCCAACATTAGAGTTTAAATTCAACACCAACTCTTGCCGCCCGCTAGCAAAATAAATGCTCTTTGCTTGCCATGGGATTCGAACCTATGCCTCCCTTAAATGTTCCACACGCTACTTGCCACTAAGCCACAAGGCTTTTTGTGTCATATTTTATCCCCAATTAATTATAAGGTCTAAAGGCCAAAGTCCGGGTTCCTTTAAAAAAAACAAAATAAATTGCAAGAGCCAAGGCTTGAACCCAGCTCCCATACAACCTTAATGACACCACAACCACTAGACTACAAGCTTCCTTGTGTCATTTATTTAACACAATAATTTAAAACCCTCATCCAAGCATCCAGGTTTTTTTCACTTAATACCAAAATTTTTGCTAAAGCCCAAGTTTGAACCCAAGATTTCTCCAACACTTCTCAAAGCCATTAACCACTAATAGCAAACATTTAATTGTTTCATTTCATTGCACAATTAAATACCTATATACAACCTCCTTACGGACCCCCACTCAAGGCCCAATACTTCTAGGCCCAAATTCGGGGTGTTACAACAAATGATAATGAAATGAGTGAGATTTATCAGGATTACATGAAACAGTATTTGACATTTGGTAGGTATATAGCATGGAGGTCCACCACTAAGGAAGATTCAGTTCAGTGGAACTATGAAAATGAGGAGAATATATTTGACAATAAAAAATAATAATAATAATAATAAATCACCACCATAAGCTATAGAGAATATGCCAAAAAAATTCAACACCACTAAAGCCAAAAAAAAAAAATTAGGAACTAGAACAAACGATGAAAAGAGTTCCATGTTGTTGGCTGAAATTAGGGGAAAATTAAGAGTAGATCTGCCATAGCCATGAACTTCGAAATCTTAACATCACCATTACTCAAAAAAATAACTAATCTTGTAGGATGTGGATCGTATTTTCGGCCAAACAGACAGTGACGTCACAATGAGAAGTTTCTCAACGTCGCGATGACAAACGATATCATGACAACACGAATGAGGATGTTGCAACATGGCGATGTGTTTCCCATAAACATCGAGTTTCTTCTTCCAGTGATATTTTAGTATGATTAGACCTCTAATCTTAGCCTATTTAATGGGACATTGTATCCCTATTTTGAGAGGCCAATTAAAAAGTAATGAAAGATGTAGTCACAAATGAGTTTTAGTGACATTTTTCGTGGTAACTATATAGAGAATTTTGTACCCCTTTTGAGAGAACTCTATGAGAATTAAAGCTTTGTTTTTAGGGTTTGAGTTTGTACATTTAATACATTTAGCTTTATTTTCTCCCTATTATATTCTCGTTTGTTTACTCATTTAGTGAAAAGTCAAAACCTACTTTGTCCGTGGTTTTTATACTCTTAGTACGAGTTTTTCATGTAAAATTTGTGTGTTCCTTCTTCTCCACTTTTACTATCTTGTTATTTATATCTATAGAGTATCTTGCTGCTCTATTCTTGTATGCTCTATGTGTGAGTACAGATTTGAATTATATCTTTTATGTTGTCAAGCTGATTTACGATCACGATTTTTGGCTTTCTTATAGTTCGCTTGATTTAATATCATGACCTTTGGCTTTCTGAAAACTTGTGGACCTACACTCCCAACTGATTATTAAGGTTAGCAGAGTTAAGGTCGTAACATCTGATCTTTTGAGTTAGCAGAGTTAATCTCGCAACCTCTGATCCTATTTGCAAACAGATTCTATCTTATGGGAAATATAGTTTGCAATATTCTGCAATATAATTCTTGACTCCTATATCACACTATCAAACAAAAAAACTCACTCGATAAAGCTTCAAGTTAAAACTTGTATGATAAGTCATAAATTACACAAATTTCATAAATGTCAGGTTGTCTGAAAAGAGTCATCTTATAATTGTTATTCGATCAGGTGTGAGACAAATTGTTATATATTTATAATTAAAATGACCTGACTCAAAATCCAACCCAGAATCTGACCCGATATAATAAAAGGTGACTGACATCCCAAAGAGATGCAGCTTCTCTTATCCATTTTCAAAATCCAACCTGGAATCCGACCTGGTATAATAAAATCAGTTGAACGGCTTCTTCGAGAAATTGGTCAACTCAAATTTCTCACTGACCTTGCCTTGTGTAGCAATAAGCTAAATGGTTCCATTCCTGCTTCTTTTAGAAAACTAAGTTGACTTGTTTCCTTGCTTCTCTATAATAATTCCCTTTCTAGTTTCATTCCTCCAGAATTGGGAAACCTTAGGAATTTGGTTAAAGTTTACCTGGACAGCAACTATCTAACTGGTCTCATCCCTTCCACATTTGGAACCATTAAAAAATAGAATGTGCTAAATGTTTAACAATAGTCTATCATGTCCCATTCCCTCTGAATTAGGGAATATGGAATTTGTTTCTCAAATAAGCATGCATCAAAATAATCTATCTGGCTTGATCCTATTTGGTGACTTAAGACTTCTTACACTTGCCCCTCTTTATGAAAATCAACTCTTTGGTCCCATTCTTGAGGAGATATGAAACTTGAATTCTCTTATTGAACTACAGTTGAGTGAAAAACAACTGAATGACTCTATTCTGCTTCACTTGCAGTTTGAGAAACTTGGAAATTTTGTTCCTCCGAGACAACTGGCTTTTTGGTTCCATTCCTCTAGAATTAGGAAATCTTAGGAATTTGGTTGAAGTTCACCTCGACACCAACTGTCTAACTGGTTCCATCCCTTATACATTTGGAAACTTGAAAAAACCTAAGCTTGCTTTACATGTTTAACAATAATATTTCAGGTCCCATTCCTGAGGAGTGTTAGAGTAACTATATTAGTTAGTATTTTGTTATAGTCAATTGTATTCTGGTTATAGTTAGTTACTAATCAGTTGTGAAGTATACTATTATATAAGACATTACTGCTACTGTATTCGACACCTTGAATTGAATACATAAAGTATTATATGAGTTTCTAATATAGTATCAGAGCGATTTTTTTTAAAAATAGAGTTCGCAACAGTATGTGAACCTCTTTGACAGATCCAACCTACATTTAATGAGATAGATTTTACTCAGCGTGGTCAAAGTTCACACTTTCACATGCCCGCAGTTTTGGTCAGACATCACGTGGGCATTCTATTTCTGGTTCAGATTGTATGCATAGGCGATCGGGGCTCATATCACAGTTGATGTGTTCAACGAGTGGTCATGCAGTTCAATTGACTGGATCACCTGGGCTTGCAGTTCCATCTATAGTTGTCGATCCCGCTTGGTATCCTGATAGTGGCGCTACTGCTCATATGACAAATGACTCAGCAAAATTTTATGATGCTCACTTGTACAATGGTAGAGGTAAGATTGTTATAGGTAATGAATTTTCTCTACCTATTACACATGTTGGTGGTTCGTCTATCTTGGCTGATGATTCCAATCCATTATTGCTTCGGGATCTGTTATATGTTCCTGATATTAAAAAAAATCTATTGTCAGTTTCTAAGTTTGCTAACGATAATGGTGTATATTTTGAATTTTATCCTAACTGCTGCTATGTCAAGGATTTGAAGACTCATCAGACATTGCTCTGCTGAAGTGAGTTGAATAGGCTGTTTCGGTTTGATACTGTCAAGTCAGATTTTGCCTTTAATACTGCTGAAAGTACAGCTAGCATTACCAGAGTCCTTTCAACAGCAGAGGTTAGATGTTAAGTTCGACAGGTGGCATCGGAGATTGGGTCATCCATCATGTGATGTTGTTCGTAGCATTTTGAATTCTTGTAATATTAGAATTTCGACACGTAAAAACTATACGTTGTGTAATACTTGTGAGTTAGGAAAGGGACACAAATTGCCCTTTAGTTATTCTGATTGTGTGTATACTGCCCATTTAGAACTGGTAGTTACTGATGTATGGGGGCCAGCTCCTTGCTTTTCTTCTGGCTATCAATATTACTTGTCCTTTGTTGACTCATTTTCTCGACACACATGGATCTATTTTTTAAAAAAGAAATCTGATGCCTTTTCTGCATTTTTTTCATTCAAGAAATATGCTGAGCTGCAGTTAGGTGTTAAACTCAAACAGCTTCAAACTGATGGTGGTAGTGAGTTTCGCTCATTTGATGTATATTTGAAACAATTTGGAGTTGCTCATCGTGTATCATGCCCGCATACCTCGAAGCAAAATGGTCTCATTGAACGTCGCCATCGACAGATTGTTGAAACAGACTAGTGCTGTTAGCTCAAGCTTCCTTGCCCATTTCCTACTGGGCTGATGTGTTTGCTACAGCTATGTATATCATGAATGTTCTTCCAACTAAAGGTCTAGCTGGTATATCTTTTTGTGAGCAGTTTTTTGGTCATAAATCAGATTATCAACAGCTTCAGGTTTTCAGATGTCTTTGCTATCAGCTTCTTTGACTATATAATCGTCACAAGCTTCAATACAGGTCTGTTCCTTGTACTTTTTTGGGTTATGCCACAAATAACAGGGGATATAATTGTGTTAATCGATATAGACGTATTTATATTTCTCGTCATGTTCGTTTTGACGAGGCTACTTTTCCATTTGCTCAATTGTCGAAGTCTGTAGTTTCTGTCCCTGACAACAGATCTGAGTAGTTCACGAGAGATGTTACCTCCTTGCCTATATTCATGGTTTCTCCTGCAAATATATCAGAGTAACCTACGGTTGATTCCACTCTAGCTAGTAATACTAGTCGTGTGGATACTAGTCTTGTGGATTCTTCTTTGGACAATTCAGAAGGTCATTTAGCTCCAGTTGTTGATCAAAAGGGCTCTTCTTTAATAAATAGTCATCCCATGATGACTAGGAGTAATATGGGGATTTACAAACCAAAGATATATATGGCAGTAGTGAGTGATGTGGAACCTTCAACTATTCATGAGGCAATGGCAATCCCGTCATGGAAGCAGGCTATTAATGATGAGCTTCAGGCTTTAATTCAGAATCGTACATGGGATTTAGTTTCAGTACCGGCGAATCTGTAACATCCTGATTTTCGGGTTTTTCGCGATTCTTGATATTTTAAGTAAGTTTCTAAAATTTGGTATGTGATTATGGAATTCATAATTTGGGTATGTAAATGGGCTTATGGAAGGCCCATGAATTGGCCAAAACCTGGTAGAATTTTTAAATTTTAGACTTAGGAGTTAGGGGTTCTGGCTAGGTGCCCATATGTAAAGTTGTGGGTAAAATGTATCACAAAAAGAGCTTTGGTAAAGTGGCAAGGATGACGCCACTAGGCTCCTAAAAAGGTGGCATGTGGAGCATAAGGGAAAACCTGGGATCGATTCCCTGTATTGGCAAATAAGAGTATTTATTTTTATGTGCAGGAAGGGTAAGTGTTGGAACCTAAGTGGATTCTGTAAGAGGAGAGTTGGATCAAGTCAAATGCATAGATTAAGGAGGGATAAGGGGAGAGATTTTAGGGATTTTATATGGAGATAGAGTTGGCCGAATAAGGGAGATTGGAAAGGGGATTTTTGGCAGAGGGGTTTTAGTTAGGGATTTTCGGCACTTAGGTATTGGTGTGCCGTTTTTTCCCTTGAGGTTAGTCTTTTTCTCTCTTTTCTTTTCCAGCCGAATCTACCTCCCTCCCATTCATTTTTTCTTCCTTTTCCTTCTTTCAAATCAGCCCACTATTTCCCTCCATTCACCATTGTTTCTTTCTCTTATCTTTACTTCTACCGAAATACCGCAAAAGCCAAAATCAGTGAAGATAGGGGGGTGCCGATTCTTTGTGACCAGCAACCTTTTCTTTCCTTTTCAATTATTGGCGTTCAATTCCTTTACCTTTTAGGCATCGGGATTCAAGAGGAGAAAGACTATGGTAAGTGCTCGAACTCTAAACAATTCCTAGAGTAACTTTTGGCCAAAAGTCGAAACCCCTCTAGTTTAGGGAGGTGGCCGAATATAGGTATAGGCCTTATGGGGTCTTCTTTTAATATTTTTGTGGTTTATTTAGTGGAGGAGCAGTAAGGTGTAGTGTCGAATTGAATCAGCTTGGATCTCCGGAGTAGCTAGATCTAGTCAATCAATATCGGCAAGGTAAGGTTCTTAAGGCCATTATGGATGGTGGCCGAATATGTAAGTATTAATATTAGATGATTTTTGGTTTGGTTCAATTATGGGAAGCTGATTATTAATGATGGATTATAGAAGAAATCGTGTAGGAGATCTCGTCGAGGAATATCGCCAAACAGGTGTGTAACGAACCCTCTTTCACGAGCTTAAAGCGATAAATCTTTGAAAAGCGAAATCTTAAAATTCGGCATTTCGAGTACTCGTGAGCAAGCGAACGCTCATTAGTTAGTTAGATTCATTGAGATGATAATCAAAAACATTGGAAACGGTAAGAACATAATTTTTGGCATTCACGGTAAGTTGGGCCTCGAGGGGCTGCAATAGGGCCCAATAAGCTTTCGGGCCCATTTGGGAAAAATTGGTAGAAAACGAAAATCTGTTAAATTGTATGTTAAGACTGTTAATACTATTATGGATATAGGCTAAATGAGCCTAGATGACAAAATCGGCTAAGTAGGGCCCATTAGGGGTTTTAGGCCCAGTAACCCGGTTTCGCTAAAAGTGGGCCAGAAGTGCTGTTTAAACAAATGAATAGTTAGTAACTGATGATGAACATGAAAAAATCCCTAATATTTGGTAAAATTACGATATTACCCTTATAATATGAAAATGACCATTTTGCCCCTAAGTAAAAATGACCATTATACCCCTAGGGTTTAAACGTAAATTTTAATACATGGGATTTTGATAAACATGGTATGTATGATATGCACATGACATGTATGATATGCACATGATATGTATGATATGCACATGATGTATTCATAAATGCATTGGGTTGGGTTTTTATATGGATGGAGAAAGTGTAAAAGGGCTTATGCCCCAGTTATAATAAAGGGCTTATGCCCCAGCTATGATAAAGGGCTTATACCCCAATTATTAAAATGACTTATGCCCCAGTTATTAAAAGGGCTTTGCCCTAGTTATTAAAAGAGGCTAGGCCTCCAGTTATATGATAAAGCAGCTATGCTGCCAGTGGAGAATTATGGCAGGGTGGGTCGAGTTAATCCCCACATGGTGTGTTAGTTGGTACGGGTGGAGAGTAGCGGATGGTGGGTTGAGTAGTCTCCCCAAATGGGCTTGCATTCTTTCATTGACATTATATGTGATATTGAAATGGGCCTATGGGCCATACTGTTTACAGTAAAGGTTTCGGCCTAGTAATATGAAATATGAAAAGACTTCGGCCCAGTGTTATGAAATATGAAATATGAAAAGGGCTATGGCCCAGTACATGTTGAGATTGGATTTAGGCTTAGGCCCAACAGTCATTATTTTTTGGGCTCTGAAGGGCTTGTTGCATCTTGAGTTTCCAAACTCACCCCTTTCCTTAACCTTGCAGTGAGCCTTGATGTGGGGACTTGGGCCGGAGGGGATTCAGAGTAGCCACGGTGATCGCCTTTGGACTTTTAAATAAGCGTTGTTTTTCATTAAATTTCCTTTAATTATTATTTATTTTTGGGTTGTAACAAGGCCATTTTAACTTTCCTTTTATTTCTTTTCGGGATTATTTTAATTTTAATAACTTTAAACCTGGTTGATAATTATTCAAATGGGCTAGACTTAGGACGTGTTTTCAAAATGATACTTGTTTTCAAAATAGCTCGACGCCACGATTAATCGATTTATCAAAGACGTCCACTTAAACAAATTGAAACTCGATATAACAAAGTGTGGCTATGGTTGTGGGCATGTCTAGGATTGGATCTAATCAAAGAGCTTGGTACTTAAGCAGCCTTCATGGCTCACCTCCTCTGTCTCGGATACCTACCTGGTGCCCAGCTTCCATACATTTTGTTAACTCAACAAAATATATGGTTTCTAAAACACTAAGACGGAACGTGGGTTTTGCAACTCCAACGTGGCACATCAGATTCGGCCATAACGTCTGGGTCGGGTTTGGGGTGTTACATTTAGTGGTATCAGGGCCTAGGTTGCAACAACTCGGCTGTGGATCGGGTTCAAAAATTTTCGAAAACTTAGGCTTAAGAAGGGTATTTTTGAAATGGTTTTGAAAATTCTTTTCAAAGATGTTTTACAGAGTATACATGTTAAAATGGTCCAAGTTTTTCTGTTTTAAATCAAGAGTTCAAAATAAAGGGTGTTTTCAAGTCAAAGTTTTCAAATTTCTATTTTCGGTGATCAAAAACATGGTTTTCAAGTTTTGGATTGGAGAAAAAGTGGTGGCGATTGAATCCCGGCACCAAGTCTGTAAGTATATTTTCTTTATGATATATGATAATGATATGATATTATAAATAGTCTTTGAGACTCTACTATGATCTCAGTAGATAGGGTAAAAGCGTGAAAGCGGTAGAAATGAGGCGTAGCTAGACTACGACGATACGGAAACAATTCTTGAACTGCTATTTTTCCATAAGACATTTTCTTAATAAACAGTGGAACATTATACTAATTTCATAAAATTCATAAATCAGATAATTCGATATGAGTACAAGAGGAGTTCGCGGACGAGGCTGCAGACGTGGTCACGGAAGGGCGCAAGCTGAATCTTCATCCTCAGGGCATAGGCCAGCTGAGGAGGCATCTGTGCCACAAGCAACGGAGATTGGGTCTTATGATCGGGCTGCGGGGGATGATGCTTTGTCCCAAGCCATGTTAAGGGTTTTAGAAAGAGTTCTTTGGAGCTAATCTTGGGACAAAGTGAATAGGGGTCTATATCAGGCGACTCAAGCCAACGGAGCGAAGTATTTAGGGTGTATCTGGAGTAGCCCCAAATGTGGCAGAATATTGGCTAGAGGCAACAGAACGGATCATGGACGATCTAGACTGCTCAGTGGAGCAAAAGTTGAAAGGAGCTGTGTCGCTACTACGTGACGAGGCATACCAATGGTGGATCACCATAAGGGAGAGTACCCCAATTGAGCAAGTAACCTGGGAATTGTTCAAAACTGCTTTTAAAGGAGGTATGTTGGAGCAAGCTATGTGGATGCTCATCGGAAGGAATTCTTGAATCGACTCGGTGATAAGACTATAGCAGTATGAGGCGAATTTTGAATTTGAGTCGATATGCTAGTGGGATAGTGGCAATGAATATGGCAGATGTCCGATTTGAGGATGGTCTCGCGATGAGCTTAGAATATTGATAGCTCCACAGAGGGGCGTGGTTTTTTGCATTGGTAGAGAAGGCTAAGATAGCCGAGGAGGTGAAGCCGGTGAGCTGACGAGAATCGTGAGAAGGATCGACCCAGATTTAAGAGGATTTTAGACCCTCAAGTGCCACGAATCAAAATGTTAAAGAGAAAGGATGGAGGAACCGGTTCGAGCGGTTCGATAAATACTTATAGACCGCATGAGCTTGCGAGGATTGTGGTAAGGTGCATATGGGGAGTCTTGAAGCGAATGGAGCATGTTTTCAATGTGGGTCTAAAGAGCATAAGTTCGAGAGAGTGTCATTGGAGGACAGCTCAGAGCTAGCGGCAGAGCAAAGGGATGTCCAACCACGGTAAGGAGGACCACCACCACAGAGGGGTCGTGGGTAAGGTAGAGGTGGCAATGGTAATGGACGAGGACGTGGGGCACCTGGCAGGGGTGCTAGACATGCTGAAGCCCGACAGCCGGCGTTGGCTTATACTGCACGACGTCGTGAGGAAGGTGACGCTTCTGATGTTATAACTGGTACGTTCTTCATTCATAGCATGCCTTACACTGTTTCGATTGATGTGGGTTCCACTCACTCATACATTGCTTGTGATGCATCTGAGGCTTTGAATGTGCTTCCTAAGGAGACTGTGAGTGGGGTATCGGTGATAAGCCCATTGGGACATTCGGTTAAGGTAGATAAACTTTTTAGGGCAGTACCATTAGTGGCACAAGATAAAATCTTTGAAGGAGATTTGGTGGAGCTGCCATTTGGGGATTTTGATCTTATCTTGGGAATGGACTGGTTAGCTAAGCACAAGGCGACGTTGGATTGTGCTGCAAAGAGGATTGTACTACGAACTGTTGAAGATGAGGAGATAATGGTCATAGGGGAATGAAGGGATTATTTGTCCTATGTTGTTTCGGCTTTAAGAGCCGAGAAGTTGATTCGGAAAGGTTGTGAGGCATACTTGGCCCTTGTAAGTCAAACGGGACTTGAGGAGATAACGGTAGAGTCGGTTAGGGCTATAAAAGAATTTCAGGATGTATTCCCAGATGAACTTCCTGGATTACCCCCGAGCAGAGAAGTCGAGTTTGGAATCGACTTATTACCTGGAACAGCTCCTGTGTCCATTGCGCCTTATAGGATGACACCAAAGGAATTGGTGGAATTGGAAGCTCAGATACAAGAACTATTGGATAGAGGGTTTATAAGACCAAGTGTTTCCCCGTGGGGCGCACCGGTACTGTTCGTAAAGAAGAAAGATGGGACTATGCGAATGTGTATTGACTATCGGCAGTTGAATAAACTGATGATCAAGAATAAGTATCCGTTACCAGGAATCGATGATCTGTTCGACCAATTAAAAGGAGCCTCGGTATTTTCTAAGATCGACCTTCGGTCAGGGTATCATCCATTAAGAGTTAAAGAGGGGGATATTTATAAGACGGTGTTTAGGACTCGATACGGTCATTACGAGTTTCTGGTAATGCCTTTTGGGTTGACTAATGCACCGGCAGCATTCATGGATTTGATGAATTGGGTATTCTAGGCATACTTGGATCGGTTCGTAGTCGTTTTTATTGATGATATCTTGGTGTATTCAAAAACGGAAGAGAAGCATGATGAGCATCTTCGTGTAGTGCTGTAAGTGTTAAGTGAAAGGCAACTTTATGCAAAGTTTAGTAAGTGCGAGTTTTGGCTGAAAGAAGTTACCTTCTTGGGACATGTTGTGTCTGCTGAGGGGATCAAGGTGGACCCTCGAAAGATTGAAGCAATTTTGGAATGGAAGCCACCGAGGTCGGTAACAGAGATCTAAAGTTTTCTGGGGTTGGCAGGTTATTATTGGAGATTCATGGAAGGATTTTCTGTGTTGGCAGCAACATTAACGAAACTTATAAGGAAGGGAGCACCTTTTGTTTGGACAACTAAGCAGCAAGAGGCTTTTGAGAAGTTGAAGAAGGTTTTGACAGAAGCGTCAGTGTTGATTCAGCGAGTCCGGTAAGGATTTCACTTTGTCTACGATCGTCACATGTAGGTTTGGGCTGCATGTTGATGCAAGAGGGTAAAGTGGTCGCTTATGCTTCACGACAGCTTAAGTCGCACGAGGTGAACTACCCTACGCATGACTTGGAGTTGGCAGCAGTAATCTTTGCACTTAAGATATGGAGGCATTACCTGTATGGGGAGAAATGCATCATCTATACGGATCACAAGAGTCTTAAGTACTTGCTGACTTAAAAGGAGCTGAATCTTAGGCAGCAAAGGTGGATAGAGTTGTTAAAAGACTATGACTGTTCGATTGAGTACCATCCAGGTAATGCGAATGTTGTGGCTGATGCGCTAAATCGAAGGGCTGTGGAGGAATTAAATGCGATGTTTGCTCATCTAAGTTTGTATGACGACGGAATTTTATTGGCGGAGTTGCAAGTAAGACCGACTTGGGTAGAACAGATTAAGAAGCAACAGTTAGAGGACGAGTCGTTGGTTTCTCGATTTCAGCAAGTTAAGAAGGGAGAGAATCCGAACTTTGGGTTAAATAGTGAGGGAGTTCTTTGTTTTCGAGGAAGAATTTGTATGCCGAAAGACTCAGACTTGAGATTGATGATTTTGAAAGAGGCACATAATGGACCTTGTGCTATGCATCCAGGAAGGAGTAAGTTGTATCAAGATTTGCGAGAGCAATATTGGTGGCCTGGGCTTAAGCGAGAAGTGACCGAATTTGTAGGGAGATGTTTGACATGTCAACAAGTGAAAGCCGAGCATCAACTACCTTCGGGATTGTTACAGCCGGTAAAGATACCACTTTGGAAGTGGGAAAGGGTAACTATGGACTTTGTAAGTAGGTTGCCGTTGACACCTTCTAAGAAGGATTCGGTTTGGATGATTGTGGATAGCCTCACGAAATCTACTCATTTCATACCTGTCCGAACTGATTACTCACTTCAGAAGTTGGCCAAATTGTATGTGGCGAAGATAATGCGGTTGCATGGTGTGCCAGTATCGATAATTTCGGACTGAGACCCAAGGTTTACATCTCGGTTTTGGCAGAAGTTGCATGAGACATTGGGAACGCGATTGGATTTCAGTGCGGCTTTTCAACCTCAGTCGGATGGGCAGTCAGAGAGGGTTATTCAGATTTTAGAGGATATGTTGAGGGGTTGTGCTATTGAGTTTAGAGGTAGCTGGGAGGACCATTTGCCATTGGTGGAGTTCGCGTATAACAACAGTTACTAAGCAAGTATTTAGATGGCTCCATATGAGGCACTATATGGGCGAAGGTGTCGTTCGCCTACTTGTTGGGCAGAATTAGGGGAAAGGCAAATACTTGGACCAGAATTGGTAGCAGATACTGAAGACAAGATTAAGGTGATCAGGAATCGGTTAAAAGAGGCGGCGGATCGACAAAAGTCTTATGCCTATCTGAAGCGTAAGGATATTGAATATGCGGTAGGGGACATGGTCTTTTTGAAAGTTTCGCCTTGGAAGAAGATTTTGAGATTTGGTAAGAAGGGTAAGTTGTGCCCACGGTTTATTGGGCCTTACCGAATCATTAAGCGAATAGGGCCGGTGGCATATCAGCTAGAGTTACCTCCAGAGCTGGATCGTATTCACAACGTTTTCCATGTGTCCATGCTAAGGCGATATCGTTTTGACCCAACTAATATCGTGCCAGTTGCAGAAATCGAGGTACGGTCGGATTTGACCTTTGAAGAGGAACCTGTGCAAATACTTGATCTCGATGTCAAGGTGTTGAGAAGGAGGCCAGTCCCATTAGTGAAGTTACTTTGGAGGAACCATGGAAAGGAAGAAGCTACTTGGGAGACTGAAGAGGCAATGCGTCAGCAGTACCCTCAACTATTTGAATCAGGTAAATTTCGAGGCCGAAATTTCTTTAAGGAGGGTAGAGTTGTAACATCCTGCTTTTCGGGTTTTTCGCGATTCTTGATATTTTAAGTAGGTTTCTAAAATTTGGTATGTGATTATGGAATTCATAATTTAGGTATGTAAATGGGCTTATGGAAGGCCTATGAGTTGGCCAAAACCCGGTAGAATTTTTAAATTTTGGACTTAGGAGTTAGGGGTTCTGGCTAGGTGCCCATATGTAAAGTTGTGGGTAAAATGTATCACAAAAAGAGCTTTGGTAAAGTGGCAAGGGTGACGCTACTAGGCTCCTAAAAAGGTGGCGTGCGGAGCATAAGGGAAGACACAGGATCGATTCCTGTGTTGGCAAATAAGAGTATTTATTTTATGTGCGGGAAGGGTAAGTGTTGGAACCTAAGTGGATTACGTAAGAGGAGAGTTGGATCAAGTCAAATGCATAGATTAAGGAGGGATAAGGGGAGAGATTTTAGGGATTTGATATGGAGATAGAGTTGGCCGAATAAGGGAGATTGGAGAGGGGATTTTCGGCAGAGGGGTTTTAGTTAGGGATTTTCGGCACTTAGGTATTAGTGTGCCGTTTTCTCCCTTGAGGTTAGTCTTTTTCTCTCTTTTTTTTTCCAGCCGAATCTACCTCCCTCCCATTCATTTTTTCTTCCTTTTCCTTCTTTCAAATCAGCCCACTATTTCCCTCCATTCACCATTGTTTCTTTCCCTTATCTCTACTTCTGCCGAAATACCGCAAAAGCCAAAATCAGTGAAGATAGGGGGGTGCCGATTCTTTGTGACCAGCAACCTTTTCTTTCCTTTTCAATTGTTGGCGTTCAATTCCTTTACCTTTTAGGCATCGGGATTCAAGAGGAGAAAGACTGTGGTAAGTGCTTGAACTCTAAACAATTCCTAGAGTAACTTTTGGCCAAAAGCCGAAACCCCTCTAGTTTAGGAAGGTGGCCGAATATGGGTATAGGCCTTATGGGGTCTTCTTTTAATATTTTTATGGTTTATTTAGTGGAGGAGTAGCAAGGTGTAGTGTCGACTTGAATCAGCTTGGATCTCCGGAGTGGCTAGATCTAGTCAATCAATATCGGCAAGGTAAGGTTCTTAAGGCCATTATGGATGGTGGTCGAATGTGTAAGTATTAATATTAGATGATTTTTGGTTTGGTTCAATTATAGGAAGCTGATTATTAACGATGGATTATAGGAGAAATTGTGTAGGAGATCTCGTCGAGGAATATCGCCAAACAGGTGTGTAACGAACTTTCTTTTACGAGCTTAAAGCGATAAATGCCGAAAAGCCGAAATACCGAAATTCTGGCATTTCGAGGACTCGTGAGCAAGGGAACGCTCATTAGTTAGTTAGATTCGTTGAGATGATGATCAGGAACATTGGGAATGGTAAGAACGTGATTTTTGGCATTCACGGTAAGTTGGGCCTCGAGGGGCTGCAATAGGGCCCAATAGGCTTTCGAGCCCATTTGGGAAGAATTGGTAGAAAACGAAAATCTGTTAAATTGCATGTTAAGACTGTTAATACTGTTATGGATATAGGCTAAATGGGCCTAGATGACAAAATTGGCTAAGTAGGGCCCATTAGGGGTTTTAGGCCCAATAACCCGATTTCGCTAAAAGTGGGCCAGAAGCGCTGTTTAAACAAATGAATAGTTAGTAACTGATGATGAACATGGAAAAATCCCTAATTTTTGGTAAAATTACGATATTACCCTTATAATATGAAAATGACCGTTTTGCCCCTAAGTAAAAATGAACAATATACCCCTAGGGTTTAAACGTAAATTTTAATACATGGGATTTTGATAAACATGGTGTAACACCCCGAACCCGAGACCGTCGCCGGAGTCGAACGCGAGGTGTTAACAGACTTCAACCCACTTATTGACAATTTTCAGACAAGCTGCCAATCTGAGTACTAGTCGCTCCAAAATTCATAACTTGAGTTTTACAACTCGAAAATCAGTTCCGTAAATTTTCCTGAAACTAGACTCATATGTCCATCTACATATTTTTTCTAGAATTTTGGTCGAGCCAATTAGTACAGTTTATTAGTTAAAGTCTCGCCTGTTGTAGGGATCGACTACACTGACCTTTGTGCGTTACGAATTGGATATCTCCCTGTACAGGGCTTCAATACTAATGCCGTTTGTTTCTATAGAAACTAGACTCAGAGAGGAATCTACATATATGGAATGACTCCTAATTATCTCTGGTTAATTTACAATGATTTTCCAAAGTTGGAACAGGGATCCAGAAACCGTTCTGGCCCTATTCCACAAGAACTTTAAAATCTGTTAACTTATAACTCATATGACCATTTCGTTTCTTCCATATGAAAGTAGATTCATCAAGGTACACTTACATAATTTATTTGCTATTTAATACCATTCCTACTATTTTTAGTGATTTTTCACATCCACGTCACTGCTACTGTCAGCATCTGCCTTTAGTAGGCTTTACCTATTTCATACTTTCCATGATTCAATTGGCCCTTTTTACATACATAGCACAAAGCGTGATCATGATTAACCATTCCAATGGCTAATCGTTTCAAAATAATTCCATACCTCATAAGGATCAACATACAAACGATTATAGTTCTATGCTAAGCATTATATAAGCCATTTTCGCATGGCTATCCAAGTTTACACAAACCGGAAGGTACATGACCTTCAACAAAGGATGGTCCTATACATGCCATTTCAAAGTTCAACCAAAATTTGTACCAAAATGGGGCTTCGATAGTGTGGATGACTTGACTTCTTTGATCCCGAATCCGATAGCTAACGAGCGAAACCTATAAAACAGAGAGCCAAAGCAACGGGTAAGCATTTTAATGCTTAGTAAGTCTCAAGCAATGAAATCAGCTTTGACTAAGGTATTTTATTCACATGGCTAATTAAACCACTTTACTAATTCACATTCCCATACTCATACTTAGTTCACATCACCGACCCTTATGTTCATACACAAAAGAACAACTTAGCCCAAGGCCGGTAGCTCGTTTATCAACTTAGCGCATACTTACTTGTAAGAATTCAATTAGTACAAGCACATACAAACATACCTCATTGCTGGAATTTTCACAAGCGTATAAGCTGAAATTTTCACAGCAAGATTGCTCACTTCGAATCACATACTTTCTGGATTTAACCGGATATAGCGATCAAGACGATTGCCTTGGTCATAACCCGGTTGGTGACTTGCACAAAGGCCTTGGTCTTAGCCGGATATATCAACTTCGCACGAATGCCTTGGTCTTAGCCGGATATATCAACTTCATACGAATGCCTTGGTCTTAGCCGGATATATTTCCAATGTTCACTTACATATATATCAATATTCAAGACACGTCCATAGTTCATTTTCGTTACTAAAGCTCTAACACAAAATATCTATCAACCTTTACTATTTCGGCTCAATGGCCACACAAACAAGGAGCATAATTTTGATATAATTCAAGTAGGGTCATCACTCAAGACTTACCTTGGATGTTGTCGAGCGATTTAACGGCTATTCAACTACTTTTTCCTTCCCTTTATCGGATTTAGCTCCCTTTGCTCTTGAGCTAATTCACACAAATTTAACTTATTAAAATCTCATCATGATAGCTTATGGCCGAATATGACAAGGAGTGTAAATGGTCATATGGCCATCCTTTAACTCAAATACACAATGGTCATGCACATTTTACATCACAACAAGCAATTCAATACATTCAAACATCAACGTGAAGTTCAAAGTACTTGGCCCTTATATACATTAGGCATCAAAGTTGTATATGTACGAAATCATAAATCGAACTCAACACATTAGTTAATATTCCTCTTAGCCGAATTTTCTAAGCCAAGAATAGGCATCAATATGCTTGCCTCAAACCGAATGCATGCACACTAATTACCCTCATGTGGCCGAATATACACTTAATACCACACAAAAAAAAAACAGCATACATTTTACTACTAACACATTACATATCGTAATTCATTGCACATCTCTTATTTACTTCATAATCAACACATCATCACAAGCAAATATACACTTTGAATTAGTATATATGTCATACCAATCCATCATGTGCAAACATATATTCATGTAGGTGCAAGGGCGAATTCTCAAGTGGCTTATATCCAAATATATACACATTTCCAAAGCTTAAATCTTACTTACCATGCAACATGCATGAATTATACTTATGGATATATCATGGCCGAATACCACAACACCACACCATTTCAATTTGGTCATGGTGAAACAAAGAACTTAGTATCTCATTCAAAAAAAATGCTAAAAGAAAATCTAAGAATCTTCAATCCTCCATCACATGTATCACTTTCAAGCTTGTCATTTAACATGCAATGGCATTAACACCACCTTCACTTTGGCGAATTTCATTCCCATGACATAACAAGGATTTGAACCATGGGCTAACAAGAACATTAAGCTAGCAACTAAAACATGCATGAACCTCAAACATACCTTAATCTTGATGCAAGTTTAGCCAACCTCTTCCTAATCCTCTTCCAAACCAAGTATGAAGCAAAACTCCTTCCTTAACCTTAGTATTTTCGGCCAACAAGAGAGTGAAAAGGATGAACAAAATTTTTCTTTCTTCCTTTAGGACATTCGCCAAGCTATGGAGGAAGATGGACACTTTTTTTTTTTTTTGTTTCTCATCTACTAACATTAATTGTTTATTCCATACCCTTATTTTATTCTTTCCATCATAACCCATTTACCAAACATGTTTCATGACATGATTTTTGCCCATAAATCCTTGTCATGGCGGCCACTAGCTATGGGGAAATTTGACATGCAAGTCCATTGTTTTGCATGCATCCTTTAATTAGTCATCACACATTTCCCTCATACTTTCAAAGTTTATTACTAGGTCCTTTCTAGTGAAATTCACATCTATAATTCTAAATCAAAGCATAAAAATATCACACATGAGTTAACACACATTATAGGCAATAAAATAAATATCAAATTATTTTTATGCCTTGGTTTTGTGGTCCCGAAACCACATTTCGACTAGGGTCGTTTTAAGGTGTCACAACTCTCCCCACTTTAGAAATTTTCGTCCCGAAAATCTTACCGGTAAATAGGTTTGGATATTGCTCTTTCATAGAGTTCTCGGGTTCCCAAGTAGCTTCTTCTATCCGTGTTTGAGCCATAACACTTTCACTAGCGGAACCCTTTTGTTTCGCAACTCTTTCATTTCACGAGCTAGGATACGAATCGGTTCTTCTCCATAACTCATATCGGCTTGAATTTCAACCTCGATGGACTAATTACGTGCGACGGATCGGATCTATAGCGTCGAAGCATTGAAACATGGAAGGCGTTGTGAATCTTTTCAAGTTCGGGGCAAGATCAAGCGATACATAAGCCGGGCCAACTCGTTCGAGATTTAAATGCGGCCCAATGAATCTCGGCTCAACTTGCCCTTACGGTAGAATCTGAGTATCTTTTTCCACGGCGAAACTTTAAGAAACACTTTATCTCCCACGATACTCAATGTCCTTTCGTTTCAAATCCCATACGATTTACGACGATCGGAGGCTATCTTGATTTTCACGGATTACTTTTACTTTACATTCAGCATCTTTAATCAAATCCACTCCAAAATTTTGTTCTCACCGAGCTCGGTCCAAAACAATGGTGTACGGCATTTACGCCCGTACAAAGCCTCGTAAAGCGCCATCTTAATACTTGATTGAAAACTATTGTTGTGGCGAATTCAATCAAAGGTAGGTACTTTCCCACGAACCACTCGAACTCGAGGATACAACATCTCAACATATCCTCAAGTATCCGAATTATCGCTCGGATTGACCATCGGTTTGGGGGTGAAAGGCGGTCTTTGAAATGCAACTTGGTGCCCAATGCTTCTTGTAATTTCTTCCAAAATCGCGAGGTGAACCTCGGATCTCTATCAAACACAAGTAAATCGGTACCCGTGTAATCTCACAATCGAGAAGCGTACAATTCAGCTAGTTTATCAATGAAAATCCATACATACGGGGATAAAGTGAGCCGACTTAGTTAGTCTATCAATAATAACCCAAATTGCATCCTTCTTACTTGCGACAACGGCGGTCCGGACACAAAGTCCATTGTAACTCGATCCCATTTCCACTCGGGTATCGTGATCGGTGAAGTAACCACAAGGCACTTGATGCTCCGCTTTCACTTGTTGACATATTAAACATCTTGCCACAAAGTCGGAGATGTCTCGTTTCATACCATGCCACCAAAACCGACGTTTCAACTCATTGTACATCTTCGTACTCCCCGGGTGGATTGCCATTCGGCTACAATGAGCTTCGTTCAGAATTATCGAAATAAGTTCAATTCTTTGGAACACACAAACGACTTCGAACCTCAAACAATCGTCATCATCAATTTGAAACTCCGATTCCTTGTTGAACACACTCAGCCCGTTTTGCACGCAACTCCTCATCAACTTTACGAGCTTCACGAATTTGATGAGTCAACAATGGTTTGGCCTTTAATTGGCTACTAACACATTGTCGGGTAGGATAGACAAGTGTACATTCATCGCTCAAGTAAAGCAAGCGGTGATTTCCGGCTTAAGGCATCCGCAACCACATTAGCCTTTCGGGTGATAGTCAATGACCAGCTCATAATCCTTTAACAGCTCGAGCCAACGTCTTTGTCGCAGATTTAAGTCTCTTTGAGTCATCAAATATTTGAGACTTTTGTGATCCGAATACACATGGCACTTCTCACCAAATAAGTAATGTCGCCATATCTTTAAAGGCGAATCGATAGCGACCAATTCGAGATCATGGGTCGGATAATTTTTCTCATGTGGCTTTAATTGTCTCGACGCATAGGCCACAACTCGACCTTCTTGCATCAATACGCAACCTAACCCAAGTAGGGAGGCGTCACTATAGATGACAAACTCTTTGCAGTTCGGTTTGTACTAATCTTGGAGCTTAGTCAAATGAATTTTCAATTGGTCAAAACTTTTACGACACTTTTCCGTCCATTCAAACTTGACATCTTTACAAGCGGTTTTCGTCATGGGTGTGGCTATCATCGAGAATCCTTTTACAAACCGTCGGTAGTAAGCAAGTCCCAAAAACTCGAACCTCGGTAATATTTCTTGGAGGTTTCGATTAAGTATGGCTGAAATTTTGCTTGGGTCGACTCGAATACCGATGCGAG
Source organism: Gossypium arboreum (assembly GCF_025698485.1). Lineage (NCBI taxonomy): Eukaryota > Viridiplantae > Streptophyta > Magnoliopsida > Malvales > Malvaceae > Gossypium > Gossypium arboreum. Next base: position 137,217,146 of record NC_069075.1, read on the forward strand.
ATACCACGTGACCCAAGAAGCTAACCTCTCTAACCGAACTCACACTTGCTAAACTTAGCATATAAGCGCTTATCCGTAAAATTTGCAACACTAATCTCGGTGCTCGCATGTTCGGTCTCATCTCTTGAATAGACCAAGATGTCGTCGATGAACACAACTACGAACCGATCCAAATATGATCGAAGATCCGATTCATCAAATCCATAAATACCGCGAGGGCATTAGTGAGCCCAAGCGGCATCACTAAGAACTCGTAGTGACCATATCTCGATTCGAAGGCGGTTTTGGGTATGTAGAATCTCGGATTCATGGCGATAATAGCCCGATCTCAAATCTATTTTTGAGAACACCGAGGCTCCTTCAATTGATCGAACAAATCATCGATACGTGGTAACGGATACTTGTTCTTTATTGTCACTTTATTAAGTCGGCGATAGTCGATGCACAACCTCATGGTTCCGTCCTTCTTTTCACAAACAACACTTTGGTGCACCCCAAGGTGAAAAACTCGGCGAGCAAAACCTCTATCCATCAACTCTTGCAAGCGAGCTTTCAACTCCTTTAATTCCGTTGGTGCCATACGATATGGAGCTATCGAAATCGGTGTGGTCCCGGTACAAGCTCAATGCCAAACTCTATCTCCGAACGGTGGCAAACCCGCAATTCTTGGGAAAAAGCGTCCGGTATTCACAAACCACCGCGCTGATTTGGGTTCTATTCCTAACTCCTTATCATCAAGTACATACGCAAGGTATGCTTCACACCCTTTTCTTACATATTTACGGGCCAACATTGATGATATTACAGGTGGCAACCCCTTCAAGTTCGTAGACTCAACTCGGATCATCTCGTTGTTTGCGCATCTCAAATCAATAGTCTTGCTTTTGCAATTCACAACCGCATCATGCACGGTCAACCAATCCAACCCAAGAATAACATCAAATTCATCGAGCGGCAAAAGCATCAAGTCCGCGGGAAGCGGTACCTCAATTACTAGGGGCATTTCTTACACACTTTGTCGACCAGCACATAACGACCCAAAGGATTTGACACCCGAATTACGAACTCAGTAGACTCAATAGGCAAAGTCTTACTGGATGCTAAGGTTTCGCATATATAAGAATGAGTAGAACCAGGGTCAATCAAAGCAATCACATTAGTATCAAAGAGAGTGAAAGTACCCGTAATAACATCTGGCGAGGAGGCATCCTCGCGTCTTGCGTATAGCATAAGTCCTAGCTGGGCCTTGAGCCTCGGATCTGGTCGCGACATCTCTAGATCCTCTCGACCACCACTAGCCTTGCCCGTATTTCCGGATGGTCTACCTCGGCGGTGGTAGTACCGGTTTCCCACTCCGATCTACATTACATTCGAGACAACCTCGGGCAATCTTTAATGAAGTGGTCAATGATCCACACTTATATGAGGAGGTCACGGAATCTCTGACTTCAAAATGCCATTTGCCACAATCTCGGCACTCCGTCCTCTCTCGTCGATCATTCCCCTCTTGGCGATCGAAGTGATTCGTGTGGTCACAGGGGTCGATCGCGATCTCGTCTAGAAAAGCCGAAGTGTCTCTAGATCGGCCTAAGCCATCTCTAAGTTTCTTTGATGGTGTTGGAAGGGCTTCCCGAATACCTCTTCTGAAACTCCCTTGCTCCGCTTCGCTTTCCTTTTCTCCATACTAAACTCCTCGGCTTTGCCGCTCGCTCGACGAGAGTCACAAACTCTCGGATTTCCAAAATGCCAACATATAGCTTTATCTCATCATTGGTCCATCTTGAGCGTTTACACATCACGACTTCGAAGAAATGCATTCTCGCGCGTCTGGCTAAGCCTCACAATTTTCGTTCATAGTCGATGTAGACATGGAACCTTGTTTAAGTTCGAGAAATTCCTTTCGTTTTGGTCCATAAATCTCTGGTGATATACTTTTTCGAAACTCGGTTTGGAAGAACTCCCAAGTTACTTGTTCGCGGGCTGTGAAGTCGAGTACTCCACCAATAGTAAGCGAATCACGTAGCAAGGAGATGGTACACTTTAGGCATTCATCGGGTGTACAAGATAGCTCATCGAGTACCGGATCGTGTTGTCCAACCAAAATTGACTTGCTCGGCATCATCACTATCCGTAGCTTTAAATTCAGTAGCCCCATGTTTTGGATTCTATCAACTGGGGCTTATTCGATATATTTGGTCAATTCTGGAGGCATTGTAGGTCTTGGGGTGTGTTTGTTGGGAATGGAGGTTGTGGAGCAGTAGTATTAGTTCGAATGTATTGGTTGAACCAATCATTCATCACGCTATAAAAGGCTTGTCTAGCCTCGTCATTCGGATTGCTAGCAACAGGTTGAGAGTCCATGGCGCTGTCCCTTGTCGGGGCGGCGCCACACTCTCCACATCATCAGCTATCGCTTCGGTTGGGATCGGGATCCATTACTATAAATAAACACAAGTTCAAGCGTCGAAATCACCACACTATCATATAATCACATAAAATGGCATGTATAGCTAGACCCCAAAGCGCATTACGGTAGTCCTAGAATCGACTAAACCGTAGCTCTGATACCAATAAAATTGTAACACCCGAACCCGAGACCGTCGCGAGTCGACGCGAGGTGTTAATGAACTTCAACCCACTTATTGACAATTTTCAGACAAGCTGCCAATCTGAGTACTAGTCGCTCCAAAATTCATAACTTGAGTTTTACAACTCGAAAATCAGTTCCGTAAATTTTTCCTGAAACTAGACTCATATGTCCATCTACATATTTTTTCTAAAATTTTGGTCGAGCCAATTAGTACAGTTTATTAGTTAAAGTCTCGCCTGTTGTAGGGATCGACTACACTGACCTTTGTGCGTTACGAATTGGATATCTCCTGTACAGGGCTTCAATACTAATGCCGTTTGTTTCTATAGAAACTAGACTCAGAGAGGAATCTACACATATATGGAATGACTCCTAATTATCTCTGGTTAATTTACAATGATTTTCCAAAGTTGGAACAGGGATCCAGAAACCGTTCTGGCCCTATTCCACAAGAACTTTAAAATCTGTTAACTTATAACTCATATGACCATTTCGTTTCTTCCATATGAAAGTAGATTCATCAAGGTACACTTACATAATTTATTTGCTATTTAATACCATTCCTACTATTTTTAGTGATTTTTCACATCCACGTCACTGCTACTGTCAGCATCTGCCTTTAGTAGGCTTTACCTATTTCATACTTTCCATGATTCAATTGGCCCTTTTTACATACATAGCACAAAGCGTGATCATGATTAACCATTCCAATGGCTAATCGTTTCAAAATAATTCCATACCTCATAAGGATCAACATACAAACGATTATAGTTCTATGCTAAAAACGTATATAAGCCATTTTCGCATGGCTATCCAAGTTTACACAAACCGGAAGGTACATGACCTTCAACAAAGGATGGTCCTATACATGCCATTTCAAAGTTCAACCAAAATTTGTACCAAAATGGGGCTTCGATAGTGTGGATGACTTGACTTCTTTGATCCCGAATCCGATAGCTAACGGCGAAACCTATAAAACAGAGAGCCAAAAGCAGCGGGTAAGCATTTTAATGCTTAGTAAGTCTCAAGCAATGAAATCAGCTTTGACTAAGGTATTTTATTCACATGGCTAATTAAACCACTTTACTAATTCACATTCCCATACTCATACTTAGTTCACATCACCGACCCTTATGTTCATACACAAAAGAACAACTTAGCCCAAGGCGGTAGCTCGTTTATCAACTTAGCGCATACTTACTTGTAAGAATTCAATTAGTACAAGCACATACAAACATACCTCATTGCTGGAATTTTCACAAGCGTATAAGCTGAAATTTTCACAGCAAGATTGCTCACTTCGAATCACATACTTTCGGATTTAACGGATATAGCGACTTCATACGATTGCCTTGGTCATAACCGGTTGGTGACTTGCACAAAGGCCTTGGTCTTAGCCGGATATATCAACTTCATACGAATGCCTTGGTCTTAGCCGGATATATCAACTTCATACGAATGCCTTGGGTCTTAGCCGGATATATTTCAATGTTCACTTACATATATATCAATATTCAAGACACGTCCATAGTTCATTTTCGTTACTAAAGCTCTAACACAAAATATCTATCAACCTTTACTATTTGGCTCAATGGCCACACAAACAAGGAGCATAATTTTGATATAATTCAAGTAGGGTCATCACTCGAAGACTTACCTTGGATGTTGTCGAGCGATTTCGACGGCTATTCAACTACTTTTTCCTTCCCTTTATCGGATTTAGCTCCCTTTGCTCTTGAGCTAATTCACACAAATTTAACTTATTAAAATCTCATCATGATAGCTTATGGCGAATATGACAAGGAGTGTAAATGGTCATATGGCCATCCTTTAACTCAAATACACAATGGTCATGCACATTTTACATCACAACAAGCAATTCAATACATTCAAACATCAACGTGAAGTTCAAAGTACTTGGCCCTTATATACATTAGGCATCAAAGTTGTATATGTACGAAATCATAAATCGAACTCAACACATTAGTTAATATTCCTCTTAGCGAATTTTCTAAGCCAAGAATAGGCATCAATATGCTTGCCTCAAACCGAATGCATGCACACTAATTACCCCTCATGTGGCCGAATATACACTTAATACCACACAAAAAAAAACAGCATACATTTTACTACTAACACATTACATATCGTAATTCATTGCACATCTCTTATTTACTTCATAATCAACACATCATCACAAGCAAATATACACTTTGAATTAGTATATATGTCATACCAATCCATCATGTGCAAACATATATTCATGTAGGTGCAAGGGCGAATTCTCAAGTGGCTTATATCCAAATATATACACATTTCCAAAGCTTAAATCTTACTTACCATGCAACATGCATGAATTATACTTATGGATATATCATGGCGAATACCACAACACCACACCATTTCAATTTGGTCATGGTGAAACAAAGAACTTAGTATCTCATTCAAAAAAAATGCTAAAAGAAAATCTAAGAATCTTCAATCCTCCATCACATGTATCACTTTCAAGCTTGTCATTTAACATGCAATGGCATTAACACCACCTTCACTTTGGCGAATTTCATTCCCATGACATAACAAGGATTTGAACCATGGGCTAACAAGAACATTAAGCTAGCAACTAAAAACATGCATGAACCTCAAACATACCTTAATCTTGATGCAAGTTTAGCCAACCTCTTCCTAATCCTCTTCCAAACCAAGTATGAAGCAAAACTCCTTCCTTAACCTTAGTATTTTCGCCAACAAGAGAGTGAAAAGGGATGAACAAAATTTTTCTTTCTTCCTTTAGGACATTCGCCAAGCTATGGAGGAAGATGGACACTTTTTTTTTTTTTGTTTCTCATCTACTAACATTAATTGTTTATTCCATACCCTTATTTTATTCTTTCCATCATAACCCATTTACCAAACATGTTTCATGACATGATTTTTGCCCATAAATCCTTGTCATGGCGGCCACTAGCTATGGGGGAAATTTGACATGCAAGTCCATTGTTTTGCATGCATCCTTTAATTAGTCATCACACATTTCCCTCATACTTTCAAAGTTTATTACTAGGTCCTTTCTAGTGAAATTCACATCTATAATTCTAAATCAAAGCATAAAAATATCACACATGAGTTAAACACATTATAGGCAATAAAATAAATATCAAATTATTTTTATGCCTTGGTTTTGTGGTCCCGAAACCACATTTCGACTAGGGTCGTTTTAAAGGTGTCACAACTCTCCCCACTTTAGAAATTTTCGTCCCGAAAATCTTACCGGTAAATAGGTTTGGATATTGCTCTTTCATAGAGTTCTCGGGTTCCCAAGTAGCTTCTTCTATCCCGTGTTTGAGCCATAACACTTTCACTAGCGGAACCCTTTTGTTTCATAACTCTTTCATTTCACGAGCTAGGATCTGAATCGGTTCTTCTCCATAACTCATATCGGCTTGAATTTCAACCTCGATGGACTAATTACGTGCGACGGATCAGATCTATAGCGTCGAAGCATTGAAACATGGAAGGCGTTGTGAATCTTTTCAAGTTCGAGGGCAAGATCAAGCGATACATGGCGGGCCAACTCGTTCGGAGATTTAAATGCGGCCCAATGAATCTCGGGCTCAACTTGCCCTTACGGTAGAATCTGAGTATCTTTTCCACGGCGAAACTTTAAGAAACACTTTATCTCCCACGATACTCAATGTCCTTTCGTTTCAAATCCGCATACGATTTACGACGATCGGAGGCTATCTTGATTTTCACGGATTACTTTTACTTTACATTCAAACATCTTTAATCAAATCCACTCCAAAATTTTGTTCTCACCGAGCTCGGTCCAAAACAATGGTGTACGGCATTTACGCCGTACAAAGCCTCGTAAGCGCCATCTTAATACTTGATTGAAAACTATTGTTGTAGCGAATTCAATCAAAGGTAGGTACTGTTCCCACGAACCATCGAACTCGAGGATACAACATCTCAACATATCCTCAAGTATCTGAATTATCGCTCGGATTGACCATCGGTTTGGGGTGAAAAGCGGTCTTTGAAATGCAACTTGGTGCCCAATGCTTCTTGTAATTTCTTCCAAAATCGCGAGGTGAACCTCGGATCTCTATCCGACACAATGTAAATCGGTACCCGTGTAATCTCACAACTGAGAAAGCGTACAATTCAGCTAGTTTATCAATGAAAATCCATACATACGAGGATAAAGTGAGCCGACTTAGTTAGTCTATCAATAATAACCCAAATTGCATCCTTCTTACTTGTCGACAACGGCAGTCCGGACACAAAGTCCATTGTAACTCGATCCCATTTCCACTCGGGTATCGTGATCGGCTGAAGTAACCCTGAAGGCACTTGATGCTCCGCTTTCACTTGTTGACATATTAAACATCTTGCCACAAAGTCGGAGATGTCTCGTTTCATACCATGCCACCAAAACCGACGTTTCAACTCATTGTACATCTTCGTACTCCCCGGGTGGATTGCCATTCGGCTACAATGAGCTTCGTTCAGAATTATCGAAATAAGTTCGAATTCTTTGGAACACACAAACGACTTCGAACCTCAAACAATCGTCATCATCAATTTGAAACTCCGATTCCTTGTTCGAACACACTCGGCCCGTTTTGCACGCAACTCCTCATCAACTTTACGAGCTTCACGAATTTGATGAGTCAACAATGGTTTGGCCTTTAATTCGCTACTAACACATTGTCGGGTAGGATAGACAAGTGTACATTCATCGTCAGTAAAACAAGCGGTGATTTCCGCTTAAGGCATCCGCAACCACATTAGCCTTTCCGGGTGATAGTCAATGACCACTCATAATCCTTTAACATTTCGAGCCAACGTCTTTGTCGCAGATTTAAGTCTCTTTGAGTCATCAAATATTTGAGACTTTTGTGATCCGAATACACATGGCACTTCTCACCAAATAAGTAATGTCGCCATATCTTTAAAGGCGAATACGATAGCGACCAATTCGAGATCATGGGTCGGATAATTTTTCTCATGTGGCTTTAATTGTCTCGACGCATAGGCCACAACTCGACCTTCTTGCATCAATACGCAACCTAACCCAAGTAGGGAGGCGTCACTATAGATGACAAACTCTTTGCCGATTAATTTGTACTAGTCTTCGAGCTTAGTCAAATGAATTTTCAATTGGTCAAAACTTTTCGACACTTTTCCGTCCATTCAAACTTGACATCTTTTCAAGCGGCGTCATGGGTGTGGCTATCATCGAGAATCCTTTTACAAACCGTCGGTAGTAACCAGCAAGTCCCAAAAGCTCGAACCTCGTAATATTTCTTGGAGGTTTCCAGTTAAGTATGGCTGAAATTTTGCTTGGGTCGACTCGAATACCCGTCGAGATACCACGTGACCCAAGAAGCTAACCTCTCTTAACCGAACTCACACTTGCTAAACTTAGCATATAACCGCTTATCCCGTAAAATTTGCAACACTAATCTCGGGTGCTCGCATGTTCGGTCTCATCTCTTGAATAGACCAAGATGTCGTCGATGAACACAACTACGAACCGATCCAAATATGATCGAAGATCCGATTCATCAAATCCATAAATACCGCGAGGGCATTAGTGAGCCCAAGCGGCATCACTAAGAACTCGTAGTGACCATATCTCGTTCGAAGGCGGTTTTGGGTATGTCCGAATCTCGGATTCATGAATCGATAATAGCCCGATCTCAAATCTATTTTTGAGAACACCGAGGCTCCTTCAATTGATCGAACAAATCATCGATCGTGGTAACGGATACTTGTTCTTTATTGTCACTTTATTAAGTCGACGATAGTCGATGCACAACCTCATGGTTCCGTCCTTCTTTTCACAAACAACACTTTGGTGCACCCCAAGGTGAAAAACTCAGGCGAGCAAAACCTCTATCCATCAACTCTTGCAACCGAGCTTTCAACTCCTTTAATTCCGTTGGTGCCATACGATATGGAGCTATCGAAATCGGTGTGGTCGGTACAAGCTCAATGCCAAACTCTATCTCCGAGCAGTGGCAAACCCGGCAATTCTTGGGAAAACGTCCGGGTATTCACAAACCACCGCGCAGATTTGGGTTCTATTCCTAACTCCTTATCATCAAGTACATACGCAAGGTATGCTTCACACCCTTTTCTTACATATTTACGGGCCAACATTGATGATATTACGGTGGCAACCCCTTCAAGTTCGTAGACTCAACTCGGATCATCTCGTTGTTTAGCATCTCAAATCAATAGTCTTGCTTTTGCAATTCACAACCGCATCATGCACGGTCAACCAATCCAACCCAAGAATAACATCAAATTCATCGAGCGGCAAAAGCATCAAGTCCATGGGAAGCGGTACCTCGAATTACTAGGGGCATTTCTTACACACTTTGTCGACCAGCACATAACGACCCAAAGGATTTGACACCGAATTACGAACTCGATGAGACTCAATAGGCAAAGTCTTCTTTGGATGCTAAGGTTTCGCATATATAAGAATGAGTAGAACCGGGGTCAATCAAAGCAATCACATTAGTATCAAAGAGAGTGAAAGTACCGTAATAACATCCGGCGAGGAGGCATCCTCGCGTCTTGGCAGATAGCATAAGTCCTAGCTGGAGCGCGAGCCTCGGATCTGGTCGCGACATCTCTAGATCCTCTCGACCACCACTAGCCTTGCCCGTATTTCCGGATGGTCTACCTCGGCGGTGGTAGTACCGGTTTCCCACTCCGATCTACATTCATTCGGACAACCTCGGGCAATCTTTAATGAAGTGGTCAACTGATCCACACTTGTAACAGAGGCGGTCACGGAATCTCTGACTTCAAAATGCCATTTGCCACAATCACGGCACTCCGTCCTCTCTCGTCGATCATTCCCACTCTGGCGATCAAGTGATTCGTGTGGTCACGGGGTCGATCGCGATCTCGTCTAGAAAAGCCCGAAGTGTCTCTAGATCGGCCTAAGCCATCTCTAAGTTTCTTTGATGATGTTGGAAGGGCTTCCCGAATACCTCTTCTGAAACTCCCTTGCTCCCTTCGCTTTCCTTTTCTCCATACTAAACTCCTCGGCTTTGCCGCTCGCTCGACGAGAGTCACAAACTCTCGGATTTCCAAAATGCCAACATATAGCTTTATCTCATCATTCATCCATCTTGAGCGTTTACATCACGACTTCAAGAAATGCATTCTCGCGGCGTCCGGCTAAGCCTCACGAATTTTCGTTCATAGTCGGTAACCGACATGGAACCTTGTTTAAGTTCGAGAAATTCCTTTCGTTTTTGGTCCATAAATCTCTGACTGATATACTTTTTCCGAAACTCGGTTTGGAAGAACTCCCAAGTTACTTGTTCGCGGGGCACAACAGAAGTCAGAGTACTCCACCAATAGTAGGCAGAATCACGTAGCAAGGAGATGGTACACTTTAGGCATTCATCGGGTGTACAAGATAGCTCATCGAGTACCCGGATCGTGTTGTCCAACCAAAATTCGGCTTGCTCGGCATCATCACTATCCGTAGCTTTAAATTCAGTAGCCCCATGTTTTCGGATTCTATCAACTGGGGCTTATTCGACCTTATTTGGTCAATTACGGAGGCATTGTAGGTCTTGGGGTTGTGTTTGTTGGGAATGGAGGTTGTGGAACAGTAGTATTAGTTCGAATGTATTGGTTGAACCAATCATTCATCACGCTATAAAAGGCTTGTCTAGCCTCGTCATTCGGATTACTAGCAACAGGTTGAGAGTCGCTTGGCGCTGTCCCTTGTGCGGAGCAGCGCCACACTCTCCACATCATCGCTATCGCTTCGGTTGGGATCGGGATCCATTACTATAAATAAACACAAGTTCAAACGTCGAAATCACCACACTATCATATAATCACATAAAATGGCATGTATAGCTAGACCCCAAACGCATTACGGTAGTCCTAGAATCGACTAAACCGTAGCTCTGATACCAATAAAATTGTAACACCCGAACCCGAGACCGTCGCCGAGTCGAGCGAGGTGTTAATGACTTCAACCCACTTATTGACAATTTTCAGACAAGCTGCCAATCTGAGTACTAGTCGCTCCAAAATTCATAACTTGAGTTTTACAACTCGAAAATCAGTTCCGTAAATTTTTCCTGAAACTAGACTCATATGTCCATCTACATATTTTTTCTAAAATTTTGGTCGAGCCAATTAGTACAGTTTATTAGTTAAAGTCTCGCCTGTTGTAGGGATCGACTACACTGACCTTTGTGCGTTACGAATTGGATATCTCCCTGTACAGGGCTTCAATACTAATGCCGTTTGTTTCTATAGAAACTAGACTCAGAGAGGAATCTACACATATATGGAATGACTCCTAATTATCTCTGGTTAATTTACAATGATTTTCCAAAGTTGGAACAGGGATCCAGAAACCGTTCTGGCCCTATTCCACAAGAACTTTAAAATCTGTTAACTTATAACTCATATGACCATTTCGTTTCTTCCATATGAAAGTAGATTCATCAAGGTACACTTACATAATTTATTTGCTATTTAATACCATTCCTACTATTTTTAGTGATTTTTCACATCCACGTCACTGCTACTGTCAGCATCTGCCTTTAGTAGGCTTTACCTATTTCATACTTTCCATGATTCAATTGGCCCTTTTTACATACATAGCACAAAGCGTGATCATGATTAACCATTCCAATGGCTAATCGTTTCAAAATAATTCCATACCTCATAAGGATCAACATACAAACGATTATAGTTCTATGCTAAAGCGTATATAAGCCATTTTCGCATGGCTATCCAAGTTTACACAAACCGGAAGGTACATGACCTTCAACAAAGGATGGTCCTATACATGCCATTTCAAAGTTCAACCAAAATTTGTACCAAAATGGGGCTTCGATAGTGTGGATGACTTGACTTCTTTGATCCCGAATCCGATAGCTAACGAGCGAAACCTATAAAACAGAGAGCCAAAGCAGCGGGTAAGCATTTTAATGCTTAGTAAGTCTCAAGCAATGAAATCAGCTTTGACTAAGGTATTTTATTCACATGGCTAATTAAACCACTTTACTAATTCACATTCCCATACTCATACTTAGTTCACATCACCGACCCTTATGTTCATACACAAAAGAACAACTTAGCCCAAGGCGGTAGCTCGTTTATCAACTTAGCGCATACTTACTTGTAAGAATTCAATTAGTACAAGCACATACAAACATACCTCATTGCTGGAATTTTCACAAGCGTATAAGCTGAAATTTTCACAGCAAGATTGCTCACTTCCGAATCACATACTTTCGGGATTTAACCGGATATAGCGACTCGCACGATTGCCTTCGGGTCATAACCCGGATTTGGTGACTTGCACAAAGGCCTTGGTCTTAGCCGGATATATCAACTTCGCACGAATGCCTTGGTCTTAGCCGGATATATCAACTCGCACGAATGCCTTGGTCTTAGCCGGATATATCAACTTCATACGAATGCCTTGGTCTTAGCCGGATATATTTCCAATGTTCACTTACATATATATCAATATTCAAGACACGTCCATAGTTCATTTTCGTTACTAAAGCTCTAACACAAAATATCTATCAACCTTTACTATTTCGGCTCAATGGCCACACAAACAAGGAGCATAATTTTGATATAATTCAAGTAGGGTCATCACTCGAAGACTTACCTTGGATGTTGTCGAGCGATTTCGACGGCTATTCAACTACTTTTTCCTTCCCTTTATCGGATTTAGCTCCCCTTTGCTCTTGAGCTAATTCACACAAATTTAACTTATTAAAATCTCATCATGATAGCTTATGGCCGAATATGACAAGGAGTGTAAATGGTCATATGGCCATCCTTTAACTCAAATACACAATGGTCATGCACATTTTTACATCACAACAAGCAATTCAATACATTCAAACATCAACGTGAAGTTCAAAGTACTTGGCCCTTATATACATTAGGCATCAAAGTTGTATATGTACGAAATCATAAATCGAACTCAACACATTAGTTAATATTCCTCTTAGCGAATTTTCTAAGCCAAGAATAGGCATCAATATGCTTGCCTCAAACCGAATGCATGCACACTAATTACCCTCATGTGGCCGAATATACACTTAATACCACACAAAAAAAAACAGCATACATTTTACTACTAACACATTACATATCGTAATTCATTGCACATCTCTTATTTACTTCATAATCAACACATCATCACAAGCAAATATACACTTTGAATTAGTATATATGTCATACCAATCCATCATGTGCAAACATATATTCATGTAGGTGCAAGGGCGAATTCTCAAGTGGCTTATATCCAAATATATACACATTTCCAAAGCTTAAATCTTACTTACCATGCAACATGCATGAATTATACTTATGGATATATCATGGCGAATACCACAACACCACACCATTTCAATTTGGTCATGGTGAAACAAAGAACTTAGTATCTCATTCAAAAAAATGCTAAAAGAAAATCTAAGAATCTTCAATCCTCCATCACATGTATCACTTTCAAGCTTGTCATTTAACATGCAATGGCATTAACACCACCTTCACTTTGGCGAATTTCATTCCCATGACATAACAAGGATTTGAACCATGGGCTAACAAGAACATTAAGCTAGCAACTAAAAACATGCATGAACCTCAAACATACCTTAATCTTGATGCAAGTTTAGCCAACCTCTTCCTAATCCTCTTCCAAACCAAGTATGAAGCAAAACTCCTTCCTTAACCTTAGTATTTTGGCCAACAAGAGAGTGAAAAGGATGAACAAAATTTTTCTTTCTTCCTTTAGGACATTCGCCAAGCTATGGAGGAAGATGGACACTTTTTTTTTTTTTGTTTCTCATCTACTAACATTAATTGTTTATTCCATACCCTTATTTTATTCTTTCCATCATAACCCATTTACCAAACATGTTTCATGACATGATTTTTGCCCATAAATCCTTGTCATGGCCGGCCACTAGCTATGGGGGAAATTTGACATGCAAGTCCATTGTTTTGCATGCATCCTTTAATTAGTCATCACACATTTCCCTCATACTTTCAAAGTTTATTACTAGGTCCTTTCTAGTGAAATTCACATCTATAATTCTAAATCAAAGCATAAAAAATATCACACATGAGTTAACACACATTATAGGCAATAAAATAAATATCAAATTATTTTTATGCCTTGGTTTTGTGGTCCCGAAACCACATTTCGACTAGGGTCGTTTTAAGGCTGTCACACATGGTATGTATGATATGCACATGACATGTATGATATGCACATGATATGTATGATATGCACATGATGTATTCATAAATGTGTTGGGTTGGGTTTTTATATGGATGGAGGAAGTGTAAATGGGCTTATGCCTCAGTTATGATAAAGGGTTTATGCCCCAGTTATGATAAAGAGCTTATGCCCCTGTTATTAAAAGGGCTTTGCCCCAGTTATTAAAAGAGGTTAGGCCTCCAGTTATATGATGAAGCAACTATGTTGCCAGTGGAGAGTTATGGCGGGGTGGGTCGAGTTAATCCCCACATGGTGTGTTGGTTGGTACGGGTGGAAAGTAGCGGATGGTGGGTTGAGTAGTCTCCCCAAATGGGCTTGAATTCTTTCATTGACATTATATGTGATATTGAAATGGAACTATGGGCCATACCATTTATAGTAAAGGTTTCGGCCCAGTAATATGAAATATGAAAAGGCTTCGGCCCAGTGTTATGATATATGAAATATGAAAAGGGCTATGGCCCAGTACATGTTGAGATTGGATTTGGGCTTAGGCCTAACAGGTTGTTATTGTTTTGGACTCTGAAAGGGGCTTGTTGCACACTGAGTTTCCAAACTCACCCCCCTTTCCTTAACCTTGCAAGTGAGCCTTGATGTGGGGACTTGGTAGGAGGATTGAGTAGCCACGGTGATCGCCTTTGGACTTTTAAATAGCGTTGGTTTTCATTAAATTTTCTTTAATTATTATTTATTTTTGGGTTGTAATAAGGCCATTTTAAATTTCCTTTTATTTTTTTCGGGATTATTTTAATTTTAATAACTTTAAACCTGGTTGATAATTATTCAAATAGGCTAGACTTAGGACGTGTTTTCAAAACAATACTTGTTTTCAAAATAGCTCGACGCCACGATTAATCGATTTATCAAAGACGTCCACTTAAACAAATTGAAACTCGATATAACAAAGTGTGGCTATGGTTGTGGGCATGTCTAGGATTGGATCCAATCAAAGAGCTTGGTACTTAAGCAGCCTTCATGGCTCACCTCCTCTGTCTCGGATACCTACCTGGTGCCCAGCTTCCATACACTTTGTTAACTCAACAAAATATATGGTTTTTAAAACACTAAGACGGAACGTGGGTTTTTCAACTCCAACGTGGCACGTCAGATTCGGCCATAACGTCTGGGCCGGGTTTGGGGTGTTATAGAATCAATCTTTAGTTGGCTGCAAATGGTTGTTTACAATCTAGAAAAATTCTGATGGCAGTGTAGTACGTAATAAGGTTCGTCTGGTTGCTCAAGGATTTTCCCAAGCAGTAGGACTGGATTATCACGAGACCTTTAGTCCAGTTGTCAAAGTCAATACTGTATGCTTGATATTTTCTTTAGCTGTGTCGCGGAAATAGAAGCTTCGACAGGTTGACGTGAACAACGCATTTTAAAATGGCGAGTTAGCAGAGGACATTTACATGAAGCGGCCTCCTAGGTTTGAAGTTGTTGATGAGCATGGGCAGTTTTTGGCTTGTCGATTAAATAAGGCTATATACGGTCTTAAACAGGCTCCAAGGGCTTGGTTTGAAAAGTTGAGGAATTTTTTGGTGCAGCAATTGCATTTTACACTTTCAAGGGCAGATTCTTCTTTATTTTACAAACATACAAATGCTGGAAGTGTTTACTTTATTGTCTACATTGATGACATCATTGTTACAAGTGGAGATTGTGTTGAAATAGATGCGATTTTTTCTTGTCTTGATCGCCAATTTTCTCTTAAAGACTCAGGGGAGCTCATGTTCTTTCTTGGACTTGAAGTGGTAAGACATCAAGACCGTATTCATGTTTCTCAGAAAAAGTATGCTCATGAGTTACTGGAACGTGCTAACATGTTGAATGCTAGGTCTGTGGATACTCCTATGATAAGTTCACCAACTCTTACATCCTTGACTTGGGTCCTGTTGTCTGATGGTACTCTTTATCGACAGGTTGTAAGCAGTCTGAAATACTTATGTTTAACACGTCTTGATTTATCTTTTGCTGTTAATAAAGTGAGCCAATATATGCATCAACCTCATGATGTACATTGGACGGCTGTGAAACGTATCTTGAGGTATGTTTAGGGTACGATTGACTATGGGTTGTTATTTTAAGCCTCTAACTTGAGTTTAACTGGCTTTAGTGATGCTGATTGGGCAAGTTCAATTGAAGATCGCAAGTCTACTTCTGGGTTTTGTATATACTTAGGAGATAATCTTGTAGGTTGGATGTCCAAGAAACAGAGTGTTGTCTCCCGGTCTATTACAGAAGTTGAATATCGAAGTTTAGCTAATGCAACATCTGAAATGGTGTGGTTTCAATCTCTGCTGACTGAGATAGGCTTTAGGCCTAGTGGTACACCGGTCATTTGGTGTGATAATACTAGTGCAGTTTCTTTAGCTGCTAATCCTGTGCTGCATGCTAAAGTGAAACATGTGGAGTTGGATATTCACTTTGTTCTTGAGAAGGTTTTGTGTAATCAGCTTTGTGTGAATTTTGTTCCTGGCAGTGATCAGGTGGCAGATGTGTTAACTAAGACATTAACGTTTAGAGATTTTTCTCGCTGTCGGAATCGATCGAGTGTGGTTTCTGCAAGCTGTTTGTTTTTAGATACTGGAGGGGGAATGTTAGAGTAACTATATTAGTTAGTATTTTGTTATAGTCAGTTGTATTCTAGTTATAGTTAGTTACTAATTAGTTGTGAAGTATATTGTTATATAAGACATTACTGCTACTGTATTCGGCACTTTGAATTAAATACATGAAGTATTATATGAGTTTCTAATAAGGAGATAGGAAACTTGTATTCTCTTGTTAAGCTAGGTTTGATAGGAAACTTGTATTCTGTTGTTAAGCTAAGTTTGAGTCAAAACCAACTCAATGGCTCTATTCCTACTTCACTTAGTAGTTTAAGCAAATTGGTAACTTTGTCCATCCGAGATAACCAACTTTTAGGTTCCATTCTTAATGAAATGAAAAACTTGATGAAGTTGACCATGTTAAAACTAGACCACAACAATCTACAAGGAAATTTGCCGCAAGGCATTTGCCATGGTGGATCACTTGAATACTTCACAACAGATGACAACCAACTTACCAGGCCAATCCCTCAAGGGTTGAAAATTTGCACTAGCTTGAATAGAGTCCGCCTTGAAAAAAATGACTCAGAGGGAATATATCTAAAGATTTAGGTGTTTACCCGAACCTAAAATTCATTGACTTGACAATGAACTTCAAGGTTTAGTGTCTTCCGATTGGGGGTTGTGCAAAAGTTGAGAGCTTATCTATTGCAAGGAACAATCTTAATGGTAGAATACCAGCTGAGATTGGAAACCCACCTCAAATACAAAGACTTAATCTTGCTTCAAATCATTTAATCAGGGAGATTCCGAAGGAAATTTCAAAGTTGACATCTCTTTTTTATTTATTTTGGTTTGAATGGGAATAAACTTTCTAGTAATGTACCCTTGGAACTAGAGCTTATGTCCAAGCCTTTTTATTTAGACTTGTCTGCAAACCAATTGAGCAAGTCCATCCCTGAAACTATAGGGAATTTGTCCGTGTCATTCTACTTGAATTTGAGTGTCAATTAGTTTAACCAAATAATTCCAATTCAAGTAGGCAAGTTAACTAACTAGGCTGGTTCATCTAGATTTGAGTCACAACATGCTTTCAGGGGAGATTCCAGGGGAACTTCAAAGTTTGATGAGCTTGGACACACTTAACCTTTCTCAGAACAATCTCTCCGGTGAAATCCCAGGCTCTTTGGAGAAGCTCCGAGGCTTGTATATTGTTGACATTGCATACAATGAGCTCCATGGTCCCATTCCCAACTGCCCAGCATTTCTAAATGCTTCAGTACGAGAATTGCGAGGGAACAAAGGATTATGTGGCAATGCTAGCGGATTACCACCTTGCGTGCCTTTTTCTAAGAAGGGTCACAACAATAACAAAACGCTTTATGTTGTTATATTACCTCTTTTATCGGTTGCTGTTCTCTTGATTTCATCAATTGCTTTGTTGTTTGCCTTTAAGAAGAGGAAGAAAGATGCATGAAGAAAGACAAAGCAATGTAAGTAATAAGATATTTTTCTTAATATCTCCCTTTAATGGAAAAAAAAATTGTATGAAGAAATCATTAGAGCTACCAAAATTTTTTATGCTCATTAAAGCATTGAGAAGGGAGGATATGGAAACGGATAAAAAACAGAGTTGTCATCAAGAGATGTTGTAGCTGTGAAGAAATTCCATCAGTTGCATACCTTGGAAATGTTTGGTATTGCTCTAATGTTGTTTTTTTAGCTTTTGTGTAGCAATCACGGTTAAATGGACTAGCATTTTTATACCTTTAATTACCTTTTCCATGAAAATTGCCACTAGCTTGTTGGTAGTGCAATAAGAGTTGTTTCCGATATTTGTCTATAACAATTTATCATAATTTGTATTGTAGCGACGTAAAAATTTTAGCTTAGTTTGGTCGCTAATTGTGGCGATCTATTGAAAACTTGAAATCTTAAATTTTGATTTTTAAAATAAACAGGGAGTCGCCACCGATCCTTTTTCCTAGGTGTGATCGGACACCTATTAGATCTCCTATTAAAACAAATAAAAGACTGAGTTTAGGTTTACTTTAAAGTCCAGAGAAAAATTAGGGTTCGGGAGTCAGCATACTGCGAGGAAGGTATTAGCACCCTTGCGACGCCCAAAGATTGGTATCTCATAAACACGTGTTGTCTTGATTCTCAAAATACGAGTTCAATATTAAAATTTAGCCGTGATCGATTAAAAGACGAGAATTTTTAGTTTATTCCGGTTTTGAGGAGGGTATATCGCTTAACACGAGTCAATTGACGTTCACCCAACGTAGCGATGAACTCGATGACTTAATGTTAAATCGGTACATTGCCTTGATTAATTGAAATTACTTAGCAAAACAAGAATATGATTTTCGAAATAATGTGAAACAAAGTTGATACGAAATAAGAACAAA
This sequence comes from Gossypium arboreum, assembly GCF_025698485.1. Classification (NCBI taxonomy): domain Eukaryota; kingdom Viridiplantae; phylum Streptophyta; class Magnoliopsida; order Malvales; family Malvaceae; genus Gossypium; species Gossypium arboreum. The sequence continues at coordinate 137,235,998 of NC_069075.1, forward strand.
TAAGTGGAAAACTATAAACATATTTGAAACAAATAACAAATATTACAATAATGTTAAAGGATAACACTAATAAGGCATGCAAGATGTAATTATAGTATTGAATATGAAAATACAATGAATATACATATGAAGATAATTAAGAGTATATAAGTATATTAAAGATATATATAAACATATACTAATATCGGTACCAATGATAAGAATGATATAATAATAAAAATACATACATGAGGTAGCATAAGAAATACATGTAACTAATAACATATAAAATACATATATGATATGTATAATATGCATATTAGAGTTGATAACGATGTGTAAAAAACTATCCACATGCTATATAAACACATACCTATATATATAAATAAGAATGATGTTAGAAATATTCATAAAAATAGTATAAAAGATGAAAAAACTAATAACATTAAAATATAAATATACGGGCAATATGCAAATTATATACATAAGATAGTTATAAAAGTATGGTATTAAACACATATAACGTATGCATATATAGTAACATAAATACTAATATTATATATATCACTAATACAAAAAAATGATGATCTAACATAAAAATAAAATAAGATAATAATAATTTTAAAATGAAGTATAAAAAACTATATAAAGGTTATATGTACATAAAAGTAGGTATGTATATATAAGTAAAGATAAGAAATAGTGACAAAATAATATAATAATGATAAAAATATAGAAAGTGAATAATATACAAAGGTATTAAAACAAAATAAGAATAAAGCAATAGGTAATAATAAATATAATAATAGAAATATAATATTAAAGATAATACTAAGTATAATATAATAATAATAATGTAATAATGATAGTAATGATGACAATACTAAAAAGAATAGATAAAATAATAGTAAAATAGATTTAAGAATGATAATATACAATATGGTGTTAATTGAATATATAATATAATATTGAAATATATATATCATAACATGATAGGAAAATAATAATATCATTAAAGTAAAAATCAATAATACTATATACATACATATATATACATATTAAGATATATACATAAATGATAAGATCTATAATAATAATAAATACAATACATTAAAAATGAGAAGAAATAAGAAAAGGACTAAATGTAATTAAAATCGAAATTTTGGTAATTTAGAATAAAAAGCAAGAGGGGACTCATCCGAACACGAGTGCAAGTAGTGGGGACCAAAGAGCAATTTTCCAACGCCTTTAAAGCGGTAAGCATCAAGGGAACCAAATTGCGAAGCGCAACCATTAATAGGGCCAATTTGTAAATAAATATAAGTCTAATTTAAAACATAAAAATGCGGAAGGACTGATTGTGCAAATAACCCTCTAAAAAACACGCGGATCTTAAATGGAGCGGGTCGGATCGGTCGGGCTAGGCTTAAACAGCGCTGTTTTGGGGCTTAAGTGCAGCCCCAAAATGACGCCGTTTCGGAGGGCTATAAATAAGCCCAAATTCAAAAAAAAATCATTTGTGGGGGGAAGAAAGAAAAAAAAAGAAGAGAGAAAAGGAGAGGGAGAAAGGAGAGGGGAGAGGAGGAGAGAGGGCTCACCACGGGCGATCATCGGCCGGTCACGGACGGTCACCGAGCCCCGCCGGTGGTGCCACGGCCACCTCTGTAATGCCGAAAGGTAAATTTTTTTTGGTGTTATTTATTTTTTATTTATATTTTATGTTATTAATATATATATCTAAAATAGGCCTAAGGTCAAACCGAAATAGAAAAGGAAAGAAAAGCAAAGTAATCACCTTTAGTTTTCTAGTTTTTGATTTTAGTCCCTTTGATTTTTCTCGATCTTGGTCGCTTCAAAAAATGCTTGCTTTTTGTATTAATATTTCTATATATTTCTTGACTTTTTTCCAAAAAAGAAAATGAAAAAAAAAACACCTTTACAGAGTTTCATTCGGCTTTTTATAGCCCATTTGGTTACATGCTTTATTATTATTTTTTGCTACATATTGCTTGTCTGTTGTTGCTTGTTTATTCTTTTGCAGGGCATGGGCGATGCTGTGGAGTGGTGGTGGCCGACATGGTGGCATGGGGGAGCTGGGGCGCCAAGGTATGGGCTAATGTTAGAGGGGCGTGCGGCGCAAGTGGGATTAGGGTTTCTGAGTGCTGAGTGGGATTATTGGGCTGGGGTAGTTGGGCTTGGGTTTAGTGGTTTAGGTATTAAATGTTTTGTATTGGTTAAGGGCTTGGGTAATTGGGTTGTATTTGGTTTGGGGTTATTGAGTTTAGCTTATTGGGTTTTGGGTTTGGCCCAAAATTGGCTGTCTGTTGCCCTCTTTGCTCATTGTCGTAAGGAATGGAGCAAAGACATAATGAAAGGCCAATTTTGCGGTCTTCTTGGGTCTTGACTTCATTGGTGATAATCTCCTTCCAAATCCATCGTATCTTGTAGCTTTGGTTCAATCCATTGTATCTTCCGACATATGCCTTGCGACTTGATCTTCTCTAATGTAACTTCACTTGTATGAGATTTTGGGGCGTCGATCTGCTTCACTTGTAGCTAAAGATAAGATCTACAGCTTCAATCTGCTCTTCTACTGCTTCAGTTGAGATGAGATTTGTGGTCTTCTCTTCTGTAACTTTAGAAAGGCAAGATCTGATATCCTCGATCAGCTCCACTGCAACTTCAGGGAGTCAAATTTGGTGTTTTCCATCAGCTTCAATCTCTAGTCTTTGCTTGGCGTGTGATCTTGAGTTCAACTCATTTCTCGCAATATGAATTGACTCTTTAAAAACAGATATTAAAAACAAAAACTAAAATATCTCAAAGATATGAATCGAGGCTCAACTCACTTTTCGCAATATGAGTTGATTTTTTGACAACGAAATTGAAATTACCTCAACAGTGTCACGAGGCTCAACTCACTTTTCGCAATATGAGTTGATTTTTTTGACAATGGAAATTGAAATTACCTCAGCGTGTCCTGAGGCTCAACTCACCTCTCGCCATATGAGTTGAAATTAAAAATGAAAATTGAAAATACCTCGGCGTGCCCCGAGGCTCAACTCACCTCTCGCAATATGAGTTGATTTTAGATTTAATAGGAATTGAAATTACCTCAGCGTGCCCCGAGGTTCAACTCACTTCTCGCGATATGAGTTGATTTTTGAAACATAAATTGAAATTACCTCAACGTGTCTTGAGGCTCAACTCACCTCTCGCAATACGAGCTGATTTTCTTGGAAAACATGAATTAAAAGCAGAATTGAAAATACCTCAACAGCCACTCGAGGCTCAACTCACTTCTCGCAATACGAGTTGATTTTTGAAACATAAATTGAAATTACCTCAACGTGTCTTGAGGCTCAACTCACCTCTCTAATACGAAGCTGATTTTCTTGGAAAACATGAATTAAAAAGCGAATTGAAAATACCTCGGCGTGCCACGAGGCTCAACTAACTTCTCGCATACGAGTTGATTTTTGAAACATAAATTGAAATTACCTCAACGTGTCTTGAGGCTCAACTCACCTCTCGCAATATGAGCTGATTCTCTTGGAAAACATGAATTAAAAGCAGAATTGAAAATACCTCAACAGGTTCTCGAGGCTCAACTCACTTCTCGCAATATGAGTTGATTTTTGAAACATAAATTAAAATTACCTCAACGTGCCTTGAGGCTCAACTCACCTCTCGCAATATGAGCTGATTTTCTTGGAAAACATGAATTAAAAAGCGAATTGAAAATACCTCAACAGTGTCCCGAGGCTCAACTCACTTCTCGCAATATGAGTTGATTTTTGAAACATAAATTGAAATTACCTCAACGTGTCTTGAGGCTCAACTCACCTCTCGCAATATGAGCTGATTTTCTTGGAAAACATGAATTAAAAAGCGAATTGAAAATACCTCAACGTGCCTCGAGGCTCAACTCACTTCTCGCAATATGAGTTGATTTTTGGAAAAAACAAAATTTGAGGACAGAAATTGAACATCAAAAATATCAAAACCTGTCATTTGGTAAAATTCAAGTGTCTTTTCATTTGATTCAATGCGACTCTCATTCCGATTTCTTGCTCATTGAGTACTGTATATGCCATGCATGATGTTATCATGATATGCACATGTTTGTCTTAAATGCCTTTATGTCTACATGATTATGCAGTGCTCCTTAAGTATGTTTGTCGTTTGTCCTTTTTCGTCTCGATTCTTGTGATGGTCCGTATTTATTACTTCGGCTTTTTACTTTCTCTTTATGCCATGTACACGTCTTCAAGCTTCACGAGTAATCGACGTTTCTCAGATGTCACTCTTTTGCCCCTTGTTGAACTTTGTTATTGCTTTGAGGCTCTTTATCAAATTTTCATCCAGGTAATGCTTCTCATTTCTTTTGTTTAGAGTATGTCATTTCACCATTTATCATTAAATAAACACATAATGAGATGCATGAAAATGGTCAGGTAGGGACAAAAAGGATATCTCATATTCGTTTATTTCAAATGTGGCAAACAAAGAAAGTTAACCAATGATAGTACAAATGTGCAAAGAAGAGATCGTATTCAACGGATACAAGTGCTTTAGATATTCGACACATGAACTATTCACGTTCCTCAATCAAGAATCTTTTAGAGTCTGGCTCCTTGCGTAGAAGATTTCGAGCTTTCAGAGATGCTTCAAATACTGTAGTCTCACTGTTTGTCGTATAGTTTAAAACACCTTGCCTTGTAAGCCGAATATTTGCTTCATCAGAACGCCCTCTTGGGTTTTCATCCTAATCTTTTATGTTTAACCAAAGCGCCCTTTTCGGGTTTTCGCTCTGATCCCTTTTTTTTTTTTTAGATGCCCTTTTCGGGTTTTCATCTTAAGCATAATATTTCTTCACTGCATCTGAGTTCACTAGATTCGGTAGCTCCTTCCCATCCATCTCGGTAAGGATCAAAGCTCCGCCTGAGAATGCCTTTTTTACAACGTATGGTCCTTCCCAATTTGGTGCCCATTTTCCTCGCAGGTCCTTTTGTATTGGGAGAACCTTTCTCAGCAAGAGTTCTCCTTCATGGAATTCTCTTGGTCGTACTTTCTTGTCATGGGCTGCGATCATTCTCTTTTGGTACATTTTCCCGTGACAAATCGCCCTTAGACGTTTTTCTTCAATGAGGTTCAACTGATCATATTGAGCTCGAATCTATTCTGCTTCTTCTAACTCAGATTCCATCAATACTCGCAGAGAGGGGATCTCAACCTCGATAGGTAGCACAGCTTCCATTCCATAGACTAGAGAGAAAGGAGTTGCTCCCGTAGATGTTCGCACAGATGTGCGATATGCAAACAAAGCAAATGGAAGTTTCTCGTGCCAATCTTTATATGTCTCAGTCATTTTCCCAATGATCCTCTTGATGTTCTTGTTAGCTGCCTCAACAGCCCATTTCATCTTTGGGCGATAGGGCGAGGAATTATGATGCTTTATTTGGAACTGCTCGCACATTTCTTTCATCATCTTATTGTTCAGATTCGTGGCATTATCTGAAATGATTCTTTTAGGAAAACCATACCGGCAAATGATTTCCTTTTTCAAAAACTTGCAAACTGCAGTCTTCGTCACGTTGGTAAACAAAGCAGCTTCTATCCATTTTGTGAAGTAATCGATAACCACAAAAATGAATCGATGTCCATTTGATGCTTTTGGAGAAATTGGCCTTATAACATCCATGCCCCACATAGAAAAAGGCCACGGAGAAGTCATGACGTGAAGGGGCGAAGGGGCTACATAAATTTTATCACCATAGATTTGACATTTGTGGCATTTTCTGGCAAAACTAATACAGTCGCTTTCCATCGTCAACCAGTAGTAACCGAGTCTCATAATCTTTCCGCCATCTGAAACCATTGGCATGTGTCCCATGATTCCTTTATGGACATCTTCAAGTATCTTTCTGGCTTCGACATCATCCACGCATCTCAAAAGTATTTGATCCTTTCCCCTTTTATATAGGATATCCCCATCAAGAACGAATCCTGCTGCCATTCTTCTGATTGTTCTTTTGTCGTTCTCATTTGCTTGTTCGGGATAGCTTTGATTCTTGATATATTCTAAGATATCATAGAACCATGGTCGTCCGTCTGCCTCTTTCTCAATGCTACAACAGTGTGCAGGGACCTCATATATGCTCATTTTGAGAGGCATTATTTCTGCTTCTTTACTTGCTTTGAACATTGAAGCCAAAGTGGCCAGGGCATCCGCCAGTTGGTTCTCTTCTCGTGGGAAGTAATGAAAAGTTATTTCTTTGAATTCCTTGATTAATCCAACCACTAAATCGCTGTACTTAATTAATTTTGAGTCTCTCACTTCCCATTCTCCACGGATTTGGTAAATCACTAGGGCTGAGTCCCCGTACACCTCCAAGATCTCGATGTTTCGCTCGATAGTCGCATCGAAGCCCCATGATCTGAGCCTCATATTCGTGATATTATTGGTACAGAAGAAGTTCAGTCTTGCTGTGAACGGGTAATGATTCCCGTCTGGTGACACCAGGATTACTCCAATTCCATGCCCTATCGCATTCGACGCACCATCAAAGCACATCTTCCATGACTTGTCTTTTGATGACTCGGATTCTATTTCTGAGATGCACATTAAGTCTTCGTCTGGGAAATCGAATCTTAAAGGCTCATATTCTTCTGTTGTTCGAGTTGCTAGAAAATCAGCTATTGCGCTTCCTTTTATCGACTTCTGACTTACATAGGCAATGTCATATTCTGAGAGGAGAATCTGCCATCGCGCCATTCTTCCTGATAGTGCCGGCGATTCCATCATGTATTTTATCGGGTCCAGCTTTGAAATTAGCCATCTCGTATGGTACAACATGTATTGTCTAAGTCTCCGAGCTACCCAAACCAGAGCGCAACAATATTTCTCAATGGACGAATATTTTGCCTCATATTCAGTGAACTTTTTGCTGAGGTAGTAGATCGCTTTTTCTTTCTTTCCTGACTCGTCGTGTTGCCCCAGTATGCAACCCATTGAACTTTCGAACACAGTCAAATACAATATCAATGGTCTTCCAAGAGTTGGCGGTACTAGCATTGGAAGACTAGACAAATATTGTTTTATCTTATCAAAGGCCACGGCATTCCTCGCTCCATTCTCCGGGTTATGTTTTCAAGAAGCGAAAGATTGGGTCGCATTGGTTGGTAAGTTGAGCGATAAATCGGGCGATGTAGTTTAATCTCCCTAAGAATCCTCTAACTTCCTTTTGCGTGCGTGGAGGTGGTAATTCTTGGATGGCTTTTATTTTATCTGGATCAACTTCGATACCTCTTTCACTAACAATGAAGCCTAGCAGCTTTCCCGAGGTAGCCCCGAATGTACATTTGGCTGGATTAAGCTTTAGCTGAAATTTTCTCAGCCTTTCGAACAACTTCTTGAGGTTTACTACATGCTCTTCTTCTCCTCGAGATTTAGCAATCATATCATCGATATAGACCTCTATTTCTTTATACATCATATCATGGAATAACGTTACCATAGCCCTCTGATATGTTGCCCCAGCATTCTTTAACCCGAATGGCATCACCTTGTAGCAGAACGTTTCTCACATTGTTATGAAGGTAGTTTTCTCCATATCCTCAGGGGCCATCTTGATCTGATTATACCCCAAGAATCCATCCATGAAAGAAAACAATGAATGTTTTGCTGTGTTGTCCACCAACGTGTCAATATGTGGCAAGGGAAAATTATCTTTTGGGCTTGCTCGATTCAGGTCACGGTAATCCACGCACATTCGTACTTTGCCATCTTTCTTTGGTACCGGGACTATGTTAGCCACCCATTCTGGATATTTGGAGGCTTGTAGGAAGCCAGCGTCAAACTGCTTCTTAACTTCCTCTTTTATTTTCAACAGCATTTTGGGTCTCATCCGTCTTAATTTTTGCTGGATGGGCTTGCATTCTGGCATTAATGGGAGCTTATGGACCACTAAATCTTCATCTAGCCCTGGCATGTCCTGGTATGACCATGCGAAAACATCTTTGTATTCGCGAAGTAAGGTGATCAAACTATGCCTGGTACTCTCTGAAATAAAAGTCCCAATCTTCACTTCTTGTTTCCTCTCTTCAGTGCCCAAATTTATTGTTTCCACAGATTTTTCATGAGGCAGAATCTGTTTATCCTCTTGTTCCACCATTCTTAACAATTCAGAGACGAGACATAATCTTGACATTTTCTTGACTTCAAATTCTCCTAAGCAAACAACCTTCTCAAAATCAATTTCAAGATTCAGAAGCGGGCTTATTCATGTCGTCAATATCCGAGCACCGAAAGTTGAATGGAAAAGGAAGCTATAAGGGGACATCCAAGTATTGGAAATAAAAAACAAAATGTTATGTCATGGCAATGAGGCAAATGTAAGGATAGGCTATGAAATGAGGAAATGATTATGAAATTAGTGATAACGCGAAAAATCGTGACAAAATGCATCTTCATCGATATTCATTTAAATGATAAAGAGCGAATGCAAGCTCTTACAAAAGAAGTCTATTATATCTAAAGACACAATAGAAGGTTAATATTTAGCATTACTCTGAAGACTTATAAACTACAAGAAGCTCCTTAGCAGTCCAATTGTTCAACATAAAACCAGGAGGGCAAATGCGTATCCTCGAGACATCTTTACTTGCACCAGCTTCTTTGTCAATGACACTTATACTGACATTCTGAAAACCCCTTTCAATTAACCCCAGCATGTTTCGTGGATCATCTTGTCCAGGGTACAACATTCCCGCAGATGTAAATGTTTTTGACAAATGAGGGTACTCCATCGGTTCCCATTCTGGCTCTCGGCCTAAAGTTCTTGCAATTCTTCTCTCTTGATCCTTTTTCCATTGTCTTCTTCTTTGACGCATGTCAGGCTGGAACCCCAAGCCGTATCGGGCCTTGTGGTGCACTGGCTTTAAAGCCCTAACTATTCCTTGTAGATGTCTCCCTAAACCTCTTCTCGCACGAGCTCCTCTTCCTACGGTCAACTTGACACCCATTCTGGTATTTTTTGACAGTTTTGGCATCGGAATTCTGTTTCCTTCAGCGATGAAAGTGGCATTGACGAATTCGAGGGATCGAAAGGAACATTCTACTGTGTCCTTGCTTACTTCTAGGTATGGCGCATCAGCAGAGATAGATGCGACGATGTCTTCTTCACCCTCGACTGTGACCAAACAGCCATCCATGATAAATTTCAACTTTTGATGGAGGGATGATGGAACTGCTCCAGCAGAATGGATCCAAGGTCTTCCCAAAAGGCAGTTATAAGAGGGTGTAATGTCCATGACTTGGAACTCGACCTCATAGATGTAAGGGCCCACTTCCAAAGGGATTTTGATCTTTCCCATAACTTCGCGCCTCGTCCCGTCGAATACCCTTACCATGGAATGACAGGGCCTTAAGTAGGACAAATCTATCGGTATTCAGGAAAGCGTGGCCAATGGCATAACATTTAATGCTGACCCATTATCGATGAGTACGTTCGGTATTATGTAGCCCTTGCAGCGAGTCATGATATGCAGCGCTTTCACCGAGCCTCTACCATTTGGCGGTATCTCATCATCACTAAAAGAGATGAAATTGTCCGCATTCAGATTGTTTACCCATCTATCAAGCTTTTCGACAGATATGTTGTTGGCCACATAAGCTTGATTTAACACCTTCAATAAAGCATTCCGATGTGGCTCTGAATTTAACAGTAGAGATAGAACTGAGATTTGTGCTGGCTGCTTGCTCAATTGTTCCACCACACTATACTCGCTGTGTTTAATAAATTTCAAGAATTCTTGAGCTTCTTCCTCATTCACAGGCTTTTTAGTTTATTGCACGGGTGGAATTTCTTGCTCGACCTCGACTTCGTGTATCACTGCTTTTCCCTTTTGCTTCGAGTCGCTATTCTTCTTTATCGGTTCAACTTCCTTAGAACAGCATCGTCCACTTCGAGTAAAATGACCTACCTCCCCAACATCTTTAATTGTGGCTTTGGACTTTTCAACTTCCGATGTAACGATATTAACATCATATCTCCATGGTACTGCTTTGTTGTCCTTATACGGGAAAGGAGACGGTACTTCAATTACCATCTGTGGTTTCAATGGCTTTCTCATTGTGTCGTAATAAATTACCAATGGTCAATCAGCATTATAAGGGGGCCCTGATGATTGGCTATCAGAGACGCATACTTCTCTTTCGTTGGTATCTTCCCTCATGTTAAGGACCTTGATCTCCTTATTATCCATCCGATCTTGAAGGAACCTTTTAAAGTCCTCACATGACTGAATGTCATGTCTAACAACCCCGTGAAAATTGTAAAAACTTTGACCTTCTCCTCCAAAAATTCTATCAGAGTGACTGAGCAATCCTTTCTTAACCAATACCTCCCAGATTTTCTGCAGAGGCATCCTTATTTCTGAAACACATCTTCTGTCCTTCCATTCATCCTCTTTCCCTACTGTGCTCACATTCCCTTCGGTATGATTAAGGAACGGGTTCCCCGTGGCGTTACTGGCACTATCGAATCGTAGGATACCCGCGTCAATGAGTCCTTGAACTCTTCTTTTGAAAGCAAGATAGTTTTCAGTAGAGTGCCCCTGGTTCCCTGCATGGTATGCGCAACTAGCGTTTGGATCGTACCATTTCGGGTATGGAGGTTTAAGGGGTGCCATGTAATGGGGAGATATTAATTGCTTCTCCAGAAGTTTTGGGTACAGTTCCCCATATGATACAGGAATAGGGGTGAATTGCTGTCTCTCGGGATTATGCCTTGCTGGTCTTAGTTAGTTTCTGGGTTGGCTTTGGGCAGGTACCGTGTTCTGTGGGAAAGCGGTGACGGGTCTTTGGTTGTTGGTGGCGTATACGGGGTAGGACGGATGTGGTGCTTGGTAGTAAGGGGTTTGAGGGGGATAATAGAAATTTGGGGTGGATAATTTCGAGGTCGGGGTTGGTTAGGATACGAATTGGGAATGTAACGACTTTCAGTTCCCACCATGTGGGCTTCTGGCTCCTTCTTCCTTACGGGTGCTGCTTTTCTTGAGCCTTCTGATCCTTCTATTCTACCGCTCTTGACGGCATTCTCTATGAGTTCACCGGATATTACGATATCCGAAAAATCCTTCGTAGCACTTCCCACCACTTGTCATAGAATGGTGCTTTCGAGTATTGATGAAAAGGATGTTATCTCGGTCTTAGTCGATGGAGGCTCCACTTGGGCCGAGATATCTCTCCATCTTTGCGCGTCATCGTCTAAAGGATTCGTTGGTTTCTTCTCCATCATTTGCAAGGTCATACGGTCCGCACCATCTCCGATACGTGCTTGTCTTCGATCGCAAAATGTTGACGCCAAGTCCTTCCAGATCGAATCTTTTCTCTACTAAGTTGATTGTACCACCAAGAGTCGACCTCGTTAGACTATCTTGAAAGCAATGTATGAGTAGTTTATCCTCGTTCACATAACCGGTCATTTTTCGACAAAACATGACCAGATCGCCTTTGGACATCTTGTCCCATCATACTTCTCAAAATCGCACTTTAAACTTGAGGGCAAAATCGGATCGGGTACCAAACCGAAGTTCTTTGGCACCTAGTGCGGAGAAGACTTCAGTGCCTTCTATCGCTTTGAGTCTTTCCTCTAGACTCCTATATTTTACGTCATGGTTATCCAATTTCAACTTGGCTACCTCTGTTTGGGTCATCCAGATCCGGAACTAGTGGATCGCCAGGACTAGCCCCGGTTTGACGCGAATATTCCTTGCCCCAAATTAGTGGATGGAACAGGTGGCATGGGTCGATGTTCCAAGCCAGTGGGTTCCCCTTGAGTATACCCTCTTTGTGTTGTATATGCGAGCGGTGGAGTGAATCCTGGGGGATAGAGTGGATCCTGATCGTGGTGAATTCTTGATCGAGATTTCTCAATGTCAGGGCTCTGCATGGGTCCTTTTCCTTTAACTAGAGCTGACATCATCTCCATCATCTTGGCCATTTGATCTCTTTGCTCGAGTGATTCCTCTCGAGATCTCACCATTAGGTCTCTCGTCTCTTGTTGCGATTTGGCCAGTTGCTATTGTAATTCTTTTTGGGCCTTTTCCATCCTTTCAATTCTCTCATTGAATTCAGCTTCCATCACTCTAGCTTGTCGGCGCGTTTTATACTGATGACGTGGTTCCAGTCTTGTGGTATTACAACTGCGAATTATATATTTTGTCTTCAGCGACCGAGTATGGGATATGCTATGTATGGATGAATGCATGAATGAATGCACGAATGTCAAAATATTAATTATGTTAATTATGCGAGGAATGCAAAAAAATTGGTGTTAATTTCAAGGTAGCCCCATATTTAGGCATTTCATTTATCAACATAGTCTATTACACAAAGTTTCCATTTTTCCAACGATTAAACAAATTTCCTAGCCACATTGCCTTGTTTCTTCACTTGCTCTAAAAACTCTGATATGCTCGATCTTCGGCTCGGAGGGAATTGGCAACTGAGAACTTCGGCTTCATCTGATAATTGAACAACTTGCATAGCCGCTTTGCGAATTTCATTGATCAAGAAGTCGAGTTGCATTTCTTTTTCTTTGAGAGTTCCTTCATACGCGTGAATGTCCCTATCATACTGCTCACTCTTTTCTTCTAGAGCCTTCAGGAGGTTATCTAATTGTTGTTGACGAGATTGCAGCATATTTTCTAAATCTCGTGTTTTTCTTTTTAATTCTTAATGTTCAGACTGACTATTCGCCAATTCTGCAGTCACTATTTCATACTCGGCGTTTTTCCTTCTTAACTCTATCACAATGCATGCAATTTCTTTCCTCCTCTTTCTTTTCTTTTCCCTTCCAAAACTCCATTCCTCCCTTGATATTGCTAATTTCTTCCTTCCATTCTGCTGTCGACTTGCCTAACCCGCTATTCTTTATAGTGTTTCTTAATTTCTTGTTTTCCAAATGAAGGTCCCTTAAGTCGTTTCTCACAATCTCGGCTTCTCTTTGTACTTTTTCAGTTCTGGACCTTTCAACCTTAACTTCAATCTTCAGTTGATAGTTTTCTTCTTGAAGGGCACTAAGGTCCCGAGACATCTTGGCCTTTTCTCGTTCGAATTCTTGTCTTGCCACTTCTAGCTCAGACGGCGTTTCCTTCGAGAAAGGATTCTGGATGGGGTGGTTTGTTGACGAGATTTGCTGACTATTTACCCGTTGCTTCCTCCATACGTCGTAATCTTGGGTAAGGGTATCGGCATACAAAGCTAATTCTATGAAATGAATTTCCTTCCAAGACTTTGCAGTGTCTCGGACTCTCTTCATATATCCTTCACCCGGCGAACTCGAATCGTGCTAATCCTCCGATTATGGGAGGAATTGTCGCAAGAAAATTGCCTTTGGACCAATAGCGAGCATATCCAACTCCTCCCATAACCCGAGTAAAGGTACCCAATCTTGGCTTCCACATTTGTATAGCGTAATCAAGGACGGATCCGTGGTGCTCTCCATGTTATATCCTCTCACAAGATTACGAAAGATCGATACCTAATGTTGCTCGGTGACTTCCTTCGGCCATTCTTTCTTGAGGAAAGCTTCTAGCGGGGAGAATGTTTTAGAAAACATATGGAATGGAGTGCGCTCTACCTTCTAGAAGTGACTCAAAATCCAAACATTGAGCAACTGCGCGCATCCGATAAATCGTCCTTCCCCTTTTCTTCGACAACTACTCAGGGACTTGAAGGTCTCGGCTAGGATGGTCGGGACAGGGTTGATTCCTTGTTTTAACCTTTCGAAGAAATCAACTACTGCCACTTCGAGATGTCCGAGAACCTTTGGGAAAATGACCAAACCATAAATGGCCAATGCGAATAGATTTACCCTTTTCAGCATGTCGAGATGGTTCAGAGTCAAATCTCGTAGGGAGGACCATGGAATGCAAATGGTTTCGTTCTTCTTCTTTATCTATTTTTCAGCCCATGCATCGGTCATGTCTGTCAGTCTTACTAACTTTTTCTTGAAGGTCATCGGCTTAGGCTCCTTCACATATATTTTGCCGAATTGTACATTGTCGATGCGGAGTAAAGCAGCATACTCTTCTATGGTTGGAGTCATGTCTTCTTGATTGAAGGTGAAACACTGATAAGCTGGGTCCCAGAACCGAACCATGGCTTGAATCAATTGTTCATCTACACGGATGGTGATCAGGTGAGCTATATCTCCATACCTCTCAGTGAAAATGTCTCTAGTGTCTGAATCCCACTGATTCCAAATTTGAACCAAATCTTCGATGTTATTTTGGCGAACATTCACAGTTATTTGTTCGGGCAAATTGGCAGACACCTTTCCACAAGACTATCCCCCTTGTCCCTCCGAAGTTTTAGAGACCGGTCCCGCACCACGGCATTCTTCTCGGTGATTTGTGTAATTGACTCCTCCATCGAAACCCGTTTTTGGCAACCAACCTTTAATCAACATCTTCCTAATATGATGCCTATGATGCATGATAAAAATAAAACAAGCAAACTTGGTTAGTAGACGCAACAAATATAATTTGAAAACAAATCAAACTACCCAATCCAACAAATGTAAATGAAAGGCAAAGGGCATTTTCCCTGTACTCATTTTGGTGACTATAAGCGACGAGAGGTTCGCACGGCTCTAGTTGGGTGGCTCGTATGGTTCACTATATGCGTTTTGGTTCTAGAACAGTACTCGAATTGCTCGTACTATCATCTCGCTAAGATCAGACGAAGCCTCGGTCATAACCCATCACAGCTCACGAGTTCAATTCGAGGATTACATTTACTTAGGCCTATGCGGAGGGACAAGTTAACTCACGAAAGCATAAGTCATATGTAACCCGAAAGTATTCACTAGCCTGTGCGGAGGGACGGGTTAACTTACGAAGGCATAGCGTTTACTTTCACTTAAACGGACAGAGCCCGGGTAGAGAGCTTTATGTTATGCAAAATGCAAGTGCACGGTGTGTGGGAGAAACTTGCAATCCTTCCGTTTATTTTAAAACTACCAAACTGAAACGAAAGATAAAACGAATTAGGAGATACATATGTATGATTTTTTTAAAAAAACAAAACTTAAGGATCATGATTAAATATTAATTTGAACATGGAAATTTGAAATTTTTGACAACACGCGTTTAATTCCAGACACGACTCTCAAAAAGGGTCCCCAGTGGAGTCGCCAGCTGTAGTGACGTAAAAATTTTAGCTTAGTTTGGTCGCTAATTGTGGCGATCTATTGAAAACTTGAAATCTTAAATTTTGATTTTTAAAATAAACAGGGAGTCGCCACCGATCCTTTTTCCTAGGTGTGATCGGACACCTATTAGATCTCCTATTAAAACAAATAAAAGACTGAGTTTAGGTTTACTTTAAAGTCCAGAGAAAAATTAGGGTTCGGGAGTCGGTTACGCGCGAGGAAGGTATTAGCACCCTCGCGACGCCCAAAGATTGGTATCTCATAAACACGTGTTGTCTTGATTCTCAAAAATACGAGTTCAATATTAAAATTTAGCCGTGATCCGATTAAAAAGACGAGAATTTTTAGTTTATTCCGGTTTTTGAGGAGGGTATATCGCTTTAACACGAGTCAATTGACGTTCACCCAACGTAGCGATGAACTCGATGACTTAATGTTAAATCGGTACATTGCCTTGATTAATTGAAATTACTTAACAAAACAAGAATATGATTTTCAAATAATGTGAAACAAAGTTGATAATGAAATAAGAACAAATAAGTGGAAAACTATAAACATATTTGAAACAAATAACAAATATTACAATAATGTTATAGGATAACACTAATAAGGCATGCAAGATGTAATTATAGTATTGAATATGAAAATACAATGAATATACATATGAAGATAATTAAGAGTATATAAGTATATTAAAGATATATATAAACATATACTAATATCGGTACCAATGATAAGAATGATATAATAATAAAAATACATACATGAGATAGTATAAGAAATACATGTAACTAATAACATTGAAAATACATATATGATATGTATAATATGCATATTAGAGTTGATAACGATGTGTAAAAAACTATCCACATGCTATATAAACACATACCTATATATATAAATAAGAATGATGTTAGAAATATTCATAAAAATAGTATAAAAGATGAAAAAACTAATAACATTAAAATATAAATATACGGGCAATATGCAAATTATATACATAAGATAGTTATAAAAAGTATGGTATTAAACACATATAACGTATGCATATATAGTAACATAAATACTAATATTATATATATCACTAATACAAAAAAAATGATGATCTAACATAAAAATAAAATAAGATAATAATAATTTTAAAATGAAGTATAAAAAACTATATAAAGGTTATATGTACATAAAATAAGGTATGTATATATAAGTAAAGATAAGAAATAGTGACAAAAATAATATAATAATGATAAAAATATAGAAAGTGAATAATATACAAAGGTATTAAAACAAAATAAGAATAAAGCAATAGGTAATAATAAATATAATAATAGAAATATAATATTAAAGATAATACTAAGTATAATATAATAATAATAATGTAATAATGATAGTAATGATGACAATACTAAAAAGAATAGATAAAATAATAGTAAAAATAGATTTAAGAATGATAATATACAATATGGTGTTAATTGAATATATAATATAATATTGAAATATATATATCATAACATGATAGGAAAATAATAATATCATTAAAGTAAAAATCAATAATACTATATACATACATATATATACATATTAAGATATATACATAAATGATAAGATCTATAATAATAATAAATACAATACATTAAAAATGAGAAGAAATAAGAAAAAGGACTAAACAGAATTAAAATCGAAATTTTCGGGGCGAATTTAGAATAAAAACAGAAGAGGGGGACTCATCCGAACACGAGTGCAAGTAGTGGGGACCAAAAGAGCAATTTTCCAACGCCTTTAAAACGGTGCGCATCAAGGGGAACCAAATTGCGAAGCGCAACCATTAATAGGGCCAATTTGTAAATAAATATAAGTCTAATTTAAAACATAAAAAAGCGGAAGGACTGATTGCGCAAATAACCCCTCTAAAAAAACACGCGGATCTTCGTCCGGAGCGGGTCGGATCAGGTCGGGCTAGGCTTAAACGGCGCCGTTTTGGGGCTTAAGTGCAGCCCCCAAAATGACGCCGTTTCGGAGGGCTATAAATAAGCCCAAATTCAAAAAAAAATCATTTGTGGGGGGAAGAAAGAAAAAAAAAGAAGAGAGAAAAGGAGAGGGGAGAAAGGAGAGGGGGAGAGGGGAGGAGAGAGGGCTCCGGCCACGGGCCGGTCATCGGCCGGTCGCCGGACGGATCACCGAACCTCGCGGCTGTTGGCTAAACCCACGCATGCCGTGCGAGAAAGGTAAATTTTTTTTGTGTTATTTATTTATTTATTTATATTTTATGTTATTAATATATATATCTAAAATAGGCCTAAGGCCGAAACTGAAATAGAAAAGGAAAGAAAAGCAAAGTAATCACCTTTAGTTTTCTAGTTTTTGATTTTAGTCCCTTTGATTTTTCTGATCTTGGCTGCTTCAAAAAATGCTTGCTTTTTGTATTAATATTTCTATATATTTCTTGACTTTTTTCCAAAAAAGAAAACGAAAAAAAAAACACCTTTACAGAGTTTCATTCGGCTTTTTATAGCCCATTTGGTTACATGCTTTATTATTATTTTTTGCTACATATTGCTTGTCTGTTGTTGCTTGTTTATTCTTTTGCAGGGCATGGGCGATGCTGTGGAGTGGTGGTGGCCGACATGGTGGCATGGGGAGTGGGCGCTGTGGTATGGGCTAATGTTAGAGGGGCGTGCGGCGCAAGTGGGATTAGGGTTTCTGAGTGCTGAGTGGGATTATTGGGCTGGGGTAGTTGGGCTTCGGGTTTAGTGGTTTAGGTATTGGGCTGTTTTGTATTGGTTAAGGGGCTTGGGTAATTGGGTTGTATTTGGTTTGGGGTTATTGAGTTTAGCTTATTGGGTTTTGGGTTTGTACCAAAATTGGCCTGTACATGTATTCTAGTATTTTTCTTTTCAAAGGTTTCACCTCTAGTATTAATTGGGACCTTCAAAAAGCTAAACCTTTCAAAGTTTTCAACACCCTCCTTTTGCTCTTAAACCAAGTCCTATTGTACCTCAGAAGCGAATGAGTGAACGGGTGGGTGAGGGAATTAAGGTTGTAGAGTTTGCAGAAGACAGAGAAGTGAAAAGCACAATGTTGTGCCTCATATCTCACTGGATTTGATGAACGACATTTAAGGGGAAGGGGAATAAATCTAAGGGATATGGTAAAACTTTCAGGTTAAAATAATCTGCTAGATATCTCTATTAGTACCTGTATTTTATGAAATTTGCGGATTCAGTCTCAATACTTTAAATTGGGTTGGGTTTATAAATTATACTAGATTAGATTTATATTGGGTAGGACTTAGGAGTGTTGGGGTGAGCCGATGGTTGGGGCTTAGGTGGGCAGTGGGCTAAGCCTAATAAATATAATATATGATATTAATTATTAAGTTTGATTAATTTGGTTAATTACTTGCTTTTGAGCCAAATTAACTGATCACTGAACTTTCAAAAAATTATTAACCAATCTCTGATCAAATTAGATTAGTTAATTGACCGATTAATTAAATTAGATCGATTCGATTGATTATTTTGATTTTAATCGAAATTTAAACACCCCTACATCTGTTACTCTAATATGATGATCTTTAAATTATTTTTTTAAATGTATGTGTTACATTTTTTTAAGTAGTTGAGTGCCATAATTGTAATGACCTGAATTTTACCGATGTCGAAAAAGTGTATTTCCGGGTCTTTATTTCGAAGTGGATTAAGTAAATATTTATTTAAAAATATTTACTAAGTAAAATGAGTGGTTAATTAGAGTTTAATTAATTGAATTTAATTTAATTAAGAATAATTGGATAAAAGGATTAAATTGAATGAAGTGTGAAAGTTTAATTATAGAATAAAAAAATTAAAAGGACTAAATAAGTAAATAAACCAAAAAGAGTGCCAAGTGTATGGCAAAAATAAAATACAAGTATAATAAATATAATACACACATTTGTAATACATATATGTATTTGCTTATTATTTAAGTAAATATTAATATATTTATTATTATTAAATTAATATTATATGATAAATAAATAAAAAGTTGACAAATGTATGGTATGTATAGTGACATGTGTGATACTAATATACATACATTTGTAAAATACATGTATATTTACTTATTATATAAGTATATTATTAAATTATATATTATTATTAAGTAAAAGATATTTATATAATAAATAGATTAGTGAAAGACAAGTGTGATATTATAATGGATACAAATGTTAAAAGAATATTTGTTATTAAATAGATTTTTATAATGGATAATTATTAAGTTATTATATTATATATATATATATATATATATATAATGGTTTAATGAAAAAAAGAAAGAAAAAGAATAGAAATAGAAACAGAATAGGCAAAACAAAAAGCAGGGAAAGAAAGAAAGAAAGGAGAAAAGAAAGAAGAAAGGGAAAATTGAAGGTTTGAAGCTTGAGGTTTAAATAGGTATGTCAATTTAGCCCTTTTTACTTAATTTTGTTGTTTTAGAAGCTTTGGAACAAGATTTTGATGAAATTAAGTTGATATTTTGAAAGCTACTAGATTTCTAGATAATGTTCATGTTGAGTAAAATGATGAAATAAGGGTTAAATTCATAGAAATTCAAGTTAGAAATGAAATAAGGATTGAATTGTAAAGCAATTCATAAGTTTTATGTTGTAAGGACTAAATTGATGAAATTTCGAAATTAGGAAAATATGCTGGAAATTTAATAGTTAAGTATGAGTTTGGACAAAATTTGAATAGAAATGAAGTATGAATTGAGATAGAAAAAGTAAGTGAATTTAGTTAAGATTAAATTGAAATTAAAGTAGAAATTAAATAAAATTGTATTAATTAGATATAAATTAATAGTGAATTAACGAATATGAATTTTTAATTCCATAGCTAATGTTGTCTCGGGAAATCTCGACTAAGCAAGAAAAAATGGCAAAGGCAAAGGGAGTTAGCTCGAGAAAATATGGTTTGTATTTCTATAATCCGAACCTAGTTATTAATTGTTATATTTTTTATTCAATGCAATTAATAAATGTTGAATTGAGAATTATTGTGTTTATAATGGAAATGAATTAATTTAGTGTGTGATAAATTTATATTGAATTAATTTATGAATATATATAAATGTTTGAATTGAAATGAATATTGATGTGGAAATTGAATAATAAATATTTGTTATATTGGAAAATATATGTCGTTGGAAGGGTGATAAAATTGATAGAAAATTGTGATTATTATGAAATTGAATATTTATTAGTGAAAAGTGAATGGAATTATATTGAATTGAAAATATATAGTTAATTAATTAAAATATGAATTAATTGAAAACTGAAAAATAAATTAAATACCCTATTAACTAGTCGGATATAGTTGGCATGCCATAGGATATGGAAGAGTACGAGTTTTGCTGGCTTACTGATCAGGCACTTATGTGACAACTACTATAACTGTTACTGTTGCTATTACCGATTCGACACTTTGTGTGTCGGATATTGTTATTGTTTCGGATTCGG
This sequence comes from Gossypium arboreum, assembly GCF_025698485.1. Lineage (NCBI taxonomy): Eukaryota > Viridiplantae > Streptophyta > Magnoliopsida > Malvales > Malvaceae > Gossypium > Gossypium arboreum. The sequence continues at coordinate 137,256,698 of NC_069075.1, forward strand.
ATATTGTTACTGTTTCGGATTCGTTCCGATGAGGTACTCTGTGTACCATACTGTTATTGTTATTGTTTCGGATTTGTTTCGATGAGGTACTCTGTGTACCGTACTGTTACTGTTATTGTTTCGGATTTGTTTTCAGATTTGTTCCGATGAGGTACTCTATGTACTGTACTGTTACTGTTATTGTTTCGGATTTGTTCCAATGAGGTACTCTGTATACCGTACTGCTACTGTTACTGTTACTGTTCTGGCTTCGGCCGATGAGGCACTATGTGCCGTATTGGTGTGTTGGTTGGATCTGTGTATCCGTCTAGGTCCGAGTCATGTTAATAGGGGTAAACTGGAAAGATCGATTTATTCTTGAATAATTTAATTGTTCTTGTATATCGATTTTCTTGAATAATTGATATTCTATGGATAACCGATCAGTTGATTGATACTGAATAACTGATTATTATTGAATAATTGATTGTTTCCGAATAATTGACTATTACTAAATAAATAATTGTTCTGATTGACTGATCGTTAATGAATATTACTGATTGATTAATTGTTGTTGAAAAATAATAAATGATTTTGAATTTAAATTAGACCAAAATATTGGTTGGAAAGTGAATGTTTGAATACTCATTGAGTTTGAAAAGTTCAATATATATAAATTAATATGTTTTATAATTGTTTAAGTGTTCGGATTATAGAAATACCACTGAGTGTATACTCAGCGTACGGTTGTTTCCGTGTGCAGATTAAGGCTAGACCGTTGAATCAGCATCTCAGGCTGATCCCGAATTCAATGAGGTAAAGCATGTTGAGTATTGGTAATGGCATGTACCTAGGACGTCTTATGAGAGTCATCTAGGTCATGAAAATCTTGATGAAATAAGTAAATTATGGTTGTCAATGGTATATAGTATGAAGTTGAAATAATTGATATAGTAAGTGATATATTTAAAAAGATTCATTGGATAGGTTATAAAATGTTTTAGATTAGTAAGATTTGAGCATATTTAAGTGTATTTGGATTGTTTGAATGTTAGCAAATTGTATTGGTTAAAGTTTTAATTTGCAGGGTTAGAAACATTTATTTTAATAAAAGATTGTAATTGAACTGTACAGACCGGTAATGCCTTATAATCCTGTTTCGAGGATGGATAAGGGTTAGAGGGTGTTACAATAATCTTGTATATATATATATAAAGCATTGCATGGCATATAGGAAATTAACTTGGGAGAACATAATGGAAATGAAACTTTGGATTATTAGGTTTTGGTCAATAATGTCGTTTCTGGGCAGGATATATGGCCTACCCCAGCTAATGAAAGTAAGGGGACTAAAAACAAAATTTTTCCATTTAGCTAAAGAAGTTTAGTCCTCTACCAAGTAGAGGTCTCGAGCCAAACCCAACCAAATATCAGACCTATTTGGTAAAACCGAGCCCTATTCAAAAAACAGTCTTAAATTTTTGTTCAAGTTCTATCTAGATTATATATGTTAAACTCAGGCTTGGCCCAATTTCTTTTAAAACTACATATACCAAATCAAACTATGTATTTGACTTGGACAAGTTATTTTGAAATGCAACTAATATGATTTGGTCTGGTTATAACTCAACAGCTTTTTATTATGCTAGACAATAGCTGGTGGCTTTATAACTATTTCAAGACCTGACAATTAATCCATCTTCTCTCTTCACAGTCCTCTTTTCCATCTTTCTTCCACCAAATTGCTTATCTTGTTTTCAAGCTGAGCATTTTACAACACGATACTCATTAATCAGGTTTTTAGCAAGTTTTAATTTTTTCAATGAGAATAAAGCATAAATGTGTCACTACCACTTAATCTTTTATATAACACATAGTTTATGTAACATCTAACATAAAGTAGAGAGAAAAGTTTGGCACTTTGGCTTGTCAAAAGTAGGAAATTCCATTTGCTATCACAACATTACATAGGTTGTCCATTCACCAGTCTTCCCACATGTGTTCCAATGAAAACAAAGAATGTTAAATGGATTCAAGCAATAGTAGCTTGCGTGCTTAAATTCAAAGTCTATTATGAATTTCCTAAAAGTATCTGAGTAAATTAAGCATAAAACACAAACCAAATAATTCCAGAAAGAGACTTATTTTATTTCAGCAATCAAGCATCTTGCTTAAAGCAATCACTATAAGGATCTTATCACAAAGGGAACAATTAAACACAATACAGTGGTTAAACTACACCAATGTCCACTATCCATATCCAAATAACTTATTTTTTTGGAAGAAGTTTTGAACTGATGATTGCAAGATCTATAGGGACATCAAAAGAAAAATAAAGCACTTTACATGGCAATGGATAACTGCGGATAATAACTGCATGATCTTAAATCTATCAAAAATGCCTTCATTAGGAACTTTTAACATGAAAAGTCAGCACTAAATACCAACAAGAAGACAAAAAAGCATTATGTAACACCCCCGTTCCCGGGACCATCGCCAGAGTCAAGCACGAGGTGTTAACGGACTTAATTCATTAATTAAACAGCTCAAACAATTTATTTTAGAATTTCCAGACAAGCTGACTAACTGCGTCATAGTCGCTAAAAAATCCATATCTCAAGTTACGAAACTTGAAATCCAATTATGTAAATTTTCCCTGAAAATAGACTCATATATCTACTTACAAAATTTTTTCTAGAATTTTTAGCTGGGCCAATTAGTAAAGTTTATTAGTTAAAGTCTCCCATGTTTCAGGGTTCGGCTACTCTGACCCCTGTGTATTACGGATCAGATATATCCCTGTCTAGAGTTTCAATGACTATGCTATTTGTTTCTCATAAAACTATACTCAATAAGGATTTTATAAATGTAAGGTAAAACTCCTAATTGTTTTTGTACAATTTATGGTGAATTTTTAAATTTAGAACAGGGGATTCAAAAATTGCTCTGACCCTGTTTCAGAAAAACGTACATATTTCATAAAATACAACTCTTTTACATATTTTGTTTCTTCCACTTGAAAGTAGGTTCATTTAGCTTCAATTCCATATTTTATTCATCATCTAATTCTATCTATACTAGTTTTAGTGATTTTTCAAACTCATGTCACTGCTGCTGTGTGATTCTATTTTATAGCCAATTTCAACATTTTATGGATTTCCATAGATTAGTTAGCACATAAAGCATAAATGTTATCAAATATAATCTCAATTAGCCACTCCAATAGCTAATCATTCTCAAACATTTCCATGCCATCCATGAGCTATATCATAAGATTATATACACAAAAGGATCCATATTCCCAAAATATGCAAGCCACCATACCGAGATGGTCCGTTGATAGTGTGAGCGTACCTCTGACCGTCCTGATCTCCAAACTGGCTTGTCCAAACTACAAGGAATGGAAAAGAGGGAGTAAGCATAAATGCTTAGTAAGTTCACATGCAAATAACAAATAACTTAACAAAGCAATTATACCAACCAACATTAGCATAATATCACCAAAACATATATCACATTTCTATTCATCATTCATCGTCTTACTACATTATTGTTGTAGTATCAAGTCTCAACCCGAGGGTTAAGTACATACCTATCCAAAGTGCCCATTCCACAACACTTACCAATACGTCACGTGCATCTTGAGTATTCTTCCATTTCACTAGAATTTTACCCATTGAACACATCGGAATATAACTCGGATACATGGAAAGTTTGCACATAAGTGCCACATATGTAGCCAAGCTACCATGTAACCCGCCCATAAGCGAACTCGGACTCAACTCAACGAGCTCGGGCGTTCGCATCCATAAGTGAACTCGGACTCAACTCAACGAGTTCGGATGCCCAAATATTCGAATTTATTCCTAAAGTTCAACAGGACTTTCCTCGTTCGTACTCCTTTACCATTCTCCTTGGAATACCAATGACGATACTTCGGTAGTCTTTCACATTTTTCACATAATTCATAAAATTTTTGCATGTTGTCCAACAATGATCACAAAGCATAGAATTGCATGATAACAATCATAATATCGTATAAATAGCATTAAATGATTTAAAATAACGGTTATATTACAATATTTACATATGAACTTACCTTGATACAAAATGAGAATAGTCGAGCCTATTCCTCGTAAACTTTATTTTTCCCCCGATCTCGACTCGAATCTCTTTTCTCTTGATCTATAATACCAAATTAATTTATTTAATACACACATTCATCAAAACAGCCCCTAATACGAATTTTGGCAAAATTACTATTTTGCCCCTAAACTTTCACATATTTACACTTTTGCCCCAAGGCTCGTAAATTAAACCTCATCCTATTTTCTTATGTTTTATGACATGCTGGTCATTTTTCCCTTCTATAGCAACATCAAATTCACACTCGAACATGTACTTATGAATATTAGGTGTTTTTACCGATTATGTCATTTTACTCGTTTTTACGAAAAATCACGTAGCAAAAGTTGTTTAACACAATCTCAAACTTCATATTCTACCATAAAACATCAAAATTCATACATATCATCCATGGGTAAAATTTTAAATATAAACCCTAGCTCAAAATATTGGTAGAAATAGTTAAACCGAGCTATGAGGATTTCAAAAATGTAAAGAACATTAAAAACGGGCATAGAAATCACTTACAATCAAGGCTTAAAAGTGTTGAAACCCTAGTTATGGTGGAGAGTAAAAATTGGCAGCAACTTATGGAGAAGATGATCATTTTTGTGTTATTTTTCCCATTTTATTTCATTTAACATTCAAATGACCAAAATGCCCTTCCTTACTAAACTTTCAAAAATTCAATCCATGTCTAATTTTTGTCCATAAACTTAGAAATTGGTCAAATTGCTATTTAAGACCTCCTAATTAATATTTCAAAGCAATTTCATACTAAAAACTTCTAGAATGCAAGTTTTGTAACTTATTCAATTTAGTCCCTAACTTCAAATTAAGCACTTTATGCATAGAATTTCTTCACAAAATTTTCACACAATCATGCAATCATATCATAGACCTCAAAATAATCATAAAATAATTATTTCTATCTCGAATTTGTGGTCCCGAAACTATTATTCCGATTAGGCCCTAATTCGGAATATCACACATTAAATTAGTTCTCAAAATCACAGAGCAACAAAATAAAAACTGTCCATTCATGTTCGAACGTGCACTTTTTCTATTCAAATCTCTTCATACCCTCTCATTCAGCTTTCAGGCTTTCCTGTTGAATTTTCTGATAAAGCAGCATGAATGGGAGCTTTTATCTCTCTTAAGAATGAGCTTTATTGGATAGAACAGAATGAAAGGAAGCCAAAAAGCTGAGAGTCATTTTGCATGCCTTACTTATTTTCTTCTAATTCTTCCAAAAACTTCTATTCAATAAGCAGCTAACTTAAGATTCATGATGGCATGGTTCAAGATAATTAAAGCACAAAGGTAAAGTCTTATTCATTTTGTGGAAATTGTGCTGGGGGAAAGGTCTTTGCTGTTGTTGGTTTAGTCCCAAAGGAGTAAAGAAAGAAAACTAAAGATGGAACACATACGAAAAGATATTATTAATGCTACTAGGCAGAACAACATAAATGGGAGAAACAAAGATCATACCGAGCAAAGGAAAATTTGCAATTGGTAGATTAAAAAGAAAAAAACATAAGATTCAACTACCGAAAGTACCTAAAATTACTCAAGTAACAAGTTTACCAACCTAGTTACGATATCGTAAGACTCAACATACAAAATAGCAACGAAATAACTTTCAAGCTGAGCTGGAGAAAATGGATGCTTGACCATGTATTTACTAAAGTTCCCATCTGAGACCTACACACAAAAATAAACATAACTGTACATAGAGTAATATATACTCAATAGTACTAACATAATTTAAATTCAATTATAAACATAATAAAATTGAATAAACAAATAAGTAAGGAGATTGAATATATTATTAACATGCATGAAATTAATTAATATTAACATGTATGAAATTAAATTTTTAACATAGTCTAATTTCTAGCAACTTGTTTTAAGAAATCAAATTTCTCAATTTCAATTGAAGTAATTTGCTTCAATTTGATCCTCGATTTCAATTCTAATCTCACCTAAGCTAATCCAAGTTCTAGTTACTACTCTCTAACCCGGATTTCTCTTACCCGAATTTTCTAAACTCGTATTTTCTTTTCTTCCTCTTAATCATGTGATTTTTTTTATTCTTTTCTTTTTCCTACATCTAGTCCTGACTTTGAGGTATGACAGTTTCTAAATATATTTAAAGAGAAAACTAACTTGCTTACCTTTCATATATTTTGAAAAATAATTGATTTCGAAAAAATTGGGTACCTATATCAAAACATTAAAATAACAACATTCATTTAATATGAATTTAAAAAACAATTTTGCAATGATAATATAATTTTTCTATATTCCTTACCTGATATTAGTGGTACTTGCATAAAGGATTAAACCTTCAAATAGATGAAGATAAAGTTCTGGCAGTAGCCTACTCAACTCATTCTCAATGTTAATGATGCTAATCTAAAAAATAAACAATTTAAGTAAAAGTTAATAACAAAAGTAAATAGAATATCATAATAAAAAAATATTGAAATGAAGGTAAACATTAGAGCAGTACCTACTACAGAGGCATAGGAACTGATTGAGTAACTATATTTTTGATGCTCGAATATAGAATTTAGCACCGGATCAACATCCAATTATATGAATATTTATTTCTCAAGTTATATAGGTAACTGTTAAGACGTGATCTCCTAATCTCTCCACGCTTCATGATGTGATCCAGATTTATAATAAAATGGAGCTTATCAACAAGTCTCCAAAATAAAGGCGCAGCCAGTAGAAACGCGGGACTCATGGATTTCCTATCCATTTGGACACAGCCAAATAAGTAAACAAAAAAAATTATGAAATTAATAAAGTAGAACATATGAGTTATCCAACTTTAAAATAAATATATGATAGATAACTTACAAGTTTCGAAAATGGAGCAGGGTAAGAAAACATGATAGCTCATTCCGTATATTGAAATTCTGATAATTTTGGATAATAGATCCGAATGGCATATTGACAATGTAGTTCATCTAATATTTTAACTAATCAATATCACATTCCATTGGTTGGTCGGATGCATTTAAATTGGGTAAAAACTTTACCCTCTTACAGAAATTAGTGATGAATATAGACCTTATCAGATCTTAAGTGTAAATACTCTTATTACTTTTAGCCCATATACAAGCTGTATCCTTTAAGATGTTACTGAAATCCTCACTAATGTAACTGAACTATTCATGCTCATTTCAGTTATTACTTTCCCATCTCTCCATCTTTTCTCTAAAATATGTTACAATATTTTTAGAATATTCTATTGCAACCAACTATTCATCTTAATACCATACAAGATGATAGCAACATAATATTCGATCATTGTAATGCTCCACTAAATGTGTGTATAGTTCCAAAGCTTTCTCTTTTATCTTTAAACAGCAAGAAAGTAGATCTAATTTCTTATCCTGAAATCTTTAGCACTCCAAAATACACACTATCATCCCGTTCTATAATATCCAACATAGCTATTGCAAACCAAAAATAAAAATTAAACTAACATAGGAGACAATGATCAAATGAAGAATTAACCATGGGAATATCCTATAACCATACAAATTTCCACAATATCATCTCCATTTAAAAAATTAGCAGACAAGGCAACTGCTAAAGTAAATAAGTCTAAACATAATCGCCTTTAGACCTTATTTAAGAATACTTCTCAAAAATACTTTTAAGACACAAAAAAACACTTTTGAAACAAAAATATTTCTAAACAAGTTACTTTTTGAAAGAAAAAATGCTTCTCCTTAAATCAAAAATGTTATTTTTAAATCACTTTTAACAAACATTCTTAAACTACACCTTAGTTCAATTAGCCGAGCATATTCATTTGAATCAATTTTAGATCTCATCCTGTTTATTTTTCTTTTGTGATTTACTTTAATTTTTAATTATGGATATCTATTTTTGTTAAAAAAATAATTTTGTGGTGAGTTCAGTACATATAATTGATAATTATAAAATTTATATTAAACCAATTAATGCATTTGAGACTTAGCCATCCACCCCACAAAACAACTCCATCATGGTCCCTAGCCACAAAGCCCTCCCTCCCCTCCCCTCCCCTCCGCTTAATTATTAAACCACTTATCATACAAATAAAAGTCAACATTCTTAATTTATGATATATTACTCCTAGAGCTGAGTTGAGTAAGAAAATTGAAAATATATTTGAATTATAATGTTGGGTTTATTTTAAATTTGTGTGATTATTATTTAAATTTATTCAGTTTGATTTGATTTTTAATTTATAAAATAAAATAAAATTACTATTATCCGAACCGAGCATTACTTTTTATTTAAATTATAATTTTTTATAATATAAAAATATTTTTATACACAAACTAGTACCAATAACTATTTTTAAAAATATTTTTAAAAATCAATAAACCGAAACCATCTGAAGCAATAAAATTCGATTTGTTGGGTTGAATTACTTCAATTACCTTTGAATGGAACTGTTAGTACTGTAATTATTCAAAGGTAAAACTTTAGTTGATGGTAAAAGGAATAATGGGCTCACTTTGAACCCATCCAAGTAGCTTTCAGCCATCTGATTTCCATGGTGCCGAGTGATGACTTCGTAGATTAAGAAGAATCAAGGGAGATCACTTTGAACTGATTAGACAGCATTTTGATACTAAAGATGATGTTATTTTAACGAAAGCGTTTTTGGAGAAAAGCTTCCAAGAGATAGTTATCTTCAGTCCAATCATGAGATGGAGGATCTTTGAGGCACACAATTGATAAATCTTGCATACTCATAAGACGGATACCATCTGAAGATGATTGGTAGAAAGTAAATATTGATGATGCAGTTTGTCAGAGGTCTGGGCATGCTTCAAGTGGTGGACTAATACGTGATCATCATGAGTTTTGGGTTGCTGGTTTCTCAAAAAATATTGATTGTTGTTCGGTAATTAGGGCTGAACTCATGGGGTGCAACTAGAAAGGGTCTAAATAGCAGAGAATTTCAGTCTAAAGCCAGTGATATTTGAGATGGATATTATTGAAGTTATACAAGTGATCCAAGTAAATGGAGACGAGCAATATTATTCAGTTGTGACACGAGCAATTAAGGATCTACTTTAATGTCCTTGGATGGTTCAAATGTCACATATCTTTAGAGAAGACAACAGGATAGTTGATGGCTTGGCAACACCATCATTCTCAAGACCTTTGAGTAGATTTATATTTATGCAACCATTATATGAAAATTTTCAATTACTCCATAATGATTATTTTAGAGTGATTTGGACTTATATAATTTAATTTTAACAAAATCCATCTTTTAAATAAAAATTAAAATAAAAATGCTAATCTTCCGTCACAAATAATATGCTAAAATAAAAAAATACTTTAGTATAAAATATATAGAATTATAATCCATCTATATAATTGGAATTAGAATTAATGAAAAAGCTAACCTGCTAATAACAATAGACGACGTCTATTCCTGATCTCATCTTAATTAGTTGGGCTTTGAGTTTTTAGAAAATGTGATTATGTGGATCTTTTGTGATAAATTGAATTTTAATTTAATTTTTAGATTAAAATTAATCTGGTATGCACCTTCCTACTCATATCTTCATGAACCATATGCAAAATATTATCTGGTGACTCACCATTGCAATGTGATCAAATTTCATCTTAATTTTTGAGGGCCAAAACAAAGTTTCATTATTTTGAGATTAAGGACTGAATTGAATATTTATTTTGAATTTTAGTGGTTAATTGGAAATTTTTAGGAGGGATGAATTTTTAAATGTCACGTATGAGTTTTCAAGCTGCAAAAAAATTAAAATTAATAAATGATTTATTTTTAAGTTAATTAATTATTAATTTAGTTGTTATATTAAAAGAGATGGCTCATTCTTTTCATAATTAATAGTTGGTCTAAGGTTTCAAATCATTTCATGTCCAAGTCAAGAGGCGGAAAATATTCAAAACATTCTTAAGTAGTCCAATTTCATGTATGGAGAATATAACATAATGCTTAAAACTACTCATAGTTCATTCTCAACCATAAATAAAAAGATAAAGTACTTCAATGCACTTGAACCCAGATCCTCATGTATTGGCAACAATACTCGTACCAATCGAACTAAGACTCAATCAATTATTATATTAATAAATTTTGTAAAAAATATTCAATAATGAATATAAGTAGAGTGATAATAAGGTTGTAAAAGTACGATTAAGAGTGATATCAATTCTAAGTGCTTATATTTCTTGGAAAGCCGAATCTAAATATTTGCACTAGCCACAGAGGAAGAAAGACACCAAATTTGAAGTAAATTAGCAGCCAAGCAATAAACTTAGTTTCATGTGTGTGTATATATATCTCCATTTGATTTTCATTTCTTTGTGAAGTTTGGCACAACCATGCATTACTGAGATAATAATGAAAGGTGGAAAATGAATTAATAATGAACTTGTATACTTATAAAAGCTCTATATGCTCATATTATAATCAAGACGATAGAATTTCCTTTAATTTACTACAATGCTATTTACTACACATTGAAATCGGCTGGGATCCTTGCATTAGATACTAACATCCGGTAACATGACCGAAGGTGAACCACAGACAAATGACAATCCCCAATTCTGAACTTCCGGACAGGGTATATTATCTTCTTTAGAATTCCCTAACATCATTTCTACAAATTCCAGGCAATAAATATCATAAATTGCATCCGACATCGTGCTTGATTCACCTATATGTCAAGTACCAGACAACTAACAAGTTCAGCAGAGCCGAAATCTCTGGCGGCAATAACCTTCCAGTTAACTGTTTCTGATTCGGTAAGTGAATCAGGAACTCGGCTTAAGGAACTATCTGAAAAATAAGTCGAGCTTGACAGCAAAGGACTGAACTTATGCTGTGGCTCAGCCTGGAGAACGGCAATGTCATGATTGGGATCTTTCGTGATGACATGAAGCCTTCCATGAAATCCAGCAAGTAAAAACGGAGATTCCGAATTAGAAAAATCATTAATAGGGACATTTCCAATGACAACCTTCCAAGCATCATCGGTTTGATCATACACCTTTATTTTACCCCTATCCAATGAGCCGGAAGCATCACAAGCATATAATTGACCATCAAGCACAACACTCAACTTTGTACCTGCTTGCTTTGAAGGCCAGCCCTCTCCCATGCCACTTGGCATATCACCCCATGAATTTGTTTCAGGATCATAAATCTCACCCCCGGCATCAACGATGAAGGGCCATGAATATAAACTCTGAGCTACACATAACCTACCCATATATGAAGTCATTCCAGTGGCAATAGGCTTCAACACGTCAGCCAAAAAGGCATTAGGTAACTCATGAGCTCTTGAACATGGCATACTTGGGACTTGGGACCAAGTACTGGTGTGGGGATCGAAAACTTCAGCAGACTGAAGAGGAGTCAATCCACCTCGGCCTTGACTAACTCCTCCTACAACGTATAACTTATCATTTAAAATGCTCGTCTTACAGTAGGCCCTACCTATTGACATAGGAGTCATTTCGCTCCAGGCATTTAGAATTGGATTGTACCGCCAGACATTTTTCATGGTAGAAACTCTAGAGAATCCCCCTAGCACATAAAGACATCCATCGACAGTACCAATGCCACAACCACAAAATGGTGCATGATCCGATCCATCCTTCTGCCCAAGCCAGCTTTTTATAAATTCAGCAACTTTGATGCTAGGTCCCACCATGTTCCATAAACTCTTCCGGGATTCTCCTTCAAAAACGGCACTCGGAATTGATGGCAGCCTCTGCCATTTCCTTGACAAAGGGTCCAAACCATACCATAGAGGCTTTTCCTCGTCAAGTTTAGTTAACACATATAACCACTCCTCTGTCTTTCCAAGTTCTTTTCTCAAATTAAACAATTGAGGGCTCATAACAGTCGCCTTCCACTTCTGTGACAACAACCTTAAATTGAAGTAGTGAATTCTAGGAAGTCGAGCAAGGATCTGCAATGACAGCTCATCAGGAAGACAAGGAATCAATCTTGAGTTATCTTCATTCAAGCATGAGGACTTATTTTTCTTGCACGTTCCACTTTGTGAGACCTCGTTGCAGTCATTTATCGAACTCCTTGGTGCAGCCAAGCTCAGAACAGCCCCCATGAATTTTAGCCTGCTTGCTGCAATGTTGATGTCATTGGACTTCTATTGATCAATGAAAATGTTACAGATGAAAGAACCGAAGTAAAACTATAAGATGCAATGCTCATTATTAGACCCAACAAATGCATCTTCAGGCCATTCTTTGACTTTCAGCTAGCACAAACTTAACATAAATCAAAAGGAAACACCCTTTACTCCTCTTTCTTCTCCTAAAAGCCAAGCCAAAGTCTATGAAATTCGATTCAACTATTCCCCCAACCTCTAAAGTCTCTACCCCCAAAAGAAAGGAAGACAATATAATTAAACTAACATAGCATTGGACTAAATAATTCATTTAAACCAATTTCCCTGCAATTGTGTTCAAAGATTAATCCCCATCACCTCCCCCCCCAAAAAAAAAAATTACATAGAAAACACTGCAAAAAAAGAAAAAAGAAAAAAGAAGACCTTCTTCCCCAATTTACATCACCCATCAATACAAAGAAGAAAGATATATAACACTTCTAACTCAATTTCAGATCAACCCACCTAATGATCATAAAACTTTCACTGCTAATCATACTGTTAATTTTTCCCAAACTCAACCATTCTACTTCAACGTCATCAACAGATAATTAGTGAAAGAAACAGAAAATTTTTACAAAATAAAATCAAATGCAAGAAAAAAAAACCATAATTCAGAATTTTAAAAGAATTGAAGGAGAAACTGCATGAATTTCAGGTGCATTTACTCGGATCTTTAACTGGAACAAAAATAAATAAAGAAAGGAAGGGTTGAGTGAAAAATTACCTAACACTCAGAAAATAGTAACATCCAAATTAGCAAGTGAAGCGATCTATCAAACCCAAAAGCGAATTTTGTTGGGACACTGTGTTTGCAATTCTAAATACTAAATTGCAGTTCATTTCTGGCTGCTCGAAATACATATAAATAATAAACAGAATCAGCAAAAAATAAAATAAAAATTTTAGGCAGACCGATCATGATAAAATAATAACAATAACGTTTGTTTACGCTTTGCCACGTTTACAAACAATGCCGACGTGTATCACAAAAATCAGGATTTTTTTTATTTTTTCCTCATTTCTTTATTAGTCAACGTGTAAATTAATTATATTTTATTATTCTTACATGTGACATCTCATTAATGGTTGTTGTTAAAGTTGTGTTTTCACATTACGAGGTTCTTTTCGTTTAGGCCCATAAATCTTTATGGGCTCATTAGGCCCAGGATTAGTTTCACCCCTTTCATTTTCATCTTTAAATTTTCGGATTTAAAATAAAAAATGGAATTCTAGAATTGGTTAAAATGTGATGTTACTTCTTATACTTTGACAAAATTTGAGATTTAGTCCTTGTTCTTTATAAGTTAAAAATTCAATGTCAGACTTTTTCAATTTGAAATTCGAGTTCAATCATTATCGTCATTGGTAATTTTTATCAAATTGTTTTGCTCGGTACAAAGGAAAGAAAATTAGAAAGATGGAAAATTGAAGGATTGGAAAACTATAAGGATGAAAAATATAAATTTTCTTTCCATAAGTGTGCTTGGTAGGATAGATGGAAAAATAGAAAAAAAAATACAATTTTCTTTCTCTCTGTTATTTGGTAGAGTTGAAAAGTAAAAGAAAAGAAATTAAAACAATTGAAAAATATTTAATTTGAACTAACATACACTTGTCTCTCATTTTCTTTCCTTTCATAGTTCCAATTTGAAAGAATTGATTTTTATGTATTAAGACGAAAAATTATCACTCTTATTTTCTTTCTTCTCACTTTTCTTCCTGTAACACCCCTATCCCGTATTTGTTGCCGAAATAGGGTTTCGAGGCATTATTAGAATTTACATATCATTTAACAAAAAATTTCAATTAAATACTTACTGATTCAATGCATCATATAAATAAACATATTACCGTTCAATCAATAACTTGGCACTTGTCTAAGTATCAAACAACAACATTGTTAGTATACTTGTACATATTTCATAAAATTTCAACATTGATATACCTATTTTCTCGACATATCACACTTAAGTTTAATAATGATTCTTAATTTACATAATTTCCTTCTATTAACATATCAAAGATAATCATATATGTACATGTCAAAATATATTATTCTCTTACCATTTCTTCATAAGCATATATCATTCATTTAGTTATATAAATATTTCATACACCATCATTTCCATATATCTTATGTATATTTATTTCGGTAATTGTTCATGTTAAGCTTAACATAAATTAAATTCCATGTACCTATATTTATTTCATTTATCTATCTTCTTAATTGTTTCATACAACTATTTTGTACATATATTTTCATATGACCAATTCTTGTAAAAATTTCACACAACCATTTTGTATAACCAATTCATATAACCATTCATATAACCATCTGTATAACCATTAGTTGTTCAACAGATGTCTTGGCATCTCTCATCCACGATCTTATTTATCTTCGACATGATGCCATAGTGTCTTTCAACTATGGTCTTACTCAGTTTCTATCATGTTGCCATGGTATCTTTCGACCATGGTCTTATTCATTTCATGTCACGTTGCCATGGTATCTTTCAACCATGGTCTTACACATTTCATTTCAAAAAGCACACTCCCGCGAACCTCATCCTTACAGTGAGATTACTAGTTCAGGCTAAATCCCCTGTAATATAAACTCATAGAGTATTTTAGGATTACCAGTCCAAGCTAAATCCCCTGCAATGACAATTACTCTAATGAGCTTGGATCTGAATTACCAGTCCAGGCTAAATTCAGACCCTAATTCGGATTACTCGTCCGGGCTAAATTCATTTTACACATACTCTTCGAGAGGGCTATATCAGGATAGGATCAACCGCCCGGGCTAGATCCTTTTTACCATCAATTCATTTTTTAGATATCCATCGAATTTTCCTTTCATTCAATCGGGACTTCTTCCCCTTTTTATCAAATATATCAATGTTTCATCAATTTTCATTCCAGGAATATTTAAATCATGTTCACATCAATAACATACATTTAAAGCATTTAAGAATATAATTCAAGTTACACGAACTTTCCTGGCTAAATTGTAGAGATACCAAGATTCAAGGGCATTTTGGTAAATTTTTCATTTTCCCCAATTTTCACCCAATCTTGATCCAAATTAATAATTTCATTCAATTTATTAATTTAATCAATAAAACAATTCATTTCCTTTAATTTGATCATTTTTGATATTTTTAAAATTTTCTGTCAAATCATATACAGGTCGCTTGTTTAAAAAAAAAAGGTACTTCATCGGACAACTTACTGTACATTCGTAGTTGCTATATTTCATCCAGGTAACATATAACAGCTTGACCTTTTATAAAAGTGCCCCTACAATTTTTCTTTTATTCAATTTAGTCCCTGGGTCTAAAATATGCAAATTAACCATACTAGCTGAATATTCATATATATTTTCTTCCTCCTCCTCTCCATTGCACATCCTTAATGTATATAACATGCTTATAAGTAACATTATCTATAATTTCACTATTTACTTATATGTATACTCAAAGTTGTCCATCCATGTTATAGTTAATAAATTATTTTTATCTTAAGATACAGAACTCCAAATTAAGATCCATTAATTTTCCCTGAAACTAGACTCACATATCTTCTTACCATAAAATTTTCAGAATTTTTGGTTTAGCCAATAAGTAGATTTTATTCTTTAAATTTACCCTTGTTCTGCTGTCTAACAATTCTGACCCTTCTTCGCTAAGAATTAATTATCTCCTCGTACGAGATTCAGATGATGTTACTGCTTATTTCTCTTGAAAATAGACTCATTAAAGATTTTAAACATATAAATTTAAGTCCTTAATTATTTTTCTCCAATTTTTTATGATTTTCCAAATTTAGAATAGGGGAACCCGAAATCATTCTGACATTATCTCACAAAATTTATTATATCTCATAATTCACAATTCCATTTCTTACACTGTTTCTTCTATAAGAAACTAGACTCAATAAGCTTTAATTCCATTTTTTCATCCTCTAATTCGATTTTCACAATTTATGGTGATTTTTCAAAGTTAGCCTACTGCTGCTGTCCAAAACTGTTTTAGTGCAAGATGTTTATTTACCATGTTTACAACACCCTTATTTTCTTTCTCTACACTATTTCTCATCACTTTCTCTTAGTTTCTCTTCACCAACATGTCAAGAACATAGGTCCATATATAAGAAAACTCTACATTAGTATCAATTCCATGCTTTTTAATAATATCAAACTTAAAAATATATTGAAATCTTGATGTTCTTACCTTTTCTTATTGATTTCAACCTTTAACTTGATTTTTCTCTCTCCTCCAGCTTCTATTTCTTGAATTCAACTTGATATTCTAGCTCCCCATAGTCTCCTTATTATCTTTCTCTCTTGATGCTATGGAAATTCTTTTGATTTCTAAGTAAAATGGTGAATTTTTGGTGGAAGAACCAAATTGTAAGGAAAGAAAAACTTCTTCTTTTCTTCTTCTTCTTCTTCTCACATTAGTTGCATAAGAAAGGTGGTCATCTTCCTCTTTCTTGCCTTACATATATATATATATATTAAATAAAATAATAAAATAATAATAAAATATCATTTAAAAATCAATTTAAAGTATTAATAGACTAATATTTATTTATTTAATTTATCTAAAATATCTCCAACATCATCATTATCTCTAGATTTCTCTCTCTTTCTAATTGACCATATTGCCCTTGATTAGCTTTTAAAATTCCATCCTTGAGTCATCATTTAATTTGGTAAAATTACAATTTAGTCTCTCATAATTCTTCACCTATCCAATTTGGTCCTAATTCATCCATTTTCCTTTGGTTTCTAGATCATTCCACCCTTGAAATATTTGCACTATTGATCCTTAAACTTTTTCATATTTACACTTTAACTCCTCAAGTTTTGAATATTTACTCTTGTGCAACAAAACTTTTCACACTTTTACAAGTTAGTCCTTTCCTGAATCAAGATATCATAATTTACTTCCCAATGTTTTCATAACTCAAAACTTCCCTTTTTATCACTTATTTCCTTATTTTTCTATATCAAGGATAATATCTTACTATAGAAATTTTTAAGGTATTACACTTCCGAACCAATTACGCTCAAAATTTATTTTCTTTCCAGTTTTTCACTCCCTTCTCCCATCCCTTCACGTTTTCACCAATCAAACACACCCTAAGAGTTAACGCCTTCTTTTCACAAAAAGAAATATGCATAAATTTCTTTAAAAAAAAACTTGCTTGACAACACAATCGCCTTGCCCACACTTCTTATCTCAAAAAATGCCACTTTCTAATTTTCCTTTTGACGGGACAAGTGCTGTATATAATATTAACTAGAGGTGATCATGGGTTGGACCGAGTTCAACCCAAGCCTTAATAGAATTTTAGGCTCGTTTTCCAGGCCCTAGCTTGGTTTGGCCCGAAAAATGGGCCTAAAATTTTTCCTAAGCCCGGCCCTTCAATATTATTTTTTTATTAAAACAAATTTAAAAATATAACACATCAAATACACTAAAAACATTAAAATAAATGTTTCCTAACAAATTAAAAATAAATTTAAAAATTATTTATATGTAAATAACACTAAGATAGGTGCAACTTAGCAAGCAAATACCTTTAAAATAGTAGCAAAATTAACAATAAAATAAGAGTTATACGATATCTAAAAAATAACAACAAAATAGTAGCAATATAATAGCAAAATGACACCAAAGCAGTGACAAAATAACAGCAAAAATAGTGACAACAACAAAAAGCAATAGAGATTTTTTTTTTGCAAATTTGGGCCGGGTTCAAGACAAAAAATTTTTTTTTGCCCAAATCTATTTTTCGAACCTATATTTTTACCCAAACTCTCTCATTTTTTGAACGGACGTTGGAGCTAAGCCGAGCCATAATAAGTTCTAATATCAACCCTATTATATCAATTCACCTTATAACCACCCACTTCTTAGCTCTTTCTCCCAAGGCTATTTCCTCTCCGTCTTTCTCCCATCTTCTTCTTCATGAGAAAACCCATTTTTCTCCATATTAAAGTTACCCATATCATTTGACTCTTTGTCCTGTTCTAAACACAGTGAATTGACCAATTCATCCATCAACCAAAATTTGCATCATTACTAAAGAAAGAAAAAACAAATATACTTTAAAATTCAAATTATTTATTGTTGTGTTTGAAAAGTAATGACATAAACCAAACTTGGTTTATCAATTTTGAATACTACATAAAACCAATTTTAAGCATATCATACATGTGTCATCATTAAATGGCCACAAAATAATAATAATAAAGTAAGTTAAAAGCATTGAAAATATGTCTATTTGAGTTGGATTGTATCAATTTTGAAACAAATCCAAAGAAGTAGTAACGGATTTTACTGGATGTTTGGTCTACCTTAATACATGAATATAATATATGTCTAGACTTGAAATATGCATGCAAAATATTATTCAATTGGGCACATGTTCTTCCAAAATTTTACAAAAAATAATTCCTCTTTCTTACGAATGATCATCCATTTTAAATCATTTTTCCCTCTTACGAAGATAATGATATTTATTTTGTTTTATTAAAAAAAATCTGTTTTTTACGTGAAAATTTTAAAGATGCATCTATTATAAACCATTCATACATTAAAATTATCCATAGAAAGCCAATGACTCAAAATAAGCACTTAAGAATATAATCTAATTAGATGCCCTGAAGTTGATACTACGATATATTTTTATTAAAATAATATAAAATAAAAATTTAATTACTAAAAATAATATAATCGACATCAAATTCTCATTTCAAATGACGATTTAAATATTTTTAGATAGTATTTCAAAAGTCACCTATTAATTGGATATAGATGTAATTATTTATAATTATATAAGGATGACATATTTGAGTGACTATTTTAATTGGTCAATCCTATTGAATTGTGTGTAAATAGAGTATCCCATAAGGATGACATATTTGAGTAACTATTTTAATTGGTCAGTCCCATTGAATTGTGTGTAAATAGAGTATCTCAATTACACGAGAATTATGACGTAATTATATTTTGTCAATCAAATATGTCCATGGTATTAATTCTTTGCAAGTTAATATCGGTAATACAAAAGAAAAGGGTAATCCCACGTTGATTAGACATAAACTTCTAAGAGGGTTTCTATATAGACTTGTCTTTTTCTTTATTGAGTAATTAGAGCTAAAGGCTTAACATGTGTTGTCATCGTATGATTTGACTTGATTTTTGTTAGCGCATAAATACATACTGCACATGTTTATTTTTAGATAAAACTTCTGATTTTTGACTCTTACACTAGTTTTAGAAAACTGTCACTTGTTGTTTTGCCTTTTTGCCCTTGCTTTTTTTTTTTACTTTACCCTTCCAAAAACTGAATAAATGGGTGGGGGCGGGGGGTCAATTCTCTCATTTTTCAAAACATAGAAAACATAGTTCTCTCATTCCTCCCGTTCTTGCTCTCTAAAATTTCGATATTTTACTAAATTACATTAGTGTGATATTCTATTTAGGAGATTGAGTTTTAAGCGAGATCATTTATGACCCATCCAATTTTTCATGGGAATTGAACTTATTGTGGTTTACCCGATTTTCTTTCAATTTATTTATCGATTCTTTTGAGAAGAGCAATTCCAATTGTTGTTCCACCTGCTCTATTTGGGGGTACAAATATAAAAGTACTATATTAACCTTGGGGGCAACGTCCGTTACTTGATTATACCAATCAGGACGAATTTGCTTCTAAGATAGTGGTTCTTCCACGATATAGTGTTTACTTCATTTTTATTCACGTTCTATGCAATAGTATTATTTTCAACAGTTAAACTATGTCATAAGCCCTTATACTTTTCATAAATTTAGAATTTAGTTCATGTATTTTTATTTTTAGGAATTTAGTCTCTTTATTTTAAAATTTTAAACTTAATTGTTAATATTGTTTAAACTATTTTGTTAAATTCAAGTTCATTACAACATTATTTTTTAGGTACATGACTACCAAATTAATATATAGTTTTTTATTTTAAAATATTACACCAATAAATTTGACAAAAAAATTTCAACATTTATGATAGATCTAAATTTTAAAATCTAAAAAATAAAAAATTAAAATTCTCAAAATAAAAATATAAAAACTAAAATCTAAATTTATAAAAATATAAAAATTATAACATATATTAACCTTCTTTTTAATTCCAATATAATATAATTACTACCTAATAATTATATTTTCAATCCATCATTCCGAATAATTTTATACAAATCCTTCTAGATATGGAATTCACCTTTAAAAGCTGAAACAAGAAACCCAATCTTTTCACCGGTCTATTTACAGTAATAACAAGGAATAATGTAGTAGTGACCGATGATAGTGGCAATGGTAATTGGCAAAGTTTAACTCTAACATAAATAAAGGAGTTGACTTGTGGCATTGGTAGACGCACCACCCAGCTGCGGACAATGACAATTAAAAGGTTAAAGGGGTTTTTGGCAGTGAAATGCTAAAGGTTAAGGCAGAGGCCCTGCAAGCCCAATCATGAGAACTGACACGCATTCACTAAATACATATTGGGAGGTAGCTGTACTTCACACACACATATATATATTTAGTATTTGTTCTTTTTTACCTGCTTATCTACATTCTACTATATGATGATAATACTTAGTACTTTGGTACTTTGGTCCCCTTTGGAAATTGTTCCATCTTGGCTACTTGAGCCTCTCATTTCTGATTCATCCTCGATTTTTCTGCAAACTGGTAGCACCAGTGGCAGTGACAGTGCCACTGCAAGTTTTCTTTTTGAGGGGCGTGACCATCGTGAAACACAACTAGATTTTTCTTCTTTCTTTCATATGCTTGCTTGGGGACAAGGAGGAGAAAAATATCTGGCTCAGGTTTTTTCTTATTTCTGAAAACGATTGATGTTTGATGAAAATGATGCTTGAGATGTGATCATAATGAATGGTGATGCTTTGGGAAATGAAAACTGAACCATTTTTTTCTCAGTTAATTTAGTAAAAATCTTTAATAAATAAATTAATTAATTACTTCCTATTAGTATTATGAATTTTTATATTAAAAATTTATTTATTTAAAAATTAATTTAATTAATCGTTATACATTAAATTAAAATAAATTAATTATACTGTTAAAAATTTTATTTGCTTTTATTATTAACTAATTTTTATATTTTAACATGAGATACACATGAGATATACATAACATGCTATATATCACTATATGATTATTTTATTAGCCACATTAATTTTTAACTGTATAAATAAATAAATTTTAAAAGAAAAATAATTTACTTTTGATCGAACATATTAAAATAAACAACTATTTTGTAAGGATTCCAGCATGCATCATCTGTTTCATATAAGAAATTTTGACATATGATGAAGGGTCAAGTCTAAAAAAACTAGAGAAGAGTGCAAATTGTAAATCAAAATGGACAAAGTTTAGCAATGGTACCACTAATAATTGAAAATGAGTTGGGGGTAAAGCTAAAATTGTGCAAAGTGCTCGTATTAACCCATTCCTCTTCCCATCAAAATGCACCTTTCCATGTGATATGTTGTGCTGGTTTTATATCCCAATAATACCATATCCTTTCTTTTGCAAAATATAATGGAAAAAAATGGTAAGGAAATAGCAACATTTAGCATGGAATAAGCTAGACATTATCACAATGACCAGCTAGATAAACCCAAGAAAGAAAAAGGAAATATGGAATAAGCAATTATCCCTAATAAATGAAATATCTATCGGAAACCCTAACAATTATCATATCGTAATACCCTTTGAAAGCCTCTAAAATCTAATGCCACTAACCTTAAAAAGGGTATGAAAAGGACAACTCACTCTTTTTATCACACCAATGAAGATGACCACCCAAATAGAAGAAAGTAGGAGGGAAAATAAGAAAAAGAGAAAAATGGGTTTCTAAGGCTGTTGAATCGTACATATTTCCATTTATCCAATAAAAGCGACACCTCATTTTTTACCCTTAAAAGAGTTTATTATTTTGGGTAACTAAGCTAAGAGTGAACTGGCCTGATTGCTGGCAAACCCAGAAAACATGTGGGACTTGTTCTTACACTGCTGTAGTTCATGCACTTCCCTCCATTTGCTGCTATCCCATTATCATTATTATCACCAATTGGATATTTCACCATTGATTCTTCACTCTCATTATTGTCTTTAATCGAAGTTTCAACAACAACATTACCTTGATCATCCTCTTCCTTTGCTTCTTCTTCTTCTTCTTCTTCTACATCCTTCGCTTCTTCTTCTTCTTCTTCTACATCTGTATCATTATCCTCATTATCCAAGGGAATAAGATGCAATGTTAAACGACCATTGGATCGATGAGCCCGGAAATATTCATGGTGTTTAACCTTCTCTTCTCTAAGAATCAACCGTCCGTCATTAGTGTAATACCTTTGAAGCACCCAAGGCATATGAGGTGGTTGATTCTCGGTGCGAGCAAGCGACGGTATCGGCGGAGGGAACTCCTTCTTACACCGCTGTCCTCGCTTCACACGGATTTCACGGCAGACACGGCCGCCGTCACCACCACCACCACCACCACTGCAAACCTGGTCGTTGTTATAGAGATCAAAGCAGCTTTCCATACCAATGTAATCACCAATGACCCAAGAAGCCGCCGATTCAGAAACGAAGCTTGAAGTCATCATACAAAAATTGCAATGCTTCTCAGTTTGGTTCTTCTTTGGACATATGGTTAAGGCTTCAATACCAAACTGCATATCAAATGAAAAAACAGAGGATTTGGGTTTTAGGGTTTTTTTTCCTTCTTCTTTCAAAGGAAATAAAACTAGAATTTCATGAAGACTGAGAGGAAAAAGCAATGAAATATAAAAAAAAGACACATATTGAAGAATGGGAAAGAGATGACAGCTAATATTTATGCGACAATCAAGATTGGGCTATAGATATGGCATAGACCTAGATTTTTACCAAATATTCAATCAATGTATATTTGGTATAATTTGATATACAGTCAGAAAATTAGAGATAATATATTATCTATTTCATAATGCATATAATTAATTAATATTAAACTATAATTTGTGTTTAATTACATTAAAATATAATTTTCTTTGTAATTCAGCAAAGATAACGTATAAAAGTTAAAATAATAATTGATATTTACAATTTACAACCATCAATTAGATGGATCCATAAATATAACAAATTTATGGAATATTTGAATATCTTTTGGGGGGTTATCATTGAAGAGAAAGAGATTCGTGGTACACGTGGACGTCATGTTTACACGCGTGATGCCAATAGATTTTGCACCTCTTCCTGCCTTTTCACCACTCATATTCACATAATACAGAAAGCTATTCTTTTAGTAGCATAGCTCTCTTGTAATAAACAACATATCAAATGTATATTTCAATTAGTTGAAGCAATATTTTAAAAAAAATCCAATGCATAAAATGACTTTAAAAAACCCGATTGGTCAATAGATGATATTAATTTTATTCAAACTTATCAAATAATTTAGACAAATTAATAGAATATTTTGTTTTTCTCTTGTGCCCTCTTCTTTCTTAATTTTTCTCCTTTATTCTTTTCATAATTATTAAGAAAATCATGTAGATAGGCTATTGATACTAAAAGTTTTTATAATTCTCAAGAATAAAAACAATGTCTCAAGTCTAGATTTTGTTTCTTGAAAATTCAAGCAGCAATAACCGTTCTAGTTGTAGAATCTGAAATTTGTATTTGGAAACAAAATAAAACTTGTAGAGCAACTTTTGGGTAAAACAACATGAAATTGTTCGATGTTAGTTTAGATTTTTTAGATTAATTATGCATATATTTTTATAGATTTCTAATAATTTTAGCTTGATATTTAAATTTTTTTACAATTATTGTTAAGAAAATTTTAAAAATATCAAAATGATTTTTTATCCATAGCTCAAGGACTAAATTAGCTATTAACTTTTTGACTTAAAGTGCAACATTACTTTTTAATGAAACTAATAGCCGAGTGACAAAAATGTAACAATTTGATAATATTAATGACTATTTTATAAATTTTAAAATTGATTGACTGAAATATAACTTTAAACAAAATTTAGGTATAATTTTAATTTATCCATAATTTTATTTCGGAGAAACCTTTTAGTAAATCTTTGTCAACCGTTATTTAAATACATGGATTTCAAAAATATAAATTTGAATTTTAAAAATAATGTTGTGAGATAAATTAAATAAAATTACACTTATGATTATTTTTTTAAAAAATACGAATTTTTAAATGTTATTTAATAGTGGATAAAAATAAATTGTAAGCTTTAAAAAATAAAATGTAAAATTTTCATTATGTTAATTTATAAGATTATAAAATTTTAACAGGATCGAAACACAATTTTCTCAAATTTTGGAAGCCTACTCTAATGCGGCCTCTAGTTCAAAGATATAATAAAATATATTGATTTTTGTAATACTTTAAAAAGAAATGGAAAAGTCTGGCCGTAAGTAATTGAAAGATTATTCTAAAAAGATTAAATATCATAATGACGTTTTTGAAAATAATAGCATTAAAAGAGAAATCAAAATTTGGCTTGACGGTCAAGAATGATACAACACGTATCTGTCATGCAAACCAATGCCAGAAACACACTACTTCCCTTTTAAAACTCTTTTAACTTTTAACTATATATGTATATAAAGCTGTTGTTTGCCTTTTGCAGCAATATCTGTCCTGAGACACAATACTCTAATCATTTTATTAGTTAGTACCCATCTAGCAGTCATTAAAATATTCGAAACACAAGAAACATACACCCAAAACGTCATAAGCTAACCATTCTATAATATTTTATGTTTGTTGATTTGATTATCAGGGAAATGAAAGAACAAAGAATGTGGCATTCAAAGACATCAAAGAATGGAGGCTGCTGTTTATCCATTTGGATTCTCTCTAAAGATATCGAAGACCCAAATTCAGTTGCCATTTTTATTTCGTTTTTTAAAAATGATGGGCGAGGTTTAAGGGATTAGGATTGTTCGTAGAATATGAAGATCTCTAACGTTTTAGACATTTAATAGGTTGATTTTCTTTCAAATGATACGATTTTATTTCTCTGTTTGAATGAGAGAAGGTAGTGGAGCAAGGTGGACAGTAGGTTCTGTTTCATCATCCGTTCGTTTTATTATAGTTGTAAATTTTGAAAACAGTTATCATAAATTATTGCTTGCATTTATCCTGTCTTACTCTCTTCAGCTCCAATTTAATTTTTACTAATTATCTTTAAATTTTTAATCTTTCTATACTAAAGTAAATATAATTCTTTAAATTCTTTAAACATAAAAATATATGGATTTTTCAATAATACATTTTACACTTTTATCCTTTTAATACTTATGTATATATATACACACGTATAATACATTCTTACACTTTTATCCTTTTAATACTTATATATATATATATATATATATATATATATGTATATGAGGAAAAGTGATAATTTCATATAATGGAGTGAGGTGAGGAAACAATTACCTTAAACTTCTCCATCCCACTATTCAAATAAAAAACATCCACTTTGTTTCATTCCATCCAACATCAACTTTTCAAAAAAAAAATTTCTCCATTCAAGCGTTTGAGTTTTGCCATCCTTAGTTTGAATTATATAAAAATTTAAAAGAAATGTCAATTGCGTCTTAATTTAATTGGCATCGAGTCTATCAAAATAATTTAGAATATGCATGTAATATCCTCGATCGGGGGAGTTACAATAGTTTGGATATTATTAAAATTAAAAAAAAAAACATTAATGACATTATTAAAGATTTAATCTATTTGAGATAAATTGTAAATTTTTTTTAGCAAATAACATTTAAGGAAGCCTAAGAGAAATTGTCATTTACATATATAACTCCTATTGAGTCATGGAGAAAGGTACTCCAAAGGTGCGTAGGAATATCTATAAACCGTTCTAAAACCAAGTTATGCCCGTGAGCCAGCTTCGTCATACCACATCCACTAGTTGGTTCACCGCTTTATAAATGTACTTGAAAGAGATCTCCCTAAGCCTGCAACACATCGATTTTATATCCCGAACTAGTCGTAGTTTGTTGCTGCATCTCTGATCTATTGTGGTTTGTTGCACTTCCATGGCATTACCACAATCCACCTCAAGACGACGGACACCCAAGCTCTACGCTATAGTAAGCCCTTCGAAAACTCCCTAAAGCTCTGCATCAAGTATAGAGCAAGAACCTAAGAGTTGAGAATAACCCAACATCAAGTTCCTAAACCAATCCCGCAACACACCACCAGTTGTCGCCTCCCTGCTTTTCCATGCATCAAACCATCACAATTCAATTTAACCTAGCCTAGCTCCTTTTATGCCCAGACTAGCTCTTCTAATGCCCCTTGACCTCACTTCCCATTATACAACTCAACCCCCCGTACTGCCTTGTCCACGACATCCCTCTAGCATATATATCATTACTACTGAAATTCAACCTAATAAAAACTAACAAATTACTTTGTTTCCAAATAAGCCAACATATAATCCCATACAACGTAATCCATTCCACACCATCAATTCGCACATTAAAACAATTAGAAATGTTCGCACATATCCAACCGTAGAGAGGGAGATCAAAAACAGAAGTTGACGTACCACCCTAAATCAACCTATTCCAAATTGATCATACACTCGGACAATCCCGAGGAATATGAAACAAACTCTCGTTACTAACCTCACAAATAGCACAACTCAATATCGATGTGAGGCCTCTCTGACACCTTTCCTCATTTGTCAAGAGTTGTTCATGCCTCATTAGCCATAAGAAATTCTTAACTTGTTGAGGACCTAGGAACTTCCAAATCAATAACCATATGTTCTCTACTTGCGGTCAACTAGTAAGAATTTATAAGTTGAGGCCACTAATAACAGCCCGATGAACTCTTGCTCCAAACGCATTGTAACACCCCATACCCGTAACCCACGCCAGAGTGGAATATGAAGCATTACCTAACTAGATCTCATGCACATAAACATTCCCCAAGTCACCAAGACTTGGTCCAATTTGGAACTTTTTCAATTTCTACTTTAGACTTCTTATTATGAGCCTACGAGCCCCAAATCGACCATTGAAAACTATTCAGGATCAACTCGGGTCCTTAAATCATCTATAGAAAATTTGACTTTGAAACAGGGCACATGCCCGTGTGGCCATTTCAACATGGTCGTGTTGATGGCCCATGTGGCTCACACGGCCTAAAGAATACAGGGACACGCCCATGTTCTCCACCCGTGTGGAATTAATTCTAAATGCACATCTACAAGAGTTTTCACATGGCCAGGCACACGCCCGTGTCCCTGGCCTATGTCCTTCACACGGCCATGACACACCCGTGTCCTAGCCTATATACAAAAATATGGACATTTTGTTTCTAACGTCAGCAATCCCAAAATGTCACACGGCCATGGCACACGCCTCTGTGCTAGGCCATGTCCATCACACGGCTGAGACACACGGCCGTGTCTCTGCTCGTGTGTTTACTACCATGTATATTGACTTGAAATTTTTACGTGTAGGGGACACACGGCCAGACCACACGCCCATGGGGCAGACCGTGTGTCACACACGGCCTAGACACACGCCCGTATGTCTACCCGTGTGGACGATATAAGGCTATTTACCAAGCCTCTTTGCTACCCTCACTTACCCAACCTACACAAAAACAACCAAACCAATACAAGAATAACTTATTTAAACCAATCAGCCACAATAGATCTACATATCAATTAAGCAATTACTCATTCATGAGAGTAACTTCATTTTCATATATCAAAATGAATATTTGCCATCATTCAAGGCTTAATACAAAATGAAGGGTTTCCAACTCAAGCCAACACATTTGGCCAGTTCTCAATGACACAAAATAGTAAAGTCTAAGCCCTATACATGCCATATTCAAAAATATAAATCAAACTATGTCGAATGCTTCGATTGATAGTGTGATCGATATCTCTAACTTTCTTGGGTCCTTGAGCTAGATAGGCGGCACTACAAGAAAATGGAAAAGGAGAGGGAGTAAGCATAAAGCTTAGTAAGTTGCATATAAGTAAATATACAACATAGCTTTACCATTCATCAACAAGTACCATAATACACAAGTGACATAAGCAAAACTTACTCATCAATATTCAATACACCTCATATAGCATATATTGAGCTCACATTTCATATATACCATATAGATACATGTACCACTCACAACATGTTTATACTTTCCTTGTTAACTTTAAAACGTACTTTCACTGTTGAACCATTTGAAACATTATCAGATGCTCATTTAGCCTCAAACATGGGGTCAGGTGCCGATGCCAAATCCCAAACATGGTCTTACATAAGTTCTAGCATATCTGTGTCGATGCCATGTCCCAGGCATGGTATTACATTGACACATCTCGTAGCTGATACATGTCCTGGACATGTCTTACATTGGCTTACATCTCGAGGCCGATGCATGTCCCATGCATGTCTTACACTAGCACCCATCTCAATGCCGATGTTATGTTCCAGACATGGTCTTACACTGGCTCTCATAATGTGGCCGATGCATGTCCCAGACATGTTTTACACTAGCTCACACAAGTGACCCAAACATCATGGCATGAATATCCTATTTATTTCCTAAGGTTTAACCGGGAATTCTACTATCTCTATTTTCATCACCTTTTCTCATTTCCACAATCAAGCAATTTATGCTATATTAATTTCAATACAATTCAAATACATATATTATTAATGTATTTTTACTATTTATATAAAACTTACTTCGGATTACAAAATGTGGCGACTAGTCGATTTAGTCAATTTGCTTGGCTTTCTCACAGTCTAGGTTCGAATTCGGTATTTCTTGATCTATAATAGCAAAATCCACTTATATAGTCACTAAATAAAATTAAGAAATAAAAAATTCATATCTTTGGTAAAATGACCATTTTGCCCCTAGACTTTGATAAAATGACCATTTTACCCCTAGGCTCGAAAATTGATTTTTATAGAATTTCTTCATATCTTAAGCCTAGCCGAACCCTTTTTACTCTTATAGAAACTCCAATTTCCCACTATTTCACATACTTAACATCTATTTTACAACTTATGCAATATAGTCCTTTTAGGTGTTTTCATGCTAACACATTTCACAAAAGTTGTTCATAACGCACCCAAGACTTATTTTCTTCCATAAAAACTCAGCAAACATTACAAAACCTTTCATGGAAAAACCCTACACTCTTGATCATTTTGCAAAAGAAAACCCTCATTTGAAAGCTCATGCTTCAAGGGTCTTAAAAGTACAAAAATATTCAAGAAAAGCCATTAAAATTACTTATCTGTGAAGGCTTAAAGTTGCTGAAGTTTCAAGCTTTTAAAACCCCATTTCTTTGCTAAAAATTTTGGTCAAAAGAAAGGATGGAGAAAAGAAAATGATAGCTAGGCTTTTTGGCATTAGAATAATACACCTAATGACATCAACATTACCTAATGTTGACTTTACCACACTTTTCATCTCTCATGGCCGGCCAAGCTATCACAATAGGGTCTAATTACACTTCAAAGGCCCCCAATTTTTATTCTCTAGCTATTTGACACTTTTAGCTATCAAAATAGGACTTTTGCATTTTATGCGATGTAGTCCTTTTTCATAATTAGGCTCACAAACGTCACAATTAACTCACCAAATTTTTCATGCACTCTTAAAAACATGCTATAATATCTAAATAATTATAAAATAATTTATTCAACTCTATATTTGTGATCCCGAGACCACTACTCCGACTAGGCCTAAATCGGACTGTTACATGCCTACATCTTCCCTCGTGGTTCTTAAAAGAGCTTGTAAAATCACAATTTTGAGTAAAATATCCCTACCAAGCAAATGGCCGAAATTTTCCTAAAGCTAAGCCCCCTCACCATCACCCATGTCATACATCAAAATGGATGAGTCTAAATGCCCTGGTGTCAAACAATATTTGTCCAATGTTTCAAAGCTGGGAACCCATTGATCCAACCAAAACAGTACCATCCGATCAACCCCAATTGATCAACATAATGAGGCAAGAAGTGTTGAAAAAATTGGTTTAGAAAACAATTATTTTAGGTAAAGTGGTTTGTTTTAAAATTTTCTAAATTCGAGTCCGTTGTGTTATTTATAATAATAAACTTAATAGAAATTATACGGGTGTTTGTACAAGACGGACTAAAGTCAACATTGGCTTTCTACCAAATGACTTTCTTGGCTATTTTCGAACCAAAAATTACTTTGAGTGTGGGTTTGAGTAACACGAACCAAATAATAGATTGAAAACTTTAACTTAACTTTCAGTAGCAAAGTTAATTCTTTCTTTAACCAAAAAGTATGCATTTTCCAAAAAACAAAATTTGCTCTATAAACTAAATTTCCACTATTTTTTGATAGAAAAATTACTTACGAGAAGTGTTGTTAATTGCTTAACACATAGTTCCTATTTATAGCAAAATAGTACTAAAGTTCTATTCGATTAAGGCCTCATTAAATAATAATATTTAATAGAATTTCTACTCTAGTTAGGAGTATAGAGGGCAACGACATGACCTAGTAAATACTAGAGTTTGCCGCTCTTGTAATAACAAGACCTATTTTGGGCCTCTCATGTACTGGGTCAATTATATATGTTATTTAGAATTTTATCCAAACACTTACAATTTATCCAACCCAATTTTATTTTTTATTTCCAAAAATATTATTTAATTAATTAATTTAATTAACTAAATTAGTATCTCAATTAAGTTTCGTTAAAGTAAAAACAACTTTACTGTAATAGAATCTATGAGGAAATATATTTAATTTTTTATTCAGCAAATTCATAATTATTTAATTAATTTAATTCTCATTTTGAACTTCAATTATTTAATTATAATTAATTAAATAATAATTCAAAAATTTTAAAGTTAATTCCTAAGTCTTCTTTTGTACTTAGTAAGAAAACGCATTCACTGCAGATAATGATCCATGCGATCTATTTCTTTTAGTTCATCGCTTTCATTCTTTTCATATTTGTTCATTCTACATGCAATTTGTTTATGGTTATCTTGAGCTAGCGGAGAAATCGATTGGATACATATAATTAGGGCTTAAATAATTTGTAATTAAATTTCTACTTTTTGCCTATTAATTACAATATTTTTTAGTCATGAAGTAATTCCACTAAATTATTGTGGTTGAGCTCTCCCTTATTATATACCATTACGAAAGCTATGTATAAAGTGTTTATCCAATGACCTTGTCATAAATGTGTTACCCTCATATGACATCCTCAATCTATTTGGATTAATTCGTTCTCCCAATATGATCTTATTTGATCTCATGATAACTACTACAACTTCCTTCATGAAAAGTCAATTTAGTATTAAATAGTAATTAAATCGTTTATCACATAGATAATTAACCATGATCATGTTTTATTTTTTAATCTATCATGTAATGTCGATGATATGATATTATTTACCCTTTATTATGGTATGAATTCCACTATTGTGGAATGATGATACATATTGCAAAAGTCATATACCCAATGTACCAGCATTTGATTCATTATCTATTTGATTCATGCATACATAATTCATCATTCACTCTAAACTAAGGTATGCTACACTATGATCGTCACAAGTGAAGAAATCCGTAAATAAATCTAGGATCTATTCTACTTGGTCATGTCTGATGTATTGCCAATCCTATCAATCACATCTATGTCTTTATTTTTTAAGAGTCATCCGCTCTGATACCCAAGACAAAGTATCTCCCCAGTTGGATTCGATAGATGACATATTAGTCTTTCAATCGATTGCTCAATCTTGATTAGTCTAAGGATGTGTTTAGATTATCTACTAATATAAATTATTTTTATGTAATAAGATTCGATCAACCATGTAATGCTATTTAATATGAGTTAAACGTAAGATAATTAATGAGAAAATATTTACTTTAATTTTACGATGCGTGTAAAAATCTTTGAAGACTATATACAAAGATATTAATGAAACTAAGATATTATATCAAACACTACAAGAAAACAGACTTTTAGCGGCGTTTTTAGTGGCGTTTGAATGAAAAACGCCGCAAATATTAAACATTAGCGGCGTTTGAAACAAAACGCCGCTAAAAGTTGAGCAATAGTGGCATTTTCATTCAAAACGCCACTAAAAACTGAGTAATAGTGGCGTTTTTATGCAAAACGCCGCAAAAAACTGAGAAATAGTGGCGTTTTATTCAAAACGCCGCAAAAAGCTGAGATATAGTGGCGCTTTAGGTCCAAACGCCACAAAAGGTTGAGCTATAGTGGCGTTTTTGTAAAAGCGCCGCTAATATTTATTATTTTAACTACTCTATTTTGTAATCCCCAAAATGCCTTAGTATTTTTCCAAAATTAGTTCCCCCTCCCCAAGACCAAACTTAATCAACTACTTTTTAGTGCATCGATTTTTATTTTGAATCTTATAAAATTGAATCCAACTTAAATATTAAATTTTTACGTCTCAAATTACAAATTCAACTTGAATTCAAGTTTTTACAATCTCAAGTACTGAATCATATTAAATTAGGGACATAACTACAGGGTTGAAAGGATTTCGGCCCCCCTAAAATGAAATTTTTTTTATTTAAATCCTACCATACAAACTAAATCCTTAATTATATGGGTCTAATATTTAAACCCTACATAAACATTAAAACTCTAAACCCTAAAAATAAATTATAAATGGAAAAAATATGGGGACTTATAATGTTCCAATAAGAAAATGATCATCAGATTGCATTTTCACTTACAATTGAATTTTTACCCCTAAAGGCTAATCCCAAAACCTTAAACTACATTAAACCCTAAAATATGAAGCTTAACCCCTAAATCATAACCGATGACCGCCTAATCCCTAAATCATAACCCATAATCTAAACTCTAAACCATTTAAACCTTAAACTCTAAAGCCATATCCTAAAACCTTAAACTACCTAATTAAACCCTAAAATATAAAGCCTAACCCCTAAATCATAACCCATAACCTATAAACCTTTTAAACCCTAAAACTTCAAACTCTAAAAACTAAATCTTTAAACCCTTATAATACCCTAAATTATAAACCCTAAATTTATAAACCCTAAAAATAAATTTCACAAAATAATAAAAGAGGAAAAAAAGTGAAATGGCAAAATGATGCATTTCACAAATGGATGACTACTATATATCAAAATGTTAATTGATCTCCTTTTCAATTCAATATATATTTCATGTTTACTTTTAGATTTATGAAAAATATTATTTTGGAATTCATAATTATCTCTCTTAAATTATGGTTAGCATTCTAATTTAGTTCTTTTAAAACATTTTATTTGAGTTATCGAATAACAAGTGTCTTAACAATCATATTTTTTTGTCATTTTAGTTGTTTGCATTGGCCATTAAAATTTGGCTATCTAGATTAGGGTATAACGTGAATCAAACTTTAATTAAGTTAAATAATAGTG
Organism: Gossypium arboreum; assembly: GCF_025698485.1. Taxonomy (NCBI): domain Eukaryota; kingdom Viridiplantae; phylum Streptophyta; class Magnoliopsida; order Malvales; family Malvaceae; genus Gossypium; species Gossypium arboreum. The sequence goes on from NC_069075.1 coordinate 137,290,565, forward strand.
GCGTTTTTACTAAAAACGCCACTAATATATATAAAAAAGATATTAGAATGCTACCGTTTAATGCTGCGTAATTAGTGGCGTTTTCCACAAAACGCCGCAAAATGTTATGCTTTAGCGGCGTTTTCATTCAAAATGCCACAAATGTGTATTACGAGTCCGAAAAACGACGCCGTATTATCCTTGTTATTAATGGCGTTTTTCAAAAATGCCGCAATAGGTTATACATTACAGCAAAACAACACCGTTCTATGTTTTGTTTTTAGTGGCGCTTTGTACAAACGCCACAAAAATGTATTACGATTTCAAGAAACGACACCGTTTATACTTGTTATTGGTGGCGTTTTGACAAAAACGCCGCAAATTTGTGTTATGTGTTTTCTAAACGACGCCGTTTTATTCTTTGTTTTTAGTGGCGCTTTATATTAAACGCCGCAAATTTGTATTAAGGTTTTAGTGGACGATGCCGTTTTGGCAATGTTATTAGTGGCGTTTGGTTCCAAACGCCGCAAAAAGCTATACATTACCGGCGTTTTATCTGGAAACGCCACAAATATGAGTTAAATGTTTACAAAACGTCTGCGTTTTGTTCTTTGTTTTTAGTGGCGTTTTATTAGAAACGCCGCAAATTGATTCAGTTTTATACGAAAACGTCGTCGTTTTTTTCCATCCAATATATCCATGATGTTAAACCTGAAAGAACTCAGTTTTCCCCCACCCAAATTTCCCCAAATCCCTAACTTTTCCCCTAATCCCTAAATATTTCCCCGAATCAAAATCAAAATATCCTTCTGCCGTTGAAGACTCCGACTGCCGTTGAAGACTCCGACTGCCATTGAAGACTCTGAGTGGACGACCTGCTGCATCGTCGTCTCCTCTACTGCGACCGTCACTTTCGCTCTTCTCTGCCACAACCAATCGGTATGTTTCTATCCTTATCATTTTTATTTATTTTTTGTTATGTTACTATCCTGGCTTGTTGATCTGTTATCTTGATATGACTATGCTTTCTGTTGTCTTACTCTCTAATAGCTTAGTCATGATGCAGGAATTACCATTGCTTATTCTGCTCCAAATAGGCATGGATGTTTGAAGGTGGTTGAGAATAATTACTGTGCTTCGAAAAGAGGTATGCTGTATTTTTCATTTATTTAATTAAATTTCTTATTGGTTTTGGAACTTTGGTCCTTTGTTATAATTCTTTAGAAAATATAAACTGTTTTCTCACTTCTTGCATTTGGAGGTTTCAAGTAAACCTCTTAATTGCAAAATGAAGTATAAGCTGTGTTGTGAAGCAAATGGTTCTACTTGTTGCAATCTGTTAAGAAGGAATTTGAATCCGTTCTAGGTGCTACTTCATAGTAAATAACCAGCATCTTTTTTCTATTGTTCATCCTTTTGAAAGTTATTAACTATAAAGCTATTAACAATAACAAGTTTTCATAACATTACAAATAGGGGCGAAGCTAGGAAGTGATTTTTATGGAGGGGTTGAAATTAAAATTAAAATTTTTATTGTAACCTTAAAGCTTTATAATTTTTAGAAGGTTAAATCACAATTTTATCAGTTTAGGAGACAAAATACCATTTTATCATGTATTAATTTGCAATTTTTAGATTTTAAAAGGGTTAATACAAATTTTTATTTTGGGGCAAGGCATATCACCCCGATTACATATGTGATAATGTGTTTATCGCTAATATTATTTAAAATGGTAGAGTATAGAAATTGGGTTAGGATTGAAATTTTAAAGTTCAAAAGTATGGCTAAAATGACGATATTAAATTATAGAGATTAAATCTACAATTTATACATAGTATATGGATTAATAGTAGAATTTGACGTTCTTTTCCTTTGTTATTACTAGGTTAAAACAGGCTCGAAAATGTTGGATCATAAATTTGGAATTGTTTACTTTTGTACATGTTCATTTGATGATTTTATGTTTGCTTTATTGAGGCTATTGTTGTTGTTGTTGTTTTTTTTTCTTGATGTTATTTGCCGATTTATTTAGTGCTAAAAATTTAGTGGGAATTGCTTTGATGTTGGGTCTTCGATTTTTTTGTATATGTTTGATTCTCCTTATCATTTTTATTTATTTTTTGTTATGTTACTACCCTGGCTTGTTGATCTGTTATCTTGATATGACTATGCTTTCTGTTGTCTTACTCTCTAATGGCTTAGTCATGACGCAGGAATTCTTGTTGCTTATTCGCTCCAAATAGGGATGGATGTTTGAAGGTGGTTGAGAATAATTCTTGTGCTTCAAAAAGAGGTATCTCTGTTCTTTTCATTTATTTAATTTAATTTCTTATTGGTTTTGGAACTTTGGTCCTTTGTTATAATTCCTTAGAAAATAGAAATTGTTTTCTCACTTCTTGCATATGGAGGTTTCAAGTAAACCTCTTAATTGCAAAATGAAGTATAAGCTGTGTTATGAAGCAAATGGTTCTACTTGTTGCAATCTGTTAAGAAGGAATTTGAATCTGTTCTAGGTGCTACTTCATAGTAAATAACCTGCATCTTTTTTCTGTTGTTCATCCTTTTGAAAGTTATTAACTATAAAGCTATTAACAATAACAAGTTAGCTGCTTGAATATACTTTCATTTGCTAGCCAAGTTTTCTTTGTAGTTACTTGACTGCTAGTTCAAGCTGGTTTTCATCTCTCTATTTTATATATATATATGCGCATGTTACTTTCATTGATTGGAGTGGATGCTATATTCCCAACTGAAATCTATAGGTGGAGTTCGCTGCCTGTCTATTTTGAATGCGGTTTTTGCTGTCATCTTTGGTCTTCTTGCTTTGTTTTTAGGTTCAAGCCTCCTCACGCGGTTAATCGGTAGCTTCTATTCTTTTTTTATCATTTTATTTGTTTATTCCCACCTGTTATTAGCAAATATAAGTTTGGGATTGTGCATTTGGTTATTGCTTTTCTAGGTTTAACTAATCAAACTGTGAGTATCTTTATCATATATGCATTAGGAACTATGATAGCTATATTAGTGAATATGGACTGTAATTGATAGGCTTACTCTTCAAAGTCCTTGCAAAGTTCTCTTCATCCTTAGGGTTGGCGATTGAAATGTCTAATCCTTTATGGGATAGAAAAACAAGCACACCCTTTATTTCATAACATTAATCTAATGTATGAATTGCAGCCCTTTAAATGTATGAATTTAAGCCATTTAAATAAACTTGAACCAGACCTGATTCTTGTAGCTTAATTATTATTTGAAGTATGAATAAGTATGAATAAGTTTTATAATGAATAAGTATGAATAAGTTTTTATATTTGGTTCAACTTAATTATTATTTGATTCAGCTTACGTATGAATAAGTATGAATTAATTTTATTATCGTGTAGCTTGCTTGTCCATTAAAATTACAACAATGGATGACCTTCTCTCCAACCTTATTTTAAATATTTTAAAGATTCAAAGTATATAGGTGGAAACTCGACGGGTTGCCTTATATCGAGTGCAAGATATAATGGATCCTCCCTAGGTGTAACAACGCCACGTATTATGAATCTTAAAAATTCAAAAGACTTGAAAAAGTTCTATCGAGCTCATTTACTAATGAATATTTATTTCCAATTTACTTATAAAAATTAAACTACGATTCTTTTTTATATTATTATATTCAAATTACTATTTTTTATATTAATAATGTTTGATTTTAATATTTAAATATTTTAAAGATTCAAAGTATATAGGCTGGAAACCTGACGGGTTGCCTTATATCGAGCTGCAAGATATAATGGATCCTCCCTAGGTGTAACAACGCCACGTATGATGAATCTTAAAAAATTCAAAAAGACTTGAAAAAAGTTCTATCGAGCTCATTTACTAATGAATATTTATTTCTAATTTACTTATAAAAATTAAACTACGATTCTTTTTTTATATTATTATATTCAAATTACTATTTTTTTATATTAATAATGTTTGATTTTAATATTTAAATATTTTAAAGATTCAAAGTATATAGGCTGGAAACCTGACGGGTTGCCTTATATCGAGCTGCAAGATATAATGGATCCTCCCTAGGTGTAACAACGCCACGTATGATGAATCTTAAAAAATTTGTATGTTTCAATTTAATATGTCCCATCTAATATACAAATATTTAATAAAATATTGTATATAGTTTTAACTTAAATTTAAATTATTATTGAAATATTCTCGTCTGTTTTATCACAAATATTATTCTCCGTTTTATCACAAATATTATCGTCCGTTTTACCGTTTAATTTAAACTGTTTATTCAAACTAAATCATAGCTTTTAAGCTAAATACGGATGTCCACACAGTGCTTTAATATGTACTTAAGAAAAGATGACTTGTAAAACATAAATTAAATTAAGTGTGGACTATTTTAACTGCACATGTGATTTGTCAAATAAAACGAACGACATGTATATTATTTAATTAAAATAATTTTTATAAATATTATTTAATCCCGCTACTTACTTGTAGATACTTGATATTTGATATGTATTATCCATGTGATTTTCCACATCGTGAAATAAAAAACTTACATAATACATAAATATATTTGATATCATAATTTACATAACTTATATAACATATATAACTTACATAACTTATATAACATACATAACTTATATAGCATACATAACTTATATAACTTAGATAAATATATAACTTACATAACTTACATAATACTTAAATATATATCATATCATACATAACTAGTTTACGAAATTTACTTAACTTACATAATACATAAATCTATAGTCGAAAATCCTACACCTTGCCTAAATTAGTTTATACCCATTAGAGACTTGATATTTAGTATAATGATATGATTTAAATCAATTGAGAACATTTAAGTAACTGTAATATGTTGTCAACTTTAGATTTCAAGAACTACAAAATGGATAGGAGTTGGATGAAATTGTCAAGGGTAAGCAATGCCTATCAAAATGGAGTACAAACTTTTCTAAATTTCAGCATTTCAAAATGCAAGCCAAGAGAATATGATTCTTTGCCCGTGTAAGAAGTGTGGCAACATCTACGGCATTTTCGTGAAGTTGTCTCTGAACATCTAATTGTTGATGGCTTTATTCGGGGTATAAAAATGGATTTTCCATGGAGAGTGTACATCTAGTGGAACTTCTTCAACGATTAATCCGACTTATCCTGATACTGATTACCATTAGTATGTTAGACAAGATGACATGGAAGATATGTTGCGGGATGCATTTAATATGCGTACTCATGGTGAGCAATCGTTTCCACCTGACTTTATTATATCTGAGGATTGTAATATTGGTGGAAATGTTTTTTGCGAAACGGGAACAAGTGCACCTAATGAGGAGCCAAATGAAGAAGTGACTAAGTTTTACAATTTACTTAATGAAATGAATGAAGAACTTTACGAGGGATCAAAATATTCGAAATTGTCCTTCTGCATTCGTCTATTTCATTTAAATGTTTGGGAGGGTGGACCGGAAACTCTATTACAATGCTGCTAGAGTTTCTAAGAGAGATGTTTCCGTTTGCAAAAATTCCCCAGTCTTGTCAAGACATGAAGAGACTAATAAAAGATTTGGGCCTTGGGTACAATAAAATTCATAGTTGCCCAAATGACTGCATGTTGTACTGGGGTGATCAAAAAAACCAACAATCTTGTCATGTTTGCGGTAAGTCTCGTTGGATGAATAGTAATAAAGAAGATGTGAATACGGATGAAGGTGGGGCACAGTTAAGAAAGAAGCCAGTCAAGGTCTTGCGATATTTTCCCCTGATACCAAGACTTCAAAGGCTTTTCATGTCCTCAAAGACAGCCGAATCTATGACGTGGCATAATGATCAACGGACCGATGATGGATTATTAAGACATCCTGCGGATTCTTTAGCTTGGAAATCATTTGACAGTAAATTTCAAAGCTTTGCAAGCGATCCTCGGAATGTGAGGCTTGGGCTAGCAGCTGATGGCTTTAATCCATTTAAAATCATGAGTACTTCGTGACAAGATACTTGGCTTTGTAGTGCTTGTTCCTTACAATTTGCCTCCATGGATTTGCATGAAGCAATCTTCATTTATTTTATCAATGATTATCCACGAGAGAAAGGTCCTGAAATGATATTGACATCTATTTGCAGCCACTTATTGAAGAGTTAAAACAATTATGGTCGGGTGTTGAGACATATGATGTATTGAGAAAGGAGAACTTTAATTTACGTGCAGTTTTATTGTGGACAATTAATGATTTTCCGGCTTATGCTAATTTATCGGGTTGGAGTACTAAAGGACGTTATGCCTGTCCTTGTTGTGCTGCGCAAACTTGTTCGAAGTGGTTGTATAATGGGAAGAAGTTCTCTTACATGGGCCATCGTCGGTGGTTAGATGAAAATCATAAATTTAGATTTCAGAGGACTCTATTTGATGCATCAAGAGTTCGGAGGAGCTCTGAGCGAGACCGTTGGATCTGAAATCTTGTTTATGTTAAAAGATATCAACTTTAGTTACGGGAAGATGAATCAACCATCTATCACGCAAACAAGGAGAAGATCGAGGGATGAATCTGATGATGAATCTGACGAAGATGATGATCCTAATGAGGCGAAGTTGTGGAAGAAAATGAGTATTTTTTTTTAGTTGCCTTATTGGGAGCACAACATTTTACGCCACAATCTTGATGTCATGCATATTGAGAAGAATGTCTGCGAGAACATAATTAGGACAATTTTAAATGTCAATGGAAAATCAAAAGACAATCTTCAGAGCCGACTTGATTTAGTTGACATGAGAATCCGGCGTGATATTCATCCTCAAGTACTTCCGAATGGGAAATATCGGTTGCCGCCTTCTATTTTTTCAATGTCAAAGAAAGAGAAAGAAGTTTTCTGCATGGTGTTGAAGGATATGAAGGTCCCAGATGCGTATGCGGCAAATATATCTCGATGTGTGAGTTTCAAAGATAGAAGATTATATTCATTAAAATCACATGATTACCACATCTTGATGCAAGATTTACTCCCAATTGCTTTACGGTGCTGTATGTCAAAAAATGTAACGTCCTATATAATTGAACTATCCAATATAATGAAAGCTATCTGTGGCAAAGTTTTGAATGTCGAAGAATTTGAGAAAGTACAAGATCGAGCGGCTTTGACTTTATGCAATTTAGAGAAGATCTTTCCACCTTCCTTCTTCACTATTATGGTGCACTTGGTAATCCATCTCCCTTACGAAGCAATCCTTGGTGGACCGATTTTTTATCGATGGATGTATCCTATAGAAAGGTGCTAATTTATTTCTCAAGTATTCAACCCTAAACCTCTATACATTTAGTTACAGCTTTTGATAAATATTGTATATCGTGTTTAGGTTCCTAAGCAAATTGAAGTCATATTGTCGTAATAAGCGTTATCCGAAGGATCAATTCTTTGAAGGCTACTTGGCGAAGAGTGCATGACCTTCGTTTCTAGATATTTAGAAGATGTGAAACACGATTGAATAGACCAAGTAGAAATCTGGGCTCAATGATAATGACTTGGCGAAACTTATTTATTTCAAAGTTATGGAGAACCAATCGGCAAAGTTGAAATTGTAGAATTAGATGATATATCGTGGATACAGGCACATCGATATGTACTTTTTAACCACGATTCAATTGAACCGTTGCGCAAGTAAGTTATAAAATTGTCTTACATATTCGTCGTTTTGATTTGTTTATCTTCTAACCAATTAAACGAACTTGTTTTTAATATAGTGAGTACAAACAAATTTTGAGATCTCGTGCACGCCTCAAGATTACAACATCGAGAGATTAATAAGTTATTCACAGAATCTTTTCATGAATGGTTAAGTCAAATGGTATGTAACTAAAGTTAATAAGTTACATATAATAGCGAAATTTAGTTAATCAAATAAGAATGTTTTTACATAATACATTTTTAATTATTTAATTTACTTTCGATTCAATAGGTTTGAGAGGGAAGGACGTCAATGACGAAGTTAATTGGCTTTCCCAAGGTCCCAACAGAGTAATAAAAGATATAGTGCCTTCCTCATCAATGGATCTGATTTCATACAAAGTATCGCGAGAGAATAAGGAGAACTCAAAATTGTGGAGTTGTTGTTAATTCTTCAATTACAAGTTATGCTAGTGCTAGGGATAGTAATCCGGTTGAGGGTAATGTGGAGTATTACGGACTTCTTACCGACATTATTGAGTTGGATTACTATGGCGGATGGAAAGTTATCTTATTTGGTGTGATTGGGCAGATGTTAATATCTTGCTCAAGGAATTAAAAAGATCAATTTGGTTTTACAATGGTGAATTTCTCTCGCTTGATTCACACTGGACAACAATTGATGGACGAGCCATATGTATTTTCCTCTCAAGTGAAACAAGTTTTTATTTGAAAGATCCAACGATGAGGGTTGGTATGTTGTACTCCGAACACCCCTAGAGACTTGTTTGACATGGGTAATGGAAGTAGAGATGACATCGTCGAAAGATCAGAAACATTACCTTTTCCAGAACAAAACTTAGATGAAAATATCCCTAGTACTAATACACAACATCAATGGGTTCGACATGATGTGGATGAAGATATTTACTGAATAATGATGTAGTAAGATTTTACAATTTTTAATTATATGTAATATTATAATTTTAATCTTTGTCATGTTATATAATTTAACTATTTTATATGTACTACTATTGTTGTAATTTGTTACTAAAACTTTAATTATTTTATGTGTATTGTAGGAAAAATGCGTAGAAGAAGAGTACGAGATTTAAGTATTGTCCAGAATACTCCAAATTCGGAAGAAAGAAATAGTGAACAGCAGACAGTTGTTGGATCTTCGAATGTGCCGGAGACACTTGATGAGCCTGAAGAATTTCAAAGTAATATTATGTTCATTTTACATGTGTTGACTTTTATTATTGAATTATTTGTCAATTTTACTATAATAATAGTATAATATGTTGTCAGCTGAAAGTGGTGGGACGCGCAGAGTTCGAGGACGTACGCTACTTAGAGATTTATACGACTTAGATCCTGTCGAACGTGTTAAAGTAAGTAGAAATACTCATGGTCAACCTGTTGGATCTGAAGCTCGACTTTTAGCAGGCTATTTGGGCATTTTAGCACGAAATGCAAATATGTTGCCCATCAACTATGAATCATGGCATCACATGCCTGATAGCAACAAAACCGTGCTCTCGCTAATATTAAGGTAACAAAATGTGAATGCAATTTATAATACTTTGGTTTAAGTTTCATTTATATTTACATTCTAAACTTATGTTTTTTTAGGAGAGATTTGCTTTAGAAGTCTCCGATGATTATATCAAGAAGGCATTAGGTAAAAGATGGAGAGACAATAAAAGCACTTTAAAGAAACAATATTTTAAGAAAGACATAAGCCTCGAGGAAAAACTGAGAAATGTTCCGCCAGAAATGTTGAGGTATCAATGGGAAGATGCGGTTAGATTTTGGAATTCAAAGAAAGGAGAGGTATTGCGTATTTCCAAACTCTTATATATAGTGTTTACTATATACGTAATAATAATTTTATTATGTAGGACCGTGAGCGAGTTGGAACAAGCGTGAGCAAAAACAAAAATTCACGCATTACCAATAGGTCGAGAAGTTTTGCTTCAGAATGAGGCCGAGGTATTATGAATTTATTAATTCTTTCAAATATTAATAACTTTCGTTATTAAATAATATTCTTACTACTATATTGTAGGAAGTCAAATCCGGACAAAAGTTGGACGCCTTGACTTTTTGAGATTACGATAGGAAGAAAGATGGATCTCCTATGACATCCAAGTTGGAGAAATTATGGTATATTCACATAATAATATTTGATTTATTTTAAATATTTATAATCTTTAATTATAATTGTTTAATTCAATTCATCATTAGTAGTTTTAAAAAATGTTAAGTTATGTTGCATTTCTTTTTATTATATATTTCGTTTCTAACTCTTTAATTGATTTTTTAGGAGAAACTAAAGGAGAAGAAGGTGGAATATGAAGCGATTGCTTCGAGTGATAGTTTTGTTAATCTTGAGAACATTGATAACAGAATTATCACTGAAGTTTTGGGTCCTGAAAGGTACGGTCGGGTTCGATTTCAAGGATCTGGTGTTACCCCGACCCAATATTTTGGATCCGGCTCCCAGCAATACATGCCTTCCGGAAGTCAAGCTCAAGCTGAAGTTCAGAGGTTAAGAGACCAGATAGCTCAGATGCAAGCGAACACAGTTGAGAAAATTGCCGAGGTTCAACGAAAATATGAAGAACTCCAAGAACAACTTAGAGCAGAGGCGCAGAGAGGGAGGTAGCGGCTGCAATGAGAGAGGCAGAGGCACGAGCGATGGTAGCGAACGAGCAAAAGTACGATGACCTCCACTACTGACAAAGAGATGATGCATATGTTTCAACAATCGCAAAAGCCGCCGTCTTAGACATTAGTTTTCTTATTGTAAGAATGTTTTTAAGTTTTGTCACGTTTAACATTATTGTAAAAATATTTTAAATTATACTTTATTATTAATTATATCATATATATTTAGTTAAATTTGAAGTATCATTTAGAATTAATATTTTTGGTTGTATTTTTTATGTTAAATTTGCTGTTTTTGGCTGTATTTTATATTATATTTGTTGTATTTGGTTGGATTTTAATGCAGGAAGGGCTGGATATTGGTGAAAAAAAATACTACAAATCTGCCAAATTTAGCGGCGTTTGTAAAAAAAGCGCCACTAAAAGCCTTGACCTTTAGCGGCGCTTTTTTCCAATAAACGCCACAAATTTTTGTGGCGTTACATATAGCAGCGTTTTTTGCGGTGTTTTAGAAAGCGCCGCTAAAAGTTTTAGTGGCGCCTAGAAGCGCCGCTAAAGGCTAAAAAAAGCGCCGCTAAAAGTCTGTTTTCCTGTAGTGAAACCAATTTGTATGAGAAATACAAATACATATAAACAAGAATATTACACTAATGGCATTAGATTCCAATAAGAAGTTGTGGCCAAAGTTTTGCAATCAATTTTCAAATGAAGGAACTATTTGGCTTCCCAATCAGTAAAGGAACTCTGTTATGGATTCGATATTTAGAGAGGGACACTTTCAGCCAGAACTCATTTGTATTTGCAATTATTGGGAAGCCAAGCTTTAAGAGGAAAGCTTTATTTTGTAGTGCCAAAGGACGAAACCTCAACCCGCCCTTATCAAATGGTTGACACAATGACTCCAACCTCATGAGAGCCACCTTTCAATCCCTACTTGCTGCTCCCAAAATATAATTGTAGACGAGCTTTTCTATTTTGTTGTAAACCACAATAGGAATCAAAGTAGTCTACATGAAATATTTAGGAATAACCATCAGTACCGACTTTGCTACCATAATTCTGCCAACCATAGAGAGTAGTTTAGCATCCCAACTATTTAATTGGCTTCTTACTTTATCAATAACGAACTGAAAACTACTTTTCATAACTTGTTTATGGAATCGTGGCACCCCTAAATAATACCTTAAATCATTTACCCTTTGGTAACCACGCAAATGAGCAAGAGAGTTCGTTATCCCATCCACCACACATTGTTTGAAAAACACACTTGGGTCTTGTGAGCGTTCATCTTATGATTGGAAAAGACACTAAACTCCCTAAGAACATTGTCCCCTAAGAACATTGTTAACCAAAGTTCCTTGATCCACCTTAGCTTTGTAGAACAAAACCATGTCGTCAGCAAAGAAAAGATGTGACAATGCAAGGTCATGACATCCCAACTAGATCGGTTTCCACCTCCCTACCTGGACCTCCTTATTAATCTTGTGAGCAAGTCTTTCCATCCCCAACACTAGCAAGTATGAAGAAAGGGGATCACCTTGCTGTAACCCTTTAGGTAGAACACAGCCGAAGGTTCCTCATTCCACAAAATTTGCATAGGCAATGAATATATGTAAGCAACGGTAAATCTAACCAACCGAGTAGGAAGCCCAATTGAATACAGTGAGTCGTCCATAAAACTTCATTCAACCTAATCATAACGCTTCTAAAGGTCTATCTTTATTGTCATAAACATCTCTTTTCTTTAAAAAAAAAAATTCCATATTCTTTTCTTCCAAAAATAGTTGCTCTAAAAATATCTTTTTTCTTATTTTCTATTCAAAAGAAAAATCTCCTTTTCTTTAAGAAAATCATTTATGAAAACCCTTTTATTTTTTATTTCTGAATTTATGAGAGTATAAAAACCCAAGATTTTGTGTTCATCAAAGTCCTTTTATCTTCTTCTCCACTGAAACCGAATTTTAAAAAAAAAACATTTTTATATTATTTGAAACTTCTATTTTTCTATTCTGAAATCCTCCACAACTTTCACATACAGTCCAAAAATAAATAAATAAAAATTAAAAAATAGAACTAGAAAATATACCTTGGTGACTAATTGTGTTTTTGTGTTGTGATTTTTTTACTAGGTAGTTTTTTCATATCTCTTTCTATCTATTTTTTTTTGTACATGCAAGATTACCTTTTAAGATCAGCAAAACTAAAACCAAATCTTCAAAGATTTCAATTTTCATTTGCTTCACTCTTAATCCTTACTATTTTTTATCCCCAACATCTATTAAACTTCTTTCAGAACATATTTTTATTTAATTTTCTTCAATAAATTAATTCGACTTTTTTAATTTTTTATTTATATAAAAACATATACATAATAAATGTAATAAACACTTAATAAGTACATTAGATGCACTCTTACCCCTCTCACACGGCCAACAAACAAAGGGCTTCAAAACCTTAAGAATACTAAAAAAATTGGATTTAGGAAATGGGCTAAAAATTAGGCCTAAATAAAACTAAAAAACCACATAAAATTTAGCCTCCTTTCACTTGGATTTCAACTTCGACTTGAACTCGAATTTTGGACTTAGACTTAAAAGCGTGCTCTAACATAGGCTTAAATAAAAATTTAAAAGTTGATTAAGTTTTAACTTAGTTGGTATCGATATTATTGCCAGTGTAGGAATATATGAGTTGAAGTACACTAAAGCGTATTATCCCTTTATTTAAAGGGGAGGGAAATGTTAAAAGTAATTCTAAGCATTATATAAAAAATAAATAATATAAATTGTGATACTACACTTATATGATAAAAAGAAGTAAATATTTTTTAAAATTATATATTTTTTCATTTTTCTTTTTAAATAAAACTCAAATTTTAATTTAAAGAACTCAATTTATTTATCTTTTAGAAAAACAGATTTCCATTTTCTTTTCTTTTCTTTTCTTTTCCTATTAAATGGACGACCATTATGTAGATATCTAAATATCCACCACCCCTATGCCAAATTTTCACCATATATGTTCAATTAAACCCAATTTGTTAGATTCAGATTCAAAATTAATTTCAACAATAAATAAATAAATTCTAATTTAAAATGAACATCAAACACTTGATCCCATTTAATCAAAATTCCAAAAGCAAAATTCAATTTAATCCTTAAAATTAAAAAAGAATCTTAATTAAACCCTTATTCCAAAGCCAAACCAAAATATTGATTTCAATCAAAACTTTTAAAATAAAGTCCAAAAATTGGTTTAGTTAAAGAAAACACGTAAGGCCTTATGTTAATGGATTCAAACTGGACGAAATTAATCGTCAACGTTCAATTTATAGAACAAACATTGGAATTGTTTTAGCCTTAGGTTAATATGTAATTAAATTGATAATACAAACTCAATCAATCTTTTTATAACTAATAACATAAACTTGGTTAAATATTTTATTATCACAAGTATAAAAGATAACAATAATGATAATATATAAATATAAGTATACTAAAATGTATGAATAATTTATTTTTCTAAATAGACATCTTAAAATTTAGCAAAAATAGTAACAGCATAGAGAACATTCTGTTTTGTTTTGCTCTCCTCTTTAGGGTTCACATTCTGTTTGAAGAAACTATTCATTCTTTTGCAATGACGGCACATGTAGAGATGTTATTTTACTTGGGGCCACTTAACCTTATTTTTAAATCATTAATAATAAAAAAGATTTGACCAAAATAACTAATAATCATAAAGTAAAAAATGTTTTACTTGGGTCCACTGTTTGAATTGTTAAAATGAATAAAGGAAAATAAAAATTGTAGTAATTAATTTGATTTTTAACCCATTTATAATTTGGGTTTGGATTGTAGTTTTGTTTAATTTGAAGTTAATTTTTCCAATAATAAAAGCATAAATTTATAGTTTGCTTATGTATTTTGAGCAGAAGAACATTTCAAGTAGCTCTAAAGCAAACTACGAAATGGAGTGCCCATTATTTGACTTTAAAGACTTCAGTGACATTAGTGATTTTGACTTCAAGTACAATGGCAACGACATTATGGTGAATGAAGCTGCTACAAATTTGTCAAAGGTAATTAAGGAAATTATTTACTTATACTATGCCTCAATTTCTTTAATAATTTAATGGTATATATGATGATAATTGTTGTTTTACTTTAGGGGATTGAGGGCATTGGATCAACCAGTGGAAGCAATAACAATCAACCTGTAATAGATGAGCCAAACTCCAACCAAATTTTACTTGCCCTTACCAGTGAACTCCATGAATCTCCTCCATCAGCACTTAAATCATCATAGATGCCCAAAACATCAGTACATTATCTCAAATTTATCATATATATTGTTCATTTACTTTAATGCTAATGTCTTTGATTTATAACTGAAGCATAATTACAAGGAAAATTTCACATTTCTCGTCATGGTTTATAACTTTGTTTACATTGCCACAGGTGGATGCAGAAGTGGAACTTCCACCTCCATTGATCTTAATAGCTTTGGAGATGTTAGCCATCATAACAACTCAAACCCTTTGCATGTTAATCATATTCTTGATTAATTTCTTCCATTACATTGTTGTAATACTAGTTTTTCTCTTTTTTTTTTTCTATAGGTACCATTGGATCAATTGATAGCATCACCTGACTTACCTAATGAATCTTTCCTACATGGTTAGAGCTTCGATTCGAACATTAAGCAGCCAATATCTTTAAGGTTTGAAGGAAATAATCCTTCACTTGAAAATGATGATGATGCGTGTCAAACAACATCACCTCCTTTTAGTCCTTTTATAATGGAGCGAACAAATTCATTCCCTTTGCCACTAGTAACATTGTTCAAACTCTATGTCTATTAAAAATAAACAATTTATATTACGTGGTATGGTTCTTAATTTATCTCTTATATTGTTCAGGAAGAAATGCTACCAAAAGATAGAGTTTATATGACTCAACCAGTTTACTCGGAGCGCAGGGTTAACTCAGTTGAAGCAAATCAATTTAACAGTCATATTGGAAGTAGCTTCCCAGAAGATGGAGTATATACAACTCAACTAGTTTACTTAAAATGTAGGGTTCACTTAGTTAAATCCAATAACCTCAATGGTCATATTGGAAGTAGCCTTCTAAAAGATGGAGTTTATACAGCTAAATCAGTTTACTTGGAGTGTAAGGTTAACTCACTTCAAGAAAAAACACTTAACGGTTATGTTGGAAGTAGCCTCCAAGATGAGATTCTAAGGTATGTACTTGATTGTTTTCTTAATTGTTTAATGAAATATTATTGTACTAACACTGAAAATTTTTCTACCATTGATATAACTGTAGTACTCAAAGGGAAGATTTAGTCAATCCAGGTAGGAGGGTAACTTTTGCTAATCAATTTCAACAAAACAATGGAAACAATAATTCCAATGGAAACCAACAACCACTTGTGTACCCAAATTTGACCCCTTAAAGCTTTGTAAGTATCAGTTGTTTACTCAAAATTAGTTGACATCAATAAGGTCTCACTGTATAAGGCTATTATATGCTTTTCTTTTTGGACTGAGCAGACTGGGGTTGGACTTTTGCATGGAAGATCTACACAAGTCGACCTACAAGCACCGAGTTGGAACTCATATAAAGCGAATGACTTTTATAGGCCTTTGACTCCATCAGTGTATCGAATTGATCACTCATAAACAAACTACAATAAGTATGATGCACTTAATATTTCCTTTGTTTAGTTTTTAGGTAACAATCTAATGAGTTTTAATCAATTGGCAATTCTGAGTCTTAAGGTATTAAACATTTGTAGAATACATATCAACACATGATATTTAGAATCTTATTGTGCAGTGATATTTGTATTCTGATTTCAGGT
Organism: Gossypium arboreum; assembly: GCF_025698485.1. Classification (NCBI taxonomy): domain Eukaryota; kingdom Viridiplantae; phylum Streptophyta; class Magnoliopsida; order Malvales; family Malvaceae; genus Gossypium; species Gossypium arboreum. The sequence continues at coordinate 137,306,778 of NC_069075.1, forward strand.
TCCAACAGCAGTTAAAAAATTCATCACAACTGCTTAATCAAGTCCGCAATAGGCCAAATACATTTAAATCGCTTCTCTAGCATTCCATGTTAACAAAGCATTCAGTGCCTTCCCAACATATATATTTTCATCATCTTTCTTTCTTATTTTTAGTGTATCTTACAGTGTGCAAATATAAACTTTTTGTTGTTATTTCTTTTGTTATTATAGATCTCAAATTTTATCTTATCAACAACATGATCAAGTTTCAATGACACCTGGAGCATATAATCCTTGAACCTATAGCACTAGATTGATTGAATCTTCCATGCCATTAAGGTACTTCTTATCTATCTTTCTAAATTTTAATATGAAATGGATAAATGAGGAGTGGTTCACCTTGTTTGTTGTAGGACCCGAACACTTGCTCCTAATCATCAAACCAATCCACTTGATGTATCGAATTTACGATACCGTAACTATTTGCAACCAAGATCCTCCATGCTTTCTAATTCTAATTGTAACGCCCCGATTAACTTGGTCTTTTTTTTGTGAATTCTGACAAAAATATGTATTTGCTTTAGTGGTTCAGTGTTCTGAGAGTGTGATTGAGGTCTTGGGTTTATGTCCCACTCTTTGGAAGTTCTGTTATTTTTTTATTCTAGCATTTTTTTCTTTTGGGTGGGCTTATGTAATATTCCTTGTAAACTAAAATCAGAAAAAGCTTACTAGTTTGAATAGTAAGGAATTAGCTTGCTAGAGGTTTTGTGTTTGAATCTCTGCGTGTGCGTTGGTGATAATTTTTGCTTCAGTTGTCTGAGAGAGTTTGGATGGGTTTGGAAGTTTGTATAAGTGGATGAGAGTGTGGGTAGTTGGGATTGGGTTGATAGGAGTTCATGCCTTAATTTGAGGGATTTTGGTTTTTTTTTTTATTTTTTTTCTCTCTATTCCAAAGGAAAAATTCTGACGTCAATTTTTCTATTCTTTCTGACGTTTCCTTCTTATTCTTCTTCTCTATATCTTTTGATTTTTTCTCTCATTTTCTTTCCCCTTCAAATCTATTTACATCTTTTGTTCTTCACGTTACACTCTGAAACTTGGCATTTTTATGTGATTTAGGTAAGCTGTTGGATTATTCTTTTTCATAGTAGCGTAGTGATATAAATAGGGGATTTGATTTCTATCAAATTTTGTGTAGGGAAAGCTGTGAAGAAGGGGGTTTTGCTCCGACGGTCTAAATCTCGTTAGTATCTGTTGTTGTTGACAGTAAGTTATGTGTATTATTTCGGGTTATGTTGTCAATTCATAGATTGGTTGCTAATTGGTCAATGAGATGCTATTTCTTAGGTTTCAGAGGGCTCAGGATTGATGTAGCATAAAAAATGAACCAGGTGTGTAATGATAACATGAGAAATCGAGGTTCAACAAAAGTAAAAAAATGGGACTGTCGATGCCACATGGGCATGTGGCCGAACTTGTGGTTGGCTGTGTGTCGACAAGGGCGTAGCTGTGTGGACCACACGGGCTAAGTCGAATTGGGTCTATGGGCCTACACGGGTATGTGAGCCCAAAATTCTAAAATTTTCCCTAGGGTCATACGGGTTATTTTGATCGACTATGGGCCTACCGTGGGGTCGATAAGGGCTAACTAAACCTATTTTTATGTAATCTATTAATCTGATAGTCTAATCTGAGTAGAAAATTGATATGTATGTCTGACTGGTTTGCATAAGTAAGTATAATTTCTATATATGAGCATGTTAATCATGTGATTCTGTATCTGTTATCTGTTATTTATATGTTGTTTCTATATTTAGGGTAGGATTCGTATATTTGGAGGAAGTAATCTGTACAACAACCTTTCACCTAATTTCTGGCAGCTTGACTGCATATTATTCTGTTATGATGGCATCGACACTATATGATGTGTAGGGATGGTAAGTGTTTTTAGCCCCATATGGTCTGATGGAATGGTCGGAGATGGTGTGTAGAGGCTGAGGGTAGGATTCTGTATATCTGTTATGTTTATCTGATTCTGATATCTGTATCTGTTAAGCACTTAGGTTCAAACCTGTATCTGTCTGCATACAAGATTCTGTGTATGTTGCATAACTATCTCTATTAGGTTACACACTGAGTATGAAAACTTACATATGTTCGTTTGTTTGTTCAGATGATCCTCAAACATAGGCAGGTCGCTGCGACGGAGGCTCAACAGTGACCATTTGTCGAAAAATTGTTATTTTCTTATCTTTATTTACTAGTTTTACTTAATTTATGGTTTTCAAGAAAGTTTTGTAATTAGAAAACACTGTATTTAGGATTCATTGAAACTATACTGAGTTAGTTAGAGACTAAACTTCTGAAACATTTCTGAACTTCTGATATCTGAAGTATAAAACATCTTTTAATAAATACTAAAATTGATGCATAAAATTTTATAATGTAAATTAAACTGAAACTACGATGAGCGTATGTGAAACACGTGGTCAAAGTATTCGTGGGTACGACAGGAGCCGTAGAGGGACTTGAGCTGTGTCTTATTCTTTGGGCAATATGCAGAATCTGGATATGAATGAGACACTAGTTTCACCTGCTATTAAGACTAGGTCTCAAGGCCACTCGACTAGGGACGACGCACTGTCCCAAGCCATGTTGAATGTTTTGGAGAGGGTCGCTGGATCGCATTCTGGATGTAGTGGCCGTGGGTCTGTAATTGAACTACTTTGGTTCAATGGAACTGAGCTATTTAGGGGCGTCACTAGAGTCGCCCCTACTATGACCGAATACTGGTTGGAGGTCACTGAGAGGATAATAAACGACATCGATCGCACGCCTGAGTAGAAACTAAAGGGTACAGTTTCTTTGCTTCGCAATGAGGCATATCAATGGTGGTTATCGGTTAAGAAGGGTACTCAACCAGATCACCTAAATTGAGATTATTTCAAGACTGCCTTCTAGGGAAAGTATGTAGGGGCGAGTTATGTTGATGCTCGTAGGCCTGAGTTCATGTATCTTACGCAAGGCAATAAGACTGTGGACAAGTATGAGGCCGAATTTCTGAGACTGAGCTGCTACACTCAAGGCATTGTGGCATATGAGTACGAGAAATATGCCAATTTGAGGATGGGTTAAGGGACAATCTGAAGGTATTGATAGCTCTACAGAGGGAGAGAGAGTTTACGGTTCTAGTAGATAAGGCGAAGATCACTGAAGAGGTTAAGCGCGTAGAGAGTCAGAATAGAGACCAAGAGAGAGGTAAGAATAAGAGGGATTCAAAGCCCTTTAGTTCTGTTCAGAGGCCTAAGAAACGGACCAAACCTGATGGGCCTTCTACAGTAGGAGTTCCAGCCGTTCTTACTAGGGTTCAGCCATGTAGTAATTGTGGTAGGTGCTATTTAGGCGAGTGTTGGAGGAGATTAAGGGCTTGTCTGCGATGTGGATCATTGAAGCACCAGATTAGAGAGTGTCCACATCGTGCTGATCAGTTGCAAGCTACGAGACCAGGTGTTGTTCAACGTCATACGAGCGTATGGCTGGCCACGTGGTTGGCTGTGTTCGAGACACGATCGTGTGTCGATAAAGGTGTGGCCATATGGGACGTCTCAAATTTCTTATTTTTTTCGGTTAAAATATGACAGATGTGTATCTGCTTCGGTGGTTAAGTGTTCTGGGTGTTTGTGAGAGGTCCCAAGTTCAAGCTTTGCATTTGGCAAATTGTGGTATTTTTCTGACTTAAGCCTTTATCTTACTCAGTAGGCTTATATTAAGTTATTTGTAAAATTATATCAGAATGGGCCTGCTGGTTTGGTGGTAAGATGTGTGTTGGTGTGTTGGAGGTCTAGAGTTCAAATCCTTGCACGAGCGCGAGAGATTATTTTTGCTCAGCTAACGGTGAGAGTTTTGTTGGAACTTTAACTCTGAGTAGTGGGTTAGTGAGAGAGATTTTAGGGATGTGTATCATATCTTCTTTTTGTTTTCCCTAAAATTTTTACTCTCTCTCTTTTTGCCAAATGTCTGACGTTTCATCTCCCTCTCCCCGTGTTTTCTTTTTTTTTTCTTTTCCTCCATCAATTTTGATTTCTCATATCATTATCCTTTCATTTTGTTATTTTGGTGTTTCGCACTATTCTGGAAAGTGGGATCATTGTGTTCGTTTAGTTTTTGATTTTTGAAGGTTGAAGTTCTGTAATTGGTTATGTAGGGGACGGTAGTGAACAGTAGTTTCACTTTAATGATCTACTTTGTGCGATTAAACGAGCATGATTGAGGTAAGTGAGTGTGTTTAGCTCGATTTGGGTCTGAGAAATTCGGGATTTAATTGCTAAGTCAGTGTTGGTTAATCTGGTTTATAGGTTTTGGAAGGCTCGGGAGTGGTTTTGCACTAAATCGATACCAGGTGTGTAGTCGAAAATATAGAAAATGGGGTTTCAACAAAAGTAAAAAACCCCACTATTGATGCCACAAAAACTTGTCATCGCTTGTGTAGTAGGCCGTATACCATAACACGGGCGTGTGATCGATGATGCTAGGCCGTGCGTGCAAGACACGACCGTGTGATGGCCAGGTAGGCCGTGTGCGACACATGGGCTAGACTGATTTGGGCCGTGTTGGTCACAAGGTGTGTGAATCCACACGAGTAGTCCACATGGGCGTGTGGCATTATGGGCCATGCCGTGTGATCCGCACGGCCAATGCCAACTCGGTTAGGCCACATAGACGTGTGAGCCTATTTAACTGAAATGTGTTGAAAGGTTGCACGGAACGCCCAAGTCAACTTTAAACCTACTGTAAGGTCGGTAAGCTCTATTCAGACCCTTAAAAACGTGAACTGTATGTATGATGTATGTACTGAGCATGATGATTATATGAATGAATACTGAAATGTGTGTATATCTGATATTTATGTATTAGCATGTCATTTACTATATGTTGCATTGCATTGGATTGGGATGTTGATATTTGGAGGAAGTGTACTGAAAGTCTCTTAAGCCTATTATCTGGTAGCTCAGTTGGAATTTACTGATTATGTGCCTCATCCGATATTACTTGGAGTGTAAGGATGGATGGGTGTTTTAAACCCCACATGGAGTGTAGGGATAGACAGAGATGGTGTGTAGAGGCTGGTTGGGTAGGACTTTGTTTACTGATTAATGTATATCGATACTATTACTGTGATTAGCTTAAGCCCTAATGCATATCTGATACCAAAACTGAAGTGGACTAAGGCCCGAACAACCACTGAAATTGAAATGGGCTTAGGCCCAAATTACAGTTGACTGGTTACTGTTGCTCAATTGTATGCATGTTTTTTGTAGGGATTACACGCTGAGTTTACATAAACTCACCCCTTTCTATTTTATCTGTATAGATAATCCCAGACTTAGACAGACTAGTGCGGCGGAGGACTCGACGATGGCCACATGATTATTGAACTATTTTAATTTCAGTTATGCTATTTATTTCCTATTTAGCTTCTGGGTTATTTTTTATGTAAATTGGACTTTTGGACTATTGCTTTTACTTTGGATTTTTTACTGTTAACATGGATTTTTAAACTGCAAACTCAACTAAAGCTCGGTTTAATTCAAAACGACATTTTCCTAAATGCGAATGATTTTCTTTAAATATCACAGTTTTAAAAGCTTCTGCTACAAAATATGTTTTAAAACGAAACAATTAACGAGAAAACGGTTTTGAAATGGATAAAAGATAAATAAAAGCTGATAAACAGAAATGATTTTAACTTGATACATTTGATTTCAAATTTCAATTCATGCAACATCGCCAGATTCGACTATCACGTTTAGATCGGGTTTGGGGTGTTATATTTAGTGGTATCAGAACAAGTTACATTTAGTGGTATCAGAGCAAGGTTATAAAACTCAGTTGTAGATTTTGGATTTTTAAAATGATAATACTCTAGAACGTTATATTTTTATTATATATTTATTTTGAGCATGATGCTACTAATTTGGGCTATTTATGGTCTTTAATCTTTTAGGGACTAAATTGAAGGCAAGAGAAAATTTAAGGACAATAAGTGCAAATTTGAATATATAATGGGCCAGCATGCAAAGAAAGAGAGAAGTGGTGCAAAAAATGCAAACATGGAAGACCCAAGGACTACAATGCAAAAGAAGAGATTTTATAGCAGAAGACTCTATTTTAATTTAAATTATATTAGGATAGTTATTAAGGATTTTTATTTAGATTTAAATTTTAGGATTTTTTTCATTTATCTTTAATTATCTTTAATTATTTGTATTTATCTTTTAGAATTTCATTAGGAATAGACTAGGTTTTCTAGTACTATAAATAGGGAATGGGGTGGCACATATTTGACATCTCTTTTTTCCTGTAAACAATCCCTCTCCCAAAAACTCTGTTTTTTTTGTTCTCTCCATATTTCCTTTAATAAAAATCCCATTTATATTATATTTATTTTTTTCTCAAAAATCATGAGCCACTAAACCAATCTAGCCGAAGGTTGTCAAAATTCCCCAAAAAGGTTCATGAGGCTAAGAACCCGCGCTTAGCCTTCTCAACAAGGTATTCATCGCTTCTTCGCATTACGGGGCTGACGCTTCTGTCCATGTCCCTTAAGAGGTGATCTTGTCAACTTGTGCAAGGAACGGCCGCTTTGTACGTTTTAAGAAGATTGCACAGTCGGTTTGTTGGTTTTCTGCATCAGAGGTTGGCGAATGCAAGAGAGAAAATGGAGTAGTATTCGCCGTTGGGAAGTGATGATCTAGCAGGAGATAGTCCCACAAAAGCGATTATTGGCTAGAGTCAGGCTCCGCCAAATTTTAAGTCTAAATCCTTTGGAGCTGGTGGTCGTAGGCGTCCTCTTCCACTATAACTGGCTTATCCTGCTCGAGATGGGTTACTTAAAAGTCAAGGATTGAACCCATGGAAGAACGAGACAACCGGAGGCTAGAATCTCGCCACATAAGAAACTTTCTTTATTTTCAAACTTTGTTTATTATTTTTCCATTTTTAATTTCTGCAATCTATTTAATTTCACAATTTCAATTCACTTTAAATTATGTTTTTATTTTTTTTCCAGATTCTTAATTCTATTTTTTATTTTTCAGGAAGGCAGGTTTTCTTGGCCAAGAAATTGTCTAGGATTTCAAGAAATGAGCATTCGTACAATCTGGTCCCTGAGGATTCAAACCTACTTATCCTTTACTATTATTTTTACTATTAATTTTACTATTTTACAGGGAATAGGATATTTTTGGTGCTCTCAACGACTCATCAAATTTTGGCGCCGTTGTCGGGGATCGGTAACGTATTAATCTTGTTTTTTGTTTATTCTGACCAGATCTGCTCTAGGAGCTCTTGCGTTTGATTCGGAGATTGAAAAGACTGCGAGAGCTAATCGTAAGGAAACAAAGCTAAGAAAAGAGCAGTCAGTGGTGGTTGGAATTCAAAGCAATCCACCGTCAGAAATCAGAATCGATGACGAAGCAGAGTCTAGGGTTAACGAAAACCCTACTCAAACTTTTGAAGGCAAAAAAGTAGAAGTCGATTCCCCAGGAAAAAAAGTGCTTAACGCTAGGGTTGACGTAAACCCTAATTTAGCACCTCAACCTATGGCTCAAATAATTCAGCAACTGACCGAAGCGTCGACGGAACAACTGCCACTATACATCGCGTATCCTACTATTGATACTAATTTTGAATTAAAGGTAGGCTTGATCCAGCTACTGCCAACTTTTCGGGGGTTATAGAACGAAAATCCCCACAAGTATTTGAAAGAATTCTATATGGTTTGCCTTAGTATGAAACTTCAGGGGGTAACTGAGGATCAAATTAAACTGCGTGCTTTCCCTTTTTCCTTAGCAGATTTTGCTAGGGAATGGTTATTTTATTTAAGTCCTGGATCTGTAACGACTTGGGCTGATATGGCTCATTTATTTCTCAACAGGTTTTTTCCAGTGTCGCGTGCAGCCGAGTTAAGAAGAGAAATCGTGGGCATAAGGCAAAAAGACGCAGAAACTCTGTATGACTATTGGGAGCGATTTAAAAAGTTGTCTGCAAGTTGCCCACAACACGGTATAACAGAACAGTCTTTGCTCCAGTACTTTTATGAAGGCCTGAAACCAATGAAGATGAATATGGTAGACCCCGCTAGTGGAGGAGCGTTGGTCAACATGACTCCACAACAAGCAAGAGACTTATTCTCCACAATGGCTGCAAATTCTCAGCAATTTCGAGCCAATCTTGAACCCCCTAGAAGGGTTCACCAGCTAAGTAATTCGACCTTAGAAGATAAGGTTGATAGAATTGCTAATATTTTGAATTCTCTTGTTGTAGAAAAAGCAAAGATAGCCCGGTTATGCGGAATATGTGCTACTCCTGAACATACAACTGATGCGTATCCCAGTTTGAATGATGATACTATGACTCATTTAGATACTGTGGGAAATTTTCTTGGGCCACCACAAAGGCGATACGACCCTTACGCTAATACCTACAACCAGGATGGAGGGATCACCCTAACTTAAGTTATGGGGCCAACCCACGATCTAACCAACCATACCAAAACCGAGTTCCACAACAGCCATGAGATTCAGGTAATTCTCTAGAAACTCTGGTCAACGAATTAGCGGCTAACATGCTTGATATTCAACAGAAAACAGAAGCGTCTATAAGAGAATTGACCACATCAATTGAGATTATGAGTTCCTAAGGAAAGCTGCCGTCACAAACAGAACCAAACCCGAGGCAAAACGCTAATGCAGTAATGCTGCAAAGTGGAAAGGTATTGGAACCAATTCCTGGCAGAAATCTTGGCCAAGAAATTGCCCAGAAAAAACTCGAAAACGACGAACAGGTCCGAGCGAAACTCCCACTGCCGAAAATTCAGCCTCCATTCCTAGGACGATTAAACCAATGTCGAAAAAGTAAGGAAGACAAGGAGATCCTCGAAACATTCAGGAATGTCGAGATCAATCTACCACTGTTGGATGCTATCAAACAGATTCTACGGTATGCCAAGTTCCTCAAAGAGATTTGCAGCAACAAATGAAAAACTAACAGGTAATGAAAAGATAAGTGTTGGTGAGAATGTATCTGCAGTGTTACAGCGAAAAATGCCGGCAAAATGCAAAGATAGGGGTATGTTCGCTATACCGTGTAAAATAGGCCATTTAGGAATTAAGAAGGCTATGTGTGATTTAGGGGCCTCCATAAATGTCATGCCTTTTTCTATTTATGAATCACTTAACATGGGTTTTTTTTGACAAAGACAGGTGTTACCATTCAGTTGGCAGACATGTCCATTGTGCATCCCGAAGGAATTCTCGAGGACGTATTACTCAAAGTCAATGGGCTTATCTTCCCTGCAGATTTCTATGTGATAAAAATGGAGGAGGATAATGCTCCTGGGTCCTCAGACATCTTGTTGGGGTGACCTTTTCTTAGTACTGCAAATACTAAGATTAACGTTCGAAGCGGGACCCTCACGATGGAGTTTGATGGGGAGATCGTGAAGTTTAACGTTTATGTCACTATTAGTCACCCAAGTGAAGTCTTGAACGTAAACCGTGTTGACATAATTGACTCATCAGTAGAAAAAACTTTTGAGTCATTTTATGGAGATAAATCTAAAATGATGTTTAATGATTTTGAATCTGTTAATAAATTATTGGCTCCCATGAATACTAAACTCCTACCTTCTATTGTGCAGTCACCAGATCTGAAATTAAAACCACTTCCCGAGCATCTCAAATGCATATTTTTGGAGAATGATGAGACCATTGCAGACTTAAAAGGGATCAACCCCTTGGAGGAAAATATGAAACCAAAGAAAGGGGGGCAAGGACGATTAAACCCAAATATGGTGAGCGTGATAAAAAATGAGAATTTCCAAGCCCATACGAACGAAAGAATTCAGTTGGAACATCCCCAATACTAGTTGAGGCGTCAAGCTAGTGACGTTAAACAAGCGCTTGTTGGGAGGCAACCTAATTTTTATTTTATTTTATCTTATTATTTTATTATTTCTTATTTTCAAATATTAATAAAATTATCTTCTTCTAGGTAAGCTAAAACGAAGATAGGAAGAAAGGAGGAACGACAATTCTGTAGCCAAACAGCCCCTACTCGACACTTTTGGCTAGCAACTAGCGAATCTCATTGCCATCATACGCAAACGACAGTAATAACACGGGGAGTTCCTTTACACCTTTTTCTCCTATTTTATTTATTCCACATCGAGGACTATGTGTTTTAAGTGGGGGGGCATTCCTCATTATTTCTGTCATTTTACCTGCTGATTTGGTTGTTACTGCCTATTTAATTTTTTTAACCATATTTTACCTCTTTTCTTGCCCAAGAATTTGACCACGACTTGCCTATTGTTTGACCCACATGCATGAGTCTTATCTACTGAGTTAATTATGATTTTGCTTGATAGATTTCATCTTCACTGTTTTATTTCTTTTAGTTTAAATAATTATGATTAATGGAGTTAACCTTATTTTGATTTTGGTAAATTTGATTAAGTCTAAATACAAAGAGGACATATAATATAATTGCATGCTTAAAATATGTTCACGACTATTAAGGTGGTTACTAAAACTTATTTTTGACACTTGATTGTTTTTCCTAAGTCCCCCAAAATTAAAATTTCGTTTAATAATAATAATGTTTCCGTTGTTATGAGTGCAGCTTAAGACGTGACTAGCTGAGTAACCGGTGTAGGGTGCTTAGGTTTTCATTCTATTTTGCGTCAAAAGATTGTGTGACATGTTAGGTAAAACTCCGCTAACCGAAATTAATTTCTAAGAATGTGTTGGGCTGAGTAACCGGGGTGAGGTGCTTGGCTATCATCTCTCTTCGCGTCAAAAGGTTCGATATGTTCTTAGGAAAAATAAAAATTAGGAATGTGTTGGGCTAAGTAACCGGGGTGAGGTGCTTGCCTGTCATCTCTTTTCGAGTCAAAAGGTTCAATATTTTTCCCTAAGTAAAAAGTAAATAAATAAAGTTGAAATTAAAGTAAAAAAAAGAAAAAAAGAAAAAAATAATAAATAAATATACATTAATAAAATTGGGGACTAAAGGGAGAAATAAATAAGGTGTCTTGATAGGTTTGGTAATTACCTAATTTTCATGAAATAATCCAAGTCGATCTTAATTTTGTTTGTGTTAATTGGAATACTTCTTCAATTTTACTTAAAGCAAGCTAAGTGTTCTATTTGTTTTCATATGCATTTTGACTAATTTTTATAAAATTTTGGAGTAGTATTTCTTTCATGGCAGGATTTAATTTTCACAGTGGACAGGAACCAAACTTGAGGGCAAGCATGGGCTAAGTAGGGGGGAATTTGATAATACTCTAGAACGTCATATTTTTATTATATATTTATTTTGGGTATGATGCTACTAATTTGGGCTATTTATGGTCTTTTATCTTTTAGGGACTAAATTGAAAACAAGAGGAAATTTAAGGACAATAAGTGCAAATTTGAAGATATAATGGGCCAACATGCAAAGAAAGAGAGAAGTGGTGCCAAAAATGCAAACATGGAAGACCCAAGGACTATAATGCAAAAGAAGAGATTTTATAGCACAAGACTCTATTTTAATTTAAATTATATTAGGATAATTATTAAGGATTTTTATTTAGATTTAAATTTTAGGATTTATTTTCATTTTCTGTATTTATCTTTAATTATCTTTATTTATCTTTTAGAATTTCATTAGGAATAGACTAGGTTTTCTAGCATTAGAAATAGGGGATAGGGTGGCACATATTTGACATCTCTTTTTTCCTGTAAACACTCCCTCTCCCCAAAACTCTGTTTTTTTTGTTCTCTCCATATTTCCTTCAATAAAAATCCCATTTATATTATATTTATTTCTTTCCCAAAAATCATGAGCCACTAAACCAATCTAGCCGAAGGTTGTCAAAATTTCCCAAAAAGGTTCATGAGGCTTAGAACCCGCGCTTAGCCTTCTCAACAAGGTATTCATCGCTTCTCTGCATTACGGGGCTGACGCTTCCGTCCATGTCCCTTAATAGGTGATCTTGTCAACTTGTGCAAGGAACGGGCGCTTTGTACGTTTTGGGAAGATTGCATAGTCGGTTCGTTGGTTTTCTGCGTTAGAGGTTGGTGAATCCAAGAGACAAAACGGTGTGGTATTCGCCGTTAGGAAGTGATGATCTAGCAAAACATAGTCCCACAAAAGCGATTATTGGCTAGAGTCAGGCTCCGCCAAATTTTAAGTCTAAATCCTTGGAGCTGGTGGTCGTAGGCGTCCTCTTCCACTATAACTGGCTTATCCTGCTCGAGAAGGGCTACTTAAAAGTCAAGGATTGAACCCAAGGCAGAACGAGACAACCGGAGGCTGGAATCTCGCCACATAAGAAACTTTCTTTATTTTCAAACTTTGTTTATTATTTTTCCATTTTTAATTTCTGCAATCTATTTAATTTCACAATTTCAATTCATTTTAAATTTTGTTTTTATTTTTTTCCAGATTCTTAATTCTATTTTTTATTTTTTAGGAACGCAGGTTTCTTGGCCAAGGAATTATCTAGGATTTCAAGAAACGAGCATTCGTACAATCCAGTCCCTGAGGATTCGACCCTACTTCCCCTTTACTATTATTTTTACAATTAATTTTACTATTTTACAGGATATTTTTGGTGCTCTCAATGACTCATCATAAAACTTGGTTTTTAAGAACTGATTCTCAAGTCATTGAAATGATTTTACAGAGAATGTAGTACATCGAGTCTCTAGCGCCGATCCTATAAATATTCTGATAAACCATTAGGATATTATAGATAGTTTAATCTGAAAACACTCTAGTTAGTGAATAATGAAATCGTAGTGAAACTGAAACTGATAGAAACTGTGTTGCGAAAAATAAACTCTGAGATAATGATACTGCTTTACATAAAACATCTGTTAATAAATACTTGAACCGTAATTGATTCATAAAATTCATAATACAGATAAATTCGAATTGATATGAGCACACGAGGTATCCGCAGATGGGGTACTAGAGGCCAAGGTAGAGGCCGTAGAGGGGCTCGAGCTGAGTCCTCTTCTTTGGACAGCATGTCGAATCTAGATACGAGTGAGATGCCAGTGTCACCTGCAACTAAGACTGGGTCTCAAAATCGCATGGTTAGGTATGACACATTGTCCCAGGCTATATTAAAGACACTGGTGAGGGTTGCTGGGCCTAATATTAGATGTGGAGGCTGAGGGTCATTTATGAAATGATTTCGGTCCAATTGGGCTGAAATTTTTAGGGGTGTCACTGGAGTTTCCCTTAATGTGGCTGAGTACTAGATGGAGGCTACTGAGAGGATAATGGAGGATTTGAACTGCACCCCTGAGTAGAGACTATCAGCGGTAGCTAACCATTAAGGAGGGCACTCAGCCCGATCGTCTGACTTGGGAGTTCTTTAAGACTACCTTCCAAGGGAAGTATGTGGGAGCAAGTTACATAGATGCTCGTAGGCGTGTGTTTCTGAACCTTGCTTAGGGAGATCGATCAGTGGCCGAGTATGAGGCTGAATTTCTGATACTGAGCTGTTATGCTGGAGGTATGGTGGCGTCTGAATATGAGAGATGCTTCTATTTTGAGGACGGCCTTAGGGATAATCTAAGGGTATTGATAGCTCCGCAGAGGGAGCGAAAGTTCTCCGTTCTGGTGGAAAAGGCAAAGATCGCCGAAGAGGCTAAACGCGCCAAGTGCCAAAAAAGAGTCTGAAAAGGGTAAGAACAAGAGGGATTCAGAGCCTTCGAGTTCAGTACAGAGGCCTAAGAAAAATGCTAGGACTGATGGGCTGGTTAGAGCTGGGCCCTAGGGGTGAGCAAAATTCGATTCGATTCGACTCAAAAAAATCAAAAAAATTCAAACTTCGAGTTAAACGAAGCGAGTTATTCGAGTCAACTTGAATTTTTTTAAATTTTGAGTTCGAATTGAGTTGAGTTTTCGAATTTAAATAACTCGAATAATTCAAATAATTCGAATATCAAACTATAATATTTTACATTTTTACCCCAAACTCCCAAACCTTTTTATTTGTCCCTCAAAACTTTTACTCATTCTCACTTTTCCCCCAAAAACTTTTACTCCCCTCCTATCCTAACCCTCCATCTACCCAAAATCCATTTCCCACCAAAATTTTACTCTCCCATTTACTTTTCCTCAAAATTTCACTCCCAAAAACCCTTAAAACTTTTTATTTTCCCCCTAAATTTTTACTCCCTCCCACTTTCCCCCTAAAACTTTTACTTCCCATCCCACCCCACCCCCCATCTACCCAAACCCATCCCCCCTATTTTAATATTTTCCCTCCAAAATTTTACTCCCCCTATTTTCTTTCCCTCAAACTTTTACTCTCCAAAACTTTTTATTTTCCCTCTAAACTTTTATTTCTAACTCTTTACTCCCAAATAAAAATCAAAATTATCCAAAAATCCCTAAACATAAATAGTAATAATTTTATTTATATCTACTATTTATATTATTAAATTAAATTTCACATTTTATATTATTTATATTATTGAATTGTTTAGTCATATTGAATATTTATATTAAAATTGAATTATTAATGATGTCATAAAATATTCAGTATTAAAATTTTATATTGGTATCAATTTCACATTTTATCTTTAAAATAACTTTTATTAAAAAATCACATTTTACATTTAATATATTTTTAAATCTAAAATACATAGTGACAAGAATATGAAGATAATTGAAATAACTAAGCAAGCAAATAAGCTAACCCGTATATAAAAGATTAATAAATAAATTATGAGGTGATGAAAAGTAATAAAAAATTTGATTATGGTGGACAAATTTTATTACAATGAGTGACAGTGGCTACAAGGACCCAAAATTATTTTTTAAAATTTTACTAGAACAAATAGATTCAATTTGATTCGATTCGAATTCCATCTCACTCGACTCAATTCGAGAAAATTTCAAATCAAATTAGGATGATAAAATATGATTCGTCAACTCGATTAACTCAAAATTTTTTCATTCGATTCGATTCGATTCAATTCGATCGAACGCTCACCCCTACTGGGCACGCTGTTGCTCCTCACTAGACTGCAGCTGTGTGGAGATTGTGGTAAACGCCATCAAGGCGAGTGTTGGAGGAGAACTGGGGCGTGTTTGAGGTGTGGGTCATTAGAGCACCACATTTGGGAGTGTCTGCTGAGGGCCAATCAGATGCAAGCTCTGGGTTTTGGTATTGTGCAGCCATGAAGGGTAGTTCAGCAGCCACTGAGGGGCCATGGTTAGGTTAGGGGTGGTAACAGTATAGGCCGTGGACAGAGAGCACCAGGCGGAGGTGCTGGGCAGACTGAGGCGATGCAACATGCTTTGGTTTATGCTGTATGTTGCCCTGAGGATAAAGATACTTTTGACGTTATTACTAGTACGTTTTTTATTTTTGATAAATTATATATTACTCTGATAGACATAGGATCTACTCATTCCTACATAGCCTATTCTGTTCTTGAAAATCTAGAGATATTGGTTGAGAGCATTACGAGTGAGGTCACTATACTGAGTCCGTTGGGGAAATCTAGTCGGGTTAGCAAACTCTGTAGGGATGTGCCATTAGTGGTGGAAGGAATTATTTTCCTAGCGGATCAGATGAAGCTACCGTTTAGGGAGTTCGATATAATTTTAGGAATAGATTGGTTGGTTAAGCACAGAGTTAGTTTAGATGGTGCGACTAAGAGGATTGTTCTAAGAACTGAGGAGAATGAATAGGTGGTTATAATCAGAGAGCGTCGGGATTATTTGTCGAATGTGATCTTAACACTGGTAGCTGAGAAACTGGTTCGTAAGGGATGTGAGACGTTCTTGGCCTATATTAGTGTTTTCATTCCTGAGGCCTCTTCAGTAAAGGACATCAGGACTGTAAGGGATTTTTTGAATGTCTTTCTTGAGGAGCTACTAGGTTTACCTCCGAATTAGGAAGTGGAATTTGGGATTGAGCTTCTTTCTGGTACAGCTTCAGTGTCTATCGCTCCCTACCCTATGGCAGATCTTCATTTCATCCGTCCTAGTGTGTCTCCATAGGAGCACTGGTTCTGTTTGTTAAGAAGAAGGATGGGACCATGAGGATGTGTATAGATTATCGGTAGTTGGACAAGTTGACTATTAAGAATAAGTATCTGCTTCCGAGGATTGACGACCTGTTTTATTAGTTTAGAGGGTTTTCGGTATTCTCCAAGTTTGATCAGCGTTCTGGGCATCATCAATTGAAGGTTAAAGAAGCTGATGTGCATAAGACAACATTTAGGACTCGTTATGGACACTAGGAGTTTCTAGTGATGCCTTTTGGACTGATGAATGTACCGGCCGCATTATGGATATGATGAACCGAGTGTTTTAGCCTTATCTAGATTAGATCATTGTGGTATTTATCGACGACATCTTGGTATAGTCTAAGTTTGAGGATGAGCATGACGAACACCTTAGAGTGGTTCTTCAGATTTTGAGGGAAAAGCAACTCTATGCTAAATTTAGCAAGTGCGAATTTTGGTTACGAGAGGCAATATTTTTGGGGAACGTAGTCTTTGTTGGAGGGATTCGAGTTGATCCTCGAAAGATCGAGGCTGTACTGGATTGGAAACAACCTAAGAATGTGTCTGAAATTCGCAGTTTTCTGGGTCTAGTGGGTTATTATCAATAGTTTGTAGAATGTTTCTTACTGATTGTTGCGCCTTTAACTAAGCTGCTACGTAAGGGTGTTCCATTTGTCTGGACTGATGTACAGCAGGAGAGTTTCAAGAAGCGCAAGACTATTTTGAGTGAGGCTCCTGTTCTGATATAGCCTGAATCTAGAAAGGAGTTTGTGATTTACAATGACGCGTCGTATGTGGGTTTGGGTTATGTTCTGATACAGGATGGTAAGGTGGTGGCATATGCGTCTCGTCAGCTCAATACGCATGAGGTAAACTATCCGACGCATGATTTAAAATTGGTCGCCGTAGTCTTTTTCTTGAAAATTTAGAGGCACTATCTGTACGGTGAGAAGTGCATTATTTACACTTATCGCAAGAGCCTCAAGTATCTCCTTCCCTAAAAAGAGTTGAATCTTAGGCAGCATAGATGGATTGAGCTACTTAAGGACTATGACTGTACTATTGAGTACCATTCTGGCAAGGCTAATATGATGGCCGATGCATTGAGCTGTAGAGCGATGAATGATCTGAGAGCGATGTTTGCACGACTTAGTTTTTTTGACGATGAAAGTTTGTTGGCTGAGCCACAGGTTAAACCGACTTGGATAGAATAGATTCAGGATAGGTAGTTAAAGGATGAATCATTCGATTTTCAATTCTGTCAGGTTAAGAGTGGCAGCAATACAAATTTTAGGTTGAATAACGAAGAGGTACTCTATTTCCATGGTTGGATTTGTGTACAGAACGATAGTGGTCTAAGGCAGTCTATTCTTAGAGAGACACATAGTAGCCTTATGCTATACATCCTAGTGGAAATAAGATGTATCGAGAACTTCTAGAATTGTACTGGTGGCCTGGGTTGAAGCGTGAGGTTACTGATTTTGTGGTACGATGTTTGACATGCCAACATGTCAACATTGAGCATCAATTACCTTAGGGTTTGCTACGCCGGTTAAGATTCTGCTATGAAAGTGGGAGCGAGTGGTGATGGACTTTGTTAGTAGGTTGCTCTTGACACCCACTAAGAAAGATTCTGCTTGGGTCATCGTGGATCAATTGACCAAGTCCGCGCATTTTATTCCAGTTAGGATTGATTATTCTCTTCAGAAGTTGGCAAAACTGTATATCTCGAAGATAGTTAGATCATTTCTGATAGGGATCCTTGCTTTACGTCTCAGTTTTGGAAAAAGTTACATGAGGCTTTGGGTTTGAGACTAGACTTCAGTACTGCGTTCCACCCTCAGACTGATGGTTAATCTGAGAGGATGATTCAGATATTGGAAGATATGTTGAGAGTTCGTGTTATCGATTTTTGAGGAAGTTGGAAGGATTATCTGCCGTAGCGGAGTTCGCCTACAATAATTGCTTTTAGTCTAGCATTCAGATGTTACCCTACGAAACTCTCTATGAACGTAAGTGTCGCACTCCTTTATGTTGGACTAAGTTGGGTGAACGTCAAGTTTTGGGTCTTGATGTAATATCCTGATTTTGGGCCTAGTCGGAATAGTGGTTTCGTGACCACAAAATCCGAGATAGAAATAATTATTTTATGATTATTTTGTGGTCACGAAACCACTATTCCGACTAGGCCCAAAATCAGGATATTACACTTGAGTTGGTTTTCAATACTGAGGTTAAGGTTTGACTGATTAGGGATCGTTTGAAGGTGGCTTCTGATAGACAGAAGTCCAATACAGATTTGAAGAGGTGTGAGATTGAGTATTCTATGGGGGACTTTGTGTTTCTTAAGGTCTCACCATGGAAGAAGGTTTTGAGGTTCGGTCGCAAGGGCAAGTTGAGCACTAGGTTTATTGGGCCTTATCGAATTCTGCAGCGAGTGGGACTGGTCGTTTATTAGTTGGAGTTACATCCAAAGCTAGACCGTATTTATGATGTATTCCACGTCTCTATGTTGAGGCATTACCGCTTTGATCCTACATATATTGTCCTTGTTGAGGAGATTGATGTTAGGCTAGATTTAACCTTCGAGAAGGAAGAGGTTCAGATTTTGGATCATGATGTAAATATTCTTCGGAGGAAGTCTATTTCATTAGTGAAGGTGCTGTGGCAGAATCATAGCACTTAGGAGGCCACGTGGGAGCCTAAATATGCGATGCGCCAGTAGTATCCTCATCTGTTTTGATCAGGTAAATTTTGAGGCCAAAATTTTCTTTTTGGGGGTAGAGTTGTAACGCCCCAAAATTCTTATTTTTTTCTGTTAAAATGTGACAAATGCGTATCTGCTTTGGTGGTTAAGTGTTCTGGGTGTATGTGAGAGGTCTAATGTTCAAGCTTTACATTTGACAAGTTTTGGTATTTTTCTGACTTAAACCTTTATCTTGCTCAATGGGCTTATATTGAATTATTTGTAAAATCATATCAAAACGAGCCTACTGGTGTGGTGGTTAAGATGTGTGTTAGTGTGTTGGAAGTTTGGAGTTCGAATCCCAGCACGGGTACGGGAAATTATTTTTGGTCGGCTAACAGTGAGAGTTTTGTTGGAACTTTAAGTTTGAGTAGTGGGTTAGTGAGAGAGTTTTTAGGGATGTGTACCACATTTTCTTTTTGTTTTCCCCAAAATTTTGACTCTCTCTCTTTTTGGCAAAAATCTGACATTTTATCTCCCTCTCCTTGCATTTTTTCCCCTTTTCCTCCATCAATTTCGATCTTTCGTATCATAGTCCTTTCGTCTCATTTGTTTAGTTTTTGATTTCTGAATATTGAAGTTCTGTAATTGGTTATGTATAGGACGATAGTGAATAATAGTTTCACTTCAATGATCTACTTTGTGTGATTAAACGGGTGTGATTGCGAGAAGTGAGTGTGTTTGGCTCGATTTGGGTTTGAGAAATTTGGGATTTAATTACTAAATCAGTATTTTTTAATCTAGTTTATAGGTTTTGGAAGGCTCGGGAGTGGTTTTGCGCTAAATTGATACCAGGTGTGTACCCGAAAACACAAAAAATGAAGTTTCGACAAAAGCCAAAAACCCCACTGTCAACGCCACACGGGTGTGTAGTCTCCAGTGTTGTAGGCTGTGTGCCATAACAAGGGCGTGTGACCGATGAGGCTAGGCCGTGCGCGCAAGACACAACCATATGATGGCCAGGTAGGCCGTGTGCTACACATGAGCTAGACTGATTTGAGCCGTGTTGCACGGGTCGCCCAAGTCGATTGTGAACCTATAGTAAGGTTGGTAAGCACTATTTAGACACTTAAATGCGTAAACTGTATCTATGATGTATGTACTGAGATGATGATTATATGAATGACTACTGAACTGTGTGTAGAACTGATATTCATGTATTAGCATGTCATATAATATATGTTGCATTGCATTGGGTTGGGATGTTGATATTTAGAAGAAGTGTACTGAAAGGCTTTTAAGTCTATTATCTAGCAGCTCAACTGGAATTTACTAATTATATGCTGCATCCGGTGCTACTTGGAGTGTAGGGATGGGTGAGTGTTTTAAACCCCATATAGAGTGTAGGGATGGACAGAGATGGTGTGCAGAGGCTGGTTGGGTAGGACTCTATTTATTGATTAATGTATATCTGATACTGTTACTGTGTTGGCTTAGGCCCTAATGCATATCTGATACCGAAATTAAAGTGGGCTAAGGCTCGAACTGCTACTGAAATTGAAATGGGCTTAGGCCCAGACTACATTTGACTGATAACTGTTGCTTAACTGCATGCATGTTTTCTGTGGAGATTACACACTGAGTTTACGTAAACTCACCCCTTTTTATTTTATCTGTACAGGTAATCCCTAGACTTAGACGGACCGATGTGGCAGAGTACTCGACGGAGACCACATGGTTACTGAACTATTTTAATTTTAGTTATGGTATTTATTTTCTATTTATCTTCTGGGTTATTTTTGATGTAAATTGGATTTTTAGACTGTTGCTTTTACTTCAAAATTTTCACTATTTTCACAGATTTTTAAACTACAAACTCAACTAAATCTCAGTTTAATTCAAAACGACATTTTCCTAAACGTGAACGATTTTCTTTAAATATCATTGCTTTAAAAGCTTTCGCTACAAAATATGTTCTAAAATGAATCAATTAACGAGAAAGTAGTTTTGAGATGGATGAAAGATAAATAAAAGCTTATAAACAAAAACGGTTTTAACTTGATACATTTGATTTCAAATTCCAATTCATGCGACATCGCCAGATTCAACCATCACGTTTAGGCTAGGTTTGGGGTGTTCCAAGGTCGGATTGGACATGTGGGCCAAACAGGCATGCCACACGAGCAAGGCCAATTTGGATGTGTGAGCCACACGGGCATGCGGGCCCAAAATTTTAAAATTTTCCCTAGGGTTGCACGGGTCATTCCGATCGACTATGGGCCTATCATTGGGTTGGTAAGTGTAACGCCCCGTACCCGAGACCGTCACCGGAGTCGAACACGAGGTGTTAACAGACTTAATTCATTACTTAAACAGCACAAACAATTTATTTTTAAAATTTTCAGTCAAGCTAGCAATCTGCGTCACAGTCTCTTAAAAATTCATATCTCGAGTTCCAAAACTTGAAATCCAATTCCGTAAATTTTCCCTAAAACTAGACTCATATATCTATTTACTAATTTTTTTCTATAATTTTTGGTCTAGTAAATTAGTACAGTTTATTAGTTAAAGTCTCCCCTGTTTCAGGGTTCGACTGCTCTGACCTCTGTGTATTACGAATTAGATATCTCCTTGTACAGAGTTTCAATGACTATGCCGTTTGTTTCTAATAAAACTAGACTCAATAAGGAATCTTTAAATATAAATCATGACTTATAATTATCTTTGAAAAATTTATGGTGAATTTCCAAAATCAGAACAGGGGATCCAGAAATTGCTCTGGACCTGTTTCACAAAAAATTAAACATCTCATAAAATATAACTCATATACCTGTTTTGTTCCATCCATATGAAAATAGACTCATAATTCTTAAATTCCATATTTTATTCATCATATAATTGTATCTCTACTATTTTTAATGATTTTTCAAACTCACATTACTGTTGCTGTCTGAATCTATTTTATGGTAAATTTTACCTATTTCATGGTTTCCATGGATTAGCTAGCAATTTAGCATACATAACACCAAATATGATCATGATTAGCCATTCCAATGGCTAATCATTACCAAGCATTTCCATACCACTCAATAACCATATCATAAGACCATATATACAAAATGATTATAATGCTATACATGCCATACTCAAAATATACAAGCCATTATGCCAAGATGGTATACGGATAGTGTGAGTGTGCCTCCGACCGCTTCGATTTCCGAGCTGGCTTGTCAACACTACAAGGAATGAAAAGGAGGGAGTAAGCATAAATGCTTAGTAAGCCCACATGAAAATAGCAAGTAACACAACTATATACGCAAACATAAAACATCATTTGCATAATCATCACCGAGACATTCATATCACATTTTCATTTATCATCTTACCATATTGTTGTTATATCGAGTTTTCAACCCGAGGGTTAAGTACATACCTGTTCAAAGTATTCATTTCACAACACTTACCAATACATCCTTTTCATCTCGAGTATTCCTCCATTTGAGTAGAATTTTACCCGTTGAACACATCGGAATATAATTCGGATACATGGAAAGTTTGCACATAAGTGTCACATATGTAGCCAAGCTACCATGTAACCTGCCCATAAGTGAACTCGGACTCAACTAAACGAGCTCGGGCGTTCGCATCCATAAGTGAACTCGGACTCAACTCAACGAGCTCGGATGCCTAGTTATATCTCTCGAACTCGGACTCAACTCAACGAGTTCGGACATTCACATCCATAAGTGAACTCGGACTCAACTCAACGAGTTCGGATGCCCAAATATCCTAGTGACATGTCACTTGTATTCTAATCCATTCCTAAGGTTCAACGGGACCTTTTTCCCAATCATGTGTCTCAACCATCTTCTACGGAATGCCTAATTCTGATACTCAGTAGTATTTCACATTTTCCAAGTATATCACATAATTTGACATATTAACAAACTGTTATCACAAGATAATATTTCATAATAATTATCATATCATTTAAATAACATTAAAACATTTAAAATAATAACTATGTTACCAACATTTACATATGAACTTACCTCGTATGCGAAAATGGCTACTTTTACCATTTCGTCCACAACTTGGTATTTTCCCCATTTTAGCCCGAATTTTAGTTTTCCTTGCTCTATCATTTAAAATATAGTCTAATTAGGACTCACATTATACAAATTGACCCAAAATCATATTTTGGAAAAATTACAATTTTGCCCCTAAACTTTCGCATATTTACACTTTTACCCCAAAGCTTGTAAATTAAACTTCAGCCTATTTTCTTATGTTTTATGACATGCTGATCATTTTTGCCTTCTATGGTAACATCAAATTCTCACTCTAACATGTACTTATGACTATTAGGTATTTTTACCGATTAAGCCATTTTGCTCGTTTTCACTTAAAACCGAGTAGTACAAGTTGTCTAACATAATTTAAAACCTCATATTCTATCATAAAACACCAAAATACACAAATTTCACCAATGGGTATTTTTCCAAATATGAACCCTAGGTTGAATTATTGCTAGCATAAGCTTAATCGAGCTACCGGGACTCTAAAAACGTAAAAATCATTAAAAACGAGGCTAGAACGGACTTAAAATCGAGCTTCGAAGCTTGAAAAACCATAGCCATGGTTTCTCCTTGCTATATTCGGCCATGGGGTTGAAGATGAGCAAAATTGGCTTTTAATTTTGTATTTTAATTCATTTTACCCCTAAATGACCAAAATGCCCTTACTATTAAACTTTCCAAAAATTCCATCCATGTCCAATTTTTGTCCATAGACTTAGAAATTGGTAAAATTGCTATTTAAGACCTCCTAATTAATATTTCAAAACAATTTCATACTAGAAACTTCTAGAATGCAAGTTTTACAAATTATTCGATTTAGTCCTTAATTTCAATTTAAGCACTTTATGCATAAAATTTCTTCACGAAATTTTCACACAATCATGAAATCATATCATAGACCTCAAAATAATCATAAAATAATTATTTCTATCTCGGATTTTGTGGTCACGAAACCGCTATTCCGACTAGGCCCAAAATCAAGATATTATAGTAAGGGCTAACTAAACCCGTTTGTATGTGATCTGTCTGATAGTCTGATCTAAGTAGGAAACTAGTATGTAAGTCTGACTGGTCTGTATAAGTAAGTATATTATCTGTATACGAGCATGTTAATCATGTGATTTTGTATCTATTATCTATTATCTACATGATGTAT
Organism: Gossypium arboreum; assembly: GCF_025698485.1. Taxonomy (NCBI): domain Eukaryota; kingdom Viridiplantae; phylum Streptophyta; class Magnoliopsida; order Malvales; family Malvaceae; genus Gossypium; species Gossypium arboreum. The sequence goes on from NC_069075.1 coordinate 137,330,766, forward strand.
TTGTATTTGGGGTGTGATTTTTATATATGGAGGATGTAATCTATACGACGTCCTTTTGCCTAATTTATGGTAGCTTGACTGCACATTATTCTGTTATGTGTTGTATCAATATTATATGGTGTGTAGGGATCGGTAGGTGTTTTTAACCCCACATGGTGTGATGGGATGGTCGGAGATAGTGTATAGAGGTTGGGGGTAGAATTTTGTTTATCAGTTCTGTTTATCTTATTTGAATATCTATATCTGTTAAGGAGGATTTGAAAACCCTTATTCGTGATGCTCCCGAACTCGGCCATAACATCCAGGCTAGGTTTAGATTGTTATACTAGGTACTTACTATTCTAAAAAAGAAGTTGTTTGTTTAAGATAATTAAGGTTTTCAACAGTATAATTCACAGGCTTATCTCTAACCCAATTTTTTCTATTTAGTGAGAGTTACAACTTCCAAGATTTGAATGACTGTCGTGACCATCAGATTGACTAGTTTAATTTGATGACAACCCAACTTGGTTAACAAGTTTCCAACTCTATTTTGAAAGATTCTCTAATGCATTCAGGGTTATTATTTGTTTGCTTTTTTAAGTCTTGTTCAAATGTCATATGGAATCACTTTAAACATTAATAACTAATCTCTATTTGAATCGTAGTCCTATCTGTTGCGTCGTCATCAACAAGCAAACAGTTAGTTCTTGATACTTGGTTTATCAAAGTTGCCGTATCACCAGCAAGCAAACAGTCAATTCTCGATGCCTTGTTTATCAAATTCAGACCTTTATAATTCAAAGGTGCCTGAAAGTTCAATTCTGCAAAGGCTTCAACAATAAGAAGGATTATTGAACCAAATTGCTAGGTTCATTCCCACATATCCTCTCTCTGGGACTGGCACTGGCTCTGGACCTCTATTTCAAGCATTGTCTTCAATTCATTACTTTAGAATGTAAAAGAAAAACCCTTTCTCAGTAAAAATACTTCTTGGAAACAAATACCCCTTTTTCCATTGAACAATGAATTATATGATTGTAGGAAATCGGTGGTACTTTAACTTCTCATCAAGTGGGAACACCCCTAAGCAACTATAGGAAGGTATTGTCTTACCATCATTAAGATACGAATTTAATTTTTTTCTATTTAAATATGGATTTTTGAATTGATTTAGCGAAGAGCTTCAAGACGACAACGACAAACCTCTGCAAGGACCAAATATGGATTGGAAGAATCATTATCATCATTCAAGCTATTCAGGTAGATTTCATCAAACATATAGAGAAACGTTCACATTGCCAATGCCACAGAGAGATCCATCCACAATGTCAATGGTAATGCTAATACCAATACCCAATGCTGAACATGAGAATAGGAACCTTTTATTGATGCACAATGAAACCAACATTAGTTCCAATGCTAGCAACTTTTCTAGTTCAAGGTTGTTTTATAAATTCCATTTTGTTTATCTTTTAAATCCTGAATAATTTTTCTCTTCAATCTTGAGATCCGTACTTAAAAAATGTCTTGTTGCTTTCAGGGCAATTAAAAATTCATTATATGATCCATTATTCGAAGGAAGTGGACTGCCTGTTAATCCTCATTTGAGGATGTTTGCAACCATGGAATATTCAATAATTGCTTTCATTATATACAGAACTACACAGTATTGTCAACAAAGTTATGTTAAATTTGCATCCTTAGTATATAATCCATGGAAATGATGAATTACAATAGAGGTTTGATTATTTGCCTTCTATTTTTTAGGATAAAACATGGGGTTTGGCTAGCGAAGAATGTGGACTTCAAAAAGTTTATTGATCGATGATGCCGAAACATTGTTTTGCTATGTTATGGACTTCAGTTTGAATTTTGTGTCCAACTTTACAAATGACATTATTATGTGATGTTATGGATGTTATTTTTGGTATAGTTGGAAGTTTAGTTTTCTTTTATAATGTAATTAAACTTTTACTAATGATTAAGCTAAATTACACTGTTTTTTGGTTATGGTAATTTTTTTAACCACTTTGATACCTAAAGTCACTTTTCATTTAGTCATTTATCGATTTAGGGGAGGTACGAACGTCAGAGACAAAATTGTTGGTAGAGTCATAAATTTGGATTATCAAAGTGAGAAAATAAAAGTATAATTGAAGGCAAAATGATGAATGTTATCCACGGACTTGTGAAATTTGAATTTTGAACATATCATGTGATGTTATGGATGTTATTTTTGCTATAGTTGGAGGTTTAGTTTTCTTTTATAATGTAATTAAGATTTTCTAATTATTAAGCTAAATTATACTGTTTTCTTATTGTGTTAATTTTTTAACCACTTTTATATCTAAAGTTACATTTCATTTAGTCATTTATCAATTTAGGGGAGGTATGAATGTTGAAGATGACATTGTTCGTAGGACAGTCAGAAACCTAGATTATCAAAATGAGAAAATTAGTATATTTGAAGGCGAAATGATGAATGTTATCCATGGACTTGTAAAATTTGAATTTCGAACTTATCATGTGACGTTATGGATGTTATTTTGACACATTAGGGGTGAAATATAAAGTTTCTCAATTCGATGTATATAAATTTTTTTTGATACATTAAGGGTGAAATTTTTATAATTTGAAAATGCAAAAAATGGTTGAAATTTAATCATTGTTCTCACTATTGATTCTGGTTTTGTCGAGGAAAATGAAAAAAAGTTACTGGTGATTTGATGTAATTAATTCAAATCTTTCTTTCTTTATATGTCATACTTTGTTTAGAATAACGATTATGTCTTTCAGATATAATATCGTGCTATTCGTTCAATATAGATATGAATGTAACCTTCATCTTAAGTTTAATTCAATTGGGGATAGATTCTCTCTCTTCTCTAAAGGATGATTTAAAACAAGAAAGATAATCGATGTATGATATATCTGTACAAAATTACGATTATATCGCTTAGATTGGAGTACGTGTAATGTGTTGGACAGTGGGACAATCGTTGTCTCCACTATTGATTCTGGTTCTGTTGAGGAAAGTGAAAAAAGTTATGGGTGATTTGATGTAGTTAATTCAAAACTTTCTTTCTCTATATGTCATATGTTGTCTGAAATAACGATTATATCTTTCAGATATAAGAACATGCAATTTCGTACGATATATATAAGATCATAACCTTCATCTTAATTTTAATACAATTGGGGATAGATTCTCTCCATCTTCTTTAAAGTGGAGAAAAGTTAAAAGGATAACTTAATGTGATGTTATTTAAATCTTTATTTATAATCCGTTCAAAGAAAACAATCATTGTATATTGTATTTTGTACAATATTCTAGTGACATTATTTTGAATTTAAGAACATATAATGTGTTTTATAAGAATTAATCTGATTTTGAACCATCTTTAATATGGGTTTGGACTATAGTTTTGTGTAATTTGAAGTTAATTTTTCAATCATGAAAGCATAGATTTATAATATTTTTATTTATTTTAAGTAGAAAAAGTCATTTTAAGTAGTTCTAACGCGACAACTAAATGAAGTATCCGTTATATGACTTTAATGACTTCAATTCTTGATTTCATGGACAACGACAATGATATTGGGGTTGAATGAAACAACTACAATTTTATCAAAAGTATTTAAGGAAATTATTTATATATACTATGCCTCAGATTCTTTAATAATTTAAAGTTATATATTAATTATTGTTTTACTTTAATTTTAAAAAAATAATTAAATTTAAATATAATTATTTATAAACACCAGCATAATTACTTTAATTCTCGTTTACATTAAAATTAAAAATATAATTAAAAATTTTAATTACACCTAATTTAATATTACCCACTAATTATTGAAAAATTGGTTTTATAAATTGCAAGGTGATTTTGTGTTAATTCAACCATGGTGGACCTGCCTTTTATAGAGATTGACTTTATGGTAAGTATGACTAAGCATTTGCATGAATGGCACAATTAATTATGAACCAATCACTGCACGTACAGTATGGCAAAGCCAGATAAGAGGCTTTTTTTTTTTGACGAATTCTAAGTTTATTCCTTTTTTTCTCTTAATTTTTATTTTTGTTTTTTTTCTTATATTTCTCTTCTAATCTAATAACTTTTATTCATAGTAATTATCCAGTTTTTAACAAATCAAATAATTAATTGCCAGCTCATCAATATTACCTAATAAATACTTCACATTAAATTTCAGAATGCCTAAATGGAAAATATAAAGTTAAAAAAAATAAAAAAAAGGTTAGAATTCAAACTTTATATGTTATTCGCTTAGTCATATATAAGCTGTAATTTTGCGTTCGAAGAATTGTGAATATTTTGTATAAAAAAATTATTAAAGACTATTGAAACCGGCATTTTGCGGCTATATAATTCATAAAGGATTATCAATAAGTTGTATTGAAAAATCAATGAAAGTCGTAGGAAGCATTCGACTATTTTACTATTGAATAACAAATTTTAACATGAAGATTTGTAATTGTGGTGCAGTTTATGCCAAACATTTTATACCATTATACCATTATGTGTAGATTGTTTTTAAGGGTGAGTCAGGACCAAATTACATAAAAGATTAAAATTATTATGAAACCTTTCAAAGAATCTCTAAGCTACTGATTATTTAATCATCTTTTAACTTTGTGACTCACATACATGTACCCCCTCACTCTACTTTTTTGCCTATAAATAATCTTTCAATTTTTCATTTCTAGTTCACAAAAGACTTGGGTCTTAATCATATCCCTTCTCCATATTTGTCTCTGTCTCTTGCTTTGGCTGCTTCTACTATCTTCTGCGCTTCAAAAAAGGAGACAGACCCTCCTGCCTTGCAGGTAAAGGACCCTTTTAAATATCTAGATTCCAGTTTCAATTTAGTTTGATTATAGTGCATTTTATATCTGTAAATCTATAATTTTCTTTTTTGATTTGTACTTAAAAATGGGTGCTTTTGATATTGTTAAATGTTGTCCTCAATCCTACCCTTTAATCTTGTTCATTTGAGAGTTCAATTCTCCCTTTCTTCTTCTAGGGGAAAAATTTTTAAGGCTGATATAATGTACTATAACTTAAAATTTTGTTTATAATCTCGTTAAAACAAGGAAGATAATCTATGTAGGATATAATCTGTACAAAATTATGATTATATCGTTTAGATCTAACAACGTGTCATTTGTTGAACTGTAAGACGATGATTCTGGTTCTGATGTGAAAAAGGAAAAGATATGGGTGATTTGATGTACTTCACTGAAATATTTCTTTGTTTATATGCTATACTTTGAAATAACTGTTATGTTTTTCAGATCTAAGAACGCGTCTTTCGTTCAGCAGATACGATCATAACTTTCAACTTGATTTGAATTCAATTAGGGATAGATTCTCTCTCTCTTCTCTTAAGGGGAAAAAGTTAAAGGATGAGTTAATGTACTATAATTTAAATCTTTATAATTCGTTTAAGGAAAATAATCATATTATATTTTATTTTGTACAAAATTTAAATTAGATTATTTTATATTTAAAATAAATAATATATTTTATATTGATATGATCAAATAAACTAAAATTAAAATTTTCAAAATATATTTCTCTTCTTGTTATATCGCACCACCAACTATGTGGGTATGTGGGTAGGTGAAATTTAAAAAATATTCACAAAATATTAGCTGCTTTTTATTTATTTATTTAAGTTATAGAAGAAAGAGGAGATACATTTTTATTTTGTTTTTTCTTGCAAGTGAGGAGGGGCGGAGCTAGAAAATTTTTGGGAGCAGAATTAAATTGTATATTTTTACGATATTAAAAATATAATTTTTAATCATATTTTTATTATTTTGGGGGGTAAAGTGTAATTTTTCCATTATTAATTTTAAATTTTATAAATTATAAAGAGCTTAAATGAAAATTTTTCTATTTTAGGGGAGACAAGGGCTCTTGTCCGTCTCCCTTGACTCCACTACTGCAAGTGAGAAAGTTACCGTATTAAGTGATAATAAACTGTTTATTTTAAGTTAATTAAATAAATAATATTATTTGTATTTCATTTTATATATTTAATTCGATTTTTTTGACATATTCAAAAGTATGTTAGTATATTCTAACATATTTAAAAGTATGCTAGTATATAATTAAACTGATAACATAAACTCAATTAAAATTTTTATAACTAATAACATAAAATTAGTTAAATATTTTATTATAAAAAGTATAAAAGATAGCAATATTGATAATATATAAATATATGTACACAAAAATCTATGAGTACTTTAATTTTTTCTAAATATACATCTTAAAACCTAGCAAAAATAGTAATAACATAGAGAACATATGTTTTAGATTGACTATGACAGTTAGGGGTTGACCTTCAAACTTCTGTTTACTTTGGAGTTTGAGTTTTGGAATGGAGTAGGGACCATTATTCTCAACCAATAAGATAAGGTTTTCAAACAATGTTATTAACTATAGTTTTGTTTTGTTTTGTTCTTCACATTCTGTTTGAAGAAACTATACCTTCCGAGGTTTTAAATAACTCCAAATTGTTCCTTCCTTAGCAATGATGGCAACTGTAGAGATGTGATTTTATTTGGGTACACTTAATTTTATTTTTAAATCATTATTAATAAAATTATTTGACCAAAATAACTAATTATAATAAATTAAAAATATTTTACTTGGTTTCACTGTTTGAATTGTTAAAATGAATAAAGGACAATAAAAATTGTAGTAATTAATTTGATTTTTAACCCATTTATAATTTGGATTTAGATTTATGGTTTGTTTTTTTATTTTGAGCAGAAGAACATTTCAAGTAGTTCTAAAGCAGCTACTAAGATGGAGTCGCCATTATTTGATTTCAAAGACTTTAGTGAAATTAATGATTTTGACTTCATGTACAATTGCAACGATATTATGGTGAATGAAGTTGCTACAAATTTGTCAAAGGTGATTAAGGAAATTATTTACTTATAATATACCTCAATTTCTTTAATAATTTAATGGTATATATGATGTTAATTATTGTTTTACTTTAGGGTATTGAGGACATTGGATCAACTAATGGAAGCAATAACAATCAACCTGTAATAGATGAGCTAAACTCCAACCAAATTTTGCTTGCCCCTGCCAATGAACTCCATGAATCTCCTCTATCAGCATCCAAACCAACTCAGATGCCCAAAACATCAGTACACTATCTCAAATTTATCATATATATTGTTCATTTGCTTTAATGCTAATGTTTTAGGTTTGCCTACTATGATATGCCATGTTATCCTTGTATTTAATCAAAACTTTGTTTACATAGCAACAGAAGGATGAAGGAGTGGAACTTCCACCTCCATTAGCAACAACAAACGCACAAACTCAACTCGATCCAATGAACGCCGATCTCAATACTTTCGGAGAGGTTAGCTATCATAACAACTCAAACCCTTTACATGTTAATCATATTCTTAACTAATTTCTTCCATTACACTGTTGTAATACTAGGTTTTATCCTCTCTCTTTTTTTCAATAGGCGCCACTGGATCAGTTGATAGCATCACTTGACTTACCTAATGAAAATTTCCTTCACGGCTGGAGCTCCAATTTGAACCTCGAGCAGCTAGTATCTTTAGGGTTTGAAGGAAATAATCCTTCACTAAAAAATGATGATGATGCATGTCAAACAACATCACCTCCTTTTAGTCCTCTTATAATGGAGCGAACAAATTCATTCCCTTTGCCACTAGTAACCTAACTCAAACTCTATGCCTATTAAATATAAACAATTTATATTACATTGTATGATTCTTAATTTATCTCTTACCTTGTTCAGGAAGAAATGCTCCTAAAAGATGGAGTTTATACGGCTCAACCTATTTACTCAGAGCACAGGGTTAACTTAGTTCAAACCAATCAGCTTAATAGTCATGTTGGAAGTAGCCTTCCAGAAGATGGAGTTTATACAACTCAACCGGTTTACTCAGAACGTAGGGTTAACTCAATTAAAGCTAATAATCTCAGTAGTCATATTGGAAGTAACCTCTCAAAAGATGGAGTTTATACAACTAAATTGGTTTACTTGGAGCGTAGAGATAACTCGGTTCAAATAGATAAACTCAATGGTCATGTTGGAAGTAGCCTCCAAGATGCGCTTTTAAGGTATGTTCTTGATTGTTTTCTTAATTGTTTAATGAAATAATATTGTACTAACACTAAAAGTTTTTCTACCATTGGCATAGCTGTAGTCCTCAAAGGGAAGATCTAGTCAATCTAGGCAGGAGGGTAACTTTTGCTGATCAATTTCAACAAAACAATGGAAACAATAATTCCAATGGCAACCAACAACCACTTGCGTACCTAAATTCGACCCCTCAAATCGTAGTGAGTATTAGTTGTTTACTTTAAATTAGTCGACATTGATAAGGTCTCACTGTATAAGGCCATTATATGCTTTTGTTTTTGGAATGTATAGACTGAGGTTGGAATTCTGCATGGAAGATCTACACAAATCAATCGACAAGCATCGACTTGGAACTCATACAAAGGGAATAACATTTATAGGCCTTTGGCTCCAGCAAGGTCTCGAATTGATCAAACACATATAAACTAAAATAAGTATGATTCTCTTAATTTTTCCTTTATTTGGGTTTCAGGTCACTAGCTGATGAGTTCCAATCAATTAGCAATTCTGATTCTCAGCAATACAACTTCATTCAACCTAGATCTTCTGCACTTTTAAGGTATTAAATATTTGTATAATAAACATCAATACATTATATTTAGAATCGTATCGTGGTGTGATCTTTGTATTTTGAATCCAGGTCCCAGCAAAAAAATCCATCACAACTTCTTAATCAAGTCCCCAATAGGCCAAATGTATCTGACTCACTTCTCCAGCATTCCATGTTGACTAAGCATTCAATCCCTTCCCAGTTTATGTATTTTCATCATCTTTCTTTCTACTTTTTAGTGTATCTTACAATGTGCAAATATTAACTTTTGTTGTTATTTCTTTTGTTCTTATAGGTCTCAAAATTTATCTGATCAACAACATGATCAACTTTCAATAACACCTGGAGCATATAATCCCCGAACTTATAGCACTAGATTGACTGAATCTTCCATGCCATTGAGGTACCTCTTATCTATCTTTCTAAGTTTTAATATGAAATGGATAAATGAGGAGTGGTTCACCTTGTATGTTGGATTTAGGACCTTAATACTTGCTCCTAATCGTCAAACCAATCCACTCGATGTATCAAATTTACGATTCCGCAACTCTTTGCAACCGAGATCCTCCATGCTTTCCAATTCTAGGTACTTACTATTTTAAAAAGAAGTTGTTTGTTTAAGATGTTTAAGGTTTTCAACAGTATGATTCACAGGCTTATCTCTAACCTATTTTTTTTTCTCTTTAGTGGGAGGTCCAACTTTCAAGATTTTAATGACTGTCGTGACCATCAAATTGACCAGTTTAATTTGATGACAAATCAACTTGGTTCACATGTTTCCAACTCTATATTGCAAGATTCTTCGATGCATTCGAGGTTATTATTTGCTTGCTTTTAGGTGCTTTTCAAATGGCATATGGAATCATTTTAAACATTATTAACCACTGTCTATTTTAAACCGTAGATCATATCAGTTGCCCCGTCATCAACAAGCAAGCAGTCAATTCCCAATACCTGGTTTATCAAAGTTGCCGTATCACCAGCAAGCAAGCAGTCAATTCTTGTTGCCTTGTTTATCAAATCCAGACCTTTATAATTCTAGGTTGCCTCAAAGTTCAATTCTGCAAAGGCTTCTACAACAAGAAGGATTGTTGAACCAACCGGCTAGGCTCATTCCCACATATCTTCCCTCTGGGAGTGGGACTGGCACTGGGACCTCCATTTCAAGCATTGTCTTCAATTCATTACTTCAGAATGTAAAAGGAAAACCCTTTCTCACTAAAAATATTTCTTGGAACCAAATACCTCTTTTTCTATTGAGCAATGAATTATATGTTTGTAGGAAACTGGTGGTACTTCAACTTCTCAGCAAGTGGGAACACCCCTAAGCAACTACAGGAAGGTTTTGTCTCACCATTATTAATATACAAATTTAAATTTTTTTTTTCTATTTTAAATTTGGATTTTTGAATTGATTCAGCGAAAAGCTTTGAGACGACAACGACCAACCTCTGCAAAGACCAGATATGGATTGGGAGAATCATCATCATCATTCAAGCGATTCAGGGTATATTAAATTGTCCAAAATACTCAAATTTAGTTTTGAAATGTTCTAAATATATGATTTTTTGTGCAACATTCAAGAGAAGTTTCAAGCTAATACTTGCTAGATTTCATCAATCATAGAGACAACCATCTACATTGCCAATGCCACAGAGAGATCCATCCACAATGTCAATGCCAATGCCAATACAAGTACCCAATGCTGAACATGAGAATAGGAATATTTTCTTGATGCACAATGAAACCAACACTAGTTCCAATGCTAGCAACCTTTCTGGTCCAAGGTTGTTTTATAGATTCCATTTTGTTTATCTTTTAAATCCTAAATAATTTTTTCTCTTCAATCTTGAGATCCTTACTTAAAAAATGTCTTGTTGCTTTCAGGGCAATTAAAAATTCATTGTATGATCCATTATTCGAGAGGATTGGACTGCCTGTTGATCCTCATTTGAGGATGTTTGCTACCATGTAATATTCTGTAATTGCTTTCATTATATACAAAACCACACAATATTGACAGCAAAGTTATGTTAAATCTGTATCCTTAGTATATAATCCATGGAAATGATGAATTACAATAGAGGTTTGATTATTTGCCTTCTATTTTTCAAGATGAAACATGGGGTTTGACCAACGAAGGAATATGGGACTTCAGTTTTAATTTTGTGTCCAACTTTAAAAATGAAATTATTATGTGATGTTGTGGATGTTTTTTTTAGTATAGTTGGAAGTTTAGTTTTCTTTTATAATATAATTAAACTTTTACTAATGATTAAGTTAAATTATATTGTTTTTTCTTATTGTGTTAATTTTTAAAACCACTTTGATATCTAAAGTTACTTTTCATTAGTCATTTATCGATTTAGGGGAGGTACGAATGTTGGAGACAACATTGTTGGTAGAGTAGTCATAAATTTGGATTATCAAAATGAGAATAAAAGTATAATTGAAGGCAAAATGATGAATGTTATCCATGGACTTGTGAAATTTGAATTTTGAACTTATCATGTGATGGTATGGATGTTATTTTTAGTATAGTTGGAGGTTTAGTTTTCTTCTATAATGTAATTAATCTTTTTCTAATGATTAAGCTAAATTTTACTGTTTTCTTATTGTGTTAATTTCTTGACCACTTTTATATCTAAAGTTACATTTCATTTAGTCATTTATCGATTTAGGGGAGGTACGAATGTTGGAGACGGCATTGTTGGTAGGGCAGTCATAAACATGGATTATCAAAAATGAGAAAAATAGTAGAATTGAAGGCGAAATGATGATTGTTATCCATGGACTTGTAAAATTTGAATTTCGAACTTATAATGTGACATTCTGGATGTTATTTTTGGTATAGTTGGAGGTTTAGTTTTCTTTTATAATGTAATTAAGCTTTTACTAATGATTAAGCTAAATTATACTATTTTCTAAATTTTTTTAGCCACTTTGATATTTAAAGTTGCATTTCATTTAGTCATTTATCGATTTAAGGGAGGTATGAATGTTGGAGACAAAATTGTTGGGAAGGCATTCACAAACCTAGATTATGGAAATGAGAAAAATATTATAATTGAAGGTGAAATGATGGACTTGTGAAATTTGAATCAGAGATTTGATTTTCGAACTTGATGTTTGAACTGAGAATCTAAGTGATATCTTAGATCTTTATGGCTCAGATACTTTGTCATCAACGAGCTATATATGGATTGGAAACTTCGAGAGGACAACAATCAACCCCTTTAAGGACTAGATATGGATTGGGAAAATCATCATCATCTTTCAAGCGATTCAGGGTATATTGATTTGTCCAAAATACTCAAATTTAGCTTCAAAATGTTCTAAATATATGATTTTTGTGTGCAACATTTAAGGGGGGTTTCAAACTGATCCTTTTGAATTTGATGAACCAAAAAGAGAACCATCCACGTTGCTAATGCCAATGTCACAGAGAGAACGATCCACATTGCCAATGGCAATGGTAGTGTCGAAACCATTTTATAAAGGGAGGTTTGAAAAATGGGGATCGACTTTTGAAAAATGAAAACGAGAGTCGCTACCAACCTTTTTAGGTGTGATTGGATCACCTTATAAAACGTCTTGGTCTACGAAAATTAAGAAAACAGTTCGGGAGTCGGTTACATACGAGGAAGGATTAGCACCTCAACGCCCAAAATTGGTACCAAATTGAATAGTTTTCGTCTTAATGTCAAAATTTGAAAGGATTAAAAATAGGATCCCTTTTTAAAATTGGAATTATTTAAGTTGAAAATCGAGATTCCTTAGCTCGAAAGAATACAAACATCACATCCAAAGATGATAGGACACGATATTCTTAAACTCTCAGAATCGAAATCATCTCGTGATTTACAAAATCTATTTAGAAGGATACTTTAGGAATTTAGACAAATGGGAAATCACAACCCAGCATGTTAGGGCACTATTTCCCGAATTCCTAAATACGAAAAGCATTGCCTCATTTTAGAAAAACTTTTGGGTAAAATATGACAATTAAATGAAATATATATTTTTTAAAAATAATGATTTGAGTAAAATTTAAAAATAATTTACTAAGAGTAATACTAAAAAATTATTAAAAAATGAAAGAGTTTGATATGATACTAAAATTATTAAAATTAAAATATATAAAAAAATCAGGAAACATGGATTAAATCAAAATAAAAAGGGTTGAAAACGAAGATGAACAAAGAATAAAATAAGAACAAACCGTAGAAAATAAGAACGTAAGAGGAGAGAAATTTGAGTGAAAGCTCTCAAAAATTTTATTGTTTCCCAAAACTCCAGTGTGTTTACAATGAAGAGAGAGGCCTCTATTTATAGTTGAACCTCCTCAAATCCAAGCAGCATGATCAATTACATCAACGGTTAAGATTAAAAGGTATCTACAAATTAAATCTCTAAGATTACAAATCTAAGATTACAAAATCATATCTTCTAAGATTGTATCATATCTAAGATTGCATATCATATCTAAGATTGCATATCATATCTAATATTGTATCATATCTAAGATTGCATATCATTGAAGATTATATTTCCATATGAGACAAGCTTGTAGATGGACCTTAAATCTTTTCAAGTAATGGGCCATTCGATCGGGCCAAATTATATTTGTAATTCGACCTGAACTTGGACTTCGTTTTTTTGGGTTTATTATTTTTGTTTTTGGACTTATTTCTGGGCCCGGGCAAAATTAAGTGTCTACAACTGCCCCTCTTTGCTCATTGTTGTGTAACAGGAATAGAGAAAAGACTATAAATGGACCAATTTTGCCCGGGCTCGCCGAGTCTTGAGTTCTTGATCCTTGATCTTTTTTAAATGGCCTCTTGACGGATTCAATCTGCTTCACTACAACTCAGGAAGGTGATATCTACTATTTTTGATCTGCTCCCCGTCTAATACAGAGAAGCCAAATCTGTTATCTTCAATCTGCTCCCCGTCTAATACAGAGACGCCAAATCTGCTTCTTCAATCTACTCCCCGTCTAATACAAAGATGCCAAATCTGTTATCTCTTATTTGCTCTCCGTCTAATACAGAGATGCCAAATCATCTTGGATCTGCTTCAATGAAGTTCAGATCTACTGTGTCTTCGATCTGCTCCCCGTCTAATACAAAGATGCCAAATCATCTTGGATCTGCTTTAATGAAGGTCAGATATACTATGTCTTCGATCTGCTCTCCGTCGAATATAGAGATGCCAAATTTGTTTCTTCGATTTGTTCTCTGACAGTACAGAGATGCCAAATCATCTTAGATTTGCTTCAGCGTAAATACGTGAAAGCCAAATCTGCTATGTCTTCGATCTGCTCCTTGTCAACGCAAGGATGCCAAATCATCTTGGATCTACTTCGATGTGAAGACATTCGAAGGTTAGATCTGCTATGTCTTCGATCTGCTCCCCGTCTAATACAGAGATGTCAAATCATCTTGGATCTGCTTCAATGAAGGTCCAATCTGTTATGTCTTTGATCTGCTCCCCGTCTAATACAGAGATGCCAAATCATCTTGGATCTGCTTCAATGAAGGTCATATCTGCTGTGTCTTCGATCTGCTCTCCGTCGAATATGGAGATGCCAAATCTGTTTCTTCGATTTGTTCTCTGACAGTACAGAGATGCCAAATCATCTTAGATCTGCTTCAGCGTAAACACGTGAAAGCCAAATCTGCTATGTTTTCGATCTACTCCTTGTAAATGCAAGGATGCCAAATCATCTTGGATCTACTTCAATGTGAAAACATCCGAAGGTTAGATCTGTTATGTCTTCGATCTGCTTTCCATCGAATATGGAGATGCCAAATCTGTTATTTTCGATCTGCTCTCTGACAATACAGAGACGCCAAAACTGCTATCTTTGATCTGTTCCCTGACAATACAGAGACGCCAAATCATCTTAGATCTGCTTCAGTGTAAACACGTGAAAGCCAAATCTACTATGCTTTAGCCTGTTACCCTACTGCTTAAGGGGTTAAGGCGCATCAATCTTCATTGTCCCTTGAAGGACATAACCTGTATAATGTGTATAAGTTCATGCCTCATGATTAGGATGCTATGATCGAAGTGAGTCAAATGCTCCTAATTAAACTTGTTATAATGCAAAATGTTTATGAATATGACCCCTATTCCAGAAGTCACCACTCATTCTTTCGTCGAAGTTTATCCTTATTTCTCTCGAAGGATCACTCTTACTCAGCCTGTAGGTTTATACCATTCTTCAAATGCTATGATCCACCAAAAATGTCTGTAAGATGATCCTCTCTTAGGATCGAATCGTTTGATTTGTCCAATCATCATTTTGGACTAAAGAAAGAATTTCCTCGAGTTCTTTCAAACCTCACTTACGTGAATTCTTCGAATAATTGTTCTGTTAGTTTCTTGTATTATCTAGAAATTTCCAGAGTAATGAGCAAAACTTCATTTGTGAAAATTATTTAGTTCATCTATCATTATTTTAATGCAAAATACTTTAAGAATAATGGAAGATGAATTTAATCTTGAGAATAATTAGATTTGAATAAATTTTTCAAAAATACAAAGGAAATTTATCTGAAAGCTTATCTTTGAGAAGAAAAAGAATCTAAAGATAGCAAACAGGACAAAAGTTAGATGCCCTAGATATCGCCGCTTGAGCGTTTATATGCCAGCTCCATGAAATCTTTCTTGAACTCAACATGTGTTTAAAAGATCTAAAGTACTTTGTTGATGCCCCGATATGCAACACGCTTCACTCTTCATTGAATCAGATATAGCAAGATTATCGTTTGCTCCTCAAAATTTGAGCTGCCCTTTTGGGTTTTCAACTCAAAACCCCTTTGGTCACAAGGCGCCCTTTGCGGGTTTTCACCTTGGCCTCTCCATATTTTTTTTCGAAAACTCAAGGCGCCCTTTGCGGGTTCTCACCCTGAATTCTTCTCTCCTTTAGACAAAGTACTTTTTGACTGAGTCTTAATTCACTGGATTAGGCAAACTCTTCCCATCCATTTTTGTTAAGATCAATGCACCCCCAGAGAAGGCCTTTTTCACAACATACGGCCCTTCCCAATTTGGTATCCATTTTCCTCTAAAGTCCTTCTGAATAGGGAGGATCTTTTTTAGCACAAGATCCCCCTCATGGAATTCTCTTGGTCTCACTTTCTTGTCGTAAGCTCACATCATTCGCTTCTGATACATCTGACCATGACGAATGGCCTTTAGCCTATTTTCCTTAATCAAGTTCAACTGATCATATCGCGATTGTATCCATTCAGTTTCATTCAACTTTATCTCTGACAAGACTCGAAGAGATGGTATTTCCACTTTAATGGGTAACACTGCTTCCATCCCATAAACCAACGAGAAAGGAGTTGCCCCGGTAGAAGTTCTGACAGACGTTCTGTAAGCTAAGAGTGAAAATAGTAACTTCTCATGCCGGTCTCTGTAGGTTTCAGTCATTTTCCCCACTATCTTCTTGATGTTTTTGTTAGCAGCTTCCACTGTCCCATTCATCTTTGGGTGATACGACGAAGAGTTATGATGCTTAATCCTGAACTGACTGCAAACTTCTGCTATCGTTTTGTTGTTCAAGTTCAGTGCATTGTCTGATATGATCCTTTCAGGCATCCCATACCAAAAAATAATCTCTTTCTTCAAGAATCGACTTACAGTCAACTTAGTAACATTCGCATAAGAAGCAGCCTCTACCCACTTCGTGAAGTAATCAATGACCACAAAAATAAAGCGATGTCCATTTGAAGCTTTTGGTCATATTGGCTCAATGACATCCATGCCCCACATAGAAAAAGGCCATGGTGAAGTCATAACGTGTAGAGGTGAAGGTGGTACATGAATCTTGTCTCCATAAATCTGACATTTATGGCATTTTTTGGCATAGTTGATACAATCCCCTTCCAAAGTAGACCAACAATATCCAAACCTCATGATTTGTCTAGCCATCGTGAAACCATTAGCGTGCATCCCACAAACACCCTCGTGAACTTCTTCCAAGATTAACTTAGCTTTCACGGTGTCAACACATCTCAACAGTACTTGGTTCTTTCTTCTTTTGCACAAGATGTCCCCATCCAAAACATAGTCGCAGGCTAATCTCCTTAAAGTTCACTTATCATTTTTAGTTGCCTGTTCTGGGTATTTACGATCTCTCACATATCGCATATATCCTGATACCAAGGGTTATCATCTTTTTCTTCTTCCTCAATGTTACAACAGTGAGCTGGAGCCTCAAAGATACTCATTTGAATGGGTCTCATCTCCTCCTTTTTATTCACTTTAATTATTGAAGCCAAGGTTGCTAGAGCATCTGCTATCTAGTTTTCATCTCGTGGGATATAATTGAAAGTGATGTCATCGAACTCCTCAAGTAACCCCAAAACTACCTTTCGATAATTGATCAATTTAGGATCCCTTGTCTCCCATTCACCTTTAAGCTGGTAAATTACCAACGCGGAGTCTCCATAAACTTCCAAGGTTCTTATTCTTCGCTCTATAGCCGCTCGGAGTCCCATGATGCACGCTTCATACTTGGCCACATTGTTTGTGCAATCAAAATCCAACTTGCACGTGAATTGATAATAATCACCATTTGGGGATACCAAGACTGCCCTAATTCCATTTCCCATTGCATTGGATACCCCATCAAAGTTTATCTTCCATGGACGTTCTTCAATAGTTGCCACATACAACAACTCCTCATTAGGGAAATCAAAATTTAATGGTTCATAATCTTCTAGAGCTCTGCTTGCCAGAAATTCTGCTATCGCACTCCCTTTTATAGCCTTTTGACTCACATAGACTATATCAAATTCTGAAAGCAATATTTGCCACCTTGCCATTCTTCCATTTAGTGCTGTTGACTCCATCATGTACTTTAATAGATCAAGTTTTGAAATTAGCCAAGTTGAATGATATAACATATATTGCCTCAACCTTCGAGTCGTCCAGATTAAAGCACAACACAATTTCTCAATTGGTGAATATCTCATCTCACACTCTGTGAATTTCTTGCTGAGGTAGTATATTGCCTTCTCTTTTCTTCCCGATTCGTCATGTTGACCAAGCACACATCCCATAGAATTACTAAACACTGATAAGTACAGAATTAATGGTTTATCTGAACTAGGTGGGGATAGTACTGGAGCGTTTAGCAAGTATTGCTTGACTTTGTCAAAGGTATTCTGGCATTCCTCATTCCAAGTACCTTAGTTGTGTTTTCTAAGGAGGCGAAATATAAGATCACATTTCTCAGTTAATTGTGAAATAAACTGAGCAATATAATTCAACCTTCTAAGAAAACCCTGAACTTCCTTCTGAGTATGTGGTGGAGGCAAATCTCGTATGGCTCTAACTTTGTCTGAGTCAACTTCTATTCCCTTTTCTCTAACCACAAAGCCTAATAACTTCCCTGACCTAGCTCCAAAAGTGCACTTTGCTGGATTAAGTTTTAACTAAAACTTCCGTAATCTTTGGAACAACTTCCTCAAAACTTTAATATGTTCCTCCTCTGTTCGAGATTTGGCAATCATATCATCAACATACACCTCAATTTCTTTGTGCATCATATCATGGAATAAGTTCACCATAGCCCGTTGGTATGTTGCCCCTGCATCCTTCAATCCAAACGGCATTACCTTGTAACAAAAGGTGCCCCACAATGTTATGAAAGTGGTTTTATCCATGTCTTCTGGATGCATCTTGATCTAGTTGTACCCTGAGAAACCATCCATGAAGGAGAACAACGAATATCCCGCTGTGTTGTCTACCAAAGTGTCTATGTGTGGCAGAGGGAAATTATCTTTTGGGCTAGCTTTGTTCAGATCTCTGTAATCAATGCACATTCGTACCTTTCCATCCTTCTTAGAGACTGGTACAATGTTAGCTACCCATTCATAGTACTTCACCTCTTGTAAGAATACTGCATCGAACTGCTTCTTAACTTCGTCCTTTATCTTGAATATGATATCTGGTCTCATTCTTCGCAACTTCTGTTGGATTGGTTTACAATCCTGTCTTATTGGAAGATGATGCACCACGATATCGGTATTTAACCCTGGCATATCTTGATAGGACCATGTGAAGATATCCTCGAACTCACGTAGCAACTCAATCAGTCCTTGCTTTGTGTCCTCAGTAATATGCGTGCCGATTTTCACCTCTTTCCCTTCCTCTAGGGCTATATTCTCTATTGCTTCTTTCTCATGCGGCATAATTTGTTTCTCCTCCTGTTTTACCATCCTCAACAGATCCGGAGACACATCACAATCCTAGACATCTTCAAAATCCTGAGATTCCTCTAAACACATGTGTTGTTTGCGAGAGAAATCAGGATTTGTACTATTAATGCTCATGTCATTGATATCTAGGAGCCTGTGAAGTATAAATAATATACAAAGAATGAATGAATTTAAGAATGATTATTTATGTGTTATGAATAAGAATTGCAAAAGTTTAACAGAATATTGGTTAAAAAAAATAATACTCGTTCAAATTGGTAAAAGTAATGTTTTATTTAAAAAATAATAGATGATCGTAAGCCCATCCCACAAATGTAATCCTATTACTTCTAGGCCCTAGAGTAACAAGAATGTTTTGAAAATTACTCTGAAAAATTCCTAAAGACTACAGGAAGCTCCTCCGCAGTCCAATTGTTCAGAGAGCTTTCCGGTTCGTAAGGACGAATGCCCTCAAGGTTTCCTTAATCAGTTCCTTCTTCATGTATGGAATTGATGGAATGATTTTCATTTCCAAACACCCCCATCTCCAGGTAAGCTATTCCTCTTGATACAAAAGTCTAAGAAATGTAAGGGAGATTCTTCTTTTTGCTCAGTCGTGACCCTCTTCTCTCTTTCTTTCTCTTTTTAACCTTAGCTAATTAGGGTTTTTTTATGGATTTAAATGCATGTGATGTGATGCAATGCAAATGCATGAATGCAAAAGAAAAGGAGATGTTGATCTTGAATTCAATTCCATTAGAATAACTTTCTTAGAAAACATATTTTTTTACATGAAAATAGATTACATATGCGATCTTGCCCTTTATAGTCTAAGTAAACGCTGATCTTTTCTTCATGGTCAAATCTTGTAAATTCTCCAAAAGATGCCTTTGCTAGCTCCTTGCTGCTTAATCTGAGCCTCGATCTCTTGCTTGCTTATCTCCATGATACTCATCAAAAAGTGCCGGATCTTGAATAATCTTCGTTGGCAATTAAATCAAGTCATGTATTCCTTCGTGGACTTTCAGCTTTCTCTCGTCATGCTCTTGGATAACCTTTGTTGGCTTGAATCTCTGGAAATTACGTCATGTATTCCTCCGTGGACTACCAGCTTTCTCTCGTTGTGTTTACTTGGACTATATTCAAATGACCGTACTATAATCTACTTTATCAAGAAATTCATTTCCTTATGACAAACTATTCTATTTAGGAATCGAATTTCGAATCAACACATTCTTTTCTTTGATGTAATGTAATGCAAATGCATGAATGCAAAAAGGTATCGATCTCGATTTAGTTTCATTTTAGAAAATGTTATTTAAGGAACAAAAGTCTTTTCATAAAACGGATTACAAATACGCTCTCGCTCGTAGGCCTAGAGTCTTAACCCTATCTAATAACAAAGATAACTCTCAACCTCTATCTGAACTACCCCGCTTTATATTGCCTTAGGACGAGTAACGGTGCATAGCTAACAACTCCCCAAATCCCAAGAAGAGATACCCAATCAAAACTACCGCAGAGATAAAGGACTTCATTAGGAGTCATCCAAGGTGCTTTCCATAAAACCTCCTCCTCTCGAAGATTCTGAAGAATATCCATCCACCTTTCTTCTGTAATATCGTCTCTCCTTGGTGTAGTTGCTACTTCCTTTAAGGGGGAATAACCCTCAAAGAACACTCAGTAAGGAATCTTCTCAAGCTTCTAAAAGTGACTATGGAACCATACTAACAAAAACTATGCACATCCAATGAATCTACTTCACCGACTCTTTGACATGTGCTTCAAGGATCTAAATGTTTCAGCTAGGATTGCTAGCACCGGTGTGTTCTGTTTACCAATACGATCAAACAAATCTGCGACTGCCTCATCTATGTGCCCCAATGCCTTTGGGAAAATCACTATGTCGTAAATACTCAAAGCTAGGACATCAACCCTTTTTTTTACGTCTGGATGTGTCGATATCAAATCCTTCAAAATGGCCTACGGAATGCACTTACTATCGCCCTTTTGCTACACTCGAGCTACAGCCCACTGCTCACTCATCCCTGTGATCATCACTAATTTCCTCACGAAAATTGGGAGACTAGCACGCCTAACATAAGCTTTGTTACCTTGAATTCTCGGACAGTGAAGCAAGGTTGTATAGTCCTCCAAAGTAGGCACTACATCTACCTCTCAAATGTAAAGCAACTATAAGCAAGGTTCCAACTGTACCATAGCTTGAAACAGATGCTTATCTGCCTTAATGTCTAGCAAATAAGAAAGATCTCCATAAGTCTGAAAGAAAAGCTATCTAGCCTCGTCATCCCATTGGGTCCAAATGTTTCTCAGCTCCTGAAACTCATTCTGCGTCGAATTAATACGAGTGAAGTCCCATAACTCTGACGTATATCCCTCGGTGACACTATCTCCTTTCTCTAACTGGGTTTTCTCTAACCAGGTACAGACAGAAGCATTGTCCTCCACTCTATCAAGGTATTCATTCCTCATTACAAAACTTTCTAATCTAGAAATCGAGTCGTGAATCGACACCTTTAAATGCCAAATGACATGCAATGACAGCAAAATAAAAATAGGTCAGTATCATAAAAAAAATGATAAACAAGTACTTACAAGGGTAGCTTACTAAAGGCTATCAGTATCTTTCCTAAACTCTTTAAAGTTCATTATATGAGTTTTAGTTCTAAAGTAAGGGTACCTAAACCAGCAGATTCCTTGGTCTTCACCCATTATAGGCTCATATAGACCAAGTTCAGTTCAGGGGGACACATTTTCTTATGGCCATACGGAGATGAAAATCTCACGAAGACATAGGTATAATATCCCGGAAGCAATTCACTAGCTCATACGAAGGTGAAAACCTTACGAAAGCGTAGCTTCTCACTCCCACTTAAGGGTGTGACCACAACGGTCATGCAAATGCAATGTACAACAATAAGGTAACAAACATATGCAGCAAACACATGTAAAAAGGATCCAATTTTAAATTTTCCAAACTTCCTACATTAAGACAGAAAATACTCAATTTCTTGGCTTGACTCTCTTAAGTCCCCAGTGGAGTCGCCAAGCTGTCGAAACCATTTTTTAAAGGGAGGTTTGAAAAATGGAGATCAACTTTTGAAAAATGAAAACAGGAGTATCCACCAACCTTTTTAGGTGTGATTGGATCACCTTATAAAACGTTTTGGTCTACGAAAATTAAGAAAACAGGTTCGGGAGTCGGTTACGTACGAGAAAGGATTAGCACCCTCGCAACGCCCAAAATTGGTACCAAATTGAATAGTTTTCTATCTTAATGTCAAAAATGTGAAAGGATTAAAAAATAGGATCCCTTTTTTAAAACCAGAATTATTTAAGTAGAAAAATCGAGATTCTTTAGCTCCGAAAGAATACAAACATCACATCCAGCATGATAGGACACGATATTCTTAAACTCTAAATGGCTGAAATCATCTCGTGATTTACAAAATCTATTTAGAATGATACTTTAGGCATTTAGACAAGCGGAAATCACAACCCAAACATGTTAGGGCACTATTTCTAATTCTAAATCTGAAAAAAATTGCCTCATTTTAGAAAAACTTTTGGATAAAATATGACAATTAAATGAAATATATATATATTTTAAAAATAATGATTTGAGTAAAATTTAAAAATAATTTACTAAGAGTAATACTAAAAAAATTATTAAAAATGAAAGAGTTTGATATGATACTAAAATTATTAAAAATTAAAATATATAAAAAAAAATCAGGGAAACATGGATTAAATCAAAATAAAAAGGGTTAAAAAACAAAGATGAACAAAGAATAAAATAAGAACAAATCGTAGAAAATAAGAACGTAAGAGGGAGAGAAATTTGAGTGAAAGCTCTCAAAAATTTTTATTGTTTCCCAAAACTCTAGTGTGTTTACAATGAAGGGAGAGGACTCTATTTATAGTTGAACCTCCTCAAATCCAACGGTACAGATCAATTACATCAACGGTTAAGATTAAAAGGTATCTACAAATTAAATCTCTAAGATTACAAAATCTTATCTTTTAAGATTGTATCATATCTAAGATTGCATATCGTATCTAATATTGCAATCATATCTAAGATTGTATCATATCTAAGATTGCATATCATATCTAAGATTGCATATCATTGAAGATTATATTTCCATATGAGTCAAGCTTGTAGATGGACCTTAAATCTTTTCAAGTAATGGTCTATTCTGATCAAGCCAAATTATATTTGTAATTCTGGACTGAACTTGGATTTCTTTTTTTTTTTTGAGTTTATTATTTTTTTTTGGATTTATTTCTGAGTCCAGGCAAAATTGAATGTCTATAGGTAGCATCCGATGCTGAAAGTGAGAATCAGAACCTTCTATGGATGCACAATAAAGATGGCACTATTTCCAACACTAGCAACCTTTTTTGTCCGAGGTTAGTTCTACAGATTCTATTTCTTTATCTATGAATTCTTGAATAGTTTTTTCTCTTCAACCTTAGATTTTTTTATAAGAAAGTCTAATAGGTTTCAAGCCAATTACAAATTTGTTGTAAGATCCATTAATCGAGGGGACTGGGCTTCATGTTGATCCTCATTTGAGGATGTTTGCCATCATGTAACTATCAGGTAATTGCTTTCTTTATATACAAAACTAAACAATATTTTCAGCATAGTTATTTAGATATGCATCCTTTATATATAATCATTGCTAATGATGAATTATAATAGAGATTTGATTATTTGCTTTCATTTTATCAGGATGAAATAGGGGGTTTGACAACAATTACACGCTGGCAAACTCCACAATCCCTGCTAGCTCATCATTATTACCTAATATAAATTCCACATTAAGTTTCTCAATGCCTGACTTGGATATAGATAAATTTTTTTGATACATTAAGGGTGAAATTTTTATAATTTGAAAATGAAAAAAATGGTTAAAATTTAATCATTGTTCTCACTATTGATTTTGGTTTTGTCGAGGAAAATAAAAAAAAAGTTACTGGTGATTCGATGTAATTAATTCAAATCATTCTTTCTCTATATGTCATATTTTTTTGGGAATAACGATTATGTCTTTCAGATATAAGAATGTGCTATTCGTTCAATATAGATATGACCGTAACCTTCACCTTAATTTTAATTCAATTGGGATAGATTCTCTCTCTTTCTCTAAAGGATGATTTAAAACAAGGAAGATAATCGATGTATGATGTATCTATACAAATTACGATTATATCATTTAGATCGGAGAACGTGTTATGTGTTGGGCAGTGGGACAATCTTTGTCTCCACTATTGATTCTGGTTCTGTTGAGGAAAGTGAAAAAAGTTATGGGTGATTTGATGTAGTTAATTCAAATCTTTCTTTCTCTATATGTCATATGTTGTCTGAAATAACGATTATATTTTTCAGATCTAAGAACATGCAATTCGTACGATATAGGTAAGATCATAACCTTCATCTTAATTTTAATTCAATTGGAGATAGATTCTCTCCCTCTTCTCTAAAGGGGAAAAAGGTTAAAAGGATAACTTAATGTGATGTTATTTAAATCTTTATTTGTAATCTGTTCAAGGAAAAAATCATTGTATATTGTATTTTGTACAATATTCTAGTGACATTATTTTAAATTTAAGAACATATATATAATGTGTTTTATAAGAATTAATCTGATTTTCAACCATTTTTAATATGGGTTTGGACTATAGTTTTGTGTAATTTGAAGTTAATTTTCCAATCATGAAAGCATAGATTTATAATATTTTTATTTATTTTAAGTAGAAGATTTCATTTTAAGTAGTTCTAACACGACAACTAAATGAAGTATCCGTTATATGACTTCAATGACTTCAATTTTTGATTTCATGGCCAATGACAATGATATTGGGGTGAATGAAACAACTACAATTTTATCAAAAGTATTTAAGGAAATTATTTACATATACTACGCCTCAAATTCTTTAATAATTTAAAGTTATATATATATACATTAATTATTGTTTTACTTTAATTTAAAAAGTTAGATTTAAATGTAATTATTTATAATTACCCGCATAATTGCTTTAATTCTCGTTTACTTTAAAATTGAAAATGTAATTGGAATACTCTAATTACACTCAATTCAATACAACCCACTAATTATTAAAAAAATTGGTTTTATAAATTGCAAGGTGATTTTTTCTTTGAAAACACTAGTGATTAGCTATAAAAATAACATTTTTTAATCCCATTCTTAATCTTTTTTTTGGATGATTAATTGATGATCGTTTTTATGATTCATTAAACTAGACTATGATCACGACTAAGGCAAGCGCACCTATCAAATGGTAGTATAGTTAAGGTGAGTCTAGAATATCGTATCCACAAGGACTAAAAGTACTAGTATTAACTATCTTTCTATTATTTAGCCTAAAATATAAGAGATTTGTTTTAATCTAAAATTAACTAACTAATTAACTACTAAACACGACAGAGAGTGAATTGGGAAAAACACTTGAAGAAAACTTATAAAGGGGACAATACCCAGGAAAGAATCCACCTAGACTTCACTTATTTTTCTGACTCTGAATCAAACGATTTATTCACTTGTCTTGATCCGTAGAAATCCTTAAATTATGTTAATATCTCTTTCGAGACTAAGAACAACTGACTCTAGGTTGATTAATTGAAATCTCTTTCTAATTAAAACCCCTATCGTCGTATTAACTCGATCTATGGATTTCTTTATTAGATTTGACTCTAATTCAGCAAATTTATGTCGTCCTATCTCTAGGATTACAAGCAACTCCGCTTAATTATGCTAGATCTAGTCTTAAACAAAGACTTTTGCTCCACTGAATAAGCACATCAAACTTGAATTAATATCCTGAAAATATTAAGGCAAGAATTAATAACACATAATTAAGAACAAGAACAAGAACAAGTATTTATCATGTAATTCAGAAAATTAAATAATAGGCCCCATCATAGGTTTCATCCTCCCTAGGTATTTAGGGAGTTTAATTCATAACGTAAAAGGAAAACATCTCAAATTTAGAAAAACAACAAGACATAAAAAAACCCAAATAAGCTTCGAGAGAAATTTGAATAGAGATCTTCAATCTTGAAGTGGATCTGCTTCCGAGATGATTCCAACGGCTTCCTTCGAGTAATTTCTGCTTTCTGCTCTGTGTGTCCTCTTAGGTTTTCTTCTATTGTGTTTATATAGAATTTAGAGTGCTCAGAAACCCTAAAAATTGGCCTTTTTCGCGTGTTTGGGAAATAAGGGGCTATATCGACACGGTCTTCCACATGGGCGTATGGCCAGTCTATGTGCTTAGCCCATGTGGAATTAGTCTTAGCTATGTGGATCTTGAAATCAACCCGTTTTGTTCGTTTTTGGCCCGTTTTCTGCTCTTTTTGTTCCCCCATGCTCTCCTGAGTATAAAACATGAAATTAAAGGTTTAGGAGCATCTAATTCACTAAATTATATGATAAATCATCCAAAAATATGCTAAGTATGGGGTTAAAATGTGTTACTTTTATGGTTTATCATTAATTATGCAAATAATTGTATTTGATTCTCCTAATCCTTTAAATTAATGTTTCTATACTTAAGAAAACATTTGGGAGCAAAAGGACTGAAAAACAAACACAAAAAGAGCTATTTTCAAGATCCACATGGCCTGGGCATTTCCACACGAGCTGGGCACATGCTCATGTGAGCCATACGGGCTGGACACACACCTATGTGCCAGCCCGTACTGGTTTTGCAGCCTGCTTCTCAAATATCTGGAAAAATTTAATTTTTAGGCTTTCTGAGCATTCTAAAGTCTATAAATACCAATTAGAAGAAGACATAAGGGGAGCAATCAAAGAAGATCAAAGAAAACATTCAAAGAACACCATCAGAGCCAACTCAAAAGTAGATCTTCATCAAGATCGAAGATCTCCTTTCAATTTCTTTCGAAGTTTTATTGAGTTTCTTATGTCTTGTGGTTTTTCTGCCTTTGAGATGTTTTCATTCAGGATTATGAAATAATCCCCTAGAGATGAAACCTATGATGAATCCTATTATTTAATTTCTATTTTACGCGATAAATACTCGATTCTTGTTCTAAATTACGTATGCTTATTTCTTGTTTGAATATTTTCAGGATATTAATTCATGTTTAATGTGCTTATTTCATTGGAGCAAAATGCCTTGTTTGAGAGTAGATCTAGCATAATTGAGTGGAGTTGCATGCAATCCTAGAAATAAGACGACATAAGTCTACCGGATTAGAGTTTAAGGGAATCTATAGATCGAGTTAATGCGGCGATAGGGGTTTTAATTAGAAAGATATTTCAATTAATCAACCTAGAGTCAGTTGTTCTTACTCTCGAAAGAGATATTAACATAATTTAGGAATTTCTACGGATCAAGACACAAGTGAATAAATCGTTTAATTCAATTTCATAATAATAGGTGAAGTCTAGGTGGATTCTTTCCTGGGTATTATCTATCTTATTGGTTATCTTCGATTATTTTCTTATTTCATTCTCTGTTGCATTCTTAATTAAATTAGTTTAGTAAAATTTAGATTAAAACATAATCACTCCAATTTTTCAGATAAATAATAAGAAGACGGTAATTACTAGTAGTTTTAGTCCTTATGGATACGATATTCTCTACTTACCATAGCTATACTATTATTCGATAGGTGCTTGTATTTATAGTTAGTTTAGTGGCCATCAAGTTTTTGGCGTTGTTGCCATGGACTAAAATATTAGGAACACTCTATTTTTATTAATTTAGCCATTTTTATTTTTATTATAATTTTTTTTAATTTAATTTTTACATTCTAATTTTTCTTTTATATTTTCTTCTGGTAGTTTCTTTTAGTTTATGACTAGAAGAAATCCGTCGGGAGCATTAGTGTTTGATAGTCAAATTGAAAGTACAGCTCGCAGAAATCATATAAAAGCAAAGCAAAGTTGAGAAAATTCAGTAGACGAACAAGAGGACATTGTTATTACCGAGGAGATGGGTGATAATCAAAATAATCAACCACCTCCTACAGTCATTGCGAATCCTGATCCTGTTCATTGTACTTTATACGATTATGCCAAGCCCACTCTAACTGGGGTTGAATTAAGTATTGTGAGACCTACCATCGCTGCAATTAATTTTGAACTGAAGCCAAACACTATTCAAATGATACAACAGTTTGTTCAGTTCGATGGTTTGCAAGACAAATATCCAAATACTTATTTGGTCAATTTTCTTGAAATTTGTGATACTTTCAAGATTAATGGCATCACTGACGATGCCATTCGTTTACGGTTATTCTCTTTCTCATTGAGGAACAAAGCTAAATAGTGGTTAAATTCTTTACCACGAGGTTCTATCACCACATAGGCTCAAATGACCGAAAAGTTTCTTCTGAAGCACTTCCCACCTACTAAGATAGCCAAGTTGAGGAATGACATCTCTTCCTTTATGTAGATTGATTTAGAAATGTTATATGATGCATGGGATAGGTTTAAGGACTTATTAAAACTGTGCCCTCACCATGGGTTACCTCTATGGCTACATGTTCAAACCTTCTACAACTGTTTGAATTCCTCAACTAGGTAGTTGTCGATGCAATAGCCGGTGGAACTCTAAATAGTAAAACACCCAAAGCGGCTTATGGATTTATTGAGGAGATGTAACTCAATAATTATTAGTTGCAAGTCATGAGAACAAAGCCGATGAAAGCCTCCGGTGTTTTCAACTTAGATGTAGTCACCATGTTATCAAATCGGGTAGAACAATTAAATAAGAAAATTAATGGCTTATATGTTTCTACGCAGGTACATCTGATGATGCAATGCGATATGAATGAAGGAGGAATGAATAATCTAGAATGTTTACCTTTCACTCCTAGCACAGGGAACGAACAAATGAATTATATGGGTAATAATTCTAGGCCTCAAAAGAACCTTTATAGTAACCATTATATTACAGGTTGGAGGAACCATCCCAATTTGTCTTAGGATGGTCAAGGAAATCAAAGAGCACAACCCCCTATAGGCTTCTAACAACAACCTTACCAGTACAAGAAGAAGCCAAACCTTGAGAAGATGTTGATAAAGTTTATCTCGGTGTCAGAAATACATTTTCAAAACACTAAAGCAACACTTAAAAATCAACAAGCATCAATTCAAGGGCTCAAAAACCAAATCGGTCAACTTGCTAAATTAATCTCAGAAAGACCACAAGGTAGTTTGCCTAGCAATGTCGAAACTAACCCAATGGAGCAGCTTTATGCAATTACTATGCGAGATGAAGAAGGGTTAGTTGAATTTTAACTAGAAATGAGGTAAGAAATTGTGGTAAATACGATAAGGTTGAGGTAAGCCAGAAAGAGTAAATATTTCAGGAATGAGCGAGCCTTGGGTCACTGCTCGGGTTCAACAAAAGGGAGATAGTAAATGTATCCTTTGGGAGAATTTGAGAGATTTAGTTTTAACACATCTGGATGAAAGAAAGAGGGTCGATATCTTCGCCTTAAGCATCTATGGATTAGTAATTTTTCCTAAAGCTTTAAGGCACGTGGATGAGGCAGTCACTGACTTATTCGATCGTCTTGAGAAGGGAATCACACCTGTACTTGCAATATTGGCTGAGACGTTCAGATCCTTGAGCATGTGTCTGAAGTCAGGCGAAGGACGGTTTATTGGATATGCGCAGCTGTTGATGGTGTGGTTTTATGGGCAAATTTGGAAGGTGGACAAGGTTTCTTATCGGGACTTTTCTGAAGCTTATTCCCCTTTAAAAGAGGAGGTAGCCATACAAAGGAGAGAGGATATCTCAGAGAAGAAGTGGATGGAAATTCTTCAAAACCTCAAGGAGGGGGATAAAGAGTGGAGAGCATTTTGGATGGTTCCCGATGAGATCCTGTATCGAGTGGGAACTTTGATTGGGTGCCGTTGTTAGGAATTTGGGGAGCTACTGGGTATACTCCATTACTTGCATTAAGGCAATACAAATCGAGGCAGTTTGTACCCACGACTTATGGACTTGCTCAATGTGAATTCTCCTATAAAGGTGACCACTATAAGAAGAAAGTTTGGGAACTATCGGATGCTTGGAAGCAAACTCGCTGGATGAAGAGGCTGGCTATTGGTTCCATGGTGACACCTGAATATAATGGATGGTTTAAAAAAAGAGTCAATGACAATATTCCTAGACCAAGTGTAGAAAACACCCGACCAATGAAGGAACAATTACATGTCGCCCTGTTAGAGTTGGAAATTATAAAGCAAGACTTCGAGAAAAAGAGTTCTGAGCTTGAGAAAAATATCAAACAATTGGAGGAAGAAATGTTGCATCTGAGATTAGACGTTGATGATCAGAGGTCAAAAGCTGAAAAGTTAAGAAAAGGGAAAAGTAAGGCCGAAGAAGATCTGGATAGTTTGAAGACAGATTATAAGAAGTTACGCCTGTCTATGAGGACTGTTGGGTTAGGTAAAACTTCTGAAAAATAGAGCCAGGAAATTCGAGAGGAAAAGACCAAGGCCGACCGATGGGAAAGGAAATTCCGAGAGACTCAGGCACTAAATGAGGATTTAGAAAAGAGTCTGTCAGAAAGCAGAAGTGAATGAGGTGAATTAAGGGCTAGAGTGGTAAGAGCTCGAGAAGTCTCTTCATCAGTACTGAAGCCGTAATACCGCAATGGAGTTGAGGGCAAACTTGAGTAAGGTAAAAGAAATGAAAGGAAAAATCGAAAGATTAGAAACATCATTACAAAGCTGTGAGATGTGGATTGAGCTTTTCGAAGCAAGTGAGGAGCGTTGGAAAGAACAGCTTCACCATGTGCAAGACCAAGTCAAAAATAGGGATTATATCATGGGAGAAGCAGTAATCTAGATTCGGGAGGTAGCCGATTACTTGCAAGCTTTAGCAGTACAAGCAGACATACTGAGCGTAAAGTACAAGTTGGAGTCAGATCGGGGGTAGGAGCTAGCCACGTTGTTTAGGAAAATTAAGGCTCTGAGCATTAGGGCAAAATCTTATTTGTAACTCAATTTTATGTAAAGACTTTTATTTTCTAGTACAGTTTTCTAAATGGAATTGAATCAAAATTGATGCCTCCTTTGCATTCATGCATTTGCATTACATTACATCATATGCATTAAAGGCCATAAAAAGATTCTAATTAATTAAAAATGTTTCAGTAATCTGGAAATTGATGAAAATCTCCCAAATACACATCCCTACGGTACAAGAAGAAAAATTAAAGCAATAGATAAAAAACTAGAAAGACTGGAGCAAATGCAGAAAGAGATGTAAGAGCAGATGCAAACACAAGTGCAAGAACAGTTAGCTAAAATCCAGCAGGAAATGAGAGACCAGATGCTAGAATCACAAAGAAATATGATGGAAGAGCTAACCCGACTACTGACTAGTAGGTCGGACAAAGGAAAGGGCCCTATGGCCGATATGGGAAATAACAATGCAGATTCCCTTTACCCCCTGGTTTTACCCCGGCAAACGCTTAAACGCAACATGAGACACACACGCAGAGGCCATCTATTACTGAAGATCCCCTCTACCCTCCTGGTTTCACCCCAACGAATTCTCAAACGCAACCCGAAGCTGCTGCGTAAAAGTGCAATTACAATCAGCCCGAGCAATTTCGGTGATACCTCGATACCAATCAACTATCAAACAGGATCAAGCTCTAATCTTGGGGATAACCCTATTAATCCTATAATCCCTGATCTAGATAACATGGCCGAAGAAGAGAGAGTGAGAACGGGGCTCTCAAAAGAATTGGAAGTCCAATGCTAGTGGTTAGAAGAAAAGTTCAGAGTGATGGAAATTGTAGACTATTATTGTGGGATAGACGCTAAAGATTTGAGCTTGGTTCCAGACCTAGTCCTTCCCCCTAAGTTCAAAATGTCAGAATTTGAAAAATACAATGGAACTAGCTGTCCAGAGACTCACATCACCATGTTTTTTCGAAGAATGGCAGGGTACGTTCACAATTATCAACTATTGATCCATTGCTTCCAAGACAATTTGGTTGGGTCTACGGCCAAATGGTACAACCAACTAAGTTGTGCTCAAATCCACTCATGGAAAGACTTGGCACAAGCTTTCATGAAGCAATACGGCCACGTAACAAACATAGCACCCGATCGAATCATATTACAAAACATGGAGAAGAAACAAAATGAGAGCTTCAGGTAGTATGCCCAAAGATGGAGAGAGGTGGTGATGCAAGTCTAACCATATTTTCTGGAGAAAGAAATGACTATGCTCTTTATCAACACTCTAAAAGCTCCATTTATCAACCACATGCTGGGAAGCACTACTAAGAGCTTCTCAGACATAGTAATGTCAGAGAGAGATGATAGAGAACGCGATAAGATGCGGGAAGATCGAAACAGGGGAAAATGCCAAGAAATCAGCTCCGATAAGGAAAGAAAATGAGGTGAACAATGTGAGCGTATACAATAAGAGTTATTCCAAGCCAGTCACTGTGAGCCAACCGAAGACAATGACTACCAGCCATCAGGCTCTGCAAGACAAGATTCAAACCCGAGGTCTAACACGGAAAGAGTTCAGTTTACGTTTATCCAAATGTCATACAGGGAGTTGTATCAGAGTTTATTCGATGCCCATGTGGTGTCACCTTACTACTTGAAACCCCTGCAACCTCCATTCCCTAAGTAGTATGATGCAAACGCTCAATGCGAATACCATGCAGGAATCTCGGGACATACGATTGAGAACTGTACTGCCTTCAAAAAGGTGGTCGAAAGGCTCATAAACATGGGCATTGTAAAGTTCAATGAGCCCACAGGACCTAATGTGGTGGGGAATCCGCTACCTAGTCATTCAAACAAAGGGGTAAACACGATAATTGAAAATAGAAGGAGGAGAACCAAATGGATGTATCAGAGGTAAAAACCCCATTGAAATGGGTTTGGAAGAGGATGGTGGAAGGAGGTTTAGTCACACAAGATTCAAGGGAAAGGCCCAGAGAAGCGAGAAGATACTACGAGTTTCATACCGATGAAGGCCATAGTACAAAATCTAATAGACAATAAGGAGATGGAATTTTATGAAGAAATCGAAGGATCAAAAGAAGGAGAGAAAGGGGTCCAAAGAGTTAATCATCCCGTGGTGATAATTTCGCGACCAAAGAACAATGAAGTAGGAGTACAAATGGCGCCGAGAGTCATAATCCAGAAGCCGGTATTCTTCCCTTACAAGGATAGTAAAAGGGTTCTCTAGAATTACGACTGCAATGTTACGATCCCGGGAGGGGAGAACCCGACTAGCGCTTCAAGAGAGAACCAAGATGTAGGTTTCTATACATGCAACGGGAGACGTTATGATCCTGCGGGTACAAGAACTGAAACTGTTAAAAGAAAGACCCCAATAGACGAGCGAAGGAAGGAAAGGACAACCAGACCTGAATCACCAGTCAATGAGCTAGTGATTGAAAAGGAGGCTAAAGAATTTTTAAAGTTCTTAAAGCACAGCGAATATAGCGTTGTAGAATAGCTACATAAGCAGCCAGCTCGTATCTTAGTGCTAGCCTTACTTTTGAGCTTAGAGACACATCGGAGCTCATTAATGAAGGTACTAAACGAAACTTACATCACCGATGATATTTCTGTCAGTAAGCTGGACCGTCTCGTCAATAATATAAGCGCCGATAATTTCATATTTTTCAATGACGATGAAATACTGCCGGGGGGAATGAGGTCAACAAAGGCACTACACATCACCACCAGTTGTAAAAGACATACAATACCGGGAGTATTAGTTGACAATGGGTCTGCACTAAATGTCCTACCCCTATCCACACTGAATAGGTTGCCAGTAGATAGTTCCCACATGAAGACGTGCCAAAATATAGTAAGGGCATTTCATGGCATCGAGAGGAAAGTAATGAGAAGGATTGAAATACCCCTTTTGATCGGTCCAAGCACGTACGAGGTGGATTTCTTAGTAATGGACATCAAACCTTCTTACAATTGCTTATTGGGGAGGCCCTGGATTCACTCAACAGGGGTAGTGCCATCATCATTACATCAAAAGCTCAAATTTATAACGGAAGGCCGATTGGTGACCGTAAACGCGGAAGAAGATATCATTGTGTTTGTTACCAGCGACTTACCTTATATGGGGACAGATGATGAAGTAATAGAATGCTCTTTTCGATTATTAGAATTTGTGGACGCGACCTTCATCATCGAAGGGAAGAAGGTCCTAATGCCTAAAATCTCCAAAACTATAAGGATGAGCTTACAACTGACAGTTGGGAAAAGAGTTTTGCCCGGAAAGGGGCTTGGAAAAAATCTACAAGGAAAGATCGAGGCACCCATGCTCACGGACAAGCAAGACTGTTTTGGTTTAGGGTACAAGCCAAATGCAAGACAGAAGAAAAAGGAGATAGAGAAGAAACAAGAGAGGAGAAGAGCACGTTTAGATGGGGAAAAGGTCAAATAGGAGCCAATGACTTTTCCTCATATATCCAGAACATTCGTGTCTGGAGGGACCATTTACTCTGAAGGAAAATCGACAAGGAAAGAGGCTACTTTGAACATTAACGCCATATCCAAGGAAGAGACGAAAGAAGAGAATCAAGCAGGCATTTGCCCATATACACCTGGGAGCGTCTTGAACAATTGGA
This sequence comes from Gossypium arboreum, assembly GCF_025698485.1. Classification (NCBI taxonomy): domain Eukaryota; kingdom Viridiplantae; phylum Streptophyta; class Magnoliopsida; order Malvales; family Malvaceae; genus Gossypium; species Gossypium arboreum. The sequence goes on from NC_069075.1 coordinate 137,365,357, forward strand.
CCGCGGAGGAGATCCCTGTAACTTTTAAAATTAATTCAGAGTAATGTCCAAAACAAGCTTATTGCTCTAAGCCTAGGGGCAATAAGAATCTTTTTGTGAAATAGGCTCTTATCCAATATCGTTATTTCAGTAAAAATACATCTTTGCGTAACATATTGAGCAAATATTCTTTATTCTTTCCATTTCATTCATAATCATACCACCAATAAATATTCTTAGATTCTTTTGTTCTTTGGACTTCTCTTCATCCTTATAACAGATCTCCAGATATCAATTATATGAGTAATGTTGCTACTGACTCAGAGTCTCCTTTTGAGCAAGATATGTGTATGGAGGATTCTTAGGACTTTGAAGATGACCGAAACTATAACTTATCTCCTGATTTGTTAAGGATGGTAGAACAAGATGAGAAACAAATCTTACCTCACAAGGAGTCGGTGGAAATTGTGAGCTTAGGAGAGGGAAGAGAGGTGAAGATTGGAGCTTGTATTGCCGCAAAGACAAAGCGAGACCTCATTGAGTTATACAAGAATTCAAGGATGTCTTCGCATGGTCGTATCAAGACATGCCCGGGTTGAACACTGATATAGTGGTACACCGACTCCCCATAAAGGAATAGTACAAGCTAGTTTAACAGAAACTCCGAAGGATGAGACCCGATGTTCTGTTAAAGATAAAAGAAGAGGTCAAGAAACAATTCGATGTTGGTTTCTCAAAAGTGGTTAAGTACTCAGAATGGGTAGCCAATATAGTCCCTGTTCCTACGAAAGACGGGAAAGTACGAATGTGTGTGGACTATCGGGATTTGAACAAAGCCAACCCAAAAGACAATTTCCTGTTGCCTCACATTGATACATTAGTGGATAACACAGCAGGTTACTCACTTTTCTCTTTCATGGATGGCTTCTCGGGATACAACCAGATAAAGATGCATCTTGAAAATATGGAAAAGACCACATTCGTGACCATATGGGGAACGTTTTGTTATAAGGTGATGCCATTCGGACTGAAAAACGCAAGAGCAACATATCAGAGAGTCATGGAACCTTGTTCCATGATATGATGCAAAGGAGATCGAAGTTTACGTCGATGATATGATTTCCAAATCCAGAACAGAAAATGAGCACATACAAGTCTTAAGGTAACTATTCTTAAGATTAAGAAAGTTCCAGCTAAAGCTCAATCCTGCAAAATGTACCTTCAGGGCCAAGTCAGGAAAGCTATTGGGATTCGTAGTCAGTAAAAAGGGGATTGAGATCGACCCAGATAAAGTCAAGGCCATACAAGAATTATCTCTGCCACACACATAAAAAGAAGTTCGAGGATTCCTAGGAAGACTAAATTATATCGCCCGGTTCAATTCACAATTAACGGAGAAATGTGACCCGATATTTTGTCTCCTTAGAAAACACAACCCAGGTGTATGGGATGAGAAGTGCCAGAAAAATTTTGATAAGGTTAAGCATTACCTGTCCAGTACCCCAGCGCTGATGCCACCTTGCCTAGATAAGCCACTGATACTGTATTTGGCAGTGTTCGAAAACTCCATGAGATGTGTGTTAGGCCAACATGATGAGTTAGAAAGAAAAGAAAAAGCGATATACTATATCAGTAAGAAATTTAGTGAATGTGAGACAAGATATTCGCCGATCGAGAAATTATGTTGTGCTTTGATTTGGACAACCCGAAGACTAAGATAGTACATGTTGTACCACACGACTTGGCTCATCTCAAAACTAGACCCCCTGAAGTACATGATGGAGTCAAATGCTTTGAATGGAAGAATGGCTCATTGGCAAATTTTTCTTTCTGAGTTTGACATAGTCTACGTAAACCAGAGGACCATAAAAGGGAGTGCAATAGAAGATTTTCTGACCAATAGAGCTCTAGAAGATTATGAACCTCTGTGCTTCGATTTCCCAAACGAAGATTTAATGTATGTTGCAACCACTGAAGAAGATTCTCAAGAAGATCCTCCTTGGAGACTGAATTTTAACGGAGCCTCAAATGCCTTGGGTAACGGAATCAGGGTAGTTTTGGTATCCCTAAATGGAGATCAGTATCCCTTGATTGCACGAATAACATGGCGGAGTATGAAGCATGCATCATGGGTATCCGTGCAGCTATTGAATACAAAATCAATGTGCTAGAATTATATGGGGATTCTACATTAGTGATCTATCAGCTCAAAAGTGAATGGGAGACGAGAGACCCTAAATTGATCAATTACCGAAAGCTGGTTCTAGTGTTAATTGAGGATTTTGACGATATCACTTTTTTGCTATCTCCCACGAGATGAAAACCTGATGGCTGACACCTTGGCAACTTTAGCTTCTATGATTAAAGTAAACAAGCAGGAGGATATGAAGCCTATCCAGATGAGTATCTATGAGGCTCTGGCTCATTGCTACAACATTAATGAAGAAGAAGAAAAAGATGATCACCCTTAGTATCAAGATATACTGCAATATGTAAGGAATCATGAATGCCCAGACCAGGCGACTGAGAATGATAAAAGGACGTTGAGAAGGCTGGCTAGTGACTATGTCTTAGATGGAGAGATTCTATATAAAAGAAGAAATGATCAGGTGCTCCTAAGATCCGTGGACACTGTCGAGGCTAAGCAAATCTTGGAAGAGGTCTATAAGGGTGTCTGTGGAGCACACGCTAATGGTTTCACAATGGCCAGACAAATCATGAGATTCAGATATTATTGGTCCATTATGGAAGGGGATTGCATCAACTATGCAAAAAAGTGTCATAAGTGCCAAATCTAAGGAGATAAGATTCATGTACCTCCTTCACCTCTTCATGTCATGACTTCTCCATGGTCTTTCTTTATGTGGGGCATGGACGTCATCGGGCCAATCTCGTCAAAAGCGTCTAACGAGTATCGATTTATCTTTGTGGTCATCGATTACTTTACCAAGTGGGTAGAGGCCACCTCTTATGCCGACATCACGAAATCAGTAGTCAGCAAGTTCTTAAAAAAAGAGATTTTATGTCGATATGGGATGCCTAAGATGATCATATCTGACAATGCATTGAACTTGAACAATAGCACGATAGCAGAGGTCTGTAGCCAATTCAAGATCAAACACCACAACTCGTCACCGTATCGTCCAAAGATTAATGGTGCGGTAGAAGCAGCAAATAAGAACATCAAGAAGATTGTGGGGAAAATGATTGAGGGTTACAAAGATTAGCACGAGAAATTACCATTTACCCTCTACGCCTATCGAACATCAGTCAGAACCTCTACTGGGGCAACACCTTTCTCTTTGGTTTATGGAATGGAGGCAGTTCTGCCTATTGAGGTTGAGATTCCTTCTCTACGAGTGCTATCAGAACTAAAGTTAGATGAAGCAGAATGGATTTAGTCATGGTACGATCAGTTGAACTTAATTGAGGAAAAGAGGTTGAAAGCTATTCGTCATGGTCAAATGTACCAAAAAAGAATGATATGGGCTTATAACAAGAAGGTTCGCCTTAGAGAATTCTGTGAAGGAGACCTTGTTTTGAAAAAGATTCTTCCCATACAAAAGGACTTTAGAGGAAAATGGATGTCAAATTGGGAGAGACCTTATGTGGTGAAGAAAGCTTTCTCTGGAGGAGCTCTGATCTTAATTGAGATGGATGACAAAAGCTTGCCAACCCCGTGAATTCAGATTCGGTCAAAAGGTACTTTACCTAAAAAAATGAGAGAGGCTAAGGTGAAAACCCACAAAAGGGCGCTTTGAGACCAAAGGGGTTTTGAGTTGAAAACTGAAGAATGGGCAATTCAAATTTTGATTGAAAATGGGGCATACAGTAATTTCGTCTTCTTTGAATTAACAAGAAGGAGGGAAGCTATATCTTGGGGCATCAACAAAATACTCTTGGTCTTCTAAACACATATCAAGTTTAAAGGGTCCTCAAGAAGTTTTGGGCAGAGAAGCTCATGCTACGATATCTGGGGCACCTATATTTATTTTTTATTCATTTTGTATCTTAGCAAAATTTGCTATCTTGATTACCTCATTCATTTCGAGCTTTTTCTCAATAAAATTCCTTCTTGTCCATCGTGATAATCTTTTTCAAGAACTTTTCATTGAAATAACGAATAATGAACTAATGACATTCAAAAGGAGTTCAGCATATTACTCTAAAATAATTTTAAAAGATACAAGGACCTGAAACGAGACTAATTAGGTTGAAATTACCCAAATTTAAAGAAATATTGGAAAAGAATAGCCCAAATTGTGATTGTTCATTAAGAGATACTAATTGAAGAGAAGGATTGAATAATACGTTGTTGATAAAACCTCGATGAACAACGAGTAATATCAAATTAAGCATTAAAAGAAAAATAACATTTTTTCATTCATGCAAACATCACCCATACACATCTAGTTAGGAAAATTTGATTCACTCATCCTAATCATTAGCATAAGTATAGGCTCAAGAAATCAATTTTACGAGTCATGTCCCTCAGAGGACAATGTAGCAAGATCGATTGAAGCTACGAGTTATGGCGAATCTTATCTTTCTGAAGTTGCAGTGAAATAGATTAAAGTCATCAATCTTATCTCCCTGAGGTTGTAGCGGAGCAGGTTGAAATTGTAGATCTTATCTCCCTGAAGTTGTACTGGAATAGATAAAAAATAGTGAATATTATCTCTCTGAAGTTGCAGTTGAGCAAATTAAAGCTATAAATCTTATACCTCTGAAGTTGCAGCAGGTTGGATCAAATCTACCATGGTGAATCTTATCTCCCTGAAGTTGTAGAGGAGTAGATCGCAGCCATTAACCTTATCTCCCTGAAGTTGTAGTACAGTAGGTTGAAGTTACAAGTCTTATCTCCCTGAAGTTGTAGTAGAGCAAACTGAAAATAGCAAATCTTCTTTCCCTGAAGTTGCAGTGGAACAGATTGAAGCTATAAACTACAGATCCTATCTCTCTGAAGTTGTAGTAGAGCAGATCAAAACAAATCATATTTCCCTGAAGTTGCAGTGGAACAGATTGAAGCTATAAACTACAGATCCTATCTCTCTGAAGTTGCAGTAGAGCAGGTGAAAACAAATCTTACTTCCCTGAAGTTACGGTGGAACAGATTGAAGCCATAAACTACAGATCCTATCTCTCTGAAGTTGCAGTAGAGCAGGTCGAAACAAGCCTTATCTTCCTGAAGTTGCAGTGGAGCAGACTGAAGATAGCAACTTTATCTTCTTGAAGTTACAGTGGAGTAGGTCAATATTACAAGCCTTATCTCCCTGAAGTTGCAATGGAGCGGACTAGAGTGGGGCATATTGAAGCTACTCGAAGAAAAGAAGCGCCAAAAGAACTCGAAACTCAATAGGTCCAAGCAAAATTGGCCCTCTCTTAGTTTTTGCTCCATTCCCGTTACACGACAATGAGCAAAGAGGGGCAGCTGTACGGGCCCAATTTTGCTCAGCCCGTTTAAACAAAAGCCAAAAAAATAAAGACATTCCATTTTACATAAAGCCTAAATCCTACCCATTTTACAAACAGACCCTAAACCCCTAACCCAATTGGCCTAATAGGCCCAGTGTCCAAACTGGGTCTCAGCTAGCCGAAACCCTAGCTAGCCTCAGCGCCGCACCTCCCCTCTGTTGCCCACGTGCTTCAGCAGCTCATTTGACGCTCAAGGACCGGCTTTGCTCGTCCTTTGCACTAAAATAGAAGCCCCTTTCGTTAACCTTCCTCCCAACCTGCAAGAAGACCATAAAGGGGAACAGAAACAACGCAATACGCAAAGGCAACAGAGACCAAGAAATATGTATTCGGCTATATAGCCAGGAGAACAAAATGTAACTTTTTTTTTGCACGGATATTGAAATTGAAAAAAGAATCAATCAAAAAGAAATCAAAACAATATTCGACAGAAAAGGTGGTCTTTTGTTCTATTCTTACACTTCTTTTATTTACAAGTTTAAGTAATATATAGTTTATACATATATTCAAAAAGGAAGGGATATAGTTACCTTGCTGGAGGTAGGAGAAGTCGGAGCCGAACAGTTCCTGTGGCTCGATCCGATTCTCTAGGAGGCTTTCATTTGTTTGGAACTTGAGTTTGGAGTGAAGGGAACGAGGCGATCGATTTAGGGCCATTTTCGCACCTCCAGCAGCCATGCATGGAGGACGCTGGCGACGGACAGGTAGCAATTCGGTGGCCGAAAATTGCCCAGGCCGGAGGAACCTCTCTCCTTCTCTCTTTTTTTTTTTAAAAAATACACTGATGAAAAGATGATGTTTCAAAAAAAATTTGGTTTTATAGACACATGGAACGACGCCGTTTTGAGTTAAGTCCAATAACCCAAAAACGATGTCGTTTTATGCCATGCCCGTACAACCCGACCCGAACCATCAGGATCCGCGTGTTTTTGCAGTGAATGGTCTATTTACACCCGCGGTCCTTCCAAATTGGTTGTTATTTTAATTTAGTCCCTTTGTTTACCATGTTATTTTATAAATTTGACCCTATAACTTTGTTATTCTTTCCAATTGAATCCCTGACCCATCAGTGCACTGGAACACGGACACGTGCCCTGATATTGGTTTTTTTGCCCGATTGGTCCTCAAACCTCGTGCGTATTTTCATTTTCGACCCCATATTTTTATTCTGTTTTAGTTTTTATCTCTAATTTCATTTTTATTTCAATTTAGCCTGTAATCAGTTCGATTTAATCCTTTTATTATTTATTTATTTATTCATTTTTCATATACATTATTTATTTTTATTTTTTTGTTTTGTTTCTCTTTTATACATATATATTGTTTTTTTTAAAATTGTGTTACTGAACTATGTATTCAAATTTGCTTTTACTAATTGTATATAACTTGCTATTTTAAGATTCATTTGATATTTTATGTGTGGATTCACTTTAATGTTTTTGCTTTGTTTTTATTTGTACAATTATTTTGAAGTATTTTTGTCATATTATGTTAACGTTTTGTGCAATATCTCATTTAAATATTTTATATATACTTATACATGTATTATTTCAATGGAGTCTTTTGTTCATTGTAATTTTAATATCCTTTTAGTTTTCTCCATGTTTGTGTTAAACCTTTTAATAATCTTACTTTGTTTTATAAAAATTATTATTTTGAAGTTCATTTTTACATCATATGATTTTAATTATTTATATAATATTTCATTCAAATGTTCTTATGTTTGTACATGTATGATCTATAGTAAAACTAGTTTAATCCTATATACATATTTAATCCCATGTTATTCTCGTATATATTTTTTTCTAAATTTATTTATGTATATATATGTTTTAAATCTATTATATGTATAAGTGTTTCCTAACCTCACATTTTATAATACATTTTACTCTCCTTTTATATTTTATGTATATTATTAATCTCATTTTATTTTGCATACGTAATTTCTTTTAAATTTATTTACATAGTATGTATTGATGTTATTTAAAGAAAAATCTCACGTGTCTTATGTTTTTTTTACATTATTATTATCGTATATATATATATATATATATATATATATATATTGGTATTTATATTTGAGCTATACATCACTAAATTCGTGTGTTTATACATATAGTTTTATTATATACTTGATTATGGTTTTTATATACATTACATATATGACTTATGGAAAAATTAATTTAGCCTTATATACATTGTTAATTTCATGCAAATTTTACAAGTAATAATTTCCAAATCTATTTATATATATGTGTTTTGTGAACCTATTATGTATATTTCTTAAATTATATTTTATTATGTATTCTTGCTATATTTTCACATTCTATATATTATCAAATTTTTCTTTATTGAGTGTATTTTAATAAATATTTTTACATGCATATATTATTTGACTTAAAAGCTTTCATTCTATAAGCATATTTTAATGAATGCTTAGATATCTTTAGTTCGTTTTACAAATAGTTTCAAATTCAATAATTCATTTATAATATATCATGTGTTCATCCTTTTAAATTTGTCTTATACATATTTTTTAACTTTCATTTTGTTTTGCATATTTTGCATTTGATTGTGTTGTATTAGGTTGCGTATATTATTGTTGTCTATTATTTTCGTCTTGTGTTACTATTATATTAATTATTCTTCATTCATGCTTAGGAAATCGATAATGTTTTTTTAGATTGGTTGAATTTAATCGTTTATTTTGTTAGTTGATTAAATGAACTATATTATCTTCATTAATCTATCATAGTATTTCATACATGCATGTTATCCCATGTTTTTATGTTTCCTTTTTGGTTTACAAATATCACTTTATACTTTCCAACTCTTTAAAACTATTTATTCCATTTGATTTCAAGTCAAATTAATGCATTTCAAGCTGGTTTTATAATTACTCGTTTAAAAATTCCTTAAAACGAAGGTAATGTTTGATGTTTGGAAATTCGGGAAATCGTGCCCTACCGTGCTGGGTTTTGATTTCCCGTTTGTTCAAGATAATCGAACCTTCCTTTAGAATTTCATTTGTATTTTTTCTAAATTCTAAAACAAGACAATGTTTGATGCTTGGAAATTCGGGGAATCGTGCCCTATCGTGTTGGGTTTCGATTTCTCGTTTGTTCAAAATAATCAAATATTCCTTTAGAATTCCATTCGTATTCTTTAAATTCTAAAACAAGGCAATGTTCAATGCTTGGAAGTTCGTGGAATAGTGCTCTATCGTGCTGGGTTTCGGTTTTCCGTTGGACTAAATAATTGGGCATCCTGTTGTAATTTTCAATGTATGAATTTTTAGAAATCAAAATTTATCGAGTTCTCGAGCGAATAAAGGATCGTGTCCTATCGTGTTGGATATGATGCTGCATTCCTTTCAAACAAGAGAATTTTGACGATCAACTTGGGCTATTCAAATGTTTTCGAAGGAACCATATTTCAAAAATAGTTTCAAATCTCAGACATAAGGACAATACTTAATCAAATTGGTACCAATTTTGGGCGTAATTAGGGTGCTAATCCTTCCTAATACGTAACCAGCTCCCGAACCCGCTTTCTCAAATCTATGTAGGCCAAAATTGATCTAAATGGAATAAAATGTTTTATCAGGTGAGCCAGTCACACCTAAACAAAAGATTGGTGGCGACTCCACGTTTTATTTTCACAAAAGTCGATCCCCATCTTTGAATCTAAAAAAATGGTTTCGACAACATCAATTAATGATAAATGGGCCCATTGAGACTATGAAACATACGTGTACAAATTTACATATTGGATAAATGGATCTCCAAACACACCTTGGCACATGAATTCAACTTTTAAATTAAAATATATTAATAATCAATTAACAAATCCTTAGGGTTTTTCTTTTAAATCATAATAAATGAAACGATTTTATCATAAAATTTATCTCTTATAATAATATGTTCAACTAATTGTCATGAATCTAATTAAATCTTTAACTAGATTTGAAAGTTACTATACAAACATAAAACAAAAATTTAAACTACGCGATGTCTTGATATCTACACATGTTACAAAATAAAGGATGTCACGCTCACACAAGGCTTTGGAGGTTTTCGCTTAGTTCTTTAATTCTCTATGAACCACAATTTGGAATTATCTCTGAAATGAGGAAAAGAAACTTGGTAAGTTCATGATGAACTTTGTGAGTTCTAAAATAAGCTGCTTCAATTTTAGGATTCACCGTAAATCTTGATTAGCTAAAACTTGTGAGATCATATTCCAATGCTTATATTCAAGCATGAACCACATAATGGCACAGTATAATATGCATGAGAATTCCCTTTGTGAAAGATTGCAAGGCATATAGTCTCTTCATACAGACTTGTTGCGTAAAATCTTAATATAAACTCATCGAATGAATAGAGAGTTATATCAAATTTACTTGGTTGATAATCTTGCGGACTCTTTAATGTGGATTTTAAATGTCGACTCTTATACACGAAATCAAAGAAGAAGATTCATAGATACAATGTCTCATTCATGCGAATTCATAGAAGAAACTTCATAGATAAACCAAATTTAAACATGCATATTCATAGAAGAACTTCACAAACATAGTGGATTTATACAAAAGGACTTTTTCACGGACTTCGTTTGGCGAAATCTCATATATAACTTTAACATTAAACATATCAATTAAATCCATCGAACTTTCATATCTTTCATAACTTTCATAGGCCATGGCCATGGCTATGGGCTTGCTTACATATATGAGGCTTAAAGCCTTAGACTCCGCAGAGTCTCATACGTACATAGAACCCACATTAGGTTATCATATTCATTTGTGCAAATATCTTTGTACAATCCCATTGAACCCACACAAAGCAGAAAACTATGCATATACATTCTTCGTACTATCCGCCAGAACCTCCACAAAGCCAGATAACATGTGGCACAAAGTGAATACGTGGCATTTCTTCATCTTTCATCCGCTAAAACTTCCATACTCCACGCATAATTCATAATTATGAAAAGCATATAACAAGCATTCAATTGATCATTTTATTGAAAAACTCAACATATTACGAAACATAACATCTAGTGGACCATGGCAATAATAACTTCATCAATAATTATTTTCCTAGTGAAAGTTTATCAATCAATAAATTGGAAAGTATAATAAAACATGCAATTGTAAAATAATACTTTATGTGGTGCACCAAACCCATTCGGGACAGTCTGACCTAAATCTGGAATGACACATTAGTCACCGGAGTGACTCAAAATTGAACACATACAGAATTCAAGCGTAGTTACTTTTTTTCTCTATTTAATCAACATTTAGCATACATTTTAATCAAATTCGGTCATACAAATTCAAATAAAACCTAATAACATGCATTTCTAACATAAAACATACAATAGGTATTTAGGGGTAAAATGATCATTTCACTCAAAACATGTAATCATGCGTGATTTACAAAATTAATCACATAATCTAGTTCTAGTGACTATTTAAAACCATTCCTAAATAAATTCAGCTTAATCCGGTTAGTAATTCATGGTTAATATTTAAAATATAAATCCTAGGAACTAAATCGTAAAGATGACAAATTATCAGATTAACTGAATCATGTCAAAATATCAAATTAACTGAATCATAAAATTAAAGGTTGATATATGAAATTAAGCATCTAAGGTACAAGCGTACAAAATTTCAAACATAATTCAACCAAATCCTAACACTCCTAATCAATAGCTAAATCATATTTGTTCACATAATTGGATACATTAGTAAAATATGACTCATCAAGTAGTCTTATCATGCATACACACTAACTAAAGCTTAGAATTCAACTATTCAACATGTTAAATTGGCCTAACATGCATATCTAAACGACCTATGTGTCCAAAATATACCATTTGCTTCATTGAAATATGCTGCAAACATCAGAATATTGCTTTGACCTCAAAGTCTCATTTTAGCCATTAAACATGTCTTTAACACTTATGCATACCATTAAAACAAACTTTGCATCATTCCAAAGGAATCAAAACAACAAATTAAAACAAAATTCAAATCCAAAGTCCACAATCAGTTTATAAAATCTAGTCCCAAAGTATAGTCCCACATTGCCTTTAAAACATATTTAAAACTAAAGTCACCTACACAAAAGTATTGCCTTACTTGCTTGCCTCTCACCTCTTGGTTGCCTTACTTTTCTACACATTTAAATTGGAGAGTGTGAGCTTAAACAAGCTCAGTGAATGTTCAAAAGTACTACTAAACATACAAAATTTCAAAAGTTAAGCAAAATCATACTATAGGCACATTTGCACACTCATGAACCACAAGTTAAAAACACACTTCCATGATACAAAGGCCTTTCAAATATGGTCTTATCGTCACATATAGTTGCACACTCATCACAAATACATCTGTATGGGCCCAATTTTGCCCGGCCCGTTTAAACAAAAACAAAAAAAAATAAAGACAGTCCATTTTACATAAAGCCCAAGTACAAGGCCCAAATCCTACCCATTTTACAAAAAGACCCTAAACCCTAACCCAATCGGCCCAATAGGCCCAGTGTCCAAACTGGGTCTAAGCTAGCCGAAACCCTAGCTAGCCTTAGCACCGCACCTCCCCTCAGCTGCCTATGTGCTTCAGCAGCTCATTCGACGCTCGAGGACTGGCTTTGCCCGTCCTTTAAACCAAAATAGAAGCCCCTCTCGTTGACCTTCCTCCCAACCTGCAAGCAGACCACAAAGGGGAACAGAAACAACGCAATACGCAAAGGCAACAAAGACCAAGAAATATGTATTCGACTATATAGCCAAGAGAACAAAATGTAACTTTTTTTTTACACGGATATTGAAATTGAAAAAAAAATCAATCAAAAAGAATCAAAACAATATTTGACAGAAAATGTGGTCTTTTGTTCTGTTCTTACACTTCTTTTCTTTACAAGTTTAAGCAATATATTGTTTATACATATATTAAAAAAGGAATGGATATAGTTACCTTGCTGGAGGTCGGAGAAGTCGTAGCTGAATAGTTCTCGTGGCTCGATTCGATTCTCTAAGAGGCCTTCGTTTGTTTGGAACTTGAGTTTGAAGTGAAGGGAACGAGGGGATTGATTTGGGACCATTTTCGCACCTTCGGCCGCCATGCACGGCGGACGTCGGCGACAGACAGGAAGCAATCCGGTGGCCAAAAATCGCCCAGGCTGGAGGAACCTCTCTCCCTCTCCCTTTTTTTTTTTTTAATACACTGATAAAATGATGATGTTTCAAAAAAAAAAAATTGGTTTTATAGACACATGGAACGACGCCGTTTTGAGTTAAGTCCAATAACCCAAAAACGACGCCGTTTTATGCCATGCCTGTGCGACCCGACCCAAACCATCAGGATCCGCGTGTTTCTGCGGTGAATGGGCTATTTACACCCGTGGTCCTTCCAAATTGGTTGTTATTTTAATTTAGTCCCTTTGTTTACCATTTTATTTTATAAATTTGACCCTATAACTTTGTTATTCTTTCCAATCGAATCCCTGACCCATCAGTGCACTGGAACACAGACACGTGTCCAGATATTGGTTTTTTCCCCGATTGGTCCTCAAACCTCGTGCGTATTTTCAATTTCGACCCCATATTTTTATTCTGTTTTAGTTTTTATCTCTAATTTCATTTTTATTTCAATTTAGCCTGTAATCAGTTTGATTTTAATCCTTTTATTCTTTATTTATTTATTCATTTTTCATATACATTATTTATTTTTATTTTTTTTGTTTTGTTTCTCTTTTATACATATATATTGTTTTTTTTAAATTGTCTTATGAACTATGTATTCAAATTTGCTTTTACTAATTGTATATAACTCGCTATTTTAAGATTCATTTGATATTTTATGTGTGGATTCACTTTAATGTTTTTTCTTTGTTTTTATTTGTACAATTATTTTGAAGTATTTTTGTCATATTATGTTAATGTTTTGTGCAATATCTCGTTTAAATATTTTATATATACTTATACATGTATTATTTCAATGGAGTCTTTTGTTCAATGTAATTTTAATATCCTTTTAGTTTTCTCCATGTGTGTGTTAAACCTTTTAATAATCTTACTTTGTTTTATAAAAATTATTATTTTGAAGTTCATTTTTACATCATATGATTTTAATTATTTATATAATATTTCATTCAAATGTTCTTATGTTTGTACATGTATGATCTATAGTAAAACTAGTTTAATCCTATATACATATTTAATCCCATGTTATTCTTGTATATATATTTTTTCTAAATTTATTTATATATATATATGTTTTAAATCTATTATATGTATAAGTGTTTCCTAATCTCACATTTTATAATACATTTTACTCTCCTTTTATATTCTATGTATATTATTAATCTCATTTTATTTTGCATACGTAATTTCTTTTAAATTTATTTACATAGTATGTATTGATGTTATTTAAAGAAAAATCTCACATGTCTTATGTTTTTTTACATTATTATTATACGTATATATATATTGGTATTTATATTTGAGCTATACATCACTAAATTAGTGTGTTTATACATATAGTTTTTATTGTATACTTGATTATGGTTTTTATATCATTACATATATGACTTATGGAAAAATTAATTTAGCCTTATATACATTGTTAATTTCATGCAAATTTTACAATTAATAATTTCCAAATCTATTTATATATATGTGTGTTGTGTGAACCTATTATGTATATTTCTTAAATTATATTTTATTATGTATTCTTGCTATATTTTCACATTCTATATATTATCAAATTTTTCTTTATTGAGTGTATTTTAATAAATATTTTTACATGCATATATTATTTGACTTAAAAGCTTTCATTCTATAACGCATATTTTAATGAATGCTTAGATATCTTTAGTTCGTTTTTACAAATAGTTTCAAATTCAATAATTCATTTATAATATATCATGTGTTCATCCTTTTAAATTTGTCTTATACATATTTTTAACTTTCATTTTGTTTTGCATATTTTGCATTTGATTGTGTTGTATTAGGTTGCATATTTTATTGTTGTCTATTATTTTCGTCTTGTGTTACTATTATATTAATTATTCTTCATTCATGCTTAGAAAATCGATAATGTTTTTTTAGATTGGTTGAATTTAATCGTTTATTTTGTTAGTTGATTAAATGAACTATATTATCTTCATTCATCCATCATAGTATTTCATACATACATGTTATCCCATGTTTTTATGTTTCCTTTTTGGTTTACAAATATCACTTTATACTTTCCAACTCTTTAAAACTAATTATTCCATTTGATTTCAAGTCAAATTAATGCATTTCAAGCTGGTTTTATAATTACTCGTTTAAAAATTCCTTAAAACGAAGGTAATGTTTGATGTTTGGAAATTCGGGAAATCGTGCCCTACCGTGCTGGGTTTCGATTTCCCGTTTGTTCAAGATAATCGAACCTTCCTTTAGAATTTCATTTGTATTTTTTCTAAATTCTAAAACAAGACAATGTTTGATGCTTGGAAATTCGGGGAATCGTGCCCTATCGTGTTGGGTTTCGATTTCTCGTTTGTTCAAAATAATCAAATATTCCTTTAGAATTCCATTCGTATTCTTTAAATTCTAAAACAAGGCAATGTTCAATGCTTGGAAGTTCGTGGAATAGTGCTCTATCGTGCTGGGTTTCGGTTTTCCGTTGGACTAAATAATTGGGCATCCCTGTTTTTATTTTCAATGTATGAATTTTTGGAAATCAAAATTTATCGAGTTCTCGAGCGAATAAAGGATCATGTCCTATCGTGTTGGATATGATGCTGCATTCCTTTCAAACAAGAGAATTTTGACGATCAACTTGGGCTATTCAAATGTTTTCGAAGGAACCATATTTCAAAAATAGTTTCAAATCTCAGATATAAGGACAATACTTAATCAATTTGGTACTAATTTTGGGCGTAATGAGGGTGCTAATCCTTCCTAATACGTAACCAGCTCCCGAACCCACTTTCTCAAATCTATGTAGGCCAAAATTGATCTAAATGGAATGAAATGTTTTATCAGGTGAGCCAGTCACACCTAAACAAAAGATTGGTGGCGACTCCACGTTTTATTTTCACAAAAGTCGATCCTCGTTTTTGAATCTAAAAAAATGGTTTCGACAACATCAATTAATGATACATGGGCCCATTGAGACTATGAAACATACGTGTACAAATTTACATATTGGATAAATGGGTCTCTAAACA
Organism: Gossypium arboreum; assembly: GCF_025698485.1. NCBI lineage: Eukaryota > Viridiplantae > Streptophyta > Magnoliopsida > Malvales > Malvaceae > Gossypium > Gossypium arboreum. Next base: position 137,381,043 of record NC_069075.1, read on the forward strand.
CACCTTGGCTCATAGAGCCTAACACATAGCATAAGCTAAACACTCTCTAAACACTAACACATCCTATTGAATAGATCTTAACTCAACATTTCCTTATCTCTCCAACACATCCCATGAGCCTCTATGCTCATATCATGTATCAATAGTGGGTGAATGCTCACAATCCTATGGCATGTGTAACGCCCCAATTTTTGGGAATTCTGTGAATGTTGACAAAATTTCATGCTTTGATTTTGTCATTTGTGAGTGAAATTATGAAATAGGACCTATGTGAAAATGTTTGAAAATGCTATAGGCTAAATTGAAGTGGCCAAATAAATAGGAGTGCAAAATAGGAGGATTTGCATGACAAACCTCCCATTTTACATGAAGTGGCTAGCCATCATGTTGTTGTAGACAAAATGTACACTTGATATCCATAATTTATGGTACAAATTGATACAAATTGATAATGGGTTAGGTAAATGTTTCATGACAATGGATTAGGTAAATATTCCATGATAATGGGTTTGGTAAATGTTTCATGATAATGGGTTACGTAAATGTTTCATGATAAGAATTTCATGTCTTTTGTATTAAAGAATTAAATGGATGAAATATGAAGTTTTATTAAAAGAAAAAGGGGTGAAAAGAACAAAGTTTTGTCCATATTTGTTCATCATAGCTGAAAGTTAGAGAAGAGAAAGGAGAGGAGAAAGCTCTTGAGTATTCGGTCATTAGGAGGAGGAAAATTGAAGGTAAGTTCTTGGTACCTTGCTTTTATTTTGAAGTTTATGAGTTCTTCTTGATTCTACCTTAACTCTTGAAGTATATTTTGATTTTTGGTTGTGTTGTGAGCATTTGGTCATGAATTAAAATGAAGGAAATGGTTGTTGTTTCATGTTCTTTTGATGAAAAATGGAAGATATGTGAAGTTGAGCCAAACAAATGAGCATGCATGTGCCTTAGATGCTAAAGGGAAAAATCGGCTAACATGTTGTGCTTTAAAATGATGAAATGGAGATTATGCTTAAGTAAAAATCATAGATATGTGATGATTGATTGGTGATATACATGTTTAAATAACATGCATGCAAGATAGGTGTATGAAAGAGTGATTTGGTAATAAATCTGCTTGGGACAGCAGCAGTAACATGACTTTGGAAAATCACCATAAATTTTGGGAAATGAATTAGAAGCTGAATAAATTATGTAATTAAAGCTTAATGAGTCTAGTTTCAAATGAAATAAACTAGAACATATTTTAAGTTCTGTACAATGAGAAATTTGATTTGTAATGAAGAGTGGTCAGATTAGTCAAACAGTGAAACATGGGAAACTTTAAGAAAAATCTGGTATTGATTGGCCATACCAAAAATTCTGAAAATTTTATGGATAGAAGATATATGAGTCTATTTTTAGGGAAAATTAACGGCACTTGATTTGGAGTTTCATAGCTCCAGTTATAAATGATTTAGTAACTGTTGCTCAGGAAGACAGCTTGCAGTGAAATTATGATTATGTGGTAAACATTGACAAAAATTTGTTAATGAGTTGCTTATTGATTTCTTATAAGCTTATTATGATCTGTAGGTGTGGTTGGCCGAATATCGTAAGGGGTTAATACGTAGTTTGTATTTGAATAGTTAGATTAACGTGTTAGTAATCCAATTGTAGGCGGTTCGTGTGTGGATCTCAAGATATAAATGCATAAGCAGTGTGTAACTAACACCCTCTTTCTTAGTCTAGATCGGCAAAAGCGAAAAGCGAAATGCCGAAAAGCGGTATTTTGTAGATTTGCGAAAAGCGAATGCTCGTGAGGTAAATCGATTAATGTTTTTGGTAAGCTGCAATGTTTGGACCGCAAAGTGCATGATTTCTATGCCCTCGATATTTTTGGGCTTAATGGGCCAAAATTGGAATGATGGGCCAGCGGGCCTAATTCGGAAAGAACCCTCGATGCGTGATTACATTAGTACGTGAAAAGTAGGAATATGCATGAAAAACCCTAAAATAGATAAATTACTGAAATACCTTTAAAAGTGGAAAATTTACGTTTTACCCTAGTAGATAAATTACCGAAATACCCCTAGGGTTAAATTGACCTAAATGCATGTTTGATTTGTTGTTATTTCTTGCATGCCATGTTGTTATTATCGATGCATGGGATGGGATATTGACGGAGGAAGTCTTGAATGTGGCTTGTCCACGTCTTGGAGGCTTTGCCTCAATTTATTGATAAGCGAGTGCAAGGTCGCAAATGTGGAGTGTTAAATTTGGGTGGGTTGAGCTATTCCCACATGGAGTGTATGGCTGGTATGGGTGGAGTGTAGTGGTTGGTGGGTTGAGTAGTCTCCCCAAATGGGCTTGCATATGTTTTCTTGATGTTGCATGTATTTTGAAATGGGCCTATGGGCCATCTTATTATCTGAATAAGGGCTAAGGCCCGGTTTATTATAATCTGAAAAGGGCTTTGGCCCAAGATCACTATTACCCAAATGGGCTTGTATATGTTATTGATGTTGCATGTATTTTGAAATGGGCCTATGGGCCATCTCATTATCTGAATAAGGGCTAAGGCCCGTTTATTGTAATCTGAAAAGGGCTCGCCCAAGTACCACTTATTACTGAATGGGCTTAGGCCCAATAGGCTTGAGTGACATGGGCTTTGAATGGGTTTTCCTTACACTGAGTTTCCCCAAACTCACCCTTTTATTTTCATCCACAGAAATCCCCAACCATAGTGGGCTTGGAGTCGTGAGGGAATTGAGTGGCCACCGCTCGAAAGTTTGATTTTCTTTTGGTGAACTGGACATCCTTTTATTTACGTTTGAAGTTTTGGGTTTTGAAATGTAATAAGGCCGCTTAATTATTTTTGATGGTTTTTTTTATATGTATTACTAAGATAGGTAATATTTATATTTAACTGTTGAAATTGGATAGCTTTAGGGCGCGTTTTCAAAAACAACAATTGATTTCAAAATAACACGACAACAAGCAAAGCTTCCGCAATGAAAGTATTTTCCAAAATTAATCACTTTTCCTAAAATGACTTAATCAAATCGGTTTCCTAGAAATATCCATGACGTTAAGGTGTGGCAATGGTCGTATGCATGTCTAGGATTGGATCCGAAGGAGCTTGGTACTTAGCAATCCGATGGACTCACCACCTCTTTTCCGGGTTTCCTACGGTGCATGACTTCCATTCACTTTAACCTATAATGAAATTAATCTTGTGAACATCAAGTACGATTTTCTGGACTTAGAATGGAAATTTTTTTTTAACGTTTTTGATGTGGCATGCCGGATCCGGCCATAACTTCTGGGCTGGGTTTGGGGTGCTACATTTAGTGGTATCAGAGCCCAGTTACAACAACTCGGCTGTGGAATGGGTTTGCAAAAACAAAGATTTTTGAAAGCGAAAATTTTATAAATAATGCGAAAAACTTGATTTTCAAAATTTAGATCTTTAGAAGGTGGCATTCCGAATCTCCGGCTCAAGTCTGTAAGTATTCGAATTTTTCATTATATTTTCTGAATTATCATTCATCATGAAACCCTACTAGGACACTCTAGATAGGATGATACTGAAACCATAGGAAAATCTGATAAGAGATTGAAACTGTAGCTAGACTTCGATTCTGCGAAAACAAACTCTGAACTACTGGCTAATTCATAAAACATCTGTAATAAACATTGGAATATTAATTGATGTATAAAAATTCGTAATCAAGATAAATCGATATGAGTATGAGATCTACTCGGGGAAGAGGCCGTGGTCGAGGCTGAGCCAGTACTCAAGCTGGAACTTCGTCTTCTGAACACATACCCACTGGAGTAGCACAACCACTACCGACGGATGAGAATGGGCCGTATGATAGGGCCGCCGAGGATGATGCCCTGTCACAGGCACTGTTTCCTGTTTTGGAAAGGGTTGCCGGAGCAAGTTCGGGCAACGAAATTCAAGGATCTATTTCTGAATGACTTCGGGACTAAAGGAACGGAGATCTTTAACGGCGTGTCTGGTATAGCCCCGAATGTGGCGGAATATTGGTTGGAGGCCACAGAACGGATTATGGACGACTTAGACTGCTCTGAAGAGATTGTGAGTGGGGTATCTGTACTAAGTCCCTTGGGTCACTCGGTTAGGGTAGACAAACTGTATAGGAATGTACCCTTAGAAACTCAAGGCAAGGTTTTTCCTGGAGATCTGATGAAGTTACCATTCGGAGAGTTTGACCTCATTCTGGGAATGGATTGGCTTGTTAACCATAAGGCGACTCGGATTGTGCTTTGCTAAAGCGAATGGTGTTAAGAACTACAAAGGATGAGGAGGTTATGGTGATAGGTGAGAGAAAGGATTATTTGTCCAATGTGGTGTCGGCATTAAGAGCCGAAAAGTGGATTCGGAAGGTTGTGAGGCCTAATTAGTATTTGTAAGTCGATCGGAAGAGGAGGGTGACGGTGGATAAGGTTAGGACCGTAAAAGAGTTCTAAGATGTTTTTCCGGAGGAGCTTCCAAGATTGCCTCCGAATCGAGAAGTTGAGTTTGGAATAGACTTGTTGCCTGGAATGGCGCCTGTGTCTATCGCACCATATAGGATGGCACCGAAGGATTTAGTAGAGTTAAATGCTCAAATTCAAGAGTTGTTGGATATGGGCTTTATTAGGCCAAGCGTGTCTCCATGGGGAGTACCAGTGCTATTCGTGAAAAAGAAGGATGGTACGATGCGGATGTGCATTGATTATCGCCAGTTGAACAAACTGACGATTAAGAATAAGTATCCACTGCCAAGGATTGACGATCTATTTGACCAGCTTAGAGGAGCTTCTATATTTTCCAAGATCGACCTTCGATCTGGATATCATCAGTTAAGGGTCAATGAGGCAGATATCCAAAAGACGACATTCAAGACTCGGTATGGTCATTATGAGTTTCTGGTTATGCCATTTGGACTGGCGAACGCTCCTGCAGCATTTATGGATCTGATGAATCGTGTGTTCCAGCCATTTTTGAATCAGTTCGTAGTCATCTTTATTGACGATATCCTGGTATATTCTGAAATTGAAACGAAACATGATGAGCATCTCCGTATAGTGCTGTAAGTATTAAGGGAGAAGGAACTCTTTGCGAAGTTCAGCAAGTGTGAATTTTGGTTGAGGGAGGTAACCTTCTTAGGACATGTGGTCTCTGCTGAGGGGATTAAGGTGGACCCTCGGAAAATTGAAGCGATTTTAGAGTGGAAGCCACCTAGGTCAGTGTCAAAAATACGGAGTTTTCTAGGACTGGTAGGATACTACAGAAGGTTTGTGGAAGGTTTTTTTTTGTGATGGCAGTACCTCTGACAAAACACATAAGGAAAGGAGTACCGTTTGTATGGACTAAGCAAGCAGGGAGTTTTGAGAAGTTGAAGAAAGTTCGATGAAGCACTTGTGTTAATTCAAATGAGTCGGAATGATTTTACTGTGAACAGTGACACATCACACGTGGGTTTGGGCTGCATGTTAATGCAAGAGGGTAAGGTGGTTGCATATGCATCACGATAGCTTAAGCCTCATGAGGGAAACAATTTGGCTCATGATTTAGAGTTGGCAGCAGTGATATTTGCACTTAAGATTTGGAGACATTACTTGTACGGAGAAAGGTGTATTATATACACTGACTATAAGAGTCTTAAGTATTTGTTGACTCAGAAGGAGTTGAACCTTAGGCAAAGGAGATGGATTGAGTTGCTTAAGGATTATGACTGTTCGATCAAGTATCACCCAAGCAAGGCTAATGTGGTAGCCGATGCTCTAAGTCGTAGAGTCAGATCTCGATCCGAGAGCAATGTTTGCTCGTCTGAGTCTCAGATGATGATGGAAGTCTGTTGGTGAGTTGCAAGTGAGGCCAACTGGGTGGATCAGATTAAGGAAAAACAGTTGAAAGATGAGTCTTTGGTCGCTCGTTTTCAACAAGTTAAGGAAGGGGAAACTTCTGAGTTTGGGAGCCAGAAGAGACGATGCAATAGCAATACCCTCATCTGTTTGGATTAGGTAAATTTCGAGGACGAAATTTCTTTAAGGAGGGTAGAGTTATAGCGCCCAATTTTCGGAATTGTGAATGTTGACAAAATTTCATGCTTTGATTTTGTCATTTGTGAGTGAAATTATGAAATAGGACCTATGTGAAAATGTTTGAAAATGCTATAGGCTAAATTGAAGTGGCCAAATAAATAGGAGTGCAAACTAGGAGGATTTGCATGACAAACCTCCCATTTTACATGAAGTGGCTAGCCATCATGTTGTTGTAGACAAAATGTACACTTGATATCCATAATTTATGGTACAAATTGATACAAATTGATAATGGGTTAGGTAAATGTTTCATGACAATGGATTAGGTAAATATTCCATGATAATGGGTTAGGTAAATGTTTCATGATAATGGGTTACGTAAATGTTTCATGATAAGAATTTCATGTCTTTTGTATTAAAGAATTAAATGGATGAAATATGAAGTTTTATTAAAAGAAAAAGGGGTGAAAAGAACAAAGTTTTGTCCATATTTGTTCATCATAGCTGAAAGTTAGAGAAGAGAAAGGAGAGGAGAAAGCTCTTGAGTATTCAGTTATTAGGAGGAGGAAAATTGAAGGTAAGTTCTTGGTACCTTGCTTTTATTTTGAGGTTCATGAGTTCTTCTTGATTCTACCTTAACTCTTGAAGTATATTTTGATTTTTGGTTGTGTTGTGAGCATTTGGTCATGAATTAAAATGAAGGAAATGGTTGTTGTTTCATGTTCTTTTGATGAAAATGGAAGATATGTGAAGTTGAGCCAAACAAATGAGCATGCATGTGCCTTAGATGCTAAAGGAAAAATCGGCTAACATGTTGTGCTTTAAAATGATGAAATGGAGATTATGCTTAAGTAAAAATCATAGATATGTGATGATTGATTGGTGATATACATGTTTAAATAACATGCATGCAAGATAGGTGTATGAAAGAGTGATTTGGTAATAAATCTGCTTGGGACAGCAGCAGTAACATGACTTTGGAAAATCACCATAAATTTTGGGAAATGAATTAGAAGCTGAATAAATTATGTAATTAAAGCTTAATGAGTCTAGTTTCAAATGAAATAAACTAGAACATATTTTGAGTTCTGTACAATGAGAAATTTGATTTGTAATGAAGAGTGGTCAGATTAGTCAAACAGTGAAACATGGGAAACTTTAAGAAAAATCTGGTATTGATTGGCCATACCAAAAATTCTGAAAATTTTATGGATAGAAGATATATGAGTCGATTTTTAGGGAAAATTAACGGCACTTGATTTGGAGTTTCGTAGCTCCAGTTATAAATGATTTAGTAACTGTTGCTCAGGAAGACAGCTTGCAGTGAAATTATGATTATGTGGTAAACATTGACAAAATATTGTTAATGAGTTGCTTATTGATTTCTTATAAGCTTACTATGATCTGTAGGTGTGGTTGGCCGAATATCGTAAGGGGTTAATACATAGTTTGTATTTGAATAGTTAGATTAACGTGTTAGTAATCCAATTGTAGGCGGTTCGTGTGGATCTCGTCAAGATATCGTCGCAAATAGGTGTGTAACTAACACCTCTTTCTTAGTCTAGATCGGCAAAAGCCGAAAAGTCGAAATGCCAAAACCGGTATTTTGTAGATTTGCAGTGTACTGAATGCTCGTGAGGTAAATCGATTAATGTTTTTGGTAAGCTGCAATGTTTGGACGCAAAGTGCATGATTTCTATGCCCTCGATATTTTTGGGCTTAATGGGCCAAAATTGGAATGATGGGCCAACGGCCTAATTCGGAAAGAACCCTTGGTACGTGATTACGTTAGTACGTGAAAAGTAGGAATATGCATGAAAAACCCTAAAATAGATAAATTACTGAAATACCTTTAAAAGTGGAAAATTTACGCTTTACCCTAGTAGATAAATTACCAAATACCCCTAGGGTTAAATTGACCTAAATGCATGTTTGATTTGTTGTTATTTATCGCATGCCATGTTGTTATTATCGATGCATGGGATGGGATATTGACGGAGGAAATACTGAAAGTGGCTTGTCCACGTCTTGGAGGCTTTGCCTCAATTTTCGTTAATAAGAAAGCAAGGTCAAGAATCGTGGAGTGTTGAAATTTGGGTGGGTTGAGCTATTCCCCACATGGAGTGTATGGCTGGTACGGTGGAGTGTAGTGGTTGGTGGATTGAGTAGTCTCCCAAATGGGCTTGCATATGTTTCTTGATGTTGCATGTATTTTGAAATGGGCCTATGGGCCATCTTGTTATCTGAATAAGGGGCTAAGGCCCGCTTTATTGTAATCTGAAAAGGGCTTTGGCCCAAGATCACTTATTACCCAAATGGGCTTGCATATGTTATTGATGTTGCATGTATTTTGAAATGGGCCTATGGGCCATCATTATCTGAATAAGGGCTAAGGCCCGTTTATTGTAATCTGAAAAGGGCTCGGCCCAAGACCACTATTACTGAATGGGCTTAGGCCCAATAGGCTTGAGTGACTTGGGCTTTGAATGGGTTTTCCTTACACACTGAGTTTCCCCAAACTCACCCCTTTTATTTTCATCCATGCAGGAAATCCCCAACCATAGTAGGCTTGGAGCTGTGAGGAAATTTGGAGTGGCCACCCGTTCTGAAAGTTTGATTTTCTTCTGGTGAACTAGACATCCTTTTAATTACGTTTGAGGTTTTGGGCTTTTAAATGCAATAAGGCCGCTTATTTATTTTTGATGGTTTTTTTATATGTTTTATTAAGATAGGTAATATTTATATTTAACTGTTGAAATTGGATAGCTTTAGGGCGCGTTTTCAAAAACAACAATTGATTTCAAAATAACATGACAACAAGCAAAGCTTCCGTAATGAAAGTATTTTCCAAAATTAATCACTTTTCCTAAAAATGACTTAATCAAATCGGTTTCCTAGAAATATCCATGACGTTAAGGTGTGGCAATGGCGGTATGCATGTCTAGGATTGGATCCGAAGGGAGCTTGGTACTTAAGCAGTCCGATGGACTCACCGCCTCTTTTCCGGTTTCCTACCTGGTGCACAGCTTCCATTCACTTTAACCTATAATGAAATTAATCTTTTGAACATCAAGTACGATTTTTTGGACTTAGAATGGAAATTTTTTTTTAACGTTTTTGATGTGGCATGTCGGATCCGGCCATAACTTCTGGGCTGGGTTTGGGGTGCTACAGCATGCCAACTATATCCAATGGTTTCAAAATATCACAATGCAAATATATCCATATTTACACATGTTTCATAACTGTTTCATGCACATTTTCATATCACATTTGTCACATACATTTCAGTTTTCACATATACTAAACATACTTAGCTAGGCATGCATTTCGCACTCTCCAGTGTTATCGCATTGCTCTTATAGAGCCACATTCACTTGAGATCATATAAACGTGCATAAAATTAATAGATTACAGATCCCAATCATAGTTTACACCACATTTACTCACTATTTTAGCACACTCTCAACACATTACATAAAGCATAGGCACACTTTGCACAATTTTAAACAAGAGATTAGAAATGCTTACTTATAGGAATCAGGTTAAATTTTAAACTTCCTAAGACTCTAATTAACATTTTTAATCGTGCTTAATAGCATCGACTCCGGAACACTCACCGTTGAAACTTTCGTGTGCTTAGCCAAAAGCTCAAATCACCTTACCCTTACCTTTTGCTTTGCTTGTAAAAGCCTCCAATGAATCCGAAGCTTCACACACATAATAAAAATGATACAAACACATCACATGTAACAATAAACATATCATAAATACATCAAATACTTAGATCTGAACTAGCTTTTCAAAAACTGAAAAAATAAGCTAGTTAAGTTGAAATTCAGATTTCTTGATCCGATTTCATTCCTATTGCTCAATATTTCTTATAAACATCTAATTATACCTTTTAGGATTGATCTCAACTAATAGAACACCTAGGAACTCAATTTTTAATTTTTTGGAAAAATCACCATTATTAAGCTTTAAAGTGAAATTTTTCATTAAATCTATTAGAAATTTTTTATGATATGATAATTTGAGTTTAAAAACCTTTTAATCTAGTCAAACTAAGTTAGAAAACACCTAGAAATAGAGGTTTAACAATGGATTTTGGATTTCACCATTTTTAAGCTTAATTTCGACTTGAATTTAATAAATCTTAGAAATCCCATTTAATAGGATTAAAACTTCATATCTGAAGAAAGTTTGAACATAAATCTAAACTAGAATCAGTAAATCACCTTGCTTAGGAAAGAAAAATGAGCTGCATTAAGGTTTCTTTGAAAATTCCTTGAAGAAAAGATGAAAAAATTGAATAGTTTTGAGAGGTTTTCCTTTGGAGTTGATGGAAGATTTGGTGTTTAGGAGGAAGGAATTTCAAATTTGTGGAGAGAGTTTGAGAGAATTTGGGAGGATTTGAAAACAATTCAAATGATAATGAGGATAGAAGGGAGTGAGGATTGGCTTTTAAAATTGATAGGGGAGACAACCCAATTTTTTTAAAAATTTGGGCTATTTGCCATTGGGCTACTTCCAATTTTATCCCTTTTATAAATTAATCATTCTTCTTAAAACTCTTTTCGTTAGTTCTTTTTAATCTTGATTTAATTTTGTTCGAAAGTCGTTTTAAATTTTCCAAATACTATTTTAATAAAATTAATTTTTTAGATACTTAATTATGAAGATCCGATCCACTAATCCTGAAACTATTGGACCCAATTTCAGGGTGTGACACTTTATATGAACAATCCACGATGAAGCAACTCATCATCAACAAAACATGAAGTCAACCACAACATGAAAACACATTACTAATATATATATATATAAAACAACCACAGAAGGTTTGATTTTAGAATCTCACCAACAAAATACCTGGGTTGACACAGCTTACGCCTCATTAGCCTTCCCTTTATCACTTGGACCTCCTCTTTATTGGTTGACAAAATATAATTTTCATATAAAGATCAAAACAAAGATATACATATGTACGGAACCTTAATCCATATGCATGTAGAAGAGTTATAGATTATATCTACGACTTAAACATCATAGTTCAAAATAAATTATACCGAACTCCCCTGACTTTCATTCTTTTTCCTATATTGAAAGGTACATAAGAGTTAGAAAAATTTCCAAATTGCTAAGTTCTTAAGTATTTATGCTAATACCTTAGATTCTTCCTTTCATGCAACTCGTTTATTAGTTTTCCTTTCTTACAGAATGAACCAGAGAAGAAGAAGAAGAAGATAGAAGAATGAGAGAAGAATGAATATCAGCATGAAGAATTCTTCCTATATATAGTCTTTATCACCGCTTCCCTTAATCCCAAGTCATTCAGTATTATTAATACCCTTAATTATAATGTTTCCCACTAACAGAAACTTTTAGTTCTAATTTGACGGAACTAAATTTAAAATCTAACTATTTACCCAACCAGCCCGTAAGGTTCACATAATTACATTAGAACCCATTTAAATAGAAAATGTTCTAATTAAGTACTCAGAATTTTCGTTATGCGAAACCTTTAATATTTTTGGGTGTGACAATGTCTCAGATATAGTTAAAGAGATTTCGCAGTGAAGCATCCAACACTAAAGCTAAGCTTGGAAGCTATTATGATCATATTTTGTATGTATATATATGTTTTAAAGTCATATGGCATGTACCTAGATTGGTTGGCTTGTTCCTTAAATTAGTTTGATATTTTTGGTAAGTGACCTTTAATGTTATATTGGTTGAATTTAATCTTTTGATTACTAGATAATTATGCTTGATTATGTGGGTTTGAATGTGCAAATTGGCTGGTTTAGTAATGATGTAGTGAAGGTTATAATTTGGTAATATTTGCATGTTTAGATAGGTTAATTGAATGAATATGTTTTGTGGTACATTTTAGGTATGTTTAGGTTCATTTGGTTAAGAATTTTGACACTTAAAAGTGTAGGATTTTGATCATTTGGTCACTAAGTCTCGAGACAAAAAAAACATATCTCAAGATTGCTAGAACAAATTTCATTTAAATTTTGCATTTAAGTGACTGAGGTCTCGAGATAGATTTGTATAGTCTCAAGACAGAAGAACATCAAAACTAAATAGATTTTGCTCTACTCTAGGTTTCAAGATAGGAACCCTTTATCTCGAGACATTTAAACATCAAAGCAAAATTATTGAAAAAGGGGAAGTTTGTCTTGAGAAACATGTAGTGTCTTGAGACAAGTCAACTTCAAAGCTAAAAATCCCAAAATAATTTATGACCTGTCTCGAGACATAAATTTGAAATTTAAATTTTGAGTTTGGACTTGAGTCCTAACTTTGAAATTAACCCTTATAACCCTGTAAATTGATTAAATGAAAGCTATAAATACATGTATAAGAATTGTTTTGACCATTGAATTAAAAGTACTTGTGCGATAATAACTTGAGTTGCTTTGACGATGTAATGTGACATCACCCATTCAGATCCGATTGTGAGGTGTTACAACTCTATTTTCAGACAACTAATAAAAAAATATTTGACTAAAATAACTAATAATAATAAAGTAAAAAATGTTTTACTTGAGTCCACCTAAAAACGTGTTTGAATAAAAGAGTGTAATTACATCATCATTTCCTATGTCATGTTTGGTAATTGAAATTGTAATTACACAACTATATAATTTTAAATTCTAAAGATATTTTAATTATTATAACATTAATTAATAATACTTGAAAAATACAAGTCTCTAAACAAGTAACAAAATCTAAAATCAAACCAGCATGTACGATACAATAGTTCAAAAAGTATTTGACAATACGATTTCTAATAAAATTAATAAGAAAAATAAGCATCTTAAGCAATTTTATCTAATTACTTTATCATTCAATATTTTTGAGTTATTCTTTCTCTAACATTAAATATATATACTCATTATTGTCATTGATTGATATTAATCAAGTATAAATAATTAATAATAAATAATATGTAATTCAGTTCAATTTAGTTTAATATAAATAATTTATAATAAATACTATGCAATTTAGTTAATTATTTAGTAGTTAAAATGTATAAGAAATTATCTCTCATCAATAAAAAATTTAAATGATTTAAACGAGATCACAGTACAAATAAAACAATATATCTGTATAAGCATTTTATTAAAAAATTAATTTACAAATTTTAAATTATATTTAACAAATGGTTAAAAGGGATTTTTTTTTGCACATTAGGACTTTAGTAGTTTTAGTTTTCTTTCCAAGAGTTTAGTTTCTTTATTTTTAGATTTCAAAATTTAAGTTTAATTGTCAACATTTCTAATTTTTTGTTAAAGTTGTTGATGTAACATTTTGAAAAAAAAACTCACTTGGTAGTATTGTGATTGAAGAAAAACTTAATAATTTAACAAAATAATTTTAATAATATTAGCAGTTAAACTTGAAATTTTGATAAATAAAGGGACTAAATTCTTACAAATAATAAATTTTAAATTTAAAAAATATAAAAACCTATTACATATTTTAATATTTCTAGAATACATCTATATCGACGGTTCTAATAAAACCGTTGGTATAAATAAGACCTATACTGAAGGATAAATTTGATCTATCATTATATAGATATTCCTACACCTATGATAATAAGATGTGTTTGTATAGGTTTATCATATACTGAAAGATAAAAGTATCCGATGGTATAACCCTAATAATAGAAATGGACCATTAGTAAAAGTAAATATTGTTTATGGAAATTTGGTTGCAGTGAAATATTTATCCTAAAATTAAATTTATATTATTATTGTATAAAAATAATTTGTGTATCTTAAATGATGTATAAATTTAAGTATTATTATTTGTAATTGTACGCGTAATTACATTAATTTCTATTTATTTTAAAAATTAAAAATTTAGTTGAAAAACTTTAATTATATTCAATTCAATACAATTCACTAATTACAGTTATTATATATTACTCAAACACTATTAAAAAAAAACTGGTTTTATAAATTGTAAGGTGATTTTGTTTAAGATTTGTTTTTCAGTTCTCAAAGTTAATTCAACCATGGTGGACTTGCCTTTTATAGAGATTGACTTTATGGTAAGTTTAAGCATTTGCGTGAATGGCAGAATTAATTGTGAACCAATCACTGCAGGTATAGCGTGGCAAAGCCAGATAAGAGGCTTTATTCTTATTATTTTTTGTCAATTTCTAGGTTTATTCCTTTTTTTGCTCCTCTTAATTAATTAATTAATTATTAGTAAATTACTTTTCTTCTAATCATTTAAAATCCACGTGTATGAACCATGTAATAATTATTCAGTTTTTAACCAATCAAATAATTACACGCTGAAAAACTCAACATTTCTTGCCAGCTCATCATTATCACCGAATATAAATTCCACATTAAGTTTCACAATGCCTAACTTTTGATAAATTAATGGTGAATTTTTTATAATTTGAAATTTAAACAATGTTAAAATTCGAACGCTTAGTTATACTTAATGTTTGGCTGTTTAGGAATGTAAGAATGATTATAATGTCTTATATAAGCTGTAATTTAGATTAGCTTTTGATAATTGTGAATATTTTGTATCAAAATAAGTTCATTAAAGAATATTAAAACCAACATTTTGTATCTAAAGGATTATAGCTAAGTTGTATTGAAAAACCAATGAAAGTCGTAGGAAGCATTCGACTATTTGACTATTGAGCAACAAATTTTAATAAAAGGATGTGTAATTGAGCTGTATTTTATGCCAAAAAATTTATACCATTAAGTGTAGATTATTTTTAATAGTGAATCAGGACCAAATTACATAAAACATTAAAATTATTATGAAACCTTTCAAAGTCTCTCTAAACCACTCATCATTTAACCATTTTTTAACTTTGTAACTCACACACGTACCCTTCACTCTACTTTTTTGCCTATAAATAGTCTGTCAATGTTTCATTTCTAGTTCACAAAAAACTAGGGTCTTAATCATATCCTTTCACCATATTTGTCCCCATCTCTTGCTTTGGCTGCTTGCTTCTACTATCTCCTTTGCATCAGTAAAGGGGACAGACCCCCTATCTTGGAGGTAAAAGACCCTTTTAAATTTCTAGATTCTAGTTTCAGTTTAGTTTGATTATGATGCATTTTTATATCTCAAAATCTATATTTTTCTTTTTTGATTTGTACTAAAAAATGGGAGCTTTTGATATTGTTAAATATTCTCCCTCATCCTACCCTTTAATCTTGATTCATTTGAGAGTTCAAATTTCCTTTTCTTGTTTTAGAGGAAAATTTTAAGGATGATTTAAAATAAGATAATCGATGTATAATTTATTTATACAAAATTATGATTACATCACTCAGATCTAAGAACGTGTCATGTGTTGAATAGTGGAACAATCATTGTTCCCATTATTGATTATGATTCTGTTGAGGAAAGTAAAAAAAGTTATGAGTGATTCGATATAATTAATTCAAATCTTTTTTTTTTCTCTATATGTCATGTTGTGTATGAAATAACGATTATGTCTTTTAGATCTAAAAACGTGTCATTCATTTGATATAGATACAATCGTAACTTACACCTTAATTTTAATTCAATTGGAGATAAATTCACTCTCTCTTTTTAAAAGAGAAAAAGGTTAAAAGATGACTTAATGTGATGTTATTTAAATTTTATTTATAATCCATTAAGGAAAATAAGCATTGTATGTTGTATTTTATACAATATTCTAATTACATTATTTTAGATTTAAAAGAGATTATGTGTTTCATTTTTAACTACGGTTTTGATTTTGTTTTATTCGCATTTTTAGATTTAACATTTTGTAAACAAACTGTATCCTCTAAGTTTTAAATAACTCCAAATTACTCTTTCTTTTACAATGATAGTAAAGGCAGAGATGTTATTTTATTTGACTTCACTTAATTTTATTTTTAAATAACTAATAATAATAAAATATTTAACCAAAATAACTAATAATAATAATAATAAAATATTTTACTTGGGTACACTTAACTCTATTTTATTTGAATTATTAAAATCAACAAATAAAAATAAAATTATAATAATTAATCTGATTTTCAACCATCTTTAATATGGGTTTGGACTATAGTTTTGTGTAATTTGAAGTTAATTTTCCAATAATGAAAGCATAGATTTATAATATTTATTTATTTATTTTGAGCAGAAGCAGTAATTTCAAGTGGCTCTAAAGAGACAGCTAAATGGAGTACCCATTATATGACTTCAATGACTTCAATGACTTCAATGATTTTGACTTTACGGACAACGACAATGATATTATGGTGAATGAAACAACTACAAATTTATCAAAGGTAACTAAGAAAATTATTTACTTATACTATACCTCAAATTCTTTAATAATTTAAAGCTATATATATATATGTTAACTATTGTTTTACTTTTAGGGGATTGAGGAAATATTTGGATCAGCCAGTGGAAGCAATAACAATCAACCTGTAATAGATGAGCTAAACTCCAACCAAAATTTGCCAGTCTCTGTCAATGAACTCCATGAATCTCCATCAGCACTTGAACCATCTCAGATGCCCAATACCTCAGTACATTATATCAATTTTACCATATATGTTTTTCATTTACTTCAAAGCTAATGCCTTTGATTATAACTTAAGCATAATTACTGGGCAAACATTTACATTTACTTCTATTCATGGTTTGCCTACAACGATATGTCGTGTTATCTTGCTAATCAAAACTTTATTTACAATGCAACAGGCGAATGCAGAAGTGGAACTTCAATCTCCATTAACAAAAAATGAACAGACTCAGCTCGACCAAATGAATGTCGATCTCGATAAATTCGGAGAGGTTAGCCATCATAACAACTCAAACCCTTTCCATGTTTGTTGTAATACTAGTTTTTATCTTCTTCTTCTTTTTCCAATAGGTGCCACTAGATCAATTGATAGCATCACCTGATGTACCTAATGAATCTTTCCTTCACGGTCTGAGCTCCGATCCGAACTTCGAGCTGCCAATATATTCAGGTTTTGAAGGCAATGATAATGATGCACATCAAACAACATCACCTCCTTTTACTCCTCATATAATGGAGCGAACAAATTCATTCCTTTTGCCACTTGTAAAGTAGTTCAAACTCTATGCCTATCAGATATAAATAATTTATATTACACTGTGTTATTCTTATTTATTTTATATCTTATCTTGTATTTTGTTCAGGCAGAAAGGCTCTCAGAAGATCGAGTTTATACAGATCAACCAATTTACTCAGAACCTAGGGTTAACTCAGTTCAAGCAAACCAGTTTAATAATCATATTGGAAGTAGAATACCAGAAGATGAAGTTTATACGGCTCAATCGGTTTGCTCGGAATGTAGGGTTAACTCGATTCAAGAAAATAAGTTCAATAATCATATTAGAAATAGCCTGCCAGAAGATGGAATTTATACGACTCAACCAATTTACTCGGAGAATAGGGTTAACTCAGTTCAAACAAATAATCTCAATGGTGATATTGGAAGTAGCCTTCAAGCTGAGCTTCTAAAGTATGTTTTTGATTTTTTTCTTCATTGTTTAATGAAATATTATTATACTGAAATAGAAAATGTTTCCAACATTGATATAGCCATAGGCCTCAAAGGGTAGAACCAGCCAATCCAGGCAGGAGGGTAACGTTTGCTGATCAATTTAAACAGAATAATGGAAACAATAATTCCGATGGAAATCAGCAAGCACTTAACTACCCAAATTTGACCCCTCAAAACTCAGTGAGTATTAATTGTTTACTTAAAATTAGTCGATATCGATAAGGTCTCACTATATAAGGCCATTAACTGCTTTTTTTTTTTTTTGGACTGAGCGGACTGGGGGGGTTGGACTTTTGCATGGAAGATCCACGCAAATCAACCGGCTAGCACCGACTTGGAACTCGCACAAAGAGGACTTTTATAGGCCTTTGGCTTCATCAGGGTATCGAGTTGATGCAACACCAATAAACTACAATAAGTATGATGCTCTTAATGTTTCCTTTCTTTGGATTTCAGGTCAGAAGCTAATCAGTTCCAATCAATTGGCAACTCCGATTCTCAGCGTTACAACTTCATTCAACCTAGATCTTCTACACCTTCAAGGTATTAAATATTTGTATCATATGCATATGCATGATACACATCAACACATGATATTTAGAACCATATTGTGATGGGATCTTTGTATATTGAATCCAGGCCCCAGCAGCAGTTAAACAATCCATCACAACTGCTTAACCAAGTCTCGAATAGGTCAAACGCATCTAACTCACTTATCCAGCATTCCATGTTGACTAAGGATTCAATGCCTTCCCAGCTTATGTATTTTCATCATCCTTCTTTCTTCATTTTAGTGCATCTTGTAATGTGCAAATATCAACTTTTGTTATTGTTTCTTTTGCTATTATAGGTCTCAGAATTTCTCCTATCAGCATCATCAAGTTTCAATGACACCCAGAGCATTTAATCCTCAAACTTATAACATTGGATTGGCTAAATCTTCCATGCCATTAAGGTACCTCTTGTTTTTCTTTCTAAATTTTAATATCAAATGGATAAATGTGGAGTGGTTCACCTTGTTTGATGGATTTAGGACTTCAACACTTGCTCCTAATCGTCAAACCAATCCACCCGATGTATCAGATTTACGATGTCACTCTGTACAACCAAGATCCTCTATGCTTTCCAGTTTGAGGTACTTCATTTCTTATAAAGAAGTTGTTTTGTTTAAGGTTTTGCAATAGTATGATTCACAGGCTTATCTCCAACCCTTATTTTTTCTCTTTAGTGGGAGGTACAACTTCAAAGATTTGAATGACTACCAAGATCATCAGATTGACCGGTTAAATCTGATGACGAATCAACCAGATTCTCAATTTCCCAACTCTATGCATTCAGGGTATATTGACCGGTTAAATCTGATGTTTGCTTGCTTTTAAGTTTTGTTCAAATGACATATGGAATCATTTTAAACATAATTAACCACTCTCTATTCTGAATTGCAGATCCTATCAGTTGCCTCGTCATCAGCAAGCAAGTAGTGAATTCTCTATGCCCAGTTTATCAAGTTCAGACCTTTGTAAATCTAATCTGCCTGAAAGTTCAAATCTGCAAAGGCTTCAACAACAAGGATTGTTGAATCAACCTGCTAGGCCCACTCCTACATATCCTATCTCTGGGACTGGGACCGGGACCTCCTTGTCAAGCATTGTCATGAATTCATTACCTCAGAATGTAAAAGAAAAACCCTTTCTCATTAACAAGATTTATTGGAAATAAATACCTTTTCTTCCATGGAACAATGAATGTATATGATTGCAGGAAACTGGTAATACTTTGACTCCTCATCAAGTACGAACGCCCCTAAGCAACTACAGGGAGGTATTGTCTCACCAACATTAAATTAACGTTAACATACAAATTTAATTTGTTTCCTCTCACTTTTAAATTTATATTTTTGAATTGATTCAGCGAGGAACTTCGGAACGACGACAATCAGCTCCTGCAAGGACCAGATATGGATTGGGAGAATCATCATCAACATTCAAGCGGTTCAGGGTAAATTGATTTGTCCAAAATACTCAAATTTAGCTTCAAAATGTTCTAATTATATGATTTTTGTGTGCAACATTTAAGAGTGGTTTCAAGCTAATCCTTTCTGGATTTGATGAATCATTCTCATCCACATTGCCAATGCCAATGCCACAGAGAGAACCATCCACATTGCCAATGCAAATGGCAGCATCTGATGCTGAACGTGAGAATTGGAACCTTTTATCGACGCACAATGAAGCTGGCACTAGTTCCAACACTGGAAACCTTTCCAGTCCAAGGTTGTTCTACATATTCCATTTTGTTTATCTTTGAAATCCTTAATACTTTTTCTCTTCAATCATGAGATCCTTACTAAAAAGAAAGTCTTATTACTTTCAGGCCAATTAAAAATGCATTGTATGATCCATTATTTGAGGGGATTGGACTGCCTGTTGATCCGCATTTAAGGATGTTTGCCACCATGTAATTATGCTTATTTTCATCAAAGTTATGTTAGATATGCATCCTTTATATATAATCATGGAAACGATGAATTACAATAGAAGTTTGATTATTTGCCTTCATTTTTTAGGAAGAAACAAGGGATTTGACAAGCGAAGGAATGTGGGCTTCATGAAGTTTGCTCTTCGATGATATCGAAACATTGTTATGTTATGTTATGGACTTTAGTTTTAAATTTGTGTCCAACTTTAAAAATGGCATTATCATGTTATGTTATGGATGTTATTTTTGGTACAATTGGAGTTTTAGTTTTCTTTTATAATGTATTAAGTTTTTATTAATGGTTAAGTTAAATTATACTGTTTTTTTTATTGTGTTAATTTTTTAATGACTTTGATATCTAAAATTACATTTCATTTAGCCATTTATCGATTTAAGGGAGGTGCTAATATTGGAGACAACATTGTTGGGATGACAACCAAAAACTTAGATTATCAAAATGAGGAAAATAATTTATCGATTTAAGGGAGGTGCTAATGTTGGAGACGACATTATTGGGAGGACAATCATAAACTTGGATTATCAAAATGAGGAAAATAGTATAGTTGAAGGCGAAATGATGAATCTTATCCATACACTCGTGATATATGAATTAGAATTTTGATTTTCGAATTTAATGTTTAAATTAAGAATCTAAGTGATATCGTAGATCTTTGTGCCTTAGAGGTTTTTTCATCAATGAGCTATATGTACATTAAAATGCATGAAACTGGTAGTACTTCAACTCTTCATCAAGTGTGAACAACTTTAATCAACTATAAGGAGGTATTGTCTCACCAACATTAAGTTAACATTAAGATACAGATTTAATGTCGCATTCTAAAAATTGGACTAGTAGAATCGGGTTAGTAAATCGAGGACTAGTGAATTGAAATTAGGTTGGTTCATTCAAAAAAATGATTAAAATAAAATATTTAAACAATTAGAATTAAAATCTTAGGTTAAGAAATTAAAATTAGGTGTTCGGGAATCAACATCCTTAAAACAAATTTTTAAGATGAGATCGGAGTTGAAAATAAATTAGAAAATAAGTTTCAATTGAAAATAAGGACTGATTTGAAAAAGGAAAGAAACTAGAGGTGGCCAAAAAGGAAATTACCCAATTTTTAAAATTTGGTTGGCTATTTAAAGACCACCCACATCTCTTCCCTCCCATTTCTCTCATAAATTGATTCATCCTTTTTCTATTTTCTAGCTATCTAAACACAATTTTCTTCTTCAATTTTAAAGAAAACTCATTTTCTTTCTCCTTCAATTTCACCATTGTTCTTATCACATTTTAGCTCAAATTAGATCCTCAACTCATTGATTTCTCCAAATTGAGGTAACATTGTAATTTTTTATGATTAAACTAAGTATGTTGTTATTTTAATTTGAGTTTTAATTGATTTAATCAAGATTTCAAAAAATCTAATGATTTTAAATCACTTTTTGGATTGAAAATGGTAGATCTCGTAATTCTAAGCTAATCTACCGTTTTAAAGTGATTTCTAACTCATTTTGATCTAAAAGGTATTTGATCTTAATTTAACAAATCCTTAAATGAATTTTAATAAACTGGACGTTTCCCTTTTTTAATGTTCATACAAACTTGATTTTTCCGAAAAAGTTAAATCTATGTAATTAGGTGAAATTGAGTGTTTAAATATGTAATTAGATGATATTTAGGTGTTTGAAATTGAAATTGACGCTTATAAATTAGATTTGAGTGTTGAAATCTATATTTAAGCAAAACTAGCTAGTTTTTTGGTATTGTGAATGAAAAGCTTAGATCTATGGTTCTAAAGTGATTTGATTGTGCTTGTTGTTATTGGTAATGTGTTTGTATTGTATTTTTTTTATGTGTATGTAAAGTGACAAATCAATTGGGAGCTTCTACAAACAATGAAAAAGGAAAATAAAAGTTTACTTGAGCTTTTGTCATTGAAGCAAAGGTGAATGATATGATATGCTATAATTAATGAAAAAATTAGTGAGTTAAATGAGGGCTTAGGTGGCGTAATAACCTATCCTCAGTCCTAAGAGTAAGTATTCTTACCTAAGCTTATATGTGAACTGTTATGTATATGATGTGTCAATATGATTGCACATTGTGTGAATATGTCAGAAATTAACTTGTGATCTACTAGTTTTATGCACATATCTGATATGAATTGTATGTGGATCAAGTAGCAATGTGATTACACTGGAAAATGCATGATATGAACATGTGAAAAGTGACGTGACTGTGATATTTTGAAATCATTGGATATAGTTAGCATGTCATAGGATTTGTGTCACATCCCAAAAACCGAGTTAGTAGAAATTGGGCTAGTGATCACGTCCTCTTTTCGAATTAAGTTTGTGAAAATTATGTTAAGTAATTAACCTATTGTAGTGACTAGGTGTTGGTTATGTTTGTTTGGGGTCTTGTGTTCAAATCCTTTTCATTGAAATTTTATTAATTTTTGTTCCAACCTCTAACTTTGAAGACCTAGCTTATATGTTATTTTTGCTCAATTAATAATAAAAATAAGCTTGTTGTTTCAGTTGTAAGGTCTTAACTTACTTAGAGGTCTTATGTTTGAATCCCAATGTGTGAAAAATGAAAAATAGTCTTGGTTCCCCAATTTGTGCCGTTTAGGAGGTTAGAGTTTGAGTCAAATTCTACTGTTGTGAAATTTGATAAGTGGTTATTGCTGAAGATTGGTCAGCATGCAGCACCAAGAAGCTGGCCATGCACATCAAGCCATGCAGGAACAGCAGAATCGAGTGCAACCACTGCCATCTAGTTCCATTTTGATTCATTTTGTTACTTTAGTTGATGTAATGAATTCTAGTTTATTTAGAACTATGTTAGATTGATGATTGATGTAATTAGGTGGTGATTGAGCTGATAAATCAGCTTTGTTTATGAGTACAAGTTATTTTTCCTAGTTTCCATGTAATTAGTCGTATTAGGTAAGCATTAGGTGAAGTTTGCTTTGTTTTTGTTCAGTCACTGACTGAAATATGTAATGGCTATAAGCCAATGTTTTCTTCTTAATGAAAATCATTTAATTTTATTCATTTTATGCTCTATTTTTTTTCTTTTCGTTTTTGTTCTTGTTTTCCTTTGCAAAGTTCTGTTTGTTTCCTCCACAAGCAATGAGCTTTGTTGCTCAAGACTCAGCTTTGGAAGTTGTTTTGTTCTTCAAACACTAACAATTGGTATCTAGAAATTTTGTCTTAGTGGACCTGTCATTGTATACCTACAAAATCGATGGCTTCATCAAGCTTTTCTCTTGCTGTAACACCCCAAACCCGGCCCAGAAGTTATGGCCGGATCCGGTATGCCACATCAAAAACGTAAAAAAAAATTCCATTCTAAGTCCAGAAAATCGTACTTGATTCTCAAAAGATTAATTCATTAAGGATTAAAGTGAATGGAAGTGCACCGGTATGAAACCGAAAAGAGGTGGTGAGTCCATCGGACCGCTAAGTACCAAGCTCCTTCGGATCCAATCCTAGACATGCATATCGCCATTGCCACACCTTAACGTCATGGATATTTCTAGGAAACCGATTTGATTAAGTCATTTTAGGAAAAGTGATTAATTTTGGAAAATACTTTCATTACGGAAGCTTTGCTTGTTGTCGTGTTATTTTGAAATCAATTGTTGTTTTTGAAAACGCGCCTAAAGCTATCCAATTTCAACATTAAAATAAGTAATACCTATCTTAGTAATACATATTAAAACCATCAAAATAATTAAGCGGTCTTATTACATTTCAAAACCCAAAACTTCAAACGTAAATAAAAGGATGTCTAGTTCACCAAAAGAAAATCAAACTTTCAGAACGGGTGGCCACTCCAATTCCCTCACGACTCCAAGCCCACTATGGTTGGGGATTTCTGCGTGGATGAAAATAAAAGGGTGAGTTTGGGGAAACTCGGTGTGTAAGGAAAACCCATTCAAAGCCCATGTCACTCAAGCCTATTGGGCCTAAGCCCATTCAGTAATAAGTGGTCTTGGGCGAGCCCTTTTCAGATTACAATAAACCGGGCCTTAGCCCTTATTCAGATAACAAGATGGCCCATAGGCCCATTTCAAAATACATGCAACATCAATAACATATGCAAGCCCATTTGGGAGACTACTCAACCCACCAACCACTACACTCCACCCGCACCACCATACACTCCATGTGGGGAATAGCTCAACCCACCCATTTAACACTTCACAGCTTGCAGCTTTGTCGCTCAATTATCAAAGAATTGAGGCAAAGCCTCCAAGACGTGGACAAGCCACTTTCAGTACTTCCTCGTCAATATCCCATCCCATGCATCGATAATAACAACATGGCATGCAAGAAATAACAACAATCAAACATGCATTTAAGTCAATTTAACCCTAGGGGTATTTCGATAATTTATCTCCTAGGGGTAAAATTGTAAATTTTCACTTTTAAAGGTATTTCAGTAATTTATCTATTTTAGGGTTTTTCATGCATATTCCTACCTTTCACGTACTACGTAATCACGCATCGAGGGTTCTTCTTGAATTGGGCCGTTGGCTCATCATTCCAATTTGGCCCATTAAGCCCCAAAATATCGAGGCACGTAAATCATGCACTTTGCGGTCCAAACATTGCAGCTTACCTAAAACATTAATCGATTTACCTCACGAGCATTCGCACACTCGTAAATCTACAAAATATCGATTTTCGGCATTTCGCTTTTCGACTTTTGCCGATCTAGACTAAGAAAGAGGGTGTTAGTTACACACTGCTTTGCATTTATATATCGATTGAGATCCACACACGAACCGCCTACAATTGGATTACTAACACGTTAATCTAACTATTCAAATACAAACTACGTATTAACCCCTTACAATATTCGGCCAACCATACCTACAGATCATAGTAAGCTTATAAGAAAACAATAAGCAACTCATTAACAAATTTTTGTCAATGTTTACCACATAATCATAATTTCACTGCAAGCTGTCTTCCTGAGCAATAGTCACTACATCATTTATAATTGGAGATACGAAACTCCAAATCAAGTTCCGTTAATTTTCCTTGAAAATAGACTCATATATCTTCTATCCATAAAATTTTCAGAATTTTTGGTTTAGTCAATCAATACCAAATTTTTCTCAAAGTTTCCCATGTTTCACTGTTTGACTAATCTGACCACTCTTCATTACGAATCAAATTTCTCATTGTACAGAATTCAAAATATGTTCTCATTTATTCCATTTGAAACTAGACTCATTAAGCTTTAATTACATAATTTATGCAGCTTCTAACTCATCTCCCACAATTTATGGTGATTTTCCAAACTCACGTTACTACTGCTGTCCCAAGCAGATTTATTACCAAATCACTCTTTCACACCTAACTTGCATGCTTGTTATTTAAACATGTATATCACCAATCAATCATCACATATCTATGATTTTACTTAAGTATAATCTCCATTTCATCATTTTAAAGCACAACATGTTAGCCGATTTTTCCCCTTAGCATCTAAGCCACATGCATGCTCATTTGTTTGGCTCAACTTCACCTATCTTCCATTTTTCATCAAAAGAACATGAAACAACAACCATTTCCTTCATTTTAATTCATGACTAAATGCTCACAACACAACTAAAAACCAAAATATGCTTCAAGAGTTAAGGTAGAATCAAGAAGAATTCATGAACATCAAGATAGAAGCAAACTACCATGAACTTACCTTCAATTTTCTTCCCCAAGTGACCGAACATTCAAGAGCTTTCTCTTCTCCTTTCTCTTCTCTAACTTTCAGCTATGATGAACAAAGATGGACAAAACTTTGTTCTTTTCACCCCTTTTTCTTTTAATAAAACTTCATATTTCATCCATTTAATTCTTTAATACAAAAGACATGAAATTCTTATCATGAAACATTTACCTAACCCATTATCATGAAACATTTACCTAACCCATTATCATGGAACATTTACCTAACCTATTATCAATTTGTATCAATTTGTACCATAAATTATGGATATCAAGTGTACATTTTGTCTACAACAACATGATGGCTGGCCACTTCATGTAAAATGGGAGTTTTGTCATGCAAATCCTCCTATTTTTCACTCCTATTTATTTGGTCACTTTAATTTAGCCTATAGCATTTTCAAACATTTTCACATAGGTCCTATTTCGTAATTTCACTCACAAATGACAAAAATTAAAGCATGAAATTTTGCCAACATCCACAGAATTCCCGAAAATTGGGGCGTTACACTTGCAGCACCACCAGTTTTCAATGGTGAAGGGTTTCACATATGGGTAGTCAAGATGAGGACTTACCTGTAGGCCTTCGATCTGAGGAAAGTTATGAGCTCAGATGTTGAGCCAGCTCCACTTAGAGCAAACCCCACAGTGACTCAAATTAGGCAGCACGCAGATGAGAGGACCAAGAGGCATAAGGCCATGTCCTGCATTCAGAATTGTGTGTCTGATGTTATCTTCACCAGAATCATGGTTTGTTAAACTCCAAAGCAAGCCTGGGACAAGCTCAAGGAGGAGTTCCAAGGTACAGAAAAGACAATGCAGCAGTTGTTGAACTTGAGGAGAGATTTTAAAAATTTGAAGATGAAGGAGGAAGAGACAGTGAAGTAATATTCAGATAAAATCATGGCTGTTGTGAACAGCATAAGGTTGCTAGGAGAATAGTTCAGTGAGGCAAGGATTATGGAAAAGGTGCTCTCAACATTGCCTGAAAGATATGAGGCAAAAATCTCATCCCTAGAGGATTTAAGAGATCTTGCAAGCATCTCCCTAACTGAGCTCATTAATGCCCTCTATGCTCAGGAGCAAAGGAGAGCTAGCAAGATGGAAGAGCACCAGGAAGGTGCTTTTCAAGCCAAGGCCAAAGCTGCCTAGAGCATCTCTGCCTACAAAGGCAAAAAGAACTGGATATGCAGGCCTAAGCCTGATGCTGCAAGAAGAGGAGATCAACTCTGCAGATATTGTAAAAGGCCTGGTCATCCAGAGGCCAAATGCTGATTTAGACCAGATGCTTTATGTCAACATTGCAAGAAGAAGGGGCATATAGAAAGGGTTTGTAAAGAAAAAGGCAGACCTGGGCAGAATCAAGCACAATACAATAATGTTGAAGCTTGAATGGTTAAAGATAGTAGTGACCATGAAGAACAGGTTTTTGCTGTGTCATGCTCAGCTGGTCAGAAGAAGGGTTCAAAAGGATGGTTATTGGACAGTGGTTGTACTAACCGCATGTCACCTGATGCAACCATCTTCAAAACCTTGGACAGAAGCTGCAAAACCAAGGTGAAAGTTGGCAATGGTTAGTTTATCAAGGCTGAAGGAAAATGGGATATGCTAATATGCACTTCCACAAGAGACAAGGTCATCACAAATGTGCTGCTGGTACCTGAGATTGAGAGGAACCTTCTTAGCATTGCTCAACTGCTTGAAAAGGGCTACTCAGTTGTGTTCAAGGGCTAGGAATGCCAAATTGCTGATCCAAATGGATCAAGCCTCATGATAGTCATTATGACTGATAAGTGCTTTGAAGTCAACTGGCCAAGTAACTCACACTCAGCATGTGTTGCCTCAATAGAAGAATCCAAGCTTTGGCATCAAAGGTTTGGTCATGCCAACTTTAGATCGATGGCTCGAATGGTCAGCAAGGAGATGGTTGAAAACTTTACTAAGTCAGTCCAAAATGAAGATATTTGTGAAGTCTGTCAGATGAGAAAGCAAGCCAGGCTCCCATTTTTCGCAAATACAACCTGGAGAGCATCAAACAAGTTAGAGCTGGTATACTCTGATGTATGTGGTCTTATGAAATCAAAATTATTGAATGGAAGTAAGTATTTCATTCTCTTTATTGATGGTCATACCAGATATTACTGGATTTTCTTTTTGAAGCACAAGTCTGAGGTAGCTCAAGTGTTTTTGAAGTTTAGAGCAGCTGTTGAAACTGAAGCAGGTTGTAAGCTCAAGACCATCAGGTCGGACAATATAGCTGAGTATACCTCAGCTCAGTTCCAAGCTTTATGCAATGATATTGGCATCAAAGATCAGCTGACCAATGTTTATACACCTCAGCAAAATGGGGTCAGTGAAAGAAAAAATAGAAGTCTTATGGATATGGCTAGGTGCCTCATATTTCAGAAGAATTTACCTAAGACCATGTGGGCTGAAGTAGTCAACACTACTGTGTACCTACAAAATAGGCTTCCAACCAAGGCTTTGGCTCAAAAAACTCCATTCGAGGCCTGGTTTAGGTTTAAGCCATCATTGGCTCATTTGAAGGTCTTTGGTTGCCTATGTTATAGCCATGTACCAGTTGTGAAGAGGGATAAGCTGTCAAAAAGGGCTCAACCTGGTGTTCTAGTAGGCTATAGCTCAGTCAAGAAAGGCTATAGGATCCTAGATCCTTCAACAAACAAAGTCCATGTAAGCAGAGATGTGATCTTTGATGAAAAAACCTACTGGAACTGGGACACAAATGAACCATAGGCTATTTCTGAAGAACTTATAACTGATCAGACCGAGGTTGATCAAAATGGTCCTGATATGGACATTGATGATGAACCTGTCAGGGGTACAAGGACTTTGGCTGAGATTTATGAGAGGGCTCATGTTGTACAAGAAGAACCTAGCTGTTTTGAGCAAGCTGAAGCACATGAAGGTTGGAAGCAAGCCATTGTTGATGAAATTAAGAAGATTCAAAAGAATCAAACATGGAAGCTGGTATAGAAGCCTACTCATAGAAAGACAATTGGTGTCAAATGGGTCTATCGAGCCAAACAAAATGCTGATGGCAGTTTAAACAAGTTGAAAGCTAGACTTGTTGTTAAAAGGTTCAGTCAAAGATATTGCCTGGACTATCTGGAGACATTTGCACCAGTGGCTAGGCTAGACACTATCAGGCTACTAGTTGCTTTAGTAGCACAGATGCAGTGGAAGATCCACCAACTTGATGTAAAGTCTGCATTTCTCAATGGCTTCCTTGAAGAAAAAAATCTATATTGACCAGCCCCAAGGTTTCATTGTGTCTGGCAAAGAGCACATGGTGTACAGGCTTAAAAAGGCCTTGTATGGCCTGAAACGAGCTCTTAGAGCCTGGTATGCCAGAATTAACAGCTATTTGTTAAGCCTGGGATTCAAGAGAAGCATGAGTGAGCAAACACTGTATATAGAAAAGGAACAAGCTGAAACACAGCTCATTGTGTCCCTTTATGTTAATGACCTCTTAGTGATAGAAGGAGACCGGATCATATTAGCTGATTTTAAGGCCAAAATGAAGGATATGTTTGAAATGTCTGACTTGGGGCAGATGACTTACTTTCTTGGAATGGAGGTACAGCAAGCTCAAAGTGGAATTTTCTTGGGACAGAAGACATTTGTTGCAAAAATCCTAAGCAAATTCTCTATGGAGAATTGCAAGCCAACAAGCACACCTATGGCTGTTAGAATGAAGCTATCGAGTCAAGGGGATCATGAACCGGTCAGTGAGTTTGTCTATGGTTGGCTGCTTATTGTATTTAATAGCAACTAGACCAGATATTATGTTTGTTGTGAGTATGCTATCGAGGTTCATGCATTGCTGCAACAAGCAACATCTTCAAGCAGCAAAAAGAGTGCTCAGGTACATCAAAGGCACCTTGAGCTATGGATTACAATTTAAGAGAAGTGAATACCTGAAGCTGATAGGCTACACTGACAGTGACTGGGCTGGTTCAAAGGATGATATGAAAAGCACATCAGGTTATGCATTTACACTTGGTTTAGCAATGTTTTGCTGGAGTTCGAAGAAGCAAAATGTGGTTGCTCAGTCAACAGCTGAAATTGAGTATGTAGCTGCTGCTGGAGCAGTCAACCAAGCCATTTGGCTAAGAAAAATCCTGGCTGATTTGAACCTACATCAAAGGGAAGCAACAGAGATCTATTGTGATAACATGTCTGCTATTGCAATTGCAAAGAATCCTGTCTTCCATGGTAGAACTAAGCACTTTAGCATCAAGCTACATGTGGTAAGGGAGATGGAACAAGCTCGAGAGGTAGAGCTGATTCATTGCAATTCGGAAGAACAGGTTGCTGATATTTTTACAAAAGCCCTTGGAGTGTCAAGGTTTATTAAGCCAAGAGAGCAAATGAGAGTATGCAACATGCTAACCAAGGAGGAGTGTTGAAGATTGGTCAGCATGCAGCACCAAGAAACTGGCCATGCACACCAAGCCATGAAAGAACAGTAGAATCGAGTGCAACCACTGCCATCTAGTTCCATTTTGATTCATTTTGTTACTTTAGTTGATGTAATGAATTCTAGTTCATTTAGAACTATGTTAGATTGATGATTAATGTAATTAGGTGGTGATCGATTTTATAACTCAGCTCTGTTTATGAGTACAAGTTATTTTTCCTAGTTTCCATGTAATTAGTGGTTTTAGGTAAGCATTAGGTGAAGTTTGCTTTGTTTTTGTTCAGTCGCTGACTGATATATGTAATGGCTATATGGCAATGTTTTCTTCTTAATGAAAATCATTGAATTTCATTCATTTTATGCTCTTTTTTTTTTTTTTTTGCTTTTCGTTTCTGTTCTTGTTTTCCTTTACAAAGTTTTGTTTGTTTCCTCCACAAGCAACGAGCCTTGTTACTCAAGACTCAACTTTGGAAGTTGTTTTGTTCTTCAAACACCAACAGTTACTTAGTAGTTAGATAGGATTTTATCATATTTTTTATTAAAATTTGAAAGAGATAATCCCCTAAAATTTCTCCTACAATTCGTCGTCCCATTCTTCCCACATTTCCCATTTTTCCTGATTTTCTTCATTTGGCTACTAGAACATTTTTCTCTACCGTTCTCCTCACTGTTCTAATACTCTTTTGTTGGTTCTCCATTCTTACTGCTAGTTGCGTGTTAAGAGGTGATTTAGTAGCGTAAGTTTTTGTAATTCATAGTTGTTTTGTTGGAAGGTCATTTATTCTGATCAGAGGGCCCGTATTCATTTGTTGTCGGTGGAGTTTTGATGGATTGATCATGTTGATTTTGTTAGGTGAGGTTTCTAAGACGTGTAACTCTCCTCCGATGATCAAAGTGTCAAGAGAAGTTGCTGTTCGTTCAAGGGTAACTGGACTATGCCCTTTTTAAGGCCGAATCTCGGAGTTTAGGCTGAATAGTTAGTGCCTGTGATCGAATTGGTGACTTGGAAATTAACAAATCACTCATAGGTTTCATGTTCTAAATGTCGCTTTAGGTGCTGGTTTTGTTGTTGTTATGTTGGCATCAAAAAATGACTAGGTTTATAATGAAAACCTCAAAAAACAATGAAAGGTCACTGTTGACGTATGACATCATACGATCATCAAAAATGTCATAGTAATTTGTGGCTATAGATGCTTAAATAACTTGTTGAATGCTTGGACAGATGCAAAATATAAAATGGAAAGGTATGGAGCTATAATGCACTTTAAATTCTCTTATATGCAAATCTGATATGATAGTAGATTGAGTTGGGACTTTAGAAAGCATGCTAGCATAGGTAATTTGATTGAATGCTAAAGTATGTTAATGTATGTTTTAAGTGTAATTGAGCATGATTTGTATGAAGTGTGTATGCCATATGACTTGTTAGAATAGGGTAATTATCATGAAAACATGATTGGTATGAGTAGTGGACTGTAAAGTATCATATGCACATTTGAGGTTGTTTTCTGAACACGCACAAAAATACCTGTAGTCGACCTCGTTATGAGCCCTAATGACGTTGCAATGAGAAGTGGTGTGACAGCCCTAATTTGGCCCCATTCAGAAAGTGGTTTTGGGATCATAAAATCGAGTCCTAAAAATAATCAAATGTTAGATTATATGTTTATTTCATGTGAAAGTGCATGTGTGAAAATCCCATGCTTTGATTTTGCCATTTGTGAGTGAAATTATGAAATAGGACCTATGTGAAAATTTTTAAAAATGCTATAGGTTAATATGTAGTGGCCTAATAAATAGTAGTGCAAAAATAGGAGGATTTGCATGTCAAACTCCCCATTTTATGTGTAGTGGCCGGCCATGGTGTTAATGGTAGACAACATGTGCAAATTTTTTTGTTGAAGTTATGGCATAAGTATGACACAAATAATATATGTTATTTTGTGTCATAAAATGTTTAGTAATAGAATAACAAAAAGGAAGAAAAGGAAGGTTTTTGTTCATTCTTGTTCATGAAAGCTGAAAATAGAAGAGAAAGGAGAGGAAAAGAGCTCTTGAATATTCGGTCACTTGGGGAAGAAAAATCCAAGCTCAAGAGCATAGAGGGCAAAATTCGGATAAGGGAAAAGAGAAAGTAATCGAATAACCGTTGTAATCGTTCGGCAACATTCAAGGTAAGTTCTTAAGTGTTTAAGCTTGATTCCTTTTTAAATGCCTAAGAGTTAAATTAATATGGTAAAGAAAATGTAAATTTTATTTAGTTAATGTGCCGAATATGTAATGATTTAAGGCTATAAGCCGATTATGGCTATTATGCCTAAGTTGAATTGGATTTGGAAATTTGATGCACTAAATGAGTGTTACAATGAATAAACTATGCCGTATATGTGCTGGTGGAGATATCACAATTGTGATTATTGAATATCTAAAGGAAACCATGATATGTATACAATTATTATATTTAGTCCGTTGTGGTAGCCGAAGGTGGCTTGGTACTAAAGTGATTAAATGTGAACTTCGATGTGGTAACTGTTAGTGGTCGATGATATAAGTTATGCATTATAATATATATTCGAGTTTCAAACCTAACAGATGTAATGCCAGTGAAATGACATCGGACTTAAAGGTCTAGCAGGCTTATGGCCGGTGATGAAATCAGGTTATCACCTAGCAGGCAAATTGCCGATAAACTATTAAAAGTGTGGTGCTATAAGACTATGGGCTAATACGATATGTGGATTCATTCCGTATAGTAAATTATTCAGGTACGAACAACCTAATTAAGTACATGTAAATTAAATGAATTTGATGATTGATGTGAATCGAACGTATAAGAAATGGTTTCATGTTTATGTTCAACTATGAGACCTTGTGTTAAATCGACAATCGAATTCGCTCAAATACATTAAGTTGGTCGTATGCGATATGTACTTATGCATGTTAAATCGATTGGAATTGAATCACAAATGTGAATTGAGAAGCATAAGTAAAATGCCTATATGTGAGTAAGGGTAAAATCATCGTAAATTATCGATAAGGATGGGCTATGTGCGGAACCATCTTATAATTGCTAATTTGAAAGGTTGTGTACGAATCAGTGAGCAATATGTACATATTAGATGAATTGTGACCTTTTGGTTCTACCTGAATTAAGTTGTGCGATAAATAATTTATGTATATGACTTAGAGTCGAATGGTCACTATGGGTTAAGTTTGAATGGTGAAATGGATATGTGATATTTACGTATGACTTTTGAACCAAAATGTAAATGATGGTGTTCGTAAGGAGCTTATATCTGAATGTAGCAAATGACTACTAATGTGATATGTTGAATGAGAGGTGTTAAAATATGATTAAATATGCATGATATTCGATGTATATCCGGTTAAATCCCGCAGCTTCGTCTTTGGTATTATATCCGGCTTAAAGACCCGCAGCTTCGTCTTTGGTAAAATATCCTGGTTAAATCCGCAGCTTCGGTTGGTATTATATCCGGATAAATCCGCAGCCTAGTGTTGGTATTATATTCGCCCTCGTGCCTAGTAGGCTTCATGCGGTGATGTGTATTCAGCTTCGTTTCAGCGTGCTTCATATCGGTGATGTGTATTCAGGCCTTCATGCCTAGCAGGCGTAATGCCGGTGAAATGAAATGTTATGTGAATTCGGTGTTCCTTGTAAGATAAGGGTTTAGCCGAATGTTAAGGATGAAATGATAGTGTATTGTATCATGCTTATATGGCCTAATGGCAAGTATAACATGTTGGTAAAAATGTAATATGCTTTTATAATCGAATGATAAGTTTGAAATAAACGTGAATGAAATGTTATGCATAAGCTATCAAATGCTAAGTGTGAAAATGAGATGAAAAAAAAGTGTTTGAGATATATAATTATATACGTTCGAATGATGTTAGTACTTAATTGATATGAATATGTTATATGGAACTTGTTGACTTGATTATTCGGGCCTTTGAGCTTAGCAAACTATAATGCCGGTGAGATACTATTCGGGCCTTCGAGCCTAGCAGGCTATAATACCGGTGAACTGATATCGAGCCTCAAGCCTAACAGGGGAATTGCTAGTGATTTGAGAAAAGTCCATGACTAAGGTACCTCGTGTTAGGTTGACAAATGAATACATTCAGTACGTTAAGTGGGCCAGGTACGCATTATGTACTCATATGTGAGTTTGATCTGCAATGAATCATAAGTGTGCATTGTGATATATACGTGAATAAATGTTATAACTATATCTATGATCATGATACATCGGGTCAAGGTGTGAAAGTATGTGAAAGTATTCGATTTAATTATGTTATACGAATTCAGATTAAGTGTGATAAGAATGCTGAACGTGCATTATGTGTTTGTGTGTATTCGGCCAGATGGCAATATACCTAGAATATGGGCACTTAAGAAATTGAATAATCGAAGTATAATTGCATTTATTTGTTTGCATTGCTTAAGACTTACTAAGCTTATGAAAGCTTACTCCGTTGTTACATTCCTCTGCTTTTATAGATTGTTGACTTTGTTATTCGCTTCGGGTTGGAGTTCACGGAGATATTATCACATCGTCGAGCTCACGCTATTGGTGTAAGTAAATCCTAGTATTTGAGTCTATGGCATGTATAGGGTTTTAATGTTGAGTATGTGATATTATAATTTAGCCAAAGGTGTTGGCTAGTGATGTTTTGGGCCTCGTAAGCCCATATATGGGACAGATTGCATGTGAAAAGAAAAGTTTTAAATTGATTGAAATTTTTCTGCACTGTTTTTGTGTGATTGACTGAGTTTAAGTCGGGCAACACCTCGAACCCTATTCCGGCGAGGGATACGGGCGAGGGGTGTTACAAGTGGTCATCAAGAAACTGCTTTTGCGTTTTTGAGATGAAGCCCCCATCTAGGCGACGTTGTGACATGAAAAATCACGTCGTCTCAACATGGCTGGATAAGTGTTTTGGGCATGTTTTGTTAACTTTGAAAATTAAGTCCTAAATTTTAAGCAACGTAATTGGAGGCCTTCAACACCACAAAATACTTTGAATATTTACATGAAAATGTTTTATATGTTTTACTTAAAATTCTATCTTTAATTTCATAGAATGGTTTTTCTGAATATTTTGTAAAATTTAAGTTTTAGTCCCCAAATTTCGTTTTGAAATTGAATGAGTTTTAATCGTCGTTTTGAACTGAATTTTTCGTATATGGTTTAAAATAAAATGCCCAAGGCACTTGTCAGATTAATTTTGTGATTCACGAGTATTTCATATACATTATGAAAAATGATGTTTTTACCCTTATAGTTATTTTGTTGTGTTATGCTAGACGGAGCATGTCTTAGGCTTTTGTATGTTTTAATTACTTAATTAAGCTTGTACTTGCTTGGTGTGAATGGTGGTTTGAGGTGTGTTTGGTGGTCAGTAAGGAAAGTCATGTAAGTAGCTAATGTGACATTCTGGATTTGGGTCGGACTGTCCCGATAGGGTTTGGAGTGTCACATTTAATTTGTTTCCTTTCAATTCTAAATTTGGATTTTTGAATTGATTCACCAAGGAACTTCTAGAGGACAACGATCAGCCCCTATAAGGACTAGATATGGAATGGGAGAATCATCACCATTCAAGTGATTCAAGGTATACTGATTTGTCCAAAATACTCAAATTTAGCTTCATGTTCTAAATATATGATTTTTGTGTGCAACATTTAAGAGTGGTTTCAAGATAATCCTTCTTGGATTTTGATGAATCATAGAGAGAACCATCCACATTGTCAATGTCAATAGTAGCATCCGGTTCTAAACGTGAGAATTGAACCTTCAATGGATGCACAAAGAAGCTGGCACTAGTTCCAACACTAGCAACCTTTTCGGTCCAAGGTTATTTCTACAGATTCCATTTTGTTTATCTTTGAAATCCTAGATACTTTTTTCTCTTCGATCTTCAGATTTTTTTCATAAAAAAGTTTGATTGCTTTCAGGCCAATTACAAATTCATTGTAAGATCCATTATTTGAGGGATTGGACTGCCTATTGATCCTCATTTGAGGAATTTTGCCACTATGTAACTATCTTGCAATCCATGGAGATGATGAATTACAATAGAAGTTTGATTATTTGCTTTCATTTTTTCAGGATGAAATAGGGTTTTGACCAGTGAAGGAATATAGACTTCAAGAAGTTTGTTCTTCGATGATGTCAAAACATTGTTACGTTATTTTATGGACTTTAGTTTTAATTTTCCGTCCAACTTTAAAAATGAAATTATCATGTTATGGATGTTATTTTCGGTACACATGGAGTTTTAGTTTTCTTTTATAATGTAATTAAGCTTTTTTTAATGATTTAGTTAAATTATATTTAGTGTTAATTTTTTAACCGTTTTGATATCTAAAATTACATTTCATTTAATCATTTATCAATTTAAAGGATGAACAAATGTTGGAGATGTAATTGTTGAGAGGGTAATCATAAAGTTGAACTATAAAAATGGGGAAAATAGTATAATTGAAGGCGAAATGATGAATATTTTCCATGGACTTGTCAGCAATGAGTTGTTGAAAATACAATTCGTGTTGCTCTACACGCTTGTTTAGGGGTGTGTTTTAAGTCAAGTTTAAGCAGTAACAAGCTTGATTTTGAACTTGAGGTTTGATTTTCGATTCAATTTTGAGAAAATATTATTTTTTAAAATTTAAGTTCAACTAGAAAAGTTTTTAACTAATCAAGTTTGTCTTGGTTAGACTCGATTTACATACTCAAACTCATGTATTAAATGCAATTACAAATGATTCTTGTATCATTTTGATCAAAATGCTGAAGGAGATGGATGGAAGACAAATTTCATAACCATGGTTGGACTTGGTACTATCCCAAAAATTACACTAACTCGTTAGAAAATGGATAAACAAATATGATTTTCTTTAAACTTGAATAATTTGCAAGGATTTGAGTTTCATGTGCATCTTTATATTTACCAAATTCAAAATCTTTAAATAACCGGAACAAAAAATTTAATCAACAACTATAATGATTTTCTTTAAAATTTAATTTATGATGAATTTTGGTCGTTAGTGTAGAAGGCCCAAATTGCCCGGGCCCATTTTACAACCTTTAACCCAAAAAAAAAAAATCTAAATAGACTTAACCCAAATAACTAAAAACTCCAAGCCCACTAAATAAGCCCAAACTCGATTGACCCATTAGTCAAACTAGGGTTTCAAAAAGGCTGAAACCCTAGCTAGCCTTCTGCCACCAGCCGTACCTACCCACTGCCACCTTTGCACCGTCACTTGCTCCACTGCTTTGTCGCCCACTTGCACCTGCAAAATTAAATGAAGAAGAGACAGAAAGTGATAAACAATATGTGCAAATGGCTTTAAAAAGCCAAGCCAAGAACATTTGTAACATTCAGTAATTTTACACAAATACAAGCATTCAGTTTTAAAGCAAAAACCAAATAGTGATTCCAGTGATACTAAAGCACGAGTATAGCACTGAATCAGAGAACCAAAAATACCAAAATCGTAAGCAAAAAACCCAAGGTGATTTTATTTTTTATTTTCGAATCCCTTACATATTTACATATGAATAAATACATAATATAAAGACGAAAGAAGCAACCTTTCAAAGTGCCAAAAAAAAAGGGAAAATTTTTACCTCCTGCCGCCGTACACGGTGGTCACCGGCGGAGGACTGTGGCGACTGGCCGGACTTCTCACTGGAGCAGGAACCTATGCAGAGAAAAAAAGAAAGATGAGTTTTTTTTTTAAAAAACAAATGAGGAAATGAAATTTAAAAAAAAAATCTGATTTAAATAGCCAATCAAAACGACGTCGTTTTGGTCGGCCTTCTTAATGCCAAAACGTCATTATTTTGAGCCAGGATCCGCGTGTTGACCCGACCCGCCAGGAGAATCTGCGTGTTTTTGCTTTTGGGGATTATTGCGCTGGAAGTCCTTCCGCTTTTTCATTGTTTTGAAATTAAATTTTTCATTATTTCTAATTTTACCCTGTGATTTATTTTGACTTTCAATCTGGTCCCTCTTGGTGTTGGGCGTTTTGGGAGGGTGGGATATTGCCCATTTTGGTCCTCCCTTGTTATCTGCGAGCCCAAATTAGTCCTTTTCTTTGTATTTTTACTTCGAATTCGCCCCGAACTCCTATTTTAAATTCAATTTAGTCCTTTTAATTATTTTTGCTATTTTACCGTTATTATTATTATTATTATTATTATTATTATTATTATTATTATTATTATTATTATTATTATTATTATTATTTTATTTTATTACTATTAACATAAGTATTATTATCACTTTATTTTATTATCACTATCATTTTTGTAATTATTCTTACTATTATTTTTTACTACTATCATCTAACATACTATTATTACAAATTTTTTATTATCATTATTACCATTATATTTACTACTATCATTATTAGTATTATTATTATTATTATTACCATTGGTATTATTTTTGTTACTATTATTTCTATTACTATTACTATTATTATTATACTGTTCTTATCACTATTATATTATTATTATTATTATAGTTTTTTTTACTTATTACTCTTTAAATGCTCTCATTTTTTTATTCCTTACTTACATTATATATTATTTATTTATTTATATATCCTTTTATATCATTTCAAACTTAAAAGAGATTTATTATTTATATTATCACCATTAATATTATTATCATTACTATTACTATCATTTTTTAATAATTTTACATAATATTTATTTACTACTAGTTCTTTTTTAATTTCAAATATTTTTAAGTTTATTTATTCTTTTTAGCTTATTCATTTTATCCATTTTTTATTTTTATTTTTGCTCTTATCACTATCATTCACATCCGCATATATGTTTATTCATTATGCCTATCAATACCGAAATTTGTATTTGTTTATGCATTTTTTATTATCCCATTTTTATTACGAACTTATGTTATACTAACTTTTACCCAACCCAAAATTAATTCTTTTATAAAGGTAATGTTTCGTATTTAGAAATTCGAGAAAATCATGTCCTAGCTTACTGGGTTTCGATTTTTCTCATTTAACTTAAATAACGGAACATTCTTTTGAATTGTAATACGAGTTTTGAATAAAATGCTTACTCTCGGAGATACGAGGTGTTGTGTCTTAACTTACTGGATATGACATCTTGTTACTTCGAGATAAGAATTTTTGCAAATAAAGGCAATATTCATTATTTGAAAATTCGAGAAAACGTGCCCTAACTTATTGGTTTTCGACTTTTCTCGGTCACCCTAAATAACCGAACATTCTTTTAAAAAGTTAAAATACATGAATTTCAAGTAAAGGCAACCTCATTCTCAAAGTTCGAGATGTCGTATCCTAACTTACTAGAAGTGACATTTTATTACTTCGAGACGAGAAGGTCTTTAACATTCGAGTGATTTTTACAAAAAGAGGGATCGTATTTTAAAGTCTTTCAAGTTTTCAATTTTCAACACTAAGACTGTAACGCCCCAATTTTCGGGAATTCTGTGAATGTTGGTGTAGCGACGTAAAAAAAATTAGTTTCGCTTGGTCGCTAATTGTGGCGATTTATTAAACATTTGAAAACTAACTTTCGATTTTATTAACAAAGGGAGTCGCCACCGATCCTTTTTTATAGGTGTGATCGGACACCTAATAAAATTATTTTAAAACAAAAAGAAGGCCAAATTTAGGTCTACGTCAAAAGCCAAAGTAAAGTTGGGTTCGGGAGTCGGTTACGCGCGAGGAAGGTATTAGCACCCTCGCGATGCCCAAAATTGGTATCTTATTAAACATGTGTTGACTTGATTTTCAAAAATACGAGTTCAATATAATATTTAATCGTGATCCGGTTGAAAAGATGAGAGATATTTTAGTTTTTGATTTTTTTTTAGAAAGGGTGTCCCGTTTTTTAACACAAGCCGACGAATTTCACCCAACATAGCGATGAAATCGATGGCTTAATATTAAATCGGTACATTACCTTATTTTTGAAATTAATTAAAACATGAGAAAAAATATTCCTAAAGTGAGAAATTAAAAATAGATAAAGGATGAGAAAAAATGATATCATTAATGAAAAATATTAACATGGAATACTAGAATATTAGAATAACAATAATAATGATATTTACAAAATAAAAACAAATCACGTACTAATAATAAAATAGGAAAATGATATATT
This sequence comes from Gossypium arboreum, assembly GCF_025698485.1. Classification (NCBI taxonomy): domain Eukaryota; kingdom Viridiplantae; phylum Streptophyta; class Magnoliopsida; order Malvales; family Malvaceae; genus Gossypium; species Gossypium arboreum. Next base: position 137,421,515 of record NC_069075.1, read on the forward strand.
TGGTAATAATAATATAAAATAATAATATGTACATAAAATACATATATATATATATATATGCATATAATAAAAGTATGTAATAATAATAATAATAATATCTACAATAAAAGAAAATATTAGGAAACGTACATAAAAAAATATATACATAAAAATTTACAACAATAATATAAAATAATGATATGTGCAAATATATATATATATACATATGTACATAAAATATACACTAATATAATAATAGTTATAATAATACTAGCAATAGTAATAATTTGTAATAATAATATATACACAATATGGTATTTAAAATATATATATATATATATATATATATATATATATGTATATAATAGTATTTAAGAATATATACATAAGAAATATATAACTAATGGCATTAAAAATATATACATAATATATATAAAATACCTAAAAAAAAGGGGAAAGAAGAGAGAAGGAGGGGAAAGGAAATCCGCCAAGGGGGCGGTCACGGTCGATCGTCGGTCGCCGCCTGTCGCCGACCATCGGCCACCGTGAGCGTGGCGAAAAAGGTAAAAAAATTTCTTAACAATATATGTATATATAAAGAAAGAAAAAAATAACACAAAAGAGAAAGAAAAAGATTCGAAGAAGAGGAAAAAAGAAAAATGCAACCTTTTATTGATGTTTCTTTTGTGTTCAAAATTTGAAGGATTTTGTATTTGTCTCCTTTTCAATCTTTGTAAAATCCTCCCCTTTCTTACATGATTTTTGAATGGCTTTTATAGCCATCTTTTACATGATTTTCTATTATTTCTTTTTCTATTTTGTAGGTGGTGGTGGTAGACAATGGATATCAAAATGGGAGGAAAATGGGAAAAGTGGGAAAGTGGCTAGGTGGCTAGGGTTTCTTAGTTTTTTTTTTGGGGTTAGGTTTTTCTTTTTTTTTTTTTTTAGGGTTAGGTTTTTTGGGGGCTTAATGGGCTTTTGAATTGGGTTTAATATTTGGGTTTTGTAATGGGTTTGGGTAGATGTAAATGGGTCATGGGTTAAGGGTTTTAGTGGGTTTAGAGGTTTGGTTGGGTTTGATATAATCGGGCCGGGCAATTTGGGCTTCTATTAGTTGCCCTCTTTGCTCATTGTCGACAACGATAATAGAGCAAAGACTTTCAAGGAAGACCAAACTTGCCCGGTCTTGCTAGGTCTTGACTTGCTTTGGAACTCTTCTTGTTTACTTAGTCCCTTTTCAGTCCACCGCATCTTGTAGCTTTGGTTCAATCCACTGCAAATTCGGAAATATGCCTTGTAGCTTCAATCTGTTCCAATGTAACTTCAAGGATATGAGATTTGTGGCTTCGATCCGCTTCACTGTAACTTCAGAAAGATAAGATCTACTACTTCAATATGTTTTTTTATCGCTTCAATGAGATAAGGTTTTGGTCTTCTCTTCTACCACTTTAGAAAGGCAAGATCTGATATCCTCGATCAGCTCCACTGTAACTTCAATTAGCTTCACTGTAACTTCAGGGATATAAAATCTGTGTCTTCGATTAATTTCAGTCTTTATTCTTTACTCGGCATGTGATCCTGAGCTCAACTCATTTTTTGCAATATGAATTGACTCTCTAAAAATAGACATTAAAAACAGAAATTGAAAATAGCTCAGCGTGTGAGCTAAGGTTCAACTCACCTCTCGCAATATGAGTTGATTTTTGAAACTTATCTTGAAAAGCAGATTTTGAAAATACCTCGACATATGACTTGAGGCTTAACTCACCTTTCGCAATATAAATTGAAAAAATACCACATGTGTGATCTGAAGCTCAACTCACCTCTCGCAATATGAGTTGATTTTTGAAAAATGTAAATTGAAATTACCTCAGTGTGTCGAGGCTTAACTCACCTCTCGCAATATGAGTTGATTTTGAAAATGAAATTGAAATTACCTCAACGTGTCCCGAGGCTCAACTCACCTCTCGCAATATGAGTTGATTTTTTGAAAAACAAAATTGAAAATACCTCAAGATGTCTTGAGGCTCAACTCATTTCTCTAATATGAGTTGAATTTTGAAAACAGAATTGAAATTACCTCAACAGTGTCACGAGGCTCAACTCATTTCTCATAATATGAGTTGATTTTTTAACAATGAATTGAAATTACCTCAGCGTGTCCCGAGGCTCAACTCACCTCTCGCAAGATGAGTTGATTTTTTGAAAGACAAAATTGAAAATACCTCAACGTGTCTTGAGGCTCAACTCATTTCTCGCAATATGAGTTGAATTTTGAAAATGAAATTGAAATTACCTCAACAGTGTCCCGAGGCTCAACTCACCTCTCTAATATGAGTTGATTTTTGAAAATGAAATTGAAATTACCTCAACAGTGTCCCGAGGCTCAACTCACCTCTCGCAATATGAGTTGATTTTTTGACAACAGAATTGAAATTACCTCAACAGTGTCTCGAGGCTCAACTCACCTCTCGCAGATGAGTTGATTTTTTTGAAATGTAAATAAAACATCAAAATACCAAAAGATGTCAACTGGTGGAACTCAGATGTCTTTTCCTTTGATTCAGTGCGACTCTTATTCAAGATTTCTTGCTCTGTTGGAGTACCTGTATATGCCATGTATGATGTTATCATGATATGCACATGTTTGTCTTAAATGCTTTTATGCCTCCATGATTATGCAGGGCTCCTTAAGTATGTTTGTCGTATGTCCATTTAGCCACGATTGTTGAGGATCTGTGTTCATTGCTTTGATTCTCGACTTTCTCTTGATTCTTATACTGTCTTCAAGCTTCACGAGTAATCGACGTTTCTCGATATCACTCTTCCGCCTCGATTGAACTTTGTTCTTACTTTGAGACTCTTGTGCTTATCAAATTTTCATCCGTAATGCTTAACATTTCTTTTGTTTAGAGTATGTCATTTCACCATTTATCATGTAAATAAACACATAATGAGATGCATGAAAAGGTCGATAGGAACAAAATGATATTTCATATTCATCTATTTCAAATGTGGCAAACAAAGCAAGTTAACCAATGAGAGTAAAAATGTCAAAAGAAAGAAAGGTTCAGATTCAATGGATACAAATGCTCTAGATATTCAACACATGAACTCTTCCTCGCTCCTCAATCAAAATCTTTTCGAAGCGACTTCTTGCGTAGAAGATTTCGAGCTTTCGAAATGCTTCAAATCATCGTAGCCTCACTACTTGACCTATCGTTCGACCGCCAGTTTGTTTCATTAGGACGCCTTTCGGTTTTCATCCTAATCTTTTGTACTAATCAATACGCCCTTTTCGGTTTTCGCCTTGATCCTTTTTTTTTTTAAGATGCCCTTTCGGTTTTCATCTTAAGCATAATATTTCTTACAAAGACATCGAGTTCTTTGGATTTGACAACTCTTTCCCATCCATCTCGGTAAGGATCAAAGCTCCTCCCGAGAATGCCTTCTTTACAACGTCTGATCCTTCCCGTTTGGTGCCCATTTCCCTCGCAGATCTTTTTGTATTGGGAGAATTTTTCTCAAGACGAAGTTCTCCTTCATGGAATTCTCTTGGTCGTACCTTCTTGTCATGGGTCGCTATCATTCTTTTTGGTACATCCGCCTGTGACAAATTGCCCCGAGACGCTTTTCTTCAATGAAGTTCACTGATCATATCGAGCTTGTACCCATTCTGCTTCTTCTAACTTTGATTCCATTAAGACTCGTAGAGAAGGGATCTCAACCTCGATAGGTAGCACAGCTTCCATTCCATAAACCAGAGAGAAAGGAGTTGCTCCCATAGATGTTCGTACAGATGTGCGATATGTAAACAAAGCAAATAGAAGCTTCTCGTGCCAATCTTTAAACGTCTCAGTCATTTTCCCAATGATCCTCTTAATATTTTTATTGGCTGCTTCAACAGCCCCGTTCATCTTTGGGTAATAGGGCGAGGAGTTATGATGCTTTATTTGGAATTGTTCGCATATTTCCTTCATCATCTTATTATTCAAATTCATGGCGTTATCTGAAATGATTCTTTCAGGCAAACCATATCGACAAATGATTTCCTTCTTCAAAAACCTGCAAACTGCAGTCTTGGTCACATTGGCAAACGAAGCGGCTTCTATCCATTTTGTGAAGTAATCAATGACCACAAAAATGAATCGATGTCCATTAGAAGTTTTCGAGAAAATAGGCCCTATGACATCCATGCCCCACATAGAAAAAGGCCACGGAGAAGTCATGACGTGAAGGGGAAAATGGGCTACATGAATTTTATCACCATAAATTTGACATTTGTGGCATTTTCATGCGAAATTAATGTAGTCGCTTTCCATCGTCAGCCAGTAATATCCGAGTCTCATAATCTTCCTGGCCATAGTGAAACCATTGGCATGCGTTCCGCAAATTCCCTCATGGACCTCTTCAAGTATTTTTCTGGCTTCAACATCATCCACACATCTCAAAAGCATCTGATCTTTTCCTCTTTTGTACAGGATGTCCCCATCAAGAACGAATCCTGCTGCCATTCTTCTGATTGTTCTTTTATCGTTCTCGTTTGCTTGTTCGGGATACTTTTGATTCTTGATATATTCTAAGACATCATGGAACCATGGCCGTCCATCTGTCTCTTTCTCGATGCTGAAACAATGTGCAGGGGCTTCATATATGCTCATTTGAAGAGGCATTATTTCTGTTTCCTAGTTTGCTTTGAACATTGAAGCCAAAGTGGCCAAGGCATCAGCCAATTGGTTTTCTTCTCGTGGGAGGTAATTAAAAGTTATTTATTCGAATTCTTTAATCAACTCTGCCACTAGATCTCTGTATTTAACCAGTTTCGAGTCTCTCACTTCCCAATCTCCACGGATTTGGTAAATCATTAAGGCTGAGTCTCCGTATACCTGTAAAGCTTCGATGTTTCGTTCAATAGCTGCACGGAGTCCCATGATACATGCCTCATATTCCGCTATGTTATTGGTATAGAAGAAATTCAGCTTGGCAGTGAGTGGGTAATGATTCCCTTCTGGCGATATTAAGACTGCTCTAATCCCATGCCCCAATGCGTTCGATGCACCATCAAAGCTTATCTTCCATGACTTCTCTTTTGGTGACTCGCATTCTTTTTCCGTAATACACATCAAGTCTTCATCTGGGAAATCAAATCTCAATGGCTCGTAATCCTCCGTTGTTCGAGTTGCTAAGAAGTCAGCTATTGCGCTCCCTTTTATCGACTTCTGACTTACATAGGCAATGTCATATTCTGAAAGGAGGATCTGCCATCGTGCCATTCTTCCTGATAGTGCCGGTGATTCCATCATGTATTTTATTGGGTCCAGCTTTGAAATTAGCCATGTCGTGTGATACAACATATATTGTCTAAGTCTCCGAGCTACCCAAACCAAAGCGCAACAGTATTTTTCAATAGATGAATACTTTACCTCATATTCAGTGAACTTTTTACTGAGGTAGTAGATCGTCTTTTCTTTCTTTCCTGACTCGTCGTGTTGCCCCAATACGCAACCCATTACAATATCAATGGTCTTCCAGGAGTTGGCGGTATTAGCACTGGAGGACTGGACAAATATTGTTTTATCTTATCAAAGGCCACCTGGCATTCCTCGTTCTATTCTCCCGGGTTATGTTTTCGAAGAAGCCGAAAGATTGGGTCACATTGGTTGGTAAGTTGATCGATAAATCGGGCGATGTAGTTTAATCTCCCTAAAAATCCTCTAACTTCCTTTTGCGTGCGCGGAGGTAGTAATTATTGGATGGCTTTTATTTTATCTGGATCAACTTCGATACCTCTTTCACTGACAATGAAGCCTAGCAACTTTCCCGAGGTAGCCCCAAATGTACATTTGGCTGGATTAAGCTTTAGCTGAAACTTTCTCAGCCTTTCGAACAACTTCTTGAGGTTCACTACATGCTCTTCTTCCCCTCGGGATTTAGCAATCATGTCGTCGACGTAGACCTCTATTTCTTTATGCATCATGTCATGGAATAATGTCACCATAGCCCTCTGATATGTTGCTCCAGCATTCTTTAACCCAAATGGCATCACCTTGTAGTAGAATGTTCCACACATTATTACGAAGGTAGTTTTCTCCATATCCTCAGGGGCCATCTTGATCTGATTATATCCCGAGAATCCATCCATGAAAGAAAACAATGAATGTTTTGCTGTGTTATCCACCAACGTATCAATGTGTGGTAAGGGAAAATTATCTTTAGGACTTGCTCGATTTAGGTCACAATAATCCATGCACATTCGTCCTTTACCGTCTTTCTTTGGCACTGGGACTATGTTAGCCACCCATTCTGGATATTTGGAGGCTTGTAGGAAGCCAGCATCAAATTGCTTCTTGACTTCCTCTTTTATTTTCAACAAGATTTGGGTCTCATCCGTCTTAATTTTCTTTGGATGGGCTTGCATTCGCTTTAATGGGAGCTTATGGACCACTAAATCTTCATCTAGCCTCGCATGTCCTGGTATGATCATGCAAAACATCTTTGTATTCGTGGAGTAAAGTGATCAAATTATGCCCGGTACTCTCTGAAATAGAAGTCCCAATCTTCACTTCTTGTCTCCTCTCTTGGTGTCCAAATTTATTGTTTCACTGATTCTTCGTGAGGCAAAATCTGTTTATCCTCTTGTTCCACCATTCTTAACAATTCAGAGACGAGACGTAATCTTGAAGATTTTCTTTGGCTTCAAATTCTCCTAAGCAAACAGCCTTCTCAAAATCAATTTCAAGATTCGTGACGGGCTTATTCATGTCGTCAATATCTGAGCACCTGAAAGTTGAATGGAAAAGGAAGCTATAGAGGGGCATCCAAGTATTGGAAACAACAAACAAAATGTTATGTCATGGCAATGAGGCAAATGTAAGGATAGGCTATGAAATGAGAAAATGATTATGAAATTAGTGATAATGCGAAAAATCGTGACAAAATGCATCTTCATTGATATTCATTTAAATGATAAAGAACGAATGCAAGCTCTTACAAAAGAATTCTATTATATCTAAGGACATAATAGAAGGTTAATGTTTAACATTACTCTGAAGACTTATAAACTACAAGAAGCTCCTCGGCAGTCCAATTGTTCATCATGAAACTAGGAGGGCAAGGGCGTATTCTCGAGACATCTTTACTTGCACCAGCCCCTTTGTCAATGACATTTATACTGACATTCTGAAAACCCCTTTCAATTAACTCCAGCATGTTTCGTGGATCATCTTGTCCAGGGTATATCATTCCTGCAGATGTAAATGTTTTTGACAAAGGAGGGTATTCTATGGGCTCCCATTCTGGTTCTCGGCCCAAAGTTCTTGCGATCCTTCTTTCCTGATCTTTCTTCCACTGTCTTCTTCTTTGACGCATGTCTGGCTGGAACCCCAAACCGTATCGGGCTTTGTGGTGCACTAGCTTTAAAGCCCTGACTATTCCTTGCAAATATCTCCCTAAACCTCTTTTCGCTCGAGCTCCCTTTCCTACGGTCAATTTGACACCCATTCTAGTATTTCTCGACAGTTTTGGCACCGGAATTCTGTTTCCCTCAACAACAAAAGTGGCATTGACGAATTCAAGGGATCGAAAGGAACATTCTAATGCGTCTTTGTTCACTTCCAAGTACGGTGCATCGGCAGAGACAGATGCGACAATGTCTTCTTCTCCCTCGACAGTGACCAAACAACCGTCCATGATAAATTTCACCTTTTGATGGAGGGATGATGGGACTGCTCCAGCAGAATGGATCCAGGGTCTTCGCAAAAGGTAGTTATAAGAGGGTGTAATGTCCATGACTTGGAACTCGACATCATAAATGTAAGGGCCCACTTCCAAAGGGATTTCGATCTTTCCCATGACTTCGCGCCTCGTCCCGTCGAATGCCCTTACCGTGGAATGACAGGGCCTTAAGTAGGACAAATCCATCGGTATTCTGGAAAGCGTGGCCAATGGCATAACATTTAACACTGACCCATTATCGATGAGCACGTTCGGTATTATGTAGCCCTTGCAGCGAGTCGTGATATGCAGCGCTTTCACCGAGCCTTTACCATTTGGCGGTATCTCATCATCACTAAAAGAGATGAAATTGTCCGCATTCAGATTGTTTACCCACCTATCAAGCTTCTCAACGAATATGTTGTTAGCTACGTAAGCTTGATTTAAACTTTCAGCAAAGCGTTTCGATGTGGCTCTGAATTTAAGAGTAGAGATAAAATTGAGATTCTTGCTGGCTGCTTGCTTAATTGTTCCACCACACTATACTCACTGTGCTTGATAAATTTCAAGAATTCCTGAGCTTCTTCCTCGTTTACAGGCTTTTTAGTTTCTTGCACGGGTGGAATTTCTTGCTCGACTTCGACTTCGTGCATCACTGCTTTCCCTTTTTGCTTCGAGTCACTACTTTTCTTTACCGGTTCAATTTCTTTAGAATAGCACCGTCCACTTCGGGTAAAATGACCTACCTCTCCCACATCTTCAGTTATGGCTTTGGAATTTCCAACTTAGGTGTGAAAATATTAACATCGTATTCCACAGTCTTGTTTTATTGTTCTTATAAGGGAAAGGAGATGTACTTGATTATCATTTTGGCTTCATCGGCTCTTTCTTGGCGTCATAATAAATTATTAACGGTCGATTCGGCGCTATATGAGAAACCCGATGATTGATTGTCGAGCGCATATTTCTCCTCTATCGGCCTCCTCGCTTTTATAAAAGATCCCAATCTCCTTGTTATCCATCATACTTTGCAGTAATCCTCTGAACTCATCGCAGGACTGAATGTCGTGCCCTTCAATGCCATGGAACTCACAAAAACTGTGACCTTTTGCATCTTTTCCTTCGAATACTCCGTCAAGACGATAGAGCAACTCTTTTTCAACTAGTACCTCCCATATTTTCTGTAGAGGTGTTCTTATTTCAGAAACCCATCTTCTACTTTTCCGTTCATTTTCCTCTCCTACTGCGCTCACATCCCCTTCGGTGTGGTTTGGGAATGGATTTCCGGTTGTACCGCCAGTACCATCAAATCGCAAAATGCCCGCATCAATGAGTCCTTGAACTCTCCTTTTGAAGGCAAGACAGTTCTCCGTAGAATGCCCTTGATTTCCCGTATGGTATGCACAACTAGCGTTTGAGTCATACCATTTCGGGTATGGGGGCTTCAATGGTGCCATATAATGCGGGGATATCAATTGCTTCTCCAAAAGTTTTGGGTACAGTTCCTCATATGACACAGGAATAGGTGTAAATTGTGGTCTCTCGGAATTGGGTTTTGCTGGCCTCTGCTCATTTTTGGGTTGACCTTGGGCGGGTATTGTATTTTGTGGGAATGTGGCGGTTGGTCTCAGGTTACTTGTGGCGTAAATGGGGTAAGAAGAGTAAGGAGGCGGTGTTTGGTAGTAAAGGGTTTGAGGAGGGTAATAGAAATTTGGAGGTGGATAATTTCGAGGTCGGGGTTGGTTTGGATATGGGTTAGGGGCATAACGACTTCCTATTCCCACCATGTGGGTTTCTGGTTCTTTGTTCTTCATGGGCGCTGCCCTTCTTGAACTTTCTTGACCTTCCATTCTACCGCTCTTGACAGCATTCTCTATAAGCTCACCGGATATTACAATATCTGCAAAGTCTTTCGTAGCACTTTCTACTAGTTTGTCATAAAACGGTGCTTTCAAAGTGTTGATGAAAAGAACGGTTATCTCCGTTTTTGTTAATGGGGGTTCCACTTGGGCTGAGACATCCCTCCATCTCTGCACATACTGTCTAAAAGTTTCTGATGGCTTTTTCTCCATCATTTGCAAAGTCATCCGGTCTAGCACCATATCCAATACATGCTTGTATTACTAACAGAATGCTGATGCCAAGTCCTTCCAAGATCGGATCCTTTCCCTACTAAGCTGGTTGTACCACTGAAGAGCCGATCCTACTAGACTATCCTGAAAACAATGTATGAGTAGCCGGTTTTCTTTCACGTAACCAGTCATTTTTCGACAAAACATGACAAGATGCACCTTTGGACATCTCGTGCCATCGTATTTTTCAAAATCAGGCACCTTGAACTTCGGAGGCAGAACTAGATCGGGCACCAAACTGAGCTCTTTGGCACTTAGTGCAGAGAAGGCTTCAGTACCCTCTATTGCTTTGAGTCTTTCCTCTAAACTCCTATACTTCTCTTGAGCCTCATGATCGTCCGTTCTCAACCTGGCTATTTCCGCTGGATTGTCCAAATATGGAACAATTGGATTGGCAGGATTAGCCCCAGAATTTGATATGAATATTCCTTGCCCTAAATGAGTATGTGGCACCGGCCGTTGCTCTAGGTCTGTGGGTTCTTCTTGGGTGTACCCTCTTTGTGCTGCGTGGGCGTGTGGTGGAGTGAATTCGGGGGGATAGAGTGGGTCTTGATTGTGATTAACTCTTGATCGATATTCCTCAATGCCAGGGCTCTGCATGGGTCCCTTTCCTTTAACTAAAGCTGACATCATCTCTATCATCTTGGCCATTTGATCCTTCTGTTCGAGCGATTCTTCTCGTGATCTCACCATTAAGTCTCTCGTCTCTTGCTGTGACCTAGCCAACTGCTCTTGTAATTCTTTTTGAGTTCTCTCCATCCTTTCAATCTTTTCATTGAATTCGACCTCCATTACTCTAGTTTGTCAGCGCGTTCTATACGAATGACGTGGTTCCAATCTTGTGGTATTGCAACTGCGAATTGTACGTTTTAACCTCAGCGAACGAGTATAGGATATGCAATGAATGAATGGATGCATGAATGAATGCATGAATGTCAAATGAATGTCAGTCATGAATGAATATGCAAAAATTTGGTGTTAATTTCAAGATAGCCCCTATTTAGGCATTTCCTTAATCAAAGGAGTCTATTACACAATGTTTCGGTCACTTGTATAATTGACTCCTTTATTAGAAACTCGTTTTTGGTGACCAATCTCTAATCAACACCTTCCTAACAAGATGCCTTCTATGCATGATGAAAAATAGAAATACAGACAAACGACCTTGGTTAGCGCAACACATATAAACAGAGAAAAACTGTGGAAAATCTAACAAATTAAGCTACTTGGTCCAGTGGACTCGATTCCCTTGCTTAGAAAGCACAAATGTAAAAGAAATAGAAGGTAAGATGTGCTTTTCCCGTGTACTTATTTCGGTGATTACTAAACGAACGGAGGTTTGGCATGGCTCTAGTTGGATGGCTCGTATGGTTCACTATATGCGGTTTTGGTTCTAGATGGGTACTCGAATCGTCTGCACTGTCATCTACTAAGATTAGTACAGAGCCTCGGTCATGGCCCATCATAGGCTTACGAGATCAATTCAAGGGATTACATTTACTTATGCCTATGCGGAGGGACAAGTTAACTCACGAAAGCATAAGTCATATGTAACCGAAAGTATTCACTAGCTTGTATGTGAGGAACGAGTTAACTCACGAAGGCGTAGCGTTTACTTTCACTTAACAGGACTTGAGCCGGGTATAGAGCTCATGTTATGCAACAAAAATGCACGTGCACGGTGTGTGGGGAGAAACTTGCAAACCTTTACATTTTATTTAAAAAACTAAACCAAAACTAAAATCACAAAAATTTAAAGCTGAAAAACAACCGGATAAAACAAGTTAGAATATATACAACACGATGCAAATGCATGATTTTTTTGAAAACAAAAAATTTGAGGATCACGACTAAATGTTAATTTGAACAAGGAACTTTGAAAATTTTGACAACGCGAGTTTAATTCGACTCGACTCTCAAAAAGGGTCCCCAAAGTGGAGTCGCCGGTGAAGTGACGTAAAAAAATTAGCTTCGCTTGGTCGCTAATTGTGGCGATTTATTAAACATTTGAAAACCAACTTTCGATTTTATTAATAAAGGGAGTCGCCACCGATCCTTTTTTATAGGTGTGATCGGACACCTAATAAAATTATTTTAAAACAAAAAGAAGGCCAAATTTAGGTCTACGTCAAAAGCCAAAGTAAAGTTGGGTTTGGGAGTCGGTTACGCACGAGGAAGGTATTAGCACCCTCGCGACGCCCAAAATTGGTATCTTATTAAACATGTGTTGACTTGATTTCCAAAAATACGAGTTCAATATAATATTTAATCGTGATCCGGTTAAAAAGACGAGAGATATTTTAGTTTTTGATTTTTTTTTTAGAAAGGGTGTCCCGTTTTTTAACACAAGCCGACGAATTTCACCCAACATAGCGATAAAATCGATGGCTTAATATTAAATCGGTACATTGCCTTATTTTTGAAATTAATTAAAACATGAGAAAAATATTCCTAAAGTGAGAAATTAAAATAGATAAAGGATGCAAAAAATGATATCATTAATGAAAAATATTAACATGGAATACTAGAATATTAGAATAACAATAATAATGATATTTACAAAATAAAAACAAATCATGTACTAATAATAAAATAGGAAAAATGATATATTTGGTAATAATAATATAAAATAATAATATGTACATAAAATACATATATATATATATATATATATATATATATGCATATAATAAAAGTATGTAATAATAATAATAATAATATCTACAATAAAAGAAATATTAAGAAACGTATATAAAAAATATATACATAAAAATTTACAACAATAATATAAAATAATGATATGTGCAAATATATATATATACATATGTACATAAAATATACACTAATATAATAATAGTTATAATAATACTAGCAATAGTAATAATTTGTAATAATAATATATACACAATATGGTATTTAAAATATATATATATATATGTATATAATAGTATTTAAGAATATATACATAAGAAATATATAACTAATGGTATTAAAAATATATACATAATATATATAAAATACCTAAAAAAAAGGGGGAAAGAAGAGAGAAGGGGGGGAAAGGAAATCCGCCAAGGGGGGCGGTCACGGTCGATCGTCGGTCGCCGCCTGTCAGCCGACCATCAGCCACCGCACCATACAGTGGCGGAAAAGGTAAAAAAATTTCTTAACAATATATGTATATATAAAGAAAGAAAAAATAACACAAAAAAGAAAGAAAAAGATTGAAAGAAGAGAAAAAAAGAAAAAATGCAACCTTTTTATTGATGTTTCTTTTGTGTTCAAAATTTGAAGGGATTTTTGTATTTATCTCCTTTTTCAATCTTTGTAAAATCCCCCCCCTTTCTTACATGATTTTTGAATGGCTTTTTATAGCCATCTTTTACATGATTTTCCATTATTTCTGTAGCACCCCAAACCTGGCCCAGAAGTTTTGGCCGGATCCAGCATGCCACATCAAAAACGTTCAAAACATTTTATATTGTTGATCCAAAAAAAATACTTACTTAGTGTTTTAAAAGATAATTTCATTATAGGTTAAAGTGATTGGAAGCTGTGCACCAGGTAGGAAACCGGAAAAGAGGTGGTGAGTCCATCGGACTGCTTAAGTACTACCGCCATTGTCACACCTTAACGTCATGGATATTTCTAGGAAATCGATTCGATTAAGTCATTTTTAGGAAAAGTGATTAATTTTGGAAAATACTTTCATTGCGGAAGCTTTGCTTGTTGTCGTGTTATTTTGAAATCAAGCTGTTGTTTTTGAAGACGCGCCTAAAGCTATCCAATTTCAACAGTTAAAATAAGTATTACCTATCTTAGTAATACATATTAAAACCATCAAAAATAAATAAGCGGCCTTATTACATTTAAAAGCCCAAAACCTCAAACGTGATTAAAAGGATGTCCATTCACGGAAGAAAATCAAACTTTGAGCGGGTGGCCACTCCGAATTCCCTCACGACTCCAAGCCCACTATGGTTGGGGATTTCTGCGTGGATGAAAATAAAAGGGGTGAGTTTGGGAAACTCGGTGTGTAAGGAAAACCCATTCAAAGCCCAAGTCAGCTCAAGCCTATTGGGCTAAGCCCATTCAGTATGAGTGGTGCAGGCCGAGCCCTTTTCAGATTACAATAAACCGGGCCTTAGCCCTTATTCAGATAACAATGATGGCCCATAGGCCCATTTCAAAATACATGCAACATCAATAAACATATGCAAGCCCATTTGGGAGACTACTCAACCCACCAACCACTACACTCCACCGTACCAGCCATACACTCCATGTGGGGAATAGCTCAACCCACCCATTAACGCTCCACGATAGCTTGCCTTCTTTGCTCGATTAACATAGAATTGAGGCAAAGCCTCCAAGACGTGGACAAGCCACTTTCAGTACTTCCTCCATCAATATCCCAGTCCCATGCATCAGATAATAACAACATGGCATGCAGTAAATAACAATAGCCAAACATACATTTAGGTCATTTTAACCCTAGGGGTATTTCGGTAATTTATCTCTTAGGGGTAAAATTGTAAATTTTCCACTTTTAAAGGTATTTCAGTAATTTATCTATTTTAGGGCTTTTCATGCATATTCCTACCTTTCACGTACTAACAGAATTACGCATCGAGGGTTCTTACGAATTGGGCAGATTGGCCCATCATTCCAATTTTGGCCCATTAAGCCCAAAAATATCGAGAACACGAAATCATGCACTTTGCAGTCCAAACATTGCAGCTTACCAAAACATTAATCGATTTACCTCACGAGCATTCAGACTTTTCGCAAATCTACAAAATACCGATTTTGGCATTTCGACACCGGCTTTTGCCGATCTAGACTAAGAAAGAGGGTGTTAGTTACACACCTGTTTGCGACGATATGCTGACGAGATCCACACACGAACCGCCTACAATTGGATTACTAACACGTTAATCTAACTATTCAAATACAAACTATGCATTAACCTCTTACAATATTCGGCCAACCACACCTACAGATCATAGTAAGCTTATAAGAAATCAATAAGCAACTCATTAACAAATTTTTGTCAATGTTTACCACATAATCATAATTTCACTGCAAGCTGTCTTCCTGAGCAACAGTCACTAAATTATTTATAACTAGAGCTATGAAACTCCAAATCAAGTTCCGTTAATTTTCCCTGAAAATAGACTCATATATCTTCTATCCATAAAATTTTCAGAATTTTTGGTTTAGCCAATCAATACCAGATTTTTCTCAAAGTTTCCCATGTTTCACTGTTTGACTAATCTGACCACTCTTCATTGCGAATCAAATTCCTCATTGTACAGAATTCAAAATGTGTTCTTGTTTATTTCATTAGAAACTAGACTCAATAAGCTTTAATTACATAATTTATTCAGCTTCTAATTCATCTCTCACAATTTATGGTGATTTTCCAAAGTCACGTTACTGCTGCTGTCCCAAGCAGAGTTATTACCAAATCACTCTTTCACACATACCTTGCATGCATGTTATTTAAACATTTATATCACCAATCAATCATCACATATCTATGATTTTACTTAAGAATAATCTCCATTTCATCATTTAAAGCACAACATGTTAGCTGATTTTTCCCTTTAACATCTAAGGCACATGCATGCTCATTTGTTTGGCTCAACTTCACCTATCTTCCATTTTTCATCAAAAGAATATGAAACAACAACCATTTCCTTCATTTTAATTCATGACTAAATGCTCACAACACAACTAAAAATCAAAATATACTTCAAGAGTTAAGGTAGAATCAAGAAGAACTCATGAACCTCAAAATAGAAGCAAGGTACCAAGAACTTACCTTCAATTTTCCTCCTCCTAATGACCGAATACTCAAGAGCTTTCTCCTCTCCTTTCTCTTCTCTAACTTTCAGCTATGATGAACAAAGATGGACAAAACTTTGTTCTTTTCACCCCTTTTTCTTTTAATAAAACTTCATATTTCATCCATTTAATTCTTTAATACAAAAGACATGAAATTCTTATCATGAAACATTTACCTAACCCATTATCATGAAACATTTACCTAACCCATTATCATGGAACATTTACCTAACCTATTATCATGGAACATTTACCTAACCTATTATCAATTTGTACCATAAATTATGGATATCAAGTGTACATTTTGTCTACAACAACATGATGGCTGGCCACTTCATGTAAAATGGGAGGTTTGTCATGCAAATCCTCCTATTTTGCACTCCTATTTATTTGGCCACTTCAATTTAGCCTATAGCATTTTCAAACATTTTCACATAGGTCCTATTTCATAATTTCACCCCCTTTTTCTTATGGAACAAAAATTAACTAAAATTGTCGGGTTCTATCTTAAGTTTGGGCTTTCTAGAGGCCCACTAACATAATTAAACGTATGCCAACATTCACAGGATTCCCGAAAATTGGGGCGTTACAATTTCTTTTTCTATTTTGTAGGTGGTGGTGGTAGACAATGTATATCAAAAATGGGAGGAAAAATGGGGCAAGTGGGAAAGTGGCTAGGTGGCTAGGTGGCTAGGGTTTCTTAGTTTTTTTTTTGGGGGGGTTAGGTTTTTCTTTTTTCTTTTTTTTTAGGGTTAGGTTTTTTTTTCTTTTTTTTTGGGTTAGGTTTTTTTGGGGGGGCTTAATGGGCTTTTGAATTGGGTTTAATATTTGGGTTTTGTAATGGGTTTGGGTAGATGTAAATGGGTCATGGGTTAAGGGTTTTAGTGGGTTTAGAGGTTTGGTTGGGTTTTGATATAATCGGGCCCGGGCAATTTGGGCTTCTACAGCTGGCATAGGTTTAATTATGTTAGTGGGCCTCTAGAAGGCCCAAGTTTAAGATAGAACCCAGCAATTTTAGTTAATTTTTGTTCCATAAGAAAAAGGGGGTGAAATTATGAAATAGGACCTATATGAAAATGTTTGAAAATGCTATAGGATAAATTGAAGTGGCCAAATAAATAGGAGTGCAAAATAGGAGGATTTGCATGACAAACCTCCCATTTTACATAAAGTGGCCAGCCATCATGTTGTTGTAGACAATATGAGCACTTGATATCCATAATTCATGGTACAAATTGATAGCGGGTTAAGTAAATGTTCCATGATAATGGATTAGGTAAATATTCCATGATAATGGGTTAGGTAAATGTTCCATAATAATGGTTTAGATAAATATTCCATGATGGGCATTTCATGTATTTTGTATTAAAGAATTAAATGGATGAAATATGAAATTTTATTAAAAGAAAAAGGGGTGAAAAGAACAAAGTTTTGTCCATCTTTGTTCATCATAGCCTAAAGTTAGAGAAGAGAAAGGAGAGGAGAAAGCTCTTGAATGTTCGGTCACTTGGGGAAGAAAATTGAAGGTAAGTTCATGGTAGTTTGCATCTATTTTGAGGTTCATGAGTTCTTCTTGATTCTACCTTAACTCTTGAAGCATATTTTGGTTTTTGGTTGTGTTGTGAGCATTTGGTCATGAATTAAAATGAAGGAAATGGTTGTTGTTTCATGTTCTTTTGATGAAAAATGGAAGATAGTTGAAGTTGAGCCAAACAAATGAACATGCATGTGCCTTAGATGCTAAAGGGAAAAATCGGCTAACATGTTGTGCTTTAAAATGATGAAATGGAGATTATACTTAAGTAAAATCATAGATATGTGATGATTGATTGGTGATATACATGTTTAAATAACATGCATGCAAGTTATGTGTGAAAGAGTGAATTTGGTAATAAATCTGCTTGGGACAGCAGCAGTAACGTGACTTTGGAAAATCACCATAAATTGTGGGAGAAGAATTAGAAGCTGAATAAATTATGTAATTAAAGATTAATGAGTCTAGTTTCAAATGGAATAAACGAGAACATATTTTTAATTCTGTACAATGAGAAATTTGATTCGTAATGAAGAGTGGTCAGATTAGTCAAACAGTGAAACATGGAAAACTTTAAGAAAAATCTGGTATTGATTGGCCATACCAAAAATTCTGAAAATTTTATGGATAGAAGATATATGAGTCTATTTTCAGGGAAAATTAACGGCACTTAATTTGGAATTTCGTAGCTCCAATTATAAATGATTTAGTGACTGTTGCTCAGGAAGACAGCTTGCAGTGAAATTATGATTATGTGGTAAACATTGACAAAATTTGTTAATGAGTTGCTTATTGATTTCTTATAAGCTTACTATGATCTGTAGGTGTGGTTGGTCAGATATCGTAAGGGGTTAATACGTAGTTTGTATTTGAATAGTTAGATTAACGTGTTAGTAATCCAATTGTAGGCGGTTCGTGTGTGGATCTAAATCAAGATATCGTCGCAAACATGTGTGTAACTAACACCTCTTTCTTAGTCTGGATCGGCAAAAGTCGAAAAGTCGAAATGCCGAAAACCGTATTTTGTAGATTTTGCGAGTGTGCGAATGCTTGTGAGGTAAATCGATTAATGTTTTTGGTAAACTGTAAAATTTGGACTGCAAAGTGCATGATTTCGTGTTCTCGATATTTTTTGGCTTAATGGGCCAAAATTGGAATGATGGGCCAATCGGCCCAATTCGTAAGAACCCTCGAGACGTGATTCTGTTAGTATGTGAAAAGTAGGAATATGCATGAAAACCCTAAAATAGATAAATTACTGAAATACCTTTAAAAGTGGAAAATTTACGCTTTTACCCTAAGAGATAAATTACCAAATACCCTAGGTTAAAATGACCTAAATGTATGTTTGATCGTTGTTATTTATCTGCATGCCATGTTGTTATTATCTGATGCATGGGATTGGGATATTGACGGAGGAAGTACTGAAAGTGGCTTGTCCACGTCTTGGAGGCTTTGCCTCAATTTATTGTTAATCGAGCAAAGCAAGGTCAGAATCAGGAGTGTTAAATGGGTGGGTTGAGCTATTCCCACATGGAGTGTAAGGCTGGTACGGTGGAGTGTAGTGGTTGGTGGGTTGAGTAGTCTCCCAAATGGGCTTGCATATGATATTGATGTTGCATGTATTTTGAAATGGGCCTATGGGCCATACTTGTTATCTCAATAAGGGCTAAGGCCCGCTTTATTGTAATCTGAAAGGGCTCGCCCAAGACCACTGCATACTGAATGGGCTTAGGCCCAATAGGCTTGAGCTGACTTGGGCTTTGAATGGGTTTTCCTTACACACCGAGTTTCCCCAAACTCACCCCTTTTATTTTCATCCACGCAGAAATCCCCAACCATAGTGGGCTTGGAGTCGTGAGGGAATTTGAGTGGCCACCCGCTCGAAAGTTTGATTTTCTTCCGTGAACTGGACATCCTTTTATTTACGTTTGAAGTTTTGGGTTTTAAATGTAATAAGGCCGCTTAATTATTTTTGATGGTTTTAATATGTATTACTAAGATATGTATTACTTATTTTAACTGCTGAAATTGATAGCTTTAGGGCTGCTTTCAAAAAACAACAATTGATTTCAAAATAACACGACAACAAATAAAGCTTCCGCAATGAAAGTATTTTCCAAAATTAATCACTTTTCCTAAAATGACTTAATCAAATCGGTTTCCTAGAAATATCCATGACGTTAAGGTGTGGCAATGGCGGTATGCATGTTCAGGATTGGATCCGAAGGGAGCTTGGTACTTAAGCAATCCGATGGACTCACCACCTCTTTTTAGGTTTCCTACCGGTGCATGCACTTCCATTCACTTTAACCTATAATGAAATTATCTTTTAAAACACTAAATAAGTTTTTCTGGACCAATAATATAAAATGTTTTGAATGCTTCGATGTGGCATGTCGGATCCGACCATAACGTCTAGGCTGGGTTTGGGGTGCTACAATTAGTGGTATCAGAGCCTAGGTTGCAACAACTCGGCTGTGGAATGGGTTTACAAAAAACAAAGATTTTCAAAAATAATTTTTTTTTGCGAAAAACGCGATTTTCAAAATTTAGATATTTAGAAGGTGACATTCCGAATCTCCGGCTCAAGTCTGTAAGTATTAGTCTAAACTTCTCTGAATATTTTTTTGAATTATCTGTCTGTACTAAAATCCTACTAGGATACTCTAGATAGGATGATACTGAAACCATAGAAAAATTTGATAAGAGACTGAAACTGTAGCTAGACTTCGATTCTGCGAAAACAAACTCTGAATTACTATCTGATTCATAAAACATCTGTAATAAACACTGGAATATTAATTGATGCATAAAAATTCGTAATCAAGATAATACGATATGAGTACAAGAGGCCGTGGACGGAGCCGAAGAAGTGCTCGAGCCAGATCTTTGTCTTTGAGACATATGCCGGCGGTGGATGCACCGGTACCACCGGCAACAGAGGTAGAGTCTCATGACCGCTGTGCCGGGGATGATACCTATCACAGGCAATGCTTCGTGTTTTGGAAAGGGTTGCCGGGGCAAGTACGGGCAATGGAGTTCGGGGATCTATTTCTGAACGACTTCGGGCTAACGGAGCGGAGATCTTTAGGGGCGTGTTTGGTATAGCCCCGAATGTGGCGGAAAATTTGTTGGAGGCCACTGAACGGATTATGGACAACTTGGACTGCTCTGAGGAGATTGTGATTGGGGTATCTATACTAAGTCATTTGAGTCACTCAGTTAGGGTAGACAAACTGTATAGGGATGTACCCTTAGAAACTCAAGGTAAGATTTTCCCTGGAGATCTAATGGAGTTACCGTTTGGAGAGTTTGATCTCATTTTGGGAATGGACTGGCTTGTTAAGCATAAAGTGACTCTGAATTGTGCTGTTAAATGAATGGTGTTAAAGACCACAAAGGATGAGGAGGTTATGGTGATAGGTGAACGAATTGATTATTTGTCCAATGTGGTGTCGGCATTGAGAGCCGAGAAGTGGATTCGAAAAGGTTGTAAGGCCTATTTGGCATTTGTAAGTCAGTCGGAAGAGGAGGGACTGACAATGGATAAGGTTAGGACCGTAAAGGAGTTCCAAGATGTTTTTCTGGAGGAGCTTCCAAGATTGCCTCCGAACCGAGAAGTTGAGTTTGGAATAGATTTGTTGCCTGGAACAGCGCCCGTGTCCATCGCACCGTATAGGATGGCACCGAAGGAGTTAGTGGAGTTAAAGGCTCAAATTCAAAAGTTGTTGGATAGGGGCTTCATTAGGCCAAGCGTGTCTCCATGGGGAGCACCGGTGCTATTCGTGAAGAAGAAGGATGGTACAATGCGGATGTGCATTGATTATCGCCAGTTGAACAAACTGACAATTAAGAATAAGTATCCACTACCAAGGATTGACGATCTGTTTGACCAACTTAGAGGAGCCTTTGTATTTTCCAAGATCGACCTCCGATCTGGATATCATCAGTTAAGGGTCAAGGAGGCAGATATCCATAAGACGGCATTCAGGACTCGGTATGGTCATTACGAGTTTTTGGTTATGCCATTTGGACTAACGAACGCTCCTGTAGCATTTATGGATTTGATGAATCAGGTGTTCCAACCATTCTTGGATCGATTCGTAGTCGTCTTCATTGATGATATCCTGGTATATTCTGAAACTAAAGCGAAACATGATGAGCATCTCCGTATAGTGCTACGAGTGTTAAGGGAGAAAGAACTCTTCGCGAAGTTCAGCAAGTGTGAATTTTGGTTGAGGGAGGTAACCTTCTTAAGACATGTGGTCTCTGCTGAAGGGATTAAGGTGGACCCTCGAAAGATTGAAGCAATTTTGGAGTAGAAGCCACCTAGGACGGTGTCGAAAATTCGAAGTTTCCTAGGGTTGGCAGGATACTACAGAAGGTTTGTGGAAGGTTTTTCTGTGATGGCAGCACCTCTGACAAAACTCATAAGGAAAAGAGTACCGTTTGTATGGACTGAGACCCAGCAGGAGGCTTTTGAGAAGTTGAAGAAAGTTCTGACTGAAGCACCTGTGTTAATTCAGCCAGAGTCTGGGAAGGATTTTACTGTGTACAGTGACGCATCACATGTAGGCTTGGGCTGCGTGTTAATGCAGGAGGGTAAGGTGGTTGCATATGCATCACAACATCTTAAACCTCACGAAGGGAACTATCTTACTCATGATTTGGAGTTGGCGGCAGTGATATTTGCACTTAAGATTTGGAGACATTACTTGTACGGGGAGAAGTGTATTATATACACAGACCACAAAGGTCTTAAGTATTTGTTGACTCAGAAGGAGCTGAACCTTAGGCAAAGGAGATGGATTGAGTTGCTTAAGGATTATGACTATTCGATCGAGTATCACCAGGCAAGGGTAATGTGGTAGCTGATGCTCTAAATTGTAGAACTATATCTGATCTGAGAGCAATGTTTGCTCGTCTGAGTCTGTATGATGATAGAAGTCTGTTGGCTGAGTTGCAACTGAGGCCAACCTGGGTGGATCAGATTAAGGAAAAGCAGTTGAACGATGAGTCTTTGGTCGCTCGTTTTCAACAAGTTAAGGAATGGGAAACTTCTGAGTTTGGGTTAAATGGCGAAGGAGTTCTGTGTTTCCGAGGAAGAATTTATGTTCCGAAGGACTCTGATTTGAGGCAGACAATATTGAAAGAAGCTCATGGAGGACTTTGTGCCATGCACCCTGGAGGGAACAAGTTGTATCACAACTTACGAGAATTGTACTAGTGGCTTGGACTTAAACGAGAAGTAACGGAGTTTGTAGGGAAATGTCTGACATGCCAGCAAGTGAAAGCTGAGCATCAATTACCCTCTGGACTGTTACAGTCAATGAAAATACCACTTTGGAAGTGGGAGAGGGTAACCATGGACTTTGTGAGTAGGCTGCCTTTGAAACCATCAAAGAAAGACTCGGTGTGGGTGATTGTGGATAGGTTAACCAAATCAGCCCATTTCATACCTGTTTGTACTGACTTTTCACTTCAAAAGTTAGCCAAGTTGTATGTGGCAGAGATTGTGCGACTTCATAGAGTCCTAGTTTCAATTATTTCTGATCGAGATCCCAGATTTACATTTCTGTTTTGGAAAAAGTTGCATGAGGCGTTGGGGACGTGATTAAACTTTAGTACAGCTTTCCATCCCCAAACTGATGGTCAGTCAGAGAGAGTTATTCAGATTCTAGAGGATATGTTGAGGGGATGCGTGATTGACTTTCGAGGTAGTTGGGAGGATTACTTGTTGTTGGCAGAATTTGCATACAACAACAGCTACTAAAGTAGTATTCGAATGGCACCGTATGAAGTAATCAGATGGACGAAGGTGTCGTACACCTAGTTATTGGACCGAACTAGGAGAGCGACAAATTCTTGGACCGAGTTGGTAGGCGATATCGAGGATAAGGTCGAATAATTAGGGACCGGTTAAAAGAAGCATCCGATAGGAAAAATTGTATGCGATTTGAAGCGTAAGGAGATTGAGTACTCAAGGGTGATATGGTCTTCTTAAAGGTTTCTCCTTGGAAGAAGATATAAAGGTTCGGTAAGAAGGGCAAGTTGAGTCTGCAGTTCATTGGGCCTTATCGGGTTTTGAAGCGAGTAGGCCCAATGGCTTATCGCTTGGAATTGCCTCGAGTTAGACAGATTCACGATGTTTTTCACGCTCCATGTTAAGGCGTTATCGTCTTGACTCGCTCATGTCCCGCCAGCTGTAAATTGAAGTTCGATCGATTTGACCTTTGAGGAGGAGCCTGCAAATATTGGCTAGAGATGTTAAGGTTCTCAGAAGGAAATCTGTTCCGTTAGTGAAAGTACTTTGGCGTAATCACGGAAGGGAAGAAACTACTTTAGAATCAGAAGAGACTATGCATCAACAATACCCTCAACTAGTTGGATCAGGTAAATTTTGAGGACGAAATTTCTTAAAGGAGGGTAGAGTTGTAACGCCCCAATTTTCGGGAATTCTGTGAATGTTGGCATAGGTTTAATTATGTTAGTGGGCCTCTAGAAGGCCCAAGTTTAAGATAGAACCCAGCAATTTTAGTTAATTTTTGTTCCATAAGAAAAAGGGGGTGAAATTATGAAATAGGACCTATATGAAAATGTTTGAAAATGCTATAGGCTAAATTGAAGTGGCCAAATAAATAGGAGTGCAAAATAGGAGGATTTGCATGACAAACCTCCCATTTTACATAAAGTGGCCAGCCATCATGTTGTTGTAGACAATATGAGCACTTGATATCCATAATTCATGGTACAAATTGATAGTGGGTTAAGTAAATGTTCCATGATAATGGATTAGGTAAATATTCCATGATAATGGGTTAGGTAAATGTTCCATAATAATGGTTTAGATAAATATTCCATGATGGGCATTTCATGTATTTTGTATTAAAGAATTAAATGGATGAAATATGAAATTTTATTAAAAGAAAAAGGGGTGAAAAGAACAAAGTTTTGTCCATCTTTGTTCATCATAGCCTAAAGTTAGAGAAGAGAAAGGAGAGGAGAAAGCTCTTGAATGTTCGGTCACTTGGGGAAGAAAATTGAAGGTAAGTTCATGGTAGTTTGCATCTATTTTGAGGTTCATGAGTTCTTCTTGATTCTACCTTAACTCTTGAAGCATATTTTGGTTTTTGGTTGTGTTGTGAGCATTTGGTCATGAATTAAAATGAAGGAAATGGTTGTTGTTTCATGTTCTTTTGATGAAAAATGGAAGATAGTTGAAGTTGAGCCAAACAAATGAACATGCATGTGCCTTAGATGCTAAAGGAAAAATCGGCTAACATGTTGTGCTTTAAAATGATGAAATGGAGATTATACTTAAGTAAAATCATAGATATGTGATGATTGATTGGTGATATACATGTTTAAATAACATGCATGCAAGTTATGTGTGAAAGAGTGAATTTGGTAATAAATCTGCTTGGGACAGCAGCAGTAACGTGACTTTGGAAAATCACCATAAATTGTGGGAGAAGAATTAGAAGCTGAATAAATTATGTAATTAAAGATTAATGAGTCTAGTTTCAAATGGAATAAACGAGAACATATTTTTAATTCTGTACAATGAGAAATTTGATTCGTAATGAAGAGTGGTCAGATTAGTCAAACAGTGAAACATGGAAAACTTTAAGAAAAATCTGGTATTGATTGGCCATACCAAAAATTCTGAAAATTTTATGGATAGAAGATATACGAGTCTATTTTCAGGGAAAATTAACGGTACTTAATTTGGAATTTCGTAGCTCCAATTATAAATGATTTAGTGACTGTTGCTCAGGAAGACAGCTTGCAGTGAAATTATGATTATGTGGTAAACATTGACAAAAATTTGTTAATGAGTTGCTTATTGATTTCTTATAAGCTTACTATGATCTGTAGGTGTGGTTGGCTGAATATTGTAAGGGGTTAATACGTAGTTTGTATTTGAATAGTTAGATTAACGTGTTAGTAATCCAATTGTAGGCGGTTCGTGTGTGGATCTCGTCAGCATATCGTCGCAAACAGGTGTGTAACTAACACCCTCTTTCTTAGTCTGGATCGGCAAAAGTCGAAAAGTCAAATGTCAAAACCGGTATTTTGTAGATTTATGAAAGTGTGCGAATGCTCGTGAGGTAAATCGATTAATGTTTTTGGTAAACTGTAAAATTTGGACTGCAAAGTGCATGATTTCTGTGCCCTCGATATTTTTGGACTTAATGGGCCAAAATTGGAATGATGGGCCAACGAGCCCAATTCGATAAGAACCCTCAGACGTGATTACGTTAGTACGTCAAAAGTAGGAATATGCATGAAAAACCCTAAAATAGATAAATTCTTGATATACCTTTAAAAGTGAAAATTTACGCTTTTACCCTAGTAGATAAATTACCAAATACCCCTAGGTTAAATTGACCTAAATGCATGTTTGATCGTTGTTATTTATCGCATGCCATGTTGTTATTATCTGATGCATGGGATTGGGATATTGACGGAGGAAGTACTGAAAGTGGCTTGTCCACGACCGGAGGCTTTGCCTCAATTTATCGTTAATCGAGCAAGAAGGTCAAGAACTGTGGAGTGTTGGGTTGGGTGGGTTGAGCTATTCCCCACATAGAGTGTAGGGCTGGTACGGGTGGAGTGTAGTGGTTGGTGGGTTGAGTAGTCTCCCCAAATGGGCTTGCATATGTTATTGATGTTGCATGTATTTTGAAATGGGCCTATGGGCCATACTGTTATCTCAATAAGGGCTAAGGCCCGCTTTATTGTAATCTGAAAGGGCTCGCCCAAGACCACTGTTACCTGAATGGGCTTAGGCCCAATAGGCTTGAGCTGACTTGGGCTTTGAATGGGTTTTCCTTACACACTGAGTTTCCCCAAACTCACCCCTTTTATTTTCATCCACGCAGAAATCCCCAACCATAGTGGGCTTGGAGTCGTGAGGGAATTTGAGTGGCCACCCGCTCAAAGTTTGATTTTCTTCCGTGAACTGGACATCCTTTTATTTACGCTTGAAGTTTTGGGTTTTAAATGTAATAAGGCCTCTTAATTATTTTTGATGGTTTTAATATGTATTACTAAGATAGGTATTACTTATTTTTAACTGCTGAAATTGGATAGCTTTAGGGCGTTTTCAAAAACAACAATTGATTTCAAAATAACACGATAACAAATAAAGCTTCCGAATGAAAGTATTTTCCAAAATTAATCACTTTTCCTAAAATGACTTAATCAAATCGGTTTCCTAGAAATATCCATGACGTTAAGGTGTGGCAATGGCGGTATGCATGTCTAGGATTGGATTTGAAGGAGCTTATACTTAAGCAAATCCGATGGACTCACCACCTCTTTTCCGGTTTCCTACCGGTGCATGACTTCCATTCACTTTAACCTATAATGAAATTATCTTTAAAACACTAAATAAGTTTTTCTGGACCAATAATATAAAATGTTTTGAATGCTTCGATGTGGCATGTCGGATCCGACCATAACGTCTAGGCCGGGTTTGGGGTGCTACAAAGACACTAATTAATCAATTAGGTACCAATTTTTGGGCGTTACAAGGGTGCTAATCCTTCCTCGTGCGTAACCGACTCTCAAACCCATCTTTTTGAATTTCGTGGACCAAAATCGTTGCTTAAATAAATCAAACCATTTATTAAAAACAACCACTTTTACGAGGTGACCCGATCACACCTCATCAAAAAAGATTGGTGGCGACTCTCGTTTTTTCGTTTTCATTTTCAAAACCAAAGTCGATTCCCGTTTTTTAAAAAAAAAAGATGGTTTCGACAGTTAGAATTTGGGTTGGATAAGAAACTCAATTATTAAGGAAAAAAATTACAATTCCATAAATACATGTTGAGTTATTTTACTTGTAAATTTATTTACTTTTCTTATGATGGTGTGACTATTTCCATTTTTAACTAACAAACGTCTAAAGTTAAACTCGATCCCTAAACACTAAAGGCAGAATTTAAACTTGTTTCAACAATAAAGACTAACAAATTACTAAAAATATATTTTGCAATAGTTCAAATGATGATTATGAGATAGAGTTGCTATATCAACATTAATCTTTCTCTGTTTTTCCACAGGTTGTTAGAGGATAGAATTTTCATTTGACACCTAAAGCACACATGTTTAAACTCTCTCATTTTCCATCCCCTTTCTCCAATATATATATATATATATATATATATAAACCTTTATTTCTAAAAAGAAGAAAAATAATCAAGCTTTTGTTTTAAAAGATATCATAGCAGAGAGGTTGACAAAAAGAAAATAAATAATTATGTTCACATTACCGTTCTTTTTACAAATGGCACTCTCTATTTAAAGTACTTATGTATAATTTGTGTAAATTATTCTTTGACTCATTGCCTTTTAATATTTTAAGTTCTTACATGCATTTTTGTTAAAATTGTTATTTTAAATTTTTATATAATAAATATAAATTTGATTTTAAATAAATTATTTCTTTATTTTGAATCTTTTACCTTTTGAATTAAAATTTAAAGTTATAATATTAAAATTAATGAATATTAAATTGTTAAGTACAAAAGATAATTTTAAAAACACATATCAATAACATTTATCAAATTAAATTTATATTTTTCAAATACAATAAGAATTAATTACATTCGTTAATTAAAGTAGAGCAAAAATAAATAAAATTGCAAAAGGACTATCAAATATTAAAATTTAACATTACAAAAATCAATTAAACAATATATATAATATAACCTATAAGAAATGATTAATAATATTATTTAAATTATTATTTAATTTTTTTATTATTTTAATATTAAATATTTTAAAATTAAATAAAACGAATATAAATTATTCTAGATTAGATTAATATTTTTAAATATATATTTTAATTACATCTCGTTTTCAATTTATTAATGATTTTTTTTGAAAAAATCTTTAAAATTGTAAATAAAAACTAATATCATAAAAATTATTACAAAATAATATTTGCAATTGATTTTTGCATCACACAAAAAAATTAATATATAATATAAATTAACTCCTTGAAAATAACCAAATAATTTTGACCCATTAATTAAAAATAAAATTAGTGTTTCACAAAACAATTAAAATGAATTCACTTGTCAAAAATTAATGACCCAAATCTTCTTATCCATATATCTTTTTTTTTCTTTCTGTTGACATATTTATAACCATATATGTGATTTTGGCACCTAAATCACACAGGATTAAACATTGTCATCTATCTTCTCTTTCCAAGCCCATTCTTGATATTTTGGGGGCCCTAGGTGAAACAATAAATCGAACCCTTTTAAAATATTATTGTTATACAATAAAATAAAATCACATACTAGTAATTTCATTAAAATAATATATTTTATTATATTAAGCAAATAAGATATTTTCTAACAATTTTTTTTTAAAAAATTCATTTAACCTACTCTTCTATCATCAAATTAAGAATGAAAAGATTACAAGAAAGAGGAGAGAGGAGGGAGAATTATACCTGCAACAATGGTAGATCAGATAGACAGCGGATGGGAAACTCTCAATCTCTCAATTATAAAGTAAAAATTAATAACTTCAATTAATTGATGTTAATGACTGATGAATGATGTATTACTCAAATCAAATTTGGCCGTATTTAATTTGTAGAAAATTTCTCCCATTGCCATGGTTATGGAAAAATAGAGAAGGTTGAATGCTAGTAACAGTTGATTTTTTTGATGAAAATTAAAATTTTCAATTTTAATGGTAGGAGTTGGAATTTGAGAATTAGATGAGGTTTGAAAAAGCCAAGGAGTTAAAGTATTTATGACTAAGAATAGAATATCCTAGGCATTTAATTATTTTATTTTAGTTTGAAATTTTTTTCACACATGAAAAGTTGAATAAATAATATTTTTAGCCTTTTTTAGCCTTGGACCTTGGGCGGTTGCACCTCAAAACAAGCGCAAGGGTTGGCCTTGCCCCTTCCTCCAATATTGTATAGCTTTTTTATTATTATTATTACTTAAAAGAAGAAAAACGATTAAGCTTTTACCCTCAAAGATATCATACACACACTATAGCATAGAGGATAAAAAGAAAATAAATAATCATGTTCACATTACAGTTTTTTACATATACTCTCTATTTGAAGTACTTATTTACAATTTTGGTAAATTACTCTTTTAAGCCTTTGAACTTTTTGAACTTTTTAATTTTTATATAATAAAAATAAAGTTTATTTTAAATAAATTGTTTCTTTATTTTAAATATTTTACTTAATTGTATTAAAATTTAATGTTTTAATATTAAATTTAACGATTGTTAAACTTAAAATATATTTTTAATAACACATATTAATAACATTTATCAAATTAAAATTATATTTTTCAAATACAATAAAATTTAATTACATTCATTGATTAAAGTAAAGTAAATATAAATATAAAATTACAAAAAATTGAATATTAACAATTTTAACATTAAAAAAATTAATTTAATAAAGATATATAAAATATGTTGTGCAAAGAGTAAAGTACAAAAAACCAGATTAGGTTCAACTCCAAAGAAAGATTGTAGAGATCATGCATAGCCTCACTTAAAGCCCAACCTCCTAGATGTAATCTCCTCCAATGTAATTTAATAGCACAACATATCACTACAAATGTACCCTACAAAACACTGAAAGAAAAACAATAAGGAACACCAGAATTATAACAAGGTTCAGCAAATTACGTCTACATACACGGACACTGCCAAATATATTTCACTGAAAAAGATAAAAGTGAAAACTTACAAAAGGAAAAAATTGCCTTAGGAAGAAAATGACAAATTTTGGAGTGATTTAAAGGTGGAGATACTACAATTGTTTGGTGAAAAAAGACAATCAAACTATATTAAATAATCATAATCAGAGAATTTGAAACTCTAGCAATCTCAACAAATGCTACAATCTCTTTTGGAATTTTTGCAAATATTTGTAAAGCTGAATTTCTCTCTGAAGCCATTTTGGTTAGTCTGTCTACAACTTGATTTCTCTCTCTAGAAATATGCTTGATCTCTCATTCTTCCACAGTTTGTAAGATTGTATGAATCCTTCTAACCAAGGTCGAAGTTAATTCAATCATGGGAATGTCTTGAAAAGCTTTAACCACCTCCAATTTTTTTGTATGGATGAAAACTTTCTTGCATCCCTCTCTTTGAACTAAGATTAGGTCATTTAGAATTCCCCACAATTCAGCATCGAAAATTGAACAAAATCACAAATACCGATTGTATCCAACAATCCATTGCCCATCTTGCTTATACACTACTCCTCCGGCAACAGCCCACCCTACATTTAATTTAACAGTACCATCAATAAATAAATGAATCCAATTACTGGTCAGACCAGGATTGCACTCCACAACCTTGTAGTTTTAAATGTGGGATTGTGCTATTTGAATAAAATATAACCTATAAAAATTATTAAAATATTATTTAAATTATAATATATTGATATTAATATTCATAACATGATGATTATTTATTATTTAATATTAAATATTTTTAAATATATTTTGTAATTACATTTCCTTTTCAAGTTACTATTTTTTTAAATAATCATTCAAAAGTGTAAACAAAAACTAACATCATAAAAGAATATTACAAAAATAATATACACAATTGATTTTTCCTTCACACGGAATACAAACTAATATATAGTACAAATTAACTCCTTCAAAATACAAACTAATATATAGTACAAATACTATTTCAAAACAATAAAAATTTAAACTAGTATTAATTGAGATGTCTAAAATTAATGACCCGATTTTCTTAACTATATATGTGTTTTTTAACCGATTTAGAGAGTTAGATCAAATTAAAATTTGATGTATAAAATTACACAAAATTAAAGTTTATGTATATAATTACACACTAAACCAAAGTTAATATATAGTTTTGAGATTTATCCCAATAAAATTATAAGAAGAAATTTATTTTCCCCAAAAATAAAATATATAGTTATTTTTGCTATTTTACCGTTATTATCATCATCATCATCATCATTATTATTATTATTATTATTATTATTATTATTATTATTATTATTATTATTATTATTACTATTAACATAAGTATTATTATCACTTTATTTATTATCACTATCAATTTTTGTAATTATTCTTACTATTATTTTTTTACTACTATCATCTAACATACTATTATTACTATTTTTTATTATCATTATTACCATTATATTTACTACTATCATTATTATTATTATTATTATTATTATTATTATTATTATTATTATTATTATTATTATTTTTGTTACTATTATTTCTATTACTATTACTACTATTATTATTATACTGTTCTTATCACTATTATATTAATATTATTATAGTTTTTTTACTTATTACTCTTTAAATGCTCTCATTTTTTTATTCCTTACTTACATTATATATTATTTATTTATTTATATATCCTTTTATATATTTCAAACTTAAAAGAGATTTATTATTTATATTATCACCATTAATATTATTATCATTACTATTACTATCATTTTTAATAATTTTACATAATATTTATTTACTACTAGTTTTTTTTAATTTCAAATATTTTTAGCTTATTTATTCATTTTCAGCTTATTTGTTTTATTCATTTTTTTATTTTTTATTTTTGCTCTTATCACTATCATTCACATCCGCGTCTATGTTTATTCTGTTATGCCTATCAATATTGAAATTTGTATTTGTTTAAGCATTTTTTATTATCCCATTTTTATTACGAACTTATGTTATACTAACTTTTTACCCAACCCCAAAATTAATTCTTTTATAAAGGCAATGTTCTGTATTTGTTAATTCGAGAAAATCGTGCCCTAAATTATTGGGTTTTGATTTTTCTCATTTAATCTAAATAACGGAACATTGTTTTGAATTGTAATACGAGTTTTGAATAAAATGCTTACTTTTGGAGATACGAGGTGTTGTATCCTAACTTACTGCATATGACATCTTGTTATTTCGAGATAAGAATTTTTGCAAATAAATGCAATATTCGGTATTTGAAAATTTGAGAAAACGTGCCCTAACTTACTGGGTTTCGACTTTTCTCGTTCACCCTAAATAACCGAACATCCTTTTAAAAAGTTAAAATACATGAATTTTAAGTAAAGGCAAGCTCATTCTCAAAGTTCGAGATGTCGTATCCTAACTTACTGAACGTGACATTTTATTACTTCGAGACGAGAAGGTCTTTAATATTCGAGTAATTTTTAAAAAAATAGGGATCGTATTTTAAAGTTTTTAAAGTTTTCAATTTTCGACACTAAGACACTAATTAATCAACTAGGTACCAATTTTTAGGCGTTACGAGGGTGGTAATCCTTCCTCGTGCATAACCGACTCCTGAACCCGTCTTTCTGAATTTCGTGGACCAAAATCGTTGTTTAAATAAATCAAACCATTTATTAAAAACAACCACTTTTACTAGGTAACCCGATCACACCTCATAACTAGGGACTTAAAAAGAGAGTCAAGCCACAAGTTGATTAACTATTGTCTTTTTGTCGAAAATTGAAAACTTGGCTTAAATATACGGTCCTTTCGTTGCGTTTTATCCGTCTTTGTTACGATCTTCATGGTTTATAATTGCTATGTTGGTTTAAATTTTGGTATCTTTTTGCACATGGCATTGCATGATCGGTTGATCTTACCCTTTTAAGTGGGAGTGAGAAACTATTCCTTCGTGAGGTTTTCACCTCCGTGTAGGATAGTGGATCGCTTTCGGGATACATCCGTACCTATGTCTTCGCGAGATTTTCATCTCCATGCAGCCATAGGGAAATGTATTCCCCTGAACTGAACTCGGTCCATATGAACCTATAATGGGTGAGGATCAAGAAATCTGCTGGTTCAGGTACCTTTACTTTAGAACCGAACTGCATATAGTGACCCGTAGGAACCCGCCTTAGGTAAAGTTGCACCAAACCCTAGTGGTTACCTGAGCAAGTGCTATATTTATTATTCCTCGTTTGCTTTAAATTATGTATGAAATACTGTAACGCCTCAATTTTCGGGATTTTTGGGATTTCTGTAATTTCCAATGAATTTTAGAAATACTATATTTTGACTGTCTGGTGTGGGTCTGAGTATGTTAGTGGGCCTTTAAAAGGCCCAAGATTAAATTTAATTCGAGGCAATTCCTGAATTTTTTATTTTGGAGAGAGAGGGTTCTAACGGTATGGGCTTTTAAAATTTAGGTGGTAAAATAGGACACAAAAAAATCTGTGGTAAAGTGGCATGTGGCGCCACCTAGGTGTTTGGGGAGTGACGTGTGGATGTTTAGGGGGAGCCAGAGTTCAAGTCACAAGGTAAGTGTGTTGTTACTTTTATTTTTTTGTGTGCATGTACCGGGCATGTGATAGAGCTTAAGTGGAAATTCGGGTAGGGCTCTAGGAAGGTTGGGCCGTGGGTCTGAATGGCCATTAGGGCAAGCTTTATTTTCTTTTTGTTTTGCCGAATTAGGGTTAGCCAATTAGATCCTTCCTTTCATTCTATTCTCTTCTCAAGATCTCAAAAAGTCAAAAACATAAAGTTAGATCTCCGAAAGTGCAATTCTTCCTTCTCTCTCTCTCTTCTTCTATTTTATTTTCTCCTTCTTTTCTTCTCCGTCAAACATTACTACCATTCTACTCATCTCCTCTTTCATTCCCATTCTTTTCTAAACCTCTATAGCCGATTGCCAGAAAAGCTGAAATCTCAAAAGTTATTTCTTATGCCAATTTCTTCTAGCCAAAATCCTTCTGTTTTCTTCATCTCTTTTGGCCAATTTTCACATCCTCTAAACCTCAACCCCTGTTGGCAATACCACTGCAAAACCACCATACCAAATCATCTTCCTCTTCACAGTTCCGAAAGCCGAAAACACCATAGTTTTTAGGGTCATATAGCTGAATCTTTAGATCTCTAAGATTCGATTTATGCTAGTGTTTAAGGGCTGGATCTGCATCAAATCTGAGTAGAAACTGAAGTGGAACCGTTTTGGTTGAAAGAACCTGTGGTAAGTATTCAGATCTATTCTTTATTTCGGGTTTTAGAAAAGCCGAAATCCCTAAAGGCATAAGGAGGCTGTCGAATGGAGCTTAAGGTTCTAAGGGTTGTAACAATTGATTTACTTTGGTGTTAGTGTGATTTAGAGGCTGTTGATCGAAGGCTTGGGCAAGTGGAACGACTAGATCGAGATCTAGTCACTAGTTTTGGCAAATGTAGGATCTCAAGGGCCATATGTATTGATGGCCGATTATGGTAAGTAAGTTTATGATGTTTACCATTATACTTTGGATCTGATATGTTTAGTGACCGATTGTAGGATATCGTGGGAGATTTCGGTAGTAGTTGTCTCAAATCAGGTAAACAACACCCACTAGTAGACTAGATCGGCAAAAGCCGAAAAGTCGAAATGCTGAAAAGAGGCATTTCGAGAACTTGCGAGCATGCGAGCGCTCGTCGGATTGTTTGTATTGATAATTTTGGTAACTTCAATGATAAGATTGCAAAGTGCACAATTTTGTGGACCTCGGTGAATTTGGGCTTCGATGGGCCGAAATTAGGTAATGGGCAACGGGCCTATTTAGGTAAAAACGTCCGGTAAGTATTCTGAAGACATGTTAATAACTGTAATGAGCATGAAACCCTAAAAAGACTGATAAAATTACTAAAATACCTCTATAAGGTAGAATTAACGAATACCCCTAAAGGGGTAAGTTTACAATTACACCCCTCGAGTGTAAGTAATTGTTCTTACCCTATAATCTGACTATCTTTTTGAAGAATGCCTTGTTAATTATATATATATATTCTGCATACATGTCATACTGCATGGGGTTGGGTTTTGTTATGGAGGAAGAACCCGTTCTGGTGGCTGTGCCACATATTCTGATATAAGCAGCTTTGCTGCGGATTATAGTTAGTGCCGCAACTGGTGCTAACACTGTAAGTATAGGGATGGCGTGGGTGATTTATTCCCCACAAGAAGTTTAGGGATGGACTGAGGCAAGTGTAGGGTTGGATGGGGTTATCATGTATTAATCATATGAGACTGTTTTGTTATGGGCCAATTGTATTGAAATGGGCCCAACTGTGTTAATATGGTCAAGGCCCAACATATCTCGACTTGTAATAGGGCTACGGCCCAGATTGACACTGATATGGGCTGGGCCTAGTATACTCTGATACTGTAAGGGGCTATGGCCCAGATTAATATTGATATGGGCTAAGGCCCGCTTAACTCGATTGAATAGGGCTTAGGCCCAGTAGAGCTTGAACTGATTTAGGCTCTAGTTGGGTTTACTTTACACACTGAGTTTTCCAAACCCACCCCCTTTTTCCCATCTTTGTAGGTGAGCCTTAGATCAGTGGACTTGGAGTTGGAGGGATTCAGAGTGGCCATGTGGACTGTTTAAAATAAGTGTTTATACCTTCATTTTTATTTTAGATTATTTCCTTTATGTTTTTGGGTTTTAATTTTTAATAAGGCCGCTTTAATTATTTTTAACTGTTTGAAATTGAATAGCTTTAGGGCGTATTTTAAAAAGGTTACTTGATTTCAAAATATCGCGATAACAAAGCAAGGCTTCCACAAAGAAAAAGTTTTCAAAATTAATAACCTTTTCAAATGGTTTTAAACGAATTGGTTTTCCCTGAACAATCACTCAGTTAAAGTGTGGCAATGGTTGTGTGCATGTCTAGGATTGGATCCGTGAAGAGCTGGGTACTTAAGCAGTCTAATTGACTCACCTCATCTTTTCTGGCATCCTACCTGGTGCACAGCTTCCATTCACTTTAATCTTTAACGAAGATATTCTTTAAACACTAAGAAAGACTTTAGATAAAACATGACTTTTCTAGTAACGCTTCAATGTAACACGCCGGATTTAGTCGTAACGTCTGGGCCGAGTTTAGGGTGTTACATTTAGTGGTATCAGAGCCCGATTGTAATAACTCGACTGTGGATCAGGGTCCAAAATTTTTTTCGAAAAACTATGCTAAACTTAGGCCCAAGAAGGGTATTTTGGAAACGATTTTGGAAAATTCATTTCAAAGATATTTTACAAGGTATACATGTTTTAAGGTTCAATCTTAAAATGGTTTAAGTTTTTCTAGGTTTCTGAAATTTGATAACCGAAGAAGTGGCACACTGAATCCCCAGCACCAAGTCTGTAAGTATTTTTATTTTGTACTGTACTGAAATATTGTTATACTACATAGATAGTACTGAGACCCTACTATGATTCTGTAGTTAGGGTAATACTGAAACTGTAGAAACTGAGACAGTAGGGAAAACAGAAAACTTTAGAAGACTGAAACTGTAGCTAGGATACGATACTGCGAAAACAAGAACTTTGAAATACTCTTTATGCATAGGATATCTGTATAAATACTGAAATTTTTGAATCGAGATCTTGGTAGTTATTGTTATGCATGTTAATAATATAGAGTGTTGATATAGATTCTGAGGGTAAGCGAAGTCTGCCAACTTCAAGTAGCGGTAACTCGGAGCTTGGGACTGAGGCAGTGGCCGAGTTAGTAAGGAAAGTGGTAGAAGAAGTATTGGAGACCAAGGTTAAGGAAATTAGGGAAACGCTTCAAGCAGGGTGTTTGGAGTGTAAGAAGAGGAAGGATTCTAGTTCTCAGAAGACCGAGCCTCGTTCTGTGAAACATGTTAAAACACGACCAAACTTTCCAACCTGCAAGAACTGCAACAGGCGTCATCCAGGTGAATGCCATAGTAAGACAGGAGCATGATTTAGATGTGGGTCCAAGGAGCATCGAGCTCAGGATTGCCAAGCTTATTCTATTTAAGTGTGTGTTACGAGTTGCATGCGTGCTTGATAAATGTTTCTTTACTTTGGTAATTAGATGTTCTGGGTCGTACTAAGAATTATTTTTAATCAGAGTGTGCAGTGAAAGCATAGTGGTTTGACTTGAGTAATACGGTTAGTTGATAGTTTGAAATTTCGAGAACGAAATTTCTTTCAGGAGGGTAGAGTTGTAACGCCCCAATTTTCAGGATTTTTGGGATTTTTGTAATTTCCAATGAATTTTAGAAATACTGTGTTTTGACTGTCTGGTGTGGGTCTGAGTATGTTAGTAGGCCTTTAAAAGGCCCAAGAGTAAATTTAATTCGAGGCAATTCCTGAATTTCTAATTTTGGAGAGAGAGGGTTCTAACGATATGGGCTTTTAAAATTTAGGTCGTAAAATAGGACACAAAAAGATCTGTGGTAAAGTGGCATGTGGCGCCACCTAGGTGTTTAGGGAGTGACGTATGGATGTTTAGGAGGAGCCAGAGTTCAAGTCACAAGGTAAGCGTGTTGTTACTTTTATTTTTTTTGTGCATGTGCCGAGCATGTGATAGAGCTTAAGTGGACATTCGGCTAGGGCTCTAGGAAGGTTGGGCCGTGGGTCTGAATGGCCATTAGAGCAAGCTTTATTTTCTTTTTGTTTTACCGAATTAGGGTTAGCCACCTAGATCCTTCCCTTTCATTCTATTCTCTTCTCAGTATCTCAAAAAGCCGAAAAACGCAAAGTTAGATCTCTTGAGTGCTGAATTCTTCCTTCTCTTCTCCTCTCTTCTTCTATTTTCTTTTCCTCCTTCTTTTCTTCTCTGGCCGAAACATTACTACCATTCTACTCATCTCCTCTTTCATTCCCATTCTTTTCTAAACCTCTATAGCCGATTGCCATAAAAGCTGAAATCCCGAAAGTTATTTCTTGTGCCGATTTCTTCTAGCCAAAATCCTCCTATTTTCTTCATCTCTTTTGGCTGATTTTCACATCCTCTAAATCTCAACCCCTATCGGCAATACCACTGCAAAACCACCATACCAAATCATCTTCCTCTTCACAGTTCCAAAAGCTGAAAACACCATAGTTTTTAGGGTCATATAGCCGAATCTTTAGATCTCTAAGATTCGATTTATGCTAGTGTTTAAGGGCTGGATCTGCATCAAATCTGAGTAGAAACTAAATTGGAATCATTGTGGTTGAAAGAACCTATGGTAAGTATTCAGATCTATTCTTTATTTCGAGTTTTAGAAAAGCTGAAATCCCTAAAGGCATAGGGAGGCTGTCGAATGGAGCTTAAGGATCTAAGGGTTGTAACAATTGATTTACTTTGGTGTTAGTGTGATCTAGAGGCTGTTGATCGAAGGCTTGGACAAGTGGAATGACTAGATCGAGATCTAGTCACTAGTTTTGGCAAATGTAGGATCTCCAGGGCCATATGTATTGATGGCCGATTATGGTAAGTAAGTTTATGATGTTTACCATTATACTTTGGATCTGATATGTCTAGTGACCATTTGTAGGATATCATGGGAGATTTTGGTAGCAGTTTTCGCAAATCAGGTGTGTAAACGACACCCACTAGTAGAATAGATCGGCAAAAGCCGAAAAGCTGAAATGTCGAAAAGCCGGTATTTCGAGAACTTGAGAGCGTGCAAGTGCTCGTTGGATTGTTTGTATTGATAATTTTGGTAACTTCAATGGTAAGATTGGAAAGTGGGCAATTTCGTGCACCTTGGTGGATTTGGGCTTCAATGGGTCGAAATTGGGTAATGGGCAACGGGCCTATTTAGGTAAAAACATCTGGTAAGTATTCTGAAGACACGTTAATAACTGTAATGAGCATGAAACCCTAAAAAGACTGATAAAATTACTGAAATACATCTGTAAGGTAGAATTACCATAATACCCCTAAAGGGGTAAGTTTACGATTACTCCCTTCGAGGGTAAAAAACTGTTCTTACCCTATAATCTGACTGTCTTTCTGAAGCATTCCTTGTTAATTATATATATATATATATATTCTGCATACATGTCATACTGCATGGGGTTGGGTTTTGTTATGGAGGAAGAACCCGTACTAGTGGCTGTGCCACATATTCTGATATAAGCAGCTTTGCTGCGGATTATAGTTAGTGCCGTAACCGGTGCTAACACTGTAAGTATAGGGATGGCGTGGGTGATTTATTCCCCACAGAAAGTGTAAGGATGGATGGAGGCAAGTGCAGGGTTGGATGGGGTTATCATGCATTAATCATATGAGACTATTTTGTTATGGGCCAACTGTATTGAAATGGGCCCAACTGTGTTAATATGGGTAAGGCGCAACATATCTCGACTTGTAATAGGGCTACGACCCAGATTGACACTGATATGGGCTAGGCCCAGTATACTCTGATGCTGTAAGGGGCTATGGCCCAGATTAATATTGATATGGGCTAAGGCCCAATTAACTATGATTTCTGAATAAGGCTTAGGCCCAATAGAGCTTGAACTGATGTAGGCTCTAGTTGGGTTTACGTTACACACTGAGTTTTCCAAACTCACCCCCTTTTTCCCATCTTTGTAGGTGAGCCTTAGATCGGTGGACTTGGAGCTGGAGGGATTCAGAGTGGCCATGTGGACTGTTTAAAATAAGTGTTTATACCTTCACTTTTATTTTAGATTATTTCCTTTATGTTTTCGGGTTTTAATTTTTAATAAGGCCGCTTTAATTATTTTTAACTGTTTGAAATTGAATAGCTCTAGGGTGCGTTTTAAAAAGGCTATTTGATTTCAAAATATCGCGATAACAAAGCAAGGCTTCCGCAACGAAAACATTTTCAAAATTAATAACCTTTTCAAATGGTTTTAAACGAATTGGTTTTCCCTAAACAATTGCTCAGTTAAAGTGTGACAATGGTTGTGTGCATGTCTAGGATTGGATCCGTGAAGAGCTGGTTACTTAAGCAGTCTAATTGACTCACCTCCTCTTTTCTGGCATCCTACCTGGTGCACAGCTTCCATTCACTTTAATATTTAATAAAGATATTCTTTAAACACTAAGAAATACTTTAGATAAAACATGACTTTTCTAGTAACGCTTCAATGTGACACGCCGGATTCGGTCGTAACATCTGGGTCGGGTTTGAGGTGTTACAAATACTGGCTTGCCTTGTTTTACTTTGATTGTATTTGCATGGCATTTTATCACAAAAGGTGTTGATTCACATTCGGTTGCTAAATAGATAACTTATCATGGAAAAGGAGTTTTTTTATAAAGTGGAGGACAATGTGGCTGTCCGAATATGTGCTGAGACAACACAGCAAGAGAAAGGTGATAGTCTTACTGAAGGGTACGTGTCAAAGTTGTGGGATTTTACTCGGATCAACGTAACCTAGAATAATCTCCAAGAGATGAAAGAAATTTTGGGTCAGTGGGATGACGAGATCAAACAGCTATTCTATTGTCATTATGGTGATTTACCTTATCTGCTCGATGTCAAGGTAGACGAACAACTATTTCGAGCCCTTTCCCAGTATTGGAATTCTACTTACAGTTGCTTCACTTTCGGGAAGGTAGATTTGGTACCTACTATAGAAGAGTACACGGCCTTGCTTTGTTGCCCGAAGTTTCAGGTTGACAGAATTTATTCCGGAGCTGCCAACGTCCCAGCATTCTCAAAAAGGCTGATGAACATCACAGGGATGAGCGAACAATGGGTTACAACCTGGATCAAACAAAAAGGAGATTGTAAGTGCATTCTTTGGAGGAGTTTGAGAGGTTTAATCTTAGCGCATCCCGATGTGAAGAAGAGGAAAGATGTCTTTGCTTTGAGCATTTATGGACTGGTTATCTTCCCCAAAGCTTTGGGACATGTGGACGAGGTGATTTTCGATCTTTTTGACAGGCTTAGTAAAGGGGCCACACCTGTACCTGCGATCTTGGCCGAAACTTTCAGATCATTGAATGCTTGTTGAAGAGTGGGTGAAGGGAGATTTATTGGATGCCCACAGCTTTTGCTATCTTGGTTTCACAACCATTTTTGAAAAGTGGAAAAGGTCTCGTATCGCATCTTCTCCAAAAACTACTCTCCACTGAAAGAGTTAGTGGCTATGGCACGACGAGATGATATTATAGAGGAAAATTGGATGATGGTTCTTCAGAATTTGCATGAGGAAGACATCGAATGGATAGCTCCGTGGATGGTTCTTGATGAAATATTATATCGACGTGGAGATTTTGATTGGGTTCCCTTGTTAGGAATATGGGGACCTGTCGGGTATGCTCCTCTGATTGTGCTAAGA
Source organism: Gossypium arboreum (assembly GCF_025698485.1). Taxonomy (NCBI): domain Eukaryota; kingdom Viridiplantae; phylum Streptophyta; class Magnoliopsida; order Malvales; family Malvaceae; genus Gossypium; species Gossypium arboreum. Next base: position 137,462,808 of record NC_069075.1, read on the forward strand.
CAATACTGATCAAGACAGTTTACGCCACCAACATACGGGTTAGCTCAGTGCGAGTTTGTATATATGGGGAATAATTACAAAAAGAAAGTTCATGAGATATCGAATGCCTGGAGCTAGACTCATAGAATGAAAAAGTTTGTAACCAAACCTATGACTACCCCTGAGTATGACTGGTGGAGGGATTAAAGGATCAACGACAACATCCCTATGTCATATCAAGAAAACACCCGATCAATGGAAGAACACTTGAAAGTAATCCCATCTGAGCTAAAGATCATCAAACAAGATTTCGAGAGAAAGAGTCTGGAACTAGAAAAAAGGATTGAATAATTGGAGGAAGAAAAAAAATGCAGCTGGGGTTAGATATCGTTGTTCGGAAACTAGAAGTGAAAAGAATCAGAAAAGGAAAAAAACAAGGCTGAAGAGGATTTGGACAGTTTGAAAACAAACTACAAGAAGCTGCGAAGGTCAATGAGAACCGCCGAGTTAGGAAAAATGGCTAAACAATGGCGACAGGAAGTTAAAGAAGAGAAAAGTAAAGCCAGCCAATGGGAAAAAAATTCCGAGATGCTCAAGCTCGAGAAGGTGCTCTGAAAAGAAGTTTGGTAGAAAGCCAAAATGAGAATGAGGGATTAAAGATTCGGGTGTCAGAGTTAGAAAGGTTCTTGTATCAGTATCATACTCGTAACTCTGTAATCGAGTTGAAGGGTAGTCAGAGCAGAATCAAAGAGTTAAAAGAGAAGATAGAAGAACTTAAAGCAACGTTAAAGAATCGTGAACTTCAGATGGAACTCCTTGAGGTAAATAACGAACGATGGAAGGAGCAACTTCACCAATCTCAAGATCAGGTCAGGAACAGCGATTACGACATGGGCGAAGCTTTGACTCAAGTGCGAGAAGTGGCCGATCACTTACAAACATTAGCAGTCTAGGCCGACGTGCTGAGTTTAAAATATGAGTCAGAATTGGACCGAGGCCGAGAGCTAGCTTGGCTTTTTAGGCAGGTCAATGCCTTAAGTATTAGGGCCAAGCTTTATATGTAATCTGTTTTATGTAAAGAAACTTATTTTCTAGAAAAGTTACTCTAATGAAATTGAATCAGAATCAACGCCTTTTTTGCATTCATTGCATTCATGCATCAGAATTGCATCATACGCACTAAAACTCACAAAAAAAACCTAAAAATCATGGCAGTTACCTTGGAACATCATTACGATACAAGAGGAAAAGCAAAAGCAATGGACTAAAGGTTAGAGAGATTGGAACAAGTGCAAAAAGAGATGCAGGATCAACTATAAACACGTATGCAAGAACAGCTGGCCAAAATCCAGCAAGATGTGAGGGACCAGATGCTAGAGTCCCAAAGAAGTATGATGGATCAATTAACACGACTACTGGCTGGAGGATTAAAAAAAGGGAAAAGCCCCATGATCAATACGGGAGATGATAATGAAGATCCTATCTACCCTCTGGGTTTTGCCCCAACGAACGTTCAAACACAACCTGATATGTACCCAAGAAGGCCATCGGTCACAATTAGGCCCCAACCATTTCAGGCTAGTGTTTCGATGCCGATGAACTATCAGGCTGGCTTGGGCTCCAATCCGAGGGATAACCCGACTAATCTTGTTGTTCCCGATCTCGACGAAGTGATAGAAATAAAAAAGATAAGGGTAAAGCTCTCGAAAAAACTCAAAGAACGGTGTAGATGGTTAGAAGAAAATTTTAAAAAAATGAAAAACACCGATTATCGTGATGGAATCGATGCTAAGGAATTAAGTTTGGTTCTGGACTTGGTGCTTCCTCCCAAGTTCAAAACTCTGGAATTTGAGAAGTAGAATGGGGCTAGCTCTCCTGAAGCTCACATCACTATGTTCTACAGATGAATGGCAGGCCATGTCAATAATGACCAACTATTGATTCACTGTTCAAGAAAGTCTGGTTGGAGCAGTTTCTAAATGGTACAACCAACTGAGTCGTATCTAGAACAATTTATGGAAGGATCTCGCAAAAGATTTCATGAAGCAGTACAGTCATGTGGCAGACATAGCCCTTGATAGAATCACTTTACAGAACATGGAGAAAAAGCATAATGAAAGCTTTAGGCAATATGCCCAACAATAAAGAGAGGTGGCCACACAAATCCAATCAGCTCTGCTATAAAAGGAAACCACTATGCTCTTCATTAATACCCTGAAGGCGCCTTTTATTAATCATATGCTGGGTAGCGCAACCAAGAGTTTTTTAGACATAATGATGCCTGGAGAAATGATAGAAAATGCGATAAAGTGCGAGAAAATAGAGTCTGGAGAAAATGCCAAAAGGTCTACACCGAGAAAGAAAAAGCACGAGGTAAATAATGTGAGCACATATTAGAAATCGATCACCGTAAGCCAACCAAGGTCGACAACCACTGGTCAGCAAGGCCTATCCAGACAAGAGCCCAACACAAAGTAAAATAGGGAGAAACTCCAATTTATGCCCATCTCAATGACGTATAAAGAGTTATATCAAAGTTTATTTGATGCACATGTTGTGTCCCTCTTCTATCTAAAGCCAATGCAACCCCCATACCCCAAATGGTATGACACAAACGCCCAATGTGAATACCATGCGAGAGCCACAGGACACTCGATAGAAAACTGTACCACTTTCAAGAAATTGGTTGAAAGACTTATCAATATGGGCATCGTGAAATTTGATGATACATCTAGTGTAGAGAATCCATTACCTAACCATGGGGATAAGGGGATAAATGCTATAATCGAGAGTTCGGAGAAAAAAATTAAGATGAATATCGCAGAAGTGAATACCCCACTGAAAGAAGTATGGAAAAAAATGGTGGAAAGAGGGTTGATAACACAGAATTCAAAGGTCAAACCCCGAGAAGCAAAGAATTATTGCGGGTTCCATAATCAAGTGGATCATGAGATTCAGAAATGCAGCGAATTCAGGACTCTAGTACAAGGATTGATGGATAATAAGGAGCTAGAATTCTTCGAGTATGTCGGGAGCCCAGAAGGAACAGATCTGTGCCTCAGAAGAGAGGTTGACAAAGAATATTTACAAAGTCAACCACCCAGTGGTTATCATATCATGTCCGAGAATTAATGAAGTCGGGCCACAAGTTGCACCAAAGGTCGTAGTCCAGAAGCCCGTTGCTTTCCCTTATAAAGATAGCAAAAGGGTACTGTGGAACTATAACTGCAATGTGACAATCCGGAGAGGCAAAATTTCAGCTAATGCATCAAAGGAAGGTCAAGACATGGGTTTCTAGACGCGCAGCAGAAGGCGTTATGATACCCCAAATACAAAAGTTGAGCATGTTAAAGGAAAATCATTAGCAATTGAGTAAAAGAAAGAGAAGCCGACAAGACTTGAACCGACTGTTAATGAATCAGTGATGGAAAAAGAAGCCGAGGAATTCTTCAAATTTCTAAAACACAGCGAGTATAGTGTCGTGGAACAGTTGCACAAACAGCCAGCTTGTATATCAGTACTGGCATTACTCTTAAGCTCAGAAACCTATCATAGTGCATTGATGAAGGTGCTGAATGAAACTTATGTTGCTAATGATATTTCGGTAAACAAGCTGGACCACTTAGTCAACAATATAAGTGCCGACAACTTCATATTCTTTAATGATGATGAAATACCGCCAGGAGGCAGAGGATCCACTAAGGCTTTGCACATCACGACTCGCTGTAAGGGGTATACATTACCGGGGGTATTGATTGACAATGGATCGGCCGTAAATGTTCTACCATTATCTACACTGAACAGACTGCTTGTAGATGGTTTTCACATGAAAGCCTGCCAAAACATAGTGAGGGCATTCGATGGAACAGAAAAGAAGGTAATGGGCAGAATCGAAATACCCCTTCTAATCTGTCCGAGCACGTACGAGGTAGATTTCCTAGTCATGGACATCAAGCCTTCATATAATTGCCTATTGGGGAGGCCATGGATACACTCAGCAGGGGCAGTCCCTTCGTCGCTACACCAAAAGTTGAAATTGGTAACCGAAGGTCGGTTGGTAACGATAAATGCCGAAGAGGACATCATCGCAGCAGTAACCAGTGACACACCATATCTAGAGGCAAATGATGAAGTAATCGGATATTCCTTTCGGTCTTTAGAGTTTGTGAATGCAACATTCATTACCGAAGGGAATAAGATTCCAATGCCCAGGTTATCTAAGACTACAAGAATGGGCCTACGGCTAACTGTTGAAAAAGGGCCCTACCGGGAAGAGGACTAGGAAGATACCTCTAAGGAAGGATTAAGACACCCATAATGAAGGACAAACAAAATTGATTCAGCTTAGGATTTAAGCCAGATACGAAACAAAGAAAGAAAGAGCTGGAGAAAAAGCAAGAGAGAAGGAGAGCGCGATTGATTGGGGAGGAGATCGAATGGAAACCAATGATCTTTCCCCATATATCAAAGACTTTTGTGTCTGGAGGAATAATTCACCCTGAACGGGGGACGTCAAAAAAAAACTACTGAAGAAATGTTGGAAAATTAAGACATCAACGCCACATACGAAGAAGGAACTAGAGTAGAGAATTTGTCGGGCATTCGCCCTTATGAGCCGGAAAGTGTTCTAAATAATTAGACTGCGGAAGAGATTCCTGTAGTCTTTAGAATTAACACAGAGTAATGTCTAAAACACACTTATTACTCTAGGCCTAGCAGTAATAAGAGTCTTTTTGTGAAATAGGCTTATGTTCAAAATCGTTATTTCAATGAAATGCATCATTTTGTCTTATTCCGTGCAAATAATCTTTTACTCTTTCATTCATAATCATACCATACATATCATTATTCTTAGATTGTCTTGTTCTTTGTATCTTTTTTCACACCTACAACAGGTCTCCAGATATCAACGATATGAGTGACGTTGCTACTAACTTAGAGTCTCCTTTTGAGCGGGATATGTGTCTAGAGGGATCTCAGGACTTTGAAGATGACAGAGACTGTAACTTATCTCCTAATTTGTTAAGGATGGTAGAACAACAGGAGAAATAGATTCTACCTTACAAAGAGTCAGTAGAAGTCGTGAACTTGGGAGATGAACTACAAAAGAAAGAAGTAAAGATCGGAGCTTGCATTACCACAGAGACAAAACGGGGCCTTATTGAGTTACTCCAAGAGTTCAAAGATGTCTTTGCATGGTCGTATCAAGATATGCCTGGGCTAAGTACTGATATTGTAGCACCCCAAACCCGGCCCAGAAGTTATGACCGGATCCGGCATGCCACATCAAAAACGTAAAAAAAAAAAAAATTTCCATTCTAAGTCCAGAAAATCGTACTTGATGTTCAAAAGATTAATTCATTAAAGGTTAAAGTGAATGGAAGCTATGCACCAGGTAGGAAACCGGAAAAGAGGTGGTGAGTCCATCGGACTGCTTAAGTACCAAGCTCCCTTTGGATCCAATCCTAGACATGCATACCGCAATTGCCATACCTTAATGTCATGGATATTTCTAGGAAAACCGATTTGATTAAGTCATTTTTAGGAAAAGTGATTAATTTTGGAAAAATACTTTCATTGCGGAAGCTTTGCTTGTTGTCGTGTTATTTTGAAATCAACTGTTGTTTTTGAAAACGCGCCCTAAAGCTATCCAGTTTCAACAGTTAAATATAAGTATTACCTATCTTAGTAATACATATTAAAACCATCAAAAATAATTAAGCGGCCTTATTACATTTAAAAGCCCAAAAACTTCAAACGTAAATAAAAGGATGTCCAGTTCACCAGAAGAAAATCAAACTTTCAGAACGGGTGGCCACTCCGAATTCCCTCACAACTCCAAGCCCACTATGGTTGGGGATTTTGCGTGGATGAAAATAAAAGGGGTGAGTTTGGGGAAACTCGGTGTGTAAGGAAAACCCATTCAAAGTCCAAGTCACTCAAGCCCATTGGGACTAAGCCCATTCGTAATAACAGTGGTCTGGGCCAAAGCCCTTTCAGATTACAATAAACCGGGCCTTAGCCCTTATTCAGATAAATGATGGCCCATAGGCCTATTTCAAAATACATGCAACATCAAGTAAACATATACAAGCCCATTTGGGTAACAGTGGTCTTGGGCGAGCCCTTTTCAGACATAATAACCGGGCCTTAGCCCCTTATTCAGATAACAGTATGGCCCATAGGCCCATTTCAAAATACATGCAACATCAAGAAGCATATGCAAGCCCATTTGGGAGACTACTCAACCCACCAACCACTACACTCCACCCGTACCAGCCATACACTCCATGTAGGAATAGCTCAACCCACCCAAAACAACACTCCACATTCTTGCAAAGATTGCTTTCAGTTATCAAAGAATTGAGGCAAAGCCTCCAATACATGGACAAGCCACTTTCAGTACTTCCTCCGTCAATATCCCAATCCCATACACCAGATAATAACAACATGGCATGCAGTAAATAACAACAGTCAAACATGCATTTAAGTCAATTTAACCCTAGGGGTATTTTAGTAATTTACCTCTTAGGGGTAAAATTGTAAATTTTCCACTTTTAAAGGTATTTCAGTAATTTATCTATTTTAGGGTTTTTCATGCATATTCTTACTTTTCACGTACTAATGAATCACTACCGAGGGTTCTTACTGAATTGGGCAGATTGGCCCATCATTCCAATTTTGGCCCATTAAGCCCAAAAATATCGAGGGCACGTAAATCATGCACTTTGCGGTCCAAACATTGCAGCTTACCAAAAACATTAATCGATTTACCTCACGAGCATTTGCACACTCAGTAAATCTACAAAATACCGGTTTTCGGCATTTCGACTTTTCGACTTTTGCCGATCTAGACTAAGAAAGAGGTGTTAGTTACACACATTTTTGCGACGATATCTTGTGAGATCCACACACGAACCGCCTACAATTGGATTACTAACACGTTAATCTAACTATTCAAATACAAACTACTATTAACCCCTTACAATACTCGGCCAAACACACCTACAGATCATAGTAAGCTTATAAGAAATCAATAAGCAACTCATTAACAAATTTTTGTCAATGTTTACCACATAATCATAATTTCACTGCAAGCTGTCTTCCTGAGCAACAGTCACTAAATCATTTATAACTGGAGCTACGAAACTCCACATCAAGTTCCGTTAATTTTCCCTGAAAATAGACTCATATATCTTCTATCCATAAAATTTTCAGAATTTTTGGTTTAGCCAATCAATACCAGAATTTTCTCAAAGTTTCCCATGTTTCACTATTTGACTAATCTGACCACCCTTCATTACGAATCAAATTTCTCATTGTAAAAAATTCGAAATATGTTCTTGTTTATTTCATTAGAAACTAGACTCAATAAGCTTTAATTACATAATTTATTCAGCTTCTAATTCATCTCCCACAATTTATGGTGATTTTCCAAAATCACGTTACTGCTGCTGTCCCAAGCAGATTTATTACCAAATCACTCTTTCATACACCTATCTTGCATGCATGTTATTTAAACATGTATATCACCAATCAATCATCACATATCTATGATTTTTACTTAAGCATAATCTCCATTTCATCATTTTAAAGCACCACATGTTAGCCGATTTTTCCCTTTAGCATCTAAGGCACATGCATGCTCATTTGTTTGGCTCAACTTCACATATCTTCCATTTTTCATCAAAAGAACATGAAACAACAACCATTTCCTTCATTTTAATTCATGACCAAATGCTCACAATACAACCAAAAACCAAAATATGCTTCAAGAGTTAAGGTAGAATCAAGAAGAACTCATGAACATCAAGATAGAAGCAAACTACCATGAACTTACCTTCAATTTTCTTCCCCAAGTGACCGAGCATTCAAGAGCTTTCTCCTCTCCTTTCTCTTCTCTAACTTTAGGCTATGATGAACAAAGATGGACAAAACTTTGTTCTTTTCACCCCTTTTTCTTTTAATAAAATTTCATATTTCATCCATTTAATTCTTTAATACAAAAGACATGAAATTCTTATCATGAAACATTTACCTAACCCATTATCATGAAACATTTACCTAACCCATTATCATGGAACATTTACCTAACCTATTATCATGGAACATTTACCTAACCTATTATCATGAAACATTTACCTAACCTATTATCAATTTGTATCAATTTGTACCATAAATTATGGATATCAAGTGTACATTTTGTCTACAACAACATGATGGTTGGCCACTTCATGTAAAATGGGAGGTTTATCATGCAAATCCTCCTATTTTGCACTCCTATTTATTTGGCCACTTCAATTTAGCCTATAGCATTTTCAAACATTTTCACATAGGTCCTATTTCATAATTTCACTCACAAATGACAAAATCAAAGCATGAAATTTTGTCAACATTCACAGAATTCCTGAAAATTGGGGCGTTACAGATATCGTGGTACACAGGCTCCCTATAAAAGAAGAATGCAAGCTAGTTCAACAAAAGCTCTGAAGGATGATGCCGATTGTTTTGTTGAAAATAAAAGAAGAGGTTAAGAAGCAATTCGATGTTGGTTTCTTACAAGTGGTTAAGTACTCAGAATGGGTAGCCAATAACGTCCTCGTCCCTAAAAAAGATGAAAAAGCACGGATGTGTGTAGACTATAGAGATTTGAACAAAGCTAGCTCGAAGGATAATTTCCCATTGCCCCATATTGACACCTTAGTGGACAACACGGCAGTTACTCACTGTTCTCCTTCATGGATGGTTTCTCAGGGTACAATCAGATAAAGATGCATCCTGAAAACATGAATAAGACCATATTTGTAACCATATGGGGAACCTTTTGCTATAAGGTGATTCCGTTTGGACTGAAAAATGCGGGAGCAACATATCAGAGAGCCATGGTAACCCTGTTCCATGATATGATGCACAAAGAAATTGAAGTCTATGTCGACGACATGATCACCAAATCCCGGACAGAAGAGGAGCATGTACAAGTCTTGAGGAAATTCCAGCTGAAACTCAATCTAGCAAAATGTACCTTCGGGGCCAGGTCAGGAAAACTGCTAAGATTCATAGTTAGTGAAAAAGGGATTGAGATTAACCCAGATAAAGTCAAAGCCATACAAGAGTTACCTTCACCGCGTACTCAAAAGGAAGTTCGAAGATTCCTAGGAAGACTAAATTACATCGCTCTGTTCATTTCACAACTAATCCAGAAATGCGACCCCATATTCCGTCTCCTTAAGAAACACAACCCTGGTGTTTGGGACGAGGAGTGCCAGAAGACTATTGACAAGGTTAAGCAATATTTGTCTAATGCCCTAGTGTTGACACCACCTAGTCCAGAAAAGCCACTAATACTGTATTTAGCGGTATTTAAAAATTCTATGGGATGTGTGCTTGGCCAACACGATGAGTCAGGAAGGAAAGAAAGAGCGATATATTACCTCAGTAAGAAGTTCACTGTGTGTGACACAAGATACTCGCTAATTGAAAAGTTGTGTTGTGCCTTAATCTGGACAACCCGAAGACTGAGACAATATATGTTGTACCACACAACTTGGCTGATCTCTAAAATGGATCCTCTGAAGTACTTGATGGAGTCGACTACTTTGAATGGGAGAATGGCCCGATGGAAAATCCTACTTTTCGAATTTGATATGGTCTATGTGAACCAGAAAGCTATAAAAAGGAGTGCAATAGCAGATTTTCTAGCCAGTAGAGCTCTAGAAGACTACGAGCCTCTGAATTTTGATTTCCCAAATGAAGATTTAATGTACGTGGCAACTACTGAAGAAGACTCTCATGAAGGTCATCCATGGAAGTTAAATTTCGACGGAGCATCAAATGCTGTGGGTAATGGAATTGGGGCAGTCTTGGCATCCCCAAATGGAAATCATTATCCCTTCACTAGTAAATTGGATTTTGATTGTACAAACAATATGGCTGAATACAAAGCATGTATCATGGGAATTCATGCAGCCATAGAACACAAGATTAAAGTGCTAGAGGTATATGGGGATTCTGCACTAGTGATCTATCAGCTTAAAGGTGAATAGGAGACAAGAGATCCTAAGTTAATTAATTATCTAAGTTTGGTCATTGAATTAATTAAAGAGTTTGATGACATTATCTTCTGCTACCTCCCGCGAGAATAAAATCAAATGGTTGATGCCTTAGCAACTTTAGCTTCCATAATCAAGGTGCACGAACAAGAGGATGTAAAACCTATCCAGATGAGTATCTTTGAGGCTCCAACTCATTGTTACAACATCAAGGAAAAAGAAGAAAAGGACGATCATCCTTGGTATCACGATATACTGAGACATGTGAAGAATCGTGAGTACCCCGACCAAGCTACTGAGAATGACAAAAGGATGTTGAAAAGACAGGCCAGTGATTATGTCCTAGATTGGGAGATTCTATACAAAAGAAGAAAGGATCAAGTGCTATTAAGATGTTTGGATGCTATAAAGGCTAAGAAAATCTTGGAAGAAGTCCATGAGGGCGTCTGTAGGACACACGCTAATGGCTTTACAATGGCCAGGCAAATTATGAGGTTTGGTTATTATTGGTCCACCATGGAAGGGGATTGTATTAACTACGCCAAAAGATGTCATAAGTGCCAAATCTATAGAGATAAGACTCATGTGCCTCCATCACCTCTGCATGTTATGACTTCTCCATAGCCTTTCTTTATGTGGGGCATGGATGTCATTGGGCTAATTTCACCAAAAGCTTCAAATGGGCATCGATTCATCTTTGTGGTCATCGACTACTTCACCAAGTGGGTAGAAGCCGCTTCATATGCCAATGTTACAAAATCGAAAGTTAGCAAGTTCCTAAAAAAGAAAATTATTTGTCGATTTGGAATGCTGGAAAGGATCATATCTGAGAATGCATTAAATTTGAACAACAGTACGATAGTAGAGGTCTGCAGTCAATTCAAGATCAGACACCACAACTCGTCACCGTATCACCCAAAAATGAATGGTGCAGTAAAAACAGCCAATAAGAATATTAAGAAGATTGTGGGGAAGATGACTAAAACTTATAGAGATTGTGGCATGAGAAACTACCATTCGCCCTTTATGCTTATCGAACGTCTGTCAGGACAACGCCTTTTTCATTGGTTTATGGAATGGAGGCAGTTTTACCCATTGAGGTCGAGATTCCTTCCTTAGAGTTTTGTCAGAAGTAAAGTTGGACGAGGCAAAATGGGTCCAATCCCAATACGATCAGTTGAATTTGATTGAAGAAAAAAGGCTAAGGGCTATCCATCATGGTCAAATGTACCAAAAAGGGATGATGCGAGCTTACAACAAAAAGGTTCTTCCCAGAGATTTACATGAGGGAGACCTAGTATTGAAAAAGATCCTGCCCATACAAAAGGATTTCAGAGGAAAATGGATGCCGAATTGGAAAGGACCTTATGTGGTAAAGAAGGCCTTTTCTGGAGGAGCGTTGATATTGACCGAAATGGATGGAAAGACTTTACCTAATCCTGTGAATTTAGATTCGGTTAAGAAATACTTCACCTACAAAAATGAGAGGCCAAGGTGAAAACTCGCAAAGAGCACCTTGAGACCAAAGGGATTTTGAATTGAAAACCCGTAAAGGGCGATTCAAATTTTGAAGATGGGGCATACGGTAGTCTAGCGATACCTGAATTAACAAGGAGGAGAGATGTTACATCTTGGGGCATCAATAAAATTATGCTAGATCCCCTAAATACATATTGAGCTCAAAAAAGGGTCATCAAGAAGTCTGTACAGAGAAGCTCATGCTGTGATATCTAGGGCACCTATTTTCCTTTTATTCATTTTGTATTCCACCAATGTTTGCTTTCTTAGATTAATCTATTCAAATATTATCTCTGATAAATTTCAGTCCCATCTATTATTACGATCTTTTTTCAAGCATTTTGCATTGAAATAATGATTATTGGACTAATAATACTTTCACAAAAGGAGTTCTGCATATTACTCTGAAAGTTTCTAAATAGTACAGGAACCTGAAACAGGACTCTTATTTAGAACTAACCAAACCTAAGGATTGGAAACATTTGAGAAAGAAGAGTTTAAATTGGGACTATCTCTTCGAATTTTCTGTCCAAGATCTAAGCTGAACAAAAAGACAGGATATACGTTAGTGATAAAGCCCTGATGAACAACGAGCAATGATAACTTAAGCCTTCTAAAAAGGATCATTCACATTTTTGAATTTATATATTATTCATAACACATCTAGTTAGGAGCATTGGATTCATTTCGATCATAGCATCCTAATTATTTGACATAAGCATCACATCTAGTTAGGAGCATTTGATTCATTTCGATCATAATATCCTAATTATTTGGCATAAGCATAGATACATGAAACCGATTCTACAGGTCATGTCCCTAGAAGACAGTGTAGCAACATCGGTGAATTCACGAGCCTTACCCCTAAGCAAGAGGGTGCAAATGAAAGATTCTGATATTATCTCCTAAGCAAAGTGAGAGCAAATCGAAGACGGTTAGCCTTAACCCCCTAAGCAGTAGGGTAACAGGCTAAAAATTACCGATCTTGTCTCCCTAAGTAGTAGTGGAGCAGATCGAAGACGGTGAGCCTTAACCCCCTAAGCAGTAAGCAGTAGGGTAACAGGCTAAAAATTACCGATCTTGTCTCCCTAAGTAGTAGTGGAGCAGATCGAAGACGGTGAGCCTTAACCCCCTAAGCAGTAGGATAATAGGCTGGAAATTTCAAATCTTATCTCCCTAAGCAGTAGTGGAGCAGATCAAAGATAGTAAGCCTTAAACCTCTAAGCAGTAGGGTAACAGGCTAAAAATTACCGATCTTGTCTCCCTAAGCAGTAGTAGAGCAGATCAAAGACGGTGAGCCTTAACCCCCTAAGTAGTAGGGTAATAGGCTGAAGATTACAGATCTTATCACCCTAAGCAGTAGGGGAAAAGATCGAAGAAGGTGAGCCTTAACCCCCTAAGTAGTAGGGTAATAGGCTAGAAATTACAGATCTTGTCTCCCCAAGTAGTAGCAGAGTAGATCGAAGATAGTAAGCCTTAACCCCCTAAGTAGTAGGGTAACAGGCTGGAAATTTCAGATCTTACCTCCCTAAGCAATAGTGGAGTAGATCAAATACGGTTAGCCTTAACTCCCTAAGCAGTAGGGTAACAGTCTGGAGATTACAGATCCTATCACCCTAAACAGTAAGGGAACAGATCGAAGACAGTGAGTATTATTTTTTTTACTATTATTTCTATTACTATTACTACTATTATTATACTGTTCTTATCACTATTATATTATTATTATTATAGTTTTGTTTATTACTCTTTAAATGCTCTCATTTTTGTTTTTATTCCTTACTTACATTATATATTATTTGTTTATTTATATATCCTTTTATATCATTTCAAACTTAAAAGAGATTTATTATTTATATTATCACCATTAATATTATTATCATTACTATTACTATCATTTTTTTAATAATTTTACATAATATTTATTTACTACTAGTTTTTTTTAATTTCAAATATTTTTAGCTTATTTATTCTTTTTAGCTTATTCGTTTTATCCATTTTTTTATTTTTGCTCTTATCACTATCATTCACATCTGCATCTATGTTTATTCTGTTATGCCTATCAATACCGAAATTTGTATTTGTTTATGCATTCTTTATTATCTCATTTTTTTTTACGAACTTATGTTATACTAACTTTTACCCAACCCAAAATTAATTCTTTTATAAAGGCAATGTTCTGTATTTAGAAATTCAAGAAAATCGTGCCCTAGCTTATTTGGTTTCGATTTTTCTCATTTAACCTAAATAACGGAACATTCTTTTGAATTGTAATACGAGTTTTGAATAAAATGCTTACTCTCGGAGATACGAGGTGTTGTGTCCTAACTTACTGGCTATGACATCTTGTTACTTCGAGATAAGAATTTTTGCAAATAAAGGCAATATTCAGTATTTGAAAATTCGAGAAAAATTGCCCTAACTTACTGGGTTTCGAATTTTCTCGTTCACCCTAAATAACCAAACATCCTTTTAAAAAGTTAAAATACATGAATTTCAAGTAAAGGCAAGTTCATTCTCAAAGTTTAAGATGTCGTATCCTAACTTACTGGACGTGACATTTTATTACTTCGAGACGGAAATGTCTTTAACATTCGAGTGATTTTTACAAAAAGAGGGATCGTATTTTAAAGTCTTTCAAGTTTTCAATTTTCGACACTAAGACACTAATTAATCAATTAGGTACCAATTTTTGGGCGTTACGAGGGTGATAATCCTTCCTCGTGCGTAACCGACTCTCAAACCCGTCTTTCTGAATTTCGTGGACCAAAATCGTTGTTTAAATAAATCAAACCATTTATTAAAAACAACCACTTTTACGAGGTGACCCGATCACACCTCATCAAAAAAGATTGGTGGCGACTCTCGTTTTTTTGTTTTCATTTTCAAAACCAAAGTCGATTTCCGTTTTTCAAAAAAAAAAGATAGTTTCGACAGTTAGAATTTAGGTTGGATAAGAAACTCAATTATTAAGGAAAAAAATTACAATTCCATAAATACATGTTAAGTTATTTTACTTGTAAATTTATTTACTTTTCTTATGATGGTGTGACTATTTCTATTTTTAACTAATAAAAGTCTAAAGTTAAACTCGATTCCTAAACACTAAAGGCAAAATTTAGACTTGTTTCAACAATAAAGACTAACAAATTACTAAAAATATATTTTGCAGTAGTTCAAATGATGATTATGAGATAGAGTTGCAATATCAACTTTAATCTTTCTCTGTTTTTCCACAAGTTGTTAATAGAATTTTCATTTGACACCTAAAGCACCCATGTTTAAACTCTCTCATTTTCCATCCCCTTCCTCCAATATATATATATATATATATATATATAAACCTTTATTTCTAAAAAGAAGAAAAATAATCAAGCTTTTGTTTTAAAAGATATCATAGCAGAGAGGTTGACAAAAGAAAATAAATAATTATGTTCACATTACCGTTCTTTTTATAAATGGCACTCTCTATTTGAAGTACTTATGTATAATTTGTGTAAATTATTCTTTGACTCATTGCCTTTTAATATTTTAAGTTATTACATGCATTTTTTTAAAATTATTATTTTAAATTTTTATATAATAAATATAAATTTGATTTTAAATAAATTCTTTCTTTATTTTGAATCTTTTACTTTTGAATTAAAATTTAAAGTTATAATATTAAAATTAATGAATATTAAATTGTTAAGTACAAAAGATAGTTTTTAAAAACACATATCAATAACATTTATTAAATTAAATTTATATTTTTCAAATACAATAAGAATTAATTACATTCCTTAATTAAAGTAGAGCAAAAATAACTAAAATTGCAAAAGAAATATCAAATATTGAAAATTTTAACATTAAAAAATCAATTAAACAATATATATAATATAACCTATAAGAAATGATTAATAATATTATTTAAATTATTATTTAATTTTTGTATTATTTTAATATTAAATATTTTTAAAATTAAGTAAAACGAATATAAATTATTCTAGATTAGATTAATGTTTTTAAATATATATTTTAATTACATCTCGTTTTCAATTTACTAATGATTTTTTTAAAAATCTTTAAAATTGTAAACAAAAACTAATATCATAAAAATTATTACAAAATAATATTTGCAATTGATTTTTGCATCACACAAAAAAATTAATATATAGTATAAATTAATTCCTTGAAAATAACCAAATAATTTTGACCCATTAATTAAAAATAAAATTAATGTTTCACAAAACAATTAAAATTAATTCAATTGTCAAAATTAATGACCCAGATCTTCTTATCCATATATCTTTTTTTTCTTTCTGTTGACATATTTATAACCATATATGTGATTTTGGCACCTGAATCATACAGGATTAAACATTGTCATCTATCTTCTCTTTCCAAGCCCATTCTTGATACTTTTGGGACCCTAGGTGAAACAATAAATCGAACCCTTTTAAAATATTATTGTTATACAATAAAATAAAATCACATACTAGTAAATTCATTAAAATAATATATTTTATTATATTAAGCAAATAAGATATTTTCTAACAAATTTTTTTTAAAAAAAATTCATTCAACCTACTCTTCTATCATCAAATTAAGAATGAAAAGATTACAAGAAAGAGGAGGAAGGGGGGAGAATTATACCTGCAACAATGGTAGATCAGACAGACCGCGGTTGGGGAACTCTCTATCTCTCAATTATAAAGTAAAAATTAATAACTTTAATTGATTGATGCTAATGACTGATGAATGATGTATTACTCAAATCAAATTTGGCCGTATTTAATTTGTAGAAAATTTCTCCCATTGCCATGGTTATGGAAAAATAGAGAAGATTGAATGCTAGTAACAGTTGATTTTTTTGAGGAAAATTGAAATTTTCAGTTTTAATGGTAGGAGTTGGAATTTGAGAATTAGATGAGGTTTGAAGAAGCCAAGGAGTTAAAGTATTTATGACTAAGAATAGAATATCCTAGGCATTTAATTATTTTATTTTAGTTTGAATTTTTTTTCGCACATGAACAGTTGAATAAATAATCTTTCTAGCCTTGGACCTTGGGCGATTGCACCTCAAAACAAACCCAAGGGTTGGCCTTGCCCTTTCCTCCAATATTGTATAGCTTTTTTTTTTCTTAAAAGAAGAAAAACGATTAAGCTTTTACCCTAAAAGATATCATACACACACTATAGCATAGAGGATAAAAAGAAAATAAATAATCATGTTCACATTACAGTTTTTTACACATATACTCTCTATTTGAAGTACTTATTTACAATTTTGATAAATTACTCTTTTAAGCCTTTGAACTTTTTAATTTTTTATATAATAAAAATAAAGTTGATTTTAAATAAATTGTTTCTTTATTTTAAATATTTTACTTAATTGTATTAAAATTTAATGTTATAATATTAAATTTAATGATTGTTAAACTTAAAATATATTTTTAATAACACATATTAATAACATTTATCAAATTAAAATTATATTTTCAAATACAATAAAATTTAATTACATTCATTGATTAAAGTAAAGTAAATATAAATATAAAATTACAAAAAAATTAATATTAACATTTTTAACATTAAAAAAAATAATTTAACAATATATATAAAATATGTTGTGCAAAGAGTAAAGTACAAAAAAACCAGATTAGGTTCAACTCCAAAGAAAGATTGTAGAGATCACAGACAGTCTCACTTAAAACCCAACCTCCTTGACAAAATCTCCCTCCAATGTAATTTAATAGCACAACATATCACTACAAATGTACCCTACAAAACATTGAAAGAAAAACAATAAGGAACACCAGAATTATAACAAGGTTCAGCAAATTACGTCTACATACACGGACACTACCAAATATATTTCACTGAAAAAGATACAAGTGAAAACTTACAAAAGGAAAAAATTGCCTTAGGAAGAAAATCACAAATTTTGGAGTGATCTAAAGGTGGAGATACTACCATTTTTTGGTGAAAAAAGACAATCAAACTATATTAAATAGTCATAATCGGAAAATTTGAAACTCTAGCAATCTTAACAAATGCTGCAATCTCTTTTGGAATTTTTGCAAATATTTGTAAAGCTGAATTTCTCTCTGAAGCCATTTTGGTTAGTCTATCTGCAACTTGATTTCTCTCTCTAGGAATATGCTTGATCTCCCATTGTTCCACAGTTTGTAAGATTGTATGAATCCTTCTAACCAAGGTCGAAGTTAATTCAATCATGGGAATGTCTTGAAGAGCTTTAACCACCTCCAAATTTTCTGTATGATTGAAAACTTTCTTGCATCCCTCTCTTTGAACTAAGATTAGGCCATCTAGAATTCCCCACAATTCAGCATCGAAAATTGAACAAAATCACAAACACCGATTGTATCCAACAATCCATTGCCCATCTTGCTTATACATTACCCTTCCGGCAACAGCCCACCCTACATTCAATTTAACAGTACCATCAATAAATAATGAATCCAATTACTTGTCAGACCAGGATTGCACTCCACAACCTTATAGTTTTAAATGTGGGATTGTGCTATTTCAATAAAATATAACCTATAAAAATTATTAAAATATTATTTAAATTATAATATATTGATATTAATATTCATAACATGATGATTATTTATTATTTAATATTAAATATTTTTAAATATATTTTGTAATTACATTTCCTTTTCAAGTTATGTTTTTTAAATAATCATTCAAAAAGTGTAAACAAAACTAACATCGTAAAAGAATATTACAAAAATAATATACACAATTGATTTTTCCTTCACACGGAATACAAACTAATATATAGTACAAATTAACTCCTTCAAAATACAAACTAATATATAGTACAAATACTCTTTCAAAACAATAAAAATTTAAACCAAGATTAATTGAGGTGTCTAAATTTAATGACCTGATTTTCTTAACTAGATATGTGTTTTTTTAACTAGATTTGTGAGAGTTAGATCAAATTAAAATTTGATGTATAAAATTGCACAAAATTAAAGTTTATGTATATAATTACATACTAAAACCAAAGTTAATATATAGTTTTGAGATTTATCCCAAAAAATTATAAGAAGAAATTTATTTTCCCCTAAATAAAAGTCTTAGCAAATTTTATGAATATTTATTCGATTTTGATTTATAGGATCAGATTGAAAATTGGCATTCACTAAGGAATATTTAATTAATTTTTTATTTATTTTACATTAATTTTTATTTTTATTCAATTAAAAATATTATTTTATGAAGACTTAATATATCATTTGGTATCCGGGTTTGACATTTGTTTTCTAATGTGGCACCTATGTTATTTTTGGTCCAATTTAGTACTTATATTTGACAAAAGTGTTATATATATATTGGTACTAAAAGTAACAATGTTAGCTTTTAGAATATTATTTTGATTTTAAAATTGATTTGATGAAAGTTAATTGCTAATATTATTAAGTGTGAATTTTTTATCATTTGTTTAATTGTGAATTTGTTTAATTTTGTGTTTAATTAATTTGTTAAATACATTTTGATGGATGTTGTTTAATTTAGGTTTTAGGATTAATTTGCTGAAAGTCAACTGCACATATTATTAACTAAATTATTATATTTCATCAAATCAACTCTAAAACTGAATTAAACACTAAAACTTAACATTGTTACCTTTAGGTACCAAAATGTTTAACTTTGGACAAATATAAGTACCATATTGGAAAAAAAAACATAGATATCAAATTTAAAAAAAAGTGTCAAGCTTAGGTACTAAATTATGCATTAGACCTTTAATGAATTTTACACGTAATCCTACGAACTACAATAATAATTAATTTATATTTGAACACTATAAATTATATAAATTTTGCAATTGGTTTGCACGAACACGTGTAATTTTAAGAACTACGAATGCATGATGTCAATAATTTCTATTTGAATCCTATAAATTAAATAAACTATAAGATTGATATTCACAAAAAAATGTAATATTAAGAACTGTAGAAGAATAAATGAAGATGATGGTTTGTATTTGAACTCTAAAAATCAAATCAATTATACGATCGATCTTCACAAACACGTGTAATATTGAGAACTACATATGAATAAATGATGACAATAATTTATATTTGAATTTTGTAGATTAAATAAATTATAATATTCATCTTTGCAAAGCACGTGTAATATTAATAACTGTACAAGAACAAATGAAGACTATGGCATGTATTCTAACACTAGAAATCAAATAAATTATAGGAACAATCTTAACAAATATGTGTAACATTAAAACACGTATGTGAATGAATGAATACGATAATTTATATATGAATCCCAAAATTAAATAAATTATAAAATTGTTCTTTCCAAAACATGTGCAATATTAAGAACAACATAAGATTTAATGAAGATTGGTTTTGATTTGGAAATCTAGGGTGATATTTATCATCTAATTCATATAAAAACATGTAATATTAAAACCGTAGACAAATAAATGAAGACTAGGGTTTGTAGTTTAACACTAAAACTCAAATCAATTGTCCGATCAATCTTCACTACTACGTGTAACGCAAAGAATTTCATATGATTGAATGAATATAATAATTTATATTTGAATCCCATAAATTAAATAAATTATAAGATTGTTCTTTTTAAACACATGCAATATCAAGAACAGCATAATAAATGTTTAATGAAGATCGAATTTTTATTTGAAAATCTAAGGTGACGTGTATCACTTAAGCCATTCGCACTATATATAATTAATATAACCAGTACTTATATAACCAATAAATATTACATGCAATAATAAAACACATTGTACTCCCAAGAAGATAACTCAAATTTCAAACAATGGAAACAATACTATTAAAAGAGGCATTAGACATAGGTTTATACTATAATCTTATCAGTTATCCAAATACTTAAAAAGAATGAAAAATTGAGTGGACCCAAGCAAAATTTGAACATGGGTAGATAAAATGTGAAACTTGCCATACATAGCAAACACTTAACAAGGCCTCATGTTCTATTTCTTCTATAAAAGCAAGGGATTTGCTCCTAATATTCTTCACTCCACTACTCACATGTGCCTAAGCCTCTCACTCTTCTCTTGTTTTTCATCCATGGATGCATTACCAGCTGTTAGAATTAAATGACCCGAATCCTTATTTAAATAAAATACAGTGGTAAAATAAAATAGAAGTAAAATCCATATAGAACTACACTTCTTTTATTTTATTTTAGAATAAGGTTTTTTAAACCTTATTAAACTCCATCTATTTTATATTGATTAGAATAAGGTGTTTCAATCTTACTAGAATATGACTTTACAAGCCTATAAATAGACATAGTCTATTCCTCTTGTAATTAAATTCGAATTCGACATAATGAATTTTCTTCTCCTCTGTTTGTGGTTTTTTCCCGAAAGGGTTTCCACGTAAAATCTGTTTTCTTTGTTTTATTTTATTTTTTACAAATTAGTATCAGAGCTTTCGGGTTATTCATCTCGATCACGGTAATGACGTCTTTGAAGTATGAAATTTCGCTGTTGGATTGCAACACCATATTTGCGTTGTGGCAGATTAAGATGCAAGCAGTTCTTGCGCAGATGGATTTGGAGGATGCCCTGCTAGGGATAGATAAGATGTCTTCAGCATTAACAGATGAAGAGAAGAAGTAGAAGGATCAAAAGGCATTAACACAATTACATCTGCATTTGTCCAACGAAATTTTACAGGATGTGATGAAGGAGAAGACCGCCGCTGCATTATGGAAGAGGCTGGAACAAATATGTATGTCGAAAACTCTAGCAAGCAAGTTGCATATGAAGCAGCGTCTTTATGCTCATTATTTGGAGGAAGGTGCGTCTATACACGAACACTTAACAGTTTTTAAAGATTCTCTCAAACTTAGAGGCCATGGAGGTTCAGTATGATAAGGAAGATCTAGGGTTGATTCTACTTTGTTCATTGCCCCTGTCTTATTTAACCTTTAGAGACACGATTTTATATAGCCGCGAGTCTTTCACAATTGATGAGGTTTATGATTCTTTGACTTCGTATGATAAGATGAAGCATCTTGTGATTAAACCCAACTATCAGGGAAAGGGTCTCATTGTTCGTGGGAGACAAGATCAGAATATTGATGATGATCATGAGAGGACACAGGAACAGAATCCTCGCGGTAAATATAAGGGTAGATCGAAGTCTTCAAACATAGGTAAAATTTATAACTTCTGCAAGAAGAAAGGGTACATTAAAGCTGAGTGCTATAAGCGTGAACTTCTAGTCGTTTCTGTCAACAATTCTAAAGTGAGCGAGGAGTGGATACTTGATTCAGGCTACACCTTCCACATGAGTCCTAATCAGGATTGGTTTACAACTTAGGAGACAGTGTCTGAAGGTGTTGTTTTGATGAATAATAATGCTTCATGTAAAATTGCAGGTGTTGGAACAATTAAAGTTAAGATGTTTGATGGAGTTGTCAGAACACTTAGTGACATACGACATGTTCCAAAATTGAAGAGAAATTTAATTTCGTTAAGTACTCTTGATTCAAAAGGGTACAGATACATAGCTGAAAGTGGAGTTTTAAAGATTTCCAAAGGTTCCCTTGTTATGATGAAAGGGCAAAGAAAGACTACCAAGTTATATGTTTTGCAGGGTTCTACTATTACTGGTGATGCAGCTGTCGCTTCCTCTTCCTTGTCAGATGATAGTATTACTAAACTTTGGCATATGCGTCTAGGACATATGAGTGAGAGTGGCATGGCAGAATTGAGCAAAAGAAGACTTTTTGATGGGCAAGGAATTTGCAAACTGAAGTCCAGTGAGCACTGTATTTTTGGGAAGCAAAAGAGAGTTCGATTCACCAGAGGAATCCATAACACAAAGGGAACGTTGGAGTATATTCATTCTGATCTGTGGGGGCCATCTAGAGTGCCTTCAAGAGGTGGAGCTAATTATATGCTAACTTTTATTGATGATTTTCCAAAAAAGTTTGGGCGTTCTTTTTGAAGAAGAAAAGATATGTGTTTTCGGCATTTAAGTCTTGGAAAATTATGATTGAAAAATAGACGAGAAAACAAATAAAATACCTCCGCACAGACAATGGCTTAGAGTTTTATTCTGATGAGTTTAATAGATTGTGCAAGTCAGAAGGGATCGAGAGACACTTGATAGTTTGTCATACTGTACAGCAAAACAGTGTTGCAGAACGAATGAATAGAACGATCATGGAGAAGGTTCGATGTATGTTGTCAAATGCCAACTTACCGAAGTCATTTTAGGCTGAAGTAGCCTCTACTGTATTTTTTTGATCAACCGGTCTCCATCCGTTGCCATTGAGAAAAAGACTCCACAAGAGGTATGGTCTGGTAATCCTGCTAATTATTCTGACTTAAAGATCTTTGAGTGTCCTGTGTATACTCATGTTGATAATGGAAAATTGGAACCGAGATCCATTAAATGTGTTTTTCTTGGTTATAAAGCTGGTGTAAAAGGGTAAAAGTTATGGTGTCTTGAAAATAGAAAAGTTGTGATTAGCAGAGATGTTGTTTTTGATGAAACTACTATGCTACCTAACTTATCTCTTAAAGACTCTTCCAATAAAGAAAATCAAAAGTAGGTGGAGCATCAAATTAATACAGAGTCGACTCCTCAAGGCAGTACAAAAATTGAGAATAGAGTTGCTTCTTCACCGCAATACTCTATCGCCAAAAACAGAACTAAAAGAGAAATTAAACCTCCAAAGAAGTATGCTGAAGCTGATCTAGTTGCTTATGTTTTAAATGTAGCTGAAGATATAGATGCGAATCAAGAGCCATCTAATTATTCTGAGGTGGTTAGCTGTGAAGACTCAGAAAAAGTGGATGTTTGCTATGCAAGAGGAGATGAAATCACTCCATAAAAACAGAACATGGAATCTTGTGAAACTTCCTAAAGGTAAAAGGTCTGTTCATTGTGAAACTTCCTATGGTTTGTTCACATCCAGATTTATCATATACAGTCAGTGCAGTTAGTAGATACATGGCAAATCCTGGTAAAGAACACTGGAAAGCAGTTCAGTGGATTTTAAGATACTTACGAGGTACTACTGATGTCTGCTTACAGTTTGGAAGAACTAGAGATGGAGTCATTGGATATATTGATGCTGATTTTGCTGAAGACCTTGATAGAAGAAGATCTCTTACAGGTTATGTCTTTACAATCGGAGGTTGTGCAATCAGTTGGAAAGCAACTTTGCAAACTACAGTCACTTTGCCTACCACTAAAGCTGAGTACATGGCGATTACTGAGGCTTGTAAAGAAGCTATTTGGTTGAAGGGACTCTTTAATGAACTCAATGAAAACCTTCAAATCAGTACAGTATTTTGTGACAGTCAGAGTGCAATCTTCCTTGCAAAAGATCAAATGTTTCATGAAAGAACAAAACACATTGATATTTGATATCATTTTGTTCGTGATATTATTGCTTGTGGTGATATTGTTGTGAGCAAAATTAGTACTCATGAAAATCCTGCAAATATGATGACTAAGTCACTTCCTATATATAAGTTTGAGTATTGCTTAGACTTGGTTGGTGTTCATTGTTGAAGTTAAACCCTTAAGAGGTTTTATGAAAGAGGTGGAGAACTTGTTCGTTGAGAGTTCGCGATGAAGAACTTGTTCATTGAGAATTCGTGTCAAGATGGAGATTGTTAGAATTAAATGACCTGAATCCTTATTTAAATAAAATACAATGGTAAAATAAAATAGAAGTAATTATATATAGAACTACACTTCTTTTATTTTATTTTAGAATAAGGTTTTTTAAACCTTATTAAACTCCATCTATTTTATATTGATTAGAATAATGTGTTTCAATCTTACTAGAATATAGCTTAACAAGTCTATAAATAGATATAGTCTATTCTTCTTACAATTAAATTTGAATTCGACATAGTGAATTTTTTTCTCCTCTGCCCTTGATTTTTTTCCTGAAAGGGTTTTCACGTAAAATCTGTGTTCTTTATTTTATTTTATTTTCACACCAGCCAATAGAAGGGAGGAGAATTCTCCTCATGAGCAGTAACAACGCTCAAACGCAAACCACATGCCTAGGCCTAACCTTAATGTGCTCTTTCCACAACCCCGACTCCCCATCAATAGGTATATCATAGACATATACATCCTGTTTTCTTCATATAACATTGTATTTGTAAATTCAAAAACATTAATATAATGTCGTGTAACCTAATAGTTGTAGGCCTGATGAAATTATTCTGGTCCCTAATAATTTTTTAGATCCATACTTAAACAGGTAGTACTGAATTCATACATATATATATGCTTTTATTTTTAAAGAAGCCCATTTTAGTTCTACTTTAATTTTTTTCTTTTACTGTGGTGGTTCAATGATGACAACATCAGTGATGATAGTGATAGTGAATATGAGAGTGATGAATATTTTGGGGATGAAGATTCTGAAGACAATGAACAAGAAGAGGTGGTGGATTATTAGTTTAATAATAACTCTATCAATTCAATAATCATCTTTTTCCTATTTTTTTTCAAATAGATATTATTTTAACTATGGTTTTACATGGTGCCATTTAGGTGAAATAGGAGATCAAGCTACTACAACTTCTGCTCTTTTTAAATTAGGAATTAACCAATATAATGATGCGGTTTATCTTGCAAATAGAGGTGATCATGGGTTAGGTTACCTGGCCCAGCCTGAAGGCCCGTCCGAAAAATGGGAGGGTTCGGGTAAAAATATAGGCCCGAAATATGGGTTTGGGCAAAAAAAGAGCCTGTTTAGAAAACGGGTTAGGCCTCGGGTAAAACTTTTTTGGACCGGGACCTAGCCCGACCTGGCCCAAATTATATACAAAATAAATTTTTTTAATCATATTTATTTTTTTATTTTCAATTTTAATATAATCACTTTTTATTATATTTTCAATTTGTGTATTGTTTTAAGAATTATTTTAGTCTCATTATTTATTTGTTTCTTGTTTTAATATTTGTTTTTATGTTTTTAAATGTATGTGATTTATTATATTTTTAATTTTTTTATTATTTAATGAAATAAGCTTAAAAAAATTAATATGGGCCTGGCCGAGCCAGGCTTGAGCTTAGCAATTTTAATTTGGGCCGAGCTTAGACAAATTTTTAGGCCCATATTTCGGGCAGGGCCAGGGCCGGGTCTAGAAAATAGGCCTAAAATTTTGTCTGGGCCCCTGTCTATGATCACCTTTACTTGCAACCCAACCAAATCTACTATTTATCCTTTATATAAATATTAATATTTGATAATCGATGACGTAGAATTGTTACACCTCTCAATAGTAGGGTGCAGGTAATATATTTGTACCCAAATATTTTGTTGGCAAAAGAAAAAAAAAACAATGTTTTAACTGAAGATTCTTTTTGTTTATCTCATAAGCTACAACTTGAAATCTCTCAAATTGGTCAAGAGATCAAAAATTTGTAGAGGAGAATGGGTCAATCAGTCCTTTAATCCTAGCCCTCTCTATATTACTTGTACTCTCTATACCAGTGAGATCCAACCACTACCTTTTGTTTTTCATCTATCTTTTCTTTCATTTGATACTGTAATTGACTGATATTAACTAGTGATGCATGTTTGCCAATTATTGAAATAGGTTAAACCCTTAAGAAAAAATAACTTGTGGAGCATGATGGGCGATTTGGAAGATGATCTTGAAGAGCACATTCATGTTCTGCTATAGTTGTTTTAGTAATGGAATAAGGCAAAACAAGTTCCTTTTCAATCCTTTTGTTTGGTTGGGTGTTTCTAATTATTTTGTCTTTGTCTTGCTTTATTCTTGGGTCTAAAGTCTTTTGTACGTCGGCTTTGATCGATTTTCATCATTTTGTCTTTGTTTTGATTTGTTTCTGGGTCTTAAAGTCTTTTGTAAGAGACTAATATTAATGAATAAAAGGTCGTTCATCAAGACAATATTTTAGATGTTTTTTTAAGCTACAGTTCAAAAACATGGTATGAATCTAAGAAGAAAATAAAATCTTTTTCTTTTTTTTGCTCAATCGAGGTAAAATAATGTAAACCGAGAAAGACGTTGGAGCCACCAACCTCTTTCAAGGAGAACTGGATTACTATATACCAAAGACAAACATCTCAAACTCTTATAAGATATTAAGCAATACTAATTCATCTATCTTAAATGGTATCATAATTACTAAGCAATAAAGGAAACCCATAATTTTAGAATCTCAAACTCCTATAAGATATCACATTACTAAACAAAAATTTGAAAATAATCCTTAAAATGAAGAACTAGAAGTTTGAAATAATATAATCCTCACTTTTCTAATAGAGTAAAAAATGTTTGGTAGAAAACAAGAAGGATGCCTTCAATAATATAATTATTCGTAAAGTTATGTGTTGTAACGTGTGCTGTAACTTTTCACCCATGTTTGGGTTTTAGGTTCTTTCTATTGATTGCTTCTTTTTCAGTTTTAGAATTGCTATTAGGAAGATTAATGGGTTGATGATTACAAAATAGAAGACTGAGGGTGAGTTTTGCAAGGTTTGGAGAAAGAAAACTAGGAATCAAGGATATGTTTGGGGTCAAGCAAGGACTAAAGCAGGCATGAACTAGATGACTCATAAAACATATGGAGATGTCCGGATTCAGGGTGCCAAAATGGAAGTCGTTAGTGTGATACTTTGGTTACCAATGGTTCAAAAGAGTTAAACATAAAGACATGTGTTTTGGAGTTGGGTAAAAATAGATACATTTGGTTCCATAATTGCTATGTTTGCAAGATGGAAGGCTCATTCATGAGGATTAGCTTATGCCTTGCGAAGGTTGGTATGGAACTTCTAAATTGTTGTTGAGGTAAGTTTTGGACAGATAAATGGAACACTGAATATTTGCTTATTTATAACCTTTCATTTGTAGCTATACATTGAGATTTAATATACCATTTAGTATCTAAGTTTGACACTTTTTTAGTGTGATACTAATGTTAGTTTTTTTTTTGTCCAATTTGGAACTTATATTTGACAAAGTTATATATTTTTTGGTATTGAAAAGTAACGACGTTAACTTTTTAGTGTTTATTCGAATTTTAGGGTTAATTTGATGAAAGTTAATTGCTAATATTATAAGGTTTGATTTTTTATTTGTTTAATTTTATGCTTAATTTGTCAAATACAATCTAATGGATGTTGTTTAACTTAGGTTTCACAATTTATTTAATTAAAGTCAATTGATACTATTATTAACTAAATTATTATTTTTATCAAATCAATTCTAAAACCCAAATAAAACACTAAAAGTTAACACAACTTTTAGGTACCAAAACGTATAACTTTGGTCAAATATATGTATCACATTGAATAAAAAAATAACATAGGTTCCAAATTTTAAATAATAGTTGTCAATGTAACGCCTCAAAGTTTTAGTTTTTCATTTAGTGTATGTGTGACTCATAAGTGTGTATTTGCTTTAGTGGTTAAGTGTTCTGAGTGTATGTGATGATCGTCAAATCGTGATAAGTTTTAAATTTACAATTGACTGTACCTGAAAACTAACTATTATCACGATGAAGGCAAGTGCACCTATCAAACAGTAGTATAGTTTATAGCAAAACCGAGATGTCGAACCCACAGGAACTAAAAGTACTAGTATTAACTTTCTTTTTATTATCTAGCCTAAAATTAAGGGGATTTGTTTTAACTAAACTAATTAACTAAACTAAGAATGCACAGAAAGTAAATTGGGGAAATACTCTTAGGAAAAACTGATTGATTTGGACAATATCCAAGGGAAAATCCACCTAGACTTCACTTGTTATTTGACTCTGAATTAGACGATTTATTCACTTGACTTGATCCGTAGAAATCCCTAAGTTATATTATTATCTCTCTCGAGACTAACAACGTCTAACCCTAAGTTGATTAATTGAAATCTCTTTCTAATTACAACCCCTAGTGTTGCATTAACTCGATCTATGGATTCCCTTATTAGGTTTCACCCTAATCCGGCAAAATTATGTCGCCCTATGTCTCGGGGTGCAATCAACTCCACTTAATTATGCTAGATCTACTCTTAGATAGGGACTTTTGCTCATCTGAATAAGCACATCAATACTGGAATCAATATCTTGGAATATTAAAGCAAGAATTAAGAATTCATAATTAATAACAAGTCAAATATTTATCATATAATTCAGAAATAATAACAAGATCCGTCTTAGGTTTCTGCTAAACTGTAATTTATACATATTTTTATCCCATGCTTAGCACATTTATGGATGATTTCTCCTTAGATTTGGTGAATTCGATGCTCCTAATCCTTTAATTTCATGTTTTATACTTAGGTGAGAATAGGAGAGTAAAAAGAGCAAGAAACGGGCTGAAAATGGAGAAAATAGACCAACATGTGAAATCAACACGGCCTTGACTTCCGTACACGGGCAAACCACATGCCCGTGTAGTTCTAGCAGGCTCTAACACGGCTTGGACTTCCTTACACGGGTAGAACACACGCCCGTGTCCTTTTAGTAGAATCGAGCACGACTTACACGGGTAGATCACACTCCTGTGTCTATTTAACAGCCTTGAACACATATTGAACAAATCGAACACGGGTGTGTCACACGGGTGTGTCCCTATCGAGCCCAAGTTTAGTCCTATTCAGAAAAGGCCACTCTTGAGGGCTTTTAGGCATTCTAAAGCCTATTTAAACACACTAAAGGAGGATTAGAGGGGAAACATAGTGTGGGAGGCAAGGAATTACTCGAAGAAAGTTGATTGATCCATCTCAGAAGCCGGATTCACCTTCAAGACTGAAGATCTCCCTTCAATTCCTTTCAAGAGTTCTTGGGTTTTCTTTATGTTTTTTTTATCATTATTCTTTTGAGATGTTTTCTTTCATAAATATGAACTAAATCCCCTAAATACCTAAGGGGAATGAAACCTAAGACGGATCTTGTTATTATGTTCTGAATTGTATGATTAATATTTAACTTGTTCTTAATTATGTATTCTTAATTCTTACTTTAATATTCCAGGATATTGATTCAAGTATTGATGTGCTTATTCAGAGGAGAAAAAGTCCCTGTCTAAAAGTAGATCTAGCATAATTGAGCGGAGTTGATTGCACGCCTAGAGATAGGGTGACAAGATTTTGTCAGATTAGGGTGAAACCTAATAAGGGAATCCGTAGATCGAGTTAATGCAACATTAGGAAGTTAATTAGAAAGAGATTTCAATTAATCAACCTAGGGTTAGAAGTTGTTAGTCTCGAGAGAGATAATAATATAAATTAGGGATTTCTACGGATCAAGTCAAATGAATAAATCGTTTGATTTAGAGTCAAATAATAAATGAAGTCTAGGTGGATTTTTCCTTGGGTATTGTCTTAGTCAATCAGTTTTCTCAAAAGCTTTTTCAAATTTTCTTTCTGTGCGTTCTTAGTTTAGTTAATTAGTTTAGATAAACAAAACCCTTAATTTTCAGGTTAGATAATAAAAAGAAAGTTAATACTAGTACTTTTAGTTCCTTTGGGTTCGACAATTCGGTCTTGCTAAAGCTATACTACTGTTCGACAGGTGCACTTACCTTCGTCGTGATTGTTAGTTGGTTTTCAAGGAGCGATCCATTATAAAAATTATAGAACTTATCACGTATCACATTACACGATCAAGTTTTTGGCATCGTTGCTGGGGAACTAAGATATTAGGAACACTCGATTTTTATTACTTTAGCCATTTTACTTTTATTGCAATTTAAATTTTTATTTTCTTTTCTAATTTTTCGTTTATTCACTTCTGGCAGGTTTTTATAGTGTAAGACTAGAAGAAACCAGTCGGGACCATTACTTTTTGATAGTGAGATCGATCGCACAGCTCGCAGAAACTGAAGAGAAATAAGGTGAAGCCTAAGATACACAGAGGAAGAGCAAGATGACGACATTCACACCACAACCGAGGAGATGGCTGAAAATCAGGAAAATTCGTTACCTCCTGCGATTGCTGCTGATCCAATAAATCAGAATCCTGCTCCACGCACCATGTATGATTATGCTAAACCTAATTTAACAGGAACTGAGTTAAGTATAGTTAGACCTACTATTGCTGTAAATAATTTGGAACTGAAACCTAACACAATTCAAATGATACAACAGTTTGTTCAGTTTGATGGTTTGCAGGATGAGGATCCAAACAATCACTTGGCAAATTTTCTGGAGTTTTGCGACACTTTTAAAATCAATGGCGTTTCTGATGATGCCATTTGCCTTCAATTGTTTCCCTTTTCATTGAGGAACAAAGCTAAACAGTGGTTGAACTCGTTACTACGAGGGTCGATCACTACTTAGGAACAACTGACCGAAAACTTTTTACTTAAATATTTTCCGCCAGCTAAAATAGCCAAATTAAGGAATGATATCTCTTCTTTTGTACAGATGGATCTAGAAACACTCTATGATGCATGGGAGAGATACAAGGACCTCTTGAGAAGGTGCCCTCACCATGAGCTGCCCTTATGGTTGTAGGTTCAAACATTTAACAATGGCCTAAATCATTCGACTAGATAGATGATTGACGCAGCTGCTGGTGGGACTATCAATAATAAGACACCTGAGGAGGCTTATGAATTTATAGAAGAGATGTCACTGAATAATTATTAGTGGCAAGTCATGAGGACAAATCCAACGAAAGCAGCTGGTGTTTTTAACGCCGATTCGGTCACCATGCTCTCTAATCAGGTAAAACTTGTGAATAAAAAAATTGATGGTTTACTTAGCTCTTCAAAGGTTCACCCAATAATGCAATGCAATAATGGAGGTGGAACGAGCAATTCAGAATACCTACCTTATGGCCATAACATGGAACACAAGCAACTAAATTTTATGGGTAATAATCTTTGACCTCAAAATAATCTTTATAATAACACTTACAATGCAGGTTGGAGGAACCAACCAAATTTCTCATGGGGAGGCCAAGGAAATTAGAGACCACAACATCCTCCAGGCTTCCAACAACAACTTTACCAACAAGAGAAAAAGCTGAACCTTGAGGAGATGATGTCAAAATTTATTTCAGTGGGGAAACTAGTTTTCAGAACACTGAAACTACACTTAAAAATCAGCAAGCGTCGATCCAAGGACTCGAGAATCAAATTGGACAGTTGGCTAAGATGATTTCAGAAAGACCACCAAGAAGTTTACCTAGTAACACCAAACCCAATCCAAAACAGCATGTGAAAGCAGTTACACTAAGAAGTGGGAAGGTGTTAGCTGAATCCGAAAAGAAGCCACCACAAGAAGCTGAAAGAGATAATAGAGAGGAGGAAAAACTCGAAAACAATGACAATCCAATGCCAAAGGAATATAAACCACCAATCCCATATCCAGAAAAGTTGATGAAAGACCGCATGGATGCACAATTCAGTAAATTTCTTGAACTTTTTAAACAACTGCATATTAACTTACCTTTTGTTGAAGCTATATCGCAGATGCCTACATATGCAAAATTTTTAAAGGAGCTTCTAACAAACAAAAGGAAGTTTGAAGACTTATCTACAGTGGAACTTAATGAGGAGTGCTCGGCTATACTCCAAAATAAACTGCCAACCAAATTGAAAGACCTAGGAAGGTTTACTATTCCCTGCTTTAATTGGTAGTCTGAATGTTGATAAGGCACTAGCTGATTTAGGCGCTAGCATTAATTTGATGCAATAAAAAATGTTTAAATAACTTGGTCTTGGGGAACCTAAACCTACTAGGATGAGTATTTAATTAGCTGATAGATCTGTTAAATATCCTAGGGGAATTATAGAGGATGTAATTGTAAAAGTAGATAAATTTATATTCCCTGTTGATCTCGTTGTGCTTGACATGGATGAGGATATTGAAGTGCCTTTAATCTTAAGTCGTCCATTTTTAGCCACTGCTAGAGCTTTTATTGATGTAGGTGATGGTAAATTGGTACTTAAAGTAGGTGACGAAGAGATTATCTTTAAAATTTATGATGCCATGAGATTTTCTAGGGAACAAGATGG
This sequence comes from Gossypium arboreum, assembly GCF_025698485.1. Classification (NCBI taxonomy): domain Eukaryota; kingdom Viridiplantae; phylum Streptophyta; class Magnoliopsida; order Malvales; family Malvaceae; genus Gossypium; species Gossypium arboreum. The sequence continues at coordinate 137,495,363 of NC_069075.1, forward strand.
CTCATGTTATTTTATTGACTATATTGATCATGCTACTCGAGATTCTTTTCAGGAAATCATACATAAGGACACATTGGAACTGTGTCTTGCCTAAGGAGAGGAGGGGGATGATAATTCTGAAATAGGAACTGAACCGAATTCTAATGAAACCTCCCCAAGGCCAGCAGAATATGAGGGTATTAAGGTAAACGATGAACTTAAGCAAAAACCCTCTATTAAAGAACCTCCCAAACTGGAACTTAAACAATTGCCGAATCACTTGGAATATGCATTCCTTGGAAATAAATCTACATTACCGGTAATTATTGCGTTTAACTTGCAACCCAAAGAGAAAGATGAATTACTCCAAGTCTTAAGAGAGCATAAAAAGGCCATAGCTTGGAAAATTTTTCACATTAAAGGATCAGCCCTTCTTTTTGCACCCACAAAATTTTAATGGAAGATGAATATAAGACATGCGTGTAAGCCCAAAGACGACTGAACCCCAACATGAAGAAAGTTATTAAAGCTGAGGTAATTAAACTACTAGATGCTGGAATTATTTATCCTATTTCTTACAGTTCTTGGGCAAGTCCAGTGCAGGTTGTTCCTAAGAAATGAGCCATGACTGTTGTAGCCAATAAGAAGAATAAATTAATCCCAACAAGGACAGTCACAGGTTGGAGAGTTTGCATTGATTATAGGAAGCTAAATGATGCCACGAGAAAAGATCACTTCCCCCTTCTATTCATTGACCAAATGTTGGAAAGATTATCAAGGCACATGTACTACTGCTTTTTAGACGAACTCTCTGGCTATTTTCAAATTCCAATAGCTCCTGAAAATCAAGAAAAGTCGACATTTACATGTCCATACGGTACGTTTTCTTATCGTAGAATGCCTTTTGGATTATGTAATGCTCTTGCTACTTTTCAGCGCTGCACGATGACCATTTTTGACGAACTTGTAGAAGACGTCATAGAGGTATTTATGGATGATTTCTCAATTTTTGGTAACTCTTTCCATCTTTGCCTTAAAAATTTAAAACAAATGTTAATAAGATGTGAGGAAACAAGCATTATGCTTAACAGGGAAAAATGTCACTTCATGGTTCAAGAAGGTATTGTGTTAGGACATAAAATTTCTAGTAAAGGGATTGAGGTTGATAAATCTAAAATTGAAACCATTGAAAAACTACCTTCCCCTAATTCGGTTAAGGCTATTAGAAGCTTTTTAGGACATGCAGGGTTTTATAGAAAATTTATTAAAGACTTTTCTAAAATAGCTAAGCCTTTGACTAAATTACTAGAAAATAGATGTGCCTTTTAATTTCTATCAGGAATGTTTAGAAGCATTTAATATTTTAAATGATAAACTGACTAAAGCTCCAATTATAATGGCACCTGATTGGAATTCACCTTTTGAACTAATGTGCGATGCGAGTGATTTTGCAGTAGGTGCAATTTTGGGACAGTGAAGAGATAAACATTTTCAACCTATCTATTATGCTAGCAAAACTTTGACAGACACATAAGAAAACTACACCACCACGGAGAAAGAGCTGCTAGCTGTGGTTTTTGCATTCGATAAATTTAGGTTATATCTAATATTGTCTAAAGTTGTCATTTATACTGACTATTCTGCTCTTCTCTACCTTTTGACTAAAACTGTTGCAAAACCTCGACTCATTCGATGGATTTTATTATTGCAAGAATTTGACTTGGAGATTAAAGATAAGAAATGAGCTGAAAATATTGCGGCTGACCATCTCTCCAGGCTTGAAAATTCAAGTACCAAAGAGCTGGATGACGTTGAAATAAATGATTCATTCCCTGAAGAACAATTTTTTGCTATATCTGATTTTGAGGTACCTTGGTTTGTAGACATTGCAAATTTTTTAGCAGCTAACATTATCCCAAAAGGGTTGACACATCAGCAAAAGAAGTGATTCTTTAGTGATGTGAAAAACTACTTTTGGGAAGACCCTTTTCTTTTCTGTATATGTGCAGATCAAGTCATTAGGAGATGTGTTACAAGGACAGAAGCATTGAAGATCTTGGAACAGTGCCACTCAGGACTGACTAGGAGACATTACAGTGGAAATAAGACCGTACATAAAATCCTCGAATCAGGTTTTTATTGGTCCACTTTATTCAAAGACGCCAACAGGTATGTTACTTCTTGTGACAAATGCCAACGGACAGGTAATATCTCCAAACGTGATAAAATGCCTTAGACATATATGCTCTCATGTGAAATATTTGACGTTTGGGGCATCGACTTCATGGGTCCATTCCCTAGTTCATTTGGGAATAAGTACATCTTAGTAGCTGTTGATTACATGTCGAAATGGGTTGAAGCCCAAGCTTTACCTACTAATGATGCTAGAGTAGTAGTACGATTCCTTAAGAAACTTTTCTCTTGATTTGGAACACCTAGAGCAATTATCAGTGATAGGGGTAGTCATTTTTGTAACGCCCAATTTGACAAGTCCCTTAAGAAATACGGTGTTCACCACAGAACAGCCACCCCTTACCACCCTCAAACTAGTGGCCAAGACGAAATAGCAAACCGAGAGCTTAAACATATCCTAGAAAAGATAGCAGAGTTAAACAGGAAGGATTGGGCGATGAAAGTAGATAATGCTTTATGGGCTTATAGAACTGCTTTTAAGACCCCCATAGGAACATCACCTACAGACTTGTTTATGGAAAATTTTGTCATCTACCATTTGAGTTAGAACACAAGGCATTCTAGGTTATAAAATTTCTAAACTTCGATCCCAAACTTACAGGTAAAAACAGGTTGATGCAGTTGAACGAGTTACATGAGTGGCGAACCAATACATATGAGAATTCACGCCTATACAAGGAAGCAATGAAGCGCCACCACGACGCTCGTTTAAAACAACGCAAGCAATTTGAAGTGGGAGATCTTGTCCTGTTGTATAACTCGAGGCTCAAACTATTCCTGGGGAAGCTTAAATCACGATGGCCAGGCCCTTTCATAGTCCAAAATGTCTTTCCATATGGCATAATAGAGGTAAGTCACCCATCACAAGGCACTTTCAAGGTAAATGGATATCGCCTAAAATTTTAAAACTGTGAGAATTTCAAAGACGATAGAGAGGAGCTACAGCTCCATGAAGTCCCCTAAATATACCCACAAGGTAGAGTCGAGCTTAGACTCTAAATAAGCGCTTCTTGGGAGGCAACCCAAGCACTAACCTCACTAAATAGGGTATAATTTTTTTTTAACTATTCATAGTCTAACTGCAGGAAATGTTGACATTTGATAAGGGCAAACACGGCCTAACCCACGAGTGTACCTTAGGCCGTGCTCATACCATGGGCAGAGACACGGCCGTGCGATACGACTGTGTGAAAGAAGAGCAAAATTTTTTTCAAAACACGAGATTCTATACATTGCCATGACCGTGCGACATGGCCGTGGGCAATCCTGCCAAATCAACATGGGCGTACAACACGCCCGTGTCTATCAATCGTGGTTGAAACTGAGAAATTAGCATGGGCGTGGGCACATAAACACGGGCGTGGGAGAAGCGAACGAATTAACACAGGCATTTAGCACGCCCATACCCACCTCCCGTGGATAAAACTGAAAAATTAACACGGGCGTGCAACACGCCTGTGCCCATCACCCATGGTTGAAACTGCCAAAATACACAGCCATGTGCACTAACACGCCCTAGGAACATGGACGTGCGTGTTTTACTATTATTTTTATTTTTATCTTTGTTCCTATTTTTATTTCATTGTCGCTTATTTACTTTTGAAGACCTTCGTCTTATATTCTACCTACCTTTATGGTTATCATCGAATTATTCCCTTAATTCTCCTTCACAGTGGTGTCTTCTCATTTATCCCTCAGAATCATGCATTCCTTTCAGCTTTTTCTTCAATTCTCGCTCTCGCTAATCCAAGGATATCGTCCATAATTTCAGGGCAGTTTCACTTCTCTCCCTCTCTTTTGATATTATCTTTATATTACTATTATACATCTTTGTACATCGAGGACAATGTACATCTTAAGTGTAGGGGGTCATTTATATCATTATCAGAAAAATCCCTAAATTTTATCTTGTTCTCATGTGATCTTCTCATATCATTATTAGAATGAATTTTGATTAATTTATGATTTTTATTGATATGTCTTGAATTAAAACATAGGCATTCATGCATTGATTGTTTAAACTTTAAAGAATTAGAGAATCAAGCATGATAAGTTGATTTTTGAGATTTAAAAATTTTTAGGTTGTTTCCCCAAGTTTAGGTATTATCTTGGGTTGAAATTCACAGCTTAAACATCAAAAAGCCATAATTTTTGTGAGATCTTGAGCCTTTAGAGCATATATTATTTCTTTCATGCTCACTTTTATTGTTGCTTTGAGTGCGTCAATATTGATCTATTATTTTAGAACTTGCTTGATTATGCATGTCAAGACCACACCATTTGATTTGATATGTCAAGATGATAAAGGCACTTAGGTTTAACCCACTCACTCCATGAAAGCCTACCTTCATAATTAACCCTTAGTGAACCCCCTTGAGCCTAACAACCCATTCATTGATTTACCCTCAATATTAACCCATAACTCATTATTGTTGAAATCCTCTAAATTAATTTGATCCCTATTTTTGTCGAGATTTGATTTGAATAAATTGCTTAGCTATATTTTATCTTTGATATTTAGCCTATGTTATTTGATTTATTCTTAAAAAGAAAATAAAAAAAATTACAATACATACATTTATATTAGTAGTATTCTTTGTTTTTGAGCTTGAATGTTTAAATCCATATTTTGAGAAGAAGCTCACTTGTGTTCAATTGATGATTAGTTATTTTTTTAGTTAGTTAATTTTTCAATTCAATATCTATTCTAACCTTTTCTTTCAGCTTGTGACCACACCCCCTAACCAAAGCCACGTTACAACCCTTTAAAGACCTTTTGATTGATGTTTCATCTTAATATATAGTGGTGGAGATTTGATTTTCATGCAAGCCTATGGTAATAACTTTTCATATTGACTATTGAGTGGCTAACTTATTGTCCTTAAACACCTCAAGTGATTTGAGTGAATCCTTAGTGAGGATGTTAAAACTGTGATATTTTGGATCAAAAGTAATCACTTAGATGAGGGGAGACACCTATGTTTTCGTGATAAAATGCTCAACTTAGAATGTTTAAAACTTTGATGTTCTTCTAGTTGAACTCTCAATGTATGATTACTTATGGATTATTTTGAGATATTATTGATAGGAATTATAAGTTGAGAAAAATGAATTCTTAATTGTGAGTTGAGGATTTTTCTTGAGGACAAGCAAACGCTTAAGTGTGGGGGTATTTGATAAACCGTAATTTATACATATTTTTATCCCATGCTTCACACATTTATGGATGATTTCTCCTTAGATTTGGTGAATTTGATGCTCCTAAACCTTTAATTTCATGTTTTATACTTAGGTGAGCATAGGAAAGTAAAAAGAGTGAGAAACGGGCTGAAAATAAAGAAAATGGACCAGCATGTGAAATCAACACGGCCTGGACTTCCGTACACGGGCAAACCACACGCCCGTGTAGTTCTAGCAGGCTTTAACATGGCTTGGACTTCCTTACACGGGTAGACCACACACCCGTGTCCTTTTAGCAGAATCGAGCACAACTTACACAGGTAGACCACACGCTCGTGTCTATTTAACAACCTTGAACACAGATTGAAAAAATCGAACACGGGCGTGTCCCTGTCGAGCCCAAGTTTAGTCCTATTCAGAAAAGGCCACTCTTGAGGGCTTTTAGTCATTCTAAAGCCTATTGAAACACACTAGAGGAGGATTAGAGGGGACACACAGTGTAGGAGGCAAGGAATTACTCGAAGAAAGCTGATTGATCCATCTCAGAAGCCGGATTCACCTTCAAGACTAAAGATCTCCCTTCAATTCCCTTCAAGAGTTCTTAGGTTTTCTTTATGTTTTGTTATCATTATTCTTTTGAGATGTTTTCTTTCATAAATATGAACTAAATCCCCTAAATACCTAAGGGGAATGAAACCTAAGCTGGATCTTGTTATTATGTTCTGAATTGTATGATAAATATTTGACTTGTTCTTAATTATGTGTTCTTAATTCTTGCTTTAATATTCCAGGATATTGATTCAAGTATTGATTTTCTTATTCAGAGGAGCAAAAGTCCCTGTCTAAGAGTAGATCTAGCATAATTGAGCGGAGTTGATTGCACGCCTAGAGGTAGGGTGACAAGATTTTGTCGAATTAAGGTGAAACCTAATAAGGGAATCCATAGATCGAGTTAATGCAACACTAGGGAGTTAATTAGAAAGAGATTTCAATTAATCAACCTAGGGTTAGAAGTTGTTAGTCTCGAGAGAGATAATAATATAAATTAGGGATTTCTACAGATCAAGTCAAATGAATAAATCGTCTAATTCAGAATCAAATAACAAGTGAAGTCTAGGTAGATTTTTCCTTGGGTATTGTCTTAATCAATCAGTTTTCTCATAAGTTTTTTCAAATTTTCTTTCTGTGCGTTCTTAGTTTAGTTAATTAGTTTAAATAAACAAAACCCTTAAATTTTAGGCTAGATAATAAAAAGAAAGTTAATACTAGTACTTTTAGTTCCTTTGGGTGTGACAGTCCGGTCTTGCTAAAGCTATACTACTGTTCGACAGGTGCGCTTGCCTTCGTCGTGATAGTTAGTTGGTTTTCAAGGAGCGAACCATTATAAAAATTATAAAAATTATCACGTATCACATCACATGATCAGTTTCATTCCCCTTAGGTATTTGGGGAATTTAGTTCATAAGTGTAAAAGAAAATATCTCAGAAGAATAATAATAACAAAACATAAATAAACCCAAAAATCCCGAAGGAAATTAAAGGGAGATCTTCAGTCTTGAAGGAGAATCTGGCTTCTGATATAGATCAATCGGCTTTCTTCGAGAAATTCCTTGCCTCCCACTCCGTGTGTCTCATTTTTTCCTCCTCTAGTGTGTTTAAATAGTCTTTAGAATGCCTCAAAGCCCTCCAAAGTGCCCTTTTCCAATTAGAACTAGACATAAGCCCAACAGGGACATGCCCGTGTGACAAACCCGGGTGAGAGTGCTTCAAACCGTGGTAGTGTCTGTTGAATAGACACGGTCGTGTGGTCTACCCGTGTAAGGAAGTCCAGGCCGTGTTAGAGTCTGCTAACACTACACGGGCGTGTGGTGTACCCGTGTAGGGAAGTCCAGGCCGTGTTGATTTCCTACATTAGCTTATTTTCTCTGTTTTCGGCCCGTTTCTTGATCTTTTTACTCTCCTATGCTCACCTAAGTATAAAACATGAAATTAAAGGTTTAGGAGCATCAAATTCACCAAATCTAAGGAGAAATTATCCATAAATGGGCTAAGCATGGGATAAAAATATGTATAAATTACAGTTTATCAAATACCCCCACACTTAAGCGTTTGCTTGTCCTCAAGCAAAATCCTCAACTCACAATTAAGATTTCATTTTTCTCAACTTATAATTCCTATCAATAATATCTCAAAATAATCCATAAGTAATCATACATTGAGAGTTCAACTAGAAGAACATCAAAGTTTCAAACATTCCAAGTTGAGCATTTTATCATGAAAACATATGTGTCTCCCCTCATCTAAGTAAGCACCTTTGATTCAAAATATCACAGAGTTTAACATCCTCACTAAGGCTTCACTCAAATCACTCGAGGTGTTTAAGGACAACAAGTTAAGCACTCAACAGTCAATATGAAAGGTTCTTACCATAGGCTTGCGTGAAAATCAAATCTCTACCACTATAAATTAAGATGAAACATCAATCAAAAGGTCTTTAGAAGGTTGTAACGTGGCTTTGGTTAGGGAGTATGGTCACGATCTGAAAGAAAAGGTTAGAATCGAGATTGAACTGAAAAATTACCTAACTAGAAAAATACTAAAACTGGCAAATTACATTCCTAGAATTGAACTTTTCTTCATGGGATATGGAATTAAATACTTAAGCTCAGAAAAAAAAGAATTACTACTAATATGTAAGTATGTATATATATATATTTTGTAAGAACAAATCAAGTAACATAGGCTAGCTATCAAAAATAAAACATAGCTAAGCAATTTATTCAAATCAAATCTCGATAAAAATAGGGATCAAATTAATTTAGGGGATTTCAACAATAATGGGTTATGGGTTAATATTGAGGGTAGATCAATGAATGGTTTGTTAGGCTCAAGGGGGTTCACTAAGGGTTAATTATGAAGGTAGGCTTTTATGGAATGATTGGGTTAAACCTAAGTGCCTTTATCATCTCAACATATCAAATCAATGGTGTGGTCTTCACATGCATAATCGAAGCAAGTTCTAGAATAACAAGTCAATATTGATGCACTCATAGTAATAATAAAAATGAGCATGAAAGAAATAATAGATGCTCTAAAGGCTCAAGATCTCACAAAAAATATGGTTTTTCTTTATGTTAAACATGTGAATTTCAACTCAAGATAATACCTAAACTTGGGGAAACAACCTAAAAATTTTTAATTCTCAATTTTTAATTCTCAAAAATCAACTTATCATGCTTGATTCTCTAATTCCTTAAAGTTTAAACAATCAATGTATGAATGCCTTTGTTTTAATCCAAGGCATATCAATAAAAATCATAAGTTAATCAAAATTCATTCTAATAGTGATATGAGTTAGTCACGTGAGAATAAGACAAAATTCAGAGATTTTTCTGATAAAGATATACATAACCCCCCTCCCAGACTTAAGATGTACATTTTCCTCAATGTACAAAGATATATAATAGCGACATAAATATAATATCGAAAGAGAGGAAGAGAAGTGAAACTGCCTTGAGATTGTGGATGAAATCCGTGGATTAGCTAGAGCGTGAATTGAAGATAAAGCTGAAGGAAAGGCATGATTCTGAGGGATAAATGAGAAGATACTACTGTGAAGGAGAATTAAGGGAAGAATTCGATGATTACCATAAAGATAGGTAGAGTTTAAAAACATAAAACATGAGTCTTCAAAAAATAAATAGAAATAAAAATAAAAAAATAAAACGAGTTTAAAAAGAGGCACGGCTGTGTTGCCCAACACTAGTCTTACACGACCGTGTCACATATCCGTGTGGCTCGTGTCCAGCCCGTGTTTATCGCGAAATAAGAAATCACCACACGGTCTGAGGACACGCCCGTGTGTCTAGGCCGTGTGCGATATAGTTCGCGTCTCCAACGCCCGTGTTCTTTTGACAGTCTTGACCACGGGTGGTGACACGGGCATGTCGCACGCCCGTGTTAATTTCTCAGTTTCTTCCACGGGTGTGGCACACGCCCATGTTATTTTGACAGGATTGCCCACGGCCATGGCGCACTACCGTGGCAATATATCAAATCTCGCGTTTTGGAAAAAAATTTACTCTATTTTCACATGGCCATATTGCACGATCGTATCGCCGCCCATGGTATGAGCACAGCCTAAAGCACGCTCGTGGACTAAGCTGTGTTTGCCCTTGTCAAATGGCAAAATTTCCTGCAGTTAAACTATGAACAGTTAAAGAAAAATTAAAACCTATTTAGTGAGGTTAATGCTTGGGTTGCCTCCCAAGAAGCTCTTATTTAGAATCTGAGCTTGACTCTACCTTGTGGGTATATTAGGGGAAGTTCGTGGAGCGATTGCTCCTCTCTATCATCTTTGAAATTCTCACCATTGTAGAGTTTGAGGCGATGTCCATTTACCTTGAAAATGTCTTGTGATGGGTGACTTACCTCTATTGTGCCTTATAGAAAGACAGTTTGGACTATGAAAGGACTTGACCATCGTGATTTAAGCTTCTCAGGGAACAATTTGAGCATCAAGTTATACAACAGGACAAGATCTCCAACTTTAAATTGCTTGTGTTGTCTTAAACGAGCGTCGTAGTGGTGCTTCATTGCTTCCTTGTATAGGTGTGAATTTTCATATGTATTTGTTTAGCACTCATCTAACTCATTCAACTGCACCAACCTGTTTTCACCTGCAAGTTTCAGATCAAGGTTTAGAAATTTTATAGCCTAGAATGCCTTGTGTTCTAACTCAAATGGTAGATGACAACTTTTTCCATAAACAAGTCTGTAAGGTGATGTTCCTATGGGGGTCTTAAAAGCAGTTCTATAAGCCCATAAAGCGTCATCTACTTTCATTGCCCAATCCTTCCTGTTCGATTCTATTGTCTTTTAAAGGATACGTTTAAGTTCTCTGTTTGCCACTTCAACTTGGCCACTAGTTTGAGGGTGGTAAGGGGTAGTTGTTCTGTGGTGAATTCCATATTTCTTACGGATGTTTTCAGATTGGGCGTTACAAAAATGAATACCCTTATCACTAATGATTTCTCTAGGTGTTCCAAATTGATAGAAAAGTTTCTTAAGGAAACATACTACTACTCTAGCATCATTAGTAGGTGAAGTTGGGCTTCAACCCATTTGGACATATAATCGACAGCTACTAAGATGCATTTATTCCTAAATGAACTAGGGAATGGACCCATGAAGTCGATACCCTAAACATTAAATATTTCACATGAAAGCATATATGTCTGAGGCATTTCATCACGTTTGGAGATATTACTTGTCCTTTGGCATTTGTCACAAGAAGTAACATACCTGTTGGCATATTTGAATAGAGTGGGCCAATAAAATCCTGATTCGAGTATTTTATGTATGGTCTTATTCCCACTGTAATGTCCTTTAGTCGGTCCTGAGTGGCAATGTTCCAAGATCTTCAATGCTTCTGTTCTTGTAACGCATCTTCTAATGACTTGGTCTTCACATATACTGAAAAGGAAAGGGTCTTTCCAAAAGTAGTTTTTCACATCAGTAAAGAATCGCTTCTTTTGCTGATGTGTCAACCCTTTTAGGATAATGTTAGCGGCTAAAAAATTTGCAATGTCTGCAAACCAAGGTACCTCAGAATCAGATATAGCAAAAAATTGTTCTTCAAGGAATGAATCATTTATTTCAACTTCATCTAGCTCTTTGGTACTTGAATTTTCAAGCCTAGAAAGATGATCAGCCGCGAGATTTTTAGTTCCTGTCTTATCCTTAATCTTCAAGTCAAATTCCTTCAATAACAAAATCCATCGAATAAGCCGAGGTTTTGCATTAGTCTTAGTTAAAAGGTAGCGAAGAGAAGAATGATCATTTAAACGATAACTCTAGACAATATTAGATATGGCCTAAATTTATCAAATGTAAAAACCACAGCTAGTAGCTCTTTCTCTGTGGTGGTGTAGTTTTCTTGTGCAGCTGTCAAAGTTTTGCTAGCATAATAGACAGGTTGAAAAGGCTTATCTCTTCGCTGTCCCAAAATTGCACCTACTGCAAAATCACTCGCATCGCACATTAGTTCGAAAGGTGAATTCCAATCAGGTGCAATTATAATTGGAGCTTTAGTCAATTTATCCTCTAAAGTATTAAATGCTTCTAAACATTCCTGATAGAAATTGAAAGGCACATCTTTTTCTAGTAATTTAGTCAAAGGCTTACCTATTTTAGAAAAATCTTTAATAAATCTTCTATAAAACCCAGCATGTCCTAAAAAGCTTCTAATAGCCTTAACCGATTTAGGGGGAGGTAGTTTCTCAACGGCTTTAATTTTAGATTTATCAACATCAATCCCTTTACTAGAAATTTTATGTCCTAACACAATACCTTCTTAAACCATAAAGTGACATTTTTCCCAGTTAAGCACAAGATTTGTTTCCTCGCATCTTATTAAGACTCGTTTTAAATTTTTAAGGTAAAGATGGAATGAGTTACCGAAAACAGAGAAATCATCCATAAAAACCTCCATGATGTCTTCTACGAGTTTGTCAAAAATGGCCATCATGAAACGATAAAAAATAGCAAGAGCATTACATTATCCAAGAGGTATTCTACGATAAGCAAACATACCGTATGGACATGTAAACATTGTCTTTTCTTGATCTTCAAGAGCTATTGGAATTTGAAAATAGCCAGAGAGTCCATCTAAGAAGTAGTAGTACATGTGCCCTAATAATCTTTCCAACATTTGGTCAATGAATAGAAGGGAGAAGTGATTTTTCTCGTGGCATCATTCAGCTTTCTATAGTCAATGTAAACTCTCCAACCTGTGACTGTCCTTGTTGGGATTAATTCATTCTTTTCATTGGCTACAACAGTCATGCCTCCTTTCTTAGGAACAACTTGTATTTGACGTACCCAAGAACTGTCAGAAATAGGATAAACAATTCCAGCATCTAGGAGTTTAATTACCTTAGCTTTAACAACTTCCTTCATGTTGGGGTTCAGTCGTCTTTGGGCTTGCACACATGGCTTATATTCATCTTCTATTAAAATTTTGTGGGTGCAAAAAGAAGAGCTGATTCCTTTAATGTTAGAAATTTTCCAAGTTATGGCCCTTTTATACTCTCTTAATACTTGGAGTAATTCCTCTTTCTCTTTAGGTTGCAAGTTAGATGCAATAATTACCTGTAATATAGAATTATTTCTAAGGAATGCATATTCCAAGTGATTCGGCAATTGTTTAAGTTCCAGTTTGGAAGGTTCTTCAATAGAGGGTTTTTGCTTAAGTTCATCGTTTACCTTAATACCCTCATATTCTACTGGTCTTGGGGAGGGTTCATTGGAATTTAGTCACCTACTTTAAGTACCAATTTATCATCACCCACATTAATAACAGCCCTAGCAGTGGCTAAAAATGGACGACCTAAGATTAAAGGCACTTCAACATCCTCATCCATGTCAAGCACAACGAAATCAACAGGGAATATAAATTTATCTACTTTTACAAGTACGTTCTCTATAATTCCCCTAGGATATTTAACAGATCTATCAGCTAATTGAATACTCATCCTAGTGGGTTTAAGTTCCCCAAGACCAAGTTGTTTAAACATTTTATATGGCATCAAATTAATGCTAGCGCCTAAATCAGCTAGTGCCTTATCAACATTTAGACTACCAATTAAAGTAGGGAATAGTAAAAATTTCTGGATCTTTCAGTTTGGTTGGTAGTTTATTTTGGAGTATGGCTGAGCACTCCTCATTATGTGCCACTGTAGATAGGTCTTCAAACTTCTTTTTGTTTGTTAGAAAGCTCCTTTAAAAATTTTGCATATGTAAGCATCTACAATATAGCTTCAACAAAAGGTAAGTTAATATGCAGTTGTTTAAAGAGTTCAAGAAATTTACCGAATTATGCATCCATGCGGTCTTTCTTCAACTTTGCTGGGTATGAGATTTGTGGTTTATATTTCTTTGGCATTGGATTGTCATTGTTTTCGGGTTTTACCTCTTCTTCTTTGTTTCTGTCAGCTTCTTGTTGTGGCTTCTTTTCAGATTCAGCTAACACTTTTACACTCCTTAATGTAACTACTTTTACATGATCTTTTGGATTAGGTTCGGCGTTACTAGGTAGACTTCCTGGTGGTCTTTCTGAAATCATCTTAGCCAGCTGCCTAATTTGATTCTCGAGTCCTTGGATCGATGCTTGCTGATTTTTAAGTGTAGTTTCAGTGTTCTGAAAATGGGTTTCCGCTACTAAAATAAATTTTGACATCATCTCTTCAAGGTTCGGCTTCTCTTACTGGTAAGGTTGTTGTTGGAAGCCTGGAGGAGGTGGTGGTCTTTGATTCCCTTGGCCTCCCCATGAGAAATTTGGGTGGTTCCTCCATCCTATATTGTAAGTGTTACTATAAGGATTATTTTGAGGTTGAGGATTATTACCCATATAATTTAATTGCTCGTTTTTCATGTTGTGGCCATAAGGTGGGTATTCTGAATTGCTCATTCCTCCTCCACTTGCATTGCATTGCATTACTGGGTGAACCTGTGAATAACCAAGTAAACCATCAATTTTTCTATTCAAAAGTTCTACTGATTAGAGAGCATGGTGACCGAATCGATGTTAAAAGCGCCGGCTGCTTTCGTTGGCTTTGTCCTCATTAGTTGCCACTGATAATTATTCAGTGACATCTCTTCTATAAATTCATAAACCTCCTCAGGTGCCTTATTATTGATAGTCCCACCAGTAGCTGTGTCAATCATCTGTCTAGTCGAAGGATTCAGGCCATTGTGAAAAGTTTGAACCTGTAGCCAAAGTGGTAACCTATGGTGAGGGCACTTTTTCAATAGATCCTTGTATCTCTCCCATGCATCATAAAGTGTTTCTAGATCCATCTGCACAAAAGAAGAGATATCATTCCTCAACTTAGCCATTTTAGTAGACGAAAAATATTTAAGTAAGAATTTCTCGGTCATTTGTTCCCAAGTAGTAATTGACCCTCATGGTAACGAGTTCAACCACTTTTTAGCTTTGTTTCTCAAAGAAACGGGAAACAACCGAAGGCGAATGGCATCGTCAGAAACTCCATTGATCTTAAATGTGTCAGAAAACTCCAGAAAATTCACCAAATGAGTATTTGGATCCTCATCCTGCAAACCATCAAACTAAACAAACTGTTGTATCATTTGAATCGTGTTAGTTTTCAGTTCAAAATTATTTGCAGCAATAGCAGGTCTAACTATACTCGATTCGGCTCCTGTTAAAGTAGGTTTAGCATAATTATACATAGTATGGGGAACAGGATTCTGATTTGTTATATCTGCAGCAACCATAGGAGGAAGTTGATTATTCTGATTTTCAGCCATCTCCTGGGTTGTGGTTTAAATATCGTCCTCTTATCCTTCCTCTATGTCACGTATTCTTGGCCTAGTTTCTCTTCGGTTTCTGCGAGCTGTGTGTTCTATCTCACTATGAAAATTTAATGGTCCTGACGAGTTTCTTCTAGTCATAAACTATAAAAACCTGTCAGAAGGAAATAAAAGAAATTTTAGTAATATAAACAAAATTTAAATTGCAATAAAATAAATGGCTAAAGTAATAAAAATTAAGTGTTCGTAATATCTTAGTTACCCGGCAACGGTGCCAAAAACTTGATGATCGTCAAATCGTGATAAGTTTTAAATTTATAATTGATCGTACTGGAAAACTAACTATTATCACGATGAAGGCAAGCGCACCTACCGAACAGTAGTATAGTTTATAGCAAGACCGGGATGTCAAACCCACAGGAACTAAAAGTACTAGTATTAAATTTCTTTTTATTATCTAGCCTAAAATTATAGGGATTTGTTTTAACTAAACTAATTAACTAAACTAAGAATGCACAGAAAGTAAATTAGGGAAATACTCTTAGGAAAAACTAATTGATTTGGACAATACCCAAGGGAAAATCCACCTAGACTTCACTTGTTATTTGACTTTGAATCAGACGATTTATTTACTTGACTTGATCTGTAGAAATCCCTAAGTTATATTATTATCTCTCTCGAGACTAACAACGTCTAACCCTAGGTTGATTAATTGAAATCTCTTTCTAATTAAAACCCCTAGTGTTGTATTAACTCGATCTATGGATTCCCTTATTAGGTTTCACCCTAATCCGGCAAAATTATGTCACCCTATGCCTAGGGGTGCAATCAACTCCACTTAATTATGCTAAATCTACTTTTAGACAGGGACTTTTACTCCTCTGAATAAGCACATCAATACTTGAATCAATATCCTAGAATATTAAAGTAAGAATTAAGAACTCATAATTAAGAACAAGTCAAATATTTATCATATAATTCAGAAAATAATAACAAGATCGGTTTTAGGTTTCACTCCCCTTAGGTATTTGGGGAATTTAGTTCATAAGTGTAAAAGAAAACATCACAGAAGAATAATAATAACAAAACATAAAGAAACCCAAAAATCCCGAAGGAAATTGAAGGGGGATCTTCAGTCTTAAAGGAGAATCTGGCTTCTGAGATGGATCAATCGGCTTTCTTCGAGAAATTTCTTGCCTCCTACTCCGCGTGTCTCCTTTTGTTCTCCTCTAGTGTGTTTAAATAGGCTTTAGAATGCCTCAAAGCCCTCTAAAGTGCCCTTTTCCGATTAGAACTAGACTTGGGCCCGACAGGGACACGCCCGTGTGCGAGTGCTTCAAACCGTGTTAGAGTCTGTTGAATAGACACGGCCATGTGGTCTACCCGTGTAAGGAAGTCTAGGCCGTGTTAGAGTCTGCTAACACTACACGAGTGTGTGGTGTACCCGTGTAGGAAAGTCTAGGCCGTGTTGATTTCCCACGTTTGCCCATTTTCTCCGTTTACGGCCCGTTCCTCACTCTTTTTACTCTCCTATGCTCACTTAAGTATAAAACATGAAATTAAAGGTTTAGGAGCATCGAATTCACCAAATCTAAGGAGAAATCATCCATAAATGTGCTAAGCATGAGATAAAAATATGTATAAATTACGGTTTATCAGTATGTGAGAGGTCCCATGTTTAAGCCTTACTTGGGCAAATTTTGGTATTTTTATAAATAAAACCTTAAACTTGTGCAAATGGCTTAAGTTTAATTATTGGTAAGTTTATATTAGATTGGGCCTGGTGGTTAAGTGGAGTGTTGGACTGTTCGAGGTCTTGTGTTCAATTCTTTGTGATGGCGTGGAGATAGTATTTTTGCTCAAATTTCAGTTGTGTTGGGGAAAATTCTGAGTAGTTGTGTTTTAGTGGGTTAACAGGGAGTAATTTTAGGAGATAATTAGGGAGAGGTTATCAGAAAATAATCTGATTATCTTTTTATTGTAAAAAATAATAATAATAGAGTTTCAATTTTCTCTCCAATTCCCCAAACTTTTTCTGACGTTTTCTTCTTCTTTTGTTTTTCTCTTCTCTGCCGATTCTTTCCCTTAGTTGCTGCCAAAATTTCTATTATTTTTCCCCTTCCATTTCTTTCTTTTTTTTTCAATTGATTCGGTTGTTCATCATTGGTTGCGCATGTTCGGTAAGTAAGGGTTTTGTCTATTGTTAATCGTTCTTGGTTAATCTCTAAAAGGGAGATTCCTTTTTGGTGTTTAGGAGTTAATCAAGGGGCTGATGGTTTTGAATCGAGGCTGTGATTGTGCAAAGTCGTGGTTACTCAAGCAAGGTAAGGGTTTTGTTATGTTTTTAGTCGAGTTCCTTCTGAAATTGGTTGATTAAAAATGAATTAAGTGATTAATCTGGAGATATGTTGGTTGATTTTTAGGTTCTGAAGGCTTAGGAGTGCTTACGTATCATAAATGATACTAGGGGTGTGCCCAAAATTCAGAAAATGAGATTCGACGAAATAAGAGAAATAAGAGAAAATGATGCAAAAAAAATTGTAGAAAAAGGAAATAAGGGTGTTACAAACTTGGAAATCAACATTTTACATTAAAATAGTTTTGGACAGCAGTAGTAGTCTAAATTTGAAAAATCATCAAAAATAGTGGAAATTGATTTAAAGGTTGAATAAAATATGAAATTAAATTTTATTGAGTCTAGTTTTTCATAGAAGAAACATTGTAAGCAATGGAATTGTAAATTATGAGATATAATAAATTTTGTGAGACAAGGTTAGAATGATTTTGAATTCTCCTATTCGACTTTGAAAATTCATCAAAATTATAAAAAATAATTATAGGCTTAAAATTTATATGTTTAAATCCTTAATGAGTCTATTTTCAAGAGAAACAAACAGAAAAATCATCCAAATTCCGTACTAAGAGATAAATAATTTTTAGTAAGGAAAGGTTGAAGCTGTCAAATAGTAGAATAGGGATAAAATTGAAGATTTTACTGTACTTATTTGATAAACTATAAATTCTAAAAATTTTATGGTAGAAAGGTATTTGAGTCTAGTTTTAAAAACATCAAGCGGATCTTAATTTGAAATTTTTTAGCTCAAGATATAAATAATTTAGTGATAATGGCTCAAGTAGACAGCTTTGAATGAACATATAAGTAAATAGAGAAAACATATATGAATATTTAGCTAGCATGGGTTACATTAAAAATGGATCACACGGCCAAGGCCAATTTGGGCCGAGTGGGCCATACGGGTGTGTGGGCCTACACGGGCAGATCACATGGGCGTGTAAGCCCATTTTTATTGAAATGCTTCTAAGGTTCACGGGTCGCCCAAGTCAACTATGAACCTACTGTAAGGTTGGTAAGCGCTATTTAGACACCTAAATGTGTGAAATTGACTAAATGGTATCTGTACTAAGCATATTAATACCTGAACTGAATATATGTACTGAAATTGCATAATAGCATATCATTTATTGTATGTTGCATTGTATTGGGTTGGGGGTTGTTATTCAGAGGAAGTGTACTGAAAGGCTTTAAGCCTAACTTACTGGTAGCCCAACTGCAAACTACTGTTTTGTACCGCATTTGGTACTACTTGGAGTGTAGGGATCGGTGGGTTGATTATATCCCCACATGGAGTGTAGGGTTGGACGGAGATGGTGTGTAGAGGCTGGTTGGGTAGGATTTTGATATCGCATAATCATATCGCTATTGATCTTGTGATGGGCTAAGGCCCTCATCGCATTTTTGACATCAGATTGAGATGGGCTAAGGCCCAAAGCATCATCGATCTTGAAAAGGGCTTAGGCCCAAGACTGTTCAACTGTGCACTGTAAATACTGATTGTTTGTTTGTTTCTGCGGGATTACACATTGAGTTTACGTAACCTCACCTTTTTTTGTCTAATGTGCACTGGTAATCCCCAGACTTAGACAGATTGGTGCGACGGAGGACTCAGTGATGACCATAGTAATTTTTGGACTTAATGGTTTTCAATTTACGATTTATAATTTAATTATTATTGATTATTTGGGTTGTAATTTAAGGATCCTCTAGGACTTTGGTTTTAAATTTGGGTATTTATTTATTTATTTTACTTTATGGATTTATACTTGCTGGTCGTAGGAAATTTAGTTTTCAAAAAGTTAAAGTATTTTCTAAACGCATGATCACTTAGACTGTTTTATTAAAGCTTCTGCAATGAGGGATGTTTCAAAATAAATGTTTTAAATGAATAAAGACGACTTCCTAAGTTCTAACAAAGGTTTACTAAAGATAATAACATGGAATGTTTCGTCGTAACAACGAGGTTTCAAAAACACTATCGTATGACATTGCCAGATACAGCCATAATGTCTAGGCTGAGTTTGGGGTGTTACATTCAAACTTAGGTACAAAATTATATATTAAACTTTTTTATGAATTTTACACGTAATTCTGCAAACCACAATAATAATTAATTTGTATATGAACCCAATAAATTATATAAATTTTGAAATTTGTTTGCACGAACATGTGGAATTTAAAGAATTACATATGAATGAGTGACGGCATTAATTTCTATTTCAATCCTATAAATTAAATAAACTGTATGATTTGTAACACCCCAAACCCGGCCTAGACGTTATGGCTGAATCCGGAGATGTCACAAGGAATGGGTTTTGAAAATAGAATTGTTACTTTAAATCATCCCATCTATTATCTTAAAATCTTTTATAATCATAGTTGAAAATATTAATTAAATGCTAAAACTTATTTTGCAGCAGAATTCTAACAAAACTGACACATTTTTTAAATCCAATTCGTGTTTTTAGGAAAGCATCTTTTTGCGTAAAAATCATCAGTTCATAAGATAATTTAATCAAACATGCAAAATAGCAACAAACCAAAAATCAACAATTTAAAACCATAACGTCCAGATAGTCCCAGAAACTACAACTCTTAAATAAAAACTAAAAATCATAAATAGCTAAGTTTAAACAGTTTACAGACGAGTGGTCACCGTTGAGTCTCTGCTACACCGACCCACCTAAGTCTATAGATTACCTAACAAAATAGACAACAGGTGTGAGTTTACGAAAACTCTGTGTGTAATCCAATAGAATTAAGTATGAAAACATACAGAATTATATGCATAGTCGACATGAATCTGAATCTTGTCTGATTCAGGTTTGAGATTCAGATTCAGGTAACAGTTTCAATTTCAGATATGTAGAGTCCTACCCCCTCCTCTACACACTAACACCAACCATCCTATCACACCATGTGGGGTTAAAAACACCTACCTATCTTTACACACCACATTGTGCCCTTAGGACACATATTAGATAATATGCAGCCAAGCTGCCAAAATAAAGACGATGAATGATGAACAAAAATACTTCCTCCTCATATACAAACCCCACCCCAATAATAGATACAGAGATTCAGATATAGATATAAAAAATTAAACATGCTCAACATGCTTTATACAAATAAAAAATTCACATACATCAGTATAGCCAGGCATACATTTAGTATCATATTCAGATTAGTCTATGAGAATATCATGTCATACAAATCAGGGTTTAATTAGTCCTTACTAACCCTACATTAGGCCCACGGTTGATTGGAACGCCTCGTACGACTCTAGGGAAATTTTTAGAATTATGGGCCCACATGCCTGTATGGGCCCACAAACCCAATTGGCCTTAGCCGTGTGGCCTACATGGCCTGGCCCAAAATTTACATGCCCGTATGGGTCTACACACCCAACTTGGCCTAGCCCATGTGGCCCACATGCCCACACTCAAGCCACCATATTGCCATGTGCTGTGCACAACCATACCTGTAACGCCCTAAATTTCTGTAATTTTGACTTTTGTGATAGTTGAGTATGGAAATATCGAAACTCTTGTTTTGTTTCTTCTTGGCATAAAATAAATGTTGGTTTAAGTGTTTATGTACTCTGGGGTGTGTTTGGGAAGTCCCAAGTTCAAGCTTTAACTTGGGCTAAATTTTGGTTTTATTTGAATTAAGCCTGACTTTAGGTCAGTGGGCCTTTAAGGAATTGTTGGTAAAAACTTGACAGAATGGGCCTGCTGGTTTAATGGTTAAGAGGAGTGTCAGGTTGCTCAAGGTCCTAAGTTCGAATCCTTACAGTGGCTTTGGAATTATTTTGTTACAAGTTTTGGCTAAGAGTCGGGTTTTATCAGAATTCTGAGTTGGGGATTTTTAGGGGAAATTAGGGCTTATTTCTTTTTTTTCCCTAAATCCCCCTTGCTACCAAAACTTCTCTTCACATTTTTCCATTCTCCTTCGTTTTTCTTTTTTTTCGATAAGCTTAGGTGTATTGCTAGCGGTTCTATCGATTCGGTAAGTATCACTTTATTAAGTTGCGTAATTTTCTTTAGAGATCATTTAAGAGGGTTTTTGTTTGATGTTTAGGGGATATTCAAGGTTCTTTGGGTCATTAATCAGGGTTCTAAACAGCGAGGAATCACCGTATTCATTGAAGGTCTCTCTTTCGTGATTTGGAAATTCTTAAGGAAGTCGATTTAAGTGATCGATATTGGGCTCGGTATTGTCAATTTTAGGCTTTGCAGTGCTCGTGGTTGGATTAGCAGTCAAAATGAACCAGGTGTGTACTCCGATTACCCAAAAAATGAGTTTTTTCGAAAGCCAAAAAGTGGCCTGTCGATGCTAGACGAGTGCATGGTCTGCCCGTGTGGTACCCTGCATCGCGAGACATGAGCATGTCACTGACAAGCCAGGCCGTGCGCTCGCCACACAAGCAAGACAGACACGGGCGTGTGGTTCACAATGGTAAACTACACAGGTGTATGGAAGTTTGGGCCAGACCGTCAGATCCACATGGGCAAGGCCAACTTGGTCAGTGTAAGCCACACAGGCGTGTGGGCCCACACGAGTAGGGCACACTGGTGTGTGAGCCAAATTTGTTTGAAATGTTCTATAAGGTTGCACAGGCCGTCTAAGTCGACTGTGACCTGACTGTAGAGGCGGTAAGAGTTACTTAGACCCTATACTTTATTTGATTACTACATTGTATGCGGAAGTATGATAATACCAGTATGTATATCTGCCTAATTTTGTATATCTATTCTGACATGACGTATGACCTGATATCTGCATATAAGCATGCCATGATAATTGTGTTGCACTGCGTTGAGTTAGGATTGTTGTGAAGAGAAAGAAGTCTGAGAGGAGATTAGCCTATTATCTGGCAGCCATACTGCGTATATTTGTTATGTACTATTTTTACGGTACCAGTTGGTGTGTAGGGTTGAATGGGTCGATTATATCCCCATACTTGGTGTGTAGGTCTTGGTGGATCGATTTTATCCCCACATGGTGTGATGGGTTGGACGGAGATCCTGTGCAGGGTTGGTGGGCATGATATTTCTGATACCTGATCTGTTATACATGCGATATCTGTATGGCTAAGGCCGAATAACTGTATTCTGTTATCTGTTTGTATGCATGATGTTTGTGGGGATGTACACACTGAGTTTGCGAAAACTCACCCCTTTGTTTATTTTGTTGTCAGGAAATCCTCAGCAGTAGATGGATCGGTGTGACGGAGGGCTCGATGGTGACCATTGGTAGACATTTACGGATTTTTGAGTAACACTTTATTTTGTCTGCTTGATTTAAATATTTATTTTGGGATTAATATGTATTTAGAGTCGAACTATTCTTGGGTCTATTTTGGGTGTTAAATTATTAATTTATGAATTAATGATGTTTTAGCTTCCGCGTTAATGTTTTCACTTAACATTTGGAATAGAGATTTCACGACTTAAGTAAAGATAACAAGTTGGACGACTTTTAATTTGCTAAGGTTTTTCTAAAAAGCACTCACATGTGACGCCGCCAGATTCAGCCATAGCGTCCAGGTCGAGGTTTAGGGTATTACATTTAGTGGTATTAGAGCCAGGTTTAAAACTCGGCTGTGAATTTCGGGTTCCAAAATTGGTTCTAGAGAAACACTTTTGAATGTTTTCAAATACTCTTATTAAGTATGTGGTTCATCGAGTCTCCGGTTCTGATCCTGTAAGTTTGTGGAACTCTGTTTAGAATTGTCTGAAAGCATGCTTAGAATTTTGTTTGAATCCATTTGGGAATATTGTTGTATGCTGTTAAACAATTATAGTTAGTAAACTCTACTGAAACACTCTATAGTGTAAACTAAAAACTGTAGTAAACTGCGACTCGCGATAACTGACTCTGAATACTCTGATAAACTTTACTGCATAAAATATCTATTAACATAATATCGAAACTGTAAATTGATTTGCATAAAATTTTTAATAATACAGATTAATTCAAAATTACGATGAGCACACGTGATACTCGTGGACGGGGTACAAGAGGTCGAGGTAGAGGCCGTGGAAGGATCTGAGCTGAGTCCTTCGCAGCTGATACGATCCCTAATCTGGAACTAGCGAGACGCCGATGTCACCTGTTACTGAGTCTGGAGCGGAGTCTCAGGACCGTGCAGATGGGGACAACGCACTGTCCCAGGCCATGCTGCAAATTTTAAAGAGGGTCACTGGGGCTAATACTGGATTTGGAGGTGGTGGGTCGATTACGAAATGACTTTGGTCGAGTGGGGCTGAGATATTCAGAGGCATCGTTGGAGTTGCTCCTAATGTGGTTAAGTACTGGATGGAGGCAACAGAGCATATTATGGACGATCTGGATTTTACTACCGAGTAGAAGCTCAAGGGAGCTGTTTTTTTGCTTCGTGATAAAGCATATCAGTGGTGGCTAATGGTTACGGATGGCATTCAGCCTGATAGTTAGACATGGGATTTGTTTAAGACGGATTTCCATTGCAAATATGTGGGGTCCAATTACATCAATGCTAGGAGGCGTGAGTTCTTGAATCTTACTCAAGGAGATCATACAGTGGCTGAGTATGAGGCCGACTTTCTAAGGATAAGTTGCTATGAGCGAGGTATAGTGGCGATAGAGTATGAGTGTTGTGTCCGTTTTACAGAAGCCTAAGGAATAACTTGAGGGTCCTGATAGCTCCACAGAAGGAGCGTGAGTTTGCTATGTTGGTCGAGAGAGCTAAGATTATGAAGGAGTTTAAGCGTGCTGAGCGTCAAAATCGTGATAGAGGGAAGGCTAAGAGGGATACAGAGCCTTTGAACACTGGGATGAGGCATAAGAAAAAGGCCAGATCTGATGGGCTCGTGAGATTGGGGCTTACTGTTGCACCTACTGGGGTGGCGATTTGTCAACTCTGTAATAAGTGCCACCGGGCGAGTGTTGGAGGTCTACTAGAGCTTGTCTTAGATGTGGGTCTACTAAGCATCATGTTAAGGACTGTCCATTGAGGACTAATTAGA
The DNA here is from genome assembly GCF_025698485.1 of Gossypium arboreum. NCBI lineage: Eukaryota > Viridiplantae > Streptophyta > Magnoliopsida > Malvales > Malvaceae > Gossypium > Gossypium arboreum. The sequence goes on from NC_069075.1 coordinate 137,519,414, forward strand.
TACCAACTCCAGTTATTAAGACTGCATAGCTGCCGAGGGTAGTTCAGCAGCCACCTAGGGGCCGAGGATAGGCTTAGGGTGGTAACAGCATGGTCCGAGGACAAAGAGCACCGGGCAGAGGTCCTGGACCGACTGAGGCGAAGCAACCCGTATTGGTTTATGCTGCTTGTTGCCATAAGGATGGAGATGCTCCGGACGTTATCACTGGTACATTCTTAATTTTTAATGTACCTTACTTTGCATTGATAGATATAAGCTCTACACATTCTTACGTAGCTAGTGCGGTGTCTAAGACCTTAGGATTACCGTTTGAGAGCACTTCTAGTGAGATAACAGTGGTGAGTCCGTTGGGGCAGTCTGTTGGGATTAACAAACTGTTTAGGGACGTAGTTAGAGGTCCAAGGAATGATATTTCTAGCTGATTTGATACAGCTTCCTTTTGAGGAGTTCGATTTGATTTTGGGCATGGATTGGCTAGTTAAACACCGAGTGAGTCTGGATTGTACTGAAAAGAGGATTGTTCTGAGAACCGAAAAGGGTATTGCAGTAGTCGTGATTGAGGAATGACGAGATTATCTGACTAATGTGATATCTACATTAGTGGCAGAAAAGTTGGTAAGGAAGGGTGCGAGGCGTACTTGGCGTATATCAGTGTTGCTGATTCTGAAGGCTCTTCGATTAAGGACATTCGTACTGTGAGGGACTTTCCAAATGTGTTTCTAGAGGAACTACCAGGATTGCCTTCGAATCGTGAGGTAGAATTTCGGATTGAGTTGATTCCTGGTACCGCTCCTATGTCTATCGCCCATTATCGAATGGCACTGAAGGAGTTGATAGAACTTAAGGCTCAAATTCAGGAGCTGTTGGATCGTGGGTTTATTCGTCCTAGTATGTCTCCATGGGAAGCACTGGTTCTATTCATAAAGAAGAAGGACAGTACGATGAGGATGTGTATCGATTACCGTCAGTTGAATAAGTTGACGATTAAGAATAAATACCTATTTCCGAGGATAGACGACTTATTAGATTAGTTCAGAGGGGCTTCTGTGTTCTCCAAAATTGATCTGTGGTCAGGTTATCATCAGCTAAGGGTAAAGGTAGCCGATGTGCATAAGATGACATTTAGGACTCGTTATGGGCATTACGAGTTCTTAGTTATGCCCTTTGGGTTGACTAATGCACCAGTGGCATTTATGGATCTGATGAACCGTGTGTTTCAACCCTACTTTGATCGGTTTGTTGTGGTGTTTATCGACGATATTCTGGTGTATTCTAAGACTGAGGATGAACACGATGAGCTTTAAGAGTGGTTCTACAGATTCTTCGTGAGAAACAGTTGTATGTGAAATTCACGAAGTGTGAATTCTAGCTACGTGAAGTGACATTTTTGGGGCACGTCGTTTCTGCAGAGGGGATTCGAATGGATCTTCGAAAGATTGAGGTTGTGTTGGGTTGGGAACAGTTGAAGAATGTGTCAAAAATCCGTAATTTTTTAGGGCTGGCAGGATATTACCGATGTTTTGTAGAAGGGTTCTCGTTGATCGCAGTGTCGTTGACTAAGTTACTGCTTAAGAGAGTTTCTTTTGCTTGGATTGACGCATAGCAGGAGAGCTTTGAGAAGCTCAAGGCAGTTTTGACTCATGCTCTAGTTGTAATACAGCTGAACCTAGTAGGGACTTCGTGGTTTACAGTGATGCATCATATGTGGATTTGGGTTGAGTCTTGATGCAAGATGGTAAAGTAGTTGCCTATGCATCTCGAAAACTTAAGACTCACGAGGCTAATTATCCGACATATGATTTGGAGTTGGTTGCAGCTGTCATTGCATTAAAGATCTGGAGGCATTATCTATACGGTGAGAAGTGTACCATCTACATTGATCACAAGAGCCTCAAGTATCTCCTCACTCAGAAGGAGTTAAATCTTAGGCAGCGTCGGTGGGTTGAGCTACTTAAGGATTACGACTGCAGTATTGAGAATTATCTAGGTAAGGCTAATATGGTGGTCGATGCGTTAAGCCGTAGGGCTATCACTAATCTGAGAGCGATGTTTGCTCGACTGAGCCTTTATGACAATGGGAGTCTCTTGGCTGAGTTGAAGGTTAGACCGACGTGGCTAGATCAGATTAAGGATAAGCAGTTAGGAGATAAGTCTCTTGACTTGCGGTTTCGTCAGGTTGAGACTTGGACTACTATAGATTTTGGGCTGAATAGTGATGGGGTATTGTGCTTCCGAGGTAGGATTTGTGTACCTAATGATTAGGATTTGAGGCTGTCGATTTTGAGGGAAGCACATAGTAGTCTGTACGCTATGCATCCTGGTGAAAATAAGATGTATAAAGATCTCCGAGAGTGGTACTGGTGGCTAGGGTTGAAACGTGAGGTGACCGGTTTCGTTGCTCGATGTCTGATTTGTCAGCAGGTTAAGGCTGAGCATCAGTTGCCTTCGGGGTTGTTACAACCGGTTAAGATACCTATGTAGAAGTAAGAGTGAGTGACGATGGATTTTGTTAGTAGGTTGCCTCTAACATCCACTAAGAAGGATTCTTTTTGGGTCATCGTGGATCAATTGACCAAGTCTGCACACTTCATTCCTATTAGGACAAACTTCTCTTTACAAAAGTTGGCTAAACTTTACCTCTCTGAGATAGTAAGACTGCATGGGGTTCCAGTGTCTATTATCTTCGATAGGGATCCTCGGTTTACTTTTCGATTTTGGCAAAAGCTTCATGAGGCTTTGGGTTCACGACTTGACTTCAATACTGCATTTCATCCTCAGACAGATGGTTAGTTTAAAGAGGGTGATTCAGATACTGGAGGAAATGTTGAGGGTCTGTGTTATGGATTTCTGAGGTAGTTGGGAGGAGTACTTGCCATTAGCAGAGTTCGCGTACAATAACAGCTATCAGTCTAGTATTCAGATGGCACCATATGAGGCACTTTATGGTCGTAAGTGTCGCACTCCTTTGTGCTGGACTGAGTTGGGTGAGCGACGTGTTCTGGGTCTAGAGTTGATCTCAGAGACTAAGGATAAGGTCTGGTTGATTCGAGAGCATCTGAAAGCGATTTCCGATAGACAGAAGTCCTATGATGATCTAAAGAGGAAGGACATTAAGTATTTTGTGGGGGACTTGGTCTTTCTTAAAGTTTCACCACGGAAGAAGATTCTAAGGTTTGGACACAAGGGTAAGCTGAGTCCTCGGTTTATTGGGCCTATCGAATTCTGAAGCGAGTAGGGCCAGTCGCATATCAATTAAAGCTATCTCCCAAGTTGGATCATGTACATGACGTGCTCCACGTCTCGATGTTGAGACGCTACCGCTCTAATCCTTCACACATTGTGCCAGTGGAGGAGATTGAGGTTAGGCCAAATCTAACATTTGAGGAGGAACCGATTCAGATCCTTGATCACGACGTTAAGGTTCTACGTAAAAAATCTATTCCTTTAGTGAAGGTGCTGTGGCGAAATCATAACACAGAAGAGGCCACTTGGAAGCCGGAGGATTCGATGCGTCAGTAGTATTCTCATATTTTCTGATCAGGTAAAATTTGAAGATGAATTTTTTTTAAAGGGGTAGAGTTGTAACACCTCAAATTTTTGTAATTTCGGCTTTGTGATAGTTGAGTATGAAAATATCGGAACTCCTGTTTTGTTTCTTTTTGGCATAAAATAAATGTTGGTTTAAGTGTTTATGTACTCTGGGGTGTATTTGGGAAGTCCCAAGTTCAAGCTTTAACTTGGCTAAATTTTGGTTTTATTTGAATAAAGCCTGACTTTAGGTTAGTGGGCTTTTAAGGAATTGTTGGTAAAAACTTAACAGAATGGGCCTGCTGGTCTAATGGTTAAGAGGAGTGTCAGGTTGCTCAAGGTCCTGAGTTCAAATCCTTACAGTGGCTTTGGAATTATTTTGTTGCAAGTTTTGGCTAAGAGTTGGGTTTTATCAAAATTCTGAGTTGGGGATTTTTAGGGGAAATTAGGGCTTATTTCCTTCTTTTAACAAAAGCTTTTCTCAGGCGTCTTCTCTTTTTTCCCTAAATCCCTCTTGCTGTTGAAACTTCTCTTCTCTTTTTTCCTCTCTCCTTCGTTTTTCTTTTTTTTTTGATAAGCTTAGGCGTATTGCTAGCAGTTCTGTTGATTCAGTAAGTATCGCTTTATTAAGTTACGTGATTTTCTTTGGAGTTCATTTAAGAGGTTTTTTTTTGCTGTTTAGGGAATATTCAAGGTTTTGTGAGTTATTAATCGGGGTTCTAAACAGCGAGGAATCACCGTATCATTGAAGTTAAGTAGATCTCTCTTTCGGGATTTGGCAGTTCTTAAGGAAGTCAATTTAAGTGATTGATATTGGGCTCGATATTGTCGATTTTAGGCTCTCGAGTGCTTGTGGTTGGATTAGCAGTGAAAACGAACCAAGTGTGTACTATGATTACGCAGAACACAAGTTTCGGCGAAAGCCGAAAAGTGGCTTGTCGACACTACACATGCTTGTGGTCTTCCAGTGTGGTAGCCTGCATCGCGAGACACGGACGTGTGGGTTACACGGGTGAACTACACAGGCGTGTGGAAGTTTGGGCCAGGCCGTGTGATCCACACGGGCAAAGCCAACCTAGGCCGTATGGGCCATATGGGCGTATGGGCCCATACGAGTAGGGCACACGGGCGTGTGATCACAATTTGTTTGAAATATTCTGTAAGGTTGCACAGGTCGCCTAAGTCAACTGTGACCTGATTGTAGGGGCGGAAAGTGTTACTTAGACCCTATACTCTATTTGATTACTACATTGTATGCGGAAGTATGATAATACCAGCATGTATATCTGCCTGATTTTGTATATCTATTCTGATATGACGTATGATCTGATATCTACATATAAGCATGCCATGATAATTGTGTTGCATTGCATTTGGTTGGGATTGTTGTGAAGAGAAGGAAGTCTGAGAGGCGATTAGCCTGTTATCTGGCAGCCATGCTGCGTATATTTGTTATGTACTATTTTTACGGTACCAGTTGGTGTGTAGGGTTGGATAAGTTGATTATATCCCCATACTTGATGTGTAGGGCTGGGTGGGTCGATTTTATCCCCACATGGTGTGATGGCTTGAATGGAGATCCTGTGCAGGGTTGATGGGCATGATATTTTTGATATTTGATCTGTTATGCATACGATATCTGTATGGCTAAGGCTGAATAACTGTATTCTGTTATCTGTTTCTATGCATGCTGTTTGTGGGGATGTACACACTGAGTTTGTGAAAACTCACCCCTTTGTTTATTTTATTGTCAGGTAATCCTCAGCAGTAGATGGATCGGTATGACGGAGGGCACAATGGTTGACCATTGGTAGACATTTACGGATTTTTGAGTAACACTTTATTTTGTCTGCTTTATTTAAATATTTATTTTGGGATTAATATGTATTTGGACTCGAACTATTCTTGGGTCTATTTTGGGAATTTTAAATTGTTAAATTATTGATTTATGAATTAATGATGTTTTAGCTTCCGCGTTAATGAAATGTTTTCGCTTAATATTTGGAATAGAGATTTCACGACTTAAGTAAAGATAACAAATTGGACAACTTTTAACTTGCTAAGGTTTTTCTAAAAAGCACTCACATGTGACGCCGCCAGATTCGGCCATAGCGTCTAGGCCGGGGTTGGAGGTATTACAATACCTTCGTCAACCACATGGCTGTGTCTCTCACGTGGGCGACCACACGCCCGTGTGGTGTCGACTGAATTATTTTTTGACTTTTGTTGAATCCTCGTTTTCTACGTTTTGGGTACACACTCGGTACGATTATGCTACGAAACCCCTCCTGAAGCCTTCAAAACCTATAACATTGCGTTCAAACATCCAATTAACAGTCGATTACGAATTGATACATAACCCGAAATAACACACAAGACTTACCGATGACACGAACAGACCCCAACGCAATTTAGGCTATCAGAATGAAACTTCACCGAACACCACCTTCTCCTATACCACAAATATGTAGAAATCAGTCCCTTAACTTACATATCAAAATGCCAATACCAGCGAGTTGTAAACCTATGCTACAGATACTAAAATCCCACTTACTAGAATAATGCGAAAACACTGAATTAATAAGAAGCAGGAACACGATCCGAAAAACAGAAACGAAAGGGAGGAAGAGGAAAAAGGAAATAATGGTAGAAAACAGAAACTAAAGTCAGATGTTCTTGGAGAGAAAGAAATTAAAATTTGAAATAAAAAGAGATAATACCAGATATGATAGCATATCCCCTATTTTCCTCCTAGTGCCCACTAACTACAATCACCTCAGAATTCCAACTCCACCAAAATACTTGCTCATAACCGAGCCAAAAATAACACCCACGCTCACACTGAGATTCAAACTCAATACCTCTAACATTCTGACTCCCTTACCACTTAAACCAGCAGGCTCACTCTGATATAAATTTACAGATAATTTAATAAAAGCCCACTGAACAAAGATAAGGCTTAGATCCAAAAATAACCAAAATTGAGACTTAAACCCAAGACCTCTCAGACACTCTTAAAACACTTAACCACTGAAGCAAATACAAATTTGTGTTAGATATTCACAGAAGAAAAATTAAATTATTTGGGCCGTTACATGATTGATGTTGACAAAACACGTGTAATATTGAGAATTGCATAAGAATAAATGAAGACGATAATTTGTATTTGAATTCTAAAAATCAAATCAATTATACGATTGATCTTCACAAACACGAGTAATATTGATTACTTCATATGTATACATGATGATAATAATTTATATTTGAATATCATGAATTAAATAACTTATAATATCCATTTTCGCAAAATACGTGTAATATTAAGAACTGTATGCGTAAGAATAAATGAATACTATCGTTTGTATTTTAACACTAAAAATCAAATCAATTATAATACTCTTCGAAATCAGTTAACCTTTTAGTTTCTAACCTTTTAGTGCACTATAATACTCAGGTGGCAGTATCAACCATATATCATTCAAGGGGCAGAGCATACAATATATAAAAGCTAACCCAAGTGCACCAAGTGTTTAAAAACTTAAGGCTTAACTGAGACTTACAATTACAAGAGAAGAAAACACTTTTATTAATACACAATACAATTATAATATGACACAATATTAATATAAACGTCGTGTAACCTCTTGGCTATAGACCTGATGAAGCTATATACACATATATTTGCTTTTATTTTTAAAGAAGCCCTTTTTTCTTTTGTTGTGGTTGTTCTATGATGAGAACATCAATGATGATGGTGATAGTGAATATGAGAGTGATGAATACTTTGGAGACGAAGATTTTGAACACCAAAAACAAAAAAAAGGGGGTGGATGATTTGTTTAATAATAAGTTTATCGATTCAATAACCATCTCTTTCCTATAATTTTTTGAAATAGATATTATTTTAACTATGATTTTACATGGTGCCACTTACTTGAAACAGAGGATCAAGCAACTGGAATTTGGGTCTTTTTATCTGGGGAACTGGGCAATATGTTGAGCAGGTTTATCTTGCAACCCAACCAAATCTACTATTTACCCTTTATATAAAAATTAATGTTTGATACGATGATTTGTCTATTACTGAATCAAATGATTATATATATATTTTTTAAAATGAAGTTAAAATTTTCAATAACATATTATCATCGATTCACTAAGTGGTACCTATATTATTTTTGTGTTATTTTATTATTAAATATTTTAAAATTAAAATAGCATTAGTATACCTTATTCTAAATTAACTAAATATTTTAAATATATTTTTAATTACATTTATTTTTCAATTAATTTCAAAAAATCATTAAAAGTTGTAAACAAAAACTAATATTATAAAAAAAAGTTACAAAAGCAATATATACAACCGATTCACATCACACAAGAATACAAAATAACATATAGTATATAGTAATATACCAACTAATTTTGACCCATTAATTAAAATTAATATTAATATTTCACAAAATAATAAAAATTTGAACCAATATTAATTGAGGTGTCTAAAATTAATGACTTAAATTTTTTAACTATATATGTCTTTTTTTTTGACATATTCATAATCAAATATGAGATTTTAGACAATTCAGTTAATAATATTTCCATACATAGCCAATTAAATATTATAATTTAAAAGAAAATGTTACCAAATAACTATTAAAATAAACGTTACCAAATAATGTTGGGAAAAACGACAAAAATTCAATTTTAATTTCCATACACAACAATTTAAAAAATTATAGTATTATTTAATTTTAATTAGTGTAAAAAATTATAAAAGAAATTTCTTTTAAAAAAATAAAGCATTAGCCAATTTTATGAATATATTTTGAATTTTGATTTATAGGGTCGATTGAAACTGATATTTATTAAGGAATATTTAATTAACTGATTTATTTTTTGCATTAACTTGTTATTTTTATTCAATTAAAATTATTATTTTATGAAGGCTTAATATATCATTTAGTATCTAAGTCGACACTTTTTTAATGTGGTACCTATGTTATTTTTTTGTCCAATTCGGCACCTATATTGGACAAAAGTTATATATATTTTTGTACTGAAAAGTAAGAATGTTGACTTTTTAGTGTTTATTCGAATTTTAAGGTTTATTTTATTAACGTTAATTGCTACGTTAATTGCTAATATTATTAGGTTTTATGTTTTGTATTTGTTTGATTTTGCATTTAATTTGTCAAATACAGTCTGATGGATGTTGTTTAATTTAGGTTTCACGATTTATTTGATGAAAGTCAATTGATAATATTATGAACTAAATTATTAATTTACATCAAGTCAACTCTAAAACCTGAATTAAACACTAAAAGTTAACACTGTTACCTTCCGGTACCAAAATGTATAACTTTGGTCAAATATAGGTATCACATTGGATCAAAAAATAACACAGGTATCACAATTAAAAAAAGTGTCTAGCTTAGTGACCAAATTATATATTAAACTTTTATGAATTTTACACATAATTCTACAAACCACAATAATAATTAATTTGTATTTGAATCCTATAAATTATATAAATTTTGAAATTTGTTTGCATGAACACATGTAATTTAAAGAACTACAATGAATGAATAACGACAATAATTTCTATTTGAATCGTATAAATTAAATAAACTATATGATTGATATTGACAAAACATGTGTAATATTAAGAACGCATAAGAAAAATGAAGACGATGGTTTGTATTTGAACTCTAAAAATCAAATCAATTATACAGTCTATCTTCACAAACACGAGTAATATTGATAACTACATATGAATACATGACGATAATAATTTATATTTGAATCTCATAAATTAAATTAATTATAATATACATCTTGAACAACATGTGTAATATTAAGAATTGCATAAGAATAAATGAAGGCTATGGTTTGTATTTTAACACTAAAACTCAAATCAATTGTCTAATCAATCTTCACAACTACGTGTAACGTAAAGAATTGAGTATGAATGAAAGAACATAATAATTTATATTTGAATCCCGTAAATTAAATAAATTATAAGATTGTTCTTTATAAACACATGCAATATTCAGAACAACATAATTAAAGATTTTATGAAGATCGATTTTTTATTTGAAAATCTAAGGTGACGTCTATCACTTAAGCCACTCGCACTATATATAATTGATATAACCATTACTTATATAACCAATAAAATGCAATAATAAAATATGTTGTACTCCCAAGAAGATAACTCAAATTTCAAACAATGGAAACGATATTATTAAAAGAGGCAATAGACATATGTTTATACTATAATCTTATCAGTTATCCAAATACTTAAAAAGAATAAAAAATTGAGTGGACCCAAGAAAATTTTGAACAAGGGTAGGTAAAATGTGAAACTTGCCATACATAGCAAACACCTAACAAGGCCCCATGTTCCATTTCTTCTATAAAAGCAAGGGATTTGTTCCCAATATGCTTCACTCCACTACTCACATAAGCCTAAGCCTCTCACTCTTCTCTTGTTTTTCGTCCATGGGAACGTTATCAGCCAATAGTAGGGAGGAGAATTCTCTTCAGAAGCAGCAACAACGCTCAAACACAAACCACACGCATAGGCCAAACCTTAATATGCTCTTCCCACAACCCCGACTCCCCATCAATAGGTATATCATATACATATATATCCTTTTTTCTTCATATAACATTATATTTATACTTTCAAAAATATTAATATAACGTTGTGTAACCTGATGGTTGTAGGCCTAATGAAATTATTTTGGTCCCTAATGATTTTCAAGATCCATACTTAAGCAGGTAGTACTGAATACATACATATATATATATATGCTTTTATTTTTATAGAAACCCATTTTAGTTCTACTTTAATTTTTTTTTCTTTTGCTGTGGTGGTTCAATGATGACAACATCAGTGATGATAGTGAATATGAAAGTGATGAATATTTTGGGGATGAAGATTCTAAAGACAATGAACTAGAAGAAGTGGTGGATTATTAGTTTAATAATAAGTCTATCAATTCAATAATCATCTCATTCCTATAATTATTTTAATAGATATTATTTTAACTATGGTTTGCATTGTGCCATTTAGGTGAAACAAGAGATCAAGCTGCTGCAACTTCGGCTCTTTTTAAATCAGGAACTAGCCAATATGATGATGCGGTTTATCTTGCAACCTAACCAAATCTACTATTTATCTTTTATATAAATATTAATATTTGATAATAGATGATGTAGAATTTTTTCAACAATGTACCAAATGATGATATATCATTAAAAACATTAAAAATTTTATAACATATTATCATTTGATTCACAAAGGAATTAAATATTAATCCTAATTATAAATCATAATTCATTTCTTAGTTCTTATTATATATTTGTTTCCTTTTCCTTTTGGGTCTTTATTTCTACCTACTTGTTACACCTCTCAACAGTAGGGTGCAGGTAATATATTTGTATCCAAATATTTTGTTGTCAAAAGAAAAAAAAAGTCAACAGTTTAACTAAAAATTCTTTTCGATTATCTCAGAAGCTTCAACTTGAAATCTCTCAAATTGGACAAGAGATCGAAAACCTACAGAGAAGAATGGGTCAGTCAGTCCTTTAAACCTAACCCTCTCTATATTACTTGTACTCTCTATACTAGTGAGATCCAACCACTACCTTTCCTTTTTTCATATATATATTTTATATCGTTTCATACTGTAATTGATTGATATTAACTGGTGATACATGTTTGCCAACGATTGAAACAGGTTAAACCCTTAATAAATAACAACTTGCAGAGCATGATGGGCTACTTGGAAGATGATCTCAAAGAGCACATTGATGTTCTGCTATACTAGTTCTAGCAATGGAATAAGGCAAAACAAGTTCCTTTTCAATCATTTTGTTTGGTTGGGTGTTTCTAATCATTTTGTCTTTGTTTTACTTTCTTCTTAGGTCTAAAGTCTTTTGTATGTCAGCTTTGATCGGTTTTCATCATTTTGTCTTTATTTTGATTTGTTTCTGAGTCTTAAAGTCTTTTGTAAAAGACTAATATTTATGAATAAAAGTTTGTTCATCGAGAAAATATTTTCAATTTTTTTTAAGCCACAGTTCAGAAACATGGTATGAATCTAAAAAGAAAATAAACACTTTTTTTTTTGCTCAATCGAGGTAAAATAATGTATACCGAGAAAGACGTTGGAGCCATCAACCTCTTCAAGGACAACTGGATTACAATTGACCAAAGACAAACATCTCAAACTCCTATAAGATATTAAGCAATACTAATTCATCCATCTTAAATGGTATCATTGTTATTAAGCAATAAAGGAAACCCATAATTTTAGAATCTCAAACTCATATAAGATATCGCATTATCAAAAATAAAAAATAAAAAATAATCATTAAAATCAAAAATTCAAAAATAATCATTAAAATGAAGAATTAGAAGTTCGAAATAATATAATCCACACTTTTCTAATAAAGTAAAAAATGTTTGGTAGAAACCGAGAAGGAAGCCTGCAATAATATAATCATTCGTAAAGATATGTTGTAACGTGTACTATAGCTTTTAATCCATGTTTGGGTTTTAGGTTCTTTCTATTGAAGGCCTCTCTTTCAGTTTTAGAATTGCTATTAGGAAGATGAATGGGTTGATGATTACAAAATAGAAGACTGAGGGTGAGTTTTGCACGGTTTGGAGAAAGAAAACTAAGAATCAAGGATATGTTTGGGGTCAAGAAGGACTAAAGCAGGCATGAACTAGATGACTCGTAGAACGTATAGAGATGTCCGAATTTGGGGTGCCAAAATGGAAGCCACCAGTGCGATACTTTGGTCACCGGTGGTTTGCAAGTGTTAGACATGAAGACATGTGTTTTGGAGTTGGGTGAAGATAGATATATTTTGTTCCATAATTGCTATGTTTGCAAGATGGAAGGTTCATTCCATGAGGATTAACTTATTCCTTGGGAGCAAAGGTTGGTGTGGAACTTATGAATTGTTGATGAAGTAAGTTTTGGACAAATAAATGGAACACTGAATATTTGTTTATTTATAACCTTTCATTTGTACCTATATATTGTGGTTTAATATACCATTTAATATCTAAGTTTGACACTTTTTTTAATGTGGTACCTATATTATTTTTTGGTCCAATTTGGTACCTATATTTGACAAAAATTATATATTTTTTGGTACTGAAAAGTAACGATGTTAACTTTGTAGTGTTTATTCAAATTTTAGGGTTGATTTGATGAAAGTTAATTTCTAATATTATAAGGATTGATTTTTTATTTATTTAATTTTACGTTTAATTTGTCAAATACAGTCTAATGGATGTTGTTTAATTTAGGTCTCACGATTTATTTGATGAAAGTCAATTGACACTATTATTAACTAAATTATTAATTTTCATCAAATCAACTCTAAAACCCGAATTAAACACTGAAAGTTAACACTGTTACCTTCAGGTACCAAAACATATGACTTTGGTCAAATATAGGTACCATATTGAATTAAAAAATAACACAAGTTCCAAATTTTTTTTAAAAAAAAGTAGTGTCAAACTTAGGTACCAAATTATATACTAAACTTTTATAAATTTTACACGTAATTCTGCAAACTACAATAATAATTAATTTGTATATAAACCTTATAAATTATATAAATTTTGAAATTTCTTTGCACGAACACGTGGAATTTAAAGAACTACATATGAATGAGCGACGACCATAATTTCTATTTTAATCCTATAAATTAAATAAACTATATGATTGATATTGACAAAACACGTGTAATATTGAGAACTGCATAAGAATAAATGAAGACGATGGTTTGTATTTGAACTCTAAAAACCAAATCAATTATATAATCGATCTTCACAAACCTGAGTAATATTGATTACTACATATGAATACATGACGATAATAATTTATATTTGAATCTTGTGAATTAAATAAATTATAATATCCATTTTCGCAAAACACGTGTAATATTAAGAACTGTATGCATACGAATAAATGAAGACTATCATTTGTATTTTAACACTAAAAATCAAATCAATTATAATACTGTAGCACCCCAAACCCGGCCCAAAAGTTATGGCCGGATCCGGCATGCCACATCAAAAACGTAAAAAATGCCACATCGAAGCATTCAAAACATTTCCAATCCAGAAAGAAAACTTACTGAGTGTTTTAAAATATTAATTCAATAAAGGTTAAAGTGAATGGAAGCTGTGCACCAGGTAGGAAACCAGAAAAGAGGAGGTGAGTCCATCGGACTGCTTAAGTACCAAACTCCCTTCGGATCCAATCCTAGACATGCAAACCACCATTGCCATACCTTAACGTCATGTATATTTCTAGGAAACCGATTTGATTAAGTCCTTTTTAGGAAAAGTGATTAATTTTGGAAAATATCTTCATTGCGGAAGCTTTGCTTGTTTTCGTGTTATTTTGAAAACAATTACTGTTTTTGAAAACGCGCCCTAAAGCTATCCAATTTCAACAGTTAAATATAAATATTACCTATCTTAATAAAACATATAAAAACCATCAAAAATAAATAAGCGGCCTTATTACATTTAAAAGCCCAAAACCTCAAACGTAATTAAAAGGATGTCCAGTTCACGGAAGAAAATCAAACTTTCGAGCGGTGGCCACTCCGAATTCCCTCACACTCTAAGCCCACTATGGTTGGGGATTTCTGCGTGGATGAAAATAAAAGGGTGAGTTTGGGGAAACTCAGTGTGTAAGGAAAACCCATTCAAAGCCCAAGTCACTCAAGCCTATTGGGCCTAAGCCCATTCAGAATATGATGGTCTTGGGCGAGCCCTTTTCAAATTACAATAAACTGGCTTAGCCCTTATTCAGATAACAGTATGGCCCATAGGCCTATTTCAAAATACATGCAACATCGGTAAACATATGCAAGCCCATTTGGGTAATAGTGGTACTGGCTAGAGCCCTTTTCAGATTACAATAAAGCGGGCCTTAGCCCTTATTCAAATAACAAGATGGCCCATAGGCCCATTTCAAAATACATGCAACATTAATAACATATGCAAGCCCATTTGGGAGACTACTCAACCCACCAACCACTACACTCCACCCGTACCAGCCATACACTCCATGTGGGGAATAGCTCAACCCACCCATTAACACTCCACGATTCTTGACCTAACCTTTGCTCGATTATCGAGAATTGAGGCAAAGCCTCCAAGACGTGGACAAGCCACTTTCAAGACTTCCTCCGTCAATATCCCAGTCCATGCATCAGATAATAACAACATGGCATGCGATAAATAACAACGATCAAACATGCATTTAGGTCAATTTAACCTAGGGGTATTTGGTAATTTATCTACTAGGGTAAAGCGTAAATTTTCCACTTTTAAAGGTATTTCAGTAATTTATCTATTTTAGGGTTTTTCATGCATATTCCTACTTTTCACGTACTAACAGAATCACGTACCGAGGGTTCTTACCGAATTGGGCTCGTTGGCCCATCATTCCAATTTTGGCCCATTAAGCCCAAAAATATCGAGGGCATAGAAATCATGCACTTTGCAGTCCAAACATTGCAGCTTACCAAAAACATTAATCGATTTACCTCACGAGCATTCGCACACTCGCAAATCTACAAAATACCGATTTTTGGCATTTTGGCTTTTCGACTTCTGCCGATCTAGACTAAGAAAGAGGGTGTTAGTTACACATCTGTTTGCGACGATATGTTGACGAGATCCACACACGAACCGCCTACAATTGGATTACTAACACGTTAATCTAACTATTCAAATACAAACTACATATTAACCCCTTACAATATTCGGCCAACCACACCTACAGATCATAGTAAGCTTATAAGAAATCAATAAGCAACCCATTAACAAATTTTTGTCAATGTTTACCACATAATCATAATTTCACTGCAAGCTGTCTTCCTGAGCAACAGTCACTAAATCATTTATAACTGGAGCTATGAAACTCCAAATCAAGTTCCGTTAATTTTCCCTGAAAATAGACTCATATATCTTCTATCCATAAAATTTTCAGAATTTTTGGTATGGCCAATCAATACCAGATTTTTCTTAAAGTTTCCCATGTTTCACTGTTTGACTAATCTGACCACTCTTCATTACGAATCAAATTTCTCATTGTACAGAATTCAAAATATGTTCTTGTTTATTTCATTAGAAACTAGACTCAATAAGATTTAATTACATAATTTATTCAGCTTCTAATTCATCTCCCATAATTTATGGTGATTTTCCAAAGTCACGTTACTGCTGCTGTCCCAAGCAGATTTATTACCAAATCACTCTTTCACACCTAACTTGCATGCATGTTATTTAAACATGTATATCACCAATCAATCATCACATATCTATGATTTTACTTAAGTATAATCTCCATTTCATCATTTTAAAGCACAAAATGTTAGCCGATTTTTCCCTTTAGCATCTAAGGCACATGCATGTTCATTTGTTTGGCTCAACTTCACCTATCTTCCATTTTTCATCAAAAGAACATGAAACAACAACCATTTCCTTCATTTTAATTCATGACTAAATGCTCACAACACAACTAAAAATCAAAATATACTTCAAGAGTTAAGGTAGAATCAAGAAGAACTCATGAACCTCAAAATAGAAGCAAGGTACCAAGAACTTACCTTCAATTTTCCTCCTCCTAATGACCGAATACTCAAGAGCTTCCTCCTCTCCTTTCTCTTCTCTAACTTTCAGCTATGATGAACAAAGATGGACAAAACTTTGTTCTTTTCACCCCTTTTTCTTTTAATAAAACTTCATATTTCATCCATTTAATTCTTTAATACAAAAGACATGAAATTCTTATCATGAAACATTTACCTAACCCATTATCATGGAACATTTACCTAACCTATTATCAATTTGTATCAATTTGTACCATAAATTATGGATATCAAGTGTACATTTTGTCTACAATAACATGATGGTTGGCCACTTCATGTAAAATGGGAGGTTTATCATGCAAATCCTCCTATTTTGCACTCCTATTTATTTGGCCACTTCAATTTAGCCTATAGCATTTTCAAACATTTTCACATAGGTCCTATTTCATAATTTCACTCACAAATGACAAAATCAAAGTATGAAATTTTGTCAACATTCATAGAATTCCCGAAAATTGGGGCGTTACAAATACTCTTTGAAATCAATTAACCTTTTACTTTCTAACCTCTTAGTGCACTATAATACTCAAGTGGCAGGGCCGACCATATATCATTCAAGCAGCAGAGCCAACCATATATCAAAGTTAACCTAAGTGCACCAAGTGCTTAAAAACTTAAGGCTTAACCGAGACTTACAATTACAAGAGAAGAAAACACTTTTATTAATACACAATACAATTACAGTATGACACAACATTAATATGAACGTCATGTAACCTTTTGGCTATAGACTTGATGAAGTTATATGCATATATATTTGCTTTTATTTTTAAAGAAGTCCTTTTTAATTCTCCTTTGGTTTTTTCTTTTTCTTTTTCTATGGTTGTTCTATGATGAGAACATCAATGATGATGGTGATAGTGAATATGAGAGTGATGAATATTTTGGAGACGAAGATTCTAAAGACAAAAAATAAGAAGAGGTGGTGGATGATTTGTTTAATAATAAGTTTATCAGTTCAATAACCATCTCTTTCCTATAATTTTTTTAAATAGATATTATTTTAACTATGATTTTATGTGGTGCCACTTACGGGAAACAAAGGATTAGGCAGCTAGAATTTTGGGTCTTTTTATTTGGGGAACTAGGCAATATGTTGAGCACCCAGCTAAATCTACTATTTACCCTTTATATAAAAAATAATATTTGATACAATAATTTGATTATTACTGAATCTAATGATTATATATTTTAAAAAATGAAGTTAAAATTTTTAATAACATATTATCATTTGATTCATTAAGTGGATACTTAAAATTTGAACCAGTATTAATGGAGATGTCTAAAATTAATGACCCGATTTTCTTAACTATATATGTTTTTTTTTGATATATTTTTAACCATATATGTGATTTTGGACAACATAGCTAACTAAAGGTTAGAAATTTTTTAAAAAATGTTACTAAATAACTACTAAAAAACATGAGAGAATGATTGGAAAAACGAAAAAAAACGATTTTAACTCCGATACACAACAACAGAAAAAAGTTTTTTAGTATTATGTAATTTTAATTAGTGTAATAAAATTATAAAAAGAAATTTTTTTCCAAAAAGAATAAAGCATTAGCCAATTTTATGAATATATTTTCTATTTTGATTCATAGGGCCAAATTGAAAATGACATTTGTAGAAGCCCAAATTGCCCGGGCCCAATTATATGAAAACCCAACCAGACCTCTAAACCCACTAAAACCCTTAACCCATGACCCATTTACATCTACCCAAACCCAATTCAAAAGCCCATTAAACCCCCCAAAAAAACCTAACCCAAAAAAAACAAAGAAAAAAAAGAAAAGAAAAACTAACCCCAAAAAAACCTAACCCCCAAAAAAAAAAAGAAGAAAAAGAAAAACCTAACAAAAAAGATAAAAAACCTAGCCACCTAACCACTTTCCCACTTGCCCCATTTTTCCTCCCATTGTCTACCACCACCACCTACAAAATAGAAAAAAAAAATAGAAAATCATGTAAAAGATGGCTATAAAAAGCCATTCAAAAATCATGTAAAAGGGAAGAGGGGGGATTTTACAAAGATTGAAAAAAAAAACATAAAAATCCCTTCAAATTTTGAACACAAAAGAAACATCAATAAAAAGGTTGCATCTTTTTCTTTTTTCCTCTTCTTTCGAATTTTTTTTCTTTTTTTTTGTATTGTTTTTTTTCTTTCTTTATATATACATATATTGTTAAAAAAAATTTAACTTTTCCGGCCACCGTGGGCGGTGGTGGTAATTGGATTTGACTTGACAGTGACCGACGATCATCCAGTGACCGCCCCTTGGCGGATTTCCTTTTCCCCTCCTTCTCTCTTCTTTCCCCTTCTTTTTTAGGTATTTTATATATATTATGTATATATTTTTAATGCCATTAGTTATATATTTCTTATGTATATATTCTTAAATACTATTATATACA
The DNA here is from genome assembly GCF_025698485.1 of Gossypium arboreum. NCBI lineage: Eukaryota > Viridiplantae > Streptophyta > Magnoliopsida > Malvales > Malvaceae > Gossypium > Gossypium arboreum. The sequence goes on from NC_069075.1 coordinate 137,538,056, forward strand.
TATATATATATATTTTAAATACCATATTGTGTATATATTATTATTACAAATTATTACTATTGCTAGTATTATTATAACTATTATTATATTAGTGTATATTTTATGTACATATGTATATATATATATATTTTGCACATATCATTATTTTATATTATTGTTGTAAATTTTTATGTATATATTTTTTAGGTACGTTTCCTAATATTTTCTTTTATTGTAGATATTATTATTATTATTATTACATACTTTTATTATATGCATATATATATATATATGTATTTTTATGTACATATTATTATTTTATATTATTATTACCAAATATATCATTTTTCCTATTTTATTATTAGTACATGATTTGTTTTTATTTTGTAAATATCATTATTATTGTTATTCTAATATTCTAGTATTCCATGTTAATATTTTTCATTAATGATATCATTTTTTTCGTCCTTTATCTATTTTAATTTCTCACTTTAGGAATATATTTTCTCATGTTTTAATTAATTTCAAAAATAAGGCAATGTACCGATTTAATATTAAGCCATCGATTTCATCGCTATGTTGGGTGAAATTCATCGGCTTGTGTTAAAAAACGGGACACCCTTTCTAAAAAGAAATCGAAAACTAAAATTCTCATTTTCAATCGGATCACGATTAAATATTATATTGAACTCGTATTTTTGAAAATCAAGTCAACAAATGTTTATGAGATACCAATTTTGGGCGTCGCGAGGTGCTAATACCTTCCTCGCGAAGAATCGCCCGAACCCCAATTTTCTCTGGACTTTCACGTAGACCTAAATTTGGCCTTCTTTTTATTTTAAAATAATTTTATTAGGTGTCCGATCACACCTATAAAAAAGGATCGGTGGCGAATCCCTTTGTTAATAAAATCGAAAGTTGGTTTTCAAATGTTTAATAAATCGCCACAATTAGCGACCAAGCGAAACTAATTTTTTTTTAACGTCGCTACAACATTCATTAAGGAATATTTAATTAATATTTTCTAATTTATTTTTGCATTAACTTTTATTTTATTCAATTAAAATTTATTATTTTGTGAAGGTTTAATATATCATTTAGTATTCAAGTTTGACACTTTTTTAATGTGGTACTTATATTATTTTTGTTATTTTATTATTAAATATTTTAAAATTAAAATAGCATTAATATACCTTATTCTAAATTAGTTAAATATTTTTAAATATATTTTGTAATTACATTTCTGTTTCAATTTATTTCAAAAATCATTAAAAGTTGTAAACAAAAACTAATATTATAAAAAGTTACAAAAGCAATATACACAATTGATTCAAGATCGCACAGAATACAAAATAATATATAGTATATAGTAATATACCAACTAATTTTACCCATTAATTAAAATTAAAATTAATATTTCACAAAACAATAAAAATTTAAACTAGTATTAACTAAGGTGTCTAAAATTAATGATCCAGATTTTTTAACCATATATGTCTTTTTTTGGGGGGACATATTCATAAACAAATATGTGATTTTGGATTCATAACCATATATGTGATTTTGGACAACTCAGCTAATAATATTTCCATACATAGCTAATTAAACGTTACAAATTAAAAGAAAATGTTACCAAATAACTATTAAAATAAATGTTACCAAATAACGTTACAAATGATTGGAAAAACAAAAAAATTAATTTTAACTTCCATACACAACAATTAAAATTTTTTAATATTATATAATTTTAATTAGTGTAATAAAATTATAAAAAGAAATTTCTTTTACAAAAAAAAAGCATTAGCCAATTTTATGAATATATTTTCGATTTTGATTTATAGGGTCGATTAAAATGACATTCATTAAGGAATATTTAATTAATATTTTCTAATTTATTTTTGCATTAACTTGTTATTTTTATTCAATTAAAATTATTATTTTATGAAGGTTTAATATATCATTTAGTATCTAAGTTTGACACTTTTTTTAATGTGATACCGATGTTATTTTTGTCCAATTTGATACCTATATTGGACAAAAGTTATATATATTTTTGTATTGAAAAGTAACAATGTTAACTTTTTAGTGTTTATTTCAATTTTAGGGTTGATTTGATGAATATTGATTGCTAATATTATTAGGTTTGATTTTATGTATTTGTTTAATTTTGCGTTTAATTTGTCAGATACAGTCTGATGGATGTTGTTTAATTTAGGTTTCACGATTTATTTGATGAAAGTCAATTGATAATATTATTAACTAAATTATTAATTTTCATCAAGTCAACTCTAAAACCCAAATTAAACACTAAAAGTTAACATTGTTGCCTTTAGGTACCAAAATGTATAACTTTGGTCAAATATAGGTACCACATTGGATCAAAAAATAACACAGGTATCACAATTAAAAAAGTGTCAAACTTAGTTACCAAATTATATATTAAACTTTTTATGAATATTACACGTAATTATGCAAACCACGATAATAATTAATTTGTATTTGAATCCTATAAATTATATAAATTTTGAAATTTGTTTGCACGAACACGTGTAATTTAAAGAACTACATATGAATGAATGACGATAATAATTTCTATTTGAATCGTATAAATTAAATAAACTATATGATTGATATTGACAAAACACATGTAATATTAAGAACTGCATAAGAATAAATGCAGACGATAGTTTGTATTTGAGCTCTAAAAATCAAATCAATTATACAATCGATCTTCACAAACAAGAGTAATATTGAGAACTGCATATGAATACATGACAATAATAATTTATATTTGAATCTCATCAATTAAATAAATTATAGTACCCATCTTCGCAAAACACGTGTAATATTAAGAATTGCATAAGAATAAATGAATACTATAGTCGGTATTTTAACACTAAAACACAAATCAATTGTCCGATCAATCTTCACTACTACGTGTAACGTAAAGAATTGCGTACGAATGAATGAACACAATAATTTATATTTGAATCCCATAAATTAAATAAATTAAAAGATTGTTCTTTTTAAACACATGCAATATTAAGAACAACATAATTAAAGATTTTATGAAGATCGATTTCTTATTTGAAAATCTAAGGTGACGTCCATCACTTAAGCCACTCGCACTATATATAATTAATATAACTAGTACTTATATAGCCAATAAATATAAGATGCAATAATAAAACACATCGTACTCCCAAGAACATAACTCAAATTTCAAACAATGGAAACGATATTACTAAAAGAGGCAATAGACATATGTTTATACTATAATCTTATCACTTATCCAAATACTTAAAAAGAATAAAAAATTGAGTGGACCCAAGCAAAATTTGAACAAGGGTAGGTAAAATGTGAAACTTGCCATACATAGCAAACACCTAACAAGGCCCCATGTTCCATTTCTTCTATAAAAGCAAGGGATTTGTTCCCAATATGCTTCACTCCACTACTCACATAAGCCTAAGCCTCTCACTCTTCTCTTGTTTTCATCCATGGGTGCGTTACCAGCCAATAGCAGGGAGGAGAATTCTTCTCAGGAGCAACAACAACGCTCAAACGCAAACCAAACGCATAGGCCTAACCTTAATGTGCTCTTTCCACAACCTCGACTCCCCATCCATAGGTATATCATATATATATATATATATATATATATATATATATATATATATCCTTTTTTCTTCATATAACATTGTATTTATACTTTCAAAAACATTAATATAATGTTGTGTAACCTGACGGTTGTAGGCCTGATGAAATTATTCTGGTCCCTAATAATTTTCGAGATCCATACTTAAGCAGATAGTACTGAATACACACACACATATATATATATATATATATATATATATATATATATGCTTTTATTTTTAAAGAAGCCCATTTTAGTTCTGCTTTAATGTTTTTTTTCTTTTGCTATGTTGGTTCAACGAGGACAACTTCAGTGATGATAGTGAATATTTTGGGGACGAATATTCTAAAGACAATGAACAAGAAGAAGTGGTGGATTATTAGTTTAATAATAAGTCTATCAATTCAATAATCATCTCTTTCCTATAAATTTTTTTTAAAATAGATATTATTTTAACTATGGTTTTGCATGGTGCCATTTAGGTGAAACAGGAGATCAAACTGCTGCAACTTCGGCTCTTTTTAAATCGGGAACTAACCAATATGATGATGCGGTTTATCTTGCAACCCAACTAAATCTACTATTTATCATTTATATGAATATTAATATTTGATAATCGATGATGTAGAATTTTTTCAACAATGTACCAAATGATGATACATCATTAAAAAACATAAAAAAAAATTATAACATATTATCATTTGATTTACAGAGTAATTAAATATTAATCCTGATTATAAATAATAATTTGTTTCTTAGTTCTAATTATATATTTGTTTCCTTTTCCTTTTGGGTCCTTATTTCTGGCTACTTGCTACACCTCTCAACAGTAGGGTGCAGGTAATATATTTGCATCCAAATATTTTGTTGGCAAAAGAAAAAAAAACAACGTTTTAACTGAAAATTCTTTTTGTTTATCTCAGAAGCTTCAACTTGAAATCTCTCAAATTGGTCAAGAGATCGAAAACCTGCAGAGGAGAATGGGTCAGTCAGTCCTTTAACCCTAACCTTCTCTATATTACTTGTACTCTCTATTCCACTGAGATCCAACGACTACCTTTTGTTTTTTCATAAATATATATTTTCTATCATTTCATACTGTAATTGATTGATATTAACTGGTGATGCATGTTTGCCGACGATTGAAATAGGTTAAACCCTTAACAAATTACAACTTGTGGAGCATGATGGGCGATTTGGAAGATGATCTCGAAGAGCACATTGATGTTTTGCTATAGTAGTTCTAGCAATGGAATAAGGCAAAACAAGTTGTTTCTTTTCAATCCTTTTGTTTGGTTGGGTGTTTCTGATCATTTTGTCTTTGTTTTGCTTTCTTCCTGGGTTTAAAGTCTTTTGTATGTCGGCTTTGATCGGATTTCATCATTTTGTCTTTGTTTTGCTTTGTTTCTGGGTCTTAAAGTCTTTTGTAAGAGACTAATATTTATGAATAAAAGGTCGTTCATCAAGGCAATATTTTCTATGTTTTTTAAGCCATAGTTCAAAAACATGGTATGAATCTAAGAAGAAAATAAACACTTTCTTTTTTTTTTGCTCAATCGAGGTAAAATAATGTAAACCGAGAAAGACATTGGAGCCACCAACCTCTTTCAAGGACAACTCGATTACAATAGACCAAAGACAAACATCTCAAACTCCTATAAGATATTAAAAAATACTAATTCATCTATCTTAAATGGTATCATGGTTATTAAGCAATAAAGGAAACCCATAATTTTAGAAAATCAAAGTTCTATAAGATATTGCATTATCCAAAAAAAAATCGAAAATAATCCTTAAAATGAAGAATTAGAAGTTCGAAATAATATAATCCACACTTTTCTAATAAAGTAAAAAATGTTTGGTAGAAACCGAGAAGGAAGCCTTCAATAATATAATCATTCGTACAATTTATTAAACTCATCAGAACAGAACTCTAAGCCATTGTCTGTACGAAGGTATTTTATTTATTTTCCCATCTTTTTTTCAATCATAGTTTTCCAAGACTTAAATGCGGAAAACACATCACTTTTCTACTTCAAGAAGAACGCCCAAACTTTTTCTAGAAAAATTATTAATAAAAGTTAGCATATAATTAGTTTCACCTCTCGTAGGCACTCTTGATGGCCCCCACAAATAAGAATGAATATACTCCAATTTTCCCTTTGTGTTATGTATTCTTCTGGTGAATCGAAATCTCTTTTGCTTCCCAAAAAATGTTGTGCTCACAAGACTTCAGTTTTCAAATTCCTTGCCCATCAAGAAGTCCTCTTTTGCTCAATTTTGTCATGTCATTCTCACTCATATGCTCTAGGCGCATATGCCAAAGTATAGTAATATCATCATCTGACAAGGAAGATGAAGCGACAGTTGCATCACTAGTAACAGTAAAACCCTACAAAACATATAACTTTGCAGTCTTTCACTGCCCTTTCATCACAACTAGGGAACCTTTAGAAATCTTCAAAACTCCACTTTTAGCTGTGTATTTGTACCCTTTTTAATTAAGAGTACTTAACGAAATTAAATTTTTCTTCAATTCTGGAACATGTTGTATGTCACTATGTGTTCTGACAACTCCATCAAACATATTAACTTTAATTGTTCCAACACCTGCGATTATACATGAAGCATTATTTCCCATCAAAATAACACCTTCAGACCTTGTTTCGTAAGTTGTAAACCAATCCCAATTGGGACTCATGTGGAAGGTGCAGCCTGAATCAAGGATCCACTCACTGCTCACTTTAGAATTGTTGACAAAAGTAACTAGAAGTTCACCATCGCTATAGTCTTCTACAACATCAACTTCACCGGAATTTTTTGGTTGTTTTCCCTTTTGACTCATAGCCGCCCTTTGGATCTTGTTCTATTTCTTATAGCACTTAGATTTAATGTGCCCTTTTTTCTTGTAGAACTTATCAGTTTTACCTCTGTTTGAAGACTTCGATCTACCTTACAAGTTTTACCACTGTTTGAAGACTTCGATCTACCCTTAGATTTACTACGAGGATTCTGTTCCTGTGTCCTTCCACGATCATTATCAACATTCCAATCTTGTCTCCCACGAACAATAAGACCCTCTCCCTGAGAGTTAGTTTTAACTACAAGATGCTTCATCTTATCATACAAGGTTAAAGAATCATAGATCTCATCAACTGTGAAAGACTCACGGCTATATAAAATTGTGTCTCTAAAGGTTGAATAAGACAAGGGTAACGAACAAAGTAGAATCAACCCTAGATCTTCCTTATCATACTGAACCTCCATGGCCTCCAAGTTTGAGAGAATTTCTTTAAACACTGTTAAGTGTTCGTGCACAAACACACTTTTCTCCAAATGATGAGAATAAAGACGCTGATTCATATGTAACTTGCTAGTTAGAGTTTTCGACATAAATATTTGTTCCAGCCTTTTCCATAATGCAGCAGCAGTCTTCTCCTTCATCACATCCTGAAAAATTTTGTTAGACAAATGCGGATGTAATTGTGTTAACGCTTTTCGATCCTTACGCTTCTTCTCTTCATCTATTAATGTTGAAGGCATCTTATCTATCCCTAGCAGGGCATCTTCCAGATCCATCTGTGCAAGAACTGCTTGCATCTTAATCTGCCATAACACAAATCTGGTGTTGTGATCCAATAGCGAAATTTCATACTTCAAAGACGCCATTACCGTGATCGAGATGAACAACCCAGAAGCTTTTATACCAATTTTTAAAATAAATAAAATGTTAGTAATGAAAATATATCACAAAGAAAAAAGAAATAAAATAAAGAACATACAGATTTTTACGTGGAAACCCTTTCGAGAAAAAACCATGGGCAGAAGAGAAGAAAATTCACTATGTCGAATTCGAATTAATTACAAGAGGAATAGATTATGTCTATTTATAGGCTTGTAAAACCATATTCTAATAGGAGTTAGTAAGATTGAAACACCTTATTCTAATCAATTTCAAATAGATGGAGTTTAATAAGGTTTAAAAAACCTTATTCTAGAATAAAATAAAAGAAGTGTAGTTCTATACGGATTTTACTTTTATTTTATTTTACCATTGTACTTTATTTAAATAAGGATTCGGGTCACTCAATTCTAACATAGTGAATATGATAGTGATGAATATTTTGGAGATGCAGATTCTGAAGACAAAAAACAAGAAGAGGCGGTGGATAAATTGCTTAATAATAAGTTTATAAATTCAATAACCATCTCTTTCCTATAATTTTTTTAAATAGATATTATTTTAACTAAATTATGAACTAAATTACCTAGATACCTAGGGAGGATGAAACCTATGATGGATCTTATTTTTTGATTTTCTGAATTACATGATAAATAATTGATTTCTTGTTCTCAATTATGTATGTTTATTTCGTGTTTTGATATTTTCAGGATATTGATTCATGTTAAATGCGCTTATTCAGTGGAGCAAAAGTCCCTATTTAAGAGTAGATCTAGCATAATTGAGTGGAGATAGGACTAAATAAATCTACTGGATTAGAGTCAAATCTAATAGGGAAATCCATAAATCGAATTAATGCGACAATAGAAGTTTTAATTAGAAAGAGATTTCAATTAATCAACCTAGAGTCAGTTGTTTTTACTCTCAAAATAGATATTAACATAATTTAGGGATTTTTACGAATCAAGACACAAGTGAATAAATAGTTTAATTTAGATTCAGAATAATAGGTGGAGTCTAAGTGTGACACCCTGGATTTTGGGGCTAGAAGTTTTGAGTTTTGTGGATAGGGTCAGTGTGAAGGTTAAGATATTGTGTTTAGTTGTGCATTTAAGTGATAGAATGGGCCTCCTAGTCTGGTGGTTGGTTGTATGTTAGTTTGTCTCTGGGTCACTAGTTTGAGTCTTTGTATGTGCGTTTTGGGGGGAATACTTTTGTTGTGTTTTGTTTTGTTAATTTGTAAATTGTTTTAAGTTAAAATATATTTATTTTAACTATTAGTTGGTATTTATTTTGTTTTGTTTTTTTTATTCTTTTTGTCGGATGTTATTCTTCCTTTACCCTTTAGTTTTCTTTCCTTTTTGGGGTTCTCCATTATTTTCTCTTGAAAACGGTTTTGCTTGTAGAAGTTGGAGAGTCGCTTCCTTGTCACCGAGTTAGTGTTTGGGCATCTCCGATAGCTAAGGTGTGGATTTCGAACCTTTTCTATTTTATTTCTTAATTGTAAAATTATTTTTGATAGAATGTGGCAATCTTGGTGGCTTTCAAAAATTGGTTGTTGAAGCCCGATAGTACTGTTAAATAACATGGAAGTTTGCCCGGGTTAGTGTGTTTCAGAGTTTCATCAGTTGGGGGTTGTTTTGGTGACTAAAATATTTAATTTTCAAGCTATTTGTGGATGGTTCCGTGACCACAAGGGCGTGTGTCGATTCACACGGTTGTGTGCTTTTAAGGATTAGGGTTTTCAAGTTGATTTAGGTGCCACACGGGCATGTGGTCGATTTGGGGATTTTTTCATTTTTCACATGGCCCTATCCCCTAGGCACAGGCTAGTGTGATTGGGAATTAGGAATTTAGTAAATTGGTGCCACACCGACTGGCCACACAACTGTGTGGCTAATTTGGGGATTTAGGGATCTCATACGGGTGTGTGTTTTGGACATGCAGTCGTGTCTGGTGAGCAAATCGATGTGTGAGACCCTCACACAACTGTGTCTACCATGTACTCTAGTTAAGCACAGTTAGACAGTGAGTTTCACGGCCTGTTCCGATGACCATGTCCCTGGTCTAAACGGGCATGTGTCTCAATCACATGGTCATGTGCCTCTCTTCACACGGGTGTGTGCCTCAGCCACACGATCATGTGCCCTTTTCACACAGTTGTTTGACCTTCCACACAGCCTAGGCATTTCCACATGGCCAGAGCACACGACCTTGTGGTCCTAAGACACCAAATTTTAGCTTGTGTATGTTTTTTATCTGAAAATGTGTCTGTGTATTCCGACTCTTGGCTAAAATTTAGTGAGGGCATACATACACTTGCATAAAGTAAAGGTTTGTGTGGGATTGCAAAGAGAAGGGATACTGATTCTGATCTGATCTGACAGTTCTACCGTAACTCTTTCGTATAACGATTTATCGTACTGTACTGCATGTGCGTCAGCTTTGCTGCGTACTATTATCATATCTGGCAGTTTAAACTGCAACATGTCTATACAGCGGATTACCGCATTGCACTGTATAGCACATACGCCAGCTCTTCTGCGTATTAATATTTGAGTGGCTTAGTCCACATTTATGGTGTGTAGCGTTGGATGGGCCTACGAGGTCCTATATGGTGTGTTTGGTTGGATAAGCTTAAACAACTCTTATAGGGTGTGATTAGGGGATAGAGAGGTGTGTTGGCTAGATGGGTGGGTTTCATTACTCTACTACATTGTGTGTGCATCTGTGTGAGAGTTATGGGTGTAAGATTATCTGTTTATATTCTGTTTGTCTGAATAACACTTGTGTTGAGTGTTTTGTATGAGATTGGTGTGCTCTATCTTTTTCTACGTATACCTATAAATATAATATGCTATTAATTTATCATCTAGAGTCCTTTTCTATAAGTTTGTTGTTGTTCGTTTGAACTCACACTGAGCTAGAGTAGCTCACCCCTTAGTGTTTCCCCTTTTCAGGTACATTTCCGAATTCTGACGCTAGTTTCAGTATGCGGAGGTCTCGGACAGTCTTAGTGGAAAATAAATTATCAGTTTGTGTTTTCAATTTCTACTTTGTTATTTGATTTTTGAACTGTAAAGTTTTATAAAACTATGGTGCAAGTTCTGTTTTAAATTTTTATTTGTTTTTTTTTAAATTCCGGTTATATATTAAACTTAACTGTAATTTTACTGACTAAATTTTAAATGATTAAATGTTAAGGTTCAACGTGAAAACTCGTTTGTAAAATTTTCTCATGATCACTACGGCGATCAATGTAACATTCGAGATTCGGTCTAAACTTCTGGGCTGGGTTTAGGATGTTAGACTAGGTGGATTCTTTCTTGGGTATTGTCTATCTCATTAGTTTTATTCGATAATTTTCCTAATTCATTCTCTTTTGTATTCTTAGTAAATTAGTTTAGTTAATTTTAGATTAAGAACAATTTCATCAATTTGACGGTTAAATAATAGAAAAACAGTAATTACTAGTACTTTTAGTCCTCATGGATACGATATTCCCTACTTACCATAGCTACACTATTAGTCGATAGGTGCACTTGTCTTTGTCGTAATTTTAGTTAGTTTAGTGACCATCAGCATCACACAAGAATACAATATAATATATAGTATATAGTAATATACCAACTAATTTTGACCCATTAATTAAAATTAAAATTAATATCACAAAACAATAAAAATTTAATTTAGGTGTCTAAAATTAATGACCCGATTTTTTAACCATATATGTCTTTTTTTGGACATATTCATAACTAAATATGTGATTTTGGACAGCTAATAATATTTCCATACATAGCCAATTAAACATTACAAATTAAAAGAAAAATGTTACCAAATAACTATTAAAAATAAATGTTACCAAATAACGTTACAAATGATTGGAAAAACGAAAAAAATCAATTTTAACTTCCATACACAACAATTAAATTTTTTAATATTATGTAATTTTAATTAGCGTAATAAAATTATAAAAAGAAATTTCTTTTACAAAAAAAAAGCATTAGCCAATTTTATGAATATATTTTCGATTTTAATTTATAGGGTCGATTGAAAATGACATTCATTAAGAAATATTTAATTAATATTTTCTAATTTTTTTGCCTTAACTTGTTATTTTATTCAATTAAAATTATTATTTTATGAAGGTTTAATATATCATTTAGTATCTAAGTTTGACACTTTTTTTAATGTGGTACCCATGTTATTTTTTGTCCAATTTGGTACCTATATTGGACAAAAGTTATATATTTTATGGTCTTTGGAAAGTAACAATGTTAACTTTTAGTGTTTATTCAAATTTTAGGGTTGATTTGATGAATGTTAATTGCTAATATTATTAGGTTTAATTTTGTGTATTTGTTTAATTTTACATTTAATTTGTCAAATACAGTTTGATGTATGTTGTTTAATTTAGGTTTCACGATTTATTTGATGAAAGTCAATTGATAATATTATTAACTAAATTATTAATTTTCATCAAGTCAACCCTAAAACCCAAATTAAACACTAAAAGTTAACACTGTTACCTTCAAGTACCAAAATGTATAACTTTGGTCAAATATAGGTACCACATTGAATAAAAAAATAACACGTGTATCACAATTAAAAAAGGTGTCAAACTTAGTTGCCAAATTATATATTACAGTTTTTATGAATTTTACACATAATTCTGCAAACCACAATAATTAATTTGTATTTGAATCATATAAATTATATAAATTTTGAAATTTGTTTGCACGAACACGTGTAATTTAAAGAACTACGTATGAATGAATGATGACAATAATTTCTATTTGAATTGTATAAATTAAATAAACTATATGATTGATATTGACAAAACACGTGTAATATTGAGAAGCGCATAAGAATAAATAAAGACGATGGTTTGTATTTGAACTCTAAAATCAAATCAATTATACAATCGATCTTCACAAACATGTGTAATATTGAGAACTACATATGAATAAATGATGACAATAATTTATATTTGAATTTCAGAGATTAAATAAATTATAATATCCATCTTTGCAAAACACGTGTAATATTAATAATTGTATAAGAACAAATGAAGACTACGGCATGTATTTTAACACTAGAAATCAAATCAATTATAGGAACAATCTTAACAAATATGTGTAACATTAAAACTTGCATAACGCATATGAATACATGATGATAATAATTTATATTTGAAACTCATAAATTAAATAAATTATAATATCCATCTTTGCAAAACACGTGTAATATTAAGAATTGCATAAGAATAAATGAAGACGATGGTTTGTATTTTAACACTAAAACTCAAATCAATTTTCTGATCAATCTTCACAACTACTTGTAACATAAAGAATTGTGTATGAACGAATGAACACAATAATTTATATTTGAATCCCATAAATCAAATAAATTATAATATTGTTCTTTTTAAACACATGTAATATTAAGAACAGCATAATTAAAGATTTAATGAAGATCAATTTCTTATTTGAAAATCTAAGGTGACGTGTATCACCTAAGTCACTCGCACTGTATAAAAATTAATACAATCCGTACTTATATAACCAACAAACCTTAGATAAAATAATAAAACACATTTGTAACGCCCCAATTTTCGGGAATTCTGTGAATGTTGGCATAGGTTTAATTATGTTAGTAGGCCTCTAGAAGGCCCAAGCTTAAGATAGAACCCGGTAATTTTAGTTAATTTTTGTTCCATAAGAAAAAGGGAGTGAAATTATGAAATAGGACCTATGTAAAAATGTTTGAAAATGCTATAGGCTAAATTGAAGTGGCCAAATAAATAGGAGTGCAAAATAGGAGGATTTGCATGACAAACCTCCCATTTTACATGAAGTGGCCAGCCATCATGTTGTTGTAGACAAAATGTGCACTTGATATCCATAATTTATGGTACAAATTGATACAAACTGATAATAGGTTAGGTAAATGTTCCATGATAATGGGTTAAGTAAATGTTTCATGATAATGGGTTAGGTAAATGTTTCATGATAAGAATTTCATGTCTTTTGTATTAAAGAATTAAATGGATGAAATATGAAGTTTTATTAAAAGAAAAAGGGGTGAAAAGAACAAAGTTTTGTCCATCTTTGTTCATCATAGCTGAAAGTTAGAGAAGAGAAAGGAGAGGAGAAAGCTCTTGAGTGTTCGGTCACTTGGGGAAGAAAATTGAAGGTAAGTTCATGGTAGTTTGCTTCTATCTTGATGTTCATGAGTTCTTCTTGATTCTACCTTAACTCTTGAAGCATATTTTGGTTTTTGGTTGTGTTGTGAGCATTTGGTCATGAATTAAAATGAAGGAAATGGTTGTTGTTTCATGTTCTTTTGATGAAAAATGGAAGATATGTGAAGTTGAGCCAAACAAATGAGCATGCATGTGCTTAGATGCTAAGGGGAAAAATTTGTTGTGCTTTAAAATGATGAAATGGAGATTATACTTAAGTAAAATCATAGATATGTGATGATTGATTGGTGATATACATGTTTAAAAAAAATATGCATGCAAGTTATGTGTGAAAGAGTGATTTGGTAATAAATATGCTTGGGACAGCAGCAGTAAAGTGACTTTGGAAAATCACCATAAATTGTGGGAGATGAGTTAGAAGCTGCATAAATTATGTAATTAAAGCTTAATGAGTCTAGTTTCAAATGGAATAAACTAGAACATATTTTGAATTCTATACAATGAGAAATTTGATTCGTAATGACGAGTGGTCAGATTAGTCAAACAGTGAAACATGCGAAACTTTAAGAAAAATCTGGTATTGATTGGCCAAACCAAAAATTCTGAAAATTTTATGGATAGAAGATATATGAGTCTATTTTCAGGGAAAATTAATGGCACTTGATTTGGAGTTTCGTAGCTCCAGCTATAAATGATTTAGTGACTGTTGTTCAGGAAGACAGCTTGCAGTGAGATTATGATTATGTGGTAAACATTGACAAAAATTTGTTAATGAGTTGCTTATTGATTTCTTATAAGCTTACTATGATCTGTAGGTATGGTTGGCCGAATATTGTAAGGGGTTAATACGTAGTTTGTATTTGAATAGTTAGATTAACGTGTTAGTAATCCAATTGTAGGCGGTTCGTGTGTGGATCTCGTCAGCATATCGTCGCAAACAGGTGTGTAACTAACACCCTCTTTCTTAGTCTAGATCGGCAAAAGCCAAAAAGCCGAAATGCCGAAAACCGATATTTTGTAGATTTGTGAGTGTGCGAATGCTCGTGAGGTAAATCGATTAATGTTTTTGGTAAGCTGCAATGTTTGGACTGCAAAGTGCATGATTTTTGTGCCCTCGATATTTTTGGGCTTAATGGGCCAAAATTGGAATGATGGGCCAACGGGCCCAATTCGGTAAGAACCCTCGGTACGTGATTCTGTTAGTACGTGAAAGGTAGGAATATGCATGAAAAACCCTAAAATAGATAAATTACTGAAATACCTTTAAAAGTGAAAAATTTACAGTTTTACCCCTAGTAGATAAATTATTGAAATGCCCCTAGGGTTAAATTGACCTAAATGCATGTTTGATTGTTGTTATTTACTGCATGCCATGTTGTTATTATCTGATGCATGGGACTGGGATATTGACGGAGGAAGTCTGAAAGTGGCTTGTCCACTTCTTGGAGGCTTTGCCTCAATTTATTGTTAAGCTGAGCGAAGAAGGTTTTGAATGTGGAGTGTTAATTTGGGTGGGTTGAGCTATTCCCACATGGAGTGTATGGCTGGTACTGGTGGAGTGTAGTGGTTGGTGGGTTGAGTAGTCTCCCAAATGGGCTTGCATATGTTTCTTGATGTTGCATGTATTTTGAAATGGGCCTATGGGCCATCTTATTATCTGAATAAGGGCTAAGGCCCGTTTATTATGTCTGAAAGGGCTCGGCCCGATACCACTATTACTGAATGGGCTTAGGCCCAATGGGCTTGAGTGACTTGGGCTTTGAATGGGTTTTCCTTACACACCGAGTTTCCCAAACTCACCCTTTTATTTTCATCCACGCAGAAATTCCCAACCATAGTGGGCTTGGAGTCGTGAGGGAATTCGGAGTGGCCACCCGCTCGAAAGTTTGATTTTCTTCTGGTGAACTGGACATCCTTTTATTTACGTTTGAAGTTTTTGGGCTTTTAAATGTAATAAGGCCGCTTAATTATTTTTTATGGTTTTAATATGTATTACTAAGATAGGTAATACTTATTTTAACTTTTAAAATTGGATAGCTTTAGGGCGCGTTTTCAAAAACAACAATTGATTTCAAAATAACACGACAACAAGCAAAGCTTCCCCAATGAAAGTATTTTCCAAAATTAATCACTTTTCCTAAAAATGACTTAATCAAATCGGTTTCCTAGAAATATCCATGACGTTAAGGTGTGGCAATGGCGGTATGCATGTCTAGGATTGGATCCGAAGGAGCTTGGTACTTAGCGATCCGATGGACTCACCACCTCTTTCCGGTTTTCTACGGTGCATGACTTCCATTCACTTTAACCTTTAATGAATTAATCTTTTGAACATCAAGTACGATTTTCTGGACTTAGAATGGAAATTTTTTTTTACGTTTTTGATGTGGCATGCAGGATCCGGCCATAACTTCTGGGCCGGGTTTGGGGTGCTACAACATTGTACTTTCAAAAAGATATATCTAATTCAAAGAATGCAGATGATATTATTAAAAGAGATAACAAATGACCGTTAATACTATAATGTTATCAATTATCTAAATACTTCAAAAGAATAAAAAATTGAGTGTACCCAAGCAAAATTTGAAAAAAAGGGCAAGTAACATGTGAAACTTGCCATACATAGCGAACACCTAACAAGACATGACGTTTCATTTCTTCTTTAAAAGTAAGGGTTTTTCTTCCAATATGCTTCATTCCACTACTCACAAAGCTTCAGCCCCTCTTTCTTTCCTTGTTTTTCATCCATGAGTGAGTTACTAGCCAATAGCAAGGAGGAGAATTCTCCTCAAGAGGAGTCTCAACCCTCAAAGGCAAACCACATGCCTAGCCCAAACCTAAATGTGCTCCTTCCACAACCTCGATTCCCTGTCAATAGGTATATTATATACATATACATATACATATACATAAACATATGCATATCCTTTTTTTCTTCATATAACAATTTATTTATGCTTTCGAAAACATTAATATAATGTTGTGTAAACTCTTGGTTGTTGGTCTGATGAAGTTATATATATATTTGCTTTTATTTTTAAAGAAGCCTTTTTTAGTTCTGCTTTGATTTTTTTTTCTTTTGTTGTGGTGGTTCTATATTAGAACAGTAATGATGATAGTTATAGTGAATATGAAACTGATGAATATGTTGGAGATGAAGACTCTGCAGACAAAAAACAAGAAGAATTGGTGGATGATTTTTTTAATAATAAGTCTATCAATTCAATAATCATCTCTTTATTATAATTTTTTTTAAGTAGATATTATTTTAACTAAGATTTTGCATGATGCCATTTACGTGAAACAGTAGATCATGCAACTGGAATTTCGGGTCTCTGTATTTGGGGGACTAGATAGTATGTTAACCAGGTTTATCTTGCAACCCAACCAAATCTACTATTTACCCCTTATATAAAGATTAAAATTTTCAGTAACATATTATCATCCGATTGACTGAGTGAGTACTTAAATATTAATCCTGATTGTAAATCTTAATTTATTTTCAAGTTCTAACTATATATTTATTTCCTTTTCCTTTTGGATCCTCATTTTTTCCTACTTGTTACATCTGTCAATAGTGAGTTGTAGGTAATATATTTGTATCCAAATCTTTAGTTGGCAAAAAAAAAATGTTTTAACTGAAAATATTTCTCGTTTATTTCAGGAGCTTCGACTTGAAAACTTTCTAATTTTTTAAGAGAATGAGAAGCTGAAGAACAAAATTCGTCAGTTAGCTCTTTAACCCTAATCCTCTCTATAGTACTTGTACTCTCTACACTAGAGAGATCTAGCCGCCACCTTTTGATATATATTTGCTTTCATTTGATACTGTAATTCATTGATATTAACTAGTGATACATGTTTGCCAACGATTGAAATAGGTTAACTCATAACTGGTAAAACCCATAATAGATAACAACTTGTGGAGCATGATGGAGGATTTGGACACAATGATGTTCTGCTATGATAGTTCTAACAATGGAATAAGGCAAAACAAATTGTTTCTTTTCAATCCTTTTGTTTGGGGTTAATTAATGTTTGTGTTTGGTTAGGTGTTTCAGATAATTTTGTGTTTGTTTTGCTTTCTTTCTGAGTCTAAAGTCTTTTGTATGTCGGCTTTGATCGGTTTTCATCATTTTGTTTTTGTTTTGCTTTGTTTCTGGGTCTTAAAGTTTTCTGTAAGAGACTAATATTTATGAATAAAAAGTCATTCATCGAGTCAATATTTCCAAGTTTTTTTAAGCCACATTTCAAAAACATGGTATGAATCTAACAAGAAAATAAACTAATTCATCTTATCTTAAATATAATATATATTTGTCCAGCCAATAATTTAGAATTCATTAATGAAAAACATTCCACATATCAATGGTACAAAACAGGGTACAAAGGAACAAATCACCCCGCATATAGAGAAAAACAAAGCAATAAATAGAAATGGAGCTGAACAATCCAAAGAACTAAAACCATCACCACCATGCCTCAAGCCGAGAAGAACGATTAATTCTAGCTTTTTTCTAAGTAAATTGTTTTGTTGTTTATCACGTAAAGATTAAAGCGCAATTTCTTTGAACTCTTTCTCTTTGACCAATTGTGCTTTTTTCTTTAAGTAAATTGTTTTGCTATTATTGTTTTTTCCATATACCATCAACTTTTATTTCATTCACATAGTGGCCTTTGGAAGATAACATCAAGGACTTGCTTGTGTCCGATTGCCAACATCTTAAAGTGTTCTCTTTCTACCCAAAAGTTACAACCACCATTCTACCAAAATAATTTGTCTAATGAAGTTGGAGATTGAATGCAGACCAGGACAAGGGGCTGAGTGAGAAGCAGACTGTCGAAACCATTTTCAAATCGAGTTTTGGAAAATGGGAATCGATTTTAAAAAACGAAAACGGGAGTCGCCACCAATCTTTTTAGGTGTGATTGGATCACCTTATAAAATGTTTTGTTTTAAAATCATTAGTTTTGGTCTACGAAATCAGAAAATAGGTTCGGAGCCGGTTACGTATGAGGAAGGGTTAGCACCCTCGTAACGCCCAAAAATTGGTACCTAATTGATTATCAAGTGTCTTTAATGTCGAAGATTTTAAAGATTTTAAGATGTAATCCTCTTTAAAATATTTTGATTTTTGAAAATCTGGGTTCACTTGTATCAAAGTATTGACACTAAGTTAGCCGTTTTAGAAATCCCCATCTTGAAACGACAAAATGCTACATCCAGTAAGTTAGGACATATCGCTTTGCAGTTCCAAGACAGTCGCTTACGTTTTGAAAACCTTTAAAAACTTAGAAGGGTGCTTGACTATTCGAACTTAACGAGAAAAGTCGCAACCCAATAAGTTAGAGCACTACTTTTTCGAAATTTCCAAACACCAAGCATTGCCTTTTTTTTTTTGTAATTTTTGGAACCTTGTCTTTTAAAGATGATGCATAGGGAATTGTATTGCATTATAAATCATACATAGTAACATATTATTGTAGTTGGTAAATAAAACGTGCATTTAAACAAAATGATGGCAATGATATAAAGAACGTGCATTAGATTAATAATATGCATACAAAGATATATAATATGTATTGAGAATGAATAAACAAAATATATAAACATATGAAACAAAATTTAAATGATGCGTGATATAAAATCAAATATAATCAAATAATGCATGATATACAAATAGAATAAATGTAGTGTCAATAGGCCTATAATTATAAAATAACATATACATGATACATATAATACCAAACATATAGAAGAACTAAAAATGATTGATTGCTAACAAAAATATACATACGATTAAAAACAAGACATTTCATATCAATAATATTTAATATATAATATAATAACATAGTAGCAAGAATAAAAGAATAATAATTATATAATAATTTATTGGTTTGAAAGTATGTAAGAGATTTCATAATATAACAATATTAGTTTAAAATGAAATAATATATGTATAGTAAATAAATAAAAAATGAAATGTGTATATAATGTAAGTCAAAAAATATGATTTAACAATAATAATTTACATTTTAAAATAATATATATAATATAATCATAAATAATATAATTTGCGATACATAATATACATAATATATAAAAAAACAATAAATAATATAAAAATAAAACATAATAAAGATTATATAATAAAATGGAATATAAACATATAAGAAAAATAATAGATATGATATAAAGTAACATACAAAACAATATATATATATATATATAATTAATAAATATAAAATATGTGAAAATATAATAATATATAAAAGAGATGTAAAATAATATTTAAGAAAAATAATACGTAATAAGTAATAATAATATATAATTAAAAATAATACTTATAATAAAATAATTTTATAATATATAATATAAAAGTAAAATTAAAATAAAACAAATAATAAAATATATATATAGAATAATAAATATAGGACTAAATTTAAAGTTTAACAAAATTACAAGGTAAATTTCAAAGAAACAAAACTCAATTGAGGCCCTATTTAAAATGCGCGTAAAATTAGAGGGACTCACTGGGCAAAATGCCCTATTCCCAAAATGGCCACGTTTCTCAAAATAGGATTTAACAACTGTCAGGACCAAATTAAAACTAAAATAAAATAGCAAGGTCGAATCATAAAATAAGGTTTTAATTGTAAACGCAAAAAAGAGCAAAAGGACTAATTGAGCAATTAACCCAGTTATAAAAACGCGCGGATCCTCCCCGGGTAATCGGGTCAACACGCGGATCCTGAGGGTCTAAAACGCTGTCGTTTTGACAGGGCTATATAAGCCAAATCTTCAGCTTTAAAATCATTTAGAAACCCAGTTTCTAAAAAAAACAAAGAAAAATCCTCTGAAGAGGATCCCTGGTCCTCTGAGCTCTGGCGTTTAGCCGATCAGCTCTGGTCATCGGACGTCCGCGCTGAGATCCACGCGCCGCCACCGACTCGCTACACACGATGGTCGGAACTTGAAAAGTTTTGCTTTTCAAGGTGACTCTCCAGGTATACTCTCTCTATCTATTTAATATATTATATGCATAAACTCATGATCAAGAGAATGAAACGAAAATAAAAATATGTCACCTTTGTCTTCTGTAAAAGATCTCTAGTATATTATTGCAAAAAAAAAAACTCTGTGTACAATATTTTTTGTCTCTGCCTCGTGTGTCTTTTTACAGATTAAAAAGAAAGCTTTATAGCCTCTACTACTACAAGTTTTGGAAAGAAATCTTCGATTTCTTTTCGTATTTGCTTCGCATATCTACTGTGATTTTCTTTCCTTTTCTTGCAAGTACTTGTGAAAAATCTGACAATGGCAAAGGCCTGACGATGGTCCACTGGTGGCGTTGATCTCGGCGTGACTTGAGGCCTGGAATCATGACCTTGAACGGGTAGCTGGAACAGCAGGAGCTGAAGAGTTATGAGGCTTGGCTTCTGGAACCTTCTGTTTGCGGCGCAAGGAGAAAGGTAGAAACCCTAGGGTTTCATGCCTTGGTGTAACAAGCTGGGCCACTTGGGCCCGTTTTGTCCTGGGTCCACTTGTGTCTGTTGTAATGGGTCTTAGTTTTAGTGTATCTGGGTAGGATGTAATAGTGGGCCTACTGGTTATTGTAACTGGGTAAGGCCTCTTGAATTTGGGCCTGCCGTTTAGGCTTTTGTATTTGGGTAAAGGACTGTTAAGAGACTTTATATTTTGAAATTTTGGATTATGCCTTGGCTTCCAATGGGCCGGGCAAAATTGAGGTATTACAGCTGCCCCTCTTTGCTCATTGCTGTATAACAAGAATAAAGCAAAGATATAAAAGAGCCAATTTTGCCCGGGCTCACCAAACCTTGAATTTTCAATTTGCTTCTCGCAAAATTTGCTTCTTCGATTTGTAGAGATGCCAAATCATCTTGATCTATTTGAGAATTTTTGAGAATCATATCTGCTATGTCCTCGTTTTTTCCCTTGTAAGCACAAGGATGCCAAACCATCTCGAGTTTGTTTAAGAACATTTGAGAGTCATATCTGCAATGTCCTCATTTTGTCCCTTGTAAGCCCAAGGATGCCAAACCATCTTGAGTTTGTTTAAGAACATTTGAGAGTCATATCTGCAATGTCCTCGATTTGTTCCTTGTAAACACAAGAATACCAAATCATCTTGGATCTGCTTCAGTATAAACATCTGAAGGTTAGATCTGCTACATTTGAGAACTTTCGAGAGTCATATCTGCTATGTCCTCGATTTGTTCCTTGTAAACACAAGAATACCAAATCATCTTGGATCTGCTTCAGTATAAACATCTGAAGGTTAAATCTGCTATATCTGAGAACGTCTGAGAATCAAATCTGCTATGTCCTCGATTTGTCCCTTGTAAGCACAAGGATGCCAAACCATCTTGAGTTTGTTTAAGAACATTTGAGAGTCATATCTGCAATGTCCTCGATTTGTTCCTTGTAAACACAAGAATACCAAATCATCTTGGATCTGCTTCAGTATAAACATCTGAAGGTTAGATCTGCTACATTTGAGAACTTTTGAGAGTCATATCTGCTATGTCCTCGATTTGTTCCTTGTAAACACAAGAATACCCAATCATCTTAGATTTGCCTCAGTATAAACATCTGAAGGTTAGATCTGCTATTTTCAATTTGTTTCCCATAAGCACAGGGATGCCATGTTGAAATCTTTGATCTTCATTGTCCTCTAAAGGATATGACCTGTAGAATGAGTAAGTGCCTATGCCTAAGTATGCTATGATTGAAATGAGTCTAATGTCCTTAACATGTTATGATGCAAAGTGCTGTGAATATGACCCCTATCTCAGGTGTCATTATTCATTCCTTCATTTTTCTGTCTCAAAATTTCAGCTTGTAGGCCTTCATCCAATGCTATGATCTACTGAGGATGTCTGTAATAATTGAATCATCCATTTCTTTTTGGACTGGAAGAAAGAAATCCCTCGAGTTCCTTCATCCCTTACTTACGTAAATTTCTCAAACAATTGTCCTGTTTTAGTTTCTTGCATTATCTTGAAATTCCAAAGTAATGTGCAAAACTTCGTTTGTGAAACTTTTAGTTCATCTATCATTATTTCAATGCAACATTCTTTAAAAATATCAGAAGATGAGTAAATCTTTAAGAATAATTGGATTCGAATTGTTAACAGTACAAAGGAAATAAGTCTGATAGCATATCTTTAAGAAGAAATATAATCTAAAGATAGCAGACAGGATAAAAATCAGATGCTCTAAATATCGCCGCTTGAGCATCTATACATTAGCTCCCCGAAGCCTTTTTTTTTTGTTCGACATGTGTTTAAAAGATCCAAAGTACTTTGTTGATGCCCCAATGTACACTGTGCCTCACTCTCTGTCAAGTCAAATATAGCAAGGTTGCTATGTGCCCTTCAAAATTTGAGCTGCCCTTTCAGGTTTTCAACTCAAAATCCCTTTGGTCACAAGGTGCCCTTTGTGGGTTTTCACCTTGGCCTCTCCATTTTTATTTTAAATTCAAGGCGCCCTTTGCGGGTTTTCACCTTGGATTCTTTTCGCTTTTAGACAAAGTACTTTTTGACTGAGTTTGAGTTCACCGGATTGGGTAGGCTCTTTCCATCCATTTTTGTCAAAATCAATGCACCACCAGAAAAGCCTTCTTCACGATGTATGACCCCTCCCAATTTGGCATCCATTTTCCTCTAAAGTCCTTCTGAATTGGGAGGATTTTCTTTAGCACAAGGTCCCCCTCATGGAATTCCCTTGGACGAACCTTTTTATCATAAGCTTGCATCATACGCTTCTGGTACATCTGACCATGTCGGATAGCCTTCAGCCTCTTTTCCTCAATCAAGTTTAGCTGGTCATATCGAGACTGAACCCATTCAGCTTTATCTAACTTTATCTCTGTTAAAATTCGGAGAGAAGGTATTTCCACTTCAATAGGTAAAACTGCTTCCATCCCGTAAACTAATGAGAACGGAGTTGGCCCAGTAGAAGTTCTAACAGATGTTCGATAAGCCAAGAGTGCAAACGGTAGCCTTTCATGCCAATCCTTATAAGTCTCAGTCATCTTTCCCACTATTTTCTTAATGTTCTTATTGGCAGCCTCCACTGCCCCATTCATCTTTGGACGATAGGGTGAAGAGTTGTGATGCTTGATTTTGAACTGGTCGCAAACCTCTGCTATCATTTTGTTGTTCAAATTCAACGCATTGTCGGATATGATCCTCTCAGGCATTCCATACCGACAAATGATTTCCTTCTTCAAAAATTGACTTACAGCTGACTTGGTAACATTTGCGTAAGAAGCAGCCTCTACTCATTTTGTAAAGTAGTCAATAACTACGAAAATAAACTGATGTCCATTCGAAGCTTTCGGCGATATTGGTCTGATGACATCTATGCCCCACATGGAAAATGGCCATGGAGACGTCATGACATGTAAAGGTGAGGGTGGTATATGAATTTTGTCCCTATAAATCTGACACTTATGGCATTTTTTGGCATAATTGATACAGTCTCCTTCCATAGTGGCCCAGTAATAGCCAAACCTCATGATTTGTCTTACCATCGTGAACCCATTTGCATGCGTACCACATACACCTTCATGGACCTCTTCTAGAATTAGCTTGGCTTCCACAGCATCAACACATCTCAAAAGTACTTGGTCTTTCCTTCTCTTGTACAGAACATCCCCGTCCAAAACATAGTCACAAGCTAATCTTCTCGGGGTTCGTTTGTCATTTTCAGATGCCTGTGCTGGATATTTACGATCTCTTACATATCGCAATATATCCTGATACCAAGGATTGTCATCCTTTTCTTCCTCTTCAAGGTTACAACAGCTAGTTGGAAATTCATAGACACTCATTTGAATTGGTCTCATCTCTTCCTCTTTATTTGCCTTAATCATTGAAGCCAAGGTTGCTAAAGCATCTGCCATCTGATTCTCATCTCGTGGGAGATAGTTGAAGGTGATGTCATCGAACTCTCTTAGTAACCCCAAAACTACCATTCGATAATTGATCAACTTAGAGTCTCTTGTCTCCCATTCACCTCTTAGCTGATAGATTACTAACGCAGAATCTCCATATACATCTAGGGTTTTTATGCCTCTTTCTATGGCCGCTTGGAGCCCCATGATGCATGCTTCGTATTCAGCCATATTATTTGTATAGTCAAAATCCAACTTGCACGTGAACGGGTAATGGTCGCCATTCGGGGATACCAAGACTGCCCCAATTCCATTTCCGACTGCATTAGAAGCCCCATCAAAATTTAGCTTCCATGGCGAATCTTCAGTTGCTGCTATACACATTAGCTCCTCATTTGGAAAATCAAAATTCAATGGCTCGTAATCCTCCAAAGCTCTACTGGCCAAGAAGTCTGCCACCGCACTTCCTTTGATAGCCTTCTGACTTACATAGACTATATCGAACTCTGAAAGCAAAATTTTCCATTTCGCCATTCTTCCATTTAGAGCCGTTGATTCCATCATGTATTTTAATGGATCTAATTTTGAGATGAGCCAAGTTGTATGGTATAGCATGTACTGTCTTAATCTCCGTGTGGTCCAAATCAACGCACAGCACAATTTTTCGATTGGCGAATATCTCATTTCACAGTCAGTGAATTTCCTACTGAGATAATAAATTGCCTTTTCCTTTTTCCCTGACTCGTCATGCTGACCAAGCACACATCCCATAGAATTGCTGAACACTGACAAGTATAGTATTAACGGTTTATCTGGACTAGGCGGAGATAACACTGGAGCATTCAACAAATACTGCTTGACTTTCTCAAAAGCATTCTGGCATTCTTCATCCCAAGCACCTTGATTGTGCTTTCTGAGGAGACGAAAGATAGGATCACATTTCTCAGTCAATTGTGAAATGAACCGAGCAATGTAATTCAACCTTCCTAGGAATCCTCGAACTTCTTTTTGAGTACGTGGTGGAGGCAACTCCCGTATGGCTTTGACCTTGTCTGAATCAACTTTGATTCCCTTTTCACTGACTATGAAGCCTAATAACTTCCCCGATCTGGCTCCAAAGGTGCACTTTGCTAGATTGAGCTTCAACTGAAATTTTCTCAATCTTAAGAACAATCCTCTCAAGACCTCAATGTGTTCTTTTTCTGTTCGCGACTTGGCGATCATATCATCAACGTATACCTCAATATCCTTATGCATCATGTTGTGAAACAAGTTTAACATGGCTCGTTGGTATGTTGCCCCTGCGTTCTTCAACCCAAATGGCATTACTTTATAACAAAAGGTGCCCCACAATGTTATGAAATTAGTTTTATCCATATCCTCTGGATGCATCTTTATCTGATTGTATCCTGAGAAGCCGTCCATGAAGGAGAACAACGAATATCCCGCTGTGTTGTCTACTAAAGTGTCGATGTGTGGCAGAGGAAAATTATCCTTTGGGCTTGCTTTGTTTAGATCTTTGTAATCAACGCACATTCGTACCTTCCTGTCTTTCTTAGGGACTGGTACAATATTAGCTACCCATTCAGAGTACTTCACTTCCTGCAGAAATCCTGCATCAAACTGCTTCTTGACCTCATCTTTTATTTTCAGGACAATGTCTGGTCGCATCCTTCGCAACTTCTGTTGGACCGGTCTATATTCTTGTCTTATCGAAAGACGATGTACTGCAATGTCAGTACTCAATCCGGGCATATCCTGATAAGACCATGCAAAGATATCCTTGAATTCCTAAAGCAACTCAATCAAGCTACGCCTTGTGTCATTAGCGATCAGTGTTCCAATTTTCACCTCCTTCCCTTCCTCTAGGGCTATATTCTCTATTGCCTCTTTTTCATGTGGCATGATATGTTTCTCCTCCTATTTTACCATTCTTAATAGATCGAGAGATACGTCACAATCTTGAACATCTTCAAAATCCTGAGACTCCTCTAAACACATGTCTTGCTCACAAGAGAAATCAGGAGCGGCAGTATTAGCGCTCATATCATTGATATCTAGAGACCTGTGAGGGGTATGAAAGAATATACAAAGAATGAATGAATTTGAGAATGATCGTTTATGTGCTATGAATAAAAGAATAAGAATTGTTAGAATTTAAAGGAATATTGGTTGATAAAAATGAGACAATACTCTTTTCAATTGGTAAAAGTTAGTTTTATTTGAATAATAATAGATGAACATAAGCCTATTTTTGCAAATGTAATCTTACTACTCCTAGGCCCTAGAGTAATAAACATGTTTCGAGAATTACTCTGAAAAATTTCTAAAGACTACAGGAAGATCTTCCGCAGTCCAATTGTTCAGAGAGCTCCCCGGTTCGTAAGGGTGAATACTCCCAAGGTTTTCTTGTCCAAACCACTCATTATGTACAACATTGATTTGATGACTCTCTTCTACTAGCAACCCTCCTGACTTAAAGGTTTTGGATATAGGTGGGAATGTCATCAGTTCCCACTCTACTTCTCCTCCGTTCAAACGCGCCTTCCTTCTTGCTTGACACTTTTCCATCTCCTGTCTCTTTTGTTTATGGTCTGACTTAAAACCCAAACCAAAGCAATCTTTCTTCTCCGTCAATTTTGGGACTTGAATCCCTCCTTGTAATTGTTTTCCTAGTCCTTTTCCTGGCAATGCTCCTTTCCCCATCACTATTTGCAGGGCCATCCTTGTTGCTCTAGACATCCTGGGAACCAGCACCTTGCTTCCCTCCGAAATGAAGGTAGCATTAACAATTTCCAAGGAACGAAAAAAACACTCAATAGCCTCCTCATTTGTCTCCACATAAGGAGGCTTACTAGTGACGGCTGCTATGATGTCCTCCTCTGCATTGATGGTTATCAAGAATCCATCTATCACCAACTTCAATTTTTGGTGCAGTGAAGAAGGCACCGCTCCTGCCGAGTGTATCCATGGCCTCCCCAACAAACAATTATAGAAGGGCTTGATATCCATTACCAGGAAGTCAACTGTATACGTATTTGGTCCAATCTCCAGAGGGATGTCAATTCGTCCCATTACTTTCCTTTCAGTTCTGTCAAAGGCTCTTACCACATTATGACATGTCTTCATGTGCGAACTGTCAATGGGTAATCTGTTCAATGTGGATAATGGAAGGACGTTCAAAGCGGACCCATTATCAACGAGTACACTTGGAAGCGTGTATCCTTTGCAACGAGTGGTGATGTGCAAAGCCTTAGTTGACCCTATGCCCCCAGGTGGAATTTCATCATCATTGAAGTAGATGAAATTATCAGCATTGATGTTATTTATCAGCCAGTCCAACTTATTGACAGATATATCATGAGTGACAAATGCCTCGTTGAGTACCTTCAATAACGCTTCTCGATGCACTTCAGAGCTTAGCAGTAAGGCTAAAATCAATATGCCCGCTGGTTGCTTAAGCAACTGCTCGACCACACTGTACTCACTATGCTTAAGAAACTTTAAAATTTCCTTAGCTTCCTCCTCCCTTACTGGCTCGTTAATAGGTACTTCACTCTTTTTCTCAATTTCAGCATTCTTGGATTTTGTGGGCTCCGCTCTAACGTCCCCCATATCATAAAGCTTTCCACTTCGCGTATGGGAACCTTCCTCTTGTACATCTTTAGATGCGCTGGCTATGTTTCCTTCTCCCAAGCCGCCACGCCTGATCATAACTCCATGGTACTTTCTTGCTATCCTTGTAAGGTAAAGGAGTAGGTGTATGGATAATAACCTTGGGCACTGCTGGTGCCTCTATTTCATTATTCCCTAGCAAGGAGATAATGATCCTTGGTCTGCTGGTTCTTTGCTGTTCATTTTCCAGCACACATACTTGCTTTTCACTAGAGCTACCTTCATAAACCTGTAGCTCTTTGTTGTCTATGAAGCCTTGCACCAAAGCCTTGAATTCCTCACCATCTTCACGGAACTCACCGTAGTCCTACATTCTTTTTTTCGTATTTTTAGAGGTCAACATACCTCTCTTCATCATCTCCTCCCAGATTACCCTCATAGGCATCCTTATCTCATCAACATTTTCCTTTTCCCTTTTTTCACCGGCTTCACCAATGGCATTTACTCCTTGATTGTCATGGTTCGGAAAAGGATTCTCAGTATTTGGGGTACTCTCAAATTTTAAAACCCCATTCTTGATCAACCTCTCTACGGCTTTCTTGAATCTAGTACAATTCTCGATTGAATGCCCCGATATTCCAGCATGATACTCACATCTGGCATTTGCATCATACCATTTAGGATATGGAGGTTGTAATGGTTTTAAATGGAAAGGGGCTATAGCATGCGTATCATATAGATTTTTATAGAGCTCCCTATACGTCACAGGTATAGGTGTAAATTGCATCCTCTCATGCCTAGTGTTGGATTCCTACTTTTGAGAGTCTTGTTGCCCAACTGTGGCTACTTTGGGCTGGCTAGCTGTAACTGCTTTTGAATTAAAACCACTTGTATTGTTTACCTCATTGTCTTTTCTTCTTGGGGCTGATCTTTTGACTCCTTCCCCCTCAATTCTTCCTCCTCTTATGGCATTCTCTATCATTTCTCCTGCCATAACTATGTCCGCAAAACTTTTAGTAGTGCTTCCAATCATATGAGTAATAAATGGGGCTTTCAAAGTATTAATAAATAATATAGTGGTCTCCTTCTCCAACAGTGGTGGTTGAACCTGCATTGCTACCTCTCTCCACCTCTGTGCATATTGCCTAAAATTCTCATTAGGCTTCTTCTCCATATTTTGCAAGGTAATCCTGTCAGGGGTCATGTCTGTTACATGATTGTACTGTTGCATGAAGGCTTGTGCAAGATCCCTCCATGAACTTATTCTAGCCCGGCTCAACTGATTGTACCATCTGGCTGCCGCACCTATCAAACTATCTTGAAAACAATGGATCAACAGCTGATCATTGCTTATATACCCCGTCATCCTTCTGCAAAACATTGTGATGTGGGCCTCTGGGCAAGTAGTGCCATTGTACTTTTCAAATTCTGACATTTTGAATTTGTGAGGTAACACTAGGTTTGGGACCAGACTTAAGTCCTTGGCATCAACCCTATGATTATTGCCAGTGCCTTCCAAAGCCTTGAACTTTTCTTCTAACCATCTGCAGCGTTCATCCAATTGCCTTGCAGCTTCGGCCTTCAAATCCACCTTTTACACCATATCTAGATCGGGAACAAGAGGATTAGTAAGATTGTCACCCATATTAAGTCCTGAACCAATCGAGAAATTCACATGGACACCAGCATCAATTGGCCCGTGCTGAGGCCTCATAGTAATAAATGGCCTTCTAGGAGGTGCCTCAGTTTGCAATGATACATGTGGCGGTGTAAAACCTGGAGGAAGACCCTCATTTTCCTCTTCAGTGATGACCATAGGAGCCTTTCCTTTATCAGTGGCCCTCAGTAACTGAGCCATTTTGGCCATTATATTCCTCTGAGCTTCCATCATTTGCTCCCTCATCTCATTCTACATCTTAGCCAACTGGTCTTGCATATCCTTTTGCAACTGCTCAAACCTTTGATCCATGTTCTTAGTTTTAGTGCGAGTGCTGTAAGGATGTGTAATTTCCAGTTTTCTTTTCTACCTTTATAAAGAAACTTTAGCTAATTAGGGTCTTTCTATAACCTTGAATGCATATGACATGATGTAATGCAAATGTATGAATGCAACAAAGGCATCTATCTCGATTCAATCTCATTTAAAAAACTTTATTTAGAAAAAGAATATCTTTACATATAAATGGACTACAAGTACGCTTTCGCCCTAATGCCCAAAGTTTTAACTCTATCTAATAAAAGGGCTAACTCTCTTCCTATGTCTGACGACGACCCATACATCATACTCAATACATCGGCTCGTACAGCCAAGTCTTGCACATATTCAGCAACCTCTCGGATCTGAGCAATGGCTTCTTCCATGACATGATCCCTTTCTCTAATCTGTCCTCTAGACTGATGAAGCTCTCCCTTTAGATAATCCCCTTGCGTCTCGAGTTGCTTGATCTGAAGTTTACCTTCCTGCAATGCTGCTTCCAAATCTTCAACTTTACTCTTTAGCTCTCTTAACTCGACCATAGAATCATGGTTACGATGCCAAAGAAGGGATCTTCCAAGCTCAGTTACTTTAGACTTCAACCCTTTATTCTCTTCTTTTAATGCCAAATTCCGCGATTGCATCTCCTGAAACCTCTTCTCCTAGTACTCAGCTCTAGCCTTGCCTTCTTGGACCTCTTTCTACAAATGATCTGAAGATCCTCCTACTTTCGCTCTTCTCAAGGATACCTGTGCCTTTTTGTAGTGTTCCTTCAAGTCATCTCTATACCCCTCAATCTTCCTTTTTTCTTTTCTTTCCTTTTCGACCTCCATCTTCTGGACATCAATATCTAAACTCAAGTACATCTTTTCTTCTTCAAGCTTTGCTATCCTTTTCTCGAGCTCCAGATTTTTCCTCTCAAATTCTTGCTTCATAATTTCTAACTCCGAGGGCATCACTTGCAGATATTCCTCCATCGGTCGAGCTCCTTCCATATTTGGCTCAGGAATGTTATCATTGATCCTTCTACCTCTCCATTCAACATATTCTAGAGCCGTAGTAGGGCCAATAGCTACTCCTTTCAACCGGCACGTCTTGTTCCAAGCGCTAGAGATCTCACTGACCTTTTTCTTGTAATCGGCTCCTCTATATGCGAACTCACTTTGAGTTAGCCCATGAGTTGCTGGCATGAACTGCCTCAAACCGAATTGCCTTAACACGAGCAAGGGAGCATAGCCAATGGCACCCCAAATTCCCAATAAAGGGACCCAATTGAAATTGCCGCAACGGTAAAGAATCTCACCAGGAATCATCCACGGAGCTCTCCACTCAACATCTTTCGACTAAAGATTTTGAAGTAGTGCAATCCAATTTTCCTCTGGAACATCAACTCTCCTAATTGAAGCGACTATGTCCTTCAGTGGTGAGTAATCCTTGAAGAAAACTGGACAAACGACCTTATCTATCAACCGAAAATGACTATAGAAGCAATTGTGCACAACCAACAAACCTGCCTGCGCCAGCTTTCCTACATGCGCCTAAGGACCTAAATGTCTCTGCCAATATTGCAGGAACAGAGGTGACCCTCTTACTGAGTCTATGGAAAAAATCCATGGTTGCCTCATCCACATATCCCAAAGCCTTAGGGAACACCATCAGTCCGTACAAACTTAAGGCAAAAACATCTACCCTTTTTGCTTCATCAGGGTGTGTCGAAATCAGATCTTTCAAAATATCCCATGAAATGTACTTGCACTCGCCCTTCTCTTTAATTCTGGCAGTAATCCACTGCTCGCTCATCCCTGTAATAGCCATCAATTTCTTCCAAAAGGTAGGCACATTAACAGCTCTAGAATAGATTCTATCTTCTTGGAACCTGGGACAACGTAACAAAGCAGTGTACTCCTCTACAGTAGGCACCAAATCTACCTCCCCGAAATTAAAGCAACTGTACGCTGGATTCCAAAACTGAGTGAGGGCTCGGAACAAGTGCTCATCTATTTGGACATCGAGCAAGTAAGGTAAGTCTCCGTAATTACCGTAGAATAACTGTTTAGTCTCGTTGCCCCATTGATCCCAAATCTCCTTAAGCTCTTGGAGATTATTCTGCGTAACACTGATGCGAGTATATCCTGACATCTCCGACACATATCCCGCAGCTATACTATCTCCCTTTTCTAACTGAGTTTGCTCAGACCATCTATGGACGTTGGCGTTGCCCTCCACTCTATCAAGAAGTCCATTTTCCATAATAAAACTCTCTAATTTAGACACTGACCGTGAATTGATACCTTTGTAAATGCAAAATGTCATGCAAACAAAAGAAAAGAGATAGTCAGTTTCACATGATATCAATAAATCTCAACAATAATTTATAAAGGTAGTATCTAAAGTTTAACTCTAACTAAATTGGGCTCTTACGGTTTTTTCTAAATGAGGTTGGTTCTAAAGTTTGAGGTACCTGAACCAGCAAATTCCTCGATCCTCACCCATTATAGGCTCATTTGAATCGAGTTTAGTTCAGGGGAATACATTTCCCTATGGCTACACAGAGATGAAAATCTCACGAAACCATAGGTACGGATGTATCCCGAAAGTGATCCACTATCCTGCACAGAGGCGAAAACCTCACGAAGGCGTAGCTTCTCACTCCCACTTAAGGGTGTGACCACAATGGTCATGCAAATACAATGCGTATTAGAATATAGCAACACATGTAATAACACAAACACATGTAATGCAAAGAAGATTAAATTTTAAAATTTTTAATTTTCGACATTAAGACAAGAGATAATCAATTACACGGCTTGACTCTCTTATTAGTCCCCAGCGGAGTCGCCAAGCTGTCGAAACCATTTTCAAATCGAGTTTTGGAAAATGGGAATCGATTTTAAAAAATGAAAACGGGAGTCGCCACCAATCTTTTTAGGTGTGATTGGATCACCTTGTAAAATGTTTTGTTTTAAAATCATTAGTTTTGGTCTACGAAATCAGAAAATGGGTTCGGGAGCCGATTACGTACGAGGAAGGGTTAGCACCCTCGTAACGCCCAAAAATTGGTACCTAATTGATTATCAAGTGTCTTTAATGTCGAAGATTTTAAAGATTTTAAGATGTAATCCTCTTTAAAATATTTTGATTTTTGAAAATCTGGGTTCACTTGCATCAAAGTATTGACACTAAGTTAGCCGTTTTAGAAATCCCCATCTCGAAACGACAAAATGCTACATCCAGTAAGTTAGGACATATCACTTTGCAGTTCCAAGACAGTCGCTTACGTTTTGAAAACCTTTAAAAACTTAGAAGGGTGCTTGACTATTCGAACTTAACGAGAAAAGTCGCAACTCAATAAGTTAGGGCACTACTTTTTTGAAATTTCCAAACACCGAGCATTGCCTTTTTTTTTTGAAATTTTTGGAACCTTGTCTTTTAAAGATGATGCATAGGGAATTGTATTGCATTATAAATCATACATAGTAACATATTATTGTAGTTGGTAAATAAAACATGCATTTAAACAAAATGATGGCAATGATATAAAGAACGTGCATTAGATTAATAATATGCATACAAAGATATATAATATGTATTGAGAACGAATAAACAAAATATATAAACATATGAAATAAAATTTAAATGATGCGTGATATAAAATCAAATATAATCAAATAATGCATGATATACAAATAGAATAAATGTAGTGTCAATAGGCCTATAATTATAAAATAACACATACATGATACATATAATACCAAACATATAGAAGAACTAAAAATGATTGATTGCTAACAAAAATATACATACGATTAAAAATAAGACATTTCATATCAATAATATTTAATATATAATATAATAACATAGTAGCAAGAATAAAAGAATAATAATTATATAATAATATATTGGTTTGAAAGTATGTAAGAGATTTCATAATATAACAATATTAGTTTAAAATGAAATAATATATGTATAGTAAATAAATAAAAAATGAAATGTGTATATAATGTAAGTCAAAAATATGATTTAACAATAATAATTTACATTTTTAAAATAATATATATATATAATATAAACATAAATAATATAATTTACGATACATAATATACATAATATATAAAAAAATAAATAATATAAAAATAAAACATAATAAAGATTATATAATAAAATGGAATATAAACATATAAGAAAAATAATAGATATGATATAAAGTAACATACAAAAAATATATATATATAATTAATAAATATAAAATATGTGAAAATATAATAATATATAAAAGAGATGTAAAATAATATTTAAGAAAAATAATACGTAATAAGTAATAATAATATATAATTAGAAATAATACTTATAATAAAATAATTTTATAATATATAATATAAAAGTAAAATTAAAATAAAACAAATAATAAAATATATATATAGAATAATAAATATAGGACTAAATTTAAAGTTTAACAAAATTACAAGGTAAATTTCAAAGAAACAAAACTGAATTGAGGTCTTATTTAAAATGCGCGTAAAATTAGAGGGACTCATTGGGCAAAATGCCCTATTCCCAAAACGGCCACGTTTATCAGAATAGGATTTAACAACTGTCAGGACCAAATTAAAACTAAAATAAAATAGCAGGGCCGAATCATAAAATAAGGTTTTAATTGTAAACGCAAAAAAGATCAGAAGGACTAATTGAGCAATTAACCCAGTTATAAAAATGCGCGGATCCTCCCTGGGTAATCGGGTCAACACGCGGATCCTGAGGGTCTAAAACACTGTCGTTTTGACAGGCTATATAAGCCAAATCTTGACTTTAAAATCATTTAGAAACCAGTTTCTAAAAAACAAAGAAAATCCTCGAAGAGGATCCACGGTCCTCTCACTCTGGCGTTTAGCCGATCACTCTGGTCATCGACCTCATACCGAGATCCACGCTACCGCCATCGACTCGCCACACACGATGGTGGAACTTGAAAAGTTTTGCTTTTCAAGGTGACTCTCCAGGTATACTCTCTCTATCTATTTAATATATTATATGCATAAACTCATGATCAAGAGAATGAAACGAAAATAAAAATATGTCACCTTTGTCTTCTATAAAAGATCTCTGGTATATTATTGCAAAAAAAAAAAAACTCTGTGTACAATATTTTTTGTCTCTGCCTCGTGTGTCTTTTTACAGATTAAAAAGAAAGCTTTATAGCCTCTACTACTACAAGTTTTGGAAAGAAATCTTTGATTTCTTTCCGTATTTGCTTCGCATGTCTGCTGTGATTTTCTTTCCTTTTCTTGCAGGTACTTGCGAAAAATCTGGCAATGGCAAAGGCCTGACGATGGTTCACTGGTGGCGTTGATCTCGGCGTGACTTGGGGCCTGGAATCATGACCTTGACGGGGTAGCTGGAACAGCAGGAGCTGAAGAGTCATGAGGCTTACCTTCTGGAACCTTCTATTTGCAGCGCAAGGAGAAAGGCAGAAACCCTAGGGTTTCATGCCTTGGTGTAACAAGCTGGGCCACTTGGGCCCGTTTTGTCCTGGGTCCACTTGTGTCTGTTGTAATGGGTCTTAGTTTTAGTGTATCTGGGTAGGATGTAATAGTGGGCCTGCTGGTTATTGTAATCGGGTAAGGTCTCTTGTATTTGGGCTGCTGTTTAGGCTTTGTATTTGGGTAAATGACATTAAGAGACTTTATATTTTGAAATTTTGGATTATGCCTTGGCTTCCAATAGGCCGGGAAAAATTGAGGTATTACACAGACTTTCTTGCAAATCGATAAGAATAAAGGGACAAATATATATATATATATATATATATATATGTATGAAAAAAAAAAGCTTTGAAAATTCAATTTACAACCCACATAAATTGAATGGTTCTGTTAGTATCTCAAGGCTGCAACTATTTTTTTAAAAAAATAAGACTAAGTCTTAGGGGGATTTGTTAGCTTGTTAGTAGGAGTTGTTAGCTTGTTAGTAGTAATTTGAATTTATTTTTTGTTGAAGTTGTTACTTGGGACTTGTATATAAGGGCTGCTTTGCTAATCAATTAAATAATCCCTTCATTTCATCTTTTGTTCTATACTTCAATTGAGTCTTTGCTAAACCAACAGTGGTATCGAGAGCCATTTTTCTTTAGGGACTTGTGAGAAAAATTTTGTGAGAGTTCTGAGAGAAAATTTGAGAGGTACACTTGTGAGATTTTTGAGGAAAATGGAATTGAGATCGAGTAACCTGTCCATCTTAGCCCCACCTGTGTTTGATGGAGAAAATTATCAAGCATGGGTTGTGAGAGTGCAAGCATACATGAAGCGTTGTGCTTATTGGGAAGCTGTCGAGGAAGACTATGAGGTGACTCCACTTCCCAAAAATCCAACTACGAGCTAGATCAAAATGCACAAGGAGAGAACCACCAAGAAGGCTAAGGCAAAGTCTTGTCTTTATGCTTCAGTTTTACCAGTCATATTCAATAGAATTATGGCTTTTGGATCAACGAAAGAGATATGGGACTACCTCAAAGCTAAGTATCAAGGAGATAGAGGATCAAGAGCATGAAGGTGTTGAACTTGATCAGAGAATTCGAGAGGCTACAAATGAAGGAGTCTGAGTCAATCAAAAAAATACTCATATAAGCTGATAGATATTGCCAACAAGGTAAGAGTTCTTGGGATTGATCTCTCTGATTCTAAACTGGTGCAGAAGATACTTGTCTCTGTGCCTGAGAAATATGAAGCAACTATTTCCTCTTTTGAGAACACTAAGGACTTGACTCAGTTGAGAGTAGTAGAGTTGATCAGTGCTTTACAAGCACAAAAGCAGAGGAGGCTAATGAGATAGGAAAGAAGCATAGAAAGAAGCATAAAAGGAGCATTAAAGGCTAAGATGTAGGAAGGCGAAAAAGGAGAGGAACAAAAGTGGAATGGGAAGAAGAGTGATCACAATAGTGGTTCAGAAACTGTTACAAAAGGAATAGTACTAAAAATTATAATAAGTATTCTTCATGTAAGTATTGTGGAAAACAGAATCATCCCCATTGCAGGTGTTGGAGAAGTCCAGATGTGAAATGCAAAATGTGTAACTTGATAGGGCACATTGAGAGGTTCTGCAAGGAACTGAGAAATCAGCAGTAAGGTGGAGCACATGCTGTAGTTAAAGAAAAAGAGGACCATTTGTTTGTCGTCTCTTGCTTCTCATCAAGCATTTTATGTGACAATTGGTTAGTTGATAGTGGTTGTACCAATCACATGACTTATGATAAGAAGTTGTTTAAAGACCTTGATAGGTCATTGAAGTCAAAAGTAAGGATAGGAAATGGAGAATACCTAGAAGTGAAGGGAAGATGCACAATAGCAATAGAGAGTTGTGTTGGAATTAAGCTGATTTCAGATGTTTTGTTTGTACCTCAGATTGATCAAAACTTGTTAAGTGTGGAGCAATGGGTAGAGAAGAAATTCAATATGATATTCGAAGAGGGCATGTGTCTCATCCTTGAATCTTATAGCATTGTATTGTTTAAGATCAAGATGCAGAAAAAGAGTTTCTCATTTAATCCATTTGAGGAGGAGCAAGTGGCATCCAAGTGTTAGGAAGGAATGACATCAATGCAAAAAACAATTATGAAATTGATGGCACAATATAATGAAAAGAGTTTTGAGCTTGAGATAAAATTGACAGATAACTGTATCATGCAAGAACAACTACAAGTCAAGTGTTTTGAGAATAATGAGTTGCATGTAAAGGTAACTCTCTTGAAGCAGCAGTTGACATCTCTCTCTAATAAACTATCATCTTTTGTACATGAAATATCTAAAGAACATGCTGATGAGCCACAGAAAAAGAATTGACATCTCTCTCTAATAAACTATCATCTTTTGCACATGAAATATCTGAAGAACATGCTGATGAGCCACGAAAAAAGAATCTATCTCAAGAGATCAAGAGTAATGTGTAACTTTTAGAAGAGAATAGTGGGTTATGTTTCCAAAATCAAAAGCTGACTGAAGAAGCTTCATATGTGAAAGAATCGACATCTGTAGATGTTATTGAGTTTAAAAATTTAGTTGGTAAGGTGATCAAGCTTTCAGTGAAAAATAAAAAATTGATAAAGGAATTATTAGCTGCGAGAAGATTTGGTAATCAAACTATAAATGGTATTAATCGCAAGTATAGTGACAACACAAGACCTTGGAAGAAGGGAAAGCACTCTGGCCACTCTCATGACTTTTTTAGAGCAGTTTGTGATGATTTTGAATTGTGGAATTTTGATTTAGATGGAATTGCATGCTAGGAAACTATTAGAGGCAACTCTTGAAGCTACACTAGTTAAGAAGGAATTTATAGAAGGCGAATATTGAAGAAACTGGTTTATTGCAAATTAGAGATCAGATGATAGATATTTTTACTAAGTCTTTCCATGTTAGTCTATTTGAGTTTCATAGGAACATACTTGGTGTTTGCAGCACTTGAGTTAGGAGGAGAATGTTAGTATCTCAAGGCTACAACTATTTTAAAAAAAAATAAGACTCAGTCTTAGGGGGATTTGCTAGCTTTTTAGTAGGAGTAGGAGTTGTTAGCTTGTTAATAGTAATTTGAATTTATTTTTTGTTGAGGTTGTTACTTAGGACTTGTATATAAGGGCTGCTTTGCTGATCAATTAAACAATCCCTTCATTTCATCTTTTTTTCTATACTTCAATTAAACCTTTGTTAAACCAACAGGTTCTTTTACATTTCAACTATTTAACGGTTAAAAAAAAAAGGAGTGAAACTTGCTTGATTACAAAAGAATTGAAAGAGACAATGATGATGAATATGAAATGAAGATTGCGTTCTCCAACTTCATAAATATTTGGATAAGAAATCTGCTTGATTAAAAAAATCAAAAGAGATTAAAACACTAAGAAAGGAAAACGTAGCTAACTTTTGTCAAATATAGGTTTTACATTGGGAAAAAAATAACACAAGTGAAAAAAAGAATCAAACTTACGTACCAAATTATGTATTAGTCATTTTATGGATTTTACACGTAATTCTACAAACAGTAATAATAATTAATTTGTATTTGAGCCCTATAAATTATATAAATGTTGCAATTGGTTTGAATGAACACGTGCAATTTTAAGTACTACGTATGAATGAATGACCACAATAATTTTTATTTGAATCCCATAAAATAAATAAACTATAATATTCATATCGGAAAACATGTGTAATATTAAGAACTGCAGAAGAATAAATGAAGACGATGGTTTCCATTTGAACTCTAAAAATCAAATCAATTATACGATCGATTTTTACAAGCACCTATAATATTGAGAACAACATATGATTAAATGAAGACAGTAATTTATATTTGAATCCCATAAATTAAATAAATTACAATATCGATATTTGCAAAACACATGTAATATTAAGAGTGCATAAGAATAAATGAAGAATATGATTTGTATTTGAACCATAGAAATCAAATCAATTATACAATCGAGTTTCACAAATACGTGTAACATTAAGAATTATGTATGAATTAATGAAGACTAATTTATATTTGAATAAATTAAATAAATTATAAGATAGATTTTTCAAAGCACATGCAATATTAAGAAGCGCATAAAATTTAATGAAATCAATTCATATAATCAATATTTAGAAAACTAGTAAATACTAGATACGATAATAAAATACATTGTACTCTTAAGAAGATAATTCAAATTCAAACATTGAAGATTGATGTTATTGAAAAGACAACAAACACTCGTTAATACTATACTCTTTTCAATTAACCAAATTTCTTAAAAAGATGATAAGTTATAAAAGTAACATATTTTAATTTCATTCTTAATGCGTTTTTGGATGATTAATTATGCTAATTAGTGAATTTGATGCTCTTAATCCTTTAAATTCATGTTTCTATACTTAAGAGAGCATTTGGGAGTGAAAGGAGCAAAAAACGAGCCAAAATCAGACAAATGGAGTTGTTTTTAGGATTCACATGGTCAGGGCATTTCCACACAGACTGGACACAGGCCCATGTGCCATCCCGAGTTGATTTCACACCCTATTTCCCAAATACATGGAAAAACTCAATTTTTAGGCTTTTTGAACATTCTAAAGTCTATAAATACCAATTAGATGAAGAAATAAGGAAGCAATCAGAGAAGATCGAAGAAAACACTTGAAGAACGCCATCGGAACCAACTAGGAAGCGGATCTCCATCAAGATTGAAGATGTCCCTTTAATTTCTTTCGAAGTTTTATTTTCTTTATGTCTTATGGTTATTCTGACTTTGAGATTTTTCTATTCAGGATTATGAACTCAATTCCCTAGATACCTAGGGAGGATGAAACCTATGATGAATCATTTTATTTAATTTCTATTTTTACGCGATAAATACTTAATTCTTATTCTCAATTATGTGTACTTATTTCTTGTTTTAATATTTCTGGGATATTAATTCATGTTTAATGTGCCTAATTCAGTGGAGCAAAACTCATTGTTTAAGAATAGATCTAGCATAACTGAGTGGAGTTGCATGCAATCCTAGAAATAGGATGATATAAATCTATCAGATTAGAGTCAAATCTAATAAGGGAATCCATAGATCGAGTTAATGCGATGATAGGTGTAAGAGCCCAAATTTGACCGGGCTGAAAACTAAATAAATAAATAAACAATTGTTTATTTAACAGTCCAAGTCCATGTTACAAAGCCTAAACAGTGGGCCCAAAATCAAATAGTTCAGACCCATTAACCCGGTTACTACCCAGCAGACCTAAAACTATCCAGCAGACCCATTTACACCCTTAACCCAAACAAAATACCAATAAACCAAACCCAAATCAGAAATGGCCCAAAAGCCCAAGTAACTTTAAGGAAACAGGAAACCCTAGGGTTTTCTGAGGATTACAGCGCCGCAGTAGCTTCTAGAAGCCTTGGGGAGTGTCTGTTGAATTCCCCAAAATCGAGGCCATTAATGAGCCTTCTCAACACAGCCTGGACGACTCCTCAGCTACCAATCAGCGCTTCACAGACACCACCGCCAGACTTCAGGCCTCCATCAACGCCAGCGACCCTTCCGTTACTAGATTTTTCGCGAGCACCTGCAAAGAAAGGAAAGAAACATAGCATATACGAAAAACAAAAAAAGAAACTAAAATAAAAAGATTTCAGCAGATCACAATCAAAAATATGGTGGATACCGCAGACAAGAAATGGAGAGAAAATTTCTTTCCTAGTTTATGTAATAACAGTAGTGGCTATAAAAGCCCGAAATCAAACAGTGTAGAGGACCAATTTTTTTTTTACAGAATAAAAATATACTTATAGATATTCGATTCAGAGAAATAAAAACAGTTTCTTAGAGGTGATTTAATCGTGTACCCTGTTCTTATTTTAGCATGCATATATAAATTGTTTTAAGCAGAAATCATTGAGGTTTTAAAAAGGAAAGAAAGTTACCTGTATTACGCTTGAAGAGGGGAGAGTTTTTAACCCTCCGACCACCGTGCGTGGCGGCGCGTAGGCGCGTGGGAACTGATGGACACAGATTCCACAGAGCCTCGATGACCGGCCTCTAGTCCTCTTCAAAGGATTCTTTGTTATTTTTTCTTAAACTGATATTCCAAATGATTTTTAGGCTTTAGTTTTGGCTTTTATAGCCCTAACAAAACGACACCGTTTTAACTTAGTCTGATAAGCTTAAAACGACGACGTTTTGAAGCCTCAGGATCCGCGTGTTGACCCGATTACCCGGGAGGATCCGTGTTTTAAGAATTGGGCTAATTGCTCATTTGGTCCACCTTTTTTTATTCATAATTTCATTAATATTTACTAATAATTTATCCCTCTTGTTTCAATTTCGTTTGATTTAACCCTCACGGTGTTTTAAAACCACATTGAGGGAAACGATGTCATTTTGAAAATAGGAAATTTTCCCAATGAGTCCCTTTTGTTTTTTGCGTGTTTTAATTAAGGCCTTAATCCATTTTTATTTCTTTTAAATTTGCCCCATAATTTTCTTGAACTTTCAATTTAGCCCTATATTTATTTTATATATATATATATATATATGTTTTACCTTATTTTTATATTGTACATTATAAAATTATTTTACTATATATATTATTATTATTTATTATATCTTATTGTTCACAAATTATTATTATTATTATTTTACATTATTATTTTATATTATTATATCTTACTTGTATTATACATCTATATACATTGTTCTTACATATATATTTTCGTTATTTTATATTATATCAATTATATTTCTTATTTCCTATATATATTTAAATTATATTTTATTATACGACATTTGTTGTATTTTTATTCTATATTACTCTTTTTTGTGGCATATATAACATATATTATCTATTACATTATTTATGTTATTCATTGTATTATTTAAAATTTTAAAATTTGTAAATTAAATTATATTTTAGCTCATATTATACACATATTAAATTATTAGTTATTTATTTATTATGTATTATTTTAAAATGATATTTTCATGTTATGTGTTATTTTATAAATTCTTTTACATACTTTTATTATATATATATTTAAACCCAATGTATTTATTATTCTTTTATAAATATTTTGTTATTATGCTTTATATATTGTATAGCAAATACTATTTTAAGATTATTATTAAATATTATGTCCTTATTTGTACTATATGTACACTTTGTTAATAATAACTCATTTTTTTATATATATATTGCATATATCGTGTGTTATATATTATCTTATCTTTATTATTTGACCTTACATTTCATGAACATGTACATTAATAATGTAGTACTCTTTTTTTATGTCATGCATTATTTTATTACTTTGTATATCATGCATTATTTAATTATTACTTTGTATGTTTTATGCGTTTTGTTTATTCATTTCTCAATACATGTTATATATATATATATATATATCTTTGTATGCATATTGTTAATATTTGCTATGAATATATGATTTTTATATGTATGTATCTAATGCACGATCTTTATATTATTGTCACCATTCATTTAAATGCATGTATTATTTACCTACTACAATAATATGTTATTATGTATGATTTATAATATAATACAATTCATAACACATCATTTTTAAAAATAAGGCCCCAAAGTTTTCAAAAAAATATAAAGGCAATGCTTGGTGTTCGGAAATTTCGAGACAGTAGTGCTCTAACTTTATTGGGTTGCAACTTTTCTCATTAAGTTCGAATAATCAAGCACCCTTCTTAGTTATTAAATGTTTGCAAAATGTGAGCACCTGTCTTGGGATTGCAAAGCAATATGTCCTAACTTATTGGATATAGCGTTTTGTTGTTTCGAGATAGGGATTTCTAAAAAGCTAACTTAGTATCAATATATTGATACAAGTGAACTCTAATTTTCAAAAAAATTAAAAACATTCTAAAAAGGATTGCATCTTAAAATTTTTGAATCTCCGACATTAAAGACACTTGATAATCAATTGGGTACGCGTTACGAGGGTGTTAACCCTTCCTCGTACGCAACCGACTCTCGAACCCTTTTTCTGATTTCGTAGACCAAAACTAATGATTTTAAAACAAAATGTTTTAAAGGTGATCCAATCACACCTAAAAAGATTGGTGGCGACTCCTGTTTTCGTTTTTAAAGTCGATTCCCATTTTCCAAAACTCCATTTAAAAATGGTTTCGACAGCTTGGCGACTCCGCTGGGGACTAATAAGAGAGTCAAGTCGTATAATTGATTACCTTTTGTCTTAATGTCGAAACTTTGAAAAATTTTAAAATTCAATCCTCTTTGCATTACATGTGTTTGTATTATTGCATATGTTATATATTCTGATACGCAATGCATTTGCATGACCGTTGTGGTCACACCCTTAAGTGGGAGTGAGAAACTATACCTTCATGAGGTTTTCGCCTCCGTGCAGGATAGTGGATCACTTTCGGGATACATCCGAACCTATGGTTTCATGAGATTTTCATCTCCGTGTAGCCATAGGGAAATGTATTCCTCTGAACTGAACTCGATTCAAATGAGCCTATTGTAACACCCCAAACCCGGCCTGGACGTTATGACCGGATCTAATGCGCCACATTGATGCGTTCAAAACATTCCGTATTACTTAGTTTGGAAAAGCTGAGTTGGTGTTGTAAAAGACACTTTTAAAAGTAGGTTAAAGTGAATGGAAGCTGCGCACCAGGTAGGAAACCAGGAAGAAGAGGAGGTGAGTCCGTCGGACTGCTTAAGTACCAAGCTCTCTTCGGATCCAATCCTAGACATGCACACCGCCATTGCCACACTCTAACATCTCGTATAATTTTGAGAAAACCGTTTGATTATGACCAGCTTAAGAAAATGATTAAGGTTGCAAATTGTTTGCTTAAAATATTTATTTTCTTGGGAAAACATTTACTTTATGGAAACTTTATGCGTCATCGTGATCTTTTTAAAAACAAGTAGATTTTATAAAATGAACCCTAGTGCTAGCCAGTTTAATAATCCCCAAAATATAAGTAATTAAAAGAGCGACCTTATTACAACTTTAAGCATAATAAAAATAATCCAAAATAAATATTAAACTTATTTAAAATCGGCAATCAATCTTCATGGCCACTCTGAATCCCACCCGACTCCAAGTCCACCAATTCTAGGGCTCACGCAAGGATGGAAGAGGAAGGGGTGAGTTTGGGAAAACTCGGTGTATCTGAAACCCATCCAAAGCCCAATTCAGCTCGAGCCCATTGGGCCTAAGCCCTATTCAGATAACGAAGACGAGAGGTCAAGCCCTTTTCGAATCTGAAGAGCAAGGCCTTAGCCCCTTTTACATAACAGT
Organism: Gossypium arboreum; assembly: GCF_025698485.1. NCBI lineage: Eukaryota > Viridiplantae > Streptophyta > Magnoliopsida > Malvales > Malvaceae > Gossypium > Gossypium arboreum. The sequence continues at coordinate 137,582,894 of NC_069075.1, forward strand.
GTGGCCCATAGGCCCAGTTCAGTAGCATGAGTAACAACAGTAATAATGAATGCAAGCCCATCTGGGGAGACTACTCAACCCACCAACCGCTACACTGCCCCGTACCAACCCTACACACCATGTGGGGAATATCTCAACCCACCCAGCCCTACACACCACAGTTGCAGCAACGCTGCTCAAATTTCAGTCAGTTGAGGCAAAGCCTCCAGTACGTGGATGAACCACTTTCAGTACTTCCTCCATTAATACCCCAACCCCATGCAACAGATATTAATAAAAGCATATCATGTAAAATACAATATTGATCAATCATGCAGTTCAGCCAATTTAAACCCGAGGGGTATATCGGCAATTTTACTCTTTAGGGGTAATTTCGGTAATTTTGCTCTTTAGGGGTAATTTCGTGATCTACGCTACTGCACAAGCTAATTCAGTAATTTTTATCAGTTTTATGCAATTTGATTCCACCATCTACCTAACAGGCTAATTTGCCCATCTCTTACCCATATTGGTCCGTAAGCCCATTCGGCCCAATTTTGGCCCATCGAGCCCCTTTTTCCAAAATACGCTAAAACGTCACGCAAACGTGCTTACCACCTTGTGGTGCCAGATCTAACAATTACTCTATGACTTGAGAGCATTCGCATACCCACATGACCATGAAATGCCGAATTTGGCATTTCGACTTTCTTAATTGAACTAAAGAAGGGTGTTGGTACACACGATTCGACGACGGCTTACGAGATCCCTTCGATGTCCTACAATTTATTAGCACAGTTCTTATTTACAAACCATAATCACTAAACCCCAAAACTTACTTATCCATGATCGAACCATATCCCTAAAACCTTTGAAACCTTACCTTTTGCCAAAATCGATGGTTAGCTCGAATCCGATTGCTCCAATGAACCACGCCTTAGATTCAACGCTTAAGAAGACTCTAGTCACCGAAAGAAAACATCGTTAAAGACTCTTAGAGCCATATGCCCAAATCGACAACCTCCTTAATTTTAGGGACTTGGTTTTCTTAACTTTGCAAAATAAAACAGATCCGAGATGGTACGTACTTACCCTTACTCCCACTTGATTTCCACGCAATCTAGTGTAGATTTATCTATCAAGCAGCGGAGAACTCGATTCCCCAAAGTCTTGAAGTTTCGGCTATAAGCCCCCAAATCTATGGTTTTTCGGCTTTTGTGTGATGAAGAAGATGATAATGTGGGGCTACAACCTTGAAGTAGAATTGCGGTCAGAGATCTAGGATTAAGAAAAGATAATTGCAAATTAATAAAAACAAAAGAACATAGGAGAACCTGGCTTTGAAGAAATCGGCACAAGCAATTTTCACAGGATTTCGGCTTTCATGGATTCGGCAAAAGTATTGATGAATAGCAGGTATGATGAATAGTTTTGAAGAAGAAGAAAGAAAAATAGAAGAAGAGGAATAGTGGAGGTGGTAGTTTCGGCTAGAGAGGAAAAAGAGAGGAAAAACAACCCTAAGGTGTTAAAGTAGAAGAAAAACGGCACCAACAATACCCTAAGTGCCGAAATACTAACCTCATAATCCCCCTGCCGATTTTCCCTCTTCAATTCCCACCATTCGGCTAACTCCTAGCCTCATCCCAATCCCTTAAATCTCTCCCCTTATCACTCCTTAATCCAAGCATTTAAACTGATCCAACTCTCCTCTAGCAGAATCCACCTGAACTCCAACACTTACCCCTCCTGCACTTAAAAAAATAAATGCATCTATTTGCCAACAAAGGGAATCGATCCCAAGTCTTCCCCCAACACTTACACGCCACCTTTATAGCTCCCTAGTGGCGTCACTTAGCCACTTTACCAAAGGCTCATTTGTGTCATAACTTACGCAGTTCTTCTTAAAAGCCCACTTAACCAAATCTCCTATTCACTTAAAAATCCCACCTTGATATTTTACCGTGTTTAGCTTAGTCTTGGGCCTTCTAAAGGTCTACTAACACATTTAAACATAATTCCAATATTTAGAACATGAAAATTTCAAGATTTACTAAAAATCACAAAACCCAAAAAAAAATCCCGAAAATCAGGGCGTTACAACTAATATTTTTCTTCCTTTCCAATAATAGTAATAATTTTATAAATATATCTAATAATAAAATTTCAAATATCAATAATACAAGTAAATAATAATTTTCATAAAAATTTTCAAACATACATACTGATAATATTTTTACGATAATAATAATTTTATCTCATAATACTAATTAAAATTTATAAAAATTTAAAATATCCGTAATAATAAATACAAGAAAATTTTCTAGTGGTAATTTAATAAAATAAATTTTTTTCGCAGCGATAATATTTAAAACTTTCTAATTATTCAGGTTTTCTTCTATTGAATCCGGACTCAAAACCCAACTCTTCTAGGCCCCAAATTCGGGATGTTACAACTCTACCCTCCTTAAAAAAATTTCGTCCTCGAAATTTCAAACTATCAACTAACCGTATTACTCAAGTCAAACCACTATGCTTTCACTGCAAGACTCGATTAAAAATAATTTTAATCGACGCGAGAACATCTAATTACCGAAATAAAGAAGCGTTTATCAAGCACGCATTCAATTCAGTAACACACACTTAAATAGGATAAACTTGGCAATCCCGAGCTCGATGCTCCTTGGACCCACATCTAAAGCATCCTCCCATCTTCCTAAGGCATTCACCGATTATGGCCTTGATTCTGCGATCTTTGCGAGGTTGGAAAGTTTGGTCGTGCCTTAACATGTTTCACGTAAGCGAAGCTTGGTCTTCGAGAACTAGAATCCTTTCTCTTCTTACTTTGTAAGCACCCGCTTGAAACATTTCCCTAATTTCCTTAACCTTGGTCTCCAATACTTCCTCTACCACTTTCCTTACTAACTCGGCCATTGCCTCAGTACCAAGCTCTGAGTTACCGCTACCCGAAGTTAGCGGACTTTTCTTACCCTCAAAATCCATATCAATACTCTACATTACCAGTACACATCTCAATTAACTACAAAGATCTCAAAAATTTTACTATTTATTCACATGTCTTATGCAGAGATAGTATTTTCAAGTTTCTATTTTCACAGAATCATAGCCTAGCTACACTCTCATTATTCTAGAGTTTTTAGGGTTGCCCTAGTTATAATGTCATGATATGGTCTCAGTTCTATCTACAATAATATCTTAATACAGTGTAATACGAGGAACTGAAACACTTACGGACTTGGTGCGGGGATTGATGTGCCACTTCTTTATCGATCCATAAAACCCATGTTTTTGTTTCTGAAAATAAAAGATTTCATTTGAAAACACTTTTTTTTAAAACTATTGATTTAACCTCGTTCAATAGAAAAACTTTGAACATTTTTGAAAAACCTATAGGAAAAACTTTTTTTTAAAGATTTTGGACCGATCCACGTAGAGTTGTTGTAACGGGCTCGATACCACTAAATGTAACACCCCAAACCCGGCACGGACGTTATGATCGGATCGATCGCCACATTGATGTGTTCAAAACATTCCGTATTACTTAGTTTGAAAAAGCTGAGTTGGTGTTGTAAAGACACTTTTAAAAGTAGGTTAAAGTGAATGGAAGCTGCGCACTGGGTAGGAAACCGGGAAGAAGAGGAGGTGAGTCCGTCGGATTTGCTTAAGTACCAAGCTCTCTCTTGGATCCAATCCTAGACATGCACACCGCCATTGCCACACTCTAACATCTCGTATAATTTTGAGAAAACCGTTTGATTATGACCACTTAAGAAAATGATTAAGGTTGCAAATCGTTTGCTTAAAATATTTATTTTCTTGGGAAAACATTTACTTTCGAAAACTTTTGCGTCATCGTGATCTTTTTAAAAACAAGTAGATTTTATAAAACGAACCTAGTGCTAGCAGTTTAATAATCCCCAAAATATAAGTAATTAAAAGAGCGACCTTATTACAACTTTAAGCATAATAAAATAATCCAAAATAAATATTAAACTTATTTAAAATCGGCAATCAATCTTCATGGCCACTCTGAATCCCTTGACTCCAAGTCCACCAATTCTAGGGCTCACCGCAAGGATGGAAGAGGAAGGGGTGAGTTTGGGAAAACTCGGTGTATATAGAAACCCATCCAAAGCTCAATTCAGCTCGAGCCCATTGGGCCTAAGCCCTATTCAGATAACGATACAGATGGGTCAAGCCCTTTCGAATCTGAGAGCAAGGCCTTAGCCCTTTTTACATAACAGTGTGGCCCATAGGTAGAGTTCGAGAGCATGAGTAACAACGGTAATAATGAATGCAAGCCCATCCGGGAGACTACTCAACCCACCAACCGCTACACCGCCTGCGTACCAACCCTACACACCATGTGGGAATATCTCAACCCATCCACCCTACACACCACAGTTGCAAACAGCAGCACTCAAATTCGGTCGATTGAGGCAAAGCCTCCGATCGTGGATGAACCACTTTCGATACTTCCTCCATTAATACCCCAACCCCATGCAATGAGATATTAATAAAAGCATATCATGTAAAATACAACATTGATCAATCATGCAGTTCACCAATTTAAACCCTAGGGGTATTTGGTAATTTTACTCTTTAGGGGTAATTTGGTAATTTTGCTCTTTAGGGGTAATTTCGTGATCTACGCTCTTGCACAAGCTAATTCATAATTTTATCGGTTTTATGCAATTTGATTCCACCATCTACCTAATGAGCTAATTTGCCCATCTCTTACCCATATTGGTCCAGTAAGCCCATTGGGCCCAGTTTTGGCCCATCGAGCCCTTTTTCCAAAATACGCTAAAACATCACGCTGAACGTGCTTACCACCTTGCGGTGCGGATCTAACAATTACTCTATGACTTGAGAGCATTCGCATACCACATGACCATGAAATGCTGGAATTTGGCATTTCGACTTTCTTAATTGAACTAAAGAAGGGTGTTCGACACACCGATTCATGACGATCGCTTACGAGATCCCTTTCGATGTCCTACAATTTATTAGCACAGTTCTTATTTACAAACCATAATCACTAAACCCCCAAAACTTACTTATCCATGATCGAACCATATCCCTAAAAACCTTTGAAACCTTACCTTTTTGCCAAAATCGATGGTTAGCTCCGAATCCGATTGCTCCAATGAACCACGCCTTAGATTCAACGCTTAAGAAGACTCTAGTCACCAAAAGAAAACATCGATTAAAGACTCTTAGAGCCATATGCCCAAATCGTGACCTCCCTAATTTTAGGGACTTGGTTTCTTAACTTTGCAAAATAAAACAGATCGAGATGATACGTACTTACCCCTTACTCCCACTTGATTTCCACGCAATCTAGTGTAGATTTATCTATCAAGCGAGCGGAGAACTCGATTCCCCAAAGTCTTGAAGTTTCGGCTATAAGCCCCCAAATCTATGGTTTTTCGGCTTTTGTGTGTTGAAGAAGATGATAATGTGGGGCTACAACCTTGAAGTAGAATTGCGGTCAGAGATCTAGGATTAAGAAAAGATAATTGCAAATTAATAAAAACAAAAGAACATAGGAGAACCTGGCTTTGAAGAAATCGGCACAAGCAATGATCACAGGATTTGGCTTTTATGGATTCGGCAAAAGTATTGATGAATAGCGGTATGATGAATAGTTTTGAAGAAGAAGAAAGAAAAATAGAAGAAGAGGAATAGTGGAGGTGGTAGTTTGGCTAGAGAGGAAAAGAGAGGAAAAACAACCCTAAGGTGTTAAAGTAGAAGAAAACGGCACCAACAATACCCTAAGTGCGAAATACTAACCTCATAATCCCCCTGCCGATTTTCCCTCTTCAATTCCCACCATTCGGCTAACTCCTAGCCTCATCCCAATCCCTTAAATCTCTCCCCTTATCACTCCTTAATCCAAGCATTTAAACTGATCCAACTCTCCTCTAGCAGAATCCACCTGAACTCCAACACTTACCCCTCCTGCACTTAAAAAATAAATGCATCTATTTGCCAACAAAGGGAATCGATCCCAAGTCTTCCCCCAACACTTACACGCCACCTTTATAGCTCCCTAGTGGCGTCACTTAGCCACTTTACCAAAGGCTCATTTGTGTCATAACTTACGCAGTTTTTCTTAAAAGCCCACTTAACCAAATCTCCTATTCACTTAAAAATCCCACCTTGATATTTTACCGTGTTTAGCTTAGTCTTGGGCCTTCTAAAGGTCTACTAACACATTTAAACATAATTCCAATATTTAGAACATGAAAATTTCAAGATTTACTAAAAATCACAAAACCCAAAAAAATCCGAAAATCGTATGTTACAACTAATATTTTCTTCCTTTCCAATAATAGTAATAATTTTATAAATATATCTAATAATAAAATTTCAAATATCAATAATACAGTAAATAATAATTTTCATAAAAATTTTCAAACATACATACTGATAATATTTTTACGATAATAATAATTTTATCTCATAATACTAATTAAAATTTCATAAAATTTAAAATATCCGTAATAATAAATACAGTAAAAATTTTCTAGTGGTAATTTAATAAAATAAATTTTTTTTACTAGCGATAATATTTAAAACTTTCTAATTATTCAGGTTTTCTTCTATTGAATCCTGGACTCAAAACCCAACTCTTCTAGGCCCCAAATTCAGGATGTTACAACTCTACCCTCCTTAAAAAAAATTTAGTCCTCGAAATTTCAAACTATCAACTAACCAGTATTACTCAAGTCAAACCACTATGCTTTCACTGCAAGACTCGATTAAAAATAATTTTAATACGACGCAGAACATCTAATTACGAAATAAAGAAGCGTTTATCAAGCATGCATTCAATTAAGTAACACACACTTAAATAGGATAAACTTGGCAATCCCGAGCTCGATGCTCCCGGACCCACATCTAAAGCATCCTCCCATCTTCCTAAGGCATTCACCGAAGATGGCGCTTGTTGCGATCTTTGCGGGTTGGAAAGTTTGGTCGTGCCTTAACATGTTTCACGAAGCGAAGCTTGGTCTTCGAGAACTAGAATCCTTTCTCTTCTTACTTTGTAAGCACCCGCTTGAAACATTTCCCTAATTTCCTTAACCTTGGTCTCCAATACTTCCTCTACCACTTTCCTTACTAACTCGGCCATTGCCTCAAGTACCAAGCTCGAGTTACCGCTACAGAAGTTAGCGGACTTTTCTTACCCTCAAAATCCATATCAATACTCTACATTACCGTACACATCTCAATTAACTACAAAGATCTCAAAATTTTACTATTTATTCACATGTCTTATGCAGAGATAGTATTTTCAAGTTTCTATTTTCACAGAATCATAGCCTAGCTACGATCTCGATATTCTAGAGTTTTTAGGGTTGCCCTAGTTATAATGTCATGATATGGTCTCAGTTCTATCTACAATAATATCTTAATCTGATGTAATACGAGGAGCGAAACACTTACAGACTTGGTGCGGGGATTGATGTGCCACTTCTTTATCGATCCATAAAACCCATGTTTTTGTTTCTGAAAATAAAAGATTTCCTTTGAAAACACTTTTTTAAACTATTGATTTAACCTCGTTCAATAGAAAAACTTTGAACATTTTTGAAAAACCTATAGGAAAAACTTTTTTTAAAGATTTTCGGACCCGATCCACGTAGAGTTGTTGTAACCGGGCTCGATACCACTAAATGTAACACCCCAAACTCGGCACGGACGTTATGATCGGATCGATCGCCACATTGATGTGTTCAAAACATTCCGTATTACTTAGTTTGGAAAAATTGAGTTGGTGTTGTAAAGACACTTTTAAAAGTAGGTTAAAGTGAATGGAAGCTGCACTGGGTAAGAAACCGGGAAGAAGAGGAGGTGAGTCCGTCGGATTGCTTAAGTACCAAGCTCTCTCTTGGATCCAATCCTAGACATGCACACCGCCATTGCCACACTCTAACATCTCGTATAATTTTGAGAAAACCGTTTGATTATGACCACTTAAGAAAATGATTAAGGTTGCAAATCGTTTGCTTAAAATATTTATTTTCTTGGGAAAACATTTACTTTGAAAACTTTATGCGTCATCGTGATCTTTTTAAAACAAGTAGATTTTATAAAACGAACCCTAGTGCTAGCAGGTTTAATAATCCCCAAAATATAAGTAATTAAAAAAGCGACCTTATTACAACTTTAAGCATAATAAAAATAATCCAAAATAAATATTAAACTTATTTAAAATCGGCAATCAATCTTCATGGCCACTCTGAATCCCTTGACTCCAAGTCCACCAATTCTAGGGCTCACTGCAAGGATGGAAGAGGAAGGGGTGAGTTTGGGAAAACTCGGTGTATCTGAAACCCATCCAAAGCCCAATTCAGCTCGAGCCCATTGGGCCTAAGCCTATTCAGATAACGATTACACGTGAGGGTGAAGCCCTTTCGAATCTGATAGCAAGGCCTTAGCCCCTTTTACATAACAGTGTGGCCCATAGGCCCGTTCGATAGCATGAGTAACAACAAGTAATAATGAATGCAAGCCCATCCGGGAGACTACTCAACCCACCAACCGCTACACCGCCTGTACCAACCCTACACACCATGTGGGGAATATCTCAACCCACCCGACACACACACCATAGTTGCGACAGCGCACTCAAATTCAGTCGATTGAGGCAAAGCCTCCGATCGTGGATGAACCACTTTCAATACTTCCTCCATTAATACCCCAACCCCATGCAAGCAGATATTAATAAAAGCATATCATGTAAAATACAACATTGATCAATCATGCGTTCACCAATTTAAACCCTAGGGGTATTTGGTAATTTTACTCTTTAGGGTAATTTGGTAATTTTGCTCTTTAGGGGTAATTTAAGTGATCACGCTCTTGCACAAGCTAATTGATAATTTTTATCGGTTTTATGCAATTTGATTCCACCATCTACCTAACGAGCTAATTTGCCCATCTCTTACCCATATTGGTCAGTAAGCCCATTGGGCCCGCTTTTGGCCCATCGAGCCCTTTTTCCAAAATACGCTAAAACATCACGCTGAACGTGCTTACCACCTTGCGGTGCGGATCTAACAATTACTCTATGACTTGAGAGCATTCGCATACCCACATGACCATGAAATGCCGGAATTTGGCATTTCGACTTTCTTAATTGAACTAAAGAAGGGTGTTGGTACACACCGATTATGACGATAACGCTTCGAGATCCCTTCGATGTCCTACAATTTATTAGCACAGTTCTTATTTACAAACCATAATCACTAAACCCCAAAACTTACTTATCCATGATCGAACCATATCCTTAAAACCTTTGAAACCTTACCTTTTGCCAAAATCGATGGTTAGCTCGAATCCGATTGCTCCAATGAACCACGCCTTAGATTCAACGCTTAAGAAGACTCTAGTCACCAAAAGAAAACATCGTTAAAGACTCTTAGAGCCATATGCCCAAATCGTGACCTCCTAATTTTAGGGACTTGGTTTCTTAACTTTGCAAAATAAGAACAGATCGAGATGATACGTACTTATCCCTTACTCCCACTTGATTTCCACGCAATCTAGTGTAGATTTATCTATCAAGCGATGGTAGAACTTCGATTCCCCAAAGTCTTGAAGTTTGGCTATAAGCCCCCAAATCTATGGTTTTAAACTTTTGTGTGATGAAGAAGATGATAATGTGGGGCTACAACCTTGAAGTAGAATTGCGGTCGAGATCTAGGATTAAGAAAAGATAATTGCAAATTAATAAAACAAAAGAACATAGGAGAACACGGCTTTGAAGAAATCGGCACAAGCAATGATCACGAGATTTCGGCTTTTATGGATTCGGAAAAAGTATTGATGAATAGCGGTATGATGAATAGTTTTGAAGAAGAAGAAAGAAAAATAGAAGAAGAGGAATAGTGGAGGTGGTAGTTTGGCTAGAGAGGAAAAGAGAGGAAAAACAACCCTAAGGTGTTAAAGTAGAAGAAAAGCAGCACCAACAATACCTAAGTGCCGAAATACTAACCTCATAATCCCCGCCGATTTTCCTCTTCAATTCCCACCATTCGGCTAACTCCTAGCCTCATCCCAATCCTTAAATCTCTCCCTTATCACTCCTTAATCCAAGCATTTAAACCGATCCAACTCTCCTCTAGCAGAATCCACGAACTCCAACACTTACCCTCCGCACTTAAAAAATAAATGCATCTATTTGCCAACAAAGGAATCGATCCCAAGTCTTCCCCAACACTTACACGCCACCTTTATAGCTCCCTAGTGGCGTCCTTAGCCACTTTACCAAAGGCTCATTTGTGTCATAACTTACATGAGTTCTTCTTAAAAGCCCACTTAACCAAATCTCCTATTCACTTAAAAATCCCACCTTGATATTTTACCGTGTTTAGCTTAGTCTTGGGCCTTCTAAAGGTCTACTAACACATTTAAACATAATTCCAATATTTAGAACATGAAAATTTCAAGATTTACTAAAATCACAAAACCCAAAAAAAATCCGAAAATCGTATGCGTTACAACTAATATTTTCTTCCTTTCCAATAATAGTAATAATTTTATAAATATATCTAATAATAAAATTTCAAATATCAATAATACTGATAAATAATAATTTTCATAAAAATTTTCAAACATACATCTGATAATATTTTTACGATAATAATAATTTTATCTCATAATACTAATTAAAATTTCATAAAATTTAAAATATCCGTAATAATAAATACATTAAAAATTTTCTAGTGGTAATTTAATAAAATAAATTTTTTTACATAGCGATAATATTTAAAACTTTCTAATTATTCAGGTTTTCTTCTATTGAATCCTGACTCAAAACCCAACTCTTCTAGGCCCCAAATTAGGATGTTACAACCCTACCCTCCTTAAAAAAAATTTAGTCCTCGAAATTTCAAACTATCAACTAACCGTATTACTCAAGTCAAACCACTATGCTTTCACTGCAAGACTCGATTAAAAATAATTTTAATACGACGAGAACATCTAATTACCGAAATAAAGAAGCGTTTATCAAGCATGCATTCAATTCAGTAACACACACTTAAATAGGATAAACTTGGCAATCCCGAGCTCGATGCTCCTTGGACCCACATCTAAAGCATCCTCCCATCTTCCTAAGGCATTCACCAATATGGCGCTTGTTTGCAGATCTTTTGAGGTTGGAAAGTTTGGCGTGCCTTAACATGTTTCACGAGCGAAGCTTGGTCTTACGAGAACTAGAATCCTTTCTCTTCTTACCTTTGTAAGCACCCGCTTGAAACATTTCCCTAATTTCCTTAACCTTGGTCTCCAATACTTCCTCTACCACTTTCCTTACTAACTCGGCCATTGCCTCAAGTACCAAGCTCGAGTTACTGCTACCGAAGTTAGCGGACTTTTCTTACCCTCAAAATCCATATCAATACTCTACATTACCAGTACACATCTCAATTAACTACAAAGATCTCAAAAATTTTACTATTTATTCACATGTCTTATGCAGAGATAGTATTTTCAAGTTTCTATTTTCACGAATCATAGCCTAGCTACACTCTCATTATTCTAGAGTTTTAGGGTTGCCCTAGTTATAATGTCATGATATGGTCTCATTCTATCTACAATAATATCTTAATCTGATTGTAATACGAGGAGCGAAACACTTACAGACTTGGTGTCGGGGATTGGTGTGCCACTTCTTTATCATCCATAAAACCCATGTTTTTGTTTCTAGAAAATAAAAAGATTTCATTTGAAAACACTTTTTTTTAAAACTATTGATTTAACCTCGTTCAATAGAAAAACTTTGAACATTTTGAAAACCTATAGGAAAAACTTTTTTTTAAAGATTTTCGGACCGATCCATGTAGAGTTGTTGTAACAGGCTCGATACCACTAAATGTAACACCCCAAATCCGGCACGGGCGTTATGATCGGATCGATCGCCACATTGATGTGTTCAAAACATTCAGTATTACTTAGTTTGGAAAAATGAGTTGGTGTTGTAAAGACACTTTTAAAAGTAGGTTAAAGTGAATGGAAGCTGCGCACCGGTAAGAAACCGGGAAGAAGAGGAGGTGAGTCCGTCGATTGCTTAAGTACCAAGCTCTCTCTTGGATCCAATCCTAGACATGCACACCGCCATTGCCACACTCTAACATCTCGTATAATTTTGAGAAAACCGTTTGATTATGACCACTTAAGAAAATGATTAAGGTTGCAAATCGTTTGCTTAAAATATTTATTTTCTTGGGAAAACATTTACTTTATGAAAACTTTGCGCGTCATCGTGATCTTTTTAAAACAAGTAGATTTTATAAAGCGAACCTAGTGCTAGCAGGTTTAATAATCCCCAAAATATAAGTAATTAAAAGAGCGACCTTATTACAACTTTAAGCATAATAAAATAATCCAAAATAAATATTAAACTTATTTAAAATCGGCAATCAATCTTCATGGCCACTCTGAATCCCTTGACTCCAAGTCCACCAATTCTAGGGCTCACTGCAAGGATGGAAGAGGAAGGGGTGAGTTTGGGAAAACTCGGTGTATCTGAAACCCATCCAAAGCCCAATTCAGCTCGAGCCCATTGGGCTAAGCCTATTCAGATAACAAGACACAAGAGGGTGAAGCCCTTTTCGAATCTGAGCAAGGCCTTAGCCCCTTTTACATAACAGTGTGGCCCATAGGCCCGTTCGATAGCATGAGTAACAACGGTAATAATGAATGCAAGCCCATCAGGGAGACTACTCAACCCACCAACCGCTACACCGCCTGTACCAACCCTACACACCATGTGGGAATATCTCAACCCACCCACCCTACACACCATAGTTAAACAACGCACTCAAATTCAGTCGATTGAGGCAAAGCCTCCGATCGTGGATGAACCACTTTCAATACTTCCTCCATTAATACCCCAACCCCATGCAGCAGATATTAATAAAAGCATATCATGTAAAATACAACATTGATCAATCATGCGTTCACCAATTTAAACCCTAGGGGTATTTGGTAATTTTACTCTTTAGGGGTAATTTGGTAATTTTGCTCTTTAGGGTAATTTCGTGATCTACGCTCTTGCACAAGCTAATTCAGTAATTTTTATCGGTTTATGCAATTTGATTCCACCATCTACCTAACGAGCTAATTTGCCCATCTCTTACCCATATTGGTCCAGTAAGCCCATTGGGCCCGATTTTGGCCCATCGAGCCCTTTTTCCAAAATACGCTAAAACATCACGCTGACGTGCTTACCACCTTGCGGTGCGGATCTAACAATTACTCTATGACTTGAGAGCATTCGCATACCACATGACCATGAAATCCGGAATTTGGCATTTAAACTTTTTAATTGAACTAAAGAAGGGTGTTAAGACACACCGATTCATGACGACGCTTTCGAGATCCCTTCGATGTCCTACAATTTATTAGCACAGTTCTTATTTACAAACCATAATCACTAAACCCCAAAACTTACTTATCCATGATCGAACCATATCCCTAAAACCTTTGAAACCTTACCTTTTGCCAAAATCGATGGTTAGCTCGAATCCGATTGCTCCAATGAACCACGCCTTAGATTCAACGCTTAAGAAGACTCTAGTCACCAAAAGAAAACATCAGTTAAAGACTCTTAGAGCCATATGCCCAAATCGATGACCTCCCTAATTTTAGGGACTTGGTTTTCTTAACTTTGCAAAATAAAACGGATCGAGATGATACGTACTTATCCCTTACTCCCACTTGATTTCCACGCAATCTAGTGTAGATTTATCTATCAAGCGACGGTGAACTCGATTCCCCAAAGTCTTGAAGTTTAGGCTATAAGCCCCCAAATCTATGGTTTTTCGCTTTTGTGTGATGAAGAAGATGATAATGTGGGGCTACAACCTTGAAGTAGAATTGCGGTCGAGATCTAGGATTAAGAAAAGATAATTGCAAATTAATAAAACAAAAGAACATAGGAGAACGGCTTTGAAGAAATCGGCACAAGCAATGATCACAGGATTTCGCTTTTATGGATTCGGCAAAAGTATTGATGAATAGCGGTATGATGAATAGTTTTGAAGAAGAAGAAAGAAAAATAGAAGAAGAGGAATAGTGGAGGTGGTAGTTTTACTAGAGAGGAAAAGAGAGGAAAAACAACCTAAGGTGTTAAAGTAGAAGAAAAGCAGCACCAACAATACCCTAAGTGCCGAAATACTAACCTCATAATCCCTGCCGATTTTCCTCTTCAATTCCCACCATTCGGCTAACTCCTAGCCTCATCCCAATCCTTAAATCTCTCCCTTATCACTCCTTAATCCAAGCATTTAAACCGATCCAACTCTCCTCTAGCAGAATCCACGAACTCCAACACTTACCCTCCCGCACTTAAAAAATAAATGCATCTATTTGCCAACAAAGGGAATCGATCCCAAGTCTTCCCCAACACTTACACGCCACCTTTATAGCTCCCTAGTGGCGTCCTTAGCCACTTTACCAAAGGCTCATTTGTGTCATAACTTACGAGTTCTTCTTAAAAGCCCACTTAACCAAATCTCCTATTCACTTAAAAATCCCACCTTGATATTTTACCGTGTTTAGCTTAGTCTTGGGCCTTCTAAAGGTCTACTAACACATTTAAACATAATTCCAATATTTAGAACATGAAAATTTCAAGATTTACTAAAATCACAAAACCCAAAAAAAATCCCGAAAATCGTATGCTACAACTAATATTTTCTTCCTTTCCAATAATAGTAATAATTTTATAAATATATCTAATAATAAAATTTCAAATATCAATAATACGATAAATAATAATTTTCATAAAAATTTTCAAACATACATACAGATAATATTTTTACGATAATAATAATTTTATCTCATAATACTAATTAAAATTTCATAAAAATTTAAAATATCCGTAATAATAAATGATAAAAATTTTCTAGTGGTAATTTAATAAAATAAATTTTTTCTCGCAGCGATAATATTTAAAACTTTCTAATTATTCGGGTTTTCTTCTATTCAATCCGGACTCAAAACCCAACTCTTCTAGGCCCCAAATTCAGGATGTTACACCTATAATGGGTGAGAATCGAGGAATCTGCTGGTTCAGGTACCTCAACTTTAGAACTAAAACCTCATATAGAAAAACCGTAAGAGCCCAACTTAGTTAGGTTTAAACTTTAGATATTACCTTATGAATTATCGTTGAAATTTATTGATATCATGTGATACTGACTATCTCTTTTCTTTTTGTGCATGTCATGTTGCATTTGAAAGGTATCGATTCACGATCAGTTTCTAAGTTAGGAAGTTTTATTATGGAGAACGGACTTTTTGATAGAGTGGAAAGCAACGCCAACGTCCATAGATGGTCCGAGCAAACTCAACTAGAAAAGGGAAATAGTATAGCTGAGGGATACGTGTCAGAGTTTTCAGATTACACTCGTATTAGTGTCACGTAGAATAATATCCAGGAGCTTAAGGAAATTTGGGATCAGTGGGGCAAAGAGACCAAGCAGTTATTCTACGATAATTACGGAGACTTACCGTACTTGCTTGAGTTTTAGATAGACGAGCACTTATTCTGAGCCCTTGCTCAGTTTTGGAACCCAGCGTACAGTTGCTTCACTTTTGGAGAAGTAGATATGGTACCTACTGTGGAGGAGTACACTACCTTGCTTCGTTGTCCCAGGTTTCAGAATGATAAGATCTATTCTCGAGCTGCTTGTGTCCCTACTTTTTGAAAGAAATTGATGATTATTACAGGGATGAGCGAGCAGTGGGCCACGGCTCGAATTAAGGAAAAGGGTGAGTACAAGTGCATTTCGTGGGATGCTTTGAAAGATTTGATTCTGACACACCCTGATGAGACGAAGAAGGTAGATGTTTTTGCCTTAAGTTTGTATGGATTGATGGTTTTCCCTAGGGCTTTGGGATATATGGATGAGGCAGCCACGGATCTCTTTCATCGACTCGAGAAAAGGTCACTACATTCTGCAATTTTGGCGGAAACATTTAGGTCTTTAGGTGCATGTAGGAGGGCTTGTGCTGGCAGGTTTATAGGGTGTGCTCAGTTACTTTTGGCTTGGTTCTACAGTCATTTTTGGTTGATAGATAGGGTGGTTTGTCGAGTCTTCTTCGAGGATTATTCACCGCTGAAAGATATAGTAGCTTCAACTAGGAGAGTTGATGTTCCAGAAGAGAATTGGATTGCGCTACTTCAGAACCTTCAGTCGAAAGATGTCGAGTGGAGGGCTCTGTGGATGATTCCTGGTGAGGTTCTTTACCGATGAGGCAGTTTTGATTGGGTCCCCCTGTTGGGAATTTGGGGTGCCATTGGTTATGCTCCTTTGCTCGTGCTGAGGCAGCATGGATTGAGACAGTTCGTACCAGTAACTCAGGGGTTGGCTCAAAGTGAGTTCGTATATAGAGGAGTCGATTACAAGAGGAAGGTTAGTGAAGTTTCTAGTGCTTGGAAAAAGACTTGTCAGTTGAAAGGAGTATCTATTAGTCCTACAACCACACCGGAATACATTGAATGGAGAGGCAGAAGGGTTAACGATAATATCCCTAAGCCAAGTGTGGAAAGAACTCGACCGATAGAAGAATATTTGCAAGTAAGGCCCTCAGAGTAAGAAATTATGAAGCAGGAGTTCGAGAGAAAGAACTTGGAGTTCGAGAAGAGGATAGCAAAGCTCGAAGAGGAAAAGATGTACTTGAGTTTGGACATCGATGTTCAAAAGATGGAGCTCGAGAAAGAGAGAAAAGAAAAGAGGAAGATTGAGGAAGATCGAGATGATCTAAAGGAGCATTACAAAAGGGCACAAGTATCCTTGAGGAGAGCAAGAGTAGGAAGATCTTCAGATCAGTTGCAGAAAGAGGTCCAAGAGGAAAAGGCTAGAGCCGAGTATTGGGAGAGGAAGTTCCAAGAGATGCAGGTACAAAATTTGGCATTAGAGGAAGAGAATAGAGGATTGAAGACTAAGGTAACTGAGCTTGGAAGATCCCTACGTTGGCACAAAAACCATAATTCTGTGGTCGAGTTAAAGGAGCTAAAAAGTAAGGTTGAGGATTTAGAAGTGGCACTGTATGATGGTGAACTCCGAGTTGAGCAGCTCGAGGCGCAAGAAGATTATCTGAAGGGAGAGCTTTATCAGGCTAGAGGACAGGTCAGAGAAAGAGATCATGTCATTGGTGAAGCCATAGCCCAGATTCGAGAGGTTGCTAAATATGTGCAAGACTTGGCAATTCGAGCTGATGTATTGAGTCTGATGTGTTCATCATCGTCGGATATAGGACGAGAGTTAGCCCTTTTATTAGATAGAGTTAAAGCTTTGGGCCTTAGGGCGAAAGCGTATTTGTAATCCTCTTATGTAAAGATATTCTTTTTCTAAATAAAATTTTCTAAATGAAGTTGAACCAGAATCGATATTCTTTTTTGCATTCATGCATTTGCATCTCATAGCATTTCATCACATTATTTGCATTCAAAGTTATAGAAAGACCCTGATTAGTTAAAGTTAACTTCAAAAGGTAGAAAAGAAAATCTGGAAATCACGCACCCTTACGGCACTCGTACTAAGACTAAGAGTATGGATCAAAGGTTAGAGCAATTACAAAAAGATATGCAAGATCAAATGCAGGAGCAGTTGGCCAAAATGCAGAATGAAATGAGGGAACAGATGCTAGAGGCTCAGAGAAACATGATGGCTGAAATGGCTCAACTGCTGAGAGCCATTGATAAAGGAAAAGCTCCCATGGCAATCACTGAAGAAGAGAATGAAGGTCCTCCTCCGGGTTTTACTCCACCTCATGTGCCACTGCAAACCGAGGCACCTCCTAGAAGGCCATCTGTCATCGTAAAGCCTCAACATGGGCCAATTGATGCTGGAATCCCCGTAAATTTCCCATCTGGGTTGGGAAATAATTTGGGTGATAGCTCGGTCAACCCTATCACTCCTGATCTGGATTTGATGGAGAAGGAAAGAATGGCAACTGAATCCGCGAAACAATTGGAAGAGAAGTTTAGGGTTTTGGAAGGCGCAGTCAATCATCATGGGATTGATGCCAAAGACTTAAGTTTGATTCCAGATTTGGTGCTTCCTCATAAATTTAATATGCCAGAATTTGAAAAGTACAACGGGACTACTTGTCCAGAGGAACATATAACAATGTTTTGTAGGAGGATGACCGGATATGTGAACAATGATCAACTATTGATCCATTATTTTCAGGACAGCCTAGTGGGAGCAGCGGCTAGGTGGTACAATCAGTTGAGCCGTGCAAGAATCGGTTCATGGAGAGATCTTGCATAGGCTTTCATGCAACAGTACAACCATGTGACTGATATGACGCCAAATAGGATCACACTTCAAAACATGGAGAAAGAGCCTAATGAAAATTTTAGGCAATATGCACATCGATGGAGGGAGGTGGCAATGCAAGTACAACCACTATTGTTGGAAAATGAGACCACCATGTTATTTATTAATACTTTGAAGGAGCCATTCATCACACATATGATTGGAAGTACCACGAAAAGTTTCGCGGATATAGTTATGGCGGGTGAGATGGTTGAAAATGCCGTGAGGGGCGGTAAAATTGAGGGGGAAGTGGCTAAAAGATCGGCCCCAAGGAGAAAAGACAATAAGGTGAATAACATGAATAGTTTCGACTCCAGGGCAATCACAGTTGGACAACCTAAGGCAGCTACGGGTGAGCAACAAAGTACTCAAAAACAGGAATCGGGTGCAAGACAGAATTCGGAGAGGATGCAATTCACTCCTATCCCTGTGACATATCGTGAGCTTTATCAAAGCTTATACGATGCACATGCCATTGCTCCGTTTCACTTAAAACCACTGCAGCCACCGTACCCTAAATGGTATGATGCAAATGCTAAATGTGAATATCACGCGGGAATATCAGGGTATTCAATTGAAAACTGCACTGGGTTCAAGAAGGTCGTGGAGAGGCTCATTAAAATGGGGGTGGTGAAATTCGATAGTACCCCTAATACTGAAAATCCGTTACCAGATCATGGCAATCATGGAGTGAATGCCATCGATGAAATAAAGAAAGGAAAGGTCAAGGAAGATATTGCTGAGGTGAAGACACCTATGAAAGTAATATGGGAGGAGATGGTGAAAAGAGGTATGCTGACCTCTAGAAGAGGAAGAGAAGGAATGGAAAGTGAATTCCATGGAAAGATCGTTCATATGATCCAAAATTGCGAAGAGTTCAAGGCCATGGTACAAGGCCTTATGGTTAATAAAGAACTACAAGTTTTCGAGGGTAGTTCTTGTGAAGGACAAATATGTGTTTGGAGAATGAGCGACAAAAACCTACCGACCGAGAATTATTATTTCTTTGCTAGGGAATAATGAGGCAATGTCACAAGCGGGCCCAAAATAGTCATTCATAAACCCAATCCTTTCTCTTACAAGGATGATAGGAGGGTGCCATGGAGTTATGACTGCAATATAACAATACCTGAGGGGGAGAGTATAGCTAGGATGGCGGGGGCACGCAAAATGAAGGTTCCCATACGAAGTGGGAAACGTTATGATGGGGGAAATATCGAGTGGAGCCGTAGAGACGAAAGATGCCAAGGTTGAAAGGAAGAAAGAGATTAAAGTACCCATCAATGAGCCAGTAAAGGAGGAAGAAGCTAAGGAGTTTCTAAAGTTCCTGAAACATAGCGAGTATAGCGTGGTCGAGCAGTTGCGCAAGCAATCGGCACGTATATCAGTGTTAGCTCTACTCCTGAGTTCAGAGGTGCATCGGGATGCGTTGTTAAAGGTGCTTAACGAAACATATGTCACCCATGACATATCCGTTAACAAGCTGGACCGGTTAGTAAACAACATTAGTGTTGACAATTTCATCTACTTTAATGATGATGAAATTCCACCTGGGGGCATAGGGTCAACCAAGGCCTTGCATATCACTACTCGGTGCAAGGGATACACGCTTCCAAGTGTACTTGTTGATAATGGGTCTGCTTTGAACATCATTCCATTATCCACATTAAACAGATTGCCTATTGACAGTTCACATATGAAGACATGTCATATGTGGTGAGAGCCTTTGATGGAACTGAAAGGAAAGTGTTGGGACGAATTGACATCCCTCTAGAGATTGGACCGAATACATATGAAGTTGATTTCTTGGTGATGGATATCAAGCCCTCCTATAATTGTTTATTGGGGAGACCATGGATACACTCGGCAGGAGCAGTGCCCTCCTCACTACACCAAAAATTGAAGTTAGTAACAGATGGACGCTTAATAACCATCAATGCGGAGGAGGACATCATAGCGGCAGTCACCAGCAAGGCTCCTTATATTGAGGCCAATGAAGAGGCTATCGAGTGTTCTTTCCGCTTTTTAGAAATCATTAATGCTACTTTCATTTCGGAAGGAAGTGAGATGCCGGCACCCAAAATGTCTAGAGCCACGAGGATGGCCTTACAAATGATGATAGGGAAGGGAGCATTGCCAGGAAAAGGGCTAGGAAGACAGTTGCAAGGAAGGGTTCAAATCCAAAAACTGAGTGAGAAGAAGGATCGTTTTAGTTTGGGTTTCAAGCCAGACCATAAGCATAGGAGGCAAGAAATGGAGAAGCGCCAAGCGAGAAGAAAGGCGCGTTTGAATGGAAGAGAAGTTGAGTGGGAATCGATGACATTCCCACCTATATCCAAATCCTTTAAGTCAAGAGGATTGTTGATAGAGGAAAGTCATCAAGTTAATGCTGTACACAATGAGGGATCAGAGCAAGAAAACATCGAGGGCATTCGCCCTTACGAATCGGGGAGCTCTCTGAACAATTGGACTGCGGAAGAACTTCCTGTAGTCTTTAGGAAATTTTCAGAGTAATTCTCGAAACATGTTTGTTACTCTAGGGCCTAGGAGTAATAAGATTACATGTGTGAAATAGGCTTATGTTCATCTATAATTATTTAAATAAAACATAACTTTTATCAATTTAAACGAGTATTGTTTCATTTTTATCGACCAATATTCCTTTAAATTCTGGCAATTCTTGTTCTTTTATTCATAGCACATAAACAACCATTCTTAGATTCATTCATTCTTTGTATATTCTTTCATACCCCCACAGGTCCCTAGATATCAATGATATGGGCGCTGATACTGTAGCTCCTAATTTCTCTGGCGAGCAAAACATGTGTTTAGAGGAACCTCAGGATTTTGAAGATGTTCAAGATTGTGACATTTCTCTCGATCTGTTAAGAATGGTAAAGCAAGAGGAGGAACAAATCATGCCACATGAGAAAGACGCAATAGAGAATATAACCCTAGAGGAGGGGAAGGAGTTGAAAATCGGAACCCTAATTAGCAAGGACAGAAGACATGGTCTGGTTGAGTTGCTTCGAGAGTTTAAAGATATCTTTGCCTGGTCATATCAGGATATGCCCGGATTGAGTACCGACATTGTGGTACATTGACTTCTGATAAGACAGGATTGTAAGCCAGTCTAATAGAAGTTACGAAGAATGAGGCCAGATATTTTTTTGAAAATAAAGGATGAAGTCAAGAAGCAGTTTGATGCAGGATTCTTGCAAGAAGTGAAGTACTCCAAATGGGTAGTTAACATTGTGCCTATTCCTAAGAAGGATGGGAAGGTACGAATGTGTGTTGATTACAGAGATCTGAACAAAGCAAGCCCAAAGGATAATTTTCCTTTACCACACATTGACACTTTAGTAGACAACACAGCAGGATATTCATTGTTCTCCTTTATGGATGGTTTTTCAGAATACAATCAGATAAGGATGCATCCGGAGGACATGGATAAAACCATATTCATAACCTTGTGGGGCACCTTTTGCTACAAAGTAATGCCATTTGGACTAAAAAACACAAGGGCAACATACCAACGGGCCATGGTGAACTTGTTCCACGACATGATGCATAAGGATATTGAAGTATATGCTGATGATATGATTGCCAAGTCGCGCACAGAAAAAGAGCACATTGAGGTCTTGAGAAGATTGTTCTTGAGGTTGAGAAAATTTCAATTGAAGCTCAATCCAGCAAAGTGTACTTTTGGAGCCAGATAAGGAAAGTTATTAGGCTTCGTAATCAGTGAAAAAGGAATTGAAGTTGGCTCAGACAAGGTCAGAGCCATACGAGAGTTACCTCCGCCACGTACTCAAAAAGAAGTTTGAGGATTCCTAGGAAGATTGAATTATATTGCTCGGTTCATTTCACAACTAACCGAGAAATGTGATCCTATCTTTCGCCTTCTTAGAAAGTACAATCAAGGTACTTGGGATGAGGAATGCCAGAATGCTTTTGAAAAGGTCAAGCGGTATTTGTTGAATGCACCGGTATTATCTTCACCTAGCCTAGATAAACCATTAATACTGTACTTGTCAGTGTTCAGTAATTCTATGGGATATGTGCTTGGCCAGTATGACGAGTCAGGGAAAAAGGAGAAGGCAATTTATTATCTCAGTAAGAAGTTCACTGACTGCGAGAGATATTCACCAATTGAAAAGTTGTGTTGTGCGCTGATTTGAATAACTCGGAGATTAAGACAATATATGCTATACCATACCACTTGGCTTATCTCAAAACTTGATCCGTTGAAATACATGATGGAGTCAACGGCTCTAATGGGAGAATGGCGAGATGGCAAATTTTGCTTTCAGAGTTTGATATAGTCTATATAAGTCAAAAGGCTATAAAAGGAAGTGTGGTAGAAGACTTCTTGGCTAGTAGAGCTCTAGAGGATTATGAGCCATTGAACTTCGATTTTCCAAATGAGGAGTTGATGTGTATAGCCATGACTGAAAATTCTTCTTGGAAGCTCAATTTTGATGGGGCTTCTAATGCAGTTGGAAAGGGAATTGGGGCAGTCTTGGTATCTCCGAATGGCGATCATTATCCTTTTACGTGCAAGTTGGACTTTGATTGAACAAACAATATGGCTGAATATAAAGCATGCATCATAGGACTTCAAACAGTTATAGAGCGAGGTATAAAAACCCTAGAAGTATATGGAGATTCGGCGTTGGTTGTTTATCAGCTTAGAGGTGAATGGGAGACAAAGGACCCTAAATTGATTAGTTATCGAAAGGTAGTTTTGGGGTTACTTGAGGAATTTGATAGCATTACCTTCAATTATCTCTCACGAGATGAAAATCAGATGGCAGATGCTTTAGCAACCTTGGCCTCAATGATCAAGGCGAATAAAGAAGAAGAAATGAAGCCAATTCAAATGAGTGTTTATGGGGCTCCAGCTCATTGTTGTAACATTGAGAAGGAAGGAAATGACAATAACCCATGGTATCAAGATATATTGCAATACGTGAGAGATCGTAAATACCCTGAACAGGCTAGTGAAAATGATAAACAAACTTTGAGGAGGTTAGCTTGTGACTATGTTTTAGATGGAGATATCCTGTACAAGAGATGGAAAGACCAAGTATTTTTGAGATATGTCGATGCTGTGGAAGCTAAGCTAATTTTAGAAGAAGTTCATGAAGGTGTGTACGGGACACATGCAAATGGGTTCACGATGGCGAGGCAAATCATGAGGTTTGGCTATTATTGGGCTACCATGGAAGGAGACTGTAGTAACTACACCAAGAAGTGCTATAAATGTCAGATTTATGGGGACAAAATTCATGTTCCACCTTTACCTTTGCATGTTATGACTTCTCCATGGCCCTTTTCTATGTGGGGTATGGATGTTATTGGACCAATATCACCGAAAGCTTCGAATGGACATCGGTTTATCTTCGTGGTAATTGACTACTTTACAAAGTGGGTAGAGGCCGCCTCTTATGTGAATGTTACTAAGTCAGCAGTAAGTCGATTCTTAAAGAAGGAGATCATTTGTTGATATGGAATGCCTGAGAAGATCATATCCGACAATGCATTAAACTTAAATAACAAAATGATAGCGGAGGTTTGCGACCAGTTTAAGATCAAGCATCACAATTCTTCTCCCTATCGTCCAAAAATGAATGGGGCAGTGGAAGCTGCCAACAAGAATATTAAGAAAATAGTGGGGAAGATGACTGAGACCTATAGAGATTGGCATGAGAAGTTTCCATTTGCACTCCTAGCCTATCGAACATCTGTCAGAACCTCTACTGGGGCAACTCCATTCTCGCTAGTTTATGGGATGGAAACAGTATTACCTATTGAAGTAGAAATACCTTCTCTTTGAATTTTGACGGAGGTAAAGTTAGATGAAGCTGAGTGGGTTCAATCCCGCTATGACCAGTTGAACTTGATTGAGGAAAAAGAGGCTAAAAGCCATTCGACATGGTCAGATGTATCAGAAGTGAATGATGCGAGCTTATGACAAGAAATCCGACCAAGAGAATTCCAAGAGGGAGACCTTGTATTGAAAAAGATTATTCCTATTCAAAAGGACTTTAGAGGAAAATGGATGCCGAATTAAGAAGGGCCGTATGTCGTAAAGAAACCTTTCTCTGGTGGTGCATTGATCTTAGCGGAAATGGATGGGAAAATTTTACCCAATCCAGTGAATTCAGACTCAATTAAAAAATACTTTGTCTAAAGAAAAAGAGAATATAAGGTGAAAACCCACAAAGGGCGCCTTGAATAAAAAAAAAACGGAGAGGCCAAGGTGAAAACCCGCAAAGGGCACCTTGTGACCAAAGGGTTTTGAGTTGAAAACCCGAAAGGGAAGCTCAAATTTTGAAGAGCACACAACGATCTTGCTACAAAGAGCGAAGAATGCTGCAAACTGGGGCATTAACAGAGTACTTGGGCTTTTTTTTAACACATGTTGAATTCAAGAAAGACTTCATGGAGCTGGTGTATAGGCACTCAAGCGGCGATATCTAGAGGAACTAACTTCTGTCTTGTTTGCTATCTTTAGATTCTATTTCTTCTAGAAGATAGGCTAGCAGATTAATTCCCTTTTGTATCTTTTTGATAATTCATTCAAATCTAATTATTCTTAAAAATTTATTCGTCTTTCACTATTCTTTAAGTATGTTGCATTGAAATAATGATAGATGAACTAAATATGTTCACAAATGAAGTTTTGCGCATTACTCTGAAATTTCTAGATAACACAAGAAACTAAAACAGGACAATTGTTTGAGAAATTCACGTAAGTAAGGGATAAAAGAACTCGAGGAATTCCTTTCCTCCAGTCCAAAAGGAAAATAGACAAAGCCAATAATTCAGTTCTTACAGACATCCTCAGTGGATCGTAGCATGGGAGGACGGCTTGCAGGCTGAGCATGAATGAAACTTTGAGAAAAGAAAAGGCAAATGAAGGAATGAATGATGACGTCTAGGATAGAGGTCATATTCATGACATTTTGCATCATAACATGTTTAATTAGGAACATTCGACTCACTTCGAGCATAGCATCCTAAATTATCAAGCATAATCATTTTACAGGTTATTGGAGACAGCGTGCTTTAAAACCCAAAACAGTAGGGTAATAGGACACAGCTTAGCAGATCTGACCTTTATCGGGGCAGATCCAAGATGACAGATCTTATCTCTCTGTATTCGGCGGGGAGCAGATCGAAGATATAGCTGATTTGGCTTTCACGTGTTTACGATGAAGCAAATCTAAGATGATTTATCGTCTTTGTATTGTCAGAGAACAAATCGAAGTCTGGCATTTCCACTTTGATGGGAGGTAGACACATAGCAGATCTCACCTTCAGATTTTTACGCTGAAGCAGATCCAAGATGATAGATCTTATCTCTCTATATTCGGCAGGGAGTAGATCGAAGATATAGCTGATTTGGCTTTCACGTGTTTACGATGAAGCAAATCTAAGATGATTTGTCGTCTCTGTATTGTCAGACAACAAATCGAAGTTTGGCATTTCCACTTTGATAGAAGGCAGACACATAGTAGATCTCACCTTTAGATGTTTACGCTGAAGCAGATCCAAGATGACAGATCTTATCTCTCTGTATTCGGCGGGGAGCAAATCGAAGAAATAGCTGATTTGGCTTTCACGTGCTTACGATGAAGCAAATCTAAGATGATTTGTCGTCTCTATATTGTCAGAGAACAAATTGAAGTCTGGCATTTCCACTTTGATGGAAGGCAGACACATAGCAGATCTCACCTTCAGATGTTTACGTTGAACCAGATCTAAGATGACAGATCTTATCTCTCTGTATTCGGCGGGGAGCAGATCGAAGATATAGCTGATTTGACTTTCATGTGTTTACGATGAAGAAAATCTAAGATGATTTGTCGTCTCTGTATTGTCAGAGAACAAATCAAAGTCTGGCATCTCTACTTCAATAGAGAGCATATACATAGCAGATCTGACCTTCAGACGATTAGACTGAAACAAGATCCAAGATGATTCGGCATCCTTGTGCTTACAAGGAGCAAATCGAAGACATAGCTGATTTAGTTTTCACGAGCTTATGATGAAGCAAATCTAAGATGATTTGTCATCTCTGTATTGTCAAAGAACAAATTGAAGAAGCAGATTTGGCATCTCTGTGTTTGGCGAAGAACAGATCAAAGATATCAACATGACAATCCCGAGTTTGCAAGAAGTGGATTGAAGACCATAATAAGATCAGTCAAATTTGGTTTTTCTAAATCTTTGCTCGATTCCTGTTACACAACAATGAGCAAAGAGGGGCAGCTGTAAAAGCCCAAATTTGACCAGGCTGAAAACTAAATAAATAAATAAACAATTATTTATTTAACAGTCCAAGTCCATGTTACAAAGCCCAAACAGTGGGCCCAAAATCAAATATTTCAGACCCATTAACCCGGTTACTACCCAGCAGACCCAAAACTACCTAGCAGACCCATTTACACCCTTAACCCAAACAGAATACCAATAAACCAAACCCAAATCAGAAATGGCCCAAAAGGCCAAGTAACTTTAAGGAAACAGGAAACCCTAGGGTTTCCTGAGGACTACAGCGCCGCAGCAACTTCTGGAAGCCTTGGAGAGTGTCTATTGAATTCCCCAAAATCGAGGCCATTAATGAGCCTTCTCAGCACAGCCTGGACGACTCCTCAGCTACCAATCAGCGCTTCACCGACACCACCACCAGACTTCAGGCCTCCATCAACGCCAGCGACCCTTCCATTACCGGATTTTTCACGAGCACCTGCAAAGAAAGGAAAGAAACACAGCAGATACGAAAAACAAAAAAAAGAAGCTAAAATAAAAAGATTTCAACAGATCACAATCAAAGACATGGTGGATACCGCAGACAAGAAATGGAAAGAAAATTTCTTTCCCAGTTTATGTAATAACAGTAGTGGCTATAAAAGCCCGAAATCAAACAGTGTAGAGGACTGATTTTTTTACAGCATAAAAATATACTTACAGATATTCGATTCAGAGAAATACAAACAGTTTCTAAGAGGTGATTTAATCGTGTACCTTGTTCTTATTTTAGCATGCATATATAAATTGTTTTAAGCAGAAATCGTTGAGGTTTTAAAAAGGAAAGAAAGTTACCTGTATTACGCTTGAAGAGGGGAGAGTTTTAACCCTCCGACCACCGTGCGTGCGGCGGCGTCTGTGGCGTGGGAACCGATGGACGAGATTCCACGAGCCTCGATGACCGGCCTCTAGTCCTCTTCAGAGGATTCTTTGTTTTTTTTTCTTAAAATGATATTCCAAATGATTTTTAGGCTTTAGTTTTGGCTTATATAGCCCTAACAAAACGACACCGTTTTAGCTTAGTCTGATAAGCTTAAAACGACGACGTTTTGAAGCCCCAGGATTCGCGTGTTGACCCGATTACCTGGGGAGGATCCGCGAGTTTTTAAAAATTGGGCTAATTGCTCATTTGGTCCACCTTTTTTTTATTATTCATAATTTCATTAATATTTATTTATAATTTATCCCTACTGTTTCAATTTCGTTTCGATTTAACCCTCACAGTGTTTTAAAACCACATTGAGGGAAACGATGTCGTTTTGAAAATAGGAAAATTTTCCCAATGAGTCCCTTTTGTTTTGCGCGCGTTTTAATTAAGGCCTTAATCCATTTTTATTTCTTTTAAATTTGCCCCATAATTTTACTGAACTTTCAATTTAGCCCTATATTTATTTTATATATATATATATATATATATATGTTTTACCTTATTTTTATATTGTACATTATAAAATTATTTTACTATATATATTATTATTATTTATTATATCTTATTGTTCACAAATTATTATTATTATTATTTTACATTATTATTTTATATTATTATATCTTACTTGTATTATACATCTATATACATTGTTCTTACATATATATTTTCGTTATTTTATATTATATCAATTATATTTCTTATTTCCTATATATATTTAAATTATATTTTATTATCGACATTTGTTGTATTTTTATTCTATATTACTCTTTTTTGTGGCATATATAACATATATTATCTATTACATTATTTATGTTATTCATTGTATTATTTAAAATTTTAAAATTTGTAAATTAAATTATATTTTAGCTCATATTATACACATATTAAATTATTAGTTATTTATTTATTATGTATTATTTTAAAATGATATTTTCATGTTATGTGTTATTTTATAAATTCTTTTACATACTTTTATTATATATATATTTTAAACCCAATGTATTTATTATTCTTTTATAAATATTTTGTTATTATGCTTTATATATTGTATAGCAAATACTATTTTAAGATTATTATTAAATATTATGTCTTTATTTGTATTATATGTACACTTTGTTAATAATAACTCATTTTTTATATATATATTGCATATATCGTGTGTTATATATTATCTTATCTTTATTATTTGACCTTACATTTCATGAACATGTACATTAATATTGTAGTACTCTTTTTGTATGTCATGCATTATTTTATTACTTTTTGTATATCATGCATTATTTAATTATTACTTTGTATGTTTGTACGTTTTGTTTATTCATTTCTCAATACATGTTATATATATATATATATATATCTTTGTATGCATATTGTTAATATTTGCTATGAATATATGATTTTTATATGTATGTATCTAATACACGATCTTTATATTATTGTCACCATTCATTTAAATGCATGTATTATTTACCTACTACAATAATATGTTATTATGTATGATTTATAATATAATACAATTCATAACACATCATTTTTAAAAATAAGGCCCCAAAGTTTTCAAAAAACATAAAGGCAATGCTTGGTGTTCGGAAATTTCGAGAAAGTAGTGCTCTAACTTATTGGGTTGCAACTTTTCTCGTTAAGTTCGAATAATCAAGTACCCTTCTTAGTTCTTAAATGTTTGCAAAATGTGAGCAATTGTCTTGGGATTACAAAGCAATATGTACTAACTTATTGGATATAGCGTTTTGTTGTTTCGAGATAGAGATTTCTAAAAAGCTAACTTAGTATCAATACATTGATACAAGTGAACTCTAATTTTCAAAAAAATTAAAATCATTCTAAAAAGGATTGCATCTTAAAATTTTTGAATCTACGACATTAAAGACATTTGATAATCAATTGGGTACCAATCTTTGGGCGTTACGAGGGTGCTAACCCTTCCTCGTACGTAACTGAATCTCGAACCCTTTTTCTGATTTCGTAGACCAAAACTAATGATTTTAAAACAAAATGTTTTAAAGATAATCCAATCACACCTAAAAAGATTGGTGTCAACTCCTGTTTTCGTTTTTAAAGTCAATTCCCATTTTCCAAAACTCGATTTAAAAATGGTTTCGACAATAGGGGTTTTAATTAGAAAGAGATTTCAATTAATCAACATAAAGTCAGTTGTTCTTACTCTCGAATGAGATATTAACATAATTTAGGGATTTCTACGGATCAAGACACAAGTGAATAAATCATTTAATTCAGATTCATAATAAAATATGAAGTCTAGGTGGATTCTTTCCTGAGTATTGTCTATCTCATTGGTTAATATTCGATTATTTCTTTGATTCATTATCTGTTACATTCTTAATTCAATTAGTTTAGTAAATTTAGATTAAAACACATCACCCCAAATTGTTGGCTAAATAACAGAAAAATGGTAATTACTAATACTTTTAATCCTTGTGGATACGATATTCTCTACTCACCATAGCTATACTATTATTCGATAGGTGCGCTTGCCTTTGTCGTATTTATAGTTAGTTTAGTGACCATCAAGGTTTTGACATCGTTGCCGAGAACTAAAATATTAGAAACACTTTATTTTTATTAATTTAGTCATTTTCATTTTTATTATAATTTTTATTTTTAGTTTAATTTTTACTTTCTATTTTTTCTTCTATTTGCTTCTGGCAGGTTCCTTTAATTTAAAACTAGAAGAAACTCATTGGGACCATTACTGTTTGATAGTGAAATTAAAAATACAGCTTGTAGAAACCGTAGAGAAGCAAGGCAGAGTCGAGAGAATTTAGTAGACGAACAAGAGGACATTGTTATTACTGTGGAGATGGGTGATAATCAGAAAATCAGCTAGCTCCTATGATTGTTGCAGATCCAAATCTTATTCCTCGTACTATATATGATTATGCCAAGCCCACTCTAATTAGGGCTGAATCGAGTATTGTGAGACCTACCATTGCTGCAAATAATTTCGAACTGAAGCCGAACATAATTCAAATGATTCAACAGTTTGTTCAGTTCGATGATTTACAAGATGAAGATCCAAATACTCATTTGGCTAATTTCCTGGAAATATGTGATACTTTCAAGATTAATGCAATAATTGACAATGCCATTCGCTTACGGTTATTTCCTTTCTTGCGGAGGAACAAAGCAAAACAGTGATTAAACTCTTTACCACAAGGTTCCATCACTACATGGGCTTAAATGACTAAGAAGTTCCTTCTGAAGTGCTTTCCACCAACTAAGACAGCCAAGTTAAGGAACAACATCTCTTCCTTTGTATAGATCAATTTAGAGACATTATATGATGCATGAGAGAGATACAAAGATTTATTAAGAAGATGCCCTCCCCACGGGTTACCTCTATGGCCACAAGTTCAAACCTTTTACAACGATTTGGACCCTTCAATGAGGCAGTTGATTCACGCAGCGGCCGGTGGTACTCTGAACAGTAAAACACCCAAAGCGTGTAACGCCCTAATTTTCGGGAATTCTGTGAATGTTGACAAAATTTCATGCTTTGATTTTGTCATTTGTGAGTGAAATTATGAAATAGGACCTATGTGAAAATGTTTGAAAATGCTATAGGCTAAATTGAAGTGGCCAAATAAATAGGAGTGCAAAATAGGAGGATTTGCATGATAAACCTCCCATTTTACATGAAGTGGCCAGCCATCATGTTGTTGTAGACAAAATGAACACTTGATATCCATAATTTATGGTACAAATTGATAATAGGTTAGGTAAATGTTTCATGATAATAGGTTAGGTAAATGTTCCATGATAATAGGTTAGGTAAATGTTCCATGATAATGGGTTAGGTAAATGTTTCATGATAATGGGTTAGGTAAATGTTTCATGATAAGAATTTCATGTCTTTTGTATTAAAGAATTAAATAGATGAAATATGAAGTTTTATTAAAAGAAAAAGGGGTGAAAAGAACAAAGTTTTGTCCATCTTTGTTCATCATAGCTGAAAGTTAGAGAAGAGAAAGGAGAGGAGAAAGCTCTTGAGTATTCGGTCATTAGGAGGAGGAAAATTGAAGGTAAGTTCTTGGTACCTTGCTTCTATTTTGAGGTTCATGAGTTCTTCTTGATTCTACCTTAACTCTTGAAGTATATTTTGATTTTTAGTTGTGTTGTGAGCATTTAGTCATGAATTAAAATGAAGGAAATGGTTGTTGTTTCATGTTCTTTTGATGAAAAATGGAAGATAGGTGAAGTTGAGCCAAACAAATGAGCATGCATGTGCCTTAGATGTTAAAGGGAAAAATCAGCTAACATGTTGTACTTTAAAATGATGAAATGGAGATTATACTTAAGTAAAATCATAGATATGTGATGATTGATTGGTGATATACATGTTTAAATAACATGCATGCAAGGTATGTGTGAAAGAGTGATTTGGTAATAAATCTGCTTGGGACAGCAGCAGTAACGTGACTTTGGAAAATCACCATAAATTGTGGGAGAAGAATTAGAAGCTGAATAAATTATGTAATTAAAGCTTATTGAGTCTAGTTCTAATAAAATAAACAAGAACATATTTCAAATTCTGTACAATGAGAAATTTGATTCGTAATGAAGGGTGGTCAGATTAGTCAAACAGTGAAACATGGGAAACTTTGAGAAAATTCTGGTATTGATTGGCCAAACCAAAAATTCTGAAAATTTTATGGATAGAAGATATATGAGTCTATTTTCAGGGAAAATTAACGGCACTTGATTTGGAGTTTCGTAGCTCTAATTATAAATGATTTAGTGACTGTTGCTCAGAAAGACAGCTTGCAGTGAAATTATGATTATGTGGTAAACATTGACAAAAATTTGTTAATGAGTTGCTTATTGATTTCTTATAAGCTTACTATGATCTGTAGGTGTGGTTGACCGAATATTGTAAGGGGTTAATCGTAGTTTGTATTTGAATAGTTAGATTAACGTGTTAGTAATCCAATTGTAGGCGGTTCGTGTGTGGATCTCGTCAACATATCGTCGCAAGCAGTGTGTAACTAACACCCTCTTTCTTAGTCTAGATCAAGAAAAGTCGAAAAGCGAAATGCCAAAAACCGTATTTTGTAGATTTGCGAGTGTGCGAATGCTCGTGAAGTAAATCGATTAATGTTTTGGTAAGCTGTAATGTTTGGACCGCAAAGTGCATGATTTACGTGCCCTCGATATTTTTGGGCCTAATGGGCCAAAATTGGAATGATGGGCCAACGGGCCCAATTCGGTAAGAACCCTCGATGCGTGATTCGTTAGTACGTGAAAAGTAGGAAAATGCATGAAAACCCTAAAATAGATAAATTACTGAAATACCTTTAAAAGTGGAAAATTTACGCTTTACCCTAGGAGATTAATTACCAAATACCCCTAGGTTAAATTGACTTAAATGCATGTTTATTTGTTGTTATTTTCTGCATGCCATGTTGTTATTATCGATGCATGGGATTGGGATATTGACGGAGGAAGTCTGAAAGTGGCTTGTCCACGTCTTGGAGGCTTTGCCTCAATTCTTTGATAATCGAGCAGCAATCTTTGCAAGCTGTGGAGTGTTGAAATTTGGGTGGGTTGAGCTATCCCCACATGGAGTGTATGGCTGGTACGGTGGAGTGCGAGTGGTTGGTGGGTTGAGTAGTCTCCCAAATGGGCTTGCATATATTCTTGATGTTGCATGTATTTTGAAATGGGCCTATGGGCCATACTATTATCTGAATAAGGGCTAAGGCCCGTTTATTGTAATTTGAAAAGGGCTCTTGCCCAGTACCACTATTACCCAAATGGGCTTGCATATGTTTCTTGATGTTGCATGTATTTTGAAATGGGCCTATGGGCCATACTATTATCTGAATAAGGGCTAAGGCCTAGTTTATTGTAATCGAAAAGGGCTCGGCCCATACCACTATTACTGAATGGGCTTAGGCCCAATGGGCTTGAGTGACTTGGGCTTTGAATGGGTTTTCCTTACACACTGAGTTTCCCAAACTCACCCTTTTATTTTCATCCACGCAGAAATCCCCAACCATAGTGGGCTTGGAGTCGTGAGGGAATTTGAGTGGCCACCGTTCGAAAGTTTGATTTTCTTACGTGAACTGGACATCCTTTTAATTACGTTTGAGGTTTTGGGCTTTTAAATGTAATAATGCCGCTTATTTATTTTTGATGGTTTTAATATGTATTACTAAGATAGGTAATAATTATTTTAACTGTTGAAATTGGATAGCTTTAGGGCGCGTTTTCAAAAACAACAGTTGATTTCAAAATAACACGACAACAAGCAAAGCTTCCGCAATGAAAGTATTTTACAAAATTAATCACTTTTCTTAAAAATGACTTAATCAAATCGGTTTCCTAAAAATATCCATGACGTTAAGGTGTGGCAATGGCAGTATGCATGTCTAGGATTGGATCTAAAGGAGCTTGGTACTTAGCGATCCGATGGACTCACCACCTCTTTTCCGATTTCCTACCGGTGCATGACTTCCATTCACTTTAACCTTTAATGAATTAATCTTTTGAACATCAAATACGATTTTCGGACTTAGAATGGAAATTTTTTTACGTTTTGATGTGGCATGCGGATCCTACCATAACTTCGGGCGGGTTTGGGGTGCTACATTTAGTGGTATCGAGCCTAGGTTGCGACAACTCGGTACTGTGGAATGTGTTTACAAAACAAAGATTTTCGAAAGCGAATATTTTATAAAGAATGCGAAAACTCGATTTTCAAAATTTAGATCTTTAGAAGGTGGCATTCGAATCTCCTACTCAAGTCGTAAGTATTACTCGAACTCTTCGAATATTTTTCGACTTATCTATCATCTTGAAATCCGCTAGGATACTCTAGATAGGATGATCTGAAACCATAGGAAAATCGATAAGAGATCAAAGCGTAGCTAGACTTCGATTCTGCGGAAACAAACTCTGAACTACTGTCGATTCATAAAACATCTGTAATAAACACTGGAATATTAATTGATGCATAAAAATTCGTAATCAAGATAAATCGATATGAGTACGAGAGCTACTCAGGGAAGAGGCCGTGGTCGAGGCCGAGGTAGTACTCAAGCTGGATCTTCGTCTTCTGAACACATACCCACTGGAGTAGCACGACCACCACCGACGGATGAGAATGGGCCGTATGATAGAGCCGCCAAGGATGATGCTCTGTAACAGGCAATGCTTCGTGTTCTGGAAAGGGTTGCCGGAGCAAGTTCGGGCAACGAAATTCAGGGATCTATTTCTAAATGACTTCAGGACTAACGGAACGGAGATCTTTAAGGGCATATCTGGTATAGCCCCGAATGTGGCGGAATATTGGTTGGAGGCCACAGAACGGATTATGGACGACTTGGACTGCTCTGATGAGATTGTGAGTGGGGTATCTGTACTAAGTCCCTTGGGTCACTCGGTTAGGGTAGACAAACTGTATAGGAATGTACCCTTAGAAACTCAAGGCAATGTTTTTCCTGAAGATCTGATGGAGTTACCGTTCGGAGAGTTTGACCTCATTCTGGGAATGGATTGGCTTGTTAAGCATAAGGCGACTCTGGATTGTGCTTCTAAACGAATGGTGTTAAGAACTACAAAGGATGAGGAGGTTATGGTGATAGGTGAGAGAAGGGATTATTTGTCCAATGTGGTGTCGGCATTAAGAGCCGAAAAGTGGATTCGAAAAGGTTGTGAGGCCTAATTGGTATTTGTAAGTCAGTCGGAAGAGGAGGGACTGACAGTGGATAAGGTTAGGACCGAAAAGGAGTTCCAAGATGTTTTTCCGAAGGAGCTTCCAGGATTGCCTCCGAATCGAGAAGTTGAGTTTGGAATAGACTTGTTGCCTGGAATGGCGCCTGTGTCTATCGCACCGTATAGGATGGCACCGAAGGAGTTAGTAGAGTTAAATGCTCAAATTCAAGAGTTGTTGGATAGGGGCTTTATTAGGCCAAGCGTGTCTTCATGGGGAGCACCAGTGCTATTCGTGAAAAAGAAGGATGGTATGATGCGAATGTGCATTAATTATCGCCAGTTGAACAAACTGACGATTAAGAATAAGTATCCTCGCCAAGGATTGATGATCGTTCGACCCGACTTAGAGGAGCTTCAGATTTTCCAAGATCGACCTTCGATCCGGATATCATCGATTAAGGGTCAAGGAGGCAAATATCCAAAAGATGACATTCGGGACTCGGTATGGTCATTACGAGTTTCTGGTTATGCCATTTGGACTAACGAATGCTCCTACAGCGTTTATGGATCGATGAATCGTGTATTCCAACCATTTTGGATCAGTTCAGTAGTCGTCTTTATTGACGATATCACGGTATATTCAAACTGAAACGAAACATGATGAGCATCTCCGTATAGTCTTGTAAGTATTAAGGAGAAGGAACTCTTTGCGAAGTTCAAGAAGTGTGAATTTTGGTTGAGGAGGTAACCTTCTTAGGACATGTGGTCTCTGCCGAAGGGATTAAGGTGGACCCTCGAAAGATTGAAGCAATTTTGGAGTGGAAGCCACCTAGGACGGTGTTGGAAATACTAAGTTTCCTAGGACTGGCAGGATACTACAGAAGGTTTGTAGAAGGTTTTTCTGTGATGGCAGCACCTCTGACAAAATTCATAAGAAAAGGAGTACCGTTTGTATAGACTGAGAAGCAGCAGGAAGCTTTTGAGAAGTTGAAGAAAGTTCTGACTAAAGCACCTGTGTTGATTCAGCCGGAGTCTGGGAATGCTTTTACTGTGTACAGTGACGCATCACACGTGGGTTTGGGCTGCGTGTTAATGCAAGAGGGTAAAGTGGTTGCATATGCATCATGATAGCTTAAGCCTCATGAGGAAAACTATTTGACTCATGATTTAGAGTTGGCAGCAGTGATATTTGCACTTAAGATTTGGAGACATTACTTGTACGGAGAAAGGTGTATTATATACACTGACCATAAGAGTCTTAAGTATTTATTGACTCAGAAGGAGCTGAACCTTAGGCAAAGGAAATGGATTGAGTTGCTTAAGGATTATGACTGTTCGATCGAGTATCACCCAAGCAAGGCTAATGTGGTAGCCGATGCTCTAAGTCGTAGAGTTGTATCTGATCTGAGAGCAATGTTTGCTCGTCTGAGTCTGTATGATGATGGAAGTCTCATTGGTGAGTTGCAAGTGAGGCCAACCTGGTGGATCGATTAAGGAAAAACAGTTGAACGATGAGTCTTTGGTCGCTCGTTTTCAACAAGTTAAGGAAGGGGAAACTTCTGAGTTTGGGAGCCAGAAGAGACGATGCAACAGCAATACCCTCATCTGTTTGGATTAGGTAAATTTCGAGGACGAAATTTCTTTAAGGAGGGTAGAGTTGTAACGCCCAATTTTCGAATTGTGAATGTTGACAAAATTTCATGCTTTGATTTTGTCATTTGTGAGTGAAATTATGAAATAGGACCTATGTGAAAATGTTTGAAAATGCTATAGGCTAAATTGAAGTGGCCAAATAAATAGGAGTGCAAAATAGGAGGATTTGCATGATAAACCTCCCATTTTACATGAAGTGGCCAGCCATCATGTTGTTGTAGACAAAATGAACACTTGATATCCATAATTTATGGTACAAATTGATAATAGGTTAGATAAATGTTTCATGATAATAGGTTAGGTAAATGTTCCATGATAATAGGTTAGGTAAATGTTCCATGATAATGGGTTAGGTAAATGTTTCATGATAATGGGTTAGGTAAATGTTTCATGATAAGAATTTCATGTCTTTTGTATTAAAGAATTAAATGGATGAAATATGAAGTTTTATTAAAAGAAAAGGGGTGAAAAGAACAAAGTTTTGTCCATCTTTGTTCATCATAGCTGAAAGTTAGAGAAGAGAAAGGAGAGGAGAAAGCTCTTGAGTATTCGGTCATTAGGAGGAGGAAAATTGAA
This sequence comes from Gossypium arboreum, assembly GCF_025698485.1. Lineage (NCBI taxonomy): Eukaryota > Viridiplantae > Streptophyta > Magnoliopsida > Malvales > Malvaceae > Gossypium > Gossypium arboreum. The sequence goes on from NC_069075.1 coordinate 137,620,412, forward strand.
GGTAAGTTCTTGGTACCTTGCTTCTATTTTGAGGTTCATGAGTTCTTCTTGATTCTACCTTAACTCTTGAAGTATATTTTGATTTTTAGTTGTGTTGTGAGCATTTAGTCATGAATTAAAATGAAGGAAATGGTTGTTGTTTCATGTTCTTTTGATGAAAAATGGAAGATAGGTGAAGTTGAGCCAAACAAATGAGCATGCATGTGCCTTAGATGTTAAAGGGAAAAATCAGCTAACATGTTGTGCTTTAAAATGATGAAATGGAGATTATACTTAAGTAAAATCATAGATATGTGATGATTGATTGGTGATATACATGTTTCAATAACATGCATGCAAGGTATGTGTGAAAGAGTGATTTGGTAATAAATCTGCTTGGGACAGCAGCAGTAACGTGACTTTGGAAAATCACCATAAATTGTGGGAGAAGAATTAGAAGCTGAATAAATTATGTAATTAAAGCTTATTGAGTATAGTTTCTAATAAGATAAACAAGAACATATTTCAAATTCTGTACAATGAGAAATTTGATTCGTAATGAAGGGTGGTCAGATTAGTCAAACAGTGAAACATGGGAATCTTTGAGAAAATTCTGGTATTGATTGGCCAAACCAAAAATTCTGAAAATTTTATGGATAGAAGATATATGAGTCTATTTTCAGGGAAAATTAACGGAACTTGATTTGGAGTTTCGTAGCTCTAGTTATAAATGATTTAGTGACTGTTGCTCAGAAAGACAGCTTGCAGTGAAATTATGATTATGTGGTAAACATTGACAAAAATTTGTTAATGAGTTGCTTATTGATTTCTTATAAGCTTACTATGATCTGTAGGTGTGGTTGACCGAATATTGTAAGGGGTTAATACGTAGTTTGTATTTGAATAGTTAGATTAACGTGTTAGTAATCCAATTGTAGGCGGTTCGTGTGTGGATCTCGTCAGCATATCGTCGCAAACAGGTGTGTAACTAACACCCTCTTTCTTAGTCTAGATCAGCAAAAGTCGAAAAGCCGAAATGCCAAAAACCGGTATTTTGTAGATTTGCGAGTGTGCGAATGCTCGTGAAGTAAATCGATTAATGTTTTTGGTAAGCTGTAATGTTTGGACTGCAAAGTGCATGATTTCTGTGCCCTCGATATTTTTGGGCTTAATGGGCCAAAATTGGAATGATGGGCCAACGGGCCCAATTCGATAAGAACCCTCGGTACGTGATTCTGTTAGTACGTGAAAAGTAGGAAAATGCATGAAAACCCTTAAAATAGATAAATTACTGAAATACCTTTAAAAGTGGAAAATTTACAGTTTTACCCCTAGGAGATTAATTACCGAAATATCCTTAGGGTTAAATTGACTTAAATGCATGTTTGACTGTTGTTATTTACTGCATGCCATGTTGTTATTATCTAATGCATGGGATTGGGATATTGACGGAGGAAGTCTTGAAAGTGGCTTGTCCACGTCTTGGAGGCTTTGCCTCAATTATTGATAATCGAGCGACAATCTTTGCAACTGTGGAGTGTTGGGTGGGTGGGTTGAGCTATCCCACATGGAGTGTATGGCTGGTACGGGTGGAGTGCAAGTGGTTGGTGGGTTGAGTAGTCTCCCAAATGGGCTTGCATATGTTTCTCGATGTTGCATGTATTTTGAAATGGGCCTATGGGCCATACTATTATCTGAATAAGGGCTAAGGCCCGGTTTATTATAATCTGAAAAGGGCTCTTGCCCAGTACCACTATTACCCAAATGGGCTTGCATATGTTTCTTGATGTTGCATGTATTTTGAAATGGGCCTATGGGCCATACTATTATCTGAATAAGGGCTAAGGCCCGGTTTATTGTAATCTGAAAAGGGCTCGCCCATACCATTATTACTGAATGGGCTTAGGCCCAATGGGCTTGAGTGACTTGGGCTTTGAATGGGTTTTCCTTACACACCGAGTTTCCCCAAACTCACCCTTTTATTTTCATCCACGCAGAAATCCCCAACCATAGTGGGCTTGGAGTCGTGAGGGAATTCGGAGTGGCCACCGCTCGAAAGTTTGATTTTCTTCCGGTGAACTGGACATCCTTTTAATTACGTTTGAGGTTTTGGGCTTTTAAATGTAATAATGCCGCTTATTTATTTTTGATGGTTTTAATATGTATTACTAAGATAGGTAATACTTATTTTAACTGTTGAAATTGGATAGCTTTAGTAGCGTTTTCAAAAACAACAGTTGATTTCAAAATAACACGACAACAAGCAAAGCTTCCGCAATGAAAGTATTTTTCAAAATTTATCACTTTTCTTAAAATGACTTAATCAAATCGGTTTCCTAGAAATATCCATGACGTTAAGGTGTGGCAATGGCGGTATGCATGTCTAGGATTGGATCCGAAGGAGCTTGGTACTTAAGCGATCCGATGGACTCACCACCTCTTTTCCGATTTCCTACCGGTGCTGACTTCCATTCACTTTAACCCTTAATGAATTAATCTTTTGAACATCAAGTACGATTTTCTGGACTTAGAATGGAAATTTTTTTTTACGTTTTTGATGTGGCATGCCGGGTCCGGCCATAACTTCTGGGCCGGGTTTGGGGTGCTACAAAGCGGCTTATGAGTTTATTGATCATGGCACTGAATAATTATCAACGGCAAGTCATGAGGATAAAACCGATGAAAGCAGCCAGTGTCTTTAATTTAGATGCAATCACCATGTTATCGAATCAGATAGAACTTTGAAATAAGAAATTTGATGGTTTATATGTTTCTATGCAAGTACATCCGGTGATGCAATGCGATACAAAGGACTCGTCACTTTTATCAATCGTGTTAATAAGAATGCTTTCTATTAGATCAGTAGATCATTAATGTTAATAAGCAAACCTCAGTTAGAGTTATAATAGTTTTCCTGCGAAATTCATTTGTTGGTTATGATTGACCTTCATTTGAAAAGGATTTTATTGCACACTCACCCCTCATCAATTCCTCCTCACCACACTTAATTTTTATCATTTCCTCAAATTCTGCAAGCGTATAACAAACATAGTAGACTGATCATAATCCTGAAACCTCAACATTGCCTCCCACCAAAATGCTTCGACTCTATAAGCCACCAACATATTTCAAAGCAGAGTAATTCCATACATGCAATGACAACCCATAGACAGCCGCTCATGTCACCCTATTCTTAATTTGCGAGAATATTGACCACTCCTCTAATGCAATGAACAACTCTTTCAACCATATCCAATCTCTTCTTACATTTTAAGTTTCATCTCATCATCCCCGAAAACAATAAGAAACTGGGCTGTTGAAAATATTCTTAATGTCAACATCAAACACTCCATCCATTAAGAAATTCTCACGTAATCTAATAGTATCGGAAATGTTGTCGTAGTTCCTAACAAGAACTTATTCAACTTTTGAGGGCTTCTTCATCAATACAATCAGCTATCACTTCTAGCCAATATCAAAATATGTGCTCAAAATCTTTCTACAACCATTCGGCTTATAAGTCTCAGTCGTATTCCATGGAGACTCCTTAAAAGTTGAAACATCTTCCATCCTTCCAACCTCCTTGTCTTTTACAGTACTTGGATCCTTACCAGTATACCACCCTTAATTAGTGTTGCCGCCTTACTCCATACCTGGTACATATTATCTTATTATAGAAACATCAAAGCATATTTGGTACATATTATCTTATTATAGAAACAATGGAAGAAAAAAAAAAACTCAAGGTTTATATGGATTTGAAGCAAGGTAACATACTTGATATTCAAATTTTGGTTCAAAATAAATAATATTTTGTGTTTATATATTCATTTAAAATTTAAAAATCTTATTTCCAACTTTACATTTTTAATGAAAACAATTTTTTTACATATTTTCATTCTTCAAAAATCATTATTAAAATTTTCAGCCAAACATCTCCATTTTCCAAGAAAACAAAATGAAAATAGCCTATGCTTCATAAAATTAAACAAAGACTAATTGTACCACATAACTTGTTTTGGAAATAAATTTTAGACTCAATATATCATTTGGTACTCAAATTTGAGTCTTTTTAATGTAGCAAGTACTAACTTTTTAGTGTTTAATTCAAGTTTTAAATTAAATTGAGAAAATTAATTACAAATATTATTAAATTTAAATTTTATATTTTTTAATAAAATAAATTTAATATTAATTGTGAATTTATTTAATTGTGTGTACTGTTAAATATAATTTGGATTTGATAAAAGTTAATACTAATATTATTATTAATTATGAAGTTTCATCAAATCAATCCTAAAACTCGAATTAAACATTAAAATGTTAAAACTTATTCCTTTTGGTATCAAAATATACAAGTTTTGTCAAATACATGCACCACAATAAAAAATAACACAAACACCACATTAAAAATTGTGAAATTTAAATACTAAATAATATATTAAACCTAAATTTTAATAATAATCCAACCAAATAAATAAGATAATAAAAATGATGTTTTACTTTAAAATCATTTCTAGCTCTATTATCCATAATGTGTACAATAACCCATGCTTATGTCAATTCCACACACATTGGCTGAGAGACGTGTTAATATGTTAGGTGGAGCCGGTTAAAAATTTGAGTATAAACTTAAATCATATTGTAAATAATTAATTCAAATCAATTTCAAGTCTGACCAAAACTACGTATTATTTTTAAATTTTTTTGAAAATTATTTGATACATCATAATAGATTACACAAGTAAAAGCTACGTATTAGAAAAACATAACAGTATTTGAATCCTGTTCATGAAATTGAATTCCATTGATGGTATATCAAATACTAACCAAAACAATTAGATACGAAGGTTAAGAGAAATTAACCATATAACATTCCTCAATATCAATAGGGTTCTAGGGCAGCACTTTCTAGCCATTCTATCCATCATACAGACATTATGAACTCTAATCTACCCTCTCTATGGAGCAAACCAAATTCCCCTAGCTAAACAGACCATAAGTGCATTGAAGCTATGCTAAACAAGACCCGAAAAGAAGAGACTGTTATGAACCAACCAGGTAGCTTCTAATTTATGAACTCGCCCATATCCAATTCGGGGGCATTCAGTTTACCGAACTTATATTATTAAGGCATGGTACCCTTTATTCACATTACGATAGCAATGCAGTTAAGTCATGGCGGAGTATCACCTTCTAAAAAACATACAAGTATTTACAATCAAAGTTTTCATGCATAATTGTATCACCAAATGCTGTAAGCTTTGATTATCCTGCTTCACAAATTAGACCTCATCACCTATTCTTTCTTGCCCTGAATCCTACAACTGCCTGCAATAACATATGCTAGCACCAATCAACCCAACCCTGCTAATCTAACCGCATTTATCTACTGCCTATTTCTGTGTTTGCAGGGACAACTTCATACTTTAGCCGAACAAGAATTTGAAATGAGACCTGTTTTCAAGTATGGACTAAGAAATCTATATCGATTGCACGCAGAATTAGAATTGAATCCAGAGGAAAGTTGTCATAAGAAATTCCTTTGTATGCATCAAGATTATTCTTTTATTATTATTTTATTTAGTATAAAAGCTAGTCATGACAACCCTAAATAAAATATAAAAAAACCACAATATACATGAACATGGCAATCAAATGCTAAATCCATAAAACAGTAACAAAAAAGAGTTCATCGAACAATATGGCAATAATAAATTGATCCAGGTAGTCTAAGCATCAACAAAGGGGAAAGAGTAAAATGATTTAATACATTGTCGACACTGTAACCGGAAACCTAGAAATTACCTGTTTTTCCAATAGGACTTATTTTACTTTCTCTTGAATAAACAGACATTTAAGACCGGGAACTCAAGAGGCAGAGCATCTATGCAGTATCACCTACTGAAATCAATGTTTCATGGTCATTCCTTGAAACTAACTTAATATTGGGAGTTATCAAAAACCCAAGGTTCATGTAAGAAAAGCTCCCGTCCGTTCATTTGCACGGTTCCGGCTGCTATATCTTCAGCACGCTTTCTAGCTGCCTCAGCTTTCTTAGCTGATGTTTCTGCATCCTGCAAAATGACATGAATTGTAACATGAAAAAAACCTAAACTGAGTTCGAACAACCGATATGAAAAGGGAAGTAATTGAACAAAAATTAAGAAAACTGGACAATTTAGTTTCTTTTTAGGACTCTGCTGCCCCAAAAATTTTAATATAATATTAAATCGAAATTATCCAATGCTTAGTTCCATTAGTTTTGGGGCATAAACTGGAAATTAAATTCAACACATAATAAGAAAGTGGAAAATACGTAAAACCCTAATTGGCATTAAATCATTAGAAAGAAAAATTAAAGATTAAATACAGGAAAAATAGAGACAGAGAGGGAAAAGAAGGAGATACCTTTTGGCGCTTCCAAGCGAGGAATTGGGATACAGTAATTGGATTATTGGTTGGTTGTTCGTTCTCTTGCTTTCTCTGTTCTTCTTCCGCTCTCATTTTCCTTTTTCCTTTCTCTTTCCCCAAACGGAAAAACTCGTTTAATTTACACTGGTCTGGTGTTAAACGCCACCGTTCAGCATAAACATAACAACGTGCTTTCCTTTCTACTTAATAGATTATCTTATTAGATTAGAGATCTAGTTACATCGTTATGAATATTAATAAATACAATTTTTAGATTAATAAGATAAAGATATAAATTGGTTCTAAAATTTATATGCATTACAAATATAATTATATTTATAAATTTAATATTTAAATTATTAAAAATTAAATGTACAAATAAATATGAAAAGATGTAACCCTACCTTAATTTTACATCGATTTAAATGGATCATTCTCTTATTTTATTATCATTTAATTTTATATATTACATATGAAGGATATTTTGGACTGAAACCAGAGTTACCATAGTTTCCCTTGATGCGCTTTGAATAATGGAAAAGGTTCGATGAATCTCTAAATCGGATTCAAAGCTCCCGTTCTTCTTCTTTACTAATCTTTTTTCTCTCTCAGAAGTTGAAGAAGATGGTCGGCTGATATTGCTTGAATGATTTTGCTGCTTGGCTTTGGGCGTTTCTTTTTCTTGTTGAGTTTGATTGTCCCTAGGTGCTTTTATTATTTTGTTTATGTTGACAGCTGTGTTATTTTCTTTGTTGTTTGTCGTTTCATGTTACTGTACCTTTAGTTGATTTTGTGTGCTTTGCTTTTTCCTATTACAGCTGTGCTGAGTTTTCTCAATCTTTTTGTCTTGAGCCTTGTGCCACAATATCAGTCATATTCAAAAAAAACTTTATATATTACATAAATATATATATATATATTGTAATGTTAATGAATTTTAATATCATTTAAATATATATTTTAACTTCACAATATCGTGCTTAAAATAATTATTTTATTTTTCAAAACCATCTTTTGAAAGCATTTCAATTTTTTATGATACTTTTAAAAGTAATTTCTAACTTCAATGATAAACTAGTCATTAATAGAAATGACAACGAAATGAGACAAGGCAAGGCGATTTTTTTATTTGTATCTAAAGTTTTTAAAATTTTAAAATGCATTTACGTAAAATAATTGAGAATTTTAAAATTTTAAAAAGTTTTAAAAGAGGTGTAAATCAAATTCTATATTCAAAATTTTATTTAAAGAGGTTATTTTGAAAAAAAATTATAATTTTATTTCGTTTGTTACTTTTAATTCTACCATAAAATAAAATTTTTAAATTTTGTTGAATGAATCTTAGTTCAATTGGTATTAATATTATTATCATTATAAGAGGATGTAGATTCAATGCATTCAAGCATATTTTATCTTCAATATTGTTTTTAATTAATTTGTTTGAATAAATATTTTTTTAAAATATACACAATTGGTATTGAGTTTTATTTTATTTTTCAAAATAATTATTTTTCAAACTAAGGTTGTTTTGTGATTTTAGACATAGAAGATGTAGCTCTACTAATATGCCTTCCAACAAACGGTTTACCAATAACTAGGGGTGAGTATTCGATTGAGTCGAGTTGAATCGAGTCAAAAATTTTCGAATTAGTCGAGTTGACAAATCCTATTTTAGCAACCGAACTCAATTTGAAATTTTTTCGAATCGAATCGAATCGAGTCGAGTTAACGAATCCTATTATTTATACTTAATGTTATGTTTAGATGGAGCGATTATTTAACTAGTAGATGAAGTACAAGATTATTTAACTACATGAATAATATAATGATTTAGTCTTTTAACTTAATGAGTAAACATTTATCAAAACGACGAAGTTTTACTTTTTAACTTAATTATTTTGAATTTTAACTTTTAATAAAGTAAACATTTATCAAAACTACGTAGTTTTGTCTTTTCTTATTCGGATTTTCGGATAACTCGAATTGTATAATTTATATTCGAGTTAAACCGAAAAACTTAATTTTTTATTCGAGTTGATTCGAATAACTTGATTAACTCAAATAACTCGAACTATTTAATTCAAAATTTAAATTTTTTATCGAGTTTTTCAAATCGAATCAAATTTTACTCATCCCTATCAATAACAAAACCTAGTTAATTCGTTTTCCAAAATTACTCGTTAAATCGTTGGGTGCATTCTTAAAAAAATAAGGATACGGTAGGAACCAAATGAGTATTATGATTGGAAAATCAATTCACAAACTTTTATAAAATGTAATTGCAGATGAGATTCATCAAAATACTAAAACTTACATCCTCTCCTCTAACTGAACAAAGGCATATATACTAATTCTGGAAATGTCTAGAAACAAAGATCTTGATAATTGTATCTCCAATTGTTAGATGATTTCGTTAGAACCACAACTTATAGTTAAAAGTACACTATTTTGGCATGCCTATTCAAAAGCGTTATGTATGGCGTTTAAAGCTCCTACTACTGAAATAATTGGACTCCTTATGATTTACAAGTGTGGTATGGTATCGATTACCAAAGATACTACCTATCATTTGCCCTTAACATGGTATTGAGACAATTTTGAAGAGTGTGATGAGTAGTGTCCACCACTATCTGGAGTTGTTCACCTTCATAATTTGTCATATTTAGAGTTAGAATTTTTTGTCAATAATTTTTTTGTGCTATCGTCTTTGCCAATATTTTAGATGTGTGCAATCTATCTATAATAGCCCGTTGTCTATGTCAAAATCTTAGCCTCTACGTAATCTACTTGAAAGATTTTTATCAGTAAAATTTCATAGAACTTTTCTGGGGAGAACAAATTTTGTTGCTAGTTTTAATTTTGGTAACCCTAAAGTTGGGATTAATCCTTCCATTTATTTAAAACTGTTTTGAATGGAAATTTAAGCCTTAGGAATATTACGATGTATTACCAAAATGTGATATACTCCTTTCCATAAGGGATATCAAATTTATTTCAAAATAAAATCAAATTTTATTAAAATAGTTTTTAATAAAATTCAATAAAATAAATTTATCGCATTAAAATATATGAAATATATTTCACATTATTTTAATCGAACCCCATGCATATCTGCAACAAATATGTACACATATCATGTTTAATTTTAGTATTGTCAAATTAAATTATTTATTATAACTTTTCTATAATCAATTTACCTCTTGTGACATGTTAAACATAATCCTAACTTTAATTTGCATTTTGATAATCCCAACTAGACCTGTTCATGAGTTGGGCCACCCAGTCCGGCCCGAAGGCTCGTTTAAAAAGTGAAAGGGTTTGGGTAAAAATATAAGCTCAAAAAATAGGTTTAGGCAAAAAAATAATGTCCGTTAAAAAAATAAGCCAGGCCTTAGGTAAGACATGCCTAGCCCGAATTCACAAAAGGACAAAAAGTCTGCTACTTTTTTGTTGTTTTAATCTTATTTTCTCCCTATTTTGCTACAATTTCACTATTATGTTGCTACAATTTTGTCATATTGTTTAGATATTGTATAACACTCGTTTTATTGTTAATTATGTTATTATTTTAGAGACATTTGCTTGTTAAGTTGAATCTATCTTAAAGTTATAAGTATACATATTTTTAAAATTTATTTTCAATTTGTTGGAAGATATTTATTTTAATATTTTTAGTATTTTGATGTATTTTATATATTTAAAAATAATATAAAAATATAAAAAATTTAACATGGGCGGGACGGTCTAGGCCTGGGTTTTAGCATTTTTATCCGGTTTGGGCTTGGATAAAATCTTAGGCCTATTTTTCAGGCGAGGTCGGGCCTAGCAAACGGGCCTACAATTTTGGTTGGGCTCGGCCCGACCCATGAACAGCTTTAGTCCCAACAAAGGGTGTGACCTATAGAATCTTATAACGTTAGCAGAAACATTAAAAATATATAATTCTAATGTTACAAACATATAATGACATTTAGCAATCATCATTACTACCCAAGTTACAGAAACCGTGGTTCGATAGGATCTTCTACGATAACATTATTATGTAGTATATCTCTTTGCCATTTATATCTAGATTGAACACAAGTCATGGAATAGTCACACTTTATAGCCCAATATCTTATTTCTTGATCCTCAAGTAGATTAAGATACACAAATAGTGTGATATCTCATATCAACTAATTTGAGCATGATTATGCATTTCTAACATCACTCGATCAAGAGGCTAGAGATATTTCTCTCATTATGTAGGAGTGACAAATCCTATCTTAATCACTCACATCCCACTACATATATTGTGACACACACAACATTAGTCTTTATAGTACAACCTTTTACTGAAGATGTTTGATTGTGTCAAAGCATATGACTCACGATATTAGAATATTGACGATCTCAAGTTTAAGGATCTAACATATAGTTATAACTATGAGAAATGTTGTGACTATTATTACATAATAATCTAAGAAATATTATCATGGTGGGTCAGTTCAATCTGTTGTTCTCTAATATGTACTTATGCATTGACTTTGACATCCCTATGTCAATAACAATACTTTGTAATTTATCATCTACATATCTGTCTTAATGCATTATTTTTATCCAAGCCACAATAATACTTGACTAAGGACATTTGAGAATAATCATATTAATCTTATGACTTTATTATTAAACAATCTATTTAATAAACACAAATAGAAATTGAAATAATAATAACAATGCCTTTTATAAATAAACTAAGTGAACAAGTATGTGATTAAATCATCTATTGGTCTTTGGGCATATTCCAACAGTGACAAATCAAAAGTAGTTTAAATACTTTAGATTTGTATAGGTTCTATACCGAGAGATTTAGCACTTATTTGTTCAGTAAAGAACTTGTAATTAAGAGTGCATTAAGTGTGAAAATAAGTGAGTTACTAGGTTTTTAGCATAAGTTTTCAAGGAGAAAACTTAAAGAAGAGATTTAGATCTTAGGTGTAAAATTGATGTTGTTAATTTGGTAAGTGTTAGAATTTGTAATTACTTAGTGTACGGTGTGTTAAGATAATGGACTATCGCTTTAGACAAGACCCTGTAGACATAAAGAAATCAAACTGCGTAAACATATCATTGTGATCATCTTTGTTCTTTAGCAGCTCCTAAAACAGTTGGCACTACTTTTAGCACCACTTTTAGCGTTGCTTAATTTTCTTGCAAATATCGCTCTCAATTCTTTCACACACTTTTTCTCTTATTAGAAGGTAAAAATATAAGCATATATTATTAGAGGTATCACATTGTAAATTCTTCATAATTGTATGTTACATTTAATATATTCACATGACTGATAATTCAAACCATACAACATATTAGAACGATGAATCAATCTGCACGCATATGAAAAGATAAATTGCATGATTATTTGTATTTAATTAATACAAAAATTGTAGGAACGAATTTAAATATATTAATTTATTTTTTTTGCATTTAGTGTGGATGTTGCTTGTAGATAATGTGATTACATCTATACCATCGATGGAACAAATGTGCACGACCATGTCTTTAGAATGTGCCTACATCTTGTATGCTTCTCCATTGTCAAGAAGCATCATAAAGACAAAGTTTTATGAAAGTCCAGTATGGTCAGAGACATTCCATCGAATTAAATTAATCCTGATACTATTTAAAATTTTGATTTGTGTTCCAAGATCAAGCACAATTAAGTGATTATTCATAACCAAATTATCATGCATTGGGCTACATGCCTTTAGCATATAAACCTAGGTACATTAATTGTGGACGATAATTTGTCACTGTTCATGCCTTAGTACTAATGGTTTAAAATCGACATTCAACCAGCCAAGATAGCATCCTTAATTTCCAACTAGATGGGTAGTGTAGTAGCCCAAATTTGATCGGGCTGTAAACCAAATAAATAAATAAATAAATAATTATTTTTAAAACAGTCCATGTAACAGTCCATTTACATTGGCCCACTAACCAGTAGACCCAAAACCAATTGGCCTAAACCTTATGCCCGGTTACAACTCAGTAGACCCAAACCCGTTACATTACTGGCCCATTTCTAAAATCTTACTCCTAAGACCCATTACAACAGACCCAAATGGACCCAAGACTAAAGTGGCCCAACTGGCCCAAACCGTTACACCGAGGTATGAAACCCTAGGGTTTCTGCCTCTCTTTCTCCTCGCGCCGCAAGCAGAAGATTCCAGAAGCCATCCCAACAGACGCGTCATTCCAGCTACTCTCCAGCAATGCCACAATCCTAAGGCTCCGAGTCACGCCGAGATCAACGCCACCAGTGGACCATCGTCAAGCCTTTGCCACCGTCGAATTTCTCGCAAATACCTGCAAGACAAGACAAAGGACACGAAGCAGAAAAGGAAACACAGCAGATACATAGAGCAAGAAAAAGGAAACTAAAAAGAATCTCAGCAGATCACGGTCAAAGATACAGTGGACAAAAAATAGAAAAAAATCAGAGATTTCTTTCCCAGAATATGTACAGGATTAAGGCTATAAAGCCTTCCCTTTCATTTGGAAAAAGGGGGGCGAATACACATAGATATACAGAGAAAAAGACAGGGAGACAGAGGGCAAATACACCTAGATAGAAACAGAGAGTATACACAAAAGAGATAGAGAAACACATCACGAAATCATTGTACACCAAACCTTTGCAATAATATATCAGAAATATTTTGCGAGAAACGAAGGTGATCGATTGTTCTTACTCTACTTTTTATTCTCTTTTACTTTATTGTAAATAACTTGCATATAATACATCAAAATAGAGGAAAGAAATATACCTTCTAGATTGTTTGAGAAAAACAAAGTATTTCAGATCTCGACCGCCGTGTATGACGGAGTCGGCGACGGCGCGTGAGGATGGGCACGGAGGACCGATGAACGGAGCAGATCGGCCTAGGGCCGGAGCTCAGAGGGCTGGGGGATTTTCAGAGGGTTTCTTTTAGTTTTTTTTTTAAATCAGGTTTCTAAATGATTTTTAGGTTAGATTTTGACTTATATAGCCTATGAGGAACGGTGCCGTTTAGGCTTAAGTCAATAAGCCTAAAACGGTGTCATTTTAAAGCATAGGATCCGCGCGTTGACCCGTGACTCGGGGAGGATCCGCGTGTTTTTTGGAAAATGGGCAAATTGCCCAATTGATCCTCCTGTGTTTTCTGAATTTTCAATTTGGTTCTATTTTATTATTTAATTTGACCCTAATATTTTATAATTGTTGCAATTTAGTCCCAACAGTTCTTAGATTACATTATGGGAAACCGCGTCGTTCAGGATTAGGGCAATTTGCCCAATGAGTCATTTGTTGTTTTTTTTACTTTTGCAAATTAGGCCCAGAATTTATATTATTTGGCGACTTAGCCTTATAATTTTATTTAAATTCAATTTTAACCCTTTCTTTATTATTTTTAAATTTTATTATTTTATTTTTATAATTTATTTATTATTATTAAAAATACCATTTATACATTTAAAATCTTTTATCATATATTATTTTCCTATATATTTTATATTTTATTAAATAAAATTTATTATATATTTTTTATATATTATCTATCATATTATATATATGTTTTATATTACTCATTATATTATTTATAATTTCAAAATTTGTAAGTTATCATTATTAAATTATATTTTAACTCATATTACATATATACTTCATTATTAATTATTTTTTATGTGATATTTTTATTTATTATGTAATTATTTTGTAAATTATTTTATATACTTTCTATTTTATATATTATTTTTCTTAAAACACAAATATATTTTATTTTATAATAATTATTCTTTTGTTATTATATATTATATATTGTATATAAGATGCTATTTTTAAATTATTAAATACCATTTTTTTGGTATTATAAGTATATTTCATTAACAATTACTCATTTTATTTTATATTTTTATATATACTAATTCTTTTATATATTTTATATATATTTTATGTATTAAATGTTATCTTATAATTATTATTTAATGTTATATTTTATGAACATGTACATTGATAGTATATTTCTTTTAATTGTGTAAATGCATCATTTCTTAATTATTACTATGTATGTTTGTATGTTTGGCTTATCCATCTTCAATATAAGTTATGTGTATCTTTGTATATATGATGTTATGTAATTTTAAACATGTATGTATCTAGTATATGATATTTGTATTATTGCTATTGTATCGTTTAAATGTATGTTTTATTCACTTATTATTCAATATTCTATTCCATAATGATAATGTGATTTCTCATGCATTAATTAAAAATAAAATTCCAAAGTTTTCTAAAAAGTATAAAGGCAATGCTTGGTGTTTGGGAATTTCGAGAAAAGTAGTGCCCTAACTTATTGGGTTGCTTCTTTTCTCGTTAAGTTCGAATAATCAAGTACCCTTCTAAGTTTTTAAAGGTTTTCTAAATGCAAGCAACTGTCTTGGAATTTCAAAGCAATATGTCCTAACTTATTGGATATGGCGTTTTGATGTTTCGAGATAGGTATTTCAAAAAAAGCTAACTTAGTGTCAATACTTTGATACGAGTAAACCCTAATTTTCAAAACTAAAATATTTTAAAGAGGACTACATCTTAAAATTTTTGAGTTTACGACATTAAAGACGCTTGATAATCAATTAGGTACTAATTTTTGGGCGTTACGAGGGTGCTAACCCTTCCTCGTATGTAACCGGCTCCCGAACCCGTTTTCTGATTTCGTAGACCAAAACTGATGATTTTAAAACAAAATGTTTTAAAGGTGATCCAATCACACCTAAAAAGATTGGTGGCGACTCCTATTTTCATTTTAAAGTCGATTCCCATTTTCCTAAAACTCGATTTAAAAATGGTCTCGACAGCTTGGCGACTCCACTGGGGACCAATAAGAGAATCAATTTGTGTAATTGATTATCTCCTGTCTTAGTGTCGGAAATTAAAAATTCTAAAATTTAATACTCTTTGCATTGCATGTGTTTGTATTATTGCATGTGTTGCTATATTCTGATACACATTGCATTTGCATGACTGTTGTGGTCATACCCTTAAGTGAGAGTGAGAAACTACGCCTTCGTGAGGTTTTCACCTCCGTGCAGGATAGTGGATCACTTTCAGAATACATCCGTACTTATGGTTTCGTGAGATTTTCATCTCCATGTAGCCATAGGGAAATGTATTCCCCCGAACTGAACTCGATTCAAATAAGCCTATAATGGGTGAAAATCGAGGAATCTGCTGGTTTGGGTACTGCAAACTTTAGAACCAACTTCATATCGAAAAATCGTAAGAGCCCAACTTAGTTAGGTTTAAACTTTAGATATTACCCTTATGAATTATCGCTAAAATTTATTGATATCATGTGATACTGACTATCTCTTTTCTTTTTGTGCATGTCATGTTGCATTTGAAAGGTATCGATTCACGGTCAGTTTCTAAGTTAGGAAGTTTTATTATGGAGAACGGACTTCTTGATAGAGTGGAAGGCAACACCAACGTCCATAGATGGTCTGAGCAAACTCAACTAGAAAAGGGAGATAGTATAGCTGTGGGATACGTGTCAGAGCTGTCAGATTACACTCGTATTAGTGTCACGCAGAATAATCTCCAAGAGCTTAAGGAGATTTGGGATTAGTGGGGCAAAAAGACCAAGCAGTTATTCTACGATAATTATGGAGACTTACCTTACTTGCTTGATGTTCAGGTAGACGAGCACTTATTTCGAGCCCTTGTTCAGTTTTGGAACCCAGCGTACAATTGTTTCACTTTTGGGGAAGTAGACTTGGTACCTACTATGGAGGAGTACAATGCCTTGCTTCATTGTCTCAAGTTTCAAAACGATAGGATCTATTCTTGAGCTGCTTGTGTCCCTACCTTTTGGAAGAAACTGATGATTATTACGGGGATGAGCGAACAGTGGGCCGCGGCCCGAATTAAAGAGAAAGGTGAGTGCAAGTGCATTTCGTGGGACGCTTTGAAAGATTTGATTCTGACACACCCTGACGAGACGAAGAAGGTAGATGTTTTTGCCTTAAGTTTGTATGGATTAATGGTTTTCCCTAGGGCTTTGGGATATGTGGATGAGGCAACCACGGATCTTTTTCATCGACTCCGTAAAAAAGTCACTTCTGTCCCTGCAATTTTGGCAGAAACATTCAGGTCTTTAGGTGCATGTAGGAGGGTCAGTTGGCGGTGTTTATAGGGTGTGCTCGATTACTTTTGGCTTGGTTCTCTGATCATTTTCGGTTGATAGATAGGGTGGTTTGTCGGGTCTTCTTCGAGGATTATTCACCGTTGAAAGACATAGTAGCTTCAACTAGGAGAGTTGATGTTCTAGAAAAAAATTAGGTAGTGCTACTTTAGAACATTCAGTCTAAAGATGTCGAGTGGAGGGCTCCATGGATGATTCTTGGTGAAGTTCTTTACCGATGCAGCAGTTTTGATTGGGTCCCCCTGCTAGGAATTTGGGGTGCCATTGCTCGTGCTGAGGCAACATGGATTGAGACAGTTCGTACCAGTGACTCAAGGGTTGGCTCAAAGTGAGTTTGTATACAGATGAGCCGATTACAAGAGGAAGGTTAGTGAAGTTTCTAGTGCTTGGAAAAAGACTTGTCGGTTGAAAGGAGTAGCTATTAGCCCTGCAACCACACGGAAATACGTTGAATGGAGAGGTAGAAGGGTTAACGATAACATCCCTAAGCCAAGCGTGGAAGGAGCTCGACCGATAGAGGAATATTGGCAAGTAAGGCCCTCAGAGTTAGAAATTATGAAGCAGGAGTTCGAGAGAAAGAACTTGGAGTTCGAGAAGAGGATAGCAAAGCTTGAAGAAGAAAAGATGTACTTGAGTTTGGACGTCGAGGTTCAAAAAATAGAGGTCGAGAAAGAAAGGAAAGAAAAGAGGAAGATTGAGGAAGATCGAGATAATCTAAAGGAACATTACAAAAGGGCAAAAGTATCCTTGAGGAGGGCGAGAGTAGGAGGATCTTCAGATTAGTTGCAGAAAGAGGTCCAAGAGGAAAAGGCTAGAGCTGAGTATTGGGGGAGGAAGTTCCAAGAGATACAGATGCAGAATTTGGCATTAGAGGAAAAGAATAAAGGGTTGAAGACTAGGGTAATTGAGCTTGGAAGATCCTTACGTTGGCACCAAAACCATAACTCTCCGGCCGAGTTAAAGGAGCTAAAAAGCAAGGTTGAGGATTTGGAAGTGGCATTACATGACGGTGAACTCTGGGTTGAGCAGCTCGAGGCGCAAGAAGATTATCTGAAGGGAGAGCTTCATCAGGCTAGGGGACAAGTCAGAGAAAGGGATCATGTCATTGGTGAGGCCATGGCCCAGATTCGAGAGGTCGCTGAATATGTGCAAGACTTGGCAGTTCGAGCTGATGTATTGAGTCTTATGTATTCATCATCATCGGATATAGGACGAGAGTTAGCCCTTTTATTAGGTAGAGTTAAAGCTTTGGGCCTTAGGGCGAAAGTGTATTTGTAATCCTCTTATATGTAAAGATATTTTTTTTCTAAATAAAATTTTCTAAATGAAGTTGAACCTGAATCGATCTCCTTTTTGCATTCATGCATTTGCATCTCATGGCATTTCATCATATCGTTTGCATTCAAAGTTATAGAAAGACCCTGATTAGTTAAAGTTTACTTCCGAAGGTAGAAAAGAAAATCTAAAAATCACACATCCTTACGACACTCGCACAAAAACTAAGAGTATGGATCAAAGGTTCGAGCAATTACAAAAAGATATGCAAGACCAAATGCAAGAGCAGTTGGCCAAAATACAGAATGAAATGAGGGAACAAATGCTAGAGGCTCAGAGGAACATGATGGCTGAAATGGCTTAGTTGCTGAGAGCCATTGATAAAGGAAAAGCTCTCATGGCGATCACTGAAGAGGAGAATGAAGGTCCTCCTCCGGGTTTTACTCCGCCTCATGTGCCACTGTAAACCGGGGCACCTCCTAGAAGACCATCTGTCACCGTGAGGCCTCAACATGGGCCAGTTGATGTTAGAATCCCCATAAATTTCCCATCTGGGTTGGGAAATAATTTGGGTGATAGCTCGATCAACCCTATCACTCCTGATTTAGATTTGACGGAGAATGAAAGAATGGCAACTGAATTTGCAAAACAATTGGAAGATCGTTGCAGGTGGTTAGAGAAGAAGTTTAGGGTTTTAGAAGGCACTGGAAATATCATGGGATTGATGCCCAACACTTAAGTTTGGTCCCAGATTTGGTGCTTCCTCATAAATTTAACACATAACAATGTTTTGTAGGACGATGACTGGATATGTGAACAATGATCAATTATTGATCCATTGTTTTCAAAACAGTTTAGTAGGAGCAGTGGCCAGATGGTACAATCAGTTGAGCCGTGCAAGAATCAGTTCATGGACAGATCTGGCACAAGCCTTCATGCAACAGTACAACCATGTGACTGATATGACGCCAGATAGGATCACACTTCAAAATATGGAGAAAAAGCCTAATGAAAGTTTTAGGCAATATGCACAACGATGGAGGGAGGTGGCGATGCAAGTACAACCACCATTGTTGGAAAAGGAGACCACCATGTTATTTATTAATACTTGGAAGGCGTCATTCATCACTCATATGATTGGAAGTACCACGAAGAGTTTCACGGATATAGTTATGGCAGGTGAGATGATTGAGAATGCCGTGAGGGGCGGTAAGATCGAAGGGGAAGCGGCTAAAAGGTTGACCCCAAGGAGAAAGGACAACGAGGTGAATAGCCTCAACTCGAGAGCAGTTACTGGTCAACCCAAAGCTGAGCAACAAAGCACTTAAAGACAGGAATCGAGTACAAGACAGAATTCGGAGATGATACAATTTACGCCTATCCCTGTGACGTATCGTGAGTTTTATCAAAGCTTATACGATGTACATGCCATCGCTCCATTTCACTTGAAACCACTGCAGCCACCATTCCCCAAATGGTATGATGCAAATGCTAAGTGCGAATATCACGCAGGAATACCGGGGCATTCAATTGAAAACTGCACCGGATTCAAGAAGGTTGTGGAGAGGCTTATTAAGATGGGGGTTGTGAAATTCGATAGTACTCCTAATACTGGAAATCTGTTACCAGATCATGGCAATCAAGGAGTGAATTCCATCAATGAAACAAAGAAAGGAAAAATCAAGGAAGATATTGCTGAGGTGAAGACACCTATGAAAGTAATATGAGAGGAGATGGTGAAGAGAGATATGTTGGCCTCTAGAAAAGGAAGTAAAGGAATAGAGAACCATTTTGAATTTCATGGAGAGGTAGGTTATATGATCCAAAATTGTGAAGAGTTCAAGGCCATGGTACAAGGCCTTATGGTTAACAAAGAACTACAGGTTTCTGAGGGAAGTTCTTGTGAAGGACAAATTTGTGTGCTGGAGAATGAACGACAAAGAACCAACCAACCAAGAATTATTATTTCTTTGCCAGGGAATAATGGGGTGGGGCCGCAAATTGGGCCCAAATCATCATCCATAAACCCAATCCTTTCTCTTACAAGGATGACAAGAGGGTACCATGGAGCTATGACTGCAGTATAACAATACTTGAGGGGGAGAGTATAGCCAGCGCGGCCAGAGGCATGCAAAATGAAGGTTCCCATACACGAAGTGGGAAACGTTATGACGGGGGGAACATCAGAGTGGAGCCCGCAAAGACAAAAGATGTTGAGGTTGAAAGGGAGAAAGAGACCGAAGTACTCATCAATGAGCCGGTAAAGGAGGAAGAAGCTAAGGAGTTTCTAAAGTTCCTAAAACATAGCGAGTATAGCGTGGTCGAGCAGTTGTGTAAGCAGTTGGCGCGTATATCAATATTAGCCCTACTCCTGAGTTCTGAGGTGCATCGGGATACGTTGTTAAAGGTGCTTAACATAACATATGTCACCCATTACATATCCGTTAACAAGCTGGACCGGTTAGTAAACAACATCAGTGCTGACAATTTCATATGTTTTAATGATGATGAAATTCCACCTGGGGCATAGGGTCAACCAAAGCCTTGCACATCACTACTCAGTGCAAAGGATACACACTTCCAAGTGTACTTGTTGATAATGGGTCTGCTTTGAACATCCTTCCATTATCCATATTAAACAGATTACCCATTGACAGTTCGCATATGAAGACATGTCACAATGTGGTGAGAGCCTTTGATAGAACTGAAAGGAAAGTGAAGGGACGAATTGACATCCCTCTAGA
Organism: Gossypium arboreum; assembly: GCF_025698485.1. Lineage (NCBI taxonomy): Eukaryota > Viridiplantae > Streptophyta > Magnoliopsida > Malvales > Malvaceae > Gossypium > Gossypium arboreum. Next base: position 137,641,047 of record NC_069075.1, read on the forward strand.
GATTGGACCGAATACATATGAAGTTGATTTCTTGGTGATGGATATCAAGCCCTCCTATAATTGTTTATTAGGGAGACCATGGATACACTCGGCAGGAGCGGTGCCCTCTTCATTGCACCAAAAATTGAAGTTAGTGACAGATGGACGCTTAATAACCATTAACGCGGAGGAGGATATCATAGCAGCAGTCATCAGCAAGGCCCCTTATGTTGAGGCCAATGAAGAGGCTATCGAGTGTTCTTTCTGCTCTTTAGAAATCATTGATGCCACCTTCATTTTGGAAGGAGGTGAGGTGCTGGCACCCAAAATGTCTAGAGCCACGAGGATGGCCCTACAAATGATGATAGGGAAGGGAGCATTGCCAGGAAAAGGGCTAGGAAGACAGTTGCAAGGAGGGGTTCAAATCCCAAAATTGAGTGAGAAGAAGGATCGTTTTGGTTTGGGTTTCAAGCCAGATCATAAGCACAGGAGGCAAGAAATGGAGAAGCGCTAAGCGAGAAGAAATGCGCGTTTGAATGGAAGAGAAGTGGAGTGGGAACCAATGGCATTCCCACCTATATCCAAATCCTTTAAGTCAGGAGGATTGCTGATAGAGGAAAGTCATCAAGTTAATGCTGTACACAATGAGGGATCGGAGCAATGAAACCTCGAGGGCATTCACCCTTACGAATTGGGGCGCTCTCTGAATAATTGGAGCACGGAAGACCTTCCTGTAGTCTTTAGGAATTTTTCAGAGTAATTCTCGAAACATGTTTGTTACTCTAGGGCCTAGGAGTAATAAGATTACATGTGTGAAATAGGCTTATATTCATCTATAATTATTTAAATAAAACATAACTTTTATCAATTTAGACGAGTATTGTTTCATTTTTATCGACCAATATTCCTTTAAATTCTGGCAATTCTTATTCTTTTATTCATAGCACATAAACAATCATTCTTAGATTCATTCATTCCTTGTATATTCTTTCATACCCTCACAGGTCCCTAGATATCAATGATGTGAGCGCTGATACTGCAGCTCCTAATTTCTCTGGCTAACAAGACATGTGTTTAAAGGAACCTCAGGATTTTGAAGATAGTGGCGTATCTCTCGATCTATTAAGAATGGTAAAGCAAGAGGAGAAACAAATCATGCCATATGAGAAATAGGCAATAAAGAATATAGCCCTAGAGGAAGGGAATGAGTTGAAAATTGGAACCCTAATTAGCGAGGACACAAGGCATGGTCTGGTTGAGTTGCTACGAGAGTTCAAGGATATTTTCGCCTGGTCATATCAGGATATGCCCGGATTGAGTACTGGCATTTTAGTACATCGACTTTCTTTAAGACAGGATTGTAAGCCAGTCCAACAGAAGTTGCGAAGAATGAGGCCAGATATCGTTCTGAAAATAAAGGATGAAGTCAAGAAATAGTTCGATGCAGGATTCTTGCAAGAAGTGAAGTACTCCGAATGGATAGCTAACATTGTGCCTATTCCTAAGAAGGACGGGAAGGTACGAATGTGTGTTGATTACAGAGATTTAAATAAAGCTAGCCCCAAAGATAATTTCCCTCTGCCACACATAGACACTTTGGTGGACAACACAGCAGGATATTTGTTTTTCTCCTTCATGGATGGTTTCTCAAGATACAATCAGATAAAGATGCATCCAGAGGACATGGATAAAACCACCTTCATAACCTTATGAGGCACTTTTTGATACAAAGTAATGCTGTTTGGATTAAAGAACGCAGGGGCAACATACCAACGGGCCATGGTAAACTTATTTCATGACATGATGCATAAGGATATTGAGGTATATGTTGATGATATGATTGCTAAGTCACACACAGAAAAAGAGCACATTGAGGTCTTGTGAAGATTGTTCTTAAGGTTGAGAAAATTTTAGTTGAAGCTCAATCCAGCAAAGTGCACCTTTGGAGCCAGATCGGGAAAGTTATTAGGCTTCGTAGTCAGTGAAAAGGGAATTGAAGTCGACTCCGACAAGGTTAGAGCCATACGAGAATTACCTCCACCACGTACTCAGAAAGAAGTTCGAGGATTCCTAGGAAGGTTGAATTACATTGCTCGATTCATTTCACAACTAACCGAGAAATGTGATCCTATATTTCGCCTCCTCAGAAAGCACAATCAAGGTACTTGGGATGAGGAATGCCAGAATGCTTTTGAAAAGGTCAAGCAGTATTTGTTGAATGCTTCGGTATTATCTCCACCTAGTCCAGATAAACCATTAATACTGTACTTGTCAGTGTTTAGTAATTCTATGGGATGTGTGCTTGGCCAGCATGACGAGTCAGGGAAAAAGCAAAAGGCAATTTATTATCTCAATAAGAAATTCACTGACTGTGAGATGAGATATGCAACAATTGAAAAGTTGTGTTGTGCACTGATTTGGACAACTCGGAGATTAAGACAGTACATGCTATATCATACCAGTTGGCTCATCTCAAAGCTTGATCTATTTAAATACATGATGGAGTCAACGGCTCTAAATGGGAGAATGGCAAGATGGCAAATTTTTCTTTCAGAGTTTGATATAGTCTACATAAGTCGGAAGGCTATAAAAGGAAGTGCGGTAGTAGACTTCTTGGCCAGTAGGGCTCTAGAGGATTATGAGCCATTGAACTTCGATTTTCCAAATGAGGAGTTGATGTGTATAGCAATGACTGAAAATTTTTCTTGGAAGCTCAATTTTGATGGGGCTTCTAATGCAGTCAGAAATAGAACTAGGGCAATCTTGGTATCTCCGAATGGCGATCATTACCCTTTTACATGCAAGTTGGACTTTGATTGCACGAACAATATGGCTGAGTATGAAGCATGCATCATGGGACTTCAAGCAGTTATAGAGCGAGGTATAAAAACCCTAGAAGTATATGGAGATTCGGCGTTGGTAGTTTATCAGCTTAGAGGCGAATGGGAGACAAATGACCCTAAATTGATTAGTTATCGAAAGGTAGTTTTAGGGTTACTTGAGGAGTTTGATGACATCACCTTCAATTATCTCCCACGAGATGAAAATCAGATGGCAGATGCTTTAGCAACCTTGGCCTCAATGATCAAGTCGAATAAAGAAGAAGAAATGAAGCCAATTCAAATGAGTGTTTACGAGGCTCCAGATCATTGTTGTAACATTGAGAAGGAAGGAAATGACAATAACCCCTGGTATCAAGATATATTTCGATATATGAGAGATCGTAAATACCTTGAATAGGCCAATGAAAATGACAAACGAACTTTGAGGAGGTTAGCTTGCGACTATGTTTTAGATGGAGATATCCTGTACAAGAGACGGAAAGACCAAGTACTTTTGAGATGTGTCGATGCTGTGGAAGCTAAGCTAATTTTAGAAGAAGTTCATGAAGGTGCGTGCGGGACACATGCAAATGGGTTCACGTTGGCGAGGAAAATCATGAGGTTTGGCTATTATTGGGCCATTATGGAAGGAGACTGTATTAACTACACCAAGAAGTGCCATAAATGTCAGATTTATAGGGACAAAATTCATGTTCCACCTTCACTTTTGTATGTTATGACTTCTCCATGGCCCTTTTTCCATGTGGGGCATGGATGTTATTGGACCAATATCACCAAAAGCTTTGAATGGACATCGGTTTATTTTCCTGGTAATTGACTACTTTACAAAGTGGGTAGAGGCAGCCTCTTATGTGAATGTTACTAAGTCAGCAGTGATTTGATTCTTGAAGAAGGAGATCATTTGTCGATATAGAATACCTGAGAAGATCATATCTGACAATGCATTGAACTTAAATAACAAAACGATGACGGAGGTTTGCGACCAGTTCAAGATCAAGCATCACAATTCTTCTCCCTATCGTCCAAAAATGAATGGGGCAGTGGAAGCTGCCAACAAGAATATTAAGAAAATAGTGGGGAAGATGACTGAGACCTATGCATGAGAAGTTGCCATTTGCACTCTTAGCCTATCGAACATCTGTCAGAACCTCTACTGGGGCAACTCTATTCTCGCTAGTTTATGGAATGGAAGCAGTATTACCTATTGAAGTAGAAATACCTTCTCTTCGAATTTTGACGGAGGTAAAGTTAGATGAAGCTGAGTGGGTTCAATCCCGATATGACCAGTTGAACTTGATTGAGGAAAAGAGATTAAAAGCCATTCGACATGGTCAGATGTATCAGAAGCGAATGATGCGAGCTTATGACAAGAAAGTTCGACCAAGAGAATTCCAGGAGGGAGACCTTGTACTGAAAAAGATCCTTCCCATTCAAAAGGATTTTAGAGGAAAATGGATGCCGAATTGGGAAGGGCCGTATGTCGTAAAGAAAGTTTTCTTCGGTGGTGCATTGATCTTAGCGGAAATGGATGGGAAAAGTTTACCCAATCCAGTGAACTCGGACTCAGTTAAAAAATACTTTGTCTAAAGAAGAAGAGAATCTAAGGTGAAAACCCGCAAAGGGCACCTTGTGACCAAAGGGGTTTTGAGTCGAAAACCCAAAAGGGCAGCTCAAATTTTGAAGAGTACACATCGATCTTGCTACAAAGAGCGAAGAATGCTGCAAACTGGGGCATCAACAGAGTACTTGGGATCTTTTAAACACATGTTGAACTCAAGAAAGACTTCATGGAGCTGGTGTATAGGCACTCAAGCGGTGATATCTAGAGGATCTAACTTCTATCTTGTTTGCTATCTTTAGATTCTATTTCTTCTAGAAGATAGGCTAGCAGATTAATTCCCTTTTGTATCTTTTTGATAATTCATTCAAATCCAATTATTCTTAAAAATTGACTCACTATTCTTTAAGTATGTTGCATTGAAATAATGATAGATGAACTAAATATGTTCACAAATGAAGTTTTGCGCATTACTCTGAAATTTCTAGATAACACAAGAAACTAAAACAGGACAATTGCTCGAGAAATTCACGTAAGTAAGGGATGAAAGAACTCGAGGAATTCCTTTCTTCCAGTCCAAAAGGAAAATAGACAAAAGTAATAATTCAGTTCTTACTGACATCCTCAGTGGATCGTAGCATTGGAGGATGGCTTACAGACTGAGCATGAATGAAACTTTTAGAAAAGAAAAGACAAATGAAGGAATGAATGATGACGTCTAGGATAGGGGTCATATTCATGACGTTTTGCATCATAACATGTTTAATTAGGAACATTCGACTCACTTCGAGCATAGCATCCTAAATTATCAAGCATAATCATTCTACAGGTTATTGAAGACAGCGCGCTTTAAACCCCAAAATAGTAGGGTAATAGGCCACAGCATAGCAGATCTAACCTACATCGGGGCAGATCCAAGATGACAGATCTTATCTCTCTGTATTCGGCAGGGAATAGATTGAAGATATAGCTGATTTGGCTTTCACGTGTTTACGATGAAGCAAATCTAAGATGATTTGTCGTCTCTATATTGCCAGAGAACAAATCGAAGTCTGGCATTTCCACTTTGATGGAAGGAAGACACATGGCATATCTCACCTTCAGACGATTAGACTGAAGCAAGATCCAAGATGATTTGGCATCCTTGTGCTTACAAGGAACAAATCAAAGACATAGTTGATTTGTCTTTCACGTGTTACGATGAAGCAAATCTAAGATGATTTGTCATCTCTGTATTGTTAGAGAACAAATCGAACTCTGGCATCTCCACTTTAATAGAGAGTAGATACACAGCAGATCTGACCTTCAGACGATTAGACTGAAGCAAGATCCAAGATGATTTAGCATCCTTATGCTTACAAGGAACAAATCGAAGACATAGCCGATTTGGCTTTCACGTGTTTACGATGAAGCAAATCTAAGATGATTTGTCATCTCTGAGAACAAATCGAAGTCTGGCATCTCCGCTTCAATAGAGAGCAGATACATAGCAGATCTGACCTTCAAACGATTAGACTGAAGTAAGATCCAAGATGATTTGGCATCTTTGTGCTTACAAGGAACAAATCGAAGACATAGTTGATTTGGCTTTCACGTGCTTACGATGAAGCAAATCTAAGATGATGTGTCATCTCTGTATTGTCAGAGAACGAATCGAAGAAGCAAATTTGGCGTCTCTGTGTTCGGCGGAGAGTAGATCGAAGATATCAACATGACAGTCAAGAAGATTGAAGACTATGATTTGATAGGACCGGTCAAATTTGGTCTTTCTAAATCTTTGCTCGATTCCCGTTATACAGCAATGAGCAAAGAGGGGCAGCTGTAGTAGCCCAAATTTGACCGGGCTGTAAACCAAATAAATAAATAAATAAATAATTATTTTTCAAACAGTCCATGTAACAGTCCATTTACATTAGCCCACCAACTAGTAGACCCAAAACCAATTGGCCTAAACCTTATGCCCGGTTACAACTCAGCAGACCCAAACCCGTTACATTACTGGCCCATTTCTAAAATCTTACTCCTAAGACCCATTACAATAGACCCAAATGGACCCAAGACTAAAGTGACCCAACTGGCCCAAACCGTTACACCGAGGCATGAAACCCTAGGGTTTCTGCCTCTCTTTCTCCTCGCTCCGCAAGTAGAAGATTCCAGAAGCCATCCCAACAGACGCGTCGTTCCAGCTACTCTCCAGTAAGGCCACGATCCTAAGGCTCCGAGTCACGCTGAGATCAACGCCACCAGTGGACCATCGTCAAGCCTTTGCCACCGTCAGATTTCTCGCAAATACCTGCAAGACAAGACAAAGGACACGAAGCAGAAAAGGAAACACAGCAGATACATAGAGCAAGAAAAAGGAAACTAAAAAGAATCTCAGTAGATCATGGTCAAAGATACAGTGGACAAAAAATAGAAAGAAATCGGAGATTTCTTTCCCAGAATATGTAAAGGATTAAGGCTATAAAGCCTTCCCTTTCATTTGGAAAAGGGGGGGCGAATACACATAGATATACAGAGAAAAAGACAGGGAGACAGAGGGCAAATACACATAGATAGAAACAGAGAGTATACACAAAAGAGATAGAGAAACACATCACAAAATCATTGTACACCAAACCTTCGCAATAATATATCAGAAATATTTCGAGAGAAACGAAGGTGATCGATTGTTCTTACTCTACTTTTTATTCTCTTTTACTTTATTGTAAATAACCTGCATATAATACATCAAAATAAAGGAAAGAAATATACCTTCTAGATTGTCTGAGAAAAACAAGTGTTTCAGATCCCGACCGCCGTGTATGACAGAGTCAGCGACGGCGTGTGAGGATGGGCACGGAGGCCCGATGAACGAAGCAGACCGGCCTAGGGCCGGAGCTCAGAGGGCTGGGGGATTTTCAGAGGGTTTCTTTTAGTTTTTTTTTTTTAAAATCAGGTTTCTAAATGATTTTTAGGTTAGATTTTGACTTATATAGCCTATGAGGAACGGTGTCGTTTAGGCTTAAGTCAATAAGCCTAAAACGGTGTCGTTTTAAAGCATAGGATCCGCGCGTTGACCCGTGACCCGGGGAGGATCCGCGTGTTTTTGGAAAATGGGCAAATTGCCCAATTGATCCTCCTGTGTTTTTTGAATTTTCAATTTGGTTCTATTTTATTATTTAATTTGACCCTAATATTTTATAATTGTTGCAATTTAGTCCCTTAGATTACATTAGAGGAAACGGCGTCGTTTAGTATTAGGGCAATTTGCCCAATGAGTCCTTTGTCGTTTTTTTTTACTTTTGCAAATTAGGCCCAAAATTTATATTATTTGGCGACTTAGCCTTATAATTTTATTTAAATTCAATTTTAACCCTTTCTTTATTATTTTTAAATTTTATTATTTTATTTTTATAATTTATTTATTATTATTAAAAATACCATTTATACATTTAAAATCTTTTATCATATATTATTTTCCTACATATATTATATTTTATTATATAACATTTATTATATATTTTTTATATATTATCTATCATATTATATATATGTTTTATATTACTCATTATATTATTTATAATTTTAAAATTTGTAAGTTATCATTATTAAATTATATTTTAACTCATATTACATATATAGTTCATTATTAATTATTTTTATATGATATTTTTATTTATTATGTAATTATTTTGTAAATTATTTTATATACTTTCTATTTTATATATTATTTTTCTTAAAACACAAATATATTTTATTTTATAATAATTATTCTTTTGTTATTATATATTATATATTGTATATTGTATATAAGATGCTATTTTTAAATTATTAAATACCATATTTTATTTGTATTATAAGTATATTTCATTAACAATTACTCATTTTATTTTATATTTTTATATATACTAATTCTTTTATATATTTTATATATATTTTATGTATTAAATGTTATCTTATAATTATTATTTAATGTTATATTTTATGAACATGTACATTGATAGTATATTTCTTTTAATTGTGTAAATGCATCATTTCTTAATTATTACTATGTATGTTTGTATGTTTGGCTTATCCATCTTCAATATACGCTATGTGTATCTTTGTATATATGATGTTATGTAATTTTAAACATGTATGTATCTAGTATATGATATTTGTATTATTGCTATTGTATCGTTTAAATGTATGTTTTATTCACTTATTATTCAATATTCTATTCCATAATGATAATGTGATTTCTCATGCATTAATTAAAAACAAAATTCCAAAGTTTTCTAAAAAGTATAAAGGCAATACTTGGTGTTTGGGAATTTCGAGAAAAGTAGTGCCCCAACTTATTAGGTTGCGACTTTTCTCGTTAAGTTTGAATAATCAAGTACCCTTCTAAGCTTTTAAAGGTTTTCTAAATGCAAGCAACTGTCTTGAATTTCAAAGCAATATGTCCTAACTTATTGGATATGGCGTTTTGATGTTTCGAGATAGGTATTTCAAAAAAAGCTAACTTAGTGTCAATACTTTGATACGAGTAAACCCTAATTTTCAAAACTAAAATATTTTAAAGAGGACTACATCTTAAAATTTTTGAGTTTCCGACATTAAAGATGCTTGATAATCAATTAGGTACCAATTTTTTGGCGTTACGATGGTGGTAACCCTTCCTCGTACGTAACCGGCTCCCGAACCCGTTTTCTGATTTCGTAGACCAAAACTGATGATTTTAAAACAAAATGTTTTAAATGTGATCCAATCGCACTTAAAAAGATTGGTAGCGACTCCTGTTTTCATTTTAAAGTTGATTCCCATTTTTCTAAAACTAGATTTAAAAATAGTCTTGACAGGTAGAACCAATTTGTAGAAAGAGAAATATGTGAGCTTGTTTTGATTTAACATGCTACCAAACTCGAGAAACGAAAAGAATCTGTGAAAACATGTCGAAGCTGCTTAAGCTATCTCAATCTCCCAAAGTTATCATGCTCCTCAAGTTGTCCAATCTCTCAAAGCGGCCAAACTTGCCCAACCAATGGAACTTGTCGGTTCTTTAAATGCAACTCCTCCTCTGACACAACGACTTATGCTAGATATGATGAATTTTGACCTTGACATTGCACAAAAGTTTATGAGTCCCTTCAAATGCTCCTAACTCATTTAAGGCTTAAGATTTGATGCATCCACTAGATGACAAGTAATTGATAATGTGCTTAATTGATATTTTGTACTATTTATTTTAATTAATGTTGGACATGAGTTGTGCGAGTTTTGGCACTTTGTTGATAATTTTTTTTCTAAGTACAATAATGTCCGATGTGCAGAAAACAAGTTGAATTGTAGCTACAATGAAGATTTTGCATGAGAATTATAGTGCCTAGATTTTTGGATTATTTTAATAATTACTTTTATTTACAACAATATTTCTTTAAAGAATTAATTAGGACTAGATTTATCTTAAGGGCAAGTAAAGACGTTTATTAATTTTTAGATTATTGTTGTTGTTCTAATATTGTATTGATATTGTATTGCTAAAAAACCTTTTATTTCTTAAAAGGAAAAAATTAAGCTTTTACCCTAAATTATATCTCATATATATACACACTATAGCAAAGAGGATAAAGAAAAAGGAATAAATAATTATGTTCACATTACAATTTTTTTTACACATGACACTTCCTGTTTGAAGTACTTATTTACAATTTGGATAAATTATTCTTGGGTCAATTATACTAACAGTTACTCAACTTTGATGTAGCTAGCAAAACAATCATTTTTGTTTCAATTCAGTTACTTAACTTTCAAAAAATAACAAAGCAGTCGGTAATGTTATCGAAAAGTAACAAACCAGTCACAGACTTAACGGAACAGCTGATGTGGCCAATTAACTAGCTGATATGGCTAGTTAACTTTCCATTTTTGGAAACCCAATTAACCCAATTAGCTAATGAGGCAGATTGATGTGGAGTTTACCCAAAATTTACCCAAAATGGGAAAAAAATTGGGATTTTTTTTTTTGTAGTGACAAAGCAAGCAAAACACAATCCCTAATAGAACTAGAAAAATTCTTTCTTTGGTAGTGAAAATTGAAAATCGACAGTGAAAATGTTGAGGCTGACATTGAAATAGTTGCTTGGGCTAACGTCAAGGGAGATCCGATTATAGCCCGTACATTGACACCGATTTGGCCGAAACTTTTACTTTTGGCAATGTTATGAAGCTTCAAATCAAAATCGACGACAAAACAACAAAAACAAAAATAGAAATAGCAAGCATCCAAAATCAAACTAACAAAAAAAGAACAAGAATCCCAAATTGGCCTGCATCAAAAGAGAGAAATAAAAAAAACTAAAAAAAAGAAGATAATCAAAAGAGAAGAAACCCACGCCCATTTTGGGTTTTACAAGTTGGAGAACTCGAGCCACCAGTTTGATGATCCGAGTGGTCAAGAGTCATGGTTAGTTGAAGAAAAGCTATGGCCAGAATATGGTAGTGATCTGAAGGTGGACGACAGAGATTTGTTGAAGCCTTATTCTAAGCTTTAAGGTCTTAATGTTGGGATTTTAAAGGCCTATTAGGAAATCTGAAGTGAGACTTGAGAAGAGGCAAAGAGGAGCCATTTGGTAATGACGGTTGGCCAGAGAAGGCCATGAACAACGACGACTAGAGTTAAGGGAAAAAAAAGAGAGGAGAAGAAAAGAAGAAAAAAAGGGATAGAGATTCAACAGATAGCAGTGAATTGAGTGGTGGCTCCACCTTAGAGGAACAAAATAGTCGTAGCTAGGGTATGTCCATTTCTTCTTCTTCTTCTTCTTCTTCTATTGCTCAACTAGGGCTATAAAGCTATTTAAATTATAGCTAACCCTCCGTTAAATGCCATGTCACTTTTTCGTTACGCCTGTAACGCAAAATGGTTAAAAGGATTGTTTTGTTATTTTACAAAAATTGGTGACTGAATTGATACCAGAGTGATTGTTTTGTCAACTATATCAAAATTGAGTGACTGTTGGTGTAATTTACACATTATTCTTTTACTCATTCTCTTTTAATATTTTAAGTTACAACATGCATTTTGTTAACATTTTTTCTTAATTTTTTATATAATAAATATAATTTTGATTTTAAATAAATTATTCCTTTATTTTGAATTTTTAAATAAATTAATATATCTTATTCTATGTCGAAACCTCTTTTTGAAAGGGGGTCGACTTTTATGTTTTGAAAACGAAAATGGGAGTCGCCACCAATCTTTTTTATGAGGTGTGATCGGATCACCTCACAATTTGATCGTTTTAATAAACGGTTTTGATTTATTAAAACAATGATTTTGGTCTACAAAGTTTGAAAAAACGGGTTCTAGAGTCAGTTACGTGCGAGGAAGGATTAGCACCCTTGCAACGCCCAAAATTGGTACCTAATTGATTTATTAATGTCTTAATGTCGAATGTTGAAAATTTGAAAAGAATTAAAAATACGATCCCTCTTTTTATTAATATTAATTTTACTAAAAAAAAGCTTGAATAAATTGAAGAGAACATTTAAGACCCTCTCATCTCGAGATATCGAAATGTCACATCCCGTAAGTTAATACACGACATTTTGGACCCTTGAGAACAAGTTTGCCTTTATTTTTATTTAAAAAAATATGTATTCTAATTTTTAAAGGAAATTCGGTTATTTAGGTTCGACGAGAAAAATAAAAACCCCGTAAGTTAGGGTACGATTTCTCGAATCTCCAAAATACGGAACATTGCCTTTATTTTCAAGATTTTCATTTTTTACGAATTTGGGTAAAAATTAATGAAATATTTAAAAATGATATACGTTTAATTGATTATGTTTTAAAAAAAATGTTTAAAATATGAAAAGGGTCGTACTTGACGAACAACGATAATGCAACATACATTTGGAGTAACAATGACATAATATGCATAATAAAATATAACTTATATAACAATGATATTAGTGAATTATAATGTTAACTTGCATAAATAGTAATAATAATGATGAACACGATAATATAAATAACAATATAATAAAAATAATAAGAAAAATAATGAATAATCTAAATTTTGAGAGTACATAAAAGGTAATAAACAAATAAATAATGGAATAAAATAACAATAATAAGGGCAAAAATAAAATAAAAATAAAAATAAAACAAGCCAATTAAAAAATTATAAGTAAATAAATAAATAAAACTAATGTAAGTTTGATTAAAAATGAAATTAAATAAATAAATAAATAAAATATTAAAGGAAATATTAAATAAAACATTTTTAAAAAGATAAAAAATTGAAGTTAAAATGTTAAGGATTGAATTGCAATCAGAATGAAATGTGGGATACAAAAAAATTGATAAAACACAAATAAGGATAAAAAAAACAGGTGAAAAACAACAAGGGACTGAATGGGAAATTATTCCCGAAGTTCTTATGCGCTTCGTTTCTTAAGGGACGAAAATGAAATAATTATGAAATCATCGGGAAAAATTAAAAGAAAAAAGACAAAATTGACTAAATTGCAACGCGCTAAAAAAACTTAGTGGCGAAAGGGAAAATATCCCTGGCCCTCCTATGCGCGGCGTTTTATCCAAGGACTAAAATGGCACAAAAATAAAATTATAGAATAAATTTAAAAAAAAGGGGACCGAATTGAAAGATCTAAAAAAAGCGGAAGGGCTGAAGCAGGAAATATCCCATTTAAACAAAACATGCGGATCCCCCATTGGAGCGGGTCAGGTAGCAGTTTGCCCCCCCAAAACGAAGCCGTTTTAGGCCTCTAGGGGGCCTAATGAAATGGGCCATTTTGATGCTGCTATTTAAGCCCAATTTTTTTTAATTCTTCATTTCAGCGCTTATTCTCAAAAAAAATTCAAAACTCTCTTAACTCTCTCTCTTTTCTCTCTCAGCCCCATGGCCGGCCATGCTCTGGTCGTCGAATCACCATGGCGGCCGCCAACCGTTGGCGACAGCACTGCTGTCCACGGTGGCTGGAAAAATAAAAAAGGTCATTTTTGGCCTTTCGACTCCCCAAGCCCAAAAAAAGGGATTGTTTTTCATAAGAAATGACGAACATCGGCTTCCACAGTAGCGCAAATGCAAAAAAAAGGGATAAGTTTTGACTCCCTTTTTTTATTTTTTTTATTTTCTTCTCAAAAAAATAAAGTAAACAAAATAAAAGTGAAAAGAGAAATAAAAAAAATTTTCCTCTAATTCGATTGCTATGTTTTTGTATTTCAATATCTCTGTGTGTGTAAAAGAAAATACAACTTGTGTGTGGTGGCTTTTTATAGCCGAAAAGAAAAGAAAAAAAATACATTTCGTTTCAAATTTGTTTGTTTTTGCTACAATTTCCTTTTTTTTTGCCTCTGTGTCTGTTGTGCTTGTTTGTCTTCTCTATAAGTACGGGGTGAGGATGTGGAGGCACGAAGGGTCAGACGCGTGCGAGGAGGCTGGCATGCGGCGATGGTAGCTGCTAGGGTTTCATTCTTCTTTTTGCTAAAAGTTGGTTTAATTTTGGGCCATTTGAGCTTAGGTTTTTTTAATTATTTAGGGCTTGTAATTTGGGTTTAGTTGGTTTGGGCCTGATGTAAATGAACATTTGGACTGTTTAATTATTTTGTTTTATTTTGGGATTATGTTTCTATATGGGCCCAGGCAAATTGGACTGATTACAGCTGCCCCTCTTTGCTTATTGTCGTGTAACGAAAATGAGGCAAAGACTTTTAAGAAGGACCAATCTTGCCCGGTCTCCGAATCTCGACTTCTTTGGTGCTCCTCTTCTTCCAGGTAGCCTGGTTCCAACCCACTGCAACTTCAAGGGTATAGGAATTATCGCTTCAATCTGATCCACTGTATCTTTATGGAGATAAAATTTGGCTTTGGTAGATTTAATCCGACCTACTACAACTCTAGAGGTATAGGATTTGTGACTTATAGCTTTAATCTGTTCCACTACTACTTCAGGGAAATGAGATTTGTAACTTTTGACTTGATCCACTGCAACTTCAGGGAGATAAGATTCGTAACTTAAACCTACTCTACTGTAACTTCAGGGAGATAATGTTTGTGGCTTTAATCTACTCCACTGTAACTTCAGGGAGATAAGATTCGTAATTTGTAGCTTTAATCTATTCCACTGCAACTTCAGGGAAATAAGATTTGCTATCTTCAATCTGCTCCACTTCAACTTTAGGGAGATAAGAACTATAATTTGTAGCTTTAATCTATTCCACTGCAACTTCAAGGAAATAAGATTTGCTATCTTCAGTCTACTTCACTGCAACTTCAGGGATATAAGACTTGTAACTTCAACCTGCTCCACTGCAATTTCAGGGAGATAAGATTTGTGGCTTCAATTTGCTCCACTATAACTTTAGGGAGATAAAACTTGCCATAATAACTTCAATCCATCCCACTACAAGTTCAGGGGTATGGGATCTGTGATTTGTCTGATCTGTTACACTATTTTCTGGGGAACATAACCTATAGAATCCTTTTCATTGGCGTAGTTATGATTAGGGTGTCATGATCAGGATGAATGAAATACTCCTAACTAGATGTGTATGAATGATATTTGCATGAATGAAAAATGTCATTTTTCGAGATGATCCCTTTTTAATGCTTAGGTTGTTATTGCTTGCTGTTTATCAAGGTTTTATCACTGATGTGTTACCATGCCTTCTTGTTCAAGCTGGTATCTTTAACAGAAAATTCGAAGAAATAGTCACAATTTAGACTATTCTTTCTCAAATGTTTCCAACCCTTAAGTTTGGTTAGTTCTGAATAGTGGTCTTGTTTTCAGATCCTTGTACTATTTAGAAAACCTTTTAGAGTAATATGCAGAATTCCTTTTACTTGAATATTATTAGTCCATTAATCGTTATTTCAATGAAAATGCTTGAAAAATATTATCACAATGGACAAGATGGGATTTTATTGAGAGCAAAGCTCAAAATAGATAAATTAATTAAGATAGCAAATTTTGCTAAGGTACAAAATTAATAAGATGAAAATAGGTGCCCTAGATATCGCATCATGAGCTTCTCTATTCTAACTTCTCGAAGACCATTTTGAGCTAGATATGTGTTTAGGAGATCTAAAGTATTTTGTTGATGCCCCTAGAAGTAACATTTCTCATCCTTGTTAATTTTAAGAGGACAAGACTACAACATGCCCCATCTTCGATCAAAATTTGAGCCACCCTTTTTCGAGTTTTCAACTTAAAACCCCTTTGATCTCAAGGCGCCCTTTGCAGGTTTTTGCCTTGGCCTCTCCCTTTTCTTTTGAGGTCTCAAAGTGCCCTTTACGAGTTTTTGCATTGGTCCCTCCCCCTTTTTAGATGAAGTACTTATTGACTGAATCCAAATTTACAGGATTAGGCAAGTTTTTACCATCCATCTTGATCAAAATCAATACTCCTTTCAACTGATCATATCGAGACTGGATCCATTCCACTTCATCTAACTTTAGTTCTGACAAAACTCGAAAGGAAAGAATTTTAACTTCAATAGGCAAAACTGCCTCCATTTTCTAGACCAAAGAGAAAAGCGTTGCCCCGGTGGAGGTCCCAATAGATGTTCGATAAGCATAGAAGGCAAATGGTAACTTCACATGCCAATCTTTATAGGTCTCAGTTATTTTCCCCACGATCTTCTTAATATTTTTATTGGCTGCCTTCACTACACCATTCATTTTTGGGTGATATGGCGACGAGTTGTGGTGTTTGATCTTGAATTGACTGCAGACCTCTGCTATCATACTATTATTCAAGTTCAATGCATTGTCAGATATGATCCTTTCTAGCATTCCATACCAACATATGATCTCTTTCTTCAAGAATTTACTGACTGCCGACTTTGTGACATTGGCATATAAAGTGGCTTCTACCCATTTGGTGAAATAATCGATGACTACAAAGATAAATTTATGCCCATTGGAAGATTTTGGAGATATTGGCCCAATAACATCCATGCTCCACATAGAGAAAGGCCATGGAGAAGTCATAACATGAAGAGGTGAAGGAGGCACATGACTTTTGTCTCCATAAATTTGGCACTTATAACATCTCTTAGTGTAATTAATACAATCCCCTTCCAAGGTGAACCGATAATACCCAAATTTCATAATTTGCCTAGCTATTGTAAAGGCACTAGTGTGTCCCATAGTCGCCCTTATAGATTTCTTCCAAGATTTTCTTAGCCTGAACAGCGTCTACACATCTTAATAACACCTGATCTTTTTTCTTTTGTATAAGATCTCCCTATCTAAGACATAGTCACCGGCCAGTTTTCTCAATGTCCTTTTATCATTCTCAGTTGCCTAGTCAGGGTATTCATGATTTTTCACATATCACAGTATATCATGATACCAAGGGTGATCATCCTTTTCTTCTTCCTCAATGTTGTAATAATGAGCCAGAGCCTCATAAATACTCATCTAGATAGGTTTCACATCCTCTTATTTATTTACTTCACATCCTCTTATTTATTTACTTTTATCATTAGCAGTGTCGCTCATATAACTGATGTCTGGAGACTTGTTATAGGGATGAAGGAAAATACAAAGAACAAAATAATCTAAGAATAATTATTTGTATGGTATGATCATAATGAAGAATAAAAGAACATTTGAAAGAAAGTCCAAAAAATAAAAGAATCTAAGAATAATTATATGTATGGTATGATTATGAATGTAATGGAACTAATAAAAGAATATTTGCTCAAAATGATAGTAAAGATACATTTTATTGAAATGAAGATTTTGGACATAAGCCTATTTCACAAAAGGATTCTTATTACTCCTAGGCTTAGAGCAATAAGTGTGTTTTGAACATTACTTTGAATTAGCTCTAAAAATTATAGGAATCTCTTCTACAGTCCAGTTGTTCAGAACACTTCCAGGTACATAAGGGCAGATGCTCGACAAATTCCCTTCTCTAGTTCCTTCTTCAGATATGGTGTTGATGTTCAAATTTCCCAACATTTCTTCCGTAATTTCCTTCATTGGCATTCTTCGTTCAAGGTGAATAATTCCTCCTGACATAAAAGTTCTAGATATGTAGGGGAAGATCATTGGCTCCCATTTGATCTCTTCCCCGCTCAAACGCGTTCTTCTCCTCTCTTTTTTTCTAGCTCATTCTTTTTTTGCCTCGTGTTTGGCTTAAAGCCTAAGCTTAAGCGGTCTTGTTTGTCTTTCAGCATTAGTGTCTCAACCCTTCCTTGGAGGTATCTCCCGAGTCTTTTTCCTTGTAAGGCGCCTTTCCTGACTGTCAATTGTAGGCCCATCCTTGTAGTCTTGGATATCTTAGGCATTGGGATCCTGTTCCCTTCGGTAATGAATGTTGCATTCACAAATTCTAAAGATCGAAAGAAACATTCGATTACTTCATCGTCTGCCTCTAAATATGGCGCGTCATTGGTCACAGATGCAATGATGTCTTCTTCTACATTTATCATTACCAGCCGACCTTCCGTTACTAACTTCAAATTTTGGTGAAGTAATGAAGGCACTGCCCTCATTGAATGTATCTAAGGCCTCCCCAATAAGCAATTATAAGAAGGCTTGATGTCCATCACCAGGAAGTCTACCTTGTACATATTTGGGCCAATCAAAAAGGGTATTTCAATTCTTCCCATTACTCTCCTTTTGGTGCCATCAAATGCCCTCACTATGTTTTTGCATGTCTTCATATGAGAACTATCCACAGGCAATCTATTTAGTGTGGATAAGAGTAAGACATTTAAGGCCGATCCATTATCAATTAACACCCCTGGCAGTGTATATCCCTTACAGCAGATGGTAATGTGCAGAGCCTTAGTTGATCCCATACCCCTGACAGTATTTCATCATCATTAAAAAGATAAAATTATCGGCATTTATGTTACTAACCAGACGGTCTAGCTTGTTGATGGAGATATCATCAGTGACATAAGTTTCATTTAATACTTTCATCAATGCGCTACGATGTACCTCCGAGCTTAAGAGTAAAGCTAGCACTGATATGCGAGTTATTTGTTTATACAGCTGCTTTACAATGCTATACTCACTATGCTTTAAGAATTTCAAGAATTCCTTAGCCTCCTCCTTATGTACTGACTCGTAAACAGGCAATTCAAGTTTGGCTACATTTTCTTTCTTTTGTTCAACTGTCAAGGCTTTTCTTTTTACGGGCTCCGCTCTTACATTTGCTGAATCGTAGCGCCTCCAACTACGCATGTAGAAACCCACATATTAGTCCTCCCTTGAAGCGCCAGCCGGGTTCTCCTCTCCTAGGATCATCACATTACAGTCATAATTCTAGGGAACTCTCTTGTTGTCTTTATAGGGAAAAACTGTAGGTTTCTAGATTATGACCTTTGGTGTTATTTGTACTCCGACTTCATTACTTCTCGATCGTGAAATGATGACTACTAGGTAGTTGACTTTCTGGACCTTCACTATCGATTCTCCCTCCAACACGCATATATTTCCTTCTTCTGGGCCTTAAACATCTTCATAAAATTCAATTTCTTTATTATCCATCAGGTCTTGCACTAAGGCCCTGAACTCGATACATTCTTGGATCTCATGCCCCTCCCCATTATGGAGCTCACAGTAGTTCCTTATCCCTTTAGATCTCTCCTTTGAATCTAGTACAGTTAATCCCCTTTCCACCATCTCTTTCCAAACCCATCTTAGTGGGGTTTTAACTTCCGCAACATCGCTTATTTTCTTACTCCCACCTTCATTTATCCCGTTTACCCTTTGGTTAGCATGATTGGGTAATAGGTTTCCTGCCACATTTGGTCCTGATGGGTTGTCGAACTTTACAATTCCCATTTTTATGAATCTTTCAATCAATTTTTTAAATGCGGTGCAATTTTTAATTGAATGCCAGGTGATTCCCTCATGGTATTCGTATTATGCATTTGTGTCATACCATTTGGGAAATGGAGGTTGTATTGGTAGAAAGGGGATACCACGTGTGCATCAAATAGACTCTGATACAACTCCCTATACGTTATTGGTATGAGTGTGAACTGGAACCTTTCTGTATTTGTCCTTGTGTTGGATTCTTTTTTTGGGGGCTCTGATGGCTAGTGGTTACTGTCTTTAGTTGAATCAAAGTGATTGGTTTTGAATAACCCTTATTATACATGCTTGCGTTATTCACCTCATTCTCCCTTTTTCTTGGGGTTGATCTTTTGGTGTTTTCCTCCGCATCTATCTTACCACTCTTCACTGCATTTTTAATCATTTCACCGGACATTACCATATCCGAGAAGCTTTTAGTAGCGCTTCCCAACATATGATTAGTGAATGGGGCTTTTAAAATGTTAATGAAAACCATTGTGGTGTCTTTTTCCACAAGAGGTAGCTGGACTTGTGTTGCCACCTCTCTCCATCTTTGGGCATATTGTCTAAAGCTCTCGTTTTGTTTTTTTTCCCATATTCTGCAATGTAATTCTGTCAGGCGTCATATCCATCACATGACTATATTGCTTCATAAAAGCTTGTGCTAGGTCATTCTATGAATTGATCTTGGTACTTCTCAATTAGTTGTACCATTTGGATGCTGCCCCAACTAGACTATCTTGGAAGCAATGAATCAATAGTTGATTATTATTAACATATCCTTTCATCCTTTGACAGAACATTGTAATGTGAGCTTCGGGGTAGCTGGTACCATTATATTTCTCAAAATCTGGGGTCTTAAACTTGGGCGGGAACACTAGATCTAGAACCAAGCTTAAGTCTTTAGCATCAATTCCACAATGGTAATCAGCACTTTCCAATGCCTTGAATTTCTCTTTTAGCCATCTGCATCGGTCTTCAAGTTGTTTTGGGAGCTCCACTCTCGCCTTTTCTATTTCTGCTATATCATCAAGATCAGGGATAACGAGATTTGTAGGATTATCTCCTAGGTTGGAGCCTGAACTTGTCGGGAAGCTTATTGGTGTTGGGGAACCTGTCTGATATCAGGGCCTGATGTTAACGGACACCCTTTATGGATATGCATTTGGTTTTGCTTGGGTGTTTGTTAAGGTAAAGCCTAGAGGATAAACAGGGTCCTCATTATCGTCCCTGGAATTGACAATAGGGTTCTTTTTTTTCTAGCGCTCCAGTTAGAAACTGGGTTAACTGGTTCATCATATTCTTTTAGGATTCTAGCATCTGATCCCTCATGTCTTGTTGAATTTTGGCTAATTGTTCTTGCATCTGTATTTGTAGCTTATCTTGCATTTCTCTTTGAATCTGTTCTAGCCTTTCCAATATTTGGTCCATTACTTCAGTTTCTAGATTAACTGAAATAATTTTTAATTAATTAGGGTCATTTTGTGAAATTTAATGCATATGATGCGATGTAATGCAAATGCATGGGATGAATGCAAAAAGGGCTTCGACTCTGATTCAATTCCATTTAGAATAACTTTACTAGAAAACAATTTTTTTTATATAAAACATATTACATATATGGCTTTGCCCTAATGCTCAAAGTTTTGACTTTCCTAAGAAGCCAAGCTAGCTCTTGGCCTTGGTCTGATTCTAATTCATATTTCATACTTAGCACGTCAGCCTAACTTGCTAGGGTTTGTAAATGATCGGCCACCTCTCGTATTTGAGCCACAGCTTCACCTATAAAATAATCTTTGTCCCTAACGTGATCTTGAGAATTGTGGAGTTGCTCTTTCCAACGTTCATCATTTACTTCAAGGAGTTCAACACGGAGTTCAAAGTTTTGTAACACAGTCTCGAGTTTTTCTATCTTCCTTTTCAGCTCTTCAATATTGTTTAAGCTCGTCTTCAGCTCAATTGTAGAATTGCGACTATGATATTGATGAAGCGACTTTTCTAGTTTTGCTACTCTAGCCTTTAATTCGATTTTTTCACTTCAGCTTTCTGACAAACTCTTTTCTAGAGCCTCTTTTCGAACCTGAGCATCTTGGAATTTTCTCTCCTATCGATCGACTTTAATCTTTTCTTCTTGAATCTCTTGTTGCCATTTCTCTGACATTTTCCCCAATCCGGCAGTTCTCATCCATAAACGCAACTTCTTATAATCCGTTTTCAAGCTATCCAAATCTTCTTTGGCCTTATTTTTTCCCTTTTCTCAATTTCTCAGCATCTAGCTTCTGAACATCAACATCTAATCTCAAATGCATTTTTTCCTCCACCAATTGTTCTATCCTCTTTCCTAGCTCCGAATTACTCTTTTCAAAATCCTGCTTTATGATATTTAGCTCGAATGGAACCACTTGTAAGTATTCTTCCATCGATCAAGTGCCTTCTTGACTTGACCCGGGGATGTTGTTATTGATTCTTTTACCCCACCACCCATTATATTCGGGGGTCGTCATCAGACCTACAGTAAATCTTTTCATCCGGCAGGTCTGGTTCCAAGCGTTAGACATTTTTCAAACCTTTTTCTTGTAGTTATCACCCTTATATGAAAACTTGCATTGAGCCAGCCCTTGTGTTGCTAGTATGAACTGTCTCGATCTGTACTGCCTCAACACCAGTAGAGGAGCATATCTGACAGCCCTCTAAATCCCAAGTAGAAGGACCTAGTTAAAGTCCCCATACTGGTATAGAATCTCATCGGGAACCATCCAATGAGCTCTTCATTCGACGTCCTCTTCTTGGAGATTTTAGAAGATCGCTATCCATTTTTCCTTCGATATGTCGTCTCGCCTCGATGTATCCACTATTTCTTTTAATGGGGAATAATTCTCAGAGAATACCCAATAAGAAACTTTGTCTACTTTCCAGAAATGGTTGTGGAACCAAGCTAGCAATAGTTGC
The DNA here is from genome assembly GCF_025698485.1 of Gossypium arboreum. Classification (NCBI taxonomy): domain Eukaryota; kingdom Viridiplantae; phylum Streptophyta; class Magnoliopsida; order Malvales; family Malvaceae; genus Gossypium; species Gossypium arboreum. The sequence goes on from NC_069075.1 coordinate 137,663,183, forward strand.
AAACTGATAAGTCGTAATTTATACATATTTTTATCCCATACTTAGCATATTTTTGGATGAATTATCATTAGATTTGTGGAATTCGATGCTCTTAATTCTTTAATTTCATGTTTTATACTTAGGTGAGCATAGAAGAGTAAAAAGAGTGAGAAACGGGCCAAAAACAGAAAAAATTGGTCAACATGGGAAATCAACACAACCTGGACTTCCTCAAATGGGTAGTTCAGACGCCCGTGTCTATTTAGCAGACTCTAAACACAGCCTAAGCCACTTCACACGGACGTGTCCCTATCGAGCCCAAGTCTAGTTCTATTCAGAAAAGGCCACTCTTGAGGGTTTTGAAGCATTCTAAAGCCTATATAAACACCCAGGAGGTACCTAGAAAAGACACACGGAGTAGGAGGCAAGGAATTACTCGAAGAAAGCCAATTAATCCATCTCAGAAGCTAGATTCTTCTTCAAGACTGAAGATCTCTCTTTAATTTCCTTAAGGGGATTTTGGGTTTTCTTTATGTTTTGTTATTATTCTTTTAAGATGTTTTCTTTTACACATATGAACTAAATCAACTAAACACCTAAGGGGAATAAAACCTAATATGGATCTTGTTATTATTTTCTGAATTATATGATAAATACTTGATTTGTTCTTAATTTTGTGTTCTTAATTCTTATTTTAATATTCTAGGATATTGATTCAAGTATTGATGTGCTTATTCAGAGGAGTAAAAGTCCCTGTCTAAGAGTAGATCTAGCATAATTAAGCAGATTTGATTGCACCCCTAGACATAGGGCGACATAAATCTGTCGAATTAGGGTCAAACCTAATAAGGGAATCCATAGATCGAGTTAATGCAACACTAGCAATTTTAATTAGAAAGAGATTTCAATTAGTCAACCTAGGGTTAGACGTTGTTAGTCTCGAGAGAGATAATAATATAACTTAGGGATTTCTACGGATCGAGTCAAGTGAATAAATCGTCTGGTTCAGAGTTAAGTAACAAGTGAAGTCTAGGTGGATTTTTCCTTGGGTATTGTCCAAAATCAATCAGTTTTCGCAAATGTATTCCCCCAATTTTCTTCCTGTGCATTCTTAGTTTAGTTAATTAGTTTAGATAAAGTAAATCCCCTTATTTTTAGGCTAGATAATAAAAAGAAAGTTAATACTAGTACTTTTAGTTACTGTGGGTTCGACATCCCGGTCTTACTATAAACTATACTATTGTTCGATAGGTGCGCTTGCCTTCATTTTGATAATAGTTAGTTTTCAAGTACGATCAACCATAAATATAAAACTTATCACGAGACAATACATCACGCACATTCGATGAATCTTCCTCCCCCGCTCTATGGCATGCATTCAAAGATCTGAATGTTTCAGCCAAAATTGCGGGAACAAGCATGACCCTCTTATAAAGTCAGTCAATCAAATCAGAAACTGCTTCATCTACATGCCCTGGCGCTTTACGGAAAACAATCAGCCCGTAAATGTTCAAAGCAAAAACATCAACCCCTTTCTTCATTTCTGAGTGTGCCAAAATTAGATCTCGCAAAATTTTCTAGGGAATACATTTGCTTTCTCTTTTTTGCTTGATCTGAGCCGAGACCTATTGTTCACTCATTCCCGTGATATTCATTAACTTCTTTATGAAGGTCGGGACATTGACGGCTCTAGAATAGGCCTTGTCAACTTAAATCTTCGGACAATGAAGCAAGGCTGTATACTCTTCCACAATAGGCACCAAATCCACCTTTTCAAAGGCAAAACAACTGTAGGCAGGATTCCAAAATTGAGCCAGAGCTCAAAACAAGTACTTGTCCACCTTGATGTCGAGTAGATAAGGCAGATTACCATAATTACAGTAAAATAGCTGCTTGATCTCATCATCCAATGGAACCATATCTCTTTCAATTCTTAGAGATCGTTTTGTGTCACGTTGATACTAGTGAAGTCCCATAATTTCGATGTGTACCCCTCTACCAAACTATCACCTTTCTCTAATTGCGTTTTCTCTGACCATATTCGGACAGCTGCATTGTCTTCCACTTTATCAAGAAATACGTTTTCCATGACAAGCTCTTTATTTAGTAATGGAATGTGAATCGACACCTTTTTTATGATAGAAATGTCATGCAATCACAATCAAAGTAAAACAAAACAAGTCAGTACATTTTATACAAAACTAAAAATTTAAAGTAAGCAATAAATAATAAAGTGCCTATTCGAGTAACCATTAATGGTTTGGTGCGGCTCTACCTAGGGCGGGCTCTCATGGCTCACTATATGTGGTTTGGTTCTAAAGAAAGGGTACCTGAACCGGTAGATTCCTCGATCCTCACCCATTATAGGCTCATACGGACCAAGTTCAGTTCATGGGAATACATTTCCCTATGGCTATACGGAGTTGAAAATCTCACGAAAACACAGGTACGGATGTATCCCGAAAGCGATCCACTATCTTATACGGAGGTGAAGACCTCACGAAGGACTAGCTTCCCACTCCCACTTAAAAGAGTAAGATCGAATGGTCATACAATGCAATATGCAGAAATAAACCAAAAGACATGGACCAATTAAAGCAAATATGAACAAAGTGATGAAAATTATAACAAAGTCGGATGAAATGCAACGAAAGGATCGTAAATTTAAAATCGAATCATCAATTTTCGAGCAATAAGACAAGAGTTAATCAAATTGTGGCTTGAATATCTTATTTTGTCCCCTGTGGAGTCGCCAAGCTGTGAAACTTCTTTTTGAAAGGGGGTCGACTTTTTTGTTTTGAAAACGAAAATGGGAGTCTTCACCAATCTTTTTTATGAGGTGTGATCAGATCACCTCGCAATTTGATCATTTTAATAAACGGTTTTGATTTATTAAAACAATGATTTTAATCTAAAAAGTTCAAGAAAATAGGTTCTGGAGTCGGTTACATGCGATGAAGGATTAGCACTCTTCCAACGCCCAAAATTGATACCTAATTGATTTATTAATGTCTTAGTGTCGAATGTTGAAAATTTGAAAAGAATTAAAAATATGATCCCTCTTTTTTACTAATGTTAATTTTACTAAAAAAAAGCTTGAATAAATTGAAGCAAACATTTAAGACCTGCTCATCTCGAGATATCGAAATGTCACATCCCGTAAGTTAAGACATGACATTTTGAACCGTCGATTATAAGCTTGCCTTTATTTTTATTTAAAAAAATGTGTATTCTAATTTTAAAAGGATATTCAATTATTTAGGTTCGAAGTGAAAAATCGAAATCCTGTAAGTTAGGGTACGATTTCTAATCTCTAAAATACGAAACATTGCCTTTATTTTCAAGATTTTCCTTTTTACTTAATTTGTATAAAAATTAATGAAATATTTAAAATGATATATGTTTAATTGATTATGTTTTAAAAAATTGTTTAAAATGTGAAAAGGGTCGTACTTGACGAACAATGATAATGCAATATACATTTGGAGTAACAATGACATAATATGCATAATAAAATATAACATATATAACAATGATATTAGTGAATCATAATGTTAACATGCATAAATAGTAACAATGATGATGAACACGATAATATAAATAACAATAATAATAACAATAATAACAATAATAATAAGAAGAAGAAGAATAATGAATAATCTAAATTTTGAGAGTACACAAAAGGTAAGAAACAAATAAATAATGGAATAAAATAACAATAATAAGGGCAAAAAATAAAAATAAAAATAAAACAAGCCAATTAAATAAATAATAAGTAAATAAATAAATAAAACTAATGTAAGTTTGATTAAAAAATGAAATTAAATAAATAAATAAAGGAAATATTAAATAAAACATTTTTAAAAAGATAAAAAATTGAAGTTAAAAAGGTTAAGGATTGAATTGCAATCAGAATGAAATGTGGGATATAAATTATGAAATGCAAAAATTGATAAAACACAAATAAGGATCAAAATAAATGGGTGAAAAACAACAAGGGACTGAATGGGAAATTATTCCTGAAGTTCTTATACGCTTTGTTTCTTAAGGGACGAAAATGAAATAATTATGAAATCATCAGGCAAAATTAAAAGAAAAAAATCAAATGGACAAAATTGCAACGCGCTAAAAAAACTGAGGGGCGAAAGGGAAAATATCCTGACCCTCCTATGAGCGGGTTTTATCCAAGGACTAAAATGGCACAAAAATAAAATTATAGAGTAGATTTAAAAAAAAACAAAATGGGACCAAATTGAAAGATCTAAAAAAAGCAGAAGGGTTGAAGCAGTAAATAGCCCATTTAAACAAAAGACGTGGACCCCCCTTGGAGCGAGTTGGGTAGCGGTTTTGCCCCTCCCAAAACGACGCAGTTTTGGGCATCTGGGGGGCCTAATGAAACGACGCCGTTTTGATGCTGCTATTTAAGCCCATTTTTTTTTAAATTCTTCATTTCAGCCCTTATTCTCAAAAAAAATTTCAAAACTCTCTCAACTCTCTCCCTTTTCTCCGTCAGCCCCATGGCCAGCCATGCTCCGGTCGTTGAACCACGGTGGCGGCCGCTGGTCACCTACGACGGCGCCGCCTTTCACGGTGGCTGAAAAAATAAAAAATGCCATTTTTTTCCTTTTGACTCCCCGAGCCCAAAAAAGGGGGTCATTTTTCATCGAAAATGACTAACCTCGACCTCCACAGCGGCACAAATGCAAAAAAAAGGGTAAGTTTTGACTCCCTTTTTTATTTTTTGTTTTCTTTTCAAAAAAATAAAGTAAACAAAATAAAAACGAAAAGACAAAATAAAAAAAAATCACCTTTTAAAATTTTTTCTCTGATTTGATTGCTGTGTTTTTGTATTTCAATATCTTGTGTGTGTAAAAAAAATACAACTTGTGTGTGGTGGCTTTTTATAGCCGAAAAGAAAAGAAAAAAAATACATTTTGTTCCAAATTTGTTTGTTTTTGCTACGATTTCCTTTTTTGGCCTCTATGTTTGTTGTACTTGTTTGTCTTCTCTGCAGGTACGGGACGAGGACGTGGACGCACGAGGGGTCAAACACGTGCGAGGAGGCTGGCATGCGACAGCGGCAGCTGCTAGGGTTTCATTCTTCTTTTTGCTAAAAATTGGTTTAATTTTGAGCCATTCGGGTTTTGGTTTTTTTAATTATTTAGGGCTTGTAATTTGGGTTTAGTTGGTTTGGGCATGATGTAAATGAACATTTGGACTGTTTAATTATTTTGTTTTATTTTGGGTTTCTCTTTCTGTATGGGCCAGGCAAATTGGGCTTATTACATTCTAAATTTGTTAAATATTTTGAACTATATTTTAATTACATTTCCTTTTCAATATATTCATGATTTTTTGAAAAATTCATTAAAATTGTAAACAAAAACTATTATCATAAAAAGTTATAAAAGTAATATACACAATAGATTCGTATCGCATTTAAAATACAAATTAATATATAGTATATAGTAATATGCAAACTAATTTTTACCCATTAACTAAATTTAAAATTAATGTTTCACAAAACAATAAAAATTTGAACCAATATTAACTAAGGTGTCTAAAATTAATGACCAGATTTTCTTAACCATATATGTCTTCTTTTGTTTTTGGACATATTCATAACCAAATATGTGATTTTGAATTCCTAACCGTATATGTGATTTTGGATAATTCAGCTAATAATATTTCAATACATAGCCAATTAAATGTTATAAATTAAAAAATTACCAAATAACTATTAAAAAAGGAGAGAATGATTGGAAAATGAAAAAATCGATTAATCTTGATTAATATACCTTATTCTAAATTAGTTAAATATTTGTAAATATATTTTGTAATTACATTTCCTTTTCAATTTATTTCAAAAATCATTAAAAGTTGTAAACAAAAATTAATATTATAAAAAGTTACAAAATTAATATACACAACTTATTTAGCATCAGACGAGAATACAAATTAATATATAGTATATATTAATATACCAACTAATTTTTACCCATTAATTAAAATTAAAATTAAAATTTAACAAAACAATAAAAATTTGAACCAAGATTAATTGAGGTGTCTAAAATTAATGACCTGATTTTCTTAAACATATATGTGTTTTTTTTTTTGGACATATTCATAATCAAATATGTGATTTTGGATTCATAACCATATATGTGATTTTGGACAACTCAGCTAATAATATTTCCATACGTAGCCAATTAACGTTGCAAACTAAACCAAGATAAGTATTAATCTTAAATCTTTATTACTAGGTTTGAATTTTTATGATTTGTTTAATTTTATGCTTATACAATTTGATATATGTTGTTTAATTTAGGTTATAGTATTAATTTGATGAAAATTAATTGCTAATATTGTTAACTAAATTATTAATTTTCATCAAATCAACTTTAAAATCGAAATTAAGCACTAAAATTAACACGGGTACCTTCAGGTACCAAAATATATTACTTTTTTCAAATATAAGCACCACATTAGATCAAAAATTAACATAAATACAAAATTTAAAACAAAAAGTGTCAAACTTAGGTACTAAATTATGCGTTAGACCTTTTATGAATTACGAGCAATTCTACGAACCACAATAATAATTAATTTGTATTTGAACCCTATAAATTATATAAATTTTGCAATTGCTTACACGCGCTTTTATTTACAAGTAATTCTACAAACGCAATAATAATTAATTTGTATTTGAACCCTATAAATTATATAAATTTTGCAATTCGTTTGCATGAACATGTGTAATTTTAAGAACTACAAATGAATGAATGACCATAATAATTTCTATTTTAATCCTATAAATTAAATAAATTATAAGATTGACATTCAGTAAAACACGTGTAATATTAAGAATAGCATCAGAATAAATGAAGATAATGGTTTGTATTTAAACTCTAAAAATCAAATCAATTATATCATCGATCTTCACAAACACGTGTAATATTGAGAACTACATATGAATAAATGATGACAATAATTCATATTTGAATCTCGTAAATTAAATAAATTATAATACTTAAAAAGAATAAAAAATTTAGTGGACCCAAGTTAAATTAAAAAAAAAGGCAGGTAACTTGTGAAACTTGCCACATGCCTAGGGCTAACCTTAATGTGCTCCCTCCACACCCCCGATTCCTTGTCAATAGGTATATTATATACATATACATATCCTTTTTTCTTCATATATTCAACAAAAAAGAAAAAAGAAAAAGCAAGGAGATAATAACATTGTATTTATGCTTTCAAAAACATTAATATAACATTGTGTAACCTCTTGGTTGTAGGCCTAGTGAAGTTATACATACATATATTTTATTTAAAGAAACTTTTTTTTTTCCTTTTGATGTGGTGGTTTTATGATGAGAATAGCAAGGATGATAGTGATATTGGACTTGAAAGTGATGAATATTTTGAAGAACAAGATTCTGAAGAAAAAAGAGAAGAAGAGGTGGTGGATGATTGTTGAATAATAAGTTTATCAATTCATTAATCATCTCTTTCCTATAATTTTTTTAATAGATATCATTTTAACTATGGTTTTGCATTGTGCCATTTACATGAAACAGGAGATCAAGCAACTGGAATTTCGGGTCGTTTTAACTCAGGAACTAGCCAATATGATGATTCGGTTTATCTCGCAACCTAACTAAATCCACTATTTACCCTTTATAAGATTAATATTTGATACATTGATGATTTCAACTATTAGTGAACCAAATACACATCATCGAAAAATAAAATTAAAATTTTTTATAACATATTATCATTCGGTTCACTAGTGAGTAATTAAATATTAATCTTGATTGTAAATCTTAATTTATTTTCAAGTTCTAACTATATATTTCTTTCCTTTTCCTTTTGGCTCCTTATTTTTGCCTACTTGTCACACCTCTCAACAGTAAGTTGCAGGTAATATATTTGTATCCAAATATTTTGTTGGCTAAAAAAGAAAAAACATTTTAACTGAAAATATTTTTTGTTTATCTTAGGAGCTTCGACTTGAAGTCCTTCTAATTGGTCTAGAAAATGAAAACCTGAAGGAGAAAATTCATCAGTTAGTCCTTTAACCCTAACCCTCTCTATATTACTTGTACTCTCTACACTAGAAAGATCCAGCCGCCACCCTTTGATATATATTTGCTTTCATTTGATCTTGTAATTGATTGATATTAACTGGTGATGCATGTTTGCCAACGACTGAAATAGGTTAACTCATAACTGGTTAAACCTATAATAGATAACAACTTGTGGAGCATGATGGGCAATTTGGAAGATGGATCTGAAGAGCACATTGATGTTCTCCTGTAATAGTTCTAGTAATGGAATAAGGCAAAACAACTTGTTCCTTTTTAGTCCTTTTGTTTGGGGTTAATTAATGTTTTTGTTTGGTTGGGTGTTTCTTCAGTGAGGTTTCTGATCATTTTGTCTTTCTTTTTCTTTGCTTCTGGGTTTAAGTTCTTTTGCATGTCGACTTTGATCGACTTTCATCATTTTATCTTTGTTTTGCTTTGTTTCTGGGTGTGACAGTCTTTTGTAAGAGACTAATATTTATGAATAAAAAGCTGTTCATTGAGTCAATATTTCTATTTTTTTCCAAGCTACATTTCATAAACATTATACAAATCTAAAAAAAAATTAAAAATTATCCTTAAAAGTAAAAAATGTTTGGTAAAAAAAAAAAGCCTTCAATAATATAATCCTTCGTCAAGTTATGTTGTAACTTGTGCTGTAGCTTTTGATCATGTTTAGGTATTAGGTTCTTTCTATTGAAGGCTTCTTTTTAGTTTAAGATTTGCTATTAGGAAGATGAATGGGTCGATGACGACGAAACATAAGACTGAGAATGAATTTTGCAAGGTTTAGAGGAGGAAAACTAGGAATCAATAGGACATGTTTGGGGTCAAGCAAGGACTAAAGCAGGCAAGAACTAGATGACTCATAGAACGTGTAGAGATACCCTGATTCAGGGTGCCAAAAATGGGAGCCGCCAGTACGATACATTGGTTACCGACGGTTTGAAAGAGTTAAAGATGAAGACATGTGTTTTGGAGTTGGATGAAGATATATATAATTGGTTTCGAAATTGCTATGTTTGCAAGAGAAGGTTCATTCCATGAGAATTAGCTCATTCATTGCGAACAAGGGTGGTGTGCAAATCAAAATATTGTAGATTTTGATAATGTTAAAAATCAATCATATAAATAAATGTCTCTTACTTTTGGTGTTTAGATCTTATAAAATTTAATAGGCTTTTTTAATAAAAGCTGTAACATCTCGAATTAGGGTCTAGTCAGAATAGTAGTTTCAAGATCACAAATTTGAAGTATAAATAATTATTTTATGATTATTATGAGGTCTATGATATGATTGCATGCTTGTGTGAAAATTTCATGAAGAAATTTTATTGATAAAGTGTCCAATTTGACATTTAGGACTAAATTGCAAAGGTTACAAAATGTGAGTTCTAGAAGATTTAAGCATGAAATTTCCATGGATTATTAATTAGAGAGCCTTAAATAACAATTTGTCCAATTTCTATTTTTATGGACAAAAATGGGCATGAATAGGAAAATTTTGAAAGAAAGGCCTTAAGGGCATTTTTATCATTTGGTTAATAAAAGAATAAAGGGAAAAATGAAGCAAAAATCTTGTCCATATTCTCCTACCTTAGCCAAAATTCTCAAGGAGCCATTGCTAGGGTTTTGTTCAACTTCCAAGCTTAATAGTAAGTGCATCCAAGCCCCGTTTTTAATGTTCTTTATATTTTTGAAGTTGTTATCAATCGATCTAGCTATTTCTACCATTATTTTAAGCTAAGGTTCATGTTAAAAAACTTACCCATGTGTGACATGCATGTACTTTGATGTTTAATGGAGGAATATGAAAGTTTGATGTATGATAATTAAACATCTTTTACTAAGTGGTTTTTCATGAAAACACCTAAAAAGGACCTTTTTGTAAAAGTGCTAAAATAGGTGGTAAAAATTTGATTTGAAAGAAAATGTGGGCTATTATAAGCATGACATAAGTTCAGCTAGGCTTAGGTAACAAAGAAAATGAACACATTTCATTTTACGTGCCTAAAGGCTAATTTGTAATTATGTGAAAGTTTAGGGAAAAAACTGTAATTTTTCCAAAGTATGATCTATGGGCTGTTTTGAACAATGTAATAATTAAATAAGTGAAATTTTCTATTATAGATCACAAAAAACAGAGTCCAGACCTAAACCGAGGAAAGAACAAGGTTGTGGACTAAATAGAATAATTAGTCATATTTTGGTACCGAGGTAAGTTCATGTGTAAATAATGCAATGTTATATCATGTTTTAATGTTTTGTTAATGTATGAGCCTCTATGTTTAACTGTTATGATAAGTGTATGAACGACATTATAGTCTATGAGCATGACATTGTGAACGTGTTCGACGAATATGAGACATCAAGAAAACCCCATTTGAACCTTAGGAATAGATTAGGATACGAGTGACATGTCACTAAGAACTATGTGACTATGAGCTCATGAGATTATGTATATATGTGACTATGTAAATCCTGGTGCTAGTCATGTACGTCCTACCAGTGGCTGGGTAGCCCAGCATGTGTTGCGGGTACCTGTCAGCTTGTGTGAGCAGCCCATGTAGTTACGTCCTGACAGTCAGCTTGTATGAGCAGGCCCGTGATTAGCTCGAGAGCGAGCAATGTGTGACATGTGATATGAGGTAGCATGTGGCTACGTATGAAGCATTTTATGCAAACTTTTCGTGTATTCTATAGTATTCCAAGTTTTCAATAGGTAAATCAGTGAGTTATTCGACAAGTAAGTCAATGATGAGGAATTATGAGAATGTGTTACGAGTTGGTACAGGTATGTAGGAAAAACTCATATGAATAAGCTCAGTATGTGATGAACTGTTGGTAAGATTGAAAATGAGTAAGTTATGCCTATGAAGCTATGATTACACATATGTAAATTATGCTATGTTAAATGTATAATATTCATGACTATGTTGCTATATATTTGCATGTGAACTTAATAAGCATTAAGCTTACTCCCTTCTCTTTTCCATTTTCTTATAGTATCACCAAGCTAGCTCGGGGATCGAAGGACACGGAGATTTGATCACACTACCAATTGGACATTTAGGTATAGTTAGTCTCAACATTTTGAGTATGGAATATATAGGGGACTTTGTATTTTTGTTTATGTGTCATATTAATTTGGCCAAATGTGTTGGCTTATAATAATTTGATTATTCATTTTGTATATGACCATGAGATATGGTTCATATTGATTATTGGGTTGTAAACCTAATTATTTATGCATGCATGTGTCAAAGTCTTGATGATGATGGATGATGTTATATGGCATATAAGTATGGTGAATGAATGATGACAAATTGGTATGGTTATGATCATGGTTTAAATGTGTGAAATGAGAGTAGATTAATAATGTTGATTGGATATGAAATTGGTGTGGAATGCCTTAAGTAAACTTGTTAATTTGAGTATGTGAAATGGTGTTATTACATAGGCATGAATTAGTCTTGGTTTGGAATGATTGATTGTCAAAATGTAATATGTTGCGTGCCATGAAATATGTTTAAGTATGTGAGTGTCTAAGGGTGGCAAAAGGCTTGAAAAATAGCCTTATAGTTGTCTACATGGATAGACACACGGGCATGTGTCTAGGCCATGTGTGACACATGGTTTGCTCCATGCGCGTGTGATCTAGCTGTAACGCCCCAAAAATTGGGCCTAGAAGAGTTGGGCTTTGAGTCTGGGATTCGGATAGAAGAAAACCTGAATATTGAGAAGTTTTGAATATTACTAGTGTTTAAAAATATATATATTGATAAAATATTTATGTTAGTACTAATATTTTAATTTTTATGAAAATTATTATCATTATAATTATTAGATACAAATATATTTATAAAATTATTGTTGTTAATTTAGTGTTTAAATTAACATATTATTAAAAAATTTTACTGTATCTATTTTTATTGATTTATGGAAATTATAATTATTATTATTAGGAAAAAAATATATATATATTATAGTATTTGAAATCTTCATTATTATGGTTATTATTATTATTATTATTATTTTAGTTTTTAAATAAATTTAGAAGTATTTAAAGTATGGGAAAAATTCGATCCAAGACTCTAGCAAAATAATTATTTTTGTTTCTTTAGGGATCCGGGCAATAGGCCTTATTAATAACTTCAATGAGTTTTAGTATAAAGGAGCACCTGGCTTAGTGGCTAAGCATGCTAGGTAGTGGGAAGGAGAGTTGGGGTTTGACTCCCAACAGGTGCAAAAGAGTTTTATTTTTCTTTATATCGAGGAACCACGCAGAGAACTGTTATATAAAGTTGGGGTTAAAAGGTAACACAAAAGGAAGCTCGGCCCAGTGGCGAGGCTGGGAGTGTGGCATAGTGCCTAGGTTCGAGGTTGGCACACGCAAAGGCTTGTTTTATTTTAATAAGCCGATCGCACTAAAATAAGGTTTAAGAATAATTGCAACCGAGCTATGTCACAAGAAGCGCTGTGGCTCGATGGTCATAGCGTTCGGGTATATAGAGAGGGCGAGTTCGAGCTCAGATGCAAAGCGAATCTGCTTAATTTTAAAGTGGGGATGAATCAAGCAGGTAAGGTTTATAATTAATTGTGACCATGTATTAGCAAGGAAGAAAGCATGGTGCAGTGGCGATGAGCACGGGTGGGCGCAAGGCGCACGGAGGTCTGGGGTTCGATTGCAGTTCGGGCATGCAAGGTTTGGGTTTTTTGTTGCACGCATGGGGAAGGAGTTGAGTCGACCAGACTCCTAGCAACAGGTCAAGCGGTGCAAGCAGTGGATAAGGTCGCTGATCGGTTGGGGAGTTTGAATGAAATTCAAACTTCAAATTTGGCCAAAAATCAAGGAGCAAATTAGGAATTGAATTTAAAAAGAATTCTCTACTGAAATGCACTCATTCGGCCATAGCAAAAGAGTGTCGAATATTTTAGGCCTTTAGGTTTTTTTTTTTTCTTCTTCTATTTTTTATTCTTTTCTATCCTTCTCTCATCTCTTCCCCTCTTCTCTTTTCTTTCTCCTCTTAATTCTCATCTTATCTTTTTGCCGAACCTAAATCCTTCATATTCTTTTTCTTTTCTTTCTTAAATCCTCAACAAACTGGTTAGCCGAATTTCTATTGAAGCCAAACCTCATATCTTTTCTTTCAAAACTGAAATCTTACTACTTTGAGGTACTACAAAGGCCGAACCCTTGGTTGAGTATTTTTCCTTTCTTGTGCGGTAGTTGGATCTACAATCGATTGGGAGTAGTGTCATAACAATATAGGTAAACGCTCAATCTTTCTTTCGTTATTCATGAATTAAGGTAAAAGCCGAAAAACCCTATATGCAAAGGGTGCTGTTGATTGTACTCAAAAGGTTTAGTGGTGATATCTGATTTGTTTTCCTATAGTGTGGATTAAAGGCTACTAATCGAAGGCTTGGATATTTGGAACGACTGCATTAGATCTAGTCCATTTTTTCTAAGAAAGGTAAGAACACTAGTGCCTAAAGTGTTAATGGTTGATTTTAGGAGTTTTGCGATAAGTTGCTATGGATTCATAGTTAACGATTAGTAATTGATTGTAGGCGTTCGTGTGTGGAACTCGTCGCGTTTCGTCACAAACAAGTGCGTAAACGACACCCACTCATAGACTAGATCGGTAAAAGCCAAAAAGCCGAAAAGCCAGCATTTATGAACTTCTTGACGTCGGCGCTTGAGAGTGGTTTGGTTGTTAATTTTGATAATCGTAAGCAGTATGATTGCAGAGTGCGTAATTCGTGCACTTCGGTATATTTGGGCTTAATGGGTCGAATGAGTTATTGGGCCATGGGCCCAATTCGAAAAAACGCTTCGGTAAGTGCTTACATTAATGTGTTAATGGTTATAATATGTATGTAAACTCTAGAATAGTAAATTTCTTTGAAATACCCTAAGTATGAAAATTACCGTTTTACCCCTAAGTGCAAAATGACCGTCATACCCCTAGGGTTAATTTTGACCGAAATGCATGGTATTCGATTATGTTTGTTGTATGCCATGACATGTATATCATTGCATGGGGTTAGGTTTTGTTATGGAGGAAGAACCTGTTCGGTGGTCGTGCCACATATCTCGATATAAGCGACTTTCTTTGCGGATTATAGTTAGTGCATAGAAGGTGCTAACACCGTAAGTGTAGGGATGGCGTGGGTGATTTATTCCCACGTGAAGTGTAGGGATGGACGGAGGCAAGTGCGAGGTTGGATGGGGTTATTATGCATTAATCATATGAGCTCGTTACATTATGGGCCAACTGTATTGAAATGGGCCCAATCAGTGTTAATATGGGCAAGGCCCAATATATCTCGACTTGTAATAGGGCTACGACCCAGATTGATACTGATATGGGCTAGGCCCAGTATACTCTGTTACTGTAAGGGGCTATGGCCCAGATTAATACTGATATGGGCTAAGGCCTAGTTAACACTGATTTCTGAATAGGGCTTAGGCCCAGTAAAGCTTGAACTGATTTGGGCTCTGGTTGGGATACTTTACACACTGAGTTTTCCAAACTCACCCCCTCCTTTTCCCCATCTTTGCAGGTGAGCCTTAGATCGATGGACTTGGAGCTGGGCGGGATTCAGAGTGGCCACGAAGATTAAGTTTCTGTTTTCTTTAAAATAAGTTTCGCATTTATTATTTTGATCATTTTTATTCTGGTTTAAGTTGTAATAAGGCCGCTCTTTTTATTATTTTTAATATTTTGGGTTATTAAATTGGTTAGCTCTAAAGCGCGTTTTATAAAATTACTTATTTTCAAAATATCACGATTTCCGAGCAAAGCTTCCGCAACGTAAATGTTTTCAAAGGAAATAAATATTTTAAATAGACTTAAACTTAATTTGTTGTTCGTGGACAAGCAATATGCTTTAAGTGTGGCAATGGATGTGTGCATGTCTAGGATTGGATCCATGAAGAGCTTGGTACTTAAGCAGTCCAATAGACTCACCACCTCTTTTCTGGCTTCCTACCTGGTGCACAGCTTCCATTCACTTTAAGCCATAACAAAGAAGGTTTGATTTCTCGATACTTAACTGCTTTTTAAAATAACATGTTTCGCCACTACAAAGGTTTATAAGTTTTCAAAGTTTCCCATAAGATTTTACAAGGTTGTTAACAATTTTTTGATTATTACAATGAATCACGTTTTGGAAAAAAATAAGGCTAAAGTTTTATACAAGTTTAAACGATAAAAGTTTCTAAACATCAAGAAGGGTTTTCAATGAAAACATGGTTTTCGAAAAACACTTCAATGTGACACGCCAGATTCGGTCGTAACTTCTGGGCCGGGTTTGGGGTGTTACATTTAGTGGTATCAGAGCTAAGTTACAACAACTCGGCTGTGGATCGGGTCCGAAAATTTTTCAAAAATTTAGGCCTAAGAAGGTTATTTTTGGAAATGGTTTTTGAAAAGTTCATTTTAAAGATGTTTTGCGGAGTATATATGTTAAAATGGTCCAAGTTTTTTTGTTTTAAATCAAGAGTTTCAAAATAAAAGGTGTTTTCAAATCAAAGTTTTTAAATTTCTATTTTCAGTGATCAAAATATGGTTTTCGAGTTTTAAATGGATTGAGAAAGAAGTGGCATCTGAATCCCGGCACCAAGTCTGTAAGTATTTCATTCCTCATATTACTCTATATTAAGATATTACTGTAGATAGGCGAGACCATATCATGACATTATAACTAGGGCAACCCTAAAAACTCTAGAATCTGAGACTGTAGCTAGGCTATGATTACGTGAAAATAGAAACTTTAAAATACTATCTCTGCATAAGACATATGAATAAATAGTAAAATTTTGAGATCTTTGTAGTTAATTGATATGTGTACTGGTAATGTAGAGTATTGATATGGATTTTGAGGGTAAGCAAAGTCTACCAACTTCGGGTTGCGGTAACTCGGAGCTTGGTACTGAGGCACTGGCCGAGTTAGTAAGGAAAGTGGTAGAGGAAGTATTGGATACCAAAATTAAGGAAATTAGGGAAACGCTTCAAATAGGGTGCTTGGAGTGTAAAAAGAGGAAGGACCCTAGTTCTCAAAGAACAGAGCCTCGTTCTGTGAAACATGTTAAGACACGACCAAACTTTCCAACCTGCAAAGACTGCAACAGGCGTCATCTGGGTGAATGCCATAGGAAGACAGGAGCATGTCTTAGATGTGGGTCCAAGGAGCATCGAGCTCGAGATTGCCAAGTTTATTCTATTTGAGTGTGTGCTACGAATTGTATGCATAAACGTTTCCTTATTTCGGTAATTAGATGTTTTGGGTCGTATTAAAATTATTTATATCAGAGTGCGCAGCGGTAGCATATTAGCATAGTGGTTTGACCTGAGTAATACAGTTAGTTGATAGTTGGAAATTTCGAGGACGAATTTTTTTTTTAGGGGGATAGAGTTGTAACGCCCCAAAAATTGGGCCTAGAAGAGTTGGGCTTTGAGTCTGGGATTCGGATAGAAGAAAACCTGAATATTGAGAAGTTTTGAATATTACTAGTGTTTAAAAATATATATATTGATAAAATATTTATGTTAGTACTAATATTTTAATTTTTATGAAAATTATTATCATTATAATTATTAGATACAAATATATTTATAAAATTATTGTTGTTAATTTAGTGTTTAAATTAACATATTATTAAAAATTTTCTTGTATCTATTTTTATTGATTTATGGAAATTATAATTATTATTATAAGGAAAAATATATATATATTATAGTATTTGAAATCTTCATTATTATGGTTATTATTATTATTATTATTTTAGTTTTTAAATAAATTTAGAAGTATTTAAAGTATGGGAAAAATTGATCCAAGACTCTAGCAAAAATAATTATTTTTGTTTCTTTAGGGATCTAGGCAATAGGCCTTATTAATAACTTCAATGAGTTTTAGTATAAAGGAGCACACGGCTTAGTGGCTAAGCATGCTAGGTAGTGGGAAGGAGAGTTGGGGTTCGACTCCCAACAGGTGCAAAAGAGTTTTATTTTTCTTTATATCGAGGAACGATGCAGAACTGTTATATAAAGTTGGGGTTAAAAGGTAACACAAAAGGAAAGCTCGGCCCAGTGGCGAGGCGCTGGGAGTATGGTATAGTGCCTAGGTTCGAGGGTTGGCACACATAAAGGCTTGTTTTATTTTAATAAGCCGATCGCACTAAAATAAGGTTTAAGAATAATTGCGACCGAGCTATGTCACAAGAAGCGCTGTGGCTCGGTGGGTGTAGCGTCTTTGGGTATATAGAGAGGCGCGAGTTCGAGCCTGTATGCAAAGCGAGTCATTAATTTTAAAGTGGGTCGAATCAAGGGTAAGGTTTATAATTAATTGTGACCATGTATTAGCAAGGAAGAAAGCATGGTGCAGTGGCGATGAGCAGGGGTGGGCGCAAGGCGAGGCGGAGGTCAGGGTTCGAGCTGCATTCGGGCATGCAAGGTTTGGGTTTTTTGCTGCACGCATGGGGAAGGAGTTGAGTCGACCAGACTCCTAGCAGCAGGTGAAGCGGTGCAAGCGGTGGATAAGGTGCTGATCGGTTGGGGAGTTTGAATGAAATTCAAACTTCAAATTTGGCCAAAAATCAAGGAGCAAATTAGGAATTGGAATTTAAAAGAATTCCTACGCCGAAATGCACTCATTCGCCATAGCAAAAAGAGTGCCAATATTTTAGGCCTTTAGGATTTTTTTTTCCTTCTTCTATTTTTATTCTTTTCTATCCTTCTCTCATCTCTTCCCTCTTCTCTTTTCTTTCTCCTCTTAATTCTCATCTTATCTTTTTGCCGAACCTAAATCCTTCATATTCTTCTTCTTTCTTAAATCCTCAACAAACTGGTTAGCCGAATTTCCATTGAAGCCAAACCTCGTATCTTTTCTTTCAAAACTGAAATCTTACTACTTTGAGGTACTACAAAGGCCGAACCCTTGGTTGAGTATTTTTCCTTTCTTGTGCGGTAGTTGGATCTACAATCGATTGGGAGTAGTGTCATAACAATATAGGTAAACGCTCGAATCTTTCTTTCGTTATTCATGAATTAAGGTAAAAGCCGAAAAACCCCTATATGCAAAGGGTGCCTGTTGATTGTACTCAAAAGGTTTAGTGGTGATATCTGATTTGTTTTCCTATAGTGTGGATTAAAGGCTACTAATCGAAGGCTTGGATATTTGGAGCGACTGAATTAGATCTAGTCCATTTTTTCTAACAAAGGTAAGAACACTAGTGCCTAAAGTGTTAATGGTCGATTTTAGGAGTTTTGAGATAAGTTGCTATGGATTCATAGTTAACGTATTAGTAATTGATTGTAGGCGTTCGTGTGTGGAACTCGTCGGCGTTTTCGTCACAAGCAGTGTGTAAACGACACCCACTCATAGACTAGATCGGTAGAAAGCGAAAAGCGAAAAGCCGGCATTTATGAACTTATGACGCGCGGCGCTTGTGAGTGGTTTGGTTGTTAATTTTGATAATCGCAAGCGGTATGATTGCAGAGTGCGTAATTCGTGCACCGGTATATTTGGGCTTAATGGGTCGAAAATGAGTTAGTGGGCCAACGGGCCTAATTCGGTAAAAACGCTCGGTAAGTGCTTCTGTTAATGTGTTAATGGTTATAATATGTATGTAAACTCTAGAATAGTAAATTTTACTGAAATACCCCTAAGTATGAAAATTACCGTTTTACCCCTAGGTGCAAAATGACCGTCATACCCCTAGGGTTAATTTTGACTGAAATGCATGGTATTCTGATTATGTTTGTTGTATGCCATGACATGTATATCTGTTGCATGGGGTTAGGTTTTGTTATGGAGGAAGAACCCGTTCTGGTGGCTGTGCCACATATCCTGATATAAGCAGCTTTGCTGCGGATTATAGTTAGTGCCGCAACCGGTGCTAACACTGTAAGTGTAGGGATGGCGTGGGTGATTTATTCCCCACAGGAAGTGTAGGGATGGACGGAGGCAAGTGCAGGGTTGGATGGGGTTATCATGCATTAATCATATGAGATCGTTTCATTATGGGCCAACTGTATTGAAATGGGCCCAATCGTGTTAATATGGGCAAGGCCCAATATATCTCGACTTGTAATAGGGCTACGACCAGATTGATCTCGATATGGGCTAGGCCCAAGATACTCTGTTATCGTAAGGGCTATGGCCCGATTAATCTTGATATGGGCTAAGGCCTAGTTAACACCGATTTGAATAGGCTTAGGCCCAGTAAAGCTTGAATCGATTTGGGCTCGTTGGGATACTTTACACACCGAAGTTTTCCAAACTCACCCCTCCTTTTCCCCATCTTTGCGGTGAGCCTTAGATCGATGGACTTGGGCTGGCGGGATTCAGAGTGGCCACGAAGATTAAGTTTCATTTTCTTTAAAATAAGTTTCGCATTTATTATTTTGATCATTTTATTCGGTTTAAGTTGTAATAAGGCCGCTCTTTTTATTATTTTTAATATTTTGGGTTATTAAATTGGTTAGCTCTAAAGCGCGTTTTATAAAATTACTTATTTTCAAAATATCACGATTTCGAGCAAAACTTCCATAACGTAAATGTTTTCAAAGGAAATAAATATTTTAAATAGACTTAAACTTAATTTGTTGTTCGTGGACAAGCAATATGCTTTAAGTGTGGCAATGGATGTGTGCATGTCTAGGATTGGATCCATGAAGAGCTTGGTACTTAAGCGGTCAATAGACTCACCACCTCTTTTCGGCTTCCTACCGGTGCATGACTTCCATTCACTTTAAGCCATAACAAAGAAGGTTTGATTTCTCGATACTTAACTGCTTTTTAAAATAACATGTTTCGCCACTACAAAGGTTTATAAGTTTTCAAAGTTTCCCATAAGATTTTACAAGGTTGTTAACAATTTTTGATTATTACAATGAATCACGTTTTGGAAAAAAATAAGGCTAAAGTTTTATACAAGTTTAAACGATAAAAGTTTCTAAACATCAAGAAGGGTTTTCAATGAAAACATGGTTTTCGAAAAACACTTCAATGTGACACGCCAGATTCGGTCGTAACTTCTGGGCCGGGTTTGGGGTGTTACACCAGCCGTGTGCCCCCTGCACCCAAATTAGGTAAAACAGAATACCCAATAGTAAACACACATGCAGAGACACAACCGTTTGTCTCGACTGTGTGAGAGACATGGCCTCAGGACATGGGCCCGTGCCCTAGTCGTGTGAAGTCTTGACCTGATTTTTGGAATTTAATTCGCCATACGGCCTAAGCACACAGGCGTGTGACTTGGCCATGTGACCCTATTTTTTTGATGACATCATAAATAGAGAGTTACACGGGCAGAGGATACGGGTGTGTCCCAAGCCACAAAGGCGTGTGTGACCACACGGCCTACCTATACGGGCGTGTAACCCTCCAAAATAAGAAAATTTTCTAAGTGCTATATAAGTTTCGAAAGTTCTCAATTTAGTCCCGAACCATACCCAATGCATGTTTTGGGCCTCGTGGGACCATATAAGGGACGATATGTATGTTAATAAATGGTTTTAACTTGGGTGAAATCTTACGGCCCGATTTTGTATGAATGTTTATGTTTGAGTTCGGTAATGCCTCGGACCCTGTCCCAGTGTCAGATACGGGTAAGGGGTGTTACAAAAGCAATTAAGTCCCTACTTTATTTTTTTACTCAATTGAGCACTTGAAATTTCGAAATGCATCAAAAAGACCCTCAAACTTCTTCAAAAAAAGCAATTAAGCCCCTATTTTTTTTTCACTCAATTGGGTACTTGAACTTTCAAAAATGCATCAAAAAGACCCTTAAAATTTTTCAAAAAAACAATGAAGCCCCTGCTCTTATTAAAATTATAAATAATAATAAATGATAAATTTTATAAAAAATATTAAATTTTAATAAAAATATAAAAAATTAAAAATTAGATTTTTTATAAAAATCGTAAAAAAATTGTAAAATTTTATTAAAATCATAAAAAAATTGACCCGTAGTTTTTTAATTAAAGTAATCACGTGTGGCAACACAACGTGACATGTGACGAAAAATGATAAAAAAAACTAAAATTCAATAAAAGTTATAGAAAACTTATAAAATGCTTCTTTTAGTACCATAATTTTTATAAAAAATTTTACGAAATTTATATTTCTTTACATTTTGTATAATTTTCTTATGACTTTACAAAATTGAGTAAAAGTGTAGTAGCCCAAATTCGACCGGGCTGAAAATAAAATAAAAGAATTGGATAAATAAATATTTATTTATTTAAAAGGGGTCCATTACAGTCCAGTTTACAAAAAGCCCAAATTAATTGACCCATTTAACCAAAACTCAGCACCCGGTTACAACCCAATTAGTGTAAACCTTTAGCCCAAAATCTATTAACCCGATTACAACCCAATTACCCCAAACCTTTGGCCCAAAATCTATTAACCTATTACACCCAAACCCAAACAAGACCCAACCTAAACGAGGCCCAATGCCTAAACAGAATCTGGAAACCCTAGGGTTTCCAGAAGTTTCGCGCTGTAAGCACCCCATCAGTCACACCTCTTCAACCTCGGTCGTTCCATCTATCCCCATCGACGCCGTGATTCTAGGCCTCAAATCTGGTCGTAGTTGAAGCCGAATGAACGCAGATCAGCGCCAACACCATCGTCATCAGGGCCTAATCATCCTGGCCCACTGATTTCCTCGCTAGACACTTGCAAAAAAGGAAGAGAGAACCAACAGCAACCAAGAAACTAATTTGGAAAGAAATCAAATGATTTCCTTTCCTAAACTGTAGCAAAGGGTTATAAAAACCCCTCTATTTTCTAATCGAAAGAAAAAACATTTTTTTTGGAGAAAAAACACACAGAAATAAAAATACAGGCAGTTTATATACCAAGAAATAGAGGTGATTTATTTACTTTATTCCTTTCTTTTTTTGCTTGTAAATAATATTAACAGTAAGGAAAATGAGATTACCTGCGTTTGGCAGAGAGAAAGGAGGGTTTTTAGCCTTCCCATCGCTGCATGCACTGCGGCGGCGTCTGCATCGTGGGCACTCACGCCTAGTGGTCAGAAGGCTGAGGCCGAGCCGAGAGCCCCATTTTCTTCCTCTTTCAGAGGATTCTAAAACTTTTTTTAAAAAAAAAAACTAATTGCTAAATGAATTTTAGGCTTAAATTTTAACTTATATAATTCAACAAAAACGACGTCATTTTGCTTAAAATAATAAGCTTTAAAACGGCGTCGTTCTAAAGAGGATCCGCGCGTTGACCCGATGACCCGGGGAGGATCCGTGTGTTTTTTTGATAAATGGGTAAATTGCCTAATAGCCCCTTTCGTGTTTTCAAATTCTTTAAATTCATTTTAGTTTTTATTTTAATTTAGCCCTTATATTTTATATTTATTTCAATTTAACCCCAGCGCCTTTTTAAATCAGTTCTGGAAAGTGGTGTCGTTTTATGGGATTAGGGCTAATTACCCAATGAGTCCCTCGGTTTTAGCTGGTGTTTTAATTAAGTCCAAATATTTGTATTATTTTGCAATTAGTCCCAGATTTTTTTTATTAGGTTCAATTTTAATCTTTTCTATATATTATTAATATCAAATAGTTTATAATTTTAAAAATCTTGATTATCATACATTTTTATATGTTTTACTTTGTTGTATTTGCATGTATATTTTCATTGTATATATTATTTATTTTACTATGTTTTATCTATTATTATATTTTTAAATTTTTATCATATATTTATTATATATATATTATTCATATTTTTATTATATATATTTTTAGTATATATTATTTTTATATGTTATAAATTATATTATTATATATTTTATTTATAAGTTTAGCATATATTCTGTATTTTTATATATTTATTAATTATTTTACTATATTCTTGTATGAAAATACTTATTAAATTATTATTTTTCCTCATATATTATATTATATATATTTTATTATATGTATTTATATTACTATATGATTTATATTATATTATATTTATAAATTATATTATGTTTTACCATATCTCTTTATTGCTTTGTTTTACCACAAAGTATACATTGTTACTTAGTAATATATATATATATATATATATATATATATATATATATATATATATTTTGTAACATTTAGTGCCTTATTTTTCTTATATACTAAGTTATTATGCTTTAAAATATATGTATATGTATTCTTCATTTTAAAAAGGGTTCTCTTCTATCATTTTTTATTATTTAATATATTTCTAAATAGTTTTTTTATACACTAAATTTGTTTTTAGATTCTCTTTTATTTTGATATTGTCTAATAAGTTAAATTCCACATATCATCTTATTCTTGCTTTTTATATTCATAAAAATTAGTTAATTATGATAATTTAGATATGTTTGCATGAAATGTTGTTATGTATGTGTTATACAATTTATACTATTTACTATATTCCATGTTATATTTTGTATGTAATAACTATTTACGACCATGCATGAAATAATAGCATAATAGGTAATTTAGATCCTTGTTCGTCACCTTTACTATATTTGCATGGAATGATAAAGCATATATATTGTAATTAGGTTTATTTAATTTCTTATAATATGTAAAATATAACCAAAAGTCATTTAAAAGAAACTTTTAAAAAGAGTAAGGCAATGTTTTGGATACTTAGAAATTTGAGAAATAGTACCCTAACATGCTGGGTTGCAATTTCCCGTTTATCTAAATATCTAAAATATCCTTTTTAAGCGAATTTTATAAATTATAAGATGATTTTAGCTATGAAAGTTTAAAGATATCGTGTCCAATTATGCTGGATGTGATATTTATTACTCCTTCAAAGCGAATGAATCTCGATTCTCTTAATTTGAATTATTACGAAAATAAGGAAACCTCATTTTTTTAAATATTCTCAAAATTCAGACATTGAGACAAAAATTATCCAATTTGGTACCAATTTTGGGCGTTACGAGGGTGCTAATCCTTCCTCGAATGTAACCGACTCCCGAACCTGTTTTCTCACAATTTCATAGACCAAAACATTTTGTATAGTGATCCAATCACACTTTAAAAGATAGGTGGCGGCTCCCATTTTCATTTTTCAAAAAGTCGAACCCTGTTTTTAAAACATCCCTTTAAAAAATGTTTCAACAGCTTGGCGACTCCACTGGGGACCTATAAGAGAGTCAAGCCAAAAATTGATTATTTTCTGTCTTAATGTTGGAAATTTGGAAAATTTTTAAAATACTCATTTTTTACATGTGTTTGTTGCATATGTTTGTTATTGTTTACGCACACATTGCATTTGCATGACCGTTGTGGTCACACCCTTAAGTGGGAGTGAAAAGCTATGCTTTCGTGAGGTTTTCACCTCCGCATGGGCTAGTGGATTGCTTCCGGGATACATCCGTACCTATGTCTTCGTGAGATTTTCATCTCCGCATGGCCATAGGGAAATGTGTCCCCCTGAATCGAACTTGGTCCATATGAGCCTATAATTGGTGAGGATCGAGGAATCTGCTGGTTCAGGTACCCTTGCTTTAGAACCGAACTACATATAGTGAACTTTAAGTGCTTGCCCCAGGTAGTATGATGATGACCTTTAGTGCCTACCATTATAAGTTCTTATTTATTATTATTTTTATATATGTAACACTGATTTGTTTTTCTTATTTTGCTATCATTGCATGTCATTTATCATTAAAAGGTGTCGATTCAAGGTTCGATTTCTGAGTTAGAAATTTTTGTAATGCGGAATGAATATCTTAATAAAGTGGAGGACAACTCTTTCGTTTGTGCTTGGTCAGAGAAAACCTAGATAGAAAAAGGAAATAGTGTCACCGAAGGATACACATCAGAATTATGGGACTACACTCTCATTAGTGTGATGCAAAATAACCTTCAAGAGTTAAAGGAAATATTGGATTAATAGAGTAACGGAAGCCAGCTTGTTCTACAATGCTTATGGGGAATTGCAGATTTGCTTGACATGAAGATAGATGAACAATTCAAGGTGAGCATGGGGAGTACTGAGGGACACTTCTACCATTACAGATGAAGATAGTCACCTCGTGGATGGTAAGGGTATAAGACATACAAAATTGAATTGGATGGAAAGAATTTTGCTTATGATGGTAGAAGGGCTCACTTACTATAGGACCGCTACCAAACAACAAGCTGGAATTTACTCTGGTACTTTAAGATGTTGTACCTATCAGAAATAATGGAAATGCAAGACCTAATGGCCGGGACAGCCCAAATGAGCATGAAAGAAAGAGATTAAAGAAGATCGTATTGTTTAAAGACTTTTAAAGTGGAGATTAGCTATGCTGCGAAGATACCCATGCAAGCAATTCAAAATGTTCCGTGGGGGGCAAAAATTTGAAGACTCTCAAGAAGCATTGAGGATGTTTGATATCATTTTAAGGCAGTATGCTGCGGAGATGGAATGCCTACTTGGTCGCCAATATTTCTTTAAGGTAATCAGAGAAACTTTACAGACATTGGAGGAGGTATCTTTGGCTGTAGAGCTTACTTCATAGGTGAAGCCGTAATTCAAATTCAAAAGATAGCTGATCATTTACAGATACTGGTAGAAAGGGCGAGCACGTTAAGCACCAATATGAGTTACAGTCAGATCGTGGTCAAAAGTTAGCTTTCTTATTAGATAGGGTTAAGACTCTGGGCCTACGAGCGAAAGCGTATTTGTAATCCGTTTTACGAAAAGATTTTTGTTCCTTAAATAACATTTTCTAAAATGAAAATGAATTAGAATCGATATCCTTTTTGCATTCATGCATTTGCATTACATTACATCAAAGAAAAGAAGGTGCTGATTCGATTTCGATTCCTAAATAGAATAGTTTGTCATAAGGAAACAAATTTCTTGATAAAGTAGATTATAATGCGGTCGTCTGAATATAGTCCAAGTAAACATGACGAGAGAAAGCTGGTAGTCAAAGGAGGAATACATGATGTAATTGCCAGAGATTCAAGCCAACAAAGGTTATCCAAGAGCATGAAGAGAGAAAGCCGGAAGTCTACGAAGGAATACATGACTTGATTTAATTGCTAATGAAGATTATCCAAGGGCCGACACTTTTTGATGAGTGTCATGGAGATAAGCGAGCAAGAGATCGAAGCTCAAATTAAGCAGCAAGGAGCTAGCAAAGGCATCTTTTGGAGAATTTACAGGATTCAACCATGAAGAAAAGATCAGCGTTTACCTGGACTATGAAGTGCAAGATCGCATATGTAATCTATTTTCATGTAAAGAAATCTATTTTCTAGAAAAGTTATTCTAATGGAATTGAATTCAAGATCAACATCTCCTTTTCTTTTGCATTCATGCATTCACATTGCATCACATCATATGCATTTAAATCCATAAAAGGACCGTAATTAGTTAAAGTTATTAAAAAGAGAAAGAAAAAGAGAGAGAGAAGAGGGTCACGGCTGAGTGAAAAAGAAGTTGAATGGGAATTAACGACATTCCCTTACATATCCTTGACTTTTGTGTCAAGAGGGATAGCTTACCTGGAGAAGGGGGTGTTTGGAAATGAAAATCATCAATGAGGAAGGGACTGAACAAAAAAACCTTGAGGGCATTCGCCCTTACGAACCGGGAAGTTCTTTAAACAATTGGACTGCAGAAGAACTTCTTGTAATCTTTAGGAATTTTACGTAGTAATATTCAGAACACTCTTATTGCTCTAAATCCTAGGACTAACGAGATTTCTTTTGAGAAGTGGGCTCATGTTCAGACATTTTTATTTTCAATAAAACATACTTTTATTATTTATCCGAGTAAATACTCTTTCATTCTGATTCTTTTGCCTTTGGCATTCTTTATAAATTTTCATTTCATGTAAATAGTCATTCTTGAATTCATTTATTCCTTGTATATTCTTTTGTGTGCCTATCATAGATCCCTAGATATCAATGACACGGGCAACGATACTACAGATTCAGAGTTCTTTTTGAGTGCGATATGTGTTTAGAGGAATCTCAGTACTTTGAAGGTGACAGAAATTGTGACTTGTTTCTGAATTTGTTGAAAATGGTTTATACCCCATGAAGTGGTGGTAGGAAATATAGCCTTAGAGGAAGGAAAGATTGCGAAATTGGAATTAGCTGAAGAGACAAGACAAGACCTTGTTGAGACTATTATGGGAATTCAAAAATGTAGTCCAAAAACGCATGCAGGAGGATTTGCAATTGCCAGAATAAATATGAGGTTTTGGGGCACTGTTGGTCCACCATTAAAAGGGATCGCATCAGTTGTACAATGAATGCCAAATTTAAGAGAGTCAAGACTTATGGGGCATGTATGTTATAGGCCCGAGCTCGTCAAAAGTTTCAAGCTGACAATGACTCATTTTTGTGGACGTCAACTACTCCATTAGGAGGGGAGATAGCTTCATATGCCAATATCACAAAGTCAAAAGTCATCTTCTCAAAAAAAAATAATAAAAGAAAAAAGATTATATATAACTGTACAATGCCAAAAGTTTGCAGTCTTTTCAAAAATAATGCGCCATACCACAGTACAACAAAGGTTGCCAAAAGAAAAGAAAAAGAAAAAAAAAACAAATTACAGAAGATGACCGAGGCTGGTAAAAATTGGCATAAGAAACTACCACCTACTCTCTATGCTTACGCTGGGGAAAACACCTTCAATTCCAGTTGTTTCAAAGGTTCCAACCATCATCCTTGAATGGGTGCATTGTTTGGCTTTCCGAAAGCGATCGATGTGCCATCAATAGCTGCGATGGTTAGCTCCAGGCGGTGGCCATTGATTTCCAGCTATGGAGCATCAGGCCGTACACAGTCTCTGAAGCTTAAAATGATAGATTCTTTCTTCAAAACCAGTTTCTAACAAAGTGGATGACGGTATCATGAAGGAAGCTCTCTTAGACTTCTATACAAGTTCAGGGAAGAGGAAACCTGATCAAATCATTATTTTCAGGGATGGGGTTAGCGAGTCTCAATTCAATCAAGTTTTGATCAAGTTATTGAGGCTTGCAAGTTCCTTGACGAGAAGTGGAACCCTAAAGATTGTGGTTATTGTTGTACGAAAAACCATCATACCAAGTTTTTTCAGCAGGGATCTCCTGACAATGTGCTACATGGTAATGTCATTGACAACAAAGTATGCTATCCAAAGAACAATGATTTTTACCTTGGTACCCATGCTGGAATGATTGGAATCACGAGGCAAACCCACTATCATGTTCTCTTAGACCAGGCTGAGTTTTCGGCTGATGATCTGCAAGAGTTTGTTCATTCTCTATCCTATATGTATCAAAAGAGCACCACAACCATATTTGTTGTGGCTCCTATTTGCTACGCTCATTTGGCAGCTTCACAGTTAGTGGCAATTTATGAAGATTAGGGATGCTTCAGAAATATCATCGAGTCATGGTGGGATGTATGCTCCGGGAGTAATCTCTGTACCTCAGCTTTTCAGGTTGAAGGATAAAGTCAGCAACTTCATTCTTGTCTGCTGAGAATCATTGAACCATCTTTTTGTAGGGTTTGACAAACAACAGCTAGGACTGCTGCTGGGGCAATCCTTTTCTCATGGGTTTATGAATTAAGATTTTTCCTCCAAGCTTTGATGGAGTCAAGAATTGAATACCTCTAGTAAACTTAACTTGAAAGTATTCATCCTAAGCAAACGTACCAAGAATGGATGACACAGACTTATGACGAAGAAGGTTCGTCCAAAAGGATTTCATAAAGGAAACCTTGTACTAAAAGAGATCCTTCCCATGCAAAAGGATGCCGAATTGGGAAGGGCCATATGTTGTGAAGAGGGCTTTCTCTAGAGGTGCACTGATTTTGACAAGAAATAGATAGGAAGAATTTATTTGATCCAGTGAATTCAGACTCGGTCAAGGAGTACTTTGTCTGAAGGAAGCCAAGGTGAAAACCCGCAAAGGGCACTTTGGGACTTCTATTTCAAAAGCAAAAAAAAAAAAAAGAAAAATAGAGAGGCCAAGGTGAAAACCCGCAAAGGGCGCATTGAGACCAAAGGGGTTTTGGGTTGAAAACCCGAAAGGGCAACTCAAATTTGGAAAGTCATGCAGTGACCTTGCTATACTGGATTCGATGAGAAGTGAAGTATGTTACATATCAAGGCATCAAGGAATTACTTTGGATCTTTTAAACACATGTTGAACTCAAAAAAGTCTTCATGGAGCTGGTGTATAGACGCTCAAGCGGCGATATCTGGGGCATCTGATTTCTATCCTATTTACTATCTTTGAATTCTTTTTTGTGCAAAGATATGTTCTCAGGTTAATCTTTTCGCATTCTTTCCAATAATTTGTCCAAATCTAATTATCCTTAGGATCCATTTATTTGTCTCCCATTATTCATAAAGCATATTGCATTGAAATAATGATAGATGAACTAAAATATCTTCACAAACGAAGTTTTGCATATTACTCTGGAAATTTCTAGATAGTACAAGAAACTGAAACAAGACAATTGTTTAAGGAATTCTCATATGTATGGGTTGGAGATACTCGAGAGATTTTCTTCTTCAGTCTAAAAGGTGGTTGGACGTTTTAAGCAATATTGATATTAAGAAAGGATTATTTTATAAACATATTCAGTGGGTTGTAACATTCGGGGAATGGTACGGTAGACCAAATTGATGGAGAAGATTCGAGGCATACGAGCAGAGTATGATATGTCGAGAAGAACGAGGTGGAAAGCTCGATAGATGAATAAGTGATGACGTTCGAAATAGGAGTTATTTTCATAAACATTTTGCATCATAATATGCCTAATTAGGAGCATGGCATCTTAATTATTTGGCATAAGCATAAATTCCAGGAAATCAATTCTACAAGTGGATTCCACAGTGGACAAAGATTGATTGAAAATTACAAAATTCAGCGCCTTAATCCCCTAAGCAGTAGGGTAACAGGTTAAATTTGTAGATCTTATCTCCCTAAGCAGTAGTGGAGCAGATCGAAGATGCGCCTTAACCCCTCAAGCAGTAGGGTAACAGGATAAAGTATAGCAGATCTGGCCTTCAGGTGTTCACGCTGAAGCAGATCCAAGATGATTTGGCATCTCTGTATTGTCAGAGAACAAATCAAAGTTTGGCCTCTCCATATTCGACGGAGGGCAGACACATAGCAGATCTGGCCTTCAGATGTTTATACTAAAGCAAGATCCAAGATGGTTTGGCATCCTTGTGCTTACAAGGAATAAATCGAAGACATAGCTGATTTGGCTTTCACGTGTTTACGTTAAAGCAAGTCTAAGATGATTTGGCATCTCTGTATTGTCAGAGAACAAATCGAAGTTTGGCGTCTCCATATTCAACGGAGGGCAGACACATAGTAGATCTGGCCTTCAGATGTTTATACTGAAGCAAGATCCAAGATGGTTTGGCATCCTTGTGCTTACAAGGAACAAATTGAAGACATAGCTAATTTGGCTTTCACGTGTTTATGTTGAAGCAAGTTTAAGATGATTTGGCATCTCTGTATTGTCAGAGAACAAATCGAAGTTTGGCATCTCCATATTCAACGGAAGGCAGGCACACAGCAGATCTGGCCTTCAGATGTTTATACTGAAGTAAGATCCAAGATGGTTTGGCATCCTTGTGCTTACAAGGAACAAATCGAAGACATAGCTGATTTGGCTTTCACGTGTTTACGTTGAAGCAAGTCTAAGATGATTTGGCATCTCTATATTGTCAGAGAACAAATCGAAGTTTGGCGTCTCCATATTTGACGGAGGGCAGACACATAGCAGATCTAGCCTTCAGATGTTTATACTGAAGTAAGATCTAAGATGGTTTGGCATCCTTGTGCTTACAAGGAAAAATCGAAGACATAGCTGATTTGGCTTTCACGTGTTTACGTTGAAGCAAGTCTAAGATGATTTGGCATCTCTGTATTGTCAGAGAACAAATCGAAGTTTGGCATCTCCATATTTGACGGAGGGCAGACACATAGCAGATCTAGCCTTCAGATGTTTATACTGAAGTAAGATCTAAGATGGTTTGGCATCCTTGTGCTTACAAGGAAAAATCGAAGACATAGCTGATTTGGCTTTCACGTGTTTACGTTGAAGCAAGTTTAAGATGATTTGGCATCTCTGTATTGTCAGAGAACAAATCGAAGTTTGGCGTCTCCATATTCGACGGAGGGCAGACACATAGCATATCTGGCCTTCAGATGTTTATACTGAAGCAGATCCAAGATGATTTGGCATTCTTGTGTTTACAAGGAACAAATCAAGAACATAGCAGATTTGACTCTCAGATGTTCTCAAACAGATCCAAGATGATTTGGTATCCTTGTGTTTACAAGGAACAAATTGAAACCATAGTTGATTTGGCTTTCACGTGTTTACGTTGAAGCAAGTCTAAGATGATTTGGCATCTCTGTATTGTCAGAGAACAAATCGAAGTTTGGCGTCTACATATTCGACGAAGGGCAGACACGTAGCAGATCTAACCTTCAGATGATCCAGGATGATTTGGCATATCTATATGGTTAGGGAACAAATCAAAGAAGCAGATTCGGTATTTCTGTGTTCGACAGAGAGTAGATCGAAGATATCAACATGACAGTCCTGAGTTTGCAAATGAGCAGATTAAGGACCATGATCTGATAAGGCCGGACAAATTTGGTCTTTCTATGAGTCTTTGCTCGATTCTTATTACACAGCAATGAGCAAAGAGGGGCAGCTGTAGTAGCCCAAATTTGACCGGGCTGAAAATAAAATAAAAGAATTGGATAAATAAATATTTATTTATTTAAAAGGGGTCCATTACAGTCCAGTTTACAAAAAGCCCAAATTAATTGACCCATTTAACCAAAACTCAGCACCCGGTTACAACCCAATTAGCGTAAACCTTTAGCCCAAAATCTATTAACCCGGTTACAACCCTATTAGCCTAAACCTTTGGCCCAAAATCTATTAACCCATTACACCCAAACCCAAACAAGACCCAACCTAAACGAGGCCCAATGCCTAAACAGAATCTGGAAACCCTAGGGTTTCCAGAAGTTTCGCGCTGTAAGCACCCCATCAGTCACGCCTCTTCAACCTCGGTCGTTCCATCTACCCCCATAGACGCCGTGATTCCAGGCCTCAAATCTGGCCGTAGTTGAAGCCGAATGAACGTAGATCAGCGCCAACACCATCGTCATCAGGGCCTAATCATCCTGGCCCACTGATTTCCTCGCTAGACACCTGCAAAAAAGGAAGAGAGAACCAACAGCAACCAAGAAACTAATTTGGAAAGAAATCAAATGATTTCCTTTCCTAAACTGTAGCAAAGGGTTATAAAAACCCCTCTTTTTTCTAATCGAAAGAAAAAAACGTTTTTTTTGGAGAAAAAACACACAGAAATAAAAATACAGGCAGTTTATATACCAAGAAATAGAGGTGATTTATTTGCTTTATTCCTTTCTTTTTTTGCTTGTAAATAATATTAACAGTAAGGAAAATGAGATTACCTGCGTTTGGCCGAGAGAAAGGAGGGTTTTTAGCCTTCCCACTGTCGTACACGGCGGCGGCACGTACAGTGCGTGGGCACTCACAGTCTAGTGGCCGAAGGCTTGAGGCCGGAGCCGGAGAGCCCCCCTTTTCTTCCTCTTTTAGAGGATTTTAAAACTTTTTTAAAAAAAAAAAACTAATTGCTAAATGAATTTTAGGCCTAAATTTTAACTTATATAATTCAACAAAAACGACGTCATCTTGCTTAAAATAATAAGCTTTAAAACGGCGTCGTTCCAAGGAGGATCCGCGTGTTGACCCGATGACCCGGGGAGGATCCGCGTGTTTTTTTGATAAATGGGCAAATTGCCTAATCGCCCCTTTCGTGTTTTCAAATTCTTTAAATTCATTTTAGTTTTTATTTTAATTTAGCCCTTATATTTTATATTTATTTCACTTTAACCCCAGCGCCTTTTTAAATCAGTTCTGAAAGTGGTGTCGTTTTATGGGATTAGGGCTAATTACCCAATGAGTCCCTCGGTTTTAGCTGGTGTTTTAATTAAGTCCAAATATTTGAATTATTTTGCAATTAGTCCCTGATTTTTTTATTAGGTTCAATTTTAATCTTTTTTATATATTATTAATATCAAATAGTTTATAATTTTAAAAATCTTGTTTATCATACATTTTATATGTTTTACTTTGTTGTATTTGCATATATATTTTCATTGTATATATTATTTATTTTACTATGTTTTATCTATTATTATATTTTTAAATTTTTATCATATATTTATTATATATATTTTAGTATATATTATTTTTTATATGTTATAAATTATATTATTATATATTTTATTATATGTATTTTATTACTATATGATTTATATTATATTTTATTTATAAATTATATTATGTTTTACCATATCTCTTTATTGCCTTGTTTTACCACAAAGTATACATTGTTACCTAGTAATATATATATATATATATATATATATATATATTAACATTTAGTGCCTTATTTTTCTTATATACTAAGTTATTATGCTTTAAAATATATGTATATGTATTCTTCATTTTAAAAAGGGTTCTCTTCTATCAATTTTTTTTATTATTTAATATATTTCTAAATAGTTTTTTTATACACTAAATTTGTTTCTAGATTCTCTTTTATTTTGATATTGTCTAATAAGTTAAATTCCACATATCATCTTATTCTTGCTTTTATATTCATAAAAATTAGTTAATTATGATAAATTAGATATGTTTGCATGAAATGTTGTTATGTATGTGTTATACAATTTATACTATTTACTATATTCCATGTTGTATTTTGTATGTAATAACTATTTATGACCATGCATGAAATAATAGCATAATAGGTAATTTAGATCCTTGTTCGTCACCTTTACTATATTTGCATGGAATGATAAAGCATATATATTGTAATTAGGTTTATTTAATTTCTTATAATATGTAAAATATGTCATTACTTTTAAAACCAAAAGTCATTTAAAAAGGAACTTTTAAAAACGAGCAAGGCAATGTTTTGGATACTTAGAAATTTGAGAAATAGTACCCTAACATGCTGGGTTGCAATTTCCCGTTTATCTAAATATCTAAAATATCATTTTTAAGCGAATTTTATAAATTATAAGATGATTTTAGCTATGAAAGTTTAAAGATATCGTGTCCAATTATGCTGGATGTGATATTTATTACTCCTTCAAAGCGAATGAATCTTGATTATCTTAATTTGAATTATTACGAAAATAAGGAAACCTCATTTTTTAAATATTCTCAAAATTTTGACATTGAGACAAAAATTATCCAATTTGGTACCAATTTTGGGCGTTACGAGGGTGCTAATCCTTCCTTGAACGTAACCGACTCCCAAACTTGTTTTCTCACAATTTCGTAGACCAAAACATTTTGTATAGTGATCCAATCACACTTTAAAAGATTGGTGGCGACTCCCATTTTCATTTTTCAATAAGTTGAACCCCGTTTTTAAAACATCCCTTTAAAAAATGGTTTCGACAAAAAGAGTTGCACAAATCACCATAGTAAAGTAATAACATCACGATGTTTTAGATTATGAGATTATGAGGACGAAAATAACTATTATTTTTTTCATGCAAAGGATAGCATATGGAAAAAAGGGTCACTGTTGCAAAAGTGAAGCTTTTACATCATGAAGGGGAATCCGAATTTGCAACTTGTCAAAAACCAACTTTGTCATTTGCATAAGCCAAGAAGAGAACATAATTCGGTGTAACATTTGGTGCCCCCTCCAACCATTTTTTAACCCATCTATTTACACTCAACGGAAATTACCTTGCTCTTTATCACGTTTGTATTGTTCCAGCTAAAAAGAAAGATTGAAGAGCAAATTCATTGAACTCTTTCCCTTCGACCAATTGTTCTTTTTTTTCTAAGTAAATTGTTTTGCTGGGCATCAAGTTTGGTGCAAACATATTTTTCTATTACTTTTTTCCCATATACCATCAACGTTTATTTCGTTCATACAGTAGTCTTTGAAAGATAACATCAAACAAGTCTGGGTTTGATTGCCAGCATCTGAAACTATTTTCTTTCTACCCAAAATTTGCAGCCACCATTCTACCAAAACAAGTTGTCAAATGAAGCTGGAGATTACATGCAAAGTAGGACAAGGGGCTGAGCGAGAAGCAGGCTTTCTTGCAAATCGGTAAGAAAAAGGGACAAGAATATATATGTATGAAAAAAAAGCTTTGAAAATTCAATTTTCAACCCACATAATTTGGATGGTTCTTGTTAGTGCCTCAAGTGCCGCAAAGTTTTTTATCATGACTAAATCCTAGTGAAATTTGTTAGCTTGTTAAGAGTCGTTATCTTGTTAGTAGGAGTAGGAAGCTAGGTGTTGTTAGCTTGTTAGTAGAAGTAGGAAACTAAAAAATTGGTTGAGTTTGATACTTGAGACATGTATATAATTACTGCTTGGTTAATGAATTCAATCATCCTTTCCATTCTTATTTCATATGATTCAGTTAGTTCTCTAGTAAACCAATAGTGATATCAGAGCTCTTTTTGTTTGGAGACCTATAAGAAAAACTATGTGAAGTTATGATAGAAAAAAAGAGAGATACACTTATGAGGAATTGAGGAAACTAAAATCGGGATCAACATGTCTGTCTTATCCCCACCTGCATTTGATGGAGAGAAATATCAAGCATGGGTTGTGAGAATGCAAGCATACATGGAGGGCTGTGATTATTGGGAAGCTGTTGAGGAAGACTATGAGGTGACTCCACTTCCCAACGATCCAACTATGAACTAAATCAAACTGTACAAGGAGAGAACCACTAGGAAGATTAATGTAAAGGCTTGCCTTTATGCTTTGGTTTCACTAGCCATATTCAATAGAATTATGACTTTTGGATCAACGAAGAAGATATGAGACTACCTCAAGACTGAATATCAATGAGATGAAATGATCAAGAGCATGAAGGAATTGAACTTGATCAGAGAATTCTAGAGGCTACAGATGAAGGAATCTGAGTCAATTAAAGAATACTCTGACAAGGTGGTGGATATTGCTAACAAGGTAAGGGTTCTTGGGACTAATCTCTTTGATTCTAGATTGATGCAAAAATTTCTAGTCTCTGTGCCTAAGAAGTATGAAGCAACAATTGCCTCTTTGGAGAACACCAAGGACTTGACTCAGTTGAGAGTAGTTGAGTTGATCAGTGCTTTACAAGCACAAGAGTAGAGGAGGTTAATGAGGCAGGAAGGAAGCATAAAAAGAGCATTGAAAGCTAAGATGCAGTAGTGTGAAGTAGGAGAGGAAATGAAGTGGAATGGGAAGAAAAGTGCTGGTAGAAGTGGTTCAAAAACTACTACAAAAGGTAATGGTACTAGAAATTCCAACACGTATTCTTCATGTAAGTATTGTGGAAAACAAAATCATTATCATTTCAGGTGTTGGAGACAGCTAGATGTGAAGTGCAGAAGGTGCAATTTGATAGGGCACATTGAAAGGTTCTGTAAGGAACCAAAAAATCAGCAGCAAGATGGAGCATATGCTGCAATTAAAGAAGAAGAGGACCAGTTATTTGTTGCCTCTTACTTTTCATCAGGCACTCCATGTGACAGTTGGTTAGTTGGTTAGTTGGTAGTGGTTGCACCAATTACATGACTTGTGATGAGAAGTTGTTTAAAAAAATTGACAGGTAATTGAAGTCAAGAGTAAAGATAGGAAATGGAGTGTACCTAGAAGTGAAGGGAAAAAGCATAGTAGTAATAGAGAATTGTGCTAGAATTAAGTTGATTTTAGATGTTCTGTTTGTATCTAAGATTGATCAAAACTTGCTGAGTGTGGGGAAATTGGTAGAGAAGGAATTCAAAGTGATGCTTGAAGAGGGAAAGTGTTTAATCCTTGACTCTAGTGGCAATGAATTATTTAGGATTAAGATGCGGAAAAAGAGTTTCTCATTGAATCCATTCAAGGTGGAGCAAGTGGCATCCAAGTGTCAAGAAGGAATGACATCAGATCAAATGGACCTTCTTGCTGAGCAAGTTCATGTTCTTGCTGGAGAGATTGCATTTATCTCTAATACCCTGAAATACTTGTTGGACCAGTTTGCAAATGATTCTAATAGCTTGAAATCCCAGCTTCAAAATTTAAAAAGAGAGATTCAAGAAAAAAAAGGAATCAGATGAGGGATTTCGGAAAACACATAATTGAGAGTGGGGATGCTTCAATTTCTAATGCATCATTTTTCAAAATACAATAGACAATTATGAAATTCATGATACAATGTCATGAAAAGAGTTTTGAACTGGAGATAAAATTGGCAGACAATCATATCCTGCAAGAACAACTGCAAAACAAGTGTTCTGAGAATGAGGAATTGCTTGCAAAGGTAATTCTCTTGGAGAAACAGATGGCATCTCTCTCTGATGATAAACTATCATCTTCTGCACATGAAATATCTAAAGAACATACTGATGAGCTACAAAAAAAAATTTAATCTCAGGAGATCGAGAGTGAAAAACTAAACTAGAACAGGTGCAACTTTGATAAGAGAATAATGGGTTATGTTTCCAAAATAAAAAATTGACTGGAAAAGTTTCATATGCGAAAGAATTGACAATATAGCTGCTTTTGAGTTTAAGAATTTAGTTGTTGAGGTGATCATCCTTTTAGTGCAAAATGAAAATTTTAAGAATGAATTATTGGCTACGAGAATATTTGTTAATCAAAACATTAATGGTGTTAATCGCAAGTATAGTGACAACACAAGACCTTGGAGGAAGGGTAGCACTCTGGCCACTCTCATGACTTTTCTGGAGTAGCCGATGATGATTTTGAATTGTGGAATTTTAATTTAGATGATCTAAAGATGGAATTGCAGGCTAGGAAACAATTGGAGGTAGCTCTTGAAGCTGCACTAGCTGAGAATGAATTCATTGAAGACGAATACTGAAAAGTTAAAGAAACTGGTTTATTATAGATCAAAGGATCACATGATAGATTTTTTTTTTTACTAAATCTTTCCATGTTAGTATATTTGAGTTTCTTAGGAATAAACTTGATGTCTACAGCACTTGATTCAAGAGGAGAATGTTAGTGTCCCAAGGGATGCAAAGTTTTTTTTTTATCATGACTAAGTCCTAGGGAGATTTGACTAAGTCCTAGAGAAATTTGTTAGTTTGTTAGTAGGAGTAGGAAACTAAAAACTTGGTTGAATTTTTTTACTTGAGATATGTATATAAGGACTGCTTAATGCTCCAATCAAGATTCAATTTTTTATGCAACATTTTTACAAAAAATGTGTCCAATTTCCTTCATGTCGACTTGTTTCCTCTCCTTTTTGACAAAAAAAAATTTCATTCGATTTGTAATTTATCAATTCATATAATGTAGCAATAAGCAAATGATGGGTGGTCCTTAACACTAAGTTGACACAATCCGCAAGGTTCATTGTCACCTTACCATACCATTGACCTCCATCATTTGACTGTGCGTGTTGCTCTACCTGGATCTTATCAAGCCACCTGCACACATGTTCATTTTGATGCATGAATAAGAGCCAACCTATTATGGAACTAGGGTCTGTTGAGCTCGTATATTGTTCAATGTAAAGTATTTAACAATTGAATAAGAAAATCATAATCTACATATAAATTTGAAAAAAAAAATTACCAACCTGCATTTACAACTTGTAGGCATATAACTCTTTCTTACATCACTCCATGAAATTCTTTGCATTGTGTGAGAACACATTATGTGAAAGTGGTCACTCCATCTGTTAGCTGGACAAGTCATCGCAGCTATGATAGCTATGTGTCGATCATATATTAAGCAAATCCTTTAAATGTCAAGGACAACACGTAAATTTTGCATAAAAATGACTAATTCCCCCTCGTTCATCTCATTCTCAGAAAGGGAAAAAGTAATTGGTACTTCGTTTCGGTTCCCACAATTAGACGACTGCTGACAATTTTTCCTTGTGTATAGTTTATTTTAACAATTGATTTTTTGAATCAATGATTAAATGTTCACAATAGCTGATGAAATATATGATTCCCTTAAAATAAATTATGCCCAAAATACGTGAGAATTGTTGAGGGCTTTTTTATGTGTGGGTTGATTTTCTGTATTTATATGATATGGTTATTGTTCATAGATGTAATATGCTAGGTAAATCTTAATGTATGATGACACGTAAATTACCTTAAGGTTAACATGTGTATACTCGGAGCGGATTCACATACACAAGGTTCGCACCATTTGTAGGCAAACTCATATTACGCGTCCCCATGTTGAGTTCGCTCACACTACGCATGTGCAAATACTATGCATGTGCAAACCCATATAGAATGTAGGTCAGAACTCAACGGACTAACAGGTCAATGGGTCCATAATATCATAACAAGAATTATTTTCGTTTAACAACCGTACCAAGAACGAATTGTTGGATTGTTTATCTTAAAATGATACGTGCTTACCTTCAAGTAAATTATGTTCATGCTCATTTGTTGCCTTTCGATTTACCTTATATGCTTATTGTATAAGATGCAAATTTGATAATTGTAATGGATCTTAATAAAACTGAAATAAATATTATGAAATTTACTTCAATCAATCCAATAGTACAAACAAGTTGAAGTCTAATTTAAAATATCTTTCGATATATTTATATCCATAATGGTGCACGTATATAGACCACTATATTTTCAGATTTTCTAGATTTTTTGTAACACCCCAAACCCGGCCTAGAAGTTTGGCTCGAACTTGGCGTGTCACATTGAAGTATTTTTCGAAAACCATGTTTCCATTAAAAACCCTTCTTAATAATTAAAACTTATACCCTTTTAAACCTTGTTAGAAAACCTCAATTTGAATAACATTCTTAACAACTTTGTAAAAATCTTGGTAGTTGGAAACTTACTTTAAAAACAATTGAGGTTACGTGATGTTTTGAATAACGATGAGTTGCTTTGGAAAATCGTGTTCTAATACTAGCAATTATAAGAAATAAAATTCCAAATTTGAAATCCAGAAAATTACAACGGCTTTACTACAACCCACATAAAATAATTTAAAGGTAATAATCAAATCGTAACATAAGCAAAGCGTGGCTTCCTCCGAGCCCCTAGCAACCCCGATCCATCTAAGGCTGGAAATTACCGAAGGTTAATAAACGGGTGAGTTTACTTAAAACTCAGCAGAAATCCCTACTATAAAA
Organism: Gossypium arboreum; assembly: GCF_025698485.1. Lineage (NCBI taxonomy): Eukaryota > Viridiplantae > Streptophyta > Magnoliopsida > Malvales > Malvaceae > Gossypium > Gossypium arboreum. Next base: position 137,703,437 of record NC_069075.1, read on the forward strand.
AGGAACAATATCATCTAAAAGAATTAAAAGTCCGCCCTGACCTTACTTACAATTTCATTACCAATCGGTCTTAGCCCATTACAACAGATAGTACCAGATGGACCTTAGCCCATTACGAATAAGAAACATTATCGAATTGGAACCAAAATGAGAATCGAATCGAATCGAATGTAATCGAATCGTAATCAATATTAGTAATGTAATCGTAATCGTAATCGAAATAGGTGATGTAATCGAATTAGAATCGAGAATGTAATCGTAATCGAATCGATAGTAATGTAATCGTAATCGAATCGTAATTACGTGACGTAATCGTAATCGAATGTGAATGCAATCCCAACCCAATCCAGAAGATACACCCCGTATCAACCTTACACCATGTGGGGAGACAACTCGACCCACCCATCCGCTACACACCACGTAATTTGTAGCATGACCGCGTAACGTATATCGTGATGAGTCACCAGATATGAGATATTATGGCGAGCCACCGAATCAGATAATGTGGCAAACCCACCTAACAGAATACGTGGCACAAAGCCATAGATAACTGTAATAACTTCGGCACATGGCCATCAGTGACGGTAATATAACTGGTGCACATAGCTACAGGTAAATACGTTTGGCACGAAGCCATAGTCAAGATGGCACAAAGCCATATTTAGGTTGGCATATAGCCATTAATAACGGGTCTATAATCGGCACGAAGCCCACAACAATGGCACACAACCTTCGGTAGCGTGATCGGCACTTAGCCATCGATCGGTCAACAGATATTGTGACAGAGTCACCAAATACAGATATTGTGGCAGAGCCACCAGAACAGATATTTGTGGCATAGCCACCAGAACGCTTCCTCCGTACAAAATCCCAACCCATGCAACATGTCATGTATGCAGAATGTCATGCCCATATTTGAATCAAACAATCACAGTCAAGTCATTCATATCACCAACATATATTCACAATCAAACCATCAAACACACAAATTAAGTCACCACTTGCCCACAAGGGCAAAAGCAGTCATTTAACACCCTAGGGGCAAATGGTAATTTTACCCCACAAGGGTATCTCGGTAATTCTACCCTGTGGGTATTTGGTATTTCTACCCTACAAGGGTATTTCGATAATTCTACCCTACAGGGTATTTTGGTAATTCTATCCTATAAGTGTATTTCAGAATTCTACCCTATAGGGTATTTGAAAATTCTACCCTACGAGGGTATTTCAATAATTTCACAATCAAGGGTAAAATGGTAATTCAGTAAATCGAAGGTCAAACGATAATTTTGTAAACCGAGGGTAAACCAAGAATTTCAGAATCAAGGGTAAAACGGTAATTTTACAAATCGAGGTAAAACAGTAATTTCAGAATCGAGGGTAAAACAAGAATTCGTAAATTGAGGGTAAAACAGTAATTCTATAAATCGAGGGTAAAACAAGAATTCAGAACCGAGGGTAAAACGGTAATTCTATAAATCGAGGGTAAAACGGTAATTCTGTAAATCGGGAGTACTTTGGTAATTTTACAAGTCGAGGGCATTTCAGTAATTGGTAAACTAAAGTATTCTAAACATGGATAACAATACGAATGGGCCTAAAGCCTATTCTCGGCCCAAATGGGCCCACACGCTCGTGTGGCCCTTTTAGCCCAAACCTAGCCACAGATATGCGATTCACCTAGCCTAGTCCAATATTTACTACACAATCAAACAACTTATCCAATTGGGCCCAGAGGCCCATTGGGCCCATATGGCCCCTTTCTACCATCGCGTCCAAGTAGCCATCCAACAACAAGAGTAGTGATAAATACACACCTGATTGGAGACTGGAGTTTATCCACGCTCTGAGCACTCTTAGCCGACGCCCAACCCAAACGAGCACGCCATAAAGCGAAAGGGATCAGCCAAGAAAGGTACCTTTACTCTCCTCATGGTTCTCTCTATTTAAAGCCGCTTCCCATCCACTCTTATGTTAGTTTCCGATGTGGGATCCTCCAACATCGAGTTTAAATTCAACACCAACTCTTGCCGCCCCGTTAGCAAAATAAATGCTCTTTGCTTGCTATGGGATTCGAACCCATGCCTCCCTCAAATGCTCCACACGCCACTTGCCACTAAGCCATAAGGTTTTTTGTGTCACAATTTCTCCAACAATATTCTTAAGGCCTACCTACTACACCCAGGGTTTGATTCACCTTAAACCAAATTTTTTGCTAGAGTCCAGGTTTAAACCCAGGACTTCTCCAACACTTCTCAACACACTTAACCACTAAAACAAGCCTTCATTAACGAAATTTGCATGCACAACAGAATATTATAAGCTGCCTTCAACCGCTCCCATGCTCAAGGCCCAAAACTTCTAGGCCCAAATTCAGGGTGTTACATTTTTTTCTTATTTATATATGATGTATGTAGGATGTACTAATTGCAGTTGTCACCCAATTTTACTTTGTACACATTGATGATCAGCATAATTTCAATAACTTGGTAACCTTTTATCTTTTACTTTTAAAAGAATTTATCTTTGTTCTATTAGTTAACTTTAGAAAAGGATGATTTAAGTAGTGTTGGACATAGGAGAGTTGTTCCTATGTAATTGGCATGTTCATTTGAACATTTACAAAATTTATACTATGATCAATTCCATTACTATTTCTATACCATATCTCACCTTTGAACATTAAGAAATCAAGCTCTTTCCCATTCACTTTAAACTTAATTATTCAAATTGCTTTGTCTTAATTCCTTTAGTGTTCTTTTTTTCCCTTTTAACCTTACTACGTTATAACATGGTCCAAACATTATCGAGAAAATAAAAAAAATTATCCAAACATTTCATATAAATTCTTTTCATTTTCAAACTATGAAATTATTCATATTATATAAACTCCAACAAATTGATTACATATTAGAGAACAAACTAAAATTCCAAGCTATCTATACTTGAACTAACCATCAATCCTTTGCCAACTTTGCTTTGCTTTTGGTGCTTGGTTCATCTCTACTTTACGTAGTTTCAAAATCATACCAACACCAATCTCAAATTAATAGTTATTATATTATCAAAATCAAAGTATGACTATATACTCAAATTAATCTAAATATACATGAATCAATTGGAACTCTCTCACCTACTTTTACCAATAACCTACACTTTCCATCTAAGGGTCGGGCTACCTTAAAATGTAAATTTTCATTTTAACCCTTAAACTTTTATAAAATTTTAAGTTAGTAAATAATAAATTATACTTTGACTTCTCAAATATGATAAAATTTTGATTTAATATTTTAAAAGTTACAAAAAATATAAACTAATAAAATGATAAAATTGCATTTTAACTCTTATATAAAAATACACAACTTAATTTCTATCCCTACACAAATTTTCTAACTTAGCCCTCCTTTGCCTATAAATTGTTCATCAAGAGTGGAAAAAACTCTCCTCCACTTTCATTCCACTTTCCCTTATAATTTAAGCTTATTATTTATTTTTCTTCGAAAAAAAAAGCTTATCTTTTCTTAATAATTGAAGATCCAATGAGAACAAAATAATAATAACAATTAAAGACCCAATGGTGGAGAGCTGATCTTGGCAATGTTAGTGGAAATCTATGGCTTTGATCAAGTCTCTTCACTAACATACTTAAGACTTGGTTTAATTGACTTACAAGGCCTAGGCTAATCATACTTTTAAGTCTATCTAGATCTATAATTAATTCATCCCTTTTCTCTAACAGAAATAGCTAATTTACTTCCCTTTTACAAGCTGTCCATAGTAGGTCATTGTAACTATTTATTGGTGTCACATTTAATACATAAATAAAAGATAATGATTACAATATTCATATGGGTAGTACGACTGATAATTCTAACGATGGCAGTAAAATTAAACTAATTCTAATGTTATAAATAGAGAAAATGCATCACTACTATTCAAGTTGCAGAAAGCCATTATATGACATTGTCTTCTGTGATAACGTTATTATATCTAGGCTGAACGCAAGTCATGAAATAGTCACGCTTGTCTAGTCCAATATCTTGTTTCTTGAATCCCGAGTAGATTAAGATAAACAAATAGTGTGATATCTCATATCAACTAATTTGAGCATGGTCATACATTTTTGGTCTCACTCGATCAAGAGACTAGAGTTATTTCTCCAATTATGTAAGAGAGGCAAATCCTACCTTAATCACTCACATCCCACTACATATATTGTGACACACACAACATTAGTCTTTATAGTACAACCTTTTACGGAAGATGTTTGATTGTATCAAAGCATATGACTCACGATATTAGAATAGTGACGATATCAAGTTTAAGGATCATACATATAGTTATAACTATGAAAAATGTTATTACTATTACATAATAATCCAAAAAACATTCTCATGATAGGTCAGTCCAATTATGTTGTTCTCTAATATGTACTTATATATTGACTTTGACATCCCTATGTCAATGACAATACTTTGTTATGAATCAACTACATATCAATCTCAATGCATTATTTTTATCTAATCCCACAATAATACTTGAGTAAGGACATTTATGAATAGTCACATTAATCTTAGGACTTTATTATTGAACAGTTTATTTGATAAACACAAATATAAACTGAAATAATAATGACAATGTCTTTTATTAATAAACTAGGTGAACATGTGATTAAATCATCTTATGATTGGTCTTTGGGAATACTCCAACAGTGGCAAATCAAAAGTAGTTTAAATACTTTAGATTTGTATAGGTTCTGTACCGAAAGATTTAACACTTATTTGTTTAGTAAAGAACTTGTGATTAAGAGTGCATTAAGTTTGAAAATAAGTGAGTTACCAAGTTTTTAGCATAAGTTTTTAGGGAGAAAACTTAAAGGAAAGAGATTTAGATCTTAAGTGCAAAAGTGATGTTGCTATTTTTTTTTTTTGCTAAATCAAAGATAATAACACAATAGCCAAAAATGAAGAATGTTACAACCAACAAGATGCAACATCCCCTACAAAAAACCTACACCCAATTACAAATAACCCAAATCTCAAAAAAAACAACATAATTATAAAACCGCTAAGATCAACGCACCCCCCACAGAAACTCTACCCTAAGAAAGACAAGAAGCACAAAACAGATAACACCAATATCGCTTAAATAAGAAACCATAAGGCAGAAACTAGCAAAAGAAAATTGTAGAGAAAAGATAGCAACATAACACAAATAAAAACTCACCACCAAGCCTTATACATACCTGGCCTTCTAATTCCTGCAATCGTCAGAGCAAACGCCAAATCATTTCTATTTTTTTTAGCTATCGCAAAATAGACATTGCCTATTCTAGCCAACCTGGTATCAATTTCCTTGAAGAAAGGAAGCAGCACCCATAGTCTCAACCTTTTGTTCTCAATTCAACAACATACCTCATTAGATCTAAGATCAATGATTAAAGAGCTTTTACCATTCCACCCTACAGCTGAAAACATATCCAATGCGATTATAATCACTCCCACCTCAGCAGAAATGGAGTCTTTTGCAACCACTGGACCCGAGAAAAATGCCCTTGCCACCCCATCTGAATCTCTTAACACCCCTCCACACATAGCTTATTCCTCATTCACAACCCTACTTAAATTTGGTGAGTGTTAGAACTTGTAATTACTTATTGTACGAGGTGTTAAGATAACAGACTATCTATTTGGGCAAGACCCTATAAACATAAGAAAATAGAACTGCATAGACAAATCTTTCTGTTCAACTTTGTTCTTTAGTAGTTCTTGAGGTAGTTGGCACCACTTTTAGCATTGCTTAATTTTCTTGCAAATATAGTTCTCAATTCTTTCACAACTTTTCTCTAATTAAAACGAAAAAATATAAGCATATATTATCAAATGTATCGCATTATAAATATTTCATAATTCTGTGTTACATTTAATATATTCACATGTAGAGTGAAAATTCAAACCATACCAACATATTAGAATGTGATAAACCATTAAAGTAACATGTTTTTAATCCCATTCTTGACGCGTTTTTGATGATTTATTATGTAAATTAGTGAATTTGATGCTCCTAATCCTTTAAACTCATGTTTCTATACTTAGGTGAGCATAGGGAAGTGAAAGGAGTGAAAAATGGGCCAAAATCAGACAAAATAACTATTTTCAGGATCCACACGGCCTAAGCATTTTCCACTCGGGCTGGGCACACGCCCATATGCCAGCCCATGTCAATATCGCTCCCTTTTTCCCAAACACATGGAAAAACTCAATTTTTAGGCTTTCTGAGCATTCTAAAGTTTATAAATACACACTAGAATAGGACTGATAAGCTATAAAAGTAACATATTTTTAATCTCATTCTTAATGCGTTTTTGGATGATTTATTATGTGAATGAGTGAATTTAATGCTCCTAATCCTTTAAATTCATGCTTCTATACTTAGGTGAGCATAGGGGAGAAAAAGGAGCAAAAAATGGGCCAAAATTGGACGAAAAAGCTATTTTTAGGATCCACACAACCTGGGCATTTCCACACGTGCTGGGCACACACCGTGTGATACCCATGTGCTAGCCCGTGTTGATTTCGCACCCTGTTACTCTTTTACCCGGAAAAATCCAAGTTTTAGGAATTCTAAGCATTCTAAAGTTTATAAATACATAGTGGAAGAGGACCTAAAAAAACACGCAGAGAAAAACAAAGAAAAGACCCGAAGAATGACATCGAATTCATTTCAGGAGCGGATCTCCTTCAAGATTGAAGATATCCATTCAATTTCTTTAGAAGTTTTATTGGGTTTCTTTGTGTCTTGTCATTTTCCTAGTTTTAAGATGATATTATTCTAGATTATGAACTAAATTCCCTAGATACCTAGGGAAGATGAAACCTATATGGATCTTATTATTTGATTTTTGAATTACACGATAAATATTTGATTCTTGTTCTCAATTATGTATGCTTATTTCATGCTTTAATATTTTCAGAATATTGATTCATGTTAAATGTGCTTATTTCAGTGGAGCAAAAGCCCTTGTTTAATAGTAGATCTAGCATAATTGAGTGGAGTTGCATGCAATCCTAGAAATAGGACAATCTAAATCTACCAGATTAGAGTCAAATCTAATAGGGGAATCCATAGATTGAGTTAATGCGATAATAGAGGTTTAATTAGAAAGAGATTTCAATTAATCAACCTAGAGTCAGTTTTTCTTATTCTCAAAAGAGATATCGATATAATTTAGGATTTTTACGGATCAAGGTTCAAGTGAATAAATCGTTTAATTCAGATTCAGAATAATAAGTGAAGTATAGGTAGATTCTTTCTTGGGTATTGTCTATCTCATTGGTTTATTCGATTATTTTCTTATTTTATTCTCTGTTGCGTTCTTAGTAATTAGTTTAGTTAATTTTAGATTCAAAAACAATTCCTTCAATTTATCGGCTAGATAATAGAAAAATAGTAAGTACTAGTACTTTTAGTCCTAGTGGATACGATACCCCGACTTACCATAGCTATACTATTGTTCGATAGGTGTGCTTGCCTTTGTTGTGATTTTAGTTAGTTTAGTGACCACCAAGGACCTAATGAGGCATGCAGAGAAGAATGAAGAAAAGACTCGAGAAACACCATCGAATTCATTTCAGAAGTGGACCTCCTTCAAGATTGAAGATCTCCATTCAATTTCTTTAGAAGTTTATTTGAGTTTCTTTATGTCTTGTTGTTTTCATAACTGTGAGATGATGTTATTCTAGATTATGAACTAAATTCCCTAGATACCTAGGCAAGATGAAACCTATATGAATCTTATTGTTTGATTTCTGAATTACATGATAAATACTTGATTCTTGTTCTCAATTATGCATGCTTATTTCGTGTTTTAACATTTTCTTGTTCTCAATTATGTATGCTTATTTCGTGTTTTAATATTTTCAAGATATTAATTCATGTTTAATATGCTTATTTCAGTGGAGCAAAAGCCCCTATTTAAGAGTAGATCTAGCATAATTGAGTGGAGTTGCCTGCAATCCTAGAAATAGGATGACATAAATCTACCGAATTAGAGTAAAATCTTATAGGGAAATCCATAGATCGAGCTAATAAAACAATAGGGGTTTTAATTAGAAAGAGATTTCAATTAATCAACCTAGAGTCATTTTTTTTCTCTCGAAAGAGATATTAACATAATTTAGGGATTTCTATGGATCAAGGCGCAAGTGAATAAATCATTTAATTTAGATTCAGAATAATAATTGAAGTCTAGGTAGATTCTTTCTTGGGTATTGTCTATCTCATTGGTTTATTCGATTATTTTCTTACTACATTCTCTGTTGCATTCTTAGTAATTAGTTTAGCTAATTTTAGATTAAAAACAAAATTCCTTCAATTTATCGGCTAGATAATAGAAGAATGGTATGTACTAGTACTTTTAGTCCTTGTGGATATGATATTCCCGACTCACCATAGCTATACTATTATTCGATGGGTGCGCTTGACTTTGTCATAATTTTAGCTAGTTTAGTGACCATCAAGTTTTTGGTGCCGTTGTCGGGGACTAAAACATTAGGAACACTCGATTTTTAATAATTTAGCCATTTTTATTTTTATTTTCATTTCATTTTATTCTTGTTTTTAGTTTAATTTTTGTTTTCTAATTTTTCTTTTGTTTGCTTCTAGTAAGTTCCTTTAGTTTATGACTAGAAGAAATCGTCAGGACCATTACTATTTGATAGCGAAATTGAAAGCACAACTCGTAGAAACCGTAGAGAAGCAAGGCAGAGTCGACAAAGTATAGTGGAAGAGCGATAGGACACCATTAATATTACTGAGGAGATGGCTGAAAATCAGAATAATCAGCTAGCTCATGTGGTTGCCGTAAATCCTGTAAATTCAAATCCTACTCCACGTACTATGTACGATTGTGCCAAGCCTACTCTAATTGAGGCTGAATCAAGATTGGGAATAAATTTATTAATTTTTGTACAAAAATATTATTGCTGTGAATAATTTTGAATTGAAGTCAAACACTATTCAGATGATTCAATAGTTTGTTCAAGATGATGGTTTGTAGGACCAAGATCCAAATACTTTGTTCTGGAATTTTGCGACACTTTCAAGATTAACGGTGTTTCTGACGATGCCATCCGCCTATGATTGTTTCCCTTCTCGTTGAGGAATAAAGCTAAACAGTGGTTGAACTCTTTACCACGAGGTTTTATCACTACATAGGATCAAATGACTGAAAAATTCTTACTGAAGTACTTCCCACCGGCTAAGACAACTAAGTTGAGGAATGATATCTCTTCCTTCGTACAGATGGATTTAGAGACCCTATAAAATGCATGGAAGAGGTATAAGGATTTATTGAGAAGGTGCTCTCACCATGGGATACCTTTTTGGCTACAGGTTCAAACCTTCTACAACAGTTTGAATCCCTCAACTAGACAGTTAATCGATGCAGTAGTCGATGGTACTCTGAACAATAAAATACCTAAAGCGGCTTACGAGTTTATAGAAGGGATGTCACTGAAAATTATCAGTTGCAAGTCATGAGGACAAAACCCAATAGAGCAGCTGGTGTTTTTAACTTTGACGCAGTCACCATGTTATCAAATCTGGTAGAAATTTTGAATAAGAAAATTGATGGTTTATATGGTTCTACACAGGTACTTCCGGTGATGTAGTGCGATACGAATGGAGGAGGGATAAACAATCCAGAATGTCTACCCTACGATCTAGCACAGAGAACGAACGAATAAATTATATGGGTAACAATTCTAGACCTCGAAATAATCCCTACAGTAACACCTATAATGGAGGTTGAAGGAACCATCCCAATTTCTCTTGGGGTGGTCAAGGAAACCAGAGACCACAACCCCCTCCAGGCTTTCAACAACCACCTTACCAACAAGAGAAAAAGCTGAACCTTGAGGAGATGCTGACGAAGTTGATTTTAGTGTCAGAAACCCGCTTCCAAAACACCGAAACTGCACTTAAAAATCAACAAGCTTCAATTCAAGGACTTGAGAATCAAATTGGTCAATTTACAAAGTTGATTTCAGAATAACCATAAGGTAGTTTGCCTAGCAACACCGAAACTAACCCAAGGGAGAAACTTTATGCAATTACTATGTGAGAAGAAGAAGGGTTAGTTGAATTTGAGCCAGAACCAAGGCAAGAAAGTGTGGAAAGTAAAGGTAAGGTTGAGGTAAGCTAAAATGAAAAAAAATAGGTTAGTGAGGAATATAAACCTCGAGTTCCATATTCGAATGCAACGAAGAAAGACCAGACTAACAAACAATTTGGTAAATTTCTGAAACTTTTGAAAAAGTTGCATATTAACTTACCATTTATTGAAGCTCTTTCGAAAATGCCCAATTTCGTAAAATTTTTAAAGGAGCTTTTGGCAAACAAATGAAAGTTAGATGATTCATCACATGTGGAGCTAAATGCAGTTGCTCAGCAATCTTGCAAAATAAACTACCCAACAAATTAAAAAATCCAAGGAGTTTTACTATTCCTTGCTTAATTGGTAGTTTAAATGTTAAAAATGCTTTGGCTAATTTAGGGGCTAGTAGTAATGTCATGCCGTATAAAATGTTTAAGCAAATAGGTCTTGGGAAACCCAAACAACCTAGGATGAGTATTCAATTAGTTGATAGAACCATTAGATTTCCTAGGGGTATTGTTGAAGACATACTTGTAAAAATTGATAAATTTATATTCCCAGTTGATTTTGTTGTTTTAGACATGGATGAGGATAGTGACGTACCTTTAATTTTAGGACGACCCTTTTTTAGCAACTGCCAGAACTATTATCGATGTTAGTATTGGTGAATTAATACTTCGTGTAGGTATTGATACGATTAAACTCCAAGCTTGTGATTCTGTTAAGACATCTAGTGATCGAGATGACTATACGAATTCTGTTAAAATGAATAATATTATGGCTTAAACTTCTTTACAGGAAACACCTCGATAAAACGTGATAGAGCCATGTTCTAGCTTATGCGACAAAAACAGAACAACTTATGAAGAACGAAGGCTGTCGATCGATGAACTAGAAAAATGACAAACACATGTCAAGGAGAAACCAAGAGTTCACGATGAACCAAAGCAACACCACCAATTTAAGGTTGGGGACCAGGTACTGTTTGATAAAACAGATCCTCAAATTTCCATTTCAAAGCCTAATGCAAATGGAGCAACTCCTTTTACGATACTGAATGTCTTACCATATGTACAGTCAAGGTAATGTATTCTGAATTCGACACTTTCAAGGTAAATATTACTTGACTCAAACCTTATTTTGATAATAGAATTGACAGCAAGAAAGATGAGTTTCAACTCTGCGAACCACCATGATCGTGCGAATACGAGGTAAGTCGAGCTTAGACTTTAAATAAGCGCTTCTTGGGAGGCAACCCAGGCGTTAAAATTGCTAATTTCTTAGTTTTATCTCATGATATTTTTAAAAATTAATAAAAAAATTTAAAAAAATGAGTTTTTTAAAACCCACACGGCTTGGACACATAAGCGTGTCCTTGACCGTGTGGACATGAGACTTGAATTTTTCAAAAATCAACAGAGACACGGCCTAAAATAGTCCACATGAGCATGTGACATGGCTATGTAGAACCTGGAGCTAAAATTTTCCTTTTTAAAACAAGTTAGAGCGTGAGACACACAGGCAATAAGACACACGAGCGTGTGGGATGTCACACGGGCGTGGAAGAAGTGAAGGAGGTTGCACACGGCTATGCGACACAGTCGTGTGTGCCACATGGCCTAGACACACGGGCATGTGACAGGGCCGTGTGGCCCAAAAGGGGCCTTTACATGACCGTGTTATCCTTAAAAACCTAGCCCCAATTTTATGTTTTCACTTTTGTCTTCTTCCCCAACTTCCTCAACCCTAGCCGACGCTGCTCTGCTACCCCAACACTCTGACCACCATCATCGCCCCCTCTCTCATCTCACTGACCCAATCTCTTTCACTCAACCCCATTCTCTCACGACTACACACCCCCCCGACTTACCTCATTTCCCTTAGCCTCCTCCCTTTCTTTTTCAGCATCAACAACCCCCGACCCTCAGAAACCACCCGCACCAGCCACCGACCAGCCCCAACCGAACCCCCTCACCCTTCTTTTTGTCAGCCATCCATCATCCCTCCACTCTCGCATGACCCCCACTCCTTCTTTCCGTCTATTCTTTTTTCCCTTCCCTTCTTCCCCGTCGGACCACTTACACTCCACCCGACCGGACTTGAATTTTAAGGAGGAGCCGATTCAGATTTTGGATCACGATGTTAAGGTTCTGTGGAAAAATTCCATTCCATTAGTGAAGGTGCTGTGGCAGAATCATAGCACTAAGGAGGTTACATGGGAACCTGAGGACTCGATGCGTCAACAGTATCCTCATCTGTTCTGATCAGGTAAATTTTGAGGTCAAAATTTCTTTTAGGGGTAGAGTTGTAACGCCCTAAATATTTGTGTAAGTTTCTCTAATTATTTGACAACTGTGTATCTGCTTCAGTGGTCAAGTGTTGAGGGTGTGTGTGTGAGGTCCCAAGTTCAAGCCTTACCTTGGTAAATTTTGGTATTTTTCTAATGTAAGGCTTATACTTGTTCAGTGGGCTTATATAAAATTATTTGTAAAACCATATAAGAATGAGCTTACTGGTTCGAGTGGTAAGGGTGTTGGTGTATTGGAGGTCCTGTGTTCGAATCCCCGCGCGAGTGTGTGTATTTATTTTTTTTTAAATCGGTAGGAGAGTTTTGATGGAACTAGAATTCTGAGTAGTAGGATAGTGGAAATAATTAAGGGAATTTGGGGTTTTCATATTTTATTTTTATTTTTTCTTCTCTTTCCCAAATTTTCTCTGTGTTTCCCGACGTTCGTCTTCCTTCCAACAAAATACCCTTTATTGCTATTATTGTTATTTTTCTTTTCCTACTCCCTATCGAAGTTAAATTGTTCCTTCGTTATTTACTTCTACCATTAGTACTTGTTTGGGTTCCAGTAGTTGAGTTTTGGGTATTCAGTAAGTGGACTTTTTTTATTTTCTTTAGCGTTGAATTTTGAAAGTTGAAACTTTGCGGAGTCCTTTGCGTCAGAGAAAAGGGCGAAACAGCAGCCTCTGTTCAGCGATAGAACTTGTGCGATTGAACTGGTGTGTTAGTGGTAAGTGTGTGCACACCTCTCGGTTCAGTTTCAATGGATTTGTGAACTATTGGGTAAATTCGTAATCGACTGTTGATTGGACTTTTAAACATTATGTTTTAGGTTTAGAAGGCTTCAGGAGTGATTTCATAGCATAATCGTACCAGGTGTGTACCCAAAACGTAGAAAAATGGGATTCGGTGAAAGATGAATTGAAATCTGTTAACGCCACACAGCCGTGTGGTAGGTCGTGTGTGACGACACTGCAGTGTGATTGATGAAGGCATGGCTGTGTGATGGCAAGAGTGTGGTCGTGTGAGCCACAAGGGCTAGGCCAAATTGGGCGTGTGGGCCCACACGGGTACGTCACACGAGCATGTTGTATCTGGGCCAGGCCGTGTAATCCACACGGGTAATGCCAATCTGGACGTGATAAATCGTAATTTATACATATTTTTACCCCATGCTTAACGCATTTTATGGATGATTTTCTATTAGTATTGGTGAATTCGATGCTCCTAATGCTTTAATTTCATATTTTATACTTAGGAGAGCAAAAGGAACGAAAAACAGGCCAAAAACAGAGAAAATGGGCCAAAGTACGAAATCAACATGGCCTAGACCTCCTCTCACGGGCAAACCACAAGGCCGTGTCAATCTGGCAGTTTCGAAGCACGATTCACACGGGCGTGTCCCTGTCGAGCCCAAGTTGAGTTCAATTCAGAAAAGGATAATTTTTAGGGCGCTTAGGCATTCCAAAGCCTATAAATACACCCTAAAGGAGGAAGAAAAGGGAGGCACGGAATAGGGAGTAAGGACTTACTCCAAGGAAGCCGATTGATCCATCTCAGAAGCCAAATTCACCATCAAGACTGAAGATCTCTCCTTAATTTCCCCTTCAGGAGTTTTGGGTATTCTTTATTTTTTGTATTCTTTATTATTCTGAGATGTTTTCTTATTTAGTTATAAACTAAAACTCCTAAATACCTAAGAGGAATAACACTTAAGACGAATCTTGTTATTATTTTCTGAAGTGTATGATAAATATTTAACTTTTTTTTAATTATGTGTTCTTAATTCTTATTTTGATATCCCAGGATATTGATTCAAGATAAGCTCTTATTCAGAGGAGGAATAGACCCTGTCTAAAGAGTACATTTGTCATAATTAAGCGGAGTTGATTGCGCGCCTAGACATAGGGTGACAAGATTTTGCCGGATTAGGATGAAACCTAATAAGGAGATCCATAGAGCGAGTTAATGCAACCCTAGGGTGTTAATTAGAGAAAGGTCTCAATTATTCAATCTAGGGATTAGACATTATTAGTCTTGAATAGGGAGAATAACATAACTTAGGGATCTCTAAGGAACAAGTTAAATGAATAAATCGTCTGATTCGTAGCCAAAATAACAAGTACAGTCTAGGTGGATTTTTCCTTAGGTATTGTCTTAATTCAATCGATTTTCCCAAAAGCAATTCCCTAATTCCATTCTCTGTGAATTTTTAGTTTAGATAATTAGTTAGTTAAAACAAAAACCTCTTTATTCTTAGGCTAGATAATAAGAAGACAGTCATTACTAGTACTTTTAGTTCCTTTGGGTTCAACAATCTGGTATTGCTAAAACTATACAACTGTTCGATAGGTACACTTGCCTACATCACAATAATAGTTAGTTTCAAAAATGATTAATTATAAATATTTAAAACCTATCACGAAATCATGCGATCAATTTTTTCAAATACCCCCACACTTAAGCATTTGCTTGTCCTCAAGCAAAATTCTCAACCATAATCAAAATAAATTCTTCTCAACTTATAATTTCTATCGATAGTATCTCAAAATAATCCATAGGTAATCATACATTTAAGAATTCAATTAAAAGAACATAAAAGTTTCAAACATTCCAAGTTGAGTATTTAATCATGCAAACATAGGTGTCTCCCCTTATCTAAGTAATTACCTTTGATTCAGAGTATCACAGAGTTTCACATCCTCACTAAAGATTCACTCAAATCGCTCGAGGTGTTTAAAGACAATAAATGAAGCACTCAATAGTCAATAATGAAAAGTCATTACCATAGGCTTACATGAAAATCAAATCTCCACCACTATAATTTAAGATGATACATCAATCAAAAGGTCTTTAGAGGGTTGTAATGAGGCTTGGTTAGAGGATGTGGTCACAAGCTGAAAGAAAGGGTTAGAATCGAGATTGAATTGAAAAATTTCCTAACTAGAAAAAGAGTTAATCATCATTTACGTACAATAAAGCTTCTTCTCAAAATATGGAATTACTAATGTGTAGACAATTTTTTTTAAGAAAAAATTAAATAACATAGACTAACTATTAAGAACAAGACATTGCTAAGCAATTTATTCAACTCAAATCTCGACAAAAATAGGGATTAATTTAAGGGATTTCAACAATAATGGGTTAAGGGTTAATATTAAGGGTAATAAAAGAAATGGCTTGTTAGGCTCAACAGGTTTACTAGGGGTTAATCGTGGAGGTAGGCTTTTCATGGCATGAGTGGGTTAATCCTAAGTGCCTTAATCATTTTGACATATCAAATCAAATGGTGTGGTCTCGGCATGCATAATCAAGCAAGTTCTAGAATAACAGTTCAATACTGATGCACTCAAAGCAATAATAAAAGTGAGCATGAAAGAATTAATAGATGCTCAAAAGGCTAAAAAATCTCACAAACATTATGGCTTTTTGATGTTTAAAACTTGTGAATTATATCTCAAGATAATGCCTAAACTTTGGGGGAAACAACCTAAGATTTTAAATTCTTAAAAATCAACTTATCATGCTTGATTCTCTAATGTCTTAAAGTGTAAACAATCAATGCATGAATGCCTATGTTTTAATTCAAGATATAGCAATTAAAATCATAAATCAATCAAAATTTATCCTAAATATGATATGAGCACTTTTCAAGAGAATAAGGCAGTCATTCAGGGATTTTTTTTGATAATGAAATAAATACCCCCCCACGCTTAATATGTACATTGCCCTCAATGTAAAAAGATAGATATTTGAGTATAAAAATAAGATAGGGGGAGAAGTGAAACTTCCTGTATGATGAATTCCTCGAACTGGAGTTTTAGAGAGTAACCGGTTCGAGACTGGAGGAGGATACTCCGGCGGTCGTAAAAGTTCATTACTCCATAAGTCTTATGCCAAAAGAATATAATATCTAGTGGCAGCTATGGTCATGGTCGATCAGGACATGACAGTCGTGGAGAACCTTTCCTGGTGGAGTTTTTAGTTACTATGCGATGATGAGCTTAAGAGCTCTATGCAACTGTGATAAAATCAGGAACTTTTTAGGGGATATTAGGAAGAATACTTACTCATAAAGAAATAATCGGAATTGATAATTAAAAATAAAATTCTAAAATCTAATAAAAATAAAAAGTATTTTTAATAAAAATTTAAAAAATAAAATAATAAATAAATGTTTTTAAACATTTTCATCGCTGGATGGTTCGCGAGGTGGGACTGGCGATGAGATGTGGAGGTGCTGAAAAATCTGCTGTAGAGTAGCATCAATGTTGTCAAGCTGCCCGAATAGAGTGGGGGGCTCAGAGATGTCAGCGTATGAAGCCGCCGCATGAATTGGACTAGAGGGTGGTGGTGGCTGAGTCGGTGGGTCCTCGTGCTATGGAGGAACATCATCAGGAATGTCCTCATAGGCCTCTTCCTCGGTAGATTGGGTGAGACAATATTGAGGAGGGTAGGTTCCTCGGTGCCTCTCGATCATCCTCATGCTAAGCATGCTCGAGATGCCTTGTGGAGACATCTGGCCGATGAGGGTAAGGGATGATTCTTGGGCCATAGTGCTGAGGAGCCCGAAGTGTCGAGACAACCGAGTCACGTAGGTCTAATAGAGATGACCCCCTTCCTATGCCACTTCGTCTGGTGCTGAATCGCGAGGGCGATGAAATAGGCAAGGTCGATGACGTGCCCGTGCGACATACACCATAAAAAGTAGGCGTCGTGAGTGTTGACGACACTAATGCTCTCGCGCCTCCATGTAATCGTGTGGGCCAAAATGACGTGTAGGTACCTCAAAGAGGGAGGGAGAACTGATGCCTTGGAATGGCTAAGATTGTATGTGGCCCCACCTGGTACTAGTACGTCCCAGCACGGTGAAGGAGAACGATGGACATGACGGTTGAGAGTATCTATGTCATTCTCCTCCATGAATTCCTCTGTATATAAACCCAGTGCCATACAGAATTCTGGGATGCTGAGCTGGCAGACTAACCTGCCTAGGCAAAACTGGACCGTGCCAAGATCATCGTAGTTCGTCATTACAGTCTAAAAATGGAACGTTGAGCATAGTTCCATATTGAGCTCAAGATATGTTGGTTCGATGATCCCAAAGAACAACTACCAAGGGTCGGTGGTTAAGAGGGCCCAAATCATATCAGCCAACTGAACTTGTTCTACGGCAGCCCAGTCAATGCAGTGGCTCGCAATTAAAGGTCAGACTTGAAGTATTTGGAAAAGTTCTTCTTGGGGCCCTCGGGAGAACTGAAGGAGAAGGTGACGAATTTCTATAGTTGGACCTGCGGAAGATGATGCTCCCTTCCTCTTCTTCGAAGCAGGGATAATGGCCTTCTTTCCTCGTGAAAGTGACATTATAAGCCTATAGAATAATAATAATAGGTAAACGAATTTGAAAAAGTAAGAAAAATCATGAATTTGAACTAGCTATTTCAGCCAAAACTACTAATATGAAGCAAGCTCAGCCAAAATAACTATGAGAATAAGCATAGTAATGTCATGGGTATGAGATTTTCCTAATAACTTGATTTAACACAAAATGTATGATAACTAACCTAAGAATGCAAATTAAATGATAGATATTGACATGGTGATAGCATGAGAGTGAGCATAGGAATGTCATGGGTATAAGGTTTTCCTAATAACTTGATTTAACACAAAATGTATGATAACTAGCCTAAAAATTCAAAGTAAATGATAGAATAATGAGAAAAATGAAAAATAGTTCAAAAGAAATGAAGAATATGTTGATAATAAGCATCATAAATAAGTAAAATAGAAGTGAAAGGAGTAAACAAATGCTAAGGGAGAGAGATTAAGCGTCAAAAATGGAGTGGAAAGTGGTGCACGGGTGTGGCAGAGAGGGCGTACGGACTTGCAGTGGCTAGGGTTAGGGTTTTTGAATGGGGAAGAAAGTGAATAGTGTAGGGTATTTATAGATTTTGGGGCACACGGCCAGGTAACATACCCGTGTTCCCCAATTTCAGCCCGTGTGATTCGCGAATTTTGAATTTGGGCGCATCTGACATTTAGTACACACCCGTGTTCCTTGGGCATGTGAGTGCACACTGCCGTGTCGCACAGTTGTGTTTGGTGTTATTCGCTTATCCCATGCCCGTGTATGAGGCCCCACACCCATGTTAATTTGACAGGTTCGACCACGGGTGCTAGACACGGGCATGTCGCACGCTCATGCTGTTTTAATAGGTTCACCCACGGTTCTTCCATATGGGCGTGTCGCACGTCTGTGTTGTTTTGTCAGGCTCGACCTCGACCATGTCGCACGGCCGTGGCGCTTTATCATAACCCGTGTTTGGGAAAACCTTTTCCCTATTTTCACACGTCCCAAAGCACGCCCGTGTGCTTGGCTGTGTCTTTGTGGAAAACCTGTATTTAAGTGTTCTGTTAGTAGGTTGGATGTTGAAGACTAAATTTTAAAGAATTTAACACAGTTAGTGCTCGGGTTACCCCCTGAGAAGCGCTTATTTATAGTCTAAGCTCGACTTACCTCTCCGTTGAATGATCATGGTGGATTGAGGAGTTTATACTCCTCATTCCCACTATTAATCTCATCAAAATAAGGTTTTAGACAGGTGTTATTTACCTTAAAGGTGTCGAACTTGAGGTGGCTTACCTTAACTGTACTGAATGAAAAAATACTAAGTACTGTAAGAGGGATTTCTTCATTCAGTGTAGTAGTGACAATGTGAGGATCGGTGGCATCTAATAAGACTTTATCTCCAACCTTAAGTTGATTTGGAAATGTATTGAGCTTGTTCTGTCGTAGATTCGGTTTGTCAGGTGTTATTGGTTTATGCATTCGCCATTTATCTAGCTCCTCGATTTGTAGCTTTCGATATTCAAGAAAGGGTCTTTTACTATTGCTTGAGAATGGTTCATGTACTTCCTTCAGACTCATTTTCTGCAAAGAAGGTTTCACCAAACTGTCAGTTTTAGTAGAATGGTTTAAATGATCACCTTCAATTTCCATTGTGTTGCCAGAATTGCGAGCTTGAAGGGTGATTGTTTCAGCTCCTACACGAAGTGTGAGTTCACCTGTGCCAACATCAATAATCATAATAGCAGTTGCTAAAAAGGGCTTTCCTAGAATTAAAGGAGTGTTGCTATCCTTCTCTATGTCTAGAACAATAAAGTCAACGGGAAATATAAATTTATCGATTTTAACTAGCACATCTTCAATAATACCCCTAAGAAATCTTATTGTTTTATTTGCTAATTGAATGCTCATACTAGTCTGTTTGGGTTTCCCAAGACCTAATTGCTTAAATATTTTGTAAGGCATGACATTGATACTAGCCCCTAAATCAGCTAATGCATTATTAACATCAAAACTACCAATTAAGCAAGGAATCGTAAAAACCCCTGGATCTTTTAGTTTGTTGGGTAGTTTATTTTGGAGAATAGCTGAGCAAACTGCATTTAGCTCCACATCCGTCGCCTCGTCCAACTTTCACTTATTTGCTAAAAGCTCTTTTAAAAATTTCATTGCGTTTGGCATCTGTGATAGAGCTTCAATAAATGGTAAGTTAATGTGTATTTTTTTAAAAGCTTAAGGATTTTACCAAATTGTTCATCTGAGTGGTCTTTCCTTGTGGCGTTGGGGTATGAAACACGAGGTTTATATTCAACATGAACCGTTTTGTTTTTATTGTGATCTACCTCACCTTGACCTTTGCTTACCACAGTTTCTTGCCTCGGTTCTAACTCATGCTCAACAACTCCTTCTTCATCTTGAACATTAATCGCGTTGAGCTGTTCCCTTAAGTTAGGTTCGGTATTACTTGGCAAACTACCTTGTGGTTGTTCAGAGATTAATTTAGAAAGTTGGCCTATCTGAGTTTCGAGCCCTTGGATCGACGCTTGTTGATTTTTAAGTGCTGTCTCAATATTCTGGAAACGAGTTTCTGACACCGATATAAACTTGGAAAGCATCTCTACAAGGTTCGGTTTCTTTTCCTGTTGGTAGGGTGGTTGTGGTTGTGGTCTTTGATTTCCTTGACCAACCTACGAGAAATTGGGGTGGTTCCTCCAACCTGCATTGTAACTGTTACTATATGGATTGTTTTGAGGTCGAGGATTATTACCCATGTAATTTAATTGGTCATTATCCATGTTGTGGCCATAGGGTTGGTATTCCGAATGACTTGTTCCACCTCCACTTGCTTTGCACTGCATTACTAGGTAAACCTGTGAAGAGTTAAGAAAACCATCAATTTTCTTATTCAAGAGTTCTACCTGATTAGAGAGCATGGTGACCGAATCGATGTTATAAACGCCGGCTATTTTTGTTGGCTTTGTCCTTATTACTTGCCACTGATAGTTATTCAGTGACATCTCCTCTATAAACTCATAGGCATCTTCAGGTGTTTTATTATTGATGGTTCCGCCAGCAGCTGCGTCAACCATTTGTCGAGTCGAAGGATTCAGACCGTTATGGAACGTTTGAACTTGTAGCCAAAGCAGTAACCCATGGTGAGGGCACCTTCTGAAAAGGTCATTGTATCTCTCTCATGCATCGTAGAGTGTTTCTAAATCCATCTGCACAAAAGAAGAGATATCATTACGTAATTTAGCCATTTTAGCCGGCGGAAAATATTTTAGTAAAAATTTTCCAGTCATTTGTTCCCAAGTAGTAATTGACCCTCGTGGTAACGAGTTCAACCACTGTTTAGCTTTGTTTCTTAATGAAAAGGGAAACAATCGAAGACGTATAGCATCATCAGAGACGCCATTGATTTTAAATGTATCGCAGAATTCCAGGAAGTTTGCTAAGTGAGCGTTGGGATATTCATCCTACAAATCGTCAAACTGAACAAATTGCTGTATCATTTGAATAGTGTTAGGTTTCAGTTCAAAAGTATTTGCAGCTACAGCAGGTCTAACTATGCTCGATTCAGTTCCTGTTAAAGAAGGTTTATCATAATCATACATAGTGCGTGGAGTAGGATTTTAATTGACCACAATTGCAGGAGGTAGCTGATTGTTTTGGTTTTTAGCCATCTCTTCGGTTGGGGGTTGAGTATTCGTCCTCTTGCTCATTCTATGTGTATCTTAAGCTTCACCTTATCTCTCTTTGGTTTCTGCGAACTGTACGATCGATTTCTTCGTCAAAAAGTAGTGGTCCTGACGGGTTTCTTCTAGCCATAAACTATAAAAACCTACCAAGAGAAGGAAAAAGTAAATTAATAAATAATAATAAAATTAAATTAAATTGCAAGAAAAATAAATGGCTAAAGTAATAAAAATTGAGCGTTCCTAATATCTTAGTTCCCCAGTAACGGCACCAAAAACTTGATTGCGTGATTTCGTGATAGGTTTTAAATATTTATAATTAATTGTTCTTGAAACTAATTATTATCGCAATGTAGGCAAGTGTACCTATAGAGTAGTAGTATAGTTTTAGCAAGACTAGATTGTCGAACCCAAAGGAACTAAAAGTACTAGTAATGACTGTCTTCTTATTATCTAGCCTAATAATAAAGAGCTTTTTGTTTTAACTAACTAATTATCTAAACTAAGAATTCACAGAGAATGGAATTGGGGAATTGCTTTTGGGAAAATAAGACAATACCTAAAGAAAAATCCACCTAGAAAGTACTTGTTATTCTGGCTCCGAATTAGACGATTTTTTTATTTAACTTGTTCTATAGAGATCCCTAAGTTATGTTATTATCCCTATTCAAGACTAATAACGTCTAATCCCTAGATTGAATAATTGAGACCTTTCTCTAATTAACACCCTATGGTTGCTTTAACTCGCTCTATGGATCCCCTTATTAGGTTTCACCCTAATACGGAAAAATCTTGTCACTCTATGTCTAGGCACGCAATCAACTCCGCTTAATTATGAAAAATGTACTCTTTAGACAAGGTCTATTCCTCCTCTGAATAAGAGCTTATCTTGAATCAGTATCCTGGGATATCAAAACAAGAATTAAGAACACATAATTAAGAACAAGTTAAATATTTATCATACAATTCAGAAAATAATAACAAGATTCGTCTGAGGTTTCATTCCCCTTAGGTATTTAGGGGTTTATTTCATAACTAAATAAGAAAACATCTCAGAATAATAAAGAATACAAAACATAAAGAAAATCCAAAACTCCTGAAGGGGAAATTGAGGAGATATCCTCAGTCTTGATGATGAATCCGACTTCTGAGATAGATCAATCGGCTTCCTTGGAGTAATTCCTTACTCCCTATTTCGTGCCTCCCTTTTCTTCCTCCTTTAGGGTGTATTTATAGGCTTTTGAATGCCTAAGAGCCTTCAAAATTAGCCTTTTCTGAATTGGACTCAAGTTGGGCTAGGCAGGGACACGCCAATGTGAATCGTGCTTCGAAACTACCAGATTGACACGACCGTGTAGTTTTCCCGTGTGAGGAGATCCAGGCCGTGTTGATTTCGTACTTTGGCCCATTTTTCGTTCCTTTTGCTCTCCTATGCTCTCCTAAGTATAAAACATGAAATTAAAGCATTAGGAGCATCGAATTCACCAATTCTAATTGAAAATCATCCATAAAATGCGTTAAGCATGAGGTAAAAATATGTATAAATTACAGTTTATCAAGGTGTGTGGGCCCACACGGGTATGTGGGCCCGTTATCCTGAAATTTTTCATCGGGCGGTACGGGTTGTCCTAATTTGATTGTGGGCCTACCGTAGGGTCGATAAATGCTATCTAACCCTAAAATCAAGTGATCTGTTAGACTGAAATATGGTTATAAGCATGTCTATGTTTGTTTATCTGTTTTCTATTTATGAAAACATGTTAAGCATGATTTATTTGTTAATTCTGTATGCATGTTCTGTTACTATAAATGGGGTGGGATGATGTATATTGGAAAAATTGTTCTGAAAGATAGATTATGGCTATTATCTGGTAGCACGGCTGCATTATATCTGATATGTGCTGCATCGGTACAGCATGGTGTGTAGGGCTGATGGGTGTTTTAAACCCCACATGGTGTGTAGCGATGATCGAAGATGGTGTGTAGGAGATGGGGGTTGGATTCTGATAACTGATTTGCATATATGTAACTATGTCTACATTTGAAATAGGATCAGGCCCGAATCTATATCTGCATCTGACATGGGCCAAGGCCCGAAAATGAATATGTCTGATTTGTGGTATTCTGTATGTGTACATGCTTAACTCTGCTGGGTTACACACTGAGTTTACATAAACTCACCCCTTCTCTGTTTGTCGGTACAGGTATCCCACAGTTTTAGGTGGATCGAAGTAGCGGAGGACTCGACGGTGACCACCTATTTTTACAATTTTATTTTGTTTTATGGTTATGAAGTTTTGGCATTGAGGTTGTATTTTTCGGGACTTTGGACTCTTTTAAACTGTTTGACATTGGTTTTGAGTTTTTGGTTTTTACTTATTTATAACTGTGATGGTTTACCAAAAGCAAGGGTTTTTCTAAAAATCTTGAACGGATTTTCTGGACACAACAATTTTACAAGCTTCTGCTATAAATACATTTTTTCTCCAAATGGTTAAATAAAAGAAAGTTTTGAAATTAATAATAGTGATAAAGGTGAATGAACTAGAAAGGTTTTAACTTAACGATAATGGTTTTCCAACCCATTTCATGTGACACTTCAAGATTCGGCCATAACGTTTAGGCCAGGTTTGGGGTGTTACATTTAGTGGTATCAAAGCTAGGCTGCAAAACTCGACTGCTGATTTTGGGTTTCAAAATAGGTATAAAGAATTGATTTTTAAATGGTTTTAAAATATTTTGATTAGTACGTGGTTCACCGAGTCTCCGACACCAATCCTGTAAGTATTTTGAAACTTAGATAGATTATTCTAAAATGCTATATATAGTTACTTTAAAAACACTATTAGTTAGTATTCACTGAAACTGTAGTGAAACATTTAGAGACTGAAACATCTGAAATATTCAGAACTTCTGAAACTTTCTGTATAAAATATCTGTTAATAATTATTGAACTGATGCATAAAACTCTTAATGTAGATAAACTTTGAAATTATGATGACTGCATGAGGTATCTGTGGACGTGGTACTCGAGGCCTACGTATAGGCCGTAGGGGGCTCAAGCTAAATCCTCATCTCTGTGCAACATGCTAAATCTGGATACTAGTGAGACACCTGTGTCACCTGCTACTGAGATTGGGTCTCAGAGTCTTTCGGCTGGGGACGACACACTGTCCCAAGCCATGTTGAGGATATTGAAGAGGGTTGTTGGACACAATTCTGGATTTGAGGGCCAAGGGTCGGTAACTAAGCGACTTCGGTCCAATGGAGCTGAGTTATTTAGGGATGTCACAAGAGTCGCCTTTAATGTGGCTTAGTATTGGTTGGAGGCCACTGAGAGGATTATAGATGATTTAGACTACACTCCTGAGCAGAAATTGAAGGGTGCAATCTCCTTATTTCCCAGCGAGGATACCAATAGTGGTTGACGGCTAAGAAGGGCTCTCAGCCTGAGTGCCTGAATTGGGAGTTCTTTGAGACTATGTTTCAGAGGAAATATGTGGGGGCCAATTATGTTGATGCTTGCAGGCGTGAGTTTTTTAACCTCATGCAAGGCGAACGATCGGTGGCCGAGTATGAGGCTGAATTTCTGAGGTTGAGCCGCTACACTTGAAGCATGGTGGCGTTCGAGTATGAGAGGTGTGTTAGGTTCGAAGATGGCCTAAGGGATAAACTGAGGGTTCTGATTGCTCCGTAGAGGGAGCGTGAGTTTTTTGTTCTGGTGGAGAATGCGAAGATCATCAAGGATGTTAAGTGTGCAGAGCACCAGAATAAAGATAGGAGAAAGGTAAGAACAAGAGGGATTTAGAGCCCTCGAGTTCTGTGCAGAGGCCTAAGAAAAGGGCCAGATCTGATGGGCCGGTTAGAGTGGGAGGTCATGTTGCTTCTACTGGGATGCTACCTTAAGGAGATTATGGGAGAGCCATCCAGGCAAGTATTGGAAGAGGACTGGGGCCTGCTTGAGATGTAAATCTTTAGAGCACCGTATCAGAGACTATCCATAGTGGGCAGATCAGACGCAGCCTCCGGGTTTTGTTCAGCCTCAGAGGGTAGTTCAGCAGCCACCTAGGGGCCGTGGACAAGCTAGGGGTGGCAACGGTTTGGGGTGTAGATAGAGAGCATCGGGCAGAGGAACTAGTCAGAATGAGGCGAGGCAACCTGCTTTGGTTTATGTTATACGTTGCTGAGAGAACAGAGATACTCTTGACGTCATCACCGATACGTTCCTTATATTTGATGTACCTTACTTTGCTATGATAGACATAGGATCTACTCATTCCTATATAGCCTATTCTGTTTCCAAAAATCTTGGGTTATCGATTGAGAGTACTTCTAACTGTGATAAGTCCATTGGGGCAGTTTGTTTAGGTTAATAAACTGTATAAAGATGTTCCGTTAGAGGTGCAAGGGGAGATATTTTTGGCTAATTTAATGGAGCTTCCATTTGGGGAGTTCGACCGAATTCTGGGTATGAACTGGTTGGTTAAGCACCAAGTTAGTTTAGAATGTGCGACTAAGAGGGTTGTTCTGAGAATTGAGGATGATAGAGAAGTGGTGGTAATCGGCGAGTGCTGAAATTATTTGTTTAACGTGATATCCATGCTTGTGGCTGAGAAAATGGTCTGGAAAGGATATGAGACGTACTTGGCCTATGTAAGTGTTTCAGATTCTGGGCACTCTTTTTTTGGGAACATTAGAACAGCAAAGGACTTTCCGGATGTCTTTCCTAAAGAGTTATCGGGATTACCACCGAATCGGGAAGTGGAATTTGGGATTGAGCTTCTTCTGGGTATGGCTCTGGTGTCCATTCTCCCTACCGTATGGAACCGAAAGAGCTTACTGAGCTTAAGGCTCAATTGTAAGAACTTCTAGTCTGTGGTTTCGTCTGTCCTAGTGTGTCTCTGTGGGGAGCACCAGTATTGTTTGTTAAGAAGAAGGATGGCACCATGAGGATGTGTATAGACTATCGACAGTTGAACAAGCTAACTATTAAGAATAAGTATCCACTTCCAAGGATCGATGACTTATTTGATCAGTTCCGAGGGGATTCTATGTTCTCTAAGATTGATTTCCATTCAGGGTATCATCAGCTGAGGGTTAAGGCAGTGGATGTGCATAAGACTACATTTAGGACTAGTTATGGGCACTACGAGTTCCTAGTAATGCCTTTTGGTCTGACTAATGCTCCAGTAGCATTTATGGATCTGATGAACTGAGTATTTCAACCATATCTTGATCAGTTTGTCATGGTTTTCATTAATGATATGTTGGTATATTTTAAGACTGATGAGGATCATGATGAACATCTTAGGGTGGTACTTCAGACTTTGCGAGAAAAATAACTCTACACTAAATTCAACAAGTGTGAGTTATGGCTACATGAAGTGACTTTTCTAGGGTACGTAGTTTCTACTGAAAGGATTCGAGTCGATCTTAGGAAGATTAAGGCTATGTTGGATTGAAAATAACCCAAGAATGTATCTGAAATCTGCAATTTTCTGGGTCTGGCAGGATATTATCGGTGTTTTGTAGAAGGGTTTTCTCTTATTGCAACTCCTCTTACTACGCTTCTCCGTAAGGGTGTCCCTTTTGTCTGGATGGATTGGCAGCAAGAGAACTTTGAGAAGCTCAAATCTGTTTTGAATCAAGCTCCTGTTTTAATACAGCCTGAATCTGGCAAGGAGTTTGTGGTGTACAATGATGCATCACATGTTGGTTTGGGATGTATGTTGATGCAAGAGGGGAAAGTTATAGCTTATACGTCCCGTCAGCTTAAGACACATGAGGTAAATTATCTGATGCATGATCTCTGTTGGCTACAGTAGCCTTTGCATTGAAAATCTAGAGACACTATCTGTTTGGTGAGAGGTGTATCATTTATACTGATCACAAGAGTCTCAAGTATCTCCTTACTCAAAAAGAGTTAAATCTTAGGCAGCATCGTTGGATTGAGCTACTTAAGGACTATGATTGCACTATAGAGTACCACCCTAGTCTGTTTGATGATGGGGGTTTGTTAGTTAAGTTGCAAGTTAAGCCGACTTGGATTGATCAGATTCAAGTTAAGCAGTTGGAGGATGAGTCTTTGGGTGTACAGTTCTGACAGATTGAGAGTGGTACTACTTCTGATTTTGGGATAAATAGTGATGGTGTGTTATGTTTCTGAGGGCAGATCTATATACCGAACAATTCTGATATAAGGCGGTCTATTCTGAGGGAAACACATAATAGCCCTTATGCTATGTATCTTGGCAGTAATAAGATGTATTGCAACCTCCAAGAATTGTACTGGCGGTTGGGGTTTGAAACGTGAGGTTACTGACTTTGTTGCTTGATGTTTGATGTGTCAGCAGGTTAAGGTTGAGCATCAGTTACCTTCAGGTTTGCTACAACCAGTTAAAATTCCCTTATGGAAATGGGAATGAGTGACTATGGGCTTCATTAGTGGGTTGCCCTTGACACCCACTAAGAAGGATTTTGTTTAGGTCATCGTGGATCGATTGATCAAGTCTGCTCACTTCATTCCAGTTCGAACTGATTATTCTCTGCAGAAGCTAGCGAAGTTGTATATTTTCGAGATAGTTAGACTGCATGGGGTTCTAGTGTCTATTATTTCTGACACAGATCCTCGTTTTACATCTCGATTCTGGAAGAAGTTACATGAAGCTCTAGGTTTAATATTGGACTTCAGTATTGCGTTCCATCCTCAGAAAGATGGTCAGTCTGAGAGGGTGATTTAAATACTATAGGATATGCTTCAGAGCTGTGTGACTACATTTCGAGGTAGTTGGGAGGATTAGTTATCACTAGCAGAGTTCGTCTATAATAACAGCTTCCATGCTAGCATTCAGATGGCAACTTACGAGGCCTTGTATGGTCGTAAGTGTCGCACTCTACTATGTTGGACTGAGTTGGGTGAACGTCGAGTTGTGGGTCCTGAGTTGGTTTTCCATAGTCAGGATAAGGTTAGACTGATTCAGGATCGTTTGAAAGCGGCTTCTGATATTCAAAAAACGTATGCAAATCTGAATAGACGTGAGATTAAGTACTCTGTGAGGGATTTTGTGTTTCAGAATGTCTCTCTGTAGAAAAAGGTTCTGAGGTTCGGTCATAAAGGCAAGCTGTGCGCTAGGTTTATTGGACCGTACCGGACTCTGAAGTGTGTGGGACCAGTTGCTTATCAGTTGGAGCTACCCCCTGAATTGGACCGTATTCATGATGTGTTTCATGTTCGATGTTGAGACAATACCATTCTAATCCATCCCATGTTGTCTCGGTTGAGGAGATCAAGGTTAGGCCAGACTTGATTTTTGAGGAGCTGGTTCAGTTTCTAGATCGTGATGTTAAGGTTTTGCAGAAAAAGTCTATTCCGTTAGTAAAGGTGCTTTGGCGGAAGCATAACACTGAGGAGGCTACATGGGAACCTGAGGACTCGATCCGTCAATAGTATCCTCATCTGTTCTGATCAAGTAAATTTCAAGGATGAAATTTCTTTTAGGGGGTAGAGTTGTAATGCCCCAAAATATTTGTGTAAGTGTCTCTAATAGTTTGAGAACTGTGTACCTATTTTAGTGGTTAAGTGTTCTGGGTGTGTAGGAGAGGTCCCAAGTTCAAGCCTTACCTTTGGTAAATTTTGGTATTTTTCTGATGTAAGCCTTATACTTGTTCAGTGGGCTTATATTAAATTATTTGTAAAACCATATAAGAATGAGCCTACTGGTTCGTGTGGTAAGGGTGTTGGTGTGTTGGAGGTCCTGTGTTTGAATCCCCGCATGATTGTGGGTATTTATTTTTGTTTGAATCGGTGGGAGAGTTTAGATGGAACTAGAATTCTGAGCAGTGGGATAGTGGAGATAATTAAGGGATTTGGGGTTATCATATTTTTTTATTTTTTTCTTCTCTTTCCCAAATTTT
Source organism: Gossypium arboreum (assembly GCF_025698485.1). Lineage (NCBI taxonomy): Eukaryota > Viridiplantae > Streptophyta > Magnoliopsida > Malvales > Malvaceae > Gossypium > Gossypium arboreum. The sequence goes on from NC_069075.1 coordinate 137,732,836, forward strand.
CTCTATGTTTCCCTACGTTCGTCTTCCTTCAAACAAAATTCCCTTTATTGATATTATTGTTATTTTTCTTTTCCTACTCCCTGTTGAAATTAAATTGTTCCTTCGTTATTTATTTCTGCCGCTAGTACTTGTTTGGGTTCGAGTCATTGAGTTTTGGGTATTCGATAAATAGACTTTGTTTGTTTCTTTAGCATTGAATTCTGAAAGTTTAAACTCTACGTTGTCCTTTGCGTAGTAGAAGAGGGTGAAACAGCAGCCTCTGTTCAGCGATAGAACTTGTGCGATTGAACGGGTGTGTTGGTGGTAAGTGTGTGCACACCCTTTGGTTTAGTTTCAATGGATTTGTGAACTATTGGCTAAATTCGTAATCAACTGTTGATTGGACTTTTGAACATTATGTTTTAGGTTTGGAAGGCTTCAGGAGTGATTTCGTAGCATAATTGTACCAAGTGTGTACCCAAAACGCAGAAAAATAGGATTCAGCGAAAGCCGAATTTGAAATCTGCCGACGCCATACAGCCGTGTGGTAGGCCGTGTGTGAAAAACTAAAATGTGGTTATAAGCATGCCTATGTTTGTTTATCTGTTCTCTGTTTATAAAAGCATGTTAAGCATGATTTATCTGTTAATTCTATATGCTTGTTTTGTTACTATGAATGGGGTTGGATGATATATATTGGAGGAAGTGTTTTAAAAGGTAGATTATGCCTACTATCTGGCAAAACACTGCATTATATTTGATATGTGTCGTGTCAATAAAGCGTGATGTGTTGGACTGGGTGGGTGTTTTAAACCTTACATGGTGTGTAGGGATGGTCGAAGATGGTGTGTAGAGGATAGGGGTAGGATTCTAATAACTGATTTGCATCTATAACAGTGTCTACATCTAAAATAGGCTTAGGCGCGAATCTGTATCTGACATGGGCCCAGGCCCGAATATGAGTCTGTCTAATTTGTGGTATTCTGTATGTGTACATGCTTAACTTTGTTGGGTTACACACTAAGTTTACGTAAACTCACCCTTTCTTTATTTTTCCGTACAGGTATCCCATAGTCTTAGGCAGATCGGAGCAGCAGAGGACTTGACGGTGACCACCTATTTTTATAGTTTTATTTTGTTTTATGGTTATGAAGTTTTGGCATTGAGGTTGTATTTTCTTTGACTCTGGACTCTTTTAAACTGTTCGACATTGGTTTTGGTTTTTTTCATTTTTACTTATTTATAACTGTGATGGTTTACCAAAAGCAAGGGTTTTTCTAAAAATCTTGAACGAATTTTTTGGACACAACGATTTTACAAGCTTCCGCTACAAATACGTTTTATCTCTAAATGGTTAAATAAAAGAAAGTTTTGAAATTAATAATAGTCATAAAGGCGAATGAACTGGAAAGGTTTTAACTTAACGACAATGGTTTTTCAACCCTCACCTGTATTCAACGTTGGAATAGGGTTAAGGAGTATTACCGAACTTACCACACAATTATACATACTTTTTACATACATTTAAATCAAGTCATACAATTATTATTCAATCTCAATCAATTTGTCCCTAAAACGAGCCTACGAGGCCCAAAACATACGTTAGGAGTGGTTCGGGACTAAACTGATATCTCAAGAAACTTTCACGAACTTGGAAAATATATCTCAAAAACAAGGGACACACGCCCGTGTGACTAGGCCGTGTGTCTCACACGGCCACCAGACACGCCCGTGTGGACATTCGAAATGGAAACACATGGTTGTGTCCAAGCCCGTGTCCTACCCCGTGTAACTCTTTGACTTGGGTCACATGGCCAATACACATGCCCGTGTGGCTAGCCCGTGTGCCCTAAAAATGACCACACACGCTCATATGCCAGGCTGTGTGCTAGTAAGTGTCAAACCTGTAGGGTATACTGACTTATGCTGCACAGCCAAGTCACATGCCCATGCGTGAGGTCGTGTGGACCATACTGACTTGTTTTCAAATTCAACACCAGGGGACACACGGCCGTGTAATGTGACCGTGTGTCACACATGGCTGAGACACATGCCCATGTCGCTGCCCGTGTGAACAAAAATAGGTTATTTACCAAACCATTTTGCCACCCAATTTGGTACACACCTTCACTACACATATGACACCAAAATAAAACATAATATGCATTATTTGGCCTACTTCCACTAACATACCAACATCCATAAATCATTAATTTAAGTTCCATAATTCCTATCATCAACAAGCATCGCAATTTCATTCATCAATTCATAATATAATCATTTGCACCATTATAAACACAACCAAAATATGCCAACTTCCTTGGCTAAGTACAAACCAAAAATAAATATTTATAAGCCAACTCAAATAGCTACATCATTTACCTAAAATTGACTCAAAGTCCCTATACATACCATATACTCAAAATATAGTTTCAAAAGTACAAAAGTGATAGTAGATAGTGTGACGGAGCCTCCGACGTTCCATGAATCCGAGCTAGCTTTGAATCACTATAAAACATAGCAAAATAAACAATGTAAGCTATACAACTTAGTAAGTTCATATGAAAAACGATAAGCAAATCTCATCAATTATTTACCAATCAAATAATTGAAATAATGAACAACAATTCAATTAAGCCTAAAGGCTATCAATACATCATTCACATAACTTACCAAAGAATTCATCAACTCCATAATTTCAAATATTCGAATAGTATTCTGTACATACCTGTACCAACCCGTAACAAACTCATACCCAAACGGAAAATGCCGAATACTTGAATTCTCGTACACTAAGTGCCAAAACATAGCCGAACCTATTTCAATCTCGCACACTAAGTTCCATACATATCTGAAGCTATCTTAAATAGCACGCTATGTGCCATACAACGTCGAAGTTATCTCAAATCGTACACTGAGTGCCATACATAGCTGAAGCTATCTTGAATCACACACTAAGTGCCATACATAGCCGAATTGTCATCAAATATAACTGTAGTCTCGTATACACAATTTATACAATATCAAAGCATTTAAAACGTAACTATAACAATGCTTATTACATACGAACTTACCTCAGATATTAAAACGGCGAAATAAGTCGTTTAGTCGATAACTTTTGTTTTTCCCCAATCCTGATCTGAATTCTGTTTTTCTTGATCTATATATATTCAAAATTAAATCATTTAATGAACTATTTATTAAATTCAATCCAAAATATACATTAGGGCTATTTTACACATTTGCCCCTAAACTTTCACATTTTTCATAATTTAGTCCTTATTTCATAAAATCACAAATTAATGAAATTCCAATTATACCCATGCTAGTCTAAACTATAATGCCTCTAGAAGCCCATATTTTTCATTTATTTCACATTTTAACCACTAACTTTACGCATTTCTCAATTTAATCCCTATTTTGCATTTTCACTAAAAATCACTTAACAAAACTTGTTTAACTAACATCAAATATTCATAATCTATCATCAAACATCGAAACTCATACATATTCATCAATGGAATCTTTCAAAATCTTTAATATTTTTGCAAAATAGTCCCTGGGCTAGCTAGTACTAGATGCAACAATCACAAAAACATAAAAATCATCAAAATCGAGACAAAATACATACCCATTTAGCCAAAAATTTTGAATGCTTTAAAATGGATTTCTTCACCCTAATTTCGGTTAGAAGAAGATGATAATAAAGAAAATGGCTTTTCGTTTTATTAAATTATCAATTATTAACTAATTTACCTTTTTAACCTTGGTTAAAAACCTTCAAATTACATGATAATATGTCCAATAATGTCCACTCAAATAAATAATGGTCTAATTGAAACATAAGGACCTTAAATTTAAGGTTCTATAGCTATTAGATACTTTTAGCTAATAGAACTCTACTTTTACACTTTATGCGATTTAGTCCTTTTTATCAAAGTAACTATTCAAACGATAAAATTTCTTCACGAAACTTTCACACATACATACCATCATGCTGTAAACACTTCAAATAATATTAAAATAATTTTAAAAACTCAGATTTTTGGTCCCAAAATCATTTTTCCAATTTAACTAACAAGGGGCTTTTACAACTCTCCCCCTTAGGGATTTTCGTCCCCGAAAATCTTACCAGTGAATAGGCTAGGGTATTGTTTTCTCATAGCTTCTTCGGGCTCCCACGTAGCCTCTTCGATATCATGTCGTTGCCAAAGTACTTTTAGCAAAGCTATGCATTTATTTCTTAGTTCTTTAATCTCTCGAGCTAGAATTCTAATCGGTTCTTCGTTGTACATCATATCAGGTTGAATTTCGATCACTGACAGAGAAATCACATGTGATGGATCCAATTTATATCGAAGCAACATCGATACATAAAATAAATTATGGATCTTCTCTAGCTCAACTGGTAATGCTAGCTGATATGCTACTGGCCTTATTTGTTCAATAATCTCATACGGCCCGATGAAACGCGAACGTTTCAAATCTGCATACGATTTCTAATGATCTAAAGCTTCTTTCAAATAGTCGCGAATTACTTTCACTTTCTCTTCAGTTTCTTTAACCAAATCAACCCCGTGAATCTATTTCTTGCTAAGCTCTGTCCAGTACAATTGAGTTCGACATTTGCGACCATACAAAGCTTTGTACGGTGCCATCTTTATGCTTGATTAAAAGTTGTTACTATACGCAAATTCAACCAGCGGAAAATATTTCTCCCAATTGCCTTTAAATTCCAAAACACAACATCGGAGCATATTTTCAAGAATCTGAATTACTCGCTCAGACTGTCCGCCAGTTTGCGGATGAAAAGCTGTACTAAAATTCAAGTTTGTGCCCAAAGCTTCTTGCCATTGCTTCCAAAATCGCGACGTGAACCTTGGATCTCGATCCGAAATAATCAAAACTGGTACCTCGTGAAATCTAAAAATCTCAGCAATGTACAACTCAGATAATCTATCGAGTGAAAAATCAGTACGTTCCTGGATGAAATGTGCTAATTTTGTTAATCGATCAACGACAACCCAAATGGCATCTTTCTTTTCCGGAGACAAAGGCAATCCCGATACGAAATTCATCGTAACTCTGTCCCATTTCCGCTACGGTATCATCACAGGTTGAAGTAAACCTAAAGGTACTTGATGTTTAGCTTTAACTTGCTGACACACTAAACATCTCGTTACAAATTCAGAAATGTCTCGTTTCATACCCGACCACCAATACAACTTCTTCAAATCATTGTACATTTTGGTACTCATGAATAGATAAGTGACCATTATATGCCTCGTATAAACTTTTTTGAATCAACTCTGGATTTTTCGGTACGCAGATTCTATCTCGGAACATCAAAAAATCATCGGATCCAATTTGGTACTCTGAATCACTAGTCAACATGCATTGCACTCGTTTAGCTTGCAATTCACTATCACATTTATGAGCTTCACAAATTTCCTGAAAAAATACTAGTTTAGCTTTTAACTCAGCTAAGATCAAACCATCATCGGATAATGTCAATTATGTATTCATTGCTCTCAAAGCGAACAACAATTTTCTACTCAAAGCATCTGTGACCACATTTACTTTCCCCGAGTGATAATCAATTACTAACTCATAGTCTTTTAGTAATTTGAGCCATCTCTGTTGTTGCAAATTCAAATATTTCTAAGTTATAATATACTTTAAGCTTTTATGATCAGTAAAGATGTGACATTTTTCACCGTACAAATGATGTCTCCAAATTTTCAATGCAAATACAATCACGACCAACTCTAAATCATGCGTCGAATAATTCTTTTCGTGCGGTTTCAGTTGTTTAGAGACATAAGATACAATTTTTCCCTCTTGCATCAATACGCAACCCAAACCATTCAATGATGCATCACTGTAAATCACAAATTCTTTACTCGATTCAGGTTGAACCAACACTGGTGCCTTAGTTAATAAGGCTTTCAATTGATCGAAACTTTGTTGACATTTCTCGGACCATTCAAACTTTACATCTTTCTATAACAGTCTGGTCATCGATGTAGCAATCATTGAGAACCCTTTTACAAAGCGTCTATAATAACCAGCTAATCCTAGAAAACTTCTAACCTCGGATACATTTCTAGGTGGTTTCCAGTCAGTAACTGCAAAAATCTTGCTCAGATCAACTCAAATGTCTGCCGATACTATATGTCCAAAAAATTTGACTTTCCGGACCCAAAACTCACATTTGCTGAATTTAGCATAGAGTTGCTTATCTCTCAGGGTTTGCAACACAATCCTCAAATGCTCGGCATGCTCGGACTCATCTCGTGAATGGATCAGAATGTCGTTAATGAACACAACAAAAAAATCTATCTAAATACGGTCTAAAAATCCAATTCATCAAATCCATCAAAATGGTAGGAGCATTAGTTAGTCCAAAAGGCATAGCAAGAATTCATAGTATCTGTACCTCATTCTGAACGCAGTCTTTGGTACATCTAAGTCTTTAACTCGTAAATGATAATAACCGGACCTCAAATTAATTTTTGAAAATTCTGTTGCACCTTTCAAATGATCAAACAAATCATCTATTCTCAACAATGGATACTTATTCTTTATTGTAACCTTATTGAGCTGTCTGTAATCAATACACATTCTCATTGATCCATCTTTTTTCTTTACGAATAATACAGGTGCACCCTAGGGCAAAAAACTTGGTTGTGCAAAACCTCTATATGTTAACTCTTGCAATTGAGCTTTCAACTCTGTAACACCCCGAATTTGGGCCTAGAAGTATTGGGCCTTGAGTGGGGGTCCGTAAGGAGGTTGTATATAGGTATTTAATTGTGCAATGAAATAACACAATTAAATGTCTGCTTTGGTGGTTAATGGCCCTGAGAAGTGTTAGAGAAATCTTGGGTTCAAACATGGGCTTTAGCAAAAATTTTGGAATTAAGTGAAAAAAACCTGGATGCTTGGATGAGGGCCTTTTAAATTATTGTGGTAAATAAATGACACAAGAAAGCATGTAGTCTAGTGGTTGTGGCGTCATTAAGGTTGTATGGGAGCCTGGGTTCAAGTCTTGGCTCTTGCAATTTATTTTGTTTTTTTTAAGGGAACTTGGACTTTGGCCGTTAGACCTTATAATTAATTAGGGATAAAATATGACACAAAAAGCCTTATGGCTTAGTGGCAAGTAGCGTGTGGAGCATTTGAGGGGAGGTATGGGTTCGAATCCCATGGCAAGCAAGGAGTATTTATTTTGCTAACAGGGGGCGGCAAGAGTTGGTGTTGAATTTAAACTCTAATGTTGGAGGATCCCACATCGGAAGCTAATATAAGAGTGGTTTGGTCGGCTTTAAATAGAGGAACCATGAGGAGAGTAAAGGTACCTTTCTTGGTGATCCCTTTCATTTGTATGGCGTGCTCGTTTGGGTTGGGCATCGGCTAAGAGTGCTCGAGCATGGATTAACTCCGATCTCCTATCGTGTGTATTTCTCACTACTCTAGTCGGAGGATGGCTACTTGGGCGCGATGGGCGGAAAGGGGCGATGTGGGCCCAATGGGCTTACGGGACCAATTGGATAAGTTGTTTGATTGTGTAGTAAATATTAGACTAGGCTAGGTGAATCTCATATCTGTGGCTAGATTTGGGCTAAAAGGGCCACACGAGCATGTGGGCCCATTTGGGCCGAGAATAGGCTTTAGGCCCATTCGTATTGTTATCCTTGTTTAGAATACTTTAGTTTACTAAAATTACCGAAATACCCTTATTTTGTAAAAATACTGAAATACCCTCGATTTGTAAAATTACTGAAATACCTTCGACTTGTAAAATTACCAAAGTACCCCCAATTTACAGAATTACCGTTTTACCGCCGATTTACATAATTACCGTTTTACCTCCGATTTACATAATTATCATTTTGCCCTCGACTTACAGAATTACCGTTTTACCCTTGATTTATAGAATTACCATTTTACCCTCGATTTATAAAATTACTATTTTACCCTTGATTTATAGAATTACTATTTTACCCTCGATTTACAAAATTACTAAAATACCCTTGGTTTGTAAAATTACCAAAATACCCCTAGTTTGTAAAATTACCAAAATACCCTTGGTTTGTGAAATTACTCAAATACCCTCAATTTGTAAAATTACCAAAATACCCCTGATTTACAAAGTTACAAAAATACCCTTGACTTTCTAAAAATTATAGAATACCATTGGTTTATAAAATTACTGAAATACCCTTGGTTTGTAGATTTACCAAAACACCCTTGTAGGATGAAATGACTAAAATACACCTATTAGGTAAAAGACCGTAAAGCTCCTATAGGGTAAAGTGACCGTAATACCCCTGTATGGTAAAATGACGAATGTGCCCTTATGTTCCGTATGACTGATGTGCTTAGGATTTACATATTTTGATATTGGATTAGTTAAGTTTGAGTGACAGGTGGTGGTTATCGTAGGCGATTGATTTTGGAAACGTTTCAACTTCAACCCGTAATGTGTGTACTAACCTCGTAATAGCTTAGATTAATATTTCTTTGAGAAGTGAAATGCTAAAATACCAAGATTTCGTGAATTTGTAATGTTGCGTTTGGGTATAGATGCGATAAATACGATAAGATCGGTGTTTGGATCGATGGAATAGGTAAGAACTCAATTTTGTGCACGATGGTAAGTTGGGTCTCAATGGGCTGAAATTGGGCCCAATGGGCTTTCGAACCCATTTGGGTAGAATTGATAGAAAATGGAATTTGGAAAAGTTGCACGTTAACACGGTTAGTATTGTTGTAAAATTTGGGTTAAGTAGGCTAAATCAGCATTCGTAGGGCCCATTAGGGGTTTTGGGCCCAAAAGCCCGAATTTGATAAAGTGGGTTAAAGATCATTATTTAAACACTCAAAAATATTGATAATTGTAATGAACATGGAAAACCCTGATATTTGGTAAATTACGACAATACCCTTATAATGTGAAAAATGACTATTGTGCCCTTGTGGGCAAGTGACTGACTTAGACTGTGTGGTTGACGGATTTGATTGTGAATATATGTTGGTGATATGAATGACTTGACTGTGATTGTTTAATTCAAATATGGACATGACATTCTGCATACATGACATGTTGCATTGGGTTGGGTTTTTATATGGATGGAGGAAGTGCAAAAGGGCTTATGCCCGGCCATCGAAAAGGGCTTATGCCGGTTTATTGAAAAGGGCTTATGCCCCGCCATCGAAAAGGGCTTATGCCCTAGTTTATTAAAAAGGGCTTTGCCCGGTTTATCAAAAGGGCTTTGCCCAGCTTATTAAAGAGGCTAGGCCTCAGATATATGATAAAGCGACTATCTTGCCATGGTGTGTTGGTTGGGTGGGTTGAGTTACTCTCACATGGTGTGTTGGTTGGTACGGTGGAGAGTAGTGGATGGTGGGTTGAGTAGTCTCCCCAAATGGGCTTGCATACATTCATTGGTATTTCATGTGATATTGAAATGGGCTTACATACATTCATTGGTATTTCATGTGATATTGAAATGGGCTTGCATACATTCATTGATATTTCATGTGTTATTGAAATGGGCCTATGGGCCATACCGTTTACAATAAAGGCTTCGGCCCAGTGATATGATTTATGAAAAGGCTTTGGCCCAGTGATTTGATTTATGAAAAGGTTTCGGCCCAGTAACCGTTAAATGAAAGGCTTCGGCCCAGTATATGTCAAGACTAAATAGGGCTTTGGCCCAGATTGTACTGATATTGTGTTTTCACTGTTTGTTTGTTATTGGGATTACACACTGAGTTTTCGTAAACTCACCCTGTTTCTAACTGTGCAGGTAATCCCTAAGCTTAGATGGTTTGGAGCTGCGAGGGACTCGGAGATGGCCACACTACTGTTTTTGTTTCTTTTAATTGCAATAAGTAGCCGATTTATTTCTTTATAAGTTTTATCTTATTAATATTATTGTTTGGTTTTGGGTTGTAATAAGGCCATTTTAATTATTTTTCTGGGATTATTTTATTTTTAATAACTATAATCTGTTTGTTAATAAATGGGCTAGACTTAGGACGTGTTTTCAAAATGATAATTGTTTTCAAAATAACACCACGCCATGATTATCCGATTTATCAAAGATTTCAACTTAAATAAATTACAACTCGATTTAACCAAGTGTGGCAATGGTTGTGGGCATGTCTAGGATTGGATCCATTAGAAGAGCTTGGTACTTAAGTAGCTTTCATGACTCACCTCCTCTGTTACGGATTCCTACCTGGTGCCCAGCTCCCATTCACTTTGTTAGCTTAACAAAAGGCGGTTTTTAAAGAACTAAAACAAAACATGGGTTTTTAACTTCAATGTGGCACATCAGATTCAGCCATAACGTCTGGGCCGGGTTTGGGGTGTTACATTTAATGGTATCAGAGCCAGGTTACAAAACTCGGCTGGGGTATGGGTAGTTGAAAAATATTGTTGTTTTGTTTTTCTTTTTCCGAAATTGGGGTTTGAAAAGGGTTTTTCTAAAAATTTTGTTTTGAAATTTATCAACAAAACTTGACTTGTTTCTGGAAAGATGTTATTGGAAGTGTGGCACACCGAGTCTCCGGCACCAAATCTGTAAGTTCTCTAACTCTGTTTACTGTTATAGATTGAAATGCTATATTGAGAAACCACTATAGATAGTAGCACTATACTGAAACTCACTAGTTAAGAGTAAACTATAACGCTTGAATTTAGATTTAGTATTTATTTGGTGTGTGTTCTGGAAATGTAGAAATTTTTTGCATGTGAAATCTATCCGCTCCGATGGATAAATGTTTTGGGTGTATGTTAGTATTATTAGTATCCGAGTGCGCAGCGGAAATGTGGTGGTGTAGTCTGAAAGTGGAAAATTTCGAGGACAAAATTTCTTTAAGGGGGGTAGAATTCTAACACCCCGAATTTGGGCCTAGAAGTATTGGGTCTTAAGTGGCGGTCCGTAAGGAGCTTGTATATAGGTATTTAATTGTGCAATGAAATAACACAATTAAATGTCTACTTTGGTGGTTAATAGCCCTGAGAAGTGTTAGAGAAATCTTGGGTTCAAACATGGGCTTTAGCAAAAATTTTGGTATTAAGTGAAAAAAACCTAGATGCTTGGATGAGGGCCTTTTAAATTATTGTGGTAAATAAATGACACAAGGAAGCATGTAGTCTAATGGTTGTGGCGTCATTAAGGTTGTATGGGAGCCTGGGTTCAAGTCTTGGCTCTTGCAATTTATTTTGTTTTTTTAAGGGAACCTGGACTTTGGCCTTTAGACCTTATAATTAATTAGGGATAAAATATGACACAAAAAGCCTTGTGGCTTAGTGGCAAGTAGCGTATGGAGCATCTGAGGGGAGGCATAGGTTTGAATCCCATGGTAAGCAAGGAGTATTTATTTTGCTAACAGGGGGCGGCAAGAGTTGGTGTTGAATTTAAACTCTGATGTTGGAGGGATCCCATATCGGGAAGCTAACATAAGAGTGGTTGCGAAGCTGGCTTTAAATAGAGCGAACCATGAGGAGAGTAAAGGTACATTTCTTAGCTGATCCCTTTTGTTGTATGGCATGCTAGTTTGGGTTGGGCGTCGGCTAAGAGTGCTCAGAGCGTGGATTAACTCCAGTCTCCTATCAGGTGTGTATTTCTCACTACTCTAGCTGTAGGATGGCTACTTCGGGCCGCGATGGGCCTAAAGGGGCCATGTGGGCCCAATGGACCTACGGGACCAATTGGATAAGTTGTTTGATTGTGTAGTAAATATTAGACTAGGCTAGGTGAATCTTATATCTGTGGCTAGATTTGGGCTAAAAGGGCCACACGAGCGTGTGGGCCCATTTAGGCCGAGAATAGGCTTTAGGCCCATTCGTATTGTTATCCCTGTTTAGAATACTTTAGTTTACTAAAATTACCGAAATACCCTTAGTTTGTAAAAATACTGAAATACCCTCAATTTGTAAAATTACTGAAATACCTTCGACTTGTAAAATTACCAAAGTACCCCCAATTTACAAAATTACAGTTTTACCGCCGATTTACATAATTACCGTTTTACCCCCGATTTACATAATTATCGTTTTGCCCTCGACTTACAGAATTACCTTTTTACCCTCAATTTACAGAATTACCATTTTATCCTCGATTTATAGAATTACTATTTTACCCTTGATTTATAGAATTACTATTTTACCTCGATTTACAAAATTACTAAAATACCCTTGGTTTGTAAAATTACCAAAATACCCCTAGTTTGTAAAATTACCAAAATACCCTTGGTTTGTGAAATTATCGAAATACCCTCAATTTGTAAAATTACCAAAATACCCTTGATTTACAAAGTTACAAAAATACCCTTGACTTTCTAAAAATTATAGAAATACCATTGGTTTACAAAATTACTGAAATACCCTTGGTTTGTAGATTTACCAAAACACCCTTGTAGGATGAAATGACTAAACCCCTATTAGGTAAAAAGACCGTAAAGCCCTTGTAGGGTGAAGTGACCGTAATACCCCTGTATGGTAAAATGACGAATGTGCCCTTATGTTCCGTATGACTGATGTGCTTAGGATTTACATATATTGATATTGGATTAGTTAAGTTTGAGTGACAGGTGGTGGTTATCGTAGGCGATTGATTTTGGAAACGTTTCAACTTCAACCCGTAACAGGTGTGTACTAACTTTCGTAATAGCTTAGATTAATATTTGCTGAGAAGCCAAAATGCTAAAATACCAGTATTTTGGGAACTTGTAATGTTACGTTTGGGTATAGATGCGATAAATACGATAAGATCGGTGTTTGGATCGATGGAATAGGTAAGAACTCAATTTTGTGCACGATGGTAAGTTGGGCCTCAATGGGCTGAAATTGGGCCCAATGGGCTTTCGAACCCATTTGGGTAGAATTGATAGAAAATGGAATTTGGAAAAGTTGTGCGTTAACACGGTTAGTATTGTTGTAAAATTTGGGTTAAGTAGGCTAAATCAGCATTCGTAGGGCCCATTAGGGGTTTTGGGCCCAAAAGCCCGAATTTAATAAAGTGGGTTAAAGATCATTGTTTAAACACTCGAAAAATTGATAATTGTAATGGACATGGAAAACCCTGATATTTGGTAAATTACGACAATACCCTTATAATGTGAAAAATGACTGTTGTGCCCTTGTGGGCAAGTGACTGACTTGAACTGTGTGGTTGATGGATTTGATTGTGAATATATATTGGTGATATGAATGACTTGAATGTGATTGTTTAATTTAAATATGGGCATGACATTCTGCATACATGACATGTTGCATTGGGTTGGGTTTTTATATGGATGGAGGAAGTGCAAAAGGGCTTATGCCCTAGTTTACCGAAAAGGGCTTATGCCCCAGTTTACCTAAAAGGGCTTATGCCCCAGTTTATTAAAAAGGGCTTTGCCCTAGTTTACCGAAAAGGGCTTTGCCCCAGTTATTAAAGAGGCTAGGCCTCCAGATATATGATAAAGCAGCTATGCTGCCAGTGGTGTGTTGGTTGGGTGGGTTGAGTTACTCTCCACATGGTGTGTTGGTTGGTACGGGTGGAGAGTAGCGGATGGTGGGTTGAATAGTCTCCCCAAATGGGCTTGCATACATTCATTGGTATTTCATGTGATATTGAAATGGGCTTGCATACATTCATTGGTATTTCATGTGATATTGAAATGGGCTTGCATACATTCATTGATATTTCATGTGTTATTGAAATGGGACTATGGGCCATACTGTTTACAATAAAGGCTTCGGCCCAGTGATATGATTTATGAAAAGGCTTTGGCCCAGTGATTTGATTTATAAAAAGGCTTCGGCCCAGTAACCGTTAAATGAAAGGCTTCGGCCTAGTATATGTCAAGACTAAATAGGGCTTTGGCCCAGATTGTACTAATACTGTGTTTTCACTGTTTGTTTGTTATTGGGATTACACACTGAGTTTTCGTAAACTCACCCTGTTTCTAACTGTGCAGGTAATCCCTAAGCTTAGATGGTTTGGAGCTGCGAGGGACTCGGAGATGGCCACACTCTTGTTTACATTTCTTTTAATTGCAATAAGTAGCCGATTTATTTCTTTATAAGTTTTATCTTATTAATATTATTGTTTGGTTTTGGGTTGTAATAAGGCCATTTTAATTATTTTTCTGGGATTATTTTATTTTTAATAACTTTAATCTGTTTGTTAATAAATGGGCTAGACTTAGGACGTGTTTTCAAAATGATAATTGTTTTCAAAATAACACTACGCCACGATTATCCGATTTATCAAAGATTTCAACTTAAATAAATTACAACTCGATTTAACCAAGGGTGGCAATGGTTGTGGGCATGTCTAGGATTGGATCCATTAGAAGAGCTTGGTACTTAAGCAACCTTCATGACTCACCTCCTCTGTTACGGATTCCTACCTAGTGCCCAGCTCCCATTCACTTTGTTAGCTTAACAAAAGTCAGTTTTTAAAGAACTAAAACGAAACATGGGTTTTTAAATTCAATATGGCACATCAGATTCGGCCACAATGTCTGGACCGGGTTTGGGGTGTTACAAACTCTGTTAGAGCCATTCTGTATGGAGTTATAGATATCAGCAAAGTTCCCAGTACTAATTCAATGGCACACTCAACCTCTCTGACTCGTGGCAACCCAGACAATTCTTCTAGAAATACATCCGGATACTCACAAACTACAGGTACCGATTCAATCTTCTTTTCAGACACTTTGGTATCTAAAATTGTAACACCATCTAACCCTAAACCGTCACCCGAATAGGGTTACGAGGCATTACTGGACTTATACACTAGCATTTATACAAAACTAAGTCATAAATTTTCATTTCAAACCAGAACTTTTCAAGTTTCACCATAAAGTCCCTAATATGGGCCTACGGGGCCCATTACATGCTTTAGAAGTGATTTGGAACTAAACCGATAACTTTCAAAAACTTTGAAAAAAGTTTCTTGAAGTTAGGGGCACACGCCCGTGTGGCCAGCCCATTTGGCTCCTATGGCCGTGTGGCCAGCCCATGGGCAATTCTGACTTGCAATTTCTTAAGCATTAAAGGGGCACACGGCCTGGGCACACGCCCATGTGGCTAGGCCGTGTGCTTAACTGATTTTTCATCATTTTTAAGCCATTTTCACACGATTTTGATACACGACCATGCTTGAAACCCGTGTCCTTCACACGACCAAGACACACGGTAGTGTCTTTTGCTCGTGTACTATCCTAAATATGCCCGTGTGCAAGCCGTGTGTCTCACACGGTTTGATCACACACCCGTGTGACATGCCGTGTGGACTCAACATGAACCTTATAATTCAAATTTACCAACTCTACAAGCCTTGAATAACAAGCAATTTAAAATCCAATCTTTCAATCAGTCCAAACATGATTAAAACATCTAATACACATTAATTCTACTAGTATAATAATCTAACATATGTATTTCAACAACCATTAAACGAAACAACTTCGAAATTTATACTTAAGAACCATTCAAATTAGTTCAAAATGAACTATATAATATCATACACTTTACATTTATGAGCCAGCTATTAACATTCTTCACTAACATCTCTTATTTATAAAAATAATATCAAAACAACCTATGTACATGCCATTCCTTAAGATAAGATACATCACCAAAATTTTTGAGTTTGGGAGTTGGCTTGGATGCTGAGACGTTAGTTACGTTTGTACCTAACCATTAACCTGCGCACAGAAACAACCGTACACTGAGTATACACTCAGTGGTATTTCTATAAACCAATACTTAACATGCATTTAAAGCATAACATAAATTCTGTCAACAAGAACTTTATAATCTTTCATTCAATTATTTTTATATTATAGTAGCATTTATCAATAGAATCATAATCAGTAAGAAAATGCAATTTCAGTCAGTATCTTTTAGTGTTCAGTACTGTAGTTTACCCCTATTAACATAACTCAAACCTGAACAGGTACGAGGATCCAACCCATACAACAGTAAAGCACATAGTGCTTCATCGATCGAAGTCGAAAAATAACAGTAACAGTAACAGTAACAGTATCGGTAATAGTATGGTACACAGAGTACCTCATCAGACTTAATCTGGAACAGTAACTGTAACAACAATAGTATGGCACACAAAGTGCTTTGTCAACACAAAGTTGAATATCCCTAAACACTTCCAATCCTATAGCATGCCAATTATATCTAACTAGCTCGACACTGTTAATAGGGATTTCAATTTCTTTTAAATTTTAACGTTCACATTTTAAAACAGTACAGTACGATAACAATACTTACCTCATTTTCATTTTTCATACAACTTAAATAATAGATACAATAAACAATTATTAAGCTCGGTTTATAGAAATACAAACTGTAATCCTTGAGTTTATTTGTTATCTTCGTTCACTTTCTCTTTTCCCTTCTTTGATGACGTTTCTGATGCTACATTAGCTACGAAAAATATTAACATTTAAAATCATCAATACATATCATTTAATAACACACTCTTCTATTTTCCATTAACTTTTACATAAATTCCAATTTAGTCATTCCACCATAACTATTCTTTCTATTCAAAACCAATACTATATTTTCATTCTAATCCATCTTTAACAAGTTTTAACATTTAACTTCCTCCATAAAACACTAATTCTACTATTTAGTCAATTTAGTCCCTACTATAACAAAACTTATATCTCTTTTACAATTCAATCCTTCTCCGACTTCTATATTAAATTTCTATTATTTTATCTCATAATTCATCTATTTATTCAACTTAATTCAAGTAAGGCTTTGTTCCAAGATTCCAAAAACATCAAAATTACAAGAAAAGGGTCTAAATTGACTTACCAATTAAGCTTTAAACCTCAAAACCTTATTTTTCCTTTCTTTTTCTTTCCCTTTTTCTTTCTTTCTTTCCCTGTTCTATTTCGTCCCCTTTTTCTTTCTTTATTCTATTTCTTTTATTTTATTTACTTTTAATTATTATATTATATTATTATATTTTAGTTATTATTATTATATTTTACTTAAATAATAAGTTAACATATATTTATAATACATATGTATGTATTATATTTTATACACATGTAACTAATTTTTACCATACACTTGTCACTTAAGGTTTATTTACTAATTTAGTCCTTTGACTTTTCTTTAATCTATAATTAAACTTTTACACTATATTCAATCTAGTCCTTTTACTAAATTAGCTTTAATTCAAGCTAATTCACTTAACCAAAGTCTAATTAACGACACTACTAGCTTCGTAGAATTCATTTTATGGAATAATGACCCAAAAATTTGATTTTTCGATACCCGTAAACTTTGGGTCGTTACATTTCTCCTTCTCTTAATAAATTTCGTCCTCGAAATTTACCTGAAAAGAGATGGGGGTACTGTGATCTCATTGTATCCTCTGGTTCCCACGTTGCTTCTTCAATATTATGACTTCTCCACAACATTTTTACTAAAGGAACTCATTTTTTTCGTAATTCCTTTACCTCACGTGCCAGTATTTTAACTGGTTCTTCTTCATATGATAAATCTTGTCGAATTTCTATATCCTCCGTTGAAATCACATGAGAAGGATCAGATCTGTATCTTCTTAACATAGAGTATGAATTTTCTGCAATTCATGAGGTAAAGCTAAATGATATGCCACCAGTCCAATTTTTTCTATAATTTCATATGGTCTAATATATCATGGACTTAATTTACCCTTTCGACCAAATCTCAAGATTTTCTTCCAAAGAGAGACTTTAAGAAATACTTTGTCTCCAACTGAGTACTCAATGTCCCGTTGTTTCAGATCTGCGTACGATTTCTGCCTATCAAAAGCTACTTTCAATCTTTCTCGAATCTTTCTAACAGTACTTTCCATTTCTTGAATCAACTCTGGACCAACCACTTTTCTTTCATTTAATTCCGTCCAACACACTGGTGATCGACATCTCCGACCATATAGAGCTTCATACGGTGCCATTTGAATACTTCATTGGTAACTATTATTATATACAAACTCAGCTAATGGTAAATAGCGTTCCCAACCTGATTCAAAATCAATGATACAAGCTCTGAACATGTCTTTTAATATATGAATAATTAGTTTTGATTATCCATCGGTCTGTGGATAAAAAGTTGTACTAAAATGAAGTCGAGTACCGAGAGACTCATGCAACTGTTTCCAGAACCTCGATGTAAACCGAGGATCCCTGTCAAAAATCATTGATACAGAAATACCATGTAATCTTACAATTTATCGGATATAAGTTTCTGCTAACTTTTGAAGTGACCAATCCATTCTGACTGCTATAAAATGAATTGACTTTGTGAGCCGATCAACAATCACCCAAATAGCATTTTTCTTACTTGCTAACAACAGTAACCCGATTACAAAGTCCATCGTGATGCAGTCCCATTTCCATTCAAGAATATTAATAGGCTGAAGTAATCCAGTCGAAACCTAATGTTCAGCTTTAACTCGTTGACATGTTAAAAATTTAGCCACATATTCCACTATATCTCTTTTCATACCTGGTCACCAATACAGTTCCCGTAAATCACAGTACATCTTTGTTCCTCTGGGATGTAATACAAAAGAACTGTCATGTGCTTCTCGGAGTATTAACTCTTTTAACTCTGAAGTAGTTGGAATAAAAAGTCAATTCTGATATCTCAAACAATTACGTTCATCAGTGCTAAAATTTTCTATCATATCATTCTGCACCATCTTTCTCTTCTTCATTAGCTTTTCATCTTCTAACTGTGCTGTACTGATTTGATCAAACATTACTGGTTTTACTCTCAATTCAGCCAGAAGACTTCCATCATTAACAATACTGAGCTGTGCAAACATTACTCTCAATTCAGTTGCAGCCTTCCTACTTAATGCGTCAGCTACCACATTAGCTTTACCCGGATGATAGTCAATAACACAATCATAATCTTTTAAAAGTTCTATCCACTGGCGCTGTCTCAAATTCAACTCTTTTTGTGACAGAAGATCCTTGAGGCTTTTATGATCAGTGTAGATATAACACTTCTCACCATACAGATAATGTCTCCAAATCTTTAAAGTAAAAATCACAGCTGCAAATTCCAGATCATGAGTCGGATAGTTACATTTATGTGGTTTCAATTTTCGTCAAGCATAGGCAATTATCTTTCCACTTTGCATCAATACACATCCGAGACTATTTAAAAAAGCATCACTGTACATAACAACATCTTTTCCCGACTCCGGTAAAGTCAATACTGGTGCTTCTGTTAACATTTGCTTCAACATTTCAAAACTTTTCTGACATTGTTCATTCCAAACAAATGGAACATTCTTTTGTAGCAACTTTGTCATTGGTAAAGCTATTTTTGAAAATCCATTCACAAACCTTCGATAATATCTGGCCAACCCAAGAAAACTACGTACCTCTAACACATTTTTGGGAATCATCCATTAAATTATGGATTCAATCTTCTTTGGATCTATTCTAATCCCATCTGCTGATACTACATGACCAAGAAATACAACCTCCGATAACCAGAACTCACACTTGTTCAATTTCCCATACAATTGTTTCTCTAGCAATATTTGCAAAACAATTCGAAGATGCTGCTCATGTTCAATTTCAGACTTCGAATATACTAAAATATCATCAATAAAATCCACTGTGAATTGATCCAAGTATGGCTGAAAAATCCGGCTCATAAGATCCATAAAATTAGCCGGAGTATTTGTTAACCCAAATGGCATTACCAAAAATTCATAATGTCTATACAGTGTAAGGAATGCTATCTTTAGTACATCACTCTCCTTCACCTTCAATTGATAATATCCCGACCTCAAATCAACTTTTTGAAAATAGAGAATCTCCTTTTAACTGGTCAAATAAATCATCAATGCGAGGTAACGGGTATTTATTCTTGATAGTCACCTTATTCAACTGTCGATAATCAGTACACAATCGTATCGAACCATCTTTCTTTTTAACGAACAACATTAGAGCTCCTCACGGTGACATACTAGGTCGTATAAAACCTCGATCTAATAAATCTTGTAGTTGTACCTTCAGCTCCTTCAACTCAGTAGGTGACATTCGATATAGAGGTATTGACACCGGATCTGTACCTGGGTATACTTCAATTTCAAATTCAACTTCCTGATCAGGAGGTAATCCAGGCAATTCTTTAGGAAACACATCAGGAAATTCACATACAATTCAAATTTTACTGTACTGACTCTCAACTGAATCAAAATTAATAACATATGCTAAGAACAAGCATACCCTTGGTTAAGAAGCTTACTAGCTTTAATTGCTAAAATAACACGAACAGTCCCACTAGTCCGAATACCATTTACTTCAATCTGATCACCATTTTTGTTTTGAACAGTGAATTTCTCTTTATAACAGTCCAAAATTACTCCATGTTCTGACAGCCAATCCATACCCAGTATAATGTCAAAGTCGTCGAATGGCATGATCAACAGATCAACAGAAAAGATTTTATCCTGAATCATTAATGGACATCTTCGACATATCTGATTCACTAACATAGTTTGTCCCAATGGACTAGACACTTTTATCGTTATTCTAGATAATTCAGGTTTTAAATTTCCTGTCTCAACCAGTTTTGTATTAACATAGGAATATGACGATCCTGGATCTATTAAAACATAAACGGGTTCTGAATGTAATAAGAATATACCTGTCACTACAGCATGAGCATCTCCCTCATCTTGAGTTCTTACAACATATGCTCGGGCTGGAGCTCTTACTTCAGATTGCTGTGTAGCATTTTCACTAGTTCTTCCAGTACCTCATCTAGCAATTAGACCACTTCGGCCTGACCCCCGGCCTATGGAAGCAGATTCAAATCTTTGTGATATCGTTGGTGCTACCTTACCAATCTTCAGACAGTCCTTTACAAAATGATCAGTGGATCCACATCGGAAACAACCCCCAGTTAATCTTCTACACTAATCCCTACGTCTGTTCTCGCAGTGTTCATATTCTGGAATTTCAGTATTTTGATTTGGACTTTTAACACTACCAGTGGATACAGTTGTCTATTTTCTTCCACTTCTATCACCTCTTTCTGATCTAGTGTTGAGTCTCTAATTACCTTGAGATTCCTTTGACCGTTTAGGTTGTGGACTTAAACTAGCAGTTTTAGGACATTTTTCAGTTGAACGAGCAGTTTCAAATAGTAGTTCTAGGACATTTTTCAGTTGAACGAGCAGCTTCAGACTTCTTATTTTTCCCCAGTACCTGTTCAGTCATCTTAGCTCTTTCTATAATATCTGCAAATTCAGTAATTCGAAGTGGCATCAACTGTAGTCTAAATTTATCACGCAACCCTCTAAAAAATCATTTGCATCTGTCAGCTTCAGTTGGTACAAATTCAGTTGCATATCGGCATAGTCTCAAAAATTCTTATTCATAATCCACTATAGACATTTCGCCTTGTTTTAGTGTCAAAAACTCCTGTTTTCTATCTTCCATGTACATTTCCCCTTAATACTTTTTCTAAAATTCTCTTTGAAAGAACTTCCAGCTTATTTGTTCTTCTGATATACTTTGACAATTACTGTCTCCCACCATAAATATGCTTCTTCTTGCAGTAAAGAAATAAAACACGTCAGACTTTCCTGTGGGGTACATTCGAGTTGCTTCAAAATTCTCTTTGTAGTTTCCGACCAATTTTCAGCTTTTGACGAATCATCTCCCTTCAAACCCAAAAATTCAATAGCTCCATATTTACATAATTCTTTCATCGGGGCTCATCGGGTAGTAGAAGTAGTAGTCGTTACAGGTATGGTTTCCACTGCTCTTTGAAGAGCATCAGCTATTACTCTGAGTATTTCTGTATTATCTCTTTCACTAGTACCACCCCTTCCAATATTTGATGGTTGATTACCTACCGGGTTTACACTTGGAGTTATAGACTCTGATTCATTCATATCATACGGTTCATTATCTTCACTATAAATTTCTTGATTAGTTTCTTCAATTCCTTCATCAGACATCTTTAACACTATAAAATAGAAACACTTTAATCAAAATATATAATTCAGCATCCAATCCTAACTTAAATTTAATTCAACAATGGCATGTACCTCTAGACTTAATTTTGAGCTCGATGTAGTCCTAGAATCGACTAAACCTGAGTAGCTCTAATACTGCTAAATGTAACACCCCCTAACTCTAAACCTTTACCGGAATAGGGTTACGAGGCATTACCGGACTTATACACTAGCATTTATACAAAACCAAGTCATAAATTTGCATTCCAAATCAAAACTTTACAAATTTCACCATAAAGTCCCTAATATGGGCTTACGGGGCCCATTACATGCTTTAGAAGTGATTTGGAACTAAATCGGTAACATTGGAAAACTTTGAAAAAATTTTCTTGAAGTTAGGGGAACATGCCCTGTAACGTCCTGATTTTCGGATTTATTCGCGGGTTTTCAATATTTTGTAAAGATTTTAAAATTTTGTATTTGGATGTGAAATTAATATTTTGGGTAGGTAAATGGGTTTATAGAAGGCCCATGTGTTGGCCAAAACTCGGTTGAATTTTTGAATTTTTGGACTTAGGAGTTAGGGGTTCTGGCTAAGTGGCCCTTAAGTGGAGTGATGGGTAAATTGCATCACAAAAGAGCCTCTGGTAAAGTGGCTAAGTGACGCCACTAAGGAACTAAAGAGGTGGCGTGCAAGTGGTTGGGGGAAGCATGGGATCGATTCCCTGTGTTGACAAATAGATGCATTTATTTTTAAGTGCAGGAGGGGTAGTGTTGGAGTCCAGGTGGATTCTGCTAAAGGAGAGTTTGGATTAGTCCAAACGCTTGGATTAAGGAGTGATAAGGTGAGAGATTTAAGGGATTAGGAGAGAGGATAAGAGTTGGCCGAATGTTGGGAATTGAAGGGGGAAAAATCGGCAGAGGGTTATGAGGTTAGTATTTCGGCACCTAGGGTATTGAGTGGTGCCGTTCTTTTCTGCTCAAACATCACCAGGTTTTCTTTTCTCTCTTCTTCCTCTCTAGCCGAAACTACCACCTCCCTTATTCTTCTTTTTCTATTTTTTCTTCTTCAAAACCATTC
This sequence comes from Gossypium arboreum, assembly GCF_025698485.1. Classification (NCBI taxonomy): domain Eukaryota; kingdom Viridiplantae; phylum Streptophyta; class Magnoliopsida; order Malvales; family Malvaceae; genus Gossypium; species Gossypium arboreum. Next base: position 137,755,918 of record NC_069075.1, read on the forward strand.
ATCAATTCTGCTGTTCATCAATACTTTTGCCGAATCCATAAAAGCGAAATCCTGTGATCACTTTGCTTGCCGATTTCTTCAAAGCCGGTCCTTCTATGTTCTTTTGTTTTTATTAAATCTACGATTATCTTTTCTTAATCCTAGTTACCTGACAACAATTCTACTTCAAGGTCATAGCCTCATATCGTCATCTCCTTCACCACCCAAAAGTCGAAAGTACCATTGGTTTAGGGGCTTATAGCCGAAACTTCTTCAACTCTTGGATTCGGGTTTTACCATTGTTCTAGGGATAAATCTGCACCGGATTGCGTGGAAATCAAGTAGGAGTAAGGGGTAAGTACTTATCATCTCAGATCTGTTCTTATTTTACGATGTTAGGAAAAGCCGAAATCCCTAAAAATTAGGGAGGCTGTCGATTTGAGCATAAGGCTTTAAGGGTTTGTGGCGATGTTTTCTTTCGGTGATTAGAGTCTTCTTAAGCGTTGGATCAAAAGCGTGAATCATTGGAACAATCGGATTCGGAGCTAGCTATCGATTTTGGCAAAAAGGTAAGGGTTCAAAGGCTTTTTAGGAACATGGTTCGACTTTGGTTGAGCAAGTTTTGGGTTTAGTGATTACGGTTTGTAAATAAGAACTGTTCTAATCAATTGTAGAACATTGGAAGAGATCTCAGTAGCAGTCGTGGCGAAACAGGTGTGTACCGAACACCCTTCTTTAGTTCAATTCGGCCAAAGCCGAAATGCCGAAATTCCGGCATTTCATAGGCTTGTGAGTATGCGAATGCTCTCAAGACATACAGTAATTGTTAGATCTGGCACCGTAAAGTGGTAAGTAAGTTCGTGTGACGTTTTAACGTACTTCGGAAAAAAGGGTCTCGATGGGCCAAAACTGGGCCCAATGGGCTTACGGACCAATATGGGTAAAAGATGGGAAAAGTAGCATGTTAGTTAGATGGTGGAACCAAATTGCATAAAACAGCTAAAAATTACTGAAATAACGTGTGTAGTTGCGTAAGTACGGAATTACCCCTAAAGAGCATAATTATCGAAATACCCCTAGGGTTTAAATTGGCTAAACTGCATGATTGATTAATACTGTATTGTACATGATATGCTTTATTAATATCTGTTGGATGGGATTGGGGTATTGATGGAGGAAGTATTGAAAGTGGTTCATCCACGTCTTGGAGGCTTTGCCTCAACTTATCGATATTTGAGCGTTCTTTGCAATCTGTGGAGTGTAAATGGGTGGGTTGAGATATTCCCCACATGGAGTGTAGAAATTTGATGCAGGCGATGTAGCGATTGGTGGGTTGAGTAGTCTCCCAGTTGGGCTTGCATGCATTACTACTATTGTTACCTATGTTACTAAACTGGGCCTATGGGCCACACTATTATGTGAAAAGGGGCTAAGGCCTTGCTCATTGATTCGAAAGGGCTTGGTCCTTTGTGTATCGTTATCTGAATAGGGCTTAGGCCCAATGGGCTTGAGCTGATTTGGGCTTTGGATGGGTTTCTGTATGCACTAAGTTTCCCAAACTCACCCCTTCCTCTTCCATCCTTGCAGGTGAGCCCTAGTTGGTGGACTTGGAGCTGGGCGGGATTCATAATGGCCACACGTTTTCTTCAAATTCGTTCTCTTCTGGTGAACTAGATTTTCCATATTTTTTGTTTATGGTTTTGGGTTTTTGTAATAAGGCCGCTAATTATTTTTATGGTTTGGGTTGTTTCTTTATTATTTAATTCTATTATGATAAAACTGATCTATGATAACTAACGAAATAGATTAGCTCTAGGACACGTTTTCCAAAAATGTTAAGTGATTTCAAAATAACACGAATACAAGTAAGACTTCCGCTAAGCAAACGTTTTCAACCTTAATGATTTTCTTAAGATGGACATAACCAAACAGTTTTCTCAAAATTATACGAGATGTTAGAGTGTGGCAATGGCGGTGTGCATGTCTAGGATTGGATCCGAAGGGAGCTTGGTACTTAAGCAGTCCGATGGACTCACCTCCTCTCCTTCCTGGTTTCCTACCTGGTGCACAGCTTTCATTCACTTTAACCTACTTTTAAAAGTGTCTTTTACAACACCAACTAAGTTTTCCAACTAAGTAATATGGAATGTTTTGAACGCTTCGATGTGGCGCATCAGATCCAGTCATAACGTCTAGGTCGGGTTTGGGGTTTTACATGCCCGTGTGGCCAGCCCATGTGGCTCCCATGGCCATGTGGCCAGCCCATAGGCAATTCTGACTTGCAATTTCTTAAGCATCAGAGGGGCACACGGCCTGGGCACATGCCCATATGTCTAGGCCGTGTTGTAAACTGATTTTTCACCATTTTTAAGCCATTTTCACACGATTTTGACACACGACCGTGCTTGAAACCCATAACCTTCACACGACCAAGACACACGGCCGTGTCTTTTGCCCGTGTACTATCCAGACTTCACATTTAAGGATGCAGGGGAAACACGGTCTATCAATATGCCAGTGTGCAAGCCGTGTATCTCACACGGTTTGATCACACGCCCGTGTGACATGCCGTGTGGACTCAAAATGAACCTTATAATTCAAATTTACCAACCCTGCAAGCCTTGAATAACAAGCAATTTAAAATCCAATCTTACAGTCAGTCTAAACATGTTAAACACATCTAATACACATTAATTCTACTAGTATAATAATCTAACATATGTATTTCAACAACCGTTAAACCAAACAACTCCAAAATTTATACTTAGGAACTATTCAAATTAGTTCAAAATGAACTATATTATATCATACACTTTACATTTATGAGCCAACTATTAACATTCTTCACTAAATCTCTTATATATAAAAATAACATCAAAACTACCTATGTACATGCCATTCCTTAAGATAAGATACGTTACCAAAATTATTGAGTTCGAGAGTTGGCTTGGATGCTGAGACGTTAATTACATTTGTACCTAACCATTAACCTGCTCACAGAAACAACCGTACGCTGAGTATACACTCAGTGCTATTTCTATAAACCAATACTTAACATGCATTTAAAACATAACACAAATTCTGTCAACAAGAACTTTATAATCTTTCATTCAATTATCTTTATATTATAGTAGCATTTATCAATAGAATCATAACCAGTAATAAAATGCAATTTTAGTTAGTATCTTTCAGTGTTCAGTGCAGTAGTTTACCCCTAATAACATAACTCGGACCTGAACGGATACGCAGATCCAACCCACAGACTAGTAAAGCACATAGTGCTTCATCGGCTGAAACCAAAAAATAACAGTAATAGTAAAAATATCAGTAATAGTACGGTACACAGAGTACCTCATAGAAACAAATTCAGAACAGTAACAGTAACAACAATAGTATGGCACCCAAAGTGCTTTGTCGACACAAAGTCGAATATCCATGAACTCTTCCAATCCTATGGCATGCCAATTATATCTGACTAGCTCGACACTGTTAATAGGGATTTCAGTTTCTTTTAGATTTAAATGTTCACATTTTAAGATAGTACAGTAAGATAACAATACTTACCTCATTTTCATTTTTCATACAACTTAAATAATAGATACAATAAACAATTATTAAGCTCGGTTTATAGAAATACAAACCGTAATTCTTGAGTTTATTCGTTATCTTTGTTCACTTTTTTTTCCCCTTCTTTGATGACATTTCTGATGCTACGTTAGCTATGAAAAATATTAACATTTAATAACATACTCTTCTATTTTCCATTAACTTTTACATAAATTCCAATTTAGTCATTCCACCATAACTATTCTTTCTCTTCAAAACCAATCCCATATTTTCATTCTAATACATCTTTAACAAGTTTTACCATTTAACTTCTTCTATAAAACACTAATTCTACAATTTAGTCAATAGTCCCTACTATAACAAAACTTATATCTCTTTTTACAATTCAATCCTTCTCCCACTTCTAACTTGAATTTCTATTATTTTATCATCTATTTATTCAACTTAATTAACATCTAAAAGTTAACTAACTTTCTAAATTTCAACATAATTCAAGTAGGGCTTTGTTCCAAGATTCCAAAAACATCAAAATTACAAGAAAATGGACTAAATTGACTACCAATTAAGCTTCAAACCTCAGAACCCTATTTTTCTTTTCTTTTTCTTTCCCTTTTTCTTTCTTTCTTTCCCTGTTCTGTTTCGTCCCCTTTTTCTTTCTTTATTCTATTTCTTTTATTTTATTTACTTTTAATTATTATATTATATTATTATTATATTTTAGTTATTATTATTATATTTTACTTAAATAATAAGTTAACATATATTTATAATACATATGTATGTATTACATTTTATACACATGTAACTAATTTTTACCATAACTTAAGGTTTACTTACTAATTTAGTCCTTTGACTTTTCTTCAATCTATAATTAAACTTTTTCACTATATTCAATCTAGTCCTTTAACTAAATTAGCTTTAATTCAAGGTAATTCACTTAACCAAAGTCTAATTAACTACACTACTAGCTTCGTAAATATTTCTAATAAATGTTTACGAATTCATTCTGCGGAAATAATGACCCAAAAATTTGATTTTTCGATACCCGTAAATTTTGGGTCGTTACAAAAACATATGCTAGGTACACATCACAACCTTTTCTGACATATCTCTGAGCCGACATCGATGAAATCACTATTGGCAATCCACTCGACTCATCATATTTAATCTGAAGAATTTCATTATTCTGACACTTCAATTCTATAGTCTTTCATCTACAGTTTACAACGGCATCATGTAGAGTCAACCAATCCATACCCAGAATCACATCAAACTCATCAAATGGCATCAAGTCAGCTGAAAAATAGTAACCCCGAGTCATTAAAGGATAGTTGTTGCATGCTTTGTCAACTAGGACATACTTGCCTAAGGGGTTCGATACTTTAATCACAAACTCAGTAAACTCAACAGGCAAACCCCTATTCGGCACCAAATTCATATATATATATATATATATATATATATATATGAATGAGTCGATCCAGGATCAATCAATGAAATAACATTAGTGTCGTATAGAGAAAATGTACCGATAATAACATCTGGTGATTACGCATCTTCACGGGCGCGAATAGTGTAAGCTTTGGCTAGTGCTCTAGCTTCGGATCTCACAGCTGAATCCTTAGTCACACTTCTACCATTGTACACATTCCCTGTATTTCTCAGTGGTCTACCTCTCGTAGTCGTATTGCTCGATCTAACATTCTAAAATTTATCTTTTTCATTTAACTCAGGACAATTTCAGATAAAATGATATCGCGAACCACAATTGTAACAAACTCTATTATTATTTTTCATCCAAAAATCTCCAAAATGTCGTCTTCCATATTGTTGACACTCAGGTTTAATGTCTTTCACTTTGCCAACACTCGATATTGATGTAGCTGGAGCTTTAAGACTGGTGTATTGCTTTCCACGATCTCTATTGGAATATCCAGTTGAAATGGTCGATCGATTAAAATAATCTCTTGATTTCTTTGAAGAGGAATGATAAGGTTTACTCATCGATCTCTTTCTTGAATCTCTTGCCTTTGAATCAGCCTTTCTCTTTTCTTTGCTAAGTTCCTCGGCTTTGCAAGCTCTATCGACTAAAACAACAAATTCCTTCAATTCTAAAATTCCAACTAGAAGTTCAATGTCTTCGTTCAACCCATCAATGAACCACTTGCACATGATTTCTTCAGTAGAAACATACTCCCGAGTGTACTTCCTCAACAGTACAAATTCCCTTTCATATTCAGTTACAGTCATGCGACCTTGTTTCAGTTTTAAAAACTCTTTATGGCTTTGATCTAGAAACTATTGACTTATGTATTTCTTTAGGAACTTGGTCTGAAAGAACTCCCAGGTGACTCTCTCTCTCTCTTTCGGTACCACTGACACTAATGTATTCCACCACTGATACGCGGTGTCCTTCAACAGTGATATCGCACATTTTAAACATTCAACCGGCGTGCAAGAAAGTTCATCAAGAACTCTAATAGTGTTTGCAAGCCAAAACTTGTCTCTCTCAGGATCATCGTCAACATTCGCTCTGAATTCTTCAGCCCAATGTTTACGGATCTTGTCAATTGGAGGCTTCTTAGCTCGACTCGTTGAGGAGCTACGGGTATCAGTTGGGGATTAGGAAGGGGTAGAGGTTGTTGAGAAGCCAGGTTCATACGAATTGAGTGAACCACTTGTTTATTATTTGAAAGAAAGCTTCTCTAGCCTCTCCTCCCTAGCTGCTCGTTACGGGTCTAGAATCAGACGACGCCATCCCTCGAGCAGGAGCAGGCGCATTACTCTCTACCTCATTAGCTATAGCTCGATTGGGATCCATTTCTATATGAAAACACATTTTAAAATGTCAGGAGTCATTTATACTATCACAGTTTATATATGGCATGTATAGCTAGACTCTCACATATGTTGCGTTAGTCCTAGAATCGACTAAACCATAGCGCTGATACCAATAAATGTAACACTTCTTACCTGTATTCAACATCAAAATAGGGTTAAGGTGTATTACCGAACTTATCACACAATTATACATACTTTTTACATACATTTAAATCAACTCACACAATCATTATTCAATCTCAATCAATTTGTCCCTAAAATGAGCTACAAGGCCCAAACATACGTTAGGAGTGGTTTGAGACTAAATCGATATCTCAAGAAATTTTTGCAAACTTGGAAAATTTTTCTCAAAAATAGGTGACACACGCCTGTGTGACTAGGTCGTGTGTCTCACACAGCCACCAGACACGCTCGTGTCACAGGCCGTGTGGACATTCGAAATGGAAGCACATGGTCGTGTCCAAGCTCGTGTCCTACCCCGTGTAACTCTTTGACTTGGGTCACACGACCAACACACATGCCCGTGTGGCTAGCCCGTGAACCCTAAAAATGGCCACACACTCCCGTGTGCCAGGCCGTGTGCTAGGCAATGCCAAACCTGTAGGGTATACTGACTTATGCGACACGGCCAAGTCACACGCCCGTGTGTGAGGCCATGTGGACCATACTGACTTGTTTTCAAATTCAACACCAGGGGACACACGGTCGTGTACCGTGACTATTTGTCAAACACGGCTAAGACACACGCTCGTGTCTTTGCCCGTGTGAACAAAAATAGGCTATTTTCCAAGCCATTTTCCACCCAAATTGGTATACACCTTTACTTACACATATGGCACCAAAATAAAACATAATATGCATTATTTGGCCTACTTCCACTAGTATACCAACATCCATAAATCATTAATTTAACTTCCATAATGCCTATCATCAACAAGCATCACAATTTCATTCATCAATTCATAATATAAGCATTTGCACAATTATAAACACAACCAAAATATGCCAACTTCCTTGGCTAAATACAAATAAAAAATAGATATTTATAAGCCAACTCAAATAGCTACATCATTTACCCAAAGTTGACTCAAAGTCCCTATACATGCCATATACTCAAAATATAGTTTCAAAAGTACCAAAGTGATAGTAGATAGTGTAATACCCCGAAAATTTTTACAGTAAGATATTATCCTTGATATAGTAAAATAAGAAAATAAAGTGACAAAAAGGAAAATTTTGAGTTATGTTAATATTGGGAGGTATATTATGATATATTAATTCTAGAAAGGATTAAATTGTAAAAGAGAGAAAAGTTTTGTTGCACAAGAGTAAATACTCAAAATTTGAGGGGTTAAAGTGTAAATATGAAAAAGTTGAAGGACCAATAGTGTAAATATTTTAAGGGTGGAATGATCTAGAAACTAAGGAAAATGGATGAATTAGGACCAAATTGAATAGGTGAAGAACTATGAAGGATTAAATTGTAATTTTACCAAATTAAATGATGACTCAATGATGGAATTTTAAAAGATAGTAAAGGGAAAAATGGTCAATTGGAAGAGAGAGAAATCTAGAAAGTAATAATGATTCAAGAGATATTTTGATATTTTATAATTATTTAATTAGATAAATATTATTGTATTAATATTTTAATAAGATATTTTATTATTATTTTATTAGTATATAAAGAAAGAAAGATGAAGAATTCTCATCCATTTTTCCCATGCGAAACCAACGTGAGAAGAAGAAGAAGAAAAGAAGTTTTCATTTCTCTACAATTTGGTCTTTTTACCAAAAATTCACCATTTTCACTCAAAAATCAAAAGAATTTTCATAGCTACCAAGAGAGAAAAATGATAAGGAGACTATGGGAAGTTAGAATATCAAGTTGGATTCAAGAAATAGAAGCTGAAAGAGAGAGAAAATCAAGATGAAGATTGAAATCAATAGAATAAGGTAAGAACATCATGATTTCAATATATTTTTAAGTTTGATATTATTGAAAAAGCATGGGATTAATGTTAATGTAGAGTTTCCTTACATATGGTCCTATGTTCTTGATATGTTAGTGAAGAGAAAATAAGAGAAAGTGACGAGAAATAGTGTAGAAAAAGAAAATAAGGGTGTTATAAACATGGTAATTAATATCTTGCACTAAAACAGTTTTGGACAGCAACAGTAGTCTAACTTTGAAAAATCACAAAAAATTATAGAAATCTAATTATAGGATGAATAAAATATGAAATTAAAAATTATTGAGTCTGGTTTCTTATAGAAGAAATTATGTAAGAAATGGAATTTTAAATCATGAGATATAATAAATTTTGAGAGATAAGGTCAGAATGATTTTGGGTTGCCTTTTTTGACTTTGGAAAATCATAAAAAATGGAGAAAAATAATTAGGGGCTTAAATTTATATGTTTAGAATCTTGAATGAGTATAATTTCAAGATAAATAAACAGAAACATCATTCAAATTCTGTACGAGGAGATAATTAATTTTTAGTGAAGAAGGGTCAGAACTGTTAGATAGCAGAACAGGGGTAACTTTAAAGAATAAACTGTACTTATTGGCTAAACTAAAAATTATAAAAATTTTATGGTAAGAATATATATGAGTCTAGTTTCAGGGAAAATTATCGGATCTTAATTTGAAGTTCTATAGCTCCAAATATAAATAATTTAGTGACTATGACACAGATGGACAGCTTGAATATTCATAAAAGTAAATAATAAAAATTATAGATAATGTTACTTACAAGTGCGTTATATACATTAAGGATGTGGAATGGAGAGGAGGAGGAGGAAAATATATATGAATATTCAGCTAGCATGGCTAATTTGCATGTTTTAGGCTTAGGGACTAAATTGAATAAAAGTATAACTTTAGGGGGCAATTTTGTAAAAATGTCAAAAATGACCAAATTGAAGGGAATGAATTGTTTTATTATTTAAATTAATAAATTGAATGAAATTATCAATTTAAGATCGGGTGAAAATTGGAAAAATGGTAAATTACCAAAATTCCCCTGAATCTTGATATTTCTGCAATTTCGCCAGTTAAGGTTCGTGTAACTTGAATATATTCTTAAATGCTTGAAATGTATGCTATTGATGTGAATATGATTTGAATGTTCATTGTATGAAAATTGATGAAACATTGATATATTTGAAAAAAAAAAGGGAAAGAAATCCCGGTTGAATGAAAGGAAAATTCGATGGATCTCTGAAAAGGAATTGACGGTAAAAAAGGATCTAGCCTGGACGGGTGATCCTATCCTGATATAGCCCTCCTGAAGAATATGTGTAAAATGGATTTAGCACGGACAGGTAATCCAAATTAGGGTTTGAATTTAGCCTAGACTGGTAATTCAGATCCAAGCTCATTAGAGTAATTGTCGTTGCAGGGGATTTAGCCTGGACTGGTAATCCCGACAATATCTATGAGTTTATATTACAGGGGATTTAGCCTGGACTGGTAATCCCGCTGTAAGGATGAGGTTCGTAGGAGTGTGCTCTCTGAAATGAAATGTGTAAGACCATGGTTGAAAGATATCATGGCAACATGATATGAAATGTGTAAGACCATGGTTGAAAGATACCATGGCAACGTGACATGAAAAGAATAAGACCATGGTTGAGAGATACCATGGCAACATGACTGGAAATGAATAAGACCATGGTTGAAAAATACCATGGCAGCGTGATATGAAATGTGTAAGACCATTGTGAAAAATACCATGGCAACGTGACATGAAAAGAATAATACCATGGTTGAAAGATACTATGGAAACATGACAGAAAATGAGTAAGACCATAGTTGAAAGACACTATGGCATCATGTCAAAGATAAATAAGACCGTGGATGGGAGACACTATGACATCTGTTGAACAATTGATATTCAGGTAATATGTATCATGTGACAACCCGAATTAGGGCCTAATCGGAATAGTGGTTTCGTGACCACAAATCTGAGATAGAAATAATTGTTTTATAATTATTTTGGGGTTTATGATATGATTGCATGATTGTGTGAAAATTTCGTGATGAAATTCTATGCCTAAAGTGCTTAATTTGAAAGTAGGGACTAAATCGAATAAGTTGCAAAATTTGCATCCCGGAAGTTTTTAGTATGAAATTGTTTTGGAATATTAATTAGGAGGTCTTAAATAGCAATTTGACCAATTTTAAGTTCATGGACAAAATTAGGACATGGAAGGAATTTTTGAAAGTTTAGTAAGAAGGGGCATTTTGGTCATTTGGATATTAAATGAAATAAAATGGGAAAAATAACACAAAATTGATCATCATCCTCCTTAGTTGCTGCCGAATTCTCCTCTCTCCATAGCTAGGGTTTCTTCAATTTTCAAGCTCCATAGTAAGTGATTCCAAGCCCGCTTTTAATGTTCTTTACGTTTTTGAATCCCTAAGCTCGATTAAGCTTATGCTAGTAATAATTTAACCTAGGGTTCATATTTGGAAAAATACCCATAGGTGAAATTTGTGTATTTTGATGTTTTATGATAGAATATGAGGTTTTAAATTATGTTAAATAACTTGTGCTACTCGGTTTTAAGTGAAAACGAGTAAAAGCAAGATAATCGGTAAAAATACCTATTGTTCATAACTATATGATAGAGTGAGAATTTGATGTTGTTGTAGAAGAGAAAATGTTCAGCATATCATAAAATATAAGAATAAGGGCTGAAATTAAATTCGAGCCTAGGGGCAAAATTGTAATTTTGTAAAGTTAGGGGCAAAATGTAATTTTTCCATGATGTGATTTTTGGATTGAAATAAATAGTATGAGTATTAAATGAGCTAAATGTGTTATTATAGATCAAGAAAGACGCGAATTGATCTCGAGCAGGGAAGGAAAAGTTTTGGACTAAATTGCAAAATTTCCACATTTTGTACCAAAGTAAGTTTGTATGTAAATATTACAATAATTTCATGTACATTCTTATATTTCAGCCTATTATATAAATATACTAGCTGATGTTAAAATATAAATTGACTATTGGAAGAATGGAAATAAATATAGAGAGAGATCCGGTTGAACATTGAGAGATCGAATGAAATAGAGGGGCGTAGCTAGGTCACATGTATGATGCTGAGTGCACATCATGTGTACAAGAAAGCTACGAGACACCTTGTAGTAGCTAGGTCACATGTGTGATACGAGATGTATCCCATGTAGACAAGAGAGCTACGTGAAAGATAAATGTAGCTAGGTCGCATGCGTGATTCCAAGTGAAGGACACCATGTAGACAAGAGAGCTACGTGAAAGATAAATGTAGCTAGGTCGCATGCGTGATTCCAAGTGAAGGACACCATGTAGACAAGAGAGCTACGAGACAAATCGGTTAGGTCGCATGAGTGGTACTAAGTGTTCACCATGTGTACAAGAGAGTGAACTAAGCGAAGTATGATGGTGGGGCGTGTCTTTGAAACCATTAAATATCGAGGATTGATCCGAATTGTTCAACGGGATGGTTTTGTGGTGATATTATGGTTTGGACCTACACTTATGGTGAATGAAATGTGGTGAAAATGATTTGTGGTATATACATATATAAGATAAAATGAGGTTAGCATAAAGAATGTGTGAAAGAGTGAAATTAGCATTAAAACTGTTTTTAGATGGTTGCAGTGACGTGATTTTGAAAAATCACAAAAATAGGAGGAATATAATTAGAGGTTGAATGAGATGTGAAATTAAATTTTAATGAGTCTACTTTCATATAAAAGAAACAGAGCAAGCAAAGGAATTCTATATTTTGAGATATTTACAATTGTATGTGACTTGCTCAGGATGAATACGTGATCCCTGTTCCAACTTTGAAAAATCATTAAAAATTGTACAAAGCAAATTAAGAAATATAGTTTACATGCCTAAATTCCTTATTGAGACTAGTTTTAAATGAAACAGACTTCAGGGTTGTTTGAATTGTGTACTGAGAGAAATTCAATTCGTAGTGAACAGAGGTCAGATCAGTCGAGCTGTGTAACAGGGAAACTTTAACTAATAAACTGTACTAATCGGCTGAACCAAAATTATAGAAAAAATTAGCAAAAATCTTTATGAGTCTAGATTCAGGGAAATTTTACGGATTTAAATTTCGAGTTTTGTAACTCGAGTTATGATTTATTTAGTGAATATGACGCAGCAGAGACAGCTTAATCAAAGTGGAATGAATAGTGAAGTTAAAGTAGATATACTTGAATTGTTGTGTAAACATGTTAGATTCTTTAATTAGTATTTACATACTTACTTACTAAGCTATAAGCTTACTTTGTTTCTCTCTTTTGTCTTATAGTGTCCTTCGGCTTGCTCAAGAGTTAAGGATCGTGAAGATCTACCCGCACTATCATACTTTAGGGTATTTGAACTAAACGTTTTGAATTATGGCATGTATAGTAGGCTTAATTATTTTGTTACGTGTCATATTTGTCTAGGTTTAAAATATTAGTTATAGTACTCGACCAGCTACTTTGTACAAGCCATTAAAGTTGGCTAATATTGTTCAAGACATATGTTATACGATGCACTATCAAATTGGATGACATATTTATATCTCGGTTATGTTTAATGGTATGTGTTATATTCTGGTAATACCTTGTATCCTGTTCCGGCGACGGTAACGGGTAAGGGGTGTTACATATCAGATGACGAATGGTTATATGAAATGGTTGTGTGAAATGTTTACAAGAACTAGTCATATGGAAATATATGTACAAAATAGTTGTATGAAATAATTATGAAGATAGATAAACGAAATAAGTATAAGTACATGGAATATAATTTATGTTAAGTTTGATATAAACTATTATCTAATAAATATACATAAAATATATGGAAATGATGGAGCATTAAATATTGATATAATGAAATGAATGATATATACTTATGAAGAAACAATAAGAGAATGATATGTTTCTTGACATGTACATATATGATTATCTTTGATATGTTGATACAAGAAAATTATGTAGGTAAAGACAATTATTAAACTCAAGTGTGACATGTCGAGAAAATAAGTATATCAATGTTGAATTTATATGAAATATGTACTAGTATACTAATAATGTCGTTGTTTGATGCTTATACAAGTGCCAAACTATTGATTAAATGGTAATATATTTATTTATGTGATACATTGAACCGATAAATATTTAATTGAATATTTTTCTTAGGTGATCTACAAATTCTAGTAATGCCCCGAAACTCTGTTTCGATGTCAGATACTAGTTAATGGTGTTACAGATAGTGTGACGGAGCCTCTGACGATCCACGAATCTGAGCTAGCTTTGAATCACTATAAAACATAGCAAAATAAACAATGTAAGCTATACAACTTAGTAAGTTCATATGAAAAAAGATAAGCAATCTCATCAATTGTTTACCAATCAAATAATTGAAATCGATGAACAAAAATTCAATTAAGTCTCAAGGCTATCAATACGTCATTCACATAACTTACCAAAAAATTCATCAACTCCATAATTTCAATATTTGTAAGGGTTAATTATGGAGGTAGGCTATTGTAGAGTGAGTAGGTTAAACCTAAGTGCCTTTATCATCTTGACATATCAAATCAAATGGTGTGGTCTTGACATGCATAATCAAGCAAGTTCTAGAATAACAAATCAAAACTGACGCACTCATAATGAAAGTGAGCATGAAAGGAATAAAATATGCTCTAAAGGCTCAAGATCTCACAAAAATTATGGATTTTTTATGTTTAAACTTGTGAATTTCAACTCAAGATAATACCTAAATTTAGGGAAACAACTTAAAAGTTTTTAATTCTTCAAAAGTAAACTCATCATGCTTGATTCCCTAATGTCTTAAAGTTTAAACAATCAATGCATAATTGCCTATGTTTTAATTCAAGACATATCAATAAAAATAATAAATTAATTAAAATTCATTCTAATAATGATATGAGTGATTCACGTGAGAATAAGACAAAATTCAGGGATTTCTAATGATGATATGAAAGAGCCCCCCACACTTAAGATATACATTGCCCTCAATGTACAAAGATAGATATATTGATAAAAATAATCATAAGATAGGGAGAGAAGTGAAACTTCCTGAATGATGAATGAACTCCTTGAATTGGAGTGATGGAGAGTAATCGGCCAAAGCAATGATGAGAGTGGAGGAGGATACTCCGGTGGTGTTAGAGGTTCATTAATCCATAAATCCTGCGCGAAAAGAATATTATATCTGGTGGTAGCTATGTCGTGGTCAAGCAGGACATGGCAATCGTAGAGAACCTTTACCGGTGGAGTTTTTAGTTCCTATGCAATGATGAGCTTTGGAGCTCTTTATAATTGTGATAGAATCAAGAACTTTTTAGGGAATATAAAGAAGCATAATTACTCGTAATGAAATAGCCGAAATTGAAAATTGTAAAATAATAATTATAAAACCTAATAAAAATAACCTTAAAGAAAAATAAAAAGTAGTCTTAAAATAGAATAAAAGTAAAATAACAAAATAATAAATAAAAGTTTTTAAGCATCTTCATTGCTAGATGATTCGCGAGGTGGGGGTGGCGATGAGATGTGAAGGTGCTGACAAATCTGGTGAAGTGTAGCATCAATGTGATCAAAACGCTAAAAACACTGCTGCTCAAATCGTGTAAGGCGCTCAGAGATGTCAGAATATGAAGTCGCCGCATGAACTGGACGATGAGGAGGTGGTGGTTGAGTCGATGGATCCTCGTGACGTGGAGGGACATCATCAGTAATGTCCTCTAAGTCCTTCTCCTCGGTAGACTGGGCGAGACGGTACTGAGGAGGGTATGTGCCATGTCGTTTCTCGATCATCCTCATACTTAGCATGCTCAAGATGCCCTGTGGGGACATCTGGCCGATGAGAGTGAGGGAGGATGATTGTGCTACTGTATTGAGAAGCCCAAAGTGTCGAGCCAATCGAGTCACATAGGGCCCGATAGAGATGACCCCTCTCTTGTGCTGCTCCGTCTGGTGGCGAATGGCGAGGGAAATAAAGCAAGCGAGGTCAATGACGTGCCCATTTTTCATACTCTATAAGAAATAGGCGTCGTGGATGGTGACGACGCCGGTGCTCTCTCGTCTCCCTGTCAGAGTGTGAGCCAAGATGGCATGTATATACCTCAAGAATGGAGGGAGAGCCAATGCCTTGGAGCGACTAGGATCGTAGGTGGCTGAGGCAGGGACGAGGTCCCTCCAGCATTTTGAGAGGGAGTAGTGGATGTGGCGGTGGAGGGTGTTGAGTTCATTATCGTCCATAAACTCCTTCGTGTATAGCCCTAGTGCAATCCCGAACTCGAGAACGCTCAACTGGTGTACTAGACCACTAAGACAAAACGTCGTCATAATGGTCTGAAGATGGAACATCGAGCAGAGCTCCAATGTGAACTCGGGATACGTTGGATCGACGATCTCAAAGAAGAGCCCTCATGGGTTAGTCGTCAGGAGGGCTCGAACCGCATCAGCCAAATGAATCTGTTCTAATACAGCCCAGTCAATGCAGTGGCCTACACCTAGGGGTCGGGCCCGTAATATCTGATATAATTCCTCTTGGGGTCCCAAGGGAACTTGGAGGAACTGTTGCCTAATCTCCGTGGTAGGACTCGAGGATGACGCTGCTCCTTTCCTCTTCTTCGAGGTGGGAACAGCGGTCTTCTTACCACGTCAGAACGACATTGTACCTGCATTGAAAAATTGAAGTTCAACCAATATGCCCCAAGAATAGTATGGAAAATCAAGACTAAATATGAATATTTCATGAGATTTACGTACTAGAATATACAAACCAAAACAACTAAATATATCAAGTTATAGGATTATGGGAATAATGAATGAATGCATGTGGGTAAGCGTAAATTTCATGGAAACAAGGAAAAATGAAAGAGTATAGCATAATATAGTAACTAAAATGACAAAATTTTTATAAAACAAGCATGTGTATTTTAATATTCTAACCATGAATATTCATTCAAAATAGTTCAATAGAACAGAGAAATCATGAAATAAGCAACATATTTAAAAAAAGTAGAAAGAAAAGAGTAAACAAACGCAAAAGGAAGGAGCTTGAGGCGTTGGAATTGGTGTTGTAGGCAGCGCACGGGCGTGGGGGGTAGGGCGTGTGGAGTTGCAGCGGCTAGGGTTAGAGATTTTTGGGGAAGGAGATGATAAATAGTGAAGGGTTTATATAGATTTTGGGGCACATGGCCGTGGGACACGCTCGTGTGCCCTAATTTTTGCCCGTGTGTTTTGCGATTTTTAAATTTGAGCGCGTCTGACATTCGGCCCATGCCCGTGTTGCTTGGGCATGCGGGTGAACACGACTGTGTCGCACGGCCATGTCGCACAGTTGTGTCTTGCTTCGTTCGCTTCTCTCACGCCCGTGTTCGTTTTGACAGTGTTGACCATGAGTGGATGGCACGGGCGTGTCGCACGCCTGTGTTACATTCTCAGTTTCAACCACAGTTTTAAGGCACGAGCGTGAGATTTTGGCAGTTTCACCCACGGCCATGTTGCACGGTCGTGGCAACTTATCACATCCTGTGCTAGGTAAAAAATCTTGCCCTGTTTTCACATGACCTAATGCACGCTCGTGTGCCTGGCCGTTGGTCATTAGAAAGCCTGTGTTCTATGATTCGATTAGTATGTTAGATGTTAAAAACTAAAATTTAAAGAAATTAACACTGTTAGTGCTCGGGTTGCCTCCCGAGAATCTCTTATTTATAGTCTAAGCTTGACTTACATCTCTTCTGCATGGTCAAGATGGCACGAGAAGTTTACACTCCTCATTCCTGCTATCAACTTTATCAACATAAAGTTTAAGATGAGTATTGTTTACCTTAAATGTGCCAAATTTATGGTGAAGTACCTCGATTGTACCATATGGGAAAATACTAAGTATCGTAAGGGGAAGTTCTTCATTAGGTTTAGGAGTGGCAATGCGAGGATCTGTTGCATCTAGTAGTACTTTGTCTCTAACCTTAAGTTGATTTGGTAAGGTATTGAGCTCGTCCTGGCTCGGTTTCGGTTTATTAGGTATTATCATTTTCTATGTCCGCCATTCATCTAGCTCCTCAATTTGTAGCCTTCGTTCTTCATAGATAGGTCCTTTGTTGTTGTTTGAACATGGCTTATATGCGTTCTTCGTAACTATTTCCTGTACAGAGGTTTTCACCACATGATCAGTACTAGTAGAATGATTTATACAACCACCTTCAATTTTTGATGTGTTACTCAAATTACGAGCTTGAAGGGTGATTATTTTGTCTCCCACACAAAGTGTGAGTTCACCTGTACCAATATCAATAATAGTTCTAGCAGTCGCTAAAAAGGGTCGTCCTAAAATTAAAAGTGCGTTACTATCCTCTTCCATGTCTAGAACAACAAAGTCTACTGGGTATATAAATTTATCGATCTTGACAAGAACATCTTCAATGATACCCCTAGGAAATCTAATGGTTTTATCAGCCAATTGAATGCTCATCCTAGTTTGTTTGGGTTTCCCAAGATCTAGTTGTTTAAACATTTTATAAGGCATAAAATTAATGCTTGCCTCTAAGTCAGCCAATGCATTATGAACATCTAAAGTACCAATTAAATAAGGAATCGTAAAACTCCCTGGATCTTTCAATTTGTTGGCTAGCTTATTCTGTAATATGGCTGAGCAAACTGCATTCAACTCCACATGCGACGCCTCATCCAACTTACGTTTATTTGTTAAAAGCTCCTTTAAAAATTTGACTGCGTTTGGCATCTGCGAAAGAGCTTCAATAAAGGGTAAGTTAATATGTAACTCTTTTAATAATTTAAGGAATTTACTGAATTATTCTTCTGTGCGGTCTTTTCTTATCGCATTTTGGTATGGCACACGGGGTTTGTATTCTTTACTTACCGGTTTCTAGTCATTGCGGTCCACCTCACCTTTACCTTTACTTACCACAGTTTCTTGCCTCTGTTTTGGCTCAGGTGCAACTAACCCTTCCTTATCTTGAATGGTAATTGCATTGATTTGCTTCCTTGGATTAGATTCAGTGTTACTCGGCAAACTACCTTGTGGTAGTTCAGAAATCAGTTTGGCAAGTTGGCCTATCTGAGTTTCGAGCCCTTGGATTGACACTTGTTGATTCTTAAGGGTTGTCTCGGTATTCTGGAAATGATTTTCTAACACCGAGATGAATTTTGTTAACATCTCTTCAAGGTTCGGCTTCTTTTCTTGCTGGTAAAGTGGTTGTTGAAAACCCAGAGGATGTTGTGGTCTTTGATTTCCTTGACCGCCCCACGAGAAATTGGGATGGTTCCTCCAACTTGTATTATAAGTGTTACTATAAAGGTTATTTTGGGGTCTACAGTTATTGTTACCCATTTATTGGACTTGTTCCTCCTCGATGCTAGGGTTGAAGGGTTGATATTCTGTGCATGTTCCACCTCCATTCGAATCGCACCTCATCACTGGATGTACCTGAGTAGAACCACACAGACTGTCAATCTTTTTATTTAAGAGTTCTACTTGGTTAGATAGCATAGTAACCGCGTCGAGGTTGAAAACACTGGCTGCTTTTGTCAGCTTTGTCCTCATAACTTGCCATTGATAGTTATTCAGTGACATCTTCTCAATAAATTCATAAGCCACCTCAGGTGTCTTATTATTGATAGTTCCACCAGCGGCTGCGTCAATCATCTGCCGAGTCGAAGGGTTCAGGCCATTGTGAAATGTTTGGACCTGTAGCTAGAGTGGTAACCCATTGTGACGACATCTTCGCAAAAGGTCTTTGTATCTCTCCCACGCACCGTAGAGTGTTTCTAAATCCATCTGTACAAAAGAGGAGATACCATTACGTAATTTGGCTGTTTTAGCCGGCGGAAAATAATTTAATAAAAACTTTGCGATCATTTGTTCCCAAGTAGTGATTGACCCTCGTGGTAACAAGTTCAACCATTGTTTAGCCTTATTCCTCAACGAAAAAGGGAATAACCGAAGGCGAATAGCGTCATCAGAAATGCCATTGATTTTAAAAGTGCCGCAAAACTCTAAGAAATTTGCCAAGTGAAAGTTGGGATCCTCGTCCTGCAAACCATCAAACTGAACAAACTGTTGTATAATTTGAATTGTGTTAGGTTTCAGTTCAAAATTATTTGCAGCAATAGCAGGTCTAACTATACTTGACTACACCTGTAGTCCCTACAAATGTTCCTAACTCCACTAGATGACAAGTAATTGATAATGTGCTTAGTTGATATTTGTTACTATTTATTTTAGTTGGATATGAGTTGTGCTAGTTTTGGCACTTTATTGATAATTTTTTATGTAGGTACGATATTGTCCAATGTGAAAATAAGTCGAGTTGTAGGCTACATGAGAATTATAGTGGATCACAAGTTTCTGGATTTTTGGATTATTTTAATAATTATTTTATTTGAAAAAATATTTCTTTAAGGAATTAATTAGGACTAGATTTATCTCAAGGGGCAAGTAAAGACCCATATATTTTATTTTAGGATTTATTAATTTTTAGATTATTGTTGTTGTTGCAATATTGTATTGCTAAAAAAAACCTTTTTATTTCTTAAAAGGAAAAAAAATAATTAACCTTTTACGCTAAAATATATCTCATATATATACACTATAGCAAAGAGGATAAAGAAAAAGAAATAAATAATCATGTTCACATTACAGTTTTTTTTATACATGACATTCCCTATTTGAAGTATTTATTTACAAATTGGGTAAATTATTCTTAGGTAAATTACACCATTCGTCACTTAATTTTGATGCAGCTGACAAAGTAGTCACTTTGATTTCAATTCAGACACTCAGCTTTTGAAAAATAACAAAACAATCACTAACATTGTCGAAAAGTGATAAATCAATCACCCATTAACATTTTCCGTTATAGGCTTAATGGAACAGCTGACATGGCCAATTAACTTGCCATGTTGGAAACCAATTTACTGAATTAGCTGACGTGGTAGATTGACGTGAAGTTGACCCAAAATTAAGGCCTAGAATGCGGAAAAAATTTTGGCAGTGACAAAGCAATCAAAACAAATCCCTAACAGAACCAGGAAAAACCCTTTCACTAAAAATCCCTAACAGAACCTGGAAAAACCTTTTCTCTGATAGTGAAATTTGAAAGTCGACGGTGAAAACGTTGAGGCTGGCATCGAAGCAATTGCTTGGGCTAATGTCAAGAGAGATCTTATCACAGCCATTTCATCAGCACCAGTTTGGTCGAAGCTCCTGCTTGTGGCGATGTTATGAAGCTTTAAATCAAAATTAATGACAAAACAACAAAAACCAACAAAAAAAAATCAAATAGCAAGCATCCAAAATCAAACCAACAAAAAAAAAAGAACAAGAATCCCAAATTAGCCTACATCAAAAGAGAAAAGTAAAAAAAAAAACTAAAAAAGAAGAGAATCAAAAGAGAAGAAACCCACACCCATTTTAGTTTTTACGGGTTAGAGAAATCGAGCCACTATTTCAATGATCCGAGTGGTCAAGAGTCAGGGTTGGTCGAAGAAAAGCTATGGTCGAAATATGGTGGTGATCCAATGTTGGATGGCCGAGATCTGTTGAAGCATTGTTTGAAGCTTTGAGGTCTTAATTTTGGGATTTTGAAGGCCTATTGGGAAATTTGAAGTGAGATTTGAAAGAGGCAAAGATGAGTCATTTGGTGATGACGGTTGGCCAGTGAAGGCCATGAACGACGGCAACTAGAGTTAAGAAAAAAAAGAGAAAAAAGATAGGAGAATAATAGAAGAAAAAAGGGACAGAGATTCAACAGATAGTAGCAAATTGAGTGGTGGCTCCATTTCTTCTCTTCTTCTTACTACCCAACTAGGGCTATGGGGTTGTTTAAATTATAGCTAACCCTCTATTAAATGCCATGTCACTTTTTCGTTATGTCTATAATGAAAATGGTTAAAAGGACTGTTTTGCTATTCTACGAAAATTTAGTGGCTGAATTGAAACCAGAGTGATTGTTTTGTCAGCTACATCAAAGTTGAGTGACTATTGGTGTAATTTACCCATTGTGTTTTAATATTTTAAGTTACAACATGCATTTTGTTAATATTTTTAATTTTATATAATAAATATAATGTTAATTTTAAATAAATTATTTCTTTATTTTGAATTTTGTGTTAGCTTAATATTAAATATTTTAAAATTAATAGCATTAATATACCTTATTCTAAATTAGTTAAATATTTTTAAAATATTTTTAATTACATGTCCTTTTGATATATTAATGATTTTTTGAAAAATTCATTAAAAATTGTAAACAAAAAGTAATATCATAAAATATTATAAAAATAAAATACTTAATAGATTCGACATCAAACGAGAATACAAACTAATATATAATATATAGTTATATGCAAACTTGTAACGCCCCAAAGTTTGTATAATTATTTCTGTATGTTTGTGACTCAAGTGTGCATCTATTTCAGTGGTTATGTGTTCTGGGAGTGTTTCAGAAGTCTTGGGTTTATGACTTGTCTTAAGCTAAATTTTTGTTTTAATTGGATAAAGCCTTGCTTTTGTGCAGTAGGTTTAAAGTTAAAAGTTGGTAAAAATATATCAGAATGGGCCTACTGGTTTGGTGGTTAAGTTGAGTGTCAGTGTGCTTGAGGTCTAGTGTTCGAATCCCTGCGTGTGTAAAGGGGGATAAATTTTGCTATCGGTTTTGGCAGGAGTTCGAGTTAGTATGGATTCTGAGTAGTTGGGTGTAGTGGGGAGTCAGGGGTAGAGATTTTAGGAATGAATTAGGGGATGTGGGGAATCATCCGAAAATCTGAATTCTTATTTTCTATTTTGTATTTCGAAATCCCAAAATTTTTCTACCTCTTTCTTCAAACGTCAATTAACTACTCCCCTGCCAAAATTCTGTTCTATTTGCCTCTTTTGATCATTGTTTCATTTTCTCCCCCGTCGTTTCTTTTTCTTACATTTCCTTTTCCATTAACTCGTTGGTTTGTATGACGTTGGCCTACTCCATAAGTTTTGGGTTTTTGTTTAAGCATTAATGTTTTTGGACTAAGTGTTGATGAAAGATTATTTTGTTGTTTTCATTAAGCGAAGGTTAGTATCCTGTTGGTGAGCCACAGTGATTAGCGCGTTAGGAATTTCAGTTAATCAATGGTAAGTCTGTGTTAGCGCTAGTTGATTCGGTGAGTTTTTCATATTGTTATAATCTTGATTCAAGTTTTTTATATCTCTAAAATCAGAAGTGAATTACCAATTTATAGGTTCTGGAGTGATCGGGGACCGGTTTAGCATCAATCGAAACCAAGTGTGTACTCTATTGCACGGAAAATGAGGTTTTGGTGAAAGCTAAAAACCTCACTGTCAACGCCACACGGGCATGTGGTGGGCGTTGTGTCTTAACACGGGTGTGTGGTCGACGAGGCCAGGCTGTGCGCACCAGACACGGTCGTGTAATGGCTAGGTAGGCTGTGTGTGACACACGAGCTCGACCGATTTGGGCTGTGTGGGCCACACGGGCGTATGAGCCCATACGAGTAAGCCACATGAATGGGTGGATTTTGGGACAAGCCGTGTAATCCACACGGCCAAGGCCAATTTGGGTCGTGTGGTGGCCCACACAGGCAAATAACATAGGCGTCTGAGCCCGCTTTCACTAATTTGTTACCAAGGTTGTACAGGTCACCTAAGACGACTGTGAACCTACTGTAGGGTCAATAAGCTTACCTAGACCCCTAATCGAATGAAATGACTGTATGACTAATTTACATGTTATCGAGCATGATGATGGTTCACTGAACTGATATTGTATGTACTGTTACCATGTTATAGCATGTCATAAATGTATATTGCATTGCATTGGGTTGGGGGTTGACATTGTTAGAGGAAGTGTACTGAAAGGCTTCGAGCCTAATTTACTAGTAGCACAGCTGCAAGCTACCATTTAGTGCTGCATTCGGTACTACTTGGAGTGTAGGGATGGATGGGTTGATTATATCTTCACATAAAGTGTAAGGTTGGACGGAGATGGTGTGTAGAGGCTGGATGGGTAGGATTCTTGTGACTGCATATCTATTATTGCTACTAATACTGTGATGAGCTAAAGCCCTACTGCATGACTGTTATCTACTAAGATGGGCTAAAGCCCAAACTGGACTGATACTGATACTAAAAAGGGCTTAAGCCCAGACTGTGATTATCTGGTTGCTATTTGTTCATTTGTATGGGGATTACGCACTGAGTTTACTTAAACTCACCCCTTCTGCTTAATTTGTACAGGTAATCCCCAGATATAGGTGGGTCGGTACAGCGGAGGACTCAGTGGTGGCCACATGCTTTTTTTTACACTGCTTAATACCTATTTATGATTTTACTTTTATTTGGGAGTATTTTGCTGTAATTATGGCCTTTACAAATTTTAGTTTAAATTTGGGTTTTATACGGTTTTATGATTTAAATCTGCTAGTGTTAGGTAAAACTCAGGTTTTTAAACGAAATTGATGTTTTATCAAGAATACCACGAATACGTAAACTGTCTAAAAGCTTCCGCAATGAAAAACATTTTGGAAATTGAACATCGATTTGTAAAATGAACATTGTTTTGAAAACGAACGACGCGATTTGAAATTAACATAAGATAATGAAAAAAGTTAAATAGAAAAAAGGATTTAGCGACGACTTATTTTACAGAATAGCAATACTGGGTAACATTGTCAGATTCAGCCATAACGTTTAGGCCGGGTTTAGGGTGTTACATTTGGTGTTATCAGAGCTAGGTGATAAAACTCGGCTAAGGATTATGGGTTGCAAATTTTGTTTTTGAAGAATTGATTCTTAGAATGATTTGAAATGCTTTTACTGAGTATGTGGCACACTGAGTCTTCGGCGCTGATTCTGTAAGCACACTGAAATTGATATTTGCTTTAATTGAAAATGCTATAATATTCTAAAACTACTATAGGTAGTATATTGTACTGAAAACACTTTAGTTAGTGTATATTGAAACTGTAGCAAAACTGATAGAGACTGCAGTTTACGAAAATCACTCTGAAATACTAAAATTATTTACATAAAACATCTGTTAATAAATCTGTAACCATAAACTGATTCATAAAATTTGTAACAGAAATAAATTCAACTAGACAATGAGTGCACGAGGTACTCGGGGATGAGGTACAAGAGGCCATGGTAGAGGCCGTAAGGGGCTCGAGCTGAGTCCTCTTCAGTAGGTGATATGCCAAATTTAGACACTAGTGAGACACCGGTGTCGCCTATTATAAAGATTGGGTCTAGGTCTATGTCTCATGACCGAGCGGTTGGGGATGATGCACTGTCTCAGGCCATGTTGAGGATTTTAGAGAGGGTCACTGGGCCCAATACTGGAGCTAGAGGCTGTAGGTCGGTTACGGAACGACTCGGTCTAACGGAGGAGCTTTTTAAGGGTATTGCTGGAGTTGCCCCTAATGTGGCTGAGTACTAGATAGAGGCCATAGATAGGATTATGGACGATCTGGACTGCACTCCTGAGCAGAAATTAAAGGGTGGTGTATCGCTGCTACGTGATGAGGCATATCAGTGGTGGCTCATTGTTAAGGAGGGCACTCAGCCCGAATGATTGTCCTGGGAATATTTTAAGACTGCTTTCCAGGAGAAGTATGTGGGTGTCAGTTACGTAGATGCTCATCGGTGAGAGTTTTTGAATCTGACTTAGGGAGATAGATAGGTGGCCGAGTATGAGGCTGAATTTCTGAGCCTGAGCCGCTATGCACGAGGTATGGTGGTGACTGAGTACGAACGTGTGTTCACTTCGAGGATAGCCTTAAGGATAATCTGAGGGTTCTAATAATGCCACAGAAGGAGTGACACTTTGTTGCACTAGTTGATAAGGCGAAGATCACCGAGGAAGTAAAGCGCGCTGAGCGTCAAAACTGAGAGGGAGGTAAGAGCAAAAGGGATTCAAAGCCCTCGAGTTCTGTTCAGAGGCCTAAGAAAAAGGCCAGAGTTGATGGACCAATCAGAGTTGGGGCTCCTATTGCTACTACTGGACAGTCGCCATTTGCTGACTGTGGTAGACACCATCAGGGTGAATGTTGGAAAAGAACTGAAGCTTGTTTATGGTGCAGTTCATTAGAGCACCGTATTAGAGAGTGCCCGTGGAGGTCCGATCAGATGCAAGCACCGAGTACTAGTATTGGACCACTAATAAAAGTAGTTTAGCAGCCATCGAGAAGCCGTGGTCAAGCCAAAGGTGGTAATGGGTTGGGCCGTGGTCAAAGAGCACCGGGTAAAGGTGGTGGAAATACTATGGTGAGGCAGCCGGCTCTAGTTTATATTACACATCACCGAGAGGATGGAGATGCTCCAGACATCATCACAGGTACATTTTTTATTTATAATGTACCTTATACTGCACTAATAGATATAGGATCTACTCACTCCTATATAGCCTGTACTATGCCTGAGAACTTGGGTATCATGGTTGCTGCAGGGGAGGTGATTGTACTAAGTCCACTAGGGCAGTCAATAAGGGTTAACAAACTGTTTAGAGATGTTCCTCTAGAGGTTCAATGGGCTATCTTTCTGGCTGATCTGATGGAATTGTCTTTTGGAGAGTTTGATCTAATACTGGGAATGGACTGGTTAGTCAAGCACCGAGTGAGCTTAGATTGTACCACAAAAAGGGTTGTGCTGAGAATAGAGGAGGACAGCAAGGTAGTCATAATTGGGGAATGTCAGAACTACTTATCGAATGTAATTTCTACATTGAGGGTGAAAAAGTTGGTTCGTAAGGGATGTGAGGCGTATTTGGCCTACATCAGTGTTTCAAATTTTAGGGATTCTTCGGTTAAGGATATCAGGACGGTTAAAGACTTTCTAGACATTTTCCCTGAAGAGCTACCTAGGTTAACTCTGAATCATGAAGTAGAGTTTGGGATCGAGCTTCTCCCTGGTACAGCTCCAGTGGCTATCGATCCTTATCGCATGGCACCAAAAGAGCTCGTGGAGCTTAAGGCTCAGATTTAAGAGCTACTGGATCGGGGGTTCATCCGTTCAGTATGTCTCCGTAGGGAGCACCTATTCTGTTTGTGAAAAAGAAGGATAGATCTATGCGTATGTGTATTGACTACTGACAATTGAACAAGTTGACCTTAAAGAATAAGTACCACCTACCAAGGATAGATGATCTGTTCGACTAGTTCTGAGGAGCATCGGTTTTCTCTAAGATTGATCTTCGATTAGGGTATCACCATTTGAGAGTTGAGGAGACTGATGTGCATAAGATGACATTTAACACTCGTTATGGACACTACGAGTTCCTAGTAATGCCATTTGGACTGACGAATGCACTGGTAGCTTTTATGGATTTGATGAATCAAGTGTTCCAGCCCTAATTGGATCTGTTCATAGTGGTATTTATTGACGACATACTGGTGTATTCGAGGACTGAGGATGAGCAAGATGAACATCTCAGAGTGGTTCTATAGTTTTTACGAAAGAAACAATTGTATTCCAAGTTTAGTAAATATGAGTTCTGGTTACATGAAGTTGCATTTCTAGGACATGTGGTTTCTGCAAAGGGGATTAGAGTCGATCCTCGTAAGATTGAGGTTGTCTTGGATTGGAAGTAACCTAAGACTGTATCTGAGATTCACAGTTTTCTGGGACAGGTAGGGTATTATCGATGTTTTGTAGAGGGTTTTACATTGATTACAGCACCCTTCACTAAGCTGCTACATAAAGGTGTGCTATTTAACTAGACGGATGCGCAGCAAGAGAGCTTTGAGAAGCTCAAAATTGTGCTGACTGGGCCCCCTATTTTGATACAACCAGAGTCTGGAAAAGAGTTTACTGTTTACAGTGATGCGTCACATATCGGTTTGGGATGTGTGTTGATGCAAGAAGGTAAGCTGGTAGCGTATGTGTCTCGTCGGCTTAAGACTCACGAAGTGAATTATCCAACGCATTACTTAAAGTTGGCCGCTGTGGTATTCACACTGAAAATCTGGAGGAATTACTTGTATGGTGAAAAGTGTATCATCTACACTGATTACAAGAGCCTCAAGTACCTTCTCACTCAGAAGGAACTGAATCTTAGGCAGCGTCGATGGATTGAGCTGCTTAAAGATTATGATTGTACGATTGAATACAACCCTGGTAAGGCCAATATGGTGACCGACACACTGAGCCATAAGGTTATGACTGATTTGAGGATGATGTTTGCTCGCCTTAGTTTATTTGATGATGGAAGTCTGCTAGCTGAGTTTTAGGTTAAGCCTACATGGATTGAGTAGATTAAGGGTAAATAGTTGGAAGACGAATTTTTGGGTCTTCGTTTCCGACAGGTTGAGAGTGGGCATACTGAAGGCTTTGGATTGAATAGTGAAAGGGTGCTCTGTTTCCGTGGGATAATCTGTGTACCGAAAGACACTGAATTGAGGTAGTTGATACTGAAAGAAACGTATAGTAGCCCCTATGATATGCATCCTAGTGAAAACAAGATATACCAAGACCTTCGTGAATTATTTTGGTGTTCAGGACTTAAACGGGAGGTTACCAATTTTGTGGGAAAATGTCTAACTTGCCAGCAGGTTAAGGCTGAGCATCAGCTACCTTCAAGGTTGTTGGAGCCAGTTACGATTCCACTTTGGAAGTGAGAGTGAGTGACTATGGACTTCGTTAATGGGTTACCCCTCACACCCACTAAGAAGGATTTTGTATGGGTCATCGTGGATAGATTGACCAAGTCGGTCCATTTCATACCTGTTTGTGCTGACTGCTCTCTACAAAAGCTGGCTAAACTATATGTATCTGAGATAATGAGACTGCATGGGGTACCTGTTTCGATCATCTCTGATAAGGACCCTTGCTTCAAGTCACGATAAAGCTATAGAAAGCTCTGGGTACAAGGTTCGACTTCAGTACTGCATTCCATCCTCAGACTGATGGTCAATCTGAGAGGGTGATTCAGATACTGAAGGACATGTTGAGGAGTTGCATGGTTGATTTCTGAGGCAGTTGGGAGGATTATCTGCCGCTAGCGCAGTTTGCTTATAATAACAGCTATCAGTCTAGCATTCAGATGGCACCTTACTAGGCATTATATGGTCATAGGTGTCGTACTCCTTCATGTTGAACTGAGTTGGGTGAGCGGCGTGTTCTGGGCCCTGAACTAGTTTCTGATGCCGAGGATAAAGTTAGACTGATTCAAGATAGACTGAAAGTGGCATCTAATAGACAGAAGTCTTACGCCGACCTGAAGCATCTTGAGATTAAGTATTCTGTGAGAGACTATATTTTTCTCAAGGTCTCGCCATGGAAGAAGGTACTGAGATTTGGTTGTAAGGGCAAGTTGAGCCCTAAATTTATTGGACCCTATCGCATACTAAAACGAGTGAGATCGGTTACCTACCAGTTAGAGCTACCTCTAGAGTTGGATCGAATTCATGATGTTTTTCATGTCTCGATGTTGAGACGCTACCGCTCTGATCCAAGGCATATTGTTCCTATGGAGGAGATCGAGGTTAAGCCAGATCTAACCTTCGAGGAGAGGCCTATTCAGATATTGGAGCGTGACGTAAAAGTTCTGAAGGGGAAGTCTTTTGTATTGATTAAAGTCCTATGGCGTAACCATAGCACGGAGAAAGTTAAGTTGGAGCCTGAGGATGCTATGCGTTAGCAGTGTCCTCATCTGTTCTGCTCAGGTAAAAATTTCAAGGCCAAAATTTTTTTAAGGGGGTAGAGTTGTAACGCCCCAAAGTTTGTATAATTATTTCTGTGTGTTTCTGACTCAAGTTTGTATCTGCTTCAGTGGTTATGTGTTTTGGGAGTGTTTGAGAAGTCTTGGGTTCAAGACTTGTCTTAAGCTAAATTTTTGTTTTAATTGGATAAAGCCTTGCTTTGTGTAGGAGGTTTAAAGTTAAAAGTTGCTAAAAATATGTCAGAATAGGCCTGCTGGTCTAGTGGTTAAGTAGAGTGTCAATGTGCTTGAGGTCTGGTGTTCGAATCCCTGCGTGTGCAAAAGAGGATATATTTTGCTATCAGTTTTGGCAAGAGCTCGAGTTAGTATGGATTCTAAGTAGTTGGGTGTAGTAAGGAGTCAGGGGGAGAGATTTTAGAAGTGAATTAGGGGATGTGCATAATCATCCAAAAATATGAATTCTTATTTTCTATTTTGTATTTCGAAATCCCCAAATTTTTCTCCCTCATTCTTCTAACGTCAATTCACTACTCCCCTGCTGAAATTCTGCTTCATTTGCCTTTTTTGATCATTGTTTCGTTTTCTGCCCCATAACTTCTTTTTCCTTTGTTTCCTTTTCCATTAACTCGTTGGATTGTACGACGTCGGCGTGCTCGTTAAGTTTTGGGTTTTTTTCTTAAGCATTGATGTTTTTGGACTAAGTGTTGATGAAGGATTTTTTTTTCGTTAGGCAAAGGTCAATAACCTGTTGGTGCGCCACAGCGATTAGAGCGTTAGGAATTTCGATTAATTGACGATAAGTGCGTGTTAGCGCTAGTTGATTCGGTGAGTTTTTCATAGTGTTATAATCTCGATTCAAGTTTCGTATATCTCTAAAATCAAAAGTGGATTACCGGTTTCTAAGTTCTAGAGTGCTCGGGGACCGATTTAGCATCAATCAAAACCAGGTGTGTACTCGATTGCACAGAAAACAAGGTTTTAGTAAAACCTGAAAACCTCACTGTCGATGCCACATGGGCGTGTAGACACCCGTATGGTAGGTTGTGTGCCCTAACACGAGCGTGAGATCGACGAGGTCAGGCCGTGTGCACCAGACACAGCCATGTGATGGCCAGGTAGGCCGTGTGTGACACACAGGCTTGACCGATTTGGGCAGTGTGGGCCACACGGGCATGTTGGCCCACACGGGAGTGTGGATTCTGGGCCAGGCCTTGTGATCCACATAGCCAAGGCCAATTTGGGTCAACGGGTGGGCCCACATGGGCAGACAACATGGGCGTATGAGCCCATTTTCACTAATTTGTTGCCAAGGTTGCACGAGTCACCTAAGACGATTGTGAACCTACTGTAGGGTCAATAAGCTTACTAAACCCCTAATCGAATGAAATGATTGTATGACTAATTTATATGTTATTGAGCATGATGATGGTTAACTAAACTAATATTGTATGTACTGTTACCATGTTATAGCATGTCATAAATGTATATTGCATTGCATTGGGTTGGGGTTGATATTGTTGAAGGAAGTGTACTGAAAGGCTTCGAGCCTAATTTACTGGCAGCACAGCTGCAAACTACCGTTTAATGCTGTATTTGGTACTACTTGGAGTGTAAGGATGGGTGGGTTTATTATATCCCCACATGGAGTGTAGGGTTGGACGGAGATAGTGTGCAGAGGCTGGATGGGTAGGATTCTTATGACTTCATATCTGTTACTGCTATTGATACTGTGATAGGCTAAAGCCCTATTGCATGACTGTTATCTACTGAGATAAGCTAAGGCCACTGGATTGATACTGATACTAAAATAGGCTTAAGCCCAGACTGTGATTATCTGGTTGTTGTCTATTCATTTGTATAGGGATTACACACTGAGTTTACGTAAACTCACCCCTTCTATTTAATCTATACAAGTAATCCTCAGATATAGGCTGGTCGGTGCAGTAGAAGACTCAGTGGTGGCCACATGATTTCTTTTACACTGTTTAATACCTATTTATGATTTTACTTTTATTTGGGAGTATTTTCTATAATTATGGCCTTTACGGATTTTGGTTTAAATTTGGGTCTTATACGGTTTTATGATTTAAATCTGCTAGTGTTAGGTAAAACTTGAGTTTTCAAATGAAATTGATGTTTTATCAAAAATACCATGAATATGCAAACTGTTTAAAAGCTTCCGCAATGAAAAACATTTTGGAAATTCAACATTGATTTGTAAAATGAATATTGTTTTGAAAATGAACGACACGATTTGAAATTAACATAAGATAATGAAAAAAAAGTAAAATAGGAAAAGGGATTTAGCAACAACTTATTTTACCAAATAGCACTACTAGGTAACATCGTAAGATTCGGCCATAACGTCTAGGACAAGTTTGGGTTGTTACAAAACTAATTTTGACCCATTAACTAAAATTACAATTGATGCTTCACAAATCAATAAAAATTTGAACCATTATTAATTGAGGTGTCTAAAATTAATGATCTAGATTTGCTTAACCATATATGTCTTTTTTGTTTTTGGACATAATTATAACCAAATATGTGATTTTGGATTCATAACCATTTATGTTATTTTGGACAACTCACTAATAATATTTTCATACATATACAATTAAATGTTATAAATTTTAAAAAAGTTACCAAATAACTATTAAAAAACAGGAGAGAATGATTGGAAAAACAAAAAAAATTGATTTATCTTCGATTAATACACCTTATTCTAAATTAGTTAAATATTTTTAAATAAATTTTGTAATTACATTTCCTTTTCAATTTATTTCAAAAAATCATTAAAAGTTGTAAACAAAAATTAATATTACAAAAAAAAGTTACAAAAGTAATATACACAACTTATTCAAAGTCGCACGAGAATACAAATTAATATATAGTATATAGTAATAGACCAACTAATTTTACCCATTAATTAAAATTAAAATTAATATTTCACAAAACAATAAAAATTTGAACCAGTTTTAATTGAGGTGTCTAAAATTAATGACCCATATTTTCTTAACCATATATGTGTTTTTTTTGACATATTCATAACCAAATATGTGATTTTGAGTTCATACCATATATGTGATTTTGGACAACTCAGCTAAAAATATTTCCATACGTAGCCAATTAACGTTACAAACTAAACAAAGCTAAGTATTAATCTTAAATCTTAATTACTAGGTTTGAATTTTTTATGATTTGTTTAATTTTGCATTTAATTTGTCAAATACAATTTGATATATGTTGTTTAATTTAGGTTTTAGTATTAATTTGATGAAAATTAATTGCTAATATTATTAACTAAATTATTAATTTTCATCAAATCAACTTTAAAATCGACATTAAACACTAAAATTAACACGGGTACCTTCAGGTACCAAAATATATTACTTTTGTCAAATATAAGTACCACATTAGACCAAAAAATAACATAAATACCAAATTTAAAACAAAAAGTGTCAAACTTAGGTACTAAATTATGCATTAGGCCTTTTATGAATTACAAGCAATTCTACGAACCGCAATAATAATTAATTTGTATTTTAACCCTATAAATTATATAAATTTTGCAATTCGTTTACACGCATTTTATTTACAAGTAATTCTACAAACTACAATAATAATTAATTTGTATTTGAACCCTATAAATTATATAAATTCTGCAATTCATTTGCACAAACACGTGTAATTTTAAGAACTACGAATGAATGAATGACCACAATAATTTCTATTTTAATCCTATAAATTAAATAAACTATAAGATTGACATCCGTAAAACACGTGAAATATTAAGAACCACATCAGAATAAAAGAAGATGATGTTTGTATTTGAACTCTAAAAATCAAATCAATTATATCATCGATCTTCACAAACACGTGTAATATTGAGAACTACATATGAATAAATGACCACAATAATTTATATTTGAATCTCGTAAATTAAATAAATTATAATACTTAAAAAAACAAAAAATTGAGGGGACCCAAGCTAAATTTAAAAAAAAAGGTAGGTAACATGTGAAACTTGCCATACATAGCAAACACCTAACAGACCTGACGTTTCATTTCTTCTATAAAAACAAGGGTTTTTATCCCAATATGCTTTACTCCACTACTCACACAAGCCTTAGCTTCTCTCTCTTCTCTTGTTTTTCATCCATGAGTGAGATACTAGCCAATAGCAAGGAGGAGAATTCTCCTCAAGAGCAGCAACAACACTCAAAAGCAAACCACATGCCTAGGGCTAACCTTAACGTGCTCCCTCCACACCCCCGATTCCCTATCAATAGGTATATTATATACATATACATATCCTTTTTTCTTCATATATTCAACAAACAAAAGCAAGGAGATAATAACATTGTATTTAGGCTTTCAAAAACATTAATATAACGTTGTGTAACCTCTTGGCTGTAGGCCTAGTGAAGTTATACATATATATTTGCTTTTTTTTTAAAAGAAGCTCTTTTTAGTTCTGTTTTTTTTTTTTATGTGGATGTTTTATGATGAGAACAACAAGGATGACAGTGATATTGGACTTGAAAGTGATGGATATTTTGAAGAACAAGATTTTGAAGACAAAAAAGAAGAAGAGGTGGTGGATGATTTTTTGAATAATAAGTCTATCAATTCAAGAATCATCTCTTTCCTATAAAAAAATTAAATAGATATTATTTTAACTATGGTTTTACATTGTTCCATTTATGTGAAACAGAAGATCAAGCAGTTGAAATTTCGAGTCGTTTTAGCTCAGGAACTAGCCAATATGATGAATTGGTTCATCTCGCAGCCCAACCAAATCTACTATTTACCCTTTATAAGATTAATATTTCATACATCAATGATTTCGACTATTAGTGAACCAAATGAAAACACATCATCAAAAAATAAATTTAAAATATTTGATAGCATATTATCATCCGGTTCACTAGTGAGTAATTAAACATTAATCTTGATTGTAATTCTTAATTTATTTTCAAGTTCTAACTATATATTTGTTTCCTTTTCCTTTTGGCTCCTTATTTTTGCCTACTTGTTACACCTCTCAACAGTGAGATGCAGGTAATATATTTGAATCCAAATATTTTGTTGGCGAAAAAAAGAAAAATGTTTTAACTGAAAATCCTTTTCGTTTATCTCAGGAGCTTCAACCTCAAGTCTTTCTAATTGGTTTAGAGAATGAAAAGCTGAAGAAGAAAATTCGTCAGTTAGTCCTTTAACCCTAACCCTCTTTATATTACTTGTACTCTACACTAGAGAGATCCAGCCGCCACCTTTTGATATATATTTGCTTTCATTTGATCCTGTAATTGATTGATATTACCTGGTGATGCATGTTTGCCAATGATAGAAACAGGTTAACTCATAATTGGTTAAACCCATAATAGATAACTTGTGAGCATGATAGGCGATTTGGAAGATGGACTTGAACAGCACATTGATGTTCTCCTATAAGTTCTAGCAATAAAATAAGGCAAAACAAGTTGTTCCTTTT
This sequence comes from Gossypium arboreum, assembly GCF_025698485.1. Lineage (NCBI taxonomy): Eukaryota > Viridiplantae > Streptophyta > Magnoliopsida > Malvales > Malvaceae > Gossypium > Gossypium arboreum. The sequence continues at coordinate 137,790,509 of NC_069075.1, forward strand.
TAGTCCTTTTGTTTGGGGTTAATTAATGTTTTTGTTTGGTTGGGTGTTTCTTTAGTGAGGTTTCTGATCATTTTGTCTTTCTTTTGCTTTCTTTCTGGGTTTAAAGTCTTTTGTATGTCTGCTTTGATGAGCTTTCATGATTTTGTCTTTGTTTTGCTTTGTTTTCGAGTCTTAATGTCTTTTGTAAGAGACTAATATTTATGAATAAAAAGTCATCCATCGAGTCAATATTTCTATTATTTTTCTAAGCCATATTTTTAAACTAATCCATCTATCTTAAAGGGTATCATGGTTATTAAGCAATAATATAACCATATAAACCCATCAAAGGAAACCCATAATTATAAAATCTCAAACTCCTATAACATATCGCATTATCCAACAAAAATTCAAAAATTATCCTTAAAATATAATTAGAAGTTCAAAATAATATAATCCATACTTTTCTAATAAAGTAAAAAATGTTTAGTAGAAACAGAAAAAGAAGCCTTCTCTAATATAATCCTTCGTCAAGTTATGTTGTAACTTGTGCTGTAGCTTTTGATCATGTTTGGGTTTTATGTGCAAAGGACTAAATTGCATAAGGTACAAAATTAGAGTTCTATAGGAAAAATGTGTCAAATTGCTATGAATTTTGTATATGAGTGGCCTTAAATAGTAATTATACCATTAATATAATTAGTGGAAAAATATGGGCATTAAATTAAGTGATTTGGATGTTAATTAATAAGGCTAAAAATGTAAATCAACATAACAAGTTAATTAAAATATAGAAAAAGGAAGTGTCATCTTCCCAAATGAAGATGACCGCCGAAATTAGGGCATAAGGAATCCATAACCAAGCTTAAAGATTCGGCCATCTCTCTCTTTGTGCATGTAAGTGATTTTTGTCTCGTTTTTAATGATTTTTATGTTTTTAGAGTCGTTGTAGCTTAATCTAGCTAGCCTAATGGCTAATTTGTAAAATTGTTAAAAGGTTAGGATTTTACTATGAATGTATTGGTTTTTTGCGATGTTTTATGGAAGAAAATAAATCTTTTGTTGTTAGTTAAACGACTTTTGTAAAGTGAATTTTGATGAAAAAGTCAATTAAGAGTTAAATTGAAAATTGTGTAATGTTCATGGTAAATTTTGAAATTTATGAAAAATGTGAGCTACTAAGGACTTAAGTGAAATTCAGCTAGCTTGGGTTAGCCTTAAATTTGCATGAATTTCATTTCATAAACCTAGAGACTAAATTGTAGTTAATTCAAAATTATAGGGGCAAAGGAGTAATTTTTCTAAAATATGATTTTTGGATTGAATTGAATAGAATGATTATTGAATGGGATGAATTTGATTATTTAGATCCAGATAAGCATCGTACGAATTTAGATCAGGGAAAGGAAAATGTGTCAGACTAGTTGATCGTATATCTTCGTTTGTGATCGAGGTAAATTAGTACGTTTAATTAGCATTTTAATATATTTAATTTAAATACTATTTTTTCGTATTATCATATTATGTTTCTACGAAAATATCCAATGAATTTTCAACGACTTTCGGATCCCATTTGAACCTTAGGAATATATAGGATACAAATGACATGTCATTAGGGTTACCGTATTTTGGGTGCTAGTCCTAAACGTCCTACTAGTGGCTGAGCTCTGGCATTGTTGCAGATACTTGACAGCTTGTGTGAACAGCATCATGTAGCTACGTTCCGATTGACATCTTGTGTGAGTAAACCCATTTATGGCTTGAGAGTGAGCAACTATGTATGAAAAGAGAAAGAAATGGTTTCGACCATATGTTAGCACACAGTGTGTGAGATTCCCGAGTATCCGATATTATTCTAAGTGGTTCAACGGGTATACAAAAGGAAGGAATGATAGATATTTCGATTAGTAATGTTATGAAAGCATGAAAAGGTATGAATTGTTGATGCTTAAAGTATGCATAGCCATGTTCATGAAAGTATGAATGCTTATATGCTACGTACATGAAAGCTATTATGTTATGTGTTAAGTTTTCTAAGTGATGTGTTTATCACTAACTTGAATTGTTGTTGATGCTTAGGTTTGTGCCAAGCTATGTTGGATTAGTTCATAAATTGCTTTTAAGCTTATATATTGAAATGGTAAGCATTGTTTATGATTTACGAACTTACTAAGCATTATATGCTTACTTTGTGTTATTTCTCTCATGTTTTTAGATAATCGGAAGCTTGTTTGGGTTGGAAACTTGTCGAAGATCCATCACATTATCCATCGGTTATATCGGTAAATTTTGATGATTTTGAGTCATGGTTATAATGGCATGAATAGGTGTCTTTGTTTGATGAAATTAGTCATTATATTTGGCTTGTAAATATGCTATTTTAAGTGATGAAATAGTTGTTATGTTGTCATGTATGCATGTTACTTTATTGGTTGTTAGTTTGGTATCTAAGTACTTAAATGATGGTAGTTGAAATGATGAATATAAAGGTGTGCTATGAAATGTTGGTTTGGTATGGAATGAGATAGTGCATTGAGTTGTTAAATGGCTAGTTTTGGTAGCTTTGGATGTGGTTGACATATGGTCAAGTTGCTAAGGTATTGTTTGAGTTGTGTGAATGGTCATATCGGTGGTTATGAGTATGAAAATGGTATTTGAACATTATGGTAAATGTAGTATATAGGTTGTTCAATTGGTTGATTGATTTATGGCTAAATTTAGCAAATGTTTAATCAAGTTTGATTGTTGTGTTTGAGGTGCCTTTAAAGCATATTGGTTGTATGGATATTTGATGTTCTAACATGTTTATGCATGTTTTAGGTGTATCTTGAATGCATGAAAATAGGTGCTTGGTTGTTGTAAGTGACTAGGCTTTGGGTGAGAAAAATGGCTTGGAAATGGCCTATTTTTTTGTCCACACAACCAAAGACATGGGCGTGTGTCTCAGCCGTGTGTTCCCTATAGCTTATAAAGTGTTGCAAGTCAGGCAGTTACACGGTCTAGCATAAGGTCGTGTGAGGCCATTTCGAGAGGTACACGGCCTGGCACATGGGCATGTGGCTTTGTCGTGTGACCCAAGTCAGAGAGTTACACAAGCATAAACACGGGTTGGGACACGACCATATGTTCCTACTTCGAATGTCCACACGGCCTGAGTCATAGGCGTGTGTCTTAACCGTGTGAGTCACACAGCCATGTGACCCCTGGAGTATGAAAGTTTTGAACTTTTTTCCAAAAATTCTGTATGTTCCTGATTTAGTCTCAATTTGTTTCTAAAGTGTTTTTAGGGTCTCGAAGGCTCGTATATGGGACTATATGTTTGAGTTTGAATAATTTTTTTATGATTTATGTTATGTTTTGAACAAGTTGAATAATTGTTTGTTGTGATATGTAAATTTTCAGTAATACTTCGAAGCCCTATTCCGGCGACGGATATGGGCTAGGGGTGTTACAATCTTAATTTTAATGTTTATCATAATTGGATCTTATAGAACTTAGGCTTAGTTTGGCAATACTTCTCAAAAATACTTTTGGAAAAAAATGCATTTGGCTACTTTTTGGCTTGGGAGAAGCATTTTTTCTCTTAAAAAGTAACTTATTTAAGAATGTTTTTCTCTCAAAAGCGCTTTTTGTCCCAAAAGTAGTAGTTATAGGAGGGTAGAAGGAAAGAATGAAGAAATTACAGTAGAGAATTCTTCAATGTTGGGATAAAAATATTATCACTTATCCTATTAATTGTTTATGTATGGTCAACTTGCATCAAGGGGCCAAAATTGCACAAAAGAGTCGCACAAATGGCCATAGTAAAGCAATAACATCAAGATGTTTAAGATTATGAGATTGAGGACAAGAATAACTATTAGTTTTTCATGCAAATGGTAGCACATGGGAAAAGGGGTCACTGTTGTAAAAGTAAAGCTTTTACATATATGAAGGGGAATCCCAATTTGCAACTTGTCAAAAGCCAATTTTGTCATTTCCACAAGCCAAGAAGAGAACAAAATTCAGTGTAACTTTTGGTGCCCTCTCCAATCATTTTTCAACCGTGAATTTACACTTTACAGAAATTTACCTTGCTCTTTATCATGTTAGTATTGCTCCAGTTAGAAAGAAAGATTGAAGAGCAAATTCTTTGAACTTTTTCCCTTCAACCAATTGTGCTTTTTTCTAAGAAAATTTCTTTGTTGGGTATCAAGTTTGATGTAAAAATATTTTGCTATTATTTTTTTCCATATACCATCAACGTTTTTTTTGCTCATAAAGTGACATTTGAAAGATAACATCAAACAGTCTAGGTTTGATTGCCAACATCTTAAATTGTTTTCTTTCTGCCCAAAATTTACAACAATCATTCTACCAAAATAATTGTCAAATAAACCTGGAGATTACATGCAGAGCTTATTATTTATTTTCTAACTTAATTTCTATTTTCTAACTTAGCCCTCCTTTGCCTGTAAATTGTTCATTAATGAGAACTAAGGAATCGAATCAAGAGAAGAGAATATTATTAACAAAGGAACTTAAGTTTCAGAATACAAAGCATAGCATCTTATAATACAAAGTATTAATGGTTAACTAATTATAATTACCATAACTACCAAGCTCTAACTACTAACAGCTAACTACCACAACTATTTCCATTCCTTAACATGCCTCCATCTTCTTGACCTCTGCTGAATTTTGTAACTACTTTAAGACATGATCTAAATTTTGTAAAAAAAAGGAGCTGACAAGGGTTTTGTGAACACATCTGCAACCTGTTCTAGTGTTGGAATATGCCCTATACTAAGCTTTCCAACTGCAATCTTTTCTCTAACAAAGAAGAGGTCTGACTCAACGTGTTTAAACTTTGGATTTGTAGACACAGTAGCTGCACCAGAGTTATCGCACCATACTATAAATTTTCTTGAGGTTGAAAGATGTAGTTCAGACAAAAGAGACTCAAGCCAAATGATTTGTAACACCCCTTACCCGTATTCATAGTCAGAATAGAGTTATGAGGTATTACCGATCAATTCACATCATTTAACATACATAACCCATACATTTATGCATTCATACTCAAATACCACTCAATCATATTCACATTATCCTTTATAAGGGCCTACGAGGCTTAAACATGCTTTAGAAGTGGTTTGGGAGTAAACTGATAACATATGATAATTTCAAAACTTAGAAATTTTTTAAACATACAAGGGTCACACGCCTATGTGAATAGGCCATGTGCCTCACACGGTTAGTAGACATGCCCATGTCTTAAGCCGTGTGAAAACAGGGCATACATACTGACTTGCATCACACGGCCGAGGACACGCCCGTGTGCCAAGCCATGTGAAAATTGGACAGTATACTGACTTGGGTCACATAGCCAACCACACATCCGTGTGTCCAGCCCATGTGCCATTCGAAATGGCCACACAAGTCGGTGTGCTAGGCTGTGTGCTGTTTAGGGGGTATACTGACTTATACTACACGGCTAGTCACACGCCCGTGTGTGAGACCGTGTGGAGCATACTGACTTCAATTCAATTTCAACACCAGGGGACACACGGCCGTGTAACCTAACTACGTGTCGCACACGACTGAGACACATGCCTGTGTCTTTGCCCGTGTGGACAAAAATAGGCCATTTGTAAAGCCAATTTTCCACCCTTTTTGCACCTAAGTAACCTCAATTGTTATCATTTTGAAACACAAATATATAGCCAAAATTCATCAACCAATACACAATCATACCAAATCCATTTCAATCATTTTAATACTCAATTAAATGTCATTTATCTATTCAAATACCAAACAATTTAACTTGCTTTACTAAGCATAATTCACATGTATAATTCATCTAACTAATCTAATCCATTCCAAACATACATCTTCCATTCAACTTTAATCATTCAATATAGATCAATTACCAAATCAAATAATACCATTTGCATATTTAGAAACATCATTAAGTTCACCATCACAAGCCAACTCAATTGGCCAAAAAAACATATTTATCTAATATACCAAAATGATACAAGCCTATACATCCCATATACCATATATACATAACTTCAAAAGTACCAAAATAGATGATCGATAGTGCGATGAAGTCTCTGACGATTCCCGAATCCGAGCTAGCTTCGTAGAACTATAAAACATTAAAAATTAAATAAAGTAAGCTTTACAGCTTAGTAAGTTCATATGTGAACATGAAATAATCACAACATTCATATAGCAATTCAAAATAGATAATATCATCGACATCTAAAACATCAATTCATGAGCTAACATAAAATTTGTTCATATCCTTATTCATGAGTTCTTAACTTCATCTATCTCAATACTTGAATAGTTTTTCATACATACCTGTACCGATACCTTTCTATTTCTTATCAATACTCTTATCAAACCGCTTCAGTTTATAAGTGCTTACGATACAAATTCATTGATTTTCCAATGCCATAATCCAACTATGGTCTTTCACATATATTGCCAAAGCCCTGCCGTGATCTTTCATTCACATGCCATAACCCGATTATGGTCTTATTGTTCGATTGCCATAGCCTGGCTATGGTCTTATTCAGTAACTTGCCTTACTCAACTCATACATTGCATTTAACATCTCAATATTCATCCAATAGAATAATACTATCTCAATTTACATCCATTCAATAAATAAATACACATTTAAGTATATTTATACAAACATACCTTGTATTCAGAATTGTCATATCGGGTTAACTATTTGATAACCTGGATTTTCCCCTATCTAAATCCGTATTCTTTCTTTCCTGATCTATATGAATTCAAAATTAACTTATTTATTCATTGATTCATGCAATTCAATCCACAAGCACATATTTAGGCTTTTTTTTACACTTTAGCCCCTAAAGTTCCACATTTTTAGGATTTAGTCCCTATTTCACATATATAAAAAATTCACACAATTCTAGCTGAATTTCATAAGGACCCCTAGCAGCCCATAACTTTCATTTATTCCACATTTCAACCCCTCAATTTACATATTTCACAGTTTAATCCATTTTTGACATTTTTGTCAAAAATCACTTTACAAAACATTAAAATCTATCATCAAGCTTTCATATTTCAACATTAAACATCAAATAACTCAAGCATTCAACAATGGCAACTTGTTAAACCTTTAACAATTTCAAAATCTAAGGTACGGGCTAGCTAGAATACAAAGCAACAATCTCAAAAACGTAAAAATCATTAAAAACCCTGCTCAAACCTTACCTTAATCAAGTCCAATGTGTGCCGAACCCTAAGTGTTCATCAATGGCTTCTTTTCTTCTTCAATATTCGGTCATAATAAGAAAAGATGGACAAATTCCTTTTGTTTTTATTATATTAACCTTTATTAATGAATTCCTATATTAACCTTCATAATAAACATATAAAATCATATAATGGATGTCCGTTTATGTCCATTAATATCTAAAATGGTCTAATTACCATTTAAGGTCATCATATTTAATATCCAAGGCAAATTGACACCTTTAACAAATAGAATGCAACTTTTGTATTTTACGAGATTTAGTCTTTTTTCTCAAATTGAGATATTAAACGATAAAACTAGCTCACTAAATTTTCACACATACATGCTATCATGCTGTAAACACCAAAAATAATATTAAAGTAATTTTTTTGACATGGGATTTGTGGTTTCGAAACCACTGTTCTAACTTAGCTAAAACCGGGCTATTACAACTCTCCCCTTTAGGGATTTTCGTCCCTGAAAATCTTACCAATGAATAGGTTAGGGTATTGCTTTCTCATAGCATCCTCAGGTTCCCACGTAGCTTCTTCAACCCCGTGTCGATGCCATAATACTTTCACTAATTCGATTCTCTTATTTCTTAGCTCCTTGATCTCACGAGCCAAAATTTGAATCGGTACTTCAGCATAAGACATATCAGACTGAATTTCAACCTCGGTCGAGGAAATGACATGCGAAGGGTTTGATCGATATCATCGAAGCATCGACACATGAAATACATTATGTATTTTCTCTAACTCGGATGGTAAAGATAGTCGATAAGCAGCTGGCCCGATTCGCTTGATAATCTCATACGGTCCGATGAATCGTGGACTCAATTTCCCTTTCCGACCAAACTGAAATATCTTTTTCCAAAGTGACACTTTCAAAAACACTTTATCCCCGATTTAGAACTCAATATCTTTCTGTTTCATGTCTGCGTACGATTTCTTTAAATCCGAAGCTGCTTTGAAACAATCGCGTATTACTTTCACTTTTTCTTCAGTCTATCTAATCAGATCAACCCTGTGAATCTTATTCTTACTAAGCTCAATCCAGTACAACATTTTTCAACATTTACGATCATATAGAGCTTCATATGGTGCCATTTTAATGCTCGATTAGAAACTATTGTTGTAAGAAAATTCAATCAGCGGTAGATATTTCTCCTAGCTGCCTTCAAACTCAAGAATGCAACAAGGCAACATATCCTCAAGTATCTGAATAATTCGTTCGGATTGACCATCTACTTGCGGATGAAATGCAGTGCTAAAATACAGCTTTGTAACTAAAGCTTCTTGCAATTTCTTCCAAAATCACGAAGTGAATCTCGGGTTTCTATCTGAAACAATAGATAATAACACTCCGTGCAATCGAACAATCTCTAAGATATACAACTTACCCAATTTATCTAGCGAGAAATTTGTACGTACCGAGATGAAATGAGCTGATTTCGTCAATCTATCAACAACCCAGATAGCATCTTTTTTTCGGAGATAAGGGCAAACCCGATACGAACTCCTTTGTTACTCTCTCCCACTTCCACTCAGGACTCATAATAGGTTGTAATAAACCTGACGACACTTGATGTTCAGCTTTGACTTGCTGACAAATAAAACATTTCGAAACAAATTCTGAGATATCACGTTTTATATTGTGCCACTAATAAAACTGTTTCAAATTGTAGACACTCAATTTTGCCCGAGCCCAGAAATAAGTCCAAAAACAAAAATAATTAAGCCAAAAAACAAAAAAAATCGAAGTCCAAGTTCAGTCCAGAATTACAAATATAATTTGGCCCGATCGGAATGGCCCATTACTTGAAAAGATTTAAGGTCTATCTACAAGCTTGACTCATATAGAAATATAATCTTCAATGATATGCAATCTTAGATATGATATGCAATCTTAGATATGATACAATCTTAGATATGATTGACATCTTAGATATGATATGCAATCTTAGAAGATATGATTTTGTAATCTTAGAGATTTAATTTGTAGATACCTTTTAATCTTAACCGTTGATGTAATTGATCTGTACCATTGGATTTGAGGAGGTTCAACTATAAATAGAGGCCTCTCCCTTCATTGTAAACACACTGGAGTTTTGGAAAAGAATAAAAATTTTTGAGAGCTTTCACTCAAATTTCTCTCCCTCTTACGTTCTTATTTTCTACGATTTGTTCTTATTTTATTCTTTGTTCATCTTCGTTTTTCAACCCTTTTTATTTTGATTTAATCCATGTTTCCCTGATTTTTTTATATATTTTAATTTTTTAATAATTTTAGTATCATATCAAACTCTTTCATTTTTTAATATATATATATTTTTTAGTATTACTCTTAGTAAATTATTTTTAAATTTTACTCAAATCATTATTTTAAAAAATATATTTCATTTAATTGTCATATTTTATCCAAAAGTTTTTCTAAAATAAGGCAATATTTTTTGTATTTAGGAATTAGGTAAATAGTGCCCTAACATGTCTTGGGTTGCGATTTTCGTTTGTCTAAATGCCTAAAGTATCCTTCTAAATAGATTTTGTAAATCACGAGATGATTTCGCCATTTAGAGTTTAAGAATATCGTGTCCTATCATTTGGGTGTGATGTTTGTATTCTTTTGAGCTAAGGAATCTCGATTTTCAACTTAAATAATTTCAGTTTTAAAAATGGATCCTATTTTTAAATCCTTTCAAATTTTGACATTAAGACGAAAACTATTCAATTTGGTACCAATTTTGGGCGTTGCGAGGTGTTAATCCTTCCTCAAATGCGTAACCGACTCTGAACCTATTTTCTTAATTTTCGTAGACCAAAACGTTTTATAAGGTGATCCAATCACACCTAAAAAGGTTGGTGGTGACTCCTATTTTCATTTTTCAAAAATCGATCCCCATTTTTCAAACATCCCTTTAAAAAAAGGTTTCGATACAAATCATTATACATTTTCGTACTTCTTGGGTGTACAGATAAACAACTATTGTTTGCTTCATTTAGACTATTCTAAATGAGCTCAGAATTTCTTGGTACACATATTCTATCACAAAACATTAAACAATCATCAAGCCCTATTCGAAACTCTGAATCAGAAGTCGACTCACACTGAGCTCGTTTTGTTTGTAACTCATTATCAAATTTTTGAGCCTTACAAATCTGTTGTAGAAATAAGGTCTTGCTTTCAACTTAGTTACTATCGAACCATCATCAGACATAGCTAATTGGGTGTTCAAAGTACGTAAAGCAAATAAGGACTGTCGACTCAAAGCATCAGCAACTACGTTCGCTTTCCCCGGATGATAGTCAATCACTAATTCATAGTCTTTTAGCAATTCTAACCATCTCTGTTGTTGCAAATTCAAATCTTTTTTAGTCATCAGATATTTCAAGCTTTTGTGGTAGGTATAAATACGACATATCTCACCAAACAAGTAATGACGCCAAATTTTCAATGCGAACACTATCCCGGCTAATTCAAGATCATGCGTCGGATAATTCTTATCATGTAGTTTCAACTTTCTCAAGGCATAAGCTATAACTTTGCCTTCCTGCATAAAAACACAACCCAAGCCATTTAACGATGCATCACTGAAAACTACGAATTCTTTACCTGACTCAAGCTGAACTAACACAGGTGCCTCTGTCAATAATGCTTTCAATTGCTCGAAGCTCTGTTGACACTTTTCTGACCAGTCAAACTTAACATCTTTTTGAAGCAATTGCGTTATCGGAGTCGCAACTCGTCGAGAAACCTTTCGCAAATTGTCTCTAATTGCCAGCTAGTCTCAGAAAACTACGGACGTCGGATACATTTATCAGAGGATTCCAATCCATAATCGCAGAAATTTTGCTCGGGTCAACTCGGATACCCTCGGCTAAAACCATATGTCCCAGAAAACCAATCTCTCTGTAACACCCCAAACTCGGCCCGGACGTTATGGCCGAATCTGACATGCCACATTGGAGTTGAAAACCCATGTTCCGTTTTAGTGTTTTAAAAACCATATATCTTGTTGAGTTAACAAAGTGAATGGAAGCTGGGCACTAGGTAGGTATCCAAGACAGAGGAGGTGAGCCATAAAGGCTGCTTAAGTACCAAGCTCTTCGATTGGATCCAATCCTAGACATGCCCACGACCATTGCAACACTTTGTTATATCGAGTTTAAATTTGTTTAAGTGGACGTCTTTGACAAATCGAACAATCGTGGTGTTGTGATGTTTTGAAATCAAGTATCATTTTGAAAACACGTCCTAAGTCTAGCCCATTTGTATAATTATCAACTAGTTTTAAAGTTATTAAAAATAAAATATTCCCGAAAAGAAATAAAAGAAAAGTTAAAATGGCCTTATTACAACCCAAGAAAAGTTATACTTCATAACACTGGGCCGAAGCCTTTTACTGTAAATGGTATGGCCCATAGGCCCATTTCAATATCACATGTATCATCAATGAAAAAACAAATGAATGCAAGCCCATTTGGGGAGACTACTCGCCCACCATCCGCTACTCTCCACCCGTACCAACCAACACACCATGTGGGGAATAACTCAACCCACCCAACCATAACTCTCCACTGGTAGCATAGCTGCTTTATCATATAACTGGAGGCCTAGCCTCTTTTAATAACTGGGGCAAAAGCCCTTTTAATAACTAGGGCATAAGTCCTTTTGATAACTGGGGCATAAGCCCTTTTTAATAACTGGGGCATAAGCCCTTTTAATAACTGGGGCATAAGCCCTTTTAATAACTGGGGCATAAGCCCTTTTTAATAACTGGGGCATAAGCCCTTTTGCACTTCCTCCATCCATATAAAAACCCAACCCAATGCATTTATGAAGACATCATATGCATATCATACATATCATGTGCATATCATACATGTCATGTGCATATCATACATACCATGTTTATCAAAATCCCATGTATTAAATTCATATATAAACCCTAGGGGTATAATGGTCATTTTTCCTAGGGGCAAAAAGGGTCATTTTCATGTTATAAGGGTAATCCTGTAATTTTACCAAAAATTAGGGTTTCCATGTTCATTAACGGTTACTAACAATTCATGGGTGCAAACAGTGATTCTAGCCCATTTTTAGCGAAATCGAGTTATTGGGCTTAAAACCCCTAATGGGCCCTACATAGCTGATTTTGTTATCTAGGCCCATTTAGCCTATATTCCATAATAGTTTTATCAGTTTCGATGCGCAATTTAGCCTGTTTTCCTTTTCTACCAATTTTTTTACAAATGGGCCCAAAAGCCCATTGGGCCCCACTTCCGCCCCTCGAGGCCCAACTTACCGTGAACGCCAAAAATTGCGCTCTTACCGTTTCCAATGTTCCCAATCATCATCTCAACGAATCTAACTAAGTAATGAGCGTTCGCTTGCTCACAAGTCCTCGAAATGCCAGAATTTCGGCATTTCGGCTTTTCAGCAGTTATCGCTTTAAGCTATGAAAAAGGGTTCGTTACACACCTGTTTTGCGATATTCCTCGATGAGATCTCCTACACGATTTCTCCTATAATCAACCGTTAAATAGATCAGCTCGCAATAATTGAACCAAATCAAGAACCATCCAATATTAACACTTACACATTCGACCACTATCCATAATGGCCTTAGGCACCTTACCTTTGCCGAGATTTATGACGAGATCTAGCCACTCCGATGATCCAAGCTAATCCAAATCGACACTACACCTTACTACTCCTCCACTATAGAAACCATAAAAATATTAAAATAAGAACAACATAAGGCCTATACCCATATTCGGCCACCTCCCTAAACTAGAGGGGTTTCGGCTTTGGGCCACTAGCTACTCTAAGAATCATTTAGAGTTTGAGTACTTACCACAGTCTTTCTCCTCTTGAATCCGTTATGTCTAAAAGATGAGGGAATTGAACACCAACAAGTGAAAAGGAAATAGAGAGTTGCTGGTCAACAAAGATTCAACACCCCCCCTAGCTTCACTGATTTCGACTTTTGCGGTATTTCGGCAGAAGTGGAGATAAAGGAAAGAAACAATGGATGAATAGAGGGAAATAGTGGGCTGGTTTGAAAGAAGGAGAAGGAAGAAAAGGTGAATGGAGTGATAATAGATTCCGCTGCAAAAAGAAAAAGAGAGAAAAGATTAACCTAAAGGGAGAAAATGGCACACAAGTACCTAAGTGCCGAAAATACCTAACTAAACCCCTCTGCCGAAAATCCCCTCTCCAATCTCCCTTATTCGGCCAACTCTATCTTCATATCAAATCTCTAAAATCTCTCCCCTTATCCCTCTTTAATCCATGCATTTGACTTGATTCAAACTCCCCTCTAACAGAATCCACTTGGGTTCCAACACTTACCTTTCCTGCACATAAAAATAAATACCCTTATTTCCCAACATAAGGAATCGATCCCATGTCTTCCCCTATGCTCTACACGCCACCTTTTTAGGAGCTTACTAGTGTCACCCTTGCCACTTTACTAAAGCTCTTTTTGTGATATATTTCTCCCACAACTTTACATAAGGTCACCTTGCCAGGACCCCTAACTTTTAAGTCTAAAATTTAAAGATTCTACCGGGTTTTGGCCAACACATGGGCCTTCCATAAGCCCATTTACATACTCAAATTATGAATTTCATAATTCCATACCAAATTTTAGAAACTTTTCTCAAAATATCAAGAATCGCGAAAAACTCGAAAATCAGGATGTTACAACTCTACCCTCCTTAAAGAAATTTCGACCTCAAAATTTACCTGATCCAAACAGTTGAGGGTATTGTTGACGCATTGCCTCTTCGGTCTCCCAAGTAGCTTCTTCCTTGCCATGGTTCCTCCAAAGTACCTTCACTAATGGGACTGACCTCCTTCTCAACACCTTGACATCATGATCAAGTATTTGCACAGGTTCCTCTTCGAAAGTCAAATCCGACCGTACTTCGATTTCTGCAACTGGCACGATATGAGTTGGGTCAGAACGATATCGCCTTAGCATGGACACATAGAAAACATCGTGAATACGATCCAGCTCTGGAGGTAACTCTAACTGATAAGCCATCGGCCCTATCCACTTAATAACTCGGTAAGGCCCAATAAACCATGGGCTCAACTTACCCTTCTTACCAAATCTCAATATCTTCTTTCAAGGCGAAACTTTCAAAAAGACCATGTCCCCTACAGCACATTCAATATCGTTACGTTTCAGATCGGCATAAGACTTTTGTCGATCCGCTGCCTCCTTTAACCGACTCCTGATCACCTTAATCTTTTCTTCAGTATCTGCTACCAACTCTGGCCCAAGGACTTGCCTTTCCCCCACTTCTGCCCAACAAGTCGGTGAACGGCACCTTCGTCCATATAGTGCCTCATAAGGAGCCATTTGAATACTTGCTTGGTAACTGTTGTTATACACGAACTCCGTCAATGGCAAATGGTCCTCCCAGCTGCCCCTAAACTCAATAGCACAACCCCTCAACATATCCTCTAAAATCTGAATAACCCTCTCTGACTACCCATTCGACTGAGGGTGAAAAGCCGTACTGAAATCCAATCGCGTTCCCAATACCTCATGCAACTTCTGCCAAAACTGAGATGTAAACCTTGGGTCTCAGTCTGAAATTATCGATACTGGCACACCATGCAACCGCACTATCTCCGCCACATACAACTTGGCCAACTTCTAAAGTGAGTAATCGATTCGGACAGGTATGAAATGATCAGATTTCGTGAGCCTATCCACAATCACCCAAACCGAATCCTTCTTAGAAGGTGTCAACAGCAACCCACTCACAAAGTCTATAGTTACCCTTTCCCACTTCCAAAGTGGTATCTTTACCGGCTATAACAATCTCGAAGGCAGTTGATGCTCGGCCTTCACTTGTTGACATGTCAAACATCTCCTTATAAATTCGGTTACTTCTCTCTTAAGCCCAGGCCACCAATATAGTTCTCGCAAGTCTCGATACAACTTACTCCCTCCTGGATACATAACACAAGGTCCATTATGTGCCTCTTTCAAAATCATCAATCTCAAGTTGGAGTTCTTTAGCATACAAATTCTCCCTCGAAAACAAAGAACTCCCTCACTATTTAACCCAAAGTCTGGATTCTCCCCCTTCTCAACTTGTTGAAACCGAGGAACCAACAACTCGTCTTCCAACTGTTACTTCTTAATCTGTTCTACCAAAGTCGGTCTCACTTGTAACTCAGCTAATAAACTTCTGTCGTCATACAAACTTAGACGAGCAAACATCGCCTTCAACTCCACCACAGCCCTTCGACTTAGCGCATCAGCCACGACATTTGCCTTACCTGGATGGTACTCAATCGAACAATCATAGTCCTTTAACAACTCTATCCACCTTCGTTGCCTAAGATTCAGCTCCTTTTGAGTCAGTAAGTACTTAAGACTCTTGTGATCCGTATAGATGATGCATTTCTCCCCTTACAGGTAATGCCTCCATATCTTAAGCGCAAAGACTACTGCTGCCAATTCCAAGTCATGCGTAGGGTAGTTCACCTCGTGCGGCTTAAGCTGTCATGAAGCATAAGTGACCATTTTACCCTCTTGCATCAACACGCAGCCCAAACCTACATGTGATGCATCATTGTACACAGTGAAATCCTTACCAGACTCTAGCTGAATCAACACTGGCGCTTCTGTCAAAACCTTCTTCAACTTCTCAAAAGCCTCCTACTGCTTATTTGTCCAAACAAAAGGTGTTCCCTTCCTTATAAGTTTCGTTAACGGTGCTGCCAACACAGAAAATCCTTCCACGAATCTCCGATAATAACCTGCCAACCCCAGAATACTTCGAATCTCTGTTACCAACTTCGGCAGCTTCCATTCCAAAATTGCCTCAATCTTTCGAGGGTCCACCTTGATCCCCTCAGTAGACACAACATGCCCCAAGAAGGTAACTTCTTTCAGCCAAAACTCGCACTTATTAAATTTTGCATAAAGTTGCTTTTCCCTTAACACCTGCAGCACTACACGAAGATGCTCATCATGCTTCTCTTTCGTTTCTGAATACACCAAGATGTCGTCAATAAAAATGACTACGAACTGATCCAAGTATGGCAAGAACACCCGATTCATCAAATCCATGAATACTGCCGGTGCATTAGTCAAACCAAAAGGCATTACCAGAAACTCGTAATGACCGTATCGAGTCTTGAATGTCGTCTTATAAATATCCACTTCTTTAACTCTTAATTGATGATATCCTGACCGAAGGTCGATCTTAGAAAATACTGAGGCTCCTTTTATGTAACATCCTGATTTTCGGGTTTATTCGCGATTTTCAATATTTTGTAAAGATTTTTAAAATTTTGTATTTGGATGTGGAATTAGTATTTTGAGTAGGTAAATGGGCTTATAGAAGGCCCATGAGTTGGCCAAAACCCAGTTGAATTTTTGGAATTTTAGACTTAGGAGTTAGGGGTTCTGGCTAAGTGGCTAAGTGGAGTGATGGGTAAATTGCATCACAAAAAGAGCCTTGGTTAAGTGGCAAGGGTGACGCCACTAGGCTCCTAGAAAAGTGGCGTGTGAAGCTTTGGGAAGGCAAGGGATCGATTCCTGTGTTGGCAAATAGATGCATTTATTTTTAGTGCGGGAGGGGTAAGTGTTGGAGTTCGTGGATTCTGCTAAAGGAGAGTTGGATCGGTTTAAATGCTTGGATTAAGGAGGGATAAGGGAGAGATTTAAGGGATTTGGATGAGGCTAGAGTTGGCCAAATTATGGGAATTGAAGAGGGAAAAATCGGCGGGGGCTATGTTGTTAGTATTTGGCACTTAGGGTATTGAGTGGTGCCGTTTTCTTCCCTTTAACACCTTAGGGTTGTTTTTCCTCTCTTTTTCCTCTCTAGCGAAACTACCACCTCCCTATTCTTCTTCTTCTATTTTTCTTTCTTCTTCTTCAAAACTATTTATCATACCTGCTATTCATCAATACTTTTGCCGAATCCATAAAAGCCGAAATCCTGTGATCATTGCTTGTGCCGATTTCTTCAAAGCCAGGTTCTCCTATGTTCTTTTATTTTTATTAATTTGAAATTATCTTTTCTCAATCCTAGATCTCTGACCGCAATTCTACTTCAAGGTTGTAGCGCCACATTATCATCTTCTTCATCACACAAAAGCCGAAAAACCATAGATTTGGGGGCTTATAGCCGAAACTTTAAGACTTTGGGGAATCGAGTTCTACCGTCGTTTGATAGATAAATCTACACTAGATTGCGTGGAAATCAAGTGGGAGTAAGGGGTAAGTACGTATCATCTCAGATCTGTTCTTATTTTGCAAAGTTAAGAAAAGCCAAAGTCCCTAAAATTAGGGAGGTCATCGATTTGGGCATATGGCTCTAAGAGTCTTTAAGCGATGTTTTCTTTCGGTGACTAGAGTCTTCTTAAGCGTTGAATCTAAGGCGTGGTTCATTGGAGCAATCGGATTGAGCTAACTATCGATTTTGGCAAAAGGTAAGGTTTCAAAGGTTTTAGGGATATGGTTCGATCATGGATAAGTAAGTTTTGGGGTTTAGTGATTATGGTTTGTAAATAAGAAGCGTGCTAATAAATTGTAGGACATCGAAGGGATCTCGAAGCGTTAAATCATGAATCGGTGTGTAGAACACCCTTTCTTATTTCAATTGGCAAAAAGTGAAATGTGAAATTCCGACATTTCATGGTCATGTAAGTATGTGAATGCTCTCAAGTCATAGAGGAATTGTTAGATCCGCACCGCAAGGTGGTAAGCACGTTCAGCGTGATGCTTTAGCGTATTTCGAAAAAGGGGCTTGATGGGCCAAAACTAGGCCCAATGGGCTTACTGGACCAATATGGGTAAGAGATGGGCAAATTAGCACGTTAGGTAGATGGTGGAATCAAATTGCATAAAAGCGATAAAAATTCTGAATTAGCTTGTGCATGAGCGTAGATCACGAAATTACCCTAAAGAGCAAAATTACCAAATTACCCTAAAGAGCAAAATTACCGATATACCCCTAGGGTTTTAAATTGGTGAATCGCATGATTGATCAATGTTGTATTTTACATGATATGCTTTTATTAATATCATTGCATGGGGTTGGGGTATTAATGGAGAAATCTTGAAAGTGGTTCATCCACATCTTGGAGGCTTTGCCTCAATCGTGAATTTGAGCGTTGTGCGACTTGTGTGTGTGTGGGTGGGTGGGTTGAGATATTCCCCACAAGGTGTGTAGAAATTTGATGCAGGCGGTGTAGCGGTTGGTGGGTTGAGTAGTCTCCTAGATGGGCTTGCATTCATTATTCTTGTTGTTACTCATATTCTTGAAGCGGGCCTATGGGCCACATTGTTATGTAAAAGGGTTAAGGCCTTGCTATGATACGAAAAGGGCTTGACCTCTTGTGTCTTGTTATCTGAATAGGGCTTAGGCCCAATGGGCTCGAGTGAATCGGGCTTTGGATGGGTTTACTGTATACTGAGTTTTCCAAACTCACCCCTTCCTCTTCCCTCCTTGCGGTGAGCCCTAGTTGGTGGACTTGAGTGGCGGGATTGAGTGGCCATGAAGATGGATTGCCAATTTTAAATAAGTTTAGCATTTAATTTGGATTATTTTATTTTTATTATGTTTAAAGTTGTAATAAGGCCGCTCTTTTTAATTATTTTTATTTTGGGGATTATTAAACTGGTTAGCACTAGGGTTCGTTTTATAAAAACTACTTGATTTTTAAAAGATCACGATGACGCATAAAGTTTCCATAAAGTAAATGTTTTTCCAAGGAAATAAATATTTTAAACAAACATTTTCAACTTAAACATTTTCTTAAGACGGACATAATCAAGCGATTTTCTCAAAATTATACGATATGTTAGAGTGTGGCAATGGTGGTGTGCATGTCTAGGATTGGATCCGGAAGAGCTTGGTACTTAGCGGTCCGACGGACTCACCTCCTCTTTTTCTGGTTTCCTACCGGTGCATGACTTCTATTCACTTTAACCTACCTTTAAAAGTGTCTTTTACAACACCAACTCGACTTTTCCAAACTAAGTGTCTGGAATGTTTTGAACGCATCAATGTGGCGATCGATCCGGTCATAACGTCCAGGCCGGGTTTGGGGTGTTACATTTAGTGGTATCAGAGCCTAGGTTGCAACAACTCGGCTGTGGATCGGGTCCGAAAATCTTTTCAAAAACTTGGGCCTAAGAAGGGTATTTTTTAGAAATGGTAAGTTTTTCGAAGATGTTCAAGTTTTTTTCTATTTGTTAAACGGGGTTAAATCAATAGTTTTAAAATAAAAGTGTTTTCAAATAAAATCTTTTTATTTTCGGTAAACAAAAACATGGTATTTGAAATTTTAAATAGACTGATAAATGAGTGGCACACTGAATCCCCGGCACCAAGTCTGTAAGTATCTTTACTTTCTATATATATCTTGTCTTGTCTTGTAAATAATCTGTAGATAATCTTGAGCCTTAGAGATAGAGCTATTGATGATGTAGTATTAGGACTACAAGATGGAACCATAGCTAAATTATGATTCTGTGAAATAACTTTAAAACTTTATCTGTTCATAAGACATTCGGTATT
Source organism: Gossypium arboreum (assembly GCF_025698485.1). NCBI lineage: Eukaryota > Viridiplantae > Streptophyta > Magnoliopsida > Malvales > Malvaceae > Gossypium > Gossypium arboreum. The sequence continues at coordinate 137,810,312 of NC_069075.1, forward strand.
AAACAGTGAAACCAGTAAACTAATGTCATAAAATTCGTAATCAGATAAATCGTTATGAGTACAAGGGCTACTCGAGGAAGAGGCCGTGGTCGAGGCCGAGGTAGCACTCAAGCTGGATCGGCGTCATCGAACACGTGCCGGTGGGTAATCGTCCACCACCGATTAATGAAAATGGGCCGTATGGCCAGGCTGCAGGGATGACGCTTTGTCTCGTGCCATGTTGAGGGTTTTGGAAAGGGTGGCGGAGCTAACGTCGGGCCCATGAATAGGGGTCCATTTCGAACGACTTGCCAATGGATTTGAGATTTTAGGGCGTGTCTGGAGTGGCCCCAAATGTGGTGAGTATTGGTTGGAAGCCACAGAGCGAGATCATGGACGACTGGACCGCTCGGGAGAGCGAAGTTGAAAGGGCGGTGTTGTTCTTTGCGGGATGAAGTGTATCGATGGTGGATTCTTGTGAGAGAAGGTACCCGGTGAGAGGGTAACATGGGAGCTGTTCAAACAGACCTTTAAGGCGAAATATGTTGGAGCTAGCTATGTAGATGCACGCAGAAAGGAGTTCTGAATCGACTCGGGAAATAAGACCATTCTTGAATATGAGGCGGAGTTTCTACGATTGAGTCGGTATGCTAATAGTATCGTTTCCACTTGAATATGAGTCAACAGACGTTTGAGGATGGCCTTAGAGATGAGTTAAGGGTGCTCATAGCTCGCAGAAGGAGCGAGATTTTTGACTGTAGAGAAGGCTAAGATAGCGAAGAAGTGAAGCAAACAAAACGGAGGAATCGTGATAAGGACGGAATCGGTTCGGGAGGGATCTTGGACCGGTAGTCTTGTAAATCGAAATGTTAAGAGAGCTAGGATGGGGAACCGGTTGAGCGATTCCGGTGAACAGGTAGACCGCAAGCTTGTGGAGATTGCGGCGAGAATGCATCAAGGAGAGTCTTTGGAAGCGTTAAGGGCTTGTTTTCGTTGTGGGTCTAAGGAGCATAGGATTAAGGATTGTCCTAGGAGGCCACTCCGGCTCAAGTGGTTGAACAAGGGGTGAACAACAGGCTCAACTTGTGAGGATGGACCACCGTGCCAAGAGGTCGTGGACAAGGTCGCGGAGGTAATGGCCGTGGGCGTGGGGCACCGGTAGGTATTGGTAACGCGGATGCTCGTCGGCCCGACTTTGGTGTATCTTGCTCGTCGCCGCGAGGAGGGTGGCCTTTTGATGTCATAATCGTACGTTTTTATCTATGGTGTACCTTATCTTTTCTCGATTGATGTGGGATCAACCCATTCGTATGTGGCATATAACATTTACGGGGCCTTTGGGCGTGCACTTCGAGGAGGCGTATATGGGGTGTCTGTGATAAGTCCTTTAGGTCATTCGGTTAAGGTAGAGAAACTCTTCAAGGAGGTGCCTCGGAGATTCAAGGCAAGGTTTTACGTGGGGATTTGATGGAGTTACCGTTTGAAGAATTGATCGATCCTAGGGATGGATTGGTTGACCAAGCATAAGGCAACTTTGGATTGTGCGACTAAGAGGATGGTGTTAAGAAGCGTCAATGATGAAGAGGTTATGATCATTGGAGAACGAAGGATTACTTATCCAATGTAGTATCGGCGTTGAGGGTGAAAAAGCGATCGCAAGGGATGCGAGGCATATCGGCTTTGGTAAGTCAAGTTTTGGCGAGGATCATTGTGGAGACCATCGAAGCTGTTAGGGAATTCGGGATGTTTTCCGGAAGAGCTTCTGGATTACCTCCCAATCGGGAAGTTGAGTTTGGAATCGATTTGTTACCGAGGACGACTCCGGTCTCTATTGCACCTATAGGATGGCAAGAAGGAGTTAGTGGGCGAAGGCTCAAATTCAAGAGCTATTAGATAGAGGCTTCATTAGGCCTAGTGTGTCTCCTTGGGGAGCACCGGTCTGTTGTAAAGAAGAAGGGCGAACGATGCGCATGTGCATCGATTATCGCCATGATTGAACAAGCGGCGATTAAGAATAAGTATCCACTACCAAGGATTGATGACCTGTTCGATCAATTTAGGGAGCTTGGTATTCTCAAAATCGATCTTCGATTCGGATACCATCACTAAGGGTAAAAGAAGGGATATTCATAAGACTGACATTTGAACTCAATATGGACATTATGAGTTTGTGGTCATGCCGTTTGGGCTAACGAACGCACCTGCAGCTTTTATGGGTCTGATGAATCGAGTATTCCAACCTTCCTTGGATCGGTTTGTAGTCGTCTTTATCGATGATATCTTGGTATACTCTGAAACGGAGGCGAAGCATGATGAGCATCTCCGTATTGTCTTTGCAAGTGTTAAGGGAGAAGGAGGTCTATGCGAAATTTAGCAAGTGTGAATTACGGTTGAAAGAGGTAACCTTCCTAGGGCATGTGGTCTCTGAGGGGATTAAGGTGGATCCTCGTAAAATTGAAGCTATTTCGGAATGGAAGCCACCTAGGTCGATGTCGTAAATTCGGAGTTTCCTAGGGTTGGCGGGTTACTCTGAGAAGGTTTGTGGAGGGTTTCTCGGTAATGGCGGCGCCTTGACAAAACTCATAAGGAAAGGAGTACCATTTGTCTAGACCGAGAAACAGTAAAAAGCTTTTGATCAGTTGAAAAAGGTATTGACCGAAGCGCCAGTGTTGATTCAACCGGTGTCTAGGAAGGACTTCACCGTATATAGCGATGCGTCGCATGTGGGGTTAGGTTGCGTACTGATGCAAGAGGGCAAGGTGGTCGCTTATGCATCACGGCGACTTAAGGATCATGAGGTGAATTACCCTACGCATGATTTGGAGCTAGCGCGGTGATTTTACGTTAAAATTTGGAGACATTACTTATATGGGAGAAGTGCATCATATACACAGATCATAAGAGCTTAAAGTATTTCTTGACTCGAAGGAGTTGAACCTTAGGCAACGAAGGTGGGTGGAGTTGCTTAAAGACTACGATCGTTCGATAGAGTACCACCCAGAAAGGCTAATGTGGTGGCGGATGCATTGAGTCGAAGGGTTGTTACGGATTTGAGAGCCTTGTTCGCACGATTAAGTCTATTCGATGATGGAAGCTTGTTGGCGAAGCGCAAGTAAGGCCTACTTGGGTGAACAGATTAAGGAAAAACAGTTGAAGGGCGATTCATTAGCTCTTGGTTCCGACAAGTTAAGAGTGGTGAGAACGAGGATTTTGGGTTGAACAGTGAAGGAGTTACGTGTTTTCGTGGAAGGGTTTGTATTCCAAAGGATCTGAATTGAGGCGATTAATTCTAAAAGAGGCTCATGGTGGACTCGTGCCATGCATCCTGGAGGTAATAAGTTATACCGAGACTTGCGAGAGGTGTCTTGGTGGCGGATTAAAGCGAGAGGTGACTGAATTTATTGGGAAATGTCGGCGTGCGGCGAGTTAAGGTGAGCACCAAGCTGCCGTCGGGATTACTACAACCGGTGAAAATTCCACTATGGAAGTGGGAAAGAGTAACAATGGACTTTGTGAGTGGGTTACCTTTGACACCCACCAAGAAAGATTCGGTGTGGGTAGTTGTGGATAGGTTAACAAAATCTGCTCATTTCATACTGTTCGCACCGACTACTCACTACAAAAGTTGGCTAAGCTATATGTGGCGGAGGTAGTCTTGTTGCATGGGGTGCCAGTGTCAATAATCTCGATCGAGACCCTAGGTTTACGTCTCGGTTTTGGCGGAAGTTGCAAGAAGCGTTGGGAACACGATTGGATTTTAGCACGCTTTTCACCCTGACGCAGATGGACAATGAAAGGGTTATTCGAGTTACGGAAGATATGTTGAGAGGTTGTATCATCGATTTTTGTGGAAGTTGGGAGGACTACTTACCATTGGCGGAGTTTGCGTACAATAATGACTATCAAGCAAGTATTGAGATGGCACCATATGAAGCGCTTTATGGGCGAAGATGTCGTCGCCGACGTGTTGGACGAGTTGGTGAGCAGCGAGTGCTTGGACCGGAATTGGTGGCGGAATAATGAAAGCAAGGTTAAGGCGATAAGGGGTCGGTTAAGGAGGCGTCCGATAGAGCGAAGTCGTATGCGGATTTAAAGCGCAAAGAGATTGAGTTATTTGTGGGGATATGGTTTTCTTGAAGGTATCCTTGGAAGAAAATTTTGAGATTTGGTAAGAAGGGTGGTGAGCCCACGGTTTATTGGGCCTTACCGAGTTGTTAGCGGGTTGGACCGGTGGCTTATCAGCTAGAGTTGCCACGAAGCGCATCTATCCACGACGTTTTTATGTATCCATGTTGAGGCGGTATCGATCGACCCAACTCATATCATACCGATTCTTTGAAATTAAAATACTGACCAGATTTAACCTTGAAGAGGAACTGTGCAAATACTTGATCGTGACGTCAAGATGTTGAGAAGGAAATCAATTCCACTAGTGAAAGTACTTTGGAGAAACCATGGCAAGGAGGAAGCTACCTGGGAGACTGAGGAGGCTATGCAGCAACAATACCCTCAACTGTTCTGATAAGGTAAAATTTCGAGGTCGAAATTTCTTTAAGGAGGGTAGAGTTGTAACATCCTAATTTTCGGGTTTATTCGCGATTTTCAATATTTTGTAAAGATTTTTAAAATTTTGTATTTGGATGTGGAATTAGTATTTTGAGTAGGTAAATGGGCTTATAGAAGGCCCATGAGTTGGCCAAAACCCAGTTGAATTTTTGGAATTTTAGACTTAGGAGTTAGGGGTTCTGGCTAAGTGGCTAAGTGGAGTGATAGGTAAATTGCATCACAAAAAGAGCCTTGGTTAAGTGGCAAGGGTGACGCCACTAGGCTCCTAGAAAAGTGGCGTGTGGAGCTTTGGGAAGGCAAGGATCGATTCCTGTGTTGGCAAATAGATGCATTTATTTTTTAGTGCAGGAGGGTAAGTGTTGGAGTTGGTGGATTACGCTAAAGGAGAGTTGGATCGGTTTAAATGCTTGGATTAAGGAGGGATAAGGGAGAGATTTAAGGGATTTGGATGAGGCTAGGAGTTGGCGAATTATGGGAATTGAAGAGGAAAAATTGGCGGGGGGCTATGTTGTTAGTATTTGGCACTTAGGGTATTGAGTGGTGCCGTTTTCTTACGCTTTAACACCTTAGGGTTGTTTTCCTCTCTTTTTCCTCTCTAGAAACTACCACCTCCCTATTCTTCTTCTTCTATTTTCTTTCTTCATCTTCAAAACTATTCATCATACTGCTATTCATCAATACTTTTGCGAATCCATAAAAGCGAAATCCTGTGATCATTGCTTGTGCCGATTTCTTCAAAGCCGGTTCTCCTATGTTCTTTTGTTTTTATTAATTTGCAATTATCTTTTCTCAATCCTAGATCTCATTGCAATTCTACTTCAAGGTTGTAGCGCCACATTATCATCTTCTTCATCACACAAAAGCGAAAAACCATAGATTTGGGGGCTTATGGCGAAACTTCAAGACTTTGGGGAATCGAGTTCTACCGTCGTTTGATAGATAAATCTACACTAGATTGCGTGGAAATCAAGTGGGAGTAAGGGGTAAGTACGTATCATCTCAGATCTGTTCTTATTTTGCAAAGTTAAGAAAAGTCAAGTCCCTAAAATTACGGAGGTGTCGATTTGGGCATATGGCTCTAAGAGTCTTTAAGCGATGTTTTCTTTCGGTGACTAGAGTCTTCTTAGCGTTGAATCTAAGGCGTGGTTCATTGGAGCAATCGGTTTGGAGCTAACTATCGATTTTGGCAAAAGGTAAGGTTTCAAAGGTTTTAGGGATATGGTTCGATCATGGATAAGTAAGTTTTGGGGTTTAGTGATTATGGTTTGTAAATAAGAACTGTGCTAATAAATTGTAGGACATCGAAAGGGATCTCAAAAGCGTTCGTCATGAATCGGTGTGTCAGAACACCCTTTCTTAGTTCAATTAAGCAAAAGCGAAATGCCAAATTCGGCATTTCATGGTCATGTAAGTATGTGAATGCTCTCAAGTCATAGAGGAATTCTTAGATCGCACCGCAAGGTGGTAAGCACGTTCAGCGTGATGCTTTAGTGTATTTGGAAAAAGGGCTTGATAGGCCAAAAGCGGGCCCAATGGGCTTACGGACCAATATGGGTAAGAGATGGGCAAATTAGCTCGTTAGGTAAGCGGTGGAATCAAATTGCATAAAAGCGATAAAAATTATGAATTAGCTTGTGAGAGCGTAGATCACGAAATTACCCTAAAGAGCAAAATTACCAAATTACCCTAAAGAGCAAAATTACCGATATACCCTAGGGTTTTAAATTGGTGAACGCATGATTGATCAATGTTGTATTTTATATGATATGCTTTTATTAATATCATTGCATGGGGTTGGGGTATTAATGGAGGAAGTAATGAAAGTGGTTCATCCACATCTTGGAGGCTTTGCCTCAATCGACTGAATTTGAGCGGCTTTCTGACTGTGTGTGTGTAGAAATTTGGGTGGGTTGAGATATTCCCCACAAGGTGTGTAGGGCTGATGCAGGCGGTGTAGCGGTTGGTGGGTTGAGTAGTCTCCTGGATGGGCTTGCATTCATTATTCTTGTTGTTACTCATGTTCTTGAACTGGGCCTATGGGCCACATGTTATGTAAAAAGGGCTAAGGCCTTGCTCTTGTGATTACGAAAAGGGCTTGACCCTCTTGTGTAATTATTATCTGAATAGGGCTTAGGCCCAATGGGCTCGAGCTGAATCGGGCTTTGGATGGGTTTCTGTATACTGAGTTTTCCAAACTCACCCCTTCCTCTTCCCTCCTTGCGGTGAGCCCTAGTTGGTGGACTTGGAGCTGGGCGGGATTCAGAGTGGCCATGAAGATGGATTGCCAATTTTAAATAAGTTTAGCATTTAATTTGGATTATTTTATTTTTATTATGTTTAAAGTTGTAATAAGGCCGCTCTTTTTAATTATTTTTATTTTGGGGATTATTAAACTGGTTAGCACTAGGGTTCGTTTTATAAAACTACTTGATTTTTAAAAGATCACGATGACGCGCAAAGTTTCATAAAGTAAATGTTTTTCCAAGGAAATAAATATTTTAAACAAACGTTTTCAACTTAAACATTTTCTTAAGACGGACATAATCAAACGATTTTCTCAAAATTATACGAGATGTTAGAGTGTGGCAATGGTGGTGTGCATGTCTAGGATTGGATCCGGAAGAGCTTGGTACTTAAGCGGTCAACGGACTCACCTCCTCTTTTCTGGTTTCCTACGGTACATGACTTCTATTCACTTTAACCTACCTTTAAAAGTGTCTTTACAACACCAACTCGCTTTTCCAAACTAAGTAATACGGAATGTTTTGAACGCATCAATGTGGCGCATCAGATCCGGTCATAACGTCCAGGCCGGGTTTGGGGTGTTACATTTTAATTGGTCGAACAGATCGTCGATTCTTGGTAACGGATACTTGTTCTTGATAGTCAGTTTATTCAACTACCGATAGTCAATACACATATGCATAGTCCCATCTTTCTTCTTTACGAACAGTACCGGTGCGCCCCACGGGGAAACACTTGGTCTTATAAACCCTCTATCCAACAGTTCTTGTATCTGAGCTTTCAATTCTACCAACTCCTTTGGTGCCATCCTATAAGGCGCAATGGACACAGGAGCTGTTCTAGGTAATAAGTCGATTCCAAACTCGACTTCTCTGTTCGGGGGTAATCTAGGAAATTCATCTGGGAATACATCCTGAAATTCCTTAATAGTCCTAACCGACTCCACCGTTATCTCCTCAAGTCCGATTTGACTTACAAAGGCCAAGTACGCCTCACAACCTTTTCGAATCAACTTCTTGGCTCTTAAAGCTGAAACAACATTGGACAAATAACCCCTTCGTTCCCCTATGACCATTATCTCCTCATCTTCGGAAGTTCTTAGTACCATCCTCTTTGCAGAACAATCCAATGTCGCCTTGTGTTTAGTTAACCAGTCCATTCCCAAGATAAGATCAAAATCCCCAAATGGCAGCTCCATCAAATCTCCTTCAAAAGTTTTATCTTGTGTCATTAAAGGCACTGCCCTAAAAATTTTATCTACCTTAACCGAATGTCCCAAAGGGCTTATCACCGATAACCCACTCACGGTCTCCTCAGGAAGCACATCCAAAGCCCCAGATACATGACAAGCAACATACGAGTGAGTGGAACCCACATCAATCAAAGCAGTGTAAGGCGTGCTATGAATGAAGAACGTACCAGTTATAACATCAGGAGCGTCACCCTTCTCACGACGTCGTGCAGCATAAACCAATGCCGGTTGTCGAGCTTCAGCGTGTCCAGCACCCCTGCCAGGTGCCCCACGTCCTCGTCCATTACCATTGCCACCTCTACCTTGCCCACGACCCCTCTGTGGTGGTGATCCTCCTCGCCGTGGTTGGACATCCCTTTGCTCTACAACTAGCTCCTGAGCTGTCCTCCGAGGACACTCCCTGAACTTATGCTCTTTAGACCCACATCGAAAACATGCTCCAGTTTGTTTCCAGTACTCCCCCATATGCACCTTACCACAATCCCTGCAAGCCTGCGGTCTATAAGTATTTACTGGAACTGCTCGAACCGGTTCCTCCATCTTTGCTCTTTTAACATCCCGATTCATGGCACTTGAGGGTCTAAAATCCCTCTTACATCTAGGTCGATCCTTCTCACGATTTCGTTGCTCAGTCAGCTTCACCTCCTTGGCTATCTTAGCCTTCTCTACCAATGCAGCAAAACCACGCTCCCTCTATGGAGCTATCAATATCCTAAGCTCATCACGGAGGCCATCCTCAAATCGAACACTGCGTTCATATTCAGTTGCCACTATCCCACTGGCATATCGATTTAGCCTCAAAAATTCTGCCTCATACTCTGCTACAGTCTTATTACCCTGAGTCAGATTCAAAAATTCCTTCCGACGAGCATCCACATAACTAGCTCCAACATACCTCCCCTTAAAAGCAGTTTTGAACAATTCCCAGGTTACTTGCTCAATTGGGGTACTCTCCCTTACAGTGATCCACCATCGGTATGCCTCGTCACGTAACAGTGACACGGCTCCTTTCACTTCGCTCAGCTCGGCGGTCTAGATAAATCCATGATCCGTTCTGTTGCCTCTAGCCAATATTCTGCCACATTTGGGGCTACTCCAGATACACCCCTAAATACTTCTACTCCATTGGCCCTGAGTCGCTCCGATATGGACCCCCTATTCACTGTCCCAGTGCTAGCTCCAGCAACCCTTTCCAAAACCTTAACATGGCTTGGGACAAAGCGTCATCCCCCGCAGCCCGATCATAAGACCCAGTCTCCGTTGCTTGTGGCACAGATGCCTCCTCAGCTGGCCTATGCCCTGAGGATGAAGATTCAACTTGCACCCTTCCGCGACCACGTCCGCGGCCTCGTCCACGAGCTCCTCTTGTACTCATATCGAATTATCTGATTACGAGTTTTATGATACTAGTATAATGTTCCTCTATTTATTAAGAAAGTGTCTTATAGAGATATAGTAGTTCAAGGATTGTTTTCGTATCACCGTAGCCTAGCTACAATCTCATTCCTACCGTTTTACAACTCTACCATATCTAAAGTATCATAATAGGGTCTCAATTCTATTCATAGCATCATATCATTACCATATATCGTAAGGAAAATATACTTACAGACTTGGTGTCGGGGATTCAGTGCGCCACTTCTTTCTCCAATCCATTTAAAACTCAAAAAGCCATATTTTTGCTTATAGAAGGTAAAAATTTAAAAATTTTGATTTGAAAGCACCCTTATTTTGACACTCTTGTTTAAAGCAGAAAAACTTTGTTTTCAAAAACCATTTCCAAAAATACCCTTCTTAGGCTTAAGTTTTCAAAAAATTCTCGAACCCGATCTACAGCCGAGTTGTTGCAACCTAGGCTCTGATACCACTAAATGTAACTCTCCAAACCCGGCCCGGACGTTATGGCCGAATCTGACATGCCACATTAGAGTTGAAAACCCATGTTGCATTTTAGTGTTTTAAAAACCATATATCTTGTTGAGTTAACAAAGTGAATGGAAGCTGGGAACTAGGTAGGTATCCGAGACAGAGGAGGTGAGCCATGAAGGCTGCTTAAGTACCAAGCTCTTCGATTGGATCCAATCCTAGACATGCCCACGACCATTGCCACACTTTGTTATATCGAGTTTAAATTTGTTTAAGTGGACGTTTTTGACAAATCGAACAATCGTGGTGTTGCGATGTTTTGAAATCAAGTATCGTTTTGAAAACATGTCCTAAGTCTAGCCCATTTGTATAATTATCAACTAGTTTTAAAGTTATTAAAAATAAAATATTCCCGAAAAAAATAAAAGAAAAGTTAAAACGGCCTTATTACAACCCAAGAATAAATAATAATTAAAGGAAATTTAAAGAAAACCAATGCTTATTTAAAAGCCCAAAGGCGATCACAGTGGCCACTCTGAATCCCCTCCGGCTCCAAGTCCCCACATCAAGGCTCACCTACAAGGTTAAAGAAAGGGGGTGAGTTTGGAAACTCAGTGTGCAACAAGCCCCTTTCAGAGCCCAAAACAATATTAGCCTGCTGGGCCTTAGCCCAAGTCCAATCTCAATATGTATATACTGGGCCATAGCCTTTTCATATTTTATACTTCATAACACTGGGCCGAAGCCTTTTACTGTAAACGGTATGCCCATAGGCCCATTTCAATATCACATGTATCGTCAATGAAAAAACAAATAAATGCAAGCCCATTTGGGGAGACTACTCGACCCACCATCCGCTACTCTCCACCCGTACCAACCAACACACCATGTGGGGAATAACTCAACCCACCCAACCATAACTCTCCACTGGCAGCATAGCTGCTTTATCATATAACTGGAGGCCTAGCCTCTTTAAATAACTAGGGCAAAAGCCCTTTTAATAACTGGGGTATAAGCCCTTTTGATAACTGGGGCATAAGCCCTTTTAATAATTAGGGCATAAACACTTTTTAATAACTGGGGCATAAGCCCTTTTAATAACTGGGGAATAAGCCTTTTTTAATAACTGGGGCATAAGCCCTTTTGCACTTCCTCCATCCATATAAAAACCCAACCCAATGCATTTATGAAGACATCATGTGCATATCATACATATTATGTGCATATCATACATGTCATGTGCATATCATACATACCATGTTTATCAAAATCCCATGTAATAAATTCATATATAAACCCTAGAGGTATAATGGTCATTTTTACTTAGGGGCAAAACGGTCATTTTCATGTTATAAGGGTAATCCTATAATTTTACCAAAAATTAGGGTTTCCATGTTCATTAACGGTTACTAACAATTCATGGGTGCAAACAGTGATTAAGGCCCATTTTTAGCGAAATCGAGTTATTGGGCCTAAAACCCCTAATGGGCCCTACATAGCCGATTTTGTCATCTAGTCCCATTTAGCCTATATTCCATAACGGTTTTATCAGTCTCGATGTGCAATTTAGCCGGTTTTCCTTTTCTACCAATTTTTTACAAATGGGCCCGAAAGCCCATTGGGCCCCACTTCGGCCCCTCGAGGCCTAACTTACCGTGAATGCCAAAAATTACGCTCTTACCGTTTCCAATGTTCCCAATCATCATCTCAATGAATCTAACTAACTAATGAGCGTTCGTTTACTCACAAGTCCTCGAAATGCCAGAATTTCTGCATTTCGGCTTTTCGGCATTTATCGCTTTAAGCTATGAAAAAGGGTTCATTACACACCTGTTTTGCGATATTCCTCGACGAGATCTCCTACACGATTTCTCCTATAATCAACCGTTAAATAGATCAGCTCGCAATAATTGAACCAAATCAAGAACCATCCAATATTAACACTTACACATTCGGCCACCATCCATAATGGCCTGAGGCACCTTACCTTTGCCGAGATTTATGACGAGATCTAGCCACTCCGGTGATCCAAGCTAATCCAAATCGACACTACGCCTTGCTGCTCCTCCACTATAGAAACCATAAAAATATTAAAAGAATAACCCCATAAGGCCTATACCCATATTCGGCCACCTCCCTAAACTAGAGGGGTTTCGGCTTTTGCCCACTAGCTACTCTAGGAATCGTTTAGAGTTCGAGCACTTACCACAGTATTTCTCCTCTTGAATCTGTTATGCCTAAAAGATGAGGGAATTGAACACCAACAAGTGAAAACGAAATAGAGAGTTGCTGGTCAACAAAGATTCGGCACACCCCTAGCTTCACTGATTTCGGCTTTTGCGGTATTTCAGTAGAAGTGGAGATAAAGGAAAGAAACAATGGATGAATAGAGGGAAATAGTAGGCTGGTTTGAAAGAAGGAGAAGGAAGAAAAGGTGAATGAAGAGATAATAGATTCAGCTGCAAAAAGAAAAAGAGAGAAAAGACTAACCTAAAGGGAGAAAACGGCACACAGGTACCTAAGTGCCGAAAATCCCTAACTAAACCCCTCTGCCGAAAATCCCCTCTCCAATCTCCCTTATTCGGCCAACTCTATCTTCATATCAAATCCTTAAAATCTCTCCCCTTATCCCTCCTTAATCCATGCATTTGACTTTATTCAAACTCCCTTCTAACAGAATCCACTTGGGTTCCAACACCTACCCTTCCTGTACATAAAAATAAATACCCTTATTTGCCAACAGAAGGAATCGATCCCATGTCTTCCCCTATGCTCCACACGCCACCTTTTTAGGAGCTTAGTGGCGTCACCCTTGCCACTTTACTAAAGCTCTTTTTGTGATACATTTCTCCCACAACTTTACATAAGGTCACCTTGCCAGGACCCCTAACTTTTAAGTCTAAAATTTGAAGATTCTACCGGGTTTTGGCCAACACATGGGCCTTCCATAAGCCCATTTACATACTCGAATTATGAATTTCACAATTCCATACCAAATTTTAGAAACTTTTCTCAAAATATCAAGAATCGCGACAAACCCGAAAATCAAGATGTTACACTCTCATAGCCAAAACTGACATTTACTGAACTTTCCAAACAATTGTTTATCTTTAAAGTTTTTAGCACGATTCTCAAATGCTCGGCATGTTCAGATTCATCAAGAGAGTAAATTAAAATGTCATCAACAAATACAACTACGAATCAGTCTAAGTACGGCCTGAAAATTCGATCCATCAAGTCCATAAAAATAGCAAGTGCATTTGTTAACCCGAAAGGCATAATAAGAAATTCGTATTGTTTGTACCTTGTTCTAAATGCAATCTTTGGCACATCTGAGTCTTTAACTCGTAATTGGTAATAACCCGATCTCAAATCAATTTTTGAAAACATTGTTGCCCCTTTTAACTGATCAAATAAATCATCTATTCGTGGAAAAGGGTATTTGTTCTTTATAGTCACTTTATTCAGTTGTCTATAGTCAATACACATTCTCATCATGCCATCTTTCTTTTTCACAAACAACACCGGTGCACACCAGGGAGAGAAACTCAGTCTAGCAAAACCTTTATCTGTCAACTCTTGCAACTGAGCTTTCAATTATTTTAACTCTGTTGAGGCCATTCTATACGGAGCTATCGGTATCGGCGTTGTTCTTTGTACTAATTAAATACGAAATTCAACCTCTCTGATAGGTGGTAAACTTGGTAACTCTTCGGGAAATACATCTGGATACTCACATACAACTAGTACTGATTCAATCTTTGTTTCTGTTACTTTTGTATCAAGCACATAAGCAAGGTAAGCTTCACACCCCTTTCTTACAAATCTCTAAGCTAACATAGACGAGATCACAACTAGCAAATTGTTCAAATCATCAGATTCAATTCTAATAGTCTTATTATTCTGACACTTCATTTCAATTTTCTTTCATCTAAAATTCACTATAGCATTATGCATCATTAGCCAATCCATACCCAGAATCACATCAAATTTATCGAATGGAAACAACATCAAATTAGTCGAAAAACAGAAATCCCGATGAATTAACGGACAATTCTTACAGACTTTGTCAACCAAAACACATTTGCCTAAAGGATTCGATACTCTAATCACAATTTCAGTAGACTCTATAGGCAAAGTCTTACTGAATACTAAATTCATGCAAATATAAGAATGAGTTGATCCTGGATCTATCAATGCAATCACAGTAGTATCATAAAGAGTGAAAGTACCATTGATAACATCTGGAGATGATGCCTCCTCCCGTGCATGAATAGCATAAGCTCGGGCAGGTTCTTGTGCCTCAAATCTCGTAGTAGAATCTCTCGTAGCACCTCTACCACCACTCACATTTCCAACATTACGGGATGGTATTCCTCTCACAGTCGGGTTGCTTGATCATACATTTTGAGACCTATCTTTCTTATCTAGCTCAGGACAATCTCGAAAGAAATGTTCATCCGAGCCACATCTAAAACAGGCCTTGTCTTTCATTCTACACTCTCCGAAGTGTCGTTTTCAACATTGTCCACATTCAGGTTTATTTGATCTAACATTACCCACAGTTGCTACTAAAGTAGCTAGAGTTTTTGAACTCGTAAATTGTTTCCCACAGTCTCTATTAGAATACTCCATTGGTGTATTTGATCGACTAAACAAATCTTGGGATTTTTTTAATAAAGAGTGATACGGGTTACTCAATGATCTTTTTCTCGAGTCTCTAGCTTCTAAATCTACCTTTCTCTCTTCTTTGCTAAGATTTTTGGTTTTACAAGTCCTTTCAACCAAAACAATAAATTCTTTTAACTCTAGAATCCTGACTAATAGTTCAACCCGTCAACAAACCGTTTACACATAATCTCCTCAGTAGACACATACTCTCGTGCATACTTGCTTAACTATACTAACTCTCTTTCATACTCGGTGACAATCATGCAGCCTTATTTTAACTCTAAGAACTCTTTATGCTTTTGATCAAAGAATCGCTAACTTATACAATTCTTTCGGAACTCCATCTGAAAGAATTCCCAGGTTACTCGTTCTTTTAGAACCACTGACACCATGGTATTCCACCATTATTATGCAGTGTCTCTCAACAAGGATACCGCATATTTAATACATTCATCAGGAGTACAAGATAGTTCATCAAATACCCGAATCATATTTTTGAGCCAGAACTCAACCCTCTCAGCATCATCATCCATAGTAGCTTGAAACTCTTGATTCCTATGTTTACGAATCTTGTCCCCTGGCAGTTTGTTCAACCATATCGGATCCACAACTTGAGGAATATAGGGATTTGTTGAGGAATAGGTGGGGGTGGGGGTTGTTGGACAGCCAGATTCGTCTGGACATATTGAGTGAACCACTCATTCATCATATGAAAAAAGGCTTGTTTAGCCTCTCTCTTGTGGCTACTTGTTATAGGTCTAAAGTTGGATAGCGCTGCCCTTTAAGTAAGAGCGAACGCGTTACTCTCTACATCGTCAGCTATAGCTCTTTCGGGATCCATTACTATACGAAAACACAATTTAAGCTGTCAGGAATCATCACACTATCATAAAGTATATATGGCATGTATAGCTAGACTCTCACA
Organism: Gossypium arboreum; assembly: GCF_025698485.1. Taxonomy (NCBI): domain Eukaryota; kingdom Viridiplantae; phylum Streptophyta; class Magnoliopsida; order Malvales; family Malvaceae; genus Gossypium; species Gossypium arboreum. Next base: position 137,825,815 of record NC_069075.1, read on the forward strand.
CACACTACATTAGTCCTAGAATCGATTAAATCGTAGCTTTGATACCAATAAAATGTAATACCTCATAACCCTATTTTGACTATGAATACGGATAGGGGTGTTACACGACTTCTGTAACTATATGAGCTAGCCCTCTATATTTTGCTTCTACTATTGATCTAGAGACAATCTATTGCTTCTTTGATCCCCAGGCTACAGGGTTGCCTCCAAGAAACACACAAAACCTTGTAGTAGACCTTCGATCATCTATATTTGTTCCCCAATTCGCATCCGAGTAGCCAACCAAATCCAAGGTGGCAGCTTTAATAAAGTGAAGACCATAGTCTATAGTACTTTGGAGATACCGAAGAATGTGTTTGACAGCTTTGAAATGTTGATCAAGAGGTTGATGCATGAATTGGCATACTTTGTTCACAGCAAAGGTAATATCTGGTCTAGTAATGAGCACATACTGTAGGGATCCTACAATGCTACGATACTAGGACTCATTTTCAATTGCACAGCCATTATGCTGAGACAAGGTGGAAGAACTAACCATGGGTGTAGGAGAGCTATTGGCCTGATCCATTCGATCTTTTCTGAGAAGATCCAAAACATACTTGCGTTGGCTCAAAAATAATCCATCAACATTGGACGTGACTTCAATACCAAGAAAGTAACTGAGAGGCCCCAAATCCTTCAAAGAAAACTGAGTATCCAAGGTTGAAACAAAGCTATCGATGCTGACTTGATGATTGCCAATAACAATTATGTCATCTACATATACTAAAACATACAAGAGCTCCCCCTCAATCTTCCTAACAAAGAGAGAGCCATTTGACTTAGCCAAAACAAAGTGTGAAAAGAGCAAAAAATCACGCAGCTTGGAGAACTAGGCCCTGGGAGCCTGTTTAAGACTACATAGAGCTTTCTTCAGCTTGCATACTAGTGATCGGTCACCATGGATCTGCTCAAAGCCAGGAGGTTACACCATATAAATCTCCTCAGATAAGTCACCATTGAGGAATGCGTTGTTAATATCCACCTGCCTTACTTGCTAGCCAAACTTGATAGCCAATGTCAAAACAACTCGAATCGTGGTTGGCTTTACAACTGGACTAAAGGTGCCTTGAAAGTCAATACCTGCCTCCTGAAGATATCTCTTAATAACTAAGCGACCCTTGTAGCAAGCAATGGTCTAATTTGAACGTCGTTTGAGTTTGAACACCCATTTACAGCCCACAGCTCTTCGATTTTTAGGTAAAGGAACCAAATCCCATGTGTTATTTTTCAGTAAAGCATCATACTCTTGCTGAGCTGCTAGTGTCCATTATTTGCTAGTGAAAATCTCTTCAATTGTGACAGGTTCAGTCTCATTTAACTCAACAGAGAAAACTTTAGGCTTAAGAATGCCACTTTTGGACCTTGTTTGCTTAGGATGAAGATTAATAGGCATTTTGACTGGAAGACACTAGAGGAAGAGCAGTAGGAGGAGAAGAAGTGGAATGATGATTAGAATAACTACTGGAAGTGGCATGCCCTGGTGAGAAGCTAGTATTTGGCCTGGACTCGAGGTCAGGAGACTCCAAAGAAAGGGAGCCAGAAGGTGAAGTAGTTGATCTTGACACAGGTCTTGGAAATTACTGGGCTGAAGTGACAGACACATTTGAAGCACCAACCCAAGGCTGAGCCATAGAGGCACCACAACTGGGACCTGAGATTGCTGGTGTTGGAACCTATGCTGAATGCAAGAAGAGACAGTATCACTACTGGAGCCAGTAGAACTAGCAAAAGGAAAATAGGCTTTATTAAATCCACATGCCTAGAGACAAAAATCCTATTAGTAGAATTAAGACATTTATAGCCTTTGTGAATAGGATTGTAGCCAAGAAATACACAAGGCTTGGAGTAATATTAGAGCTTGTGAGAATTAAAAGGTCTAAGATAAGGATAGCACCTGCAACCAAAGACTTTAAAATGCATGTAGCTGGGCATAGTCTTATGCAACACCTAATAGGGTGATATGCTAGTGAGAACTGATGTAAGAAGTCTATTGATGAGGTACACAGCACTGATGAAAGCATGAGCCCAAAGATGCATAGGCATATTTGCCTGAGCAAGCAAAGTCAAACCAGTATCAACTATATGCCTATGTTTCCTCTCGACCAAGCCATTTTGTTCAGAGGTATGAGGACAAGAGAGTCGATGATGAATCCCCAGTTGAGATAGAATGAAAAGAATGAAACTCTCTTCCCTAATCTGTTTGAAGTTGTAACAGCCCAGTTTTAGCTAAATCAAAACAGTAGTTTCAGAACAACAAATCCAATATCAAAAAATTATTTTAATATTATTTTTGGTATTTATAGCATGATAGCATGTATGTGTGAAAATTTTGTGAGCTAATTTTATTGTTTAATAGCTCAATTTGAGAAAAATGACTAAATTGCGTAAAATGCAAAAGTTGCATTCTATTTGTTAAAGGTGCCAATTTGCCTTGGCTTTTAAATATGATGGCCTTAAATGGTAATTATACCATTTTATATGTTAATGGACATTAATGGACATCCATTATATGATTTTATATGTTTATTATTAAGGTTAATATAGTAATTCATTAATAAAGGTTAATATAATAAAAAAAGGAATTTTGTCCATTTTTTCTTCTTATGACCGAATATTGAAGAAGAAAAGAAGCCATTGATGAATAGTTAGGGTTCGGCACACACTAGGCTTGATTAAGGTAAAGTTTGAGATCAGTTTTTAATGATTTTTACACTTTTGAGATCGTTGCTTTGTATTCTAGCTAGCCCGTACCTTAGATTTTCAAATTGTTAAAGGTTTAACAAGTTGTAATTGTTGAATTCTTGAGTTATTTGATGTTTAATGTTGAAATATGAAAGCTTGATGATAGATTTTAATGTTTTGTAAAGTGATTTTTGAAAAAAATGTCAAAAAGGGATTAAATTATGAAATATGTAAATTAAGGGGCTGAAATATGGAATAAATGAAAGTTATGGGCCGCTAGGGATCCCTATGAAATTCAGCTAGTATGTATTTAGTTTGAATTGTGTAAATTTTGTATATTTGTGAAATAAGGACTAAATTGTAAAAATGTGGAACTTTAGGGGCTAAAGTGTAAAAAATGCCTAAATATGTGCTTGTGGATTGAATTGAATGACTCAATGAATAAATGAGTGAATTTTGAATTCATATAGATCAAGAAAGAAAGAATTCGAATTTAGATCGGGGGAAAAGCAAGGTTATCAAATAGTTGACCCGATACGATAATTCTGAATACGAGGTAACTTCGTATAATTGAACTTTAATGTGTATCTATTTATTTGATGGATGAAATTGAGATAGTAGTAATTCTATTGGATACATGTTGAGATATTAAATGAAAAGTACTAATTAAGTAAGGCAAGTTGCCGAATAAGACCATAGCTGGGCTATGGCAATTGATTCATAAGACCATAACCGAGTTATGGCATGTGAATGAAAGATCACAGCAGGGCCTTAGCAATGTATGTGTAAGACCATAGTGGGACTATGGCATAAAAAAATCGATGAATTTGTATCGTAAGCACTTATAAAACAAAGCGGTTTGATAAGAGTATTGATAAGAAATAGAAAGGTATCGGTACATGTATGTATAGAAAATTATTCAAGTATTAAGATAGATGAAGTTGAGAACTCATGAATGACGATATGAATAAATTTTATGTTAGCTCACGAATTGCTGATTTAGATGTCGATGATATTATTTATTTTGAATTGCTATATGAATGTTGTGATTATTTCATGTTCACATACAAACTTATTAAGCTGTAAAGCTTACTATGTTTAATTTTTTATGTTTTATAGTTCTACGAAGCTAACTCAGATCTGTAATCGTCAGAGACTTCATCGCACTATCGACATCTATTTTGCTACTTTTGAAGTTATGTATATATGGTATATGGAATGTGTAAGCTTGTGTCATTTTGCTATGTTTGATAAATATGTATTTGTAGCCAATTGAGTTGGCTTGTGATGGTGAACTTGATGATGTTTCTAAATATGCAAATGGTATTATTTGAGTTGGTAATTGATCTATATTGAATGATTAAAGTTGAATGGAATATGTAAGTTTGGAATGGATTGGTTTAGTTAGATGAATTATACATGTGAATTATGCTTAGTAAAGTAAGTTAAATTGTTTGGTATTTGAATAGGTAAATGACATTGAATTGAGTACAGAAATGATTTAAATGGATTTGGTATGATTGTGTATTGGTTGATGACTTTTAGCTACATATTTGTGTTTCAAAATGGTAGCAATTGAGGTTACTTAGGTATGTGCAAAAAAGGTGGCAAATTAGCTTTACAAATGGCCTATTTTTATCGACACAGGCAAAGACACGGGCGTGTGTCTCAGCTGTGTATGACACACGGTTAGGTTACTCAACCGTGTGTCCCTTGGTGTTGAAATTGAATTGAATTTAGTATGCTCCACATGGTCTCATACACGGGCGTGTGACTGGTCGTATGGTATAAGTCAGTATACCCCCTAAATGGCACATGGCCTAGCACATGGGGGTGTGTGGCCATTTCGAAGGGCACACAGGCTAGACACACAAACGTGTGGTTGGCCGTGTGACCCAAGTTAGTATACTCTTCAATTTTCACATGGCCTGGCACACGAGCGTGTCCTCGGCCATGTGATGCAAGTCAATATGTATGCCTTGTTTTCGTACGGCTTAAGACACAAGCATGTCTACTAACCATGTGAGGCACACGGCCTGTTCACACAGGCGTGTGACCCTGGTATGTTTGAAAAATTTCTAAGTTTCCAAAATTATCGAATGTTATCGGTTTACTCCCAAACCACTTCTAAAGCATGTTTATGGCCTCGTAGGCCCTTATAAGGGACAATGTGAATATGATTGAGTGGTATTTGAGTATGAATGCATAAATGTATGTGTTTTGTATGTTAAATAATGTGTATTGATCTGTAATACCTCGTAACCCTATTCTGAATACGAATACAGGTTAGGGGTGTTACATTTATTGGTATTAGAGCTACGGTTTAGTAGATTCTAGGACTAATGTAGCGTGTGTGAAAGTCTAGCTATACATGCCATATATACTTTGCGATAGTGTGATTATTCCTGACAGCTTAAATTGTGTTTTCGTATAGTAATGGATCCCGAAAGAGCTGTAGCTGACGATGTAGAGAGTAACACGCCTGCTCCTGCTCAAAGGGCAGCGCCATCCGACTCTAGACCTATAACGAGTAGCTATGAGGGAGAGGCTAAACAAGTCTTTTTCCAGATGATGAGTGCAAAGTTTGTTCAAATGAATCCGGCTACTCAACAACCTCCACCCCCACCTATTCCTCAACAATTCCTTGTTGTTCCTCAAGTTGTAGATCTGATTCGATTAAACAAGCCACCAGTAGATAAGATTCAGAAACATGGGGCTGAAGAGTTCCGGGCTACTGTTGATGTAACACCCCAAATCTGGCCTAGAAGTCTAGACCGAATCTGAGAGGCTACATTGATCACCGAAGTGATCATGTAAAAATTTTACAATTCAAGTCATTCAAGTTTTATTTATGAAAAGTTCATTCTGAAGCAAATAAAAAATGTTTAATCATTTAAAGTTCTATTCGAAAAGTTCTAGTCTAAAATGTACGAATAAAACATTTAACGAAAGTTGTACCATAGTATTATAAAAACTTTACAGTTCATAAATTTATCAAATAATAAAACCGTAACAGAAATCAAAAACTAATACTCCATACGGTTGAATCTGTTTGAGACTTCCACGTACTGAGTCCATCAACAGAATCCAGAACTATACCTGAAAGGAAAACAAAAGAGGGGGTGAGCTACTTGAGCTTAATGTCAGATCAAACCACTTAACTATAGAAACGGAACTGAAAGCCTGGAAGCAGCTCAGATTCAGATGCAAAGCAAAAAAAAAACTAACAGAACTATTCAAAACTGGTCGATATATGCAAAGCAACTTACCAAGAAATGACAGTTGAGTATATTCGCCCAAAACCAACATACCATAAGTACTTTTCGGTCACATGGGAAAATTAGACACACTCAATCTTGTGTGCCATTCAGATACAGTAGCAATAACTCACAAGCCAGTCACACAATCACAATAACAGTTTGGTCAGACAGTTGCAGAGAGAATCTACCAAATTCACATAGGCATAAGTGCCTTTCAGTCGATCAATAACGCATGCAGTCACAGTATCACATTCAGTCAACAGATCAATCAGATGCATATGAGTGCAAAAGAGTTATAAAATAACCCACCCATCCAGCAAACACACCATCTCCGTCCAACCCTACACTCCCTATGGGGATTAAATCAACTCACCCATCCCTACACTCCAAGTAGGACCTCGAAAGGCCTATCCAACCCTGCACTCCATATGACGTCATCCCGCGTTTCCCGACAATGATGATCATCAGCATTGTCCACAACCCTTATGGTATTGGGACTGCTCTTGACCCTCTGAGAGTTTGGGCTAACATTATGCAAATAAACTGCCAGTCACATAAATTACCCAACAAAGCTAGCATATAGGTTGTACTGTGTAATACGGTGAACCGCGGTACAAACATGTAATATAAACTGCTAGATCAAATAGTGGTACGTAGCGTAGCTAACGTAAATGTGATACAGTGCAATGCAGTGATCTGTATATCGATAGATTACAATAAAACTACCAGTTCAGTCAATGGTACGCAACGTAGCTAGCGTACAAGTGGTACAGTGCAATGTGATAATCTGCTATACTCAGCAATGTCCATGACCCTCTGGGCATTGGAACTGCCCTCGACCCTCTGGGTATTAGGGGCTAACAACCAGTAGAACAGTTACAGGTTCAGTCAATCTCAATCTCTCTTCTCTTCAAAATCCCAACCCAAAACATTATATACATATGCGTGTATACAGATGTATATATCAAGATGACCCAATTCAAAATGCAATTTCAGACAGTCATTTAGAAGCAATCACTTACAACCAGTCAATTAGTTACAGAAATGTGTACACTTATACACTTAGATTCGGTACTTAACATATCATACAACTAATCACAAGTAATACACAAACCACAGTTAGAATAGAGTCATACCTACCCTCAGAACTAGGTCGAGAGTTGGAACACACTGGGTTGCGATTGCACTTAAAATGCCCTAAAATCAAAATTTGGTGAGTTACGGCCACATGCCCGTGTACTTCGGCTGTGTGGAGCAACCCAGGCCGTGTGGGGTCTAAACTCTCGTGTGAAGGGTAGCGCACGATTGTCTAAAAGAGGCACACGCCAGTGTGGAGCAGGGACACAGTCATGTAATCAGGCCATGTAACTCACTGTCCCATTTCACTAAAATAAGGTGTAGGGAAGACACAGTCGTGTGAGGGTCTCACGCACCCGTGTGCCCACCAAACACAACCGTGAGCTCCAAAGCACATGTCTGTATGGAATCCCTAATCCTCAAATCAGCCATACAGTTGTGTGGCCAAGCCGTGTGACACCAAATTTCAAATCCCTAATTTCCAAATTCACATGCCCGTGTGCCCTAAGGACACGGCAGTGTGAATTCTAACAAAATTCCCAAATCAACCACACAATCGTGTGCCTCGACACACGCCCATGTGGCCTTCAAGAAGGTCACGAAACCACTCCAAAACTGCCATTTAAGCCACCATAACAGTCCCTAACCTTTACACTACCAACATACATCAGAAATTGGAGTATTTCACTCACTTTCAACATTCAGAAAACCCAAAACCAAATAGTTAGACCATACATATAAAATAGGTCAAATTGAGCATTTGGGAAAACTTAAAATTGTGTATAGAAGGTTTGAATCCCACACCTATTTCAACGATGAAGATAATGGTAAAGGCATGAAAATCCGAAATCTGCAGGCAAACCTTTCCCAAGCAGTCACAACAACCCCCCAAAAGAAAAATAATAGGGGAAGACAAAACAATTTAAAAAACCAAAAAGGTGAAAAGAAGAGGAACGTCCAAACTGAAATTAAAAAAATAAAAAAAAACCAATACAAAATATAATAACTAAATATTTATTAACTAAACAAACCAAAATAAAATAAATAAAACAAAGGCTCTCCAAAAGTGCGCCCCCTATGACTCGAACCCGAATCCTCAAGATATGCTAACACTCATTTAACCACCAAACCAGCAAGCCCATTCTGTCACTAAAATGTACAACTAGTCACTTATGTGCAACCTTCTCACTATCCCTATGCTCAAAACCCAAAACTTCTAGGCCCAAAATTCGGGGCGTTACAGTTAATGACGATACGGAGAGAGCTGAGTTCTGGCTCGAAAACATGATCTGAGTATTTGATGAATTATCTTGTACTCCTGATGAATGTATCAAATGTGTTGCATCTTTGCTGAGAGATAATGCATACCATTGGTGGAAAACGTTGATATCTGTGGTTCCTAAAGAACAGGTTACTTGGGAGATTTTCCAATCTGAATTTCGAAAGAAGTACATTAGTCAAAGATTTCTCTATCAGAAGCATAGAGAGTTTCTAGAGTTAAAACAAGGCAAGATGACTGTCACTGAATATGAAAGAGAATTCGTACGGTTAAGCACGTATGCTTGAGAGTATGTGTCTACTGAGGAAATAATGTATAAACAATTCGTTGACAGGTTGAACGAAGATATAAAACTACTAGTCAAAATTCTAGAGTTAAAAGGATTCATCATGTTGGTTGAAAGGGCTTGTAAATTTGAGGATCTTAGCAAAAAAAAAAAAGAAGAAGAAGAAGAGAAAAGTATATTCAAAAGTTAGAGAATCTAGAAAAAGATCAATGAGTAAGTCGTATCACTCTTCATCAAAGAAATCTCGAGATTTGTTTAGTCGATCAAATACACCAGTGGAATATTTTAGTAGAGATCGTGGGAAGCAAATTACGAGTTCAAAAGCTTCATGATAGATTTTAATGTTTTGTAAAGTGATTTTTGACAAAAATGTCAAAAAGGGATTAAATTATGAAATATGTAAATTAAGGGGTTGAAATATGGAATAAATGAAAGTTATGAGCTGCTAGGGGTCCCGATGAAATTCAGCTAGATGTATTTAGTTTGAATTTTATGAATTTTGTATATTTGTGAAATAGGGACTAAATTGTAAAAATGTGGAACTTTAGGGGCTAAAGTGTACAAAAATGCCTAAATATGTGCTTGTGGATTGAATTGAATGAATCAATGAATAAATGAGTTAATTTTGAATTTATTTAGATCAAGAAAGAAAAAATTCGGATTTAGATCGGAGGAAAAGCAAGGTTATCGAATAGTTGACCCAATACGACAATTTCGAATACGAGGTAAGTTCGCATACTTGAACTTGAATGTGTATCTATTTATTTGATGGATGAAATTGAAATAGTAGTTATTCTATTGGATACATGTTGAGATATTAAATGAAAAGTACGAATTGAGTAAGGCAAGTTGCCGAATAAGACCATAGCTGGGCTATGGTAATCGAATCATAAGACCATAACCAGGTTATGGCATGTGAATAAAAGACCACGGCAGGGCCTGGGACTATGGCATCATAAAAATCGATGAATTTGTATCGTAAGCACTTATAAAACGGAGCATTTTGATAAAAGTATTGATAATAAATAAAAAGGTATCGGTACAGGTATGTATGGAAAACTATTCAAGTATTGAGATAGATGAAGTTGAGAACTCATGAACAAGGATATGAATAAATTTTATGTTAGCTCATGAATTGATGCTTTAGATGTTGATGATATTATCTATTTTGAATTGCTATATGAATGTTGTGATTATTTCATGTTCACATACGAACTTATTAAGCTGTAAAGCTTACTTTGTTTAATTTTTAATGTTTTATAGTTCTACAAAGCTAGCTCGGATCTGGGAATCGTCAGAGACTTCATCGTACTATCGATTATCGATTTTGGTACTTTTGAAGTTATGTATATATGGTATATGGCATGTATAGGCTTGTGTTATTTTGGTATGTTTGATAAATATGTTTTTGTGGCCAATTGAGTTGGCTTGTGATGGTGAACTTGATGATGATTCTAAATATGCAAATGGTATTATTTGAGTTGGTAATTGATCTATATTGAATGATTAAAGTTGAATGGAATATGTATGTTTGGAATGGATTGGTTTAGTTAGATGAATTATACATGTGAATTATGCTTAGTAAAGCAAGCTAAATTGTTTGGTATTTGAATAGGTAAATGACATTTAATTGAGTATTGAAATGATTGAAATGGATTTGGTATGATTGTGTATTGGTTGATAACTTTTAACTGCATATTTGTGTTTTAAAATGGCAACAATTGAGGTTACTTAGGTATATGCAAAAAGGGTGGCAAATTGGCTTTACAAATGGCCTATTTTTGTCCACATGGGCAAAGACACGGGCGTGTGTCTCAGCTGTGTGCGACACACGGTTAGGTTGCATAGCCGTATGTCCCCTGGTGTTGAAATTGAATTGAAGTCAGCATGCTTCACACGGTCTCACACATGGGGTGTGACTGGTCGTGTGGTATAAGTCAGTATACCCCCGAAATGGCACACCGCCTAGTACACGGGCGTGTGTGGCCTTTTCGAAGGGCACACGGGCCAGACACACAGACGTGTGGTTGGCCGTGTGACCCAAGTCAGTATACTCTCCAGTTTCACAGTGTGATGCAAGTCAGTATATATGCCCTATTTTCACATGGCTTAATACATAGGCATGTCTACTAGCCGTGTAAGGCATAAGGCCTGTTCACACGGGCGTGTGACCCTTGTATGTTTGAAAAATTTCTAAGTTTCCAAAATTATCGTATGTTATCGGTTTAGTCCCAAACCACTTCTAAAGCATGTTTAAGGCCTCGTAGGCCCTTATAAGGGACAATATAAGTATGATGGAGTGGTATTTGAATATGAATGCATAATGTATAGGCTATGTATGTTAAATGATATGTATTGCATGTTAATACCTCAGAACCTTATTCTAACTATGAATACGGGTGAGGGGTGTTACAGAAGGGCCTTTACTTTACAGCCAAACTGAACTTCAATAAATTTCTGTAAATGAAGAAAGCTGTCCAAAGCTTCAGACTTGCGTTTGATAAGATACAGCTATGTGTACCTGGAGTAAGCATCAACAAATGAGACATAATAAAAGTGACCCTCAGATGCCACAAGAGCAGGACTCCACAGATCAGATGCAATGAGTTAAAAAGGAGCTGTATAAACAGTGGTTGAGGGAGAAAATGTAAGCTTATGAAACTTGCCAAGTTGACATGCAGAACAAATCGAATTCATCCTACAATTCTTTGAAATAACATTACATTTTTGGAGAACTGTCATAACAGTTTTATTACAAGGGTGAACAAGGCGTTTGTGCAACAAATCAAATACTGAACTACTAGAAATAGAAGAGCCCAGATGAGTGGTGTGAGCAGTAGCTGAATAAGTTGAAGTAGTATTAAAACTCTGAGCGCCTGTATTGAATTGGTACAAGCCATCATGAATGCAGCCCACCAACAAAATGGTCCCTGTCCTGATATCCTTGACAAAGCAATAGAAAGGATGAAATTCAAAATAAACTTGATTATCATTAGCAAATTGGGCAACAGACATCAAATTTTTGCAGATTCTTAGAACATGCAACACATTTTTCAAATAAAAAACTCGGTTTGAACGTGTAAAGAAGGAGGATCCAATGTGATTCACAAGTACAGATATACCGTTTCCCATGAAAAGCCTATTATTACCTGTATATTGTGTTGCCTTTTGCAGACTATCCAAGTCATTTGTAACATGGTTGGACGCTCCTGAGTCTGGATACCAGACTTTGTGGCCTGAGAGCCTGTAGGAAACTAGCCTTTGGAGGAGGCAACATTAGCTTGCAAGCCAGAATGTTGTATAGGAGGACTTTGAGAACAGCAATGAGAGCCTCCACATTGGAAAACAGAAGGATCTTGAAACTGATGATAGTGTACTTGCATAGTCTCATTTGACACACCTTTAAAGGATTCATCAAAACCGTAGTAACACTTCGAACCATGTGACCAATTCGACCACAAAACTGACATTGAGGTTTGTTATGAGCAAACCTCCTCCCTCGACCTCTACCTTGAAACGTCCTAGAACCAATGCCCCTGTAAGGTGGTCTAGAACCTCTATCAAACTGTCTAGCATTTCTATCATCAATACCATTTTGCTGAGCAACATTAGCCTACAAGGGCATACTCAAAACAAAGTCTAGTTGTCGAACTTCACAATCAGTCAGCATTTCAACAAGGAGATCAAGAAGGACACTCATTGCTGAAGCCATAACACAAATGGACTCATATTCCACTGACAGACCAGCAAGAATTATGCTAACCTGCTCCTACTCAGAAATAGCATTGCCTACAGCCATCAAGGTATCGCACAAACCTTTGATCTTAGCCAAGTACTCTTTAATAGTCAATTTTCCTTTAGCCAAGTACTCTTTAATAGTCAATTTTCCTTTCTTTTGAAAATACAAAGAGTACTATATAGTGGAAACTATTATAGTGGATTTGGTAGCAAACCGCCGAACAACTGTTTTCCATACATCAAAACTCGATCGAGCATCAGTAAAATGCACCAAGATACCATCACTGATCGTGGACAATAACTAGGAGGCTAACAGTATATCTTGTTGCTTATGAAACAAGAAGTCAGGGTTAGCAACAAGATTACCATCTTTGTCAACAATAGACTGTGAGGGAACATTAACAGTACCAAGAACGAAATCATGCAAACCATACCCTTCAAGAATTAACAAAACCTGTTGTTTCCATAAAATAAAATTATGCTCACTCAGTCTCACTGTATCATGTTTGGGAAATTGTTGAATCTTTTTCAACGAATCATAACGAGAATCAGGAAAAGAGCTAGCTACAGGTGTAGCTGTGTTGATTGATTGATGATTGTCTTCATCATTTCCAGAAACAGCTTCTGTCGCCATGGTAGAGACACAAAGAAGAGAAGAAAAAAAAACTTCAAGGCTCAGATACCATAATGAGAACTAAGGAATCGAATCAAGAGAAGAGAATATTATTAACAAAGGAACTTAAGTTTCAGAATACAAAGCATAACATTTTATAATACAAAGTATTAACGATTAATTAACTATAACTAACATAACTACCAAGCTTTAACTGCTAACAGCTAACTACCACAACTGTTTCCATTCCTTTAACATTCATCAAGAGTGGAAAATACTCTCCTCCACTTTCATTCCACTTTCCCTTATAATTTAAGCTTATTATTTATCTTTCTTCGAAAAATAAGGAGCTTATCTTTTCTTAATAATTGAAGATCCAATGAGAACAAAATAATAATAATAATAATAATTAAAGATCCAATGGCAGAGAACTGATCTTGGCAACGTCTTGGCAACGTTAGGGGAAATCTATGACTTTGATCAAGTCTCTTCACTAACATGCTTAAGACTTGGTTTAATTGACTTACAAGGCCTTGGCTAATCACAACTTTAAGTCTCTTTTCTCTCACAATAATAGCTTATTTACTACATTTTACAAGCTGTCCATAGTAGGTCATTTATAAATATTTATTGGTGTCACATTTAATATATAAATAGAAGATAGTGATTACAATATTCATTTTTGAGAAATTTTAATTAACTTGATTTTTAATAAAGTACAAATTACGATTTCAAATTAACATATTTGTAGTACAATTGATTTTTTTTATTTCAAATATCGATCCTTTAAAGAAAACCCATAATAATGGTAGGAGGATAACAAATCAAGTTTTTCCTCTTGATTTCCAGGTTTTTCCTCTTAATTTTCAGGTTTTTTCTCATGAAAATTTCAAATCCAACTAAAAATGCTAAAAATTAGGAGGAAAAATCTAATTTATCATTCTACTATCGGGAAAAGGATAAAAATGACGTGAAATCACAGTTTCATATAATCCATTCTCATATTTGAATTACAATCCATCAGTTAAATTAACATATTATACAATAAAACACACCTTCGGCAGATTTAATAATATCAAAGTAGCCAATTATTAGCTATCACAAAGGCTAATGTATTGGCATATACATGAAAACTTTATTCAAATATTCCAACTGAAAGTTCTTGATTAACGTTAATTTCATCAAAAACCGATACCGAAAATCCAAAACCTAGCAAGCTATACTAGTTTTGTGAAAAATAAAATAGAATAAAATAAATAAAAATAAAGAACACATAAATTTTACGTGGAAACCCTTTCGGGAAAAAAACCGAAGAGAGGAGAAGAAAATTCACTATGTCGAAAAATTTTTACTCAAATACAAGAGGAATAGACTATGTCTATTTATAGGCTTGCAAAGCCATATTCTAGTAGGATTGAAACACCTTATCCTAATCAATATAAAATAGATGGAGTTTAATAAGGTTTAAAACCTTATTCTAAAATAAAATAAAAGAAGTCTAGTTCTATATGGATTTTACTTTTATTTTATTTTCCATCGTATTTTATTTAAATAAGAATTTGGGTCACTTAATTCTAACAATCTCCACCTTGACACAAATTCTCAATGAACAAGTTCTTCATCGCGAACTTTCAATAAACAAGTTCTTCACCTCTTCCAAAAACCCTTAAGGGTTTAACTTCAACAATGAACACCAACCAAGTCTAAGCAATGCTCAAACTTGGTTATAGGAAGTGACTTAGTCATCATATCTGCAGGATTTTCATGAGTGCTAATTTTGCTCACAACAATATCAAGACGAGCAATAATATCACGAACAAAATGATACCGAATATCAATGTGTTTTGTTCTCTCATGAAACATTTGATCTTTTGTAAGAAAGATGGCACTGACCGTCACAAAATATCGTGGCTGATTTGAAGGTCTTCATTGAGTTCACTAAATAGTCCCTTCAACCAAATAGCTTCTTTACAAGCCTCAAGAATCGCCATGTACTCGGCTTCGAGTGGTAGACAAAGCGATCGTAGTTTGCAAAGTGGCTTTCCAACTAATTGCACAACCTCCGATTGTAAAGACGTAACTGTGAGAGATCTTCTTCTATCAAGGTCTCCAGCAAAATCAGCATCAACATACCCTATAACTCCATCTTTAGTTCTTCCAAACTGTAAGCAAACATTAGTAGTGCCTCGTAAGTATCTTAAAATCCATCGAATCGCTTTCCGGTGTTCTTTACCGAGATTCGCCATGTATCCGCTAAGCTGCTTGACCGACCGCATATGATAAAACGGACGTGAACAAACCATAGCATACATGAGAGATCCTATCGCACTAGAGTATGGAACATGTGACATGTACTCAATCTCATTATCGATTGAGGAGATAAGGCCGATGAAAGTCCGAAATGGTCGCTAAAGGAGTACTAACAGCTTAGCACTCTGCATATTGAACTCCGCAAAGAACTTTCTCAATGTACCCTTCCGACTTAGGTACAATTTACTTGCTTTTCTATCTCGAGAATCTCCATACCAAGTATCTTCTTTTTGGTCCTAAATCTTTCATCTCAAATTCTTCACTTAGTTGGGCTTTAACCTTTCTTATCTCTCTTTTATCTTTTGTCGCTATCAACATGTCATCAACATAAAGAAGTAGATACACAAAAGAACCATCAACTTTTTTTCTTAAAGTAGACACAACTGTCAAAACTACTTCTTTTGAAATCATGAGAAGTCATAAAGGAATCAAACCTCTTGTACCCATTGTCTTGGTGACTGTTTCAAACCGTAAAGGGACTTTTTCACAAGCAAACATAGTCCTCTTTTTCGAGACTATAAAACCCTCTGGTTGTTGCATGTAAATATCTTCCTCAAGTTCTCCATGCAAAATGCGGTTTTACATCTAACCGCTCAAGCTCCAAATCATGCATGGCAACAATACCAAGCAAAGCTCGAATCGAACTATGCTTAACAACTGGAGAGAACACATCTGTGAAGTCCACTCGAATTTGATTGTAACCCTTTGCAACAAGCCTTGCTTTATATCCGGTTCTTCAACTCCTGAGTCCCTTCTTTCTTTTAAACACCCATTTACAACGAATGACCTTTTTACCTTTAAGAAGTTTTACAAGATCCCATGTTCTGCTTTTTGTGGAGTGATTCCATCTCCTCTTGCATAGCAAACATCCACTTTTACGAGTCTTCACACTAATCGCCTCGAATAATTAAATGGCTCTTGATTCGCATCTATATCTTCACCACATTTAAAGCATAAGCAACTAGATCAACCTCGGCATACTTCTTTGGAGGTTTAATTTCTCTTCTTGTCCTGTTTTTGGCGATAGAGTATTGCGGTGAAGAAGCAACTCTATTCTCAATTTTGTCTTGGCTTGAGGAGTTGATTACGTATTAATCGATGCTCCACCGCTTTTGGTTTTCTTTATTGGAAGAGTCTTTAAGAGATAAGTTAGGTAGCATAGCGGTTTCATCAAAACAACATCTCTACTAATCACAACTTTTCTATTTTCAGGACACCATAACTTATAGCCTTTTACACCAGCTTTATAACCAAGAAAACGCATTTAATGGATCTCGGTTCCAATTTTCCATTATCAACATGAGCATACGCAGACACCCAAAAATCTTTAAATCGAATAATTAGCGGGATTACGGACCATACCTCTTGTGGAGTCTTTTTCTCAATGGCAACGGATGGAGATCGGTTGATCAAAAACATGCGAGAGAGGTCATCGCCCAAAATGACTTGTAAGTTGGCATTTGACAACATACATCGAACCTTCTCCATGATCGTTCTGTTCATTCGTTCGCAACGCCGTTTTTGTGGAGTATGACGAATCGTCAAGTGTCTCATGATCCTTCCGACTTGCACAATCTATTAAACTCATCGAATGTAACTCTAAGCCATTGTGCAGACGGAGGTATTTTATCTGCTTTTCCGTCTGCTTTTCAATCATAATTTTCCAAGACTTAAATGTGGAAAACACATCGCTTTTTCGCTTGGGAAGAACGCCCAAACTTTTCGGAAAATCATCAATAAAGGTTAGCATATAATTAGCTCCACCTCTCGAAGGCACTCTGAACGGCCCCACGGATCGAATGGATATACTCCAACGTTTCCTTCGTGTTATGGATTCCTCTAGTGAATCGAACTCTCTTTGCTTCCCAAAAACACGGTGCTCACGAAATTCGGTTTGCACATTCTCACCATATGGCCTAGGTGCATATGCCAAAGTTTAGTAATATCATCATCGACAAGGAAGAGGAAGCGGCAATTTGCATCACCGATATGATGAGAACCACAGTAAAACATATAACTTGGCAATCTTTCTTTGCCCTTTCATCACAACAAGGGACCCTTTGAAATCTTTAAAACCCCACTTTCACTGTGTGTATCTGCCCTTTTGAATCAAGAGTACTCAACGAAATTAAATTTCTTTTCAATTACGGAACATGCCGCACGTCACTAAGTGTTTCGACAACTCCATCAATCATCTTAACTTTAATTGTTCCAACACTGCGATTTTACATGAAGCATTATTTCCCATCAAAACAACACCTTGAGATCTTTGTTTCATAAGTTGTAAACCAATCCCGATTGGGACTCATGTGGAAGGTGCGGCTGAATCAAGTATCCACTCCTCGCCACTTTAGAATCATTGATGAAGCAACTAGAAGTTCACCATCGCCGTAGTCTTCTACAACATCGCTTCACCGAATTTTTCATTTGTTTTCCCTTTTGATTCGCACCTCCTTTTAATCTTATTTTGTAGCTTATAGCTTTTCAGATTTAATGTGCCTTTTCTTCTTGCGAAGTTGCAAGTTTTACCTCTGTTTGAAGATTTCGATCTACCCTTAGATTTACCACGAGGATTCCGTTCTGTGTTCTACCACGATCATCATCAACATTAGGTCTTGTCTCCCACGAACAATGAGACCCTCTCCCCGAGAGTTGGGTTTAACCACAAGATGCTTCATCTTATCATACGAGGTTAAAGAATCATAAACCTCATCAACTGTGAGAGACTCATGGCTATATAAAATCGTGTCTCTAAAGGTTGAATAAGGCGGGGCAACGAACAAAGTAGAATCAACCCTAGATCTTCCTTATCATCTTGAACCTCCATGGCCTCCAAGTTTGAGAGAATTTCTTTAAACACTTTGTTAAGTGTTCGTGTACAAACGCACCTTCCTCCAAACGATGAGCATAAAGACGCCGCTTCATATGCAACTTGCTTGTTAGAGTTTTCGACATACATATTTGTTCTAGCCTCTTTCATAATGCGTGGTAGTTTTCTCTTTCATCACATCCCGCAAAATTTCGTTGGACAAATGCGATGTAATTGTGTTAATGCCTTTCGATCCTTACGCTTCTTCTCTTCATCTGTTAATGTCGAAGGCATCTTATCTATCCTAGCAGGGCATCCTCTAGATCCATCGTGCAAGAGCGCTTGCATCTTAATTTGCCACAACGCAAATCGGTGTTGGGATCCAACAATGAATTTCATACTTCAAAGACGCCATTACCGTGATCGAGATGAATAACCCGGAAGCTCTGATACCAATTTGTGAAAAATAAAATAGAATAAAATAAATAAAAATAAAGAACACATAAATTTTACGTGGAAACCCTTTGGAAAAAAACCACAGGCAGAGGAGAAGAAAATTCACTATGTCGAAAAATTTTTACTCAAATACAAGAGGAATAGACTATGTCTATTTATAGGCTTGCAAAGCCATATTCTAGTAGGATTGAAACACCTTATCCTAATCAATATAAAATAGATGGAGTTTAATAAGGTTTAAAAACCTTATTCTAAAATAAAATAAAAGAAGTCTAGTTCTATATGGATTTTACTTTTATTTTATTTTCCATCGTATTTTATTTAAATAAGAATTTGGGTCACTTAATTCTAACAAGTTTAGAAGCAAGGCATGCATCCACAGCTTCGCCAACAGTAAGGAAAATCCACTCTATTCCAATCTTCTCCACAAATTTTGCTACTTTTAGCTTGTGGATCACTTGCCACCTTAGGTTCACCATTGCCAACTGCAAAAATTTATATGAAGTTATATAAATTATATGGTTCTAAAGATCACAAACGCGTTGCAATAAGCTTACTTTTATTCCTAGTGAAATCAGATTGTTGTGAAGTTCTTCAAGTGCAAAAATCCCAGAAGTGTCTATGTTCATCACATCTGTCACAAAGGAGACCCGATTAGTCTATTCTCTAGTGTCTGTGTGTGTGTGTGTGTGTGTTTTAATCTGTAAGATGATGAAACTCACTGGACATGTCGAGGATTAAGATTTGCCCTGTGTCTTTTTCAGTTTCTTTTGTTCCACCTTCTTCTGTCACGAGCCTCATTATTCTAAAACATGGGGATGAAAAAGTTATTGATACTTGTCTTTTTTTGTAGTCTTTTCTTTTTTTTTTTTGTTTGATGTTGGGATGCCATTACTTAAAAGTGATCATAATTTTGTAGTTGCACGTACCTTTCTCTTATGCAATTGGCGTTGGCAAAACAAAGTAAGCCAGAATTTATTCCAAGTGCCAACAGTCCTGGAGTTTCATTTTCAATAGCCATGGGATACTGATTAACCTCACAAAAGGTATCTGTTCTAGGAAGTCTTCCTAGTTGTTCAACGCTTGGTCGAATCGAGTTCAAAAATATCTTGGCAAATGAGATAGTTACCTGCAATATTTGTTGGCAAGGAACACAAACCTCAATATGTACCATTTCATTAGAATTTTTAGTAAGATTTCAAGGAAGATGATGGGAAATTACAGCATCTAGAAGACCGATTTCCACCGATACGAACAAGATGCCGAAGAAGGCGACAAGACAAGCTAGGAAGTCTAATTTGTCGACTTTCCAGATATAGTAAGCTTCATTGATGTCAATAAGTCCAGGAAGTGCAGAGAGGATAATGGAAGCAAGGATGGAAATGGGAGTGTAATAAAAGAGCTTGGTAAACAACTCCAATGCTACTACCACTGTAATGGCCATTACTATGTTTGACACTGCAGTCTGGCAGCCTGCACTGAAATTCACTGCAGTCCTAGAAAATGAACCTGCCAATACATACAAAGTATGTTTCTTCCATAAGCACATTTGAATTTGATACAATGTATATGGGCTTCATCAGCTTACCAGTAGCTACATAGCAAGAAGTAAAAGACCCTGCTACGTTCATGAAGCCCATAGCCATCATTTCCTTGTTCCCATCCAAATGGTATCCTTTGATAGAAGCAAATGATTGACCAACTGCAATGGCTTCCTGAGATGATGAATGTTTTGAATGGAATCGCCTTAAGCAAGCTAACCTAGATTATGATTTTACCATAGAAAAGAAAAGAGATGATGATTAATAGTTTCTCACAGTGAGAGCAACAACAGCAGAAATTAGTCCAATTTTGGCAGCTTGTGCAACATGCGGTCCGTTAAGCTGTAATTGATGGAGTGAACTTGGATTTAGGCCTCCTTTTAAGTGTTTTATTATCTTCACCCCACGTTCATCAGCTTTTGTAAGATATACTATCAGTGTAGATAATATGACTGATAAAAGAGGAGCAATTGCTGGTAACCAGAACATCTTTTTGTTTCTTCTTCCCTAAAAAATCAAACTTTTTTTGTGACTTATTAATCCACAATAAAAACAATTAATGAAATGAGAAAGCAAGGATTTGATTACTTACTATAGACCTGGCAACCAGGAGGAATACTAGAAACAGACAACCTAGGCTGAAATTTAGAGGATGCCACTGTTCAAAAATGGCAGAAAAGACTGAGATATAACATTTGATAGTTGGAATTTTTATGGGATTTGCCTTATTTTACAACTTACTTCATGTGGAACTGATTTGAGAACCGATCCCAAGACTGATACCACGTCTATTTTAGTAGTGAAGTGGTTCAATCCAAATAATCCCTTCAGTTGTTGAAGGCCTATGACAATGGCTGCACCCGCCATGAATCCAACAATTGCAGCATGTGAAAGGAAATCCACTAGGAACCCCAATCTGTTGTGTGGTATATCAGAATAAGATAGCAAGTTTTTTTGAGTGAGGGAATAACATGTAAATGTAAATCCTCCCCCGCTTCAAAACATGATTCAATACCTAAACAATCCAAATATGGCTTGGAAAGTCCCAGCAAAAAAAGTCACAGTGAAAACAATCTTTCTATATCCACTGGGGTCAACTACAGGATCCACCACGTTTGGAACCATGGAAGATAACAGCATTGAAACAACAGCCACTGGTCCAATTGCTATCTCTCTTGAACTCCCCATTAATGCATAAATAAGAGGTGGGACCACGCTTGTATCTACACAAGAAATATTTCAGATTGAGATCAAAGCATAAAGAAAAAGTTTATATTTGGATTCATGAAACTTACACAGGCCATATTGTGGATCAAGTTTGGCTATATTAGCATATCTAATACTCTGCACGAAATACAGTGTTGAGTGAGAACACAAAGAGGGAAGGAAGATAAACATGTAAAGAGAAAGAGATCCTAATGAGTTATATCTGTACCTGAGGAATGCTAAGGCTTGCAAGAGTTAAACCTGCCATGAAATCATCTTTAAGCTTTGAAGCAGTATAAGTCTTTCCCCAGCTGAGGATTGGAAATAGCTTGAAAGGACATGGCACCTAAGGAATGGTTTCCTCTATGAGGAAACACATTCTTTCTGATATCACTAACAAGTTCTTGCCATAAGTAAGGAGGCTCCGGTGAATTAATCAACTACTTAGCTCTCTCGGTTCGACCGGAATCCTCCGGGTCTTGCTGCTGCTGCTGGTTGTTGTTGTGCATCTCCACAGAGAAGGACACATTAGGCAAGGAAACCATACTTTGTTTTTGAAGTGTTTGGGAGAAGTCACTCACTCTCTGAGCCACCTAGTAATATGATTAATCACTACATACTATAGCTTATGAATTTTTTTTGAGTCGATGAGTATTAACATCGCGCGGGCAACTCATATATACTACCTAAATTATCTCTTAAAAGTTTTCAGTTGTGACACAACTGATGTGGGTCCTTAACCTGTTTGCAGTTCAAAACTTTAAACTTAGTTTTTTTTTTTTTTTTTTTAAGTCTTTTAAGTTTTTATGTCAGTTTTTATAGATAATGTTTTAGTTTTATGGTTTTCTCGTCAACCCGCATTTTCCTTTAAAAAATGTAAAATAATTTTATTTTTATCATTAGAAAAAAAAATTCTTGAGGAAAACAAATTTATGCGATTCACAAAGAACATGCAAATAGTTATTGATGGACATGAATAAACTGAACTCCAAAGTTTGTATTTATTGAAAAAATTAAGAAAAATCCAAGCAAGATTCACATTATCTCATTGGATGCTGGTAATTATCAGTCCGTGGTACAAGAATCCATTTTTGCTTAGAAAAAGAACTATGAATGTAATTGCTTTGAACACTTAAAATATTCTCTTACTATATACACATAAATCTCAAACCTCTTTTCTAAATACATGTGACTCTCGCACACAACGATGCATAGAACAAACATGTTAATCTTTTTAAAACACCGACTTTAAGCTTCACTTACATAAAGAAAACTGAAAAAGGGGAATAATTTTCTTCTCACAAGTTTATTTGTTCGCTTGGTTGGTTGATATCTCCAATTTTTCCTGTTATCATTCCAATGCATAAGAATAGAAAAATGCTTTCAGTCTTTTTTTTTTTTACGAAACACACTCAAATTTTATTTAATTTCTTCTTATTTTTTCTATTCGTTCATTCTATCTCTTCATTTTTCGATTCAACTAAAACATCAATGTTCAAATAAGATAATAAGAGGGTTTCACTTCTAAAGAATGGATTTTTAACTAAATAATATCAATGTGAAATTCAAATTTTAATGGTATGCAACACTTTTTTATTTCCCCTACACTTTCAGTGAAAGCTATTAGTTATTCGCTCGGGGAATCCCACATTGCGAGGGTACTGAAGTATGCCACCTCTCATCCACTATATATGAAGGCTTTGAGCCTATACCTAGATATCATCTCAAAATTTGTTTTCCTTCTCATATGTGTCTACATTAGTATGCCTAAGGTAACTTTTTAATTAAGGGTTTCAAATTATCATCTGGTGTTAAGTATTCGAGGACATAGGTAATTTGCTAAACCTCGTAAATTTAGTGTGTTCTTTCTTTTACTTTTTTTATTTACATTTATTAATTTTTCTGTCACAATTTAATATTCAATAGTAGTTTGTCGGGTTAATCCACTGCGTTTGGGTAGTTTCGATTTGGTATTGGTGTTCCCAATTTGATATCGGTGTTTAGTGTTAAACTACAATCATGTCGGATATTACTTGGTGTCCCCAACAATAGGTATCAGAGTCTAGGTGATGTTCTAATTTTCTTAGTATGCATTGTGGTTGTAGCATTTTCTAATCTTTCACATCGAAAAAGAAATCTTCACAATTGGATATTATTTATGGTTGCTCGGTTACTAGATAGAAATGTAATTGTGCAAAAGTGCATGTCTAGCAAAAGTTCTCACTAGGAAAGACTTGGTAATTAAAAGTGCCTTTATGAGTCACCTCTCCTTCCTAGGAACTTAGTTGGTGCACTGTTCTTGAACTATTCTCATTATTCCAGTATCAAGAGATTACTATTGAATATTGTTAGTTGGTGTTGAAATGACATTGAAGTCGTGGTCAGGCTCTTCAACCATGAGGACAATAATTTCAAAAAAAAAGTCTTTGGTGGGGTTGTTTGATGAAACTAGCCATCTTTGCATATGGCAAGGTGACACTTTGTTTCAACAAGGTTTAGACATCACTATTGAAAAAGAAAAACCCAAAAGAGTGGAGGAGAAAGAATGAAATACTATCAATCGATTGGCATGAGTTACGATTCAATCTTGTCTTTCAAAAAAGCAAAGTATAACTTCAAGAATAAAACTTCTAAAAATAATTTGTGAAAATTGGAGGAAAATTTTTAAAGAAAAGTAGTAAAAATTGTCTCTACAAGAATAAAAAGATTATTTAAGTTTGAATATTAACCACACACTACTATGAATGAACACATAACAACTTTTAATCAATTATTGGAAGACTTACTCAGCTTGGATGAAATCTTCAAACATGAAGAATTGATTTTAATGTTGCTATCATCTCTTCTTAATGAATTTGAATATCTTGAAACAACCTTACTTTATAGAAAGGATAAAGTAACATTTAATGAAGTAACTGATGCTTTGTATAGTTATGACCTCAGGAAGAAAACTAAGAAATGAAGCAAGAACAATTAGTACAATGTTTCTTGAAAAGCAAAAACCCATAAATCAGAGGGAGATTAAAGTAAAAAAACCAAACTTGGAAAAGATGAATATGCCTTTTTTCATGAGAAAGGTTATTGAAAGAAAGAGCTGAAGAAGATGAAAGACAAGAATGCACCAGATGCATGTGTTGTAAAGCGAGATACTAGTAATTTTGAAATATCATTGATTGTTTTGTCATCATCGTCTTTTTCAGACGAGTGGATAATGGATTCAGGTTGCACTTATCATGT
Source organism: Gossypium arboreum (assembly GCF_025698485.1). Classification (NCBI taxonomy): domain Eukaryota; kingdom Viridiplantae; phylum Streptophyta; class Magnoliopsida; order Malvales; family Malvaceae; genus Gossypium; species Gossypium arboreum. The sequence goes on from NC_069075.1 coordinate 137,850,351, forward strand.
CCCTTAATTGAGAATGATTCTTCAATTTAGTGGAATTAGATGGAGGATTTGTTTATATGGGTAATAAGAATGCCCGTAAAATAGTTGGGATAGGTTTAATACGACTAAAAAATAGGATGGATCAACTAGGTTTCTAACTGATGTTTGATATGTACCTACTTTGAAAAATAATTTCATCTCTTTGAGAACCTTGAATTCTAAAGGTTTAGCTGTTGTAATAAGAGATGGGATTTTAAAAGTTACATCTAGAGCACTTTTGCAAATGAAAGAAGTTAGGAAAAATAATGTAACAACCCAGTTTCCAGTGGTATAAAAAACTATGGTTTTGGGACCTTGTTTCCATAGACAGGGCTGAAAATATTAAATAAAGATATTTATGGAGTTATTATATAGGTGAATTAATTTTTGGATGGTCAATTTAGTCAAACTTGTGGTTAATTAAGGCCTAGGGACTAAATTGTAAATTCTAATAGTTATAGATTTTTAATTAGGAAATGAATTAGGGACTTAAATTGTAATTAATCAATTCAAAACAACAAGTAGACCATGTTTAAGTATGAAGTAGTGGATGGTAATGATTTTAATTAACTAATTAAACAAATTTTGATTAATTAAGATAAAACATGATTAAATTAAGTTAATTAAGCCATAATCTAACTATAAAAAAGAAATGTAAGTGGAAGGAGAGATGGGATATCATCTTATCCAACCAGCCAAGTATAGAATAAGAGTATAGGATGCCATTTTTAAGGGTTTCTAAGCTTTTAGCTTCAATTTCAAGTAAGTCCCTATCCATTTTTCTTTGATTTTATAGTTTTTTTTTATCTTGAAAGTTTAATTAAGCTAACCCAAGGATTAATTTGATCGAGTACTATATTTTTTATGAGATATCATTGTTGAGAATTGAATGTTTTAGATGTTAAATTAGTAGAAATTAAGCTTAGCTTAAAAAATGACTAAATTGTAAAGCTTAATTGTTTGTTTCGTACATTAGGGACCAAATTGAATAAAAGGTAAAATTGACATGAAATTCAGTAGGAATAAGAAATATGAGGTCCCTAATGAGTAATTATGAAATTGGATTTCAATCCGAAGCTTTGGATTGAAAGTTATGTTTGTCTAGGGTTTAGGGACTAAATTGAATAAATTGTAAAATATGTTTGATATTGTGATTGGTTTTGATTGGAATGGAACTCAATAATATTATATGTTTTATGATTTTATTTACCTAAAGTTGACACAAAATCGTTGAGAGGGAGAGGAAAATCTAAAGTCGACGACGAATAGCTCGGAATTTCAATTTGTATTTCTATGATTTGGGAACCAATTATATTTTGTATATACATATCATTTTGCATTGTAAGGTTTTGAGGTGAGTTTTTATTGAATTTTTTAATTTAATTGCTTTGATTGATATCAATTACCAAGATAGGGACTAAATTGAATAGAATTTAAGTTTTATAATTTGATTGATAATTGATAATTGGCATGAAATATGAGTTGAAACATGTTGTATTATATTATGAATTTATGATTAATTAGATATGAGTGAATTCAGAAATTTGGTTATCTTATTAGCTGTTCAGGCCAAGTTAAATATAATTGACATGCCATAGGGTCAAATTGTTGATTGAAAATCATCGTTGTCGGGCAACCTAGGGTGGTAGATTGTTCATATAGATTCACCATTGCTGGGAAATCTAAGGTGACAAATTGTTCAAACTGAGAAAATCATTATTGTCGGGAAATCTAGGATGTCATTATGTACAAGTGTAGCGTCATCATTGCCAAGCAAGCCTAGGTGACGGATTCACGTACCTATTCCGATTTCGTGCCTGGTTAATAGTTTTATAAACATGAGAAAATGTTTTGTAAATGGATAAATGGAATTTTAAATGCAATATGTGACAAAATGTGAAATGAATCGAGAACAAGCCCTGGGGACGAATGAATAAGAAAAAGCCATCAAAATTTATAATGAGATTGTTAGAAAAACATTATTATAATTCATCATTACTAATTAGTAGTTATTTAATAATTAAATGTAACATTTAAAATTTAATAAGGATTAATATTATAATTTTAAAAATATTATTAAGTATATTTATTTTAATAATATTTAGAAAAGATGAAACAAGTGTTTATGACCATTTTCACCTAAAACTATTATTATAATTTGATCACAAAACATTTTTACAATTATTTACACTTTTATATTTTTTCACTTAAACAATTACCTTAATTACATGATACACTCGTGTATATATATGATACATATGATATGGTCACTTAATTTGGCTTCAATCACTCTTTCAAGACTAGTCTTCATTTTGGAACTGTTAGCTTGTACTGTGGTTGCCATCATCCGATTGTGCAATTTGTTGTGATCCTCTATCTAAAACTAAAAGCAAAGCACCAGGAATGTGAGCCACACATTGGAATAGGACGGCCAACCCACTAACTCAAAGATTCCAAAACTATGCATCTTTTTGAAGTTTTTTATTGTTATCTACCATCAATCATCATATGTATATTCTTCTTTAGGTATCTGGATTCCCAAAGTAGTTGTCGTTGGAAATGGCTGCAAGTTGATTGTTGAGAAAACTATTGGAAATTAATGGTCAAATTGCAGAATGTACACTAGAATGCAGTGTTGTAATGACTCCACTATATACTAGTCAAACAGTATTCTTTTTTATATTTTTTATATCCCTTTGTGATACTTATCTTATCACTTGGATGACTGACTAGATTTTTTTTTTAGATAGGCAGAGGCAAATCTAGAGGGGCTAGCATGGGCTCCGGCCCTCCTAAAATGGAAAATTTCTATTTTAGGCCTTTTAAATTTGTTTAAAATTTTAAATTAATAAAGGTAAAATTATACTTTAACTAATAAGGAATGAAACAGTTGTCACAGATTAGTAATAGTTAGCGGTTAACTGTTAAGTCGTTAATGACTAGCAGTTAATAGGTAGGTATCTATTAACTAGTTAGTCTGTTATGGATTAGTTGTATATAAACCCTAGTTGTTGTTCTCAGCATCATATGATGAAATACAATAAGTTCTCATCATTCATTTTGTTTCTCATTATGGTATCACAGCCATAGATTTTCTTTCCTTCTCTTTCTTTTCTCATGGCAACTGAAGTTGTTTCCAGTGATGATGCCAAAAATCGTCAGTCGTTTAATATGGCTGCTCCAGCAGATGGTTCGTCTCCTGATCTTGGTCCTAGCTTCTTGCTCAAGGTTCAAAAATTCCCTAAGCACGATACTGTGAAGCTTAGTAAGGGTAATTTCTTTTTGTGGAAACAACAAGTTATGCTCATTTTTGAAGGATATAATTTAAATGAGTTTGTCCTTGGCACCGTTGCAATTCCTCCGCAATATGTTGTTGACAACAATGGTGTTCTTACCTCTAATCCTGAGTTCTTGTTTCACAAGAAACAAGACAAGCTTCTCACTTCATGGTTGTTATCTACCATTTGTGATTATATTTTAATTCATCTCAGTAGTTCCAAGACAAGTTGTGAGGTATGGAGTACTGTTTTACGCCGGTTTGCTTAAATCTACTTTGGCAGTTTCTACCTTGCGACACTCTCTTTATTATCAAAAGAAAGGTTCTTTGCCGATTAAAGAATATTTGGCTAAGATTCAAAGCTTGTGTGACACTCTACTGGCCATTGGGAATGTGATTTCTGAGCAAGAACAGGTGAGTATTGTTCTTGCGGGTCTTCCGGTGGAGTATGAGTCCATTCATGTTGTGTCTTCTGCGATAAATGTCTCTCTTGATCTTCTTGTTGAAATGTTGTTTGATTATGGGAATCGTCGATCAGATTTGGCTTTTAGCCTGTCTCTTCAAGTCAACCTCGCCTAACAACAACCCTCTATGGATAATAGCTCTCGTCACTCTGATAGAATGATTGGGTCCTCTCTTATGGGGCGTGGTCAGTTCTCTCGACCTAAAGGTCGCGGTAGAAGGTTTTCTCAACATAAACCTCAGTGTCAGTTGTGTGGACGGATTGGTCATACTGTTCACAAATGCTATTACCGGTTTGATGAAACTTTTGAAGAAGTTTCTAATCAGCCCATGTAGGTGCACTGTCATCAGTTTTAAGGGTCGGTGTCAGGCCCTTGTGATGGATCGCGGTGTTGCTCTCATAATGGTAAGACGCAAGGTTCTTTTGTTCAGGCTAATGCAGTCTCTAACCATCATGACTCAGGTGTAAAAGTGTGGTACCCTGACTCAAGTGTGTCCCATCATGTACTAATAAGTTTTTTATAGGAAATGGTGTGCCAGTGTCCGTGGCTCACGCTGGCTCAAGTATTTTCACAACTACCAGTAGGGTTTTTCATCTAAACTCAGTGTTGCATGCTCCTCGTATTTGCAAAAACTTAATGTCTGTTGCAAAGTTTGCAAATGATAATCAGGTCTATTTTTAGTTTCATCCTCTACATTATCTTGTGAAAGATATCAAGTTAGGGAGCACATTGTTGATGGGCTGCATGCATAATGGTCTTTATCAATTCGATCTCTTGGATTTCAAGCAACTTAGGGCTGGTTTTTCTTCTGCTACTGCTCATGCTGCTCATCTAAGGTCGTCTATTCCTAGAGATAGTGTTTTTGCTTTATGGCACAAGAGACTTGGCCACCCTTGTAATAAAACTATTATGACAGTTCTTCATAAGAATAACATTGTTTCTACCAACTGCAAGTTACCTTTATTATGTTCTGCATGCCAACTTAGCAAATTTCATAAGCTGCCTTTTTGTAACATCCCTTACCCGTATCTAACGCTGGGACAGGATACGAGGCATTACCGGACTTAAACACTTACATTCATACAAAACCGATCCATAAAATTTCGTTCAATTTAAAAACTTTTCAAACACATCCATATTGTAACACCCTTATCTCGTAACCGTCGCCAGAATAGGTAAGGGCATTACCGGATTTATAACTCAAACCGAAATAGTAAGACTTTAACTTATCAATCGTCAACATCATTCAACACTAATCCAACATATCATGCTTAAAACAATTATATAAGCTTATACTAAAGTGACCATTCCATGTAGTCACATATATATAAGCATCTAAATACCACTTACAAATTAATCACATTTCGACATTCTTATCAACTCATCCATAATTACATATCATTCAAACCAAAATACCAATTACAAATTTTAACACTAAATGCACACATCATATAATGCTTTCGTATCAAACCAACTTTTCTCATATCAAGCCATATCACATAGCTTGATCATAATACTCAAAATTCATCTCACATTCATATAAACAAGTGACCATATAATCAACTTATTAACTAGCCTATACATGCCATATTACCCAATTTCAAAGAGTTCAGGAATACCAATTGCCTCCTGGATAGTGTGATTAAATCTTCGATGACTTCCAACCTGAGTGAGTATTCGAATCACTGTAAAATATAGAGAATAGACAGAGTAAGCTAATAAGCTTAGTAAGCTCGCATAATTATTAGCATTGTATAAAAGATTTAACATAAAGCTTGTCATTTTAAGCAATAAGATTGCTTTTAAATTAGCCTCATCTACTCACGTGTAATTCATATGTAATTTATCACGTCTACTCACGTGTCATATAAATTTATCAATGTCACTTGCTTGTCAAGTGTACTATGTATACCTGTACTAATTTGTATCATCATTTCTATTCTCGCAGCATCATATTTACAGTTGAACCCTTGAGACCAACATCGAAAACCCTATATCTTGCATACTAAATGCCATATATGTGACTAAACCATTTATATCACATATCACCTATACAAAATCAATATCATAGAATTCACATAGCATTGGGTCGATTTATTTCATTACGTATAACCTGTAACACCTTTATATAACCGATAGTAGAATTATACCCGTATAAATATTAACTCATCAGTAACATCAATAATTCATAATTTGTAACAAATAATCGTTTTACTTACTTACCTAATTTTGAATAACAAACAAATTAGGTCATACCTGACCATCCAACTCATCTTACACATTCCGTACCACATTGGCACCCAACTTTGTAAGCATCGAGCCTAAAGTAATACACCGGTATAAACCTGCTAGGAATAAGCCTAATAAAACTCACCAGCTCAAGGCCTGCTAGGCTTTTAGCCTGAATCATTCACCAGCACAAGGCCTGCTAGACCCAAGGTCTGATATTTATTCACCAGCAATAAGCCTGCTAGGCACGAAGCCCGATCAAATTCTCTAGCACATAGCCTGCTAGGCTAGAAACCCGAATATCATTTATTCACAATCAACTCAAACACACTTTCATTCATACATTTTCCATTCAATTTCTCAATATCAAAACTTAATCCAAACAACTCAAACATTCACATTCTATCCTTACAACATTCGGCTATAATTCATTTAGGCATATTTCCAAAATTAACATTTTAAATAAATTGTTTTATTCAAACAAAAACATTTAAATTTCTTATAGACTTACTACATGGTATCGTATATAGATATATATAATCATATCATTTTACTCATCCAATTTGTACATCTATCATGCAACCTTCTTTACCATTATTAATCACACAGCTTTACGATCAATAATATTAACCCTATAGGTTTGATACTCACCTGCTCAAATTCAAATTTATAAATCATAAATACTTCTAAAAAAATTCAAGGCAAAAATACCTTCAACCATTCCCAATTACTCGAAAAGTCACACACTTAGTGCCAATAATTATTCAGCATTATATATCGAATTCGCACACTTAGTGCTAGATACTTAACCTTGCACACTTAGTGCTCAATAATCAGACCCGCACACTTAGTGCAATTTTTACATCTATCACCGTTTATACTCGCACCCTCTGTGCCGAAATTCAATTACTCACTATTCATCAATTCAAATTTATCAACTTTATTTGTATTCGGCAACCTCAACTTTTTTTTTTATATATACATTTCAATTTGGCACATATATGTATATATAGTATTTAATTTAATCAACAACAAATATTTCCTTAGTAACTTACCACATACAAGGCATTTAATTTATCATATATTAAAGCTCAATTAACTCTAATATACATTTACTCAACCACAAAGTACTTCATTACTTTCAAACACAAGACCGAATATATATTATGGCATTCCATCATCATGTAATATTAATATAATCAAGTACAAATCCATTTAACATACCTACATTACATACTTACAATTTGGTCGATTACCCGTCATTTCTTATATCATATAATTTTTTTTAACCATACGAACTTACCTCATGTATCCGTCGACTGTTCGTCTACTTTCCGATCTTTCCTCGATTAAAATCTTGAATTCATTTGGCTTGATCTAAATTTAACCAAATTTAACTCAATTATTCACTAACATAATCAATTAAATACATATACAAGTATTTTGGCCATTTTGCAAAATAGCCCTTATATTTCCATACTTTAACAATTTAGTCCTTAATGCATAATTATGCAAAAATACACAAAACCCCAATTTACATGTATTTAGCCGAATTTTCTATAGTATTTTAACAGCCCATAATTTCATTTTATTCACATTTCTAACCATAAAAATTCTATCTTTTTCAATTTAATCCCAAATACTCAATTTCATCAAAAATCTCTTTATAAAACTTGTATATCTATAAACAACCATCAATAATTTAACAAGAAATATTAAAATAAACATGCACTCATCAATGGCACATTTCAAAAACACAACCAATTTCAGAAATTGAGGTACAGGTCAATTAAACCGAGCTACAACGAGCTCAAAAACATAGAAATCATTAAAAACGGATCAAAAACCGTACCTAAATCTCTTAGAAAGCCATGGCCGAACGTTAAAGGTTCCAAAACCCTTTCTTTGTTTAATTATTCGGTTGAGGATGATGAAAACATAATAAAAATATCATATGGCTTTATTTTATTAAGCATTATTCCATAATTTACCAAAATACCCATGTTTAATAACCAAATAAATTATGAAATTCAAGGTCCACTATCGTCCACTCAAATATGCAATGGTATAATTACCATGCAAGGACTCCCATTTATAAAGCCATTATCAAATAAGTCATTTTACTAATGGCACACATAGTTTTCATTTTACTCAATTTAATCCTTTTTATCGAATTAACTATTTAATCGGCAAAATTTCTTTACGAAACTTTCACACAGTAATACTACCACACTGTAAACATTATTAAAAATATAAAAATAATATTTTTACTCGGTTAAGGGGTCCCAAAACCACCTGTTCTGATCAGACTCGAAATTGGGTTGTTACACTTTTTCTCATTCTACTCCCAAGAATTCAGCTCCTTTTGAACTTGTAGTGTCTGATCTTTGGGGGCCGACTTGTGAATCGTCTAAGGGTTTTTCTTACTATGTTTCATTTGTTGATGCATACACTCGCTATACCTGGTTGTATCTCATCAAACACAAATCTGAGGCTCTTTATTGGCTATACTTTATTGGCTATACACTCGCTATACTTTATTGGCTCAAGCCAGTGTTCCCATGTAGTTTTGGGCTTATGCTTTTCTCACTACTATTTATCTTATTAACAGGCTTCCTACGCCTGTTCTCAATGGCAAATCCCCTAATGAGATATTGCATCATTCTTCTCTTGACTATATGCACTTAAAAGTTTTTAGTTGTAGGTGTTATCCCTATCTCAGGCCATTCAACACTCAAAAGCTGTAATTTCGATCTAAACCTTATGTGTTTCTTGGTTACAGCCCTGTTCACAAAGGGTATAAATGTCTGGATGACACTGGGAAGCTGATTGTGTCTCGACATGTAGCATTTGATGAAACTTATTTTCCCTTTGGAGCTACTACTTCCCCTGGTGGTCGTGCTTCCTCGACTTCTTCTTCTCATTTTTTGCATTAGCAATCTCAGGTGCCAGTCGTGTCTGGTCTTGCTTCTTCTCCTACATCTACTTCTGCCGAATGCCTTGGCTTACACACCAGGCCAACTACTGCCGTAGTGTCAGATGATACAGTCTACAGTAATCAATCTCCTACTGTGGCCTTTCCAGTTGCCTCTCAAATGGTGTCCAACAGTATTCCAGCTTCTGAACCACTATCTACACCTCCTGTTAATACTCATCCTATGCAGACCAGATCTAAGTGTGGTATTTTTAAGCCACGGGTTTTTCAACTGAGTTAGGAGCCTGTGAACCATCTACAATTGAATAAGCATTATCTTGCAATGAATGGGCCCTGGCAACTCAGCAAGATTTCGATGCCTTGCTCAGAAATCAAACACGAGATCTGGTTCCCTTACCAGCTAACAAGAAAGTCGTGGGTTGCAAATGGGTGTTTAAACTTAAAAGTCATGCGGATGGCACCATAGCTTGATACAAAAGGCGTTTGGTGGTAAAAGAATATCTTCAGGAGGCTAGAGTTGACTTTCATTTGACTTTTAGTCCAATTTTCAAACCGAAAACCATTCGGGTTGTTCTCACGTTGGTAGTAAAGCTTAGCTGGCCACTAAGGCAACTTGATGTTAACAATGTTTTCCTTAATGGCGATTTGTCTGAAGAAATCTACATGGTTCAACCTCCTGGTTTTGAGCAACACCATGAGGATCGACCACTGGTGTGCAGGCTAAAGAAGGCTCTATACGATCTTAAATAGGCTCATCGAGCCTGGTTTTCCAAATTGAAAGAGTTTTTGCTTCTATCACATTTTGTGCTGGCTAAGTCTGATTGTTCTTTATTTATTCGAAACACTAAGGATGTTTGTTTGTATGTTCTCGTGTATGTTGATGATATTATTGTCACTGGAAGTCACCAAAGTAGCATTGATGAGTTTGTTACAACTCTTGACGCAAATTTTTCCTTGAAAGATTTGGGGCCCCTCTCTTATATCCTTAGCATTGAGGTGCTTCCTACTACTGAAGGGTTGTTTTTAAGCCAGCAACAGTATGTTTGTGATATTTTAAAGAAGGCTAAGATGGATCAAGCCAAAGGTTCTCCTACACCTATGGTTACCTGCACCACCTTGTCTCCACATGTTGGCAATGTTGCAGAAAATGAGTCTGATTATAGGAGCATTGTAAGTGCCTTACAATATGTGGTCATTACCAGGCCTGACATTGCGTTTGCTATTAATAGAGTATGCCAGTTCATGCATAAGCCTTTAGATCAGCATTTTAAAGCTGTGAAACGAATATTTAGGTATCTTTACAACACTATGGATTATGGTCTTCATTTCACTAAAGCCGACAGTCTGGGTTTGATAGGATACTCGGATGCTAATTGGGGCACAGATGTGGATGAAAGAAGATCCACTACAGGGTTCTGTGTTTTTCTTGGTGGGAACCCTATCGCTTAGGGATCCAAGAAACAACATGTGGTCTCTCGGTCAACTGCGAAAGCTGAATATCGAGGTCTTGCCCATACTATCTATGAGGTGGTCTGGCTCGAGTCCCTTTTATCTAAGTTGCATGTTCTTCCCTCTCGTAAAGCTGAAATATGGTGTGATAATTTCAGTGTTGTGGCTGTTTCAGCTAATCCAGTACGACACTCGAAGTTCAAGCATGTTGAGTTAGACCTCTTCTTTGTCAAAGAGAAGATTGCTGCTAGAAAATTAACTGTCAGGCATATTCCTGCATTTGAACAAGTAGTGGATATGTTCCGGGTCGTGCCTCAAGGTTGTTGCAAAACGCGATCAAACAGCAGAAGTAAGAAGTTGGGAGCATAATAAAGAATGAAACAGTTGTGACAAATTAGTAGCAGTTAGTGGTAGATAGCGATTAACTGTCAGGTTGTTAATGACTAGCAGTTAGTAGGTAGGTATCTATTAACTAGTTAGTCTGTTATGGATTAGCTGTATATAAACCCTAGTTGATGTTCTCAGCATCATATGATGAAATACAATAATTTCTCATCGTTCATTCTGTTTCTCATTATTGACCCTCATTAAAATTATAAAAATTTGATTTAATCCTTTAAAAATTATAAAGATATAAACTATAAAAAATTAAAATTTCATTCTGCCCCCTAAAAAATTATTCTGGCTTGACCTTGCATATAGTTCAACATAATTATTGTATATAGATACCGAACTTTAACTATTAGAAGAAATTCTATCTAGCCATTTGGTTCGATGATTGATACAAATAATATCTTACTCAATTAATACACTTCAAATCCATTCTCCAAATACACTATTGGAAGATGTTTTTGTCTGTTTTTCTATTACTATATTATATAATTGCAAAGATAACAATCTACTAAATGCAACTTCTTTTCACTTTCAGCGAATGCAAGCTTATATATGCATAGATGGGGTGAAATTTATTAATTTAAATTTACCAAAGCTGTCAATTTTCGACTCTAGAAAGTCATTTGGCTTGTAATGCATTTTTGGACAGAATCCAAGTAGCTTTGAGTTGAGATGTCTCTTACCAATGAAAGAGTTATCTCTTAACTTTGAAATGCAATCTGAATCACTTGATTTTGAGTTCAAGAGCTCAAGTTATAGTAATTTTAGTGAAGACTAGGGAGCATAATATTTGGATGGGATTATTACAGGAATTACAAGTTTTGTGCCTTGATTTGCATTTAAGACATATTGGGTTCGATTTTAAGACTTAATTTTTAATATATATGTTTAATATTGTATTTATTATTATATTTTGTATTTATTAATTTCAATTTTTAAGATATTTTAAGTATTTTAAGTCATTTAGAAGTTTTATGTTTTTAGTTGACAAGAAGAGCGTAAATTTTTTTAGCCAATTAGGAGTTTGTTTTTCATTCAATTTGTAGCTTATATAAAGGCACTTTCATTATTCATTACATAAAATTTGTTTTTGATTATTTGATTAATAAAAGCATTCTTTGGAAAATATATTTTGTAATATTCAATTCTTATTTTTATTCGAAGATTCTTTTTACTTGATATTATTTAAGATTTTAGGGAAAGTTCTTCAAACTCTGAGTTGTTAAGAACTCATTCTTGAAGGGCTGGTTAGAGAAATTGATTGAGTTTAGTGGGAAATCTTTTACAAAAGATTTAATTAGTCACTTATCTTTCCATCAATCTCTATAATTTATCTATTTCATATTCCACCTCTAATTTTAATTTCTTTATTTTTTGTCATTGTTGTTGTACAGGCCCAAATTTGCCCGGCCCGGGCCCCAGGATCCAAATCAGACAAAAACAAAATAAATACAAACCAAATAAACAGTCTAAATGTCCAAAATACACGGCCCAAAATATGACTGGCCCAATGCTCTACCCGATTTCACAAGCCCAAACCCTAGCCCAAACTTATCAGAAGAGAAAGAAACCCTAAGGTTTCCATATCAGCACCCCTATGTGGGCCACTCCTCACGTGGTGTCGGCACAATCCACGCCCGAACAGACGCCTTGTCCCCTCACCTCTGCCACACCTGCAAACAAGCACAAAATAGGATAGAAAAGAAATAGAGGAACATGCAAAGCAAAAAGAAAACGAGCAGAGAGCAGTAGAAATCACAGGTAATCGGCTATAAAGCTGAAAGAGAAAATCAGACGTAGGGGGTTCTTTTTTTTTAAAAAAAAAATTTGTATTACAGAGAACACTAGCAATCAAAAAGGCAAAAAATGCAAAAGGTTGATTTTCGATTTTATTCATTTTTTTCATTTCGTTTTTTTTTATTTCTTTAATATTTCTTTTTTAAATCTTCATACAAATCTGTTAAACTAAGTAGGCAAAAATAAAAATAAAAGGAAAGATGAGGGATTCTTACCAGATCCACCCCGCGGCTGCGTCGTCGGAGCTCTCCTCTCCGTTCGGCGTGGTCGAGTCCAAGAAAGGGGGGTGAACCCTCGTCTTTCGATCTTTGGGGAGCAAGCCTCCAACAAGTAAAAAGGAAGGGTTAAAGGAGCTCATTTGGGTGTATCACCGGCCACCGAATGCGGTGGTGGCGCGGTGGTCATACGGCAGCAATGATGGGTTATTTTCTAACCCTAGCAGCCAAGGAGAAAGGGGGAGGGACAGAGAGTCAAGGAACTCTCTGTTTTGCTTTTCAAAATGGGGGCTGGAAACACAAAATAAAAAAAAGGGTTTTAAGTTATTTGTAAAAAAAGAAGGAATTGTGCATTAGGTCCTTCCCATTTGCGCAAACATTCAATCATGCCTCATTTATTTCATTTCTTTTTTAATTTGGCATTGAAACTTATGTATATTAGCAATTCGGTCCCATTTCTTTTTTATCTTATTATTTTCGCCCCGAATTTCTGTCTAGAGTTCAAATTAGCCCATTTTCGTCCTTCTCTTTCATATTTTATTTTATTATTTAATATTATGGTATTATAATTATATTTTATTTTCTTACATATTATTTGCTATTATTATTATTACCTTCATTCCATTATTATTATTGCTATTGCTATTTTTTTGTTGTTTATATTTTATTTATATTATTATTAGTATCATTGTTATTCCTTAGTTTATTATTATTATTATTATTTTATCATTTTTATGTATTTATCTACATTATTATTATTATTATTATTGTATTTATTTTGAACATATCATGCATTTTAAATTATTACCAATTTTAAATATTTTATATATATATCATTTCTTTTAATCATCATATGTAGTATTTATTTTGAGATTCTTGTACGTATCTTGATATTTTAGATTATTACATGTATACATACATATATATATATATATTATTTATAACGCCCAAAAATTGGGCTGGAAAGAATTGGGCCTTGAGTCTAGGATTAGGATAGAAGAAAACTGAATAATTAAGAAGTTTTAAATATTCTTGTTTAAGAAAAAATTTGAATTACTACTAGAAAATTTTTACTATTACAGATATTTTAAATTTTTACGAAATTTTAATTAGTATTATGAGATAAAATTATTATTCTTAGAAAAATATTACTATATGTATGTTTGAATATTTTTATGAAAATTATTATTATTCTTGTATTATTGATATTTGAATTTTTATTATTAGATATATTTATAAAATTATTATTATTATAATTATTATTATTAGATAGGGAAAAATAATATATATATATATATATTTATAAAAGTATTGTTGTTTTGGTGTTTAAGAGACTAGAAAAATTTTAATTTTATGCTACCTTAGGGAATCAGGCGATAAGCCTTAATAATAATTTAGGTGCATTTTAGCATAAAGGAGCACTTGGCCCGATGGCTAAGCACGCTAGGAATGTGTGGGAGGTGCTTGGGTTCAAAGCGCGGCAAAAGTAATTTGGGTTTTTATGCAGATCGCGGCTAGAATAAGGGTTTTTTTTTTGTGCGTGCGTGGGAAGGGTAGTATGGGATTGAAACGCTACCGAAACATGGAGGAGTCGGTGGCGATGGATGCTTGCTCGGCGGTGGAGAGTTTGAATTAAATTCAAACTTTGAATTTGGCCATGAATTAAGGAGATAAGGAAGGAATTAAAATTGGATAAGGATTTTATTTTATTCTAATCTTATCTTATTTCTTTTGCTCATATTCTTTTCTATTTTTCCCAAAAGCTGAACAATTCTCTCCTTTTCTATTTTCTTTCCTCGAAGCCAAATCCTTTTTAAAACAACTTTTTCTTCTCAAATATTGGTTGTCGATTACTCCTTTGGTTGAAACCATATCTCCTTTCCTTTTAATCTTTCAAAAGACCGAACCTCTAATCTTACATCTCTTCCTCTACTGATTGTCTCTTCGATGGTGAACTTATCGTCACCTATTTTTTTCTTTTAGATCGCAATAGCCATATTCTAGGATAGATCCAAAAGCCTCATATTTTAGTGATTCGGGAATTAATATCTAGTTCTATTCTCTACTCGCATTCTAAGATTGGATTCACTGTGTATCTGAGATTGGGGAAGTGTTTGAAACGCTTTTGACAAGTACATCATTAGTGGTAAGTACTCGGAATCTTATTTCCATTCTTTATTTAAGGATTTAAAGAAAAGTCGAAAACCCCTATATGCAAAGGGTGCCTGTCGACTAAACTAAAAAGGTTTAGTGGTGTTATTTGATTTGTTTAGCTCTAGTGTGGATTAAAGGCTACTAATCAAGGGCTTGGATATTTGGAACGACCAGAATTAGACTAGTCCATTTTTCCGGCAAAGGTAAGAACTTTAGTGCCTAAGGTGTTAAGGGCCAAATATGGTAAGGGTTTGTTGTGTTAAGTTGTTATGGATTCATAGTTTAACCTATTAGTAACTGATTGTAGGCAACTCGTGCGTGGAACTCGTCAACGTTTCATTGAAAAACAGGTGTGTAAACGACACCCACTCATAGACTAGATCGGCAAAAGCTGAAAAGCCAGTATTTGTGAACTTGCGAGCGTGCGAGCACTTGTGAGGTGGTTTGGTTGTTAATTTTGGTAATCGCAAGCAGTATGATTGCAGAGTGAGCAATTTCGTGCACTTCGGTATATTTGGGCTTAATGGGCCAAAAACGGGTTAGTGGGCCAACGAGCCCAATTCGGTAAAAACGCTCAGTAAGTGCTTCTGTTAATGTGTTAATGGTTAGAATATGTATGTAAACCCTAAAATATTTAAATTACTAGAATACCCTTAAGTATGAAAATTACCGTTTTACCCCTAAGTGCAAAATGACCGTTATACCCCTAGGGTTAATTTTGACTGAAATGCATGATATTCTGATTTTGTTTGTTTTATGCCATGACATGTATATTTGTTGCATGGGGTTAGGTTTTGTTATGGAGGAAGAACCCGTTCTGGTGGCTGTGCCACATATTCCGATATAAGCAGCTTTGCTGCGGATTATAGTTAGTGCCGCAACCGGTGCTAACACTGTAAGTGTAGGGATGGCGTGGGTGATTTATTCCCTACAGGAAGTGTAGGGATGGACGGAGGGAAGTGCAGGGTTGGATGGGGTTATCATGCATTAATCATATGAGACTCTTTTGTTATGGGCCAACTATATTGAAGCGGGCCCAACTATGTTAATATGGGCAAAGGCCCAGTATATCTCGACTTGTAATAGGGCTACGGCCCAGATTGATACTGATATGGGCTAGGCCCAATATACTCTGATACTGTAAGGGGCTATGGCCCAGATTAATATTGATATGGGCTAAGGCCCGATTAACTTGATTTTGAATAGGGCTTAGGCCTAGTAAAGCTTGAGGCGATTTGGGCTCTGGTTGGGATACTTTACACACTGAGTTTTCCAAACTCACCCCCTTTCTCTTCCATCCTTGCAAGTGAACCCTAGTTGGTGGACTTGGAGCTGGGCAGGGTTCAGAGTGGCCACGAAAATTAAGTTTCTGTTTTCTTTAAAATAAGTTTCGCATTTATTATTTTGATTATTTTTATTCTGGTTTAAGTTGTAATAAGGCCTCTCTTTTTATTATTTTTAATATTTTGGGTTATTAAATTGGTTAGCTCTAGGGCGCTTTTATAAAAGTTACTTATTTTCAAAGGAAATGTTTTCAAAGGAAATAAATATTTTAAATGGACTTAAACTTAATTTGTTGTTCGTGGACAAGTAATAAGCTTAAAGTGTGGCAATGGATGTGTGCATGTCTAGGATTGGATCATGGAAGAGCTAGGTACTTAAGCAGTCTAATTGACTCACCTCCTCTTTTTTTGAATCCTACCTGGTGCATAGTATCCATTCACTTTAAGCCATAACGAAGAAGGTTTGATTTTTTGATACTTAACTGTTTTTAAAATAACATGTTTCTGCCACTACAAAGGTTTACAAGTTTTCAAAGTTTCCCATAAGATTTTACAAGGTTGTTAACAATGTTTTGATTATTACAATGAATCACGTTTTAGAAAAAAGAAAATAAGCCTAAGGTTCTATACAAGTCTAAACGGTAAAAGTTTCTAAACATCAAGAAGGGTTTTCAATGAAAACATGGTTTTCGAAAAACACTTTAATGTAACAACCCAAACCCGGCCTAGAAGTTTGGCTCGAATCTGGCATGTCACATTGAAGTGTTTTTCAAAAACCATGTTTCCATTAAAAACCCTTCTTAATAATTAAAAACTTATACCCTTTTTAAACCTTGTTAGAAACCTCAACTGAATAACATTCTTAACAACTTTGTAAAAATCTTGGCAGTTGCGGAAGCTTGATTTAAAAACAATTGCGGTTACGTGATGTTTTGAACAACAGTAGTTGCTTTGAAAAACCGTGTTCTAATACTAGCAATTATAAGAACAATAAATAAAATTCCAAATTTGAAATCCAGAAAATTACAACGGCTTTACTACAACCCACATAAAAACATTTAAAAGCAATAATCAAAACTATAACATAAGCGATGTGTGTGGCTTCCTCCGAGCCCCTCGCATGACCCGATCCGTCTAAGGTGGAAATTACGAAAGGTTAATAAGCGGGGTGAGTTTATGAAAACTCGATGTGAAATCCCTACTATATAAAAAAAACGATCAGTTATATAAAAGAATTAAAAGTTGGCTGACCCTACTTACGATTTCGATATCAATTGGGCCTTAGCCCATTTTAACAGACAGATACCGGATGGGCTTTAACCCATTACAGAATAAGAAACATTATCAGAACTAGAATCGAATCGAATTAGAATTAGGTGACGAATCGAATCAAAATCGATGATCGAATAATGAATCAAAATCAAAATCGATGTCGTAATGTGAATCAAAAATCAGAATGTGAATGCATCCCAACCCGATCCAACCTATAACCAACCGCTACACTCCACCCGTACCAGCCCTACACTCCATGTGGGGAATAGCTCAACCCACCCAGCCCTACACTCCACAGTTGCAACATTGCTGCTCAATTATCAGATATTGTGACAGAGTCACCAGATACAGATATTGTGGCAGAGCCACCAGAACAGATATTTGTGGCATAGCCACTAGAAATAGATAATGTGGCAAAGCCACTTAACAGAATTTGTGGCACAAAGCCATCGATAACTGCATTATGTTAGGCACATAGCCATCAACTAGAGTAACATAACCGGCACACAACCCTAGGTAAATATGATCGACACAGAGTCGTCAATAACCATATATTGGCACATAGCCTTAGGCAAATACGTTTGGCATACAGCCATAATCAGGTTGGCACAGAGCCATATGTAGGTTGACACAAAGCCATAATCAGAAGGCTTTAAGCCATCGGTAGCTGTATCATGTTAGGCACATAGCCATCAGCGACGGTAATATAGTCGGCACATAGCCTCGGGTAAATATGATCGGCACTCGGCCATTGATCGGTCCATAGTCGTCTTGGGCGACCCGTGTGACCTTATCAAATCAGTACGAATATACGGCTCTTAAGCCTTTGGTGGATCCACAGTCGTCAAGCAACCATGCGATCCTAACAGATCAGATCTTCCTCCGTACACAATCCCAACCTATGCAACATGCCATGTATGTAGAATGTCATGCCCATATTTGAATCAAACAATCACAGTCAAGTCATTCATATACCAACATATATTCACAATCAAATTCGTCAACCACACAGTCCAAGTTAGTCACTTGGCCACAAGGGTAAAACTGTCATTTCACACCTTAGGGGCAAAATGGTAATTTTACCCCACAAGGTATCTTGGTAATTCCACCCTACAGGGGTATTTTAGTAATTCTACCCTACAGGGGTGGGGTATTTCGATAATTCTACCCTACGGGGTATTTTAATAATTCTACCCTACAGGGGTATTTCAGTAATTTTACAAATTGAGGGTATTTTGGTAATTTTACAAACTAGGGGTATTTTGATAATTTTACAAACTAGGGGTATTTTGGTAATTTTACAAACTAGGGGTATTTTGGTAATTTTATAAATAAAGGGTATTTTAGTAATTTTACAAACCAGGGGTATTTTGGTAATTTGGTAAACTAAAGTATTCTAAACAGGGATAAAAATACGAATGGCCCTAAAGCCTATTCTCGGCTCAAATGGGCCCACACGCTCGTGTGGCCCTTTTAGCCCAAATCTAGCCACAGATATGATCACCTAGCCTAGTCCAATATTTACTACACAATCAAACAACTTATCCAATTGGGCCCGTAAGCCCATTGGGCCCATATGGCCCCTTTCGGCCCATCGCGGCCCGAAGTAGCCATCCTACAGCTAGAGTAGTGAGAAATACACACCTGATTAGAGACTGGAGTTAATCCACGCTCCGAGCACTCTTAGCCGGCGCCCAACCCAACCGAGCACGCCACAAAGCGAAAGGGATTAGCCAAGAAGGGTACCTTTACTCTCCTCATGGTTCTCTCTATTTAAAGCCAGCTTCGTATCCACTCTTATGTTAGCTTTCCGATGTGGGATCCCTCCATCATCAGAGTTTAAATTCAACACCAACTCTTGCTGCCCCCTGTTAGCAAAATAAATGCTCTTTGCTTGCCATTGGATTCGAACCCATGCCTCCCCTTAAATGCTCCACACGCTACTTGCCACTAAGCCACAAGGCTTTTTGTGTCACAATTTCTCCAACAATATTCTTAAGGCCTACCTACTACACCCAGGGTTTGATTCACCTTAAACCAAAATTTTTGCTAGAGTCCAGGTTTGAACCCAAGACTTCTCCAACACTTTTCAGCACACTTAACCACTAAAACAAGCCTTCAACTACGAAATTTTCATGCACAACAGAATATTATAAGCTGCATTCAACCGCTCCCATACTCAAGGCCCAAAACTTCTAGGCCCAAATTCAGGGTGTTACAACTCTACCTCCCTTAAAGAAATTTCATCCCCGAAATTTCCGTCTAATAGGGTAGTTGTGTAACATCTACCCCACTACGCTACCGCTGCGCACTATGATCCTACTATCACTATCACACTTCAACTAGAACTTGAAACATCTCATACATACAACACTTATTCACAAAAGCAACCACATATTTATCACACATATATACAATTTCTATATCCGAACATCACATCCACATAAAATAAATACCAAATTTAAATTCAGACCAATATCTAAGGTATCCACAGTATTTCAATTTCTAAACAGACAAAAGTATTCAGAAGACTTATGGATTCGGTGCCGGAGACTCGGTGTGCCACACTTTTTAAGAGAAATACTTCAAACAGACCACGTGGTTGAAAATAATTTTCTGAAATTCAACCTTTGAAAACCCAATCCACAGCCGATTTGTTGCAACCCAGGCTCTGATATCACTAAACGTAACACCCCAAACCTGGCCTAGAAGTTTGGCTCGAATCTGGCATGTCACATTGAAGTGTTTTTCGAAAACCATGTTTCCATTAAAAACCCTTCTTAATAATTAAAAACTTATACCCTTTTTAAACCTTGTTAGAAACCTCAACTGAATAACATTCTTAACAACTTTGTAAAAATCTTGGCAGTTGCGGAAGCTTGATTTAAAAATAATTGCGGTTACGTGATGTTTTGAACAACAGTAGTTGCTTTGGAAAATCGTGTTCTAATACTAGCAATTATAAGAATAATAAATAAAATTCCAAATTTAAAATCTAGAAAATTACAACGGCTTTACTACAACCCACATAAAAACATTTAAAAGCAATAATCAAAACTATAACATAAACAGTGTGTGTGGCTTCCTCCGAGCCCCTCGCAGCCCCGATCCGTCTAAGGCTAGAAATTACCTGAAAGGTTAATAAATGGGGTGAGTTTACGAAAACTCAGTGTGAAATCCCCTACTATATAAAAGGAGCAGTCAGTCATATAAAAGAATTAAAAAGTTGGCCCCAACCCTACTTATAGTTTCAGTATCAATTGAGCCTTAGCCCATTTTAACAGACAGTACCAGATGGGCTTTAACCCATTACAGAATAAGAAACATTATCAGAACTAGAATCAGAATCAGAATTAGAATTAGGTGACAGAATTAGAATCGAATCGATGTCGAATGTGAATCAAAATCGAGAATCGATGTCGTAATGAGAATCAAAAATCAGAATGTGAATGCATCCTAACCTAATCTAGCCTATAACCAACCGCTACACTCAACCCGTACCAGCCCTACACTCCATGTGGGGAATAGCTCAACCCACCCACCCTACACTCCACGATTTAAAGCATTCTTTGCTCGGTTATCGATATTGTGTGAGTCATCGATCTGAATATTGTGGCGAGCCACCGAGCAGATATTTGTGGCATAGCCACGAGAAATAGATAATGTGGCAAAGCCACTTAGCGAAATCGTGGCACAAAGCCATCGATAATCGCATTATGTTAGGCACATAGCCATCAACTAGAGTAACATAACCGCACACAACCTTAGGTAAATGTGATCGATCTGAGTCGTCAATAACCATATATTGGCACATAGCCTTAGGCAAATCGTTTGGCACTGACCATAATCAGTTGGCACAGAGCCATATGTAGGTTGACACAAAGCCATAATCAGAAGGCTTTAAGCCATCGATAGTTGTATCATGTTAGACACATAGCCATCAGCGACGGTAATATAGTCGGCACACAGCCTCGAGTAAATATGATCGGCACTCAGCCATTGATCAGTTCACAGTCGTCTTGGGCAACCCGTGCGACCTTATCAAATCAGTACGAATATACCGCTCTTAAGCCTTCGGTGGATCCACAGTCGTCAAGTAACCATGCGATCCTAGCAGATCAGATCTTCCTCCGTACAAAATCCCAACCCGTGCAACATGTCATGTATGTAGAATGTCATGCCCATATTTGAATCAAACAATCACAGTCAAGTCATTCATATACCAACATATATTTACAATCAAATTCGTCAACCACACAGTCCAAGTTAGTCACTTGGCCACAAGGGCAAAACAGTCATTTAACACCTTAGGGGCAAAATGGTAATTTTACCCCACAAGGTGTCTCGGTAATTCTACCCTACAGGGGTATTTTAGTAATTCTACCCTACAGGGGTATTTCGGTAATTCCACCCTATAGGGGTATTTTGTAATTCTACCCTACAAGGGTATTTCAGTAATTTTACAAATCGAGGGTATTTTGATAATTTTACAAACCAAAGGTATTTTGGTAATTTTACAAACCAGGGGTATTTTGGTAATTTTATAAATAAAGGGTATTTTAGTAATTTTACAAACCAGGGGTATTTTGGTAATTTGGTAAACTAAAGTATTCTAAACAGGGATAAAAATACGAATGGCCCTAAAGCCTATTCTCGGCCCAAATGGGCCCACACGCTCGTGTGGCCCTTTTAGCCCAAATCTAGCCACAGATATGAGATTCACCTAGCCTAGTCCAATATTTACTACACAATCAAACAACTTATCCAATTGGGCCCGTAAGCCCATTGGGCCCACATGGCCCCTTTTCGCCCATCATGTCCAAGTAGCCATCCTACTGACTAGAGTAGCGAGAAATACACACCGATTAGAGATCGGAGTTAATCCACGCCCGAGCACTCTTAATGGCCGCCAACCCAACCGAAAGCACGCCACAAAGCAAAGGGATCACCAAGTAGGGTACCTTTACTCTCCTCATGGTTCTCTCTATTTAAAGCCAGCTTCGTATCCACTCTTATGTTAGCTTCCCGATGTGGGATCCCTCCATCATCAGAGTTTAAATTCAACACCAACTCTTGCTGCCCCCTGTTAGCAAAATAAATGCCCTTTGCTTGCTATGGGATTCGAACCCATGCCTCCCCTTAAATGCTCCACACGCTACTTGTCACTAAGCCACAAGGCTTTGTGTCACAATTTCTCTAACAATATTCTTAAGGCCTACCTACTACACCCAGGGTTTGATTCACCTTAAACCAAAATTTTTGCTAAAGTCTAGGTTTGAACCCAATACTTCTCCAACACTTCTCAGCACACTTAACCACTAAAACAAGCCTTCAACTACGAAATTTTCACGCACAACAGAATATTATAAGCTGCCTTCAACTGCTCCCATACTCAAGGCCCAAAACTTTTAGGCCCAAATTCAGGGTGTTGCATTATTTTAAACATTTTTCTATGTATTATCCTACATCAAATGTCTCTATTCACATCATTCTTTCTAAATATTTTGTATGTCATTTGAGTTAAACCCTATTTTAAATTTTTATATATTATTTAGTTACACTATAAAAACTATTTTAAATCCCTTTATTATGTATCGTAAACTTTTATCATTTTTAAGACTATATAGGTACTTATTTTAAACCTTTTATGTATATTATTTTGGATTCATATATATATATATATATAAATTATTTTGAACAATATTTATTTTAAATTTCTTTTTTACACACTATTCATTTTGAGCTCTTTTGTAAGTTATTTTAAAGTGTCCTTTATTTTTTTGTGTATTATTCATCTTGATCCATTTAACATATTGTTTATTTGAAGTTTGCTATATATATATATTATTTTATTTTATGCCAAAAATATTAAATATGTTAATTATTATAAATCGTTTTATATTCTTTACTTTAAATTGCCATCATTTTAAAATTGTTTTGTGTATTATTTATTTAAAATGTTTTATTATTTTAAATTGTTTTATGTCCCTTTTAGAACTCAAATTATTTATTTTAAATATTTTATTTATTATTCATTATAAGTTACTTCCTCATATTATTACCTATTTCATACTTATATATATATATATATACGCATCATTTGATCTAAAATTTTTGTAAATAAATGTATCATCTTTTCTTAAGTTATTTTATATATTTTAAAGATTCATTTTTCACTTTATTTACTCTTAAAACTTAATTATTATCATGTTGAATAGTTTTTATGTTTTATTCGTTTTAATTTGCCTTATATTATTTATTTTTAGATTGTCATATATGTTATTTATTCATTTATTTTTATTGTTCCTTGATTACTAATGTTAATATTTAAATAATGCATATTGAGTGCTTATTGTCATTGTGTGTACCTTAATTCGTCCACTCGCATCTTTATATTTGTTGTACATTTGTGATGTTATTCTTGTATTATTATTACATGCTCTGTACTCCCTTTTATTTTATTTCATTTAAATCATATCGCGCATCGACCTCAAATGTATTTGTCCAAACATGGACCGTTTTAATCCAAACAAATAATACACGTCGTTTAAGTATTGTACTTGCTATGGTTTAAAACAAATTTTCTAAATAAGGTAATGTTTTGCGTTTTGGAACATTGAAGAATTGTGCCCTAACTTACGGGGTTTCAGTTTTCTCGTTGATTCTAAATAGCCAAACATCCTTTTGAGTTTTAAGACACACGGAATTCCAATTTAAATTAAAACTTGCGTTCAAGAGTTCATGGTATCTTGTCCTAACTTACGGGATGTGATACTCCGATATCTCGAGACAAGGAAATCTTTAGCAAACGTCTTGATTAAATTCAAGCATTTTTGAAATCGACGTTAATAAAAGGGATCGTATTTTAACTTCGTTCTCGATTTTCAACTTTCAACATTAAGACACTAATTAATCAATTCGGTACCAATTTTTGGGCGTGTCGAGAGTACTAGTCCTTCCTCGCAGTAACCGACTCCTGAACTTGTTCTCTTGAGTTTCGTAGACCAAAAACAATGTTTTAATAAACTAAAACATTCTATTAAAGCAAAGGTGGTCTGATCACACCTAATAAAGATCGGTGGCGACTCCCGTTTTAATTTTCGTTTTAAAAAAAAGTCGATTCCCGTTTTCAAAAAAATGGTTTTGACAGTTGTTATTTTCAGTTACTTGGTTTCTTTGTTGTTTTCTCGTTTCTTAGGTTTCAAGAAAGCATCATTTAAGTCCGTTACATACCCTTGGAACATTCAAACCATCAAACCATCTCCTACTCGAACAAGGAGATCTCTTTCTTAGATGATTCTTCACTAGGATTTTTTTTTTTCTCGTTGCTGTTTTTTCTCCATCTTTTGGTAATCGGTTACTCACATTCCTTGGTCATTGTTTCAAATCCAACGCTTCTTGCTTGTTGCCCAAACCATTAACCATAGGAACCGGTTTAGAGCCTCCCAAGTTAAAAACAAGTCTACTAGCTCAAAACAACTTCGGATTTATTTGGGATTTTGTGGACGCTGCCTTCATATGACCGGCTTCAACTTCTGATTAGCTAGAGCCATTAAGGTACTATCTTAGTATTAATTTGTATGTACTTGAAGCAGGAAAACAAGTAGCAGTAATGTGGTATTTGGTTGAGTGAAAAAAGTAAAAAGATAAAAAGAGAGTGAAATAAGTAAAAGTAAAATAAAATTTAAAGGGGTTTTAGTAGAATAGAAAAGTGAAAGGAAAACAAAATAAAATATGACCATTTCTTGTTATGATGCATAGAAACAAATTATTACAAATTCAAAAAAATAAGAGTGATAAGGGGCAGCAGACCAAATAGATTTAAGAAAACAAAGAAGAAAACAACTAAAAAAAACTTTTAAAACAAAGAATAAATATTTGGAACGAAAAATTAAAAGTGGAAGATGGATCAAATAAATCAATTGATATGGTTAGAAGATAGTTGTTCAACTGAACCTTTTGAGATATAAATTCTCAACAAATTCAATTAATAACTCTAATCAACCTTCCAAAAAATAACTCTTGACAAATTGAAGGATGAAAAATAGATTCCCACGCCTCATTGAATATATTTTCTTTTATTTTTTACTTCAATCGTGATGTGCTAGTCTTCTTGAATCTTGTTTTTCTTCTTTTCAATAGTGATTAGTTTAGATTTTCTTCAAATAATATCATAGTTCTTAAAAGGGACGAGTGGTTGAAGAAGTAAGCTCTTTACTTTGGCATTTGATCTTAAAGTCTATCGTCTTTTTTTTAATGTTTCTTTTTTTTTTTTCAAATCTTTTTCTTGTGAGATTTTATCCATAAATTTTCTTTCTTTGCAGTCTCACTAATCTTTTTGAAGAAATATTTTCGAGAGAATTTAAAGAAAAAATAAAAAGGGAATTGTGGTAATAACATTGAATAAAATAAAAGATAAATTGTAAAAATAGTCACTTTTGTTTGTTTCAGGTTACATTTTAGTCACTTATGTTTGAAATGTTACGTTTTAGTCACTTATGTTATTATTTTGTTACGAAGTGATCACTCTTCCGTTAAGTTCCGTTATCTCCCTAACGGTAATCCTACGTGGCAGTCTAACTCGATTTTAAATGCCAACTTGGATTTCCTAATGGGATGAGAATAGATTTTTTATTAAATAATTTTAATTAATTAAAAATTTTAAACCCTAAATCTTAGTTAAAAAATCGTTCATCTCCCCCTTTTTTTAGTTTTCTTTTTCAATTAACTAAAAAAGCTATTATCATCAAAATTTTGTATTCACATACAAAAACAAAAGAGGATTCAATGGAGAGTCCAGGTATGTCTTCTTCACCGACAAATTTATGTTCTAAAACTTAAAATGTAGTGGTTGTCGAAAAATAAGAAGATGGTAATCGTTTTTGTTCCTAATCATTGTATTTTCCAATTCTTCACGTTCTTGAATATTTAGTTTCTCAATCCGATTTTTTCTGATCTGAATCGGCTTGTTTGTTCACATCTCTTTGTGAGTATCCCTTTTTTCTGATCTAAAATTCTTTTAGTTGTTAATATTCATATCAAGAATTTTAATTTAGGGTTTTCATTAAATAATAAAAAATTCAATCTTTTATTTTTCAGTATTGAATAAAAGAGATAGAGGAATGCAAAGAAGACATACCTCCATCTTTATGAAGCAGTCAATTTGATTTTAATTATTTTGATCTTAATAATAGTTTTTCCAGTCAAATGAAAAAAAAAACCATTGAAAAAAAGAAGAGACTGAAGAAAAATTAAAAAGAGGAGATGAACAGTTTTTTTAGTTAAGGTTTAGGTTTAAAAATTTTAATTTATTAATTTTTTTAATTAAAAATCTATTTTCATCCCATTTAGAAATCCAAGTTGACATCTAAAATCTAGTTGGACTGCCACGTAGGATTACTGTTAGAGAGATAACGGAACTTAACGGTAGAGTGATCACTTCGTAACAAAATAGTAACATAAGTGACTAAAACGTAACATTTCAAATATAAGTGTCTAAAATGTAATCTGAGGCAAACAAAAGTGACTATTTTTATAGATTGCCCTAAAATAAATAGCATGAAAAAATAAAAGGATCAATATACAAAAGAATAAAGAGGGAAGTATGTATTATTTATTCATCACGATATTTTCAATGCTTCTTCAAAATTTATATTTATAAATATAAAAGTATAAATGATATAAAATTCTACTTTTATTATATATTAAAATCCTAAAGTATATCAAACTTTTTATTCTAATGGGCATCAAATTTATAATAAAAATAAGAAGATTTTTTTCTTAACCTAATGCACACCCATTATATAATAAAAACATTTTTAATTTTTTAATATTTTTAACTATATATATTCCAAATTTTTAGATTTTTAAGATAATTTTCTCTTTTTTTGAATTGTTTATTTAAGGGTTAATACACTATTTGGTACCTAAGTTTGACCTAAATGTTTAATGTGGTATTTATTTTTGTCCTAATTTAGTACTTAAGTTTAGTTTTACTGCTTAATTTGGTATCTAAATCAAATGGCCATATGACCCAATGAATATTTAACACATGTGTTTAATAAAAAAATATAAATATTTAATTAAGATAAAAATACCAAATTAAATATTAAATCTACACTTAAAACAAAAAAAATTACAAATGTGACAACTTTTTATTTTTTATTACAAAAGAGCAGTTATTGGTTTAGATTGTCCATTGGATTAACAAGTCAAGGAGAAGGTGGCCTAAAAGTAAAAATTATTGTAGTGAAATTAATCATTTATGTTTTTGAATTACACAAGAACCACAAAGCACGTGACTTATAATTATTGTAATGAAATTAATCAATTACGATCTTGAATTACGGAGGAACCACAAAAATTGACCTAAAATTCTTGTTTTTAGGAATGGATTCTTACATATTCAATGTTGAAATTGAATAATTGTCAGTAAATAAGGGAGAAAATTATTGTAATCCATTTGCATTTGTTATTTTTTCGTTAAGCAATACCTCATATATATTTGTTAGAGTAATTCAAATTATCTCAATTTATTTTATAAATTTTAAATTGATATTTTATATTTTCCCAAGCTATGCTAAATCTTACATATTTAATCATAATTAATTGGGCCCATACTTGGTAACTCGGAGTCCTAACCAATCAAACGTAAAGTTAAGATTCGAATCCAAATTTAAATTATCAAAATTCAAGAAATGCTTTCCCTTTCAACCTTCAGTTTTGAAATACTGTGAAGTCTTATCTCAAGACATGCTTTCCCTTTCAACCTCTAGTTCTGAAGATGATTGTCTCTAAACATTAAGTTTTATGTATCGAGACATTGGCCTTGTATCTTGAGACAGGTCTTGAGACTTAGCTCACTTGTTTTAGACCCTTATCTTAAATATTTCCTGTATCAAGAAAATGAATCTCATGACTTGAGACCAAGCAATTTACATCTCAAGATATGTTCGGTGTGTCTTAAGACCATTACTCAAAAATGTCCGAAGTGATCGTTTTCATTATTGATGTCTCGAGATGTAATCCTGATGTCTCTAAACACTAATACAAATTCACTTATAATGTAGACTTTATGACATTCAAATGGTAACCAAAACTTACTTTAACTTATTCGAACAAAATATCATTCTCAAATGCATCTATTCAACCTTTAACGTACACCAAAAACACGTAAACTTATATCATCTGATGTGTCATACCTGACTAAGTGAAACTTATAAACGACACACGCACAACCACATATATATATATATATATATATATATATATATATAACCTGAAACTTTAATATTAGGACACTTATAGGTCCATAACATATCATCTATTCCAAATGACCCAAAATGACACATTTAAACCTATAATTCATCATATGTACATGCCATTAACAACTTATAGTCAAAGCGGTACAAACATTGCTTGAGCTGAGTTGCAGAATTTTGGATGCTGCAAAAGTCCAACAATCTAACAAATACCTGTTTGGTACCTACGCACGGAAATAAATAAATCGGAACGCTGGGCATTACAAGTTCAATGGTGCTAATATAATTTGTTTTCAATACATAATAATATCAACTAACAAACAAGCAAATTTAACATTAAAACATGATATCAATAAAACTCCACAATATCTATAAAATATATATTAGCAGATCATTGTATCATGCCACCCTTAAGGTATTACGACTTATATTATTCGTAAGATTTCATAAATACATATAATATCCCAATTTCAATGTACCATTTCAATATACAAATCATAAAGTACTCATACACCCTCTGGTAATTTGCATCTCATTTTCATTATCGAATAACCAAGTTTCATATCGTAGTTTAACC
The DNA here is from genome assembly GCF_025698485.1 of Gossypium arboreum. Lineage (NCBI taxonomy): Eukaryota > Viridiplantae > Streptophyta > Magnoliopsida > Malvales > Malvaceae > Gossypium > Gossypium arboreum. The sequence continues at coordinate 137,879,675 of NC_069075.1, forward strand.
ATGTCATTTATATACTGACACTTAATATTTTAGTCACATATCCACTTTCATTCTTTAGTGAATCGGTTTCATATTCAAGATGGATACACAAATTAATACATTGATATACACTCGTGATCCAACATGAAAATAGAGCTAATGATACGTTTTTGACCCAACAGGGAATTAGAGAACTCTCCTAGATCCAACAAAGAATGTGACAGTGAATAGAATGCGCCCAACGCTAAAGCTTCCTTTATCAATTCATCAACATAACATAATTAACATCGTTTACTCATACTCAACATCTTAGCATTCATGATTCATATCATTAAACATAGTTACACATCTCACACATACTTACCTTCATGTCAACTCTTTTATCATGGATTCACATTTCAAAAGCTTATTAGATCTTAGTTCTCATCATAGTATCGAGATCATAGGCACATATATAAAATCACTACAATGTAATCAAAGTCACAAAGCATATCATACCTTTCATATCATTTTATTTTCTAATTCCATATGGCATAACAAAGTAATTACCTTTGAATATTAATCATTCTATTGATACAATTGCTCAATGAAATTATGTAATGAAACAATTTAAGGTAGTACAAACTGAATCCATTACGCGTTGTTGTTCTCATCTTTCATTGTAACTTCGACGTTTTTTACTCATTCTTTAAACTCATGATAATACTTTAAAATGACATATTTTTATGTATTAATTATATGTTTCTTTTGAGTATGATCCTACTAATTTGAGCTATTTATGGCTTTTTATCTTATAGGGACTAAATTGAAGGCAAAAGAAATTTAAGGGCTAAAAGCGTGAATTTAAAGATAAAATGAGCCAGCATGCAAGAGGTGGTGCCGAAAATACAAATTGTGGAAGATTTGGGGCAAAAGTGCAAAGAAGATATTTTATAGCACAAGACTCTATTTAAATTCCAATTATATTAGTATTATTATTAAATATTATTATTTAGATTTAATTTTAGCTTTTATCTTTAACTATCTTTATTTATTTGTATTTATCTTTTAGAATTTAATTAGGAATAGACTAGGTTTCCTAATACTATAAATAGGGGATGGAGTGACACAAATTTCACTCATCCTTTCTGTAAAAATTCCCTCTCCCAAAAAGTTTAGCCTTATTTCCCTTCATCCATTACATTTATTTCTTTTTCCCCAAAAATCATGAGCCACTAAACTTATCTAGCCAAAGGTTGTAGAAATTTCCTAAAAGGGTTTATGAGGCTTAGAATCCGCACTTAGCCTTCTCAACGAGTATTCATCGTTTCTCCGCATTACGGGGCTGACGCTTCCATCCATGTCTCTTAAAAGGTGATCTTTTCAACTTGTGCAAGAAACTGTCACTTTGTATGTTTTGGGAAGGTTGCAGAGTCAATTTGTTAGCTTACTGCGTCAGAGGTTGGCGAGCCCAAGAACAAAATGGCGTGACATTCACCATTGAGAAGTGATGATCTAGCATAAGATGGTCTTACAAAAGCGATTGTTGGCTAAAGTCAGGTTCTTCTAAATCATAAGTATAAAATCTTGGAGCTAGTGGTCGTAAGCGTCCTCTTCCACTATAACTGTCTTATTCTGTTTGAGAATGATCACCTAAAAGTTGAGGATTGAACCCAAGGCGGATCAAGACAACCGGAGGCTGGAATTTGTCCATAAGAACTATTTTTCCTCAACTCTATTTATCTCTACTATTTTAATTTTAATTTTCGTAACTTTTAGTTTTTTTTTATTTTATCCAAGTACGCATGTTTTCTTGGGCATGATTCTGTCCGGGATTTCGAGGAACAAGCACTTGTGCAAATCTAGTCCCTGAGGATTTGACCCTACTTCCCTTATACTATTCTTTTTCAAGGATATTTTTGCTGCTCTCAACAACCGCATCAAATTTTGGCGTCGTTGTCGGGGACTGGTAACGTACTAATCTTGTTTTTTTGTTTCTTATGACCAGGTCTACTTTAGGTATTCTTGTGTTTGATTCAGAAATAGAGAAGACTGCAAGATCTAATCGCAATGAGACAAAGTTACAGAAAAAACAGTTAGGAGTAGTTGGGACTCAGAGCAACCCACCACCAGAAATCAAAGTCAACTACGAAGTTGAGTCTAGGGTTAACGAAAACCCTACTCAAACACTTGAAAGCAAAAAAGTTGAAGTCAATTCACCAGAAGAAATGCTTAACACTAGGGTTAACGGAAACCCGAATCTAGCACATCAACCAATGGCTCAAACGATTTGACAACTGACCGAAGCTCCGGCAGAATAACCGCCATTGTGCATCGCTTATCCTACTATGGATATTGATTTTGAGCTAAAGTCAGGTTTAATCCAGCTACTGCCAACTTTTCGTGGGTTGCAAAATGAAAATCCCCACAAACATCTGAAAAAGTTTCATATGGTTTGTCTTAGTATAAAACTTCAAGGGGTAACGGTGGATCAAATCAAATTACATGCTTTCCACTTTTCCCTAGCTAATTCAGCTAGGGAATGGCTATTTTATTTACCTCCTGGATCTATTAAACTTGGGCTGATCTTTCTCGTTTGTTTCTCAACAGGTTTTTTCCGGCATCACGTGCAGCTGAGTTAAGAAGAGAGATCGTTGGAATAAGGCAAAAAGAAGCAAAGTCTCTTTATAAATATTGGGAACTATTTAAGAAGTTGTCTGCAAGCTGCCCACAACACGGTATAACAAAACAATCTCTTCTCTAATATTTTTATGAAGGCTTGAAACCCATAGAGATGAACATGGTGGACGCCACCAGTGGATGAGCATTGGTCAACATGACTCCCCAATAAGCAAGGGACTTCATATCCATGATGGCTGCAAATACTGAGCAATTCCAAGCCAATCCTGAACCCCCTAGAAGGGTTCACCAGCTAAGTAATTTAACCTTAGAAGATAAAGTTGATAAACTTACTAATATTGTGAATTCTCTTGTTGCAGAAAAAACAAAGCCAGCCCAATTATGCGAAATATGTGCTACAGCTGAACATACAACTAATGCATGCCTTAGTCTGAATAATGATACTATGGCTCATTTGGATGCTGTAGGAAATTTCCTTAGGCCACCACAGAGGCGATATGACCCCTACGCTAATACCTACAACCCAGGATGGAGGGACCATCCCAACTTAAGTTACGAGGCCAATCCATAGTATAACTAGTCATACCAAAATCGGGTTCCACAACAGCTACAAGATTCAGGTAATTCTCTAGAAACTTTGGTCAATAAATTAGCATCTAATATGCTTGATTTTCAACAGAAATCTAAGGCATCTATAAGAGAATTGACCACATCAATTTAGAAAATGAGTTCTCAAGAGAAGCTGCAATCACAAACAAAATCGAACCCAAGACAAAACGTGAATGCAGTGACGCTGCGAAGTGGAAAGGTACTAGAACCAATTCATGGCAGAAATCTTGGCCAAGAAATCGCCCAGAAAAAGCTCGAAAATGATGAACAGGTCCGAGTGAAACCTCCATTGCTTAAAATTCAACCTCCATTTCCAGGGCGATTGAATCAATATCGAAAGGGTAAATAAGACAAAGAGATCCTCGAAACATTCAGAAATGTCGAGATCAACATACCACTGTTGGATGTCATCAAACAAATTCTGCGTTATGCCAAATTTCTCAAAGAACTCTACACCAACAAGCGAAAATTAACTGATAATGAAAAGGTAAGCGTAGGTGAGAATGTATCCACAGTGTTACAATGGAAGATGCCAGCGAAATGCAAAGATAAAGGCAAGTTCACAATACCATGCAAAATAGGCCACTTAGGAATTAAAAAAGCTATGTGTGATTTAGGGGCCTCCATAAATGTAATGCATTTTTCTGTTTATGAATCACTTAATGCTAGCTTTTTGACGAAAACAGGTGTTATCATTCAGTTAGTAAACAGGTCTATTGTGTATCCCGAAGGAGTCCTTGAGATGTATTAGTGAAAGTCGATGGACTTATCTTTCCTGCGAAATTTTATGTGATAAAAATGGAAAAGGATAAAGCTCCTAGTTCTTCAGATATCTTGTTGGGGTGACCTTTCCTTAGTACTGCAAATACTAAGATTGTCGTGCATAGTAGAACTCTCACGATAAAATTTGACAGAGAGATCGTGAAGTTTAACGTTTATGACGCTATTAGTCACCCAAGTGAAATCTTGGACGTAAACAGTATCGACATAATTGACTTATTAGTAGAAAAAACTTTTGAGTCGTCTTATGGAGATAAATCTAAAATGATGTTTGATGATTTTAAATCTATTAATGAATTATTGGCTCCTATGGATATGATAAACAGTAATTTATACATATTTTTACCCCATGTTTGGCATATTTATGAATGATTTCTCCTTGGTTTTAGTGAATTCAATGCTCCTAATCCTTTAATTTAATGTTTTATACTCAGGAGAGTTTAAGATAGCAAAAGGAGCGAGAAACGGGCCAAAAACGGATAAATTTGGCTTAAATCAGTGTCTCACACGGCCTAGGCACTCCCACACGAGTGATTCACACGCTCGTGTATGACACACGGGTAGACCACACGCCCGTGTGTCATGGCCATGTCGACTAGGAACCAACTCAGTATTGCACACGGCCTGAGCACCTTCACACGAGCATAGGGCACGGTCGTATCTCAGCCGAACCCAACCTAGTTCTATTCGAAAAAGGGCACTTTTGAGGGTTTTAAAGCATTCTAAACCTATATAAACACCCTAAAAGAGAATTAGAGGGGACACAGAGAGTTGGAGGCAGAAAGTACTCAAGAAAAGCCATCAGAATCACCTCGGAGCCAGGATCTACATCAAAACTGAAGATTTCCATCCAATTTACTAAAAGTTCTTTGAGTTTCTTTATCTTTTGTTGTTTTCCAAACTTTGAGATGTTTTCCATTATTATTATAAACTAAACTCTATAAATACCTAAGGGAGATGAACCCTATGACGAATCTTATTACTATTTGAATTATATGATAAAGACTTATTCTTATTCTTAATTGTGAGTTCTAAATTCTTGTTTTAATATTCAGGGGTATTAATTCAGGTTTTGATGTGCTTAATCAATGGAGCAAAAGTCCCTGTTTAAAAGTAGATCATCCATAATTAAGCGGAGTTGAATGCACTCCTAGAGATAGAACGACATAAATCTGCCAGATTAGAGTCAAATTTAATAAGGAAATCCATAGATCGAGTTAATGTGACAATAGGGGTTTTAATTAGAAAGAGATTTCAATTAATCAACCTAAAGTCAGTTGTTCTTAGTCTCGAGAGAGATGTTAACATAAATTAGGGATTTCTATGGATTAAGTTAAGTGAATAAATTGTCTAATTCAGAAGTAATAAGTGAAGTCTAGGTGGATTCTTCCTTGGGTATTGTCTTCTCCATCGGTTTTTCCCAAAGTATTTTCCAACTTTCATCTCTGTCGTAATCTTAGTTAATTAGATAATTAGTTTAGGTTAAAAACATTCTCTTAAATTTTAGGCTAGATAATAAAAAGATAATAATTACTAGTACTTTTAGTCCTCGTGGATACGATATTTCTGGTCTCACCATAACTATACCACTGTTCGATAGGTGTGCTTGCCTTAAGTCAAATTTTTAGTTAGTTTAACGACCATCAGGATACTAAAATTCTACCTTCTATTGTGCAGGCAATAGTTCTGAAATTAAAACCACTTCTCGAGTATCTCAAGCGTGCATTTTTAGAGAGTGATAAGACCATTCCCAACTTAAAAGGGATTAACCCCCTAACAGGCACACATAAGATTTTCTTGGAGGAAAATACGAAACCAAAGAAAGAGGCGCAAGGATGATTCAACCCAAATATAGTGGATGTAATAAAAAGGGAGAATTTTCAAGCCCATATGAATGAAAGAATTCAGCTAGAACAACCCCAATACTAGTTGGGGCATCAAGCTAGCGACGTTAAATAAGTGCTTGTTGGGAGCCAACCCTATTTTTATTTTATTTTTTTCTTTCTTATTTTTATTTTTATTTTATTTTTTTATTATTTATTACTTTATTTTATTTTATTATTTATTACTTTATTTTATTTGGATATTAATAAATTTGTCTTCTTCTGTCTATGTAAACTGGCAAGGAAAAAACTTAGGAATTGACATACTTTCATAAACATCATTTATTCTATCCCTATTCCAAGTAGGGATAGCGCGTCCCTACTTTATACAAACCAAAACCTACATCAAAAAACCCCATCCTTCAGCCAAACACTCTACCTATACACCCCAAACCCTAGAAATTTATGCTAATTTTCACCCAAACCTCCACCAACCGTAACACCTTCTTCCTCACCCCCCCACCACCGATTTTTCAAACACCACAGTAAGGTTTCTCCCACGTTGTCTCCATATCCATCTCCACCGTGTGTCTCAGCCACCTCATCACCCTCCTCTCCTCCACAGGACGCCAAACCTTCCTCTCCTTGCAGCTATGAATGAACGGCAATGACTACATGGGGAGTTTTTCTAAACCCTTTTACTTTCACCTATTTTTCTTTTTCCTTTTTCTTCCACATCGAGGACAATGTGTTTTAAGTAGGGGGAGGCATTCCTCATTTTTTCTGTCATTTAAAACACTGTTGTTGCTGATGCTTTGTGCTCGTTGCTGCCCATATATATTTTTTTAAGAATATTCTGCCTCTTTTCATGCCCAAGAATTTGACCACGACTTGCCCACTGTTTGGCCTACATGCATGATTCTTGTCTACTGAGTTAGTTATGATTTTGCTTGTTTGATTTCATTCTACTATTTTATTTCTTTTAGGCTGAATAATTATAATTGATAGAGTTAACCCTATCTTGCTTATAGTAAAATCGATTAAGTCTAAATGTAAAGAGAACACTTAATGAAAATTGCATGCTAAATTTCTGTTCATTACTGTTAGGTAGTTGCCGAAACTTATTTTTCACACTTGATTGTTTTCCCTCATCCTCTAAATTAAAATTCTGTTTCATTATAATAAATTGTGATGCTTTCGTGGTAATGAGTACAGCTTAAAACGTGACTGACTGAGTAACTGGTGTAGGGTGCTTGGGTTGTCATCCTATTTCGCGTCAAAAGGTTGTGTGACATGTTAGGTAACTCCAATGACAAAAATTAAATAAACTTTTTAGGAATATGTTAGGTTGACTAACCGAGATGGGGTGCTTGGCTGTCATCTCTCTTCACGTCAAAAGGTTCAGTATGTTCTTAAGAAAAATACAATAAATTAGGAGTATGTTGGGCTGAGTAACCAGGTGGGGTGCTTGGCTATCATCTCTCTTCGTGTCAAAAGGTTCAATGTATTCTTAAGCAATAATAATAATGATAATGATAAAAAGAAAGAAAGAAAGGAAAAAAAAAGTGATGTATTAATAATAAAATTGCATTTGAGGACTAAAGGTGGAAACAAATAAGGTGTCTTGGTAAGTTTAGTAAATTACCTAATTTTCATGAAATAATCCAAGTCAATTTTATTTTTTGTATGTATTAATTGGAATACTTTTTTAGTTTTACTTAAAGCAAGCTAAAGGTTCTGTTTCTTTTTCATATGCATTATGTCTACTTTTTATAAAACTTTGGAGTGGTATTTCAATCATGGCAGAAGTTCTAATTTTCACAGTGGTTAGGAACCATACTTGAGGGCAAGCATGGGCTAAGTAGGGAGATAATACTCTAGAATGACATATTTTTATGTATTAATTATATGTTTATTTTGAGTATGATCCTAGTAATTTGATCTATTTATGGTTTTTTATCTTATAAGGACTAAATTGAAGGCAAAAGAAAATTTAGGGGCTAAAAGTGTGAATTTAAAGATAAGATGGGCCAGCATGCAAGAGGTGGTGCCGAAAATACAAATTGTGGAAGATTTGGGGCAAAACTGCAAAGAAGAGATTTTATAGCACAAGACTCTATTTAAATTCCAATTATATTAGGATTATTATTAAGGATTATTATTTAGATTTAATTTTAGCTTTTATCTTTAATTATCTTTATTTATTTGTATTTATCTTTTAGAATTTAATTAGGAGTAGACTAAGTTTCCTAGTACTATAAATAGGGGATGGAGTGACACAAATTTCACTCATCTTTTCTGTAAAAATCCCCTCTCCCAAAAAGCTTAGCCTTATTTCCCTTCATCCATTACTTTTATTTCTTTTTCCCCAAAAATCATGAGCCACTAAACTTATCTAGCCAAAGGTTGTAGAAATTCCCCAAAAGGGTTTATGAGGCTTAGAACCCGCGTTTAGCCTTCTCAACGAGTATTCATCGTTTCTCTGCATTACGGGGCTGACGCTTCCGTCCATGTCCTTTAAAAGGTGATCTTTTCAACTTGTGCAAGAAACTGTCGCTTTGTATGTTTTGGGAAGGTTGCACAGTAGGTTCGTTAGCTTACTGCGTCAGAGGTTGGCGAGCCCAAGAGACAAAATGGGGTGGCATTCGCCATTGAGAAGTGATGATCTAGCATAAGATGGTCTCACAAAAGTGATTGTTGGCTAGAGTCAGGTTCCTCTAAATCATAAGTCTAAAATCTTGGAGCTGGTGGTTATAGGCGTCCTCTTCCGCTATAACTGGCTTATTCTGTTTGAGAATGATCACCTAAAAGCCAATGATTGAACCCAAGGTGGATCGAGACAACCAAAGGCTGGAATCTGTCCATAAGAACTCTTTTTTCTCAACTCTATTTATCTCTATTATTTTAATTTTAATTTTCGTAACTTTTAATTTTTTTATTTTATCCAGGTATGCAGGTTTTCTTGGGCACGATTCTGTCCGGGATTTCGAGGAACAAGCACTTGTGCAAATTCAGTCCCTGAGGATTTGACCCTACTTCCCTTATACTATTCTTTTTCATTATTTTATAGGGATAGGATATTTTTTGTGCTCTCAACGACCACATCAACTCATTCAATAATTCGATTATTAGAACGAGTTATTAACACATTCAAACATAACAAAAAAAAAACATGTATAATTTCTCAACTTAACCCTTATTGTATCCTAATGTTCGATTTTAATATATCTCGAAAATCTTCCATTCAAATTTAAATCTGACTCTATAACTATACTCTAGAGACCTTAAATTATCTAAAATCATAATTATTCCTTAAAATTCTCATCAATCTCATACTACCTCATTATGCTTTCAAAAATCCATCCATGGCAACTTAAGCTATCTTTGATAATAGCTTGTTAATTACCTACTCATCCCATTAATTTCTAAACTCATACTTACCGTAAATTAAGCTTAAGATAACTAAATATCCATGATTCAAGCTTTCCTTCTCATAGTTTTCTAAGCTTTCAACCATGATAAACTAAACAATACTTTAACAATCTCTATATTTATGAAGGTGCTTTGCTCATCTACCATTATAAGCAAAGAATTTAATAAGAATCAAAGGAGAAAACTCATCTTACCTTAGTGTGAACATCACAGCACAAAGAAGAAGAAACATACAAGAAACCTTCCTCTTTTTTCTTTTTATCGTTTGAAGAAATGAGAATGACCACCAACTCTTTTCGTCTTTCCTTTATAATTATCATATGTGTTAATTAATTTTCATTAAATTCGAATGTACTGAAACGCATCATTCTCTTAAGTTAATGAGGGATTATAAGTTTTGTTTAAACATTATATAAAAAAAAATAGATTTTTACCTTAAATAAAAAAGTTCAAAGGATTTTTCTTATTTTTTTCAATTAAATTAATTTAATATAAAAGATGGTGACGTGCGAAGCAATGAAATTACCCACTTATCACAATAATAGTTACGCCACATAGGAAAATTTCCATACTTGGGTGTATAAAAATATATGATGTATTCTTTAAATATTCTAAAATTTAACTAAATCAAAATGATTAATACTGAATATATGTGGATAGGTGATTTCATAACTTGACAGAAGATTAGTATGATATTGTGTGGTAAGTTTGGAAATATACAATTTACCAATTAATCCTAATAATATGTAATTGTTGAGCTCCCTTACATATAGAAATTGATACTTCCTTCCAATAAAACTAACAAACTTTTCTTTCCAGAAGATTCGAATTCTTCAAAACTAAACCTTCAAAAAAATCTTGAAACTTTTTCTATTTCTTTCTTTAAGTGGTTTATTTTTTATCTTTTGTTTTGCTCAATAGTAGATCGTCTATCTTTTTTCCCTCCTATCAACTCTTTCTTTTTTTTTTCTTCTCATTCACTACACATGTCTTCACTCTTTTCAATTACAAATCTATTTTATGGATATTTTTGTTGTTTTTACAAGTTTTGATGGACAGATGACGATGTTTGTCATTAGCTAAAACTCCCCCTGCCACTAGTAATTTTTTTTGGAAAGTAGGTGGCTCTTCGTCAACTTATTAATCTGTTTTTGTTTTAAGAGTATTTCAAAATAATAAATAATTTCACGAGTCGATTTGAACTCGTGTTGTCTTAAGTTTTATATGTCTTTTTTGTTTGATTTTTTATTATTTATAAGTCTTCATTTTTAGAAGTTTTTATATGCTCTTATAGCACCTTTTTTAGTCTTGCTTATGCATGTAATCTTAATTTTACAAGTGATTTTAGAGATGATTTTGTTGTCATCCTCTCTAGTTTAGTAAATGCTTAATTCTTTTGTCGATTTTTGCTCACCACTTTAGATTATCCGAGGCTAATTTCCTTATCATATTAAGTGCTTTAAATCACTTCAGATATGTCGTACTTTAGTTGTGACAAAGCCAATTGTCAATATGTCATAATATTTTATTGATGCTAAGGCTAAAATTTTTGTTATATATGTTGGTCGTGTTTGTCCTCACCATTTCTGACGAGTTATTATTATTATTTTTTATGAATTGTATGCTTTCATTCATTTAATAAATTAATGAATTTACCTTTAAAAAAATTAAAATACATAACTTAATTAAGATCATATTTAAAAGTGAAATAAAATAAATTAAAAGCATACATAAGGGAAACAACGTAATGATGAATGTTGTTCATCACCCATCGTCTTCTTTTTTCATTTTCCACAAATGTTTCTGTACATTCTCCAAATCTAGATAATAAAATAAATATATTAGGTAAAAATACATAATGCAATATATAAAGCATTGTGGGGATTTAAATAAATCTTAAAATAAGATGTGTAAATGGGCAAAATTTTTAATGTAAACTATATTGTAAAATAAAATAAAAACAATGTGGAAGATTATAAATAAAAGAAAAGTAATTACACAAACTTAGTCTTTATAGAGAAGATGAAGCTAAAATATATGGAAGCACTTAATTTAAAACGTATAAATTTAAATTTTGTCTAACCTAAAATTTACAATCAGTCATTAATCAAAATATAGTCAAATTACCATTACTATAAAATTTCATATAATTTTAAAAGTCAAACATGCTTATCGCATAATTATACAAAATATAATTTTATTTTTAATTTAAAATGTCAAACATGCTTGTTTGATTCATGGACTGCCTTTGTGTATTTATTTTAATATTTTAAAAAAATCATTGTTTGAAAATTAGAATCACGAAATGAAAAAAAAAGTAATATAATTTTTGTACTAGGCCAATTTCAGCCCAATCCCATTTACAATTTAAAACCCCATTTACAAAACACTAAACCCCTTAAAAAACCCCTAACCCAATAAGCCCACTAAGCCTAAACAACTAAACCCAAGCCCAACTACCCCAGCCCAATAATCTCACTCAAGACTCGAAACCCTAATCCCACTTGCGCCAGACGCCCTCGACACTAGCCCATGCCTCGGCGCCCTGACTCCCCATGCCAAGCATGTCGGCCACCACGCACTCCACAAAGACCGCCATACCTGCAAAAACAATCGACAAGCAATAGGTAGCAAAAATAATAATAAAAGTGTAACAAAATAGGCTATAAAAGCCGAATGAAACAACTGTAAAAGGGTTCCTTTTGATCAATACTGGACATATATTTCAAAAGCCGTAGATAGAGTGAGAAAACCAATCCAAACGGTATCAACACGTAAAAACGCACACCAAAGATCGAGAATCGAAAGTGGTAAAGATCTGAGTGATTTCATTTCGTTTTAGTTCTTGTTTTGATCTTTTTGAGCACAAGCACCTTAAATAAACACTAACTAAACGAGAATACTGATAGAAAAAAATATAAAAAAAAGGAATTTTTTACCTTCTCATGGTGGTGGTGGCACGGCCATGGACTCGGTGACCATCCGTGACCGCCGATGATCGGTCCGGCCGAGCCCTCTCTCCTCCCTCTCCCCTCTCCTTTTCCCTCTCCTTTTCTTTTTTTTTTCCTTTCTCCCCACAAATGATTTTTTTTTTCGAATTTGGGCTTATTTATAGCCCTCCAAAGCAGCGTCGTTTTGGGAGTGCATAAGCCCCAAGCGGCGCGCTTTGAGCCTACACGACCGACCCGATCCAAACCCACCAAGGATCCGCGTGTTTTTATCAATGGTTTATTTATGCTTGCGGTCCTTCCGGTTTTCACCCTTTTGCAATTAAGTCATTTTTATTTATAAATTGGCCCCGAGCTTTGTCGCGATATTCAATTTAGTCCCCGCCAAGCCTTGATGTTTTAAAGGCTTGGGAAAATTACTCTTTCGGTCCCCGCTATTTTACGCGTGTTCAAATTAGCTTTTTATTTCTTTTTATTCTAAAACAGCCCCAAAACTTTGTTTCTTGTTCAATTTTAGTCCTTTTCGTTTATTTTCATTTTTTACATATTATTAATATTATTACTATTATTTTTATTAATATATTAATTATTTTCAAAGTACTATTACTACTAAAGATTACTATTTCTAGTTTTAGCATTATTATTAATATTAATATATGTATATTATATATGTATATATTCATACATTTATATATAATCTTGTTTTAATTACTTTATTTTAATATTACTATTATATTATATTCGTTTTCATAACTCATTATATTTCTAACATTATTATTATTAGTTGTTATTTATTTCTAATATGTATATATCATGTAAATGTTGTAATATTATATGTATTTTTTTTTACGTACGTGATGTATATAAGTCCTTAATATTATATTTTATATATATTATTATATATTTTTAATATTATTAGTTATATTTTCTTTCATACTATTATATATATATATATATATATATATATATGTATATATCTAATATTATATGGTTTATTTCTAATACTATTATTTATATATATTTATATGTGTGTATGTATTTGTGTAATGTACAAAATAGTTTTATTATCATTTCTAAGGTATGTACGTATTGTATACGTTCTATATATATGTTATGTATATATCTTTAATATTACTAGTTATATATATATTTCTTATACATTTCCACGTACATATTCTCTTTTATATACCATGTATATATTATATTTTATTATATATTAGTACACATATTTTATTACACATATATATACTTTTATATTAATATTATTTTCAGTATATCATATTATTCATTAGTGTACCTATTATTTTCACTATTGACACTTATTAAATTATTTCAATATTATGTACTATTTGGTGTACATACATCTTTATTTATGATTATTAGTGTATAAATACATGTTTTTATATTCCTAATATATATCGATATCGTTTATCTCATACTATGTATATACATATACATATTTAATATTACTACACATATGTATCTTTTAGGCATTATATTTTCATACGTCATGTATATATATCGTACATTATATTTTTGCATGTCATTTTATGTACATGTTATCTGCTATTATTATTGCTAAGTATATTTTGTATTTATTCATGATTTGTCTTTATTTCTTTTGCAAATGTCATTGTTATTGTTATTCGAATGTTCTAGTATCCCATGTTGATATTTTTATTCATAATATCATTATTCGCATCATTTGTTTATTTTAAATTCTTACTTTTGGAATCTTTTCAAATTAATTTTAATACATAAGGCAACATGTCGGTTTAACACAATGTCGCTGATTTCATCGCTATGTTGGATGAACATCAATCGACTCGTGTTAAAACGGTATGTCCTTCTCGAAAATCCAAAGAATTGAAGATTTTTCATCTTTTTCGGATCTCGACTAAACATTACTTTGAACTCATATTTTGAAAATCAAGACAACACTTGTTTATGAGATACCAATTTTGGGCGTCGCGAGGGTGCTAATACCTTCCTCGCGCGTAACTGACTCTCGAACCCTATATTTTTTCTGGATTTTAACGTGGACTTAAATTCATTCCTTTTCATTTCAAAATTAAATTTATAAGGTGTCTGATCACACCTATAAAAAAGATCGGTGGCGACTCCCGGTTTATTTTAAATCAAATTTCAATTTCCAAGTTTTTAATCGCCACAATTAGCGACCCCAAACCAAAATTTTTACGTCGCTACAATTTTATAGCAAAAATGTGCAATTTTAATGTGAAATCTAATATATATATATATATATATATATATTAATCAATACATTTAAAAAATATTACAAAGTTTTAAAAATATGCATGTCCGTTGAAAAGATACTTGTCGAAACCATTTTTTGAAAAAAAGGGGAATCGACTATGTTTGAAAATGGAAATTAAAACGGGAGTCGCCACCGATCTTTGTTTGGTGTGATCGGATCACCTTTGTTTTAACAAAACAATTTTAGTTTACTAAAATGGCATTTTGGTCTACGAAATTCAAGAGAATAAGTTCGGGAGTCGGTTACGTGCGAGGAAGGATTAGCACCCCCGAAAGCCCAAAAATTGGTATCGAATTGATTAGTTAGTGTCTTAATGTCGAAAATTGAAAATCGGGAATGGATTTGAAATACGATCTTTTCTATTAATATCGATTTTAAAATTCTTGAATTAGCTCAAATCGATTGTTTAAAGATTTTCTTATCTCGAGATATCGGAGTATCACATCCCGTAAGTTAGGACACAATACCATGAATTCCGGAGCGCAAGGTCGTCCTTTAATTTAGATAAGAATTTCATGTGTTTCAAAACTCGAAAAGGATGTTTAACTATTTAGAAACAACGAGAAAATCGAAACCCCGTAAGTTAGGGCACAATTCCTCGATATTTCAAAATGCAAAACATTGCCTTATTTGGAAAATTTCATTTTCGAATAGTAACGAATACAATATTTAAACGATGTGTATTATTTATTTAGGTTAAAATAAAGCGATTTGTTGGATAAATATATTGGGGTCTAATTTGAGGCAATGATATAAAATAAAGTATAGTGCGACATGGAACAATAATTCATGCATAAAATATTCCACAAGCGCATGGCAATAATATGAACACGAGTAAGCAGATTAACATACACGCAATAGCAATAATTTCACAACATACATTATTTAACATTAAGCTTAGTAAACATAGAAATGAAGTAATAGTATAAAACAACTTAAATCAAATAATAAGATAATCTTAAATATAAAATATATATGTAAATGGTTTAAAATAAATACTTGTAAAAGCAACTTAAAGTGAATGATAAAGCATAATTTAAAATCATTAATGAAAAGTCTAAAATAAATTATATGTAAAAAGAAATTTACAACAAATAATATATGTAGTATATAAAAAACAACTTCACATAAATATATATATATTTATAAAAAAATAATGTGTAAAGAGTTTAAGATAAAAACATATGAAAATTTGAAAATAAATAATCCATACAAAAGAAAGTTTAAGAATAAACATTCTATAAACTTAAAATAATAAGCTATTCAAAATAATATATAAAAAGGGTTTAAAATAAATAAATAAATAAAGCAAATGTAAAGTGATTAACATATATATAATAATTCAAAATGACTTATGTAAAAAGGGTTTAAAATAAATGATATGTAAGGTAATTTAAGATAAATAATGAAAATAAGTTTAAAATGAATATTATGTAGTGAGAAATTTAAAATAAGTAATATACAAAACATCTTAAAAATAAATGGTATATAAAAATAGATAATTCATATAAAATTTGAAATTGATAATATATAAAAAATTAAAGTAAATAATAAAACAATTTAAAATGAATAATACATAAAACAAGTTTAAAATAAATAATGTATAAAGCATTTTAAAATCTATAATACACAAAGCAAATTAAAAATGAAATATATGAATAATTTTAAAATAAATAATATATAAGTTAATTTAAAAATAATAAATAAGACGTTTAAAATATATAATACGTAAAAGAATTAAAAATAGACAATATAATTATATTTTATGATAGTAACAGTTCAAGGGTAATATAAAAGAGTTATTTGAAATACATAATATAAAATAACTTAAAATTATAAAATAATTTGAAATAAATATATAACAAAACGATTTTTAAAAGAATTATAAATATATAAAAAAACTTGAAATAAACTATATGTATTCATATATATATAATATAAAGAATATAAAATAAATAATACATATAAAATAGATTAAGATAACATATTTACATAAAGTAAGTTAGAATAAATAATAAGAATTTGAACAAACAATACATTAAAATAAGTTAGAATAGATGTAAAATAAATAACATAAAAAATGTTTGAAATAGCATATAAATAAAACGTTTTTTTTAAAAAGGTTAATAAATGAATTAAATAGATTTAGGACGTGGCTAAAAAATAAGTTAAAATTCGGGGTATAAAACTATAAATACTAGAAAGCTAATCAGGGATTAAAATGAAACACGCAGAAACTAGTGGGGGATAGATGAAAAATATCCCCTTGATGCTCTGCTGGCGTTTACCCTTACAGTACAAAGGACCAGATCGAAAACCAAACGAAATCTGAGGGTTAAATTTTTTTAAAAAAAGAAGACAGAAAATGGGGGCCTGATTGCGTGGAGTTACGAGAGAGAAGGACTAAACGCAAAAATTTCCCTTTTAGGGAAAGTGCGCAGACCCCACCCCCCAAACGACGTCATTTCAAGGGTGAAATAAAACCAAATTTCCTTCATTTTTTTTGATCTGTCATTCTCTTTTGTTTTCCAAAGAAAAAAAAAACACAAAACACCTTCTCCCCAACTTGTTTCTCCGACGAATCAGATTCCTTCACCGCCCGCTGTACCACCACCGTACTCGGTGGTCGACAGTGCGCGAAGATGGGCTTTTCAACCCCGGTGAGTCCCTTTTTCCCCTCTTTTATTATTATTACTTAATATTTATATGCAAAAAATGAAGAAAAATAGAATAAAAGGAACAAAGCAAGAATCTAAAACAAAAATAAAGATGAAAATGTAGCACCCCAAACCCGGCCCAGACGTTATGGCTGGATCCGACATGCCACATCGAAGCGTTAAAAACATTTTATATTGTTTGATCCAGAAAAAAACCTACTTAGTGTTTTAAAAGATAATTTCATTATAGGTTAAAGTGAATGGAAGCTGTGCACCAGGTAGGAAACCGGAAAAGAGGTGGTGAGTCCATCGGACTGCTTAAGTACCAAGCTCCCTTCGGATCCAATCCTAGACATGCATACCGCCATTGCCACACCTTAACGTCATGGATATTTCTAGGAAACCGATTTGATTAAGTCATTTTTAGGAAAAGTGATTAATTTTGGAAAATACTTTCATTGCGGAAGCTTTGCTTGTTGTCGTGTTATTTTGAAATCAACTATTGTTTTTGAAAAGCGCTACTAAAGCTATCCAATTTCAACAGTTAAAATAAGTATTACCTATCTTAGTAATACATATTAAAACCATTAAAAATAATTAAGCGGCCTTATTACATTTAAAACCCAAAACTTCAAACGTAAATAAAAGGATGTCCAGTTCACGGAAGAAAATCAAACTTTCGAATGGGTGGCCACTCAATTCCCTCACGACTCCAAGCCCACTATGGTTGGGGATTTCTGCGTGGATGAAAATAAAAGGGGTGAGTTTGGGGAAACTCGGTGTGTAAGGAAAACCCATTCAAAGCCCAAGTCAGCTCAAGCCTATTGGGCCTAAGCCCATTCAGTGCAGTGGTCTTGGGCGAGCCCTTTTCAGATTACAATAAACTAGGCCTTAGCCCCTTATTCAGATAACAATATGGCCCATAGGCCCATTTCAAAATACATGCAACATCAATAACATATGCAAGCCCATTTGGGAGACTACTCAACCCACCAACCACTACACTCCACCCATACCACCATACACTCCATGTGGGGAATAGCTCAACCCACCCAAATTTAACACTCCACGATTCTTGACCTTAACTGCTCGATTATCGATAGAATTGAGGCAAAGCCTCCAAGACGTGGACAAGCCACTTTCAGTACTTCCTCCGTCAATATCCCAGTCCCATGCATCGATAATAACAACATGGCATGCAGTAAATAACAACGATCAAACATGCATTTAGGTCAATTTAACCCTAGGGGTATTTGGTAATTTATCTCTTAGGGGTAAAGCGTAAATTTTCCACTTTTAAAGGTATTTCAGTAATTTATCTATTTTAGGGTTTTTCATGCATATTCCTACTTTTCACGTACTAACGAATCACGCATCGAGGGTTCTTACCGAATTGGACCCGTTGGCCCATCATTCCAATTTTGGCCGTTAAGCCCAAAAATATCGATGGTACGAAATCATGCACTTTGCAGTCCAAATTTTGCAGCTTACCAAAAACATTAATCGATTTACCTCACGAGCATTCGCACACTCACAAATCTACAAAATACCAGTTTTTGGCATTTCGACTTTTCGACTTTTGCCGATCTAGACTAAGAAAGAGGGTGTTAGTTACACACTGCTTTGCGACGATATCTTGTGAGATCCACACACGAACCACCTACAATTGGATTACTAACACGTTAATCTAACTATTCAAATACAAACTACATATTAGCCCCTTACAATATTCGGCCAACCACACCTACAGATCATAGTAAGCTTATAAGAAATCAATAAGCAACTCATTAACAAATTTTTGTCAATGTTTACCACATAATCATAATTTCACTGCAAGCTGTCTTCCTGAGCAACAGTTACTAAATTATTTATAACTGGAGCTACAAAACTCCAAATCAAGTTCCGTTAATTTTCCCTAAAAATAGACTCATATATCTTCTATCCATAAAATTTTTAGAATTTTTGGTTTAGCCAATAAATACCAGATTTTTCTCAAAGTTTCCCATGTTTCACTGTTTGACTAATCTGACCACTCTTTATTTCGAATCAAATTTCTCATTGTACAGAATTCAAAATATGTTCTTGTTTATTTCATTAGAAACTAGACTCAATAAGCTTTAATTACATAATTTATTCAGCTTCTAATTCATCTCCCACAATTTATGGTGATTTTCCAAAGTCACGTTACTGCTGCTGTCCCAAGCAGATTTATTACCAAATCACTCTTTCACACATACCTTGCATGCATGTTATTTAAACATGTATATCACCAATCAATCATCACATATCTATGATTTTACTTAAGAATAATCTCCATTTCATCATTTTAAAGCACAACATGTTAGCTGATTTTTCCCTTTAACATCTAAGGCACATGCATGCTCATTTGTTTGGCTCAACTTCACCTATCTTCCATTTTTTCATCAAAAGAACATGAAACAACAACCATTTCCTTCATTTTAATTCATGACTAAATGCTCACAACACAACTAAAACCAAAATATGCTTCAAGAGTTAAGGTAGAATCAAGAAGAACTCATGAACATCAAGATAGAAGCCAACTACCATGAACTTACCTTCAATTTTCTTCCCCAAGTGACCGAACACTCAAGAGCTTTCTCCTCTCCTTTCTCTTCTCTAACTTTCAGCTATGATGAACAAAGATGGACAAAACTTTGTTCTTTTCATCCCTTTTTCTTTTAATAAAACTTCATATTTCATCCATTTAATTCTTAAATACAAAAGACATGAAATTCTTATTATGAAACATTTACCTAACCCATTATCATGGAACATTTACCTAACCTATTATCAATTTGTATCAATTTGTACCATAAATTATGGATATCAAGTGTACATTTTGTCTACAACAACATGATGGCTGGCCACTTCATGTAAAATGGGAGGTTTGTTGATAATACTCTAAAATGACGTGTTTTTATATATTAATCATGTGTTTATTTTGAGCTTGAGCCTACTAATTTGAGCTATTTATGTCTTTTTATCTTTTAGGGACTAAATTGGAGGCGAAAAGTAAATTCAAGGGAAAAAGCGTCAATTTGGAGATTAAATGGGCCAATATGCAACGTGGGACAAATATGGTGCCAAAAGTGCGAACATGGAAGGCACAAGGACTTAAAAGCAAATAGAAGAGATTTTATTTTGGAAGACTCTATTTTCTTTTATTCTATTAGGATAATTAATATTAAGATAATTATTAGGATTATTCAAATTTAGGATTTTATTTTAATTATCTTTGTTTATCTTTAATTAAATGTATTTATCTTTTAGAATTTAAGTTCAATTAGACTATCTCCCTAGCACTATAAATAGGGGTGAAGTGACTCTATTTGAGGATCTTTTTTCGTAAACACTCTCCCCAAAAGTCTTTTGTTCTTTCATATTTCTTTTCAATAAAATTTCTTTTTCCATATTTTTATTTATTTGCTTTCCTCCATTATCATGAACCACTAAAACCTTTCTAGCCAAAAGTTGTCAATATTTCCCCAAAAGGGGTCTTGAGGCCTAGAATCCGTACTTAGCCTTCTCGCCAAGTATTCATCGTTTCTCACTTTTCTGGTGGACGCTTAGTCCATGGCCCTTAAGTAAGCTTTTCAGCATATGCAAAGGCGGCCGCTTTGTATGTTTTGGAAGGACTGCATAGTCGGTTCGTTAACTTACTGCGTCAAAGGTTGGCGAGCCAAAGAGACAAAATGGCGTGGGATTCGCCATTGAGAAGCGTTGATCTAGCATAGATTACTGGCTAGAGTCAGGTTCCCTAAAAATCGTAAATCTAATCTTTGGAGCTGGTGGTCGTAGGCATCCTCTTCCACTATAACTGGCTTACTTGAGTCGAGAAGGATCATCCAAAAGCCAAGGATTGAGCCCAAGGAGGAATGAGACAACCGGAGGCTGGAACTTTCCCATAAGAATTTCTTTTCACTTAAAACTCTCTTTATTATTTTTATTATTTTCGTAATCATAATTTCAGTAAACTTTAAATTCTGTTTTTATTTTATTTTCGCTTCCAAAATCAATTATTAAATTCTGTTTTTTTTATTTTTTTCCAGGAACGTAGGTTTTCTTGGGCACGATTCTGCCCAGGATTTCGAGAGACAAGCATTCGTATAATCCGGTCCCTGAGGATTCGACCCTACTTCCCATTTACTATTTCTTTTTCATTATTTTACAGGGACTAGGATATTTTTGGTGCTCTCAACGACCTCATCAAATTTTGACGCCGTTGCCGGGGACTGGCAACATACTAATCTTGTTTTTCTTTGTTTTCTATGACCAGATCTGCTCCAGGTACTCTTGCGTTCGACTTAGAAATCGAAAAGACTACGAAAGCTAATCGAAAGGAAACAAAACTAAGGAAAAAGCAGTCAGTGGTGGTTGGAACTCAAAGCAATCCACCTCCAGAAATTAGAATCGACGACGAAGTAGAGTCTAGGGTTAACGAAAGCCCTACTCAAACGTTAGAAAGTAAAGAAGAAGAAGTCGATTCCCTTGAAAAAGTGCTGAACACTAGGGTTGACGAAAACCCTAATTTAACACCTCAACTTATGGCTCAGACAATTCGGCAACTAGCCGAAGCGCCGACAGAACAACCGCCACTATGCATCGCGTATCCTACTATGGATACTGATTTTGAATTAAAGTCAGGCTTGATTCAGCTACTGCCAACTTTCCGTGGGTTACAAAATGAAAACCCTCACAAGTATTTAAAAGAATTCCATATGGTTTGTTTGAGTATGAAACCTCAGGGGGTAACTGAGGATCAAATTAAATTGCGCGCTTTCCCTTTTTCCCTAGCAGATTCACCGGGGAATGGTTATTTTATTTACCTCCGGATCCATTACAACTTCAATGATCTATCTCGTTTATTCCTTAATGTGTTTTTCCTGCATCACTAGCGGTGAGTTAAAAAGAGAAATCGTGGGCATAAGGCAAAAAGACGCAGAGACTCTATCGACTATTGGGAGCGATTTAAGAAGTTGTGTGCAAGTTGCCCACAACACAAGATAATGAACGATCTTTGCTCCAAGACTTTTATGAAGGCTTGAAACCCATTGAGATGAATATGGTAGATGCATGAGTGGAGGAGCGTTAGTCAACATGACTCCACAACAAGCAAGAGACTTAATCTCCACAATGGCTGCGAATTCCCAGCAATTTCGAGCCAATTCGAACCCCTAGAAGGGTTCACCACTAAGTAATTCTACCATTGAAGATAGACTTGATAGACTTACTAATATTGTGAATTCCTTGTTACGAGAAAAATTGAAACCAGCCGAGTATGTGGAATATGTGCCACACTGAACATATGACTGATCGTGCCCTAGTCGTGTGACGATTCTATTGCCCATTTAGATCTTTGTGGGAAATTTTCCCGGCCACCACAAAGACGATCGACCCTTACGCCAATACCTACAACCCGGGATGGAGGACCACCTAATTTTAGTTATGGGGCTAATCCACGATATAACTAGCCATACCAAAATCGAGCCCCACAACAATGCAAGATTCGTGTAATTCTTTAGAAACTTTGGTCAATAAATTAGCAACTAATGTCCTTGATTTTCAACAACAAACTCTCAATTTCCAAAGAGAAATGAAGGGTTTTCAGCATGAAACGAAGCATCCATAAGGAGTTGACCACATCAATTGAGAAATTAAACTTTCAAGGAAGCGCCATCACAAATGAACCAAACCGGGCGAGAATGCGAATGCGATAACGTTACTGAAGCGGAAAGATCACGGAACCGTTCTGGCAAGAATCTTGGTCAAGAAATCACCTAGGAAACTCCAGAAACGCACGAACGATCCGAAGCGAAACCCCACTGCCAAAAATCTAACCTTCATTCCCAGGATGATTAAATCAGTGTCGAAAAAGTAAGGAAGACTAAGAGATCCTCGAAACATTCAGAATGTTGAGATCAACTTACCAACGTTAGATGCCATTAGGCAGATTCGCGGTATGCCAAGTTCCTCAAAGAACTTTGCACCAACAAACGAAAACTAACAGGTAATGAAAAGGTAAGTGTTGGTGAGAATGTTTCCGCAGTTCTACAGCGAAAAATGCCGGTTAAATGCAAAGATAGGGGTATGTTCACTATTCCATGCAAAATTGGCCATTTGGGAATATAAAGGCTATGTGTGATCTAGAGGCCTCAATAAATGTAATGCCTTATTCTATTTATGAATCACTTAACGCGGGTTTTTTGACAAAGACAGGTGTTATTATTCAATTGGCAGACAGGTCTATTGTGCATCCCGAAGGAGTCCTCGAGGACGTATTGGTAAAAGTTAATGAACTTATTTTCCCTGCAGATTTCTACGTAATTAAGATAGAGGAGGACAACACTGCTGGATCTTCAGACCTCCTGTTGGGCCGACCCTTCCTTAGTACTGCTAGCACCAAGATCGATGTACGAAGCGGAACCCTCACGATGGAGTTTGACGGGGAGATTGTGAAGTTTAACGTTTATGGCACTATTAGTCAACCAAGTGAAGTATTGGACGTAAACCGTGTCGACATAATTGACTCATCAGTAGAAAAAACTTTTGAGTCATCTTATGGAGATAAACCAAAAATGATGTTTGATGATTTTGAATCTGTTAATAAATTATTGGCTCTCATGAATACTAAACTTCTACCTCCTGTTGTGCAGGCACCAGATCTGAAATTAAATCCACTTCCTGAACATCTCAAATGCACATTTTTGGAGAATGATGAGACCATTGCCAACTTAAAAGGGATCAGCCCCTTGGAGGAAAATACGGAACCAAAGAAAGAGGCGCAAGGACAATTAAACCCAAACATGGTGGACGTGTTAAAAAATGAGAATTTCCAAGCTCATAAGAACAAAAGAATTCAGCTGGAACAGCCCCAATACTAGTGGAGGCGTCAAGCTAGCGACGTTAAACAAGCGCTTGTTGGGAGGCAACCCAATATTTATTTTTATTTTTATTTATTATTTTCCTTTATTTTCTTTTATTATTTATTATTTATTATTTATTATTTTATTTTATTTTATTTAAATATTAATAAATTTCTCTTCTTCCATCTAGGTGAAATAGAGCGAAAATACGCACCAAAACAACCCTATCCATGGTACCAAACAGTTCTATTACAACCCAAAATGCCATATCCCTGCTGCCAAACAGTTCTATTCTAGCCCAGAATGCTATATCTCTGCAGCCAAACAGTCTTATTTTAGCCTTAGAATCCCCAAAACCTGCAGCCAAACACCCCTTTCCAGCAAATAAAACCCCCAAACCTTACATTTTTTTCCCCCACATTTTTCCATAACCGCCGACTCCTTTCTCCTCCACCACCCACCTCCGATTTCTCAGCTACCATGGTGAGAACCCGAAGCCGAACCAACATTGCACACGTCACCCACCCCGTCTCCACCTCTTGCCGCTCCGCCGTTTTCTTCTCCACCGTGTGCGCCTACTGACGGTAACTACATGGGGAGTTTTTCTAAACTTTTTTTTTTTCTCTCCACCTATTTGTTTTCCTTTTACTTTCACATCGAGGACTATGTGTTTTAAGTGGGAGGGGAGGCATTCTTCGTTGTTACTGTTATTATCTGCTATTTTTGCTGTCATATTATTGTTGCTGTTGTTTTGTGCTCATTTCTGCCCATTTATTTTAAGAATATCCTGCCGCTTTTCATGCCCAAGATTTTACCAGGAATTGCCTACTGTTTGACCTACAAGCATGATTCTTACCTTCTAAGGAAGTTATGATTTTTCCCATAATTGATGCCATCTCCACTGTTTTATTTTTATTAGGCTAAAAATAATTGTGATTAATAGGGTTAATTCTATCTTGCTTTTTGTAAAATTGATCAAGTTTAATATAAAGTGAACACTTAAAATGATTGCATGCTTAATTAATGTTCATGGCTATTAGGTGATTATTGAAACTTATTTTGACACTTAAATTTTTTCTTTCACGAGTTCTCAAGAATTTTAAATATCGTTTAATTTTTAATAAATGTTTTCCATGGTTATGAGTACTGACTTAGATCGTGGATTGATCGAGTAACCGGGGTAGGGTGCTTGGGTTGTCATTATACTTCGCGTCAAAAGGTTGTGTGACGTGACAAGTAAAACTCCGCTAGCCAAGGTTATGAGTATAGCTCAAATCGTGACTGATTGAGTAACCGGGGTAGGGTGCTTGGGTTGTCATTCTACTTCGCGTCAAAAGGTTGTGTGACGTGTTGGGTAAAACTCCGCTAACCGGAAATAAATAATTTTAGAAGTATGTTGGGCTAAGTAACCGGGGTGGGGTGCTTGGGTTGTCATCTCTCTTCGCGTCAAAAGGTTTAATATATTCCTAAGTAAATAAATAATAATAAAATTTAAAAAAATAAAATCAAAAAAGAAAAAAAAAGAAAAAAAAAGAAAAAAGAAAAAAATAAGTACTAATAAAGTTGCACTTCGGGGAATAAAGGAGGAAATAATTAAGGTGTCTTAGTAGGTTTGGTAATTTACCTAAATGGCATAACTCAAGTCGATCTTAATTTTTGTGTGAAATAATTGGAATACTTTTTCTGTTTTACTTAAAGCAAGTTTAGAGGTCTCTTTATTTTTCATATGCGTTTTAACTAATTTTATGAAACTTTGGAGTGGTATTTCTTTTATGGCGAATCTAGCTTTCACGGTCGATATGAACCATACTTGAGGGCAAGCATGGGCTAAGTAGGGGGAATTTGATAATACTCTAAAATGATGTGTTTTTATATATTAATCATGTGTTTATTTTGAGCTTGAGCATACTAATTTGAGCTATTTATGTCTTTTTATCTTTTAGGGACTAAATTGGAGGCGAAAAGTAAATTCAAGGGAAAAAGCGTCAATTTGGAGATTAAATGGGCCAATATGCAATGTGGGACAAATATGGTGCCAAAAGTGCGAACATGGAAGGCACAAGGACTTAAAAGCAAATAGAAGAGATTTTATTTTGGAAGACTCTATTTTCTTTTATTCTATTAGGATAATTAATATTAAGATAATTATTAGGATTATTCAAATTTAGGATTTTATTTTAATTATCTTTGTTTATCTTTAATTAAATGTATTTATCTTTTAGAATTTAAGTTCAATTAGACTATCTCCCTAGCACTATAAATAGGGGTGAAGTGACTCTATTTGAGGATCTTTTTCGTAAACACTCTCCCTAAAAGTCTTTTGTTCTTTCATATTTCTTTTCAATAAAATTTCTTTTTCCATATTTTTATTTATTTGCTTTCCTCCATTATCATGAACCACTAAAACCTTTCTAGCCAAAAGTTGTCAATATTTCCCCAAAAGGGGTCTTGAGGCCTAGAATCCGTACTTAGCCTTCTCGCCAAGTATTCATCGTTTCTCAAGACTTCTGGTGACGCTTCCGTCCATGGCCCTTAAGTAAGCTTTTCAAAGCATATGCAAAGGCGGCCGCTTTGTATGTTTTGGAAGGACTGCATAGTCGGTTCGTTAACTTACTGCGTCAAAGGTTGGCGAGCCAAAAAGACAAAATGGCTTGGGATTCGCCATTGAGAAGCGTTGATCTAGCATAGATTACTGGCTAGAGTCAGGTTCCCTAAAAATCGTAAATCTAATCTTTGGAGCTGGTGGTCGAGGCGTCCTCTTCCACTATAATCGGCTTACTTGAGTCGAGAAGGATCATCCAAAAGCCAAGGATTGAGCCCAAGGAGGAATGAGACAACCGGAGGCTGGAACTTTCCCATAAGAATTTCTTTTCACTTAAAACTCTCTTTATTATTTTTATTATTTTCGTAATCATAATTTCAGTAAACTTTAAATTCTGTTTTTATTTTATTTTCGCTTCCAAAATCAATTCTTAAATTCTGTTTTTTATTTTTTTCCAGGAACGCAGGTTTTCTTGGGCACGATTCTGCCCAGGATTTCGAGAGACAAGCATTCGTATAATCCGGTCCCTGAGGATTCGACCCTACTTCCCATTTACTATTTCTTTTTCATTATTTTACAGGGAATAGGATATTTTTGGTGCTCTCAACGACCGCATCATTTGTCATGCAAATCCTCCTATTTTGCACTCCTATTTATTTGGTCACTTCAATTTAGCCTATAGCATTTTCAAACATTTTCACATAGGTCCTATTTCATAATTTCACTCACAAATGACAAAATTAAAGCATGAAATTTTGCCAACATTCACAGAATTCCCGAAAATTTGGGCGTTACAGAAAATCACCTTCTTGAAATTTTCCTTTTTTGTTATTTCTATTTTCTGATGTTTCGTAACCAAGAAAAAGAAAAAAAACAAAGGGATGTTTCAGCTTTTATAACCGAATTACATAGATTCATTTTTGTTTTTTGCTTGTTGTCTGCTACTATTTTTGTTTTTTTCTTCTTTGTTCTTGTATTTTGCGTGTTAGTTTTGTCTTGCAGGTGTCAGACGCGTGGAAGGCCGGTGGTTGGTGCCCCGAGCGATGGTGGCGCGCGTGAGGAGGCTAGTGGTTTAAGAGCGGCGGCTGAAAAGATGGGGGCTAGGGTTGCTGAAATGTTTTGGGTAGTTGGGCTAGGGTTTGATGTAATGGATCATTTGGTTTTGGGTTTGGTTTAATGAATTGGGCCTTGGTATTTGTAAAAATGGACTTTATTTTGGGATTCTTTATTTTTATTTGGGTTTTATTTTTTTAGCCAAAATTGGCTATTACAATACTTTCTTATAATAATAATAATAATAAAGAGTTAAATAAGAATAGTCAAGAATTATTTGGATTGAAAGTCTATACGATGAAAGTCGATGCCATGAAAAGGTATTTTTTGTTAAAAAGAAATAAATAATAATAGGCAGGAATTATTGTGGGAAACATTACTTTATTGTTTTACCGTTCATATTTATTTTTTACATTTCATGTAGCATCGAATTGGAAACAAATGATAGGTTTTTTAATATATTAATGCAATAAAATGTTATATTTTTTAAACAAGCAATATATCATAATAGCTTGAATTAATGGGTTTGAATTATTATGCATTAGTCAACTATATTGAATTTTTGATGGAACAAAGATGCATAAATAATTAATAAGTGGTTAAGTGAATAAAGGTCATCATGGGTTGGGTTACTCGGTCTGGCTCGAAGGTCTGTCCGAAAAATAGGATAGTTCAGGTAAAAATATAGGCCCGAAATATGGGTTTGGGCAAAAACAAGTTCGTTTAAAAAGGGCGGGCCTCGGTAAAACTTTTTGGCCCACCCAACCCTAATTATATATTAAATAATTTTTATTTTTAATCATATTTACTTTTTTCTTTTCAATTTTAATATAACCACTTTTTATTATATTTTCAATTTGTGTATTGTTTTAAGAATTATTTTAGTCTCATTTTTTATTTGTTTCTTGTTTTAATACTTGTTTTTATGTTTTTAAATGTATTTGATTTATTATATTTTTTATTTTTTATTTAATGAAATAAGCTAAAAAAAATTAATATGGGTCGGGCAGGGCCGGGCTCGGGCTTAGCAATTTTATTTTGGGCCAGGCTTGGACAAATTTTCAACCAATATTTCGAGCTGGGCCGAGCCCGGGCCTAGAAAACGGGCTTAAAATTTTATCTGGGCCCAGCTCACGATCACTTCTAGTTGAGTGTAATAATAAGGTAAATTACACTCTCAAAAGGAGAACGTAGATTCAAACCTTGAAGAGAACATTGTTAAGAGGGATAGCCACGAACCCCAATTATGGACCGTAAAACATGCATAATACTAAAAAATGTATAAATAGTGTATTTATTATCTCGTGTCAATACATTAATTACCACTTGGCATTGTAAGAACTATGCTACATCAACAAGCTTGGCTAATTTGGTGAGAAACTTGCTTTAGTATATATATTAGATTAGTTCTATGATTTTTTTAAGGGAATTTAGTTCGTATTATCTTCAAATCATACATGGAATTATTGTTAAGTTATACATGATATTACCACAATCAAGAATTTTAATTTATCTTTTAATAATAGCGGCATTAGACCAAAAATTTGTTTTCTTGATGTTTTGAACACACCATAAAAATAACATCAAAACATTACGGAAAAACAATTTTTCATTCATATATCTGCTACTTTATATTGATGATATGTTGATTGTGAGTAAGGATTCTTTAGAAATTGAATGACTCAAAACTATGCTTAACTCTAAGTTTGAGATGAAGAATCTTGGTACAGTCAAGAAAATTTTGAGGATGAAAATTTTAAGAGACAGACGTTCCGGGAAATTATTATTGTCGCAACAAAGGTGCATCGAGAATATCCTTGAGCGATTTGAGATGCAAGAGTCTAAACTAGTAAGCACCTCTTTAGCTACACATTTTAAACTCTCAAATTCAGGTTCACCACAAACAAAAGAAGAAGAAAGGTGCATGTTAAGAGTACCTTACTCAAGCGCAATTGAAAGTTTAATGTATGCAATTGTATGTACACGCCCTGATATTTCACATGTTGTTAGTGTTGTTAGTGGATTCATGGCCAAACCCGACAAGTTACATTGGCAGGCAATCAAATGGATTTTTAGATATTTACAGAGTATTTCAAGTATGTGCTTAGAGTTCAGAAAAAGCTCAAAGTGCTTAGTCAGTTATGTGGACTCGGATTATGCAGAAGACTTAGATCAGAAAAGGTCTCTTACAGGCTATTTGCCATTAGTTGAAGAGCCACATTTCAAGCCACAGTGGCCTTATCGAGTGTTGAAGCAAAATACATGGAAATCACTAAAGCTGTGAATGAAGCAATTTGGTTAAGAGACTTGTTTAGTGAACTGGTTAATGAAAAATGGACAATTGTCGTGTATTGTGATAATCAAAGTGTTATATATCTCACCGAAGAACAGATGCACCACAAAATGACAAAGCACATAAACATTCGTTATTACTTTTTTCGTGAGGTGGTCACTTAAGCAGATGTCCATATCTACAAAATTAGCACAGAACACAATCCAACCGACATGTTGACAAAAAGTCTCTCAGTTTCAATGTTCGAGTATTGCTTGGACTTGGTAAGCATCGAACGAAGATCAAATTAAGCCCGTGACAGGGCATGGAGAATGAGTTGAGTCAAATACAATTCAAGGTGGAGATTTATGGTGTATGCCTCCCATTTCAGACTAAAACAGTGAGTGACGTCACAAAAGAGAAGACACAATGTCACAACGAATTGTTGATGTCACGACGAGAAGAAATTCGTTGTCCTGATGACGCAACATCTTCTCATCATGACAACATGGAATGCCACATCACGATGTGGTGACGTGTTCCTCAAGTTTCTTGGTTTTCTTTTTTCAGTTTAATTCTGGTTTAGTCTCCGACTTAAACTTTAATTAATCTAAGGTTATTCTAGCCATAAAAGCTATGAATTTCAGTCTATAAAAAGGATATAGTTACCCTAGGTTTAAACATAGAAAACAAGACAATCAAGAGAGAATTATGTGTTTTAGTTTGAAAGGGTTTTTCTCTTGAGGTTTCGGGTTTTCTTTGTTTTGACTCTTTTCATCTTGTACTTTTCTCTTATTAGTGAAATCTTCTTTTACCCGTGGTTTTTTATCCTTTTTAAGGAGTTTTTCCACGTAAAATTTATGTATTCGATTGTTTCAATTTCTTTGTTATTATTCTTGTTCGTCGTTTACACGGATTTATCCCCAACAAATCCTTTTGAAACAGATTTAAATTAGTTTAAATATTTAATTTTATTTTTATAATTTATAAAATGAATGTTTATATTTTCTATTATTATTTATGTCAAAACCATTTTTTTTTGAAAAACGGGAATCGACTTTTTAAAACGAAAGTTTGGAGTCACCACCGATCCTTTTTTATGAGGTGTGACCGCGTCACCTCAAAACGTGGTCGTTTTTCAATAAACAGATTGATTTATCAAAACAGCAATTTTGGTCTGCAAAATTTGAAAAAACGAGTTCGGGAGTCGATTACGTGCAAGGAAGGGTTATCATCCTCGTCACGCCCAAATTTGGTACCTAATTGATTATTTAGTGACTTAATGTCGAAAATTGAAATTTTGACAAGAGTTTAAAATACGATCCCTCTCAGTGTTAATGTTTTTTTAAAGTATTTGGATGAATTAAAACGTATGTCAAGGACCGTTTCATCTCAAGGTAAAATGTTATATCCAGTACGTTAGGACACAACACCTCAACCCTCGAGTATGAGCTTGCCTTCTATTTCATTTAAAACTCATGTATTTAAATTTTAAAAAGGTTATTCGGATATTTAGATCAAACGAATAATCAAAACCCAGTACATTAGGGCACAACTACTCGAATTTCTAAATACAGAATATTGCCTTTATTTTATTTAAAACTCATGTATTTTAATTTAAAAGGATAATTGGTTACTTAGATCAAATGAAAAACCGAAACCCAGTACGTTAGGACACGATTTCTCGAATTTCCAAGTCTTGAATATTGCCTTTACTTGAAAAATCCTACAAAAATAATATTAAATAAAATAATATAGAGATAAAAATGGAATAACAAAGAAATTTTGAATAAAAATTAATTTAAGCGGGAGTGGCAAATAAACACATGTACAACAAAATATTAAATGAAATAATTTAAAAATAGTACGGATAATAAAAATAATAGTAATAATAGTTTTAAAAATAATGGTAATAATATTAAAAAAGTAAATATAATGATGATAATAATATTAAAATAATAATAATAAACAAACGATATATTAATGATAATAGAAAATAATGATAATAATAATGGAAGTAATGAAAATAATAATAATAGAAACAATAGTAATAAAAGTAATAATAAAATGGAAAATAACAATGAAACATTAATAATAATATACGTGCTAATAACAATAATAATATAAAAAAAGAAAATAATACTATATTGATAAAAATAATAATAGTAGGTTAATAATAATTGTAATAAAAGGTAAAAATAAAAATAAAAACACTATTATGTTGCTACTACTAATAATAATAATAATAAAGAAAACAGTAATAGTATATAGAATAATAGTAAATTAATTATTTTATTATTATTAAAAATAACACTCTTCCCCTCCTATTTAAATCCGGCCATCGGTCCGGCCTTGCTCCGGCCACCGGACCTCCACGAGCCAGTGTTGGCACCACCTACACGGTGGTTGGACCTCAAAAAAAACCCTTTTTCGGCAATTCCAAAATGGGTAAACTTCTTCCCCTTATTTTTACTTTAGTATTAAAGAAACAAAATAAAATTGAAAGATAAAATAAATAACACTCTTCCCCTCCTATTTAAATCCGGCCATCGGTCTGGCCTTGCTCCGGCCACCGGACCTCCACGAGCCGGTGTTGGCACCACCGTACACGGTGGTTGGACCTAAAAAAAACCCATTTTCGGCAATTCCAAAATGGGTAAACTTCTTCCCCTTATTTTTACTTTAGTATGTAAAAAGAAACAAAATAAAATTGAAAGATAAAATAAAATAAACAAGGAACTTAAAACGAGAATAGACGAAAAAAACATCTCTTTTGCTTTGATTTTTGATTAATCTCGTGTATTTCTTGTATTGAGAGTCTCTCTTTTTCTTGTATTCAAATCTCTCTCTTTTTTTCTTCAAAATAAAAAACGAAACCCGATTACAATGGTTTTGAATGGCTTTTATAGCCAAATTTTACAACTTGTTTGCTAACCGATTGCCTCTTTCTTTTTGTAGTCAAATGGGGTGATGGAGGTAGTGGTTGGTTTAGTGGGGTGTTAATTAGACTGTTAATTTATTTGGTGTTTTGGGCTCTGCTTGTTGGGCCCGAGCAAAATTTGGGCTCTATAATTTATGTGTATTTATTTTGAATGATTTTTCTGTTAATTTTTTTAAAAAAAATTATAAATTTTTAATTTTATAATGGTTGAATCGATTGAACCAAAAACCGATGGTCCAATCGGTTCAACCATCAACCCCATTTTTCAAGGATTGATAAATTATTTCCATTTCTTTTCCATTTTCACCAATTTCTTACCCTCATTGTCTCATTTTCTTTTTTTTTTTTTTTTGTTTTGAGATAAAACAATAATTAGTCTTTGAAGTTGGCAAATATTTCTACCTTGGTCTCAGAACTTTTATTATCCACATTAGTGACAAAACTTGACAATTTTTTTTTAATTTGGTCTATGAACTTAGATTTCGTTAAGGTATCATGACATGACACTTTAAAATTGTCACATTATCATTCAAAAATGTTCTAAAATATTTTTTATTTTTAAATTTTATATACTTTTTTTTTAAATTTTCAAGTGATAAAATGGCACAATCTTAGAGTGCTACATAATCAAACCTTAATGGAATCTAAGTTCATAGAGCAAATTACAAAAGAATTCAAATTCGGGAACTAATATGGAAAAAAAAATTAAGAGGCAAATTTAAAAAGTTTACAAATTTAGGGATTAAATGTTAGAAAAAAGAGACTTAGGAAATTAGAATGGCAGCTTGAGGTGTGAATATCCCTATCCTTAAGGATATTTGATTTAACAAACATTATTATTTATTCAATAGGAAAACAATAAATAAAGAAGAGAATTTTGAAATAACAAAGCAAGTTTGGAAGAGAAGGTTAAGTGAAAATTGATTGAGTGACTTTGAATGCTATGATACGTAGTATTTATAGGTACAATGTATGTCAAAAAATAGAAAACAAATATTTGATTCTAACACTAAAATAATTTTGCCTAGTATCACTGATATTTATACTGAACTAAGCTTTCAAACTCAAACCTCGTACATGCTTACTTATCCTTTTTTTATTTCGCCTCTAATATGTATTTTAATAAATGTATATAAAAGATGTGAGATTTGTGTAATTCTGTCCAAGGCTTTCAAAATTCTCTTATATGTTAATAAATTTTAATTTTAAATTACATTGAAAAAATTAAATTAAAATTATATCTTGTTAAATAATCATTTAAACAATTTTCAATTAATACATTTAAAATAAATAAAATATTTTATAAATGAATTGAGAACATATCTTAAAACGACTTGAAAGTGCATGTTGAAATCGAATATTTTTTTAAAAAATTGATACATGGATAAAGAGAGTAAAACTACGGCCAAGAGGAACTAATAAAGGTAGTAGATGCGCAATAAACCCACTTCCAATGTGTGAGGGGAACCCACCCTTAAAGACGTCCATATTCAAACTAGTATTGGGTTTGGCATAGGCTGTGAGGGGAGACTTCAAAAAGTCGTTTTTTTGTCTTGTTTTGTAGTGTATGTTAGACTAGGGACTGAAAATGAAGTTGTTAAAGTAATGGCCATGCTTTCATCTCTGACTTTTCCTTTGCCCTTTCCCTCATTCATTCCGTCATTCAACCGAAGTTTTTTTATATTTACGTGTTTTAATCCCTCACGTTCGGTTGCCTGCAAATTTGGACTCAACCTATTCATTTTTCTTACATTATGGAAAATGAAAATTATAAATTATATTGAATTGAGACCCAATTGTGAAGTACTAAGTTTAAGGCAGGGGGAGGGGGAGGGGGAGGGGGAGGGGCTTTTGCCTCCTTGGTTGAAATGATTATATTGTTATTTTAATCCTCCTTAGAAAATTATAATTTATGCTTTTGGCCCTTGCTTCAAATACTGTATATCAAGGTTGGAGATACAGATAGAAAGCAATTCTGCCATTTTGTTGGTATACAGTCTGAGAAATGGAGACCCAAAGTGAGAAAGAAGAGTAACATTTGCTATGTAAAAATATTATAAATTTATATTTCTGGATAAAATATTATGTGTTGTAAGCATATGCCAAATATTATTAGAATCCACACATAATTTAGGTAAAATTAGATAACAGAAAGCCCAAAAGATCTTATTTTTATCTCTTACGAAAAGTTATTATTTTTTATTTCAACTTATTATTCTATATTCCTATTTTTATGGAAAAAAACAAGAAATAAATGAAAAATCCGAGAAAATGGCAAGAAAGTAAAAAGAAAGTAATGCGGGTTCAATGAACCTGGACCACATTTGGGTTCTCTCCCGGTGATCTAAGGTTTCTCCTGCCAATGGGTTTATTTGTTTAAAATCAATATATATATATTTAAAAGTGACAAGGCGAAATATGAGGACCATCAAGTGTGGAAAGCAAAAAGGTGAGCTTTTGAAGTGATTTTAAACGGTCCCTTTTTGGCATTTGCATGAAATAGAAATTCCTCTCTTTTTTTATTGCCCTTCTCTGTATGTTACTATTTATTGTCCTTTCTTTATACATTACTTTTTAGGGAGGTTTATATACAAATTCCATTTGAAGTAAGCTTTAGCTTTAGCCTTGGCCTTTGGAACTGGGGTGGGGCAAGGTGGGGTCTTCCACTATCAATGGCTTCTGTATGAGAGGAGGTGAGACACACAGACTTTGCTATCTTATCCTTTATTCTGATTCTATTAGTTTGGAACTTTCATATGCTTGTTGTTAATTATATGAACCATCTGGGTTCTTTTCTGGGTTTATAAAGCAGAAATTTGTAGTCATGGTATTGTAAATTGTGATTATAATTTCATGAAATTGGTGAGAGATTTTCTAGTTTGTTTTTGTTTCCATTTTTGCACTACAAGCCAAGAGATTTCAATTAATTATTCGTGTCCTTGGGTCCCCTAGGAGGGATTTTCAAAATGGGACCCTTAACAATACATCAACTAAGACTTTTATACAAATAAAACTGAAAAGTCTCTTCTTAATGTATGGCTGCTTGTGATTGACTGCAACTTTTTCCATCTTTTCCCATATAACATTAACAGAAGCCGCATCAAATCAGTTGTTCTTTGTGCTTGTATTTTTTGCAAATGAGCTTTTCATGATAATTAATAACAAGGAAATATACATAAAAAGGCACAGAGAAAGAGGTGGCTAAAGACTTAAAATTTCTGGTTTGTGCTTCCCAAACTGCATATTTTATTCTAAGCACCACATTTTTACAAGTAATTGCTTGCATCAATGACTAGATATTGAATGATCTATATGTTTATTTTGGTACCACTTCTTGTTTGCTGTTTATATAACATGTAAAAAGGATCCGGATATTGAAATTGATGCTATTCATATGATAATTTAGTAAGTGAAGATGAATGTTTATTTACTTTTGGTGATAGTATTTCTGTAAATTCTATTACCAGGAGACTCTTTTTTGCTTTTATTAAAATTTTACACTAGATTCATGCATTGTTGATGCTTAATTCTCTCTTTTAGCTTGTAAAGTTTGACCTGGAATCCTATTAACACTTATATAAGCAAGATCATATCAAGGATTTATCCAAGTTCAATAGGATTTTGCAATCTCTAAACCATTACTCCACTTTCTTTGGTTAGTTTAAGCATCTTCATTGTGTTCTAATGCCATGAACTATATTCAATTTCTTTGGATGGCTTGACATTTTGATGTTCTGTTCTTTAATATCAATGCTCTGTTTGTCTATTTTAGGGCTAAGAAACTAAATAAGTATACATCAGTGTGGTGTTTTTCATGGTTTGCATGGATTCTTGCATTTTGCTATTAATTCCCTGCAACATTCAGCAGTGCACTTTTTCTGATAAGACTTAATTTTCATGTTGTACAGATTAGTGACATGGAACCCAACTCTGCTTCAAGCATTGAAGCTGAAACCAAAGAGATGGAT
The DNA here is from genome assembly GCF_025698485.1 of Gossypium arboreum. Taxonomy (NCBI): domain Eukaryota; kingdom Viridiplantae; phylum Streptophyta; class Magnoliopsida; order Malvales; family Malvaceae; genus Gossypium; species Gossypium arboreum. Next base: position 137,916,460 of record NC_069075.1, read on the forward strand.
GTTAGAAGCCTGTCGGCCTCACACCAACACTCGCAGTATCTTCACAAGGTAGGGATTCCCCCTAAGCAAAACCTCTTGAGGGAATTCACTGCCAGGGTGAAAGAAACATTATTTGCCGATGATCCTTTGCGTCCCTTCAAGGACCAACCAAGGTCTCGAAAGCTTGTCCTCGGCATCGAGGCCATCTTCCCGATTTTCGAATGGGGAAGGAGTTACAACTGGAGAAAATTTAGAGGTGATCTCATTGCTGGACTCACAATCGCGAGTCTATGCATTCCTCAGGTAGATTTTGCTATACTCCTAAAACATACATAGAGGCCATTAACTGTTAATTGTTAATGAACCTCCAATAATTTTCATATGTATTTTCTTGGAAAATAGGACATTGGTTATGCAAGGCTAGCAAACTTGGCTCCACAGTATGGACTTTGTAAGTTTTCATGTTATTTATCATCACCTTCCATTGTTAGTCTTTTTGTTGGAGTTGTCTTGAGGTTTTTATTATTGTTTTAACAATTACAGACTCCAGCTTTGTTCCACCATTGATTTATGCCTTCATGGGAAGTTCAAGGGACATCGCGATTGGACCAGTTGCTGTGGTATCTCTTTTACTAGGGTCAATGCTTTCAAATGAGATTGACCCTAATCAAAATGAAGCCGAGTATCTGCGGCTTGCATTTACAGCTACCTTTTTTGCTGGGATCACTCAAGTAACTCTTGGTTTTCTCAGGTAATTCTATATTTTACTCTCTGAATTAATAGTATTTGCTTCTAGCATTCACTAATCTATGTTTTGAAAAAAAAAAATTAGGTTGGGATTCTTGATTGACTTCTTGTCACATGCTGCCATCATCGGTTTTATGGCTGGAGCTGCGATTACAATCGCCCTCCAACAGCTTAAAGGTCTTCTTGGTATAGAAAAATTTACAAAGAAAACAGATATTATTTCTGTAATGCGCTCTGTATGGGGCAGTGTCCATCATGGAGTAAGCAGCCTTCCATCTTCCCAAGCTAAAATACAAAGCTTTCCGAACTTATATCAATTTAATCATTCGCTACTTCCCAGTTACTAAATCTATATGGTTCTACTTCTGCAGTGGAACTGGCAGACTATACTCATTGGAGTTAGCTTTTTATCCTTCCTGCTGTTAACCAAGTACATTGTAAGAGCCTCTAAGTACTATTCCAATTTACAAACTATTTATCGGGCCTGTGAGCATTTCCTAACTTTTACATGCTTTGAAAAATAGGGGAAAAAGAGCAAGAAGTTCTTCTGGGTGCCTGCAATAGCTCCTTTGATATCAGTTATTCTCTCCACCTTTTTCGTTTATATAACACATGCAGAAAAGAAAGGAGTCCAGATTGTAAGCATCTTTAACCTATAATAATCTTTAAGTCCAATACTGCAATCTCTTAGTTGAATGTTTTCTCATATATGCAGGTGAAAAACATTGAGAAAGGAATCAATCCCTCATCAGTAAATCAAATTTATTTCACTGGTGACTATCTTCTTAAAGGTTTAAAGATTGGTGTTGTGGCGGGTATGATAGCATTGACGGTACGCTATCTTTTCTTTACTATCCATCTTCACCCACAAAGGAAATTAATTAACTGCCTCTAAATGGACCTTTTTCATGTTTTCATCTTTTCTTCTTTGTTGGGTTAATTTAACAGGAAGCTGTGGCCATTGGGCGAACTTTTGCTTCGATGAAAGACTATCAACTAGATGGAAACAAAGAAATGGTGGCATTAGGAGCAATGAATGTAGTCGGTTCATTGACTTCCTGCTATGTAGCCACAGGTAAGAAATAAGATATGAATATGATATATTGAAAGTATAGACATGCACACAGAAAATCACTTAATTTTATCGGTTTATTACTAATAATGTTATTTCCTTCATCATCTGCAGGGTCATTTTCTCGATCAGCAGTAAATTTCATGTCTGGCTGCGAAACTGCTGTTTCTAATATCATCATGTCCTGTGTTGTATTTCTGACTTTAGAATTCTTAACACCTTTGTTCAAATACACCCCAAATGCTATTCTCGCTGCCATCATTATATCTGCTGTGGTTGGACTTATCGATGTTAAGGCAGCAATTTTGGTATGGAAGATTGATAAATTCGATTTTGTTGCATGCTTGGGAGCCTTTCTTGGAGTAGTATTTGTATCAGTCGAGATTGGCCTTCTAATTGCTGTAAGAACTAAGAATATGCCAACTATATCTAAATTTCCTGAAGATGAACTATACCCTATTTATGTTTGATTAAAATCTGTTTTCTCACTGAAAACTTCATGGCAGGTCATAATATCCTTTGCTAAAATCCTCTTACAAGTTACTAGACCTCGAACGGCGATTCTAGGGAAGGTACCAAGGACTAATGTGTACCGAAATATACTACAATATCCAGAAGCAACTAAAGTTCCAGGGGTTCTGATTGTGAGAGTTGATTCTGCTATTTACTTTTCCAACTCTAATTATGTCAAGGAGAGGTATAACACCCTTCTAAGGAACTCCTAATCTCCTAAGAACAAGATTTGAAGATACTCAAAGTCATTAACATCCTTGCAGGATACTGAGATGGTTGATGGATGAAGAAGAGAAAGTAAAAGCTGGATGTCAACCAACAATCCATTTTTTGATAGTTGAGATGTCGCGTAAGACTTCTCAAACTGGTTGTTTTACCATTGTTTTCATTTGCAATTTAAGCTCACATTTCCTAATGTCTAAGGTGTATGTTGTGCAGCTGTTACCGACATTGATACCAGTGGCATCCATGCCTTGGAAGAATTACACAGTAGTCTTGAGAAAAAGAATATTCAGGTAAGGGGCCCAAATAATTTATAAAAACTTCCTTGAAACAATAAACTGTAATAGGCTTTTTCCAGTTTACCTGAGATATTCCTGCACTGTTGCATAATAGCTTATACTAGCAAATCCTGGACCCGTGGTGATGGACAAGCTCGAGGCATCGAAATTTGCAAATTTAATCGGAGACGACAAGATCTTCTTGACGGTCTCAGATGCAGTGTCATCATGTTCTCCAAAACTGGTGGAAAATGTCTGAACAGTGTAGATTTCCAGTATGGGAAGAGAGGGAGGGGGTCTGTAATGAAGGCTGATAATGAATGGGTGAATTTAGGGGTGTTTTTAAGGGGGAATGGCTGACATCATACTCCAAAAGGAAAAATAGTAAAAAGTGTATAATGTGGTGTGGATAAGTTTATTGTCTATAGGATCCTTCCTTCTAATTTTTTTTTTTTAGCTTTTTGGTTTTTCGTTAGTTTTTAACCATAGGGAATCACTTTTCCTCAAAACAGCAATCATTGTTTACTAATTGACATCTAGTGATGTAAGCAAGAACTTTTTGTTTTCTACGAGTTGAGCAACTACATACAATAATGGTGAACATAGACGCAAATGGGTGCTACATCCATTAAGAATCCAATGCACGTTCAGATTTTTGTATAAAGAAAGATTCTGGCACGCCATGGTATTTCTCTTTCCTTTTTTTAATTGCAGTGAACAGATTTGTAGTCTTGCAGTTAAGGCAGCAGTGGTCCTTCCAAATTCATGACTTTAACCTCCATCTTTTGCTATATTTATTACAAAAATTGAAATATAAATTTAAAAATGTAAAACCTTTTACGATTTTAATTTTTTTAAAAATACTATTTATGACCCAAGCTCTCCAATAGTGAAAATGGGTAAACCTTGGCATGGACGCTATCAGAGTAAAATACATTATAATTCCATTAGTAGTTTATTTGAATAGAAAGAATTGAGGGTTGCATTAATGTCGATAGCTTTTATAAAATAAAAAATTGTCCCTTTGTGTAAAAGATTCCTATACTCAATAGCTTGTAAAATATATCTATGATTGTAAAGAGTATAGAAATACTGATATATTAAAGATAAACTAAATATCAATGGTTAGAGATTAAAATCTCTATTTTGATTTTAATTAAATTTATATTTCATTATAAATAATTATGAGCAATTTGTATGTAATCTTAAAATCTTCATATATGAATTGAAACAAGTCTTTTGCGAATGATATTTAAAATTTCATGATATCATTTCTTACCTTTGGTTTTGTGAAAATATTATTCACCAACTCATATGTCATCAAATTAACAAGAGTAAAATTTATTTTTTATTTTATATGTGGATGATATTCTACTTGCTACCAGTGATTTGTGAAATAATTTCTTTTAAAAACTTTTGATACGAGAGATATGTATAAAACATCTTATGCCATTAAAATATATAACAAAATGCTTTGAGTCTATCTTAAAAAAACCTATAATCAAAAAGATTTTAGAATGGTTTTAAATGAAAGATTCCTTGCTTAGTGTAGCACCCATTGTCAAGGGTGATAGGTCCAAATTGAACTAGTTCTAAAAAAATAAGCTTCAAATGGAATAAATGCAAAACTTTCATATCCTCGTGTTGTTGAAAGCCTATTGTATGCTCATGTTTGTACTAGATTTGACATTGTATTTTCTGTTTCAAATGTTTGGAAGATATCATAATAATTCATGTTTAGACCTTGAAGAGCTATAAAGAAAGTAATGAGGTACACTAAAAGGACTAATGAATACATGCTCATGTATAAGTGAATTCACAACTTAGAGGTAGTTGATTATTTCGTATCAAATTTTGTTAGGTGTGTTGATTAACAAAAATTAACATATAAATACATTTTTATGTTAGTGGGCATATAGTCATATCTTGAAGGTGTGTAAAGTAGACTTTTCGTTCTTACTTCTACCACGAAGGATGAACTTTTTTCTTTTTCTTCTTTTTTTTTTTGAGTCACATGCGTATAATTGAATTGTTTTATATTAAAACTTAAATTATTAATTCACATGTTTTTTATCTCGATATTAAGTATTTAGCTATGAGAAAAGATTATATGAAACTATAATTTTACATCATTCCTATCTCTTTCAAATAGGAAAATGACAAATCAAATTTTTCCTCCTGATTTTCAGCATTTTTAGTTGAATCTGAATTTTTTAGGAGAAAAAAGGCTAAAAATTAAGAGAAAAAATTTAATTTGTCATTCTACTATTAAAAAAAGATAGGGAGAACATAAAATTATAGTTTTATATAATCCCTTCTCATTTAGCTATAAAGTAATCTGTTAAAAATATCACCTGCACATAAAAAAAAATTAATAGCCGGATGCTCGAGAGGAAAAGAGGATGTAATAATTGATATAATTATCACTGAGGAAATGTGTTTTATTACACATATTTTGGCTGAATGAAGATAAAAAAAAACTCATATCAAGGCCAAAGATTATCTCTTGGAATTGGAATCACAATACCATAGAAGATATTGAAACCGCTAGTATGCTAATGGATGCAAAGAACCAAGCCGGAAGAGAGTAAGCTCCTGAGTGGTGTGACGGTGGAGGAACGCCACCAGGCGGTGTCGATGGTGACTTAGTAGATGGAGTTCCACCTTTATCAGATGAAGGGCTAGCTGCAATAACGTCAATCATTTGAAATGCAAGAGAGCAAATATTTAGCTCGAAATTTTGTTTTATATATAAATCACAGATGTTCTCATCTGTTTTACGGTTTGAATATAGTTCTGTTCAGATTCAGAATGATATTCAGGTAAAATTTTCTCGACAATGTTGTTCAAATGTTTGAGAAAAAAATTTCACTTTCACTTCTTTCAACTACACGTTAATATGTTTACCTCAATTTTAATTAAACTTTATATTTATATTTAAATTATTTGATTAAAAGGCATTTTTAGATTTGAAAAATAAAAAAGATTCTCAATAGATTATGTTAGAATGTGAAAATATAATTTTCTTTGAGTACCATTATGTTAAAGTGACTACTGAAAAGCAGCACACCTTCAAGATTTTGTCCCAACTCTAAAGAAAGCTTAGGATCACCTCTTGATATTTAAATAAAAGAAATTCTAGTTGTTGAACTTTGCACGTGATGAAACTTGAACCTATAATCTCTATATGTATGTGCAAGTATTTAGTGGTCATTTTTTAATACAATGATATTTAAAAGAAGACAATACCTTTGCGTTATCAACACAATGCTCTATTTAAAAACACTACTTACCGGGAGCGACGCCAGGTGACGGAGAAACTGCCATGGCAACAATCCTTTGTTATCAAACAAATAAAAGAAACAATGAGTAAATATTAGAACGTAAGAATACGAAGTTTAGCGTTTACCGTCACATTGGCTGATGGGAGGAGCGGAAATCTGGCAGGCTGAAGGCAAAGTCTCGGCCTTCGTAACGTTAATGTTGGCACCCAATTGAGCATTGTTTTTTATATATTCACAAATGCAATCAGGATTAGATTTCAACACTTTTTCAAGACCAGCACAACATGAAGCAGCGGGCTTCCCATCTTTGCTGCCATTATTAGACAAGAATTGAACACAATCTACCATATTATACATGGCAGTGGAACAACTCAGTGATGGGGATGCTGGTGGTGCTAACCTAGATTTTGCCAACACCAAGCTGGTCATGAAAATACAAATGACCACGTAAATTTTCTCCATTCTTTTTATTTTTTTTATTTAAAATTAATTAACTTAGAATTCAAAAACATTTAAGTTTCAGAGAGTTCATGGATCAAAAGTGTTAACAAAATATGGATAGTTATAAATAAGGATATGAAGACCAATTTTTTTCTTCTAGATTTCCATTTATTTCTCTTGGTAGTTGCATTATTTACGTTTTGAACTGTGAATTTGTCATGAATTTGCTTGTCTTTCGTTTTAAATTGTTCATTCTTTCTAATTATATCTCTAAATGAATTTGTGTTTTAAAACAGAATTTCAATTAACCTAGAAATTGTTATTGAATTGTTTAAACAAAGTTTATTTTTTATTACAATTTTTTTTGGTGTATTGGGAGTATAGTTTTAAATTTTACAAGTAGAATTTTGAAGGTGATACATGTTTTATTTAGGGTATAATAATAAATAAGTTACATTTTATCAAGGCTTAATACATTATTTAGTACTTGTGCTTGACACTTTTTTTAATGTGATACTTTTATTTAATTTTTGTCTAATATGGAACATGTATTTAGTAAAAAGTATACATTTTAGTTCTTGAAAGAAATGGTATTAACTTTTTAGTGTTTAACTTGAGTTTCAAAGTTGATTTGATGGAAATTCATAATTTACTGAAAAAATCAGTCATCTTAATACAAAAGTTAAACAAATTCACAATTAATACTAATTTTGTTTCATTACCAAAATCATAAAAACTCAAACCTAATAAGTAATAATATTAGCAATTAACCTTCATCAAATCACCCTAAAACTTGAACTAAACACTAAAAAGTTAAAATCATTACCCAGGGTACCAAAATGTATAACTTTTACCAAATATAAATATCACATTAGATCAAAATCGTGTCAAATTCAAGTACCAAATGATAAATTAAGCCTTTTACCAAATACTAATAAAAAAAAATCTAATTACTCAAAAACAATGGGCCAATATGTTAGTAATTCTTTTATAGGCTGAACTGGCTGAGCCCATCAAAATTTCATTTCAGGCTGCTTATGTTTATGTAAATTGGAAAAAAGTAAATTCATCAAAAAAAAAAAATGGCAGTGTCTCGTCTGTATATATTTATGTAAGTTAATATATTTTTGGGGCAACAAATATAAATTAAAATTAATTATTAAGTAAATTTTTCTTTTTGGCAAATTATCAAGATTAGTGTCAGTCAATTAGTTGTTTTGCCAACTTAACGGTTTACTTTGCCATTGGATGCATTCCTTCAATCCAGGAAAAACCGTAGTTTGCTACCCAAGTGGCGAATAACAGTGGACATTGATCTTTCTCTTGAGAATGTCTACAATGATGCAGTCCTGCTGGTTAATGTCTACTACTTTGCAGAGTAGGAGTGGGTTAAGAAGTCATTTGCAGTGGTTTCTTGAATGATCGTGCAATAGCCAACCCATCATCGGAAATCTTGTATCAATGAGTACAGCCGCCGCTCCACCGCACTTTCTCAGATTTCTGTCATACGTTATTAAGACCTTGACAAAACACTACAATTGTGAGGGCTCCATTTCAACCGAGCAACTCCTACTATAATCTGAGACTGGTCGCCTCATCTGCTTTCCGTACACCCAATTAGCACTGGAAGAGGGAGAAAATTTTTACAGAAGACTCATTAACCTTATCGAATGTATCTCAACTTATGCATTCCAAAAATTATAATTTAAAATGAATCTATAATAAGGATGGAAAAATAGTTTAAACTCAGTTAAGTTCTTACCTTAAGTGGATCTTTTTCATTTTTATGAAAATTAGGTTCTTGTGGGGCTAGACCGGATGAAATAGATTTTTGTTGATACTGATGTTTAACAAAAAGGAGAATGTGGTGGTGTCAAGGTGGAGAGCTGGAGTAAGCAAGGAGGGAAGTAGGAGGAGAGGTAAGACTAAGAGAAGACTATAAAGTGCTAGGGAGCTGGCTTCAAGTTGCTATCCCCTTTGCTCATCGTGCCTTGGGATACATATATATAAGGAGAGAGTCCCCTTGCTTGATAGTGCCACAACACCAACAATACAAGTGTGATGTGGCACACTTGTATGATTGGCCAAGTGGCAGGTCTGTTATGTGTCAATTGTCGTCAAACGTGATACTGCCTGGCATTTTCATTAATGAGATAGTACGAAGTTGTTAGGTCTCAAGGGTCCCCCTTAGGAAAAGAGAACAACCTGCTGAAAGCAGATGGCCTAATAGAAGACCCATTAATAGTGGGAGGCCAAGGATGAATGGCCTTCTTATGGAACGTCTAAGGCATGCAAGTAGCTAGACATCAAGAGGTGTAAAGTGAAGGGACACCCACAGGTGCCTCCCAAGCTACTTCTTGTGATACCATGTGTGCAAGCCGGGGTAGAGGCACAACAATTGTCCCCCCCCCCCCCAGTCAAGAGGTGGATTATAAAATAGTCTGTCTCAAGACCATCCGCAGGTAGTCTCAACAAGTGGTAATTACCGCAAATTAAGTAGCGGGTGGTCTACAATACCAAAAGTTGCCTCTCGCGCATGTTGAGGACGCTTTTAGAGTTGAAAGGTCGTACTGGAGATTCTAAAACTTCTACATTTAATAAAAATTGAACCGTTGTTCATAGGAAATAGGGTTAATGATGCACTGCTGCATGAGACACGTGTTTGGGTGACATCAGTTGTGAGGCTTCAAATTGTTTGTGCAATGAAACGCACCGTTTTGGAAGAGGTCTATATATAGGTTTTTTCGTCAATCTTCAAGTTATTTTGCTGTCTCAAAATTTCCAAGTTTTTTTGTGCTCTTTCTGTGACCACTTTTTAAATTTCTTCAAGTTTTCAATTGGTTTTTCAATTTCCTTGCCCCATTCATTTTTTTAGTCTTGACTTTTCTTTATATTTGTTTGTGTGCTTCGCTCTCATGGTTTTTTGTGGTAAGGCCTCGTTTTTCTAAATCTTTCTCCCCTGATTCATGACCTTTTCTCATCGATCATGGCTAGAAACAATCATGAAGAAGTTGTTAAGAGTTTTATAATGAAGGTGGAAAGAGGGTGCCCTTCAGAAGACACAAAGAACCGATGGTTGGATCCACTTATGAGTGCACCACCACTGAAAAGGAAGTTAGGAGAGTGCTCCGATGCAAGGGGTTTTCGGCCTCAAGCTATAATTTTGGCCCAACTATATCATGGTGGTCATCAATATTGATAAAAGAAAAAGGCTTGCTTAAGTCTTCTTCAATATCTTTTTCCTTAAATTATTTTATTTGTAAAATTATTATTTTAATTAATAATGTCATGTTAGAAAATGAAAAATATATATTCATTTATTTATATTTATTTATAAATTTTATGTATTTTTATTGAAAATGAATGTTTAAATATTTTTTATTTTTATTTTTAAAGTTTTAGAATTTTAATTTTAGAATTTCTAAGAATCAAGACTAAATTGACATAATGTATAAAGTTGAGGTTAAATTTGTTAAATTTTTAAAAATTTGAACATAATTAATAAAATATATAAATAATGAAGGGCTAAATTAGTTATTATGTCAATAAAAAAGTCTTGTCAAGCATTTGTTATTTATTTAACGTATGAGTGACCAAAATATTAAATTTCGATAACATTATTGACTAAAATAGAAAATTTTAAACTTGAGTGACTAAAACAAAAACGCACAAATAATTAGGTGACTATTTATATCAATTACCCAAAAATCTATTTGTCGAAACCATTCTTTTGAAAACGGGGATCGACTTTGTTTGAAAGTAAAAATTAAAGCGGGAGTCGCCACCAATCTTTTATTAGGTGTGATTGGATCACCTTTGTTTTAATAAATCAATTTTAGTTTACTAAAATAGGGCCTTTGGTCTATGAAACTTGAGAGAATAAGTTCGGGAGTCGGTTACGTGCGAGGAAGGATTAGCACCCTCGACACGCCCAAAAAATTGGTACCGAATTGATTAGTTAGTGTCTTAATGTCGAAAATTAAAAATCGGGAAGGGACTTGAAATACGATCTTTTCTATTAATACCGATTTTAAAATTCTTGAATTAACTTAAATCGATTTGTTTAAAGATTTCCTTATCTCGAGATATCGGAGTATCACATCCCGTAAGTTTGGACACAATACCATGAATTCCCGAGCACAAGGTTGTCTTTTAATTTAAATTGAGTTTCGTGTGTTTTAAAACTCGAAAAGGATATTTTGCTATTTAGAAATAACGAGAAAATCGAAACCCCGTAAGTTAGGACACAATTCCTTGATATCTCAAAATGCATAACATTGCCTTATTTGGAAAATTTCGTTTTTGAGTAATAGCGAATATGGCATTTGAACGACGTACATTATTTGTTTGGAATAAAAAAAATCAAGCGATCCAAGTCGAGCAAGTATGTTGGGTTAATGTATGATATGATTTAAACTAGATAAAACAAAAATATAACATAGAGTACGTAATAACAACACAAATACAATATTATACAAGCAAATGACAATAACTAAAATACGAATAAACTAATTATACCATACACAATGGCAATAATCACATAACATATGTAACTTGAATACTAATCATTAATAATAAAAGACAAGTGAATTAAAAATATTATAACGCATAAACTAAAATGACTAAAACGTAAAACAAATTTCAAAATAATTAATAAATGAATTTAAAATAAATAATGAGAAAAGAAATTTAATCAACAATGTACAAAACAATTTAAAAATAGAATATATGTACACATATATATAGTAGGTAAGGAATAAATAACATATATAAAATAGACCAATATAAAATATATGCATAAAGCAAGTTAAAATATATAATAAGAATTTAAACAAACAATACATTAAAATAAGTTGGAATAGATGTAAAGTAAATAACATATAAAATATTTTAAATAACACATAGGTGAAATATTATTTTTTTAAAAGTTAATAAATGGATTAAATAGATTTAGGACATGGTTGAAAACGAGTTAAAAATTGGGGTACAAAATTATAAATACTGGAAAGTTAATCAGGGACCTAATAAAAAACTAAACGAAATCTAAGGGTTAGAATTAAAAAAAAAAACAAAAGAAAATTGGAAATGGGGGCCGATTGAATGGAGTTGCGAATGGAAAGGACTAAACGCACAGATATCCCTTTTAGGGAGAATTCACAACCCCCCTTACACTTACAGTACCTTTTCAAATGATTTTAAAAAAGTTTCCTACTTTTCTATTCTGCTGGTCCCTTTTTCAAGAGAAAAAAAAAAAACCAAAAACTCTTTCCTTCTCTCTTTTCATTTTCATTTCTCTGAAACAAACCTCTCTCTCACCAAGTTCAAGTGAGAAAGCTACTATTTCGCCCTCCGAGTACTCGTCCCCTTCTTCTTTTCCATGGCCTAAACGAGAAACTTGAGGGGTTTCGTGGCCCTTTTGGATCGGGGAATCTCCGATGGGGGTGGGACGTGAAGAATAGGTAAGTTTTCAGCCCTTCTTTTGTTTTTTATTTTTATTTTTAAAATATTTAACACAGAAAATAAAATAAAAAAAAATCTAAAGAAAGAAAAAAAAACCAAGGAAAGAAAATATGAAAACAACCTTTTTTGTTCTCTTTTTTTATTAATAATCTGTGTAATACAACCCCCTTTTTTGTATTTGAAGACAAAACCCCCTTTTTGTTTATTGATTTGCAATAAATTTGAAAGGAAACTAAGAAGAAGTTAAAACGAAATGAAAACAAATAAAATGAAATCGAAGATCCACCTTTCTGCATTTTTTCTCTTGATTGCTAGTGTTTTTTTTTTGGATTTTTTTTTTGCTGAAATTTTTTTTTGCTGGAATTTTTTGTTCTTTTTTTTCAAATGGGAGAATCCTCTCTTTTTTTGTGTGTGTGTGTGTTCCCCCCTTCATTTCTACCATTTTGCTTGTTTTTTATGCCATTTGCAGGTAGTGGGTGAAAAAGGAACAACCACCCATGTTTTTGGCCTGAAAATCTGGGAAGTGGGTGCCCCAAATCACGTAATCTGTCTGAAGGACCAAATCACAAATGCAGCAAAACTTCTGGGGCTAAATGTAATTTTTAAAAAGTTTAAGGTTAAAATGTAATTTAAGGAAAGTTTAGGGGTCTAAGATGTAAATTTTTTGAAATTTTTTTATTTTTTTATTTTATTTTTTTGAAATTTTGGAACTTAAACACGAATTCTAGTCGGACAAAAATTTAGTGCTTACAACTGCCCTTCTTTGCTCATCATTGTGAAACAAGGATAGTGCAAAGACTTAAAAGCACTAAATTTTGTTCAAATGCCCAATCTTTATTCTTTATTGAAAAACAAGAAATTGAAAATAGCTCGGGATGTGACCCGAAGTTCAACTCACCTCTCGAATTATGAGTTGATCTTTGAAAAAGCAAAAAAAAAATTGAAAATATCTCAGCGTGTGACCTAAGGCTTAACTCACCTCTCGTAATATGAGTTGATTTTTTTTTTTTGAAAAACAGAAATTGAAAATACCTCAGTGCGTGATTTGAGGTTCAACTCACCTCTCGCAATATCAGTTGATTGATTTTTTTGAAAAGTAGAAATTAAAAATACCTCAGCATGTGAACCGATGTTCAACTCACCTCTCGCAATATGAGTTGATTTTTTTTGAAAGACAGAAATTGAAAATAGCTCAACGTGTCTTGAGGCTCAACTCATTTCTCGCAATATGAGTTGATTTTTTTGAAAGACAAAAATTGAAAATACCTCAACGTGTTTTGAGGCTCAACTCACCTCTCGCAATATGAGTTGATTTTTTTGAAAGACAGAAATTGAAAATACCTCAACGTGTCTTGGGGCTCAACTCATTTCTCGTAATATGAGTTGATTTTTTTGAAAAATAGAAATTGAAATTACCTCAGCGTGTCCTGAGGCTCAACTCACCTCTCGCAATATGAGTTGATTTTTTTGAAACAGAAATAAAAACATCAGAATACCAAAACATGTTATCTGGTGGAACTCAGGTGTCTTTTCCTTTAATTCAGTACAGCTATCATCACGTCCTCTCGCTCTACTGGAGTACCTGTAGATGTCATGCATAACGTTATCATGATATGCATATATGTTTGTCTTAAATGCCTTTATGCCTACATGATTATGCTATGCGCCTTTGGCATGTTTGTCTTATGTCCTTTTTCTTCACGATTTTTTTTGTGATGATCTGCATTCATTTCTTCGGCTCTTGACTTTCTATTTAGGCCCTGTACCCATCCTCAAGTTTTTACAAGTAATCAACGTTTCTCAGATGCCGCTGGTCGAACTTTGTCCTTACCTTGAGACTCTTGTACTTATCAAATTCTTATCCGGGTAATGCTCAACATTTCTTTTGTCTAGAGTATGTCATTTCACATTTATCATTTAAATAAACCACATAATGAGATACATGAAAATGGTCAGGTAGGAATAAAGGGATACCTCACATTTATTTATTTCAAATGTAGCAAACAAAGAAAATTAACCAATGATAGTGAAAAAGTGTCATAAAGAGAAAAGGGATCGCATTCAACGGATACAAATGCTCTAGATATTCAACACATGAACTCGTCCACGTTTCTTATCAAGAATCTTTTCAAGCATGGCTTCTTGCGTAGAAGATTTTGAGCTACTGAAAAATGGTTCAAATGCTGTAGTCTCACTGTTTGACCCACCGTTCAACCGCCTTACTTTTTAAAAATGCCCTTTCGGGTTTTCATTCTAATCCTTTGTGTTAATCAAAATGCCCTTTTCGGTTTTTCACCTTGATCCTTTTTTTTCAGGCATAATATTTCTTCACAGCATCTGAATTCACTAGATTCGGTAACTCCTTCTCATCCATCTCAGTGAGAATCAAAGCTCCGCCCGAGAATGCCTTCTTTACGACGTATGGTCCTTCCCAATTTGTTTCCCAATTTCCTCGTAAGTCCTTCTGTATTGGAAGAATCTTTCTCAGTACGAGTTCTCCTTCGTGAAATTCTCTTGGCCTATTTTCTTTTCATGGACCGCGATCATTCTCTTCTGGTACATCTATCCGTGACAAATTGCCTTTAAAGGTTTTTCTTCGATGAGGTTTAACTGGTCATATCGAGCTCGAACCCATTCTGCTTCCTCTAGTTTTGACTCCATTAAGACTCGTAAAGAGGGGATTTCAACTTCGATGGGTAGTACAGCCTCCATTCCATAGACCAGAGAGAAAGGAGTTGCTCCCGTTGATGTCCGTACAGATGTGCGATATGCATACAAATCAAATGGTAGCTTCTCGTCCCAGTCTTTATATGTCTCGGTCATTTTCCCAATAATCTTCTTAATATTCTTGTTGGTCGCTTCAACAGCTCCGTTCATTTTCGGGTGATAGGGCGATGAGTTATGATGCTTTATTTGAAATTGCTCACACTTCCTTCATCATCTTGTTGTTGATTCAAAGCGTTATCTCGAAATGATTCTTTCAGGCAAACCATATCGACAAATGATTTCTTTTTTCAAAAACCTGCAAATTGCAGTCTTCGTCACATTGGCAAATGATGCGGCTTCTATCCATTTTGTGAAGTAATCAATAACCACAAAAATGAATCGATGTCCATCAGAAGCTTTTGGGGTAATTGGCCCTATAACATCCATGCCCCACATAGAAAAAGGCCACGGAGAAGTCATGACATGCAGGGGTGAAGGGGCTACATGAATCTTATCACCATAAATTTGACATTTGTGGCATTTTCTTGCATAACTAATGTAGTCGCTTTCCATCGTCAGCCAGTAATAATCGAGTCTCATAATCTTCCTAGTCATAGTGAAACCATTGGCATACGTTCCACAAGTTCCTTCATGGACATCTTCAAGTATTTTTCTAGTTTCAGCATCACCCACACATCTCAATAGCACTTGATCTTTTCCTCTTTTGTATAGGATGTCCCCGTCAAGAACGAATCCAGCTGCCATTCTTCTAATTGTTCTTTTTTTGTTCTCATTTGCTTGTTCGGGATACCTTTGATTCTTGATATATTCTAAGACATCATGGAACCATGGTCGTCCATCTGGCTCTTTTTCAATGCTGAAACAATGTGCAGGGACTTCATATATGCTCATTTGAAGAGGCATTTTTTCTGTTTCTCTGTTTGCTTTGAACATTGAAGCCAAAGTAGCCAGGGCATCAGCCAATTGGTTTTCTTCTCGTGGGAAGTAATTAAAAGTTATTTCTTCGAATTCTTTAATCAGCTCTGCCACTAGATCACTGTATTTAACCAATTTCGAATCCCTCACTTCTCAATCTCTACGGATTTGGTAAATCACCAATGCTGAGTCTCCATAAACCTCTAAAGTTTTGACGTTTCATTCAATAGCTGCACAAAGTCTCATGATACAGGCCTCATATTATGCTATGTTATTGGTACAGAAGAAATTCAGCCTGGCAGTGAACGGATAATGATTCCGTCTAGTGAGACTAGGATTGCTCCAATTCCATGCCCCAAAGCATTCGACGCACCATCAAAAATCATCTTCCATGGCTTCTCTTTTAATGACTCGAATTCCTTTTCTGTGATGCACATTAAGTCTTCATCTGGGAAATCGAATCCCAAGGGCTCATATTCCTCTGTCGTTCAAGTCGCTAAGAAATCAGCTATTGCGCTCCCTTTTATCGACTTCTGACTTACATAGGCAATGTCGTATTCCGATGGAGGATATGCCATCGTGCCATTCTTCCTGAAAGTGCTGGTGATTCCATCATGTATTTTATTGGATCTAGTTTTGAAATTAGCCATGTCGTATGATACAACATATATTGCCTGAGTCTCCGAGCTACCCAAATCGAGCGCATAGCAAGATTTTTCAGCAGACGGATACTTTGCCTCATATTGATGAACTTTTTTTGAGGTAGTAGATCGCCTTTTCTTTCTTTCCTGACTCGTCGTGTTGCCCCAGTACGCAACCCATTGAATTTTCAAACACAGTCAAATACAATATCAATGGTCTTCCCGGAGTTGGCGGTACTAGCACTGGAGGATTAGACAAATATTGTTTTATCTTATCAAAAGCTACCTGGCATTCCTCATTCCATTCTCACAGGTTATGTTTTCGAAGAAGCTGAAAAATTGGGTCGCATTGGTTGGTAAGTTGAGCAATGAATCGGGCGATGTAGTTTAACCTCCCTAAAAATCCTCTGACTTCCTTTTGTGTGTACGGAGGTGGCAACTCTTGAATGACTTTTATTTTATCTAGATCAACCTCGATACCTCTTTCACTGACAATGAAGCCTAGCAATTTTTCTGAGGTAGCCCCAAATGTATATTTCGCCGGATATGTTGCCCCAACATTCTTTAACCCAAATGGCATCACCTTGTAGCAGAATGTTCCCCACATTGTTACGAAGGTAGTTTTCTCCATATCCTCAGGGGCCATCTTGATCTGATTATACCCCGAGAATCCATCCATGAAAGAAAACAATGAATGCTTTGTTGTGTTATCCACCAACATATCAATGTGTGGTAAGGGAAAATTATCTTTAGGACTTGCTCGATTCAGGTCACGATAATCCAAACACATTCGTACTTTACCGTTTTTCTTTGGTACCGGGACTATGTTAGCCACCCATTATGATATTTGGAAGCTTGTAAGAAACCCGCATCGAATTGCTTTTTGACCTCTTCTTTGATCTTCAACAGCATCTCAGGTCTCATCCTTATTAGCTTTTGCTGAATGGGTTTGCATTCTGGTTTTAATGGGAGTTTATGGACCACTATATCTTCATCCAATCCTGGCATATCCTGATATGACCATGCGAATACATCTCTGTACTCGTGGAGCAAAGCAATTAAATTATGCCTAGTGCCCCCTGAAATAGAGGTCCCAATCTTTACTTCTTGCTTCCTTTCTTCAGTTCCCAAGTTTATTGTTTCAACAGATTCTTGATGAGGCAAAATCTGTTTATCCTCTTGTTCCACCATTCTTAGCAAGTTAGGAGACGAGACATAGTCTTCAGCATTTTCTTCGGCTTCGAATTCTCCTAAACAAACAGCCTTCTCAAAATAGATTTCAAGACTCGTAACGGGTTTGTTCATGCTGTTGACATCTGAGCACCTGAAAGTTGAATGAAAAAGGAAACTATAGAGGGGCATCCCAGTATTGGAACCAACAAACGAAATGTTATGGCATGGCATGAGGCAAATGTAAGGATAGGCTATGAAATGAGAAAATGATTATGAAATTAGTGATAATGCAAAAGATCGTGACAAAATGCATCTTCATTGATATTCATTTGAATGATAAAGAGCGAATGCAAGCTCTTACAAAAGAATTCTATTATGTCTAAGAACGCAATAGAATATTAATGTTTGAGCATTACTCTGAAGACTTATAAACTACAAGAAGGTCCTCGGCAGTCCAATTGTTCAACATGAAACCCGGGGGACAAAGGCGTATCCTTGAGATATCTTTACTTGTGCCAGCTCCTTTGTCAATGACATTTATACTGATGTTCTGAAAACCCTTTTCAATCATTAACATTGTGCCTTGTGCATTATCCTGCCTTGGGTATATCATTCCTGCAGACGTAAATGTTCTTGACAAATGAGGGAATTCCATAGGCTCACGTTTTGGTTCTCAGCCTAAGGTTCTCGCGATCCTTCTTTCTTGATCTTTCTTCCACTGTCTTCTTCTTTGACGTATGTCCGGCTAGAACTCCAAACCGTATCGGGCCTTGTGGTGCACTAGTTTTAGAGCCCTGACTATTCCTTGCAGATATCTCCCTAAACCTCTTCTCGCTCGAGCTCCCATTCCTACAGTCAACTTGACATCCATTCTATTATTTCTCGACAATTTAGGCACGGGAATTTTGTTTCCCTCAGTGACGAATGTGGCATTGACGAATTCAAGGGATCGGAAGGAGCATTCCACTACGTCCTTGCTCACTTCAAGGTATGGCGCATCAGCAGAGATAGATGCGACAATGTCTTCTTCTCCCTCGACAGTGACCAAACAGCCATCCATGATAAATTTCACTTTTTGATGGAGGAATGATGGGACCGCTCCAGCAGAATGGATCCAGGGTCTTCCCAAAAGGCAGTTATATGAGGGTGTAATGTCCATGACTTGGAACTCGACATCATATATGTAGGGACCCACTTCCAAAGGGATCTCAATCTTTCCTATGACTTCACGCCTTGTCTCGTCGAATGCCCTTACCGTAGAATGACAGGGCCTTAAATGGGATAGATCCATCAGAATTCTGGAAAGCGTGGCCAAAGGCATAACGTTGAGTGCCGACCCATTATCGATGAGCACGTTCGGTATTATGTAGCCCTTACAGCGAGTCATAATATGCAGTACTTTCACTGAGCCTCTACTATTGGGTGGTATTTCATCATCACTAAAAGAAATAAAATTATCCGCGTTTAGATTATTCACCCATCTGTCAAGCTTCTCAACGGATATATTATTTGCCACGTAAGCTTGATTCAACACCTTCAGCAAAGCGTTCCGGTGTGGCTCCGAATTTAACAACAGAGATAAAACCGAGATTCGTGCTGGTTGCTTATTCAATTGTTCCACCACATTGTATTCACTGTGTTTGATAAATTTCAAGAACTCCTGTGCTTCCTCCTCATCCACAGGCTTTTTAGTTTCTTGCACTGATGGAATTTCTTGCTCGACTTCGGCCTCATGTATCGGTGCTTTTCATTTCTGTTTCAAGTCACTGTTCTTCTTCACCTCCTTCGAATAACATCTTCCACTACGAGTGAAATGACCTACTTCCCCGACGCTTCCAGTCATGGCTTTGGGTTTTTCATCTTCAGGTGTGATGATATTAACGTCATATTTCCATGGTACTGCTTTATTGTCCTTGTAAGGGAAAGGAGACGGTATTTCAATTATCATTTTTGGTTTCACCGGTTCCTTCCTTGCATCATAATAAATTACGAATGGTCGATCGGCGCTACATGGAAAACCTGACGATTGATTGTCAGAGGCACATACTTCTTTCTCATTGGCCTCTCCTTCATTAATGATCTCAATCTCCTTATTATCTATCCGGTCTTGCAGTAACCTTTTAAATTCCTCACATGATTGAATGTCGTGCCCTACAATTCCATGAAAATCACAAAAAACCTGACATTCTTTTCTGAGATTATCATCGGGGAGACAGAGCAATCCATTCTTAACCAGTGCCTCCCAGATTTTCTGTAGAGGCATCCTTATTTCTGAAACACATCTTCTGACTTGCCATTCATCTTCTTTCTCCACTGTGCTCACATTCCCTTCAGTATGATTAGGGAACGGGTTCCTAGTTACATTACTGGCACTATCAAATCGTAGGATACCCGCATCAATTAGTCCTTGAACTCTCCTCTTAAAGGCTAGGCAATTTTCCGTGGAATGTCCCTGGTTTCCTGCATGGTATGCACAACTAGCATTTGGGTCGTACCAATTTGGGGTATGGGGGCCTCAAGGGTGCCATATAATGTGGGGATATCAATTGCTTCTCCAAAAGTTTTGGGTACAGTTCCCCATATGACACAGGAATAGGGGTAAATTGTGGTCTCTCAGAATTGGGTTTTGCTGGCCTCTGCTCGTTTTTGGATTGACCTTGGGCGGGTATTATATTTTGTGGGAAAGTGGCGGTTGGTCTCGGGTTACTTGTGGCGTAAACAGGGTAAGAAGAGTAAGGAGACAGTGTTTGGTAGTAAGGGGTTTGAGGAGGATAATAGAAATTCGGAGGTGGGTAATTTCGAGGTCGGGGTTGGTTTGGATACAGATTAGGGGTATAACAGCTTCCCATTCCCACCATGTGGGTTTCTGGTTCTTTCTTCTTCATGAGTGCTACCCTTCTTGAACTTTCTTGACCTTTCATTCTACCGCTCTTGACGGCGTTCTCTATAAACTCACCGGATATTACAATATCCTCAAAGTCTTTCGTGAGGATTCCCACTAGTTTGTCATAAAACGGCTTCTTTAAATGGTTGATAAAAAGGATGGTTATCTCCGTTTTCGTTAGTGGGGGTTCCACTTGGGCTGAGACGTCCCTCCATCTTTGCGCATACTGTCTAAAAGTTTCTGACGGCTTTTTCTCCATCATTTGTAAAGTCATCCTATCAGGCACCATATCGATACATGCTTGTCTTCGCTTCACGAATCGACGCCAAGTCTTTCCAAGATTGGATCCTTTCCTTACTGAGCTGGTTGTACCACCGAAGAGCCGATCCTACTAGACTATCTTGAAAACTATGTACAAGTAGCTTATCTTCGTTCACGTAACCGGTCATTTTTTGGCAAAACATGAAAAGATGTGCTTTTGGACATCTTGTCCCATCGTACTTTTCGAAATCAGGCACCTTGAACTTCGGAGGCAGGATTAGGTCAGGTACCAAACTGAGTTCTTTAGCACCTAGTGCAGAGAAGACTTCAGTGTCTTCTATTGCCTTAAGTCTTTCCTCCAAGCTCCTATACCTCTCTTGAGCCTCGTGATCATCTATTTTCAACTTGGCTATTTTGACTGGATCATCTAAATCTGGAACTATAGGATTGGCAGGGGTTGCTCTGGGATTTGACATAAATGTTCCTTGCCCTAGATGAGCAAATGGCATAGGTCGTTGTTCCAAGCCTGTGAATTCCCCTTGAGTATACCCTCTTTGTGCTACGTGGGCATGTGGTGGAGTGAATCCTGTGGGATAGAGTGGATCCTGGTCATGATTAATTCTTGATTGAGGTTCTATACTGTTGGGGTTTTGCATGGGTCCTTTTCCTTTGACCAAAACTGACATCATCTCCATCATTCTAGCCATTTGATCATTTTGTTCAAGTGATTCCTCTCGAGATCTTACTATCAAATCTCTCATTTCTTGCTGTGACTTAGCCAGTTGCTCTTGTAATTCCATTTGAATTCTTTCCATCCTCTCAATCCTTTCGTTGAATTCGGCCTCCATTACTCTAGCTTGTTGGCGCATTCTATACGAATGACGTGGTTCCAGTCTTATGGTATTACAACTGCAAATTGTATGTTTTAACCTTAGTGAATAATTATGGGACATACACATGCAATGAATGAATGCAAAAAGAGGCGTTGATTCCAATTCAATTTTATTAGAAGAACTTTACTAGAAGAAAAATTTCTTTACACAGAACGGATGATTACATATCGACTTAGCCTAATGCCCAAAGTTTTAACTTTCCTAAAGCCAAGCTAAGCTTGACCTCGGTTTGATCGACTCTTACTTCAAACTCAATATATCGGCTGAAGCGCCAAGGTTTGCAAGTGATCGACTACCTCCGAACTGAGCTATAGCCGCCCATGACATAGTCTCTATCTCTAATCGATTTTGAGAGTGGTGAGGTTGTTCTCTGTAATGGTCGTTGTTTGTCTCAAGAAGTTCCACTCTACTTTTGCTATCTCACGGTCAGATCTCGAGTTCTTCTATTTTCCTTTCAACTCTTGATCCTGCTCGAGACTAGCCTTGGTTTAATTATCGAATTATGGCTACGATGTTCTTTGAAGTAATCTTTCCAATTCAGCCACCCGAGCTCGTAACTTCTCCTTTTCGTTTTGGGTTTCTAACAAACTTTTCTTCAGAGTGTCCTCTCGTACTCGGGTATTTTGAAACCTTTTCTCCCAATGGTCGACTCTAGTTTTTTCCTCTTTAATCTCTTGACGCTATTGTTCCGACGTTTTACCTAATCCTGCAGTTTTTATCGTTATACGAAGCTTCTTGTAATCGGTTTTCAGACTATCTAAATCTTCTTCGACCTTGTTCTTTCATTTCCTTAACTTCTCAGCCTCTAGCTTGCGGATATCGACGTCTAACCCCAACTTCATTTTATCTTCTTCTAGCTGCTCTATCTTCTTCCCCAACTCCGAGTTTCTTTTCTCAAAATCTTACTTAATGATCTTTAACTCGGATGGGATGACCCGTAAATGCTCCTCTATCAGTTGAGTGTTCCCTTAATTCTGCCTAGGGATGTTGTCGTTAACTCTCCTACCCCACCACCATTCATACTCGGGGGTCGTCATCGGGCCTGCGGTGAATCCTTTCATTCTTCGAGTTTGGTTCCATGCATCTGATATCTCACGAACCTTCTTCTTATAATTGTTGTCTTTATAGGGGAACTCACATTGTGCCAACACTTGTGTCACCAGTATAAACTGCCTTGATCAATACTGCCTTAACACCATCAGTGGAGCGTATCCAATGGCTCCCCATATTCCAGCCAGAGAGACCCAGTCAAAATCACCGCACCTATATAAGATCTCGTCAGGAATCAACCATGAAGCCCTCCATTCAACGTCTTCGGCTTGTAAATTTTGGAGAATAGTTATCCACCTCTCTTCGGAGATGTCGTCCCGCCTCGATGTGGCCACTAATTCTCTTAATGGGGAACAATCCTTAGAGAATACCCGATAGGAGACCTTCTCCACCTTCCAAAAATGACTATGGAACCAAGCTAAAAGAAGCTGTGCGCAACCAATAAATCTTCCTTCGCCCACTCTCTGGCATGCATTCAAGGATCGAAAAGTTTCTGCTAGGATTACCGGGACGGGTGTGGTACCTTTATCAAGTCGATCGAATAAATCTAAGACGGCTTCATCTATGTGTCCAAGTGCTTTAGGAAAGACGATCAAACCATAGATGCTTAAGGCAAAAACATCAACCTTTTTCTTTGAATCTGGGTGTGCAAGGATCAAGTCCCTTAAATTCCTTCAAGGAATACATTTACTATCCCCTTTTTGCTTGATGGGGCCGTAACCCATTGCTCGCTCATCCCTGTGATATTCATCAATTTCTTCAAAAAGGGAGGGACGTTGACAGGTCTTGAATAAGCCCTATCAGCCTGAATCTTCGAGTAATTAAGTAACGCCATGTATTCATCCACCGTAGGTACTAAATCAACTCCTCCCAAAGTGAAGCAACTGTAAGCGGGATTCTAAAATTGTGCGAGGGCCCGAAACAAGTACTTGTCCACTTTTACATCGAGCAAATAGGGTAAGTCACAGTAGTTACAGTAAAAGAGTTGTTTGACTTCACCATTCCAACTATTCCATATATCCTTTAACTCTTGCAGGCCGTTCTGAGTCACACTGATGCGAGTGAAATCTCATAACTCTGATTCATATCCCTCGATCAAACTATCTCCTTTCTCCTGTTGCGTTCTCTCAGACCACACCCGGACGGCCGCATTATCCTCCACTCTATCAAGAAATCCTTTTTCCATGTGCAAAACTCTTCTAATTAGTAACCGAACGTAAATCAACACCCTTGTATGATGAAATGTCATGCGAAAATAATCAAAATACAACAAGTCAGTATTATATACAAAGAATAGAATTCAAAGCAAATAAGGAGTAAATAAGCACCTAATCAGGTAACCACTAGGGTTCGGTGTGGTTCTACATAGGGTAGGCTCCTATGGCTCATTACATGTAGTTTGGTTCTAAAGTAAAGGTACCTGAATCAGCAGATTCCTCAATCCTCACCCATTATAGGTTCATATAGACCGAGTTCGATTCAGGGGAATACATTTCCCTACGGCTATACGGAGGTGAAAACCTCACGAAGATACTGGTAAGGATGTATCCCGAAAGCGATCCACTATCCTATACGGAGGTGAAGACCTCACGAAGGAGTAGTTTTTCACTTCCACTTAAGAGGGTGAAATTGACCAATAATGCGATGCGATATGCAAAGATCCTTCAAAGAATTAAACCACTTAAAGTAAGCATATTATGAAGAGAGTCGCGAAAATAACAGACAAAATGCAATACAGTAAATTTAAAACCGATTTTCGATTTTAGACAAAAGACAAAAAAAATCAATTTAAGGCTCGACTCTGGAGGTCCCCAGCGGAGTCGCCAAACTGTCGAAACCATTCTTTTGAAAACGGGGATCGACTTTGTTTGAAAGTGAAAATTAAAACGGGAGTCGCCACCAATCTTTTATTAGGTGTGATCAGATCACATTTGTTTTAATAAATCAATTTTAGTTTACTAAAATAAGGCCTTTGGTCTATGAAACTTGAGAGAATAAGTTCGGGAGTCGGTTACGTGCGAGGAAGGATTAGCACCCTCGACACGCCCAAAAAATTGGTACCGAATTGATTAGTTAGTGTCTTAATGTCGAAAATTAAAAATCAGGAAGGGACTTGAAATACGATCTTTTCTATTAATACCGATTTTAAAATTCTTGAATTAACTTAGATCGATTTGTTTAAAGATTTCCTTATCTCGAGATATCGGAGTATCACATCCCGTAAGTTTGGACACAATACCATGAATTCCCGAGCACAAGGTTGTTTTTTAATTTAAATTGAGTTTCGTGTGTTTTAAAACTCGAAAAGGATATTTAGCTATTTAGAAATAAAGAGAAAATCGAAACCCCGTAAGTTAGGGCACAATTCCTTGATATCTCAAAATGCATAACATTGCCTTATTTGGAAAATTTTGTTTTTGAGTAATAGCGAATATGGCATTTGAACGACATACATTATTTGTTTGGAATAAAAAAAATCAAGCGATCCAAGTCGGGCAAGTATGTTGGGTTAATGTATGATATGATTTAAACTAGATAAAACAAAAATATAACATAGAGTACGTAATAACAACACAAATACAATATTATACAAGCAAATGGCAATAAGGAAAATACGAATAAACTAATTATACAATACACAATGGCAATAGTAGAACCCATATTTTTCCCGGGCCTTAAAATAAATAAACCAAATTTTGAAAAAAAAAATAAAGAAAAAAATCAAAATGCCCATTAAAAATCCATTTACAAACAAAGCTACCAACCCAATTACAACCCAAAAATTAAAACCTAAAGAAGCTCAAAAGCTTAGAAACCCTAGCCCACAACCTATTTTCAGAAATTAGAAACCCTAGCCGCAAGCCTCAACCACCCACTTCCAACCACTACCAAGTGGCACATGCCTCCACCACCATTTGCCTGCCATACAAGAAGAAGAAAAGATAGTAAATATATATAATAAAGTTTGTAAATGGCTATAAAAGCCATACTAGAACTGATTGTAAAGGGGGATCGATGGTATTTTGAGGAAGAATCGATTGTATTTTGGGAGAGAAGAGATTGTATTAGAGGGGTTGTATTACGAGACTTTGGGAGAAATCAAAGGAGAAAACAAGTTCAAAAGGTGTTTGTCCTTATTTTTATTTTTTGATCTTCTTTCTATTCGTTCGTTTTATCTATTTTGCAAATATTTTTAACAAAGAAAAAACTTGTAAAAAATATAAAAAAAAGGGAAAGAGGGAAGGATCTTACCGGTGTTCAGTTTTCCAACATCGTGGACGACCGAGGAAGCCACCGCCGAGGATCGGTGGTCGAAAACTGAATGGATTCTTGAGTTCTAGGGTGCTTCTCATTAATTTTTGAAGGTTTTTGGGTCATTTTAACCCCAAATCCGGGCTCTAATCGAGAAGAGAAGAGAAAAAGGGCCTCGGAAGATTTTCTGGTCACCGTGGATGGCGCCGCCGCCGTCGGTGGCCGGTGACTAGCGTGACGGTTGATGGCTGGTCCGATGACCGGAGGAGGGGAAGGGTTGAGAGAGTTGAGAGCCTTCTCTCTATTTTGAAAAATGAATGTAGGGTGGTAAGGTGGTGTTTTAACTCTTTTTTTTTGTTGTTTTTTTTCTTAAAAGAAAAGGTTTTTTTATGATAAAAAAAAAGAGAAAATAAAGTATGATTTTAATTAATAATAAAAATAAAATAGTATGGGGGAATGGTTTTAATTAATAATAAAAACAAAATAGTATGAGGAGTAGTTTTAATTAATAATAAAACAAAATAGTATGGGGGAGTAGTTTTAATTAATAATAAAACAAAATAGCATGGGAGGAGTGGAATCAACTTTTTGCTTGGGACCATGCATGTTACCTTTAATTGGGTAATTTCTTAATTGGTCCCTCCTTTGTGCTAGCCTTCAATCGGGCCATATTTAAGTTTTATATTATTTTAAATTGGCCTGCATCTGTGTGCTATTTCAATTTGCCCCTTTGTGCGGTATTTTAAGATTTGGGGCATTTTAATTTTAGATCTCGGACATTTATCATAATTAATTTTAGCCCAAAATTACATTTCAATAATTTGTTTTACTTGTAAGTTATCTCTTGGATTTTGTTTCTTCTCTCAATTAAGTTTCAGTTATTCTTTTAGAATAAACATATTTCTACATATTATTTTGATTTCATACTTTTGTAATTATTATTTTCTCTTTTCTTTTTTTTTCACGTGCATACCTATTTATATGAAATACCTTTATATTATTATTACTACTATATGTATATATTTATAATATTACTAATAGTTTATTTTTACATTATTATGTATATACCATGTAAATATTTTAATATTATATTATGTATACATTATATATATATATATATCTTTTAATATTGTATTTTTATTGTTTTGCATATGCCCTAATATTATATCGTTTATATATATTTTTATTTCCCATATTATCTTACTTTATATATTTTTAACTATATCATGTATATGCTACTACTATATATCTATTTATGTAGTATTATTAATAGTTGTTTCTAATAGTATGATTATTTCTAATATGTATATATTATGTATTTACCTTCAATATTATATATCGTATATTTCTAATACTATTACGTTATTACTACTATTACACTATTATTATATTTTACCTATTACTCTTTAAATACACTTGTTTTACCTTTTACTCTTCATTCACTATATATATTGTTTACTTATCTATATATTCACATACATATATATAATTTCACACATCTTTCTAAAATTTTTATTTGTATTATTACTATTAATATTATTATTATCTTCACAATACTATCATTCTTTAGTCTTACATAATGATTGTTTATTTATTACTAGTTTTTTTAATCTCGAATATTTCCTAGATTATTTGTTATTATCTTTTATTCGTTTTATTCATTTATTTGTTACCTCGAAATAAGATTTTTTGCAAATAAGGCAATGCTTGGTGTTTGGAAATTTAGAAAGCGGTCTCTAACTTATTGGGTTGCCACTTTTCTCGTTGAATTGAATAATTAAGTACCCTTCTAAGTTTTTAGAGGTTTTCTAAATGCAAGCCACTATCTTGGAATTTCAAAGCAATAAGTCCTAACTTATTGGATATAGCGTTTTGCTGTTTCGAGATAGGAATTTCAAAAAAGGATAACTTAATGTCAATACTTTGACGCTAGTGAATCCCAATTTTCAAAGTTAAAATATTTTAAAGAGGACTACATCTTAAATTTTTTTTTCTTTCGACATTAAAGACATTTGATAATCAATTAAGTACCAATTTTTGGGCGTTACGAGGGTGCTAATCCTTCCTCGTACATAACCGACTCCCGAACCCTTTATTTTATTTCGTGGACCAAAACTAATGATTTTAAAACAAAATGTTTTAAAGGTGATCCAATCACACCCGAAAAGATTGGTGGCGACTCCCGTTTTCGTTTTTTAAAATCGATTCCCATTTTCCAAAACTCGATCTGATAATGGTTTCGACAGCTTGGCGACTCCACTGGGGTCGTAATAAGAGAGTCAGGCCATGTAATTGATTATCTCTTGTCTTAATGTCAGAAATTAAAAATTTTAAAATTTAATCCTCTTTGCATTACATGTGTTTGTATTATTACATGCTATATTTTGATCGCATTGCATTTTACATGACCGTTGTGGTCACACCCTTAAGTGGGAGTGAGAAGCTACGCCTTCGTGTGTAACGGCCCAATTTTCGGGAATTCTGTGAATGTTGGCATAGGTTTAATTATGTTAGTGGGCCTCTAGAAAGCCCAAGCTTAAGATAGAACCAGGCAATTTTAGTTAATTTTTGTTCCATAAGAAAAAAAGGGTGAAATTATGAAATAGGACCTATGTGAAAATGTTTGAAAATGCTATAGGCTAAATTGAAGTGGCCAAATAAATAGGAGTGCAAAATAGGAGGATTTGCATGACAAACCTCCCATTTTACATGAAGTGGCCAGCCATCATGTTGTTGTAGACAAAATGTACACTTGATATCCATAATTTATGGTACAAATTGATACAAATTGATAATAGGTTAGGTAAATGTTCCATGATAATAGGTTAGGTAAATGTTCCATGATAATGGGTTAGGTAAATGTTTCATGATAATGGGTTAGGTAAATGTTTCATGATAAGAATTTCATGTCTTTTGTATTAAAGAATTAAATGGATGGAATATGAAGTTTTATTAAAAGAAAAAGGGGTGAAAAGAACAAAGTTTTGTCCATCTTTGTTCATCATAGCTGAAAGTTAGAGAAGAGAAAGGAGAGGAGAAAGCTCTTGAGTATTCGGTCATTAGGAGGAGGAAAATTGAAGGTAAGTTCTTGGTAACTTGCTTCTATTTTGAGGTTCATGAGTTCTTCTTGATTCTACCTTAACTCTTGAAGCATATTTTGGTTTTAGTTGTATTGTGAGCATTTGGTCATGAATTAAAATGAAGGAAATGGTTGTTGTTTCATGTTCTTTTGATGAAAAATGGAAGATAGGTGAAGTTGAGCCAAACAAATGAACATGCATGTGCCTTAGATGCTAAAGGGAAAAATTGGCTAACATGTTGTGCTTTAAAATGATGAAATGGAGATTATACTTAAGTAAAATCATAGATATGTGATGATTGATTGGTGATATACATGTTTAAATAACATGCATGCAAGTTATGTGTGAAAGAGTGAATTTGGTAATAAATCTGCTTGGGACAGCAGCAGTAATGTGAATTTGGAAAATCACATAAATTGTGGGAGATGAATTAGAAGCTGAATAAATTATGTAATTAAATCTTGTTGAGTCTAGTTTCAAATGAAATAAACGAGAACATATTTTGAATTCTGTAGAATGAGAAATTTGATTCGTAATGAAGAGTGGTCAGATTAGTCAAACAGTGAAATATGGGAAACTTTAAGAAAAATCTGGTATTGATTGGCCATACCAAAAATTCTGAAAATTTTATAGATAGAAGATATATGAGTCTATTTTCAGGGAAAATTAACGGTACTTGATTTGGAGTTTCGTAGCTCCATTTATAAATAATTTAGTGACTGTTGCTCAGGAAGACAGCTTGCAGTGAAATTATGATTATGTGGTAAACATTGACAAAAATTTGTTAATGAGTTGCTTATTGATTTCTTATAAGCTTACTATGATTTGTAGGTGTGGTTGGCCGAATATTGTAAGGGGTTAATACGTAGTTTGTATTTGAATAGTTAGATTAACGTATTAGTAATCCAATTGTAGGCGGTTCGTGTGTGGATCTCGTCAGCATATCATCATAAGCATGTGTGTAGCGACACCCTCTCATAGACTAGATTGGCAAAAGCGAAATGCCGAAAAGTCGATATTTTGGGAATTTGCGAGTGTGCGAATGCTCGTAAGATAGTTGGGTTTGTATATTTGGTAATCTAAAGTAATAAAGCTGCGATGCGCGATTTCGTACATTTTGATAATTTAGGCTTAATGGGTCAAAGATCGGGTTCATGGGCCAACGGGCCCAATTCAGTAAGTATTTGCGGTAAGTGTTCTGATAGTACGTAAATAGTTAGGATATGCATGAAAACCCTAAAAGTAGCTAAATTACTATAATACCCCTATGTATGGAAAATTACTGTTATACCCCTAGGTGCAAAATTACCGTTATACCCCTAGGGTTAATTTTGACTGAAAAGCATGACGATTTGATTCTGTATGATGTATGCCATGATTATATATCTGTTGCATGGGGACATGGGTTATATTATGGAGGAAGCGTTCTGGTGGCTATGCCACAAATATCTGATCTGGTGGCTATGCCACAAATATCTGATCTGGTGGCTCTGCCACATATATCTATTCTGGTGGCTCTGCCACGATTATCTGTATCTGGTGACTCTGTCACATTATACATTCAGCAGCTATGCTGCAAATTACGTAATTATGTAGCGATTGGGTGGGTCGAGTTGTCTCCCCACGGTGTAAGGTTGATACGGGGTGTATACGGTTGGATATGGTTAGGTTTCGCATAAACATGTAATATCATTACGCTCATTATGGGCCTATGGGCTTTATTTTGAATTCATTCGGGCTAAGGCCAACTTATTCTATTTCGTGGTTTAAGTGATATAGGCTATGGTTGGGTTAATTTACACACCGAGTTTCCCAAACTCACCCTTTTATTTTCATCCACGCAGAAATCCCCAACCATAGTGGGCTTGGAGTCGTGGGGAATTGAGTGGCCACCCATTCTGAAAGTTTGATTTTCTTCTGGTGAACTGGACATCCTTTTAATTACGTTTGAGGTTTTGGGCTTTTAAATGTAATAAGGCCGCTTATTTATTTTTGATGGTTTTTTTATATGTTTTATTAAGATAGGTAATATTTATATTTAACTGTTGAAATTGGATAGCTTTAGGGCGCGTTTTCAAAAACAACAATTGATTTCAAAATAACACGACAACAAGCAAAGCTTTTGCAATGAAAGTATTTTCCAAAATTAATCACTTTTCCTAAAAATGACTTAATCAAATCGGTTTCCTAGAAATATCCATGACGTTAAGGTGTGGCAATGGCGGTATGCATGTCTAGGATTGGATCTGAAGGGAGCTTGGTACTTAAGCAGTCCGATGGACTCACCACCTCTTTTCCGGTTTCCTACGGTGCGACTTCCATTCACTTTAACCTATAATGAAATTATCTTTTAAAACACTAAGTAAGTTTTTTTCTGGATCAACAATATAAAATGTTTTGAACGCTTCGATGTGGCATGTCAGATCCAGTCATAACTTTTGGGTCGGGTTTGGGGTGCTACATCGTGAGGTTTTCGCCTCCGTGCAGGATAGTGGATCACTTTCGGGATACATTCGTACCTATGGTTTCGTGAGATTTTCATCTCCGTGTTGCCATAGGGAAATGTATTCCCCTGAACTGAACTCGATTCAAATGAGCCTATAATGGGTGAGGATCGAGGAATCTGCTGGTTCGGGTACCTCAAACTTTAGAACCAACCCCATGTCGAAGGACCGTATAAGCCCAACTTAGACATTACCTGTAACACCCCTATCCCGAAACCGTTATCAGAATAGGAAAGCGGTATTACCAGACTTGTAACTCATGTCAAAACAGTAAAATTTTAAACTTTTTCTTGAAATAAAGATCATTCATTTAGATAAATGCTAAATACAGCCAGGGATAAAATTAAACTTCTATAAGTACACATTCAAAGGATGCCATTTTCGCATGGCTTATATACATTAACGAATATTATTCGCTACTAGTCTATTCTATACATGCCATAAAATAATCCAAAACATAGCAGTACCAAGCGGTGGATAGTGATAGTGTGACGAGTTGTTGGCGTTTCGAGCAATGGCCAAATTTGACAATCTATAAAAGCAGAAAGCGTAACAACGAGTAAGCTTTCAAGGCTTAGTAAGTCTTAAGTAAAACAATTAACTTTCTGGATTAAATACATTTATAACTTACACAAAATCCAAGTGAAGCCTCGATGGGCTTAATAAGCCTACACAAGTACATAATACATACAGCCAACTTAATGTCTTTGAACATCCGTAATTGTTGATTTATTACTAAGTCGCTTAAGATTAGGCCTTACACAAATCACGTTTTGAAATGTCAAGATATATCACCATTCGGTCAAATAGATTAAACCCTATGTATGCACATGTAATTCATCTATTTCATCCAAATTTAAGAGTATATCCCCCTTTGCATTTAAAAAAAAAACATCAATGCTATTTTTGTTTAGTTTAATCAGTCGAACTAAAACATAACACTATAATCACATTCGGTTTCCATATTTGGAAACACATATTCATGTTTTCATATTACATAAACAATTTGATAGAGTCAATACTCGTTGAATATAACTTATAACCATCTCATAAGTGATTCCCCAAGTACATTTGTAATACAAACGAAATCGAATTCACATAGCAAGTAAGTATCACTTACCATATACTTAACCTTTGTACACTTACCGTTTCCATAGTTACCAATTACCAATTCAATCTTTCAATACCTCTAACCACTTAATCATATGCACTCATTTCGTGCACATACATAAATGTATATATGTATTTAGGAGCTTAGTTCTTTAGTTCATATTCACATTAATATTTCAAATAAAACATAACACTATAATCACATGTTACCACATTTCACACAAACTATCACCATTGTAATTCATTAACCTTATTCGAATATAAGCATATAGCGTATACCTTAACTCCATGTTCTAATATCATTCGACTTTAATACATATTTATATATATATATATCTATATATATCCCTTTCAATAAACTTCCAACTAAATAAGAAAATACACATATGACTTACATTCTTCTCATGACAACCATTCGGCTAAACAACATATAAGTCACTACACCTTCAATTTATAAAACTATCAACACATATTACATATACATTGCTTACGTTTATAAAATAGCCATTCGGATAACTGGCACACATTTAAATTTTAGCCATTTTGGCCTCACCACCTATATATTTATCTTGTGCATCAATTCAGCAATAGCTTATAAGCAACTCAATTAGTTTCATCAATGTTTACAACAAAATCACAGATTCACTACAAGCTGTTTTCTTGAACAACAATCATTAGATTATTTGTAACTGGAGCTACGGAACTCCAAATGAAGTACCGTAAATGTTTCCCGAAAATAAACTCATATATATTCTATCCATAAAAGTTTCATGATTTTTGGTTTGGCCAATCAAAACTAGAATTTTCTTAAAGTTTCCCCTATTTCACTGATCGACTATACTGACCACTCTTCACTACGAATCAAATTTCTCATTGTACAGATTTCAAAATATGTTCTTGTTTATTTCATTTGAAACTAGACTCATTAAGGAGTCTAAGAATATAAATTTTATCTTATAGCAATTTTTTACTATTTATAATGATTTTCTAAAAACAGAACAGGGATTTGATTCATTACGACCTTTGTCACACACAACTTTAAATATCTCTCTATAGGAAATTCCTTTGCTTACACTGTTTATTTTATAAGATACTAGACTCATTGAGCTTTGATTACATATTTTATTCAGTCTCTAATTCCACTCCAACAATTTATGGTGATTTTCAAAATCACGCTCTCTTCTTGTCCTAAGCAGATTATTACAATTGCTCTTAAATTTCCAAGTCCAAACACTTAAGAACTTAGCATTTGAGTTTAAAACATATCATCATATATAAGTACTTCTTATTATCACATACAAATCATAATTTAAATATCACTTTTCTAATAACAAACCGGCTAAGGCTCATAGAAGTAACTTATTCCTTATCATTTTACTATAGGTAATTACACCAATTCATAGTCCCATCTTTACCCGTATTCCATATCATTCTTCATTATAGCTAAACTTATATGCTAGAAACTTACCTCGGATGTTGTTGAACGATTTCAACGGCTATTCGATTACTTTTTCCTTTCCCCTATCCAACTTTGATCCTCTAAGCTCTTGAGCTAAATCAAACAAATTTACTTCCCAATCAAACATAGTCATACGGCATCCATATACATTTTAAAACCAATTCATTTGAATCAATTGACCACTTAAGTCTATTATCATTCGTTTTCAAATTTGTGTACTTGATAAGTCACATTAAACAATTATATATGTAACTTTAATACATATTTATATTCGAATGTCTCACTGACACAAGGCGTATACATAAGGCATTAACATACATATAAATATATTTTAGTCGATTACTCAAGTTATGCACAACATGTATATATATATACTCTCATATTCATTATTATAAATATTGCCGAATACTCATTTAACAATCAACTCATATACTCATACATGGACGATTTGAAATTTCCTTTAACCAATTATACCATCGGCAATGGCTACAATAACTTAACAAGCTTTAGAAACTTCTTTAACCTTTTAACTTCATCTTATTACCCCTAAAGTCCGAATGCACACATAACAAAATATAATGCCAAAACGCCATTAACTAATAAAATCACACATACACAATTTATATACAAATTTCATCCTTACAATGTATATAATTCATTCGGCCATTCATCACTCACCTAACAAAACTTCATATCAAATTCCTATGACTGATCACACATATACTTACATTCCAATATTCGTAATATTCAAAATCACATTCTAAATAAAATAGTCATGAACAATGCCGAATCCTTAATTGTTCAAACATAAATTTTTACTTAATTCAAAACATATAAACAACATTTGTTCAAGACATCAAACCTCTTTAATTTCGGCTATTACTAATAAAAACATTCACAAATCATATTCTTAGGAAGACCAATTTCTTTCCACAACACATTCATCATCAATACTTAGATGAAACAACCAAAATTCCTTCCTTTATACCCTAGCCGAATGCTCCAATCATCCATCAAAATTACAAATTTTAGCATGGGCTAAGTAAGAACCATGATTATTTACCTAAACAAGTTAAAATTTAACAATTTAACATAATATACTAACCTCCTTAATGACTCAAGTGACCAAAATTCTTCCTCCCTTTCTTTCTTTCCTTGACCAAGATGAACAAGAATGGAGCTTTATTTTTTCACCTTTTTTTTATTCCTTCACAATATAAAATTATACAACCATCATAAGTAATTATTTATGTCTATTTTTAATATAAATTCCTCATCATGGCCGGCCACTATAAACAAAAAGGAATATTTGACATGCAAGTATAAGCATTTTATAACATGCATTAATAGGCCACTTTAACATTTACCTAGCACATTTCTAAATTTTCTCACACAAGTCCTATTTAATAAATTTCACATACTATTAACAAAATTTTAAGCATGAAATTTTCACACATGCATATTCATATATAATAATCATCAAATATGTCGGTTAATTATTTTTATGACTCGATTTTGTTGTCTCGAAACCACTTTCCGACTAGGGTCAAATTAGGGATGTCACATTACCCTTATAAGTTATCGTTGAAATTTATTGATATTATGTGATACTGACTATCTCTTTTCTTTTGCTTGCATGTCATTTTGCATTTACAAAGATATCGGTTCATGGTCAGTTTCTAAGTTAGGAAGTTTTATTATGGAGAACGGACTTCATGATAAAGTGGAAGGCAACGTTAACTTCCACAAATGGTCCGAGCAAACTCAACTAGAAAAGGGAGACAGTATAGCTATAGGATATGTGTCTGAGTCGCAGATTATACTCGTATAAGTGTCACACAGAATAATCTCCAAGAGCTTAAGAAAATTTGGGATCAGTGGGGCAAAGAGACTAAGCAATTATTCTACGGTAACTATGGAGACTTACCTTACTTGCTTGATGTTCAGATAGACGAGCACTTATTCAGAGCCCTTGCTCGGTTTTGGAACCCCAGACAGTTGCTTCACTTTTGGGGAAGTAGACATGGTACCCTCTTGTGGAAGAGTACACCTGCTTTACTTCGTTGTCCTCGGTTTCAGAATGATAGGATCTATTCCCGAGCTCCTTGTGTCCCTACCTTTTGGAAGAAATTGATGATTATTACGGGGATGAGCGAACAGTGGGCCACGGCCCGAATTAAAGAAAAGGGTGAGTGCAAGTGCATTTCGTGGGATGCTTTGAAAGATTTGATTTTGACACACCTTGATGAGACAAAGAAGATAGATGTTTTTTCCCTAAGTTTATATGGATTGATGGTCTTCCCTAGGGCTTTGGGATATGTGGATGAGGCAACAACGGATCTTTTTCATCGACTCAGTAAAAAGGTCACTTCTGTCACTGCAATTTTGGCGGAAACATTTAGGTCTTTAGGTACATGTAGGAGGGCTGGTGCCGGCAGGTTTATAGGGTGTGCTCAGTTGCTTTTGGCTTGGTTCTACAGTCATTTCTGGTTGATAGATAGGGTGGTTTGTCGGGTTTACTTTGAGGATTATTCACCGTTGAAAGATATTGTAGCTTCAACCAGGAGAGTTGATGTTCCAGAAGAGAATTGGATAGGGTTACTTCAGAACCTTCAGTCGGAAGATGTTGAGTGGAGGGCTCCGTAGATGATGCCTGGTGAGGTTCTTTACCGATGCGGCAGTTTTGATTGGGTACCCTTATTGGGGATTTGGGGTGCCATTGGCTATGCCCCTTTGCTCGTACTAAGACAGCATGGATTGAGACAGTTCATACCAGCGACTCAGAGGTTGGCTCAAAGTGAGTTTGTATATAGAGGAGCCGATTACAAGAGGAGGGTTAGTAAAGTTTCTAGTGCTTGGAAGAAGACTTGTCGATTGAGAGGAAAAGCTATTAGCCCCGCTACGACACCGGAATACATAGAATGAAGAGGTAGAAGAGTTAATGATAATATCCCTAAGCCAAGTATGGAAGGAGCTCGACCAATGGAGGAATATTTACAAGTAAGGCCCTCAAAGTTAGAAATTATGAAACAGGAGTTCGAGAGACAAAGCTTGGAGTTCGAGAGGAGGATAGCAAAGCTCGAAGAAGAAAAGATGTACTTGAGTTTGGACATTGATGTTCAAAAGATGGAAGTCGAGAAAGAGAGGAAAGAAAAAAGGAAGATTGAGAAAGATCGAGATGATCTAAGGGAGCATTACAAAAGGGCACAAGTAGCTCGAGGAGGGCGAGAGTAGGAGGATCTTCGAATCAGTGGCAGAAGGAGGTTCAAGAAGAAAAGGATAGAGCCGAGTACTAGGAGAGGAAATTCCAAGAAATGCGGGGGCAGAATTTGGCATTAGAGGAAGAGAATAAAGGATTGAAGACCAAGGTAATGGAACTTGGAAAATCCCTCCGTTAGCACCAAAACCATTATTCTAAGATCGAGTTAAAGGAGCTAAGAAGCAAGGTTGAAGATTTGGAGGTGGCATTGCATGACGGTGAACTCCGGGTTGAGCAGCTCAAGGCGCAAGAGGATTATCTGATGGGAGAGCTACATCAAGCTAAAGAACAGGTCAGAAAAAGGGATCATGTCATTGGTGAAGCTATATCTCAGATTCGAGAGGTTACTGAGTATATGCAAGACTTGGCAATTCGAGCTGACGTATTGAGTCTGATGTATTCATCATCGTCGGATGTAGGACGAAAGTTAGCCCTTTTATTAGATAGAGTTAAAGCTTTGGGCCTTAGGGCGAAATCATATTTGTAATCCTCTTATATATAAAGATATTCTTTTTCTAAATAAAATTTTCTAAATGAAGTTGAACCAGAATCGATATTCTTTTTGCATTCATGCATTTGCATCTCATAACATTTCATCACATCATTTGCATTCAAAGTTATAGAAAGACCCTGATTAGTTAAAGTTTACTTTCCGAGAGGTAGAAAAGAGAGGTAGAAAAGAAAATGAAATCATACATTCTTACTAACTTTCGTACTAAAACTAAGAACATGGATCAAAGGTTTGAGCAATTGCAAAAGATATGCAAGATCAAATGCAAGAGCGATTGGCCAAAATCTGAGAATGAAATGAGGGAGCAGATGCTAGAGGCTCAGAGAAACATGATGGTTGAAATGGCTCAGCTGCTAAGAGCCACTGATAAAGGAAAAGCTCCCATGGTGATCACTGAAGAGGATAATGAAGGTCCTCCTCCGGGTTTTACTCCGCTTCATGTGCCCCTACAAACCGAGGCACCTCCTAGAAGGCTATCTGTCATAGTAAGGCCTCAATATGGGCCAGCGGATGCTAGAATCCCCATAAATTTCCCATCTGGGTTGGGAAATAATTTGGGTGATAGCTCGATCAACCTTATTACTCCTGATCTGGATTTAATGGAGAAGGAAAGAATGGCCACTGAATCCTCAAAATAATTGGAAGATCATTGCAGGTGGTTAGAGGAGAAGTTTAGGGTTTTAGAAGGCGTTGGCAATCATCATGGGATTGATGCCAAAGACTTAAGTTTGGTTCCAAATTTGGTGCTTCCTCATAAATTTAAGATGTCAGAGTTTGAAAAGTACAATGGGACTACTTGCCCAGAGGCACACATAACAATGTTTTGTAGAAGAATGACTGGTTATGTGAACAATGATCAACTATTGATCCACTGTTTTCAAGACAGCCTAGTGGGAGCGGCGGCTAGGTGGTACAATCAGTTGAGCCGTGCAAGAATCAGTTCATGGAGAGATCTTGCACAGGCTTTCATGCAACAGTATAACCATGTGATTAATATGACGCCAGATAGGATCACACTTCAAAACATGGAGAAAAAACCTAATGAAAGTTTTAGGCAATATGCACAACGATGGAGGGAGGTGGCAATGCAAGTACAACCACCATTGTTAGAAAAGAAAACCACCATGTTATTTATTAATACTTTGAAGGCGTCATTCATCACACATATGATTGGAAGTACCACAAAAGGTTTCGCGGATATAGTTATGGCGGGTGAGATGATTGAGAATGCCGTGAGAGGCAGTAAAATCAAGGGGGAAGTGGCTAAAAGATCAGCCCCAAGGAGAAAGGACAATGAGGTGAATAGTCTCAACTCGAGGGCAATCACAGTTGGTCAACCCAAAGTAGCTATGGTCGAACAACAAAATACCCAAAGATAGGAATCAGGCATAAGACAGAATTCAGAAAGAATGCAATTTACGCCTATCCCTATGACGTATAGTGAGCTCTATCAAAGCTTGTATGATGCACATGCCATTGCTCCATTTCACTTGAAACCACTACAGCCACCGTACCCCAGATGGTATGATGGAAATGCTAAGCGCGAATATCATGCGGGAATACCGGGGCATTCGATCGAAAATTGCACAGGATTTAAGAAGGCCGTGGAGAGGCTTATCAAGATGGGGGTTGTGAAATTCGACAGTACCCCTAATGCCAAAAATCCGTTACCGGATCATGGCAATAAATGAGTGAATGCCATTGATGAAACAAAGAAAAGAAAAATCAAGGAAGACATTGCTGAGGTGAAGACACCTATGAAGGTAATATGGGAGGAGATGGTGAAGAGAGGTATACTGACCTCTAGAAAAGGAGGAGAAGGAATAGAGAACCATTGTGAGTTCCATGGGGAAGTAGGTCATGTGATCCAAAATTGTGAAGAGTTCAAGGTCATGGTACAAGGCCTTATAGTTAACAAAGAGTTGCAGGTTTCTGAGGGTAGTTCTTATGAAGGACAAATATGTGTACTGGAGAATGAACGACAAAGAACCAGCCAACCGAGAATTATTATTTCCTTTCTAGGGAATAATGAGGAGGGGTCGCAAACTAGGCCCAAAATAGTCATCTATAAACCCAATCCTTTCCCTTATAAGGATGACAGGAGGGTGCCATGGAGCTATGACTGCAATATAACAATACCTGAGGGGGAGAGTATAGCTAGCGCGTCCAGGGGCATTCAAAATGAAGGTTCTCATACACGAAGTGGGAAACGTTATGACGGGGGGAATATCAGAGTAGAGCCCGCAAAGACGAAAGATGTCAAGGCTGAAAGGGAAAAGGAAACTGAAGTACTCATCAATGAGCAGGTAAAGAAGGAAGAGGCTAAGGGGTTTCTAAAATTCCTGAAACATAGCGAGTATAGCGTGGTCGAGCAGTTGCGCAAGTAGCCGGCGCGTATATCAGTGTTAGCCCTACTCTTGAGCTTTGAAGTGCATCGAGATGCGTTGTTAAAGGTGCTTAACGAAACATATGTTACCCATGACATATCCGTTAACAAGCTAGACCGGTTAGTAAACAACATCAGTGCTGACAATTTCATTTATTTTAACGATGATGAAATTCCACCTGGGAGCATAGGGTTAACCAAAGCCCTACACATCACTACTCGGTGCAAAGGATACACACTTTCAAGTGTACTCGTGGATAATGGGTCTGCTTTGAACGTCCTGCTGCTATCCACCTTGAACAGATTACCCATTGACAGTTTGCATATGAAAACGTGTCATAATGTGGTAAGAGCATTTGATGGAATTGAAAGAAAAGTAATGGGGCGAATCGACATCCCTTTGGAGATTAGGCCGAATACGTATGAAGTTGATTTCATAGTGATTGATATCAAGCCCTCCTACAATTGTTTATTGGGGAGACCATGGATACACTCGGCAAGAGTAGTGTCCTCTTCATTGCACCAAAAATTAAAGTTAGTGATGGATGGTCGCTTAATAACCATTAATGTGGAAGAGGACATCATAGCGGCAGTTACCAGCAAGGCCCCTTATGTTGAGGCAAATGAAGAGGCTATTGAATGTTCTTTCCACTCTTTAGAGGTCATCAATGCCACCTTTATTTTGGAGGGAAGCAAAGTGCCGATACCCAAA
This sequence comes from Gossypium arboreum, assembly GCF_025698485.1. Classification (NCBI taxonomy): domain Eukaryota; kingdom Viridiplantae; phylum Streptophyta; class Magnoliopsida; order Malvales; family Malvaceae; genus Gossypium; species Gossypium arboreum. The sequence continues at coordinate 137,957,273 of NC_069075.1, forward strand.
ATGTCTGGAGCCACGAAGATGGCCCTACAAATGATAATGGGGAAAGGAGCATTACCGGGAAAAGGGCTAGGAAGACAGTTGCAATGAGAGGTTCAAATCCCAAAACTGATTGAGAAGAAGGACCGCTTTGGCTTAAGCTTCAAGCCAGACCACAAGCACAAGAGGCAAGAAATAGAGAAGCGCCAAGCGAGAAGAAAGGCGCGTTTGAATGGAAGAAAAGTGGAGTGAGAACCGATGACATTCCCACCTATATCCAAATCCTTCAAATCAGGAGGACTGCTGATAAAGGAAAGTCATCAAGTTAATGCTATGCACAATGAAGGATCGGAGCAAGGAAGCCTCGAGGGCATTCGCCCTTACGAACCAGGGAGCTCTCTGAATAATTGGACTGCGGAAAACCTTCCTGTAGTCTTTAGGAATTTTTCAGAGTAATTCTCAAAACATGTCTGTTACTCTAGGGCCTACGAGTAGTAAGATTATATTCATGAAATAGGCTTATGTTCATCTATAATTATTTAAATAAAACAAAACTTTTTATTAATTTAAACGAGTATCGTTCTATTTTTATCGACCAATATTCCTTCAAATTCTAGTAATTCTTATTCTTTTATTCATAGTACATAAACAATCATTCTTTGATTCATTCATTCTTTGTATATTCTTTCATACCCCCACAGGTCCCTAGATATCAATGATATGAGCGCTGATACTACAGCTCCTAATTTCTCTAGCGAGCAAGACATGTGTTTAGAGGAACCTCAGGATTTTGAAAATGTTTAGGATTGTGACGTATCTCTCGATCTGTTAAGAATGGTTAAGTAGGAGGAGAAACAAATCATGCCACATGAGAAAGAGGCAATAGAGAATATAGCCCTAGAGGAAGGGAAGGAGTTGAAAATCGGAACCCTAATTGGCGTGGACACAAGGCATGGTCTGATTGAGTTGCTTCAAGAGTTCAAGGATATCTTCGCCTGGTCATATCAGGATATGCCTGGATTGAGTACTGACATTGTGGTACATCGTCTTACGATAAAACAAGATTGTAAGCCAGTCCAACAGAAGTTGCGAAGAATAAGGCCAGATATCGTTTTGAATATAAAGGATGAAGTCAAGAAACAGTTTGATGCAGGATTCTTGCAAGAAGTGAAGTACTCCGAATGGGTAGCTAACATTGTGCCAGTCCTCAAGAAGGATGGAAAAGTACGAATGTGTGTTGATTACAGACACTTGAACAAAGCAAGCCCAAAAGATAATTTTCCTTTACCCCACATTGACACTTTAGTAGATAACGCAGCGGGATATTCATTGTTCTCCTTTATGGATGGTTTCTCAGGATACAACCAGATAAAGATGCATCCAGAGGACATGGATAAAACCACCTTTATAACCTTGTGGGGCACCTTTTGCTATAAAGTAATGCCATTTGGACTAAAAAATACAGGGGCAACGTACCAAAGGGCCATGGTGAACTTGTTCCACGACATGATGCATAAGGATATTGAGGTATACGTCGATGATATGATTGCCAAGTCCCGTACGGAAAAAGAGCATATTGAGGTCTTGAGAAGATTGTTTGTAAGGTTGAGAAAATTTCAGTTGAAGCTCAATCCAACAAAGTGTACCTTTGGAGCCAGATCCAGAAAGTTGTTAGGCTTCGTAGTCAGTGAAAAAGGAATTGAAGTCGACTTAGACAAGGTCAGAGCCATACGAGAATTACCTCCACCACGTACTCAAAAAGAAGTTCGAGGATTACTAGGAAGGTTGAATTACATTGCTCGGTTCATTTCACAACTAACCGAGAAATGTGATCCTATCTTTCGCCTCCTCAGAAAACACAATCAAGGTATTTGGGATGGGGAATGCCAGAATGCTTTTGAAAAGGTCAAGCAGTATTTGTTGAATGCTCCGGTATTATCTCCACCCAGCCCAGATAAACTATTAATACTGTACTTATCAGTGTTTAGTAATTCTATGGGATGTGTGCTTGGCCAGCATGATGAGTCAGGGAAAAAAGAGAAGGCAATTTATTATCTCAGTAAGAAGTTCACTGACTGTGAGATGAGATATTCACCAATCGAAAAGTTGTGTTGTGCTGTTGATTTGGACAACTCGGAGATTAAGACAAGACATGCTATACCATACCACTTGGCTCATCTCAAAACTTGATCCATTGAAATACATGATGGAGTCAACAGCTCTAAATGGGAGAATGGCGAGATGGCAAATTTTACTTTCAGAGTTTGATATAGTCCACATAAGTCAGAAGGCTATAAAAGGAAGTGCGGTAGCAGACTTCTTGGCTAGTAGGGCTCTAGAGGATTATGAGCCACTAAACTTCGATTTTCCAAATGAGGAGTTGATGTGTATAGCAATGATTGAAAATTCTTCTTGGAGGCTCAATTTTGATGGGGCTTCTAATGCAGTCGGAAATGGAATTGGGGCAGTCTTGGTATCTCCGAATGGCTATCATTATCCTTTTATGTGCAAGTTGGACTTTGATTGCACAAACAATATGGCTGAATATGAAGCATGCATTATGGGACTTCAAGCTGCTATAAAGCGAGGTATAAAAACTCTAGAAGTATATGGGGATTCGGCGTTGGTTGTTTATCAGCTTAGAGGTGAATGGGAGACAAGGGACCCTAAATTGATTAGTTATCGAAAGGTAGTTTTGGGGTTACTTGAGGAATTTGATAGCATCACCTTCAATTATCTCCCACGAGACAAAAATCGATGATGATGCTTTAGCAACCTTGGCCTCAATGATCAAGGCAAATAAAGAAGAAGAAATGAAGCCAATTCAAATGAGTGTTTACGAGGCTCCACTCATTGTTGTAACATTGAGAGGAGGAAATGACAATAACCCCCGGTATCAAGATATATTACGATCGTGAGAGATCGTAAATACCACGAACGAGCCGATGAAAATGACAAACGAACCTTGAGGAGGTTAGCTTGCGACTATGTTTTAGACGGAGATATCCCTGTACAAAAGACTAAAAGACCAAGTACTTTTGAGATGTGCCGATCTTTGTGGAAGCTAAGTTAATTCTAGAAGAAGTTCACGAAGGTGTATGCGGGACGCATGCAAATAGGTTCACGATGGCAAGGCAAATCATGAGGTTTGGCTATTATTGGGCCACTATAGAAGGGGATTGCATCAGTTACACCAAGAAATGCCATAAGTGCCAGATTTATGACGATAAAATTCATGTACCACCTTCACCTTTGTATGTTATGACTTCTCCATGGCCCTTTTCCATGTGGGGCATGGATGTTATTGGACCAATATCATCGAGAGCTTCGAATGAACATCGGTTTATCTTTGTAGTAATTGACTACTTCACAAAATGGGTAGAGGCTGCTTCTTATGCGAATGTTACTAAGTCAGCTGTGAGTCGATTCTTGAAGAAGGAGATCATTTGTCGGTATGGAATGCCTGAGAAGATCATATCCGACAATGCATTGAACCTAAACAACAAAACGATAGCAGAAGTTTGCGACCATTTCAAGATTAAGCATCACAATTCATCCCCCTATCATCCAAAAATGAATGGGGCGGTAGAAACTGCCAACAAGAACATTAAGAAAATAGTGGGGAAGATGACTGAGACCTATAGAGATTGGCATGAGAAGTTACCATTTGCACTCCTGGCCTATCGAACATCTGTCAGAACCTCTACTGGGGCAACTCCATTCTCGTTAGTTTAGGGGATGGAAGCAGTATTACCTATTGAAGTAGAAATACCTTCTTTTCAAATTTTGACAGAAGTAAAGTTAGATGAAGCTGAGTGGGTTCAATCCCGGTATGACCAGTTGAACTTGATTGAAGAAAAGAGGCTAAAAGCCATTCGACATGGTCAGATGTATCAGAAGCGAATGATGCGAGCTTATGACAAGAAAGTTCGACCAAGGGAATTCCATGAGGGAGACCTTGTACTGAAAAAGATCCTTCCTATTCAAAAGGATTTTAGAGGAAAATGGATGCCGAATTGAGAAGGGCCGTATGTTGTGAAGAAAGCTTTCTCCGGTGGTGCATTGATCATAGCAGAAATGGATGGGAAAAGTTTACCTAATCCAGTGAACTCGGACTCAGTTAAAAAATACTTTGTCTAAAGAAGAAGAGAATCTAAGGTGAAAACCCGTAAAGGGCACCTTGAAAAAAAAAATCAAAAACGGAGAGGCCAAGGTGAAAACCCGCAAAAGGCACCTTGTGACCAAAAGGTTTTTCAGTTGAAAACCTGTAAGGACAGCTCAAATTTTGAAGAGTACACAGTGATCTTGTTACAAAGAGCGAAGAATGCTACAAACTGGGGCATCAACAGAGTACTTGGGATCTTTTAAACACATTTTAAACTCAAAAAAGACTTCATGGAGCTAGTGTATAGACACTCAAGCGGTAATATCTGGAGGATCTAACTTCTGTCTTTTATTCTATCTTTAAATTCTATTCCTTCCTAAAGATAGACCTTCAGATTAATTTCCTTTGTATTCTTTCTTCTTAATTCATTCAAATCCAATTATTCTTAAAGATTTATTCATCTTCCATGTTGCATTGAAATAATGATAGATGAACTAAATATGTTTACAAACGAAGTTTTGCGCATTACTCTGAAATTTTTAGACAATACAAGAAACTAAAATAGGACAATTGTTCGAGAAATTCACGTAAGTAAAGGATGAAGGAACTCGAGGAATTTCTTTCATCCAGTCTAAAGGGAAAATGAACAAAATCAATGATTCAATTTTAAGAAAAGATTGTTTTACAAACATCCTCAGCGGATCGTAGCATTGGAGGAAGGGTACAGGCCTACGGGCTGAGAGTGAATGAAGCTTTGAGAAAAGAAAGGCAAATGAAAGAATGAATGATGACGTCTAGGATAAGGGTCATATTCATGACATTTTGCATCATAACATGTTTAATTAGGAACATTTGACTCACTTCAAGCATGGCATCCTAATTATCAAGCATAATCATTCTACAGGATGACGCGCCTTAATCCCTTAGGCAGTAGGGTAATAGGCCGCAGCATAACAGATCTGGCCTTCAGATGTTATACTGAAGCAGATCCAAAATGGTTTGGCATCCTTGTGTTTACAATGAGCAAATCGAAAACATAGCTGATTTGGCTTTCACGTGATTACGAGAAAGCAAATCTAAGATGATTTGTCATCTCTGTATCGTCAGAGAACGAATCGAAGTTTGGCATCTTCACTTTGAAGGAGAGCAGACACATAGTAGATCTCGCCTTCAGATGATTTCACTGAAGCAGATCCAAGATGGTTTGGCATCCTTGTGTTTACAAGGAACAAATCGAAGACATAGCTGATTTGGCTTTCACGTGATTACGAGAAAGCAAATCTAAGATGATTTGTTGTCTCTGTATCGTCAGAGAATGAATCAAAGTTTGGCATCTTCACTTTGATGGAGAGCAGACACATAGCAGATCTCGCCTTCAGATGATTTCACTCAAGCAGATCCAAGATGGTTTGGCATTCTTGTGTTTACAAGGAACAAATCGAAGACATAGCTGATTTGGCTTTCACGTGATTACGAGAAAGCAAATCTAAGATGATTTGTCGTCTCTGTATCGTCAGAGAACGAATCGAAGTTTGGCATCTTCACTTTGATGGAGAGCAGACACATAGCAGATCTCACCTTCGGATGTTTATGCTGAAGCGGATCCAAAATGGTTTGGCATCCTTATGCTTACAAGGAGCAAATCGAATCATAGTTGATTTGGCTTTCACGTGCTTACGTTAAAGCAAATCTAAGATGATTTGGCATCTCTATATTGTTAGGGAACAAATCGAAGAAATAGATTTGGCGTCTCTGTAGTAGACGGATGGCAGATCAAAGATAGCAGATATCGCCTTCCTAAGTTACAATGAAGCAGATCGAAGATTTCAGCATGGCATCCCTGTGCTTATAGGGAACAAGTTGAAGATAGCAGATTTGGCATCCCTGTGCTTATAGGAAACAGATCGAAGATAGCAGATCTGACATTCCTGTGCTTAGAGTGAAGAAGATCGAAGATTTCGCATGGCATCCCTGTTCTTATAGGGAACAAGTTGAAAACAGCAGATTTGGCATCCTTGTGCTTATAGGGAACAGATCGAAGATAGCAGATCTGACATTCCTGTGCTTACAGTAAAGCAGATCGAAGATTTCAGCATGGCATCCTTGTGCTTATAGGGAACAAGTTGAAAAACAGCAGATTTGGCATCCCTGTGCTTATAGGGAACAGATCGAAGATAGCAGATCTGACATTCCTGTGCTTACAGTAAAGTAGATCGAAGATTTCAGCATGGCATCCCTGTGCTTATAGGGAACAAGTTGAAAAACAGCAGATTTGGCATCCCTATGCTTATAGGGAACAGATCGAAGATAGCAGATTTGGCATCCCTGTGTTTATAGGGAACAGATCGAAGAAGCAGATCGAAGAACTCAAAACTCGGCAGGCCCGAGCAAAATTGAGTTTTTTTAGTCTTTGCTCTATTCCTGTTAACACAACAATGAGCAAAGAGGGGCAGCTGTAGAACCCATATTTTGCCCGGGCCTTAAAATAAATAAACTAAATTTTGAAAAAAAAATAAAGAAAAAAATCAAAATGCCCATTAAAAGTCCATTTACAAACAAAGCTACCAACCCAATTACAACCCAAAAATTAAAACCTAAAAGAAGCCCAAAAGCTTAGAAACCCTAGCCCACAACCTATTTTCAGAAATTAGAAACCCTAGCCGCAAGCCTCAACCACCCACTTCCAACCACTACCAAGTGGCACATGCCTCCACCACCGTTTTCCTGCCATACAAGAAGAAGAAAAGATAACAAATATATATAACAAAGTTTGTAAATGGCTATAAAAGCTATACTAGAACCGATTGTAAAGGGGGGATCGATGGTATTTTGAGGAAGAATCGATTGTATTTTGGGAAGAGAAGAGATTGTATTAGAGGGGGTTGTATTACAGAGACTTTTGGGAGAAATCAAAAGGAGAAAACAAGTTCAAAAGGTGTTTGTCCTTATTTTTATTTTTTTGATCTTCTTTCTATTCGTTCATTTTATCTATTTTACAAATATTTTAACAAAGAAAAACTTGTAAAAATATAAAAAAAAGGAAAGAGGAAGGATCTTACCGGTGTTCGCTTTTCCAACATCGTGATTTATCGAGGAAGCCACCGCCGAGGATCGGTGGCCAAAAACCGAATGGATTCTTGAGTTCTAGGGTGCTTCTCATTAATTTTTGAAGGTTTTTGGGTCATTTTAACCCCAAATCCGGGCTCTACTCGAGAAGAGAAGCGAAAAAGGGCCTCGAAAGATTTTTCGGTCACCATGGACAGCACCGCCGCCATCGGTGGCCGATGACTGGCGTGACGGTTGATGGCCGATCCGATGACCGGAGGAGGGGAAGGGTTGAGAGAGTTGAGAGCCTTCTCTCTATTTTGAAAAATGAATGTAGGGTGGTAATGTGGTGTTTTAACTCTTTTTTTTGTTGTTTTTTTTCTTAAAAGAAAAGGTTTTTTTATGATAAAAAAAAGAGAAAATAAAGTATGGTTTTAATTAATAATAAAAACAAAATAGTATGGGGGAATGGTTTTAATTAATAATAAAAACAAAATAGTATGGGGAATAGTTTTAATTAATAATAAAACAAAATAATATGGGGGAGTAGTTTTAATTAATAATAAAACAAAGTAGCATGGGGGGAGTGGAATCAACTTTTTGCTTGGGACCATGCATGTTACCTTTAATTGGGTAATTTGTGCAATTGGTCCCCTCCTTTGTGCTAGCCTTCAATCGTGCTATATTTAAGTTTTATATTATTTTAAATTGGCCTGCAATTGTGTGCTATTTCAATTTGCCCCTTTATGCGGTATTTTAAGATTTGGGGCATTTTAATTTTAGATCTCGGACATTTATACGCAATTAATTTTAGCCCAAAATTGCTTTCAATAATTTGTTTTACTTGTAAGTTATCTCTTGGATTTTGTTTCTTTTCTCAATTAAGTTTCAGTTATTCTTTTTAGAATAAACATGTTTCTACATATTATTTTGATTTCATACTTTTGTAATTATTATTTTCTCTTTTCTTTTTTTTTCACGTGCATACTGCTTATATGAAATACCTTTATATTATTATTACTACTATATGTATATATTTATAATATTACTAATAGTTTATTTTTACATTATTATGTATATACCATGTAAATATTTTAATATTATATTATGTATACATTATATATATATATATATATATATATATATATATATTTTAATATTGTATTTTATTGTTTTGCATATGCCCTAATATTATATCGTTTATATATTTTTTTTATTTCCCATATTATCTTACTTTATATATTTTTTAACTATATCATGTATATGCTACTACTATATATCAATTTATGTAGTATTATTAATAGTTGTTTCTAATAGTATGATTATTTCTCATATGTATATATTATGTATTTACCTTCAATATTATATATCGTATATTTCTAATACTATTACGTTATTACTACTATTACACTATTATTATATTTTTACCCATTAATCTTTAAATACACTTGTTTTACCTTTTACTCTTCACTAACTATATATATTGTTTACTTATCTATATATTCACATACATATATATAATTTCACACATCATTCCAAAATTTTTATTTGTATTATTACTATTAATATTATTATTATCTTCACTATACTATCATTCTTTAGTCTTACATTGTAACACCCCGAATTTGGGCCTAGAAGTATTGGGCCTTGAGTGGGGGTCCGTAAGGAGGTTGTATATAGGTATTTAATTGTGCAATGAAATGAAACAATTAAATGTTTGCTATTAGTGGTTAATGGCTTTGAGAAGTGTTGGAGAAATCTTGGGTTCAAACTTGGGCTTTAGCAAAATTTTGGTATTAAGTGAAAAAACCTGGATACTTGGATGAGGGTTTTAAATTATTGTGTTAAATAAATGACACAAGGAAGCTTGTAGTCTAGTGGTTGTGGTGTCATTAAGGTTGTATGGGAGCCTGGGTTCAAGCCTTGGCTCTTGCAATTTATTTTGTTTTTTTTAAAGGAACCGGACTTTGGCCTTTAGACCTTATAATTAATTGGGGATAAAATATGACACAAAAAGCCTTGTGGCTTAGTGGCAAGTAGCGTGTGGAGCATTTAAGGGGAGGCATAGGTTGAATCCCATGGCAAGCAAAGAGCATTTATTTTGCTAACAGGTGCAAGAGTTGGTGTTGAATTTAAACTCTAATGTTGGAGGATCCCACATCGAAGCTAATATAAGAGTGGTTGTGAAGTCGGCTTTAAATAGAGGGAACCATGAAGAGAGTAAATGTAGGGGTGAGCATTCGATCGAATCGAATCGAATCGAATAGAAAATTTTCGAGTTAATCGAGTTTTCGAATCTTATTTTATCATCCTAACTTTATTTGAAATTTTCTCGAATCGAGTCGAGTGAGATGTAATTCGAATCGAATCGAATCGAATATATTTGTTCGAGTTAAGTTTAAAAAAAATGACTCTAGCATTATTTATTTTTATGTAATTTTTCAAAAAAATAATTTTCTTTAAAGTTTTTAAACATGAACATACAACAAAAAATTAAAGTAAATAAGTGAATAAATACAAGCAACACAACATTAACCTAAATAAACAACATTAGTCCAAAAAAACAACAAAAAAAATACAACAAGATTATAATAAAAAACATAAGTAAAAGTCAAAGTAAACAATATAAGTTGAAGTAAACAACAACATTATAATAAAAAAACATGAGCAAAAGTTTAAAATACAATAGAAACCTACACCACTCAAAAAAAAAAAAAGAATACAACAAAAGTTCAATTAACCAACAACAATAACAAACCAAACCAAACTAATAACAATAACACATCAGTTCAAAAACCATTATAGAATAGTTTAAGTTTCTTCATGAGTCCAAATAAAAAACAAAAACAATACAACAACATTGTAATAAAAAAACATAAGTAAAAGTCTAAAATACAATAAAACCTACACGGTCCAAAAAAAGAACACAACAAAAGCTCAATTATCCAACAACAATAACAAACCAAACCAAACTAACATCAGTTCAAAAACCATTATAGAATGGTTTAACTTCTTTCTTGTGCTTCAATCACTGTTGATAATCTTGAAACATCTAGTAAAAGTATTGATTGAGTTAGTTAAATGATAAAAAATGTTTGCAAAAATAAATTAAATAAACACTTAACTTTATAAACTAATGTTAAGTGTATTACCTTCTTGATCTTGAAGTATTTTGAATAAATCTAGCAAATTTAAAAACAAAAGTGTTAGTTAAATTATGGGAATGCTTACTAATATAAATAATACAAAAGCTTATTTTATAAATTAAAATTTTTATATTACCGTCTTCCATGATTTGAAGTTCATCAACATAATCTTCAAGATTGATGGCATCACTAGATTTCAAGCCAATCTTGTGTGCAAACTAAAGCCTCGACCATGAGAGGAGTTAGAGAACTTCTAAAACTATCGAGAACACGCCCACCCGTGCTAAATGCACTTTCCGAGGCAATCTGTTGAGATAGGAATAGCAAAAATATCTCGAGCCATTTGTGCAAGAATAGGGAACCTAGGGCTGTTCATTTTCCACCACAATAGTAAATCAAATGAACTTGAATTGTTTACTTCTTCATCTTCACCCAAATATCTATCCAACTCAGATTTGCTTTCTAATCCAACTTGTTTCTTCTTCTTAAGGTATTTTTGTTTGGCCAAGCCCGTTTTCATTTCGATCGATCTATTTCCATTGAACGCAAAGATTAGTCAAAGAACTAGATCTACCTTCAAACAATTCAATTCTCCCAAAGATTAGAAGAATACTCATTGAACAAGCAATGCAATTCTTTATCAATCATTTTATAATGTCATTAGCGACATTAGGAAAAGCAAGTTGACCCCAAAGTCCAAAAAACTCATTTTACATCGCGGATCAAAGATGACCGCCAAGTAAACTAGCATGTTGATCTTGTTTCCTTCACCCCAATACTTATTATATTTCTCTCTCATTTTGGAAGTCATAGAAATTATTTCTAGATCTCCACAATCTTGCCACCCATCAAAAAGACAATGCACATCCGTCAATACTTCAAAAAGTGAATGAGAGGTAACATGCAAAGATCCGGACACCTTCAATGTAAGATGATAAAAAGGCTCCAATACTTTTATAACTCTTCGAACAATTTCCCAATCATCAAATGTAGGAACTCCATCTCCAAAGAAGAAGATCAAGAAAAAATTATGGTCATCACGTACATATGATTCAAATGCACGCTCATATTTTTCAGCCACCTTTAACATCATATATGTTGAGTTCCATCTAGTAGGCACATCTAAACACAATTGAGCCTTACTATCTATCATTTCTTCTTTTACCCGTTGGTTGAATTTTGTCAACCTTGATGGTGATGCTCTTATATACCTCACAGCACCTCTAACTCGATCCACGATACGAAGCATCCTTAATACCATATTGCACAATGAGATTAAGAATGTGTGCAACACATCTCATATGAATAAATTTTCCATTTACAATGAAGCATTTCGATGATTGAATTTCTTTCTCAAATATTCAATGGCAACACTATTGGCGGATGCATTATCAACCGTAATAGTGAAGACCCTCTCAATCCCCAATCTGAAGACATTTTTCAATGGCTTGACCTATGCTTTCACCTCTATGAGCGGATATTGGGCAAAATTTATAATCCTTTTTGCAACCTCCACTCATCATCCACCCAATGTGTTGTTAAAACCATATAAGATATCCTCTCGCAATGAAGTCCAAGTGTCGTAGTCAAACAAACTCTACTTATATCTTTTTCAAAATAGTTCTTCATCACACTCTTCATGGAGTTAAATAAATCAAGACAATCCTTCTAATTGTCCAACGAGATGGAAGACTAAACCGTAGGCGTGCTATAGAAAGAAAGTATTTGAAACCCTCTCCTCTACAAATTTAAAAGGTAGTTCATCCACAATTATCATACGAACTAATGCTTTTCTAATAGCATCTTTATCAAACACCCAAGTTGATAAATCTGTTGTTTCTTGGCTAACCTTCACAAATGCTAATTCGATTGCTTGGATTAGAAGTATTACCTCGAGGTCTTTTTAGGCATGTTTTCAAATGGTTATTCAAATTCGTTGTAGAACCCAAGTTGATTCCATGGTGTAAGTAACATCACATGTATTGCACCTTGCTCTCTTCTCCCCTCTTTAGTCACAAATTTGGTGAAATGGTTCCAACAAGATGCTCTTGGAGTAATCTTTTTTGAACATTTTCATTGGTTGTTGTTTGATCATCTTTACTTGGGGAAGAATTTTGTGAACTTTGAGTTGAACCATCTCGCTTTGAATCACTCATCTACAAGTAAATATTTGTTGCAATCACTAACCATGACCAATAATTAATTTAAAATCAAACCTAATAAATCGGTTAAATTAAAAATTAATTAATATAATAGTACAAAAGCATGTTTCTTGGTATTCTTGCAAATAAACAAAACAATCCAAAAGCCATGGCTTATTTAAAGTATTCATAGTCGTGATATCATAGAAATTTTGCTTTGGAAATCATTGCTAGTGGATACTAATGAAAATAGATGTACATTAAGTGCCAATTAACCAAAAATAGATGTTCATAAAATAAATGTACAGATGGATAAATAAACATTAATGTCAGTAGTTTTTCTTCTTCAATTATTGAAGAAAAATTAGTTAATTCATAAGGATAAAAATCATACAAAAATCTAATAATTACAACTTGAACTAGTAATACAAACTTAATTAACTAAGTTTTAAAAAAATCTTATAAATTAGTAAACCCTAGGAAATAAATAACATTTAATAACAAATTAAATTTATAACAATCGAGATGGAACAAAGTCTTCAATAATTTAACCATTGAATCAAAACAAAGTCTTCAATAATTCAAAAATGTTTCAAGAGTCAAGACAAACCTTAAAGATGCAAAACTTGAGCTTAAAATGGAAAAGAACAAAGTACCTCGGTCATTACTCGGAAGGAACAAAGAACTCGATTTGGAGGTAAAAATTTTAATTTGAAGGTTGAAATAAACTAAAGAAGAAGAAGGATTTTAATTTTAAGATTTTTTTAGCAAAACAGTAAGGTTTCGTCTTTCGAGAAATGGGGGTAAGGGTTTCGTTGAAATGGGGGTAAGGGGTTTGAATAACAGTGTTTAATTTTATGGTTTTGTGAAAAACAAAGTCCTGGAGAGAATAAGAAAATTAATTGGATTTGGTCATTGGAGATGGCATGGGGCTTGGGGTTTGAATTGATTTGGGGAGGAATTGGGTTTGGGTTTTAGGAAAATAAAGTTTTGGGCAAGCGGGCTTGGGGTTGGGGTGAGGAAAATGGGATAAAATAAAATATTTGGGCTTAGGGGTAATTGGGTTTGGTAATTAGTAAAAGTTTAAAATTTAAAAATTTAAAAATATAGTTTATATTCGGTTTATTGAATTATTCGAGTTATTCAATTCGAGAATTCAACTCGACTCAATTGAAATTGAAAAAAAATTGAGTTGATTCGATTAATTGATTAACTCGATTAACTCGATTCGAATAATTCGAAATTCGAATTTTTTTTCGATTTTTTCGAATCGAATCGAGTTTTGCTCACCCCTAAGTAAATGTACCTTTCTTGGCTGATCCCTTTCGCTGTATGGCGTGCTCGTTTGGGTTGGGCGTCGGCTAAGAGTGCTCGGAGCGTGGATTAACTCCAGTCTCCTATCAGGTGTGTATTTATCACTACTCTTGTTGTTGGATGGCTACTTCGGGCCGAAAAGGGCCATGTGGGCCCAATGGGCCTACAGGCCCAATTGGATAAGTTGTTCGATTGTGTAGTAAATATTGGACTAGGCTAGGTGAATCGCATATCTGTGGCTAGGTTTGGGCTAAAAGGGTCACACGAGCATGTGGGCCCATTTGGGCCGAGAATAGGCTTTAGGCCCATTCGTATTGTTATCCATGTTTAGAATACTTTAGTTTACCAATTCTTTGAAATGCCTCGACTTGTAAAATTACCAAAGTACTCTCGATTTACGTAATTACTGTTTTACCCTCGGTTCTGTAATTACTATTTTACCCTAGATTTATAGAATTACCGTTTTACCCTCAATTTACAGAATTATTGTTTTACCCTTGATTTACAGAATTACTGTTTTACCCTTGATTTATAGAATTACCGTTTTACCCTCGATTTATAAAATTACCGTTTTACCCCTAATTTACATAATTACCGTTTTACCCCTGATTTACATAATTATCGTTTTACCCTCGACTTACAAAATTACCGTTTTACCCTCGATTTACAGAATTACCGTTTTACCCTCGATTTATAGAATTACTATTTTACCCTTGATTTACAGAATTACTATTTTACCCTCGATTTACAAAATTACCGAAATACCCTCAATTTGTAAAATTACCAAAATACCCCTGATTTACAAAGTTACAGAAATACCCTTGACTTTTTAAAAATTATAGAAGTACCATTGGTTTACAAAATTACTGAAATACCTTTGGTTTGTTGATTTACCAAAACACCCTTGTAGGATGAAATGACTAAAATACCCTAAAAGGTAAAAAGACCGTAAAGCCCCAGAGGATAAAGTGACCGTAATACCTCGTATGGTAAAATGACGAATATGCCCTTATGTTCCGTATGGTGATGTGCTTAGGATTTACATATATTGATATTGGATTAGTTAAGTTTGAGTGACGGTGGTGGTTATCGTAGGCGATTGATTTTGGAAACGTTTCAACTTCAACCCGTAATGTGTGTACTAACCTCGTAATAGCTTAGATTAATATTTCGAAAAGTCAAAGCTTCATATTTTAGTGATTCGGGAATTAATATTTAGATCTATTTTCTCACGACGTTTAAGTTGGATTCACAACGGATATGGGGTAGGAAGGTATTTGGAACGTTCTTCAATGAGTAGATCTCTTGGTAAGTATTGAACCTTCTTTCCATTTGTATCTTGTGGTTTAAGAAAAGTGAAAACCCTCGTCGACTAAGGCTAAAAGGGTTTTTGGTGTTATTTGGTTTGTTGGTGATAGTGAGGATTAAAGGCTAGCGATCGAGGAGTGTGTGAAAAGCTTGGATCATCGGAGTGACTAAATCTAGTCATCAACTTCGCAAAGGTATGAACCCAAGGGCCATTGTGGATGGTGGTAGAATGTGTAAGTGATGATAATAGGTAGTTTTCGATTTGGTTTAATAATAACATGGTCTAATCTATAAGTGGTTGATTATAGGAGAAATCGCATAGGAGATCTCGTCAAGGAATATCGCAAATCGTGTGTAACGAACCCTTTTCATAGCTTAAAGCGATAAAATGTCGAAAAGCGAAATGCCAAATTCGGCATTTCGAGGACGTGTGAGCAATTAACGCTCACTAGTTAGTTAGAATCGATGAGATGATGATTGGGAACGATGGAAAGCGGTAAGAATGTGATTTTTGGCGTTCTTGGTAAGTTAGGCCTCGGTAGAAGTGGGGCCCATTGGGCTTTCGGGCCCATTTGGGTAAAATTGGTAGAAAACGAAATATGTTAAATTGCATGTTAAGACTATTATCATTGTTATGGATATAGGCTAAATGGGCCTAGATGACAAAATCAGCTGAGTAGGGCCCATCAGGGGTTTTTTGGCCCAATAACTCGTTTTCGCTAAAAGTGGGCCAGAATCACTGTATGCACCCATGAATTGTTTGTAACCGTTAATGAACATGGAAACCCTAATTTTTGGTAAAATTACAATATTACCCTTATAATATGAAAATGACCGTTTTGCCCCTAGATAAAAATAACCATTATACCCCTAAGGTTTATATATGAACTTAACGCATGGGATTTTGATAAACATGATATGTATGATATGCACATGATATGTATGATATGCACATGATATGTATGATATACACATGACATGTATGATATGCACATGATATGTATGATATGCACACGAGATGTTCATAAATGCATTGGGTTGGGGTTTTTATATGAATGGAGGAAGTGAAAAAGGGCTTATGCCCCAGTTATTAAAGGGCTTATGCCCTAGTTATTAAAGGGCTTATGCCCCAGTTATCAAAAGGGCTTACGCCCCAGTTATCAAAAGGGCTTACGCATGGAGTTATCAAAAGGCTTACGCCCAGTTATTAAAGGGCTTATGCCCCGTTATAAAAAGGGCTTTTGCCCTAGTTATTAAAAGAGGCTAGGCCTCGGTTATATATAAAAAGACTAAGCCGCCGGTGGAGAGTTATGGCGGGGTGGGTCGAGTTAATCCCCACATGGTGTGTTGGTTGGTACGGTGGAGAGTAGCGGATGGTGGGTTGAGTAGTCTCCCGGATGGGTTTGCATTCTTTCATTGACATTATATGTGATATTGAAATGGGCCTATGGGCCATAATTTCATCGTAAAGGCTTCGGCCCAGTAATATGAAATATGAAAAGGCTTTGGCCCAGTGTTATGAATTATGAAATATGAAAAGGGCTATGGCTCAGTACATGTATGAGATTGGTTTTGGGCTTAGACCCAACAGGCTATTATTGTTTTGGGCTCTGAAAGGGGCTTGTTGCACACTGAGTTTCCAAACTCACCCCCCTTTCCTTAATCTTGCAGGTGAGCTTAGATGTGGGGACTTGGGCCGGAGGGGATTCAGAGTGGCCACGGTGATTGTCTTTGGACTTTTAAATAAGCGTTGGTTTTCTTTAAATTTCCTTTAAATATTATTTATTTTTGGGTTGTAATAAGGCCATTTTAACTTTCCTTTTATTTCTTTTCGGGGTTACTTTAATCTTAATAACTTTAAACCTGGTTGATAATTATTCAAATGGGCTAGACTTAGGACGTGTTTTCAAAATGATACTTGTTTTCAAAATATCTCAACACCACGATTAATCGATTTATCAAAGACGTCCACTTAAACAAATTTAAACTCGATATGACAAAGTGTGGCTATGGTTGTGGGTATGTCTAGGATTGGATCCAATTAAAGAGTTTGGTACTTAGCGACCTTCATGGCTCACCTCCTTTATCTCGGATACCACGGTGCCCGGCTTCCATACACTTTGTTAACTCAACAAAATATATGGTTTTAAAACACTAAAAACGGAACGTGGGTTTTCAACTCCAATGTGGCACGCCGATTCGGCCATAACGTCTGGCCGGGTTTGGGGTGTTACATTTAGTGGTATCGAGCTAAGTTGCAACAACTCGGTACGTGGATCGGGTCCGAAAATTTTTCAAAATTTAGGCCTAAGAAGGGTATTTTGGAAATGGTTTTGAAAAGTTCATTTTAAAGATGTTTTATGAGTATATATGTTAAAATGGTCCAAGTTTTTCTGTTTTAAATTAAGAGTTTCAAAATAAAGGGTGTTTTCAAATCAAAGTTTTTTTTTTTTCGGTGATCAAAAACATAGTTTTCGAGTTTTAAATGGATTGAGAAAGAAGTGGCGCACTGAATCCCCGACACCAAGTCTGAGGTATTTCGTTCCTCGTATTATAATTGTATTAAGATATTCTTGTAGATAGAATGAGACCATATCATGACATTATAACTAGGGCAACCCTAAAACTCTAGAATCTGAGATCGTAGCTAGGCTATGATTACGTGAAAATAGAAACTTTAAAATACTATCTCGCATAAGACATATGAATAAATAGTAAAATTTTTGAGATCTTTGTAGTTAATTGATATGTGTACTAGTAATGTAGAGTATTGATATGGATTCTGAGGGTAAGCAAAGTCTACCAACTTCGGGTTGCGGTAACTCGGAGCTTGGTGCTGAGGCACTGGCCGAGTTAGTAAGGAAAGTGGTAGAGGAAGTATTGGATACCAAAATTAAGGAAATTAGGGAAACGCTTCAAGTAGGGTGCTTGGAGTGTAAGAAAAGGAAGGATTCTAGTTCTTAAAAAACCAAGCCTCGTTCTGTGAAACATGTTAAGGCACGACCAAACTATCCAATCTGTAAAGACTGCAACGGACGTCATCCGGGTGAATGCCATAGGAAGACAGGAGCATGTCTTAGATGTGGGTCCAAGGAGCATCGAGCTCGGGATCGCCAAGTTTATTTTATTTAAATATGTGTTACGAATTGTATGCGTGCTTGATAAATGTTTCTTTACTTTGGTAATTAGATGTTCTGGGTCGTACTAAGAATTATTTTTAATTAGAGTGCATAGTGGAAGCATAGAGGTTTGACTTGAGTAATACGGTTAGTTGATAGTTGGAAATTTCGAGGACGAAATTTCTTTAAGGGGAGTAGAATTGTAACACCCGAATTTGGGCCTGAAGTATTGGGCCTTGAGTGGGGGTCCGTAAGGAGGTTGTATATAGGTATTTAATTGTGCAATGAAATGAAACAATTAAATGTTTGCTATTAGTGGTTAATGGCTTTGAGAAGTGTTGGAGAAATCTTGGGTTCAAACTTGGGCTTTAGCAAAAATTTTGGTATTAAGTGAAAAAACCCGGATGCTTGGATGAGGGTTTTAAATTATTGTGTTAAATAAATGACACAAGGAAGCTTGTAGTCTAGTGGTTGTGGTGTCATTAAGGTTGTATGGGAGCCTGAGTTCAAGCCTTGGCTCTTGCAATTTATTTTGTTTTTTTTAAAGGGAACCGGACTTTGGCCTTTAGACCTTATAATTAATTGGGGATAAAATAGGACACAAAAGCCTTGTGGCTTAGTGGCAAGTAGCGTGTGGAGCATTTAAGGGAGGCATAGGTTGAATCCCATGGCAAGCAAAGAGCATTTATTTTGCTAACAGGGGCGGCAAGAGTTGGTGTTGAATTTAAACTCTAATGTTGGAGGATCCCACATCGAAGCTAATATAAGAGTGGTTGTGAAGTCGGCTTTAAATAGAGGAACCATGAAGAGAGTAAATGTACCTTTCTTGGTCGATCCCTTTCATTGTATGGCGTGCTCGTTTGGGTTGGGCGTCGGCTAAGAGTGCTCGGAGCGTGGATTAACTCCAGTCTCCTATCAGGTGTGTATTTATCACTACTCTTGTTGTTAGATGGCTACTTCGGGCCGAAAAGGGCCATGTGAGCCCAATGGGCCTACGGGCCCAATTGGATAAGTTGTTCGATTGTGTAGTAAATATTGGACTAGGCTAGGTGAATCGCATATCTGTGGCTAGGTTTGGGCTAAAAGGGTCACACGAGCATGTGGGCCCATTTGGGCTGAGAATAGGCTTTAGGCCCATTCGTATTGTTATCCATGTTTAGAATATTTTAGTTTACCAATTACTGAAATGCCCTCGACTTGTAAAATTACCAAAGTACTCTCGATTTACAGAATTACCGTTTTACCCTCAGTTTACAGAATTACTATTTTACCCTAGATTTATAGAATTACCGTTTTACCCTCAGTTTACAGAATTATTGTTTTACCCTTGATTTACAGAATTACTGTTTTACCCTTGATTTATAGAATTACCGTTTTACCCTCGATTTATAAAATTACCGTTTTACCCCTAATTTACATAATTACCGTTTTACCCCTGATTTACATAATTATCGTTTTACCCTCGACTTACAAAATTACCGTTTTACCCTCGATTTACAGAATTACTGTTTTACCTCGATTTATAGAATTACTATTTTACCCTTGATTTACGTAATTACTATTCTACCTCGATTTAAAAATTACCGAAATACCTCAATTTGTAAAATTACCAAAATACCTCGATTTACAAAGTTACGAAATACCCTGACTTTTTAAAATTATAGAAGTACCATTGGTTTACAAAATTCTTGAAATACCTTTGGTTTGTTGATTTACCAAAACACCCTTGTAGGATGAAATGACTAAAATACCCTAAAAGGTAAAAAGACCGTAAAGCCCCTGTGAGGATAAAGTGACCGTAATACCCCGTATGGTAAAATGACGAATATGCCCTTATGTTCCGTATGATGATGTGCTTAGGATTTACATATATTGATATTGGATTAGTTAAGTTTGAGTGATGTGGTGGTTATCGAGGCGATTGATTTTGGAAACGTTTCAACTTCAACCCGTAATGTGTGTACTAACCTCGTAATAGCTTAGATTAATATTTCTTTGAAAAGTCGAAAGCTTCATATTTTAGTGATTCAGAATTAATATTTAGATCTATTTTCACGCACGTTTAAGTTGGATTCACAACGGATATGGGGTAGGAAGGTATTTGGAACGTTCTTCAATGAGTAGATCTCTTGGTAAGTATTGAACCTTCTTTCCATTTGTATCTTGTGGTTTAAGAAAAGTGAAAACCCTCCGTCGACTAAGGCTAAAAGGGTTTTAGTGTTATTTGGTTTGTTGGTGATAGTGAGGATTAAAGGCTAGCGATCGAGGAGTGTGTGAAAAGCTTGGATCATCGGAGTGACTAAATCTAGTCATCAACTTTGGCAAAGGTATGAACCCAAGGGCCATTGTGGATGGTGGCCGAATGTGTAAGTGATGATAATAGGTAGTTTTCGATTTGGTTTAATAATAACATGGTCTAATCTATAAGTGGTTGATTATAGGAGAAATCGCATAGGAGATCTCGTCAAGGAATATCGCAAATCAGGTGTGTAACGAACCCTTTTCATAGCTTAAAGCGATAAAATGTCGAAAAAAGCGAAATGCCAAATTCGGCATTTCGAGGACGTGAGCAAGTTTAACGCTCACTAGTTAGTTAGAATCGATGAGATGATGATTGGGAACGATGGAAACGGTAAGAATGTGATTTTGGCGTTCTTGGTAAGTTGGGCCTCGAAGGGTGAAGTGGGGCCCATTGGGCTTTCGGGCCCATTTGGGTAAAATTGGTAGAAAACGAAAATATGTTAAATTGCATGTTAAGACTATTATATGTTATAGATATAGGCTAAATGGGCCTAGATGACAAAATCGGTGAGTAGGGCCCATCGGGGTTTTTGGCCCAATAACTCGTTTTGTTAAAAGTGGGCGGAATCACCTGTATGCACCCATGAATTGTTTGTAATCGTTAATGAACATGGAAACCCTAATTTTGGTAAAATTACAAGATTACCCTTATAATATGAAAATGACCGTTTTGCCCTAGGTAAAAATAACCATTATACCCCTAGGGTTTATATATGAACTTAACGCATGGGATTTTGATAAACATGATATGTATGATATGCACATGATATGTATGATATACACATGACATGTATGATATGCACATGATATGTATGATATGCACACGAGATGTTCATAAATGCATTGGGTTGGGGTTTTATATGAATGGAGGAAGTGAAAAGGGCTTATGCCCCGATTATTAAAGGGCTTATGCCCCGCTTATTAAAGGGCTTATGCCCCGATTATCAAAAGGGCTTACGCCTGATTATCAAAAGGGCTTACGCCCAGTTATTAAAGGGCTTATGCCCCGTTATAAAAAGGGCTTTTGCCTGATTATTAAAAAGAGGCTAGGCCTCGGTTATATGATAAAGCGTTAAGCCGCCAGTGGAGAGTTATGGCGGGGTGGGTCGAGTTAATCCCCACATGGTGTGTTGGTTGGTACGGGTGGAGAGTAGCGGATGGTGGGTTGAGTAGTCTCCCCAGATGGGTTTGCATTCTTTCATTGACATTATATGTGATATTGAAATGGGCCTATGGGCCATACCGTTTACCGTAAAGGCTTCGGCCCAGTAATATGAAATATGAAAAGGCTTCGGCCCAGTGTTATGAATTATGAAATATGAAAAGGGCTATGGCTCAGTACATGTATGAGATTGGTTTTGGGCTTAGACCCAACAGGCTGTTATTGTTTTGGGCTCTGAAAGGGGCTTGTTGCACACTGAGTTTCCAAACTCACCCCCCTTTCCTTAATCTTGCAGGTGAGCTTAGATGTGGGGACTTGGGCCGGAGGGGATTCAGAGTGGCCACGGTGATTGTCTTTGGACTTTTAAATAAGCATTGGTTTTCTTTAAATTTCCTTTAAATATTATTTATTTTTGGGTTGTAATAAGGCCATTTTAACTTTCCTTTTATTTCTTTTCGGGGTTACTTTAATCCTAATAACTTTAAACCTGGTTGATAATTATTCAAATGGGCTAGACTTAGGACGTGTTTTCAAAATGATACTTGTTTTCAAAATATCTCAACACCACGATTAATCGATTTATCAAAGACGTCCACTTAAACAAATTTAAACTCGATATGACAAAGTGTGGCTATGGTTGTGGGCATGTCTAGGATTGGATCCAATTAAAGAGCTTGGTACTTAAGCAGCCTTCATGGCTCACCTCCTCTATCTCGGATACCTACCTGGTGCCCAGCTTCCATACACTTTGTTAACTCAACAAAATATATGGTTTTAAAACACTAAAAACGGAACGTGGGTTTTCAACTCCAATGTGGCACGTCAGATTCGGCCATAACGTCTGGGCCGGGTTTGGGGTGTTACATACATAATGATTGTTTATTTATTACTAGTTTTTTTTTTAATCTCGAATATTTCCTAGCTTATTTGTTATTATCTTTTATTCGTTTTATTCATTTATTTGTTACCTCGAAATAAGATTTTTGCAAATAAGGCAATACTTGGTGTTTGGAAATTTCGAGAAAGCAAAGATCTCTAACTTATTGGGTTGCCACTTTTCTCGTTGAATTGAATAATTAAGTACCCTTCTAAGTTTTAGAGGTTTTTAAATGCAAGCCACTATCTTGGAATTTCAAAGCAATATGTCCTAACTTATTGGATATAGCGTTTTCTTTGTTTGAGATAGGAATTTCAAAAAGGGATAACTTAATGTCAATACTTTGAAGCTAGTGAATCCCAATTTTCAAAGTTAAAATATTTTAAAGAGGACTACATCTTAAATTTTTTTTTCTTTCGACATTAAAGACATTTGATAATCAATTAGGTACCAATTTTTGGGCGTTACGAGAGGTGCTAATCCTTCCTGAGACGTACCCGACTCCGAACCCGTTCTTTTATTTCGTGGACCAAAACTAATGATTTTAAAACAAAATGTTTTAAAGGTGATCCAATCACACCCAAAAAGATTGGTGGCGACTCCCGTTTTTGTTTTTTAAAATCGATTCCCATTTTCCAAAACTCGATCTGATAATGGTTTCGACAGCAATAATCACATAACATATGTAACTTGAATACTAATCATTAATAATCAAAGACAAGTGAATTAAAAATATTATAACGCAAACTAAAATGACTAAAACGTAAAACAAATTTCAAAATAATTAATAAATGAATTTAAAATAAATAATGAGAAAAGAAATTTAATCAACAATGTACAAAACAATTTAAAAATAGAATATATGTACACATATATATAGCAGTAAGGAATAAATAATATATATAAAATAGACCAATATAAAATATATGCATAAAGCAAGTTAAAATAAATCATAAGAATTTAAACAAACAATACATTAAAATAAGTTGGAATAGATGTAAAGTAAATAACATATAAAATATTTTAAATAACACATAGGTGAAATATTATTTTTTTTAAAAGTTAATAAATGGATTAAATAGATTTAGTACTCGTCCCCCTCTTCTTTTCCATGGCCTAAACGAGAAACCTGAGGGGTTTCGTGGCCCTTTTGGATCGGGGAATCTCCGATGGGGGCGGGTACGCGAAGAATAGGTAAGTTTTCAGCCCCTCTTTTGTTTTTTATTTTTATTTTTTTAAAAGATTTAACACAGAAAATAAAATAAAAAAATCTAAAGAAAGAAAAAAAACCAAGGAAAGAAAATATGAAAACAACATTTTTTATTCTCTTTTTTTATTAATAATTTGTGTAATACAACCCCCTTTTTTTGTATTTGAAAACAAAACCCCCTTTTTGTTTATTGATTTGCAGTAAATTTGAAAGGAAACTAAGAAGAAGTTAAAACGAAATGAAAACAAATAAAATGAAATCGAAGATCCACTTTTCTGCGTTTTTTCTCTTGATTGCTAGTGTTTTTTTTTTGGATTTTTTTTGCTGGAATTTTTTGCTCTTTTTTTTTTCAAATGGGAGAATCCTCTCTTTTTTTTGTGTGTGTGTGTGTGTGTTCCCCCTTTCATTTCTACCATTTTGCTTGTTTTTTATGCCATTTGCAGGTAGTGGGTGAAAAAGGAACAACCACCCATGTTTTTGGCCTGAAAATCTGGGAAGTGGGTGCTTCAAATCACGTAATCTGTCTGAAGGACCAAATCACAAATGTAGCAAAACTTCTGGGGCTAAATGTAATTTTTATAAAATTTAGGGTTAAAATGTAATTTAAGGAAAGTTTAGGGGTCTAAGATGTATTTTTTTTGAAATTTTTTTATTTTATTTTTTTGAAATTTTGAAACTTAAACACAAATTCTAGTCGGACAAAAATTTAGTGCTTACACTATTCATTTAAAAATAAACTATTAAATTATTTCTCTAATGTTTTTTCAACCTCAATGGGCAATGCCACAATCTAATGTATAGGAATGGACATTTCTCAACGTCACAAGGTGGGGTGTGGCTCATTTTGGACCGGTGCCTCGGCTCATCTGCAGTGACTTGGACATATGGGGACATCGACTGTTCTGGCAAAGTATGGCCTTGGACAGCCCTATATACATACGACATGGGCGCTACCATCAAATTTATGGACTCCTCTATCTATAGGTTGGGGGCCCTTTTTTGGTTGTTATTAGAAATCAATCATCACCAATTTGTCTTTCTCTGTTCATTTCTAGCGACCCTTTTATTAAACCTTTGGTTCTTAACATTAACGGTAAACTATATTAAATGTGACTAAATTATTAATAAATTTACGTTTTAATTATTTAGTTTTAAAAATTATAAAATAGTCATTAAATTATTTAAATGTTTTCATTTAAGATACTGAACTATTTGAAAGTTTTTATTTAAGTCATTAGACTGTTAAATTTTTTTTAGAAGTTTGACTAATGAGCTCCAAGCGATAATTCAACAACCAGTACAATGGATCAGTACTCATCGACGAGTAAAATAACATACCTTAGATCCAAGTTGATCTGACGATCAATGTTAAAGATTCATAAAAAAATATAGAAGATAAAATGAACGAGTGCTTTTGATTGGTGCAATCGATGCGATTAGAGAAAGCCATATAACAGTAATTTTAACAGCCCGATGAGTTAAATGAAAACTTTCAGATAGTTAAACGACAATTTTATAACTTATTAAAGTTGAGTGATCAAAACATAAACTTACTAATAATTTAATGACCTCGGATATAATTTACCCTGACATTAATTACCCAATTTTTTTTCTAAGTATACTAGTAAACAAAGGCAACTTTTCAACCCATTACCTAACTCCTCAAGTTGCTTCACCCACCTCGTTGTAACCATTAAGGTTTTCCTTACATCCTCAATTCTATAGTAAAGTGTTACTGATTTATTATGAAAGACTTTTTAGTTTGAAATCTCTTCTTTAAAAGAAAGTAGTGTGTATAAACTATTAACTGTAATTATGATTCTTGGGAACTTGTTGACCTCAAGGTTAGAGGGACCATGTCCAATTGCCTCCAACTGACAAAATATCTTTAATATTATTAAATATGTTGAGTCAAGCGCTAAAAATTTATTGTTTTAATAAATTCTCGAGTTTGAGTCTTATAGATAATATATATATAAAAAAAGATTTTATCCACTATTTAAAATATCAATCTAAATTAACTCTAAATTTAATTGAAACCTTATATAAATAGAAAATGTAAAAAAAATCTCATACCCAAAAAATATATACTAATATTTTAATATTTAAATTTAAATCCATTTAATTTAATCAAAATTTGATGAATTTATTATTGATATTTCGAGATATCAATTAGGTTTGGTAAGTGGGCATTAAAATTTGTAGGTGTAGGGGCCAATTATTGGGCCTTGGCATTGAGAGAAGAGCCTGTTAGATGAAAAAGAAAATGATGAAAGGCACTTGAAACCTAAACCTACTAGTAAAGAATTTATTCTTCAGAAACCTACAATAGAAATTGTAGTCACTCCTTACCATCATTATTAGATTTGTGGATAAGAAATGGGTTATTTGGAATTGAATCCGAATTCTAATACTTATAAAATATAATGTTTTTGTCCCTCATTCTTTACAATTATTATATATTCAAATTACAACATTAACTTCCAAATTGTTTTAAAAACCCATCATATATATATATATATTAGATTTCAAAAAGTAGAGTTAAAATATTTGTTTTCGCCATGAATGGACCACATTTTAACATTAAGGACATAATTAACAAAGGTGCAAAACGGTGAGCAACTTTTGAAAGTCATGAAATATGAATTACATGGAGTGAGAGCTTGGTTCTGTGAAGTGGGGAGTCGATGAAAATTAACTCTTTTAAAAATGGGAAAGGTCAATTAGAGGAGTTGCCGTCCAAAAATGGTGGGTCTTCTCTTGTAGGAACCCAAAATAACAAGGCAAAAGGAAAGGGGAAAAAACCAATCGATATTGACAAATCAACCTTGCATAGTTTTAGTATTTATTGTGATTAGGTGAAAATGAAATAAATATGGGTTTCGGCTTTTGAGCCCCCCCCCATTGGTCCCTCTTATCATTATTGGCGACCAAAACAATAAATTTATTATATATGTCCATGAATCATATCAATTTCACTATACTTGGTTAATAAAATTTTGCACATATTTATGGGCTTCAATGAGTGCTAGATTTTAGAAATCTACACTGTGTTTTGAGTTAATGTACCCATAAAATTGAGGTATTTTGAGTCTCGTTTTATAAGGTTATTATTAACGAGTTTCAATTTAAATCTATTGTGTGTAAATTATATCCACATTTATTTTGATTAATATACAAATATTATTTTGATTATCAATTTAATAGTGTATTGTAATGGTTAATTCTGTGAATTATGTCCAGATTTATTCTGATTTAACTGTAGATATTTTTTCAATTACCAATCCAATTGTGTTTTTGTAATAGTTAGTTTTAACCGGAGTTATTCGAATCTATATTATTTATAATTACAATTAAGATTGTATTTTTAAGTATATGTATGACTAAAAAATAATAAAATATTTATAAAATATTTTTTTATATCCGCTTTATCATTTATGTTTGAAGTTTATAATTTTTCCTTTTTAACTTACATTTCTTAAAAAAATCATTATGCTTGCTAATTTTAAAATCAGGGATACCTACCAACACTCAAATGAACAATTTTTTAAAAGGAATTCTGTAATAAGTAATTAATTATTGAGTAAGATGTATAAAATAATGAATTAGGCATGCATGGCAGAAGAATTGGTAATTACAAATAAAATTTTAGATCCTCGTTTTCAAAGAGTACGAGACTAGGAAGAGGCATAGTTGCTTGCTAGCCGACAAAGTACAAAGAATATTGGCATAGGGGTTAGGTTCCAATTTATTAGCCACTTGGAATTTTGTAACTGCCAACAAATTAACCAACATAAATTATCATTGAAGCAAACCCCAAAAACATATAAGCAATATTTCTTCCTTTATACAGCCATAAAATCGTAATATATAATTGCAGGGACAAAATTAGAATTTCTTTTAGAAATCGAATTAAAAATATAAACTATTGAGATTGTCAAACATCTTATTCATTAGTCCAAAGTCAGGCAGTATTCTCAGTCCGTAGACCCGACCCGGTTTGAACAAAAATTTTCACATTTTAAATCGGTTCAAATTCAAATTAAATTATAAAAATATTATAATTAACTACTCATAATCCTTTTTAACCTTTAAATAATAAAATAAATACACTTGAACTCATAATTTATACTAATTCATCACACTCAAATTCATAATTTACACTAACAATAACGTTAATGCTTTATTATTATTTTTAATTTAAGTGGATTGACGCCGGCAATTAACATTTTGATTTAATTAGAGGCATCCACTTGCCCAACTGGTGCATTAATTATTAATTTCAAGACATGTTTTACTCCAATGTTTTGTTTACTGATGTTAAGATCTCAACCATTCATGAATTAAGGATAAAACTTTTTTGTTGATTTCAATCTTTAAATATGTGTACCTCCTTCCTTATTAATAAAAGTCATCATTATACCAAAAAATAAAAAAAAGTTATCAACAAACAATGCTTTTCAACATAAATAATGTTCTCAACAATGGCGTATTTCTGGATTGAATAGTCTGGGCTTGAGGTTGAGTTACAAAACGAGAGTGAGCTAAGTGAGTGTTGGATCAGCACAGGAGTAATGGTAATGATGAAACAATGATAGAAGTTCACATGAAAGAGTGAAAGACGGTGAAGATGATGAAAGAGTAGTGTACCTGGGGAGTATTTATACTCAGAAGCTACTTAATTGATTCTTATTGCCCTATCTCACTGGTCACTGGTCTTTATTTTTATAATTAAATAAAGAGTTTTATATGTATTTTAAATAACCATAATTTAAGTGATTATGGTTAATTAAGTGTAAAAATAATTAAATAGAAGAGCAAGAGATCTTGATGGATCACTTCCCTAACTTTATTATCTAAATAATATATATTATACAGATCTTTTTATAGGTCCTTCTACCAATGTTAAGAGCTCAAAATTGAAAAATAACAAATAAAAAATATGCCATAATTGTTGGAAGCCTGGTGTATATTCAAACTTGGTTCAGACCTAACATTGCTTAAGTGGTGGGAATGTTGAAAAGCTATCAAAGCAATCTTGGGTTAAATAATTGAGAAGTTGCAACTGAAGTAATGATATCTTCAATGAAAAAAAGTTACATGCTTACAATTGGATATCTAACATTCTATAAGATATTGAATATACAGATTCAAATTGTATTGATTATATTGATTCTCAAAAATCTAACATTTGAATATATTTTATGTTTATGGAAGCAGTCATATCTTTAACAAGTGCTACCAAATGTTGGTGGAAGTTGAGTTTGTATCATTTTCTAAAGTTACTTCATAGGATAATTGGTTGAGAAGCTTCGTTGCAAGTCTTGGAGTTGTTCAGTCAATCCCTAGGCCCATATATGAATATATTGCGGTAATGCGGTAACTGTATTCTTTGCTAAGAATAATAAAAGTGGAAGTCGATCTAAACACATCTAGATTAAATACTTAGCAATTAGGAAGCATTTTAAGTTGATGAAAGTGTTAATTCAACACATAAATAAGACGCCAATGACAATGAATTCTTTGACAAAAAGCATGCCACTAAAGTTTTTCAGGGATCTTGCGGTGGAAATAAAATCTAGACATGTCAGTATAAGTATTATTTGAAACTTTGTTGTTTAGTTTGTTTCTAGTTGTATATATTTGGTCAAGAAAACAAACATTGAGATAGAACCTGGAACAAAATCTAAAAGTAATTTCTCATGCACATGAATTCATTCAAAAGAAGAAAATTTGCATTGTAATACATATAACGGAATACTCGATTAAATGCAAAGTAATTTCGGTATCATAATAAACTTACAAATTGACAGAAGGAGATAAAATAACTAAAATCAAATCTTAAACCTTGAGGTGCCAACATAGAATTTTAACCATTTGCTCCTTCAAGTTGTTGGTGAGGATTCATGTGATTCTATTCTTATACTTAAAACATATGGTATATAAAACTATTATTAAGACAATGTTATAAATAGTTTTATATATATTTTAAATAAGCGCAAGTTATTAATATAAAAGTATTAAATTGTATAACTATTATATTTTTCAAATCCATTTTGTTAATTTTCGAATCTTACATATTGAACTACCAATTTTTATATATATATACATATAAATCGAAAATGATCATCATTAACATCCGCAACACTTGGTATTTGAAATTATTTAAGATGTAGGTTTAAAATAAAAACAAATATAGGAGGTTTGCATGTGTATGAATGAGATTGAAAATGTTGGGGGTGCCAAGTGGTTTAATGATTACTAGAGTAAAGAGAAAGAAAGAAAAAAGTATAATTATTATTATGTAATTATTATTATGTATATTCGGTAGAAAGCATTAGATATTATATTCTTTAGCTTTAATTATGTTCCTCAATTGGCCAATTTGATCCAACCATTGACCCTTCGAATGGAATTTAGCCATATCTTTCTCTCACCTGCTGCTTCTACATTTTAATATGTAAGTTTATATAGTTTAGTTTAACAATAATATTTTGTTGTATCTACAATCATGCTTCTCAACTTATGTACATGCGGTGCCAAATGTCAAATTTTCAATTTAATTTCTAAACATTTATAAATTATAAGTTAATAGTAAAAATATATTTCAACATTACAACTTTATATTTCAATTTTCTATAACTTTGTCCCTATGTACCATAAATCTCTACGTCTAGCTATTCCAATAAACACATAAATTTATAATACAACCATTTGACTTAGAGTTTAAATTTAAAAATGCCCCTAGATAGGAGCATGTAGAATCTTTGAAAAAAGATAAACAAATTATTTATTGAAAAGAATTCCAACCAAACTATTTGAGCCGAATGGTATATGTCTAATTCAATCATTACAAATTTCATATAGAAATAGTGGTAGAAGTCTTCTATACTTTGCATAAGTTGTGAATTTTGTACATATACTTTAAATTGATCAATTTTAGTCTTAACCCATTGATAACAGTTAAATTTGTTTGGTTAAATTCTGCTATTAGTCATGCATTATATGTAAAGTTGCAGATTTATTAAATCTATTAATTGTGAGTAATATGTTGAAATAGCAAGCTGACATAGCATTACAAATACGATAATATGTTTTCCATAACAAAATTTAAAAATGATAGAACTTACCTTAATGAATTTAAAAGCTACCATTTTGTCAGAGTTGAAATTTTAAAATTCTAAAAGTACAAAAACTAAAATTGACTAAACTAAAATAGAGATTAAATTTAAAATTTATATATAATACATGGACTAATAACAAAATGCCCTTTAGTCGAAAAAAAGGTGAATATATATAAGATTATTATCTTATATAACATTAATAAAATAAAAAATTTCTCAGGCATATTAATCTTTAGGTTAATAAATGGTATACCAGTTATGTATTTTTTAATTCCACAAATAAATTTAAAAATTATTATCTATTATATTTTTAATATTTTATTATACTCTACAAAATATTTTTTATCACTTTACCTCTGCATGTAAAGTTAATATACTGAATATTTCTCATAATATTTATTATGTATTAAAATAAATATATATAGAGAGAGGAGGGTCCATCATGGATTGGTGCCAATGGAACTTCATTTGAGAGCCACATACTATAAACTTGGGCATCATTTTCAGATTTTCACCCATCATCATTCTTTGATTCATATTTCATTTTCCATTTTAATTCCTTGGGTTTTTCTTTTTCTTTTAAAAAAAAGACCATAGAGAAGAGAAATCCATGGGAGTAAATGTCGTCCAAATCACATGGCGAGAGTTAAAAGACAAAAATCAGGAAGCCATGTGGAGCCGCCTGTTTGGGCCACGTGACCCCATCCTCCCATTAAATAAAAAAAGAAAAAAGAAAAGCTTGCCCCACATTCACTTCCTCCCAATCAATCATAATTCAGAACCACCCCACGTCCAGTACTCCCAAAATGAATCTATCTCCTCCTCTTCCTCCTCTTATTATTATTATTATTATTATGTTTCGACTTTCATTGCTTAATTATTTCCTTTTTTATTTTCTCTTTGTATCGTGCGATTTGGGACCCATACCATGCAAAGCTGACTAGGCCACAGATTCCCACATTTCCTTTCATCACAACTTATCAATGCTTCACGTCACATTAACTTATTAATCCTTTTTAGCCTTTTTAAATGATATGAAATAATTTAATTTCTTTTATACTCAAGCTACAAATTTCATTTAAACAAAGTTGAGATATAATTATTCTATTTAATGAATGTCAAAAAATTTTAATTTTAATGTTTTTCCTCTCAAGTTTTGTCCCAGTTTTATACAATGATTCAAGATTTAAGAGTCTCAAATATTGTTAAGATTTACTTAAAGTATTTTTAAAATTTTCGTCTAATATTTATATGATTATATGAGTTTAAATTTTGTCATCTTCTTCTTTCTGTCTCTAATATTGTAGTAATAAAAAAGAATCCTAAATGTGATTCTCATGGGACAATGTTGGAATTATTCAATGTGAACTTTTATCAACTAATCACTAATGAAAATTTGAAATCATCAAAAATTTCATATCTTCGGTTATTGTTGCACAATTAAAAGTTCATTAGTTTGAATACGTTTAAGTAATTGCATCCTCCAATTTAAAAGTTTGGGAAGTTTGCCAACAAGTGTCGAATGTTGTGGTAAGATACATTGCACTTCCAATGAGAAAATGTATGTTTAAACCTTGAAGACAACATTATTGGAATGAGTAACGATGAATTCTAAATATAGACCGTAAAACATATACCAGAGGCGGTGGCAAATGGGCTGGCAGGGGTCCTGCCCCCCTAAAATTGAAAATTTATGTTTTAGTCTCATTGAAAGTTATAAAATATAGGATAAATTTATATCTTGACCTCCCAAGAATAATAAAATTTTGGTTAAGTCCTAGATGTAAAGCTATAAGCAATATAATGGTAAAATTCCGTTGATTCTCATGAAAATTTATAACTCAATTATGCTTCCTCCTACCCAAAAAATTTCATGACTTCACCTCTTGACAGACATGGAAGAAACCAAACAAGATGTTTGGAAGGTATATAGGTAGCTTAAAATTATACACTATCTTCAAATATAACATTTTCTTTGTAGGATCAATTCTTGGTACCTATATTATTGAATTATGTTTTCCAGTTGCAAACAATTGTTTTAACCGATCATGAATCAAACCCTAAAAAAAAATTATATTAAAAAAAGTATGAAGTCCCTCTTGAAACCCAGAAACAATACTATATAGGATCACAAGGAAATATCATTCTCTAAGACTAGTGCCAAAAATACATTAATGGGATCAAAAGATAAGGTAATTAGGAATAAGTACAGATTTTAAATCTTATTTTTGTATAAACCATTCCCCTTGATTCACATGAAATAACTTGTCCAAAACTTGTTCCCATTACAAAGTTAAACATGCACTTCCCTTACATAATCTTAATTCCTTCTAGTACAGGCCCCTTTTTGCGCTTAGTAAAAACAACCTTTTTGGGCCACGGGGATTAATATCTATACGGCGGCAACCGTCTCTCCTTTGGTGGAGACACTGGATCTGGCGGCAGGAGAGGCGGCGGCTTGTTTCTTGGATGCTATTGAACATTTATCCTTTTTTTCATCTTGGTTCATCTGCTGTTGCCTGCACTCTAAGCTGCAAAATGCTGTATCACCCCTACAACAAATAAATAACTTAATCAATGAACTAATACGAAAGGAGACTAATTGGTAATACTGTAACAATTAATAAGAAAGGAAATTAATTTTATCTGGATTTCCCAACAAACTTATGGGACTCAACTGGTAATTACCATACATGGTAAAAAAGGTGTTAATATGGCAAGCTGAAAATTCCTCATAATTTATATAAGTTTCCGGAAAGGGATTTCCAAGGGGTGAAGAGATATATAGAACAGGATGCATGCAGTAACAAAATAGATTCAAGGGTAAAAAAGAAGAAGAAATCAACCCAAATTGACTCCAAAGTTATCAAAATCTTTAAGAAAGTAATTAGCCTAAGAAACACTTTTTGGAATGTGAATTGTTTGCCACATGATTTAGAGATTTGAGATTCCTTCTTTTTTAAAATTAAAATCTCCCGATTAAATATACCTTAAAAATGAAATATGTAGATATACCTATACATGTAGATGTCACGGCCAGGAACAAGGCGACGTCTACAAAGACCGCAAGACCTTAGGAAATGAGGTGTTTCCATAAAATCAGCTGAATGCCTTCTATGAACTCTAGGTGACACCGTCGCCAACAACCGTTGATCCAACCCTTCAAGTCCAACACCACCGCCAGCAACAGCTACAGAAGGTGCTGCGCCACCGAAAGGGGAAGCCTGTTTGGGGTAGTTGTTAAAAGGGTTATGTGGATCAGAGGGTGGAGGTTCGGCGTTGGTGGTGGTGGTGGTGTTTAGATCAAAAGTGATCTCTGTCATGCTTGTGGTTCTTTTCATAGGTGGCCTTGGCCTCTTCCCCAGCAACATCTTCTTCTTCTTTCTCTTCTTTTCTTTCAGGAAATTCTTGAAAGAGTCTGTAATGAAAAGCTTGAAGAGTGTTAAGAAAGGGAGAAGGTAGAAGTGACGAGGAAGTGGAGATTGGGCAGATAAAGAAGAGCCAGAAACCCAGGAATTAATCTCAGCCCTTCATTTCTTTTTTTTCTTTAATTTATTTTTTAGTTTTCTTTTTTTCTTTTGGCATTTGCATCGTATCATGTTAAATCAGCGTCATTCTATATTAATTATACCCACTTAGTTTATATTTATTATTAAAGTTAAAATCCTATTTTTGGATATTCAAATTACATTTTTAATCAATTGGGTTTATGGTAACATATAAATACAAATTATTTTTGTTGATTGAATTTTAGTTCGGTTAATATCAGTATTGTTGTTAACGTAGGAGGTCATAAGTTTGAATTCGTTGAAGCGTATTATCCTCTTATTTAAGAAGAGTTACGACTTATGAGTAATTCTAAATATTAGATAAAAAAATATAGAAGTTGATTTTGTTAAGATTAATTCATTAGTCCGTGTAATTTTATTCTCCATACCTAAAAATATTTATAATAATTGGTTATGACTGATTATAACATTTAGACATTCCTACAAAAACTATTGACTTGAATAAGGTTTTAATATCTAAGTCTTAATTTAAATATTTTAATTTTTAAATTAATTTGATAAAAATTGAATATCAAATCTTTAAACATAAATACAATATTGAAGTCAGTATTTAGAAATAATTAATAAATAAAAAATTAGACTTGTCTATAATTGAATAGTCTACCCAAATAAAATTTAATTTGAGTAAGATTTTCATGTCTCAACCTAATTCAGTTAATTTTAATTTTAATAATAAAAATTTAATTAATTACAAAATATTAATATTGATATAAAACTGTTCAAAATTTATTAATATAAAAATATATTTTAAAGTATTTTATTAATATTTGAATAGTAAAACTAAGTTAAATTGGGACTAGATTATACCTAAGCTTGAATTTTTTTTTTTTGAATTGAGCTATGACTTGACTTATAAATACACATAATAAATTAAAATACATAAAATTTGTCAATTATTTACATAATTGTTATGGAGTGAGGGTTGATTATTTTGGAAGAAATCTTTAAAGTATCGTTTATCGGATAATCAATCGATTCCCTTACAATCTAAATTATTACCTCTGGTGATGGATTTGTCTCCCATACTTTATCGAGAACTAACGTGCTAATAGCACATGGCTAATGAGCTTTATTTATAAAGTTGAAAGCACTTAAATTGGTAAACCTAAAAGACTCAGGAAAAAAGTTTCATTATAAAGCATATAAATAATTATGAAATTACTTAAACGAGAGAAATTTGAACATTCAACTTGAGACTTATAGCTCACTTAAAATTTATATAAAAAATTAAGATTTTAATTTTATATCATGTCCTTAATATGTTTATAGAACCATAAAATAAAAATGTGAAGATTGGCTAAAATGAACATGAAATTTTCATAATAAACGAAAATGATATATATATATATATTAAAAAATAATCCTATTTTACATATAATTTAAACAAAACCAAAATATTATTTAGTTCACCACCTGTTTGTTATAATTCTCTTTCCCATTCCATTTGTACCCATGTGATCTCTGACAAAGAACAAATCTAGTGGCTCTAAATTACACAACCATATCTAACAGTTAAAAACTAGATGGATCTCATGATATGTTATTGTAAGAAATTTCAGTATTTTAAGAGGGATTGGATGGAGGATATATTTATTTGTAATTAATGTAAAAATAATAATAATTATGATATTAGATATTATAGTGTAAAATAAAAATAAGTTAAAACATATCCTATCGTCCATCTAAATTCATTGTTAATAAATTATGCTTCTTTTGGAATAATTATAAATGGTGGTTTTACTTGTATAAACATTGTTTGCATTTTGGTTTTTATTATTGGTAAGGAGAGAGTAACATTTTAACATTTGGTGACAAATGTATGCCTCATTTTGGGAATCATGTTGTTTTTTTATTTGGTGAGAAAAAGGTGGGTTAAATGAAAAAACCCAAGTGGTAGCAGATCTTGCCATGTTTCTATTGGAACAATGTGCATATTATATATATGTGGTGTGTGACAAGTTGAGATAAAACAAAATCATAAGAGGAATACAAGATTCCTCCTCCTTTATTCACTGAAAAGGGAAAAATTAGTGGGGGAATTGAGAGAAAAATAACCATTCACAATGCTTAATTTTATGCAGTATTAATTATTTAATTTAAACCTCACTCGTGACACTTTAATAACTCTCTTCTGTCATAAATAAAATTATTATTCATATTTATTTTAGAATCTTTAAACTTTTTTTTTTTTAATTTTACTCCATTAAAAACTTTTATTTACCTCATTAATGAGGAGTCGCATTGTAGTTGACTAGCATTGCATTAAACACTAATTCTTAATTTATGTATGCATTTGTATGACAGACAAAAATCTGAAAAAATTAGATAAAGAGTCTATTCTTGATATTTTTAGGCTCTACGTAAAATAATAACTCGGGTCCCTTTTAAAAAATATATAAAATGTAATACAATAATAACTGAAAAAAACTTAGGTCTTACGAAATGAAGTATTTATGGTAAAAATTTGAAACCCCTAAGCATTTAATTTATTTATTTTAGTTTGAAATTTCTTTCCCACATTAAAAGCTGAAAAAATATTTTTAAACCTTTTCTAACCTTGGGCATTGAGCGGTTGTACTCTTAAACAAACCGAGAGTCGGACTTGCAAGTGATTAATGGACTTTCCTTCCAAGAAGGGGGAAAGGAAGGGGCAAGTAGGGCACTGGCCCTCTTAAAATGAATATTAGTTGCGGCTTTAAACTTTCAAAACTTATAAAATATTAAGTTAATATATGATAAAATTATAGTTTACCTTTCAAATATTAAAACTTCGATTTAATTCTTTTAAAACCATAAATATATAAATCAATATAAGAATAAAATTACATATTAACACTTATAATAATATAGAACTTAATCTTGATCCCCTAAAAATATTAAGTGTTTGCTTCCAAGCTGATGAGTCACTTTATAATCTCTAGACCTTAATTTGATCTAGCAATAGTATACTGTGGATGAATGGCAAAGCTAGAAAATATTTTTGAAGGGGCTAGAATTAAATTATATATTTTCACGATAGTAAAAATACAATTTCATCATTTTAATAGTCTATATCTTTATAAATTTTATCATTTTTGGGGTAA
This sequence comes from Gossypium arboreum, assembly GCF_025698485.1. Classification (NCBI taxonomy): domain Eukaryota; kingdom Viridiplantae; phylum Streptophyta; class Magnoliopsida; order Malvales; family Malvaceae; genus Gossypium; species Gossypium arboreum. Next base: position 137,994,753 of record NC_069075.1, read on the forward strand.
AATATAATTTTATTATACTAATTTAAAATACTTAAATTAAAAATCTATCATTTTAAGAAAACAACGACAGCGACACTTAAGATCTCTTAATGACTCCTCCACTAGTGTGGATCAATTATTTTGGAAGTGGCTAAGCTCCCAGGAAGAGAACTTAATTTCAAGTTGGTTAAGTGAAAATGAATTTTCATGCACATGCTGAAACATGCTTGTTAAATGTTAATGTCCCTTTTTTCTAAATCGAAAACCCTAGGTTGTGTAGCATTATGAAATTTATATAACTATATATATAAAAGAAGGTATTTTTGGGTTTTTTACTTATACGTGGCAATTTTTTCATTAATATGTTTAAATTTTAAATTTAATTTCTATACTTTAATTTTTTAATATAAATAAATTTTAAATATAAATTTATTTTTATATTTTTATAATATCATTAATTAATTTAAATAATTAACATTATTAATTTTTCGGTTAAAACATTACGTGGTTATATATAACTCAAATACACTAAGAGTTTTCAATATTGACATGTGATTTCTTATTTCTTTTAGATTTGTATCGATTTTACTCTCTCTTTTTTGAAGTTTTATAAAATATTAAATTTTTGTTCCTCTATTATGTCTAAATTTTAAATTTAACAGTTACAATTTAATTTATAATATAATTTGGTTCTTTTATTTTTATAATGTTATTAATTAGTCCAAATAGTTCACATCATTAATTTTTCAATCAAAATATTATATGGTTATATATAATTTAAATACTTTAAGAGTCTTAGAGATGGACACGTAGCTTTCTATTTCTTTTGGCTTGCCTTGTTGCTTTTTTTTTTTTTTTTCTTTTTACATTATAAAACAGTAATCAAATTTCAATTTTAGAATGCTAAAACTTGAGATTTAATCTATATACTTTATTTTTGACAAAACTTAATCTTCGTGTTTTTATAATGTCATTAATTAGTCTAAATATTTAATATTGTTAACTATTTCAACAAAATGCTAACTTTATTTTTCTTAGGAACAATATTCCAACAAAAAATTATTTTCTAATGACGATTTCAAATGAATAGTTTTAAGAAAAAATTGTATAAATATTTTCAATATTATTTTTATTGTTACATGATTATCAAATGATTTTATTTTTAAATTTTAAAACGTCACATCAAGAAATTCAATAAAAGAGTATTTGTAATAAAAATTAAACATAAAATTTTAAATTTTAAAAAAATAAAAATCTAAATATTTAAAACTAAAAGTAAAATTATATTTTAATTTATAAATTTATACTTAATAATTTAAACAAATAAATATTTAACCCAACATAAAATAAGAGAATAGTAATAATATTTATCTAATTTTATGGTACAAGGTGATATAGTTAATTTAAATTTAAAAGCAGAAAGGGCAGTAGGTTTGAAGTAGTATATTTTTCGGGCGAAGCTAGGGGGCTGGCATGTGTCCGCCCTTAAAATATAAATTTGTTCTTTTAATCTTTAAAATTTTTAAAATTTTAAATTAATAAAGGTAAAATTACATTTTAGCCCTTAAAATTATAAAATTGATTTAATTCTTTACAAATTATAAAATTAAAATTATAAAAATTAAAATTTTATCCAATTCCTCTAAATATTTATTCTGGCTTCTGCATCTCTTAAATACTTTTATATTTGGATTATTTATTTTTCAAATGAAGACAAGTTGGGAGTCCCAACATCATTATAGGTTTTTTATTTTTTTTCTTAACGGGGTAGCTCATTATAGTTAACTACCATGTTCCCATGCTTTACCATAACTTCGTTACTTACCATATTTATTCGTATATTTAGAATTTAATTTTTATTTATTTTTAAAATTATTTTTTATTTTCAAATTTTAATTATTTGATAGTTATATAATAAAATAAATAATATTATAATAAATTAAAATTTAACAACAAATCTTAATAAAGATAACAATTCTTAAAACTCACATAAATATTTTAATCAAAATAAAGTATTTATAATAACTATTTATATTAAAAAGTTGGGGTGTCAAATTATATAAAAAATAAGATATAATAATTAAATCTCTATTTTAACTATAATATAAAGAACAAAATTAAATTTTAATCATTATTATATAATTTCAAAAATTAACCATCATCTTATAAATTAAATACAGTGAATAGGTGTCATACAGGAAGGTTTTAGTTCCTTCAAAGTAGTATAAATAATAATATTTTGAAGGAATGAGCATTCATAATGCTGTATATGTAAATTAATTATAAATATATTTAAATATTTTAAATAATAATGCAAGAATCTAAAATGGGTATTCTCGTCAATTTAATAATAAATATATTTTAAAGTAATATTTTTATTATTAAGTGATAATATTATTTTAATGTCAGTTTAATAATATAATTAAAAATAAAATGTATTCTCGTAAATTAAAATTTTTATATAGTGATTGATAAATTATATTTTAAAGCATTAACAAGGAAAGCATAATCTAAAAGAAATCTTTATTTATAAAATTTGAAGTAAGACATGTGGTAGTAAATTGTTACAGCATCTATGACAATGACAAGAAATGCATAGATGAAGTGGAAAGTTGAGGAGATGAGTAAGGTGGATTATGAGATTTTTGAGTTATCAATTTTAAAGCATTTGGTTCTTCTAATGTGGAGAATATGTCAGAAATATTAAAGTGCAGGTTGAAATATAGAGGGAGAAATGTTTTTCTTTTGCTTTAAATCTGAGCACCTTGAATTTTAAGATGCAAATCAATCTGGGAATAGCATTTTACATTTACACATTTTGCTTCCAAAACACACTTCAAATCTTTAATTACTAATTTCACACTGCAAATGCTCAGCTTCTATATAGATTATTCATGTATTTCACAAATTTGATTTCAATTCAACTTATTGTTTAATGTTTCATGGGTGATATTAGTTACCAAATTTTGTTGACTATTTCGGCTCCAGTTGGATACTTAAAGATGGTCTCTCATTTCATCGAGCCATCCTCAATTGATCTAACTTCTCAAATCGATTAACTATTGTAAGCTACCCACTAATAGAAGAAACATCCTCCCTTCATCTGGCCACTTGCTTTTTAATGTGAACACTCCCTAATGATCACTAGGATCCACTTGAGTGTAACAATCTTGTATTTCTTGAAAGAATAATAGAATGGGCTCCACTATGACATGCAAACAAACAAAAGGACCTCTTTTATAAATACCCTCCAAACAATGAGAAATAAATTTTTTTCTCTTAAGCAATCCTTGAGCACTTACTCTTTGCAAACCAATCTCCTTAGCTCTCATTGGCTTCTCCATATTCTCTTTTATCTTTTCCAACTCTTCACTTATTTTAGATAAATCGAGCTCCTTCGAACGATGACAACTTCTTTCTTATTTTACTTTTTTGTTGTACTCTATATCAACAAGATATTTAATTAAAAACAATCTCTACAACACACATGTTGCCTTTATCCCTTTGTAGAATATCATCATTTAATAAATTTATAAAAAAACTCCATTATAAGTTTTACTTTCACCCATTATTATTATTTTTTAAAGCGAGCCAACTTTTTCATTAAAAAAAAGTGATGACTTGAGAAAGAGAAAGGGAGACAGAAAAATGAAATGAAATTTACAAAAAGTAAATAAAAAAATAAGAATCCCAAACATCCATCAATTCATTATGTTATTGAGAAGCACAATGCAAATGTGAATTTGATTGTGCAAAGTACCCACTCGGCCTGCCTCTCCTAAAATGCTAATTGTTTGTTTGTTTCTACTTTTTTTTTAAAAGGTAAATTGTAGTGTCTGACGACATTGGCTTATGTTTAAAGGCTTTTATTAATTAGATATATGCTTTTGATTATGAACTCTAATCCATTGGGCAAAAATAATGCATCATTATCTTTTATTAGATTTTGTTTTTTAATGGGGAATCTCCTGTATTGGGTGCCATCATCAAGTAAAAGGCTTCACAGCGTTTCAGCCCTTATGGGTGTTAATCTTGCACTCCTTACAATTCTTTAGCAATCCTTTTCCCTAACCAGCCAAATGTAAGTACAAGTGGCAGCTTAGCTATATAACCCATCATATTATAATTATCGAAACTTTTTTAGAAATCGACTTTTCATTTTAAAAAATAAAAATGGAGTTTTCATCAAGAATTTTTATGAGGTGTGATCGGATTACCTCTTAATTTTATCATTTTAATAAAATGTTTTATTTACTAAAACAATCATTTTCGGTCTACCAAAATCTAGGAAATGGGTTGGGAATCGATTACGCACAAAGAAGGATTAGCACTCTCGTGACGCCCAAAATTTGGACTGTTTTATGGACTATTTTATTTTGTTTTTATTTCTGTTTATTTTCTTGGTTTTGAGCCCGAGCTAAATTGGTCCATTACATTGAGAATTGAAAATTTGAAGGGAATTTAAAACATGATCCCTTTTTGTATTAAGACATTACTTAACTAAATTGAATTTAATAAAGAAGGCCTTATTCTGAGTTAATCGAGAAGAAGGATCATGCCCCGTGAGTTAGGATACGATGCCTCTAATTCTCGAAAACCAGAATAATCGCCATTTGATCGTTACCTAAATCTCATTTTTGTTTATTTTAAATAGGATATTCAATTACTTTGGTTTTAGGAAGATACCATACTCCGTAAGTTAGGAGCACAACTCCTCGAATTTCAAAAGTAATGAACATTGTCTCAGTTTTAAGTATTTTCTATTCGTTAGATAAAACGAAGATAAATTTTTAAATGATATATATTTAATTTATTTAGGCATGGTGTAAAAGCGGATAAATAGATTTTAAAATGATTGTAACGCCTCAAGTTTCTATAGTTTCGGCTTTTGTGTTTGTTGGTCATGAAAATATTGGAACTTTTGCTTGGTATTATTTTTTTTGGCTTTAAAAGTATTGGTTTAAGTGAGTAAGTGCTTTAGGGTGTGTTTGGGAGGTCCCAAGTTCAAGTTTTAACTTGGGCTAAATTTTGGTTTTTAATTGAGTAAAGTCTAACTTTAGGTCAGTGGACTTATAAGGAATTGATGGTAAAAACCTAATAGAAGGGGCCTGCTAGTCTAGTAGTTAAGATGTGTGTTAGTGTGTTGGAGGTTTGGAATTTGATTCCCTGCAGTAGTGTTGGGATTATTTTTTTACTGCAAGTTTTGGCTAAGAGTTGGGCTTTATCATAAATCTGAGTTGGGGTTTAGGAAAAATTAGAGCTTATTCCATTCTTTTTAACAAAAGTTTTTCTCTACTGTTTCTTTTTCCCAATTTCCCTTGCTGCCAAAAATTCCCTTCTCTTTTTCCTCCTTCCCTTTGTTTTTCTTCTTTTTTGATAAGCTTAGGCGTGTTGCTAGCAGTTTTGTCGTTTCGGTAAGTATCGCTTTAATTAAGTTCTGTAATTTCCTTTAGAGATTGTTTAAGAGGGATTTTGGTTGTTGTTTAGGGAATATCCACGGCTCTTAGATCAGTAATCGAGTTTTAAACAATAAGGAAACACCATTCTTCAATGAAGGTAAGTAGATCTCTCTTTCGGGATTTGGCAATTCTTAAGGATATTGATTTAAGTGACTAATTTTGGGCTCAGTATTGTCGATGCTGGGCTTTAGAGTGCTCGTGGTTGGATTAGCAGTGAAAACGAACCAGGTGTGCACTTCATTTGATTCAAAATCGTGTTTTGACGAAAGCCGAAAACACTGCTGTCGATGCCAGACGGGAGTGTGAACTGCCCGTGTAAAGGCCGTGTGGCTATACACGGTCGTGTGTTCGACGAGCCAGACTGTGTGCGTGCTACACGGGCACAACGGACACGGGCATGTGATGATTTGTAGGCCGTGTGCAAGGCACGGGCTCAGGAAAATGGGCCATGTGGGCCATACAGGTGAACCACATGGGCGTGTGGAAATTTGAGTGCCGATTTGGGCCGTGTAACCCACACGAGCGTGTGAGCCCAATTAATGTGAAATGTTCTATAAGGTTGTACAAGTCACCTAAGTCGACTGTGACCTGACTGTAGGGGAGGTAAGCATTACTCAAACCCCATACTCTGAATAATTACTGAATTGTATGCAAAAGCATGCTATTACAAGCATGTGTAACTGTCTGATTCTGTATATCTGTTCTGCCATGATATTGATATGATCTGATATCTGCATATAAGCATGTGTAACTGTCTAATTCTGTATATCTGTTCTGCCATGATATTGATATGATCTGATATCTGCATATAAGCATGCCATGATATCTATGTTGCATTGTATTGGGTTGGGATTGTTGTGAAGAGAAGGAAGTCTGAGAGGCGATTAGCCTGATATCTGGCAGCTATGCTGCCCTTATATGTTGAGTACTGTTTTACGGTACCTTTTGGTGTGTAGGGCTGGATGGGTTGACTATATCCCCATACTTGGTGTGTAGGGTTAGGTGGGTCGATTTTATCCCTACATGGTGTGTTGGGTTGGTCGGAGATGGTGTGCAGGGTTGGTGGGCATGTTCTCTAATATCTGATTTGTTATGCATGCGATATATGTATGGCTAAGGCCGAACCATCTGTATTCTGTTATCTGTTTGTATGCATGATGCTTATGGGGATGTACACACTGAGTTTGCGAACACTCACCCCTTTGTTTATTTTGTTGTCAAGTAATCCTCAGCAGTAGATGGATCGGTGTGACGAAGGGCTCGATGGTGACCACTAGTAGACATTTATTGGTTTTATGAGTAACATTTATTTCATCTGTTTTACTTTAATATTTGTTTTCGGGAATACTCATGTATTCGGACTCGAATTGTTTTGGGTTTATCTTGGGATTCTAAATTTTTAAGTTTAGCGATTTAAAACTGAATGATATTTTAGCTTCCGCGTTAATGAAATGTTTTCTCATAATAATTGGAATAGAGATTTCATGACTTAAGTAAAGATAATAATCTGTACAATTTTCACTGGATAAGGTTTTGGAAAAGGTTTTCTAAAAGCACTCTCATGTGACGCCGCCAGATTCGGCCATAACGTCTAGGCCGAGTTTTGGGTGTTACAATGATAGCATGTGATTAGCAAAATAAGGTAAAATGGTAGAGGGTAAAAAGAATGAAATAATAATATCAGAACGATAAATAAATAAATGGAATAAGAAAAAGTTATGCTCGTGAATTATAATAAGCAACTATAATGATAATAAAATGCACCTATTTATAACAATAATAGGATAATCATGTCATGGTTATCATCATAGAATTAACATGAACAATAAAAATAACAATACCAATAATAATAACAATACGAAAGAAAATGCACAAATAAAAGGAAATATAAACAATATAAAATTTTAAATATATAAAAAAAAGGATAAATAAATAATAAATAAAAACAATTCATAAAAGATTGAAATTAAATAAATAAAGGACTGAATCGATATTTAAATGAAATTAAGAGCATAAATTGTGATAAAATAAATTAATTAATTAAGAAGTCAGAATAAGGGACCAAAACCGAATGCGCGGAAAGGAGCATGGATCAAATGGGAAATTATTCCCAAACCCATTAAACGCATTGTTCCAAGCAGGACCAAAATGAAAAAAAATTAAAATTAAATGGTATAATTTTTTTTAAAAAGAAAAAAAACAGAAACATGATTGTTTTGAAAGTCGTTTAAAAAGCGAAAGGACTAGGGCCGCAATTATACCCTTGTAGCGAAAACACGCAGATATTGCCACCACTTGGGTTAGGTCTCGGGTTGTGCTTCAAAACGACACCATTTTGGGGCTTCTGAAACTAGCCTTAAACGACGTCGTGTAATGGCCCTATAAATACCAAAAAATTCCCAAAAAAAAAATCATTTTAGACCTAGCTTTTAAAAAAAAATTGAAACCTTTTTTCTCTCTCAACCTTCACTTGTGTCTAGCTGCTAAGTCGCTGTGGGCTTCTGTGGACACCATACATTGGCGACCGTCACCTTTGGTGGCCGGAGTTGTAAAAAAATGGCCCTTTTTATCTTCGTTTCACAGGGAACTCAGATATCAGATCGAAACCCCCTGAAATCCAACCAAATTTTGAAAAATGCAAAGGGACTTTTTAGTTTTCAGCCCTCTTTTCCGACGTGGCCTCCAACGAATCTAGGGAGATTCGGAGGCCTCACGCCAGACGAACCATCCTTCATTAGAGACGGCATCCTCGTCCACTCGTGGCGGTGGAACATGAAGTGGCCTGGTGAGTTTTTTTGATCCTTTCCCTTTTTTTTTATAGTTTTTTGAAAAAAAATAAAATAACAGATTTGAAAAATAGAAGAATCACTTTTGAAAATTTTCTTTGTATTATGTTTTTTTTATTGCTTTGTGTGTAAAAAATGCATTCATTGTTATAGCTTTTATAGTCATAATATTTATTATTTTTTTGTATTTTTTCTCTTGCTATTTCTACCATTTCCATTGTTTTTGCCTTTGTCTTCTTTCGTTTTCTCTTTACAAGTACCCATGGTGGTCAACGACGATGATGGGAGTTGTGCTTTGCCATTTTGGTGCAATGGTGGTAGTGGAAGCAGACATCGGGCTGTGAGCACGCCGACATGGTGGGCCGCAGCGCGAAAGGGCTTTTTTTAGTTTTCTGAAAACTTTAGGTTACGGGCTTGGGTTAATAGTTTGGGCCTGGGTTATTGGGATTTAAGGTTTTGGGTTAAGTTATATATTTTGGGCCTTGGGGTTTTTTGTATTTGGGCCATTATTTTGGGCTTGTAATTTACTTATTTATTTGTTTGTAATTTGGGTCGGGCAAAATTGGACTGCTACAATAATAATATAAATCATAGCACTTTTGTACTACTCTTCCTTTCCAATTTCTAATGCTGTCTCTTTTGGAAAAGATATTAAGTTTTAATTAAATTTGAAGTTAAATTATGTTAGATTTTTAAATGGAGATAAAGTTTATTTAGTATCGCGTTCTACATTCTAATTTAAGATGTTATTTATCAAAGATGATGGTTGAAATTATTTCGGTTTGCAACAGTTTCAAGTTATGTTATATTTATTGTTTGAACAAGACTTGGGACAAGAAGATAGAACAAGACAGTTATCAAAAATATGCAAAGAGAGAAAGAGAATCAACATATCAAGTTTGTTAAAGCAATTCAGACTCACCAATACTATGTCGATTGAGTCTTTGTTCAGATAATGATTTTATTCAACAATTCACCCCGTATAAAACTATTGGTTTAATCCCAATCATACCCTTTCATAATGGATAATTGCAACCTTAAAATCGAACCTAAATTATCACAATCACTTTTCCAAAAACCTTACAATACAATTAAGAATAACTTCCTAATAAATGCCCAATTAAAAGGTGTCAACTTTCAAAATCTCAAGAAAAACAATCACACACACACAAAAAAAAAACACATCTCGTTGTGTCAAACCAACAACCTATAAATAGGCTTCAAATAACTTCATATTCAAGTCGAACTAGGATATGCCAACAGCATTCAATCTACTTAAAGCAAACATGATCAGCTTCATGGAATTAAATCTCCCATTTAAAATAAATCTGATCTGGAACTTATCTTTTAAGATAAGAAGGAATCCCAATCAAAATTGATCATTAAATTCAAGTGAAATTACCCTGAATTCAAATGTATTCAACTACTCATCTGCTTTTTAACAAGATTAAATAAAAAATAATGTAATTAAAAAATCAAACATATCATGTAACACCTTTAACCCACATCCGTCGTCGATATAGGGTTTCGGAGTATTGTCGAAATTTATTGATCAAATAGTCATAAATTTATACATTGATATCACATAATATTTAGGTTAAAAACCAATTAAATTCATACATAATGTCCCTTATTTGAGCCCTCGAGGCCCAAAATATGTGTTAGAAACAAATCAGGACTAATTTGAAGACCCAGAGAATTTTTCGTAAAATATAAAAATTTTCAAAACTGCAAGGTTCACATTCCCATGTGGTCAGGCAATGTGGACTCAAAATGTATCTTTAACAAGAAGTTTTTGTTACCAAACTAAACCCCACCGGAACCAGACCCTCCGGTCACCGGTTTTGGAGCGATTGGATGCAAGCTTAGCATTATCGAATTGATGTTCACTGTCTTCTCTTACGAACCCCATGTGTAGGTAACATACCTCCATTTCTCGTCACTGTTCATTTCGTCCACGCCAGAAAACAAACTGCAGATTTTCTCAGTTTCCCTTCTTTTTCTCTTCAAAATCTCAATCCTTTTTCATTTCAAACTTAAAAATCTATCAATTTAATCCCTAATACTAAAATTATTCAACATAAATATCACTTAAAAACTTAATAATTTCTAAAACTTTGACATGATTCGAGTAGTATTTAATACCAAGATTCTAAAAACATAAAAATTACAAAAAAATAGACTAAATTAACTCACTAATTGAATTTTGAACTTTAAAACCCTAATTTCTCTTTTCTTTATTTGTCTTTTTCTTTTCTTTCTTCCCTTTCTGTTTTGGTTTCTATCTCTGTTTCTTTTTTCGATTTCTTTTATCTATTTATTATTTATTTATTTGTTTTTATTATATATTACTATATTATTATAATATATATACTTAAATTTTACACATGTTTTAATCATATGTGGCCTCATTTAATGTTAATGACATAATTGCCTCTTTAGTCCCTTTTAGTTTTTCTTTAATTTATAATTCAACTTTTACTTTATATGCAATTTAGTCATTATAAATAATTACTCTTAATTTATGTAAATTTACTTAATCAAAACCTAATTAACTACACAATGAGTCTCGAGAATACACTTTTTTTTAAAATTTGATCTTTTTAATTAATTTACCATCGAAACATTAAAATTTCTTAACGAAACTTTAATACCACCTTATTTTCTAAAATCACTTGAACTTAATAAATTATTTATATAATATAAATATCAAATCAAAACCTTTTAAAAATCATATTTAACTCGTAAATATTAAATAATTATATTTATGAACTTATCGATCGGATTTAGTGACTTCAAAACCACTAAAAAACAAATTGTTACATATCAAACATTAAAAACTTTAACGATATCACGAGAATTGTTATAATCGTTGTTCAAACAAGAAAAGAAACGAAAGAAACAAACAAAACTCTTAACAATGATATTGCTAGATAATCATGCTTTGAACAAAGTAGTTTCTTTCTGGGTTTTGGACTCATTTTTTATTTATTGATGAAGTGGTCCATATCTTATACTTGAGAAACCAACGCTCGAGGCACGGAACAGCTAAGTTGAAGTTGAGATGTCCATATTTTTGTTACAAATTGTTTGTTTTCTTAATAAATTTGCCAAAGAAATTGCTAAGCAAAGTTGTTTTTTTTTTTTCCCTTACGGGCTACGTTTACGCTGTCTCTCTCTAGTTGCAGATTTCTGAAGGCGTAATCACTGGCTTCTACAACAATGATAAGTTATCGTTTAGCATCCACCATTCAAAATAACACAAAGCGACTCCGTCTTCTTCACTTATGTATCTTTCTCAGAAGAAAAATAATTAATTTTTTATTGTCCAAAAATCAATTCAAAACTGATTTAATTAAATATTTAAATACAAATATTTTATAATTAAGGTAGTCAATAGATAAATATATTGTTTTTCTACTTATACCGTACATTTGGTATCGGTCTGTTTTTATAATTCGTTTTAAATTTATCACGATTTATAAAAATTTATTTAATATATGTATATAAAAATATTTACAAATATCAAATAATAGTATTAAATAAATTTTAAATATAAAATATTTATTAATTATATAAAATACGCTTTAATGAATTTCACAAATACAATTCAAATAAGGTCTTTACATTTGTATATAACAATTTATCATTCAATAAACTCAAAATCAACAATAACATAATTATATTTTAAAATCCATTTTTTACTGATCAATAGTCATATTTCAACTGGTATGACATAAATTAAAGTTTATTGTTGGGATTTATTAGAATAGGATATGAACTATACAGAAATGAAATTCTCTATCTTACTTATAATATTTTTGTGATTCAATCAATTATAATAAATAATAATTAAGTTGGATGTTATGGTGAGTGATGTAAAATGTCACAAAAGTATATAAAAATGCAATTATTACTTATTTTAGTTAAGTTGTATATTATGGTGAGCGATGTAAAATGTCACAAAGTAATATAAGAGAGCAATTATTACTAGTTTTAATGTATGAATTATGTTATGTATTTTCTTTATATTTATATACCATTATTGGCCACCAAAAAGAAGGAAATATCTTGATTAATGATAGAAATGCAGGTCCTACAGTGCTGCATAGATAAAGATCATTTACCATAATGGAAAGGAAAAAAAGAAAAAAAAAAAAAGAGAAAGATGGAAGAAGAGGTAAGTATGGGATGACAGCTAAAATTGATGTAGTAATAATTGGTGTCTCCCACTGAGATGGACAGAAACCAAAAGCAAACAAACTGATGATGCATTGATGTCTGCATAAAAGGTTAAACTGTCAATTCTTTCTTCCATGGATTCCACTCAAAGTTGGTACTTGAGCTCCATTTGTGAGGACGATGAAAACTGAAAACAAATTTAAAAATATAAAAAGGTTTGGTGGGTGCATACAGCGAAGTGCAAATACATCATTGGTAGCAAGAAACAATGCTCTTTTCTCTCACCATCAGTGTCAGCTTTTTGCCACCTTCATCCATTTTGTTCATTAAAACAATTTCATGGTGGTCTCGTAGCCTTGATTTTCTTCAACTTAACTGGAATGGTGAGTGTAATAATGATTTCTTTTTATTATTATATGATTCTTGAGAAAAAAGAAAAGAAAAAGAAAATGCTATGGATCACTTAAAAAAGTGATTTTTTATAAAAGAAAATTTTAAAATTCTTTTAAACAGATAATAAATTAATTTAAGTTTAAGAATCAAGTTTTAAGCATTCCATCTATGTAAAAATTTTGCTTTGATCGTTAATTGAGGTAACTTATTAAAAATTTGAAAAATTGACTTTCGGTTTTATTAAAAAAAATGAGTCGCTACCGATCTTTTTTCTAGGTGTAATCGGACACCTAATAAATCATCTTTTTTGAAAAGAAAATTTATTCTTGAACAAAAATGAAGGCCAAATTTGGGTCTACGCGAAAATTCAGAGAAAAATAGGGTTCGGGAGTCAGTTACGTGCGAGGAAGGTATTAGCACCCTCGCGACGCCCAAAATTGGTATTTTTATTAAACAAGTGTTGTATTGATTTTCAAAAATACGAATTCAATTTGACATTTAATCGTGATTCGATTGAAAAATGAGATTTTTTTAGTTTTCGATTTTTTTTTAGAAAGGGTGTCTCGTTTTTAACACAAGCCGACGAATTTCACCCAACATAGCGATGAAATCGATGACTTAGTGTTGAAATCGGTACATTGTCTTATTTATTAAAATAAAAAATAAAAAATAAAAATATAATATCACTTGTGTTAGAATTAAGTGATCCAAATTCTTATTTAAATAAAATACGATGGAAAATAAATAAAAGTAAAATCTATATAGAACTAGACTTCTTTTATTTTATTTTAGAATAAGGTTTTTAAACCTTATTAAACTCCATCTATTTTATATTGATTAGGATAAGGTGTTTCAATCCTACTAGAATATGGCTTTGCAAGCCTATAAATAGACATAGTTTATTCCTCTTGTATTTGATTCAAAATTTTCAACATAGTGAATTTTCTTCTCCTCTGCCCGTGGTTTTTTTCTCGAAAGGGTTTCCACGTAAAATTTGTGTGTTCTTTATTTATTTTATTTTATTTTATTTTATTTTATTTTTCAAAAATTGGTATCAGAGCTTCCGGGTTATTCATCTCGATCACGGTAATGGCGTTTTGAAGTATGAAATTCCACTGTTAGATCGCAACACCAGATTTGCATTGTGGCAAATTAAGATGCAAGCAGTTCTTGCACAGATGGATCTGGAGGATGCCCTGCTAGGGATAGATAAGATGTCTTCGACATTAACAGATGAAGAGAAGAAGCGTAAGGATCGAAAGGCATTAACACAATTACATCTGCATTTGTCCAACGAAATTTTGCAGGATGTGATGAAAGAGAAAACTGCCGCTGCATTATGGAAGAGGCTAGAACAAATATGTATGTCGAAAACTCTAATAAGCAAGTTGCATATGAAGCAGCGTCTTTATGCTCATCGTTTGGAGGAAGGTGCGTCTGTACACGAACATTTAACAGTGTTTAAAGAAATTCTCTCAAACTTGGAGGCCATGGAGGTTCAGTATGATAAGGAAGATCTAGGGTTGATTCTACTTTGTTCGTTGCCCCCGTCTTATTCAACCTTTAGAGACATGATTTTATATAGGCGCGAGTCTCTCACAGTTGATGAGGTTTATGATTCTTTAACCTCGTATGATAAGATGAAGCATCTTGTGGTTAAACCCGACTCTTAGGGAGAGGGTCTCATTGTTCGTGGAAGACAAGATCGGAATGCTGATGATGATCGTGGTAGGACACAGGAACGAAATCCTCGTGGTAAATCTAAGGGTAGATCGAAGTCTTCAAACAGAGGTAAAACTTGCAACTTCTGCAAGAAAAAAGGGCACATTAAATCTGAGTGCTATAGGCTACAAAATAAGATTAAAAGGGAGGCTGCAAATCAAAAGGGAAAACAACCAGAAAATTTGGTGAAGGCGATGTTGTAGAAGACTACAAAGAATGGTGAACTTCTAGTCGCTTTTGTCAATGATTCTAAAGTGGCGAGTGGATACTTGATTCAGTTGCACCTTCCATATGAGTCCCAATCGGGATTGGTTTACAACTTACTAAACAAAGATGTCAAGGTGTTATTTTGATGGGAAATAATGCTTCGTGTAAAATCCCAAGTGTTGGAACAATTAAAGTTAAGATGTTTGATGGAGTTGTCAAAACACTTAGTGACGTGCGGCATGTTCCAGAATTGAAAAGAAATTTAATTTCGTTGAGTACTCTTGATTCAAAAGGGTACAGATACACAGCTGAAAGTGGGGTTTTAAAGATTTTCAAAGGGTACCTTGTTGTGATGAAAGGGCAGAGAAAGATTGCCAAGTTATATGTTTTACAGGGTTCTACTGTTAGTGGTGATGCAGCTGTTGCTTCCTCTTCATTGTCAGATGATGATATTACTAAACTTTGGCATATGCGCCTAGGGCACATGAGTGAGAATGGCATGGCAGAATTAAGCAAAAGAGGACTTCTTAATGGGCAAGGAATTTGCAAACTGAATTTCTGTGAGCACTGTGTTTTTGGGAAACAAAAAAGAGTTCAATTCACTAGAGGAATCCATAACACGAAGAGAACGTTGGAGTATATTCATTCTGATCTGTGGGGGTCATCCAGAGTGCCTTTGAGAGGTGGAGCTAATTATATGCTAACCTTTATTGATGATTTTTCTAGAAAAGTTTGGGCGTTTTTCCTGAAGCAGAAAAGTGATGTGTTTTTTGCAATTAAGTCTTGGAAAATTATGAAAAACAAAAGGGAAAATAGATAAAATACCTCCGCACAGACAATGGCTTAGAGTTTTGTTCTGGTGAGTTTTATAGATTGTGCAAGTCAGAAGGGATCATGAGACACTTGATGCTTCTTCATACTCTGACAAAAGCGTTGCGTTGCGAACGAATGAACGAAGCGATCATGGAGAAGGTTCGATGTATGTTGTCAAATGCCAACTTACCGAAGGCATTTTGGGCAGAAGCGGCCTCTACTGCATGTTTTTTGATCAACCGATCTCCATTCGTTGCCATTGAGAAAAAGACTCCACAAGAGGTATGGTCTGGTAATCCTGCTAATTATTCTGATTTAAAGATTTTTGAGTGTCCTGCGTATGCTCATGTTGATAATGGAAAATTAGAACCGAGATCTATTAAATACATTTTTCTTGGTTATAAAGCTGGTGTAAAAGGGTATAAGTTATGGTGTCCTGAAAATAGAAAAGTTGTGATTAGCAGAGATGTTGTTTTTGATGAAATTGCTATGCTACCTAACTTATCTCTTAAAGGCTCTTCCAATAAAGAAAATCAAAAGTAGGTGGAGCATCAGATTAATACAGAGTCAACTCCTCAAGCCAGAACAAAAATTGAGAATAGAGTTGCTTCTTCACCACAATACTCTATCGCCAAAAACAGAACTAAAAGAGAAATTAAACCTCCAAAGAAGTATGCTGAGGTTGATCTAGTTGCTTATACTTTAAATGTGGCTGAAGATATAGATGCGAATCAAGAGCCATCTAATTATTCTGAGGCAGTTAGCTGTGAAGACTCAGAAAAGTGGATGTTTGCTATGCAAGAAGAGATGGAATCACTCCACAAAAACAGAACATGGGACCTTGTGAAACTTCCTAAAGGTAAAAAGGTTGTTCATTGTAAATGGGTGTTTAAAAAGAAAGAAGGGACTTTAAGAGTTGAAGAACCTAGATATAAAGCAAGGCTTGTTGCAAAGGGTTACAGTCAAATTCCAGGAGTAGACTTCACAGATGTGTTCTCTCCAGTTGTTAAGCATAGTTCGATTCGAGCTTTGCTTGGTATTGTGGCCATGCATGATTTGGAGCTTGAGCGGTTAGATGTAAAAGCGCATTTACGCATGGAGAACTTGAGGAAGATATTTACATGCAACAACCGGAGGGTTTTATAGTCTCGAAAAAGAGGACTATGTTTGCTTCCGAGAAAGTCCCTTTACGGTTTGAAACAGATCACCAAGACAAGTGGTACAAGAGGTTTGATTCCTTTATGACTTCTCATGATTTCAAAAGAAGTAGTTTAGACAGTTGTGTTTACTTTAAGAAAAACAGTGATGGTTCTTTTGTGTATCTACTTCTTTATATTGATGTCATGTTGATAGCAGCAAAAGATAAAGGAGAGATAAGAAAGGTTAAAGCCCAACTAAGTGAAGAATTTGAGATGAAAGATTTAGGACCAGTAAAGAAGATACTTGGTATGGAGATTCTCAGAAATAGAAAAGCAAGTAAATTGTACCTAAGTCAGAAGGGGTACATTGAGAAAGTTCTTTGCAGGTTCAATATGCAAAGTGCTAAGCCTGTTAGTACTCCTTTAGCAGCCCATTTCAGACTTTCATTGGTCTTGTCTCCTCAATCAGATGATGAGATTGAGTACATGTCACATGTTCCATACTCTAGTGCGATGGGATCTCTCATATATGCTATGGTTTGTTCACGCCAGATTTATCATATGCATCGGTCTAGATTAGCGATATATGGCAAATCCGGTAAAGAACATTGGAAAGCGATTCGATGGATTTTAAGATACTTACGAGGCACTACTGATGTTTGCTTACAGTTTGGAAGAACTAAAGATGGAGTTATAGGGTATGTTGATGCTGATTTTGCTAGAGACCTTGATAGAAGAAGATCTCTCACAGGTTACATCTTTACAATCGGAGGTTGTGCAATTAGTTGGAAAGCCACTTTGCAAACTACAGTCACTTTGTCTACCACTGAAGCTGAGTACATGGCGATTACTGAGGCTTCTAAAGAAGCTATTTGGTTGAAGGGACTATTTAGTGAACTCAATGAAGACCTTCAAATCAGCACAGTATTTTGTGACAGTCAAAGTGCCATCTTTATTACAAAAGATCAAATGTTTCAATTGAGAGAACAAAACACATTGATATTCGATATCATTTTGTTCGTGATATTATTGCTCGTGGTGATATTGTTGTAAGCAAAATTAGTACTCATGAAAATCCTGCAGATATGATGACTAAGTCACTTCCTATAACCAAGTTTGAGCATTGCTTAGACTTGGTTGGTGTTCATTGTTGAAGTTAAACCCTTAAGGGGTTTTATGGAAGAGGTGGAGAACTTGTTTATTGAAAGTTCGCGATGAAGAACTTGTTCATTAAGAATTTGTGTCAAGGTGGAGATTGTTAGAATTAAGTGACCCAAATTCTTATTTAAATAAAATACGATGGAAAATAAATAAAAGTAAAATCCATATAGAACTAGACTTCTTTTATTTTATTTTAGAATAAGGTTTTTAAACCTTATTAAACTCCATCTATTTTATATTGATTAGGATAAGGTGTTTCAATCCTACTAGAATATGGCTTTGCAAGCCTATAAATAGACATAGTCTATTCCTCTTGTATTTGATTCAATTTTTTTGACATAGTAAATTTTCTTCTCCTCTGCCCATGATTTTTTTCCCGAAAGGATTTCCACGTAAAATTTGTGTGTTCTTTATTTTATTTTATTTTTCACAACTTGCAATGGAAATTTATACATAATAAGAACGATGATACAATTAATGAAAAACTATTAAAATATGATACTAATAAAAGTGACAATAATATTCACAATAAAGAAAATAATAAATAAAAAAATAATGTTCTAATGATATAAAGAAATAATATATTTGTAATAATAGTAGAAAATACTAACATGTACATGAAAATACACATGCATATATGTATGTTAATGATAATGATAATAATAATATGAAAATATAACAATAGTAAAATGGTGATATTAATACCTAATTATAAACATGGATATATTATAATAATGAAAATATAAATAGATAAGAAACATAAAAGATGAGTAATAAGAGAGTGAAAATATAATAACAGTCATAATACAATGGTAATAGTAATTACAAAATGATGATAACAATGATAAAATGATAACAATGGTATTAGTAATAAAATAATAGAAAATAATAGTACATTAATAATATACGTTAATAACAATAAGAATATAAAAAGGAAATAATAATATGGTAAAAAATAATAATAATAGTAATAAGTTAATGAAAAATAATGGTAATAATAATAATGATTAATGGTAATAAAAATATATAATAATAGTTGTTGAAACCATTTTCAAATCGAGCTTTGGAAAATGGGAATCGATTTTAAAAATGAAAACGGGAGTCGCCACCAATCTTTTTAGGTGTGATTGGATCACCTTTAAAACATTTTGTTTTAAAATCATTAGTTTTGGTCCACAAAGTAAAAGAACGGGTTCGAGTCGGTTACGTCGAGGAAGGATTAGCACCTCGTAACGCCCAAAAATTGGTACCTAATTGATTATCAAATGTCTTTAATGTCGAAAGAAAAAAATTAAGATGTAGTCCTCTTTAAAATATTTTAACTTTAAAATTGGGATTCACTAGCGTCAAAGTATTAACATTAAATTATCCCTTTTTGAAATTCCTATCTCAAGCAACAAAACGCTATTTCCAATAAGTTAGGACATATTGCTTTGAAATTCCAAGATACTAGCTTGCATTTAGAAAACCTTTTAAAAACTTAGAAGGGTGCTTAATTATTTGAATTCAACGAGAAAAGTGGCAACCCAATAAGTTAGGGCACTACTTTCTCGAAATTTCCAAACACCAAGCATCGCCTTATTTGCAAAAAAATCTTATCTCGAGGTAATAAGATGTCATATCCAAGTGAGTTATGACACAACACCTCAAATATCGAGAGTAAGTATTTTATTTAACACTCAGATTATGATTTAAAAGAATATGCCGTTATTTAGATTAAACGTGAGAGAAAAAAATCAAATCCAGTAAGTTAGGGAACGATTGTCTCGGATTACCAAATACGAAATATTTACTTTAGTAAAAGAATCACTATCGGGTTGGATAAAACCTAAATTCGTAATGAAACGAGATAATAAAGAATGCATAACAAATAAAATTGATAACCATAACAGGATAAACATAAACACAAATATGAATACTAATGATAAATACGAAGGTAAGATAAATGAGTCGAATAAATAATAAGAAAGGGAAATAATGAATAAGCTAAATGTTTGAAATTATTTAAAAAAACTATAAATAGAATAGATGATGAAATAATAATAAAAGTAATGATATGTAAATAAAATAAATATGCTAAAAATATACAGTTATCAAATTAGTTAATATAAAATAATAACGTATAAGTAAATACAAAAATAAAGGAAAATATAATAACAATAATAGAAAAATACAACAATAATAATAGTAAAAGATATAATAACATAATAATATAATAGTAATAGTAACAATATGACGATAATGGTAAAAATAATATATTAAATAATAGTAATAAAAGTAGTGCTAATAATAATAATAATGATGATGATCTATTAAGTTATAATGAAAATAATGATAATGATGATATATTAGATAATAATAGTAAAATAATAAGTAACAATGATAAATTATAATAATAGTGATGAGAATAACAAGTGATGATAATAACAAGAATAATAGTAGTAATAATATATTAGTAATACATAATAGATGTAGTAAAAAATATAGTAGTTATAGTAATAATAATATAAACAAGAGCATATATACGTATGAAAAATAATGATAGTAAAATATAATAATAGTAATAATAATAATGGAATGAAGGTAATAATAATATTAAAATAAAGTAAACAAAAATAATACTATATATCAATATATATATATACATATAATGCAAATACACACTACCATATAATAATAATAATAATAATAATAATATAGAAATACAAAGAGCAAATAAAATATTAAATTTAAAAACAATACTATATATAAAAGTATATACATACATATATGTACATAAAATATACACTAATAATAATAATAATAATAATAATAATAATAATAATAATAATAATATTAAAATGCGAAAGTAAATATGATATAATAGTAATATTAAAATGACGTAATAAAATAATACTTATATATATAGAAATGTACATACGTACATATATAATAAACATACATTAATTAATAGTAAAAACAATAGAAGTGCTAATAATATTAGTATTAGAATGAAATAAGAGATAAATGCAAACATAATAATATAAATAAGGTAAATGAAACAAATAAAAATAATAGGAAGGACATAATCGAATCTGAGAGCAATATTTTGGGGCAAATCCGTAATAAATAAAAGAAGAGGGGATTAATTCGCACATGCAAATAACCGGGAAGGACTAAAACGGACAATAGCCCTTTGACCCAAAACACGCAGCTTTGATTCTATCCCTTATTTCTTACTACGATTGGAGTGAATATAATGAAACCCTTTGAACCTTTTTGATTGCTATTGATATACTGATTTTTTGTTCTTTAATCTCAAAAAAAAAGAAAAATCCCCTCTTGAATCTAAAAAAAAAAAAAATCTCTTCTTGAATCTCAAAAAAAAATTCTTCTCTCCAAAATACAATAAATTCCTCTCTCCCCCTCCCCCCTTTTTTTTACATTGAGATTGTGGCTTTTTATAAGCTTTTACCACTTGTTCTTCTTCTTTTTTTTTTTTTGCCTTTTCTTTTGTAGGCAAATGGAGCAAAATGGGGGTGGGTGGCTAATTATGGTGTGGAGTAGGTGAGATTAGGTTTTTTTTCTTTTTTTTGATTTTTTTTTTTGATTTTTTTTTGGGTTGGGTTAGTGTTTTGGGCTAAGTTTTGGGTTTGGTATTGGACCCCGGGCAAAATTTGGGCCATACACTTGCCCCTCTTTGCTTGTTGTTGTGTAACAAGAACAGAGCAAAGACTATAAAAGGACCAATTTTGCCCGGGCTCGCCGAGTCTTGAGTTCTTGATCTACTTCTTCGATCTGTTCCCCATAAACACAGGGATGCCAAATCTGCTGTCTTCAACTTGCTCCTTATAAACACAGGGATGCCATGCTAAAATCTTCGATCTACTTCACTGTAAGCACAGGAATGTCAGATTTATTTCTTCGATTTGATCCCTGACAATACAGAGATGCCAAATCATCTTAGATTTGCTTTAACGTAAGCACGCGAAAGCCAAATCAACTATGATTCGATTTGTTCCTTGTAAGCATAAGGATGCCAATCCATCTTGGATCCGTTTCAGCATAAACATCCGAAGGTGAGATCTGCTATGTGTCTGCTCTCCATCAAAGTGAAGATGCCAAACTTCGATTCGTTCTCTGACGATACAGAGACGACAAATCATCTTAGATTTGCTTCATCGTAATCACATGAAAGCCAAATCAGCTATGTCTTCGATTTGTTCCTTGTAAACACAAGGATGCCAAACCATCTTGGATCTGCTTCAGCGAAATCATCTGAAGGTGAGATCTGCTATGTGTCTGCTCTCCATCAAAGTGAAGATGCCAAACTTCGATTCGTTCTCTGACGATACAGAGACGACAAATCATCTTAGATTTGCTTCATCGTAATCACATGAAAGCCAAATCAGCTATGTCTTCGATTTGTTCCTTGTAAACACAAGGATGCCAAACCATCTTAGATCCGCTTCAAAGATAAACATCCGAAGGTGAGATCGCTATGTGTCCGCTCTCCATCAAAGTGAAGATGCCAAACTTTGATTCGTTCTCCGACGATCTGAGACGACAAATCATCTTAGATTTGCTTCATCGTAATCACATGAAAGCCAAATTAGCTATGTCTTCGATTTGTTCCTTGTAAACACAAGGATGCCAAACCATCTTGGATCTGCTTCAGTGAAATCGTCTGAAGGCGAGATCTGCTATGTGTGGCCTATTACCCTACTACTTAAGGGATTAAGGCGCGTCATCCTGTAGAATGATTATGCTTGATAAGTAGGATGCCATGCTCGAAGTGAGTAAAATGTTCCTAATTAAACATGTTATGATGCAAAATGTCATGAATATGACCCTATCCTAGACGTCATCATTCATTCTTTCATTTGCCTTTCTTTTCTCAAAGCTTCATTCACGCCACCAGTAGGCTGTACCTTTCCTCCAATGCTACGATCCGCCGAGGATGTTTGTAAAACAATCTTTTCTTAAAATTGAATCATTGATTTTGTTCATTTTCCCTTTAGACTGGATGAAAGAAATTCTCGAGCTCCTTCATCCTTTACTTACGTGAATTTCTAACAATTGTCCTGTTTTAGTTTCTTGTATTGTCTAGAAATTTCGAGTAATGCATAAAACTTTGTTTGTAAACATATTTAGTTCATCTATCATTATTTAAATGCAACATGGAAGATGAATAAATCTTAAGAATAATTGGATTTGAATGAATTAAGAAGAAAGAATACAAAGGAAATTAATCAAGGTCTATCTTTAGGAAGGAATAGAATCTAAAGATGGAAAACAAGATAGAAGTTAGATCCTCCAGATATCACTGCTTGAGTGCCTATACACCAGCTCCATGAAGTCTTTCTTGAGTTCAAAATGTGTTTAAAAGATCCCAAGTACTGTTGATGCCCCGCTTGTAGCATTCTTCGCTCTTTGTAACAAGATTATGTGTACTCTTCAAAATTTGAGCTGCCTTATGTGTTTTCAACTCAAAACCCTTTTGATCACAAGGTGCCTTTTGTGGGTTTTCACCTTGGCCTCTCCGTCTTTTTTTTTTTTTTTTTTTTAAGGCGCCTTTATGGTTTTCACCTTAGATTCTCTTCTTCTTTAGACAAAGTATTTTTTAACTGAGTCCGAGTTCACTGGATTAGGTAAACTTTTCCCATCCATTTCTACTAAGATCAATGCACCACCGGAGAAAGCTTTCTTTACGACATACGGCCCTTCCCAATTCGGCATCCATTTTCCTCTAAAATCCTTTTGAATAGGAAGGATCTTTTTCAGTACAAGGTCTCCCTCATAGAATTCTCTTGGTCGAACTTTCTTGTCATAAGCTCGCATCATTCGCTTCTGATACATCTGACCATGTCGAATGGCTTTTAGCCTCTTTTCTTCAATCAAGTTCAACTGGTCATACCTGGATTGAACCCACTCAGCTTCATCTAACTTTACTTCTATCAAAATTCGAAGAGAAGGTATTTCTACTTCAATAGGTAATACTGCTTCCATCCCGTAAACTAACGAGAATGGAGTTGCCCCGGTAGAAGTTCTGACAGATGTTCGATAGGCAGAGTGCAAACAAGAACTTCTCATGCCAATCTCTATAGGTCTCAATCATCTTCCCACTATTTTCTTAATGTTCTTGTTGGCGACTTCTACCGCCCCATTCATTTTTGGACGATAGGGGAAGAATTGTGATGCTTAATCTTGAACTGGTCGCAAACTTCTGCTATCGTTTTGTTGTTTAGGTTCAATGCGTTGTCGGATATGATCTTTTCAGGCATTCCATACCGACAAATGATCTCCTTCTTCAAAAATCGACTCACAGCTGACTTAGTAACATTCGCATAAGAAGCAGCCTCTACCCATTTTGTGAAGTAGTCAATTACTACAAAGATAAACCGATGACCATTCAAGCTCTCGGTGATATTGGTCCAATAACATCCATGCCCCACATGGAAAAGGGCCATGGAGAAGTCATAACATGCAAAGGTGAAGGTGGTACATGAATTTTATCCCCATAACTGCACTTATGGCATTTCTTGGTGTAATCGATGCAATCCCTTCCATAGTGGCCCAATAATAGCCAAACCTCATGATTTGCCTTGCCATCGTGAACCCATTTGCATGCGTCCGCATACACCTTCGTGAACTTCTTCTATAATTAACTTAGCTTCTACAAGATCGACACATCTCAAAAGTACTTGGTCTTTTCGTCTTTTGTATAGGATATCTCCGTCTAAAACATAGTTGCAAGCTAACCTCCTCAAGGTTCGTTTGTCATTTTCACCGCCTGTTCGTGGTATTTACGATCTTTCACGATCGCAATATATCTCGATACCATGGGTTAATGTCATTTCCTCCCTCTCAATGTTACAACAATGAGTGGAGCCTCGTAAATACTCATTTGAATTGGCTTCATTTCTTCTTTTTTATTTGCCTTGATCATTGAGGCCAAGGTTGCTAAAGCATCTGTCATCTGATTTTTGTCTCGTGGGAGATAATTGAAGGTGATGCTATCAAATTCCTCAAGTAACCCCAAAACTACCTTTCGATAACTAATCAATTTAGGGTCCCTTGTCTCCCATTCACCTCTAAGCTGATAAACAACCAACACCGAATTCCCGTATACTTCTAGAGTTTTTATACCTCGCTGCTTGAAGTCCCATGATGCATGCTTCATATTCAGCCATATTGTTTGTGTAATCAAAGTCTAACTTACACATAAAAGGATAATGATCACCATTCGGAGATACCAAGACTGCCCCAATTCTATTTCCGACTACATTAGAAGCCCCATCAAAATTGAACCTCCAAGAAGAATTTTCAGTCATTGCTATACACATCAACTCCTCATTTGGAAAATCAAGTTTAGTGGCTCATAATCCTCTAGAGCCCTACTAGCCAAGAAGTCCGCCACCGCACTTCCTTTTATAGCCTTCGACTTATGTAGACTATATCAAACTCCCAAAGTAAAATTTGCCATCTCGCCATTCTCCCATTTAGAGTGTTGACTCCATCATGTATTTCAACGGATCAAGTTTTGAGATGAGCCAAGTGGTATGGTATAGCATGTCTTGTCTTAATCTCCGAGTTGTTCAAATCAACAAGACAAGACAACTTTTCGGTTGGTGAATATCTCATCTCATAATCAGTGAACTTCTTCGAGATAATAAATTGCCTTCTCCTTTTTCCCCGACTCATCATGTCGCCAAGCACACATCCCATAAATTATCGAACACGATAAGTACAGATTAATGGTTTATCCGGAAATGGGTGGCGACAATACCGAGTATTCAACAAATCTCGCTTGACCTTTTTCAAAAGCACTCGCATTCCCCATCCCAAATACCTTGATTGTGCTTTTCGAGGAGGCGAAGATAGGATCACATTTCTCGGTTAGTTGTGAAATGAACCGAGCAATGTAATTCAACCTTCCTAGGAATCCTCGAACTTCTTTTCGAGTACGTGGTGGGGTAATTTCGTATGGCTTTGACCTTGTCTCGAGTCGACTTCAATTCCTTTTTCACCGACTCACTGAAGCCTAACAACTTTCCGGATCGGCTCCAAAATACACTTTCTTTGGATTGAGCTTCATTGAAATTTTCTCAACCTTACAAACAATCTTCTCAAGACCTCAATATGCTCTTTTTCCAGACGCGACTTGGCAATCATATCATCAACGATACCTCGATATCCTTATGCATCATGTCGTGGAACAAGTTCACCATGGCCCTTTGGTACGTTGCCCCTGCGTTTTTTAGTCCAAATGGCATTACTTTGTAGCAAAAGGTGCCCCACAAGGTTATAAAGGTGGTTTTATTCATGTCCTCTGGATGCATCTTTATCTGGTTGTATCCTGAGAAACCATCCATAAAGGAGAACAATGAATATCCCACTGTGTTATCTACTAAAGTGTCAATGTGGGGTAAAGGAAAATTATCTTTTGGGCTTGCTTTGTTCAAGTCTCGTAATCAACACACATTCGTATTTTCCCATCCTTCTTGGGGACAGGCACAATGTTAGCTACCCATTCAGAGTACTTTACTTCTTGCAAGAATCCTGCATCAAACTGCTTCTTGACTTCATCCTTTATCTTCAAGACGATATCTCGCCTCATTCTTCGCAACTTCTGTTGGACTGGCTTACAATCTTGTCTTATCGGAAGACGATGTACCACAATGTCAGGACTCAATCCAGCATATCCCGATATGACCAGCGAAGATATCCTTGAACTCTCGAAGCAACTCAATCGACCATGCCTTGTGTCCACGCCAATTAGGGTTCCGATTTTCAACTCCTTCCCTTCCTCTAGGGCTATATTCTCTATTGCCTCTTTCTCATGTGGTATGATTTGTTTCTCCTCCTGCTTAACTATTCTTAACAGATCGAGAGATACGTCACAATCTTGAACATCTTCAAAATCCTGAGGTTCCTCTAAACACATGTCTTGCTCGCCAGAGAAATTAAGAGTCAGTAGTATCAAGACTCATATCATTGATATATAGGGACTGTGGAGGTATGAAAGAATATACAAAGAATGAATGAATCAAAGAATGATTGTTTATGTGTTATGAATAAAAGAATAAGAATTGCTAGAATTTGGAGGAATATTGGTCGATAAAAATAGAATGATACTCGTTTAAATTTTATTTAAATAATTATAGATGAACATAAGCCTATTTCACGAATATAATCTTATTACTCCTAGGCCCTAGAGTAACAGACATGTTTTGAGAATTACTCTGAAAAATTCCTAAAGACTACAGGAAGGTCTTCCGCAGTCCAATTATTCAGAGAGCTCCTCGGTTCGTAAGGGCGAATGCCCTCGAGGCTTCCTTGCTCTGATCCTTCATTATGTACAGCATTAACTTGATGACTTTTCTTTC
Organism: Gossypium arboreum; assembly: GCF_025698485.1. Lineage (NCBI taxonomy): Eukaryota > Viridiplantae > Streptophyta > Magnoliopsida > Malvales > Malvaceae > Gossypium > Gossypium arboreum. The sequence goes on from NC_069075.1 coordinate 138,021,962, forward strand.
TCAGCAATCCTCCTGATTTGAAGGATTTGGATATAGGTGGGAATGTCATCGGTCCCCACTCTACTTCTCTTCCATTCAAACACGCCTTTCTTTTTTGCTTGGCACTTCTCTATTTCCTACCTCTTGTGCTTGTAGTCTGGCGTAAAGCCCAAGCCAAAGCGGTCCTTCTTCTCAATCAGTTTTGGGATTTGAACCTCTCCTTGCAACCATCTTTTTAGCCCCTTTCCCGGCAATGCTCCTTTCCCCATCATTATTTGTAAGGCCATCCTCGTGGCTCCAGACATTTTGGGTACCAGCACTTTGCTTCCTTCCAAAATAAAGGTGGCATTGATGACCTCTAAAGAGCGGAAAGAACATTCAATAGCCTCCTCATTTGCCTCAACATAAGGGGCCTTGCTGGTAACTGCCGCTATGATGTCCTCTTCCGCATTGATGGTTATTAAACGACCATCCATTACTAACTTTAATTTTGGTGCAATGAAGAGGGCATCGCTTCTTGCCGAGTGTATCCATGGTCTCCCAATAAACAATTGTAGGAGGGCTTGATATCCATCACTAGGAAATCAACTTCATACGTATTTGGCCCAATCTCCAAAGGGATATCGATTCGCCCCATTACTTTTCTTTCAGTTCCATCAAAGGCTCTTACCACATTATGACACGTTTTCATATGCGAATTGTCAATGGGCAATCTGTTCAAGGTAGATAGCGGTAGGATGTTCAAAGCGGACCCATTATCCACGAGTACACTTGGAAGTGTGTATCCTTTGCACCGAGTAGTGATGTGTAGGGCTTTGGTTGACCCTATGCCCCCAGGTGGAATTTCATCATCGTTAAAATAAATGAAATTGTCAGCACTGATGTTGTTTACTAACCGGTCTAGCTTGTTAACGGATATGTCATGGGTAACATATGTTTCGTTAAGCACCTTTAACAACGCATCTCGATGCACCTCAGAGCTCAAGAATAGGGCTAACACTGATATACGCTACGGTTGCTTGCAAGAATCGCTCAACCACGCTTATACTCGCTATGTTTCAGGAATTTTAGAAATTCCTTAGCCTCTTCCTCCTTTACCGGCTCATTGATGAGTACTTCAGTTTCCTTTTCCCTTTCAGCCTTGACATCTTTCGTCTCTGCGGGCTCTATTCTGATATTCCCCCCGTCATAACGTTTCCCACTTCGTGTATGAGAACCTTCATTTTGCGTGCCCCTAGACGCGCTAGCTATACTCTCCCCCTCAGGTATTGTTATATTGCAGTCATAGCTCCATGGCACCCTCCTGTCATCCTTATAAGGGAAAGGATTGGGTTTATGGATGACTATTTTGGGCCTAGTTTGTGACCCCTCTTCATTATTCCCTGGCAAGGAGATAATAATTCTCGGTTGGCTGGTTCTTTGTCGTTCATTCTCCAGTACACATATTTGTCCTTCATAAGAACTACCCTCAGAAACCTGCAACTCTTTGTTAACTATAAGGCCTTGTACCATAACCTTGAACTCTTCACAATTTTGAATCACATGACCTACTTCCCCATGGAACTCACAATGGTTCTCTATTCCTTCTCCTCCTTTTCTAGAGGTCAGTATACCTCTCTTTACCATCTCCTCCCATATTACCTTCATAGGTATCTTCACCTCAGCAATGTCTTCCTTGATTTTTCTTATCTTTGTTTCATCAATGGCATTCACTCCTTGATTGCCATGATCCGGTAACGGATTTTCAGCATCAGGGGTACTGTCAAATTTCACAACCCCCATCTTGATAAGCCTCTCCACGGCCTTCTTGAATCCTGTGCAGTTTTCGATCGAATGCCCTAGTATTCCCGCATGATATTCACACTTAGCATTTGCATCATACCATCTGGGGTATGGTGGCTGTAGTGGTTTCAAGTGAAATGGAGCAATGGCATGTGCATCATACAAGCTTTGATAAAGCTCACGATACGTCACAGGGATAGGCGTAAATTGCATTCTTTCCGAATTCTGCCTTATACTCGATTCCTGTCTTTGGGTATTTTGTTGTTCAACCATAGCTGCTTTGGGTTGACCAACTATGATTGCCCTCGAGTTGAGACTATTCACCTCGTTATCCTTTCTCCTTGGGGCTGATCTTTTAGCCACTTCCCCCTCAATTTTACCGCCTCTCACGGCATTCTCAATCATCTCACCCACCATAACTATATCCGCGAAATTTTTTGTGGTACTTCCAATCATATGTGTGATGAATGGCGCCTTTAAAGTATTAATAAATAACATGGTGGTTTCCTTTTCAAACAATGGTGGTTTTACTTGCATTGCCACCTCCCTCCATCGTTGTGCATATTGCCTAAAACTTTCATTAGGTTTTTTCTCCATGTTTTGAAGTGCGATCCTATCTGGCGTCATATCAGTCACATGGTTATATTGTTGCATGAAAGCCTGTGCAAGATCTCTCTATGAACTGATTCTTGCACGGCTCAACTGATTGTACCACCTAGCCGCCGCTCCCACCAGGCTGTCTTGAAAACAATGGATTAATAGTTGATCGTTGTTCACATAACCAGTCCTTCTTCTACAAAACATTGTTATGTGTGCCTCTGGGCAAGTAGTCCCATTGTATTTTTCAAACTCTGACATCTTAAATTTATGAGGAAGCACCAAATCTGGAACCAAACTTAAGTCTTTGGCATCAATCTCATGATGATTGCCAGCGCCTTCTAAAACCCTAAACTTCTCCTCTAACCACCTGCAACGATCTTCTAATTGTTTTGAGGATTCAGTGGCCATTCTTTCCTTCTCCATTAAATCCAGATCAGGAGTAATAGGGTTGATCGAGCTATCACCCAAATTATTTCCCAACCCAGATGGGAAATTTATGGGGATTCTAGTATCCACTGGCTCATATTGAGGCCTTACTGTGACAGATGGCCTTTTAGGAGGTGCCTCGGTTTGTAGGGGCACATGAGGCGGAGTAAAACCCGGCGGAGGACCTTCATTATCCTCTTCAGTGATCGCCATGGGAGCTTTTCCTTTATCAGTGGCTCTCAGCAGCTGAGCCATTTCAACCATCATGTTTATCTGAGCCTCTAGCATCTGCTCCCTCATTTCATTCTGTATTTTGGCCAACTGCTCTTGCATTTGATCTTGCATATCTTTTTGTAATTGCTCAAACCTTTGATCCATGTTCTTAGTTTTAGTACGAGTGCCGTAAGGATGTGTGATTTCCAGATTTTCTTTTCTACCTCTTTGTTTTCTACCTCTATGCAAAGTAAACTTTAACTAATCAGGGTCTTTCTATAACTTTGAATGCAAATGATGTGATGAAATGTTATGAGATGCAAATGCATGAATGCAAAAAGAATATCGATTCTGGTTCAACTTCATTTAGAAAATTTTATTTAGAAAAAAAATATCTTTACATATAAGAGGATTACAAATACGATTTCGCCTTAAGGCCCAAAGCTTTAACTCTATCTAATAAAAGGGCTAACTTTCGTCCTACATCCGACGATGATGAATACATCAGACTCAATACGTCAGCTCGAATTGCCAAGTCTTGCACATACTCAGCAACCTCTCGAATCTGAGCTATAGCTTCACTAATGACATGATCCCTTTTTCTGACCTGTTCTTTAGCTTGATATAGCTCTCCCCTCAGATAATCCTCTTGCGCCTTGAGCTGCTCAACCCGGAGTTCACCGTCATGCAATGCTACCTCCAAATCTTCAACCTTGCTTCTTAGCTCCTTTAACTCGATCAGTAGAATTATGGTTTTGGTGCCAACGCAGGATTTTCCAAGTTCCATTACCTTGGTCCTCAATCCTTTATTCTCTTCCTCTAATGCCAAATTCGCCTCGCATTTCTTGGGATTTCCTTTCCCAAGACTTCGGCTCTATCCTTTTCTTCTTTAACCTCCTTCGCCATCGATTCAAAGATCCTCCTACTCGCCTCCTCAAGGCTACTTGTGCCCTTTTGTAATGCTCCTTAGATCATCTCGATCTTCCTCAATCTTCCTTTTTCTTTCCTCTCTTTCTCGACTTCCATCTTTTGAACATCAACGTCCAAACTCAAGTACATCTTTTCTTCTTCGAGCTTTGCTATCCTCCTCTCGAACTCCAAGCTTTGTCTCTCGAACTCTTGTTTCATAATTTCTAACTTTGAGGGTCTTACTTGCAAATATTCCTCCATTGGTCGAGCTCCTTCCATACTTGGCTTAGGGATATTATCATTAACTCTTCTACCTCTCCATTCTATGTATTCTGGTGTCGTAGCGGGGCTAATAGCTTTTCCTCTCAATCGGCAAGTCTTCTTCTAAGCACTAGAAACTTCACTAACCCTCCTCTTGTAATCAGCTCCTCTATATACAAACTCACTTTGAGCCAACCCCTGAGTCGCTGGTATGAACTGTCTCAATCCATGTTGCCTCAGTACGAGCAAAGGGGCATAGCCAATGGCACCCCAAATCCCCAATAAGGGTACCCAATCAAAACTACCGCATCGGTAAAGAACCTCACCAGGCATCATCCACGGAGCCCTCCACTCGACATCTTTCGACTGAAGGTTCTGAAGTAACGCTATCCAATTCTTTTCTGAAACATCAACTCTCCTGATTGAAGCTACTATATCTTTCAACGGTGAATAATCCTTAAAGTAAACCCGACAAACCACCCTATCTATCAACCGAAAATGACTGTAGAGCCAAGCCAAAAGTAATTGAGCACACCCTATAAACCTGCCAGCACCAGCCCTCCTACATGCACCTAAATGTTTCCGCCAAAATTGCAGGGACAGAAGTGACCTTTTTACTGAGTCGATGAAAAAGATCCGTGGTTGCCTCATCCACATATCCCAAAGCCTTAGGGAAGACCATCAATCCATATAAACTTAGGGCCAAAACATCTATCTTCTTTGTCTCATCAGGGTGTGTCAGAATCAAATCTTTCAAAGCATCCCACGAAATGCACTTGCACTCACCCTTTTCTTTAATTCGGTGTGGCCCACCGCCGCTCATCCCCGTAATAATCATCAATTTCTTCCAAAAGGTAGGGACACAAGGAGCTGGGAATAGATCCTATCATTCAAACCGGGACAACGAAGTAAAGCAAAGGTACTCTTCCACAAGAGGGTACCATGTCTACTTCCCCAAAAGTGAAGCAATGTGACGGGTTCCAAAACCGAGCAAGAGCTCGAATAAGTGCTCGTCTATCTGAACATCAAGCAAGTAAGGTAAGTCTCCATAGTTACCGTAGAATAATTGCTTAGTCTCTTTGCCCCATCGATCCCAAATTTCCTTAAGCTCTTGGAGATTATTCTGTGACACTTATACGAGTATAATCTGGCTCTCACACATATCCTATAGCTATCTGTCTCCTTTTCTAGTTGAGTTTGCTCGGACCATCTGTGGACGTTAACGTTGCCTTCCACTTTATCAAGAAGTCCGTTCTCCATAATAAAACTTCCTAACTTAGAAACCCGACCACGAACCGATATCTTTGTAAATGCAAAATGACATGCAAGCAAAAGAAAAGAGATAGTCAAGATCACATGATATTAATAAATTTCAACGATAACTTATAAGGGTGATGTCTAAGTTGGGCTTATACGGTCCTTCGACATGGGGTTGGTTCTAAAGTTTGAGGTACCCGAACCAGCAGATTCCTCAATCCTCACCCATTATAGGCTCATTTGAATCGAGTTCAGTTCAGGGGAATACATTTCCCTATGGCTACACGGAGATGAAAATCCCACGAAACCATAGGTACGGATGTATCCCGAAAGTGATCCACTATCCTGCACGGAGGCGAAAACCTCATGAAGGCATAGCTTCTCACTCCCCTTAACCACAACGGTCATGCAAAATGCAATGCGATCAAAATATAGCATGTAATAATACAAACACATGTAATGCAAAAAGGATTAAATTTTAAAATTTTTAATTTCCGACATTAAGACAAAAGATAATCAATTACATGGCCTGACTCTCTTATTAGGTCCCCAGTGGAGTCGCCAAGCTGTCGAAACCATTTTCAAATCGAGCTTTGGAAAATGGGAATCGATTTTAAAAATGAAAACGGGAGTCGCCACCAATCTTTTTAGGTGTGATTGGATCACCTTTAAAACATTTTGTTTTAAAATCATTAGTTTTGGTCCACGAAGTAAAAGAACGGGTTCGGGAGTCGGTTACGTACGAGGAAGGATTAGCACCCTCGTAACGCCCAAAAATTGGTACCTAATTGATTATCAAATGTCTTTAATGTCGAAAGAAAAAAAAAATTAAGATGTAGTCCTCTTTAAAATATTTTAACTTTGAAAATTGGGATTCACTAGCGTCAAAGTATTAACATTAAGTTATCCCTTTTTGAAATTCCTATCTCAAGCAACAAAACGCTATATCCAATAAGTTAGGACATATTGCTTTGAAATTCCAAGATACTAGCTTGCATTTAGAAAACCTTTTAAAAACTTAGAAGGGTGCTTAATTATTTGAATTCAACGAGAAAAGTGGCAACCCAATAAGTTAGGGCACTACTTTCTCGAAATTTCCAAACACCAAGCATCGCCTTATTTGCAAAAAAATCTTATCTCGAGGTAATAAGATGTCATATCCAAGTGAGTTATGACACAACACCTCAAATATCGAGAGTAAGTATTTTATTTAACACTCGTATTATGATTTAAAAGAATATGCCGTTATTTAGATTAAACGTGAGAGAAAAAAATCGAAATCCAAGAAGTTAGGGAACGATTGTCTCGGATTACCAAATACGAAATATTTACTTTAGTGAAAGAATCACTATCGGGTTGGATAAAACCTAAATTGTAATGAAACGAGATAATAAAGAATGCATAACAAATAAAATTGATAACCATAACAGGATAAACATAAACACAAATATGAATACTAATGATAAATACGAAGGTCGATAAATGAGTCGAATAAATAATAAGAAAGGAAATAATGAATAAGCTAAATGTTTGAAATTATTTTAAAAAACTATAAATAGAATAGATGATGAAATAATAATAAAAGTAATGATATGTAAATAAAATAAATATGCTAAAAATATACAGTTATCAAATTAGTTAATATAAAATAATAACGTATAAGTAAATACAAAATAAAGGAAAATATAATAACAATAATAGAAAAATACAACAATAATAATAGTAAAAGATATAATAACATAATAATATAATAGTAATAGTAACAATATGACGATAATGGTAAAAATAATATATTAAATAATAGTAATAATAATAATAATAATAATAATAATAATAATAATAATAATAATAATAATGATGATCTATTAAGTTATAATGAAAATAATGATAATGATGATATATTAGATAATAATAGTAAAATAATAAGTAACAATGATAAATTATAATAATAGTGATGAGAATAACAAGTGATGATAATAACAAGAATAATAGTAGTAATAATATATTAGTAATACATAATAGATGTAGTAAAAAATATAGTAGTTATAGTAATAATAATATAAACAAGAGCATATATACGTATGAAAAATAATGATAGTAAAATATAATAATAGTAATAATAATAATGGAATGAAGGTAATAATAATATTAAAATAAAGTAAACAAAAATAATACTATATATCAATATATATATACATATAATGCAAATACACACTACCATATAATAATAATAATAATAATAATAATAATAATAATAATATAGAAATACAAAGAGCAAATAAAATATTAAATTTAAAAACAATACTATATATAAAATATATACATACATATATGTACATAAAATATACACTAATGATAATAATAATAATAATAATAATAATAATAATAATAATAATAATAATAATAATATTAAAATGCAGAAAGTAAATATGATATAATAGTAATATTAAAATGACGTAATAAAAATAATACTTATATATATAGAAATGTACATACGTACATATATAATAAACATACATTAATTAATAGTAAAAACAATAGAAATGCTAATAATATTAGTATTAGAATGAAATAAGAGATAAATGCAAACATAATAATATAAATAAGGTAAATGAAACAAATAAAAATAATAGGAAGGACATAATCGAATCGAGAGCAATATTTTAGGGCAAATCCGTAATAAATAAAAGAAGAGGGGATTAATTCGCACATGCAAATAACGGGAAGGACTAAAATGGACAATAGCCCTTTGACCCAAAAACGCGCAGCTTTGATTCTATCCCTTATTTCTTACTACGATTGGAGTGAATATAATGAAACCCTTTGAACCTTTTTGATTGCTATTGATATACTGATTTTTGTTCTTGAATCTCAAAAAAGAAAAATCCCTCTTGAATCTCAAAAAAAAATCTCTTTTGAATCTCAAAAAAATTCTTCTCCAAAATACAATAAATTCCTCTCTCCCTCCCCTTTTTTTACATTGAGATTGTGGCTTTTTATAAGCTTTTACCACTTGTTCTTCTTTTTTTTTTTAATTTATTTGCCTTTTATTTTGTAGGCAAATGGAGCAAAATGGGGGTGGGTGGCTAATTATGGTGTGGAGTAGGTGAGATTAGGTTTTTTTTCTTTGTTTTTTTCTTTTTTTTTGATTTTTTTTTTTTGGGTTGGTTTAGTGTTTTGGGCTAAGTTTTGGGTTTGGTATTGGACCTCGGGCAAAATTTGGGCTATACAATAGTAATACGAAGTTAACTAGTTTAAGACTAAGATAATGATGATAGTAATAAAGAATAATAATACATTAATAATAATAATATTTGTTAATGACAATAATAGTAATATGTAAAAAGGAATAATAATATAGTAAAAATAATAATGTATTAATCAGAATGATAATAAAATGAGATTATAATGATAATATTAATAGAAATAGAATAAAAGAAATAGCAATAATAGTAATAATATAAATAATAATATATGTGTGCAAACTAACGATGGTAAAAAATATATATGTACATAATAATAATAATAATATTAAAGTAAAGTAAATAAAATAACACTATATATAAACATATATATATATACATATAGAATATAAATACACACTAACGTATCATAATAATAATAGTAATAATATTGAAATACAAAAAGAACAATATAATATAATAAAAATGATAAAGTAATTAAAATAATACTATATATAAATGCATATACATATACATAGATAATAAAAAATATACACTACTATATAATAATAATAATAATAATAATAATAATAATAATAATAATAATAATAATAATAATAATAATATAGAAATTCAAAAGTATATATAATAATATATACATAATATATAAAAATATAACATTAAAATATATATGTGTAATATACAAAATATATATATAGTAGTATTAAGAATATAAATATAAGATAGTATATATTCAAAAATAAGAAATGAAATAATATGTACATAAAATGCGTATATACACATATGTAAATAAGTAATAACATTATTAAAATAAGTAATAATAATGAAAATAATAAGATCAATAATGAACAGTAATAATAAATGTATTATAAAAGAATGAAAATTAATAATTATATATAGTAGAAATAAGTGTAATAATAATGATAAAAATAATAAAATATTCCTAAAGATAATACTAATAACAACAGGTAGTATAATAATAAATATATATGTAAAAAAGAGTAACGTAATTAATAAAATAAAATATTAAAATGATAAGAAAGGATTAAATTGAAAGCAAATAGAAAGTTTGGGACAAATTTTAAAAAACAAAAACAGATGAAAAGGACTTATTTGAACACGCGCTAAACTAAGGGGGTCCAAAACGCAATTTTCCCAGCTATTAAAACGCTGCGCAGCGTGGGGGACCAGAATGAACTCGGAACAAAACAACGGGGCTGAATTATAATTAAAAGAAAACTTGATTGCAACTCGTAAAAAAGCGGAAGGGCTAAAGGTGCAATTAGCCCTTCCGTAGAAAACACGCGGATCCTCCTTGGAGCGGGTCGGGCAATCGGATCGGAGGCTCAAAACGACGTCGTTTTGAGGTTAAAGGGCAGCCCCCAAAACGACGTCGTTTTAGGAGGCTATAAAAGCCCAAAAATTTCCAAAAAAAATCATTTCCACCATCCCTTTTTAAAAAAAAGGAGAGAAAGCTCTCCTCTTCTCTCTAGGAAGCCCCAGATCCCGACCAGGAGGGCCGCCGCAAGCCACCACTGTCAGCATAGCCTGGCCATGTGCCATGGTGGCCTAAATTTCGAAGGTATACTTTTTTTTATATTTTTTTGTATTTTTTATAATATGTATATATATATATGAGAAACGAAGAAGAAGAAAAAAAGAAAAGAAGGAATATATTTTAAAAGAGCCAAAAGAAGAAAAATAAAAAAAATGAAATCACCTTCCAATTTCTCGTTTTTTGACTTTTGATATTTTAGTTTTTCGATTTGGAGTTTGTTCTTCTACTTTGGTGTTGCAAAGATCTCTTGTTTTGTGTTCGGAAATATAGTATATGTATTATATTTTTTGCTAACCCCTTTTACCATCTTTCACTTGACTTTTTATAGCCATTTTTACATGATTTTCTCCTATTATATTTACTTTTTTTTTTCCTTTTCTGCAAACGACGCAACTTGGGCAAGTGGAGGGAGTCGGTAGCTGCTGGTCGATGTGACAAAGGATGGAGGAGACCCTAGGTGCGGCAATGTCAGAGGATTGGTGGCTAGGGTTTGTGATGGCTTTGTCTTTTCTGAATTGGGTTTAGGGTTTTAATTGGGTTTGGGCTAGTGTTGGGTTTCAGTGCGTTATTGGGCTGACGGGTTGGGGTTGTAAATGGGTTTAAGTGGGTCTGATGGGTTAAGAGTTTTAATGGGTTCAATTGTAATGGGTTGGATTGGGTAGGTGGGCTTATGTTGTAAATGTAACTGGGCCAAAATTGGCCTATAACACCATGATGATTCCAAATTAAAGTGTTGTCTTGAATCCCAATAATTAAAAATTGAAAATTGCACATTTAATTTTATTTTTTAAGTGAATAGTTTCTTGTAAATAAAATCATTATTTTTATTTATGCAATTTAAAAAAGGTGTTTTATCATTTACAATAATCCATTGGATCCTCCCAGAAATTTGGGTGTCAAGCTTTAATATCATTGTATAGGAAAAGAGATTGTATGAAACTGTAATTTCACGTCATTTCTATCATTTTCCAATAAGAGTATGACAAATCAGATTTTTCTTCTGATTTTTAACATTTTTAGTTTGATTTAAATTTTTTTAGGGGAAAAAAGTTAAAAATATGAAAGAAAAATCTAATTTATCATACACCTATTAGAAAGAGATAAAAATGACATAAAATCACGATTTTATATAATTCTTTCTCCATTGTATAGATGTTATAGATGTTCCCACTTGAAACATCTCAATACAACTGAGACGTATTTATACACTAAAATAATAGAAGCAACCAACTGCAAAGCTACCTCAACTGTCAACTGCTGAAAATACTAGAATAGCTATCTAAACTGTAGTATTTAACAAATGTTGCTAACAATAGTCAGCATACTCTAATACTCACCAACAACATGTTTCTTACAAATTTAATTATATATCCTTACACTCGATAATTGTACCTCTTCAATTTTAATTTTTTTTTGTTAATTATCTAAAGGCAAAAGATCCCTTAACTCTAACTACATCCAAAACTTGATAATCATAGATGTCGTGTTTAGATAAATTTCATTGAACTTTGACAATTGTACCTCTTTGAGCTTAATCTTCTTCACTATATTAGTATTAAGTAAACTATTTAAAGGCGAAAGATTCCTTAACTTCAACTACACTCAAAATTCGACAATCGTAAGTATCAAGTTTAAGCATATTCGTTGTATTAGGGTTAGGTAATTAAATATTAAAAATGTATTTTGAGAAATAACTTTCTCACTCATAATAATAAACAAATTTTATAGTAAAAAAGGGATATTGACTATTAATTTTGCTTTTAAAAATAAATAGGGTATGTTTGGTTTCAAGAAATAGATGTAATTTTGTTTTTATTTTCTTAAAATACGGAAAGTACTAAAAATATGTGTTTGGTTGAAAATTTTGAAAATAATTTTTAAAAAATGTTTTCATTGTTTTCTTTCAATTTTTTTGGTGATAATAAAAAGAAAACTAATTATAATGTAGTAATTTGAAAAGAAAAAACATTCTTAATCTTATCCAAATCCATTAACATGTGCGTCATCGGATGAGGAGAATCAAATACTTGCAAATTATTAGATCCGGCAAAACTTGTTTAGCTAAGCAATCTATAACTTGATTTTGATCTCTCAGAATGTACCGCAAGTAATACTGTTTTTCTAGATATAAAATACTTTGGATACACCTAAATAACGCAGAATTTTTCCCAGTAGAATTTCTATCAAGAATGGCTTTGACAACTTCTAAACTATCAGATTGAATGATGACTTCATCGTGACCCCTTCGTTGAATTAACCTGAGACCCTCCAGAATGCCCCATAATTCCGCATTAAAGATAGAACATTTTCTAAGGTGACGATTGTACCCAAAAATTCAATCTCCATTAGCATTACAAATAATTCCATCGGCAGCAGCATTTAAAATCCATTTTAAAAAAATATTTTGTTTTCAACTATTTTTAAATATTAAAATTTCTTACCTTAATTCAATTCATATAAATGTAATAATTTTTATTTTATTGTATTTCTCATGTTTTATTATACAAAATAGTATACAAACAAGTTCTCATATTTTCATTATTGAAAACAAATTTTATTTTAACTTAGTAAATACATTTTAATTATTTTAAAGAAATATAAAATGAAAATTAATTTTTAAAAATAAAATAAAAGATATTTTCAAAAACTAAACATAACCTACAATTCCTTTTTCATCCCAAGCACCCATTTCCTTTCAAATATTAAACTAAATGTGGCTAATATACATGTATATATATTGAAAAATTATCTCATCCACTTTTGTGAAGATTTTTCAACTCCACAAGTAGATTAAGAGTGTAATAAATGTATTGTAGGGTGTGGTAAAAAAAATATAAATAATGATTAATATTTGATACATCGACAACTATCTTTTTTATTCCATACGTAGTCCTAAAAATTACCATGCATTTTTTTAAAATATTTATTTATTTATTTAATATTTTACTATACCTCTATAGAATGCTTGTTAACCTCTTAATCCTTCTTGTGGAATTTAAAACTCCAACGACAATGTATCAAATACTATTCTTATAAATAAATGTGACACTTATCATATATTCCTACCGCTTGTAAAATATATAAAAAAAATTCTACATTTGATGCATCAAATAATTATCAATATATATTAGACATTAATGCAAAGATAAAATGATAGAGAAAATATTAAAATAAACTCTATTTAATCATAACAATTTGAAATATTTTTGTCATCAATTAAAATTATAAATTAAAATAAAAATTTTAAAAATTCTATTAAGATATTACCATTACATATATGATGAAAATATTTATTAACAATAAAAATTATTGAAAAATTTAAATACATGTTAATGTAATTTTTAGGAGTTTAATTAGGTACGTTTGGTTCACTGTAATGGAATAAGACGTAATTGAATAGAGTTGTAATAAGTAATTCAACTGTTTGGTTTAATGGAATGGAATGGAATAGAATTGTAATAGTATTCTTGTATTTGATTAAATAGAATGATGTTGTAATAGCATAAAGAAAAAAACTAAAATGACCGTAATACCCTTAGCAAAATTTTTTTAGGTAGATGATTATTGTTATTTTTATTAAATTTTAATAAGATTATTATTAAAATAATTTAATAAAATAATATATAATTTAATAAAATTCTTCATATAATTATTATTATATGAATTAAAAATCATAATATATAATAGTATAAAAATAATATATAATCTACTTTATTATATTTAAACGCAATATATATTTAATGTGCTAAAATATCATTAGTGAAGCAAATAATTTAATTATTCTACAATAAAAACAAAATATTAGAAGTAATAAATAGCTTGAGAATTATATTTCACATCCAAACATAATATTCATATATTAACAAAAGTTACATGATTTCATTAGTTTATATGTCATAATCCATATGTTATAAAATTTTACAATCTCAAAAGTTACAACATTGTAATGACATTCTATCATGTCACTATACTATCCAAATATTACGAACACAAAAAGTTACCAAAATATCATCAACATAATCATGATTTTTAAAAAAAATATTAATAAACCAGAAATATCTCAATACAGTATGACACTTTAGAAAAACTCTTCCAACAAAAACTGCAGTTGACAGTAAAATAATTGGCAAAACAATTTTGGCTTAAATAACCCCGTATGAAATAGGGCTGTAATAGCCCATTACAGCCAACCAAACAATAGCTTAGTGATGGGCCCATAGAATTTAGCTGTAATGGCTTGGAATTACAGCCAACCAAATATGCTGTTAATATTTTATAGCGTATAACAAAAATTGTCAAATAATTTTTTTCATTATTTTCATTCCAAGGTGTGACACTCCTTTGAACTCCTTTGAAATTATAACATAAGAAAGCACTAGATACTTCTTATAAGTTTGAAAAATAAAAAATAATATGATAAAATTGGAAACTAAAGTTTAGATTGTATCGATAAATTAAACGTAAAATTAAATAAATTCATAATTAACATTAAATTTATTCTATTAATAAAATTATAAAAACACCAAACTTGAAAACATTAATAATTAACTTTTAACCCTAAAACCCTAATTAAACTCTAAAAATTAATAATGTTACCCTTGAATACCAAAATATATAACTTTTATTAAACACATATACCACATTAAAAAAATTATCGAACTTGAGTTCCAAATTATGCATTAAGCATTTAATCAGTAATTGGTTTGGGCTTTTCAAATAACCCTATACCCAATTTTTTATAACCCTCAAATTTTTAAGATACCATTGGCACAAAAGCCATCACCTATCATCCCAATTGGTGTAAAGCTTTAAGCGCTTGCAATTGCTCCAGCTTTTGATTCGATTTTTATTTCATTGGGTATTAATATGTGTTTCTCCAAGCTTAGCCGAAATATGGTCACTATCTTTTTTCTAGCCCCAGCCCAAAATAAGAGTATTATTTTGTTAATAGATACCCATATTACAAAGGGGTAAAGCTCGACATTACCATTCTTCCTCATCCGATAGTCCAATAAGCCCAACCAAAAGTGGGTCTCCCATAGACGCCTATAATCGTGTCTTTCTCCCCAAGTGTTGGTATCTTGTTTGGACCTTTTAGACTAAGGAACTTGGATCCACCTCTTTAATGTATTACCACAAATGGACTGGCTCAAAAGCGTTAATGACTTGGGACTACCCCAATAATGGCTGCTTTACTTGTATAATATAAAAATAATAGAAAATTACCAAAATGGTATCTCACTCCCATTATTTATGAAAATGGTATGGTTTGGGTGGTAGAGGGGTGACACCACCCTTATTTTTTTGACCCGAATCATTAGTCTATAACTATTATAGAAAAAAAAAAAGAAGAGTTTTTTAAGGGTAGAGGGTAATGGATAGGCGATTTTTTTTACTTGTATAATATAAAAACAATAAAAAATTACTAAAATGGTATCCTACTCCTATTATTTACTAAAATGGTATGGTGTGGGTGGTGGAGAGGCGGCACCATCCTTGTTTTTTGGCCCTAATCATTAGTCTATTATGCAAAAGAAAAAAAATATTTTTAAGGGTGGAGGGTAGTGGATAGAAGGCACTAGTTAGGAAAAATACGGGTTATACCATTCAAATACGAGTTGGGAAAAATAATTTTTAATGGTTGGAGGAAGGGATCTGACAGGCAGAACTACTTTTCGCCGGAGGTGACCACGCAATCACGCGGTTTGACAGCCTGAACTGACCAATTTAGCCCTTACGGGTGTTAAAAGTGTTTCTCTATAAGAAAGCCATTGTCCCCTCAAAAAAAAAAAGCAGCAGCTAAGGAGAAGAAAGGGAAGAGGCAGCAGAGAAGAGAAAAGAATAAGGGTTTTGAGAGGTTATTTTTGTAATTTTATTTTAGCTAGGTTAAGAATTTAAAGGAGGAGGCAACATATCTTAATGTTGTTTGAATATTTATTGTAAGTTTGGTTTAGGGTGAAAGGAGACAACAACAATTTTTTTGAAAGGTAAATTTGTTTTTATAATTATAATTTATTTGTTTAATATTTTTAATACTTATTATTTGTTTGATTTTATAGTATAAAAATAAATTTACAATAAAACATAAACAAATATAGATTTTATAAGTATAATTAAAACCCATATTTGTTTGGATTTTTTTGTAAATTTATTTTTATACTTACAAAATCAAACAAACAATAAGTATTAAAACAAGATAAAATTTTGAACGTAAGAGAGGTTGGACAAGAGGAATAAAGAGGAACAATTTATATAAATCAGATATAAATTATTTTGAAATTTTTTTTATTTGAAGTGAGTCCACACTTGACAGATTTGAGATTGAGGATAGTGGAGAAAACTACTCGGTCGAAGCATTGATACTAGACAAATCGAAAAGTTACAATTTTAATTAAGTGTTAAACAAGTTCTTGTTCTACAATTTTTTTTTTAAAAAACTCTGGTTTTTCTCTAAATTTATTTTCTGCTACGTTTGCTAAACCCGTTTTTCTAACAATCAATGCATATACATGATATATTTATGATGCAACGCACATGCAAATTTCCCAACTGCCTATCCTAACCGCCTTCGAACAATGCTCGGCACACCGAAAACACATATCAATAACTGACCTTCTTGAATTTGTTTTTCTGGTGACGATGGTCATTCACTTGTCATCTATGACGATGACTTTCACTACAATAACTTACCATTCCAATTGCCCGATTTTGATGGCTTTTTACTACAATAACTATCATCTCGGTCGACCCGATTTTAATGGCTTTTTAAATTACCATCCTAGCTTATCCAATTTTGATGACGTTGCCGTCTACTACGTACAGTATTGACTTTCGGTGTATACTTAAATTGTCACAGTCTCATTGTAACACCCCAAATACGGCCTAAACGTTATGGTTGAATCCGAGAATGTTACGAATAAGGTTTATGAAACCGACAGTACGTTGGTAAAACCACTGTAAGACCCAAATTTTGCCCGGGGCCCAATAAAATCACAGCCCAAATACCAAAACTCAACTAAAATCCAAAATACCCCAAGCCCAAATACAACCCAAAATAAAAAATAAAAAAAATAAAAAAATGAAGAAAAAGAAAAAAACCTAACCTCTTCACCCTATGTGCCGCCCTAAGCGCCGCCCTAGTCCTCTTTTGTCTACCACTTGTAAAAAGAAAAGATAGTAAATAATAAAAAAAAATATTGTAACAAGGCTATAAAAGCCATCATAAAACCAAATGTAAAAGGGGAAGGAGGGATAAAAAAAAAACATTGTATTTTCACATAGAGATAAAAATCCAAAGCAAAAAATGTTGATTTTAATTTCTTGTATTCCCTTTGTTCATTTTTCATTTTGTTATTTTATTTTATTTTCTTTATTTTATATATATATATATATATACATAATTTAATTGAATTACTTATTTGAATTCCCTTGCAAACATGTTTATATTTTTCCCTTTAAATCTATTTATGTATACCATTTATTCCCCAATTTTAAATTATACTTTGTTTATTTCAAACACTTGCCTATATTACTATTTTTTTTATATACAATGTTTATATTAAGTTTTATGCTTTATGTATCTTGTTAATTGTTGGTAAGTAAATCTTGTTTCAAATTATTTTGTATAATTATTGATTTATATTATATAGTATGTCATTCTTATATTCTTTTGGATATTCTTACATGGTTGCATTTATATAATTCATCTATGTTACAACTTGTTAATATGTACATTATTCGTTTTAAAATTTTATATAGGTACACATTACTATTGCTATGCACATAATATATATCATATACATATATACATTTTTGAATCTTGGTTTTAAATTATTTTGCATAACACTAACTTTAAATTTCCTCTTATAATACTTATTTTGAAGCTCATTTATATGTTAAACTTTATATACTTTATGTATTATTTATTTTTATTTTTATTTATTTTATGATCTATTGTAAATTTTTTGCATGTATTATCTGCTTATGTATATATATATAATTTAGCTACTTTTAAATTGTTCATTCCAAGTTTATTTGTTTTAACATTTTTATTACCTTTTAAAATATTTTTCTTAAAATAGATTTTTATTTAACCATTAGTTAGAAACGTTAAATAGTGTATGTGGTAAGATTATTATCATTGGGCATGTTTCAATTTTTGTGTTTGTACTTTTCAAAAAATTGTATAACATATTATTGATATATGTTTTCCATGTTTGTTACTTTGTTTTGCATCCCCATGTATTATATTATGATTGAGATTGCCAACCTATTTGCTTGAAATCAACCTATTTTCCTGAAGTTATTCATTTCATTTTCTTTGCTTCAAATGAATCGAATAAATACGTTGCAAGTTTGTTTCCATAATCACTCCCTTTTAAAAAAAATAAAAAAATAAAATTTCAAAGCAATGTAATATTTCGTGTTTGGTAATTAGAGAAATTGTGCCCTAACGTGTTAGGTTTCGATTTTCTGTTTGACCAAATAAATATTCTCTAGAGATTTCGTCCATGTTTTTTTCAAATTAAAAATAAGGCAATATTTCGAATTTAGGAAATTCAAGAAAATAGTACCATAACTTCCTAGGTTTCAATTTTTCTTGTTTAGCCTAAATAACTAAATATCCTTTTAAAATTTCAAAAGCATGAGTTTTGGAAATTATAAAATGATCTTGTATCGAGGATTTAAAATGTTGTGTCCTATCGTGCTGGGTTGCGCTTTTTCATTTGTTCAAAACAATCGAAGATCCCTTTGGAATTTCACTCACGTTTTCTAAAAACTCTTTAAAATGAAAGAAATGTTCGATGTTTGGCAATTCGGGGAATAGTGCTCTATCGTGTTGGGTTGCAATCTCCCGTTTGTTCAAAATAATCGAATGTCTCTTCGAAATTTCACTCATATCTTCCAAGGTGAGGCAATGGTTAATATTTGGAAATTCGAGGAATCGTGCCCTACTGAGCTGGGTATCGATTTTTCGTTGGACCAAATAGTTGGGCATTCTTTTGTTATTTTCGAATTATAAATTTTCGAACGTCGAAACAAGAAGATTTTTGGCAAAGGACTCGGGTTATTCAAATGTTATTAACAAGAACCACATTTCAAAAACATTTTTAATTTTAGACAAAAGGACAGTATTTAATCGATTTGGTACCAATTTTGGGCGTAATGAGGGTGCTAATCCTTCCTCATACGTAACCGACTCCCGAGCCTATTTTCTCATATTTTCGTAGACCAAAATCATTGTTTTAGTAAACCAAAATGTTTTATTAAAACAACCCAAATTTCTAGGTGATCCGATCACACCTAAACAAAAAAAGATTGGTGGCAACTCCATTTTCGCTTTCCAAAAAGTCGATCCATCATTTTTAAATCGAAAAAAAAATGAAAAAAAATGGTTTCGACAACCACGATTAGATACTTAATCAAACGTCCAAATGTTATAAAACATTTTCGTTTATACATATAAATTGTTGGAACCGTTTTAGTTGTGCATTGAAATCAACCGTTTATTTCACAGTAGAAGTTCGAAAATCGTTTAAAACAAAACCAAGCTCGTTTTTCCAAAAACCATTATTTGTGGAAAGTGTTTTCGTTAACGTTTGAAGAAAAGAAAACAAAAAGAAAATCCAAATCCAACAGTTAAACCATACAGTTCAGAGAGTCCTAAAAATTACAAACTCTCAAGAAAAACCTGATTTTTAAATTTAATCATTATTACTAAATAAAAACAGATCTCGATAGAGTGGACACCGCTGAGCCTTTGCCGCACCGACCCGCCTAAGTCTGTGGATTACTTTAACAAAACAGACAAATAGATGTGAGTTTTCGTAAAATTAGTGTGTAACCCAACAGAAGTAGACATGCAATATACATAGAAATCTCATATACAATGACATGATTCGCACCTAAGTCCATGATGAGACAGAGAGCGTAATCGATAAGGTAAAAGATACCCAGAGTCCTACTCCAATCCTCTACACACCATCTCCGACCATCCCATCACACCATGTGGGGTTAAAAACACCTACCATCCCTACATACCATATAGTATTAATAAGAATCATGACATATAATATGCAGTCAAGCCGCCAGAATATAGGCAAAAAGTTGTCATATAGATCACTTCCTCCACATATCCAATTCCTACCCCAATCATAGATACAGAATACAGATACAAAAATATCATGCTTAACATGCTCATATACAGATAACATATATACTCCAACAGAACAGTCAGACATACATATTAGTGTCCTACTTAGAGCAGATTATTAGAATACCAGATCACATGATTTAAGGTTTGGTTTGTCTTTACCGACCCTACGATAGGCATATAGTCGATCTAAACGACCCGTGCAACCTTAGGGAAAATTTCAGAATTATGGGCCTACATGCCCGTGTAGCCCACACGCCCAAATTGGCCTTACCTGAGTGGCTCACACGGCCTGACCCAAAACCCACATGCTTGTGTGGCATGTCTGTGTGGGCCTACACACCTAACTTTGCCTAGCCCGTGTGGTCCACACGACCACACTCACACCATCACATGGTCGTGTCTTGCGCACGGCCAAACCTTCATCAGTCACACGGTCGTGTCTCGCACACAGCCAACTACACGATCGGCCGTACGTTCTTGTGGAGTCGACAGAACCTATTTTTGGCTTTCGTCAAAACTTGATTTTTCGTGTTAAGAGTACACACTTGGTTCGATTTTGATGCAAAAGCAATCCCGAGACCTCCCAAACCTAAAAACAGTATACCAAACATCGTTTTTAGTAATCTAGTTACAAAATCATCAATACGAAATCGAGCAATGCGTATACACTTATCGCTATCAAACTCGATCGCGCGCACATATTAGCCCGATTGAGCGAAACCACCGTCTCACCACATTCTCCTATACAAAATGTTTACAGAGAATTAATTTCTTTTACAACCCACACTAAGAATATAAGCGAAAAGTCATCATACAGATTAACCACTGAGGCAAATACTCATTTATGTCAGATTTCACAAAAACAGACTTAAATTATTTAAGGCATTACACTCCTATGGAACTTTCCCATCCTTCGTACCTGATTTCATGTATTTATGCATATATACTCATCATATCATACTCATTATCAATGTTTGATACTATGCTTAACAAGCACGTTTATTATCATATACTAACATTTAATGACATGTATTCATGCATTTATTCACATCAATTTCACATACACATATAATTTGTGCGAGTTAAAAACAGTGTCACATACTTAGTATCTACATGTGAATTAACAGGCCTAGTTTATCTTAACACATACATAAAGGTTCGCATGTAATGTTTGCACATGTAGGTTCGCACCTAAGGGTTGGCATATTATCATATAAAAGGGTTTCCATGCTATATACAGTTCACATAAATAATCATGTAGAGTTCGTGAAGATATAAATTAGAAGTTCACATAATACCTGGCTCGCATACATACTCATGCTAGGGTTCACATATAATATTCAGTTTAGGTCTGCATGTATAAACAATTTAGGTTCGCATGATTATCCTAAAGGCTCACATACAAATTCTTACATAGTTTTGCATATGGGCTAGAAATAGGGAGTTTGCCTATAGGGTTTTGCATACAAAGGTTCACCTAAAGGGTTCGCATATGTAGGGGGTTCGCACACTAGGGGCTCGTACATGTAGGGTTCGCATATAAGGGCTCTTACAATGGGATTCGCACAAAAAGAGTTAAACACCTATAGTTTGCATAACGGTTTGCACACCTAGGGTCTGTACATTATTACTAGGGTTCGCATTAATATACTAAGAGTTCACTAATGAATCCTATATGTTTCTACACATAGGTTCGCAATCGAGGTTTGCATGCAAGGGTTCACACACTAGGGGTTCACACACAAGGCTCGCACAAAAGGGTTCGCTCACAGGATTCAGACTCTATATGGTCGCATAGTAACCTTACGTACATATGGGTTCGCACTTAAGGGGTTGCACATAGACTCACATAGAAGTGTTTGCACTTAAAGTTCTCATATAGTAAACTTCATGTGAGGGTTCACATAAATATATTTAAGGGATCCCTTAGTCCTCCACTAAGAGTTTACAATCAATTCTCTAAAGGTTCACATGAAATAAAAATACATGAAATCAAAAAATTATATGAGAAAATGGTGTAAAAAATTTTAATGTCGAAGAAATTGCATGGAAGTTGAAAACACTTTTCACTATAGGTAGTATTTAACTATTTATAGAATTAACGGTGGGTAATTAAATTTTAAAAATAATTATGATTATCATAATTCCTCTTAAAATTTAAAATAATTATTATGATCTCTTAAAGTTTAAAATAATTATTATGATCTCTTAAAGTTTAAAATAATTATTATCATCTCTTAAATTTTAAAATAGATTTATTAACTCATAAATTTTAAAATAATTATTATCATGAATTTCTTGTAAAAGATAATAATATTTTAATAAAAATAATAAAATTTTAATAGGAAAATAAAATAAAAGATAATGATATTTTAACGAGTATTTATCTAAAAAGCATTTAAGGAGTAATTTAAAATTAAAATGTTAATTGGAAAATATATATCAAATTATAAAATAAATATATTTCAGAGTTAAATAAATTGTTTTAAAAATTTATAAAAGAAAGGAGATCCACCACTTGTCACATGAGTTTGTCTACCTTTGATATATTAAACATATATATGATATTCAATTAATTAACGCTAAATTCTCTTATTAGTCTTTATACTATGCATAAGTTGCATGTTTCGTCTATGTACTCTAAGTTGATCATCTTTTAGTCTCATTACTTTTTAAATTTTAAAATCGTAATCTGAACCAAATGGTACCCATTAAATTAAATTTTTATTTTCAAAAATTATTTTATAAATATTTTATCTTATGTGTCGTGCCATGTTAACTTGTTATTTTCACATAATATTCACAAAAAGTCATGCTATTTTAGTTAATTGATTTAACGGCTATTGTTTGAGTCAATATTGAAATTTAAAAATTTTAAAAAATATAGGGATTAAAAATGATCAAAGTAGAGAATATGAACTAAATCCACAACCTATGCATAATACGAGATTAATAGCATAAATTGACCTAATAAATTAACTGCTCAGTTCGGGTCAAAACTAAAATTTTAAATTCAAATATAAAATTAAAATTAACCAAATTACCATAAAAAGAATAATAAGAGGATTTGACCATTAATTAATTTTTCTACCATATACCTTTTTATTCAAAGTTTATTTTTGTTATATATTTCTTTGATCAAAATTTTATCATTAACTAAGGTTTTTTTTATCAACTAAAAATAAGTGTCGAAAATTTAAGTAGTAAATTTAAGTTACAAAATTTGTTTATTATATTTTAAAATTAAGGGTAAATTACATGAAAATCTAATACTATAGGCTCAAAATTGTGTCTACTTTTATGTAGTACCAGATATATGAATTATAGAGATATAGAGGAAGTCAGATGAAACCTGGCAACTAGGTCTCATAACAAGAACTGTTCTTCCATGCTTATCTATATAATTTGATCTGTATATCTTTCCCCTCTCAGCTTCATGAGCAACCTCTTCCTACATCATAAATAATAAAGAAATAAAAAATTAAAAAATTTCGTTAAAATACCATACCGCAAAGAAAAAAAATTGATCCTGAACCAGGTATTGTTTACATGACAGAGGATAAAGCCTCTGACCTGCCTAATCACTAGAATTCTGCCTTAATAACTAGATTGAACATGGGTTTCTCTCTGATGGTTAAATTCAGTGTAGTTAAATTCCTACTTCAATGAACCATACCGAGTGCATGAAAACAATGCAAAAGAATGCAATTGCTAAGAAAGATCTAAGGCAACAGATTGTCAATTCCTAGACCATAGTACCCTCAAGTTACTAAATAAAATAGAGAACTTGTTACGAGCATACTAAAACGGCCAAATCCAGCATGCATTTGGCACTTCCTATTGGAAACTACAGATAAATCATAGGAGAACGCATGTGACATACCCAACGAATCTCTTCTGGTTTGTATTCCGCTCTCCATTTCAAGGTTTCTTTCAGCATTTTAGTAGCCTTCTTGAGATTCCAGTTTTGTGCCCTTAAATATCTTGCTATGGCTGCATCAGAACAATAAATGGCCAACTTCTCAGGCAATGGTCCTATTAACCTTCTTATCTCACTAATCTGCGAACACCGAAAACTACGGTAGGTCAAAATGATGACCTATGAGAAACAAACGATAAGGGATCGTATAAACAGAACATACCTTTGCCTGCTTAACTATTAATAATTTTTTTTGGCCACTTAACTATTAAAACTTACAAAATAGTCATCTAACTATTAGTAAATTTTCTTTTTGGTCACCCCATTATTAAAAGTTACAAAATGATCACCCAACTATTCAATTTTGTCTTTTTTGATTACTAGTGGACTAATGGTGACAATTTTTAAAATTAACATAATAGAAAATTTAACCCTTAATATTTATAAATTATGTCAATTTATTCTTGATTCTAAAAAAATAACCCTCAACATTTACATATTGTGTAATTTGGTCTTTTTGTTGTTTTGCTTTTCTTTGTGACATTGAAGGGTTTTTTTTTTTTTAAAAGAGTGAGAAAAGATAAAAATTATTATCTTGAATTTTTGGTGTTTCTATTTTTTGTAAATTTTTAATCAAATTTAGCATATAATTTTTTTTAGCTTTTTGTGTGAAAGGGTCACAAAGAAAAGCAAAACTACAAAAATGAAATCAAAATACACAATGTGGAAATGTTGAGGGCTAGATTTTTTTAGAATCAAGATTAAATTGACACAATGTATAAATGTTGAGGGTTAAAGTTGTCATTATGCTAATTTTAAAAGCTGCCACTATTAGTTGATTAAAAAATAAAAATAAAATTGAATAATTAAGTGACCATTTTATAACCGTTCATAGTTGGGTGACAAAAAAATTAACTACTAGTTGGATGACAAAAGAAATTTACTAATAGTTAGGTGACTATTAGTGTAGTTTACCTAAAATTAATTATGGAATATAATTAGATTGTTTGATAAAAATAGATTTTAAATAATAAAATTATCTTTTATCTTTTATCCTTAATTTTAAACCTTTCACCTTATTTTAAAAGCAACCAAATTTTTAAATGTAAATTTTTATAAGATAATATAATATTAAATAAGTAAAATTGAATTAATTAAAAATTTTCTCCATTAAGTATTTACTTATCATTTTTCATACTTTTTTATAATCTTTTTATGGTAATAACTTATATTAGGATCATCCTAAAAGTATAGGTTTTATACACCAATAAAATATTACCATGTTATTAAATTTTAAAGATAACAAGGTATTATTATACACTCATTTATTTCTAGTATCTTCTTAATTTAACTTTAATTAAATTACTTAAAACAATTAATTTTTTCAATTATAAACAAACATATTTCTTCTTTTACAATTTTTAATCATTTTGTTTTTTTTCAAAAGTTAATATTTTTATTTATTTTTGTGCAACCAATTTTTCTAAAATTTAATTTCTAGACAGTGAATTTTTTCCATTTTAAATTGTTTCCTATTTCATATTATACATTTTTAAAAGTAAAAATTATATTGCATTGAATCTTCCCTAATAAGAATTGTGTAAATTTTAAAGTTTCTATGTTATTTGATTTTTTATTTTAATTAGTTATGTTTTTAAGAATAAATCTCAAAACTATACATGGATTATAGTTTAATATGTAATTATATACATGAACTTTGAATTTGTACAATTTTATACATGAGATTTTGATTTGATCCAATTCTTGTAAATTATTAATACAATTATTGATATAACATCATTTTTGTTTATATATTGCATACATAAATAATTATATTTATCTAATATAAAAATAAATTGATGTATTTATTTATCTAAATGTGTATGATTAAATCAAAATTAAAGTTTCAAGTATGCGTTTGAACCACAATTAGAGTTTCATATGTATAATTGCACCAAATTAAAATTCATGTATACAGCTACACATTAAATCAAAGTTCATGTATAATTTTAATATTTATCTTCTTTAAAAAAATAAAGTTAGAGAGTAGGCTGAATATGGATGGATGTATAATAATAATTTCATCCTAATATAAATTATTCTCAAATTTTATTAGATTTTAGGATCATCCTATAATAAATTATTCTCAAATTTTATTAGATTTTCTTTTTATTTTAGATTATCAAATGTGTAAAAATTAAATCAATTAAAAATTAATATTTAAAATAATTTAATTTTTTAACAATTTATTAGACAAGCCCTAACTAAAATATAAAAAGCTATGGTTAAATAAAAAAATCACATAAATTATGCACCTTAAACACAATTCAAAAAGGCAATTAAAATAAAATGAATTAATAAATAAAAATAATTATACATTGAAAATAATGACAATTTGAAATATCAAATATCAAAACATTACTATTTTTCAAAAGGTGATATTTGTAATAAAAAAATTTATCTTCAATACATATATTATTTTTTCATGTAAGTCTTAACACCGTTAATTTTATTTGTTGACTTAGCAAAAATTAATAAATAGATGCCATGTGTACATTTTAAAATTGCTTGTATGGATGACCAATGAAGCATCACATTGTTGAGATGCAACCATAAACACTAAAAAAAATGTAATTTTTATGGAAAGTAAAATAACATATGGAGAATACTTTGGTTAAAAAATAATTATTGAGTTTTAATTTCTATTTTAAATATTAAACAAAAATTAAAAAAACTTCAAAAAAGTTAAAAAAATAAAAGAACCCCTAAAACATGTTAAAATCTGAGTTTGTTTTATTCCCATTCAATATGAAAAAAAAATGCACAATTTTTTGCATTCATAAGCCCTGCCTCTAAGGCTTAAGCTTGGATATTATAACCAAAAGCTAGTTGAAGTTGTAATTTCTGGTGAGCAAGTAGATTACTGGCATTATTAAGCTTCAGAAGAGATCCAGTTTATGAACCTCATTATTAAGTTCCCCACAAACTTGAAAAATTTAATCATCAGTCGAACCCCCTGCGCAGCAAACAGTAAGATCATGAAGCTGGTCCAAAGCCTTATGAGTAGCAAAGAGTATGCAGGATCGGATGTTAAAGGTACGAGAGAGACTGCATATGCAAATACCATGGCAGCAATGGCAACCGACATGGCGACCATTAAAACCCACTTAAACAATTTACGCCGGATTGGCAATCCGCTTATAAGCAATTGGATGATGATGAGAGATGCCATGAAACCAAATGTTTTTGATATGAGGAATTGGGTATATGTATTTGGATTGGCAATCCGCTTATAAGAAATTGGGTATAAGCAATTGGATGATGATGAGAGATGCCCTGCCCTGTGACTTGGGTCGTTGTCTTGCCAAACTCCACTAGGAGGATTGACGGCTGCATGGAATGCCATGTTTGCTAGCAGCAAAGCCGCCAGGATTAGGTGGTGGCATTTTCTTTCCAACCAATCAACATTTCTTCCCTTAGCTTTCGGTATTGCATTTGATTGATCAGGTTCTTGTTTTGATAATAAGATGTTGTTCCTTATTACGTCAGACAATGACTCATCGTTAGCAAACTCATCTCTTTGGCTTTGTGATAAAAGATTAAGTACCTTGAGACCATCTTTATTCTTACGGTTCTTGTCCACCTCTTCCCGATAAATCAAAAACTTTATGGCCTGCATGCATATATAAATACAGAGAGAGAGTGATTATATTTATATATTTTTTTCAAGTAATTTATTTATTACTTTAAGATATTCAAACTTCATAGTTAGTTTAGATCCATGGTACATACCTATTTTTGGTTAGCAACTATTTCCATATGCAAGATGGTGTTACCCTCATAGTTTAGACAATTTACAAACTATTGATCTAAAATTCCTTCAGTTACCAATAACTCCAAAGCCTCGAGCTGGTTGCACCTTACGCATCCATGCAAAATGGTGTCACCTTGGGCCATTAGTGATCGAGCTGTCCAGGGTTTGCCATAAAACAACTTTACCAACACATAAATGTAGCCTTTCATGGTTGCAATGTGAAGAGGGTTCCTCCCATCAAGGTTACAAACAAGGCACATATCAAGGTTAACCTGCATTAACCTTGTCACAATTTGATGGTTCCCTTTGGTTGCTGCTAAGTGAAGTAGTGATTGCCTTTGGGAATTTAGTTCGTTAGCCAGCTCATGCATTCGAGTGAGAAGTTCATCAACAAATTTAGAATTGCCAAGCATGATAGCTACATGCAAAGGTGTTTTAGGGTAACGACCATTAATAAATATGTTGAGAAGCTGTGCATCTTCTTGTAGCAAAGAAAGCAACTCATTCTTATTGCCATTCTTAGTTGCATTATAAAGCCTTTTCTCTATTTTCTAATTTGGAATTCACAAAAAGACGAAAAATCTTAACTCAAGAATGAATTGTAGAAAACAAAAAGAAAGAAATTAAGAGAGAAACAAGAAATAAAGAATGAGAAAGTAGTCAATTTTCCATTTTTGGATAAAACTGTTGTTGATTAATGTGTTGGTTGCATTGAAAGCCATCAAAAAAGCCACCAAATTAGGCTTGGAAAATTATTAAAGAAATAATTGTTGTTTTAGCCCGTTACATTAATAGGTTATTTATAGTATGGTCTATTAAGCTCATCTATAAATAGCTTAAATATTTAGAATTTAAAATTATCAAAATACCAAATCATTTCGCAACCGGAGAGAAGCAAAAGGTTATAACAAGACTAGTGCAAAGGCAAAATTTTGAGGAATGGAACAAGGTATTTATGAATTGCTATGGATAAAACATGTTTTACATGATCTTGGTGTTAACTTACTAAAAGAGATAACAACAAGATGAAGATAATAAAGAAAGGGAAAACTAAGATGATGAGTACATTTATTCATAATCCAAGAGCCTATTTATATAATGAATAAATCTTATTTTAAACAAGTGTATGGAGTTGATAAATCCATGTGGAAAGATTATATACATATAATTATTAATACTATAATAAACTTAAATATTAAGTATAAGTATATATATATTATATTATAATAAATAAAAAGAAACAAAAGAAATGAAAAAGGAAACAGAATATGAAATGAAAACAGAGAAGAAAAGAAGGAAAGAAAGAAAAGAAAAAAGAAAGGGAAATTTGATGGTGTTATAGGCCAATTTTGGCCCAGTCCATTTACAAATAACCTAATTGTTAAACAGCCCAAACCCAATGGTCTATTACATACCCAACTCACAAACCCTAAACCTAGCCCACTAGTACTAAACATTTTCCAGCAAAAAGAGAAAGGAAGAAACCCTAGCCACCTAGCCACTTTCCCACTTGCCTCATTTTCCTCCCATTTTTGATATCCATAATCTGCCACCATCACCTACAAAAGAAATAGAAAAAAAAATAATAGAAAGTCATGTAAAAGATGGCTATAAAAAGCCATTCAAAAATCATGTAAAAAAGGAAGAAAAAAGAAAAGAATTTTTGGCTATCAATACAAAGAGGATTTTTTTTTGCACCAATACTAGTAGGTTAAAATACAAGAATAATTCCAAAATACCAAAACAGTGCAATATCATTGAATCAGATCAAACCCTAAAGTGAATCTACTATTTTTTTATTTTTATTTTTTGTTCATTTTTGAATCTTTTTTCTTTCCTATCAAATACATAAATAGAAATAAAAATAATATTTTAAAACATAAAAAGAGGAAAATTACCTTTTCCTACCACCGTGTATGGTGGCTGGCACGACGCCAATGACGGTGGTCCCATGATCGTTTAGGATCGCCCATGGCCAAAAATCTCTCCCCTTCCTTCTCTCTTCCTTCTCTTTTTTTTTCTCTCCTCACCAAATGATTTTTTTACAAATTTTAGCCTTTATAGCCCCCAAAACGACGTCGTTTTGGGTTGTTTTAAACCCCAAAACGACGTCTGTTTGGGGTTGGCTGCTTATTGACCCGCCCGCTTCAAGGATCCACAGTTTTCATTGGAGGGCTAATTGCACTTTAGCCCTCCGCTTTTTCATGCTTCTACAATCAAGTACTTTTTCGCTTTTTTAATTTGGCCACAAAGTATGTAACACTTTGTGATTTAGTCCCTTTGTTGTGTTGTGTTTTGAGGGAGGAATAATTGTGTTTTAGCCCTCATTTGTTTTGTAGGCATTCAATCAAGTCCTTTCTTTTTGTTTTTATTACTGAATTCGCCCCAAACTTTCTGCTTTTAATTTCGATTTAATCTTTTTTTTTTTGTTTAGCTATTTTGTCATTAAATTAGTTAATTTTATCATTTTTACTATTATTTATCTCTTCTTTTCTATTATTATTATTGTTACTAATATCAATCTATTACTATTATTAATATTACTATGTAGTAATGTATATTTTGCATACGATATGTATATATATATATTTATATATGTTGTTAATTTATTACTTTATTTTAATATCTTTATTATATTTACTTTTTATATTTTAATATTATTATTATCATGATTACTATATATTAGTGTATATTTTTTATTTTTATATATATATATGTATATGTTTTAATATATTTATGTATATACTTATGTAGCATTATTATTAGTCGTTTTTATCCCTAATATTTATGTATTATGTAAATATTTTAATATTATATTATGTATATCTATATATTTTTCAGTATATATTATGTATATATGTTTTCAATATTGTATGTTATATATATTATTGTGTATATATTTTAACATTATTAGTTATACATCTTTTACACTATTTTATATATATTTCTAATATCATTGTATATTTCTAACATCATTATTATATATATATATATGTATGTATTTATATAGCGTATGAATAGTGTAACGCCCCAATTTTCGGGAATTCTGTGAATGTTGGCAAAATTTTATGCTTTAATTTTGTCATTTGTAAGTGAAATTATGAAATAGGACCTATGTGAAAATGTTTGAAAATGCTATAGGCTAAATTGAAGTGACCAAATAAATAGGAGTGCAAAATAGGAGGATTTGCATGACAAACCTCCCATTTTACATGAAGTGGCCAGCCATCATGTTGTTGTAGACAAAATGTACACTTGATATCCATAATTTATGGTACAAATTGATACAAATTGATAATAGGTTAGGTAAATGTTCCATGATAATGGGTTAGGTAAATGTTTCATGATAATGGGTTAGGTAAATGTTTCATGATAAGAATTTCATGTCTTTTGTATTAAAGAATTAAATGGATGAAATATGAAATTTTATTAAAAGAAAAATGGGTGAAAAGAACAAAGTTTTGTCCATCTTTGTTCATCATAGATGAAAGTTAGAGAAGAGAAAGGAGAGGAGAAAGCTCTTGAGTGTTCGGTCACTTGGGGAAGAAAATTGAAGGTAAGTTCATGGTAGTTGGCTTCTATCTTGATGTTCATGAGTTCTTCTTGATTCTACCTTAACTCTTGAAGCATATTTTGGTTTTTAGTTGTGTTGTGAGCATTTAGTCATGAATTAAAATGAAGGAAATGGTTGTTGTTTCATGTTCTTTTGATGAAAAAATGGAAGATAGGTGAAGTTGAGCCAAACAAATGAGCATGCATGTGCCTTAGATGTTAAAGGAAAAATCAGCTAACATGTTGTGCTTTAAAATGATGAAATGGAGATTATTCTTAAGTAAAATCATAGATATGTGATGATTGATTGGTGATATACATGTTTAAATAACATGCATGCAAGGTATGTGTGAAAGAGTGATTTGGTAATAAATCTTCTTGGGGCAGCAGCAGTAACGTGACTTTGGAAAATCACCATAAATTGTGGGAGATGAATTAGAAGCTAAATAAATTATGTAATTAAAGCTTATTGAGTCTAGTTTCTAATGAAATAAACAAAAACATATTTTGAATTCTGTACAATGATAAATTTGATTCATAATGAAGAGTGGTCAGATTAGTCAAACAGTGAAACATGGGAAACTTTGAGAAAAATATGGTATTGATTGGCTAAACCAAAAATTCTGAAAATTTTATGGATAGAAGATATATGAGTCTATTTTCAGGGAAAATTAACGGAACTTGATTTGGAGTTTCGTAGCTCCAGTTATAAATAATTTAGCGACTGTTGCTCAGGAAGACAGCTTGCAGTGAAATTATGATTATGTGGTAAACATTGACAAAAATTTGTTAATGAGTTGCTTATTGATTTCTTATAAGCTTACTATGATCTGTAGGTGTGGTTGGCCGAATATTGTAAGGGGTTAATATGTAGTTTGTATTTGAATAGTTAGATTAACGTGTTAGTAATCCAATTGTAGGCGGTTCGTGTGTGGATCTCACAAGATATCGTCGCAAAGCAGTGTGTAACTAACACCTCTTTCTTAATCTAGATCGGCAAAAGCGAAATGCCGAAATGCCGAAAACCGGTATTTTGTAGATTTATGAGTGTGCGAATGCTCGTGAGGTAAATCGATTAATGTTTTTGGTAAGCTGCAATGTTTGGACCGCAAAGTGCATGATTTCGTGCCCTCGATATTTTTGGGCTTAATGGGCCAAAATTGGAATGACGGGCCAATCAGCCCAATTCGTAAGAACCCTCGAGACGTGATTATGTAGTACGTGAAAGGTAGGAATATGCATGAAAAACCCTAAAATAGATAAATTACTGAAATACCTTTAAAAGTGGAAAATTTACGCTTTACCCCTAGTAGATAAATTACCAAATACCCCTAGGTTAAATTGACCTAAATGCATGTTTGATTGTTGTTATTTACTGCATGCCATGTTGTTATTATCGATGCATGGGACTGGGATATTGACGGAGGAAGCATCGAAAGTGGCTTGTCCACGTATTAGAGGCTTTGCCTCAATTTATCGATAAGCGAGCAAAGAAGGTCGCAACTGTGGAGTGTTAAATTTGGGTGGGTTGAGCTATTCCCACATGGAGTATATGGCTGGTACGGTGGAGTGTAGTGGTTGGTGGGTTGAGTAGTCTCCCAAATAGGCTTGCATATGTTATTGATGTTGCATGTATTTTGAAATGGGCCTATGGGCCATCTTGTTATCTGAATAAGGGCTAAGGCCCGCTTTATTGTAATGAAAAGGGCTCGCCCAATTACCACTATTACTGAATGGGCTTAGGCCCAATAGGCTTGAGCTGACTTGGGCTTTGAATGGGTTTTCCTTATCGAGTTTCCCCAAACTCACCCTTTTATTTTCATCCACGCAGAAATCCCCAACCATAGTGGGCTTGAGTCGTGAGGGAATTTGGAGTGGCCACCCGCTCAAAGTTTGATTTTCTTCCGTGAACTAGACATCCTTTTATTTACGTTTGAAGTTTTGGGTTTTAAATGTAATAAGGCTGCTTAATTATTTTTAATGGTTTTAATATGTATTACTAAGATAGGTATTACTTATTTTAACTGTTGAAATTGGATAGCTTTAGGGCACGTTTTCAAAAATAACAATTGATTTCAAAATAACACGACAACAAACAAAGCTTCCGCAATGAAAGTATTTTCCAAAATTAATCACTTTTCCTAAAAATGACTTAATCAAATCGGTTTCCTAGAAATATCCATGACGTTAAGGTATGGCAATGGTGGTTTGCATGTCTAGGATTGGATCCGAAGGGAGTTTGGTACTTAAGCAGTCCGATGGACTCACCTCCTCTTTTCCGGTTTCCTACCTGGTGCACAGCTTCCATTCACTTTAACCTATAATGAAATTATCTTTTAAAACACTAAGTAAGTTTTTCTGGATCAACAATATAAAATGTTTTGAACGCTTCGATGTGGCATGTCGGATCCGGTCATAACGTTTGGGCCGGGTTTGGGGTGCTACAAATAGTTTTTATATTATTATCATTTCTAATATATATTATATGTATTTTATATATTATATATATATTTTAATGTTATTAGTTACATATATTTCTTATGCTGTTCAATGTATATATTTTTATATCATCTTATGTACATATATAAATATTATGTTATATACATATATGTAATATGCTTTTTAATACCATATTTTGTACATATTATTATTATATCTATTTTATCCCTATTATATTTATTGTTAATACTAGTACATATATTTTATTATATGAGTATATATATACTTTTATATATAGTATTATTTTCATACATTATCATATTTATTATTATACCTATTATTTTCACTATTATCACTTATTATTTTATTTTAATATTATATATATTCATATATGTTATGTACATATTTTTTATATCTATTTTATACATATGTATATATTATATATATCTTAACATTTCTAGTTATATTTTCACTATTTTATGTATATACTTCAAACACTATATATAGTATATTTCTAACATTATTACTATTTATAAATATATATATATATATATTTTACGTACATACTCTTAATATCTTTATTATGTATATATTCGTTGTTTTATTTCACATTGGATACTATTATTACGTTTAATATATCGCATGCATTGTTATTGTTTTAATATTGTTGTCATATTTATTATTTGTTTCAATGTATTTCCAACTCGTTTATTTTTGTCTCCGCCTATTTTATATCATTCTGTTGTTCATTACTTTAAAAATTTTTATTCATGTTTTACTAATTTCAATAAATAAGGCAATGTTTCGCATTTTGGAACATCAAGAATTGTGCCCTAACTTACGGGTTTCGGTTCTCTTGTTGGTTCTAAATAGCTAAATATCCTTTTGAGTTTTGAAATGCACGGATTTCAATTTAAATTAAAAGACGACCTTGTGCTCTGGAATTCATGGTATTGTGTCCTAACTTACGGGATGTGATACTCGATATCTCGAGATAAGGAAATCTTTAAACAAATCGATTTAAGCTAATTCAAGAATTTTAAGATCAGTATTAATAGAAAAGATCGTATTTCAAGTCCCTTCCCGATTTTTAATTTTTGACATTAAGACACTAACTAATCAATTCGGTACCAATTTTTTGGGCGTGTCGAGGGTGCTAATCCTTCCTCGCATGTAACCAACTCCCAAACTCATTCTCTCAAGTTTCGTAGACCAAAAGCCCTGTTTTAGTAAACTAAAATTGATTTATTAAAACAAAGGTGATCCGATCACACCTGATAAAAGATTGGTGGCGACTCCCGTTTTAATTTTCACTTTCAAACAAAGTCGATCCCCATTTTCAAAAGAATGGTTTCGACAGCTTGACGACTCCACTGGGGACCTCGAGAGTCGAGCCTTAAATTGATTATTTTTTGTCTTTTTTCAAAAATCGAAAATCGATTTTAAATTTACTACATTGCATGTTGTCTGTTATTTTCGCGACTCTCTTCATAATATGCTTGCTTTAAGTGGTTTAATTATTTGAGGTATCTTTGCATATCGCATCGCATTATTGGTCAATTTCACCCTCTTAAGTGGAAGTGAAAAACTACTCCTTCGTGAGGTCTTCACCTCCGTATAGGATAGTGGATCGCTTTCGGGATACATCCGTACCTGCATCTTCGTGAGGTTTTCACCTCCGTATAGCCGTAGGGAAATGTATTCCCCTGAATCGAACTCGGTCTGTATGAACCTATAATGGGTGAAAATCGAGGAATCTGCTGGTTCAGGTACCTTTACTTCAGAACCAAACTACATATAATGAGCCCTAGGAGCCTACCCTAGGTAGAACCACACAAAACCCTAGTGGTTACCTAATTAGGTGCTTATTTACTCACTATTTGCTTTGAATTCTATTCTTTGTATATAATACTAGTTGTATTTTGATCATTTTCGCATGCCATTTCATCATAAAAGGGTGTTGATTTACGTTCGGTTACTAATTAGAAGAGTTTAGCATGAAAAAATGATTTCTTGATAGAATGGAGGATAATGCGGCCGTCCGAGTGTGGTATGAAAGAACGCAATAGGAGAAAGGAGATAGTTTGACCGAGAGATATGAATCGGAGTTGTGGGATTTCACTCACATCAGTGTGACTCAGAACGACTTGCAAGAGTTAAAGGATATATGGAATAGTTAGAATGGCA
This sequence comes from Gossypium arboreum, assembly GCF_025698485.1. Classification (NCBI taxonomy): domain Eukaryota; kingdom Viridiplantae; phylum Streptophyta; class Magnoliopsida; order Malvales; family Malvaceae; genus Gossypium; species Gossypium arboreum. The sequence goes on from NC_069075.1 coordinate 138,058,217, forward strand.
AAGTCAAACAACTCTTTTACTGTAACTACCGCGACCTGCCCTATTTGCTCAATGTAAAGGTGGACAAGTACTTTTTCCGGGCCCTCGCGCAATTTTGGAACCCCGCTTACAGTTGCTTCACTTTCGGAGGAGTTGATTTAGTACCTACGGTGGAGGAATACATGGAGTTACTTAATTGCCCGAAGATTCAGGCTGATAGAGCCTATTCAAGACCTGTTAACGTCCCACATTTTTTGAAGAAATTGATTAATATCATGGGGATGAGTGAGCAATGGGTTGCGGCCCACATCAAGCAAAAATGGGATAGTAAATGTATTCCTTAGAGGAATTTGAGGGATTTTATTCTTGCACACCCGGATTCGAAGAAAAGGGTTGATGTTTTTGCCTTAAGTCTCTACGGTTTGATCGTCTTTCCTAAAGCACTTGGACACATAGATGAAGCCGTCTCAGATTTATTCGATCGACTTGATAAAGGTACCACACCCATCCCGGCAATCCTAGCAGAAACTTTCCGATCCTTGAATACATGCCGGAGAGCGAGCGAGGGAAGATTTATTGGTTACGCGCAGATTCTTGTGGCTTGGTTCCACAGTCATTTTTGGAAGGTGGAGAAGGTCTCCTATCAGGTATTCTCTAAGGATTATTCCCCATTAAGAGAATTAGTGGCCACATCGAGGCGGGACGACATCTTTGAAAAGAGGTGGATAACTATTCTCCAAAATTTACGGGCCGAAGACGTTGAATGGAGTGCTCCGTGGTTGATTCCTGACGAGATCTTATATAGGTGCGGTGATTTTGACTGGGTCCCTCTGGCTGGAATATGGGGAGCCATTGGATACGCTCCACTGATGGTGTTAAGGCAGTATCGATCAAGGCAGTTTATACCAGTGACACAAGGGTTGGCAAAATGTGAGTTCCCCTATAAAGACAACAATTATAAAAAGAGGGTTCGCGAAATATCAGATGCATGGAACCAAACTCGAAGAATGAAAGGATTCACTGCAGGCCCGATGACGACCCTCGAGTATGAATGGTGGTGGGGTAGGAGAGTCAACGACAACATCCCTAGGCAGGATCAAGGGAACAAACAACAGATAGAAGAGCATTTACGGGTCATCCCATCCGAGTTAGAGATCATTAAGCAAGATTTTGAGAAAAGAAACTCGGAGTTAGGAAAGAAGATAGAGCAGCTAGAAGAAGATAAAATGAAGTTGGGGTTAGACGTCGATATCCACAAGCTAGAGGTCGAGAAGTTAAGGAAAGGAAAAAACAAGGCCGAGGAAGATTTAGATAGTCTGAAAACTGATTACAAGAAGCTTCGTATAATGATAAAAACTGCTGGATTAGGTAAAACGTCGGAGCAATGGGGTCAAGGGATTAAAGAGGAAAAGACTAGAGCCGACCATTGGGAGAAAATATTTCAAGATGCCCGAGTACGAGAGGACACTCTGAAGAAGAGTTTGTTAGAAACCCAAAACGAAAAGGAGAAGTTATGAGCTAGGGTGGCTGAATTGGAAAGATTACTTCAGCAACATCGTAGCCATAATTCGATAATTAAGCTAAAGACTAGTCTGAGCAGGATCGAAGAGTTGAAAGGGAAAATAGAAGAACTCGAGACCGTACTACGAGATAGTAAGATTTGAGTGGAACTACTTGAGACAAACAATGACCATTACAGAGAACAGCTTCACCACTCTCAAAACCAGATTAGAGATAGAGAGTATGTCATGGGCGAAGCTATAGCTCAGGTTTGGGAGATAGCTGATCACTTGCAAACCTTGGCAGTTCAGGCTGATATATTGAGCTTAAAGTACGAGTCGGAATTAGACCGAGGCTGAAGCTTAGCTTGGCTTCTTAGGAAAGTTAAGACTTTGGGCATTAGGGCGAAGTCGTATATGTAATCATCCGTTCTATGTAAAAAAAAATTTCTTCTAGTGAAGTTCTTCTAATGAAATTGAAATGGGAATCAACGCCTCTTTTTGCATTCATTTATTGCATGTACATGTCCCATAATCATTCGCTAAGGTTAGAATCATATAATTCTAAGTTGCAACACTTCAAATCTGGAACCACGCCATTCGTATAAAACGCGTCGACAAGCTAGAGCAATGGAGGCTGAGTTCAATGAAAGAATTGAAAGGATGGAAAGAGTCCAGAAGAAATTACAAGAATAACTGGCTAAGTCACAACAAGAAACGAGGGATTTGATAGTAAGATCTCGAGGGGAATGACTTGAACAAAAGGATCAAATGGTTAGAATGATGGAGATGATATCAGTTTGGTCAAAGGAAAAGGACCCATGCAGAACCCCGATAGTATGAAACCTCAATCAAGAATTAATCATAACCAGAATCCACTCTATCCCCCAGGATTCACTCCACCACATTCCCACGTAGCATAAAGAGGGTATACTCAAGGGGAATCCACAGGCTTGGAACAATGACCTATGCCATTTGCTCATCTAGGGCAAGGAATATTTATGTCAAATCCCGGAGCAACCCCTGCCAATCCTGTAGTTCCAGATTTAGATGATCCAGTCGAAATAGCCAAGTTGAAAATAGATGATCACGAGGCTCAAGAGAAGTATAGGAGTTTGGAAGAAAGACTCAAGGCAATAGAAGGCACTGAAGCCTTCTTGGTACTAGGTGCTAAAGAACTCAGTTTGGTACCTGACCTAATCCTGCCTCCGAAGTTCAAGGTGCCTGATTTCGAAAAGGACGATGGGACATGTCCAAAAGCACATCTTGTCATGTTTTGCCAAAAAATGACAGGTTACGTGAACGGAGATAAGCTACTTGTACATTGTTTTCAAGATAGTCTAGTAGGATCGGCTCTTCGATGGTACAACCAACTCAGTAAGGAAAGGATCCAATCTTGGAAAGACTTGGCGTCGGCATTCTGTGAACAGTACAAGTATGTATCAGATATGGTGCCTGATCGGATGACTTTACAAATGATGGAGAAAAAGCCGTCAGAAACTTTTAGACAGTACACGCAGAGATGGAGGGACATCTCAGCCCAAGTGGAACCCCCACTAACAAAAATGGAGATAACCATCCTTTTTATCAACACCTTAAAGACGCTGTTTTATGACAAACTAGTGGGAAGCGCCACGAAGGACTTCGCGGATATTGTAATATCCAGTGAGCTTATAGAGAACGCCGTCAAGAGCGGTAGAATGGAAGGTTCAGAAGGTTCTAAAAGGACAGTGCCTAGGAAGAAGAAAGAACCAAAAGCCCACATGGTGGGAATGGAAAGCCGTTATGCCCCTAATCCATATCTAAACCAACCTTGACCTCGAAGTTATCCACCTCCAAATTTCTATTATCCCCCTTAAACCCCTTACTACCAAGCACCACCTCCTTCCTACCCCGTAAACGCCACAAACAACCAAAGACCCGTCACCATATTCTCACAAAACACAGTACCCGCTCAAAGCCAGCCCAGAAACGAACCAAGACCAGCAAAGCCTAATCCCGAGAGGCCGTAATTTACTCCTATCCCTGTTTCATATGGGGAATTGTACCCAAAACTTTTGGAGAAACAGCTGATTTCTCCCCATTACATGGCACCCCTTAAACCCTCATACCTAAAGTGGTACGATCCAAACGCTAGTTGTGCATACCACACGGGGAACCAGGGGCATTCCACGGAGAATTGCCTAGCCTTTAAGAGGAGAGTTCAAGGACTTATTGACGTGGGTATCCTACGATTCGATAGTGCCAGTAACGCAACTGGGAACCCGTTCCCTAACCATGCTGAAGGGAATGTGAGCACAGTGGGGAAAGAGGACGAATGGAAAGTCAAAAGATGTGTTTCGGAAATAAGGACGCCTCTGCAGAAAATCTGGGAGGTACTGGTTAAGAAAGGATTGCTTTGTCACTCCGATAGAATTCTCGGAGAAGAAGGTCAAAGTTTTTGCAATTTCTATGGAATTTTAGGACACGACATTCAGTCATGCGAGGAATTTAAAAGGTTGCTTCAAGACTGGATGGATAATAAGGAGATTAAGGTCCTTAACAAGAGGGACGAGACAAACGAAAGAGAAGTATGCACCTCTGACAACCAGTCATCAGATCTCCCTTATAGCACGGATCGACCGTTAGTAATTTATTACGACGCGACGAAAGAGCAGGTAAAACCAAAAATGATAATCGAAGTACCGTCTCCTTTCTCGTACAAGGACGATAAAGCCGTACCATGGAAATATGACATCAATATCGTCACACCGGAAGATGAAAAGCTCAAAGCCATAACTGGAGATGTTGGAGAGGTAGGTTATTTTACCCGAAGTGGAAGATGTTATTCGAAAGAGGTCGAACCAGTGAAGAAAAACAGTGATTGGAAGCAAAAAGGGAAAGCAATAATGCATGAGGCCGAAGTCGAGCAAGAAATTCTACCCTTACAAGAAACTAAAAAGCCTGTGGATGAGGAGGAAGCACATGAGTTCTTGAAATTTATCAAACACAGTGAATACAATGTGGTGGAACAATTGAATAAGCAACCAGCATGAATCTTGGTTTTATCTCTGCTGCTAAATTCAGAGCCACACCGGAACGTTTTGCTGAAGGTGTTGAATCAAGCTTACGTGGCAAACAATATATCCGTGGAGAAGCTGGACAGATGGGTGAACAACTTGAATGCAGATAATTTCATTTCTTTTAGTGATGACGAAATACCACCCAATGGTAGAAGCTCCGTAAAAGCACTACATGTTACGACTCGTTGCAAGGGCTACATAATACCGAATGTGCTTATCGATAATGGCTCGGCACTCAATGTCATGCCTTTAGCCACGCTTTCCAGAATTCCGATAGATCTATCCTATTTAAGGCCCTGTCATTCCACGGTAAAGGCATTCGATGGGACAAGGCGTGAAGTTATGAGAAAGATTGATATCCCTTTAGAAGTAGGCCCTTACATTTACAATGTCGAGTTCCAAGTCATGGACATCACACCTCAGATAATCGCTTACAGGAAGGCCTCGATCCATTCTGCTGGAGCAGTTCCATCCTCTCTCCATCAAAAAGTAAAGCTCATCATGGATGGTTGTTTGGTCACTGTCGAGGGAGAAGAAGACCTTATCACATCTATCTCTGCTGATGCGCCATATCTTGAAGTAAGCAAAGACTCAGTGGAATGTTCCTTCCGATCCCTTGAATTTGTCAATGCCACTTTTGTCATTGAGGGAAATAGAATTTCGGTGCCAAAACTGTCGACAAATACCAGAATGAGTGTCAAGTTGACTGTAGGAAGGGGAGCTCGAGCGAGAAGAGGTTTAGGGAGATATCTGCAAGGAATAGTCAGGGTTTTAAAACCAGTGCACCACAAGGCCTGATACGGTTTAGGGTTCCAGCCGGACATGCGTCAAAGAAGAAGACAGTGGAAGAAAGATCAGGAAAGAAGGATCGTGAGAACCTTAGGCGAGAACCAGAATGGGAGCCTATGGAATTCCCTCCTTTGTCAAGAACATTTACGTCTGCGGGAATGATATATCCGAGGCAGGACAATGCACAAGGCACAATGTTAATGATCGAAAAGGGTTTTCAGAACATTAGTATAAATGCCATTGACAAAGGAGCTAACGCAAGTAAAGACGTCCCAAGGATACGCCCTTGTCCCCTGGGTTTCAGGTTGAACAATTGGACTACCGAGGACCTTCTTGTAGTTTATAAGTCTTCAGAGTAATGCTCAAACGTTAACATTCTATTATGTCCTTAGATATAATAGAGTTCTTTTGTAAGAGCCTGTATTCGCTCTTTATCATTCAAATGAATATCAATGAAGATGCATTTTGTCATAATCTTTCACATTATCACTAATTTCATAATCATTTTCTCATTTCATAGCCAATCCTCACATTTGCCTCATGCCATGCCATAACATTTCGTTTGTTGGTTTCAATACTTGGATGCCCCTCTATAGTCTCATTTTTCATTCAACTTTCAGGTGCTCAGATGTCAACAGCATGAACAAACCCGTTCTGAGTCCCGAAATCGATTTTGAGAATTTGTTTGTTTAGGAGAATTGAAGTCAAGAAAATGTCAAGACTATGTCTCGCCTCCTGACTTGCTAAGAATGGTAGAACAAGAGGATAAACAGATTTTGCCTCATCAAGAATCTGTTGAAACAATAAATTTGGGAACTAAAGAAATGAAGCAAGAAGTGAAGATTGGGACCTCTATTTCAGGGGGCACCAGACATAATTTGATTGCTTTGCTCCGCGAGTATAAAGATGTATTCGCATGGTCATATCAAGAAATGCCAGGATTGGATGAAGATGTAGTGGTTCATAAGCTCCCGTTAAAACCAGAATGCAAACCCATTCAGCAAAAGCTAAGACGGACGAGACCTGAGATGCTGTTAAAGATAAAAGAAGAGGTCAAAAAGCAATTCCATGCGGGTTTCTTACAAGCTTCCAAATATCCAGAATGGGTGGCTAACATAGTCTCGGTGCCAAAGAAAGACGGCAAAGTACGAATGTGCGTGGATTATCGTGACCTGAATCGAGCAAGTCCTAAAGATAATTTTCCCTTACCGCACTTTGATACGTTGGTAGATAACACAGCAAAACATTCATTGTTTTCTTTCATGGATGGATTCTCGGGGTATAATCAGATCAAAATGGCCTCTGAGGATATGGAGAAAACTACCTTCTAACAATGTGGGGAACATTCTGCTACAAGGTGATGCCATTTAGGCTAAAAAATGCTGGGGCAACATATGAGAGGGCTATGGTGACGTTATTCTTTGACATGATACATAAAGAAATAGAGGTCTATGTCGACGATATGATCGCTAAGTCCCGAGGGGAAGAAGAACATGTGGTGAACCTCAAGAAGTTGTTCGAAGGCTGAGAAAGTTTCAGCTAAAACTTAATCCAACCAAATGTACATTTAGGGCTACCTCGGGAAAGTTGCTAGGCTTCATTGTCAGTGAAAGAGGTATCGAGGTTGATCTGGATAAAATAAAAGCCATTCAAGAGTTACCACCTCTGCGCACGCAAAAAGAAGTCAAAGGATTTTTAGGGAGGTTAAACTACATCGCCCGATTCATTGCTCAACTTACCAACCAATGCGACCCAATCTTTTAGCTTCTTCGAAAACATAACCGGGAAGAATGGAATGAGGAATGCCAGGTGACCTTTGATAAGATAAAACAATATTTGTCTAGTCCTCCAGTGCTAGTACCGCCAACTTCGGGAAGACCATTGATATTGTATTTGATTGTGTTCGAAAATTCAATGGGTTACGTACTGGGGCAACACGACGAGTCAGGAAAGAAAGAAAATGCGATCTACTACCTCAGTAAAAAGTTCACTGAATATGAGGCAAAGTATTCATCCATTGAAAAATACTGTTGCGCTCTGGTTTGGGTAGCTCGGAGACTCAGGCAATACATGTTGTATTATACAACATGGTTAATTTCAAAGCTGGATCCAATAAAGTACATGATGGAATCACCGGCACTCTCAGGAAGAGTAGCACGATGGCAGAAAAAGAATACGAGTCATCAAAAAAGAATACGACATTGTCTATGTAAGTCAGAAGTCGATAAAAAGGAGCGCAATAGCTGATTTCTTAGTTGCTCGAACAACAAAGGAATATGAGCCCTTGAGATTTGATTTCCCGAATGAAGACTTGATGTGCATTGCAGAAAAAGAATACGAGTCATCAAAAAAGAAGTCATGGAAGATGAGCTTTGATGGTGCATCGAACGCATTGAGGCATGGGATTGGAGCAGTCTTAGTATCGCCAGAAGGGAACCATTACCCACTCACTGCCAGGCTGAACTTTTTCTGTACCAATAACATAGCAGAATATGAGGCTTGTATCATAGGACTTCGTGCAGCAATTGGACGAAACATCAAAACTTTAGAGGTAAACGGAGACTCAGCCTTGGTGATATACCAAATCCGTGGAGATTGGGAAGTGAGAGATTCGAAACTGGTCAAATATAGTGATCTAGTGGCAGAGCTGATTAAAGAATTTGAAGAAATAACTTTTAATTACCTCCCATGAGAAGAAAACCAATTGGCTGATGCTCTGGCCACTTTGGCTTCAACGTTCAAAGCAAACAGAGAAACAGAAATAATGCCTCTTCAAATAAGCATATATGAAGTCCCTACACATTGTTTCAGTATTGAAAAAGAGCCGGATGGACGACCATGGTTCCATGATGTCTTATTAAGAATCAAAAGTATCTCGAACAAGCAAATGATAATGACAAAAGAACAATCAGAAGAATGGCAGTGGGATTCGTTCTTGATGGGGATATCCTGTACAAAAGAGGAAAAGATCAGGTGCTCTTGAGATGCGTAGATGCTGTTGAAGCCAGTAAAATACTTGAAGATGTCCACGAGGGAATTTGTAGGACACATGCCAATGGTTTCACTATGGCCAAGAAGATTATGAGACTCGGTTACTACTGGCTGAAGATGGAAAGCGACTGCATTAGTTTTGCAAAAAAATGCCACAAATGTCAAATTTATGGCGATAAGATTCATGTAGCCCCTTCGCCCCTTCATATCATGACTTCTCTGTGGCCCTTTTCTATGTGGGGCATAGATGTTATAGGGCCAATTTCCCCAAAAGCTTCTAATGGACATCGGTTCATTTTTGTGGTTATTGATTACTTCACAAAATGGATAGAAGCTGCTTCGTTTGCCAATGTGACAAAGACTGCAGTTTGTAGATTTTTGAAAAAGGAAATCATTTGTCAATATGGTTTGCCTGATAGAATCATTTCAGATAACGCCTTGAATCTGAACAACAAGATGATGAAGGAAGTGTGTGAGCAGTTTCAAATAAAGCATCATAACTCGTCACCCTATCGCCCGAAAATGAACGGAGCTGTTGAAGCAGCCAACAAGAATATTAAGAAGATTATTGAGAAAATGACTGAGACATATAAAGATTGGCACGAGAAGCTACCATTTGCTTTGTATGCATATCGCACATCTGTACGGACATCTACGGGGGCAACTCCTTTCTCTCTGGTCTATGGAATAGAAGCTGTGCTACCTATCGAAGTTGAGATCCCCTCTTTACGAATCTTAATGGATTCGAAACTAGAGGAGGCAGAATGGGTTCGAGCTCGATATGACCAGTTAAACCTCATCGAAGAAAAACGTTTAAAGGTAATTTGTCACGGACAGATGTACCAGAAGAGAATGATCGCGGCCCATGACAAGAAAATATGGCCAAGAGAATTCCACGAAGGAGAACTCGTGCTGAGAAAGATTCTTCCAATACAGAAGGACTTACGAGGAAAATGGGCACCAAATTGGGAAGGACCATATGTCATAAAGAAGGCATTCTCGGGCGGAGCTTTGATTCTCATTGAGATGGATGAGAAGGAGTTACTTAATCCAGTGAATTCAGATGCTGTGAAGAAATATTATGCCTAAAAAAAAAAGAAAAAAAAGGGGATCAAGGTGAAAACCCAAAAAGGGCATCTTAATTAACACAAAAGATTAGGATGAAAACCCGAAAAGGTATTCTAATGAAGCAAACCCGGGCTTAAAGAGCAAGGCGGTTGAACGGTGGGTTAAACAGCGAAACTACAACATTTGAAGCATTTTTCAGTAGCTCGAAATCTTCTACGCAAGAAGCCATGCTAGAAAAGATTCTTGATAAGAAACGTGGAAGAGTTCGTGTGTTGAATATCTAGAGCATCTGTATCCATTGAATGCGATCCGTTTTCTCTTTATGACACTTTCTCATTATCATTGGTTAACTTTCTTTGTTTGCCACGTTTGAAATAAATAAATGTGAGGTATCCTTTTGTCCCTACTTGACCATTTTCATGCATCTCATTATGTCGTTTATTTTCATGATAAATAGTGAAATGACATACTCTAAACAAAAGAAATGTTAAGCATTACCTGGATAAGAACTTGATAAGTACAAGAGCCTCAACGCAAGGACAAAGTTCAACCAGGGACAAAAGAGTGATATCTGAGAAATGTAGATTACTCATGAAGCTTGAGGATGGGTACAGGGCCTAAATAGAAAGTCAAGAGTCAAAGTAATGAACACTGATCATCAAAAATCATGACGAAAGAGGACATAAGACAAACATGCCAAAGGCACATAACATAATCATGTAGGCATAAAGGCATTTAAGACAAACATATGCATATCATGATAACGTTATGCATGACATCTACAAGTACTCCAGTAGAGCGAGAGGATGTAATGATAGCTGTACTGAATCAAAGGAAAAGACACCTGAGTTCCACCAGTTGACATCTTTTGGTATTTTGATATTTTTTATTTCTGTTTCAAAAAAATCAACTCATATTGCAAGAGGTGAGTTGAGCCTCAAGACACGTTGAGGTATTTTCAATCTATTTTTTCAAAAAAATCAACTCATATTGCGAGAGGTGAGTTGAACCTTAGGACACATTGAGGTAGTTTTAATTTCTATTCATCAAAAAAATCAACTCATATTGCGAGAGGTGAGTTGAACCTCAGGTCACATGTCGAGGTGTTTACAATTTCTATTTTTCAATTTATGTTTTTCAAAAATCAATTCATATTGCTAGAGGTGAATTTAGCCTCAAGATCACATGCCGAGGTATTTTCAATTAATGTTTTTTAATTTATGCTTTTCAAAAAAATCAACTCATATTGCGAGAGGTGAGTTGAGCCTCGGGACACGCTGAGGTATTGTTAATTTTTGTTTCAAAACTCAACTCATATTGCGAGAAATGAATTGAGCCTCAAGACACGTTGAGGTATTTTCAATTTCTGTTCAATTTATGTTTTTCAAAAATCAACTCATATTGCGAGAGGTGAGTTGAGCCTCGGGCACTGTTGAGATATTTTCAATTAATGTTTTTTAAATTTATGCTTTTCAAAAATCAACTCATATTACGAGAGGTGAGTTGAGCCTCGGGTCACATGCCGAGGTATTTTCAAAATCTGTTTTGCAAATTCTGTTTTCAAAAGTCAACTCATATTGCGAGAAATGAGTTGAGCCTTTGCTCACGTGCTGAGCTATTTTTTTCAATTTCTGTTTTTAATGACTATTTCTACAGAATCAATTCTATTGCGAGAAATGAGTTGAGATCAAGATCACATGCTGAGTAAAGAATAAAGATTGGAACTGATTGAAGACATCAGATTTTGTTCCCTTGAAGTTGCAGAAGAAAAGACCACAAACCTTATCTCACCAAGCGATAGAAGAAGCGGTGAAGTTGTAGATCTCACCTTCGGTTACAATGAAGCAGATCGAAGCCACAAATTTCATACCCTCGAAACTACATCGGAGTAGGTTGAAGCTACAAGGCATATGTCAGAAGATGCAGTGGATTGAACCAAAGCTACAAGATGCGGTGGACTAGTATGAGACTACCTGAACAAGAAGAACACCAGAGAAATCAATACTTGGCAAGACCGGGCAAAATTGGCTTTTCTTTATGTCTTTGCTCTATTCTCGTTACACGATAATGAGCAAAGAGGGGCAGCTGTTATAGGCCAATTTTGGCCCAGTCCATTTACAAATAACCCAATTGTTAAACAGCCTAAACCCAATGGTCCATTACATACCCAAGTCACAAACCCTAAACCTAGCCCACTAGTACTAAACATTTTCCAGCAAAAAGAGAAAGGAAGTAACCCTAGCCACCTAGCCACTTTCCCACTTGCCCCATTTTCCTCCCATTTTTGATATCCATTGTCTGCCACCTCCACCTACAAAAGAAATAGAAAAAGAAATAATAGAAAATCATGTAAAAGATGGCTATAAAAAGCCATTCAAAAATCATGTAAAAAAGGCAGAAAAAAGAAAAGAATTTTTGGCTATCAATACAAAGAGGATTTTTTTTTACATCAGTACTAGTAAGTAAAAATACAAGAATAATTCCAAAATACCAAAACAGTGCAATATCATCGAATCAGATCAAACCCTAAGGTGAATATACTATTTTTTTATTTTTATTTTTTGTTCATTTTGAATCTTTTTTTCTTTCCTATCTAAATACATAAATAGAAATAAAATAATATTTTAAAACATAAAAAAGAGAGGAAAATTACCTTTTCCGCCACTGGTGTCTGGTGGCTATGGCGACGCCGGTGATTGGTGGTCCCATGATCGGCCGATGATCGCCCATGGCCTAAATCTCCTTCCCCTCCCTCTCTCTTCCTTCTCTCTTTTTCTTTCTCTCCTCACCAAATGATTTTTTTTTGCAAATTTTAGCCCTTTTATAGCCCTCCAAAACGACGTCGTTTTGGGGTTGGCCTTTAAACCCCAAAACGACGTCGTTTTGGCCTAACCCGTTTATTGACCCGGCCCGCTCCAAGGATCCGCGTGTTTTTCATTGGAGGGGCTAATTGCACTTTTAGCCCTTCCACTTTTTCATGCTTCTACAATCAAGTACTTTTTCAGTTTTTTTAATTTGGCCACAAAGTATGTAACACTTTGTGATTTAGTCCCTTTTGTTGTGTTGTGTTTTGAGGGGAGGAATAATTGTGTTTTTAGCCCTCATTTGTTTTGTGTGCATCCAATCAAGTCCTTTCTTTTTTTTTTTATTTCGAATTCGCCCCAAACTTTCTGTTTTAATTTCGATTTAATCTTTTTTTATGGTTTAGCTATTTTGTCATTAAATTAGTTAATTTTATCATTTTGCTATTATTTATATTGTCTGTTTCCTATTATTATTATTACTAATATCAATCTATTACTATTATTAATATTACTATGTAGTAATGAATATTTTACATACGTATATGTATATATATATTTATATATGTTGTTAATTTATTACTTTATTTTAATATCTTTATTATATTTACTTTTTATATTTTAATATTATTATTATCATGATTACTATATATTAGTGTATATTTTTTTATTTTTATATATATATATGTATATGTTCTTAATATATTTATGTATATACTTATGTAGCATTATTATTAGTAGTTTTTATCCCTAATATTTATGTATTATGTAAATATTTTAATATTATATTATGTATATCTATATATTTTTCAGTATATATTATGTATATATGTTTTCAATATTGTATGTTATATATATTATTGTGTATATATTTTAACATTATTAGTTATGCATCTTTTACACTATTTTATATATATTTCTAATATCATTGTATATTTCTAACATCATTATTATTTATATATATATGTATGTATTTATATAGCGTATGAATAGTTTTATATTATTATCATTTCTAATATATATATTATATGTATTTTATATTATATATATATATATATTTTAATGTTATTAGTTACATATATTTCTTATGCTGTTCCATGTATATATTTTTATATCATCTTATGTACATATATAAATATTATGTTATATACATATATGTAATATGCTTTTAATATCATATTTTGTACGTATTATTATATCTATTTTTATCCCTATTATATTTATTGTTAATACTAGTACATATATTTTATTATATGAATATATATATACTTTTATATATAGTATTATTTTCATACATTATCATATTTATTATTATACCTATTATTTTCACTATTATCACTTATTATTTTATTTTAATATTATTATATATATTAATATATGTTATGTACATATTTTTTTATATCTATTTTATACATATGTATATATTATATATATCTTAACATTACTAGTTATATTTTCACTATTTTATGTATATACTTCAAACACTATATATAGTATATTTCTAACATTATTACTATTTATAAATATATATATATTTTACGTATATACTCTTAATATCTTTATTATGTATATATTCGTTGTTTTTATTTCACATTGGATACTATTATTACGTTTAATATATCGCATGCATTGTTATTGTTTTAATATTGTTGTCATATTTATTATTTGTTTCAATGTATTTCCAACTCGTTTATTTTTGTCTCCGCCTATTTTATATCATTTCGTTGTTCATTACTTTAAAGATTTTTATTCATGTTTTACTAATTTCAATAAATAAGGTAATGTTTCGCATTTTGGAACATCGAAGAATTGTGCCCTAACTTACGGGTTTCGGTTCTCTTGTTGGTTCTAAATAGCTAAATATCCTTTTGAGTTTTGAAATGCACGGATTTCCAATTTAAATTAAAAGACGACCTTGTGCTCGAGAATTCATGGTATTGTGTCCTAACTTACGGGATGTGATACTCCGATATCTCGAGATAAGGAAATCTTTAAACAAATCGATTTAAGCTAATTCAAGAATTTTAAAATCAGTATTAATAGAAAAGATCGTATTTCAAGTTCCTTCCGATTTTTAATTTTGACATTAAGACACTAACTAATCAATTCGGTACCAATTTTTGGGCGTGTCGAGGTGCTAATCCTTCCTCACACGTAACCGACTCGAACTCATTCTCTCAAGTTTCGTAGACCAAAGGCCCTGTTTTAGTAAACTAAAATTGATTTATTAAAACAAAGGTGATCTAATCACACCTGATAAAAGATTGGTGGCGACTCCCGTTTTAATTTTCACTTTCAAACAAAGTTGATCCCCATTTTCAAAAGAATGGTTTTGACAGAGGGTTTGAAGCTTGAGGTTTAAATAGCTAACATCGCACCCGAGGCATCTACGAAGAAAGGAAAAGAAAAGGTGGACGAAGAATAATTCGAGAAATTATGATTCATTCCGATGAGGTACTCTGTGTACCGTACTGCTACTGTTACTATTACCGTTACTGACATGGTGTTTTCCGGCTTCGGCTGCTGAAACACTGTGTGCTATCCCGGTGTGTGTTACCTTTATACATATTTATCAACTAGAGGCACTTCATCGTTTCCGTACACATAATATAAATTCCATATACTCATGTAAAAAATGTGAAATCACAAGGATTGTCACTGTCCATTATTTATTTTCATATGAACTTGATTTCATTATCCAATATTATATAAACAACTTATGAATTTCACATACATTTATACAAATAACTAGAAACCATATTTTAAGCTCAAGAAACTTACATTTACGTATCAAATGACTATGAACTTGCCTTAATCAAGTAAACATTTAAAGAGATAATCTATAATTCCTGATCACCAAATACAATTTCACCAATCACATTACTAATTGTTCACGTATCCTTTAATTTGGTTAATTTCTCTAATTGATCCATAACAATAATTTATCACACCTTTATCAATTTAACTTAAACGTAACATAAATTTTTGTTTACAATCATCCAAAATAGAAAATAATGATTTCAATCCTTTTACAAACTTACCTCAATTAAAACGGTTTCTAAAACGGAGTTGACAACTAATCCGAAACTTTAGCTTTTCCTCAAGTAAAATCTAATTGTAGCGTTTCATGATCTAAATAATAATTTTCATTCAATTACACCATCTAAATAGCTTAAAATAATTAATGTAGCTTATAACCCTTAACAATGAAAATTTACAAAATTACCCTCAAAGTTTACCTTTTATGCAATTTAGTCCTTAAATCCGAAACTTGCAATATAACCTTTTTTAATTAAAATTCATGCTAGTAGATTTTTACCTAGTCTTATAATAGGCCATATTTATCATCAATTCATAATATTTTCCTTAAATTTTACCATTTTCATAAATAAGTCCCTAAACCTTAAAATTATCAAAAATACTTAACAAAATATGTCTATTTAACAACAAAGCTTAACAATCTACCATAAAAATTCAAAAACATACCAAACTCATCCATGGCATAATCTATAAACAATTCTACAATTTGACTCCCGAGTTAATGACTACCGAGTTAACTAAATTAAGCTAATACGAGCTCAAAAACATAAAAATAATTAAAAAGGGGACTCGAAAACATACCATGCATGAGATTTTTATTTTGGTTGAAAGTTCACCTTCAGAAATGATTTTATTTTACTTCAAAATCAGTGGAAGAAGACAACTATAGAAGATGACACCATTTCATTCTTTTCTTTATGTTATTTTAATATTTAAGTACCAATTTACCGATAGTATATTATCAACTATGTGCGACGGATCCACATGACCATGCATTCAACTATGTGCGATGCTCTAGGCCGTGTGCGATGCAAAAGAGTGTGGTGCAAGAGCCACATAATCGTGTGTCCAAGCTGTGTGTAAGACATAGATGCAAGTGAAAACAAGGGGCATGGCCGTGTGTGAGGCTGTGAGAACCACACGGGCAAGTCCCATGCCCGTGTACGATTGGGCAGATTCGAATTTTGACCTGATTTTTCGTAGAAGAACACACACCTAACTTTCCCAAGATCTCAGGTGACTACCCTACATTCAAGTTCGATCCAAACACCTACAACGGTCTTTCAATTGAAAAAATACAAGAATCAAGAATGAATTTTCAAGATTTATGGAGGTTTTCGACAAAAAACATTAAAAATAGAATCGAACTAAAAGATTTATAAAAAATTGATATTTTCCATAATTGAAGGGTAATAATTGACAAGGAAAGAGAAGCTTACCAATTTCCATAGAGATTCAACGATCTATTGACATGAGTTTCAACAATTTGGAGGAGAACAATTGATGAGGATTTGATTGAATTTTCAAAACTCTTAGGGAATATTTTTCAGTAAAACTTAAGGGCTTAGAAGAGTTTTGAAGTAGAGAATTTTGAAAAAAAACCAAGGTTTTAAATAGAGAGAGTTAGAGAATATCAAATAGAGAAATTCAGTGGAATTAGGAAAGGATTTAAAGAGTTGAGTTGGGACAAAATTTGAGGGCTAATGGGCAAATAAAATCATTAAAAATAAGTGAGAATGGCATGGATGGGACGTAGGAGGTGAGGGAGGAAGAACTTAGGAAGGCTTTAGCCATTGGACTAATGCCCACATTCATCCTTAAAATACACACAAATAAATATATAAACCATGTTACCTAGGTTCTATAAGTGCAGAAAAATCAAAGAGGTAAAATCAAATTGGTAGGACTTGAGCCTAACTTCTCAAAACTTCCAACTAGACATCTAACCAATAATGCTCCATTTTAATTCTTAATAAATCTAAGAATTCTAACCCCTAAATTTTTGGGTGTTACATACTAAATTCAAGTAATAATTTATAAGTTTATGATATTTCAAATTCATAGTAAAATATTTAATTAGGGAATTTAATAGCTTTCGGATTGAAATATTTAATTACACTCATTGAAGATTATTTTCATTTAATAGAATATGATTAATAGATTTCTTCATGTGAAATTTAATCATTTTGTTGAAATAATATTTTAATTAAAATCATTTTTCTTTAATAAATTATACTTAATAGAATTGTTGAAATAATATCTATAATTTTACTTAAAAATTTGGACCATATATTATTATAAAAATATTAATTTAATAAAGAACATATTTTATAATATTATAAGTAAAAAGTTATTATAGATAGTTAAAATAAAATATTAAATATTATAACGAAATGCTATTATGAAAACGTCTACTTCCATCACCATTGCCCATACATACCCTGTTATTTCATTATTTTCCTCTTAATTAAACTTAAACCAAATAATTTAACCTACTAGAATCAATTAAATTAAAATTTCGTTTTAAAAACTTTTGTACTCCAGTAATTATTAATACCTCAAACCCCTCAGGTTAATGTCAAATTTATTTAAAATATGTTTTAACTTTATTTTTAAACAAATAAATTTATAAAACCAAACTTTTCTAATAATTTGCATAAATTTTAATATATTTTCATTGAATAATTTATTATAAATTTTAAAATATAAATATTTATTTAATTTATAGATATATTTGACCCATGCATGGGCACGTATGTACAAATTAGTTATAAGAAATAGTTTATAAAACCACAATATTTTGGTTTTTGTAAATTCTTTAAAGTCTCTTAATATATTTGTTTTACTCTTTCTTTTAATATATTTTTGAATATTAATTTCAAATATGTTAATATTTTAATAAACCAACTATTTAATGTTACAATATCACAAAATTCGAATAAGTTTGATATATTATATATTTAATAATTGATTTTTATACATAAAAAGTAGTTAAATATATTTAATTTATTGAAAAATTGAGATATATTATCAACATAAAAAATAAAATACAACAATCGAAATTGAACAAAAGCAAATTATATAAAGGAATTCAGAAGACGTGTAAAACTAAATGAATCCTCCTTGTATGAAAAAATATAGAATCCTGGTAAAGTTTTAAAGTTGTAGAATTAAAACATAAAACTAGAAAGATGAAAGAAAATAGCATACGTATATAATATAGCTTTTTATGGAAGAAAATATGATTACTTTGTTATCGCTGCTTATTTTTCTACCGAGAAATTTGAAGAAAATATATAGCATATGCATGTACCTTTATACACATCTTTGGCCTTTGCAATGAATTATTGTGCTCACATGTGCGTAAAAAAAAGGGGTACCCTAATCTGAATATGAGAAAATTATATACATACCCTGTTATTTCATTATTTACGCTTTGTGATTAATACTTTGGAGTCTCCAATTGGAAACTACTGCCATGCATTTAACCTCCTCAACATACTGTGAAGATATAAAAAAGAAAAATCTACAACATTACAAAGCTTCAGCAGAGATCTAGTTTATGAACCTCATTATTAAGTTCCCCACAAATTTGAAAATTTTGATCATCAATCGAACTGCCCGTGCAGTAAACAGTAAGATCATGAAGATGGTCCAAAACCTTGTGAATAGTCAAGGGTATGCAGGATCGGATGTTAAAGGTACGAGAGAGACTGCATATGCAAATCCCATGGCAACAATGGCAACCGACATGACGGCTATTAAAACCTGCTTAAACAACTTACGCCGGATTGGCAATCCGCTTATAAGCAATTGGATGATGATGAGAGATGCCATGAAACCAAATGTATTTGACATGAGGAATTGGGTATATGTATTTGGATACGTATCTGCAAATATAGAATGCCCTGCCCTGTGGCTTGGGTCGTTGTCATGCCAAAATCCACCAGGAGGATTGACGGCTGCATGGAATGCCATGTCTGCTAGCAGGGAAGCCACCAGGATTAGGTTGTGGCCTTTTCCTTTCAACCAATCAACATTGCTTCTCTTAGCTTCCGATATTGCATTTGGTTGATCAGGTTCTCGTGTGGATACTAAGATGTTGCTCCTTATTGTGTCAGATAATGACTCATCCTTGGCAAACTCATCTCTCTGATTTTGTGATAAAAGTTCGAATGGCTTCAAGCCATCTTTATTCTTGATATTTTTGTTCACATCTTCCTGACGAATGAGAAAGTCTATGGCCTGCATTATATATATATATGTTTTTCATTAATTAATTATTACTTTGAAATATTCAAACTTGGAAAAAAATTTCATGCTAAACACCTGTGTTTAACTAGCCATTATTGCCATGTGTAAGATAGTGTTACCGTTGTTGTTTAGACATTCACAAATTCTTCATCCCAAATTCCTTCTGTCAACAATAATTTCAAGGCCTCAAGCTGATTCCATCTCACACAGGCATGCAAAATTGTGTCACCTTGGGCCATCGGAGACAGAGCTGCCCAGGGTCCAGCTTCAAGCAACTCTCGCAGCACAGCAAGTCGGCCTTTCATGGCCGCAATATGAAGTGGGTTCCTCCCATCAATATCACAGATAAAGCACATATCAGGGTTGACCTCGAGTAACCTTATCACAATTTTCCTGTGACCTTTACCTACTGCTAAGTGAAGCGGTGATCTCCTTCGGGAATCCAATTCCTTGGCCAGCTTAGGCATTTGGATGAGAAGTTCATCAGTGAAATCATAATGGCCAAGCATTGCAGCTACATGCAAAGGTGTTTCAGGGTAACCACCTTTGGTAAATCAGTCGACAAGCTGTGCATCCTGGCGTAGAAAACAAATTAACTCATTCTTGTCGCCATTCTTAGTTGCATTATAAAGCCTTTTCTCCATGGTATTCAACTGAAAACAAAGAGAAAGAAATCCAAAATAAGTAAAGCAAAGTGCAAATCTAAGGACACCTTCGATCACTGGACAAAAAATAAGCACAAATAGGAAAAAAGAAAGCCATCAATATATACAAACAAAACACCAATGTTTTTGCTCAAGAAATAACTGTTCATTATGATTATGGCACTAAGGGATTTTATTCATTCTAAATAAGGAGTTAAATTAGGGTTAAAGGCAGATTTAACAAAGCTCAACTCATCATTAAAAGAGAGGCAACAGGCTCAAGAAAAATAATCTTCCTCTCTTGGTATCATTACCCCATAACTAAAAACTTGAAAAGTCATTCATTTAAAGTGAAGAAATGGCAAATAGCTTTGTCGCCAAGAAGACTATCATAGAAACAAGAATTTAGCAAACACCCTATATTTTATATAATATGACAGATCCAAGAAATAAAAAAAGGGAAGTCCGATCAAAAGCTCAAAGTTAAAATTTCCCGTATGCGGTTTTGTTCCATCAATCAAATGCACAGTAAAAGTTTCAATACAGAAAAATGAAGAAAGAAGAAAGCAAACCTTGAAAGACAAGAAGTGAGAAGCAAGAAACGCAATGCTGAAATTGAGAAAGATGGTATTTAGCGTTGATGGGTACCTGAAAAAACTGACTTTGGGGTGGGGTTTATATAGGAAAACTATAGTTGAAGTTTTTGTTGTTTCTTCAGATGGGTTCACCTTGGGAAACTGCTTAATCCCAAGTAAACCTTTTCTTTTTCTTGTTTTTCATATAAGCAAGCTGGGATTTTCTTGGGTGTTTTCTTGATTTTGTTTTCCCACGTTTTTTGTTTTTCTGATTTTGTTTTCCCACGTTTTTTGTTTTTCTCATACGTAATATTAGTAAGTTATGAATTTAGTATATAAATTATTAATATTAGATATTTACTAGAAAACAAAGGTTAATTTATGTCAGTAGCCCCAATATTACGTATGAGTTTTGAATTTAATTTCTTTATTTTAATTTGATCATTTTAATTCTTCAAATTTTGATTGTTGAAATTTCGGTTTTAATCCAAACAATAATTTTTAATTTGCTATTTTCACATAATATTCACAAAAAAGTCTTGCCATTTTAGTTAATAAATTCAAATGTTGTTATTTATATTAAGATTGAAATTTTAAATTTTAAAAATATAAGGACTAAAAATGATGACATTGAAAAATATACTAAATTCATAAAAACATTATTTATTTTTGCTTGTTTATTTGCTTTCAATGAGCTGATATTTGCTTTCATTTTGGTTTGTGTATAAAAACATTTAGAACAATATAAAAAGGGTATTAATCTAATTAATGATTTTTTTATTAAATCAATTTGTTTAAAAAATACAAATATACTTAGACAAAAATATTAAACTAGGGGCAGTAGATCCCAAAAGTCTCTCACTTGTTCTAGTGGGGTAAATGAGTCATCTTTCACATTACCATACCCTCCATATGCTCCCTCGTACTCCTAGCCAACCTTGGTAAAACAAATCCATAGGGTTGTACTTTTATGCGATTTTGACTACATCCACTATTTCATCAATTACTATAGTTTCCCTTATGATACATTTTACAGATGTGTATTGTCCTCATGTGGTTTTTTTTTTTTGTTGTTTATTTATTTCTGCGCTATTATAATGTCATAGTTTTTTTCATATCTCAACCCTACTTGATACTTATTCACACTATGGACCAGTCGCCTAGGACAAAGACTCAGTTCGATGTCGATTTTCTCGAACCCCGACACATTTGGAAGTTAGAATCGGTATAACTGATAGGGATAAGATCTCCTTCGGAATACACAAGCATGCATATAGTCCATCGTTCTCCATAAATACTTCAGTATATGCTTAACTACTTACACTATAACAAAATATGTAAAAGGTGACATATGACTTGAAATGCGTTAGGGTTGCGTTTTCTTAAATTGACTCACATCAATATCTAGAGATGCACATAATTAGCGTCTCTTTAGGTAGGCATTGAAGAGACAACTCTGCGGCGCATCTCCTTAAGCCTACTTAAGGAGATGCTTCTATCATGTCTTTTTGGAACTAACCAATGGAGATACTAGGCTACATCTCTCTGGATTACCTATGGAGACGCTTTCTCACATTTCCTGAGCTATCGATTGTAGAGACTTCAGTCATTATCTCCGTAGGTCGCTAAATTGTTTTGCACAACTTAAACACCGAAATGTTCTGTATTATTAAAGGAAAATATGTAAATACACTACACAAATTTATTGTTTGTTGTGAAATATATAGGCATTTTCTTTTTATTTTTTGCTTATTTGAATCGATTGTTTGTTATTTTAAATCGATTCTTATTGTTTTAAATTGATTCTTTGCTTCTTTGAATCGATTCATTATTGTTATTTTAAATCAATTATTTGCTTCTTTGAATCGATTCTTTGTTGTCTAACTCGATTCAAACTTCATGATTCAGAGTGTCATTTCCTATTTGATCTTTTTGAATTCCATATTCAATGTTGCTATCGGATCGATTCTTTTTAATGAATCGATTCAATACATTTCTTATGTACTCATAGGTGCTATATTGGATTTGAATCAGATTTCGGATCGACCTATCTTGATTGACTGCCTCCATTATGTTGTTGTTAGCAAATACCACTATTTTTGGTTTTGGATCTTCCGAATCATTCCTACAAGAGATTCGTACCCATTTTTTT
Organism: Gossypium arboreum; assembly: GCF_025698485.1. Taxonomy (NCBI): domain Eukaryota; kingdom Viridiplantae; phylum Streptophyta; class Magnoliopsida; order Malvales; family Malvaceae; genus Gossypium; species Gossypium arboreum. Next base: position 138,080,851 of record NC_069075.1, read on the forward strand.
CTAAATTCACTGTTGATATTTCAATTTTTTTCCCTTATCAATACTTGCACAACTTTTTCCCTTTATCAAGATTGACTTACACCGGTGTAAATAAGTTATTTTTTAAGTTGACTCTTATTTAAACGTTGCCTTAGGTATGCATATCCTGACCCTTATACAAAAAGTTGGCCAAAGCGTATGTCGGCAAGTCTATCCCGACATTTAGGAAAGTGTCGGCCCAAAAGTGTTGTCTTAGGACCATTTTTCAGGCCTAATATTTTTGCCCAAACTCTCCCAAATTTTGGGCGACCTTTGGACTTGGGCAAGTAACTCGACTCATAAACAGGTCTATAATCCAAACCGTAGCAATTAGATTGTTAGGTCAAATCTTCTATTAGTCATGTATTATGTGTAAGTTATGGATTAAGTATTTTTTTTTCTAATTTAATAATTTTAGCTCCTATATTTTTTTGAAATTTGAAATTTCAATTATAACTCAAACAACGGTCATTATATCCATTAAAAATATTTTTAATATTATGTAGAAATAAAAATAAGTTGATATGACATTACACATGTGATAATAAATTTACTCATAAAATTTAAAAAAATTAATTTAACAAATTTAACATATATTATTTAAGTCGAACTAAAATTTTAAATTTAAAAAAGTAAATAAACTAAAAATACGGGATTAAAATACAAAGATTAACAATTTATGCATACTATAAGGAGCTAATAATAGAATTTAACAAAATAATTTTATCATTTAAATTTAAAAACTTAAAAGAAGCCATCACTTCCATCCAATTCTGCACGCACTCTTTTGATTTTTCTTATTGCCATCTTCTCCATTACTCTCCACCACTCTTCATTATTATTAGAAAAAATATTCAAAAAGTAGAAAACAAAGAGAAAAAGAAGGTATTTATTCTCTGATCTCAATGGAACTCTATCAATCTTTTTCTTTTTTCTTTTTTTCCATTCTATGTTTTTGTTATTTTCCGTTTGTTTCTCGAGAAAAATGAAAAAAAAAAGAGTTCCGTCTGTTCTTTTGCCTTTTTATTTTAAATATAAGATTGCAGATCTGTTTACTTGACTGATATAGTTGAAACCAACTAGAAAATCAAGTGAAAAATTGACTGTGCAATATCAAAATTTGTTTACAAAACCAGGGAGTATTACAGTTGAAAAACTGAACGATTATTTAAATTATTTTTATTTAATTACAGGTGAGAAACAAAAGTATATTGCTAACATATTTGATGTCGCTGGCATAGCGATTGTTATGTAAATTAAAGTCTTTTATCAGCATATGGAAATTGTTGGGATTTCGTTTCAAATATCTATCTTTCTATGCCCTTTTTAAGTGTTGCAATGAACATTTTGTTTCATTATGTTGTACACTTATTTCATTTCACAATGCTTGGGAAACCAGCTTCATTTCTCATCTCGTGTGTGCTTTCAGTTAGAAGTCCTGATTTCGTCTCTATTAACTGTTTTGTTTGCCACTACCATGTAGTTCACATAAGAATTCTATTCGCTCAATGGCCTGAAAAATACTGAGCACTCAACAGTTCCGTTGGTGCGAAATGGAGATAATTTAAGTATAGGCTAAAGCGTCAGAACTATGTTCTAATAAAGGACAAACCACTCGAAGAAGAGATATTTAGGAAAGCTCCGAAAGGTGTTTATGAAGGTCAATGGAGACACGAAGATCAATTCAATCTTTGATTCCATGCAACGAATTAATGGAAGGAAGTACTATTTTATATAATGTTACATTTTAATTCATGCGGTTTCTGACATTCAATGTGATTACTACTATTTGATCACAGATTTTTATCTCATATGATGATCCTTTGATGAAATGCTTGGATGATATTGGAGCGTGGAGATAAGATGCGACACTTTACAACTACTATTGGTTAGTGAAGACAACATAAACTTCCTAGTATTTTTGGACATGCTTGAGTTGGAATGGAGCTAAAAAAGGAAAATCACCTATTTTCTTTTTGTTGTTTTTGTTGTTATGATTCCCATTTTGTGGACATGTAATGTTAGATTTTGGTTTTCGACTTGCGTAACTCCTCTTACCCGGTCCAGTTATCAAACCCGAGTAATAAGACGCTACAAGTACATCATAATTTAAAATCTCAATTAATTATCAACAATTTATAATTAATCAAATTAGCATGTGATTCAATCAATTTTGAATTAATATTGAGCTTACGAAAGGTCAAAACTAAGCAGGAAAATTAATAGGGATTAAATTAAAACAAATTTAAAAAGGAAGGAAAAATCTGCATACAGAAGTCACACAACCATGTCTCTTGGTCGTGTGTGAAAGCTTAACCCATGTGTGATAAACCAAACGATTGTGTCACTAAACAGTGTACAAGAGTCATGCCTGTGTGAGATAGGCAACATGGTCGTGTGAGCAAACCGTGTAACTCTCTATACCCGTGTGCACCAAAATCACTTAAATTTTTATAGACCACATAGTTATACCATGACCCGTGTATAAAACATGGTCGTGTGCCAAGCCGTGTGTACTAGAAAAATGTCTTTTAAGAAAAACCAAAAGAGCATTTATATATATATATATATATATATCACTTCAATAGACCTTAAATGACCCTTTCACAATCATCTAATCAAACGCCAAATGATCATTCAAACAATCTCATGTTTAGTCACCAAGCTTACCAAATCATCATTCCATAACCAAGCATCAATCAAAGCATACCATTCATCACTTTCAACTATATACCAATCAACCACATCACCTAATATATTATCAATCAATCTTTATACCATGAATCACATAAACCAAATTACTTTAGCAAGACATTAACAATATAACCTTTTTCATCACATACTTTGGTATTATATACGTAATCTTCAAATGCCACAAAGTACAAAATGATCAATATGGCCATAAGACATCCTAGGTACATGCCAACACAAAAATGAAAACATCACCAACACTTGAGTCCTGGATTTGCCATTAAAAGCTAAGTTGACGATCGAGTTGAAAAGTACCTAGCCTATGCACATGAAACAAGAATGTACGCTAAGTATAACTTAGTAATATTTCTATAATATGAACATTAAAACATAATATAATATATTTAAAATGCCTAAGTTAAAAAATTAAATGATGTTATACAATTAACATGTCAATTGTGCCAACTCATGCACTCATTGTTTAAATTTAATACATTTTAGTGATGTTAACATATGGTAATTCTACTTCCTATATTAATTGATATCTCCATTCATATGATGGTACATTCCATCTCCATTTCTAAATCCATGATTTCAATGAACACTTCTATCAAATTCCAACTCATTTCACATTTGAATATTGCATTTCGAATTCCATTCCCATTTCTTATCCTTTTTTCATTTCAATAACAACAACTACATCTCATTTTTCATATATATTCATCTATAATTTATTTATTCATACTAATTATTGTTGAGAAATGTGCCCATTTTGTAATAAACATGTAATTGTTTTCTATTTATTTGAACAATGAATAAACAAATAAAGTTAATTTCACATTTCACTATTATGTCTTTTGTATTTCATCTTTTATATTTTGCATGCATAGTGAAATTGTGACAAGTAAATATTAGCATATTGATTGTCTAAGTTCAAACTAAAAATAAGTGGCATTGTAAGAACGTTTACATTGCGAGAAAGGCAACTTACTTAAGTAGATAATCTAAATGAGTCTATAATCCCGTAAAAGAATCAAAGTGAGCATTTGATTCAAATACTGAGAAGGATTATTATGTCGTCTACAATTTCAATTGGGGAGATGGCTAGAGCAGTTGACTCCACGGGTAGAGACATAGGTGTATTCATTGGTAGAATGATACATTGGATTGGACACAAGATAAATTAATTCTAAGTCTATTTGTGAATTAATTCACTTGTGACATTCATGGTGTGATTTACCTAAATCATGAATTACTCACTAACCATACGTATGCAACTCATGTGTTTTGATGTAAGTGGAGGCTTAAGCTCTAAAAATGATATAGCCCATAGTCGGTATGTTGGGTACATGACTTGCATATGACATGGTTTTACTAGCCACAATAGAATTCATAGCTCAATTAAAGAGTTAATGATATCCTCTCATTGGCATTATGTGGATTGATAAATATGGAACATGATTACGGGTTGCTTGTTCTCGAATGAGCAATTTGTCATAGTCATTTGTTGATAGTTATCATATTAATCATTAAGAAGACATAATGGTGACAATGAGATAAAATATGATTGTATTCAAGGATATCATATAAGGCTAACACACACATGACAAGGTCATTGGACAAAGCAGTTGAATGAATTGCTTTCGTAAAGAGTATATAATAAGGAGTTTTCAATTATAATACTTCTTGTGGACTGACTCCATGATTAAGTAATTGTGAATTATCAGAACCATACTTCTGGACATAATTGCAATTGCTAGAGCCTAATTGTATATGTACAATTGGTCCCTCCGCTAGCTCAACAAAAGCTCGATCGGACTGTATTTGAATCAGAAGAAAATTCTACGACTTTGGAAATAATTTAAATGAGTTGATTTATTTAATGTGGAATTAAATTAGGTGGTTGCAAGATTTGTTCAACTAGAGAATTTGATTAAAGAATTTTCTTAAAAAATTAATTTGATTTTTGAAAAAATTATTTTGATAAAGTAAAATTAAATTAATCAAATTAATTAAAATTAATATGATACTTTTGGAAATTAATTTTCAAGTCAGACAATTGGCCCAATGTGTAATTAAACTTAAAAATTGGACTTGAGATTGTAAATTGGGCATGGGAGCCCGAATCGAGATCAAGACCCAAAAACTGATCGAACCAGACCTGGTATGTGAAACCGAGCTGACGGTCCAACCAGTGGCTAGAGCAGACTGATCGGGTTGTCATTGACTCGAACCGAACCAATGGCAACCGAATTGGCTCGGGTTGCCGTTAGGGTGTTGCACCTGCATAACTGTACATGGCAGTGCCGACAACTGCGACGATAGTGTCCGGATGGCCAACGGCGGTTGGTATTTGGTGGTTAAGTAGTGAAAGAGTTACACTCCTATTAGGACTTTACTAGAGAATTTGATTTCAGTTAACTATTCCAAAAATAATAATATTTTAATAGTTTAATATTAAAATTTAATTTAATACTTATCTTAATAGTATTTTATTAATTTGATATTAAAGTGATTATCTTAATATTAAATTTAATTTAATTTTTATCTTGTAAATATTAATTTAATTTAATATTAACTTAATATTTATATTATATTAATTTAATATTAAAGTGATTAAATTTAATCATAGTTGAACTCTCTAAACTCCCTCTATATAAAGAAAGTCTTAGGTCATTATTCGACACACACTTGAATTCAAGAGAAAGTTGTAGAGAGAAAATTTTTTGAAGAGATTATTTCGAAAAATTTTAGGAACAATGGTTTTCTCAATTTCTTCCTTTTTGGTTTTGATGGTAGAAGCAAAATGATGAACAACCTTTCTTTTCATATTCTTTTTTTTGTTTTTATCATTTTATACTTTCTAATTTTAATTAATGAAAATTTTATTCTTCTTTTATTTTAATATAATTAACAATCAAAAGCCCCACCACCCGTCGACTATGTCTTCTAATGGTTCAATTGCCATTTAAGTCTTTTAATAATTAAAATCTTTAGTAATTCATTTTTTACGTCTTTTATGATTTAGTCTTTTTTCCTTAATTAACCATCTAATCATCACAATTTCTAGACCAAACTTCAATATACTTATATTAAAACTCCACAATTATTTAATAAAATTTTTTTACTAGCTCGGTTTATGAAAAAGAGGTCCCGATACTTTATTTTCTAAAACCAATAACTTTTGATACAAACCACTTATACTTTGACTAACTAACCAATTAATAAAATTTATAAAATTAAAATTCAGAGTAACACTACATTTATCTTGTAAATATTGTTAAATAATATTTACAAACTTAACCATCGAAGAACGGGGTTCCTAAAACCACCGTTTTCGGCACCATTAGAAACCGAGATGTTACAACTTGTAAGCAAGCTACATTTGGAAACTTGATATATCAAGATAATTTAATTATCTGGTTAGTATTTTTTTAGTGATTTATTTCTATTATTAATAATTGATTAGTAATATGGACTCAGGCCCCACCGAACATTGTACTAGAGTCAATAGAAATGCAAACCACGTCTCTCTGCACATTGTGCTATAGAGGCGCACTATGTCTCACTGACTAGAGGTAGAGACACTATAACACCCCGAAAGTTGCTACAGTAAAAAAGTGAGATATTATTTTTGAAACAATAAAATAAGGAAATAAAGCGAAAAAAAGGAAAAAGTTTGAGTTATGTCAACAAAATCTATTTAGGAAGTATATTATGATGTATTAATTAAAGAAAGGACTAAATCGCAAAACTAAAAAAAGCTTTGCAATCCAAGAGTAAATACTCAAAATTTAAGGGGTTAAAGTGTAAATATAAAAAAATTGAAGGACTAATAGTGAAAATATTTTAAGGGTGGAAGGATCTAGAAACAAAAGATAATGGATGAATTAGGACCAAATTGAATAAATAAAAAAAGAACGAGGGATTAAATTACAATTTTACTAAAATAAGAGATGATTCAATGGAAGAATTTTGAAAGATCATAACGGACAAAATGGTTATCTAGCAAGAAAGATATTTTGTAGAGTAATGATGATGTTTGTGATATTTTAGATTAAATAAATAATAAATATTAGTTTATTAATATTTTGATTTGACATTTAATTATATTTTGATTATTTTATTTAGTATATAAGGAAAGAAAGATGATGAATTCTCTTCATCTTTCCATGCTACTAACGGGAGAAAAGAAAAGAAAGAAATTTTTTTCTTTACAATTTGGTACTTTTATCAAAAATCCATCATTTTTACTTTGAAATTAAAAGAATTTACATAGCCACTAAGAGAAAGAAATAATAAGGAGACTATGGGGAGCTAGAATATCAAGTTAGATTCAAGAAAATAGAAGTTGGAGGAGAGAGAAAGTCAAGTTAAAATTTGGTTTAAAGTGAATAAGGTATGGATGTTAAGGTTTTATGTTATTTTTTAAGTTTAATAGTGATAGAAAATTATAAAAATGGTGTTAAAGTAAAGATTTCTCATGAGGAAATATTGTGTTTTTGACATGTTGATGAAGAGAGAAGTTGAGTAAGTGGTAGGAAAAGGGCAAAATAAGAGATTTTGCTAGAAAAGAGGTAAGTGTCCATGAACTTCCTTGTTATTTAAGGATTAAAATGTGATCTTTGTAAACTAAGTGGTAACTAAGTAATATATATATATATATATAGTGTGTGTGTGTGAAATAATTTCTTAAGTGAAGGAGGAAATTATAATAAAAGTATAATAGTTGGGTTATGTGTTAGCGAAAAATATACAAAGTATTAGATAAGTGAAATTATGGAAAATGTGGAATTTTATGGAAACAATGGCTAAATTGAAAGACTTGAGAAATATATGTGGTGGAAATAATACAATTGAAATACATAGAAATTTGATGTGGAAAATGAGATAGTGGAATTAATTATATAAATTAAGTAAGATGTCAAAGAAAAATTGTGTAATAATGAATAGAGAACTTTTATGGAAAAAGGTGATTAAATTGGAAAGTTATAAAAGTTTACAATGAAATATTGATAATGAAGCACATAGTGAAAAATGAAAGAATATATGAATTTGTAATCCAAACTACAATTATTTCCTATGTTGTGAAAATTAAGGGTTAAATCATAAATTTGAGAAAATTTACATTAGAAATAGAAAAGTGAAGTGCTTAATACTTAAAATGAGAAAAATTGATGTTGTAGTAAATTTTGGAATATTAATAAGTATTGAATTAAATTATATGTGTTATTAAAAGTAAAATATATTGCTACACGAAATATTGTGCTAATGATTAAATTACAAAATATATAAAAGTGATATGTGAAATACATGATAAGGATTATTAGTGAATTATAGATGAATATTGAATTTAGAGTTATATTACATGTATTAAAGATAGTGAAGATATAAGTATATAGATTATTGTTACAAGGATTAAATTGTAAAGTATGTAAAAGCATTATGCGAAAAGTGTAAAAGTGATATGTGTGCATGATATAATTTGCCCAAGTAGACGAGATTAGAACTACTAGGATATTAGTGGAATGCCATTAAGGGACCCTAGTCCGCTCTTAGATTATTAGTATATTAGTGCTCTCTGTTTAGCACATTTGTGCTCTCCGTATAGCACTTTAGTGCTCTCTGTTTAATAGTGCATAATAATGTACCTCTATATCAATTTTATATATCCTAAGTGTTCTGTTTAGTCTACTAGGCCTCTGCTAAAAAAGTAAATAATTTTCATTACAAGGTAAAGGTTTATCTTCGATTCATGTTTAAAATGTTGAATTAGTAAAGTGAAAACGTAAGTAATTTGAATGTATTTGAGGAAGTATAAGAAAGACAATGACTAGTAAGTTAAATATGTAAAAATAAATTGTGAAAGAAATAGTGAGGAAATCAAGAAAAATTACACTAAATGGTGAAATTCGATACATGTATAAAAAGAGTAGTAATTTTTATAGGTTGATTTGAGGACTTAAGGATTAAATTGTGAAATAAGTAAAAAGTTACAAATGAATATGATAAATAAACAAAGAAATGATATATTGGGAATTAAGAAATTTAATAGAATTTGAATATCATGGGTACTTACTAAGTCTTCACCGACTTAACGCGTTTATTTTCAACGCGTAGGTATAGTGATTTTGAAGAATTGTTGTTGAGGTTGTGAGCATCCATCTCATCACATCTCCAAGTGCCAAGAGGGTATGTTTCAAAATTTTAAATAGAATGGCATGTACTTAGGAAGATCAACTGTGTACCGAGTAGTAGGGACTAAAATATAAGTTAATTTAGTGAAAACTTTTTTTTAATGTTCAAATATATTAGTGATTAGCCAAAATCACTTTGGCACCAAATGTAATATTCCTATATCAGGTTCCTTGGGTCAAACCGGGTATAGGGGTGTTACAGACACAAAGTATGCGTCTTCTCTAAAAAGGTTATAGAGACACAAACAATGCAACACAAATATGTGTCTTCGCTGACCAGAAGTAGAGACACGAATAATACGTCTCCTTTAACAATGCTATCAAGACGCAGACAATACGTCTCTACAAACTGAGCTATAGTGTCGCACACATGTGTCCCCACTAACTAAAGGTAGAGACACAATGGATACGTCTCTATTGATATGCTTATGAAGATGCATGTCTCGCGTCACCATAGACTGAGCTATAGCGTCGCATACATGCGTCTTAACTAACTAGAGGTAGAGACACAGTGGATGCTTCTCTACTGACACAGTGAAGATGCATGTCTCGCATCACCATAGATTGAGCTATATAGTCACGTAAATGCGTCTCCACTAACTAGATGTAGAGACACAATGGATGCATCTTCATTGGCTGAGCTATGTAGACGTGTGAGTTTTTGCATCGCCAACCCTAAGAAGACATACCCAATGGTGACGCATGCGAATGCGTTGCCAAACTCTATAACGACGCCATTTCGTGTCTCATTAGAGTTCTCGAGTGTCACTATTGACCTATCTTGTTGTAATGTTACTAGTGTCTTTGACCGGGATTCGCTTGATATCGACTCACCAGCCCTATTGTGAAACAAATATCTGAACGTGTACATAACATAACGTACATGAAACTTCCTGCTACCGAAGCATAATGAACTTTTCTCATGTACTCTCTTTCTTTTACTATCTTAAGACAGTCCTCCAAAGAAAGATGAAGCCATACTACAAAGGGTTGAGTTCCCTTTTTTGAATATGTATTTGCATAACTTTCTAATATTTTGTCCATGTATGAAGCTTGTGATAATGTTATCATTTTGGTTTTTTATTATCCCTTAGTACTTGAATACCTAGAACAAAGTTAGGATTTCTCAAGTCCTTTATGTTATATTGTTGAGTTAATCACAATTTAATCGATAACAATGTCCCTATACAATTTCCAATGAGTAAAATGTTATCAACATTAGAATGAGAAAGATCACCTTTCCATCCCTAATATGTTTATAAACACAAGGTTCATTTAAGTTTTACTCAAATCTAAAAATTTTGATTGCTTGATCAAATTTTTAATTTGATAAGCAGAATACTTACTTAAATCCACATATAGATCTAAGCAATTTGCAAACGTTGATTTTGTTTATATAAATGCTCTTTCCAATATTTCATAATATTGAAATAATTTACATCCAGCAGGAATTTACTTCCAATTTATTTTCCAATCCCCAAAACAATTTATTATATAAGTTTTGGATTTGTTGAAACCATATAGGTCTTTTGCACTTGGGTTATACCTTAATTTAGTTTTTATATGATTTGGATAACTTTAAGGCAAAAGGCCAGGATTCCTAACAGCCCATGGCAAAAGAACAATGCTAGAGCATATTCTTTAGGATGCCAGCAAAGAAGTATTAGGCCCCCATAAACATGAAGTGTCCCCTTTTTTACCTTGGAAAAAAAACAAAGCAAAATATAAATTGGTCAAAGACCTCAGATTTTGGGGTAGGTTTTGGTAGGTGTGACAAAAAAAAAAAAAAGCCCCTTGAATGATACATTAAGCACGTGTAAGATAAAAAAACCCACCAAAAGATGGGGGGTTGGAGAATTGGAAAATGGAGTTAGGTGCTTTAACCTTGAGGCTTTGAAGGGTTGCTTCTTTTTCTTTATTCATTTGTTGGAGTTGAAGTAGCGTATGGTCCTTACAATCTCATCAAGGGTTGTCAAACATAGTATTTACCTTTCAAGTTTTCCAAATTTAATTTTGATTATCATTTGAATCATATATTTTATAATTCTACTTGTAATTTTAAATATGTTTTAAATTTGGAAATTAATAATGGTGACTCATAGTGTTCCTTTTATTATAATAAAGTTTTAATTATAAAAAGATTAAGTAGTCTTAAAATAGTATCATGCGACTGACAAATGTCTATAAATAAATAAAAATATTTTAGAAAAGAAACGCATTATAAATTTTAAAAGTCACTCGAATACATTACAATTTTTAGCTTGCTATTTTAAAATACTCATAAAAAATCATGCCATTTTGGATAATAAATTTAAATGTAATTAGGATTAAAATCTTAACTTTAAAAAGATAATGATTAAAATGATTAAATTCAAAATTTATGTATATTTCAATAACTAATAACAGAATTTGAAAACGAAGACAGAAAACGTGGGAAAACAAAATCAAGAAAACACCCAAGAAAATCCCAGCTTTTTCAAGGTTACTGAAGAAACAACAAAAACTGCAACTATAGTTTTCTTATATAAACCCCACCCCAAAGTCAGTTTTTCCAGGTACCCATCAACGCTAAATACCATCTTTCTCTTTCAGCATTGCGTTTCTTGCTTCTCACTTGTTGTCTTTCAAGGTTTGCTTTCTTCTTTCTTCTTCATTTTTTCTGTATTGAAACTTTTACTGTGTATTTGATTTATGGAACAAAACCCCATATGGGAAATGTTAACTTTGAGCTTTTGATCGGAGTTCCCTTTTTTATTTCTTGGATCTGTCATATTTTATAAAATATAGGGTGTTTGCTAAATTCTTGTTTCTATGATCGTCTTCTTGGCGGCCAAGATATTTGCCCTTTCTTCACTTTAAATGAATGGCTTTGCAAGTTTTTTATTTTTCTTGAGTTTGTTGCCTCTCTTTTAATGATGATTTGAGCTTTGTTAAATTTGCCTTTAACCCTAATTTAACTACTTATTTAGAATGAATAAAATCCCTTAGTGGCATAATCATTGGTGTTTTGTTTGTCTATAATGATGACTTTCTTTTTTCCTATTTGTGCTTCATTTTTGTCTAGTTATTGAAGGTGTTCTTAGATTTGCACTTTGCTTTGCTTATTTTGGATTTTCAGAATGGCCAATGCTATGTTGCAACAAACAGTTGGAGGAACTCTTCAGCTTCTCAGCAATTCCGGAACTCACTGCAATGTCGGGAACCGTTCGGTACGGTTGCTTCCCAAGGGGTTTAAGTTGGAAGTTGAGTTCTCAAAGAGAGGGATTTATAGTTCGGGAAAGAGGAAATTCAACGTTATTCAGGCATCAACGTCTCAAACCTCTGTTGTTGGTCCTCTTTTAGCTCCCTCAAGTAGTGACACCGTTGATTCTCACATGAAATCAAGTAAGCCAGATTGTCCTAGACATAGTTTCTTATTCAGTTAGCAAATAATATACCAAATGACAATGCTCCATCTTCCTTCATGATTATAAGCCATCGAACTGCACTATTGATTCCAACTAATGCAAGTGATTTGGTATTTCCTCATAACTTGGGGAACAAGAATTAGGTTCTTTTTTGGGGGGAATAATCTGATCTTTAATTTTCGGGATATTCATTGCAGATGAGGTAGCTTTGATACTGATTCGCCATGGTGAGTCTTTATGGAATGAGAAGAACCTTTTTACAGGTTGTGTTGATGTGCCATTAACCAATAAGGGAGTAGAAGAGGCAATTGAAGCTGGTCATAGAATCAGCAACATACCTGTTGACATGATATACACATCGTCACTAATTCGTGCACAGATGACTGCTATGCTAGCCATGACTCAACATCGCCGCAAGAAGGTGACTTGATGATACTTGGCAGTTGATGCTGCCATTGATAAAACCACTGACTTGTTTAGATGGTTTCGAAGTTATTTAAAACCTCATATCTACTTACTAGAAGTCCAAGAGCAGTTATTTTGTCATTCTTTGATTGATTAGACTGATAACCTATTAATATTGACCTGATGATAGGTGCCAATTATCCTTCATAATGAGGATGAGCGAGCAAGAGCGTGGAGTAAAATATACAGTGAAGACACCATAGAACAATCGATTCCTGTTATAACATCTTGGAAATTGAATGAAAGAATGTAATATTTTTTTTCTTTTTCTCCATATCATGACTAATCAAGTCATATTGCCAATGCCTTTCTGACGTCCTCTTATTGGCTGCCTCAGATTTTTTTCATTTTTCTTGCATGAATCATTCATTTACTATCTTCTTCGTGCAGGTATGGAGAATTACAAGGTCTGAATAAACAGGAAACTGCGGGTAAATTTGGTCATGAAAAAGTTCACGAGTGGCGCAGAAGTTATGATATACCCCCACCCAATGGCGAGAGTTTGGAAATGTGTGCTCAAAGAGCTGTTGCATATTTCAGAGATAATGTAACTTCTATATCTGGTTTTATCTATCATCAAATGATTGAAGTCCTTTAATACGACATAGTAGCGCCTCATAGCAAATCTTAATTTGCAGATTGAACCCCAACTTTTATCTGGAAAGAATATCTTGATTTCTGCCCATGGGAATTCATTAAGATCCATTATCATGTATCTTGACAAACTAACCTCCCAGGAGGTATGGACCCTTCTTTCGGTTCCATTCGGGATGTTTTCAATTTTTCCTAGTACTCTTTTTCTTATTATGCTGTATTCATTTTGTATTCTTCACGGGACAGGTTATTACTTTAGAACTATCCACTGGGATACCCATGCTTTACATTTTTAAAGAGGGAAAGTTCATTAGGAGGGGAAGTCCAGTAGCACCAACAGAGGCTGGAGTCTACGCTTACACTAGGGTATGCAACTTCCTCTCAGCATTATTATTGATATGTCATGGACCTGTGTAAAATTAGTTTATTCTACTGCTTTTATATATGTGATTTTGCTTCATGAAGCAAGAAATTTATAAAAGAGCTTTGGAAATAAAAAAGGACTAAGTAGTTGCTTTTTCAGTACTTTTTGAGAAGGAAAGGAGGTAGGGAATCAAGAAATGTTTGGGTTTTCAAACTTTTCCTTGGTCCATGCTTAAAGTCTTAGAGCTTGAGGAATGGCCTCGGAACTTCTGTGCAGAAAGGAAGGTGTTATCTATATATCCACATATGGCCATAGCTTTCTATCATAAAAGTAGCTTTACTTGGAAATAACTTGATTATGAAAGAAGCTTTTCTTGCTGAATTCATCATGTTGACACTATGCTTTGTTTTCTATCTTACCATTGATACCATAGAGATCTCGACCTCAAGAGGAAAAACAAGAAACTTTGCATTAGGATATACTTATCTCTTTATCATCTTGTTTTTGATGACTCTTTCAACCCTTTTACCTAGGATTATTAAGCTCAATTTAAGAGGACTAATACTTCTACCAATTAACTTTTGCAGAGGTTGGCTCAATACAGGCAGAAGTTAGATGACATGTTGACTTGACATATGTCCTTTTAAGTATAGAGGTAACATCGGATCCTGTATGCTAGCCCTCTTTCCGACTCTCGATAAATGTTAAATTTTTTTTTCTATTAAGTTTTCCAGGGCCGTCTTTTTGCATCACTACTGACATCACCATCTACGATTGTTCTGGTTACAATGTTGGACCAATAGCTCCGAAGGTTAGCTGTCGTCCAGTTGATTTTTCATATGGGTGCAGCAAAGTAGTTGCAAGTCCCTGCAGATGATTAGGTTAGGTAGGTGTGCTATAGATATACAATACTCATTTCCAGTTTTTACCGTCTTCAGTTTGTTGTGAAAATATGGACAGACGGGTTTGTCTTTGTATTAAGTTCGATTTTTTTTTTTTTGGTGCAATAAGAAAAAGTTTATCTGTTACTTTCTCTCTCTGTCTGTATGGAATGTTAACTAAGATACTATTACTTAAATGCCAAGGAAACCTTAATAAAAAAAGAAATAAAAAGAGAAAACTGCATGGTTAACCTATGTTGCATAAACTTTTAATCAAAGAGTGAGAAATGATAAAACAAGACAAGCTGTTATCAAAAGGATACATCAAATTAACCGAACGAAAAAACAATGAGATCCATTCAAAACGGAAGTTGTAATAGGCTTCATATTTCTAACTAGAACAGTTAAACAGTGCCGCTTACAGTCAGATCATCGTACCTTATTAGCCTCAGCCAAGACATGGTTCAAGTTTTGAGTCTCCTCTATCTGTAAAGCAATTCCTTGGAGCCATTACAATTATCACTGCCCTTAGTAACCAAGACACTTTTATCGGAAATGAGGCCTTCTGAATCTGAAACATGACTCGTGGAACCATCTACCTTGCCACTATCAGAGGCATCAGAATCAAAAGAATTCAAATCAACAGAAGATGTCGGCATGGGCTCTGGTGGAGCTTCTGATTTTGTCCAAAATGCGGGTATCCTCTTATCCTCTTCCCTCATCCTCTCAGCATACTTGTTGATGTCGAAACCTGAGTCATCGTTTCCACCAAAGGCAGACTCCAGTTTCTCCATTTCAAAAAGATCCTCCATTACTTTCTTGGTATTGGGATCATCAGTGTATACAAATTTTACTTTGTTTTGAGTCTTGGGCTCCAGAAATGGTTTGGCCACCTGCCAAGGAACAAACTTCCAATATTAAATCAATCACCCATATAAAGCATAAATGAATATGATTGCAGCAAAAGCAGATGCCCTTACACTAACAACTGATAGAAAAACAACCATAGTGCTGAAAACCGAAGCAAAAAGCGTAGTATAAAGAATCATAAAAGTTGGAAGCTACTTTAATCTGAATCTCTTCAGATCTACAAAATCTCTGACTTGGAACCCTATATCCAAATTCCATCTTAAGATGCTAGCAATTTCATACGCTTAAATAGATCTTTGTGTACTGTGCATAAATAATCATCTGAGCAATTTTCAGGGACATCCTTAAGAATCTCAGGGATAATTTTATTTCCTGGAAGAAAAGAACATAGAAGACAAAAATCAAAATGGTTACCGTCCAGAATGGTTCGAAGAACTTGGGTGGATTGTATAGTATTGCTACACCTAGACGCTCTGGATAATGTTCCTGTAAAACATGTGCTGTTTCCCGTGTCACTTTCAGCGATATATGTGACAAATTGAAGCCATTGAAGTCAATCAACCAGACCATCTGTTCTTGGTCTTCTGGAAGATTTAAAATTGCATTTTCCATGCAATAAACCAAATACCTAATCTGTCCTTTTGTTGATTTCGAGTTCTGCAATCAACACAAAACTGAGTTGTCAAGGCAAACCAATGCACAGCTAAGTAGTTTGCCCTAGAAACTTGCACGATAATACAAACTTACTAATCTATAAGACTATAAAACATGTCATTAGACTTGAGTTCACAAAAGACACTGATGCTTTGAGCTGTTATTCGGACTAACTAATGGCTTAAGAGATAAAAAGAAAATCCTACTGTTGCCATGACCAAAAATCTTAAACCATTAGATTGGGATCTATATGTTATTTGTTTCTTTAGTTTCTGTTAGCATAGGATAATATTCAGACATGAAATCTAATACTATAGGCTCAAAATTGTGTCTACTTTTATGTATTCCAGATATATGAATTATAGAGATATAGAGGAAGTCAGATGAAACCTGGCAACTAGGTCTCATAACAAGAACTGTTCTTCCATGCTTATCTATATAATTTGATCTGTAGATCTTTCCCGTCTCAGCTTCATGAGCAACCTCTTCCTACATCATAAATAATAAAGAAATAAAAAATTAAAAAAATTTCATTAAAATACCATATGTCAAAGGAAAAATTTTGACCTGAACCAGCTATTGTTCACATGAAAGAGGATAAAGCCTCTGACCTGCCTAATTACTGGAATTCTGCCTTAATAACTAGATTGAACATGGGTTTCTCTCTAAGGGTTAAATCCAGTGGACTTAAATTCCTACTTCAATGAACCATACCGAGTGCATGAAAACAATGCAAAAGAATGCAATTGCTAAGGAAGATCTAAGGCAACAGATTGTCAATTCCTAGACCATAGTACCCTCAAGTTTCTAAATAAAATAGAGAACTTGTTACGAGCATACTAAAACGGCCAAATCCAGCATGCATTTGGCACTTCCTATTGGAAACTACAGATAAATCATAGGAGGACGCATTTGGCATACCCAACGAATCTCTTCTGGTTTGTATTCTGCTCTCCATTTCAAGGTTTCTTTCAGCATTTTAGTAGCCTTCTTGACATTCCAGTTTCGTGCCCTTAAATATCTTGCTATGGCTGCATCAGAACAATAAATGGCCAACTTCTCAGGCAATGGTCCTATCAACCTTCTTATCTCACTAATCTGCGAACACCAAAATCTACGGTAGGTCAAAATGACCAATGAGAAACAAAGGATAAGGGATCATATAAACAGAACATACCTTTGCCTGCTGCTCTTCATTTATTAGGGACTTCTCAGAGCCATTTGAAGAGGATTTCTTTAAATCCGCACTCATAGTTTAACAAATGTTTCCCTGAATGTTGGCAGTTAAACTTAAATCCTTAGCAATTGTAGTATCATTAATCTCTGTGTCACTACATCTAATACATTTTGTGTTGCAAAAGCAAGCATTATATGAAATGCAATACAAATTCAAAATTATAACTCCTTCATTACAACTATTCATAACAACTAACATCAGATTGCTCTTTATTGGAACTTCTTTGTCAGTTTCTTGTTTCCTTTCCCCCCTTTTTACAGCCTTTAAGAAAACCATCTCTGTAAGAGACAAAAAGGAACCATTTTTAGTTCATTTGCTTCCTTTCATTCCTGTCCAGTTGAAACCAGGAATTCTTCTGCAAATTTCCCTTTTTTGGATCATAGCATGATCATCCATCATAGGAAACAAGATTATTGATCTACCACTAACACAATTGACTTTAAAGTAGACCAGATTGAAACAATTTAAACCCAAACCCCCTTTTCTTTTGTTGGTCAAAACAAGGATCTAACCAAAGAATAAACCAATTGATGTGACAGAGAATTCTGTATCTGGGATTGAAAACTTCTAACCAAACATAGCCATAGGATCCAAATCACATTAAGTTCACTTGATTACAAATTTAACCCATAGCTTAAAAATTTTAGATAAAAAACAGTCCAAAAATATAAATGAGAAAAATGATAGAAATAATATATGCAGTCAAAGGTTAAAATGAAAGATGTGAAGATCCAAAGAGAAAAAGTAAGTTGTGTATTTATGGTGAAAAATGGGCAACTAACCTGAAAAGTGAAGAGAAAACTTCAGGGGGATTGCAGGGTCAGAGATGATAAATACCAAAAAAGAAAGGGTCAACCCCAGAAAAGTAGGAATGCTGAAAGTTGGATTATTTTGATGGATTATAACGTTGAATTTCCGAAACTTGGGTTTTCCCTTTAACCCCCATTTTTATTTATTATTATTTGGGTTTGGATCTGTTTTACCTTTGTGTTCTCACAATTTTTGTGACAGACAGGGACCACATGAGATGACCTTTCCAAGCGGGAAAATGTTAGAGAAACCAGACAAAATTCAGAGGATACGATCATTGATATTATATATATCCAAGATTATAATAGTGGATTAGGAGTTTCCTTTTGAAGATTTTTTTAGATTCCATCACACCCTGTTTTTAATAAAAAAGAAAGGATTGAACTGTGTCAATTAAAGATTTGGCTTCATAATTTGTCAATTAAAGAGTAGCTAAATAAGTTTCAAATCTCCGCCGGGTTATTATTTTTTGACAGCAGAGCTTAGAACAATAAGACAGATTAGTGGTACCCACCGGCTTTACTATACTGTCCTACTACAGAACAAGACATGTTCCTGAGGAGTAAAATAACAAAAAATGTCTAGCAGGAAGGAGTATATTTTTAGTTTTTTCTCTTTGTCCAGAATTGAAGTATGTGCAATGTTCATTGTTTACATAAATTCTGGATATTCTTTCCTCCATTACAACTGCATGATGTGTTCATTACAGCATCCCAGATGGGAAAAAATCGAGGCTGAATGGCCCTTAGTCTATGTTTAAAAGTATTTAAGTCTAAGTAATGCTAATTAGATAGATTTTGAGATCGAAGTGTTTTTCATAGTCGGTAGGAGGAGCCAAGGGGCAACCCCTAAGCCAAAGTTATTATTTTGAAAAACAAGGACTCCTCACTTCAGAAAAAGAGAGTGGTTAGGGAGGAAGTGTGATGGGCGGCGGCAACGAATGACGGGGAGGGGAAATAAAAGATGCGGATCTACGCTTTTCTCTTCACTATAAGCTTGGGCAACTCCTCTTAATTTTATTTCTAACTGTGTTGTCACTTTCATCTAATTTGTACCTAAACACCCACTTGGTTTCTATAGTGGGGTGGTCACTATATCTATCAACTAAATTTGGGTATCTCTCAAATTGGTTCAATTCCTTCAGCAAGTATTTTTACTTGAGGATCTAGCAATTACCCTTTACATGGATCACTTATGATGTGTTTATCTTTGACATAGACAAGCTCTCTTGCATAACTAGCTTCCTTCTCCACTTGAGTTGGTTCATGAAGATCATTTTGCATCTTGAACATGCATCATTTTGATTTTCCTGATAAATTTCTATATTACTAATGTCAAGAGAATCCTTTTTAGAAAGAGAGTTAGATTCATAAAAAATAATATGTATAGATTTTTCTATCACTAAGGCTCTTTTGTTAAAAATTTTATAAACTTTGGATGAAATAGAATAATCAAGAAAACTAAATTTCGATTAACACTATTTGGATTTTAATTGTTTAAGATGTCATTCTTTCATTCCTTGTTTAAACAACACTTATGACAACAAGTTAGGAAAACACTTGATACAACAAGTTGGAAAATTTAAAGTGCAGTAAGTTTGTTGGTATTTTTAACTTGGATAATTTTGGTTAACTTTCTATCAGTAAATGATTTTTTGTTTTTGTTTAGATTAATTTTAATATTGTTGGGAGCTTCATTTTTGAATGGAAGAAGAAAAAGAAGAGGTTATTCAAAACAAACATTATCCTTATCAACTATAAAGTGGTAATTTTTCAAGAAAATGTGTGTAGGAGCAAATCTAGGTCATTGGACTTTAAATATCATTTGCAATCTTAGCCATTGATTTTAGAAAGATTTGGACCATTTTTAATAGTGATATCTAGCCATTTAAACCATTTGACTCAAGACTAACACTAGCTATTGGATTTAAGGGTAGAACCCCTCTTTTTTGAGAAAACAATAGTAGCAATTTTTCATGATCTTTTTGTAACGGCCTAATTTTCAGTGGTGTCGGAAATGGTGATTTGAGATCACTAAATTCGACAAATAAGATTGAACAAGATAGTAATTTAATATTTATGAGTCAAGTAAGAATTTAGAAGAATTTGTGAAATGGTGAAATTAGTGAATTAAAAGAATTTATTAGGTCAAACGGGTCAAAAATGAGGTATCGAGACCTCAAAGTTGAAAATCGAGCTATAAATATTTTTATAAATATTTATGGAGCGTCATTGAGTTAGTATTAAAGTTTCGTTAGAAAATTTTAACGCTTGGATGGCTAATTAATTAAAAGGACTAAATTGAAAATAGCGCAAAATTTGTTAAATTGTGAGTAAATAGCTTAAGTATTTAAAAGATGGATTTAAAGAGCAATTAGACCCAAAGGTTAATGGCTGGACGGTTTGGGTATGAAATAAGCAAGAAAACAATGTGAACAAAGGGTAAAATTGGAAATAGCATAAAAGTTAATAGTTAAATAATGATGTAATTGAAAAATCTAGACATTTCTTCATATTTTCTCAGCTAAAATGCCATAGAAGGTCTGGAGAAAGCTGGTTTTTCATATTTTATATCATGTGAGTTTAATTCTTACTTTTCTTGATAATTTTTATGTTTTTATGACTTTTACAATTAGGTCCACTTGTAGAATTCATTAGTTTTTGATTTTATGGGTGAAATTGGAAGTTACCCTGGATGGATAAGGAATTTTATGAAAATTATTATAAAATTTAAGTTCTAATTTTATATTAAGGTGGTTTTATTAAGTGATTTTGATAGGAAATGATATTTAGGACCTAATTGTGAAAAAGTTGTGAATTGAAGGTTTCTGTTGAAATTAAGAATATAAAAGGTTTTGAAATAGTTTATAATGATAAAATAAAGTGTTAATTGAGAAAAATTAGTTCAATTGATGGGTGAATTGAGAAGGACTAAATTGTGAAAATTGTAAATTTTGGGGTAAAAGTGCAATTTCGAAATTTGAACAGCATAAATTGTGAAGTGAAATAGAATTGAAATGGATGCTAATGAAGGAATGATTTTATAATTATAGATCAAGAAAACGAACTGAATCGTGGAAAGGAGAAAATTCAAGAATAGTCCCTGAATTTCTACGACTTTTACAAATTAGTCCAGGTAAGTTCATATGGCAAAGTTCAATGTTTTGATATGAAAATATTATGATTGTTAAAGTATTTTATTGTTGATGAATACTATCAATTTGCATTAACTAATGAATAATGTGTAACTAAAAGTACAAATTAGTAGGAATAATGGATTTGAGTGCTTCTATTCTGTGACCCTGATGAGTTGACGAAACATATGTGACAAGTGTGCCCGTTTAAGACCATAGCTGGGCTATGGCATCGGTGCAATGTGATAATGTGACTCAGATAAGACCATAGTCGGGCTATGGCATCAGATAATGTGATAATGTGATTCCGTATAAGACCATGTCTAGGATATGGCTTCGTGATGATATGTGAACCGTAAGAACATGGCAAGGCTATGGCTTCGGTGTGTGATGCGTATCAATGTGAAAGTCCATGGTTTACTATGGCAATGTGATAATGAAGCACTCAATTCCCTTATTGTTCCCTAATTTGACAATGAAGTAAATGAGAAATGGGCCTAAGGGAGTTAAATTGTGAGTTGCCATATGGAAATTATTCCAATGAGTTATTAATGAAATTGTGATTTGGAGGATGAAATAGTTAAACTAATAGATATATGATTGTGTACGATATTTGATATGATTTGTGTTTATATGCCTATGAGCTTACTAAGCTTCAATAAGCTTACTTGTGTGTGTTTAATATTTTATGTAGATTGACTTGAAGTGAAGTGGGTAGATCGGATCAACACAACAGGCACACTATTCAGATCAATTCGTAGTTTTTGTTTTATGTTTAAAGATTTATATGGCATGTATAGAGTTTGAATGAATTGAAGTAAAGATGTTATAAACTAGTTAACAATATTTGTACTAAAACAGTTTTCGATAAGTAGCAGTAGTTTGACTTTGAAAATCACTAAAAATAGTAGAAATGGAATTAAATAATGAATAAATTATGGAATCGAATCTTGATGAGTCTATTTTCATATGGAAGAAGCAAAACAGGTATATGAGCTATATTTTATGAGATGTTTAAATTTTTGTGAAATAGGGCTAGAGCGATTTCTGGATCCCCTGTTCTGACTTTGGAAATTCACCATAAATTTTACAAAGATAATTAGAAGTCATACTTTATATGTACAGATTCCTTATTGAGTCTAGTTTTATTAGAGACAAACGGCATAGTCATTGAAGCTCTGTACAGAGAGATATCTGATTCGTAATACACAAAGGTCAGAGTAGTCAAACCCTGAAACAGGGAGATTTTAAATAATAAACTGTACTAATTGGCTTGACCAAAATTCTAGAAAAAATTGGTAAGTAGATATATGAGTATAAATTCAGATAAAATTTACGGATTTGGATTTCGAGTTTTATAACTCGAGATATGAATTATTTAGCAACTATGACACAGTTGGACAGCTTGTCTGAAAAGTATTATATAAATTATCTAAATTTGGTTAAGTGCTCAAATAAGTTTAGTAGTGCCTTGTGCTCGACTCCGCAACGGTCTTGGGTAAGGGCGTTACATTTATTGGTATCGAGCTTGGTTTAGCCGATTCTCGAATATGTATGATGTGAAAAGTGTCTAGAATTACATGCCATATAAATTTGTGATAGTGTGTGTGTATGATCCGATCTAATCCTTGTTTTTATTATAGATTATCTTCGATTTGAAAAGATGTCGATAGACCGAACAAACCGAGCAAGAAGAAGTTAATAGTAGAGTACAAATCTCTGAACAAGGAACAAGTAGTGAAGTCTGATTTCATTGATGCGAGAACAAGAACTCAAAATATGATTTATGGATTCATGAATCGGTGGTATAATGAGAATGTGCGAGAAAGAAATCGACTACACAACCTCCTCCCCTATCTCAACATCTGTAGTACCCCGATTGCTCCTCCACCTCCTCCGACAACCGAATCTGCAAACGTTCTCCATTTGAAAAGCTCAAAAACATGGGGTGAAGAATTTTGGGAAGAAATGATGATGACCCGTTAAAGTTGAATATTGGTTACAAAGTATAATGAGGGTTTTAAGCAAATGGCGTGCTCACCAGATGATTACTTAATATGTGCCGTGTCATTATTGAAAGAAGAAGCTTATAACCGGTGGGAAACAATAGAAGTCATTGAAAATTTACCGAGAAGATCACTTGGGAATTTTTTCAAAATGAATTTAAGAAGAAATATGTCAGTAGAAGATATCCGGATAAGAAGAAAGAGAATTTCTCGACTTGCACAGGAAACAAGTCGCTGGCTGAATAGGAAAGAGAATTTGTTTATCCGAGCAAATATGCTCGAGATATAGTACCCATCGAAGAAGAAATGTGTATCGATTTGAAGAAGGGCTTAATGATGAGATTAAAATGATGATAGGGGCATTGAGATACGAGAATTTGTTGTTCTATCGATCGTGCTCAAGCTTGAAGAAGTATATAATAAAAAGATGCAACGAGATAGAAGAAGTAAAGAATCTTTCAAAAGAAGTGCATCTAAGTCATTTTCGCTTTACCGGTGAAGAAATCTAAAGAGGAATTCAATGAGCCACTTCAAGATCGGAAAGATCAGGAAAAAGTAGGCCAAGACAACTGATTACAAAGCATCCGACAGACCTTGTTAGTGTGGGTAGTGTACAAAATACCCAAAGGCCCAAGTGTCAACATTGTGGAAGAAGTCACCCGGTGAATGTAGAAGTAAATTAGGGCTTGTTATAAATGTGGGGCCACCGATCACTTTATTCGTGATTGTCCCCAATTACAAGTAGAAGAAGTGGAACAGAGGAGAAAATGAAAATTCTTCCTCAAAAGGAAGACGCCTCGGTCGAAAGCAAAGGCTACTGTGGGCTACTCGTTCGGTATGAAAGATACCGCTAGCCGATCGAAGTTAGGGCTCCTCGTCAGATTTTATGCCATTCGAGCGAGAGAAGAAGCAATACCCGGATGTAATTGTTGGTACTTTCTATCTTTATGATGTTCCTGTATGCTTTAATAGACCCCGGTCTACTCATTCATATATTTGCACTATGTTAGCATCGAAAAGAACTTATTTGTTGAGCCTCATCGATTATGATGTACAAGTTACAAACCGTTAGGTCAAAGTGTGGTAGTTAATTTAATATGTCATAACCGCCCACCGAAAGTTAAGGGTCGTGATTTCCCGCCGATTTGATGTCGCTACCCTTTCGTGAATTTGATATTATCTTGGGCATGGATGGTTAATGAAACATGACGCAATAGTGAATTGTCGAGAAAAACGAATTAGTTTGAAATGTCAAACAGAGACATTATTTTGGTTGAGTCTGGAAATTTGGATGACATGGTTAGAATGATTTCCTTTATGTCCGCTTTCGTAAATTGTTGCGTAAAGGAAATGAGGCTTATTTAGCCTATATTCTTGATACTCAAGTTCTAAATCAAAGTTAGAGCAACTATCTATTGTAAATGAATTCATGGATGTATTTCTGAAGAATTACCGTGGTTACCACCGATAGAGAAGTTGAGTTCGTGATAGATGTGCTTCGTGAACAGCCCCATATCGGTGACACCGTATAGAATGGCTCCAGCAGAATTAAGAGAGTTAAAACGCAGCTTGCAAGAGTCTGTTAGACAAAGGGTTTATCGGACCGAGTATGTCACCATGGGTGCACCTGTCTTATTTGTGAAAAAGAAGGATGGTTCATTGAGGTCGTGCATAGATTACGTGAAGTGAATAAGGTAACAATTAAAATAAATATCCTTTGCCTCGTATTGATGATTTATTCGATCATCTTAAGGATGCTACAAGAGTTTTCAAAAATAGATCTCGATCCGGGTATTATCGCTAAAGGTAAAGGAATGTGATGTACCGAAATGCCTTTTAGAACTCGGTATGGTCATTATGAGTTCTTAGTTATGCCATTCGGTTTGACAAATGCTCCTCGCCGCTTTTATGGATTTAATGAATCGAATTTTCCATCTTACCTAGATAGATTTGTGGTTGTGTTTATTGACGATATATCGATCTATTCAAAGACGTAATCCGAGCATGCTCAAGACTTGAGAATTGTACTACGATATTAAGGGAAAACAGTTATATGCAAAATTTAGTAAATGTGAATTTTGGCTTCATGAAGTGGGATTCTTGGGTCACATTGTGTCATTGATGGTATACGGTAGATCCGAGTAAGGTGTCACGGTGATTAATTGGAAAACTCCAAAGAATGTTACTAAGTGCGAAGTTTCCTTGGATTAGCTGGTTACTATCGTCGATTTGTGAAAGATTTTTCACCGATTGCTTCACCGATAACTAAATTATTACGAAGAATGTTGAGTTTGTATGGTCTCGATGAGTGCCAACAAAGTTTTGATCAATTAAAGAAAATGTTGACAGAGGCTCGGTGTTAACTCAAACTGAATCAGTGTGCCATATGTAGTATATAGTGATGCGTCTCGAATAGTTTAGGTTGTGTATTGATGCAATCAGAAAAGTTGTAGCATATGCTTCTCGACAGCTTGAAACCACATGAGAGGAACTACCCTACACATGATCTTGAATTAGCCGCCATAGTATTTGCTTTAAAAATTTGGAGACACTACCTATATGGAGAGAAATGTTATGTGTATACAGACCATAAAAGTTTGAAATATTTAATGTCACAGAAAGAGCTGAATTTGAGACAGAGGCGATGGTTAGAGCTGTTGAAAGATTACGATCTTATCATTGATTATCATCCCGTAAGGCAAATGTAGTGGCGATGCACTTAGTCGAAATCATCATTATTTGCTCTTCGAGCGTTAAATGCTCATTTGTCTATTAATGAAAATGGTTCTATATTAGTTGAATTAAAGACAAAACCAGTATTCTTTCAACGAATTCGGAATTGCAAGATGAAGATCCGAAGTTGGTGTTGAAACGACAAATGGTTCGGGATAATTTGAACTTAGATTACTCTATTGATAATAGTGGTATGTTATACCATCGTAATAGAATTTGTGTCCCGAATAATCTAGAATTGAAGAAGGATATCTTATCGAGGCTCATAGTAGTATGTACTCGATTCATCCCGTAGTACGAAGATGTATTGTGATTTGAAAAAATGTATTGGTGGCCCGGTATGAAACGGAAATTTGTGAATTTGTGGCAAAATGTTTAATCATCAACGGTAAAAGTGAACATCAAGTGCCTACTGTGTTTGTTACAACCCGTAATGATTCCGTAATTGAAGTGGGAACATGTGACGATGGATTTTGTATTTGGATTGCCGGTGACTCAAGAAAAAGATTCGATTTGGGTGATAGTAGATGATTAACTAAATCGGCGCATTTTATTCCTACGTAATGCATTTTTCACTTGATAAGTTAGCGGAATTATATGTGTCGAAATTGTGAGATTACATGGGGTGCCGACATCAATTATTTCGATCGAGATCCGAGGTTTACTTGAGATTTTGGAATAAACTACAGGAAGCTTTAGGTACTAAGTTAAAATTTAGTATGACTTTTCACCCTCGAGATGATGGACAATCGAGCGAGTGATTCAGATTTTGGAAGATATGTTAAGGTGTTGTATACTTGAGTTCATGGCGGTGGGAAAGGTACTTACCTTTATTGAATTTGCTTATAATAACAGCTTATCAAGCTAGTATCAAAATGGCACCGCTTGAAGCTCAGATGGAAGGAAGTGCAGAACCCGTTGTATTGGTCGAATTAAGTGAATCGAAATTAGTCTGAGTGGATTTAATTCGGAAACTAAAGAGAAAGTTCAGATTATTCGAAAGTTTGAAAGTCGCCCGATCGTCAAAAGTCGATGCAGATTTGAAAAGAAGAGATATAGAGTTCAATGTGGGTGATCGTGTGTTCTTGAAAGTTTCTCCGTGGAAGAAAGTTTTACGGTTTGGTAGAAAAGGAAAGCTTAGTCCACGATTTATCGGACCATACGAAATCATTGAGAGGATCGGTCCAGTAGCTTATAGATTGGCCTTGCCTCCGAACTTGAGAAGATCCATAATGTATTTCATGTATCTATGTTGAGACGATATAGATCAGACCCTTCACATGTGATTCCTCATACCGAGATAGAGCTACAATCGATATGACTTATTCGGAGGAACCAAGTGAAAGTATTAGCTCTGGAAGTTAAAGAATTACTAATAAACGAAAACCGTTAGTAAAAGTGTTATGGCATCGACATGGATTGGAGGAGGCAACCTGGGAAACAGAGGAGTCAATGAGATCACAATATCCAAATTGTTGTGTAACAAATTTCGAGGACGAAATTTTTAAAGGGGAGAGTTGTAACTACTTAATTTTCAAGTGGTGTCGGAAATGGTGATTTGAGATCACTAAATTCGACAAATAAGATTGAACAAGATAGTAATTTAATATTTATGAGTCAAGTAAGAATTTAGAAGAATTTGTGAAATTGTGAAATTAGTGAATTAAAAGAATTTATTAGGTCAAACGGGTCAAAATGAGGTATCGAGACCTCAAAGTTGAAAATCGAGCTATAAATATTTTTATAAATATTTATGGAGTGTCATTGAGTTAGTATTAAAGTTTCGTTAGAAAATTTTAACGCTTGGATGGCTAATTAATTAAAAGGACTAAATTGAAAATAGCGCAAAATTTGTTAAATTGTGAGTAAATAGCTTAAGTATTTAAAAGATGGATTCAAAGAGAAATTAGACCCAAAGGTTAATGGCTGGACGGTTTGGGTATGAAATAAGCAAGAAAACAATGTGAACAAGGGCAAAATTGGAAATAGCATAAAAGTTAATAGTTAAATAATGATGTAATTGAAAAATCTAGACATTTCTTCATATTTTCTCAGCTAAAACGCCATAGAAGGTCTGGAGAAAGCTGGTTTTTCATATTTTACATCATGTGAGTTTAATTCTTACTTTTCTTGATAATTTTATGTTTTTATGACTTTTACAATTAGGTCCACTTGTAGAATTCATTAGTTTTTGATTTTATGGGTGAAATTGGAAGTTACCCTGGATGGATAAGGAATTTTATAAAAATTATTATGAAATTTAAGTTCTAATTTTATATTAAGGTGGTTTTATTAAGTGATTTTGATAGGAAATGATATTTAGGACCTAATTGTGAAAAAGTTGTGAATTGAAGGTTTCTGTTGAAATTAAGAATATAAAAGGTTTTGAAATAGTTTATAATGATAAAATAAAGTGTTAATTGAGAAAAATTAGTTCAATTGATGGGTGAATTGAGAAGGACTAAATTGTGAAAATTGTAAATTTTGGGGTAAAAGTGCAATTTCGAAATTTGAACAGCATAAATTGTGAAGTGAAATAGAATTGAAATGGATGCTAATGAAGGAATGATTTTATAATTATAGATCAAGAAAACGAATCGAATCGTGGAAAGGAGAAAATTCAAGAATAGTCCTCAATTTCTACGACTTTTACAAATTAGTCCGTAAGTTCATATGGCAAAGTTCAATGTTTTGATATGAAAATATTATGATTGTTAAAGTATTTTATTGTTGATGAATACTATCAATTTGCATTAACTAATGAATAATGTGTAACTAAAAGTACAAATTAGTAGGAATAATGGATTTGAGTGCTTCTATTTCGTGACCTCGATGAGTTGACGAAACATATGTGACAAGTGTGATCGTTTAAGACCATAGCTGGGCTATGGCATCGGTGCAATGTGATAATGTGACTCAGATAAGACCATAGTGGGCTATGGCATCAGATAATGTGATAATGTGATTCCGTATAAGACCATGTCTAGGATATGGCTTCGGTATGATATGTGAACCGTAAGAACATGGCAAGGCTATGGCTTCAGTGTGTGATGCGTATCAATGTGAAAGTCCATGGTTTACTATGGCAATGTGATAATGAAGCACTCAATTCCTTATTGTTCCCTAATTTGACAATGAAGTAAATGAGAAATGGGCCTAAGGGAGTTAAATTGTGAGTTGCCATATGGAAATTATTCCAATGAGTTATTAATGAAATTGTGATTTGGAGGATGAAATAGTTAAACTAATAGATATATGATTGTGTACGATATTTGATATGATTTGTGTTTATATGCCTATGAGCTTACTAAGCTTCAATAAGCTTACTTGTGTGTGTTTAATATTTTTATGTAGATTGACTTGAAGTGAAGTGGGTAGATCGGATCAACACAACAGGGCACACTATTCAGATCAATTCTGGTAGTTTTTGTTTTATGTTTAAAGATTTATATGGCATGTATAGAGTTTGAATGAATTGAAGTAAAGATGTTATAAACTAGTTAACAATATTTGTACTAAAACAGTTTTCGTAAGTAGCAGTAGTTTGACTTTGAAAAATCACTAAAAATAGTAGAAATGGAATTAAATAATGAATAAATTATGGAATCGAATCTTGATGAGTCTATTTTCATATGGAAGAAGCAAAACAGGTATATGAGCTATATTTTATGAGATGTTTAAATTTTTGTGAAACAGGGCCAGAGCGATTTCTGGATCCCTGTTCTGACTTTGGAAATTCACCATAAATTTTACAAAGATAATTAGAAGTCATACTTTATATGTACAGATTCCTTATTGAGTCTAGTTTTATTATAGACAAACGGCATAGTCATTGAAGCTCTGTACAGAGAGATATCTGATTCGTAATACACAAAGGTCAGAGTAGTCAAACCCTGAAACAGGGGATATTTTAAATAATAAAATGTACTAATTGGCTTGACCAAAATTCTAGAAAAAATTGGTAAGTAGATATATGAGTATAAATTCAGAGAAAATTTACGGATTTGGATTTCGAGTTTTATAACTCGAGATATGAATTATTTAGCAACTATGACACAGTTGGACAGCTTGTCTAAAAAGTATTATATAAATTATCTAAATTTGGTTAAGTGCTCAAATAAGTTTAGTAGTGCCTTGTGCTCGACTCCGGCAACGGTCTCGGGTAAGGGGCGTTACACTTTTATTATAAATTGATGTGAATAATGTTGAATTTGAGTGGAATGAACGGATGATGAGTTGAATGAATTTGTAGATTTTATGAGAATTGTGATTAACCCTAGTAATTTGGTAGTACTTAGTTTAGATTAGAGGTGTGCATAGGCCGGGTCGGGTCGGGTTCGTGTCGGGCCCAACTAAAAATTTAGGCCCGTTTGCTAGGCCCGGGCTCGTTCCAGCCCGAAAATTAGGCCTAAAATTTTACCCAAGCCCGACTCGAATAAAAATGATGCAACATGAAACTAAAACATAATTACAAGCATGAAACAATAATAAGTGGATACGAATCAGAAAAAAAAAGAAAAAAAAAAGAGAAAAAAAAACGTGATACATAGAACTACATGGAAACTAGGAACCAATGTAATGCAAAACAAATTTAAAACCATATGAACAATATACAAAGGATAACATATATTAGAATTCAAAATAGCTCATACGTATAGAAAATGGATAATATATAAGTGATTATTAAAGTATGTATTGGAATGAATAATATGTAACATAATTTTAAATTAACAAATTGACTTAACAAATGGCATACGTATCTATATGAAAATAATAAATGAAAATAATATATATACAAAGATACCAAAGCAACTAAAATAAACAAAATAAAACAGGATCCATAAAAGAACCAAATTATATACTTAATAATTTTAAAAATATATATATAAAAATAAATTAGAAGAAAATATTTACACAATGATTTGAAAAGAAAATATACATTAAAGATTTTAAAGAAACTATATAAATAAAATTTCATAGAATTAAAAATATAAAACATTTGAAATAAACACCAACACATCATAAAATAACCTTAAACGACATTGATTATATATAGATTTAAAAGGAAACATGCAATCATAAATGATTCAAAAGAAAATACATAAAATAATAATAATAAACATTATATACAAAAACATATAATACAACAATTCAAAACTAATGATACAAAAATAAATATTTACATATAAATAAGTGTAAAAAAACAAAACAATATAGATAATATACCAAACCATATATATACACATAAATAAATAATATTGCAAAATACAAATAACTTAATATAAATAATATATGCATAAAGGAAGGAGATTAAGCAGAAAAATAATTGAAATGAATAGTATATAGAAAGATTTGAAATAAAAATAATAAAACAGAAAAGAAATAAAGAAATCAAAGCAAGGACAAATTTGAGATTAAAGTAAAATATGAGATCTAAAAACTAAACATCACATTAACAAATGGAACCAAATTGAACGTGCATGAGAAAGAGAGGAACTGACTGGAAAATTATCCCCGAACCCTCAAGCGTGACACCTTAATGCGGACTCAAATGAATCACGAGAAAAATCATGTGGCAAAATTGAAACATAAAAATGAATAAATTTGAAAGAACAAAGAAGGAAGAAGGACTAAACGCGTAAATAAACTGTTTAAAGAAATTAGGCGTGTAGACCAAGTCAAAAAGGCTGTCAGTTCCTTCTCCTAATGTTGTTCCCTTTATTACGTAAAATTGAAACCTGCTTTAAAAAATCATTTTTTTAGAAAACATTTAAACTTTTTCCTTAAAAAAAAAAAACTTAAAGTTTTGAAACTTTTCTCCTTCACTTTCTCCTCTTTTCCTCTTCTTCGACAGACCCACCATTTTGAGCCAAAATTCGACTTCAAAGGTTTCTCTTGTGCCACGTCGGTAAGTTCCCCTCCTCTTTCTTTTTATATTTTTGTATATGGATCCGAATGGAAATGAAAAAATATGGAAAAAGAAGAAACAACACAAAAAAAACTGCAGTAAATATTCACCTTTGAAAATATTCTTTGGTCTCTTTCTACTAATTTTTGTGTGTATTTTATATTACAACTTGTATTCTCTTTTTTTCCAAAAAAAAAAACCCTTACAAATGAAAATTCGTGACCTTTTTATAGCCAACTTTACAACGGTTTCTTTGCTTCTACTAGTTGCAGGTATGGTGAACGTGGGGCGTGGGTCGTGCTACAAGCGTGGAGGGGTGCAGCAGCTATTCTCTTTTTTGCTGAAAAGTTAGTTTAGTTTTGGGCTGTTTGGGCTCTAAGATTAGGTTTATTTTGAGCTTATAATTGGGTTTGTTGTTTTTGTAATTTTGGACTCTCTTTAAATTTTTTTTGGGGGTTTTATTTATTGGGCTGGAGTTAAGTAGCCCAAGCTAAAATTGGGTCTTACAATTTAAGAATAAGTTTCAAAACTTGAAGATCACGTCTTGAGAACTTGTTCTTCTAGAACAAAACTTTGGTAACTTTGCTTGTTTTGAGACTTGACTAAATGTTTTGAGACTTTCATGGAAGTCTTAGACCATTACCCCTCCCAACCAATAATATATTAACTTCCTAAATATTTATTCTTTAAAAAATTAATTGTTGAGAATTTTTTAATGTAATAAAAGTTTATTGCGAATATAAAAGGTTATACATCAACAACTTAAATAAATTTTTTACATAATTTAATAATTATTTTATAAATTTTAAAATTTAATAATTAAAATATAAATTTACTAATAATTTCGTTACTTCAAATGAAGTTTATCCTAATAGTTTTCTTTTTCCCTTATAACACGCACTCGTGTATGCATAAACAATAAAGATTCGCTGTAAGGAAAAGAAAAGGTTCAATACTCGCTAATTTACTGCGCGTGAGAACATGCTCCTCGCTTTTATGGACGAAGGTTGTTTTTTCTATTGCTAAATGCTAAAGAGTAATAAATTTGTTGGTTACGTTCTTGCTAGCGTATTCAGAAGACAGTTTTTCATTCAATTGCTTGTAATATTTCACATTCCCCAAAGTATCCTAAGTAACTTCGTTGTTTTCGTTTATACGTATAAATCTTAGCATTATTATTTTGGTAATTCCGGCCAATTGCCATTTGGTCCATGCATGCATATATAGCAGATAACAGATAGCACATATCCTACCCATGCATATATATTGTTCCGAGTGACATCCTTCCCGCCTCATGTATTGTTCACTTATTGTTGTTGTCAAAGATCATGTACTGACAAGATAATTATCATTTATCGCCATCTTGCGATATCACGCTGTCACTTTCACCATGAGACAATAAAATAATCCATCTTCGAATAAAATGCTTCCGTGTGACACCATAGCCCCTCATACAAAAGCCCATTGGGGAACAATATGACATTCAATTAAAACAAGCATGAATAATGTTAATTGGGCTGGTATTTGTCGTGATGGGCTTTAGTGTATGAGCTCATGCAAATATTTGTAAGCCTAAGAAAATGATAGTCGAGAGAACTTCATGAAACATATATAACAAACAATTAACCTATATGTAGCACACTTAACTTTATATCCCTATTAGTTACATATAAATTTTTTTTAACAACTCTATTATTCTTTCTAACCTATAAATAGGAGGATAATATGTTTCAACGCACTTAAACCCACGGCTTCCTACATTAACAATAATGTACATACCAGTTGAACTACATATTATTTTTATATATCTTAAAATGATAAAACTCATCTCCTTCCAAATGAAAAAAAAAAAAAGCTTGTAGTTTTAGGTTATTAACATTTTCCATTTTGCATTTAAGGATGGCATGATATTGTCCATCCAATCTATAACATAACCATAAACAACTTCTTTGAAATAAAATCTTAATTAACATTAAATCTTAACTCAATCTTAAACACCTTTCATCTCTTAGATAATTATATATAAATATGTCATGATGATATTGCCCCACAAATAGAAGCCAAAACCAAATTAATCTCTTGGCACAAAAATATATTGTATGATGCAATATTTTTCTAAATTTTTATAGATGCTATAATTTGTAAACTTATCCTTATAAAATACTAGTCACTACAAGCAAACATATATATGGTCATAATTTAACTTATCCTAATGTTCACCTACTTCACTAATTTCCTACTTATTTAATGTACAGTAAAATGTCGGTCATTAAAAATTACAAAAAAAAAGAAAAATATTAATGTGTTAGTTGATCGTCAAACACATTGTTGATGTGTTTTTAATGGTAATTAAACTAAAAAATAAGGGTAATCCTGAGGATTTTGATGGTCCACTAAATAATTTATTTGGTTTGAAAAATCTTCTGGATTTCTAACTTTGAAACCCTAAATTTTCAAACCCTGTTTAAAGCTAAATTCATCAATTCCCATTACGACTTTTCAGTATACATATATTATATTCACTTATGAAGATATTTCTAATTTAATTTTAACCAATTTCTTCTTAATTAGAAGATAGTTTTGGGTAATGAAAAGGATATATTTGGAATAGTAGTTTCACCATTATCCTAAATGAGGTACAACCATTTTAATTTCTTGATTGTGACTCCACACTGTTGCTCTCATTTATTAACTCTTCTTTAAGTTTTTGATACAATTACCAGTATTTATAATTAATATAAATTATCAATTATTATAATGTTGAATGGAATTGAAAATTAAAATATATTCAGTTATAGTGAAACTTAAATTAATATAAATTTAGAGTTTACAAACTTGATTTATGCAAAAGTAAAATTCAAACATGATAACCTAATCTTACAATTAAACCATGCCTTAAAATTGTGATTTAATTATTTGTTCCAACTAGAGTTGAGGGATTTTCTATTAGGATTGTCCTGCGCATCCTCAATTATATATGTTTAATGGATTTTTTCCTAATATTTTATAATTTAATTCAATTCAGTACTTATTTTTATTTTTAAAATAAATATTATTTAATTAATTAGATTAAATAAATTAATTTCTTAACCTCATTCTAATTCCATTAAAATTAAATAAATTAATTTCTTAACCCAATTCTAATTCCATTAAAGTAATAACAACTTTATCATAATACAATCTATAAGAAAATATATTTAATTTTCTTATTCAAAAATCTCATAATCTCTAATTAATTTAATTTTATCTTTAAACTTCAATTATTTAATTATAATTAATTAAATAATAATTTAAATAACCTTAAATTAATTCTTAAATCATTTTGTACTTAGCAAGAAAACACATTCGTTATGTAAAGTGGTTCGACAATCTATTTCTTCTACTTCATCAATTTTATTCATTTTAATTAATTGGTTCTACATGCAATTCATTTCTGGTTATTTCGAGCTAGCAGAGGAACCTGTTGGACATATATAATTAGGGCTCAAATAATTTATAATTAAGTTTTGGCTTTTTGCTTATTAATTATAAACATATTTAGTTAAGAAGTCATTCCACTAAACTATCATGACTGAGCTTTCCCTTACTATATATTAATACGAAAGCTACTTAATAAGTGCTCATCTAATGACTTTATTATAAGTGTGTTACCCTCATAGGATATCCTTAATTTTTTAGAGATAAATTTGTTCTCTGAATATGATCCTATTTTATCTCATGTTAACCATTGTACTTGTTTCATGAAAAGTCAATTACTATCAAATAGTAATCAAATCATTTATCACAAAGACAAATGACCTGTGACCATTTTTATTTTATCTATCATGTAGTGCCGATGAGAGGATATCATTTACCCTTTAATTAGGCTATGAATTCTACTATTGTGGAATGATGTTACATACTTCAGAAGTCATATACCTAATGCACCAGTTTTCGGTTCATTATACGTTTGAACTCAAATACCCATTAAAACATAATATTTGAAAGGCTAAACCCATTGTAGACTCTATTTACTAGAGCATTAGCTCTCTATAACTCATCACTTTCCAAAAATTTGTGGGTTTTTTTTTCATACAGGGTAGACAATCTTTATTGCGACTTGTTTATCAAGGCATATTTGAGATGCAGATGATTGGTTCCTACTATAAATGCCAAGATTGCTCATTCATTAGTTATGCCCTTAGTTATCATAGTTTTTGCATCGAATCCGTGGACAAACTATGTTTTCTGAAAGACATGAGATAAACTGGTCATTGTTGTAACATTTTATTAACCAAAAACTTGCTCATAAACAAATTGGCTAACTTTCTAATGGTGTGAATAAAACCTTTGAGAATGACAAGTACCAAGCCTTAACATTATCTCTTAGGATATATGAAAAGGCACAACATTTAACTACATCGGACAAACTTAAAATGTTTATATGGTTATTATATTGCGTTAGATGGTCTTATGGATCTCCTTAGCCATTGTACACACCCTTAGCCTACTTAAATGTTGGAGATATGTACTACACAACTACTTTTGGTGCTAAAAGACTCATTCGAATAATCTCAAGGGAACTAAGTGAGCTTTGCACTACAAAATTCCTACCTTTCTTTCCTCAGTACTTGCATCTTCAATTAAATTTTCTCATCTTTGCAAATCTTGTTCCTACAATTGATATAGACGGTTCGTCGAATTCATTCCAGGTTACTAATTGTGTCGCCTATTAAGAAAAGACTGAGTTGTCTCTTCTTGTTAAACCTTAGGTAGAGGGTTTTCTTGTTAAGTGTTTCTTTCTACTCTTAACTCTTTTATGATTTTTCGTTTCTCTGATTAACTTTTTTTTGGCAATCTTGTTGCTCACAATATAATATTTGCTGTGTAGAAAGTTATTCCTCCAGCATTCTCATTCTTTTTTGCATTTTAGCGAACTGTTGTGAGCCATAATAAAGATTTTGAGAGGTTTGCTTGCCTTGAAAGGCACTATTGTTGCCCTAATACAATAGGGGTTTTGCTCGTTGATATTGATCATAATATCTAGGTGGGGTATTGGTGGTACTAAGGATAACTTCCATAATAAGGATGATGATAATCATAAGCACTATATAGATCTTGAGAGCGGCTTGATTAAGACTATGGTTGCGTATATTGTTGTCTTGTAACAGTTTGAGGTTGATTTTAGATTGTTTGTGGCTAAGTTTGAGTTTTTTGTTGATAATGAATTTTCTGGAGGGGCTTGCAGGGACACTAGTGGTGGAACAAGCCATAACTGTCTACAATCATCACATCAATTGTTGATACAAGGATGTAGTGTGGAGGAGGATGTAGTTGAGATCAAGGATGGTTCACCTTGGGAGGAGAGTCATGTTGTACTAGTGGAGAGGATATTAAAGGTGGAGAAAGGTTAGATAAATGAGTGAAAGAAAAAGATTGGTAAGATGGGAAAGAGTATGGTATAATAGATGAATGGACATGCCTTTCTTTGAGGTGAGAAAGGGTTAAAAGGTGGGTCTGGTGGGACACATGGCTGCCTTTGATGGGTTAGATGATCCCTTTGAAGTTCTTATTAGGTCAAAATTTGACATTACTTGGACTATAGGCTATGTATGTGATAAATTATAGTTGTTTTGTTAGAGTGGTCTAACTATCAGAGGCGATTGTTGTGTGTATTCCCCAGATAGTGGCGAATCAATGTCAACAATCGCCTCTGATAAGTAATCTTATAGCGAAGGTTACTATATGTAATAAATACTATTCTTGATTTTTTAATAAAAATGAAAAAAATTCAAATCTATATTATTTAAGTTCTAGATAAAAATCTAGTCACTACTCAAATAAATCTTAATTGACTTGTTAAAAGAAAATGAATTCAATTATAATGTTTGAAAAATTAAATTCATTTGAGAAAGAGGGAAAAGAAAAGGATAAAGACGATGGAAAATAATTCTAGCGATAGAGGGAGGAGTTGGGCACTTGGCACATCAAACACTCTCCAATAAACCACGCAAAGGTAAAAGTAGTCTCCCAAAACAAATGTAGTACTTCCCACATTTCACTTTTAAAAGCGATGATCGATGTTGAGTGTTGACCATAGCCCCTCTAACACAGGTCCATTTGGTTATGGTCGGCGAAACACAACAGAAGCCTGTAAGTTGGATATTTGAAACACACTTTAATTAATGCCTTCCAATGCCCGACACCTATGGTTGTACTGTCTCAATTCAAACTTTAGAACTAGTATTCAAGATGGCTTTAGGTATTGCTTGTTTTTAATTCTAGCCAATGACACAATTTATCCATACTCTGTTTGTGTGACACGATAACTATCAGATGGCGGACAGCACCATGGACATGTGTGCCTGTAGAGTGACATCAATCGTTTTAATGTTAAAATATCAAAACCAGGAATGGTGAAAACCATGAACCTGACCTGAAAGTAAACAACCAACTGTGAAAACCATATTTCATTCTAACTAAATTCTATATGTCAAACATTTTATTAAAATTAATTAAATTACTATTTGGGTCTAAATTTGAAAACTATTTTCATGTTGAGCTTGAATTCTTTTTTAAATTAGGTCTTAAACTTAAGAATTACTTTTATATTTGAACCTAAAGCAAGCAATTGTTCCTACATTAGAGTTTAAACCTTTTTTTTTCAATTGGTCCCTAAACTTACTAATTGTTCTTATATTAGAGACCTAAATTTGACAATTTTTCTTACATTGGGGGTTTAACTTTAGGACTTTCAAGAAAATATTAAAGACTAATTTGAACAAAAGAGAACTTAAACCCTAATGTGTGAATAATTGTCAAGTTCAGAACTTAACTTGATAAAAAAAATTTTAGAAGCACCTTAATATATTTTAAATTTATTGCATAATATAATCTATTAAATTTGATTTTTATGTGATTTAAAGTATATAATATATAAAAATAAAATAATATATCATAATATATTAAAACACAATTTTAATAACACTTTTAATATTTTAAATATGTTTATATGTTAAATTTACAATTTCTTTTAGTCATACAAGTGGTTTCATTTGACTTTTAATCTTCAAATTAACGTTAGACTAGTGAAAATAAATAAATAAATAAATAAATAATATTTTAAATACACAATTAAAACATTCAAAATTAAATAATAATTTAAAATTTAACTTATAATATAAAAACTTTGGATACAAATTAAAAAACCCTCAAGAGCACCACTCCCCATGGTGGGTCCTTAATTTATTTAACTGACCGAACTGACCTAAAGGGACAAAATCCAAAAGAAAAAGGAAAGAAAGCGGTGGACGAAATACCCCTCACCAACCAATCCACCATCATAAAAACTAACCATGGTTAAGCCATTTTACTTTAACGACGTGATATGACGGGGAAATCGAGGGACTCGTGTCGTCAATACTATTAGCAACGTGGAGAGTGTAGAGAGCGCCAAGATTTTTAAAGTTGAGATGTGAGGCAAACACGTGGGCATACAATATCGTAACTAGTGGACTGCACATAGGCAGATGGGCCCTACAATATAATGTTATTACCTTATTGGTGTATACAGTAGGTAAAATACTTTCCCTCTCTTAGATGGCAAATATTTTACTAAATATATCCAAACTTACTTAAGTGGCTAAAGAAAGAAAAAGAAAAAATCTAAGAAAAAAGTTACACTAATAATTTGGGATACTCGGAAGAGATTCATATTAAAGTAAAAATTTAAAAACATCTAACTTTTACAATTTCTTTTAATTTTTAAGTAAAAATAAATTTATTAACGTGATATATAAAATAAATAATATTATATCAATATATATAATATTTATAGACGGTTATGTAGGTTGTTTTGAGAATATCATTATAATATTTATATTTTTATTAATATTTTTATTAAATCAGATTTAACTTTTTAAAAAATTAATAATTTAATTTAATTAAAAATAAAAATTAATTTGATAAAAATTGTAAATTAGAGCATAAATTTATGTTAATAAATAATTTAATGACTCCCATGGAGGTATATCCACAACTACCGTAACCGCGGCAAAGTTGGCCACTAAAATTCAGGCAGTTGAGAGTGGGCCCCTTACAAAGCACACGGCATTCCATGTCTTAGTTTCATTTTTTTAACCGTTAGGGCCCATCGGTCTTGGGGTCCACTGTCTCACTACCTCGTTGCCTACCCAAACCCGCCCTCCCCGTCTTCACTGCTCAATGCTATAAGTATCGCTACGGGGACAGTCTCCATTGCCCTTTGCGCTAAACCCTCTAAAACAACAAAGCATCTATCTAGATTCTTCCTTCATCATTGCACTTGAATGCTTGTTCTTTTTTTGCTCCATTTTTTGTTTTAGATTCTCCATCGAGTTCTAAACTGTACTTACGGTGGTTAAAACTTCTTCGCTTTTCTTGTTTATATTTCCATCTGTTTGTTTCTCGGGAAAACCGCTACAATTCCCGTTCGTTTGGTGCTTTTTAATTCGTGTTCCTTTGTTCTGCCTGTTCGTTTGCATTCAAGGATCTTTGAATCTTCTTGATCTATCGTCTACCATTATTAGGAGGTATGTTCTGTATTCACATTCATTATTTTTCAATTTCCTTTATGTTTTTGAATGACTTTTGCAAACCGTTTATAAGTGACTTGTTCTGTGACTCTTTTTTAAAAGTCTTTTTCCTTCTTTAAGAGTGTTTGTTTATATAGATTTCTGCGTTCTTTTTCCTTTCTAAATTGTTCCTTACATAAGAATGAGTTTTTTTTTTTTTTGTAATTTCTCTTGTGGAATTCCTTATTTGACAACCTTTTTCTTTACAGTGTTGTTTTGATTGATATTCAGTAATATATGCATTAAACGCTCTGTTTTTTTTTTTCACTAAAACTTTCTTGTATTGCTTCCTGACTGTAGAACAATGGAACACTTTCAAAACGACGATCTTGAATATATTGTCGATGACTATTACGACTTCGATGATTTTGAGCACGACGATCTCTTCGCTGAACCTGAGCCTCGGCGAGACACTGCTGATTTTGACTCGTTTGACTCCGATTTTGAGGACGATTTCGAATCAGTACGTTCTTTTTTTAGAAGTCTTTCACGATTATGCTTTGATTCTAATGATTTAGATTCTAGAATATGTTATTAACCTTTTTTGGATATATGTATGGCCGTTACTCGGAAACAGAAGAAGCCGAAAACTGATACATCAGCTGTGGAAGCAAGAAACGGAAAAGATATGCAAGGAATTCCTTGGGAGAGGCTTAATTTCACTAGAGACAAGTATCGTGAGACGAGGTTGAGACAGTATAAGAACTACGAGAGCCTTTCTGGTTCCCGTGAAGGGATGGAAAAGGTCAGTTTCTGAGTTTCTTGCTAAATCTAAAACGCTAATTCTACTTCTGACATGACATATGATAAAAAACGGTTCTATTTAACCAATAAATAAACGGTTCAATTTATTGTTCTTGACAGGAGTGCTTGCACGTAGAGAAGGGAAATGCCTTCTATGACTTTCAGTTTAACACGAGGCTTGTCAAGTCTACAATTGTGCACTTTCAGGTAGAGAATCTGCTCATTACCTTCAGTTATTTTTACTATTGATCTTCTGTTTGTTGCAATTTCCTTCCCTTGTTAAGGCATCGCACTGCATTCTTTGGGTTGACGTTTCCACTTTAGGAGAAGTCTGGTCAAGAGGATTCGCTTTTTTTTTTTTTTAACATAGAATGAGTCCACTTGTTCAATGTTTTGAACGCTTATCAATTTTAGTTTCCTTCTGCATACAGCTTTTCTCCGTTCTTTCTTTTTCCGTAGTGGTTTAGATGTACTTGCAGTTGATCAGAGACGTGATATATTCAGACTTCCAAATTATATGTTAGTTTTGTTATCTAGAGCTGTTTGCTGCCTTCAACTTGTCATTCTTTGCTAATGGTTTGAACTTCAATTATTTGCATATTGCAGTCTCACAGTTTTGCAGTTCCTGTTGTCGTTTTATTACATTTTATCCTTGTTATTTAATTTATAATAGCTCTGTGCCTGAACCTTTCATTGGAGGCACATAGTTTGCAGCTACTCTGTGAGACCTTAGGCTTCTATTTATCCCTTTGTTTGTAGTTAACTTGGCAGCAGCCAGCTAATTTTAGAGTGATACGTTGTAGATATCTATTAGGTTTAGCGACGCCATATTTTCATTCCAATTTGACTTGAAAATTTTGTTGTCAACTTTTTCTTGCTCTTCTATTAATTTCAGATTTTTTATGTACCCCACTTGAGGCATCAAGATGGGGTTTGTATTCACATGAATCCTTTTTGTGCAGATTTGCGAAGGATGGTTTAATATATAACTTGCCCATGCTAACAGTTATACCAATTGTAAAAATTTAAAAGCGCAATATTTGCAGAGGTACCATCGTAATTATGGATATCGATGCTTATTTTTGAAATTTAATAGCAATTTATAGTAGTAGAACTTTAGGTTTGTAGTTTGTAGATACATGCACAGTTTCATGTACTATGAAGAGTTCACCATACAATCTGTAATATGCCATGGCTTCAGTATACATCAACTGTAAGGCACTGAGGCTCATGATGTTGGTGAGTTTTGAACTAGGATGTAGTATTTTTGACACTAGATTAGCCATTCGCCTAGAGTTGCCATAGGTTTTACTTCTGGCTACACGCCTACACCCTACACTCATCTGAACAAGGTGCTAAGATGACAGCTACATCTTACTCGTAAGAGTCTAGGTGTTGATTAATCCCTTTTGTTATCCTTTGATATAGATTATATTTGCGTTTGATGGGATTACGATCTTATCTTTGTCTTTGGATGTATGGTTCAGTTTTATGGTTTGTATAATTTATGGGGTTGTTAGGAATATCAAATTTGTTCTACTTTTGCCTGTTAATTTATATTGATTTAACCTGTGGCATCTAGGAATGCTATTTCTATCTTATTTCTGCCTTTAAAGCAGGTTGGAGTAATTTTTGAGCAGCTGGCGCGGTAAAAATGCATTATTTTTATGGTATGACAGGAAGCATTTTAGAGGGCCCTTGTAGCGATGCAAGTAATTTGACTAGAGCTATATGTCCCACGCTTTAATACTTAATTTGCCTTTCATCACGCTGCATTGTTTCATTAGATGCATTATGTTATTTGATTACTGCTTTTGGGGATCATCTGCATGCATAATTCAATTTCATTTACCTGATTTACTGCTGTTAAATATCATCTGCACGAGTATTGCATATTTTTATTTACTTAATATTCTGTTCTGAGATTCATCTGCATGGGTAATTTCCATTACTAGATT
This sequence comes from Gossypium arboreum, assembly GCF_025698485.1. Classification (NCBI taxonomy): domain Eukaryota; kingdom Viridiplantae; phylum Streptophyta; class Magnoliopsida; order Malvales; family Malvaceae; genus Gossypium; species Gossypium arboreum. The sequence continues at coordinate 138,124,112 of NC_069075.1, forward strand.
TGCTGCCCATGTTGTTCTTAGATGTTTGTTCCATGTGCAAGTCAAAGTTTCCCTCTTTTTTTTTTTCAGATTTTTTTTTTGCACTTTTTCGTTTGTAATCAAGGTATAGATATCATCGGATTGATGTATATCTTATTTATTGTTACTGCTGTGTTCTTGCTGTTGTTTTTGTATTTTCTTATCTTCTTTACTGTGTAATAGAGATCTGGAGCTATAACCTCTTTTAGGTTCTTGAGTAGATGCTAGGTTATGTTGTGTTTACAAAGAGTGGCCCTTGCTAGGTCAGCATCTCTGTGGTAATCCCTAGGCATTATGGTTGGTAGCAATTAGTATATAGATATCTCCAATTTCCTCTTTATCATCTTTTTGCAAGTATTCCATGCATTAGCCACTCAGCATGAATGTGTTCCCCTTTCCGTTTTCTGTAGCACAGCATTTTCATTTCTACCGTTTGGTTTTCAATGTTACCCAAGGGATCCATGTTGTATCATATTTGTGTGTCATTGCATCGAGTCATACTTCTAAGCTTATAAATGGAGTGCTTAATGCTTCTATCTTCTCTTCTCATCATTCTAAGTGATCCGTGAGATTTTCATGGTGTTGCCATATCGCCATATTTTCATTAGCTAACTGTGCTTTAGGCTTGTTCCAAGTAATCCTCATCCTGATTACTTAATCACATCATTGTGAGCTGTGTGATAGTCTTTTGTGCTTTACATTCTGTCATTTTATAGTTCTCATATGGTTTTCTTTCTCATCTTTTTTTTTTTTTTTTTGCAAAAATTTCATGCATTACCTACTATCTGTGAATTTTTTTACCCATTTTTTAACGGGTATTTGAGGGCAGTAAATTGGGGCTTGAATTTTGTATGGGAAATAAGGTTAATTTAGGATGAGATTAACAGTTCTGATCTATACCTTTTATCTTTTTTCCCCCTTCTTTTGACATGGAATTCAAAAAGTTCCTTCTAACTCACTGGTTGCATTTATGGGTCTACCTCTTTCATGGTTCTGTTTAATGTTGCAAATTTTAATGCATTACCTGTGCTCTGTGAATTTTTGTTTTCCATTTTGTTATTTATGTAGTGGGAAATTTGAGGAAAGTGAATTGGGGCTTCCCATACTGAAAGGGGACATACATGATCAATCAACGGCCGATTTTTCTTTTTATGACAGTTCTTTTTCCCTTTCTTTTCTTCCTCTTTGTATGGGATTCACAACATTTATTGCTGGTAAAATGTGGTTACATGGTCTTAGAAATATGTTACTAGTAATTCATTTTGAAATTAATGTGCACAAGAAGATTAATGCTTGTTTGTCTTTCCTATTAACTACCAATTTCTTTTTTATCCATACTCTTGATCATGGCATTGGGCCGTACTTCTTGTTGCACGGATGTTGGAAGGCTGAATTGTGGCTATAAATTGTTTGGGTCATCCCATTGAGTGGTGAAGCTAGTTATCGAGTCTTTAATTAACAGTAACATTACTATCTGTCGGTGAAAGGATTATGTGGAAGAGTATGGTCTTGTACACATGCACACTAATTTAAGATTTTAGTTTCAATTATCTAGGTGATGGATATTTTTATCTGCTTTCATGCTTGAAAGAATGCTGATATTAGTTATGGTATTGTGTTTAATTTATTTTTTATAATGCAGCTGAGGAATCTGTTGTGGGCTACATCAAAGCAAGATGTGTACCTCATGCAAAACTACTCGGTAATGCATTGGTCATCACTGCTACGCAAGGGCAAAGAAGTGCTAAATGTGGCTAAGCCAATTGTTCCCAACCTGGTTAGTGAATATGGCCATGATTAATTTAATTTGACTTCTGCTGCTTTGTTTGAAGAGCAGTTGAGATAAACTTTGTATTTTGATATGTTTGTAGAAACGACAATCTCAGCAACTCTCTAGGGTGCAGATTAGCACTATGACAGTTAAAGAAAATTTAATGGTGGCCGGTGGTTTCCAGGGGGAGCTTATTTGCAAGGTATCTGTTTTCCTTGTTTGACAAATGTTTATGGGATAAAATATTATGTTTGCAATTTCGCTCATGTTGTTGAGTATTTTTCTGCTTGGGCAGTATATAAATCAACCGGGAGTGGCATTCTCCACAAAAGTAACCACTGATGATAATGCGATCACTAATGCGGTGGATGTGTACCTCAATCCTAGGTAAGAAATATTTTGATCCTTTTTTAGCAGTCTAACAAAGAGAAATATTTTGGTTATCTTGAGCAATATATTACTTTGACTACATTTTAAAAGAAAACTGAATCTTCTTTATTTCTGCAGTGGTGCAATGAGAGTTATGGCTGCAAATAACGATGCTCAAATCAGAGTTTTTGATGCTGAAACTTTTTCAACCCTCAACCGGTTCTCATTCGACTGGTCTGTAAATGTAAGTGCTAGTCTTCAAATCCTTGCTGTAGATTTCCATTTTTTCGGGTGTTTTTCTTACTTTTATGGTTGTCTTATCTTAACAGAATACCTCTGTTAGTCCAGACGGGAAGCTGCTTGCAATCCTCGGAGACAGTACCGACTGCCTAATTGTCGATGCTCAGTCTGGCAAAGTATGCCACTCTTGCTGGACATCCAAATAAATGGTGCATTTTGAGGTTTAAATCTTTTTTATGTCTAATTTATTTTGTACAATGCTGCAGGTCACTGACACCTTAGAAGGACATTTGGACTATTCTTTTGCTTCAGCTTGGCACCCTGATGGGAACATTCTTGCTACTGGGAATCAGGACACAACTTGCAGATTGTGGGACGTAAGAAAACCATCCCAGTCCCTAGCTGTATTGAAGGGAAGAATGGGAGCAATTAGAGCTCTCAAGTTCACATCAGATGGTCGATTTCTTGCCATGGCTGAGCCAGCTGACTTCGTTCATGTCTTCGACACCAAGTCTGGGTATGTGAAGTGCCAGGAAATTGACTTTTTTGGTGAGGTTGCTGGAATATCCTTTAGCCCAGATACAGAATCGCTCTTCGTTGGTGTTGCTGATCGCACTTATGGCAGCTTGTTAGAGTTCAACCGCAGGCGACATAACCAGTATTTGTATTCCATCTTGTAAAACCTAAAGTGAAGGCCAATATCTATAGAGACGAATGATTGTGAATATTGAAGGGATGGGTTAAAAATTGCCTGGGATGATTGGGTTCTATTATATAACTTTCCGGGCGAGAGTACAAATTTAGTGTTTGTTTAGGTTGTTTTTGTGGAGCTTCAATTTTTTTACTACCAAAAATGAATTCAAAATTTTGCTCATGTGTTGTTAGCAATCGTGTGCAAGGAAATGTTTATTGAGCAAAACCTTTGGCTGTGGCTATATTTAATTATCCATAGCTTATCTTGCCATTTTTAGATAATATTCTAGAAATTTAAAATAATATATATAATATTCCAAAATTTGAAACATATATTTAAAAAATAAATCCATAAAATTTTCCTTTTTATATTTTCTTCTCAACCTTTTTTTTTTTACTATTTTTCTTCCCAACAATTATCTCTGATCAAACTACATCAATATTCTAAAATTTGAATCCTCTCATGAATTTTTAGTATTTCATTTGGTTTGGTTCATTGGAAATCTAGAAATGCGAAAGAAAACGAAACAAATTGGGGGGAGAGATTAGAGATTTTATGATATTGTAGGTGGTGTTCAAATATTCGAATGAAAGTGATTGAATATTTTACTTGGAAGTATAATATTAAGAAGAAGAGAACGAGAAGAAGAAAAATAAGTTGAGAAAATTAACTTACAAATTTATTTCTTAAATGAAGATAGGACGTATTATTTTAATTTATTATTACACCATTAATAGTTTAATGTTAAAATGTCATAAATTAATGATATTAATAATTATATAGTAATTATTTACAATTCGATGGTCAAAATGTAATATAGACCATACAATGAAATCTCAAAATAATAGATGATAAAATAGAAGTTCTAAAGCAACAAACAATCTATGAAGATGGAAACGAAAGAAGAGGTAGTGTTGTTAGGTCTTTGTCAAAGAGTCGTGGTAAAACCGCGTTCCAATTTCTTCATTTGACCCACAGCTTCATGGATTGTTGCCACTGCCATTAGCTCAAAAATATCCTGAAAATGACCCTTTATTTTATCTGCTATTGGCCTACTCGTTTGCTACTATCTGAGGCACCTTTTCATCACCTCATGGTTATTGATATGGACGAATGGCAAACGATTATATTTGATAAATACATATTTTATTTTATTTTATTTTTCCTTTCAAAATCGACAAAAGTATTATGAAAGCATTTGTAATGGAAGTTAGATTATATTTTGCTCTCTTTATTAAAAAACAATAGATAGATTAATTATTGTACATTAGATCAAAAGACAAATCAATCTTTTTATTAAAAATTCCATCCGTTTTTATTGTTAAAAGTTAGTCCATAAACGTCAACATGACGTACACATGACACACCACGTGCCACTATTTGATTATTCCGTCAAGCACATCAGCTTTTAACAATACAAATAAATAATTTTTTAATAAAAAAATTAATTTACTCTTTCATCTATTTCTAATATAATTCCTTTATAATACTTTAAACTCACAATAGGTTAAGAAAGTAAGACAAGAACAATTTCTAGTTTGTTCACCAACGTTTAGTGTTATTAATGCATGCTTATCAACAAATTAATTGGGCTGTGGACAACCTTATCTTAAATTATGGTAATTAATGTGACACCAAATAAACCAATTAGCCCATGATAAGATTAAATTTTAGTTTTAGGTTAAAGAAAACCATTTATTTGTGAGTCTGAATGATTTTTCTCACTTTAGCATGCAACTTGGAGCCACTATGCTTTTGTTCAACTTCTATATTCTTTTAAGGCCTATATGATATACCTCAATCTGATATCAAATTTAGAAAAATAATTAATACTTTTAACCGATAACAATGTGACTCATGACATTATTTTATCAACATGGAATAGTAAAAAAATTAATAAAAATTGGGCAACCTACCTTTTTAGTCATTCAATTTTAATTCAACTATGAAAATATTCAATTTAATCACTAGGAAATTGACTTTTTTAGTCATTCTGCAGTTTAATATTCAACGGCTTATGGCATGGCTTTGTTTTATAATTTTATGTTTTATTTCTCTTTTCCCTCACGACCAAAAGTATTCTCTTCTCCCTTAAAAGACTTTATCTTTAAACTGAAACCCTACCTTCCTTTTTGTCTGGTTTCTGACGGGTTTTGTTGGTTTCGTTAATTTTCTAGGTTTGGGTTTAGCAAGAATAGCAATGGGTGTTGGTTTAGGAAAGTTTAGGGGTTGTTGGCTTTCGCGAAAGTGATGGTGTGCGATGGTTAAAGTATAAGAATAGTCATCTAATTATGCACTTCATTTTATTTTGGTTACTCAATTATTTATTTTTTTAACTGATTTACTTTAACTTTTTAAAATTAAATATTTTAGTCACTTTTCTATTAATTGTTATTAGTTAAATGGAGGAACAAAAAGTTAATGTGGGCTTTTTTTATTGGCCTAATAACAAAATTTAGTTTTTCAATATTTACGCATTCTATCAATTTAATCCTGAATCTAGAAAATCTAACAAATTTTATCAAGAAACAACTGCACCGTATCTCACTTTTGACCCTCTCTCATTCTCGACCCTCTCGTCAACCACCATACACGATGCATCACCATCTTTGACTCACCCTCACCATCATCACTTCCTCTTCTCTCAACACCCAACAAACACCAAGGCTTCCCTCATCTTACCACCCTTCCTTCAACTCAAAACTAGAAGCCAAATTCTATTGAAACAATACTAGCCTCACGAATTCACTATTTCAATCCTTTGCCCTACACTATCACCATCACCATTTTCTCCTCACCTCTTACCAACCATCTATCTGAGACTTACCATGCACCAAACCTCACCCATTTACCGTCATTTAAATGTTTTGATATCCATAGAACTAACTAAAAATTTGACTAAAGCAAGTGCACCTATCAATTAATAGTATAGCTACAGTGAGCAAAGATATCGCTCCCACGAAAACTAAAAGTACTAATAATTATTGTCTTTCTATTATTTAATCGAATAATTCTAGTAATTGATTTAAAAACAAAAACTAACTAATTTAATTAACTAACGAACATGACAAAGAACAAATCTTGAAAATAATTGAGTAACAATTAATAACCAAAACCCAGGAAAGAATTTACATAGATTTTATCTGTCATTATCAATCTAAATTACACAATTTCTTTACTGAGTAACTTGATCCATAGAAATCTCTAAATTATGCAAATATCTCTTTCGAGCAAAAGAGAAACTGACTTTAAGTTGATTAATTAAAATTTCTTTCTAATTAAAACCCCTATTATCGCATTAACTCATGTCGAAACCTTTTTTGAAATCTACTTCTATTTTAAAACGAAAATGGAGTCGCCACCAATCCTTGTTATTTAGGTGTGACTAGATCACCTCTATAATAGGCCCATTTCGCCCGGGCCCATAACAAAAACCAAAAAACAAAATAAATAAATAAATAAATAGAAAACAAATGTTAATAATCTAAGTCCCTTTTGTTACAACAAAGCCCAAACCAAAATAAACCCAACATCCGACCCAAACATTAAATTCAAATCACCAACCCAATACCCAAATTAATATCCTAGCCCAAAACACAAATCAAATTATAATGGCTCAATGAAAAAACCAGCTAGGGCCCGAAAGTTTAATATTTTCAGAACCCTAGGGTTCTCTTTTCCCCTTGTGCCGCTGCTGCCTTCGTGCCAGCTTTCATGCGCGCCATTACCTCAGTCACGCGCACCACGCTTCATGCCCACGAACGGCTTCTCCACGCCATGCACACCAGCAACAGATTAACAAACAAAGGAGCAGTGGACAGCAAATAACAGCAATTGACAGTAATGAAATTGTATTTTAATTTGTATTTTCTTCTTTTATTTATTTTATTTTTTGGGCTATAAAACTGAATGAAAATGTTGTAAATAGGGGCTTCTTTTCCCATAAATATACATGCATATTGAAAAAAAACAGACAAAAATCGAAAAGGTGATTCATTCATCAACTTTGGCCTTTATTTTTTCGTTTTTATTTCTTTCTTATTGGTGAATCTGTTATGCAAATATAAAAACGAGGAGGAGAGTTTGCTTACCAGTCATTCGGCGTCGATCCAATCAGCATTTGCTCCTCCGATCCAAAGGCTAACGAATCCCTAGGAATCCGGTTAGAGCCATGACGGAGAGGGGAGGCCTACTTGGCGCCGTCGAGGTCTGCGTGGGGGATTAAGAGATTTTAAAAATAATTTAGGGTTTTTTTTTTAGAAAATGATCTGCTGAATGATTTTTAGGAAATGTTTTGGCTTTTATATGTGCTAAAAAACGGCGTCGTTTTAAGCTGTGGGAATTGGTGTTGAAACGGCGTCGTTTCATGACGCAACCCGATAACCTGACCCAGATGCGGCTAGAGCCGCGTGTTTTGGGTCTTTGAGGATTATTTGCGTGATCAGTCCCTCCCCTCATGCATTGATCTTTAATTCGGCCTTGATTCTGTTTATCTTTTTTTACATTTTCCCTGAGATTCGCGCATGGTTACAATTTAATCCTTGTTTAAACGCTGTGCTTTGAGATCTGGAGTATTTCTAGTTTTGATCCCTGCATATTCGCGCGCATTGCGCTTTAGTCTTTTGCGATTTCAATGGCTTAATTTATTAATTATCCCTTTCATTTTAACTTTATTTTAATTGAGTTTTTTTATTTTTGTATAATTCATTATTATTTTTAAAATCCACTGAGCATTCATTTTTAATTCTTGTTTATTTTTTTGTATTTTAGCTACTTTGATAATTTTATTTTGTTTTTTAAATCATTATTGTAAAATTTTTTATATCGATTATTTTAATATTTTGTATAATATTTCTCATAAATGTTCTTATATTATTATTATTATTATTATTATTATTATTATTATTATTATTATTATATAGTTCATAATAAAATTAATTTTGTTCCATGTATATTATTAATCTTATATTATTTTATACATATAACTTCTTTTAAATTTATTCCTATATTTTATTATATATCTTTACTATTTAAAGGAAGATCCTACATCTCTAATGTATTATTTTAAATTATTATTATGTATATGTATATATTGTTACGTATGTTCGATTTATATATACATCATTTAATCCATATTATTTTATATGTATACTTTCCTTTGAATCTATTTGTGTACATAATTAGGTTTTTGAAATATATTATATATACAATTTATGATAAAATTAATTTAATCTTATAATTATTGATTTCATGCTATTTTTTACAAATAATTGCTTTCAAATATATTTATGTACACGTATGTTTTTGTAAATCTATTATGTATATAATTTATTTCTTAGGATTATATCTTCTTATGTATTTTACTATATCCATTCATATTTTATATATTATTTAAATTCTCTTTTATTGTGTGTATTGTTATTTTAAATAAATGTTTTTACAATTTGCATGTCATTTGATTCAAAGGTCTTCATTCTACAATATTCATTTTAATGCCAAGTTTTTTATATATAAATTCAACAATTCATCAATTATATAAATTACGTGTTCATTAGTTCGTCATTATTTTAAAATTGTCTTATACCATATTGCCTTCTAATTTCCACTTTGTTTTGTACAAGTTTTGTTGATTGTTTTATATTGTGCCAAATCTATTGTTGATGTATATCATTTAGTCATTGTTTTATTCATTATATTAATTGTTCTCCATCCATGATTAAGAATTTGATTACATTTTACTTAGAATAGTTGTACATAATTGTTAGATTTATTAATTGTGGTTTATTGTACTATATTATTTCATGTTCATTAATCCTTTTCTATTCAAATGTTTCGTCACAATGCATGAAATATTCCATCTATTTTAAAACAAATGAATGTGTTTTGAGCGAATTTTCAATTTTCCTTATTATTCAAAAATTCTGAAATAAGGCAATATCCGATATTTGGGAATTCGGGAATTCGTGCCCTACCGTGCTTGGTATGATTTTTCGGTGAACTAAATATTTGGATATCCTTTTATAATTTTAGTATGCAAGTTTTTGAAAGTCAAAAATCAATCGTATTTTTGAAGGTATAAATGATCGTATCCAATCGTGCTGGGTATGATGCTGCATATTTTTGAAACGAAAGAATTTTGACAGTTAACTTGAACTATTCACACATTTTAAAGAATCATGCTTTGAAAGATCTTTTTTTTAAATCTTTGATATAAGGATAGCATCGAATCAATTTGGTACCACTTTTTGGACGTAATGAGGGTGCTCACCATTCCTCATGCGTAACCGACTCCCGAACCCATTTTTTTAAATTTTATGTGAACCAAAATTGTTTAAAGTGGAACAAAACATTTTAGTAGGTGACCCAATCACACCTAAGCAAAGAGATTGGTGGCGACTCCACATGTTGTTTAAAAGTCGATTTCTGTTTTTTACTTTCAAATAAAAAAATGGTTTCAACAGCCTCAAAACTTGGTCATTTTAATAAATTGTTAGATTCATTAAAACGATACTTTTTGGTGTACAAAATCCATGAAATGGGTTCGGGAGTTGGTTATGTATGAAGAAGGGTTAGCATCCTCATAACGCCCAAAATTGGTACCTAGTTAATTACTTAAAGTCTTGATGTTGAAAATTAAAAATTCCGAGAGAATTGAAAAGTAAGATCCTTCCTTGCATGGTGTTATTTGATGGTATAAAAAAATCCGATCTAAATTGAATTTTTAATGAGGAGGCATTCTCATTTTGAGTTGACCAAGACAAAAAAATCATGTTTCGTAAGTTGGTGCACAAAATCTCGAATTCTCGAAAATAATAACGCTCACCATTTAATTATTGCCCAAATCTTATATTTTTAATTATTATTATTCATTTTATTTTTTTAATAATAATAATAATAGACATTCAATTATTTTGGTTCAAAGAGAAAATCGTACTCCGTAAGTTAGGGACACAATTTCTCAAATCCTCAAAATAAAGAATATCGCCTTGGTTCAAATTGCTAAATAGACAATGTGTGAAAATGAAACTTCTAATATGACATGCTATGGACTTATTCGAACATAAAACATTACATAAGATACACGAACATGTTTAAATTTTTTATATGATGTCATAAGGCGAAATATAAATAACAAAGATTAAAAGTGAAAGGAATTAAAAAGAAATAAACATCTTGAATGAAATAAATAAAGGACTCAATTGAAATTTAAACGAAATTTAAAGGAAAATTAAAAAATAAAGACTAAAAGAAAATAATTGGGAAATTTAAGGGTAAAATTATAAAATCCGTAATTTAAAGAGAAAAATAAATAAATAAATAAAATTTAAGCATGTTGGAATTTAAATAATAGAAAATAAAGGACCAAATCTAAAAATAAAAACTAAATTGAAACCCAAAAAAATTGAAGTCCGAATTGCAAGAAAACAAAAAAAAAGAAAAAAATGAATAAAGGATTAAATTAAAATAACATCAAAATGTTCAAGGACCCAGGATGTTATTCTTCCCCAGCCAGCACACGTGTCATTCCCAAAAGGAGTCAACAGTTGGAGGACTATGTAATAACCCAAATTTACCCGGGCCCATAAATAAAAAATAATAAATAAAATAAAAGTTTTATAGTCCATTTACAAAACCCAAAAAAATTGTTAAGCCCGTTTACATAGCCCAAAGGACCCGATAGCCCAAACCCGGTTACACTTGTAGCCTAACTGGTTAAACCCAAATACCTAAAACTACCCAACAACCCGGTTACACACAACAACCCAAATGCCCAAACGAAGGTCCAAACTAGCAAGGCCTAATGCCTAAACCAAATCTGGAAACCTTAGGGTTTCCAGAAACTTCGCGCTATAAGTACCCCAAGCGTCACGCCTTTTCATCTCGCACCGTTTCAGTGGGCTTTATCGGCACCGTGACTCTAGCTCCGAATCGCGCGATAATCGGCACACAAATCAATGCCAGAGCACTCACCACCATGATATCCTCGCGAGCACCTACAAAAAAAGGAAAGAACCACAGCAAAAAGAGAAACAAACATGGAAAGAAATCTTTGATTTCTTTCCCCAAAATATAATAATTTGCAGAAAGGCTATAAAAACCCTTTTCTAATATGTAAACATTACGGTTTTTTTAAGCACACATATATAATAAAATACAGCAGTTTATCGAAGAACAAAGGTGATTCATTTTTTGCTCTTTGTCTTTTGTCATGAATATATGTATATGAAAAGCTAAAACAAATAAAAAGAGGATTACCTCTCAATTTGCTGAGAAAGGCAAAGTTTTAGGGTCCCGACCGCCGTACGTGACGGATTCAAGGGCGGCGCGTGGGCAAGTGAGAGCCCGATGACGGAGGCACGACGGCGTTCCGAGGGCCTGCCCTCAATCCTCTTTCAAAGGGTTTTTTTAGTTTTTTTTTTAAAGAACAGATTTAAAATGGTTTCAGGGCTAAAATTTGGCTTATATAGCCTCTTATGTACGGCGTCGTTTTGGCTTAATTCAATAAGCACTAAAACGGCATCGTTTCAATAGATGATCCGCGCGTTGACCCGATGACCTGGGGAGGATCCGCTTATTTTTGATAAATGGGCAAATTGCCCAATCGATCCTTCCGTTATTTTAAATTTATAATTTCATTTTATTTTTATGTTAAATTGGCCCTAACCTTTTATATCTAATTCAATTTAGTCCCAATGGCCATTAAAACCTACTCTGGAGAACGACGTCGTTTTTGGGGATTAGGGCTAATTGCCCAGTGAGTCCCTCATTTTTAATACGCATTCCAATTAAGCCCAAAATTTTCATTTATTTGAAATTAGCCTTAATTTTAATTAAATTCAATTTTAGTCCTTTTTTATATATATTTAATTTATTTTAAAATACTATATGTATTATCTATTTTATAAACATTAGTTATATAAAAATAACATATATTATTTTATTTTATTATATGTGTTTCTTATAAATTTTATTATATATATTTTTTACTTTATAATTCATTTTATTATATTTATATATGTAAATTATTATATATATTATATCATTTTTATTATTTATTATTTTATTTTATATCATTTTATTATTAACTATTTATTATGTATAATTTAAAATTTTATAAATTATTGTTGAAAATTACACTTTTATACATTATTATTTAAAAATCTAATATGTAATATTTTTAAATTTAATGTGAAATTTTGTTCTCATGTAATATATTAATACTTTTTATAAATATATACTAAATGTATATTAAATCATACAATACATTTATATATATTAACCATTGTCTAAATTTTCTCGTAAATTGTTTGTTATTATTATATTATTTATCGTTTTTATACATTTGCATGGAATATTGTTGCACATATACATATTATGTAGTTATATAGTTATATTTATTATTTGTCACATTGTATCTTTCATGGAATGATAATGTATGCACATTTTAATGATTATATATGCATGAAATACTAATGTATTATATGAGTTATGTTATTATTTATCATCTTTTATACCATATTCGCATAAAATGATAAAGCATGTATTATGTAGCTAGGTTTATTTAGTATTAATTTCTTGTAATATGTAAAATACATCATTATTTTCAAAAAAATCATATCTCATTTAATCCAAAAGGAATTTTAAAAAAGTGAGGCAATGCTTTTGGTATTTAGGAATTCGGGAAGTAGTGCCCAACATGCTGGGTTGCGATTTCCCGTTTGTCTAAATGTCTAAAAATATCATTTTAAACGAGTTTCACAAATTACAAGATGATTTCGGTTGCGAAAGTTTAAAGATATTATGTCCAATCATGCTGGATATGATGTTTGTACTCTTTTGAAGCGAAGGAATCTTGATTTCTTTTTTCAAATTATTATTAAAAAAAAAAGATTTTATTTCTAAATTCTTTCAATCTTTTGACATTAAAGACAAAAAATTATTCAATTTGGTACCAATTTTTTGGGCATTACGAGGGTGCTAACCCTTCCTCGTACGTAATCGACTCCCGAACTCGTTTCCTTGATTTCGTAGACCAAAACAAATGATTTCAAAACAAAAATTAGTTTGAAGGTGGTTCAATCACACTTAAACTGATTGGTGGCGACTCCCATTTTCATTTTTTAAAGCTGAACCTCGTTTTTCAAACCCCGTTAATAAAAGGGTTTCGACAGCTTAGCGACTTCACTGGGGACAATAAGAGAGTCAAGCCAAAAATTGATAACTTTCTATCTTAATGCTAAAATTTGAAAGGATTTAAAGATAAAGATCCCTTTTCATGTGTTCGCAACATATGTTTGTTATATTATTTGTACACATTGCATTTGCATGACCGTTGGTCACACCTTTAAGTGGGAGTAAGAAACTAAGTTTTCGTGAGGTTTTCACCTCTGTATGAGCTAGTGGATTACTTTCAGGATACTATACCTATGTCTTCGTGAGATTTTCATCTCCGCATGGCCATAGGGAAATGTGACCCCCTGAACTGAACTTAGTCTATATGAGCCTATAATGGGTGAGGACCGAGGAATCTGCTGATTCAGGTACCCTCGCTTTAGAACTGAAACTCATATAGTGAACTTTAAGTGCTTACCCTAGGGATTATGGTGATAACTTTTAGTAAACTTCCCTTATGAGTGTTTGTTTGTTATACTTTTATATGATACTAATTTATTTTGTTTTGCTATCATTGCATGTCATTGCATTCAAAGGTATCGATTCACGGTTCGATTTCTGGGTTAGAAAGTTTTGTAATGGGGAACGAATATCTTGATAAAGTGGAGGACAATGCCTCTGTCTGTACCTAGTCAAAGAAAATCCAATTAGAGAAAGGAGATAGTGTCATTGAGGGGCATACATAAGAGTTATGGGACTTCACCCGTATTAATTCGACGCAGAATGAGTTTTAGGAGTTGAGAGACATTTGGGCCCAATGGGATGACGAGGCTAAGCAGCTTTTCTATCAGAATTATGGAGACCTTCCCTATTTGCTAGACGTTAAAGTAGATAGGCACTTGTTTCGAGCTATGGTACAGTTCTAGAACCCTGCTTATAGTTGCTTTACATTTGGTGATGTTGATCTTGCACCTACTTTGGAGGAGTATACGACTTTACTGCGTTGCCCGAGGATTCAGGGTTACAAGGCTTATGTTAGACCTGCTAGCCTTCCAACTTTTGTGAAGAAGCTGGTGATGATTACTGGGATGAGTGAGTAGTGGGCTGTAGCTCGTGTGCAGCAAAAGGGTGATAGTAAGTGCGTTCCATGGGCCGTTTTGAGAGATTTGATATCGATACATCCAGATGTAAAGAAAAGGGTCGATGTCCTAGCTTTGAGTATTTACGGCATGGTGATTTTTCCGAAGGCATTGGGGCACATAGATGAGGCAGTCGCGGATTTGTTCGATCGCATTGGTAAGCAGAATACACCGATACCAACAATCTTAGCTGAGACATTTAGATTTTTGAGTGCATGTCGGAGGGTCGGCGAGGGAAGATTTATTGGATGTGTGCAATTGTTGCTAGTCTGGTTCCATAGCCACTTCTGGAAGCTTGATAAGGTTCCTTGCCAAGTATTCTTTAAGGGTTATTCTCCCTTAAAGGAAGCAGTAGACATGCCTAAGAGAGATGACATTTCAGAGGAGAGGTGGATAGACATTCTTCAGAATCTTCGAGAGCAAGATGTTATGTGGAAGGCTCCTTGGTTGGTTCCTAGTGAAGTCCTTTACCGCTGTGTCAGTTTTGATTGGGCTCCTCTGCCCGGAATTTGGAGAGTAGTTGGATATGCACCATTGCTTGTTCTAAGGCAATATCGGGCGAGGCAGTTTATACCGGCTACACAGGGTTTGGCTCAAAGTGATTTCTCTTATAAAGGAGATTACTATAAGAAGAGGATGCGAGAGATTTTTGAGGCTTGGAAGAAGCCTTTCTGTATGAATATCTTGACCGAAGGCTCAACGTCAACCCTTGAGTATAAAGGATGGTTTACTAGAAGAGTCAACGATAATGTCCCTAAATTGATTTTGGGAATGGCTCGATCATTAGAGGAGAGCTTACGAGTGATTCCATCAGAGTTGGAGGTTATGGAGTAAGAGTTTGAGAAAAAGAATTCAGAGCTTGAAAAGAGGATTGAGAAGCTCGAAGAGGAGAAAATGTGTTTAAGTCTCGATGTCGATGTTCAAAAGATGGAGGTCGAGAAGGTGAAAAAGGAAAAGAAAAAGATCGAGATGATTTAAAGACGCACTACAAGAAGGCCCAGGTAACGTTAAAAAGGGTCGGATTAGTGAGATCTTCAGAGCAGTGGCAGCAAGAGATTCGAGAAGAAAGAGCCAAAGCCAAGTATTGGGAGAAAAAGTTCCAAGAGATGCAGTCGCGTAATCAGGCCCTAAAGAAGGAAAATCAAGGATTAAAAACTAAGGTGGCTGAACTTGGACGATCTCTTCACCGAGGTCGTAACTCTGCGATTGAGTTAAAGGAAAGCTTAAATAAAATTGAGGAAATGAAGCGCAATATTGGAGGGTTGGAAGCAGCACTACAGGATTGTGAGCTACCGATTGAGCAGCTCGAGGCAAGAGAAGAACAGTGGAAGGGAGAACTTTGCCATCTTCAAGATCAAGTTGGAAATAGGGATTATCCCATGGGAGAAGCCTTAGTTCAGATTCGAGATGTTGCTGAACACTTGCAGGATTTGGCGGTACAAGCTAGAATGCTGAGTATAATGTATGAGTCATCGTCAGACAGAGGACAAGAGTTAGCATTGTTATTAGATAGGGTTAAGATTCTAGGCCTACGGGCGAAAGCGTATTTGTAATCCGTTTTATGAAAAGATTCTTGTTCCTTAAATAACGTTTTTTAAAATGAAACTGAACCAGAATCGATATTTTTTGCATTCATGCATTTGCATCTCATCACATCATATGCATTCAAGTTTATAGAAAGACCCTAATTAGTTAAAATTATTAGGGAGAAAGAGAGTAAGAGAAAGAAAATCTGAAAGCAACACATCCCTACGGTACACGCGCTAAGTCAAAGAATATGAACCAAAGATTTGAACAGCTACAGAAGGATATGCAGGACCAATTGTAAGAGCAATTGGCAAAAATGCAAAACGACATGAGGGAGCAAATGTTGAAGGCTCAAAGGAATATGATGGCTGAGATGGCTCAACTACTGAGGGTCACTGATAAGGGAAAGACTCCCATGACAATTACTGGCGAGGATGGTAAGGATCATCCTCCAGGTTTCACCCCACCCCATGTGCCTACACTAACCGAGGCACTTCCTAGGAGGCCGTCTATCACTATAAGGCCTCAATAAGGGTCGGTCGATGCTGGGATCCCTATAAATTTCACAACTGGTTCATGATTTAATTTGGGCAACAATCCCGTAAATCCTGTCATTCTTAAATTAGACATGGCTGAAAAAGAGGATTTTAGAACTGAGGCTGCAAGACAGTTAGAAGAATGCTGCAAATGGTTGGAGGAAAAATTCAAAGTTTTAGAGAATACTGATGGGCATCATAGAGTTGATGCCAAAGATCTAAGCTTGGTCCCAGACTTGGTGCTTCTTCACAAATTCAAGATGCCAGAATTTGAGAAGTACAATGGGACTACTTGCCCAGAAGCCCACATTAAAATGTTCTGTAGGAGGATGACTGGGTACGTGAATAATGATCAACTGTTGATCCACTGTTTTCAAGATAGTTTAATTGGAGCAGCAGCCAAGTGGTATAATCAACTGAGCTGGGCCAGAATATGTTCATGGTGGGATCTTGCACAGGCCTTCATGCAGCAGTACAATCATGTGACTGACATGACTCCGGATAGGATCACGCTACAAAACATGGAGAAAAAGCCTAATGAAAATTTTAGGCAATATGCACAGAGATAGAGAGAGGTGGCAATACAAGTTCAACCACCGTTGTTGGAAAAGGAGACTACCATGTTGTTCATCAATACTCTAAAGGCTCTATTCATCACTCACATAATTGGAAGCACCACTAAAAGCTTCGCGGATATAGTCATGGCGGGAGAGATGATCGAGAATGCCATAAGAGCTGGCAAAATCGAGGGGGAAGCGACCAAAAGATCAGCTCTAAAGAGAAAGGATAGTGAAGTGAATAACACAAGCACCTTCAACACGAAGGCAATCACAGTTGGTCAACCTAAAACAGCTACGGTTGAGCAACAGAGTTCTCAAAGGCAGGAATCAGGTACAAGGCAGAATTCTGAAAGGATGCAGTTCACACCTATCCCCGTGACATATCGTGAACTTTATCAAAGCTTATACAATGCACATGCTATTTCTCCTTTTTACTTGAAACCACTACAGCCCCCATATCCCAAATGGTATGATGCAAACGCCAGATGCGAATATCATGCTGGAATACCGGGGCATTCGATCAAAAATTGTATCGATTTTAAGAAGACCGTAGAGAGGCTCATTAAGATGGGGGTAGTGAAGTTCGACAATACCCCTAATACTGAAAACTCGTTGCTAAATCATAGTGATCAAGGAGTGAATGCCATTATCGAAGCCAGTGAGAGAAGAATGAAGGAAGATGTTGCTGAGGTGAAGATGCATATAAAGGTGATTTGGGAGGAGATGATGAAGAGAGGTATGTTAACCTCTAAAAACGAGAGAAGAGAAATAAGGAACTATGATGAGTTCCATGAGAAAGAAGGACATGAAGTTCAAGATTGTGAAGAATTCAAGGCCTTGGTGCAAGGTTTTATAGACAACAAAGAACTACAAATTTTTGAATGTAGCTCTTGTGAAAAACAAGTATGTGTGCTGGAGGATAAACAGAAAGGAGCTAGCCGGCCAAGGATTATTATTTCCCTGCTGAGGAATAATGAAGTGTGGGAACAAACGGAGCCTAAGGTCATTATCCATAAGCCTACGCCTTTCCTTTATAAGGATAGCAAGAGGGTACCATGGAGCTATGACTGCAATGTGACAGTGCCGGAGGAGGAGAATATAGCCAGCACGTCTAAAGATGTACAAGTTGAGGGTTTCCATACACAGAGTGGGAAGCGGTATGATACGGTGGGCTTTAGAGAGGAGCCCACAAAAATAAAGAATATTAGTGCAGAGAAGGAGAAAGAGGCTAAAGTGCCTGTCAAGAAGCCAGTAAAGGAGGATGAGGCTAAGGAATTTCTAAAGTTCCTTAAGCATAGCGAGTATAGCGTGGTTGAGCAGTTGCGTAGGCAGTCGGCTCGCATATCAATATTGGCTCTACTTCTGAGTTCTGAGGTATATCAGGATGCATTTATGAAGGTGCTCAACGAAACATATGTCACTCATGACATATCCGTTAACAAGCTGAACCGGTTGGTGAATAAGATAAGTGCAGATAATTTCATCTACTTTAATGATGATGAAATCCCACCGGGGGGCAGAGGGTCAACTAAGGCTTTGCACATCACCATTCGATGCAAGGGGTACACACTCACAAGTGTGCTCGTCGATAATAGATCGGCCTTGAATGTTCTACCGTTGGCTACATTGAACAGATTACCCATTGACAGTTCTTACATGAAGACATGTCAAAATGTGGTAAGAGCCTTCGACGGTATAGAAAGGAATATGATGGGAAGAATTGACATTCCCTTAGAAATTGAGCCGAGTATATACGAAGTAGACTTCTTGGTGATGGATATCAAGCCTTCCTACAATTGTTTATTATGGAGGCCATGGATACACTCAGCAGGAGTGGTCCCCTCATCGTTACACTAGAAATTGAAGTTAGTGACGGATGGACGGTTAGTAACCATCAATGCGGAGAGCAAGACCCCTTATGTCGAGACGAATGAAGAGTCTATTGAGTGTTCCTTTCGCTCTTTAGAATTTGTGAATGCAACCTTCATTTCAGAAGGGAGCGAGCCACCGGTGCCAAAGATAGCAAGAACTACGAGGATGGCTCTATAAATGATGGTGGAAAAGGGAGTCTTACTAGGAATAGGGTTAGGAAAATACCTGCAATGAGGGACTCAAATCCCAGAACTGAAAGAGAAGAAAGATTACTTTGGTCTGGGCTTCAAGCCATACTATAAGCAAAGGAGGAAGGAAGTTGAGAAACGCCAAGAGGGAAGAAGGACGCACCTTAATGGAAGAGAAGTAGAGTGGGAGCCAATGACATTCCCTCCAATATCCCAAGCCTTTATATCAGGAGGGTTACTTATAGAAGAAAGTCATCAGATTAACGCTATACATGATGAAAGATTAGAATAAAGAAACCTTGAGGGCATTCGCCCTTGTGAACCGGGAAGCTCTCTGAACAATTGGACTGCGGAGAAACTTCCTATAGTCTTTAGGAATTTTTTAGAGTAATTCTTGGAACATTCTTGTTACTTTAGGGCCTAGGAGTAATAGGATTACATTTGTGGAATGGGCTTACGATCATCTATTATTTTTTAAATAAAACATAACTTTTATCAATTTGAACGAGTATTGTTTCATTTTTATCAACCAATATTCCGTTAAACTTTGGCAATTCTTATTCTTTCATTCATAGTACATAAATAATCATTCTTAAATTCATTCATTCTTTTTATATTCTTTATACTTCACAGGTCCCTAGATGTCAATGACATGAGCACTGATATTACAAATCCTGATTTCTCTTGCGAGCAAGACATGTGTTTAGAGGAATCTCAGGATTTTGAAGATGTCCAGGATTATGATGTGTTTCCGGATCTGTTGAGGATGGTAAAACAAATTACGCCCCATGAGAAAGAGGCAATAGAGAATGTAGCCCTAGAGAAAGGCAAAGAGGTGAAAATCGACAAGCATATTGCCAAGGACACAAGGCAATGACTGATTGAGTTACTATGTGAGTTCAAGGATATCTTCGCATGGTCCTATCAAGATATGCCAGGGTTAAATACCGATATTGTGGTACATCGTCTTCCAATAAGACAGGATTGTAAACCAATCTAACAGAAGTTGCGAAGAATGAGACCAGATATCATATTGAAGATAAAGGATGAAGTCAAGAAACAGTTCGATACAGGATTCTTACAAGAGGTAAAGTACTCTAAATGGGTAGCTAACATTGTACCAGTCCCTAAGAAGGATGGGAAGGTACGAATGTGCGTTGATTACAGAGATCTGAACAAAGCTAGCCCAAAAGATAATTTCCCTCTGCCACACATGGACACTTTGGTAGACAACACAGCGGGATATTCGTTGTTCTCCTTCATGGATGGTTTCTCGGGGTACAATCAGATCAAGATGCATCTGGAAGACATGGATAAAACCACTTTCATAACATTATGGGGCACCTTTTGTTACAAAGTAACGCCGTTTGGATTAAAGAATGCAAGGGCAACATACCAACGGGCTATAGTGAACTTATTCCATGATACGATGCACAAAGAAATTGAGGTGTATGTTGATGATATGATTGCCAAATCTCGAACGGAGGAGGAACATATTGAAGTTTTGAGGAAGCTGTTCCTGATATTACGGAAGTTTTAGTTAAAACTTAATTCAGCAAAGTGCACTTTTGGAGCTAGGTCGGGGAAATTACTAGGCTTTGTGGTCAGCGAAAAGGGAATAGAAGTTGACTCAGACAAAGTTAGAGCCATACGAGATTTGCCTCTACCACGTACTCAGAAGGAAGTTTGGGGTTTTCTTGGAAGGTTAAATTATATTGCTCGGTTTATTTCACAATTAACTGAAAAATATGATCCTATATTTCGCCTCCTTAGAAAACACAACCAAGGTACTTGGAATGAGGAATGTCAGAATGCTTTTGATAAAGTTAAGCAATACTTGTTAAATGCTCCAGTGTTATCTCCGCCTAGTCCAGATAGACCATTAATTTTGTACTTATCAGTGTTTAGTAATTCTATGGGATGTGGGCTTGGCCAACATGACGAGTCGGGAAGAAAAGAGAACGCGATATACTACCCCAGTAAGAAGTTCACAGAGTGTGAAATAAGATATTCGCCAATTGAGAAATTGTGTTGTGCTTTAATTTGGACGACTCGAAGGTTAAGACAGTACATGCTATATCATACTACTTGGCTTATTTCAAAACTTGATCCTTTGAAGTATATGATGGAGTCAACAGCTTTGAATGGGAGAATGGCGAGGTGGCAAATTCTGCTTTCAGAGTTTGACATAGTCTATGTGAGCCAGAAGGCTATAAAAGGAAGCGATAAGCGAATTTCAGCTAGTAGAGCTCTAGAGGACTATGAGCCGTTGAATTTTGATTTCCCAAATGAGGAGTTGATGTGTGTAGCAACTACAGAGGATTGTTCTTGGAAGTTAAGCTTTGATGGGGCATCCAATGCGGTGGGAAATGGAATTGGGGCAGTCTTGGTATCCCCAAATGGTGATCATTATCCATTCACGTGCAAGTTGGATTTTGATTGTACAAATAATATGGCCGAGTATGAAGTGTGCATCATAGGACTCTGAGCGGCTATAGAGCGAGGAATAAGAACCTTGGAAGTATATGGAGACTCTGCGTTGGTGATTTACCAGCTTAGAGGTGAATGGGGGACAAGGGATCTTAAATTGATCAATTATCGAAAGGTAGTTTTGGGGTTACTTGAGGAATTCGATGACATCACTTTCAATTATGTCCCACGAGATGAAAACCAGATGGCAGATGCTCTAGCAACCTTGGTTTTAATGATTAAAGCAAATAAAAAGGAGGACATGTGACCCATTCAGATGAGTATCTTTGAGACTCCAGCTCACTGTTGTAACATTGAGAAAGAAGAAAAGGATGATAACCCTTGGTATCAGGATATATTGCGATATGTGAGAGGTCGTAAATACTCAGAACAGGCAACTGAAAATAATAAGCGAACTTTAAGGAGATTAGCTTGCGACTACGTTTTGGATGGGGACATCTTGTACAAAAGAAGAAAGGACCAAGTACTGTTGAGATGTGTTGACGCCGTGGAAGCTAAGTTAATCTTGGAAGAAGTTTACGAGGGTGTTTGTGGGACGCACGCTAATGGTTTCACGATGGCTAGACAAATCATGAGGTTTGGATATTATTAGTTTACTATAGAAGGGGATTGTATCAACTATGCCAAGAAATGCCATAAATGTCAGATTTATGGAGACAAGATCCATGTACCACCTTCACCTCTACATATTATGACTTCTCCATGGCCTTTTTCCATGTGGGGCATAGGCGTCATTGGGCCAATATCACCAAAAGCTTCAAATGGGCATCGCTTTATTTTTGTGGTCATTGATTACTTCACGAAGCGAGTAGAGACTGCTTCTTATGCGAATGTTACTAAGTCGGCTGTGAGTCGATTCTTGAATAAAGAGATCATTTGTCGTATGGGATGCCTGAAAGGATCATATCAGACAATGCATTGAACTTGAACAGCAGAATGATAGCAGAAGTTTACAGTCAGTTCAAGATTAAGCATCATAACTCTTCTCCGTATCGCCCAAAAATGAATGGGGCAGTAGAAGTAGCCAACAAGAACATCAAGAGGATAGTGGGGAAAATGACTGAAACCTACAAAGATTGGCATGAGAAATTACCATTTGCACTATTAGCCTACCGAACGTCCATCAGAACCTCAACTGAGGCAACTCCTTTCTCGTTAGTTTATGGGATGGAGGCAGTATTACCCATTGAAGTTGAAATACCGTCTCTCCGAGTCTTGTCAGAGATAAAATTGGATGAAGCTGAATGGATACAATCACGATATGATTAATTGAACTTGATTGAGGAAAATAGGCTAAGGGCCATTCGTCATGGTCAGATGTATCAAAAGCGAATGATACGAGCTTATAACAAAAAAGTGCGACCAAGAGAATTCCACGAGGGGGATTTTGTGCTGAAAAAGATCCTTCCCATTCAGAAGAACTTTAGAGGAAAATGGATGCCGAATTGGGAAGGGCCGTATGCCGTGAAGAAGGCCTTCTCTTGGGGTGCATTGATCTTAACGGAAATGGATGGGAAGAGTTTACCCAATCCAGTGAATTCAGACTCAGTCAAAAAGTACTTTGTCTAAAGGAGAGGAGAATCTAGGGTGAAAACCCGCAAAGGGCGCCTTAAGCAAAATAAAAAAGAAAATGGAGAGGCCAGGGTGAAAACCTGCAAAGGGCGCCTTGTGACCAAAGGGGATTTTGAGTTGAAAACCTGCAAAGGGCGCGTTGCATATCGGGGCATCAACAAAATACTTTGGATCGTTTAAACACATGTTAAACTCAAGAAAGTCTTCATGGAGCTGGTGCATAGACACTCAAGTGGCGATATCTAGGGCATCTAACTTTTATCCTGTTTGTTATCTTTAGATTCTCTTTCTTCTCAAAGATAGGCTATCAAATTAATTTCCTTTGTATTTTTGACAAATTCATTCAAATCTAATTATTCTCAAGATTAAATTCATCTTCCATTATTCTTAAAGTATGTTGCATTAAAATAATGATGGATGAACTAAATAATTTTCACAAATGAAGTTTTGCTCATTACTCTGGAAATTTCTAGACAATACAAGAAACTAAAACAGAACAATTGTTCGAGGAATTCACGTAAGTGAGGAAATTATTTCTTTAGTCCAAAATGATGATTGGACAAATCAAACGATTCGATCCTAAGAGAGGATCATCTTACAGACATTTTTTGGGTCATAGCATTTGAAGAATGGTACAAACCCACAGGCTGAGTAGGAATGATACTTCGAGAGAAATAAGGATAAACTTTGATGAAGGAATGAGTGGTGACGTCTGCAATAGGGGTCATATTCATAAACATTTTGCATTATAACAGGTTTAATTAGGAGCGTTTGACTCACTTCAATCATAGCATCCTAATTATTAGGCATGAACTCATACACATTATACAGGTTATGTCCTTCAAGGGACAATGAAGATTGATGCGCCTTAACCCCCTAAACAGTAGGGTAACAGGCCAAAGCATAGCAGATCTGACCCTCAGGTGTTTACGCTGAAGCAGATCCAAGATGATTTGACATCTCTGTATTGTCAGAAAGAAAATCGAAGAAACAGATTTGGCATCTTCATATTTGACGGAGAGCAGATCGAAGACATAGTAGATCTAACCTTCGGATGTTTTCACATCGAAGTAGATCCAAGATGATTTGGTATCCTTGTGTTTACAAGGGGCAGATCGAAGACATAATAGATCTGACCTTCAGGTGTTTACGCTAAAGTAGATCCAAGATGATTTGGGATCTCTGTATTGTCAGAGAGCAAATTGAAGAAACAGATTTGGCATCTCCATATTCAACGGAGGGCAGATCGAAGACATAACAGATCTAACCTTCAGATGTTTTTGCATTGAAGCAAATCCAAGATGATTTGGCATCCTTGTGTTTACAAGGAGCAAATCGAAGATAGCAGATTTGGCGTCTCTGTATTGTCAGAGAGCAGATCGAAAATAGATTTGGCGTCTCTGTATTGTCAGAGAGCAGATCGAAAACAGATTTGGCATCTCTGTATTGCCAGAGAGCAGATCGAAGATAACAGATTTGGCGTTCCTAAGTTTGCAAGAAGCAGGTTGAAGATAGCCAATTTAACATTCTTAAAGCTGTCAGAATACTTTTGAGAAATATGAGGACCAAGATTTCGAGATTTGGCCAGGCCGGGCAAATTTGGTCCTTTATAATCTTTGCCCTTCTATTACACAGTAATAAGCAAAGAGGGGTAGCTGTAATAACCCAAATTTACCCGGGCCCATAAATAAAAAATAAAAAATAAAATAAAAGTTTTACAGTTTATTTACAAAACCCAAAAAAATTGTTAAACCCGTTTACATAGGCCAAAAGACCCGATAGCCCAAACTCGGTTACACTTATAGCCTAACTGGTCTAAACCCAAATACCTAAAACTACCCAACAACCCGGTTACACCCAACAGCCCAAATGCCCAAACGAAGGTCCAAACTAGCAAGGCCCAATGCCTAAACCAAATCTGGAAACCCTAGGGTTTCTAGAAACTTCGCGCTGCAAGTACCCCAAGCGTCACGCCTTTTCATCTCGTGCCGTTTCAGTGGGCTTCATCAGCGCCGTGACTCCAGCTTCGAATCGCTCCATAATCGGCGCACAAATCAATGCCAGAGCACTCACCACCGTGATATCCTCGCGAGCACCTACAAAAAAAGGAAAGAACCACAGCAAAAAGAGAAACAAACATGGAAAGAAATCAAAGATTTCTTTCCCCAAAATATAATAATTTGCAGAAAGGCTATAAAAACCCTTTTCTAATCTGTAAACATTACGGTTTTTTTAAGCACACATATATAATAAAATACAGCAGTTTATCGAAGAACAGAGGTGATTCATTTTTTTCTATTTGTCTTTTGTCATGAATATATGTATATGAAAAGCTAAAACAA
The DNA here is from genome assembly GCF_025698485.1 of Gossypium arboreum. NCBI lineage: Eukaryota > Viridiplantae > Streptophyta > Magnoliopsida > Malvales > Malvaceae > Gossypium > Gossypium arboreum. Next base: position 138,149,543 of record NC_069075.1, read on the forward strand.
ATAAAAAGAGGATTACCTCTCGATTTGCTGAGAAAGGCAAAGTTTTAGGGTCCCGACCGCCGTACGTGACGGAGTCGAGGGCGGCGCGTGGGCTCGTGGGAGTCCGATGACGGAGGCACAACGGCGCTCCGAGGGCCTGCCCTCAATCCTCTTTCAGAGGGTTTTTTTTTATTATTTTTTTAAAGAACAGATTTAAAATGGTTTCAGGGCTAAATTTTGGCTTATATAGCCTCTTATGTACGGCGTCGTTTTGGCTTAATTCAATAAGCACTAAAACGGCATCGTTTCAATAGAGGATTCGCGCGTTGACCCGGGGAGGATCCGTATGTTTTTGATAAATGGGCAAATTGCCCAATCGATCCTTCCGTTATTTTAAATTTATAATTTCATTTTATTTTTATGTTAAATTGGCCCTAACCTTTTATATCTAATTCAATTTAGTCCCAATGGCCATTAAAACCTACTCTGCAGAACGACATCGTTTTTGGGGATTAGAGCTAATTGACCAGTGAGTCCCTCATTTTTAATACGCATTCCAATTAAGCCCAAAATTTTCATTTATTTGAAATTAGCCCTAATTTTAATTAAATTCAATTTTAGTCCTTTTTTATATATATTTAATTTATTTTTAAAATACTATATGTATTATCTATTTTATAAACATTAGTTATATAAAAATAACATATATTATTTTATTTTATTATATGCGTTTCTTATAAATTTTATTATATATATTTTTTACTTTATAATTCATTTTATTATATTTATATATGTAAATTAATATATATTATATCATTTTATTATTTATTATTTTATTTTATATCATTTTATTATTAACTATTTATTATGTATAATTTAAAATTTTTAAATTATTGTTGAAATTTACACTTTTATACATTCTTATTTAAAAATCTAATATGTAATATTTTTAAATTTAATGTGAAATTTTGTTCTCATGTAATATATTAATACTTTTTATAAATATATACTAAATATATATTAAATCATACAATACATTTATATATATTAACCATTGTCTAAATTTTCTTTACTATTTATTGCCTTAAATATTTTTTCATTTATTCTTTGCAAACTATATTTATTTCCTTTTATATAATCTGTTTGTTCATTTTAGTTTTTCTTTACATATTTATTTGATGTTGTGGTAGGTATAATAATATTATCTCGTAAATTGTTTGTTATTATTATATTATTTATCGTTTTATACATTTGCATGGAATATTGTTGCACATATACATATTATGTAGTTATATAGTTATATTTATTATTTGTCACATTGTATCTTTCATGGAATGATAATGTATGTGTAGAAGCCCAAATTGCCCGGGCCCGATTTTATTAAAACCCAACCAAACCTCTAAACCCACTATAACCCTTAACTCATGACCCATTTACATCTACCCAAACCCATTACAAAACCTAAATATTAAACCCAATTCAAAAGCCCATTAAGCCCTCTCCAAAAAAAACCTAACCCCAAAAAAAAAAGAAAAAAGAAAAACCTAACCCAAAAAAAAAAAGAAGAAAAAAGAAAAACCTAACCCAAAATAAAAAAATAAAAAAACCCTAGCCACCTAACCACTTTCCCACTTGCCCCATTTTTCCTCCCATTTTTGATATCCATTGTCTACCACCACTACCTACAAAATAGAAAAAGAAATAATAGAAAATCATGTAAAAAATGGCTATAAAAAGTCATTCAAAAATCATGTAAGAAAAAAGAGGAGGGGATTTTACAAAGATTGAAAAAAGAAAAAACACAAAAATCCCTTCAAATTTTGAACACAAAAAAATATCAATAAAAAGGTTGCATATTTTTTCCTTTTTCCTCTTCTTCGAATCTTTTTTTTCTTTCTTTTTATGTTATTTTTTCTTTCTTTATATATACATATATTGATTTTACCTTTTCCGCCACTGTAGGTGGTGAGCCGGCTGATCTGGGTGATCGACAATCGACGATGAACGCCCCCTTGGCCGGATTCCTTTCCCCCTCCTTCTCTCTTCTTTCCCCATTTTTTTAGATATTTTATATATATTATGTATATATTTTTAATGCCATTAGTTATATATTTCTTATGTATATATTATTAAATACTATTATATATACATATATATATATATATATATATATTTTAAATACCATATTGTGTATATATTATTATTATAAATTATTACTATTGCTAGTATTATTATTACTATTATTATATTAGTGTATATTTTATGTACATACGTATATATATATATATATATATATTTTTGTACATATCATTATTTTATATTATTGTTGTAAATTTTTATGTATATATTTTTTATGTACGTTTCCTAATATTTTCTTTTATTGTAGATATTATTATTATTATTATTATTATTATTATTATTACATACTTTTATTATATGCATATATATATATGTATTTTTATGTACATATTATTATTTTATATTATTATTACCAAATATATCATTTTTCTTATTTTATTATTAGTACATGATATGTTTTTATTTTGTAAATATCATTATTATTGTTATTCTAATATTCTAGTATTTCATGTTAATATTTTTCATTAATGATATCATTTTTTTTTTCGTCCTTTATCTATTTTTAATTTCTCACTTTAGGAATATTTTTCTCATGTTTTAATTAATTTCAAAAATAAGGCAATGTATCGGTTTAATATTAAGCCATCGATTTCATTGCTATGTTGGGTGAAATTAAATAAACTTGTGTTAAAAAGCAGGACACCCTTTCTAAAAAATCGAAAACTAAAATTCTCATTTTTCAATCGATCACGATTAAATATTATATTGAACTCGTATTTTTGAAAATCAAGTCAACACATGTTTATGAGATACCAATTTTGGGCGTCGTGAGGGTGCTAATACCTTCCTCGCGCGTAACTGACTCCCGAACCCCAATTTTTCTCTGGACTTTCACGTAGACCTAAATTTGGCCTTCTTTTTTGTTTTTAAAATACTTTTATTAGGTGTCCGATCACACCTATAAAAAAGGATCGGTGGCGACTCCCTTTGTTAATAAAATCGAAAGTTGGTTTTCAAGTGTTTAATAAATCGCCACATTTAGCGACCCCAAACCAAAACGAATTTTTTACGTCGCTACAGCTGGCGACTCCACTGGGGACCCTTTTTGAGAGTCGAGTCGAATTAAACTCGCGTTGTCAAAATTTTCAAAGTTCCTTGTTCAAATTAACATTTAGTCGTGATCCTCAAATTTTTTGTTTTCAAAAAAATCATGCATTTGCATCGTGTTGTATATATTCTAACTTGTTTTATTCGATTGTTTTTCAGCTTTAAATTTTTGTGATTTTAGTTTTGGTTTAGTTTTTTAAATAAAACGTAAAGGTTTGCAAGTTTCTCCCCACACACCGTGCACGTGCATTTTTGTTGCATAACATGAGCTCTATACCCGGGCTCCGTCCCTGTTAAGTGAAAGTAAATGCTACGCCTTCGTGAGTTAACTCGTTCCTCCGCACAGGCTAGTGAATACTTTCGGCTTACATATGACTTATGCTTTCGTGAGTTAACTTGTCCCTCCGCATAGGCATAAGTAAATGTAATCCCTCGAATTGATCTCGTAAGCCTATGATGGGCCATGACCGAGGCTCTGTACTAATCTTAGTAGATGACAGTGCAGACGATTCGAGTACCCATCTAGAACCAAAATTGCATATAGTGAACCATACGAGCCACCCAACTAGAGCCATGTCGAACCTCCGCTCGTTTAATAGTCACCGAAATAAGTACACGGGAAAAGCACATCTTACCTTCTATTTCTTTTACATTTGTGCTTTCTAAGCAAGGGAATCGAGTCCACTAGACCAAGTAGCTTAATTTGTTAGATTTTCCACAGTTTTTCTCTGTTTATATGTGTTGCGCTAACCAAGGTCGTTTGTCTGTATTTCTATTTTTCATCATGCATCGAAGGCATCTTGTTAGGAAGGTGTTGATTAGAGATTGGTTGCCAAAAACGGGTTTCTAATGGAGGAGTCAATTATACGAGTGACCAAAACGTTGTGTAATAGACTCCTTTGATTAAGGAAATGCCTAAATAGGGGCTATCTTGAAATTAACACCAATTTCTTGCATTTCTTTCATGACTAACAGTCATTTGACATTCATGCATTCATTTATGCATTCATTCATTCATTGCATATTCCATACTCGTCATTGAGGTTAAAACATACAATTCGCTAGTTGTGCATACCATACGGAAACCGGGGACATTCCACGGAAAGCGCCTAGCCTTTAAGAGAAGAGTTCAAGGACTCATTGATGCGGTATCCTATGATTCGATAGTGCGATAATGCAAGCCGGGAACCCATTCCCTAACCATACCGAAAGGGATGTGAGCATAGTGGGGAAAGTGGACGAATGGAAAGTCAGAAGATGTGTTTCGGAAATAAGGACGCCTCTGCAGAAAATCTGGGAGGTACTGGTTAAGAAAGGATTACTTTGTCACCCCGATAGAATTCTCGGAGAAGAAGGTCAAAGTTTTTGCAATTTCCATGGAATTGTGGGACACGACATTCAGTCGTGTGAGGAATTTAAAAGGTTGCTTCAAGACCGGATGGATAATAAGGAGATTAAGGTTCTTAACAAAAGGGAAGAGACTAATGAAAGAGAAGTATCGCCTCGATAACCAAATCATCAGTCCCCTTATAATACCGATCGACTGTTAGTAATTTATTACGATACTGACGAAAGAGCCGGTGAAACCAAAAATGATAATCAAGCACCGTCTCCTTTCCTTACAAGGACAATAAAGCGATTACCATGGAAATATGACGTTCATATTGTCACACCTGAAGATGAAAAACCCAAAGCCATGACTGGAAGCGTCAGGGAAGTAGGTCATTTCACTCGTAGTGGAAGATGTTATTCGAATGAGATAAAGAAGAACAGTGACTTGAAACAGAAAGGAAAAGCACCGATGCACGTGACTAATGATGAGCATGAAACTGCGCCTGAACAAGAAGCTAAAAATCCTGTGGACGAGGAGGAAGCACAGGAATTCTTAAAATTTATCAAGCAAAGTGAGTACAATATGGTAGAACAATTGAGTAAGCGACCGGTAGCGAATCTCGGTATTATCTCTCTTTGTTGAATTCGAACCACACCGAACGCTCTGCTGAAAGTGTTAAATCAAGCTTATGTGGCAAACAATGTATCCGTTGAAAAACTGGATAGATGGGTGAACAACTTGAATGCGGATAATTTCATTTCTTTTAATGATGATGAAATACCGCCCAATGGTAGAGGCTCAGTGAAAGCATTGCATATCACAACTCGTTGTAAGGGCTATATAATACCGAATGTGCTCATCGACAATGGATCGGCACTTAATGTCATGCCTTTAGCCACACTTTCCAGGATTCCGATGGATTTGTCCTATCTAAGGCCTTGCCATTCTACAGTAAGGGCATTCGATGGAACAAGACGAGAAGTTATGGAAAAAATTGAGATCCCTTTAGAAGTGGGTCCCTACATATACGATGTTGAGTTTCTAGTCATGGACATTACAACATCATACAATTGTCTCTTGGGAAGACCTTGGATTAGATTCATTGAGCGGTCCCATCATCATTCCATCAAAAGGTGAAATTTATCATGGATGGCTGTTTGGTCACTGTCGAGGGAGAAAAAGACATTGTAGCATCTATTTCTGCTGACGCACCATATATTGAAGTGAGTAAAGACGCTATGGAATGTTCCTTCCGATCTCTTGAATTTGTCAATGCCACATTCGTCGCTGAGGGAAACAAAATTCCCGCGCCAAAATTGTCAAGAAATACCAGGATGGGTGTCAAACCGATGTAGGAAGGGAGCTCGGCGAGAAAAAGTTTAGGAGATATTTGCAAGGAATAGTCAGGCTCTAAATCCGAAGGCACCACAAGGCCCGTCTGATTTGGGGTTCCAAATGGACATGCGTTAAAGAAGAAAACAGTGGGAAAAAGATCAGGAGAGAAGGATTGCGAGAACTTTGGGCCGAGAAGTAGAATGGGAGCCCATAACATACCCTCCTTTGTCAAAAATATTTACATTTGTGGGAATGATATACCCCGGACAGGATAATATACAAAACACGCTGTTATTAATTGAAAGGGGTCTTCAGAATGTCAGTATAAATGTTATTGATAAAGGAAGTGAGGCTATTAAAGATGTTTCAACGATACGCCATTGTCCTCCGGGTTTTATGTTGAACAATTGGACTGCCGATGACCTTCTTGTAGTTTATAAGTCTTCAGAGTAATGCTCAAACATTAACATTCTATTGTGTCCTTAGATATAATAGAATTCTTTTGTAAGAACTTGCATTCACTCTTTATCATTTAAATGAATATCAATGAAGATGCATTTTATCACGATCTTTCGCATTATCACTAATTTCATAATCATCTCCTCATTTCATAGCCTATCTATACATTTGCCTCATACCATGCCATAACATTTCGTTTGTTGGTTTCAATACTTGGATGCCCCTCTATAGTTTCCTTTTCCATTCAACTTTCAGGTGCTCGAATATCAACAACATGAACAAACCCGTTACGAGTCCTGAAATCGATTTTGAGAAGGCTATTTGTTTAGGAGAATTTGAAGTCAAAGAAAATGCTGAAGACTATGTTTTGTCCCCTGACTTGCTAAGAATAGTGAAACAAAAAGATAAACAGATTTTGCCTCATCAAGAATTTGTTGAAACAATAAATCTGGGAACTGAAGAAAGGAAGCAACAAGTGAAGATTGGGACTTCTATTTCAGGAGGCACCAGGCATAATTTGATAGCTTTGCTCCGTGAGTACAAAGATGTATTCGCATGGTCATATCAGGACATGCCAGGATTGGATGAAGATGTAGCGGTCCATAAGCTCCCATTAAAGCCAGAATGCAAGCCCATTCAACAAAAGCTAAGACGGACGAGGCCTAAGATGTTGTTGAAGATAAAAGAGGAAGTCAAGAAGCAATTTGATGCTGGTTTCCTACAAGCCTCCAAATATCCAGAATTGGTGGCTAACATAATCCCGGTGCCAAAGAAATCTAGCAAGTCCTAAAGATAATTTTCCCTTACCAGACATTGATACGTTGGTGGATAACACAGCAAAACATTCATTATTTTCTTTCATGGATGGATTCTCGGGGTATAATCAGATCAAGATGGCCCCTGAGGATATGGAAAAAACTACCTTCGTAACAATGTGGGGAACATTCTGCTACAAGGTGATGCCATTTGGGTTAAAGAATCTTTGGGGCAACATATCGAGGGCTATGGTGACGTTATTCCATGACACGAGGCATAAAGAAATAGAGGTCTATGTCGATGATATGATTGCTAAGTTAGGGGAAGAAGAGCATGTAGCGAACTGAAGAAGTTGTTTGATGACCGAGAAAGTTCCATCTAAAGCTCAATCATCCAAATGTATGTTTGGGGCTACCTCGGGAAAATTGCTTGGCTTCATTGTCGTGAGAGAGGCATTGAAGTTGATCCAGATAAAATAAAAGCCATTCAAGAGTTACCACCCCGCAGACGCAAAAGGAAGTCGAGGATTTTAGGAGATTAAACTATATCGCCTGATTTATCACTCAACTTACCAACCAATGCGACCCAATCTTTCGACTCCTTCGAAAATATAATCCCGGAGAATGGAACGATGAGTGCCAAGTGGCTTTTGACAAGATAAAACAGTATTTGTCTAATCCTCCAGTGCTAGTACCGCCAATGCCGGGAAGACCATTGATATTGTATTTGACTGTGTTCGAGAATTCAATGGGTTGCGTACTGGGGCAACACGACGAGTCAGGAAAGAAAGAAAATGCAATCTACTACCTCAGTAAAAAGTTTACTGAATATGAGGCAAAGTATTCGTCCATTGAAAAATACTGTTGCGCTCTGGTTTGGGTAGCTCGGAGACTCAGACAATATATGTTGTATCATACGACATGGCTAATTTCAAAGTTAGACTCAATAAAATACATGATGGAATCACCGGCACTCTCAGGAAGAATGGCATGATGGCAGATCCTCCTATCAGAATATGACATTGCCTATGTAAGTCAGAAGTCGATAAAAGGGAGCGCAATAGCTGATTTCTTAGCGACTCGAACGACGGAGGAATATGAGCCCTTAAAATTTGATTTCCCAGACGAAGACTTAATGTGCATCACAGAAATGGAATCCAAGTCATCAAAAGAGAAGTCATGGAAGATGTGCTTTGATGGTACGTCAAATGCTTTAGGGCATGGAATTGGAGCAATCCTGGTATCACCAGACGGGAATCATTATCCGTTCACTGCAAGACTTAATTTCTTCTGTACCAATAACATAGCAGAATATGAGGCCTGTATCATGGGACTTTTTTGCAGCTATTGAACGAAATATCGAAATCTTAGAGGTGTACGGGGACTCAGCCCTAGTGGTTTACCAAATCCGTGGAGAGTGGGAAGTGAGGGACCCAAAATTGATTAAGTACAGTGATTTAGTAGCTGAATTGATCAAAGAATTCAAAGAAATAACTTTTCATTACTTCCCGCGAGAAGGAAACCAATTGGTTGATGCCCTGGCCACCTTGGCTTCAATGTTCAAAGCAAACTGGGAAACTGAAATAATGCCTCTTCAAATGAGCATATACGAAGTCCCTGCCCATTGTTTCAGCATTGAAAAGGAGCCAGACGGACGATCATGGTTCCATGATATCTTAGAATATATCAAGAATCAAAAGTATCCTGAACAAGCAAATGAGAACGACAAAAGAACAATCAGAAGAATGGCAGCAGGATTTGTTCTTGATGGGGACATCCTGTACAAAAGAGGAAAAGATCAGGTGCTCTTGAGATGCGTGAATCTTTGTTGAGGTTAGAAAAATACTTGAAGACGTCCATGAGGGAATTTGCGGGACGCATGCCAATGGTTTCACTATGGCCGAAAGTCTATGAGACTCGCCATTACTCTTGGTTGACGATGGAAAGCGATCGCATTAGTTTTGCGGAAAATGCCACAAATGTCAAATCTACTGCGATAAAATTCATGTAGCCCCTTCGCCCCTTCACGTCATGACTTCTCCGTGGCCTTTTTCTATGTGGGGCATGGATGTCATAGGGCCTATTTTCCCGAAAGCTTCTAATCGACATCGATTCATTTTTATGGTCATTGATTACTTCACAAAATGGATAGAAGCCACTTCGTTTGCCAATGTGACCAAGACTGCAGTTTGCAGGTTTTTGAAGAAGGAAAATCATTTGTCGATATGGTTTGCCTGAAAGAATCATTTCAGATAACGCCATGAATCTGAATAATAAGATGATGAAGGAAGTATGCGAGCAATTCCAAATAAAGCATCATAACTCCTCGCCCTATCGCCCAAAGATGAACGGGACTGTTGAAGCAGCCAATAAAAATATTAAGAGGATCATTGGGAAAATGACTGAGACGTTTAAAGATTGGCACGAGAAGCTTCCATTTGCTTTGTTTGCATATCGCACATCTGCATACGAACATCTACGGAGCAACTCCTTTTTCTCGGTTTATGGAATGGAAGTCGTGCTACCTATCGAGGTTGAGATCCCTTCTACGAGTCCTAATGGAATCAAAGTTAGAAGAAGCGAGAATGGGTACAAGCTCGATATGATCAGTGAACCTCATTGAAGAAAAGCGTCTCGGGGCAATTTGTCACAGGCGGATGTACCAAAAAGAATGATAGCGACCTATGACAAGAAGGTACGACCAAGAGAATTCCATGAAGGAGAACTCGTCTTTGAAAAATTCTCTCAATACAAAAAGATCTGCGAGGAAATGGGCACCAAACGGGAAGGACCGTATGTCGAAAGAAGGCATTCTCGGGAGGAGCTTTGATCCTTACCGAGATGGATGGGAAAGAGTTGTCGAATCCAAGTGAACTCGGATCTTTGTGAAGAAATATTATGCTTAAGATGAAAACCGAAAAGGGCATCTTAAAAAAAAAAGGATCAAGGCGAAAACCCGAAAAGGGCGTCTTGATTAGTACAAAAGGATTAGGATAAAAACTCGAGAGGGCGTACTAATGAAACAAACCTGGTGATCGAATGATAGGTCAAGCAAGAAGGCTACGATGATTTGAAGCATTTAAAGCTCGAAATCTTCTACGCAAGAAGCCGCTCGAAAAGATTTTGATTGAGGAACGAGGAAGAGTTCATGTGTTGAATATCTAGAGCATTTGTATCCGTTGAATATGATCCTTTCTTTCTTTTGACATTTTTACTCTCATTGGTTAACTTGCTTTGTTTGCCACATTTGAAATAGATGAATATGAAATATCATTTTGTCCCTATCGACCTTTTCATGCATCTCATTATGTGTTTATTTACATGATAAATGGTGAAATGACATACTCTAAACAAAAGAAATGTTAAGCATTACGGATGAAAATTTGATAAGCATAAGAGTCTCAAAGTAAGAACAAAGTTCAATCGAGGCGGAAGAATGATATCTGAGAAACGTCGATTACTCGTGAAGCTTGAAGACAGGTATAAGGCCTGAAGAGAAAGTCGAGAATCAAAGCAATGAACACAGATCCTCAACAATTGTGGCTAAATGGACATACGACAAACATGCTTAAGGAGCACTACATAATCATGTAGGCATAAAAGCATTTAAGACAAACATGTGCATATCATGATAACATCATACATGGCATATACAGGTACTCCAACAGAGTAAGAAATCTTGAATGAAAGTCGCACTGAATCAAAGGAAAAGACACGAATTCTACCAAAGGACGGGTTTTGGTATTTTGATGTTTTAATTCATGCTTTTCAAGGAAACTCAACTCATATTGCGAGAGATGAGTTGAGCCTCAAGACACGTTGAGGTATTTTTAATTGTTGTTTTCAAAATCAACTCATATTGTGAGAAGTGAGTTGAGCCTCGGGCACGTTGAGGTATTTTTAGTTTTAAATTGACTCATATTATGAGAGGTGAGTTAAGCCTTTTAATTTTTGTTTTCAAAATCAACTCATATTGCTAGAGGTGAGTTGAGCCTCGAGAACTGTTGAGGTATTTTTAGTTTTAAATTGACTCATCTGCGAGAGGTGAGTTAAGCCTTTTTATTTTGGTTTTTCAAAATCAACTTATATTGCTAGAGGTGAGTTGAGCCTCGGGGCACGCTGAGGTATTTTCAATTTTGTGTTTTAATTTCAACTCATATTGAGAGGTGAGTTGAGCCTCGTGACACGATGAGGTAATTTCAATTTCATTTGTCAAGAATCAACTCATATTGCGAGAGGTGGGTTGAACCTTTTAATTTCTACTTTTTCAAAATCAGCTCATATTGCGAGAGGTGAGTTGAGCCTCAGGTCGCACGCCGAGGTATTTTCAATTTCCGTTTTTCAATTTCTGTCTTTAAAAAAAAATCAACTCATATTGCGAGAGGTGAGTTGAGCCTCAGGACACGCTGAGGTAATTTCAATTTCAGTTGTCAAAAAATCAACTCAGATATGCAGTGGCGAGTTGAGCCTCGTGTCACACGCCGAGGTATTTTCAATTCCGTTTTCAATTTCGCCTTTCAAAAAAATCAACTCATATTGCGAGAGGTGAGTTGAGCCTCAAGACACGCTGAGGTAATTTCAATTTCTATTGTCAAAAAAGTCAACTCGTATTGCGAGAGGTGAGTTGAGCTTCAGATCACACGCCGAGGTATTTTCAATTTCCATTTTTCAATTTCTGCCTTTCAAAAAAAAATCAACTCATATTGCGAGAGGTGAGTTGAGCCTCGGGACACTGTTGAGGTAATTTCAATTTGTTTTCAAAATTCAACTCATATTGCGAGAAATGAGTTGAGCCTCAAGACACGTTGAGGTATTTTCAATTTTTGTTTTCAAAAAATCAACTTATATTGCGAGAGGTGAGTTGAGCCTTGGCTCACGCGCTGAGGTATTTTCAATTTCTATCTTTCAAAAAAATCAACTCATATTGCGAGAGGTGAGTTGAGCTTCAGATCACACACTGAGGTATTTTTTCAATTTATATTTTCAAAAAATCAACTCACATTGCGAGATGTGAGTTGAGCCTCGGTCACATGTCGAGGTATTTTCAAAATCTGTTTTCAAATTTTTTCAAAAATCAACTCATATTATGAGAAGTGAGTTGAGCCTTGGCTCATGTCTTGAGCTATTTTCAATTTCTTTTTTTCAAAAATTCAACTCATATTACGAGAGGTGAGTTGAGCTTTTAATTCTCGAGAGTTGAGTTGAGTCTTTTAATTTCTTTTTCAAAAACTCAACTCATATTGCGAGAGGTGAGTTGAACCTCCATCACATATCGAGGTATTTTCAAAATCTGCTTTTCAAGTTAAGTTTCAAAAAAATCAACTCATATTGTGAGAGGTGAGTTGAGCCTTGGCTCACGCGCTGAGCTATTTTCAATTTCTGTTTTTAATGTCTGTTTTTAGTGAGTCAATTCATATTGCGAAAAATGAGTTGAGCTCAGGATCACATGCCGAGAAGAGAATAAAGATTGAAGCTGATTGAAGACGTCAGATTCTATCTCCTTAAAGTTGCAGTGGAGTTGATCGAGGGCATCAGATCTTGCCTTTCTGAAGTCGCAAGAGAAAAGACCACAAACCTTATCTCACTGAAGCGATAGAAGAGAAGATTGAAGTTGTAGATCTCACCCTTCTGAAGTTACAGTGAAGTAGATCGAAGCCATAAATTTCATATCCTTGAAGTTACATTGGAATAGATTGAAGCTACAAGGCGTATATCATAAGATGCGATGGAGTGAACCAAAGCTACAAGATGCGTAGGTGAAAAGGACTAACTAAACAAGAAGAGTTCTAAAGCAAGTCAAGACCTAGCAAGAAGGCAAATTTGGTCTTCCTTGAAAGTCTTTGCTCTATTCTGTTGTACGACAATGAGCAAAGAGGGCATTGTAGAAGCCCAAATTGCCGGGCCCGATTTCATCAAACCCAACCAAACCTCTAAACCCACTAAAACCCTTAACTCATGACCCATTTACATCTACCCAAACCCATTACAAAACCTAAATATTAAACCCAATTCAAAAGCCCATTAAGCCCCCAAAAAACCTAACCCCCAAAAAAAAAGAAAAAGAAAAACCTAACCCAAAAAAAAAGAAGAAGAAAAAGAAAAACCTAACCCAAAAAAAAAAACCCTAGCCACCTAACCACTTTCCCACTTGCCCCATTTTTCCTCCCATTTTTGATATCCATTGTCTACCACCACCACCTACAAAATAGAAAAAGAAATAATAGAAAATCATGTAAAAATGGCTATAAAAGCCATTCAAAAATCATGTAAGAAAAAGAGGAGGATTTTACAAAGATTGAAAAGGAAAAACACAAAATCCTTCAAATTTTGAACACAAAAAATCAATAAAAGGTTGCATTTTTTCTTTTTCCTCTTCTTCGAATCTTTTTTTCTTTCTTTTTTGTGTTATTTTTTTCTTTCTTTATATATACAAATATTGATTTTACCTTTTCCAGCCACTGGGTGGTGGCGAGCCAGCGATGGTATGGTCGACAATCGACCGGTGAACGGCCCCCTTTGGCGGATTTCCTTTCCCCCTCCTCTCTCTTCTTTCCCCATTTTTTTAGGTATTTTATATATATTATGTATATATTTTTAATGCCATTAGTTATATATTTCTTATGTATATATTATTAAATACTATTATATATACATATATATATATATATATATATATATTAAATACCATATTGTGTATATATTATTATTATAAATTATTACTATTACTAGTATTATTATAACTATTATTATATTAGTGTATATTTTATGTACATACGTATATATATATATATTTTGTACATATCATTATTTTATATTATTGTTGTAAATTTTTATGTATATATTTTTATGTACGTTTCCTAATATTTTCTTTTATTGTAGATATTATTATTATTATTATTATTATTATTATTACATACTTTTATTATATGCATATATATATATGTATTTTTATGTACATATTATTATTTTATATTATTATTACCAAATATATCATTTTTCCTATTTTATTATTAGTACATGATATATTTTTATTTTGTAAATATCATTATTATTGTTATTCTAATATTCTAGTATTTCATGTTAATATTTTTCATTAATGATATCATTTTTTTTCGTCCTTTATCTATTTTAATTTCTCACTTTAGGAATATTTTTTCTCATGTTTTAATTAATTTCAAAAATAAGGCAATGTACCGATGTAATATTAAGCCATCGATTTCATCGCTATGTTGGGTGAAATTCGTCGACTTGTGTTAAAAAACGGGACACCCTTTCTAAAAAAATCGAAAACTAAAAATTCTTATTTTTCAATCAGATCACGATTAAATATTATATTGAACTCGTATTTTGAAAATCAAGTCAACACATGTTTATGAGATACCAATTTTGGGCGTCGTGAGGGTGCTAATACCTTCCTCACAGAATCGACTCCGAACCCCAATTTTCTCTCGGGCTTTCACGTAGACCTAAATTTGGCCTTCTTTTTGTTTTTAAAATAATTTTATTAGGTGTCCGATCACACCTATAAAAAGGATCGATGGCGACTCCCTTTGTTAATAAAATCGAAAGTTGGTTTTCAAGTGTTTAATAAATCGCCACATTTAGCGACCCCAAACCAAAACGAATTTTTTACGTCGCTACAGTATGCACATTTTTAATGATTATATATGCATGAAATACTAATGTATTATATGAGTTATGTTATTATTTATCATCTTTTATACCATATTCGCATAAAATGATAAAGCATGTATTATGTAGCTAGGTTTATTTAGTATTAATTTCTTGTAATATGTAAAATACATCATTATTTTCAAAAAAATCATATCTCATTTAATCCAAAAGGAATTTTAAAAAAGTGAGGCAATGCTTTTGGTATTTAGGAATTTGGGAAGTAGTGCCCTAACATGCTGGGTTGCGATTTCCCGTTTGTCTAAATGTGTAAAAAATCCTTTTAAACGAGTTCCACAAATTACAAGATGATTTCGGTTGCGAAAGTTTAAAGATATCATGTCCAATCATGCTGGATGTTATGTTTGTACTCTTTTGAAGCGAAGGAATCTTGATTTCTTTTTTCAAATTATTATTAAAAAAAAAAAGTATTTCTAAATTCTTTCAATCTTTTGACATTAAAGACAGAAAATTATTCAATTTGGTACCAATTTTTTGGGAGTTACGAGGGTGCTAACCCTTCCTCGTACGTAATCAACTCCCGAACTCGTTTCCTTGATTTCGTAGACCAAAACAAATGATTTCAAAACAAAAAGTAGTTTGAAGGTGGTTCAATCACACTTAAACTGATTGGTGGCGACTCCCATTTTCATTTTTTAAAGTCGAACCCCATTTTTCAAACCCCGTTAATAAAAGGGTTTCGACTGACTAAAGTGGAAACAAATTGAAATTAAATGGCGTAACTAAAAAAAGAAAAAATCAAAATTATGACCATATTAAGTAGTGTCTAAAAGCGGAGGGACTTAGGCAGCAATTAGACTCCTTCTACGAAAACACACGCATCCTCATGGGATCCGAATCGGGTCATTGGGTCAAGCTCCAAAATGACGTCAATTTGGGCATTTTAAGCGAAGACCAAAACGCCGTTGCTTTTGGAGAGCTTATTTAAGTTAAATTTTTAAAAAAAAATAAAAAAATTCATTTTAGCAGCCCCTTAAAAAAAACCTTCATTCCCTCTTATTTTTTCTCTCAAGAGGCCTTCCCCTCCGATCACAAGGGCCACTGCGACCACTGATCATCGGCTACGGCGACTGCTCCCTCCGGTGGCTGAAAAATACCCAAAACGACCCCTTTTGCTCCTTTCGATTTCCTTTACCCAAATCCAAAACTAAATACCCCTAAAACTTTATCGAAATTTCTAAAAAAAACCCAAGGAACCCTTCGGTTTCTTTTCTCCGATGAAGCCATTGACGAACCCCAATATGTTCGAAGACCCCTTGAATCGACAAAGAGTCGCCACCGACAGAAATGGAAGTAGAAACGACACGGTGCGGTAAGTTTTTTTGTTTTTTAAATCTTGTTTTTTATTTTTTATGTTATTTATAAAAATAAAATAAAATAGAAAAAAAAAGAATGGCAGATTGAAAATAAAAAGAACACCTTTTTTTTTTTGGATGCTCTGTTCAATTTCTTCGTAAAAGAGAAGGGAAAAAACTACAGATGGTACTTTGGCTTTTTATAGCCGAAATACAATATATTTATTGTTCTCTTTTCTTTTTTTTTTTTATGTTTTTCTGCTTCCTTTTCTGTCTTCTGCAGATGATGGTGGCAAAGACGAGGCGGTGGTGTCAGGCCTCAGATGGTACGTTTATTGACGTGGCGAAGGGAGCGGCGGCTGATGATGTTAAGGGGGCTAGGGTTTTTGAAAATTTTTAATGTTTTGGGCTATTAGGGTTTTTTTTTGTATTTGGACTTGTAATGGATTGAACTCTTTAATGAATTTATTTGTGTTTATTTATTTATTTATTGGGTTATTTTTGGGCCGGGTGAAAATGGGTCTCTTCAACTCATATTATGCATTCCCCTTTTAGATTTAACTCTAATCCGGTAAATTTATGTCATTCTATTTTAAGGATTGCATGCAACTCTACTCAACTATGCAAGAGCTACTTTTAAATAGGGTTTATTCAGCCACCGAATTAAACATATCAAATATAGATCAATACTCTAGAAAAATTAAACCAAGAATTAAGCACACATAATTGGGAACAAGAAACTAAGTATTTATTACGTAAAATAAAAATCAAATCACAGAGCTCTAAAAAAATTAAACCAAGAATTAAGCACACATAATTGAGAACAAGAAACTAAGTATTTATTACATAAAATAAAAATCAAATGACAAAATTCATCATAGGGTTCATCTTGAGAACAAGAAACTAAGTATTTATTACATAAAATAAAAATCAAATGACAAAATTCATCATAGGGTTCATCTCCCCTAGGTGTTTAGAAAATTAGTTCATGCTTGAAAATAAAAACATCCAAAAGATAGTATAACCGAAGAAATAAAAAAACTCATGATAACTTCTTAAGAAATCAAATGGGAATCTTCAATCTCGACGGGAATCTACTTCAAAGTCGGCTTCAATGGTGTTTTTCGAGTTGTTTTCTTGAATATTCTATGACGGCTCCCTCCTATCTTCTTATTTTTGTCATACATACGTCTTAGAATGCCCAAAAAATCTAAAAATTGTGATTTTATGCTATTCGGTATCCAATCTCGTGAAATTGACACGACCTACCACACGCTCGTGTGGGTCACATGGTCGTGTGATATGGCCATGTGGAATGGTTCAGCCAGTATGGGTCTTGTAGCTTGCTCCGACGCTCTAATTTTCACTCATTTTTCGCTCATTTTGCTCCCAAGTGCTCTATTAAGCATTAAAACATGAATTTAAAGGATTAGAGTATAAATTTCACAATTAAACATTGGATAATCACCCAAAAACGCATTAAGAATGAGGTTAAAAAATGTTACTTTTGACACTTATCATTTTTTTTTTAAATATCACATTATGGATATTAAAACAAGTGTTTCTTTTGCTATTTTCATGTAAAATATCACATTATCACATTATGGTTGCTAAAATAATAGTTTCTTTCACTATTTTGCATTTAACAAGAGTAAGTAGAGAGGAGATCGTCAGTGGTGCCAATAGCCAGTGAAGGTGAGTCGAAGACAACGATGTGTCATTGTATGGTTGTTGATGAGAGAGTCGGGGGTGTATTGTAGGGAGTGGAAGAGAGTCCAAATGTTTCTTAATAGAATTTGTTCAAAATTTTTAGATTTTGGGTCAAATTGATAAAATGTACAAACATTGAGTATTCAATTTGTTATTAGACCAATAAAAAAAGGTCACATCAACTTTTCATCTCTCTGCTAATGGTAACTAACGAAAGAGTAACTTAAATATTTAATTTCAAAAAATTGAATAACTAAATCGGAAAAAAACTGAGTAACCAACATAAAACAAATTTTATAGTTAGGTGATTATTCTTGTAATTTACCCTTCCCATTATATATGTTCATGCAACCAAATAAGAAAACTTAAATCATTACCATATTTAACATATACTTTTTATATATTTTTTTTGCATGCAATCTTTTTTAATGTGAAATACTTTTATATTTATTTTAATGATTTTAGTTAGAATAAAGATCTTTTTAACATTAGAATTTTAATCTAAAGATTTATATATCAAACTCATTGAATCATTGGTATGAATTTGAAATTTTCATGGTCAAAATTCAAAAGCATGCATATTTTTCTTGTTCAAACATAAAATTTAAATATAGACTTTTTATAAAGCGAAAATTTTAAAGTTGAATGATAAAAATATATTTTTTATAATGTCGTGATTAAATTATTTTTTTAATTGAACGATCAAAATATTAATTATTTTCTTAGTTATCATATAAAGATGAAATATCTATTGGGAAACTCCAATCTTCACCCTTATTAAATGTTTTATATAATGAAACAAACTAGAATTATTTATTTTTATTTCATAGCTTAAGTCTTAATTGGCTTCCTGCCATAGTTTGATTCCATTGCAACTACTTTATGTTTTTTTTTCCAAACAAAGTAAAAGTTTATATCTCACCTAATTTAATTTCTCACTAGAAACTTGAAAGCTTTTAAATCTAATTTAGTTCTGCAAGAAAACAAGAAAAAAAAAAGGAAATTAGGGTTGAGCAATTTAGTAAGAATGAAGATGGAACTTTAAACAACTTAGGGTTTTAACTCTAGGTTTCTTTATTAGATTCAAAGAAGAAGATGATGATGATAATTAATAATCCTAGATTTAACCCCTCAAGTAATAATAATCTTAGCTATAAAAAATTATCTAATATTTTAAACTAAATAAATAAACTAAAATAAAAATATTTTTTTTAAATCTTGAGCTCTCTTGCATCATTGAGGGTTAAATTTTGTTCAAAAATAATTAAGGTTAAATTGATGAAAAGATATAAACATTAAAGTTAAATTTGATATTATACTAATATCAAATTTAATCAAAATATAAACACCAAAAATGAAATTTAACTATTTTTCTATAATAATAAAAAAAAGGCCAATAGTTTGCCTATCGACCTTTCTTTTATATATAGAATAAAATATAAAAATTAAATCTTAAAAATTTGACCACTCTTACTTAATATAAAAATAAAATAAAAGGGTATGACTAAAGAGTACACACGTTGAATAGAGAATGTTATAGGTATAGATTTACGATATCTTCATCAATGAATACTAAAGCCTAAAGACAATAAAAACAAGTGTGTATATATATCATAAAAGAACCCATAAAAGTAAACAAATAACGTAACATGCACAGAAAAAGAATTGTATGAAATTGTGATTCCACGTCATCTTTATTACTTTTTAATAAAAGAATGACAAATCAGATTTTTCCTCCTGATATTCAACTTTTTCTCCTAAAAAAATTCAAATTCAACTAAAAATGCTAAAAATAAAAAGGAAAAATCTGATTTGTCATTTTCTTATTAGAAAGAAATATCGATGACGTAGAATCACAGTTTCATATAATCCCTTCTCAATATGTATAAATGGATTTCTAAACTCAAATATATCAAGATATCATGAAACAACATAATTAATTTAGTTTTATTCATCACCAAATTATGAATTGAACAACAAGGTGACGAAAGATTTTGGTAATTAAAATATTCATCTATAGGTAAAAGAAAGGATTGTATGAAACTTTAATTTTACGTCATTCTTATCACTTTCTAATAACAAAATGACAAATCAGATTTTTTTTCTTAATTTTTAGCATTTTTAGTTGGATTTGAATTAGAAAAAAAAATCTGATTTAGTATTATAATTTTATACCATTTTTTTTTCATAAGAAAACTATATGAATGCAAATGTGACACATAGTTTTCCAACAAATTTAAGACCCCATATGTTTTATTAAAATTTCCCTCCTCGGATATTTATTTCCAGAATTTGATTATCAAAGATTTTGACACGACCAAGAAGGAAACAGTTTTGGTGGACGTATCAAATTCCTGTTTTTGTGAAAAGCGTGGCAGACCAAATACAAGGAAAACGTGCAATGTCTTGAAAAAGTTGAAATTTGGAAAATCACCCCAACACAACTCTAACTTACACTCACATGCATTTGTAATGAAAATGACAAGTATTTCGCTGTCTTCCAGAAATTCATACCAGCCCAACCTTATTAATATTCATACGTTTTGCGTATAGTCCGACTGTATAAATTATTAAAAATAAAAAAAAAAATTATGTTTTAGTTTGGTTCAATCATTTCGAATTAGTTCACAAGTTAACTGGTTTAATGTTTCCTTTTGGACTGATACTCTGGCCGGTTCAAACAATCATGACTTTAAGTCTTTACATTTTGTACAATTGGAATTTAGTCCTCCTAATTTTATTTTTAAGATTTTAATCTTTCTACTTTTTGAATTTATAAATCTACTTTCAAATTATATATAACCACATAAAATTTTAACTGAAAATATAAACTATTTGAACTAATTAATTACATTATAAAAATATTAAATTAATTAATAACATTATAAAAATATAAAACTAAATTATATTAGAAATTAAAATTAGAAAAATCAAAATTGGCATTTGTATAGAATGTGATGATAGGTATATGCTATGTGAAGATGACTTGGACCTTATTCTAATATATAAATATAGATAGTTATGGGTGGTGGTAGTTTCCAAATGATTTACCTTTCCCTAATACCAATTAAAGTAAGGAATTTGATTTAGAAAGCAGTTGCATGATTGAATAAGTTATGCAATTAAGCCATATTAAATCCATCCACTTTTTTCACCTCAATTTAAAAAATTTTAATCTTGAGCCCTCAAAATTTTATAATTTTATTTCAATCCCAACATAATATTTTTATCTTTAGCTCCTGTAAGTACAAAACATTTTATTGAGTTTGATATTATACCGAATTAGATGTTTTAAATTAACTCCTTCCACACCTGTTTTATTTGTGTTTGTCTTATAAGAACTGAAATAAATAATTAACTTAATTATTAATTCAATTCTACTAAAGTAAATTTAAGAGAAAACTCTATATATTTAGATAATATCAGACTCAGCTAAATTCTTCCCTTAATTATTAATGGAATAGAACAAATACACCAAAAAAAGGAAGATATTCCAATGCAATAAAATTACAGTGTCTGTTTTTTGTTGATAAAGGAGTATTTCCATGGGTTTGCCTTAGTATCGTGTTCATACTGTCATATTGAATGATCCCAGTTGCTTGCTTTTTGTTCATATAATGCATACGGCTCTAGTTGCTGGTTAGGCCGGTTCAATGACTAATATTAGCCATTTTTTATCCCTCCGATCCCCTTCTTAATTCAATGTGGAGACAAGGTATGTTTGTTATACCCTTTATGACTCGTTTAAGAATAACGCGGAATCACTACCTCAACACTTTACTTATTCCACAAGTTTCACTAAAGTTAATTAGGGAAGGAAGAACAAAGTTTCTTTTACTAAACTTGGCAGTTGATATTCGAACATGTGCATCAGTTGAAATTCAAAGATGCAACTTTTGTCAAATACTAACGGACTATAGTGTTAGCTACTTTTGTGTAAATGAGCTTAACGAAGGTTATACCAGAAAAGAAAAAAAAAACATATGTATACTGACAAGTATTAAGTGTGAGAGTAATATATATTGTATTTAAAAAAATGCATGTAAATTCAAATATTAGAAATAATATTATTAAAAAAAGTAAACTCAAATTATAAATCTAGAATGAAAAATATATATCGGAGAGATAAGCTTAAGTTTGGATCACCAATTCTTTCTTATAATTCTAACCTTCAAACGAGAGAAAAACTCAAGAAGTTATATGTAGTTTTGAACATTACATAAATTTTTTTTTATCCTAATTGCCTAAAAGTTTAGCAACAAAAATTTTGATCACAAAAGTACGTAATAATAACGGCATAGCCCTTCCCCAACCTTTCAATAGAAGAATAATATGTTTCAACGCATTCAAACTCACAACCTCTTACACTAACAACAATATCATTACCAAGCAAGCTAACACTCCATCAACAAAACACTCATATAAAACTACCCAAAATGTTATCATATGATATTATATTTGCGACCTGTTTTATAACATTTTTGAGTTTTAACCATTTCAACTACTACATAGTTCATTGATCCAATAACTCCGCTTCCTTGAATAATATAATACACACTTCTTTTTTTTTCACTTTAGCAGAAAAAATGTAAAAAAAACACGTTCAATACCGAAAGTCCCAACTCCATCATCCCAACCTGCCGACTATATTGAGAGATAGAGATAGGTTTAAGTTTTTTTAATTACGAAATTGGTAAGGAAAACAATTTATTTATGAAAATAGGCATTTTTGTCAATGCCATTTGACATATTAGCGGCACCAAATTGAAATGTGATAATTTAAAATATTTAGAGACTTGATATGTAAATTTCTTATTTTGATTGATTTGCAATGGCACCAATTTTAAATAGGGTTAATTATTTTGTAAACCCTCCTTATTTATTATTTTCTTTTTATTCTCTTTCAACACCAAAACTAAAGAAGCCTCTTATCAATTAGTCCAGTTTTTTTACAAAAAGTATTTTTCATAAAAAATTGATTCCAACCAGAAATAAATTGTATTTATTTTTAAAAATATTTTTTCCAAATTATGTCGACATAACTTATACATAATAAATTTTTTCTAAAGTTTTTATAATTATAATTTTATATTGTGTCCCTAATTCAAATTGATAATAAATTTAACCTCTCTATTTCTAGTATTAAAGGAGAATAAAAGAAAATAATAAATAAGGAGAGTTTATAAAACAATTTACCCTATTGAAAATAAAAGAAAATAATAAATAAGGAGAGTTTATAAAACAATTTACCTATTGAAAGTTTAGTGCGGTCACATGGCACCCTTAATCTAAATGGAAATCTTATATATTAAATCCTTAAATATTTTGGGTCAATCACTTTTTAGTCTGGCACCGCCAATATGTTAGGCAGCACCATTGGAACAATATAGCAAATGTCTATTTTCACAATTAATCTGTTTCCTATGCATTTTCATAATTAAAAATTATTCATGTAAAAAAATCACAAATTTATAAAATAAATAAAAAAGTTTGTATGTACCTATATGTTCATCAAATATTCAATGCGGTATTTAGCACTAGATAACTTTTGGAGCTTACTGCCTAACAATTCACGAGCAAAACACATGGTCTTTTACTTTAGAAACTCACATTATTTGATGAGTCCACAGAGTAAATGCAGATGCAGACACAGTAGGTGTAATAGTAGTGATGAGAATGTGAATAAACAACCATTAAATTGTCCAAGTAAAGCATATTATTGCAGTGCGGGTGGAGCCACACTTGGCTACAAATTCAAGTTTCCCTTTTGACTGGAAAACGTCGTCGGCAGCTGGTTTTCAATTTGAAACCGCGTTAAAAGAAGGAACACACAAAAAGGTGTTTAATGGGTTTTCCCCATCTTTTCAAAGTTTCAACCTCACATTGCATGACTTGACCTTCCCCTTCCTTCTTTTTTAAGCACAAATTTGTATACTTCTTTTTTAAAACTACTTGGGTGCAGCATCAAAGTCGGATTCTCCATTTATATGCATCCCATGCGTATCAAACTGATATATGGAGTGCTAATCACAGAATATATTGGAAGATATGTTCACACTCACACTCACACTCTACAATTTGGAATTGCTAAAGTTGCTACACTTTAACTTCTCTTCTTCTTGTTTCCTTTTTGTACATATTACGAATTATATGACTTTAATAAATAGAGTGACGTGTACGAATAATTATAATCAGAACTAATACTATAAAGTATAATTAAAATGAAATATGTTGAAATTTTTTTTTTTAAAAATTACGTGGATAGCTTGATTCTTAAAAAATTTATGAGAATAGACTAATTTTACGAAAATGCTCCCAACTGAAAAAAGAAAACACTAATTATTTTTCCAATTTGATACCTAAAGTTGACACTTTTTCTTAATTTGGTACTCAAGCTTTATTTTGGTCTAATTTGGTATTAAACTTGTCAAATGTTATACACATTACCCTCAAAACACTAATTGTTTTATTTTTTATATGGGGAAAATAGCTAATATATGACTAACATGTGGTAGATGACATAAAACTCAATGGTAGGAATAATCACATTTATTTAGAGTTTCTTCTATTTCAGTAAACAATATACTCAAATTTTCCTTTTTATCAAAATTGAAATTACTTAAGCTTTTAATGGCATGAATGATTCAAGATGGACCACATGCTTAAGCCATGGCTTCGTCTTCACAAAGCCTTCAATTCAACAAAAACATAGTCAATGTTAGAGGAAGTTCATGTTCAAAAATTGTGATTGAGTTATAATTAACAAATGAATATTGAAGAAGAAGACAAGAATCTTAAAATTCCAAATAAAAGAAATTCATTATGTTGAATTAATAAAATGAAATGAACTAAATTAAATTAAGCTAAAAGTATTTGAACATTTAAAATATCAAAAAGAAATTTCATGTCATCTCTTACATGTCAATCATACATTAATGATTTTTGCTACCTCATAAAAAATAACACCATTAGTATATTGGAGTAATTAGTATAACGTTTGACAAATTTAGATATCAAATTAAAAAAAATGTCAAATATAGATACCAAATATTTTTTCAGCCTAATACAAAAATATGTTCAATCAATTTTATTGTAGAATTCAATTAAACCTTTCAAGTCGATGTTTGAATTAAACTTAATTCAATCGGATCTGACAATCTATTTCATTATTTATATATTAATAAAATATTGATTATATATTTTTGTTGATACACACTATCAACATGAGTGAAAAAAGGGATTTTTGAGTAGGTAGACAGAAGACTTTCTGGAGAAGAAGAATATAAGCCATGGACTCTTTTGCCTGTCTCCTCCCTCCTCAAATAGAGTATCTAGGATTACTTATATAATGGATTTTTTTCGAGTCAGATTCCGAATTAAGTTATTTTTATTATAAATATATAATAATTGTTATAATTAAATTTAAATTTAAATTAATAATAATTATTATTTAAGTTAAATTTTCGGCAAATGAAGTGAGTTGGAGGTGAAAAATATCTCATCCAAGTTCCAATGTAGCAATGCCAAACTTATGAAATTAGGTGAACCATCCTACCTATGGACATAACTTAGACGATATTGAATTCGATAATAACTAAGAAAATACGAAGTCCATGGTCAATCATAAATACGCAATAAATTTCTTCTTAAGTGAGATACACACGTTTTTTACCAACCCAAAGCATTTGCTACTTACCCATACATACCAAAATAAATATTAAATACTACTACACGAAAATAATAAAAATAATATAATGCATTTTTATATTCATAGAATTATAGAATTATATTAAATCAACCGTCTATTTCAAAAGATAATAACAAAAATTTATTAAATTGAAATTTATGTTAATATAAAATATTTTAGATATAATTATAACAAATATATATACTATTATTTAATTATTTGATTATTTTGGTGTCACGAATGACCAACTTAATTAGAAAAATTATACTATCCTTACATATTTAAAATAAATTATACTCTTACAATTATACTTGGTCTTTTGCATTTTAAATAAAATTAATAAAAATTAAAAATAGTAATATTTTAACTCATGCCATCAACATACATAAATCCTTAATTTTACCACTACCCACCAATATTTCATTCTATTTTGTTTTTGTTTATTTTCCATATATTATTATGTATTGTTATTAATCATAAATCGTATGTTTTATTTATTGTATATTCATATTTTTAAGTGTGGATAATAGAATTTGTAATAATTATAAGTCCCACTATTAGGGGTGAAATTAAAGGGCTGGTAGAGGCCTTGGTCTCCTTAAAATAGAAAAATTATCATTTAAATTTTTAAAATTTTAAATTAATAAATATAAAATTGTACTTTATGCCCTAAAATAATAAAAATTAATTTAATTATTTTAAAATTATAAAAATAAAAATATTAAATTAATGAAATTACATTCTTAAAAAATATTTTAGCCAATCCCATTCAAAACGTTTTTCCCCGTCCAAAGGATGCCTTCCTCGTTAATCCATTCATAATAGACACATCAAGACATTATTTTTTAAAATGGATTTTCCAGAAAAAGTTACATTTTCAAAATTCAAGATTATTAGTAAATCTCATTAACCCTTTTCTTATAATTGATTTCCATAACTTAAAACCATTTTCTTTTCTAATTATTATAAATCCAACCTAAAAATAGTATTAACTAAAGCTTTAGTTTCAATTATTTTTGTCAACATAACTTAAAGAAATAAAAAAAAAGAGTTCAAAAATATCGGAAATTCAATCATTTTCATTCATTTATATGAATATTGAAATCCTGGAAATCATCGCCCCACCACCCAAAGATAGTTACACAAGGATTAATCTAAACATAACTTAACCTACTAAAACCACGTGTTACTCTTATGTCACCAACCCTAAAATTCTATGGTACTCCTTTGAAACACGTAGCAACTAATGAAATCGTACGTCATGTTATCTCAAGCACAAGAAAGAAAACATGTTAGGCTACCTCAGCTATCTCCCAAAATCATAGATTGACTTTTGGGTGTTTCAAAACATGTTTTTTGCTTTCACCTTATGCCCTGAATCATGCATTTTGATTTCTTGTGAAGTGGGGTTAAACCATAAATTATTGCTATATTAAAATTCCAATACCAAATTTTAAATTATTTTTTTAGAAATTTGCATCACTTGACTTTGAGTCGGAATTTGGCAATGCATGCATTTAGAACAAGATAGGTAGATTTGACTTTGGATTAGTTTTTCTTTAAATAATAAATTAGGGATGGAAGTTGAATTTTGGGTTGCAATCAATCATGGGAAATGAGATGTTAACGGGTTGTCAAAGTTTTACAAACACCCAATTATTCATCACAAATTCAATAATGTACATTTTTCATTAATAGTATGTTCAAATAATAATGAGGAATCAATGTTGAGAGAAATGGGAGTACATTCCGTTGATAACATATCATCGTGAATGTAGGGTTTTTTTTTTTTATGTTCCCAAAAAGTTAACGTAGGGTAGAAATCCATGTCCAAATTATTTCTATACCCTAGAGATCTCAAGTATCAACCACCTTGTACTCTTCAGTGCTACACCATGCATTATTATTTTTCAGTGGTCATGGTTTCCACTCTAGGCTCTCTTTAAACTCAAAGGACAAAACCTTAAGGTTCTATAATAATAGCTAGGGGACAATACCATAATACTTACTAGAAAAGTCATCGAAAATCATACCTTTTGTGACATCTCCAAAAACAATCACCAAGTGTTTCAAATTTATTGTAGTGTTTCCTCAATACTCTCTCCTTTAACATACCCATTGCTTCTCACTTTGTTTCCCCAAAATGAAGGTATACCAGGATAATATAACCTAAGTTACTAGCTTCTTTGATCATCAGCTTCCTTGTTATTGTTTACCTAATATTTTTGGGGTTTAATCACCGTTCAAAAGTTGATTTTTATATCTTATGTAAGGCAAAATTGCAATAAAGTGCAACTTGATTTATGAAAAGGGTAAAGTACAAAAGTAGTCACTTTTGTTTACCTCAGATTACATTATAGTCGCTTATGTTTGAAATTTTACATTTTAGTCACTTACGTTATCGTGTTGTAACATTTTAGTCACTGAGTCGTTAATTGCCATCAACAGTGTAACGGTAAGTTGACGTGACACGTTAAATCATTATTTCAAACAGAAATTTTAGGTTAAATTCTACAGTTGCTACCTATAGTTTTTCATTTTGAGCAATTTATTTTTTTTCTTTTATATTCTTTTAACTTTAGTTTTTTTTCCATTCTCTTCTGTTTCTCCCTCGATTTTCCTTCTTTCTTTCTTCATTTCTTTTAACGTAGTTTTTCTATGTTTTTCATTTTTAAAACTAGTCCACAAGCTCGCTTCACTCAAAAAATGTAAATTGTTCAAAAAAATAAAAAAAAAAGTATAGGAACTAGTTTTAACAAATGAAAAACATAGAAAAACTACGTTAAAAGAAATGGAGAAGGGAGGAAAATAGAAGGAGAAACAAAAGAGAATGGAAAATAAAGAAAAAAATTAAAGTTAAAAAACATGAAAGAAAAAAATTAAATTGCTCAAATTGAACAAACAAGGGGACCAATTGTATAAATTAACCTAAAATTTTTGTTTGAAATGATTATTTACCGTGTCACATCAGCTTATCGTTACACCATTAACGACAATGAACAACTCAATAATTAAAATGATACAACACAATAACGTAAGTGACTAAAATAAGTAACATTTCAAATATAAATAATTAAAATATAACCTAAAATAAACAAAAATAACTACTTTAAAAGTTTACCCTTATTAAAATTCATCCTTCACTATAATCATTCAAAATTGTTTCTACAAATGTACAATTATTGATGTCAGCACCCATAAATGGTAATGAGTCATGGAGAAATGAAACCAGCTAATTATGTACAATTTTATTTTGTTTTTATGAAAAAGGAAATTATATTTATGAAATTCGTGATGAGTAGTTGAAATTAAAAAGATTACTTAGATATATTTGATAAAGTGTATTTTCTTAGCCAAATAATGCACTTTCGTCAAGTTGAATTTAATAACATTAAACAAAAGCCAACCAATTAAAACAATAAAGTTTATATTTGTATTTTGGACACATGAAAGAAGATAATTTTTATCATTTATGGTCAATGATTCTTTTTTCCAGCAAAGGTCAACGAAGTTTTTAAATTTAAATATAGTTAATTCCTTTTCAATTTTTAAATTAAAAAAAATACATTTAAACGTGATCGAATTCATATCTTCTTTATTGTTATAAAAATAATTATTCTAGTTCGACGGTACACATAATGTTTTTTTTTTTTTTAATCCTAATAACACTTTTTTCCCGCTTGCTACTCTAACGAATTATTATTTTTTAAATATTGTTTATTAAAATAAATTGTACGATAAAAGTGGGATTTGTCTACCAATAAATCTGTGATTAATTGAACAACATTATTCTTCCATCAAATGCAGCCATCGTGCCTTCTCAAATAATTAACCATGAAATGGAGCAGCAATTTTGGCTCAACTCTTATATTGAAATTTTTATAAAATATATCTGAAACATGCATGTATACTTGATTGATTCATGTACAATATATAAATATTTAATCTATGCCTACTGATAACATAATTGAATCATAAATTATGTCCACCATTCTATTCTTCTGCGTTGCTTTCATATATTTCCAATTTTACTGATGAAGGATTCTCAGTAATAAAATTTCTATTTCTTTTAAATAATACAAAATCAACTGATATATATATATATATATATATATATATATATATATATATATATATATATATATATATATATAATCTTGGAGTATCAATTCTTGAGTTACATAATATCGTTTTGTTTATTGTGGTGGTTAAATTTATTACATTTTAATTAATTGTTTATAAAAGAAATTTTAATTGGTTACATAATATTTATGTTCGTTTTATCATTTATGTTTAGAATTTGGTGTTGTCATTATCAATAATATCGTCTTTAAAATTTGACCTTACATCTCTTTTAAAAATGCAAAGCGACTCCCATCCTTAATTTGATTATAAAATAAGAATTCTATTATAAATATAGAAAAAATAAGAATTACATAAGTTGATATAAAAATATTAAAAATTTTCAAGAGAAATATTAGGAATATTGGTTTTTTTGTGTTTTCAAAAATATATTTTTAATAATTAAGAAAAGAATAAAATTACTTGAGATCAAACTTAAATTCTCATGCCTGCAATATATTACTATTGTTACTGGATCAAGAGGCTGTTGGCTTGTTTATCAAAAATATTAAATTATTTGTGTAACTCTAAAAATTATTATTATTATTTTATAAGTTTATTTATTTTTTATCTTTTCTCTAATAAAATTAGAAAATTGCTGTATTCCTTTGGATGCCCAATTATTATCGGTGGATTTAGCTGCATCTTGACCTCGATTGCTGTGCTAGTTTTTATTTGAATCACAAAAGACCAGTGCATTATTATAATAAATTACATCAGTAATAACAATAAAGATAAAAGTATTAATGATTATTATTGTTGATATAAAACTTAGAAATATTTATCCCTTAAAGAGGATAAAATAAATATGTTTCAACACACTTGAACTATATCTTTTTCACTAGTAATAATATTGATATCAATTAAGTTAAAACTTAGCCAACTTATATTATTATTTTATTAATAAATATAATTTACATATTTTTAATATTTTAAATACAAATACTCTAAATTTTGTAGTGTTGATACAAAGTATAACAAGAGAGGAGAGTAATGACTAATGAGGAAACGGTGGTGATTTTGTGGAGACCGGTTCACTTAGAGAGTGGTGAGCCGAAAATGAACAAAAGGTCAGATTAGCCGAGAAAGAGAGAGATGAGGGAATAGCTTAGAATAACTTTAAGGTTTTTAAATGGTTTATTCCTTTTTAATCATTAGGAGGGTATTTATAAGAGAGGTCCTATTGTCCACTAATGTGATGTGGTAAGATCAGTACTCAGCCTCGTTAAATGTGCGAAAGATATTCATGAGCATGAACGATGTGCGTCGTGAGATCTATTTTGTTATGCATTTAAACAATACGATGTTGTTTTGCCTAAATAGACCATTTATTGTATTGGCAATGTATTCATACCAAAATACAAATATCTTCCAAGCAGATAATTATCTCATTATTGAAAGGTGGGAGGGCTTGTCAAGAGTGCTTTTCTAACTGATGGTCTTAATAACTAAATGTGTTGCTCCTCTAATTTGGTTGAGCAATCAATTAGAAAAATCAACGTTTTTTATCTTGTTGACATGTATCTAGGTAACGAAAAGATATAACATATTTTATATAAGATTTTTTACCTAATATATTTAATCATCATTTTCTATTTTATTATTATCACCATATTATTTTTAAATCCAAACACATATTTTATCATTAATTTTAATCTCAACTTAATCTCTTCGCTGCATCAATTAATTTCAGAGTCTAAAACTCTTGACAAAAGCATCAACTTGAACACCGGCGTTTCGGGTTGTGAATTTCCCCACCCGACAAGGACCAAGATTGCAGTTCAGGGTTGTCCTAAACCCGCTAGTTGGGTTAACTAACTTAACCAACACTGCATCCCATCCCATGGTTCTACTCTTATCTTCGGATCTAAGTCTAAGATTTTCCCCCACTCCTGGCTCTATTAATTTAGTAACAATTATGAGCCCCTGATTTGCACTCTTCCTTCGTTTCTAACCAAACCCCATTTCCAAAATCCGCGTGAGAGTCACAGCCTCACGGTTCAACAGCGACGAAATGCCCGTATTGCACAACACGCGCTGTAAACAATCGTGAGTCAAATATACTCCAATACTGAGCCTGCTCCAGTAACTGTCGCCGCAATTGTTGAGATTGTCGTACTCTTCCCCCACCCCCCACTGCCTTCGCACGTGACTTGTTCAGCTGTAAACTCAACCATGGTCAACTTAAATTAACCTCGGTCAAGTCTTTCAAAAGAGAAAAAAAAAAAAAATGAAAAATTCTGCGACGATGGAAATTCCCATTTGTTGCCATTTCGACATGACTCTCTGTTTTCTTATTTCGTCTGACGTCGAATGGATTGATAATAACCGTTAGATATAAAAAGAATGACGTCAAGGTTTTGTGTCAATATCCGACGGTTGTCGTTTCCTTTGGCATCATATTCTTTGGTTAGGTCCAATCTATTTAATTAACTCATTAATATAGAATAATCTTTCATAAAAATAATAAAGAAAGTTATCAACTCATCATCTTTAATATAATATTATTTTTCACTTTTGTTATATTAACTTAAAATGTTGTTTTTTTTGGGTTAATTGTTTAATGCAAGTGGTTCATTTTCTTATAATAAAATGGATTATGTTAAATATTGAATACATTATTAAATTAAAAATGTTTTTATTTGTTTATTAGAATTTAGTCGATGTTGAATGATATCTATGAACATTTGTTTACATTTAATTTAATAATAATTATGATTAAACATGAAGAATCGTGGGATGAAATTTGGCCTAGACATTGGTGATATATAATGAATGATGCATTAATGATAGAGTGCCCACTTCCTCCTTTCAAATGCCTACATTTGTTGGTCCATCGTGGAATGATGGAGTGTCCCCACTATTAGTTGCACAAAACTATGGTAATTAATGATTTGTTCATCAACTGGTCAAAGTGGAAGCAAGTTGGTGATGCATTAAAAAGGTCACAACCATTTATCAACCACCCTTTCTAGGCTTTCCTTCCATTTTAGAACCTTATTTTAAATTAGATACATTCCAATATTATTATATTTATTATGTAATATCAATTAGTTATTCACAAAAATTTAATTAATATATTTAACAGCTATCATTTATATTAAAACTGAAATTTTAACTTTTAAAAATATAGAGATTAAGAATTATTTAATTTGAAAACTTAGATTAAATTTATAATTTTACACATAACATAAGATAATAGTAGAATTTAACTAAATAAATTTAATTGCTATCTTTTAATTAAGACTAAAATTTTAAAATTTGAAAAGTACAAAATTTTATTTTATTTAATTTTCTTATAAAAGATTAAAGATAAAATTAATTTCTTTTTTAAGCCCTAAATTATAAATTAATATAAAATTACATTTAATTTATTTTTTATTTCGATATTATTATAATATTTAATTCTATTACCATAATTTATTTTTACACTCACTAAAACTAAAAACACGGTGAATCCAAACCCACACTAAGAAATCACCGACAGATTTTAGGTGTAAAAAACTAACCACCTTTGATAAATCACATTACATGTGAAACTTCTCGTGACTCCCGCTTTTCATTTTTCATTAAACTACAAAAATATTTGTCAACCGACAGCTAATACGAAGGACAAGTTTCAGTCACAGGAATCAGATTGCGTGCGCGTGTCATCATTTTAATGGTTACAAATAACTTATTGAAATGAGTCTTACATCAGCTAATTAAATTTACAAGGGTTTGCTTTAGGGGTTAAAACCAGATGGTTAACTGAGTTGAACAACTATATAAATCGAAGGAAGGTTGTGACGAAAAGCCAGAGTGAGGCTTTGAGAGTTATTTACACCAAAAATTTAAGAGAGAAAAAAAAGAAAGAAGAATTTATTTGTGGTTTTTGTTTCAAGATCTCCCCCCCCCCCTTTTTTTCTGTTAATCCCCGCTTCTCTGAATCCCTTTCTGTTAATCATCTGTTTCTATTTTTGAAAAAAATTCTGATTTTTGGGTTTGTTTTTTGTTTTCAGTTATTGACAGTGGTTTGAAAGCAAACTTAGATTACAGGATTTTCTTCAAAAGCCAGGTGTTTTCAGAATCGAGATCCAGGTTTTTTGCTTTTAATTTTTCTGTTTTTTGTAGATAAAATCAGCTGAAGGGGTGATTTTTGATACCTCAATAGCTTGATTTTTTAGGGTTATCTTGGATTTAAAGGGGTTGTCTATTTTAAACAAAAACCTCCTTAATCCTTTTCTGGGTTTTTGAAACCTGTTCTTAAGTTTTGATAAGAAACAGGTTACTTTTTTTTTTTTCATATTCAAGTTTCAATCTTTTCTGTTTGAAAG
The DNA here is from genome assembly GCF_025698485.1 of Gossypium arboreum. Taxonomy (NCBI): domain Eukaryota; kingdom Viridiplantae; phylum Streptophyta; class Magnoliopsida; order Malvales; family Malvaceae; genus Gossypium; species Gossypium arboreum. The sequence continues at coordinate 138,183,412 of NC_069075.1, forward strand.
AAATGGCAGCTACAACGGATTTCTATAGTAGCAGTTCAGATATATATGGTGGAGAGTTGATGGAAGCACTCGAACCTTTTATGAAAAGTGCTTCTTCCTCTTCCTCTTCCTCTTCCTCTTCCTCTTCCTCTTCCTCTTCTTCCTATTCCCCTTCCCCTTCTTCTTATTCTCCCTCTCCTTCTCCTTCTCCTTCTCCTTCTACTTCATATCTCTCTTTGTCTTCTTCCCAAACACAACCCAATTTTTACGCAGATGGTTGTTATTTCCCAGCGGTTGATCAATATCCAGGTGTTCAACAGCCTCAAATTGGTTCAACCATTGGGCTAAACAACTTAACCCAAGCTCAGATCAACCAAATTCAGGCTCAATTCCTCTTCCAAAACAATCAACCAAGCTACCTTTACCAAAATCCTCAACTTAACGCCAACCCCAACACCAACCATATGCTCAGCTTTCTTAGTCCCAAACCAGTCCCGATGAAACAGATGGGTTCACCACCAAAACCCACCAAGCTCTACAGAGGAGTTAGGCAACGTCACTGGGGAAAATGGGTCGCTGAGATCCGGCTACCTAAGAACCGGACACGTCTTTGGTTAGGCACTTTCGATACAGCCGAGGAAGCAGCCTTGGCTTATGATAAAGCAGCCTATAAACTTAGGGGTGATTTTGCGAGACTCAACTTCCCTAACCTTCGTCACCAAGGTTCCCATATCGGTGGCGAGTTCGGTGAATACAAGCCTTTGCATTCCTCTGTTGATGCTAAGCTTCAAGCTATCTGTGAAAGTTTGGAACTCAACCAAAAGCAAGCGAACAACAAGAAGACGAAGAAATTATCGAAGGAGAACAAAGTCCAATTGGCTGAGCCTGAGGAAAAGACAGTGAAGGTGGAGAACTCCCCCTCATCTTTATCTCCGGTTCTGTCGGAGAATGAGGGGTCGACAGAATCTTCACCTTTGTCGGATCTTACCTTCTCGGACTTCAACGAGCAGCCATGGCCTGAAGTTATTACTTCGTCGGAGTCTTTTATGTTGTCCAAATACCCATCATATGAGATCGATTGGGATTCTATTCTAAAAGCTTAGTTTGATATAACAACAGATGTTTTCCTTGTGTATTTATTTTTTGTAAAGCTCACTGCAATTGAGTTTTTGGTAGTTGCAGTGACAGGTTCTTTAGGTTATTATTAAAGTCTGTTTATGAGTTTAGGGTTCTTAAAGGTATTATCGTGTAAGTCTTAATGTTTATAAGTATTTATAAGATGTTCTCCATGGTTGTCAGCTCGTTTTTTCTTGCTGGACCGAAAGGGAGAAATTTGTTAGCGTCCATAAAAGTTCCATAGCTTCTGTAATTTGAATCCTATTAATGTTATTTATGGTCCTTTTCCTTTGTCTACTTTCATTGTTTTAGAACATGCCATGATGGAAACTTGTATCACAGCATCAAATAACCCCCACAGGATCTGATGGACTGCAGAACCCTCAGGGTTCTTGTCTGAAATCCATAAATCTTTGAGAATTAATGGACATTTTATGGCTTGAAAAGCGTTTAAATCCGGAGATTGGGTTTGGAGTTCACGAGATTGACACAAGGGGTGTGTGTTTTTTTCTTGGTATCTTCAACTCCAAGTGGACAAAAACGGAAGTAACATACCATATTTTGTGTTTTTACAGTATATTTTAAGCAAAACATGGGTGAATATTGCAGGGAAGTTGTAGTGTTTCTAAAACTTCGTTCAATGAATCTACCGTGGGCTTGAGTTGGGCACAATTTCTGAAGACTTGGCTTTCAAGTAAAGTGTCTACCCAACAGCTAACCTGGCTTGTCTTATGATTGCAATTCCATTTCGGCAGTGGAGATCCTTTTCCTTTGCCTCACAATCGCTTATCTCCCTAGGTGTTCATGATTGGATGATTTTATATTTCCATCCGATTTATACAAACCATAATATAATCCATAGTTATTAAAAAATATTTATATATAATAAAATTTATTAATAATTATATATATTCTATTGAAATTCTTAACATAAATAAAACCACCAAACCTTTCATATTAGGAGCCGGTTGAGTCTTAACTTGATTGATATAGGCATTACTGTTAATATAGGAGTGCATGGGTTGAGTGAGTTGAAGCACATTATCCTCCTAATTTTGAGTTGGGGAGAACTATGGGTAGTTTTAGATATTGTGTTAAAAAAAATAAATGTGATCAAAACCTATAATAAAATTATTTTAAAAATATTTATATTAAGGAATTTAGTTACACTTCTTTTTATATTCTTAGGAATAATAATTGGTACAGCTACGAGTTTTAAACACCATGTTTGGGATTGACAAGTATCCTATAGTATTATAGTAAAATGTTAAAAAATATTTTAAAAGAATAGACACATGATAATTTTTTAGGCAGCTTGTGGAATAAAAAATGTATATTTTCATTATACCAAATATTAACTCATATTTTATATGAGTAAAACATATTTCAATGATACAATCGTTGAATTTATCGATGTAATTGTATTTGTGATTCAATATCTTTTTCGCATTGATATAAAATAGTTTATATATTAATATTTATTGACGATTTAAACTTGTTTTTTATATTAAACAAATAATTAGAAATTTTAAATTTATGTTAAATTTGACATACAAGATCTAATGAAATATGGAATATAATGGTAAAATGATTAAAATATTTATCATACCAAAATATTCATAAGGGTATAAACGTAAATTACTTTTACAATAATATAAGTGGACATCTCCCTTTATATTATAGTATAATATAATTTTCATACAATATAAATTACAGATAAGCTTAAGTTTTGAATATTAAAATTGAACTTTGTTCATATTTTAATTGTGGTTAACTATTTTCATATTTAATATTAAAATCCTATGTCACCATTGAAACAGTCTATATTGTTATTTTTTTCTTTTTTTTTTTGAATAGTCTCATTATAAATTTTGATTATATATATATTTTTACGATACAATGCCTTAAACTACGCATAACCCTTCCATAATTCATAAATAAAAGAATAATACGTTTTAGGTACTTAACCTATAAAATTGGATACATCTAAATTATACTAGATGTGGGATAATATTAAAGGTAACCTTAATTATCAAATATTAAACTCGATTTACTGAAAAGCAAAGGCATCTCGATCAAAAGTTGTGGTAAGGGTGGCGTAAACTTAGTGCAATTGAGATATTATATCTTACTGATCGGTTTGATGATTTCAAAACAATAATGGAAGGAGGGTATGATTGTGGAATACCATATGAAAAGAATCAGGGAAAGACCCCATAAGTCTTCCCCAACCTTCTCCTATTGGATGCCATATTTCCTTCACCCACCGACCAAGTACTTTGATATTGGAGTTCATTATTTTGGTATAATTATTAATTTTTCAAATTTTTATAAATACATAATTACCTTTTTAGTAATGTCTGTATAATGAGTAATATATTTATTTTTTGAATAAAAAAATTAGCATGCAATTTGACTTTTGATATGCATACTTCCATATTTAGTACCTATTATTGGCCGATGAAGCAGCGATAATTTCATACTCAACTCAATCCATGATGAACTAGGTTTAACAATATTCATCTCATTCTTGATTGCAATTTGGGTATGGCATTTTAAAGAGTAATACTTCCCAAACTGTGTAAACACCTGAATGTAGAAAATAGGAACAACTCCAACCCAATCAAGTATCATGATGGGAATATATGTTAACTAAAGCATCCATAAATTCATACACAACCATATTTTTGGAATTAAAGCTTTCTTACATAATGACTTAACATTCTTTCGGCTTTAAGTTTGTTGATGTAATATTTAGTGATGGAAGTTGTGGATTATTATTGGTGATGTAGGATACAAGTGGTTCACATCGTGGTGATGCTGATGAGCTAGATTGAGAGTTGGGCAGAGTTTTAATATATCTATCAATATCTACTTCTTATAGCGGAGTTTATATATTGGAGGGGGACATGATGTAATCCTTTTGCATGATTATCCTATCGACTGTTAGGCTATTTTTAAAATTAAGGGAAATTTTTTTAGGATGTAGTCGGAGATGATATGATGACGAACTCCTCCTAACGAAGTGGGTTTAATCATGATATGAAGACTTACTAATGGTGATGTGTAACAATAGCCCCTTCCTCTAGTAAAAAGCTAAAAGCTCTAAAATTAAGTGTGAGTTTAGATAGACGGTACGTGTACTTATAGTTAGTGTAAAAACAAAAGTGTCAGTAAGACTAGATATTGTAACGATACTATAGCGAAAAATAAACAGTAAACTAAACGCATCGCACCCTATTGTTCATCCATATCCACCCTAAAAGGTCAAAAACACTATATTTTAATGCCCAATATCTCCATATGACACTAGAAACCAAATTAGAAAAGAAATACTCTTGTCAATGCATAAATTCACATAGGATTTAACCAAAAGAATCATTCAATCATTTTCTTTTATAAAATTATTTATTCCCATTAAATATTCCAAAGAATGAAAAAAGTTAAAAGAACATTGGAATTTAATTCTTATTTTAATTATTATTGTACCAAAATATGGTTCTGACACACAAAATTTAATAAATTTCATTTCAAATTTTAATTTTATTGATTCTTATAATAACTTTTAAATGTAAAATGTTAAGAAAATAGTATGTGATCATCACTATTAGTTAAAAGTTGTTATACATGTAGTTGAAAGACAGCTAGTCAGTTGGCAGATTGTTGAAAAGCAGTTATACACAAACTCTATAAATAGTGTAATCACAATGAACAGGGGCAAGTAAGAAGACTAAATACAAAATCAGTTTCTTCAAGCTTTACACAAATTTCTTCCTACTCAAATCTGTATAGCTTAATTCATTGTGATCATAGTTAGTCACAAACTTACCTAGCTTTCAATATAACAAAAAATATAATAGCCTTTTAAAAAAAAATATTTCTACTTCTTCAAAAACAAAAATAGCATTTATTCTTTGCTCAATGATATTACATTGAAATTTTAGATTCGTAGTTCATTTATTATGCAAATTGTAAAAATAAATGCATATACTAGTCACCATGAATAAATTATTTGAGAGTTTAACATAATACATATTTGAAAAAGTATAAAAACATGTATTTATTAAATTTAAAAATATTTGGGTTAAAAAGTGAAATTTATCATAATATATTTTCTCTGTCTGCCTTATGGCACGTTTTCTGTGTCTACCTTTTGGCATGCTCTTCCTTTGTCATTTTTAATTTTTTTTTTTAGCGTGGCTCCTGTTTTTTTCCTTCTCCTTTTAAGTGTTCTATTTTGATTTCGGGGTTTGGGTTGGGTAAGATATGGAAGAGGACTTAGCAAATTTGAGATTATTGGATGAAGAGGAAGAGGCGCTTCAAGGAGATGAAATAGTGAATGACCAAAGTTTCCAGCACTGTTTGGTGGGGCGATGCTTAACAGACAGTGTGGTGCATTTACCCTCGCTGCGCAATACCATGGCGGACCTCTGGCACCCTATTGGAGGAGTTTACATATCGGATCTTGGGGACAAACAATATCTCTTCCAATTTTCAATGAGGTTGACGTTCAAAAGGTGATTTCTGGCACTCCGCGATTCTTCAATGGTCATCTGTTAGTACTGCAAAGAATTAAAAAAAGGAGAAATCCCCTCAATGTTGGTTTTAAATTATACTGAATTCTGGATTCAAGTTCATGATCTACCTGCGGGGATGATGTTTGAGTTGATGTGTAAGAAGCTTGGTGAGTTTTTGGGGAAATTTCTTGAATATGATGTATCTTCTTTGGCGTTGGGCCACAGTTTATATATGCGTATCTGTGTTCGATTAGATGTTACAGCCCCGCTGAAACGTAAAAAGAAGATTCAAATAGGGGATAATTCGCCTGTCTATGTTCATTTTAAATATGAGAAGTTAAACATGTTTTGCTTTATTTGTGGAAAGCTCGGACATGGGGAAAGTTTTTGTCCATTCCGATTAAAAATTGAGCCTTCAAAAATTAATTATGGATGGGATTTATCGCTGCGCGCGGTAACTAGGCGGCGGAATACGGGGGTGAGCAGGTGGTTGTACGAGGCTGACGGGTTGCACTACTGTACTGTAAACATGAGAAGTGTCAGTCAAAGCAATAGCTTTAATTGGGAGAATGATTCTAGATGGAAATCAGGGAGCGATTTTGGGAATCAGACGTTAAATCCCAATCTAATCTCATCAAGGGCCAATCAACAAAATCTTATTAATGGGAATATTAATGGACGTAATCTGGGCAAAAGTGGTCTGTACAGTGGTGGGCTGGCTCAAGGGCCCATGGATATTGTCCTGGGAGAGGAAAATGAACTATTAGAATTTGCAAAAGGAAAAAAGGGTCAAAGAATTGTGACAGGCCCATTAGACACTTTGGGTATCTATACAGAAGGTGGTTCCTATGATTTAACGGCTGGCTCTGGTGACCAGAGCAGCCGAGCACAATAAAAATCCTAAGATGGAACGTTCGTGGATTTGAGAGGCCATGAACTGTTAAAAGGCTCAAGAACAAATTGCGAGCCATTAATCCCCAAATTTTGTTTCTTATGGAAACAAAATTATGTTCTAAATAGATGAAAAGAGTCAGGTTGAGATGCGGTTTCGAGAACGGGATTGATTTTGGAGCTATGGGGTCAAGAGGCGGTTCATCTTTGGGTTGGAATGGTAACCTCTTTGGTTAGCCTTCGAAGTTTTTCCTCTTTTTATATTGACATTGACATTAGGGATAATGAATGTGATGTTGCTTGGCGCTTAACGGGGTTCTATGGTAATTCGGAGGAAAAGAATAGAAGGAAATCTTAGGAATTACTTCGGCACTTAAGTCATGATCAAGCTATTCCTTGGGTCGTTCTTGGAGATTTTAATGAGATTGTCAGCTCTTTTGAGAAGAAATGTGGTCGTCTTAGATCAGAACGTCAAATGGATGCTTTTCGACTAACACTGGAGGATTGTAATCGTAATGATCTGGGTTATATTGGTCGCTGGTTCACTTGGGAGAGGAAAATTTTCAAGTAATAACATTAGGGAACGTCTGGATCGTGGGGTTACTTCATTGGACTGGTTCAATCTTTTCCCTTGCTATTAGATTGAACATTTGAGTCACTCTTTCTCTGACCACTGCCCTATTCTCTTGGATACCGTGGGGAAAGGCAAGAAGGATCAACGCTTCATTGATAAGGCTTTTAGATTCGAGGCTAAGTGGTGTTTGGATACTTCTTTTGAAGGATTAGTCGAAAAATGGTGGACTGAATGTTCAGGAAGCATTCTGGTTAAGCTTCAAAGTTTGAGCTATCAGATTCAGCGTTGGAGTAAAAAAAAAAAAAAGAGGAAAGCAAAGTCTGTGCAGATTTAAAAGATAGATTAAATTTCCTGTATAACCAGGACCTCTTTGACGAGATTTTAGCAGAAATTTTTGATCTCCAACTAGGACTTAATTTGGAGGCAGACAAGGAAGAATTGTTTTGGGAGCAACGAGCCCATGTCAATTGGCTTAAGAATGGAGACCGAAATACTAGCTATTTTCACAATATAGCTGTGCAACGTCAAATGCGGGGTAGAATTTCTAAGCTTGATAATAAGAATGGTAGGAGAATTTCCTTGAATGATGAAATGCTAAAACTTGCTTCTGAATACTTTAGTGATCTTTTTTCGACTTTTGAAATGGGCCCTGATGAGCATGTTTTTGAGTTAGTGGAGAAAAGAGTTACGAAAAACATGAATGACAATCTTCTTACTTAGTTCACTGCAGAAGATATAGAGTCAGTAGTAAAGCCGATGGCGCCTTTGCATGCACCTGAAATTGATGGATTTTCTGTAATACTTTTCCAAAGGTACTAGCATTTAATAGGGCCTGATATTTTATCTTATTGTCTTTCAATTTTGAATGGCGAATCTGAGTTAGGTGACATTAATAAGACCCAAATTGTTCTAATCCCTAAGGTTGAGAAACCAATAAATTTGACTCAATTATGCCCCATTAGTCTTTACAATGTTGTTCATAAAATTGTGGCAAAAGCGTTGGTGAAATGGATGAGTTCTATTTTGGGTCATTGTATTAATGATGCTCAAGGAGTGTTTATCCTAGGCAGACTTTTTTCCAACAATGTACTAGTAGCTTATGAGGTCCTTCACTCCCTTAAAACGAGAAAAACTGAAAAGAATGAAAACTTTACGCTTAAACTCGATATGAGCAAGGCGTATGACCGTGTTGAATGGGATTTTTTGGCGGGTATGATGACACACTTGGGCTTTCATACTGATTGGGTTGTTTTAATTATGAGATGTGTGTGCTCCGTCTCTTTTTCGGTCAGTCTCAATGGGTCTAACAGTGAGTGGTTTTCGACTTCAAGAGATTTGAGGCAAGGGGATTCTCTCAGCCCATATCTTTTTCTCATTTGTGCGGGAGGGTTTTCTTCACTTATCAAGGAAGCCAAACAGAAAGGACGGTTGAAAGGGGCGTTGATTGGCAAGAAAAAACTTTCAATTGCTCATCTGTTCTTTGCAGATGATAGTATCCTTTTTGGCGATGCCTCATGCAAATGAGCTAAAGTGATTCGTGATGTGATTCGGGAGTATGAGATGATTTCTGGGTAGCGTGTGAATTTTGATAAGTCCCTTATCTATTTTGGGGCCAACATGGACTCGTCTGTTAAGGAGAACATAATTAACTTGCTTGGGGCTCGAGTAGCTTCAAGCCCAGAGAAGTACCTAAGTTTGCTTATGATGGTAGGGCAGAAAAAAGCCTGGGCTTTCCTGAATTTTGTTGATAGGTTCAGAAAACATGTTGATGGGTGGAGCTTGCGGTATTTGTCTATAGGGGGGGAGGGAAGTCTTCATTAAGTCAGTCTTTTAGGCCATCCCAATATACACTATGCAATGCTTTATTATGCCTAAGACCTTATGTCGTAAGTTCGAAGGCATAATGAACAAATTTTGGTGGACCAATAATAAAACTGCGAAGGGTATTCATTGGAGCACTTGGGACTTTTTATGTCGTCCGAAATGTGTTGGTGGAATGGGATTTAAAAATCTTGTTTTGTTTAACAAGTCATTATTAGCTAAAAAGGTTTGGCGCATTTTCTCTCAACCTAGTTGCCTTCTACCTAAAGTTTTAAAAGCCTGATATTTCCTATCTTTGGATATTCTAACAGCGAGAATTGGGTCTTACCCTTCATTTACCTAAAGAAGTATTTGTAGTGTCAGGGAACTGATTGCGGATGGGCTTGTGTGGCGGGTTGGCAGCGGTTCCCATATTAATTTATGGAATGATCTTTGGTTGCCTGGAAGGGAGAACAACAGATTGTCAGTTCAAAGGATTCTGCCTAACTGGACATGTATGAATCAATTGATTGAAGTTGAGACAAATACTTTGAATAATGAGCTGATACATAATTTAGTTGATGAAGACACAGCGATATGTATTATCTCCATTCCTCTAATGGGAGCTAACTCTGAGGACATGATGGTATGGAAATATGAAGGGTCTGGGGAGTATATAGTGAAAAGTGGATATAAAGCTCTTTCTACAGAGTGGTTACAGAAAAACTTTCCTATTATCCCTGATGAAACTTACCAACAGAATTTTTACAAGGCTCTTTGGATTTTGCATATCCCAGAGAAAATTAAAATTCACATATGGAGACTTTTCAATAATTTACTGTCCCATTTCTGTAACTTGGCGAAAAGGTACTTATGTACTGAGATTGTCTGTCCTTTGTGTAAAATTGCTCGGGAAAACTATGATAATTTGTTATGGTCTTATGGCATCCTCCAATCTGTGTGGGACTATTTGCAAATCAAGCTTCTGTCCTTTGAGGAACTGACGTGTTACAAGCTGCACTTCTTCCATTCTTTTATCGCTACAGATGAACAACAAAAAAAAGTTATGGCCATTTCTATTTGGGATCTCTGGTATAGATGAAATAAACTAGTTCATGAAGGCCTTAAGTATTATTTGCAGGAGTTAGTGGGGTTTGTTCATAGATATTACCGAGATCTCAACCTGTCACAGGAGAACATTTGTTCTACCAATAGAACTAAGAGTAAAGAAGCTTGGAAGCCTCTAGATCGTGGGGTTTTTAAACTAAACTTTGATGCAGCTTATCATAATAAGTCAAGAATTGCTACAACGACAGTCCTAGCTAGAGATTCGAAAGCAGAAATTAGAGGGTTAGAAACTTATCTATTCACGGATGTAAATGATTGTTGCGTGGCTGAAGCAAGGGCTTATGAACGGACGCTTCTGTTTGTGGTCGAAGGAGGTTATCGATGCCTGATCGTAGAAGGGGACTCACTAACTGTCATCAAGAACATTAAGAAAAAAGAAAAGGACAAGTCAGTTCTTCGACCAATAACGCAGCAAATTTGTTATCTGGAAAAGTGTTTTGACGAGGTTTCTTTTAATTTTGTACCCAGATCTGTCAATAGAACGGCTCACATGCTGATGGTGGAGGGTCGGAGAAGACAGGCTTATGGTGCTTAGGATGATGGAGTACCTAATTCTGTGATGACGATGGCGACGAAGGACAAATTGGAATGGAACTCTTGATACGTTATCGATGTTGGGTTCTACTGTTTTAGCTTTGATTTTGGTGAAAGTTCACCGCTCCTCCATTTTTGGATTCAAAGCTTTGTTTTCTTCTCCTCCCAAATCTTGATTCTTCAGAAAGAGAAGCTAAACGTCTTGCTGGCTGATAAGATGTTGGTTGCTGTAGGTTCTTTGGCTCAGGTTGCTTTGTTTTGTTGATGGCTTTGTTTTGTTACTTTATTTGGTGTGCTTTTTTTTACAATTGTTTCGTTTATTTTCTGCCGTTTCTTTTACTGTTCAGTGTTTTTTCTTTTCAATTTGCTTGGGCTAAGTGCTTTAATAATATCAGTTAGTGTTTTGAGGCAAAAAAAATATTTAGGTTAATTTTTAAATTTACAATCTTATTATAGATAAATATTGAATGTAGCACTATACTTTGTTTTCATTGATATTTTTCATTATGAGTAAATTTTACAACCAATTTTTATTTTGATTTTTAATTAAATATGTAACATCCTACACCCGGCCTAAAAATTTAGACTGAATCTCGGAGGTTACATTGACCACCGAAGTGATCATAGAAAAATTTTACCAACAAGTTATTTCAAATTCCATTACAAACATATTTAATTCTTTACGGACCAAGTGTATTAAATCCTATCGATTTCAATAAGAAAAATTGTAGTCAAGTTTAATTTATGAACAAAATAAGATTTACAAGAAAAATAAAAAATAGAACTTGTACCCTCGTTTTTATAAAACCTTATAGTTCAAATTCGAATAAAAAATAGAAATTAAAAAGAAGAACTGTTAATTTATTTTGGATCATGACTTTCTGAGACCTCTGCTTATCGAGTCTAGCTTCAGAATTCAAAAAGATACCTGAAATGGAAGCACTAAGAGGGTGAGCTACACGAGCTCAGTGTGAATTCAAACATTACTAAAAACAGAATTACAAAACTCAAACCAACAGCAAAGTAGTCAACTAGATATACACAGAGTCAGAAAGTAAACTTGAATCCGACAACAAAAAATAACAACTCAAGCACACCAAGTAACGTACAAACACACAGTCACAAGTGTTATTCAGTTAGACAGAAAACAGTTAGATAGTCTCACACTCAGAACACTCAAAGAGATGCGTATGAATGCCCTCAGATATTAAAAACCCACACATCCAGCCAAAACACCTTTTCGTCCCTCGATCATACCCCAAAAGAGTTATTTAAGCTCATCCAATTAAACACACCACATAAGACCTCGAAAAGCCTATCCAACCCTACACTCTATGAATGTGGACTAAGCCACTTAGATAATAATACACAGCTAAGCTATCGTATAAGCAGTACAGTACAATGCAAAAGTCCCCTGTACAAGCATGTATTTATTCTTGAGTTATATGATAAATACTTAAGTTGTTCTTAATTATGTGTACTTAATTATTGTGTTAATAAACCTAGGTATTAATTCAAGAAACAATGTGCTTAGAGCAGAGGAGTAAAAGTCCCTGTGGTAAGAGTAGATCTACCATAATTAAGCGGAGTTGCATGCAACCCTAGACATAGGGCGACATAAATCTGCCGGATTAGGGTCAAACCTAATATGGGGAGCCATAGATCGAATTAATGCAACCTAGGGAGTTAATTAATAAAGGAACTTTAATTAACAGCTTAGGCCTAGTTGCTCTTCACCTCGACGGAGGGTTTAGCATAAATTAGGGATCTCTATGGATCAAGTCAAGTGAATAAATCGTCTATCTCAAGAACCAATAACAAGTGAAGTCTAGGTGGATTCTCCCTTGAGTATTGTCCATATCAATCAGCTTTTCCCTAAAAGTCTTCCCAATTCACTCTTTGTGCTTTTTTTAGTTTAGTTTTAGAATTAATTTAAACAACCTTATCTTATTTTTAGGCTAAATAATAGAAAGGAAGTAAGTAATAGTACTTTTGGTTCCCTTGGGTACGATAACTCGTTCTTGCCACTAAGCTATACTACTGTTCGATAGGTGCACTTGCCTTAATGTCGTGATATTAGTTAGTTTTGGTGTGATCAAGTTCTTTATAAATTTTATTACTTTATATCACGTATATCAAGTTTTTGGCGCTGCTGCCGGGGAACTAAAATATTACGAAAGCTCGATTTCTATTACTTTAGACATTACTATATATATATTTGTTTATATTTATTTATTTATTTATTTATTTTTATTTATTTTTATCTTCTTTTCTTTTCATTTATCTAGGTTTTTCTAGTTTATGACTAGAAACAACCCAACAGGACCACTACTTTTTGACGAAGATTTAGAAGCCACAGTTCGCAGAAACCACAAAGAAATTAGACGAAGCCTACATTATTCAGAACATGAGCCAAAACCTACAGAAGCAATGGACGCAAATCAAAACATTCAACCACCTCCAGCATTACCCGCAAGACCAGATGAAGCTCCTCATACTATGTATGATTATGCTAAACCTAGTTTGGTTGGTACTCAAACTAGTATTACTAGACCTGCTATTGCTGCTAATAATTTTGAATTAAAACCTAACACCATTCAGATGATTCAGCAATTTGTGCAGTTTGATGGTTTACAGGATGAAGATCCCAACGCACATTTAGCAAACTTTTTGGAATTGTGCGATATTTTCAAAATTAATGGCGTTTCTGATGATGCCATTCGACTAAGGCTATTTCCATTCTCTTTAAGGAATAAAGCCAAACAGTGGTTAAATTCTTTACCACGAGGATCAATCACTACATGGGAACAGATGTTCGAAAAATTGTTACTTAAATATTTTCCTCCCATTCAAACAGCTAAATTACGAAACGATATTTCGTCCTTTGTGCAGATGGATTTAGAAACACTCTACGATGCCTGGGAGAGATACAAGGATCTTTTGAGAAGATGCCCTCATCACGGACTACCTTTGTGGCTACAAGTTCAAACCTTCCACAACGGTTTGAACCCATCAACTCGACAAATGATTGATCCAGCCGTAGGAAGAACGATTAACAATAAAACACCTGAAGCAGCTTATGAATTTATTGAAGAAATGTCATTGAATAACTATCAGTGGCAAGTCATGAGGACAAAGCCAACAAAAGCTGCAGGAGTTTATAATATTGATGCTGTCACCATGCTTACTAACCAAGTAGAACTTCTAAATAAAAAGTTTGACAATTTTGTTTGTTCTATGCAGGCACAACAGGTGATGCAGTGTGACACGACGCAAGGGAACATGTTCAATCCAGACTATCCATTCTATAGCCATAGCACAGAAACCGAACAAGCCAATTATATGGGTAATGATTTTAGATCTCAAAATAATCCTTATAGTAACACATATAATGCAGGTTGGCGAAATAACCTCAATTTTTCATGGGAAGGACAAGGAAACCAAAGACAACAGCCTCCTCCGGTATTTCAGCAGTCGCCACCACAACAGGAGAAAAAGCCGAATCTCGAAGAGATGTTTACCAAATTCATGGCCATGTCAGAAACCCGTTTTCAGAACACTGAGACAACATTGAAGAACCAACAAGCATCAATTAAAGGGCTTGAGAATCAAATTGGTTAATTAGCCAAGATAATGTCAGAAAGACCACAAGGTGGACTTCCAAGTAACACTGAGACCAATCCAAAAGAGCAAATTCATGCCGTAAGTACAATAGATGAGGAAGCATTAACCAAAGACAACCCAAGGACAAACAAGGAACCTGAGGTGAATACAGGTAGGGTAGAGGCAAGTAAAAACAAGTCAGACATCAAAGAACACAAGCCTCACATCCCATACCCAAACGCACTAAAAAAAGACCGGTCAGACGAACAATTCAGTTAGTTTCTTAAACTCTTAAAGAAATTACACATTAACTTACCATTTCTTGATGCTTTATCGCAGATGCCAAATGTTGTTAAATTCTTGAAACAGCTACTGATAAATAAACGAAAGTTAGACGAATAATCGCATGTTGAACTGAATGCAGTGTGCTCAGCTATCCTTCAAAACAAACTAGCCAACAAACTAAGGGATCCAGGGGGTTTCATTATCCCTTGTTTAATTGGTAGTTTAACCGTTGATAATGCATTAGCTGATTTAGGGGCAAGTATAAATGTCATGCCTTATACAATGTTTAAACGACTAGGTCTTGGGAAGCCCAAGCAAACTAGAATGAGCATACAATTGGCTGATAAAACCCTTAGAGTTCCTAAGGGTATAATTGAAGATGTTTTAGTAAAAGTAGATAAATTTATATTCCCAGTGGATTTTGTTGTCTTAGACATTGATGAGGATAGTAATATACCCTTAATTTTAGGGCGACCTTTTTTAGCGATGGCTAGAACTAAAATTGATTTAGAAATAGGTGAGTTTACACTACGTATAAGTGATGACAAAGTTACTTTACAAGTTCGGAACTCGATTAAGATTACTGATAATAATATAGTTACGAGTCCTTGTAAAAACACTAAACTCACCACCCAACCTTCTGTACAGGATACACCTCACATAAAGGCAACCCAATTACAGACAAGTCCATCCCAAGGAGATGTACCCGAAAAGCGGATGCTTCAGACTGAAGAACTAGATAAGTGGCTGAACTATCACGAAAAGCCCAAAATATGCCACACCAACCTAGAGAGCTTAAACAAGACAACCCTCAGGTAATAACAAATCAACTCAATGTGGGAGATAAGGTAATTTTAAGGGAAGGCGACCCTTGAATCTTGAATTCGAAAGAACACACAAGTGACACACCTTACTTCACGGTAATGAAAATCTTCCCCTATGGTACAGTAGAGATAAAACATGAGTCACTCGGCACTTTCAAGGTAAACTACACTCGGCTCAAATCCTACATTGAAAATAAAGTTTTAAACAGGATAAAGAAGTATCAACTCTTCAAACCACCGTGAACACACAGCTCGAACAAAGTCGAGCTTAGACTAAAAATAAGCGCTTCTCGGGAGGCAACCCGAGCACTAACTTAGTAACTTTTCTTCTATTTTAGTCATTTAATACATCAACTAACACTTTTGATGCAGGAAACTAGAACCACACGGCCATGCCCACGGGTGTGTCCGAGGCCGTGTGAACACCTCAACAGAGGCACGGTCGTGTACCAAAGCCGTGTATAAACAGAGCACAAATTTTTCCCAAAATACGGGCCACCAATTATTCCCTACGGTCGTGCGACATGGCCGTGGCAAACCTGCAGTATCAACACGGGCTTGCACAAAACCCCACGCCCGTGGCCAACACTGCCAAATTAAAAACGACCGTGTAAAATATCCCACGCCTGTGGGAGTAGCGAAACCATTCGTACACGGCCGTGCGAGCTACTCCACACGGGCGTGCTGTTCGAACCAGGCACGCCAATTTTGAAATACACGGGCTAACCCCGAGCCACACGGGCATGTGCCTTTATTCTCCCATTCGGTTCTATTTTTCTCATTTTTTATTTTTATTTTTCCTTTATTATTTTCCTTTTTATTTCAAATTTTATTTTTATGTTTAATCCTTTTAATCATTACAGTATTAGTATTCTTAGAACTTAGTTTATTATTATTTCTATTATTTAATTTACTATCTTTTATATCGGCCAATCCCTAACTAGTAATCTCTATTAATCGAAAATTCCCACGACTAATTAATATTTTCGCAGTTTCAAAAAGGAGCTCTACAGCTCATATTCAAACGGAAATGGGAACACCCTGCCCAAACTGCCGACTCTTCCTCACAAATTCATCCTAAATTCAGGGTTTCAATTCTCTCCCTATCTTATGATATTATACTTCTCTTGCTATTTACATATCTTTGTACATTGAGGGCAATGTACATCTTTAAGTGTGAGGGGGAAGCTCATTATTTGTGAAATCCCTGAAATTTTTCATTATGCTTTGTTCTCAAATAATTCTCAGTCTCCTATTAGGGATTAATTCTGATTGATTTATGATTTTATTGATATGTTGAGAATTAAGATATAGGTGCTTGTGCTCTGATTATTCAGACTTTAAAACATTAGGGTATCAGGCATGATAAGTTAAAATTTTTGAGAACCCCAAATTTTTTGCATAAGTCATTTTCCCTAATTCTAAGTGTTATCTTGAGATTTGAAATTCACAGGATTGACATCAAAAGGCATAATTTTGGTGAGATTTTGAGCCTTTTTGAGCATACATTCTTTCGTGCTCACTTTTATTATTGCTTTGAGTGAGTCAATACTGATTTGTTATTCTAGAACTTGCTTTGATTATACATGTCAAGACCACATCATTGATTTGATATACCGAAATGATAAAGGCACCTAGGATTTAACCCACTTACTCCACAAAAGGGCCTACCTCCACAAATTAACCCCTAGTGAACCCCGTTGAGCCTAACAACCCAGTCTTTGACTTACCTTCTAATTACTAACCAATAACCCATTTTTTGTTGAATTTCATTCAATTACTTTGACCCTTGTTTTTGTCTAGATTTGAGTTTAAATTATTATCTAGCTTTGTTCTCTTTTCCAGCATGTACAGTTGTAAATATTCAAGTTATTATGAATTGTTCTTAAAAAAAATAAAAAAATGAAAAAATAGAAGAAGAAAAAAAATAAAAAATAGAATAAAAAAATATATAAAAAACATATGTATTCAGTTGTAATTTATAGTAGTTCAATAAGTTTTTGCATATTTCTAGTTTAAAGCTACCAAGGCAAAGTTGATATTATCATAAGAATTAGCTTGAGAAATATGTTCCAGTGATAGAGATTTTCCTAGCTAGATAATTTTTCAGTTTAATCTCGATTCTAACCTTCTTTTGCAGCCTATGACAACACCCTTAACCAAGCCCCGTTACAACCCTTGAAAGACCTTTTGATCGATGTATCATATCAGCCTAGATGGTGGAGATTTGATTTTCTAGCAAGCCTATGGTAATAACTTTTCAGGTTGACCAGAGAGTGCTTAATTTTTGAACCCTAAACACTTCGAGTGGATAGAGTGAATCCTTAGTGAGGATGTCAACTCTTGTTAATTAAGATGGAGAGATAATTACTTAGGAGAAGGGAGAAAACTTATGTTTCAATGATAAAATTCTCAACTTAGAGTGATTGAGTCTCTAATGTTCCTTTGATTGAATTTTCATTGTATGACTACCTGTAGATTAGTTTGAAACATTATTGATAAAGGTTGTAAGTTGAGAGGAATGATTCTTATTTAGGGATTGAGATTTTACTTGAGGACAAGCAAAGGCTTAAGTGTGGGGGTATTTTGTAACACCCTTAACCCGTACCCATTGCCGGAGGAATTAAGGAGTGTTACAAAACAAGCACGAAATTTTCATTTAACACTATACCGATAGTTCCTAAGTTCAATTCACATCAAAACATTTTAAAACATTAATTGAATATCAACCACACATACACATCAACTATATGGAATACATATAATAATTTAACAAGCCATCTTCGCATGGCTATACATATATACATTATCAAAAAGATACTTAATTAACATCAAAAGTCAATCCTATACATGCCATTAACAAAGTTCAGCTACAAAAGTACCGAAAGGGCTTAGATAGTGTGGACGACTTTGACTTTGAAACTCCTGAATCCGATAGTTAACGAGCAGGATCTATAAAACAAAGGATTAAGACAACAGAGTAAGCATATTAATGCTTAATAAGTTTTAAGTAATGCAAAAAATTTGAAACTTGTTATTAAAATCGAGTACATAAATTCACCTATTAATATTCTAATTGGTCATCTCTTGGCCGAATATGTATGTGTATATATATACACATAAGAAAACTTCTAGCACATATTCCATTATTTATAAGGCTTATACTAATACCTTTAACCACATTCTTTCATATGATAACTTACATTAACCAATTATATCATTACCTTATCCTCAAATACCGAATTCATTCACACACATATATATATATTTATACCGTACTTTGATTCTAGTTATTCACATAGAAATCAATTCAAATCTGAGTACGTAACGCGAATATTAACTTGTAAAATACATGTACCTACGCAACGAGTTTTACCACGGACGTTCGAGCTTACAATCTCACTTACATTGCTGGCATCGATTCTGTCAAATCTCAGAGCTCGGAATACATTACTAGCATGAGCCTGCGGGTTCTTAGCCCGGATATTTTTCCAGCACTTAGCCTGCGGACTTTAAGTCCGGATATATTTCCAGCATAAAGCCTGCGGACTTCAAGTCCAGATATATTTCCAGCATAAAGCCTGCGGACTTCAAGTCCGGATATTTTTCCAATACCATGCATACTTAGTTATATATTTAACACATCTCAATCAACCTATCACTTAGTAATTATTTAATACATTCGGATATAAGTTCAATAGGCACATCAGTATTAACATTTCAACTCAAAAATTATACCTAATATCACACAATCATTTCGCCATTCAAGCTTAAACTCAAAGTTACCATCGACCTCAAAGTCATATACACGCATTGTTTATTAAACAACTTTGTACAAGTGCTAACTAAATTTCAATTCACCTATTATACTCTTATAAACCAGCATCAATTATATATTAAAGGAAACTACTCAAAACTTACCTCGGATATTTTGAGCAGATTATGGATAGGCTACTCACGCTTTTCTTTTCCTTATCGATTTAGACCCTCTTTGCTCTTGAGCTTAATTAAAACAAATAGATTTATTTAATGACTTATTCAACTTTACTAAATACAAATATCAATTTTTTTTTTATGATTCATTTCAAACTAATTAATAGGCAACCGATCATTTTTTTTTTTCCAAAACGATATTCAAACATTATATCCAATGAACCACAACTATCGAGTATTTAACTTATAATCGAACATATGATATTACCCGTATGTCATAAGCTGATTACCGAACCTATTACTTCACTTCATGTACATATCGAATGGAGTAATCCTTACTTGAACTATTAGTCAACCTTATCAAATGGACAAATATACTTAAGATACCTTATATATATATATATATATATATATATATATATATCTATATATGTGCATAGATACCATGTTACCAAAAATTATTTTCTAGCTTAGTTGCCGAACCAATATACAAAACCCATATGCTAAACAACTCGTCAATGTTACCTATATATATATCCAATTCATTTCTCATCCATTCGACTAGCTAAGTTAATGTCACGAAACACTATCATATAATCCTTACGGCCACAAAGCATGCTCATTATTTATTATTTCCAAACCAATTTATAAGCTAATTTATACAATCAAAACAAGTCTATAATAAACCACAACCTAATCATATCCACCAATCACATTTATTTCACTTAAACCGAATAAGCAAGCACATTTAGTCTTTGGCCGAATATCACTAAACACAAGTCAACAATAGTTTTAATATTTATCACCCTATATATATCATTTGCAAAAGAAAAGAAAAATAGATTAATCATACATATATACTACAAAAGCCGAATACAAAAATTTAACCTATGCATAACATTACTTACATTCCAATACTCATATTATTCAAAATCAAACTCTTAAAAGTTATGCCCGTAATATGAACAAACCTCAAATTCATTCATTTCAAACATCCACACGGTATTTGTTCAAGTCATTAAGTAAATTTATGTTTGGCTATAATACTCATGAGTATTAAAAATTTATAACTTAACTACCTCCAACCTTTCTCTTCAACAATTCTTTATAAAACATAAAGACTATAATCCAATCTCCTCCTTTAATAACCAAAACCGAATGCTCAAATCATCACCAAATTTCAAAATTTTGACATGGGCTATGTATGAAACTATCTAATTAACTTAAATCAAGCTTAAAATTTCAAAAACTAACAAAATTTACTAACCTTCACCAAGCTTAAAGTGACCGAAAATCTTGCCCCTTTTTCTTTCTTCAATTCGGCCAAGAAGAACCAAAAAATGAAGCTTTGTTTTCATCACTTCTTTTTCTATTATTTTTTTATATACATTAATACTATAAAATATAAAGCCACTTCACTAATAAACAATACATATATTCTAAATAAAACCACATCATGACCGGCCATTACACAACAAAAATAGATATTTGACATGTAAGTCTATTTTTTTGTATTTATGCATTAATATGCCACTTTAAAATTAACCTAACATATTTCACAATTGTCTCACCTAAGTCCTATTTAATAAATTTCACATACAAATGACAAAATTAAAGCATGAAACTTTTACACTTGCATGTACACATACTATAAGCATAGAATATAACGGTTAATTATTTTTATGACTTGGTTTTGTGGTCCTAAAACCACTTTCCGACTACGGTCAAATTAGGGCTGTCACAACTCTCCCCCACATAAGGAATTTTCGTCCCCGAAAATCTTACCAGTGAATAAGTTAGGATATCGTTCTTTCATAGAGTTCTCGGATTCCCAAGTAGCTTCTTCGATCCCATGCTTGAGCCATAATACCTTTACTAATGTAACCTTTTGTTTCAAGCAACTCTTTTACCTCGCGAGCTAGGATACTGAATTGGTTCTTCTTCATAACTCAAATCAGATTGAATTTTGAACCTCTGATGGATTAATTATGTGCGATGGATCGGATCTATAACGTCGAAGCATCGAGATATGAAAGACGTTGTGAATCTTTTCAAGCTCAGGGGGTAAAATCAATCTGTATGCTACCGGTCCAACTCGTTCGAATATTTCATATGGCCCGATGAACCTCGGACTCAATTTGCCTTTACGGCCAAACCTGAGCACCTTTTTCCATGGTGAAACTTTAAGAAACACTTTGTCTCCGACCTGATATTCAATGTCTTTTCGCTTTAAATCTGCATACGACTTCTGACGATTTGAAGCTGCTTTCAGACTTTCATGGATTACTTTTACTTTCTGCTCAGCATCTTTAATCAAATCAACCCCGAAGATTTTATTTTCACTAAGCTCGGTCCAAAACAACGGTGTACGGTATTTACGACCATACAAAGCCTCGTAAGGTGCCATCTTAATGAATGACTGAAAACTATTGTTGTAAGCGAATTCAATCAGAGGTAAATACCGTTCCCACGAACCACTAAACTCAAGGATGCAATATCTCAGCATATCCTCGAGTATCTGAATTATCCGCTCGGATTGACCATCGGTCTGGGGATGAAAAGTGGTGCTAAAATGCAACTTGGTACCCAATGCTTCTTGTAATTTCTTCCAAAATTGCGATGTGAACCTCGGGTCTCTATCCGACACAATAGAAGCAGGTACTCCGTGTAACCTTACAATCTGAGAAACATACAGTTCGGCTAACTTGTCAAGTGGATAAT
Source organism: Gossypium arboreum (assembly GCF_025698485.1). Classification (NCBI taxonomy): domain Eukaryota; kingdom Viridiplantae; phylum Streptophyta; class Magnoliopsida; order Malvales; family Malvaceae; genus Gossypium; species Gossypium arboreum. Next base: position 138,205,317 of record NC_069075.1, read on the forward strand.
CCATACGTACGGGAACAAAATGAGCCGACTTTGTCAATCTATCGACAACAACCCAGATCGCATCTTTCTTACTTAATGACAATGGCAACCCAGATACAAAATCCATCGTGACACGATCCCATTTCCATTCAGGTATCATGATCGGCTGGAGTAATCCTGAAGGCACTTAATGTTCCGCTTTCACTTGTTGACATATTAAACACTTCGAGACAAAGTCAGAAATGTCTCGCTTCATACCGGACCACCAAAATCGGCGTTTCAGATCGTTGTACATTTTTGTACTATCCGGGTGAACTGACATTCGACTATTATGAACCTCATTCATAATCATCGAAATAAGTTCCGAATTTCTTGGAACACACAATCGACTTCTGAACCTCAAACAATCGTCGTCATCAATTTGAAACTCTGATTCCATATTTGAAACACATTCAGTTCGTTTAGCAACCAATTCATCGTCAACTTTCTAGGATTCACGAATTTGATGAATTAATAATGGTTTGGCCTTTAATTCTGCTACTAACACACTATCGGATGACACGGACAGGTGTACATTCATTGCTCGTAAAGTAAACAGTGTTTTACGACTTAAAGCATCGGCAACCACGTTGGCCTTTCCCGGGTGATAGTCAATGACAAGCTCGTAGTCTTTCAACAACTCAAGCCAACGTCTTTGTCGCAGATTCAAATATCTTTGAATCATCAAATATTTGAGGCTTTTGTGATCCGAATACACATGACACTTCTCTCTAAACAAGTAATGTCGCCAGATTTTTAAAGCGAATATGATGGCAGCTAATTCAAGATCATGGGTCGGATAGTTTTTCTCATGTGGTTTTAATTGCCTCGACGCGTAAGCTACAACTCGACCTTCTTGCATCAACACACAACCCAGCCCATTTAAAGGCGCATCACTGTAAATGACAAACTCTTTACCAGATTCAGGCTGCACTAACACTGGAGCTTCAGTCAAATAGATCTTTAGTTGGTCAAAAATTTTCTGGCACTTTTCCGACCATTCGAACTTAACATCTTTCTGAAGTAGCTTCGTCATTGGTGTAGCTGTCATCGAAAAACCTTTTACAAACCGTCTGTAGTAACCGGCAAGTCCCAAAAAGCTCCGAACTTCAGTAACATTTCTATAAGCTATCTCTTTTTGGTATGTCAATCACCTTTTATTATATAGGGTCGGATTCCAAATTGGATTTTAAGTCGGGTCATTTTAATTATAAATATATAAGAATTTGTCTCCTACATGATCGAATAATAGTTATAAAATGACTCTTTTCAAACAATCTGACATTTATGAAAGTTATGTAATTTATGACTTATCATACATGTTTTAACTTGAAGCTTTAGCAAGCGAGTTTTGTTGTTTGATAGTGTGATACAGGAGCCAATAATTATATTGCAGAATATTGCGAACTGTATTTCCTGTAAGATATAATTTGTTTGTAAATAAGATCAAAGTTTAAGAGATTAACTCTGCTAACTCAAAAGATCAGATGTTACGAGCTTAACTCTACTAACCTTAATAATCAACTGAGCGCGTGGGTCCACAGGTTGTCAGAAAGCCAAAGGTCGTGATATTAAATCAAGCGAACCATAAGAAAGCCAAAAATCGTGATCATATATTAGCTTGACAACCCAAAAGATATAAGTCAGATTTGTACTCACACATAGAGCATACAAGAACAGAACAGCAATAAACTCCACAGATAGTAAACTAAAGTCCTTTAGGAAGGTGAGGAGAAGCAAATAGTAGCATATAACATCGATATCAAATCATATCCGGGACCATATATTCTGAAAGATCCACCCTAGTTGCAAACTCATAGTATCAAAACTTTTATGAAATTGTAGAAAAGAGGAATAATTAAATGGATATTCCGCATCTTTTGACATTCTATCTCATCAAAAACCTCATCGTCAACAGATGAATGCTCATTCATATTGAAATCTTCTGGTGCAATATTTAAGAAATTTATAAGGTTACTAAATGTCTGATTTTCAATAAATTGTACTTGGAAAACGCCATCACTGAAGAGGTGTGGTGCAAAAAATCGAAGGTTGTTTCTTATTGTGCAGTTTCCAAGTAGCTTTTTCCGATTGCTTACGTATAATAACACTATTTTGTTCCGATCTAAGGTATCGTGACAGATAATCAAACTCGCGGGAGGAAAACATATTTGACTGAAGTGATACCAACATAAATATAACTATCTCAACAAGTGCAGATTCGACAATGGTCGAAATCCATAGTTATACTCGCAAAATCCAACTTCAAAGGCTATTTATAACTTATCCTATATCAAGAGATGCAAGTGCAGTCATAATAATCAAGAGAAATCGTACAAACATGTCAATATTCTAAAAAGTGAAAATAATATGGACCCGAATGATTTCATCAGTCATTTACCTGATAACATCCTTCACCAAATCATTTTGTTGCTCCCTATTCAATTCGATGTCCAAACTTAATGTCTTTTCAGTTTAGAGACAACAGTGCTTTTTGAGGCGACTGTTGGTTCTTCTTGGAAGATGTCATGGTTGATATTAGACAATGTCCTCTAACGCATTGGACATGAGACTTTGAGACTGAGACTCCCTTTCCATTCTCGTTGTTGTTATGATCTCTGTAAAAGAAATCATTATGGCCTTCTCAAGTAGGCGACTTGAATGTTATTTGAACGAATTAAAAGAGCTTTGGTGGATTGATTGTTTAATGGAAAGAGAACCAATCAATGCATTACTTTGCTTACTGAAGTTTTGTCCGAGTTTAGAAAGACTTTATGTTACATTTGATCCAAAATGCTATAACCTGCCCAACACTGTAAACAACTTCAACACTTGTAGTTAGACATTGTATTTTCTAAACAGATAAACCAAGATTGAAGGCAATTTCTTCTAAGTAGCAATTACCACCCCATTAATAACTTTAATTCTAAGAGATGTTTGACCCGATTCGATTGCTGACAAGGCGTGCTCGATTTGAACTAGCTTTCCTGAAGGACAAGATGCAACACTAATGAGGCCAGAACGATCGGTATGACAGGTGAACTCGGTTTTTTAAACACTATTATCATAAGCACCAGTTACTGTCAAAATTTTGAGAAAGGAATAACACTACTATCAAAGATGAGAGTCCAATGCAACGCATCTAACCAATTAAGGGAAACTATGTGAATAAAGATAAAGTGCAGTGAAAACCACAAGAGGAAACTCGTATAAAAAATAATGTTGGATTTTGGAGGCTAGCCAAACACCTACAAATATAATTATCGCGGAAAGCACATGCAAAGCAATATATATATATATACAAAGCTATCAGCTTAAAAAATCAACATTTTTATTTACTGAATAAACAAAAAAAAAAAACCAAAACTTTAAACTTCACATTTCCACATCTTTTTTAATACTCTAAACCATCATATTAAGTAAATAATAAAGAATTATAAAACTTGGTTTAATCATCAATTTAATTCTATTCAACTTGTTCATATCAATATGCCAACCAATTTTTATCTTATTCAAATTAGTATACCTATCAACTCCTTATTCAATTGATCCAATAATTGATCAAATTTCAACAAATCTCTAACATTTGATGTAAATAATATTATTCTATATTCATTAAAAATAATCATAATTAGTAAATAATTTTAAAATATAAACAGTCACATATTGCCAATATCTTTACTTTACTTTGGAAATTTACAACTAAAACAAGCAAATTACTATTTAAAAAAAAAATTATCAACCTTTTACTTCTTGGAACAGATAACTGAATAACTTGTCAACAAATTTATTTAACTATAAATCTTTTTTTGTCTATGACTATTAAACCCAAACCAAATTAAAAAAACAAAAAAAAACAAGAAGGAAATAACCCGAAGCTAGAAACCCTAAAACTAAAAGCGATTTTGGATCTGGAAAGGCGAAGCTAAGGGTGAACCATGAGCGGCGATACTAGTGATTCCTCCAGTTACTTTGATGGGCGAGAGCCAGATGAACTGATCAGGGCCCTCGTCGAGAAATCCCCAGGTACCGATGGTAAAACAGCGCTCGGTTTGCACTTTATTGATCTGAAAAGCAATAAAGTCTTTATTAGGGCGATGCCACCTGATGCTCCTTCAGGTTCCACTGCCGTTGCCTGTGGCAACCACGTTTACGTTATTGGGGGAATACGCGAAAATGATGCTAGTCTTCGTGGTTATGATGAAGTAAACGATGTTTTCCAATTAGATTTGAAGGACCTTGAACGTGGGTGGAGAAAAATACTTCTATGTTGTTCCCTCGGGCTTTTCCCCTGGTTCTTGCTGCTGAAGGAAAGATTTACGTCTTCGAAGGTATGGGTTCTGAATCTTTTGGCGAGGTTTACGATATAAGTTGGGACATTTGGGAACCATTGTCGTCCCCTCCGGAAGCTATTGATCTATGTGTTCCTGTTCTAGATTCTTCCCGATCTCGGATTTTGGTGCACTGCAATGCCAATGATACTCTTTACGCTTATTACTATGATCGTAAATCATGGGTTTGCCTCGAACAAAAATTTTGTTACTGGTCTGACTCAGCGACAATCGTGGACGATGTCCTGTATACTGTCATTTATAATTATTCTGGTAAGTTCCGTTCTTTGGAGGCGTATAATTTGCTTGATAAGAAACATTTGCCCGTCAAATGGTCATCAGAATTTTCAGTGAATCCACCACCGAATGGCACTCTGTATCGGTTGGGCAATGGCAAGCTTATTTTGGGTTGGGTCAACCTTTTCCATGAGCGTTTTGAGTACATAAGATTTAATATTTGGTGCAACGAGCAGGGAGGGATTCATGCAGCTGCAGAGCATCAATTTGCGATCACTGTTTCATATCCCGAAGATATTTCTAGTATATGGTTGTTCTGAATGAAGGTTAGAGCCCCCTTCATATCAATACTACATGATAATTATTCATTTGCCAATGCTGCTTGCCATTATATTTGGATTGCTCTAAATGAAGGTTAGTGCCCCCTTCAGATCACTACCATATCTTAATTATTCCCATCCTTGTGAATTGACGGATTTTTCATTTGCCAATACTGCTTGTCATTGCATTTTGTTTGCTCTTCTTGTCGCTAAGAAGTTGATAGTGAGCCTGGAACTTCCTGTATAAAACTTGAGTAATGCTAAGGTACGGAGTAGACGAATCAGGCATTGGATTTGCATTGTGTGAAAATGTCTGCTCTATTTGTTGTTTTAAATGGGTACGAGGCTCCTAGCACCTTTAGAGAACTAGAACTCAAGTTCTGTCTTGCCTTACCCCCAGGCCCCAATAGTTGCTTCTAGTTTTTTGTTCCAACAAGAAAATAAAATATCCTGATCTAAACGAAGGCTTAAATTCCTACTTAGGAAGTTGGTAGACTATGACAATGTTTCTGCCTAAAATATCAGAGCGAGGTTATTACCTATAGGCAAGTGAAGATTTAGTAAAATGATGTCCTTTTGTCGGTGATGGATACCACAGTAAAAATGTCAATATTGATAAGGACTATGATAACCTTGAACAATAAGTAAACAAAGTAAAGCTTTACTGCCACTTAAATAAAATTAGAAAAAGAATTTGGGTGGGTTGTGTTGGGCCAAGAATGGCTCCCTTTTTGTAATTAGGGTTGGGTCTAGTCGAATGATATTGCCCATATTTTGTGCTGGGTCAGGGGCCTAGCCAAACGTGAAAGGTGTTAGTATCCTGTCTAGGCTCGACTTGTGAGCAGGCCTACCTATGACCAAACTATTACTTAGGTTGTAACTTCTACATGACATCGATCCCCCAAAATTAGTTTTGATAACCTCCGTCTCTCCCACTACTCATGATTGGTGTTACTTTCATATTAGTGCTTTCCTAATAAATTCCCAGCCCTTTTAACTTCACTCGAAGAGGCTATACAGTTGTCCCAGAGATGAAGGTTTGGCTCTCAAGAAATTCTGTACGATTGGTACGACCATCATGATTTAACTGGTCTTGGGAACGTACAACCTTCATCACCGCACTTGTTCCTTTTAGTCTTCCTTTCTGTCTTCGTGCAACATATTGTTTTAATGGTTTACAAGGTTTCCTCATCTTCCTGAACAGAAATTTTTGCAACATGCATATGATAAGAAGCAAGATGAAAATGCAGAAAATATAACTATTACTAAGGCCTTGTTCTTCATTGCTTTTGCGATGAATTTTTTCCCAAAAAAGTGCTTTTATCTGAAAAGCAATGAAGAACAACTATCAGTTTGGCAACTTTTTTAACTTAATTTAAGGCCTTTTATACAGATGAAAAAGCCATTTATTTTAGCTTTTCCAAGCCTGAAGTTCATTTGGGTTGGTATTTTACCGTTTTAACCTATCTCCTTCACGGTAGAACTTTCCCAATTCTTTGTCTGAAATTGTTCTCTGTATCTTCTCTTCTCCACTGGTACTATCTTTTTCTTCTCTTCTTTTTCTAATTTTTCATTATGCTTTAGTTTTTATTTTCTGATTGTTTGATTTTATGAAATAATTATGAAATATACTCTAATTTTTTCACATTTCTTTCAGCTTTTCTCTTTTGCTTTTACCCATTTTGGTTTGGTTCTTTGTTCCTCTTCTCTTCTCCACCGGTGAGTTTATCTTTTTCTTCTCTTCTTCTTCTAATTGTTCATTATGCTTTTGTTTTTATTTTCTGCACTGCTGGGGTCTGGAGGGCACGATTTCCTGGTGATTTCATTTACCCATATTTTTGTTTTCTAACACGCGGCACCCAGCTGTATGATCATTTTTAAGTTGTTGGGATTGTGATTTTTGAGTCGGCACCTTAATAAATTGGGCGTGATTTTGTTTTTATTATTCACCAACTTGTTGGATTTCCCATCCGTTTGTTCTTTCTCGAAGGGATCTGCATATTTCTTCTCTGTAAACCTTTCTTCTGCCTTCGCTCCCTTGCTCAGCAGCTCATCCTTTTCATTCTGATTTGAGAGCCCGAGTTTCTTTTGCACTGTTATGGTCTTGGTACTGGTATTGGAACTCTTCTCTAGTATGTTGGCTATTTTTTGTTGTGCTCTGTTTTATTATTGGCTACTCGACAAGTCACTGCCTTGGCACTTTTTTGAATAGAAAAGGGGAGGACGAGAGTGCAGTGTAGGGTTGATTGACGATGTGGGTGAAGTTTTGTTTTGCTTTGCTTTCGATTTATTTTTAATATGATAAAGTTTATGCCTCGTATTTAATTGTTAATGTGTATATTTCTTCGTATTAATGGTTGAAATCATGGTTTAATTGTATGGATTTAAGGGGAGTATTGAGTTAACTAAATCGGAAGGTGTTACTTGTCAGCTTCAATGCTAATTGTAACTTAAAAGGAAAATTGATAAAATGCTTTTAACCAAATCTGCTTAGATCTTGAAATTGCTAGTAAATGTTGTAAGATTAAGCTAAGTAAGGATGGAATTAAGCTAGTAAATGGTTCACATTAGGTTGTTTGCTTTGTATTACTGCTAATTCTTACCACTTACCAACTTTTATCAGTGTCCGTCATATAGCAGTAATGATCCATAAAAGCGTTTTTAATGAGACATGAGATTAGACTGCATACAAATATAACCTCCTGAATGTTAAACTGTGGTTTCTGTAATGGTTAGATGTGTATTTTTAGTGCTCTGCGTCTAAGGTATTGCTTTTGTAAGTGTTATGATGGCACTAAAAATAACAAAGGAAAACTTCATTTTACAAGTCAACTAATGTACACTATTAATTTAGGTGCCTCTTTTTTGTTTTGGCAGTTTATGAACACGAGGAAAAAGGTATATTCTTAACCATTGTGGAATTCAAATACGTTTGATCTGTTTGTTTGACAATGAGCAGTGGTGCTGCAATTTCATGATTTTTGACTAGCTGGCCATGGTTTAGTCTTGATATCCTGCAAGAATATTATTTTTAAATCATTTGAAGTCTAAAGAGCTCCCATCTTTATCTTTCCTATTATTAAACACAAATATAGAGCAAAAAAGAAAGGTGAAAATGCGCATGGTCGAGAAAGTGATGATGATGACGACGACGATGATGATGGTGATGACGGTGAATCAAACAATTCAAGTGATTTTGAAATGGAATTAACAAGAGATGCTATAGCTTCTAGTTTAATGAATTCACTTTAAATTGATGCTATTGTAAAATTTTTAGTATTTATATTTGGTATATAAATATTATCCCTTTTGAAACTTTAATCCAAATATATGTAATATTTTAATTTGTTAGGTTTATGTTTTCTATGTTATGTTAATATCTAATATGAATTATATATTCATAGTATATTTTAAAATAAAATAATACAAATGTGTTAAAAATATTAATTAAAAATAAAAAATAAAATAATACAATTCTATCAACATTTAATTACAAATAATATTTTAATATAGTTTATATATTCTAATTAAATTTAATAAATAATTAATATTAATTACATAGAAATATTTAAAATTAATATTATATATTAATTTTTAACAATAAGTTATAATAAATTATTTTATATTATTGTTAAAATATCATAATATTAATTAATTTAAACATTATTTAAATATATATTTGTTATTTTATAATATTATGTCTAAAATAGATATATTATGTCCAAACACACCCTAAGTGAGGATAGATTTATTCAATAGGCTGAATTTGATTTGAGATAGTGAATATGATTACTAAGTGAGCTATTAGCTCGCTGAAATCAGTAAGAGAGTGGACAAAATATTACTTAAGAATATAACTCTAATAAATGGGAATTACTTAGTCCTACAACTAGAGAATTTGAAGTAGAGAAAAAGTAATTAGTAGGGGACAAAAATGTTTATTTGGAAATTCTTGTTAAATATTTTGCCATCCTATTTCTGGTTTTGTATATCATATGAATCGTATGTTTTCTTAGAATGTAAAAAGGTTTGGGAGTGATAATTATATCTGTATTGTTTTTTCCTCGTTTCTTTGATTTTGTTCTTGCGTGCTTGATTGATGAAGCTCCAACACGTAAGAAGTCAAAAATGAAAATGGAATGAATTACATAGGAAGATGAATGCTGCATACTGCAGATGTATATCTGAAAAACCATTAATAGATTATGGAGATCGTTTCTATGATGTGTTTGTTTTGTTGGTAGTTGTGAGCTATAATTATAATAATAATCTTACTCACTTTTCATTATTGTAAAAGGTCATGGAAGCTTTTATTATTATTAACAATGTTGGTTTTTATAGCTCATTTGGTGCCTGTTGATGTGGTCTGCTGATAGATATGTGTATATACAATTTTCTATGACTTTTTATAAATGTTTGTTGATTTTTTTAATGTTTTATACATTAAATGCTAGTTTTTGCCATGTGGTGAAATCAACCAGCAAAAAAAAATGGCATTTTTGGCTTTGTAACTTTGATGGATAACTTTAAGATAAAAGGGTTTAATTCATTATAATTCTAACGTCTAGGGGTTCAATTTTTGGTTTTTGTCCCTTGAGCCTTCAATTTTCGCTGCAATGATATAAAATTATATTCCTAATCACAGATATTTTTTCTCTCCCTTTTAGGCCTCAGCTGAAACGTGTTGGTGCATGGAGTTGAGTCAAGACCCATGTTGATGGTGAAGAGAGACTTTGAAGACGCGATCAATTATTTTGGTTAAAACTTTGAAGTTGTTCATGTAATTGGGTGTTTTCTTTTTGGAAACCGAAATATTAACAAAGTTAAAATCATACAGTATTGTAATTTTGCACTTTATTCAGTTCTCTTAAGGCTATCTCTCTTGCCCTTCAAATAACACTCATTACGTGGTTTGAATTTTTATTTTTTAAATTAAATAAATGTATTTGAAAATTAAATTAAACTTTCGTGGTCAGAGACGAATCCAGGGGTTGGCAGAGACGAATCCAGGGGTTGGCAGGGGGTCAAACCTCTAAAATAAAAAATTGTTATAGCCCTATAAAAACTTTTAAAATTTTAAAATATTGATGAAAGTAATGTATAGTGGTAAATTTTAAATTTCACGTAATTTTACATATTAGCCCTAAATAATTTAAGAAATTTGAATTTTCTATTAAATAAGCATTTAACAAATAGTGGATTTAGATATAATCATGAATGTTATATTTGGAATTATTTTACTATCCAATTTATGTAGGATTTGGGAACTTAGTTTTAAATTTTGGATTTGAATTTAAAAAATATATATACTGATTGAGTGATAACATATATACAAAATATAACATATATATGATTGAGTGATTATTTCTTAAAACAAGAATTTGTTGGATTCCTAATAACTAGTTGATTTGGGTTCCTAAGGTATATAAGAATTTGACAAATTCATACTTTTTTTATACCATTTTAAATATATATTCTATTGAAACAAATACATTTATAGAAAATTTTTTTAAAGATCTTCATATTAGTGTAACAGATTTAGGGGTATTTAAATTTCAGTTAAAATTAATCGGTCAGTTTACTAATTTAATTCGATTAGATGTTGGTTAATAATTTTTTAAAAGTTCAGTTATTGGTTAATTTGGCTCGAAAGCGAGCAATTAACCAAATTAATCGAACTTAATAACTAATATCATATATTATATGTATTATGCTTAGCCTACTGCCCACCTAATCCCTAACCAGCGGCTTACCCTAGCACTCCTAAGTCCTACCCACTATAAACCTAATTTAGTATAATTTATAAACACAACCCAATTTACAGTATTGGGACTAAATTCGCAATTTTCATAAAATACAAGTACTAGTAGAGATATTTTGCCGATTATTTTAACCTGAAAGTTTCAAGGATGGACTTGCTCAATTGGTTTGCAGACAAGTCTAGATACAAAAGCTTGGACATAAGACCTAGTTCCAAGGGTACATTACCAGAAAGTTTGTTCCCATTCAAACCAAGATAAAGCAAAGATGTCAACTTTTGCACAACCTTCAATGGGAAGAATTACAACTTGAAATTCATTGTCAAGTCAATGAATTTTAGGTTCGGGTAAACACCTAAATATTTATATATATTCCCTCTAAGTCAGTTTTTTTCAAGGCAGACTTTCTTCGAGCTAGTGCAAAATTTTAACCCTTGAGGGATTGGCCTAGTCAGCTGGTTGTTATCTGCTGTGAAGTATTCAAGTGATCCACCATGGCAAATGCCTTGCGGCAAATTTGTGTTAATTATATATTGATATGGACAAATTTAGTATAAATTGAGGTTTATATAACCAAATATTTTTAAATGGTTATATATAATATTAATACCACGTATAAAATCAACCCAGACTCCAACTATTCTAGACCCACCCCTCACCATCATATGTAGTATTTAGCTCAATGAGTCTGATAGCCGGAGGCAACTACCGTTCCTTACCCATAATCACACTCATTAAAACTTTATAACAAAATAAAAACATAAATGTGAGATGAACTCCCCATGTTTTGGTGTTGCTTCCCATGTCACAATTAGAAAACCATTAAATTTTTTAGAAACAATTTTGAGGATTTTATTAAAAGCTTTATATCCACTTAGTTGTAGCAATCTAGGAATTAGCCCAGCCTAGTGTGCTAGATGTAACAGCACAATTTTAGTAAAATTAGAATAGTGGTTTCGGGACCACAAATCCGAGTCCGAAAAATAAAATTATTTTAATTTCATGAAATGATTGGTAATATGATAAGAAGATTACATGAAAATTTTGATAGGAAAATTTTATTGATTATGTGTCTAATTGCAAAAAAGACTAAATTGCATAAAATGTTAAAGTTGAATTCTAGTGGCTATAAGGATCAAATAGCTATGAAATTCAAAATGTAACGTCCTTGTGTGGCAATTAGACCATTGATGAAAACTATGTAGATATTTTTGGTGAATCATCCATGGAAAATTAGAAAAAGGGCAAGGACTAAATTGGAAATAAAAATAATTAAAAGATGATAAATGATTAAAATGAAATTAATATCATTTTATATCATCTTCTTCATAAAAAATACATGGAAACGCTAGGAGAGAGAAAAAAAACTTTTCAAGCTTGAATTGGTAAGTTTCTAGTCTCGGTTTTTGTAATTTTCATATTTTTGGAATTGAGAAAGTCTAATTTCTCTATTTTGGGGTTTAATTTGAAAAGAAATTAAAGTATAGAAAATTTTCCATGGATGAATATGCTGAAAATTGAAAGTTTATGGTAGAAAAATTTGATGGTAGAAATTGAAAGGTTGTTGATAGATAAACAACTTTTACAAAGTGATTTTTTTTATGGAAACATGTTTAGAGACTAAATTGATAAGTGATGAAATTCATGGAAAAATTCTGTATTTTATTAAATATGTGTGCTGTAACACCCCCACGCCCGAAACCGTCACCGGAGTCAAGCTTGAGGTGTTACTAAACTTATCTTACCTTTTAAACAACTCTAAACCACTTATTTTAATTTTTGGAGTAAACTGTTTTTCTGCGTCATGGTTGCTTAAAAATTCATTTGTCGAGTTTCAAAACTCAAAATTAAGATCCATAAATTTTTCCTGAAACTAGACTCATATATCTATCTAATAATTTTTTCTAAAATTTTTGACTTGGCCAATTAGTACAGTTTATTAGTTAAAGTTTCCCCTGTTTCAAAACTCGATTGCACTGACCTCTTCTTACTAAGAACCATTTTTATTCCAGTAAAAAATTCATATGACTAAGCTGTTTATTTCTCTCAAAACTAGATTCAACAAGGATTCTAACCATATAAATTACACCTTCTAATTAGTTTTTTACAATTTATGGTGAATTTCCAAAGTTGAAACAGGGGATCCAAAAATTGCTCTAACCCTATTTCACTAAAACTTAGATATCTCATAAAATATAATACCTTTACCTGTTTTACTTATTCCATAAGAAAATATACATAATAAGCTTTAATTTAATATATTATTCATCTTCAAACTATGTTTCTAAAATTTTTAGTGATTTTTCAAAGTTACGTCATTTCTATTACTTGAATCTGTTTTTAGGTTACTTTCACATTTTTCATAATTTTCATGTGATAATCATCATTCAATCATACATATTAATAAACATGTATATCATCGGCTATTTTATTAGCTAATCACTAGCAAGTATTTACACATCGTTCATATTATACCAAAAGTAGCTAAGTTTCTATACATGCCATACCCAAAACAAAACGTCTAGTTATACCGAGTTATTTCTTTGATAGTGTGATCGGCCTCCGACGCTTCCTTCGATCCCGAGTGACTAGATAAGTACTATAAGAAGAAGAAAATAAAGAGATTAAGCACTAGGCTTAGTAAGCTTACAAGCAAATAAATCACAACATTCAACATAATGGATAATTATGCATAATATCATCTAACACCATAAATTTCTTTACTTCTCAATTTCTATCTTCTTCTTTATTCCCTTACCTTCTTTCTTACCTGACCTTTCCTTTTTCATAAGTATAATCTACTTTTCCTTTGCTGTTAATTCAATGTAATTTAACTCGTATCCTGACCCGTTGAACCACTCGGAATACTAAGGATACTAGGGTCGCTCTCGCTCTATCAATATCCTGCCAATGCCATGTCTTTGACATGGACTTACATGAATTATTCCTGTCTCCAATGCCATATATAATATGGACTTACATGGCTCAATCCTGTCTCCAAAGCCATATTTCTAATATGGACTTACATGGCTCATTTCTGTTCATCTGTCAACCCTAATATCCTAACATTCCTAGGGTTCAACCGGGGCTTTCTAACACTTTTCCTCTGTCACTTCACCTTAAATTCGACTTTAAATATTTTCATAACATAAATATATAAATGCTGGAAATTGACAATAATAATGTAAAATAAAAGAATATTGCATTTATTTACTGTAACTTACCTTGATACAAAATGTGACTAAACTTTACAATTTAGTCCTTTACTTTTTCTTTTCCCCGATCTACTCCCGAATTTCGTTCTTCTTGATCTATAATAGCAAATTTAACTTATTTAATATTCACATTTATTAAAACAGTCCTTGACCCAAAATTTTGCAAAATTATATTTTTACCCCTAAACTTTCACATATTTGCACTTTTGCCCCAAGGCTCGTAAATTAAACTTCATCCTATTTTCTTATGTTTTATGACATGCTGATCATTTTTCCCTTCTATGACAATATCAAAATCACACTCTAACATATACTTATGACTATTGTTTTTTTTTCTAATTTAAGCCCTTTTACTCGTTTTCACTTAAAACCGAGTAGCATAAGTTGTTTAACATAATTTAAAACCTCATATTCTATCATAAAACACCAAAATACACAAATTTCAGCCATGGGTATTTTTCCAAATATGAACCCTAGGTTGAATTATTGCTAGAATAAGCTTAATTAAGTTATCGGGACTCCAAAAACGTAAAGATCATTAAAAACGGGGCTTGGAATCACTTACTATGAAGCTTGAAAGTTGAAGAAACCCCAGCTATGGAGGAGAGCAAAAATCAGCAGAAACTAATTGAGAAGATGACCATTTTTGTGTTATTTTTCCCTTTTTAATTCATTTAATATCTAAATTACCAAATTACCCCTCCTTACTAAACTTTCAAAAATTCCTTCCATGTCCTAATTTTTGTCCATGAACTTAAAATTGGTCAAATTGTTATTTAAACCCTCCTAATTAATATTCCAAAGTAATTTCATACTAAAAACTTCTAGAATGCAAGTTTTGCAAATTATTCGATTTAGTCCCTAACCTCAACTTAAGCACTTTATGCATAGAATTTTATCACGAAATTTTCACACAATCATGCAATCATACCATGAACCTCGAAATAATAATAAAATAAATTTTTCTACCTCAGATTTGTGGTTTCACAACCACTATTCTGTTTAGACCCTATTTCGGGATGTTACATTTCTCCCCCCTTTTAGGGATTTTCGTCCCGAAAATCTTACCTGTGAAGAGATTTGGGTACTGTTTTTGCATAGCCTCTTCGGGTTCCCATGTAGCCTCATCTACCCCGTGTCTATTCCATAGTACTTTCACAAGTGCAATACTTTTGTTCCTTAAATGTTTTACCTCTCGAGCTAGAATCTTTACCGGTTCTTCACCGTAAGTTATGTTTGGCTGAATCTCAACCTCTGTCTGAGAAATCACATTGACGGATCTGAACGATAACGACGTAGCATAGACACATGAAATACATTATGAATCTTCTCTAACTCAATCGGCAAAGCTAACCGATATGCTAATGGTCCGACTCTCTCAATTACTTCAAACGGTCCAATAAAACGTGGACTTAGTTTGCCTTTCTTGCCAAATCTGAGAACTTTCTTCCACGGGGATACTTTCAAAAAAAATTTGTCACCAACTTGATATTCGATCTCTTTTCTTTTTAAATCTGCATACGACTTCTGCCTATTTGAAGCTGCTTTTAAACAATTTCTGATAACTTTCACTTTTTCTTCTGTTTCTTTAACTAGATCAACCCCAGAATCGCTTTCTTTAAGCTCATTCAATATAAAGGTGTACGGCATTTACGTCCATACAAAGCTTCATAAGATGTCATCTTCAAACTTGACTGGTAACTATTATTATAGGCAAACTCTACCAATGGTAAGTATTTTTCCCAACTACCTTGAAATTCTAATACACAACATCTAAGCATATCTTCAAGTACCTGAATAACTCTCTCTGACTGACCGTCGGTTTGAGGATGGAAAGCTGTACTAAAACTCAACTTTGTGCCCAAAGCCTCTTGTAATTTCTTCCAAAACCGTGAAGTAAATCTTGGATCTCTGTCTGAAATGATCGATAATGGTACCCCATGTAGCCTGACTATCTCTGAAATATACAACTTGGCCAACTTGTCAAGTGAATAATCCATACGAACTGGGATAAAATGAGCTAACTTCGTTAACTTATCAATCACAACCCATACTGCATCTTTCTTTCTCGGTGTAAATGGTAATCCTATCACAAAATCCATAGTAACTCGATCCCATTTCCATTCCGGAACTAGCACAGGCTGCAATAATCCTGAGGGTACCTGATGTTCGGCCTTTACCTGTTGACAAATCAAACATCTAGAAACAAACTCTGAAATATCTCTTTTCATTCCTACCCACCAATACAATTTCTTCAAATCATTATACATTTTTGTACTGCCTGGATGAATAGATAAAGGACTACTATGTGCTTCCTGTAAAATCTTCCGAATAAGCTCATCATTCTTTGGTACACATATTCTGTCTCTAAACATCAAACAACCATCAAAACCAATCCAGAAATCTGATTCTATACCAGACTCACATTGAACTCTTTTAGCTTGTAACTTATTATCATCTTTCTGAGCTTCACAAATCTCTTCAAGAAATACCGGTTTAGCTCTTAATTCAGCTAAAATAGAACCATCATCTGACATGGCTAAATTGGTATTCAAAGCTCGCAATGTAAATAAAAGTTTCCTACTTAAAGAGTCAGCAACTACATTTGCCTTACCTGGGTGATAATCAATCACTAACTCATAATCTTTAAGCAATTCCAACCATCTTCTTTGCCTCAAATTCAAATCTTTTTGAGTCATCAAGTATTTCAAGCTTTTATGATCGGTAAATATCCAAGCACCTTTCACCATACAAATAATGTCTCCAAATCTTCAATGCAAATACAATAGCAGCTAGCTCTAAATCATGTGTCGGATAATTTTTCTCATGTGGCTTCAATTGTCTAGAGGCATAAGCAATTACCTTTCCTTCCTGCATGAGTACACAACCGAGCCCATTCAAGGATGCATCATCAGAATCACAAATTCTTTACCCGGTTAAATTTGTACTAAGATAGGAGCTTCCGTCAACAATGCCTTTAACTTGTCAAAACTTTGTTGGCACTTCTCATCCATTCAAACTTAACATCCTTCCGTAGTAGTCTCGTCAACGGGTAGCTATCATGGAAAATCCTCCACAAATCGCCTATAATATCCGCAAGACCAAGACAACTTCTAACTTCGATACATTTCTAGGAGGCTTCCAATCAACAATGGCTGAAATCTTGCTCGATCAACCTTAATACCTTCACCGAGACAATATGTCCAAGAAAACCAACTTCTCGTAACTGAACTCACTTTTGTTGAACTTGGCATACAACCGATTATCTCTCGAATTTGTAAATCGTTCTCAAATGCTCTGCATGCTCAGTCTCATCATGAGAATAAATCAAAATATCATCAATGAACACAACTACAAACTTATCTAAGTATGATCTGAAAATTCGGTTCATTAAGTCCATGAAAATGGCAGGAGCATTAGTCAAGCCAAATGGCATCACAAGGAACTCAAAATGACCATACGTAGTCCGGAAAGCAGTCTTCAGGACATCTGACTCTTTAACTCGCAACTGATAGTATCCAGATCTCAAATCTATCTTGGAAAACACAGTAGCTCCCTTCAATTGATCAAACAAATCATCAATTCTAGGCAATGGATACTTGTTCTCTACTGTTACCTTGTTAAGTTGCCGATAATCTATGCACAATCTCATCGATCCGTCTTTCTTTTTCACAAATAGCACTGGTTCACCCCATGGTGAACTACTGGGTCTTACCAAGCCTTTATCTGTTAATTCCTACAACTGAGCTTTCAATTCTTTCAATTTCAACGGAGCCATTCTATAAGGAGTAATAGAAATGGGCGTGGTACCTGGAATCAACTCAATACCAAACTCAACTTCTTTAACAGGAGGCAAACCTGGTAGTTCTTCCGGAAACACATCGGGAAACTCACATACCACAGGCACTAATTCAATTTTCAATTCTGGATCTTTAGTGTTCAACACAAAAGCAAGATAAGCTTCATACCCTTTTCTCAAACATTTCTGAGCAGACATAACAGAAATTATGGGAAATAAACTATCTGACTCTTCTGAATTAACCCGAAGAATTTCACTATTTTCACACTTCAACTCAATGAATTTCTTTCCACAATTCACTATCACGTCATGTGTAGTCAACCAATCCATACCAAGAATCACATCATACTCATCAAATGGCAATAGCATGAGATCAGCCGGAAAACAGTATCCTCTAATCATTAAAGGACAATTTCTACATACTTTATCTACTAATACATGCTTGCCTAATGGATTCGATACTTTAATCACAAATTCT
The DNA here is from genome assembly GCF_025698485.1 of Gossypium arboreum. Classification (NCBI taxonomy): domain Eukaryota; kingdom Viridiplantae; phylum Streptophyta; class Magnoliopsida; order Malvales; family Malvaceae; genus Gossypium; species Gossypium arboreum. The sequence continues at coordinate 138,223,474 of NC_069075.1, forward strand.
GTAGATTCTATAGGCATACTTATACTAGGCATCAATTTCATACAAACATAAGAATGAGTTGAACCCGGATCAATCAGAGCAATGACATTAATATCATGTAGAGAAAATGTACCCGTAATCATATCGGGGGAGGATGCCTCTTCGCGTGCACGAATAGCATAAGTCCTTGCAAGGGCTCTAACATCTGGTCTCACAGCCGAATCTCTAGAGGTACCTTTGTTACTTGCTCCTACTCCCGGTTGCCTCGGTGATCTGCTTCTAGCAGGAGCATTTTCAGATCTAACACTCTGTGTTACTTCTCGGCTAGCCACTTCTAGACATTCTCGTACAAAATGATCTGGAGCACCACATTTATAGCAAACATTTTCGCCTACCCGACAAGGACCATAATGAAGTCTACCACACCGTAGACACCCTCATCTACTCTGTCTGACATTACCTACACTCGTAGTCGAGGTGGTCTGAGCCTTCGGATCCTTAAATCTGCTACCTCTATTCTGACTAGATTGCCCTGCCGAAAAGTTAGATCTGGTAGAAAACTCTTTGGGCCTCTTGGATGTAGCCTGAAATGATCTGCTCATCTGTCTCTTCTTTGTATCTTGTGTCTCTGTCTCAACTTTGCCTTTTCTTTTTAACAGCTCCTCGCTTACATGTGCTCTCTCAACTAAAATAACGAACTCTTTTATTTCTAGGACACCCACTGACAGTCGGATATCATCATTTAACCTATCCTCAAACCTTTTACACATGATAGCCTCTGTGGACACACATTCTCAAGCATATTTACTAAGCCTGACAAATTCGCGCTCATAATCGGTCACTGTCATAGTACCTTGTTTCAATTCCAGGAATTCCTTTCTCTTCTGGTCAATAAACCTCTGACTGATGTACTTTTTACGAAATTCCTCCTGAAAGAAATCCCAAGTGACCCTCTCCTTTGGTACAACTGATACAAGTGCCTTCCACCAGTAGTAGGCTGAGTCTCTAAGAAGTGATACTACATATTTCATACATTCCTCGGGTGTACAAGATAATTCGTCAAAGACTCTGATAGTATTTTCTAACCAAAATTTTGCTCTTTCTGCATCATCATCTTTTGTTGCTCGGAACTCTTCGCCCTTGTTTCTGATTCTATCAACTGGTGGCTTTTCTCTTACCACTGCATTCTATGATCGGGGAAGCTTGAGCTACATGGGTAGCCCGAGAATCATGAGGGGTGGAGGTGTAACTGCCGGATTCGCATTTAACGAACTCGGCAAATAAATCATTCAAAGCTCTAAGAGAGCTTCTCGAGTCACTCCTCCCGATCAACTATTATCGGCCTATTCTCGATGGCTGCTTCTTCGTGGGAGCAAAGCGCATTACTTTCTACATCATCATCACCACTCGTCCGGATCCATTACTATAAAACAAAATATTTAAAAATCGTCAGAGTCGTCACACTATCAAAATACAAGTATGGCATGTATAGCTAGACTTTTTCTCACACAAACTGTTCCGAGAATCGACTAAACCTGCTCTGATATCAATAAATGTAACACCCCCACGCCCGAAACCGTCACCGGAGTCAAGCTTGTGGTATTACTAAACTTATCTTACCTTTTAAACAACTCTAAACCACTTATTTTAATTTTTGGAATAAACTATTTTTCTGCATCATGGTTGCTTAAAAATTCATTTCTCGAGTTTCAAAACTCAAAATTAAGATCCATAAATTTTTCCTGAAACTAGACTCATATATCTATCTACTAATTTTTTTCTAGAATTTTTGACTTGGCCAATTAGTACAGTTTATTAGTTAAAGTTTTCCCTGTTTCAAAACTCGACTGCACTGACCTCTTCTTACTACAAACAATTTTTCTTCCTGTACAAAATTCATATGGCTAAGCCGTTTGCTCTCAAAACTAGATTCAACAAGGATTCTAACCATATAAATTAAACCTTCTAATTATTTTTTTTACAATTTATGGTGAATTTTCAAAGTTGAAACAGGGGATCCAAAAATCGCTCTGACCCTGTTTCACTAAAACTCAGATATCTCATAAAATATAATACCTTTACCTATTTTGCTTATTCCATAAGAAAATATACATAATAAGATTTAATTTAATATATTATTCATCTTCAAACTATGTTTCTAAAATTTTTAGTGATTTTTCAAAGTTACGTCATTTCTGTTACTTGAATTTGTTTTTAGGTTACTTTCACATTTTTCATAATTTTCATGTGATAATCATCATTCAATCATACATATTAATAAACATGTATATCATCAGCTATTTTATTAGCTAATCACTAGCAAGTATTTACACATCGTTCACATTATACCAAAAGTAGCTAAGTTTCTATACATGCCATACCCAAAACAAAACGTCTAGTTATACCGAGTTATTTCTTTGATAGTGTGATCGGCTTCCGACGTTTCCTTCGATCCCCGAGTGACTCGATAAGTACTATAAGAAGAAGAAAATAAAGAGATTAAACACTAGGCTTAGTAAGCTTACAAGCAAATAAATCACAACATTCAACATAATGGATAATTATGCATAATATCATCTAACACCATAAATTTCTTTACTTCTCAATTTCTATCTTCTTCTTTATTCCCTTACCTTCTTTCTTACCGACCTTTCCTTTTCATAAGTATAATCTACTTTTCCTTTGCTGTTAATTCAATGTAATTTAACTCAGTATCCTGACCCGTTGAACCACTCGGAATACTAAGGATACTAGGTCGTTCTCGCTATCAATATCTCGCCAATGCCATGTCTTTGACATGGACTTACATGAATTATTCCTGTCTCCAATGCCATATATAATATGGACTTACATGGCTCAATCTGTCTCCAAAGCCATATTTCTAATATGGACTTACATGGCTCATTTCATTCATCTGTCAACCCTAATATCCTAACATTCCTAGGGTTCAACCGGCTTTCTAACACTTTTCCTCTATCACTTCACCTTAAATTCGACTTTAAATATTTTCATAACATAAATATATAAATGCTGGAAATTGATAATAATAATGTAAAATAAAATAATATTGCATTTATTTATCAGTAACTTACCTTGATACAAAATGTGACTAAACTTTACAATTTAGTCCTTTACTTTTCTTTTCCCGATCTACTCCTGAATTTCGTTCTTCTTGATCTATAATAGCAAATTTAAATTATTTAATATTCACATTTATTAAAACAGTCCTTGACCCAAACTTTTGCAAAATTATATTTTTACCCCTAAACTTTCACATATTTGCACTTTTGCCCCAAGGCTCGTAAATTAAACTTCATCCTATTTTCTTATGTTTTATGACATGCTGATCATTTTTCCCTTCTATGGCAATATCAAAATCACACTCTAACATATACTTATGACTATTGGTATTTTTTCTAATTTAAACCCTTTTTACTCGTTTTCACTTAAAACCGAGTAGCATAAGTTGTTTAACATAATTTAAAACCTCATATTCTATCATAAAACACCAAAATACACAAATTTCAGCCATGGGTATTTTTCCAAATATGAACCCTAGGTTGAATTATTGCTAGAATAAGCTTAATCAAGTTATTGGGACTCCAAAAACGTAAAGATCATTAAAAACGGGGCTTGGAATCACTTACTATGAAGCTTGAAAGTTGAAGAAACCCCAGCTATGGAGGAGAGCAAAAATCGGCAGAAACTAATTGAGAAGATGACCATTTTTGTGTTATTTTTCCCTTTTTAATTCATTTAATATTTAAATGACCAAATTACCCCTCCTTACTAAACTTTCAAAAATTCCTTCCATGTCCTAATTTTTGTCCATGAACTTAAAATTGGTCAAATTGTTATTTAAACCCTCCTAATTAATATTCCAAAGTAATTTCATACTAAAAACTTCTAGAATGCAAGTTTTGCAAATTATTCGATTTAGTCCCTAACCTCAACTTAAGCACTTTATGCATAGAATTTCATCACGAAATTTTTACACAATCATGCAATCATACCATGAACCTCAAAATAATAATAAAATAAATTTTTCTACCTCGGATTTGTGGTTTCGCAACCACTATTCTGTTTAGGCCCTATTTCGGGATGTTACATGTGCTTTAAAAGTTATATTAGAATTTTAATTAGGCTTGGAATAAGGAGTAAATTGCATGAACTTCATTTTTCGAGCCTATTGGAATTAATTAAAAGTTTAAGGGCAAAATGATACTTTTGCCTAAAATGTGAATTGGGTTCAATTGAATGTGAAATGTATGGAATTGATGATTAAATTAATTTATATAGATCCAGAAGTACCAAATAAAGAGAAAGATCGAGGGAAAGAGAAAGTTTCAGATTAGTAGATACGAACAATTATCAAGGTAAGTTCGTATAACTTAAATAAGCATGAAAATGTGTTGGTTTGATTGTTGAATTGTATATGACTTGATATGTGAATTATATGTACATGGAGCATGAATATGGAATGATAAGAAATATGTAAGAGATTGTAAAATGATTGAAAAAGGGTTATAATCCGTTTGAATACAGAATCCCGATGGATACGTGATTCTTGATGTGAAATGAGATCCTGCATGAGTTGCAGAAAAGATTTAGCTCGAACAGGTAATCTATTGCTCTCATCATTTAAAAGTATTTAGCTTGGTCAGTTAATCCTCTGAAATGGGCTCTCAAGAATATGTGTTTCAATTAGGACTTAGCCTGGACTTGTAATCCTAATTGACTGAGGATTTAGCCTGGATTGGTAATCTAAATTGGACTCTATAGGGAATTCATTGTCATACAAGGATTTAGCCTGGACTGGTAATCTGACAAAGCCTTTAGAGTATATGTGTTACAGTTAGAATTTAGCCTGGATGGTAATTCTACTATATAATATGTGGCTCGAGAGTGTACCTAAAAGGTACTACTGGATATGAATTAACGGATAATGAAATTGTGCACCTCATCTGTACAATTGGAAATATCCATCGGAAAGTCGATAATTCAATGGAAACAGTAAATAAGTGACATGGAAAAGATGAAATGGATTGTGAATGTGGCATGATGAGCTCATCTATGCATATTGGTGTTTGAAACTAACTCATTTGGTTGAGTGTATGTGATTAGGCAAATTGCCAAGTTGTTGAAAAACATGAAATGTATGGTTAATATGTTGAATATAAATGGTAAGTATAATTCTTGTTATACGAGCTTACTAAGCATGAAATGCTTACTAGGTTTTATTTTCCCTATTTTATAGTGCTCTGAGGCTCGCGAAGGTTGGAGATTGGTCGGAGGAAATCATCATACTATCCACCCTTTGATTTTGGTATAAATGATAAACTTGATTTTGGTATAATGGCATGTATAGGTTATATGGTCTAAATTGTAAATGATGAATATAAACTAGCCATTGGGATGGCTAGTAATAGTTGTTTTTGGTATGCTGTGAGTTCATAATATGATAAATATCACATGTTAAGTAAGTTCAATATGACAATCAATGATGCAAACTATATAAGGTAAGCTTATAAGTGTGGATATATGAGATGATGAAACAAATTGGTTGATGGATATTAATTAATATTATGTTTGAATTGGTTGGATTCTACTTGTAAATATTGGTGCAGGAAAAATGACAAGTTTTAGGTGAGAAATGAGGCTAGGAATGGCCTTATTTTTTCTACACGGGTAGACACAATACATGGGCATGTTATCTGGCTGTGTGTCCTCTGTATTTCAAATTTGCAAAACAGAATGCTCAAAATTGAGCACACGAGCAGAGACACGGGCGTGTGTCTCAGCCGTGTGGATGACACAGCCTTGAATATGGGCATGTGTAATGGTCTGCCGTGTCATGGTCGTATGAAGTCTGCACCTAATTTTTGAAAAAGAAATTGACGTGTAGCCTGGCTATGTCAAAATTGCACCTTAATATTTACAAGTCAGAGAGTTACACAGGCTAGCGACACGGCCGTGTGACCAATAACATGGTCATGTGACCTAGCAACACGACCGTGTGACTTATCTCTCGCATCACACGAGCTAGACATGGGCGTGTCACTGGCCACACGGCCTGACCACACAGGCATGTGGGTATTGTTCATAAGAAAAATTTTAAAATTTTGTGAAAAATTCTTTGAGTTTCAGATTTGGTCCCGACCCGCTTCTAATGTTTGTATTGGGCTTCGAGGGTCCAATCAAGGGATGTTATGATTGTTCTCGTTAAATGAATAGTAAATGACATGATTATTCTGTAAATGTTCTGTATTTACTGGTAATACTCCATAACCCTGTTCTAGCGACGGATACGGGTTAGGGGCATTACACTGGAACTCAATTGCAATGGTCTTCTCACAACTTCAAATGGGTAAGTAGCTGTTATCTATTTTTTAATTTAGTGACTTCCCATATTAATTTATTGCATATAGATTAATTATTTGATTTAATTAAGTGTTATAAAAATATTTTTTAATTGATTTAAAGAAAAAATCTCTAAGATATGTTTTGAAGCTATTCAAATTAATCTCCACGAAACAGTAGATCCAATTTGTTTGATTTAAATAAATCCAATTTTTAAAAATTTGTTGCTTCATAATAGCAATCTTCAAATATGAACTAATACATGTCCATAATATCAACTAATTCATGGCCCAACTATAATGTTTTAAAAAATTGCTAACTTCAAATACGACAACTTATAAAACCTTGGGTAGTTATCGACATAATTGTAAATACTTGGTGTCGTTGCTCTTACAAGGGCCTCAACAATTTTAAAACATTTTCTTTTAAAAGCAATTTCAATTGGAGTGTATAGGATACCAAACTAACAAATTTAATTTTATTAGGCATAAACTTCTATTGCATTTTATTAGAGTTCATTCAACTAGGGGTGAGTATTTAGTCGAGTCGAGTCAAAAAATTTTGAGTCAAGTCGAGTCGAGTTAACAAATCCTATTATTTATGCTCAATGTTGTGTTTATATAGACCAATTATTTAACTAGTAGACAAAGTATATGATTATTTAACTACATAAACAATATAATGATTTTACCATTTAAGTTAGTAGATAAACATTTATCAAAATGAAATAGTTTTGTCTTTTAATTTAATGGTTTTGACTTTTAACTTTAAAAAATGTAAACATTTATCAAAACGACGTAGTTTTGCATTTTCTTAGTCGAATTTTCGGATAACTCGAATTGTGTAATTCACATTCGAGTTAAACTAAAAAATTTCATTTATTTTATTCGAGTTGATCTAAATAACTTGATTAACTTGAATTGTTCTACTAAAACTTTAAATTTTTATGGAGTTTTTCGAATCGAATCGAATTTTGCTCACCTCTACATTCAATCATTTCACTCCAATCTTGAAACATTAAATTTATTCGTTGGTCAAATTTAAATAAAATATAACATGTTATTTGATTGAACTTGACTTTACTCAAAGCGTAACGTTACTTTTCTACCCAAATTTAACTCAAATGAGTTTGAAAGAATTCGAATTTAACTTAATCAGCACTAGAAATGATTATGCGATAGTTGTAACAAAATTTCTGGACTGTTATATAAGTCCAGCCTAGCCCAACTCGACCTGGCAAAAAAAACAAAAGGCTAAATTTTTGTTCAAACTTGGTCTGAGGATTATCAATAGTGGGCATACTCTGCCCCTCCAGCGCACCTCCTTACCGCCGCTCCCGTACGCCACTAGATGCCAGAAAAAAACCTCCGTACCTGCACAACGAAAGGACAAACGATAGCAAAGCAAAGAGAAAAAAAAAACAAATTGTATTTTTTCCTTTTCTTTTAGGCTATAAAAGACCGAATATAACGAATGTAACGAGGTTAGAAATTTGAATAGAGAAGAACAATACAAACAGAAGCGTTTTTTTAAAAAGGTTGCATTTTTATCTTTTTCAATTTCTGTTTTTTTTTATTTTGCTTTTAAGTTTCGAAAATAAAAAAGAGAAATAGGAGATTACCTCTTATTTGAGTCGTCGGAACCCATTTCCTTGGCTAAAATTGAAGCAAAGAGTGGCTGTGGGGTGGTGAGCACCGAGACCTTCGGGCTTGGCCTTAAACGGAGATTAAACGGAGCCTCTTCTCATCACCGGAAGTCAATTGCCGTGCCTGAATGGTGGTGAGATAGAGATGTCGGCCGAAAAAGGAGGAATTAGGAGGGTGTTTAAGTATTTCTTTCTGTTTTACTGCTAGAATTGTGTTCTGTGAACTGTATACATGTGTACTGTATTGAGATTATCTATAGTGGGGATACTCAATCTAATGAGATCCTAAATTATGTTTAAGAAGCCGAAAAATTGTTCGAATTGTGTTAGCAGGAACGTGACTGTGCAGTGGTACGGGGAATTTTATATTGTTATCTCATAACTTAATCCTGGGAAATGCGTTCTAGTGTAATAAATTGTTCTACTAAACTCTTATGTAAGCATTTTTTAGCCCGGGATTAAATATTTTTAATGATCAGTTTCTATTTTCACCAAAAATTCCTAGGTTTCGTTGTTCCGCTCACTACTGTCGTCTCCTTCTCCGCTCCAACCTTCAACTGTCTCCGTCCTGCCGCTGGTCAATCTCATCCAATTCCAGGTATGTTTTTTTCAATCCCTTCTATATTCAATGCTACTTGTCCTTGAAGTTGCCAGTAAATCAAATTTTCTTTTTGGGTTTTTGCTCAAAATTTTCAATTCCTCTTCTGTTTACAATATATTCTGCTTTAGTAGTATTAGCATAAGATTGTCTCCTTTATTAGTTTAATTTTTATTTTTGGTTTGCAACAGTTATGTCGGAACCATATTGTGAGAATATGAAAGAGGATGCTGGTGTAGCTCCACTTTCTTGCCGTTTAAAGACGAAGAAAAAGCTTTGGAGCTATACACACATTTAGTGGAGCATCACGATAACTGGATATTAAGTTGCCATCATCTTGTACGGTATCAAGATGAATGGCTGGTTGCACTAGAATATTCTAAAAATATTGTAACATATTTTAGAGAAAAGATGGAGGTGTGGGAAAGTAGTGATCGAAATCAGCATGAATGGTTCAATTATATTAGTGAGGATTTCGTTAAGATCTTAAAGGATATTACTTTTTTCGGGCTAAAAGTAATAAGAGCATTTACACGCAAGATCCGACGAAGCCTATATTCATCACTAATTTCAGTGGGGGGTAAAGTTTTTACCCAATTTGAATGCATCTGACCAACCAATAGAAGGTGATATTAATGAGTTGAAATATTTGATGAACTGCATCGTCAATATGCCATTTGGATCTATTATCGAAATTATGAGAATTTCAATATGCCGAATGAATTATCATTGTTTCTTAACTAGCTCAAATCTCAAAACTTGTAAGTTATGTTTCATATATTTATTTTAAAGTTCGATAACTCATATGTTCTACTTCATTAATTTTATAATTTTTTTGTTTTCTTATTTGACTATGTCCAAATGGACAGGAAATATATAAGTCCCGCGTTTCTACTGGATGCGCCTTTATTTTGGAGACCTGTTGATAAGTTTCATTTTATTATAAATCTGGATCACATGATGAAGCGTGGAGAGATTATGCAAGGTTTTATTGACAGATGCCTATTTCTCTTGCGAAAGAAATATTCATATAAATGGATGTCGGTGGTGAAATGTGATCCGGTGCTTAAATCTGTATTAGAGCATTCAGAATCTCATTACCCAACTAATTCCTTGTCCTCTGTAATACAGTACTGCTCTAATGTTTACCTTCATTACAACGACAATATAACAGCAGAAGTAAGATTTCAATATTTTTTATTATGATATTCTATTTACTTTTGTTATTAACTTTTACTTAAATTGTTTATTTTATAGATTAGCATCATTAACATTAAGAGTGAGTTTAGTACGCTACTGCCAGAACTGTATCTTCATCTATTTGAAGGTTTAATCAATTATGCAATAGGCAATAAAAGCAGGTAAGGAATATAGAAAAATTATATTATCATTGTAAAATTGTTTTTTTAATTCATATTAAATGAATATTGTTATTTTATTGTTTTGATATAGGCACCCAGTTTTTTCGAAATCAATTATTTCTGAAAATATATGAAAGGTAAGCAAGTTGGTTTTCTCTTTAAATATATTTAGAAACTATCACACCTCAAAGTCTGGACTACAAGTAGGAAAAAGAAAAGAATAAAAAAAAATCACGTGATTAAGAGGAAGAAAAGAAAATATGAGTTTAGAAAATCCAGGTAAGAGAAATACGGGTTAGAGAGTAGTAACTAGAACTTTGGATTAGCTTAGGTGAGATTAGAATTGCAATCGTGGATCAAATTGAAGCAAATTACTTCAATTGAAATCGAGAAATTCGATTTCTTAAAACAAGTCGCTAGAAATTAGACTATGTTAAAGATTTAATTTCATGCATGTTGATATTAATTAATTTCATGCATGTTAATAATATATTTAATCTTCTTACTTATTTGTTTATTCAATTTTATTATGTTTATAATTGAATTTAAATTATGTTAGTACTATTGAGTATATATTACTAAGCGTACAGTTATATTTATTTTTGTGCGTAGGTATCGGATGGGAGCTTTAGTAAATACATGGTCAAGCATCCATTTTCTCCAGCTCAACTCGAAAGTCATTTTGTTACTATTTTGTATGTTGAGTCTTAAGGTATGTAACTAGGTTGGTAAACTTGTTACTTGAGTAATTTTAGGTACTTTTGGCGCTTTTAATATTGTTTGGTACTTGAGTCTCTATTGAGTATACAGTTATAAAGCCACCAGCTATTGTCTAGCATAATACAAAGCTGTTGAGTTATAACCAGACCAAATCATATTAGTTGCATTTCATAATAACAGGTCCAAGTTAAATACATAGTTTGATTTGGTATATGTAGCTTTAAAAAAATTTGGGTCGAGGCCGAGTTTAACATATATAATTTGGATCGAGTTTGAAAAAAAATTTAACTGTTTTTTGAAGAGCGCTCGGGTAACCATGTTTACATTCTTGGGGGAATAAGCAGAACTGATGCTACTTTTGGTGGTTATGATGATGTAAACGATGTTTTCCGATTAGATTGGAAGGACCTTGAATGTGGGTGGAGAAAACTACTTCTATGTTGTTCCCTCGGGCTTTTCCCCTGGTTTTTGCTGCAGAAGGAAAGATTTACACGATATAAGTGGGGATATTTGGGAACCATTGTCGCCCCCTCCGGAAGCTATCGCTCTAAGTAATCCTGTTCTAGATTCTTCCCGATCTCGGATTTTGGTGCACTGCCTTGTCAATGATTCTCTTTACGCTTATTACTATGATCGTAAATCATGGGTTTCCCTCGAACAAAAATTTTGTTACTGGTCTGGCTTAGCGTCTGTACAAGCCCAATTTTGGGCCCAAAACCCCTAAACCCACTAAGCCAATAACCCCAAACCTACCCATGCCTACACACACAACAAAAGAAAAAGCTAAGGAAACCCTAGCTGTCAGCACATGCTCCCCACCCCATCCACCACCGATGCCTGCAAGTGGCCTCTGCTCCACCACCGTTTGCCTGCAGCAACAACAGAAGAATAGACAAATATTAAAAGAAAAAGAAATGTAATGGCTATTTAAAAGCCAAATCAAAAACCATTGTAGGGGGTATTCTTTTAAAAATAAAAAGCGAACAACATTCGATTTCAAGAAAAAACAGAGACTTTAGCAACATCAAAAGCAGGGAATAGCCCCATATTAGAGACCGGAGAATCGAAAACAGCAAATCTAAGGTCTATTTTCTTTTTTCTTTTTGAATTTATTCACATATATTATCCCCATTTTTAATAAAACAACACATATATTAAATAAATAAAAAATACAAAAAAAGGAGAAAAATCTACCCACGGGCGATTTCTGGCCACCGTGTACGGTGGCCGGAGCGACGGCCGGCACGGCGGATGACACGACGGCGACCGGCCCACTCCTCGCCGGATTTTGGTACCTGTAGAAAGAGAAGAGAGGATTAAAAGTTTTTTTCGAAGAGGAGAAAGGAAATGAAATAAAAAAAATAATTAGTTTATATAGGCCGGAAAAACGCACTGTTTTGCCCGGCCCTTTTAAATCCAGAAACGGCGCCGTTTAGCTACCCCGACCCGAGACCCAGCTCCGACCCGCCTCAGGATCCGCGCGTTTTCGTATGATGGTCTAATTGCGCGCGCCGTCCTTCTGCTTTTCACACGTTTTGCAATTATCTTATTCTTTCTTTCAAATTGGCCTCAAAATTCATCATGTTTTGTGATTTAATCCTACCTTCTGCGACGTCGTTTTAAGGGTTCGGGTAAATTACCCTTTTGATCCTCTACATTCTTATAGCGCATTCAAAGGGTCCTTCTTTCATATTTATTTTAAAATCGACCCCAAAACTTAATATTTGTTCAATTTAGTCCCTTTTCATATTTAATACTGTTTTCATATTATTTTTACTCTTTGTTTTTTAATATTATTCATTATTCTATTTTACCTTTCTTGTATTATTATTTTAGCATATTTTATTATTATTTAAGCATTTTTTTAGATTAATATTACATATATATTTTTTATAGTTGTTTTATATATATTATTATTGTTCCTAATATATGTTTTATGTATACATATTCAAATACTCTATTATGTACATTTTTTATGCCTATTCTTACCTCTATATTTATTATTAATATCAATATATGTTTTATTATATATATTTAACATATATACGCATACGCTTATATATTATTATTATTAGTTTTTGATATTATTGTTTTGTTAATACATTTGTGTCATATATACATACTTTTAACATATATTTGTATATTATATTTCATATTATGCCCATGTAAATTAATGTTATATCATGTATGTCATTTTGTTATAATTTTTATATATTGTATATATCATATTATGTTCTACCTTGTATATTATGTATGTCATGTATATGTTTTAATATATTATGTGTATATTTTATTTTGTATTACACGTACATGTTATGTATATACATTTGATTTTATCATATATTTATTTTCCATATATTTATGTAATGTTTTTATTATTATTATCATTATTTTTGCATTTTTACTATAATTACTATTGTACCTCTCAATCGTTATCACTATTGCATTATTACTTTTATTACTATAACCTTTTTATATGTAATTACCTATATGCTATTGTTTTTCTACTAACTAATTTAAAATATATATATACGTATTTTAACGTACTTATGTCACTTATATATATCATTATTCTCATTATTATCGTTTTCGTCACCTATTTATTTATACCTTTGTAAATTCTCTCAAACCTTAAATCATTCATTATTTGTATCATCATAATTATTATTACTAACATGTATATATACCATGTAATTTTTATTATATTACTTATACATTTTATATATACCATGCATATGTGTCTTTTAATATCGTACTATTATTGTTATGTATATATATTTTTATATTTCTTATTACTTCTATTATTACGTAGGTACTTTGATACGTATATGTATGCGCTTTTATATTATTATGACCGCCATCATTATCATTTTATTTCGCCATCTTTATATTCATTTATTCGTTAATTTACTTATGTATTCGATCATTTCATTTTTCTCACGCATTTGTTTATATTTATATATTACTAACCTTGCTTCTACGTCATCTTTTCATAATTACTCGTTATTATCACTTACTATTATCGTTAATAATATCATGATCTCGCTTTTATATATTACTATGAATCACTTTATGTTTTTACTCAATGCCTTAAAATAATTCTTTCATAAAGTGATATTCAGTATTTGATAATTCGAGATAATCGTGCCTAACTTCTGGGTTTCGATTTTTCTCATTTAATCTAAATAACGGAATACTCTTTTAAATTGCTATCTGAGTTTTGAAAATGCTCGTTCTCAGAGATCTGAAGTGTTGTGCCCTAACTTACGGGTATGACATTTCGTCACCTCGAAATATGAATTTGTTTTAAAACAAAGGCAATATTCGTGTTTGAGAACTCGGAAAACGCACCTAACTTACTGGATTTCGATTTTTCTCGTTTACCCTAAATAACCGAATACCCTTCTAACAAATTAAAATACGTAAGTTTTATATAAAAGGCAAGCTCGCTCTCAAAAATTCAAGATGTCGTGTCCTAACTCACTGGATGTGACATTTCATATTTTGAGACGAGAAGGTCTTTAACACTTGAACTTTTTTATAAAAAAGGGATCGTATTTCAGAATTCTTTCAAGTTTTTAAATTTTCGACACTAAGACACTAATTAATCAACTAGGTACCAATTTTGGGCGTATCGAGGGTGCTAATCCTTCCTCGTATGTAATCGACTCTGAACTGTTTTCTTGATTTGCGTAGACCAAAATTGTTGTTTAAATAAATCAAACTATTTATTAAAAACAACCACTTTACAAGGTAACCCGATCACACCTCGTCAAAAAGGATCGGTGGCGACTCCTCCATTCATTTTCATTATCAAAATCCAAGTCGATACCCGATTTTCCTAAAAAATGGTTACGACAGCTTGGCGACTCCACTGGGGATGCGAATGAGAGAGTCAAGCCACAAGTTGATTAACTCTTGTCTTTTTATCGAAAATTGAAAATTTGGTTTTGAAATACGATCCTTTCATTACATTTCATCAGCTATTTTTGTGGTACAATACCTGCGCGTTGTTTCGAGTTTTTAAATAATTTTGCATATTGCATTGCATGGCCGCTGTGGTTACACCCCTTTAAGTGGGAGTGAGAAACTACTCCTTCGTGAGGTTTTCACCTCTGTGCAGGATAGTGGATCACTTTCGGGATACATCCATACCTATGTCTTCGTGAGATTTTCATCTCCGTGCAGCCATAGGGAAATGTATTCCCTTGAACTGAACTCGGTCTGTATGAGCCTATAATGGGTGAAGATCGAGGAATCTGCTGGTTCAGATACCCTTACTCTAGAACTAAACCCCATGTAGCGAGCCTTAAGAGCCCGCCCTAGGTAGAGCCACTTCGAAACCCTAGTGGTCACCTGAGCAAGTGCTATATTTATTATTCTTTGTTTGCTTTGAACTGCGTATAAATTACTGACTTGCTTTGTTTTACTTTGATTGTATTTGTATGGCATTTTCATTGTAAAAGGTGTTGATTCGCATTCGGTTCCTAAATAGATAGCTTATCATGGAAAAGGGGTTTTTTGATAAAGTAGAAGACAACGCGGCTGTCCGGATATGGGTTGAGACAACACAACAAGAAAAAGGTGACAGTCTTACCGAGGGGTACGTGTCAGAATTGTGGAATTTTACTCGGATCAGCGTAACTCAGAATAATCTCCAAGAGATGAAAGAAATTTGGGGTCAGTGGGATGATGAGGTCAAACAGCTATTCTATTGTCATTACGGTGATTTACCTTATCTGCTCGATGTCAAGGTAGATGAACACCTGTTTCGAGCCCTTGCCCAATATTGGAATTTTGCTTACAGTTGCTTCACCTTCGGGAAAGTAGATTTGGTACCTACTATAGAAGAATACACGAATTTACTCCATTGCCCAAAGATTCAGGTTGACAGAATTTATGCCAGACCTGCTAACGTCCCAGTATTTTCGAAAAAGATGATGAACATCACAGGGATAAGCGAACAGTGGGTGACAACCCGGATCAAACAAAAAGGAGATTGTTAATGCATTCCTTGGAGGAACCTGAGGGATCTAATCTTAGCGCACCCCGACGTGAAGAAAAGGGTAGATGTCTTCGCCTTGAGCATTTATGGACTGGTCATCTTCCCCAAGGCTTTGGGGTACATAGACGAGGCTGTTGCCGACCTTTTTGACAGGCTTGGTAAAGGAACCACACCTGTACCCGCAATCTTGGCTGAGACTTTCAGATCATTAAATGCTTATAGAACAGCGGGTGAAGGGAGATTTATTGGATGTGCACAGTTCTTGCTATCCTGGTTCCACAGCCATTTTTGGAAAGTGGAAAAGGTCTCGTATTGCATCTTCTCTGAAAATTACTCTCCGCTGAATAAGTTAGTGGCTACACCGAGGCAAAATGATGTGACAGAATAAAATTGGATGACGGAGCTCCAAAATCTGCAAGAAGAAGATGTTGAATGGAGAGCCCCGTGGATGGTTCTTAATGAAATATTATACCGATGCGGAGACTTCGATTGGGTTCCCTTGTTAGGAGTATGGGGGGCCGTCGGGTATGCTCCTCTGCTTGCATTGCGACAATACAGATCCAGACAGTTTATACCACCAACATACGGGTTAGCCCAGTGCGAGTTCGTGTTCACAGGGAATAATTACAAAAAGAAAGTTCGCGAGATATCAAATGCCTAGAACCAGACTCGTAGAATGAAGAAGTTTGCTGCCAATCCCATGACTACTCCTGAGTATGACCGATGGTGGAATCAGAGGATTAACTAAACATCCGTACATCAGATCAAGGGAATCCTCAGTCGATAGAAGAGCACTTGAAAGTAATCCCATCTGAGCTAGAAATCATTAGGCAAGATTTCGAGAGAAAGAGTCTGGAGCTAGAAAAAAGGATCGAGCAGTTAGAAGAAGAAAAGATGCAGTTAGGGTTAGATGTCGATGTCTAGAAACTAGAAGCTGAAAAACTCAGAAAAGGGAAAAACAAGGCTGAAGAGGACTTAGACAGTTTGAAAACGGACTATAAGAAGCGCAGATCAATGAGAACCGCTAGGTTGGGAAAAACATCCGAACAATGGCGACATGAAGTTAAAGAAGAAAATTAGTGGGAGAAAAATATTCGCGATGCTCAAGCTCGAGAAGGTGCTCTGAAAAGAAGTTTGGTAAAAAGCCAGAATGAGAAAGAAGGATTAAAGATCTGAGTATCAGAGTTAGAGAGGTCATTGTATCAGTATCGCTCGCGTAACTCTACAATCGAGTTGAAAGCTAGTCAGAACAGAATCGAAGAATTAAAAGAGAATATAGAAGAACTCAAACAGCGCTGCAAAATCGTGAACTTCAGATAGAACTCCTCGAGGTAAATAACGAGCGATGGAAGGAGCAACTTCATCAATCTCAAGACCAAGTCAGGAGCAGGGACTACGTCATGGGCGAAGTTTTGACTCAAGTGCGAGAAGTGGCTGATCACTTGCAAACATTAGCAGTACAAGCAGATGTGCTGAGTTTAAAATACGAGTCAGAATCGGACCGAGGACGAAAGCTAGCTTGGCTTCTTAGGCAGGTCAAGGCCTTAAGTATCAGGGCCAAGCCTTATATATAATCTATTTTATGTAAATAAACTTGTTTTCTAGGAAATTTACTCTAATGAAATCGAATTGGAATCAACACTTTTGCATTCATCGCATTCATTGCATTCATGCATCAGCATTGCATCATATGCACTAAAACTCACAAAGAACCCTAAAAATCATGGCAGTTACCCTGGAACATCGTTACAGTACAAGGGGAAAAACAAGAGCAATGGACCAAAGGCTCGAGAGATTGGAACAAATGCAAAAAGAGATACAGGATCAATTACAAGCACGTATGCAAGAACAGCTTGCCAAAATCCAGCAAGATATGAGGGACCACATGTTGGAGTCCCAAAAAAGCATGATGGACCAATTAACTCGTCTATTGGCCGGCAGATTAGAAAAAGGAAAAAGCCCTTAGATCAATGCGGGAGAAGATAATGAAGATCCTACCTACCCTCCGGGTTTTACCCCAGCGGACGTTCAGATACAACCTGATATGTACCCAAGAAGGCCATCGGTCACAATTAGGCCCCAACCATTTCAAGCCAGTGTTTCGGCACCGATAAATTATCAGGCAGGCTCAGGCTCTAATCCGGGGGATAACCCGACCAATCCTGTGGTCCTCAATCTCGATGAAGTAACAGAAGCAGAAAAGGCAAGGGTAGAACTCCCGATAGAGCTTAAAGAAAGGTGTAGATGGTTGGAAGAAAAATTTAAAGAAATGGAAAGCACCGACTATCGTGGTGGAATCGATGCTAAGGAATTAAGTTTGGTTCCGGACTTGATAATCCCTCCCAAGTTCAAAACTCCGGAATTTGAGAAATATAACGGGACTAGCTGTCCCGAAGCTCACATCACTATGTTCTGCAGACGAATGGCAGGCCATGTCAATAATGTCCAACTATTAATTCACTGCTTCCAAGAAAGTCTGGTTGGGGCTGCTTCTAGATGGTACAACTAGCTGAGTCGCTCCCAGATCAGTTCATGGAAAGATTTAGCACAAGCCTTCATGAAGCAGTACGGTCATGTGGCAGACATAGCCCCTAATAGAATCACTTTACAAAATATGGAGAAGAAGCATAATGAGAGCTTTAGGCAGTACGCCCAGCGATAGAGAGAAGTGGCCACACAAGTCCAACCCCTTCTGTTGGAAAAGGAAACCACTATACTCTTCATCAATACCCTGAAGGCACCTTTTATTAACCACATGCTGGGTAACGCAACCAAGAGTTTTTCGGACATAGTAATGTCTGGAGAAATGATAGAAAATGCCATAAGATGTAGGAAAATAGAGGCTGGGGAAAACACTAAGAGGTCAGCGCCGAGAAAGAAAGAGCACGAGGTGAATAATGTGAGTTCATATTCGAAATCGATCACCGTAAGCCAACCAAGGTCGACAACTACTGGACAACAGGGCCCACCCAGACAAGAGCTCAACACAAAACAAATTAGGGAGAAACTTCAATTTACGCCCATTCCAATGACGTACAAGGAGTTATACTAGAGTTTATTTGATGCACATGTCGTGTCTCCTTTCTATCTGAAGCCAATGCAACCTCCATACCCCAAAGGGTATGACGCAAATGCCCAATGCGAATACCATGCGGGAGCTACAGGACACTCGATAGAAAACTGTACCACTTTTAAAAAATTGGTTGAGAGACTCATCAACTTGGGGATTGTGAAATTTGATGATGCATCCAATACAGAGAATCCATTACCTAACCATGGGGGTAAGGGAATAAATGCGATAATCGAGAGTTCGGGGAAAGAAATTAAGATGAATATTGCAGAAGTGAATACCCCGTTGAAAGAAGTATGGAAGAAAATAGTGGAAAGAGGTTTGATAGCACAGAATTCGGAGGTCAGGCCTCGAGAAGCGAAGAATTATTGTGAGTTCCACGATCAAGAGGGTCATGAGATTCAGAAATGCAGCCAATTCAGGGCTTTAGTACAAGGATTAATGGATAATAAGGACCTGGAATTCTTCGAATATACGGGAGCCTAGAAGAAGCAGATGTGTGTGCCTCCGAAGAGAGGTCGACGAAGGATGTTTACAAAGTCAACCACCCAGTGGTTATCATATCACATCCGAGAATGAATGAAGCCGGGCCACGAGTTGCGCCAAAGGTCGTGATCCAAAAGCCCGTTGCTTTTCCTTATAAAGACAGCAAAAGGGTACCGTGGAACTATAGCTGCAATGTGACATTCCCGGGAGAGGAGACCCCGATTAATGCATCAGAGGAAGTTCAAGATGAAGGTTTTTATACGCGCAGCGGAAGGCGTTATACCCCAAATATAAAAGTCGATCAGGTTAAAAGAAAATTATTAGCAATTGAGCAAAAGAAAGAGAAGCCGGCGGGGCCTGAACCAACTGTTAATGAATCAGTGACTGAAAAAGAAGCCAAGGAATTCTTAAAATTCCTAAAGCACAGCGAATATAGTGTCGTAGAAACGGTTGCAAAAATAGCCGGTCGTATATCTAGATCGCCTTACTTTTAAGTTTCGAAACCCATCGCAGCGCATTGATGAAGGTGCTGAATGAAACTTATGTTGCTAACGATATCTCTGTAAACAAACTGGACCGTTTAGTTAACAATATAAGTGTCGACAACTTCATATTCTTCAATGACAATGAGGTACCGCCAGGAGGCCGAGGATCAACTAAAGCTTTGCACATCACGACTCGCTGTAAAGGGTACACGTTACCGGGGGTATTGATTGACAATGGGTTTGCACTGAATGTCCTACCCCTATCTACGCTGAGTAGGTTGCCAGTGGATAGTTCCCATATGAAGATATGCCAAAATGTAGTGAGAGCATTTGATGGCACGGAAAGGAAGGTAATGGGGAGAATTGAAGTACCCCTCTTAATAGGGCCGAGTGCATACGAGGTAGATTTCTTAGTCATGGACATTAAGCCTTCGTATAATTGCCTATTGGGGAGACCGTGGATACACTCGACGGGGGCAGTCCCTTCATCGCTGCATCAAAAGTTGAAATTAGTGACCGAAGGTAGGTTAGTAACAATCAATGCTGAAGAGGACATCATCGCGGCAATAACCAGTGATGCCCCATATCTGGAGGCAAATGATGAAGCAATCGAATGCTCTTTTCGATCTTTAGAGTTTGTGAACGCGACGTTCATCATCGAAGGAAATAAGATTCCAATGCCCAGGTTATCTGAGACTACAAGAACGGGACTACGGCTAACTATTGGAAAAGGGGCTCTACCTGGAAGAGGACTCGGAAGATACCTCCAAGGAAGGATTAATGTACCAATGATGAAGGACAAACAAGACCGTTTTGGGTTAAGGTTTAAGCCGGACATGAAACAAATAAAGAAAGAACTTGAGAAGAAGCAAGAAAGAAGGAGAGCGCGAATGAGCGGGGGAGAAATCGAATGGGAACCAATGATCTTCCCCCATATATCGAAGACTTTTGTGTCTGGAGGGGTCATTCACTCCGAGCGGAAGACGTCAGGAAAGGAAATCTTGGAAGGAATGATGGAGAGTTTGGACATCAACGCCACATATGAATAAGGGACGGGGGTAGAGAATTTGTCAAGCATTCGCCCCTATGAGCCGGGAAGTGTTCTAAATAATTGGACTGCGGAAGAGATTCCTGTAGTCTTTAGAACTAACTCAGAGTAATGTCCAAAACACACTTATTGCTCTAGGCCTAGGAGTAACAAGTGTCCTTTTGTGAAATAGGCTTATGTTCGAAATCGTTATTTCAATGAAATGCATCCTTTTGACTTATTCCGTGCAAATATTCTTTTATTCTTTCATTCATGATCATACCATACATATCATTGTTCTTAGGTTCTCTTGTTCTTTGCATCTTCCTTCACACCTACAATAGGTCTCCAGATATCAATGATGCGAGTGACATTGCTACTAATTCAGAATCTCCTTTTGAGCGAGATATGTGTCTGGAGGGATCCCAAGACTTTGAGGATGACGGAGACTGTAACTTATCCCCTGATTTGTTAAGGATGGTAGAACACGAGGAAAAATAGATTCTACCTCACAAAGAGACCGTAGAGGTCGTGAACTTGGGAGATGAACTAGAAAGGAGAGAAGTAAAGATCGGAGCTTGCATCACCATAGAGACAAAGCGGAACCTTATTGAGTTACTCCAAGAGTTCAAGGATGTCTTTGCATGGTCATATCAGGATATGCCTGGGCTAAGTACTGACATTGTGGTACATAGGCTCCCCATCAAAGAAGAATGCAAGCCAGTTCAGCAAAAGCTTCGAAGGATGCGCCCCGATGTTCTGTTGAAAATAAAAGAGGAGGTCAAGAAGCAATTTGATGCTGGTTTCTTACAAGTAATTAAGTACTCGGAATGGGTAGCCAACATCGTCCCCGTCCCTAAAAAAGATGGAAAGGCACGGATGTGTGTAGACTACAGAGACTTAAACAAGGCCAGCCCGAAAGATAATTTCCTGTTGCTTCATATCTACACCTTAGTGGACAACACGGCAGGTTACTCACTCTTCTCCTTCATGGATGGTTTCTCGGGGTACAATCAGATCAAGATGCATCCTGAAGACATGAATAAAACTACATTTGTGACTATGTGGGGAACCTTTTGCTATGAAGTAATGCCGTTCGGATTGAAAGATGCGGGAGCAACATATCAGAGAGCCATGGTAACCCTATTTCATGATATGATGCATAAAGAAATTGAAGTCTATGTCGACGACATGATCGCCAAATCTCGGACTGAAGAAGAGCATGTGCAAGTCTTGAGGAAATTATTTTTAAGGTTGAGAAAATTCCAGTTGAAACTCAATCCCGCAAAATGTACCTTCGGAGCCAGGTCAAGAAAACTGTTAGGATTCGTGGTCAGTGAAAAAGAGATTGAGATTGACCCAGACAAAGTCAAAGCCATACAAGAGTTACCTCCACCACGTACTCAGAAGGAAGTTCGAGGATTCCTAGGAAGACTAAATTACATCGCTCGGTTTATTTCACAACTAACCGAGAAATGTGACCCCATATTCTGTCTCCTTAAGAAACACAACCCTAGTGGTTGGGACGAGGAATGCCAGAAGACTTTCGACAAAGTTAAGCAATATTTGTCTAATGCCCCAGTGTTGACACCACCTAATCCAGATAAGCCACTGATATTGTATTTGACAGTATTTGAAAATTCTATGGGATGTGTGCTTGGCCAACACGATGAATCGGGAAGGAAAGAAAGAGCGATATATTACCTCAGTAAAAAGTTTACTGAGTGTGAGACGAGATACTCGTTCATTGAAAAGTTGTGTTGTTCCTTGATCTGGACAACCCAAAGACTGAGACAATACATGTTGTACCATACAACTTGGCTGATCTCTAAAATGGATCCTCTAAAATACTTGATGGAGTCGACTGCCTTGAAAGGGAGAATGGCCCGATGGCAAATTCTACTTTCTGAATTCGATATAGTCTATGTGAACCAGAGGGCCGTAAAAGGAAGTGCGATAGCAGATTTCCTAGCCAGCAGAGCCCTAGAGGACTACGAGCCTCTGAACTTTGATTTCCTAAATGAAGATCTAATGTGCATAGCAACCACGAAAGAAGACCCTCAAGAAAGTCACCCTTGGAAGCTAAACTTTGACGGAGCATCAAATGTTGGGGTGAGAATCAGGCGATTCGTGTCCCCAAACGGAGATCATTATCCATTCACTAATAAATTGGATTTTGACTGCACGAACAATATGGCAGAATACGAAGCATGCATCATGGGAATACGTGCGGCCATAGAACGTAAAATCAAGGTGTTAGAGGTATATGGAGATTCTGCCCTAGTGATTTATCAACTCAAAGGGGAATGGGAGACAAGAGACAAATTGATCAATTACCGGAGGTTGATCCTTGAGTTAATTAAAGAGTTTGATGATATTGTCTTCTACTACCTCCCACGAGAAGAAAATCAGATGGCTGACGCCCTAGCAACTTTAGCTTCTATGATTAAGGTGAACCAACCAGAGGATGTGAAACCAATCCAAATAAGCATTTACGAGACCCCGGCTCATTGTTACAACCTCGAAGAAGAAGAGGAAAATGATGATCGCCCTTGGTGCCACGATATCCTATGATATATGAAGAATCGTGAGTACCCCGACCAAGCTACTGAGAACGACAAAAGAACATTGAGAATACTTGCCAGTGACTATGTCTTAGACGGGGAGATCCTATAAAAAAGAAGAAAGGATCAGGTACTGTTAAGATGTGTAGACGCTATTGAGGCTAAGAAAATCTTGGAGGAAGTCCATGAGGGCATCTGCGGGACACATGCTAATGGTTTTACAATGGCCAGGCAAATTATGAGGTTCGGTTATTATTGGTCTACTATAGAAGGAGACTGTATTAACTACACCAAAAGATGTCATAAGTGCCAAATCTATGGAGACAAGATTAATGTACCTCCCTCACCTCTGCATGTCATGACTTCGCCATGGCCTTTCTCAATGTGGGGCATGGATGTGATTGGGCCAATTTCGCCAAAAGCTTCAAATGGGCATCGTTTCATCTTTGTGGTCATCGATTATTTCATCAAATGGGTGGAAGCCGCTTCATATGCCAATGTCACTAAATCAGCAGTTAGCAAGTTCCTGAAAAAGGAAATCATCTATCGATATGGAATGCCGGAAATGATCATATCTGACAACGCATTGAATTTGAACAATAACACGATAGCGGATGTCTGCAGTCAGTTCAAGATCAGACACCACAACTCGTCACCAGATCGCTCAAGATGAGCAGTGACAATCGAAGCGGCCAATAAGAACATCAAGAAGATTGTAGGAAAGATGACAGAAACTTATAAAGATTGGCATGAGAAGCTACCATTCACCCTCTATGCTTATCGAACGTCTATCAGAACTTCTACTGGGGCAACGCCTTTCTCATTAGTCTATGGAATGGAGGTAGTCTTACCTATCGAGGTCGAGATTCCTTCCCTCAGAGTTTTGTCAGAAGTAAAGTTGGATGAAGCAGAATGGATCCAGTCCCGATACGATAGTTGAATTTGATTGAAGAAAAGAGGCTACGGGCTATTCGCCATGGTCAGATGTACCAAAAGCGAATGATGCGAGCTTACGACAAAAAGGTTCGTCCCAGAGAGTTCCACGAGGGAGACCTAGTACTGAAAAAGATCCTGCCCATACAAAAAGACTTCAGAGGAAAATAGATGCCGAATTGGGAAGGGCCTTATGTGGTGAAGAAAGCCTTTTCTAGCAGAGGATTGATATTGGCTGAAATGGATGGCAAGACCTTATCCAATCTCGTGAATTCGGATTCGGTCAAGAAATACTTCGCCTAAAAAAAAAAAAAGGGAGAGGCCAGGGTGAAAACTCGCGAAGAGCACCTTGAGACCAAAGGGATTTTGAATTGAAAACCCGTAAAGGGCAATTCAAATTTTGATCGAAGGTGGGGCATGCAATGGTCTTATGGTACCTAAATTAACAAGAAGGAGAGATGTTACATCTTGGGGCATCTGCAAGAGTACTCTAGATCCCCTAAACACATATTGGGCAAAAAAGGGGAGTCCTCAAGAAGTCAGTACAGAGAAACTCACGCTGCGATATCTGGGGCACCTAGTCCCTTTTATTCATTTTGTATTCCAGTAATGTTTGTTGACTGTGATTAATATATTCCCTTCAAATGTTGTTTCTGATAAATTTCAGTTTTGTCATTGTTATGATCTTTTTCAAGCATTTTGCATTGATGATTAATGGACTAAAACCATTTTTGCAAAAAGAGTTCTGCACATTACTCTAAAAGTTTCTAAATAGTATAGGAACCTGAAACAGGACTATTATTTAGAACTAACCAAACTCAAAGATTGGAAGCATCTGAGAAGAAAGAGTATAAATTAGGACCACCTCTTCGGGTTTTCTGTTCAAAATTTAAGCTGAACAAGAAGACAGAGTACCTTTTCAGAGAAAGAACCTTGATGAACAAAGAGCAATAGCAACCTAAACATTAAAAGGGACTCACGCTCACCACATGTTGCACCCATACATTCATAGATCATTCGTAATGCATCTAATTAGGAGCATTTGATTCACTTTGATCATAGCATCCTAATTCTTTGGCATAAGCATAAATACATGGAACTGATTCTACAGGTCATGTCCCTAGAATCAGTGAATTCACCAAGCCTTAAACCCATAAGCAGTAGGGTAACAGGTTAAATTTACAGATCTTAACCCCCTAAGCAATAGGGTAATAGGCTGAAAATTACAGATTTCGTCTCCCTGAAGTTGCAGTGGAGCAGATCAAATCCAGTAAATCCTGTCTTCCTGAAGTCTCAGTGGAGCAGACTGAAGTTACAAGTCTCATCTCCTTGAAGTCGCAGTGGAGCAGACTAAATGTACAGACCTTAAACCCCTAAGCAGTAGGGTAAAAGATTAAATTCAAAGGGCTTTAACCCCCCTAAGCAGTAGGGTAACAAGCCGAATTTGCAGATCTTATCACCCTAAGCAGTAGGAAAATAGATCAAAGAAGATGGGCCTTAACCCCCTAAGGAGTAGGGTAATAGGCTGAAAATCACAGATCTCACCTCCCTGAAGTTGCAGTGGAGCAGATCAAATACATCGAATTTTGCCTCTTCGAATGCAGTGAAGTAGATTCAAACCACCAAGCTTTAACCCCCTAAGCAGTAGGGTAACAAGCTGAAGTTTATAGATATTATTGCCCTAAGTAATAGGATAACAAGCCAAATTTTCAAACCTTAAACCCCTAAGCGGTAGGGTAACAGTTGAGTTCTGAGATCTAAACCCCTAAGCAAGAGGGAAGCAGATCAATGATGACAAGCCTTAACCCCTAGCGGTAGGGTAACAGGTTGAAAATCAAATATCTTCTCCCTGAAATGGCGTTGGAGCAGCTAAAAGCCACAGCAGATCTCCTTGAAGTTTCAGTGGAATTGATCGAAGCTACAACAGATCTCCTTGAAGTTTCAGTGGATTAAGCAAAGCTACAATAGATCTCCTTGAAGTTTCAGTGGAATTGATTGAAGTCACGTGTCTTATCTCCATGGAGTTGCGTGGAGCAGATCAAAACAAACCTTACCTTCTTGAAGTTGCAGTAGAGCAGTGAAGCGAAGCGAAGCGAAGCAACAAGATTGGAATAAAGCTACCTGGAGAAAAGGAGCGCTAAACAAGTCCAGACACAGTGAGACCGGGAAAAATTGGTCTTTCTTAAGTCTTTGCTCTGTTCTCGTTACACGACAACAAGCAAAGAGGGGCAGCTGTACAAGCCCAATTTTGGGCCCAAAACCCCTAAACCCACTAAGCCAATAACCCCAAACCTACCCATGCCCACACACACAACAAAAGAAAAAGCTAAGGAAACCCTAGCCGTCAGCACATGCTCCCCACCCCATCCACCACCGACGCCTACAAGTGGCCTCTGCTCCACCACCGTTTGCCTGAAGCAACAACAGAAGAATAGACAAATATTAAAAAAAAAAGAAATGTAATGGCTATTTAAAAGCCAAATCAAAAACCATTGTAGAGGGGCATTCTTTTAAAAATAAAAAGCGAACAACATTCGATTTCAAGAAAAAACAGAGACTTTAGCAACATCAAAAGTAAGGAATAGCCCCATATCAGAGACCGAAAAACTGAAAACAACAAATCTAAAGTCTATTTTCTTTTTTTCTTTTTGAATTTATTCACATATATTATCCCCATTTTTAATAAAACAACACATATATTAAATAAATAAAAAATAAAAAAAGGAGAAAAATCTATCCACGGGCGATTTTCGGCCACCGTGGCAACGGCCGGTACGGCGGATGACACGACGGCGACCGGCCCACTCCTCGTCGGATTCTGGTACCTGCAGAGAGAGAATAGAGGATTAGAAGTTTTTTTAGAAGAGGAGAAAGGAAATGAAATAAAAAAAAATAATTAGTTTATATAGGCTGGCAAAACGCATCGTTTTTCCCGACCCTTTTCAATCCAGAAACGGCTCCGTTTAGCTGCTCCGACCCGAGACCCGGCTCCGACCCGCCTCAGGATCCACGCGTTTTTGTATGATGGTCTAATTGCGCGCGCGGTCCTTCCGCTTTTCACACGTTTTGCAATTAGCTTCTTATTTCTTTCAAATTGGCCTCAAAATTCATCATGTTTTGTGATTTAATCCTACCTCCTGCGACGTCGTTTTAAGGGTTCGGGTAAATTACCCTTTTGATCCTCTGCAGTTGCGCGCGCATTCAAAGGGGTCCCTTATTTCATATTTATTTTAAAATCGACCCCAAAACTTAATATTTGTTCCGAATTTAGTCCATTTTTCATATTTAATACTGTTTTCATATTATTTTTACTCTTTGTTATTTTAATATTATTCATTATTCTATTTTACCTTTCTTGTATTATTATTTTTAGCATATTTTATTATTATTTAGGCATTTTTTTTAGATTAATATTACATATATATATATTTTATAATTGTTTTATATATATTATTATTGTTCCTAATATATGTTTTATGTATACATATTCAAATATTCTATTATGTACATTTTGTTATGCCTATTCTTACCTCTATATTTATTATTAATATCAATATATGTTTTATTATATATATTTAACATATATACGTATACGCTTATATATTATTATTATTAGTTTTTGATATTATTGTTTTGTTAATACATTTGTGTCATATATACATACTTTTAACATATATTTGTATATTATATTTCATATTATGCCCATGTAAATTAATGTTATATCATGTATGTCATTTTGTTATAATTTTTATATATTGTATATATCATATTATGTTCTACCATGTATATTATGTATGTCATGTATATGTTTTAATATATTATGTGTATATTTTGTTTTGTATTACACGTACATGTTATGTATATACATTTGATTTTATCATATATTTATTTTCCATATATTTATGTAATGTTTTTATTATTATTATCATTATTTTGCATTTTTACTATAATTACTATTGTACCTCTCACTTGTTATCACTATTGCATTATTACTTTTATTACTATAACCTTTTTATATGTAATTACCTATATGCTATTGTTTTATACTAACTAATTTAAAATATATATATACGTATTTTAACGTACTTATGTCACTTATATATATCATTATTCTCATTATTATCGTTTCGTCCCTATTTATTTATACCTTTGTAAATTCTCTCAAACCTTAAATCATTCATTATTTGTATCATCATAATTATTATTACTAACATGTATATATACCATGTAATTTTTATTATATTACTTATACATTTTATATATACCATGCATATGTGTCTTTTAATATCGTACTATTATTGTTATGTATATATATTTTTATATTTCTTATTACTTCTATTATTACTTAGGTACTTTGATACGTATATGTATGCGCTTTTATATTATTATTACCGCCATCATTATCATTTTATTTCGCCATCTTTATATTCATTTATTCGTTAATTTACTTATATATTCGATCATTTCATTTTTCTCACGCATTTGTTTATATTTATATATTACTAACCTTGCTTCTCGTCATCTTTTCATAATTACTCGTTATTATCACTCACTATTATCGTTAATAATATCATGATCGCTTTTATATATTACTATGAATCACTTTATGTTTTTACTCAATGCCTTAAAATAATTCTTTCATAAAGTGATATTCGTATTTGATAATTCGAGATAATCGTGCCCTAACTTATTGGGTTTCGATTTTCTCATTTAATCTAAATAACGGAATACTCTTTTAAATTGCTATACGAGTTTTGAAAATGCTCGTTCTCAGAGATACGAAGTGTTGTGCCCTAACTTACCGGGTATGACATTTCGTCACCTCGAAATATGAATTTATTTTAAAAAAAAGGCAATATTCGGTGTTTGAGAACTTGGGAAAACGTACCCGAACTTACTGGGTTTTGATTTTTCTCGTTTACCCTAAATAACCGAATACCCTTCTAACAAATTAAAAAACGTAAGTTTTATATAAAAGGCAAGCTCGCTCTCAAAAATTCAAGATGTCGTGTCCTAACTTACTGGATGTGACATTTCATATTTTGAGACGAGAAGGTCTTTAACACTTGAACTTTTTTATAAAAAAGGGATCGTATTTCAGAATTCTTTCAAGTTTTTAAATTTTCGACACTAAGACACTAATTAATCAACTAGGTACCAATTTTGGGCGTATCGAGTGTGCTAATCCTTCCTCGTGCGTAACTGACTCCCGAACCTGTTTTCTTGATTTGCGTAGACCAAAATTGTTGTTTAAATAAATCAAACTATTTATTAAAAACAACCACTTTTACAAGGTGACCCGATCACACCTCGTCAAAAAAGATCGGTGGCGACTCCTCTATTCATTTTCATTATCAAAATCCAAGTCGATACCCGATTTTCCTAAAAAATGGTTACGACAGCGTCAATTGTGGACGATGTGCTGTATACTGTCATGTATAATTATTCTGGTGAGTTCTGTTCTTTGGAGGAGTATAATTTGCTTGATAAGAAACATTTGCCCGTCAAATAGTCATCAGAATTTTCAGTGGATCTACCAAGGAGTGGCACTCTGTTTCGTTTGGGCAATGGCTGAGTGTATTTTGGGTTGGGTCAACCATATCGATATGAGTTTTGAGTACATAAGATTTAATATGTGGTGCAACGAGCAGGGAGGGATTCATGCAGCTGCAGAGCATCAATCTGCCATCACTGTTCCATATCGATCCAAAGATATTTGTGATATATTTTTGTTCCGAATGAAGGTTAGAGCCCCCTTCATATCACTACTACATCATAATTATTCATTTACCAATGCTGCTTGCCATTACATTTGGTTTGCTCTAAATGAAGGTTAGTGTCCCCTTCACATCACTACCACATCTTAATTATTCCCATCGTTGTAAATTGATGGATTTTTCATTTGCCAATGTTGCTCTTCTTGTCGCTAAGAAGTTGATAGTGAGCCTGGAACTTCCTGTATAAAACTTGAGTAATGCTAAGGTACGAAGTAGACGAATCAGGCGTTGGATTTGCATTGTGTGAAAATGTCTGCTCTATTTGTTGTTTTAAATGGGTACGAGGCTCCTAGCACCTTTAGAGAACTAGAACTCAAGTGCTGTCTTGCCTTACCCCCAAGCCCCAATAGTTGCTTCTAGTTTTTTGTTCCAACAAGAAAATAAAATATCCTGATCTAAACAAAGGCTTAAATTCCTACTTAGGAAGTTGGTAGACTATGACAATGTTTCTGCCTAAAATATCAGAGCGAGGTCATTACCTATAGGCAAGTGAAGATTTAGTAAAATGATGTCCTTTTGTCGGTGATGGGTACCACAGTAAAAATGTCAATATTGATAAGGACTATGATAATCTTGAACAATAAGTAAACAAAGTAAAGCTTGACTGCCACTTACATAAAATTAGAAAAAGAAATTCGGTGGGTTGTATTGGGCCAAGAATGGCTCCCTTTTGGTAATTAGGGTTGGGTCTAGTCGAATGATATTGCCCATATTTTGTGCTGGGTCAGGGGCCTAGCCAAACGTGAAAGGTGTTAGTATCCTGTCTAGGCTCGACTTGTGAGCAGACCTACTTATGACGAAACTATTACTTAGGTTGTAACTTTTACTTGACATCGACCCCCCCCCAACAAAAATTACTTTTTGATAACCTCTGTCTCTCCCACTACTCATGATTGGTGTTACTTTCATATTAGTGCTTTCCTAATAAATTCCCAACCCTTTTAACTTCACTCGAAGAGGCTATACAGTTGTCCCAGAGATGAAGGTTTGGCTCTCAAGAAATTCTGTACGATTGGTACGACCATCATGATTTAACTGGTCTTGAGAACGTACAACCTTTATCACCGCACTTGTTCCTTTTAGTCTTCCTTTCTGTCTTCGTGCAACATCTTGTTTTAATGGTTTACAAGGTTTCCTCATCTTACTGAACAGAAATTTTTGCAACATGCATATGATAAGAAGCAAGATGAAAGTGCAGAAAATATAACTATTACTAAGTGAGGATAGATTTATTCAATAGGCTGAATTTGATTTGAGATAGTGAATGTGATTACTAAGTGAGCTATTAGCTTGTTGAAATCAGCAAGAGAGTGGACAAAATATTACTTAAGAATATAACTCTAATAAATGGGAATTACTTAGTCCTATAAGTAGAGAATTTGAAGTAGAGAAAAAGTAATTAGTAGGGGACAAAAATTTTTATTTGGAAATTCTTGTTAAATATTTTGCCATCCTATTTCCGGTTTTGTATATCATATGAATCGTATGCTTTCTTGGAAAGTAAGAAGGTTTGGGAGTGATAATTATATCTGTATTATTTTTTCCTCGTTTCTTTGATTTTGTTCTTGCGTGCTTGACTGATGAAGCTCCAACACGTAAGAAGTCAAAAATGAAAATGGAATGAATTACATATGAAGATAGAATGCTGCAGACTGCAGATGTATATCTGAAAAACCATTAATAGATTATGGAGATCGTTTCTTCGATGTGTTTGTTTTGTTGGTAGTTGTGAGCTATAATAATAATAATAATCTTACTCACTTTTCATTGCTGTAAAAGGTCATGGAAGCTTTTATTATTATTAACAATGTTGATTTTTATGGCTCATTTTAGGCCTGTTGATGTGGTCTGCTGATGGATATGTGTGTATACGATTTTCTATGATTTTTTTTAAATGTTTGTTGATTTTTTTAATGTTTTATACATTAAATACTAGTTTTTGCCATGTGGTGAAAACAACCAGCAAAAAAAATGGCACTTTTGACTTTGTAACTTTGATGGATAACTGTAATGATAAAATGGCTTAATTTATTATAATTCTAACGTCTAGGGGTTCAATTTTTGGTTTTTGTCCCTTAAGCCTTCAATTTTCGCTGCAATGATATAAAATTATATTTCTAATCTCAGATATTTTTTCTCTCCCTTTTAGGCCTCAGCTGGAACGTGTTGGTGCATGGAGTTGAGTCAAGACCCATGTTGATGGTGAAGAGAGACTTTGAAGACGCGGTCAATTATTTTGGTTAGAACTTTGAAGTTGTTCATGTAATTGGGTGCTTTCTTTTTGGATACCGAAATATTGACAAAGTTAAAACAATATAGTATTGTGATTTTGCACTTTATTCAGTTCTCTTAAGGCCATTTCTCTTGTCCTTCAAATAACACCCATTAAGTGGTTTGAATTTTTATTTTTTAAATTAAATAAATGTATTTGAAAATTAAATTAAACTTTCGTAGTCAGAAGCGAATCCTGGGGATTGACGGGGGGCCAAACCTCTAAAATAGAAAATTGTTATGGCCCTATAAAAAATTTTAAAATTTTAAAATATTGGTGAAAGTGATGTATAGTGGTAAATTTTAAATTTCACTTAATTTTGCATATTAGCCCAAAATAATTTAAGAAATTTGAATTTTCTACTAAATAAGCATTTAACAAATCGATGGATTTAGAAATAATCATGAAATATTTAGAAGTATTTTACTATTCAATTTATGTAGGATTTGGGAATTTAGTTTTAAATTTTGGATTTGAATTTAAAAAAAATACAGATTGAGTGAAACATATATATACAAAATATAATATATATATATATATATATAGATTGAGTGATTATTTCTTAAAACAAGAATTTGTTGGATTCCTACTAACCAGTTGATTTGGGTTCATCGGTATATATGAATTTGACAAATTCATACTTTTTATACCATTTTAAATATATATTCTATTAAAACAAATACATTTATAAAAAAATAATTTAAAGATCATCATATTAGAGTAATGATTTAGGGGTGTTTAAATTTCGATTAAAATTAATCGGTCAGTTTACTAATTTAATTCGATTAGAAGTTGGTTAATAAATTTTAAAAAGTTTAATTATTGGTTAATTTAGCTCGAAAGCAAGTAATTAAACAGATTAATCGAACTTAATAACTAATATCATATATTACATGTATTAGGCTTAGCGTACTGCCCACCTAATCCCTAACCAACGGCTCACCCCAACACTCCTAAGTCTTACCCAAAATAAACCTAATTTAGTATAATTTATAAACCCAACCCAATTTACAGTATTGGGGTTGAATCCGCAGCTTTCATAAAATACAAGTACTAGTAGAGATATTTTGCTGATTATTTTAACCTGAAAGTTTTAGGGAAGGACTTGCTCAATTGGTTTGCAGACAAGTCTAGATACGAAAGCTTGGACATAAGTCCTAGTTCCAAGGGTATATTACCAGAAAGTTTGTTCCCATTCAAACCAAGATAAAGCAAAAAAGTCAACTTTTGCACAACCTACAATGGGAAGACACTACACCTTGAAATTCATTGTCAAGTTAATGAATTTTAGGTTCGGGTAAACACTTAAATATTTAGATATATTCCCTCTAAGTCAGTTTTTTCAAGGTGGGCTCTCTTCAAGCTAGTGCAAATTTTCAACCGTTGAGGGATTAACCTAGTAAGCTGGTTGTCATCTGTTGTGATGTATTCAAGTGATCCACCATGGCAAATGCCTTGCGGCAAATTTGTGTTAATCATACAGGTTTTAACTTGAAGCTTTATCGAGTGAGTTTTGTTGTTTGATAGTGTGATACAGGAGTCAAGAATTATATTGCAGAATATTGCAAACTGTATTTCTTGTAAGATAGAATTTGTTTATAAATTAAATCGGAGGTTACGAGATTAACTCTGTTAACTCAAAAGATCGGAGGTTACGAGCTTAACTCTGCTAACCTTAATAATCAGTTAGGAGCGTAGGTCCATAAGTTGTCAGAAAGCCAAAGTTAGTGATA
Organism: Gossypium arboreum; assembly: GCF_025698485.1. NCBI lineage: Eukaryota > Viridiplantae > Streptophyta > Magnoliopsida > Malvales > Malvaceae > Gossypium > Gossypium arboreum. The sequence continues at coordinate 138,257,489 of NC_069075.1, forward strand.
TTAAATCAAGCGAACCATAAGAAAGCAAAAAATCATGATAGTAAATCAACTTGACAGCCCAAAAGATATAAGTCGGATCTATACTCACACATAGAGCATGCAAGAATAAAGCATCAAGATACTCCATGAATAGTAAACTAATGTCCCTTAGGAAGGCGAGGAGAACCAAACTGTAGCACATAACATCGATATCAGATCATATTTGGGACCATGTTCTAAAAGATCCACACCAGCTGCAAACTCATAGTATCAAAACTTTTATGGGATTACAGAAAAGACGAATAATTCAAATGGATATTCCATGTCTTTTGGCGATCTATCTCATAAAAAACCTCATCGTCAACAGATGAATGCTTACTCATATCGAAATCTTCTGGTGCAATGTTTAAGAAATCTACAAGTTTACTAAATGTTTGATTTTCAATGAATTGTACTTGGAAAACGCCATCACTGAAGAGGTGTGGCGCAAAAAATCCAAGGATGCTCCTTATTGTGCAGTTTTCCAAATAGCTTTTTCCTGTTGCTCACGTACAATAACACCTTTTGCTCCAATCCAAGGTATCGTGATAGATAATCAAACTCGCAGGAGGAAAACATATTTGCATGAAGTGATACCAACATAAATATGACTATCTCAACAAGTGCAGATTCGACAGTAGTTCGAAACCCATAGTTATACTCGCAAAATCCAACTTTAAAGGCTATTTATAACTTATCCTATATCAAGATATGCAACTGCATGCATAATAATCAAGAGAAATCGTACAAACATGTCAATATCCCGAAAAGTAATAATAGTATGGACTCGAATGATTTCATTAGTCATTTACATGATAACATCCTTCACCAAATCATTTTGCTGCTCCCTATTCAATCCGATGTTCGAACTTAGTGTCTTTTCATTTTAGAGACAACGGTGCTTTTTGGAGCAACTGTTGGTTCTTTTGGAAGATGTCATGGTTGATATCAGAAAAGGTCCTTTAACGTATTGGACATAAGACTTTGAGACTGAGACTCCCTTTCCCTTCTCATTATTGTTATGGTCTCTGTAATTGTGGCCTTCTCAAGTAGGCGACCTGAATGTTATTTGAGTGAATTAAAATAGCTTTGATGGATTGATTGTTAAATGGAAAGAGAACCAATCAATGCCTTACTTTGCTTCCTGAAGTTTTGTTCGAGTTTAGAAAGACCTTATGTTAACTTGATCCAAAATGCTAAAACCTGCCCAACACTGTAAATAACTTCAACACTTGGTGTCAGACACTGTATTTTTTTAACAACTAAACCAAGATCGAAGGCAATTTCTTCTCAGTAGCAATTACTAACCCATTAGCAGCTTTGATTCTAAGAGATGTTTGACCCGATTCGATTGCCGACAAGGGTGCTCGATTTGAACTAGCTTTCCCGAAGGACAAGATGCAACACTAATGAGGCTAGAACGATCGGGACAACAAGTGAACTCAGTTTTTTAAACACTATTATCATAAGCACCAGCTGCTGTCAAAATTTTGAGATTGGGATATCACTGCTATCAAAGCCGGGAGTCCAACTTCAACGCATCTAACTAATTGAAGGAAACCATGTGAATAGAGACAAAGTGCAATGAAAGTCAGAAAAGGAAACTCGTATAAAAAATAATGTTAGATTTTGGAAGCTAGCCCAACACCTACAAATATAATTATCACAGAAAGCATATGCAAATTTATATATATATATATACACACACACAAAGCTATCAGCTTAAAAAGTCAACATTTTTATTTACTCACTAAACAAAAAACCCTAAACTTTAAGCTTCCCATTTCCACATCTTTTTTAATACTCTAAATCATCATATTAAGTAAATAATAAAGAATTATAAAACTTGATTTAATCATCAATTTAATCCGATTCAACTTATTCAAAACATGCGAACCGATTTTTTGTCTCATTCAAATTAATATACCTATTAACTCCCGATTCAATTAATCCAATGGTTGATCAAATTTCAACAAATCTCTAACATTTGATACAAAATAATAATATTTTATATTCATTAAAATAATCATAATTAATAAATAATTTTAAATTACAAACAGTCACATATTGAGAATATCTTTAGTTTGAAATTAACAACTAAAACAAGCAAATTACAATTTTTTTAAAAAATTATCAACCTTTACTTCTTGAAACAGATAATTGAACAACTTGTCAACAAATTTATTTAACTATAAATCTTTTTTTCTCAATGACTATTAAACCCAAACCAAATTAAAAAAAAGAAAAAGAAAAAAGAAATAACCCGAACTTAGAAACCCAAAACTAAAAGCGATTTTGGATCTGGAAAGGCGAAGCTGAGGGGGAACCATGAGCGGTGATACTAGTGATTCCTCCAGTTACTTTGATGGGAGAGAGCCAGATGAACTGGTCAGGGCCCTCGTCCAGAAATGGCCGGATATCGATGGTAAAATAACGCACGGTTTGCACTTTATTGATCTGGAAAGCAATAAAGTCTTTATTAAGGCGATGCCACCTGATGCTCCTTCATGTTCCACTGCCGTTTCCTGTGGCAATCACGTTTACGTTATTGGGGGAATGCGCGAAAATGATGCTAATTTTCGTGGTTATGATGGAGTAAACGATGTTTTCCAATTAGATTTGAAGGACCTTGAACGTGGGTGGAGAAAAACTACTTCTATGTTGTTCCCTCGGGTTTTTCCCCTGGTTCTTGCTGCTGAAGGAAAGATTTACGTCTTCCAATATTTGGTTTCTGAATCTTTTGGCGAGGTTTACGATATAAGTGGGGATTTTTGGGAACCATTGTCGCCCCCTCCGGAAGCTATCGATATATGTGTTCCTGTTCTAGATTCTTCCCGATCTCGGATTTTGGTGCACTGCCATGCCAGTGATACTCTTTACGCTAATCACTATGATCGTAAATCATGGGTTTGCCTCGAACAAAAATTTTGTTACTGGTCTGACACAGCGACAATCGTGGACGATGTCCTGTATACTGTCATTTATAATTATTCTGGTAAGTTCCGTTCTTCGGAGGCGTATAATTTGCTTGATAGGAAACATTTGCCCGTCAAATAGTCATCAGAATTTCCAGCGGCTCCACCACAGGGTGGCACTCTGTTTCGTTTGGGCAATGGCTGAGTGTATTTTGGGTTGGGTCAACCATATCGATATGAGTTTTGAGTACTTAAGATTTAATATGTGGTGCAACGAGCAGGGAGGGATTCATGCAGCTGCAGAGCATCAATCTGCCATCACTGTTCCATATCGATCCAAAGATATTTGTGATATATTTTTGTTCTGAATGAAGGTTAGAGCCCCCTTCATATCACTACTACATCATAATTATTCATTTGACAATGCTGCTTGCCATTGCATTTGGTTTGCTCTAAATGAAGGTTAGTGCGCCCTTCACATCACTACCACATCTTAATTATTCCCATCCTTGTAAATTGACGGATTTTTCATTTGCCAATACTTCTTGTCATTGCATTTTGTTTGCTCTTCTTGTCACTAAGAATTTGATAGTGAGCCTGGAACTTCCTGTATAAAACTTGAGTAATGCTAAGGTATGGAGTAGACGAATCAGGCGTTGGATTTGCATTGTGTGAAAATGTCTGCTCTATTTGTTGTTTTAAATGGTACGAGGCTCCTAGCACCTTTAGAGAACTAGAACTCAAGTTCTGTCTTGCCTTACCCCCAGGCCCCAATAGTTGCTTCTACTTTTTTTTCCAACAAGAAAATAAAATATCCTGATCTAAACAAAGGCTTAAATTCCTACTTAGGAAGTTGGTAGACTATGACAATGTTTCTGCCTAAAATATCAGAGCGAGGTCATTACCTATAGGCAAGTGAAGATTTAATAAAATGATGTCCTTTTGTCAGTGATGGATACCACACGTAAAAATGCCATTATTGATAAGGATTATAATAACCTTGAACAATAAGTAAACAAAGTAAAGCTTGACTGCCAGTTAAATAAAATTAGAAAAAGAAATTGGGTGGGTTGTGTTGGGCCAAGAATGGCTCGCTTTTGGTAATTAGGGTTGGTTCTAGTCGAATGATATTGCCCATATTTTGTGCTGGGTCAGGGCCTAGCCAAACGTGAAAGATGTTAGTATCCTGTCTAGACTCGACTTGTGAGCAGGCCTACCTATGACCAAACTATTACTTAGGTTGTAACTTCTACTTGACTTCCATCCCACCCCCCAAAATTACTTTCAATAATCTCCGTCTCTCCCACTACTCATGATTGGTGTTACTTTCATATTAGTGCTTTCCTAATAAATTCCCAGCCCTTTTAACTTCACTCGAAGAGGCTATAAAGTTGTCCCAGAGATGAAGGTTTGGCTCTCAAGAAATTCTGTACGATTGGTACGACCATCATGATTTAACTGGTCTCGGGAACGTACAGCCTTCATCACCGCACTTGTTCCTTTTAGTCTTCCTTTCTGTCTTCGTGCAACATCTTGTTTTAATGGTTTACAAGGTTTCCTCATCTTACTGAACAGAAATTTTTGCAACATGCATATGATAAGAAGCAAGATGAAAGTGCAGAAAATATAACTATTACTAAGTGAGGATAGATTTATTCAATAGGCTGAATTTGATTTGAGATAGTGAATGTGATTACTAAGTGAGCTATTAGCTTGTTGAAATCAGCAAGAGAGTGGACAAAATATTACTTAAGAATATAACTCTAATAAATGGAATTACTTAGTCCTACAAGTAGAGAATTTGAAGTAGAGAAAAAGTAATTAGTAGGGAGAAAAATGTTTATTTGGAAATTCTTGTTAAATATTTTACCATCCTATTTCCGGTTTTGTATATCATATGAATAGTATGTTTTCTTGGAAAGTAAGAAGGTTTTATTATTATTATTATTATTATTATTATTATTATTAACAATGTTGATTTTTAGGGCTCATTTGGTGCCTTTTGATGTGGTCTGGTGCTGGATATGTTTTTAATTATTTTAGTTAAAACTTTGAACTTGTTGATGTAATTGGGTGCTTTCTTTTTGGGTACCGAAACATTCACAAAGTTGAAACTGCAGAAAGAACATGTTTAAAGCATAACCATATAGTATTATGATTTTGTACATTATTCGGTTCCTTTTAAGGCCATCTCTCTTGCCTTTATATATATAATCAAATAACTAGTAATATCACCATTACGTGGTTTGATTTTTTATTTTAATAATTAATTACTTTTATTTTTAAATTAAATAAAATTTAATTTAAATATCAAGTCTTTGTCTTGTTCATTTTATTTGTATTTGAAAATTAAATTAAACCTTAATCGTGAATAATATGTTGTTTGATTGAATCCTTTAAACAAATTATCTTAATTGAATAAATTTGAATTATGTGCATTGTTTTAGTAGGTAAGTTGTTTTCTTTCTTATGTATACAATCACTTTATTTTTTTATAAAAATATTATTTTGTTGTACTTTTAAAAAATGTTATTTTATTTTTGTTTAATAAATCATTTTTATCAAATTCACGTAGGCATTAAAATGCAAATTTATGTAAATAATTTTATTTTAATATTAGAATGGAGGAATTTCATCAGTAAAATTTATAGGTTTTGGAGTTTATTTAACTATAAAAATACATCTATCATAAAAGAAAAGATAAGTTTATTTTTATAATAGTCATTTTATTGAATTTTAATATTATAATAATTAACTTTATTATTGTTAAATATTAAAATAGAAATATTTTATTAAATTTTATCTTCAAGTTATTTTAAATTAAAATTGAATAGCAAAATTCAAATAATTTGGGAGCTTGAAAGGTTGTAGAGAAAGGAATGGAATTAGTGGGTTATTTTTGGAGAAATTGTTAGCAATATATATTATATTTTGAACAATTTCATTAGAAGTTCTGATTATATTTGTTATGTTTGATACAATGTTTAAAATTATTTAATAATTTTTTATTTTATAAATAGAAGAATAATGTATTTTAGCGTATTCAAATTGATGTTCTCTTACATTAATAAAATATTAATACCAATTGAATTAAAATTCAATCGAAGATAAAGTTTTATTTTTACTTTTAACTTAAATTTATTTAAAAGTTGAGCAAGCTAATGATAATCAAAAGTAAGAAAAAGAATCCAATAGGCTAATCATTAACCTTAGATAGGTATAATCTATGTTAGGATTTTTAAAGGTGGATTTTGTTGTATGATTGGATTTCATTAAAACCAACCTAAGTTATTTATTCAATCTTTGGGGTTATCTTATTGGGGAAAAAATAGCCTTTGCCTTATTTCCAATACGCTATTTTATTAATGTATTAAATACGATCATCTCGATGCCACTAATCTTGAAAGAAATAGAGAAGGTGATTTTGGGAATTTGATGATTCCATTTTATATAATATTTTATTTCTTGAAAAATTAAATCAAAATTGCAAATATCATATGTTACTTTCTTAATTTTTAAAATTTTAAAATAATATAGTTTTGTAGAATTTTTTCATTAATTTAAAAATAAAGACTATTTTATAATACCAAAATTAAAACTAATTAAAATTAAATAAAAAATAAACTTAGATTAATCCGAATTCATTTCCAATTCTCGATTTTTGTTAAAGAAAAGTTATGAATCTTAGATTTGGTCTAAAATTACTTTTTAATTTTTTATTAATAAAATCATGAAATTAAACAATATTTTATAAGTTGATGGTAGGGTTGAGTGGGCATGATTTGTGGGGCAGTGATGAATCATTGACATGCCAAATAAACATTGTATGCCTCCTTTATTATTATGGTTTTGCAGTGTCTGGTTTTTCCTTCTAACCACTAAAAGGCCCCATGTTTTTTAATAAACCAAAATCACTTCTGACAGTTTTTTCAGTTGCTTCCTTAGCCAATTTCTATTGCCCTTTGCAACCTTGTCTTTTCTATTTTTATATTTTTTTAATTATGAATTTGATTAAATTTAATGTTAAATTAAATTAGCTTTTTATTGACAACGTTGTTTTCTTTAAAAATTTTATATTTTTATTATTCAACCCAACCACATTAATAATTTTAGCTCCAATTTGATTTTCTTAGTCAAACATATTTGTATGGATTTAAGGATATATATTTATTCTTTTAAATTCTATTTAGTTTGTTTTATTTCAAAAGCTACGCATTTTATTTAATTATAATAGTTGACTACGTTTGCATTGAATCTAATTTGTAATTGAATCGATCAAGTTATCGATATTCAATCCGATCGATTTAATTGATCAATCCAGTTTAAATTAAATAAATAATTAAAAATTCATAAAATTAAAATATCTCCGACGACATTCTATTCAATTGGAAAATCGATATCAAAATGGCATTATGTTTTTCTCAGAACCTACAAAGTATCGATACTGTATTGATACAATTTCATAAAGTATCGATAAAATTGTATTGGAATTGATAGTTAATCTCCAATAGTCACTAAATTTAGCATTTATTACAAAAAATATCGATACATTTTTATCTAGTATCGATACTCAGTACTACAGGTGTATTAAGTACTCTGGTTTTCACATCCCCAACGGCTCTATTAACTACCACAACAACCTCCATGGTTGGAAATCAATTAGGGAGTATAAATATTACCTTCTAAAGTTCCTACAACAACAACAAACAATATTTAAGATTGTATACACTTGTATTCAATACTTTCATAATTCTCTTGTATACACTTGTGTGCTCATTGTCTTTCTTTTGCTTAAGTGTATTCTTATCTGTTTATGCTTTGATAAATCATAATTTTTACATATTTTTATCTCATGCTTAGCACATTTTTTAATGAATTATCCTTAGATTTGGTGAATTCGATGCTCCTAATCCTTTAATTTCATATTTTATACTTAAGTGAGCACAGGAAAGTAAAAAGAGCGAGAAACGGGCTAAAAACAGAGAAAATGGGTCAACGTGAGAAATCAACACGGCCTGGACTTCCGTACACAGGTAGACCACACGCCCGTGTAGTTTTGGCAGACTCTAACACGGCCTAGACTTCTTCACACAGGTAGACCACACTCCTGTGTCTATTCAACAACTTTTAACACGGTTTGAAGCAATCGCACACGGGCGTGTCCCTATCGAGCCCAAGTTTAGTTCTATTCGGAAAAAGGCCACTTTGGAGGGTTCTTAGGCATTCTAAAGTCTATATTAACACCCCAGAGGAAGCAATTAAGGGACGCACGGAGTAGGAGGCAAGGAATTACTCAATGAAAGCCGATTGATCCATCTCAGAAGTTGGATTCTCCTTCAAGACTGAAGATCTCCCTTCAATTTCCCTCAGGAGTTTTTGGGTTTTCTTTATGTTTTGTTATTATTATTGTTCTGAGATGTTATCTTTTACAAATTAAACTAAATCCCCTAAATACATAAGAGGAATGAAACCTAAGAAAGATCTTGTTAATAGTTTCTGAATTATATGATAAATATTTGATTTGTTCTTAATTATGTGTTCTTAATTCTTACTTTAATATTTCAGGATATTAATTCAAGTATTGATGTGCTTATTCATAGGAGCAAAAGTCCATGTCTAAGAGTAGATCTAGCATAATTAAGCGGAGTTGATTGTACCCCTAGACATAGGGTGACATAATTTTGCCGGATTAGGGTGAAACCTAATAAGGGAATCTATAGATCAAGTTAATGCAACACTAGGGGTTTTAATTAGAAAGAGATTTCAATTAATCAACCTAGGGTTAGACGTTGTTAGTCTCGAGAGAGATAATAATATAAATTAGGGATTTCTACGGATCAAGTCAAGTGAGTAAATCGTCTAGTTCAGAGTTAAATAACAAGTGAAGTCTAGGTGGATTTTTCCTTGGGTATTGTCTAAGTCAATCAGTTTTCCCAAAGTATTTCCTCAACTTACTTCATGTGCATTCTTAGTTTAGTTAATTAGTTTAGATAAAACAACCCCTTTATTTTAGGATAGATAATAAAAAGAAAGTTAATACTAGTACTTTTAATTCCTGTGGGTTCGACATTCCGGTCTTGCTATAAACTATACTATTGTTCGATAGGTGCGCTTGCCTTTATCGTAATAATAGCTAGTTTTCAAGTACGATCATTCATTAATATAAAACTTATCGCGATTTGTTCACATCAAGTTTTTGGCGCCATTGCCGGGGAACTAAGATATTAGGAACACTCAATTTTTATTACTTTAGCCATTTATTTTATTGCAATTTAAATTTAAATTTTATTTTTGTTTATATTACTAAATTTTCTTTTATTTACTTCTGGCAGGTTTTTATAGTTTATGACTAGAAGAAACCCGTCAGGACCACTACTTTTTGATAGTGAGATCGAACACACAGCTCGCAGAAACCAAAGAGAAATAAGGCAAAGCCTAAGAGACATAAAGGAAGGGCAAGAAGACGATATTCTAACCACAACCAAGGAGATGGCTAAAAATCAAGAAAATCCGCTACCTCCTGCGATTGCTACTGATCCAGTAAATTAAAATCCTACTCCACGCACTATGTATGATTATGCTAAACCTAATCTAACAGGAACTGAGTCGAGTATAGTTAGGTCTGCTATTGTTGCAAATAATTTTGAACTGAAACCTAACACAGTTCAAATGATACAATAGTTTGTTTAGTTTGATGGTTTGCAGGATGATGATCCAAACACTCACTTAGCGAATTTTCTGAAATTCTGCGACACGTTTAAAATCAATGGCGTTTCTGATGATGCCATTCGTCTTCGGTTATTTCCCTTTTCATTAAGGAATAAGACTAAACAGTGGTTGAACTCATTATCACAAGGGTCAATCACTACTTGGGAACAAATGACCGAAAAATTTTTACTTAAATATTTTTCACCGGCTAAAACGGCTAAGTTAAGGAATGATATCTCTTCTTTTGTGCAGATGGAACTAGAAACACTCTATGATGCATGGGAGAGATACAATGATCTATTGAGAATGTGCCCTCACCATGGATTGCCTCTATGGCTGCAAGTTCAGACGTTTTACAACGGTGTGAACCCCTCAACAAGGTAACTTATCGACCCAGCCGCCAGTGGAACTTTAAATAACAAAACACCTGAAGAGGCTTACGAATTCATTAAAGAGATATCATTGAATAACTATCAGTGGCAAGTTATGAGAACAAAGCCGACAAAAGTAGCAGGTGTTTTCAACCTCAATGCGGTTACTATGTTGTCTAACCAGGTAAAACTTTTAAATAAAAAGATTGGCGGTTTGTGTGGTTCTACTCAGGTACATCCAGTTATGAGGTGCGATTCAAATGGAGGAGGAGTTTAGACAGAATATCAAACCTTCAACCCTAACACCGAGGAGGAACAAGTCCAATATATAGGTAACAATAATTTTAGACGTCAAAATAACCCATACAGTAACACTTATAATGCAGGTTGGAGGAACCATCCCAATTTTTCGTGGAGTGGTCAAGGAAATTAAAAACCACAACATCCTTCAGGTTTTCAACAACAACCTTACCAGCAAGAAAAGAAGCTGAACCTTGAGGAGATGCTAACAAAGTTTATCTCAGTGTCAGAAACTCATTTTTAGAATACCGAAACAGCACTTAAGAATCAACAAGCATCGATCCATGGGCTCGAAACTCAGATAGGACAGCTCACTAAATTAATTTCTGAACGACCACAAGGTAGCCTGCCGAGTAACACTGAATCTAACCCAAGGGAACAGCTCAATGCGATTACCATTCAAGATGAGGAAATATTAGTTGAACCTAAACCAGAACCGAGGCAAAAAATTGTGGTAAGTAAAGATAAAGGTAAGGTAGACCACAGTGAGTGGAAACCGGTAAGTAAAGAGTACAAACCTTATGTGCCACACCCTAATGCGACAAGGAAAGACCACACGGATGAATAATTTCGTAAATTCTTTAAATTATTAAAGAAATTACATATTAACCTACCATTTATTGAAGCTCTTTCACAAATGCCAAACGCAGTTAAATTTTTAAAGGAGCTTTTAATAAATAAGCGGAAGTTGGATGAGGCGTAGCATGTGGAGTTGAATGCAGTTTGCTCAGCCATTCTACAGAACAAGCTGGCCACCAAATTGAAAGATCCAGAGAGTTTTACGATTCCTTGTTTAATTGGTAGCTTAGATGTTAATAATGCATTGGCTGATTTAGGGGCGAGTATTAATGTCATGCCCTATAAAATGTTTAAACAACTAGGTCTTGGGAAACCCAAACAAACTAGGATGAGCATTCAGTTAGCCGATAAAACCATTAGATTTCCTAGGGGTATCATTGAAGATGTACTTGTCAAAATTAATAAATTTATATTCCCAATTGATTTTGTTGTTCTAGACATAGAAGAGGATAGTAACGTACCTTTGATTTTAGGACGACCCTTTTTAGCAACTACTATAACTATTATTGATGTTGGTACCGGTGAACTCACACTCCGTGTGGGGAATAAAACAATTACTCTTCAAGCTCGAAATTCTGCTAATACTGATCATGTGGTACAACATTCTTTGTAGGAAACACGTTCGAAAAGCATACATAGCCATGTTCAAGTAACAATAAAAGACCCATCCATGAAAAACAAAGGCTACAAATCGAGGAACTAGATGAATAGTGGACACAAAAATTGAGAACACACGATAAACCACGCCATGACAGACTCAATGTTTCACCAAATCAACTTAAGTTTGGAGATAAAGTATTATTAGATGCAACAGACCCTCGTATTGCCACTTCTGAACCTAATGGAGCAATCCCTCTTATGATACTTAGCATTTTCCCATACGGTATAGTCAAGGTAATTCATCCCAAATTTGACACTTTTAAGGTAAATAGTACCTGTCTAAAACCTTATTTTGATGAAATTAATAGCAAGAATGAGGAGTGTAAACTCCTCGCACCACTATGACCGCGTAACAGAGAGGTAAGTCGAGCTTAGACTCTACATAAACGCTTCTTGGAAGGCAACCTGAGCACTAACGATGATTGATTTCTTTAAATTTTAGTTATTAACATATAAACCACTAACTGAGTCATTGAACACAGGTTTTCCAAATCTACACGGCCAGGCACATGGGTGTGCCTTAGGCCGTGCTCACACCACAGAAGGCTACACGGCCGTGTGAAACTAGAGTAAAATTTTTCCCCAACACAGGATTGGATACATTGCCACGATCGTGCGACATGACCGTGGGAAAAACTGTCAAAATAACACGGGCGTACGACACGCCCGTGTCTAAAAATCATGGTGAGAACTGAGAAATTAACACGGGCGTGCGACACGCCCGTGCCCACCACCCGTGCTCGAGACTATCAAAATAACACAGGCGTGCGCATACATACACGGGCGTGAGAGAAGCGAACGAAGCAGGACACGATCGTGCGACACGGCCGTGTGCACCAATACGCCCAACGAACACGTGCGTGGGGCGAATTTCAGACACACCTAAATTTGAAAATCACGAAACACACTGGCTAAAATAAGGGTACATGAGCGTGCCCCATGGTCGTGTGCCCCAATATCTATATAAACCCCTCACTATTCATCATCCCCTTCCCCCAAAACCCTAACCTTAGCTGCTAAAATTCCTCCCCCCACCAACCGGCCACCCCTAACTCACATTTATTCTTCCATTTTTCTCTTCTCTCTCTCTCCCCTCTCCCCTCTTCTCACCTTTTTGCACCACACGGCCTCACTGCCCACGCTCGTAACCGACCCACATCACTTACTCCTCAGACGACCAACCTTCTCCCTCTACACTATTGCATTTGTCTATTCTTTTCTCTCTATTATCTTGTTATTTCTTGTTTTATTTGACTGATTCTAATGATAACCATGCTTATGCTCTTTTTTCTTATTTAAAAATTTTTCATTTTAGTTGAAGCATTATGATATATTCATTCAATCTTGTGTTTCCATGGATTTCATATCATATTCCATATTAATGTTCCCATATGCATTCATTCACTAGGTATTTTGTTAGCATTATTCTCGTATTCCTAATTCTAATAATGATTTGATATGTCTATCTATTAGGATTTGGTTATTTTTCAGTACATTTCCCCTTTAGCCAGTAACCCTTATGAAGTTTTCTATTTAATTTTAATATGCTTGCATACTTTTTCCATGCTTTTCTTGGGAATTATTTTTAGAACTTCGTCTTTTCATTGTAGATACAATGACGAACCCAAAAGGCAAGAAGACTGTCATCCCTGCCTCAAAGAAATAAAAAGGAGCAGCATCCTCTTCGAGTCCCACTGTCGAGATTAAACACCCATTTCTCCAATTTCCACCGAAAACACAAGAGGAACTTTTCCAAATACTACAGGCCCAACCCTTAGGTGTGGCCCGTTGCATTGATTGAGCCTTACTGGAGTAGATCCAACTGGCTGACGCAGTTCGGGCTCTTCTGAATACTGACCCATGGGGGCTCTTCTTTGAGATCATCGAGTTCGAGCTCACACTCGAACTCTGTTCGACCTTCCACCTTCAAGCTGTTATGATAGAGTTCGATGATCCTAAAATGGTCCAGTTCCATCTCGATAGTTTAGTTCGCTAGTTGAGCGTACCTGAGTTCGGAGTCACACGGGACTATATACGGAGGAGTTCATGGATGACGACAACTTCAAAAGCCTCCATCGCCACATCCACTACTCTCCTACAAACTGTTGGAAGGCCTTAGTCCCTGCCTCAGCCACTTATGACCCCAGCCGCTCTAAGGCATCGGCTTTCGCCCCATCCCTGCGATACTTACACGCCATCCTAGCCCACACCCTGACAGGGCAACAAAAGAGTATCGGCATCATCAATACTAACGACGCCTACTTTTTATAGAGCATGGTGCATGGGCATGTCTTCGACCTCACTTATTTCATCGTCCTCGCCATTCGCCATTAGACAGAGCTATATAAGAAGGGAGTTATTTCCATTTGCCCTTATGTGACTCGCCTAGCGCGGTACTTAGATCTCCTCAACACGGTGGCGTAAGTATCCTCCCTTACTCTTATTGGTCAGATGTTCCCATAAGGCATCTCGAGTATGCTACATATGAGGATGGTCGAGCGACAACGTGGATTTGATCCTCCTCTGTACTGCCTAGTCCAATCAGTCGAGCAGGAGGACCTAGAGGACATTACTGATGATGTCCCTCCACCTCATGAGGATCCAGCCTCTCAGCCACCACCTATTCATCGTCCAGTTCATGCGGCGGCTTCACTTTCTGACATATCTGAGCGTCTCACTCGATTCGAGCAGTAATTTTTTCAACGCTTTGATCACATTGATGCGACTTTACATCAGATTTGTCAGCACCTTCACATCTCATCGCCACCCCCACCTCATGAACCATCTGGCAATGAAGATTTTTGAAGATTCTTTATTTATTACTTCTATGTTTATTACTTTTATGTTTATTTATCTTTTTAAAGTACTTTTTTTTTATTTCCCTTTAATACTATTTCATTTTTAGGTTTTACAATTTATATTAAGCAATTTATGTTTTTGGCCACTTATTTACGAGTAATCCTGCTACTTTATATTTCCTAAAAAGTTACTGATTCTATCGCAGTTATGAAGAGCTCCAAAGCTCACTATTACTTAGGAACTTGCAACTCCACTGGAAAAGGTTCTTCACGACTGCCATGTCTTGCCCGACCACTGTTGAAACCATCTTTCAAAATTTTAAATTTAATGAAAAACGGGGAATCGACTTTTTGAAAAACGGAAATGGAGTCGCCACCAATCCTTTTTTGTCTAGGTGTGATCGGATCACCTAGAAATTTGGTTATTTTAGTAAAATATTTCTTTTTACTAAAATAACGATTTTGGTCTTACGAAAATATGAGAAAACAGGTTCGGGAGTCGGTTACGTATGAGGAAGGATTAGCACCCTTATTATGCCCAAAATTGGTACCAAATCGATTAGATTCTGTCCTTATGTCTAAAATTTAAAAATGTTTTTGAAATGTGGTTCCTTTTAATAACATTTGAATAACCTGAGTTGGTCGTCAAAATCTTCTTGTTTCAGAGGAATATAGCATCACATCCAGCACGATAGGACACGATCCTTTATACCCTCGAAAACACAATAAATTTCGACTTCCAAAAGTTTATAATTGGAAAATTACAAAAGGATGCCCAATTATTTAGTCCAACCAAAAATCGAAACCCAGCAGAGTAGGGCACGATTCCTCGAATTTTCAAACATTGAACATTGCCTCGCCTTAGAAAACATGAGTGAAATTTCAAAGGAATATTTGATTATTTTGAACAAACGGGAAATCGAAACCCAGCACGATAGGGCACTATTCCCCGAATTTCCAAACATCGAATATTGCCTTCACTTTAAAGAGTTTTTAAAGACATGAGCGAAATTCTAAAGGGATATTCGATTATTTTGAACAAACGGGAAATTGCAATCCAGCACGATAGGGCACGACTCCTCGAATTGTCAAACATCGAACATTTCCTTCGTTTTAAAGAGTTTTTAGAAAACATGAATGAAATTCTAAAGGAATATTCGATTATTTTGAGCAAACGAGAAATTGCAACCCAGCACGTTAGGGCACGATTCCGCGAATTGCCAAATATCGAACATCGCCTTCGTTTTAAATAATTTTTAAAAACATGAGTGAAATTCCATAGGAATATTCGATTGTTTTGAACAAACAGGAAATCGCAACCCAGCACGATAGGGCACGATTCCCAAATTGCCAAACATCGAGTATCGCCTTTGTTTTAGTGAATTTTCAAAATGAATAATTATAAAACTAGCTCAAAACGTATTAATTTTACTTCAAGCAAGATGGAATAATTAATTAAAAAAGGTTGGGCCTTATGAAACAACATTTTGTAAACCAAAAAGAGCATGGGATAATATATGTATGCATAAAATACAATAATGGATGAATGAAAATAATATAATTTATTCAATCAACTGACAAAACAATTAACTATGATTAATCTAAAAATTATAACTCGATGTTCAAGCATGCATAGAGAATAATTGACATAATACACATGAAATAATATATAAAAAAATTAACTCATGAGATATCAAACAACAATACAAAAAAAATTTCTAATTAAGGAATGTTGCATTGATGAGCAAACAACACATCTTAGAATTCAAGATAATTTGTAAAAACTAAGAATATATAAATAATTTTAAAATAGATGCTACAAAATGAAGGCACTTGAATCAAATAATATGCAAAATGATTTGGGAAAAATACATTTATTTACAATTGACAATATGTACGAATAAAGATAAGTTCAAATAACAAATGGAATATATAAAAGGCATGCAAACTGCAAAGGTATACGACAACATATAATTTTAAAAGATAAGTTATATACACAATAGATTTAAAAACATATATATAAGTAATAAAAAAACAACAAAATGAAAAAAAGAAATTGATATGTATATGGGATCAAGCTAGTTTCACTATGAATAATATATATTCATATAGATGTAAAACATTTGAATAAAATATCATATAGAATGTTGAAATAATATGCTAAAGAATTTAAAGATGATTTTACAAAACAAAATAGAGTTATTATAATAGCTTAACACATATACACATATATAAAAATGTTAGAAACCTTAAAATAATAAATATTACTAATCCAAAACTCACTTAAAATAAGACATGTACAAATAAAAAAATATTTAAACGAAATGTTATATTAGTTGCTAAAATAACATAATATAGAACTTTAAAATAAATAAAAAAGGGGTAAAATTATTAAAGTAATTTCAACAAAAAAATATTTATTGAGTTCTTTTAAAAACAATGCATTATAAGTATAGATGACTCAATTAAAAATAAATCTAAAATAATGGAGTCAATTTATGAATAAAATAAATTATTGAAATTGAAGCAAGGACCGATGCGCAATGCGTGCGAACGCTTAGGGTCCAAAACTGGAAATACCCCAGGTCTCAAAACGCAGCACTTGATCATGGACCAAAGTGCAAACATATCCAAACTTTAAGAAGAATCTAAAAATAAATAAAATGAAATCAGGAGCCAATCAAAAGTGGGGGCAAAGGGGATGGATTATCTGCGCAAAATACCCATCTGGAACGAAAGAGTGTGGATTCGACCCTCGGATCGGGTCAACGCGCGGATCCACCCTCTTTAAATGGCACCGTTTCATAAAACTGGTATTAAAATCCCCATTTCCATTTATTTTACCCTCAAAACACTAATAACCCTTTTAACCTTAACCAGTTCTGTTAGGGTTTGGCTTAACATGTAGCCGCCAGACCACCATTAGTTCAATGTCCGACGGCGCGAATCACCAGACTTTGCCGACAGAGGTCGCAACCACAGAGATCTGGTGAGCCACTTCTTTCCCTTTTTTTTTAAAAAAAAAATCTTCAAATCGTAATTCACTATTTCGAAAAAACCAAGCAAGAATTCAAAAAAAAAGCGTTCGACCCTTACCCAATCTCCTTATTTTCGAGATACTTGGGTGTTCATCGGTGTCGTTTCAAATGCTTCTTTCTTTTATGTTAAAATCGCAAGAAAAATGAGGAGAGAAACAAAAGAATAAATAGACTTGAAAATCACCTCTTGATTTGTGATTTCTGCTTTTCTATTTCTTTGTTGTATGTGCGTAATATCTGTCTGTAACCTTACAAAATGAGAAAATCTCTTGGCTTTATAGCCGAAGAGATAGAAAAATAAAAAGAAAATAAAAAAATACAATTTTTGCTCGTATTTGTTGTTGTCATTTTTCTATATTTGCAGGTATAGGGTGTGCATTGGCGTGTGTCTTTGGAGTGGCGCGTCATGCGGTCTGCAAGTAGGGTCTTGGTATATGGAGGTGAGAGCGTGGCTGCTGGAGCGGAGGAGTTGTCCTGTTCTTAGCTACGGTGCAAAATAAAGGGGGGTGACCTAGGGTTTCTGGAACTGTTAAGGAGATGGGCCTATTGGGCTAGGGTATTAAGTTTGGGTTTTGGGTCTAAGTAATGATTTTGGGTTGCATTCGTTGTTGGGCCACAAGTTTTGTAATTGGACTGTTATAAAACTAGACTATCATAATTTTTTTTATTGTAATAATTTTG
Organism: Gossypium arboreum; assembly: GCF_025698485.1. NCBI lineage: Eukaryota > Viridiplantae > Streptophyta > Magnoliopsida > Malvales > Malvaceae > Gossypium > Gossypium arboreum. The sequence continues at coordinate 138,275,557 of NC_069075.1, forward strand.
ATTTTATGCTTATAAGGGTCTAGGCTAAATTGGCCCATTACAACCACCACGATAACCTATTCGCTGGACACTGTGGTTGTGGAACCCAACCTTTACCACCACCAGAGTATCCTTCTCCACTTTCTATACCTCCAATTCAATGATTCCATTTAACATTCAGGAAGTTTCACTTGTCTCCCTCTCTTTTTTGATATTATCTTTATATTACTATACATCCTTGTATATTGAGGGTAATGTACATCTTAAGTGTGGGGGGCTTATCTATATCATTATCAGAAAAATCCCTGAATTTTGTCTTATTCTCATGTGACTCACTCATGTCACGATTAGAATGAATTTTGATTAATTTATGATTTTTATTGATATTTCTTGAATTAAAACATAGGCATTTATGCATTGATTGTTCAGAATTTAAGAAATTAGAGAAACACGATAAGTTGATTTTTGAGAATTAAATTTTTTTTAGGTTGATTCCCCAAGTTTAGGTATTATCTCGAGTTGAAATTCATAGGTTTAACATCAAAAAGCAATAATTCTTGTGAGATCTTAAGCTTTAGAGCATATATTATTTCTTTCATACTCACTTTTCTTGTTGCTTTGAGTGCGTCAATATTGATTTGTTATTTTAGAACTTGCGTCGATTATGCATGTCAAAACCACTCCATTTGATTTGATATGTTGAGATGATAAAGGCACCTAGGATTAACCCACTCACTCCATAAAAGCTTACCTTCATAATTAACCCTTAGTGAACCCCCTTGAGCCTAACAAACCATTTATTGATTTACCCTCAATATTAACCCATAACCCATTATTGTTGAAATCCCCTCAATTAATTTAATCTCTATTTTTGTCGAGATTTGATTTGAATAAATTGCTTAGCTATGTTTTATTCTATAATATTTGATTTGTTCTTAAAAAAATATTATTATTATTATTATGAAATTATGTAATGCTTGGATTAAAACGATGTTATCCATGAAGAAAAACTCATGAGGAATGTAATTTGTCAATTGTAGTAGTTTTCTAGTTAGGTAATTTTTCAATTCAATCTCGATTCTAACCTTCTTTTTCAGCTTGTGACCACACCGCCTAACCAAAGCCACGTTACAACCCTTTAAAGACCTTTTGATTGGTGTATCATCTCAATATATAGTGGTGGAGATTTGATTTTCACGCAAGCCTATGGTAATGACTTTTCATTTTGACTAATGAGTGCTAAATTTGTTGTCCTTAAACACCTCGAGTGATTTGAGTGAATCTTTAGTGAGGATGTTAAATTCTGTGATATTTTGAATTAAAGGTGATTACTTAGATAAGGGAAGACACCTAATATTTTCGTGATAAAATGCTTAACTTGTAATGTTTGAAGCTTTGATGTTCTTTTAGTTGAATTCTTAATGTATGATTACTTATGGTTTATTTTGAGATATTATTGATGAGAATTGAAAATTGAGAAGAATTTATTTTAATTGTGAGTTGAGGATTTTGCTTGAGGATAAGCAAACGCTTAAGTGTGGGGTTATTTGATAAATTGTAATTTATACATATTTTTATCCCATGTTTAGCACATTTTTTGATGAATTATCCTTAGATTTGGAGAATTCGATGCTCTTAATCCTTTAATTTCATATTTTATACTTAGGTGAGCACAGGAAAGTAAAAAGAGCGAGAAACGAGCCAAAAACGGAGAAAATGGGTCAACATGAGAAATCGACACGGCCTAGACTTCCGTACACGGGTAGACCACACGCCCGTGTAGTTTTGGCAGACTTTAACACGGCCTGGACTTCTTCACACAGGTAGACCACACGCCCATGTCTATTCAACAGCCTTTAACACGGTTTGAAGCAATTGCACACGGGCGTGTCACACAAGCGTGTCCCTGTCGAGCCCAAGTTTAGTTCTATTTGGAAAAGGCCACTTTGGAGGGTTCTTAGGCATTCTAAAGCCTATATTAACACCCCAGAGGAAGCAATTAAGGGACACACGGAGTAAGAGGCAATGAATTAGTCGAAGAAAGCCGATTGATCCATCTCAAAATTCTGATTCTCCTTCAAGACTGAAGATCTCCCTTCAATTTTCCTTAGGATTTTTTGGGTTTTCTTTATGTTTTGTTATTATTATTCTTTTTAGATGTTGTCTTTTACAAATATGAACTAAATCCCCTAAATACCTAAGGGGAATGAAACCTAAGGCGGATCTTGTTATTATTTTCTAAATTATATGGTAAATATTTGATTTGTTCTTAATTATGTGTTCTTAATTCTTGCTTTAATATTCCAGGATATTAATTCAAGTATTGATGTGCTTATTCAGAGGAGCAAAAGTCCCTATCTAAGAGTAGATCTAGCATAATTAAGCGGAGTTAATTGCACCCCTAGACATAGGGCGACATAATTTTGCCGGATTAGGGTGAAACCTAATAAGGGAATCCATAGATCAAGTTAATGCAACACTAGGGGTTTTAATTAGAAAGAGATTTCAATTAATCAACCTAGGGTTAGACGTTATTAGTCTCGAGAGAGATAATAATATAAATTAGGGATTTCTACGGATCAAGTCAAGTGAATAAACGTCTAGTTCAGAGTTAAATAACAAGTGAAGTCTAGGTGGTTTTTTCCTTGAGTATTGTCTAAGTCAATCAGTTTTTCCAAAGTATTTCCCCAACTTACTTCCTGTGCATTCTTAGTTTAGTTAATTAGTTTAGATAAAACAACCCATTTATTTTAGACTAGATAATCAAAAGAAAGTTAATACTAGTACTTTTAGTTCCTGTGGGTTTGACATTCCGGCCTTGCTATAAACTATACTACTGTTCGATGGGTGCGCTTGCATTTATCGTGATAATAGTTAGTTTTCAAGTACGATCATTCATTAATATAAAACTTATCGCGTTTGTTCACATCATGCTTAATTTGCAAACATTCTGATTTTGTTAGGATTATCTCTTTGTCCTCTTCTTTGTAATTCTTTGAGAGGGTTTATCTTAAAATTTAGGGTAGAAATCTTAAGAGTGTTGTAAGGTTAAACCTTGTCCTCAAAGGTTGAACAAATTAGTGAATTTAAGAAATCCTTAATTGTGAAAAGCTAAGTTATTGGAGTAGGCAATTGGGGTTAAACTATTCTAAATCTTTGTGTTCATTGTTTCATTTTCTTTTCTTGCTTTTACCAAATTTTTTAAAAGTCAATGCACCTCCCTTCTTAACAATTTCGGTTTGATTAATCGAGCTAACAGTTTTCATATCTAATATTTAAATAGATTGAACTAATATCACATAATATAATATATAATACAACACAATATTGTTGAGACTCTTAGTTGTCTTACATTTGAAGTTTCTCCTTGTGTTTAAACATTTCTTTGAACTGCATCACTATGTTGTATCTCTGGTTCAAACATCAACCTTTAGACAATATTTGAGACATCTCTTTAAGATAGCTTAAATGTAGTATGTAGTTGCTATTTTTTACTTTAACCTTCATGATGTATCGAAACCATTTTTTAGAGTTAGAAAAAATGGGGATCAACTTTTCAAAACCAGCTGTGGAGTCGCCATCAATCTTTTGTTTTGGTGTGCTTGGATCAACTTAATAAAATATTTTATTCCATTTAAATCAATTTTGGCCTACGAAATTCGAAAAAATGGGTTTGGCAGTCGGTTACGTACGAGGAAGGATTAGCACCCCCGCTACGCCCAAAATTGGTACCAAATTGATTAAATAATGTCCTTATGTCTTAAAAATGTCTTGAAATACGATTTCTTTTAAAAACATTTGAATGACTCAAATCGGACGTTAAAATTCTCTTGTTTCAAAGGAGTACAGCATCATATCCAGCACGTTAGGACACGATCCTTTAAGCCCTCGAAACTACGATCAATTCCGATTTCTAAAAGCCTATATGCTGAAAATTACAAAAGGATACCCAATCATTTAGTCCAACGAAAAAACAAAACCCAACACGGTAGGGCACGATTCCTCGAATTTCCTAACATTGAACATTGCCTTGTTTTAGAATTTAGAAAACATGAGTGAAATTTTAAAGGAATATTCGATTATTTTGAACAAATGAGAAATTGAAACCCAGCACGATAGGGCACGATTTTTCGAATTTCGAAACATCAAACATTGCTTTCGTTTTAAGGAATTTTCAAATGAATAATTGTAAAACCAACTTAAAATGCATTAATTTGACTTGAAATAAAATAGAATAATTAGTTTTAAAGAATTGGAAATTATAAAGCGACATTTATAAACCAAAAGGGGAAAATAAAAGCATGGGATAATATGTATACATAAAATACGATGATGGATAAATGAAGATAATATAACCTGAGGAAACTAATTAACAAACAGGCAATAATATATAACAAATCCAAAATATAACCAAATTCATAGGCATTGGTGAACAACAATTGATTTAATAATACATAAAACGAATAAATGATGTGCAACAAATATGCATGAAATAATATAAAACAATGAGGACAATTAACACATGAAATACTAAACAATATAAAACCAATATGAAACAAAACAACTTCTAAAAATGATGGATTGATGAATTAATAATACATGCTAGAACTAGGAATGATTTTTAGAAGGAACTAAGAATATATATATAATTTTTAAAAATAGATGCTGCAAAAAAAAAACCTTTGCATCCAATAACGTGTCAAATATTTAGAAATAAAACATTTATTTAAAATTGATACAACAAAGATAATTTAAATAATACATAAAATATGAAAAGCTAACATGGGTATAAATTATGAAACTTAATATATATACATGTAAATAAATTTTAGGGCAATTATATGCAAAAATAACATGGAATTAAAATATGAATTATAAGATTAAACTAATTTTACTATAAAATATACATGTGCAAATATATATAAAACATTTAAACGTGATACTATATAAAATATTAATATAATATAAAGAAGAATTTTAAAATAATAATTTTATAAACACAAAATGAAGTTTCTAAAATAGCTTCATATATACATAAAAATATTAGGTGAATCACAAAGCAAGAAGTCTTTTAAGTAGAAAACTCTATTAAAATAATATATGTATCAATGCATATAAAAATATTTAAACAAAGTGGTATATGAAAATGTTAAAATAGTTCAATGTAAAAAGAATTTTAAAACGATGATTTTATAAAACAAAACAAAGTTATTAAGATGACTTAACACATGTATAAAAATATTGTGAACTTCAAAATAATAGGCATTACGACTTGAAAACTCAATGAGAATAATATATGTACAAATATGTATAAAATATTTAAAGAAATATTGAGCAAAATGTAAAAATAACATGATAAAAGAAACTTCAAAATAATTGTACAAATAAAACAAACAAAATCATTAAAATGAATCAACACATATGAAAATATAAAATGTATTTTAAAATGATGAGTAATACCAATAGAAAACTAAATTAAAATTGAATTAAAATCAGAGGGATAATTTAAAAATAGAAGAAACTATTGGGATTGAAATAGAGACCTATGCGTGAAGTGCGCGAATACACAAGGACTAAAGCAATAAATAATCTAAATCGCAAAACGCATTGTTTAGGCCCGGATCAAATTGATACGATACCCTAATTTCAGGTGAAATTTAAAAAAACAAATAAAGTGTAAATACGACCTAATTCAAAATTAGCACGAAGGAGAAGGGCCACGCGCGCAAATTTCCCAATTTAAGCAAAGGCGCACGGATCCGGCCTGCTAATCGGGTCAACACACGGATCTTTACCCTTTTTGAACGGCGCTGTTTTTAATTTAGCCTTTAAACCCTTATTTTTATTCATTTTCTTTTAAAACATAACCAGTCTTTTGCTTTAAAAAACAAGGGCACCATTCTGCTAGGGCTTATTTTGCCGCAGCCGTCGAACCACCATCACAACTGGTGACCAACAGCGCGCAACAGTACCCCGATCCCGCCACTGAAGGTGCTTGACCTCGCCTAAAGGAATTTAGTGAGTGTATTCTTTCTCCTTTTCTTCTTTATTTGAAAAAAACTTCAAATCCCATGTTATTTTTAAAGAAAAAAACGAAGAAAGGTTCATAGAACAAGGAAGCTTTCAACACTGTTCGACCCCTCGCCCTTACCTCGCATCTACGAGGTATTTGGGCTTTCATCGGTGTCGATTCACATACTAAAAAATCGAACCAACCAAAAAGAAAATAAATCGAGAGGGAAGGAGAAAAAACTCGAAATCACCTTTGCTATTTTTGATTGCTTTTTCTTTATTATGTGTGGGTAAACCTTACAAAAATGAAATCTCTTGGCTTTATAGCCGAAAATAAAAAATCAAATAAAAATAAAAAATTTTCTATTTTTTTTGTATTTGCTGTTGTCCTCTTGCGTTTGGTGTGCAGGTATAGGCGACGGGGCTAGCTGTGGGGCATACGGAGGTGTGCGTGGCACTCGGCGTAGGGCGTACAGAGGTCGCTCGTGGTGGTCTTACGGTGCTGTGGGCTGCGGGCTACAGCGCTCATTGCTGCTAGGGTTTCCCTTTCTGAAACCAAAATTTAGGTCATTTGGGCCATTTGGCCATTTCTGCATTTGGGCTTTTGGGTTCCTTGGGTTAGGATTATTAGGCTATTCGGGTTAGGTTTATTGGGTTAGGGGTTAGTTTGGTATTTAATGCTTGGGTTTGGTTTGGTTTAGGCCCGAAAATTTGTAAATGGACCTTTAAATTTAGACTGTTATAATATTTTTATTATAATAATTTTTTCTTTTGTGTTTTGTGTTTGTACGGGCCTGGGCTAAAATTGGGCCTTACAATGTGTTAGACACTCAATAAATGATCCTTTAGCCATGTTTTATTCTATCCTCAATGATGTTAATCAAATTTGGGAGAGAAAGAGAATGAAGGATCGACTTTCCTTATCTCAGGAACTTATTCTTATCCTTTAAGCCTTTTACTTGGTAATTGAGTTGACTATTTGAGATTGAAACTCGATGACTTTATCTTGGATAATGTTACAATCCAAATGGTGATTTTGTCTTTACAATGTTACTTAAAGAAGCTATCATATTTTCCCTATAAATAGGCAGCACTTATGCACGTGCCAATGCATCTTTTGTGGAGTGCTTTTGTTTTATTTTTCTTTTGTAATTGTAGCTAGCATTTACTTTGTAATTTGCACTTTGTTGTAAGTAAGGCAATTTGGGTGAGTGATTGTAACAAGTCGGGGTTATCTGTTGGGGTTGCAATTAGTTCTTGTGTAAGGGTAGATTGGGCTTTAGCCAATAGGTATTTGATTGATTATGGAATAAATAATTCACAGAGTAAGGCTTCGTTGAGTAAAATTATTTGCCAAATTGCGTTAACAATTTTTTGTGTCTATCTTTTCTTTTTCTCTTATTTGCTTATTGCCTTTGTTACATAGTCTTCTCTAAACTTGTGTTCAAACATCAATTGGGACAGAGAGCAAATAGGTTGCTATTTTAAATACAATACAATACAATACAATACAATACACATTGTATCAAATTTCAATACCACATATATGTTATAAAATCTTATGATGCTCTAATCAAATATTTATAAATTTAATTTAAAAGATATAATACAATAATTTCAAGTATATTTAATAACAATAATTTAATCATAAAAATTTTAATCACCCAAATATCATACATATTATAATTTAATAAAAGAATTTTAGTTTAAAAGAAACATTAAAGTAATAATATTATTCATAAATTTCTTTGCATAATGGTTATCCATAATGTGTAGGCCTCAATTGAAGAATGAAATAATAATAACTCTAGAAGGCAATCTACAACAACTTGAGTAGCAAATTTGAGTGACCGGCTATTGCATTGGTTGTTGCTTGAAAGGGGTAAGGCTTGGTGAAAGGGAAAAAATTAGGACTTATGGAGAAAAACAATTAAAACAGAATCGTGCTGATAACGTGTTATAAAATAAAAGTCAGAGAATAAAAAACAAAGAGAATGAGAGAGCAAAATGAAAGCATATTTTTATTGATCAATCGGAATATTTATAAAGCTTCTCTAAAGTCTCTACTTATAAGCATATAAGTATAAATGAAGTAAAGATCTACTTCTAATGACTATTAGAATTTAAAGTACATTAAAACTTATCTTAATCTTAATGGACATCCATTTAATAAGATATTCATAACAATATTGAATTTTCTTTTATCATCGGCAAAGATGAAAAAGCTTTAATTTCCCTCTTAATACCACCTTTACCGGTCTTGGCTTGCTATCTACTCCAAAAAAATCTTGATTGATAAGAATTTTTTTTCTAAATGGAATCTAAGATTATATCTTTTCACCCCCACAAAATAATATTAGAATCAACCCTTAAATCCTTTAGAAAGTCCTCATACTTGTGTTTTTAACTGATTTAATCTCTCTATTATAAATTAATTATCCGCAATCTCTCTAATTTTTGAAATGTGTAATTTTCAATTTTAAGACCAACTTTCCTTTATTAATTTTGTCAAATAATTCGACATGACTTATGTTTTAAAACATATGATGATGTGGTATATATATCTTAACATTTTTGTACAGTTCAATAAATGTTATACAATTTTCTATTTTTGGTCTCTTTTAAAAGATCAAAAAAGTTAGCCAATATTGTACCAACAAATGCCAAAGTATCTATATGTCACATACTCATATTATCACATGTTTAAAAAGATAAGTGGTGTCAAATTATTTGATGTAATTAACAAAAAAAACAATTGGCATATAGTGAATGGAAATGATCAACATAGAGTAAAAGGATGAACTAAATCCTCCAAAAACACATAGTATAAGTGCCTTTTATAAAATTTGACCTTTTTAAGTGAACCGTAAAATTATATATTGTTAGCATATTCCACTAAATCATATTAGAACCCACAATTTGTAAAGTGACCATAAGAGGAAGATAATGCAGTTATTCTTTGTGTATTCCAAGCACCTTTTAATTAGATTTGCTCACATTTTTTTCCGCCTGCAAAAAGATGATCAAATCTAGTTAAATCAAGGAAGCAATAAGATTTGCATCCACTTGCAAATATCATCGCATCGATGGATAAAGTAATGGATTTTGGCATACCGGCCAAAGATTGCATTCATGGCCAACATGGGATAGGCAAGCAACCCAAAGGGTTGGCTTCTATATTCTCTATCATTACTCTCCACTTTAAAAAGATACATATATGAAAATGCAAAGCTAAATATACCCTTAATCTCCCTTTGATTTGTTGAATGAATATCTTTGAGATGCTTAGAATCGATTTTAGTCACTATTTACTATGACCCACTTTAAAGACCCTCCCCCTCATTTACAACAATTTTGGCTTCTGTTTATATATATAATCGGGATAAAAAATTGAATTTAAAATCTCATGATTCACAACTTAACTAAAATTGTACTCACATATTCACATATTCATATTTGAAGCTATAAAATTTATATTATGAAAATCATAATTAAATTATATAATTTTATAGTTATAGTAATTAATGTTTGCTTCTATCACCACTAATCAATTTGTTTGCTTACCAAAAAAATTATGGTTTTTGTCAATGAAAAGAGATTTGATGGGTACTTAAAAGGGTTTATATTTGATTCAACCGCATTTTATCATAATTTTTTGACATTTTCAAAACTACTTCTTCACCATAATTGAGAGTTTTTGCAATAAAAAATATTTTTAAAAATTACTTTTCAAGTCAAATCAAGAAATTTGTTGTAAAGTGACACTTTTAAACCGCAACAAAAATACTAAATTAACATATTTAGTTAATTTCCCCATTCCTACACGATGAGCAAAGAGAATAGACGTAGCTATTTACAACCACGACCCTATTTGGGCCCTGCAGTTCTTGCCCCTCACCCAATCAAATGCAGCACAATTTCCAACAAGTAAACAAGAGCACACGAGTGGCATTTGGTAACCGGCTCACAACTCTTTCAACTTGCAACGTGCTTTTCTCATAGCCTTGTATCTTTTTCAAATATAATTAAAAATGAAATCATCAAGTTTAAACGATTGATTAGAATAAACTTAAAAATATTTTTTATTTTGAGATTCAATAAAATTAAGAATTAAGTCTTATTTTATTTAAAAATTTAGTGTAATCATTAAAACACCAAATATTTGATAAAAATAAAATATTAAATTGACAATACATAACAATTATTAGGCTAGGAAAATAAAAAATTAAAATTTAAAATTGCTAAACTTAAAAGAAAGCTCAAAAATGATTTATTGAAATTTCCATAATCTCATGTTTGCCATTAAACCAAAATATTAGAATACTAAACTTTCTTAACGAGAAAGTTATTCCGAAATAAAGAGTTTTTGGTATTTGGGAGATCTGAATATTTTTGTTGGAGGGAATCTCTTTAATAATCTAACTTATTGTTTGCCTAACCCACTCTCCTTTTTGACAAAATTTCGTCATAACCAGAATTTTGAAACTGAAACTTCCAGTTATCACATGGGAGAGGTAGCTTCCAGGCATCTCCATGGCCTCCAGTTTTGACTATTTACATGCATTCAAAGCAAATAATAAATACATAACATTAAACCATGTTATATATGCATATATTAATGTTGAAAGAAAGTCGAAAGTTGGTATAGAAACTACCATACATTGCATGCAAAGATACTTTGTTTACTGTTCCCTTTCCTCAAAAGAATAAACCTAGTGTATAAAGACTTACGTTGAACAAATGGGGTTTTGGTATTTGAAGTCAAAATTCCTTTCCTTCTATTCTTACATGCTTTTTTCCCCATGCATTTCGTGTCTTCTGGTTTGCTCCATCTTATGGGCAACGATGCCACTTTCGTTTCTAATTATATCTTTGTCAGAAAAAAAATCTACACGAGGAAAGACTATAGGATCATGGCATGTCATCAATCTTGTAGAGTACTGAAAGATACTCAAATCATAATGGCGGTTTATGAATACTAAATCAATTAACCTTGTGATAATATTTCGGGCTAAATCATTATTTGGGATTTGAATTTGATAATTTTATTCATATTGGGGTCTAATTTTTTTTGTTTTGTTTAAGTTATGCCTTTAACTTGAATATTATTCTTACATTAAGCATTGAATTTGACAATTGTTCTCATATTAGAGTTTTTTTTTGTCTAAGTTAATATCTGAATTTAATAATTATTCCCACTTTAAGGCATGAAATCTCGAGTTTTCAAGAACTACCTTGGATAAAAAAAGCTCAAACCTCAATGTAAGAATAATTGTTAAGGTTAAGGTCTAATTTGAACAAAAAAAAGTTTAAATCCCAATGTGAGAATAATTATTAAGTTAAGGGTCTAACTTAAAAGAAAAATAAAACCCCAACAAAAAAAATTAAATTCAAACCCCAAAAAGGTGATTTAACCTAAGTTATGCTCCACCACATGGCTTATACGTTAGAAAGTATAATTAATAATAAAGATATAGGGTACAAAAGGTGAAATTTAAAGAAATATTATTATGAAAATGGATTGGAAACTTCATTCATGCATCCTTTCAATAATTGCCTGAAAATATTATTAACCATATAACCAATATAGGTTATAAAGAAAAGTTGTAAATCTAATTCAGATACGAAAAAAAGTGTGTTAAGAAGAAAATTTGAACAAATGTTTTGTGCTTCAAAACAAATAATATTTTTGGGGACAAAAAGTGAAGAGTCCAAATCAGATAATAATTGGTTAAGTGAAACCGTACGTTGTGAAAAACTTAGTTTTAATTGCCGACCTTAATAAAAAAATGTAGAGAGAAAGGTAAGTAATGCAGACAAAAGGGAAAGCATAAATGTCAAATTTATAAGACAAAAAAGCTGCTGGTTTTGATTCAAACTGCATCAAAGGTTAGGTTGGGTTGGTTTGGAGCTGCTTGTTTCAATATGCCTTTACAAGGGGCGGTGCTCATTCAAATTTCTTATGCCATCTCTTTTTTGCCTGAATTTTATGTTTACTTAGAAAAAGTAGAATTGAATTATAAAATTTTAATCAGAATAATTGTATTCTTAAGAAAAAACAATATTGTTGAGAGAGACAATTACAAACCTTAAATTCAATATAAAAAATATCAATACATAATTTTATCTAAATCCCTTAAATCAAATTTCTTTTAACATATAAATTAAAAAAATTAGTATAAATTACTTGGAAAGTTAAAAGTGAAATGATAACATTGACCCTTTGCCATTTTCAGCATTCATTAATGAAATTAGTCTTCATGGCAATTATACAAATTCATTCCGTATGATATGAATAAAAAGTAGTTAATGTCAAATAGGAATTATTGACTAGAAAAAAAAAAGTTACATCAAATTAAGTTGAGCAAAGAAATCATTAGTTTTGTCTTGTTGAAGGAGTTTCAAAACTTCAATCGGTGCAATATTAAAAGTATATACATTTGATTTCTATGTCAAACTCATCTTAACCAGACGATCTGCAACTAAATTACAATCTCTAAAAATATATCTTATCCTTTATTAACATTCATCTCTCATAATCCGTTGAATGATCCTAAACATAATAATTTTTAAATCTATCATCATACTGTCTTGCCTTAATGTTTAATTAAGCTATTAATATTTCCATGTACAAACTCCTTAATAGGAAAGTCTATACTTGAAGTTTCAACTTCATTAATTTCTAGATCATAAAAAAGTCTTTTTCTTTTTTTTAAAAATATTTGACTCGAAAATTAACTTTTCCGACTGTTTTCAATGTCCAGAAAATGTATGGTAAAACCTATATCATGATTGCATAATTCATCTATATTTTATAGAAATAAAAAAATGAAATAATGTATGATTGAAGACTCTGAATATTCCATACAAACAATGAAATAATTGAAATGCATTTTATGTATTAAATATAGTTCCTCTTTGAGAAAAAGGAATAATTGTGTTAAAACATTAAATTCTTAAAGCCTTTTTATTTATAAATAACATAGACTTAAAAGTTCTTAAAATCATTAAGTATCTAAAATTCGTTTAAGACCTCTTTAAAGCAGACAGTATATATATCTACAATAAGTTTAAATACTGTAACGTAAGATAAATTAAAAAAATTGAATATATCGTACTAAAAATAAACATTATACAAAAAAATCCTTAGTTGGTCAAAAACACACGCATGAAAATGGTTTCCTATAGCATCATAAATTTTGTAGTATATTTGACTCTCGAGAAATAAAATTTGAGCTCTCTTGTTGAATACCAATCAGATAAAAAACAGTTGCAAACAAATGAAAAAAAAGTAAGAAGTTAATTTCTTAGACTTTTCTTTTATATATCCAGTCACGTCTCCCATAATTTGCACGACTCAACTTTTTTGTCTGAATGATTCAAAATTTAACGATGGAAACATTCTTCTTTTTCTTTTTTAAATAATCTTTTAGGTAATTATTTTAGACATTGGATTTTTTAATGATAAAACATTTTAATTTATATTAAAATAATTAAATGACACATTAGATTTTATGTTGCATAATTTAAAACAATTTTAATAATAAAGGGACATAGTTAGAACACTTTTTAAGTTTATAGATCAATTTAGAACAAATGTTATAATTAGGGTAGTCATGTTGAGTCTCGACTTAATTTGATATCGACCTAGGCTAGACTCTTAAATAAGAATAATATTTTCTTCACCTATAATACTTAAACTCGAAACCTTATTTCTTTTGACACTCAATTCGACAATAAATTAACTAAAAAATTGAAAAAAAATAATTACATTAATTATTTAATAAATTAAAATAATAAAAAGTTGGTGATTGATTTACAAAAAATAACGTGTGAGCCAATGGTTTTTCCTTTGTTATAATTCACTTCTCAAACTCTCACATCTCAACAGTCACCATAAGTAGGGACATTAGCAAGTCGAATATCTACTAATTTTATAATAGTTGAAACCAAAATTTTAATTCCATCAATGGTGGCAAGTCACAACTTTTAAAATGATTTTAATAATTATATTGAAATAAATGGTTTTAAATTTTAAATTTTAAATTTTAAATTTTTAATAATAAAATTTTGAGATATGTTTGAAATTCAAATTAATTAAGAAAAGAATTTTAAAATTTTTAGAATTAAATAATTGATCAATTTTTCAATCAAGAAAAACAAACACCTAATGCTTAAATTGATTAATCTTAATAACCCTAATATTTTAATTTTCATTCTAATTTTTCTAAAAAATCTAAAACCATAATATTTTATATATGTGAAAAGACAAAAAAAGGCAAAGATTGACTGTTATTAGTTTTATTTTAATAAGTTAAAATAAATATAAAATCTAAGTCTTAGAACTATTTATTTCGATTTAATGACTAAAATCATTTTAATTCTTATAATTAGTTAAATTTCTACAAATACATAAATCCCTATGTGAGTGTTGAAGGAGTTTCTTCGGATGCTTAGCAATGAGAGGAATCAAAATTGAAAGAACCCCTTCATCCCCATTTTTTACAGGCTTTTGAACAGGACAAAACCATGTACCTGCCATTTTTTTTTTCTAAATCGTATACGATATTTTTCTTAGAGACAAGGTAAATAAGACAGTTGAATCCTTAAATCCTGCTGATCAATGTAATAGTGACTAATTTCTTTATTCCATACCTTTACAATTATGAACTTTAACTTCAATTTTTATCATTTTACCAACAAGTTGCTTAAAAATAAAAATTAAAACCCCCCATTTTGTTTTTCATGGGGTGTGAAATAGACCATGGATCTCATTACTGTTCCCCCTGCCTCTAATTCAAAGAAAACAATAGAAGGTGTCTAAAAGTACAGGTGGCGAAGAAAGGTATGGCTGTTTCGTCGCTTAGTGCTGCCATACCAAGGTTTTTCCTTTTCTTTTTTTTTTTTTGTTAGTGCGCTTCTGTAATTTTCACCTTTTCTTTTCAGTATCTTTTTTTTAAATCAATTTATTTATTTTCTCTCTGTAGTCCCTTTGCCTTCCTATTTAAAACCCTGCCCTTTGCTGCATTTTTTCTGTACTACTCCTAGTCATTTTGTCATTGCCATTGTTATCTTCTCCGTTTTTTTTCTTCACTCTCTTCAGGTATCCTTCTAGTCATTGAACTTGATGTATAAGATTTTAATGTGTGTGTGTGTGCGTTAATTTTTTTTTTCTTCTTTTGCTTATCTGGTCTGGTTTTTTTGGGTTTTGGAATATGCAGAACAAGTTAAGAAAGAAGAATGACTAACCAACAAAATGTGGTGGTTGTGGATGTGAAACCCCATGGTGCTGTTAAGCCACCATTATCATTTCCAGTGGCCAAGTCCTTTTCACCACAAGACCTGAAGTTATTATTAATGAAGAAAAGGTTCGAAACTGAGAATGCTTGGGTACTGGATTCCATGAGAGCTTCTTCACCTACTCGTATCAGCAACCCTACTACGACTTCCTTACCTGAAACTGATGTCAAAAGTTCCTGGATTGTAAGTTGCTATTTCTCCGTCAATCTTATTTAAATAAGTAAATAACCCCTCCTTTTTTGTTATTATTGTTGTCTAATCCTTATGGAACAGGTCCATCATCCCTCAGCTTTGAACATGTTTGAACAAATAGTGACTGCTTCAGAAGGGAAACAGATTGCGATGTTCCTTGACTACGATGGCACACTGTCACCAATCGTTGAAGACCCGGATCGAGCTTTCATGCCCAGAGAGATGAGAGCAGCTGTAAGAGATGTTGCAAGATATTTTCCTACTGCAATACTCACCGGAAGATGCAGAGACAAGGTACCTACATAACATTCTTTAATCATTATCAACTGCAAAAAACTATTCTTTTGATGATGGAAATCCTACAGGTTTACAGCTTTGTAAAACTATCTGGACTTTATTATGCTGGTAGCCATGGTATGGATATCAAGGGACCATCCAAAAGTTGCAAAGACAATAATAATGTAAGAAACCATCAGTTTACTTGAACAAATTTAATCTTTTTCTACCCTTAATTTCCCTTCATCTGTTGGTATTTTTTGTATATATTTCAGGGTAAGCAGGGAGTGCTTTTCCAGCCTGCAAGTGAATTCTTGCCCATGATTGATGAGGTCCTTTTTTTCCCCCATTATGTACAATGCATATTCTGGAAATATATATAAAAAATATACTTATTTTTTTCTTTTAAAAAAAGTACAGGTGTACAAAGCATTGGTAGAGAAAACAAATTCCATTCCAGGAGCCAAGGTGGAAAACAACAAGTTTTGTGTTTCCGTACACTATCGATGTGTTGATGAAAAGGTACAAATCGAACCCACTTTTTGTCTCATTATTTTCGTCATTAAATTTCAATCCTAATCTCACTGATTTACTGTGCAGAGTTGGGCTACAATAGCTGAGCAAGTTAGATCAGTGCTGAACCACTACCCTAAGCTTAAATTAACTCAAGGGAGGAAGGTATAATCATAATGGTACATAATCATAATATATGTTCTTTTTCTTTAACCCATTTTTCTTAAAAGAAAAAGAAAAAAAATCATTATTTTATTTTATTTTCCTTGATTCAAGCAGGTATTAGAGATACGTCCCACTATCAAATGGGACAAAGGGAGAGCCCTTGAATTTTTGTTGGAAGCACTAGGTGAATATATATATATATATACTAAAATTTCTGCCTTTTTAAATAATTACTTAAATATAGTACTAATTTAACTTTGATTCAAATTTAATACTTTTAAAGGATATAACAATGCAAATGATGTTTTACCAATTTATATCGGCGATGATAGAACTGATGAAGATGCTTTCAAGGTAACCTACAAATTATAATTAAATAAATTTACATTTTTCTGTAAAAATTAAATAATTTCTGGTCAATTTTTAACGCATTTGTTTTTTTGCCTTTGCATGGTTTTATGGTCAGGTTTTACGTGATAGAGGACTAGGATTTGGGATTTTGGTTTCAAAAATACCCAAAGAAACTAATGCATCCTATTCTCTCCAAGAACCATCTGAGGCACGATTTATTACTAATTTTGGCATATTTTGCTCTTCTTTAATTTAAATATATTTTTGGTCTATAATTGTTCATAAAAACATAATTATTTTCAGGTTAAGGAGTTCTTGCGACGTTTGGTGGAGTGGAAAAAGTTGTCGCTACAAACACCCATAATTGGCTAAAATTAAGTGCTTATAGAGGACCTTGCTGAATTATTTAATGTTCTGGTTTAGAGAGAGTTTTTATAATTGTAATTAAATACCAGTGTTCAGAGGCTGATAAAAAAGAAAAAAGAAAAAAAAGAATTGTTCCATTAATTTGGAAATTCTTTAAATCGACTAATCTCTCTCCTTCGTATTTGCATAGATATTATTCTCAGATATGTTAACCATTAAAAATGGAAAAAGATGGTTTCGTGATACACCAACGTGCCCATCCATCTTCATATCTATTTGTTAATTATAAAATATATTATTATAATTAAGTTTAAATAAATATGTTATCATGTAAATAATAATTTCACAAGGAATAACCTAACCGACGAATAAACCTGCAGACACAAGCAATTAACAATTCTTATCTTAAACAATAATGCCATCAAAACAAACATTCAGAAGCTACAAATCCATTCATTATTATTTTCCCTTATTGAAAAACCCAACTAAGTACAATAAAAGGGAAATTATGGAGGCAACTTTTCTCTTTTTGTCTCCTTGAAAGGACAAAAAGTTTATTATAACTCCATACTTTTAAGAAAAAATAGTAAATATTTGGACCAACATGTAATTTCTTAGTTTTTAAGGTGCTTAGGAGAAAAGAAAAATATGGTTACTAAATTAACTATAAAAGATATATAATTAACTAATGAATTTGTATTTTTCCATTATTAATGTCAAAGATCAATTGGTTAAATTACAAGGAATTGTCACCACCTTCATCATTCACATATAATAAGGTTTTCTCTTGGAAGGTGCATGCTCGCATGTAAAAGAGAAAGAAGAAGAAAAGGCAATAGAGTTCATCAACCTAATTTACTGGTTGAATAATTTGAAGGTTTCTTGAATTAGTTCATGCAATGAGAATCCAATAATTATTAAAAGTTGATAAACTAGCTAGTTAATGTATTGCATTCCTTGGGGACCATTTTTCATGTTATGTTTGAACACTTGAATTTTTTTTATTTTTTTTACTTCAGTGCAAAATTTATGCCAAGAAAAACAAATGGAATTTGATCTCATATATAAACCTTACGATGGATCAATTCTTATGTTACATGAATCTATTTTAAATATAATCAAATCTCAATATATATTAGTGATTAGAATATTAATTAGTTACTATGATCTTCTTTTTTGCTACATATCAAATCAAATAAAAATATTAAACAAAGGCATGAAAATGTCATGATCAACTAAATGAGATGTCAATATTCATAACCTTCTCTGCTTAGCCATTCACCTTTTTTAGATCATGGTTGAGTCTTTTCTTCACTTTAAAGATCTCTATATGTTGTGTAGGATTCTTGATGTCGTTGGGATGAGCCCCTAATCCACTTTAGATCTTCTTAAAATAATATTGATCTAGTTCTTACCCTTGGTCAGGAGTTTGCATTTGCTATAATTCCCTAGACCCATAAATACAGGAGAATTAATCCATAAAGAACTCTTACTTGGAGTTATGGATTTGCACAAAGTCTTCTATAATAAAAAATCACATGATTATTAATATTTCTCACCATAGTCATGCCTCTAAATCTATCTCGTTATCTTATATTTTTTTAAATATTCTAATGGATATCATTACCATTTTCTTCTCAGGGTTCTTTAATTATAATAGTGTCATCACATGCATCATTCCTTGTCCTTGTATATTCTCTCGCGAACATATTTACTATAGAATTGTAGTAGAATCTAATAAAACAAAGAGTACCTACTGGGTTGGGTTTAGATGAACCCTATTTATCATATAGGTAGTTGTGTTGACAGCTTCAACCCAGAACTTACGAGTAATACCTTTATTGTTAAGCATCACTCTAGCTATCTCTTGTACTGTTCTATGCTTGCGTTCAACAATTCCATTCTGCTGTGGAGTTTTTGGAGCAAAAATCTCAAGCTTAATCCCTTCACCTTCATAGTAATATGCAAAATTCTTATTCTCAAACTTCCTTCCAAGGTCACTATTTATCATTTTGATCATGTCAACCACTCGACCTTTTTCATTTATCAAGGTTCTGCATAGCTTCTTGAAAATTTCAAAGGTGTCACCCTTGTCTTTAAGGAATCTCACCCAAGTGTACCTCGAGTAGTCATCCACACACACTAATACATAGCGCTTCTCAAATCCGTTGAAGTAACACTAGTGGCTCAAGTGTTTGGACTTGTGAAACTCTCTAATGTTTCTCCCTATGTTGTTTACCCTTCAAACAACTTCTACAGACTTTAGAAACATTTCCACTTAGCTTAGGTATACCTTTGACAACTTCAAACTAAATCAGTCTTTGAAGTCCTTTGTAGTGCATATGCCCAAGCTTCTCATGCCATAGTTCTAATTTATAAACACTTGCTTTGCCACACTTCACAGTCTGAAGAATCTTGTAAAAATTATCAAAGATATGGACTTCTTCCATAATCTTCTCTTTTTTTAGAAAAAAATGCACATCCATCTTTGGTGAAGCTGACCAACATCCCTTGATCACACAACTTGTAACATGATATGCGTGATATGAAGTAAAAAAATTTATAAAGAACTTGATCACACCAAAACTAACTAATATCACGACGTTAAGGCAAGCGCACCTATCGAACAGTAGTATAGCTTAGTGGCAAGACCGAGTTATCGTACCCAAGGGAACCAAAAGTACTATTACTTACTTCCTTTCTATTACCTAGCCTAAAAATAAGAGAAGATTGTTTAAACTAATTCTAAAACTAAACTAAGAAAGCACAAAGAGTAAATTGGGAAACTTTTAGGGAAAAGCTGATTGATATGGACAATGCTCAAGGGAGAATCCACCTAGACTTCACTTGTTATTGGTTCTTGAGCTAAACGATTTATTCACTTGACTTGATCCGTAGAGATCCCTAATTTATGCTAAACCTTCCGTCGAGGTGAAGAGCAACTAGGCCTAAGTTGTTAATTAAAGTTCCTTTATTGATTAACTCCCTAGGTTGCATTAATTTGATCTATGGATCCCCATATTAGGTTTGACCCTAATCCGGCAGATTTATGTCGCCCTATGTCTAGGGTTGCATGCAACTCCTCTTAATTATGGTAGATCTACTCTTATCACAGGGACTTTTGCTCCTCTACTCTAAGTACATCTGTTTCTTGAATTAATACCTAAGTTTATTAACACAAGAATTAATCACACATAATTAAGAACAACTCAAGTATTTATCATATAACTCAAGAATAAATAATAACAAGATTTGTCTTAGGTTTCATCCCCCTCAAGTATTTGAGGGGTTTAGTTCATAATAAAGAAAGAAAACATCTCAGAAGATATAAAATAACAAAACATAAAAGAACCCAAAATACCTGAAAGAATTTAAGGAGATCCTCTATATTGCTGCAAAATTTTCCCTTCTGGGATGAATCAATCGGCTATCCTTTGGAGTAATCCCTTGCTTCTACTCTCTGTATTGGCAGAAAAGAATATTTCCCTTAGCAGGGAAATAAGCACCCCCTTAGCGTTGCCTCCTAGGGTATTTATATAAAGCTTTGGGGAGCCTTTCTTAGCCTCCAAGTATCTCAATTCGAGTGAAATTCCTCGTCCTCACGACTAGAACACGCTCGTGTGCCACGCCCGTGTACTTCGACAAGAGGCTGTGTGAGATTCTGTTGATTGGGGCACAGCCGTGTGGCCTGGCCGTGCTTGTCGGGGCTGGCCCGTGTGATCTTCATGTGGCATGATCGTGTGCCACGACCGTGTGGTAATTCTTTGGGCCGTGCGTTTTCACATTTTGGCCTATTTTCTCCGGTTTTTGGTCTATTTTCGTTCTCTTCTCTTCCCTATACTCTCCTGAGTATAAGATATGAAAAAGAAAGATTAAGAGCACCAATTCTCACTAAATTGATAATAATTCATCCAAAATATAGGCTAAACATGAGGTAAAAATATATATAAATTAGCGTTTATCAAATACCCCCACACTTAAGCCTTTGCTTGTCCTCAAGCAAAATCTCAATCCCTAAATAAGAATCATTCCTCTCAACTTACAACCTTTATCAATAATGTTTCAAACTAATCTACAGATAGTCATACAATGAAAATTCAATCAAAAGAACATTAGAGACTCAATCACTCTAAGTTGAGAATTTTATCATTGAAACATAAGTTTTCTCCCTTCTCCTAAGTAATTATCTCTCCATCTTAATTAACAGGAGTTGACATCCTCACTAAGGATTCACTCTATCCACTCGAAATGTTTAGGGTTCAAAAATTAAGCACTCTTTGGTCAACCTGAAAAGTTATTACCATAGGCTTGCTAGAAAATCAAATCTCCACCACTGTAGGCTGATATGATACATCGATCAAAAGGTCTTTCAAGAGTTGTAACGGGGCTTGGTTAGGGGTGTTGTCATAGGCTGCAAAAGAAGGTTAGAATCGAGATTGAACTGAAAATTTATCTAGCTAGAAAAATCTCTATCATTGGAACATATTTCTCAAGCTAATTCTTATGATAATATCAACTTTGCCTTGGTAGCTTTAAACTAGAAATATGCAAAAACTTATTGAACTACTATAAATTACAGCTGAATACATATGTTTTTTTAAGAACAACTTATAATAACTTGAATATTTACAACTGTACATGCTGGAAAAGAGAATAAAGCTAGATAATAACTTCAACTCAAATCTCGACAAAAACAAGGGTCAAAGTAATTGAATGAAATTCAACAAAAAATGGGTTATTGGTTAATAATTAGAAGGTAAGTCAAAGAATGGGTTGTTAGACTCAACGGGGTTCACTAGGGGTTAATTTATGAGAGTGGGCTTTTTATGGAGTAAGTGGGTTATATCCTAAGTGTCTTTATCATTTCGAAATATCAAATCAATGATGTGGTCTTGACGCGTATAATCGAAGTAAGTTCTAGAATAACAAATCAGTATTGACTCACTCAAAGCAATAATAAAAGTGAGCACGAAAGAATGTATGCTCAAAACGGCTCAAAATCTCACCAGAATTATGGCTTTTGATGTCAATCCTGTGAATTTCAAATCTCAAGATAACACTTAGAATTAGGGAAAAGAACTTATGCGAAAAATTTGGGGTTCTCAAAAATTTCAACTTATCATGCTTGGTTCCCTAATGTTTTAAAGTCTGAATAATCAGAGTACAAACACCTATATCTTAATTCTCAACATATCAATAAAATCATAAATCAATCAGAATTAATCCCTAATAGGAGACTAAGAATTATTTGAGAACAAAGCATAACGAAAAATTTCAGGGATTTCACAGATAATGTAAAGATTTAAATGAAGCTTCCCCCCCACACTTAAGATGTACATTGCCCTCAATGTACAAAGATACGTAAATAGCAAGAGAAGTATAATATCATAAGATAGGGATAGAATTGAAACTCCCTAAATTTAGGATGAATTTTTGAGGAAGAGTCGGCAGTTTGTGCAGGGTGTTCCCATTTCTGTTTGAATATGAGCTGTAGAGCTCCTTTTTGAAACTACGAAAATATTAATTAGTCGTAGGAATTTTCAATTAATAGAGATTACTCGTTAGGGATTGGCCGATATAAAAGATAGTAAATTAAATAACAGAAAAATAATAAACTAAGTTCTAAGAATACTAATATTGTAATGATTAACAGGATAAAAATAAAATTTGAAATAAAAAGGAAACTAATAAAGGAAAAATAAAAATAAAAAATAAGAAAAAATAGAACCGAATGGGAGAATAGAGGCACACGCCCATGTGGCTCGGGGTTAGTCTGTGTATTTCAAAATTGGCGTACCTGGCTCGAACAGTACGTCCGTATAGACTAGCTCGCACGGCCGTGTACGAATGGGTTCACTGCTCCCACGGGCGTGGGATATTTCGCACGGTCGTTTCCAATTTGACAGTGTTGGCCACGGTCTGAGGACACAGGCGTGGGGTTTGTGTAAGCCCGTGTTGATACTGCAGGTTTGCCTCGGCCATGTCGCACGGCCGTGGGCAAGTGTTGATTGCCTGTGTAGAATTCGTAAGGTCACCACGGCCATATCGCACGGCCGTGGGGAATTATCGATGACCCGTGTTTTGGGAAAAATTTGTGTTCTGTTTATACACAGCCTTGGTACACGACCGTGCCTCTGTTTGAGGTGTTCACACGGCCTCGAACACGCCCGTGGGCATGGTCGTGTGGTTCTAATTTCTTGCATCAAAAGTGTTAGTTGATGTATTAAATGAATAAAATAGAAGAAAAATTACTAAGCTAGTGCTCGAGTTGCCTCCCGAGAAGCGCTTATTTATAGTCTAAGCTCGACTATGTTCGAGCTTTGTGTTCACGGCGGTTTGAAGAGTTGATACTCCTCTATCCTGTTTAAAACTTTATTTTCAATGTAGGATTTGAGTCGAGTGTGGTTTACCTTGAAAGTGCCGAGTGACTCATGTTTTATCTCTACTGTACCATAGGGGAAGATTTTCATTACCGTGAAGTAAGGTGTGTCACTTGTGTGTTCTTTTGAATTCAAGATTCGAGGGTCACCTTCCCTTAAAATTACCTTATCTCCCACATTGAGTTGATTTGTTTGTACCCGAGGGTCGTCTTGGTGATGCTCTAGGTTGGTGTGGCATATTTTGGGCTTTTCGTGATAGTTCAACCACTCATCTAGTTCCTCAGTCTGAATTATTCGCCTTTCGGGTACATCTCCTTGGGATGGACTTGCCTGTGATTGGGTTGCCTTTATGTGGAGTGTATCCTGCACAGAAGGTTGGGTAGTTAGTTCAGTGTTTTTACAAGGACTCATAACTATATTATTATCAACTGTCTTAATTGCATTTTGAGCTTGTAAAGTAACTTTGTCATCACCTATACGTAGTGTAAGCTCACCTGTTTCTAAATCAATTTTAGTTCTAGTCGTCGCTAAAAAGGGTCGCCCTAAAATTAAGGGTACATTACTATCCTCATCAATGTCTAAGATAACAAAATCCACTGGGAATATAAATTTATCTACTTTTACTAGAACATCTTCAATTATACCCTTAGGAACTCTAAGGGTTTTGCCAGCCAATTGTATGCTCATCCTAGTTTGCTTGGGCTTCCCAAGACCTAGTTGTTTAAACATTGTAAAAGGCATGATATTTATACTTGCCCCTAAATCAGCTAATACATTATCAACGGTTAAACTACCAATTAAACAAGGGATAGTGAAACTCCCTGGATCCTTTAGTTTGTTGGGTAGTTTGTTTTGAAGGATAGCTGAGCACACTGCATTCAGTTTAACGTGCGATGATTCGTTTAACTTCCGTTTATTCGTCAGTAGCTCTTTCAAGAATTTAACGGCATTTAGCATCTGCGATAAAGCTTCAAGAAATGGTAAGTTAATGTGTAATTTCTTTAAGAGTTTAAGAAACTTACCGAATTGCTCGTCTGACCGGTCTTTCTTTAGTACGTTTGGGTATGGGATGCGAGGCTTGTATTCTTTGATGTCTGACTTGTTTTTGCTTACCTCTACCTTACCTTTATTCACCTCAGGTTCCTCTTTTGTTCTTGGGTTGTCTTTGGTTAATGCTTCCTTATCTATTGTACTCACGGCATGAATTTGCTCTTTTAGATTGGTCTCAGTGTTACTTGGAAGTCCACCTTGTGGGCTTGTTGACATTAGCTTGGCAAGCTGGCCTATTTGAGTTTCAAGTCCTTGAATAGATGCTTTCTGGTTCCTTAGTGCTGTTTCGGTATTTTGGAAATGGGTTTCTAACATGGCCATGAATTTGGTAAACATCTCTTCAAGATTGGGCTTTTGCTCTTGTTACTGCGGTGGCTGCTGAAATACTGGAGGAGGCTGTTGCCTTTGGTTTCCTTGTCCTCCTCATGAGAAATTTGGGTGATTTTTCCAACCTGTATTATAAGTGTTACTATAAGGATTAATTTGAGGTCGAGAATTGTTACCCAAATAGTTGGCTTGTTCAGTTTCTGTGCTATGGCCATAGAATGGATAGTCTGGATTGAACATGTTCCCTTGCGTCGCGTCACACCGCATCACCTGTTGTGCCTGCGTAGAACAAATAAAATTATCAAACTTTTTATTTAGAAGTTCTACTTGGTTAGTAAGCATGGTGACAGCATCAATATTATAAACTCTTGCAGCTTTTGTTGGCTTTGTCCTCATGACTTGCCACTGATAGTTATTTAATGACATTTCTTCAATAAATTCATAAGCTGCTTCAGGTGTTTTATTGTTAATCGTTCCTCCTGCGGCTGCATCAATCATTTGTCAAGTTGATGGGTTCAAACTGTTGTGGAAGGTTTGAACTTGTAGCCACAAAGGTAGTCCGTGATGAGGGCATCTCCTCAAAAGATCCTTGTATCTCTCTCAGGCATCGTAAAGTGTTTCTAAATCCATCTGCACAAAGGAAGAAATATCGTTTTGTAATTTAGCTGTTTTAGCAGGAGGAAAATATTTAAGTAAAAATTTTTCTGTCATCTGTTCCCATGTAGTGATTAATCTTCGTGGTAAAGAATTTAACCACTGTTTGGCTTTATTCCTTAAAGAGAATGGAAATAGCCTTAGTCGTATGGCATCATCAGAAACGCCATTAATTTTGAAAGTATCGCACAATTCCAAAAAGTTTACTAAATGTACATTGGGATCTTCATCCTGTAAACCATCAAATTGCACAAATTGCTGAATCATCTGAATGGTGTTAGGTTTTAATTCAAAATTATTAGCAGCAATAGCAAGTCTAACAATACTTGTTTGAGTACCAACCAAACTAGGTTTAGCATAATCATACATAGTACGAGGAGCTTTATCTGGTCTTGCAGGTAATGCCGGAGGCGGTTGAATGTTTTGATTTGCATCCATTTCTTCTGTAGATTCTGGCTCTTGTTCTGGATAATGTAAGCTTCGTCTAATTTCTTTGCGGTTTCTGCGAACTGTGGCTTTTAAATCTTCGTCAAAAAGTAGTGGTCCTGTTGGGTTGTTTCTAGTCAAAAACTAGAAAAACCTAGATGAATAAAAAGAAAAGAAGATAAAAATAAATAAATAAATAAATAAAAATAAATATATATATATAGTAATGGCTAAAGTAATAGAAATCGAGCTTTCGTAATATTTTAGTTCCCCGGCAACGGGGCCAAAAAATTTGATATGCGTGATATGAAGTAATAAAATTTATAAAGAACTTGATCACACCAAAACTAACTAATATCACGACGTTAAGGCTAGCGCACCTATCGAACAGTAGTATAGCTTAGTGGCAAGACCGAGTTATCGTACCCAAGGGAACCAAAAGTACTATTACTTACTTCCTTTCTATTATCTAGCCTAAAAATAAGAGAAGATTGTTTAAACTAATTCTAAAACTAAACTAAGAAAGCACAAAGAGTAAATTGGGAAACTTTTAGGGAAAAGCTGATTGATATGGACAATGCTCAAGGGAGAATCCACCTAGACTTCACTTGTTATTGGTTCTTGAGCTAAACGATTTATTCACTTGACTTGATCCGTAGAGATCCCTAATTTATGCTAAACCTTCCGTCGAGGTGAAGAGCAACTAGGCCTAAGTTGTTAATTAAAGTTCCTTTATTAATTAACTCCCTAGGTTGCATTAATTTGATCTATGGATCCCCATATTAGGTTTGACCCTAATCCGGCAGATTTATGTCGCCCTATGTCTAGGGTTGCATGCAACTCCGCTTAATTATGGTAGATCTACTCTTATCACAGGGACTTTTGCTCCTCTACTCTAAGCACATCTATTTCTTGAATTAGTACTTAGGTTTATTAACACAAGAATTAAGCACACATAATTAAGAACAACTCAAGTATTTATCATATAACTCAAGAATAAATAATAACAAGATTTGTCTTAGGTTTCATCCCCCTCAAGTATTTGAGGGGTTTAGTTTATAATAAAGAAAGAAAACATCTCAGAAGATATAAAATAACAAAACATAAAAGAACCTAAAAACCCTGAAAGAATTTAAGGAGATCCTCTATATTGTTGCAGAATTTCGGCTTCTGGGATGAATCAATCGACTATCCCTTGGAGTAATCCCTTGCTTCTACTCTCTGTATTTGCAGAAAAAAATATTTCCCTTAGCAAGGAAATAAGCACCCCCTTAGAGTTGCCTCCTAGGGTATTTATATAGAGCTTTGAGAGCCTTTCTTAGCTTCAAAGTATCTCAATTCGAGTGAAATTCCTCGTCCTCACTACTAGAACACACCCGTGTGCCATACCCGTGTACTTTGACAACAGGCCGTATGAGATTCTGTTGATTGGGGCACGGCCGTGTGGCCTGGCCGTACTTGTCGGGGCTGGACCGTGTGATCTTCATGTGGCACGGCTGTGTGCCATGGCTGTGTGGTAATTCTTTGGGCTGTGCGTTTTCACATTTTGGCCTATTTTCTCCGGTTTTTGGTCCATTTTTGTTCTCTTCTCTTCCCTATGCTCTCCTGAGTATAAGATATGAAAAAGAAAGATTAAGAGCACCAATTCTCACTAAATTGATAATAATTCATCCAAAATATAGGCTAAACATGAGGTAAAAATATGTATAAATTAGCGTTTATTATAACACCACAAACCTGGCCTAGACATTATGGCCGAATCTGACGATGCCACATGAGAGTGTTTTTGAAAAACGCTTTTCGCTACGTGAAAACAGTTCCAATTATTATCTTTAATTTAGTTTAGAGTCATATCTCAAATCGTAGAAGCTTTCAAAACCAATTTAATTTATGAAAAACCTTAGATATTTCGAGAAAACCATTCTCTAGCATTGCAGTTCTAAAATTTGAATTCACAGTTCAAATCCCAAATCGAAACTGAAAGTCCAAGTCCAAGATTACATCCAGAATTCCCAAAATAAATAAGAAGGAACGAAGTAAAATGTTTAAACTATAAGACCCATAAGTGGAAAGCTGGGGTCACCATCGAGTTCTCCGCTGCACCAGTCCAACTATTGCTGGGGATTCCCTCGATGGATAAAGCAAAAAAAGGATGAGTTTCACAACTCAGTGTGTACATCCCCATAGTTCAACATGCATACAGATAGATATTAAAAAATAGTCATAATTCGGGCCTGAGCCCTTTACAGAATCAGCATGAGCTTTAGCCCACTCAGAAACAGAATCAGATGCATATATATAAAGTTGGACCTTAGCCGACAAAGTCAGATATAGCATGCAATAGATCAGATATACAGAAAAATATGCCCACCAACCTGCACACCAACTCATGTAGGGATAAAATCGACCCACCCATCTCTGCACACTAAATATGGGATAATATCGAGCCATCAAACCCTACACACCATAAGGTACCGCAATGCAGCACACGTCATAAATATGCAACTTAGCTGCCAGACAACAGGCTTATGAAGCCTTTCAGATACTTCTTTCACTTCATCGAACCCACCCAATGCAATGCAGCATACAAACATGGCATGCTAATAAACAGATTAACAGACATATACCAATATACAGAACAGAACATATATACATGCTAACTAGCATATGCGTTAATCATACATCACATAATCAGATCAGATCTACAGAAATTAGTGGTTTAAGTAATGCTTACCAACCCTATAACTGGTCACAGTCGACTTGGGGGACCCATGCAACCTTACAGAACATTTCAGAAAAATGGGCTCACACGCCCATGTGACATGCCCGTATAGGCCCACACACCCATGTGGCCCACACGGCCTGACCCAAATTCTCACACGCCTATGTGGTTCACTCGTGTGTACCCACACGCCCATGTGGCCCACACGGCCCAATTGGTCGAGCCCGTATCTCCCACACGGCCTCGCCGATCATCACACGGTAATGTCGTGTGCCCTTGTTGCATGCACACGGCCTGATTTGTCTATCACACAGTTGTATATCGCCACATTGCCTACCACACGAGCAGTTCACACGCCCGTGTAGCATCGACAATTTACTTTTCAGCTTTCATCGAATCTCATTTTCTATGTAATCGGAGTACACACCTGGTATCGATTCGAAGCTAATGCAACCACAAACACTCCAGAACCTAATATTGAACAATATGTCGCTTAGTTAGTCATTTAAATCAAGTTTTTAAGAACAGGAAAATCTCAAAAGTTAACAATGTCCGTACCTATAATGATCAACGGCAATTCTTTGCTGTCTAATGTGCCGTTTTAGTAATCTACAGTGCCTAGATTGTCTCCTAAATAAAAAAAAGTCTCTTAACCACTCAACAAACACAAAAACGAGACAAAAAGCACTCTAACACTTATCGAATTTGTACCAAACGCAGAGCTAAGTAACGATGATGAAAAATAACCAAAAACTAATACTAAAATAAAGCAAAAATCGGCAGCAACAGGGGATTTTCAGCTGAAAAGAAAAAGAAAATAGAGAAAATATGGAGAGGAAATTTGCAGGGAAAATTCAACAGGGAAAAAGAGGAGAATGATTTGGGTTACTCTCAAATCCCTTGTTTTGCTCCCACTAAACCTCAATTGTTGCAATCACTCAGTATCCCAAGCCAACTCAAACACTCCCACGGCATTAGTAGCAAAAATAATACCTTCATTCAGACTCGAACCCAAGACCTCCCTTACTTCCACACTTTATTTAACCACTAGACCAATAAGCCCATTTTTGCAAGCTTTTCCAACCAATTACTTATAAGCCCTATAACCTAAGACAAGGCTTCATACATATAAAAACCAAAATTTTTCTCAAGTTAAGGTTTGAACTCAGGGCCTCTCATACACACCCAGAACACTTAACCATTGAAGCAGATACATAATTATGTCAATTAATCACAAAAGTTGAAACTTAAAATTTGGGGTGTTACAACTCTACCCCCTAAAAGAAAATTTCGTCCTCGAAATTTACCTGATCAGAAAACGTGAAGATACTACTGACGTATCGAATCCTCTGACTCCCAAGTAGACTCCTCAGTGCTATGATTCCACCACAGCACCTTCACTAAAGGGATGGATTTCCTACGCAGAACTTTAACGTCGCAATCCAAAATCTAAACTGGCTCTTTCTCAAAAGCCAGATCTGATCGAACCTCAATTTCCTCCACAGGCACAATGTGTGTGGGATCAGAATAGTAGCGTCTCAACATCGAGACATGGAACACATCATGTATAAGATCCAAATCTAGAGGTAGCTCTAACTGATATGCGACTGGTCCTACTCAATTCAGAATTCGGTACGGTCCAATAAACCAATGACTCAACTTACCCGTGCAACTGAATCTCAACACCTTCTTCCATGGCGAAACCTTAAGAAAAATCATGTCCCCCACAAAATATTCAATGTCTCTCCTCTTCAAATCAGCATAGGACTTCTGTCTATCAGACGCTGATTTCAGTCGATCTTGAATCAAACAGACTTTATCCTTAGTATCTGATATAACTCCGGACCCAGAACACGTCACTCACCTAACTCAGTCCAACATAAGGGAGTGCGACACTTACGATCATACAGTGCCTCGTACAGTGCCATCTGTATACTAGACTGATAGCGGTTATTGTAAGCGAACTCTGTTAACGATAAGTTCTCCTGCCAACTACCTTAGAAATCTATAATGCAACCCCTCAACATGTCCTCCAGTATCTGGATCACCCTCTCTGACTGACCATCTGTCTGAGGATGGAAAGCAGTACTGAAGTCTAATCTCGAACCTAAAGCCTCGTAAAGCTTCTACTAGAACCAAGACGTAAACTGAAGATCCCTATAAAAAATGATCGGAACAAGAACCCCATGAAGTCTCACTATCTTCGAGATGTAAAGCTTAGCCAAATTCTGTAGGGAGAAGTTTGTCCTGACCAGAATGAAATGTACAGTCTTAGTCAATCGATCCACGATAACCCAAACGGAATCCTTCTTAGTGGGTGTTAGAGCTAACCCACTAACGAAGTCCATCGTTACTCGCTTTCATTTCCACATCGGTATCTTAACCGGCTGTAGTAAACCAGAAGGTAACTAATGTCCAGCCTTAACCTACTGACACGTCAAACAACAAGCAACAAAGTTGGTAACCTCACGTTTCAACCCTGGCCACCAATACAACTCTCGCAAGTCTCGGTACATTTTATTTCCAACGGGGTGCATAGCATAAGGGCTACTATGTGCCACTCTCATAATCGACTATCTTCAGTCCTCGTCGTTCGGCACACAGATCCGTCCTCGAAAATACAATACCCAATCATCATTAATCTTAAAATTTAAACTGATCCCACTCTCCACTTGACGGAACCTCAACTCAAGAGACTTATCTCACTTATATTTATCATTGATGTTATCAATCTATGTCGGTCTTACTTGTATCTCGGCCAATAGACTCCTATCATCAAATAAACTAAGCCGAGCGAACATCGCTATCAAGTCAGTCATAGCCCTACAGCTTAACGCATCAGCCACCACATTGGCCTTACCAGGATGATACTCAATACAGCAGTCGTAATCCTTAAGCAGTTTAACCCATCGATGCTGCCTAAGGTTTAAATCCTTATGAGTGAGGAGATACTTGTGGCTCTTATGGTCAGTGTAGATGGTGCACCTCTCACTGTACAGATAGTACCTTTAGATCTTAAGAGCAGAGACTACTGCCGCCAACTCTAAATCGTGCATCAGATAGTTAACCTTATAAGTCTTGAGCTGCCGAGATGCATCAGCAACAACTTTACTGTCTTGCATCAGAACATAACCCAAACCCACATGTGATGCATCATTGAAAACCACAAAATCCTTACCAGATTCAAGTTGAATCAGAACAGGAACCTGACTAACACAGTCTTGAGCTTATCAAAGCTCTCCTGCTGTGCATCAGTCCATACGAAAGGAACTCCCTTACGCAAAAGCTTAGTCAATGGAGTTGCGATCAAGGAGAACCTCTCTATGAACCGTCTATAACATCCTGCTAGCCTTAGAAAACTGCGAACCTCAGACACATTCTTTGGTTGTTTTCAATCCAACACAGCCTCAACCTTAAAAAGGACCATTCTAATCCCCTCTGCAAAAACTACATGTTCTAGAAATGTCACTTTTAGAAGCCAGAATTCACACTTACTGAACTTGGCATACAACTGCTTCTCACGAAGAATCTATAGTACCAATCACAAATGCATATGGAGCTCATCCTCGATCTTAGAAAATACCAAGATGTCGTCGATGAATACTACCACAAACTGATCTAAGTAGGGCTGAAACACTCAATTCATCAAGTCCATAAATGTCGATGGTGCATTAGTCAACCCAAAGGGTATAACTAGGAACTCGTAATATTCATTCTGAGTCCTAAATGTCGTCTTATACACATCGGCCTCCTTTACTCTCAACTGATGGTAGCCTAACCGCAGATTGATCTTTGAAAACACTGAAGCCCCTCTGAACTGATCGAATAAGTCATCTATCCTCAGAAGTGGATACTTATTCTTGATTGTTAATTTATTCAATTGACAGTAATTGATACACATCCTCATTGTACCGTCCTTTTTCTTTACAAACAAAATATGTACTCCCTATGGAGATACACTTGGCTAAATAATCCATGATCCAACAACTCTTGTATTTGAGCCTTAAGTTCAGTCAACTCTTTTGGTGCTATACGACTGGAGCTACACCAAGAATCAACTCGATACAAAATTCTACCTTTCGGTTCGGAGGCAATCCCGAAAGTTCCTTTGGAAATACATCTAGAAAGTCTCTTACAGTTCTGGTATCCTTAACTGAAGAGTCCACAAAATCAAAAATACTGATGTAGGCCAGATATGCCTCACATCCTTTCCTCACTAACTTTTCTGCTGCCAACACAGAAATCACATTAGTTAGATAATCTTGTTGTTCTCCAATTACAACTACTTCGTTATCCTCCACGGTCCTCAGAACCACTATTTTCGTCATACAGTCCATACTCACTCTGTGTTTAACTAACCAGTCCATGCCCAGAATTATGTCGAACTCCCCAAACAGAAGCTCCATCAGATCAGTCAGAAATACCATCTTTTGGACTTTCAACGGAATGTCCTTAAACAATTTACTCACTATAATAGGCTGTCCCAACGGACTTACCACAGTTATCTCACTCGAAGTGCTCTCAGACGGTAACCACAAGGTTTCAAACACGGTACTAGCTATATAAAATTATGTAGAACCTATGTCTATCAATGCAAAGTATGGTACATTAAAAATTAAAAACGTACCCGTGATGACGTCTGGAACATCTCTATCATCACGACGACGAGCAGCGTCAACCAAAACAGGCTGCCTCACCTTAGTCGACCCAGTACCTCTGCCCTGTGTTCTCTACCCTCGGCCCACGCCATTACCACCCCTCGCTTGTCCTCAGCCCCTAAGTAGCTGCTGAACCACTCTCGGTGGCTATACAGTCCTATTAACCGGAGCTTGCATCTGATTAGCTCTCAATGAGCAGTTTTTAACTTGATGCTCAGTAGACTCACATCTAAGACAAGCCCCAGTAGTCCTCCAACACTTACCCGGAAGACGCCTATTACAGAGCTAGTAGATCTCCACCCTCATCGGTGCAGTAGTAGGCCCAACTCTCACGGGCTCATCAGACTTGACCTTTTTCCTATGCCTCATCCCAGTATTCGAAGGCTCAGCATCTTTCTTAGCCTTTCTTCTGTCTCGATTTTAGTGCTCAGCCCGCTTACCCTCATCAGCAATCTTAGCTTTCTCTGAGGAACTATCAAAACCTGAAGCCTATCTTGAAGACTATCCTCAAACCAGACACAACACTCATACTCAGTTGCCACCATGCCTCGCGCCTAGCGGCTCAACCTCAGAAATTCAACCTCATACTCGGCCAGTGAACGATCTCTCTGAGTGAAATTCAGGAACTCACGTCGTCTCGCATCAATATAATTGGCTCCCACATACTTACTCTGAAAGCCGTCTTAAACAGATTCCATGTCAGTTTAACGGGCTGAGTGCCCTCCTTAACTGTCAACCACCACTGATACGTTTCATCGCGAAGCAGAGATATAGCCCCCTTAAGGTTTTGCTCAGCAATGAAATCCAAATCATCCATAATGCGTTCTGTGGCCTCCATCCAGTACTTGGCCATGGTAGGAGCAACTCCAGCGATGCCCCTAAATACCATAGCCCCATTGGACCGGAATCATTCTGTAATTGACCCACGGTCTCCAGAACTAGTGTTGGGCCCAGTGACCCTCTCTAAAATTTGTAACATAGCTTGGGACAGTGCGTCGTCCCCAACCGCACGATTATGAAACCTAGTCCTAGACCTAGTCTCAGTAACAGGGGATATCAGCGTCTCGCTAGTATCCAAATTTAGAATCGTATCAGATGCGAAAGATTTAGCTCGACCCCTCTACGGCCCCTACCACGGCCTCTATTACCCCGTCCATGAGTACCACGCGCGCTCATCGTATTTTTAGATTAATCTGTATTAACAATTTTATGCAAATCAGTTTACAGTTTTGATAATTATTAACAAATATTTTATACAGTAAAGTTATCAAAATATTCATAGTTTGTTGTTGAAAGGTCACAGTTTGCTACAGTTTTCAGTTTACACTACATAGAGTATTTTAGTAAGGTTTACTACCTATAGTAGTTTCATAGCATGTTAACAATAATTTCAGACAGATCCAAGCAGAATTTTAAGATATTCTAAGTATGCTATCATATAATTCTAAATAGAGATTTAGAAACTTATAGGATCGGCACCGGAGACTCGATGTACCACTTATTTATCAAAAACATTTCAAAACATTTTACAAATCATCATTCATTATTTTTTTAAATAATTTTTTTTACCGCTCAAATCTACAGCTGAGTTTTTGCAAACCTGGCTCTGATACCATTAAATGTAACACCTCAAACTTGGCCTAGACTTTATGGCTGAATCTAGCGATGCCATATGAGACTTTTTGGAAAAATCTTTTTGCTACGTGAAAACCGTTCCAGTTATTATCTTTAATTTAGCTAGAGTCATATTTCAAATCACGAAAACTTTCAAAACTAATTTAATTTACAAAAAACCTTAGTTATTTCGAAAAAACTATTCTCTAGGGTTGCAGTTCTAAAATTCGAATTCACAGTTCAAATCCCAAATCAAAATCGAAATTTTAAGTCCAAGATTACGTCCAGAATTCCAAAAATAATTAAGAAGGAACGCAATAAAATGTTTAAACTATAAATCCCATAAGAGGAAAGCTGGGGTCACCATCGAGTCCTCCGCTGCACTAATCCAACTACTGCTGAGGATTACCTAGACAGATAAAGCAGAAAAGGGTGAGTTTCACAACTCAGTGTGTACATCCCTACAGTTCAACATGCATACAGATAGATATTAGAAAATAGTCATACTTCAGGCCTGAGCCCTTTATAGAATCGGTGTGAGCTTTAGCCTACTTAAAAACAAAATCAGATGCATATATATATAGTTGGGCCTTAGCCCACGAAGTCAGATATAACATACAACAGATCAGATATACAAAAAAAATATGCCAACCAACCCTGCACACCAACTTCGTCCGACCCAACACATTATGTGGGGATAAAATCGACCCACTCATCCCTACACACTAAATATGAGGATAATATCGACCCATCCAACCCTACACACCATAAGGTACCGCAATGCAGCACTCGTCATAAATATGCAGCTTAGCTGCCAGACAACAGGCTTATGAAGCCTTTTAGATACTTCCTTCACTTCATCAAACCTACCCCAATGCAATGCAGCATACAAACATGGTATACTAATAAACAGATTAACAGACATATACCCATATACAGAACAGAACATATATACATGCTAACTAGCACATGCGTTAATCATACATCACATAATCAAATCAGATCTATAGAAATTAGAGGTCTAAGTAGCGCTTACCAACCCTATAACCGGTCACAGTCGACGTGGGTGACCCGTGCAACCTTATAGAACGTTTCAGAAAAATAGGCTCACACGCCTATGTGACATGCTTGTGTGGGCCCACACGGCCTAAATCAACCTTAGCCGTGTGGATCATACAGCTGGGCCCAAATTTCTACACGCCCGTGTGGTTCACTTGTGTAGGCCCACAAGCCCGTGTGGCGCACACGACCCAATTAGTCAAGCCTGTGTCTCGCACACAGCCTTGCCGGTCATCACACGGTAGTGCCGTGCGCCCGTGTCGCATGCGCACGACCTGATTCGTCGACCACACGGCCATGTATCGCCACATGACCTACCACACGGGCAGTCCACACACCCATGTGGCGTCGATAGTTTACTTTTCGAATTTTGTCGAATCTCGTTTTCTATGTAATCAGAGTACACACCTGGTATCGATTCAAAGCTAACGCAACAACGAACACTTCAGAACCCAATATCGAATAACACATCCCTTAGTTAGTCACTTAAACCAAGTTTTTAAGAACGGGCAAATTCTAAAAGTTAATAATGTCCATACCTCTAATGATCAATGGCAGTTCCTTGCTTTCTAAAGTGTCATTTTAGCAATCCACAGGGCCTAAATTGTCTCCTAAATAGAAAAAAGTCTCTTAACCATTCAAAAAACACAAAAATAAGACAAAAAGCACCCCAACACTTACTGAATTCGTGCCAAACGCAGAGATAAGTAACGATGACAAAAAAAGACCAAAAACTAATATTAAAATAAAGTAAAAATCAGCAGCAACAGGGGATTTTGGTTGGAAAGAAAATGAAAATAGAGAAAAAATAGACAGGGGAAATTTGTAGGGAAAATTCGGCAGGGAGAGAGAGTGGAATGATTTGGGTTACTCCCAAATCCCTTGTTTTGCTCCTACCAAACATCAGTTGTTGCAAACACTCAGTATCCCAAGCCAACTCAAACACTCTCACGGCATTAGTAGCAAAAATAATGCCTTCATTCAGACTCGAACTTAAGACCCCCCTCATATCCACACTCTACTTAACCACTAGACCAGCAAGCTCATTTTTGCAAGCTTTTCCAACCATTTACTTATAAGCTCTATAACCTAAGACAATGCTTCATACATATAAAAACCAATTTTTTTCCCAAGCTAAAGTTTGAACTCAGGGCCTCTCTCACACACCCAGAATACTTAACCACTAAAGTAGATACACAATTATGCCAATTAATCACAAAAGCTGAAATATAAAATTTGGAGCTTTACACAACTAGCTTATACTTACCAGATTATCTTTCAAACCTTCCACCAACAGTACATTCTTCAGCCTAGGCAAACCAGGAGCATCGAGAGTACCTTTCTAAAGAATATTGTCTTTCTTCCTATCACCAAAAGCAGCTCAACCATTTGGGCATTCTTCAAAATCAATACGAAAGTTTTGATTCCCAGTCATGTGTCTGGAACACAATACTAAACATCTTCATGAGAAATCTTTAAAGATCTATGAGCTACAAGCAAACACTATGGTTACTTCTTCCTCCAAACCTGTTTATGCTTTTTTAGATTTGAGTGGCTGTGTGCAGTGGGCACTTCAGCTAGCACTAAACGTTTCCACCTCAAATCTTGATTATCAGTAATGGAAAATGATTCTGGAATAAATATGTACCTTATTCTCACTCTTGATTATCATATCCTTGGTTAAACTGTCACCTATTTTACCTTGTTTGGATCATTTCACAAACACTGCAAGACTTTCCATTATTGGTTTCCTTTTGTCAACAAGTCCTAGTCCTTTCCTTCCTAGATCCCTTCTACCAATGACAAGTATTTCATTGAGTTTTCTGCTCTTGCTACTCCTAGTATTGAACTTCTCTAGAGCCAATTTAGTTTTAGCCAACTCCTTTTTAGTGTTAACAAGATTGTCCAACTTTTTTGTCAATAAAGACTCCTTAGCCTCAACTTGTTTGATCAACTTTCCATTTTGTTCTTTCAATTGAGCATTTTTTTGTCCAATTTCAAATTCAACTCATATATATGTAACACCTTATACCTAGTCCAATCGTTGAACTTGAGCTACAGGATGCTACCACAGAAAACTGAAACATTCACAAACAAATTAGTCAATAACATTCAATAAATTTATATATACAAACTGAGTTCAGGTTAAGCATACATTATAATCAAAACTGAGTCCCAATCGGGATTATGAAAGCCATTAAACAAGCTTAGAACTAAATCGGGATCATTTTAAAACTTTTACAAAAAGATAGGAAAAATAGTAAAACTGGGGTCACACAACCGTGTAATATGGTTGAGGTCGTGTAGTGCTATCACACAGCCGCGTCCCCAAGGCATGTAGCTCTTTATTGTCGTGTAATCCAAGGTCACACGACCGTATCACTAGCCTGTGTAACATACTGTAACCATGTGAATCACCCTGCACTTAAATTAAACAGACTACACAGTTGTGCCTGCACTCGTGTATGGCACACGGCAATGTAGCAGGTCATGTCACAGATTGTGTGTACCTAAAGTGCCTTCCATAACAAGCAAATATAACCTAGGTTCTTTTAAGCCTCAAGTCATGCAATAGACCCTTGGTTAACCTATTAAAAGACACGAAAATATACCAAATTACAACATAATTCATTCAATCTGAGTGCCTAACCAATATGCCACATTTGGCACCATAATTCAACCATTAAATAACAACTATTCCTTACAATTCATGTTGTAATAGCCCGATTTTCAGTGGTGTCAAAAACAGTGGTTTGAGGCCACCAAATCCGGTGAGTAAGCTCATAAATTTTATTATTTAATATTTACGAGTTAAATATGGTTTTAAAAAATATTTTTGAATTGGTAATTTATGTTTTATAATGAATTATTAGGTTCGAGTAGTAAAATCCTAGGATCAAGTGGTTTTAGAAAGTGAGGAATTGGGACTTCGTTTCTATAAATCGAGCTGTAAATATTTTTATAAATATTTACGAAGTGGCATTAAGGTGGTATTAAAGTTTCATTGAAAAATTTTAACTTTTCGATATTTAATTAATTAAAAAGGATTAAATTGTAACAGATGTAAAATTTAATCATTATTTGATTAAATGGGTAATTTTTAAAGGAAAAGAGACTTAAATGGTACTTAAACTATGGTCAAAGTTTCCAAGCGGTGGTGTTATGATTGATTCCACTAGCTTTTGGATTAGTTGTTCTTTTAGTCCTAATAAGTTTGGGATTAAATTTTAAATGAGTTTATTTAGTTAGAATTTAATTAAATTGAAGGATCAATTATGAAATTAAACCTTCCTTTGACGGTAATTGTGCCATATATTTATGTGATGGACAAAAGTGGGCATAGATTTGGTGTTTTAAATTAATTATTAACCAAGGGTAATATGGTAATTTGATGGATTAAATTAAATTAATATAAAAACATAAGAAAAAAAAAGGTGGGGTTATCATCTTCTTCCCCAATTACAACCGAAAGCTTCCATGAAAATAGAAGCTAGGGTTTGGCCAAGCTTTAAAATCTAATCGGTAAGTGATTTTTGTCCCGTTTTTAATAATTTTTATGTTTTTGAGATCGTTGCAATTAGATTTAGCTATCTTGTACCTTTGATTTTGAAACTATTAAAGATTTTGAAATTTTCCATTAATGAACCTTGTGATTTTTTATATTAATTGTTATTTAAAAGTATTTTATTAAGTTATTTTTGATGAATTTTCTGATTAGGGACTAAATTGTTGAAATAGTATAAATACAATGGTATGTTGTGAAATTATTGCAAACATGGGTTCTATATAATGCCGTGAATATTCAGCTAGCTTGGATTTGTATTAAAAATGGTAAATTTGCATGTTTTGGGTTCAAGGACTAAATTGAATAAAAGTAAAACTTTAGAGGCAATTTTGTAAAAATGTTAAAAAACCAAATTACCTTAAATGAATTATTTTATTTTCCAAATTAATATATTGAATGAAATTATTAATTTAGATTAAGATCGAATGGAAAATCGAGGAAAATGGATAATTACCAAAATGCCCCTAAATTTTGGTATTTTTGTAATTTAGCCAGGTAAGTTCGTATGAACTGTGTTCTGTATAATTTTGATTGAAGTGAGTGTTAATAGGCGATTATATTGTGATGAAATTAATAAATATATGTTAGCATGCAAGTTGTCGTGTTATGAAACGACGTAAATTCAATAACGTACGATGATTATCGAGTCCCGTTTGAACCTTAGAAATTCGAAGGATACAAATGACATGTCATTAAGGTTCCCAATTTGGTTGTAATCCCGCATCTGTTGCGGACACATCACAGTTCTCTTGAGCTTCCCGATATTTGGCTTGCAAGAGCTTCCCGATATACGGCTTGAATGAGCTTCCTGTTTACATGCTTGTATAAGCATACAAGTACGTGAATTGATGGATTATAGATTTCTACACTTCGTGTGTACTACCCGTGTATCCAATGATATTCTAATGGTTCGATGGGCAATATTCTGTTACGAGACGATATGAGTTCGATACGAACTAATACTTGTATATACATGAAATATATATTAATATATTGAAATGGATGATTTATGTATATGAAAAAACGGAAAGAGAATGATATGTATTATGACATGTAAATGTGTAAATATCCTTGATATGTTGATACATGAAAATTATGTTAGTTAAGATGAGTAATAAACTCAAGTGTGACATGTTGAGAAAATAAGTTTATCAATGTTGAATTTATATGAAATATATTCAAGTACACTAATAAGTGTTGTTGTTTGATGCTTAGGCAAGTGCCAAGCTATTGGTTGAATGGTAATATCTTTATTTATGTGATGCATTGAAAGGGTAAGTACTCAAATGAAAATATGCTAGTGCTCATGAAAGAGTGGTAAGGTTTAAGTTAAACAATTTCTTATGAAATGACTTATCATATGATTAATTTGAAAAAGGCTATGTTTAAATGCACTAACTTGTGGCTATGGTTGAATGATATGTTTATGATTGGTGTGTTATGCATATGGAATGAGTGTGGAAAGTAAAGAAATGAAAATGAAAATAAAGAAATTTGAAAAAGTTAAAGTTGTTTAAAATTCTACTATGCTAGGAATAATATGTATAAGTGATGTCATGGATTTATTCACCTTGTGAATTGTTGAATATAACTTCACGAGTATTGCGGTATCAATATTGGATTATTCTTGATGTGTATAAATTTCATATTTGAAATGAATTAATATGATTAAAGTTTATACGAGCTTACTAAACATTTATTGCTTACGTAGTTGTTTTCCTTTACTTTTCAAATTATCGGAAACTCAATTGAGTTGGAAGCTTGTCAGAGTTATATCACACTATCTATCGGTTCTATCAGTACTTTTGAATGTTTTTATTTTGGTTATAATGGCATGTATAGGTTATTTTTGGCTAACTGTTGGCCTATATGTGTTTTGTTGAGTTTAGCCACTCATTTGGCTTATGTTTTGGTATTTTGATATGTGCATAATTTGCCATGAAATGTTTATGAGTGGAATGATTTGTGGTTGAATGATGAAAGGTAAAATAGTAGTTGAAAATGCATATAAGCTACGTTTTATAAGTTGGTGTGATTTGGTACTATGCTATAATAAGTGTATATGTATTTGTTGCTATTGAATAAGTGGGACAATTGGTACCAAATGGTAAGTTTTAGTAAATAATTTACATGTTGTGTATTAATGCAATTAGACATAAAAGTTGGTTGATTACTTGGTTACATGGATTATATGGTTAAACATATTTGTATTTTTCATTTAAGGTGCCTAAGGGTATATTGGTTGTATGTGAATATACTATATGTTTAAGGATTGCTTTTACTTGTTTTGGATGTCATAATATGACTTGTTTATATGCGCAATATTAACTGAAGGTACATGGCTTGTTGTGTGAGAAAAATAGCTTATAAAATAGCCTATTTTCATCCACACGAATAGAGACACAGACGTGTGTCTCATCCATATGTGACACACGGGCGTGTGTCTCAGCTATGTGTGACACTGATGGGCGTTGAAACTACCTAAAGTAATTTCTAAAAAAACAACTCTAAATTGTAGTAAAGAGTGGTAGTAGGGTCAAGTCCACAGGGATTAGATATTGCAATCAACTTCTGCGTTCACTTATGAACATAATATTCATTGTGTCAAGCGTCGTGTCAAGAGTCATGCCCACGACTCCAAACGTACTTGCAACAAAATAAACAACTAAATCGGGAGAGTTTGAGAATGTTTAAGAAAGTAAATAATCTAATCAGCTTAAATAAACGATTGACTACTATTGAAAATAAATGTAAACTGGAAATAAATTCAAACTTGTTTAAACTGATAAAATAAGCCTTAGCCTTAGACTCGATAAATTTCATATCAAGAATCGATTCTTAAAAATTAATCTTCTCTTCCAAATGATAAGCTGGTTATAGTAGTTAAGAAAGTCCTAACCACCAATCCTTCCTTTCGTAGCTGGTTCCAGTATGACCTGCAAACCAACCCTTACCAATTATCTAACCGAGATGCACGTGTTCCCGACTCAAGATTCCAGCAGCCTTGCATTCTGAAGAACCCAACTCGAATCAACGACCTCAACCGCATGGGTAGTTTAAACTTGATCTCTTCTTCCTTATTTGTTCTCGGAAATTCGAATACAGCACGGCTGACTCAAATCTCCAACTGTCAATAAACATGACTCCGACCCAACGTGCACTTTAACTTGAAATTGAATTTAATTTTAAAGGACGATTGGTCTATCCCGATACTTAAGAAAAAATAAATATTGATTGGACGAGTTTCTAGCATAAATTCGTATCTCACGATTCCCAACCAGAAAGAACATCGGCCTAAGGCTAAAATGAAATTTAGTTAAACATGAAATTATTCATGCTTTGTATGCTTTGAAAGGTAGGTTGATGATAATGGAGGAAATTGGGGAATGAAAGGTCTTGGAAGGCAATTAGGTCAATTTTATAAAATCAAGCAAATGCAAATAAAAATGGCAGTAAGCTTACGTCAATAGGAAAGAAAAAAGAAATTAATTCTATTCCAAATTGAAGTAGGAATAAGAATTAATGGATGTCTTTTCAAAGAACACTAAAACTC
This sequence comes from Gossypium arboreum, assembly GCF_025698485.1. NCBI lineage: Eukaryota > Viridiplantae > Streptophyta > Magnoliopsida > Malvales > Malvaceae > Gossypium > Gossypium arboreum. The sequence continues at coordinate 138,318,719 of NC_069075.1, forward strand.
TATTTATATATATAAAATTTACTATTTTTAGCCTTAACTAATTTAATATAAAATCAAAAATAAAATAAATAAATAAAAATAAAATAGAATTGTCTATTTTGGCTTTTTACAAAGTCAAAAATTCTAATGAGTCATTAGCTTTCTCCATATTTTTTATTCAGCCTCATTTTGTTGGTTTGGTTTTAATTTGGTCCTTTTTTGCTCGTTTTTGTCTCTTAGCATCCCCGTTGCATGCCTAATAAGATTAAAACATAAAAAGTAATAATCAGCAGGGATCAAGTTAGAAATATAACGAATTAAACACAAAATAACATGCAAATTAATATGTTATCAAATCCCCCTACTTAACTCATACTTGTCCTCAAACATATTGTTCTTTCAAACACTAGAAATTATTCTACAATTTATAACAAATTGAGCCTCTTTTCCATTTTCATAATCAACGCAAACAACATAGGCAAAAATAAACAAATGCTCAGAATATATAGTTTAATCAACAAGTGTCATAAAATTGAAATATGTGAACTAAATAATTTCACTAAATTGAGTTTGAATCCAAAATTTGCAAGGCATTTTTAATTAAAAAAAATTAGACATGTTTAAAACTTTTTACGCGAACTAGGATGACAACCCAAGCACCCTATTCCGGTTACTCAGTTTAAACAGTCTTTTTTTTTTTGAAGGCTTGGTTAGCAGAATGTTTGCAAGTTATTGACTTGTCACTCGAAGTTCTTTACGTGAGATAAAATGACAACCCGAGCACCTTATCCCAGTTACTCAATTCAGTCACGTTTTCGAAACTTTCACTCATAACTTGAGCCATTATTTATTTGTTCATTTTATTTATTTACTTATGTACAAGCAAATTATTTATGTACAAGCAAACATTTTTTCAAACAACCAATTTATATGAAAAGTCTAGTTACATATATCAACCTTAAAACACAAATGTCGACTAATTTAGATACTTTGAACACTTTAATTCAAAAATTGCCCAATTGTCCAAATTGACTAAGTAATGAGATTAGAGGCTCAATGTCGAAATAAACTATCGAATAAATCTAGCATAAGATTGAACATATGCAAAAGAAAAACATGCAGCAAAAATCAATCAATCATCCGTGCATACTTACAATTTTCGATCCTCCCTACTTACTCTATGCTTGTCCTCAAGCATGTTTTATATGCAATAAAGTTCAAACTCAAAAAACAAGCAAAGAGAAAGGTTAAGAATACTCTCCATGTGTTTCTAACGATGTTGCCGGTGTTGGGAAATAATTGTCAGCATTTAGCACGGCGTGCCCACACCATCATCATTATCTGACTTTTGGAAAAATTCATAACCTCCATTACGTTCTTGAAAACAGCAAATTCACTTGACTAAATAAAAATTTATTTACTTACAACCTAAATATTACTAAAACTCAAAATTAAATAAATGAAAATAATTTTGGGTTGCCTCCCAAAAAGCGCTTTTGTTTAACGTCGTTAGCTTGACACCATAAATGTTATCTGTTTGGCTCATTGAGAATTAATTTTTCCACCTCATGTACTTGGATGTTCTTGTAGAAAAGTTTCGACCTTTGCCCACTATCCTTGAAGCCCTTCCCGAATTCCCCTATTATTAGTGGATTAAGGTGTCTTTGAGCTTCTCCATTCAAGTTTGCATTATTTTCTGTCGGAATCCTTGTATGTTCTGAAAATGGTTTCAAATCTAATTTTGAGGCTTTTATGACAACTTTACGAATTGGTTTTTGGATCATCGATAATTCCTCTTGCTTAACATCGAGATCTATATTCCTGCAAGGTACAGTTTGTAGGTTATCATTGGGATGTCCCATATCCTCATAAACACTAAACATAACCACTTCACTGTCAAATTCCATGGTGAGTGTTCTATTCCAAACATCAATTTTCGTTTGTACGGTACTCAAGAATGGTGTCCCAAGAAGTATCTCAGACGAATTGGCCAAGTTGTCATCCTCCATGTCGATAATCTAGAAGTTTGCAGGAAATATTAACTCGTTTACCTTAACAATAATGTCCTTCAACACTCCTTCCGGATGCACTACAGATCTATCTGCAAGCTAAATAATTACACTTGTTTCCTTCAAATGAGCCGCATTAAGTAGTTTATAAATTGACAAATGCATAACATTAATTGATGCGCCTAAGTCACACATGGCTTTTTTAATACTGACACTACCTAGTTTGCAAGTAATGGAAAACATACATTGGTCCTTACATTTGGGTGGTATTTTTTTTTTGTAGATCGGCAGATACATTTTTTCCGACACTTATCTTTTCATTGCTTAGAAGTTTCCTTTTACTCGTGCATAACTCTTTTAGGAGTTTTGCGTATCGTGGGATCTACTTAATCATATCGAGAAGAGGTATGTTGATTTCCACCTTTTTAAAGGTGTCGAGGATCTCCTTCTTGTCTTGCTCCTTCTAGCATTGGACAAGTCTTCCAGGAAACAGAGGTGGTACTGCAAATAATTTTTATGGTGCTGACTCTACTGGAGACTCTATGTCAAGTTTCTTCTCATCTTGACCAGCGTTGTGGGCACGACTCGTACCAGGTACGGGCTCCAAAACCTTCCCACTCCTTAACATCATAGCACTTACACTGTGTCTTGGATTAGGCTCAGTTTGGGACTGCAGCTTACCTTGGGACTCCAAATGGCTAACTGTGAGTGCAAGCTTACTCACTTGCTCATCTAACTCTTGCAAATGCATTTCAGTTTTTAGCTAAAACTTCCCAGTACTATTGACAAGCCTTTCCATTATGGCTTCCAAAGATGACTTTGGGGGCGATAATTGTTAATTCAGAGGCAGCATTTATTGGTAAGGTTGATTGAACTGAGGATTTGACCCATAACTTAGATTTGGGTGATCTTTCTGCCCCACATTATACGAATTTGAGTAGGGGTCATACCGCCTTTGGGGCGGTCCTAGAAAGTTCCTGAAATAATTCGCTTGTTTTATCAAATCCTCATGTAGAATCAGACAGGAATGCATCTGATGATCTGGCTTAGTGCAAATTCCGCACAACCGTTCTGGGCTCGTTTTATCTGTAAGCAAAGTTTGAAAAATGTTAGTCAGCTTATCAATTTTGTCTTCTAGAGATAGAGAACTTAACCCCTGAGCCCGTCTCATGGGTTCTGTGGCCCGTCGAAATTGTTGAGAGTTAACAGCTATGGTTGAACCCCTCCCACTTGCAACATGTATCATTTTCATTTCCATCGGGAGCAATCCCTTATAAAATACTGCAAGAGTGACAGTTTAGTCAATCCATGATATGGGCAACTTGAACACAATTTTTTGTATCGCTCTCAGTAATCGTAGAGCTATTCAGTCTCTTTCTGACGAATTCCCACAATGTCTCTCCTAAGTTCAGCCACTCAAGCAGTACGGAAAAACCTGTCAAAAAACAAACGAGACATGTCAGACCATGTATTGACAGAACCCGGAGGCAAATAAAATAGCCACTCTCTAGCAAAGTCGACTTGTAAGAAAGGAAAAGCACGAAGTTTGATTTGGTCTTCGGTAACTCCCTAAGGCTTACACCATATGGAATTCCTTAAGGTAAGTGTACATGTTTTCATTTTGTAGTCCACGGAAGGTGGGTAGTAAATGAATCAAACCAGATTTTAACTCGAATAACGTTCCTCCTGCCGGATAGGTTATACATAAAGGTTGTTGTTCATCCGGAGCTGCCGCAAGCTGGCGTATCGTCTGCTCAGCCATCTCATTTGGTTCGTCAAACAAGAAAATATCTTCGGTGTATGATATTGTTTCGAATCTAAAATTTGGTCGTTTAATACGTCATATAGCTTCTCTTCATAGTTGTCAGGCCAATTTCTCAATTTTTGGTTCAAGCTCTAGAGTTCTCGGTTCTGATCTGGTCATAAGGTAAACAAACAAAAATTAGAATAATATCTTCAATCCCCGGCAATGGTGCCAAAATTTGATGGGCATTGAAACTATTAAAAATAATTCCTACAAAAATAACTCTAAATTGTAGTAAAGAGTAGTAGTAGGGTAAAGTCCACATGGATTGGATATCATAATCAACTTTTGTGTTCACTTATGAACAAAATATTCGTCGCGTCAAGTATCGTGTTAAGAGTCGTGCCCATAACTCCAAACGTACTTGCAACAAAAATAAACAATTAAATCGGGGAAATTTGAGAATGTTTTAGAAAGTAAATAATCTAATCAGCTTAAATAAACGATTGACTACTATTAAAAATAAATGTAAACTGGAAATAAATTCATACTTGTGGAAACTGATAAAATAAGTCTTAGCCTTAGACTCAGTAAATTTCGTATCTAGAATCGATCCTTAAAAATTAATCTTCTCCTCCAAACGAAGCTGGTTATAGCAGTTAAGAACGTCCTAACCACCAATTCTTCCTCTCGTAGCTGGTTTTTGTACAACCTGTAAACCAACCCTTACTGATTATCTAATCGAGATACACGTGTTCCCGACTCAAGATTCTGGCAGCCTTTTGTTTTGAAGAACCCAACTAGAATCAACGGCCTCAATCGCGTGGGTCGTTTAAACCCGATCACTTCTTCCTTGATTTGTTCTCAAAAATTCGAATAGAGTACGGCCGACTCGAATCTCCAACTATTAGCAAACATGACTCCAACCCAACGTACACTTTGACTTGAAATCGAATTTAACTTTAAGGGATGATTAGTCGATCCTGATATTTACGAAAAAAATGAATATCGATTGGACGAATTTTTAGCATGAATTCATATCTCACGATTCCCAACTAGAAAGAACACCGGCCTAAGGTTAAGATGAAATTTAGTTAAACATGAAATTATTCATGCTTTGTATGCTTTGAAAGGTAGGTTGATGATAATGGAGGAAATTAGGGAATAAAAGGTCTTGGAAGGCAATTAGCCCAATTTTATAAAAGCAAGCAAATGCAAATAAAAATGGCAGTAATCTTATGCCAATAGGAAAGAAAAGAAAAATTAATTCTATTCCAAATTGAAGTAGGAATACAGAATTAATGGATGCCTTTCCAAAGAACACTAAGGCTCTATTTATATACAAAAAATTTACTATTTTTGGCCTTAACTAATGTAATATAAAATAATAAATAAATAAAAATAAAATAGAATTTTCTATTTTTGGCTTTTTTACAAAGTCAAAAATTCTAATGAGTCCTTGGCTTTCTCCATATTTTTGATCCGACCTCATTTTGTTGATTTTGTCTCTTAGCGTCTCAATTGCATCATTGACAAGATTAAAACATAAAGGTGCTAATCAGTAGGTATCAAGTCAGAAATATACTAAGTTAAACACAAAATAACATGCAAATTAATATGTTATCAGACACATAGCCATGTGACACGGTCGTGTGTCCTCTATATCTTTTAATTTGCACAAGTTAGTATGCTCAAATTGTTCACAAGGCCTAGTACACGGGCATGTAGTTTGGCCGTATGACCTAAGTCAATATACTGACACGGCCTAGCACACAGGCGTGTGGCTTGGCCTTTTGTCCCAAGTTAGTATATTCACACGAGCATAGACATGAGCTGGGACACAGCCATATGTCCCTATTTTGAATGCCTACGCGGCCTGAGACACAGGCGTGTCTCCTAATAGTGTGAGTCACACGGCCTGGCCACATGGCCATGTGTCCCTGCAACTTTGGAAAATTTCAATATTTTTCGACAAATTCTTTGAGTACCCGATTTAGTCCTTGTTTCTAATGTGTATTTTGATCCCCGAAGGCTCGTATAAAGGACAATTGTTTAATTATGATTAGTTTCTGACATGTATATTATATGATGTGAAATATTTGAAATTTCTGTCTATTTGTTCTATAAACTCCAGTAATGCTCTGTAAACCTGTTCCAGCGATGGACTCAAGTTAGGAGTGTTACACATGCCAAGTTGTTCATACCTAAACATACACGTGCAACCATCATTTCTATAACTAAGATATCAATAGGCAAAGTTCATCAAATGGTCTAAAACTTAAGTACCTATTTCATCAAGCAAAACATATCATATTTACCAATGCATTTAACCATTTCAAACCATAATTCAATCACACCAAATATAACATTTGCCTAACACAACTAAAGTTCTTCGTTATTATCATCAATCTACTAAGTATAAATTTGGTACAAATCACTTAACATCACAAGGTTACATATATAAGTTTATACAAAACCAACATGCCAAAACATGATTACTATTTGCAAAGACTATCCATCTTATATACATACTGGAAGTGACCAATTTCAAAACATCAAAAGTCTACCAAAACAAAAGACAGTAGATGTGAGCTTCTCGCCAATCTGGTCGACAAGTTTTAGACGTCCAAATCTACAAAAAAGTAATAACACGAGTAAGTATATAAAATACTTGATAAGTTCGTACAATTAAACATTTACTTACCTTAATCATTTAACACATACACAATTCATTTTGTATATCAAATTTACCTATCAAAATTTAAACAACATCAACTTATAAGATTTTAAGCTCAATCATATATATACCCTCAAATGTTCTTATTTTCTTTTCAATTTAACTTGAATCTCATAACCAAAACATATTCCTTACTTAGCCAACCTTAAATAGCATATCTCTAAAACTTCATTCACAATTCTACCCGATGAAACTTTGTAAAAGAACTCTATACACAAGTGAAAATAATAGTGCCCGATTATCCATTAGGTTGAACCTACACGATAAATAGTCTAGCCAGGGCTTAATATTCATGTATTCTTGATTCCGCAACATATCCAAGAACTTTGAACCTTGGCAAAAATTCATAACCTCATATACAAGACTTTTACTAATTTCACCAGGATTTATCTCACATTATACACAATTCCAATTCACCAACAACCAATATTGACACATTAAATATAACACATTAGCATAAGCAATTTAAATTACATCATATGAACTTACCTGATTTCACAGTAGCGGTTTAGCTGATAAGGACTAGTCTACAAGTTTCTCTTTTCCTTGTACATCCTCCGGTTGTTGTAATTTCATTTATACAACAATTCTCTAAGTTTTGCATTTATTTCAATTTAGTCCATAAAATCGAAAATGTTATAATTTACACATTTAAGCTTCGATTTCGAAATTGATCTCAATTTCATCCTCCAAAAGTCCAATAGAACACAAAAATTCAGAATATTCATACACATTTTGAACTTATTACATTTTAGTCCCTAAGTTTAAAATTAACAACTTTTACTTTACCAACTAATCCATTTACATATCTAAGCTTCAAACCTAACCAAATAGCCATAAAAGCTTCAAGAAAACATCAATAACAACTTAAAAAAACTTTAACAGTCTCGTGAAATAGTCCTCGGGTTAGCTAAATCAAGCTCTCGGGATTTTAAAAATATAAAAATTACAAGAAACAGACTAGAGTTGACTTACCAATCAAGGATAAAAAGTTTGAAACCAAGCCCTAGCTCCCCCTTTTGTCTTGTGAGAAGAAGATGAACCAAAAATAAAAACGAAAATATTTTTAGCTTTTGTTTTTCTTACTTTAACTATTATGCATTATAATAATATTTTATATTATAAAATAAATCACATTTTAACTAAATAAACATGTAACAACCCATTTTCAGTGAAATCGGAACAGTGGTTTTGGGACCATAAATCCGAGCCGGAAAGAATATTTATTTTTATATTTTTGCATGGTCTACATTATGATAGTAATGTCATAAGAAAATTCTTATAAGAAAAATTAATGGATGATAAATAATTAATAAGAAATAAAAATCATTATAGATCATCTTCTTCCCCAAATATTCCATGGAAACCCTAACAAAGAGAAAACAAGCTTTCTTGGCATAATTAGATCCAAACAACATAAATTCAAGGCTAAATTGAGAAAAAAAAAGTTTTGGATTAGTAGATTTTCTTATACAAACTGTTATCAAGGTAAGTTCGTGTAACTTAATTTCGCATATTAATATGTTTTAATTGAATGTTGTATTTGATTTGAATGTGGTATATGTTTATGTAATATATATAATGTTATAAATACATGAAATGGTTACATGATTGCAAAAGTCATTAAATTGTAAATTCTGTTGGAATAATGAAAATCGATAGATACATGTGATTTCCTGTACATGAAATGGTTACATGATTGCAAAATTCATTAAATTGTAAATTCTGTTGGAATAATGAAAATCGATAGATACATGTGATTTCCTGTACATGAAATATGATTCTACATATATTGTAGATGGGATTTAGCTCGGACGAGTAATCCTGATATAACTCTCGAGCATCTTGATATATATATATAGTTCCTGCGAGCATCCTGATCGGTAATGATCTTGCATTTGTTGCACATTACCGCAGCTCTTTGCGAGCATCCTGATATACGATCGGTTGTGATCCTGCATATAATATGAACACAAACGCAGCTCTTCAAGAACGTCCTATTAAGCTCGCTTAAACTCTCTGTTACCTTATCCGAAGCTCCCTAATATTATCTCTTCGGAGATATCTGAAAGGCTCTATGAGCTTCCTGAGTAAAAACTCTTATGAGTTTCCTGATTAGCTAGGATAAGTGTCCTATTACATGATTACATGGCTCGTTTGAGCATCCTGATATGTGGCTTGAGAGTATGTTCCCTGAATAAGAATTGACGGTTTATAGATATGTACACCTTGAGTGTACTATTTGAGTATCGATCAATATTTCAATAATTCAACGAATAACACTATTGACATGAGAAAAATGATGAGATAAATAGAAATATGCTTTGAATGCTTTTGAATTGTTTGATGAAGGATTATATGATGAGCTCATCTATGTTTATTTAGCATTTACATGTATTATATGACTAACTTGCTTGATTGATTATATGTTTTTAGGTAAATTTGTTAAAATGATGAAAGCATGTTAATTGTATGCTTAGTGTTGTTAAATGTGATTGGTAAGTTTCAATTCCTATTATACGAACTTACTAAGCATATAATTTTTACTAGGTTTTATTTTCTCTATTTTATAATGCTCGGAAGCTAATGAAGGTTGGAAACTGTTGGAGCATCATCACACTATCCACTAACTTGTTTTGGTATAAATAGTAACCTCATTTTGGTATAATGGCATGTATAGGTAACTTGGCCTTTGATGGCATATGAATGTAGTTTGTAAATTGGCATGTATAGGTAACTTGGCCTTTGATGGCATATGAATGTGGTTTGTAAACTAGCTATTAGAATGGCTAGTAATGTTTTGTTTGGTATAATTATAAGGTTTTATTAAAACAAATACCTATGTGTTAAGTATATTAAATATGATTGTCAAGTTATGCTTAACCTATAAATTAAATAAAGATAATATTATAATCATGATTGCATATCATAAAATATCATATTAGATGTTAGAATTGACTTAGATTTAATGCTTGAATTGGCTGGTACATACTTGTAAGTTTTGGTGTAGGTTATTGGCAAATTTGGGTGAGAAATAAAGCTAGAAAACGACTTTATTTTGTCCACACGGGTGTGTTTCATGACCGTGTGTGACATACAGCCTGGTACATGGGCATGTGGTTAGGCCGTATGTCCCCTGCATTTTAAATTTGAGAAACAAAATGCTCAAAATTGAGCACACGGGCAGAGACACAGGCGTATGTATCAGTTGTGTGTTCTACACAGCTTAGAAAATAGGTAGCTGTGTGGCACAAGTCAGAGAGTTACACGAGGTCGAACGCGTCCTGTAGCACAGGCATGTCTTAGGGTCACATGGGCGTGTGTGCCTTGTATCTAGGAAAATTTTAGAAATTTTACGAAAAATTCTCTTAGTTCCTGATTTATTTTTTACTCGATTTTAATACTTATATTGGGCCTCGAGGATTCATTTAAGGGACGTTATGAATAATTCTGATAAATGAATAATAAGTTACATGAATTATCTGTAAAAATTTCGTAAACTCCAGTAATACTCCGTAACCTTGTTCTAGTGAAGGATACAGGTTAGGGGTGTTACAAAACATACTAATCGTCCAAACAAAAATAAAAATGATATATTTACCATTTAAAACCATTAAAAACTTTAATCAAGCATTTTAGTTAATAGAAATCAATAGAGATAAAGTTTTACATATTTTTTACAAGTTAGTCATTTTTCTTTAATTAACGAGCCAAACGAAAAAAATTGTTGGACCAAACTTTAATACGATACACATATAACTTTTTAATATTAAATAAATAACATTTACTAACTCACACATTAGAATTGTGGTTTTGAAACTACTGTTTTCGACACCCCTGAAATCGGGCTATTACAATACATGTTCACGTTTTCCTAGCATAGTTTTGTATGTGTTTAGAAACTCTCTTTCAGAATCATCATAAGATTTATCATCTATCTCAACCTTAGAACCATATACCACACTCGAAGCAAATATTACATAATTGTTCACTTTGTCCTCATTAGATCCAAAATTGCTAGAGGTGTTTTCATCACTCCATGTAGGACATAAAACTTTCTTTATCTTCTTAAGAGTGTTAGCACACTTAGTCTGAATATGACCATAGCCAATGTATTCATGACATTGGGTATTGTTTCTACCTACAGTTGTTGTTTGCTTAATACGAAAATAGTTCATATACGTACTTGATAGCAATAAGCACTACAACTTGGCACTGTTGAAAATTTGCGCAAACAAAACAAAATAACACCAAGGATTTGTTTATGCAATTGGTTTTTCTACGACTACGGAGCCTAGCTCAGTGATTAATTCCACTATTTTTAATCATAAATACAACAACAATTTACACTCCATCACTCCCCAAATATAGAGATCATACTTTTGTACCTATAAACTAGAACACTTGCCTCCAATTCCTCCCTTAAGAACTTGGGCAATAAATACTCAATGTTTACAATTTAGATTGCACTCTTTCAGAAAAAACAATTCCTCAATAAATAGATTCAAGTGCTCTCAATAAACTCTCATACATAACCTAAACAAGCCTTAAAACATATATCAAATTCGGCTCGTTAATATAGAAACTAAGTCAATACAAAGTAACTCCTTGAAAATAACTATTACAACATACACATTCAAAGCACAATCAATCAAAGATAGGCTCTCCAAAATCAGTAACACAATCTCGATCAGATCTCTACATTCCAACGATTGAATTAATTCACTCAAATCTAATCCAATCTTCAATAGTCAATAATTGGTTTCCCTAGGCAGACCACAATATCTTCAATATAATAGCCCATTAATAGGTCCAAATATTTTTTTCATGAAATTGCCAACTTAAATATAGCAAGAATTTTCACTGCCTTAGTGGCAGTTTGTAGTGGGCACTACTAAGTGCCACTCAACTCATTCAACAGACCTAGCCTCAACAATTTTCTTATTAAATTTTATATAAAAGTATAAATTAAAAGACAAAAATATATTCATAATAGTATTTGTTACCTTCTAAATATATATTTTTAGTCATTTTTTAATTGAATTGGTGTTTGATTGACTAGTGACACTTAGTCAAAAACTTAAATATAATAGGCTTATATGTAAAAAAAAAAAAAAAAAACCCTTAAGAAATTGCGAAAAGATCAACTAAGTCTTTTTGTTATCAGTTCCGTCATTGGTCACGTTGACCGTTTAAAAAACTAATGGACCAACCAGTTGGTGACACATGGCAACTTCTAGTTTAATCTAATATTTTCTCATAGAAAATGATTAAAAAATCATAAAAATTGAAACTATTAAAAATTAAGAATTTTAATAAATTAATAAAACTTATAAATATTATAAAATAAATTTTAAAAATTATAAAATTAATAGAATATATTTAAAATATTTAAACTTTTATGAAAACATATAAAAAATCATAAAATTATTAAAAATTATATAAAATTATGAAAAAAATCATAAAAACATGAACTGGACCAAATCAATCGGTCGGACCAGTTAGATCGAAATCAGCAAGGCTACTTGTCTAAAGAAAACCAATAGATTAATTGACCCGGGAGCTGAGCAGTTGAACTGATTTTTTATTTTAAATATTATATTTAATTAAATTGTATGTGCTGGTCGAACTGACAAACCGGTGGCTTGACTGGTTCGACCATTAATTTAATTCTAAAAACCTTGGTTAGAATATTTCATACTGATCTATGCTAATATTTGGATAATGAAAATTTATAAAATTAAGAAAAATATTCAAAGTCAAGTATTTTTTGTATAGTTAGACCAGTGGTTGAGCCGATCAGGCCACCAGTATGCCAGTTTGATTGGTTAGTATAGTTTAATTAAATAAAACATTAAAGAATTAAAACAAATCGGTTCAACCGCTAGACTTGCAAGTCAACCAATCTAATGGTTTTCTCTGGTGATACCCTTGTTGATTTCGATCTAACTAGTCCGACCGACCGATCCGGTACAATTTAAGTTTTATAATTTTTATAAATTTATGTCAATTTAAATATTTTTAATGATTTTTATAAGCTTTTAAGAATTTGTATACATTTTAATAAAATTTTAAATATTTTTATTAATTTTATAAATTTTTATAATTTGTTAAAATTTGTTATATTTAATTAGATTTTTTATAATATTTATAAGTTTATATTACTTTTAATAAATTCTAAAATATTTTTAATTTTATGAATTTGTCAAGTGCCACTTTTAACAAAACCGTTAACAGAGGAATTGTTTCTATTAAGGGCAGTTACTTAATTAAATGCTAATTTAACATAAGAGTATAATTGATTTTTCGTACTCTTTTAAACAAATATAAATAAATAGATAGATTTTCAAATATAATGATGAATAATATTACAAAAACAGTGTTTTATTTCCGTTTCTAAATAATTTTAGAACTTTGGTCAACTAATTTATATAATCATTTTTTAGTTATGGGATTCAACATAATTATGATCTTCTTTATGATTTTTCCAACCACAAGATACATAATTTCTCTTCTAACATAAAAACCAAATGAGAATGGTAGTTCTAAAAGGTTTCCAAATGCAATTTGTGACAAAATTGTACTCATTTCTCACTTAATACGTACAAGAATGGTTAAATGATCACAAACAAACAAAACTTTGATGAAGAAAAAGTTGGTGATGCCTTCTTGTTTCAACTCACTAACCCTAAACAGAATCATTCTCATCTTCATCCTCACCAATATATCTATCTTCTTTACCTATTTTCTATCAACAAGTAACAGATTCCAAATGAGGACTACTAATTTTGTCTACATTTTCATACAAATAATCATATCTTGAAATTATTCAAAATAAGTATTTATATTCTAATAAAAATAAATTTAAAACTAACATCACAATCAATCATTACAAGTATTGACCAACCTAAACGATCTTACTCACTCATGGTTTACATTGGTGGGAGCTAAGGACGATATTGAAGAAGGGCTTTGCTCACCTTAATCCAATCTGATCAATCATTACAAGTACTGACCAACTTAAACGATCTTACCCACTCATGGTTTACACTAGTGGAAGCTAAGGACGATATTGAAGAAGGGTTTTGCCCACCTTAATCCAATCTAATTTTTATACCTTTTGTTTCAACTCTTAAAATTAAAAGCTTATAATGAAATATTTATACAAGTGTTTATAAAATTAAAATATATGCTATAAATTCTTATAGAATTAAAAAATTATAATTTAAAACATAAAAATAGTCATAAATATAAAAGAGATATTTTCTTAAATATATCGAGATAGTCTAAAGGAAATTTTACTTAAACCTAACCTCAACCTAACACCAACAATTAAAAAATCAACTCGTCTTACATTGAAAAAAATCTCCCTTATAAAGAGGAGGTGAAGTGAAACCCATTTAGTTTCGGATTCTTAAATGTGACTCGATTTTGAACACTCAAAATTTTCAAGACATGAACTTTACTATTAAATCAAAACTCCATTTACCTAATAAAAAATATTTTAAAACAAATTAATTAACATATATTTTCATCTAAATTCTTATATCTTCTAACGCTCCATATATAATATATAAATATTGCAGCCATCTTTCTTGAATATTATATATTTTAGAACCCAGTCTCGGATAGGGGTGGTAAGAAAAATAAAAAAGGAAAAGAAAAGCGAATTGGCACCATTAGAGGGTACAAGAGAGAAGAATATTAAAATAGATTTCACATTGATTATTATATCTTAAACCAGATATTAAAGTACAGGTTAAAGAAGCAAGCTTTTGCTTTTAAAGCAGAAACATAGGCTAATTGAGTGATAGACCAAATAAATGATCCTTAAAAACACATTAAAGAAAAGGACAAGAAATCATTGCACGTTTAAGATATTATGCACTGAAAGAGTGGGGTAAGAAGATCATTGCTCACAAACAGAAGCATAGAGCTACACCATTGGAGAGTTGGATTTGAGATAGCCCACCTCAAAAGATTAAAAAAGAATCTTAAAGTTTTTTTGGGGGGCTTCTTTTAAATTTTAATAATGAGTTTTAAGGTTAGGTGGTGAAAAGGATGGCCACTAGGTGAAAGGGGGAACCCATGGTTGAAGAGGAGTTGGAATCCACTTGAAGTGCTTTGAGTTGAAGACATGGGACTTGGATTTTTAATGGGGACATCCAACACATGCTTTCAAGCTATGAAACCTCTCTCTCTATATCTCTGGCTCTTTCATATATGTAAAGAAAGGTATCACTAGATTCAACCCATTATTAGGTCCTTAAACTCAATTAAACTAAGTAGCCGAAGCCTCCAATTATTGAAGGAAAAGAAACCACTTCCCTTCCACAATCGAGTCTCACTTAATGGTCCCATTTGATTAAACAGCTCTTACTTGGAACAGTTCAGGACAATAGTTACATATGTCTCGTAAATAAAACATGTTGAATTTCTTATAAAAGTATGTTTTCAAGTATAAATGTTGGCACATTTTGTTTGTTCAAATGATTTTATCTAAATTTCAATGACAATTATTTCGGCATTAGTTCAATGGACTATTAAAATTTATTATGTTCAAATGATTTGATCTTGTTGATGTTTCTTTGTGGTGCGTTGGGTTGAGCAACGGATCGGGTTGTGTAGTTAGGTTGCCTACAACACAAAAGAAATTAAGAGGTGCCGAAGCTTGTGTACACTCTGAAGCTCAAGTCAACGTTTCAGCAGGGTGTGAGGTTGAAGATGATCATGGATCAAACATAAAACAGAGAGAAATCATACTGGAAATGAGGTCAATGTTTGGTATTTGCAGTTGATTCTTGAGCTTGTATGTTTGTTGCCTAGATCTGTCAGTTGGTTAACGTGATGTCTCCTATTTGTTTAGGTACGTTATTAGCTCATTCCTTACGCAAGTATGCTGAGTTGTATAGATGCTTCTTTCTGTTATAGGGAGATGAATCCTTTTTGCGCCATGTGACCTTACTACGCTAGTTGGTGATCTTGTGAGCCTTAAGGGGTTTGAGTTCATATCGGCATTATGCATATTTGAGCCAAAGCTCTCCTAAGCTTCTTCTTGGGTCATATTTAAATGACAATTATTTCGGGATTCATTAGATGGTTAAATAATGATTATGTCTATTCAAGATTTTTCAATTATGAAAAGTTATATAATAATTGGAAGTGCCGATGTGTCTATTTAAGTAGTTTTCTTGTTACATTGTACTTTGAGTATATATATTATTTAATATTTTGTTATAATAATTTACAATCATATCAATAATTATGATTATAATTGTGTACTTGAACTAGTTGCTAAAGTTACAAGAAACAAAATATGAGGAAAAGTGATAGTGGAATAGATCATATATGACTGTGATAACCACAATAAAATAGGGGATAGTAAATTTTTTACGCAGTTTCAGCTTCCCTATATTTGCGAAATCTAATTCAATGGGATAAATCTATTGTCTTTTAAACAAATGTAACAACTGAACCTAGTTTTATCATACTCGAGTGAAGAGTCCACACTCCTCCCCTTAAGAACTTAGCTCGTAAAACTAACAACGAAAGGTTTTACCTTTTCAATTACACTCTACAAAATAACGTTCCTCAATGAACTGATAAGTGCTCTCAATATTCAATACATCAACCTACATGAGTCTCTCCAATATATATATATATATATATATATATATATATATATATATTACGAGACTTGCTAGTATACTAAAAGGTCAATCACAATCTATTTTAAACAGTAGTTAAAATAACTAAATATAATATAATAATGACCACAATAAGGTGAATTGTTGGTAGATAAGCCTTCAAAAAAAATTTCTCAATCCAACATCCTTGATCCAAAGGTGTTAGTAGAATCTATCCGATCCATTTCAATACTCAAAATATGATTTTTCTAGTGAATTAATCTTTATTGATGAGCTTGAATCATTCTACAACCACAATATTAACGTAGCACAAATATTTATTTCTATAAATCCTGTAAAAAAGACAATTGATCATTTGCACATTCAACAAACTTCAAATATTTCAAAACCTTTTTCTTTTTTTCGAATTGTTTAAACTAGCCAAGGTGCCTGCCTGGTTTGCACTATTTCCTTATTGACCTAATATATATATATAGACCGTGAAAAGGTTCCCACTTCTATTTAAAAAGTTTATCTTTTCTATTAATTATATACAAAACATAGGGGCACCTGGACTTAGATAAGGTGAGATAATTGGTACATTAAAATCCAGATGGTTCTGTCTTAAATCTTGCAGTGTATCTTTTGTAGTGGTTCTTTATTATCTTGTACCTAAAAAACAGATCACACAGAGAGAGAGAGAAGGACATATTTACAAAAAGGAAGTAATATTAATATAATTAGACAGGGAAGCACACACCAAACAGGTTGAGATTGCTGTGCCCGTACAATTTTTTTACTAAGGTTCGGGCTATAAGTGATGAGGAACCGTGGAGATAAGATAGAGGAGGAGGACGGTGGTATTTTACGATCAATAGGGTAATAATCGAGGTGGCGGTGGCCTTGCATGCATGGAAAGGTGGTGCACGCAGCTCATGAATTGCGTGCATGAGACAATAACAATAATTATAATAATGGAGGAATTTGTCTCATTGTTTTTGTTGATTGAAATATCAAAAGGGTAAACTAAACTAGTAGTCACTAAATTATGAGTAAGTTTTCGTTTTGGTTATTTAACTAAAAACAATTATAATTTGGTCACTGAACTATTTAAAAGTTTTCATTTAAGTCACTAGGTTATTAAAATTGATGCTATATGGCTTTCTCTTCGCACTGTCTGTACCTATCAAAAGTTCTCTTTCCCCTCTCTATTACAGTTCAATTTTTGTTTTCATGAAACTGCTTTAAACGTCATGAATCTATGAATCAAGATTCAAATACCTTTTTCTTCAATCTTCAACACTGACCGTCAGATTGAGTTAGATCTAAGGTATTTCTACTTGTCGATGGACACTAATCCACTATATTGATCATCAAATCGTCGCTTGGAGCTCGCTAACAAAACCTTCTTTTTTGAAAAAAAAAAACCTTAACAGCCTAGTGACTTAAATAAAAACTTTTGAATAGTTTAGTGACTTAAATGGGAATTGCAAATAGTTCAATGACCAACTTATAACTTTTTTTAGTTAAGTGACCAAAGCAAAAACTTACCTATTTAGTGACTAATGGTGTAATTTACCCATATGAAAATAGGTTTTTACAATAAAATTATACGCCAACATATAAATAATTTAAATATGAAGATGTATAGAATTTTGTTTAGAAGTTATAAATACAAATATTGTAAAATACCAAGTAACAACAAAATACAGTCAAATAAATACAAAATACAAAGAGATAAAGTGAGCAAAATAAGCCCAAGCTTGAAAGCTCATCCTTCCAATTTGAGCCCAGAATGATCTAAGTCCGAGAAAACCCAAACCCATAACATATATGAACTCAAGAAAATCTGAGTTTGAGATAACCTGAACTCGAGAAAGCCTAAGTCCATAAAAATCTGAGTTCGAGTATCTAGCTTGAGCCCGAGATAAATCTGACACACAACCCAAATTTATAATTGAACAATCATATTTAATTTAATTTTATGATATTACTTGAACTAAAAATAACTAATAATTATTTATTTTATGAAGTTGGGGTTCATAAACATTACATATTTATATTAAAATTTTATTAATAGCAAAATAATCAATAATAAATTTTAAATTATAAAGTAAATTTTAAAAACATTAATTGAATAAAAATGTTTTAATACTATAACTATATATGTACAATAAATAGATGAAATTAATAATTATTAAAATCTATAAAATTTAAATTTAACGATAATATAAAATATATATAATAACATAATACATTAATTTAATAATACAATAATTAGTGTTATACTTATCACAAATGATAGAACATGATTTATTATGCAATATTAATAACATTACTAATAAATTTAATTTTAATAATTTTTTATTAATATTTAATATTTATTAATATTATTATCTTTATATTATATTTTAATTTGGAACGAGTTTATTTTTATTTCGGTTGGGTTTTAAATAAAGTTTAAATTGGGCTTAGGCTTAGGTTTAGTTTGGATTTGGTTTTGGTTGGTATTGGGTTTAAATATATATATCATGTACAAAGTTGATTAATTTGGTTTAAACGGTTTTGAATTTTTAAAACCAAAATCGAATCAACAACATTAAATCAATCGGTTACTTAACCCGACCATAGTGCATATATATAAAGTATTAATATATTAACTGATTATATTTAATCATTAATGCATATATATAAATTGTTAATATATTATATATTATATTATATGATATAGCATTATATAATATAGTATGAGGGCTAATTTTAAAATGTACAAAGTGTATATGCATGGAGGGACTTAAAGCATATTTCAACCAATATAATAATAAACAAGAATATATAATAATTACTATATTATGTACTACTATTATAGTATGTGATATAGTATTACATAATGTAGTTTTAAAACTGTTAATACATATATATATAACTATTAATTGGTCCGAATCAAATTTACCAATCAATTTATTTGAATTGCCTTAATTTGGTCGGTTAAATCGGTTTTAATAACTAACCATAATAGATGATATACTATTACATAATATAATAATATAATATATATATATATAAATACGATTAAAACTATTAATACATATAGATAACAATCATCACATTATTGATTATAAGAAAATAAATTTAGAATTTTCAGTAACATGATAAAAAAGTACAGTTTGATAAATTAGTATATTACAATACACGTCTATAACTAGTAATGGATAAAATATTATTAAAAATTAATATCTTAATAAAATAGTATTTTTATTAAATTAGATTTTGAATTGAATGTTAACTTTTACAAATTGTATTTGGGTATTGAATTTAATTTTTATTTTGGACTTGAGATCTTGGCTATAATTAGTTTATTTTGACTCGGGTAATAATAAGTATATTATTTTGTTTGAGCGTAGTATGATATATTTTAGTTTTAGAATAAGTATTTTAGAATATGAGTATTAAGTTTATAAATTTAATAAGAAAGATAAAAGTTATTCAATTATCAATATATTATAATAATAAACAATAAAAGATATTTTCATCAATTAGTATAGGTATATTATAATATAATAAAGTTTTAATACAATTAGCAATTTAATTATTATATATAAAAAACTCTATTAAATATATATAATTTATATTTTTTATAAGACGCATTTGAATGTGTTTTCATTATATAAAAGTAAAACATTTGAAATTAAAATATTTATAACTTAAAAATTTAAAATTATTTGAATCCGTCAAAACCCGTCCAAATTGATCTGAGTCCGAGAAAATCCAAACATAATAAAATCTAAATAAGCAGAAAGCCCAATTTGAACCTGCCCATCTTCCACCCCTACAAATAACTAAGAATCGAAATATAATTCAACATATTCCATACATGACAATTATGATAAAATTACATTTTAATCCTTAAAAAAATTGATTCATTTACAACTCCCAAAAAGTAATTTTTTTTTTTAAGCTTCCTCTCTCCTAAAGACTCTGAATGGCAATTACCTATGATAATCAAAACCGAATACTGAAGGACTCAACCTCACTCTCTTCTAGCAATGCTAAGGTCTCGATGGAAATGATCTAATATTTATGAATAAAAGTAATGTAGTTTGAATAAAAAATAATCTTTTTCATCAAATAATTCCTTTGCATTAAAAAAATTAAAATCAGTGGACCATGCATTAAAACTGCAGAAACTAGGACAATCTGACACCACCAAGAAATAAATGCTTGGGGGTAGGCAATTTCCAAGGCCTACTAAATCAGATTTGGTGTCTAAATCAGCCCAATTGGTTCTTTCCATTGTGCCTTTAATGGTTAGGTGTTGTGATTACCACGAAATTAGATAATAATAATAATAATAATAATAATAATAATAAAGCTTAGACCCAGATTTTCTTTTTTTATTAGATTAGTAACTAATGGGCTTAATTTTTTTTAATTTAATCAAATGCCTATGCTACTTTCTAAGGAAACAAACAAACAAACCCCATTTTAATGTTTACACTTTAAAAGGCCCAAACAGTAAGAAAGAATGGGAAACAACGAAAACCCTAAATAAGCATGCAATTATTGCTTGGATGGCAATCTTGAATAGACTCCCAACTAGAGATAGGCTATACTCTACGAGAATTCATGTTGAGACTCGGTGTTTGCTATGTTCTAGAGCTGTTGAGACTAAACATCATATCTTAGGAAAGTTTGGGAGCTGGTGTTGCAATTGTGCAATATCAAAAGAAATGTTGGACTATGAAGTCAAGAACTGGATTGGACTTTTTCGAAGCTTAAAACCAAAGCTCTCATTCTTCCTATACACAAATTGGAAATATCTTGAAGAAAATTAAGGAGATTGTACATATTAATTAGATTGAGGAGTATTATGTTAATAGGATTGATTCTCTTCATATTCTTCTTTATTTAAAGTGGAATTTGATCGATTAATTTCTCAAAAGTAATACACGTATTCGACATATATAGAATCTGCTAATAAAATATAATGAAAAAGTACTTAAACTGATGTATTACATAACTTATCAAATATATCGCTTAAAATCTGTTGTAGGCCAATTTTAGCCCGTTTACAAAATACCCAGGCCCATTAAACCATTTAACTCATCCTCAAACCCAAAACCTAAAATTAACCTAGCCAAACATCCAAGCCCAATCCCAAAACCTTAGACTCCACTTGCCTCTTCCCACTCTTCCATCTTTCGCCACCAAAGACCACTCCCATTCTCTCATCTTTCATGTCGCCACCAGACCACTCCCATTCTCCCATCTTGTCCGCCACCAACACCATCACACACTCCCATCAGCACCTTTTTTACCACCGCGTGCGATGATGGCCGTGGCCGTCTTGGCCATGAGCCTCCGTGGCCGTCCGGTGGCCGGCCCCTGGCCGATTCCTCCTTCTCTCTCTCCTCTCTCTTCCCTCTCTTTTTTTTTCTTTCCTCTCCCCTTAAAAATAAATTTAATATCATGTGAGCCAATGGCCCACGACGATATTAAACCGATAAAACAGATACTACACTTGATCGGGTCGATGGATGATCCCAAGATCCATGGCCTAGGGTAGTGACCTCCATTGCACTTAGGAGGGTCTTGCCTTAAGGTCTCCCAAGTTGGGAGAGCCTACGTCATAATTTGTGGCGGCGGGGGCTGCGGTCATGCTGCCCCTAACCCGACAAACATGGGAGAATGGGAGTGGTCTGGTGGCGATAAAGATGGAGAGTGGGAAGAGGCAAGTGGGAGTCTAGGGTTTTGGGATTGGGCTTGATGTTGGGCTAGGTTAATTTTAGGTTTTGGGTTTGAGGATGAGTTAAATGGTTTAATGGGCTCGGTATTTTGTAACGGGCCAAAATTGGCCTACAACAACTGCCTCTTGCTTATTGTCGTGTAACGGGAATAGAGCAAAGATACAAAGAAAGGCCAATTTTGTCCGGTCTCGCTAAGTTTTGACTTCTTTTGGTGATCTTCTCATCCGGATAGTCTCTTTTTAGTTCCCGTATCTTGTAGTTTTGGTTCAATCCATTGCATCTTCGATATATGCTTTGTGGTTTCAATCCACTTTAATGTAACTTCAAGGATATAAGATTTGTAACTTCGATTTGCTTTCTCGTGACTTGAAATATAAGATTAACGACTTAAATTTGCTCTTTCATTGCTTTAGTCGATAAGGCTTGTGGTCTTCTCTTACGTAACTTTAGAAGGACATCATCTAATATCCTTGATCAGCTCCACTGCAACTTCAAGGAAACAAAATCGTGTCTTCAATCAGCCCCAATCTTCTTCTTTACTCGATATGTGATCCTGAGCTCAACTCACTTAGCGTGTCCTCAAGCTCAACTCACTTCTCTTAATATGAGTTGATTTTGAACAACAAAATAAAAATTTGAACTCACCTTCGCAATATGAGTCAATTTAAAACTAAAATACCTCAGCGTGCCCGAGGCTTAACTCACTTCTCGCAATATGAGTTGATTTTGAACAATGAAATAAAAAGGCTTAACTCACCTCTCGCAATATGAGTCAATTTAAAACTAAAATACCTCGGCGTGCCCGAGGCTCAACTCACTTCTCGCAATATGAGTTGATTTTGAACAACAAAATAAAAGGCTTAACTCACCTCTCGCAATATGAGTCAATTTAAAACTAAAAATACCTCAGCGTGCCCCGAGGC
This sequence comes from Gossypium arboreum, assembly GCF_025698485.1. Taxonomy (NCBI): domain Eukaryota; kingdom Viridiplantae; phylum Streptophyta; class Magnoliopsida; order Malvales; family Malvaceae; genus Gossypium; species Gossypium arboreum. The sequence continues at coordinate 138,341,484 of NC_069075.1, forward strand.
TCAACTCACTTCTCGCAATATGAGTTGATTTTGAACAACAAAAATTAAAAGGCTTAACTCACCTCTCGCAATATGAGTCAATTTAAAACTAAAAATACCTCAGCGTGTCTTGAGGCTCAACTCACCTCTCGCAATATGAGTTGATTTTGTGAAGAAATTGAAAAGAAATTGAAAATACCTCGGTAGCGTGAGTGAGGCTCAACTCACCTCTCGCAATATGAGTTAATTTTTTTTTTTTTGTTGAACAGAAATTAAAATTACCTCAGCGTGTCCTGAGGCTCAACTCACCTCTCGCAATATGAGTTGATTCTTTGGTAGAATTCGGGTGTCTTTTCCTTTGGTTCAGTGCGACTCTCATTCAAGATTTCTTGCTCTGTTGGAGTACCTGTATATGCCATGTATGATGTTATCGTGATATGCACATGTTTGTCTTAAATGCTTTTATGCCTACATGATTATGCAGTGCTCCTCAAGCATGTTTGTCGTATGTCTATTTAGCCACGATTGTTGAGGATTTATGTTCATTGCTTTGATTCTCGACTTTCTCTTCATGCCTTATACCTGTCTTCAAGCTTCACGAGGAATCAACGTTTCTCAGATATCATTCTTTTGCCCCCGATTGAACTTTGTTCTTACTTTGAGACCCTTGTGCTTATCAAATTTTCATCCAGGTAATGTTTAACATTTCTTTTGTTTAGAGTATGTCATTTCACTATTTATCATGTAAATAAACACATAATGAGATGCATGAAAAAGGTCAAGTAGGGACAAAAATAATGTCTCATATTCATCGACTTCAAATATGGCAACCAAAACAAGTTAACCAACGAGAGTAAAAATGTCAAAAAGAAAGAAAGGATCGTATTTAACAAATACTCTAGATATTTAACACATGAACTCTTCCACGTTCCTCAATCAAGAATCTTTCGAGTATGGCTTCTTGAGTAGAAAATTTCGAGCTTTCAGAAGTGCTTCGAATACTGTAGTCTCACTGTTTGACCCATTGTTCGAAATGCCACGCTCTTCGAGCCAGGTTTACTTCATTAGGACGCCCTCTCGGGTTTTCATCCTAATCTTTTGTGTTAATCAAGATGCCTTTTTTTTTTTTTTTAAGATGCCCTTTTTTGGGTTTTCATCTTGATTTTTTTTTTTAGGCATAATATTTCTTCACAGCATCTGAGTTCACTGGATTCGGTAACTCTTTCCCATCCATTTTAGTGAGAATCAAAGCTCCACCCGAGAATGCCTTCTTTACGACGTATGGTCCTTCCCAATTCGGTGTCCATTTCCCTCGCAGGTCTCTTTGCATTGGGAGAATATTTCTCAACACGAGTTCTCCTTCGTGGAATTCTCTTGGCCATACCTTCTTATCATGAGCGCGATCATTCTCTTCGGTACATCGCCGTGACAAATTGCCCTTAGACGTTTTTCTTGATGAGGTTCAATCGATCGATCGAGCTCGAACCCATTCTCGCTTCTTCTAACTTTGATTCCATTAAGACTCAATGAGGGATTTCAACCTCAATAGGTAGCACAGCTTCCATTCCATAGACCAGAGAGAAAGGAGAGAGAAAGGAGTTGCTCCCGTAGATGTTCGCACAGATGTACGATATGCATACAAAGCAAACAGTAGCTTCTCGTGCCAATCTTTTTATGTCTCAGTCATTTTCCCAATGATCCTCTTGATATTCTTGTTGGCTGCTTCAATAGCCAAGTTCATCTTTGGGCGATAGGGCGAGGAGTTATGATGCTTTATTTGGAACTGCTCGCACACTTCTTTCATCATCTTATTGTTCAGATTCGTGGCGTTATCTGAAATGATTCTTTCAGGCAAACCATATCGGCAAATGATTTCCTTTTTCAAAAACTTGCAAACTGCAGTCCTCGTCACATTGGCAAACGAAGCGGCTTCTATCCATTTTGTAAAGTAATCGATAACCACAAAAATGAATCGATGTCCATTTGATGCTTTTGGAGAAATTGGCCCTATAACATCCATGCCCCACATAGAAAAAGGCCACGGAGAAGTCATGACGTGAAGGGGCGAAGGGGCTACATGAATTTTGTCGCCATAGATTTGACATTTGTGACATTTTCTGGCAAAACTAATACAGTCGCTTTCCATCGTCAACCAGTAGTAACCGAGTCTCATAATCTTTCTGGCCATACTGAAACCGTTGGCATGTGTCCCACAGATTCCTTCATGAACATCTCCAAGTATCTTTCTGGCTTCGACATCATCCACGCATCTCAAGAGTATTTGATCCTTTCCCCTTTTATATAGGATATCCCCATCAAGAACGAATCATGCTGCCATTCTTCTGATTGTTCTTTTGTCGTTCTCATGTGCTTGTTCGGGATAGCTTTGATTCTTGATATATTTTAAGATATCATAGAACCATGGTTGTCCGTCTGCCTCTTTCTCAATGCTACAACAGTGTGCAGGGACCTCGTATATGCTCATTTTGAGGGGCATTATTTCTGCTTCTTTACTTGCTTTGAACATTGAAGCCAAAGTGGCCAAGGCATCCGCCAGTTGGTTCTCTTCTCGTGGGAAGTAATGAAAAGTTATTTCTTTGAATTCCTTGATTAATCCAGCCACTAAATTGCTGTACTTAATCAATTTTGAGTCCCTCACTTCCCATTCTCCACGGATTTGGTAAATCACTAGGGCTGAGTCTCCGTATACCTCCAAGATCTCGATGTTTCGCTCGATAGCTGCACGAAGCCCCATGATATAGGCCTCATATTCTGCGATATTATTGGTACAGAAGAAGTTCAGTCTTGCGGTGAACGGATAATGATTCCCGTCTTGTGATACCAGGATTACTCCAATTCCATGCCCTAACGCATTCGACGCACCATCAAAGCACATCTTCCATGACCTCTCTTTTGATGACTCGAATTCTATTTCTGAGATGCACATTAAGTCTTCGTCTGGGAAATCGAATCTTAAAGGCTCATATTCTTCTGTTGTTCGAGTTGCTAGAAAATCAGCTATTGCGCTTCCTTTTATCGACTTCTGACTTACATAGGCAATGTCATATTCTGAGAGGAGAATCTGCCATCGCGCCATTCTTCCTGATAGTGCCGGCGATTCTATCATGTATTTTATCGGGTCCAACTTTGAAATCAACCATATCGTATGGTACAACATGTATTGTCTAAGTCTCCGAGCTACCCAAACCAGGGCGCAACAATATTTCTCAATGGATGAATACTTTGCCTCATAATCGGTGAACTTTTTTTGAGGTAGTAGATCGCTTTTCTTTCTTTCCGACTCGTCGTGTTGCCCCAAGATGCAACCCATTGAACTTTCGAACACAATCAAATACAATATTAAAGGTCTTCGGGAGTTGGCGGTACTAGCATGGAGGACTAGACAAATATTGTTTTATCTTATCAAAGGCCACCGGCATTCCTCGCTCCATTCTCCGGGTTATGTTTTGAAGAAGCCGAAAGATTGGGTCGCATTGGTTGGTAAGTTGAGCGATAAATCGGGCGATGTAGTTTAATCTTCCTAAAAATCCTCTAACTTCCTTTTGCGTGCGCGGATGTGGTAATTCTTGGATGGCTTTTATTTTATCTGGATCAACCTCAATACCTCTTTTACTGACAATGAAACCTAGCAACTTTCCCGAGGTAGCTCCAAATGTACATTTGGCTGGATTAAACTTTAGCTGAGACTTTCTCAGCCTCTCGAACAACTTCTTGAGGTTCACTACATGCTCTTCTTCCCCTCGGGATTTAGCAATCATGTCGTCGACGTAGACCTCTATTTCTTTGTGCATCATGTCATGGAATAACGTTACCATAGCCCTCTGATATGTTGCCCCGACATTCTTTAACCCGAATGGCATCACCTTGTAGCAGAACGTTCCCCACATTGTTATGAAGGTAGTTTTCTCCAAATCCTCAGGGGCCATCTTGATCTGATTATACCCGAGAATCCGTCCATGAAAGAAAACAATGAATGTTTTGCTGTGTTGTCCACCAACGTGTCAATATGTGGCAAGGGAAAATTATCTTTTGGGCTTGCTCGATTCAGGTCGCGGTAATCCACGCACATTCGTATTTTTCCATCTTTCTTTGGTACCGGGACTATGTTGGCCACCCATTCTTGATATTTGGAGGCTTGTAGGAAGCCAGCGTCAAACTGTTTCTTGACTTCCTCTTTTATTTTCAGCAGCATTTCGGGTTTCATCCGTCTTAATTTTTGCTGGATGGGCTTGCATTCTGGCTTTAATGGGAGCTTATGGACCACTAAATCCTCATCTAGCCCTGGCATGTCCTAGTATGACCATGCGAAAACATCTTTGTATTCGCGGAGTAAAGTGATGAAACTATGCGGTACTCTCTGAAATAGAAGTCCCAATCTTCACTTCTTGCTTCCTCTCTTGATTGCCCAAATTCTTGTTTCCACAAATTCTTCATGAGGCGAATCTGTTTATCCTCTTGCTCCACCATTCTTAACAATTCAGAGACGAGACATAATCTTGAAAGATTTTCTTGACTTCAAATTTTCCTAAGCAAATGACCTTCTCAAAATCGATTTCAAGATTCAGAATTCGGGCTTATTCATGTCGTCAATATCCGAGCACTGAAAGTTGAAATGGAAAAGGAAGCTATAGGGGATATCCAAGTATCGAAACAACAAACAAAATGTTATGTCATGGTAATGAGGCAAATGTAAAGATAGGCTATGAAATGAGAAAATGATCATGAAATTAGTGATAACGCAAAAATCGTGACAAAATGCATCTTCATCAATATTCGTTTAAATGATAAAGAGCGAATGCAAGCTCTTAAAAGAATTCTATTATATCTAAGGACACAATAGAAGGTTAATGTTTAGCATTACTCAAGACTTATAAACTACAAGAAGCTCCTCAAGAGTCCAATTGTTCAACATAAAACCGGGAGGGCAAAGGCGTATCCTCGAGACATCTTTACTTGCACCACTTCTTTGTCGATGACACTTATATCGACATTCGAAAACCCTTTCAATTAACCCAAAGATGTTTCGTGGATCATCTTGTCCAGGTACAACATTCCATGCAGATGTAAATGTTTTTGACAAATGAGGGTATTCTATCGGTTCCCATTCTGGTTCTCGGCCTAAAATTCTTGCAATTCTTCTCTCTTGATCTTTCTTCCACTGTCTTCTTCTTTGACACATGTCAGGCTGGAACCCCAAACCGTATCGGGCCTTGTGGTGCACTGGCTTTAAAGCCCTAACTATTCCTTGTAGATGTCTCCTAAACCTCTTCTCGCACGAGCTCCCTTCCTACGGTCAACTTGACACCCATTCTGGTATTTTTCGACAGTTTTGGCATCAGAATTCTGTTTCCTTTAGCGATGAAAGTGGCATTAACGAATTCGAAGATCGAAAGGAACATTCCACTGCGTCCTTGCTTACTTCCGGTATGGCGATCGGTAGAGATGGATGCGACGATGTCTTCTTCGCCTCGATCGTGACCAAACACACCATCCATGATAAATTTCACCTTTTGATGGAGGGATGATGGGATCGCTCAATGAATGGATCCAAGGTCTTCCCAAAAGGCGATTATAAGAGGGTGTAATGTCCATGACTTGAAACTCGACCTCATAGATGTAAGGCCCACTTCAAAGGGATTTCGATCTTTCCCATGACTTCGCGCCTCGTCCGTCGAATGCCCTTACCATGGAATGACAGGCCTTAAGTAGGACAAATCCATCCAGATTCGGAAAGCGTGGCCAATGGCATGACGTTTAATCTTGACCCATTATCGATGAGTACGTTCGGTATTATGTAGCCCTTGCGGTGAAGTCGTGATATGCGGCGCTTTCACCGAGCCTCTACCATTTGGCGGTATCTCATCATCACTAAAAGAGATGAAATTGTCCGCATTCGATTGTTTACCCATCTATCAAGCTTTTCGACAGATATGTTGTTGGCCACATAAGCTTGATTTAACACCTTCAATAAAGCATTCCGATGTGGCTCTGAATTTAACAGTAGAGATAGAACTGAGATTTGTGCTGGCTGCTTGCTCAATTGTTCCACCACACTATACTCGCTGTGCTTAATAAATTTCAAGAATTCTTGAGCTTCTTCCTCATTCACAGGCTTTTTAGTTTCTTGCACGGGTGGAATTTCTTGCTCGACCTCGACTTCGTGCATTACTGCTTTCCTTTTTTGGTGCGAGTCGCTACTTCTCTTTACCGGTTCAACTTCCCTAGAATAGCATCGTCCACTTCGAGTAAAATGACCTACCTCCCCAACATCTTCAGTTGTGGCTTTGGACTTTTCAACTTCCGGTGTAACGATATTAACATCATATCTCCACGGTACTATTTTGTTGTCCTTATACGGGAAAGGAGACTGTACTTCAATTACTATCTGTGGTTTCAATGGCTCTCTCATCGTGTCGTAATAAATTATCAATGGTCGATCAGCATTATAAGGGGGCCCTGATGATTGGCTATCAGAGACGCATACTTCTCTTTCGTTGGCATCTTCCCTCATATTAAGGACCTTGATCTCCTTATTATCCATCCGATCTTGAAGGAACCTTTTAAAATCCTCACATGACTGAATGTTATGTCCAACACTCCCATGAAAATTGCAAAAACTTTGACCTTCTTCTCCAAAAATTCTATCAGAGTGACTGAGCAATCCTTTCTTAACCAAAACCTCCCAGATTTTCTGCAGAGGCGTCCTTATTTCTGAAACACATCTTCTGTCCTTCCATTCATCCTCTTTCCCCACTGTGCTCACATTCCCTTCGGTATGGTTGGGGAACGGGTTCCCCGTGGCATTACTGGCACTATCGAATCGTAGGATACCCGCGTCGATAAGTCCTTGAACTCTTCTTTTGAAAGCAAGCAGCTTCTCGAGAGAGTGCCCCTGGTTTCCTGCGTGATATGCACAACTAGCATTTGGATCGTACCATTTGGGTATGGGGTTTAAGGGTGCCATGTAATGGGGAGATATTAATTGCTTCTCCAGAATTTTTGGGTACAATTCCCCATATGATCTGAGGAATAGGGGTGAATTGTCATCTCTCGGGATTGGGCCTTGTTGGTCTTGGTTCATTTCTGGGTTGGCTTTGAGTGGGTAGAGTGTTTTGTGGAAATGTGGTGACGGGCCTTTGGTTATTCATGGCGTATACAGGGTAGGACGGATGTGGTGCTTGGTAGTAAGGTGTTTGAGGAGGATAATGGAAATTCGGGGGTGGATAATTTTGAGGTCGGGGTTGGTTAGGATACGAATTGGGAACGTAACGACTCCCAGTTCTCACCATGTGGGCTTCTGGCTCTTTCTTCCTTACGGGTGCTGCTTTTCTTAAGCCTTCTGATCCTTCCATTCTGCCGCTCTTGACGGCATTCTCTATGAGTTCACCCGATATTACAATATCCGAAAAATCCTTCGTAGCACTTCCCACCAGCTTGTCATAGAATGGTGCTTTCAGAGTATTGATGAAAAGGACTGTTATCTCAGTCTTAGTCAGTGGAGGCTCCACTTGAGCCGAGATATCTCTCCATCTTTGCGCATATTGTCTAAAGGATTCTGCTGGTTTCTTTTCCATCATTTGCAAGGTCATACTGATGCCGCACCATCTCCGATACATGCTTGTCTTGATCGCAAAATGTCGACGCCAAGTCCTTCCAGGATCAAATCTTTTCTCTACTAAGTTGATTATACCACCGGAGAGCTGACCCTGTTAGACTATCTTGAAAGCAATGTATGAGTAGTTTATCCTCGTTCACATAACCAGTCATTTTTCGACAAAACATGACCAGATGCGCCTTTGGACATCTTGTCCCATCATACTTCTCAAAATCAGGCACTTTAAACTTTGGGGGCAAAATCAGATCGGGTACCAAACTGAGTTCTTTGGCATCTAGTGCGGAAAAGACTTCAGTGCCTTCTATCGCTTTGAGTCTTTCCTCTAGACTCCTATATTTTGCGTCATAGTTATCCGATTTCAACTTGGCTACCTCTGCTGGGTCATCCAAGTCTGGAACTAGTGGATCAGCAGGGCTAGCCCTTGGGCTTGACGCGAATATTCCTTGCCCCAAATTAGTGGGTGGAGCAGGTGGCATGGGTCGATGTTCCAAGCCAGTGGGTTCCCCTTGAGTACACCCTCTTTATGTTGTATATGCGAGTGGTGGAGTGAATCCTTGGGGATAGAGTGGATCCTGATCGTGGTGAATTCTTGATCGAGATTCTTCAATGTCAAGGCTCCGCATGGGTCCTTTCCCTTTAACTAGAGCTGACATCATCTCCATCATTTTGGCCATTTGATCTCTTTGCTCGAGTGATTCCTCTCGAGATCTCATCATTAGGTCTCTCGTCTCTTGTTGCGATTTGGCCAGTTGCTCTTGTAATTCTTTTTGAGTCCTTTCCATCCTTTCAATTCTCTCATTGAATTCAGCTTCCATCACTCTAGCTTGTCGGCGCGTTTTATACTGATGACGTGGTTCTAGTCTTGTGGTATTTCAACTGCGAATTATATATTTTGTCTTCAGCGACCGAGTATGGGATATGCAATGTATGGATGAATGCATGAATGAATGCACGAATGTCAAAATGTTAATATGTTAATTATGCAAGGAATGCAAAAGATTGGTGTTAATTTCAAGGTAGCCCCATATTTAGGCATTTCATTTATCAACATAGCCTATTACACAAAGTTTCTATTTTTCCAATGGTTACACAAATTTTCTAGCCACATTGCCTTGTTTCTTCACTTGCTCTAAAAACTCTGATATACTCGATCTTCGGCTCGGAGGGAATTGGCAACTGAGGACTTCGGCTTCATCTGATAATTGAACAACTTGCATAGCCGCTTTGCGAATTTCATTGATCAAGAAGTCGAGTTGCATTTCTTTTTCTTTGAGAGTTCCTTCATACGCGTGAATGTCCCTATCGATCGCTCACTCTTTTCTTCTAGAGCCTTTGGAGGTTATCTAATTATTGTTGACGAGATTGCAGCATATTTTCTAAATCTCGTGTTTTCCTTTTTAATTCTTGATGTTCAGACTGACTATTCGCCAATTCTGCAGTCACTATTTCATACTCGGCGTTCTTCCTTCTTAACTCTATCACAGTGCGCGCAGCCTTTTCCTCCTCTTTCTTTGCTTTTCCCTTCCAAAACTCAATTCCTCCCTTGATATTGCTTGCCTAACCCGCTATTCTTTATAGTGTTTCTTAATTTCTTGTTTTCCAAATGAAGGTCCCTTAAGTCGTTTCTCACAATCTCGGCTTCTCTTTGTACTTTTTCGATTCGGATCTTTCAATCGAACTTCAATCTTCAGTTGATAGTTTTCTTCTTGAAGGGCACTAAGGTCCCGAGACATCTTGGCCTTTTCTCGTTCGAATTCTTGTCTTGCCATTTCTAGCTCAGACGGCGTTTCCTCCGAGAAAGGATTCTGGATGGTGTAGTTGGTTGACGAGATTTGCTGACTATTTACCCGTTGCTTCCTCCATATGTCGTAATCTTGGGTAAGAGTATCAGCATACAAAGCTAATTCCATGAAATAAATTTCCTTCCAAGACTTTGCAGTGTCTCGGACTCTCTTCATATATCCTTCACCCGTGAAAGCGAACTCGAACTGTGCTAATCCTCCGCTTGGGAGGAATTGTCGCAAGAAAATTGCCTTTGGACCAATAGCGGAGCATATCCAACTTCTCCCCATAACCCAAGTAAAGGTACCCAATCTTGGCTTCCACATTTGTATAGCAGAACTGAAGGACGGATCCAGGGTGCTCTCCATGTTATATCCTCGGCGTGAAGATTTTGAAAAACTGATACCCAATATTGCTCGGTGACTTCCTTCGGCCATTCTTTCTTGAGGTAAGCTTCTAGCGGGGAGAATGTTTTAGAAAACATATGGAACGGAGTGCGCTCTACCTTCCAGAAGTGACTCAAAATCCAAACATTGAGCAACTGAGCACATCCACTAAATCGTCCCTTTCCAACCCTTCGACAAGTACTCAAGGACCTGAAGGTCTCGGCTAGGATAGTCGGGACAGGGTCGACTCCTTGTTTTAGCCTTTCGAAGAAATCAACTACTGCAACTTCGAGATGTCCGAGAACTTTTGGGAAAATGACCAAACCATAAATGGCCAAAGCGAATAGATTTACCCTTTTCAGCATGTCGGGATGGTTCAGAACCAAATCTCGTAGGGAGGACCATGGAATGCAAATGGTTTCATTCTTCTTTTTTATCTGCTTTTCGCCCATGCATCACCATGTCATCAATCTCACTAACTTTTTCTTGAAGGTCATCGGCTTAGGCTCCTTCACATATATTTTGCCGAATTGTATATTGTCGATGCGGAGTAAAGCAACATACTCTTCTATGGTTGGAGTCATGTCTTCTTGATTGATGGTGAAACACTGATAAGCTGGGTCCCAGAACCGAACCATGGCTTGAATCAACTGTTCGCTCACACGAATAGTGATCAGTGAGCTATATCTCCATACCTCCCGTGAAAATGTCTCTAGTGTCCGAATCCCACTGATTCCAAATTCGAACCAAATCCTCAAAGTTATTTTGGCGAACATTTACAGTTATATGTTCGGGCAAATTGGCAGCACATCCTTCCACTAGACTATCCCCCTTTTCTCTCTGAGTTTTTAGAGACCAGTCCCGAACCACGGCATTCTTCTCGGTTATTTGTGTAATTGACTCCTCCATCAGAAACCCGTTTTTTGGCAACCAACCTTTAATCAACACCTTCCTAATATGATGCCTATGATGCATGATAAAAATAAAAATAAAAACAAACAAACTTGGTTAATAAACAAATATAATTTCAAAAACAAGCTAAACTACCCAATCCAATTATTTTGCATAAACAGTGTAAGTGAAAGGCAAAAGGCATTTTCCCCGTGTACTTATTTTGGTGACTATAAGCGGACAGAGGTTCGGCATGGCTCTAATTGGATAGCTCGTATGGTTCATTATATGCTAATATAATGATATGTGCAAAAATATATATATATATATATATACATATGTATATAAAATATACACTAATATAATAATAGTTATAATAATACTAGCAATAGTAATAATTTGTAATAATAATTTATACACAATATGGAATTTAAAATATACATATATATATATATATATATATATATGTATATATCATTATTTTATATTATTGTTGTAAATTTTTATGTATATATTTTTATGTACGTTTCCCAATATTTTTTTATTGTAGATATTATTATTATTATTACATACTTTTATTATATATATATATACATATATATGTATTTTTATGTACATATTATTATTTTATATTATTATTACCAAATATATCATTTTTACTATTTTATTATTAGTACATGATTTGTTTCTATTTTGTAAATATCATTATTATTGTTATTTTAATATTCTAGTATTCCATGTTAATATTTTTCATTAATGATATCATTTTTTTTTTTTGCGTTCTTTATCTATTTTTAATTTCTCACTTTAGGAATATTTTTCTCATGTTTTAATTAATTTCAAAAATAAGGCAATGTACCGATTTAATATTAAGCTATCGATTTCATCGCTATGTTGGGTGAAATTCGTCGGCTTGTGAAACGGGACACCCTTTCTAAAAAAAAATCGAAAACTAAAAATTCCTATTTTTCAATCAGATCACGATTAAATATTATATTGAACTCGTATTTTTGAAAATCAAGTCAATACATGTTTATGAGATACCAATTTTGGGCGTCGTGAGGGTGCTAATACCTTCCTCGCGCGTAACTGACTCCCGAACCCCAATTTTTCTTTGAACTTTCACGTAGACCTAAATTTGGTCTTCTTTTTGTTTTAAAATAATTTTATTAGGTATCCGATCACACCTATAAAAAGGATCGGTGGCGACTCCCTTTGTTAATAAAATCGAAAGTTGATTTTTAAATGTTTAATAAATCACCATAATTAGCGACCAAGCGTAAAATTTTTTTTACGTCGCTACAAAATCAAAATAGATTTAATTTCACTAAAGACAAAGTCAATAGTTTTAAACTATATTCTTGAACTTAGAGTGTAAGAAAATGAGGACTGAGTCAATGGTGTTTAATGATATTCTTGGATATGGTTGGAGTTTTAGAAAATTAATTACCCTTTAAACTAATCTACAAGATACTGTCTATTATTTAATACATGACTTCCATCGAACTAAACAATACTTTTTTTCTTGATTGGACAATCTTAACAACTTGCGGGGTAGCCTTTAATTATTTATTTATGTACTATGAGATTCATCTCCAGAAATAATATATATTGAAGCCAAGTGTTTATTTTAGAGTGTCTTACTTCTTCAACAATCTAAGTATTGTTCTTGGATTGATTATATTTTATTTTAACTTCAATTTTTGTCTTCCAATTTTGAAGAGAGTCTAAAAGAGTTCACAAAATTTAAGCTTTTGTAAGGTTCGAAAGCAGAAAGAAGTCCAAAGAAGGTTAGGTGATATCAAGTATATTAAGGAAAGACATTTAAGCCTGAGTTAATAGTCCTATCTCTTGCAAATACAATATGTATAATTAATTATATTTCACATGATTCTTACATTTCTCTCGTGAGTTTGTAGGTTGTATCTACATCAATCGAGATGCTTCTTACAATATGAGACAAAACCTCAATACGGAAACAATACCTTCCGTTGAGAGTCCAAGACTAACCTCACTTTAATAGTGTAATTAATATTTTTTTTAAACATTACCAATTTAAATAAACCTTGATTGATTTGATCATGATTTCAGAAACTTATTAGCCAAAATATTGTTTTTAATACCCTTGTTTCAAAGTGATCAAAGAAAATCTTTTAAATTCAACATAAATAAATTATAATCTTAATCAAAAAAAAAAAAAAATCAAACGAGAGACTCAATGGGATAATTAAAACGACAGCGCTACATTTTTTGATCATGACGCATTACCCGCCAAAATTTATTAGGGGCCCAACTGTTTTACAGGTCAACGGTCAAACGTACTCCACCACTCCTTAATGCCTTTTATTTTTGTCTAATTATGCTCCAGTCCCTGTATTCTTATACAGTTAAATATTGGTCCCTTAAAATTCAATTTCAAGAGTTTAGTCCCTTTACTTGTTTGATGTTAAAATTAAAATTTAATTGATAATATTTTTAATTTAATTCTGTTAAATTTGAATAAATGAACTTTAATTTTCATATTAGGCAAGTAAAAAGATTAAACTTCTAGAAATAAAAAATATAGGGACTAAGGTTCAAAACTCTGAAGACTACAGAGACTGAGAGCAATTTAAACCTTTTGTTTTTATTTCTTTTATCATTAACTTCAAATCTTTTTTTTTTTTTTTCAATTTATATAAATATCGAACTGCCAAGCATGAACCAAAAACTGAAGAAAAAAATATGGACGGCTTTGATCAGCTACCGGATTCTCTGATCCTCCTGATCTTCAACTCAGTCTCCGACGTCAAAAGCCTGATACGTTGCCGCTCCGTCTCCAAACGATTCAACTCTCTCGTACCGCAAACTGATTCGATCCTCTTGAAAATCGACCGCGTCATCTCGTCGGAGTCAGACTCCGACTCGCTGTTCCTCACCCTCCTCAAGTCCTTTTTCAACTTCATCCTCCCCAAGCCTACACAGAGTCCACTCCCGAACCGGACGCACACTTACCCGGCTCAAATCCTCTCCCGGTTCCAACGAATCAGGGAACTCCACGTGGAATTACCGGCCGGGGATCTTCAATTAGAGAAAGGCACGGTGGTTAAGTGGAGAGCGGAGTTCGGCGAGACGTTGAAAACCTGCGTCATATTCGGGTTCCGTTTGGGTCATGACGGGAATTACGAAACGGAGTTCGCGGGAGGGTTGAAGAGGCGCATGATGTGGACGATAAGCGCGTTGATGGCTGCTTCCGTTAGGCATTTCCTGTTACGGGAAGTGGTTAGGGAACACAAGGGGATGGAAGAGTTAGTTATAACGGACAGGGAAGGGGAAGGGGAAGTGGTAATGGAGAAACAAGGGCTGAGGGAGTGGAGGGAGGCACGTGAGAGTCACGTGAGGATGGAGGAAGAAGAGGAGGAGAGAGGGAGGACAGTGGTCCCGAGTGTAAGGATGAGGATGAGGCATAAGCCAAGATTGGGTGCGACGCTGGTGGTGGTAAGGGCGGTGAAAGATTGGACCCACAATGGGAGGGAAGCTGACGTGGAAGATGCTGATTTGGCAGTGAAGGCTTTCGGGAATGGCGTATATGGGGATGCTGTCAGGGAATTGCTTAAGGCGAGGAGCTATCTTCTGGAAATGAACTCGTTTTAGTATTTGTATTTGTATGTATATACTCCATTGTATGTAGCTTTGTTTATATACCAAAATGGAAAAAGAAAATACGATTGGACAATGCAATTCTTGTGTAATAAATGCCCTCTGCCATCATTCTTCCCCAAAGTTAAAATTTTCTACTTTATTTTTTTTTCTTCTTAAAAATATTTTATTTAGCAAAAATTATATTTTCAGATATGGATATTTTTGTAAGGAATAATGAAATGTATGAAGCAATACAAATTTAGAAAGTTGAAGGAAGGAGGGTACCATTGGATGCAAGGACAATAATACACCAATATACGACAGGTTATGCCTAAAGAAAGTTGAAGGCCAAAAGAGTGCCGGCATGACTAATTCACCTTTTAGAAGGCTAACAACTTAGTCACTAGCCAGATTGGCAAACCAATGATGTCAATTGCCCACACCCCATGATAGGTACCTTTGAATGTGTGGTGAAAAGTACATGGTTATGTGATTTTTTTAGTCTTAGCTTTCACCCGTACCAGAATGGGTTTTAAATATCATTCTTTTTTTTTTTTTTAACTTTATTCTCATTAATAACTCTTTCTTTATACCATTACACTTATGTAAATTTAAATATTAAAAAACTCTCTAATCACAATTTTTAATATCTCCTCGCCAGCTCAACCATGCTCAATCCATCATCACCATCCTATTAGAGCATCAACATACAAAACATTCAACAATTGCCACTTTGACAATTACCACTTTGAATTATCTTTCAATGAAACCTTTTTTTTCAATCTTACAAATGGTACCAAAAAAAAGTAATTCAATAAAAATTTGTCATTTTAGGAGCGAAATAATAAGTATGCTTATTGAATTACTTTAAAACTTTCTCTGATTAAAAAAAGGGTTTCTAGAACCAACATTTTTTTGCCCAAATTAGTTTTCTAGCATGCAAACAATTAGTAAAAGAGAATATTGGATGCACATGTATGGGAATTCAACTTCAACAGCTCTAAAAAGAAAACCAAAAAAAAGTCATTGATGAATTTAAAGTAAGACAGGGCCAGCCATAGCGAAACCTTTTCCAAAACTTTAAAATGATCAACTTGGCGGTAAGCAAAGTTGAAACATGAAATTATTTATACACAAAATACGAATCTCTATACTTTCAAACAAACAAAGAAAAATTACTTCTTCTCATTGAGAATTAATCATGTTTTAACAATGGTTTTAGATTATGAAATAAAGAGTGTCATGTTAGATATAATCTTCGTCACTTTTTTTAAAAGTACATTTAGTTCAAAAGATTTGTTCATTAAACAATTTTTCTTCTTAGAAGCTTCAATCGTGTGTTTTCAATCATAAGTTAAAAGAGATAAAATGTAATCTAATTTATAATAAGAAATTTTTATGATACTTTTATGTTTTTTTTTTTTGTATTATGAACTTTAATTAAATTAATCTTATGGTCGCCTAAGCAAGTATGCTATCATCACCAAAGGCCATACTTCGGTCACCATCATTGGCTTTCCACCTTGTCTTAAATGGGATGAGCCAACTAACTTCACGTCAACCAAACCTTGTATGAACATATTTATTGGAAAAATCTTATAGCATCATAAAAGGGTCTCAAAGTATTAGTAAAATAAAAATGAATGCAATTTCTGATGAAGTTTTTATTATGAAACTGATTTCGACGTTCCTCAATCTATAACATACATGATGATTTAGATCAAATGGTGCCTTTGGAGTTTGCAGTTTTGAGTGCCATAGACTAATAGTCAATAAGAGTTGCTATTATATCTTTGAAATCTTCAAACAAATTTGAGAACTATTACACCAAATCTGCAGCATTTTGGTTTTTTTTTCTTTTCCTTTCCCTTTCAGCATTGAAACTATAGTCCCTGGTAACTATATTAATTAGGCTGCACCTAATTTCTTTTCCAGTTTTGACAAAATGCTCTGTTAGTACTGTATGCAATAGAAAATAAAAAAGTCGGGACCTGGGAAATCTAGGGTTATTTGCTATGATGAGGACCAGGGAGATCTAGGGTTATTTGCTATGATGATACAAGTTTATGGAATTACAAAATAAAAAATCAGCACTTCAACGATTCACATATCATAAATTAGTAAAAATTGAGAAGTTTGAGCTTAACATATTAGTTTTTATGAAATATACAAGCTAAATTTTGATAAATTAAAATAAAAAAACTCACTTTCTAGAATCAAAACTTAATCTTGTCCGCGGAGGCATCAGTCTTCTAGTTAGTTGTCGGTAGGGGATTTTTCAACTGTATTCTTTTTAGTTTCAATCCACTTTGTTTTCTTAAAAAATTATCCTGATTCTTATTTCAATCTATTTTGTTTCTATGAAAGCCCTTATTGTTTACTCCAATTTTTTTTTAAAGCTATTGTGGTTGTTGCTTACTACGCTTATATATGAAATTTGCCAAGACAATAGTGCTGCTACATTTATTGGGAACCATTCTCAAACGATCTTATCATAAGTACTATGACGATGATTGTAGTATTGAGTTTCGAGACACTGATGAGGATAGATCATTTCAAATATGATTTTTTGTTCATCATTAATGTAGTGGTACTTTTAGAACTCTAGACAATGAATTTTTTATTGATCGAAATTTACCCTCAAATTAATCTAATAATAATAGGTTAGAATGTAATTTTCAATGTATTGATTAAGGTAAGTCTTGCTTAAGTGAAGATGATTTAAGGGGAGACATAGAAAAACCCTTTGGAGGGGCTCCTCTCTATCATATTATCTGCAAGCAAGGAGCTTCTTTTGTCTGTTTTCTTCATATTCCTCATCATCTCCGATCGAACAAATTAGTCAGAACAGGTATTTATTGAATTTCAGTTTTTTATTATTTTTTCGAAGTTGATAAACTATCTGGGAAAGTAAGTAATAAGACGAAACTACTGAATTAAATGCTAGCTTGGGTTTTATTTTTCTTTATATATATATATATATATATATTAATTCAACCCCTCCATTGCATTCTCTACCATTTCTTCCGATCCTCAACTATGTCAATGATAATTATATCGGGTATTAATATTAAAGAATCAAATATTGTTGGAAAGAATAATCACGAGCTCTGAAAATATAGTCAATCCTTTCTATATCGATCATTTGATATAATAACATTTCGTTTTAACAACTAAGTTCCTAATAGATTCGATTTTTATGTTTTATTCTAATACTCTATAACAACTTTTCACTTCTAATTGCAATAATAATAGTTAAGAAGTACATTCTTTATTGCCTAAAATTTTAAGTAAATTTATAGATATTTCATATAAGCAACCCTATTAATCATAATTTATTGAATAAAAATGATATTAATTAAAATGTTATTTCAATAATTTGTTTAAATTTCACATGAAAAAGATATTAATTAATCATATTTTATTAAGTGAAAATAATATTTAATTAGTGAAATTAAAGATATCAATTTAATTAACTATTAAGTTCATTAATTAAAATTCTATTATGAATTTAGAACATTATAAAAATATAAATTGATTACTTGAATTTAATAACTCGTGGTATTGTAATTTGAAAATTCAGATTGATTAATTGAACTCGTGATACATATAAAGAAAGTATGAATAAAATTCTTCAAACTTTCACAAAGTTCACGATGTCCATGAAAGGGAGAAGAAACAAAGTTTGCACTTTATGCAATTTAACTTTATGCAATTTAGACTTTTTTCCATTAAATCCACCATTTCATCCAAAATTCATGAAAATTTCTATAGTCACCAAAAAGAAAAAGTGAAGTAGAGATCCTAAACAGTTTGATTATCAATTTGAATTATCAATTTGAAAGTAAGAAATTGGAGTTGGAAGTGAAAGAAGTTAAGAGAAAATAGGAAACCAATGTATCCAGGCTTGAAAATGAAGATGGAAATGTGAAAAAGCACAGGTATGTGAAGACATTAGTTAAAAAATTAAGCTGGTAAGTGATTTAAATTATTATGTTATACTTATTGGTGTGTTTAACTTGATGAGATATTGTAAGAATTAATTTTGTATAATTATTTTCGATGTTCTAAGTAAAGATAATATTATGTTTATGTATGAACAGAACGATGGATGATTTTAAATGAATAATTAAAAGAAAGTAAGGGTGAGTAGTTTAATTATGAAAATTTGTAATTCAAAGTTTATTAGTGCGGATGATGATTTGTGTCTTTATGATGTTCAAAGTGGTAAATATTTATTTTGAATATTATTTCGATGAGTAAATTGAAAAAAAAATTGTTAGACGACAAAGCACAATACACAAGACATAGGTGGGTGCCTAATATGGCTACAGACTTGGGCACTGTAGAGAATGTCATTTTTTGCATCAATTAGTCACCAAACATGTCTTCCCACTTGTAAATAGGTGATAAAATTTAAGCATTACATCAATAATTTTGCTTTTTTATTTGTGGCCCTTGATTGAGTACCAACGCTGGTACGTCGAGAATGAGAAACTGTAGGATTCTCAAAACCCCCTTGGTAGAAAATAATATGAGATAGATTCTTAGTGAAATAAGATTAAAGAAAGTAAAGGATAAGAGATGTTAAAGAAAAATGTAATAAGAAATTCAATTAAGTAAATTATAATTTGAAATCCTATTATTAGAATAATGAATGAAAATAATAATACGATGATGTATTAGTTTAATAAAACAACTAAGGTGATGTGCTAAGTGTATTGAACTGTTAAAGTTTACAATGACCATAAAGTAAAGGTGAGAAGAGACTATTTAACTTCAAATAGAAATTGGTAAGTTAGAATATCCTATACTTGGTATTGGAGGTCATGGAATGGTATGGTAAGTTATATGTTAGCGGTGTAATGCAAATTAAGTGAAGTGTATATTGTGGTTAATTAATGGAAGGACAAGATTTATGTCAAAAATTATAAGGATATATGAAGGCTATAGATAACTGATAGACTAAAAATATATACAAGAAAACATGAATTTATGAAGAAACGAAAGAAAGAAAATTATATGAATTAGAAGGATAAGTAAAATATATGTTCAAGAGATGGAAGAATTTAGAAGCAAGTGCATTATTGGGATAAAGAAATTTTAGATATATGATCACAAGGGAATAAAGAAAGTAAAGAAATAATGAAATTTATAGTTACTCAAATTAAGAAAATTTCAAGAATGAAATTTTATTTCGGAAGAATGTTTCTAATGCCCTAAAATCATCATCCTAACTTTTGTAAAATGATATATTTAGAAAGCGTATAATTGAATTATTAAGTAAATGAAATAAAATATATCAATGTTAGTAGAGGAAGGTATTGGATAATGGAGAATGTCCAAAAATAAATGAATAAATTATAAATTAATATATATATATATATATATATATATATAGTATTATATTGTGGGATATAAATTTAAGGTATTGACTAAATTGTAAAAAGTGAAGTGATGGGGTCACATTGTGAATATTCAAAAGTTGAGAGGTTAAAGTGTAAATTCAAAAGTTGAAAGACTAAAAGTAAAAATAACCAAAAGTGAAAAGGACATAAATGGAAATATAAAACTTGACCAAGGGCAAAATAGTCATTTAGCAAAATAATAATAAATAATTTTGAGAAAATTACCAAAATGACATTAAATATATGGATGAATTATGACCATTAGATTTGCTTAGCCTTAAAGTATAAAATATAGGTCATTGGATTGTAATCATGATGTTGATGATATTTTAAATAATATATTAATAATAAATAAATTAAATTTTTGATAATATTTTAATAATAAAATGTTACTATAAAAGGAGGAAAGATGAATTTTCTTCATCCTTGTCTTCCCAACGTGAATGTCATATGGAGGAAAGAAAATAAAAACATTTCCTTCTTTTATAATTTGGTCATTGATTATTCAATTCTACTATTTCACCTCAAAATCATAAGAATTTCTAAAAGGAAAATGGAAGTAAAGATCTTAGAGAGTATGTTCATCAACTTAGAAGCAAGAAACAAGTAGATGGAAGTGAAGAAAAATAGATGGAAAGAGAGGGGTAGTAATGAAGTTGAGAAAGAAATGGAAGAGAAACAAAAGAGATGAAATTCTTGTCAAAAGAGGTAAGTTTTCAAATTAACCTTACTTGTATTTCAATAGATTGAGTTAAAAATATTTTGAGTGGGATGTATAAAACATGTATTTAATCTAAATATTAGAAATAGAAAGTATTTGATGAAGAATAGAGACTTAAAACACTAAATTGGTAAGAGAGAATGTGATTTGTATGGTGAAAAGTACTAAGATTAAAAATAAATATGTAATCTACATATAGACATAAGTGATTAAATTTTGTAGTAATCAAAAGTATGGCAATTATGTGTGATTGAATGAAAGCTAGTGCAAAGAACCATGGAAAAAATATTTTCATTAAAACAGTTTGGACATCAATAATAACTTAACTTTGAAAATTCATCAAAAATTATAGAAATTTATTTAGAGATTGAATTAAATATGGAATTAAATATTATTGGGTCTAGCTTCATATGGAAGAAATGGTGAAAGAAATGAAATTTTATATTTTGAGATATATTAGTTTTCGTGAAATAAGGTCGGAGTGGATTAAGGTTTCCCTATTTTGAATTTGGAAAATCATCAAAAAATTTAAAAAACTTGATTAGAGGTTTAAATTTATATGTTTAAATGAGCCTATTTTCAAGAGAAACAAACGGAAACATCATTTGAACCCTGTACTAAGAGATAATTATTTTTTAATAAAGAAAGTCGAAGCTGTCAAACAGTAGAACAAGGAAAATTTTGAAGAATATACTGTACTGATTGGCTAAATTATAAATTCTAAAATTTTTATGGTAAAAAGATATTTGAGTCTAGTTTCAAAAACATTAAGCGGATCTTAATTTCAAATTTTGTAGCTCAAGATATAAATAAATTAGTGACTATGAATCAAGGGACAGCTTTGATATGAACAAATAAGTAAATAATGGAATTATAGATAATGTTACATATAAACATGTTATATACTAAAAGCTAAAGATTCTAATAAATATATACACAAAGAACGAGAGTGGAAAGGAGAAGAAGGAAATTTATATATATAGTAGATGAATTTGAAATGTTTTAAAATGGTTGTAGCGATGGAATGATTAATATATGTGAGTATGTTTAAACGAATTAATAAAATAATAAGCGAATAATTGTTAATTAATGTGATATTGAAGTCTTTGATAAAATTTTATGAAGAATTAAATTGATTGGCATAATTTAGAAATAAATATGAAATATACATAAAGTGGGTGAACTACTTTTGAAAGTACAAGTCCTCCAATGGTCTTATTTGTAAAACTTTAATATTTGTGTATTTTTATAATCTTTGTTATCTTTGATTGAAGATCATGTTTTTATGAGAACTTGAGATTAGAAATAGATATAAGTGGATGATATGTAAAATGAAGTGACAGTTATGACATCTGAATACGGTTTAGGTAATGATATAAAAATAAATAAATAAAAATAAAGCACGAAACTTGTAGGAAAATAGAAATGACGTCACGATGACAAGTTCACTATGTCACAACGTGGAAACCCCAACGTCGCGACGACAATCCAAAAATTTTATAAACTTCACAATTTGGTTTTTGATCAATTATGGATGTTTTAATGAGCTCATTTAACTCATAATTAGTTCTGCAGTAAATTCAATTATTATTAAAATAAGTTAATGATCTACATTAATTAAATAATATGATAAATTAATCTAAAATTTTTAGTCATTACTTCAGCAATAAACGTGACATCCCGGTGCCTTGACTTGGTGATCGGGTTGGGTATCGGGGTGTTATAGAAACCATATTTATGTTGGGCAATTGATACTAGTCCCTCCACACATGCACTAATGAGGGCACCAACACCATTGACTAGGGCATCAGCCTCCTATACCCCAACCTGAGCCTGAGCACAAGCCCGAGCCCGAACCCAAGCGGTTTTATACATAGTCTGGGGTTAGTTCTCATCATTCGAATTTGGGGCAGATATTATTTTTCTGGCTCATCAGGCTACACATATTAGTCAAAGATTTCTGATTCCAATTCAGATCATTCAGATCCGAGATTATCAATGATGTTTGATATCTTCAGCCCATTACCACCCCAGTACTCCACCCCGCCCAGGCCAATTTTTGGGATATACAATTTTTTTAGTATGTTTAGCACACTCCAAGATTCGTCGATGGATGCTGTGAACGATGTTCCAGGTAAGGATAACAATGGCCGTCACGAGAACCCTCAACGCCAACGTTGAGCACCATAACGGTTTATCCTACGGACAATACCATTGAACCATCAATTTTAGTACGTGTAACATTATATTTATTACATTTAGTTTTAATTGTAATTTAAATTTTCAAGTTTGTATTAATTAAATTATAATAAATTACTTTTCATCCATATCACTAGTGTAGTAAATTTTAGTATTATATATATTTTTGTATGTGTATTTGAAATAGTTCACATATAAAAATATTTGAATTATCATACCCACAATGTAGATGAAAAATAATTATTTTTAAAATATTTTACATATAAAAATAATAATTATATTTGAAATAATTATTCCATTTTATAATATTAGAAATGTAATAGCCCGATTTTTAGTGGTGTCGAAAGTAGTGGTTTCGGGATCATAAGTCTGACGAGTAAGTTCAAATAATTAGTATTTAAATTATACGAGTCAATAATAATTTTTATATTGAATTTTGATTTGAGGATTTTAACTAATTGAATTAAAAGTTAGTATAAATGGTTAGGTTTAAAAGGCAAGTGGTTATTGAAAACGAGGTATTAGGATCCTGTTTTCGTAATTTAAAGCCATAAATATTTTATTAAATATCTACAAATTCGTTTTATATGTGAATTAAAGTTTGATCCGAAAATTTTAATGATTTATTGTTTAATTATGGTAAAATGATTAAAGCGTAAAAGAGGTAAAACTTAATTGCTTTTGATTTAAAATAGTAAAGGGACTAAATGGTAATTAAACCACGGTTAAAAAGTCCAAGTCGTGGTGACATGATTAAATCCACTAACTTTTGGACTATTTCTCATTTAGTCCTAATTAGTTTAGGATTAAATTGAAATTGAGCTTATTTAGTTAAAATTTAAAATAATTGAAGGACCAATTGTGCAATTAAATCCTCATTAATTGATAATTATATCATTTGAATAGATAGTGGACGGTTTGCAACGCTAGTTACAGGAAATTTTATTGAAATTGTAAGGTTATAATAGTAATTTTTAAATTAAGTAAAATGTAATTAAAATAAAAAGCAAAAATGGCTATCTTTTTATTTATTCCTTCAAAAACTAATTCCACCATTGTTGAGAAGAGAAACTTTCGGCCAAGCTAGGTTTCATCGATTAAGTAGGTAAATCTTGCTCGTTTTTAGTAATTTTTATGTTTTTGAGCTCGTAATAGCTTAATCTAGCTAACTCGAGGACTAATTTGTAAAACTGTTGAACGGTATGGATTGTGCCATTGATAAATTTGAGTTTTTCTCAAAGTTTTATGGTAGATAATTAAACTTGGTTGCTGAAGAGGAATGTTTTGTGAAATAGTTTTTGTTGATTTTAATGTTCAAGGATTAAAATGTGAAAATAATAAAAGTATAAGGACTTGATAAAAAATAATAGAAAGTATGGGCTGTAATGAGGGGGTTAATTTATGGGCTAAGCTTGGATTTAATATAAAATGGTTAAATTGCATGATTTGAACCTAGGGACTAAATTGTATAAAAATAAAATGTTGGGGTAATTTTTTAAAAATGTAAAAAGGACTTAATTGCATAAAATGAGTTAATTTTACTGTTGGAATTATTTAAATGAATGAAAATATTATTTTTAGATCAAGAACATGTGGAAAACTGAGGAAAAGAGAAAATTAACGAATAGTCCTTATACCTTTGTCTTTGCTGCAATTTAATAAGGTAAGCTCGTTCAATTTACTTTTAGTACATTTATAAATATTTTATATGAACCTAATTGCATAATGTTGGATTATATTAATGTGTGTAAATGAAAATGGAAATGATGAATTGAAATAACGTCGATCGTTTATTAAAATGCTCTAAACCGTTACTGCAAATCAATCTTGTAAGTTCGTATTTTTATTTATACTTCTAATGATTTTTATATCCTTTGTTAATATAATTTTCTTAAATTTTATATTGTATAATAGTATGATCTTTAAAAAGAAAAATGGAATACTGAATGAGCTCAAACGAGCAATGTCTACTGATTGTACTGAATGTGTTCAAACGAGCAATATCTACTGAATTTACTGAACGTGCTCAAAAGAGAAATGTCTATTGATTATACTGAAAGTTGCTCAAACGAGCAATATCCACTGATTATACTGAATGGGCTCAAATGAGCAATATCTACTGAATATACTGAACATGCTCAAAATAGCAATGTTTACTGATTATACTGAAAGTTGCTCAAATAAGCGATATCCACTGGTTCTGCTGAATGGGTTCAAACGAGCTATATCCACTGATTATACGGAATGCATGCTCAAACGAGTATTATCCACTAATTAAGCGAAATGAGGTCTTACTGTACTGATTATTTGAAAATAAATACCAAAATAATGTTTTAATCACTATTCGTCTATTTGAAAGTTGTGATTGACAGGAACTCTGTTAACTAATCTTTATTTGAATTATTATTTATGTTGATTTAATAAGCTTTATTGTTCAATCGATGGACTTAATAAGCTTTATGAAAGCTTACTCGTATCAATTGTCTTATTTCTTGTAGATACGTTTTGTGGATCGAGAGATCAGATCAGCACAAAGAAATCACACTATCTGGGGATCATTTGGTAACTTTTGAATACATCTTAGCTTATATGGCATGTAATAAGAATAATTGGTCATGATTATAATGGTTCATACGTATTTTGTAATGAGTATGTGATGTACTTTGATGTTGTGGTATGAGTAACTAATGTGGTATACATGTTAATCCCAAGTTAAAGTAAATCGATGAACATGAAATGGTAAGTTAGTATGAGTTAGATATTTTAGGTGTGTAATGATGCATAATTGCTTATGTTGTATAACTTGATATGCTTATGTCCTTGAGTATTTATAACTATTTGATGCATGAATATATGATACCAACTTAGGTGCAAGTGATATGGTTGTGTGATGTAATAAGACAAATGACATATTGAGTAAGTTTGTGTAAAGGATCATGAAATAGAAGTAACATGTTAAGTTAGTATGGTTTATAAATGGTTGGTATGTGTAAAGGGTTATGAATAGCATGAACATTATAATGTGATTGGTATGGGATACTTTAGTGTGTTTTGATGAATAGAAATGACATATTTTAGTTATCCTAAAGTGTATTTATAAACTTGTGAACATGTGAGATAAATTGGGTTAGGTACATGTGTATTTGGGTGAGATACAAGAATGAATTTGGACATTTTTAGGCACACATGGCCTGGGACACGGGCGTGTGCCCTGAACGTGTTTAGGTGCAGTTTTCACACGGGCTAACACATGGCCTACGACACGACTGTGTGAGGGTATTTCAAATGTTACACGGGCTAGCACACAGCCTGCGACATGACTGTGTGGAATTGTTTCAAAAGGTACACAGTCAGCCACATAGGCGTACCCTTGCACCACACGGCCTGGGTTGAGTCACATGGCCTGACCATACAACTGTACGAACCCTGTCTTTTTAAAAAAATTTTAGTTTTTCCTAAACTTTCTGATTTGCTTTGAAATGTTCTCTGATTGTTCTTAAACTATTTTTAAGGTCTCATAGGCTCGATTTAAGGCCCATAAGTGTATGTTTACTTCAATATGAATTATTTAAAATATATATATTGTTAATTATTCTAGTGAACTTGATGCTATTATTACTTAATGTTCTGAAACATGCAATGACACTCCGAAACCCTAATCTGACAACAGAAGCGATTATGGGTGTTACAAGAAATCATCGTACCTACAACATACGTGGAGAAAATAAATATTTGACATATAAATATTATATATAAAGAAAAATATATCAAAAAATTAGTTGATGTTTATTTTATATATTAAGGAGTTATTAATTTTCAAATATTTTTAACATAATGATATATATAAAATATATATTTCTATTATATAATTACATATTTATTATTTGATTTTATAAATAAAAGAAACATTAATTAAAAAGATGAATAAAAAATAAAAGACTTGAAAATAATATATTTATTAATTAAAAACTTAAAATAAGATGAAATAAAAATTACAAATGCACTTAAAAGAGAAATTAAATCTAAGACTTAAGAATGAAATAATTATTGTTAAACCATTTAACCAAAGGAGTTTATGTATTAAAAATATTAATTAAAAAAACTTAGAACAACATAAAATAAAAAATACAATTGTGTGTAAGAAAGAAATTAAATCTAAGACTCAAGAATAAAACTACTAACATTTAGCCATATGACCAAAGCAACTGATTTTATTTTAAAGGTCAGAAAATGCGTTTAAAGGTAAAACAAGTCCAATTGGGCGCACTTTCTGACCAATTGTGAAAAAACGTGTTTCCAAAATTAATTTATTTCTCTAATTTTTCAAAATTTTGACCTAATTTCAATATTATTTCTAGTCCCGAGTAATTTAGCCTAGTAACTACTTTCCAATGAACAAAAGAATATTAAGTAAAATAAAGGTAAATTATTTGTTAGTATTTCTCATAAACATATATTCTTTATTACAACTAAGCTACAAAATGATTTTACTTTGAAACTTGAAACCAATATAAACAAATAAACATGAGATACATCTTATTTTATAATTGTTAGTAAGTTTTTCTTTACATGCCCTAACGATTTTGTAAGAATAAAATTCATATATTTATAATAAATGGGTTGAGTTTCAATATAATAGACATATTTAAAATGATATTTTTTTAAAAAATATGAAATTTGTCAAATTCATAAATACCTTAGGAACCCAAATCAACTAGTTAGTAGGAATCCAACAAATTATTGTTTTTAAGAAAGAATCATGGATATTATATTTTGTATGAGATTTTTTATGAGATAGGATGTTAAAAGACACGAAATGTCCATTTGAATTATTCGTCTTTTCTGCAATCCTATAAAAGTTTTGATGTTATAAGTTTGCAGCTGGGGTGGATCTTTCGGAATATATGGTCCCAGATATGATTTGATATCGATGTTATGTGGATCTTAATCTCGCGTGTTGACTTGATGGTCAAAAATGTTCATTGTCCTAGGTGTGGTCTACGTTCGAGCCGCGCCAATCGCGTTGCCGTTAAGGCTTTGCCCTCCCTTTGTAATTCAAAAAAAAAATCTTTTAAGAGCGAACAGGGGCAAAGCCAAAAAATTCTTTTAGGGAGAGAATAAAATTTTAATTTTTAATAATCTATATCTATTAAATTTTAAAGGATTAAATTAAATTTTCTTAATTTTAGGGGGTCAAAGTATAATTTTACGTTTACTAATTTAAACTTTTAAAATTTCTATACCGCCAAAATAACAATTTTCCATTTTAAAGGTCCAAGCCCCTGCCAACCCCCTCTGACTAAGAAGGTTTAATTTAATTTTCAAATACAAAGACTAATATTTAACTTGAATTTTTTTTAATTTAAAAAATAAAAAAAACAAACCACGTAATGGGTGTTATTTGAAGGGCAAGAGCAAGAGAGAGAGAGCCTTAAAAGAACTGAATAAAGTGTAAAATCACAATACTATATAATTTTAACTTTCTCAATATTTCGGTATCAGCACCCAATTACATCATCAAGTTCAAAGTTTTAACCAAAATATATACACACAAATCCCCCAGCACACCCCCATCAGAAGGCACCAAATAAGCCCTAAAACTTAACATTGTTAATAATAATAATAAAAGCTTCCATGACCTTTTACAGCAATGAAAAGTGAGTAAGATCATTATTATTATAACTCCCTATCTTTTCAAACCCACAGTTATTCACTCACAACAACCAACAAAACAAATAATCTATTAATGGTTTTTCAGATATACCTCCGCAGTCTGCAGCATTCATCTTCATATGTAATTCATTCCATTTTCATTTTTGACTTCTTACGTGTTGGAGCTTCATCAGTCAAGCACGCAAGAACAAAATCAAAGAAACAAGGAAAAACCAATACAGATATAATTATCACTCCCAAACCATAAGATTCATATGACATACAAAACCGGAAATAGGATGGCAAAATATTTAACAAGAATTTCCAAATAAACATTTTCCTCCCCTACTAATTACTTTTTCTCTACTTCAAATTCTCTACTTGTAGGACTAAGTAATTCCCATTTATTAGAGTTATATTCTTAAGTAATACTTTGTCCACTCTCTTACTGATTTCATCAAACTAATAACATTCACTATCTCAAATCAAATTCAGCCTATTGAATAAATCTATCCTCACTTAGTAATAGTTATAATTTCTGCACTTCCATCTTGCTTCTTATCATATGCATGTTGCAAAAATTTCTGTTCAGTAAGATGAGGAAACCTTGAGAGCCAAACCTTCATCTCTGGGACAACTGTATAGCCTCTTCGAGTGAAGTTAAAAGGGCTGGGAATTTATTAGGAAAGCACTAATATGAAAGTAACACCAATCATGAGTAGTGGGAGAGACGGAGGTTATCAAAAGTAATTATTGGGGAGGGGGGGATGGAAGTCAAGTAGAAGTTACAACCTAGGTAATAGTTTGGTCATAGGTAGGCCTGCTCACAAGTAGAGCCTAGACAGGATACTAACACCTTTCACGTTTGTCTAGGCCCCTGACCCAGCACAAAATATGGGCAATATCATTCGACTAGATCCAACCCTAATTACCAAAAGGGAGCCATGCTTGGTCCAACACAACCCACCCAAATTCTTTTTCTAATTTTATTTAACTGGCAGTCAAGCTTTACTTTGTTTACTTATTGTTCAAGGTTATCGTAGTCCTTATCAATATTGGCATTTTTACATGGGGTATCGATCACCGACAAAAGGACATCATTTTACTAAATCTTCACTTGCCTATAGGTAATGACCTCGCTCTGGTATTTTAGGCAGAAACATTGTCGTAGTCTACCAACTTCCTAAGTAGGAATTTAAGCCTTTGTTTAGATCAGGATATATATATTTTTTTGGAAGAAAAAACTAGAAGCAACTATTGGGGGTAAGGCAAGACAGAACTTGAGTTCTAGTTCTCTAAAGGTGCTAGAAGCCTCGTACCCATTTAAAACAACAAATAGAGCATGGGGCATAGTCCTAATAAAACTGAGTCTTAGTAAAAGGAAGACATTTTCACACAATGCAAATCCGACGCCTGATTCGTCTACTCTGTACCTTAGCATTACTCAAGTTTTATACAGGAAGTTCCAGGCTCACTATCAACTTCTTAGTGACAACAAGAGCAAAC
This sequence comes from Gossypium arboreum, assembly GCF_025698485.1. Lineage (NCBI taxonomy): Eukaryota > Viridiplantae > Streptophyta > Magnoliopsida > Malvales > Malvaceae > Gossypium > Gossypium arboreum. Next base: position 138,371,265 of record NC_069075.1, read on the forward strand.
TAAATGCAATGACAAGCAATATTGGCAAATGAAAAATCCTTCAGTTTACAAGGATGGGAGTAATTAAGATGTGGTAGTGATGTGAAGGGGGCACTAACCTTCATTTAGAGCAAACCAAATGTAATGGCAAGCAGCATTGGCAAATGAATAATTATGATGTAGTAGTGATATGAAGGGGGCTCTAACCTTCATTCAGAACAACATTACATCAGAAACATCTTTGGGATATGGAACAGTGATGACAGATTGATGCTCTGCAGCTGCATGAATCCCTCACTGCTCGTTGCACCAAATAGTTAATCTTAAGTACTCAAAACTCATATGTTTATGGTTGACCCAACCCAAAATACACTTGCCATTGCCCAAACGATACAGAATGCCTTTCATTGTTAGATCCACTGAAAATTCTGATGACCATTTAACGGGCAAATGTTTCTTATCAAGCAAATTATACGCCTCCAAAGAACGGAACTTACCAGAATAATTATAAATGACAGTATACAGCACATCGTCCACGATTGTCGCCGATTCAGACCAGTAACAAAATTTTTGTCCGAGGCAAACCCATGATTTTCTATCATAGTAATAAGCGTAAAGAGTATCATTGGCATTGCAGTGCACCAAAATCCGAGATCGGAAAGAATCTAGAACAGGATCGCATAAACTGATACCTTCCGGACGGGGCAACAATGGTTCCCAAATATCCCCACTTATATCGTAAACCTAGCCAAAAGATTCAGAACCCATACGTTCGAAGACGTAAATCTTTCCTTCAGCAGCAAGAACCAGGGGAAAAGACCGAGGGAACAACATAGAAGTAGTTTTTCTCCACCCATGTTCAAGGTCCTTCAAATCTAATTGGAAAACGTCGTTTACATCATCATAACCAAAAATAGTAGCATCATTTTTGCGTATTCCCCCAAGAACGTAAACGTGGTTGCCACAGGCAACGGCAGTGGAAGATAAAGAAGCATCAGGTGGCATCGCTCTAATAAAGACTTCATCCCTTTCCAGATCCAAAAAGTGCAAACCGAGCGTCATTTTACCATCGGTACCCGGCCATTTCTCGACAAGGACCCTGATCAGTTCACCAAAGTAAGTTGAGGAATCACTAGCATCGACGCTCATGGTTCACCGTCAGCTTCGCCTTTTCCAGATCCAAAATGGATTTTAGTTTTAGGGTTTGGGTTGAGATTGATAGTTGTAATTTTAATATTAAATGGTGTTTTAATTCCATCCTAATGGGTTTTTCAATCTCAATTTAACTTATATCTAAAATCATTAATTATCATTCAAGTTTAATTTTAAATTATTTAATAAATATTAGAATATAAAAAAATAACCTTTATTTAATATAATGAAAATTTATACTTTTTATAATTTTAAATTATTTGAATACGGACTTAAGCATGGTTTAGATTACAAAAGCATGCAACCTTTAATTGCCAAATGCAATGTGGGTTGTAGCATTTTTATACCTTTAATTACCTTTTCCACCAAAATTGGTACTAGCTTGTTGGTAGTGCAACAAGAGTTGTTTCCCATATTTGTCTATATCAATTTATCATCATTTATATTTTACTATTTATCTTTTCAAACAGTTAAGCCTTTCAAAGTTGCTCTTAAACGTTTAGTTTAATTTTTGTCTCACGCTATGATATCATTATAGTATCTAATCTCACTATCACCATTATTTTTATACTAATTACAAGTAAACCCACATTTAATTTTAAAATTTTTTACTCGAGTAATTATTATACATAACCATTAGTAAGATTTCATACCATGATTAAACCCACTTCGTTAGAATAAGTCCATCATCATATCATCTCCGACCACACCCTAAAAAACGTTTCCTTAATTTTCAAAGTAACCTAACAGTCAATAGGATAATCATGCAAAAGGGTTGCATCATGTCCCCTCCAATATATAAACTCCTCTATAAGAGGTAGATAACTCTGCTCAACTCTCAATCTAGCTCATCAGCATCACCCTGAGGGCGTCATATATTCGATAATGTAATACGAATACGTTGAGGCTACCTTAAAAATGCACGATGTGGATATTTAAGTGTTGAATAATGTTAATGTTAAGTGCTGTTAGGTGGCCTACTTTAAATGTTGCTATTTCGCTCCATATAATTAAGCATATTAGTGGGGAGAAAAAACTAGAAATTGGCACAAATACCGGTGCTTTAATATGCAAATCAAAATTATTTAAGCTAATTTTCTAGTAATAAAAATAAAAATATTTTTGTTTGAAATAGTAGGTAAGGATTTACGTATGGTCAAACATATAATTTAAATTATAGTTTGATATTTTCATAATTAACATAAACATAAATATTCTTAATCCACATTCATGGCAATTATATGATTCAGAAAAGTAAATTAAGGGATTGTATGTTTGTAAGGACCAATTTTGGCCCGGGCCCGTGTAAATACAAAACCAAAATTATTACAACAAAAATAAAAATTATTATGATAGTCCATTAATGTCCTATTACAAGCCCAAAGACCCAAACAATCCCTCAGTCCAATTACATGGCCCAATAACCAATGCCCTAGCCCAAACTCGTATAACCCAAATACTGAAACCAAGACAGAAACCCTAGCGGCTTGCCTGCGCCGCAACAGCCCTCCCCCAGCGCCGTACGCTCTGTACAACGCCTCCAGCAACCACGCCAAGCCTCCATACGCCAGCACAGCACCCGTACCTGCGAAAGAGAACAAACCACAGCTGCAAATACATACAAAAAAGACAACAACAAAATTAGAATTTGTATTCGATTTTTATTTTTATTTTTGAATATTTCTTATTTCTGTTTCGGCTATAAAGCCAAAGCCTCTGCTCATTGTAGTTTTTTTTTTTTACGTGCAAATACGCAACAAAAAACACAAAAACTCAAGCAATACAAAGCAACCATTTTTCTAAAGGTGATTTCCTGACTCAAATCTCTGGACGTTCCCTTTCGACTGGATCTTTTTTTCTTTTTTTGTTTTGTTGATCTTTTTCTTTATTCGAAAGTTTGATTAAAAAAGGAAAATGGGAGTTTACTTGGAGGATATGCCATGGATCTCCTCTTACTTAGTCGAAATCGAAGTCAAGAGGAGATCGAAGGGCTGTAAAGCGTTCTCCGCAGCCTAAATCTGTTGGCTGCTAGGGGAAGGAGAATTGGCAGCTTCAGGAGGGAAGTTTTAGGGTTTGGAAAAGGAGAAAAAGAATGGGGTTTCAGCTGAAATGGGTTGTTTTATTAGAGGTTATAAGGGATTAGGAAACGGTGCAGTTTAGACCGATAATAGTGGTCTCAAACGACACCATCCAGGCCACTCCTCTTTAGCCCGGCCCGATTCAGCTCTTTAACCCTCAGGACCCGCGTGTTTTCGCGGTGAAGGGTTATTTCCAAGATTGGTCCTCTCCCTTTGTACAGTGGTTCGATTAGGCCCAATCCAAATTTATTTCTTTTGAATTCGACCCTTATAATTTGCATGCTTTTGCAGTCTAGTCCGGGCATATGAGCTGCGTTTTGATAGCCTGGATTATTTCCAGATTGAGCCCTTGTGCATTGGCGCGCATCGCACAGAGGTCCTTTCTTCTAATGTTTTGTTTTCAAATTTTTCCTTTTATTATGGGTCAATTCTAATTAAACCCTTTTAGTTTATAACTTTTGTTCTTGATTGCTTATTCATACGATTGTTTTAAAGTTTCTTTCTATTATGTTAACATTTTCATTTTATTTTCTATATACATATATATTTATACATGTACAACTTTGTTTTGTTTTGTAAAGCCACTTTGAATTTCTTTTTGCATCAAATTGTTTTGACATTCTCATATGACCACTTGTGTGAATATTATTATATATATATATATATACATACACGTATACTTTGTATTAAAGCTAATTTTATTATATATATATAACCCCATGCAATGTTTTTAAGCTATTGTCATTATATGTATATATATTTGTGGGCACTCGTATTTAATCCATACATTTTTATACATATGGTTTTCTTACATATACAAATATGTTCTTAAATCTACTACGTAATTTATAATAAAATTAATTTGGCCCTATACATATTTCAATGTTATTTTGCATGTACTTTCTCTATATATATATGAAATAACTTTGGAAACTTTTTTTTTTTGTAATTAAAATTATCATTTTGAGTATATCTTTATATTATATTGGTTTTGAGTTTATATAGTTTATTATTTTAAATGTCTTGATACAAGGATATGTATAATTTTGGACTATTTTAAGAATTTATATATATATATATATATATATCTTATTATTAATCTCATTTTAATCTCATTTTTCTTACAATAAATTTACATGTACATATGTTTTATAAATCTATTTTATGTGTTGTGTCTTGTTATATATCTTCATTATTATTATTTTTATATTATATATGTTATTTAAATCATCATGTAGTTTGTCAACTTTTAAATATATTTGTGTTTAAAATGTTTTACATGTAACGTGATTCAAATTTTCATTCCTTAATATCCACCTCAAAAAAAAAAACACTATATATCTAGCCCTAGTTTTATATATATACAAATTTACTAACCTATATTTTATATGTCCATTTATTCGTCATTATTGTGAAATAGTTTTATACCATATTGCTTCTTTGGATTGCATTTTGTTTTGTGCCTCTAATAATTTTATTATGCTATGTATGCTATCGTTGCATTTTATTTATTCATTATTGCTATGTTAATTGTTCTCCATGCATGATTGAAGTTGAGTTATATTTTCAAGTTAATTATATTTAATTGCTTATTTTCTTAGTTGATTAATATTCTCATTCATCAAGTATGGTATCTCATATGCGCCTATTACTTCATATCATCGTTTTCCGCCTTGTTTTTGAAATGTGGTTTTAAAATTCAAATCTTTATGATTAATTTCGTCTTATTTCAAAAAATACATTAATACGTTTTAAGTTAGTTTTATGAGCACTCATTTAAAAATTCTTTAAAACGAAGACGAGATCCGATATTTGGCAATTCGCGGAATCGTGCCCTAACGTGTTGGGTTGAAATTTCACGTTTGCTCAAAATAATCGAATATCCCTTCAAAATTTCACTCAAGCCTTTTAAGAACTCTTTAAAACGAAGGCAAGGTTTGACATTTGGCAATTCGTAGAATCGTGCCCTAACGTGCTGGGTTGCAATTTCTCGTTTGCTTAAAATGATCGAATATCCCTTCAAAATTCCATTCATGTCTTCTAAAAATCATTTAAAACCAAGGTAATACTCGGTGTTTGACAATTCGGGAATCATGCCCTATCGTGCTGGGTTGTGATCTCTCATTTGCTCAAAACAATCGAATATTCCTTTAGGTTTACACTCATGTCTTTTAAGAAAACACTTTAAAACGAAGGTAATGTTCAATGTTTGGCAATTTGAGAATCGTGCCCTATCATGCTGGGTTGCGCTTTTTCATTGGTTCGAAACAATTGAAGATCCCTTTGGAATTTCACTCACATTTTCTAAAAACTCTTAAAAACGAAGGAAATGTCCGATGTTTGGCAATTTGGGGAATAGTGCCCTATCGTGCTGGGTTGCAATCTCCCGTTTGTTCAAAATAATCGAATATCTCTTCGGAATTTAACTCGTATTTTCTAAGGCAAGGCAATGGTCAATGTTTGGAAATTCAAGGAATCGTGCCCTACTGTGCTGGGTTTCGGTTTTCCGTTGAACTAAACAGTGAGCGTCCTTTTGTGATTTTCAAATTAAAAATTTTCAGACGTCGAAACAAGAAGATTTCTGGCAACCGACTCGGGTTATTCAAATGTTATAAAAAAGGAACCACGTTTCAAAAAACATTTTTAAATTTTAGACATAAAGACTGCATTTAATCGATTCAGTACCAATTTTGGGCGTAGTGAGGGTGCTAATCCTTCCTCATGCGTAACCGACTCCCGAACTCGTTTTTCTCAAAAGTTCGTAGACCAAAATCGTTGTTTTAATAAACCAAAAATGTTTTATTAAAATAACCTCATTCTTAGGTGATCCGATCACACCAAACAAAAATATCGGTGGCGACTCCATATTTTATTTTCAAAAAGTCGATTCCCCCATTCTTTTATCAAATTTAAATATAAATTTTTTTTAAAAAAATGGTGGTTTCGACAATGTTCATTCTTAAATATTTCTTTAAAGAAATAAAATCAATAAAATATTTAAAAAAATCATACCATATCAACACAAATATGGTAAGAGGCAGTTCTAGAATAGTTTTTTTTTTTGGTAAAATAGAGAAGATGGCCAGAAAAAAACAGCCAATTTAACAAGAGCAGCAATGTTCATCCTTACACTATCTTGTAGGAGAATCAAAGCTGTATCCTCTGGTGCATGTCAAAAAACATACATTCCTATGGGGTGACTTTTTTTTTAAAATATTATTATTAATAGCAATAATGAACAATAATAATACAAATATATGACATGTAGACCCAATTTTTAGCCCGGGCCCATACATATACAGAAAAACAAAAAAAAAGTAGTCCAAATTTAGTTACACCAGGCCCAACTACAAACCCAAACTCTAATGGCTCAAATCAGGAAACAAGGAAACCCTAAGCTACTTGAGAGTCTCAGTCGCCGCACATCCCACAGCCTCTGCGCCCGTTCCACGTTCGCGCCCAACCGGGTGTTGCACGCCCACGTCCGGCTTTTCCCCACATCTTCATGTCCTGCAACTTGAACAAGAATGGCCAGAAAAGCGTTTGTATTTGGCTATAAAGCCTTTGATTTTTGTTTGTAAATGGCTTTTTTTTTCCTTCTTTGTTCTTGAAAGAGAGTACAGATCTTGAGATAACGACAATATCAAACACATATAGAAATCAATAGCAACAATACTTGTTAAAGGTGATTTAAAGTTTCGTTTTATTTAATTAGCCCTTGCTTGTGTTTTATTTTTTTTATTAAATTTTCTCCGCAATTCGTGCGATGTTTCGATTTAGCCTGCACCTAGGTACTGCGTTTTAGAGATTTGGATCATTTACGCTTTCAGTCCTTGTGAATTCATGCGCATTGAATTGTGATCCTTAGTTTTAATTTGATGTTCTATTTATTCATTAATTATCTCTTTAAGTTTGGTTTGTTTCAATTGAGTTTTCTTTTTTTTTTTACATGTATAATTCATTATTTCTTAAATTTATTTGGTACTCAACTTTAAAAATTTATTTTAATATACTTTTTAGGTTACCTAAATAATTTTCTACTGCTTTTATTTGTTTAAATTATAAAAATATTATTGTAAAATTCCATTTTATGTAATGTTGTTTTGAAATTCTTGTATAATATTTAGTTGAAATACCTTTATATATTATTATACATATATATAATTTATGATAAAATTATCTTTATTCTATGTACATTATTGTTTTCATATTATTTTATATAAATATTTTCTTTCAAATTTTATATATATATATATTTTAAATTTATTTATGTATAATTTGGTTCTCTTTAAAGGATTATTGTATATTTTATTTATTTTAGTATCTTGGTATAAATCATTTACACTTTTTTTTTCCATTTTATATATACATCATTAGTTAAATTAACATGTCTGTGTTTTATATTATTTATTTCAATTTCTTCTTACGTAATATATATATTTTTAATAATTATTCATATATTGTCGGTTTTATATGCATATAAGTTATTTCAAATTTTTGCTTGTGTTATTTCTTTGCATATATTTAATAGTCTTTAAATTGTTTATATCATTGGCTCCTAGTTCTTGTGTTGTCTTGCATATCACGTGTCGTTATTGGCTTTCATATCGTTTTCACATATTATGGTTCATACATGTAATTATGTTTTTTTTTTATTTCTTGTAATTGCATTATGGTTTCAATTCCCGTGTTTACTCAATATCGATTATTTTTATCCTCAAGCAAACAAGTATTTTTAATTCGTTTTTGTAACTATCAATTTTTTTTTTTAAAAAAACTTCTAAAACAAAGGCAATGTTTGGCGCTTGGAAATTTGGAAAATCGTGCCCTAACGTGCTGGGCTTCGATTTTCTTCTTGCCCAAAATAGTCAAATATTCCTTTAAAAATTTCATTCATGTTTTCTAAATTTTAAAATAAGGCAATGTTCTATGTTTGGAAATTCGAGAAATCGTGCCCTAACGTGCTGAGTTTTGTTTTTTTCGTTGCTCCAAATAATTGAATACCCTTTTCGTTGCGTTTTGGAAATCATGAATTGATCTCAGTTTTTTAGGCTTAAAATATTGTGTCCTAACATGCTGGATGTGGTATTTTATTTCTTTGAAACGAGTGAATCTTAAAATCCAATTCGAGTTGTGCACACATTTTTAAGGGGACCGTATTTCAATTTTTTTTTAAATTTTCAACATTAGGACATAAATTAATCAATTAGGTACCAATTTTGGGCGTTAGAGGGTGCTAATCCTTCCTCGTACGTAACCTACTCCTGAACCCATTTCTTGATTTTCCGTGGGCCAAAATCCATATTTTAATGAAATGATTTATTGGGTGACCCGATCACACCTAAACCAAAAAGGATTGGTGGCGACTCCATACCTTGTTTTAAAGTCAATCCCCGTTTTTTAAATACAAAAAAATGGTTTCGACATGACATATAGTACAAACTAATGCACAAATGTCTTGTTTACAAAATAATCTCAAAATAGATAATGACAAAGTAAATTAAAATTTTAAACAAATTATTAAATTTTAATAAAAATGTTATTATATTTTTTATGATTTTATATTTTTTCTAAATTTTAATAAATTTTTAATATTAAATTTTATTATTAAAATTTAATAATATTTATAACTTTTATTGATTTTATTTTTATATAACTTTTTTTTCTAATTTTTAATAAAATTAGGGTTTTTTGAAAAAGTTTGAGGGTGTTTTGATACATTTTGAAAGTTTAAGTACCCAATTAAGTGCAAAAAAAAAAGTGGGCTTAATTGTTTTTTTAAAAAGGTTTGAGGGCCTTTTGATGCATTTTGAAAGTTCAAATACCCAATTGAGTGTAAAAAAAGAGAGTAGGGGCTTAATTGCTTTTTTTGAAAAAATTTGAAGACTTTTTACACCCTTATGCCTTTAATTAAATAGATTAATTTTTAATTTAAAAACAAATAAATTTATTACATTTAGTTATTATTTACCTTGAATACATACCAATGAAAATGATATCGAGTAATAAATCTATTGTTACCTTTCATAATTCTAGTATTGTATTTTCAAATAGGTTATATACTTATGATCACTAACCCGAAAATCAGAGACGGTTCAGGTCACCTACCTGCGACCTAGCTAGAACCCGCCAGATGGATACATGCAAGCCTTATAATACGAAGCTCACAAGGGGAGCTTGCGGACTCAACTCGCACACGTCAAGGGGTGTTCCAAGGGGAGCTCGTAGCCTTGGCTCGCATATGCCCAAGGAGTGTCCAGCAAGCAACCCAGAGCAATACACGTGTCTAGAATGCATAGAGTCTACTAAGAACGTCGATTCTATTAACCATAGTTATGTATATATATAAATATTCGGTTGTCCCTTCTAATAAGACAGACAAAAAATTACTCAACAAAATAATGTTTTAAACTCAGATTATTTTTGAAAAAAGCACACTCCTAATCAATAAATCATAATTTGAGATTCAAATGTATTATTAAATTAGTTGTTCTTTTATGCACTTAATTTATTAATTTATCATTATTTAAGTTTTTAATAAAAATAATTTGAAAATTGAAATATTAATATTTTAGTTTTAAGTTATTTAAACAAAATTTATTATAATAATATTATTTTACTTAACAATAATAATATAATACTAAATTTATATACTTTTAACAACATAATTAAAATTTTCGCAATTTACTCTAATTGTAACTTTTAAGATGTAAGTCCATTTTCTTCACATTATTAAAATTTTCTTTTATATAATTAAAAATTATATATATTTTTATATATCCTAAAAATTATATATTTATTTAATACAACATTTAAATAATTAAAATTGTAATGAAAGCCATTTAAAGTTTTAAACTTGAAGTTAAATTTTAAAATATGTAACATATTAATGAGATTAAACTGTTTAAATAAATTAAAATAGGATTTAAAAAATTAAAACAGATCTAAAAGACACTATTTTAAAACATCTCCTATATAGATTTCATAATTTGTTTTTAAAACCAATCAATAAAACCTAAGTTTTGTAATTTTGAAAAATATTTTAAATACCCTTCAAATAAAATATTTTAAAAACATTTTAATAAATTTACAATTTCAAATTTCAAACTATATTAAATCAAATCTTAAAAATAAATATTAAAATCATTTTTAATTTAAAATATCATAACTTTTTAAGCATCGATAAAATATGTATATAAATTGGATGGGGATAGCTTTCGAGAATAGAAACGGAACTTGCTAATAGTTCTCAACTGTGAGAAACACAAATTCATTCTTGACGAAACATGCCCTCCTAAAGCTTAGCCCAAAGTGAGAAATCGCTGGAGACATTCTAACATAATTGCTCGATGTTATATGTTAGCGAGTATGAGTAACGTGTTGCAAAAGCAACATAATAATTTTTGTATTGCCAAAGAAATCATGATAAATTTGGAGGATTTGCTCAGAGGTGAAGTTGCATTGGCTCGACAATCCACTATTACAAAATTGATGAACTTTCAGCAATTTCACGACACTCCAATCAAAGAACATACACTTAAGCTTATGTGAATTTTTGTGGACACGAATTACAATGGGGCTGAAATAGATGTGAACACTCAGATTGAAATAGTGTTCAAATCCTTATCCTAGGAGTTTGTTGGCTTTAAGACTACTTACAACTTGGGGAGCAAGGCGCTTACTGTAACATCCCGAAATAGGGCCTAGTCAGAATAGTGATTTCGAAACCACAAATCTGACATCAAAATATTTATTTTATGATTATTATGAGGCCTAGAATATGAGTATATGCATGTTTTAAAGTTTCATGAAGAAATTCTAAGTATAAGGTGTCCAATTAGAAATTAGGGACTAAATTGAATAAATTGAAAAACTTGGATTCTAGAAGAAAATTATATGAAATTGCCTTAGATTATGAACTAGAAGGTATTGGAGATCAATTTTCCCAAATTCTAAATTTTTGGACAAAAATGGGCTTGCATGGATGAAATTTTAAAGAAAATGGCATAAGAGGATTTTGGTCATTTGTCATTTTAATGAAATAAAAAGGGAAAAATGGAGCAAAAATATGCTCATCTTCTTCCCATAGCTGCCAAAATTTTGAGGACACCATAGCTAGGGTTTCTTCAATTTTCAAGCTCAATAGTAAGTGCTTCCAAGCCCCGTTTTTCATGTTCTTTGTATTTTTAAAATCCCGGTAGCTTGCTCTCTCCATTTCTACCCATATTTCATGCTAGGGTTCATGTTCAAAAATTTACCGATGCATGAGTTATTGGTATTTTGATGGATTATGGAGGAATATGAAAGATAAATGTGTGTTAAACATCTTTTCCAAGTTGGTTTTCATGAGAAACCCTTATAGGGACTATTTTGCAAAAGATGTAAATGTATGGTAGAAATGAGAAAATAATGGATAATGTGGGCTACCATAAGAAGGAAAAGTGTTCTGCTAGGCTTGGGTAAGATAGAAAGTGCATTTGTTTCATTATACGAGCCTAGGGACTAAATCGTAAAAATGTCAAAGGTTAGGGCCAAAACGATCATTTGGACCGGGGGTAGATAAACTTGAAATGTATAATATGGGGTATTAATGAGCTAATTTTGTTGTTATAGACCCCGAGGAACAAATTTCAGAGGCCGATCAAGGTAAACGCAAGGTTTCAGAATAACCGAAACATAACTCTGAAATTGTTACCAGGTAAGTTCGGATAACTTAAAGTAAACCCATAATATGCATGATTGTATGATTTATGAATGCATGATGATTGCACTATTAATAGTATGAAAAATGCATGAAATGTGTCTTTGATAATGACTTGTTGATAACCGTCTCGGTTGAGGTTAAAAGGGAATTCGATGGATAAACCATGTTTTATATATGAAAGGAGATCCTGCATGTGTTGTAGTAAGGATTTGGCCTGGACGGGTAATCCGTGATCTCGAGTATGGAAAGGAATCTAACCCGGACGGGTGTTCCTTGAATGATCAAGCCTCCCGAAGAATATGAGTGCATTGTGGATTTAGCCCGGACGGGTAATCCGATTAGGATCTGAATTTAGCCTGGACTGGTAACTCAAATCTGAGCTCATTAAGGGTGTTTGTCCTTATAAGGGATTTAGCTTGGACTGACAATCCCGACATCACCTTATGAGTTCATATAATGGGGGATTTAGCCTGGATTGGTAATCCCGCCATATGATGTGAGGTTCGTGGGAGTGCATATATGGAAAGATCATTTGAATGAATTGACGGATAATGGGTATTCCATTGAGATTTTCTAGAAACTCAATGAGATTAACGTAGGATACATGTATGAATGAAATGTTGGATGATGAGCTCATCTAGTTAAATTACATGATACATGATTATGTGACTAACTCATTGATTGAGTGCATGTGATAGGAAATCATTTCATATTGGGTGATTTCATGATTTAAGTATGGATGCATGCTAATTACTCGGTAAGTTTACTCTTCAGTTATTCGAGCTTACTAAGCATGAAAATGCTTACCCCTCTCTTTTCCCTATTTTACAGAGCTCGAGGACTCATAAGGATTGGAAGACGGTTGGAGAAGCAACACACTATTAACTAAACAAGCTTTGGTATAAAGACTCTGTTTATTTTGTTCAATGGCATGTATAGTATTTTTGAGTATTTTTTTATATGTGTCATTTGATTTGCTCGATAAAGGCATGTAAAAATATGTTTATCTCTTTGTTTATGGCCCTGAAAATTGGCTTAATTTAAGTAGGCTATGACTTACAATTTTATGCATGGTTTTAATTACAAATGATGGGTTGCTATCAATTGGCAATGAATCACATGAATGAGCCAATTTTGAATGGATTAATGTAAATGGGAATCCATGACACTAAAGAGGAAATAACCATTTATGTATGAAACCAATGATATGAGGTTTCCATACATCTATTTTCATTAAGATTATTTACAAGCGTAAAATTATGTTTTTTTTTTCAAACTTGGTAACCACTAGGCACAAGTAGTAGAAAGGGGTGACTAAAAGCTTGGAAAATAGCCTAATAAAGTCCACATGGTTGGACACAAGGGCGTGTGTGACACACGGTTCCCTCCCATGGGCATGTGTTTATGGTCGTGTGTCCCCTCCACTTAAAATTTTAGCTCAAAGTTGTACACGGGTAGGCCACACGGGTGTGCGCCATGGCCATGTTAAAATGACAGTTTCGTCCACGGGTAGGCAGCACGGGCGTGTTCCATGGCCGTGTTGATAAGTCAGTGTTTCCCACGGTTGAAGGGCATGGGCGTGCCCCAAGATACACGGGCGTGTGAGTCAACACGGCCCACCTACACGGGCGTGTGTCCCTTTATGTTAAGGAAAATTTTCTAAGGAGCCCAAGGTTAATCAAACATGCCCGTATTTGTCCCGCATTGCCTTCCGATATGTTATAGGTCTTGAAGGCCTATACAAGAGATGAGATGTTCATGATTGAAAAGTTTTAAATTCAAATTAAATTTTGTGACCCGAGTTAGTACACTGAAAGTGTAAAGTTCATGTAATGCCTCGAGCCCTGTCCCGGTGTTGGATACGGGTTAGGGGTATTACACTGACCTTGACTCAAATCATGAAGGAATTACAATCTCATAAGTTGATGTTGAGTGGTGGTAAGCTGGTTCAGGAGAAACCTGAGGCAAACTTAGTTGTGGGCTTCTAATCTTCTAAGGAGAAGCAGGAAGCTAAGGGAAAGAAAAAACCGACTAAGTTTTCGGTTCCACCTCGTGTGGATAGGAAGAAGGCTAAGAAGTCTAAATATACTAAAAAGATCAAATGTTTCTTCTACAACAGGAAAGAGCATTTTAGATCAAACTGCACGAAATATTTGGATTACCTAGTCGAAAAGGACAAAGGTATGGAACTCTTTGCGATTAAAGCTTGCTTAGTGGATGAATAAATTAATAACTAGGTTATTGAGTCTGAAGCCATTAACCATGTGTGTGTTTCTTTACAGGGGTTCAGCGAAACGAGAATGCTGCGTGACAGATGCCTCTTATTGCGGATCAGAGATGAGAGCTATGTTTTAGCCGAAACAGTGGGAAAAGTTATTTTACATTTTAATAATTTTAGGAAGATTGTTTTAAAGAATGTGTTTTATATACATTACTTTAAGAGGAATTTAATTCTTGTAGCATGTTTATTTTATGATGGTTATACTGTGACATTCAATAAATGGATTGCTATTCATAGAAATCATTTATTAATCTATAATGGATGGATGAAAAAAAATCTCTACTTTATCAAACCGAATAACTACTCGATGCCTCAAACTAAAATAGTGAATGAAAAAAATTAAAACTTCACACTCTATTGAGGTGTACCTATGTCACTTAAGACTTGGTAATATTAACGAAGAAAGAATCACTAGACTTATGAAAGATGGTCTTTTAAGTACGCTTAAGGAAGTTAATCTTCCACAATGTGAATATTTCTTGAAAGGTAAAATAACTAAGAGATCTTTTAATGTGAAAGGTACAAAGGTCAATCAACCTTTAGAATTTGTGCACACTAATGTATATGGTCCCATAAGAATCAGTGCCCGAGGGGTTACTATTATTATGTGACTTTTATCAACGACTATTCTTAATATGGATATGTGTATCTAATGCACAGCAACAGCAAAATCTTTGATAAAATTTTGAGAGTTTCGTGCGAAAGTGAAAAAGCAATTAGGTTTATCCATAAAGAATCTTCAGTCTGACCGATGTGGGGAATACTTGTTCGACGAGTTTTTAAGATACCTCATAGAGAATGAGATTTTATCCTAGTTGACTATACCGGACAGTTCACAGTAGAATGGCGTAGTTGAGAGAAGGAATAGAACCTTACTTAACTGGTTCGTTCAATGTTAAGATATTCACGATTCACTACTTCCTTTTGGGAATATGCGATACAAATGACTTGATATTTTTTGAATGTTGTGCCAACCAAGTTTGCTTGTAAGACACCGTATGAATTATGGCACGGAAAGAAACCCGCTTTAAATTACTTTAGAATATGAGGTTGTTTAACACAAGTTCTAGATAAGGATGCAAAGAAGTTGGATGTACGGACAGAATTGTGCATGTTTGTAAGATATCTGAAAGAAATAAAGGGTGGATTATTCTACAATCTGAAAGATAATACGATCAAAGTTTTTACTCATGCTCCTTTCCTCGAGGAAAGCTACATGGATAACTTTAAGCTTCAAAGTAAAGTGGTACTTAAGGAACTTTCGAGAGTTGTAGAATAATCACCAAGTTCAATTCTCAACTTAACTAACTAAATCTCAACTTAACTAACTAAATTTTCTTACTAAAATAATAAACAAATCTGCAAACCAAACAAGTTCGCCAAAGCATCTAGGTGGCTTACACTTAACAGAAGAGTCTGTCAAACCATAGATCTACACCAAAGGTAAAAGTTCGTCAAATGGCGCATACAAAGAATCCTATACTTAGAGAAAATAAACCCTTTACTTACTCATGTCTACACTTATTTTACCAGGACTCTAAATAGTAACCAGATACCAAGACTTCGCCAGACAGGTTGCTACATTATACATGTGTTTCAAAGTTTCGATACATGAAGGCTTTGAAGCTAAAAATGAATAGTAATCTAGTACATGTTCCAAAACTTATGAGTAATATATTGATGGCTTGAAAATATTCTAAAAAAGAAATTAAGTTTCTCTAATCAAAACTTGATAAATGATGGACTTTTGAAAGAGATTTAAATGTCATATAGAGCTAGAAAAGTAAATTAGGGTTAGAGATTAGAACTGTATATTTTAATGTGACACACTTTATCTGTAACTGTTAACGGGTAGAATAAAGGGTTCTACATTGACAGTGTAGTCTAAGATTGCCCAACCATTAGTAATATAACATTCTATTTCTAGTCTAATTGTCAGGTCTAGGTATCAGATGATACAATAACCAAAATAACTTAACGGTGTTTTTAATTTTGCTTAATTTACATGCGTAAATGACATAAATTTTACAAAGTCTAACTATTATTAAAGCTTATATAGAACCAGTGGTGAGGCCTCTAGGGATGCCCTTCTATATAAGTGAATCAACAACCACACCCATCTCTTGAAATAAGCGATGTTTAGCTTGGTCCCTCAACTAAAATTTCCTAGAGATAACTTAACCTATGTGGAAACAGAAAACGTTATAAGTTCAGGAGAACTAGCGAGATCCTATACTTTGATTTTCATGGAAAATTTCCTTTAAAATTAAGGAATATGAAACTTAAAGCACAAACAAGAAACTCCTTAGAATATGTAAGAAGACCTGAACCTTTATCCATCATAGCCATTAGCTTGTTTTCTCCGAATGTGTAACACCCTATACCTGGTTCGACCCGAGGAACCTAATATAGAAATATTACATTTGGTGCCAAAGTGATTTTGGCTAAACACTAATAAATTTGAACATTAAGAAAAAAAATAAAGTTTTCACTAAATTAATTTTATATTATCATTCTCAATGTTCAAGGACATTACCAGATATTATTCTATGCCTAGAAATGTTTAAAATATGACTTTTGCACAAAACATGAGCAAAGTATCGATACCTTTGGCCTAAGTATCGATACTTTTCCTTCATTATCAATACCAACCTAAAAATAGATACCAAAAGTGTATTCTGTTTTGGAAATTTTTTGTGGACAAAACACTTGGAAAAATTGCTAAAAACCCCTGCATAGTTTTCAAGTTGTTTCAAAGTTTAAAAACCAATTCAAAATAATCTCAAATCAACCTTATTTAATATGTATCCCGTCAATTATGCATGCATGCATTTAGATTTTTAATAATCAATTCAAATATCACCAAAGTTCTTCTTTAGACTCTTAAATAAGTAAGGTTTTCATAACTTATATTTTAGTCTCTACTACTTGGAACACACTTGATCTTCCTAAGTACATGCCATTCTATTCCAAATTATGAAATATACCCTCCTGGCACTTGGAGATCTGATGAGATGGATGTCCACGACCTCAAATACGACACTTCAAAATCACTGTACTTACGCGTTGAAAATAAACGCGTTAAGTCGGTGAAGACTTAGTAAGTACCCATGATATTCAAAATCTATTAAATTCGTTAATTCCCAATATCTCATTTCTTTGTTTATTTATTATATTACATCCCAATTTCTTATTATCATATTAATTTGTAACTTTTACTTATTTCACATTTTAGTCCTTAAAACTCAATTCAACCCATAGATATTACTATTTTTTTAATACATGTATCATGTTTCACGACTTAGTATAATTTTTCATAATTCAATCACTATTTCTTTCACAATCTATTTTTACATATTTAACTTACTAGTTATTGTCTTTCTTATACTCTCTCAAATATATTTGATTCGCTTATGTCTTTTCTTTATTGATTCAATATTTCGAACATTAATTGCAGATATACCTTTACCTTGTAACAAAAATTATTTACTTGTTTTTAGTAGAGACCCAGTAGACTAAACAGAACACTTAGAATATACAGAATTAATATAGAGGTGCACTAATAGAACAGTAGGCACCAAAGTGCAAATCACTAACTGGCACTGTAGTGCAGAACGATAAGCACCAAAGTACAAACGGTAAGTGCTAAAGCGCAAGACGATAAGCGCGCTAAAATTTCCTTAGCATGCCATCTATATCCCAATAGTTCTAATCTCGTCTACTTGGACAAATTATATCATGCACACATATCACTTTTACACTTTTACATAACACTTTTACATTTTTTTTTACAAATTTTGTCATTGTATCAATAATCCATATACTTATATCTTCCACTATCTTTAATACATGTAATATATTTCTAAATTCAATATTCATCTATAATTCACTAATAACCCCTATCATGTATTTCACATATCACTTTTATATATTTTGTAATTAAGTCATTAGCACAATATCTCATATAGCAAGTATATTTTACTTTTAATATCACAAATAACATAATTCAATACTTATTAATATTCAAAATTTATGACAACATCAAATTTTTTTCTCATTTTAAGTGTTAAGCACTTTTTTTCTATTTCTAATATGAATTTTCCCAAAATTATGATTTAACCTTTAATTTCAACAACTTGAAATAATTGTAGTTTGGATTACAAAATTCATATATTCTTTTATTTTCCACTATGTGCTTTATTATCAATAGTTTCTTGCAAACTTTTATAACTTTCCAATTTAATCATTTTTTTCATAAAATTCTCTATTCATTATTAAACATTTCTTTTCTTTCACATCTCACTTAATTCAAATAATTAATTTCACTATCTCAATTTCCAAATCAAATTTCTATGTATTTCACTTGTATTATTTCCACCACATGTATTTCTCAAGTCTTTCAATTTACTTGTCTAAAACCTTGTATATTTTTCGATAGCACATAACCCAACTATTATACTTTTATTACAATTTCCCACTTCACTTAAGAAATTATTTCACTCTATTTTTTTTTACTTAATTACCACTTACTATACAAAGATCACATTTTAATCCTTAAATAACAAGGAAGTTCATGGGTACTTACCTCTTTTCTATCAAAATCTCTTATTTTGCTCTTCTCCTACCACTTGATTCACTTACTCAATCTTTCTCTTATTCTCTTGAAACCAAACTTTAACTTGACTTTCTCTCTCTTCCAATTTCTATTTTCTTCAATCTAACTTGATATTCTAGCTCCCAATATTCTCCTTATTATTTTTCTCTCTTAGTGGCTATGAATTTTTTTTTTATTTCTAAGTGAAAATGGTAGATTTTTGGTGAAAGGACCAAATTGTAAAGAAAATAAAATTTCTTTCTTTCTTTTCTTCTTCTCACATATACTAAGTAAAAATAATAAAATATAAATAAATGTCAAATCAAAATATTAATAAAATAATATTTATCTATTTAATTAATTTAACTTATCACCAACATCATCATTACTCTTCAAAATATCTTTCTTACTAAATGACCATTTTGCCCCTTATGAGCCTTCAAAATTCCTCCATTGAATCATCACTCATTTTAGTAAAATTGTGATTTAACCCCTCATGCTTTTCTACTTATTCAATTTGGTCCTAATTCATCCATTTTCCTTATTTTCTAGATCATTCCACCCTTAATATATTTTCACTATTGATCCTTTAACATTTCCATACTTGTATTTTAACCCCTCAAATTTTAAGATTTACTCTTGGGCCACAAAACTTTTCTCGCCTTTACGATTTAGTTCTTTATTGAATTAATACATCACAATATATTTCCTAAGCAGATTTTGTTGACATAACTCAAAATTTCCCTTTTTGTCACTTTATTTCCTTATTTTACTGTATCAAAGATAATATCTTACTTTCTTACTGTAGCAACTTTCAGGGTGTTCCAAAACGTACTGTCAGAGGGCATTACCGCTTGCAAAACCATATCTAAATATTTTTCTCTTATGGGCCTTAACCATTTTTTTTGTTATCCCAAGCTTCTTTTGAACCTATTAGGGTATGCCTTACTCGGAAATACCTTAGATACATTTACGGGTTTGGCAACTTACTAGCATTTTAATTGAGAATTTTCCACAGCTATGAATCCCTTCCTTGATCCACCCTGGAATTCATATCGTCTTATCCCCTTACTTCAGCAAAGATAAACTTTTGACTTGACCTATGCCTAATTTGTAATACCCCCTACTCGTATTCATTGCCAGAATAGGGTACGAGGTATTACCAGAGTTTACGATTTTATTTTTATTTTTATTTATATTCAATATAGCCCCTTTATAAATATCTAACCTTCCCTGCAATATTAAATCGAGACCAATCCACATCAACCAAACCAATTCAACATATTTTTAAGATAAATTCATGCATATTTATAAGATAACGTCATCACATACCCAAAACCAGATTTGTTAACCATACTAATGGCTAACTTTACATTCATTTCACGTTAACATTTACTTTATTAGCTTATACATGCCATTGAT
Organism: Gossypium arboreum; assembly: GCF_025698485.1. Classification (NCBI taxonomy): domain Eukaryota; kingdom Viridiplantae; phylum Streptophyta; class Magnoliopsida; order Malvales; family Malvaceae; genus Gossypium; species Gossypium arboreum. The sequence continues at coordinate 138,391,475 of NC_069075.1, forward strand.
TTCCAAAATAAAGTTTCTTTATATACCGAAATCCTGAGGTTGATAGTGTGATGTGTCTCCGACCAAATCTGACCTCCGAGCTCTTAACACTACAAAACAGGGGAAAAGGAAACAGGGTAAGCACTTTGTGCTTAGTAAGCTCGTGTAACAAGAATTATACTTACCTAATATTTTCAATACAATACAATAAACATTCCTATATCCATTCAATGCATTATTACCCTAACATGCACAAACTCAACATTCAAGTTAGTACAATAATTTCCATGTACCAATAATATATACTATGATTGATGAGTTCATCAATACATGATTTCCATTTCCTTATATTTTTTTCATGTTTATCCCGTTGAATTTCTTGGAATTTTCTATGGATTTTCAGAGGTACACTTTTAGTGTACATTTCCGGGTCCGTCAATTCATATTCATGTGCCCACATTTCCATTTTAGAGAGCACACTCCCGCGAACCTCATCTTACAGCGGGATTACTAGTCCAGGCTAAATCCCCTGTAATGTAAACTCACAGAGTATTGTCGGGATTACCAGTCCAGGCTAAATCCCTCTAATAAGCTTGGATCTGAATTACCAGTCCAGGCTAAATTCAGACCCTAATTTAGATTACCCGTCCGGGCTAAATCCATTTTCCACATATTCTTCGGGAGGGCTATATCAGGATAGGATCATCCGTCCGGGTTAGATCATTTTAACCGTCAATTCCTTTTCAGTGATCCGTCGAAATTTCCTTTCATTCAACCGGGATTTCTTCCCCCTTTTTATCAAATATATCAATGTTTCATCAATTTTCATAAAATGAACATTCAAATCATATTCATATCAAAAACATGCATTTCAAGCATTTAAGAATATAATTCAAGTTACATGAATTTACCTTGATAATTGTCTGTGTACAAAAATCTACTAATCCTGAACTTTTTCCTTTCCTCGATCTAGCTTCGTATTTTAATCTTCTAGATCTAAATAAATAAATTTAATTATCAATTTAATACATTTCATGTTCATATGCAACAATTTCTATAATTTCATTATTATTCTTTATAGTTTATTCAAAGCTGTCTATTTGAGTCATAGTCACTAAATTATTTATAACTCGAGCTACGGAACTCAAAATTAAGATTTGTTAATTTTCCCTAAAACTAGACTCATATATATTCGTACCATAAAATTTTAAGAGTTTTTGGTTTAGCAAATAAGTACAGTTTATTCTTTAAAGTCACCCCTGTTCTGTTATCTGATAGTTCTGACCCTTCTTCACTAAAAATTAATTATCTCTTTATACAGAATTTGGATGATGTTCTCGTTTCTTTCTCTTGAAAATAGACTCATTCAGGATTCTAGGAATATAAATTTAATCCCATAATTGTTTTTATTAAATTTTTTTATGATTTTTCAAAGTCAGAACAGGGGAACTCGAATTCATTCTGACCTAGTCTCACAAAATTCATTATATCTCATGATTTATAGATCCATTGCTTACACCTCTCCTATGAGAAACTAGGCTCAATAAGATTTAATTTCATATTTTTTTCATCTTCTAATTCGATTCCTACAATTTATGGTGATTTTTCAAAATTAGTCTATTGCTGCTGTCCAATATTGTTTTAGTGCAAGCTGTTTATTACCATTTTTCCCTAAGCTTTTAATAAATAACAATGTCGTCCCTACTCAATTAGCCTCTCAATTGAGCTAATTTTTCTTAATTAACACTTTATCCTATCACCATAAACTAGTTTAAAACCTTTAGGAATCAAAATTTCAGCAATAGACTTTAATTCCAAACATTTTCACAATTAGGTCCTAAAAATCAATTTCTATTGAAATTACCTAATAAAATCATCTCATAAACAAATTAAAGCTTTAATTTCATTCTATTTCATCATAAACTTACAGCACTCAACCATGGTGACTTTCAATTTCATCCATGAAGTCAAAAACTAATGAATTTAATAGTAGGACCTAGTTGTAAAAGTCTTAAAAACACAAAAATTACAAGAAAAAGGCAAGGATTAACTCACTTGGTGAAAAAATTATGGAATACCAGCTTAGAAAACCCTCTTATGGCGTTTTTAGCTGCTGGAATTGAAGAGAAATGAAGAGAAATCTAGATATTTCCTATTTAGTCCTAGTTTTATTTAGTTAATTTTGCAATATTCCAATTTTGCCCTTAATTTATCAATTTTCCTGCTGATTTCATGCCCTTACCGTCCACCCCAAATAAATTTTGGGTATAATTGCCTTTTAAATCCTCTCTCATTAGACACTTAAGCTATTTAATCATCCCATCCACTTTTACACCTTTTACAATTTAGTCCTTTTTATTTAATTAACTATCCAAACATTAAAATTTCCTAACGAAATTTTAATACCACATTACTAACATTTCATAAATATTTTTAAAATTATTTTCGACTCGGTTTTATGAGATAAAGGTCCTGATACCTTATTTTACCCAATTTCTTCAATAATTTCTTTTTCTAACTAACCACTAAATCGGTAAAATTTTTCTATCAATATTTTCATACGATTTTCCTATGATATCAATTTTCATGCAAAAATATTGAAATAAATTTCTCTTTAAATCGGATTTGTGGTTACGAAACCACTATTCCGATAACCTTGAATTTAGGCCATTACAACTCTCCCCCCTTTTTTGGATAAAGTCTCCTTCTATCATCCTATTCTACGGACTCAATAAGTCAGTTGGTTGAATAAATCAGCACCCCTTCCTTCTTGGCGGACTCACATCCGTAATGTGACCTCTAGAGTGTTTACTCTCTTTGATCCGACCTTTTTAAGATGCTCCAAGTTATTGACTGTCCCTTGCGGACTATTTTTGCCCAAAAATTCCTAGCGGTCTCCACCTTTGATAAACCCACATAGTCTTATTCTAACACCCACTTTTTAGCAAATCATTGGCCAAATTATTGTTCCTACCCTTTAGCTTAGAATCTACCTTGTTGGCCTATTTATTATACTCAATGTTCTATTACTCGCTAACCACTGGTGAATTAATAATGATGGATACCCCTTACCCAAAATAGGATACCCCTTGTATTTCATCTTCCTCGATAAACCCACATTGTAATATCTCGAATTAAGGCATAGTCGGAACATTGGTTTCGAGACCATACATCTGATATAGAAATTATTATTTTATGATTTTTATAAGGTCCATGACATGTTTATATGATTGTGTGAGAATTTCATGAAGAAATTCTATGTGAAAAGTGTTTAATTTGATTTTAAGGACCAAATTGAATAATTTGTAAGACTTGAATGCTAGAAACTTTGAGTATGAAATTGAATTGAATTATTAATTATAGGTCCTTAAAGAGTAATTTGACTCTAAAAATTTGGACAAAAATGGCCTTGATTGGGTAAAATTTGAAAGAATAGTAAAAAAGGGCATTTTGGTCATTTAGGGGTAAAATGAACTAAAAAGCAAATTAAAAGCCAAAAATGTGTCCATCTTCAACTCATGGCCGTGTGTACCAAGGGAGACTCCATGGCTAGGGTTTCCAAGCTTTCAAGCTCGATAGTAAGTGCTTCCGAACCCCGTTTTTAATGTTCTATGCATTTTTGAAATCCTCGTAACATGAACTACTCATTTCTACCTTTTATTTGAGCTAGGGTTCATGTTTAAAAATTTACCCATGTATGAAATTCATGTATTTTAATGTTTAATGGTAGGAAATGAATGTTGGGTGTTAAATAAATGACTTTTACTAAGTGATTTTCGGTGAAAACGTTCGAAAGGATCATTTTGTAAAAGTTGTAAAAATGGTACAAAAGGGTGTTATGATACGAATTGAAGTTTCTATAGTTGTGAAAATGGTTCGGCTAGGCCTATAGAATGGGAAAATTGAATAAAAATCATTTTACAAGCCTAGGGGCAAAAGTGTAATTTTGACAAAGTTTAGGGGCAAAAATGCAATTTTTCCAAAATATGATTTTTGGGTCAATTTGAATAATGTGAGTCCTAAATAGACTATATTTGAAATGGTAGATCAAGGAAATCGAGATTCGGGCTTAAATTGGGAGAGTACAAGTTTGGACTAAAATGGTAATTTTGCCATTCTCGTATTCGAGAAATTTAGTGAAATATGATATTTCAAATGAAATGATTGGTTACCGTGTAAATGAGGTCCTGCATGTGTTGCAGAAAGGTTGTCCCGAAAGGATAATCTTTTGATCTCATTATGAAAAGGAAATGTACACATTGTGTGTACAATGTGAAAAGGGATAGCTTCGGCTATCGAATATGAAAAGGGATAGCTTCGGCTATCGAATGTGAAAAGGGATAGCTTCGGCTATCGAATGTAAAAATGGATAGTTTCGGCTTTCGAATGTGAAAAGGGATAGCTTCAGCTATCGAATGTGAAAAGGGATAGCTTCGGCTATCGAATGTAAAAATGGATAGCTTCGGCTATCGAATGTGAAAAAGGATAGCTTCAGCTATCGAATGTGAAAAGGGATAGCTTCGGATATCGAATGTGAAAAGGAAAGGTATACTTTGTGTATACCATTTGAAAAGGAAAGGTATATTTTGTGTATTCATTGGAAAAGGTGATGTACACTTTGTGTGTACACTTGGAAAGGTTAGGTATACTTTGTGTATACCATTTGAAAAGGAAAGGTATACTTTATGTGTACCACTCGGAAAGAAACGTACACCTCAAGTGTATACTTTTTGTATACCATTTGAAAAGGAAAGGTATACTTTATGTGTACCACTTGGAAAGAAACGTACACCTCGAGTGTACAACTGGAAAAGGAAAGGTTTATCGGAAATTCAATAATTCAGCGGTAATGACATACATAGTGATATAAAGAAAAACGGCATGATAAACTCATCTATGCTTAGTTGATACTAGTATGATGCATATGATTGTCTTGTTTGGATGAGTGGTTGTGTTAAGAGATAGCATAGTGTTGTCAGGTTAGCTCGGGGTTGGAAATCGTCGGAGACAGCATCACACTATCAAGCCAACACCTTAAGAGTATAAACACATATACTAGAATTATCAAGTGAGTGGCATGTATAGGGACTTAGTTTTATAACATGTGTTATTATAATTTGGCCAAATATATTGGTCTATAGCGAGCTAATAATTTTGACTTATAAATCTAGCTATTCATGTTATGACTGATGTTAGTGATGTGCATATGCTTGTTTGGCATGCATGGTTGGTAACATGTTATGTGTTGTTGTGAGAATGTAACACCCCTCGCCCGCATCCGACGCCGGGACGGGGTTCGAGGTGCTACCTGACTTTTACTAACACTTCCATACTAAACAGGGCCATGAAATCTCAAATAATTAAAAACTTTTCTTTTCACATGCAATTTGTCCCTTATGCGAGCTTACGAGGCCCAATACATGCATTCGGGGCGGTTCGGGACCCAATCGAGAACTCATGAAAAACTTAGAAAAATCTCTTGCGTTAAGGCTTCAAACGCCCATGTGCTCGTAGTGTAGCCGAAATAGTCTAATTATCAAGCCTTTTGTCACTCTCACACCACATGCATAGATACATACTTATCCAATAACATACAACGTGGCATAAATGAGCTCTTAAACATCTACAAACATGATATGCTCAAGTTATTTTCTTATGTAATAAATATTATAGAATTTGCCCATATCATTACCACATACTAGACATAACTATCATTACATCACAAACCATTCATGAAGCATTATTAACTATTTACCAATCACTTAATCCTGCATTAGTTACTAGCTCATCAATGAATCTCAATTCAATCTCTAGGCATACATGTTGTAAGCCACATCACAAGAAATAATAACATAAATGCATAAGAATAATCATATGGGCCCATAACGTCATTAGCCGACATAGGCCAATTTACATGACTAATACTACCTTAATAACAAGGCAATGCCTTTGGCTAAATCATAATATTATGTAACACCCCTCGCCCGCATCCGACGTTGGGACAGGGTTCGAGGTGCTACCTGACTTTTACTAACACTTCCATACTAAACAGGGCCATGAAATCTCAAATAATTAAAAACTTTTCTTTTCACATGCAATTTGTCCCTTATGCGAGCTTACAAGGCCCAATACATGCATTCAGGCGGTTCGAACCCAATCGAGAACTCATGAAAAACTTAGAAAAATCTCTTGCGTTAAGGCTTCACACACCCATGTGCTCGGCCGTGTGGCGAAATAGTCTAATTATCAAGCCTTTTGTCACTCTCACACCACATGCATAGATACATACTTATCCAATAACATACAACGTGGCATAAATGAGCTCTTAAACATCTACAAACATGTTATGCTCGAGTTATTTTCTTATGTAATAAATATTATAGAATTTGCCCATATCATTACCACATACTAGACATAACTATCATTACATCACAAACCATTCATGAAGCATTATTAACTATTTACCAATCACTTAATCCTGCATTAGTTACTAGCTCATCAATGAATCTCAATTCAATCTCTAGGCATACATGTTGTAAGCCACATCACAAGAGATAATAACATACATGCATAAGATTAATCATATGGGCCCATAATGTCATTAGCCGACATAGGCCAATTTACATGACTAATACTACCTTAATAACAAGCCAATGCCTTTGGCTAAATCATAATATTACATACTCACATTAAAACCCTATACATGCCATAGACTCGAATCACTTGAGTTTACTTACTCCGATAACGTTAACTCGATAGGGTGATAATATCTCGACGGCCTCCAACCCGAGCTAACCTGGAAACTCTAGAAAACATGGGAAAGAAGGGGTAAGCTTTAGCTTAGTAAGTTCATATGAAAACAATTAGCAACTCATTAACTTGTTTTATCAATGTTTACAACATATGTTCAAGTTCACTACAAGCTGTCTTTCTGAGCAACGGTCACTAAATTATTTATATCTGGAGCTACGAAACTCCGAATTAAGTTATGTTAATTTTCCCTGAAACTAGACTTATTTTCCTTTCTTCCATAAAATTTCCAGAATTTTGGTTAAGCCAAATAGTACAGTTTATTAGTTAAAGTATCCCTGTTTCAGGGTATGACCACTCTGACCCCTGTGCACTACAAACAGAATTTCTCCTGTAAAAATTCCAACGACCATGTAGTTTATTTCCCTAAAATAGACTCAATAAGGAATCCATTCATATAAGGTATGACTCTTAATAATTTTTGTACAATTTTTGGTGAATTTCTAAAGTCAGAACAGGGGATCTTGAATTCATTCAGACCCTATTTCACAAGAATTCAAATATCACACAATATGGAATTCTTTTTCTTCCCTTGTTTCTTTCATGTGAAAATAGACTCATTAAGCTTTAATCCCATATTTTATTCTGCCTCTAACTCATTTTCCACTATTTTTAGTGTATTTTTAAAGTTACACTACTGCAGTAACTCAAATCTGTCAAGGCTAAATTACTCATCCATGATCATTGTTCACAAAATTAATACAACATCGTTTGTATAATCATCACCGAGACATTCATATCACATTTTCATTTACCATCTTACCATATTGTTGTTATGTCGAGTTTTCAACCCGAGGGTTAAGTACACACCTGTTCAAAGTATTCATTTTACAACATTTACCAATACGTCCCTTTCATCTCGAGTATTCCTCCATTTGAGTAGAATTTTACCGTTGAACACATTGGAATATAATTCGGATACATGGAAAGTTTGCACATAAGTGCCACATATGTAGCCAAGCTACCATGTAACCCGCCCATAAGTGAACTCGGACTCAACTCAACGAGCTCGGGCGTTCGCATCCATAAGTGAACTCGGACTCAACTCAACGAGCTCGGATGCCTAGTTACATCTCACGAACTCGGACTCAACTCAACGAGTTCGAACATTCGCATCCATAAGTGAACTCGGACTCAACTCGACGAGTTCGGATGCTCAACCATCCTAGTGACATGTCACTTGTATCCTAATCTATTCCTAAGGTTCAAACGGGATTTTCCTCGAACACATATCCTTGCCATCTTAGTAAAATACCGAAACCAATACTCGGTAGCACTTTATATTTAACAGATAATACACATATCTTGCATTTTATTCGAAAATAACCACAAAGCATATATTTCATGATAAAAATCAGCATATCATATATTTAACATCAATAACTTAAAAATAACAATTATGCTACATTATTTACACATGAACTTACCTCGATACCACAAAGGTGAAAAGGACATACTAGTCCATAAATCGATTTCTTTCCGTTCTAGGTCCAAGTCTCAATTTTCATCATCTATAACATCACATTTAGCCTACCAATCAGTCACAATATTCATATGGGTCTAAAAATCATATTTTACAAATTTTCATTTTGACCCTAAACTTTTGCATATTTGCACTTTTGCCCCAATGCTCATAAATTAATTTTATTCAATTTCTATAAGGTTTAAGACATGCTGAACATTTTCTCTTCTATGGAAACTCTAAATTTTCACTAATTCACACACTTATGACCAATTTGTAACTTTCACAATTTAACCCTTTTGACATTTTACCAAAATTCATTGAATAAAACTCATATTTAACACATCAAACATTCATTATCCACTATAAATCATCAAAACACAACCATATCATGAATGGGTAAATTTTAAACTCTAATTTCTCTTCAATCAATTTGTAGAAATAGAAAATTTAAGCTTCGGGATCTCAAAATACGAAAATCATTAAAAGCGGACAAAAACCGTACCTATATAAGCCATAGAAGCTTGGCTGAATGGAGCTCATCCATGGTTGCCATTTTCAGTTCTTTCCCACGGTTGAAGAAGAAAGAATGAAAAAAAATGATAGCTTTTATCATTTGTCTAATATATTTTAATTAATTTACAAAATTACCCTTTTATTTCAACCAAATTTCAAAAATACCAAACAAATATCCATTCACTAACTTATTAAAGGAATAATTGTCATATAAGGACTTTCAATTTAAAACTCATAACAATTAGGCACCTCATATATAAAGAACTCAACTTTTGCACTTTTTACAATTTAGTCCTTTTGACTAAATTGAGTGCTCAAACGTCAAAATTTTGAATGAAATTTTTACAAAATATTTTCATAAATTTATAGACTATAAAATATAATAAAATAATTTTTTTCGTCGGGTTTGTGGTCCCGAAACCACTGTTCGACTAGACCCAAAATCGGGCTATTACATTTCTTCCCCTTTAGGGATTTTCGTCCCGAAAATCTTACCGAAAAAGTTGTTCTCTACTTTCACGAGTCACTTATATCTTTTCTCACAACTTACAAAACAACTCCACACAAGCTCATACTCAAGATTTCCTATAGCTTTTCCATAGTTGAGGTATAAACCTCGAGCTCAATTTGAAACACTGAGACCGACATTCTTGGAACTATAAACTTAGAAACATACAACTCAGTCATATCATTGAATAATATATCTGTACATACTAAAATAATCATGCAGACTTCCATCATCAATCTTTCACAATTCAACTTGCATCTCTCCTTTTTCCTGGAAATGAGAGACATCCCGATACGAAATTCATAACAGTCTTTTCTCATTTTCTTCCCATTGTCATCACTGACAATAATAATCTCGAATACATTTGATATTCGGCTTTACCCTCTGCACAATTCGACATCCTTTGAACGAATAAACAAGATACTGCTGTGAACTCTGTACTCAATTCTCTGTATACCCAGAGTTTCTCAGTACTGAAATCTTACTCTGAATTAATAGTAATAGAAACCAGAAATCAAATCCTCCCTGCAATTCCAAATTAAAAGTCGAATCATGCTGTACTTGTTTAATTTACCACTTATAGCCACATTTCTATACTCTGATCATCAACTGTTTAGAAACTTTACTAACATGAATCAAATGATTCCAACTTCATAGATGTGGTCTTTTTATTAATCAGGATAACTATACTTATAACATCTCTCGAACAAGAGAAATCCAACTAATATGTTTCCATAACATACTTTCAAGAATAAAACCCCATCATTTACATTTATCGACTACTTACCAAGGAACACGTAGCGGTATTCTCGAACCGGAGAATAAACTTAAATGCACATAACTCAGATTTACTTTTGCGAATAACCATTCTTTACCCCGAAATTTTAAAGAAATCTCGACAATGAAATCCCCACACTTCTATGATCGAGCCGAAGCTTAATCATAATGATTCTAATATCGCAAGTCAAAGATTACTCGTAAAGATAAACCAAGCTTGATAATTCTCGAAACAAGAACGATAGAAAGCCAATATAAGAAATTCCAAGATATAAAGATTATACCGAAATCGATAATATAATCCGAAGAAAATAATAAAGATGATCCAAAAATCCTCGAGAAAACCGAAGGAAACTATCGTCGTATGCTTTAGAATTTCTCATAATAGAGATAATATAATTCTCGCATATATAAACCATAATCAATAGAACATCGAATAATCTTACATAGATTTTCTTGTCAACTTCATTCCAATATATCGAATAGAAATCTAAAGAGATGGGAAATGTAGATCATAACTAATCGGACCAATAGAACTTTTCATCTAATATCACAGTCTCCAAACATCCTCACACAATAGAATTCCCACTCGAAAGGGATCACCATACGTATTCCCCGAATAGAGGAAAACATAGAATACTCGAAGAGAAAGATAGCCATCACTTTTGTTTAATTGAATTCGTCATACTCGGACATCATGCAAGTCCGACATTATTTCTCTAACTAATTACATCTTCACTAATCTCATACTATTCCATTTTTGTACTCTTCAGTTTCACTTTTGCAAGCTTATGCAACATATTTCTCGAGAATCCAATCGTATAAATCTATTCTGGTAAGGGGGCGAAGATTGTAAAGCCTCTAAACTTTTGACTTTCAAGCAAATACATATTCAACAACAGTATAGCTTTACGCATATTGATTCAAACATTTCAAATTTCCAACTTGTTATAAACACATTTTCACATATCTCAGTAATACATGTAACTTTATTTCATGCGAATATTAGCTAAACATAAGTGAATTTATCATAACTCAAACTTTCATTTCTTTTTCTCAAATTACCCTTAATGTTTTATCAAATTCCCATATTTAGTCTTAATCACTTGCCAATATTTATCAAATTGGAGAACGTCTTATGGTTTTGAGTACATCGCTTACTTGATGCCATAGTTCAACTATGGTCTTGTACTAGCTCTCATCCATCGTGTTAATGCCGTGTCCCGCATGTGTCTTACATCGACACATGTAAACGTCTTGATGCATGTCCTGGACATGTCTTACACTAGCACATCTCGTAGCCGACGCATGTCCGACATGTCGACATCGCTAACATCTCGAGGCCGATGCATGTCCCGGACATGTCTTCTGATGGCTCTCAAAGCGTGGGTGATGCATGTCCCAGACATGACTTACACTAGCCCTTGTCTCAATGCCGATGCCATGTCCCATACATGGTCTTACACTGGCACACAAATCTCATGTATTGCCATGGTCCAACCATGGTCTTTTCCGTCAATTCATTAGTGAACGATCGTACTCATTCCTGCGTTCCACCCAATTTGATCTTTCATTACAACTTTCATGCTATTGTGACATTTATGATTTCAGAATCGAGATTATAAAGCATAACATTATTGCATATTGACTTCATCAATCTAGACATAAATGTCAACCTCATGTATATCTTGATTATTAATCATGCAATAAAAGTATTCATACATGCATTCTGTCATTTCAAGCAAATTTCTTTCTTTTCCTAAACACTTGGCCAAATCAAGTTGGACATTTAACATCGTATGAATACTAACATGCATAAAAGCGCTTTTCACAACTTAACGTGTTTTACTCCACTATTTCACATTCTTTATCTCAAGAGTATCACATAATGAAAACTAGTTCATATAAAAAAATCATGGATTTCTTTTCATACCTTTCCAAATTTTCAGCATATCATAAGCATTATTCAATAATCTCAACTTTACTCTTATCTCTATCAAGATTTGCTCGGTTGGAACTCATTCTGTCTTAATCAACAGTTTTGTTAGGGTAGAGATATCACACTATCACGAGTAATACTATGGCATGTATAACTAGACTCTCTTACGCTAGGTTAGACCGAGAACCGACTAAACCATGCTCTGATACCACTAAATGTAACACCCCTCGCCCGCATCCGACGTTGGGACAGGGTTCGAGGTGCTACCTGACTTTTACTAACACTTCCATACTAAACAGGGCCATGAAATCTCAAATAATTAAAACTTTTCTTTTCACATGCAATTTGTCCCTTATGCGAGCTTACGAGGCCCAATACATGCATTCGAGGCGGTTCGGAACCCAATCGAGAACTCATGAAAAACTTAGAAAAATCTCTTGCGTTAAGGCTTCACACACCCATGTGCTCAGGCCGTGTGGCCAGAAATAGTCTAATTATCAAGCCTTTTGTCACTCTCACACCACATGCATAGATACATACTTATCCAATAACATACAACGTGGCATAAATGAGCTCTTAAACATCTACAAACATGTTATGCTCGAGCTATTTTCTTATGTAATAAATATTATAGAATTTGCCCATATCATTACCACATACTAGACATAACTATCATTACATCACAAACCATTCATGAAGCATTATTAACTATTTACCAATCACTTAATCCTGCATTAGTTACTAGCTCATCAATGAATCTCAATTCAATCTCTAGGCATACATGTTGTAAGCCACATCACAAGAGATAATAACATACATGCATAAGAATAATCATATGGGCCCATAATGTCATTAGCCGACATAGGCCAATTTACATGACTAATACTACCTTAATAACAAGCCAATGCCTTTGGCTAAATCATAATATTACATACTCACATTAAAACCCTATACATGCCATAGACTCGAATCACTTGAGTTTACTTACTCCGATAACGTTAACTCGATAGGGTGATAATATCTCTCGACTGACCTGCAACCCGAGCTAACCTGGAAACTCTAGAAAACATGGGAAAGAAGGGGTAAGCTTTCGCTTAGTAAGTTCATATGAAAACAATTAGCAACTCATTAACTTGTTTTATCAATGTTTACAACATATGTTCAAGTTCACTACAAGCTGTCTTTCTGAGCAACGGTTACTAAATTATTTATATCTGGAGCTGCAAAACTCCGAATTAAGTTCTGTTAATTTTCCCTGAAACTAGACTTATTTTCCTTTCTTCCATAACATTTCCAGAATTTTTGGTTAAGCCAAATAGTACAGTTTATTAGTTAAAGTATCCCTGTTTCAGGGTATGACCACTCTGACCCTGTGCACTACAAACAGAATTTCTCCTGTACAAAATTCCAACGACCATGTCGTTTATTTCCCTAAAATAGACTCAATAAGGAATCCATTCATATAAGGTATGACTCTTAATAATTTTTGTACAATTTTGGTGAATTTCTAAAGTCAGAACAGGGATCTCGAATTCATTCAGACCCTATTTCACAAGAATTCAAATATCACACAATATGGAATTCTTTTTCTTCCCTGTTTCTTTCATGTGAAAATAGACTCATTAAGCTTTAATCCCATATTTTATTCTGCCTCTAACTCATTTTCCACTATTTTTAGTGTATTTTTAAAGTTACACTACTGCAGTAACTCAAATCTGTCAAGGCTAAATTACTCATCCATGATCATTGTTCACAAAATTAATACAACATCGTTTGTATAATCATCACCGAGACATTCATATCACATTTTCATTTACCATCTTACCATATTGTTGTTATGTCGAGTTTTCAACCCGAGGGTTTAGTACATACCTGTTCAAAGTATTCTTTTTACAACATTTACCAATACGTCCCTTTCATCTCGAGTATTCCTCCATTTGAGTAGAATTTTACCCGTTGAACACATTGGAATATAATTCGGATACATGGAAAGTTTGCACATAAGTGCCACATATGTAGCCAAGCTACCATGTAACCCGCCCATAAGTGAACTCGGACTCAACTCAACGAGCTCGGGCGTTCGCATCCATAAGTGAACTCGGACTCAACTCAACGAGCTCGGATGCCTAGTTACATCTCACGAACTCGGACTCAACTCAACGAGTTCGAACATTCGCATCCATAAGTGAACTCGGACTCAACTCGACGAGTTCGGATGCTCAACCATCCTAGTGACATGTCACTTGTATCCTAATCTATTCCTAAGGTTCAAACGGGATTTTCCTCGAACACATATCCTTGCCATCTTCCGTAAAATACCAAAACCAATACTCGGTAGCACTTTATATTTAACAGATAATACACATATCTTGCATTTTATTCGAAAATAACCACAAAGCATATATTTCATTATAAAAATCAGCATATCATATATTTAACATCAATAACTTAAAAATAACAATTATGCTACATTATTTACACATGAACTTACCTCGATACCACAAAGGTGAAAAGGACATACTCGTCCATAAATCGATTTCTTTCCGTTCTAGGTCCAAGTCTCAATTTTCATCATCTATAACATCACATTTAGCCTACCAATCAGTCACAATATTCATATGGGTCTAAAAATCATATTTTTACAAATTTTCATTTTGACCCCTAAACTTTTGCATATTTGCACTTTTGCCCCAATGCTCGTAAATTAATTTTATTCAATTTCTATAAGGTTTAAGACATGCTGAACATTTTTCTCTTCTATGGAAACTCTAAATTTTCACTAATTCACACACTTATGACCAATTTGTAACTTTCACAATTTAACCCCTTTTGACATGTTTATCAAATTCATTGAATAAAACTCATATTTAACACATCAAACATTCATTATCCACTATAAATCATCAAAACACAACCATATCATGAATGGGTAAATTTTAAACTCTAATTTCTCTTCAATCAATTTGTAGAAATAGAAAATTTAAGCTTGGGATCTCAAAATACGAAAATCATTAAAAGCGGGACAAAAACCGTACCTATATAAGCCATAGAAGCTTGGCTGAATGGAGCTCATCCATGGCTGCCATTTTCAGTTCTTTCCCACGGTTGAAGAAGAAAGAATGAAAAAAATGATAGCTTTTATCATTTGTCTAATATATTTTAATTAATTTACAAAATTACCCTTTTATTTCAACCAAATTTCAAAAATACCAAACAAATATCCATTCACTAACTTATTAAAGGAATAATTGTCACATAAGGACTTTCAATTTAAAACTCATAACAATTAGGCACCTCATATATAAAGAACTCAACTTTTGCACTTTTTACAATTTAGTCCTTTTGACTAAATTGAGTGCTCAAACGTCAAAATTTTCGAATGAAATTTTTACAAAATATTTTCATAAATTTATAGACTATAAAAATATAATAAAAATAATTTTTTTTTTGTCAGGTTTGTGGTCCCGAAACCACTGTTCCGACTAGACCCAAAATCGGGCTATTACATATTACATACTCACATTTTATTCTGCCTCTAACTCATTTTCCACTATTTTTAGTGTATTTTCAAAGTTATACTACTGCAGTAACTCAAATCTGTCAAGGCTAAATTACTCATTCATGATCTTACCACCTTATTGTTGTTGTATCTATTTTCAACCCGAGGGTTAAGTACATACCTGTCCAAAATGTCCATTTCACAATACTTACCAATACGTCACCTATATCTTAAGTGTTCTTCCATTCCACTAGAAATTTTTACCCGTTGAACACATCGGAATATAACTCGGATACATGGATAATTTGCACATAAGTGCCATATTTGTAGCCAAGCTACCATGTAACCCGCCCATAAGTGAACTCGGACTCAACTCAACGAGCTCGGCCGTTCGCATCCATAAGTGAACTCAGACTCAACTCAACGAGTTCGGATGCCTAGTTACATCTCACGAACTCGGACTCAACTCAACGAGTTCGGACATTCCACATCCATAAGTGAACTCGGACTCAACTCAACGAGTTCGGATGCTCAACCATTCTAATGACATGTCACTTGTATCCTAATCTATTCCTAAGGTTCAAACGGGATTTTCCTCGAACACGTCTCCTTGCCATCTTAGTAAAATACCGAAACCAATACTCGGTAGCACTTTATATTTAACAAATAATACACTTAATTTGCATTTTATTCAAAATAACCACAAAGCATATATTTCATGATAAGAATCAGCATATCCTATATTTAACATCAATAATTTAAAAATAATAATTATGCTACGTTATTTACACATGAACTTACCTCGATACCACAAATGTGAAAAGGACATACTCGTCCATAAATCGATTTCTTTCCGTTCTAGGTCCAAGTCTCAATTTTCATCATCTATAACATCACATTTAGCCTACCAATCAGACACAATATTCATATGGGTCTAAAAATCATAATTTTACAAATTTTCATTTTGACCCCTAAACTTTTGCATATTTGCACTTTTGCCCCAATGCTCGTAAATTAATTTTTATTCAATTTCTATAAGGTTTAAGACATGATGAACATTTTCTCTTCTATGGAAACTCCAAATTTTCACTAATTCACACACTTATGACCAATTTGTAACTTTCACAATTTAACCCCTTTTGACATTTTTACGAAATTCATTGAATAAAACTCATATTTAACACATCAAACATTCATTATCCACTATAAATCATCAAAACACAACCATATCATGAATGGGTAAATTTTAAACTCTAATTTCTCTTCAATCAATTGGTAGAAATAGAAAATTTAAGCTTGGGGATCTCAAAAATACGAAAATCATTAAAATCGGGACAAAACCGTACCTATATAAGCCATAGAAGCTTGGCTGAATGGAGCTCATCCATGGCTGCCATTTTCAGTTCTTTCCCACGGTTGAAGAAGAAAGAATGAAAAAAAATGATAGCTTTTATCATTTGTCTAATATATTTTAATTAATTTACAAAATTACCCTTTTTATTTCAACCAAATTTCAAAATACCAAACAAATATCCATTCACTAACTTATTAAAGGAATAATTGTCACATAAGGACTTTCAATTTAAAACTCATAACAATTAGGCACCTCATATATAAAGAACTCAACTTTTGCACTTTTTACAATTTAGTCCTTTTGACTAAATTGAGTGCTCAAACGTCAAAATTTTCGAATGAAATTTTTACAAAATATTTTCATAAATTTATAGACTATAAAAATATAATAAAAATATTTTTTTTTCTCGTCGGGTTTGTGGTCCCGAAACCACTGTTCCGACTAGACCCAAAATCGGGGTATTACAGAGAATGCCATGCTTGTGTCTTGATTGTGGATATATAATTACTCAATTATGCCATGTCAATTGCTATAAGTGTGTGTAGGTAATTAAGGGTGACAATTGGCTTGGAAAATAGCTTTGAAATTGTCCACACGGATAGATACACGGGCGTGTGTCTAGGCCGTGTGTGACACACGGCTTAAGCACACGGGCGTGTGTCTTGGCCATGTGTGTAACACCCCATACCCGTACTCGAGACCGGTATAGGATAAGAGGCATTACCAAAATTTTTAAAATAATTTCAATTAATTTATATCATTTAGTATTCATTTTCATGTTTCATGTAACATCCTTTTCATATTATAATTCTCGTATCATATCAAATATTCTATCCGTTGAATCATTGGAGTTCCGATGGATTTTTCAACAGTACACTCAAAGCGTACATTTCCATATTCCATCAATTCATATTCAGAAATAACCCTTAGGATGTTTAATCATCAAGCACTCTCTTGAGTCATATCTCATGTAACTGTAGTGAATCAGGATTACCTTTTCAGGTCAAATCCTATCCACCTTAAGTTATCATAAGAAATCATATATCGTGTAACCGTAGCGAATCAAGATTACCCTTTTCAGGTCAAATCCTATCCACCTTAGGTTACCATAATGAATCATATATTATGTAACTGTAGCGAATCAGGATTACCTTTTCAGGTCAAATCCTATTCGCCTTAAGTTACCATAGTGAATCAGGAATAAATCCTATTCACTTTAAATTACCATAGTGAATCAGGAGCGAATCCTATCCACTTTATATTCTCGAGAAGGCTTTTGTCAGATTAACAGTCCAAGTTATCTATTTCTGCGACACATGCAGGAACTCTTTCATTTGGGAAATCACCTATATCCATCCGGAACCCAATATTCAAACAAATTTTATCCCTTTCAAGTAGTTTCAGAACATGTATTATTTCTATCATTTCAACATCCATACATTTCATATATTCAATTTAAATATCATATAAAATACAAAACAATATTTAAATTGACATATTTA
Source organism: Gossypium arboreum (assembly GCF_025698485.1). Taxonomy (NCBI): domain Eukaryota; kingdom Viridiplantae; phylum Streptophyta; class Magnoliopsida; order Malvales; family Malvaceae; genus Gossypium; species Gossypium arboreum. The sequence goes on from NC_069075.1 coordinate 138,409,821, forward strand.
AATGCTCATTCAAGTTATACGAATCTACTTGACTAAATTGCAAAAATACCAATATTTAGGGGTATTTTGGTAATTTATCATTTTCTCAACTTTCACCCGATCTTAAATTAAAAATCTCATTTAATTTATTAATTTAAATAATAAAATAATTCATTCCCTTCAATTTGGCCATTTTTGACATTTTTACAAAATTACCCCCTAAAGTTTTACTTTTATTCAATTTAGTACTTGAGCTTAAAACATGCAAATTAACCATACTAGCTGAATATTCATATATATTTTCGTCCCCCTCCTTTCCATTCCACATCCTTAATGTATATAACATGCTCATAAGTAACATTATCTATAATTTCACTATTTACTTATATGTATATTCAAAGCTTGTCATAGTCACTAAATTATTTTTATCTTAAGATACAGACTCCAAATTAAGATCCATTAATTTTACCTAAAACTAGACTCACATATATTCCTACCATAAAATTTTTATAATTTTTTGTTTAGCCAATAAGTACAATTTATTCTTTAAAGTTACCCCTGTTCTACTGTCTGACAATTCTGGCCCTTCTTCGCTAAGAATTAATTATCTCCTTGTACAAGATTTATATGATGTTATTGCTTATTTATCTTGAAAATAGACTTATTAAGGATTCTAAAAATATAAATTTAATCCCATAATTATTTTTCTTCAATTTTTGATGATTTTCCAAAATCAGAATAGGGGAACCCATAATCATTCTAACCTTGTCTCATAAAATTTATTATATATCATAATTCACAATTCCATTTATTACACAATTTCTTTTATAATAAAATAGACTGAATAGGATTTAATTCAATATTTTTTTCATCCTCTAATTCGATTTTCACAATTTATGGTGATTTTTCAAAGTTAGCCTAATGCTGCTGTCCAAAACTATTTTAGTGCAAGATGTTTATTTACCATGTTTATAACACCCTTATTTTCTTTCTCTACAATATTTCTCATTACTTTCTCTTATTTTCTCTTTACTAACATATCAAGAACATAGGTCCATATATAAGAAAACTCTACATTAACATCAATTCCATGCTTTTTCAATAATATCAAACTTAAAAATATATTGAAATCATGATTTTCTTACCTTATTTTATTTATTTCAATCTTCATCTTGATTTTCTCTCTCCTTCAGCTTCCATTTCTTGAATCTAACTTGATATTCTAACTTCCCGTAGTCTCCTTAACATTTTTCTCTCTTGGTAGCTATGGAAATTCTTTTGATTTTTGGGTGAAAATGGTGAATTTTTTATAGAAAGACCAAATTGTAAAGAAAGCAAAACTTTCTTTCTTTCTCTCTTTTCTCAAGTTAGTGCATGGGAAAAATGTTCATCCTCCTCTTTCTTTCCTTACATATATATATTAAATAAAATAATAATAAAATAATAAAATATCATTTAAAATCAATTTAAAATATTAATAAACTAATATTTATTTATTTAATTTATCTAAAATATCTCCAACATCATCATTGTCTCTAGATTTCTCTCTTCTTCTAATTGACCATATTACCCTTGATTATCTTTTAAAATTCCATCCTTGAGTCATCATTTAATTTGATAAAATTATAATTTAGTCCTTCATAATTCTTCACTTATTCAATTTGGTCCTAATTCATCCATTTTCCTTAGTTTCTAAATCATTCCACCCTTAAAATATTTGCACTATTGGTCCTTAAAATTTTTCATATTTACACTTTAACCCCTCAAGTTTTGAGCATTTACTTTTGTATAACAAAACTTTTTACACTTTTACAATTTAGTCCTTTCCTGAATCAAGATATCATAATTTACTTCCCAATGTTGTCATAACTCAAAGCTTCCCTTTTTATCACTTATTTCCTTATTTTTCTATATCAAGGATAATATCTTACTATAGAAATTTTCGGGGTATTATAGTGTGACCCTAACTTGTTCATGACCAAATGGACAGAGAGCTCCATGGGCACGGGACACGAGCGTGTCCTTAGCACACGGGCGTGTACTAAGCCTCCACACGAGCGTATAAGGCCTAAACATGAAATTTTTCTATGACTTTTCTTAAGTTCTCGGCTTAGTCCCGGATCGTTTTTAATGCATGAATTGGGCCTAGTAGGCCCAAAATAGGGATAGTATGATATTATTTGATTGGTTTGAATGTGAAACAAAATTTTATAGTCGTATTTCTCGAAATGTCTCTGTATATGCTCGGTAATGCCTCGCACCCTATCCCGATCTTGGGTACGGGTAAAGGGTGTTACACACATTCAAGCTCAATTCCTTTTTCTGCCCAACTTGGCAAGTTCCCATATTAGTAAGCTTACTCGCATTCTTGGATATTTCTTTCAACTATTCTCTTTATAGTTTGGCAAATTTTCTTACCTTCCCGCTTACCCGCGTTCTCAGATGTGCTGTAATCATCCAACTATACTACTCTTCGTATGTCTTATAATGATTCCTCTTTCTTTCCTCGTCTGGTTCATTATTCCAGGAAACTCTATCTGGCACCATAGCCCAGCTATGGTCCTACATAGTATACTTCATGTTTAATGTCCTGGCGGACTTCACATGTTGCCATAGCTAAGCTATGGTTTTACATATTATACCCCATATTTAATATTTTGGTGGACTTCATATGTTGCCAAAGCTGAGCTGTGGTCTTACACATTATACTTCTTTCAAGGTGTTGCCCCGTAAGACATATAAATCATCGTCGCAATGTCGCTCCATAGGGTTGATAGACCATCGTCACAATGTCACTTTAGTAAGCCAATCAATACCATTTCGTGATGCCACCTCATCTTCTTTAAATCTCCATTTCAGCCTGCCCATTCCTTTTTTTCGCCAATTATTCCTATCTTCAACTACCCCATCATGGTACTTCCCTTCGTACCCTGCATATCGTATATATTATAAGCAATTCGCATATATAATTGTATTTGCCATTAGTGTGCAGTACGCCATCCATTAATACTTCAGTCATAACTAATTAAACATCCAGTATATGTACATTTAAGTCTACTCTAATACTTCAATCATAACTAATTAAACATCCAGTATATGTACATTTAAGTCTACTCAGTCACTATGTTCATACAAAACAAACATAAACACATATTAATTAGCAGTTTGATATTATCAAATACTCAGAGATGGAGCATAAAAACTCACATTGCTTCATTATTCCTAATCAGCTTAGCTTGTCCAACCGCTAGAGCCTCCTTTATCTTGACAGCTAAGCATGATAGTCATATATCAATTACTTCGATGGTATTCAACCTTAAACCCATAACCCAACTTTACAGAAACTTATTAGGAGTTTTATCCCTCATTCTTTTCTTAAGATCTTGAGCACATAAAAGTTAAAAAGCTTACCAATTTTCTTAATTCCTCTACTTCCAGACTTTACTTCTTACGTCATCAGTTCCATGCAAAACTTTCCTGAGTTCTCATCTTTTTCGAAACAACCAAATGAGACAACATAAGTAAAAGGAAAGTTTTGGTAGACAAAATTGAGAAAAAAATTTCATTCATTTAGATTGTCCACTTTTCACCTATATATACAACTCCCATATACGGTCTCCCAATCTCTTTTAGCCAATTATCAGTAATTATTATGTCTCTCACTTTAGGACTAGTCGATCCATCCTAACAAAATCGAAATTGAAATCTAATTATTTGCCTAACAAACATAAGACTTTCCAAAAATTCTCATTAGAGTCCATTCTTCTACTTTGCTCAATCAACTACCAAAGCTTCTTTAAATCTGGGTCCCTAAGGAAACTCGTGTATGATAAGTAAGGTGTCTTATTTCCAAGGTAGCTAGATTGAACCTATTGGTGAAATCAGTGAGGGGTTCCTATTGTCATTATCTTAGTGCTAGTAGGCTTTGTTTTGATTTAAGAGTTGTCTTGTTGGCAAGGAAATGACCCACAAAGATTTTTTCGAGCTCGTCAAAGCTATTAATGAATCTTGGTTATAATGAATTATACCAGTTTATGGCATGACCTTGGAGAGTTAATGGAAAAGTCTTGCAATTTAATTCGTTCGAAGCCCCTAATATTTCCATGTAGCTCTTGAATTGAGCCAGGTGATTCTTGTGGTCTTTTTTTCCCATCAAACTTCATTTATGGGATTTTAAAGTTTATTGGATACCTTGTGGTGGTGGTGGTGGTATGTGGGGCCAAAGGGTTATTGGCTTCAAGAGTCCACTCTGTGTATATAAGATGTGTTGTCCACAAGTCTTGTATCTACTTTTGAAGGAGTTTAACCTTATTTCTCCACGCCATTTCTTTGGTGGAAATGTGTTGGGGGATGTCCTTTAGGTCTTTTCGTGGAGGTGCATTTCTATCGATCCTTAGTTTAATATTTGCATCTTTTTGTCTATGTGATCCTCGGCTTGGGTTGGGATTTTGCTCTTGTAGGATAAATGAAACCCTTTCTAGATCATCATCATCATCATCATCATCATTATCATCTTTTTATGTCTCGCCTGTTAGCAACCAAAAGCTCTTACATTTTACATTGAATTTGTTCTTCTTGTTGCTTGTTTTTTTTATGTTCTTGAGATTCTTGAGATTTTCGGAACTGTTCTTGAAGAGTTTTGAATTGTTCTTGCAATAGTGACAATTGTTGAGAATTGTTGTCTGGTTTTTGGGTTGTATAGGCTTGGTTTTGGCAAGTTGGATAATACTAGTAGTATTGTTGTTGATATGGGTAGGATTGGGCTAGTAGTTATAGGGATCATAGTAATAATTTCTGTAGTTTTGATTTGTTTGAGTCTGGGTGGTATTTTGGGCATGATCTTGAGTTTGTCCAATTGGGATTTTGGCCTCTGGGTTGGCCATCTAAAATTTTGAAAGGTTAGACAATAGAAGTGGTTTACACTCATTGCACCCAACTGTTGATGGTGAGATTAGAGAAATCGAAGATGATGACGGTGTTAGGCAGTTCACCTAGCTTATGACAACGTGAAAAGTCGTCGCATATGGAGGTTGGAGCCCAAGGAGTGGCTTAGAGAGAGAGAGAGAGAGAGAGAGAGAGAGAGAGAGAGAGAGAGAGAGAGAGACTCCCCTTCACATACGAGGTTAAGGGTTAATATACACTTATCTATGATTCTAAGGTGCCACATGTCATCTTTCTATTGGTGATCTTGGAATAGGTTATTAAAGTGGTCTGCCACTATAGACCTAACTAGGGTGGCGATTGGACATACTATTAATCATTTCAGATGGGACGTGATAATTGACATCATTTCAGATGGGACGTGATAATTGACATCATAAATAACACTTACCATATGGGCCTCACATGGATTCGCACTTAACGAGTTATTTTGAAAAGATTATTCTAAATGATAATTTTGAGGAGTAAGTGTGTGAAGAGTGTGTTCGAAGAGTAGGGGTATAACAATAAGATTTCTTAATAAATATTTGGTTTAATTTTATAAAAATAATATATAATAAAAATAATATCTAGAATTTGTGGACAAGACATGGTGAAATAGAAGAAACCATTTCATGTCAAGAGTCAAAATTGAGGACAAAAATATTAAATAAAGTTGAAGGAGTTTGAATGCTATAAGCAAAAGTTAAATTGAGATTGTAAGTAGCAAAAAAAAAAAAAAAATCCACTTTACCCGTTAGTCTATCTGTAGACCTACAAGGCCTACGTAAGTTGCATATAGGCTTTGCTTTATGCATACCAAAATGGAAATAACAACAGAGACGCGAGCAGATCACGCAACCACACTTATTCAGAAGCTTTGGGTACGCAAATTGTAAAAATCTGTTCTAATCACTGTATTCTTTTACACCATTTTAAACCATTACCATCTATGAATATCTCATGAGATTCAGAATTTTAAAGGCATAGTGAGGAGGGACAGCTAAAAGCTGACAATCTTAAATCCAGCTTTAACTTAAGATCCAACGTTGGGGTTGTCGAAACATTCTAGAAAAGAATTACATTCGCCAAATAACCAAGTAATATTGTAACACCGATTAACAACTTTGCTACAAAACAGAGCATCTCTCCATTGTTCCTATCCCCCAATGGTCTCTCTCTCTCTCTCTCATGATGATAATGATAACTATAAAATGAACAAGAATAGATTGATTACTTATATTTCCATGGTCTAAAATAAAAATCACAAACAAAGGCAAAGGTCTAAAATAAAAATCACAAACAAAGGCAAATCAAGTCTAATCTTAAAGCAAAGTGTTAGTGGATGGAGGGGGCCATTCGTTTCTCCCCCCCTGCTCTCAAGTGCATTAACCCCCCCTCCCCCCTCATTATACCTTCCTTCAACTTTTTTTTTCCCCTTTTTTGTTTTAAATTTTCAACCCAATTTTCCCTCCCCCTTTGAAAAACTTTCGGTGTGTTTACTCCTTTTTTCCAAATCACATGCTGCATTTTATCCAAACTAAGAATATTACTATATGAAAATTGACCAATCTATTTATATATTGTATTCTTTGTTGGTTGTTGGAGATATCGACTTGTATAGGCAACTATGGCAAGTAAGGGCATGGGCTCTTACAAGTTGAGGGTATGATGATGGGATCATGAAACAAAGCTTGTGGACTTTAACCTTTTCTTTTTCTAATTTGATTTGTTTTAATATGTATCAGTTGATTAAAAAAAGTAAAAGTAAGGACCCAAAAAGAAACCTCACTTGTGAGCTGTGAAAAAGTGGCCCCATTTTGAAAGAGAGCAAAAAAGTGTTAATAGGAAATTAAAATGAGATACATATTTAAAAGAGGGTAAATAAAGCTGTCCACCATCTCCCTCCTTTCTATTTTAAAAACATAATCTTAACCCCACAACACCTTTCATTAAAAAACACATAACACCTTGGTTTAATAAAAGATTTGGATACCTCAAGTTTAATTTTTATTACATATGGATTTAATTTAAATTTAATTTGAATTCTAAATAGTTTATAGTGAATATTTTAAATATATATGAGTATTGAAAATTCAGGATATTTTCTTTTACTAAACTGTATCAACAATTGATTGACATGTGAGTTAATCCATTTGTGTGTATAATATATGTGTTTATTTTTCAAAATAAATTACAAGGGAAGGAAAAAGTTGAAAAGTGCCCATTGTCCAACATGTCAAAAGAAACAACTGAAGTTAGTTGAGCAAAGAGAATAAGAGGGAAACAAAGAGAAACAAAATCAAAACAGCCCTGCCATCACCATGAAAGGAAGAAAAACCAAAGGAGCTCCTTCAGCAGATTTGCTAGTATGTTTCCCATCTCGATCTCGTTTAACCTTAATGCCTAAGCCCATTTCTAGTCCAGCAAGGCCATCGGAAACCAACATCCGCCACCACAATCACCGCTATCATCACCACCCTCTCATTAAGAGATCAAGAACCAGGAATGGTAGTGGAGTAGGCTTAGCTAGCCCTCTTCTGTGGGCAAACAACAAGCAAATGAGACCCGAGATCACGGAACCGTCTTCCCCTAAAGTCACCTGCGCCGGGCAGATCAAAGTCAGGTCTAAAACCACCTCATGCAAAACCTGGCAATCAGTGATGGAAGAGATTGAAAGGATTCACAACAGCAGGCGTCACAAGAAGAGAGCCGGTTGGATCGAGTCCCTTGGTTTTAAAAAGGAAGTGATGCAGTTCTTGACCTGTTTGCGGAGCATCCGTTTCGATTTTCGATGTTTCAGGTCATTCCCTCAATCCGATATCACTACCGAAGATGATGATGATGAAGATGAAGAATCTCAAGAAAACCATAACCATATCCATGATGATGACAAGGAGGCATCGAGAACCGTATTCTCGAAATGGTTCATGGTTCTTCAAGAGAATCAAAACGACGGACTTTTAAAAGAAGAAAAGGGGAAGTCCCATGACGTTGACGTTGTTGATGATGATGATCAAACTGCAGTTCCACCTCCAAATGCCCTCTTGCTTATGCGCTGTAGGTCAGCTCCTGCTAAAAGTTGGTTAAAAGAGAACGTTAAAGATGAAGAAAACATACAAAACGATGATGAAGCAGAAGAATGCAAGAAGAAATATGAGAAGAAAACAAAGAATTTAAGGTCATTAATGGAAGAAGAAAACAGAAAGACAACAACACAAAGCTTGGTGGTGATGAAGTACGACCTTGGTTTCTACAAAACTTGTTCTTCTGATATAGCCAAAGAGACATGGGTTGTTGGTGGATTCAAAGATCCATTATCTCGAAGTCGAAGTTGGAAGAGATGATTGGCTTTTCTCTCTCTCTTTTTCTGTGCTTTATTTTGAACATTTTCTCCTCCTTGTATCTGAGTTCTTTTCTAGGAGGAACTGAGAATTGGAGAACTTATCACCACCTATAGTTTTCCTTTTGATTATTGATAATATATTTTCCATTTCTATTGTATGATTTGAATGTTTGTAGTTTCTATCATGAAATCTGTACAGCTTTCCACTTCTTTTCCATAGGAAAAGATTTTGCTGCCATTGTACATTAATTGTTCTTACTTCTCTGAATTCTGAACCTTTATTTTTCTTTTGATTTTTTTCAATCTTAGAGTGCTAATAATGTATAAATTTCTATCTCTAACTTGTATTATTTTTATCTTAAGCTTTTCAGTATTTCATAAAATTATTAGATTTTGATTAAATTTAGATTAAATTTGAAGTTCAATTAAGTCTAATCACACAAAGTAAAGCTCATCCACTATTATTTTTTCTATCCAAAAAACTCCAACCTAAAACTTTACCTAACAAAATTAGATTCGTTATCATTCTAACCAACTGATTTAACTATTATTGATGTTTGATCACTTTAACTCATGAAAAATAATTGTATAAAATTATAAATTCGTGTCATCTCTGTCTCTTTTCAATGAATGATAAATTATATTTTTCCGATCCCCTTGATTTCCAGCTTAGAAGAATGTCAAATTAGATTTTTCCTCTTTTATCTTTAACTTTTTTCTTATTTATTTTTAATTTTGATGAATTTGCTTGAGCTAATTTCTATCTCTACAAGGGATGTTATAGCACCGTGAGTGGCATGATATCAAGACAATAATGAAAGAACCAGCAGAGTGTGCAGCAATACTCAATTGATCTTCGATATAACCTTAAAACATGCCTATAATGTATATGTCGAGAAAACTTGGAAAATGGACATCTGCACTTACTAATTACAAAATCTCATGTTTTTATCATTAGTACTTATTAGAATTGACAAATTCCTTACTTTGGAGAAATTTGAAATATATTTTAAATATTTTAAATAAAAAAAGTTAAAAGATAATTAATGTAATATTCAATTACTTTACCCGATCATCAAATTCGAGTTATAAGATGCCATATTCGTTGTTGGGATTCATTCAAATTCACATTACTATATATCCGCATTTAGATACATTACCATATTTATTAACATACCATAAGTTATACCTAACCAAATGTTATAACATTCTCCATTTCATATATATATATATATATATATATATATATAAACATATGCTCAATTGAAAATGCTTACCAACTTTCTTAAGAACATAATTTCAAAAGAAAAATTATTATGATGACTTTAAATAAGTGTTTCTTTTATTATTTGTTTAAGCATTTTTAATGCCATTTCTTTGTCACAAGATTACCACATGATTTTTTTAAATAATTTCAAAATATCACACCACTGAATTTAACAAAAAAATTAACGAGTAACAATTAGACCTGAATTTTTAAATTTGAAAAGTATAAAGACTAAATTCTTGAAAATAAAAGAGATTACATTTCAAATATACAAAATGCATAGGGACTTAGAACAGAATTTAACCTTTAAATTTTTACTCTATAATTTATATATTTTAATTTTTTTAGATGATGATATAATCATTATCATGGGTCACTATTGTTAAAGTGTCATATATCTCAAATTTAAAGATGTTACGAAAAAATTAAAATAATAGATGAAAAAGAATTTTATGTACCAAATTGAATAAAAGAAAACCAATCAATAACAGTATATTAGAGTGAGACACTTAAAGCAATTTTTTTATTACCTGGGATATGTAGAAAACTAAAATAAAGAGTGAAATTAGAATATTGGTTGTCCTAATAATAAGGGTTGTCTAGTTTATGAACAAGAAGAAAGAAAGGTTGTCTAATTTATGTCGAAAGTGATGCATGAACCTCCTGGTTGTTGACTTAATTATGTGCTGTACATTGTCGTTGAATATTTGTTAACTTCATTTATTAGGTTTAAATCATGAAGAGAATAAACCCCCATGGGACCGAGTAAGTTCAGTTCAAATTAATTGTCGGTTTAACATTTAGATAAAATTGTGTTAATCTTGTTGTTAATTTTTTTTAATAATTCATAAATAAAAATTAAATAAAAAATAAATAAATAAAACCGGTGGGATGCAACAATTTTCACCCAAGGTTGAAAGAGATTTTGAAGGATGAAAACTTAAGGTGGAAGTCTATTGAATTATGGGTGAATTTTTTTTTTTAAATTGTATTCAATTTTTTATTAATATTTATTTGAAATTTGATTTTTAAATAAGTTTGAAAGAAAATTGAAGAGAATATTTTAATGGCCCTTTTGAATGGACGTTTATCTTCAGTGCATTGTATTTAATTTTTTTTTATCTCACGCTATAGTATCACAACAATATCTAATCTCACCGTTATTATTATTTTTACATTAACCGTACCATCTATCTAAATTAGCCCTAAATATTTAAAAAAAAATAGAATGGGAGATAGTTTTGAGTCATTGACCCGAAACTGGGCCTAGAATTTGAGCTCTAACATCTGTTGTATTTGGTGGCCTAGAAGCCATAATCATTTCAAACTTTCTTGATGCATTTAGTCAGGCCTAGAATTCGACTGAGCCATGTTGGAATTGACCTACGAACTCCTTAATGTGAGTTCTTTTCTTAATAATAAATTAGTTAAAAACAACAACTATTTTGACAAGTATAATTTCATTTTTCAAATGACAGAAAATTTTGAATTTTTTTTTTTAAAATTTCACATCAATTAATTAATATAACTTTTTAATGTTTTTAGTTATTTGAATTAATATGCTGATTGTGTTTTAGTTCGACTGACATAGACATTATTGCTAATGCAGAATTACGTAGGTTCAAGTGCGCTGAAGTATATAATCCTTCTATTTATAGATTAAGGAGGGGCTAGGGGTAGTTCTAGGTATTATGTCAAAAAAAGTAAATATGATCGAGAGATAAACGATATGAATCTAGAAACAATTTGTATCTAGAAACATGGATAATAAGGAGATAAATGATATAAATTACTCATCCTCGTAAAGAAAAGAAATAAATAAAGTGAATCACTCAACCTTGAAAAAAAATCGAGACCGTATTTATTAAACTAAAATCTCCATTTTTTAAATACTTGGTCAAGCCAAATACTTATATGCTTATAATATACTACAGTTTAAAAGAACTAAAACTCCTAAAACTAATTAAAAATTCAATTTTACAAATATGAATCACTAAATAAATATTTAATCTCCTAAATAAGCTTTTAAGTAAGATAATATCCTCATAAACCATAATTAATGAGTTTAATTTAAAGGTATTTCTAATAATTAAATATAAAACTCATTTAAATAATTAAAATCTTAAGCTAAGATAAATATGTAGAGTCCCGTTTCAACTCATATCATTTTTTTTCCTGTTGAAAAAATATTGTCATCGAATCTCATTCAATTGTTCGATTGCAACCTTTAAAATCTGGCTACTGCTTGATTGTAACATTTGAATCTTGACTCTGATACAAATTGATATGAAACCTTGGACCCAAGAAAATTCCAAATCTCTAAATTTAGAAAATCAACAAAAGAATATGATTTTAATGTAAAATTAAGAAGGGACCTCTAATCAACTTAAGACTAGTAACAATGATAATTAGTTAGTTCGGTCTTACGTCATCTTTAATCAACTTGTGATTAGCAATAATGATGATCGGACGCCTCCAATGATAATTAAATAGTTTTGTCCTACCACATTCCTAGATAAAATGTACTTAAACATGAATAACAAGAAAATATACAAAGTAAATGGCTAAACCTTGGAAAGGAAGGCTAATGGCCAAAGTTTATTAAACTCAAATCTCCATTCTTTAATGCTTGGCCAACCTCCTAAAAATTAATTAAAAAATTGGTTTTTGCAAGTCTTACATAATTGAATTCTAAATAAATAAATATTTAATATACTAAATTATCCTAACGAATCATAATTAAGGAGTTTTATTTTCAATATATTTCTAATAATTAAATATAAAACTCCTTTAAATAATAAAATCTTAAACTAAGATAAACAACTCGAGTCCTACTTAAATTCATATAAGATCAACTTTTTTTTTTGTGACAAAAATATGAAAGAGTATCAATTACAAAATAATATTAGTATCGACAAGACTAGACATCAAGAGTCATCTATCTAATCGTATATGGTCCGCAATCCTTGAAAGAGATGCATGAAACATTTTGGGGCCAATGGGTAATTTCTTCGTCATTCCACCAGAAAATGATGAACAAATTTTGCATCCTTTGATATCTACTTAATTTTCACATGTCAATCACATTTGCATAGTTATTGAATTCTTAAAATCAAATTTCTGTTCGATTGACATTTGATGCCTTCATGAATCTCCTTGATGGCTAGAGCACAATCAGTCTCAACGATAAATCTATCTCAATTAGCATCCCAAGCCACCCGAAGGATATCATAAATAGCTCAAAGTTTTGTTTTCTCTACGCTACATCTTCCAATGTTACATCCTATCTCTCACATCCATCTACCATACTCGTCTCTTGTTATTGCTGTCGAAAAAGCCAATCCTGAGGACAAAATGCGAGCTTCATCAACATTCAGCTTAAAAGAACCAAGAGGTGGTGGATTTCATACTTGAATCATGATATGATTCCTGGAGGAGCCACCAAAATTACTTGGCCTTTGCTTAATAGATCTTGCGCAATACCATGAAGACTAAATAACATTTTCAACATTGAAAAGGGATCACCTTGAAGAACTGCAAAATTCTTTTGTTTCCAAATCTTCCAGCATACAATACCAAATAAGGACTGCCAATCTACATCCTAAAAGATTAAGCTGAATTCGTTCCTCAGATTAGCCGAAAGCCAATCCATCAAGGGGTAGGACAAGAATTGAGGCAAAACCCTCGACGGGATAATTTGCTTCCACACCACTCGTGCATGACAATAATCCCTAAAAACGTGAAGACAGGATTCATCGACACTCCCACATGTCTTGCATGAAGGATCTTCCGAGAGACCTCTCTTACATTGCTCCGCATTAGTTAGCAGACGTTCCTTAAAAAACCAACAAAAAAAATGACAAACCCTTTGTGGACCAACAAGCGACCAACTTTAACTATATAAATAAAGACCAAATTATGGTATTATACCTTACATAAGTTGTGAGTTTAATTTATTACCTTAATGAAGTTATTTTAGTTCCTATACTTTTTAAATTTGAAATTTTAATCTTGACAAAAACAATAGTCATTAAATTTGTTAATATCTGTTATTTCTAAAATCTTATGCGATAAACATTTTATTACATGTATAAGACCATGTCACCTTGCTATTTTCATATAATACTCACAAAAGGGCATTTTCTTTTTAGTTAATGAATTTAATTGTTATTATTTGAGTATGGACTAAAATTTAGAAATTATAATAATTAAAATGATCAAATTATAGAATATTAAATAAATTTTCCACTTAGCATAGTATAAGACTAATGGAATTTGACTTAACTCTGCAACATATATACATTCTGTTAACATTTACATAGAATGTATAAATATAAAGTGCTAAATTTATTATCATACAAATTAAAATTATGTACAAATAACTGAAAATTTTAATGTCACGTTGATCACATATCAAATTGATAAGGATTAAATTCTTTTAATTTTTATAAAAATAAACTATTTGCTGAAAATAAAAAATTATTGAAAAATTGGGAGGGAGAAAGAAAAGTGTTAACCTGTGTATAGTAGAAAAACTGAAAATAAAAATAATAGCATACAGTTCCTTTCTGGACATTCTTTTGGCATTTCCAATACTGGCACTAATCATGACCTTTCCATTATGCAATCTTTCTGCTAAAAGAAACAAACCAAATTTTCTTTTTTATCCTCACACTTACTAATTTTTTCTTTTTTGGTTTCATTTTTATAAATGCAATATACGCAACTCTTTGTTTCTTTCCTTTAAAACAGTAAAAGAAGAAAAATAAAATAATAAAAAAATAAAAATCTCCCTTTTACATATTTAAATCTCAAGTTGCCACTCAAATTTCTCACAGCTTTTTAGACATGTATGAGTCTAATGCTGGTAAAGTGACTGAGCAGACATGATTAAGATTAGCCCCATTATTAGCATATTTTATTAGGATTAGCCCCATCATTAAAATTTCTCTCTCTTGTTGAACCTGGCTCTCTTTCTTTGTGAAAAAAGAGGTGACAAATCTCCCTGCATATCTTCTCTTTGCACTTGCTCCATGATGTTGTTTAATTCTGTCCTCAACTGCTGTACAATTTGACTGATCTTTCTAGCAATTCAGGGTCATTGCCTGGAACTTCTTTAACCCTTGATCCATTCTTGTATATCTTGAAAGCTGGAATGCAGGTTAATGCCTCTGACTTAGCTAAGTAAGGATGATCTTCTATCTCCACCTTGAGGAAGTTGATAGATGGGAATCTCTTGCACACTTGTTCCATTATTTGCACTACTTGCTTGTGTTTTGTTTTGTTACAGAAAAGCACCACAGTCATCCCTGTCATTTGAATAAAAAGATTTATGTAATTAGATTTACCAATGAGCTACTTACAAGGTGAGGTTACAAAGTACCTGAAGCTATGGCTACTTACCAGGTGAGGTTACAAAGTGCCTGAAACGCTCGTTGCTAGAGACCAAAACTAGATTTGACCCAAACTTCAAGTCCTCAATGTCTTCACCATGCTGCTTTTTGAGTTGGACCTTAGCCTCGAACAAAGCTCGAGCCACCTCCTCATCTCCAGGGGTTTCCCTTATCAACATCTCATAATCTTGGATTGCAGTTTCCCATCTTTCAAGCTGAAAAGATGAAGAAACAATAATGAATAATTATGTGGCTCATGATTAGGCCCTTCGATTATGAAGTGTGAATTATTTACCTTGGAATTACAATCAGCTCTCCTTAGCCTTGCCTTGCTATAAGATGGTTGAACATTGAGAGCAGCTGTGCAATCTTCAATGGCTTTTTCAAATTGGCCTAACTTTGATCTGCAAGCTGCTCTGTTGCATAGCAAAACTGGATTGTATGAATCGTATTCGAGTCCTTCACCATATACGATGCAAGCCTCTACAAATTTTGATGCCTTGAAGAGCAAGTTACCGCTCAGTCGAGCTGACGATACTGCTCTAGTCCTCTTTACCACTAGGCTTATTTCCTTGTTGCCTGGATCGAGTCTAGCCGCATGCTGAGCTGCTGATACAGCCTCATCTAGCCTATTGTCATCCCATCAAGTCTACAATTAATTATTGAACTACAATAATCTGGGTGCATGCATATGTATAAAATAGACAGTCCACATGCTTTACGTAAATAGTCATCTAGAGTTCTTCGACTAACCTGCCAGAAACCATGTTTACCAGTGCTTTGATCATTAAAAGATAAGCACTAACAGTCAGGCCAAAGAAATTAATACAAGATTCAATGGCAAATTTTGGTCCTTTGTTGTAAGTTATACAAGCCTGTTGATGCTTGTTGATCTTCAACAAGGCCTCTGTTTGTAAAGCATAGACCTGGAATAGATCACAAAGAACAACATATGACCATAAACAACTACATACAGCATACGATAAAACTCGACGTATATAAATTGTAAAAAATTAGACCTCGGGTGCAGAATCGACTCCTGAGGTTATAACACATTCAGTCTCCTTGAGTAAAGTGTTCCATTCGTGTGATTTTCGTGCGTCGGAGCATCTTTTGAGACGTTGGATTAGAGTTTGAGCTTCAGATATGTGATTAGAGTCTGCATGATTTCCGGCATGTTTGTAATGATATAATGCATGTTCTGGTTCTCCCAATCTGCATTGCAAGCAATGCCAATTTTAGATTTTCCTTTCTGTGGTTGATCATATAAAGTTTTACACTATGATTGAATACTACCTGAAATAAATTGTTGCCAAACGGTGATGAGCTCTGCAATAAGCAGGATCAAGCTGGATAGCTTCTTTGCACTCAGCAATAGCCTCCATAAGACGGCCTAAACCTAACAAGGCAGCGCTTTTATTACACCGATATGTCGCCTGTTTAGAATCGAGAGAGATTGCTCGTTCGTATAAAGCCAATGCCTCTTCAAACCTTCCTTGCTTGTATGCCTCATTTCCCTTGTTCTTCAGTGTTTCAGGATCCAGTCTACCTGTTAGACCGTGAAGCTGTTTAAACTCATCACTAGGTTGCCTTATAATATTGCCCATCACTGAACCACCAAGTTTACCAAGGCTGTTTTTTCTTGGTAGTTTATCCAAAGCTTCGATTGTTGCATTGGAACCATTGTTCCCTACAGCACTCCCAGCTCCAAGCTGTCTTAAGTTTCCCAACTGGCCTGCTAGCATTATATTACTCGAAGTTGCTCGAATAAGAGCTTTGCTATTGTTTGATTGCTGTTGATCACTAATGGTTACCTTAGCAAGCTCCTTGGAGTGATGTGTTGAGCCAGACGAGGACGACGTCGAGCTTCTGCCGGTATTTGAACGTCTCCTACTGTCTTTCACAGGGTGAGAATACGAAACCGAGTTTCGCGGTGGCAACAACTCGGACTTCCTTACCGGTTTCTGATCCTGTTCCGGTAAAGGCTTAGCCAAGTTGGATGAATCCGGGAGGACAGGCTCCACAGTGCTGGTACTACGTCTCCTCCTGGAATCATCATTGTTTGAAAGCTTCTTAGACTTATCAGTAACCGGCTCTTTTGAAACCTTGTTCATCCCTTTTCCGGGCAGTGCCGGCACCGATGATTTTTTCGACCAGTTGCTCCAACGTTGAAAAACTCCCCCCATTAGACCACATCCTAGCTCCTGCTCCATTGAACATTTTGTCATCTTTGCCAACTTTTCCAGTTGAAAATGATTGTTATGGAAGATATATTGAATTAGTCTAAAGGCAAAGAATTTGTCAACAGAACAGAGGGAATCAGAGCAATATTAATATAACCACAACCACTATGTACGTACAAGAAGAAAAATATGAACCAAAAGAATTCAAAGAATTAAACAATTGAAGCCACAATAAAAGATGACTTGAATTTGAAGGATTCGTTCAATGTAACAGGCTTAGTCCTAGAAGATGTATTTATATCATCCATTTAGTACCCTCTAGAGTGGCTTCCAAGAAACCTACTTTATCTTTATAGGATACTGAGGAAAAGGGGGATGGAGGTTTACACCATTTTTTTTTTTTTGAAAATAATGTTTATAAATATGGGGATGAATTCTACCCTTTGATGATTTTTTTAATCTCTAATGACCACATGATTTAAATTAAATGCAAAAAGAATGTTTTTGTTCTGTTGTTGCATATTATTGTGATTTGACAAAAAATAAAAGGAAGAATTCCAAACAATCAATTGAATTGGCCCCATACAAGGGGAGTCTATGATCAACCAATTTCCTAGCAACAGCCCCCCTTCCCTTTTTTTTAATGTATGGGTAAATTACACTTAACATCATTAAATTATTAGTAAATTTACATTTTAGTAATTCAACTTCAAAAAGTTATAAAATAATTATTGGATTATCAAGTGTTCTTTTAAGTTTAACAAGCATGTTTCAAGAGATGATTTGACGTCGATACGATGAATCAATTCCCATAACGAGTAGAAAAATATAACTTAGATCTAAGTTTATTTGACAGTCAATGTTGAAGATTGAAAAAGAAAGTTATTTGAATTTTGATTTGCAAATTTATGATGCTTGAAGATATTTCATAAAAAAAACTAAACTACAACAGAGATAAAACTATATAGCAACGGTTTCAACAGCCCAATAACTTAAATAACTTTTGAATTTAAGTGACGAAAACATAATTTATCACTAATTTATTAATTCTTTAATTTTATTCTATCAAACCTTAAAACTTAAACCCATTTGTATTTCAAACTTAGCACGAAACAAGACATGGGGAAAAATACAATATATTGATCGGCGGCCAATGAGGCATTTATTTGTTGTTTGTTCAACATAGCTGTTGGTTCCAACGCATTGTTTTGATTAATAAGGAAATTCAACTGTGCTATGAAACTGGCATGGTATTAATGGACTGAAAATCCAACCAAACTAGCCACATGTTTAGTTATTCGAGCCTAAATTTTGGTACTTAATGATGGGTATTCATTATAATACAAACAGAAGCTGTTGACAGGGGATGCCGCCACTCTACTTGTTTGGCTCAAGCATTGAACTCTTGTCCAAAAACAGACATTTGTATGTATAAAAACATTGAATGCAACCCAAAGATTGAGAAAGATTTTGTCCGGGTCTAAACCCTACATAATTTGTTTCAGTCGGTGCCGGTTTCCACACTGTTTCTCCTAGACCCACCAGCTTGAGACGGCAGCCTGAATATTTTGATTCTACCATCCTTCAATTATATGGGTCAAAATATTTAAGAAAATAATTGGCCATAAGTTCCTCTATGATTGCTCTTAATACATTTATTAGTGACATACACAAAACTTGTGACAAACACCCAATAATGATATTAGAATCTTTTCACCCATATAAAATGGTATGATGAAATCGTGTGGCTGGGGATTGTTGCAGTTGGGGTTTTTTATTAAAAGTTGAAAACAGGGTCAGAAATTGAATAGAGATGGGTTTTTGGTGTTGACTGAGATGAAATGGAATGACCCACTTATTTGGTTCAACTCATTAAATCCTCCTTTAAGGGGTTTAAATTAGCCACATGTTTTATTCTACCGACAGCATTGAAAATATTTTGAAATCAATTTCACAACCTGCTTTATTTCATGGAAACACAAAATATTACAAGTTCTCAGGGCTTTTCAAAATCCACTCGAATCATGTTTTCTGTTCTCGCTAAAAGCTCAAAAAAGTGGTCCAAAGTTTACGCCTTATACGGAAATAAAAGATAAGAAAATAGGCTAAATTCTAATTTTGGTCCTTTTATTATGTTTAAATTTGAGATTTAATTTGGCACAATTTAATCCTTTATTTTTATAACATTATTTTCAGGAATAGACATCAATCAGGACGGATACGAATGTTGCTAAATTCATTATCTCTCCACAATTGGCACACTTCGTTCCACCGTCCGTCCCACTTTATTATGGATATATAATCTTGAAAATCACTATCACCTTCATGGATGTTGAATGTATCCGTCCTTGCCTCATCTTGTTCTGCTTCAATTTGAATTTTGTTACTTATCTTTAATATTTTCAATCTTTTAAAGGAAATTAAATATTTAAACATAAATTTTCAAAAGAAAATTAAATATAAAATATATGAATTTTTTCTATATTATATTATTACAATTTTATCCTTTTAATAGTTTATAAATAGAAGAATAAAATGATAGTTTTATATAGTAGATTAAGGCAATCAATTACCATAACCACTTCATATCCACTATTCAAATGAAAAATTTCACTCTACTCCACATCCACTTTTAAAAAATTCTGTTCCATTTTAACAGAATCCATCAAAAGACTTTTAAATTTTGCCATTCCTAATTATTCAAGTTAAAATGCTGACATAAATTTATTTTTCTTAAATCACCAATTCAATTTTAACAGTTTAACAAGCAATTTAAACTAATTAAAGATATTATAAAAATAAAGAGATATGTCAAACTATATAAGTATAGAAAAGTAGCAAAATCATAATTAAAGGAAAAAAAAAACTATAACATAAGAGCACTTTCCAGTTTCCAATCCTCTGCTTAGGTTTGAAAGATGTGAAGAAAAGTATAGAGTGAAGATGATGTGTGATGAACTCAAGATTAATGGAGGG
Organism: Gossypium arboreum; assembly: GCF_025698485.1. Lineage (NCBI taxonomy): Eukaryota > Viridiplantae > Streptophyta > Magnoliopsida > Malvales > Malvaceae > Gossypium > Gossypium arboreum. The sequence goes on from NC_069075.1 coordinate 138,429,885, forward strand.
TATGTGTATAATTGATAAGACTATATTAAGCTACTGAAATAGCTGAGGGATTTGTCCAATTTCACATGTTTTCCTTGTCTATAATGAAGACATGGAATTGCCAGATAAGACTGGATTCATTCATAAATTATTCTTTTAGACCAATCAAAGGTAAGCCTTGTTTATGGCGCAATCTAAAGAGAAAAGCACATGTGAATTTTGACTATTTCAAGCAAATGATCAAAAAGGGATCTCTCTAATTTAACCCCATTGCTTTGTATCTTATGGGATACTCAAGTTTTCAATACATTAATCTTCTAACAAATATTAATTAGTTTAGTACCCCATATATGTTAAAGGTCGAAAAAGAAAAAGTTGATGCCAGCCAATTGTGGGGGCACCTGCAGGGCTACATATACTACAATCTAAACAAAGTGTTCAGCAATGGACAATTTGAGTCCATCTTTAAGGATTTTAGAGCTTTGCTTTCTTGGATATGAAAATATATTTTAAAGCTGCCTTGGCAGCTTGTAAAAGTTTTCATGGATTAGATTAGATTTGGGTTAAGTTGATTATATGTAATTGTATAAGTTTAGTTTGGTCTAAAATATGAATATCAAATTTGATTTAAATCTAGTCGCATTTATAAATGATTAATTCAGATTTATTAACCACAAGGTGTGACATGGTGATTATTTACCTCGTCTCTTAAATCATGTGGTCGGGGGTTCGATTGCTACTCATGAGAATGGAAAACATTTCATGGCTAGCAGTTTACTTCTTCAAAGATCACCCATGACGAGGAAATTAATCACTACTACCGACTGTCGATACTTTAATTTTGACAAAAAAAAATTTCAAACCTATTTAGATTCATCCATACTTTTTTATTTTTAATAAAATGTATGTTATTTCTTATTTACTATTTTCTAATTTTATAGATTATCTCTTTTATTGAAATTTTAACATTTATATTATAGTAGCATATGTTTAATTTTCATATAATATAAATTACATAATCTAGTGAAAAGTGAAAATATAATTATAAAATTTCAAATGGGTTAGAACGAGTTTGAACCTTGAATATTGGAATCCAAGCTCAATCCATAATTTAGATGAATCTAATATTTTTGTTCAAATTTATTTTTAAATTTAATATTTTTATTAAAAATTTCAAAATATCGAGTAAGCTTTTAACTTGAATGGATGATGAATATGACTAAATAAAATTGTATGAGAATAGAAGTGTGAAGTTTCTTTTGTCAATATCCATAAGTAATATTCAATCTCGATTGGGAACTTGGAATCTTCAAAAGGAAAAAGAAAATAGGGAAAAACTGTGTAAATATTTGGGGGGTTAGGCTTGGAATGCAAGGCTCAAAATGAGTGGAAACTAAGTACCAATAATACATGGAGATTTCTTCAGAGTTTTGGCACATGAAATGAAACTTGGAAATGACACAGCCTATAGCTTTTCACTCTTGAAACTCAAGGCTTAAACAAACAAAAAATAAAGGATTGCACGTGGGGTTTTACGTAAAGAAGAAAGATGTGGGTGCGTGATCCAAAGATTTTTTAAAGGATACCCAAAACTTCAGCTATAAGCATGGAGGGGTCACATTGGGATCAGCTTCAACAAGACATTCCGGGCCTTCTCACTTCCCTCTATGCACATTTTCATCTCTATCCAGTTCACAAAAACATTATCTTTGGTACTACAAAAACATGCATGCAGTTAATCCTCCAATAATTGTTTAGTTGAAAGCCCACATGGTCCATGCTTGATGATTATTAATGTATGTAATCTGCACCGCATATCATCGAATCATTAGGCTTTTTCTTACTCGAATATCTCTTGATAACAATTGAAGCTATATTGCACTTGCTTTATATTTAGTTTTTAATGCACCGATGATCCTATTTATGTAGTTTTCATTTTTTTTGGGCCTGGGATCCATCCTAATAGTGGTTGACTAACACACACCTTATCCAAAAGGCAAGCATCGAACCTGTTCTTCTCTATATATATTTGTTCCATTATATGGTTAGGTAACTACCGCCTGCCATGTGAAAAATTCGATACCCTTGTCACGCTGTCAGCACTTCATTATCAAAGTTTAAGTTGCAAGCATCTTAAACTACTATTCAAATCATGATATAATAAGCCTGAGGATATTCGGTAGACTCTCTCTCCCAACTTATTTATCATGTAAAAATTTGATGGTTTTATCACACAAAAGATTTGCCCCCACAGGCGTAGAACATGAGGGGCTTTTGCACCACCTTGATTAAACGGTACAATTAATTGTTTTTTTATCGGAGAAGTACAAAGCTTAAGGAACGAGTCTAGGAATTGTACACTACACAAGGTCAACAATTCACCAATTCACCAAGAAGCTTTTGCGGTATTCCATCAGGTGGCAAAGTAAAGATCAACAATTCACCAACCCTGGTTCCAGCAAGTCGACGAACTACATCAGCCACTTGGTTTCCTTCCCTATAAGTGTGCATTAACCGCACCTCCCAATCATGATCCAACATCCTGCTAATAGCTTGGATTACACCACTCATATGCTTAGCCTGACCAAGATCCTTAAGTGAATTCACCACCTTTAAGATCACCATACGTAAAGTAAACGAATCCTCCAAGTCTATTCGAGACCTTCCACAGGACCCTAAGCTTCTGTTTCACTAATAGTGTAATTGCCAATGCACTTGGCAAAGCCCTAGAGTCAAGGTTCTCATATGGTCACGAATCACCCTACCAACAGTGGCCAATTGATATTCTTTTTGAAATGCGCCTTCCGCGTTGATTTTATACCAAGCTTCTGGAGAGGGGACCAATTAATAAGCAACATATGTGGTAAAAGTTTGTCTATTCCATCAGTATACCCAATCTTTGCGCTACCATTAAATTCATGGAGGAGTTTTAAGCTTCTGTCCCATATGCCTTCGATATCAACATGGTTAACACTTCCTCGTTATAATGATGCCGAAGACACCAGAAAATGAAACTAAACTTCAGACTCCAATCCTAGCTACCAACCGCGAAGTGTTTTGGAAGGGATAAATTAATGTGCACCTAATCTTGAATTTCTCCTTAGAGGAACTCATTCAGTTTGCTAGGTTTGATGAGTCCCATCCATATTGAGATAGAAATAGTATATTTTTGAAGAACATCGGTAATATCTTCTATAGTATCACTATAAGTATAACATCTATGAAATTCACATGGTAGGAGTCATTTGTGGCAGCAACCTCCCTATTTCAATTTTTCTCCTCTCTCAAAATAAAAATGGTATCAGAGCTTTCTAGTTCTCACAACCCCCATCACTGAAAGGCCTAGCCCTAATCAACCCTTCAACTGAGAATTAATGTAATAAGTTGCATAAGTCCTCCTTCAACTATCGTGCTTTGTCACAAGTTCTCCAAGAGCTTAGCCCAATTTTGTTGACTGTAGTGGTGCTGACTGTAACACCCCTAACCCGTATCCGTCGCCGTAGGGGGTAAGGAATATTACCAAATAAGTACGAAAATTCATTTGACAATACTCAGGTAATTTCCGATAGCATACTTTCGAATTCGAATTTCGTTTATACACTATGCAAAACAATCTTCTCAATTTAAATAGTACCTTAATTCATTCCTAAGTTTAATTCACATCAAAACATTTAAAATATTAATCAATTATCATATACACATACACATTAATTATGTGGAGCGCATATAATAATTTAACAAACCATTTTCGCATGGCTATACATATATACATCACCAAAAAGATACGTAATTAACATCAAAAGTCAATCCTATACATGCCATTATCAAGGTTCATTTACAAGAGTACCGAAAGGTTTAGATAGTGTGGACGACTTCGACTTTGGATCTCCCGAGTTCGATAGTTCACGAACAAAATCTATAAAACAGGGAATGAAGGCAAAAAGAGTAAGCATTTCGATTCTTAGTAAATCTTAAGTAATGAAATCATTTATAACTAAAGCATAGCATTCATAAGGCTCATCATCTTTCTGACTAAATGTAGTCATGATTAAATATACCCCTATCGTTCATACATGTCATCTTAAATTTTTCCTTAAACACGAATTCGTATCATGTAGATAATCTCTTTTTACCCAACTAACCTCATAATTATGCCGAATACATCTAATTCGATTACAAGGCTAAATAAATGCAAATACGCAAAAATCACATACTTATGTTACTTCACACTTCAACCCATATACTTACATGCTCATAGTCAATCTTAACTTAATTTCAATGTATATACGGTGCATACTTGATCATCTTAGGGTTGTAAGCCCATCAATAGAAATTATTACAACAAGATCGCACATTTCCAACCCAATTGCCTTCGGGATTTAGCCCGAATGTAACAACCAGCACAAATGCCTTCGGGACTTAACCCGGAAATAGCGACCAGCACGAATGCCTTCGGGGCTTAACCCGAAAATAACAACCAGCACGAATGCCTTCGGGACTTAACCCGGAAATAGCAACCAGCACGAATGCCTTCGGGACTTAACACGGAAATAGCAACCAGCACGAATGCCTTCGGGACTTAACTCGGATATAATCCTCAATTGTCATGCACAAAATATATTTATATTATAAATCATTAACAATTCATTTACATTATTAGATCACAAACACAACATGATTATCCATCATTCATTTTCGGCTCAACAGCTCATACAAATGACACGATTCTGTTTCGCTACTCTACATGAGATTCTATAACCATTCGATTACAAGCCGATGCACTACCCATTTATTTCAATATGTAAATCAAGAGAAACCATCAGGTCACAATTTATTTATTGTGCTATATATATAAATATATAACATTGTTTAATCAAATCATAAGCTAAGTTCCATTACTCAAAGACTTACCTCGGATTTATTTGAACAACTGCGGATAGGCTACTCGATTGCTTTCTCTTTTCCCTTATTCGAAATTGCCCCCCTATGCTCTTGAGCTTTAATTCAACAAATTTTAAACTAAACATTAATCGACTATTCAAATATTATTTTCAGAATATAATACATATACATTCGACTTTCACATATACAGATTATAGTAAGCTTATAAGAAAACATTAAGCAACTCCTTAACAAATTTTTGTCAATGATTACCTCATAATCACAAATTCACAATAAGCTGTCTTCTTGAGCAATAGTCACTAAATTATTTATAACTGGAGCTACGAAACTCCAAATCAATTGCCGTAAAATTTCCCTGAAAATAGACTCATATATATTTTATCCATAAAATTTTCAGAATTTTTAGTTTGGCCAATCAATACCAGATTTTTCTTAAAGTTTCCCTTGTTTCACTGTTTGACTAATCTGACCACTCTTCACTACGAAATAAATTTCTCATTGTACAGAATTCAAAACATGTCCTTGTTTATTTCATTTTAAACTAGACTCATTAAGGAGTCTAAGCATATAAATTTCATCATTTGAATATTTTTATACGTTTTATAGTGATTTTATAAAAACAGAACAGGGGATCTAGAAGTCATTTTGACTTTGTCCCACATTACTTCAATTATCTCATTATCGAAAATTCTTTTGCTTTTATAGTTTCTTTTATAAGAAACTATAATCATCAAGCTTTAATTACATAATTTATTCAGATTCTAACTCAACTCCCACAATTTATAGTGATTTTTCCAAAATCACTTTACTGCTGCTGTCCTAAAGAGATTATTGCCAATTCACTCTTTCACACATTCTTTGTATACATATTATTTAATTATTTATCACCCTAGATATTATTAGCTAAATAGATCAATTGTACATATATACCGCCAAGACCGTACCTAATAATTTTACTTATACATAACATTACTCAAATTCTTCGAAATCATACTAACAAAAATATCATGTACTATGCCGAACCTTTAGGAAATGAAGCACCTAATTTCTCCATTTCAAAACACCTAATCGGCATTTGTTCAAGACATTAAGCAAAGTCTAGGTTCAGCTATTACACATATGAGTATTATAAATTATATTTTTTAACAAGATCAACTTCTTTCATCAACAATTTCTTCATCAAAACTTAAAGATAAAAATCAAATTCCTTTCTTATCTACCATAACCGAATGTTCAATTCAACCATCCAAATTCAAAGTTTTGGCATGGGCTAAGTAAGTAGCATGATGAGTAACCTAAAACAAACTAGAATTTCAAAAATCTAACTTGATTTACTAACCTTCCTTGGGTTTCAAATGGCTTAATGTTTGCTCCCCTTTTTCTCCCTTTTGGTTCGGCTAAGAAGAACAAAGTTAAGACTTTGTTTTCTTCCCATTCTTTCTATTATTATTTTCAGTTTATTCATCTATACTATAAAATATTAAGCCATTAACTAATAATTAATACATATTTTTATCTATCACTTCATCATGGCTGGCCACTACTTGTCAAAAATGGATATTTGACATGCAAACCCATCCTTTTTCTAACATGCATTATTACACCACTTTGAGATTAACCTATCATCTTTCACATTTATTTCACATGAGTCCTATTTAATCTATTTCACATACAAATGATAAAATTAAAACATGAAACTTTCACACGTGCATGTACACATCTGAGAAGCATAGATTATAACGGTTAATTATTTTTATGACTCGGTTTTGTGGTCCCGAAACCACTTTCCGACTAGGGCCAAATTAGGGCTGTCACAACTCTCCCCCTCTTAAGGAATTTTCATCCCCGAAAATCTTACCAGTGAATAGATTTGGGTATCGTTCTTTCATAGATTTTTCGGTTTCCCATGTAGCTTCTTCGATCCCGTGTTTGAGCCATAACACCTTTACTAACGGAACCTTTTTGTTTCGCAACTCTTTCACCTCGCGAGCTAGGATACGAATCTGTTTTTCTTCATAACTCAAATCAGATTGAATTTCAACCTCTGATGGGTTAATTATGTGCGATGGATCGGATCTATAACGTCGAAGCATCGAGACATGAAAAACGTTGTGAATCTTTTCAAGTTCAGGGGGTAAAATCAATCTGTATGCGACTGGCCCAATTCGTTCGGATATCTCATACGGCCCGATGAACCTCGGCCTCAATTTGCCTTTACGGCCAAATCTGAGCACCTTTTTCCAAGGTGAAACTTTAAGAAATACTTTGTCTCCAACTTGATATTCAATGTATTTTCGTTTTAAATCCGCATACGACTTCTGACGATCCGAAGCTGCTTTCAGACTTTCACGGATTACTTTTACTTTTTGCTCAGCATCTTTAATCAAATCAACCCCGAAGATTTTACTTTCACTAAGCTCAGTCCAAAACAACGGTGTACGGCATTTACGACCGTACAAAGCCTCGTAAGGTGCAATCTTAATGCTTGATTGAAAACTATTGGTGTATGCGAATTCAACCAAAGGTAAATATCGTTCCCATGAACCACTAAACTCAAAGATGCAACATCTCAACATATCCTCGAGTATCGGAATTATCCGCTCAGATTGACCATCAGTCTGGGGATGAAAAGCAGTGCTAAAATGCAACTTGGTACCCAAAGCTTCTTGCAATTTCTTCCAAAATCGTGATGTGAATCTTGGATCTCTATCCGACACAATAGAAATAGGTACCCCATGTAACCTTACGATCTGAGAGATGTACAATTCAGCTAGTTTGTCCAGTGAATAATCTATTCGTACAGGAATAAAATGAGCCGACTTTGTCAATCTATCAACAACGACCCAAATCGCATCTTTCTTACTTGGCGATAATGGCAACCCAGATACAAAATCCATCGTAATTCGATCCCATTTCCATTCAGGTATCAAGATTGGCTGAAGTAACCCCGAAGGCACTTGGTGTTCTGCTTTCACTTGTTGACATATCAAACACTTCGAAACAAAATCAGAAATGTCTTGTTTCATACTAGGCCACCAAAATTGACGTCTCAGATCATTGTACATTTTCGTACTCCCCGGGTGAACTGACATTTGGCTACTATGAGCCTCGCTCAAAATTACTGAAATAAGTTCCGACTTTCTTGGAATACACAATCGACTTCTGAACCTCAGGCAATCATTGTCGTCGATTTGAAACTCTGATTCAACATTTGAGACATATTCGGTTCGTTTAATAACCAATTCTTCATCGACTTTCTGAGCTTCACGAATTTTATGAATCAATAATGGTTTAGCCTTTAATTTTGCTACTAACACATTATCGGATGTCACGGACAGATGTACATTCATCACTCGCAAAGTAAACAATGATTTACGACTTAAAGCATCGGCAACTACGTTAGCCTTTCCCGGGTGATAATCAATGACAAGCTCGTAGTCTTTCAACAACTCAAGCCAACGTCTTTGTCGTAGATTCAAATCTCTTTGAGTCATCAAATATTTGAGGCTTTTGTGATCCGAATACACATGACACTTCTCTCCAAACCAGTAATGTCGCCAGATTTTTAAAGCGAATACGATGGCAGCTAATTCGAGATCATGGGTCGGATAGTTTTTCTCATGTGGCTTTAATTGCCTCGACGCGTAAGCTACAACTCGACCTTCTTGCATCAACACACAACCCAACCCAAGTAAGGATGCATCGCTGTAAATGACAAACTCTTTACCGGATTCGGGCTGCACTAGCACTAGAGCTTCAGTCAGATAGGTTCTTAGTTGGTCGAAACTTTTCTGGCACTTTTCTGACCATTCGAACTTAACATCTTTCTGAAGTAGCTTCGTCATTGGTGTAGCCATCATCGAAAATTTTTTTACAAACCGTCTGTAGTAACCGGCAAGTCCCAAAAAGCTCCGAACTTCAGTAACATTTCTAGGAGGCTTCCAATCAAGTATAGCTGATATTTTACTTGGATCAACCCTAATACCCGATGCGGATACTACATGCCCCAAAAAGCTAACTTCTTTCAACCAGAATTCGCACTTACTGAACTTAGCATATAACTGCTTGTCCCTTAAAATCTGCAACACTAATCTCAGGTGCTTGGCATGTTCGTTTTCATCTCGTGAATAAATCAAGATGTTATCTATAAACACAACTACAAACCGGTCCAAATATTGTCTGAAAATTCGATTCATCAAGTCCATAAATACCGCAGGGGCATTAGTGAGCCCAAACGGCATCACTAAGACCGTATCTCATTCTGAAAGCAGTTTTGGGTATATCTGAGTCTCGAACTCGCAACTGATAGTAACCTGATCTCAAATCTATCTTTGAAAACACTGAGGTTCCCTTCAGCTGATCAAACAAATCATCAATACGTGGTAACGGATATTTATTCTTTATGGTCACTTTATTCAATTGACGATAGTCGATGCACATTCTCATGGTTCTGTCTTTCTTTTTCACAAACAATACTGGTGCACCCCATGGTGAAAAACTCGGTTGAGTGAAACCTTTATCCATAAACTCTTGCAACTGAGCTTTCAATTCCTTTAATTCGGTTGGTGCCATACGATATGGAGCTATTGAAATCGGTGTAGTCCCAAATACAAGTTCAATGCCAAACTCTACTTCCCGAACAGGTGGTAACCCTGGTAATTCTTCGGGAAAAACATCTGGATATTCACAAACCACTAGCACTAATTCAAGCTTCTTTTCTAATTCTTTACTATCAAGTACGTACGCAAGATACGCTTCACACCCCTTTCTTACATATTTTTGAGCCGACATCAAGGATATTATTATTGCTGACAATCCGTTCAAATCAGTAGACTCAACTCGAATTACCTCCTTATTTGTACATCTCAAATCAATGGTCTTACTTTTGCAATTCACCACTGCATCATGTACGGTCAACCAATCCATACCGAGGATAACATCAAATTCATCAAACGGTAAAAGCATCAAATCAACCGAAAAACAGGAATCTCGGATTATTAAGGGGCATTTCTTACACACCTTATCGACAAGCACATATTGACCCAAGGGATTTGACACCCTAATAACAAATTCAGTAGACTCAACAGGTAAAGTCTTACTAGATGCAAAAGTCTCACATATATAAGAATGAGTAGAACCAGGGTCAATCAAAGCAATCACATCAGTATCAAAGAGAGTGAAAGTACCGGTAATAACATCAGGTGAAGAAGCATCCTCGCGTGCACGTATAGCATAAGCTCTAGCAGGAGCACGAGCCTCAGATCTAGTCGTAGCATCTCTAGACCCTCTCTGACCGCTACTAGCATTCCCCGCATTCTTCAATGGTCTACCTCGAGCTATAGCAGTACCCGGTTTCCCACTTTGATTCACATTTTGTTCTGACAGCTTTGGGCAGTCTTTGATGAAATGATCGGGTGATCCGCATCTATAACAAGAATGATCATGAAATCTACAACTCCCCGAATGCTATTTTCCACAAAATTTGCACTCGGTCCTATCTCTTCGGTCATTTCTAACACTGGCAACTGAGGTGACTTGCGTACTCATAGGAGGTCGATCACGGCCTCATCTGGAAAAACCTGTAATGTTCTTAGATCGACCAAAATCATCTCGAAATTTCTTCGATGATTGCTGAAAAGGCTTTCCCGAAGATCTTTTATGAAACTCTCTAGTTCCAACATTAGCTTTCCTTTTTTCATTACTAAGCTCCTCGGCTTTGCAAGCTCGCTCAACTAGTACCACGAACTCTCTGATTTCAAGAATACCAACAAACATTTTAATATCTTTATTTAACCCGTCTTCAAAGCGTTTACACATAATAGCCTCAGACGATACACATTCCCGAGCATATCTGCTAAGTCGGACGAACTTCCGTTCATATTCAGTAACTGACATGGAACCTTGTTTAAGTTCAAGAAATTCTTTCCGCTTCTGATCGATGAACCTCTAACTAATATATTTTTTTCGAAATTCAGTTTGGAAAAACTTCCACGTCACCCGCTCTCTGGGTACAACAGAAACCAATGTATTCCACCAATAATAGGCGAAATTACGTAGCAAAGATATAGCACACTTTAGGCATTCATCGGGTGTGCAAGATAGTTCATCAAGTACTCGAATAGTATTTTCCAACCAAAATTCAGCTTGCTCGGCATCATCACAGTCTGTAGCTTTAAATTCAGTAGCCCTGTGCTTTCGAATTCTGTCAACCGGGGGCTTGTTCAACTTCATCTGATCAATTACAGGAGGTATTGTGGGTGCAGAGGGTGTATTTGTTGGAAATGGGGGTTGTGGAGCAGCCGTATTAGTTCGAATGTATTGGTTAAACCAATCATTCATCACGTTATAAAAGGCTTGTCTAGCCTCATCATTTTGATTGCTTGCTATAGGTTAAGAGTCTATCGGCGCGGTCCCGCGTACAGGAGTAGGCGCTACACTCTCAACATCATCAGCTATCACTCGATCGGGATCCATTACTATACAAAATAAAACATTTTTAATTGTCAGAAATCGCCACACTATCGTATTAACACATAATGGCATGTATAGCTAGACCCAAATGTTTTACGGTAGTCCTAGAATCGACTAAACTGTGGCTCTGATACCAATAAAATGTAACACCCCTAACCCGTATCCGTCGCCGGAGGGGCTAAGGAATATTACCAAATAAGTACGAAAATTCATTTGACAATACTCAGGTAATTTCCGATAGCATACCTTCGAATTCGAATTTCGTTTATACACTATGCAAAACAATCTTCTCAATTTAAATAGTACCTTAATTCATTCCTAAGTTTAATTTACATTAAAACATTTAAAACATTAATCGATTATCATCCACACATACACATTAATTATGTGGAGCGCATATAATAACTTAACAAGCCATTTTCGCATGGCTATACATATATACATCACCAAAAAGATACGTAATTAACATCAAAAGTCAATCCTATACATGCCATTATCAAGGTTCATTTACAAGAGTACCGAAAGGTTTAGATAGTGTGGACGACTTCGACTTTGGATCTCTCGAGTCCGATAGTTCACGAACAAAATCTATAAAACAGGGAATGAAGGCAAAAAGAGTATGTAACACTCCTTACCCGAGACTGTTGCCAGGATCGAGCACGAGGCATTACTAAACTTATTCTATCCCTTAAATAGGTTTAAATTGTTTATTTAAGCATTTCGGAATGTGCTGCCATTCTGCGTCGTAGTCGCCCAAAAATACATATCTTGAGTTCCGAAACTCGAAATTAAGATCCGTAAATTTTTCCTGAAACTACACTCATATATCTATCTACAAATTTTTTCATAGATTTTTGACTTGGCCAATTAGTACAGTTTATTAGTTAAAGTTTCCCCTGTTTCAAAACTCGACTGCACTAACCTCTTGTTACTATGAACCATGTTTCTTCCTGTACAAAATTCATATCACTAAGCCGTTTGTTTCTCTTAAAACTAGACTCAACAAGGATTATAACCATATAAAGTATACCTTCTAATTAGTTTTTTAAAATTTATGGTGAATTTCCAAAGTTGAAACAGGGGTTCTAGAAATCGCTCTGACCTTGTTTCACTAAAACTCAGATATATCATGAAATATAATACCTTTACCTATTTTTCTTATTCCATAAGAAAATAGACATAATAAGCTTTAATTTCATATATTATTCATCTTTAAACTATGTTTATACAATTTTTAGTGATTTTTCAAAGTTACGTCATTGCTGTTACTTGAATCTGTTTTAGGTTACTTTCATATTTTTCATAATTTTCATGTGATAATCACCATTCAATCATACATATTAATAAACATGCATATCATCGGCCATTTTATTAGCTAATCACTAGCAAGTATTTACACATCATTCATTGTTCATATTATACCAAAAGTGGCTAAGTTTCTATATATGCCATACACAAAACAAAACGTCTAATTATACCGAGTTATTTCTTTGATAGTGTGATCGGCCTCCGACGCGTTTCCTTCGATCCCCGAGTGGCTAGATAAGTACTATAAGAAGAAAAAATAAAGAGATTAAGCACTAGGCTTAGTAAGCTTACAAGAAAATAAATCACAACATTCAACATAATGGATAATTATGCATAATATCATCTAACATCATAAATTTCTTTACTTCTCAATTTCTATCTTCTTCTTTATTCCTTATCTTCTTTCTTACCTGACCTTTCCTTTTCATAAGTATAATCTACTTTTCCTTTGCTGTTAATTCACTGTAATTTAACTCGTATCTGACCCGTTGAACCACTCGGAATACTAAGGATACTAGGGTCGTTCTGTCTCATCAATATCTCGCCAATGCCATGTCTTTGACATGGACTTACATGAATTATTCCTGTCTCCAATGCCATATATAATATGGACTTACATGGCTCAATCCTGTCTCCAAAGCCATATTTCTAATATGGACTTACATGGCTCATTTCGTTCGTCTGTCAACCCTAATATCCTAACATTCCTAGGGTTCAACCGGGCTTTCTAACACTTTTCCTCTGTCACTTCACCTTAAATTCGACTTTAAATATTTTCATAACATAAATATATATATGCTGAAATTGACAATAATAATGTAAAATAAAAGAATATTGCATTTATTTATTGTAAACTTACCTCGATACAAAATGTGACTAAACTTTACAATTTAGTCTTTTACTTTTCTTTTCCCGATCTACTCTCAATTTCGCTCTTCTTGATCTATAATAGCAAATTTAGCTTATTTAATATCAACATTTATCAAAACAACCCTTTACTCAAACTTTGGCAAAATTACATTTTGCCCCTAAACTTTCACATATTTGCACTTTTTCCCCAAGGCTCGTAAATTAAACTTCATCCTATTTTCTTATGTTTTATGACATGATGATCATTTTTCCTTCTATGGCAACATCAAATTCACACACTAACATGTATTTATGACTATTAGGTATTTTTACCGATTAAGCCTTTTACTCGTTTTCACTTAAAACCAAGTAGCACAAGTTGTCTAACATAATTTAAAACCTCATATTCCATCATAAAACATCAAAATACACAAATTTCACCTATGGGTATTTTTCCAAATTTGATTCTAACTTAAATTATTGCTAGCATAAGCTTTATCGAGCTAGGGACTTAAAAAACGTAAAGATCATTAAAAGCGGGCTTGGAATCACTTACTATGAAGCTTGAAAGTTGAAGAAACCCCAGCTATGGAGAGAGGTAAGGTTCTGCTGGTAACTTGAAGAAGATGATACAATTTTATCATCTTTTTACCTTTTATTAATGTTAATAACCAAATGACCAAAATGCCCTCCTTACTAAACTTTCAAAAATTCCTTCCATGTCCTAATTTTGTCCATGAACTTAAAATTGGTCAAATTACCATTTAAGATCTCCTAATTAATATTCCAAAATAATTTCATACTAAAACTTCTAGAATGCAAGTTTTGCAAATTATTCGATTTAGTCCCTAACCTCAATTTAAGCACTTTATGCATAGAATTTTATCACGAAATTTTCACACAATCATGTAATCATACCATGAACCTCAAAATAATAATAAAATATTTTTTATTTTATTTTTTTTTTTTTACCCTGAATTTGTGGTTTCGCAACCACTGTTCCGTTTAGGCCCTATTTCGGAATGTTACAGAGTAAGCATTTCGATGCTTAGTAAGTCTTAAGTAATGAAATAATTTATAACTAAAGCATAGCATTCATAAGGCTCATCATCTTTCTGACTAAATGTAGTCATGATTAAATATACCCCTATCGTTTATACATGTCATCTTAAATTTTTCCTTAAACACGAATTCGTATCATATAGATAATCTCTTTTTACCCAACTAACCTCATAATTATGCCGAATACATCTAATTCGATTACAAGGCTAAATAAATGCAAATACGCAAAAATCACATACTTATGTTACTTCACACTTCAACCCATATACTTACATGCTCATAGTCAATCTTAACTTAATTTCAATGTATATACGGTGCATACCTGATCATCTTAGGGTTGTAAGCCCATCAATAGAAATTATTACAACAAGATCGCACATTTCCAACCCAATTGCCTTCGGGATTTAGCCCGAATGTAACAACCAGCACAAATGCCTTCGGGACTTAACCCGGAAATAGCGACCAGCACGAATGCCTTCGGGGCTTAACCCGGAAATAACAACCAGCACGAATGCCTTCGGGACTTAACTCTGAAATAGCAACCAGCACGAATGCCTTCGGGACTTAACTCGGATATAATCCTCAATTGTCATGCACAAAATATATTTATATTATAAATCATTAACAATTCATTTATGTAGCGACGTAAAAAAAATTTTTAGTTTCGCTTGGTCGCTAATTGCGGCGATTTATTAAACACTTGAAAACCAACTTTCGATTTTATTAACAAAGGGAGTCGCCACCGATCCTTTTTTATAGGTGTGATCGGACACCTAATAAAATTATTTTAAAACAAAAAAGAAGGCCAAATCTAGGTCTACGTGAAAGTCCAAAGAAAAATTGGGGTTCGGGAGTCAGTTACGCGCGAGGAAGGTATTAGCACCCTCGCGATGCCCAAAATTGGTATCTCATAAACATGTGTTGACCTAATTTTCAAAAATATGAGTTCAATATAATATTTAATCGTGATCCGATTGAAAAATGAGAATTTTTAGTTTTCGATTTTTTTAGAAAGGGTGTCCCGTTTTTTTAACACAAGCCGACGAATTTCACCCAACATAGCGATGAAATCGATGGCTTAATATTAAATCGGTACATTGCCTTATTTTTGAAATTAATTAAAACATGAGAAAAATATTCCTAAAGTGAGAAATTAAAAATAGATAAAGGACTTAAAAAAATGATATCATTAATGAAAAATATTAACATGGAATACTAGAATATTAGAATAACAATAATAATGATATTTACAAAATAAAAACAAATCATGTACTAATAATAAAATAGGAAAAATGATATATTTGGTAATAATAATATAAAATAATAATATGTACATAAAATACATATATATATATATATGCATATAATAAAAGTATGTAATAATAATAATAATAATAATATCTACAATAAAAGAAAATATTAGGAAACGTACATAAAAAATATATACATAAAAATTTACAACAATAATATAAAATAATGATATGTACAAAATATATATATATATATACATATGTACATAAAATATACACTAATATAATAATAGTTATAATAATACTAGCAATAGTAATAATTTATAATAATAATATATACACAATATGGTATTTAAAATATATATATGTATATATAATAGTATTTAAGAATATATACATAAGAAATATATAACTAATGGCATTAAAAATATATACATAATATATATAAAATACCTAAAAAAGAAGGGGAAAGAAGAGAGAAGGAGGGGGAAAGGAAATCAGGCCAAAGGGGTCGTTCACTGGTCGATCGTCGATCGCAACCCGTCGCCGGTCTTAAACCGCCCACAGATGGTCGGAAAAGGTAAAATCAATATATGTATATATAAAGAAAGAAAAATAATAACACAAAAAGAAAGAAAAAAGATTCGAAAGAAGAGGAAAAAGAAAAAAATGCAACCTTTTCTTGATGTTTTTTTGTGTTCAAAATTTGAAGGATTTTGTGTTTTTCCTTTTCAATCTTTGTAAATCCCCTCTTTCTTACATGATTTTTGAATGGCTTTTATAGCCATCTTTTACATGATTTTCTATTTTGTAGGTGGTGGTGGTAGACAATGGATATCAAAATGGGAGGAAAAATGGGGCAAGTGGGAAAGTGGTTAGGTGGCTAGGTTTTTTTAGTTTCTTTTTTTTTTTGGGTTAGGTTTTTCTTTTTTCTTCTTTTTTTTTTTGGGTTAGGTTTTTCTTTTCTTCTTTTTATTTTTTTGGGTTAGTTTTTTTTTAGGGGGGCTTAATGGGCTTTTGAATTGGGTTTAATATTTGGGTTTTGTAATGGGTTTGGGTAGATGTAAATGGGTCATGGGTTAAGGGTTTTAGTGGGTTTAGAGGTTTGGTTGGGTTTTGATGAAATCGGGCCCGGGCAATTTGGGCTTCTACTACTGCCCTCTTTGCTCATTGTCGCAACAGAATAGAGCAAAGACTTTCAAGAAGACCAAATTTGCCGGTCTTGCTAGGTCTTGACTTGTTTTAGAACTCTTCTTGTTTAGTTAGTCCCTTTTCAGTCCACTTGCATCTTGTAGCTTTGGTTCACTCCACTGCATCTTATGATATACGCCTTGTAGCTTCAATCTATTCCAATGTAACTTCAAGGATATGAAATTTATGGCTTCGATCTATTTCACTGTAACTTCAGAAAGGTGAGATCTACAACTTCAATCTTCTCTTCTATCGCTTCAGTGAGATAAGGTTTGTGGTCTTTTCTTCTGCGACTTCAAAAAGGCAAGATCGATGCCTCGATCAACTCCATTTGCATCTTTAAGGAGATGAATCGGCGTCTTCAATCAGCTTCAATCTTTATTCTCTACTCGGCATGTGATCCTGAGCTCAACTCATTTTTCGTAATATGAATTGACTCTCTAAAAATAGACATTAAAAACAGAAATTGAAAATAGCTCAGCGCGTGAGCCAAGGCTCAACTCACCTCTCGCAATATGAGTCGATTTTTTTGAAAGACGAAATTGAAAAGCGAAAATTGAAAATACCTCGGCGTGTGATCGAGGCTCAACTCACCTCTCGCAATATGAGTTGATTTTTTGAAAGACAGAATTGAAAATAGCTGTAGCGTGAGCCAAGGCTCAACTCACCTCTCGCAATATGAGTCAATTTTTTTTTTTTGAAAGGCAGAAATTGAAAAACGGAAATTGAAAATACCTCGGCATGTGATCTGAGGCTCAACTCACCTCTCGCAATATGAGTTGATTTTTTTGAAAGATGAATTGAAAATAGCTCAGTAGCGTGAGCCAAGGCTCAACTCACCTCTCGCAATATGAGTCGATTTTTTTTTTGAAAGGCGAAATTGAAAACGGAAATTGAAAATACCTTGACGTGTGACACGAGGCTCAACTCGCCGCTTGCAATACGAGTTGATTTTTTGACAATGAAATTGAAATTACCTCAACAGTGTCTCAAGCTCAACTCACCTCTCGCAATATGAGTTGATTTTTTTTTGAAAGGCGAAATTGAAAACGGAAATTGAAAATACCTCGGCGTGTGACACGAGGCTCAACTCATTGCTCGAATCTGAGTTGATTCTTTTGACAACAGAATTGAAATTACCTCAACGTGTCACGAGGCTCAACTCACCTCTCGCAATATGAGTTGATTTTTTTTTGAAAGGCGAAATTGAAAACGGAAATTGAAAATACCTCGGCGTGTGACCGAGGCTCATATCGCCTCTCATAATCTGAGTTGATTTTTTACAATGAAATTAAAATACCTCAACAGTGTCCTAAGGCTCAACTCACCTCTCGCTTAATATGAGTTGATTTTTTAAAACATACTGAAAATTGACAATACCTCGGCGTGTCCCGAGGCTCAACTCACCTCTCTAATCTGAGTTGATTTTTTGACAATGAAATTGAAATACCTCAGCGTGTCACGAGGCTCAACTCACATCTCACAATGTGAGTTGATTTTTTGAAAAATATAAATTGAAAAAATACCTCAGTGTGTGATCTGAAGCTCAACTCACCTCTCGAAATATGAGTTGATGTTTTTTTTTTTTGAAAGACAGAAATTGAAAATACCTCGGCGTGTGACCTGAGGCTCAACTCGCCTCTTACAATACGAGTTGATTTTTTTGACAACAGAAATTGAAATTACCTCAGCATGTCCTGAGGCTCAAGTCACCTCTCGCAATACGAGTTAATTTTTTTGACAACAGAAATTGAAATTACCTCAGCATGTCCTGAGGCTCAACTCACCTCTCGCAATATGAGTTGATTTTTTGAAAAAGAAATTGAAAATACCTCGGCATGTCTTGAGGCTCAACTCATTTCTCACAATATGAATTGATTTTTTGAAAAACTGAAATTGAAAATACCTCAAGATATGTCTTGAGGCTCAACTCATTTCTCGCAATATGAGTTGATTTTTTGACAATGAAATTGAAATTACCTCAGCGTGTCTTGAGGCTCAACTCACCTTTCGCAATATGAGTTGATTTTTTTGAAAAACAGAAGTTGAAAACACCTCAGCGTGTGACCCGAGGCTCAACTCACCTCTCACAATATGAGTTGATTTTTGAAAAAGAAATTGAAATTACCTCGGCGTGTCCCGAGGCTCAACTTACCTCTCGCAATATGAGTTGATTTTTTTGGAAAACAGAAATTAAAAGGCTTAACTCACCTCTCGCAACATGAGACAATTTAAAACTAAAAGTACCTCAACTTGCCCCGAGGCTCAACTCACTTCTCGCAATATGAGTTGATTTTGAAAACAGAAATTGAAATTACCTCAGCGTGTCCTGAGGCTCAACTCACCTCTCGCAATATGAGTTGATTTTGAAAAAGTAGAAATTAAAAGGTTCTCCCACCTCTCGCAATGTGAGTTGATTCTTGACAAACGAAATTGAAATTACCTCATCGTGTCTCGAGGCTCAACTCACCTCTTGCAATATGAGTTGATTTTTTGAAAGATGAAGTTGAAAACACCTCGGCGTGTGACCCGAGGCTCAACTCACCTCTCGTAATATGAGTTGATTTTGAAAAGAAATTGAAATTACCTCGGCGTGTCCCGAGGCTCAACTCACCTCTCATAATATGAGTTGATTTTTTGAATAATGAAATTAAAAGGCTTAACTCACCTCTCGCAACATGAGTCAATTTAAAACTAAAAGTACCTCAACTTGCCCCGAGGCTCAACTCACTTCTCGCAATATGAGTTGATTTTGAAAACAGAAATTGAAATTACCTCAGCGTGTCCTGAGGCTCAACTCACCTCTCACAATATGAGCTGATTTTGAAAAAGTAGAAATTAAAAGGTTCAACCCACCTCTCGTAATGTGAGTTGATTCTTGACAAACAGAAATTGAAAAACAGAAATTGAAAATACCTCAGCGCGTGAGCTGAGGCTCAACTCACCTCTCGCAATATGAGTTGATCTTGACGAACAGAAATTGAAAAACTGAAATTGAAAATACCTCGGTAGCGTGAGTGAAGCTCAACTCACCTCTCGCAATATGAGTTGATTTTTTGATGAATGAAATTAAAATTACCTCAACGTGTCACGAGGCTCAACTCACCTCTCGCAATATGAGTTGATTTTGTGAATGAAATTGAAAAGCGAAATTAAAAATACCTCGGTAGCGTGAGTGAGGCCCAACTCACCTCTCGCAATATGAGTTGATTTTTTTTATGAACAGAAATTGAAATTACCTCAGCGTGTCCTGAGGCTCAACTCACCTCTCGCAATATGAGTTGATTTTGACGAACAGAAATTGAAAAACAGAAATTGAAAATACCTCAGCGCGTGAGTTGAGGCTCAACTCACCTCTCGCAATATGAGTTGATTTTTTTTATGAACAGAAATTGAAATTACCTCAGCGTGTCCTGAGGCTCAACTCACCTCTCGCAATATGAGTTGATTTTGATGAACAGAAATTGAAAAACAGAAATTGAAAATACCTCAGCGCGTGAGCTGAGGCTCAACTCACCTCTCTCAATATGAGTTGATTTTGAAAAACAAAAATTAAAAATACCTCAACGTGTCTTGAGGCTCAACTCATCTCTCAAAATATGAGTTTATTTTCCTTGAAAAGCATGAATTAAAAACATCAAAATACCAAAACCGGTCCTTTGGTAGAATTCGGGTGTCTTTTCCTTTGATTCAGTGCGACTCTCATTTAAGATTTCTTGCTCTGTTGGAGTACCTGTATATGCCATGTTTATCATGATATGCACATGTTTGTCTTAAATGCTTTTATGCCTACATGATTATGCAGTGCTCCTTAAGCATGTTTGTCGTATGTCCATTTAGCCACGATTGTTGAGGATCTGTGTTCATTGCTTTGATTCTCGACTTTCTCTTCAGGCCTTATACCTGTCTTCAAGCTTCACAAGTAATCGACGTTTCTCAGATATCACTCTTCTGCCCCCGGTTGAACTTTGTTCTTACTTTGAGACTCTTGTACTTATCAAATTTTCATCCAGGTAATGCTTAACATTTCTTTTGTTTAGAGTATGTCATTTCACCATTTATCATGTAAATAAACACATAATGAGATGCATGAAAAAGGTCAGATAGGGACAAAAATGATATTTCATATTCATCTATTTCAAATGTAGCAAACAAAGCAAGTTAAACAATGAGAGTAAAAATGTCAAAAGAAAGAAAGGATCGTATTCAAGCGGATACAAATGCTCTAGATATTCAACACATGAACTCTTCCTCGTTCCTCAATCAAAATCTTTTCGAGCACGGCTTCTTGCGTAGAAGATTTCGAGCTTTCAGAAATGCTTCAAATACCGTAGCCTCACTGCTTGAGTGATCGTTCGACTGCCAGGTTTGTTTCATTAGGATGCCTTCTCGGTTTTCATCCTAATCTTTTGTACTAATCAAGACGCCTTTTCGGTTTTTGCCTTGATCCCTTTTTTTTAAGATGCCCTTTCGAGTTTTCATCTTAAGCATAATATTTCTTCACAGCATCTGAGTTCACTGGATTCGACAACTCTTTCCCATCCATCTCGGTAAGGATCAAAGCTCCTCCTGAGAATGCCTTCTTTACGACATATGGTCATTCCTAATTTGGTGCCCATTTTCCTCGCAGGTCTTTTTGTATTGGAAGGATTTTCCTCAGCACGAGTTCTCCTTCATGGAATTCTCTTGGCCGTACCTTCTTGTCATGGGCTGTGATCATTCTTTTCTGGTACATTTGTCCATGACAAATTGCCCTGAGACACTTTTCTTCAATGAGGTTCAGCTGATCATATCGAGCTTGTACCCATTCTGCTTCTTCTAACTTTGATTCCATTAAGACTCGCAGAGAGGGGATCTCAACCTCAATAGGTAGCACAGCTTCCATTCCATAAACCAGAGAGAAAGGAGTTGCTCTTGTAGATGTTCGCACAGATGTGCGATATGCATACAAAGCAAATAGTAGTTTCTTGTGCCAATCTTTATATGTCTCAGTCATTTTCCCAATGATCTTCTTAATATTTTTGTTGGCTGCTTCCACAGCCCCGTTCATCTTTGGGCGATAGGGCGAGGAGTTATGATGCTTTATTTGGAATTGCTCGCACACTTCGTCCATCATCTTATTGTTCAGATTCATGGCATTATCTGAAATGATTCTTTCAGGCAAACCATATCGGCAAATGATTTCCTTTTCAAAAACTTGCACACTGCAGTCTTCATCACATTAGCAAACGAAGCGGCTTCTATCCATTTTGTGAAGTAATCAATGACCACAAAAATGAACCGGTGTCCATTAGAAGCTTTTGGGGAAATTGGCCCTATAACATCCATGCCCCACATAGAAAAAGGCCACGGAGAAGTCATGACGTGAAGAGGCAAAGGGGCTACATGAATTTTATCACCATAAATTTGACATTTGTGGCATTTTTGTGCGAAATTAATGTAGTCGCTTTCCATTGTCAGCCAGTAATATCCGAGTCTCATAATCTTTCTGGCCATAGTGAAACCATTGGCATGCATCCCGCAAATTCCCTCATGGACATCTTCAAGTATTTTTCTAGCCTTAACAGCATCTACGCATCTCAAGAGCACCTGATCTTTTCCTCTTTTGTACAGGATGTCCCCATCAAGAACAAATCCCGCTGCCATTCTTCTGATTGTTCTTTTTTCGTTCTCGTTTGCTTGTTCAGGATACTTTTGATTCTTGATATATTCTAAGATATCATGGAACCATGGCCGTCCGTCTGGCTCCTTTTCAATTTGAAACAATGGGCGGGGACTTCGATATGCTTATTTGAAGAGGCATTATTTATTTCTCGCTCGCTTTGAACATTGAAGCCAACGTGACGGGGCATCACTAATCGGTTTTCTTCTCGTGGGAAGTAATTAAAAGTTATTTCTTCAATTCTTTAATCAATTACGCCACTAGGTCATCAGATTTAACTAGTTTGAGTCTCTCACTTCCCAATCTCCACGGATTTGGTAAATCACCAAGGTGAGTCTCCGTATACCTCTAAAGTTTTGACGTTTCGTTCAATTCTTGCACGAAGTCCCATGATACAAGCTTCATATTCCGCTATGTTATTGGTACGAAGAAATTCACTGGCGTTGAGCGGATAATGGTTCCTTCGGTGATACTAAGATCGCTCCAATCCCATGCCCCAATGCATTCGATGCACCATCAAAGCTCATCCTCCATGACTTTTCTTTTGATGACTCACATTCCTTTTCGTAATGCACATTAAGTCTTTATCTAGGAAATCAAATTTCAATGGCTCGTATTCCTCCGTTGTTCGAGTTGCTAAGAAGTCAGCTATTACACTCCCTTTTATTGACTTTTGGCTCACATAGACGATGTCATATTCTGATAGTAAGATCTACCATCGTGCCATTCTTCCTGAGAGTGCGGGTGATTCCATCATGTACTTTATTGGGTCCAACTTTGAAATTAGCCATGTCGTATGATACAACATATATTGCCTGAGTCTCCGAGCTACCCAAACCAGAGCGCAGCAATATTTTTCTATGGACGAATACTTTGCCTCATATTGATAAACTTTTCTTTGAGGTAGTAGATTGCCTTTTCTTTCTTTCCGACTCGTCGTGTTGCCCAGTACGCAACCCATTGAATTCTCGAACACAGTCAAATACAATATCAATAGTCTTCCCGGCATTGGCGGTACTATCACTGGAGGATTAGACAAATACTGTTTTATCTTGTCAAAAGCCACTTGGCACTCCTCGTTCCATTCTCCGGGATTATGTTTTCGAAGGAGTCGAAAGATTGGGTCGCATTGGTTGGTAAGTTGAGCGATAAATCGGGCGATGTAATTTAATCTCCCTAAATATCCTCTGACTTCCTTTTGCGTGCGCGGGGGTGGTAACTCTTGAATGGCTTTTATTTTATCTGGATCAACTTCAATGCCTCTCTCGCTGACAATGAAGCCAAGCAATTTTCCTGAGGTAGCCCCAAACGTACATTTGGACGGATTGAGCTTTAACTGAAACTTTCTCAGTCTGTCGAACAACTTCTTCAGGTTCGCTACATGCTCTTCTTCCCCTCGGGACTTAGCAATCATATCATCGACGTAGATCTCTATTTCTTTATGCATCATGTCATGGAATAACGTCACCATAGCCCTCTGATATGTTGCCCCAGCATTCTTTAACCCAAATGGCATCACCTTGTAGCAGAATGTTCCCACATTGTTACGAAGGTAGTTTTCTCCATATCCTCGGGGCCATCTTGATCGATTATACCCGAGAATCCGTCCATGAAAGAAAGCAGTGAATGTTTTATTGTGTTATCTACCAATGTATCAATGTGTGGTAAGGAAAATTATCTTTAGGACTTGCTCGATTCAGTCACGATAATCCACGCACATTCGTACTTTTACCGTCTTTCTTTGGTACCGGACTATGTTAGCCACCCATTCGGATATTTGAGGCTTGTAGGAAGCCGACATCAAATTGCTTCTTGACTTCCTCTTTTATCATCAACAACATCTCAGCCTCATCCGTCTTAGCTTTTGTTGAATGGGCTTGCATTCGGCTTTAATGGGAGCTTATGGACCGCTACATTTTCATCCAATCTTGGCATGTCCTAATATGACCATGCGAATACATCTTTGTACTTTCATGAAGCAAAGCAATCAAATTATGCTGGTGCCCCGAAATAGAAGTTTCAATCTTCACTTCTTGTTTCCTTTCTTCGGTTCAGATTTATTGTTTCAACAGATTCTTGATGAGGCAAAATCAGTTTATCCTCTTGTTCCACCATTCTTAGCAAGTCGAGACGAGACATAGTCTTGACATTTTCTTGACTTCAATTCTCCTAAACAAAAAACCTTCTCAAAATCGATTTCGGGACTCAGAACGGGTTTGTTCATCTTTGTTGACATCCGAGCACT
Source organism: Gossypium arboreum (assembly GCF_025698485.1). Lineage (NCBI taxonomy): Eukaryota > Viridiplantae > Streptophyta > Magnoliopsida > Malvales > Malvaceae > Gossypium > Gossypium arboreum. The sequence goes on from NC_069075.1 coordinate 138,454,804, forward strand.
GAAAGTTGAATGAAAAAAGAGACTATAGAGGGCATCCAAGTATTGGAACCAACAAATGAAATGTTATGGCATGGCATGAGGCAAATGTAAGGACAAAGGCTATGAAATGAGAAAATGATTATGAAATTAGTGATAATGCGAAAGATCATGACAAAATGCATCTTCATTGATATTCATTTGAATGATAAAGAGCGAATGCAAGCTCTTACAAAAGAATTCTATTATATCTAGGGACACAATAGAATGTTAATGTTTGAGCATTACTCTGAAGACTTATAAACTACAAGAAGGTCCTCGGCAGTCCAATTGTTCAACATGAAACCAGGGGGACAAAGGCGTATTCTTGAGACATCTTTACTTGTGTCACTCCTTTGTCAATGACATTTATATTGATGTTCGAAAACCCTTTTCGATCATTAACATTGTGCTTTGTGCATTGTCACGCCTCGGGTATATCATTCCATGAGACGTAAATGTTCTTGACAAAGGAGGGAATTCCATAGGCTCCCATTCTGGTTCTCGGCCTTTTTCAATCTTTCAATTTTCTCATTGAATTCAGCCTCCATTACTCTAGCTTGTCGGCGAGTTTTATACGGATGACGTGGTTCCAGTCTTGTGGTATTACAACTGCGAATTATATATTTTATCTTCACGACCGAGTATGGGATATGCAATGTATGAATGAATGCATGAATGTCAAATGAATGTCATCATGAATGAATATGCAAAAATTTGGTGTTAGTTTCAAGATAGCCCTGTTTAGGCATTTCCTTAATCAAAGGAGTATTACACAACGTTTGGTCACTCGTATAATTGACTCCTCCATTAGAAACCCGTTTTGGCAACCAATCTTTAATCAACACCTTCCTAATATGATGCCTATAATGCATGATGAAAAACAATAAAGCAAAGACAAACAAACTTGATTAGTAATTTAATACAGAGAAAAACATAGAGAACTTCAACAAATCGAACTACCCGACCTAGTTTATTAAATGCAGACCGATCCTCTTATATAGAAAGTGAAAATGCAAAAGGCAAGAGGCATTCCTCCGTGCACTTATTTTGGGGACTACTAAACGGACAGAGGTTCGGCATGGCTCTAGTTAGGTGGCTCGTATGGTTCATTATATGCGGTTTTGGTTCTAGATAGGTACTCGAATTGCTGTACTATCATCTCGCTAAGATTAGCACGAGCCTCGGTCATAGCCTATCACAGCTCACGAGTTCAATTCGAGGATTACATTTACTTATGCCTATGCGGAGGGACAAGTTAACTCACGAAAGCATAAGTCATATGTAACCCAAAGTATTCACTAGCTTGTGCGGAGGGACGAGTTAACTCACGAAGGCGTAGCGTTTACTTTCACTTAAGCGGACGGAGCCGGGTAGAGAGCTCATGTTATGCAACAAAATGCACGTGCACGGTGTGTGGGGAGAAAGTTGCAAAACTTTACATTTTATTTAAAAACTAAACCAAACTAAAATCACAAAAATTTAAAGCGAAAAACAACCGGATAAAACAAGTTAGAATATATACAACACGATGCAAAATGCATGATTTTTTTTTAAAACAAAAAATTTAAAGATCACGACTAAATGTTAATTTGAACAAGGAACTTTGAAAGTTTTGACAACGCGAGTTTAATTCGACTCGACTCTCAAAAAGGGTCCCCAGTGGAGTCGCCAGCTGTAGCGACGTAAAAAAAATTTTTAGTTTCGCTTGGTCGCTAATTGTGGCGATTTATTAAACACATGAAAACCAACTTTCGATTTTATTAACAAAGGGAGTCGCCACCGATCCTTTTTTATAGGTGTGATCGGACACCTAATAAAATTATTTTAAAACAAAAATAAGGCCAAATTTAGGTCTACGTGAAAGTCCGAGAGAAAAATTGGGGTTCGGAGTCGATTCTGCGCGAGGAAGGTATTAGTACCTCGCGACGCCCAAAATTGGTATCTCATAAACATGTGTTGACTTGATTTTCAAAATACGAGTTCAATATAATATTTAATCGTGATCCGATTGAAAATGAGAATTTTAGTTTTCGATTTTTTAGAAAGGGTGTCCTGTTTTTTAACACAAGCCATTTAATTTCACCCAACATAGCGATGAAATCGATGGCTTAATATTAAATCGGTACATTGCCTTATTTTTGAAATTAATTAAAACATGAGAAAAATATTCCTAAAGTGAGAAATTAAAAATAGATAAAGGACTTAAAAAAATGATATCATTAATGAAAAAATATTAACATGGAATACTAGAATATTAGAATAACAATAATAATGATATTTACAAAATAAAACAAATCATGTACTAATAATAAAATAGGAAAAATGATATATTTGGTAATAATAATATAAAATAATAATATGTACATAAAAATACATATATATATATGCATATAATAAAAGTATGTAATAATAATAATAATAATAATAATAATAATAATAATAATAATATCTACAATAAAAGAAAATATTAGGAAACGTACATAAAAATATATACATAAAAATTTACAACAATAATATAAAATAATGATATGTACAAATATATATATATATACATATGTACATAAAATATACACTAATATAATAATAGTTATAATAATACTAGCAATAGTAATAATTTATAATAATAATATATACACAATATGGTATTTAAAAATATATATATGTATATATAATAGTATTTAAGAATATATACATAAGAAATATATAACTAATGGCATTAAAAATATATACATAATATATATAAAATACCTAAAAAAGAAGGGGAAAGAAGAGAGAAGGAGGGGGAAAGGAAATCCGGCCAAAGGGGGGTCGTTCACCGGTCGATCGTCGACCGCCACCGTCGTTGTGGCCAGCCACCGCCTACAGTGGCCGAAAAAGGTAAAATCAATATATGTATATATAAAGAAAGAAAAATAATAACACAAAAAAGAAAGAAAAAAAAGATTCGAAAGAAGAGGAAAAAGAAAAAAATACAACCTTTTTCTTGATGTTTTTTTTTTGTGTTCAAAATTTGAAGGGATTTTTGTGTTTTTTCCTTTTTCAATCTTTGTAAAATCCCCCCTCTTTCTTACATGATTTTTGAATGGCTTTTTATAGCCATCTTTTACATGATTTTCTATTTTGTAGGTGGTGGTGGTAGACAATGGATATCAAAAATGGGAGGAAAAATGGGGCAAGTGGGAAAGTGGTTAGGTGGCTAGGTTTTTTTAGTTTCTTTTTTTTTTGGGGTTAGGTTTTTCTTTTTTCTTCTTTTTTTTTTTGGGGTTAGGTTTTTCTTTTTTCTTCTTTTTATTTTTTTGGGTTAGTTTTTTTGGGGGGGGCTTAATGGGCTTTTGAATTGGGTTTAATATTTGGGTTTTGTAATGGGTTTGGGTAGATGTAAATGGGTCATGGGTTAAGGGTTTTAGTGGGTTTAGAGGTTTGGTTGGGTTTTGATGAAATCGGGCCCGGGCAATTTGGGCTTCTACAATTTACATTATTAGATCACAAACACAACATGATTATCCATCATTCATTTTCGGCTCAACAGCTCATACAAATGACACGATTCCGTTTCGCTACTCTACATGAGTTTCTATAACCATTCGATTACAAGCCGATGCACTACCCATTTATTTCAATATGTAAATCAAGAGAAACCATCAGGTCACAATTTATTTATTGTGCTATATATATAAATATATAACATTGTTTAATCAAATCATAAGCTAAGTTCCATTACTCAAAGACTTACCTCGGATTTATTTGAACAACTGCAGATAGGCTACTCGATTGCTTTCTCTTTTCCCTTATTCGAAATTGCCCCCCTATGCTCTTGAGCTTTAATTCAACAAATTTTAAACTAAACATTAATCGACTATTCAAATATTATTTTCAGAATATAATACATATATATTCGACTTTCACATATACAGATTATAGTAAGCTTATAAGAAAACATTAAGCAACTTCTTAACAAATTTTTATCAATGATTACCTCATAATCACAAATTCACAATAAGCTGTCTTCTTGAGCAATAGTCACTAAATTATTTATAACTGGAGCTACGAAACTCCAAATCAATTGCCGTAAAATTTCCCTGAAAATAGACTCATATATATTTTATCCATAAAATTTTCAGAATTTTTAGTTTGGCCAATCAATACCAGATTTTTCTTAAAGTTTCCCTTGTTTCACTGTTTGACTAATCTGACCACTCTTCACTACGAAATAAATTTCTCATTGTACAGAATTCAAAACATGTCCTTGTTTATTTCATTTTAAACTAGACTCATTAAGGAGTCTAAGCATATAAATTTCATTTGAATATTTTTATACGTTTTATAGTGATTTTATAAAAACAGAACAGGGGATCTAGAAGTCATTTTGACTCTGTCCCACATTACTTCAATTATCTCATTATCGGAAATTCTTTTGCTTTTATAGTTTCTTTTATAAGAACCTAGACTCATCAAGCTTTAATTACATAATTTATTCAGCTTTTAACTCAACTCCCACAATTTATAGTGATTTTTCCAAAATCACTTTACTGCTGCTGTCCTAAAGAGATTATTGCCAATTCACTCTTTCACACATTCTTTGTATACATATTATTTAATTATTTATCACCCTAGATATTATTAGCTAAATATATCAATTGTACATATATACTGCCAAGACCGTACCTAATAATTTTACTTATACATAACATTACTCAAATTCTTCGAAATCATACTAACAAAAATATCATGTACTATGCCGAACCTTTAGGAAATCAAGCACCTAATTTATCCATTTCAAAACACCTAATCGGCATTTGTTCAAGACATTAAGCAAAGTCTAGGTTCAGCTATTACACATATAAGTATTATAAATTATATTTTTTAACAAGATCAACTTCTTTCATCAACAATTTCTTCATCAAAACTTAAAGATAAAAATCAAATTCCTTCCTTATCTACCATAACCGAATGTTCAATTCAACCATCCAAATTCAAAGTTTTGGCATGGGCTAAGTAAGTAGCATGATGAGTAACCTAAAACAAACTAGAATTTCAAAAATCTAACTTGATTTACTAACCTTCCTTGGGTTTCAAATGGCTGAATGTTTGCTCCCCTTTTTCTCCCTTTTGGTTCGGCTAAGAAGAACAAAGTTAAGACTTTGTTTTCTTCCCATTCTTTCTATTATTATTTTCATTTTATTCATCTATACTATAAAATATTAAGCCATTAACTAATAATTAATACATATTTTTATCTATCACTTCATCATGGCTGGCCACTACTTGTCAAAAATGGATATTTGACATGCAAACTCATCATTTTTCTAACATGCATTATTACACCACTTTGAGATTAACCTATCATCTTTCACATTTATTTCACATGAGTCCTATTTAATCTATTTCACATACAAATGATAAAATTAAAACATAAAACTTTCACACGTGCATGTACACATACAGTAAGCATAGATTATAACGGTTAATTATTTTTATGACTCGGTTTTGTGGTCCCGAAACCACTTTCCGACTAGAGCCAAATTAGGGCTGTCACACTGACATTATGCAACTTTACCTTTGACTCTTTTCATTAGTTTTCTACTTCCAAAATAGATCTTTGTTAGGAACTCCATGGACGACCTTCCTATCATAATCAAAATTCTCAATTTTTTGCTCATGTCACATAGTCTCAAATGGATGGTTTACTACTATTAACTCTTACACAAGGAATTAAATCTGTTACTTTAATTGGAGAATATTATAAGGAATACCTATAGCATCAAATATCAAAACAACAATCTTCTTCCTAAATAGCTCCAATTGTATAGCATGGTAATTCTTTTGTTTTCCTAACATAGTCATTTTGAAATGGTTCTTGGATATTTGACTTGGGTGCTTTAGATCACATCTCTTGTAATAACAAACAATTTCTCAACCCTTTTTTTTTCTTTTACCTTTTTTACAATTACCTTAGTGATAATACTTAAACTGTCGTTAAAGGGATAGGAGAAATCGATCCTCCTCCATCAATTCTAGTAAAATTAATATTGTATACCCTAGAATATCCGTACAATTTAATCTCCATTAGTAAAATCTCACAGTAATTAAATTGTAAAGTAATTTTTTATCCATTTTTGCTCCAAATTTCTTTTCTCCACTTCAAAAATAAAAAGACATTATTAAAGTTCTCCCTATCCTTATTTTTCTATCACTAATAATCCTCCTCCCACAAAACCTCTTCAAGTCTATTCTCAACGCTCCTCTAATGATGCTCTTAATCATTATTTCACAAATACAAGGTAGGTGGATGCTCAAAGTGACTTGCCTTCTACCCTATCATCTTTTCATCTCTAACCATGTCTTAAGAACACATCCCACCTATTTCTCTCAGAAATGGTATTTATTCTTCTAGTAATCCTCATCCTATTTATAATTTTTTGAGTTATCATCAATTATCACTTTCATACTATGTTTTCACCTCGTCTTTATCCAATGTTTCCATTCCTAAGACTGTCAGTGTGGCAAAGGCTAATCTTGGATGGCATCAATCTATGATAATAGAAATATTTAGCCTTTAGGTTAATCATACGTGATCTTATTCCCTTACCATCGAGCAAATCAACAGTTGGTTGTCAATAAGTATATATAGTTAAAGTTGGTTTGGATGGAAAGATAGATCGAATGAAGGCACATTTAGTTTTTTAAGGATTTACACAGGTTTTTAGTCTCGGTTATGGGGAAACTTTCTCCTTTGGTTACTAAGAATACCTTAGTTCGACTCTTAATCTCTCTTGTTGCAATGAATCATTAGACTATTAACCAGTTCAATATTAAAAATGCTTTTCTTCATGGAGATTTGAAAGTACAAATTTATATGGAGCAATCTTTTGGTTTTGTTGTTCAGGGGAAGTTTGGGCTATTATGTCGATTGAGAAAATAATTTTATGGTCTAAAGTAGTCTCTGAAAGCTTGGTTGGATGATTCGGTGTTGTTATTCAACAACTTGGGATGAAAATGAGTGAAACAAACGACTCAATCTATTATCGTCACAAAACTCGTCATAAGTGCATATATCTAGTTGTTTATACAAATGATATTGCAATAACCTGTGATGATCATGAAAGGACAGTACAATTCAAGCAACATTTTTTCAGCCACTTTCAAACTAAAGACTTGGGAAAGTTGAAATTTTTTTAGGGTATTGAAGTGGCACAATCAAAGACATGTATCATATTTCTTAAAGGAATTATGTGTTGGATATATTATAAGAAATAGAGATTTTGGATTGTAAACTTGTTGATATGCTTATGAACCCTAATATCAAACTTGTTTCTGGATAGGGAAAGTTATTACAAAATCCAAGTCAGTATCGAAGGTTGGTCAAGAAATTAAACTATCTTATTATCATACATCAAAATATTTTTCCAATAAGTTTGGTAAGTCGATTTCTTCTAGCTCTTTGTGATAGTTATTGGGATGCAATGAATCACATACTTCAATACTTCAAAGGTGTGTCTAGATAAGGTTTGTGATATGAAGATAAGAGAAATACATAGGTTGTTGGATATTTAGATGCTAATTGGGCAAGATCTCTATCAAATAGAAGACTCACTTAAGGATTTTGATTTTGTGTCTTCCTCGAAACCATTGATAAATTAAAGTAAGGTTGGTAGCCAAAGGTTTGAAACAAAAACAAGGTTTTGATTATTTTGATACCTATACTCCAGTAGCAAGAATTGCTATGATTAGACTCTTAATATCACTTACATCAATGTATAATTTGGTCGTTCACCAAAGGGATGTTAAAACTACATTTTTAAATAGTGAATTGGAAAAGAAAGTGCACATGGAACAATTGGAAGGATTTATTGTTCCAAGACAAGAGTATAAGGTAAGTAAGCTTATTAAATCTTTATATGGGCTTAAACAAGCACCAAATAAATGGCGCCAAAAGTTTGACAAGGTTATTTTAGCTAATGGCTATAAAATAAATGAATCTGATAAGTGCATATATGTCACATCCCGGAAACCTGGCCGGTAATATTGACATTAAATTATAGATTAAAAATAGAGTAAATAAAATCACGTTAGTAATTAAGACTAAATAGGAATAATAGCGAAAGTAGAGAATTTAAATAGGTAAATTAGGACTAATGGCTGTGAGGGATTTATTTAAAACAAGGGTAGAATTATGAGGGATCTATAGGATAAATAAACCAACTTTATAAATGAATTTGGCTATATAAGTCATCACTACTCATTTTCTTCTCACGTTTTAATTTCCTTTTTGTGTTATATTTTTTCTTTTCACACTTTCTTCATTTCAAAAGCTGTTGCATCTAGTAGTTAATTTTTCTTTAAAATTTTCTTGCCCATTACATTTTCTAAGCAACCAAACACTATTTTTCTTCTTAAACCCTAGTTCGGTTATTAAGCGGACCACTTGGGAGTTACTAAAGATAGCAAGATCTAAAGTAAACAATCTATTTTCATGTCAAATCTGCATGAAATGCTTTTGGCTAAAGTATCTACGAGAAATATAAATAATCTTTGTTTTTTTTAATGTTTGGCTTCATGAAAATGGTGGATCGAAGCTGACAAAGCTATGAAATGTTTTCTAAAATGATTTTCAGAGAGCATTAATAAAAATAAAAGGTTTACAATTCGATTTAGCAAAGTTTTTAAGGGAATTTATAAACCAAATGGTTCTGCTCTTGAGGAAAACGATGAACAGTGGCTGATTGTAGAAGAAAAGAATTAAATAGGATTACTTTTTTTTTAACAACTTAGATCTGCCAATATATGTAAGCTAGGAGGGTTAAAAGTTAGAAAATAAAGGCAAATAATGACATAGTTAAAAGTTAGAAAATAAAGGCAAATAATGACATAGTAAAAATCTGTTAGAAGTAGCGTAAATAGTGGGCTGCTGTTGAGTAGTGAATGAATTAAATTATTTTAAACAATTATGTTATGTGATTTTTTTCATGCGAAGTTGAAAATTTTGAGGAGCATCGACTAACAGATGTAAAGGCAAGGACAAGGTCACATAGTCGACATTATGGTGAAAAAGGTGAGTATAATATATATTGCACTTGAAAACGAGATTGCACTCTATTGGAAGGAAGTAAGACGTGTGAACCCTATCATCATGTTGTGAATTGAACATGTGCATGTGCAAACCTCATCTATGCACTATGCGAAATCATTTATATGCGAACTGTTATATATGATTTGTTTGTATGTGGATTATTGATGTGTTTTCTAGTGTTGTATACATGTGTATACATTGAGCTTTCCCAAGCTCATCTCTTTATTTTTCTTTTCCAGATAAACAGCTTGCAGGATAGCGAGGAGGCTGGCAGTTTAGTGATCCATCGCACAAACTTTCTTTCTACAGTATGTGCGTTGAGCTTATAGAACCTTAAGAAGGCAATGTGGGACATTTCCAAGCTAGAGACTGAGAATGGGACTTAGATAATTTTAGACAATTTAAAAATATTTTTTTAAAGGGTTGTAATTGGACTTTTTAGTTTGTTTAATTTTTGGGACCTTTTTATACTCCGTGCTTGCTTGTTTGGTTGAATTTGTTATTTGAATTTTATGATACTGCCTATATAAACTAACGAGACATTTTGCAACCAGTAGAGCCCACCGAAATTTAGGTACGTCTTATTTCACTTATTATACGACTTATTGTTTGATTTAGAAAAGCATGCTCTTAGGACTAAATGCTTGTATAAAATATTTTGCATATGTATAGCGAGTATGGATGGTTGGTGTGATTGGTGGTAGTTTTTTTGGAGAGTCACCTCGATGGCTAATATGTCGCTCGAAATTCGGGTTGAACTATCTTGGCCGAGTTTGGGGTTTCAAAATATATAGAAAATTTGAAAATAAAAAATGTGTCATAATTTACTTATATGTAAATGACATGCTCATATTTGGCACAAATTTGGAACAAATAGAAAACATAAAAAAAAAATCTTGTCAAACAATTTTGCTATAAAGGATATGGGTGTAGCAGATGTTATTCTTGGTGTCGAAACCATTTTTAAGTTTAGAAATGGGGATCGACTTTAAAAACAAATTATGGAGTTGCCACCAATCTTTTTGGTCTAGGTGTGATCGGATCACCTAAAAAACCATTTTATTAAAATATGGATTTTGGCCTACGAAAAATCAAGAAACGGGTTCGGGAGTCGGTTACGTACGGGGAAGGATTAGGACCCTCGTAACGCCCAAAATTGGTACCTAATTGATTAATTTATGTCCTAATGTTGAAAATTTTAAAAAAACATTGAAATACGATCCCTTTAAAAGTGTGTGAACAACTCGAGTTGGATTTTAAGATTCACTCGTTCCAAAGGAATAAAATACCACATCCAGCACGTTAGGCAGCTGTACAGGCCAATTTTAGGCCCAAAATCTAATACCCATTACAAATATTAAACCCTTTACAACCAGACCCAAACCCCAAAACCCAGAGGCCCAATCTTAAACCCAAGTCAGAAGCCCGCTAACCCATACCCACTAATCTAAACAACCCAAGCCCATTATCTAAAAAAATTTTCAGCAGCAAACCCTAGCCACCAAAGTCTTCAGCCGCTCTCCCCTCTCCAGCCTCCTCCACTCCTCTGACACCAGCACCATCCCAGACCACTTCCTCCTCTGCCCAAGACCTGGCACTGCCCATACCGTCTGACACTCCCACCACCAACACTGGCCATGCCCTGCAAAAAGCAACAGACAAGCAAAGCAGAAGCAAGAATAGCAAAAAAATAATAACAAAATATGTAACGAAATAGGCTATAAAAAGCCGAATGAAACACTGTAAATAGGGCCTTTTTTTTAGATCTTTGAATACACATATATTTCGAAAAAGTCAGTAGATATAACAAGAATACCAGTCCGAGATAGATATCAACACAAAAAACCAAGATCAACAAATCAGGAGCTAAAATCAGAACCGATCTAAGGTGATTGTTTTTTCTAATTTCGTTTTTGGCGAATTCATACACATATATTTATCAAAATACAATAAAATAACAAAATAAAAAAGAATAAAAAATAAGATTTTTATTTTTCCGCCACCGCGTGCGGTGGTGGCTTGGCCGTGCGGACCTCGGTGGCCGTCAAAGTGGACCGCCCCCATGACCGGAGCTTCCCCCCTCCCCTCTCTTCTTTCCCCGTTCCCTCTTTTCTCTCCCTCCTTTTCTTTTTTTCTTTCTTCTGTTTCAAATGAAAACAAAACAAAAAAATTTGACTTATATAGGGGTCCAAAACGACGCCGTTTTGATGCGGGTCGGGTCGACCCGACCCGTCCGACCAGGGGATCCGCGTGTTTTTTAAGGGAGGGGCTATTTGCGCAGTTGGCCCCTCCGCTTTTTCAACATTTTATAATCAAGTTTTTTTATATTTTAAATTCGGCCCCGCTGTTTTGCCCTGATTTCATTCTGGTCCCCCACGCCGCGCAGCGTTTTAACATATGGATTTATTGTACTTTTGACCCTTCTAGTTACACGCGTGTTGTAATTAAGTCCCTCCACTTTATTTCTTTTTTAAATTGGCCCTATAACTTCGTTTTTATTTTAATTTCAGTCCTTTTTCCGTTTATTTTCGTATATTTATTAAATGTCCTTGTTATTTTTATAATTAGTATTGTTATTATTATTATTATCATCGTTGTTACTATATATATTGGCATATACTCTTATTGTATGCGTCTGTATGTATGTGTTCATATTTAGTTTCTTTCTAGTTATTTTATTTTAGTGTTTTAATGCTCGCTTGTTTTCATATTTCAATACTATTATTATACTTATTATTAATATTGATACTATTATATGTATGCTTAAATATATATATATATACTCTTATATGTAGGTTTATTCCCATTATTTTATTACTTTTATTGTATATGGTGTTTTAATTATATCATACTGTTTCTCTTTGTGTCTCAATACTATTACTATTGTAATATACTGAGTGTGTGTTTTGTTATATATGTATATATTATGTGTATTCTATATTTATCATACGTACATTACTTTTTTGTATTATGTATATATTAAATATTGTGTTATTTATGTATTTTATTCTATAGGTATATGTCTCTTATGTATATATATAAGTACATCTTTATGTAATATTATTACTAATAATATTAATATGTTTTGAACATTGAAATTATGTATACATATATATATATATTTTAATTATTTACTACCATGTATATACTCCAATATTATTAATTATTTATTTTATCACTACTAGCTCAAATAATATATGTAGTACATTTCCAACATTATTATTACTTATATATGGGTGTGCAAAATATATTATGTATATATTCTTAATATCATGTATATATATTCATTGTTTTCTCGTATTTAATATTATTATTACATTTAGTCTTGCATGCACGGTTATTGTTTTAATATTTTTGTTATGTTTGTCATTTACTTCAATATGTATACCTAGTCCTTTCATTTGTTTACTTATTTCTGTATTCATTATGTCTTACACGTTTTAAAAAATCACGTTCTTGTTTCTAAATTAAATTCGATAATCAAAGGCAACATATCGGTTTAATACCAAGTCGACGGTTCCATTGCTATGTTGAGTGGAGTTTGTCGGGTCGTGTTTAATCGGTATGCCCTTCTCAAGAAAAGAAATCAAAAATTGAAAGTTTTAGTCTTTCGAATCGGATTACAATTAAATTTTACATTAAACTCGTATTTTTGAAAATTAAGACGACATGTGTTTATGAGATACCAATTTTTGGGCGTCGCGAGGGTGCTAATACCTTCCTCGCGCGTAACGGACTCCCGAACCCCAATTTTTCTCTGGCTTTTAACGTAGACCTAAATTCAGCCTCCCTTTTGTTTTAAAAAATGAATCTAATAGGTATCCGATCAAACCTAAGAAAAAGGATCGGTGGCGACTCCCGGTTTAATCTAAAATCAAATTTCAAATTCTAAGTTTTTAATCGCCACAATTAGCGACCCGAAACCAAAATTTTTACGTCGCTACAGACACGATATTTTAAGCCTCCAAAAAAACTGAGATCACCTCATGATTTCCAAAACACACGAAGCAACTCCAGTTGGATTTTGAGATTCACTTGTTCCAAAGGAATAAAATACCACATCCAGCACGTTAGGACACGATATTTTAAGCCTCCAAAAACTGAGATCACCTCATGATTTCCAAAACACGCGACGAAAATTTTTAAAAGGGTATTCGGTTATTTGGTCCAACGATAAATCGAAGCTCAGTACGTTAGGGCACGATTCCTCGAATTTCCAAACACGAAACATTGCCTTGATTTGTGAAGTTTCAAATACAATTACAAAAACCGAGTCAAAATATACTTGTTTGATTTGTTTGGAAATAAAGGACAATCGATATTGAATGAATATGGGAAGTATAATCATGATGCAACAACAAGAAATAAAAATATAATTACATGTATAAAACAATAAAATATGAAAAAAAAAACGATTCATAATACACAAGACTATGAAAACTAGGAACCATCGCAAAATAATTCAAAAAACCCATATGAAAAAATATACAAAGGAATAACGCATGTGAGAATTCGACATAACTTATATGTATATAAAAAACTGATAATATATAAACAATTATTAAAACATATAATATACAAGAAAAATTTGAAATAAATAGTATATAACATAATTTCAAGTAAAACAAATTGATGTGATTAATGATGCATGTAAGAAAATGAAAAAAAATTAATAATGCATATACAAAGATACTAAAGTATTCAAAATGAATAAAATATACAATTTAAAATAAGATCCTTAAAAGAAAGCCAAATTATACATAAATAAATTTTAAAGAAAATATATATACATAATAAATTTAAAAGAAAATATTTACATAAAATAATATGAAAACAATAATGTATATAGAATGGAGCTAATTTTATCAAAAAAATATATGCATAATAATAATATATAAAGGTATTTTAACTATATATTATACAAGAATTTAAAATGATAATACATAAAATAGAATTTTAAAATAACACTTTACAATTTAAACGAATAAAAACAAGGTAAAATTATTAAAGTAGCATAAAATGTATGTTTAAATAATATTTTTTAAAAAAAAAGTTGAATGCTAAATAAATTAAAGAAGTAATGAATTATACATATTGAAATGGAAACAAACTTAACTGAAATAAAATTAAACTAAATGGGACAATTAATAAATAAAATAAACCGTTGAAACAAAATTCAGGGCCCAAATGTAGCGCGCGTAAATTTGCAAGGACGGAAAAAGTAAATAAACCCTGCCCCAAAACAATTCATTTCAGCGCGGACTGAAATGAATAGACGCATAAATTCCTGGGACAATTTAAAAAAACAAGGAAAATATAAACAAGCTTTAATTACAAGCCAGCGCAAGAGGGGAGGGACCAAACGCGCAAATTAACCATTTAAAGAGATTATGCGCATAGACCAAGTCAAAACGCTTTCTGCTCCTTCCCCCAATGTTCCTTCATTTTATTACTTTAATTTAAAACTTGTTTCAATAATTTTGCTTTAAAAAATATTTTTATTCTTGTTTGTTTTTTTAAAACCTAAAGCTTTTGAGATATCCTCTCAACTCACACCTCCTCTTCTCCCTTTCGTCGAACGCCCCCTCCGTTAAAGATCCCACATGCTACAGCCGCCGTCAACACCAGCACAACTCTAGGAAGAACTTTCCTCTCTCTCTTATACTTTGTGCTTGTATTAGATCCGAATAAAGAAGGAAAAAAAAAGAAACAAAATAAAGCTGTAAATAATCACCTTTGAAAATATTCTTTGGTTGCTTTCTACTGATTTTTGTGTATTGTATACAATCTGTCTTTTGTTTCTCTTGAAAAGAAAGGGAAAAAAAAATCTCTTTGACAATCAAAAATTGAAGGCTTTATAGCCAAGTACAAACAGTTTCTGCTGTTTTCTTGCTTCAATATCACAGATTGTGGAGCTGTGGAGGAGTGCATGATCATGGGGAATGGACGCGCGAGCCAGGAATCGTGTGTGGGCGTGCTGACATGTGTGGGGTGCTGATCATGGGAGGCTACGGCGCCAATTGTTTTCAGAACCCTTAGGGTTGCTGGAATTTTGTGTTATTGGCTTAGGCCATTTGGGCCAGTTAAGGAGTTGGGCCACTACAATTTGGTTTATTTGGGGTTTGTATTTTGGACCAATATTTTGGGCTGTTTTATGCTTTATTTTTGTATATATATGGGCCCAGGCTAAAAATTGGGTCTACACTTGGGATTAAAATAACTTGAGAGGAAAGCACTATAACTTTATCATAAACACATTACATTGAAAAGGTGCTTGAAATGTTTGATCTTTGCAATTATATACCAGCATCTACATCCATGGATCCTCAAATAAAATAAGTATATAATGCTAGTAGGAAAATTGACCGATTGAAATATTCAAGTCTAACTGGTTGTGTTATGTACATAATGACTTGTACAATACCAGATATTACATATGATGTTGGGAAATTTAGTAGGTACATAAGTGAACCAAGTAGTTTGTATTGGAAAGCTTTGAATAGAGCACTTAGGTACTTAAAGATAACTATTAACTTGGGTTGTGCTATAATGGATATCATTTAATTTTAGAAGGGTATTTGAATGCTAGTTGGATGACAAGTTTAGAAGATCATGCTTTTACTAGTGGAAGGATCTTCATTGTAACACCCCTATCCAGTATCTGTCGCTGGAACAAGGTTACAGAGCATTACCGGAATAAACAGATCAAATACAGACATTTCATATTATTTAATATTCATGTCAGATATTATTCATAAAGTGTCTTATATGAGCCCTCGAAGCCTAAAACATACATTAGAAACAAGTTGGGACTAAATCGGGTACTCAGAAAATTTTTTGTGAAATTTTAAAAATTTTCCTATGTGTAGGTACACACGCCCGTGTGGTCAGGCAGTGTGGCTCACACAGCCAAGTGACACACCCATGTCCCAGGCCACGTGAGCACTTGAAATAGGGCACACAGCTGTGTCCCAGCCTGTGTTCATACCCGTGTAACTCTCTGACTTGGGTCACACGGCCAAGTCACACGCCCGTGTGCTAGGCCATGTGTAGGTGCAGGGGTTACACAACCAAGCCATACGCTCGTGTGCCAAGTCGTGTGAAAAATATGAGTATTCTATTTTGAATTTTTAAGATACAGGGGACACACGACCAAGAAACACGCCCATGTGCTAGGCCGTGTGTCACACAGGACTGAGACACACGCCCGTGTGGATGAAAATAGGTCATTTTCAAGGCCACTTTTCTCACTCAATTTGTCTTCCACCTACATAAACATTTTAACATATTAGCAAAGCCAGTCCAAGACATTTAAACCAAGCCAAAAATCAAGTCTTATACATAACATATAACTTCATAAATCTATATATCCAACTTACCGATTTGACCGAAAATGCATATAGACATACTTATGAAGTTTACTATCAATTTACCTTACTAAACACTCATATCATACATTAAAACACATTCATCACAAGCTATTCCAATGGCTATTTACAACCAAAACATGTGTTTGCCAACATTGGTCAAGTTATCCAATACATGCCATTATACCAAAATTAATTTACTAAATATACCGAGATAAGCCGATGGATAGTGTGATGATATCTCAGCCAAGCTTCCAATCCAATGAGCCTCCGAATTATTATAAAACAGGGTAAATAAACAAAGTAAGCTTTAAAGCTTAGTAAGTTTGTATAAAGGAAAATTAACTTACTAATCATTTACATTTAAAGTAAGCATGCAAAACTCATCCAAAGAAATTTGGCAATTTACCTAAACACATATAATCTCAAGAAACATGTTAGTCATGTACTTCATGTGAATATCAAGAATCAAATCTAAGCTCGTCATGTAAAATTTTCATAATCATATACTTTCCACATCATATATCCATGTAACATGTACATTTCCATAATAATTCATCTCAATTTCAGATTATTCCATGTCGAAATTTTGCCTGTTGAATTTATTAGAAATATCGATGGATACACAAGTAGTACACTTGAAATGTACAAATTGTAATCCTTCAATTCATATTCGGAAGTGCTCCTTGGAGCACATAATTTGGAAACTCTCTCTCGAGCCATATAACGGGAAGCTCATCCGGACTATATAACGGGAAGCTCATAAGAACACATAAACGAAAAGCTCATGTGAGCCAATAACGAGTAGCTCCGAAGAGCCATTAATCAAGAAGCTCAGGATAACCTTAGATCGGGAAGTTCAAGTGAGCCATATCGAGAAGCTCCAAAGAATCATTAATCAGGAAGCTCACAAAAAGCCTTTAATCGGGAAGCTCACGAAGAGCCATATATCAGGACGCTCATAAGAGCTACGGTGTGCCTACAACACATGCAGGATCACAACCGATTGGGATGCTCCAAAGAGCTATTAACGGGAAGCTCGCAAGAACCATATAACGGGAAGCTTGAGAGGGCCAAATATTGGGATGCTCATGAGAGCTAATAACGGGACGCTCTTTCGAGCTATGGTGTGTCTGCAATATATGCAGGACCACAACCAATTCAAGAACCCTGTATCCATCGAATCTCATTTATCCAAACAGGACTTATTATTTATTAGGCATTATTGGATATGTGGCCAGTTTCTTACATATGGCATTTATACAATTCACATATACAACATTAATTTCAAACATATAAAATACACAATTTAGTTACACGAACTTACCTTGACAAGTGTTCGTGAATTGTAATCTACTAATCTAATACATTTTTTCCTCGATCCAATTCCATATTTGATCTATCCAGATCCAATTAAGCCAAATGCTTGAGTTCTCTTCTCCTAGCTAGGGTTTCGATAAAAAAAATTGGGAAAGATGATGAAAAAGGTGATATTTTCATCATTTAATTTCTTATCATATTTTATTATTTTTACCTTCCAATTTAGTCCTTTTATTTAATTAATTTTCCATGGATGAATCATTATATTTATTTACTAACTTCTCTTAATGGTCTATCTACCATATAAGGACCTCCAATTTTGAATTCCATAGCTATTTGATACTTATAGCTACTAGAACTCAACTTTTGCATTTTATGCAATTTGGTCATTTTATCAATTAAAGATGTAATCGGTAAAATTTTCTTAACGGAATTTTTATACGATATTCCTATCATAATGCAGACCATGCAATATTATTAAAATAATTTTCTTTTCGGACTCGAATATGTGGTCCCAAAACCACTGTTTTGATTTCACTAAAAACAGGCTGTTACATTCATTCTTGGTAGATGAGTCATTTCTTGGGGTTCCAAGAAATAAACATGTATTATTGCTTCCACCATGGCAGCCAAATTTACTACATTAGCCACTGTATCTAAAGAGCATAATTGTTAAGAAATTTGCTTTATGATGTACCTCTATGGTCTAAACCAATTTCACTTATTTCCATCCATTGTGATAGTGAAACTACTCTAACAAAGGCATATGGCCAAGTGTATAATGAAAGGTCTAGACACATTGGATTAAGACATAGCTATGTCCAACAATTAACCTCTGATAGAGTGATCACTATTAATTATGTGAGGTCAAGTCAAAATTTGGAGGATCCTTTGACAATAAGTCTTGCTAGAGATGTAGGCAACAATACCTCAAAAGGGATGGGGTTCAAGCCTATTAATTAGAGTCACCCATGATGGAAACTCGACTCAACGCTTGGTATAACATCAACTCTTGAGTTCAATGAGACAAAGTACATCATTAGTATATGCTTGTTAACACTATAAATAAATTCATCCTAAGATTAACGTGCTAGGTACCCGTAATGATAAAGGAATGATGATTAATATACTCTTAATAGACCCATAACATAAATATGTTAGAGTGTTATAATTATGGGAATACTCTTGATAGGATCTACCTATGTGATTAGAAGTGTGGCTGCTTCTAGTAGCTCAAGAGCCTGGCTCTGACATCACTCATGAAAAGAAGACACAGACACATGGCCATAATATTGTCCCTGGATACTATGCATTGAGCAATGTTGAAATCATTGTGTGAGATATGTTCAGTTAATCAAATGGAATAGTTGGTTCATAGCTTAGTCTACCATACAGTTTCGATTAACTTTAACATGTTTTCACTAAGTGAAGGTTCAATCACAAGACGCCTTCATTTATGCAAATTGATATCCAAGAATATCAAAATCTAAAATATTTTGAAAATATGGGAAGATTGTTGAAACATTTTCAACAATATTTATAGTGTTCCAATAACTATAAATGAAATGGTGTAATTAACCAAAACTTATATCCTTTTGATTATTGACAGAGAAGTATAACTATTCAAAGTTTGAATCGTTATATTTAATTAAGATATATTAGATGAATAATTACGTCTCTTTTAAAGAATTTCATAGAAATTGATTTTCTTGTTGCACATTGCTCAGTGCTTAGTAGACTATTTTCGTCAATGCAAAATGCAAATAGTCATCGACCTTTTCTCGAGGTTCATTTGCTTGAAACTCATTTGCACATCGAGTATAGGTGGGGACGAATAGAACCTTAAAGATAGTGGCTTGATACACGTCTTGGGACCTTGTCCTAATTCTTCATTTTTTGTTCGAGTTATTGTTCATGTCCCGTTCGTATCTTCAAAATTTTCCCCACCAAAATTTTGTACTAACATGTTCTTATATCCACGATCACATCATTAACAACATCAACATTCTCCAAAGTTTGTCACGAAAAGAAACTCCTTGTTGACTTGTGCCATTCAAATGTTGAGTATCAAGGTTTGCCACTATAATCTCTTTGTTTCTTTTACCTTCTTTGTAGTCATTTCCTCTTCAGACGGAAATGGTGAACGAAATTGTTCAAAGCGAGGCAAAGAGACAATTGTTGTTGCTTCATTTCTCCTTAATTCAGTCGATGATTACTCGTTATGGTACAATTGGACTTTAGTCCCTCTCAAATATTAATAGTTTAGTTTAATCACTTTTAACCTCTTTATTAAATAGAAAAAAGTAACATGTTTGCCCCCTCTCAAAAGTTAAAAATTCAATTAACCGTTTTAATACAATTCGGCTCCTTTCAAACAATTCTCGATGTCGCCCCTGCTCCTATCGTAGCATGAAAAATACAAGAAAAGGTTCCCCATTTTTGAAGGCTTTGAAGTCAGCCCGCTTTTGTTATTATTGAATGTGAGCCCAATCATTATGCCATTCCGTTGCTTTCCATCAACAAAACTACTGTTTTTGCCTACTTTTGTTTCATTACATTTTCTAACATTTTTTCCTTTCATGTTTGAATGAAATTATAACTTTCTTATTTTTTATTTAATTACACCATACATTGTCCTATGATGTAAAATTTAATTTAATTTTAAAATTTTAAAATATTCTAATTGAGTTTTTAAAATTTCAATATTATATCAATAAAATCTTTCAATCAGTTTAATTGACATATTAAGTATTAAATATTAACTTAAATTTAACATCAATCATATTTAAATCACATGAAATAAATTTTAAACACGTCCAAGGGTATAGCTGAGGGAGTAGGCAGGGCTCGACCCCCTCAATTTCTCAAGTCTTTTCAAGAATATTTGTTTGAACAAAATGGAAAATTTTCATTATACCATTACATACAAATAATGTAAAATTATATTTAATTCCTCCAAAAATTTTAATATATTCTTAATTATACATTTATTATTACTTTTAGCTTAATTTTTCTCTATTTTTAATCAATAAAATAGACATTTTACATTAATTAATTTGTTTGTAATATTTTTCATTCTATGCTTACAATAAAAATTAAATAAAATTACAATATTTAGTACAAAACTACAAATTGAATATTAGTTATTTTACTTCTAAGTCAATAGATTCTTATTTTTTATTCTTAAAAATCTAATAAAAATTTCAATAATTTAATTATATTATAATTTCTTAAAATTAAAACCTTAATAATAATAGAATTTTTAAATAATTAACCAAAAAATAATTTTTATATTTGAAATTTAAGAAAATATTATAAGTTTTTTTATATTTTCTTAGTTAAAATTTTATATAATATTTAAATAAGATGTTTTGTTAATAGATTTGTCTACAAAATAAGTTAAAACATTTTCAAGTAGCAATTTTTTTCTTGCTTAGCTCAATCTTAACTATTTGACATCTAAAGATATTTTTAATTAAAATCAAATAAAATATTTTTAAATTAAAATTATCCAAATTAAAAAAAAGAAAAAAAAGCCTTCTCCTCGAACCATCAAATTAGACAAATAACCTATATATCTTAATAAATTATTTTTATTTAAATCATTATATATAATTGACATAAATATATATTTCAGTGTTACCATAATTTTAACTTAGCTCCTATTATACATATACATTCCTAGCTTTTTCCTTGGAACATGTCTGCACAACTTAAATTTAACATTTTAGAAAAAGAAATATCCTCCTAAAATTTAATTACTATCTTTTATTAAAAAATTTAATTAAAATTATCCATGCAATAAGTATACATGTATTTCAAAATCGATCAACGTGCTTTTAATTTGCTCCACATTAAATCCAAATTAACATGTGACGCCCATGCTGATGTTAGGTTGATGGGCAGACCTGGCTTATATGATATTATATTTAATACTTTGAGGATTCAATTGAACTTTTTTTTTAAATTTGGAGATCAATTTAGAATTTGAACTATAGTTGGGGACCTATAGTGAAATTGACTTTTTCTAAATATTTATTTCTTAATAACGAATTGACCTTATTAAACAAATTATTATTTTTGTAATTTGGAGATAAATTTAGAATTTAACGTTTTATATCATTTTAAGAATTTTATATAAATTTTTAATTTTATGAATTTTTTAGATTATTTTAATTTTTTTTGTTTTTTAAAGTGTTCAATTTGCTCAATTTTTTAAATTGAAAGGAATCCAAGAGGTATTTAGATCATTTGTTCTTTAATTATTTTAATTATTTAAGATATTCAAAATGTAAAATTTGTTAACTCGATTTAGACTCAAAAGTTAAATAACTTATTAACCTAAATTTAATTATTATTATTATTATTATTATTATTATTATTATTATTATTTCAAATGAATTGAATTTCACTCCCCTAATTATCTTAGCTACCA
Source organism: Gossypium arboreum (assembly GCF_025698485.1). Lineage (NCBI taxonomy): Eukaryota > Viridiplantae > Streptophyta > Magnoliopsida > Malvales > Malvaceae > Gossypium > Gossypium arboreum. The sequence goes on from NC_069075.1 coordinate 138,477,014, forward strand.
AAGCCTCAATTGAAGTATGCCTTTCTTGTGTAGAGGAAATATATTTTAAAAGATGTTCTGATAATTTCTTTATCAAAATTATTTTAAATTTTAATTTAAAAAGAAAATATTTTGATAAAATTAATATAGACCATCGGATTAAAGAAACAAGAATAAATCTGGGCAATTGATTTAATAAATAATTAAATAAAATAAAATAAAAAGATAATATATGTACATTAAAGAAAAATCTAGAGAAATTAAGGAAATCCTCTTTCTCTTTTATAGATAGAAGAAACGTGGGAGAGAAGGAGATGCTTTTACATATTTTCTCATCAATTTTACTAAATAAAATGGAGAAACTTCATGAAAATAATGTTAGATACATAAAATAATTCAAGAACATTTTTCTACGTGATTTCTATGGATGTATGGAGATGAAAGATGAAGTGGAAGGAAAATTTAATTCCTTCTATACTTTTATTTTTTCTTTTAACTCATCTCTCTTTTCTTTTATAAAAAATTTAATTTTTCAAACTAATTTTTATTTCGTAGTTGGTGGTTTCAACCTTCGAACTAGTTCTTGATTGTGGTTTCTTTAGTATTTTCTTTTCTTCATAATTCTATTTTGTTTTAATTTCAATTAATATTATCATGATTTTTTTCACAATTTCATGATTGTCCATGTTTTTCATGATTTTTGTTTTGTTCAATCTGTTTTCTTTGAAAGCAAATGTAAATTTGTTTTATTTTTAAATTTTAATCATGTTCTACTGTATATGTGAGATTTGACAATATAAAGGTGTCGCCATATCTATTAGGAATTGTTCTCGAAAGGCTTTATTATGATAGATCATAGTGGTGGTGATAGATTCGAGATAATGAGGAGGATAGACCATTTGAGACTTGACCTTTTGTGCATCACTAATGCGGTGGGTCTCTTAGGGCTTTTAGGAGTTTTTCTTGGTTGATGAGCATTCATCGTCAGGTTGACTTAATGATGGCAAGGTAAGGATGCAAATTTTAGAAATTTGATCAAATTGATGCATCTCTAGTTTGTTTCTGAATTATTTTAGTATTTTAGTTACTGTCAATTTGTCCTCTCTTTTTTCTGAGATTATTTTGCAGACATGACATTTGTGCATTAGTTTGTACTGTATGTCATGTCTTTATATTATTTTTGTTCATGGTTCCTATTAATAATAGTGTCTTGTTCAAAATAATAACAATTCATTCATTGTAGACCATACAATTGGGGGAAAAGAAAGAAACAAAAAACACTCATCATCAGTGGTGAATGACAAGTTCCACCAACATGACAAAGGCTTCGGCCTCAGTAATAATAGAACATTGTACATTGGCAACTGGATTTGTCACAACTCAAGTACAACATATCTAGGCTGATTGCAAGGACTTATCACGATAAGGGAACCAACCTCGAATGGTCCAAAGTAACGAGCAAAATCAACAAAAGAATTGAGCATCTACCAAATTAGAGATATGGCGATCAAGCATTTATAAGAACACTTGCAAAAGCAAAACTACATGAATAAGCAAGAAAAAAACTGTACAAGACAAGACAAAAAAATTTTAAAGAGAAAGGGAAGACTTATTCAATCATAGGAAGAAACAAAAAAAAAAAAAAACTTAAAACAACACGGTCCAAAACTCCAAATTGATTGGACCCTTGAAATAATTTATTATTTCGAAATATTCTTAAAAAAATAAATTAAAAAGTTAAAGAAGAGTCATCATTTGATTATTTATCGATAATCAATTTTTTAAGAAAAACTATTGGTGGTCGGTAGAGACCTAGCGACAATAAGTATCGTAATCTATCACAACCCGCAAAAATAGTAAAAATATCCATAAAATAAATTTGTAAACTAAATGGGGAGAAACTATGAAGAAGAAGAAAAAAAAAGAATAAAAGATTAGTGGGAGAGGACGAGGAAAGTAGCTACCCCAAACGTCAGCACAGCTGCTGGGCAAAGCAATAGCGAAAAAGCAAATTATTCTGGACAAGGAAAAGAGAAACATTTTTATGGATAAGAGAAAGTTAATGGCAAAGGATGAATTAGGTAATAAATTTAATTATTATTGAATTATTTTATACATAGAAGTTTTTATTCATGTAAAAGTAATATTGAGTTATATATATTTGTTAAGAAGGTTCGTATATTATGTATATAGAAATACTAAATTATTGTTGAATAAATGATGATTGAATAATAGAGATAAAGTAAGTTGAAAAATAGAAAGGAAATATAAGAGAATTTGGTTAAAGAAGATTAAAGGTTATGAAATCAATGTCATTGAATCTTATTTCGATTGGTATCGATATTTTTGTCAATGCAAAAAAGTAAGTTTGAGTGCACTGAATCTCATTATCTTCTTAATTGGGAAGGGATTATAGGTAATTTTAGATAATTTATCAAAAGAACAGATATAATAATAACCTAAAATGATATTAATGTTAAAAAATAAAGGTTATGAAATCAAGAATGATGACATGGGAGTTATTATGTTATGTTAAAGAATAGATTGATATTATAAAATGATAATTGATAAATGGTGAAAATTAGGTGAAATTGAATTATAAGCTTCAATTTAAGAAATTATAGGTGAAATATTGTTAAATTGAATTTATGATGATTTGATTTGTGAAATTGAGTTAGTAATTATTTGTTAATGAAATATATATAGAATAGAAATAAAGAGAATTGTGAAGAGTGGTTTGATTTATAAAACATATAATTTTAGAAGTTATCTATAAGGTAAGGAGAGAATATTACTTTTAAAGCAGAACCTCGACATGTATATATAATTAATTTACTAGAGAGCACTGAAATTATATTTGTATTGATGATCATAGCAATAAGGCAGTACGTTAATTGGATTTGCTCCCGAGGATAAATGAATAGCATGATCAGTCGACCTTAACGGTGGCAACCCAGGTGGCTTGGTGAACACATCTCGAAACTGTTAAAGCAGAGAAACTAAAGAGTAGCTGGACTTGAGTGGACTATGGCTGATTCAAGTTTAATTCTAAGCTGAAAAATTCAGCCACTACGTTAACTTCACATAACCTTCGGAAAGCATGCAATTGAAAAGTCGATTCGGCATAGTTGGTGATTATTGGCCCCGACATGGCCAACCATGCCACACCCAAAACTACATCAGATCCATGCAAGGGCAACACGTAGAAATCAGTTGTGTTAAGAGTACTAAGACTGTAAGTATAGAGTTGTTAATCAGTTAGTAGTCAGTTGCTTAAGTCTGGTATACAGTTAGTTAGGAGCAGTTACTCTCATTCTTGTATATAAGCATCAGCAATGTATTGGTTCAGATAAGCAAAGATTAATAAGCAATTTCCCAGTAAAATTCATTCTGTTCTCTTAAAATACTACAGTGCCTAATAAGTTGAAATGTTAGTACCCTGAATTGCTAACGGAAAATCAGCTGTCTTACCCTCACTTGGAATAATGTCACCGCTCCCCACTAAAACTGGAAAAGTAGGCAATCGATCAATAGCCAAACCCAAATGAGAAGCTTACACGACTCTGAATAAAATTATTGTGTTACCCCCGTCTAAAAGCCCTTGAATTGAGTGACCCTTAAGTTGACCCACAAATCGAAGAGTAGTAAGTGAAGGATAAGTGGAGAGGGTGTGGTAAGAAATCACTGTTGGCGCAGTCGAATTAGTACAAGTATCAACTGCAGGAACTGATTCTCTATGTAAGAAAAAGACACAAACACAACTACCGTCATGTGAAAACACCTCCAGCGGTTATTTAAAGCTTAATGTGGATGGATCTTTTTCGATTAGCAATAATAGAGTGGGAATTGGTGGATTGCCAAGAAAAGAGAAGGGAAGGTGGTGTTGGTCTTTTCTACACACATTGACTGTGGCTGGGTTGCTGGCAGTGAAGGAAGCCGTCATCATTTTTACTGCCTCAAAATGGTATGATTCTTACAATCTAATTATTGCCACGGATAGAGTAATGTGGGGAGCTGGATTGAATCTATCAAAAATTGTAGCATTTGCAAATCCATTGTGAAGTTGATACATGTTAACCCTTAAATTTATTTTTTTAATAGAAGTTCAAAAAGAAACAACTACGTGGGAGAATTGATTAGAATATTTAAGAAGATTAAGACTACAAATGTTATAAAAAATGTAAAAATCCTTGTCTCCCAGCAAAGGCACAAGGCTGACTAAGAAAGAATGATGGATGTGTGTGTGTACCAATAAAATGGTGAAGACCAAAAATTTAATATTTGCGTGTACCAATGAAACTAGAAGACGTGAGACAGTCGGGATCCCTTTAGGTTTAGGGTTAGCATGGGATTTAATTGGGTAGGGCATGCCAATACCTATTTATTGTTTTTAAAAATTTGTCGATAATTTGTAGTGCAATACTAATTGACAAAGACCTTGATGTCTCAATCCTTTTTCCTTTTCTTTTCATAGGAATTTCACAATTTTATTTTGTATTTAAGAAATTATCTTAGTTCAACATTTATATTCCTAAACTATTTAATATTTTTAATTAAGTTTGCTTCTCATGCAACTCAGCAAAAGTAAATAATAATAATAATAAGCTAGAAAACACTAAAACAAGGAAAGCATTGTCTGTTTTAGGTCATTATTTATACACTTCTTTCCACTAATAACGTATAGAATAAATATATGTGTTTTATTTAAAAATTTATTTACTTCTCAAAAGATTTATCTACTACTCTGAAAACTACCACGTAAAATTCTTTAATTAAATTTTTCATGCATACCTTTTGGAGATGAGCTTCACCTAAGATAGTATCATTTTATTATGATATTTGGTGTATTTTAGTGTATCATTACGAGGTTAAAATATTTTAAAGTATTTTCATATATATCATTTATATATATATATATATATCTCAATCACATACATATATATTTATATAAAATATTTAAAGTTATTAATTACTATCAATAACTTAATTAAATTATTATTTTTAAAATTAATTATAAAAATAAAATATTTAAAATAAAATATGTAAAATCAATTTAAAATATTAAAATCTTGTATAACTGGTACAAGTCAAAATACATTAGTAACGACCAAAACATATCGAGATGCATTGGTACAACTGATATCGATCGAAATTCACACCTAAATGGAAATTAAAATTGGTTTTTCTGGTTCATTGTTCTAGTTGGTACATACATAATTGACTTCCTTGGTTTCATCACCTTCACCTCGCCAATAAATCTATTCAAGGGCTAGTTACTCACCCAATCTCAAAGGCTCACCCAAAATTTGAGAAGATTTGGACAAAAGTATTAGGCTCAAAAAATGGGTTTGGGTAAAAAAATTAAGCATATTTAAAATATGGGTTGGACTTGAGCTTGAACATAAAAAGCCGACTTTGCAGTTTTTTAAGTTTATAATATTTTATATTATGTTATTTTTATATTATGTAATTTATAACACATAAAAATTAAATCTATATTAATATATAATAATACTATAATGTAACAATTAAAAAGGTTAAGATGACTATAAATAAAATTTTAATAAAGAAAATATATAATTATTAATATTAAATTAAAAATAATATAAATATATATTTTAAAATTTAGAAAAAGAATGGTAGGCTAAATATGGGCTTGGGTTAGCAATTTACAAATATGGGCAAGCTTAGACAAAATTTTAAGCCGATATTTCAAACCGAATTTGAACAAATATAAAATGTTTTAATATCATACTTAAGTCCGATTTGACCCATGAGCACTTCTACTCCTCAATTGCAACATCACCTATGAGTGGCACCTCACCAATTATGATTCTCTTTGGTACATGCATGTTCAACACATAGAATGCTTTCAACCTACTTTACTAAAACTCCTGCCTCACATGGAGTGCGGAAAGAGGGGTGCAAGAAGCATGGCCACTCTTCCCCTTATGGAAAATTCTATATATATTTTCTTTAATTTAGGAAATCACAAATTAGTATAATAATAAAATTGCACTTTAACTCCCCAAAATTTTTATTCATTTTTGGTCCCCTTAAAATGATTTTCTAATTTCACCCTTGCTCGCAAGAAGCACATTAAAGCCTCATCAAGCTCACATCAATCTAATCATAATTAAATTGCTTATAAATACTCATAACCATGTTCTTTAAGAGGTTGACCACAACAAAATAAATGCGAACACTTGTCAAAACCTAATGACGAAGAGAATAATCAACCTTGTTTATAAAGAGCCCTTATTAAGGGGATCTTTTTCAACCTCTTCACTTTATCCCCTTGTCTTGTTCAAGCTCTCTATCCAGTGGCTCCTAGCATTTCACCATCGAATGAATCGTCATCTTCTTCTTTTTTCTCAACAAAATTGCTTATGCAAATAACTTCTCACTAAAAGAATTATCCATTTTATTACTTTTTAAAATATAAAAGCTTATTGGTAAAATAAGATCTTGGAATTTTTCAAAGAAACATCAATTAAGCCCCTCCAAACTCTTTGCATCCAATTGGGCCCCCTAAATTAATAGAACTAGCCAAATCGGCCCTTCGACTAACGTTTTTCATTACTATTTAATGATAAAGCTGATGTGGGCGTTAATAGACACCACATCGACAATTAGTGTTGTGGCAATGTCGTAAGAAAAAAATAAAAGAATAAAATTTAAATAAATGCATAATGAACATGAATATCTGTTTGTCTAGATTCATTCTAGAATTATAAAAACTAAAAATTAGAAAAATCATTAAATTTTATTAAAATTAATAAAATATTAGAATTAATTAAAAACATAAAATTTATAAAAATAACAATTTATTAAAAACCATACAAATAATATATTTTTTTACTAATATAACTTGCACAAATTGAAAATGATGGAAAAATATAACAAAAAAAAATTGTTAATCTTGATTTTATGATATAGGTTGTTGATTTTGTTTTCTAATTTAAAATATAGTAAATCATTTTATCATTTTTAATTAATTTATAATAATTTTTAATATTTTTATAATTTTTATAATTCCATAATGTACCTAGACAAAATGAGCTAGGACAATCATTTATTCATATTCATTGTGTACTTATTTTTAAAATATTTTTATTTTTTTATTTTTACTGATCACCACATCAGCGATGCCATTAAATACTAATGACTAACATCAATAAAAGGACTTATTTGACCAATGGGTTCAATTAGGTGCAAAAAAATTTAAAGGGACTAAATTGATTTTATATTTTTTTAAAAATTCAAGGGTTTATAATACTATTAAGCTAAATGTAAAAATATATATATTTTTTCAAATATATAAAATTTATATATAAATTATTTTCACAAAAATTTCTAGTCAAGTAATTATGTGGCAAACCTTTTGATTAAAGAATACAAACGACAATGGAAGCAAAAAGGTTTTTTATACAAAAGATATAAAAAAAAGAGTTGATATTAGATCCTACTTGGTAAAATAATTGCATTAATTTAGAATCAAATAGTTGAGTTGCCAAAAGTAGTCCTTAGCAAACGTTGTATGTAGTTGGCCTAATTAAAGTGTTCACCAAATATTAGGCTCCCATTGTTAATGCTAATTGAAAGTAGAAGGAATTATAATAATGGGTTTTAATGTTTCTTTTGACATTGTAAAATTTCAATTAAATCACATTTAACATTTTGTTGGAGTCAGATTTTGGTAACATTTTGTTTCATCCTGTCTATTGATTTTTATTTTTTTATGTGTAGGTTTTTTCTCGTTATATAAAAGTTTTGTATTGGTTTAAGGCTGATAGAATTTTTTTTTTTTAAAGTTTAATGGTATTATATGTCCTTGAATTCTTTTTTTAAAAAAAAAAACAATTGAGTACCTCTAAACTTTTTGCATCCAATTGAGAGTAAAAATTGAAAGGGTTTAATTGAATTTTTAAAAATATTTGAGGACTTATTTTACTAATAAGCCTAAATTTAACTAATGGATCTGAGGCAGGAGAACTTTAAAAACATAGTAAATTATAAAGGTAAATTATAAAGGTAGTTACTGAAATTAATAAATATATATTTTGATCACTCAATTTTAAAAATTTATAAAATAGTTATTGAATTATTTTAATATTTTATTTAAATCGTTAGGGTTTTTAATCTCTAATGGACAACTAATGTGATTGTTAAATCACTGTTTATCATATATAATATAATATATATGTAGTTCCAATAGGGTCGGAAGCGTATAAATTATTGTACTAAAAAATCACACAAAGTTCAATTCCCAGGGAAGAGAGGTGGATCACAAGGATCTCTTAAATACCAAGTCTTTCCTTAGTCAGAATATCCCTTTTTATAGTAATTTAATAGCACAATTAAATACTACTATTATACCCTCAAATATTGAAATAAAAATAGGACAAGAAAGAACACAAGAATTTTAACGAGGTTCGGTAAATTATACCTACGTCTTCAAGCACTAACACCAGATGATAACTTTACTATCTCCAAAATATTACAAACAAATAGAATTCCTTAAGAATTCTCAAATGGGAGAAGAGAGAAAACTAAGAGAGAAAGATTGGTTGGGATGGTTGAAATGAGAAATGGTTAGGCCTATTTATAGTTGAGGTTCAGGGACTAACTTGCAAATGGCCTAAAAAATTAGGGACCAAAATTTCAATTATCCCATTCAATTTTAAACAACTTGCCTACCATTTTTCCTTTCGGTGCCACTTGCACCTCCTATTTTTGACTTTTCAACTCACCCTTTAATTGACTTTTCAACAATCTCCACTTTGAAGATTTGATTAGGATAATCACATCTTCACATACTTCCTTCAACTCCTCAAATTCGATAAAGCTATCTTTTGTAGTGCCTCCAAATGCGCTCTCGAGCGCCATACACCTGAAGGTGCTCAAATTCTCAAGATGTTAATCAAGTTCAAACAATGATTAAACTTGATTGTTGTTACCACCTTGGTCATCATATCTGCGGGATTATCTGCGGTCGGAATCTTCTGAAGTAGAATTTTTCCTTTTTCAAAGACTTCCCGCACAAAGTGATATCTTATGTCGATATGCTTGGTTCTTGAATGATAGACTTGATTTTTCACTAAATGAATAGCGCTCTGACTGTCACAATATAGATTAATGTGACTTTGAACAACTCCCAAGTCTTTCAACAATCCATTAAGCCAAATAACTTCCTTAACAGCTTCTGTAACTGCCATATATTCCGCTTCTGTAGTAGACACAGCTACTGTAGACTGTAAGGTAGACTTCTAACTCACTGTGGCTTTCGCAAGAGTAAACAGATACCCCGTAGTTGAACAATGTTTATCTAAATCACCAGCAAAGTCGGAATCAACATATCCAACTACAAACTGACCAAGTGCTTCATTCTGCTCAAAAATTAAACCAACGTCTACGGTTTTTCGAAGATACCGTAGAATCCATTTCACAGCTTGCCAATGTCATTTTCCAGGATCATGCATATACCTGCTCACAACTCCAACAGCTTGTGAAATGTCAGGCCTCGTACACACCATCGCATACATCAAACTCCCAACTGCATTAGCGTATGGGACTTTCGTCATATATTCTCTTTCATCTTCAGTTTTCGGAGATAATTGAGCACTGAGTTTCAAATGAGAAGCAAGTGAGGTACTTACATGTTTTGTGTTTTCATTTACACCAAAACATTGTAATACCTTTTTCAGATATTGCTTCTGATTTAAACAAAGCTTGCCTCTCTGTCTATCTCTACTTATCTCCATACCGAGAATCTTCTTGGCCTCACCTAGATCTTTCATCTCGAACTCTTGGTTCAACTGAGCCTTCAGCTTATCTATCTCTTTTTGGCTCTTCGAAGCAATTAACATATCATCAACATACAATAGTAGATAAATGAAAGATTCGTCATGCAGCTTCTGCAAATATACACAATTGTCATATTTGCTTCTTGTGTACTTTTACCTTCTCATAAAGCTATCAAATCGCTTGTACCACTGCCTCGGGGATTACTTCAATCCATATAGCGATTTGTTCAACTTACAAACCCAATTTCTACCACCAGCATCTGTGTATCCTTCGGGCTGAGTCATATAGATCTCCTATTCTAACTCACCATGCAAGAAAGCCGTCTTAACATCAAGTTGAGCTAGCTCCAAATTCAACTGTGCTACCAAGGCCAACAAAATTCTAATGGAAGAATGCTTCACAACAGGGAAAAATACATCATTGTAGTCAATTCCCTCCTTCTGAGCGTAGCCTTTAGCTACCAATCTTGCCTTGTAGCGAACATATTTCTTGCTAGGAGATCCATCTTTCTTTGCGAATACCCACTTGCATCCGATTGCCCTTTTACCTTTCGGTAATTGCGCCAACTCCCAAGTATTGTTCTTCTGGAGAGACCATTTCTTCATCTATAGCGCTTTTCCATTTGTCACTTTCTAAGCTTTGCATTACTTCTTGATAAGTGATAGGAATATCATCATCAACAACGGGAAGGGCGTAGGCCACCATATCGAAGAATCGAAAGCGGTCTCACGAATTTCTCTCCGTGGCCTTGCAACTGCAACTGGTTCTGGTGTACTTAACTGTTCTTGGGTCAGAACCTCTTCAACCTCTAATTCCTCCATTGTGGCTGAAGAATTAGACTTATTAACTGGGCAAATCCCCATCTGTTCAAACTCCACCTGTTTTGGAGTACACTCCACCTGCTGTGGAGTATCGCTCGTCTGAATATCTTTATCTGCTACCTTTTTCAATGTGGCAGATTCATCAAAGGTAACATCTCTGCTACAGATCATTTTCTTTATGTCTAAGCACCAAAGACGAAATCCAAAAGTGATTCCCATAAAGAGAGCTTTCTTTGCCCTTGGATCTAACTTTGACTCCTTCATATGGTAATATGCAGTGGATCCAAACACATGTAAGGAATCATAATCTGTAGCCGGTTTTCCAGACCATACCTCCATAGGAGTTTTTCTTTCTAATGCAGATGATGGCAAACGATTAACAAGATGGCCAGCGTATGTCACAGCCTCAGCCCAAAATTGCTTGCCCAACCCAGCATTGGACAACATACATCGAACTTTCTCTAGCAATGTTCGATTCATACACTCTGCCACTCCATTCTGTTGTGGTGTATCCCTAACTGTGAAGTGTCGAACAATACCATACTCTTGGCACACATCGAAGAACGGATCACTTCTATATTCCCCTCCATTGTCCGTCCTAAGCCGCTTGATTTTCTTGCCAGTCTGGTTTTCGATCATAGTTTTCCATTTAAGAAAAACTCCAAGCACTTCATCCTTAGTTTTCATGGTATACACCCAAACTCTTCTGGAAAAGTCATCAACAAAAGTAACAAAGTAGTGTTTTCCTCCCAACGAAGGTGTTTTGGAAGGCCCCCACACATCTGAGTGAACATATTCCAAAATACCTTTTGTATTATGGATAGCAGTGCCGAATTTCACTCTCTTTTGCTTTCCCAGAACACAATGCTCGCAAAATTTTAATTTGCAAGCCTTTGCACGTTTAAACAATCCTTGCTTTGCCAAAATTTGTAAGGATTTTTCGCTGGCATGTCCCAACTTCATATGCCACAACTGCATTGAGTCCAATTCTTTGTTACCGGAAGCTGCAGCGACTGCTCCAATAACTGTACTATCTTGGTAGTAATACAAGTTATTTTTCCTGATGCCCTTCAATATCACAAGTGAGCTAGATGTCACTTTTAAAATCTCATCTCTCATAGTAACAACTGAACCATTGGATTCCAAGGCTCCCAATGAGATGAGATTTTTCTTCAAACTGGGTACATACCGAACATCAGTCAGAACTCTGGTTGATCCATCTTGATTCTTTAATTGGATTGAACCTATCCCAACAGTTTTACAGGCATTGGCATTGCCCATATAAACAACTCCTCCATTTAGTTCTACTAAATCAGAGAACCACTCCCGGTTAGGGGACATATGATAAGTACAACCCGAATCCAATATCCACTCATCTGAATGGAATGACGATGATGATGCAACCAGTGATAGTTTAGAGTCTTTGGTATCATGCTTTGCAACACAAGCATCTACATGACTTTTCCTTATTCTTCAATTTTGGACAATTTTTCTTCCAGTGGCCTTTCTCATGACAAAAGGCACATTCATCTTTCTCGAGTCTGGACTTTGACTTTGATCTCCCTTTCTGAGTTTTCTTCCGTGTGTACGAACGACCTCGAACTACTAAAGCTTCTGTATCTCTGATTAAGTTTTTCTATTTGTCCTTCTTTCTCTGTTCATAACTGTATAAGGCCGCACAGACTTCGCTCAGAGATATATCACTCCTGCCATGAAGTAGAGTAGTTTCTAGGAACTCAAACTCCTCAGGAAGTGACCCCAACAGCATCAAAACCAAATCTTCATCTTTGAATGTCTCATCCATATTTAGCAAATCAGTGACTAACTGATTAAATTTGGTGATGTGATCATTCATTGTGGTACTTGGGACGTAAGTGAAGCGAAAAGGTCTTTTCTTCAAGTGGAGCTTATTTTGACTGTTTTTCTTCAAAAAAATTTCTTCAAGTGCCACCCACAACTTATTTGCAGAAGTTTCCTTTGAAAAGCATACCCGCTCTCGAGAAAGGCATGATCGAATTGTGCCACATGCCAACCGATTGATCGCCTTCCAATCTTTCTCCGTACATCATCTGGTTTCTCTTCATCAAGGGCAATGTCTAGACCTGCTGAAAAAGGGCATCTAGAACCTCACTTTGCCACATAACAAAATGGCCCGTGCCATCAAAGATCTCTACTACCAATCTTGCATTTGCAATTGTCGGTCTTGTCCACATGGACGATGTTGAAGCTCCTACACCGACCGCTTTTCTCCATAATCTTTCAATATACCTAAGGAAATCTTTTCTGATATGGAAGATCAGTTTAAACTGCAACCACAGAGCATACTACGATTAACCTTCAGCTCTGATACCACTTGTAATTCCAATAGGGTCGGAAGCGTGTAAATTATTGTACTAAAAAATCATACAAAGTTCAATTCCCAGGGAAGAGAGGTGGATCACAAGGATCTCTTAAATACCAAGTCTTTCCTTAGTCAGAATATCCCTTTTTATAGTAATTTAATAGCACAATTAAATACTACTATTATACCCTCAAATATTGAAAGAAAAATAGGACAAGAAAGAACACAAGAATTTTAACGAGGTTCAGTAAATTATACCTACGTCCTTGGGCACTAACACCAGATGATAACTTTACTATCTCCAAAATATTACAAACAAATAGAATTCCTTAAGAATTCTCAAATGGGAGAAGAGAGAAAACTAAGAGAGAAAGATTGGTTGGGATGGTTGAAATGAGAAATGGTTAGGCCTATTTATATTTGAGGTTCAGGGACTAACTTGCAAATGGCCTAAAAAATTAGGGACCAAAATTGCAATTATCCCATTCAATTTTAAACAACTTGCCTACCATTTTTCCTTTCGGTGCCACTTGCACCTCCCATTTTTGACTTTTCAACTCACCCTTTAATTGACTTTTCAACAATATATTAATCGCGTAATTTTCATTTTCCCTAAAAACCATTTTAGGTGCAGTTTTTAATCCTTTGATGAATTAATCTAACCTAAATTACTACGTTTAGGTATTTTTTAGGAATGTCCTTGAGTTCAATTTAGTAATTTATTTTGGATTTGGGAGGAATTTTATCCTTTGATTATGAATGCAATCAACTTAGGGATTGTGGAAATTTTCTTCATTAAGGCAAAAATCGACTTAGGTTTTGCTATTGTTACAGATTGAGAGAAATTTCGTCGAAACAAATATTACTAGTTTTTTTTTTTAAATAAAGGTAAACTCCAGCATGAAGTGTTGACCATAGACAAAGGTGGGCTTTTGAAGAAGAGGGTAGCCAAACCCTTTGCTTCTCTGGTTCAGTATGTGAGAAAGGGAGAAGAAATCAATTGAGAAACAAATTTAGGTTTCAATATTTTGAGTTTAATAAGTAGAAAAAAGGAGAGGAGAGAAATATTAATTAAAGATACAAAATAGTTTTTATATAATATGTATATATTACATGGAATTGAAAGTTTAAGTTCGGCCAACCGTTAAAAATTGGTGACTTAAATGAAAACTTTCAAATAGTTTAGTAATTATTTTGTAATTTTTTGAAATTGTATGATTAAAATATAAATTTACTAATAATCTACTAACCTTGGATATAGTTTACTCTAAATATGTAAGGAAGAAGAAGAATTTTTTTTGAAGGGAATAAGTCGTGAATGATAATATTGAGATTTTGAGAATTTTGAAATTTTAAATTCGAGACTTATCCTATGTGGGTTCTCAATTTAAATTTTTTTAAAATTTTTTTTTTGTGAGAAGAAATCTAATACAAACTAATTACATAGTGAGCTTTTGAGTTAGGCTAACACTAGCCTTATTAATAGAGGAGATTGCTAGCGCCTCCCTTAGGATTTATTCAAAATCTGTCAAGTTTTAACTTGTACCAAAAGTTAATTTACCCATGTAATTTGCAATTTCATTTAACTCTCTAGGAATGTGTTCCATGCTCCAATGTTCAATCTTCGCTAGAATTTGATGAATTCTTTTAATTTAGGTAGAGTTTGAATCAGTCGATGAAGATTCCTGAATAGCCTTAATCACCTCTAGTCTATTTACTTGTATCATAACATTCTCAAAACTTTTATATTGGATAAGTGACAACCCATCGAAAATGCGCTATAATTAAGCATCAAAGACATGACATTCACCTAAAAATTTGTTATATCCCATAATTCAATCCCCATTACCCTACCTTATTAAATATTATTTCTATAATTAATCTAATCCTACCCATCAAATAGACAATGTAGATCATTTCTAAAACCTACTTTTTATATTAATAATAAAACATAAAAAAAAAAAAGTGGGGAAATCAAAGATTATGAAAATGGGTAAAAGATGATATGATTTTGGTCAATTATGGCTTGGATTTTGTTTCTTAATTATATGAATTGGTCAAATCCTAGGTTTGGTAATACATAAAAAATTTATCTATTAAGTGTTGCCTATTGTAGTATATATATATTACATTACCAACCCTATCATCCGTACACCAAACTAGCAAATTCATGAGAGCTCAACTTTAATTTCTTAATATTATAATTTCACCAAGCAAATACAATAATTTAAAAAGAAAATAACTAAAAAATCTGAATTCTAGAAGGTTAGAATTTTAGTTTATAAAGAAAAAACTATTCATGAAAAGTATATAATGATTGATAAAAAAAAAAAAACAAATTAGAAGGAAAAGGAGTTTCAAAATTAATAATTTGAAATGTGAACATTAGTGGGAATTTTAATAGTGATCCTTACGGTGGAAGTAATGTTTTTGTTCTCTTCATATTACTATACATACTTTATATTATACACTTTTTATTTTATTTTATATATCTACATTTTCCTTTTCCTTTTCATATTCTCTTTAATTAATTAAACCCTCCAAATTCTAAATTTAATCAGAATCTAATGGGATTTTTATATTAGAATTTTAGAGGAAATTAAAATAATCTAAGATATCGTTTTCCTTGCTTTCACATTCATAACATGTTAAGCCAACCTCTCTCTTTCTCATTCACTTTGAGTTTGACCCGTCGCCAGCCACCGGCAACTACTCTTTTCTCTACTCCAATGGCTGTCCCACCCCGCACTCTCTAGAGAGGATCTTCTTAGTGGAAACATTTGTTAGATCATAAGAGATAGCCTGCCCCCCCCTTTCTTCTCTTTCTTCCTCCTTTTTAGAGCTAAAAGAAAAGCTTAAAATAACCCTTTCCTTTCTTTTCTTTTCCTTTCTCTTTTTTCCTCTTCCAAAAACAAAAACCCTAATTCAGATCATATAGGAGAAGAGGTACGAGCAAGATGAAGAACTTTCTTTTTTCATAGAAAGTAGTTTTCAAAGAGGATCGATCGATATCAAAGGAAGCTTTTAACTTTTAAAGATATGGTAACTTTTTAGAAGGATGTATATATCTTTTTTAATTTCCTTCCTTTCTTTGGGTCTTTTCCTTTTTACAGTGTTTCATAATTGCTATTTTTGAGCTAAATGGTTAGATTATCGCTTTGTTTCTGTTATTTGGAACTGTGGAACTATCAACGATAGCTATTCTCTTCAACCCTTTGCAGGGTTTTCATTATACTTTTTGAAAGCTTTTGCTATGGATTCTGGTAATAGTAGTAGTTTACAATCTTCAAGTGGTGGTGATGATGAAGAATATGACTCACGGCCTGAGTCAGTCCCAGCTTTTTTGAACACTTCAGGCCATTTTAGTGCCTTATCAAATCCACATCCATCACTTGGCTCGCACCACCAACATCACCCATCGCCCACTTTCTTTGATCCTTCACCTAATTATCTCAACCCTTTCTCTCAATCTCAATTGTTAAACTTTGATGGGATAAGGCCTCGAGGAAGTTTAAGATCCGACCCCAACTGCACTGACCTTGGTACCCTACCGGGATCTTCTTCATCGAACCAGTCTATGCTGGGTTCACAGACACAAGAGCTCAACCGTGGCTCGTTCCCAAGCTCATCAGCCCATGGCAACAATGGTGTACGATCATCGAAACCTGATCAGCCGACAAGCGTTGCAAAGAATCCCAAGAAGCGAACAAGGGCATCAAGGAGAGCACCCACTACAGTTCTGACCACCGACACAACGAATTTTCGAGCAATGGTGCAAGAATTCACTGGAATCCCTGCACCACCATTTTCGGGTTCATCATCATATTCTCGAAGGCTCGACCTTTTTGGCTCTGGCTCAAGTATACGGTCCGGTCATTTGGAACCTTTAGGTTCTCTCTACCCTTTACGCCCTTCAGCTAAAAGAGTTCAGCCAACTCCATTTGTATCCTCCTCATCTTCTCCTTCATTGCTAAATGACCCTTTAGTTGATGCTTCTAATATTACCAATACAAGTACCAATACCACCATTGCTACAACCAATGCTTTCAACCCAAGTACCTATCAGAACATATTAAACTTGCAAAACCAGAGCCCGGTCCTACCTTTCCAGTCCTTCTTAGACCCTTCTCCTCTTAACCCATCACTTAATTTGCCTGGCTTCGGTGTAAAGTCCCATGGAAGTTCAGCCATGGATTCCCTTGATGAACTGGGGTTGAGCCATGGTCAAGTCAATGCCAACCTTGGTGGCTTACACAGTCATGATGTCGCACCAGATGGGGCACGCCATGGAAACTGGAGAGATGGGGTTGGACTAAACCAAGGGAACCAAGACCATTTGAGGGCATTAGATTGGAATTATGGGAATAATGATCATAACAATTCACATGAAAAAGGGTTGGAGAACGTTTCATCTAGAGCTGAAGGTACAGTTGATTCATGGCTTTGCCCCGCAGAGTAGAAACTTAATTACCTTACTACAAACTTATATATTTATTAATGTGCAGAAAATTATCATGCAGAACAACTATACAAAGTTTAATGTGGAGAGGGTTTTGCATCAGTAATCATATTCTCTCTTTCTCTTTCTCGTTTTCTTTTCTTTTCTTTTTAATTTATTATTTTTCTTTATGTTCATTTAGAAATAAATGAGAAATTTAATTAACCACATATATATATTACTTCCTTTATGCTGTGCTCATATATATACATAGGTTGTCTTTTATTGGAATGAAACACTTGCAGTGGTACAACATTTTCATTTCATTTATGTATTGTTTAGAATACTTCTTATTACTGCGTTCTCAATAATTTTGGGTTGAGAAACTCAACTCTATGACAAGAAATTTTAGAAATTAGTAGGAATTTTGATCTTTAATTTTATTAATGTTTTGTATATAAATTGTTCATTTGGATTAATTTTTAATTTTATAAAATATGAGGATCAGATTATAAATATTTAATTAAATGAATAATTTTCTTTATTATTGTGTCGTCAATAATGTTGGGTTGAGGAAATCAAGTGCAAATGCACCTCTATGACAAGGAAACCGCAAGCAGCAAAGGTTTTCTTCCTCGTACCATTGTCTGGCCTCCATCTCTAGTGTGTAAAAAAAAACAGGTCGGTGGGGGCTGTTAATAAAATGTCTGTTTAAAATAAATAAACAAATAAATAAGAAATTTCAATGTCTACCCTAATTGTCCTAAATCTCATTTCTCTGTCTTCTTATAACTAATAGGACCTTTCCTTTATTACACAAACTTAATACTACAAAAAATTATTTAATTATTTAATTGTATGCACAATATCAATTAAAAATTTTGAAGGTGTATGAAATACAAATTCTATATTTAATTATTTTTCCCCAAATAATAGTCTCTAGTTCCATGATGGATATCCTTTTGTTAAGTAACCATTTTAATTTTAAATTATAGAGATAATTAGGGGAATTTAAGAGGATATATGGATTTGGTGGGAAGCAATCGGTGGCAAAAAAAAAGATCAAAAGAATCCTTACCTGCCGCAATCATAAACTACAAGTCAAAAGAAATAATGTGTTTTATATATTATTATTATCAATAATAATTGCCTTATTATTCCTCTTTTGATCTTTAATTTTTAATTAATATCTTAATTTTCGACTAAATCACATGTATTCTTACATTTTCCTTATAAAAAATACTAATTAAGCTGTTATTAGGTTTAATGAATCATTCACGGGATTAAATTTGTTGTTAGTTTAGGTATTTGATTACAATAATTGATTTTTCAATCTATCAAGTATAAAATCCAGAAACTAAAAGTCCACTCTATTTCTATATCTATTAAAATCTCCAAGTAATTATGTCCACCAATAAAATTATGTGCCTAACTTTTTTTTTTTAGACAAAAGAGATACTATTATAAGGCTATTCATTTAATTAAAAATAATGATAATAACAAGCATAGCATATGAGAGCAATATAGACTCTGCCAATATCATTATTACAAAATCATATTATAGATATGAATGCACATATAATTGGACGTAATTACGGCTTTAGTCGAATCCCAAAGATCATGAGGCATGTGATTATGGAATAAGAATAATGTTAATAACTATCATTAACCAAATTTATATGGCTAAACAGAAGTGAATGGGATTCCATAACTATTGAAGTGTCATATGCATAGAGTGATTTGAACTCATCGACAGCTCTATGCTCATTTGCTCTTTACAGTTCATGGATTGAATATACCTAGATTACCTTTGTACCATGATACTTTAGCAAATTACATTGATTAACCGGTTGAGAAAATAAAGCCATAACAGGTGGGTTATAATAGATATCGGGCTAAAAGTCAATGATGATTAATTCTTTATCATGTGTTGATTGGTTGTCCTAGATTTTGCCTCACATGGTAGATCACTTTCTCATTGGAATATACACCCCAAAGCAAAAAAAATATTTCACATGGATGATGGCTATTACAATATGAATGAGAAGAAGAGTGTGTATCATTTTGAAAGCTTGAAAGAAGGATCTAAATATAACACTACATATATACACATGATACTAATGAACAAATAAAGAAAAAAGGAAAAATATGATAATGATGAAACATTTGGAAAACAAGTAAAACAAAGAGTGGGGGACGATAAACAAATATTAGAGGGAGGAGAGGGGGTGAAAGAGAAAGTGATGTTTCTGTTTTGGAATGATGTTAATGGTGGCCCATGCCAGAGAATAATCTGGTTTTTAGCAATCATCATTGTTTTCTCATCTCTATCTCTTTCCATCCATCTTTCACCTCTGACTCATATGATGTGAATGAGACTACACTGCCACCCTTTTTCTTTCCCTGCTTAATTTTCAGGATATATCACTTAAATTTGGACGAATTAAAAGGGACTAACTTTTTTTAATTTTTGAAAAAAGTATATTTATATTGATATTTTCTTAATTAATTAACACACCATACTCCATTCTCGAACCTGCTGCTTCAAAAGACAGAAACCTTTTTCATTTGATCACTGTCTTTTCTTCGAATAAACATACATATATTTAAATACAATATCTCATAGAAATATTATAATCTTGGGGGCAAAGCAAGATCAGTATTATATCAAGATATAAAGGCTATAAGAAGAATTAAGCAGGAACCTTGTCTGGTATATATAATAAAGGAATATATATTATTTATTTATGTGCAGAAAAGGGTCCTTTCAAGTTAAACAGTTTTTGATGAGGATGTTGAAGCATCTTTTCCCACTTAATAATAATAATAATCATCATCATCTAATTTGTTTACTTTACTTTGATTATTGTGTTTTAGTTCTCTAAGTTAAGTGTACGTAAGCAGTGATGAAAGTTGATTGCATTGTGACGCAATTTGGTCATCTTCCAAGTTTGGTTACAATATGTACACCAAACCACTCCTTGTGGATGCCATGCTAACCATTAATAACAATCTCCATTGATTCAGTCATACAATAAATTTTTCAAGAACCCAATTTTGAAATAAACTGAAATCAAAGCAAAACACTGTCTTCCAATTTCATAAACTCAAAATTGAGCGGAATTGATTAACGTTGTGCTAGCTACAGATTGATTTTGTACCCATCCATCCATTTCATTTGATATCTTCAAAACACAACATAAACGGCCAAAGAAAAGATCATCATCAAACAAGTTATCAAACACCCTACCAACCTATCAAACATAGGTTGGCAAACGAATGTAATAATCAAAAGTTGTATGGTTGCATGGTGACTTACGATGGAGGTATGTTGGTGAGCACGATGAAAGTCCACAGGATGATTCACTCACGGTGGCTGCAGGTGGTGGGAAAATCAAATGCAAGCAATGGTGATGTTGGCCGGCAGCTGCAGGACGGAGGGAGCTAGGTAGTAAGTGGTGGTGGCTAAAGGTTAGGGAGTTGAGATTTTGAAGGGAAAAAGAAGTGTGAGAGACTGAGTAGTGACTAAAGCAGAATAGTGGTGGCATCTCCAAAAGTCAAACAAAGAATCAACGATATTTGGATTGTTAGGGAATATGGGTGGCAAATTTCCATTTTTCCCCCATCAAAATATAAAATCATAATCTTGGGGTTTTGCATACATAAGCATGTGACGTTACAGTACTTAGGAAGGAGTGGAGTGGTACTTTATTTAACAGAATCCAAATCCAAAATATTGATAAATCTAAGAAGAGATGAGCAATGAGTGACCACACCAGGACCAAATTAAGATGGTAGGCTTGGCTAATGCCTAGTTTTGAAGAGGTTGGCGTCCTAACTAGGAATAGGTCTAGCTTTCTATCACTATCACTATCATATGACATTAGAATATATAGCATACGGTGCAGTTAGGTAGCCTACTGGAGAACAACTCTACTACGCAAGCTCCGCAATTAAATTTCTTACACATGAAACATGCATTGCTTTGAGTTCCATAGAATTGGTTGAGTTAATTAAAACTAATATGTACCCTTGTTTGTAGATTAAGTTATTGTGGGTATTAGATATAGGAATAAGTTAGTTTATGTATGGTTAATTATGGCATCGAAGGATTTTTTTTTTTTGTGTGGGGGGGGGGGGAGACGTTATGTTTGTCTACCTCAACAGATGTTAAGTGAATGTCATGCAACCCCACATGTTTCCCACTGAAATGGATGGTTCCCTTCCCCCTTCAGCATAGGAAATACAAATCTCTTCACATCAGCACCCACTTTGAATTCTCATGTTTTTCTATATCATTTTACTATGTTTAAACGATTATTATAAAGCCAATGTTTGTGGGTTTGTCTTATTTATTTATCTTCGGATGACAATGCTCCCTGGAACACAAGAAAATAAAGCTGTGCCCTACACTATTTTAATATTCAGAAATTCATATTTGTCCTTGCACCATGTATAACAAATAATTAACCCAAAATATTAACAAATCCATAGTAAATTTAAAAAGCAATAAAATGACAAGAAACTGACGTCAGGGGAAGAAGAAAGAGCTCAGTACACGTGTCTGGTGGATGTTAAGTCCACGTGAGAGATAATAAAGAGAGAAAGAGAATGAATGATGATGATGATGATGATGTAAAAATGAATAGGAACTTGAGTTTTTTTTATGGTCGGATTGGTGGGTGGGTGGGGCCCCGTTACCCAAGTTGGGGCGGTGCTCCTATTTTGTACAAGTTTGCAATCATTGTCCCGTTGTTCATTCTAATATATCGGAGCCCATTGAATTAAATCGAGACTAATTTAAAATTTTTAAAAAAATTTTAAATTAGGAATAAATTGATAGAAATTGATGATGTCTTATGTTTTATCATTGATTCTCCTTCATTTTAGTGTTGTTTGAATGGCATTACAATGTGTTTAATTTACTTTTTATTTTACATTACAGTATTATTACAATATTTAATTAGAAGTAAATAAACTGGCTATCCAAATCCACCCTTGATTTTCAAATTCTCAATACATCTTAATAGTTTGGTAAAATTCTATTATTAGTTCATTTATTATGCTTTAAATGGTAATAATTAAATTTTTCAAGTGAAATTATGTCATTAGTCATATACTATATATAATTTATGAACTTGTGAATTTAGTTCATACTCTTCAATTTAATTAATTATTTTCCAATTTTCATACTTGAATTTTAAATTTTGAATATTCAAAAAGTATAGGATTAAAAATGGAAAAATTAAAGTACAAGATTAAATACATAACTTATGCAAAATATAGAGATTAATAGTAAAATTTGCTTTCCTTTACGCGTTTGGTTGACATTGACATCATATATATTCTTTTTTTTTAATAAGGTGTAAGAATTCACTAAAAATTAAACTCATAATTAGTGATAACTGAAGACTTAAACACAAGTCATTTGTCATTTTACTTATTTACTGTAGCACCCCTGACCTGTGTCTATCGTCGGAACAGGGTTTCAGGCATCACTAGGATTTACATATCATTTAACAAAAATTTCAATTAAATACTTACCGTTTCTTCATAATTATATATCGTTCATTTCATTATATCAATATTTCATGCACCATCATTTTCATATATTTTATGTATATTTATTCCGGTAATAGTTCATATAAAACTTAACATAAATTATATTCCATGTACCTATACTTATTTCGTTTATCTATCTTAATAATTATTTCATGCAACTATTTTGTACATATTTTTTCATATGACCAATTCTTGTAAACATTTCACACAACCATTTTGGACAACCAATTCATATAACTATTCATCATCTGATACATATTACCTAAATATCAATTGTTCAACAGATGTCATAACGTCTCCCATCCATGGTCTTATTTATCTTCGACATGATGCCATAGTATCTTTCAACTATGGTCTTACTCATTTTCTGTCATGTTGCCAGGGTATCTTTCAACCATAGTCTTATTCATTTCCTGTCATGTTGCCATGGTATCTTTCAACCATGATCTTATACATTTCCTATCATGTTGCCATGGTATCTTTCAACCATGGTCTTACACATTTGAATCGCAATGCCATAGCGTCTTTCAACTATGGTCTTACTCGTCTGAATCGTGATGCCATAGCATCTTTTAGCTATGGTCTTACTCATTTCTGGTATGATGCCATAGTCCAACTACGGCCTTACACGTGTATTGCCATGGCCCGGTCATGGTCTTACACTCGTGGTGCCATATCCCAGATATGGTCTTATCATCAGGATGCCATAGCCTAGCTATGGTCCTACACATATAATGCCATGGCCCAGCCATGGTCTTATCCGTCAATTCATCACTGATCACTGAATGGTCATACTCAATTCAGCATTCTGCTCAATTTGAACTTTTGATCCGATTTTCATAATTTAGCAATATTCATAATTCAATAGCAAACATATGAAATAATACATTATATCAGTCCTAATTTAGCAAATAATCATGAAAGTTCAATCATATGAACTTTACCTGGCTAAATTGTAGAAATACCAAAATTTAGGGGTATTTTAAAAATTTTCTATTTTTTTCTATTTTCCACCCGATATTTATATAAATTGATAATTTCATTCAATTTATTAATTTAAATAATAAAAAATTCATTTAATGCAATTTCGTCATTTTTGACATTTTTACAAAATTGCCCCTAAAGTTTTACTTTTATTCAATTTAATCCCTAAGCCTACAACATGCAAATTAGCCATTTTTAATGTAAACTCATTTAAGCTGAATATTCACATATATTTTTCTCCTCCTCCTCTCCGTTCCACATCCTTGATATGTACATAATTCCACTATATGCTTATATATTCATATCAAGCTGTCCACTTGAGTCATTGTCACTAAATTATTTATATAAATTTAAGCCCCTAATTATTTTATATAAAATTTTTAATGATTTTTCCAATGTCAGAACAAGGGAACCCGAAATCATTTTGACCTTGTCTCACTAAATTTATTATATCTCACAATTTACGATTCCATTGCTTACACTGTTTCTTCTATGAAAAACTAGACTCAATAAAATTTAATTTCATATTTTATTCAGCCTCTAATTCAATTTTCACAATTTTTGGTGATTTTTCAAAGTTAGACCACTGCTGCTGTCTAAAACTGTTTTAGTACAAAATGTTGATTACCAAGTTTATACCACCCTTATTTCCTTTCTCTACAATATTTTCTATCACTTTCTCTTATTTTCCTTCACTAACATATCAAGAACATAAAACTCTATATAAGAAAACTCTACATTCACATCATTTCCTTGCTTTTTCAATAATATTACACTTAAAAATATATTGAAATCTTGATATTCTTACCCCTTTTCTATTGATTTAAATCTCTAACTTGATTTTCTCTCTCCTCTAACTTCTATTTCTTGAATCTAACTTGATATTCTAGCTCCCCATAGTCTCACTGTCATCTTTCTCTCTTGATGGCTATGGAAATTCTTTTGATTTCTAAGTGAAAATGGTAGATTTTTGGTAAAAGGACCAAATTGTAAAGAAAAGAAAGTTTCTTTCTTTCTTTTCTCTTCATACGTTGGGTGCATGGGAAAAAGATGATTGCTCTTCATCTTTCTTTCCTTATATATACTAAATAAAATGATAAAATAATAAAATATGTAATATCCTAAATTAGGGCTTAATTGGAATAGTGGTTTCGTGACCACAAATCCGAGATAGAAATAATTATTTTACAATGATTTTGATGTTTATGATATGATTGCATGATTGTTTGAAAATTTCATGATGAAATTCTATGCCTAAAGTGCTTAAATTGAAAGTAGGGACTAAATCGAATAAGTTGCAAAACTTGCATTCTAGAAGTTTTTAGTATGAAATTGTTTTGGAATATTAATGAGGAGGTCTTAAATAGCAATTTGACCAATTTTAAGTTCATGGACAAAATTAGGACATGGAAGGAATTTTGGAAAGTTTAGTAGTAAGGGTATTTTGGTCATTTAGTTATTAAAATGAATTAAAAACAAAATTAAAAGCCAATTTTGTCCATCTTCTTCATTAGGCCGAAATTTCAAGGGTTCTCCATAGCTAGGGTTTGTTTCAAGCTTCCAAGCTCCATAGTAAGTGATTCCAAGCCCGTTTTAATGATTTTTACGTTTTGAGATCCGTAACTCGATAAAGTTTATGTTAGCAATAATTTAACCTAGGGTTTATATTTGGAAAAATACCCATAGGTGAAATTTGTGTATTTTGATGTTTTATGATGGAATATGAAGTTTTAAATTATGTTAGACAACTTGTACTACTCGATTTTAAGCAAAAAGCAGTAAAAGGGCTTAATCGGTAAAAATACCTAATAGTCACAAGTACATGTTAGAGTGAGAATTTGATGTTACCATAGAAGAGAAAAGTGATCAGCATGTTGTAAAACATAAGAATAAGGAATAAAGTTTAATCCCGAGCCTAGGGGCAAAAATGTAAATATGCAAAAGTTTAGGGGTAAAATTGTAATTTTGCCAAAATTTGAGTTAAGGATTAATTTGATAATGTGAGTATTAAATAAGCTAAATGTGTTATTTTAGATCAAGAAAGACGTGGAATCGACCTCAATCGAGGAAAAGAAAAGATTGTGGACTAAATTGCAAAATCTTTGTATTTTGGTACCAAGGTAAGTTCATGTGTAGATAATGTAGCATAATTGTTATTCTTAAGTTATTGATATTAATTATGTGTTATGCTGAATTTCATTATGAAATGTATGCTTTGTGGTTAATTTCAAATAATATGTAAATTATGTGAACTACTTGTTAAATATAATTGTTACCGAGTATTGATTTTGGCATTCTACGGAAGACGGCAAGGATAAGTGATCAAGGAAAACGCCCGTTTGAACCTTAGGAATAGATTAGGATACAAGTGACATGTCACTAGGATGGTTGAGCATCCGAACTCGTTGAGTTGAGTCCGAGTTCACTTATGGATGCGAATGTCCGAACTCGTTGAGTTGAGTCCGAGTTCCTGAGATGTAACTAGGCATCCGAACTCGTTGAGTTGAGTCCGAGTTCACTTATGGATGCGAACGCCCGAGCTCGTTGAGTTGAGTCCGAGTTCGCTTATGGGCGGGTTACATGATTGCTTGATTGAATATGTGGCACTTATGTGCAAGTTATCCATGTATCCGAATTATATTCGATGTGTTCAACGGGTAAAGTTCTACTCAAATGGAGGAAAATTTGAGATGTAAAGAGACGTATTGGTAAGTGATATGAAATGGATATTTTGGACAGGTATGTATTTAACCCTCGGGTTGAGTATTGATACAACCACGATAAGGTAATAAGATGATGAAGAATGATTAAAATGTGATATGTGTTTTAGTGATGTATGCTAATGTTGGTGGTATAACTGTTTGTTATGTTACTTATTATTTGCATATGAACTTACTAAGCATTTATGCTTACTCCTCCTTCTTACTCATTGTAGTTTTGGACAAGCCAGCTCAGAGTCGGGATAGGTCGAAGGCTCGATCACACTATCCGGAAGATTTTTGGTAAATGGCTTGTAAATTTAAGTATGGCATGTATAGCAATATACCCATTTTGTGTAAATGATCTTATGGTATGGTTGTGAAATGGTTTAGGAAATGCTTGATAATGATAAATTATGAAAATGGTTAGTTTAGATTATGTTTGATGTTAAGGAAAACTATTAAGATACTTAGTGCATAAAACTCATAAAAGGATGAAATTTACCATAAACAGAATACGCAGCAACACTAACGCGAGTTTGAAAATTTACTAAAATCATAGAAATTGAATTTGGTGGTGAAATACATATCAAATTGAAGCTTATTATGTCTAGTTTCACATGAAACAAATGAAACAAGTAAAGGAAGTATATGTTAGAAGATATTTTAATTTTAGTGAAACAGAGTCATAGCAGTTTCTGAATCCCTGTTCCTACTTTAGAAATTCACCATAAATTGTAAAGATATAATTAGGTGGTGTACTTTATATCCTCAGAATCCTTATTGAGTCTAGTTTTAGTATAAACAAACCTCATAGTCATATGAATTTTGTACAGAGAGAAATGTGGTTCGTAGTAAACAGAGGTCAGACCAGTCGAGTCCTGAAACAGGGGTAACTTTAACTAATAAACTGTACTAATTGGCCCAACCAAAAATTCTAGAAAAAAATTAGTAGATAGTTTTATGAGTCTAGATTCAGGGAAAATTTACGGATCTTAATTTTGAGTTTTGTAACTCGAGATATAATTTTTCTTGTGACTGTGACGCAAGTAGCTTAAAAGCTGTGAATGTAGAAACAAATAATTCAAAGTTCTAAAAATGTTAAACTAAGCTTAGTAACACCTCATACTCGACTCCGGCGACGGTCTCGGGTGTGGGGGCGTTACAAAATATCATTTAAAAATCAAATTAAAATATTAATAAACTAATATTTATTTATTTATTTAATCTAAAATATCTTCAACATCATCATTACCTTTTAGATTTCTCTCTCTTTCTAATTGACTATTTTTCCCTTTATGATCTTTTAAAATTTCATTCTTGAGTTACCATTTAAATTTGGTAAATTTGTAATTTAATCCATCATAATTTTTCACCTATTCAATTTGGTCCCAATTCATCCATTTTCCTTAGTTTCTAGATCATTCTACCCTTAAAATATTTACACTATTTGTCCTTCAAATCTTTCATATTTACATTTTAACCCCTCAAATTTTGAGTATTTACTCTTGTATAACAAAACATTTCTCACTTTTACAATTTAGTCCTTTCTTGAATTAATATATCATAATATACTCCCCAATATTGATATAACTCAAAATTTTCCTTTTTGTCACTTTATTTCCTTATTTTACTATATCAAGAATAATATTTTACTGTAAAAATTTCCGGGGTATTACATTTACCAATTGACGATTTAATATTGGTATACCCCCTCAACGTATCATTCCATGTATTCTATAATGGGCAAACCTCCAATTGAACCATGAAAGAATAGCAAACCTAAATAAGATAACCTTCGCTATGTTGGTGCATGGGGATAAAAATAAACTTATGATAAATTAATGAAGATTTCAAGGCGTGTATCAATACCACTTTATTTAAGGTTCTATTCGTCTCACCTATATTTTGGTGTGCAAAAGAGTTACTATCAAATGAACCTCGAGGATACAATGAAGCCTAATGGTTGTCTGTGTTTTTCATTGACGAAAACAATCCATTAAGTATTGAGTGGAGCATAGCAAGAATATCAATTTCTTTAAACAATTTTTGCATTAATTCTTTATAAAACAATTTAGGAATATTAGAAATAGAAGAGAATAGAAAGAATTTTTTTTTGTGTTTTTGGTGTGTCAAACAAATGACAATTGACTCCTATTTATAAGAGCTCTTATGTCTCTTTATAAGAATATAATTAACCAAATTAATAGTCACATCCTTTAGCAATAAACACAATTATTCAATAAATATATATTTGAATAATTATGACTCTTTGATAATAATTAAGTAACATAACTTTTAATAACAAGAGACATAACTTATCACTATAACGAGGCAAAGCTAACAATTTTTAGGGGGTTGAATGAAATTTTAATTTTTATAATCTATATCTTTATAATTTTTAAAAATTAAATTAAATTTTATAATTTTAGAGACAAAGTACAATTTTATCTTACTAATTTAAAATTTTTAAAATTTTTAAAGGGCCTAAATAATAATTTTTCATTTTAGAGTACCAGCCTCCCTAGCTTCACCTATGCATTATAAATAGTGACTACTTTTGATTAATAACCAAATAGCATAACTTTTGATTACTTATAACTTTCCATTTGCAATTATTGGAACACTATATATACATTAAAAATGTTCTAACACACTGGACGTGCATGAGACGCATATAGGGATTCAAGCTCATTGATTACTCAACTATCCTAAAGAATCATATTTTAAAACATCATATCATCGTCACTGTAAGAGAACAAAATGTGATCTCACTATCAATAATCTTTAGACAAGACACGTAGACATATTAATCCCCAATATATAAACTCACCATAGCACTTAAAAGAGGCTAGGAGACCACATCCCACTTTCTCCTCCTTCATTCTCCTCTTACCCTCTAAAATACTTTACGAGAATCATCATCTAGTGGCTCTCCACCTTAATCAAGGATGAACCACCTCCTTATTAATCTCAATGGTTAACAAATATGATTGTATCATGAAAATTGGTTGGAAAAAAATTGTTGATAATTGATTAAATAATCCATTAGTCTAATTAAGTTATGGCCCTCTCCAAACCACCCATTGTTTAGAAAGAAAAAAAATTAAAACGGAAAACAATTAGAAATTCTTGTGACCCGTTGCTTCCTATGATGCAAGATTTTTCATAAACGAATGAATGAAAAGTTATGTATAAAAACAAATAAGCAGGATGGGTATTGACAAGTGACCCCGTCATCTAAAAGTCAGTTGGGTTGGATTTGGGTTAAAATTTTGGTAAAAATATGCTTTGAAACTTTGTATTCTTCTGGCCTCGAAGCATTAAGTCCAATGGCCACACAAGCTCAATGTTTTGGGCCTACTGTATAAGTAGCTCCCATCTTTTAAATGTTTGTTAATATCATATTTATAGTCATTTTCCAGCATGATTAAAGGTTACTAAATTTTGGTGTTTGACCGTTATTATTAAGTCCAATAGTCAATAGTTTATTAAGGAGTTCATGTTGGGGCTGTAATTGAGTATGATTGTATTTAAATATGAGACTGAAATATTTTTATTTATTTAAGTTTAATTCGATGTAGAATATGTGTTTAAAATTTTATTTAATTTTGAATATTTTTAAATTATTAATTAAGTTCATTTTAAGTTCGTTTATATTATTTTTATTTTTAAAAAATTATATTTTTAATTTAATAGTTAATATGATATATTTTTGTTTATTAAATTTTTATATATAGGTAATTTAATATTTTTAGTCTATTTATATTATAATGTTATTTATTACTATAGATTTAATTTTAGTGTGTTAGAAATTATTTAATATATAAAAATAATATAATATAATGCAAACTTAGAAAATGGGTTGGGCTCAAGAATGCTTGAGGTAGAGCCCGATTCATATTTTAAACGGCCATTATTTTGTTGCCTAATCTCATTTTTCAAGTTTAATATTTTTTCCCAAACCCTTCTAAAGCATTGAGCAGATAGTCTAAACCATGAACAAGTATAATTGATGTCATCATAAATAGCATTGTCAAATATTCTTCGACACCCTATACTAGACCTGAATTACCGGATTCAGATATCGAATGTTACAAAACTAAAACACTTAGCAAAAATTTTATGACAGGCGTAAAGTCATTCTAAAACATACTCCTTATTCCCTTATTTATTGTTCTTAAAACAAAAGATTAATAAAAAGGAATCTTTAATAATTTCATCAGATTTTCAAAAATAGCATATGACATTTCAACTTAAAATTTTGTTAAAGATAAAACTTATTTATGGCAAAAAATACTAAGTGTCATATTCTTATTGTGTCCTCAGTGTGCATAATATTGCAACTCAAACTACTACCTTGGCGCATCTTTGGCTTAGTCTCTCATGGCGTACCAACTCTTTAATTAGAATTTGCATCACAAGCAGTCGCTTGTAAGTTCAAAAGATCTTAGTGAATTTTAATCCAAGTTACCTTTGAACGTTTATTCTTAAATTCCTCAACCTGAAGATACTTGATTTTTTATTAGTCTTTGGTAGATATTTTTCTAATATCGGGTGTATACATATGCACCAATTCACTCATTAGATAGACTACAAATTTCACCACTCCATATCTCTTTTCTTCTTCGGAAAACGAATGCATTACTCAGAAAAATATTCATATAAAATATACTTTTAGTGGATTCTCACACAGACAGATGTTGAACACCTCACCCAAAATGGTGTATTCATAGATATAATTCTTGATAGATACTTATCTTTTAAGATGAACTTTTCTTCATAAAAATTCTATAAAAATTGATAACTTTTCTTCATATTAATACCCTTTAACGATGAACCATCAAGTTAGGGACTTAATTAATAAGAATTTAAGGCTGAGTTGGATGCTTTGTATTTGGACGTTCTTATATGGTTCAACTTAATTAAGTTTACTATATTCTAAATCTAGTTATGAAGTTGTGTTTTACGAGTAAGACTTTTATATAATTTTATTAATAAAATAATAAGTTCGTCAACGAAATAAATATATAATATATAGATTCTTTTATTAAAATGGTTGATTCTTTTTAACAAGTTTGGTTAACTTCAGCATTTAATAAAATGAAACCTGAGAAGTTTGTATTTATTAAAACTTATACCTAAAATCGCAACAGGAAGCCCGTCTAGCTCAGTCGGTAGAGCGCAAGGCTCTTAACCTTGTGGTCGTGGGTTCGAGCCCCACGGTGGGCGACTTTTTGCTTTTAGTTCCAAGCAACTGGATAACTATAAGTTTTGATTTGTAAAAAATTTACACAATCAACATCAATTGGCCCGTCTAGCTCAGTCGGTAGAGCGCAAGGCTCTTAACCTTGTGGTCGTGGGTTCGAGCCCCACGGTGGGCGACTTTTTACTTTTTCCGAGCAACTGTAACTATTAGTTTTGAATTTGTAAGAAATTTACACAAATAAAATTAACTGGCCCGTCTAGCTCAGTCGGTAGAGCGCAGGGCTCTTAACCTTGTGGTCGTGGGTTCGAGCCCCACGGTGGGCGCATTTTTGGTTTTTTTTTTCCCAGCTGGAACAATTAGTTTTGGATTTATAACAGCTTTACACAATTAAGATCAATTTGGCTGTCTAGTTCAGTCGGGTACAGTGCAAGGGTCATAATGTCGTGTTTTGTTCAGCAAACAATGTCGACTGGCCTAGTCAATTTGTGTTCCGTTCCAACCGTAACAACTTTAAAGTCCTGTCTCTAATACTAATATGAGATGGCATGTAGTTGGATATTGAAGGAAGTTGAAAAGACTCTTGTGTCAAGAGAAATAAGTTGGAGGTATAGACTAAATCTTAAGAGAGTATAAAAGTGTTGGGATAAAAATGTAAAAATCAAAAATCAAAATATTAAAATGAAGTGAAGTAAGAAAGAGAAAGGACTAGAAGTGTAATTTTACCAAAAGTGAAGAATAAATCAAAAATGGAATTGTAGAGAAAGTTCAAGGGCATAATTAGATATTTATGAGAAAAATCTCATGAATTGGTGGTAAATTTTGAACCCTGAGAAAGTATGGTAACCGTTAGATGAAAATGATGTTGGGATTATTTTATTATTTTTAATATTTTAATTATTTAATCAATAGATTTTTATGATGGAAAATGGTAG
Organism: Gossypium arboreum; assembly: GCF_025698485.1. Lineage (NCBI taxonomy): Eukaryota > Viridiplantae > Streptophyta > Magnoliopsida > Malvales > Malvaceae > Gossypium > Gossypium arboreum. Next base: position 138,509,786 of record NC_069075.1, read on the forward strand.
AATTCTCCTTCTTTTTTCTTACATCTCATGCCACTTTCATCCATTTATGAAGGAAACTTTACCATAATCTTCAAATTCAAGCTAGAAACCACCAAATTTCCATAGAAATGCTTAGTAAAACCAAGAATACTACATCATAGCAAGGTGATTTTTAAGTGAAGAAGATGTATGTTCATGTTGGAGAGAGAAAATCAAACTAAGTTTGATATCAAGAAAAATAAGGTATGAATGCATAAAGACCAGTGATGAAATAAATAAATAAATAAAAAAGCCACTTGCAATGGAAAAAAAAAAGAAGGAAATGAACCGAATACTTTGCTATTATAAAAAAAAAAAAAAAATGAATGCACATTTGTAAACAGAAAAATAAAAAAGAATGTACACATACCAACAGTTTATTCAGTCACAGAGAAAGAAGAATATCTCTAATCAGGAAATAAAGAAAATGGAAGTGAATTAAAAAATGAATATACATTTTTTAACAGTTTATTTAGTCATAGGGAAAAAGATTTCGCATTACTCAACACCCATAAAGCCAACAAAATCTCTAGACTAGGATCTTCATTTCAAATTCAATCCATTTTTTTTTAGATATTTTAGTTTCATCCAATTTGATTTTGTACCTAAAATTAACTATAAAACTTTAAAAATATCATAACACAAATTGATTTTAATTAAAATAACTCGAAACAATTTATTTGTAATTATTTAAGTCCGAGACGACTTAACTTGATATGATTATGCAATCCGAAATGATTTAAAAAATAATTTAGTGATTTGAATATACAGTTACTCAACCGTACTAAAAAATAAAACATACCCTAAATAAACATTAATCTAAAATAATCTAAACTTAAAGCCGGATGATTCTAAAGTTTTTAAACTTAAATTAATTTATTCCAAAATCAACTCAACCCACTAAATGAGAAATGCTCCAAAATGCTTATCAAATCGAATTAACTCAAACTTAATCCAAATTGGAAAGCCTTCAATGTGGCGTAGGAAAGATTCTCTTGTGGCATGTTGCCTCCGGAAATTTAAAAAAAAAATTAAAAATTAAAAATAATTAATAAAATTCGAAACATTTAAATTCAAATTATTTTTATTAATATTTTTAATAATAATTTATATATAAAATTCGAATATATAAATTATTAATTCAAATTTTCAATTTGAACTTTTTATGTTCGAATATATATAAAATTCTGAATAAAAATTAAAATATTAAAATTGATTTTTCCATTTTTATAATTTTATTTTATAATTGCTAAACTTTTATAATTTTGAATTCATCTCGAATGAATTTGAATAAATGATTATCTAGATTTAAATAAATCTGGACAATAATATGTCTAGGTTCATTCAAGAAGTAATTTTTAATAATTATTTTAAACTATTTTATTTTTTAAAAATAATTAATATGGTATGTTACGTGTCATCTCCTTCTGGCTTCCGTTAGCCACATGAGTGTCTTTAATGGTCAAATTGGTCAACTAAACCTAGTTGATTTTTTTTTTTGTCATTAAAGACAAAACAGGGTATACTTTTTTAAGGGCTCAATTAATTTTTTTTTCATTTTTTACTAAGGGCCTTTTTGACATTTAAACCTTATAACTATAATAATTAAATAAAAGTAAGAATCAGCGGCCTGACAAAAATATAATAGTTATAAAGAAATCAATTTGATACTATTATGTCACAAGTCGCATATTAAAGCTTGTGACGAATGCACACAAAATTTCCCATGAACATTAATTAATTTAATGTGACTCATTTGATCCACTTGAACTGACCTGATTTGTATAACACATAGAAAAATTTATCTATTTAGAGCCTTGGTTGCTCAGTAAAATACTCTAGTAAAATTAGAGTTACCATGATAAATACTGTAAATCATAAGGGATAAGATTGTATAGAGTTTAAATTCCTTAGGACTCTCATATTGTAAATAGGCTTTAATCTTTAAATTATATCGTTGGATCTGAGATAACTTAGCTATAAATAGAACTCTTTCATCTCATTTGTAATTATTCCATTTAGAGTTAGTAACTATACTTTGAGAATATTTCCTCAAACACTTGGTGTGTTATTGTTTTCTTATGTTTTTTCTAATTGATTCGACTTCTTTTGTCTTTGAGTTGCTTCCACTTTATTTTGGTTTCTTAGAGAATTTCTTTGGTGAATCCTTATTTTGATAGCGTTTACCATTATTATCAAAAAGCAATTTTAAGAAGAAAAGAAATATTCATTTTAGACATATTGTAAAGTAAAAGATTTAATAAATAATAAAGAAGTAATTTCATTAAAACACTTTTCTAAAGACAAAAGCTAAAAATTCAAGTTTTTAACTCGAGTTAAAATCTCAGTTTAAAATGAAGATTTGGTTTGAAAATTTACTTATTTATTAAATTTTTATTTGAAATTATAATTTAAGTTTAATTATAAACCAAACCTTAATAGAAAGTGATGACATTACTATTGGGAGAAGTTGGCTTTGGGCTTTACGGTTTTTTATTAATGGGCCGTGGAGGTTTATTTTGTCTTTATAAATATGTTGGACTGATGGAGAAGAAAAACAGAGCTTTTAAATGTATTTTTAAGAAATTAAAGTTATTTTATATTTTATTTTATTGGAATTAAGTAATTATTTTTAAAATTTGCACAGAATAATTAATATTTTTCATATATATTAAAAACATATTTTAAAAATTATTGAAAAGCCTAAAATAGTACACTAAAATATATTGATATGCATATGTATCAATTCTAATAAAAAAGGGTAAATGTGTCGGTACAATACCGACTATCTTAATTGAACCAATTAAATATTATTGGTTGGACTAAAGGGTCAAAAATTAGTTATGAAAATTTTCCAATGTAAAAAAAAAAAAGAAGAAAAGTAAACTAAAATCTTAAAATAAATTGTAATTAAAGAAAACCTTGATGAATATACTACACTAAAATTTTAAAATGAGTTTGATCTTAAAATAAATTTTGTAATAAATGGGTTTATTATTGGGTTGTAGGTGTCTCTTATGAGAAGGGTAAATTGAGTTTAAAACAATAATTACAGATAAATTACTTGTAGATTACTTGTAGAGTTATAATTAATGTTTTCCTCCCTTTTTCACTGCCTAGCTAAACAAAAATAATTAATATTATATCAATTTCTTTTTATTTACAAATTTTAATTATTTATTTTCCTTGGCTTTCTTTCTTATAATCCAAAGATGGTAAGAAATCCGAATGGCGTAGCGTGTTTACTAGAAAAATATCTTCTAAATTAATTGTTGTTCTTCCTAATTTCAACATCAACCAGATATAGATCTATTTCGCAAGCTGCCAAAGAGCAATTAATACATGCCAATTTGAGCTTTGATGTACCCCTATCTCCATTCATTTGCTTCAATTCCACGTGTCAACCTCATTTCCAATACTAACATTTTCTTTTTTTCCTTAGAAATTTAAAAGAATAAGATAACCAATCATTTTTTATCTTTTCATACTGCACACAACTAACTACATTAATGGGTGAATTTTATTTAAATTTCTCTTTTCATGTCTGCTTCACTACTCTCATTATTTCTCTATTTTTATTTATTAATTTTATAAATAAATTTCCTATTTTATATATTTTAATATATTTTGATAGTTGAAATATCTAATTGACAAAAAAAAATGGTTGTTTTTGTCCAAAAACTTTGAGAATTTTTTCTACATTAAAAAGAAAAAACTGAGTCGTAAGCTTAAACATCAAAGTATAAATCATCCAAAATTCCTGCCGACATCCCTTTGTTGGTTCCAAATATTTTAGTTAATCATTGGTTTTATGACATTTTCTTTTTGTCATAAGGTTTTTAAGACATTGATGTTTAATTTCAAAAACTATAAATATATTTATTATGGGTACATAATTAGAATATCTGTGTGATTCAACTTTAAATAATTTAATTTTTGAATATAATTTTAATAAAAACTATATTTTATATTGTCTTTAATGATATTTGTGAAAAGTTGAAATATCATTTTAAAAATAAAATATTTATACCCAAATTACTATTTGATTCTTTTTATCCATCTGAATTTTAATGTATAAATTAATTTTCTTAGAATTTTACTCACTACATTTCAATATATTGATATATATATATTGTAAAGTAATTTTCTCAATTTAAAATCCCAATAATTATATATATATTTTAATCAAACAAAATTGTTAAAATTTAAATCTAAATTTAAATTTCCAAATTCTTCTTTTAAATATATTATTAAGACTTAAAGAAAAAGAAAAAAAGAAAGTTCCAGATCAGGGAGGGTCAGTGGCAGGACAGGCTTGTCATTTCTCTGTCAGATCCCGTTCCTTCCTTCATTCGCTTCACCCTTTCTAAGCTCTAAAAAACACACTCCTCCTTTTTACTTTTTTTATTGGTGGTGCAGAGAAGGATTTGAAGGCATTTCTCCATTGTTGTTTTATTCAATTACAAGCTACCTTTTGTTTTGGTGGTTTTGAGAGTGGAATTAGGGAAAAAAAATGGAGAAGAGCACTCCAGTGAGGAAACCACACACTTCCACTGCAGATCTACTCACTTGGTCCGAGACTCCTCAACCGGATTCCACCTCCTCCGCCGCACGCTCCACCCGCCCTCACCAGGTACTTTTTTTTTCTTTCCTTTCGAAAGAAGAAAAAATGATTTTGTTTGGATGGTGGGTTAGTGTACTTGATTGATTTATTTCGTTTATTAACGGTAGCCGTCGGATGGGATCAGAAAAGTGGTGTTTGGAGGTCAAGTGACCGATGAAGAATTTGAAAGCTTAAACAAACGGTGAGATCTACTTCCGCGTTCTTCCTCTCCTACAAATTCTTCATTTTCTTTGTTTTTTTTTTAATTTCTTTTGTTCTACGTTCTGCATTTTCGAAAAAAAAAAAAAACGCTGTTACTAGAGTTTTCTCTCTCTTTTTTTTTTAAAACAAATTGTTTCTACCATTTTCTCTCTCTTTATTATCTAAAATACTGTTTTGAAAAGAAAAAAAGGCCTCAAATCTGCAAGTAATTTAAAACTTTCTAGTTTGATCTGTTCTATTATCTGTGATTGATTTCCTTATTAGATGTTATTTATCTGTCATTAATTAGCGATCCATTGGATCTCCGTTCTGCTCCAATTGTACCAACCGTTGGAGGAGATCTTAATTTTTCCAGCTGTAACTTTCTCTAACGTATCCAACAATCCTGTTTTCCTGAGTTGGATTTCTAATGCTTTGTGAGGATTGATGATTTAATGTACATCTACAATCAGTTAAAACATTAAATATTCATTTCCACCGAAATGTCCGTTAATTTTTCTTTCAAGATTCGTTTGTTAGTTTCGAATTGTAAGTAGAAGTTCAGTAAGGCTGTTTTATTGCTGTTTTTCTAATTCACTCTGCTGCTGTCATCTGTTGCCATTTCCAGGAAACCTTGTTCTGGATATAAAATCAAGGAGATGACCGGTAGTGGTATTTTTGCAGCCGATGGAGAAAATGACGAATCAGAACCTGGTAGTGCAAATCCTACTCCAAACAACAAAACAGCAATACGAATGTACCAGGTTTCAATTTGTTCATTTTTCCAGTTATGTTGAGAACATAATAACATATTATATTCGTATCATGTTTAAAAAAGAAGTTTATGTTTGCCATTGTCAGCAATCTCTAGCTGGAATCAGTCACATCTCGTTTGCCGAGGAAGAGAGAATTACACCCAAAAAGCCAACTACTCTTCCTGAGGTGGCGAAGCAGCGTGAATTGAGTGGAACACTACAAAGTGAGGAGGCAAAGTTGAAGAAGCAGCTCTCCGATGCCAAGTCAAAGGAGCTTGGTGGACATGACATCTTTGCACCCCCACCTGAAATTGTGCCGAGGCCAACGACTGTACGCGCTTTGGCTTTGAAGGACAATTTTGACATGGGAGAACCTGATACACATAAAGTAATTACATGTTAAAACTCCGAACTTACTAAATTCTTGTCATTGCTTGAACAAATTGTTCCTTGTGCAACAAATGACACCTAAGGTAGCTAGGGGTCGTATATCAGGCTGAGCAAGAAGTATGAATTGCATTGTTGTGCTTCACTTTTGCTTAGGGATTGCAAATCATTGCTTGCTATATTCTTGCTGAATTGCGATCATTATGTACTTTAGTTTGCCTAGTTAATTAAATTTGAATATCTAACTGTTTATGAACTTGGATGCTATGCTGTAGCTTGCTGGAGGTAGCACGCCAAGTGAGGAGACCGTGGTTAAGACAGCAAAGAAAATACATAACCAGAAATTCGCAGAGCTATCCGGAAACGACATATTTAAGGGTGATGTTCCTCCAGGTTCTGCTGAAAAACCACTCAGTGTAGCGAAACTGCGGGAGATGAGCGGTAGCAACATCTTTGCTGAAGGGAAGGTAGAGTCTCGAGTCAGTAGCGGACGCAAACCCCCTGGTGGGGAAAGCACCATCGCTTTGGTTTAACTTCATAGGTCTAACACCGTCTCCGAAACATGTCAACTTGAACCGTGTTTTTCTGTTATCTTCAGTGGGGGTGTGTGATTATGGGTTCTGGGAATTATGTTTTAGGTTTAACATGTCAACTTGACCTATGAACCTATATGCTAATTACTTGTTTCATAATTTTGTGCATTACTGTCCCGTCTCGTTCACGGTCTAGGGCTCTTTCAAGTCCAATTTTATTGCTTTACTGCTATATATGATTATTATCGCTATATGAACCTCCTTTTCAAATGAGTCCTTGTTTCACTGGGCAAAAGTTATAGTATTTTTCAAATGTATGTATACATATTCATACATTCGTGTCGAAAAAAGAGGTGGCGAAAGGGTAATGGTGAACAGAGTACGGACCAATAATAATGAATGCCCATATCATTGTCCGACAAAAAAAAAAACCGCGCGGTTAGGCGGATGGAATTTGGCATTTAAGGAGAGCATGATCTCTGCCACGCTTTTGTCATTATTTTCAATGGTGGTCACTGTATATCACTGTTTACATGCTTTTGGGTAAAATCCACACCGTACGAATCTGTGGCACTGCCAGATAGATACAGCAATAATTTATTTATTTATTTATTTATTTGGTTGATAAGAAAATTAAATACATTTATCCATAACAGGAATTATATCTTACACTTTATCTATTTATTCATCTTTCTAAAAAGTTTGTTATATTAAAAATACTAGGTAAAAATGGGTTCTTTCAAAAAAATTAAAGCAATTTAATTTTATTAATTTCAAAATTAATTATAGTCTTAATGTTTTCTTCTAATTTTACATATTTTGATTATTAATAACAAATTCTGTTAAAATATTGATTGAATATATAAATATTGTGGTATATTGTGTAAATTTGTTACCATACCATTAAAAATGCAAAACTGACCAAAAATAAAATAACATTGTGATTAACAATCGTTAGTGACTTTTTGAAATTCAAAGGATGGAATTGCTTTGATTTTTTTTTTAGATAAAATGTTCTTTTACCAAAATAATAAATAATTATAAGCTATATCATAATTTATTTATTTCAAAATAAAATTCAAATTTTTAGTTTGTCTTTTGACGTGATAGTTCAGGCAAATCCAATCTGGTTGTTGAAAGAAAAATCCTTTTGTTAATCAAATAATCCATTTTTCTTTTCTATATTTTTAAAAAATAAATATAAATTTCAGATTATTTAAGTTTAATTTTGACTTGGCAAATGTGAGCAAGTACGGAAATAAATGAAGGTTGGTATCTATAAGATAGGAAAACTTGGTCATAGCTTTCAACACTGACATGGATTTGTTTATATATTTTAGGCAATAACAATGCTTAAAGTAATATTTATTGTTATTAAAAATAAAATTTAGACCCTTATTTTCAGGTAGATATTTTTATTTTTTAAGGAAAAATATCAAAAAGTAAATTTTATGATCAACAACAACATTTAAAAAAATGAATAAAAATAATTTGGTCAATTAATAAAACAAAAATCAAGCAGGTTTTTTCGCCAAAGAAGTTAGGATTTTTTTGTATTTGTCTATTTAGATTCAGTTAGCTAAAAAAAAATCTTAAATCATTTGAAAAAACAATAAAAGAAAAAGCTTGTTTTTTTTTCGAAAAAGATCCTCTCTTTTTTTTCTCTGTAATTTTTTTTTTTGGTATTTCACAGTATAGTGCTGGCTCACCTCACTCCAATGGCGTGAGCTTAAAACGTCAATAATCCTTACCGTACACCATCCTTTTTTTTGTAACCGTTTCTCGCATACAAAAAAAACCCATCATTTTTCTCTTTAAAAGAAACCCAAAACCAAATCAACCAAAAAATCAATCTGAAAAGGAAACGTCTTTTTGTTTTTCTGGGGGTTGGTGTTCTTCTCTTTTGTCAACTTTGTTATACGTAAAATAAAAAAAACCAAAAAAAAAAAATCACATTTGGGTTTTTGCTTCTTTGTATCTGTAAAAATTTGGGTTCTTTTTCTTTTTTTTTTTTTGAAGATGTATAAACTGGGTGAGAAGAAGGAGCAGAAGATGATGACAAGGGACATGAAGAGAAACAGTGAGCTGGGAACTTTATTTAGTAGTGAGATCTCTGAGGCTTCTCCTCCATTGCTCAATCTTCAACACCATTCAACAAAGGGTAGAGTTTCTCCTTCTCCTTCAAACTCTTTCACCAATGGGTTCCCTTCTTCACCCGAAGATACTCCACCATTTGAGGACCAACAACAACTCCACCATCACCACCACCCCAAGTTTCATCACTGTGGACTCTGGTTGGATTCTAAACGGTTACCCGATTCCCATTACAGAAACAAGAACGTCAATGAAAATAAGTTGGTCGATGATGGTTTTGGTTTGTGTGAGAATCTGTATCAAATGCATATTAGAGATGATGAAAGGGATGGGGATACTTCTGGTCAAATGAGGAAATTTGAAAGGGACCCAGATGGTTTCGCCTTCAGTTTTGGTGATGTCTCGTCTTATCATGCTGAAAAATATGGTTCTTACGATGGTTTTAACAAAGGGTTTCAATCGTCTCCACAACAAGTTTCGATGTGTTTAGATGGTGGTGATGTCTTCAGGTCCACCTTTCTTGGGCTGCAAGGTACTGGATACGAAAAGGGTGATTCATTTGGGTCTTATAGTATTGGTTACAATCAGTCCAATGATTTGTCTTCAGTACCGAGTTGGCATGATAACCAAAGAAACTATCTTTTGGAGCAGAGAATGGAACAGGGTAGGGGATTGGATAATAGGGGGATGCTGCTGCAGGGTGCTTTTACCACTAGGCCATACATTGGTAACCCTTTTGTTTGTTCCCAGCAATGTGGAATTGATGGTAATGGACGAAGAGCTGCCATTGATTCATTGAGTTCTCCTGGGTTCTTGCACAGTAAGATTCCTCTTGAGGAGAATGTAATGGAGGATCATAGTGTTATCATTCAAGGAAGAGGTTTGAAATATGATATCGACAATAAGGGCTTTGATTCGTTCAAATGTTGTAAGAAAAAGACTCTCAAGGAGTTTGGCTTGCAAAATCTGCAAGAGAAAAACTCTAAACTTGATAAAAGACATGGAGAAAATGTGACACTGATGCCAAGTCCATATTCCTTAGTTGAGTTTCAAGGATGTATATATTACATGGCTAAGGACCAGAAAGGTTGTCGCTTCCTACAAAGGATATTTGATGAAGGAAGCTGCTTGGATGTTCAAATTATATTCACTGAGGTTATTGATAACATTGTTGAACTAATGATGGATCCCTTCGGAAACTACCTTGTCCAAAAGTTGCTAGATGTGTGTAACGAAGACCAAAGGCTGCAGATTATTCTCACTGTGACCAAAGAAACCGGACTGCTAGTGAGGATTTCCTTGAACACATATGGGTATTTGCTTCATTTATCATTCATTTTCTTTTCTTTTTAATGATATTGTTTGTCAATATATATATATGTTGCTAAGGGGATTCACTGTGCTATATTTCAGTACACGTGTGGTACAGAAGTTGATTGAGACTCTCAAATCCAGACAACAGATTTCTCTTATCAAATCTGCTCTTAAACCTGGAATTCTTGATCTCATCAAGGATCTTAATGGGAATCATGTGTTGCAGCGCTGCTTGCAATGTCTTAACAATGAAGATAATAAGGTATAAAGATGAGGGGTAAATTAACTTTTGAGGTTTAATATTTGTTCTCGTAAATTATCCTAATCATGCACATTTCTAAGTTCCTTTTGTTTTGGGCTAATTGTTACTTAGAATCATATTTTATCTCTAAAATGAATCACTTTTCATGTGTGGTTCACTACTATTTGTTTAATATGTTGTGAAGGTCATGTTATGATACCATCATGAGTTTTCTTTTTGACGATGACTTATATTTTAAGTCTCAAAATGCACATTTTACATTGTTTAGTAACAGTTTATGCAACATGAATCTTTTGCATTGTATTAAATGATTTTTACTCATCCAACTTTCTTTGTTTCAGTAGCATGTTGTAGGTTCATTAATTAATAAATCAACAGGAACTGTATTAAAGAATCTGGCCTTCAACTACAGTCTCATTTCATCATGCTAACCTACTGCTTGGTCTATCTCTAGTTAATTATTTGAACATATGTCTTGTTCCCATGTATTTCATCTTGACAAAGGGTACTCAATTCTTCCAAAGAAAATTGTATGGCTATTTTAGGGGTCTTTATTCTATGGCCTATTACCTATGCACTTAATTTTGTCTCTGATGCCATTTGGAGGCATACCTTGGTTTTGATTCAATACAAAGTTTGAAGGTTAGAGATCACATCGATGTTCTGTTTGAACATGTAGCTCCTCTTCGTCGGTTTAGGGTATTCTTTGTATGTATACTCTTAGTATATTTTAACTCATTGTTTGTAGGAGTGTGTTGTAAACAGGCAAAAGCCTTTCTTCTACAGGCTTAATTATGGCTATTTGGTTATTTGCATATTGCCGATGCATGACAGTCAACTGACATGTGTCCAAGGAGCCTGTTAGAAGGAATCTGTTCAATCTTTTCAAATATTTATAAATGCGAATATTCTTTCCATGGGATGAACCAACATGTTACAGGTTATAATAGCAAGTGAGATAGATATTAAATAAAACACTTGAAGAGTTCTTAGTCCATTGGAAGAAACTCTTGTACCTTGCAACTTCTTATGATTGATCAAGCACTCCTGTGTTGAGTTGTACACTTACAGAATTTTGTCCAAATTCATCATGAAGTATGCTTCGTTTCATACCGTAGTTGGCAGGCTTGGTGCATTTCTGTTTTAAGAATTCTATCTCTACTTCGATTTTATGCATTTTCGTATGACCTAACATTTTATATTTTTACTAAATTTTGATTCTTAAACTTTTTTGGTTGATGCAGATTATTTTTGATGCTGCTGCAAAATTTTGCGTAGATATCGCCACTCATCGCCATGGCTGCTGTGTGTTGCAACGTTGCATTGCTCATTCCAATGGACCACATCGAGATAAGCTAATCACTCAAATTTCCAGAAATGGACTTCTTCTTGCTCAGGATCCTTTCGGGTAATAAGTGAAGCTCTGATTGTTTATTTCTTTGCTTCCTAGTTTTCTGACAAATTAGGTTTCCATTGCTGGTTCTGACTACTTGAGTAAACTTGGATCCAGCTTAATTAAAGAAGCAACCCACTTACATATTTATGTGGTTAGCTTGCTAATGAATTGTATCATCATGTAAAATTCATGATAGGATAACAATCTTAATTCATAGAATAGGGTGATGACTGGCATCTTCCATTAGAGTTGAACGGATGCATCCTTAGGGATTGTCTACGGCCAATAGATCAGGTTTTTGAGAGTCATTAATCGTAGCCATTTCTCTTTTGGTATTTAATTCTTCAGCCACTTCTGTTCCTTCTACCAAATGTCAAATGAGTATGGTATGTACTCATTGGTATTGAGAATCCATGACAAGCTAGCATCTTGATCTCAATGTGGTGCCAGACAAGCTTTCATGTGTCAAAAACCTGCTGGTAAGTACATAACATTTGCATCATATTTATCTAATATTGATGGGTATTTTACATCTAGAATGCTAACATGCTTATTAGTTATAATTAGTTGGCTATGAATCGAAATGCTGTCTGTGCTTTCTGGTTCAGCTTTTGTGTCATTAGCTGCAATATATGTTTTGGATTTTTTATTTTCTACAATTAGATTCTTCATAGCTTTAATTGTCTTTCTTGTTGGCATATCAGAGTACCTAAAAGGAAAAAAAAGGCCCTGTAACAACTTTCCTACATTAGAAATAGACTCATCCTTTGAACCATATATAATCATGAATGACAAGGATTTCATCAAGAAAATGGCGCTCTCTCTCTCATTTGTAGTCTTCTTTTGTTGTCTGAAACAGGAACTATGTTGTTCAGTACATTATAGAGCTGAAGGTCAACTCTGGAAACTTACTATATCAGTTCAAAGGGCACTATGTTCATCTCTCAATGCAAAAATTTAGCAGCCATGTGGTTGAAAAATGCCTCAAGCATTTTGCAGAGAGTAGGTCTCAGATCATCCGTGAGTTAACCTCTGTTGTTCACTTTGAACAATTATTGCAAGACCCATTTGCCAACTATGTAATTCAATCTGCTTTAGTAGTAACCAAGGTAAGGGAACAACTTGTCATTTCTTCTGCCATTTTTTATGCTTTGATTCATAACTAGTTCAAATCCGCATGAAACCTCCCATAGGAATTCTCTTCATCACATAATCAATTTTGTCTTGAGTAGGGTCCTCTACATGCTTCTCTAGTCGATGCGGTTCGACCACACACGATCCTTCGTACCAGCCCGTATTGCAAGAGAATTTTCTCAAGGAACCTCCTCAAGAAGTGATCGAAGTCACTTTGCCAAAGTGTTGTTGTTCGTCCAAAGTTTGCTAGCTTGTTCAGTACAAAATAAGTAAATGTCCTGGGATTACTAGATAGAGAATGTAACATGAAGCTACTGGTGCTGAAGTCTTTGATGAGAAGGCTTACAGCCTCAGATCAGCGGATCATCAGCTTTGGAAAGAGTCCTAAGGATGTAGAAGAAAAATTTTGCTTCTAGTTGTTTATTATGTAGTTGCAACTTGTATTATTCTGTTGTCTTGTTGTTGTCTTGTCGAGCCAAACTTTGGATGTATGATATTTTTATCACGTTCAAGGACTTCAATTTCTGCTTAGGAATGTTGCAAATCTTATGCCCCAATTTCCCTTTTTCTCACTTGGAATTTGAAAAATAATTGAACATCATGTCAAGTTCTTCAGAAAAATAAGTGAACTTTGCTAAAAACAGAAGTTAATTGTCTAAATCATAATTAAAATAGAGGGCATAAAAGTTTGAAAATATAAGGGTCAGGTAACACCTTTTTATTCCTTAGAATAGAACGTATGATGAACTGTTACAGACAGATCTGAACCAACTCCTATTGCACTACAAATTCTCAAGGAAAAGGTAATTAAGGGTATAAAAATGCTAACCCATTAACCCATGATAACTACACAAAAGCTAAACAAACAACATTAGAGCAAATACCAAACGTTTCTAAGGTGGTATCTTAGATGAAGATCAAAGAGTCATAGATGGGACTAGATGTGGTTGAACAACAGCTGAGAAACAGTGTGCATGGTTGGCCTCGATTTTGAATTGATATTTAAACACGAAACAGCCAACTTCAGGATGAATATGAGTTTGTTCACAACTTCCGGCAGTGGAGGTGCAAGCCTTTGATCCAACACATTGTTTAGTGGAATGCTTTCAGCAGTGAAAATTGATAGACTAGAGAGAAATTCACCCGGATATGCCCTGACTATCAATTCCAATGCCAGCACACCAAAACTATACACATCACATTTTTCAGTAACTTGCATGGTGTAGGAAAGCTCTGCAAAGAAAAAGAAATAATAGTTGATAACAAATATTATCCTCTATGCTATGTCATCTACGGAAGTAAAATGAAAAATCACCTGGTGCAATGTATCCGTATGTTCCAGCAATATTACTCCAATTGGATGAGTCTGGATTGAGAAGCTTAGCATGCCAAAGTCTGAAAGGTGAGCTTCATACTCCAAACCAAGCAGAATGTTGTTGCTTGTTATATCTCGATGAACAATGGGTGGTGAACAGTCATGGTGCAAATAGGAGAGGGCATGAACAACACCTTTGACAATGTTCACTCTCTCATTCCAGTCCAATTTCTTACATTCTTCATCATTGCAGAGAACAGAAGCCAAGCTACCCCTTTCAAGGTACTTGTATACTAAGAAGGAACGACCCGCAGAGGAACAAAAACCGTAGAACTTCACAATATTTTTGTCTTGGTTCTACTAATGCCCTTACCCCATTCAGGAACTGTCTTTGATCTGCCATTTCACCGGTATGCATTGGATGGAATTTCTTCACAGCTACAACTTCACCAGATGACAGCCCTGCTTTGTACACGTTTCCATATCCTCCCTTCCCAATGCAATATTGAGCATGAAAATCTTTGGTGGCTCTAATGATCTCTTCATACAATATTCTTCCACTAAGGGAAGTGACAGAGAAAAATATTTTATCACTTGCATTGCTTCGTCTTTCTTCATCTGTATCTTTCTTCCTCTTCTTGAAGGCAAACAACAAAGCAATTGATGAAATCGAGAGACCAGAAACCAATAAAAGAGGGAACATAACTATGAAAAGGGTTTTGTTGTTGTTGTGACCCTTCTTAGAAAAAAGGTGTGCAAGGCGGTAACCCACTAGCATTGCCACATAATGCTTTGTTCCCTCTCAATTCTTGTACTGAAGCATTTAGAAATGCTTGACAGTTGGGAATGTGACCCTGGAGCTCATTGTATGAAATGTCAACAGTGTACAAGCCCTGGAGATGCTTAAAAGAGGCTGGGATTTCACCAGAGAGATTATTGTGAGAAAGGTTTAGTGTCTCCAAGCTCTGCAAACTTTGAAGTTCCCCTGGAATCTTCCCTGAAAGCATGTTGTGACTCAAATCTAGATGAAACAGCCTAGTTAACTTGCCTACTTGAATTGGAATATTTTGGCTAAACTGATTGATGCTCAAATTCAAGTAGAATGACATGGACAGATTCCCTATAGTTTCAGGGATGGACTTGCTCAATTGGTTTGCAGACAAGTCTAGATACAAAAGCTTGGACATAAGTCCTAGTTCCAGGGGTATTGCACCACTGAGATTGTTCCTTGCAATAGATAGGCTCTCTAAACTTTTGCACAACCCCCAATTGGAAGACACTTCACCATAAAATTCATTGTCACTTAATTCAATGAATTTTAGATTTGGGTAAACACCTATATCTTCAGATATATTTCCTCTGAGTCGGTTTCTTTCAAGGTAGACTCTCTTCAAGCTAGTGCAATTTTTCAACCCTTGAGGGATTGGTCCGGTAAGCTGGTTGTCATTTGCTGTGAAGTATTCAAGTGATCCACCACGGCAAATGCCTTGCGGCAAATTTCCTGTCAGATTGTTGTGATCTAGTTCTAACATGGTCAACTTCATCAAGTTTCCAATTTCATTAGGAATGGAACCTGAAAGCCAGTTGTCTCGGAGGAACAGAATTTCCAAGTTGCTCAAATTGCCAAGTGAAGCAGGAATAGAGCCATTGAGTTGGTTTTCACTCAACTCTAGGTCAACAAGAGAATTCAAGTTTCCTATCTCCTCAGGAATTGGACCAGAGAGTTGATTTTCATAGAGGTGGGCAAGTGTAAGAAGTCTCAAGTCACCAAATGAGGTTGGGATCAAGCCAGATAGATTGTTGTGATAAAGGCTTATTTCAGAAAGAGATTCCATATTCCCTAACTCGGAGGGGATGGGACCTGAAAGACTGTTGTTAAACATGTGAAGCACCCTCAGGTTTTTCAAGTTTCCAAATGTGGAAGGGATTGGACCAGTTAGACGGTTGGTGTCCAGGTAAACTTCAACCAAATTCCTAAGGTTTCCCAATTCTGGAGGAATGGGACCAGAAAGGGAATTATTATAGAGAAGCAAGGAAACAAGTCGACTTAGTTTACCGAGAGAAGCAGGAATGCAACCATTTAGCTTGTTGCTACACAAGGCAAGGTCAGTGAGAAATTTGAGCTGACCAATTTCTCGAGGAATTGAGCCGTTCAACTGATTTCCAGCAAGGTGGAGGGTCTGAAGATGTACAAGGTGGCTAATTTCAGGTGGGATTTGCCCAGAGAACTGGTTAAAGGATAAATCGAGGTAGGTGAGTTTGGAGAGCTGACTGATTTTAGGTGGGATTATGCCATAAAGTTCATTGGTGCTAAGGTCCAACTCTGCAAGATTAGGCAAAGACAAGAATGGAAATAAATGGAGCGTACCTTTTACACCATAGCCAGTGAGGTTAATCTTTATAACACTGTCAGCATGGTTGCAATGGATTCCAAACCAAGCACAAGGACTTGTTTTGGTATTTGGGTTGTTGGAAGTATTCCAGGAAAGCAAAACAGAATGGTTTTGGCTTTGAAGGCTGGCTTTCCATTTGAGGATTGCCAATGCTTCTGCTGCAGAATCAGAAGCAACATTAAGAGAAGAACATAGTAAAGTAACACAAAAGAGTAAAGGAGCAAGCAAGGTTAAACTCTTCATGATTAACAAATGCTCTGCATGCAAGTAACAACCGTGATATGATGGTTATATATAGGTTAATTGCAGTAGCCTGTACGATCAAACTAACTATTAAGTCTTTCAACCCTCGAATAAAAAAAAACTATAAGTCTTTCACCCATTTTTCACTCCATAGTTTTATGTCTTTGTATTATAATAATTTATGTTGGCCGATTTAGTGTCAAGAAGACAACTGTCATATAAGACTACAAAATGGAGATGTGGAAAAATGGATTCAGTGTAGTAACATAAATCCATCCCACTAAGTCTTCGCATTCTATTAGTTTATGTTATTCCGTTAATTTTGTACTGTACTTTTGATAGACTCTCCCTCTTGACTTGGACATTCAAACAGGCAATAAGCTTTTATCTCCCTATATATAGGTTAATTGCAGTTGCCTGTACGATCAAAATAACTATTAAAAGTCTCTCACCCATGTTTCACGCCAAAGTTGAAGTCTTTGTATTATAGTAATTTATGTTAGCCCCATTCAAGGTCAAGAGACCTTTTCCCCTTTCAGTCTTGACGTATGATACACTGTCCCTTTTGATTCACACAGGCTAAAAGCGTCTCTCTTTCTGTTTTGGGTCCGAAGCAATCGCATTTCAGACAAACTTTCTGCTATTACAGAGTTAAAATTGTCACATGACACTTGAAACAGAAGATGCCGAAAAATGAATACAATGTAGTAACATAAGTCTCACCCATTTCTCAAACCAGTGTCGACTTGTATCTAAGTCTTTGTTAATGGTCGTTGGTATCTTTTATAGTTGGCTTATCATAGACTCTCCATCTTTATTTTGGGCATTCACACAGGCAATACGCTTTTCTCTTTTGTCTCCTTGGGTCCCAAGCAAAAGCATTTCAGAGTTTATACCAACCCTCCTGTAATTTAAACGAGTATAAAATATCATACGAGGCTCGAAGTGGGAGATGTGTACAAATGAATATTTCACTGTTCTAACTATAACTGAAATAAAAATTGATAATGTTTCAATGAATTCAGGGTTCCAAAACAAGAACTAAGATACCAGAACTAAAAATGAAAATTTCTAAGAGGACAAATGACGAACATATTGCGAGCAGAAAACGAAAGAACTCAAATCTTGACCACGCATTAAAAAAAAAAAAAGAAGCACATTCAAGACGGGAAGTCGGAAGAGAAGTGAAGTGATGCGGTTAAAAACAACACTTACCCGAAGATTGAAAGATGATAGTGTATCCAAAATCAAGCCAAAGTTTGACAAACAACTAACAATGTAAGACTGATGATTCCTTGATCATCTCTAACAATACCACCCTGTAAAGCCCTTTCACTTTCAACTCCGTATCTTTATTTAAGTAGTAATGCAGTAAAAAATACATGTAAGCTCCATCTATTATTGGAAATTTGATATCAATCCATCTACATTTTGTAGATGAAGATTACACCTAAATCATTTATAGTTTTTTTTTCCTCTTTTTGGTAAATGAAACTAATCATTAGGTTTTAAGTGTTACGAAAATTCTAGTGTAAGTATCACTAAAAAAAGCTTAGGATTGAGTATAGTGACAAATCAATGTTGGCGAGTTCATGAGTTGATTGATTTAAGACAGGATTGTTACAAAAATTTCATCTAATTTATACCAAGGCCAAACTGTTCAAGCTTGGGCAAAGACAAGAATGGAACTGTAGCTCTAGACATAGCTGCTAAAGGTTAATTCTTGAAATGCAGTTCGGCCTCACAAATGGGTGTCACCATAAGATTGGTTGCTTGTGCGTCCTCATCACAAATTAACGATGTCAGAATAGAGGTATCAAAGTGTGTAAATGAATTATAAATTCAGATATCAATTATATACAAAAAGAAAATACAAATTATATATTTTTGGATAAATTCAAGAGATAAATTACACATTCACCCAAAAATGAATTCAAAGATGTAGGGAGAAAATGAATCATTAACCAAAGCCAAAAGTGATTTTGAAACAAAAGTAAATGATATGTAAGTTAAATTTTATAATTTGAGCAAAAGAAAATGAATTTGCATACTTCAATTTCTAACTTTCTGGGCATCAAAAGCTTAATGACATACTTGAGACACAATTTTTTTTTTTTTTGACAAAGATGAATTATGTTTTAAGGGGGTGTTTGAAAAGTTATTTAATAATTGTATTAGAGTATAATTGTTTGTAATTGCACAGTTTTGTCATATTTGGGTAATCGCTATAATTTGTGAGTCCTACTTAATTGAGTATCATTGGAGTACTCTAATCGAGTTTTCTAATTTTTAAGGGTGAAAATTAGAGTAATTATATAACTTATAAATAATTACACTTAGTCCAATTATCTTATGGCTTTCCGAATATGCTGATATATGATTTAAGCTTAAAAGTCTTTTTTTTACAATAATAATGTTTCAATTTTAGGACATATTTTATTTTTAAAATATAGTAATATGCTAATTTACTATGTTGTTTAAATGATTTGAAATTTTTATTGATGAGAAATAATTAACCAACTAAATGATTGACTAAATTGCATAATATTTATTATGAATTGATTATATTAAAATTAACAAAATTACATTGTTACTTATTTATATTAGGTTAATGACCAATTAACAAGGAGTATATGTCTAATGTTATAGAGAAAGAACCCGACAAATTTGGAATGGTAGAGTAATTAGACAAATTTACAGGATATTTATTTTCTTTGTTAATTTTATTAGTATTATTGATAATTTTTATTGTATTTAATATTTTTTAGAATTTATAATTATGTAGTTGTGTAATTGCAATATCTACTACTAAAGATGACATAAGGAATTACAATATAATTACACTCTACCAATTAGACACGATTAGGATATTAAAATTCCTTGCAATTACTTTAGTATTTACACTTTCATCCAATCACGTTATAGTGTCCAAACGGCTTAAAGATTTTTAAAAAAGAAAACACAATTCAAAAACTTCTTTATCAATCAAAGCTATATTTATGATCCCTCACTTTCTTGTACCAATTGTCACAAACTAGATAATGAGAGGCAACTTTGTCCCTTAAGGATTATCACTTAAAGTGGTAAACTCACTAAGAGTGTATGGATTTTACATGTTGGGATATGATAGACAAATTTATCCCCTTGAGGATTGTCACTTGATGGGTTAAATTCACTAGGAGTGTATGGATTTCAAAGGAAATGAGCACTACTCAAAATATTAAAGTGAAATCCAGAAAGAACAAAATTTGTTGATAGTAGTTTCAAAGGATCTAAGAAAATTTGGGGATCAAAATTAAGATTCGACTTTGTGTTTGTAAGAGGCTGAGAGATTAACATGTCAAAGAAGGCATCATGTTACCTCGAGTGTATGCTTAAGGGACATGACAAAAGATGAGCTATTTCATGGAATTGATGCCGAAGGATGGAAGAGATGTAACATTTGGTGACAACTCCGAGAATATTAAAAACATTGGTTCTATTAGTAAAAATACTTTCACTCATACTGAAAATGTGTTTTTTTGTTAAATGTCTCAAGGAAAATATCCTTAAAACCCCATTCTAAAGTTGTAAATATAGTTTAATGGGATGATTTTTGTAGGTCATAGGTTACGTAATATGTGTGGTGCATCTAGATGTTTTACTTTCTTTTCATTCTTGTTTTATGACAAATAGTGAAGAGGCATATTGGTTATGGCATAGAAAATTAGAACATGTTAGCATGAATGTGTTGGGATCTAGTGTCTTTAGTGCAGTATTTTTGACTAGGTACTGGTAATTTTTTGAACATATTAATGGTTTGAATAAATATGCATCAATATTATTAATATCTTTTGTATATTCTCTTCAATGATTTTTGCACACAAAGTAAAATAAAAGTAAATATTAGTTTACTGATTATCTAACGTTTAATTAATATTAAGCGACATTGTGTGGTAGGATCGTAATGGGGAAAGATAGCTTATATTAGTAGATGATCTACACATATCATTAGTCTAGCTAATTGGAATTGAGCAAATCAATTAAAAGACTAATATAAAATTTATCAAGTCCAATTGATGAGAT
The DNA here is from genome assembly GCF_025698485.1 of Gossypium arboreum. Classification (NCBI taxonomy): domain Eukaryota; kingdom Viridiplantae; phylum Streptophyta; class Magnoliopsida; order Malvales; family Malvaceae; genus Gossypium; species Gossypium arboreum. Next base: position 138,530,499 of record NC_069075.1, read on the forward strand.
ACATTGCCTTGGATATCGAAGCGAATTAAATCCAAAAGATAGATATATGGATGTGACTGATTGGATTGACAATAGATCAGATAAGACCCAAGTAAAATAAATCTTAGATCCGTCTATGAGTCTATTCACTTGTGGCTTTTATAGTGTGGCATACCTTAATCTTGAGTGGATGATGAACTATGTATGCATGACTCATATAATTTTATGTAAGTGAAAGTTTGAGTTCAAATAGGTAAGGAACTGAAAGTTGATGCATTGAGTATACAACTTCTGCAGTATGTAGCATCATTTCACAACAGTAGAATTCATATCCCAATTAAATTGTAAATGATATGCTCTCGTTGACATTACATGATAGATGAAAAGTAGTGCGGTTATGAGTTATTTGTATTTGTGATAAATAATTTAATTACTATTTGTTAGTAATTGACTTTTCATAAAAAAAGATGTAATACTTACTATGAGATAAAATATATGATCATATTGGGAGAACTGATTTATCCCCAAGAGATTAAGAATATCCTATAAGTTTAACACACTTATAATAAAGTCATTGGACGAGCACTCAATGAGTGACTTTCGTAATGATATATAATACGGGAGAGCTTAATCATGATACTTTAGTGGAATGACTTCTTCACTGAATAATGTTATAATTAATATGAGAAAAATTAGAACTTAATTACAAATTATTTGATCCTAATTATATATGTTCAATTGGTCACTCTCTAGCTCGAGATAACTATAAACGAATTGCATACAGAACCAATAATATGGAATGAATGAAAATGACGAAGTAATAAAAACAGATCACATGTATCACTATTCACGGTGAATGCATTTTTTTGCTAAGTACAAAAATGACATAGGAATTAATTTGATTTCTTCAAGTTATTATTTATTTAATTACAATTAAATTAATAGAGTCTCAAGTATGGATTAAATTAACTAGTCACCATAGATTTATTGAATAGAACAATTAAATATATTTTCTAATAAATTATGATATGATAAAATTGAAATGACTTTAGTGGAATTATAATTGAGTTTAGAAAATAAATTAATTGAAAAATTAATTAATTAATATTTTAGAAAATAGATTTTGGGTTGGGTAGATTACGAGTGTTGGATTAAAATGCAAGAAACACATAAAATTAGACCCAATACAAGAAAAATCCAACTTGGCGTTATACCATGTAAGTGGCAGCAAACCCTAGTGTTTTACTAAGGGTGTCGCTAGAGCTGATCATGGGCCGGGCGGCCTGGCTCGTCCCGAAGGCCCGCCCGAAAAATGGGAGGGTTTGGATAAAAATATAGGCCCGAAAAATAGGCTTGGGCAAAAAAAGAGGCCCGTTTAGAAAACGGGCCGGGCCTCGAGTAAGAGTTTTTTGGCCCGAGCCGGCCCAAATTATATATTAATATATTTTTATTTTATTTTAATCATTTTAAAATTTTAATATAAACATTTTTTATTATATTGTCAATTTGTGTATTGTTTTAAGAATTGTTTTAGTATTATTTTTATTTGTTTTAATATTTATTTTTATTTTTTAAATATATTTGATTTATTATATTTTTAAATTTTTTATTTAATAAAATAAGCAAAAAATTAATATGGGCCAGGCCGGGCCGAGCTCTGGCTTAGCAATTTTATTTCGGGCCGGGCTAGGCCCGAGCCTAGTAGATGGGTCTAAAATTTTGTCTGGGCTAGGCCCTAACTCGACCCGGCCCGGCCCATGATCACCTCTAGGTGTCACCACCCCTGTACTATAGTTTTGCTAGAGTATTGTATTTTTATTAAAATATTATTATTTAATTAGACATTATTCAAATAGAACTTTTATACATTTTCTCTAAAAATAAGAGCTACCAGTTAAACAATTTACACACATATCATACAATTTGGTTATTTTGTGAGAAAATAGTGAAAATTTATTTAACAAGAATAAATTTTATTTTCTAGAAAAAAATGTATAGTTACTAGTGAAAGAGAGAAATTAACTTACCTATTGAAAGTTAATTAAAAATTTTCATTTAGAGATTCGATTTGTGTTGCTCAAGCCTACATTCGAGGTAATTCATGGTTCAAGAATAGTGAAGAAGGTAGTTCGGTTGAAAGTTGGGATCGACTTAATCGCCTCATACAAAGCACATGTACTATTTCGGTCAATAAATTTATTGCTATAAATAAAAAAACTGCTCAATTTTTACAAAAAAAGTAAACTTTTGTTGTATCTAAAACAACAATTTTCTTAATCAAATTTTCCAATAGAATGTTATTTCTAAACTTGTTATGAAAGACTTAGTTGTTGGATTGCATAAGCTATCCTTTGAAAATGACAAAATATGTGAAGCTTATGTTAAAGGAAAATATAAGAGAGCTTCATTCAAACTTAAGAATGTACTTTTTGTTAGAAATTGTGCCCTTAGCCCAATTATTCACCGTAATTTACTTGTAATATTTTTAATTATTTTAAACTAATACTGTCGTAACCATTTTTTTTAGAAAACGGGGATCGACTTGATATTGAAAACGAAAATTAAAACGGGAGTCGCCACCAATCTTTTTAGGTGTGATTAGATCACCTTGTAAAAGTGGTTATTTTTAATAAATGGTTTGATTTATTTAAACAACGATTTTAGTCTACGCAAATCAAGAAAATAGGTTCGGGAGTCGGTTACCCACGAGGAAGGATTAGCACCCTCGTAACGCCCAAAAATTGGTACCTAGTTGATTAATTAGTGTCTTAGTGTCGAAAATTGAAAACTTGAAAGACTTTGAAATATGATCTCTCTTTAAAAATGCTCAGATGTTAAAGACCTTCTCGTCTCAAAATATAAAATGTCGCATCCAATAAGTTAGGACACGACATCTTGAATTTTCGAGAACAAGCTTGCCTTTTATGAAATTTGTGGATTTTAATTTATAAAAAGGGTATTCGATTATTTAGAATAAACGAGAGAAATCGAAACCCAGTAAGTTAGGGCACGTTTTCTTGAATTCTCAAACACCGAATGTTGCCTTTATTTAAAACAAATTCTTATTTCGAGGTGACAAGATATCATACCCGGTAAGTTAGGGCACAACACTTCGTGTCTCCGAGAATAAGCATTTTTTAACTCATACTGATTAAAAAGAATATTCCGTTATTTAGGTAAGATGAGAAGAAGTCGAAACCCAGTAAGTTAGGGCACGATTGTTTCGAATTACCAAATACGGAATATTACTTTTATGAAAGAAATTTTTTTAATGTATTGATTAAGAATATAGCGTAATTTATAGTAAAACACGAAAGCAGATTATGGTGCTAATACGCAATAATAAGTGCGACAGTGTTAATAACAATGATATGAGCAATTATAAGAAGATAAAAGCAAGGTTTAGTAATATAAACAAATACATGAAGAAAATGCAATGGTCGAATGCATAAGTAAATAAAATAGAAATAAATAGAACATGGTAAAATGGAGTGACAATGATAACTAATGATAATAATAATAACATGAATAATAATAGTATAATGTAAATATGAAGTAATGGGGAACATATATATGTAAAAAGCGTAGTACTAGACTAAAAATAATATTTATTGAAAACAGTGATATATATACAATAGTAACTAATAAAACAATACATAAATACATACATGCAAGTATTGAAATATATACATTATAATAGAAATAATAATAAAAATATACGTGGTATTAAAATATATGTACATGATATAGTTTTAAGAATATACACAACATGCATGGTATTAAAAAACATAATACATACATATAAGTATTGATAAAAAAATGCTAATACTAATAATGGTCATAGTAATTACAATAAGGATGATAATAATAATATTAAAGTAAAGTAAACAAAAGTAATCCCGTATATCAATATATATATATACACATGTAATGAAAATACACACTACTATATAATAATAATAATAATGATAATAATTATAATAATAATATAGAAATACAAAGAGCAAATATAATAAAAATATTAAATAATGAAAAGCAATGCCATATATAAATATATATATATATATATATACGTGTATGTACATAAAAATATACACTAATATATAATAATAATAGTAATAATAATAATATTAAAAGCTATTAATAATACTATATAATATAATATATATATATATATATAAGCATCAAATAAAATAATAATAATAGAACACTAATAAAAACATAATAATAACAGTAATAAATGTAATAGCATGACTAATATTAAAATTAAAATAGAATAATAAAAAAGGTAAAGAAAAGGGACGAAATTGAATTGAAAATAGAACTTTTGGGACAAATCTGAAATACATAAAAGAAGAGGGGATTAAATCGCATGCGCAATCAACCAGGAGGGACTAAAATGAGGAATAACCCCTTGTCTCAAAACTCGCAGCTTCAAAAGGACCAAATTGGAGAAGAAATAAAAATTCTGAGCATAAATTAAAAGCCAAGAGAATGAAATTTAAAAGCAGAAGAATGCGGAAGGGCCGATCGCGCAATTAGACCATCAAAAGAAAACACGCGGATCCTCGGGCGTCGGGTGGGTCACACTGTGGTCAAACAAAACACGCTTTTGGCGTTCGAGACCCAGTGCACAAAAGCGGTCTTTGTTTTACCTGTTATAAAAGTCAAGTTTTTTTTTTTAAAATTTCATTTTCCTCATTCTTTTCCAGAAAAAGCTAAAAACTCTCCCCCAAATCCTCTCAAGCTTCTCCTCTCCGGTGGAGCCTCAGTTGCCGGACCACCTCCGTCGTGCGGTGGCCGGAATCCCAAAAGGTGTATTTTTCTCCCTTTTTTTATTTTTTTTTATGTTTTTAATATATATATATATGTAAGTGAGAAGAAAAAAATGGCTCCGAAAACAAAATGAAAGTAAAGTAAAAATCACCTTAGATCTTGGTATTTTCGGTTCTCCGATTTCTGATATTGGGCTATTTCTTGCTTTTTGATGTTACTAGGGTCTCTATTTTTTGCTTGTATGTTTGAAATCTAATATTGTTTTTATTTCACAAGTGCCGATCTTACAAATGGTAATGGATTCAGCCTTTTATAGGCGTTTTTTCTACAACTTGCTCTTTTTGACTAATCTGTCTCTTCTTCTTTTATTGTTGCAGGCAAACGGTGGTGGAGCAGAGGCCACTTGCAGGCGTCGGTGGTGGATGGGTGGGGAGCATGTGCTGACGGCTAGGGTTTTAGGTTTTCCTTTATTTTTCTTTAATGTATTAGGCTAGGTTATTTGGGTTTTGGGTAGGTTTAAGTTGGTTTGGGTTGTGGCTTAGTGGTTTAGGGGTTTTGGGCCCAAAATTGGGCTTGTACAAATACAATTTTCACATCACTATTTAATATTTTTTATATTTTATTCTCAATAATTTTTGCATGAAAAATAAGATGAAAAAGCAAATATTTGATCACTGATTATCTAAGGTTTAATTAATATTAATTTACATTATAAAAATTTATTATAATACAAAAGAAACTTATATTATTAGTTCATCTAAATGATGAGTAGCCATCAGAAAGAGGAAATGACTAATATTAGTATTATTATGTCCTCTATAATGCTAATTGGAGAACTTGGCTATCAGAACTAGATTGACTTTTGGAAATAATGACATAGATTACAAAACATTGAACAAAACTTGAATTGAATTATTTCTAAATCCGTCTATGGATTAATTCAATTGTGACATTTATAATGAAATTTACTTAAATTTTGAGTAAGAGATTAATAATATTCAATAAAATAAGACGTTTAATAAAATAAGTTATATCTCTTAAAGGGAGACTCTCTCGAAAAAGAGCAAGACTATGAACTGGCATGGGAAAAGATGATATCATTAAATATGTTATTGATTTGTTGATAACTGCCTTTGCTGACCAGTTGTACTATGCATACTTGAAGCTAATTGTGGGTGTGTTTGATTTTGTTCTCAAACCTTATTACGTTATTGGATATTTATGCACTTTGCTGGATTGGTATAAAGAAGATCGTAGGGGGAGAAGAAGTTTCTTTGACATTTTTATCAAAAAAGGGAGATTATGACGACAGTAAATTGTAACGACCTTTAATTTTATCGACACCAATAATTCAATTTTAGACAAGTTACTAGAAATTAGTATAGAACATTTATGTGTGAATTACGAAATTGAAAAATTAGATATTTAGCGGAATTAACTTGAATCAATTGATAATTATAGTATATAGACTAAATTGAAAAGTGGTTTTAATTGGGGAATTAAAAATATATATTTAAGTGGCCTGCGTATAATTCTGTCAAGGACTTTAGGAGTAATAAAATCATTGTTAATTCATGTTAATATTTAAGTAAAAATCAAATCAATCATTTTCCACTAACTAATATTATGGGTCGATTAACCATGGATTTGTGAAATAATTATGTCAAGCGTTATGCTAATTATGCATATAAATATGAAAGTAATCGGATGAAACAGAAAATTCAATTCTCTTCTTCCTTAATCGGCTGAGACAAACAAACAAAAGAAAGAAGAATACTTCATCAAGCCAACATTGCTGCACCATGCATCAAGCATTAGCGAGTTCTTTTCTTTGAATTTCAATAGGATTTTTGTTAATAGGGAATAATTGTTAAGAACCCATTAGTTAATCTAGTGAATAATTAGTGAGCTTTTATATGGTTTTCCATTGATGGAAAAACTTAAGAATATTTGAAGTTAAAAGATTTAATTTCATGCATGTTGATATTAATAAAGATAATAGTAGAATATGTTAAAATTTTAGTAAAAAGTGTAAATTAAACTTGAATCAAAACTTAGAAAATTGATAAATTATATGTTATTAATGACTTAATTGTAAGGGATGAAAACTTGAGGTTTGATAATAAAAAATGGTTGTAGGAAGTTTCTTGTATTATATTTGTTAGTCAAATTTAAATTCGATTAGGTGAATTGTGAGATTCAATTGTTTCGAATATAAGGGCTTGTGAGGATTGAAATGAATTCATGTTTAACCATCATGTTTTTATGTCTGAAATGCATAACTAATAAATTCCTAATATTTGAATTTTTCGTACATAGCTATAGACGACATTGAGACATCGAAAGGCAAAGGGAAAGCCAAAGGCATTAAGAATAGAAAATCTGATTTGTACTCTCATAATTTGAGTTCATTAAATAATTATATAAATATGTTTAACTCGTAAAATGTTCAAAAATGGTAAACTATCAATGAGATGGTATTTTAAAGGTATGTATATACTCGACTATGTGTTTTGCGATCATTTGGTAAATTGATTATATATGTATATGCTTTCTTAATGATATGTGTTCTTTAAAAATGAAATTACTCTATTAACGTTGTCGAATAGAGTCAAGGTATAGTTGGCATGTCATAGGGTCTGTTGCGACGGTTCTTTAATTTCTTGAGGATCGATAACAAATTGTCATCGTCAGCTCAAATTCCTTGAGGGTATGAGAGTATCCTAGTGTAGTTGGCGGGATTGGTGCATTTATGCATGATCAGCACTTCGTTGCATATACTGGTGTGTTGGTGGATTGATCTGAGTATCTGTTTTTAAGTTTGATTATGTTAATTGAGGCTAAAATATGAAATTATATGTCAAACATTTGTATCAGTAAAATTTGATAATAATGGAAATATAATATATGAAATTGATATAGTAAAAATAAATGCAAATACCTTAAGGCGCATCAAGATAAATGTGATTTGTAAGCAAGCGAGAATGTGGATATCAACATGTTGGAATGATAAATGATTATGAATCTTCTAAAGGAATAGTGGTTTATAGGTATATGCACATTAATGTTGATATTGAAATCACTAATGAATAACATATTCAATCTTTTTTTACTTATTTGTTTATTCGGTTTTATTATGTTTACAATTGAGTTCAAATTATGTTAGTATTATTGAGTATATATTATTCAGTGTATAATTATGTTTGTTTTCGGGTACATGTCTCTGACGGAAGTTTTAGTAAACTTAAGTTTAAGCATTTATTTTCTTCAGCTCAACTCGAATCATTTCGTAGCTATTTTGTATATATATAAATGTTTCGAGTCTTATAGTATGTAACTAGGTTGATGGGCTTGTAACTTAAGAAAGCTCAGGTAATTTCGATAGTTTAACTTATTATTATTATTATTAACTATTTATGCTTGATTATATAGGTTTGAATGTGCAAATTAGTTTAGTAAGTATTGATGTGTTGGAAGCTATGATTAATCTCTGAACCTTTAATCTAATAAAATCATACTTATATGTCTTAATAGATGATAAAATAAAACCTAATAATTTTACAAAGTCAATTCACTAAGAAATTTTCTTTCAAATAATTCCATCAAATTGTAGCAATCTAATAAATATTTCTTTAAACAATCAAAACAGGGAATTTATGGCTAGAACTTCAATTTCCACCCTCCATTTTCCCCAAATTTTGTTCTCTTATGTTTTTTTCTCTTATCTTTCTTTTTAATCCACCTATTGCAATTTTATTTTTCATAATAGGCTTTAGTAAAAAAAGAAAAAAAATCCTAAAAAGATAATTAGATTTTATTTTGGGTTGGGTATTACAATTGAAGAAAGCGAGATAGGTTTTCAAAGAACATCCTCATCCATCCTTTGAGTTCTACATTTAAGTTAATTCAAGGTAGGAGTTAATGGAGGCTGGTCAAGTAGATTCAATTAAAAGAAAATCACTCCATGAAATACAAGTGAAGTTGATATAGGTATGGCCCTTTAGAGAAAAAGAATGGGGAAGACATTAAAATTTGAGAGCATTAATAAATGGATTAGCGAATCCTTTAATTGATGTAGGACTAATATGAGGCAATAGGACTTGGATTAATAGCAATGGGAGGGTGTTGAAAGCTTCGAAAGGCTTAGTTCTTTGAAGGACCCAATCAATATTAGAGGGTGAAACCTTTGAAAAGATAATACTAGAATACAATTTATGATAAACTGTTACAGACAAAAATCGGAAACAACTCTTGTTGCACCACCAACAAGCTAGTAGCAATTCTCAAGGAAAAAGGTAATTAAGGGTACAAAAATGCTAATCCATTAACCCATTATAACTACACAAAAGCTAAAGAAACAACATTAGAGTAAATACCAAACGTTTCTAAGGTGGTATCTTAGATGAAGATCAAAGAGTCCTAGATGCGACTAGATGTGGTCAAACACCAGCTGAGAAACCGTGTGCATGGTTGGCCTAGATTTTGGATTGATATTTAAACATGAAACAGCCAGCTTTAGGATGAATACGAGTTTGTTCACAACTTCTGGCGATGGAGGCGAAAGAATTTGATCTAATACATTGTTTAGTGGAATGCTTTCTGCTGTTAAAATTGATAGATTAGAGAGAAATTCACCTGGATATGCCCCGACTATCAATTCCAATGCCAGTACACCAAAACGAAACACATCACATTTTTCAGTAACTTGCATGGTGTAGGAAAGCTCTGCAAAGAAAAAGAAATAATAGTTGACAACAAAGATTATCCTCTATGCTATCTCATCTATGGAAGTAAAATGAAAAATCACCTGGTGCGATGTATCCGTATGTTCCAGCAATATTACTCCAATTGGATGATTCTGGATTGAGAAGCTTAGCAGTGCCAAAGTCTGAAAGGTGAGCTTCATACTCCAAATCAAGCAAAATGTTGTTGCTTGTTATATCTCGATGAACAATGGGCGGTGAACAGTCATGGTGCAAATAGGAGAGGGCATTAACAACACCTTTGACAATATTCACCCTCTTGTTCCAGTCCAATTTCTTAGATTCTTCATTCTTACTGAGAACTGAAGCCAAGCTACCCCTTTCAAGGTACTTGTATACTAAGAAGGAATGACCTGCAGAGGAACAAAAACCATAGAACTTCACGATATTTCTGTGTCTTGTTTCTACTAATGCCCTTACCTCATTTAGGAACTGTCTTTGATCTGCCATTTCACCGGTATGCAACGGATGGAATTTCTTCACAGCTACAACATCTCCTGATGACAGCTCTGCTTTGTATACATTTCCATATCCTCCCTTCCCAATGCAATATTGAGCATCAAAATCTTTGGTGGCTCTAATGATCTCTTCAAACAACTTTCTTCCATTAAAGGGAGTTACAGAGAAAAATATTTCATCACTTGCATTGCTTTGTCTTTCTTCATCTGTATCTTTCTTCCTCTTGAAGGCAAACAACAAAGCAATTGATGAAATCAAGAGACAAGAAACCGATAAAAGAGAGAACATAACTACTAAAAAGGTTTTGTTGTTGTTGTGACCCTTCTTAGAAAAAGGTGTACAAGGCGGTAATCCTCTAGCATTGCCACATAATCCTTTGTTCCCTCCCAATTCTTGTACTGAAGCATTTAGAAATGCTTGGCAGTTGGGGATGGGACCCTGGAGCACATTATATGAAATGTCAACAGTGTGCAAGCCTCTGAGCTTCTCCAAAGAGGCTGGTATTTCACCAGAGAGATTATTGTGAGAAAGGTTTAGTGTCTCCAAGCTCAGCAAACTTTGAAATTCCCCTGGAATCTCCCCTGAAAGCATGTTGTGACTCAAATCTAGATGAACCAGACTAGTTAACTTGCCTACTTGAATTGGAATATTTTGGCTAAACTGATTGATGCTCAAATTCAAGTAGAATGACATGGATGATTCCTATAGTTTCGTGGATGGACTTGCTCAATCGGTTTGAGACAAATCTAGATACAAAAGCTTGGACATAAGTCCTAGTTCGTGGGTACACTACCGTAAAGTTTATTCCCATTCAAATAAAGATAAAGCAAAGATGTCAACTTTGAAATTTTCTTTGGAATCTCCCCAACTAAATGATTTGAAGAAAGATCAAGCACTGTATCGACGTGAGTTTCCAATCTCATTGGTATTGTACCACCGAGATTGTTCCTTGCAATAGATAGGCTCGTAAGCTTCTACACAATCCCCAATTGGAAGACACTTCACCATAAAGTTCATTGTCACTTAATGCAATGAATGTTAGGTTCGAGTAAACACCTAAATCTTCGATATATTTCCTCCGAGTCGGTTTCTTTCAAGGTAGACTCTCTTCAAGCTAGTGCAATTTTTCAACCCTTGAGGATTGGCCCGATAAGTGGTTGTCATTTGTCGTGAAGTATTCAAGTGATCCACCACGGCAAATGCCTTGCGGCAAATTTCTGTCGATTGTTGTGGTCTAGTTCTAACACAATCAACTTCATCAAGTTTCCGATTTCATTAGGAATGGAACCCGAGAGTCGGTTGTCTCGGAGGAACAGAATTTCCAAGTTGCTCAAATTGCCAAGTGAAGCAGGAATAGAGCCATTGAGTTGGTTTTCACTCAACTCTAGGTCAACAAGAGAATTCAAGTTTCCTATCTCCTCGTGAATAGGACCGGAGAGTTGATTTTCATAAAGGTGGGCAAGTGTAAGAAGTCTCAAGTCACCAAATGAGGTTGGGATCAAGCCGGATAGATTGTTGTGATAAAGGCTTATTTCGAAAGAGATTCCATATTCCCTAACTCGGAGGGATGGAACCCGAAAGACTATTGTTAAACATGTTAAGCACGCTCGCTTTTCTCAAGTTTCCAAATGTGGAAGGATGGGACCAGTTAGGCGGTTGGTGTCCTGTAAACTTCAACCAAATTCCTAAGGTTTCCCAATTCGGAGGAATGGGACCGAGAAAGGAATTATTATAGAGAAGCAAGGAAACAAGTCGACTTAGTTTACCGAGAGAAGCATGAATCCAACCATTCACTTATTGCTACACAAGGCAAGGTCGGAGAAATTTGAGTGACCAATTTCTCGAGGAATTGAGCCATTCAACCGATTTCCAGCAAGGTGGAGGTCCGAAGATGTAAAAGGTGGCTAATTTCGGTGGGATTTGCCCGAGAACTCGGTTAAAGGATAAATCGAGGTAGGTGAGTTTGGAAAGTGGTGATTTTAGGTGGGATTATTCCATAAAGTTCATTGGTGCTAAGGTCCAACTCTGCAAGATTAGGCAAAGACGAGAATGGAAATGAATGTAGCGTACCTTTTACACCATAGCCAGTGAGGTTAATCTTTGTAACACTGTCAACATGGTTGCAATGGATTCCAAACCAAGCACAAGGACTTGTTTTGGTATTTGGGTTGTTGGAAGTATTCCAGGAAAGCAAAACAGAATGGTTTTGGCTTTGAAGGCTGGCTTTCCATTTGAGGATTGCCAATGCTTCTGCTACAGAATCAGAAGCAACATTAAGAGAAGAACATAGTAAAGTAACACACAAGAGTAAGGAAGCAAGCAAGGTTAAACTCTTCATGATTAACAAATGCTCTGCATGCAAGTAACAGACATAATATGACTGTTATATATAGGTTAATTGCAGTAGCCTGTACGATCAAACTAACTATTAAGTCTTTCAACCCTCAAATAGAAAAACTATAAGACTACAAACAGGAGATATGGAAAAATGGATTCAGTGGAGATGTGGAAAAATGGATTCAGTGACGTAACATAAATCTATCCCTCTAAGTCTTTGCATTCTATTAGTTTATGTTATTCCATTAATTTCCTTGGCAACTTTTATACTGTACTTATGATAGGCTCTCCTCTTGACTTGGACATTCACACAGGCAATAATCTTTTATCTCCCTATATATAGGAACTAACTATTAAAAGTCTCACCCATTTTTCACTCCAAAGTTGAAGTCTTTGTCTTATAGTAATTTATGTTAGCCCCAGTGCCCCATTCAAGGTCAAGAGACCTTTGCCCCTTTCAGTCTTGACGTATGATACACTGTCCCTTTTGATTCACACAGGCTAAAAGCGCCTTTCTGTTTTGGGTCCAAAGCAATCGCATTTCAGACCAACCTTTCTGCTATTACAGAGTTAAAATTGTCATTTGAGACTTGAAACAGAAGATGTGGAAAAATGAATACAAGCATAATAACATAAGTCTCTCACCCATTTCTCAAACCATTGTTGACTTGCATCTAAGTCTTTGTGAATGGTCGTTGGTACTTTTTATACTTGACGTATGATAGACTCTCCCTCTCTATTTGGGCATTGACGTATGATAGACTCTCCCTCTCTATTTGGGCATTCACGCAGGCAATAAGCTTTTCTCTTTTGTCTCTTTTGGGTCCCAAGCTATAGCATTTCAGAGTTTATACCAACCCTTCTGTAATTTAAACAAGTATAAAATATCATACGAGGCTCGAAGAGGGAGATGCGTACAAATGAATATCTCACTGTTCTAACTATATCTGAAACAAAAATTGATTGTGTTTCAATGAATTCAGTGTTCCAAAACAAGAACTGCGATACCAGAACTAAAAATGAAAATTTCTAAGAGGACAAATGGCGAACATATTGCGAGCATAAAAAGAAAGAACTCACGTCATGACCATGTATTGAAAAAAATGAGCACATACAAGAAGTGAAGTCATGCGGTTAAAAAAGACACTATCCCAAAGATTGAAAGATGATAGTGTATCCAAAATCAAGCGAAAGTTTGGCAAACAACTAACAATGTAAGACTGACGATTCATTGATCATTTCTAACAATACCACCTTGTAAAGAAAGCTCTTCCACTTTCAACTCTGTATTTTTATTTAAATAGTAATGCAGTAAAAAACAACTATAACACAGACAAATGGTTGTCGACAGGCATTTGAATCTAGATAACCAACTTGTTGAGATTTGGCCTGCATTGCAACAAAGAACCAGCAGCAAGATTGAAAGCAAGCTGCACTTGAAGCGTAATTGGTGGCGCAGACTAATTCAGTTCATTTTGACTTTTTGTTTCAATGTAACTTTAGTTACTTTGCAACTTGTTGCCAAAGTTAGTAGGATTTGTTTTTGATTTGAAGTTGATGTAGTAGTGATATGTCACTTACTTGTGTTTGTAATTCAATCTTGTATTAGTAGATTAGTGGGAGTAGTTAGCTCATTAGGTAATAGTCATTTTGACTTATAAACTTTGTATTTTAGTTCTCAAAAAAATAGATGATGAATCTTGCTGATTTTATCATCCAAGTGTGTGCTCAAGTTCACTCTCTCTTGCTCTCGGTTTCATTTTTGTTCTTAAGCAAATTTATAGTTGTTTGTATATTGTTGTCTGCTAACTTTGTTCTAACAAATGGTATCAAGAGCCTAAGTCTTTGAGGGCCTTCTCTTGTTGTTTGTTGTTTGAGATTTTAAGCTTAAGAAAGTAGGAAACCAAGTCGTTGAACTTGTTCTTTGTAGGATGAGCTTTACACCTCCTCCACCACTGTTTTCCTTTGGTGAGAACTACCACATTTGGGTGGTAAAATGAAGACTTATCTTCGGCACATGATCGTGGAGTGTAGTGGAGAATGATGCCGAGCCACCTCCCTTGAGAGCCAATCCCACCATTGCTCGGATGAGGCAACATCTTGAGGAGACGCCAAGAAGCCAAAAGCTATGGCTTGTTTGCAAAATGGAGTGTCGACGTGATCTTCACTCGCATTATGGCATGTGACTCACCTAAGCAAGCTTGGGACAAGTTGAAGGAAGAGTTCATGGGGTCCGAGAAGACCAAAGAACAGTTGATCAATTTGAGGAGAGACTTGAGAACCTCAAGATGAAGGAGGTTGAGTCTATCAAGCAATATTCGATCGAATTATGACCACCGCCAATGATGTCATTGCTTGGTGATGATTTTGCTAAAAGCAGGTTGTTGAGAAGGTGATCACTACCCTTCCGAAAGGTTTGAGTCCAAAATCTCCTCATTAGAGGACTCGAGAGACCTTACCACTATTTCTTTGTCCGAGCTTGTGAATTCACTCTATGCCTTGGAGCAGAGGAGGGCCAATAGGCAAGAAGAGCACTGAGGGGCCTTCAAGCAAAGGCCGAGAGAGCTCTAATTCAAGTCGAAGGCAAAAAGCCTTGGCTTGAGAAAAAGGAGAAGTCGAGAAGAGATTCAAGCAGGAGAAGTTACCCACCATGCACTCACTGCAAGAGGACCACACATTCAGAGAAGTTCTGTTGGAGAAGACCAGATGTTCAATGTTGGAAATGCAAACAATTTGGTCATGTTGAGAAGCTTTGCAGGAATAAAGGCAAAGTACCAACACAACAAGATCAGGCACAGGTTGTTGAAGATGTTCCAGCTTAGGAGGAGCATGTCTTCAGTGCATCTTGCCTTACAACCACGAGCAGAGCCAAGTGCAGTTGGCTAGTGGATAGTGGCTGCTCACATCATATGGCAGCTGATGTGAGTCTGTTTAAAGAACTTGATAGGAGTTTCATTTCGAGGATCGGATTGGGAATGGAAACCGATTGAAGCTAGAGGCAAGGAGATGTGTTAATCACTCTAGTTCGGGTAACAAGCTAATTTCGATGTTTTGTATGTGCCCGATATTGATCGAACTTGTTAAGTGTTGGTCGGTTGGTTGAGAAGGGCTACTCATTGATTTTTAAGAATGGTTCTTGTGTCATCAAGGATTTTCTTGGGCAAGAAACTGCCACAGTTCCTATGGCTGACAAATGTTTCATGTTGGATGTTAGCCAACTTGAGAAGAAGGCTTATTCGAGCCAGAGTGAGAGTGCTGGTCTATGGCACAAGAGGCTAGGCCATGTTAACTTCAAGTCACTCGATCTGTTGCATAGACTTGGTTTGGCAAAGGATATGACCAAGGTTGAGCCATTAGAAGGTGTTTGTGATGTATGTCAGCTTGGCAAGCAAGCAAGAAAGCCATTTTCTGTCGATCAAGCCTGGAGAGCTCGAGAGAAGCTTGAGCTAGTGCATTCTGACATTTGTGGCCCGATGAAGACTCCTTCATTGAATGGGAGTAAGTACTTTGTCCTTTTCATTGATGATCTGACTAGATTTTCTTGGATTTTCTTCCCAAATGTAAGTCGATGTGTTTGAAGCATTTTGAAGTTCAAAGCTTTGGTGAAAACCAAGTTGGATGTAGGATCAAAACATTAGGACGGACAATGGGGTGAGTATTTGTCCGAGAGATTCAAGAGGCTATGTGAGCAGTGGGATCCAACATCACCGACCACGCCTACACTCCTCAACAAAATGGAGTGTGTGAGAGGAAGAATAGAACTGTGATGGATATGGCTAGGTGCTTCTTGTTTCAAAGCAAGCTTCCCAACTCTTTTTAATGAGGTGTCAATAGCTCAGTGTACTTGCTCAACAAGCTTCCAACACATCTTGTCAAAGTCAAGACACCCTTCAAGCATGGCATGGACTTAAGCCAACAAAGTGTCTCATTTGAAGATCTTTGGATGTGTGTGCTATGTCCTTGTACTGCTTGAAAGAAGGACTAAGCTCGAGAAGAGGTCATTCCTTGCATATTTGTAGGCTATAGCAGTAACAAGAAAGGTTATAGAGTCTATGATCCTTCAACAAGGAAGATATTGGTGAGTAGAGACATCAGATTTGATGAAGAGAGGACTTAGAACTGGGATGGTTCGAATGCATGTCAGCTTGAAGAAGATTCAGCTGAAGGCAACTTGGAACTAGCTGAAAGTGATCCTATCAGTGGCAATGTTGATGATCTTCCTGTGAGAGGTACTAGATCCATTGCTGATGTCTATCAGAGATGCAATGTGGCCATTGTGGAGCCTTCTAGCTACGAGGAAGCAGCTAGGGACATGAATTGGAAGAAAGCTATGGAGGCAGAATTGGACATGATTCAAAAGAATCAGACTTGGGATTTGGTTAAGAGGCCAGAAAAGAAGAAGGTTATTGGTGTTCGATGGGTCTTTAGAGCAAAGTTCAATGCTGATGGGTCATTAAACAAGCACAAGGCAAGGCTGGTGGTCAAAGGGTATAGTCAGCAGTATGGAATCGATTTTGAAGAAACCTTTGCCCCAGTAGCAAGACTTGACACCATCAAGCTTCGCTTTCTTTACTGCACGAAGCAATGGAGGATCCATCAATTGGATGTTAAGTCACTTTCTTGAATGGTTATCTCAAGGAAGAGATTTATGTTGAGCAACCTGATGGCTTTCAAGTTCAAGGACATGAAGATAAGGTGTATAGGCTTAAGAAAGCCTTGTATGGGCTGAAGCAGGCACCTAGAGCCTGGTATGACAGGATCGATTCTTACCTGTCGAGGCTCGGGTTCGAGAAAAGCTTGAGTGAGCCTACCCTCTTTGTGAAGAAGTTAAAGGAGGAGACATTGCTAATTGTCTCGATTTATGTTGATGACTTGCTAGTGACTGGAAGCAAGGATGTCATTATTGATGAGTTTAAAGCACAGATGCAAGAAGCATTCGACATGACTGACTTGGGAACTATGACTTACTTCCTTGGGATGGAAGTAAACCAATCCGATCTAGGGATTTTCATCAGTCAGCAAGCATTTGCCTTGAAGATTCTAGATAAATTTGGCATGCAAAATTGTAAGCCTGTGAGCACTCCTATGGCTCAAAGTGAGAAGCTGTCAAGCATTAGTGATTATGAAAAGGTTGATGAAAGGGAGTATAGGAGCGTAATTGGCTGTTTACTCTATTTGACAAAGCAACTAGACCAGACTTGATGCATGCAGTCAGTTTATTGGCTAGATTCATGCATTGCTCGAATATGGTGCATTTCAAAGCTGCTAAAAGAGTGTTGAGATACATCAAGGGAACCTTGAGGCTTGGTGTATTGTTTAAGAAAGAAAAACAGTTGAAGTTAGTTGGTTATTCGGATAGTGATTGGGCTGGCTGCATCGATGACATGAGGAGCACGTCGGGGTACTTTTATACCCTTGGCTCAAGTGTGTTCTGTTAGAGTTCGAAGAAGCAACAGACTGTTGCTCAATCAACTGCAGAAGCAGAGTATATAGCAGCAGCAGCAGCAGTAAATCAAGCCATTTGGCTTAGGAAGTTGCTATGTGATCTAAATGAAGAGCAACTTGATGCTACTGAGATCTTGGTTGACAACCAATCGGCAGTTGCAATAGCCAAGAATCCGGTCTTTTATGGAAAGACCAAGCATTTCAAAATCAAGTTCCATTTTATTCGAGAAGCTGAGCAATCCAGAGAAGTTAGCTTAGTGCATTGCTGTTCAAAGGATCAGTTGGCTGACATTTTGACAAAGCCACTTGGTACTGTACGATTTGAAGCTTTAAGGAAATCTATTGGTGTTTGTTGCATACAGTCCAAGGAGGAGTGTTGAGATTTGGCCTGCATTGCAACAAAGAACCAAAGAAGAAGATTGAAAGCAAGTGCACTTGAAGCGTAATTGGTGGCGCACTAATTCAGTTCATTTTGACTTTTTGTTTCAATGTAACTTAGTTTAGTTACTTTGCAACTTGTTGCCAAAGTTAGTAGGATTTGTTTTTGATTTGAAGTTGATGTAGTAGTGATATGTCAGCTTACTTGTGTTTGTAATTCAATCTTGTATTAGTAGATTAGTGGGAGTAGTTAGCTCATTAGGTAATAGTCATTTTGACTTATAAACTTTGTATTTTAGTTCTCAAAAAAAATAGATGATGAATCTGCTGATTTTATCATCCAAGTGTGTGCTCAAGTTCACTCTCTCTTGCTCTCGGTTTCATTTTTGTTCTTAAGCAAATTTATAGTTGTTTGTATATTGTTGCTGCTAACTTTGTTCTAACACAACTGTCTAAATTCATTTTGATGTAAAATTTTTTTTTATTATTTATATTTTTTAATTTTAAAATAATAAAATAAATAACTTGATATTTTATAAAAAATAAAAAAATACATATGAAATTGCTAAAAATGCATATAGAATTAATCTAGATGTGTCCGATTCAAATGTATCCAACAATTTGTCTAGATTCATTTTTTATGTGAAAAAAGTTATACTTTTTTAATATTTCTAATTTATGTATACTACGTGCCATACTAAGAGGTTGTAATATGGCACCATCGAATTAGTTATTAGTGTCACGTTCGCATAAACTAATAATGTTAGTGCGGACGTAACAACATAAGTGCTATAATACAAATTTAAGTATCAAGTAGTTTTAGACAATTTTAGAAGATAAACTATTATTAACCCTATTTTGATGTATACAATTTAAATTTTAAACTTTTTTATTTAATTAATGCTATTTGTAAAATTTAATTTGGATATACAAACTCTATTTTAAATAATAAAATATAATCATTACAAATTCAAGGAAAAAAATTTAAAAGGAAATGATTATATATTTCTCATTAAATATTACATAAAATACTTCGGATTATAAATGAGGGTGAAAAACATTATTTGACTCAAACTCACTTTTCTTTCAAAAGAAAAAAATAAAAATTCCAATTTTATGTTTGGATTTAAGTACTTTTGACTTTAGAATTTTTTTATTTATAGTTACTTTTGATCTCAAAAATATTTTTAAGAATCAATGCTAAATAAAAATCTATATATTATATCGGTTATAAGTTGTGAACATTTACTATAATCAACTTTATTAATATAAGAGGACGTAAGTTTAGACATATTTAAATATGTTTATCTTCCTTTATAAAGAATGAATTAGGAAGAGATTATGGAAATCTATTGCAGAAATAAAATTTTGAATATCAACTTAAAATTCAATTGAATGATAATTTCATACAGTATCTCAAACAATATAAGGGTATATGTATAAAGAGGTGTAATCAATCATGCAACACGTAATGATATTAATTTTTTTTAATTTGGTATTTAAATTTCTTTTATCTAATTTGTTATCAAAATTTGATTTTTTAATTTAGAATTTAAGTTTTTTTTAATTTGGTACCCAAACTTGTCAAATGTATACAAATACTCCAATATACTAACATGAATTTTATTTTTGTATTTTAAATGTTTCATTACTTTTAGTTTAATTTAATATAATGAATTTATTAAAACTATTGTTTTCTTCAATTTTCCTTTCATTAAGCAAATTTTGAACATAAGGAGACTTCAAATAAATGTAACCATTATTGTCATTAAATTTAATGTTTTCTACCACATGTTCATACACTAGATATTTTTGTCACCTTATAAAAAAACTAAAGCCGTTAATGTTCTAAGGTAATTTGTATAGCACCAGACAAATATAAGTGCCAAATTGGACAAAAGAAATGTTTAGATATCAAATTAAGAATATGTACTACAATAAATCCAAAAGACTTAAATACTAAATTAAAAAATTAAATACCAAATGGAACAAATTTTAATACTAAATTAAAAAAATTAAATTCAAATACCAAATATAATATTAAGTATAATTTTACTTGATCTAAATTTTCATTTCACTTGTAAGCAAAATAAGCTCATTGTGTCACTTGTTAATTCTTTACACCCTTATTGGCAAATGGCAATGGTTATAACTCCACCATATCCTTGATTTTTTATTTTTTATTTGTTCCATCTCATTTTGTTGACAGATTAAGTTTTGGGACAACCCCAGCACTCTCCTACCCAATTTAAACTATTGGGACTGAATCCAAAAACTTCATAAAATACAGGGACTAATAGAAAATTTTAGCCGATTATTTTAACCTAAAAGTTTTAACATACCCCATAGGCCTTATTCCCCTACCCTACCCTCGCCTGCCCTCCCCGATCCTCTAATTCCCTTTCCCTTTCCCCTTCACCTTCCCCTTCCCCTTCCCTTAAGTGCCGCTCACCAACTCCGGTGAGATCTGAGGGACAACATCGTGCTTTTTGCTTCTCTTCCTTCTGCAAATTCTGCAACCTCAGTTCCCCCACCCACCCATTCACACATTTACAGAGACGACACCCCCCACCTCGCTCAGTGACCTCCAGTGCCGCTGCCCGTCAGCCTCCCGCTTCCTCTGTCAGTTTCTCAGCTCCAGCCTTCAGTCGGCTCCGTCGCTGTCCCACTGGTTTGCTCGTTATGTATGTACCATACTTCCAATGTACTTGTTTAATATTCTTCGGCTACGAGTTCGTTTCAGTGCTTAATGCTAGAACATCGCTAAATAGATTAGTCGAGTCTATTAAACTGTTGAGTTGGTTAGTTATTGTTAATTCATTGATTCAGATACAGTTACTGTTAGCAGTATTCATTATGTATAGTTCTAATAAAAAACAAATATGTAACTTAAGAGGATGTGATTTAGGTGGTTGATGGTAGGTGTTCCAAACATTGACCTAAATTTTATATAGTTCTAATAAAAAAAAAACAATTAATCAGGTGAAGTCAAGGTGGTATGTAACTTAAGATGGATGTATATATTCTAAATATTTTTGCTTTTAAGCTCTGTCTATAGTCTTTCAACACGATCGGATTATGCTGCATCTTTTTAACTCTAATGTTTAGCATGTTATTGGTTATATGATTTAGTCTAATTTTTATTTTTGGTTTACAATGACTATGGTGAAATCGGATTGTAATATCAAACTACTGGATATGGAGTATTAAAGATTTCAAGCAAATATATTAACTCTACATTTTTGGCTTATAAAGATAAAATAGAAAGCTTTAAAAGTGTACAAACATTTAGTTGAACATTATTACGATTACATATTGTGCCGCCATTATCTTGTATACTATCAAGATAAATTGTTGCTTGCGGTAAAATGTTCTAAAACTGTTTTACTTATTTAAGAGAAAAGATGGAGAAATGGGAAAATAATTATTCAAATAGAAATGAGCATACGTAGTTCAGTTATGGTAGTAAAGATTTCGGTAAAATCATTCAGGATGTTGCTTGCATATGAGCAAAAAAAAGTAATCAAAGTATTTACACGCAATATTTGGAAAAGTCTATGTTCATTACTAATTTTCATGCTCGAGTAAAATTTTTACTCGATTTAGATGCATGTAACAGACAAATGAGAGTTGTTATTGATGAGTTCAAATATTTGATAAACTACATCATCAATTTGTTGTTTGGATCTGTTATTCGAAATTATAAGAATTTCAATATGACGTTTGAATCATTATCTTTTTTTACTCAGCTCGATTTTCAAATCTTGTAAGTTGATATCATCTTTCATATATTTATTTTAAAGTTCGATAATTCAAAAGTTCTATTTCATTAATTTCATAAATTTTTTGTTGACTTATTTGCCTATGTCCAAATGGATAGAAACACGTGAGTCACGAGTTCATATTGGATGCTCCTTTAGTTTGGAGATAAGTTCCGTTTTATTGTAAATCTAGATCATCTCTTGAAGCGTAAAGCAATTAAACAGAAACGGTTTGAAGGTTACCTACATAAGATGTTTTCTATGGGTGAATTAGTTGAGTATTGCTCTAATATTTATCGTCATTACAACGAAAAATAGGAGTAAGATTTCAATATTTTGTGTTATAATATTCTATTTACTTTTGTTATTAATTTTACTTAAATTGTTTATTTTATAGATGGACATCATTAACATAGAGAGTGAGATGAGTAGGGTATTGCCATTTTGTATGTTCAATTATTTGAAGCTTTAATCATATAGTCAAAATCGACTAAAACTAGGTAAGGAATATGTAAAAATTATATAATCATTGCAAATTTGTTTTTGTAATTCGTATTAAATACAGTAAAAGTAATATCAATTTTGTTATATATTCTCAATATTTTACTTTTAGACTCTATTTATATTTTCCAACTATGGTCTTTAAATGTGTTCAGACTATGCTGCATCTTTTCAATTTCAATGTTTAGCATGTTCTTAATTATATGATCTTGTTTAATTTTTATTTTTGGTTTGCAACAACTATAGTGGAATCAGATTGAGATATCAAGGTACAGGATACGTGTACATATTGGAGTGTTGAAGATTTCAATTAAAGAAATTAGCTTTACTTTCTTACCTTATAAAGACAAAGAGGGAGCTTTGGAAACGTACAAATAGCTAGTTGAGCAGTATGACGATCGCATGTTGTGCTGCTATCATATTGTATACCACCAAGATAAATGGTTGCTTGTGGTCGAATGTTTTAAAAACGTTACAACTTATTTTAGAGAAAAAATAAAGTGAGAAAATAGTTATTCAAACTGAAGTAAGCATATGTGCTTCAGTTATATTAGAGAAGATTTTTGTAAGATCTGTTAGAATGTTGTTTGTATATGAATCAAGAAAGTATTTACTCGCTATATTCGAGAAAGTCAATATTCATTACTAATTTTAATGTGTGGGTAAATTTTTTACCCGATTTAGATGCATTTAACAGACAAATGAGAGTTGCTATTAATTATGCCAATCTATAAAAAAAAAAAAACATTTTAAGTAGGAAGTCTTTACACTATATTTGTTCAATTATTTGTTACTTGCCAAAATGCATATAACAATATTCTATTTACTTTTTTACTTAAATTGTTTATTTTATAAATTGGCATCATTAACATCGTTATAAGTTGGGTAGGATAAAAATTTTACCTGCCCATCGAAATTAGTAATGAATATACTTTTTTTTGGATATTGTGTGTAAATACTTTCTTAGTCAATATACAAATAACATCCTGGAAGATCTTAAAGAAATGTTCTTTAATCTAATTGAACCACGTATTCCCAATTTGGTTTAAATAACTATTTTCCTACTTCATCCTTTCTCTAAAATAAGTTAGAACGCTTTTAGAATATTCTACTGGAAGTAACCATTCATCTTGATAGCATACAAGATGATGGTAGCACAATATGTGATCGTCATGATACTCAACTAGTTGTTTGTACGTTTTCAAAGCTTCCTTTTTGTCTTTATAAGGTAAGAAAGTGGAGCTAATTTCTTTACTTAAAATCTTTAACACTTCATAATACGTATGCATATCCTGTATCTTGATATCACAATCCGGTTCTATCATTGCTGTTACACGCCAAAAATAAAAATTAGACTATATCATATAACCGAGAACATGCTAAACATTGGAATTGAAAATATGCAGCATAGTCTGACCAAATTTAAAAACCATAGTTGGAAAAGATAAATAGTGCCTAAAAGCAAAAACACTGAGAATATATAACAAAATTAACAGTACATTTTACAGTTGAATTGTTGTAACAAAAATGAATAAACTATTCATATATTTTCAGAAATAATTTATTCCAAAACAAGTGGGACCCTATATCAAAACATTAAAATAACAGTATGAATTATAAAAACAAATTTACAGTGATCATATAATTTTTATATAATCGGTTTTAGCCAATTTTGCATATCTAATTAAAGCTTCAAATAATTAAACATACAAAAGTGGCAGTTGATATAGGTAATCCTTTAATTGATGTAGGTCTAATATGAGACAATAGGACATGGATTCATAGCAAAGGGAGGGTGTTGAAAGCTTTGAAAGGCTTAGCTCTTTGAACGACCAAATTCATATTAGAGGGTGAAACCTTTGAAAAGATAATACTAGAATATAATTTATGATAAACTGTTACAGACAAATATCAGAAACAACTCTTGTTGCACTACCAACAAGCTAGTATTAATTTTCATGGAAAAGGTAATTACGGGTATAAAAATGCTAATCCATTCACCCATGATTACTACACAAAAGCTAAAAGGAAAAACATTAGAGCAATACCAAACATTTCTAAGGTGGTATCTTAGATGAAGATCAAAGGGACCTACAAGGGACTAGATGTGGTCGAACACGAGCTGAGAAACAGTGTGCATGGTTGGCCTAGATTTTGGATTGTTATCTAAACATGAAACGGCCAACTTCAGGATGAATACGAGTTTGTTCATAACTTCTGGCGGAGGAGGCGAAAGCCTTTGATCCAACACATTGTTTAGTGGAATGCTTTCTGCTGTTACAATTGATAGATTAGAGAGAAATTCACCCGGATATGCCCCAACTATCAATTCCAATGCCAGCACACCAAAACTATACACATCACATTTTTCAGTAACTTGCATGGTGTAGGAAAGCTCTGCAAAGAAAAAGATAAATAGTTGATGACAAATATTATCCTATATGCCATTTCATCTATGGAAGTACAATGAAAATTACCTGGTGCAATGTATCCGTATGTTCCAGCAATATTACTCCAATTGGATGAGTCTGGATTGAGAAGTTTAGCAGTGCCAAAGTCTGAAAGGTGCGCTTCATACTCCAAATCAAGCAAAATGTTGTTGCTTGTTATATCTCGATGAACAATGGGTGGTGAACAGTCGTGGTGCAAATAGGAGAGTGCATTAACAACACCTTTGACAATATTCACCCTCTTGTTCCAGTCCAATTTCTTAGATTCTTCATTCTTACTGAGAACAGAAGCCAAGCTACCTCTTTCAAGGTACTTATATACTAAAAAGGAATGACCTGCAGAGGAGCAAAAACCATAGAACTTGACAATATTTCTGTGTCTTGTTTCTACTAATGCCATAACCTCATTTAGAAACTGTCTTTGATCTGCCATTTCACTGGTATGCAACAGATGGAATTTCTTCACAGCTACAACATCTCCTGATGACAGCTCTGCTTTGTATACGTTTCCATATCCTCCCTTCCCAATGCAATATTGAGCATCAAAATCTTTGGTAGCTCTAATGATCTCTTCAAACAACTTTCTTCCATTAAAGGGAGATAATGAGAAAAATATCTCATCACTTGCATTGCTTTGTCTTCCTTCATCTGCATCTTTCTTCCTCTTCTTGAAGGCAAACAACAAAGCAATTGATGAAATCAAGAGACAAGAAACCGATAGAATAGAGAACATAACTACTAAAAAGGTTTTGTTGTTGTTGTGACCCTTCTTAGAAAAAGGTGTGCAAGGCGGTAATCCTCTAGCATTGCCACATAATCCTTTGTTCCCTCCCAATTCTTGTACTGAAGCATTTAGAAATGCTTGGCAGTTGGGAATGGGACCCTGGAGTTCATTATATGAAATGTCAACAGTGTACAAGCCTCTGAGCTTCTCCAAAGAGGTTGGTATTTCACCAGAGAGATTATTGTGAGAAAGGTTTAGTGCCTCCAAGCTCTGCAAACTTTGAAATTCCACTGGAATCTCCCCTGAAAGCATGTTGTGACTCAAATCTAGTTGAATCAGCCTAGTTAACTTGCCTACATGAATTGGAATTCTTTGGCTAAACTGATTGATGCTCAAATTCAAGTAGAATGACATGGAAAGATTCCCTATAGTTTCAGGGATGGAGTTGCTCAATTGGTTTGCAGACAAGTCTAGATACAAAATCTTGGACATAAGTCCTAGTTCCAGGGGTACACTACCAGAAAGTTGATTCCCATTCAAATCAAGATAAAGCAAAGACGTCAACTTTGAAATTTCCTTAGGAATGACCCCGACTAAATGATTTGAAGAAAGATTAAGCCTTTGTATCTGACGTGAGTTTCCAATCTCAGCTGGTATTATACCACTGAGATTGTTCCTTGCAATAGACAGGCTCTCTAAGCTTTTGCACAATCCCCAATTGGAAGACACTTCACCATAAAATTCATTGTCACTTAAATCAATGAAATTTAGGTTTGGGTAAACGCCTAAATCTTCAGATATATTCCCTCCGAGTCGGTTTCTTTCAAGGCGGAGTCTCTTCAAGCTAGTGCAATTTTTCAACCCATCAGGGATTGGCCCAGTAAGCTGGTTGTTAGCTGCTGTGAAGTTTTCAAGTGATCCACCACGGCAAATGCCTTGCGGCAAATTTCCTGTCAGATTGTTGTGGTCTAGTTCTAACATGGTCAACTTCGTCAAGTTTCCGATTTCATTAGGAATGGAACCTGAGAGTTGGTTGTCTCGGAGATGCAGAATTCCTAAGTTGCTCAAACTGCCAAGTGAAGTAGGAATAGAGCCATTGAGTTGGTTGTCACTCAACTGTAGGTCAACAAGAGAATTCAAGTTTCCTATCTCCTCAGGAATGGGACCAGAGAGTTGATTTCCATAAAGGTGGGCAAGTGTAAGATGTCTCAGGTCACCAAATGAGGTTGGGATCAAGCCAGATAGATTGTTGTGATAAAGGCTTATTTCAGAAAGAGATTCCATATTCCCTAACTCAGAGGGGATGGAACCTGAAAGACTATTGTTAAACATGTTAAGAACGCTCAGTTTTCTTAAGTTTCCAAATGTGGAAGGGATGGGACCAGTTAGACGGTTGGTGTCCAGGTAAACTTCAACCAAATTCCTAAGGTTTCCCAATTCTGGAGGAATGGGTCCAGAAAGGGAATTATCAAAGAGAACTAAGGAAACAAGTCGACTTAGTTTACCGAGAGAAGCAGGAATGGAACCATTTAGCTTGTTGCTACACAAGGCAAGGTCAGTGACAAATTTGAGCTGACCAATTTCTTGTGGAATTGAGCCGTTCAACTGATTTTCACCAAGGTGGAGGGTCTGAAGATGTATAAGGTGGCCAATTTCAGGTGGGATTTGCCCAGCGAATTGGTTAGAGGATAAATCAAGGTAGGTGAGTTTGGAGAGCTGGCTGATTTGAGGTGGGATTATGCCATAAAGTTCATTGGTGCTAAGGTCCAACTCTGCAACATTAGGCAAAGATGAGAATGGAAATGAATGGAGCATACCTTTTACACCATAGCCAGTGAGGTTAATTTTTGTAACACTGTCAGCGTGGTTGCAATGGATTCCAAACCAAGCACAAGGACTTGTTTTGGTATCCGGGTTGTTGGAAATATTCCAGGAAAGCAAAACAGAATGGTTTTGGCTTTGAAGGCTGGCTTTCCATTTGAGGATTGCCAATGCTTCTGCTGCAGAATCAGAAGCAACATTAAGAGAAGAAAATAGTAAAGTAACACACAAGAGTAAGGGAGCAAGCACAGTTAAACTCTTCATCATTAACAAATGTTCTGCATGCAAGTAACAGCCATGATATGACGGTTATATATAGGTTAATTGAAGTAGCCTGTACGATCAAACTAACTATTATGTCTTTCAACCCTCAAATAAAAAAAACTACAAGTCTTTCACCAATTTTTCACTCCAGAGTTTTTAGTCTTTGTATTATAGTAATATACGTTGGCCCACTTAGTGCCAAGAAGACAAATGTCATATAAGACTACAAACTGGAGATGTGGAAAAATGGATTCAGTGTAGTAACATAAATTTATCCCTCTCAAGTCTTTTCATTCTATTAGTTTATGTTATTCCGTTAATTTCGATTGGTAGACTCCTTATGGATTCAGTGTAGGAACTTTTGTTCTGTACTTATGGTAGACTCCTTTTGACTTGGACATTCACACAGGCAATAAGCTTTTATCTCCCTATCTTTTGGGTCCACAGCAATAGCATCTCAGAGTTCAGACCAAACCCTTCTGTACGCAGATTGAAATAGAGCATATGTGAAACTGAATACACTATTCTAACTATAATTGAATCAAAATCTATGTTACTTCCTAGAACCATGTTTTATTTTCAAGATTTTAGCCCCATTTCCTCCTTTGAAGCTGCTGATTTTTTGTTAAAAAAAGAAAGGCAAAATTAATTATGTTTCAAAGAATTCAGTGTTCTTAAAGAGTTCATCTAAATAAGTAACTCAAATAAGGAGAACTAACATAACCAGAACTAAAAGTTATTCTAAGAGGACAAATGACAAACATATTGTGGACACCAAAATCAAGCCGCAACCAACTAACTGCAACAGTGATGAATACCTTCATCATCTCTAACAATCCCACCGTGTAAAAGCCCTTGTACTTTCAACACTGAAATTGATATTTGAGATGTATCCAACAACTTGTTGCAGATGAAGATTATACCTAAAGCAGTCAAAGGCTTTTTCCCCTACTTTTGGTGAATGAAATCATTCATTAGTTTTAAGTGTTTAATCATTTCTTCATGAAACCAATCATTAAGCATCTTGAAATGTATAATTTCATGTGTGATTTTGTTCTGACATCCCATTGACTGAAGAATGAGTTGATTGATTTGGGATAGGATTGTACCAAAGAAGTTCAAACATCATGGAAGGGTTTGGACAAACCCTATAATTTGGGCAAAATAATAACTGCTAAAACTCAAATCCAAGTCCAAATCTTAATCTGGAGAAAAATAAAATACAAAGTTTCGAATTTTAGCAAAATTAAAAGCAACTCATTGAAGGAAAAAAAAAAGTCTGAAATTGTCTACAGGTTAAACAAAAAAGTGAAAAGAACCCAAATGAAGTTCAAAAAGAAGAAAAAGAAAAAGGTAAGATAACGACTCTTGACGCGGAGCGTGTGTAATGTGCTGGGCTAACTGAAGTCTTCTGTTCGCAAGAAGGAGTCAATTTTTCTACAAATAATTATTTAATAAATTGAATAAATGCTGATTAAACCTTATCATAGATGGAGCTACTTGAAAAATTGAAAATGTTAAACAAAAATTTAAACTCAAAAAATGGATTTTGGCAAAAACATAATACTCATCTAGAAAACAAGTCGGCTCTCAAGTAAATTTTTTTGGCTTGAACTTGGCCTGATCCGAACTTGTAAAAAAAAAATTGTTATTTTGTTGTTTTTTTGTCATTGTTTTGTTGTTATTTTACTATTATATTGTTATCATTTTATTGTTATCATTTGGATATTGTATAAGTATTGTTTTATAGTTAATTTTACTATTATATTAGAGATATTTGCTTATTAAATTGCATCTATCTTAATGTTATTTAAATATAAAAGTTTTTTTTAATATATTTGATGTATTATATTTTTTAAAATTTATTTATATATAAAAAAATTAATACAGGTAAGCCAAGTCAGACTCGAGTTTTAGTTTTTTATCCGAGCCATACTTGAAAAAAATTTAGGCATATTTTTCAAGTTGGGCTGAATCTGGGCCTATAAAACAGGACTAGAATTTTATTACAGCCCCACCCATAATCACCTCTATCGCGGATCAAGCCAAACTCAAATTCTTTCAAACTTTTTTGAGTTAGATTTGGATAGAAGTGTAACATTACGCTTTGGATAAAGCCAAGTTTAGACAAATAAAATGATATATTTTATTTAAGCTCAATCCACGAATAAATCTAACTTTTCAAGATTGGAGTGAAATGGTTGAATGAACTTTAATAAAATGCAATAAAAGTTTATGCCTAATGAAATTAAATTTGTTAGTTTGGTATAATATAGATCTTAGTAGAGACTCCAATTGAAATTACTTTTAATAGAAAGGTTTTAAGTTTGTTGAGGCACTTATAAGAGCAACAACATCAAGCAGTTACAACTATGTTGATAACTGCTAAGGTTTCATAATTGATCATATTTGAAGTTAGTAACTTTTTGAAATAATATAGTTGAGCCATGAATTAGTTGATATTATGGACGTGTATTGGTCTATATTTGAAGATTGATCTTATGAAGCAACAAATATTTAAAGATTAGATTAATTCAAATCAAACAAATCGGATCTTCTGTTTCGCGGAGATTGATTTGAATGACTTGAAGACATATCTTAGAGATTTTTGCTTTATCCTAGGCTTTATTAGGAAATTCTTAAATCTTGTTAAAGGGCTAATTTGGAAGGGGTTACGATTGTAATTAATTTGTAAGCTAGCAAGTAAAAAAATGCTTATATACTTGAGACTTCATAGGTTAGTGTTAGAATTAAGTGACCCGAATCCTTATTTAAATAAAATACAGCGGTAAAATAAAATAAAAGTAAAATCCATATAGACCTACATTTCTTTTATTTTATTTTAAAATAAGGTTTTTTAAACCTTATTAAACTCAATCTATTTGATATTGATTAGAATAAGGTGTTTCAATCTTACTACACTCCTATTAGAATATGGTTTTACAAACATATCAATAAACATACTCTACTCCTCTCGTAATCATTTGAATTTGACATAGTAAATTTTCTTCTCCTTTGCTTATGGTTTTTTTCCCGAAAAGGTTTCAACGTAAAAATCTGTGTGTTCTTTGTTTTTCCTTTCTCTTTCCTTTGCAATATATTGTCATTACCGACATTCTATTTTTTTACAAATTCATATCCAAGCTTTTGGGTTGTTCATCTCGATCACGGTAATGGCGTCTTTGAAGTATGAAATTTCACTATTGGGTCGTAACACCAGATTTACGTTGTGGCAGGTTAAGATGCAAGTAGTTCTTACGCAGATGGATCTGGAGGATGCCCTACTAGGGATAGATAAGATGCCTTTGACATTAACGGATGAAGAGAAGAAACGTAAGGATCGAAAGACGTTAACACAATTACATCTACATTTGTCTAACGAATTTTTGCAAGAGTAATAAAAGAGAAGATCGCCGCTACATTATGGAAAAGGCTGGAACAAATATGTATGTCGAAAACTCTAACCAGCAAGTTGCATATGAAACAGCGTCTTTATGCTCATCGTTTGGAGGAAGGTGCGTCTGTGCACGAACACTTAACAATGTTTAAAGAAATTCTTTCAAACTTGGAGGCCATAAAGGTTCAATATGATAAGGAAGATCTAAGGTTGATTCTACTTTGTTCGTTACCCCCATCTTATTCAACGTTTAGAGACACAATCTTATATAGCCGTAAGTCTCTCACAGTTGATGAGGTTTATGATTCTTTGACTTCGTGTGATAAGATGAAGGATTTTGTGGTTAAACTCGACTCTTAGAGAGGCCTCATTGTTCGTAGGAGATAATATCGAAATATTGATGATAATTATGGAAGGACACAAGAACGAAATCTTTGCGGTAAATTTAAAGGTAGACCAAAATCTTTAAACATAGGTAAAACTTGTAACTACTGTAAAAAAAAAAAAGGGCACATTAAATCTGAGTGCTATAAAAAGGGCACATTAAATCTGAGTGCTATAAGTTGCAGAACAAGATCAAAAGGGAGGTTGCGAATCAAAAGGGAAAACAACCAAAAAAATCCAGTGAATATGATGTTGTAGAAGACTATAGCGATGGTGAACTTCTAGTCGCTTCTATCAACAATTCTAAAGTTAGCGATGAGTGGATCCTTAATTCGGGCTGCGCCTTTCACATGAGTCCCAATCGGGATTGGTTTACAACTTACGAAACAGTGTCTGAAGGTGTTGTTTTGATGGGAAATAATACTTCGTGTAAAATTACAGGTGTTGGAACGATTAAAGTTAAGATGTTTGACAAAGTTGTCAGAACACTTAATGGCATGCAAAATTTCCAGAATTAAAGTGAAATTTAATTCTGTTGAGTACTCTTGATTCAAAAAAGTATAGATACACAACTGAAAGTGAGGTTTTAAAGATTTCCAAAGGTTCCCTCGTTGTGATGAAAGGGCAGAGAAAGATTGCCAAGTTATATGTTTTACAGGGTTCTACTGTTATTGGTGATGCAGCTGTCGCTTCCTCTTCCTTGTCAGATGATGATATTACTAAAATTTGGCATATGCGCCTACGACATATGAGTGAGCATGGCATGATAGAATTGAGCAAAATAGGACTTCTTGATGGGTAAGGACTTTGCAAATTAAAGTTCTGTGAGCACTGCATTTTTGGAAAGCAAAAGAGAGTTAAATTCACTAGAAGAATCCATAACACGAAGGGAACATTAGAGTATATTCATTCTGATTTGTGGGGGCCATCTAGAGTGCCTTCGAGAGGTAGAGCTAATTATATGCTAACTTTTATTGATGATTTTTTCAGAAAAAGTTTGGGCGTTCTTCTTGAAGTAGAAAAGCGATGTGTTTTCCGCATTTAAGTTTTGAAAAACTATGACTGAAAAATAGACCAGAAAACCAATAAAACACTTCTGCACAAACAATGGCTTAGAGTTCTATTTTGATGAGTTTAATGAACTATGCAAGTTAGAAGGGACCGTGAGACACTTGACAGTTCGTCATACTCCAAAACAAAACGACGTTGGAGAACGAATGAATAAAATGATCATGGAGAAAGTTTGATGTATGTTGTCGAATGCTAACTTACCGAAGTTGTTTTGGGCCAAAGCAGCCTCTACTGCATGTTTTTTGATCAACCAATCTCCATCCGTTGCCATTGAGAAAAAGACTCCACAAGAGATATGGTCTGGTAATCCTGCTGACTATTTTGATTTAAAGATCTTTGGGTGTCTTGCGTATGCTCATGTTGATAATGGAAAATTGGAACTGAGATCCATTAAATGTGTTTTTCTTGATTATAAAGCTGATGTAAAAAGTTATAAGTTATGGTGTCCTAAAAATAGAAAAGTTGTGATTAGCAGAGATGTTATTTTTGATGAAACTGCTATGCTACCTAACTTATCTCTTAAAGACTCTTCCAATAAAGAAAATCAAGAGCAGGTGGAACATCAGATTAATTCAGAATCTACAACAGAGTCGACTCCTCAATCCAGTACAAAAATTTAGAATAGAGTTGCTTCTTCACCATAATATTCTATTGCCAAAAATAGAACTAGAAGAGAAATTAAACCTCCAAAGAAGTATGCCGAGGTTGATATAGTTACTTATGCTTTAAATGTGGCTGAAGATATAGATACAAACCAAGAACCATCTAATTATTCTGAAACGGTTAGCTATAAAGACTCAGAAAGTTGGATGTTTTCTCTACAAGAGGAGATGGAATCACTACACAAAAATAGAATATGGAATCTTATGAAACTTCCTAAAGGTAAAAAGGCTTTTCGTTGTAAATGGGTGTTTAAAAGGAAATAAGGGCTCTAGGAGTTGAAAAACCCAGATATAAAGCAAGGCTTTTTGCAAAGAGTTACAGTCAAATTCCAGGAGTGGACTTCACAGATGTGTTCTCCCCAGTTGTGAAGTATAGTTCGATTTGAGCTTTGCTTGGTATTGTGGCCATGCATGATTTGGAGTTTGAACAGTTAGATGTAAAAACTGCATTTTTGCATGAAGAACTTGAGGAGGATATTCACATGCAACAACCAGAGGGTTTTACAGTTTCAGAAAAAATAACTATGTTTACTTACTAAAAAAGTCCCTTAACGGTTTGAAACAGTCACCAAGACAGTAGTACAAAAGGTTTGATTCCTTTATAACTTCTCATGATTTCAAAAGAAATAGCTTTGACAGTTATGTCTACTTTAAGAAAAATAGTGATGGTTCTTTTGTGTATTTACTCTTTTATGTTGATGACATGTTGATAGTAGCGAAAGTTAAAAGAAAGATAAAAAAGGTCAAAACCTAACTAAGTAAAGAATTTGAAATGAAAGATTTAGGACGAGCAAAGAAGATACTTGGTATGGAGATTTTCAGAGAAAGAAATCAAGTAAATTGTACCTAAGTCAGAAGGGGTATATTGAGAAAGTTCTTTGTAGGTTCAATATGCAAAGTGCTAAGCTTGTTAGTACTCCTTTAGCAGCCCATTTCAGACTTTCATTGGCTTTGTCTCCACAATCAGATAATGAGATTGAGTACATGTCACGTGTTCCATACTCTAGTGCAGTGGGATCTCTCATGTATGCTATGGCTTGTTCACGTCCAGATTTATCATATGCAGTTAGTGCAGTTAGCAGATACATGGCGAATCTCGGTAAAAAACATTGGAAAACAGTTCAGTGGATTTTAAGATACTTACGAGGTACTACTGATGTTTACTTACAGTTTGGAAAAACTAGAGATGGAGTCATTGGGTATGTTGATGCTGATTTTGCTAGAGACCTTGATAGAAGAAGATCTCTCACAAGTTATATCTTTATAATCGGAGGTTATGAAATCAGTTGGAAAGCCACTTTGCAAAATATAGTCGCTTTGTCTACCACTGAAGCTGAGTGCATGGCGATTACTAAGGCTTGTAAAGAAGCTATTTGGTTGAAGGGACTCTTTAGTGAACTCAATAAAGACCTTCAAATCAATATAGTATTTTGTGACAGTCAGAGTGCCATCTTCCTTACAAAAAATCAAATGTTTTATGAGAGAACAAAACACATTGATATTTGGTATCTTTTTGTTCGTGATATTATTGCTCGTGGTGATATTGTTGTGAGCAAAATTAGTACTCATGAAAATCCTGCAGATATGATGACTAAGTTACTTCTTATAACCAAGTTTGAGCATTGCTTAAACTTGGTTGGTGTTCATTGTTGAAGTTAAACCTTTAAGGGGTTTTATAGAAGAGGTGGAAAACTTGTTCATTGAGAGTTTGCAATGAAGAACTTATTCATTGAGAATTCGTGTTAAGATGAAGATTGTTAGAATTAAGTGACTCGAATCTTTATTTAAATAAAATACAGTGGTAAAATAAAATAAAAGTAAAATCTATATAGAACTACATTTCTTTTATTTTATTTCAGAATAAGGTTTTTTGAACCTTATTAAACTCCATCTATTTGATATTGATTAGAATAAGGTGTTTCAATCTTACTACACCCCTATTAGAATATGGTTTTACAAACCTA
This sequence comes from Gossypium arboreum, assembly GCF_025698485.1. NCBI lineage: Eukaryota > Viridiplantae > Streptophyta > Magnoliopsida > Malvales > Malvaceae > Gossypium > Gossypium arboreum. The sequence goes on from NC_069075.1 coordinate 138,565,635, forward strand.
TAAATAAACATAGTCCCTTCCTCTTGTAATTATTCAAATTCAACATAGTAAATTCTCTTTTCTTTGCGATATATTGTTATTACTAACATTCTATTTTTTTACAGTTAGTACTAAGAGTTTAATATTTAACCTATTCAACTGGAATTACTTTGATAAATGTACTTTTGTAAGTAATAAAATTGAGTCACTTGGTTTTACACATTAGGTAAGGAGAATTTAATATAGAAAGATCTAGATTTTTGGCACAAAAGTAAGGTAGCTACATTTTTTAGTGATAGGACTTAAATCATTTTTTAAACGAGAATAAATATAATGGATTGCCTCTTTGGATAAAGCTTGCAAATGTAGATGATTTCTGAATAGTGTAATCAATTATTTGTATTCTATTCTTCAATTGTTACACCTAGTAGTTATAATTGCTCCATATAACTGCTCAAAATTTTCTTACAAAAATTGATTGTTTTCTTCAATTTTGTATCAAATCTTAACATATTAAGTGGTCTTCCTAATGTTGATTCTTGCTTGCAATGGAAGGATCATTTGTCTCGGTCCCTTATATTGGTAGTTCCAACTATGTATATTGAAAGGCTAGGATGAAAGCCTTTATAAAATCTATAGATGAAAAGGCTTGGTGTAACACTCCTAACCCGTATCCATCGCCGGAACAGAGTTACAGAGCATTACTGTAGTTTACAGATCATATAACAAACATTTCAATCATTTAGAATTCATATCGGTAACCAATCAAATTCAATCATACTATCCTTTATATAAGCCATTAAGGCCCAAAATACAATTTAGAAACAAGTCGGAACTAAACTGGGTACTTAGAAAATTTTTCAAAAAAAATTAAAATTTTTCAAAGGGCAGGGGTCATACACTCGTGTGGTCAGGTCGTCAAGAGACACGTCCGTGTCTCAGGCCGTGTAGGCATTCGAAATAGGGACACACGGCCGTGTCCCAATCGGTGTTCAAATTTGGGAGCTCTCTGACTTAGGTCACACGACCAAGCCACATGCCCATGTGCTAGGCCGTGTAATCATACTGACTTGCATTAAATAGGTGTACGGGTCACATGGCCAAGCCATACGCCTATGTGTTAGGCCGTGTGAATCATTTGAGCATTCTTTTTTGCAATTTAAAATATGCAGGGGATACATGTCCAAACCACACGCTCGTGTGCTAGGCCGTGTGAACAATTTTGAGTATATTGACTTGTGCAAATTCTTAAAATATAGGGGACACATGGCCGTGTTACCTGGCAGTGTGTCACACACGGCTGAGACACATGTCTGTGTCTCTACCCGTGTGGACGAAATAGGCCATTTTTCTAGTCACATTTCTCACCCAAATTCGCCATCAACTAATCAAACATTTTTTAACATTAATATACCATAATAAAGTACCCAAGTCAAACCAAAATTAAACACGCAATAAACATGATAAGGCCACACATATATACATATCAAAATATGTTCAACTCAAGCCATTCTAATGGCTATTTACAACAAGATGCTTATAAGCCAACATTGGCCAAATTACCCTATACATGCCATTATAACCAAAATTTGTTTTCTATATGTACCGAAATGGGCCGATAGATAGTGTGATTCGGCTTCGACCAGTTTCCAACCAAATCGAGCTTCCAATTTACTATAAAACAGGGGAAATAAAATAGAGTAAACATTTAATGCTTAGTAAGTTTGTATAACATGGAATTTAACTTACCATTATTTTACATATAAGGTAAGCATACAAAATATATCCAAATCATTTTAGCCAAAATCCTAAACACATATCCTCAACAACCATGTTAGTCATGTATTTCATATAAATATCAAGAAACATGTATGAGCTCAACAATAATCAAATTTCCATATACATATATTTTCTGCATCATGTATCCATATAACACGTACAAATCATATCCATGTATTTCAAATATATTTCCGTAATAATTTGTCTCGAATTCAGGTTGTCTCATATCAGAACTTTGCCCGTTAAACCATTTAAATATCGTTGGATACACGGGTAGTACACACGAAATGTACAAATCTGTAATCCATCAATTCATATATAGGTATGCCATGCGAACATGTAATCGGGAAGCTCTTTTGAGCCATATAACGGGAAGCTTATGTGAGCCATGTAACAGGAAGCTCTTGCAAGCCAATTATCGGGAAGCTCATACGAGCTATAAACGGGAAGCTCATGTGAGCCAAATTTGGGAAGCTCAAAAGAGCCATTAATTGAGAAGCTTATGAGAGCCATATATCGGGAATGCTCATAAGAGTTGTGGTTTATCCGCAACACATGCAGAACCACAACCAATTCGGGAACCCTTAATGACAATGTCATTTGTATCCATCGAATTTCTTAGGTTCAAACGGGACTTGGTACTTGTCAAATATTTTTAGATATGTGATCAGTACTGATACATGGAAACTATACATTTTCCAAACATAACATTCAATTTAAACATATAAACACACAATTTAATTACACGAACTTACCTCGACAAATGTTCGTAAGTTCGTAGGCTACTAATCCAATACTTTTTCTTTTCTTCAATCCAATTCCGTACTAGGTCTATCTGGATCTTTACGAATAAATTTAGCTCAATTTAATACAATTCACATTAAATTCAATCCAATACACATCTTTGACAAAATTACTATTTGCCCCTATAATTTTAATTAATTATGATTTTGTCTCTAGGCTCGAAAAATGAAATTCATACAATTTAATCCTTATTCTAAGCCTAGCCCATTTTCATATATAACAATAGCAGCCCATGTATTTCATAAAATTCAGAATTTTTCCATGAATTTTCCATCTTTTCAATTTAGTCCCTAAATCATAATTTCATCAAAATTCTCTTTGCAAAAGTTGTTTATCTATCAAAAACCTTTCATTTTCTACCATCAAAAACTTCATAATTCAACTATATTCAGTCATGGAAAAACCCTAGTACTTTGATAGTTTTGCAAATTAATCCCCGAGATAGCTAGATTAAACTATTACGATCTCGGAAACATAAAAATCATTAAAAACGGGACCAAAATACTTACCTAATTAAGCAAAATAAGCTTGCTTGAACTCAATATACATAGCTAGGGTTTCCATCTATTTGGTTTTATGAAAGATGATGAAAATGATGATATTTTATTATTTAATTCATTTATCATATTTTATTTTATCATCTTTTCGATTCAATCCTTTACTTTATTAAATTTTCCAATGATGAGTAATCATCCTTATCTACTAACTCCACTAAATGGTCTCTTTTTCATATAAGGACCTCAAATTTTGAATTCCATAGTACCATTAGCTACTAGAATTCAACTTTTGCACTTTGTGCAATTTGGTCCTTTTCATCAAATTAAACACATAATCGATAAAATTTTCTTAACAAAATTTTCATATGATATTCCTATCATACTGTGGACTATAAAATAATATTAAAATAAAATTTTCTTCCAACCTCAGTTTTGTTGTCCCGAAACAACTGTTACGATTTTACTAAAAATGACCGGTTACACTTGGTGTGTGCAGTCCTTGTTAGATCGGGACTTCTTCATTAATCTTGAATTTGAGCTCACTTGGACAATTAAGGAAAAGAAGTTTGTCAATGCAAATTCTAAGGCTTTGTATGCCATTTTTTTTTGTAGAGTTAATTACCAAGAGTTTAAGAAAACATCCAAGTGCATTACATGAAAAAAGACATAAGATATTTTGAAGATTGCCCATGAAGGTACAAACACTATAAAGCAGTCAAAGTTGTAGGTGCTAACAACAAATTTTGAGACTCTTGGAATTTAGGTTAATGAAATTAATGACTTGGGATGAAATGTGTCGTTTTAGAAAACCTATCAACAATCAGGACAATGCAATCTCATTTCTTAATTGGTCATTACACAAATCCATCAAAATGTCAATCCAAGTTGAATTATGTACTAGAAGAAAAGTATACAAAGCATGAGGTATCACTTTTAACTTAGGTTGTTTGCATGCTATACAAGTAGAAAATGCTCATGCAAAATATCATAAGTCTTAGTGATATAAAAATAACCCATGAGATCATGTTCTAGATTGGTGAGATATTAGAATTGCAAGTATTTAGCAATCATTATTCGAGATCTAGTTATTTACAAGGTGATGTCGAATTTTCAAAAATAGGATTGTACAAATCCTAACTAGGGTTTTCTCAGTTTGTCTTATGTTCAGGTTTTTTAGATTTGAGCCCACTATCCAAATATTCATGAGTTTGTGAATATCAGAAGAGATCATTTGGTTAAAAGATAGAAGATGTTTAAATGGAAAGTCCAGATACCTTTCTAAATTTGCATTTTGACTAATCTCTCTACAACATCGAGCTTTTTGCACACAAATACTTTTTTTAATCAAATTTATTGCATTATATATCATGAAATGGTTTAGTTTAAAAAAATTAAACTCTTATATGCTACTTAACCATATTTTCTAAAATAATCTCTAACAATTAAAGACACTATAAGAAAAAAAACCAAATAATGATCACAATCAATCAATTATATGAAACATGTATATATGAAGATAAATGAATAAATAAATAAATAAATAATTCTATATAAATAATTTATGTAAACAATTTCCCTTGTATAATTATTCCACATAAATAAAACATGTCGTACCAAATAAACAAATTTTACATAACAGATGCAACTTTGGCAAGATATAACTTTAATATATTCAAATTAAAACAAAAAATCTAAGTCTTAAAATGCCCGAAAACACTTAATTTGATTGATTTGGTTATCAAGACTTGTTAACTTGCTTAAGTAAGAAAAGATATGAACTTATACCAACCAAATGATATTTTTATAACACTTAATTAAATCAAATAATTATTCTATATGCAATTAAATTAATATGGGAAGTCACTAAATTAGAAAATGGCCAACAGGTACTTACCCATTTGAAATTGTGAGAAGACCATTGCAATTGAGTTCCAGCAGACTAGGCTGGGCAAATTCCCAGATTGCTACAACTAAGTGGATATAAAGCTTTTAATAAAATCCTCAAAAATTGAATGATTTTCTAATTGTGACATGGCACTGAATAAGCAACACCACAACATGGGACTTCATCTCACATTTATGTTTCTATTCTATTCTAAAGTTTTAATGAGTGTGATTATGGGTAAAGAATGGTAGTTGCCTTAAGCTATCAGACTCATTGAGCTTAATACTCCAGTGAGATTAATTCGAGTTTGAGTTGAGTCTATACATGATATTAATATTATATATAGTTATTTAAGATTAGTTCGAGTCGAAATATGAGTATCAAATTATATCAAATTTTTCCATGTTAGTATATAATATTAACCAAAACCTGTTTAGATTCGTTCATATTTTTATTTTTAAAATATAATTATTTTTATTTAATATTTATTAATTATGTACCCCAGATTTTAGTTCTATGTTGATTGAGCTTGAATAGTTAAATTCATATTTTGAGAAGAAGCTCGTTTTTGTTCTTGAATTGTTTTGATTGATGCATTTGTTTTTAATTCAACAATTGTTTATTTTTTCTAGTTTGGTAATTTATCTACTTGATCTCAATTATAATAAACTTTTATAGCATTTTTCCGCACCCTTAACTTAAAGCCCATTATAACCTCTTAAAGACCTTTTAATTAGTGTGTCATATCATTTTATAGTGGTGGAGATTTGATTTTCAACCAAGCTTATGGTAGTGGCATTTCTTGTTCAACTGTTGAGTGCTTATTCCTGAACCTTAAACACTTTGAGTGATTTGAGTGAATCTTTAGTAAGGATGTCAATTCTTGTAGATTTTGAATTAAAGGCAATTACTTAGATAAGGGGAGATACCTATGTTTTCGTGCTTTAAAAATCTAGACTTGGATTGTTTGAATCTTTAGTGCCCTTTTAGTTGAATTGTCAATGCATGATTATTTGCAAATTATTTCAAAACATTATTGATGAGAATTATAAGTTGAGAAAGATTAATTTTAATGTGAGTTAAGGATTTTTCTTGAGGACAAGCAACTGCTTAAGTATGGGGATATTTGATAAATGATAAAACTAACATATATTAGTCTCATTCTTAATGAGTTTTTGGGTGATTATTTATGAAAATTGGTGAATTTGATACTCCTAATCTTTTAAATTCATGTTCCTATAATTAGGTGAGCATTTGGGAACAAAAGGAGCAAAAAACAGACAAAAAGAACATATTTCAGGAGCCACACCAGCTAGACACACGCCCGTATGAGCCGCACGGCCTAAATACATGGCCATGTGTCAGGCCATGTCAATTTCGCAATCTGCTTCCCAAACTTGTGGAAAAACACAATTTTTAGGCTTTCTGAGCATTCTAAAGTCTATAAATACCAAATAGAAGAAGAGATATGTGAGCATCAGAGAATATTGATGAAATAACTTGAACAACACCATTGGAGCCAACTTTGAAGCAGATTTTCATTAAGATCAAAGACCTCCTTTTAATTTCTTTTGAAGTTTTTATGAGTTTTTTTGTTTCTTGTGTTTTTTCTGACTTTAAGATGTTTTCATACAAAATTATGAACTAATTTCGTAGATATCTAGGGAAGATGAAACCTATGATGAATTCTATTATTTAATTTTTGTTTTACGCAATTAATACTTGATTCTTGTTCTCAATTATGTGTGCTTATTTCTTGTTTTAATATTTCTGGGTTATTAATTCATGTTTAATATGCTTAATTCAATGGAGAAAAAATCCATGTTTAAGAGTAGATCTAGCATAATTGAGTAGAGTTGCATGCAATCTTAGAAATAAGACAACATAAATCTACCGGATTAGAGTCAAATATAATAAAGGAATCCATAGATCAAGTTAATGCGATCATAGGTGTTTTAATTAGAAAAAGATTTCAATTAATCAACCTAGAGTCAGTTGCTCTTACTCTCGAAAGAGATATTAGCTTAGTTTAAGGATACGGTATCTCTACTCACCATAGTTATACTATTTTATCGATAGGTGCACTTGCCTTTATCGAATTTTTAGTTAGCCACGTGAGACACATCAATTTTTAACACTTCATAATACTTATATGTATCTCGTAGCTTGATATCACAATCAGGTTCCACCATAACTGTTTAGTATTTTCTCGGTTATATGACTGGCATTTTTTACTGATTTAAGATCATGCAATTATTATTCGCAGCTATCCATTGCCATGTAAATCACTTTATTGTTCTTTTGCAGTCCCTATAAATCTTGCAATCATCAATTTAAAACTTCTTCCAAAAAAATAAGTTATTTGGATATGGATAGTGGACATTAATGTAGTTTAACCATTGTATTGTGTTTAATTGATTAGTTTGTGATAAGATCCTTATAGTGACTGCATTAAGCAATATGCTTGATTGTTGAAATAAAATGAGTCTCTTTTTGGAATTATTTTCTTTGTGTTTTCTGTTTAATTTACTCAGATACTTTTAGGAAGTTCAGAATAGACTTTGAATTTAAGCACTCAAGCTACTATTGCTTGAAGTTTGCTGGAAAAAAAAAAGGGTCTGTTGGATCTTACAGACTGTTTTAGTATTAGATCATCTGAATTTGGTTTGCATTGTTAACTATATATCTCTAGCAGAAGAAATTTATGATAGAGCCTATTATTACTATACACTTTTGCTTGTAAATATTTGATATTGTTTCCTTTTTGTCCTGTGATTCCAATTTTAGTTGCATCCATTTGGCATTCTTTACTTTCATTAGAACACATGTAGGAAGACTGTGGTCAATGGATAGTCTATGTAATGTTGTGATCGCAATTGGAATTGCCTACTTTGACATGCCAAAGTGCCAAACTGTTCTCTCTACTTTATGTTAGATGTTACATGAAATATGTGCTATATAGAAGATTAAGTGGTAGTGGCACATTTATGCTTTATTCTCATTGAAAAATTTAAAACTTGCTAAAAACCTGATTGATGAGGATCGTGTTGTAAAATGCTCAGCTTGAAAACAAGATAAGCAATTTGATGGAAGAAAGATGGGAAAAGCAGAATGTGAAGAGAGAATATGGATTAATTGTCAGGTCTTGAAATAGTTATAAAGCCACCAACTATTGTCTAGCATAATACAAAGCTATTAAGTTATAACCAGACCAAATCATATTAGTTGCATTTCATAATAACAGGTCCAAGTCAAATACATACTTTGATTTGGTATATTTAGTTTTAAAAAAATGTGTCCAAGCCCGAGTTTAACATATATAATCTAGACCGAATTTGGACAAAATTTAAGCTTATTATTCAGGCGGGGTTTGAGCCTACCAATTGGGCCTGATATTTGGTCAGGTCTGACTCGAGCTTAGCTCGATCTATGGACACCTCTACGGGGAAGGATTAAACTCCTTTAGCTAAATGAGCAAATTTTTTTTTGTCTCCTTACTCTCTTTGGCTGGGGTAGGCCATATCCCCTACCCAGAAATGGACATTATTGACCAAAACCTAATAATCCAAAGTTCCATTTCCATTATGATCTCCCAAGCTAATTTCCTATATGCCATGCAATGCTTTAGATATACACAAAATTATGGCATTCAGCGAGTTAAAAAAATGTAACAAATATATTTATAAAAAAATAATTTAAAGATGATTGTATTAGAGTAATAGATTTAAGGGTGTACAGATTTCAATTAAAATTAAAATAATCGATCGAATGGATCTAATTCAATTGATCGATCGGTTAATTGATTAAATTTGGTCAGAGATCAGTTAATGAATTTTTTCAAGTTCAATTATCGACTAATTTAGTTTGAAAATAAATAATTAACTGAATTAATCAAACTTAATAATTAATATTATATATTATATGCATTAGGCTTAGCCCACTACCCACCTAAGCCCCAACCACCGGCCCACCCCAACACTCCTAAATCCTACCCAACATAAACCCAATCCAATATAATTTATAAACCCAACCCAATTTAAAGTATTCGAACTGAATCCGTAACTTTCATAAAATATAGAGAATAAATAAAATTTGAGCCGATTATTTTAACCTAAAACTTTTACTATACCTTTAGGCCTTATTCCAATCCAGTTTATTAGATTCTTCTTTCTTACTGAGAACAGAAGCCAAGCTACCCCGTTCAAGGTACTTGTATACTAAGAAGGAATGACTTGCAGAGGAACAAAAATTGTAGAACTTCACTATATTTCTGTGTCTTGTTTCTACTAATGCCCTTACCTCATTTAGGAACTGTCTTTGATCTGCCATTTCACCAATTTGCAACGAATAGAATTTCTTCACAGCTATAACATCTCCTGATGACAGCTTTGCTTTGTAAATGTTTCCATATCCTTCCTTCTCAATGCAATATTGAGCATCAAAATCTTTGGTGGCTCTAATGATCTCTTCATACAATTTTCTTCCATTAAAGGAGTTATAGAGAAAAATATTTCATCACTTGCTTTGCTTTGTCTTCCTTCATCTGTATCTTTCTTCCTCTTGAAGGAAAACTACAAAGAAATTGATGAAATCAAGATACCAGAAACCGATAAAAGAGAGACTATAAATACTAAAAGGGTTTTGTTGTTGTTGTGACCCTTCTTAGAAAAAGGTGTGCAATACGGTAATCCTCTAGCATTGACACATAATCCTTTGTTCCCTCCCAATTCTCGTACTAGAGCATTTAGAAATGCTTGGCAGTTGGGAATGGGACCCTGGAGTTCATTATATGAAATGTCAACAGTGTACAAGCTTCGGAGCTTCTCCAAAGAGGATGGGATTTCACTAGAGAGATTGTTGTGAGAAGGGTTTAGTGTCTCCAAGCTCTGCAAACTTTGAAATTCCCCCTGGAATCTCCCCTGAAAGCATGTTGTAACTCAAATCTAGATGAACTAGACTAGTTAACTTACCGACTTGAATTGGAATTTTTTGGCTAAACTGATTGATGCTCAAATTCAAGTAGAATGACATGGACAGATTCCCTATAGTTTCAAGGATGGACTTACTCAATTGGTTTGCAGATAAATCTAGATACAAAAGCTTGGGCATAAGTCCTAGTTCTAGGGATACACTACCAGAAAGTTGATTCCCATTCAAACGAAGATCAAGCAAAGAAATCAACTTTGCAATTTCTTTGGAATCTTCCCGACTAAATGATTTGATGAAAGATTAAGCCTTTGTTCTAACGTGAGTTTCCAATCTCAGCTACTATTGTACCACTGAGACTGTTCCTTGCAATAGATAGACTCTGTAACACTACAATCACTTCACTCCAGAGTTTTACGTCTTTGTATTATAATAAATTATGTTGGTCCATTTAGTGTAAAGAAGACAAATGTCATATAAGACTACAAACCGGAGATGTGGAAAAATGGATTCAGTAAAGTAACATAAATCTATCCCTCTAAGTCTTTGCATTCTATTAGTTTATGTTATTCCGTTAATTTCCTTAGCAACTTTTATACTGTACTTATGGTAGGCTCTCCCCCTTAACTTGGACATTGTAACACCCCCTAACCCTAAACCGTCGTCAGATCAGGGTTACAGAGTATTACCAGACATATCAGACAATTTACGAATAATTCACAAATAAAATAACGTACATAGTATAATTTAATCATTAAGTCCCTTTAATGGACCCTCGAAGCCCAAAAATACGTAATAGGAGTGAATTGGGACTTGTTCGGGTGCTCCAGTAATTTTTCGTAATTTTTTTTTAAAACATCTAACCTTCCCTGCAATTTTCAAACCGCAACCAAAAACAATTTATACTCAAAAACACTTATATCATAACCAATTCATTAACATAATAATTTAATAATTAAACATTTATAATATCATTCAATTTGACTAATAACTTGATTTATTTTCCATTCAAACTTAATGCCAAATTTTATAATATACTCTTTACCATTTCACTTAAAACTTAGTTCAAAACATTACAAACCATCCATAATTTATGACTAAAATCATATAGCATTTTTAAGTGACCAAAACAATACCTATATACATGCCACTTTTACCAAAAAAAGAATACATCACCAAGTTTTTGTGCTGGAGTTGGGATCGCTTTGGATGCTAGACCGGGACTCTATACTCCTACTAACCTGCACATGGAAACAATCGTACGCTGAGTATTTCATACTCAGTGGAATTACTATAATTCAAATTTTAAATAACCAAATGAATTTTACATATTTAGCTATATAACATATACTCACATATAGTACAAATTCACACTTTAACTTTATTTTATATCTATTGCAATTCATTTTAACTAATTATCAACTCAATATCATGAATGTCACATTCAAGTACTATTAGCGATTTGAGCCTTTGGTTCATTTATCTAAATCACATTTTCTCATCTTCATTTCACATTTCACTCTATAAGTACAAATTCCTCATTCTATTCTGTTTTGCCCTTTTTAGTTTATTTGCCCTATTAACAAAACTTTGACTTTGACGGATACTCGGATCCAATCAAACACACCAGAATGGCACCCAATGTCTCATCGGATAGTTCGAAGCAGTATTTGACACCCAGTGTCTCATAGCTTAGCCGAAGTAAAGTGGTACCCAGTACCTCATCGAATCTATCCGAAGTAAAATAGTGACACCAAATATCTCATCGACTCAAGGTCGAAGAATCCCTGAACTCTTCCAATCCTATGGCATGCCAACTATATCCGACTCAGTCCGAGCCCGACTAGTTAATAGGGTATTTGGTTCACTTTCTCAATTCAATATCACTTTTCATCAATATACAATTCAATATCAATACTTATCTATCATCAATTCAATTTCCTTTTCAATTCCATAATAATACTTACCTCATAATTTACTTACTATACATATAATTAAAATTTTAACATTTAATAAAAATAACTTAAATTATTGTAATACAAACTGTGAATTTCTCGTTTTAGTCCTCGATAGCTTTCTCCTTTCGTTTGTGTACCGATGCCTCAAATTCCTTGTTAGCTACAAAAATAATAATTTACACTATAATTACAGCACTAATTAATAATAATAATTGAATTTCTATTCAATTTATACCCTAATTCCAATTTAATCCTAATTAACTCATTTACTTTTCTAACTCAATTCATACTTTATTTCTATTCAATTTCCTTCCATATTCTACTTAACTATCTAATGTTCATAATAAAACCTTAATTTAAAATTTATTTCAATTTAATCCCTCAATCATAAAATTTATAGCTTCTTTTACAATTTAATCCTTTAATCAATTCTAACTTGAAATTCATTCAATTAAATCTCTGATTCATCATTTTATTCAACATGAAATATGTTAAAAATCCTAAGAACTTCCAAAACCTCAACTTAATTTCAACAAAACTTTGCTTTAAAGCTTCTAAAACATCAAATCACAAAGAAAATGACTTAATTGACTTACCTATTTAAACTTCAAGCTTTAAAATCCCAGTTTTTCCTTTTATTTTTCTTTCTTCCTTTCTTTCATTTTAATTAATATAATAATTTAATATATAATATATAAATATCTTTACTTAAAATTTAAGAAAATATATCATTATAATACAAGTGTTTAAATACATTTTTACGATGTACTATTCCATCATACTACATTTTTCATATTTTTATTTATTCATCCTATACAAATCTCATAATATAATTAATATAAATTATAATTTAATAAATTAACAATAATAATAATAATACATATAATAAATATCTATTTAATAACAAGTATAAATACTGCAATTATACACATATATTTTTTGTACATTTGTACAATATCATCACCATCCATTTAGCAAATTTTTAATTTATTATCAAACAAAAATCTTATAATATAATTATTTAATTAATAAATATCTTTTAACTTAATAATTATAATAAATAGTAAATATCTTTTTACTTAAATAAAAAGTAATTAAGTATTTAATTTACAATTGTACAAATATGATTATTACACATGTATATTTTATTACCGTCTTTGTTTTATTATTTACTTTAATTAATATAATTTATAATTTTTAATTAAATAATATTTTTATAATATAAATCAAGAAAAATCTAAGATTTTTCCATGTATTGCCACCTCATCTTAAGCCATTGGCTTATTTTCCTATTTAGTCCCTCTTATTTTCTTTTACTTTATAATTAAACTTTTACACCTTATTCAATTTAATTCTTTTTACTAATTACTCTAAATTAAGCTAAATTCACCTAATTTAAACCTAATTAAATACATCACTAGACTCATAAATATTTCAAATAATTATTTTCGAACTCAGTTTACTAAGACGGAGGACCTATAACTCGCTTTTGCGGTGCTCATGAATTTGGGTCATTACAGAAATTCACACATCTGGCAAATATAAGCATCAAATTGGACAAAAGAAAAGCTTAGGTACTAAATTATGAACAATTATCAAATTATGTACCGAATTGAACCCAAAAAACATTAAATACTAAATTAAAAAAAATTAGATACCAAATTGAAAAACCTTAAATATCAAATTAAAAAAAATTAAATTCAAATACCTGATATTAAGCCTTATTAAGTATAACTTTCCTTGATTTCACATGTAAGCAAAATAAGCACAAGATAAATCAAGCTCATGATATCACTTGTTAATTCTTTACACCCTTACTGGCAAATGGTAATGGCTATAACTCCACCATATCCTTGATTTTTTTGTGCTCCATCTCATTTTTGTTAACTAGCTAAGTCTAAGTCTTCTCTTACAATTGACTCTACTACCATGTCCTCGACTTTTGCATCAAATCTTCTTTCCGATGCAATAAATTCTACACATAAATTCTCCCCCATTCTTCTAAAATGCACTTAAAGGATATAAATAATCCATGCATAAAAATGATATTTCATGGCAATTCTTTTTTTTCATATATAATATAATAGTACTAAATTATGAACCCAATTTGTTGATAATAATAAAAAAAAAAACAAAAAAAAAAAGATAGATATTAATGACACATGGCAAGTAATTAACTAGTGAAATAAGTAGTAGTAAGAGCCAAAAGAGGGGGAATGAGGATTGAGTAGGAAAGGTTAGTGCTTATCTGTAACAAAAATACACAGTGAAGGGTAAAAGAACCCACAAACAACCGAAGGATTATTTCCAAAGGCCAATTTGCGAATACCAAATGCCATCCAACCAACCATTTTGTCCCCACCGGACCGGAGTCGGACTTTACTAACATTTTGTAGATGAAGATTATACCTAAATCCTTCATTTTTTATTTTATTTTTTTTGGTAAATGAAACCAAGCATTAGTTTTAAGTGTTTAATTATTTCTTCGGGAACCAACAATTACGGTGTAAGCTGACCTATTATTTTATGAAAATTCCTCCTAGTGTATATTAAAATTCTTAACTTTTATCAAATTTTCTAATATTTTTAATAAAAATTTAGTATTGATATAAGTTGAAATTTTTGATACGCTTTTTGAGCGTACAATAGTATCACCCATGATTTGGTTGTGATTGAATGTGTTTTGATATGTTGAATTGATGATTTTATATTGAGGTAAGTTTTAGGTAAATTTAAATTCATTATTGAAATGTTTTGTACACTTCAAAAATTCTACAGTTTTGATCATTTGACCATTAATCCTGAGATAGAAAGAATATGTCTCGAGAATGTTAGAATAAATTTTACCTCATCGTGCATTCAAGTGCTTAATGTCTCGAGACATATCATGTTGGTCTCGAGACAATCGCATTTAAGTCTCGAGACATATCGGATTTGTCTCAAGAAAAGGGCATATCGAAGCTAAATAAATTTTTTTCCTATACCAAGTCTTGAGACAAGAACTCCTTATCTCGAGACATCCAAACATTGAAGTTAAAATAGCAAAATAAGGGAGACCAGAGGATCTACATCGAAGCAAAAATACCAAATTGAAAATGAAGCCTATCTTGAGACATGTGGTTCCGTATCTCAAGACAACATGTTAAAATTTGACATTTGAGTTTGAATTTGAGTCCTAACTTTAAAATTAACTTATTATAACCTTGTAATTAGATGCAATTGATTCTTATGTATTATGAATGTATGTGTATGATCATATTGAATGGGTTAATTGTTATGAATGATAATTATGAATTTAACTCTGTGAATTTATGTTAAATTAGTCTAAGTTGTTCCGATAACATAATGTGATGTCACACATTTGGATCCAACAACTGAGTGGGATGTGGGGTGTCCTACAAACTACCTTACGGTGCAAGGTTCCTGGTGATGATAAGGGGAGTTTAAGCAAGCCCCTTGTTTATGCATACTCTTAGGGGGAGTTTAATTCTCTTTATTTGCACTTTTTGTTATGAGAGCTATCATTTAAGTAATGATAAAAGACTTATCTTTTGGTTACTGATCAATGTTGGAGAAGAGCCTATAAATATGTCAATTGATCGAGCTTTTTCTTTAGTCATTTTATAGTGTTTTAGACACTCTTTGTTTAGAGATTGTTTATGGGGAGATATTGTATATAATGTGACGTATTTAGGGAGAATGGTTTGTAACAATTGGAGTCAGTATTTGGACTACAGTTACTTATTTATGTAAGGGTAGATTGAGTTTAAGCCAATGAGTAATCAAGATAATTATTGAATAAAATTATTCTTTGAGCGAAGCGCTGTAAATATAAAATTGGAAATCTGAACTGTGTTAATAAATATTGTGTGCTGATACTCTATTTATTTATCTCTTTTGACTCATTCACATTTTTGGATTGATTGTACAAAATCTCTAATTCTACCCACCTTTAGTTCTGACTAGAGTTAAAACGGAATTGTTTTTTAAACGGTTATAAGCCAAGTTTTTTGTTCCACCAATAACCCAAATATCATAGTTTGAATGAAGTTGAAACTGAAGGTTCTTTTATAAGATAATATCAAATTACATGTAGGGGTGAAACTTCATTGGAGTTAGTGAGATTTCTAAAAAACAATCTAGAAAATTTTCATTATACATTCAAAATTTATTAGAAATTCTAATTAAGACTTTTAAAAGTTTTAAAATTTTAATTAGAACTTTTAGTTTTTTTAATTCTCATCAATCCTTTGAAAATTTTAACTAAACCCTAAAATTTTGAAAATTTTAATTAGATCCTTGTTCTTTTGAAAAATTTAGTTAAACCCCAAAAATTTAATTCAGCTTACTACTATTGAATACATTACTTAGATGTTAGTTCCATTTGACTGACTAAATACTAGACTTTATAAGCTTTTCAACCATTTATGTTTCTTTTATATAAAATCCAGTAATTTTAGTAATTCATCTCAACTATATTTTTCTAAATAGCACACACATGATAAAGTAAAAATTGCTTATCTTTTATAGGAAAACTAGAATTCTTTTCCATTAATCTTTTTTAGAAAATAGATTTAAAAACCTTTCCGACTAAAGATAACAGTCTTATAATTAATCAAAAGATTAATACAAATTAGTTATCTAATTCATAATTGCAAAGGACATTTTTTTAACTCTAATTTTTCATCCATCCTTGTTTTTTTAGAACAAAAATACTTTCTTTAATAGGAACCATAAATAAGGAATATAAATGTCATTGCCTCCACACACACAAAAAAAAAAAAAAAAAAAACCCAAATAAAGGAGAAAGACAAACCGATAGTAACTACAGCACCGGGAGAATTTAGAAACAACCAGAGATGTACTACTTTAATCAACTATCGATAATTGTGTTCTAGCTCTGCCATCATCAAACCATCCTAATAATGAGCACTAATCAACCAATCGACCACTACCAAATTCCCCCAAGAGACTTGACATATTAGTATGCACGAAAAGCCAAGTCTCAAATGAATTATCCTCCTCCTCGGTATTTTGGAGTCCAATTTTGTGAACACCATCAAAATGCTCTATTATGATGAGGTTTTCCAACAACTATTGCCTTAGCAAATCTATGTATACACAATGACACAACTAAAAACAACAAGAAATAAAAAACCAAATCCACCACAACTTTCATACAAAATAGAGTGGACAACAACCACGACAATTTTCAAAGAAAACATTTAAGTTAATTCAAGATAGGAGTTAATGGAGGCTGGTCAAGTAGATTCACTTCAAAGAACACGATTACTCCATCAAATACAAGTGATGGTTGATACAGGTATGACCCTTTAGAGAAAAAGAATGGGGAAGACATTAAAATTTGAGAGCTTTAAAATATCAAATTCATTAATAAATGGATTAGCGAATCCTTTAATGGGTGTAAGTCTAATATGAGAAAATAGGACTAGGATTAATAGCAAAGGGAGGGTGTTGAAAGCTTTGAAACCCTTAGCTCTTTGAACGACCCAGTTAATATTAGAGGGTGAAACCTTTGAAAAGATAAGACTAGAATACAATTTATGATAAACTGTTACAGACAAATATCCGAAACAACTCTTGTTGCACTACCGACAAGCTAGTAGCAATTTTCATGGAAAAGGTAATTAAGGGTATAAAAATGTTAATTCACTCACCCATGATTATTACAAAAAAGCTAAAGAAACAACATTAGAGCAATACCAAACATTTCCAAGGTGGTATCTTAGATGAAGATCAAAGGGTCCTACATGGGACTAGATGTGGTCGAACACCAGCTGAGAAACAGTGTGCATGGTTGGCCTAGATTTTGGATTGTTATCTAAACATGAAACAGACAGCTTCAGGATGAATACGAGTTTGTTCACAACTTCTGGCAGTGGAGGCGAAAGCCTTTGATCCAACACATTGTTTAGTGGAGTGCTTTCTGCTGTTAAAATCGATAGATTAGAGAGAAATTCACCTGGATATGCCCCGGATATCAATTCCAATGCCAGAACACCAAAACTATACACATCACATTTTTCAGTAACTTGCATGGTGTAGGAAAGCTCTGCAAAGAAAAAGATAAATAGTTGATGACAAATAAAAAGATAAATAGTTGATGACAAATATTATCCTATATGCCATGTCATCTATGGAAGTACAATGAAAATCACCTGGTGCAATGTATCCATATGTTCCAGCAATATTACTCCAATTGGATGAGTCTGGATTGAGAAGCTTAGCAGTGCCAAAGTCTGAAAGGTGAGCTTCATACTCCAAATCAAGCAAAATGTTGTTGCTTGTTATATCTCGATGAACAATGGGTGGTGAACAGTCGTGGTGCAAATAGGAGAGGGCATTAACAACACCTTTGACAATATTCACCCTCTTGTTCCAGTCCAATTTCTTAGATTCTTCATTCTTCCTGAGAACAGAAGCCAAGCTACCCCTTTCAAGGTACTTGTATACTAAAAAGGAATGACCTGCAGAGGAACAAAAACCGTAGAACTTCACAATATTTCTGTGTCTTGTTTCTACCAGTGCCCTAACCTCATTTAGGAACTGTCTTTGATCTGCCATTTCACTGGTATGCAACAGATGGAATTTCTTCACAGCTACAACATCTCCTGATGACAGCTCTGCTTTGTATACGTTTCCATATCCTCCCTTCCCAATGCAATATTGAGCATCAAAATCTTTGGTAGCTCTAATGATCTCTTCATACAATTTTCTTCCATTAAAGAAAGATATTGAGAAAAATATCTCATCACTTGCATTGCTTTGTCTTCCTTCATCTGCATCTTTCTTCCTCTTCTTGAAGGCAAAAAACAAAGCAATTGATGAAATCGAGAGACCAGACACTGATAAAAGAGAGAATATAACTACTAAAAGGGTTTTGTTGTTGTTGTGACCCTTTTTTGAAAAAGGTGTGCAAGGCGGTAATCCACTAGCATTGCCACATAATCCTTTGTTCCCTTCCAATTCTTGTACTGAAGCATTTAGAAATGCTTGGCAGTTGGGAATGGGACCCTGGAGTTCATTATATGAAATGTCAACAGTGTACAGGCCTCGGAGCTTCTCCAAAGAGGATGGGATTTCACCAGAGAGATTGTTGTGAGAAAGGTTTAGTGTCTCCAAGCTCCGCAAACTTTGAAGTTCCCCTGGAATCTCCCCTGAAAGCATGTTGTGACTCAAATCTAGCTGAACCAGACTAGTTAACTTGCCTACTTGAATTGGAATTCTTTGGCTAAACCGATTCACGCTGAAATTCAAGTAGAATGACATGGACAGATTCCCTATAGTTTCAGGGATGAAGTTGCTCAATTGGTTTGCAGACAAGTCTAGATACAAAAGCTTGGACATAAGTCCTAGTTCCAGGGGTAGACTCCCAGAAAGTTTATTCCCATTCAAATAAAGATAAAGCAAAGATGTCAACTTTGAAATTTTCTTTGGAATCTCCCCAACTAAATGATTTGAAGAAAGATCAAGCCTGTGTATCTGACGTGAGTTTCCAATCTCAGCTGGTATTGTACCACTGAGATTGTTCCTTGCAATAGATAGGCTCTGTAAGCTTCTGCACAATCCCCAATTGGAAGACACTTCACCAAAAAGTTCATTGTCACTTAATTCAATGAATGTTAGGTTTGGGTAAACGCCTAAATCTTCAGATATATTTCCTCTGAGTCGGTTTCTTTCAAGGTAGACTCTCTTCAAGGTAGTGCAATTTTTCAACCCTTGAGGGATTGGCCCGGTAAGCTGGTTGTCATTTGCTGTGAAGTATTCAAGTGATCCACCACGGCAAATGCCTTGTGGCAAATTTCCTGTCAGATTGTTGTGGTCTAGTTCTAACACAATCAACTTCATCAAGTTTCCGATTTCATTAGGAATGGAACCTGAGAGTCGGTTGTCTCGGACATGCAGAATTTCCAAGTTGCTCAAACTGCCAAGTGAAGCAGGAATAGAGCCATTGAGTTGGTTTTCACTCAACTCTAGGTCAACAAGAGAATTCAAGTTTCCTAACTCCTCAGGAATGGGACCAGAGAGTTGATTTTCATAAAGGTGGGCAAGTGTAAGATGTCTCAAGTCACCAAATGAGGTTGGGATCAAGCCAGATAGATTGTTGTGATAAAGGCTTATTTCAGAAAGAGATTCCATATTCCCTAACTCAGAGGGGATGGAACCTGAAAGACTATTGTTAAACATGTGAAGCACGCTCAGTTTTCTCAAGTTTCCAAACGTGGAAGGGATTGGACCAGTTAGACGGTTGGTGTCCAGGTAAACTTCAACCAAATTCCTAAGGTTTCCCAATTCTGGAGGAATGGGTCCGGAAAGGGAATTATCAAAGAGAACTAAGGAAAGAAGTCGACTTAGTTTACCGAGAGAAGCAGGAATGGAACCATTTAGCTTGTTGCTACACAAGGCAAGGTCAGTGAGAAATTTGAGCTGACCAAGTCCTTGAGGAATTGAGCCGTTCAACTGATTTCCAGCAAGGTGAAGGGTCTGAAGATGTACAAGGCGGCTAATTTCAGGTGGGATTTGCCCAGAGAACTGGTTATAGGATAAATCAAGGTAGGTTAGTTTGGAGAGCTGCCTGATATTATGTGGGATTATGCCATAAAGTTCATTGATGCTAAGGTCCAACTCTGCAAGATTAGGCAAAGATGAGAATGGAAATGAATGGAGCGTACCTTTTACACCATAGCCAGTGAGGTTAATCTTAGTAACACTGTCAGCATGGTTGCAATGGATTCCAAACCAAGCACAAGGACTTGTTTTGGTATTTGGATTGTTGGACGTATTCCAGGAAAGCAAAACAGAATGGTTTTGGCTTTGAAGGCTGGCTTTCCATTTGAGAATTGCCAATGCTTCTGCTGCAGAATCAGAAGCATCATTAAGAGAAGAAAATAGTAAAGTAACACACAAAAGTAAGGGAGCAAGCACAGTGAAACTCTTCATCATTAACAAATGTTCTGCATGCAAGTAACAGCCATGATATGACGGTTATATATAGGTTAATTGAAGTAGCCTGTACGATCAAACTAAGTATTAAGTCTTTCAACCCTCAAATAAAAAAACTACAAGTCTTTCACCAATTTTTCACTCCAGAGTTTTAGGTCTTTGTATTATAGTAATATACGTTGGCCCATTTAGTGTCAAGAAGACAAATGTCATATAAGACTACAAACTGGAGATGTGGAAAAATGGATTCAGTGTAGTTACATAAATTTATCCCTCTCAAGTCTTTTCATTCTATCAGTGTAGTTACATAAATTTATCCCTCTCAAGTCTTTTCATTCTATTAGTTTATATTATTTCGTTAATTTCGTTTGGCAACTTTTGTTCTGTACTTATGGTAGACTCCTTCTGACTTGGACATTCACACAGGCAATAAGCTTTTATCTCCCTATCTTTTGGCTCCACAGCAATAGCATCTCAGAGTTCAGACCAAACCCTTCTGTACGCAGATTGAAATAGAGCATATGTGAAACTGACTATATTATTCTAACTATAATTGAAACAAAATCTATGTTACTTCCAAGAACCATGTCTTATTTTCAAGATTTTAGCCCTATTTCCTCCTTTGAAGCAGCTGATTTTTTGTTAAAAAAGAAAGGCAAAATTAATTATGTTTCAAAGAATTCAGTGTTCTTAAAGAGTTCATCTAAATAAGTAACTCAAATAAGGAGAACTAAGATAACCAGAACTAAAAGTTATTCTAAGAGGACAAATGACGAACATATTGTGGACGCCAAAATCAAGCCAAAATTCGCAACCAACTAACAATGCAACAGTGATGAATACCTTCATCATCTCTAACAATCCCACCGTGTAAAAGCCCTTGTACTTTCAACACTGAAATTGAGATTTGAGATGTATCCATCAACTTGTTGCAGATGAAGATTATACCTAAAGCAGTCAAAGGCTTTTTCCCCTAATTTTGGTGAATGAAATCATTCATTAGTTTTAAGTGTTTAATCATTTCTTCATGAAACCAATCATTACGTATCTTGAAATGTATAATTTCGTGTGTGATTTTGTTCTGACAACCCATTGAGTGAAGAATGAGTTGATTGATTTGGGATAGGATTGTACCAAAGAAGTTCAAACATCATGGAAGGGTTTGGACAAACCCTATAATTTGGGCAAAATAATAACTGCTAAAACTCAAATCCATGTCCAAATCTTAATCTGGAGAAAAACAAAATACAAAGTTTCGAATTTTAACAAAATTAAAAGCAACCCATTGAAGGAAAAAAAGTTAATCTGAAATTGTCTAAAGGTTAAACAAAAAAGTGAAAAGAACCCCAAATGAAATTCAAAAAGAATAAAAAGAAAAAGGTTAGACAAGCGACTCTTGACGCGGAGCGCGTGTAATGTGCTGGGCTAACTGAAGTCTTGTGTCCGCATGGAGGAGTCAATTTTTTTAGGAAAAAAATGGATTGGGGCAAAAACATGATACTCATCTAGAAAGCAGGTTTAGCCTCGAGTAAGCTTAGCCTGAATTTATAAAAAAATATTATTATTTTATTATTATTTTATTATTATTTTATTATTATTTTATTGTTATTTTTAGATATTGTATAAGTCTTGTTTTATAATTAATTTTATTATTATATTAGAGACATTTGTTTCTTAAGTTTCATCTATCTTAGTGTTTTTTAAATATAAAAGATTTTTTAGTTTATTTTCAATTTATTTGAAAATATTTATTTTAATTTTTAGTGTATTTGATGTATTATATTTTTAAAATTTATTTATATATAAAAATAAAATAAAAATTTAATCTAAAAGTGAGCCAGTTGGGACTTGAAAAAAATTTAAGCCCATTTTTCAAGTCAGACCGGGCTCAAACCTATAAACCGGGACTAGAATTTTATTACAGCCCGACCTATAATCACCTCTATTACGAATCAAGTCAAACTCAAATTCTTTCGAACTTATTTGAGTTAGATTTGGGTAGAAGTGTAACATTACGCTTTGGGTAAAGCCTAGTTTAGACAAATAAAATTAAATTTGTTAGTTTGGTATAATATAGATCTCAATAGAGACTCCAATTGGAATTACTTTTAAAAGAAAGGTTTTAAATTTGTTGAGGCACTTATAAGAGCAACGACACCAAGCAATTACAACTATGTTGATAACTGCTCAAAGTTTCATAATTGATTATATTTGGAGTTAGTAACTTTTTTGAAACAATACAATTGGGCCATGAATTAGTTGATGTTATGGACATGTATTGGTCCATATTTGAATATTGATCTTATGAAGCAAAAAAATCTTTAAAGATTGGATTAATTCAAATCAAGCAAATCGGATCTTATGTTTCATGGAGATTGATTTGAATGACTTGAAGGCATATCTTAGAGATTTTTACTTTATCCTAGGTTTTATTAGGAAATTCTTAGGTCTTGTTTAAGGGCTACTTTGGAAGGGGTTACGATTGTAATTAATTTGTATGCTAGCAAGTAAAAAAATGCCTATATACTTGAGACTTCATAGGTTAATACTAAGAGTTTAACATTTAACTTATTTAACTGGAATTGCTTTAGTGCATGTACTTTTTAAGTAAAACAAGTGAGTCACTTGGTTTTACAAATTAAGTAGGGGAGAATTTAATAGAGAGAGATTTAGATTTTGGGTACAAAAGTGAGGTACCTACATTGTTGAGTGATAAGACTTAAATCATTGTTTAAACGAGAATAAATATAATGGATTATGTAACACCTCCTAACCTTTATTCACCACCGGAACAGTGTTATGAAGTATTACCGTATATTTCAGATCAAATACGTACATTACACAACCAACTAACATGCACATCACAAATAACCACATTTTCTCTTTCATGAGCCCTCGAGGCCCAAAATACATATTAGAAACAAATCGGGACTAATTTGAACACTCAAGGAAATTTTTCGTGAAATTTTCAATTTTTTCCTAGAAACAAGGCGCACACGCCTGTGTGAATCTGGGACACGCCCATGTGGTCTTGGGACACACTCGTGTAACTCGCTGACTTGGGTCACACGACCAGCCACACGCCCTTGTGCTAGGCCGTGTGCCTCACACGGCTGAGACACACGTCCATGTCTCTGCCAGTGTGTAAATTCCTGGCATTCTTTTTTGAAAATTTTAAGTAGCAGGGGACACATATCCAATTCACATGCCCATGTGTTAGCCGTGTGTCTCACATGGTCTAGTCACACGCCCGTGTGTCTGGCCGTGTGGACTCAATATGAGCCTTAAACATTAAGGTTACCATTCCCTGCAATCTTACACATCAAGCAACTTAAAACCATTTATTCAACCAATTAAAACTCAGTTAAACACACTCTAAACATGTCAAAATAGATATTCTAATTACCTAATGTAACAGCCCATTTTCAGAGAAATCGGAACCATGGTTTCGGGACCACAAATTCGAGCCAGAAAGAAAATTTATTTTTATATTATTGCATGATTTGCATTATGATAGGAATGTCATATGAAAATTTTGATAAGAAAATTTTATTGATTTTGTGCTTAATTACGGAAAGGATCAAATTGGATAAAATGCAAAAGTTGGATTCTACTAGCTAGAAGGAACAAATAGCTACGAAATTCAACACTTGAGGTCCTTATATGGTAATTAGACCATTAAAGAAAAGTTAGTAGATATTTTTGATGATTCATCCATGGAAAAATAAGAATTGGCCAAGGACTAAATTGGAAATAGAAATAATTAAAAGATGATAAATAATTAAAATAGAATTAAAATCATTATATATCATCTTTTTCCCCAAATATTCCATGAAAACCCTAGGAAAGAGAAAACAAGCTTTCTTAGCTTAATTGGGTAAGTATTCAAGCTCTGTTTGTAGTAATTTTTATAATTTTGAAACCGGGATAGTCTAATATATCTATTTAGGGGATTAGTTTGAAAATTTATCAAAGTATAGAAATTATACCATGGATGAATATGCTGAAAATTTAAAATTTATGGTAGAATATGAAAGGTTGTTGATAAGTAAACAACTTTTACAAAGTGAGTTTTGATGAAAACATGATTTGGGGACTAAATTGTAAAATTGTGTAAATTGAAGAAAAAATTTGAATTTTATAGAATGCATGTGCTGTAAATTTTATATCGAAATTTTGGTTAGGCTTGGAATAAGGAGTAAATTGTATGAATTTTATTTTGCAAACCTAGGGACGAAATTGGAATTTATGGAAAGTTTAGGGGCAAAATGGTAATTTTACCTAAGATGTAAATTTAGTCCAAATGAGTGTGAAATGTGAGAAATTGATGATTAAATTCATTTATATACATCCGGATAACTCAAATTCGAAGCTAGAACGAGGAAAAGAGAGTTTCGGATTAGTAGATTTTCTTATACGAACTATTATCGAGGTAAGTTCGTGTAACTAAATTGTGAACATTTATATGCTTGATTTGAATATTGTATATGAGTGACTTATATAAATGTCAATGTATAAAATCATTTACATGCTTGGTTTAACTATATTGTTGATAATTGACAAATTCCGTTTGAATATTGAATTTCGATGGGTTTATATGATTTCCTATATTAAATGAGGTCCTGCATTTGTTGTTGATGGGACTTAGCTCAGACAAGTAATTCTATTGACCTCATTACGGACGGGATTTAGCTCAGACGAGTAATCCCTATTATAGCACTCTCGAGCATCTTGTTATATAGTTCAGCGACTATCCTGATTGGTAGTGAGATTGCATGTGTTGCACACTACCGTAACTCTTTGTGAGCGTCCTGACGTACAATCGGTTGTGATCTTGCATATAATGTGGACACAAACACAGCTCTACATGAGCGTCCTATTAAGCTCGCTTGAACTCTCTGTTACATTATCCGAAGCTCCCTGATATTATCTCTTCGGAGATATCTGATAAGCTCTATGAGCTTCCTGAGTAAACACTCTTATGAGTTTCCTGATTAGCTTGAATAAGTGTCCTGTTACATGATTACATGGCTCATTTGAGCATCCTGATATGTGGCTCAAGAGTATGCTCCCTAAATAAGAATTGACGGTTCATAGATATGTACACCTAGAGTGTACTACTTGAGTATCCATTGATATTTCAATAAATTCAACGGAATAAATTCTTGACATGAGAAATTATGAGACTAAGAGAATTATATCTTGAATGCTTCTGAAATACTTGAAAGTTTATAATATGATGAGCTCATCCATGTTTATTTGATGTACATGTAAACTATATGATTAACTTGTTTGATTGAGTTTATGTGTTTAGGCAATTTGTCAAGTTGATGAAAAAACATGTTATTGTATGCTAAATTTTAATAAATGAGATTGGTAAGTTTAATTCTCATTATACGAACTTACAAAGCATATAATGCTTACTAGGTTTTATTTTCTATGTTTTATAATGCTCGGAAGCTCGCGAAGGTTGGTGATCGGTTGGAGCATCATTACACTATCCACTAGTTGGTTTTGGTATAATTAGTAAACTTTTTTTGGTATAATGGCATGTTTAGGTAGCTTGACCATTGTTGGCATATAAATGTGGCTTGTAAACTAGCCATTGAAATGGCTACTAATGGTTTATTTTGGTGAATTTATAAGGTTTTATTATGATGAATACATATGTGTAAATATGGTCGATCAAATTATGTTTAAAATATAATCTAAACCAAGATAAGATTATAAACATAAATGCATGTAATGACATACCATGTTAAATGATAAAATTAGCTTGGTTATAATGCTTGGATTGGTTGGTATATGAATGCAAGTTTTGGTGTAGGTACATGGCAAAGTTATGGGTGAGAAATGAAGCTAGAAATGACTTTATTTTGTCCATAAGGGTAGACACACAAGCGTGTGTCTTGACTGTGTGTGACACACGGCCTGGTACGTGGGCTTGTGGTTAGGCCGTGTGTCCCCTGCATCTTAAATCTGAGAAACAGAACGCCCAGAATTGAGCACATAGGTAGAGACACGGGCGTATGTCTTAGTCGTGTGTGCAACACGGCCTAGAACACGGGTGTGTGTCTTGGCTATGTGAAACCTGCACTTAATTTTGAAAATTTTAATTAACCACATGACCTAGCACACGGGCGTGTGCCTGGCCGTGTGGCACAAGTCAGAGAGTTACACTGGGTTGGACACGGTTTGTAACACGGGTGTGTCCTATGGTCACACGGGCATGTGCCCTGACCACAAGGGCGTGTGTGCCCTGTATCTAGAAAAATTTTTGAAATTTTGCAAAAAATTCTTAGAATTCCTGATTTAGTCTCGACTCGATCTAATACTCATGTTAGGCTTCGAGGGTTCATTTAAGGGATGTTATGAATAATCTTGGAAAATGACTAGTAATTGACATGAATTATCTGTAAATGTTCTGAAAACTCTAGTAATGCTTCGTAACCCTGTTCTGGCGATAGACACGGGTTAGGGGTGTTACACTTAACCAATGTACCTTCATAGGCACTCTACCTAATTTATTCAAACACATATGTGCAAATTTTTAATAAATAATCTTCTTGAAACCAATGATCATTATACCTATATGTTCACACATAACTAATATGATTTTATGCACTTTTTGTGTTTATTCGACTACTACTTTACCTTTCATCATTCAATCATATTAACATTTTAAGGCAATCATGCAAACACCACAATACCAAACACAAGCCAAATACATGATTAATTTTAACAATACATTTATAGACTGACCTTTAGTCAAAATAACCTATACATGCCATTATAACCAGAATCAAGTCATCAATAATTACCAATAAAACCAATGGATAGTGTGATATAGCTCCAATAAGCTTCCAACCTGTTCGAGCTTTCGATAATCTATAAAATAAATAAATTAAACAAATACATAAGCAATGATTGCTTAGTAAGCTCATATAGTCTTTAATCATACTAATTTGTTTCAATTGTAAAACTTTACATATCAAAAATAATCTAATATTGTTACCGTAATACTCATAAACTATTCTCACTAATTCACAAGGTGAACTAATCCATAGTATCACACATAAACTTATATCCTCAAGCTTAGTAAAATTTTATATAACTTTAATTCTTCCACACTTATTCCATATGCATATCATACAAGTCATATGCATATCATTCAGCCACGGTTACAAATTAATGCATTTAACCAAGCCTTATTCTAATTGGACACATAATAAATCGTTCCATAAGAAATTGCATAATCTAAACCTTACCATTCCTTCATAAACACTAACTTATTTTCATTTAAATACTTACCATTTCAATGCATCAAATAAATAAACAAATTACTATTCAGCTAATAGCTTGGCACTTGCCTAAACATCAAGCAACAACAATAGTTAGTGTACTTGCACATCTTACATATAAATTTAATATTGATAAACTTATTTTCTCGACATGTTACCATATACATGCTTTCCTTGTATCAAAGATAATCACATATTTACATGTCACTTTTTAATATATTAAGTAAATACCATTTCCATGTCACGTTTCAATATATCATGTAAATATCATTTCCAAGGATTTCAAGTATATACCAAGAATAATCATAAGTCTTTCAATATTAATTCATAAATATTTACAGATCAATCATAGTACATCCGATTCTTATTAATTTGTTATCTTATGGCTTTTCACAATTTGTTTCACAATTCATTACACAATTGCAATATCCATTCCATAGTCATTACTTGAGTATATAACTCATACATTCCATATATTTGCAATATATTTCACATTCTATTTTCAATTTACTATTTCACTTCCATTTCTCATACCATACTATTTCAATATCAATTATAAAACTTTATTATTCATTTACCCCTATTAACATGACTCGAACTCGGACGGATACACGAATCCAACCAAAACACACCAGTTTGGCACCTAATGCGTCATCGGATAATTCGAAGTAATAATTTGACACCTAGTGTCTTATCGGCCATGCCGAAGTAAATTGGTACCCAGTACCTCATCGAATTTATCCGAAGTAATAGTTTGATACCCAATGTCTCATTGACTCGAAGTCAAAGTAATCCCTGAACACTTCCAATCCTATGGCATGCCAGCTATATCCGACTCAGCCCGATATAGTTAATAGGGTTTCAATTCACTTTTCAATCGCTACAACTATTCAAATATCACAATTCCACATACATTCAATTTAATAACAATCAATATTCCATGTACCATTATTTTCATGAATTTCATGTATATTTATTTCAATAACAATTCATAATCATGAATATACATAATTATCAAACAAGTTTCATATACATGAATTTTCCATGTCACTAACCAAGTCTTTCCAAATCGGAGAACGACTTATGGATATTAGTACATCGTTTTCTTTGTGCCATAACCCAGTTATGGTCTTTTCCTTAAAATGCCATAGCCAAGCTATGGTCTTACATTTAGACTTTTCCGTGGTCCAACCATGGTCTTATCCGTCAATTCATCCTTTGCCACAAACGATGGTACTCAATTTTTGCGTTCTATTTAACCCGAACATTCATTTTAATTTCATTATATAATAATATTCCATGTTTTTAACAACTAAAATAAATAAATACATAATATCATCCATCAATTCAATATAAATATCAAGGTTCAACCATACGACCTTACCTGAGGTAGATTGTGAAAGTTGTAGTAATTTAGGAACTATTTGACTAATTTCTCTTTTTCACGTTTATCTTCAGATTCTTTATCTTTAATATAAATTTTTTCATTCATTATCATCTAATTCAATTCTAATTCACTTTACAATTTATACCCTTCAATTTTCAAAATTACATATTTACCTCAAATTTTATAATTTTTACAATTTAGTCTCTTATCAATTATCCTATCAATTGAGCTAATTTTCTCAATTGACAATTTACCTAATTGGTTTAGACTACCATACAGCCATTGATATTCAGAATTTCAATACCAAATCCCAATTCTTAACCTTTTCATAATTTGGTCCTAAAATCAATATCTATCAAAATTACTTAACAAAACCATCAAATAACAAAATTAAAGCTTCAAATCCATGTTAATTCATCATAAATATCCAGCACTCATTAATGGTAACCTCCAAAGTTACCCATAAAATCAAAAACTAATAAATTAGATAGTTGGATCTAATTGCAAAAGTCTCAAAAACATAAAAATTACAAGAAAAGGGCAAGAATTGAACTCACATGAAGAAAAATTGAAGAACCAGCTCAAGGAGCTCTCCCATGACTGTTTTGAACCGAAATTCACATTGATAATAACAATAATCATCATGGGCATTTCTATAATACTAAGATAAATAATAAATAAATTAATAATAATAACAAAAAAAAAATGCATCATAACAAAAAGGTAATATAAATTCCATAAACTTTGAGTGTAAGGATAAAAGAAATAGTAAATAAAGAGGCAAAATTAAATAAAATGAGGGATTGAATTAAAATTTAAACAGAATTTAAAACATGAATTGTGAAATAAATAAAAAGAGGAAATAGAGAACCAAATTGAAAATGTAACAAAATTTAACGCCTAAATTGTAAGAAAATAAAATATAAAGGATTAAATTAAAATGCGATACAAAAGTTTAGGGACTCCAGGGACAATTATCCCAACACAGCACACGCGTCACTCCCTAAAGGGTCAGCAGTATGAGGACCAAACTGAAAGCGAATCAAAATCAAATGGTAAAATTTATAAAAAGAGAAAAAAAAAACATTAGGACCAGATTGAAAAAAGACTTAAAGACGAAAACTAGGGCCATAAATAGACCCTTCCCACGAAAACACGCGGATCCTAGGGGATCCGAAGTAGGTCGGTGGGTCAGGCCTGAAACGACACTGTTTTAGGACCTCTGAATCCTGCCAAAACAACGCCGTTTAGTAACACCTATATAAGCCAATTTTTTTTTAAAAAAACTCATTTCAGATTCGTTTTTTTTTTTAAAACTTTAAGCCTTCTTTTTTTTTTCTCTCAACCCTTCCATCAGTCCAACCATTGGGCCATCGCAAGTCTGCCGTGGCCACCAATCATCAGTGACGACCGCCTCCGGTGGCCGGAGTTGCAAAAATTGTGCCATTTTTAGCCCTTTTGACTCCCTAAAACCCAGATTTGAAAGCAATACCTTCTAGACTTAAAATAATAAAAAAAAAACTTTTGGTCGTTCCTTTTGTTTGAATGCACACCCCTCACGCCCATTTTTCTGACAGAGCCCAAGCGAGTTTAAAGGAACCCAAGGGCTTTTTGCGTCAAAAAGTGGTCGCTCTTCCTCGGGGACGGTGGTCTTACCCACCTACGGCGACGACACAGTGAATCAGGTAAAAGATTTCAACTTTCTATTTTTATTATATTTCTTTTATAATTTTTTGGAGAAAAGAAAATAAATAACAAACAAAATGAACTACCTTTTTGAATTTATTATTTTTTTTTGTATTTTGTTTTTGGTTGCTTCGTTGTAAAAATAATACCTGTGGTTATTATGGCTTTTATAGAAAAATATATTACATAATATTCATTTTTGTATTCTTTTTTTTATGTTCCTGTTGTTTCTGTCTCTTTCTTCTTGCAGGTTGTGCTGGTGGTCAACGACGATAGGGAGCTGCACCCTTGCCATTTCGGTGAAACGAAGGCAGGGGAGGCAGTCATTAGGCGACGCATCCGCTGACATGGCCAACAGCAGCGGTGCTTAGGGGATCTTAGGTTTTTTTTTTTATCAGTTTAGGTTTTTTTAGGGGGCTTAGGCTTAGATGTATTGGGTATTTAGGGTTTTGTAAATGGACTTTTGCTAATGGACTCTATTATTTTTATTTATTTATTTTTTTCTATTTGTCTGGGCCGAATAGAATTGGGCCATTACAATATGAATAAATGTTTTGAGTACATAATACTTTATATGTAGTGCAACGAGCAGGGAGGGATTCATGCTACTACAAAGCATCAATCTTCCATCTTTGTTCTATATCGATCCGAAGATATTCATGATATAATATTGTTCTGAATGAAGCTTAGAGCCCCATTCATATCATTACTACATCATAGTTATTCATTTGCTAATGCTGCTTGCCATTCTATTCGGTTTGCTCTAAATGAAGATTAGTGCCCCTTCACATCACTACCACATCTTAATTATTCTTATCCTTGTAAATTGACTGATTTTTCATTTGCCAATACTACTTGTCATTGCATTTTGTTTGCACTTGTTGTCACTAAGAAGTTGATAATAAGCCTTTTCATCTTAATTAATCTCTATTCTATTTATTTTCTTTTGAAAATTTTTGTTTATATGATGAGTTGTTGAGAGCACCAAAAATATTCTATCCCTATAAAATAATGAAAAGAATAGTATAAGGGAAGTAGGGTCAAATCCTCAGGGACTAGATTTGCATAAGTTCTTGTTCCTCGAGATACCGGGCAGAGTCGTGCCCAAAAAAAATGGTGTACCTGGAAAAATAAATAAATAACAAAATCAAAAGTATGGATGAATTGAGATTGCGTAAATTGAAATTGAAATTGTAAAATTAAACAGAGTTGAGAAAAGAGAGTCTTTGATGGAGAGATTCCAGCCTCCGGTTATATCGATCCTCCTTGGGTTCAATCCTAGACTTTTAGATGATCCTTCTCATGACAAAATAGGCCAGTTATAAAGGAAGAGGACACCTACGACCACCAACTCCACATAGATTTAGATTTACGATATAGAGGAACCTGACTCTAGCCAACCATCACTTTTGTGGGACCGTTTTACACTAGATTATCCCTTCTCAATGATGAATACCAAGCCATATTTGTCTCTTGGGCTCGACAATCACTGACGTAGTAAGCTAACAAACCGACTGTGCAACCTTCCCAAAACATACAAAGCAGCCGCCTTTGCACAAGATGAAAATATCACTTTTGAAAGGACATGGACTGAAGAGTCAATCCTGTAGTGCAGAGAAACGATGAATATTCATTGAGAAGGCTAAATGCGGATTCTAAGCCTTATGAACCCTTTTTGGGGAATCTCGACAACCTTTGGCTAGATGAGCTTTAGTGGCTCTTGCTTTTTGGTAAAAAAGAAATAAACTTAATAAAAATAAAATTTTATTTAATCAATGAAAGGAACAAAGGCTAGAGCTTTTTGGGAGAGGGAGCTTTCACAGAAAAGATGAGTCCAATTTGTGACACTCCATCCCCTATTTATAGTACGTAGAAAACCTAGTTTGTTGCCATTTAAATTCTAAAAGCTAAATAAAGATAAAAGCTGAAATTAAATCTAAATAATAATCTTAACAATAGTCCTAATAAAATTCAAATTTAAATAGCGTCTTATGTTTATAAAATCTCTTTTTTGAACTTTTGCCTCCAAGTCTTCTACACTTTGTATTTCCAGCACCACTTCTTTCCTATTTCGCATGCTGGCCCATTTTGGCTTCAAATTCATGTGTTTTGCCCCCAAATTTTCTTTTTCCTTCAATTTAATCCCTACCAGATAAAAAACCATAAATAGCTCAAATTAGTAAGATCATACTCAAAATAAATATGTAATTAATATATAAAAATATGTCATCTTAGATTATTATCATTATAACTACTCACCACTAAAAAGTAATGCCAATTTTGTTATATATTCTAAATATTTTTGCTTTTAAGCTCTGTAGATGTTCTTTAAATGTGATCGGAATATGCTGCATCTTTTCAATTCCAATGTTTAACATGTTCTCTGTTATATGATCTAGTCTAATTTTTATTTTTTGTTTACAACAGCTATGGTGAAATCGGATTGTTATATCAAGGTACGGGATGTGGAGTGTTAAAGATTTCAAGTAAAGGTATATTAACTCCGCTTTCTTGACTTATAAAGACAAAGAGAAAGCTTTGGAAGTGTACAAATATCTAGTTAAACATCATTACGATCACGTATTTTCCTGCCATCATCTTGTATACTATCAAGATGAATTGTTGCTTGTGGTAAAATGTCCTTAAAATGTTCTTACTTATTTAAGAGAAAAATGGAGAAATGGGAAAATAATTATTCAAACTGAAGCGAGAATACGTGGTTCAGTTACATTAGTAAAGATTTTAATCTTTTAGGATGTTGCTTGCATTTGAGCCCAAAAAAGTAATCAAAGCATTTATATGCAATATTTGGGAAAGTCTTTGTTCATTATTAATTTTGATGCTCGGGTAAAATCTTTACCTGATTTAGATGCATGTAACAGACAAATTGGAGTTGCTATTGATAAGCTAAAATATTTAATGAACTACATCATTAATTTGCTATTCATCTGTTATTCGAAATTATAAGAATTTCAATATGACGTCTGAACTATTATCTTTTCTTACGAAGCTCGATTTTCAAATCTTGTAAGTTAATTACATCTTTCATATATTTATTTTAAAATTCAATAATTCAAATGTTCTACTTCATTAATTTCATAATTTTTTTGTTGACTTATTTGCCTATATCCTAACGGATAGGAAACACGTGAGTCACAAGTTTTTACTGGATGCTCCTTTAGTTTGGAGATAAGTTTCGTTTTATTGTAAATCTGGATCACCTCCTGAAGCGTAAAGCAATTAAACAAAAGCGGTTTGAGGGTTACCTACATAAGATGTTTTTGACGGGTAAATTGGTTTAAGTATTGCTCTAATGTTCACCGCCATTACAACGAAAAAATTGCTTGCAAAAAATCACAAGATTTCAATATTTTTTATTATGATATTCTATTTACTTTTACTTAAATTGTTTATTTTATAGATGGACATCATTAACATCGAGAGTGAGTTGAGTAGGGTATTTCCACTTTTGTATGTTCAATTATTTGAAGCTTTAATCAGATATGCAAAATTGGCTAAAACCAGATAAGGAATATGTAAAATTATATAATCATTGTAAATTTGTTTTTGTAATTCGTATTAAATGAATACTATTATTTTAATCTTTTGATATAGATTCCCACTTTTTAAATCAATTATTTCTAAGAATATATGAATAGTTTATTATTTTTGTTACAATGAATCAATAGTAAAAAGTAATGTCAATTTTGTTATATATTCTCAATATTTTTGCTTTTAGACTTTGTTTATCTTTTCCACGTTGGTTTTTAAATGTGTTCAAACTATGCTGCATCTTTTCAATTCCAATATTTAATACATAATTATATGATCTAGTTTAATTTTTATTTTTGGTTTGCAACAATTATAGTGGAATCAGATTGAGATATCAAGGTATGGGATACGTATACGTATTATGGAGTGTTAAAGATTTCAATTAAAAAAATTAGCTCCACTTTCTGCTTTATAAAGACAAAGAGGAAGTTTTGGAAACGTACAAATAGCTAGTTGAGCATCATGACGATCACATATTGTGCTGCCATCATCTTGTATACCATCAAGATGAATGATTGTTTGTAGTAGAATGTTTAAAAAAAGTTCCAACTTCTTTTAGAGAAAAGATGAAGTGGGAAAATAGTTATTTAAACTGAGGTGAGCATATGTTGTTAAGTTACAGTAGAAAAGTTTTTTGTAAGATCTTTTAGGATGTTATTTGTATATAGGTCAATAAAGTATTTAAACGCTATATCCGGGAAAGTCAATATTCATTACTAATTTTAATGAGCAGGTAAATTTTTTACTCGATTTAGATACATGTAACAGACAAATGAGAGTTGCTATTAATGATGTCAATCTATAAAAAAAAGTAAAAAAAAAAATTTAAGTAGCAAGTCTTTACACTATATTTGTTCAATTATTTGTTACATTCCAAGATGCATGTAACAATATTCTATTTACATTTGTTATTAACTTTTACTTAAATTGTTTATTTTATAGATTGATATCATTAACATTGATATGAGTTGAGTAGGATAAAGATTTTACCTGCCCATCGAAATTAGTAATGAATATAGACTTTTTTGGATATTGCGTGTAAATACTTTTTTAGCCCATATACAAGCAACACCTTGGAAAATCTTAAAGAAATCTTCTTTAATGTAACTGAACCACGTTTGCTTACTTCGGTTTAAATAATTATTTTCCCATTTCTTCATCTTTTCTCTAAAATAAGTTAGAACGTTTTCAAAACATTCTGCTGCAAGCAACCATTTATCTTAATAGTATACAAGATGATGGCAGCACAATATGTGATTGTCATGATGCTCAACTAGCTATTTGTACGTTTTCAAAGCTTCCTCTTTGTCTTTATAAGGCAGGAAAGTGGAGCTAATTTCTTTGCTTAAAATCTTTAACACTACATAATATGTATATGTATTCTGTACCTTAATATCACAATCTGGTTCTATCATAATTGTTGCAAACCAAAAATAAAAATTAGGCTAGATCATATAACCGAGAACATGCTAAACATTGGAATTGAAAAGATACAGCATAATCAGATCACATTTAAAGACCATCGTTGGAAATGATAAATAGTGCCTAAAAGCAAAAACATTGAGAATATATAACAAAATTGACATTACTTTTTACTTTTGAATCGTTGTCACAAAAAATGAATAAAATGTTCATATAATTTTAGAAATAATTTATTCCAAAAGAAGTGGGACCCTATATCAAAACATTAAAATAAAATATGAATTATAAAAATAAAATTACAATGATTATATGATTTTATATATTCCTTACTTGGTTTTAGCCGATTTTGCATATCTGACTAAAGTTTCAAATAATTGAACATACAAAAGTGGTAGTAACCTATTCAACTCACTCTCGATGTTAATGATGCCCATCTATAAAATAAATAATTTAAGTAAAAGTAAATAGAATATCATAATAAAAAATATTGAAATCTTACTTGTGATTTTTTGCAAGCAATTGTTTCGTTGTAATGACGATAAACATTAGAGCAATACTTAACCAATTCATCCGTAAAAAAAACATCTTATGTAGGTAATCCTGAAGTCGTTTTTGTTTTATCACTTTACGCTTCAGGAGATGATCCAAATTTACAATAAAATAGAATTTATCTCCGACTAAGGGAAGCATCCAGTAAAAACTCGTGACTTACGGGTTTCCTATCCATTTGGACATAGGCAAATAAGTTAACAAAAAAATTAAGAATCGAACTTCAAAATAAATATATGAAAGATGCAATCAACTTACAAGATTTAAGAATCAAGTTAGGTAAGAAAATATAACAGTTTAGACGTCATATTGAAATTCTTATAATTTTGGATAACAGATCCGAATGGCAAATTGATGATGTAGTTCATCAAATATTTTAGCTCATCAATAGCAGTTCCAATTTGTCTGTTACATGCATCTAAATCAGGTAAAAATTTTACCTGCCCATCGAAATTAGTAATGAATATAGACTTTTTCGGATATTGATTGTAAATGCTTTGATTACTTTTTTTTGCCCATATACAAGCAACATCTTGGAAGATCTTACCAAAATCTACACTAATGTAACTGAACCATGTTCACTTCGGTTTGGATAACTATTTTTCCTTTTCTCTTAAATAAGTTAAAACGTTTTTAAAATATTTTACCACAAGCAACCATTCATCTTGATGGTATACAAGATGATGGCAGCATAATATGTGATTATCATGATAGTCAACTAGATGCTTGTACAGTTCCATAGTTTTCTATTTGTCTTTATAAGCCAGGAAAATGGAGTTAATATCTTTGCTTGAAATCTTTAACACTCGATAATGCTTATATATATTCTGTAACTTGATATCACAATCTTGTTCCATCATAGCTATTTAGCATATTCTAGGTTATATGAAGGCATTTTTGACAGATTTTAGATCATGAGTTATTATCCGCAGTTATCCATTGCCATGTAGGGAACTTTATTGTTCTTTTGCAGTCCCTATAAATCTTTTAATCATCAGTTCAAAACTTCTTCCAAAAAAATAAGTTATATGGATGGTGGACATTGGTGTAGTTTAACCATTGTATTGTGTTTAATTGACCCCTTTGTGATAAGATCCTTATAGTGATTGCTTAAGGCAAGATACTTGATTGCTGAAATAAAATGAGTCTCTTTCTGGAATTATTTTGTTTGTGTTTTCTGTTTAATTTACTTAAGAACTTTTAGGAAGTTCAGAATAGACTTTGAATTTAAGCACTCAAGCTACTATTGCTTGAAGTTTGCTGGAAAAAAAGTATTTTGTTACTTTTGAGAAGCTTAAATCCTTATTGAAAAGGTCTGTTGGATCTTATAGACTATTTTAGTATTGGATCATCTGAATTTGGTTTATGTTGTTAACTATATATCTCTAGCAGAAGACATTTATGATAGAGCCTATTATTACTATACACTCTTACTTGTAAATATTTGATATTGTTTCCTTTTTGTCCTATGATTTCAGTTTTAGTTGCATCCATTTGGCATTCTTTGTTTTCATTGGAACACATCTGGGAAGACTATGGTGAATAGATAGTCTATGTAATGTTGTGATCGCAATTGGAATTGTGTAGCACCCCAAACCCGGCCCAGAAATTATGGCCAGATCCGGCATGCCACATCAAAAAAGTAAAAAAAAAAATTTCCATTCTAAGTCCAGAAAATCGTACTTGATGTTCAAAAGATTAATTCATTAAGGATTAAAGTGAATGGAAGCTGTGCACCAGGTAGGAAACCGGAAAAGAGGTGGTGAGTCCATCGGACTGCTTAAGTACCAAGCTCCCTTCGGATCCAATCCTAGACATGCATACCGCCATTGCCACACCTCAACGTTATGGATATTTCTAGGAAACCGATTTGATTAAGTCATTTTTAGGAAAAGTGATTAATTTTGGAAAATACTTTCATTGCGGAAGCTTTGCTTGTTCTCGTGTTATTTTGAAATCAACTGTTGTTTTTGAAAACGCGCCCTAAAGCTATCCAATTTCAACAGTTAAAATAAATATTATCTATCTTAATAAAACATATAAAAACCATCAAAAATAAATAAGCGGCCTTATTACATTTAAAAGCCTAAAACCTCAAACGTAATTAAAAGGATGTCCATTCACGGAAGAAAATCAAACTTTGAGCGGGTGGCCACTCGAATTCCCTCACGACTCCAAGCCCACTATGGTTGGGGATTTCTGCGTGGATGAAAATAAAAGGGGTGAGTTTAGGGAAACTCGGTGTGTAAGGAAAACCCATTCAAAGCCCAAGTCGGCTCAAGCCTATTGGGCCTAAGCCCATTCAGTAATAATGGTGGTCTGGCCTGAGCCCTTTTCAGATTACAATAACCGGGCCTTAGCCCTTATTCAGATAATGATATGGCCCATAGGCCCATTTCAAAATACATGCAACATCAGTAAACATATGCAAGCCCATTTGGGTAATAGTGATCTTGGGCTAGAGCCCTTTTCAGATTACAATAAAGCGGGCCTTAGCCCCTTATTCAGATAATGATATGGCCCATAGGCCCATTTCAAAATACATTCAACATCAAGTAAACATATGCAAGCCCATTTGGGAGACTACTCAACCCACCAACCACTACACTCCACCGTACCAGCCATACACTCCATGTGGGGAATAGCTCAACCCACCCACCCAACACTCCACGATTCTTGACCTTCTTTGCTCGATTATATCGATAAATTGAGGCAAAGCCTCCGATCGTGGACAAGCCACTTTCAGTACTTCCTCCGTCAATATCCCGGTCCATGCATCGATAATAACAATATGGCATGCGATAAATAACAACGATCAAACATGCATTTAAGTCAATTTAACCCTAGGGGTATTTGGTAATTTATCTCCTAGGGTAAAACTATAAAATTTTCACTTTTAAAGGTATTTCAGTAATTTATCTATTTTAGGGTTTTTCATGCATATTCCTACCTTTCACGTACTACGAGAATCACGCATCGAGGGTTCTTATCGAATTGGGCAGTTGGCCCATCATTCCAATTTTGGCCCATTAAGCCCAAAAATATCGAGGCGCAAAAATCATGCACTTTGCGTCTAAACATTGCAGCTTACCAAAAACATTAATCGATTTACCTCACGAGCATTCGCACTTTTCGCAAATCTACAAAATACCGGTTTTCGGCATTTCGACTTTTCGACTTTTGCCGATCTAGACTAAGAAAGAGGGTGTTAGTTACACACATTTCCGACGATATCTTGTGAGATCCACACACGAACTGCCTACAATTGGATTACTAACACGTTAATCTAACTATTCAAATACAAACTACATATTAACCCCTTACAATATTCGGCCAACCACACCTACAGATCATAGTGAGCTTATAAGAAATTAATAAGCAACTCATTAACAAATTTTTGTCAATGTTTACCACATAATCATAATTTCACTGCAAGCTGTCTTCCTGAGCAACAGTCACTAAATCATTTATAACTGGAGCTACGAAACTCCAAATCAAGTTCCGTTAATTTTCCCTGAAAATAGACTCATATATCTTCTATCCATAAAATTTTCAGAATTTTTGGTTTAGCCAATAAATACCAGATTTTTCTCAAAGTTTCCCATGTTTCACAGTTTGACTAATCTGACCACTCTTCATTACGAATCAAATTTCTCTTTGTACAGAATTTAAAATATGTTCTAGTTTATTTCATTTGAAACTAGACTCATTAATCTTTAATTACATAATTTATTCAGCTTCTAATTCATCTCCCACAATTTATAGTAATTTTCCAAAGTCACATTACTGCTGCTGTCTCAAGCAGATTTATTACCAAATCACTCTTTCACACCTAACTTGCATGCTTGTTATTTAAACATGTATATCACCAATCAATCATCACATATCTATGATTTTACTTAAGCATAATCTCCATTTCATCATTTTAAAGCACAACATGTTAGCCGATTTCCCATTAGCATCTAAGGCACATGCATGCTCATTTGTTTGGCTCAACTTCACATATCTTCCATTTTTCATCAAAAGAACATGAAACAACAACCATTTCCTTCATTTTAATTCATGACCAAATGCTCACAACACAACCAAAAATCAAAATATACTTCAAGAGTTAAGGTAGAATCAAGAAGAACTCATGAACCTTAAAATAGAAGCAAGGTACTAAGAACTTACCTTCAATTTTCCTCCTCCTAATGACCAAATACTCAAGAGCCTTCTCCTCTCATTTCTCTTCTCTAACTTTCAGCTATGATGAACAAAGATGGACAAAACTTTGTTCTTTTCACCCCTTTTTCTTTTAATAAAACTTCATATTTCATCCATTTAATTCTTTAATACAAAAGACATGAAATTCTTATCATGAAACTGTAATACCCCTACCCGTATTCATTGCCGGAATAGGGTACGAGGC
Organism: Gossypium arboreum; assembly: GCF_025698485.1. NCBI lineage: Eukaryota > Viridiplantae > Streptophyta > Magnoliopsida > Malvales > Malvaceae > Gossypium > Gossypium arboreum. Next base: position 138,606,735 of record NC_069075.1, read on the forward strand.
ATTACCGGAGTTTACGAATTAATTTTTTTTTTTATATTCAATATAGCCCTTTTATAAATATCTAACCTTCCCTGTAATATTAAATCGAGACCAATCCACATCAACCAAATCAATTCAACATATTTTTATGATAGATTCATGCATTTATATAAAATAACGTCATCACATATCTATAACCAGGTTTGTTAACCATACTAATGGCTAACTTTACATTCATTTCACGTTAACATTTACTTTGTTAGCTTATACATGCCATTGATTTCCAAAATAAAGTTTCTTTATATACCGAAATCCTGAGGTTGACAGTGTGATGTGTCTCCGACCAAATCTGACCTCCGAGCTCTTAACACTACAAAACAGGGAAAAAGGAAACGGGGTAAGCACTTTGTGCTTAGTAAGCTCATGTAACAAGAATTATACTTACCTAATATTTTCAATACAATATAATAAACATTCATATATCCATTCAATGCATTATTACCCTAACATGCACAAACTCAACATTCAAGTTAGTACAATAATTTCCATGTATCAATAATATATATATATACCATGATTGATGTACTCATCAATACCATGATTTTCATTCCCTTATTATTTTTCATATTTATCCCGTTGAATTTATCGGAATTTCGATGGATTTTCTGAGGTACACTTTTAGTGTACAATTCCGGGTCCGTCAATTCATATTCATGTGTGCACATTTCCATTTCAGAGAGCACACTCCCGTGAACTTCAACCTTGCAGCGGGATTACCAGTCCAGGCTAAATCCCCTGCAATATAAACTCATAGAGTATTGTCGGGATTACCAGTCCAGGCTAAATCCCCTGCAACGACAATTACTCTAATGAGCTTGGACCTGAATTACCAATCCAGGCTAAATTCAGACCCTAATTGGATTACCCGTCCGGCTAAATCCATTTACACATATTCTTGGAGGGCTATATCGGAGAGGATCACCCGTCTGGCTAGATCCTTTTACCGTCAATTCCTTTTCGAGATCCATCGAATTTTCCTTTCATTCAAACAGATTTCTTCCCATTTTATCAAATATATCAATGTTTCATAAATTTCCATATAATGAACATTCAAATCATATTCACATCAATAACATACAATCTCAAGCATTTAAGAATATAATTCAAGTTACACGAACTTACCTTGATACTTGTTTGTAAACAGTAAAAAAATCTATTAATCCCGAACTTTTTTCTTTCCTCGATCTAGCTTCGTATTTGAATCTTCTGGATCTAAATAAATAAATTTAATTATCAATTTAATACATTTCATGTTCATATGCAACATTCTCTATAATTCAACTATTATTTATAGTTCATTCAAAGCTGTCTACTTGAGTCATAGTCACTAAATTATTTATAACTTGAGCTACGGAACTCGAAATTAAGATCCGTTAATTTTTCCTGAAACTAGACTCATATATATTTTTACCATAAAATTTTCAGAATTTTTGGTTTAGCCAATCAGTACAGTTTATTCTTCAAAGTCACCCTGTTCTGTTGTCTAACAGTTCGACCCTTCTTCACTAAAATTAAATTATCTCTTTATACAGAATTCAAATGATGTTCTTGTTTGTTTCTATTAAAATAGACTCATTCAGAATTCTATACATATAAATTTAAGTCCCTAATTATTTTTTCAATTTTTATAATTTATCAAAGTCGAACAGGGGAACCCAATTCATTCTGACCTTGTCTCACAAAATTCATTATATCTCAAAATTTACAAATCCATTGCTTACAATATTTCTTCTATGAGAAACTAGACTCAATAAGCTTTAATTACATATTTTTTCATCTTTTAATTCGATTCCTACAATTTTTGGTGATTTTCAAAGTTAGTCTACTGCTGCTGTCCAAACTGTTTTAGTGCAAGCTGTTTATTACCATTTTCTCCTAAGCTTTTAATAAATGATAATTTCGTCCCTACTCAATTAGCCTCTCAATTGAGCTGATTTTTCTCAATTAACATTTTATTCTATCACCTTAAACTAGTTTACAACCTTTAGGAATCAGAATTTCAGCAATAGACTTTAATTCCAAACATTTTCACAATTAGGTCCCAAAATCAATTTCCATTGAAATTGCCTAATAAAATCATCTCATAAACAAATTAAAGCTTTAATTTCTTTCTATTTCATCATAAACTTACAGAACTCAACCATGGTGACTTTAAATTTCATCCATGAAATCAAAAACTAATGAATTTAATAGTAGGATCTAGTTGTAAAAGTCTTAGAAACACAAAAATTACAAGAAAAAGGCAAGGATTGACTCACTTGGTGCAAAAATTATGAAATACCAGCTTAGAGAACCCTCCTATGGCGTTTTTAGCTGCTGGAATTGAAGAGAAATGAAGAGAAATCTAGATATTTCCTATTTAGTCCTAGTTTTATTTAGTTAATTTTGCAATATTCCAATTTTACCCTTAATTTATCAATTTTTCTGCTGATTGCATACCCTTGCCGGCCAGCCCAAATAACTTTTGGGTCTAATTACCTTTTAAATCCTTTCTCATTAGACTAATAAGCTATTTAATCACTCTAGCAACTTTTACACCTATTACAATTCAGTCCTTTTCATTTAATTGACTACCCAAACATTAAAATTTCCTAACGAAATTTTAATACCACATTAATAACATTTCATAAATATTTATAAAATTATTTTCGACTCGGTTTTACGAGATAGAGGTCCCGATACCTCATTTTACCCAATTTTTTTAATAATTTCTTTTTCTAACTAATCACTAAATCGATAAAATTTTCCTATTAATATTTTCATACGATTTTCCTATCATATAAATTTTCAAGCAAAAATATTGAAATAAATTTCTCTTTAAATCGGATCTATGGTTACTGAAACCATTGTTCCGATAACCTTAATTTAGGCCATTACAACTCTCCCCCTTTTAAGGATTTTCGTCCTCGAAAATCTTACCGATAAAGAGGTTTGGGTATTGTTTCCTCATTGCCTCCTCCGGTTCCCATGTTGCTTCCTCAATCCGTGCTTTTGCCACAATACTTTCACCAAATTTATCTTTTTATTTCTAAGCTCTTTTGTCTCCGTGCCAATATCTTGACCGGTTCTTCTTTGTAAGTCATATCCGGTTGAATCTCTACTCATTGGAGAAATAACATGTGAAGGATCCGATCGATATCGTCGTAACATAGATACATGAAAAACATTATGGATTCTATCAAGTTCCGGTGGTAATGCCAATCGATAAGCGACCGATCCAATTCTTTCTATGATTTCATAGGGCCCGATAAATCTTGGACTCAATTTACCCTTTCGACCGAATCGAAGAACTTTTTTCCAAGGAGACACTTTCAGAAATACCTTGTCACCGACTTGAAATTTAATCTCTTTTCGCTTAAGGTCGGCATATGATTTTTGATGATCGGAAGCTGCTTTTAGACTATCTCGAATAACCTTTACTTTTTCTTCTGTTTCCCGAATCAAATCAACCCCATGTATCTTCCTTTCACTGAGCTCTGTCCAATATAACGGTGTTCTACATTTTCTACCATACAAAGCTTCATACGGAGCCATTTTAAATCTAGACTGATAATTGTTATTGTAAGCAAATTCAATCAAAGGTAGATACCTCTCCCAATTACCTTCAAACTCTAGTATACAACATCGAAGCATATCTTCCAATACTTGAATTACACGCTCAGATTGACCATCATGCGAGGATGAAATGCAAGATCTTGAAATACAACCGAGTACCCAAGGCTTCTTGCAATTTGTCCCGAAACGAGGCGTAAATTGGGGATCTCTATCGATATAATGGAGACAGCACTCCATGTAACCCGACAATCTCGGATATATACAGTTCAACTAGTTTATCTAAAGAATAATCCATACGTCTTTGGAATAAAGTGAGTGACTTTGTCAATCGGTCTACAATCACCCAAATAGTATCTTTTTCCTCGGAGACAAAGGTAGCCCGATACAAAATCCATAGTGATTCTTTCCCATTTCCATTCCGGTATAGTAATTGCACAAGCAACCCGAAGGTACCGATGTTCACTTTAACTTGTTGACATATTAAACACCTTGATACAAACTCGGAGATATCACGTTTCATTCCGACCACCAAGTACATCTTTTTGAGATCATTATACATTTTATTACTCCCGGATGTACGGACATAGTACTACTGTGGGCCTCGCGTAGAATCTTAGTATGAGCTCAATTCGAGGTACACATACCCTACCTCGAATAATAAACAATCATCGAACCAATCGAAATTCGAATCATTACGACTCACACCTGTGCCCGTTTAACTGTAACTTCTCATCATTCTTCCGAGCTTCACATATTTGCTGTAAAATGTCGGTTTAGCTCTCAATTCAGCTAGGATTGAACCATCATCATCAATGATAACCGGTATTCATAGCTTGTAAAGCAAACAGAGATTTTCGCTCAAAGCATCAGCTACAACATTAGCCTTACCGGATGGTAATCAATAATCAAATCATAGTCCTTTATCGGTTCAAGCCACTGCATTGTCTCAAATTCAAATCTTTCGTGTCATCAAATATTTCAAGCTTTTATGATCGGTATAAATATGACATTTCTCACCGTATAAGTAATGCCGCCATATCTTGGTATAAATACAATAGCGACTAATTCAAGATCATGTCTTTGGGTAATTTCTTTCATGTGGTTTAAGTTGTCTTGAAGCATAGGCTATTACTTTACCTTCTTGCATCAAAACACAACCTAAACCATTTAATGAGGCATCACTTGTAAATAACAAATTCCTTACGGTTCAGTTTGCACTAATCTGAGTGCTTTCGTTAATAGGTCTTTCAATCGGTTGAAACTTTGTTGACATTCATCATCCACTTGAACTTTACATCTTTACGCAATAATCGAGTCATTGGAGAAGCTATCATAGAGAATCCTGTACAAATCTCCGATAATAACCAGCTAAACCCAAAGAAACTTCTAACTTCGGATACATTCTTGGTGGACTCAATTGACAATAGTGAGATTTTACTTGGATCTACCACGATGCCTTGGCAGATACAATGTGTCCAAGAAAACTCACTTCTCGAAGCCAAAATTCACATTTCTTGAATTTAGCATAAAGCCGCTTCTCTCGTAGAATTTGCAACACAATTCTCAAATGTTCGCATGTTCTTCTTCATCCCGAGAATAAACTAAAATATCATCAATGAATACTACTACAAATCTGTCTAAGTACGGTCTAAATATCCGGTTCATCAAATCCATGAATCTGCGCAGTGCATTAGTTAGCCCAAACGGCATAACTAGAAACTCATAGTGCCGTACACGGTTCTAAAGGTTGTTTTTGGCACATCGACTCCTTTACCCGTGAATCGATAATAACCGATCGAAGATCAATCTTTGAAAACATAGTAGCACCTTTCGGTGATCAAATAAATCATCAATCCGCGTAATTGGTACTTATTCTTTATGGTTACTTTATTAAGTGCGGTAGTCGATACACAATCTCAAAGACCCATCTTTCTTTTTCACAAATGAACCGGAGCACCCCAAGGTGAATGACCGGTCGGACAAAACCCCATCAACAAGCTCTTGCAATTGTGTCTTTAACTCTTTTAATTCTATAGGAGCCATCCGATGCGAGCTATGGAGATCGGAGTAGTTCCCGGAATCAAATCTATAGAAAATTCCACTTCTCTTTCTGGTGGCAATCCTGGTAATTCTTCTCGAAACACATCAGAAAATTCACATACCACTGGAACTGCTGGCTGTATCTTTGACTCAGATACCTTGGTGTCGAGTACATAAGCCAAGTAAGCATCATACCCCTTTTTGACATACCTCTGTGCTGCCATTACTGAAATCATATCAGATAACCCCTCTGTTTGATCAGATTTCACCCGGAGCAACTCACCATTCTGACATTTTAACACAATATATTTTTGTTTACAATTTACTACCGCATCATGCTGGGTTAACCAATCCATACCCAATATCACGTCAAATTCATCAAATGGCGGTAACATCAAATCAACCGGGAAACAATAACCTCTTACCATCAGTGGACAATTTTTACAAATTTTATCCACTAACACAGATCGCCCAGGGGTTTGAGACTTTAACTACAAATTCGATGAGGTTCAACAGATAAATTTTTAACAATTGCAAGTTTAACACATATATATGAATGCGTAGAACCGGGATCAATCAATGCGATAATATCGATATCAAGTAAAGAAAATGTACCGATAATAACATCGGTCTGTGAAGCATCTTCTCCGCACGAATGGCATATGTCCTAGCAGTACTGTACCTCGTGCCTACCTATAGTAACTTTTGTAGCTCCTCGACTACCACGACATTACTGGGATGGTCGAGGTGGTCGCCCTCGAAACTAGATTACTCGGCTTCGATATATGTTCAACTTCTTTTCAACCCTTTCGGACAATCTCGAGGAAATGGTCAAAAGAACCACATCGGTAACAAGCCCCACTCTTAAATCGACATTCACCAAAATGAGCTTTATTACAGGACTGGCATCTCGGTTTAGGAGTGCCAACACTGCCAACACTAGTCACTGATGGAGTAGAAGGCCTTGGATTAATGCGTTGAGAACCTCGTTCTTTGCCCGAATACCCAATGGCTGAAGTAGAACGATCCGATATTTCTTCAATTTCTTTGAAAGCGAAAAGCGGGATTTTCCCATCGGTCTTTTACTAAAATTTGAGCTTCCTCTCAGCTGTTTCTTTTCTTTGCTCAATTCTTACGCTTTATAAGCTCTCTCGCCAATGTAGCAAACTCTCGAATTTCAAGAATTCGATCAATAACTTAATGTCTTCATTCAACCCTTCTTGAATCGTTTGCACATTTCACTTCATTGTACCCATTCTCGAGCATATTTACTCAATCGAACAAATTCTCTTTCATATTCGAATCTTGATCTATTGCCTGTTTTAGCTCAAGAAATTCTTTTCTTTTACGGTCAAGAAACCTCTGGTGATATATTTTTTTCGAACTCGATGCGAAAGAATTCCCATGTAATTTCTTCTTCGGAACAACTGAAGCTTTAGTATTCCACCAATGGTAAGTGTATCTTTTAGCGATTGAGACGGCACATTTCGGACATTCTTACGGTGTACAAGATAATTCTTCCGAACCCGAGTAGTATTTTCTAACCGAATTCAGCCCGTTCGAATCATCATCAAGCTGCTTGCTCGAAATTCTTACCCCATATTTTTGAATTTTATCTCTTGGAGCTTTCCCTTTTCGACAGATTCAAGACTGTACCTTGTGGGATCTCGAGGCGGTGAAGGAGCGGGAGGGAAGCTTGAACTTCTTTGCACTACTGAGGTTAGTTCTTAAGTATTGATTAAACCATTCATTCATCATATGAAAGAAGGCTATTTTGCCTCCTCCCTCGACCCTCTGTCTCGGGCCTTCTATCGCTAGTTTCTTCTCTTTGTCTTGAAGCGGAGCATGACTCCCACTTCCTCAGATTGAGCTCGGTCGGATGACATTACTATAAGAAAACACATTTTAAATGGTGGGAGATATCACACTATCAATAATAATTTAAATGGTATGTATAGCTAATCCCGTATTTGCTACATCGGTCTGAAACCGCTAAACCGTAGCTCGATACCAATAAATGTAATACCCTACCCGTATTCATTACTAGGAATAGGTGCGAGGCATTACTGGAGTTCTGAATTAATTTTTTTTTTATATTCAATATAGCCCTTTTATAAATATCTAACCTTCCTGTAATATTAAATCGAGACCAATCCACATCAACCAAATCAATTCAACATATTTTTATGATAGATTCATGCATTTATATAAAATAACGTCATCACATATCTATAACTGGGTTTGTTAACCATACTAATGGCTAACTTTACATTCATTTCACGTTAACATTTACTTTGTTAGCTTATACATGCCATTGATTTCCAAAATAAAGTTTCTTTATATACGAAATCCACGAGGTTGACGATGTGATGTGTCTCCAGACCAAATCGACCTCTGAGCTCTTAACACTACAAAAGCAGGGAAAAGGAAGCGGGTAAGCACTTTGTGCTTAGTAAGCTCATGTAACAAGAATTATACTTACCTAATATTTTCAATACAATATAATAAACATTCATATATCCATTCAATACATTATTACCCTAACATGCGAAACTCAACATTCAAGTTAGTACAATAATTTCCATGTATCAATAATATATATATATACCATGATTGATGTACTCATCAATACCATGATTTTCATTCCCTTATTATTTTTCATATTTATCCCGTTGAATTTATCGGAATTTCGATGGATTTTTTGAGGTACACTTTTAGTGTACAATTCCGGGTCCGTCAATTCATATTCATGTGTGCACATTTCCATTTCAGAGAGCACACTCCCGTGAACTTCAACCTTGCAGCGGGATTACCGGTCAGGCTAAATCCCAGAACGACAATTACTCTAATGAGCTTGGACTGAATTACAGTCGGGCTAAATTGAACCTAATTCGGATTACCGTCCGGGCTAAATCCATTTTACACATATTCTTCGAGGGCTATATCAGATAGGATCACCCGTCCGGGCTAGATCCTTTTTACCATCAATTCCTTTTCAGAGATCCATCGAATTTTCCTTTCATTCAAACAGGATTTCTTCCCATTTTATCAAATATATCAATGTTTCATAAATTTCCATATAATGAACATTCAAATCATATTCACATCAATAACATACAATCTCAAGCATTTAAGAATATAATTCAAGTTACACGAACTTACCTTGATACTTGTTTGTAAACAGTAAAAAAATCTATTAATCCCGAACTTTTTTCTTTCCTCGATCTAGCTTCGTATTTGAATCTTCTGGATCTAAATAAATAAATTTAATTATCAATTTAATACATTTCATGTTCATATGCAACATTCTCTATAATTCAACTATTATTTATAGTTCATTCAAAGCTGTCTACTTGAGTCATAGTCACTAAATTATTTATAACTTGAGCTATGGAACACGAAATTAAGATCCATTAATTTTCCCTGAAACTATACTCATATATATTTTTACCATAAAATTTTCAGAATTTTTGGTTTAGCCAATCAGTACAGTTTATTCTTCAAAGTCACCCCTGTTCTGTTGTCTAACAGTTCTGACCCTTCTTCACTAAAATTAAATTATCTCTTTATACAGAATTCAAATGATGTTCTTGTTTGTTTCTATTAAAAATAGACTCATTCAGAATTCTAGACATATAAATTTAAGTCCATAATTATTTTTATTCAATTTTTTATAATTTATCAAAGTCAGAACAGGGGAACCCGAATTCATTCTGACCTTGTCTCACAAAATTCATTATATCTCAAAATTTACAAATCCATTGCTTACAATATTTCTTCTATGAGAAACTAGACTCAATAAGCTTTAATTACATATTTTGTTCATCTCCTAATTCGATTCCTAAAATTTTTGGTGATTTTTCAAAGTTAGTCTACTGCTGCTGTCCAAACTGTTTTAGTGCAAGCTGTTTATTACCATTTTTCCCCTAAGCTTTTAATAAATGATAATTTCGTCCCTACTCAATTAGCCTCTCAATTGAGCTGATTTTTCTCAATTAACATTTTATTCTATCACCTTAAACTATTTTACAACCTTTAGGAATCAGAATTTCAGCAATAGACTTTAATTCCAAACATTTTCACAATTAGGTCCCAAAAATCAATTTCCATTGAAATTGCCTAATAAAATCATCTCATAAACAAATTAAAGCTTTAATTTCTTTCTATTTCATCATAAACTTACAGAACTCAACCATGGTGACTTTAAATTTCATCCATGAAATCAAAAACTAATGAATTTAATAGTAGGATCTAGTTGTAAAAGTCTTAGAAACACAAAAATTACAAGAAAAAGGCAAGGATTAACTCACTTGGTGCAAAAATTATGAAATACCAGCTTAGAGAACCTTCCTATGGCGTTTTTAGCTGCTGGAATTGAAGAGAAATGAAGAGAAATCTAGATATTTCCTATTTAGTCCTAGTTTTATTTAGTTAATTTTGCAATATTCCAATTTTACCCTTAATTTATCAATTTTTCTGCTGATTGCATACCCTTGCCGGCCAGCCCAAATAACTTTTGGGTCTAATTACCTTTTAAATCCTTTCTCATTAGACTAATAAGCTATTTAATCACTCTAGCAACTTTTACACCTATCACAATTCAGTCCTTTTCATTTAATTGACTACCCAAACATTAAAATTTCCTAACGAAATTTTAATACCACATTAATAACATTTCATAAATATTTATAAAATTATTTTCGACTCGGTTTTACGAGATAGAGGTCCCGATACCTTATTTTACCCAATTTCTTTAATAATTTCTTTTTCTAACTAATCACTAAATCGATAAAATTTTCCTATTAATATTTTCATACGATTTTCCTATCATATAAATTTTCAAGCAAAAATATTGAAATAAATTTCTCTTTAAATCGGATCTATGGTTACGAAACCATTGTTCCGATAACCTTGAATTTAGGCCATTACAGAAACATTTACCTAACCCATTATTATGAAACATTTACCTAACCCATTATCATGGAACATTTACCTAACCTATTATCATGAAACATTTACCTAACCTATTATCATGAAACATTTACCTAACCCATTATCATGGAACATTTACCTAACCTATTATCATGGAACATTTACCTAACCTATTATCAATTTATATCAATTTGTACCATAAATTATGGATATCAAGTGTACATTTTGTCTACAACAACATGATGGTTGGCCACTTCATGTAAAATGGGAGGTTTGTCATGCAAATCCTTCTATTTTGCACTCCTATTTATTTGGCCACTTCAATTTAGCCTATAGCATTTTCAAACATTTTCACATAGGTCCTATTTCATAATTTCACTCCCTTTTTCTTATGGAACAAAAATTAACTAAAATTACCGGGTTCTATCTTAAGCTTGGGCCTTCTAGAGGCCCACTAACATAATTAAACCTATGCCAACATTCACAGGATTCCCGAAAATTGAGGCGTTACAACTCTACCCTCCTTAAAGAAATTTCGTCCTCGAAATTTACCTAATCAAACAGATGAGGTATTCTTTGTTGCATCGTCTCTTTTGGCTCCCAAACTTAAAAGTTTCCCCTTCTTTAACTTGTTGAAAACGAGCGACCAAAGACTCATCGTTCAACTGTTTTTCCTTAATCTAATCCACCCAGGTTGGCCTCACTTGCAACTCACCATAGCAGACTTCCATCATCATATAGACTCAGACGAGCAAACATTGCTCTCGGATCGAATCTGATTCTACGACTTAGAGCATCGGCTACCACATTAGCCTTGCACAGGTGATACTCGATCGAACAGTCATAATTCTTAAGCAACTCAATTCATCTCCTTTGCCTAAGGTTCAGCTCCTTACGAGTCAACAAATACTTAAGACTCTTATGGTCGGTGTATATAATACACCTTTCTCCGTACAAGTAATGTCTCCAAATCTTAAGTGCAAATATCACTGCGCCAACTCTAAATCATGAGTCAAATAGTTTCCCTCATGAGGCTTAAGCTATCGTGATGCATATGCAACCACCTTACCCTCTTGCATTAACACGCAGCCCAAACCCACGTGTGATGCGTCACTTGTACTGATAAAATCATTCCCGGACTCATTTGAATCAACTCAGTGCTTGAATGAACTTTCTTCAACTTTTCAAAAGCTTCCTGCTGCTTCTTAGTCCATACAAACGGTACTCCTTTCCTTATGAGTTTTGTCAAAGGTGCTGCCATCACAGAAAAACCTTCTACAAACCTTACGTAGTATCCTGCCGGTCCTAGGAAACTCCGTATTTCGACCTCGACCTAGGCGGCTTCCATTCCAAAATCGCTTTAATTTTCGAGGGTCCACTTTAATCCCTCGGCAGAGACCACATGTCCTAAGAAAGTTACCTCCTCAACCAAAATTCACACTTGTTGAACTTCACAAAGAGTTCCTTCTCCTTAATACTTACAAAGACTATACGGAGATGCTCATCATGTTTCGTTTTAGTTTCAGAATATACCAGGATATCGTCAATAAAGACGACTACGAACTGATCTAAAAATGGTTGGAACACACGATTTATCAGATCCATAAACGCTGCAGGAGCGTTTGTTAGTCCAAATGGCATAACTAGAAACTCATAATGACCATACCGAGTCCTGAATGTCGTCTTATGGATATCTGCCTCCTTGACCCTTAACTGATGATATCCGGATCAAAGGTCGATCTTGGAAAATACGAAGCTCCTCTAAGGTGGTCGACGGATCGTCAATCCTTGGCGGTGGATACTTATTCTTAATCGTCGGTTTGTTCAAGCGGAGATAATCAATGCACATCTGCATCGTACCATCCTTCTTTTTCACGAATAGCACCGGTGCTCCCCATGGAGACACGCTTGGCCTAATGAAGCCCCTATCCAACAACTCTTGAATTTGAGCCTTTAACTCCACTAACTCCTTCGGTGCCATCTTATAAGGTGAGATGGACACGAGTGCCGTTCCAGGCAACAAATCTATTCCAAACTCAACTTCTCGGTTCGAAGGCAATCCTGGAAGCTCCTCCAAAAAATATCTTGGAACTCCTTTACGGTCCTAACCTTATCCACTTTCAGTCCCTCCTCTTCCGACTGACTTACAAATGCCAAATAGGCCTCACAACCTTTCCGAATCCACTTCTCGGCTCTTAATGCCGACACCACATTGGACAAATAATCCCTTCGCTCACCTATCACCATAACCTCCTCATCCTTTGTGGTCCTTAACACCATTCGTTTAACAGCACAATCCAGAGTCGCTTTATGCTTAACAAGCCAGTCCATTCCCAAAATGAGATCAAACTCTCCGAACGGCAACTCTATCAGATCTCCAGGGAAAATCTTACCTTGAGTTTCTAAGGGTACATCCCTATACAGTTTGTCTACCCTAACCGAGTGACTCAAATGACTTAGTACAGATACCCCACTCACAATCTCCTCGGAGCGGTCCAAGTTGTCCATAATGCATTCGTGGCCTCCAACCAATTTTCTGCCACATTCGGGGCTATACCAGACACGCCCTTAAAGATCTCCGTTCTGTTAGTCCCGAAGTCATTCAGAAATAGATCCCTAAATTTCGTTGTCTAAACTTGCTCAGGCAACCCTTTCCAGAACACGAAGCATTTCCTGTGACAGGGCATCATCCTCGGCACCGCGGTCATGAGACTCTACCTCTGTTGTCAGTGGTACCGGTGCATCCACCGCAGGCATTTGTCTCAAAGACGAAGATCTCGCTTGAGCACTTCCTCGGCTTCGTCCACGGCCTCTTGTACTCATATCGTATTATCTTGATTACGAATTTTTATGCATCAATTAATATTCCAGTGTTTATTACAGATGTTTTATGAATCAAACAGTAGTTCAGAGTTTGTTTTCGCAGAATCGAAGTTTAGCTATAGTTTCAGTTTCTTATCAGATTTTCCTATGGTTTCAGTATCATCCTATCTAGAGTATCCTAATAGGGTTTCAGTACAGACAGATAATTCAGGAAAATATTCAGAAAAGTTCAGAGTAATACTTACAGACTTGAGCCGGAGATTCGGAATGCCACCTTCTGAAGATCTAAATTTTGGAAATCGAGTTTTTCGCATTCTTTATAAAATTTTCGCTTTCAAAAATCTTTATTTTTGTAAACCCATTCCACAGCCGAGTTGTTGCAACCTAGGCTCTGATACCACTAAATGTAGCACCCCAAACCCGGCCCAGAAGTTATGACCGGATCCGGCATGCCACATCAAAAACATAAAAAAAAAAAATTTCCCTTAAAAGTCCAGAAAATCGTACTTGATGTTCAAAAGATTAATTCATTAAGGATTAAAGTGAATGGAAGCTGTGCACTAGGTAGGAAACCGGAAAAGAGGTGGTGAGTCCATCGGACTGCTTAAGTACCAAGCTCCCTTCGGATCCAATCCTAGACATGCATACCGCCATTGCCACACCTCAACGTTATGGATATTTCTAGGAAACCGATTTGATTAAGTCATTTTTAGGAAAAGTGATTAATTTTGGAAAATACTTTCATTGCGGAAGCTTTGCTTGTTCTCGTGTTATTTTGAAATCAACTGTTGTTTTTGAAAACGCTACTAAAGCTATCCAATTTCAATAGTTAAAATAAATATTATCTATCTTAATAAAACATATAAAACCATCAAAAATAAATAAGCGGCCTTATTACATTTAAAAGCCCAAAACCTCAAACGTAATTAAAAGATGTCCCATTCACGGAAGAAAATCAAACTTTGAGCGGTGGCCACTCCGAATTCCCTCACGGCTCCAAGCCCACTATGGTTGGGGATTTCTGCGTGGATGAAAATAAAAGGGTAAGTTTAGGAAACTCGGTGTGTAAGGAAAACCCATTCAAAGCCCAAGTCACTCAAGCCTATTGGGCCTAAGCCCATTCAGTATGATGGTCTTGGGCGAGCCCTTTTCAGATTACAATAAACGGGCCTTAGCCCTTATTCAGATAACAGTATGGCCCATAGGCCCATTTCAAAATACATGCAACATCGGTAAACATATGCAAGCCCATTTGGGTAATAGTGGTCTTGGGCGAGCCCTTTTCAGATTACAATAAAGCGGGCCTTAGCCCTTATTGAGATAATGTATGGCCCATAGGCCCATTTCAAAATACATGCAACATCGGTAAACATATGCAAGCCCATTTGGGAGACTACTCAACCCACCAACCATTACACTCCACCGTACCAGCCATACACTCCATGTGGGAATAGCTCAACCCACCCACCCAACACTCCACAGCTTGCTTGCCTTCTTTGCTCGATTAACGATAAATTGAGGCAAAGCCTCCGAGACGTGGACAAGCCACTTTCAGTACTTCCTCCGTCAATATCCCGGTCCATGCATCGATAATAACAACATGGCATGCGATAAATAACAACGATCAAACATGCATTTAAGTCAATTTAACCCAGGGGTATTTGGTAATTTATCTCCTAGGGGTAAAACTATAAAATTTTCACTTTTAAAGGTATTTCAGTAATTTATCTATTTTAGGGTTTTTCATGCATATTCCTACCTTTCACGTACTACAGAATCACGTACCGAGGGTTCTTATCGAATTGGGCCCGTTGGCCCATCATTCCAATTTTGGCCCATTAAGCCCAAAAATATCGAGGGCGCAAAAATCATGCACTTTGCAGTCTAAACATTGCAGCTTACCAAAAACATTAATCGATTTACCTCACGAGCATTCGCACACTCGCAAATCTACAAAATACCGGTTTTTGGCATTTCAGCTTTTCGACTTTTGCCGATCTAGACTAAGAAAGAGGGTGTTTGTTACACACCTGTTTCCGACGATATGCTGACGAGATCCACACACGAACCGCCTACAATTGGATTACTAACACGTTAATCTAACTATTCAAATACAAACTACATATTAACCCCTTACAATATTCGGCCAACCACACCTACAGATCATAGTGAGCTTATAAGAAATTAATAAGCAACTCATTAACAAATTTTTGTCAATATTTACCACATAATCATAATTTCACTACAAGCTGTCTTCCTGAGCAATAGTCACTAAATCATTTATAACTGGAGCTACGAAACTCCAAATCAAGTGCCGTTAATTTTCCCTGAAAATAGACTCATATATCTTCTATCCATAAAATTTTCAGAATTTTTGGTTTAGCCAATAAATACCAGATTTTTCTCAAAGTTTCCCATGTTTCACTGTTTGACTAATCTGACCACTCTTCATTACGAATCAAATTTCTCATTGTACAGAATTTAAAATATGTTCTAGTTTATTTCATTTGAAACTAGACTCATTAATCTTTAATTACATAATTTATTCAGCTTCTAATTCATCTCCCACAATTTATGGTGATTTTCCAAAGTCACATTACTGCTGCTGTCTCAAGCAGATTTATTACCAAATCACTCTTTCACACCTAACTTGCATGCTTGTTATTTAAACATGTATATCACCAATCAATCATCACATATCTATGATTTTACTTAAGCATAATCTCCATTTCATCATTTTAAAGCACAACATGTTAGCCGATTTCCCTTTAGCATCTAAGGCACATGCATGCTCATTTGTTTGGCTCAACTTCACATATCTTCCATTTTCATCAAAAGAACATGAAACAACAACCATTTCCTTTATTTTAATTCATGACCAAATGCTCACAACACAACCAAAAATCAAAATATACTTCAAGAGTTAAGGTAGAATCAAGAAGAACTCATGAACCTCAAAATAGAAGCAAGGTACCAAGAACTTACCTTCAATTTTCCTCCTCCTAATGACCAAATACTCAAGAGCCTTCTCCTCTCATTTCTCTTCTCTAACTTTCAGCTATGATGAACAAAGATGGACAAAACTTTGTTCTTTTCACCCCTTTTTCTTTTAATAAAACTTCATATTTCATCCATTTAATTCTTTAATACAAAAGACATGAAATTCCTATCATGAAACATTTACCTAACCCATTATTATGAAACATTTACCTAACCCATTATCATGGAACATTTACCTAACCTATTATCATGAAACATTTACCTAACCTATTATCATGAAACATTTACCTAACCCATTATCATGGAACATTTACCTAACCTATTATCATGGAACATTTACCTAACCTATTATCAATTTATATCAATTTGTACCATAAATTATGGATATCAAGTGTACATTTTGTCTACAACAACATGATGGTTGGCCACTTCATGTAAAATGGGAGGTTTGTCATGCAAATCCTCCTATTTTGCACTCCTATTTATTTGGCCACTTCAATTTAGCCTATAGCATTTTCAAACATTTTCACATAGGTCCTATTTCATAATTTCACTCCCTTTTTCTTATGGAACAAAAATTAACTAAAATTACCGGGTTCTATCTTAAGCTTGGGCCTTCTAGAGGCCCACTAACATAATTAAACCTATGCCAACATTCACAGGATTCCCGAAAATTGAGGCGTTACAAATTGCCTACTTTTGACAAGCTAAAGTGCCAAATTGTTCTCTTTACTTTATGTTAGCTGTTACATGAACTATGTGCTATATAGAAGATTAAGTGGTAGTGGCACATCTATGCTCTATTCTCATTGAAAAATTTAAGACTTGCTAAAAACCTGATTGATGAGGATCGTGTTGTAAAATGCTCAACTTGAAAACAAGATAAGCAATTTGGTGGAAGAAAGAAGGGAAAAGATGAATGTGAAGAGAGAAGATGGATTAATTGTCAAGTCTTGAAATAGTTATAAAGCCACCAACTATTGTCTAGCATAATACAACGCTGTTGAGTTATAACCAGACCAAATCATATTAGTTGCATTTCATAATAACAAGTCCAAGTCAAATACATAGTTTGATTTGGTATATGTAGTTTAAAAAAAATGTGTCGAGCCTAAGTTTAACATATATAATCTAGACCGAATTTGGGAAAAAAATTAATTTTATTTTTCAGACGGGGTTTGAGCCTACCAATTGGGCCTGATATTTGGTCAGGTCTGACTCGAGTTTAGCCTGATCTATGGACACCTCTACCAGGGAAGGATTAAACTCCTTTAGCTAAATGAGCAAATTTTGTTTTTAGTCTTCTTACTCTCATTGGTTGGGGTATGCCATATACCCTTTCCAGAAACGGACATTATTAACCAAAACTTAATGTAATAACCCAAATTTACCCGGGCTTGCAAGAATTAAATTAATTAAAAAATAAAATTAAACAGTCCATTTATAGTCCATTTACAATAGCCCGTAGGCCCAAAATTAGAACTACCCAGCAGACCCATTTACACCCTACACCTGATACTCTAAACCCAAGATTTAATAGGCCCAATTGGCCCAATCTGTCTTCAGCTTCAGGGAACCCTAGTTAGGGTTTGCGCCGCAAGCATTCCAAGCGATGTGACCCTTCAACTCGTGACGTTCCAAGTGGCCCTCCATCAGCGCCGTAACTTCAGCTCCACATCGCGCCATCATCGGCGCATCTTCTTTCGGGATTTCTTCACTCGCCTGCAAAAGGAAACAAAAAGGGACAATACCAACAGCATATGGCAAGAAATCAAGTAAATAGGAACATACCAAAGATCTATGTTGTAAACAGTGGCTATAAAAGCCTGAATCAGAATAGTGTAAAAGGACAGTTTTTTTTATAGATACAAAATATATAAAAAAGGGAAATCAAAGAGTTAACGGAAGAACAGAGGTGATACTCTTTATCTTCTTTTCATTATATATTTTTTTGATACAGCATGTAGTGAAAATACATTATAAAGATGATAAAGAAATTACCTTTTCGATTCGTTGGTAAAAAACGGAGCTGTAAAAACTCTAATCGCCGGGCACGGTGGCTCAGATGGTGGCGCGTGTGGCCAAAGGCAGTGGTGCTCCGGGACGAGCCAAGACGGCCACTGGCCAGAGCTCTGAGAGAGTTTTAGAGTTCTCTCTCTTTTCTTTTTTTTTTTTTTTTTTCTGAAATGGTTTCTAAAATGATTTTTGAAACAAAAAATGATTTATATAGTGCAATGGATATGGCGTTGTTTTGGTTTAGTTCAATAAGCATTTAAACGGCATCATTTCAACAGAGGATTCGCGCGTTGACCCGATGACCTGAGGAGGATCCGTTCGTTTTCGATAAATGGGCAAATTGCCCAATTGATCCTTCCGGTTTATTAAATTTTATAATTTCATTTTATTTTATTTTTAACTCGGCCCTAATATTTTATATTTGTTTTAATTTAATCTTAACGGCCTTTAAAATCCATTCTGGAAACGGTGTCGTTTTGGGATTAGGTTTAATTACCCAATGAGTCCCTCGGCTTTTAGCTTGAGTTTTAATTAGGCCCAGTTATTTTATTATTTTGACATTTAGCCCCAAATTCTTTAATTAAATTCAATTTTAATCCCTTTTTATTTTTTTAATTTATTTTAAATACTTTTTATACCCCAAATTCTTTAATTAAATTCAATTTTAATCCCTTTTTATTTTTTAATTTATTTTAAATACTTTTTATATTATTTATTTTTATAAATATTAGCTATTATTTTATTTATATATATATTATCCATTATATTATATTATTGTATATTTTATCTATAAATTATATTTTATTATATATTTCATTATATATTTTATATATATATATATATATTGTGCATATAATCCCTTTTTAATATCATCTATTATATTTCTATTCTCTTAAAAATCTTAATGTTTTATATTATTTATTTAAAATATTTAACATGTATAATATTTCTAATTTTTTAATAATAAAGTTTTTTTTAAAAATATTTTCCTATGTATATTAAATTGTTATATATTATTATATCCTTTTCTTTTATTTTTTTACTTACTTAAATATGTTAATTATTATATATATATATATATATATATATATATGTTTTTAAATATTATCATTTTTTCTCCTCTTCATAAATATTGATTTGGTGTTTTAATTATTCGTATTTATTTTTTTAAGTGTTATTTTGTCACTCCTTATTATTATAAATTTTGATTTCCACTTCTACTTTTATATTCTTTAATTTATTATGAATTGTTTTGTATTTCTATTTACTAATATTGTATAGGTTTATCTTTTAGCATAATCATCTTATGATGTGTATATTTCATTATTTTAGGTTATTTCTTATTTGCCTATATTATTATGAGTTATAACATGTTGTAATTTATTACCTTTGGTATATTTGTCTTGTGATATATATTAACACCATTCTTCTGCATGAGTAAACGTTAAATAAAGAAATTTTTTTTTGCCAAATTACTCAAAAGTTTTCAAAAATAAAAAGGCAATGCTTGGTATTTGGAAGCCTTGAGAAAGGTAGTGCCCTAACTTACTGGGTTGCGACTTTTCTCGTTGAGTTCGAATAGTCAAGCACCCTTCTAAGTTTTTAAGGTTTTCAAAATACGAGCAACTGTCTTGGAATTTCAAAGTGTTATGTCCTAACTTACTGGATATAGCGTTTTGTCGTTTTGAGATAGGGATTTTCAAAAGGGCTATCTTAGCTCCGAATGTCTGAAAAATATTGCTTCCTAACTTGTTGGATGTAATATTTTGATTCATTTGATACAAGTGAACACCCTAATTTTCAAAATTAAAATATTCTGAAGAGGACTAGATCTTAAAAATTTTAAACTTCCGACATTAAAGACATTTGATAGTCAATTAGGTACCAATTTTTGGGCATTACAAGGATGCTAACCCTTCCTCGTCCGTAACCGACTCCCGAATCCGTTTTCTCGACTTTCGTAGACCAAAATTAATATTTTAAAAACAAAGCATTTTATAAGGTGATCCAATCACACCTAAAAGATTGGTGGCGACTCCCGTTTTCGTTTTTTTTTTAAAAGTCGATCCCCGTTTTTCAAACATTCCTTTTAAAAATGGTTTCGACACTTAATAATCCAAAGTTCCATTTCCATCATGTTCTCCTAAGTTAATTTCCTATACGCCATGCAATGCTTTATATATACACAAGATTATGGCACTCAGCGAATTAAAAAAGTGTAACAAATACATTTATAAAAAAAATAATTTAAAGATCATATTAGAGCAACGGATTTAAAAGGAAGTCGGCAGGGACAACATATCTCAAAAACATAGCATTCGAACAGTGGACACAATCATACGACAATAGGCTACGATATGGCCACATGACCTCAAACTTGGCAAAATACATCAATTCCTTTTTAAAAGGAACGCATCATTTGCTGATAACCGCGGTTGTGAAAGGGACATACTTCCGTTCGGCGGAAGTGTTCCCAAGGCGAGCAGCAAGTTATGCTGGGCAATTGCAAGGAGGCCATGTATAGTGTCCGACAATAGTGGAAGAAATTAATAATGGTAAGGCACGAGCCAATTGCATGCACACAGTTTGTCACTTGTGTGATAACCTATAGTTTCGGGTGACTGGGTATTACCAGGGGGTGTACCGGGTGCACCTAAGAAATAGGATAATTTTAGTTGATAAGTCAGCTTATTCATGTGTGCAAGATAAGTTACGCAATTTTCAATGTAATTAGTGGGAGTAGTTATGTATTAGGTATCTGCTTTGTAATTTATATTTTTTTGCCTTAATGAAAACTAGTGAGGTAGATCAATTTTAGATCATCTTCTTCAGTTTCTTTTTCTTTCAAGATTTCTCTCTTTGTTGCTGGTAACCTCAACAATACATTATTCTAACTATAATTGAAACAAAATCTATGTTACTTCCTATAACCATGTTTTATTTTAGAGATTTTAGCCCCATTTCCTCCTTTGGAGTAGTTGATATTTTGTTAAAAAGGAAAGGCAAAATTAATTATGTTTCAAAGAGTTCAATGTTCTTAAAGAGTTCATCTAAATAAACAACTCAAATAAGGAGAACTAACATGAGCAAAACTAAAAATTATTCTAAGAGGACAAATGATGAACATATTATGGCCATCAGGCCAAAATTTGCAACCAACTAACAATGTAATAGTGATGAATACCTTCATCATCTCTAACAATCCCACCCTGTAAAAGCCCTTATTAAATTGAATAAGTGGGGATTAGAACTGATATGGGTTGGGACTTCTTGAAAAGTGAAGAGGATTGAGTGAAAATTTAAACTCAAAAAATAGGGTTAGGTAAAAAATAAAACCCATTTAAAAAATGGACTGAACCTCAAGTAAGTTCTTTTTTTTTTCTTGGACCCGATCCGACCTGAATTTACAAAGAAAAAATTGTTGTTTTGTCACTGTTTTACTATCATTTCACTATTATAATACTAGTATTTTAATATTATTGTTTGGACATTGTATTAGTCTTGTTTTATTATTAATTTTATTACTATTTTAGAAGTATTTATTTGTTAAGTTGCATTTATCTTAGTGTTATTTAAGTATAAATATTTTTAAAATTTATTTTCAATTTGTTGAGAAATATTTATTTTAATATTTTTAGTGTATTTGATTTGTTATATTTTTTAAGTCTATTTATATATATAAAAAAAATTAATATGGCATAGCAGGACTCGGGTTTTAACTTTTTTTCCAGACCGAATTTAGACAAAAAGTTAGGCCCATTTTTCAGGTCGTGCCAGGCCTAGGTTTATAAAACAAGCCTGAAATTTTGTTATAGCCTGACCCATAGTCACCTCTCGTGCGGATCAAATCAAATTTTGTAATAACCCAAATTTGCCCGGGCCCATAAAATAAATAAATAAAAGCAGAAAAAAATTAAATAAATTAATAAAAGTTTTACAGTCCATTTACAAAACCCAAAATTGTTAGCCCATTTACATAACCCAAAGGACCCATTAACCCTATACCCGGTTACACCTAAAACCCAACAGCCCAAATACCCAAACCAGATCCAAACTAGCGAGGCCCAATGCCTAAACCGAATCTGGAAACCCTAGGGTTTCCAGAAACATCACGCCGCAAGTACCCCAAGCGTCACGCCCTTTCGTCTCGCGCCGTTCCAGTGGGCTTCATCGGCGCCATGACTCCGGCTCCATATCACGCCATAATCGGCTCACGAATCGACGCCAGCGCATTCACCGCCGGATTTCTCGTTGTTACCTGCAAAAAGGGAAAGAAACAGCAGAGACGAAACAAATATAGCAAGAAATAAAATCAAGATTGTAAATATATTTTTTCAGTGGCTATAAAAGCCCGAATCAAGAACGATGTAAGACTACGGTTTTTTTATATACACATATATACAATAAAAGACCAGCAGTGGATTAAAGAAACAGAGGTGATTATTTCATTTTTTTTCTCTTTATAAATACATACAAATATCGTAAAATAAAACGAAAAAGACTTACCGCCGGATTCGCTTCAAAAAATGAAGCTTTCCAGCTTCCGGTCGCCGTATGTGGCGGAGTTGATGGTGGCGCGTAGGTGCGTGGGAGCCCAGGGACGGAGGCTCGAGCTCCGAGAGGGTTGGCCCTCAATCCTCTTTCAGAGGTTTTTTGGTTTTTTTTAAAGACGGGTTTAAAATGATTTTTAGGCTGAAAGTTGGCTTTTATAGCCTCATAGAAACGACGTCGTTTTGCTTAAAACATTAAGCTTCAAAACGGCGTCGTTTCAAAGCTAGGATCCGTGCGTTGACCCGTAACCCGGATAGGATTCGCGCGTTTTTGTTTAAAAGGCAAATTGCCCAATTAATCCTTCTGCATTTTTAATTTCATTTTATTTTATTTTAATTTGGCCCTGACCTTTTATTTTTGTTGCAATTTGGTCCTGGCTGCAATTATAAAACTTATTTTGGGAAACGACACAGTTTTGGGATTAGGGTCAAATTACCCAGTGAGTCCCTCAAGCTTTATAGCGTGTTTCAATTAGGATTTTTTTATTTTTTTTAAATTTTACCCTAGAGCTTTGTTTCCATTTAATTTTTGTCCTTTCTATTTTTTCATATATAATTTATTTTAAATATTTTATATATTATTTATTTTACTATAAATATTATGTATATATATAAATGATTTATTATATATATATTATTTTTACTTATGCACTGTTTATTATTATTATTTATCTAAGTTTTATTTATATATTTTATAATATATTATATCATTTTACTATATATATTATTCATTATATTATTTTTATTATATTTTATATTACTTTAGTATTTATTATTATGTATAATTTTAAAATCTGCATACTATTATTAAATAATATATATATCATTGTTAATTATTTAGCATATTATGAAAAATTCTAAAATTTATTATAAAGTTTTGCACATATTTTATATAGTATTATTTATATAAATATATATTAAGCTATTATATCATATAATATATTTGTATTTTTAAAATTACTCTTTTATTAATTATATATTGCTTTTAAAATTTTTTTCCTCATTTATTTTTCAAATTGTTTTTTAATTTGTTTGTTTTTATCCTTTTGTATTTATTTGGTATTGTTTTAATATGTTAATTTTATCTCATGGGATATTTGTTATTTTTATGTTATTTTGTTATTGTTATATATTCGTATGAAAATTGATTATTTATGTCGTTATTTTAAGATTATATTCGCATGAAATACTATTATACATGCGTAATTTGTATTGTTATATTCATTATTTTTGCTATTTTGTATTCTCGCATGAAATAATAATGTGTGTATATTTATGTTATTATATATGCATGAAATGTTAATGTATATTGTGTAATTTATGTCGTATCTATCATTTTCTATATTATATTTGCATGAAATGTTAAAGTATGTAGTTTAATTAGTTTAATATTGATCTTTTAATAGGTTAAACGTATCATCGCTTTTAAAGTTTTATATTTCATTTAATCCAAAGGGATTTTAAAAAACGAGGCAATATCTTTTGTATTTAGGAATTCGGGAAGTAGTGCCCTAATATGCTGGGTTGCGATTTCCCGTTTGTCTAAATGTCTAAAGTATCCTTTTAAATAGATTTTGTAAATCACTAGATGATTTTAGTTACTAAATTTTAAGAATATCGTGTCCAATCATGCTGGATGTGATGTTTGCACTCTTTTGAAACGAAAGAATCTCGATTTTCAGCTCAAATTATTCCAGTTTTTTTTTAAAATGATCCTTTTGTTAAATTCTTTCAAACTTTTGACATTAAGACAGAAAACTATTCAATTTGGTACCAATATTGGGCGTTGCAAGGGTGTTAATCCTTCTTCGTGCGTAACCGACTCCCGAACCTATTTTCTCGTATTTTTCGTAGACCAAAATGTTTTATAAAGGTGATCCAACCACACCTAAAAAGGTTGGTGGCGACTCCCGTTTTTTAAAGAAAACCTCCCTTTTAAAAAAGAGGTTTCGACAAACTTGAATTTTTTTGTCGAAACCATTTTTTGAAAAAGTGTCGACTTTTATTTAAAAATGAAAACGGAATCGCCACCAATCCTTTTTTTATGAGGTGTGATCGGATCACTTCGTAATTTGATTATTTAATAAAATGGTTTGATTTACTAAAACAAAGATTTTGGTCTACGAAATTCGAGAAAACGGGTTCGGGAGTCAGTTACGTACGAGGAAGGGTTAGCACCCTCGTAACGCCCACAATTGGTACTTAATTGATTAATTAATATCTTAATGTCGAATGTTGAAAATTTAGAAAGAATTGAAAATACGATCCTCCTTTTTACTAAAGTTATTTTTCTTAAAAATGATTTTTTTTTAAAAATTGAAACGAGCATTAAAAGCTCTCTCGTCCCACGATAACAAAATATCACATCGCGTAAGTTAGGATGCAACATTTGAACCCTCGAGAATAAGCTTGCCTTTAAATTTTTTATTTAAGACTTAGGTATTTTAAATTTAGAAGGATGTTCAGTTGCTTAGATTTAACGAGAAAAACAAAACCCCGTAAGTTAGGGTACGACTTCTCGAATTTTCAAGAACGAAACATTGCCTTATTTTGAAAAATCTTCTTTTTTGAATAATAGCGAGTACAACACCTAAAAATGTGCATTTATTTGTTTGGAGTACAATAAAACGATCTATATTGGATAAATACATTGGAGCCTAATCCACAACGTGATTTAAATGAAATAGCTAAAAAGGTAATGTGAAACACGGAGGAATGAAATATGAATGCTAATGAATGATAATAATATGAAATTATGAAGAAGCGAATTATAGTACACACCATGTCAATAATCACACAACATACGTCATTTAAATACCAACATTAATAATCAAAGAAAAATGAAATAAATAATATAAAACAATTTGAAATAAATAATAAGAAAATTTTAAATAAATAATATATAAAAAGGTTTAAATAGATACCATAAAAAGCAATTTGAAGGAAATAGTATAAAACAATTTAAAATCATTAATATACAAAACAATAAAATAATATATAGAGCAACGTAAAATAAATAATTTATAAAACAATTTCAACTAACATAAAAAGTTCAAAAATAAATAATATGTGAAAAATAAATTTAAAATAAAGAATATATATAAATATACATATAAAATGGTTTAATAAAATAATATATATGAAATCTAAAAATAAATAATAATAATAAAAAGGTTTACAATGAATAATAAAAAGAATTTAAAAGCAGTTAACATATAAAACAATATAAACTAAATAACATATAAAAAATTAAAATAGATAATATATAAAATAGTTTAAAATATATGAAAAATATTTAAAATAATTAATATGTAAAGCAGTTTTAAATAAATAATATATAAAAAATTAAAATAGATAATATATAGGACAATTTAATATAATTTATAATAAAAGCAGTTTAAGGTAAAAGGTCAAGGATTGAATTAAAAAATGAAATAAAATTAAAGGGGCAAATTTAAAAAAAAAGTAAATAGGGCCCAAATGGAACAATCGCAAAGAAAGAGGGACTGATTGGGAGAATATTCTCAGCCCTTATGCGCACTGTTTCACGCAGGACCAAAATGAGACAAGCGCAAAAATTATGGGGTCAAATTAAAAACGCAAAATTAAGAACAAAAGGGTCGCATTGAAAACGAATAGTAAAGCGGAATGACCCACAGCACAAATAGCCCATTTGGCTTTAAAAACGCGCGGATCCTCCAGCAATCGGGTCAAGTCGCACGGGTCGGAGGCTAAAACGACGTCGTTTTGGCCTCTGAACCTAAACTTCAAAACGGCGCCATTTTGCCTTCATTATTTAAACTCAATTTTTTTTTTAACTTTCATTTCCAACCCTCACACCAAAAAAAAATCTAATAAAAAACTCTAAGTCTCTCATCCACTCAAAACTCCCCCCCACATCCTGCCTATCGGGCCTCCGTTCATCCGCCATGGCCGCCGGCGATGGTGACCACCGTATACGGCGGTTGGATTCCAAAAAAAGGCCCTTAGGGCCGTTTTAATATACCTAAGCCTGATTTGGGGTTGGTTTTCGTCAAAACTTGACCACAAATGGTAAAATCCAAAGGAAACCCTTCTGTTTCTCGGTTGCCTCGCCGAATTTAAACCGTCCATCATCGGGGATGACACCCTCCTTCATCCACGACGGTGAGATCCCGAAGAGGTAAGGAAGATTTTTAAAATTTTTACTTTATGTTTACTTTCATTTACAAACAAAAAATAAAAAATAACAAAAAAAAAGCAAAACAGTTACAGATAAAAATATATCACCTCTTTGTAATTTTGTTTTCTTTTTTATTCTCTAATGTGTGTAAAAAAATTGTAAAGAAGAAGTTCGGGCTTTTATAGCCGATTTAAACAACTCTTGGTTTCTATTTTTTGTTTCTTTCTGCTTGTTTCTTTGTGTTGTTTTCTGTTGTTGCATTCAATTGTTGCAGGTGTTAGACGCGCATGGAGAAGGGCGTGCGTGGAGGGGCGGCACGCGAGGTGGCCTGCTGACGTGCGGTGCTGGTCAAAGGGGAGGCCTAGGGTGCTAGGGTTTGCTGTTTTGTTTAGGTGTTTGGGCTGACTTGGGCTTTAAGGTTTTTTATTGTTTGGGTAATTTAGGTTTAGATTTGGACCATTCAATATGGAAAATGGTCTTGCTGTTTGTTTTGTAAAATGGACTCTTAATGTATTTTGTTTTTTTCTTTTTGGTTTTATATTTGAGTCTTGGGCCCAGGCCAAAATTGGCCTATTACATCTTTTAAACTTATTTAAGTTAAATTTGGGTAGAATAGTAATGTTATGATTTGAGTAAACTCAAGTTTAGGCAAATAACAAGTTATATTTTATTTAAACTTGGCCCACGAATAAATCTAACTTTTCAATATTGGAATGCAATGGTTGAATGTAGGGGTGAGCAAAATTCGATTCGATTCAAAAAACTAGATAAAATTTTTAAATTTTGAGTTAAATGGTTCGAATTATTCGAATTATTCGGATAAAATAGAATAAAAAATCAAAATTTTTGGTTTAACTCGAATATGATTTACACAAATCGAGTTCTTCAGAATTCCGAATAAGAAAATGCAAAACTATGTCGTTTTGATAAATGTTTATCTTTTCTAAAGTTAAAAATCAAAACCATTAAATTAAAATGCAAAACTATTTCGTTTTGATAAATGTTTACCTATTAAGTTAAAAGGCGAAACCATTATATTGTTTATGTAGTTAAATAATCTTGTACTTAGTCTACTAGTTAAATAATCGGTCCATGTAAATGCAAGATTGAGTATAAATAACAGGATTCGTTAACTCGATTCAACTTGACTCAAAATTTTTTTTACTTGATTTGTTTTTATTCGAAAAATTTTCAAATTGAGTTTAGTTGCTAAAATAGGATTCTCCAACTCGACTAATTCAAAATTTTTTGACTTTATTCGACTCAACTCGACCGAATACTCACCTTAGTTTAATGAACTATAATAAAATGCAATAGAAGTTTATGCCTAAAAAAATTAAATTTGTTAGTTTGGTATCCTATAGATCCCACTAAAGACTCCAATTGAAATTACATTTAAAGGAAAGGTTTTAAATTTGTTAAGTCACTTATAAGAGCAACGACACAAAGCAATTACAACGATGTCGATAATTGCTCAATGTTTCATAATTTGTCGAATTTGAAGTCAGCAATTTTTTGAAACAATATAGTTGGGCCATGAATTAGTTGATATTATGGACATGTATTGGTCCATATTTGAAGATTGATCTTATGAAACAACAAATCTTTAAAATTGGATCGATTTAAATCAAGCAAATCGGATCTTCTATTTCGTGTAGATTAGTTGGAATGACTTGAAGACATATCTTAGAAATTGTTTATTTATCCTAGGCTTTACCAGGAAATTGTTAAATCTTGTTTAAGGGCTACTTTGGAAGGAGTTATGATTGCAAGTAATTTGTATGCTAGCAAGTAAAAAAAATGTTTATATACTTGAGACTTCATAGGTTAGTACTAAGAGCTTAACATTTAATCTATTCAATTGGAATTGATTTAGTGAATGTACTTTTGTAAGTAAAATAAGTGAGTCACTTGGTTTTACAAACTAAGTAGAAGAGAATTTAATAAAGAGATCTAGATTTTAGGTACAAAAGTGATAGGACTTAAATAATTATTTAAACAAGAATAAATATAATGCATTGCCTCTATGGATAAAGCCTCACAAATGTAGGCGATTACTGAATTGTGTAATCAATTGTTTATATGTTATATTCTTTAATTGTGACATCTAACAGTTATAACTACTCCATATAACTGTTCAATTTTTTCTTGCAAAAATTGATTGTTTTCTTCAATTTGGTATCGAAGCTTAACACTTATATTAAGTGGTGTTCCTAGTGTCGATTCTTGCTTGCAATGGAAGGATCATTTGTCTCAGTCCACTTATGCTGGTGGTTCCAACTATGCATACAGAAAAGTTACTATGAAAGTCTTTATAAAACCTATGGATGAAAAGGCTTGGCATGCAGTCCTCATTAGATAGGAGGCTCCTTCATCACTCCTAAATCTGAGCTCACTTGAACAATTAAGGAGAAAAAGTTGGTCAATGCAAACTCTAAAGCTTTGTATGCCATTTTTTTTTTGGTAAAGTTAATGATCAAGAGTACAAGAAAACATCCAAGCGCATTACATCAAAAAAGGCATGAGATATTCTGGATATTGCCCATGAAGGTGCAAACACAGTGAAGCAGTCAAAATTAAAGGTGCTGACAACAAATTTTGAGACTCCTAGTGTAGAAGGCCCAAACTACCTGGGCCCATTTTACATCTTCAAAACCCAACCAATTAAACCCATTTACAACTAAACCAAACCTAAATCAACAACCCTATCCCAACCCAAAAACAAAACAAAAAAAAAACCTAAATTAACCTAGCTAGCCGCCGCCCTAGGTCTTCGGCCAACTGCCCTCTGACCCACCTGCCTCACCGCCATTGTCGCATCAGCACTGCCACTGTGTAGTCGCCCACTTGCACTTGCAAAATAGGAGAAGAAATGACAGCAAGAATTAAAGGCAGAAATGACAATCAAATAGAAAAATACTTTGTAAATGGCTATATAAGCCTTGCAATATTTTGTATTTTGTCTCTCTGGACACTTTTGAATACAAAAAAAACAGATTCAAATATATCAAATACCAAAAGAAACAGCAAGCAGTGGAAACAAAGTCTTTATTTTCTTTTTTTAGTTTATTTCTTTTTATTTTCCTCCTTCGAATATATAAAAGTACATATTTTCTTTATTTTTTTTTAAAAACAGCATATATATATAGATATATATAAAAATATAAAAGAAAAATAAAAAAACATACTTTTTTATTTTTAAGCCACCATGTGCGGTGGCCGATGCGGCGGCGACTGGTCGGAACCCTCGCCGGAGTAGGGGCCTCTGCAGAGAAAAAAAGGAGAAAGAAGAATTTAAAAAAAAAACAAAGAAAGAATGAAGTTTTAAAAAAAAAAATCTGATTTATATAGGCCACCAAAATGACGTCGTTTTGGGACTGGCCTTAAACGCCCAAAACGATATCGTTTTGATATGACCTGTGCGCCGACCCGACCCGCCTCAGGGGATCCACGTGTTTTTGATAAGAGGGCTATTTGTGCATTTGGTCCTTCTGCTTTTTTATAATTTTATAATTAAATCTTTCGTTATTTTTAATTTTGCCCAGAAATTTTGTTTTTATTTCATTTTGGTCCCGCGCAAAACGCTGCACTTAGAGGGACGGGGATATTTACTTTTTTCGTCCCTTCACATTGTGCGTGTGTTGTAATTTAATCCTCCCCTTTCTTTTTATTTTGGATTTGCGCTAAACTTCCTGTTTTGAATTCAATTTAATCTTTTTTTTAATTATTTGGTTACTTTACTAAAATTAATTAGTTATTTTATTATTTTTACTATTATTATTATAAATATATTATTGTTATTATTGTTATTATTATTTACATGTTATTATTTCTTTTTCTTTTATTATGGTATTATTATTATTGCCATTATTACTATTTTATTTTTAATTTTATTTTTATTATCATCTTATTTTATTGTCATTTTGTACTATTATTATTGTTTTCTATATATTTTATTTTTTACTACTATTATTAGTAGTATTATTATTATCTATTATCAATATTATTATTACTATTATTTTTTTACTATTATTATTTCACATACTATTATTACTATTTTTGTTTTATTATTATCACTTTTCTTTCGTTTCATTCAATATTTTTTTCTTCGTTATTGTTTTTCCTATTTCATTTCTTATTTTTATTTTATTTTTTATTTTTTATTTTTTAAACTTTTTAATAGTTTTATTTATTTATTTACTTATGGTTTTTAGTTAGCCTTTTTTTATTTTTTATTTATGTATCTTATTTTTATTCTTGCCCATATTACTATTATTTGTACTATCGCATCTGTAATTTTTACGTATTAGTACCGTAATTTGCTTTTATATTTCACTATAAATCACGTCATATTTTTTCCTCGATACATTAAAATAATTCTTTCATAAAAGCAATATTTCATATTTAGAAATTCGAGAAAATCGTGCCCTAACTTACTGGGTTTTGATTTTTCTTATTTAATCTAAATAATGGAATATTCTTTTAAAATCGCAACACTAGTTTTGAATAAAATGTTTATTCTCGGAGATACGAGATGTTGTATCCTAACTCGCTGGATATGATATCTTGATACCTCGAGATAAGATTTTTGCAAACAAAGGCAATATTCGGTATTCAGAAATTCAAGATATCGTGCCCTAACTTATTGGGTTTCGATTTTTCTCGTTTACTCTAAATAATTGAATTACTTTTTAATAGGTTAAAATATACAAATTTTAAATAAAAGGCATGCTCGTTCTCGAAAATTCAAAATGTTGTGTCCTAACTTACTGGATGTGACATTTTATTATTTCAAGACGAGAAGGTCTTTAACATTCAAGTGTTTCTACAAAAAGAGGGATCGTATTTTAAAGTCTTTCAAGTTTTCAAAGTTTCGACACTAAGACACTAATTAATCAACTAGGTACCAATTTTTGGGCGTCACGAAGGTGCTAATCCTTCCTCGTACGTAACTGACTCCCGAATTCATTTTCTGATTCTCGTAGACCAAAAAATTATTGTTTTAGTAAATATTAACTTTTATTAAAATGATTAATTTAAGGTGACCCGATCACACCTCATCAAAAAGGATTGGTGGTGACTCCCATTGTTTGTTTTAATTTTCAAAACCAAAGTTGACCCCGTTTTTCAAAAAAATGGTTTCGACAGCTTGGTAACTCCACCGGGGACTAAAAAAGAGAGTCAAGCCGCAAGTTGATTAACTTTTGTCTTTTTGTCGAAAATTAAAATTTGGTTTTGATATACGATCCTTTCATTGCATTTCATCTATTTTGTGTTGCGATCTTCATCATTTTATTCGTGTTTTCTTCATTTGCTTCGAGCTTTTTTGTATATTCCTGCATATTGCATTGCATGACCGTACGGTTAAACCCTTTTAAGTGGGAGTGAGAAACTATTCCTTCGTGAGGTCTTCACCTCCGTGCAGGATAGTGGTTCGCTTTCGGGATACCTGTACCTATGTCTTCGTGAGACTTTCATCTTCGTGCAGCCATAGGGAAATGTATTCCCCTGAACTGAACTCGGTCTATATGAGCCTATAATAGGTGAAGATCGAGGAATCTGCTGGTTCAGGTACCTTTACTTTAGAACCGAGCCCCATATAGCAAGCCTTAAGAGCCCACCCTAGGTAGAGCCACTCCGAACCCCTAGTGGTCACCCGGATTGGTACTCTATTTTGTTTATTTCTCCTGTGCTAACATGCTTTCTCTTGTTTTGATTGCATTGCATTTTCATCATAGAAAGGAGGAGTTGATTCATATTTGATTGCTAAATAGAATAGCTTGTCATGGAAAAAGGATTTCTTGATAAAATGGATTATAATACAGTTGTTCGAATAGGATCCGAGTAAACAACAAGAGAAGGCTGATAGTCCATGAAGGAATACGCGACTTTGCTTTATTGCCTGAGGATTCAAGCCAAAAAATATTATTCGAGAGCCGTCATGTCTTAAAGAAGCTAACGAGCATCACGGGGATAAGTGAGCAACAGATCGCAGAAAGGAGCGGAAAGGAGATAATAGAGACATCTTTTGAAAAATCTGCAAGATTCGACCATAACATCCATATATGAAAAGGATCGGTGTCTTCACTTGGAATATGAGG
Source organism: Gossypium arboreum (assembly GCF_025698485.1). Taxonomy (NCBI): domain Eukaryota; kingdom Viridiplantae; phylum Streptophyta; class Magnoliopsida; order Malvales; family Malvaceae; genus Gossypium; species Gossypium arboreum. The sequence continues at coordinate 138,639,953 of NC_069075.1, forward strand.
GCAATGCCGCATATATAACCCGTTTTATGTAAAAGAAATTGTTTTCTAGAAAAGTTGTTCTAATGGAATTGAATTCAAAATCAATGCCTCTCTTTCTTTTTGTATTCATCCCATGCATTTGCATTACAATTCATCATATGCATTACATTAATCAAAAGAGTTGGAATTCTTTGAAGATGTTAAAGGCCCAGAAAGAATGTTTGGAAATTGGAGCATCAATGACATATCCAAAGAAAGAATTGAAAAATAAAATTGATCAGGCATTCGCCCTAATGAGTCGGGAAGGGTTTTGAACAATGGGACTGTAGAAGAGATCCTTGTATTTCTTAAAGCCAATTTAGAGTAATATTCAAAACACGCTTGTTGCTTTAAGCCTAGGAGCAATAAAAAGCCTTTTGTGAAATAGGCTTGTGTCCAAAAGTCTTTATTTCAATAAAATGCATTTTTGTTTGAGCAAATATTCTTTTATTTCCATTTATAGATTCTTTTGTTCTTTGAACTCTCTTTCAAATATTCTTTTCGTCATTCATGATCATACCACACGAATGATCATTCTTAGATTCATTATTTGAAATCTTCCTTCGTACCGACAATAGGTACCCAGATATCAACGACATAAGTGACGCTGCTACTAACCCAGAATCTCGTTTTGAGCGAGATATGTGTCTAGAGGGATCTCAGGACTTTGAAAATGAAAAAGATTGTAACATATCTTCTAATTTGTTAAGGATGGTAGAACAAGATGAAAACAGATCCTACCTTACGAAAAGTCAGTGGACAGTAAGCCTAAGACAAGGAAAGAAGTGAAGATCAAAGCCTAGCTCACCACAAAGACAAAGCGAGACATCATTCCCAATTCAAAGATGTTTTCGCATGATTGAATTAAGATATACCTGGGCTACTAAGACGTGAGGATGCTGCAGGGTGTTTGAACAACATATGCTAATGGTTTTACAATGGCCAGGCTAATCATGAGGTTCGGGTACTGCTGGTCCTCCATGAAAGAGGATTGCATCAGTTATACCATAAATGCTGGATTGAGGAAGACAAGACTTATGTGCCTCCTCTATTTCTTCACATATTTTTTGTACATATATGTGGGGCATGGATTTTAAGGGATGGATCTCATCAAAAGTTTCAGGCCAACACCGATTCATCATTGTGGTCGTCGGTTACTTCACTAAGAAGGTGAAGGTAGCTTCATATGCCAATATTACAAGGTCGATAGTTATCAAATTCAAATTCAAAAAAACAAACATAAAAAAATAAAAAAAATAAAAAAATAAAAAAAGAGAAAAATAACAAAAAGGATAGTGGAAGATAACCGAGACTTGTAAAGATTGGCATAAAGAAGTTACTATTTACCCTCTATCCTTATCAAACGTCTGCCAGGACCTTAGCTGAGGCAACACATTGCTCATTGGTTTATGGGATAGAATCGGTTTTGAAGATGAGATTCCTTTTCTCCGAGTCTTGTCAAAGCTGAAGTTAAATAAAGCCTAATTGATCCAATTCTGATATGATCAGTCGAATTTGAAGAAAGGAGGTTGAAAGCTATCTGTCGTGGTCCAATACACCAAAAATGAATGATGCGAGCGTACGACAGAAAGGTTCGTCCTAGAGAATTCCATGAGGGGGACCTAGTATTGGAAAAGATATTTCCTATACAAAAGGAACTTCAAATGAAAGTATACGCTAAACTGGAAAGGACCTTATATGGTAAAGAAGGCTTCTAGAAGAGCATCGATACTGACCAAGGTAATGGCAATAACCTACCTAATCTAGTGAATTCGGATTCAATCAAAAAATACTTCACCAAAAAAAAACAAAAAAACAAAAAACAAAAAAGGAGAAAAGAAAAAAGGAAAAAGAAAGAAGAAGAAAATGAGAGGCCAATGCGAAAACCCGCAAAGGGCGCCTTGAGACCAAAGGGGATTTGAGTTGAAAACCCAAAAAGGGCGGCTCAAATTTGGATCAAAGTGGGGCATTCAGTAGTCTTACTATGCTTGAATTAACAATGAAGGAGTATGCTACGTCTTGGGGCATCGACAAAGTACTCCGGATCCCCTAAACACAGATTGAGCTCAAAATAATCTTCAAGAAGTGGGTGCAGAAAAGCTCAAGTTGCGATATCTGGGGCACCTAGTTTTCTATTTTACCCATTTTGAATTTGCTATCTTTGATTACCTTATACTTTTCAAGATACGTCTCAATAAATTTCCTTCTTATTACGTTTGCTATCTTTTGATTAACATATTTGTTTCGAGCTATGCTCCTAATTATTTTCTCTCTTATCCATTGTTATGAACTTTTTCAAGCATTTTGCATTGAAATAATGATTAATGGACTAATAATACCTTCACAAAAGGGGTTTTGCGTATTACTCTAGACGTTTCTAAATGGTACAGGAACCTGAAACAGAATTGTTGTTTAGAACTCACCAAGCCTAAAGGTTGGAAATATTGGAGAAAGATGATTATCTCTTTGGACTTTTTATTGGTTGAACAAAAAGACAAGATGTTTCGTCGACGATACAACCTCGACAAATAATGAGCAATGTCAACCCAAGTGTAAAAGGGGATCATTCTCAGGAAAAGAAAAATGATACTCTGCATTCATACAGATATCAGACATATATATCTGGTCATTACACCCAGGGAATGGTGTAACAAATTAATTGATTGAAGATGATACAAATCCTATACCTCTGAGTTATAGCAAGATGGATGAAGAAACCAAATGTTACTCCCTTGAAGTTGTAGTGGGAGGTACAAACTCTATGTCCCAGAAGATACAGCGGAAAAGACTCTGAAATTTCAGTGGGGCAAACCTATTGAGCAATATATAATTGTTTCTTCGGGTTCTATCAAAAATGCTAGCCAAACAAGAGGGCAGCGTAATACGTCAGTGATAAAGCCTTAGTGAACTATGAGTGATGATGCCTTAAGCACTCAACAAGGAATCATTCTCATGACATTTCTGCATTCACAAGCATCACATCTAGTTAGGAGCATTTGATTCATTTCGATCATAGCATCCTAGTTATTTGGCATAAGCATAGATACATGAAACCGATTCTACAGATTATGTCCTTAGAGGATGGTGTAGCAACATCGGTAAATTCATAGATCTTGTCTCCCTGAAGCAGTAGTGGAGCAGATCGAAGACGGTGAGCCTTAACCCTCTAAGCAGCAGGGTAACAGGACGAATTACAGATCTTGTCTCCCTAAGCAGTAGTAGAGCAGATCGAAGGCGGTGAGCCTTAACCCCCTAAGCAGTAGGGTAACAGGCTGAATTACAGATCTTGTCTCCCTAAGCAGTAGTGAAGCAGATCGAAGACAGTGAGCTTTAACCCCTAAGCAGTAGGGTAACAGGCTAAAAATTATAGATCTTGTCTCCCTAAGCAATAGCGGAGCAAATCAAAGATGATGAGCCTTAACCCCCTAAGCAGTAGGGTAACAGGCTGAAAATTACAGATCTTGTCTCCCTAAGCAGAAGTGAAGCAGATCGAAGACGAAGGGCTTTAACCCCCTAAGTAGTAGGGCAACAGGCTGAAAATTATAGATCTTGTCTCCCTAAGCAGTAGTGGAGCAGATCGAAGACGAAGGGCCTTAACCCCCTAAGCACTAAGGCAACAGGCTGAAAATTATAGATCTTGTCTCCCTAAGCAGTAGTGGAGCAGATCGAAGACGAAGGGCCTTAACCCCCTAAATAGTAGGGTAACAGGCTGAAAATTACAGATCTTGTCTCCCTAAGTAGTATTGGAGCAGATCGAAGACGATGAGCCTTAACGCCCTAAGAAATAGGGTAACAGGCTGAAGATTGCAGATCTTATAACCCTAAGCAGTAGGGGAACAGATCGAAGACGATGAGCCTTAACCCCCTAAGAAGTAGGTAACAGGCTGGAAATTCACAGATTTTATCTCCCTGAAGTTACAGTGGAGCAGATTGAAGATAGCGAATCTTATTCCCCTGAAGTTGAAGTGAAACAGATTGAAGCTATGAATAAACAGATTTTATCTCTCTGAAGTTGCAGTAGAGCAGATCAAAACAAACTTTATCACCCCAAAGTTGTAGTGGAGCGGATTAAAGCAATAAGATGCAGTGGACTGAACGAGGCTACCTAAAGAAGAAAAGCACCAGAGAAGTCGAGACTCGACAAGACCGGGCAAAATTGGCCCTTTTTTATGTTATTGCTTTATTCTCATTACACGACAATGAGCAAAGAGGGGCAGCTGTAGAAGGCCCAAATTGCCCGGGCTCATTTTACATCTTCAAAACCTAACCAATTAAACCCGTTTACAACTAAACACAAACCTAAATCAACAACCCTAGCGCAACCCAAAAACAAAACAAAATAAAAAAAACCCTAAATTAACCTAGCTAGTCGCAGCCCTAGGTCTTCGGCACAACTGCCCTCTGACCCACCTGCCCCACCGCCATTGTCGCATCAGCACCGCCACTGTGTAGTCGCCCACTTGCACCTGTAAAACTAGAGAAGAAATGACAGCAAGAATTAAAGGTAGAAATGAAAATCAAATAGAAAAATACTTTGTAAATGGCTATATAAGCCTTGCAATATTTTGTATTTTGTCTCTCTGGACACTTTTGAATACAAAAAAAATAGATTCAAATACATCAAAGACCAAAAGAAACAGCAAGCAGTGGAAAAAAAATGTGCTAAGGTCTTTATTTTCTTTTTTTTAGTTTATTTCTTTTTATTTTCGTCCTTTGAATATATAAAAGTACGTATTTTCGTTATTTTTTAAAAACAACATATATATAGATATATATAAAAATATAAAATAAAAATAAAAATAAAACATACTTTTTATTTTTTAGCCACCGTGTGCGGTGGCCGACGACGGCGACGGCGGCTGGCGCGGCGACAACTGGTCTAAACCCTCGCCAGAGTAGGGGCCTCCGCAGAGAAAAAAAGGAGAAAGAAGAATTTTAAAAAAAAAGCAGAGAAAGAATGAAGTTTTAAAAAAAAATCTGATTTATATAGGCCACCAAAACGACGTCGTTTTGGGACTGGCCTTAAACGCCCAAAACGAGGTCATTTTGATATGATCCTCGTGCCGACCCGACCCGCCTTAGAGGATCCGCGTCTTTTTTATAAAAGGGCTATTTGTGCATTTGGTCCTTCTGCTTTTTTATAGTTTTATAATTAAATCTTTCGTTATTTTTAATTTTGCCGAGAAATTTTGTTTTTATTTCATTTTGGTCCTGCGCAAAATGCTGCACTTAGAGGGACGGGGATATTTACTTTTTTCGTCCCTTCATGTTGTGCGCGTGTTGCAATTTGATCCTCCCCCTTTCTTTTTATTTTGAATTTGCCCTAAATTTCCTGTTTTGAATTCAATTTAATCTTTTTTTTAATTATTTGGTTACTTTACTAAAAATTAGTTATTTTTATTATTTTTACTATTATTATTATTATAAATATATTATTGTTATTATTGTTATTATTTACATGTTATTATTTATTTTTCTTTTATTATGGTATTATTATTGCCATTATTATTATTATTATTTTTTCTTATCATCTTATTTTATTGTCATTTTGTACTATTGTTATTATTATTATTTTTTTATTTTTTTTCCTACTATTATTATTAGTATTATTATTATCTATTATCAATATTATTATTACTATTTTTTACTATTATTATTTCACATACTATTATTACTATTTTTGTTTTTATTATTATCACTTCTTCTTTTGTTTCATTCAATATTTTTTTCTCCTTTATTGTTTTTGCCTATTTCATTTTTTATTTTTATTTTATTTATTTATTTATTTATTTATTTAAACTTTTAATAGTTTTATTTATTTATTTATTAACTTATGGTTTTAGTTAGCCTTTTTTTATTTTTTATTTATGTATCTTATTTTTATTCTTGCCCATATTATCATTATTTGTACTATCGCATCTGTTATTTTTACGTATTAGTACCATAATTTGCTTTTATATTTCACTATAAATCACGTCATATTTTTTCCTCGATACATTAAAATAATTCTTTCATAAAAGCAATATTTCATACTTAGAAATTCGAGAAAATTGTGCCCTAACTTACTGGATTTTGATTTTTCTCATTTAATCTAAATAATGGAATATTCTTTTAAAATCGCAACACGAGTTTTGAATAAAATGCTTATTCTCGGAGATACAAGATGTTGTGTTCTAACTTGCTGGATATGATATCTTGATACCTCGAGATAAGATTTTTGCAAACAAAGGCAATATTCGGTATTCAGAAATTCAAGATACCGTGCCCTAACTTACTGGGTTTCGATTTTTCTCGTTTACTCTAAATAATCTAATACCCTTTTAATAGGTTAAAATACACAAGTTTTAAATAAAAGACAAGCTCGTTCTCGAAAATTCAAGATGTTGTGTCCTAACTTACTGGATGTGACATTTTATTATTTCAAGACGAGAAGGTCTTTAACATTCAAGTGTTTCTACAAAAAGAGGGATCGTATTTTAAAGTCTTTCAAGTTTTCAAAGTTTCGACACTAAGACACTAATTAATCAACTAGGTACCAATTTTTGGGCGTCACGAAGGTGCTAATCCTTCCTCGTACTTAACCGACTCCCGAACTCATTTTTTGATTCTTGTAGAATAAAAAATTATCGTTTTAGTAAATCTTAACTTTTATTAAAATGATTAATTTAAGGTGACCCGATCACACCTCATCAAAAAGGATTGGTGGCGACTCCCATTGTTTGTTTTCATTTTCAAAACTAAAGTCAACCCCGTTTTTCAAAAAAAAATGGTTTTGACACCTAGAATGCAGGTTAATAAAACTAATGACTTGGGATGAAATGTGTCATTTTGGAAAATCTATCAACAATAACGAAAATGCAATCTCGTTTCTTGTTTGGTCCTTGGAAAACTTAACATAAATCCATCAAAATGTCAATCCAAGTTGGAATTATGTACTGGAAGAGGAGTGTACAAACCATGAGGTATCAGTTTTGACTTAGTTTTTTTGCATGCTATACAAGTAGAAAATGCTCATGCAAAATATCGTAAGTCTTAGTGATATGAAAATAACTTATGAGATCACCACTATAGGCCTCTCTAACTAACAATTCGCACATGGAATAGTTTGATAAACATAGTAATTTTTTTTTTGATCATGTTCTAGATTGGTGAGATATTATAATTACAATTATTTAGCAATCATTATTCGAGATCTTGTTGTTTACAAGAAGGTGTCGGCTTTTCAAAAATAGGATTGTGCAAATCCTAACTAAGTTTTCTAGTTTGTCTATGTTCAAGTTTTTTAGATTGGAGCCCACTCTCTAGATATTCATGAGTTTGAGAATATCGAAAGAGATCGTTTAGTTAAAAGATAAAAGATGTTTGAATGGAAAGTCTAGAAACCCAAGGCCAACCCTAAGGTTGTTTTGATATGCAGCCATCAAGGGCCCAAAAATGTTTATTTCATTAATGATAAAAGGGATCCAAAAGATAGAAATATCTTTAAAATAATATTTATTTCAGGTAAAAAGATTCTTAAATATTATTTGTTGTTTGGTATTAATAATAGATTTTTAGTACGGTAATTATTTTGTCCAATATTAATGGAGTAAAAAACTCAACAAGCAAACCTAATTAATGCCAAGTGCTTTTTTAATTATTATTGTAGTAGCCCATTTCTGCCCGGGCTTTAAAACCAAGAATAAAAATAAATAAATAAATGTTTATTTATTATAGTCCATGTACAAAGCCCAAATTTCATTTACAGCCCATTACAATTTATCGACCCATTTAGCTTAAACCCAGCAGACCCGTTACTACCCAAAACCCGGTTACACCCAAGCCCGAATACCCGAGCCAGACCCAAACGAGTGAGGCCCAGTGCCTAAACTAAATCTGGAAACCCTAGGGTTTCCAGAAGCTTCGCGCCGCAATCAGTCCAAGAGTCACGCCCTTTTGACTCATGTCCGTTCGTCTCGCAGTGACCCGAATCAACGCCGTGACTCCGGCCTCGTATCACGCCGTGATCGACGGCCAAATCAACGCTGGTGGTCTCCTTTCCTCGATTGCCTGCAAAAAGAGAAAGAAAATACAACAGAAAGGGAAAACGGATAGGGAAAAGAAATCAAAGATTTCTTTCTAAATGTAAACAGTTCATAGAAGGCTATAAAAGCCTCTTTACAAATCTATACAAAGGACCGGATTTTTACAGAATAAAAAGATACTTACACATATTCATAAAAGAGAAGTTCAAGCAGTTTCTTTTAAAAAGGTGATTCGAGTTTTTTTTTTATTCTGTTATTTATTCAACGAGTATACAAATCAATCTATTGCAAAAACTGATAATATTATGAAAAAGAAAGAGGTTACCTGCGATTTTCTTGAAAGAATGAGGTTTTTTTTAACTCTCTGACCACCGTTTGTGGTGGCGCGTGAGCGCGTGAGAAGACCGGGGACGGAGGCTCGACAGAACCCCTAGGCTGGATCCCAGATCCTCTTTCAGAGGATTTCTTTTCTTTTTTTTTAAAACCTGGCTAAAATTATTTTAAAAGCTGAAATCGAGGTTTATATAACCCTACCAAAACAGTGTCGTTTTGCTTAATTCAATAAGCACTAAAATGGCACCGTATTATGCAGAGGATCCGTGTTGACCCGAGTTACTGGGAGGATCCACGTGTTTTAAGTAAAGTGGGTTAATTGCCCAATTGGTCCTCTCGTAATTTTAATCTTTATAATTTCATTTTATTTATTTTTTAATTTAGCCCTAGTATTTTAATTGTGATTCAATTTGGTCCTCACAGTGGCTTTAAAACTGAATTCGTGGAAACGGTGTCGTTTTGGGATTAGGGCAAATTGCCCAATGAGTCCCTCGGTTTTAATACGTTTTAAATAGGCCTAAATTTTTCTTTTATTTTTAATTTTGCCCAAAATTTTAATTGCTTTTAATTTTAGTCCTTACACTTATAAATTTATTTATTTTGAATTTTATTATTTATTTAATATATATTATTATTTTATATTAAAATTATATGTTATATTATTATTAAATATGGAAAATCCATTATATTATATATTATTATATTATTTTATATGGCATATGTATTATTTATATTGTATTAATTAAAATATTTTTTAAAAACATATGTATTATATATATTTTTTAAAATGTTAATTATGTATAAAATAATAATTTTTTATTTATGTATATTATATTATTATATATGTTTCTTATAAATCTTATATACATTTTATATATTTCACTATATTTATATATTATTTGTTTTCATATTATTTTATTACATATTATATTTTACTCCATATGATATTTTTTATATATTATATACATTTTATCATATATATATTTTTATTTTATTTATCATATGATTATACACTATATATTTTATCATATTTATTTACATTATCTTTATTTTATTATAAAATATACACTATTTTTATTATTTATTAAATATGTACATTCTTAAATTATTTTTATAAGTATAATAGCAATATTTAATACATTATTTTTCTTACATAATAAGTTATTATATTTTATAGTATAATCTATATATGTATATATCATTTTAAAAAAAGGGTTCTCTTTTATTATCCTTACATTATTTAGTATATTTCTAAATAGCTTATTTTTATTCAACTTATATTTTATACATTTTAATTTGCTTAGTTTTTGGTTTTCTTTCGTTTGCTTAATAGGTTAAATTTTACATATCATTTGTTTTATTTTTAATTGAATATTTTATATTGTTATTTTAAGAGTATATCTGCATGAAATATTATTATGTATGTTTAATTTGCATTGATTTATTTTGCCATTTTGTATGTTGCATGTAACGATAATGCATGTATATATATATCATATATGGCCATGCATAAGGTGATAATGTATTGTGTAATTTATGTTATTATTTATTATTCTCTATACTATATTTGCATAAAATGTTAAAGCATGCATTATGTAGCTAGGTTTATTTAATGTTAATTTTTATTGTAAAATACATCATCATTTTCAAAACAAAAAATATCTCATTTCAAAAGGTTTTTTTTTTTAAAAAAGTAAGGCAATGTTTCGATATTTAGGAATTCGAGAAGTAGCGCCCTAACATGCTGGGTTGCGATTTCTCGTTTGTCTAAATATCTAAAATATCCTTCTAAACGAATTTTTTACAAATCACAAGATTTCTGTTACGAAAGTTTAAAGATATCGTATCCAATCATGCTGGATATGATGTTTGTACTCTTTTGAAGCAAATGAATCTTGATACTTTTAATTTAAAATATTACGGTTTTAAGGAAATCTCATTTCTAAATTCTTTCAAATTTCTGACATTAAGACAAAATTATTCAATTTGGTACCAATTTTGGGCATTACGAGGGTGCTAATCCTTCCTCGAACGTAACCGACTCCCGAACCTGTTTTCTCGTAATTTCGTAGACCAAAACATTTTGTACAGTGTTCCAATCACAGTTTAAAAGATTGGTGGCGACTCTCGTTTTCGTTTTTAAAAAGTCGATCCCCGTTTTTCAAACATCCCTTTAAAAAATGGATTCGACAGCTTGGCGACTCCACTGGGGACTTTAAAGAGTCGAGCCAAAAAATTGAATATTTTATGTCTTAGTGTTGGAAGTTTGGAAAATTTAAAAATTTGATCCTGTTTTACATGTGTTTGTTGCATATGTTTGTTATCTTATTGCTGTACATTGCATTTGCATGACCCTTGCAGTCACACCTTTAAGTGGGAGTGAGAAGCGACGCTTTCGTGAGGTTTTCACCTTCGTATGAGCTAGTGGATTGCTTCCGGGATACTGTACCTATGTCTTCGTGATATTTTCATCTCCGCATGGCCATAGGGAAATGTGTCCTCCTGAACTGAACTTGGTCTATATGAGCGTATAATGGGTGAGGACCGAGGAATCTGCCGGTTCAGGTACCCTTACTTTAGAACTAAAACTCATATAGTGAACTTTAAGAGCTCACCCTAGGAAAGATAGTGATAGCCTTTAGTAAGATGCCCTTATAAGTACTTGTTTATCATTTTTTATATGATACTGACCTATCTTTATTTTGCTGTCATTGCATGTCATTTGGCATTTAAAGGTGTCGATTCAAGGCTCGATTTCTAGATTAGAAAGTTTTGTAATGAGGAACGAATACCTTAATAAAGTGGAGGACAATGCTTCTGTCTGTACCTGGTCAGAGAAAACCCAGTTAGAGAAAGGAGATAGTGTCACCGAGGGGTATGCGTCGGAGTTATGGGACTTCACCCGTGTTAATTCAATACAGAATGAGTTGCAAGAGCTGAGGAACATTTGGGCCCAATGGATGATGAGGCTAAGCAACTCTTCTATCAGAATTACGGAGATCTTCCCTATCTGCTAGACGTTAAAGTAGATAGGCATTTGTTGCGAGCCATGGTACAGTTCTGGAACCCTGCTTATAATTGCTTTACATTTAGTGATGTTGACCTGGTACCTACTTTAGAGGAGTATACGACTTTACTGCGTTGCCCAAGGACTCAGGGTTACAAGGCTTATGTTAGGCCTGCTAGCTTTCCAACTTTTACGAAAAAGTTGGTAATGATTACTGGGATGAGTGAGTAGTAGGCTTTAGCTCGTGTGCAGCAAAAGGGTGACAGTAAGTGCATTCCATAGGCTATTTTGAGGGATTTGATATCGACGTATCCAAACGTAAAGAAAAGGGTCGACGTTCTGGCTTTGAGTATTTACGGCATGGTGATTTTCCCAAAGGCGTTGGGGCATATAGATGAGGCGATTATGGATTTATTCGATCGACTTGGTAAACAGAACACATCTGTGCCCACAATTCTAGCTGAGACGATAAGATCCTTGAGCGCATGTCGAAGAGCTGGTGAAGGAAGGTTCATTGGATGTGCACAGTTGCTGTTGGTTTGGTTTCATAACCACTTCTGGAAACTTGATAAGGTTCCTTGCCGAGTTTTCTTTGAGGGTTATTCTCCCTTAAAGGAAGCAGTGGACATGCCTAGGAGAGATGACATTTTAGAAGAGAGGTGGATAGATATTCTGCAAAACCTTCGAGAGGAAGATGTTATGTGGAAGGCTACTTGGTTGGTTCCTAGTGAAGTCCTTTACCGATATGGCAGTTTTGATTGGGTCCCTTTGCCAGGAATTTGGGGAGTTTTTGGATATACACCGTTGCTTGTTCTAAGGCAGTATCGAGCGAGGCAGTATATACTAGCTACACATAGTTTAGTTCAGAGCGATTTCTCTTATAAGGGAGATCACTATAAGAAGAGGATGCGAGAAATTTCTGAGGCTTGGAAGAAGCCTTTCTGTATGAAGACCTTAGCTGAGGGCTCGACATCAACCCTTGAGTATAAATGGTGGTTCAGTAGGAGAATCAATGATAAAGTCCCTAGGCCAACCTTGGGAGTGGCTTGATCATTAGAGGAGAGCTTACAAGTGATTCCATCAGATTTGGAAGTTATGAAACAAGAGCTTGAAAGAAAGAATTCAGAACTTGAAAAAAGGATGGAGAAGCTCGAAGAGGAAAAAATGTGTTTGAGTCTCGATGTCGATGTTCAAAAGATGGAAGTCGAAAAGGTGAAAAAGGAAAAGAGGAAGATCGAGATGACTTGAAGACACATTACAAGAAAGCCCAAGTAACATTGAAAAGGGTTGGATTAGGGAGATCTTCAGAGCAGTGGCAACATGAGATCCAAGAGGAAAGAGCCAAGGCCGAGTATTGGAAGAAAAAGTTTCAAGAGATGCAGTCACATAATCAGGCCCTAGAAAAAGAAAATCAAGGATTAAAGGTTAAAGTGACAAAGCTTGGACGATCTCTTCATCATCATCGAAGTCGTAATTCCGTAGTCGAGTTAAAAGCAAGTCTAAACAAGATCGAGGAAATGAAGTATAATATTGAAGTCTAAGCAAGTCTACAGGACTGTGAGCTATGAATTGAGCAACTCAAGGCGAGATAGGAACAGTGGAAGGGAGAACTTCACCATATTCGGGATCAAGTGAGAGCTAGAGATCATGTCATGGAACAGGCCCTAGTTCAAATCCGAGAGGTTTCTGAATACCTACAAGATTTGGCAATACAAGCCAGAACGCTGAGTATAATGTATGAGTCATCGTCAGACAAAGGACGAGAGTTAGAATTATTATTGGATAGGGTTAAGACTCTAGGCCTACGGGCGAAAGTGTATTTGTAATCCGTTTTATGAAAAGATTTTTGTTCCTTAAATAAAGCTTTCTAAAATGAAACTGAATCTGAATCGACATCTTTTTGCATTCATGCATCTCATCACATCATATGCATTCAAGTTTATAGAAAAACCCTAATTAGTTAAAATTATTAGGGAGAAAGAGAGTGAGAGAAAGGAAATCTGGAAGCAACATATCCTTACGGTACACGCGCTAAGTCGAAGAATATGGACCAAAGATTTGAACAGCTACAGAAGGACATGCAAGACCAATTGCAAGAGCAATTGGCGAAAATGAAAAATGATATGAGGGAGCAAATGATGGAGGCTCAAAGGAGCATGATGGCTGAGATGGCTCAACTACTGAGAGCCACTGACAAGGGAAAGGCTCCCATGGCAATCACTGAAAAGGATAATGTAACATCCTGATTTTCGGGTTTTTCGCGATTCCTGATATTTTAAGTAATTTTATAAAATTTGGTATGTGATTATGGAATTCATAATTTGGGTGTGTAAATGGGCTTATGGAAGGCTTATGAGTTAGCTAAAACCCGGTTGAATTTTTAAATTTTGGACTTAGGAGTTAGGGGTTCTGGCTAGGTGCCTTATATTAAGTTGTGGGTAAAGTGTATCACAAAAAAGAGCTTTGGTAGAGTGGCAAGGGTGACGCCACTAAGCTCCTAAAAAGGTGGCGTGTGGAGCATAAGGGAAGACCTGGGATCGATTCCCTGTGTTGGCAAATAAGGGTATTTATTTTTATGTGCAGGAAGGGTAAGTGTTGGAACCTAAGTGGATTTTGTAAGAGGAGAGTTGGATCAAGTCAAACGCATGGATTAAAGAGGGATAAGGGGAGAGATTTTAAGGATTTGAGAGAAGGATAGAGCTTAGCCGTTTGGAAGGGGTTAGAGAGGGGAATTCGGCAGAAGGGTATTAGGTTAGTAATTTCGGCATTAGGGTCTTAGCTGTGCCGTTTTCTCCTTTGTTTTAGTTTTCTCTTCTTTTCTTCCCTAGCGAATCTACCATCCTTCCTCTCATCTTTTCTCCTTTTCTTTTCAAAATCCAGCTTATTACTTTCCTCTACTCATTTATTATTTCTTTCTTTAATCTCTACTTCTGCCGAAATATCGCAAAAAGCCGAAATCAGTGAAGATAGGTGGGTGCCAATTCTTTGTGACCAGCAACCTTTTCTTTCCTTTTCAATAGTTGGCGTTCAATTCCTTTACCTTTTAGGCATCTGGATTCAAGAGGAGGAAGACTGTGGTAAGTGTTCAAACTCTAAACAATTCCTAGTGTAACTATGGCCAAAAGCCGAAACCCCTCTAGTTTAGGGAGGTGGCCGAATGTGGGTGTAGGCCTTATGGGGTCTTCTTTTAATATTTTTGGTTTATTTATTGAAGGAGCAGCAAGGTGTAGTATCGACTTGGAGAAGCTTGGATCACCGGAGTGGCTAGACCTAGTCATCAATTGCGACAAAGGTAAGATTTCTAAGGCCATTATGGATGGTGGCCGAATGTGTAAGTATTAGTATTAGATGATTTGAGGTTTGGTTCAATTATGGGAAGCTGATTATTAACGATGGATTATAGGAGAAATCGTGTAGGAGATCTCGTCGAGGAATATCGCCAAACAGGTGTGTAACGAACCCTTTTCATAGCTTAAAGCGATAAATGCCGAAAAGCCGAAATGCTGAAATTCTGGTATTTCGAGGACTTGTGAGCAAGCGAACGCTCACTAGTTAGTTAGAATTGATGAGATGATGATCGGGAATAATGGAAACGGTAAGGACGTGTTTTTGGCGTTCACGGTAAGTTGGGCCTCGAGGGGCTGAATTAGGGCCCAATAGGCTTTCGGGCCCATTTGGGTAAATTTGGTAGGAAATGGAAATCTGTTAAATTGCATGTTAAAACTGTTAATACTGTTATGGATATAGGCTAAATGGGCCTAGATGACAGAATCGGCTAAGTAGGGCCCATTAGGGGTTTTTGGCCCAATAACTCGTTTTAGCTAAAAATGGGCCAGAATCACTGTTTGTACCCATGAATTGTTTGTAACCGTTAATGAACATGGAAACCCTAATTTTTGGTAAAATTACAAGATTACCCTTATAATATGAAAATGACCGTTTTGCCTCTAGGTAAAAATAACCATTATACCCCTAGGGTTTATATATGAACTTAATGCATGGGATTTTGATAAACATGATATGTATGATATGCACATGACATGTATGATATACACATAATATGTATGATATGCACACGAGATGTTCATAAATGCATTGGGTTGGGTTTTATATGGATGGAGGAAGTGCAAAAGGGCTTATGCCCTGATTATTAAAAGGGCTTATGCCTGATTATTAAAAGGGCTTATGCCCAGCTTATTAAAGGGCTTATGCCCCGATTATTAAAAAGAGCTTTGCCCAGTTATTAAAAAGGCTAGGCCTCCGGTTATATGATAAAGCAGCTATCTTTGCCGGTGGAGAGTTATGGCGGGGTGGGTCGAGTTAATCCCCACATGGTGTGTTGGTTGGTACGGTGGAGAGTAGCGGATGGTGGGTTGAGTAGCCTCCCAAATGGGTTGCATTCTTTCATTGACATTACATGTGACATAAAATGGGCCTTTGGGCGTCTGGATTCTGATAAAGGCTTGCCCAAGAATATGAAATATGAAAAAGCTTGACCCAGTGTTATGAATTATGAAATATGAAAAGGGCTATAGCCAATACATGTTTGAGATTGGTTTTGGGCTTGGACCCAACAGTCATTATTGTTTTGGGCTCTGAAAGGGCTTGTTGCTGAGTTTCCAAACTCACCCCTTTCCTTAACCTTGCAGGTGAGCCTTGATGTGGGGACTTGGTAGGAGGGATTGAGTAGCCACAGTGATTGTCTTTGGACTATTAAATAAGTGTTGGTTTTCATTAGTTTCCCTTTAATTATTATTTATTTTTGGGTTGTAATAAGGCCATTTTAACCTTCCTTTTATTTCTTTTCGGGATTATTTTAATTTTAATAACTTCAAACCTGGTTGATAATTATTCAAATGGGCTAGACTTAGGACGTGTTTTCAAAACGATACTTGTTTTCAAAAGAGTTCAACACCACGATTAATCGATTTATCAAATTCGTTCACTTAAACAAATCTAAACTCGATATAACAAAGTGTGGCTATGGTTGTGGGCATGTCTAGGATTGGATCCAATCAAAGAGCTTGGTACTTAAGCAGCCTTCATGGCTCACCTCCTCTATCTCGGATACCTACCTGCTTCCCAGCTTCTATACACCTTGTTAACTCAACAAAATATATAGTTTTTAAAACACTAAAACGGAACGTTGGTTTTCAACTCCAATGTGGCACGTCAGATTCGGCCATAACGTTTGGGCTGGGTTTGGGGTGTTACAGATAACGAGGGTCATCCTCCTGGTTTTACCCCACCTCACGTGCCTACACAAACCGAGGCACTTCCTAGGAGGTCATCTCTCACAATAAGGCCTCAACAAGGTCAAGTAGATACTGGGATACCCATAAACTTCCCAACTGGCTCAGGATTCAATTTGGGCGAAAATCCTGCAAATCCTGTCATTCCTGACTTGGACATGGCTGAAAAAGAGAATTTAAGAACTGAGGCTGCAAGACATTTGGAAGAACGCTGCAAATGGTTGGAGGAAAAATTCAAGGCTTTAGAGAGTGCTGATGGGCATCATGGAGTTGATGTCAAATATCTAAGCTTGGTCCCAGACTTGGTGCTTCCTCACAAATTCAAGATGTCGGAGTTCGAGAAGTATAATGGTACTACTTGCCCAGTGGCCCACATCACGATGTTCTGTAGAAAGATGACCGGGTACATAAACAATGATCAGCTGTTGATCCATTGTTTCCAAGACAGGTTAGTGGGAGCGGCAGCCAGGTGGTACAATCAGTTGAGCCGGGCTAGAATAAATTCATGGAGGGATCTTGCACAAGCCTTCATGCAGCAGTACAATCATGTGATTGACATGACTCCTGATAGAATCACTCTGCAAAACATGGAAAAGAAGCCTAATGAGAATTTTAGGCAATATGCGCAGAGGTGGAGAGAGGTGGCAATGTAGGTTCAACCACCACTGCTGGAGAAGGAGACCATCATGTTATTCATCAACACTCTGAAAGCTCCATTCATTACTCACATGATTGGAAGCACTACCAAAAGTTTTGCAGACATAGTCATGGTAGGAGAGATGATTGAGAATGCCATAAGAGGTGGCAAAATTGAAAGTGAAACGACCAAAAGTTTGGCCCCAAGGAGAAAGGATAATGAAGTAAATAACACAAGCACTTTCAATACAAGGGCAATCACAGTTGGTCAACCAAAAATAGCTGCGGTCGAGCAACAGAGTTCTCAAAGGAAAGAGTCAAATGCAAGGCAGAGTTCTGAAAAGATGCAATTCACACCTATCCTCGTGACATATCGTGAGCTTTATCAAAGCTTATACGATGCGCATGCTATTGCTCATTTCCACTTGAAACCACTACAGCCTCCATATCCTAAATGGTATGATGCAAACGCCAGATGCGAGTATCACACTAGAATATCGGGGCACTCGATTAAAAATTGTACCAAATACAAGAAGGCCGTGGAGAGGTTGATCAATATAGGGGTTGTGAAATTTGATAGTACCCCAAATACTGAAAACCCTTTGCCAAATTATGGCGATCAAGGAGTGAATGCCACTAGCGAAGCTAGTGAGAGAAGAATGAAAGAAAATGTTGCTGAGGTGAGGATGCCTATGAAGGTTGTTTGGGAGGAGATGATGAAGAGAGGGATGATATCCTCTAAGGGTGAAAGAAAAAGAACGAAGAACTACTGTGAGTTCCATGGAGAGGAGGGTCATGAGACCCAAAATTGTGAAGAATTCAGAGCTTTGGTGCAAGGCTTTATAGATAACAAAGAACTACAAATTTTTAAAAGTAGCTCTTATAAAAAAGAAATATGTGTGCTGGAGGATGAACAGCAAAGAATCAGTCGGCAAAGGATTATTATTTCTTTGCAGGGGAATAATGAAGTAGGGGCACAAACAGTGCCTAAGGTCATAATCCATAAACCTGTGTCCTTTTCTTATAAGGATAACAAGAGGGTACCATGGAGTTATAACTGTCAAGTGTCAATGCTGGAGAAGGAGGATATAGCCAGTACGTCTAAAGATGTACAAGCTGAGGATTCCCATACACGGAGTGGGAAGCGGTATGATACGGTGGGCGTCAGAGAGGAGCCCACAAAAACAAAAGGTGCTAGTACGAAGAAGGAGAAAGGGGCTAAAATGCTTGTCAAGGAGCCAGTAAAAGAAGAGGAGGCTAAGGAATTTCTAAAGTTCCTTAAGCATAGCGAGTATAGCGTGGTCGAGCAGTTGCGTAAGTAGCTGGCTCGCATATCAGTATTGGCTCTACTTTTGAGTTCTGAGTCGCATAGGGAGGCATTGATAAAGGTGCTTAATGAAACATATGTCACCCATGACATATCCGTTAATAAGCTGGACCGATTGGTGAACAACATTAGCGCGGATAATTTCATCTACTTTAATGATGATGAAATCCCACCGGGGGGCAGAGGGTCAACTAAGGCCTTGCACATTACCACTCAATACAAGGGGTACACACTCTCAAGCGTGCTCATTGATAATGGACCGACTTTGAATATTCTACCGTTGTCTACATTGAATAGATTACCTATTGACGATTCTCACATGAAGACATGTCAAAATGTGGTAAGAGCCTTCGACGGTACAGAAAGGAAGGTGATGGGAAGGATTGATATCCCTTTGGAAATCGGGCCGAATATATACGAAGTAGATTTCTTGGTGATGGACATCAAACCTTCTTACAATTGCTTATTGGGCAGGCCATGGATACATTCAGCAGGAGCGATACCCTCATCGTTGCACCAGAAACTGAAGTTAATGACGGATGGACAGTTAGTAACTATCAATGCGGAGGAGGATATTATAGCCGCAGTTACTAGCAAGGCCCTTTATGTCGAGACAAACGACGAATCTATTGAGTGTTCCTTTCGCTCTTTAGAATTCGTAAATGCAACCTTCATTTCAGAAGGGAGTGAGCTACTGGTGCCCAAGATAGCAAGAGCTACGAGGATGGCTCTACAAATGATGGTGGGAAAGGGAGCCTTACCAAGAAAATGGTTAGAAAAATACCTACAAGGAGGGACTCAAATCCCAGAACTTAAAGAGAAGAGAGATCGCTTTGGTCTAGGTTTCAAATCAAATTATAAGCAAAGGAGGAAGGAAATTAAAAAGTGCCAAGAGGGGAGAAGGGCACGCCTTAATAGAAGAGAAGTGGAGTGGGAGCCGATGACATTCCCTCCAATATCCTAAACCTTCATATCAAGAGGGTTACTCATAGATGGAAGTCATCAAGTTAATGCTATACAAGATAAAGGATCAAAGCAAGGGAACCTTGAGGGCATTCGTCCTTGTGAACCGGGAAGCTCTCTGAACAATTGGACTGCGGAGGAACTTCCTGTAGCCTTTAGGAATTTTTCAGAGTAATTTTCGAAACATTCTTGTTACTCTAGGGCCTAGGAGTAATAGGATTACCTTTGTGAAATAGGCTTATGATCATCTATCATCTTTTAATAAAACATAACTTTTATCAATTTGAATGAGTATGGTTTTATTTTTATCAACCAATATTCCTTTAAAATTTGGTAATTCTTATTCTTTCATTCATAGCACATAAATAATCATTCTTCAATTCATTCATTCTTTGTATATTCTTTATACTTCTCAGATCCTGAGATATCAATGACATGAGTACTGATTTTACAAATCCTGATTTCTCTCGCGAGCAAGACATGTGTTTAGAGGAATCTCAGGATTTTGAAGATGTCCAGGACTGTGATGTGTCTTTAGATCTTTTGAGAATGGTAAAACAGGAGGAAAAACAAATCATGCCCCATGAGAAAGAGGCAATAGAGAATGTAGCCCTAGAGGAGGGGAAAGAAGTGAAAATTGGCACGTATATTGCCGAAGACACAAGGCAAGGACTGATTGAGTTGCTACGTGAGTTCAAGGATATTTTTGCATGGTCCTATCAGGATATGCCAGGGTTAAATACCGATATTGTGGTGCATCGTCTCCTAATAAGACAGGATTGTAAGCCAGTACAACAGAAGTTGTGAAGAATGAGGCCAAATATAGTATTGAAAATAAAGGACGAAGTCAAGAAACAGTTCGATGCAGGTTTCTTACAAGAGGTGAAGTACTCTGAATGGGTAGCTAACATTGTACCAGTTCCTAAGAAAGATGGGAAAGTAAGAATGTGTGTTGATTACAGAGATCTGAACAAAGCTAGCCCAAAAGATAATTTCCCTCTACCACACATAGACACTTTGGTAGACAACACAGCCGGATATTCGTTGTTCTCCTTCATGGATGGTTTCTCGGGGTACAATCAGATAAAGATGCATCCTGAAGATATAGACAAAACCACCTTCATAACATTGTGGGGTACCTTCTGTTACAAGGTAATGCCTTTTGGGTTGAAGAACGCAGGGGCAACATACCAGAGGGTTATGGTAACCTTGTTTCACGATATGATGCACAAAGAAATTGAGGTGTATGTCGATGACATGATTGCCAAATCTCGAACGGAGGAGGAACATATTGAAGTTTTAAGGAAACTGTTCTTGAGATTAAGGAAGTTTCAGTTAAAACTTAATCCGGCAAAATGCACCTCTGAAGCCAGGTCAGGGAAGTTATTAGGCTTTGTGGTCAGCGAAAAGGGAATAGAAGTTGACTCAGACAAAGTTAGAGCCATACGAGATTTGCCTCCACCACGTACTCAGAAGGAAGTTCGGGGTTTCCTTGGAAGGTTGAATTATATTGCTTGGTTTATTTCACAATTAACTGAGAAATGTGATCCTATATTTCGCCTTCTTAGAAAACACAACCAAGGTACTTGGAATGAGGAATGCCAGAATGCCTTTGATAAAGTCAAGCAATACTTGTAACACCCCCTACCCGTATCCATTGCTGAAATAGGTACGAGGCATTACCGGAGTTTACTGAACACTTTCAGATAATTCTGAGTCATTTATTATTCATATTTTGAAAATAATCATAACGTCTCTTTATTGGGCCCTCGAAGCCCCAAACATACATAAAAAAAAAACCAACCGGAATTAAATCGGGATCATAAAAAAATTCGCAAAATCTTAAATTTTATTTTCATTTAAGTACTTACTATTTCAATGCTTCTTATAATTAAACATGTTACCATTCAATCAACAGCTTGACACTTGTCTAAGCGTCAAACTACATCATTGTTAGTATACTTGCACATATTTCATATAAATTCAACATTGATATACTTATTTTCTCGACATGTCACACTTGAGTTTAATAATTGTCTTTACTTACATAATTTCCTTGTATCAACATATCAAAGATAATTATATATGTACATGTCATGAAACATATCATTCTCTTACCGTTTCTTCATAAGTATATATATCAATCATTTCATTATATCAATATTTCATGCTCCATCATTTCCATATATTTTATGTATATTTATTCCGTAAAGTTTATATCAAACTTAACATAAATTATATTCCATGTACTTATTCTTATTTCGTTTATCTATCTTCATAATTATTTCATACAACTATTTTGTACATATATTTCCATATGACCAGTTCTTGTAAACATTTCACCCAACCATTTTATACAACCATTCGTCATCTGATGCATATTACCTGAATATCAATTGTTCAATAGATGTCATCGCGTCTCCCATCCACGGTCTTATTTATCTTTGACATGATGTCATAGTGTCTTTAAACTATGGTCTTACTCATTTTCTGTCATGTTGTCATGGTATCTTTCAACCATGGTCTTATTCATTTCCCGTCATGTTGTTATGGTATCTTTCAACCATGGTCTTACACATTTCATATCAGGTTGCCATGGTATCTTTCAACCATGGTCTTACACATTTCATATCGAGAGCACACTCATGAACCTCATCCTTACAGTGGATTACCAGTCCAGGCTAAATCCCCTGTAATATAAACTCATAGAGTATTGTCGGGATTACCAGTCCAGGCTAAATCCTCTACAACGACAATTACTCTAATGAGCTTGGATCTGAATTACCAGTCCAGGCTAAATTCAGACCCTAATTTGGATTACCCATCCGGGCTAAATCCATTTACACGTATTCTTCAGGAGGGCTATATCAGAATAGGATCACCCGTCCAGGCTAGATCCTTTTTACCGTCAATTTCTTTTCAGAGATCCATTGAATTTTCCTTTCATTCAACCTGGATTTCTTCCCATTTTATCAAATATATCAATGTTTCATTAATTTTCATACAATGAACATTCAAATCATATTCACATCAATAACATACAATCTCAAGCATTTAAAAATATAATTCAAGTTACACGAACTTACCTCATTACTTGTTTGTGTTTATAATTTCATTAATTCGTTATCTTTTCTTTTCTACGATCAAGTCTCATATTTGAGTCGTCCGGATCTTTATAAATAAATTTGATCATCATTTTCATTCATTTCATATTCTAATGCATTTAATTAATGCTCTAGGAAAATTACCATTTTGCTCCTAAACTTTTAATTAATGACGATTTCATCCTTAGGGTCAGGAAAATAAAATTCTTGCAATTTAATCCTTATTTCCAGCTATTATTCTCGTACATATTGATAACAATCCATGAATTCTATAAAATATCAGAATTTTTCCATAATTTCAACACTTTTCAATTTAATCCCTAAAACATGTTTTCCCCCTATCTTGAAATAAATTAATAATTTCATTCAATTTTGTAATTTAAATAATAAAATTATTCCATTTCATGCAATTTGGTCATTTCTGACATTTTTACAAAATTGCCCATAAAATTTTACTTTTATTCAATTTAGTCCCTGAGCCTAAAACATGCAAATTAGCCATGCTAGATGAATATTCAAACATATTTTTCATCCTCCTCCTCTCCATTCCACATCCTTAGTGTATATAACACACTTGTAAGTAACATTATCTATCATTTTTATTATTTACTTTTATGAATATTCAAGCTGTCCATCTGTGTCATAGTCACTAAATTATTTATATCTAGAGCTATAGAACTCCAAATTAAGATATGATAATTTTCCCTGAAACTAGACTCATGTATCTTATTACCATAAAATTTTCATAATTTTTGGTTTAGCCAATAAGTACAGTTTATTCTTTAAAGTTACCCCTGTTCTGCTGTCTGATAGTTCCGACCCTTCTTTACTAAAAATTAATTATCTCCTTGTACAGAATTCAAATGATGTTTATGTTTATTTATATTTAAAATATACTCATTAAGGATTCTAAACATATAAATTTAAGCTCATAATTAGTTTTATCCAATTTTTTATGATTTTTAAAAGTCAGAACAGGGGAACCCGAAATCATGCTGACCTTGTCTCACAAAATTTATTATATCTCATGATTTACAATTCCATCGCTTACATAATTTCTTCTATAAGAAACTAGGATCAATAAGCTTTAATCTCATATTTTATTCATCCTATAATTCGATTTATACAATTTTTGGTGATTTTTAAAAGTTAGACTATTGCTGCTGTCCAGAACTGTTTTAGTGCAAGATATTAATTACCATGTTATAATACCCTTATTTTCTTTTTCTACACCATTTCTCATCACTTTCTCTTATTTTCTCTTCACTAACATATCAAGAACATAGGACCTTATGTAAGAAAACTCTACTATAACATTATTTCCATGCTTTGTTAATAATAACAAACTTAAAAACATATTGAAATCTTGATGTACTTACCTTTTCTTATTGACTTCAATCTTTAACTTGATTTGTCTCTCTCCTCCAGCTTCTATTTCTTGAATCCAACTTGATATTCTTGCTCCCCATCATCTCCTTGCTATCTTTCTCTTTTGATGGCTATGGAAATTCTTTCAATTTTTAGGTGAAAATAATGAATTTTTTGTGGAAGGACTAAATTGTAAGAAAAGGAAAACTTTCTTTCTTTCTTCTTCTTCTCACATTAGTTGCATGAGAAAGGTGATCACCCCCCCTTTCTTTCCTTACATATATATATATTAAATAAAATAATAATAAAATAATAAAATATCATTTAAAAATTAATTTAAAGTATTAATAAACTAATATTTATTTATTTAATTTATCTAAAATATCTCCAACATCATCATTGTCTCTAGATTTCTCTCTCTTCCAATTGACCATTTTGCCCTTTGTGATCTTTTAAAATTCCATTCTTGAGTCATCACTTAATTTGGTAAAATTACAATTTAGTCCCTCATAATTCTTCACCTATTTAATTTGGTCCTAATTCATCAATTTTCCTTGGTTTCTAGATAATTCCACTCTTAAAATATTTGCACTATTAGTCCTTCAACTTTTCATATTTACACTTTAATCCTTCAAATTTTGAGTATTTACTCTTGGGCCACAAAACTTTTCTCACTTTTACAATTTAATCCTTTCTTGAATCAATATATCATAATATAATTCCCAATATTGACATAACTCAAAATTTCCCTTTTTGTCACTTTATTTCCTTATTTTACTATATCATGGATAATATTTTACTGTAAAAATTTTCGGGGTATTACAATACTTGCTAAACGCTCCAGGATTATCCCCACCTAGTCCGGATAAACCATTAATTCTGTACTTATCAGTGTTTAGTAATTCTATGGGATGTGTGCTTGGTCAACATGACGAATCAGGAAGAAAAGAGAAGGCAATATACTACCTCAGCAAGAAATTCACAGAATGTGAGATGAGATATTTGCCAATTGAGAAATTGTGCTGTGCTTTAATCTAGACGACTCGAAGGTTGAGGCAATATATGCTGTATCATACTACTTGGCTTATTTCAAAACTTAATCCTCTGAAGTATATGATGGAGTTAACAGCTTTGAATGGAAGAATGGCAAGGTGGCAATTTCTGCTTTCAGAGTTTGACATAGTTTATGTGAGCCAGAAGGTTATAAAAGGAAGTGCGATAGCAGAATTTCTGGCTAGTAGAGCTCTAGAAGACTATGAGCCGTTGAATTTTGATTTCCCAAATGAGGAGTTGATGTGTGTAGCAGCTACAGAGGATTATCCTTGGAAGTTGAACTTTGATGGGGCATCCAATGCAGTGGGAAATGGAATTGGGGCAGTCCTCATATCCCCAAATGGTGATTATTATCCATTCACATGCAAGTTGGATTTTGATTGCACAAACAATATGGCTGAGTATGAAGCATGTATCATGGGACTCCGAACAGCTATAGAGCGAGGAATAAGAACCTTGGAGGTATATGGAGACTCCGCGTTGGTAATTTATCAGCTTAGAGGTGAATGGGAAACAAGGGATCCTAAATTGATCAATTATCGAAAGGTAGTTTTGGGGTTACTTGAGGAGTTTGATGACATCACTTTCAACTATATCCCACGAGACGAAAACCAGATGGCAGATGCTCTAGCAACCTTGTCTTCAATGATTAAAGTGAATAAAGAGAAGGAGATGAGGCCTATTCAGATGAGTATTTTTGAGGCTCCAGCTCACTGTTGTAATATTGAGGAATAAGAAAAGGATGATAACCCTTGGTATCAGGATATATTGGGCCAATATCACCAAAAGCTTCAAATGGGCATCGCTTTATTTTTGTGGTCATTGATTACTTCACGAAGTGGGTAGAGGCTACTTCTTATGCAAATGTTACTAAGACAGTTGTAAGTCGATTCTTGAAGAAAGAGATCATTTGTCGGTACGGGATGCCTGAAAAGATCATATCAGACAATATATTAAACTTGAACAACAAAACGATAGCAGAAGTTTGTAGTCAATTCAAGATTAAGCATCATAATTCATCTCCATATCGTCCAAAGATGAATGGGGCAGTGGAAGCTGCTAACAAAAATATCAAGAAGATAGTGGGAAAAATGACTGAAACTTACAGAGATTGGCATGAGAAGTTACCGTTTGCACTCTTAGCCTATCAAACGTCTGTCAGAACCTCTACTGGGGCAACTCCTTTCTCGCTAGTTTATGGGATGGAGGCAGTATTACCTATTGAAGTTGAAATACCTTCTCTTTGAATTTTTTCAAAGATAAAGCTGGATGAGGCAGAGTGGATTCAATCGCGGTATGACCAGTTGAACTTGATCAAAGAAAAGAGGCTAAAAGCTATTTGCCATGGTCAGATGTATCAGAAGTGAATGATGTGAGCTTATGATAAGAAGGTTTGTCCAAGAGAGTTCCATGAGGGGGACCTTATGCTAAAAAAGATCCTTCCCATTCAGAAGCACTTTAGAGGAAAATGGATGCCAAATTGGGAAGGGCCGTATGTCGTGAAGAAGGCTTTCTCTGGAGGTGCATTGATTTTGACAGAAATGGATGGGAAGAGTTTACCTAATCCTGTGAATTCAGACTCAGTAAAAAAGTACTTTGTCTAAAGGAGAGGAGAATCCAAGGTGAAATCCCACAAAGGGCGTCTTGAGTTTGCGAAAAAAAAATAGAGAGGCCAAGGTGAAAACCCGCACAGGGCGCCTTGTGACCAAAGAGGTTTTGTGTTGAAAACCCGAAAGGGCAGCTCAAATTTTGAAGAGCACACGGTAATCTTACTATATCTGATTCAACGAAGAGTGAAGCGTGTTGCATATCGGGGCATCGACAAAGTATTTTGGGTCTTTTAAACAAATGTTGAACTCAAGAAAGTCTTCATCGAGCTGGCATATAAACGCTCAAGCGGCGATATCTAGGGCATCTAACTTTGTCCTGTTTACTATCTTTAGATTCTTTTTCTTCTCAAAGATATTTTTGACAAATTTATTCAAATCTAATTATTCTCAAGATTAAATTCATCTTCCATTGTTCTTAAAGTATGTTGCATTAAAATGATGATAGATAAACTAAATAATTTTTACAAATGAAGTTTTGCTCATTACTCTGGAAATTTCTAGATAATACAAGAAACTAAAACAGAACAATTATTCGAAGAATTCACGTAAGTGAGGTTTGAAAGAACTCGAGGAAATTCTTTCTCTAGTCCAAAATGATGATTGGACAAATCAAACGATTTGATCCTAGAGAGGATCATCTTCTGAGACATTTTGGTGGGTCATAGCATTTGAAGAATGGTACAAACCCACAGTGAGTAGGAATGATACTTGAGAGAAATAAGGATAAACTTGACGAAAGAATGAGTGGTGACGTCGGAATAGGGTCATATTCATAAACATTTTGCATTATAACAGGTTTAATTAGGAGCATTTGACTCACTTCGATCATAGCATCCTAATCATTAGGCACGAACTCATACACATTTATACAGGTCATGTCCTTCAAGGGACAATGAAGATTGGTGCTCCTTAACCCCCTAAGCAGTAGGGTAATAGGCTAAAGCATAGCAGATCTGACCTTCAAGTATTTACACTGAAGTAGATCCAAGATGATTTGGCATCTCTGTATTGTCAGAGAACAAATCGAAGAAACAGATTTGGCATCTCTGTATTCGACAGGGAGCAGATCGAAGACATAGCTGATTTGGCTTTCACGTGTTTACGTTGAAGCAAATCTAAGATGATTTGGTATCTCTATATTGTCAGAGAGCAAATCAAAGATGACAGATTTGGCATCTCTGTATTATCAGAGAACAAATCGAAGATGATTTGGCATCCTTGTGTTTATGAGGAGCAAATCGAAGATATAGCAGATTTGGCTTTCACGCGTTTACGTTGAAGCAAATCTAAAATGATTTGGCGTCTCTGTATTGGCAGAGAGTAGATCGAAGATAACAGATTTGGCGTCTCTATATTGTCGGAGAGCAGATCGAAGATAGCAAATTTGGCATCTCTGTATTGTCAGAGAGCAGATCTAAGATGATTTGGCATCTTCGTATTTGACGAGGAACAAATCCAAGAAGCAGATTTGGCGTCTCTGTATTGTCAGAGAGCAGACCGAAGAAGCAGATTTGGCGTCTCTGTATTGTCAGAGAATAGATCGAAGAAGAAGATTTGGCGTCTCTGTATTGTCAGAGAGCAAATCAAAGATAGCAGACTTGGCGTCTCTGTATGGACAGAGAACAGGTCGAGGATATCAACATAGCGTCCCTGAGCTTGCAGGGAGCAGGTTGAAGATAGCAGATATTGCCTTCCTGAAGTTACAAGTGAAGCAAATTGAAGCTATCATATTTATGGTCCAATACCTCTGAAGTGCAGATAGGTTGAAGACCATTTGAAGAAAGATCTCAAGATTGGGCCAGATCGGGCAAAATGGGTCCTTTTATAGTCTTTGCTCTATTACTGTTACACGACAGTGAGCAAAGAGGGGCAGCTGTAGTAGCCCATTTCTGCCTAGGCTTTAAAACCAAGAATAAAAAATAAATAAATAAATGTTTATTTATTATAGTTCATGTACAAAGCCCAAATTTCATTTACAGCCCATTACAATTTATCGACCCATTTAGCTTAAACCCAGCAGACCTGTTACTACCCAAAACCCGGTTACACCCAAGCCCGAATACCCGAGCTAGACCCAAACCAGTGAGGCCCAGTGCCTAAACTAAATCTGGAAACCCTAAGGTTTCCAGAAGCTTCGCATCTCAATCAGTCCAAGAGTCACGCCCCTTCGACTCGTGTCCGTTCGTCTCGCAGTGACCCGAATCAACACCGTGACTCTGGCCTCGTATCACGCCGTGATCGACGGCCGAATTAGTGCTGGTGGTCTCCTTTCCTCGATTGCCTGCAAAAAGAGAAAGAAAATACAACAGAAAAGGAAAACGCTGGTGGTCTCTTTACGTATTAGTACCATAATTTGCTTTTATATTTCACTATAAATCACGTCATATTTTTTCCTCGATACATTAAAATAATTCTTTCATAAAAGCAATATTCCATATTTAGAAATTCGAGAAAATTGTGCCTTAACTTACTGGGTTTTGATTTTCTCATTTAATCTAAATAATAGAATATTCTTTTAAAATAGCAACACGAGTTTTGAATAAAATGCTTATTCTCGAAGATACGAGATGTTGTGTCCTAACTCGCTGGATATGATATCTTGATACCTCGAGATAAGATTTTTGCAAACAAAGGCAATATTCGGTATTCAGAAATTCAAGACATCGTGCCCTAACTTACTGGGTTTCAATTTTTCTCGTTTACTCTAAATAATCGAATACCCTTTTAATAGGTTAAAATACACAAGTTTTAAATAAAAGACAAGCTCGTTCTCGAAAATTCAAGATGTTGTGTCCTAACTTACTGGATGTGACATTTTATTATTTCAAGACGAGAAGGTCTTTAATATTTAAGTGTTTCTACAAAAAGAGGGATTGTATTTTAAAGTCTTTCAAGTTTTCAAAGTTTCGACACTAAGACACTAATTAATCAACTAGGTACCAATTTTTGGGCGTCACGAAGGTGCTAATCCTTCCTCGTACGTAACCGACTCCCGAACTCATTTTCTGATTCTCGTAGACCAAAAAATTATCGTTTTAGTAAATCTTAACTTTTATTAAAATGATTAATTTAAGGTGACCCGATCACACCTCATCAAAAAGGATTGGTGGCGACTCCCATTGTTTGTTTTCATTTTCAAAACCAAAGTCAACCCCGTTTTTCAAAAAAAATGGTTTTGACACCTAGAATGCAGGTTAATAAATTTAATGACTTGGGATGAAATGTGTCATTTTGAAAAATCTATCAACAATAACGAAAATGCAATCTCGTTTCTTGTTTGGTCCTTGGAAAACTTAACACAAATCCATCAAAATGTCAATCCAAGTTGGAATTATGTACTGGAAGAGGAGTGTACAAACCATGAGGTATCAGTTTTGACTTAGTTTTTTTGCATGCTATACAAGTAGAAAATGCTCATGCAAAATATCGTAAGTCTTAGTGATATGAAAATAACCTATGAGATCACCACTATAGGCCTCTCTAACTAACAATTCACACATGGAATAGTTTGATAAACATAGTAATTATTTCAAAAAAGATATTATGCTTATATTTTTTTTATCATGTTCTAGATTGGTGAGATATTATAATTACAAATATTTAGCAATCATTATTCGAGATCTTGTTGTTCACAAGAAGGTATCAATTTTTCAAAAATAGGATTGTGCAAATCCTAACTAAGTTTTCTAGTTTGTCTATGTTCAAGTTTTTTTATATTGGAGCCCACTCTCCAGATATTCATGAGTTTGAGAATATCGAAAGAGATCGTTTAGTTAAAAGATAGAAGATGTTTGAATGGAAAGTCTAGAAACCCAAGGCTGACCCTAAAGTTGTTTTGAGATGCAGCCATCAAGGACCCAAAAATGTTTATTTCATTAATGATAAAAGGGATCCAAAATATAGAAATATCTTTAAAATAATATTTATTTCAGGTAAAAAGATTCTTAAATATCATTTGTTGTTTGGCATTAATAATAGATTTTTAGTACGATAATTATTCTGTCCAATATTAATGGAGTAAAAAACTCAACAAGCAAACCTAATTAATGCCAAGTGCTTTTTTAATTATTATTGTAGTAGCCCATTTCTGCCCGGGCTTTAAAACCAAGAATAATAAATAAATAAATAAATGTTTATTTATTATAGTCCATGTACAAAGCCCAAATTTCATTTACAGCCCATTACAATTTATCGACCCATTTAGCTTAAACCCAACAGACCTGTTACTACCCAAAACCTGGTTACACCCAAGCCCGAATACCCGAGCCAGACCCAAACCAGTGAGGCCCAGTGCCTAAACTAAATCTGGAAACCCTAGGGTTTCCAGAAGCTTCACGCCGCAATCAGTCCAAGAGTCACGCCCTTTCGACTCGTGTCCGTTCGTCTCGCAGTGACCCAAATCAACGCCGTGACTCCGGCCTCGTATCACGCCGTAATCGACGGCCGAATCAACGCTGGTGGTCTCCTTTCCTCGATTTCCTGCAAAAAGAGAAAGAAAATACAACAGAAAAGGAAAACGGATAGGGAAAAGAAATCAAAGATTTCTTTCTAAATGTAAACAGTTCATAGAAGGCTATAAAAGCCTCTTTACAAATCTGTACAAAGGACCGGTTTTTTACAGAATAAAAAGATACTTACACATATTCATAAAAGAGAAGTTCAAGCAGTTTCTTTTAAAAAGGTGATTCGAGTTTTTTTTTATTCTGTTATTTATTCAACGAGTATACAAATCGATCTATTGCAAAAACTGATAATATTATGAAAAAGGAAGAGGTTACCTGCGATTTTCTTGAAAGAATGAGGTTTTTTTTAACTTTCCGACCACCGTGTGTGGTGGCGCGTAAGCGCATGAGAAGACTAGGGACGAAGGCTTGACAGAACCCCTAGGCAGGACCCCAGATTCTCTTTCAGAGGATTTCTTTTCTTTCTTTTTTAAAACCTGGTTAAATGATTTTAAAAGCTAAAATCAGGGTTTATATAACCCTACCAAAACGGTGTCGTTTTGCTTAATTCAATAAGCACTAAAACGGCACCGTATTATGCAGAGGATCCGCGTGTTGACCCAGTTACCTAGGGAGGATCCGCGTGTTTTCGTAAAGTGGGTTAATTGCCCAATTGGTCCTCTCGTAATTTTAATCTTTATAATTTCATTTTATTTATTTTTTAATTTAGCCCTAGTATTTTAATTGTGATTCAATTTGGTCCTCACAGTGGCTTTAAAACTAAATTCATGGAAACGGTGTCGTTTTGGGATTAGGGCAAATTGCCCAATGAGTCCCTCGATTTTAATACGTTTTTAAATAGGCCTAAAATTTTCTTTTATTTTTTAATTTTGCCCAAAATTTTTAATTGCTTTTAATTTTAGTCCCCTTACACTTATAAATTTATTTATTTTGAATTTTATTATTTATTTAATATATATTATTTTATATTAAAATTGTATGTTATATTATTATTAAATATGGAAAATCCATTATATTATATATTATTATATTATTTTATATGGCATATGTATTATTTATATTGTATTAATTAAAATATTTTTAAAAACATATGTATTATATATATTTTTTAAAATGTTAATTATGTATAAAAATAATAATTTTATTTATTTATGTATATTATATTATTATATATGTTTCTTATAAATCTTATATACATTTTATATATTTCACTATATTTATATATTATTTATTTTCATATTATTTTATTACATATTATATTTTACTCCATATGATATTTTTATATATTATATACATTTTTATTTTATTTATCATATGATTATACACTATATATTTTATCATATTTATTTACATTATCTTTATTTTATTATAAAATATACACTATTTTTATTATTTATTAAATATGTACATTCTTAAATTATTTTTATAAGTATAATAGCAATATTTAATACATTATTTTTCTTACATAATAAGTTATTATATTTTATAGTATAATCTATATATGTATATATCATTTTAAAAAAAGGGTTCTCTTTTATTATCCTTACATTATTTAGTATATTTCTAAATAGCTTATTTTTATTCAACTTATATTTTATACATTTTAATTTGCTTAGTTTTTGGTTTTCTTTCATTGCTTAATAGGTTAAATTTTACATATCATTTGTTTTATTTTTAATTGAATATTTTATATTGTTATTTTAAGAGTATATCTGCATGAAATATTATTATGTATGTTTAATTTGCATTGATTTATTTTGCCATTTTTGTATGTTGCATATAACGATAATGCATGTATATATATGTCATATATGGCCATGCATAAGGTGATAACGTATTGTGTAATTTATGTTATTATTTATTATTCTCTATACTATATTTGCATAAAATGATAAAGCATGCATTATGTAGCTAGGTTTATTTAATGTTAAATTTTTTTGTAAAATACATCATCATTTTCAAAACAAAAAATATCTCATTTCAAAAGGTTTTTTTTTTAAAAAAAAAAGTAAGGCAATGTTTCGATATTTAGGAATTCGAGAAGTAGTGCCCTAACATGCTGGGTTGCGATTTCTTGTTTGTCTAAATATCTAAAATATCCTTCTAAATGAATTTTTTACAAATCACAAGATGATTTCAGTTACGAAAGTTTAAAGATATCGTATCCAATCATGCTGGATGTGATGTTTGTACTCTTTTGAAGCAAATGAATCTTGATACTTTTAATTTAAAATATTACGATTTTAAGGAAATCTCATTTCTAAATTCTTTCAAATTTCTGACATTAAGACAAAATTATTCAATTTGGTACCAATTTTGGGTGTTACGAGGGTGCTAATCCTTTCTCGAACGTAACCGACTCCCGAACCTGTTTTCTCATAATTTCGTAGACCAAAACATTTTATAAAATGATCCAATCACACTTTAAAAGATTGGTGGCGACTCCCGTTTTCGTTTTTCAAAAGTCGATCCCCGTTTTTCAAACATCCCTTTAAAAAATGGTTTCGACAATTATTTTATTATACTCTAAAAACAAATGACATCAATCTGGACATAATTTTTCTTTACTCTAGTAACAATATATAAAATAATTATCTTTTTAACAAATTCACAATTAAATTGAGGTTGGATTAATTCATCATATAGTTAAGTAAAATTATTAAATAATAAAATTATGATTTATTGTGATAATCACCACGCCATATCCACTTATAATTGGTTTTTATATAAAAATCTAAAAAAAAAATCTAATCTCTGAGATTTATACAATGGTGACCTAGGTGTAATTAAAATAGATACTATATAAATAATAGCTTAAAATATGCTTTTAAATCCTTATATTTTTTGTATATTTGAAATATAGTTCTTTTATATTTCATGTTTTAAATTTCGGTTCAATTGTTAACTCCGTCTAATTTTTCTAATAGTTCATTAATATGATATTTTAAAATAAAAAGATACTCACTTAATAGTCATATATAACATTACACATTAGACCAAAATTAGTGCATAATTTTGAGTTTTGTTCCTTTTATTAGTAGTAACTAATTTTAAAATTAAAAATTGAGAAGGATTTTTTGGAAAACATTGATGTTAATCTTATCATTAATGATTTTGCATCTCAAAATGCTTGTAGAACCCATTTTTTTTAAAGATTTTTGTATTTTTGCAGTTAATGACATAAAAGTAGATTGGATGAATTTTTTTTAATGTTGTTAGAAAATTATATTATTAAGCTAATTTCATAACACATTATTTTAATGAAATTACTAGTATATAATTTTATTTTATTGTATTACATTTTATAATTTTTTAAAAAGGCCTGATTTATTATTTCATCTAGGGCCTCAAAAATATTAAGAACAGACTTGCAGAAACCTCTCTAAATACACTTTGAGTTTTGGCTAATCTCTCTATAACATCGGACATTTTTCACACAAATGAATCCCATTTTAAGATACATAGCACAACATTTTTCAGTCGTGAGACATAACTAACAATTTGTTAATGTACTCTCATACATAGCTTAAGATTATTGATAACTAAACCGACCTAACAATACGTCTTTCTTTGGTCTTTCACATTATTTGCATGATCTTACCAAACATATCACATATTTGGCATAAACAATTTCACTTGGGATAATTATTCCACATAAAACATGTTGTACAAAATAAACAAATTTTACATAATACACATATAATTTCAATATATCTAAATTAAAACATAAAAATACAGGTCATAAAATACTCGAAAAACACTTAATCTAGTTGATTTGATTATCGAGATTTATTAACTTGCATAGGTAAAAACAGATATAAACATATAAACTTGTACCAACCAAATGATATTTTATAAGCACATTTAATGTAACACTGCAATTAAATTAATATGGGAAGTCACTAAATTAAAAAATAATTAATAGTTAGAGTTGAATAAAACTCGATTCGGTTCGAAAACAAAATCAAATTTTGAGTTATTAAATCAAGTTATTAGAATTATTCGAGTCAAGTCGAATAACTCGATTCGAGTTTCAAGTTCGGGTCGAGTTGAATTTCACCATTCGAATAACTCGAATAATTCGAATAATAGATTGGTGTAAATACCATTTTGGTCCCTGACAAGTTTGAAAATTAGCAAATTGGTCTCTCTCACAACAAAAATTCAAAATAATTTTTAAAATTCATAATATTTATAAAAATTTCAAAATTTTGATTTTAAAAATTACAAAAATTCTAAAATATATAAAAAAGTTAAAATTTTTAAAAAATTTAAATAATAATTTTGGGACCTAATTAATGATTCAATTTTATCATACTCAATTATCTTATTTTTTAATATTTTTCTTTGAATTTTTTCAAATATATAGGTTTCAAATTATGTGCTTTAATATGGAATTAGTTATACTGTAATAATATTTTTATTTGACATGTTTAATTTTTTAATTTAACTCGAACAATTTCATTCGATTCGATTCGACTCGACTCGATTAAAAAAAATTCAAATTGAATTAAGATAATAAAATAGGACTCGTAAACTCAATTAGCTCAAAAAATTTTGACTCAATTCGACTTAATTCAATTCAACATCCACCCAACTAACACCTACTTACCCATATGAAGTTGTGAGAAGACCATTGCAATTGTGTTCCAGCACACTAGGCTGGGCTAATTCCCAGATTGCTACAACTAAGTGGATATAAAGCTTTTAATAAAATCCTCAAAATTTTTTCTCAAAAATTTAATGTTTTCTAATTGTGACATGGGAATCAACACCAGAACATGGAGAGTTCATCTCACATTTATGTTTCTATTCTGTTCTAAGATTTTAATGAGTGTGATTATGGGTAAGGAATGGTAGTTGCCTCTAGTTATCAGATTCATTGAGCTAAAGACTACGTATGATGGTGATGGGTGGGGCTAGATTAGTTGGAGTTTGGGTTGATTTTATACGTGGTATTAGTATTATATATAATTATTTAAAGATAATCTGGTTCTATAAACCTCGAATTATACTAAATTTGTCCATATCAATATATAATTAACACAAATTAGTTTAAGCTCGTTCATATTTTAATTTTAAAAATATAATTATTTTTATTTAATATTTATTAATTATATACCTATTTGTAGATATTTTAGTATTAAAATTTCAAATATAATTAATTTAATATTTTTAAATATTTATGATAAATTTTATTATGATATAAATATTGTTCTTGATATTAATTTGAACTAATGATTAGAGATATTCATAGTGTAGATTAAGCTCTTAAATAGTATCAATATCATACATAATTATCCAAATTCAGCTTAATTAAGAACATGGGTCTTAAGTTTTGTCAATGTTCATTTATATTTGTATATTCCTAATCCAAACTTGTTTAAGTCCACCCATATTTTTTTATTTACAACTAATAATAAATTTTATTTAATATTTATTAAATATATTATCATTATCTTTTAAAAATTTTAAAACAGAAATAACTTAATATATTTTTAATATTTATATTATAGTATATTATATTTAAAAGTTACATATTATAAAATAAATGAAATATATATTATAAAATTAAACATAACAGATAGGTGTTTTTGATGTTGTCAACGTTTTTTTGTAGGTGATGATTTCCTTGATTATAGAGCCACCATCCAACTGCTATCAGAATTTTGACTTTCATAGCTTAGAAGCTTGGCTTTAATTAGGATATAATTTAGGGTAAACTCTATCTAACGTAATTAAACTTTTACAGGAGAGTCTTTAACTCTACAAAATAATTATTTAATTATTCGTAAATTTTTATTTAAGTTATTAATTTTTTAAATTTGTTAATATACGACATTTTTTGTTCGCACTCCCTGCACTAATGAAAAATTCTTTTTTTTTCTATAGTGTAATTTTTTTATGAAACAACTTTGAATGCCACGAAATCGCGAACCATAATCCAAACAAATTTTTTCTCTGATCTCTAACACTTATTTTCATATCGACTTGAATCTAAAGTGTGTTACTAAACTCATCGATGGGTACTGATCAACTATATTGACCGTTAAATCGTCGCTCAGAGCTTACTAGTTGAATCTAAAAAAAAAAATTAACAACTTGGTGACTTTAATAAAATTTTTTTTGAATGATTTAAAAATTATATTATAACTTTTAAAATTAAACTATTAAAATATAAATTTGCTAATAATTTAATGGTTTTGATGATGATGCATTAAAGATTTGTTAGTTGATGGTTGCATGTACAATTACATGTTTTGGTGATTTTTTTATTTTTATTTTTTATGAATGTTACACTTTTGATGTTTCAAATGATTTTAAATATTTAAATGGTTTCAAATGATCGAGTCTAGTTGGTTATTTAAATTTTGCCTTTTATTATAATTCATTAAAAATTTTCAAATTACTGAAATGTTTCCTTTTCCATCAAAACTTTATAAAATGGGAAAAGAATAAAAAAATCATAAAACCACAAATTAACTTTTAATCCAATATGAAATTTAATGGATGAGCATTGTGTAATTATATATAAAATATTTTAATTGGAATTTTTTTTACAAATTTATTTTCAACATAACATCATTTTTATTTTATTTTATGTATAAAATAATTATATTTATTAAATATAAAAAATATTTTTATTTTTAATATTTACCATCAACATTGAACCAAAATCAAAATTAAAATATTATACATATCAACAAATTTTTGGTAGAACAATCGTTAGAACTCAAATTATTCCTAAAAAAAAGTAACATCCTACTAATAAATCACAACTTGTATTTGTATTGAATCTAATTATTCACACCACAATTGTTCTTAAAATGATAACAAGTAATTATGTGTTATTGAAATTTTGAAAGAATGAATTTTAATATTAATATTTAATAAATAATTCCTGAAATCATAATTTATTTTAAATCAATTTTATTTTAAGTGAAATGAATTTTGTTAGTATCCAAAATTTTCGATATCCTTCCAACAAACTGATGGAATAGGATGATGCATTTCCGTAAATTATAATCATTAATTTATTAGCTGAATTTTTAGTAAGTAATATGTAAAAATAACAAGTTAACATGATATTTCATATATGATAGTACGTTTGTAGCATCAAATTTTGAAAATAGTATAACTTAATAAATTTAATAGTTATTATTTAGTGAGGATGAAAATTTTAAAATTTGAAAGTGCATGACTAAAACAATTAAATTAAAATATAAAGGCTAAATTCTTAAATTTCGTAAAGTAAAAGGACTAATAGCAGCATTTAACCAATAAAAAAAACTAGAATTTAAGGTTAGATTTACTTTTTTCATATGTATGGAACACAAATTCTATTTGAAGACTTGGATCAAATGCCAGCGTTAGATTGAAAGGAACTATCAACTATGTTTATCTGAAAAAAGCATTATACACGAGTTTTGTACAAATGTCGTTTTAGGCAAAAATCGTTGAAAACGCCTTATTTATCTTTTCAAATTCGTTATTAAGGATTTAAATTGTGGTTGCAGCCCTATTTTAAGCCGCGTTACATATTTATTGCGATTGCGGATATAACAGATATTATTGCGATTAATGCAGGTATCGCGATCGTAAATTTTTTTTAAAATTCATACAACTAATAACTAATAACAAAGTAAAGAAAAATAGATATCAAACGAGAATAGCAGAAAAATAAAGGAAATAACGGCCTGTTATTCCGCAATTGGCCATTACCAGTTAAATTGCGGCCATCATTCACCACTATTGGTGTGACTCTGTTTCACATTGCTATTTTCAGCAATAGCAGTTTCGGACGGCGTCGCTATCGCTATATAGCAACCACTATTCCGCTACTAGACCGCTATTTACATCCCTGGTCGTTATACTATCTTTATATATATATATATATATATATATAATTTTTCATGTCATTTTACAGTTTATATTTAGGATTTGTGACTGTCTATTCTTTTTAATAATGTTATTTTTAAGGTTCGAATTTTATTCTCCTTTAAAAATATAATGTGCTTTATCATTATACCGCACATTTATTGCTAGCTATTGAACTTATATTAAATTTATTGGATATGGTCTCTCTATTTTAAATTTATAATTTAAAAATAATATGTTATCTATTAACAAAAATAAAAAGACAGTTTAATATATTTTATTATTTTAGTTATCTTTAAAATTTTAAAAAATTAATTAATCAATAAATAATATGTTTTAATTTTTATAATAATTTTATTTTTAAAAAAATACTATTTTAAGTACAATTTTAAAGTATAAAGATTATATTGAAAATTTCGATAAAGGTTTAAGGGCTATCATGATATTATTCCATTTATAATTTTGGGACCTAATATAGACCACCTAATCCGTATTTCTTTTTGCCTAAAAACACCTCTCTCAAGGTGACGTTTTCACAAAACGCCATACTTAAAAATGGAGTTTTCTTATAAACACCTATATGACCCATTAAATAATGGACGTTTGTTAGGTGAAATGTGAAGTGCAATGTTTTAGTTTTTCTTGAAAGTTTATAGATTATTCCCTTCCAAGATTGATTAATCAAATTGCGGACAAAGTTTTAACTTGATTGGTATGGGTTTTATTGTCAATGCAGGAGGACGTGGATTCAAGCATGCTTAATTGTATTATCTTTCTATTTATGGGTTAGGAGACTATAGATAATTCTAGATATTATGTCAAAAAGAGCAGAAAAAAAATATTGATTAATCAAATTAAAATCTGTACATAACAATAGTATATGATAAGACTCGGAGACCCGTATATAATTATGTATAGCGAGTCGAATTTAAATATTTAGGACTCGAGCTTTGCTTTTACCAACCATGTCAAGGTTTCATTGACAAGTTCAATGTCTTTGAAATAAAATATTTGTTTTGAGTCTTGTGAACGAAAAAAATGAGTATTGAAAATTTTACTTATTTAAAAATTTAATTTAACTCAAATTTGAATTTAGTTAACACTCAAAATGGCATAGACAAAATAAAATCATTAAATAATTTAGGTAAAAAGATTTCTCTTGTTCCTCTTAATTTTAAAATTGAGTAAATTAGTCTCTCTAAATAAAATAAAGCAATTTGATTCTTATCAATTTCAAAAGTGAGCAACTAAGGATAATTAATCACGATGTTAATGTCTTCTATCAATTGTACATAATTTTGATTAGTATAATAACAAACTTAGCCCTCAATATTTATATATATTCATATTGGCCTTAACTCTAAAAAAAATAGCTTCAATATTTACACAAATATTGTGAGATAAATTTATTAAATTAAGATCAAATTGATAGAATGTGTAAATTTTAAGGACTAAATTTATTATTATATTAATCAAAATTATGTACAAT
This sequence comes from Gossypium arboreum, assembly GCF_025698485.1. Lineage (NCBI taxonomy): Eukaryota > Viridiplantae > Streptophyta > Magnoliopsida > Malvales > Malvaceae > Gossypium > Gossypium arboreum. The sequence continues at coordinate 138,680,478 of NC_069075.1, forward strand.
TGATGAAAAATATTTAAGTCGACACTAATTGTCACCTTGAAATTAACAGAAATTAAATTATTTTAATTTTTTTAAAAAGGTAAATTGATGTGTTTGATAGGTATGAAAAAAGGGGTTAATTTCTTTTATCCTTAGGCCATCTTCTGATGAAAGAGAAGTAAAGATGGATTTTGGTTGGAAGGAAACTGAAAGCAACCGCAAAAACTGTTACGTGACACGTGCCGGTGTTCTCTTGATAAACGAGCAGAAAAAAAGTGTCCAATTTCTCTCCTACTTTGAAATTTCAATTCCTAATTTCCCATCGGTCCCCCAATTAATCAATTATTCACTTACTGTCTTCCTCCTCCTTTCTTCCCCAATCAACTTGGTTACATGCGCCCCCTCAAATCCCTAGCTCACACCACCATGTCGCCGGACGGTGATGGAGCCATCAATGGCTGCTGCCCTTTCTCCTTTTCCTCCGGCGAGAATGGTATCCCCGGATCCCACGACGACACTTGTAAGCACTGCACAAGATCCCAATCTTTGTCATCTTCTCCCTCTGCTCTTGGCTCTGATTCTGTTCTCTTAGTGGACTCGAATAAGTTGCGGAGAATTTTCGTTGCTTCCGCTAAAGGCTTCTCAATTGGAGCCGGTCTTAAAGGTGGCTTAGCTCTCTTCTCAATTCTTGCACACTTGCTGCGCAAAAAATCACGGTATTTTGTTAATTGTTATGTAATAAATCTTTTGTCTCTTGTTCTTTAATTTGATTTGAGAATGACAGAACAGTAATTTCTTGATTTAGGAAAGTTGAGGGGTTTACTAATAAAGAAGCTATTTCTTTGGCTATTAAGGAGACACTTAGATACGGTCTCTTTCTTGGAACTTTTGCTGGTACATTTGTTTCGGTAGATGAAATTATTGGTGAACTTGGAGGACATAACAGGCAATGCTCTTCTCTTAATATTCCTCTCTTTAGTTGAAATGAAAGTTTTTATGAACTTAATTTTGATTTTAGTGGATTGTTAAATTTTGCAAAAGGACTGCGAAATGGAGGGCATTAGTAGCAGGACTGGTTGCAGGGCCTTCCATGCTTCTAACTGGGCATAACACGCAGCATAAAAGTTTAGCCATATACATACTCATGCGAGCTGCTGTGTTGGCATCACGCTGTGGAATCAAGAGCAAACGGTTTGGGAAGCTGTGTAAACCCCTTACTTGGAAACATGGTGACATATTCCTTATGTGTCTCTCCTCTTCGCAAATTTTGTATGTTTCTATTGTTAAATTATTTTTGTTTTCTGTTTTTTTTTCTCTTGTTCCCCTACTATTAAACTTTCTTGCAATTCTTTTTGTTGAATCATGATTATTATGGGTCGTAGAAGTTAGGGTGACTAATAAATTTTCCATCCTCACCCTTTTTGATCCTTCATACCAAGCAAAGCCTAATCCTCCTGGAATTCTAGTCTTCTAGATTATGAGCCCAGTCTTTCCAGTCAAGTCGGTAAACACTTTTTAATTTCCTTGTAGGAAGATTTAAGAGAAAAAGAAAACGTTGTACTGTAACATTTTGTATGCATTCCGAAATATATCAGTCTATATACAAATGAGTCTAATCAGCAGGCCAGGGGACTCCATTATTCCTTTTCTTTGTCTTTTTTAACTACCATTCAACCTGTTAAAGCTGTAATTCAAATATTTGTCTGCTGCCTTGTAAGCTCTGTAGTTAAAAGTTTATTCGATCTTGGTTTCATAGCAGGAACTTGATGCTTAAATCTAAAAATTGTTCAAAGCCTAAGTATGTCACAGCATATGTGAAAAGAAAGTGTAAAAAGATTTGCTTGAATTACAAGTGATCACACTTTTTTTTTGCACATTTGGAAAGGGCATTATGTAGCTTAGATATTGTGTAGCTTTACAAGTTGTATATGTAATGGATTCTGATAAGCACAGTATGGGGAAAGCTTAATATATTTTCTAGGAAAGACAAGTATGTATTTATGTATGTATTATTATTTTTTGGGGAGAATAACTTGGAAGTGAAATCATTTGTTTTCTCAGGTCATCTTACATTTTGAAGCAAGACAGTTTGCCCCCATCATATAGGTCCTTTCTCAATAAACATGGTGGAAAGGATCTTGTCATCTTGCAAGGTGTAAAAGAGATTGCCAGTGGTCTTCCATTCACTAATTTGGAGGCAATAGAGAAACTTTACAAGGCATCAGGAGTAGATGTTAAATTAGATCCAAACATGAAAATCCCTTGCTCGGTACGATCTTTGTTTCTCCCATTTATGTTGTTCTGCCTAGTAGCATTAATGTGTATATCTTTTTGTATGTGTTCCTTCTTTAGTTGCCTCTCTTTCTTCCTTTGGGACTAAACCAACAACAGCAAAGTCCTTCCCCCCTGCGCAGTTTCCACAAAAATGAATAAGATTTTACCTTTGTGCTTTAATTATCTTGAACCATGTCTTGAGTAAGATCGCTAGAGACGGGTGCTTTTTCCATACAGGACAGAGATGGAGGCATATAATGTCATCATGAATATTAAGTTAGCTGCTTATTGCATAGAAGTGTTTGGAAGAATTTGAAGAAAATAAGTAAGGTCTCGGTTAAGAAATGCAAAATGACTCTAAGCTTTTTGGCTTCTCTTCATTCTGTTCTATCTAATAAAGCTCATTCTTTGGAGAGATAAAAGCTCCCCTTCATGCTGCTTTATCAGAAAATTCAACAGGAAAGCCTGAAAACTAAATGAGAGGGTATGAAGAGATTTGAATAGAAAAAGTGCATGTCCAAACTTGAATGCACAGTTTTTATTTTGTTGCTCTGTGATTTTGAGAACTAATTTAATGCTTTTTTGTCTTCTTCTTGGTATTTAATGCTGACTTTTCATGTTAAAGTTCCTAATGAAGGCATTTTTGAAATATTAAGATCATGCAGTTATTATCCGCAGCTATCCATTTCCATGTAAAGCGCGTTATTGTTCTTTTGCAGTCCCTATAAATCTTGCAATCATCAGTTCAAAACTTCTTCCAAAATATAAGTTATTTGGATATGGATAGTGGATATTGGTGTAGTTTAACCACTGTATTGTGTTTAATTGATCCCTTTGTGATAAGATCCTTATAATGATTGCTTTAAGCAAGATGCTTGATTGCTGAAATAAAATGAGTGTCCTGGAATTATTTTGTTTGTGTTTTCTGTTTAATTTACTCAGATACGTTTAGGAAGTTCAGAATAGACTTTACTCAAGCAACTATTGCTTGAAGTTTGCTGGAAAAAAGTATATTGTTAATTTTGAGAAGCTTAAACCCTCAAGTTATTTGCAGATGATACATGGGAATCAATCATGCAGTGCACATGTTATTTCTTTTTTCACTGAAGGATATAAAAGGGCATTACCAGTATATCTTCCAGTTTATTTAATTCCTGCATTAATAGTTCATCGTCAAGACCTCTTAAAAAGGTAATGCAGTTAGACTTCTTTCTCTTTCTTGAAGGCTGTTTAGCTGAAAACTGGTGAATTTTTCACTTAGAATTAGCTACTTATTATCAAATGAAAAGGAAACTTTTTTACTTCATATGTTTTAGATTTTAGATTATAACCTGTACTTTGAGTCCTTCGTGTAACCACAGTAGGTAAATGCCCTTTAAAATTTGATGTGCAATTGAAGTTGTTATAAAATACGGATACTGTTGTTGCCAGCATGCTTTGCTTCATGCATATTGAGGTGGACAAAGAATTATATGTGCAATCTGGTTTTAAGCACATCATAAGTTTCTTGTAAAACCTACTTGTGCTGGTCTTTTGCTTCCTTTTTATTCATTCTCTCTCCCCCAAAAAAAAAAAAAAAATCCCGGCTATAACTGAGAACAATGTTGTTGTCGTTATTGTCTTTATACACACAGATGCTCTATAACGTATCTGTCTGACAGTTCTTTTTGACCTTAATACAGGCCTTCCACAATATTAAGAAAGGGTATTGTTGGTACTGCCAGATCAAGCTTATTTTTGTCTGCTTATTGCACATCTGCTTGGTTAGTGTTCTACTATTTCTAATGTATTTCAACTTCAATTTTGAGGTGCCTCCCTTTTTGAAGTTTTTTCTTGGTACTTAGCTGCCACTGAGAGTTTATGTTGCCGTGAAATTTTTTGGTCAAAATTTCATCTGATCTTTTCCTTGTTTTGTTATTTTTTGGTTACATTGGTTATTATTATGCAGATGGACCTTATACTGGCCAACAATCTTTATCAGTGTTGAGCAATCATTATTTCATATATTCACATGCCATTTATGGCTTTTAAATATTTCTTAGCTCCCTTGGTGGTTCTACACTTCTATTGTGGCAAGTCTAGTTTGAATGTCTTTTTCTTATTGTTCCAAAGCCTACTGTGATTTTCAGGACATCAGAATTGTTGGCTTTGACAAGGATAGTCAACACCATAGCATAATTTCCTGTAAAAGACTAAAAGAGGGAGAAAGTTTACATGAAATGGTGATAAAGAACCTAAGTTGGATTCTGATGAAGTTCTAAATTGCAACTTACTCCATCAATGCAGCTGGTAGTAATTTTAGCAATTTGATATATGTTTTAAGATAATAGTTACATAATATAAATAAAACGCAGTTGTCATAATTCCAAGCTATAAGAGATATTTTCCTAGCTATAAGTGAATTTTGGCTGTTGGAAGGAAATAAGTAATAGATGAAAGTTTGTAGTGGCTTTGCTAGTTATGTGCATTATTTGAAGTCATGTGTCAAGTTGTGTAAGTTTGCAGTGCTGGAGGTAAATCCTGCACGGTAAGTTTTGAATAGGATAATAGGTTTTATTATAATGGCATTATAACAGTTGGTTTAGGAAGATGTTTTATGTTTCAATAGAAAATGAGAGACCGATATATGTTGGATGAATCCCCTAGCTGAGAAGAGGTTACAATATCATTAAACAAAATAAGAATGGTGAGCTGTGTATATAAGAAGAGCAATTATTCTCCTACTCCGTTTACCAAACATGAACAATATTCAGCAAGATAGTCAACATATACTATATACACATTGAATAACTAGATGGGTTTACTTATAGCAGATAAGATGAGTTTTGGCATTATTTGGTGTTTTTGTTGTTATTATTATTATGATGATGATGATGCTTTCCATTTTGCTTGGCGTCAACAAGAAGCTGATTACCATTCAAACTTGTACATATTGCTAAATCAAATTCTTTTGTACCTTGTGCTATTTGAGTTATGTTCCATTTAAATTATTGAACTTTGACATTGAACTAACCTTTAACTTTTAAACAGGTTGTGGACTTGCCTGCTGTTTAGGCTTTTCAGAAGATGTAACATACCGATGGTAGCAATGGGAACGGTAAAACAATCTTACTAATTTATATGCAAGTTATAAGCCAAAGTTTTGTTTTTTGTTCCTAATGTTGCATGTGTTATTGGGCAGTTTCCGACGGGTCTGGCCTTGGCAATTGAGAAGAAAAGTAGACGGATTGAGATATCACTCTACTGCCTTGCACGAGCCATAGAGAGCTTCTTTACATGCATGGCCGATATTGGGTACTTGCCACAATCGACGAATCTAAAGAGAGCTGATGTGGTAATTTTTAGTTTGTCAACAGCAATCATAATGCACTGCTACGCACAGGAGAGGGAAGTGTTTCGCTCCAAGTATTTAAACGTTCTTGATTGGGTATTTGGTGTACCGCCTCCTCCGTGTGAAACCCCTCGTTGCAAAAACATTTCCGCAGTTTGATTTGCAGGCTTTGGTGTTTAAGATAGGTTTATAGCTGAGTATTCTCTTCTGAAACGTCAACAGCATTTTTTTACACCATAGGACAGGCAGCACGCAGGTTAGTAAATTATTCCCCTGCTGAGGTTTTTAAATTTCTGTTGATTTTTTATAGAAACAAAAGAGTGTAAACAGGATTTTGATTAATAGATTCCGTGGAATTTATATTCTTTTCATGGAGTTTCTAGTTTCCACGAGATAGATATTAGAAATAAGCTATTTATTCCAAGTTTTTTGAACCCCGCAGTGTTTATTATCATGTTCATAGCCAGTTAAGGTTTTCTCTTTTAAAGTACCACAAGGGTTAGAAGTTATTTGTTCTTATATAATATTAATAAAATTGGCACGTGTTACTTTATTTAATTTTGCTTGTGAAGTTTAAAGCTTACATTAACAACGTACCAAATAATTTTTCACATATATTGAAAAATCAACTCATCCAAAGCATGTAAAGTTGAAGTGGGTTGAGAATGTAATATGTGTTCCATAGTATATATTTTTGTTATAAATATGTTTTATAATATATTTTCTCGATATTAAATTTTAGTACCAGGATAATTTTAAGCCATAAGCGAAATATATGAATACATTTAAATTTATATTTACAATGCAATGATGAATATTTTGCATATTTACATCTTCACAATCCTAGTAATATGTAAGTTATTTTCTAAATGTATTCATAAAATATCATCACAGACAATTATATTTCAGAAATCATATTAATATTTTTAATAACCAACATTGCAGATAATCACATTTCAATCATAATGTGGAAAGCACTAAACGACCCTAAAGTTTGATTAAAATTATCTTTTTTATTTATTATATTATTTAATAACACTTGAATAATATTGTCGTAACCATTTTTTGAAAAGCGGGAATCGACTTGGATTTTGAAAATGAAAACGAAAAATTGGAGTCGCTACCAATCATTTTTGATGAGGTGTGATCAGGTCACCTTAAATTAATCATTTTAATAAAAGTTAAGATTTACTAAAATGATAATTTTTGGTCTACGAAAACCAAAAAATAAGTTCGGGAGTCGGTTACGCACGAGGAAGGATTAGCACCCTCGGTACGCCCAAAATTGGTACCTAATTGATTAATTAGTGTCTTAGTGTCGAAGATTTGAAAACTTAAAAGAATTTAAAACACAATCCCTCTTTGAATTAATGCTAATTTAAAAATGATCGAATAAGTTAAAATGGATGTTAAGGACTCCCTCATCTCGAAGTAATAAAACGTCACGCCCAGTAAGTTAAGACACGACATTTCGAACTTTGAGAATGAGCTTGCCTTTATTTGAAATTCATGTATTTTAACCTTTTTTAAAAGGGTATTCGATTATTTAATGTAAGCGAGAAAAATCGAAACCCAGTAAGTTAGGGCACGATATCTTGAATTTCTAAATGTCAAATATTGCCTTTGTTAGCAAAAATCTTATCCCGAGGTAACAAAATGTCATGCCCGGTAAGTTAGGGCACAACACCTCGTATCCCTGAGAATAAGCATTTTTCAAAACTCGTATTGCGATTTAAAAGAGTATTCCGTTATTTAGGTTAAATGAGAAAAGTCGAAACCCAGTAAGTTAGGGCACGATTGTCTCGAATTACCAAATACGGAATATTTATTTTTATGAAAGAATTATTTTGGGTCGGGTAAAAGTTAGTATAACATAAGTCGTAATAAAATGGGATAATAAAGAATGCATAACAAATAAAAATTGATAGCCATAACAAAATAAACATAAACACGAATGTGAATGATAACGATGATAAGAGCAAAATAAATGAATAAAATGAATAAAAAGAAAATAACGAATAAGTTAGGAAATATTCAAATTAAAAAGAACTAGTAATAAATAAACAATCATTATGTAAAACTAAAGAATGATAGTATAGTAATGATAATAATAATATTAATAGTAATAATACAAGTAATAATTTTAGAATGATGTGTCAAAGTGTATATATGTATGTGTATATATAAATAAGTAAATAATATATAATGTGAGTGAAGAATAATAAAAAAAGTGTATTTAAAGAGTAATGAATAAAAATATAATAATAATAATATAATAGTAGTAATAATGATAATAATAAAGTAATAAATTATAATGATAATAATGATAATAATTTAAGTAATAATATAAGTAAATATAGAGAGAATATGTATAATAATATAATAATACCTATATAAAATTAATTAACCTAATAACAAGATGATAATACTAGTAATAATAATAAGGTGGAAAACAATAATAATAATATATTAATAAGAATAAAAAATATTTATAATAACGATAAATAATAATAATAATAATAATAATAATAATAGTATTAGAAATATACAATATATATAGTATTAGAGGTAAATACATAATATATACATATTAGAAATAATCATAATATTAAAACAACTATTAATAATACTACATAAATAGATATATAGTAGTAGTATATACATGATATAGTTATTAAAACAATATAAACGTAAGATAATATGAGAAATAAAATATATAAATGATATAGTATTAAGGTCTATGCATAACAATAAAAATACAATATTAAAAAAAAAATATATATATATATATATATAAAATATATACATAATATAATATTAAAATATTTACATAGTATATACATATTAATGATAATGAAAAGAAGAAAAAAACTATTAATAATATTATATAAATACATACATATATTCATTAAAGATATATACATATAAGTATTGATTAAAAATAATACTAATAATAGTAATAGTAAGATACTAATAAATAATAGATATAGTAATAAGAAGAATATATAAACGACAATGTGTACGGAGAAAATAAAAATAATAAAAGAAAATTAGTAACGTATATATATCGTAAACATATATATGTATATTGAAAACATATATACATAGTATTAGTATTTAAATATATATAATATAATATTTAAGAAAAATTGTACATAATACATTACTTGATATAGCTTTTAAAGTATATATGTAATATAACATTAGACACATATATATATGATAACATAAAATATATAACTAATAATATTTAAGAATGTATATATATGATAACATAAAAATATATAACTAATAATATTTAAGAATGTATACATAATATAGTATAAAAATATATATATACGTAATATAGAATTTAAAATATACCTAATATATTAAAAGAATATATACATAATATAAGGTTAAAAAATAATAATAACAAAAAACTATTAATAATACTATATAATATATATACATATAAGTATTAAGTGAAAATAATACTAATGCTAATAAATAATAAATATAATAATAATAGTAATAAAATATAATAGTATATATAATATTAAAATTAAAATAAAATAATGAGAAAAGTGAAAAAGGACAAAATTGAATTAAAAATGAAGTTTTGGGACCAATTTAAAAAGAAATAAAGGGAATGGGATTAAATTGCATGCGCGAAAAATAGTGCAGGGACTAGTGATGCAATAAATCCATTCGGCCTAAAACGCATAGCAGCAGAGGGACTGAATTATAAAGCACAACAAATTTTGGGTCCAAATTTAAAACAACTAAAAAACTTGATTGCATAATAGAAAAGAAGCGGAGGGGCTAAATGTGCAAATAGCCCCTCCAATGAAAACACGGGGATCCTGAAGTTGGAGCAGGTCAGGTCGCGGGTCGGCCATGGGTTAAGGCTCAAAACAACGTCGTTTTGGTGCTTAAAAGGCCTGCCCAAAACGACGTTGTTTTGGAGGTCTATTTAAGGCCAAATTTTTTTTTAAAAAAAATCACTTTCTCATCTTTTTTTTTAAAAAACTCAGCTTTCACTTTTTTTTCTCTGCAGGTACATGCTCCAATGAGGACTTGACCCGATCATAAAGCCCACCACTTTGCAGTGGCAAGAAAATCGAAAAAGGTAAATTTTTTTATTATTTTTTTGTGCTTTTTTTTTGTATTATATTTTTTATGTATTTATAATATAAATATGCATGCAAATCAATAGATAAAAATAAAATGATAAAATAAAAGAAAACACAATCACTTTAGGTATTTGCTTCATGATTTTTCGATTTCTGATATTGGATTTTATTCGATGCAATTCTCTCGCTTTGATATTATTGGAATCACTATATTTTTTGCTCCTATTTTCTTGAATCTTTTTTTATTTTATTTTTTGAATCTCTTTTTTATTTTTTTTTGTCCAGAGAGAAAAATACATAACATTGCAAGGCTTATATAGCCATTTACAAAGTAGTTTTTAATTAGCTTGTCATTTTTGCCTTTAATTTTGCAGGCGCAAGTGGGCGGTGGCCAGTGGCGGTATGGGTGATGGGACAGGATAGTTAGCCGGCGGTATGGGTGATGGGACAGGATAGTTAGCCGACAGTCAAGCATAGGGATGGTGGCTAGGATTTTTAGTCTTCTTCTCTTATTTTTTTCTAATTGCTATGGGCTAGTATTAAAGGGTTTTGGGCTGTTGGCTTTTTAAATATTGGGCTTTTTAGCCCGGATATAATTTATGCTATGCAAATATTTTATTTAAAACTATTTTATTAAATTTGAAAGATCTATCACTTCAAAATTGATAGATTATCTCGTCAACATTTATAAATTTCCATTTTAAAATTAGAATTTACCATTTTATCTTAATTGAATTCATATTTATCATTGTATTTTTAAATAAAATAACTTTCTTATTATACTAATTTTACATTCAACTACTTCTCTTGCCTAATGAAAGCTTTTTCAATATATATATATTTAATAACAATTATAATAAATTATAATTCAATTCAATATTCACTAGCATAATTGTGCTTTAACCCTTTTATATTTTCATTTAAAAATAACTAAAAAATTGTAAATTTCATCACTGTCGATAACAATTTAATATAAAAATAATTAATATTTTTAATTATATTTAATAATTTAAATGAAATGATTTACACTAATCATAATAAATTAAAATTGCATTATTATTATTTCGATCACAAGCTTTTCTATGAATACTGATAAATGCATCGCAACTTTGATTCATTAAAATGCATTATTTAATAAATTAAAATCAGTGACATGATAATTAAAACAACACACACAAAAAGAAAATGAAAGACTATAAACCCTAATTAAAAACCGGTGAGGCCCAGTGGCGCAGCCGTATCAACCACCATTCCCTTAAACCTCATCTTCATGCAGAAGCATATTGGGGATTCCCTTATTAACAGGAAACTTCCTGCCAGTCTCGGGACAAACAAGAGCACCTTCCTCAAGATGAAGCTCCAAGAGGGCATGGTGGAACTTCGTCAAGAAGTCCAGGTCCGACTCTAGCACCGACGGATCAGGTGCCTGCTCAGGAAGCTCGACGTAGCCCATAGTTCTGGCAGCATCGGAAAACGCTTTCCAATCGATCTTGGGAAATATATTCCTGAGGAAATCGTGGTTGATTTCGACTTGCTTCTCCACCACTTTCTCCACTTCAATCTTGAGAGGGAAGCCCTTGGTTACCCCCTTGATGTTTGACGACAACATGTTGTGAGTTAGCAACCTCATCTCTTTCCTCTGTTTTCCCTTTGCTTTCTTCGTTTCGGGCTTTGCCGTTATATTAAGCACAAAAAGCACTAGGCTGGTTTATGCTTAGCTTGTTCCTTGGGGATTTTGTAAAGTTCCTTGTCTCTTGTGATGGGTTTTGTATCGTTTAAAGGACGAATCTGTCCTCCTTGTGTGGTCAATTTTTGGGGGTAATATAGTAAATTGTTGGCCCAATTTTGATTTGGGCTTTGTTAGCCCAACCTTAGAAATTAGGCATAGCTCAAGATATACCATTTTTTGGTATTAAATTAAATAGAAATATTATTAAATCTACAATTGGGCCTAACTCAAGTGATGGAAAGGGTTCAGGGATGAAGCCACGTAAGAAAGGACTAAACTTCTTTAGCTAGATGGGCAAATTTCGTTTTAGTCCCCTTACTCTCATTGGCTGGGGTAGGCCATATACCCTGCCCAGAAACAGACATTATTGACCACCAAAGTTCCATTTCCATTATGTTTTTCCCAAGTTAAATTCCTATACACCATGCAATGAAATATTATGGTACTCAATGAGTTAAAAAAATAAAAAAAGAAATGGTGACCCAAGGCTTTTTTAAAGAAAAATAAATTGATTTCTATTTAATTGTCAGGCAAATCAATGTGTGTTTTTTCAAGTGTACCACACCACCTATTTATACATAAACTATATGCTAATTTTAGGTTCGTTCTACCTACCACTAACTACATAAATTAATTTTAGATTTCTTTTCTAATTTTAGCTTTTACAATGTCAAAATCTGATCAGTCCTTCAAATGTCCCAAATTTATGATTCGGTCCCTGTTCTATTTCCCATGCTTTAATTTAACCCTTTCTTTGCTTGTCTTTAATTTAAAACACCCGAATTTCATCCCCGTCAATATTTAAACACAAAATTCACCGATTAGCAGGAACTAATTTAAGAACAAATCGAGTTCAGCATGAAAAATATGCAAAATGAACAAGCTATCACATTCTCTATTATATTTCTCTTCTTTTGAAATTTTTTATTTTCGTACTTAACAAAATAAATTTCTTTTCTCTTTGGTGTTAAATAGTTTATTTGTTTTTGGTTATAACGACTTAACAATAAAAAGTAATAATTTTTTTTAAATATTTTCAATAATTTTGCTTTTAGGCTCTGGTTGTTTACATTTTCTAACGATAGTCTTTAAATGTGGTTAGACTATGTTGCATCTTTTTAATTCCAATGTTTAGCATATTCTCGGTTATATGATCTAGTCTAATTTTTATTTTTGATTTGCAATAACTTTGGTGAAACTGAATTATGATATTAAGGGATGAGATAAAAATTAGCTCGACTTTCCTGCCTTACAAAGACAAAATGGTAGCTTTAGAGATGTACAGATATCTAGCTGAGCATCATGATGATTGGATCTTATGTTGTCATCATCTTTATAAAAATTAGCTCGACTTTCCTGCCTTATAAAGACAAAAGGGCAGCTTTCGAGATGTATAAATATCTAGCTGAGCATCATAATGATTGAATCTTATGTTATTACAACCCAAGGATTTTTGTAGTATGCCACCCAATTATGTAGTACACATTCAAGACAAGATTAAAAAAAAGCCCCATTCAAATAATAGAATGAATTCATATGAGAAGAAACTCTAGTTTAAAAATTCTTTATCGAATATGGAAAATGCTAATTTAAAAGTAAATAGCCAGGCTGCATTATACCCTTAAGTCTTGAATTCACTTTTAAAGTATCTCAAAAGTTTGAATTCCCAGTTATTTAAAGGCTCTTCAACTTTATTAGAGTTAACAATTTTTTTTAAAGCTTGAACTTTTTTTTTTTTACAAGATATTCTGCTTTAGTAGTATTAGCATAAGATTGCAACAATCTTGCTTTGAACTGGTATGAATGTCCGTAAGGATCTCCTATGCTAATGTATTGGTAAACTGCAACACAGGATATAATACATGGAGATACCATTAGACCAAATGTAAACCACATATGTATTTATTGAAAGTCCTAACAAATTGGCAACTATTGGAACACGCCATATAGGCCACTATTACAATAGTAATGACAGCAATGGCAGAAGAAGCAGTGGCATAAACTTTTCTATACTGTAGTCAATATAGAAGAAAATCACAGCCAAAGGATTTCTGTAGTATGCAATCCCAAGTATGTAGTACACATTCAAGACAAGATTAAAAAAAAAAAAAAAGGCTCCATCTAAATAATAGAATAAATTCATATAAGAAGAAACTCTAGTTTAAAATTTCTTTATCGAATATAGAAAATCAATAATTTAAAAGTAAATAGCCAGGCTGCATTATACCTTAAGTTTTGAATTCACTGTTAAAGTGTCCCAAAAGTTTGAATTCCCAATTATTTAAAGGTTCTTCAACTAATTTAAAGCTTGAACTCTTTTTTTTGCCATTGATGTAGGGTGTTGGAATTCACTGTTTAAAGGTTCCCAATTATTTAAAGCTTGAATTCACTGTTAAAGTGTCTCAAAAGCTATTAACTCTTTTTCTTTTTTTTTGCCATTGATGTAGGGTGTTAGAGATTCATACTAATTAACATGTGATTTAAGTTTTTAGAAAAATGGGTAATTGTTAATGGTCAAAATCGGATTATCCTAGTTCTCAAGACTTGAGTTTTGTAACTTTAATTTTCAGCTTAAATTATTTAGCCTTGTACCAAACTATGTTAGCTAAATTGATTGTTAGCATTAAAAAGAACCTGAATGACATAATGTTGGAGTAAGATAGTCGAGCTATAGGAGAAAGCATGATAAGCACATAATAAGTTGTATTCTCAAATCAGAAGTGTTTTTTTATCTTTTATTACATTTGGGGCAACTTAAAGTTTTAATTCTTTTTCCGCACTTTAAATTTGAGCATTTTGGTTGGTTGATTACATTTTGTAGGTTGTTTTTTGTGCTGTTTCACTATCGTTTTTAATGTTGTTCCACTGCTGCTTTTAATGTTGTTCCGCTGCCGCTTTTAATATTATTTGGATATTATATAACCTTTATTTTTTTTTTATCTCTAGACAATCTCAAACTATATGAATTAGTATTTGATTCTTTATAAAATATAAAACATGAAATCGTATTTAGACATTGTAATGTGTTGGTAATGAGTTGTAACAGTCTATTGCAATTTACTTTAGTAATAACCATGTTTAGACTTATTTACTTTAGTAGTAGCCTTGTCCGCTAATTTTTGAAATGACGATGATATTGTGGAAATTTGTTTGGCTATAGAATGTTCCTATGGTTAATTCTTCATTTGATCATTGTCTCTTTTGTTAGTTTAATTTTTATTTTTGGTTTGCAACAGCTATGTTGGAACTAGATTGTGCTATTATAGAACGGGATGATAGTGTGTATTATGGAGTGCTAAAGATTTCAGGAAAATAAATTAGCTCCACTTTCTTGCCGTTTAAAGACGAATAGAAAGCTTTGGAACTATACACACATTTAGTGGAGCATCGTGATGATCGGATATTATGTTGCCATCATCTTGTATACTATCAAGATGAATGGTTACTTGCGTTAGAATGTTTTAAAAAAGTAGTAATGTATTTTAGTGGAAAGATGAAGAAGTGGAAAGATAGTTTTTCAAATCGGAGTGAGGATATGCGGTTTAGTTACATTAGAGAAAATTTCTGTAAGATCTTTCACTGTGCTACTCGTATTTAGGGCTATTGGAAACTCGAGGAGTCTAACACACCCACTATAAAGGACTTAGGATCTACAACTAATACTACACAACTTTTTGAAGTCGATTAACCTTTTATTTTTTAACTTCTTAGTGCACTATATCATTCAGGTCGGCTTTGCCAACCATATATCATTTAGGTAGCAGAGCCGACCATATATTAAAACCAACCCAAGTGCACTAAGTATTTAGAAACCTAAGGCTTAACCGAGACTTACAATTATAAGAAAAGAGAACACTTTTATTAAAACACAATACAATTATAACATGACTCACAGTTACCTCACTACTCTTCTCTTCTCTATCTCTACCTCTCATACTCTCTTGCTTAAGGCTCTCCTTTATACCATAGCAAGAATGCCACCACTATTTATAGAGTTTAGTAACCGTTAGATTGTTGATACATGTCAACATCCTTGTCATTGATTTTACAAATATCTAATAGCTAGAATGTTCATCTAGAATATCTTGTGATCTTCTAGATAATATCTTATTTCTTATATTCTAGAATCTTCCTAAGGAAATATCTTTTAAAAGGATAGGTTTGGATTTTATTTAAAAATTGTATTGGCTTTCAACAGGGCCAAAAAAAAAGTAATCAAAGGAAATGCAAAAGCATTTAACGCAATATCCGAAAAAGTGCATATTCATTACAAATATCGATAGTCAGGTAAAAATCTTACCCAATTTAGATGCACGTAATAGCAAAATGAGAGATGATATTGACGAGCTAAAAGTTTTGATGGACTACATCATCAATTTGCCGTTCAAATCTGCTATCCAAGATTATAAAAATTTCAGTATGCCAACTGAACTGATATCTTTTCTTAACAATCTCGATTCTAAAATATTGTAAACATGATTATGTATGAATTAATTTCATAATTTTTTTGTTGATTTATTTGCTTATGTCCAAATGGATAGGAAACACGTGAGTCTCAAGTTTTTACTGGATCCTCTCTTTGTTTGGGGATACGCTGATAAGTTCTGCTTCATTTTAAATTTGGATCACCTCCTGAAGAGTAAATGGATTGACCCAGTAGAGATGAGCATCGACTAAAACGAGTGTTTTATTTGGATGAATGGTGGACGAAGGTGTGTAAGGATTTGGTGCTTTCTAGAGTTGTAACGACGTAAAAATTTCGCTTTGGTCGCTAGTTGAGGCGATTATTTAAAAATTTGAAAATGGAATTTCGGTTTTAAAAAAAAAATAGGAGAGTCGCCATCGATCTTTTTTCCTAGGTGTGATCAGACACCTAATAAATCTTTTTTTTTTCTTTTGAAAGAAAATTTATTTTCGAACAAAAATAAAGGCCGAATTTGAGTCTACGCAAAAATTCAGAGGAAAATAGGGTTCGGGAGTCGGTTACGCGCGAGGAAGGTATTAGCACCCTTGCGACGCCCAAAATTGGTATCTTGTTAAACAGGTGTTGTCTTAATTCTCAAAAATACAAGTTTAATTTAATATTTAATCGCGATCCGATTGAACTATGAGAAATTGAAATTTTGGTTTTTTTTTTAGAAGGACATCTCGTTTTTAACACGAGCCAATGATATTCACCCAACATAGCGATCAAATAAGTAACTTAGTGTTGAAATCGGTATGTTGCCTCATTTATTAAAGTTAATTAAAAACATAAAAAATAATATTATTCGTAACAGAATTTGTAAATAATGCAAACGATGATACAATTAACGAAAAATATTAAAATACAATATTAGAATAAAAATAAAATAATATTAATATATACACGAATAATGACAGAAATAATAATAATAATAATGACATGACAAGTCAAAGTAGAAAATAATAAAATATTATCGATAGTAACAATCATAGATTAATAAAATGATGACATGTTAACAAGGGCTATAATAAATAATAATTAATAATGCTAAATTAATTAATAAAAAATAAATAAATAAACACAAAAGGAAGACATATAATATAATAATAATATTAAAATAAAGTAATTAAAATAATACTATATGTATAAATAAATATATATATATACATATATAATAGAAACATACTAATAATAATAATAATAATAATAATAATAATAATAATAATAATAATAATAATAATATGTATTAAATGGTAAAAGAATAATAGTAACAATGTTTTAAAATGATAATAGTAATAAAAATAAAAATAATAGTGATAATAATAGTAATAATAATAAATAGTAATAGTAATAGTAATAAAAGTAAAAATAATAGTAATAATAACGGTAAATACAAATAGTAATAACAATAAGACAAATAATAAATAATCTAAGGTTTGAAATTATTTAAAAAGATAAAAATAAATGATGAGATATTAATAATAAGAATAATGATATATAAAATAAGTATGCTAAAATATATACATATTAAATTAGTTAACGTAAAAAAATAATAACATATGAGTAAATACAAATAAATGGAAAATATAATAATAATAATAGCAATAATACAATAATAATAATAATAATAATAATAATAATAATAATAATAATAATAATAATAATACATTAGATAGTAAAAAGGTAATAATAATAATAATAATAATAATAATAATAATAATAATAATGATGATGATGATGATGATAATAGTAATAATATTGAAATACAAAAACATATATAATATGATAAAATATCAAAATAAAGTAATAAAAATAATACT
Source organism: Gossypium arboreum (assembly GCF_025698485.1). NCBI lineage: Eukaryota > Viridiplantae > Streptophyta > Magnoliopsida > Malvales > Malvaceae > Gossypium > Gossypium arboreum. The sequence continues at coordinate 138,698,191 of NC_069075.1, forward strand.
ATATATAAATATGTATACATATACCTACATATATAATAAAAATAATATACACTAATAATAATAATAATAATAATAATAATAATAATAATAATAATATTGAAATACAAAAAGCAAATATAATAAAAATAATAAAATAAAGCAATTAAAATAATATTATATATAAATATATATACATATACATATACAATAAAAAATATACACTAATAATAATAATAATAATAATAATAATAATAATAATAATAATATTTAATAAAGAAACAAAAATGAATAAGAAATGACTAAAATTGAATTCAAAACAGAGTTTTGGGGGAAATTTAAAAGAAATAAAGGGGAAAAGGACAAAATCAAGCGCGCAAACAAAGAAGAGGGACCAAATCGGGCAATAAACCCTCCCTCCTAAACGCAGCATTTTACACGGGACCAAAATGAAGAAAAAACAAAATTACCGAGCAAAATTAAAAATAACGAAAGTCTTAATCATAAAATTGTAGAAAAGCGGAAGGGCTAAATGCGCAAATAGTCCCTTTTCTAAAAACTCGCGGATCCTAGGCGGGTCGGGTCGGTAGATCCGGTCCAAGTCAAAACGACGTCGTTTTGGACATTTAAGGCCAGTCCCAAAACGACGTCGTTTTGGGGGGCCTATATAAGTCAAAATTTTAAAAAAAAAAAACTTATTCTTCATTTGTTTCTTAAAATTTTTTTCAAAAACTCTCTATTCCCTCTCAAGGCCCTCTCCCTCCGACCAAGCTCCGGCTCCGTCCACTGCCGTCGCAGGCCGTCGCAGGCCACCGTGGAAATTCAAAAAAATGTATTTTTTTTTATTTTTTATTTATATTTTTTATGTATTTTTAAAGAACAATGTAAAAAAAAAATCTATGTATCCATGTTAGTCGATAAAAAACGAAAATAAAATAAAAGAGAAAAGAAAAAAACAATACCCTTTTAACTTGATTTATCCTTGAATCTGTTTTTGTAGATTTCTATTTGCTATTTGAGTTTCCCCTTTTTGGTATTCAATGTCTACTATGTTTTCCTTTTGTATTTCCAAAAAATGAACCAACCTTACATCCGATTCTTTGGTGGCTTATATAGCCCATTTTATTTTACAAGATTTCTATTCTTTATGCATACTGTCTTTTCTCCTTTTTGCGGTGAACAATGGTGAGGCGAAGGCAGTGTGCCACTTGCACTGATGATGGGACAGGGCAGTTGGCCGAATGCCCTTGAAAAATCTGATTTTTTCTTCTTTCTGTTTGGGCTAGGGTTAGGTGTTTGTTTGGGCTCATGTAATTGGGTTAGGATAGGTTGGGTTTTTGTTTTGTTGGGTAGGTTTAGTCTGGGCCAAAATTGGGCCTCGACAGCTACCCCTATTTGCTCATTGTCGTGTAACGGGAATGGAGCAAAGACCTTAAAAAGGCTAATTTTGGCCGGTCTCGCCGAGTCTTGACTTCTTTGATGCTCCTCTTCTTTAGGTCGCCTCATTTCAGTCCACTGTATCTTGTTGCTTCGATCCACTCCACTGCAACTTCAGAGAAATAAGACTTGTTGCTTTAATCTACTCGCTTCTTCAGGGGCATGAGGTTCATAACTTCGAACTGCTTCACTGCTCCACTGCAACTTCAGGGAGATAAGGTCTAATATCTTCAGTCTGCTCCACTACAACTTCAGGGTTCCGCTACAACTTCATGGAGATCAGACTTGTAATTTCAACCTGCTCCACTGCAACTTCAGGGAAGCAAAATCTATATATTCGATTAGCTCTAATCTTTATTCTTTATAAAAAATAAACATCGAAAATAGCTCGATATATTAACATTCAACTTATCTCTCGGATTATGAGTTAATTTTTGAAAAAAGTAAAAAATAGAAAATACCTCAGTATGTGACCTGAGGCTCAACTCACCTCTCGCAATATGAGTTGATTTTTTTGGAAAACAAAAATTGAAAATACCTCAGTATGTGACCTGAGGCTCCACTCACCTCTCGCAATATGAGTTGATTTTTTTAAAAAAATAGAAATTGAAAATACCTCGGCGTGTGACCCGAGGCTCAACTCACCTCTCGCAATACGAGTTGATTTTTTTGAAAAACAGAAATTGAAAATACCTCAGCGTGTGACGTGAGGCTCCACTCACCTCTCGTAATATTAGTTGATTTTTTTGAAAAACAGAAATTGAAAATACCTCAGCGTGTGACCCGAGGCTCCATTCACCTCTCACAATATGAGTTGATTTTTTTGAAAAACAGAAGTAGAAATATCAGGATACCAAAACATATCATCTGGTGGAACTTCAGGTGTCTTTTTCCTTGATCCAGTATAAATATCATCAAAACCTCTCGCTCTGCTAGAGTACCTGCATATGTCATGCATGATGTTATCATGATATGCACATGCTTGTCTTAAATACCTGTATGCCTACATGATTATGCTATGCGCCTTGGATTTGTTTGTCACATATCGCTTTTCGTTACGATTCTTGTGATGATCTGCATTCATTTCTTCGATTCTTGACTTTCTCTTCAGGCTTTGTACCCATTCTCCAACTTTACGAGTAATCTGTGTTTCTCAGATATCACTCTTTTGCCCCCTGTTGAATTTTGTCCTTGATTTAAGGTTTTTGTACTTATTAAATTCTCATCCGGATAATGCTCAACATTCCTTTTGTTTAGAGTATGTCATTTTACTATTTATCATTCAAATAAACCATACAATGAGATGCATGAAAATGGTCAGATAGGTACAAAAGAGGTATTCCACATTTATTTATTTCAAAGGTAACAAACAAAGAGGTTAACCAAGGATAGTAAAAAGGTGTCATAAAAAAAAGGGGATCGCATTCAGTAAATATAAATGCTCTAGATATTCAACGCACGATCTCTTCCACGTTACTTAATCAATAATCTTTTCGAGCCTGGCTTTTTACGTAAAGGATTTCGGGCTTTCAGAGATGCTTCAAATATTATAGCCTTGCCGTTTGACCCACCGTTCAAATCGTCTTGCTCTTTAAACCTAGGTTTGCTTCATTAGGACGCCCTCTTAGGTTTTCATCCTAATCCCTTTTGTTCATCAAGACGCCCTTTTCGGGTTTTCACCTTGATCCTTTTTTTTTTAGGCATAATATTTCTTTACAGCATCTGAGTTCACTGGGTTAGGTAACTCTTTCCCATCCATCTCAGTGAGAATCAAAGCTCCACCTGAGAAAACCTTCTTTACGACATATGGTCCTTCCCAATTTGATGCCCATTTTCCTCGGATGTTTTTTTATATTGGGAGAATCTTTCTCAGCACGAGTTCTCCTTCGTGGAATTCTCTTGGCCGTACTTTCTTGTCATGGGCCGCGATCATTCTCTTCTGGTACATCTGTCCATGACAGATTGCCTTCAAACATTTTTCTTTGATAAGTTTTAACTGGTCATATAGAGCTCGAACCCACTCTGCTTCCTCTAGTTTTGACTCCATTAAGACTCGTAGAGAGGGGATCTCAACTTCGATGGGTAGCACAGCTTCCATTCTATAGACCAGAGAGAAAGGAGTTGCTCCTATAGATGTCCGCACAGATGTGTGATATGCAAACAAAGCCAATGGTAGCTTCTCGTGCCAGTCTTTATATGTCTCGGTTATTTTCCCAATAATCTTCTTAATATTCTTATTGGCCGCTTCAACTGCTCCATTCATTTTCGGGGGATAGGGTGAGGAGTTATGATACCTTATTTGAAATTGTTCACACACTTCCTTCATTATCTTGTTGTTCAAATTCAAGGCGTTATCTGAAATGATTCTTTCAGGCAAACCATATCGACAAATGATTTCCTTTTTTAAGAAGCTGCAAACTGCAATCTTCGTCACATTAGCAAATGAAGAGGCTTCTATCCATTTCGTGAAGTAATCTATCACTACAAAAATGAATCGGTGTCCATTAGAAGCTTTTGGGGAAATTGGCCCTATAACATCCATGCCCCACATAGAAAAAGGCCACGGAGAAGTCATGACATGAAGGGACGAAGGGGCTACATGAATTTTATCACTATAAATTTGACATTTGTGGCATTTTCGTGCAAAACTAATACAGTCACTTTCCATCGTCAGCCAGTAATAACCGAGTCTCATAATCTTCCTGGCCATAGTGAAACCATTGGCATGTGTCCCACAAATAACCTCATGGACATCTTCAAGTATTTTTCTGGCTTCAACAGCATTTACGCATCTCAAGAGCACTTGATCTTTTCCTTTTTTGTACAGAATATCCCCATCAAGAACAAATCCTACTGCCATTCTTCTGATTGTTCTTTTATCGTTCTCATTGGCTTGTTCGGGATGCTTTTGATTCTTGACATATTCTAAGATATCATGAAACCATGGCTGTCCATCTGGCTCTTTCTCAATGCTGAAACAATGTACAGGGACTTCATATATGCTCATTTGAAGAGGCATTATTTCTGTTTCTCTGTTCGCTTTGAACATTGAAGCCAAAGTGGCCAGGGCATTAGCCAATTGGTTTTCTTCTCGTGGGAAGTAATTAAAAGTTATTTCTTTGAATTCTTTAATTAGTCCTGCCACTAGATCGCTGTATTTAACTAATTTCGAATCTCTCACTTCCCAATCTCCACGAATTTGGTATATCACCAATGCTGAGTCCCCGTACACCTCTAGGATTTTGACGTTTCGTTCAATAGCTTCACGAAGTCCCATGATACAGGCCTCATATTCTATTATGTTATTGGTACAGAAGAAATTCAGTCTAACACTGAACGGGTAATGGTTCTCTTTTGGTGATACTAAGATTGCTCCAATCCCATACCCCAATGTATTCGATGCACCATCAAAGCTTATCTTCCATGACTTCTCTTTGGATGACTCACATTCTTTTCCCGTAATGCACATCAAGTCTTCATCTGGGAAATCAAATCACAGTGGCTCGTATTCCTCCGTTGTTCGAGTTGCTAAGAAATCAGCTATTGCACTCTCTTTTATCGAATTTTGGCTCATATAGACGATGTCGTATTCTAATAGTAGGATTTGCCATCATGCCATTCTTCCTGAGAGTGCAGGTGATTCCATCATGTACTTTATGGGGTCCAGCTTTGAAATTAACCATGTCGTATGATACAACATATATTGCCTGAGCCTCCGAACTACCCAAACCAAAGCGCAACAGAATTTTTCAATTGACGAGTACTTTGCCTCATACTCTGTGAACTTTTTGCTGAGATAGTAAATCGCCTTTTCTCTTTTCCCTGACTCATCATGTTGCCCTAGTACGCAACCTATTGAATTTTCGAACACAGTTAGATACAATATTAACGGTCTTCCCGGAGTTGGCGGTACTAACACCGGGGGACTAGACAAATACTATTTTATCTTGTCAAAAGCCACTTGGCACTCATCTTTCCATTCTCCCGGATTATGTTTTCGAATGAGTCGAAAAATTGGGTTACACTGGTTGGTAAGTTGAGCAATGAACCGAGCGATGTAGTTCAACCTCCCTAAAAATCCTCTGACTTCTTTTTGCGTGCGCGGAGGTGGTAGTTCTAGTATGGCTTTTATCTTATCTGGATCAAGTTTAATGCCTCTCTCGTTGACGATGAAGCCTAGTAATTTTCCCGAGGTAGCCTTAAACGTACACTTGGCTGGATTAAGCTTCAGTTGGAACTTTCTCAGTCTTTCGAATAACTTCCTGAAGTTCCCAACATGCTCTCTTTCCCCCTTGGATTTGGCGATCATATCATCGACGTAGACTTCTATTTTTTTGTACATCATGTCATGAAACAACATCACCATGGCCCACTGATATGTTGCCCCAGCGTTCTTTAATCCGAACGGCATCACCTTATAACAGAATATTCCCCACATCGTTATGAAAGTAGTTTTCTCCATATCCTCAGAAGCCATCTTTATCTAATTATAACCCGAGAATCTATCCATGAACGAAAATAATGAATGTTTGGCTGTGTTATCCACCAATATATCAATGTGTGGCAAAAGAAAATTATCTTTAGGACTTGCTTGATTCAGATCGCGATAATCCATACATATTCGTACCTTTCTGTTTTTTTTCGGTACTGGGACTATATTAGCAACCCATTGTAAATACTTAGAGACTTGTAAGAAGCCATCATCGAATTGTTTCTTGACTTCTTCTTTTATCTTTAATAGCATTTCAGGTCACATTCGTCTTAGCTTCTATTGAATGGGTTTGCATTCTGGTTTTAGTGGGAGTCTATGGATCACTACATCCTCATCCAATCCTGGCATATCCTGATACGACCATGCAAATATATCTTTGTACTTATGAAGCAAAGCGATCAAATCATGTTTGGTGTTATCTGAAATGGAGGTCCCAATATTCACTTCTTGCATCTTTTCTTCATCTCCCAAGTTCACTATCTCAATAAATTCTTGATGAGGTAGAATCTGTTTATCTTCTTGTTCTAAAATTCTTAGTAAGTCAGGAGACGAGACATAGTCTTCAACATTTTTCTCAGCTTCGAACTCTCCTAAACAAATAGCTTTCTCGAAATTGATTTCAAGATTTGTAACAGGTTTGTTCATATCGTTGATATTTGAGCACCTGAAAGTTGAATGGAAAAGAAAACTATAAAAGAGCATCAAAGTATTGGGACCAACAAGCATAATGGTATTATGTGAGATATATGCAATGACAGGCTGTGAGAAGAGGGAAAAAGTATGAAGTTAATGAGAATGACAAGACCATGACAAAATGCATCTCCATTAATGTTCATTTAAATGATAAAGAGCAAATCATAAGCTCTTACAAAAGAATTCCTACTATTACGTAGGGACGCACAAAAAGAAGAGTGTTAACATTGAGCATTACTCTGGAGAAGACTTAAAAACTACAAGGAGATCCACAGCAGTCCAATTGTTCAAAACGAATCCAGGAGGACAAGGGCGTAACATTGAAACATCTTTAATTGTATCATTTCCTTTGTCAATGAAATTTATACTAACATTCTGAAGACCCCTTTCAATTAATAACAGCGTGCTTCGTGGATTATCTTGCCCGGGGTAGATTATTCCTGCAGATGTAAATGTTTTTGACAAAGGAGGGTACGTTATGGGCTCCCATTCTAATTCTCGACCTAAAGCTCTTGCAATCTGCCTTTCTCGATCGTTTTGCAACTGTTTTCTTCTTTGTCACATATCCGGTTCGAACCCTAAACCATATCGAGCCTTATGGGGCACTGGTTTTAGAGCTCTAACTATCCCTTGCTGATATCTTCCCAAACCTTTCCTCGCTCGGGCTTCCTTTCCCATAGCTAGCTTAATCCCCATCTTGGTATTCCTTGACAGCATAGGCATGGGAATTTTATTTCCTTCAGCAATGAACGTAGCATGGATGAATTTGAAGAAATGGAAGGAACATTCTACTGCATCCTTGCTTACTTTAAGTATGGTGTATCAGCAGAGATAGACGCGACAATGTCTTCCTCACCAATGATAGTGACCAAAAGACTATCCATGATAAACTTCACTTTTTGATGGAGAGATAAAAGAACTGCCCCAGCAGAGTGGATCCAAAGCCTTCATAAAAGGCAATTATACGAAGACGTGATGTCCATGGCCTGAAACTCGATGTCTTATATATAAGGGCCCACTTCTAGAGGAATTTCAATTTTTCCCATAACTTCTCGTCTTGTCCCATCAAATGCTCTTACTGTAGAGTGACAAGGCCTCAGATAAGATATATCAATTGGAATTCTAGAAAGCGTGGCCAAAGGCATAACATTGAGTACTGACCCGTTATCAATGAGTACATTTGGTATTATATAACCCTTGCAACGGGTTGTGATATGTAATGCTTTTACGAAGCCCCTACCATTTGGCAGTACTTCGTCATCACTGAAAGAAATAAAATCATCCGCGTTCAGGTTATTCACCTAACTATCAAGTTTTTCGACAGATATGTTGTTTGCCACATAAGCTTGATTCAACACTTTCAGCAAAGCATTCCGATGTGGTTTTGAATTCAACAGTAGGGATAATATCGAGATTCGTGTCAGTTGTTTGCTTAACTGTTCCACAACATTATATTCACTATGCTTGATGAACTTTAAGAATTCATGTACTTTCTCTTAATTCACAAGCCTTTTAACTTATTGTTCGGACGGAGTCTCAAGTTTGACCTCGGCCTCATGCATCAGTGCCTTTCCTTTCTGCTTCAAGTCATTAGTCTTCTTCATTGGTTCGACCACTTTAAAATAACATCTCCCACTGCGGGTGAAGTGTCCTACTTCGCCAACATTTCCGGTCGTGACTTTGGATTTTTCACCTTCAGGTATGATGATGCTGACATCATATTTCCATGGTATTGTCTTGTTGTCTTTGTAAGGGAAAGGAGATAGTACTTTAATTATTATCTTTGGTTTCACTTGTTTCTTTTTTGCATCTTAATAAATCACCAGTGGTCGATCGGCACTATAAGGGAAACCTGATGATTGGTTATCAGAAGTGCATACTTCTCCTTCATCGTCCTCTTTCATTTTGTTAAAGATCTCGACTTCCTTGTTATCCATCATGTCTTGAAGTAGTTTTCTGAATCCTTCATAAGATTGGATGTCATGCCCCTCGATCCCATGAAAAACACTGACTTTTTTTATTTCCTTATTTGAAAATTCTGTTGGGGTGACAGAACAGCCCCTTTTCAACCATTACCTCCCAAATCTTATGCAGCGGTATCTTTATTTTAGAAACACAACTTTTGGCACGCCACCTGTCTTCTTTTGTCACCGCGCTCACGTTCCCTTCAGTGTGGTTAGGGAGCGAATTTTCAGCCGTATTGCTAGCACCATCAAATCGTAAGATGCCTGTATCGATAAGACTTTGAACCCTCCTTTTAAAGGCTAGACAATTTTCTGTAGAATGCCCTTGGTTTCCAGTGTGGTACATGCAACTGGCATTAGGATCGTACCATTTTGGGTATAGAGGCTTCAAGGGTGTCATATAATGTGGGGATATTAATTGTTTTTCCAACAGTTTTGGGTACAGCTCTCCGTATGACACGGGAATTGGGGTGAACTGGGGTTTTTCAAGATTGGATCTTGTCAGTCTTTGTTCATTTTTGGGTTGGCTTTGAGCAGGCATGATATTTGGTAGGAACATGGCAAATGGTCTTTGGTTATCTGTAGCGTAGACGGGATAAGAAGGAGGTACTTGATAGTAAGGGCTTTGGGGAGGATAATAAAAGTTTGGAGGTGGGCGATATCGAGGTCGTGACTGGACTGGGTAAGGATTGGAAGTGTGGTGGCTCTCAGTTCCCACCATATGGGCTTCTGCCTTTTTTTTCTTTACAGGTGCTGCCCTTTTCGAGTTTTCGAAACCTTCCATCTTTCCACTCTTGATGACATTTTCTATAAGTTCCCCAAATATTACAATATCTGCGAAATCTTTCGTGGCACTTCCTACCAACTTGTCATAAAATGGTGCTTTCAAAGTGTTGATGAAGAGGACCGTTATTTCAATTTTAGTCAATGAGGGTTCTACTTGAGCCGAGATATCCCTCCACCTTTGAGCGTATTACCTAAAAGTCTCCGTCGGCTTCTTTTCCATCATCTGCAGAGTTAGTCGATCAGGCACCATGTCAGATACATACTTGTGTTGTTCACAAAATGCTGACGCCAAGTCTTTCCATAATCGAATCCTTTCTCTACTAAGTTGATTATACCATTGAAGGGCCGATCCGACCAAACTATCTTGGAAACAGTGTATTTGCAATTTATCTTCATTCACGTAACTAGTCATCTTATGGCAAAACATGATAAGATGCGCCTTTGGACATTTCGTTCCATCATATTTTTCAAAATCATACACTTTAAATTTTGGAGGCAGAACCAAATCAAGCACCAAACTGAACTCTCTAGCACTGAGTGCAGAGAAGGTTTCAACATCTTCTATTGCCCTGAGCCTTTCTTTCAAGCTCCTATACTTATCATGGGCATCATGATCATCCATTTTCAACCTGGCTATTTCTACCGGATCATCCAAATCTGGAATATTGGGATCAACAGGATTAGCTCCTGAGTTTGATACAAATGTACCTTGCCCTAAATGAGTAGGTGGTACAAGTCGCTGCTCGAGGCTTGCAGGTTCTCCTTAAGGACATCCTCTTTGCGTTGCATAGGCGTGAGGTGGAGTGAATCCTAGGGGATAGAGCGGATCCTGATCATGATTAACTCTCGACTGAGGCTCCATAATGTTAGGGCTCTGCATAGGCCCCTTTCCTTTGACCAAAGCTGTCATCATCTCCATCATTTTGGCCATCTGATCTCTTTGCTCGAGCGATTCCTCTCAAGATCTTAACATCATATCTCTTGCTTCCTGTTGTGACTTGGTCAACTGCTCTTGCAATTCTCTTTAGGTCATTTCCATCCTTTCAATTCTCTAATTAAACTCGGCTTCTATAATTCTAGCTTTTCGGCGCGTCCTATAAGAATTGTGTGATTCCAGACTTATAGTGTCGCAACTGCGGATTATATGGTTTTAGCCTCAGTGAATGATTATGGTGATACATACATACAATGAATGAATGAATGTCAAATGAATGTTAGTCATGAATGAATATGCAAGAATTTGGTGTTGATTTCAAGATAGCCCCTACTTAGGAATTTCATTAATCAAAAGAGTCTATTACAAAACGTTTCACTATCTTTGATTCAATAGTTACATAAATATTCTAGCCACATCGCCTTGTTTCTTCACTTGTTCTAAGAATTCTGATATGTTTGATCTTTGACTCGGAGGGAATTGGCAACTGAGAGCTTCGGCTTCATCTGATAACTACACAACTTGCATAATCGCCTTGCGAATTTCATTGATCAAAAAGCTAAGTTGCATTTCTTTTTCTTGGAGAGATCTTTCATAGGTGCGAGTTTCTCTATCGTACTGATCATTCTTTTTTTCTAGAGCTTTTAGAAGAGTATCTAACTGTTGCTGACGAGATTGCAGCATATTTTCTAGATCTCGTATTTTCCTTCTTAGCTCTTAACGTTCGGACTGACTAGTCACAAATTCTGCAGTCACAGTTTCATACTCAGCATTCTTCTTTCTTAACTCTATCATAGCACGCGCAGCTTTTTCCTCTTTTTTCTTTGATTTCCCTTTCCAGAATTCCATCCCACCTTTGATGTTGCTAATTTCTTCCTTTCATTCTGCTGACGACTTGCCCAAACCACTATTTTTTATAGTGTTTTTTAATTTCTTATTTTCCAAATGAAGGTCCCTTAAGTCGTTTCTCATGATCTCAGCTTCTTTTTGAACTTTCATGGTTTTGGATTCTTCAATTTGGACCCCGACCTTCAGCTGGTAATTTTCCTCTTGAAGAGAATTAATATCCCATAATAGCTTGGCCGTTTCACGTTTGAATTCATGTCTTGCTACTTCCAGCTCGGATGGCATTTCTTCTGAGAAAGGATTCTAGAAAGTGTAACTCGTCGGTGAGATTTGTTGACTATTCACTCGCCGTTTTCTCCATAAGTCATAATCCTGAGTGATAGTATCAACATAAAAGGCTAACTCCATTAGGTTAATTTCCTTCCAAGAATTTGCAGTATCTCAGACTCTTTTCATGTAGCCTTCACCCGTAAAGGCAAACTCTGATTGTGCTAATCCTCCGGTAGCGGGTATGAACTGTCATGAAGCAAACTGTCTTTGAACCATTAATGGAGCGTATCTAATTCCTCCTCATAATCCTAGTAAAGGCACCCAATCTTGGTTTCCACATTTGTATAATAGAACTGAAGGACAGATCCATGGTGCTCTCCAGGTTATATCTTCGGTACGAAGGTTCTGAAAAACTGAAACCCAATGTTGTTTGGTGACATCCTTTGGCCAATCTTTCTCAAGGTAAGCTTCAATGGGGCTAATGTTTTTGAAAACATGTGGAAAAGTCTGCGCTCCACTTTCCAGAAATGGCTTAAAATCCAGACATTAAGTAAATGTACACATCCGATAAAACGTCATTCCCCTTTTCTCCTACAACTGCTTAGAGATCTAAAAGTCTCAGCCAAGATAGTCGGGACAGGGTTGACCCATTGCCTCAACCTTTCGAAGAAATCCACTACTGCAAGTTCTACATGCCTGAGAACCTTTGGGAATACAATTAATCCATAAATGGCCAAAGCAAACAGATCTATCCTCTTCACAATATTTGGATGGTTTTGAACTAAATCCCGCAGAGAAAACCACGGAACACAACTAATTTCGTTCTTTTTCTTTATTTGTTTTTCAGCCCATATATCAGTTATTCCCGTCAATCTCACTAACTTTTTCTTAAAGGTCATTGGTTTGGGCTCTTTCACATATATCTTGCTGAATTGTACATTGTCAATGCGAAGTAAGGCAACATACTCTTCTATGGTCGGAGTCATATCTTCCTGATTGAAAATGAAACACTGGTATGCTGGATCCCAAAATTGAACCATGGCTTGAATCATTTGTTCATCTATGTTGACGGCAATCAAGTGAGCGATATCCCCGTACTTTTCGGTGAAGATGCCCTTAGTGTCTGAATCCCACTGTTTCCAAATCTGAGTTAAATCCTCGAGGTTATTCTGACGAACATTTGTAGCTACTTGCTCGGGAAGATTGGAGAAACATCCTTCCGTTAAACTGTCTCCTTTGGCTTTCTGAGTTTTCAAAGACCAGTCTCGAATCATGGCATTTTTCTCGGTCACTTGTGTAATTGACTCATTCATCAGAAACCCGTTTTTTGGCAACCAATCTCTAATCAACACCTACATAATCAAGATGCCTATGATGCATGATGAAAAATAAAGATAAAGACAAACAATCTTGGTTAGTAATCACAACAAATAAGAACTGAGAAAAACTATAGAGAATCTAACAAATTAAGTTACCCGGTCCAATAGACCCGATTCATTTGCAAAGTATAAATGTAAAAGAAATGAAAGGTAAGAGGCGTTTCTCCCGTGTACTTATTTTGGTGACTATTAATGGACGGGGGTTCGGCATGGCTCTAGTTAGGTGGCTCGCATGGTTTACTATATGCGGTTTTGGTTCTAGACAAGTACTCGAATTGTTCGTACTATCGTCTACTAAGACTAGTACGAAGCCTCGGTCGTAACCCATCACAGGCTCACGAGTTCAATTCGAGGGATTACATTTACTTATGCCTATGCAGAGGGACAAGTTAACTCACGAAAGCATAAGTCGTATGTAACCCGGAAGTATTCACTAGCCTGTACGGAGGGACGAGTTAACTCACGAAGGCATAGCGTTTACTTTCACTTAAGCGGATGGAGCCCGGGTATAGAGCTCATGTTATGCAAAAAATGCAAGTGCACGGTGTGTGGGGAGAAACTCACAAACCTTTACGTTTTATTTAGGAACCAAACTAAAAAACTAAAACCACACAAACTTAGAGCTAAAAAACAACAAGACAAAACAAGTTAGAAGAATATTTACGACATGATGCAAATACATGACTTTTCAAAAACAAAATTTAAGGATCACGACTAAATATTAATTTGAACAAGGAATTTTGAAAATTTTGACAACACGTGTTTAATTCAAGACTCGACTCTCAAAAAAAGAAGTCCCCAGTGGAGTTGCCAGCTGTAGCGACGTAAAAATTTCGCTTTGGTCGCTAGTTGAGGCGATTATTTAAAAATTTGAAAATGGAATTTCGGTTTTAAAAAAAAATAGGAGTCGCCACTGATCTTTTTTCCTAGGTGTGATCGGACACCTAATGAATCCTTTTTTTTTCTTTTGAAAGAAAATTTATTTTCGAACAAAAAAGAAGGCCGAATTTGGGTCTACACGAAAATCTAGAGGAAAATAGGGTTCGGGAGTCGGTTACGCGCGAGGAAGGTATTAGCACCCTCGCGACGCCCAAAATTGGTATCTTGTTAAACACGCATTGTCTTAATTCTCAAAAATACAAGTTTAATTTAATATTTAATCGCGATCCGATTGAACTATGAGAATTTGAAATTTTGGTTTTTGTTTTTAGAAGGACGTCTCGTTTTTAACACGAGCCAATGATATTCACCCAACATAGCGATGAAATCAGTGACTTAGTGTTGAAATCGGTACGTTGCCTCATTTATTAAAGTTAATTAAAAACATAAAAATAATATTATTCGCAACAGGAATTTGTAAATAATGCAAATGATAATACAATTAACGAAAAATATTAAAATACAATATTAGAATAAAAATAAAAATAATATTAATATATACACGAATAATGACGAAATAATAATAATAATAATGACATGACAAGTCAAAGTAGAAAATAATAAAATATTATCGATAGTAACAATCATAGATTAATAAAATGATGACATGTTAACAAGGGCTATAATAAATAATAATTAATAATGCTAAATTAATTAATAATAAAACAATAAATAAATAAACACAAAAGGAAGACATATAATATAATAATAATATTAAAATAAAGTAATTAAAATAATACTATATGTATAAATAAATATATATACATATATAATAGAAACATAATAATAATAATAATAATAATAATAATAATAATAATAATAATAATAATAATAATAATAATAATAATATTATGTGTTAAATGGTAAAAGAATAATAGTAACAATGTTTTAAAATGATAATAGTAATAAAAATAAAAATAATAGTGATAATAATAGTAATAATAATAAATAGTAATAGTAATAAAAGTAAAAATAATAGTAATAATAACGGTAAATACAAATAGTAATAACAATAAGACAAATAATAAATAATCTAAGGTTTGAAATTATTTAAAAAGATAAAAATAAATGATGAGATATTAATAATAAGAATAATGATATATAAAATAAGTATGCTAAAATATATACATATTAAATTAGTTAACGAAAAAAATAATAACATATGAGTAAAATACAAATAAAAGGAAAATATAATAATAATAGCAATAATACAACAACAACAACAACAACAATAATAATAATAATAATAATAATAATAATAATAATAATAATAATAATGATGATGATGATGATAATAGTAATAATAT
Source organism: Gossypium arboreum (assembly GCF_025698485.1). Classification (NCBI taxonomy): domain Eukaryota; kingdom Viridiplantae; phylum Streptophyta; class Magnoliopsida; order Malvales; family Malvaceae; genus Gossypium; species Gossypium arboreum. The sequence goes on from NC_069075.1 coordinate 138,713,214, forward strand.
TGAAATACAAAAAGCATATATAATATAATAAAAATATCAAAATAAAGTAATAAAAATAATACTATATATAAATATGTATACATATACCTACATATATAATAATAATAATAATAATAATAATAATAATAATAATAATAATAATAATATTGAAATACAAAAAGCAAATATAATAAAAATATTAAAATAAAGTAATTAAAATAATATTATATATAAATATATATACATATACATATACAATAAAAATATATACACTAATAATAATAATAATAATAATAATAATAATATTAGAAATAATAATAATATTTAATAAAGAAACGAAAATAAACAAGAAATGACAAATTGAATTAAAAACAAAGTTTTGGGGCAAATTTAAAAGAAATAAAGGGGAAAAGGACTAAATCAAGCATGCAAACAAAGAAGAGGGACCAAATCTGGCAATAAACCCTCCCTCCTAAACGCAGCATTTTACAGGGGACCAAAATGAAGAAAAAACAAAATTACCGGGCAAAATTAAAAATAACGAAAGTCTTAATCATAAAATTGTAGAAAAGCGGAAATGCTAAATGCGCAAATAGTCCCTTTCTAAAAACACGCGGATCCTAGGCAGGTCGGGTTGGATAGATCCGGTCCAAGTCAAAACGACGTCGTTTTGGACATTTAAGGCCAGTCCCAAAACAACGTTGTTTTGGGGGGCCTATATAAGTCAAAATTTTTTAAAAATAAAACTCATTCTTCATTTGTTTCTTAAAAAAATTTTCAAAAACTCTCTATTCTCTCTCAAGGCCCTCTCCCTCCGACCAAGCTCCGGCTCCGGCTCCGTCCGCCGCCGTCGCAGGCCACCGTGGAAATTCAAAAAAAGGTATATTTTTTTTTATTTTTTTTTGTATATTTTTTTTATGTATTTTTAAAGAACAATGTAAAAAAAATATCTATGTATCCATGTTAGTAGATAAAAAACGAAAATAAAATAAAAGAAAAAGAAAAAAACAATACCCTTTTAACTTGATTTATCCTTGAATATGTTTTTGTAGATTTCTATTTGCTATTTGAGTTTCCCCTTTTTGGTATTCATTGTCTACTATGTTTTCCTTTTGTATTTCCAAAAAATGAACCAACCTTACATCCGATTCTTTGGTGGCTTATATAGCCCATTTTTTTTTACAAGATTTCTATTCTTTATGCATACTGTCTTTTCTCCTTTTTTGCAGGTGAAAGGCGGTGAGGCAGGGGCCAGGTGTGCCACTTGCACTGATGATGGGATAGGGCAGTTGGCCGAATGCCCTTGAAAAATCTTATTTTTTCTTCTTTTTTGTTTTCTATTTGGGCTAGGGTTAGGTGTTTGTTTGGGCTCATGTAATTGGGTCATTATCCAAATGGTTACAAGACCTTTTGGCATTCTTCTATTGTATAGTATTATATTTTTAAATTTTTTATTTAAAAAATAAAATAAAATAATTTTCAGTAGGTATCTCACTAAATTTAATACGGTACTTTCGAGTCTTTGGCCCTTGATGGTAGAGATACTACCATTTGGGGTCTTTCCCCAAATGGCCAATTCACCCTCATGAGTGCTTATGGCCTTATGCTTCATAGATTGGATAAGATCAGTCATAATGGTATCCCTTGGGACCTTATTTGGAAAATTAAAATTCCTCCCAAATTTATTTTTGTTTTAGTTGGGAATGTTTTCATGATATTGTTTCTACAACATCCTTTCTTGTTAAGAGAGACATTTTGATTAGTGAGGAGTGCTCCTTTTGCCAAAGTTACTAAGAAACCTTGAGAAATATGTTGTGTAAGTGTCTTGTTGTTGTGGGTAAATGTTGGGATGAGCCATATCCACCGAGCTTAGGTACGGAAAATACTAGTCTTGACTAAAAAGGCTGGTTGGAACAAAATATTTGCTCTTAAATGTGTTTGATTAATCATAAAACACCTCGGAATATTGTATTTTGTTTTTTTTTTTTTTGGTTGAATAGAAATGACATTATTTTTGGAGATAATGCTGGTAATATATACATGTGTTGCAAAAGTGAGAGAGTACTTTGCTCTCTCAGCTAAAATAATAAAAAAAACTCGTGTTTCCATTGTGGTAGCTTCCAATGATTGGGTGGTTCAAATTGAACACAAACGAACCTTTGGTGGGCAATTTGGGAAATGTAAGTGCAGGGAGAATAATTTGAGATCATGAGTGGCAATGGTTCAATTAGGCATATTCTGAGGCTTCTAATGTTGAGGTGGAACTATGAGATCTTCGGGATGTCTTACAACTTGCTAGAACTCTTAATATTGATTTCTTGGAAATTAAGCTTGATTCTACTACTATTATTAATTCTGCCTATGAAGAATTTTCTAATAATCTAGTGTTGTTTACTTTGATTTTGGATTGTAATAGACTCATGAATGGACTTCAACAAAGGATCATGAAGCATGTTTATAGGGAAGGGAACCAATCTGCTGGGATGGAAAGCAGTTATTTGGATAGCGGATGTTTTTCATCTGGGTTTTCATTTTTGTCTCGTTGGTTGTATTAAAACTAAGCTTCTTTCATCATTGCTTGTTAGAGTTGAAAAATGAAATTAAAAAAATAAAACATTTGAGAAATATATAATTTTGAACTAACATACGTCTTTCTCACATTTTTTCTCCTCTCATTATTTCAATTTGGAATGATTAGTTTTTATCTATTAGATTGGAAAATGATTATCTCTTCTATTTTCTTTCCTCTCACTTTTCTTCTGTACCAAGTACACTCCAAATTTATTTTCTTTTCACTTTTCCACCTCTCCTTCCATTCTTCAACTTTTCCACCCAACCAAACACAACCAATATCTGAACAATAAAAATACATCTATCAATATGATACTGGCCTTTTTTTTTTAATCTCAGGGACCAAATTGTCAAGATTTAATCAACTTTATTGCATTTTCCTTATATAGATAAAAGATCTAGTAGATACTGTATATTTAATGGATATATGAATGAATCTCCACAGTTATAACATAAAGATTTTGGGTTAGACAAATTGTCCAGGAAGAGGGGCCGCAAACCTTATGACTTGTTTTCCAACACTAAGTTCATCTTCACGCCAAACATCATGACATGGCATGGGACACAAACATATCTCTCGAGGGATTCATCTAATAATGGTAGTGAAAAGCTACCGCAAAAGAAATTAAAGACCTAACAATAGGGCAGGTGGTATGTTGTTACATATTTTGTAATGGTCCATTTTTAGTAAAATCGGAATAATGGTTTCGTGAGCATAAATCCGATCTAGAAAGAAAATTTATTTTAATATTGTGGCATAGTCTATATGATGATAGGAATACTGCATGAAAATTTTGATAGGAAAAATTTATTGATTATATAGTTAAATTGATAAAAAGAGAAAAGAAAGAAAAAAATGCATTCTTGGGACTCCGTTCCGATAAATCGGATTCGTAAATATTTATTATAAATATTTACGAAGTTAGTTGTGTGTCTAATTAGGTTTTGATTAGGTGAATTCGACTTAATTAGAAGTAATTAAGAAAAAGGATTAGATTGAAATAAGTGTGAAAGTTTAATTATAGATTAAAGAAAATAAAAGGACTAAATAGGTAAATATGCCATTATTATAAAATGAGGTGGTTTAACGTTAAAAGAAAAAAAATTAAGATATTTTGATATAAAATATATATTACATATTATATTAACTTAATATTTAAGTATTAATATATAATATATTATATTATTATATAATATAATATAATATATAAAACATAAAGTAAAGTAAAGTAAAGAAACAGAATAAAAGAAGAAACAAAACAGAATAGCAGGGACGAAATAGAGAAAAGGGAGAAAGAAAAAAAAGAAAATTTGGGATTTTAAGGGTTCAAATTCAATTTGGTAAGTTAATTTAATTCATTTTCTTGTAATTATTGAGTTTTTATGATCCTAGAATAAAATACTATTAGGTATATGTTGAAATTTTAAGAGTTAGTAGATTTTTTTATATAGTTTATGTTGAATTTATGGATAAATTAGAGATTGAACTTATGAAAATTCAAATAAGAATTAAGAAAAAGATTGAATTGTGAAATAGATTGCAAGAAGGAGTAAATTATAAGAAGTTTGAAATTGGGGTTTATTAGTGAAAATTTGGGATTTAAACTAAGTTATAAGTAGAATTTAAATAAGAATAAAGTATAAATTGTAATAGAAATGAAAATAATTTTAGTTATGGAATAAATTGAAATGTAAGTTAATGTAAGAAATGATAAATTTATTATATCATACATGTTTATTTTTTTAATAGCATAGGAAAGTCATTTAATTATTTTTCTCTAACATATAAATGTTATATGTTTTATATGAAATTGAAGAGAAAGAAAAGAAAGGAGAGGACCTAATTGAAGAAAAGGAAAAGAGATCAAAGGCTAAGGAGTGAAGGAAGACATCGTCTCAATCTTTTTGGTGTAAGTACTACAAGATTTTTTTAAAATTAATTTTATTTAGATGCTTATATTGTAGTATAGAATTATTTAGAAATAAAATGTAATATATATGTATATATTTAAATTTATAAGTAAATAAATAATAATAATAATAATAGATTATGGAATTATGAAATTTGAAAAGAAAATTATAATTGGAGAATATAAGAAGTTATATTGTTTGAACATTAAGTAATAACGTTGTGACAAAAGTATATGTGTGAAAAAGATGTGATATTTGTGAATTGTGTAATATGCACTAAATTGTAATGATGAAGAAATGAGAAATCTTTTTCGAGATATTTATGTAAAGTATTAAATGTATGAAATTCAATTTTAATGCCCAAGTAGATGAGTTTAGAACTACTAGGATATTAGTGGCACGCCATTAAGGAACTCTAGCACGCTCTCTGATTATTAGCACATTAGTGCTCTCCGTTCTATTATTAGCACGTTAAGTGCTCTCTGTTTAGCACATCTGTGCTCTCTGTATAGCACTTTAGTGCTCTCTATTCGTTTGTGCATAATAATGCACTTCTGTATTTGTTCCGTATATCCAGTGTGTTCTATAAAGTCTACTTTGGGCTAAAGCTATAAGTTGTGAACCAAAGCGAATTATCAATGTACTAAGGTAAGTTTTATAACTTATATAATAATAAATTAAATTTTGTTAATATAAGATACAACTAAAGAAACTTATATGCATATAAATATATATTGATCAAATGGGATTATAATATTTTAATAGGATTTATTTGCCTATTTATTATTGTAGTGCTTACTAAGTCTTCACCGGCTTAGCGCGTTTAATTTTAACGCGTAGGTACAGTTAGACTCGAAGAGTAGAGTCGGCTAGAAGATCTCTCATCTCATCACATCCTCAAGAGCTTCATAAGTAGGTGCCATATTTTGAATTAAAAGTGGCATGTACATAGGTGTTATTTTAATCACATTAGAATGTTACAAGACTTTTGTTATAAAAAAAATGGTATGTAGTATTTTAATGTTTATACTAATGAAATGGTATAAAAGTTTATATAGTATATATATATGGTATTAGTTGTTTTTGGTTTAAACTTGCAGGGGGTTTTATACAAAATAAGCAGAAATGCTGCCGAATTTTAAAAAAAAAAATTGTTCCACTCTTAATACGTATTTTGGGCCTCGAAGGTCTATTATAAAGACTTAAAAGTTAAATTATGCTATGAATATTATTTATTTACGAATTATTTCTAAGTTGTCCAATATGTCTGATAATGCTCCGTAACCCTGATCCGGCGACGGTTTAAGATTAAGGGGTGTTACATATTTCTACAATTTACCCAAATATGTTTAAACTAGCCAATTAAGCCATACATATTTCTAACAAAAACTTGTTTAAATACATGTCTTAATATTAAAATCACGAGTAATAAATATAGGCTTTGTATAACATAGTTATACACATATCTGTCATCCAAAGACTTTCGCAATAGTACCATAGAACCCATATGGTTTCCGCCCGCCTTGCTTCGTTAATCATAATTCTTCCACCGTGAGCACTATTTCACTAGGTTGTAGAAAACATGTACTTAACAATTAAGTTAATTCGACAAGATAATCATCACTTGTCACTCACATACCTTATAACTTAAATGATGTCACATTACTCACATAACAAGAATCTTAAAAGAAATCAACTAACCTATCAAAAAGAGATACTTGTTTTTTGAGATCAACGCATTTAAATACCTCTCACCCTAAGGATTTAACATTTTCACTCTGCAATTCTCTCCTTCAATCCTTCAACCACCAAAAATAGTATCCGAACAAGGCGAACCGTTTTCAATCTTCACCACCTCTCGACATCAACAATCATTAGACCAATAGTTAGTTTACAGACTCTTTGATTTTTTTAAAAGAAATAATAATGGATGTTTCATGTGTCATAATACTAAGAAGCAAACTATCACAAGAATCATGGAAATCGTACCTCTTTTTATCTCGTAGGGCATATGTAAACCATAAAACCCTAGATAGCTAGGGTTCATAATTTCATAAGCCATCGAACAATTTTATTATGGGGTTCCTTTTCTTTCGCATAAAAGCATCAAACGACACTACAATTCATTTAATCAAATGAATAAAAAAAATTTCTAAGCATTGGATTCGGTTCCATGGCACAGTTTAAGTCAACACCACTTTTAAAACCAAAGTGAGATAACTATCAGTTGAAATTAGATTCAAACGATGTTTGATAAGTTGTTCATGAATATGCCTTTTGGTTTTATCTATAGGGATGAAGCAGCTATGCACCATTGAAACATATCCAAACCCATTATTAAATTATCATTTTTGAAAGGGAATCATAATTTTGGGATAATCTAATAAATTTATAATATGATGTCTTCCACTAATAAATATTTCATTCCCTCACCATATAATTTTGATTTTTTTTGACAACATAATTTCAAATTTAATATCGATGAGTTGTAGGTAAAAGTATCATTGAGGTCATTGTATTAGGAGTTGAATTGTAATTTGATTTCTCTACTAAAAAACAGATAAATTAGTCCATGTATGTTAAGTCAAAGAGCAAATTAGTCCTTTTTGTTAAAAATTAGCGTGGCTAACAGAATAATTAGATAGTGATATATGGCATGCCACGTGTATCTCATAATGACATTCATGGAATAATTTTTAACAGTAAAAATGGATGAATTTTTTAATAAAATGACTAGTTCGCTCTTTGATCTAATGTATAAGAATCAATTTATCCATTTTTTGAGTAGAGAGACCAAAATATAATTCGACTCCAAATACAAAGACTTCCCTAATACTTTCACTATGAAGTATAAGGCTTTACGAAGCATTAAATAATAATAAAAAGAATAGTACTAAGATTTTCTATTGTTTGAAATTGACAATCAGTAATTTGTTCCATCTGATTTAATTTAACACTATTATATAAATTCTTTTTTTTCCATGTTTAATTATTCTCATTTTCTTTTCTATATCTCTCTTATCCACTCCTTTTTAAAAAGGAAAACAAATTAAAGTCTTATTTTCCCCCACAATTCTCCTTTTATGACGCCTCATTTTAGTTTAAACTATGCTGTTAGTCCCTTTGCTTTGACAAAATATGAGATTGAGTCCTTATATTTAAAAGGTTAGAAATTAAATCCTCCAATTATTTTGATTTAAAAAGTCGCAATTCAATTATTAAAATCGTAAATATTTTCTGCCAAATTGATATGATTAAGTTGACTTCATGCGACGTGTCATTTGATTGACAAAAAATAAACATATTATATTGACAAGTTTTAATAGAAACTACCATGATGGTAATACTTGGACTAAGATTCTAAATTAAAAAGTAGATTGGGACTAAATATTAAATTATATAAAAGTCAAGGACTAATAACATATTTTAACCGCTCATTTTATTATTTAATTTAAAAGCTTGAAACCTGCCAATTTTCAAGCAAAACATACCAAATCATATCAATAATTATTATTTAATTTATATTTTTTCTAACTTTTAATAAATTTTACGATATTTTTAACAACCCTTCATTCGTGGATAAATAAATATTATTGCTTTAAACGTAAGCTCTTCATATTGGAACAAAATAATCAAACAAATATAAAAATGAACAAAAAATGTGTATAAGTAGACATAATTACGTTGACAATTGAGAGGTGAAATAAGTGACTTCTGGTTGGAATTTTCTTACAACAATCACATAAATATGTTGTTGAGCTCCATAAATGCAGCTGGAACAGTCATGAATTTTGGACCAATTCCCTGTTTTGTCTATTTATATAAAATTGGTTGGTATTTTAGGACCAATTCCCCTGCCCTGTTTTCAGTTCAAAAATAACATGTAATGTTATGCAGCAGTTGAAAAGTATTTGTCAATGTTAGGGGCTGAGCTTTCTGTTCCTTAATTTCTCCAAAATGCTTGTGGATTGATAATGTTAGTTTATTATGCAATGAAAAAAGAACCTAGTAAATAGATAATGGACAAATTAGTCAACTATACCTCACCAATCCAATAATAACAACAAACAAATGGAACCCATTTTATGATCCCCAATCAATCTCAACCCTAAAATGGATATTGTATAATTTTATTACTGTCGATGGTGAAAATTAGATTTTGGGGATTCAACTTAAAACTCTTATATGTTACAGTTTGATGTTTTTGTCGCTAAGTCAAGAAATTGTTGGCAATACGAGAAATTTTAAACTTTTAGAATGTGTTTGAATGAAAAATTCTAAAATTTTAAAGATTTTAAAAATGCTAAAACTCTAAAATTAATCATTAATTTGGATAAATATAATTGTTGTAGGAAATTTTATATTATTAGAACTTTACAAGTTATTATAAAAGAGTAATGATATTGAAAATATATAATATAAAAAATTTAATTAGATTTGTAAAATTTTATAAATATTTTAATAAAATAAAATTTAAAATATATATCAAATTTTAATAAAAAGAGTTTTGAAGTTTATTATTTTGTAATAGTGCCATATGTATTAAATAAAATAAAAATATGAGAAATTTTGAAAAAAAAACGTCACTTTAAGTGGAAGCTTTACAAAATTTGAAATTCTTCATTATTTTTACCCAAACAAATAAATTTATATTTAAAATTTTGAAAATATCATGGATGAAATTCTTTCTCCAAATCTCTCATCCAAACACACTTAGAGTTCTTTAAAATACTAACAATTGTAATTGCATTATTTGGATAAATATTTTTGAAGGAAATTTTAATACTATGTGCGTTTTCTTCATAAAAATTATTTACAAAAATATTTTTCACTTTTTCATATGTTTATCTCTCAAAAAAAAACTTCGCCAACAATATATGACTTACTAGTTAATAGAAAGTAAACTCTTCTTTTTTAAATTTTTCTTCTCTTTTGAAAAGCACAAGACAATTTTCACAAAATAGCCCATTATGAGTAAGAAAAATTAAAATTTAACTTAAATCAAGTCGAATATTATTATATCAATGATAAATTTTAATTTATTTTTAGAAAATAAAATATTGATATTTATTCATATTTGATAGGGTTGTAGTTTGTTCTCTTTATAATTTAGTCCTTTGCAATTTTTAGGTCATTAATTAGTATCATCACATTCTTGAATGGTTGTTGTACTATAGCCTCAAGTGAGTAGTTGGTTAGACTTTTTATTTGCATGTTTGTAGCTAGAATTCACTTAATCACCGACTTCTTTGGGTTCGATCCTCAAAGCACTCTTATACCCCGTTATAAAATTTATATTACAATTGACTTGTCACACTTGCAAATATTGTACATAATTGTTTGGATTTAAATATAGTTTTAGTGTTGATTCTCGCTCAATCACGGTGCTCACACTTGTAGATATCTTGTGTATAATTTGGGGACCATAACCCTAATATTTATAACCTTAGCATTTTAGTTCTAATCAAATTCTAATTAGCCCATCATTAATTAGAATTTGATTAGAAGAGTATCTACACATATTTGACCCATACTTTATTTAATAATTAAAAGCCCAAAAAAATCCTAACCAAATTAGATTACTTTTAATGTGGGCTAACCTATCATGATAGTAAATAATAACATGTAATTATCTTTATTATATATGTTATGTCCAAATTTTCCAACAATCTCCCACTTGGACCACATATATATACTAATTACTTTATAATTACATGTCATTATATAACCTTATGAGCTCAAAATTTTACTATCATATCCAAAAGTCATTCCGAATAATCTCGTCCATTAATTATGTTAACATAGAACCAACGCGACTTTCGTTACAAAAATCATAACTAAACCCATCCATGATCACATATATTAACACAACCAAATGACATAGAACAAGTATGGATGTGTAGCATGGAAATTACATGCAATATGATCTAAACATGTCTATTTCCAACTGGTCCTCTTTAAACTTAAGTGAGGTCAATTTCAAAATAATAAAAAGAGTGAATAAACTGAATACTTCATTTCTGATCAGCAAATAACCAAATACATAAATGTTTGAAATATAAACTCCTACTAAATCATGATATCCTCAAACAATGTAACACCCATGTGAGCAGTGTGCTCATGAAAGACCTTGGGTGGTAAACCTTTTCTGAGCGGATCCGCTATCATGGAGTTTGTCCCAATATGCTCTATGGATATTTGACCATTTTGCACTCTTTCTTTTACAACTAGGAACTTTATATCAATATACTTTGACTTAGATGAACTCCTGTTGTTATTGGAATACAGCACTGCTGACTTATTGTCACAAAATAATTTGAGTGGTCTTTCTACATTCTCCAAAATGCGCAGCCCTGTGACAAAGTTCCGCAACCATATTCTATAGTTGATGCCTCATAGCATGCTACAAACTCTGATGCCATAGTAGACGAAGCTACAAGTGACTGTTTGACACTTTTTCAAGATATAGCTCCTCCAGCTAATAGGTAAATATAGCCTGATGTAGATTTCCTACTATCTTGGTATCCAGCAAAATTAGAATCAGAATACCCTACGACCTCCAAAAGATTTGATCTCTTATAAGTAAGCATGTAATCTTTTGTTCTCTGAAGATATCTCATAACCCTTTTGGCTGCTATCCAATGGTCTATACCAGGTTTGCTTAAATATCTGCCTAACATCCCAACATTGTACGCAACATCTGGACGCGTACATACTTGAACATACATTAAACTCCCAACAGCTGATGCATAGGGAATCTTTTGCATTTCCTAAATTTCAAGATTACTTTTAGGGCATTGAGTAAGACTAAATTTGTCTCCTTTAGCGACAGGGGTGTCACCTGGTCTACAACTCTGCATGCTAAACCTTTTGAGTATTTTATCGATATAGCTCTTTTGTGATAATCCAAGAATACCTCGAGATCGATCTCGATGTATCTGAATTCGTAAAACAAAAGAGGCATCCCCAAAATCTTTCATCTCAAAATGCTTGGATAAAAACCTCTTGGTTTCATGCAATAAGCCTATATCATTAGTGGCAAGCAAAATGTCATCACCATATAGAACCAGAAATATGTACTTACTTCCATTGAATTTGTGATACACACAATTATCAACAATATTCATCTCAAAACCAAACGAAACATTTATTTGATGAAACTTGTGGTACCATTGACGGGAAGCTTGTTTGAGTCCATAGATGGATTTTGTCAATTTGCAAACCATATTCTTTGAGTCTTTCGACTCAAAATTTTCTAGTTGTACCATATAAATTATTTCTTCAATGTCGCCATTAAGAAACACAGCCTTAACATCCATCTGATGTAACTTAAGATCAAAATGAGCCACAAGCGCCATGATTATCCTGAAGGAGTTTTTCGATGAAACTGGAGAAAAAGTCTCTGTAAAATCAATACCTTCTTTCTGAGTATATCCTTTAGCTACAAGACGCGACTTATGCCTCTCCACATTACCGTTTGCATCTGTAGCTACGTAAAAATTTTGGTTTCGGGTCGCTAATTGTGGCGATCTATTGAAAACTTGGAAACTTAAATTTTGATTTTTAAAATAAACAGGGAGTCGCCACCGATCCTTTTTCCTAGGTGTGATCGGACACCTATTAGATCTCCTATTAAAACAAATAAAAGGCTGAGTTTAGGTCTACTTTAAAGTCCAGAGAAAAATTAGGGTTCGGGAGTCGGTTACGCGCGAGGAAGGTATTAGCACCCTCGTGACGCCCAAAGATTGGTATCTCATAAACACGTGTTGTCTTGATTTTCAAAAATACAAGTTCAATACAAAATTTAGTTGTGATCCGATTCAAAGAAGACGAGAAGTTTAAAATTTTTGATTTTTGAGAAGGACATACCGTCTTAACACGAGTCAATTGATGTTCACCCAACATAGCGATGAAATCAACGACATGGTGTTAAATCGATATATTGCCTTATGTATTGAAATTAATAAAGGACGAATAAATACTTTAAAATAATGAATGACGGGGAAATATATAAAAATGGGCGGGAAACGAAAGATGATAGTCGGAAATACATTAAGGCATATAATTCATACAACACTAATATTACAGACAATGACAATGCGCGATATTAAACGTAATAAGAATTAATCATGAAATAAAAACAGTGAATATATATAAATATATAATAATAGTAAGTATGGTGACGAAAACATAATATTTAGGATACGTACATGGAAATATATAAGCAATACATATAACTAATACTATCGAAAAATATACATTGTAATATATATAAAAATATGAATATAATATAATATATGTAATATAATATAAAAATATAATAATATAACATTAAAAACATGATACATATAAAGTATAGTATTAAAAGAACACATATATAATATACGAAGAATATATATAATACTAAAGCCTTTGGATAATATATACACATGAAAAACTAGCAATAATATTACTTAGGTATACACAAATGTATTAAGTATGTACACGTATTTGTAAATATATAAATATATAACAAAGCATGAACTAATATTAATAATAATAATAATTATAATAATATTATTATTATTGGAATGTAAAAGAAACAAACATAACATTAATAAAATACTATAATAAAATGAATAAAAACATTAAATATGAAATTATGTATATATATTTATACGTACATAATAAAAATATATACTAATACATGATAGTAATAATAATAATACTAATAATACTAATAATATAAAAATAACAAGGATATTAAATAAATATATAAAAATAAACGAAAAGAGGACTAGAATTAAAATAAAAATGAAGTTGTGGGCAAATTTTAAAATAAAAGACAAACCTGAGGACCTATTTGAATGCGCTTGCAAACAGTGGGGGTCAAAAAAGTAATTTTTCCAAGCCTTTAAAATGTTGCGCTTGGCCAGGGACTAAATTATATAACGTAACATATTTTTGGGCCAAATTAAAAATAGCGAAGAACCTGATCGTGGAATAGCAAAAATGCGGAAGGGCCGATTGCGCAATTAGCCCTTCCGCTTAAAAAACACGCGGACCCTGGCCGGACGGGTCGGGTCGACCGACCCGCATCAAACGGCATCATCGTACGCTTTAAGGGGGTCCAAAACAGTACGTTTGGACCCTATATAAGCTCAATTTTTTGTTTTTTTCATTTGAAGCGAAGAAAGAAAAAATGTAAGAGGAGGAGAGAAAAGAGGAGCGGGAAAGAAGAGAGGGAGGGGGAGCTCCTACATCTGGGCCATCACCGGACAAAGGGTAGGAGAGGTAAAAAATTTATTTTTTTCTGTATTTTATTTTATGTTTTAAAATATTATTATTTATTTATTTATATATATTTATGGGTGTAAAAACAGATTTGAACCGAAAATAGAAATAGAAAAAAAAAATCACCTTAAGGTTTTGATTTCTGATTTTTGACTTGTTGATTCACTGATTTGGGTATTCGAATCTCTGCCGTTTGATGTTAAAATCGTAGTATCAATTGTTTGCTTTTTGTTAAGAAATCGAAAAAAGAAAAAAAGGGGGGGCCCTTTTACATTCGGATCTGGCCTTTATAGCTGTTTCTATACACATTTTTTTTAACTTTCTTGCCATTGCTCCTTATCGTCTGCTCTGTCTTGGTGTTTGTTTCATTTTGCAGGGTATGGGCGAACGGCGGTGGCAGAGGCATGGTGGAGCTGGTGGTGGGAGTGTCAGACGGTATGGGCAAGTGGGAGACTCGATCAGTGGCAGCTGCTGAGTCAGAGGCCAAGTGGGACTAGGGTTTCCCGATTCTGGTCTTGGGCTAGGGATTTGGTATTGGTTTGGGCTTGTTTTGTTTTGTGGGCTTATTGGGTTAGGGGTTTTTGGATCAGGGTAGGTTAGTTTAGGGTATTGGGCTAATAGTATTTGGGTTTGTAAAAGTGTGAATGGGTTTGGGTTTTAAGGGGTTTAGTGTTTTGTAAATAGGGTTTTAATTTGTAAATGAGATTAGGCCGAAATTGGCCTAGTACAACATCCCTCTTGGTTTTAAATATCCATTTAAAACTAATTGGTTTTGCACCTTCAGGTAATGGGACAAGTTCCCAAACTTTATTGTCTTGCATAGATTTATACTCATCTTTCATGGCATCAATCCATTTTTGAGAATTAGAACTTTTCATGGCTTGATGAAAGTTGATTGGATCATCTTCCATCATTCCATTATCATCCTCATGTTCTTAGAGAAATACAATATAATTATCTGGAATAGCATTTCTCCTTTCTCTTGTGGACCTCCTTAATAGCACTTGTTCTTAAGGTTGTTGAGTTTGTTCTTCTGGAACAATTACCTCATTTTGAATGGGGAGTTGTTCAACATTGTCTTGTAGAGATTTTGGATTCACTTCTTGATCAATGATAGGTATAAAAAACTGAACATCGTCAAAAGTGATAGTAGGAATTGAGTTAGAATCTAATTCCTCCTCAAAAGCAATGTTTCTAACCTTATTTCTCCTCCCAAACTCAACATCCTCAAAAAATGTTGCAATTCCCATCTCAAAAATATTCCTTATTTTGGGATCATAAAATTTATAACCCCTAGATCGCTCAGAATAACCAATAAAGTAGCTGCTTACTGTTTTAGAGTCCAATTTCTTTTCATGTGGCCTATAAGGCCTTGCCTCAACTGGACATCCCCAAATGTGAAAGTGCTTTAAACTAGGCTTTTTACCTGTCCAAAGCTCATAAGGTGTTTTTACAACTGCTTTATTGGGTACTCTGTTCAGAATGTAAGCTGTTGTCTTTAATGCTTCTCCCCAGAGGGACTCAGGTAAGGTAGAATGAGCAATCAAGCTTCTTACCGTATCTTTAAGAGTTCTATTTCATCTTTCAGTTACACCATTCATACTAGGTGATCCTGGCATGGTGTACTGTGGGAAAATACCGCATTCCTCTAAGAATTTTGCAAATGGTCCTGGACATTGTTCACCTGAGCCGTCATATCTACCGTAGTACTCACCACCAAGATCAGATCTGACGTTTTTAATCCTTTTGTTGAGTTGATTCTCAACTTCAGCTTTATAAGTTTTGAACACGTCCAAAGACTGAGATTTCTCATGAATGAGATATAGGTACCCATAACGTAAGTAATCGTCTATGAATGTTATGAAATATTGTTGACCATTCCAGGATGCCATAGGGAATGGCCCACAGATATCTGTATGAATTAATTCTAAGACATCTGAAGATCTATTTGCACCCAATCTCTTGGTTTTGGTCTGTTTTCCCTTAATGCAATCGACACATACATCAAAGTCTGTGAAGTCAAGGGACTCTAAAATACCATCAGACACAGGGCGTTCAACTCTAACTTTTGAGATATGACCCAAGCGCCTATGCCATAATGATGTTGAATTTTTCTTATTTAATTTCCGTTTAATACCACGTGATTCCACATGCAAGGTTTCATTATAGGATGCAATTGTTTCTAGCAAATAAAGGTTGTCATAGGTATTTAAATAACCAGTTCCAATAATATTTGAATTTAAAGACAAATTAAATTGATTGTTTCCGAATGAACAATAATATCCAAATTTGTCCAACGAAGAAACATAAACTAAATTCCGTCTAAATAACAGTACAACAAAAGTGTCTTTTAAATCCAAATAAAAACCAGTTCCTAATAACAACCTAAAATGCCCAATTGCTTCCACTTCTGCAGATTTTTCATTACCCACGAAGATGTGTCTTTCACCATCACTTGGCTTTCGGTAACTCAGGCAACCCTGCATAGAAACACTTATGTGAGTAGTAGCACCAGAATCTATCCACCAAATGTTTCTAGGTACTGAAGCTAAATTAATCTCAGAACAGACCAAATTAAGAATTATACCTTTCTTTACACTTCAAGCATGATATTTGGTACAATCTTTCTTTACGTGTCCAGACTTATTACAAAAGAAACAACTCTCTGTAGCTTGTTGTTGTTTCTTTTGAGCTAGACCCTTAGCAGCTTCATTTTGATATTTTCTTTTCTTGCCTTTCTCCTTAGATGCATTGGCTAAATGAGCACTTTCATTCTTATCACGCTTCAACCTTTCTTCCTATTGCACACAATGAGAAATGAGCTCATTTAGGGTCCATTTCTCCTTTTTGACAATTATAACTAATTTTAAATTGATTAAACTGTGTAGGAAGCGATACCAAAACTATAAGAACAAGTAATTCCTTAGAAAGCTCGATCTTAAGTGCCTTAAGTCTTGAAGCAGTATGGAACATCTCCATAATGTACTCCCTTACGTTTCTTTGACTCTTATACTTCATATACATCAAAGAAGTCAGAAGTGATGTCATCTCAACCTTATCATTTTTAGCAAAACGTTTCTCAATTTCATCAAGGAAACCCTTGGCCTGAGTAATCTCTTCAGATTCTGTGCCCCTAAAGGCTTCTGGAATGCTGTGTTTCATGATCATTAGACTCATGTGATTTGAACGATCCCACCTCTCAAAGTCCCTCTTAACATCAGGGGTGCTTTCCGCAGTGAGAGGTGCAGGTTGTTTTTCTCTTAGTGCAAGGTCTATATCCATACAACCAAGCACTCTAAGTAAGTGCCTTTTCCATTCCTTAAAATTAGTCCCATTAAGCATGGGTATAGAATTTATATTAGCAGATATTGTGGCAGCAGAAGATGATTTAGCTGAATAGAAAACAAAAACAAGCTTAAATCAATATTCAAAAGTAAACAATAAATTCGAGATAATGGCTAATCCCATCTCAAGATACCAAACACTACAATAATATCAAGTCTTTGGACAGTAATATTAACAGTAAGTGGTACTCTTGTTGTAGTAATCAAACATTGACAATAAACTATGTCAAACAATGAATTAATCTTTGGACTAACTTATTGCTCAAATAAAATACCTTATAATTGTCACATATTTATCACCACAGATGTCGTTGTAATTCTGCCAAATATTAACTTACCTTTGGGTCAATTAATAAACTCATTAATCACAAAAAACATATAATCATCTTAATATTTCAAATAAACTAATCTACACAAAAGATGTCACTTTGGCGGCATTTTGTTCCAACTAATTTATTTAATTAATTAAAAGCCAAAATCTAAATTTATTTGTTCCAAAATATTTACCTTAATTTCATCTTTCAATCAAATTAAAAGATAATCATATAATTTTCCAAGACTATCATGCATTAAATCAATCAAAGCATGTATATATTATATATGTGTGTATAATCGAAAAAATCAAAACGCAATTCATACTTCTATACTGTCAACTTTTTTTTTAATTATTATTTAAACGAGGCAAGAATGCTTTTGTCTTTCCTTGGCAATATTTTACATGCCATACGTTGAATTAAGAAGTTGGTAATAAGAAAAGTAAAATTAAAACATGTGTTACACCATTATTAAAAGAACTCGTATGCAAAAAATAGACCAAATAACCGATCGAACAGAAATATGGACATGATTGAATTTAGCAGAATATGACAAATAAAAGCATCTTCAGTCCAATCATACAACAATGAAAGAATTTTAACCATCTTTAATTTTTCAAGATAACACAAAAATTCCAAACCCTAAAAAAACTTTAATATAAATCCAGAATAATAGAGAATCAATTTATTCTTAATGATTCAACATGACGAGGCTCGGATGCCACTTATTAGATTTGTAAAATAAATATGAAATAAAACTTAATAAACCAGGATCTATCATGTCAAATCATCAAGAATAAATTAAGAACAAATCATGAACAAAACTAGATGCGAAAACGTACCTGAATCCATAAATTTCTTGAAGTTTTACCTGATCTTGGGGATTTCATCTTCCAAATTAGCACATAAGAAATTCAGAGAATATCTGTTCTCTCTTTTCTAATGATGGGATATTAGAAAAGATATCTTATGTATAATTTGGGGACCATTTATAACCTTAGCATATTAGTTCTAATCAAATTCTAATTAGTCTATTAATTAGAATTTGATTAGAAGAGTATCTCCACATATTTGACCCATACTTTATTTAATAATTAAAAGCCCAATAAATTCTAACCAAATTAGATCACTTTTAATTTGGGCTAACCTATCATGATAGTAAATAAAAACATGTAATTATCCTTTTTATATATGTGATGTCCAAATTTCCCAACAGGAAGAACTTGTTTTGAATCATGGTTCTTCTTTGAAAAAATACAATTATTCTAAATAGAAGTTATTCAAAACAATTGTTCCAAATATTGCTATTCTTAAAACACAATTATTTTAAACAATAATTGTTCTGAACCTTAGTTGTTTCAAACAAGAGTTGCTCCTAATTGAAAGCTACACTGGATGGCAACTATTCTAAATTAAAGCCTTGTTTTGAGAATAGTTGTTTTAGATATAGATATTTTTAATAACGATTGTTTTAAACAACAACTGTTCTAAACAAAAATTGCTTTTACAAAAGAGAAAAATCAAGTGAAGCAACACTACAACTCATTCTAGGTTAACTTTTTTATTGTCCTCAAAATCGCAATTTCCTAAAACATAATTTTATTTATCTCAAGAAGAGATACAATATTAATAACCAAAACTAAATATCTACTCCTACTATTGAAGGAAGAACAAAAGACCTTTTTTTCCTAATTGTTCAATTTTTTATAGTTTTTACTGTAGACTTTTAGGACATTTTAACCCCCCAATACAAACCTAGATTATCTATATGTTTGGGATAAACATTAAAATTATATATTAATTTTGATTAAATGTACAATATTATACGTGAACTTTGATTTTGTGCAATTTTAGACATAAAATTTTGATTTGATTCAATTTTCACAAATCATTGAAAACATCATCGAATTAGCATTATTTTTACGTTGATATATTGCATACACAAATAAATATAACTATTTATTTTCATTTCTTTAATTATGTACAATTGAATTAAAATTAAAGTTTCAACTTTCAAGTATATATATAAATTGCAATTTAAGTTTCATATATATAATTGTACCAAATCAAATTTATGTATCAAATTACACATTACAACAAAGTTAATGTATAAATTTGATATTTATCTTTTTAAAAGAATTTTTTCCTATTTCACATCAAAATTTTAATTGTAGTAACAAATTCGATTAAGTTTGAAATTCATTATATTTGTTATTATTGTTTGAAGTATCTACTTTATCATCAGTCGGTGTTGAATGTAATAGCAATGTGTATTACATTCTTAAATAACAACATAAACTTAAATTTTGTAAATAACATTATTAAAAGAAACACTCGTAATATTTGAATATAAATTATAAAACGATAAGAAAAATACTAAAAAAAAAAATTCATCAATTGCACCCAATAAATGGGGGTAGAATGCAATAAGATTCCTTTCCGGGTGGCATTTCTTTTCACAGCTTTTGAGTTAAAAAAGCATGCTAGCTTTAAAGTATGGGTTGGTTTGATTTCAATAGGAAAAGAAAAAAATAAGTAACGCCTTTGGTCGACTTTATCACATGTGATACAACCTTAAGAGTCATATAAACAATGGCCACTTGGGCAGGGCGTGTGGACGGCGGAGGAAAGGACAGTTTGTAACTTTTAACCCAACCAATGCTTCCATTGGCATTTGGCATTACCAAATATCCTTCCTCTCACCTTCCTCCTTCCACTTTTAATGTCTAACCAACTATAACACGACATTAATATATTGTAAATAATACACTAACAACATGTCTCAAATCTTTATTCCCATTTACCCAAATTCCTTAATCTTTGTCTTGTAAAAACAAACATTTCAAACAAAGAATTATTACTTTTAAAACAGGTTGATTTGCATCATTGAATTCGCCATCAATTATGTACATCATTCATTTTTTACTATTAAACGTTAAAATGAGGTAAACATAGTACATCACATGTAATTATCTGATTATTCATTAATTATAATAGTAAAATAATAAAATAGATGAAATTTTTATCTAATATACAATAATAAATTTACTCTTTTTTTTAGTAAAATAGGCAAAATACAGTCTAACTCCTAATACAGGGGCTTCTATGATACTTTTACTAACTTTGGAATTAATTAGGAGATATCCTTACTGTTTTTAGAATGGACCAAATCAATTACTCTATCTCGAAATAAGAAGTTGAACCAATTGAATAGATGATTTAAACCTAAACAATTAATTTTAATTATAAAATCGTAAAGTTAAGATATTGAATTAGGAGTATATAACAAAATTAATAAAGAGTTTAATAATAGTGAAAATGTTGATAATATTAATTTAAGATGAGGAGGTATATGTAAATATATGGAATAGCTTTTTATAAAGCATTTACGCGTAAGATTTTAGTTCTCCTTTATACATCACTTCAAGTGGGACATCGCAAATTTGACTTTCTTTCTTTCTTTTGCTATATAAATAGAGTTTTAATACTACAATAAATAATTTATTTTTGTATAATCTTACTGTGTAAATATTCAGTCAACAAATGGATAATAACCTCACTTGTTTCTTATTTTTAATTATATTTGAAAAATTTGTTACACTTGTAATTAATTAAGAAAGGTTTAATTCAGCATCTTATCCTTATGCTCTTTGAATTTTGAAATTTAATCCTTCTACTAAAAATTTAAAATTCATTTGATAATACTTTAAAGGGTAAACTACAAAAATAGTCACTTTTATTTTCCTTAGATTACATTTTAGTCACGTATGTTTGAAATGTTATTTTTATTCACTTATGTTATTGTTTTGTTACGAAGTGGTCACTTTGTCATTAAGCTCCGTTACTTCCCTAACGACAATCCTACGTGGCGTCTAAATTAATTTTAAATGCCAACTTTGATTTTCAATTGGGACAAGAATAGGTTTTTAATTAATTAAAAATTTTAAATTAATTACACCATGAATTAGAAAAGAAAAATCGTTCGTCTCCTTTTTCCTTTAATTTTGTTTTCCATTTTGACTGAAAAACTATTCTCATCCCAGTTGGACATCCAAGTTGGCATTTAAAACCCATTTAGGCTGCCACGTAGGATTTTCATTATGGAGGTAACGGAGCTTAACGGAAAAATGACTATTTCATAACAAAACGATAATATAAGTGACTAAAACATAACATTTCTATCATAAGTGACTAAAATATAATCTGAGGCAAACAAAAAGTGGCTATTTTGTAGTTTACCCTACTTTAAATGGGATTCTATTAAGTTTCCATGTGTTGCAATTTAATATTGATTCAAAAATTTAATTCTAATTGGATACATAGAAGGACTAAAATTTAAAATTCTGAAAAGTACAGGGAGTAAGTTCAGAGGTAGACCATTTGACAGGCTAATAATCTGCAAATGGTATACACTTATCCCCTGTTTGGCACTGGTAAAAAAGAAACGCGGAAGAAAGAGAAAAGATGGGGCAGAGACAAATGAAGTGCCAAACAAGGAAAAGTGGAAAACCAGACTAAAACAGCAAAGTCAAACACAAAGAAGTCTGGTTTTATTGGCAGCCTTCTTTTTAGTGCTAACAATTCCTTTTCATAAAAATTATTATTACATCCATAATCCTAAAACATATTCGAATTTTAAAAATATTATTACAATAGAAATATCAATTAAATTAAAATTTCAGCCAAATTAAAACAATTTCTTAAAAAATTTCTTTACTTTAATATCTCAGAAAACTATTTGGTGTCATTGAAGAAGAAAGAAGAAGAAGAAGACTCCTTAAACTATACATATAATCATATATCCAAAAGCTTGATTCCATCTTGCCAAGCTTTTTTCATTTATAATATTAAAAAGGTAGTATTATTTTTACCCTTTCACAAAAAAAGCTTCGAAAATGTTCCCCTCTTGAGTCCACCCACCCTCTCTCTCTCTTGCTTTTTTTTTTTTCCCTTCCTTTTTTTGTTTATTCAATTGCTTGTGCAAACTAATAAAAGCTCCTTATAACAAGAAGAAGAGGAAGAAGAAGAGCTACAAACAAGTGGAAGAAGAAAAGAAGGAAAAAAAAAAAACAGAGCTTTTTTAGATGATACAAGCAGCTTCACCTAGAAGCAGAAGAAGCAAGGCCATATTTTGGCCTTTGAATTGATCTTTTTCACGGTGATTCTTTAATACCCAGAGTTTGTTTTTTGCTTCTGTTTTTTTTTTTTGTGGCTTTCAGGGTTTTAGAGTTTAGGGTTGTGGTTTAAATAGGTTTTTCTTTAATGATAGATATATTTTTTGGGGTTTTTGATGCTTCAGAGTTTGAGTTTGGAAAAAGAGGTGACCGAGAATTTGATGCTGAAGAGAAATTAGTGAAGCCAAATTAGAGATTTTGTAGAATTTTATTTTCTATGGATCGACTGTGCTGCTTTAGTTCATCTCAGGTAAACCATATTTCTGTTTCTAAGAGTTTTCATGATGATCCCATGTTTTTTTTTTTTTTTGGTAAATAAAACTTAAATTAATTGTGACCAAGATTTTAGTTGTTTATGGATTTTGGTTGTGTGGTTAGTTTTTAGGTTTCCTTGCTTGATTTCAATAGGTTTCTTGTGTGTGCTAATTAGGAGTGTATGAATTTGTGTTGATACCAAGTTTCTACTATAATTAGAATTGAATATCTCTTCTGCTTATTATGAAGATTTGGTTATTCATGTTAGATTTGAGTCATCAATATGTTTTTTCTCTGTAAGATAATATTGCTGAAGGTTTTGAAAACTGGATTAGTATGAGGTTGCTTTTATGCAATGTGACTATGTGTGGTTCACAATGAGATTTATTGTTCTCATATTGTCATTTTAGCTTGGAGAAGGGCGTTCATATTCGAGTTCTGGTAAGGGGAAAAGCCATGAGGGTATGATAAAGTTTGGTTTCAGCCTAGTAAAAGGGAAAGCTAACCATCCTATGGAGGATTATCATGTGGCTAAGTTCATGCAGATTCAACAGCACGAGTTAGGGCTTTTTGCTATCTACGATGGTCATTTGGGAGATACTATACCATCCTATCTACAGAAGCATTTATTTGCCAATATCCTAAAGGAGGTCGGATGTGCCACATCGTTTTCAAATAGTTTGCTTTTATTATTTTTAAGACATCACATGCTTACATTTTCTCACTTATTATAGGAAGAGTTTTGGGTTGACCCCTCTAGAGCCATCTCCAAAGCTTATGAGAAAACAGATCAGGCAATTCTTTCACAAAGCTCAGACTTGGGTCGTGGTGGATCCACTGCTGTAACTGCAATATTGATAAATGGAATAAAACTATGGGTGGCAAACGTAGGAGATTCACGCGCTGTTCTTTCTAGTGGGGGTCAGGCAATACAGATGACAACAGATCATGAACCCAACATTGAACGAGGCAGCATTGAGAATAGAGGTGGATTCGTCTCAAATATGCCAGGTCTTCTACTGCTTCCAATTTTTAGAAGTTAATTCTTTGAGCTCGTTCACATCTACTCATATATGTTACTAACTCAATGAATGTTTTTGGTCATATCTGCTGAGTGTTTTTAAGTGGTCTTGCAGCTTCTAATACTTGATACTTGTATTTAGCTCTTAGCCTCTTTGCAATCATAGGAAGAGATAATCTCTGTCAGCTTTTCTAACCTTGTAGTAAACCATAAAGTGTTTTGTCTTTCCTTTTTCACATATCAATCACTGGTGAAGTTCTGCACTCTGTTTTATGTTTCTGTTTCTTGTTGCGTCTTTATGTTGGTTATGAAGTAAAAATGCATGAGTCATGTTAAAGCCACTACAAATTTGAAATGCCCTGTTCCATTGCATTCAGAATCTAGGTATTGCCAACCAAAAAGGAAACTGCCAATCGCCATTATGTTGTATATGGTTTATCATTTTGATTCTTGTTTGTTGACCCTGCATGGTGAAGATACTAAGAAAGAAATCGATGCCTGAAAACTTCAGGTTTCTACTATTGAGTGGTACTAAGGTCTTGGTTCTAATTTGGTTGATTTATATGCATCATATTCCTTGCGTAAAGTACAACCCTGCATTTCTAATTTGCTAATATGATGAGATTGTTAAATTTTCTATTTGTGCATACTATCAGGAGATGTTCCTAGAGTTAATGGACAGCTGGCAGTTTCACGTGCTTTCGGTGACAAGAGCCTTAAATCACATCTACGATCAGATCCCGACATTCAATGGACCAACATAAATAACAATACAGATATTTTAATTCTTGCAAGTGATGGTCTTTGGAAGGTAAAACATTTTAGTTTGATGTCTCCTTATTGAGCTGGAAATAGTTTTATAGGATTTATTTTTCCTTTTGCATATGCTTAATCCAGGTGATGAGTAATCAAGAGGCTGTTGATATTGCAAAAAAGATTAAAGACCCCCAGAAGGCTTCGAAACAACTAATTGCGGAAGCGGTTAAAAGAGACAGTAAAGATGACATATCTTGTGTTGTCGTTAGATTTAGAGGATAGAACTGTTTAGATGAGATTTGCAGTATATACCTGAAATAAGAGTTTGTTTACACAGGGTCAATTTGTGAATCAAACCAACATGAAAATACATACCAAGCAATGGGGATTAAGGGTTGCACTTCACAAAAAGAACAAAATATAGGATTATCACCCCATGTAAATTCGTTTTTATCAATTAGGTTCAGATGTTTGATATTGTTTGATTTCTTTATGAAGGTGATTAGGAATTGAATGTATATTGTTATGTGGTGTATAGATGAAGTTGGCTTTGATCGTGACCAGCGGAATTTCCATACTGTGGTTCAATGTAGTTACCATGAAACACCCCGATTGGGAAATCGATCTCGAGATATTTTGTCAAGTTTGGCTCTTAGTATTTACCTGAATTAAGATCTTTTTATCTGCAATGTTGGTTCCTTTGCTTCAATTCTACCTTCACTCAGTTATTCAAGGCATTCATTATTGAATTCAATGGATATTATCTTCACTAGGGGTAAGGATAATTATAGGAAGGAATTGAACATAACTACATTTATTGGTAGACCCATTGAATTTGCAAAAAAAATTGCCTTCATTTCCATGATAGGAGGGCTAAAACTCATGAAGCAACGGTAATAAAAATAATAATAGTCATAATTGGAGTGGCAAAGTTATTGAACAAATCAAATTTTGTGTCAACAATTCTCTTTACCTAAATATAATAATTAAAAAAAAAAAAAAAAGAAAGTTGTTTACTACTCTCTTGGTCAAATTTTCAGATTTCATAAACATGTTCTTAGAGTGTAACGTATGTCCTAAACAAGATTAGATGGCTTAGATGTAGGGGTTTGGGGGTTGGTTGGTTAACCTTGAGCTGGTACCAATAGGGCCAAGATTTGGTAATGTAGGGAAATGTCTATACCACTTATCCCTTAGCTAATCTTATATGTAGTTTGCCAATTTTATTTCATTTTTAATGATTAATATATTTTACGTAATCCAAAATAAAATAATAATAAAATTAATTTGTTAAATTCTTCAATTTTTAATATTTAGGTAGAGAGAATTGTTGACACAAAATTTGAGTTATTGGACTAACATTTTGTCTATTACATTATATATAGAGAGAATATTACTTTATAATAATTTTATCATTTTTTCATTATTTTGGTCAAGTTTGCCTTTAAACTATAACAATTAATTTTCTTTTTCTTTTTGTCACTTTGATGGAAAGAGAGGCCTTGCTTCTCTTCCCTAGTTTTAGTTTATTATTTGAGAAAAGAGATTAAAATAATTTAAGAGAAAAATACATTCATTTATCAGTTAAAGAAAATGCTATAAACACTTAACCTTTATGTAGTAAAAAAAAATTACAGAGGCAAAATAAGAAAATATACTTTTTAAGCAATTTTACATGATGAGAAGCACCTTGGCTGGCTATAGCAGGTGTAGCAGAGATAAAATTGGTCTTGACGTCAAAATGATTGTGAGATTGGGTTCGCCAAACATTAGTTGTCTGACCCAATTTGTTTGCATACTTTGATAGCAGACGAAATTATTGTTGTTGGTTGTGAAATGCCATGGAGGAGTAGTGGGGCGGCTATTGTATTTGCATAGATGGTGCGGAGAGAGTCCCATTCAAGTTTGGTGGTGGGAGCTACGGCGACAAACGTCGGATCACAAAAGGCATAATTGCATGCTGTATTAATTGGTCTTGACAAAAACCAAACAACATAATCAAGATTCTCAATTTGTGGATCTCCAGCCGTAGAAGTACGTGATGGAGCAAGAGAAAAACCATCAAGTTATGCACACAGAGGCAAAGCCAGATTGTTGATAAAAGGGTCGGAATATTTATATAAAATTTGACCCAGCCCGCATGAATTTGATCAGAGTTGTTTTGTTTTAGCAACAATTGGCTAAACAGTAACTACAATATTGGTTTTGGAACTTGCCTCTCCTTTAGATACCATGGGTTTGAGATCTAAGTATGAATTTCTTGAAGACTTCGTTCTGGATGCATAAATAAACCAACTCCCACACTCTAGGGAGCTGCATTCAAAAGAAAAATTGGACCTTCATGCTATGGCTATGACCCAAATTCCAAGCAAAGGCTCAAGCACAAGAGGGTGATTGAAGAAGTGAAAGCAAATAATCACACATCGCTAAAAGACAACACAAAAACTGAAAACAAAATATGAGAAAAAAACATATTCAATCGTGTTTAAACATAAGAGAAAGCAGGGTCACAGTCTGCAAACATTTTGGCCAACAAATTGGATACAAGCCATAGGTCACAAATCCGGGTATTACTACGAGTTGAAAGTAAGGCACTCTAACGGCAAACTCTTTCCTACCTCGACAAACCAGTCTTAGAACAATGCTCTTCCATCGAATTAACTCTGCAAAGATAGGAACAAACAAAATTTAGTAAGCCAAAGAAAGAAGTTTTATTTGTTGAAAGCAGAAGGAAAGAATGAGAAAAGCTCAAATTTTAACTTTTTCTCACCTCTGCCTGAGGCTCATCTCCTTTCGATTGCTCACCTAGAATATCGTTTGCAAAAAGGAAAGTATCAGTGGTAGTTGACAATAGAAGTTGCTAATTCCAGAAGGCATAAATATATAAAATTCAATGAGATAAACCTATATTCGCTTACTAAATCACAGATAAATACACATGCAAAGCATTTACCTCCTTCCTCCGGCAGATCTGAGGTCCACAAGGTGAGATTATCCCTGAGAAGCTGCATAATTAGGGTGCTATCCTTGTAAGATTCTTCATTAAGGCTATCAAGCTCAGCAATAGCCTCATCAAAAGCTTGTTTAGCCAGATGGCAAGCCCTGCTCAAACCATTGCATCACATTAGATATAAACAAGCTGCTAAAGTGGAACTTACATCAGTAACTTCAAGAAACAATGGCTATCACAAAACTATTCCTCAAATTAGCAGTAAATGAACCATTGCCATCATTGTCCCCAATGAAGAGAAAATTTTCAAAGATATCACACGTGTGAGCGTGTGTATATATAGCATTCTAACCTCTCAGCAGAATTTAATATCTCATAGTAGAAAACAGAGAAGTTCAAAGCCAGGCCAAGTCTAATTGGGTGAGTTGGCGGCAAATCTGAATTTGCAGTAGTGGTGGCAGCCTACAATACAAACAATAACAAACACCGATATCAAAATGGACGGTTTGATGAAGGGTAAGAAGAGAGAAAAAACAACAAGGATAACTGGGGTGGTAAGTTGCACACACCTCGTAAGCCTTAAGTGACTGATCAGCAGCTTCTTTACGATCCTCTCCGGCTTTAAATTCTGCCAAATAACGAAAATAATCTCCTTTCCTGTTAACAATAAAAGGGAAGGAATAAGGACATAATCACAACTATTGCCTACAAAAACATACAGGCAAGATAATCCTCACATCTTGTAATAGAAAACAGTTGATTCCCCTGTCGAGGAAGATGGAATGAGATGCTTATCAATGACGGATAGTATATCATCACAGATCTTTGCAAGCTCATCTTCAACCCTCTGCCGATACTCCTTTATCCTCTTCACATTTTGTTCATTACCCTTAGCTTCCTCCTTCTGTTCGATCGAAGACAGTATCCGCCATGATGCCCTTCTTGCTCCAATCACATTCTTATACCCCACAGATAACAGATTCCTCTCTTCTACAGTCAGTTCAACATCCAACTTGGCAACATTTTTCATGGCCTCGACCATTTCTGCATTAAAAAGGTTTTTAACAACACAAACCAGATTTCAAATGGGCTAAAATTTCAACAAAACATAAGATGAGTCCCACAGATGTAAACGAGTATGATTCAACAGCAGCGTCTAAGCACAGTCCAAACATAAACTTTCAGACGAAAGTAAAATCATACATTTTTGTTAGTCCAAATCCAACTTTTTTGCTCCTAAATAAGCTAACCTCGTTATCTTTACTATCCATCTACTGCCTAAAAACATAACCTTTTTTCAGTATATCATCAAATCAAAAGTAAAGCTCTTCTTGTCCCCAAGAATACAGATCTTTAAGCTAAAAAACAAAATAAATGAAAAAAAAAAAGTCCGCCTTCATGCATTGGAAACAAAATATCAAATTTCATTAACAAACAGGTAGATCACCTAAAATAAAGTAAAATCAAAAGGTAATACAAGAACAAAAGATTTATTATGAACATTTAAGTATTAAAAAAAAAAAAAAAGATTTACCGTCATATCGTTCAGCTTGCTCAGCAAGCCTTGCCAAGTAAACTTGTTGCTCTCTTTCCATGTTCGTCGCTACTTTTTCTCTATTGTCTCTCTTTTCGTTCTTTTAGGTTTTGCGGTTTTTGGGAGAGAAGATGAGGGTATGGAAGGTAAATAAAACTGCCTTTTAGGGATGAATCTGACCGTTGGATGTGGTTTGATGGGGGGAATTAAATCGACGGCTCAGATTGAGTTCTCTGGTGAGGACTTCGAAAAACCAAAAAAAAAAAAATACTTGGAAAAGTAGAAATGTTTGGTGAGGGGGTGAGGGTGTAATACTAAAATAAGAGCGGGTGCATGTGATGAAGTTTGGACCGTTGGATTGGCGATTGTGAATCGCATGATGATGAGGATGTTGACTAGGACGACGACCAATGACTTTTTATAATTTCCAGGCATAATTAATAAATGTTGGACTTTGTCGTTGTCAAGTTCGTTTGAATACAAAACTGTAAACATTTTTACCCTTCTTCTTCTTTTTTTTTTTTTACTCTGAAAAATGCAAAATAATAATTTAATTATTTTTAGATTAACTATTAACTACAAAATTAGCCCCTAAAATATACCATCTTTCACTTAGGTATCTAATTTTCCTAAGCCTAATAGGATCTAACCCCAAAAAAATTGGATAAAAAGGAATAATTTCGAGTGTGATTTGGTTATCAATTTTGGTATTGAGATTAATCATGATATCTTCTTATTTAATGATAAATGAGTTATAGTAATTAACGAATAACTTCAAATCACCTATCTTTCTTCTGGTTGTAAGTCGAGTGTAAGTACAGTTTGACAATTAACCATTACTAGTCAAAAAATCCCAAAAATCTCTTAGAATTTAATTCATCGATAATTTTATGAATTAAAAAGATTTAACTCTAATAAACAAATTAAACTGTACGGTTTATTTAAATTAAATAATCCTCATAATGATTAAGTACAAAAACAAATATTTATCTCGAAATAATCTCCAAATTATCAACTTGATACACATTTCATGCATTGCCAAAATTATCCAAGTTAAGTACAAACTACCCCACTTAGCATTCATATATTCATTATCCAAAACTTGTCGAAATTATCAACTTAACTCAATCTCCATAATTAACAACCAAATTAAGCAAAGAGGTATGATTAAAATAATAGTTCTACAACCATTCCCTTGACAATAAATACAACAGCTTGCAAATCTAGTTAAACAGACAAATCCTTCAGCTACAACACAGTTAAACTTCTTAAAGTCGACATTGTATCAAACTTGTCAAGACACCATAATTATACAAAATTCAAAATCATGAACAAATTTTATTTTCATAAATAAAAGTTATTACGACACGCAAATTATTAAATTATTTGGTTCAACATCAATAAATGCTCATATCTTACGATATCATCTTTCAGTAACATGTATGGTCATGATTGAACCACATATTAAAATGTCAATTGTTAGCACCAATATAAGAATGTATAATATTTTATAACATATGCTTGTAATTTTACTTTCTAACAAGAGGAAAATTGAGATTCTTTAAAGATATAAGCGAAGTCCACCAAACTCTCATAATTATAAAATCACAAGGAAACCATTTACTTCCTTGTTTCTTATTTTATACACCTTACATAGTGTCTTGCATAGCCAAAACAGCAAGCTCCAACTATATGTTCTAATCAATTTTAAATTAGATAACAATAGGAGATACATGGCTTTGAATTGAGGTGTCAAACTTTTTTGGCATCAGCATACCTCAATTATCCAAAGAATGTACGTTCTAACATGATGTTGAATATCTTTCAATGTTGGATTCTCTAGAAGATACTCGAAGCGACTTTTTAATCATGTTAACTTAATTTTAAGCTCATTAAAATCACTTATGGTCGGTATATGTTTTGAATGCTGCAACAAAGACCCCAACCGAATTGAAATAAAAAAATTCTCATTACTAGACGCTCGTCTGTTAGAAAGTCCTTAAATAATGCTACATCTTCTAGCATTATTGTCATTTCATCGCATGGGAGATGAAACATACGAGTCTTCATTATTCAATCAAGGCATAGATGAATGACGGCACAGAAGTAAAATTGCCAATTTAACTAGCGTGATAGAAACCAACATCTCTTAATATAGATGAATGGTTCTGTCATCAAGTGCATCCTTCTCCATATTACTATGACATTGAGCCATTAGAGAATACTTTATTGTTGTATTTTAAGCAACATGTCCTTTCGATCTTAATAAGGGACAACCATTATAGTATGCTTCAAAGTTTAGATTTAAAAACTCTTGAGCATGTATGATATGAAAGAATGTAGAGAAGGAAGGGTTCGAGTTTTCTATAAAAAAACATAACAAATGGGAGGAGCTATTTATAAGTTTTAGGGTTGAGGTTCTATGAAAGCTTTTAATAAGACCTCCACACGCATAAGTGGCAAGGTCAATTTAAATTATTATTCTCCTCTTAAAAAAACCGGTTACAATTACATTCTTTTGAAATTTTTACAAAGATTTTAACTAGAGATGACAATTCAAATAGCAGATTAGAATATTTGTAGATATTCGATCTATTTTTCTGTGGATTTGAATATTACATGTCTAGATTATATTTTATTTCAAAATTTAAAATTATTATCAGTTGCTGATTCAAAAAAATGCAAATATCCATTACTCAAATCCACATTACTTATACAAATAATGGATGTAAATTGATTCAAATATCCAAATTCATTAGATAAAAATGCACATATATTTTATATATATAATCAATCTCTATAACAACCACCCGTTATAACATTGTTTCACTATAATAATCAAGTTTCTAGTAGAATTGACTTTTTTATGTTTTATTTTAACCCTCTATAACAACTTTTAACTTATAACAACAACAATCATAGTTATGAAGTACATTCTTTATTAAATTAGTTCTTTGTAACAACACATTGCGTTAAATTTTAAGTAAAATTATAGTTATTTCATATAAGTAAGCCTATTAATTATAATTTATTAAATTAAAATGTTATTTTAATAAAATGTATAAATTTTAAACAAAAAATTATTAATCATATTTTATTAAATAAAAAATTCTTCAATGAGTAGAATTAAAGGATATCAATTCAATAAATCATTAAATTCCTTATCAAATATTCTACTATGAATTTAGAACATCATAAACTATAAATTAATTATTTGAATTTAATAACTAATCTTGATTAATTGAACTTGTTATATTTATAAACTTCATAATTAATAATGTGAAATAATGTAAAATAAAATATACATAAAAGTAATACAATACTTTGCTATATGTTTTTAAATTTTGTTGATTTGATTGCCACTTTACTTTTTTTAATAAAATCTTACTTTCTTTATTTGATCAAAATTCACTATATTAATTTTATTTTAAGTTTACAATAATTACATTTCTATAACAACATATTGTATATATGAAAGAGTTTTAGTTTATTTGAATTGGATTTTTATGGATATGAAAATCAAAAATGATTGAATTTTTTAAATTAGTTTTTTTAATTTGAATAGTAATACTCGAATAAACTACGAATAATAAATAGATTTAAATTATTATAAAAAATATGGATATTCGACATGCTGCCACTCCTAATCTCGATGCCCAAGGTTATAAAGGTCTATTTAAATATTATCCAAAGTCATTTTAAAATATTTAAGCGGATACAATTTAAATTTTAAATATGTTACAAAGAGTTCGATACTCATACATGTCGAGGTTTTATTAATCATTTCATAATTATTACATTGATTCCAGTGAGATTAGAAAACTAGATAGTACAATACTTAACTAAATTTGACACTGATTGATGTTAAGATAAAAATAATATATTCAAATTTTGTACAATTTCTTTTTAGATTTTTCCCAATTCTTCATCCATTGTGCATTGTATTGTGTTGATGCATAGATCAAATGAGGCAGCGGCCGTGATGGTATTGGCCAGTTCACCTCATTTAGGATGGAACAAGGAGCGGATTGTTTTGGTGGCCAGATAATGGAGGAAGAGAGGAGAAGCAGTCCCTCTACTGTTTCCTTGTCTTATTTTATATATAGGGCTTGTTAATGATAGCCTTATATATTTAGGTTGTCATAGGGAATGGGGATGTGACTAACGGATCCCTTGATGAGACTTGATAAAATTTTATATGTATAACAGTTACATCTCTAGTCAAAGGAGAATCTAGGACAAAAGTATGAGCAAAGCCTCTGTTTTGTACGCTAGTTTTTTTTTTTTTTTGAGAAGCGAGTGTCAATTGTCAAATTACATATATTTAGTATTATTGAAAGTATACAAATATAATATATTTTGTAACTTTGTAAATTTTAACTAAGTGATTTAAGAGGCTTAGCAAACTTTGTAAATTTTAACTAAGTGATTTAAGAGGCTTAGCAATGAATCTACTATTAGACTAGGTGAAAATTTCCATCTCGAGGTGTAAAAGAAATAATATGTGAATGGTGAATAAATCTTATCATCTCAGTGTTGAGACGGATCTGAAGGGGGAGACACTGACTTTGCCCCCAAAAAATAAAAAAATTTCACATAATCCTCTTATAAATAAACAAACTATAATTGATATATAGTAAAATTACACTTTACCCCAAAATAAAAAAGTTTCAATTACACTTTAACCCCATAAAATTAAAAATAAAAGTTATTTAATCCATTCGAAAATAATGAAATTCTAAATTAATACATAATAAATTAATATTTTGATTTATGAAAAATTATAATTAAATTTCAATCCGGATAGATTTTACTTTGTAGTGATTAGTATTGTACATGTAGCCGGCGAAAGGTACATGTTATTATTCTATCTATATTAACTTTGAAAATTTGGGATATAATGGAATCTGCCTTATCTTTGTTTTGTTGTATATTTTGTCAACCATATACCTATCAGGCTGACATGTTTTAAGTGAAATTATGTACAGCTCAAGTGTCATTATCTATTCAGGTTTCTAAAATAGCGGCTCTTGATAAACTATGGGGTTAATTAGTTGTTTTCCTAATACAATTTCTTGTGCAGAAAGTATTTGGCATCATTTGAAGCAAATGGGGTTTCAGTCACTGTGCATGAATGCAGTTTGCTAAAAAGCTTTTCCACTTCATTGACCATAGCAAACCTGTATGTAGTTATATGTCCCTGTGTGTACTTCCAGTTCCAGAAAATCTGCGATTCTTTTTCTAGTTTTAGGGAAATATAGCTATCTGTACACGACCAAGATACCAGCCAGTTCCGACTCTGCATTCTGCTGCCCTTGTCCACCATGAATATTTGTTGACAGGTGACCTGTAATGGAACCATGAACTTTCTATAAAGCATTTTCATAATTGCTCGACTTTTCTGTGTCACTTGCAATGCAAACTAAAGGTTTCATTATCATCATTGATGGTACTTACCTCTGGAAAATTCTTCTGTTCACAGATCAAGAAGAACAATATTCCCCATGAGGGCATATTCCATGCTAGCCCATCACTCAGTGAAGCTCAGTCTTTGTTTGAATTCTTATGCTTTAGGTAGATAAGGGTTTCTATGTACTGCCTGAAAACATTTTGTACTTCAAATAATAATATGTCATATGAAAAAGTCTACTTTGGAATGCAAATATGCTTTAAATAGAGACAAAGGCTACACCAATAGTTGATACATTGCAGTTCTCAGTCTGGTTCTACTCTGTGACCTATTCACAAGCTGCAGTGCCGCTTATTGCAAAAGATGTAATCTAAAATCATATTAACAAATGAAATTTAACAGCTACTGAGCCAAGATACAATAACATGATTCAAAGATTTAAACAAAACACCAAAGTTGGTGTTTGAGAAAATATGAAACAAAAAAAAGCTCCTGCTTTCAAGAGGTCCCAGGCAAACTTTTTCAGGGAAAACAAATACCTATCCATACCAGCTAATGAGTCAGCGGCATCCAGTTACTGGCACAGCACGGCTTGTGTTGGCGTCACCGATTGAAACAGTTGCAAGGGATTTAGAGGCCCATGCTCTAGCATTCATTGCACCTTGCAAATTGCTTCTCTTGCAAGGTTCCTTCAGGGAATTAAACAACTGAATTGCTCGTTTTAGATAGGCCAAAGGATGTTCCAACAAACTCCCTAACTTCAAATTTCGAATAAGCAATCTCCAAGTGAAATGAGCAAATACAAGCAATGTTGGATACAATAGGTAAAGCAACCTAAGCAGCACAAAAGTGGTAGCCAGTGCTAAATAGGTCTCTTGTCTCAGTAAATTTTCAGGAGATCTTGCCCATGGGAATGGGCAACTTTCTGGCTCAGTGCTACTATGCTTCTCATGATTTGACAAATGTCCAATTTTGTTCATTGATGCTTTATCCAGAGACGACTTCTTAATGCCTAGAACCATGTAACATACTCATCAGAAAATTAAAATCGGGCAATAATAATGAAGAAGAAGAAAAAAGAAACACTATAAAGTAAATGGTAAAGCAAACAGGTAATGCAAGTTTTTCATAGCCTGCAGATATAGAATATTAATAAAAAAATAAAAAAACATCATATGAAAGCATCACAAATCATTATTACTTGGTGGGGAAATTGTTGCATTGTTTCATTGGCAACCAATGTGGGGGAGAGAAGGGGAGAAGTTGAAAATTCATTAGCGTCCATGCAGAGAACAAAAGACAACTTCAGGCAATGTCTGAACTTTGGCTTGTGGGATTCACAGATAATAGTATAGATAATAGGATAATACAAAATTGATGAGTTAGTTGTCTTCATTGAACTTATTTTACCTAATTTCCTGTCATCCTATCCAAGTAGGATCACGCAATCTTATGAATAGAATTAGGACTACAATAGTCCCATGCAATAAAACTATGGGGGATGAGATGGGTACATTCTAGCTTTTGCATGCACCAAAAATAAGAAAAACTGAATACAGTTTACAGTTCAAAAATGTCTTCTCACTTCTATCCTAGAAAATTCAAGATCTTATGCACTGAAAACAACCAAATGCATGATCAATTGAGCATCAGACAAGTCAATCACCATTCAAGAAATAACATAAAAAGAAAGAAAATGAAGAGTGATAAACAAAATAAAAGTACGCCATATTGCCATTAGACAAAACATAAGGATAAATTATCTCTATTCAGACTTCTAAATGAATCAATTCAACATAACATACGGAAATTCAATTATTCAAAAGTTGCAGAACAAAGGCCTTACCAGTGACAAGACCATAGAATGCACCTAGAGATTCAAAAGTCCGGTTTCCAAGATAGCGCACATGCATTGTAGAATTTAAAAGGAAAAGAGTAGGAAACCCATGAACTCCATACTTGGAGAGTATGCTGAAGAATCACAAGCACCGCTATTTAGTTTAACAAGATATAATGATATATATATATATACACACGCAATCATAACAAGTAAATAGCAAATGACAAATATTTGTTCACAAACCTTGGCCTGACAGCCGATTCTTCGATGGCAAAATGGGGGATGGAAGGATAGGAGGAAGAAAGGATAGCGAAGGTCAGTCTAAAAGACCTGGAAAACGGGCACCAAGACGCATAGAAAAGCACTGCTACATAATCATGACTGTTCTTGTGGACCATGTTAAGCACCTTTTGCAACGAAACCTCATCTCCCTTTGCAGTGACAAAGAGCAAGTGATTAGTAATTGTACAAACAAAAAGCATAATACTCGAATTCAATGCAATCCTAATATTGACATTTCAGAAATGTTAGTACGATTAGACCAAATGCAAGAAAAATAAATAAATAAATAAAACCTTGATGAAATTTAATGGTAGGCATAGCTCCATTTCCAGTAGGATCATTACTTATCTATACAATTTATATCCAAATGCAGAATATGGACGAATAAAATTTTAAGAAAGAAAAAAAATCAATCAACTTATTTACAGCTCATAATAATAGGGAATTTCCTAAAAACCTACCAGAAACGTTAAGATTGTAGGTTTCTAAAGCGAAGTTTACTCCTAAAAGCAGCCAAAATGAAAAACCCTAAATCCGTTCCGAATAACAATATCTTGAAGGCATAGTTATCAGCTTATAGCTTCAAATTTAAAAAAATTAACAATATTTTCTAAGCCTAGAACAAAATAGACACAATACAGCATCAAATCAGCCAATAAAAATAATAAATTTTCCCCTGAAAAGAAAAAATATATAAAATTGAACAAATTATGCTAAGGTACCTCGGTAACACCAACGAAATCGATAGATTCAGTGAAATCAGAGTTAATGGGACAGTAGGAGTCTCGGAAGTCAAAGATCGCGTCGGAAATTGATTCCTTGAGACAAAATGGAACCCTAACGGGACCGGTGACGGCGCATGGTAGCATCATCCACCACAAAAGCAAAATTAGGGTCCCCGTTTGCCATGCCTCCTTACCCATCAACGACCGGCAACGGATTACTGATTCACACAATAGAAAAAAAACAAGGGATCGCCAATTATTTTTATAAAATAAATACCCTATAAAGGGATTTCCAAAATTGAAACTGCAAAGGAGAAAATAGGGATTAAAAACGGTTGCATTTTAACAGATGAGATGAATTATCATGGTAACAACATCAACAACAATAATAATAAAATAAAATTAAGATGGTATATTATTTTTTTTAAAATGGAGCAAATAAAAAAATACCAGTAGTATTTTATTTTCTTTAATTAGTAAAATCTTATGTTTGGAAAATATGAGAAAAAAAGAGAGAGAAGGGAAACAGCAAAGCTCAGACACAGAGAAAATGGAAAGGATGAAAAGATGATGATTCAATTTGATTTGTTGCGCCACGATGGTGTTTTCTTTTCCTGTTTTTTTTTTTTTTCCCCGGATTTGATATTTTCAATTGGGCGGTTAATATATATTAAAAGTATCTGTTCTTTTTATAAATTTAGAACTTAGTCCATATACTTTTTTAATTTCAAAATTTAGGTTCAACAGTTTGATAAGCTCGTTTTGTTCAATTCAAGTTCATTAAAAAGTTATTTTTTAGTTATATTGCTACCGAGTAAATTTTTTTATTTCAAAATGCTATACCAATAAATTTAATAGTGTTAACATCTAGACTTGGATTTTGAAATTTGGAAAGTAGAGGGAATAAATTCCTTAAAATAAAAGTACATGGATTGAGGGATCTATGGTATATTTTAACCTAATTGATCTTTTTTTTCTTGGTTAAAATTTGCTATTAGTCCCTATACTTTTATAAAATTTGAGATTTAATCCATATACTTTAAAAGCTAAAATCAAGTCCTCCTACTTTTTCAAACCCAATCATTATTGTTGTTGGTAGCTTCCGTTAGATTTTGTCAACTTAACATGTTTATTGTCTGTCAATCATATATTATGTCATATGAAGGTAGTCTAATTAATATACCAAGTTGATAAATTTGACAAAAAAAATTATTAATAATGTTGATGGTTGAATTGAGAATTTTAAATTATAAAAGTACGAGGATTTAATTTTTAATTTTTTAAATATAAGGACTAAATCTCTATTTTTATCAAAGTACAAGGATTAATAGCAATTTTAACCTTTTCTCTTTTACTGTATTGACTCTTTATTAGTGCAGGTATCTTTACTCTTTTGTCTTAACCAAGTGTTCTTATCCTTTGAATTTTTAAGTTTTTTTTCTTGTTTTTCGTTGTTGATAAGTTAGGCAAATCATTAATTGGAATTATTTTTAAAAATATGTAATATTTTAATGAGATACTCTATTCTTTAAACTAATATAATTTCCACCACCTTTCACTTTGGTTAATTATTTATTTATTAAATATAAAATTTTAAAAGTTAAATTTAATTTCCGCACTTTTATTTTTAGGAAAGAATTTAATTTTTCTAATTTTTGAATTTAAAATTTTAAATTCATTTGTTAATTCAGTACGCTAATGTGGTATTTTTAAAAAATAAAATAAACTTGATATTTGAGTAATAAAAATAATATTATAATAAATATGAATTTAAAAAGAATTTTAACAAGTGTTAACAATTCTTAAAAGTTTATATCATAATTTTAATTAGGATGAAATATTTAGACTAACTAATGACATTATAAAAATTAATGTATCAAATTATATTAAAATTAAAATATATAAATTAAATCTCAAATATAAAAATATATAAAAATTAAATTAAAATTTAATCATTTTATAATCTAACTAGAAAGATTAAAATTAAAATTTACCCATAATATCCCTATATAAAAGGGGAAATGAGTATGGACATGTGTCGATTCTGAAATGCCTTTTAAAGCCCTCCTTTTTATATAGAGTTTTATAGATATTTGAATATGTAATATGTACATCCAAAAATAATTGATCGAATGGTGTTGGATATTTAACTTTTTATTATACATTTAATGGAAGTATATATTTATATAAATAAAAGCATATATTGGGCTATTTTAATCATTTAATCCAAAAAATTAATATTTATAAAAATGACATTCGTTTAAAAATATTCACTCAAATGACCTAAAATAAATAATAAAATTGGGTTATGAGAACTAGATGGTCGGGACTACTATTTTTTCTATTAAAAATAATTTTGAGATTTTAGACATTAGATAGCCAACACCCATTTATTTTTTAAAATTTTTCGGTGCTGCCACATTGATGGCCACACCCTTTATCTGATTAAAAAATAATATTTTTGGAGGGTGTGGTGCCGACCAACAAATGGCCAAAATCACCCAACAAAATAGATTGGGAATATTGCAACATAACCCCTCGTTATTTTTCCATATTTTTTATTTCCCAAGTTTAATTATATATTTCATATTTTAAAATAATATTGAAATACTTATAATATTTTTAATTATTATTACATCACTCACATTATTATTAAATTTTAATTTTAATTTAAAATAACGTGTTAATATTATCATATTTGAATTTTCATGATTTTTAAAAAATTTGTTTTATTTCGTTAAATATAACTTAATTGTTGTTAAACTCAAGTATTAATAATAAATTAAACCTAAAAATTATATTTATTTTTAAATGTAATGATAATTTTAGAGGTGATTTTGATAAAAGTTGTTAAAGTTATCTTATTTTAATATATTATTTAAGAACTTCAAACGAAAGTATTTTAAAACTATTTATTAATTTTAAAATTAAATTTTATAATTGTGAAAATTTATTAAAATGCTAAATACAATAACCAAAATGACAGTAATTGATACTAAACTAGTTAATTTTCAAATCAAAAGTAGTTAATTTAAATTTAAATTTAATTTAATATGCACAATTAAATTATATGTTTTTTATAAAATTAGAATCGCTTTAATGATTTTCATCTTTTATAATAATTCAAATAAACATTGTTAAATTATTTTTTATTTTAAAAATAACGAGTAATATATTTATAAAATATGTAGCTCAATATATTTTAAATTAATTTTTAAATTTAATAATAATGTTAGTGATGCAATAATAATTAGAAAACATGATAAGTAGTTCAATATTGTTTTAAAATATAAAATATGTAATTAAACTTGGGAAATAAAAAAGATGGGAAAACAAGGAGGGGTTATGTTGGCCATTTGTTGAGTGATTTTCGCCATTTGTTGGCCGGCACCATACCCCCCAAAAAATTATTCTTTTAATCAGAAGGGGCGCCGAACATCAGTGTTCCAACACCCCAAAAAAAAAATTTTGAAAAAAAATACAAGTGCCAGTCATCTAGTGTCTAAAACCCCAAAAATTAATTTTTAATAAAAAAAAAATAGTAGTGCCAGCCATCTAGTTCCCATAACCCAATTTTCCTGTTCATTTCAGGTCATTTGGGTGAATGTTTTTTAACCAGAGTTATTTTTATAAATATTATTTTTTTGAGGTCAAATGGGTAAAATAGCTCATATATTGTCTTGACATTATTATCTTAAGTTTTAGTTGTTTTAAGTCAAACCTTTTTTATGGATGTCTATTATTCATAAATTTGAGATTTAATATTTATATTTAATTTGGCATAATTCGGTTTCTCTATTGTTATAATATTATTGGTTATAAAAAATAATTTACATTGTAACACTTCTTGCTCGACCCAGTCGTCGAGTCTGAGTTACGGAATGGTACAAGCATTACCGGAACAATTACCAATGAAAATATAGAAATTATGTCAATCAAATAATCATTTATAACTTAAACACATTCATAATATGGTTCACAACTAAATTTGAGCCTTAATCAAGCTTACGGGGTCTTTTTTGTTGACCCAAGCATGAATTAGGACCAAATTACAAAGTTTTGAAAATTTAGGGCCGACGTCGTGACTTTGCCAAACAATTTTTCATGTTGCGACTCCAGCCAATCGACATCGGGACATCACAAACTGTTGCGACGGGGAGACTTTCTCGTCTCAACATAGACTCTATTTTGGTCCATTTTAAGTCATTTGGTACCTATTCCATGCCAAGCCAACCTTTAGCTCAAATGGTGCATTATGCACACTTTTAATCTGTACAAAATCAATATAATAGCATGCCCAACCATCCATTTAACTACTTCTAAACTTCCATTCCAACATTTCTACAAGTTTGACAACCACAATTCAATCCAAGCTATATCAATTCAATCAACCTATCTTTAGCTTATAACCAACCAAAATCATCCATTTTACTATGCCTTATCACATTTAATATGCCATTCAATACTTATTATTCAACACAACTTATATGGTCTCATGCATAACCAATTCATACCACAACATAAACATAAGTTTACCATATGGCCAAAAACATAGATAAACATATGCATATACATTAGTTTCAAAATCCAACATCAATCAAGGCTTACCTAACCATTCATTCACAACTAATACTTATACAACCTACTTGATACATGCCACAATATCAAACTTAAATGAGTAAAATTCTACCAAGTCGACAGAGGGATAGTGTGACCTTCGAGCTGACCTAACTAACGAATTTCACAAATGACGATCTACAAAAATGTAAAACAACTAGGTAAACATTTTGAATACTTAGTAAGTTCATACGTAAATAACGATAAATTTACCTCAAATCACAATTAACATAACATATTAGCTAATTACGGAACTTTCCTGTCTTCACATTTTACATCAGTAAGATCAATCAAATATGATTCGTATAACATTTTAATTTGACAACGTAATTCAATTCAATGCCATTTTGTTAGAATCATCAAACATATACATCATTTTTATCATTCCAAGTTCACATAGTCATCTGAGCATAATTTCATAACATTGATCTAAAAATTCTCTTTTAAATATCATTTTAATAGCCCGAAGAATTGTAACAGCCCATTTTCAGTGAAATCGAAAAAATAGTTTTAGGACCACAAATCTGAGGTCGGAAGAAATTTTATTTTATTATTATTTTATAGTCTACAATATCATAGAAATATTGTATGAAAATTTCGTTAAGAAATTTTACCATTTACATGCCTAACTTGATAAAAAGGACTAAATTGCATAAAGTGTGAAAATTGAATTCTAGAAGTTAAAAATATCAAATAGCTATGGAATTTAAAATTGGAGGTCCTTGTATAACGAATAGACCATTTAGAGTAGTTAGTAGATAAGAATGATTATTCATCATTTGAAATTTAATAAATTAGTAAGGTTAATTTGGAAAGTTAATAAAATAATAATGATAAATGAATTAAATAATTATTATTATCATTCATTCTCATCATCTTTCATAAAAAATATGGAAACCCTAGCCATGGAAGCTTGAGTTTTAGCAAGCTTATTTTGCTCATTTGGGTAAGTATTCTTATCTCGTTTTTAATGATTTTTATGTTTCCAATATTGTAATAGCTTAATCTAGCTATCTCGGGGATTAATTTGCAAAATCATTAAAGTATTAGGGTTTTTTCATGAATGAGTATAGCAGAATTTTGAGTTTTTATGATAAAAAATGAAAGGTTGTTGTTAGATAAACTACTTTTGTAAAGAGAATTTTGATAAAATTATCAATTAGGGACTAAATTGAAAAGATGGAAATTTTATGGAAAAATTCTAAATTTTTTGAAATACATGGGTTGTTATTTATATGTATGAAAATCGGCTAAGCTTGAATAAGGATTAAATTGTATGAGTTTCATTTTTCGAGCCTAGGGATTAAATTGTAATTAATTAAAAGTATAAAGGTTAAAATAGTAATTTTGTCAAAGATGTGTGTTGGATTAAATTGAATATGAATTATATTAAATTGAGTAAAATTCATTCGTATAGATCCGGATAGGCCTAATATAGAGTTAGATCGAGGCAAAGAAAAAGTATTAGACTAGTAGCCTTCGTATCTACAAAAACTTATCGAAGTAAGTTCGTGTAACTAAGTTGTATAATTATATGTTTTAAAATTGAATGTTGTTGTGTGTGATTTGTACAAATTGCCATGTGTAATTATGATCGCATATCCGATAATTATCGAGTACTGTTTGAACATTAAAAATTCGAAGGATACAAATGACATGTCATTAGGGTTCCGGATATGGTTGTGATCCTGCATGTGTTGCAGACACACCACAGCTCTCATGAGCTTCCTGATACTTGACTCTCATAAGCTTCCTGATACTTGGCTCTCATGAGCATCCCGATATTTGGCTCGCAAGAGCTTTCTGATATACGGGTCGTATAAGCTTCCCGTTACTTAGCTCGCATGAGCTTCTTGTTACATGGCTTTAAAGAGCTTCTCGTTTACATGCTTGTATAAGCATACAAGTAAATGAATTAACGTATTATAGATTTGTACGCTTCGTGTGTACTACCCGTGTATCCAATGATATTTTAAATGGTTCAATGGGCAAAGTTTTGATATGAAACAATATGAGTTCGAAATGAACAATTACAGGTATATACTTGAATTACATGGAAATGATATTACATGATATATTGAAATATAATATGGATGATACATGTATGTGAATCTTACCTAGTGATTATGTACATCCATATTTATTGGTTATGGAAAGTGTTACATG
The DNA here is from genome assembly GCF_025698485.1 of Gossypium arboreum. Taxonomy (NCBI): domain Eukaryota; kingdom Viridiplantae; phylum Streptophyta; class Magnoliopsida; order Malvales; family Malvaceae; genus Gossypium; species Gossypium arboreum. The sequence continues at coordinate 138,757,336 of NC_069075.1, forward strand.
GCTAAAATGTTGAGGATATGTGTTTAGGCTTTTGGCCAAATTGGTTTGGTTATATTAGCATGCTTACTTTAAATGTGATTAAATGGTAAGTTAATTTCCTTGTTATACAAACTTACTAAACTTAAATGCTTACTCTGTGTTTTTTTCCGTGTTTTATATTAATTCAAAAGCTCATTTTGGTTGGAAGCTGGTCAGAGCAACTTCACACTATCCATCAGCCTTTTTCGGTATAATTAGTAAATTAATTTTGGTTATAATGGCATGTATAGGTTAATTTGGCCAATAATGGCATATAAATGTTTTGTTGGAACTAGCCATTTAAATGGCTTGTGATGGATAAATTTTGATGTGTATGTAAGTGGCCTTATCATGTTTGATGTGTGTTTGAAATGGTTGAATGATGAAAATCTTATAGGTATGTTGATGGTTGGGTTGAATAGGTATATTTGGTAAATTATACATATATGTATTTGGTCATGTAGGTGAAATTGGTTATTTGATTGATATGGGTTATGTTGTCATTTAAAGAGCCTAAGGGCATATTATTGGTATGTGATAGTATTACATGTTTAAGTATTTATTTTGGCTTTGATTTGAATGCCTTGTTATGGCTTGTTGATGTCCAAAATGTTGATTTAGGTTGATGACAAATTGAGTGAGAAATATGGCTAGGAAAATGGCCTATTTTTGTCCACACGGGTAGAGACACGAGTGTATGTCTTAGCCATGTATTACACACGGCCAGGTGACACGACCGTGTGTCATCTGTATCTTTAATTTGCACAAAACAGAATGCTCACACGGCCTAGCACACGGGTATGTGGCTTGGCTGTGTGACCCAAATCAGAGAGTTACATGGGTATGGACATGGGTTGGGACATAGCCGTGTGCCCCTATTTTGAATAGCCACACGGCCTGAGACACGGGTGTGTCTTTTGACCATGTGAGTCACACGGCCTGGCCACACGAGTGTGTGTCCCCTGCACATTTGAAAAATTTTAATGTTTTCCGAAAAATTCTTTGAGCACCTGATTTAGTCTCGACTTTTTTTCGATGTGTATTTTGAGCCTCGAGGACTCGTATAAGGAACAATATAATTGATTTTGATTGGTTACCGACATGAAAGTTATGTGATATGAGATGTCTGAATATTTGGTCTGCAAACTCCGGTAATACTCAGTAACCCTATTCCGGTGACAGATATGGGTTAAGAGTGTTATAAGAGCTATAATAAATAGATTCGGATACACGGGTAACCACACCACAGTAGAGTGCATCGAAGTGCTAACAAAGGCATCGAAGTGCAAACAGAGACGCCAAAGTGCAAACTCGTACAAGCGCAAAACTAACCCTATGCCAATCATATCCTATCCTTTAATACGTTCACTCGGGCACCATTAACTCGTTTAACCATTTATTTACAATTCAATCCAAATATCACCTTATTGTACCAATTTGTAAATAACTTAAATTCCATATACACATACACGAAGATTATAATTTGAGTACATAAAACAATTAAATATATCTATACCATATGAACTTACCTGAAAAAACTCAACAAACAAGTTGAATCGTAGGGACTAGTCAGAGATTTTTCCCTTTTCCCCAGTTATCCTTGACTCAATTCAAATATTGATCTATACGATAATTTAATTGCGATTATCAATTCCAAATATCTTATAGCACTTAAACATATGCATATGAAATTTTAATTTCGATTTTTGAATTTCCCTAAATTTTTGCATTCAAATTACTACTTAAAACCGAAAATGTCATAACTTTGAAATTTGAGCTTTGATTTTGAAATCGATCTCAATTTCATCATTCTACAGACCACCAAAACCTATAATTAAAAAAACTCATGCTAAAATTGAAATTATTTCACTTTAGTCCCTATGTTCAAAACTAACTATTTTCACTTTATAACAATTTAGTCATTTTTCATTACTAAGCTTAAAATCTAACCAAATAACATCAAAAATTCAAGAACCATCAATGGTAACGTTTCAAAACTTTAACATTTTCATGATTTAGTACTCGAGCTAGCTAAATCAAGCTCTTAAGACCTAAAAAATATAAAATTTACGACAAATAGGCCTCGAATGTACTTACATGCAAGGGCCGAAAGCTTGGAATTGTTCAACAATGGCTTTCATATCTCTTTTTTCTTATTCTGAATGATGGAAGGAGAAAATGGTTGAAAATGATACCATTTTTATGTTTTAATGTATTATTATTACTAAATTTTAACTTAACTATTAACATATATTTTATTAAGTTACACATTAACTGACCACCATATATAAATTCGGTCTAATTGCCACATAAATCCTTAAACAATAACTAATTAAGTTTTTAAACTAATAAAATTCAATAACGATTAACTTTTACAGTTTTTACGATTTAATCCTTGTAGCTTAATTAGTCACTAATTCAATAAAATTACCTATCCAAAATTCAATTCACCTATATAATAACTTCATAAATATTTAATAAAAATATTTGTAGGCTCACTTTACAAAAACGAGGTCTTAATACCTCATTTTTTAGCACTATTAACTTTAGAGTCAAAACACTAGTTCCTTAATTAATTATTCAATTAACAAATTCGTCATACCAAAACTCAATATAATATCATAATTAACTCATAAATATTAATTAATAATATTTACAGACTCGATCATCGGAGAATGGGGTTCCGAAATCATTGTGGTTAAAATACTTATGTGGGCTTTTTTTCCCCAAAAACATAATTTCTAACTCATGATGTTGATATTTTTTTTTGGGTGTGAAAATGGTGTTTTAAGAAAATTTCATGTTAGCATTCTAATCAGAATAGTTACTGATATAAACTATTTTAATTAACTAATGACATTATAAAAGCAAAAGAATAAACTTTATGTCAAATTAAAGTGTATGGGCTACATCCCGATTTTAAACATAGTAAAGGCATCAAAGTTGAAAATAATGGATTTGAACATTACCTTATAATGAAAAATCGAAAAATCGAAATTGAAACTTAGTAAAGGCATCAAAATTGAAAAATCGACCATTACCTTATAATGACTAAAGCTCTTTGAAATAACTAATGACATTATCAAAATAAGAGAATTAAATTATGGCAAATTAAAGCGAATGGACTAAATCAAAAATTTCAACAAAATAGAGTCTCTAAAAACTAAAAATAAACCATTAATAAAAAAAAAAAAGAGAAGACAGTTGTCATTGCCTCCTCTATTGGGGAGAGTTTTTATATTTAGGTATAGATATATAATATATGATTCATTTGTTACAATTTGGCAACAAAATTAATGTGTTAACTGAATCAAGCAACGCTGGCTTCCATTAAATTGCTCAAATTACTACATATGGTTAATATTTAATACACCCTAAAATTATAAGGTAACTACAATGATAATCATCTAATTATTAGTAAGATTTTTTTCTTCAACTGTAAAAAGTTATAAAATAGTCATTTAAAAATTTGATTATTATTTTTGTCCATTTTGTTAATTGTTGTTAATTGGGTAACAAGAAAATGATGTGGCATTTTAAAATTGGCATAATAATAACCCTCGATGTTCACACATTATATCAATTTGGTCTTCATTTAAAAAAAAAAAAAGCTTTAAAGTTTACATGTGTTAATTTGATCCTAATTCTAAAAATATATAAAATTCATAGATTTTTATAACAAAAAAAAAGTTAATAAATTAGAATAAATTAAAAGTACATGAAACTACTAACTTTTTATATTGACAAAAATATATTGGATCAAATATAAATAAAATTAACCAAAACTGATGACCTCCTAAAATAGCCACCACCAAATCATCGTCATTTATTTGGTCAACATCACCATCAAACTTCTCCTATTTCTCTCCTCTCTCTATATGCCGACTCAATTTTTTTAGAACAATCCCGAATACCTCTAAAATCTCCTCTTTATTTTTGAAAATCCATAACTCTGATTTCTACTATCAATTGTTGAATGACGTAAGACTCCAGCAGTAGCTCTTCCTTGGTCCAATCAACACTCTGATTATGATTTTGTTTAGAGTAGCATAGATGGAGAGTGATGTTAGTGCGGTGAATGGTCGTGATGATATTTGGAGTAGTGTGGCAATGGGTCTTGTGATTGTAGCTGCTATTCATGCTGTGAGAGGGGTGAGATATGTTGCAATCACTACAAACAAATTGCCATATATTGAAGGTTTTAAAACTGTGCTAAAAACAAAAATTCCGTTGTTATAAGTTTGAAAACATCTATATTAACAGTCAAAAAGGTTATTTTGATGAAAAAAAATATCATTGGTACATGTAATATTAGTATAAACTTTTACCAACGACAAAAAAAGATTGTTAGAATAGGTCCAAAAACTTATACTGTAACAACCTAAATTTTAGTGGTATCGGAAAATAAAATTTCAGAGCCTCATTTCTTTAAACCAAATCCATAAATATTAAATATAAATATATATGGAGTTAATATACAAATATATTGAGATTTGATTAAGTAATTTAGCGAAAAAGTAGTTAATTAAGGCTTAATGATTAAATTGTAAAAATAAATCACTAGAGAGTTTTAATTAGGAAAAGGCTTGAGGATCTAGATAGAAATTATTTAAAGGATTAAAAGGTAAATAAATCAATGTGCTTTATATAGATAATGGCATGTGATGATGATATCTATTATACATAATTTATAATTAAATTAAACTAAAATTCAATAATAATTAACTAAACATATTTAATTAAGTTAATTATCTTACTAATTATACTATATATGTTAAGTGGGATAAAAGAGAATAAGCTTTATCATCTTCTCCCAACCCTAAACACCATTGAAGAAAAGAAAGAAGAAAGCTTGAAACTTTTGAACATTTGACCACCGTTTCAAGTAAGTTCTTAAGCCATTTTTCTTTTATTTTTATAGATTTATGACCATGAGAGCTTGATTTGGCTAGCTCATGTATTAATTTCTCCAATTATTGGAATTTGGTAAGTTGCCATTGTTGTGAAATTGAAGAATTAGGCTTGAAATTGTTAAAGAAAATAAGCTTAGATTATGAAATTGACTAAATTGTAAATCTTAATAAGCTTAGTTGATAACTTTGTTACATTAGGGACTAAATTGAATAAAATGAAAATTTGTCATGAGATTATGCTAGGAATAGAAAGTATAGGGTCCCTAATGAAATCAAATTTTAATTTGAAGGTATATATCGAAAGTTATACAAATCTCGAGTTTAGGAATTAAATTGAATACAATAAAAAATATGTTTGAATTTGTATTAGAACATGAGTTGAATGAAATTTGTTATCGTTTATTTGTTGAATTATCATTCGTAGCTAAAGGCAACACCGAGCCATTGGAGGGAAAGAAAAAGTGAGAGTCATCAATGAATGACGTGCGATCCCAATTTGTATTTCTATGATTCAAGATTAATCTATTTATTGCATGTTCATGATATTTTGCATAACATGGTATTAAGGTGAGCCAATAATGGTTGTTTGAATCAAATTAGTATGATTGATATTGAATATAGAGAATTTGGACTAAATCAAATAAAATAGAAAATAAGCATAATATAATTGATAATGATCCATATGATGAATTGAGTATAATAAAATGGTGATATATGATTTATGATATGAAATGATAAAGAAAATGGTATGGAATCGAGTATTGAATATATGATATTTTGTAATTAGATCACTGGTACCCTATTAACCATTCAGACAGAGTCGGATGTAGTTCGCATGCCATAGGGTTAGATTGTGTGTGGGCTTATACTTCGGTTTATTCTATGATAGACTTATATGTTGTTATAATTTGAATGTCGATAATGGCAATGTATCACAAAAAAAAAATAGAACACACAGATTTTACGTGGAAACCCTTTTGGGAAAAAAAAAACCACGGGTAGAAAAGAAGAAAATTTACTAATGTGGAATTTGAATGATATGAGAGAAGTTTTAATTGCAACTATTTATATGTTGAAAAACCTTAATCTAATCAAAGTCAAATAGAAGCAATGTAGTAAGGTTGAAAAACCTTATTCTAATCAATATCAAATAGAAGAAGTGTACTTCTATACAGATCCCACTTGTGCATTCTGTATTTTATTTCTTGAATTTGAGTCACACAACTCTAACATGTGTCAATATATTTCTTTCAGCTTGTACGATGGTGCACTTTGTGTGCCAGTATATTTACTTCAATTTATCTGATTATGCACTTTGTGTTCCAGTTTATCTATTTTGGTTTATCTGATGATGCACTATGGTTTCAGATTAGTGTGTTGGTTGATTAATCCGTATATTTGTCTTTAATCCGAGTCTGGTTAATAAGGAATATAAAGCATGAATTGGATAAATGATGTTGGAATTGAATTGTTGATATGATTAATATTATAAATGCATATATGTAAGATGCGATTAAAGACAACATGTGAAAGACCATGCGAAATGGTTTATATGATCCTTAAGGGCCGACATGGAACAAAGTGAATCAATAGATTTAATACGAAAATATAATATTAGTATAGCAAAATGGCATTGGTTGAAATTGAGGATCGAATATCACATTGTTATTTGTTTATGTGTATGAAACTAAAATGGGATTGTTTATACACATATTATCATAAGGTGTGGTATTGAATGTTTTAATTGGTTTATTTAAATGAAATGGTATATGAAAATTGGTTTTTGAACAGTAAACATATAAATCAATAGAAATGAAACTTAGCATACATTGATTGAATCCTTATTATAATTATGTTCAGTTTATGACTTGAATTATGAAAGTGACATAGAGCTTTTATCACTCAGTGCATAATTTATTTTATTTCGTGCGCATGTATAGGTAAATCTCGAAGTTTCAAGCTTGATCCAGCATTCAGCCAATAATCCTTGACTCGACAATGTTTGTATAGTCTTATTTTGGTTAAACATATGGCATTATCTAAGTTGAGTCGACTTTTTGTATAATATGTGATCATGTGAACATTTGAAGTTAGAATTGAAATCTTGGAAATGGTCAAATGTTTGGATTGTGTATATGAATTTTCCACAAGGTTAGAAATGCATGAAATGTTGTTATGCTATGGCTAAATGGAGTATGAATATATGTCAATTGTTTCAAATGGATAGTACCATGAATTTAGACTATACGTTGATTGGAAATGATGAAATGGTTGAATTGCAAACGTACTTGTTTAGATATGGTACTATTGTTTAGAATTGAGCTTGCTGAATATGTGTATTTGATTGGAACAATATATCGGAAATGTTGAATTGTTGTTTAGGTAAGTAAAAATTGGTGTCATTTTGGGCCATTTGCAAAAAGACAGTCATGTTGCGACGTCGAACCCTTGTCATCATGACAAGACCTAGTTAGTATGCTACGTTGTGAAGAGGAACCCTCGAAGTCGCGATGTTAACACGTCATTTTGAAATCTTTACAAATTGGTCATAATTTGATCTCGGGTTAGGAAATGAGCTTTCTTAAGCTTGTATAAGACCCGATAATTATTATATAACATATCGTATGCATGCATTACTCGTATTTTAAATGTTTAATGGTTGAAATTAAATATAATTGATTGTAGTTGCTCCGACAATGAATGTGACATCTTGTAGCTCGGACCCAACGATCAGGTCAAATATAAGGTGTTACATATACCGATAGTTTGAGTTTGCTAAAGTAATAATCATCAGTATAAGTACCATCTACAAAAGTTGATTTGCTAATACTTATATTGTAACGACCCAAAATCTGTGGGCATCAGAAAAGTACATTATCGGGCCTTCGTCTTAGTAAACCGAGTCCGTAAATATTTATTAGGAATATTTTTTAGTCTAGTTGTGTGTCTAAATATGCTTTAATTAAGTGAATTTAGCTTCATTTAAAGTAATTAGGTAAAAGGATCAAATTGAATAAAGAGTGAAAGTCTAATTATAGATTAAAAAAAAGTAAAAAGGGATAAAATGGCAATTAAGCCATTTAGCATAAGTTGAGGCGGCAAAATGTTAAAATCTAAGATTTTTTTGTTGGAATATAATTATGTAAATAAATTATTTTAGTTATAAAATTATATTAATTAATTTAAGATAATTATATCATAAGATTTTATATGTATATAGAGTATGATTATGACAAGTGTAAGGTGATAAAATATACATATGTAATGATAATATTTATACAATTGTAATATTTTATTTAAATTAGTAGATATTTATTATTTATTATTATTAAAATTAAGAGAGTTTTATTAATTAAATAATTATAAAATAAGATTTTATGTGATAATTAAATAAAATTATAACAAATGCAGGGTGATAATGTTGGACAAATGTAAAACATGTGTGTACAATTGTTATATATATAATTGCTATTAAATAGATATTTATTAATTAAATATAATATAATATAAATTAAATAAAGTAAAAGAAATAAAGCATAAAATAAATAGAAACAAAACAAAAGAAAAAGGAAAGAAAGCAGAGAAGCATTCGAAACTACATGAAGAAAGAAAAAAAAGAAAAACTAAAGGAAAAACTAGGGTTTTAAGGTTTGAAGTTTTAATAGGTAAGCCAATTAAGCCCTTTTCTTTTAATTTTGATGTTTTAGAAGTTCTAGAATAAAGTTTTGTTGAATTTAAGTAGAAATTTTGAAAGTTAATAGATTTTTGAGTAGGGTTTATGTTGAACAAATAATGGAATTGGGGGTTTATTTGATAGAAATTTTGATTGGAATTGAATAAAGGATTGAATTGTAAACTAAGCTACAAGTTTTGAGTTTTAGGGATTAAATTGAAATAAATTTGAAATTATGAAAATATGATAAAAATTAAATAGTTAAATGTGAGTTTGGCAAGAAATTGAGTAGCAAAAAGGTATGAATTGAGAAAGAAAAATATATAGGTTTAGTTAGGATTAAATTTGAAATTAAAGTAAAAGTTAAATAAAAATTTCAGCATTTAAATTGTGTTATGCTAATAATTGTGGAATTATTTTAATTGTTTGTAGCAAATATCGAGTCTGAAGCGTTGGCCCAAAAAGAAAAAGAAAAGATCATCGAGGATTAAATCCGAAGAAAATTTTGGTTTGTATCACTATAACTCAAGCTTTATAATTAATATGTGTTTAATTTAATATGTATGTGTGGTAAGTATTTTAAGGTAAGTATTTAATGAACTGATAAAATTTGTGATTGGTTATTAAAATTGAGATTGATACTGAACTGAATTATGAGATATTGAATATTGTTTTGAATACCGAATTGAACTGTGAAATTACTGAATATTGTTACATATACTGCATTGAACTGTAAAATTTCTGATAAAACGAATTACTGTATTACTGTGAAAATTGATCGAAATAATAAATTATAATTAATATTGAATCAAAATAGAAATTGTACTGAAAAATGATTTGAATACCCTATTAACTAGTCGGACTAGTCGGATATAGTTGGCATGCCATAGGATATGGAAGAGTACAAGTTTTTGCCAATTTTCAGATCAGGCACTTATGTGCCGCTATTATTACTGTTACCGATTCGACACTTTGTGTGTCGAATACTATTATCGTTACTGTTACAGATTCAATACTTTGTGTGTTGAATACTGTTACTGCTACCATTACTGATTACTGTTTAGGTACTGTGTACAGTTAAGGCACAATGTGCTATACTGGTGCGTTGGTTGGAATCCGTGTATCCGCCGAGTCCAAGTCAAGTTAATAGGGACAAATGAAATAAATTTACTGATAAAATTAAATTTGAATGATATGGCATATGTGAAATGTGAGAATTGAAATAAAGAAATAAGAATAATATATATATATATAATCAAATGATAACATAAAAAGATTGAATTGTTCATTAAGTGATGATAATTGTAATGTAAAAGTATAACTGAGATTTAATGTATTTAATTATAAATTGAATTAAAGTGATACCATTGAGTATATGCATACTCAGCGTACAGTTGTTTCCGTGTGCAGGTTGTAGAAGTCAAGTACTGAACTAGCATCCAAAGCCAGACCCGACTTCAACAAACTTTTGGTGATATATATTATCTTTTGGTAATGTGACATGTACATAGGATGTGTATAAATGTTATTATGTTTTGAATATAAATGATTAAAATGTTAGTATTACCGGTCTAAGAATTATAATGAAAGAAGTTTATCTATTTTAATTTAATTAGTACATTGATAAATTTAAATTGATATTATATTGATTGAGTTTGATCAGAAGGTATTTAGAATAGAAAATGAGTATGTGAAATGAATTGATTGAATTGGTTATGTTTGAAATGGATACGGTTTTAATTACAGGGAGTTTTATGTAAAAATAAGCAGAAATGCTGTCGAAATTTATAAAAAAATAAATTCCAGAGTACTTGAATGAGTCTCGTTTCACTTTTAATACATGTTTTAGACTTTGAAAGTTCATTATAGGGACTTAGTTATTAAATTATACTATGAATATTATTTTATTTGTGAATTATTCATAAGTTATATGATATGTTCGGCAATGCCTCGCCGGGTTAGAGGGTGTTACATATATTGACAGTCATGTGCATCAGTATAGGTTGAAAGTTTCAAAATACATATTGAACATAACGACATTTAGTGACCTTCAGTAAAGGGTCATACAAGGGAAATTCCAATTATTACCCTGAAGCTATAGTAATATTTGAGCCATCAATAAAGACTCATACTAGTGAAATTCCAATTATATCTCTAAACCTATAGTGACATTTGGGTTGTTAGTAAAGGTATACAAATATACTGATAGTTAGAACAGATAATTGGTATAGAATCCAATCTCTAATGTTTTACTTTATTAGAAACTTAATTAAATATACTTTAGTTAAAGAAAAAATATAACCAAAATATAATCGAAACATATCCAAATAAAATCCAATTAAGCCAAATATGTAATCGAAACATAAACTAAATATATGGTTCAACCGTCCATATAAAGTCCAAACATACAGTGTATAAAATTGAAAAAATATGTACCTAAATACTAATCAATGCTTCCTAAAATCCATATATAATACTATAATTCAATAATACCAGATTACACAAATTAAAACAATAGACTTCTTTCGTTTTAGGCTTTCAGTAAACTTGCAATATTCTTTTAAGTTACTTTTTAATTCATAATTTCTTTAATGGTGGAGCATCATTATCACCTTAAATTGTAATACAATATAGAAGAAAGGAACTTACTCCTTCACGAACTAGTGTTGCAAATTGCTATTGGAAGCCTCAATAATTGCTACTAAGGCCTTATCCCGTGTAGAACCCATTCACCGACAAAACATAAAATCTTCCAAGTAAACCATTCAGAGATAATAAAAAAGAGTTATTGATAAACTATGCATCACAAACTACAAGACAAAATAAAAAAAAATAAAGACAAGTTCAAACAGGTTAGAACACAAAACATGAAGTCTCAAACTTAATTTCAATGGCCAACTTTTCAATTGAAATCATTTTAACATGTAAATGATGAATTCCAAAATCTCTCACATCCGAAGTCCAAACTAGTGCAAATCTAAAGCCCACAACAACATATTCCAAATAACACTTTATATATGTAAAATGAGATCTATATCATTATATAAAAGCTATTACCAATAAGTGTTGGGTACATGATAAAACACATTAGACTCCTAAAAAAAGAATGCAAGTTTAAACCTCAGAGATTATATTATTAGAAGGGGTAGTCACAAACCCCGAACATATACTGTAAAACAAACATGGAAAATATCAAAAAAAAATTATATAAAAGCTATCTTCTTGAAGAAGGTTAGCCAGTTTGAAAATTGAAATCATCAAGTTTTGATATTATGGTCAAAAGAGTTATTTTTCCTCATTTTTAATGGTTTTTCCAAATCTACCCAAATATAAATACATAATCATAAAAATTCTAATATTGCCCTTAACAATAATCATAGCGAAAAAAATGTCCTAACACTCGAATTTAATGTAGCACAAAATTCAACAAAATTGATATTTACAAGTTGTACTTACCTTTATCAAAGTTGTTCCCAAATAAATAAGGCCAGATTTGTGTGGATGGACATGAAATTGGGAAGGATACCTAAAAAACCAAGAAATATAAATATCATTAAAATCAATAAATCACAAATTACATAAAATAAGAATAAAAAAAATCTAAGTAAACAGGTGGCAAAATACGGGCAAGTGAGTGGCTAAATTGGGAGTACTGCACGCTTCAGATTCCGGGGCAGTTTTGTTGTACGCTCGAATCTAATGATTATAAAATATTTTAACAAAAGCACTTGGAAAACATTAAAAATTTTAGTATGTACTCTTTTTTAGCATACCGTAGAGTTTTCATAGATTATGAAGCAGATAGGAAAGAAAAGTGTATGTGCAATTTAAAAGAAACGAAAAAATGTTGATTTTTTTCTAAAAAATTATCAATAAGATATGAGAAACCAACGATTTTTACCCACAAATAGAAAGTTTAAAGATACATCACTTACATCAAGATCAAGTATTTCTTCATTTCATTGAATTTGTTCTTTTTATCGTAAGTGTAAATTTTGAGGGAGGATAAATTTCTTTTTCTTTTTTATGAAACTAAATTTAAATTATAAATTAAAACAATATCACCATTATAAAAAGTAAATTTTTTGTCAAAGCACGTATATACTAATGGTTAAAGTAAAACTGTCAGTATACATCATAACTATATTGTTGGATATCATCTGACCGCCACAATAAATTTACTTATATCAATGGATAAAATATGTGTCGGTGTAAGTTTACCTATACTAACGGATTAAACATGTGTCAATGTAGAACTAATTGTGTTGACAAATATTGATCGTCACTAAAACTAAGTGTTGGATATGGTATTCTATTTGTAGTGAATTGTTGGTGTACCTAATGGGTTAGCTGTGGGAGTTGTGGTTGTAGAGAAGTGTTGAAAAGATAGGTGAGTATTCGGTATACTAGTAATATACTTTTTATTATTATTTCACAGTAGTTTTAAAAAATTGACATATATCTCTTTTTTAAAATATCTTTTTAATATTTTACTATACTAACTTATGAAAGTCTAAAAACTTAACTGACAGTATATCAAATAATTTTCCTAAAAGGATATGTGTCTATTTAAGAAACGGAAAATAAAGGAGAAAATTATATTCAAGGTCAGAGTATAGATATTCGAGTCGAGGATGGTATTCAAATAAAGCACTCCCAACAATATCAGCTCTACGATTCAAACTTGACACAAATGCTTGGGGAAGAAGCCCACTTCCACGTTTTCCTACTACTTATTAGTATATAAAGTTTATTTATATGTGATCTAATTTATTTTATGGTCTAATTTTAAATTTTTAAATTTTATGTATTTATATATATATATTATAATTTTCATGTTTTTAATTTATTATATTTTATTATTATTTTGGAAAACTCTTATATTTTTATAATTTTTAATTTTTTAAAATTACGATTAAAGTGACACAATATGAGACTTTGAGGGTTAAACTTTTTAAAATCAATGCCAATTTGACACAATAGGTAAACATTAAAAGCAATAGTTAAAAGAAATGGACAAAAAAAGACAAAATTGAATAATTAAGTGATAATTTTTAATTTTTCATAGTTAGATGACTAAGAATGAGTACCGATGTAATTTACCCTAAATTATAATCCTAACAAATATCTCTTTCTTGAGTTTGATTGATTTTTTTTTTTATCTTTTAAATTTTTTTGAATTTTCATCTAATCCATTTCTCCTTAGCAGCTAAAATAGTAAGATAAAATTGAATAATAAAGACCAATATAAAGTCAAACCGTCATATATATTTTTTTCAATGCTATTTTAATTTAATCTTCTCAATTAAAAAATCCGATTGTTTGACCTAATCTAATCCAATCTTCAATAAATTTCTTTAAATGAATTAATTTCATAATTAAACTTACATACTTCTAAAATATCAATGCCATTGAAACCCAAAAATTTTATTTCTAACATTGACCCTTGGAGAATCACTTGAAAAACAAATCTCATAAACAACAGCAATAATTAGATTTCATTTTAAAGCAAAGAAACAAATCACCAATAATTAAACCAGTCAGACATCATGTTAAGCAACAAAAAGCTATATCAATCAATTTAAAGATTTTGGCTTTCCACGAACAGTCTTTTCCTTGAGATGTGAATTTTGAGTTTTGTAGGTTCCATTTGCAATTTGTATATGTATGTGAATTAATTTCAGTGGAGGTAGTTCATATAAACTCAATTATTCAATAGATTCTTATTTTGAGAGCAACTTTGATTTTGATGACATGGTTCCAACTCAATGATGTTAACATTGCTCCCACACACAAAACATCTAGAGTCCAAAGTTGAATAAAAATGCAAAGCTCCCCTACATATACCATGGGATCTGAAAGCACAAAAACATGTCATACAGCTCTACTGATATGATACCTTTAATATCACCTCTCTTTCCTCTTGAATTTTGCTACAATATGAACAGCTACCATATATATGGAAAAACCAAACATGTAAAACGTTCAATGGTAAACCAAATACATAGGTTTCTGCTTAACATCTGGTCTCACCTGCTGTCTGCTAAATTTGAGGGACAGGAAGCTGGTTCAAGGAGTGTTGTCTGTTTTTTTCTCGGTAGGATTGAAATGTGTTAAGGTTGAGAGGCATGGGAAAACTATAAGAATTGATACTCTTTTTTAAGTTTTATGTTGCTATATGTGAGGGAATAATGTCCTTAGCCATGTTTCATGTTGTTTTAAAAAGGTCAAATTCTACTATTAGAACTTTTATTTTGTATAAGTTGTGAATTTAATACTTGTAGTTTAATTTAATAAATTCTAGTCCAATTGAATATATATGGTTAAATTTTATTATTAGTCCTCTATTACACGTAAAGTTAAAAATTTAATCTATGTTATCCAATTGGATCATTTTAGTCGCTATATTTTTCATATTTCAAAATTTCAATTTTAATGCAAATGACACTTGTTAAATCTATTAATTGATTTTTATGAGTAATATGTAAAAATAACAAACCAACATGACATTATGCATAATAACATAACGTAACTTAATAAAGTTAGCTACTATTTGGTTACAAGACTTGAAAATGACCAAAATAAAATATTAATATTGAATCCATAACATATGCGACTAAAAGTAGAATTTAACCTTTTAAAATATAGTTGGCCAAAAGCAACTTAAATCATATAAAGTTTGAGTGGAGAAATATATCAAATGGTTCTAACAGTTGAAAGTTTTTACTAAACAATGTTTAAAAATAATGAATATTTTATTAACTTAACATTAAAAACAAAAATTAATTTAATGAGTTATCAAAAGTAGATATATAGCATTGAATCATAGAAAGCTTGAATGATGGTACCAAAGATTAGTGCAATACTTTGACGTCATTAGCTTAATGAAGGGACATTGAATGCAAGCATTTTCATCAACCAACCAAATGTACTATACCTATCCATATCATTTGTACCCTGCAGATTTTACCATTTGTTAAGTATACTTCTCAATCCAGTACAATACTCAACGCTCAAATTAAATTCCTATATAACACTGCATTAGATATGGTAGGTCCAAGCCCCCCACCATATAACACTGCAATTTCACATCCATGCACCATAACTGTGAATCACATGCATTCATTTCTGCAACTTTAATGATCTGCTATATGCTTTCCATATATATACAGTACTGCATACACAACATTCAACTACATCTGACAAAAGCACAAGTTCAATGAATAAAAACTATTCAGTATGAGTTTCCTTCATTGAATATAAATGGTATCATAGAGAATAATCAAATGAAGAATAAAAAACTTCATAATAAATGACAGTGTCAAGAAATCCCTCTTTTTTTTTCTTTTTTTTCTTCTTTTTTGTTTTCTATACTGCACAGCAAATAGCACTTGCTTATTCTGTAAATCATCTTTCACAATCTTAATCATGTGTTTGTATAATCATAATGAGACATAAACATGAAAATTTTTAAAATCTCACCCTATAGTTCTCACTTGCAATTGTACCTCAATCGAGTAATTACAAGTCCCTATGTTCGCCTTACGGCTCCATAGGAGTTGTCACCATTGGTTTGTTTTTTTTTCTTGCTTCTTTCTGTTCAAAATATATGGTATTCCTCTTTCCATGGTGGAGCTTTACGATGATTAGGTAACTTGCACAGAAGGAGTTTGAATACCAAGACATAAACTAGGGTTTAATGGAGAAATTGTTCTCACATTGCTTGCTTCTTAAAGAAAGGTTTCTGACAAATAAGGAGCCGCTCATCGCTGTTACTTTCAATTTCTATGATTCTGGCATCCCACTTCAACCGTGTCGTTAGAGCTCTGGCTGATTCAACAAGAGGAGCGGCGTCACGGATTAGTATCCAACCCTGCACCATCACATGCATCACATATTAGAACATAGCAGTAGCTGACAAAAAGATAGGAACCATTTGAAAGGTCCAGTCATTTGATAGAATGGGTTTAGAAACAGTAAGGTAACCATAAAAGGAGCTAAAGTAGGCCTGGATTGATAATTGATAGCTTAGTTGTAGTACCTCAGGACGAAGCAACCGATCTATCTCAGTGAATAGATCAAGCATGGTGCATCTCCGATGTTGACTAGTCTCAAGGGATAGAAGTCCATCTGCGTGGACCATGTCATAAGTTCTAGGATATGTTGGAAATGCTTCACACCTGAAAGTGATACAGATGGATCATAAGACATGAAAACATGAAAAGTGAAACGTGTATGTTGCTGGAAAATGATTCAATGGTAAAGCATATCACATTTTTAAAAGTAAGAGCAGTTAATCAACTGTGAAATAGAAGTAACACTATGTCCTAACTTCATTCATGTTTCATTGACACCAAACCATAAACAGAATAGACATCCTCAAATAGAGTTGCTCAATTTAAGTCTTATGAGTAATGCAGGATGCATACAATTACGATAAGGGTATATTACGACAATAGAACAAAACCTTAAAAAGTTTAGCTAGGAAGAGACATACCAATCATGTAATACACCAACATAGCCCCTGTCAAGAATGAGGGGAAGGTAGTTAGGTCCACTTGTTGGGACTACATTCATAACCCAGACAGACTTCCCTCCTTCCAGTAATGCAGCATTTAAACCACCATAACGAGCATTCATATCTAAAACATTTCTGAGCATGTTATGAGGTGGAGAAGGATCCTCGTCACCAGGTCTCTTTGGATGATCCGAGAATATTAGGGGTGACAGGAGTGACCAGTAATTACGAACAGCTGTTCTAGAGTTTGCGGTATCCTCATTGAGTTCTTCGGAGTGTAATCCTACCAAAATATAAGCAAACAGATAAATAAAAAAAATTAACAGACCGAAATTTCTTATATTGGTGCCTAGCATGCAAAGAGCATCAAATTACCATAAAGAGCAAGTTCATTCTTGTTCAAGTTAGACCTAGAAGGCCAGGTGGGTCTCTCCTCAATAGGAAGCCATCGGCGGCTATGAGTACCACCTATACAGTTCTGCAGAGGTCGATAGTATGGAGATTCAACGTCTTGTCCTTTGCTACAGATAGGAGGACCAGAACCAGGCTTCCTGGACACAAATAGTTAGGTTATTAGGATTGTTCCAATAATTCATTTGGTCAAAATACATTCACTTTTGAAGCAAAAGAATGTAAATCAAAAGAAAATTGCCTTACCTGGAATTGTAACAATTTTTTTTACTGGTCTTTTTCCACAACACAGTTTCCTCTTGTTGTGACATCAACTCCCAGCAGAGATTTTCTGCAAAATCACGGACAAAGTTCCACCTTTTCTGCTTCTCTTTGTTACGAAGAAAACTCTGAACATTGGTAAGAGGTGAAGTCCATACAAAGTATCCACCAGGCTTTAGAACTCTATCAACTTCAATCAAGAAAATACCATCTGTAGCACACATTTAGCATAAAATGTTAACTACCAAAGGCTCAAATACAAAAACATCGGCAGAAGTAGCACATAGAAGTGAAAATATGGTCACAGATCAAAACTAAGAAAACACAAGTTGATAAAGGTGAGGCAAATTTGTAGAACCTTTCATTTCAGCTAGGGGTTATCATATATAGAACAATGAACATGCTTGGGTAGGGGGAGAGGGATGAAAAGATGGGGAAAGAAGCAGCATATTCTATATAAGCAAGTTTTAAACAGTTAACTGATACCTTTTTCATCCCAGTCAATACCGCAGCGTGCACAATGCAGCATATCAAATGAAAGAGATGGATATGGCAATTGTTTTGCATTGAAAGAACCGATCATTGCAGGAAGGCCCCTTTCTAGAGTGAGTTGGACTTGACTGCCTGATGACTCATAATTTGCAATGCACATGGTTAAGAGCTGTTTGGAAAAAAGATGTGCTCCAAAGCTTCCATAACCACATCCTATATCCAAGATGGTTCTGACCTGCAACAGTAGCTTTAAACTCAGACAGCGCAAGGGGACTAGAAACACTAACTATTATTATTTTTAATGCAGAAGAAACTAATGAAATGATGGCACTGCAAAATAACAGTCTTCTTCATAGTAGACACTAGGAAGGTTTTAAGCTAATTTAGCCAACATTACCAAGATTGCAATGTGCAAACCAAGGGTGGCAATTAAATGTATCATAAACAAGTTACTCGTACTTGGCCCAAAAAAATAATAAAAAATTGTCCATGCTGTCAAGTGTCAAGTGATAAAGGAAATAACAACTATAACCTTACTAGAATAAGATACACAGAGTAAAAAAGAATCCATGAACAATGGAACAGTGTACAAGTATGATTCGAGGTAGGAAAAGTCCCACTTACCCCAGCTTGTATGAAGTTAGATTCATTTCTCAATCCAATCATTTCAGCAATCTGATGGGAATAGTCTTCCACACCATCAAACATAAGTGATGCTGATCGGAATGAAATCTGCTCTTCCTCCAGCATCATCATTCTGCAATTGTGTAAATCGAGGAGTTAAAGAAATACATTTCCATAAGAAATAAATCAAGGAGTGTGGAAATGAAGGCAGTCGGACAAGAAAGTAGACTTACAAAAGAAACGTCCACTTACCTCTTGGTTAAACTGCCAGAGGTGAACACCTCTTGACCAGTAATTTTGACATTTGCAACCCAAATGACATCTCTCCCAGTTGGCCATCTAAGTGGAATTTTATAGTTCACGGGTGGAAGAACTAAACAACTTTGCCTTGAGCCTTGTCCACATTGCCGATCATACTCGCTACTGTCAGAATAACCCAAAGCAAGATTCTCCGAAATGTTAAAGCAAGGAATATGATTCTCAGACTCCTCGGGACAAAAGTCGATTTCTTTCATCCTTGAAGCACCAAGTGAAAGTTCCCCTATATCCCACAAATCCAAAACAAGCTGCTCTTGAAGTCGCCTATAACCATGAAATATATGACCCCTAGACAATGTCGAAATGGAGAGTGTCCACCAAAACGATCCAGTGAGAGCAAGAATCACAATCACAACTAAACTTAACTTCAAAAACAGCACTGTTAACTTATGCCGGCTTCTCGGACTCCCAACGCTGAAGGGATCAGATGCAAAACCATTCTCAGTGACACCATATTTGGAAGGAGAATTATCCGGACAAAGTAAACGAAAAGGAAACCTGAGAGATAAATAGCTCTGATCAGAAGCACGATTTCTATCCAAATCTTCCTTTTCCGTTTTATCTTTCACTTCAGAATCCCAAAAATCATTGCTGTTACTCAAGTTCCGCAGTCCGGATACACCTCGATGCAGAGGCAGATGCCGGGACATCGTTCAAACCTGGAAATCCCCAACAGTTAGCCACAGGAAAATAAATATGCAAACATAACTCAGAGGAGCTGTTAAAGTTGAAACAAGTAAATATATATTCTACTCAAATCACTCTTATGAAACAAGCCAAGCTAGTAATACTACTTTCTAAAATGTTAAATCTTAATAAGGATAACCTTGAAATGGTTTAACTTAAGTAAAGAAACTCTGCACTGAAACAAGAACAAATGACATATTTTCCCCAATTTTAAGATACTAGATTCATAAACCTTGCTGAAAAATGAACCTCTTACAAAAGCAAATTTTAAACAGTGAAAGGAAAAAAAAATGAAGAAGTGGCTTTTTTTTTTTTTGAACGATTCCAAAGACTGAAACAGCAAAAGGGGGGAAAATTAGAAAAGGGAGAAATGTAAGATTCGAAGGAAATAAAGGAAAGTGAAGTAGATACATTTCCATACAATAAACTTTGAGTGAGTTCCGCCACCTGAAAGCATTAAAGAGTAAGCTCATTTGCATTCAAAAATCATTAATTTCCCATTAAAATTCACTTCTCTTAGCTGCCCAATACGAAGAATTTAATGAAAGCCCAGATTAAAATGAAGAAAACCCATTTTGGATCAATAATTAGAAAATCGAAATGGTATCCAATCTAACAAATCCAAAAACAGTAAGAAACTTTTTTTTACAGAAGCAAAAACAGTACCTTGTTTGTAGGAGCAGAGCTGCAAATAGAAAGATAGCGCAAAACCAGCTTAAAATAAGCGAGATTTCATCAAATTATGATCTAATAAGAAGCACTTTCCATTAGTTTTAAACTTAAAAAAAAAACTCTCTTTTTATTTGCTCTTGATAATGGCGAGCTCTCTTTGATATACTGTAAAGAGTGTGTAGGCGGTTTTTGTATCGACCCAATCACGACACTGCTCGTGAAAAAGCTGAAAAAAAAGAAAAAGAAAACTAATCAAATGAAAAATGGTATGAATTAGATACATGCAAAAAGCTATTAATAAATGATGATAAACAAGTTGCTTTTTTTTTTTTCTTTTTAATCTTCAGACACTATTTTTTTTTTCTCTATGATAAACGCGCTAAACAGCCATCAGTAGTGTTCGATTCCAACTGTAACTTTCAATTTATTTTATTTTAATATATATTTTATTAATCAAATCTCAAATCACTAATAATTTATTTGATTACTTAAGACTTTAGAGTGAAGAATTGAATAAATATATAATCTTGAAAAAAAAAGTTGTCTGTAAAAGAAATTCTCCCCAGATTACTTTTGCAGTAAAACTTGTTTTAGAATTAGTAAATTCAATTCGTAATATTGAGACTTTTATAATACTTTTATCGATTTAGTGGGTGTAGAAATTAGTTACATGCATAAGAGTGTAAAATTTAAGTTAGAGAAAGTGAATAAATCAACAGCTGACTTTGTCAATACTGTATGAACATAGATCTCATAAGATGATGTTGTTTAGACCTAATAAAAATTGGAAGACTTTGAGCTTTTGTTTTTATTAAAACATGGTATTCTACTTGTGCTGAAAAGGCTACACTCTGGCATTTGGCAACCCCTTCCTTTGTCTTTTTTTTATACCTCATAATGATAATCTACTTAGAATTCAAATTGACTTTACATCACGGTTTTAGGCATTGTTTACCCTTGTTTTTAACATTAATTTAATTTCTTTTTTAGCATTAATTATATATATAATTAAAAAGCGACGAATTTGAAATACAATATTAGAATGTAGTAGTGCTATGTTGATTGAATTCATTTGAAACGGTTGGATAGTAGTGAGTAATGTTGATAAATTAAAGGCATTCATAGGTGGTATTTGAAATCTTGCAAAGTTAAGTCCAAACATATTCAGAGGGAAGCCAACAGAGTTGTATATTGCATCGCAAAGATAGATGGTGATGTAATTAACCAATTGATTCATATACAAGAATTTTTGGAGGATGATTTTTAACAATCGTTACTCGTTATAGATAGAGTAAAAAATACAATACCTTTATATATTTATCAAAAAATAAAATAAAATACAAAATTTAACTTTTGTTATTGTCTGCAGGTAAAAAACACAATACCTTTTTTTATGTCAAATGATGTATAGGTTTAGTGTAATGGAGCAAAACCTAGATTTTATGAGTCTCTCTCAACTTAGAAATAGAAGAATAATGTATTTTAATATACACGAATTAATATCCTCTTATATTAACAATAATTTCTATACTAATTGAGTTAAAGATTTAATGTGCGCGTATATTTCTTTTGACTTTTAAACTTTAGACAAGTTTCCATGTTCCAAACACAGACAACCCCACCAGGCATCATCCAAGCACTCATTATTCTAAGATTTCTGGTTTAAGACGAATGATTTCTCATAAATAAAAACTATACATAAAAAGGACTGAAATACAAAAGTTTGAATATAGGATAGAAAACCAAAATTTTATGGGTTGAACTATGTCTTGCTCTGAATCAATAATGTAAAAACTTTTGTATTTATTACATAATATCGATAATTATTAATATACTCACATCACATTGGATAATGTGACAGGACGAATAGACATATGCATTGGATCAAGATCCAAATTCATGAAATTTGATTCAAATAATGTATCCCCAAAAAATGTCATACCACATTTACTCATATTATTTATTTGGAGAATTTCTGGTTGTAATAATAAAACATCACTTCACATGCAACCATAGTAGATTTTTGAGAAAAACAATATTTATTTTTTTTCAAAGTGAAAAAAAAAAAAAAGTAGGGAACAAAATGCGGGGCCCAGTGTAACGCGTTCCTCTGTCGGTGAGAAAATCAGTGACGTGTCAAATAAGGAGGCGCCGTCTAAAAGGATACAATAAGAATGGGATGCAGAGGATTGGAGCTATTTATTTAATGTTGTGAGTTGGTTTTGTTTGGTAGTGCGGTAATGGCGTAAACACGGAAATTGAAAATTTTGGACTTCGTAAAGTGATTCACGGGTTTCTTTCGTTTCATTTTATCAAATTACACCATTTTAGTACATAATAATAATAATAATAATAATAATAATAATTCACTAGGATTTATTTTTGAATGTTTCTGTTTGGAATTTTTTTGGAGATTGAATCATATTAATGTTAAGAAAGATAATGTATCTGTAATTTTTGTTAAATATTTGAATCTGAATTTGTGATTATAATTTAAATTTGTGTATTATATGTAGACCGATCATAAGTCGGATGATTATTTACTCAGGTCAAAATGTCAATTTGAAAAGTAAAAGTATTTAAAAAAAATATAAATTCGGAAAATAGGTTGGAACAAAAAAATAAGGCTCATTTTCTAAACGGGTCAAGTCTCGAGTAATTTTTTTCTCAAGCTTAGCTCGACCCGAATCCGCTGTTTTACTATTATTTTATTGTTATTATTTGGATATTGTATAACTATTATTTAATTTTTAATTTTGTTATTATTTTAGAAGCTTCTTCTTGCAAAGTTGTAATTATTTTATTGTTATTCAAATATATAGACTTTTTTTAATGTATTTTCAATTTTTTGAGAAACATTTATTTTAATGTTTTTAGTGTATGTGATGTATTATATTTTTAAATTTTTTATATAAAAATATAATCTAAAAGAATTTAATACGGCGGAGCCAAGTCGAGCTCGGTTTAACATTTTTAATTTGAGTTGAGCTTAGACATAATTTTAGGCCTATTTTTCAAGTGAGGTCAAGTTTAGCTTAAAAAATAAACCTAAAATTTTGTATCGACTTAATCCAATCCATAATCAAATCTAATTATATGCATTAAATTTTATTATTATTAACAAAATATAATTTAATTTAATTAACTATCTATCGAATACAATAATCAATTAAATAATTTCGTTTAGTGAGTATAAAAATATTTTTTAAGAACTAGAAGTTTAAAAAGTAAAGAAAATAATGGATTTAAATATATAAATATGTTCAGATAATGGATATTCATATAATGAATTAATTTGGAGTAGGATTATTAGAACCGAATTGGATTAGTCTGTCGAATTTAGAATGAATGATTCAACCAGTACAAAATTAGTTAAAAATCAATTGAAACGAGTAAAAAGCAGTTAAAATATAGTTTGAATTAAATTTAATCTATTTTATTATAATTTTTATATTTGTATTATAATTTATTTATTTTTAAATTTTATGAAAATTGGTTTGATGGATTAGATTGTGTCCCTAGTTCTTACCACATTGGTTCGGGGTTTCCATTGTCCGCTTTTGGACGCGTGCAGTAAATAGAACTAAAACGAGTCTTGTTTGTGCCTACATCTACATGTTAATGGATTAGGTATTTTCTTTTCTTTTTTTTTAGCAGGAGTGTCCTATATTTTAATATAAAATAAAATTTGACTGTTACATTATATTTTATGAATAAAATTTTTATTGATAGTTTAATATCTTCATATAATTCATTTAAAATCCTTGAATTTTGATGAAAATATGATACGTTTTATATATTCAACCTATGAATAAGAATAATATATATTTTATTTATTTTATTTTTCTTCTCAATTATATAAATAAAGAAAATAAAATAGTAATCCTTTCTATTTGATTTTTTAATATTAATTTTATTATAAATTTTATCATATATTTTTGATATAATGTCTAAAATTATCTATAGCTTCTTCCAACAAGTTAAATAAGAGGATAATGCGTTTGAACGTATTCAAAACCACATTCTCCTACACTAACAACAATACTAATATTAATCGAACTAAAATTCAATCGACTATTATTTAATTTTTTTTAATTATAATCACAATATTCCTTTTCCTTCAACTAAGAAAAATATACTACTAATTCCTAATAATGGCAAGACTTGTGAGTTACCCTTGGAATCAATATGTTTTAATTTATTATTTAATAAATGTACTATTAGTACTTCGACTCACCCTCTACTTTTTTTTATTATTATAAATTCAAAAAAACTTAACCATTTTAAAAATTAAATAAATATATTAAACTTTAGAACCAGATAAACAAATTTCCAAAAATAATTAGTAACTATCGAATACCTTAGATCTAAGTCAGTTTAATGGCTAATGTCAAAGATCGAAGAAAAAAGTTGTTTGAATTTTGATTCATCAATTTGTAACGTTTGGATTTTTTCATAAAAAAATTGAGTTATAAAAGAAAAATAAAAAAAAACTTTCGATTGGTGTAAGTAATGTGAACAAAAAGGCATATAGCATAAATTTTTTGAATTATTTAATGACCAAATTGTAACTTTTTAATTAAATAACTAAAATAAAAATTTACTGATAATTTAATAACTAATGATATATTTTACCCTAATCATTTTGTACAGTTTAAATGGTAAATTTATTATAGACATCGTTTAATTTTTATGAAATCAAAAGTTAATACTTTATCTCTCCAAAATTTATTATTTATTTCTGACCACTTAAAATAATTTTTTGACTTCATCCGTAAAACTAACATCATTTTCGAAATTTGAGATATAAAAGGAGACAATAGCTGTTTTAGGATTTTTGTTTGTAAGCTCGAAGCTTCAACCAACCCAACCTAATTTTATTTTTTTCAAAATTTCGTCTTGTTTAATTTGTTTCTTACTAAAAAAACAAACATGTCCTATTTAAAGGAGAAAAATATTCAAACCCTAGTTGTTATTTCTATATTAATATGCCAATTTTATTGGTATAATTGAGAGAAAAAATCTTTTCAAAATTGAAAAGAATAATCAATCCTTGATATAAAATACCAATTTATCATAATAAGAATATTTAACCTCCAAAATCATTGATAATTGTTTTATCTGCTTTAATTAGAAGTATAATAAAATCAGACCAAACTCTAAATTCAGGGTTAACATGTCATATGATATGTTTTTTCACACATCAAAGCCAAGTATGTCCCTTTCTTTCTTTTTTTTTTCTTTAGTGAATTATAACAATTTGATTATGTCAATCCGATAATGAAACTTCAACAGGAACCAAAAAATTGTTCTTCACGAGATTCACATAAACATATTAAAATTTTAAAAAATTATCAAAATTTAAATAATAAAAAAGGTTATCCGTACAAATTTGTTAACAGTTTTTAAAAAATAAAAGAAAAAATTACGTGTAACTTATATAAAATATGTAATAAAAAGGTTTTATATATTTAAAATGATGCCCCCACAAGATCTCATACATAAAAAAAGGGTCAGACTTTATCACCGTACTTTAAAAAAAATATAAATTCTGCATTTGGATTGCAATGATATTCTGATTTTGCCTCTGCCTGTTCTAAGCTTATAAAAGCTGCCATTTGTGGGGTTTGTTTAGCTCCTCTGCCTGCATTTCATTTCGGTTAAAATACTCTATAAGTCCTTGTATTTCTTTTCTAAATTTATAATTTAGTCTATTTACTTTTCAATTTTTAAAATTCAGATCTAATATTTAATACTGTTAAATTTAGGTTCATTACAAAACAATTTTCTTGTTACATTGCTACCTACAATTGATTTTTTTTTATTTTAAAATGTTACACCAACC
This sequence comes from Gossypium arboreum, assembly GCF_025698485.1. Classification (NCBI taxonomy): domain Eukaryota; kingdom Viridiplantae; phylum Streptophyta; class Magnoliopsida; order Malvales; family Malvaceae; genus Gossypium; species Gossypium arboreum. The sequence continues at coordinate 138,783,768 of NC_069075.1, forward strand.
AATTTTTTAAAAAACAGTATTAACAATTGGACTTAAATTTTAAAATTTGAAAAATAAAGAGATTAAATTTATAAAAGCAAAAAGTGTAGAGACTAAATTTCAAATTTATGAAAAGTGTAGAGACCTATGAAATATTTTAACCTTTTTATTATCCCCCCTTTTTTACATCTCTAAACAATAGCTATACTAAAATAATAATGTCAAATTTTACACAAGGTCCCTAATGGATTTAGTGTTTTTAATATAAATTGATTATTTTAATTTTCGAAATATATATTCTCAATTTTGGACCAACTTTTTTTATTAATTCCGTCAAAAAAAATTAGATGTGAATTACTTTCTCAAATATACGAAAATGAAACCAAGTCAAAACTTTACTATAATTCTCATAAAATTTTAGGTATGCAACTTTAATATATCATAATATAACGTTAATAGGCACAACTAATCTACAGAAATTTTAAAGAGCAAGTGCATATATAAATACACTAATTCAAAGGCTAAATCACATTCCACCATACCTTACCTAAGTGGATTTTGATCCTCATTTGACTTTGAATGTTATTTATATAATTAATTAATTATATATTAATTTGATTAGTATGGTTATTGTTGTTATTGTAAAAAACGTGATTAGAATATACTAAAATTTATTATTTTTATTTATAAATTAAAAAGAACTAATATGTCGGACCTAAAATTGTTCATTGTATATTATTATTTTTACCATTATTATAAAATATAATTCCAGGAAAGGTTTCCTTTTCAAAACGATTTATATACGTTTCCCAATGAAAACGACGTCGGTGATCCTTCTTCTCATATTATTTTGAACCCTTTGAAAAACCCCCTTTAGTTTGCCGTAATTACAGCCTAAAATAAGTGAGATTAGGAGAAATCATCAGGTGGAATCAGGAATACCGTTGTCCCATGTAGGATCTAATTCTATAAAATGGCCAGCGAATCTTTACAAAGTCTACCACTCTAATAGTCTGTACGTACATCATTAATTCAAGCCCTTTACTTTACACGTATAAAGTGAAAATAGTCGCTAAGCAGAATCTTTTTCACATTAATCAATGCTATTTTTTATTAAAATTTTGTTTATTATGAATGAAAAAAAAAAAGGGTTGACGGTATATAATTTTCAACGTTCAAAGTTTATTTCAAGATAAAAAAATCAAATATCTCACATGGCTTAAATGGTTATATCCATGAGCAGTACGAGTAAATTTCCATAAATGGTATGCGTAAACTATTGGAGAAACTTTTTGTAGGAGCTTTTTGTCTCACAGCCTACTTAACAAGTAAATTCACTTATTAACCACCACATCAAAAACTTAGCTACTATGTCCTATCTATCAAAGATGACCTAAGACACATAATAACGTCATTCTACCTAAGCTTATAATAGTAGATTACTTATTTCTGATTCACTAATAATAATTCGACACGTGACACCTCAAGAAAAGAGACAACATGTACATAAAGCTCAAGGCCTAAAGTTGAAGGCAAGCAACTTATCTCTCCTCTCGTACTATCTCACATTCTAGCTCCAACTTTCTCGTTCTTATCTTTTATTCTGATCTCCTTACTAAATTGACTATTTGTCATGTTCAAAATAGGGTGAACCATCCATCTCTATCACCCAAGGGCCGTAACCCCTTAAAATTGAAAAAAAAAATGAGGTTTTAAATTAGTATATAGTAAAAATTGATTTAATTTTTTTAAATTATAAAGATATAACCTATTAAAATAATAAAATTACATTTTAACTCTCATTAAATTAACAACTTAATCCCGACCCCAAAAATGGATAGATATAATTTTATTACTTAATTTTAAAATTTATCTAATAAATCTTAAACAGTATTTAAAATGGATAAATATAAATTATTTTTGAAAAATAAAACCAAAATAAATAGAACTGAGGGGCTAAGAAACCTCCATATAATGCAAGTTTAAAGGCAATTACAATAATGGAAAAGTCACCGCCTAATCCTTTATTTCAACACCTACGTTGCCTTCCCTCAAAATATAACACCTACGTTGGCTATTCATTGAGTGCGTGCCATGCTTCTTCACTGTATGAAATTGATACGAGAGTGTGAAGAATACGTATCATATATTTCCATAGATTTGTATGTATACGCCGACAGTGGGCGTTTGGACATTTCCTCTTTTTCCAAAAGAAAAGAAATTAGTAAAGCTTATGGGGACTAAAATCTACCATTGATGGCAGTGCAAACCCATGATATTCGTCGGTGCCGCAAAAACCCACATCACATGCTGTCTGCCCCTTCCTTACCCTATGTTTACTCGAAATTTGTCTATGGGACTTACTATAGTGGATCAAAATATTAAATGAATTTAAGAAACAAAAAATTATACAATTTGTATTATAAGTCAGGTTTTACTTAATATAATGTAAATATTTAAAATATATTAAATTATTTATGTTTAAAAGATTAATAAAAAAGTCGATTGAGTTTTAATTAAATTGATATGGACATTAATACAGGAGAATATGAGTTCGAGTGTGTTGAAGCGTTTATCCTCCAATTTATAGATTAGAGACGAACTATTAGTAATCCTAAGTATTGTGTAGAAAAAAAACAGATATAAGTTATACGAATTTAGTTTATTCATCTGCCAAACAAACGGATTTTTCCCACCTGATAATAAAAACAAACGATTTACAAATGAGAATAAAAATAAAAAACAATCAAATAAAATACAAACCCTAGGACTTAAAAGAAAACATCAAAAGAAAAATATAGATTCCAATCGCACTTGAGCTTTCCTTGTTTAAAAACCAGAATACCAAGAGACTGAAAAACTCCAAAACTCACCTCTGTCAACGTCCGTTGCTAGTTGCAAACAATTGCATAAGCATCTGGTAGTAAACAAGTTAATGGTAAGCATATTGACTATTGAGATCCATTCCAATCCTCTGTCTTTCGCCACCATCACCTTCAAGTCCGACCCATCCACCACATGACCTCCGCGAATACTTTTCACCAATTTTCTTTTATAAGAAGATAACGATTGATGTCCCTTTCGCTGACTAGCATTCTGATAAAGGGAAGATCTATGCACATCCGGCCGTTGCTTGAACTACCCCTCGTACAAACTGACATTTTCACATTGATACATAGAAAGCTATATTAATATTCAATTCAATTAGAATATTCTCATTTATTTTTAAAATAAAACTCTTCAAAATATATTTATTATATAAATTTTTTACGTATACCATATTTTAATATTCATTTATACAAATATGCATTCAAGATTTTTCTCGAAAGAGGAAAAAAAGAGCCAAAAGACATTTTATCCATGAAATACAAGAACATGTGCAGTTATTAATAATTTAGTTAGCATAAGAATAGACAAAGGAAGATGGCGTGGACCCAAGGGGTGAGCTGGTGCAGCCACATGGCTTTTTTTTTGCTAACCTCACTCTTAAAACAAATTTCGAAGTGATGACTTAACGTTTACTCAAAAGGCTAAATCTAGCTCAAAATTATGCTCTGCTTAAATTTTAAGATATTTTAATTAAAATTTCAAAATTGTCAATCCACAATTAAAATAAGTGATCAAACTTAAAAAACATGTACACTTATTGCATTGATAATTTGTACACAATTAAAATAAGTGATTAAACTTGAAAGAATAGATAGTGTCATTATGTATACCTATTACATTGATATCTTAGATCTAACATGTTAAATAATGTCATTAACATTTAAGAAGGTTATTTTTTTTATAACACGACATATCTAAGTTGTTCATATAATAAGTACACATATGTTTACAATTTGAACCATACATTTTAAACATGCTCCGTGTTATATTTGAGATGTCATTTAACACCCATTTAAGCTAATAGTAGGTTGATGAAAAGATATGATTGATACAACATTGACCTTCTAAGGACTCACTTAAAGCATTTCAAAATTTAAGGACTCATTTAGAACATGTAACTGTATTTAAAACAAGTGATCAAACTCAATCACACATTTATACCTACTACATTGATAGTCTGGATTTAACATATTTAAAAGATAGATAATGTGATTAAAATTTAAGAAAACTATCCGTTTTTTTTTAAATTTAACACAACATATCCAAGTTATTCATACAATAGTTATACGCATATTTACAAGTTGAAATATGCATTTTGAATATGCTTCACATTATGAGGACTTACAAAGAACATTTTGGAATTCAAGGGAAAATTTAAAATCTAGGTCATAGAGGAGGTATAGTAAATTTATTCTAAAGAACTAGATAAGAACATTTATCTTAAACTATAGTTTGCAATGGTACATACATTATTGGAGTGATTGAACTTAGTAACTAATGAGACAAATTTAGGTTGATTTAGTAGCCCCTAAAAGTCTAAATAAACCCATAGTTTTCTCATAATTTGATAGATTCCGGCACCAACCATGGACAAAGTCGACGAAATGGGAGCCCACACTCCACATACTTAGTGGAAAAACAATAGCTATCATTAGGCAAATGACCCGGACCATGATCCATTGTTATGGAACATCAAGTCGAGCTATAAAACTACGTAAAGAAGCAAAATGTCTTCAACCAAATACAAATAAATAATAATTGAGAAAAAAAAAAAAGAAACCATAAGGCCCACTCCACTACCATTATGGTTCATGTTAAGCAGCCTCACTAAACATGTGATGTGTTCTACAAAGTGGGGCGACCCCTTATTCCAACTTTGGGGGTGATTAGGCAAAACGTCATAAATTTCAGTGCCTCATTCCTATTTCTTATATAGCAATGATCTTAAATGTTTTTTTGCATGCATGTGAGGTCTCTTACATCAATTGGTTCCTTGTCACCATACTACACAGACCCTGCAATACCGAAATATCCTATAAACCAGAAGGTTCCAAAATGGGGTGAAAATTTTCAGCATATGATAAGACAAGGAATGAGGCTGTGGTGATTTGAAATCATGAATTAACAATTTACTGCCTGCAGACTGATTATTCAAGCCTCAACAGTTTACTGATGGGATGTTTAAATTCGAATAAGTGAAGTAATAATGGTGGTGAGCAAGCAAGCACCCCTATATGGATATAGTCGTTGAAATAATGGGAGCCGGAGCCTTTCACCACCATAGTCTGAACCTAGTATTCACTAAACTACGGTAGGTTGGTTGAGCTGTAGAGACCAGCATCCTACAGCCTGAGACATGATGGGTTCATTGGATAGTTTTGAAGATAAGGATGATTTCCCACTTTCCAAGATGAGGGAGTACTTTTCATAGCACTGAAGCCTGATTGAAAGTTCTTGAATAAAACTGATAACTATATCAATTAATGGAAATTTTTTAAAGGAATATTATTTGTATAAAGATAAAAATAGATAAATTAATTTATTAGATAAAAGAGTAAATCGATTCTTTATATTAAAAATTTTATCTATTTTTATTGTTAAAAATTAATGTAATTAACAAATAATTAAGCGGTTTACATGGATTTGGTTTAACATGGGGTGGTGGAATTGTTTAACCAACCCCCACTTAAGCTTTTATGCTTATCATTCATTGATTATGATATTTTCCATTATCTTTCTTTTAGAGGACCAACAACTTGCCAAGGCTTTGCACATTTCACACCTTGTTGTCAGTCCCTATCTTGTAAACTCATAAAAGGCAAACAATTTTATGGACTGAGTTCTTCTATTATCATATCCAATTGAAAAGGGGTTTTCAATTGTTGAAATTGACTCAAGTGGTTCTTATCCCCTCTACTAAACTATGCTACTAGTCTTTCTTCACACACTTCTCCTATAGGGTTTACTAAATGGTAATAAGATCATAAATTTAAGGTAAAATGTCAAAATTAATCTTCAATATTTACATTTTTATCAATTTGATTCTTATTTTTTCAAGCTATGTTTGACCATTAGTCTTTCAAAAAGAGTTTAATAGTATTTTTTAACAGAGATCTTAATTAAAACATTAATTTTTTATGATGTTGGCATGACAAATCGCGTAACAATTCATGTGTACTTCATGATGATATGATACTATTTTTCTTATATGACATCTCAACAATTAAATTAAAAACTATAAAAATATTCAAAAACTTCAAAATTCAAAAGAAGTTATAATAAGTTCATAAAAATTCAAAAATTAACATGAAGTACAAATAAATTATCATGCAGACAACTATGCTTAAAAGTTTAATATTTTAGACAATATTTCTGTTAAATCATCTTTTTTTTAAGTTGATAGTCAAATTCGACTTTAAAAAAAAAAGGTTGAGGGTCAAGTTCAACAAAAATAAAGAATAAGGATCAAATTGGAAAAAAATATCTAAACATTGAGGACTAAATTTGGTATTATGTGAAAATTAATTAAAGGAGCCGAGATTTAACCGATCTAAGTAAGTTTCTAATATGGGGGGTTGCACCAAGACTTGGAAATGATCCATGGGGGAGAAACAACAACTAACATTGTGTAATTAACAAAATCATGACCATGAAAGCAACCATCCATTATATTTGCAACAACCAGATCTAACATCATCAATGAGAGATAGGGGGAAGTAAATGAAATACACAAAATGAGGACCACTAGACTTGTGATGTGGTAATTTATTTTCAGAAGAATAAAGCTGGTGTAAATCTCTCAATCCTCATGCCCCAAACTTTGGTTTATTGACTTATTCATGATGATGATAAAAAAGACATTACCCTGATCTCAAATTTGTTTGAAGATCAGATATTATGGCAGCCATATTCCTCACATTGTCCATGTTGTGATACCCCGATTCTCAATAATATTCATGGGACCCTAAGGTTTGAGGGGAAGTGCAAGTACTTAAAAGGCACAGCCCAAGTTAAAAACAACGTTTCCTGTGTATGTTTTGACAGCTTAAGTGATTAAATTGTGATAGATTGCGAAAGGGAAGTGAAAACAAGGCAACAACAAGAAAAGGGGGTTTTGTTAAACAGAATGGATATATGGAAAAGCCATTCAAAAAATGGGCCATAATAAAACCCTAAACTGGTACTGCAGAGTGAGAGGCCAAGTGTTGGTAAGGGTGGATTAGGTTGAGCTGGGGCAGGGTGTGAGTGGAACTTTCGGAAATAGAAGCTGAGGTTTTACTATCACAACAAACAAAAGGGAATGGATTCATTCACATTCACGAGGTAACTAGGATGACTCCAAGTTTGGACATTGACACCGATAGACGAGTTATTGTAGATGGGTGTCTGGTTGATTCCCATTTGGAGTTACAAAACATTGGGGTAAAGACAAAGCTTTGAAAGTTGCAGAATAATAGGCATATGCCATGCATGACGCAAAATAGCGTTAGCCTGACGTGACGCTTGGGGGGTAAAAAAAATGTGGGGTGAGAGAGGCTCGAACTCTCGACCTCAGGATAACTCAGAAGCTATGAGACCTACGCGCTAGCCAACTGCGCCACCACCCCCTGATGTCATCTCTCTTAACTTGTATATATATCATCATAGGCTGTAGTGGCCTGAGCTCAGCCTGACAAAAGTAAAAGACAAGAGGTGCATTTTTTAGGTCAAATCCATCCTTTGAAAAATGAATGTCCTGTAACTTTCCATTTTGTTTTCTTTTATAAAAAGAAAAAATTGAGTGAAGTGCCAGGGTTTTCACATGCTTTGGAATGTGTGAAAAAGGCGAAAAGCACCAGGCTTTCTTACCCATTGGCTGCTCACCCTTACTCAGAGACTTTCTATTTTCCGTAATATTAAAAAAAAAAGTGGTAAGTCATGACATATATATATATGAAAGCTTATTTTGATTTAGAAACCTAAGACATGCTACTTGTTTCTAATATATTAAGATAACTCCATAGGTGAATTAAAGAATTATAATAGTGATATAGGTTTCTGAAAACCAAATATGCTCCTTAAACCCATAAATTTTTAATTGCTAATCCTTAGATAATTTTTGAAAATATTGTTAGTTTTGTACCATAAGTCTAGTACTAATAATATAAGTCCAAGTGTTGAAGCTTTGCCGAGCTTTCAAAATGCCCAAACATAGGCTCAGCCTTAAAAATCCATTAAGCCTTTGTTTGGTCCAAAGACAATAGAGATACAAAACCCACCCAAAGCCTTGAGTCCCTTCAACCCCTAGTTAATTATACCTACCTCAAGAGGAAATTACACATCTTAATTTACTCAAACTACTAGGAATATGTAATAAGTGCTAGCTTGTGTAGAGAATTTTACTTGGGTTTTCTAATACCAATTATGTCTTTACAAAGCTTTGAGAACAATTTAACTTAATTGGCCCATCCTCTTTTGTTTGTTGGGTTTTTAAGGTTTGATTTAAAGTAGGCAAATATTTGGAATTCTTAATTGGTTTTTGCACCCAATTCAATTAGGGTCCAATGGTGTTTGCTGTTATTATTATTTCCTAATTTTAATTGGTTTTTTTATACATAAAAGAGATGGATAAACTACACTCACGGTTACTAAAATTGTTGTTATATCATGTATGGCCTTTTTTGCTTGCATTACCTGCACCAATAGAAAGCTATCATTTCCTTCATTTCTACATTCTAATTTTTTTTTCATGAAATAATTTTGAATGTCACAAATGCAAACAAAAACCTAAACATGTTTCTCCTTTAATCTTCAACACTAATCGTTAGATCATAATGGATCTAAGGTATGTTCTTCTACTCATTGATGGGTACTGATCCATTATATTGATCGTCAAAGCTTCACTTCGAGCTCCCTCGCCAAACTTTTGAAAATAAAAACTTAACAACCCAGTGACTTAAATAAAAACTATCGAATAATTATGTGACTTACTTAAATGAAAACTTATAAATAATTTAACAACCATTTTGTAACTTTTTGAAGTTGAGTGACCAAAATATAAACTTATTGATAGTTTAGTAAACTTGGGTGTAGTTTACCCAAAAGAAATTTAGTAGAATCTTAACAAAGAATAGCAAACATTACTTAGCATAGTGGCTCTATCACTATTATCTTGATGCACAATTGTAATACCCTTTTTGGAGGCCAATCAAGAATTCCCAAATTAGACTCTAGAGTATTGCCCATTTTAGCCAAGAAATCAACACACATTTTAAGGTTCTTCCAAATGTGAGAGAAAATAAGTTGCCAATATTGCCTGTATAATTCACGTAAGGGTCAAAATGACTGTTGTTCATCATACTAATCAGTAGCGCATTATCAAATTTGACTTCAATTTTTTGGAATCCTCTGCCACAAGCTGGGAGTAATTCATCAAGTAAATATCTGACTTCTACTTGAAATATACCAACAAATCTCAGGCATTTAGTGTAACGAGTTATCGAAGTTTCAGATATTGTAGAACTCCATATATTATTGCAAGGTTCGAGTTAATATCCATAGATGCATCCAAATTAAGTTTGATCCAACCATCTTACATTGAGACCGTGAATTGTAATATCATACTAGATAGTCACATTGTGTTATGAAACCCTAACTTATAGACTACACACCCAAGAAAGACACTAAACCATGAAGTCTTTGTTGTTGCATTGGCCTTTATTAACTACAAGCTCATTACAATTTTTCCAAATCATCTAGTTAAGAATAATATAAAAAAAAGCACCATCTTGCTCCATTAATCTCACACTTTCCTGCATTATTGATGTTCCATAACAATCACTATTGTAATGCCAAATAGAACAATGTCTCTAAAATATTCACAGGGACAACAACTTGCCAAATGTCCCTAGAAAAATCGTAGTTCCTTAATACATGAATGCACAATTCTACATCAACACTACAATGACACTGTTCAATATCATTAATGTGCCTTCTAAACCTCTTATTGTTTATCAACAACTGCTCCTAAAAGACAAGCCAGAGAAATTGCCTCACCTTTTAAGGTACTTCACACTTTCAAATTAATTCCTACGTCAAATACCTCTTTCACTAATTAGCTTTCATAACCACCTCATACTTATTCGAAGATGAAAAACCTTCATGTTATGATCAACTCCATTCGAAAGTGCCACCTCTTTCTCGATTGACAATTACAGAATATCATGACTCCCTATTATATACCATCATGAAAGCTATTAATTTCAAGCTTTAGTCCAATAACCTCATCATATGTGTGTTTCCCTCATAGGATATCTATGATCCCTTAAATCCTTTCACCTGATGTAATTAATTTTATCTCATGGTTACCATTGTATCTTCTGTAATGAAAATGATCGTTACTCAAATTAACAATGGTGAAATAATTTATCTTTTAAAAAAGACCCTTGGTGAGATTTCATTTTCATAATCCATGCAATGTAAATGAAATGATATCATTTACTTTTATCAAGCTATGATCCACTATTATGAGTGAAACCATATCGTGTGTAAGTTATATACTTACATACCAACTTTCATCCAACTATCATGTGAGCACAAGTTTTCAATATATAAAGCACATGAATTACGCGCACATGGTTATTCACTTACTCAAGATTTAGATAAGTCTCGCCATAAATGTCACAAGCGAATAAACCCATAAGCAAATCTAAGATAATTTCAACTTGGGACTTATCCAATGTATTGCTAGTACAGACAATCACATTTATGTCTTCATTTCTGAGAGTCATTCTAGCTCCGATAGCCAAGACAAGCTATCTCCCAAATTGGCCTTATAGACAACATAATATTCCTCTATTATTTAAAGTATTTTCTCAATTTGATTTTGCATATTACGGACGATTTAGATTACCTAATAATGTAAGTTGTTTTCTCATATTATAATTCGTCCATAGAATGCAATTTAGTATTAGTTAAACCTTAGGTAATCAATGAGTCAATATTTTCTTATTCATTTTGCTTTGCATACAAAAACTATTGATGACAAACTAGCATAGAGATAATGAATAACATTTGTTTAGTTCCATGAATAATCAGTTTGACCATTTAATATTTTATCAAATATGATAGAATTACTACACTAAGGGCATAAAATTCCTAATAACGAGAACTCCATTTGATAGAATCACTTAAGTGTCTTAGAACAAGTTTTCATGTGGCCGCCATGCAAATTAATCCTTTGACTTGAGATGCTATGTCATATTATATGAGGAATGTTATGTTTTGACTCATCATGAAACGAGCTCTATATTGATAGATGTTTAAGGTAGGATGTCTAGCCGTAACACGAATCATATCTAGTGAGGATCTACCACTATAAGTGATATTAAAGACATGTCATTTGATCTACCACTATAAGCGATAGTTTGGTAGGTCCATATTACGCTATAAAGCTAGCCACGAAAAGGTTTCATTGAAATTATCTTAACCTAACGACAATTTAGGTGTCATGATGGATTGTTAGATCCTACTCTTAAGCTTTAAGCATGGTTTGTTTTTAACCAAGTAATTTTATGTCTATTACCACTTTTGAGAACCTAATGGGTTACACATGATAAGACGAGGAATAAGGGTTAAACTTGGGTTTCAATTAAATATGACCTAATTGAATGAAAGATTTAATCCAAGGCAAATTGAGTTAGCAAATTGATGGTTCTTAATTACTAAGAAGGTAATTTCGATCAATCTATCAAAATTTGAGTTCATACAAATGTGATCTGGATGACCAAAGGTGTGATCAAAATTTATCCGGTAACCATCTAAGAAAATTAGCAAACATGTAGCCATTGGGTAAAAATGATTTTAATTGAACCATTTGGGTATTAAAAATTATTTTACTGAATTAATTTTATTATTAGACAATTTAATTAAGTCCAAGTTAATTAAAATTAAATCAATTAGGCCTACATGTAAATGATATTTTAGTAAGAGCCCAATATTTAATTAAAAAACTAGCTCTTACTTGGAGCCCATGCATTGTGTAACATGTTTTGTATTGAAAGATCATACACAAGCCTAATTAGGGGATAAAGAAAGAGGAGAGTTTTAGTTTTTGCAAAAAATCCTAAAACCACTACTCTAGTTCTTCTCTTTATGTTGTATGACAATATTCTTCTCCATGTAGATATATTTCTTATTTTAACTAGTCTCGGTTTAATCAAATTGGAGTAGATTGCAAATCGGAATGACCCAAAGTCTAATTGGATTATTTGAGAGACAGCAACTTTTGGCTAGGGTATTCTCCACCATAGCTGACCACCTTGTTTGTTACCTATGGGGTTTTTGTTAAGATCGTTGATTGTTGAACTAGCACTGAATAGACCCCAAAGCCTTTGGAAGGCTTCAGTTCTCATCCATGTGAACTGCAGTAAAGGAAAACTTTTAAAACTTCAGACCCCAAAGCACTTGGGTTCTTCTTTGTTGGGAGGATTTGGAAATTTCAGCAGTAAGCACACTTATTAGAGATAAGAACATCTTGATTCTTCATATCAATATGCTCTGAATATTGCTTGTTTAGTGATTAAAAAGGCAAGCAATAATTTTTTATTATTTATAATTTCCCATGAAATTATTTGGTCTTGGAGAGTATAAAAGCTTGATGGGGTTTTAGAGAGTTTGTTTTAATTTGTGGGCATTTCTATGATTTTCTTTTCTACTTTTGGTAAAAAAATTTCCCAGTAAAATTACATGGATTGGTATCTTTGTAATGTTATGGAGGATCTCATTGTCCCTAGAAATCAAGGATTAGAAGATAATCTCCCTCCTGCAAATTTTAAGTGGACACGAATTTTAACGATGAATGCTTTGGTGAGGATGAATTTAAGTGGTGATAAACTCAAGTTCAACTGCAAATTATGCCATGATGCAGCTGATGTTAAGTATCCATCATCGTTAAAATGCTGCAAAATAAATTAAAAGAAAGTATTTTGGATTAATTATGAAGACGTCTCTATAACTCTATTCAAAAGTAAAAGGAAATGTAATATGTCAATCACTTTATACATTAATATGTCACATCAGTATTTGTTAGTGAATTAACAAAATTTTAATAATAGTGTCTAATTGAACAATTATCTTAATTAAATTGACTAAATTGAGAAATTCTTTTAAAATAATCAAAATAGGACAAACCTTATTTTAAAGTATTCTTTACCTTATATTCTAGAAATTCTTATTTAGATGTCATGAATATGAATGTGTTAATAATTTTTAAAAATATACATACGCCCTAAACATATCTCCAATACCCATAGTTTAAAATGCCCGACCCATAAACACACTTGATTATAATATTATATTATATTTGTTTCGTGTTTTTAATTTTATATATATTAAAGTGAGGAATACAAATAATATAATTTGAATTTATGTCAAATGGGTATTTGATAAAAACTTTAACCGGTGTTGTAAATATTCTACATTGGCCACCCATCCTTCCTTCCGGCGGCAAAAGTCAATATTGTTTTTCCTTTTGCATTTCATTTTCAGGCGACTCCACCACGAATCTATAAAAAAAATTTGAAGCGTACAGTTTGGTGATCTATTTTTAAAGCCAGATGTTAGTTATATTCATCATCATCATAGGCCCCCATCTAATCATCAATCTCCTTAAATTAATACTACAAAAAAGTCAGCAGTTTAGGGTTTCAACTTTCAATCTTTATTAGTTTTTATTTGATTATAAAACTTAATTATTTTCGAGTTTGTAACAATTTTTCTCAATAATATCATCTTAAAAAACTAAACTCAAATTTTCTCTTAAAGTAAGGATTTCAACTTTCAAATATAGCTCTTAAATTCTACACCTTCAAGCTTAATTGCATGGTGACATTATAAACTTACCAGAATCATTGAAACAACTAATTTTTTAAAATTAATATTTTGTGTCAGGCTTTATATTTTCAGACAAAAGTCCCTTTCCATGGGTCTAGAACTTTTTTTTGCTTTAAAACAGAAGCAAGATTTTGTTAAGACCAATTGCAATTGTTCATTTACTGTTATCCCAAATTTGGTTAACTGGTTAAAGCTAATATGATAATGGAAAATTCACACATTAAAAAAGAAGAAAGAAAAAAAGAAGCAGCATTGAACATATTGCGCTGATAAATAAAGCTGCAAAGTATTGAATTATTTGAAACTATTTTTTATAAGCCCATAACAAAGAACGAATCTTTGCTGTCAATATTCGTATTCATGAGCATTACCTACAAAAATATTATGCAAAACCAAATTCAGGGTTTTGTATATCTGGTAATGAAATAGTGTTTTTATGTTATTTAAGTTTTTTGGCAAATTCAATTTGTGAATAAGAATAAAGATCATATTGATAAAAGATGTAAATATTGAGGACTAAATTTAATATTATATAAAAAAAAATCAACACGGAAAAAGAAGGGGGGAGGCAAATCTTTTTGGTGGGGGAAATGAAGGATGACTTCCATAATAAGTGGCAGACTGTGAGGGAGGAATATTGTTGGAAGAAAAAAAAAGAAGCATTAAAATTGTCAACATGGGCTGAAAATATGCAAAGAGACTGCAACTTTTAAATAGCCATTGATTGGGGTTTGTTAGATGGGTGGAGGTGGGTCATCTATGACCACAACCAAAAGGAAGAAATCAAATCTTTTTTCTTTCGTTCTTCTTTGTGAGTGTAAAAAGAAAGAAGATGAAATAATCCAGCTCATTATTCTCCAACAACTATACTTTCTTATAGCTGTTTCCTTCCAATATCAAATTTATTGGATTTTAATATGTTTTCTTGGGAAAATCAAAGTACTAAGGAGTTAAAAAGGGATTAATTTGAATTATTATAAAGGTTTTCATTTAATCAAGGGTTTAAGGTACCTAATTTGGTTATATTCTACTTCTAGGTTGACAAATATTAATCTCAAGACTTATATAATTTGAAATTCTTTAAGTATCAGTTTACTATAAGGAGTAAACAACGTACACGAAATAAATTAATCTAACTCCTCCAAGAGAGAGTCTTCAAATAATCTTATCTTGTTTTTCTGTTATGAACCATCTTGATAAGATTATCTGTGATTAAATTTTCTTTTCGAGGGATATGTTGAATCTTCTAATGTTTTACCATTTTCAAGAGTTGATGAATTCTTCTGCCTAAGGCGGAAGTGGAATCTCTGAAAAGTCTCTCCTAAATGGCGTTATTAGCTTCCAGGCTGTCTATTTGTATTAAGACCCTTTCAAAATTTTAGTTAGAAATAAGCTGCAACCCATCCAAGATACCCGAAGCACTATGCAACTTCCCAAGTATCTGCTAAAGCCATGTATCCATCCACCATAATGATCACTCACCAATCCTTCAGTTGCAGTAAAACCTTCTTCAGTTCTAACTGAACCATTTGTGTTCAAGTGACCCCAGTTAAGAGAAACCTTGAGGACTTCATCAATACTCCAAGAGATACCTTGGAACGTGAATATGTTGTTTTTTTTTCTAAATGCGCCAAAAAATAATTTCAAAGAGACACGACCAATCTGCCCCACCCAAACTAAGAGGGCGATTATTTTGAAGATTTTCCGTCATCCATTCAAATATGGTTGAATTTTTTTTTTAAAAAGTATTGTGGAAAGGTACATTTGAAAAGTTCAATAGTTTTTAAGCGTTGCTATTAAAAAGTGTTTTTGAAAAAATAAATTATTCATTTTAAAAATGATATATTAAAGTAGACCATATGTTAGGTTTCTTTAATGATAATAAGAGAATAATTTCAGCCAAAATCGTTTGTGAAAAAAGTTAAAATCTAATTTTATTTTTTTTAGTTTGGGTTAAAATCTCAATTTAAAAACATGGTTTAAATTCAAAAGCTCCTTGTTTGAAATGCAGTTTTCGACTTCAATGATAAACATGAGATTTGACCTTTGTAATTTAAAAGTTAAAAATGCAATCATTTTACTTTTTCTGTTTAAAAAATCTTAGTCCAATCATTATCGACATTGGTAATTTTTGTCAAAATTTGACAATTTAATATATTTATTTTCTTTCAATCATATGCTAGATTATATGAGAATAGCCTAATCAAAATTCTAAATTGATAGAATTTAACAAAAATACTTTCAATTTTAATGGCAAGACTTAAATTTTAAATGAAAAAGATTTAATTTTAATTTTTACATGCATAAATTAAATCTCAAATTTATCAAACTACATAAACATAATTTAACATAAATATACCAATCAATTTATACCAAATACATTAAATATATCAAAATTCTAATTTGGTGCTATTTTACATGAAGGGTTACGAGTTATGACAAGCATGCATTGCCAAATGGGAAAATGTGGAAGAATCCTTCAAAAATAAACCCGAAAACGCCAAGGGGAACTGAAGGGAGAGACATTGAGCTTCTCGCAATGGGGGGTTGTGGACAATATAATGGTCATCCATTTACAATTTTTTTTATCCTTTTAAATAATGCTTTAATGGGTTAATCCCTATGAACACGAACACGATTATTTTTATTATCACTAAGGGATTAATTAATTATCTTAAGCTCATGATAATCGTGAATTATTGTATATTAGGGGGAGAAAAATCATTTGTTGTTGTGAACTTAGATTTAGTATGATTTCTAAGCACATACATTGTTAGTGGTTGAACATGAACATCAACATGGACTAATTGGAATTTGGAAATCTCCATGTTTTTATTTCAACTAAACATCATTCACGAGTGCTAAGAGGTGACATTTACACCAAAGTTTGAATTTATAATAATAAAAAAATAATTATTCTAAGATAAATTATATGAATTAGTGTTGTCTTGCTTTTGAAATTAAGGAAACAACTGAAAGAGTAGAATAATAATGGTGCACATAGTTCAAAATGTTTTTTTTTTGGTGAGGTGTTATTTAAAGAGTAATTCATTAAGAATTAATAATAAAAGTTGTGATGTAAGTTCAACTCGCTCATCAAATCACGACCTTAATCTTATATATTCAACTAAAATCACTTTCTTCTTTAAAGCGTAGTTACAAACCAAACATGAAAATAATTTGCTTGCGATCAATTTGCACTTGATATAAGTTTCTCTAACAAGCAAATACGTGCACTTTCTAATTTCATCCCTTGTACTAATAACAAGTTTTCAATGTATAACTAGATTTGTAATCTTCTAGTAGTTTGACCGAAATGTGTCATTATGATTATGTCCAAATTGGTTTTTGATAAGATATCTCTTCAAATAAAGTAAGAGGATCACATTAGCACTCTTGGAAACTATCATTGCTTGATCAAATATTTCTATAGTTAATTTAACTTGTGAGACATGTTAAGCATAATCTTGCCTTTCTTTGAATTCCAATCATTTGAACCATAAGGTGCAATCCTGTAGGATTTTGTAATATTGACAGTATTATTAAAACATTTCTAATATTACAAACAAGCATCTAGCAATGCATTGCTACTACTTAAGTTGCAGGAAGTTGTGGTCCAACATAACCTTGTATAGTCCAATGTTTTATTTCTTGAATCTCGAGTAGATAAGATAAATAAATGAGTTTGATATCTCATATCAACTCATTTAAGTACAACCATGTATTTTTAGTCTCACTCGATTAAAGGGCCCATGGTATCGCTCCCATTATGTAAGAGCAAGAAATTTTGCCTTGATCATTCATATCCTACTACACAAGTTGTGGTATACCCAACAAAAATTTTTATAGCACAACTGGTTATTGAAGACGTTTAACTGTGTCAAAGTATATGACACAGTATTAGAACTATGATGATCTTAAGCCAAAAGATTACATACACCATTATCACTATGAGAACTGTTGTGGCTATTATATAATAATCCAAGAAATATTCTCAGGGTGGGTCAGTTCAATACACTGTTTTGTTAACATGTACCCATGAGTTGACTTGATACCATATATCCTTGACAACAACTTATTATCAATCAGCATCACATTAGTTTTAACGTATTATTGTTGTCTTAGCCCACAATTATGCTTGATTAAGGATAGTTTAAGAATAATCATATTATTCTCAAAACTTTATTATTAATCAGTTTATTTGATACATAGAAATAAAAACTGAAAATAATAAAGACAATGTCTTTCTTAATAAATAAGGTAAATAAGCATACTATTATAATCATCTCATGATTAATCTTTGGGCGTACTCCAATAGATGGCATTAGAATTGTCACAATAGACAATTGTAAGTGCAAATGCAACTCCAAAGTCTTCAAGCATCGACCTCATCCATAATAGTTTTATATTGCAATTTCTAACAACTATGTACTTAGCCTCGATTGTTTAAAAAGATTTTCATGATTACTT
Source organism: Gossypium arboreum (assembly GCF_025698485.1). Taxonomy (NCBI): domain Eukaryota; kingdom Viridiplantae; phylum Streptophyta; class Magnoliopsida; order Malvales; family Malvaceae; genus Gossypium; species Gossypium arboreum. The sequence goes on from NC_069075.1 coordinate 138,801,978, forward strand.
CTTGTTGTACCATGACATTAGGTTTGTTCAATGATAGAAACATCCTTATGAACTACTATTCTTGTCACACATTGCCAACCCAATCTCATCACTAAACCCACTAGATTTGATTGTGTTCTTCAAAAGCCGAATGGCAAGATCAATAGTATCATTAACATATCAAATAATCCTTTTAATAACCTTTAAATGAGACTTTATAGGATTAAATTAATACATGGCACACACGACAACACTATACCACAAGTCTGATATACTAACTGTGAAGGTATAATAGGCCAACAATCGTACTATGATAGTTGCTTAGGTTAGTTGCAACTACTCCTGTATCTAAGCATATTTTATTAGAAATTCCCCTTAATGTCTTTAATAGCTTTGATCTATTTTAATTCACTAAATAGCGATGATACTTCTCTTGAAATATGAAGATCCCATATTTTAGTTGTTTGATCTGAAATCTTAATAAGTATGACACTTCTTTCACATTCTCATCTTGAACTTAGATTATGTCATCTTCCAAAAGCTTCTTTAGCTTGTTGAGAAGTTGATCCAAAGATGATATTGTCTACAAAAATCTAGGTTACTATAATCACTATTTTTTTCTTGATGAAAAATTCATTGTCTATATTTTCCCTTATATAGCCTTACTTGAGAAAGAATTTAGAGAGCCTCCCATACCATGCCCTTAGGGCTGGCTTCAACCAGTTTAGTGCCTTAATGATTTTGTAAACATGATTGAGATGTCTAGGGTTTTGAAATCCTTAACGTTACTCCATAAATGTTTTTTTACTGATGAAGCCATTTAAGAACACATTATTTACATCTATTTCAAACAGCTTGATATTGAAGTAAGTTGAAACTACCAACAATAATTTGATGGCCTCCAAACGAGCTATAGGTGCAAAGGTCTCATAAAAATAAAGTTTTCATTTGTGTAACTTGAGCATCAATTTTGGCTTTATTTCTAGTGGTGTTCTTATGCATATTTATCTTATTCTTAAAGATCCATTTTTTTCCCAATTTCATTGTAGTCTTCAAGTATGGGGTCCAAATGTCATACCATCCTTGAAAGCTTTTCAACCTTTTTGGGCTCCACAAAAGAAAGTTTAATAGTTGACCTAACCATGTCACGATATGTTGTTTTAGGCTTGTCCCTGCTCTTGATTCTACCCTTAATAGTACCAATTACATTATCCAATTCATGAACTTTGTGTACCCTTTAAGATGGTTATGGTTGATAAAGTTCATTTGTAGGTTGATCAATACTGCCAGTCTACTTAGTTACATGTTTAGTTGCAACCTTCCTTTACAACTAGCTCAATTGTGTCTTTTTTTGTATATTCAGTTAAGGGACTTTTAGGTTCGTATTTAACAACATTAAAAGAATCCGTTATTTTTTTTGTGAACTTGTTAACCGTTTTATATACCTTGTTATTTGTAGAATACCCAAGAAATATACCTTTATCACTACGTATATCAAAACTTCCTCGATAACTTTTATATTTGAGTATGCAACATACAATTCTAAACACATAAAAGTATCCCACATTTGGCTTTTTTCCTTTTCATATCTCATAAATTGTAATCATTGTGCTAGGCCTCAAAAAGACCTTAATGATCTCATGGCAAGCTACCTTAATAGCTACCCCCTAAAACGTGTTTGAAACAACATTAGCATTAAGCATGACCTTCATTATGTCTTACATAGTCTGATTCTTCCTTTCAATAACTATGTTATATTATGGAGTCTTTGGGGTTAGAAACTTATGTTTGATGCTTGTATTTGTAGGGACAACCAAAATTAAGCAATAAACAAAAAATGAAAAATGAGAAAAATTGGACACAAATATTTATGTGGAAAAGCTCATCTTGTGAATATAAAAACCACGAATAAAGAAACCTTCACTAAAACAAAAAATAATCGAAGATGAGTACAAGATGGAGAAATAAAACAAACCTGGACCCAAAATACAAAGTTTTCCTAAAATTCCCACAAAACTCTCTCTAAATTGTGTTGTTCAATCAATCTTTCTAAGGTTTCTAAAAGCCCAATTTATATTTGAAATTTGTGTGAAAATATGACTAAAACATCCCTAGAAAATAAGAGTTAGACTGGGAAAAGATAGCAGAGTTTAACTAGGAGAAGAAACTCGATTTAGTATAGAAAATGTTGCCATGTCGTGATGTGGCATATTGTTTCGTCGAGATGTCCTTCTTCGCTTTATTAGGACATGATAGTTCTTCTCGTCGAGAGGTCAACTCTTCCTTGTCCCAATATCAAACCTTATTTCATCCAAAATAAAAGGCACACTCTATAAATCTCCACATTGACTCGTATTTTCGCAATGTTTTCTTTGTCGAGCCCCATTAGGGGCCTACTTGATCTTTATCGAATACTTGCCAAGTCTAGACAGTTCTTGAACTTAGAGATTGGAGGACTTTTTTTCATCATATCAGTTGGGTTGTTTTCTCTGAAAATCTTGTGAATCTGAACATTTCCTTGAGCAACCATGATAAACCATAAGATATACATATTTTTATCCCATGCTTGGCATATTTATGGATGATTTATCATTAGTTTTATTGAATTCGATGCTCTTAATCCTTTAATTTCTTGTTTCATACTTAGGAGAGCTTAGGAAAATGAAAAGAGTAAGAAACGAGCCAAAAACAGACAAAATAGGCTGACTTCAGTGTTCCATACAGCCTAGGCACTTCCATACACCCGTGTTAGACACAGGTAGGCCACGCTCCATGTGTCATGGCTGTGTCGACATTAAACCACATTAGAATTGCACAGGCCTGAGCACCTTTACACGGACGTGGCACACGGTCGTGTCCCTATCGAGCCTAAGTCTAATTCTTTTCGGAAAAGGCTAATTTTGGGCTATTTTGGGCATTCCAAAGTTTATTTAAACGCACGAAGAGAGGATCAAGGGACGGACGGAGTAGAAGGTAGAAAATACTCGAAGACAACTATCGGAATCAGTTCAGAAGCAAGATCTACTTCAAGACTGAAGATCTCCATTCAATTTCCTTAGAAGTTCTTTGGGTTTCTTTATGTTTTGTTGTTTTCCCAATTTTGAAATGTTTTCACCCATCGTTATGAACTAAACTCTCTAAATACCTACGGAGGATGAAACTTAAGACATATCGTATTACTATTTGAATTATATGATAAATACTTGTTTTTATTCTTAATTATGTGTTCTTAATTCTTGCTTTAATATTTCAAGATATTAATTCAAGTCTGATGTGCTTATTCAGTGGAGCAAAAGTCCCTGTTTAAGAGTAGATCTTCCATAATTAAGTGGAGTTGCATGCAATCCTAGAGATAGGATGACATAATTCTGCTGGATTAGAGTCAAATCTAATAGATAGAGTTAATGCGATAATAGGGGTTTTAATTAGAAAGAGATTTCAATTAATCAAACTAGAGTTAGTTGTTTTTAGTCTCGAGAGAGATATTAACATAAAGAAGGGATTTTTATGGATTAAGTCAAGTGAATAAATCGTCTAGTTCAGAAGTAATAAGTGAAGTTTAGGTGGATTCTTCCTTGGGTGTTGTCTTCTCCATCAATTTTCCAAAAGTATTTTCCAACTTTTATTTCTGTCATGTTCTTAGTTAATTAGATAGTTAATCTTAGTTTAAAACATCTCTTTAATTCTTAGGGTAGATAATAAAAAGATAATAATTACTAATACTTTTAATCATTGTGGATACGATATTTCCGGTCTCATCATAACTATACTACTGTTCGATAGGTGTGCTTGCCTTAGTCGAAGTTTTTATTTAGTTTAGCGACCATCAATTTTTTGGCGCCATTGCTGGGGACTAAGATATTAGGAAAGCTTGAATTTTATTACTTTATCCATTTTTACTTTTATTGCAATTTACTTTTTGTTTTTAGCTTAATTCCTCTTTTCTTATTTTTCTTTTTAATTGTTTCTGGCAGGTGTCTCTAGTTTATGACTAAAAAGAACTCGTCAGGACCTTTGTTTTTTGATAGTGAAATAGAGAGTACAGTGTAATAGCCCAAAATTGGGTCTAGTTGGAACAGAGGTTTCAGGACCACAAAATCTGAGATAGAAATAATTATTTTATGATTATTTTGAGGTCTATGATATGATTGCATGATTGTGTGAAAATTTCGTGAAAAAATTCTATGCATAAAGTGCTCAATTTGAAGTTAGGGACTAAGTTGAATAAGTTGCAAAACTTGCATTCTAGAAGTTTCTAGTATGAAATTGCTTTGAAATATTAATTAGGAGGTCTTAAATAGCAATTTGACCAATTTCTAAGTGATGGAAAAAAATTGGACATGGATGGAATTTTTGAAAGTTTAGTAAGGAAGGGCATTTTGGTCATTTGGTAATTAAAAGAAATAAAAAGGGAAAATAAAGCCAAAATTGACTCATCTTTTTCATGGAGGCAAAAATTAGCATGGGGGAAGCCATGTATAGGGTTTTCAAGCTTTCCAAGCTCAATAGTAAGTCCGTTCTAACCCTATTTTTCAAGTTCTTTACGTTTTTGGAATCCTGGTAATTTGATTAAGCTTATTCTAGAATAATTTAAGCTAGGGTTCATATTTGGAAATATACCCATAGGTGAAATGTGTTTATTTTGCTGTTTTATGATAAAATATGAGGTTTTAAATTATGTTAGACAACTTGTGCTACTCGGTTTTGAGTGAAAACGAGTAAAAGGGCTTAAAATCGGTAAAAATACCTAATAGTCATAAATATATGTTAGAGTGAGAATTTGATGTTGCCATAGAAGGGAAAAGTGATCAGCGTGTCATAAAACATAAGAATAAGGGATGAAGTTTAATTCTTGAGCCTAGGGGCAAAAGTGTAAATATGCAAAAGTTTTGGGGGCAAAATTGTAATTTTTCTAAAGTTTGAGTTAAGGACTGTTTTGAATAGTACATTAATTAAATAAGTAAAATATGATGTTTTAGATCCCGGAAAACGAGATTTGAACCTAGAATGAGAGAAAAATAGAAAATTGGGAAAGTTAGTAAAATGGTCGTTTTAGTATCGAGGTAAGTTCATATGTATAATAAGCATTAATTTATGCATGTTTCAATGTAAAATTGATATATTTATTATAATTTCTGAGGTGTTGAAAGCATGTAAGTTGGTATGATAATAATACAGCATGTAAGTTGGTATGACAATAATACAAATAATAATTTCAGTAATTTATATTTGAAAGTTAAATTTAGTGAATTAATTGAATTATGTTAAATTAAATGATTATGGTGCCAAGTTTATGAATTGATCTAAAAATATGTCTATGGTACATGAAGTGCATTGAATTATCATACATAAATGTGATTTCTATGATTATGGATATTATGGGAAATTGTAAGTTCATATGATTTTTAATAAGGCAATGTGTAATTTAATGTTACCGCTTGATATTAAATGAGATGTAAGTTTATATGTAATAATACATCAATATTACTTGTATTATGATATTTTATAATAATATTGGAAATATGTTTGTGGATAATTACTTGATTGGTGAAATTGTTGGAAAAGAGAGAGAAATCCCGGTTGAACCTTCGGAAAGATTGGATGATACAGATAGTATGTAGCTAGGTCACATGTATGGTGCTGGGTGCACATCATGTATACAAGAGAGCTACAAGACATTATGATGTAGCTAGGTCGCATGGATGATACTATGTGTACACCATGTAAAAAAGAGAGCTACGGGATATATGTAGCTAGGTCGCATGTGTGGTTCCAGGTGAAGGACACCATGTAGACAAGAGAGCTACGAGATAAATTGGCTAGGTCACATGGGTGGTACTGAGTGTTCACCATGTGTACAAGAGAGTCGAACTATATGATGGGTGGAGCTATGTGCTGAAACCACCAAATATCGAGGATTGATCCGAAGTGTTCAACGAGAGACTCTCTATGTATTGCTTTGTGAGTTTTGTGATGAATAAGTGCAGGAACTTGGTTATGTGAATGATGTGTTCATTAAGTGACCAGGATGTGGTAAGGTTATAAACAAGTAAGTTATACATGAGGATGATTTTATGGTGACCTTGTGATCATGGGCCTATACTTGTGATGTATGAAATGTGGTGAAAATGATTTGTGATATTTATGTTAAAATGAGGTTAATACAAAGAAAGTGTGAAAGAGTGAATTAGCAATAAAATTGTTTTGGACAGTAGCAGTGATGTGATTTTGAAAAATCACCAAAAATAAGTGAAATTGAATCAGAGACTGAATGAGATATCAAATTAAATCTTAATGAGTCTATTTTCATATAAAAGAAACGTATCAAGAAAAAGAGTTCTATATTTTGATATATTTATGTTTTTGTGAGACTGGTTTAGAATGATTACGTGATCCCCTGTTCTGAATTTGGAAAATCACAAAAAATTGGATAAAAATAATTAGAGGCTTAAACTTATATTTTTAAAATCCCTAATGAGTCTATTTTCAAGATAAATCAACAAAAACATTATCGAGTTCTGATCTGTGAGATAATTAATTTTAGTGAAGAGAGGTCGAACTGTCGAAAGTGAAACAGGGAAATTTTAATGAATAAATGTACTAATTGGCTAAACCAAAATTATGAAAATTTTATGGTGGATGATATGTGAGTCTAGTTTCAGGGAAATTTTAATGAATAAACTGTACTAATTGGCTAAACCAAAATTATGAAAATTTTATGGTGGATGATATGTGAGTCTAGTTTCAGGAAATTTACGGATCTTAATTTGGAGCTCAGAGCTCGAATTATAAATAAGTAAGTGACTATGACTCGTGTGGACAGTTGATGTGAGCATTTATTAGTAAATTGTGAAATCGTACTTACAAGAATGCTATATACATTAAGGATGTGGAATGGAGAGGAGGAGGAGGAAAATAAATATATGTGGAATACATGGAAACTATGGTATATGAAATATTGATATAATGAAATAAATTATATGTGTTTATAAGAAAACAAAAAGAGAATGATATGTATCATGACATGTATATATATATATATATATATATATATATATGACTAGTCTCAATGTAATGCTTGTTGGATATGGAGTTGAATTGAAATGTTTCGTGCAAACATGTTATTTTATGATCTGAATTGTGGTATTTTATAAAGATATGATCTAGTTTTAAATATGAATGCTTGATGATTAAGTCAAGATATTTGGTAAGATGATAATCTTGGTATAAATGTATAAGTGGTACTATAATAAACAAGGTAAAATGAGTATGAGAGACACATGTATGATGACATACAAATGCTATGTTTGTGATTTAATTGAGAATATTTAATCATTAAATGAATACCATGTTATATGCTTTTGATTTTGTATAAGTGTGTAAGAGATTAAGGTTGACCAAAGCTTGGAAAATAGCCTAGGTATATTCCACACAGGCAGAGACATGACCATGTGTCTTAGCCGTGTATGGAACACGACTTTGGGACGCGGGCGTGTGGAGCCTTAAAGCATGAAATTTCCAAGATTTTCGTAAGTTCTCGGTTTAGTCCCAAACCCTTTTTAAAGTATGTTTTGGGCTTCGTAGACTCAAATAAGGGACTATGTGTAAGTGAATGAACGTTTTGAAATATGAATGAAATTTTATGGCCCGTATTTTAGTTTAATGTTTGTATGTTTGTCCAGTAACGCCTCGTACCTTATCCCGACCTAGGGTACGGGTAAGGGGTGTTACATACAGCTTACAAAAACAGAAGAGAAATAAGGCGAAGTCTACAGTACATAGAGGAAGAGCAAGAGGACATTACAATTTTACTGAAGAGATGACCGATAATCAGAATAATCTGCTACCTCTTGTAGTTGCCGCAGGTCCTCTTAATCAGAATCCTGCTCCTCGTACTATGTATGATTATACTAAGCCTACTTTAGCAGGAACTGAATTGAGTATTGTTCGACCTGCTGTTGCTACAAATAATTTTGAACTAAAACCTAACACTATTCAAATGATACAACAGTTTGTTTAGTTTGATGGTTTGCATGACAAGGATCCAAACACTCATTTAGCCAATTTTCTGGAATTCTGCGACACCTTTAAGATCAATGGCATTTCTGATGATGCTATTCGCCTTCGGTTGTTTCCCTTTTCATTAAGGAATAAGGCTAAACAATAGTTAAACTCGTTACCACGAGGGTTTATCACTACTTGGGAACAAATGACCGAAAAATTTTTACTCAAATATTTTTCGCTGGCTAAAACGGCTAAATTGAGGAATGGTATCTCTTATTTTGTCTAGATGGATTTAGAAACACTATATGATGCATGAGAGAGATATAAGGATTTATTGAGAAGGTGCCCTCACCATGGGTTGCCTTTATGGCTACAGGTTCAAACTTTCCACAATGGTTTGAACCCTTCAACTAGACAGATGATCAATACAGAGGCCGGTGGAACCATAAATAACAAAACACCTGAGGAGGCTTATGAGTTCATTGAAGAGATGTCACTGAATAATTATCAGTGGCAAGTTATGAGAACAAAACCAACGAAATCAGCCGGTGTTTTCAGCCTAGATGCAGTCACCATGTTATCAAACTGGGTAGAACTCTTAAATAAAAAGATTGATGATCTATGTGGTTCGACGCAAGTACATCCGATGATGCAGTGTGACACGAGTGGAGGTGGAATGGGCAATTCAGAATATTTACCCTTCGGTCCCAGCATGGAGAACGAGCGAATAAATTACATGGGTAATAATCATTGACCTCAAAATAATCCTTATAGTAATACTTACAAAGCAGTATGGAAGAACCACCCAAACTTCTCATAGGGAGGCCAAGAAAATCAGAGACCACCACCCCCTCCAGGCTTCCAACAACAACCTTACCAGCAAGAGAAAAAGCCGAACCTTGAAGAGATGATGACGAAGTTTATTTCAGCGGCAGAAACCCATTTTTAAAACACTGAAACTGCACTTAAAAATCAACAAGCATCGATTCAAGGGCTCGATTCTGGACAGCTGGTTAAGATGATTTTAGAGAGACTACAAGGGAGCCTGCCTAGTAACACCGTGTAATATCCCGAATTAGGGCCTAATCGAAATAGTGGTTTCGTGACCACAAATTTGAGATAAAAATAATTATTTTATGATAATTTTGAGGTCTATGATATGATTTCATGATTGTGTGAAAATTTCGTGAAGAAATTCTATGCATAAAGTGCTTAATTTGAAGTTAGGGACTAAATTGAATAAGCTGCAAAACTTGCATTCTAGAAGTTTCTAGTATGAAATTGCTTTGAAATATTAATTAGGAGGTCTTAAATAGAAATTTGACCAATTTCAAAGTTTATGGACAAATATTGGACATGAATGGAAATTTTGGAAATTTTAGTAGTAAGGGCATTTTGGTCATTTAGGGGTAAAATGAATTAAAATACAAAATTAAAAGCCAATTTTGCTCATCTTCTTCACTATGGACGTGTATACCAAGGGAGACTCCATGGCTAGGGTTTCCAAGCTTCCAAGCTCGATTGTAAGTCCGTTCTAGCCTCGTTTTTAATGATTTTACGCTTTTAGAGTTCCTAGAACTTGATTTAGCTTATGCTAGCAATAATTCAACCTAGGGTTCATATTTGGAAAAATACCCATAGGTGAAATTTGTGTATTTTGGTGTTTTATGATAGAATATGAGGTTTTAAATTATGTTAGACAACTTGTGCTACTCGGTTTTAAGTGAAAACAGGCAAAAGGGCTTAATCGGTAAAAATACCTAATAGTCATAAGTACATGTTAGAGTGAGAATTTGATGTTTCCATAGAAGGGAAAAATGATCAGCATGTCATAAAACATAAGAAAATAGGATGAAGTTTAATTTCCGAACCTTGAAGCAAAAGTGCAAATATGCAAAAGTTTAGGGGTCAAAATAAAAATTTTAAAAAATATGATTTTTGGACCCGTATGAATAGTGTGAGTAATTATTAGGCTAAATACGATATTATAGATGAAGGAATTCGAGATTCGGGCTTAAATCGGGAAAATACAAGGTTATGGACTAAAATGGTAAATTGCTGTTTCTGGATTGAGGTAAGTTCGTATGATAATAAGAATGCAATGTTATGTTTGAATTATATTTCTTACTATTATATGATTTAATATATTGGAAAAGTTGATGGAATGGTGTTTATGATGTGGAAATATGACATGAAAGAATGTTACATGCAATGCAAGAAAATGATGATTCATGACAAGTGATATATGAAATATGTGATATATGTTATGTAAATTCTTAAAAGCTGATTTGATATTTGAGTTGTGCCTTCTTATACTATGAATGGACAATTGGTACTATGGATAGTGAGATTGACACTTTGAGTAAATTCATACATAAATAATTTATCGATTCTTTTTATGTTATTATATTTTGATATCATATGAAATGTGGCTGCCTATCAAATGATTATTTGATGTAAACTATGAATTTAAATTGATTACAGACAATTTAGTAAAATGTTGAAAACTGAGGAATTTCCCGATTGAACCTTCGAAATAAAAACGATACGAATGATCTATTGTGAGGTCGCATGTGTAGTACTAAGTGCAGGCTACTATGCGTACCCAAAAACTGTGATCACGTGTGTAGTACTAAGTGCAGGCTACTACGTGTATTAGATGGTGAGGTTACGTGTGTAGTACTAAGTACAGGCTACTACGTGTACCAGACTGTTGGTCGCATGTGTAGTACTAAGTGCAAGCTACTATGCGTACCAGATAGCTTCGGGTACAAGTGTAGAAATGGGAAAATGTGTAGGCAATTGTGTATCTGTTATTATTCTGATGAGTTGAACGAGAAATTGATTAAATGAAAATACATGTGAAAGTGATTATGTGATGAACAAGTGCAAGTATATGTTTATTTGAATTTATGAGCAATATGCTCAATATTTGAGCGAACCTCGGTAAAATGGAATGGATTAAGTGAAATTGTGTAAAAGTGAACTTTAGTAGTAAAACAAGATTAGACAAAGAAGAAGGCATGACTTTGAAAATTCACCAAAAATTGTGTAAGTTGAATTAAATTTAAAAAAATTATGGAAAGAAAGCTTCTATTTTCACATGAAAGAAACAAGGGAAGCAAAAGAATTCTATATTGTGTGATATTTGAATTCTTGTGAAACAGGGTCTGAATGAATTCGAGATCCCCTGTCCTGACTTTAGAAATTCACCATAAATTTTAAAAAAAGTATTTAGAGTCATACCTTACATGCATGGATTCCTTATTGAATCTAATTTTAAGGGAAACAAATGGAATGGTCGTTGGAATTCTGTACAGGGAGAAATTTGGTTCGTAGTGCATGTGGGTCGAGTAGTCATACCACGAAATAGGGAGAATTTAACTAATAAACTGTACTAAATGGCCTGACCAAAAATTCTAGAAAAAATTTAGTAAGTATACATATGAGTCTAGTTTCATAAAAATTTACGAATTTTATTTGAGTTTTTAACTTGAGATATGATTTTTTAACACCGTGACTCCGTAAAACAAATCATCCGAATATGTGTAATTGTACAATTATAGTGTTTTATCTTGAAAAGCATGGTAGTAATTGCTTATTATTTTCATATGAACTTACTAAGCGTAAAGCTTACCCATCCTCTCCATTTCTTTAGTGTTGGCAGGTGTTTCGTGGTTGGAGATCGCTGAGGCAAAATCACACTATCAAACTATCATTTTGGGAAAATTAATTCAAATATTAGAAATATCAAGTGAGTGGCATGTATAGGAAGTTGGTTTGTGATATGTATTTTATTATGATTTTGACCATACGTATCGACCGCATTGAGTTATCGTATAAAATCATGAGATGTGGTCCTTATCCATTATGGTTTATAAGTTTAATTAATCGTGCCATGTCCTATGTTTTGATGTAATGATATAGTTAACTTTGTTTGTTATGCATGTGTTCAAAAAGTTTTGAATTAAATGAAATTTTATGGCCCGGTTTTCGTCTATGTGTATTGTTAAGTCTGGTAATGCCTCGTAATCTGTTTCGGCCTTGGATACGGGTAAGGGGTGTTACACACCAAACCCAACCCAAAAGAGCATGTGAAAGCAGTTACCCTAAGGAGTGGGAAAGTGTAAACTTAATCTGAAAAGAAGCTGCCACAAGAAGCTGATAGGAAAGAAGGTGAGGAGGTAAAACCAAAAATCAGTGAAAAATCGATACTGAGGGAATGTAAACCACCAATCTCATATCCAGCAAAGTTGAAGAAAAACCGCATTGATGTAAAATTCGGTAAATTTCTTGAACTTTTTAAACAGTTACATATTAACTTACCTTTCGTTGAAGCTATCTTGCAGATGCCTACATATGTAAAATTTTTGAAGAAGTTTCTAACAAATAAAAGGAAGTTTGAAGAGTTGTCTACAGTAGAACTCAACGAGGAGTGTTTGGCCATACTCCAAAATAAATTGCCAACCAAACTGAAAGATCCAGGAAGTTTTACTATTCCCTACTTTATTGGTAATTTAAATGTTGAGAAGACACTAGCTGATTTAGGCGCTAACATTGATTTGATGCCTTACAAAATGTTCAAGCAACTTGGCCTTGGGGAACCAAAACCTACTAAGATGAGTATTCAACTAGCTGATAGATCTATTAAATATCCTAGGGGTATTAGTGAAGATGTACTAGTAAAAGTAGATAAATTTATATTTCCTGTTGATTTTGTTGTGCTTGGCATGGATGAGGATGTTGAGGTGCTTTTAATTTTAGGTCGCCCATTTTTAGCCACTGCTAGGGCTGTTATTGATGTAGGTGACGGTAAACTTGTACTTAGGGTAGGTGACGAAGAGATTATTTTCAAAATTTATGATGCCATGAGATTTTCTAGAGAACAAGATGACTCCTGCTATTTAATTGATTCTTTTGATCATGCTACTCAAGATTCGTTACAGAAAATCATTCATAAGGACACGTTGGAACTGTGTCTTGTACAAGGAGAAGAGGTAAATGATGATGATTCTGTGTTAGGTAAGACAAAAGCTGAATTAAATTCTAATGAGTCTTCACTGCGACAGAAGAATTATGAGGGTATTGAGGTAAACAATGAATTGAGATTAAAACCCTCTGTTGAAGAACCTCCTAAATTGGAATTCAAGCAACTACCAAATCACCTAGAATATGCGTTTCTTGGAAATAATTCAACATTACCAGTAATTATTGCTTTAGATTTACAGCCAGCCAAAAAGGACGAGTTACTTCAAGTATTGAAGGAGCATAAATGAGCTATAGCCTAGAAAAATTCTGACATAAGAGGGATCAGTCCTTCTTTTTGCACACATAAAATTTTAATGGAAGATGAATTTAAACCTTGTGTACAAGCTCAAAGACGACTGAATCCTAACATGAAAAAAGTCGTAAAAGCTAAGATAATTAAACTTCTAGATGCTGAAGTTATTTATCCTACTTTTGACAGTTCTTGGGTGGGTCCTGTGTAGGTTGTCCTTAAGAAAGGAGGCATGACTGTTGTGGCTAATGAGAAGAATGAATTGATCCCAACATGCATAGTCACGGGATGGAAAGTTTACATTGACTATAGGAAATTGAACGATGCCACGAGAAAAGAACACTTTCTCTTACCATTCATTGATCAGATGTTAGAAAGATTATCTGGGCATATGTATTATTGCTTCCTAGATGGACTCTCTGGTTACTTCCAAATCTCAATAGCTCTTGAGGACCTAGAGAAAACGACATTTACATGACCATATGGTACGTTTGCTTATCAAAAAATGCCTTTTGGATTATGTAATACTCTTGCTACTTTTCAGCGATGCATGTTGGCCAGTTTTGATGAACTCGTAGAAGAAATTATGGAGGTATTTATGGATGACTTCTCGGTATTTGGTAACTCTTTCCATCTTTGCCTCAAACATTTAAAACGATTTCTAATGAGATGTGAGAAAACAAACCTTGTACTGAATTGGGAAAAATGTCACTTCATGGTTCGTGAAGGAATTGTGTTAGGCCACAAAATTTCTAGTAAAGGAATCGAGGTTGACAAAGCGAAAATTGAAACAATTGAGAAATTACCTCCCCTAGTTCAATTAAGGCTATTCGAAGCTTTTTAGGACATGCTAGACTTTATAGAAGATTTATTAAGGATTTTTCTAAAATAGCTAAGCCTTTAACGAATTTCCTAAAAAAAGATGTGCCTTTCGATTTCAATCAGGAATGTTTAGAAGCATTTAATACTCTTAAGTATAAATTAATTAATGCTCCAAAAGTAGTTGCACCTGATTGGAATTCACCCTTTGAACTAATGTGTGATGCGAGTGATTTTGCAGTAGGTGTGGTTCTTGGACAGCAAAAAGACAAGCATTTTCAACTGATTTATTATTCTAGCAAGACATTGACAGCTGTACAAGAAAATTATACGACGACTAAGGAAGAATTGTTGCCTGTGGTTTTTGCATTCCTTAAATTTAGACCATATTTAATATTATCTAAAGTTGTCGTTTACACTGACCAGTCAGCTCTTCGATATCTCTTTTTTAAATCAGATGCAAAACCTTGACTAATAAGATGGATATTATTGTTGCAAGAATTCGATTTAAAAATTCAAGATAAAAAGGAAGCAGAAAATCTTGCAGCAGATCACCTGTCCAGATTAGAAAACCTACATCTTAAGAAGCTTGATGAACATGAGATAAATGACTCATTCCTTGAAGAACAACTCTTTGCTATATCTAACACTGAGGTACCTTGGTTTGCAGACATTGCAAATTATTTAGTTGTTAACGGTACACCAAAAAGGTTAACACATCAGCAAAAGAAGCGATTCTTTATTGATGTTAAAAACTACATTTAGGAAGATCTTTTTCTTTTCCGTATATGTACAGATCAAGTCATTAGAAGATGCGTTACAAAGTCAGAACCGACTGGAGGACATTACAATGGGACTAGGACCGTACATAAAGTACTTGAATCAGGTTTTTATTGGCCCACACTATTCAAAGACGCCAACATGTATGTTACTTCTTGTGATAAATGCCAACAAACAAGTAATATCTCCAAACATAACGAAATGCCTCAAACGTATATACTTTCGTGTGAAATATTTGATGTATGGGGTATTGATTTTATGGGTCCATTCCCTAGCTCATTTGGGAATAAATATATCTTAGTAGCCGTTGATTATATTTCCAAATGGGTGGAAGCCCAAGCTTTACCTACTAATGATGCTAGAGTGGTGGTGAGATTTCTTAAGAAACTCTTCTCTCGATTTGGAACACCTAGAGTAATTATCAGTGATAAAGGTACTCATTTTTGTAATGCTCAATTTGATAAAACCCTTAAGAAATAAAGTTTACCACAAAACAGTTACCCCTTACCATCCTCAAACTAGTGGACAAGCCGAAGTAGCAAACCGAGAGCTTAAACGTATCCTAGAAAAGACTGTAAAGTCAAATAGGAAGGATTGGGCAATGAAAGTAGATAATACTTTATGGGCTTATAGAACTGCTTTTAAGACCCCCATAGGAACATCTCCTTATAAACTTGTTTATGGGAAAAGTTGTCATCTACCATTAGAATTAGAGCATAAAGCATTTTGGGCTATAAAATTCCTAAACTTTGATCCCAAACTTGTAGGTGAGAAGAGATTGATGCAGCTGAACGACTAAGATGAATGGCGAGCTAATGCATATGAAAACTCACTATTATACAAGGAAGCAACGAAGCGCCCCCATGATGCTCGTTTAAAGCAACATAAGTAATTTGAAGCTGGAAATATTGTCCTGCTATACAACTGGAGGCTCAAATTGTTTCCTGGAAAGCTAAAATCACGATGGTCAAGTCCTTTCGTAGTCCAAACCATTTTTCTATATGGCACAGTAGAGGTGAGTCATCCAACCCAAGGCACTTTCAAGGTAAACAGACATCGTCTTAAACTTTATAACAGTGAGG
The DNA here is from genome assembly GCF_025698485.1 of Gossypium arboreum. Lineage (NCBI taxonomy): Eukaryota > Viridiplantae > Streptophyta > Magnoliopsida > Malvales > Malvaceae > Gossypium > Gossypium arboreum. Next base: position 138,817,920 of record NC_069075.1, read on the forward strand.
ATTTTAAAGATTATAGAGAGGAGCTACGGCTTCGCGAACCTGCCAAATATGCCTATAAGGTAAAGTCGAGCTTAGACTTTAAATAAGAGCTTCTCGAGAGGCAACCCAAGTAATAACCCTATTAAATAAGTTTATTTTTCTTTCATTTTTCATATTTTAAATGCAGGTATTTTTGAAAAACACACGGCCTGACACACGAGCGTGTCCTAGGCCGTGTATGCACCATGGGTTGGAGACATGGGCATGCCTGGAGCCGTGTAAACTCTTAAAGCCTTAGTATTGGCATTTGACAATGGCGAACACAGCTTGGACACACAGGCGTGTCCCTGGCCGTGCTAAAACAGGACACACATTTTCAACAAGTCAAAGTGATACACAGGCTGTGAAAACTAGCTACGGTTGCGAACCATACGGCTGAAAGACACGAGCTTGTCGTAGACCATGTTGAAACTGCACTCTAATTTTTCAAAAATCGACAGAGGCACGGATTGCGTTAAATCACCACGACCGTGCAATGCGACCGTGTAACCCACACAGTTATTAACCACAGGCATGCTTGAGGCCGTATGGAAACCTGAACACACATTGAAATTTTCAACAAGTTAGAATGGAACATGGACAGATCCCACGGCCGTGCCCAAAAACCATGGGCAACCTTGACTGAGACACACAGGCGTGGAGAGTATGACATAGGCGTAGGCGTAGTGAACCAGCCACCACATGGTCGTGCGATGTGGTCGTATGGCACACGAGCGTGTCCATAGGCCGTGGACGACACTAATTTAAATCATCAGACCACAGGCACAAATTAAGACACGGGCATGTTGGAACTCACATGGGCATGGGAGAAGTGAACGAAAGAGCACATAGCCGTGCGAAACAGCCGTACGAGCCACACAGCCTGGGTACACGGGAGTGTCTAAAAGGTCGTGTGTGATACTGACTTAAAATTTCATGAAAAACACAGGCTAGGAGCAAGACACACGAGCGTAAGCCACGGCCGTGTGGTCCAAAATAGGGCCTACACGACTGTGGCCCTCTTTTTGATTGAAACCCTTACCCTAAAATCTTTCTATTCCTATTTAAACCCCACTATTCACCCATCACACCCCCTTTTACTATTCATCTTCCTTACTCTGACCACCATTTCCCAATGAGCAGCCGGCGACCGACACCCCCACTCTCATTTTCTTCCTTCCTTTCTTTCATTTCCTTTCCCTTTCTCTCTCTTTGCTTACCCTTACAGCCCACAACCCCTCTCCTTTCTCTTCTCTCACACAAGTTTTGCTCCACGCCCCAACATCAGCCGACCGCCACCGTTTCCCATCTCTATCGGTTTCTTCACTGTCACATTTAGCTATTTGTTTACATATTTATTTCTTTGCTATTTTATTTTTATTGCTATTTCAGACCATAACCTCATATTTCGTAAAATAGGTTGTTTCCCATTGTTATTATTGGAATTTCAGACCAAGAATCATTCATTTACAACATACTATGATTATTGGACTTTCTCTCTGATAGTTAGTTTACCATTTGAACTTTACATTTTTAAACATTTAACCTTGTTTCGGTGTTATCTGACATACAACTCTTTATTTTATCATGGTTCATTATTCCACTTAGGATTAATTTATTTAGATTCTTTGATTTCTCTATTAGGTTTTTAGGCCAAGAATTACTTTCTATGCGCATATTTTCTTTCCTGCTAGTCTCATTATATGCATTATATTATGATTCATTCTTTGGAATTTTTTGTCTTAGTGGGTTCTTGATCCTCATATTTTTATTGAATATTCTTAAGGACACGATGACAAATACTCGTGGTAAAAAGTCTGCAGTCCTAGCTTCTAAAAACTGAAAGGGTCAGGTGCGACCTCTGAGGTGCGCCATCCTTTTCTCCAATTCCCACCAGGACCTCAGGAGGAGTTGTTTCAAATTCTAAGTGCACGACCCCTTGGTGTGGGCTGGTTCATCAATTGGGCTGCATTAGAGCAGGTTTACCTAGTTGACTCAGTTCGGGCCCTCCTTGCTACCGCTCATTGGGATCGTTTCTTTAACGTTATTGAGCCGACATACCTGGAGCTTACTTTGGAAGTTTGTTCAACAATTCAATTGCAGACGATTATGTCAGAGTTCGACAACCCAGACATAGTCTAATTCCGTCTTGGCGGTCTAGTGTGTCAATTGAGTGTCCCAAAATTCGAAGTTGCCTTGGGACTTTATACAAAAGAATTTATGGAGGCCGACAATTTTTTTCATCTCCACTGTCACATTCATTACGCACCTTCCTCATGTTGGGCAGCCCTCATTCCTGCTACGGGCATCTATAACCCCAACCACTTTAAGGCATCGGCTCTCTCTCCAGCTTTATGATATCTCTACGCCCTTTTAGCTCACACCTTAACAGGGCGACGAGAGAGCAATGGCGTCGTTAATACTTACGACGAAAATTTTTTATGGAGCGTGAGGCAAGGGCATGTTTTTGATCTCGCGTACTTTATCGGCCTCGCCTTTCGCCATCAGACCGAATGACACAGAAAGGGAGCCATCTATATCAGGCTTTACGTGACTCGTATAGCTCGACACTTTGGGCTCCTGAACACATTGGTGCAATCCTCATCACTTACACTCATCGGTCGGATGTCCCCACATGGCATCTCAAGTATGCTCCACATGAGGATGATAGAGTGTCGTCGTGGGTTCGATCCTCCTCAATACCGACTAGCACGAGCCACCGATCAAGATGACCCTAAAGATATTACTGACGATATCCTTCCTTTCACGAGAACCCACCTTCTCAGCCACCGCCAAGTCACAGACCAGTTCATGCGGCTGCTTCATTGACAGAAATTTCTGAACAACTGACTCGATTCGAGCAATACTGCATTCAGCAGTTCAACAGCATCGCTCAGCGATTCGACAGTACAGAGGCAACTTTGTAACAGATTTACCAGCATTTTCATATTTCGCCTCCAGCACCACCACCTCACGATCCAGCTGCCGACGAGGACTTTTGAGTCCTTTTATTTTCACTTTGTTTTTCTTTTCCTTTTGTTTTTATTGTTATTTTTATTTATCATGTTCTAAAAGGCTTTTATTAGTATATTTTGAACCCCTTATTTATATGGTTGTTCCTTTATGAGTAACCATGACAACACTATCAATTTAACTCCCTAAAATATTACTGGTGATATCGCAGTTTCAAAGAATTCAGTCAATTGGTGCTACTCAGGAATGTACAAACAATCCTCTGGAAAAAGATAATCCAAAACTGTTATGTCCTGCTCAATCACGACCATAGCCACCACGACACTGACCACCACGATAACCTCTTCGCTTGGCACTGTGATTGTGGAACCCAACCTCTACCACAACCGGAATATCCTGCCCCACCTTCGCCTTTGCCTAGTTAAGCATGCACTTCATAACCAATGTCTATAAATCCGCTTTCGCTATTCCAAGAATTATATCCAAATTCAGGGTAGTTTCACTTTTCCCGCTCTTTTATGATATTATGCTTATATTGTTATTATTTATCTTTGTACATTGAGGATATTGTACATCTTATGTGTGGGGTGGTTATATTTATATGATTATCGAAAATTTCTAATTATATCTTATTCTCAAATAATTTTCTCATATTACTATTAGAATGAATTTATGATTTTTATTGATATGTTTTGGATTAAAACATAAGTAATTGTGCATTGATTATTTAAAATTTAGGATAATAGAGAATCAAACAAGATAAGTTGAATTTTTTAGAATTAAAATTGTTAGGGTGTTTCCATGCAATGATGTATTATCTTGAAGTTCTAAATCTACAGGATTGACATAAAAAACCCATAATTTTTGTGAGATTTTGAGCTTTTAGAGCATATATCTTTCTTGTTCACTTTTATTGATGATTATGAGTGAGTCAATACTGATTTGTTATTCTAGAACTTGCATCGATTATACATGTCAAGACCACACCTTTGATTTGATATATTGAGATGATAAAGGCACTCAAGTTTTAACCCGCTCACTCCATAAAAAGCCTACCCACATAATTAACCCTTAGTGAACCCCTTTGAGCCTCAAACACCATTTTCTTGATATTTTCCTATTAAATGTTAACCCACAACTTAACCCTTTTTGATTCGTTAAGAATTTCTCCCTTTTTATTGACTCCCTTTTTATCGAGATTTGATTTGATCAGTTACCTAACTATTTTCGTCCATTTTAGTTGCTGAATTATTTCTTATTTTGTACTTTCTATTATTGTTTTTATTCTTAAAAAAACCATATATTTATATTCATATAATTACATATTGTTATAAAGAGATTGGATAAGTTAAAGTTATTATATTGAGGAAAAGCTCACCTCATTAGTTTTGGATAATTTTAATTCTGGCACTTGTTTGTAATTCAGTGATTAGCTTTATTTTTCTAATATTGGTAATTTATTAAATTAATCTTGATTCTAACCCTCTTTTTTAGCCTTTATCCACACCTTTAACTTAAGCCCCATTACAACCCTGTTAAAGACCTTTTGATTTGTGTATCATCTCATTATAGTGGTGGAGATTTGATTTTCATGCAAGCCTATGGTAATAACTTTCATATTTGACTATTGAGTGCTTAATTTTTGAACCTTAAACACTTGGAGTGATTTGAGTGAATCTTTAGTGAGGATGTCAACCTTTGCCGATTTGGAATTAAAGGTAATTACTTAAATAAAGGGGGATACTTATGATCTTATGATTAAAATGCTTAACTTGGATTGTTTGAAACTTTAATATTCTTTTAGTTGAATTCTCAATATTTGATTACTTGTAGGTTACTTCGAAACATTTTTTATGAGAATTATAAGTTGAGAAGAATTTATTTTAATTATGAGTTGAGGATTTTGCTTGAGGACAAACAAATGATTAAGTGTGGAGATATTTGATAAGCCATAAGATATACATATTTTTATCCCATGCTTGGCATATTTATGGATGATTTATCATTAGTTTTATTAAATTCGATGCTCCTAATCCTTTAATTTCATGTTTCATACTCAGGAGAGCATAGGAAAGTGAAAAGAGCAAGAAATGTGCAAAAAACGGACAAAATAAGCTGAATTTAGTGTTCCATACGGCCTAGGCACTTCTACATGCTCGTGTTAGACACACGGGCAAGCTACACGCCCGTGTTTCATGGCCATGTCGACATTAAACCATGTTAGAATTGTACATGGCCTGAGCACCTCCACACCGGCGTGGCACATGGCCGTATCCCTGTCGAGCCCAAGTCTAATTCTATTCGAAAAAGGCTAATTTTGGGCTATTTTGGGCATTCCAAAGTTTATTTAAACACATGAGGAGAGGATCAAGGGACAGACAGAGTAGAAGGCAGAAAATACTCGAAAACAGCCATCGAAATCAGCTCGGAAGTAGGATCTACTTCAAGACTGAAGATCTCCATTCAATTTCCTTAGAAGTTCCTTGGGTTTCTTTATGTTTTGTTGTTTTCCTAATTTTGAGATGTTTTCACCCATCGTTATGAACTAAACTCCCTAAATACCTAAGGAAGATGAAACCTAATATAGATCGTATTACTATTTGAATTATATGATAAATACTTGTTTTTATTCTTAATTATGTGTTCATAATTCTTGTTCTAATATTTTAGGATATTAATTCAAGTCTGATGTGCTTATTCAGTGGAGCAAAAGTCTCTGTTTAAGAGTAGATCTTCCATAATTAAGCGGAGTTGCATGCAATCCTAGAGAAATGACGACATAAATCTGCCGATTAGAGTCAAATCTAATAAGAGAATCCATAGATCGAGTTAATGCGATAATAGGGGTTTTAATTAGAAAGACATTTCAATTAATGAACCTAGAGTCAGTTGTTTTTAGTTTTGAGAGAGCTATTAACATAAAATAGGGATTTCTAGGGATTAAGTCAAGTGAATAAATCGTCTAGTTCAGAAGTAATAAGTGAAGTCTAGGTAGATTCTTCGTTGGGTGTTGTCTTCCCCATCGGTTTTCCAAAAGTATTTCCCAACTTTTATTTCTGTTGTGTTCTTAGTTAATTAGATAGTTAATCTTAGTTTAAAGCATCCCTTTAATTCTTAGGCTAGATAATAAAAAGATAGTCATTACTAGTACTTTTAGTCATTGTGGATAGATATTTCCAATCTCACCATAACTATACTACTGTTCGATAGGTGCACTTGCCTTAGTCAAAATTTTTAGTTAGTTTAGCGACCATCAAAACACTTCCTAAACAAAGTGATACTGAAAGTCTATGTGCTTTGTTTTTTCGTGATGCATCTGATCCTCAGTGAGATGTATGACACTTTGACTCTTGCAATATACAATAGTCTTTTCGTTTTTTTCAACTAGCTCCCCGAATAGACGTTTCAGCCAAATGGCCCATTCCACAACCTCTATGATAGCCATATATTCTACCTCTGTAGTTGATAATGCCATAGTAGCCTGTAGGGTCACTTTCCAGCTAACAGTGCAATTGCTGAAAGCAAACAGATAATCTGTGAGAGATCTTATTTTGTTTGGAAAGCAAACAGATAATTAGTGAGAGATCTTATTTTGTTTAAGTCTTTTAAATAATTCGAGTTTACATAGTCAACTAAACCTTCTGAGCATCTTCTAATTTCCAATTAAGTATTGGATGTCCCCCTTAAATATCTAAGAATCCACTTAACAACTTAACAATGTAATTTACCGGGTTTGGACATGTATCTTGATCGCATGATTCGTAACAAGTAATAAATATTTATAATGAAGATCAAACCTAGACTAACTATTGTCACGACGGAAAGGCAAGCGCACCTATCGAACAATAGTATAGTAATAGCAAGACCGGTATATCGTACCCAAGGGAACCAAAAGTACTAGTAATAACTATCTTTTTATTATCTAACTTAGAAATAGAGAGGGGTTGTTTATTAAACTAATTAACTAAACTAATAAACTAATCAAACTAAAGTAAAGAGAAAAGTTGGAAAAAGACTTAAAGAAAATTAATTTGATAAAGACGACACCCAATGAGGAATCCACCTAGATTTCACTTGTTATCTGACTCTGAACCAGACGATTTATTCACTTGACTTGATCCGTGAGACTTCCTAACCTATGTTATTATCCCTTTCGAGACTAATAATGTCTAACCCTCAGTTGAATTAATTGAAATTTCTTTCTTAATTAAAACCCCTAGGGAAGCAGTAAATCACTCTATGAACTCCCATATTAGGTTTCACCCTAATCCGGTAAAATCTCGTAACCCTATTTTTAGGCGTTCGATCAACTTCACTTAATTATGCCAAATCTACTCTTAGACAGGGACTTTTGCTCCTCTGCATAAGCACATCAAAGCATGAATTAATACCCAGAATATTAACTCAAGCATTAAGAACACATAATTAAGAACAAATCAAGTATTTATCATACAGTTCAGATAGTAATAACAAGATCCATCATAGGTTTTAACCCCCTTAGGTATCTAAGGGGTTTAGTTCATAAAAATATAAGAGTAAAGTATGAAAATAACAAAACATAAAGAAAACTCTAAAACCCCTGAAGGAATTCTGATAGAGATCTTCAGTCTTAGAGTAGCTCCAGCTTTTGGGATGGATCGTCTGGCTTCCTTCAAGTAATTCTTAGCGTGTGGTTCTGTATTCCAGAAAAGTTCTAGAAGAGTCCCCTTTACTAGGTCATACTTAGGGTGTTTATATAGGCTTTGGATTGGCTTTCTTCCTCCCTAAGTACCCTTTTCTGTGTAAAATACAACTCTTTAAAAAAGGGACACGCCGGTGTGCCACGGCCTTGTGAGTGTTTACCAGGCCGTGTTCGATTCGTTAAATTGCACACGGCCGTTTGGGTCAATGGCCAGGCCGTGTGAATCGTGAGAGCCTTGGTCGACACCCTCGAAGGACACGGGCGTGTGAGCAGCCCGTGTGGGAAGGCTTAGGCTGTGTGATCTTCTCAATTTGGTCTTTTTTATCCCTTTTTAGCTCATTTTTGGCTCCTTTTGACTTTTGATGCTCTCCTGAGTACAAAACATGAAATAACCGGATTAAGAGCACCAAAATCTACAAATCTAATAGTAAACATCCATAAATATGCTAAGTATTTGAGGTAAAACTATGTATAATTTGGCGTTTATCAAATACCCCCACACTTAAGCATTTGCTTGTCCTTAAGCAAAACTCTCATTCACTGCTAGAATTCATTCCTCTCAATCACATAATCATTACTGATAATGTTACAAACTATTCCACGAAAAATCATACAATGAAAATTCAACTATAGGGGCATTAAAAGCCTCAAAAAATCTAAATAGAATATTTTGATAATAAAATCATAGGTAATCTTCTTCCTCTAAGTAATTAACTTTAGTTCTAAATATACAAGAGATGTCATCCTCACTAAGGATTCACTCAAGTCACTCAAAGTGTTTAAGGTTCAAGATTAAGCACTCGATTGTCTAACATGAGAAGTTATTACTATAGGCTTGCAAGAAAATCAAATCTCTACCACTTGTAAATGATATGATACACTAATCGAAAGGTCTTTGCATGGTTGTAACGGAGTTTAGGTTACGGGTATGGATACAAGCTGAAGAGTCAAATGTTAAAATCGAGATAATTTCAATAAATTACCCCACTATCAAAAACTTAATCACTGAATCACAAACAAATATCTAAACTATATTACATGAGCTTATGACAACTTTAGCTTGCTGAGGATTACAATAATAATACTGAGTTTTTTTTTTTAAAAAAGAACAAATCAAGTCAATACAATATAGAAATCATACTTCATGATTCAGTAACAAAAAATGGTGAGCATAGTGAGGTAATAGTATTAAATTTAATCTCAATAAAAAAAAAGTAAATTAAGTAAGAGGATTTCAACAATAAAAGGTTAATGGGATAATGATGAAGGTTAATCAATAAAAAAAGTTAGTAGGCTCAAAGGGGGTTTACAGTTAGTAGGCTCAAAGGGGGTTCACTAAGGGTTTAATTATGTGGGAAGGCTTTTTATGGAGTAAATGGGTTAAATCCTAAGTGCCTTTATCATCTCAGTATATCAAATCATACGTGTGATCTCGACATGTATAATCGAAGCAAGTTCTAGAATAACAATTCAATGTTGACACACTCAGACCACAAAAAAAGTGAGCAAGAAAGAAAGCTATATGCTCAAAAGGCTCAAAAATCTCACCAAAAATTTGGGTTTTTGATTTCATTCCAGTATACTTAAGATTTCAAGATAAGAAAATAGTCTGAAAATTTTAGTTCTCAAAATATCAACTTATCATGCTCAATTCTCTAATGTCCTATAATCAAATAATCATGTATAATTCCTATGATCCAATTCATGACATATCAACAATAATTATAGATCAATCAGAATTCATTCGATCAAGATTATGAGAAAATCACTTCAGCACAAGACCAAATTCAGGGATTTGAGAATAATGCAAAAAGTTAGGTTTCATGTTCACCCCCCCCACACTTAAGATGTACATTGCCTTACAAAGATAGATTATTCAAAAGAAAGAAAATCATAAGAGAAAAGGAGGTGAAACTCCCTGTTATATGGAGGCGAAGCTTGATTTTGATGCTGGAGTGGTTGGGGAAAGTAGTGCTGCCATTGTTCTTAGCTAGATAAAGAAATTAGGTCGTTGAATATGGCATTCATTTTGTATTGTTCCTTATTTGTTTTCTCATTCCGTAAAAAATATTCCTAACAGCTTGGCTCGAAAGTCTGTAGAATCATAAAGAGCTTATTAAAAGTTGGTGTGGAAGAGAGCGTAGTGGGATTACTTGTTAGAAATACCAGGAAAATGAAAAAAGTAAAATTTACTAATATAAATATGTCTTCAAAAGAAAAATAAAAAAATAAAAGTAAAAATAAAAATAAAATAAAAAGATAAGAGGATTCAATGATCCTCGTCGCTGGAACCCTCGGTGGTAGCTACTGGAGTGGCGATGTGAAAGTCTTGCACAATTGCCGCATCATGGCCTGCATGTCGTCCATCTGTCTATCACATCGTTGATCTCGCTCGTAAATCATCTCGAACTGTGTAGTGCAATACTGCTCGAAGTGAGCGAGTCGGTCGGAAAGGTGTGCCAATGAAGCAGCCGCATGAACTGGTCGTTCCCTAGGTGGCGCGGTAGAAGGCTGCGGTAGGGTGGCACATGGGCGTGTTGGTGGCGAGCACGGGCGTGTGACTCGGGGATATCGCCGTATGGAGGAAAAAATAGAGGGTAAAGAAAGGGAAAAGTGGGGATTAATGCAAAAGAAGTGGATTTGAAGGTGGTTTGGGGGTTTGAAGAGTGAGAATCTGGGGAATAGTGGCCGGAATAGGGATTAGGGAGTGGGGAATGGTAGATGTTGGCTAGGGTTTTGAAAGGAAGAAGAAGATGAATAGTGGTTTGCTTATATAGGGGAGGGTCACACAGCCCAGGGCCACGCCCGTGTGCTTTGAGGGTGAGCCTGTATTTTTCAAATTTTTCGATTTAGGTCGTGCCCGGCTACTATCCAACGCCCATATGTCTTGGGCATGTGTGGCACACGGAAATGTCGCACGGCTGTGCCTAGCTTTGTTCACTTCTCACACTCCCGTGTGTGAGGGTACCACACCCGTGTATTATTGTCCACGGCTTAACGCCCGTGTCGAAGAAACAGATTCGAGCCTTGCCCCTGGCATGCCCGTGGTTGTTCATTCGTACGCCCTTGATCACCTATGAAGTTCACCCACGGCCATGTCGCACGACCGTGGGGCTTTATCGCACCCCGTGTTTTGGGGAAATCATATCCTGCTTCCACACAGCCTTATCACACGGTCGTGTCTTTTCCCTTGGTTTGCCACGGCTTTAGGCACGCCCGTGTGCCTGGCCGTGTGTTTTGAAAAACTTTGCAATTCAAAGATAAATTGAATTATTTAAAGTGTTAGAAATAAGAAATCGAAATATGTTAGTGCTCGGGTTGCCTCCCAAGAAGTGCTTATTTATAGTTTAAGCTCGACTTACCTCTCTGTTGAATGATTATGGTGGTTTGAGGAGTTCATACTCCTCATTTGGTTTGAGGAGTTCATACTCCTCATTCCTGCTGTCAATCTTAAAATAAGGTTTTAATCGGGTGTTGTTTACCTTAAAAGTGCTGAACTTAGGATGACTCACCTCCACCGTACCGAATGGAAAAATACTGAGTACCGTAAGAGAGATTTCCTCATTTGGTGTGGTAGTGACAATGTGGGGATCTGCGGCATCTAGTAAGACTTTATCGCCAACCTTGAGTTGATTAGGAGAGATATCGGGCTTATTTTGGCGTAGTTTCGGTTTATCATGTGTTCTCGGTTTGTGTGTTCGCCATTCATCTAGCTCCTTTATTCGAAGCCTTCGTTCCTCATAGGTGTCTTTGTTCTCCACATGATAATAGTGCACTGTGTCCGTTGTCTTGGTTCGAGGGGATTCCTGCAAGGACGATTGAATATTAGTTTATCATTGACAGGTTTTATAGCATTATCTTGAGTTTTAGAGGTTTTGACTGAGTCGCGTACTTGGAGTGTTACTGCATTGTCACCTGCACGAAGTACTAGCTCTCATGTGCTTACATTAATAATGGTTCTAGCAGTTGCTAAAAAGGGTCGTCCTAAAATTAAATGTACCTCGTTATCCTCATCCATATCTAGGACAACAAAGTCTACTGGGTAAATAAATTTATCAATTTTAACGAGAACATCTTCAATAATACCCTTAGGAAATCTAACTGTTTTGTCAACCAATTGTATCTCATCCTAGTCTGTTTGGGTTTACCGAAACCTAGTCATTTAAACATTTTATATGGCATAACATCTATACTTGCCCCTAGATCAGCTAAAGCATTATTCACAGACAAACTACCAATTAAGCAAGGAATTGTAATACTTCCTGGATCTTTACATTTGTTAGGTAGCTTATTCTTTAGAATAGCTGAGTAGACTGCATTGAGTTCCACATGCGATGTAGCGTCTAATTTTCTTTTATTGGTCAGAAGTTCTTTTAAGAATTTTGCTGAGTTGGGCATCTGTGAAAGAATTTCAATAAATGGTAAGTTAATATGTAATGTTTTTAAGAGTTTGATAAACTTACCGAATTGTTCTTCTGTTCTATCTTTCGTTATCGCTTTAGGATATGGCACACGAGGTTCATAATTTATACTTACCTGTTTAGGATCATCATCGTTTACCTCTTCTTGACCTTTGCTCATCGTGTTGTTCTATTGTAATTCTGGCTCAGGTGCAATGAATCTTTCCTTATCTTGAGTACTAATTGCATTGAGGTGTTCCCTCGGATTAGGTTCAGTATTACTGGGTAAGCTACCTTGTGGTCGTTCAGAGATTAGTTTGGATAGCTAGCCTATCTGAGTTTCGAGCCCTTAGATCGATGCTTGTTGATTCTTTAGTACTATCTCGGTAATTTGGAAACGGGTTTTTGACACCGAGATGAATTTAGAAAGCATCTCTTCAAGGTTTGGTTTCTTCTCTTGTTGATAAGGTGGCTGTTGAAAACCCTAAGGATTTTGTGCCTTTTGATTCCCTTGACCACCCCAGGAGAAATTTGGGTGGTTCCTCCAACCTGCATTATAAGTATTACTGTATGGGTTATTTTGAGATCGGAAGTTATTGTTACCCATATAGTTGACTTGTTCTTCTTCGGTTGTATGATTGAAGGATTGGTATTCTGTATGCACACCTCCGCCACTTGAGTCATACCTCATTACTAGATGTACCTGCGTAAAACCAAGTAAACCGTCAATCTTTTTATTGAGAAGTTCTACCTAATTAGAGAGCATGATGACTGAATCGATGTTATAAACGCCGGCTGTTTTCGTTGGCTTTGTCCTCATGACTTGCCACTGATAGTTATTCAGGGACATCTCTTCGATAAACTCGTAGGCCTCCTCAGGTATTATATTATTGATTGTTCCACCGGCTACTGCATTAATCATTTACCTGGTTGAGGGATTCAAACCGTTGTGAAAGGTTTGAACTTGTAGCCATAGAGGTAACCCATGGTGAGAACACCTTCTCAATAAGTCCTTGTATCTCTCCCATGCATCGTAAAGTGTTTCTAAATCCATCTACACAAAAGAAGAGATATCATTACGTAATTTAGCCATTTTAGCTGGCAAAAAATATTTTAGTAAAAATTTATCGGTCATTTGTTCCCAAGTAGTGATAGACTCTTGTGGTAACGAGTTCAACCATTGTTAAGCTTTGTTTCTCAGTGAAAAGGGAAACAACTGAAGACGTATGGCATCATCAGAAACACCATTGATTTTGAATGTATTGCAAAATTCCAGGAAATTTGCTAAGTGAGTCTTGGGATCTTCGTCCTGCAAACCATCAAACTGAATGAATTGTTGTATCATCTAAATAGTGTTAGGTTTTAGTTCAAAAGTATTTGCAGCTACAGCAGGTCTAACTATGCTAGATTCAGTTCCTGTTAAAGAATGTTTAGCATAATCATACATAGTACGTGGAGCAGGATTTTGATTAGCCGCAATTACAGGAGGTAGCTGATTGCCTTGGTTTTCAGCCATCTTGTCGGTTAGAGGTTGAGTATTGTCTTCTTGCTCGTTCTCCGTGTATCTTAAACTGTGCCCTATTTCTCTTTGATTTTTGTGAATTTTAGGATCGATTTCTTCGTCAAAAAGTAATGGTCCCGACGGGTTTCTTCTAGTCATAAACTATAAAAAACTGCCAACAAAGAAAAAAAAGTAAATGAATAAATAATAAAATAACATAAAATTGCAAGAAAAATAAATGGCTAAAGTAATAAAAATTTAGTGTTCCTAATATTTCAGCTCTCCGGCAACGGCGCCAAAAACTTGATCGCGTGATTCGTAACAAGTAATAAATATTTATAATGAAGATCAAACCTAGACTAACTATTATCATGATGGAAAGACAAGCGCACCTATCGAAAAATAGTATAGTAATGGCAAGATCGGGATATCGTACCCAAGGGAACCAAAAGTACTAGTAATAACTATCTTTTTATTATCTAACCTAGAAATAGAGAGGGATTGTTTATTAAACTAATTAACTAAACTAATTAACTAATTAAACTAAAGTAAAGAGAAAAGTTAGAAAAAGACTTGAAGAAAATTAATTTGATAAAGACGACACCCAAGGAGGAATCCACCTAGATTTCACTTGTTATCTGACTCTGAACCGGACGATTTATTCACTTGACTTGATCCGTGAGACTCCCTAACCCATGTTATTATCCCTTTCGAGACTAATAATGTCTAACCCTCAGTTGAATTAATCAAAATTTCTTTCTTAATTAAAACCCCTAGGGAAGCAGTAAATCACTCTATGGACTCCCATATTAGGTTTCACCCTAATCTGACAAAATCTCGTAACTCTATTTCTAGGCGTTCGATCAACTCCGCTTAATTATGCCAAATCTACTCTTCAACAGGCACTTTTGCTCCTCTGCATAAGCACATCAAAGCATAAATTAATACCCAAAATATTAACTCAAGCATTAAGAACACATAATTAAGAACAAATCAAGTATTTGTCATACAATTCAGATAATAATAACAAGATCTATCATAGGTTTCAACCCCCTTAGGTATCTAAGGGGTTTAGTTCATAAAAAGATAATAGTACATTTCAAAAGTATGAAAATAAAAGAGCATAAAGAAAACTCTAAAACCCCTGAAGGAATTCTAAGAGAGATCTTCAGTCTTGGAGTAGCTCCGGCTTTTGGGATGGATCATCTGGCTTCCTTCAAGTAATATTTGGCGTGTGGTTCTGTATTCCAGAAAAGTTCTGGAAGAGCCCCCTTTACTAGGTTATACTTAGGGTGTTTATATAGCCTTTGAATTGGCTTTATTCCTCCCTAAGTACCCTTTTCTGTGTAAAATACAACTCTTTGAAAAAGAGACAATCCCGTGTGCCACAGCCATGTGACGTGTTTGCCAGGCCGTATCTGATCCGTTAAATTGCACACAGCCGTGTGGGTCAATGGCCAGGCCGTGTGAATCGTGAGAGCCTTGGTCGACACCCTCGAAGGACACGGGCATGTGAGCAGCCGTGTGGCAAGGCTTAGGCCGTGTGATCTTCTCGATTTGGTCCGTTTTGTCCCTTTTTAGCTCATTTTTGGCTCCTTTTGACTCTTGATGCTCTCCTGAGTACAAAACATGAAATAACTGGATTAAGAGCACCAAAATCTACAAATCTAGTAGTAAACATCCATAAATATGCTAAGTATTTGGGGTAAAACTATGTATAATTTGGCGTTTATCATATCTACTTAATACACTAACAACATGTGAAATATCGGGACAAGTACAAACCATTACATACATTAAACTTTCTACTTCACTAGAATAAGGAACTGAAGACATGTACCTTTCTTCGTCTTAGGTTTATGGTGATTCTGAAGTCGAAAGTCTGAAGTGTGCAATTAAGGGAGTACTAACTAATTTAGAATATTGCATTCCAAACCACTCAAGAATTCTTTCAATGTATCTCTACCATGACAGAAGTAGCTTCCTAGAGTGTCTATCTCTCGAAATTTTTATCCCTAAAATTTTCTTAGTCGCACCAAGATCTTTCATCTCGACCTTAGACTTAAACATGGTTTTAAGTTGATTTATTTTTTTATGGATCCTTAGCCACAAGTAAAATATCATCAACATAAAGTAACAAATAAATAAATGATCTATCATTTAAACATTTGTAAATACACATAACCGTCATCCTTGCTCCGAACGAAACCAATACTTAACATGAAGGAACTAAACTTTTTATATCATTGTCGAGGAGACTGCTTCAGGCTGTATAATGACTTTTAAAGAAGACAAACCTGATATTGCTTACCTTTAACCTTGAAGCCTTCAGATTATTACATATAAATGGCCTCATCCAAATCCTCATGAAGGAATGCAATCTTTATATCTAGTTGTTCCAATTCAAAGTTGTATGATGCAACAAGGGCTAATAATGCTCGAATGGACGTATGCTTAGCAACTAGATAGAAAACATCATGGAAATCAACTCTCTTCATTTGGCTATAGCCCTTTACAACCAACTTTGCCTTATACCTAATGTCGTCTTGATGAGATTCTTTTTTTTCTTTTTGAACACCCACTTGCAACCTACTATTTTCTTTTCGGTGGGTAGTTTAATGAGTTTCCAAGTCTCGTTTTTTTGAAATGATTCCACTTCCTCTTCCATAGCAAGGAGCCACTTGCTAGAATCATAAGTCTAAACTGTCTTTGAATAATTCAAAAGGTCAGCTGGATCAATGCTCCCTGCAACATTTAGAGCATATGCCACTAGATTTCATTCATAGTATCTTTATGGTTGTTTGATCTCTCTCATTTTTCTGTCTTAGGCTAACTTATAATCATTAAGTTTAGAGGTAGACGTCTTTGATTTGGATAGAATGGCTTTAGAAACCTTCTGTTGCATCAACGAGACATCGGTTTCATGATTTATTCATGACATCACGACATGGCGATCCTCCTTGTTGGGATGCCGCCTTTGTTTGTCATGTCATTACGATGTCGAGCTTCGTTACATCACCATCTATTTTTGTTTCCAGCTTTACCTTTCTTGAAACACTTAGCTTTTCTGTGTTATTTTGTCTCGATAACCCCTTTTTTTTAAAGAATCATTGATATTTCATCAAACCTAACATCTCTACTAATGATGATCTTACTAGTTTCTGAGCATCATAACTTGTAGCGTTTTATCCCGGTAGTAAAACTCATAGAGATGCATTTTACAGTCTTTGGTTCAAGCTTTCCTTGGCTGTCTCGTGCATAACCAGAACAATTGAATACTCTAAAGTTAGAGTAATTAGAAGGATTATCTGACCAAATCTCTTCAGGAACCTTCATCCAATGCTTGATGTGAAGACCGGTTCACCAAAAAAATTGTCAAGTTAACTGTTTTGGCCCAAAACCCCTCTTCTAAGCTTGCATTGGAAACATACATCGGGCTTTCTCTAGCAACATTCTGTTCATTTTTCAACAACACCATTCTGCAGTAGCGTACTAACAACTGTGCGATGTTTTTCGATTCCTTCCCGTTTGCAGAAATAATTAAATTCAACTGAATAGAACTTGAAACCATTATCTATTCTTAACCGCTTTACAAACTTTCTAGTCTACTTTTCTAGTAAGGTTTTTCACTGCTTAAAGATCCCAAAGACTTCATTCTTGTGTTTCAGGTAATAAAACCAAACTTTTTTGGAGTGGTTATCAATAAAAGTTAGAATATATTTGTTACCTCTTTCGGAGATGACTGGAGTTGGATCCCATAAATCAAAATGAGTATAGTCAAGGGTTCCTTTTGTCCTGTGCACTGTCGAATCTAGGCTGACTCGAGTATGTTTCCCATAAATGCAATGCTCACAAAAATCTAATTTTCCAACTCCAATGCCTGTGAGAATACCTCTTTTACTCAAAATAATCATACATTTTTCACTCATATGATCGAGTCGCATGTGCCACAACTCAGTTGATTCAAAATTTGTAAAAAAAAAAAAAGAAGTTTGTCGCGTCGTCATGACATCATGGAAGTCCTCGTCGTGATGTGGCAACAATTTTGACTCTTCTTCTGAAATTACTATTGCACTAATCACCGTTGAATCTTGCAGAATGTATAGGCTACTAAACTTTTTTCCTCTCATCAAAACAAGAGCTTTACAATATACTTTTAAACTGTTTGACTCGATGACGATCTTGCAACCATTTGAATCTAGAGTACCTAAAGAGACGAGATTCTTTTTTAAATCAGACACATGCTTGACATTTGATAATGTTTTAATTATCCTGCCATGCATCCTAATTTGAATGGTACAAATGTTAGTTATTTTGTAGGGTGAGTTATTTCCCATAAGTATAATTCCACCTTCAACCGAACTATATGTGGAGATCCAGTCCCTGTTTGGACACATATGGTAAGAACATCCTAAACCAAATATCCACTCAGATGTGAACTTAGACCTTTCAGTTGTTGACACCAACAATAAATCATCACCTTTGTCCTCGGCTATATTAGCATCGGCTACATTAGCTTTCTGCTTCCCTTTCTTGTTGTTTTCGGCGACCCTCTTACTTTTATTCTGAAGTTTATAGTATTCTGCTTTGATGTGACCTATCTTTTTATAGTAGCCACATTGCTTGTTGTGATTTCTTGATTTCAATCTTGCCCTAGATCTTCTTTAACCCGAATCTAGGGGTGAGTGTTTGATCGAATCAAATCAAATGAACAAGTTTCAAGTTAATTAAGTTGACAAATCCTATTTTATCATCTTAACTTGATTTGAAATTTTCTCGAATCAACTCGAGTGAGATGGAATTTGAATCGAATATATTTGTTCGAGTTAAATTAAAAAATGACTGGTGTTTTTATTTTTATGTAATCTTTTTTGAAAATATTTTTCTTTAAAGTTTTTAAACCTGATCATAAAAGGAAAAATTGAAGTAAATAAGTGAACAAATAAAAGCAACCGATGAAGAAGAAATGGGGAAACAAATTAATTTTGGGGGATTTTGATTTTGGGGAGTAAAGGAGGAAGAAAAATAAATATTTTAGGGGGTAAATAGGGGGAATAAAATATTTGTGGGGATTTTGATTTTGGGGGTAAAAGGGGAGGAAAGTAAAAAAATTGAAGAGAAGAGGGGGTAAAGTGTTGGCGAGATAGACCGAGGGGTTACTATTTGGTTTATTTGAGTTATTCGAATTTGAAAACTCAGCTTGACTTGAACTTGAAAGTAAAAAAAAAATTGAGTTGACTCGATTAACTAGATTTAGATAATTCAAAATTCAAAATTTTTTGAATCGAATTGAATTTTTCCCATCAGACTTGTTCTTTGAACCTAAATCATTGTCAGGTTTATCCTAATCTTCATCATTGATGTTTTATTTGAAGGGCGCAAAGAACAAAGCAACAGCATAGCTTGATCTTTATCATCGATGTTGGCTTCAACATTACTTAGGTCATTGAGGAAAGTAACAAATTCACTGATGTGAGCCCTAATAAACTTATCTTCGACCATACGGAATGTGTATAATCACTGTTTCAATACCAAGTGATTTGCAAGAAATTTTGCCATATAAAGGGCTTCTAATTTCCTCCATAAGGTTCTTGTCGTTTTCTCTGTAAGTACCTCCTGCAACACATTATTTGTGAGGCACAATTGAATTTTTGATAAAGCCTTCTCATTAAACTCCTCTTATTCTATCTGATTTGCATCCACGGGTTTTTTTCTTGTAACAACCTTTTTCAGACCTTTCTGAACTAGAATTGTCATCATCCGAACTTGCCATAAACTGAAATTTGTGATCCCATTGAAATTTTCAATAACGTACCTCATTATCATCTATAAATGAATTGAATGTGAAAATCGAACTAAGCTCTGATACTAATTTGTGGGGATAAACCTGAATAATCGAAGAAGAGTACAAGATTGAGAAATAAAACAAACTCGAACCCAAAATACAAAGTTTTCCCGAAATTCTCACAAAACTCTCTCTAAATTGTGTTGTTCAATAAATCTCTTTAGGGTTGCTAAAAACCCTATTTATAAATTGAAATTCATGTGCAAATATTACTAAAACATCTCTAGAATAATTAGAGTTAGATTGGAAAAAGATAACAAAGTTTAATTAGGAGAAGAAACTCGATTTAGTAAGGAACACGTAGCTACATCATGACGTGCCATATTTTCTCTTCAGGATGTCTTACTTTGCATCATCAGGACATAGTGGTTCTTCTTGTTGGGACATGGTGATTCTTCTTATTGGAACGTCATTGTCGTGTCGTCCTGAAGTTGGCTTTTCCTTGTCCCGACGTCAAACCCTGTTTCTTCCAAAATGCGAGGCACACTAACAGTATTATCATAAAACTAAAAGAATTTTTCATTTTTAAATTCCTTTCCATGACCACTCTTTATTTTGAATATTTTCCTAATAAATTGTCATTTCTCATTCATCAGCTTCTTGCATAGTTTTTTAAAAGCATCAAAGGTGTTAATTTCTTTTACAAGAATTTTATTTTAGTGAAACTGGAATAATCATTACCTCCTAAGCTTTTAATCTCTATCAGTCCCTTCAAGTCTGTGTGTAATAGTTTAAGTGGTCCAGTTGTTTGGAGCAATTGTAATTGAGGGTGCAACTCACCCTATTATTTTCCCTTCGAAGATCTAACATACACTTTAGGAATTGCACTTTTGGTTTGGCAATCCTTTCATAGTATTGTATCTCATTGGCCTTTGCAATCGTCTGAAATGTACATAGCCTAGCCTCTATTTCCGTACACTAGGACTCTTGGCATGTATCCTTACTTAATCAAACATCTTCGCTAATTACAATCCCCTACATTGATTCTCAAAATCTTCTAAAATATGTAAGTGATTAACCAGGATTTTTCGATAAAAATATGCCAAAAAATATGGCAAGTAACACAACATTCAATTGCACAATGTTCAATTAGGGGTTTTCAAATGGTCGGTTAGTTATTAACTTAACCAAATTACAATTAACTAAATTACCCGAAATGTAAAAATCTTTAACTGTTAACCGAACCGAAATTTTTTCAAATACATTAACTGAACCGAAATATTTCGATTAATCTAGACGGTTAATCGAAGTTTATATGTTTTTGTCTTTTGGTTAAATAATTATAAAACATATAAAATAATACATTGCTATGGTTCATTTATTTTTTTTTAATAGTTCAAATATATAATATATATTATTTATTTAGATTAATATAAAAATAACAGTTCAAAAAATACATTGCTAATATAAAAAGTATAATATATAATATATAATATTTATTTCAAATAATTGAAATTTTAAAAAATCATTAACCGACCTTCGACTGAACTAAATTCGGTCATCGATCGATTAACTGAATTAGATCGATTCGGTCAATTAATTCAATTTAACCAAACTATAAACACCCCTATGTTCAATTGCAACTAACGATGTGACTGATAGTATTAACAATAAGTATTATTGATACAGGTGTACAAAAACAGTACAGATATGAGGAGAAAGTGATGGCGATAAGGAGGTCGGTTCACTTAGATAGGCGGAAAGCCAAAAAAAGAAGGGAGTAGGAAAGGGGTAAGGTAACTATGAAGGCAAAGGAGATTGAATGTTTTGTGTAAATGCTTAGGGTTGCTGAGAAGGTAAAGATAATTTCTTCATCATTCTCCAATGTATTTATAAAAAGAGACGTCTCCTGCCTAATAGTGCCACATCACTAACAGTACGACTGGTGGCCCTCCTATGTAGTCGGCTAGATGCCTAGTCGATTGTTCTTAAGTGTGGTATTGCTCTAAAATTCTCTTAGATGATAATACGAGGTTGTTGCGCCTCAATGGTTCCCTCTTGGTGGTAAGTGCATTCCCATTAAAAATCGGGTGGCTTAATGGCGAGTGGAGTGTGAGAGTGGTTGGTCACCCAATGATTGATTGAATGATACAAGGTGGAAGCCTTTTCCTCCTAACGGTAGTTGCCATAGTGGCTGCACTTACAATGGTTGTATGAGAAAAAATCCAATTATAATCAGCAAGCATTAGATATAAGAACACCTTCTAGAAAAATGGGCAAAATTTAAAACATAGATAAAAGCCTCCTCACATGGTATATGAGCTTGACCGCGTAAACCAGCAGATTGAATTGCCCCATCACCAGCAACAGTAACGGTATTCTAGGTGCTAGTGGGTCATGTCTTTGGAGTCGAGGGATAATTGGTAAAGAATAAGACAAGCCTATCAGAATATCCCACGACGATTGGGACATTTCACAAACCCTTTTCAAGCAAACAATGCTTTGGAGAGTGATAACAATGCTTTGGAGAGTGATGTCTTGGGGCATAACAAGTATGTCGACTTGGTTCAACATCTTGAATTCCTTCTCCACCCCTAAAAACCCATCCAATAAGGGTTTGTACTCGCACAACTCCGTGGAAGGTAAACTTCATTTGATCAGGAAGTCAAAATCGTCATCAAACTTCAACTCTAATAAAGTGTACTTAAAAAAGTCAAGGTTCAGATGGTTAACCTTCTTGTAGAGCATTTCCTCAACTTAGGCTTTTTGAAACATATAGTAAATTTGGTTGAGCCATATTTGATCCCTCAACTAGTCAATACATGTTTTGAAAACAAATATTATCTTACTGTTTATCTAACATTTAACTAATATTAAACGACATTACGTGGTCGGATCGTAATGCAAGAAGACAATTTAATATCAATAGATAACCTAAACACGTCCTTAGTTTAATCTAAACACGATGGTTCCTGACTGTTATTATTGGAAATAATGTAGAATTTGGCACCAAAAATTGCAGAAAAATGAAACTTTCTTGCCAAAAAAAAAAAACTTCAAAACAAAACTTGTGTAGACAAGCAATGAATATTTGGTAGTAAACGAACTAATAGAGACCAAAGAATAGCTAAATATGTAAAAAAAATATACAAAAATTCAAAGGACAACCTAGAAAAACCTTGAAAAAGTAAAATAGTGGAACAAAAGACGACCATGGCTATATATAGACACTTTTGAAAATGGTTCATTTTACTACATAGTTGTCTCAACACTAGAGCCAATGTCGTCTAGACATGTGTCCAAGGATTGTGATTTCAGCTTTGCATTTAATGCTAACATTCCAAAATCTTCAAAGTAACTTTTTACCTTTAGAAGCATCCTTAACGTGCATAATGAGCAATTTTCAATATTCTGAGTCACTCATTACTTCTCTTATGATAACTACCACCCTGTTTAGGCTACTTATAGATGGTTTCGAGGCAAGTTATTTTATAACCTTCCTTTCGACTAAGGGAATAATTGTTATACCCCTACACCTCTTAGACACGTGGCACCTCGCGAGGCTACTTGAGAAGCACCCGTGGATGGTTCTCTATCTCGCATCGCCTGTATCGTCTTCCACCTTACATCGCATGGTCGATCACTGGGTGACCAACCACTTGTGCCCTCTACTCGTTATCAGGCCACCCGCTTTTTAGCAAAAACACACTTACCACCAAGAGGGGACTACTGAGGTGTAACAATCTAATACTACCTTAGTTAAAGGAATGTCATAGTGGTACCACACTTGGGAACAATCGACTTGCCACCTGGTTGACCCCATGAAAGGAGCACCACCCATACTATCAGTGAATTGGCACTACCAGGCACGAGACCTCCCTTCTATAAATATCCTGGGGAATGATGAAGAAAAGATCTTCACCCTCTCAGCAACCCTAAGCACTTATACATAACACTCGGTCTCCTTTGCCTTCACAGTTACCTTATTCCTCTCCTACTCTCTTCCTTTATTAGCTCTCTGCCTGTCTAGATGAACCAGCCTTCTTATCATCACTAACTTTTCCTCCCATCTCCTCTCTTGTTATATATTTGTATCAACAAATATTTATTGCGAATATAATCAATTTGATTTTTGTAAAGTAATAATCAATTTGTTTTATTAAAACGAGTATCCACGCAATTTGCATAATGTAATAATTCTTTTACATTAGCTAAAACACTTGGGGGTTCTTTTTTCCCTTTTTTAAGTCCCCATTCAAAAATTTAATTTGTTCCATGTTTGGTTGAAGACACACCAATCACATTAAATAATTTCTTTCTATAAACCCAATTTAATTAACATCAAAATAAAATTATCTGCCAGTTGGTTTTGATTAACATGCAATATATACCCACACTAGCAAAACATTCATTTGAATATAAAAAAAAACTATAAAAAAAAAAAACCCAACTAATACTACCAGTCAAAGCATAAATAAACATTACAAAGCTTTTTAATTTGAGGCAAAACTCAAAAGACAACACACATAAGAAAACACAAGGACCTGGGACTTAGGAGACTATATTAATGCAAAGACAGGGAAGACAAGCTCAAGTGCGTTCACTCGCGGAGCTGTCATTCGATATTACAAAAACCCGACTCCCTCTCTTTGCTATTTGGCCCTTTCTCTCTCTCTCTCTCAATAGACAGCAAATTAGAGTTTGCAGCTGTCGGGTCTTTTTTTTTTCTGGCTTTTCTTTTATTAACCAACCGATCAAATAATTAACAACAGCCAACAAGCAACAACTTCTATGACATCATAAACAAGTCTGCATCTCACTCTCTGTCACTCTTTCAATGATTCCTTTGTGGTAATGTGTGAAGGGTGCCTTGGGAACGTATATTAGACACAATCATATATGGTAGAGCAATGAAAGCAATGGCCAAAAGGGTTGTGGATGTTATACAAGTTTCAAGTTTCATGCAAAAGGACAGATAAACCCCGGTTTTTTCTTCTTCTTTTTGTTTGTTTAGATGCCATGGCTTATCCACATTATCGATCACCATTCGGTGACACAACGTTTACAAAAGTGTTCGTTGGGGGATTACCTTGGGAGACACCAACAGAGGAAATGCGTCGATATTTTGAGCAATTTGGAGAGATTCTTGAAGCTGTTATCATCACTGATAAAGCCACAGGCAAATCTAAAGGATATGGCTTTGTAAGTTTTTTTTTTTTCCATCTTATTATGAATGTTTAAAGTTTTTAGTTCATGAAGGTGTTTGTAAAAATATCTCAAATGTTTTGTATAGGTTACTTTCCGTGATCCTGATTCAGCTAGGAGAGCTTGTGTTGATCCAAATCCTGTAATTGGTGGAAGAAGAGCAAATTGTAACATTGCTTCATTTGGAAGGCCTAGGCCTTTACAGCCACGAGGTCCCCCCCCCCCCCCAATACTCTTTGATACGAGCTACACTTTTCACCATTCAATTATTGAAATAAAAGAGAAGATGATGATAATAATGGATATTGGATATGGTGGATTTTAATGCAGGAGGTAATAACAGTCCTTATCAAGGAGTTGCACAGCAAGGTGCACCATATAGTGGAGTTGCAGCACCAGTGCATCCACATCCGCCTCCGCCACCACCACCTCCTGTCATGTATCCACCCCCTTATGGGTGAGTATCCTCTATTGTTTTCACTCCATTTCTCAATACAGTTGGTATATCAGATTATATATTGTAACTCAATAATGCATTTGACCATACAACATTGTCATTACCAAAATAATATTAAAGGAAACTAAAAAGAAACCTTTACAATACCTATGTAGTCAATGATCTAACGTGGCATACATTGCTGTAGCTAGGGGAAAAAAAATAATAAAAACAAATGAAAAAGGTTAACCAGAGGAGCAGATTCCTTACTGATCCTAATATACATTTGTGCTTGTAATCTCTTATAATGAATAATCATATTTTCAAGTTTAATTAATTCTTATGGTATGTGAAGATTAAGCCAGCTAATCAAATTGGAATCCAGTAAGATTAGGAGAAACTATGGCAATGCTTTGTAGTGCCCTTATATATATATATCTCAAAGTGGTCCCAGATATGATATTGATATATGACTTTTAAGCAAAGGGTTCCATTTTTAGGCAGCTAATTAGTATGTTCTGTATTATATTATTTCTATTCTCTTATAATCCCAGGCAACTCAGAGTAAAGAAAAAAAAGTAAATTAGAAATAAAAATAAGGTTATAGTAATTAAATTATTGATCAATGGCCTCATCTGCCAAGATAATTTCAAGGATCCAGCTCATTTACAGCTAACATTTATGTGATTGTATTTTTATTATCTGTAGAGCTTCAGCTACCTTTGCACTTACATATATTTAAGATCATGGTAATGCGTACCCATCTTTTCACCTATGTTTAACTATAGTTAGCTGCACCATTAGTAATACAGTTCGTTGATAGAGTGTCCGACTCTTAGTTTTAATGACCCCGAAATCAAACCTCGATAATTTGGAGTATTAAAACTTGATTATTAGATTTAGATGGATATCTTAAATTAATTTCCAGTACCTACCTAAGCGAATGTTGTCCTTGTTACTAACAAGTGTTATCAATGTAGGACCTTATGATCATGTTGAAATAAGTCCCCTACCTTAGCTATCATTGATTCCTTTTTCTATACAAGGATGCTGTTTCTTGCAATTACTTCCAAGGGAAAGTTCTTTTTTTCTTTAATGATGAATTGTCTACCTTTACAGGTACCCTACTTACAGTCCTGAATATGGGTTTCACCAAGTAAGTTTCATTTTGTTCAATGTTAAGCAAATAGTTCAAATTAAAGGCAGCAATATTTAGTGAGGAATGTTATTGAATTGGTATGCAGGCTGTCTATAATCCACAAATTCAGCAGCAACAATACTATCATCAACTATATGGATCATCATCTACCACAATGGGGTCTCCATATTATTATGGCTATTCTTTGCAGGCTCCTAGGGGAACATTTTCTGCACCCCAGGCTCAACGTATCCCCGGACCGTCCTTCCTTTACTACCCTACTCAAATGGAGGGGTCCTTCTCCATGTATCCTTCCCCACCTTTTCAATTCACTAGGCATCTCTTTCCTTCTTCCACAGGTAAATAACTTTTACTCTCTTTTTACCTTTCATTCTACATTTCCAATGCTATAAGTAAGATGATTTTTTCAAGACCACAGAAGGAATGTATCAGTCATTAAGCCAAATGTTATAGTGCTTTTGTTCCTCCTCTGATGTTCATATAAACTTTCTGACACAGATAATTTATAGTATTTGGGTTTAGTGTAGCATGCGCCAAAGGGGGGGGGGAGGGCACATGGGCTACCTCAAACATGTGAATGATTATTGCAATGTCCCAAATGATGGATCAATAGAAAATCATGACAGGGGTGCATAGTGTAAACTAATAGTGACTCCATGTGGTTTCAGTATCTAGGATGATGGTTGATTCTGATCATTGAGGCCCACTAACCATACTATCCACTGCCACTGTTTTATATTTCTACTTGGACTGGTTAAAAGTAATTACAGAATGACTTTGCAACCATGGCTAAGTAATTTGAGGAAAAACTAACACGTTAAGTTTTACTTTATCAACCAAAATTATCTTCTTTTTATATGCTGAGATACTGATAATTGAGAGCTTTATCATTGTTTGGTAAAAGAGTAACTATCACTGTAATTGTTGCATATCTATTGGATTTCAAAACTTACAATGCCCCAAGTCCAATGCTGATGTATAAGGACTTAACAAGAAGCTAGGCAGGCAGAGGGCCCCTGTTTTTCTCAGTGAAACATCACTTCCAGGGGTGTTGTTTCTGTAACTATGGAAATATATATTTTTTTATATACATACACACACTTTTTAACTTAAAACTCCTGCATGTATCTCATTAAATTGATTTTTTTTCTTTCACGTACATACATATATATATGTTTGTATATCTCTATGCTCATCAGAAATCTTTTTACTGATTTCCATCTCAGATTCACAGACTCCACAGCATACCTCCACAGAAACAGAAGCTGGGGCCATTATTTCTGAAAGTCCAAAAACCTAAAGGGAAGAACACATCCCCTGTCAAAAACTTCAAATTGTATAATCTTGATAAGATTATGTTCTTATCACCTTATTTCACTCTTATATTCTCTACAATTTAGCAATAGGTGGGTTACCTATGGCAGGAAAAAGGAGGGACTAATCAACCACCTTATGCTGATTTTCTTTTTTCCTCTTTAATTCTTAAGGAAAAAAAGAAACATTCTTCTTCTTTTTTCTCAAAAGTTTTCATTCAAGTGATTCATTCATTAAGAGTTTAACATCCATTACTGAATTGTATGAATTATGAACAAAAGGAGGGAAGCACATCCCCCCCCCCCCCTCCCCAATAAACAAAATTTTGATTAAAAATTCGTCTGTCAACATCATTTTGTTTCCTTTTTATCAAGGATTTCAAGAAACTGTAAATCTGGGAAATCCATACTAGCTCTTTCCATTTATGGTTTGTTTGCATGGTGTTAATGTCCAGAAAATATAAGGAGAAGATTTGGTTTATAACACTTCAAAGCGAGACCCTCCTTTGCATGGTGGCATTATTCAACGAATATATGCCCCTTGATAGGATCCAATATAAATAGGGGGAAAAGGAAATGAGTCCTTTTTTCAGAAATTATCTAGTTAGTGTTAGTTTGCAAGGCATTTCTTTTTCCACTTTTTCAATATTTCATTTGTTTAGGGAAATGAAATACCAGAGTTTCAACATAAAAGTCATATTCATACTATGGTTATGGAGAAAGCTATCTTCCTTGGAGGATGATGGCCTATACTTTCATCAAACTTGTTCAATTTACATAACAATGCTTTAATGGAGGTTAGTTATATAGTCCATTAATCAACTATATCTGTTATGACTTATGAGAGTTCATAGCACACTGGCTCAGTTTTATATATCCATCACTCTATTGTTAGGACTACACACATTTGATGAAATGTCTCCAAATACAGCATGCTTTTATATTTTAGTACAATGGAGCCCAAAGCCCTTACGATAAAAGAAAATATTACACATTCGAACCTTTGATTGGATGTCGCAGTTACAACCATGCTTATAGGCAAGAGCATTGATGCATTGCATAACAATATGTTGAATAGAATGACAATAATTAGATCATAGACATATCTAAGGAAGGGTTATCAATATTCGATATTATCCGGAGCTTCTGGTTTAAAATTTAGAATTTAAGGTTTAGAGTAAATACTTTCCTGACAATGGCAATATGACATTGCCTGTCAGGTAGCTCATAGCTATCTAGCTTGAATTCATGCTAAGTGGACTTGACTAGTCGTCATTTGTCTAAGTCCTTGTATATAAGCATACCAGGCACATCAGTGCACACAGGAAAACCTGTTTATAAAGTAAGGCTATACCTTAATTCACTGTCAAACCTACTTTTTTTCCTGTTTTTCTTATCTTACAAATGATAGATAAAAGATTTGTATATGTTTGGGATTCGATCTCAAAACTTGTTTTATACCATTTTTTAATTGGATTAAAACTCGAAATAAATGTTTGTAATTTTTATGTATACATAAAGAGAAAAATGAAAAAAAAAATGGAGTTTTCAGAAGTCATAGTCCCCGAGTAAAAATAGAAACAATTGATCCCTACAAGGAATTGTGAATCTAATAGCCAAAGGGTGTGTTGTGTGGTGTTGACTAGTGGTGAGAGAGCAAACCAGACTATATAATACATTGCCATAGAATTTGAACCTTCTGTAGTGCAATTCTTGCTAAAGTCAGAAGCCTTGGGCCACAGGATTTAAGGTATTTGCCTTTCCATCCCAAGAGTAGATAAACATAAAAAGCAGCAGATATTTATGAGCCCCTCAACAAATGTTGTTTTCATTCAACTGCATTATTCTCCAGCCACCCTACCTCTTTTCCCTCAATATTCTCTCAATTGGCCTTGGAAATCCAATTATAAATCCTTTCCAAAAGCTTAATAAAAATAAACCCACATTTTTCCTTGTGCTCTTTTTTCTCATGGAACCTTCAGATGTTTCATGTGATTCTGATATTGTTTCTAGTACCAATTACCATACTGATATGGAGCCACTTGATCTGTTTCCAGGTGCAATACATGAGTCACTTGACCCTATGCCATTGCTGAGTTATGAAAACCCTAAACCCTGCAGTGAAGAAGACAAAGAGGATGTCACTGTGGCCTTGCATATTGGTCTCCCTGACCCTTCCAATGACTCTAATACCAACAGCAGCAAGGAAAACATTGCAAATGGAGGTGGTAAACAGTATTGGATCCCAACTCCTGAACAAATCCTCATTGGTTTCACAAATTTCTCTTGCCATGTCTGCTTTAAAACATTCAACCGGTACAATAATCTTCAGGTGCAATGCAATCACTCTATATATCATGTTATTTTATGTATGTATGTGTGTGTGTATTTGACTGATATTATATTCAATGATTTCAATGGTAGATGCACATGTGGGGACATGGTTCTCAATATCGTAAAGGACCAGAGTCACTCAAAGGAACTCAACCTCGAGCCATGTTAGGCATTCCATGCTACTGCTGTGCTGAAGGGTGCAAGAACAACATAGAACACCCAAGGGCAAAGCCATTAAAAGATTTCAGAACATTGCAAACACATTATAAGAGGAAACATGGGCTGAAACCCTTCATGTGCCGCAAGTGTGGGAAGTTCTTGGCGGTGAAAGGTGACTGGAGAACCCATGAAAAGAACTGTGGCAAGCGTTGGCTTTGTGTTTGTGGTTCCGATTTCAAGCATAAGAGATCACTCAAAGACCATATCAAGGCATTTGGGTCTGGTCATGGTCCTTTTCCTCCATCATTTGATGGGGTTGAGGTACTTGAAGATACTGCTTCTTCCCTACATGTCTGAAAACTTCCCTCATTTTCAAACTTCTAATAAAATATATATATCATCCTACTACTTCTTTTCCCTAATCGTATTTCAAACATTAATAATGTGACTCGAACTTGAGCACTAAAAGTAACAAAAGCTCAGCCTCATTATTTTTCAAACACAAAATGATGATTTGCTTATTCATTTGCAATGAGTCCAAAATATAAACATCCAAGAAAGGGGGAAGAGAACAAGAACGTAAAGATGAAAACATATAGGGTAACATTATTAGGGTATCTAATGTTGAAGGAGAACTGAGACATAAACTACAGACAATGATATGTATAGGAAGGGTGCTATGTTTAGCTAACAAAACAAGAACAATAGGATATCATCTTGTAAGCGAAAAAAACATTGGATTCTTGACGTAACAAAAAGCATCATGAAGTGTAAGACATTCACTGCCCCTTCAAACACAAACTGGCAAAAACACTGTGGTCTTATGTGTGCGGCTGTTATTCCAGTTGTTGCAGAAGTGGGTCTAGGATTCTTATTGAAAATTATATACATACGCCCAATATAATCCTAGTTTTGTTGAAATTTTTTATTTGTACTTGATAAATTTAATATTTTGAAGAAGGAAAGTCCTATATTTCTAGCACATATATGCTGAAGGTAAGAAAAAAAATACTTTTAGGACTAAAATTAAATTATAAATATTGCATGCTTTTAACCATTATATTAATTTATAGTTTTAAAATTTGTAATGAGATGGATCCTTGATGAAGACAAAAGAAAAGCCAAAAGTACTATTAAAGGGAGGAAGGTTATGTATAAAAAGTTTTATCATAAAAAAATTGAGAAGCACCTAAAATATTTTATTTAATTTTTGTTATATCTTTATTTGACTGGGGACACGTGGAAAAATGAGAATTGATTGAAGAAATATCCATGAGTGATCTTTTGCCTTATACCACATTTTTCCTTGTGCTCTTTTTCTCATGGAACCTTCAGATGTTTCATGTGATTCTGATATTGTTTCTAGTACCAATTACCATACTGATATGGAGCCACTTGATCTGTTTCCAGGTGCAATACATGAGTCACTTGACCCTATGCCATTGCTGAGTTATGAAAACCCTAAACCCTGCAGTGAAGAAGACAAAGAGGATGTCACTGTGGCCTTGCATATTGGTCTCCCTGACCCTTCCAATGACTCTAATACCAACAGCAGCAAGGAAAACATTGCAAATGGAGGTGGTAAACAGTATTGGATCCCAACTCCTGAACAAATCCTCATTGGTTTCACAAATTTCTCTTGCCATGTCTGCTTTAAAACATTCAACCGGTACAATAATCTTCAGGTGCAATGCAATCACTCTATATATCATGTTATTTTATGTATGTATGTGTGTGTGTATTTGACTGATATTATATTCAATGATTTCAATGGTAGATGCACATGTGGGGACATGGTTCTCAATATCGTAAAGGACCAGAGTCACTCAAAGGAACTCAACCTCGAGCCATGTTAGGCATTCCATGCTACTGCTGTGCTGAAGGGTGCAAGAACAACATAGAACACCCAAGGGCAAAGCCATTAAAAGATTTCAGAACATTGCAAACACATTATAAGAGGAAACATGGGCTGAAACCCTTCATGTGCCGCAAGTGTGGGAAGTTCTTGGCGGTGAAAGGTGACTGGAGAACCCATGAAAAGAACTGTGGCAAGCGTTGGCTTTGTGTTTGTGGTTCCGATTTCAAGCATAAGAGATCACTCAAAGACCATATCAAGGCATTTGGGTCTGGTCATGGTCCTTTTCCTCCATCATTTGATGGGGTTGAGGTACTTGAAGATACTGCTTCTTCCCTACATGTCTGAAAACTTCCCTCATTTTCAAACTTCTAATAAAATATATATATCATCCTACTACTTCTTTTCCCTAATCGTATTTCAAACATTAATAATGTGACTCGAACTTGAGCACTAAAAGTAACAAAAGCTCAGCCTCATTATTTTTCAAACACAAAATGATGATTTGCTTATTCATTTGCAATGAGTCCAAAATATAAACATCCAAGAAAGGGGGAAGAGAACAAGAACGTAAAGATGAAAACATATAGGGTAACATTATTAGGGTATCTAATGTTGAAGGAGAACTGAGACATAAACTACAGACAATGATATGTATAGGAAGGGTGCTATGTTTAGCTAACAAAACAAGAACAATAGGATATCATCTTGTAAGCGAAAAAAACATTGGATTCTTGACGTAACAAAAAGCATCATGAAGTGTAAGACATTCACTGCCCCTTCAAACACAAACTGGCAAAAACACTGTGGTCTTATGTGTGCGGCTGTTATTCCAGTTGTTGCAGAAGTGGGTCTAGGATTCTTATTGAAAATTATATACATACGCCCAATATAATCCTAGTTTTGTTGAAATTTTTTATTTGTACTTGATAAATTTAATATTTTGAAGAAGGAAAGTCCTATATTTCTAGCACATATATGCTGAAGGTAAGAAAAAAAATACTTTTAGGACTAAAATTAAATTATAAATATTGCATGCTTTTAACCATTATATTAATTTATAGTTTTAAAATTTGTAATGAGATGGATCCTTGATGAAGACAAAAGAAAAGCCAAAAGTACTATTAAAGGGAGGAAGGTTATGTATAAAAAAGTTTTATCATAAAAAAAATTGAGAAGCACCTAAAAATATTTTATTTAATTTTTGTTATATCTTTATTTGACTGGGGACACGTGGAAAAATGAGAATTGATTGAAGAAATATCCATGAGTGATCTTTTGCCTTATATCATTTTTATAGTCACCCAGTGATTGACTACTTGCATGCCTCTGTTAGGGCACTTGCTATTAATAAGTATCTTCTTCTCAAGAAGAGACCACCCACGAACTATCACTTACTTTAAGGTATTAATATAGTTGATAAACCATAAAAGTAACACATTTTAATCTTATACTTAGCATATTTTTGGATGCTTTATCATATAATTTAGTGAATTAGATGCTCCTAATCTCTTAATTTCATGTTTTATACTTAGGAGAGCATAGGGGAACAAAAGGAGCATAAAATGGGCCAAAAATGGACAAAACAGGATGATCGAAGGATCCACACGGCTAAGACGAATTCCACACTGGTTGAGAACACGCTCGTGTGAGCCACACGGGCTGGCCACATGCCCATGTGGCAACCTGTGTCGATATCGCTACCTGTTTCCTAAATACGCGGAAAAAGCCAAATTTTAGGGTTTCTGAGCATTTTGAAGTTTATATAAACACACTAGAAGCATACCTAAGGAGGGACACAGAGTAGAAAGCAGAAATTACTCGAAGAAAGCCATTGGAATCATCTCAGAAGCAGATCCACTTCAAGATTGAAGATCTCCATTCAAATTTCTCTCAAAGTTTATTTGGGATTTTTATGTCTTGTTGTTTTTCTAAAATTGAGATGTCTTCCTTTTACATTATGAACTAAACTCCCTAAATACCTAGGGAGGATGAAACCTACGATGGATCTTATTATTTAATTATCTGAATTATACGATAAATACTTGTTCTTGTTCTTGATTATGTGTTCTTAATCCTTGTTTTAATATTTCCAGGATATTATTCCAAGTGTGATGTGCTTATTTGTTTAAGAGTAGATCTAGCATAATTAAGTGGAGTTGCATGCAATCCTAGAAATAGGACGACATAAATCTGCCGGATTAGAGTCAAATCTAATAGAGGAATCCATAGATTGAGTTAATGCGACGATAGGGGTTTTAATTAGAAAGAGATTTCTATTAATTTACCTAGAGTCAGTTGTTCTTAGTCTCGAAAAAGATATTAACATAATTTAGGGATTTCTACGGATCAAGACAAGTGAATAAATCGTTTGACTCAGAGTCAGAATACTAAGTGAAGTCTAGGTGGATTCTTTCCTGGGCATTGTCCTCCTTATAAGTTTTCTTCAAGTATTTTTCTCAATTCGCTCTCTGTCGCGATCAGTAATTAATTAGTTAGTTAATTTTAGATTAAAACAAATCATTTATATTTTAGGCTAAATAATAGAAAGATGGTTAGTACTAGTACTTTTAGTCCTTGTGGATATGATATTTTAGACTCACCATAGCTATACTACCATTTGATAGGTGCGCTTACCTTTGTTGTGATTGTAGTCTAGTTTAGTGAATCATAAAACGATCATCAATAGTAAAGGTCTTCATACCACTCTTCTCGTCTCTTAAAACCCTAATATGATAAGCTCTCTTTCACCTCAGCCTGAGTCTTCTGCTTTTTTGGCTCTCATCCCTAACAAGAGTGAATCGGCTTTCCTTGGCATCATCTCGTTTCTCTACTTTTTCCACTCTTATTGATACCGTGTATCAACAATTCTATGTAAAAGCATATTAGGAAATGTTTCAAAGTTGCGTGGATTACATCAGATTTTGGAGCCAAGTTTAGCATGATCGGACAATAAATAGCATAGTTTGAAAATATTTGAATTTATATATATTATATATTGTATTAATTGTCACAACTCAATCTAATTCGCAAGGCATGAACCTTGTTGTGTGAATATAATTTAAAATTGTTATTTTCTTGGGCTCCACATATCCCTTAAGGTTTTGCCATGCTCATATTTGTCTCTAGAGATTCTAATTCACAATACAACACACAAATTCATGCAGTTTGTACAACTAGATAAATTGACATTTGTTCTTCACAATACACTCATTTGTGTGTTGTGAGGTGGGTTTGAATTTCTGGAGGTGCACTCGAGAGTGATAATATCTTAAGAGATTGATAGATGTTTAAAGAAATTAACTTTGATTTTTACGCTCAAGTGCATCTCTAGAGATTTATGGATGCTTAAAGAGGACAACTTTGACTTATACTCTCAAGTAGGGGTGGAGCTGGACGGGTAGGTAGGGCTAAAAAGAAAATTTGCCCCTTTAATCCCTTAAAATTAGTAAGGTCTTATGTTAATTCAATGATGAATTATATTTTGGCCCTCCTAAATTTAAAATTTAATTATAATTTCTACAAAAATAAAAGTTTTGTATTTTAATTCTTTAAAAATTGTATATTTTAGACTAATACAACTACACAATTTCGCTTTTAACTTTCTTGAAAATTTGTTATTTAAATTCGAACTAAAAAATTAATTCACCCCAAGGCAAGACCCATGCCCAACAAGTTGGGTCGAGTCATCACATTAATATTGCAAAACCTACTTAAACTTAATTTGTTTTTCATTTATGAACAAGGGTTAGTATTTGGTACACCGTAATATATTTATTTTATTTTACAAATAGTCTTAAAAATTGATATATGCGTTTTAAATATTATACCTCTATAAAACTTTTATCAATCTCCTGAATTTGTGTATTTTAGACTTCACGATGTTAAGGGGTTGACAAGTATACTATAGGGATATAGTAAAATATTAAAAAAATAGATATTTAAATATTTGTGAAATTAAAAAAATACATTATCAATGTACCAAATATCTACCCTTAAATTAAAGGAAAAATATTTGGTACATTGCATGTGGATCTTTTAAACTCCACAAACGGGCCAGGGAGTTGATACATGTCCTATAGGATATAGTATAATATTAAAAAATAAATATTTGAAAAAAAAAAGAGTCACATGACAATATTTTAAGATTGATTGTGAAATAAAAATACATTACCAATGTACTAAATGCTAATCCTAAATTAAAATTGATATCAAATTAAAAAGAAAAAGATTTTATGAGAGATAGGAGGAAGAGTGTTTTTTTTCAAAATTTAAGTAAAGATATAATGTATATTAGATTATGTCACTAAACAAATTTATGTAAAAATTAAATATATTTACAAACTAAATTGAACTTTGGTTGAAGTTGCTTTGAGGATGTTGATACGTATAAGTGGATTTTTTTAATTATTTTATAATTGAGTTAGTGTTTAGTTTACTCGTGACACTAATTTAGATAAGAATTTAAATATAATATAGAGAAATAAACAAGGTTAAATTTAGTGAAAATTTTAAGAGTCAAAACAATTTATAATCTATAATATATATAATCATGAGTTTGAATTTTTTAAATATATGAACATATTTTTATTTTTATTATATTACTAAATTGACATTAAAAAATACTAGAAATCTGTCACACACTTAAGCATGTAAAAATCATAAATTTAGAATACAAATGTCTATTTAAAAAGAACATATAATAAATAATGAAATATATGGTTTAAAACTAATTAATAATAACACATAAAATATATACGTTATTAAAATGAAAACATTGTATTAATTGTTTACCATGGTGTTGTATATATTAATAACACGATATAGTTGATAAAATCTGAATAAAACATGCATATTTTTATTTATTTTTTTAAGTGAAAAGACTAAAATAATCTCAAATAATATTACTTATTTTAATTACGAAAAGCATTTTTGTAACTTCCTAATCGAGTTAGTGATTAGGTTAAGAGTGACACTAATTCAATTAGAAACTTAAATAATAGTATAAAATTATACCATATACCAATTAAAATTAAGTAATACAAATAATCTTTACTACTGTAAATGGAAAAGTTAAAAAATTATTGATAAGTTAGAATTGAGAAGGTTATTTTTTGAAAATGATTTCCATGAAAACTCCAATTTGCATTGTATAATGTGAAAACTTCTATTTATAATGATATGTTAGGTTATTTTAATTAATATTATAATTATAGTTTATAATAAATTCTTATTATTTATTATTTATTTTATAATTTTATAATTGTTTAGGGTTACATATAAAACTAATGAAAATTATAGTCTCCGTCACTTAAGACTTGTGTACTAAAAAGAAAAAGTCAAGAGAAATTAATCATCGTATTGTTTCTCTTTATCAAATCCGATCGATGATTCTAATTCAACATCAAATAATTTTCTATAATTTCTAGTTAGCAAAATATAAAGATCTTGAATTTTTACTTTTGATTCAATTTAAATTAAAATTTTATTTAATAAAATTTACAAAGTTGCGTGGATTACATCAGATTTTGGAGCCAAGTTTAGCATGATCGGACAATAAATAGCATAGTTTGAAAATATTTGAATTTATATATATTATATATTGTATTAATTGTCACAACTCAATCTAATTCGCAAGGCATGAACCTTGTTGTGTGAATATAATTTAAAATTGTTATTTTCTTGGGCTCCACATATCCCTTAAGGTTTTGCCATGCTCATATTTGTCTCTAGAGATTCTAATTCACAATACAACACACAAATTCATGCAGTTTGTACAACTAGATAAATTGACATTTGTTCTTCACAATACACTCATTTGTGTGTTGTGAGGTGGGTTTAATTTCTGGAGGTGCACTCGAGAGTGATAATATCTTAAGAGATTGATAGATGTTTAAAGAAATTAACTTTGATTTTACGCTCAAGTGCATCTCTAGAGATTTATGGATGCTTAAAGAGGACAACTTTGACTTATACTCTCAAGTAGGGGTGGAGCTGGACGGGTAGGTAGGGCTAAAAGAAAATTTGCCCTTTAATCCCTTAAAATTAGTAAGGTCTTATGTTAATTCAATGATGAATTATATTTTGGCCCTCCTAAATTTAAAATTTAATTATAATTTCTACAAAAATAAAAGTTTTGTATTTTAATTCTTTAAAAATTGTATATTTTAGACTAATACAACTACACAATTTCGCTTTTAACTTTCTTGAAAATTTGTTATTTAAATTAACTAAAAATTAATTCACCCCAAGGAAGACCCATGCCCAACAAGTTGGGTCGAGTCATCACATTAATATTGCAAAACCTACTTAAACTTAATTTGTTTTTCATTTATGAACAAGGGTTAGTATTTGGTACACACGTAATATATTTATTTTATTTTACAAATAGTCTTAAAAAATTGATATATGCGTTTTAAATATTATACCTCTATAAAACTTTTATCAATCTCCTGAATTTGTGTATTTTAGACTTCACGATGTTAAGGGGTTGACAAGTATACTATAGGATATAGTAAAATATTAAAAAATAGATATTTAAATATTTGTGAAATTAAAAATACATTATCAATGTACCAAATATCTACCCTAAATTAAAGGAAAAATATTTGGTACATTGCATGTGGATCTTTTAAACTCCACAAACGGGCCAGGGAGTTGATACATGTCCTATAGGATATAGTATAATATTAAAAATAAATATTTGAAAAAAAAGAGTCACATGACAATATTTTAAGATTGATTGTGAAATAAAAATACATTACCAATGTACTAAATGCTAATCCTAAATTAAAATTGATATCAAATTAAAAAGAAAAGATTTTATGAGAGATAGGAGGAAGAGTGTTTTTTTTCAAAATTTAAGTAAAGATATAATGTATATTAGATTATGTCACTAAACAAATTTATGTAAAAATTAAATATATTTACAAACTAAATTGAACTTTGGTTGAAGTTGCTTTGAGGATGTTGATACGTATAAGTGGATTTTTTAATTATTTTATAATTGAGTTAGTGTTTAGTTTACTCGTGACACTAATTTAGATAAGAATTTAAATATAATATAGAGAAATAAACAAGGTTAAATTTAGTGAAAATTTTAAGAGTCAAAACAATTTATAATCTATAATATATATAATCATGAGTTTGAATTTTTTAAATATATGAACATATTTTTATTTTTATTATATTACTAAATTGACATTAAAAAATACTAGAAATCCACACACTTAAGCATGTAAAAATCATAAATTTAGAATACAAATGTCTATTTAAAAGAACATATAATAAATAATGAAATATATGGTTTAAAACTAATTAATAATAACACATAAAATATGTACGTTATTAAAATGAAAACATTGTATTAATTGTTTACCATGGTGTTGTATATATTAATAACATCGATATAGTTGATAAAATGCTAATAAAACATGCATATTTTTATTTATTTTTTAAGTGAAAAGACTAAAATAATCTCAAATAATATTACTTATTTTAATTACAGAAAAGCATTTTTGTAACTTCCTAATCGAGTTAGTGATTCGGTTAAGAGTGACACTAATTCAATTAGAAACTTAAATAATAGTATAAAATTATACCATATACCAATTAAAATTAAGATAATACAAATAATCTTTACTACTGTAAATGGAAAAGTTAAAAAATTATTGATAAGTTAGAATTGAGAAGGTTATTTTTTGAAAATGATTTCCATGAAAACTCCAATTTGCATTGTATAATGTAAAACTTCTATTTATAATGATATGTTAGGTTATTTTAATTAATATTATAATTATAGTTTATAATAAATTCTTATTATTTATTATTTATTTTATAATTTTATAATTGTTTAGGGTTACATATAAAACTAATGAAAATTATAGTCTCCGTCACTTAAGACTTGTGTACTAAAAAGAAAAAGTCAAGAGAAATTAATCATCGTATTGTTTCTCTTTATCAAATCCGATCGATGATTCTAATTCAACATCAAATAATTTTCTATAATTTCTAGTTAGCAAAATATAAAGATCTTGAATTTTTACTTTTGATTCAATTTAAATTAAAATTTTATTTAATAAAATTTACATATAATTTTAAATTAGAAAATATATTTTAATATTAAGACTAAAAGTTTAATGTTTTCAATTTAAATATTAATATTTAATTTGATATTTTTAATATATTAAAATCATAATTAATTTTATCTATTATTGATGAAGAATTACAAATTAAATCAGCTTTTCAATACTTAAAATACTCTTTATTTTTAAGATATTTATAAGAATTATAAAGATAGGGTTACTCTTGTAACTTTATTCAAAGTCAAAGCGTTAGATAAGATACATTTCATATATTAGTATTTTATTGTCATATTAAAATAATTAAATAAAAAACTTAAGAGTTTGAAATTTAATAAATATTAAAATACACTTTGTATTTCAATCACATTTTCGTTCTCATTTAAATTATCTAATTACATACAGTATAAAATGTTTAAAATTTTAAAAATAAAATTAATAAATATAAAACTCATGTTCAATGCACGAGACATTGAAGTTATATCAAAATTGAAATGAAAATGTAAAATATAAAATAAGCTTAATAAGAATGAAAGAATTTAGGGTCAGGCGCTAGCCTTCTTAGATTCCCCTCTTGTATTATATGTTTGATGGTTTCATTGGAATCTTAGTCTTATGCAAATAGACAAAATGTAACACCCAAAATATATAAGGTCGAATGAAATAAATAACCAAGAAATCATTTAGTCTTTATGGTTACCTAGTTAGTGCATTCCTTAGAGATCTTAAGTTTTATTCACCCTCTCATTTCTTTTCTTTTTATTTTCACCAAAATAGGATGACAGCCACTTCAAAAATAAATATTATATTGATGTAAAAACATAATAAGAAATGGGTAGTAGCCCAATGGTTAACATGTCACTCTCTCCCCTAACATAACCAAGTTCAAGCCATGCCTTTTAATTTCAACAGGAAAGGGAAATTACCTTGTAGCCCCCTAACATCAATTTCATCTCTAACCTTGCCAAGAATTGGTAAGTTCATTATTAATTCTTGTTGAAATTCCCTGTAATCTTGATCAATCTTAAAAATCATTATTAATTATTGCGTAAATGTCATTTGAATGATTCAATTTAGATACCCCGGACCAAATCTAAGTGCGAGAAACATCATTCGAGATCCCGGAGATAGGTTTATATTTTTTTACAAGTGAATTGGGACAACTCGTGTCTCAAGATAGTGCCACATAGTCAGCTATACAGGTGTGCGGACCACACGACCCTCTCACATGATCATGTTCCCC
Organism: Gossypium arboreum; assembly: GCF_025698485.1. NCBI lineage: Eukaryota > Viridiplantae > Streptophyta > Magnoliopsida > Malvales > Malvaceae > Gossypium > Gossypium arboreum. The sequence continues at coordinate 138,859,063 of NC_069075.1, forward strand.
TTCAAACCTTAGGAAATTTGATTCTTAAACGGCTTAGGACCCTCCACATGGCCACGGCCTGCCACATGGTCATGCCCCCATGTAGGTTGATTTGACGAATATCACATGGCCACAATTTGTCACATGGTCTAACCACACTGTCCAGGGCTATCCAAACGATCCAGCCACACGGTCGTGTGTCCCCTGTTTCTTAGATTTTATAATTTTGGTCCAAAATTTTATGTTTTGTTTAGTTTAGTCCCTGAATAGTTCCCAAACTGTTTTTAGTGTTTTATTTTAATCAATTGAGCCATTGATGATATGAATAATGTTAGAACCCATACTCTTATTGATTGAAGTATTATGCATGAACTGTGAATAATGTAAATATATATATGCCTATTGTATACAGATTGGTGATTACGCATACAACATGCCTTAATCTAATCATTAATTGAATCCATGATAAGCATGTTTTGATGTTGTAGTGATTAAATAAGAGCATATTTTTGCTACCACATTGATCTGTTGAAATCATATTGTTTATTCCCATTTTATTTGTTATAAGCATGTTATATTGTATTACATGGGGAAGGCGCTTTGAAAAGGAGGAAAGTCCAGAGAATATAAATTTGCAATCTTGGTGGTTTATCCATATACATTTGATGACTTCCATCGCATTTATGTTATGTAATCACAACCATCTGGCAATATATTAACTCTGAAACACGTGGTTCGCCCATCCATTATCTGGCAGCTCTTATCTCAAACTTGTTATCTTCCTAATCGAGTTAGTGATTCGGTTAAGAGTGACACTAATTCAATTAGAAACTTAAATAATAGTATAAAATTATACCATATACCAATTAAAATTAAGTAATACAAATAATCTTTACTACTGTAAATGGAAAAAGTTAAAAAAATTATTGATAAGTTAGAATTGAGAAGGTTATTTTTTGAAAATGATTTCCATGAAAACTCCAATTTGCATTGTATAATGTGAAAACTTCTATTTATAATGATATGTTAGGTTATTTTAATTAATATTATAATTATAGTTTATAATAAATTCTTATTATTTATTATTTATTTTTATAATTTTATAATTGTTTAGGGTTACATATAAAACTAATGAAAAATTATAGTCTCCGTCACTTAAGACTTGTGTACTAAAAAGAAAAAGTCAAGAGAAATTAATCATCGTATTGTTTCTCTTTATCAAATCCGATCGATGATTCTAATTCAACATCAAATAATTTTCTATAATTTCTAGTTAGCAAAATATAAAGATCTTGAATTTTTACTTTTGATTCAATTTAAATTAAAATTTTATTTAATAAAATTTACATATAATTTTAAATTAGAAAATATATTTTTAATATTAAGACTAAAAGTTTAATGTTTTCAATTTAAATATTAATATTTAATTTGATATTTTTAATATATTAAAATCATAATTAATTTTATCTATTATTGATGAAGAATTACAAATTAAATCAGCTTTTCAATACTTAAAATACTCTTTATTTTTAAGATATTTATAAGAATATATAAAGATAGGGTTACTCTTGTAACTTTATTCAAAGTCAAAGCGTTAGATAAGATACATTTCATATATTAGTATTTTATTGTCATATTAAAATAATTAAATAAAAAACTTAAGAGTTTGAAATTTAATAAATATTAAAATACACTTTGTATTTCAATCACATTTTCGTTCTCATTTAAATTATCTAATTACATACAGTATAAAATGTTTAAAATTTTAAAAATAAAATTAATAAATATAAAACTCATGTTCAATGCACGAGACATTGAAGTTATATCAAAATTGAAATGAAAATGTAAAATATAAAAATAAGCTTAATAAGAATGAAAGAATTTAGGGGTCGAGGCCGCTAGCCTTCTTAGATTCCCCCTCTGTGTATTATATGTTTGATGGTTTCATTGGAATCTTAGTCTTATGCAAATAGACAAAATGTAACACCCAAAATATATAAGGTCGAATGAAATAAATAACCAAGAAATCATTTAGTCTTTATGGTTACCTAGTTAGTGCATTCCTTAGAGATCTTAAGTTTTATTCACCCCTCTCATTTCTTTTCTTTTTATTTTCACCAAAATAGGATGACAGCCACTTCAAAAATAAATATTATATTGATGTAAAAACATAATAAGAAATGGGTAGTAGCCCAATGGTTAACATGTCACTCTCTCCCCTAACATAACCAAGTTCAAGCCATGCCTTTTAATTTCAACAGGAAAGGGAAATTACCTTGTAGCCCCCTAACATCAATTTCATCTCTAACCTTGCCAAGAATTGGTAAGTTCATTATTAATTCTTGTTGAAATTCCATAATCTTGATCAATCTTAAAATCATTATTAATTATTGCGTAAATGTCATTTGAATGATTCAATTTAGATACCGGACCAAATCTAAGTGCGAGAAACATCATTCGAGATCCCGGAGATAGGTTTATATTTTTTACAAGTGAATTGGGACAACTCGTGTCTCAAGATAGTGCCACATAATCATTCTCTGAGGTGTCACGGACCACGACCCTCTCACATGATCATGTTCCCTTCAAACCTTAGGAAATTTGATTCTTAAACGGCTTAGGACCCTCCACATGGCCACGGCCTGCCACATGGTCATGCCCCCATGTAGGTTGATTTGTGAATATCACATGGCCACAATTTGTCACATGGTCTAACCACCTTTGTCGGGGCTATCCAAGCGATCCAGCCACAGTCGTGTGTCCCTGTTTCTTAGATTTTATAATTTTGGTCCAAAATTTTATGTTTTGTTTAGTTTAGTCCCTGAATAGTTCCCAAACTGTTTTTAGTGTTTTATTTTAATCAATTGAGCCATTGATGATATGAATAATGTTAGAACCCATACTCTTATTGATTGAAGTATTATGCATGAACTGTGAATAATGTAAATATATATATGCCTATTGTATCTGTATTGGTGATTACGCATACAACATGCCTTAATCTAATCATTAATTCGAATCCATGATAAGCATGTTTTGATGTTGTAGTGATTAAATAAGAGCATATTTTTTGCTACCACATTGATCTGTTGAAATCATATTGTTTATTCCCATTTTATTTGTTATAAGCATGTTATATTGTATTACATGGGGAAGGACGCTTTGAAAAGGAGGAAAGTCCAGCAGAATATAAATTTGCAATGCTGGTGGTTTATCCATATACATTTGACAGCTTCCATCTGCATTTATGTTATGTAATCACAACCATCTGGCAGTATATTAACCTGAAACACTGGTGGTTCGCCCATCCATTATCTGGCAGCTCTTATCTGCAAACTTGTTATCTATTCATAACATCTAGCAATGTATTATCCTGCAACTTTATGGTTTATCCACAACCTGGTGTGTAGGGATAGACGAGTTCTACAAAACTCTTATTATGGAGTGTAGTGGTGGGTAAGATCTTTTTTGTAAATTTTGAAGTTGTATTGCATTCACAAAGTATGTGTAAATGATTTTGAAGATTTTTGAGATGGTATATATGTGTATAATGTTGATCTGTTAATCCGATATTTCGAATATGCTATTGTAAATTATTATATGTAATGTGATTTTGTATGCTAATCGGTTGCTTTGATTATCTTGTGACGGAACTCACACTGAACTTTATAGTTTACTCTTTTTTGTTTTCTATCTTTTTAGATAACTTACTAGGTTAGGATGTGAACACGTAATCCAAAGGGTCTCGAATCGGCTTGTTTTCTATAATATTTATACTTAATATTTGATATTTTATCATTCAGAGGTTGTATTTTATTTTTTTGAATTATGGCATGGGTCTTAGGATTTGGGTTTGTTTTTATTTTGCATGACATTTAATTTAAATTTTAGGATATCAAGTTATGATTATTAATTAACTATCTGTGAACCCCGGCTTTTATTAAAAAAATAGTTATCACTTTTTAATGCTATATTGTAATTAAGATTTCAAGTAATAAATAAATTGGTAATTAACTAAGTTTTCTTCCAAAGATAAACAAATGTTTTAAAATGATTGTTTTCAAAACACCGATAGCTTACTTGATCACTTTAGTGGCTAATGTAATCTTTCAAATCCGGGTTTAACCTTTAGGACGGGTTAGGGAGGTTACATTTGATGGTATCAAAGCTTAGGTTTTTTAAACTTGGACCGTAAAAATTTGAATAAACTTGCATGCATGAATTAAAAGGGTATTTTACGAAAAAACCATGCCACAAGTTTATGAAAAAAAATGACTTTCTGTAGGAAATTAAATCTGAGACTCCGATGTCAGTCTTACTTTAGTTATTGTTACTTTTGAAACTTTGGATAAACTATAACCTTTAGATTTTGAACATTTAGGAGGATCACTAATGCCTGAACTTTTGTATGAAAATTATAGATATACTTTAGACTCTAAAATTTTTGCAAGATTAGCTATGAACACCTAAGGTATACATAGTAAGGGTAGGCCACGTAGGGCCTAGCTGCACCTGTAGAGCTGCCCACTATCCAGGGAGAAAACATGATCCCTAAGGAGGACTATGTTGAGAATTCTACCACCAATGGTGGTGAAAGCTATGAGAATGACGATGATGTCGTGATGTCGGCAATGCTGAGATTGTTGCAAATGGTTGCTAGAGCCTAAACTGGATCAAGAAGTTATGGGTCTATTGCGGAAAGACTCCGATCAAATGGGGTATAAACGTTCAAGGGTATTGCTGGAACGACTCCCACTATGGTTGAATACTAGATGGAGTCGACTGAAAAGATTTTAGAGGACTTAGAATGTACTTCGGAGCAAAAATTGAAGGGCACTATGTCTTTCTCAAAGAGAAGGTCTATTGTTGGTGGCAGACTGTTGTAAGCGGTACACAGGCTAATCGGATGAACTTGGAGTACTTTCAAAAGGCCTTTCAAAAGAAGTACCTGGGCACTAGATATGTGGAGACCCGCAGGCTCGAGTTTATTGAGCTAAAACAATGAGACAAGTCTATGGCAGAATATGAGGTTGAATGCTAAGGCTCATTTCTTGATGATTTTATTAATTCTAACCCTATGTATTTTGGGGTGTTACAAGTAATTGGACACATCTTTACTTCAGTGCTTAGCATGTATCTTTTTGTTAGCCCTGCTGTCTGATCTTTTTCAGAGTCATGTTGAGGCTTTGGTTGTAAGATTAATTGATTATTTTGGGCTTGAGGCGTTACTTTTAACCGATATAACAATTTATCTCCCTTCAGATTGAAGCAAGTTATAAAGTGACCTAATGGCAGGTTATAACAATATGTCCCTTTTCTCTATTCTTTTCATTTCTTGCCTCTTATTTCCTTTTCATCCTCACTTAAATCTTAGCCCTTTTCCTTTCTCTTTTATTTCTTTCCTTTATTTTTTTATCTCATCCATTTATTTTCTTTTTCTTTAGAAAATTAAGTTTTTTTTTCCAACATAAGTAGCTCAAAGGATGTTTATGGTCACTCAACACCATCGACCTTTACTTGGTAGGGTCCATTTTTCTTTTCTCTCTCTTGTGAGAGTACAACTGTCTAGAGTCTTCTATGACTCTTTGTCTTTACGTTCTAGTGGTACCCAACAAATTTCTTAGGATTTGATGAGTAAACAATGTATGTATGTGAGCTTGAAGTTTATTTTTGGCAAGTTTTTTGCATATTGAACTTTCAATATAGTGCAGCTTTAGTATTCTGGTCATAAGTTGAGTTACAGACCTCCGTTTGAAGCCTATAATATATCAATTCGAAGAGAATTGAAGTATCTAACTAAATTTATTTATGAATTAAACCCAAAAATGGTCAAGAAGTTCGGCATGAAAATGATTAAAAAGCCTAGAAAAATTTTACTTTATGTAATTAATAGCACTTTTGTATTTTCTCCATTATATTTTTTTTCACTATAAATAGATACTATGAAGTTAAGACTTGGCGGTGGACGGAGATATAGCCACTTTTAGTTTTATTTTTTAAAGGGTTTTTAAAAAGTTTTGATTCTAAAAAGTTTGTGAGATTAAATTGTTCTTAATCTTTCACTACTGTTAGTATTTGAATGTTTCCAGATTTGTTAAATATTCAACCAATATTTGATAACTTAGAACAATTGCTTTGTCAATTAAAGATTTAGTCAACTGATTGATTTCTAATATTTGTGACAAGCTACATCCTTGTTTGTGTAGTACAGGCATGCGATCTAACTTAAATGAACTCTAATTGTGTGTTTGTTGGTTAGAATGGAGTCTTTTTCGCCCTTAATGCTATTGATAAATTAAATTGTAAGTGATCGTTATAGGATTAATTTGTCAACAAGGGAAGTAATTAATGGTGATTGCCTTGGTTATCGAGAAGATAAGAAGAGATTAGGTTGCTAGGCAATCATCGATAACTATAATCAATTTGTTAAAGAACATTAAAATTTATCTTTGTACCAATGATTAAACAAATGAATCAAACAGAGATTTTACTTTAACAGGAAGCTTCATCATATTGATTTTTCTCTCAACTTTTAATCATCGTTTTCTTTAAAAAAATTTAATTTAGTTCTCTTCAAAATCTTGGTTTTAATTTTTAGTTTAACGAAATCCCCTTTTTATTTAGTTTTTTTTTTTTGTTTTATTTGAAGGAATAAAATTACTATCATCCTTCGTGGGTTCTTCCATACTCATCATTAACAGCAAAATTTCGTAGATTTTATTTTTGTTGGTCTCAACAGTCAACAGCCTCTCCTTCCTATTAACTAGGCTTGAAATCTTCCAAATTAGCACTCATAATCATGGATGATTTTACCTACGAAGCCCAATTAAATATCCAACACTTGATTTTTGGGCTCAGAAAATAATAAATGGTTCCATTGTCAAAACCCAACACTCCACCTAAAAGAGCCCAATATGTCTACATTATCCACGCGCCTCTGCTCTAGAAAACTCGCCATCGCAACGCAAGCAATACATTTTCATTTCGAAACAAAGATTTGTGTACCCCCAAAGGCGTAATTATCTGACGATCATCGCACAGTTTTCTCCGCCGCAATGGAACCACCGCCACCGCAATCCCCTCGAGACGAACACCCTCACACTCACTCTCATTCATCCACCTCCATCCCCACCACTGGTACTTGCTGCAAGTGCGGTGGTGCCACGACCCACGCCCCACCGTCCCAATCCCCAACTTCCTGGCCTGACCTTTCCTCTCCCCCTGCATACCGACCGATTCGAGCCCCCGCTTTAAACCTCCCTCCAAACAACACCCAAGCCATAATCCTAACTCCTGTCCCTCAATCCCAAGAAGTCCCCACCATTACTCCTCCTTTCCATTTTCAAATCCCATCCAAAAAAATCACTTCCCCTGATGATATCCGCAAATTCCACGACTCCCCTACTTCTAAAAACTTCCTGGGTTTCATCGTCGCCTTGTCGGAATCTATCCGCGGCCGTAAAATCTCCGATCCCTGCCATGAATCTGCCACCGTGTCCAATATCGTCTCTATCATCGAAAACCTGAGTCTCTGGGTCGATCAGATCCCACCCGTTCAACAATCCTCTCGTTACGGTAACATCTCTTATCGAACCTGGCACGAACGCTTAACCGAAAACGCGGAATCCTTCATGCTACAGTTCCTCCCCGAGGATCTCAAATCCTCCACTATTGAAATCGTCCCTTACTTCACTGACAGCTTTGGGAACTCAAGCCGAATCGATTATGGAACGGGACACGAAACCAATTTCGCAGCCTGGTTATATTGCTTGGCCAGAATGGGAATAATCAAGGAAGAAGATTACCAAGCAGTGGTGGCTAGGGTTTTTGTCAAATATTTAGACTTAATGAGGAAGCTTCAGCTTGTTTATTGCTTGGAGCCGGCGGGGTCTCACGGGGTATGGGGTTTAGATGATTATCATTTCTTGCCATTTATATTTGGGAGTTCGCAGTTGATTGATCATAAGTATATGAAGCCGAAATCGATTCACAATGAGGATATTTTGGATAACTTTTCGAGTGAGTATATGTATCTTTCGTGTATTGGGTTTATAAAGAAGGTGAAAAAGGGTCCGTTTGCAGAGCATTCGCCACTGTTGGATGATATCAGTGCAGTGCCTAATTGGAAGAAGGTGAATAGTGGGATGCTTAAAATGTATAAAGCTGAGGTGCTCGAAAAGGTTCCTATTATGCAGCACTTCCTCTTTGGCTGGCTCATTAAGTGGTAAGTTTTTTGGGGGTTTAATTGTTTTATTTATAGAATAGTAATTTGCGACATGTTCCTTTTATGCAAGATTCATACCAGTGCCAGCTTTGACATTGTTTATAGTATCATAGTTAAAGATTCTCTGTTTTTTAGTACTGGCCTGATGTTAAGTAAAAAATACCCCTTCATTTACAAATGCTATGTAATGATTGATGACTGCTATCATGTTCATGAGTATGGTGCCAATGGTGCCATTACTCGGAAATGGCACCTCAGAACACCCTCTGTGTGTCTAATATGCCTTTGTTGATACCTAAGTTACATTAAAGAGGTCATGCGATCTTTGGTGACTTTGAAAGATGGCATTACTGTTAGCTGCATGTTTTGCAAAAACCATGCCTTGGTATGGGTCTGTGCAATGTGAATATTTTGGCCACATGGCTAAGCTATTTTGAACCACCTCAGAGAACCGTTCACAAGTTGATACCGTTGCTAACTGATAACATACTATTTGCTCAATGATCAGTCTTTCCTCTTTAGTTTCTGTGGGGTATGATGGAACAAAAACAAAGTAACTAGCATGGTTCATTTTGATAATTGATTACAAATTACTTTGTGCTTGGATTATTCTGATAATCTTTGATTGTTGTAGTAATAATATTTTACTGTATGTTTAACACTTCTAGTAAAAGAAATTTCTGTCCTCATCCAGGAATATGCACTTGTTTATTCATACCGTTCTTTTTTTCTGTATATACATCATGTATTAAGCCATATGGTTGAATGTTAAATGTCATGCATCTCGTGATGCACTTATGCTGTATAGAGATCATCTACTCTTGGGTTCTGAAAGCCAATAAATTCCCTGTATTCAGGAAAATGATAAACAGTTACCTGCAGTATGGATCGCTGTCTGAGCACTCTAACATGCCTAGTAGAACTATTTTGAGAGGCCAGAAAAGAATCTGCCATCTATTGGGATCGTGATACAACTAAACCTTACTCTCACCCATATAAATAGCATATCAGCTTAAAATTTCCTCACTATAATATAGCATATTTTTACCATATGATATTGGTGATGAAGACTCGATTCTGCACAATCTTTTTGTTCAATTGAGGTGCTTTGGAAAGCTCATTTAAGATTTTCTCAGAGTGATACATGAAACAATCTTTTCAGACTGATGCAAGAGATGATGAATATTGGTTCAGACCTATCTTCCTATTTATTTATTTATTTTCATTTGGGATGCCTTCATCTAAAGCTATTCAAGATGGAATTCTTGTTTCCTTTATACTTTCTGGTTGCCCTTCATATTGCAGTGAAGCTGATATGCATGAACCTCTATAAAATGATAAGTATTCATGATAAAGCTTATCTGTTGAACTCTGTTAAACTGATTTATCAAAGCTTTGGGCCGCCTTCAAGTAAACCTTCCATTCATTTTGGGTCCACCACTACTATGAAATAATTCTGTCATGTTGTTTATGCTTTGCTTGTATTTAAGATAGGTGCTATTGGTATTAGATTTGTTTTCGTGACACGGTATTGCGCTGCTATAACATTATGGTTAGAATTAACAGGTTAACCATGTTAAAAATGTAACTAATTTCTTTTATGAATTTTCCCAGGGAATGATCTTGGTATCATCTTTATGGACAGAGGCTGTGGAACCAAGAGAATACTATTTTCCACCTGATTTTATCAACAGTTGTAGAATTAGAAAATTATCCTATTATCATCTATAGTACCTGGAATTTATTAAGGTGTTTCTGCCCATTCTAATTAGCTATACAGGTGTTGTCACTGACCCCCCACCTTCTTTCCTTTTTTTTTTTTTTTTTTTTTGATGAAAGGCCACAGGTTTTATTAAAATACTTAATGCATGGAACTTATGTTTTGCAATATATATTTATGGGAAGTAGTAGTGCCTAAATTTTTTATTGTGGAAAGTTAAAGATATTTAGATACCATACTATACCATTAAAATCAGAACCTAACCGGAAAATGGATAATTTAAGATATGTTATCATAGAACATAGTGAGATCTCCGGCGTCAAACATGGCATATCTATTGACTATCTGCCTCTTTGCATTGAGTTAGGTTTTGCTCTATACTTTTGAGCTTTCTGCATTATCTTACATACTGCGAATAACCTATTTGTGATTCATTAGCATGATAAATATGGAAATGGATAGATTGAGTACCTGACATCTCAAAACTTTTACATGTTGGTTTTCGACTGTTCCTTTTTAATTTCATAAGAAAATGAAAAGACTCATTTTTGGTTAAATTATGAAAGTTACCGGTTGAGTGATAAAAGATGTTTTTTCAATTTTTGTTGATAGTTGAACTTTTATTTTGTCGAATATTTTAGTGCTTTTTTGTAACATCAACACTGAATTGTTATTTTCTAAATCAACAAATTAATAAGAATGATTTAGTAGTGTTATCAATTGGTTAAAAGGAAATTAAGATAAAATTATGAATTATATTTAATATCATAAGCATCATATAAATCTTATAGAGATACTAAAATTATGTTAATAAGAAAATTAATATAAATAAATATTAAATTTAAAAGATGTAAAAAGTCAACAAATCCCTTAGAGCCACGTTAGTAAAAAATTAAACAACTCACATTAAATGATTGTAGGAACTATTGAACCATGTTTTTGTTACATTATCATCTTTGTTTCAATTTCAAGTTTGTGGTTTGCAGTTTCTATTAAAATGCTTCATGCATGGAATTTAATGAAAAATATACAATGTAAGTCCTTGTTTCAAATACAATTTTCAGCCACAATTGTTTTCTTAAAATATACCATATAACTCATTTTATAAATTTAGTATTTTTAATTTTTTTTTAAAATTTGATTCATCTATTTTTCATATTTCAATATTTAAGTCCAAATGTTTATATTTTTAAAATTATTTTATTAATTTAAGTTCATTGCAGCGTCATTTTTTAGTTATATGGTTCAAAACCATGACCATTGTACAAAAAGCGTTCCATGAAAATCAATCTATTAAATGAGACTCGTTTAACTCATGTAAACTGGCATGATTCAAAGAAAAATGATAAAATGTATCTATTTGAAGCATTGTTGGCCTAATGAAACAATTATGGAAAATTAAAGTTAGTTTTGTAAATAAAAAATAATTTAAAATATATATAATCTCATAAGATTTGATATTATAATGTACGAGATTACACAAATCTCTTTTTAACAGAAGATATGCTTCAATCTCATCTATTTATAACTTAATCTATAGCTCATTGTTTATGATAATCCGTTTGTATCATATCTTTCTTTTAGTATATTAAATGTTTGGGGTTCTTTTATCTTTTCTTGGATGCTTTTGATTTTTTGTTTAGGTTTTGCAGTATAATCCAAGTTGGAAGAAAGTGACATGAGGTAACCCCCAATCTTTTTGACTTTTCTTCTTTCCTATTGTGATTTGATTATGACCTTCATGATTTGAACGAAGATCAGATGGAAGAAGAGCAAAGCGAGTTTCGACACTGGGACGAACTACTTCCTGATGTATTGGGGCTGATCTTCACTAACCTGTCGTTACAAGAGTTACTGACAATCATTCAGTTAGGTTTTGCTCTATACTTTTGAGCTTTCTGCATTATCTTACATACTGCGAATAACCTATTTGTGATTCATTAGCATGATAAATATGGAAATGGATAGATTGAGTACCTGACATCTCAAAACTTTTACATGTTGGTTTTCGACTGTTCCTTTTTAATTTCATAAGAAAATGAAAAGACTCATTTTTGGTTAAATTATGAAAGTTACCGGTTGAGTGATAAAAGATGTTTTTTCAATTTTTGTTGATAGTTGAACTTTTATTTTGTCGAATATTTTAGTGCTTTTTGTAACATCAACACTGAATTGTTATTTTCTAAATCAACAAATTAATAAGAATGATTTAGTAGTGTTATCAATTGGTTAAAAGGAAATTAAGATAAAATTATGAATTATATTTAATATCATAAGCATCATATAAATCTTATAGAGATACTAAAATTATGTTAATAAGAAAATTAATATAAATAAATATTAAATTTAAAAGATGTAAAAAGTCAACAAATCCCTTAGAGCCACGTTAGTAAAAATTAAACAACTCACATTAAATGATTGTAGGAACTATTGAACCATGTTTTTGTTACATTATCATCTTTGTTTCAATTTCAAGTTTGTGGTTTGCAGTTTCTATTAAAATGCTTCATGCATGGAATTTAATGAAAAATATACAATGTAAGTCCTTGTTTCAAATACAATTTTCAGCCACAATTGTTTTTCTTAAAATATACCATATAACTCATTTTTATAAATTTAGTATTTTTAATTTTTTTTTTTAGAAATTTGATTCATCTATTTTTCATATTTCAATATTTAAGTCCAAATGTTTATATTTTTAAAATTATTTTATTAATTTAAGTTCATTGCAACGTCATTTTTTTAGTTATATGGTTCAAAACCATGACCATTGTACAAAAAACGTTCCATGAAAATCAATCTATTAAATGAGACTCGTTTAACTCATGTAAACTGGCATGATTCAAAGAAAAAATGATAAAATGTATCTATTTGAAGCATTGTTGGCCTAACGAAACAATTATGGAAAATTAAAGTTAGTTTTGTAAATAAAAAATAATTTAAAATATATATAATCTCATAAGATTTGATATTATAATGTACGAGATTACACAAATCTCTTTTAACAGAAGATATGCTTCAATCTCATCTATTTATAACTTAATCTATAGCTCATTGTTTATGATAATCCGTTTGTATCATATCTTTCTTTTAGTATATTAAATGTTTGGGGTTCTTTTATCTTTTCTTGGATGCTTTTGATTTTTTGTTTAGGTTTTGCAGTATAATCCAAGTTGGAAGAAAGTGACATGAGGTAACCCCCAATCTTTTTGACTTTTCTTCTTTCCTATTGTGATTTGATTATGACCTTCATGATTTGAACGAAGATCAGATGGAAGAAGAGCAAAGCGAGTTTCGACACTGGGACGAACTACTTCCTGATGTATTGGGGCTGATCTTCACTAACCTGTCGTTACAAGAGTTACTGACAATCATTCCCTGTGTCTGCAAATCCTGGAGAAAGACAGTTAGCGATCCCCATTGTTGGCAAGATATAGATCTTGACGAATGGAGCTGTCGCTGGCAGCCCCACCAACTCGATCGGATGCTTCGAATGCTAGTCACAAGAAGCAGTGGATCTCTCCGCAACCTACATGTTTCAGGTCTTAAGAATGATTCCATTTTCTCATTCATCACAGAGAAGTAAGTTCACTTGCTCTTACCCTTTTTCACAATTGCTTTCATGATTTTATTGGATCCGAGACCAGTTCCTATAGGGGATCCTTGTTCAATGGAAACCTTGATGTGAAATGGCATTTTTTGCCCTTTGCTTTTGCAAGTGCTGGCTTCCTTCAGGTTTTACGACTGCCGCATGGTAAAATAAGTGATTCAATAGTAGAACAAACCACCCCAAGGCTTTCCACAGTCACTTTCTTGGATTTGAGTTACTGTCCCAAAATTGGTGCCCAAGCTATAGAGGCCATTGGAAAGCACTGTAAGCTTCTTGTAACTCTGTGCCGCAACATGTACTCTCCGGATTCAGCAGGCAAGGTCGAACCGGAGGATGAGGCGAATGCAATAGCAGCTACAATGCCAAGGCTAAAGCATCTTGAGTTGGGTTTTCATCTTATCAGCACTGAATGTGTTCTCAAGATCCTCTCTAGCTGTCCTCAGCTTGAGCATTTGGTCATAGATGGTTGCCCCCAGGTGAAACTTGACCGTAAGTTCCTTAAAGAAAAGTACCCAAAGTTAAAGATAGTGGGACCTCATCTCGTGAAGGCTAGACCGGATAAGCGCTTCAGCTTTGCAGTTCAACGTTATCCAGTCACTGACTTCTTTTCTGGAACACTATGGAGTAAATTGATAGAATTGTGACGATGGTGGAATGTTGGGTTAGTAGGACAAGCTGCATTGACACAAAAGAAGTGCAGGTTAATAAATTTTTTCAAGTTTAATGGCTAAGGGTATATTTAATAAACCATTGAAAATTTTTATTTTACAGAAAATAAAAATTTTCAACATTTAATATTTAATTGTGTATGATAATAAAATTCTCTAAATAAAAAGTGTTGATTATGATAAGTAATTTTTCAAAATTTTATTCTCGATCATTTTATTAAAAATTAAAATAGTCAAATTTTATTTTTAACTTTTATCTTAAACTATTTCAACTAAAAAATATTATACTATATTAATAAGATTGAAATAATGAATTTTCAAAAAGCAAGATTTATTATTATCAAATAAAATAATTATATTCGATGCTTATTTTTATTATCATGTACTTAATTTTAATTAATATACCAAATAAATTTTATAATTTAAATTCAGTATTTGATTTTTTTAAAATTAATAATTAATTTTTCAATTTATCAACACCTAATATATCAAACAATTTTATAATATGAACTCGGTACTTAGAAAATTTAGTACTTTAGTTTTTAGTACCTATAACTTTTTAGTTTATCAAACATACTCTAAATGTTAATTTATCCTCTCTCTTTTTTTTTAATATAAGTATCACTAAAACACCCCTAACTCAGATCAAACCTTTGGAGCAGGTCACGAGGTGTTACCGGACTTATATCTCAAATAGTAATACATTTCAATCACAATTCTCAAACCAAATAAAAATTATTCACATTCCATCATATTGTCCCTAATACGACCCTCCAAAGCCTAAAACATGCATTAAAAATGGTTCGGGACTAAACCAATAACTCAAGAAAGTTTTAGGAAAACTTAGAAATTTTTCAAAGTATAGGAGTCACACGCCCATGTCTCAGGCTGTGTGGGCATTCGAAATGGGATCACATAGTCGTGTCTCAGCCTGTGTCCTACCCCGTGTAACTCTTTGACTTAGGTCACACGGCAAGACCACATGCCCGTGTGTCAGGCTGTGTGCCACTCGAAATGGCCTTACACGCCCATGTACCAAGTCGTATGCTAGGTTGTGTGGAAATTGGAGGGTATACTGACTTGTACCACACGGCCAAGCTACATGCCCGTGTGCTAGGCCATGTGAAGCTACTGACTTGGTTTCTAAATAAGCATCAGGGGACACACGGCCGTGTCGCCTGGCCGTGTGTCACACACAGCTGAGACACATGCCCACGTCTCTGCCCATGTAGACAAAAATAGGATATTTTTCCAAGTCATATACCTCACCCACATTGGTACCAACCTATACACATCAATTTGCATATAGCCATGGCATAAATAGGCACTCAAAATCAACCAATCTCAAGTTTATAACATTTACTTTCACACATACAACATGATACTCATAATCACATCCATTGACCACTTTAACACATACCAATTATGCTTTCCAAAATATACCTAAATGATCAAAAACAAATATGCCTCATTGTGCCTAAAACTTAGCATGTATGTCACTTATCAAATTCAACCATTTGATATCGAAACACCACTTCACAACCGCGACTGAATATAATAAAGCCATTTACACAAATAACATGCATAATAATATCTCAGATACAAGCCAAATCAAATGACAAAAAACATAACAAAACATGTAGGCTATCATTAGCCAAAACGACCTATACATGCCATTATAACCGAAATTATAAAACCACAATACCAAAATAGCCGATAGATAGTGTGATAAAATCTCCACCATCTTCCAACCCGAACGAGCTTCCGATATCTAAGCACACAAAGAAATTAACACAAAGTAAGCATGAAATACTTAGTAAGTTCGTAATTCAAAAATAAAGCTTACTACTTCAATTTATAAGCATAATTCACTTTAGTCAATTCAATATATCTTGGCCTTGGTCTAAACAACATTAACCTTTCAATTTTAATTATCACATAAATTAGTAACCCATCTCAAAACAACATAGCATAAGTACACACTTCTTAGTGCATTCACATTTTCAGGCATATGTATAAGCATATTTTTACCATCTAATAACTCATACTATTTTCCATGCTTTGATAGCAATTCTAATTAAGGCATTTGTCTATCTTTCCTTCTATTTATATGAATTTAACCACAACTAAGTTCATCATGTATTCATATGTCATAAATATATATACCATTCAAATAATATGAATATGATATTCACCAACAAATTAATAACAAGGTTAACATAAATTCAATCACATAATTTCTCATAATGTTCACAACTTCCTTAGTTCCAATGATCGTATAGCCTTCCGTACATACCTGTATTGATGCGTATTTATTTTTCACCATTTCACATATTTAATTTACCGTTGAACCATTTGGAATAGAAATCGGATATTCGGGAGTCTCGCATCCTAAGTGCCCATATCATGGCCCGAAACCAACTTAATGTATCTCGCACTCCAAGTGCTAATATCATGGCCCGAAGCCAAATCAACATAACTCGCACCCGAAGTGCTAATATCATGGCCAGAAGCCAAATCAATATGACTCGCACCCAAAGTGCTAATATCATGGCCCGAAGCTAAATCAATATAACTCGCACCCGAAGTGCTAATATCATGGCCCGAAGCCAAATCAATATAACTCGCACCCAAAGTAATAATATCATGGCCGAAGTCAAATCAACATGACTTGCACCCGAAGTGCTAATATCATGGCCCGAAGCCAAATTAATTTAACTCGTACCCGAAGTGCTAATATCATGGCCCGAAGCCAAATCAATATGACTCGCACCCGAAGTGATAATATCATGGCCCGAATTTCCGTCGAATACTTCTGTACAATTGTATCCTTCAACAATTCAAATATAAAGCACTAAATCTCAATGATAATAGTGCTTATTAACATACGAACTTACCTCGAACTCGTACGACGAAAAACGATCGTCTAATCGATAACTTTGTCTTTTCCTCTATCTAATTCCATACGTCATTTTTCTTGATCTATATAATCAAATTTAACTCATTTAATCATTATTCTACTCAATTCATTCAATTTTCATATTATGACAAAATTAACATTTTTCCCCTATACTTTTGACCTTTTTACAATTTAGTCTTTAAGCTCGTAAAATAAAAATTCCTGAAATTTCACTGCACCCAAGCCTAGCTGAAAATTATATATGCTCAAAGAAGCTCATACATTTCACAATTTAGCACATTTAACCCAAAATTTTTATATTTCTCAATTTAACCCCTAATTGATAATTTCATTAAAAATCACTTAACAAAAAATATTTAACTAACAACAAAGATTCATTTTCTTCCATTAAACTTCAAAACCCTAACATTTTCATCAATGGAAAATCTCAAACTATTCCATAGTTTTGCAAATTAGTCCCCTAATTAGCTAGGTTAAGCTACAACGATCCCAAAAACATAAAAATCAACAAAAATGGGACAAAAACGCACCTACATGCAAGGGAGATATGGCCGAGTGTTGAAGCTCCGAAAATGGTGTTTCTTTGCTGTAATTTTTTGTTGGAGAAGAGAATGAGAGATGATAGCTTTACCTTTTTGATTATTTTTATCATTAATTGCCTTTTTATCAAATTACCCTTACCTAACTTTAATAATTTCATAAATACCAAGCCATGCACATCCACTAACTCAATTAGTTGTCAAATTACCAAATAAGGACCTCCACTTTAAATTTCTATAGCTATTTAATACCTTTAGCTAGTAGAACACAACTTTCGTACTTTACGCGATTTAGTCCTTTTTCACAAATTGAGCATGTAAACATTAAAATTTCTTAATGAAATTTTTATACCATAATACTATCACGCTGTAGACCACAAAATAATATTAAAATAAAATTTTATACTTCAAATTTGTGGTCCCAAAACCACTGTTTCGATTTTCGCTAAAAACAGGCTGTTACTAGAGGTGTTCATGGGCCGGGCCGGGTTTGGGTCGGGCTCAATTAAAAAATCATGCCCATTTATTGGGATCAGGCTGGGCCGGGCCTAAAAATAGGCCTAAAATTTTGCCCAAGCCTTACCGGGATAAAAATACTAAAACCTAGGCAGGCAACCCTACCAAACTTACCAGTATTAATTTTTATATTATTTTATATTATTTTTAAATATATATAATACATAAAAATACTAAAATATCAAAATAAATATTCCCAACAAATTGAAAATAAATTTTGAAAAATATGTAGACTTAAATAACACTAAGATAAATGTAACTTAACAAGCAAATTGTTTTAAAATAATAAAATAAATTAACAATAAAATAAATTTTATACAATATCCAAAAATAACAACAAAATAATAGCAACATAATAGTAAAATAGTAGCAAAATATGGAAAAACAACAAGAAAATAACATTCAAAAATAAAAATAAAAATATGCAGATTTTTTTTGTCCTTTAGTGAATTCGGGCCGGGCCGGGCCAGACCCCGGCTAAAAATACCTTACCCAAGGCCCGACCTATTTTTTAAACGGGCCTTATTTTTTTGTCCAAGCCCATTTTTCGGGCCTATATTTTTGCCCAAACCCTTTCACATTTCGGGCAAGCCTTCGGGCCGGGCCGGGTAGCCCGGCCCATGCACACTTCTAGCTGTTACAATCATATTGCACATTCTATTAAATCTCAAGGGTCAAATGTGACATTAAAAAAACCTTCAAACTATTGTTGATAGTAAATATATATATTATTTTTTAATGGTAATCAGATTACTTGGCATGAAAGGATGTAAATTGGTTAGACATTGAGCACAAATTGCTTGTGATTATTTGCTAATGTTAACACTGCATTATCTTGAATCATGAAAGTACTATTGAGCTTTATTGCTCAACACATGGTTTATTTATTTTGTGCGCATGTATAAGTGGATCTTGAAGTTTCAAGAGGTGATTTTAACTTTTAATTTGTGGTCCTTGACTCAATAATGTTTGTATAGTCCCTTTTTATTTAATATATGATATGTACTTAGATTGAGTTAGATTTTGCATAATGTTTGATCGTCTTAATATTTAAATATTTTTTAACATCGTATTATATTGTTATATAATATTTTAGTTTTACCAATAATTTATTAGGAATAATACAATTACACTAATAAATTTTATTTAAAATTTTGTATCATTGAATTTTAATTTTTGTAAATAAACAATTTTTTAATATTAATCAAATATTTTTATTTAATAATTTAAGATTAAATGTCATATTTATATGATTTTAATCAATTTTATTGAAAATATTGCACTTGGATGAGAAATTTTAAAATAATTTTTAATATGCATTATTTTAAATTATTAATATTTATAATTATTTTGTTTGGAAATCTATTTTTGAAACTATTGAATAAAGGGTAAACTATCAAAATAGTCACTTTTATTTGTCTCAAGTTACATTTTAGCCACTTATGTTTGAAATATTATGTTTTAGTCACTTACGTTATCGTGCCGTAACATTTTAATCACTGGGTGTTAATTATCGTTAACGGTATAACGATAAGCTAACGTGACATGTTAAATAATCATTTCAAATGAAAATTTTAAGTTAAATTATACAATTAGTTGCTGTATTTTTTTCCGTTTTGAGCAATTTAATTTGTTCTTTTATATTATTTGAACTTTCTTTTTTGTTCTTTATTTTCCATTCTCTTCTTCTTTTCCCTCTATTTTCCTCCTTTCTCCATTTCTTTTAACATAGTTTTCCTATATTTTCCATTTGTTAAAATAAAACTTTTTTTCAAATTTTAGGACTTGGTTTTTTTTTTTCGGTGTGTAGAGATTATGTTTCTACATTAAAGAATATGAGAAAAGAAAAAAAATAAAAGGGGGAAGAAAAGGAAAAGAAAAAATATAAATTGTTCAAAAAAATAAAAGTATAGGGGTTAGACTTAACAAATGAAAAATATAGAAAAATTACGTTAAAAGAGATAGAGAAGCAAAAAAGAATGGCTCAAAATGAAAAAATATAGGGACAAATTGTATAATTTAACCTATTTTTTTTTTTGAAATAATGATTTAATGTGTCACGTCAGTTTACCGTTACATAGTTAACGACTTAGTGACTAAAATGTTACAACATATTAATGTAAGTAACTAAAACGTAATATTTTAAACATAAGTTACTAAAATGTTAATTTATATTGGAATTGTGAAAAATAATAACATGATTTAATGAAGAAGAATGCATATTAAGTTAGGTTTATTGGGAAGAAAAACATAATAAATCTCTCTTCATACGAAAGGAAAATAACTTCACATGAAACATAACAAAGTTGGAAATTTATTTTAAACCCTAAAGTGTAAACCATGTCCAATGTTTCAACCTTTCAAATACTCTGTTCCTTGTAACGCACACAAATTATCTAATTCTCGCATTAAGTAGCCAAGTTTTCTCAGTTAAAGTTAAAGCTACCCCTGCCTTCCATGCCTTTTCGTCTTTTTCTTTTTTTTTACGTGTATATATATAGATGTCAAAACTTTTTTGAAAATTGACTTTTTTATTTTAAAAAATAAAAATTGAATCGCCGTCAAATTTTTTTTTTAGGCCTGATTAAATCACTTCAAGACTCGTTAAATTAATATTTAATTTTACAAATTCAGAAAATAAATTCAAGAGTCGGTTAAATATGAGGAAGTAAGTGCAATCCTAAATTTCAAAATTTTCATAATTTAGTCTTTATTATTCAAAATTTACAATTTATTCTATAATTTAATCCTTTTTAACTTCTAGCTTAAAAATCTATCAATTTAATCGCTTAAAAACTTAATAATTGCTAAAATTTCGACATTGGTCATGTAATACTTAACATCAAAATTTCAAAAACATACAAATCATAAGAAAAGAAGACTAAATTAACTAAACAATTGAATTTGAAAACTTTAAAGTACCTAAGCCTTTGCGTCTCCTTCTTTTCTTTTTCCTTTTCTTTCAAATTATGGTTTTGCTTTTGTCTTTCTTTTTTTCTTTTATTACTTTTATATAATATATATATACTTAATACTTAAGAAAACTTTAATTATTATAATATATATAATAAATTTACAAATATCTTACCTAATGCCTACCACTAAAGAAACAATGTTAAAATTGTTTCTTTAGTCCCTTTAATTATTCTTTAATCTATAATTCAACTTTTACCTATATGCAATTTAGTCCTTATATCTAATTACTTTTAATTTATGCAAATTAAATTAACCAAAATCTAATTAACTACACAACTAGCTTCATAAATATTTATTAAAAATATTTAAGAGTCTGATTTACAGGAATGGAGTCCCAGGAATGCATTTTTTTTTCAATTTGGTCCTTTTTAATTAATTAACTATCGAAACATTAAAATTTTTCAACGAAACACCTTAATGACACTCCGTAAATATTTATAAAAATATTTACGGCTCGGTATAAAAAAATGTCCCGATACCTCATTTTCTAAAACCACTTGAACTTAATAAATCACTTATATAACATAAATTATCAAATCAAAAACCTTTTTAAAAGTCACATTTGACTTGTAAATATTAAATAATAATATTTACGAACTTACTCGTCAGATTCGGTAGCCCCGAAACCACTGTTTCTGATACCACTAAAAAACGGGCTGTTACAGATTAGCACCCTCATAACGCTCAAAATTGGTGTCTAATTGATTACTTGATGTCTTAGTGTTGAGAATTAAAATTCAAAGACAATACGATCCCCATTTTTGTGGCGAAACTCGCTTTGCTCTATTATATATTTTAAAATTTAAAAGGATGCTCGTTTATCTTGGTTAAAGGAGAAAGTCATATCCCATGAGTTAGGGCACTATTTCTTGAATTCCTAAGCAAAGAATATTGTCTTGGTTTTAAAATTTTCATTTTTAGGTAGAACAAATGTAGTATTTTAAATCGATATGCATTTTAATTTGTCTAGGCCTAGTAATAAAATGGATAAATATATTTTAATATGATACACACATGAATTTTAGCAAAATGAAGTAACATAGTAGCGGGTAAAAATGATGATATTAACATGATAGATAAATAAATAAACGAATAAATAAAATGAAAGATAAAATAAAAATGCTATGCCGTGAGTAATAATAATGCAAATATAATGAAAGTAAAAATATCAACTTATGGTAATAAGAGCGATATCATGTCATGATTACTATCATAATATTAATATGAATGATAGAAATAATAATAATAGTAATAAAAGGGATAAAATAAAATGCATAATAATAAAAATAAATAAATAACAAAAATTTTAAATGTTAAAGTAAAAGATATAGTAAATAAAGAGGCAACATTAAATAAATGAGGGATTAAATCGAAATTTGAACAACATTTAAGGTGTGTATTGCAACAAAAAAAGGAAATAAATAAGTGGATAAATAAAAGGAAATAAAAGGCTAAATTGAAAGTATAACAAAATTAAAAGTCTAAATCATAAAGAAACAGGACATAAAAGGATTAAATTAAAATAGGATAAAATGTACAGGGACTCAAAAGGCAATTATCCCACCCATATTTACATGTGTCATTCCCTCAATGGGTCCACAGTGGGTTGAGGGACTAAATTGCACAAGAATAAAATAAAAGCAAAAATACTAAGCTGCAGGACGAAATTGAAAAAAAAAAACAGAAAGGCGAAAGCAACAATTAGATCCTGCCCTTTAAAAACACGTGGATCCTAAGGGAATTCGAGTTGGGACATCAGGTCAGAAGTTTAGGGCCACGACGAAATGGCGTTGTTTACGTGCCCTATTTAAATAAAAAATAAAAAAAATCATTTTGACTCTTTTTTTTTAAAGCTTCTTTCTTCTTTTTTTCTCTGAAATCTCCCCTGAATCCAGCCACTGGGCCATCGGCGCTCCGCCGTGACCACTGGTCATCAGCGACGGCAACCGTCGCCTTTGGTGGCTGGAGTTGTAAAAAAAAAACCCTTTTTTTATTTTCGTTTCGCGGAGAACCCGAATCTAAGGTCGAAATCCCTAAATTCGGCAAAATTCGAAAATGCAAAAAGAACCTTTTGGTTCCCGGTCCTCCTTTGACTCGGCCTTTCGGCGAATCCCTAAGGATTCGACAGTCTTTCAAGCTAGAGGGGATATCGACAGTGGCAACAAAGGTAAAAAAAGTTTCGTGTTTTATTTATTGTTTTTTATATGTATACAATGTAAAAATATACCTTTTATATCTCTTTGATTTTTCTTCGTATCTATTTATTCAATTTATATTGTTTAGTGATTACAAATATTTGTATTTGTTTTTTTTCTCTGCTTCTGTCTTTTTCTTTCTTCTATGTAGGTCACGATGGTGGTCAACGACGATGGAAGTCACACCCTTGCCATTTTGGTGAAACGATGGCTGCCATTTTGGTGAAACGATGGCAAGAGAGGTAGTCCCCAAGCTTCGCATCCGCTGACATGGTTAGGGGCAGCAGCGCATAGGGGATCTATGGTTTTCAATTTTTCTAAAAAAAGGTTTAAGTTGTGGGCTATTGGACTTTTGATTTTTGTACTGGTTTGGGCTTGTAATTTAAGTTTTATTTATTTATTTATTTATTTTGTCTTTGTTTAGGTTTATGTATTGGGGCGGGTAAAATTGGGTTACTACAATAGATACTTACGTTGCTTTATTCTATTCCTACTTTTCTCTCCCTATATTACCTCTTTCTCTTTTCTTTTTGGTTGCCTTTTGATTTTGTGTTTAGGTTTTGCATAATAATCCAAGTTGCAAGGAAAGTGATATAAGGTAACCCTCAATCTTCGAATTTTCCTTTTTTACTGTTGTGACTTGATTATGACCTTCAAGACTTGAATGAAGATCAGATGCAAGAAGAGCAAAGCGAGTTTCGACACTGGGATCAACTACCTCCTGATGTATTGGGGTTGATCTTCACCAACCTGTCGCTACAAGAGTTACTGACAGTCATTCCCCCTGTCTGCAAATCCTGGAGTAAGGCAGTCACGGGTCCCTATTGTTGGCAAGATATAGATCTTAATGAATGGAGCTGTCGCTGCCAGCCCCACCAGCTCGATCGGATGCTTCGGATGCTAGTCACAAGAAGCAGTGGATCTCTCCGCAACCTACATGTTTCAGGTCTTCTGAATGATTCCATTTTCTCATTCATCACAGAGAAGTAAGTTTCACTTGATCTTACACTTTTTCACAATTGCTTTCATGATTTTATTGGATCCGAAACCAGTTCCTATAGGGAATCCTTGTTCAATAGAACCTTGATGTGAAATGGCATTTTTTGCCCTTTGCTTTTGCAAGTGCTGGCTCCCTTCAGGTTTTACGATTGCCGCATAGTAAAATAAGTGATTCAATAGTAGAACAAACCGCCCAAAGGCTTTCCACCGTCACTTTCTTGGATTTGAGTTACTGTCGCAAAATTGGTGCCCAAGCTATAGAGGCCATTGGAAAGCACTGCAAACTTCTTGTAACTCTGTGCCGCAACATGTACTTTCTGGATTCAGCAGGCAAGGACGAACCGGAGGATGAGGCGAATGCAATAGCAGCTACAATGCCAAGGCTAAAGCATCTTGAGTTGGGTTGCCATAATATCAGCACTGAATGTGTTCTCAACATCATCTCTAGCTGTCCTCAGCTTGAGCATTTGGATATAAATAGTTGCTTGAGTGTGAACCGTGATCGTAAGTTCTTTAAAGAAAAGTACCCAAAGCTAAAGATTGTGGGACCTCATGAAGAGAAGATGTTTAAAGAGTTTGGGAACTTAGAATTTACATTTATTGATCACGACTTCTTATACGATGATGATTTCTTCCAATCAATGATGGATGATGTTATGGAAGAACTTGCTGGATGATTACGTGAAAATGGTGGAATGTTAGATTAGTTGGCTGCATCTCCATAGGGGATATTTCTTTGTGTCCATGCTGCTTCAGCTATATCTTCCTGTTGTAGTTCACAAAGAAAGATGCTTCCAACTACTGAACCATGTTCATGTTACATTATCATCTATTTTTCAATATGAAGTTGTTGTGGTTTGGAGATTCTATTAAAATGCTTCATGCATGGAATTTGAGTTTTGCAATATATGTTTATTTGAAGTTGAATGGCAGAATTACTTTCAGCAGCTCTGATTTGGCCGTATTTTGGGATTGTGAGGGTATCATTACCCTTTTTCTCTATATATTTATTAGGTTTTCTTTCCCATTTAAACTTAAACATGCATTAATGATCTTATTTCTTTTTTTATGTAAATCACTTTTCACAATTTCAATCTAATTGGACATTTTCTTTCTTTCTTTTTTTCCATTTCTCTTCTTAATTCTTTTTTCATATATAAATGCAAGTCTGTTATACTAATTTTCTTAGCAAATTAGGAAGCAATATTATTTACTTTCTGGATGCAGTAGACAAGCTCTCAATGGAGGAGCAGGCAAATTTAATATCTGCTACAATGCCTAGGCTAGAGCTTTTCAAGTTACCAACCCCTAGAAGTGTTCTCAATATTATTTACCATTGAATTTTTATTTTTGTAAATAGAATTTTTTTTAAGATTAATAAAGTATTTGTAAAATAACAATAATCGAAGATTAAATGTCATATTTATTGGATTTTAATTATTTTCATTGAAAATATTGCACTCTTATTATGTTGTTCCCGATGAGAAATTTTAAAATAACATTTTTAATATGAATTATTTTAAATATTAAGATTTGTTTAAAAAGAACTTTTCGGAATTATTGAATAAAATTAGTTTTAAATTCGTCATCATATTATTTTATAAATCATATGATATATTGAAATAGACTTTCATTTATGTAGAAAAAATCAAAGGAAAAAAATGTTAATTTATATTGGAATTGTGAAAAATAATAATGTGGTTTAATAAATTAAGCAATAAATATTAAGTATGGTTTTTTGGGAAGAAAAACATATTAAATATATCTTCATATGAAAGAAAAAAATGTTGAAAATTTATTCTAAACACTAATTTTGGACATTGGAATGACTCATCTCTAATCTTTCATGTACTCTGTTCCTTACAATGCACACAAAATATCTAATTACCGCATTAAGTAGCGCCCTTTCATGCCTTTTCGTCTTCTTTTTTCAACTAAACACCATGTTTTTACGTGTATATATATATAGATACTTAAGTTGTCTTATTCTATGCCTACTTTTCTCTTTTCTTTTTTGTTGCCTTTGATTTTGTGATTAGGTTTTGCATAGTGGCAAGGAAAGGGATACAAGGTAACCCCTAATCTTTGATTATTTATTTATTTCCTGTTGTGATTTGATTATCACCTTCATGACTTGAATGAAGATCAGATGGAAGAAGAGCAAAGCGAGTTTCGACACTGGGATGAACTACTTCCTGATGTATTGGGGCTGATCTTCAGTTACCTGTCCTTAAAAGAGTTGCTGAAAGTAATTCCCTGTGTTTGCAAATCCTGGAGTAAGGCAGTCATGGGTCCCCTTTGTTGGCAATATATAGATCTTTTTCAATGGAGCATTCGCTGGCAGCCCCATCAACTCGATCGGATGCTTCGAATGCTAGTCACAAGAAGCTGTGGTTCTCTCCGCAGCCTACATGTTGCAGGTCTTCAGAATGATTCCAATTTCTCATTCATCACAGAGAAGTAAGTTTCATTTGCTCTTACGCTTTTTCGCAATTGCTTTCATGATTTTATTGGATCCGAAACCAGTTCCTATAAGGGATCATTGTTCTATTGAAACATTGATGTGAAATGGCCTTTTTCCCCTTTCCTTTTGCAAGTGCTGGCTCCCTTCGGGTTTTACGACTGCCCCGAAGTGAAATAAGTGGTTCAATAGTAGAAGAAACCGCCCAAAGGCTTTCCACAATCACTTTCTTGGATTTGAGTCACTGTCCCAAAATTGGTGCCAAAGCCATAGAGGCCATTGGAAAGCACTGTAAATTTCTTGTAACTCTTTGCCGCAACATCCACTTTCTGGATTCAGCAGGCAAGGTCGAACTGGAAGATGAGGCGAATGCAATAGCAGCTACAATGCCAAGGCTAAAGCATCTTGAGTTGCGTTGTCATTTTATCAGCACGGAATGTGTTCTCAAAATCCTTTCTGGTTGTCCCCATCTTGAGCATTTGGATATAAAGGGGTGCCTGGAAGTGGAACTTGATCATCAGTTCCTTAAAGACAAGTTCCCAAAGCTAAAGAATCTGCTGGAGCTGCGCTTGAGAAATGTAGGTGGACCGTACATCGGTTATCATGAATTCATTGACTGGATATATGGATTCTCTTATTTGAGAATGTGGGTTGAATGTTGGTTGAATGGAGAAATTAAATTACCTCTTTCAGTAATAGAATGTGCCATTCCATGCCCTTCATATGTTCTTCAATTTCTTCTTTCATTGTAGTTGCATTTATCATTGTAGTCTTTTTTGTTTGAAGGATCTCGTGTATGGGAAATAATAAATATATTGATAGTCTCTCTTAAACTCCATGATAAGTTTTGAACGAAAAATAGATTCCTATTTTTTTTATACCTTATGCTACTAACACCTTAGCCTATGGCGGCCACTCATAATGTCTTTAAATTTTCCCAACCCACTCAAAAATATTACTTGAAAAAATTTAAAATTGCTGGCTTAAATTTAGTTTTGAATCAATTTTTATAGATACCAATATTATTCTTATATTAATATAAATTATTATATTTTAAATTACTTTCTTAATTGAGTCTAGAGTTTACATTTTTATTTTGTTTCATAAAAATAAAAATAATTTATAATCATAAATCCAAAATAATAATTTTTTTTATATTTCTTTCTCATTTTTATTATTTTATTTGTCTTTCTTTATTTTTTTTTATTTTTATCCGTTTTATCTCTAATCAATTGATAGTTTCTTTTAACGAAAGAGTTTAGTTAATTTTTTTGTCATTAAAAGTGTAATAAAATGAACTATTTCTTCTTTTAAGACTCAATTGCTTTTTTTTTAATAAAATTTTTTTACTCTTAATCCAGTTAAAATTCTTAATAAAAAATTTACAAGGTAAAATGTTGATGAATAATGAATATGTGAATATTCATAGAGCAAATGTAGAGCAATATGTTTTTATTTAAAATTTTTGTATCATTGAATTTTAATTGTTTTAAATATAATTTTCTTAATATTAATAAAATATTTTTATAATAATAATTTAAGATTAAATGTCATAATTATTTCCATTGAAAATATTGCATTTTTATGTTGATTTGGATGAGACATTTTAAAATAATTTTTTAATATGCATTACTTTAAATTATTAATATTTATAATGATTTTGCTTAGAAAAGTATTTTTGGAAACTAATGAATAAAAATAGTTGAAATTCATTGTCAAATAATTTTATAAATTATATTGAAATAAATGTCCAACGTTTCAACCTTTCAATTTACGCTGTTCCTTGTAACGCACACAAATCATCTAATTCCCGCATTAAGTAGCCCAGTTTTGGCAATTGAAGTTAAAGCTACCCCCTGCCTTCCATGCCTTTTCGTCTCCTCCTTTTTCCAGCTTTTTACGTGTATATATAGATAGTTACCTAGTCTTATTCCATTCATATTTTTCTCTTCCTATATTAAATCTTTCTGTTTAGTTTTGGGGGTTCTTTTTTCTTTTTTGGTTGCCTTCGATTTTTTGTTTAGGTTTTGCATTATAATCCAAGTTACAACGAAAGTGATATAAGGTAACCCTCAATCTTTGACTTTTCCTTTTTCCTGTTGTGATTTGATTATGATCTTCATTACTTGAATGTGGATCAGATGGAAGAAGAGCAAAACGAGTTTCGACGCTGGGACCAACTACCTCCTGATGTATTGGGGCTGATCTTCATCAACCTGTCGTTACAAGAGTTATTGACAGTCATGCCCCAGTCTGCAAATCCTGGAGTAAGGCAGTTAGGGGTTCCTATTGTTGGCAAGATATAGATCTTTTTCAATGGAGCATTCGCTGGAAGCCCCATCAACTCGATCGGATGCTTCGAATGCTAGTCACAAGAAGCAGTGGATGTCTCTGCAGCTTACATGTTGCTGGTCTCAAGAATGATTCCATTTTCTCATTCATCACGGAGAAGTAAGTTTCACTTTCTCTTATCCTTTTTAACAAATATTTTTCTGAGTAATGTAGTGAGTGTCAGCTCATTAATCAGACTCTTTTACGTCTTTATATTATTAAGTTGATATGAAATGGTGTTTTTTATTGCCCTTGCATATGCAAGTGCTGGCTCCCTTCAGGTTTTACACTGTCAGGAAGTTTAATATGTGATTCGATAGTCAAACAAACTGCACAAAGGCTTTCCACACTCACTTTCTTGGATTTGACTTACTGTCCCAAAATCGGTGCCCAAGCTTTAGAGGCCATTGGAAAGTACTGTAAACTTCTTGAAACTCTGTGTCGCGACATGATGTTTCTGGATGTATTAGGCGAATGCAATAGCAGCTACAATGCCAAGGCTAAAGCATCTTGTTTTGGGTTTTCACTCTTATTAAAACTGAATGTGTTCTCAACATCCTCTCTCGCTGTCATCGGCTTGAACGTTTGATTATAAATGTATGCGTGAGTGTGAAACTTGATTGCAAGTTCCTTACAGAAAAGTACCCAAATTTAGAGATTTCGTGGATGTGTCCGTGCATAGGCAGTGACAGATTCTGAAGATTTAATTTTTGAAGATGAGGAATCTTATAAGTGTTTTGCTATGTAATTTAACCTTTATCCTCGATAGGAACTTCGTCTTTGCATGGATTAAATCTATGGATTTATTCGTGATTAATTAGCATATCTGTTTATCTGTAGTTATAAAGTTAAATTCAAATAGAGGAGTTATGTAAAGAGGTTTCGCTTGAATTGAGGTAGTGCTTGATTGCACTCAACTGTGAATCTAGGGAATTGGTTGGACATGGCCTCTCATTTTATTAGAAATTAAAATATACTAATTTTATATTTAACTTTATCTAAAATTATTCAAAATAAAATAAATAACTACCATATTAATGAGATTAAAGTAATTATATAATGAATTACATTCTTAATTTTAATTTATATACCAAATAGATTTTGTAATTTAAATTCAGTACTTAAATTTTCAATACTAAATCATTTATCACATTTTTTTTAAATATAAGCATCACTTTAAACATTTAGCTAAATTTTAATGATCAAAAGTGACATTAAAGAAAAAAATTTCAAAATATATATACCTATTACTGAGGCTAGACATGTGGCATATCATGGAGACTCCACATGGACAACAAAGAGTGACTCATACTCCTTGATCATTTGACTGTCCCCAAATGAGTAATCTCTCAATCTGATCACCTACTAAATATCACCAGCTAATATGAGAAGACACTTCTTCCTTGGACTCATCTAACCGTTCACTATCACTTGGCGATCGAACTTTTTAGTGTGAATACTTCTTTTAGTAATTAATAAGACTCACTTAGACATAACAGTATTGTCTAAAAAAATAGAACGAGCCCTACTATGCACGCCCTTCACATTCTCCATGATAACAATCTCTTTTATAACAACCCACCACATTATAGTAGCCAAATAAAATGACCTCTCTTATAGATACCCTTTGTAATGCATATTAAGTTAATTTTATTGGGAAGAAAAACATATTAAATATCTCTTCATATGAATGAAAGAAAAAATTCAAAATTTATTCTAAACACTAAAGATTTGAGTTCAGATTTTAGATACTCAAAGCCTAATTTTGGACAGTTGAATGACTCGTGTCCAACCTTTCAACCTTTCCATAATCTTTCATATACTCTGTTCCTTATAACTCACATAAAATATCTAATTACCGCATTAAGTAGCCCTGTTTTCGCAATTAAAGCTATCCCTGCCTTCCATGCCTTTTCGTCTTCTTCTTTTTCCAACTAAACGCCATGCTTTTACGTCTATATATATATAGATACTTACGTTGTCTTATTCTATTCCTACTTTTCTCTTTCTATATTACCTCTTTCTGTTTTCTTTTTTGGTTGCCTTTGATTTTGTGTTTAGGTTTTGCATAATAATCCAAGTTGCAAGGAAAGTGATAAGGTAACCCCTAATCTTTGATTTTTTTTTCTTTCCTGTTGTGATTTAATTATGACCTTCATGACTTGAATGAAGATCAGATGGAAGAAGAGCAAAGCGAGTTTCGATACTGGAATGAACTACTTCCTGATGTATTGGGGCTGATCTTCACCAGCTTGCCCATACAAGAGTTACTGACAGTCATTCCCTGTGTCTGCAAATCCTGGAGTAAGGTAGTCACGGGTCCCCATTGTTGGCAATATATAGACCTTGATGAACGGAGCTGTCGCCGCCTGTCCCACCAACTCGATCGGATGCTTCGAATGCTAATCACAAGAAGCAATGGATCTCTCCGCAGCCTACATGTTTCAGGTCTTCAGAATGATTCCACTTTCTCATTCATCACAGAGAAGTAAGTTACACTTGGTATCACCATTTTTCAAAATTGCTTTTCTGGGTAATGTAGTGAGTCTCAGCTCATTAATCAGACTCTTTTACGTCATTAAATTATTAACTTGATATAAAATGATGTTTTTTTGTTTCCCTGCGTTTGCAAGTGTTGGCTCCCTTCAGGTTTTACGACTGCCAAGAAGTTTAATAAGTGATTCGATAGTCAAACAAACTGCCCAAAGGCTTTCCACCGTCACTTTCTTGGATTTGAGTTACTGTCACAAAATCGGTGCCCAAGCTATAGAGGCCATTGGAAAGCACTGTAAACATCTTGTAGTTCTGTGTCGCAACATGTACTCTCCGGATTCAGCAGGCAAGGTCGAAGCGGAGGATGAGGCGAATGCAATAGCGTCTACAATGCCAAGGCTAAAGCAACTTGAGTTTGCTTATCGTTGTATCAGCACTGAATGAGTTCTCAACCTCCTCTCTTGCTGTCCACAGCTTGTGCATTTGACAATAGATGAATTCTTGAGTGAGAAACTTGATCGTAAGTTCCTTAAAGAAAAGTACCCAAAGTTAGAGATTCTGCTGCTGTATCTGGTCATACTCTTCGAATCTGATGAATCCGATGATGATGAGCATTTAGATATGTAATTCAGCTTTGAACATCTTCATATTGTGATCAACCTTTAACCTATATAGGAACTGCGTCTTTGCATGGATTGAATCTGTGGCTTTATTCGTGATTAAATAGCATGATAAGTATGGAAATGGATCTTTATTCTTAAATCATGATCAAGTAGTTTGACACAATGCATTTAAGAGATACGTATTAACTTTTTTTGTGCAACATTGTCTCATCCCAATGTTTAAAAATTATGGTCTATTCATCATGTCACATCTAATAAACTTTCACCTTCACAACAAAAATTACTTTTTAATACTTTTAGAAATTTAAATTTAAATATTTTGAATTGTTCTCAAAATGTGTTTTCATCAAAACTTGAATTATGTTAATTTAGTATGATTGTGGATAAAAAATTATCCTACCACTCAGGCTGGACATGTGACATACCTTAAAGACTCAATATGGACAAGAAAGAGTGACTCATACTCCTCATCATCCGACTACCTCCAAGTGAGTGACCTCTTGGTGTGATCACCTACTACATACCATCAGCTAATATGAGAGACACTTCCTCTTTTGACATTAGCAACTTGCCTTTCATCGTAAACATTCTCAAGTGTGAACACTTTTTTCAACAACTAAAGTAATTCACTTGGGCATAACTAACTCATACTTTTTAAAGGAATAATAAAATGAGCCCCATTATACACACCCTTCACATGCTCAGTAACAACCATCTTTGTTGTAACAACTTACCACATCACACTAGTAGACAAAAGATTATCGCCTATAAATATCCTCCCAAGTAATGAGGAAAATCTTTTTAGCCCTTAATCAGTCTTTGAGTACTCTCTACAACAAAACTTCCTCTATCCTCATAGCCTTCTCCTCGTCTCCTCATTTAGGCCACCATAATCTCCTCATTCTTCTTCTGTGTTGTATTTTGTTTCAACAATATATATACTATTCTTTAAGTGGTTGATAGAGTTAGTGTCATCTGTCAATCGTGTCCCTCCAATTTAGTTGAGAAATTACAAAGAAAAATATATTAATAAATTAACAAATATTATTATAAGGGTGTTTTGTATTTTTATATAGAATCTAGAAAAATACATGTACATAAGCAAATGTGAACCTCTAAAACATTATAATTATCAATATCTCCATTTTAGGTAAAAGTACCATAGAGACGCATGTATTAGGAGTCTAGTTGCATTTTGCCCCCATTACTCAATAAGTAGGAAAATTAATCTATATATGTTAGATTAAAGAGCAAACTAGTCTTTTTATTAAAAATTTTACTTATTTCTACTGTCAAAAACTAGCGTAGCTGACAAAATAATTAAATAGTGTCACATTTATCTAGAGGTATGCATGGGCCGAGCCACCCTTAATTGTTTTACCTTTGTAATACTTTACCTTCCATTTCAACCAACACCTTAATTGTTTTTTACATCATTGTTTTTTAAATATTTTCATAACCCTAAACTCATGATAATTTTGTAGGCTTTATGAGATAAATATGTATATTAAAAAAAATTTAAACTATCAACGAGGCTTTAGTATTGTTGACAAAGATTGAAGTTGAAAGCCTAAATTTGAGTCTCACCATCTATATTTACAATGTGTGAGTTTCTCTCTCACTATATGCATATGCTATGGATAGGTTTTGTCTGGCATTCATTGTCCTCTAAATTGTATTGGTTTATTTTAGATACCATTGTTTTGTATTTATAATTTGTACCTGTACTTGTAATTGTGGTGTATTATATTTGTCAAACTTCTAAAAAAATCCCAAGCTCAACCTTTCCTTCTAAACACAAAATACCAAATGACTCATGTCCAACGTATCAGCTTTTCCATTTTCACCTTCAGCAATGATCCATGATGATCTTTCAAATACTCTATTCCTTTAACACGCACAAAACATCTGATGACTTAAGCTCACAGTCAACGTTTAGTTGAAGAAGACATAAATGCATGGTGTGAATATTTAGACTGAGGCTGCTTCTTGTGATTTGATTATGACCTTCATGGCTTGAATGAAGATCAGATGGAAGAAGAGCAAAGCGAGTTTCGATACTGGGATGAACTACTTCCTGATGTATTGGGGTTGATCTTCAGTTACCTGTCCTTACAAGAGTTACCAACAATCATTCCCTGCGTTCGCAAATCCTGGAGAAAGGCAATCACAGGTCCCTATTGTTGTCAAGGTATAGACCTTGCTAAATGGAGCCGTCGCTGCCTGTCCCACCATCTTGATCGGATGCTTCCAATGCTAATCACAAGAAGCAATGGAGGCAATCACAGGTCCTTATTGTTGTCAAGATATAGACCTTGCTAAATGGAGCCGTCGCTGCCTGTCCCACCATCTTGATCGGATGCTTCCAATGCTAATCACAAGAAGCAATGGTTCTCTCCGCAGCCTACATGTTTCAGGTCTTCAGAATGATACCATCTTCTCATTCATCACAAAGAAGTTTTACTTGCTCTTACCCTTTTCACAAATTGCTTTTCTCAGTAACGTATGAGTCTCAGCTCATTAATGACACCCTTTTACGCCATTAAATTATTAACCTTGATGTGAAATTGTGTTTTTCTTTGTTGCCCTTGCATTTGCAAGTGCTGGCTCCCTTCAGCTTTTACGACTGCCACGAAGTGAAATGAGTGGTTGGATAGTAGACCAAACCGCCCAAAGGCTCTCCACAATCTTAGATTTGAATTACTGTCGCAAAATCGATGCCTATACTATAAAGGCCATTGGAAAGCACTGTAAACTTCTTGTCACTCTGCCGCAACTAGCACCTACTGGATTCGGCTATCACTTTCCCAACCGACGATCAGGCGGATGCAATAGCTACAACAATCCCTAAGCTAAAGCACCTACTCGAGTTGGCTTTTTATCCTATCAGCACTGAAATTGTTTCCTATCAGCACTGAAATTGTTCTAAGCATTCTTTCTGGGTGTCCCCAGCTTGAGTTTTTGGATATAGTAGGTTGCATTGGTGTGGAACTTGATCATGAGTTCCTTGAACAAAAGTCCCAAGTTAAAGATTTGGGGACCTATTCTAGAGAAAAATAATTGGGATGATCGTGTGGAGCTTGTTTCTATTTTATTTACCACTACGAAATTTGTTGTTTCATTCTCATATTTTCCTTGATTTTCAATATACATATAGTATAAATGTTAAATGCAATTATTTTGACAAATAATAAGAAACTTTATTTTTTAATATTCTTCATGTCCGTGGTTGCCCTCTCTCCAAAGTTCAAACTTGGATCTCAAAATAATAAGAATTTTAACTCTAAAAGTTTGAATCAAATAATAGTGTAAATTCAGCAATGTCAAAGCACACTTCCAAACAGAGTTGTTAAAACCTTTCAAACATGAAAAATCAAAAATGAAACATGTTCCTTTTGATTTGTTTTCAACTTTGATATCATAATCTAACTGGGTTTTAAGTGGGCTGAAATTAAGTTGCAATTGAAGGTTTAGATGCAGCAGAAAGTCTGGATCTTTTCTTGGCTAAACTTTCGCTACGTCGTTCTCTCTGTTCCTTCAATCTCTGGGCAAGTAGCTTCTGGTACTCCGCAGCATCGGCCTTTGCCTTTGCAATTCTCTTCTTTTTCTCAGCTATTCTTGCTCTCTTCCTCTGCAAAGTTAATGGAGTGACCAATCTCTGGATCTTGGGAGCTTTACTGGCTTTCTTTCCTGTATTGCAGGGAGAAAAAATATATAATCATCTAATAGGCATAAACACCACTGCAATAGGCAATGAAAACAGCGCATGCATTTTTAGCTTGAAATAGCTCGACCCCTTTAAAGATCTACGGTCAACATTAATCGTACAAGAGATGATAATACTTGAAACCCTACCTGATTTTGTCGTGAAAGATCGACGGTAAGTGTTGACGTACTTCCGGACATCATCCTCCTTTGAGAGATTGAAGAGTTTACGAATCTTTGATGCCCTCTTGGGACCCCTCATTCTTGGTTTCTCAGTATCAGTGAGCCCAGGAAGATCATTTTCACCCTTTTTCACAATTACCAAGTTGAGAACAGAGAGATCTTGACTCACAATGCATCCTCGAACAGACTTCCTCCTCCTCTCTCCGTTGCGCCTACCATATCCTCGGAAGCAAGGGGTCCCTGGAGAGAAAATATTATGACTTACAGACTTAGTAATGCATACCATAAATGCCAGTAAATTTGCTACCATCAGACAAATTCAATCCTTCAGATGGCCTTAAACAGTAAGGATCAACCTCTGTGGAGCAAGAGACGGACACGACCAGGAGTTAACACTCCCTGTTTCATTGGGAATCCCTGCTTGTCACATCCTCCCTTGATTTTGAAAACATAGCCCTTGAATTCCTGCCAAAAAAGTAAAACGTCTTTTATGAAACTAAGAACAAACAATAAGACTCCATTGAATCCAATTTTGGAAAAAGTATACCTCTCCAAGAGCATCTCCGCTGACCTCTTGTGAGATTCTCTTGTCAAAAAATGCTCGGCTGTACAGTATAAAAACAAGAAATCCATGGTGAACAAACAATGCATAAGTACTTTAAACACAAATTACACTAGTAACCAAACGAGGCATAAGTACTTTAAACAAGACCAACTGCTTAACCCATAACCTGCAATGATCTTAGTCTCACCGTATCATTATCCATTACACCAAATTAAACACAAATTACAAGTTCATAATAAATTATATTCAAAATGTCATTGCCCAGCTCAAACGCCAACATTGTAATTAACAAATCACGAGTTACAGCTGTTAGCTATGCCCGGCATGATTCCACCTATTGAACTTTAGAAAGCATAAAGAAACCCAAATAAGCTTTTTAGGCGAGTTACTTCTGCTGTTCAAGCTAGTTCTCCTCATATAGTAATTAAATCAAATGGGGGGAAAAAAAAAGGGTTCTTTGTATCAGTTACAGAAATAGCCTAACACACTAGTATGCTAGAAAATTGGCTACAAATGCTGATTATTTTGGAATAAAACATTTCAATTATCCAGGAAAGAAATGCCTATGCAAAAAAAGTTTAAGCAATCCAACAAGGTCCAAGATACAAATTTTGCTTTATTTACTTCATTGTCTTTATTGGTTCAACACCTACGCATGCCAAATTCAAGTTCCAAAATAAAGCTAAAGAAAATTGAAAGATAAGCATATAATATATAAAGAGATAAGCAAGGAAACTTACAGTTTCTGGTCATCGTCGATTTCTAGCTTCTTCTGGCATCCCGTAGTGGGGTTGGCGATATTGAACTGCAAAGAGAAAAAAAAAACAATAATAAAAAGAAAGGGTGCACGGTTAAATTTTAAACTTCGAAAAGCTTGTTTTTTTTGTGTAAGCAAGGTACATTCATGGTTGAGAGATAGAACCTTCATGGCTGGCGGCGGAGCAGAGGCGGTGGCTCAAATCACTTCGATTTCTTCCTTCTGCTTAGGGTTTTCAAAAACGAGTTCCCTCTTTCTAATTTAAACCCCACGGGAGAGCAGCTTTAATGTATTTCACTGGATCATTGGAATGATTCTTTCCTTTCTATCATTACCGTACACGTGGACAAGAACAGTAGGCTGAGTTTTGGCTTTTGAGAATTGTAATTAAAGAGATACAAAATTTATATT
The DNA here is from genome assembly GCF_025698485.1 of Gossypium arboreum. Lineage (NCBI taxonomy): Eukaryota > Viridiplantae > Streptophyta > Magnoliopsida > Malvales > Malvaceae > Gossypium > Gossypium arboreum. The sequence continues at coordinate 138,896,938 of NC_069075.1, forward strand.
TTAAAATTATTAATTATTATTAGTATGATAAAAATAATTTTTAAATAAGTAATAAAAATAAAATCAAATTATCATATGTAATTACGTTGGTTTAAAAGGTAATTGATAATACAATTACGAGATAAAAATAACAAGAAAAATAAATATCATTTGCAATTTTATCTAATTGTTTTAATGCATATTTATCGGATTATTCTCTTTTCAATATTTAACATATGCTCATTATCATCATTTGTTGGTCCTTGGTCGAACTCCTCATCATCTGAATTTAAATTTGCATCTGCATCATTAATGTTATTAATATCTCATTCTTCTATGTACTATTTAAAGTATGAATTATTTTAATTCCATATATGATAAAATTGTGAAACATGCAACATACTAATACGATTCAACATTTTTTATGCTATACTAAGATGATTTTGTTAATATGAAAAAAAAAATTTAGAACAATAAATGTCTTCTCAACCACATTTTGAAGTTCTAAATGTCACAAACTAAAGAGTTCGTGAGTTATTTATGGTAATTGTGTCTGACCTCATTTTCTTAAATGATATTATACCTTACGATATGGTGCAAGAAAATATTTTCTATTTGCATAATTCACATCGACCTAATAATATTTAAATTCATAATCTAAATAATATGGAGCTTTAATTATATTAACTTACATAAAGTTAATTTGGTGACAAACTTATACTAGGTCATGTCCCATTAATTAAAATAACATGTAATCTTTATAAAAATTTATAAATTGTCCAAAACTTTCATAACATTTCTTATAAATAATATTTTTTACAGTAAATTTAGAAAACTATTTTTATAAATAAGTTATGATAAAAAATTATAAAAATTTTTATGAATAAGTATAATATTTTTATAATATATAGCATAAATACATAAATAAGTTATATTCATATTCCTACTGTGTAAATTATTTTTTTACAATAAAATTTTTGCTATAACTTTAAAATTTTATCAAGTTTAATTATTATTTTTTGTTATAACTTTATAAAACACACAAATTATTGTTATAATTGACTTTTAGGATATATAATATAAGAAATTTTTTTACCACAATTATCTCAAACACTCATACATATCTATGAGTATAATGTAATTTTATAACTTGTATAATAATATTTTTAAAAAATAAAATTGGGCGTACTTACATATGTAATTACTCTAATTCTCACTCTTAAGAATTGAAAAATGTAATTGGATGCTGCAATGCACCTAGTTCAATGAGACCCTCAAATTACAATGATTACATTAAACATATTATATTTTGTGTAATTACAAACAATTACGCCCAAATTCAATTACTGCATGACTTTTTTAAATATTACCTAACTATTTTAATTCGCTTTATTTAAATTATATGTACTTAAAATCACTCAAATTTAAAAATAATTCAAACAAATAACTTGTAATGCTTTAAAGCATGCTTTTAATCTTGAAAATTTAAATTGCTAAATTTGCCCCAATTCGAAATCAAGTCAATTTATTTGCCGATAAGTAGGTGATAAAAGAGAGACTCCAACATGTTTTCACGATCATTGCAGTCATATGACACTCTCATCTATCAAGAAAATAGAATGGTGATACATTAGTCTTTATGGAAATCTTTACCGTTGTGGCAAGAGAAATAATTCTAACTTACTCTAGCAAGCTAAAGAAAAAGATTCCTAAAAACCATAGATTGACGATCAAATCGAACAAGCACGTCATAAATTTAAAAAAAAAAAAAAACCCCTGAAAAAATCAACTATAATATGTGAAAGGTATTTACTTACCCAACCATTTAAACCCACTGTTTATTCCCTTTGTTAAACCCCAGCTGTTCCCAATAACCTTTATATTTCAATATTCGTGAGATCAATTTTTTATAAAATATTAAAATGGATAAAATTACTAAAAATAAATCCATTTAATTATTTTAGACACCCACTTGTTTTAATATTTCCTAGAGTTTTATATTTTACTAATTAATATTTGTCACGTATCATAATTTTAGCATGTCTAATAGTGTTATACTATTAATTGTTGATGTCATGTTATCGTATGTTAACAATGTTACAATAAAATATTAAAATGTGTCAAGAATTTTAAGTTTAGATATTTATTAAATAAAAAATATGAATAAAAACTTTATTATTAAAATTAACATTTACGAAGATAATTATATGTAATAAATAAATTCAACTATTATTTTTCAAACTAACATGCTAATTTGTTAACTTTTATAATTTCAACCTATTATCTCGCATCATCCACCGTCAGACTATCAAATATACAAAATATCTTACAATTTCTCTTTCTTAATTTAAATTTCCTCAAAAACAACAAAAAAAATTTCACAGAAATCCAAGCAAAGTTTCAAAATAAAGAAACATCATCTGTCACCATCTACCATTGGACCGCTACATGCTCGAGACGTTGTACCTCTACATCCCTACCATTCAAATCTTCAAGTGGTAAACCCCAGCCTCTTAAAAATGTATGATCCTAAACTTTTTTCAAGTATCACATTCGACAAATTGAAAGTACATATCCTATGTTGGAAGATTTGATAAAGTATTAGATTTTTTTTGAAAAACGAATTTCATTGTGCTTTACCTCAAATTACTTCTATTAAAATTTGTATGAAAGAAAAAATAATACCGAGCAACACATTAATCTTTAATTCATTATTGTAAGGAGATCAATTATAACGATGAACAAATAGTTCTTATACAAATTAAGAAAATATTAACAAAATTTTAGGCTTGATTGATAAGCTTTGGCCCGACCCGAAAAATGGACCTAAATTTTTGTCCAAGCTCGATTCAAATTATAAATGCTAAACTCAGGCTCGAATCGAACCTGACCGACCTATATTAAAGCCTATAGTATCGATATTGTAGATAATGTATCGACACTTGCTATGAGGTATCAATACCTAAGGGAGGGTATCGATACTTTGCTAAGGCTATCCAAGTTAGGCCCGGGCCAAAAAAGCTTTTCTGAGGCCCAACCCATTTAGAAAATGGGCCTTATTTTTTTTTTGTCCAAGTCTATTTTCAGGCCTATATTTTTACCCAAACTCTCCCACTTTACAGAGTGATTTTACCCATGGACAAATCTAGTTTGTGTAACAACCCGAAAATTGGTGGTGTTGAAAAAATTCAATTTCAAGACTCCGATTTCGTAAACCAAGATCATAAATATTTTTATTAGATATTTATGGAATAATGTTCTAAATAAATTGAATTTTAGATTAACAATTCTATTGAATTAATAATTAATTAATATACAAAGATTAAATTATAAAAGTAGGAAAAGTTCAGTTGCCATTAACTTTTAATTAAGAAATGAACCAAATTATTATGTCATTAAATTGATTAATATAAAATATAGTTTAAATTAAGTAAAAGGAAATAGAAAGAAAAGAAGCTTAACGCTATTTAGAAAGAAAAATTATATTATTATTTAAGTCAATGGGGAGAATGATATCATCTTCTTCCCCACTCACCCAAAGCAAACAGAAAGAAAATAAGCTTAACGCTATTTAGGGATTTTGGAAGCTTTAACCTTAAAATTCAAATAAGTACTTGGTTATTTTTTTTAACTTTTATGTTATTGAAAATCTGGGGGTTTAATCTAGTTGATTTATGTGTTATTTTTCAAATCTGTTAAAATTTTTAAAAGTTGCTATTGTTAATTACTTGAAGTTTTTTGTATTAAACTGTTAGATTTTAAATTTAGATGTGAAGGTTATTTTCATTGCATGGCAAATTTAAAGACGTCACAAGGAAAGAATTATATATATATATTTAGACTAATTATTTTAATAGTTTTTCAATATATTAATTGAAAAATCTTATAGATTAGTAATACTTGCCACTTAAATATCGAAAACTTAAATTTTGAAATAATGATGAAGGACTGTATGAAATTGTGATTTCATGTCATCCCTATCCTTTTCTAATAGGAGAATGACAAATAAAAAATTTCATCTTTCTTAGTTTGTTTGAATTTTTTTCCAAGAGGAAAATTTTGATTTGTAATGGTTATTCTCGTTTTAATAGTGTTAAATATTTCTATAAATAAAACAAATTTAATAATAATTGAGTAAACTTAATATTAGCAAATAAATAAGATAACTGTATTGAGTAAAATTTAAGAATGTCAAAACATAACATAGACATTTTGGTTTCTCCAAAGAGGGTGATAATAATAAAGTAAAACATCTATCCTAAACTCTAATTATACTCTTTCGAGGGCGAGATCCAAATGTAAGGAGAAAGATCTTTGTGCGAGGATTTGAATTGATAATATTTTTCCAAGCTTCCATCTTTCAAATGAAAAATACCAATATCTCGAGGACCCAATATCTCATATGTATCCCTATCAATAAAATCATCCGTGAAATATATAGAATTAGGCTGGCCTTCGGGAAAATCCAAAGCTGAAACTGCTAAGGTCCTATTATCACCCACAAAAACTATATCTCCATCTATACTCTCTACCTCTTTCTTTTCTAACAATTTACTGTTTTCATCATCTAAAATCAACTTGAAAACTGTGAATTTTTTTGTCCAATGAACACTTCTTTCACCAACCTCTTCAAAATCTAAATGTTTATGGATGGAGTATAAATTTCCCATAGATGACTTAACAAGATATACTCTAAATGAATGATTCTCAAGCCTTAGAATTGTTGGCACGAGTGTGTTCAATTTTGGTGACTTTGAACTTTCATCATCTTCTACACCATTAACATCGAACCATACAAGATTGTTGTAGTGCCCTATAGCATAAACCAAACCTTTATGGAAAAGAATATCAAGGAAAAGAGATTGATCTTCATCGACATCCATGTATATCCAATTTTCTTGGCAAGGTCTGTAGAAGGCTAATCTGCCATAAACACTATAAATTACGACAACTACAAAATTATTTGGATGCAACAAGGGATCATCTGATAACACAACCTTTAAAATTTTATATGTGTAATGTCCACTATCATATGCCATGCTGTCAAACTGAGGAAGATGAATGCTAAGGTTTTCAAAAGGATTTGAAAGAGTTATATTGAAGCTCTCATCCACTGTGGCTAACCAACCATAACAAGAACCACAGTATCTCCATGTGTAAGGCTTAGGAAATTCAATCTCAGCAATTTTTGATTTGGCTTGTATGCTGTATATTTTTCGCTTTGTGGCGCTCTTTTTGGATGGAATCATCAGCATTGGAACTAGATTTGTGGACGATCGCCTCTTGATGTCGAGAAAAGTATTAAACAGTGAATGCCAATATTTGCTAACAACACTAAATTGAACCCGACTGATAGGTTCATCTATTTTCTCAAGAATAGTAAGAAGGCAGAGTTCTGGTAGATATTCCCAATCTGGCACAGAATTCCCCATACTTGTTCCTTCAAAAAACCAGTAGCAGCTTGGTCCCTACAAATAATTCAATAAAAATAAGAGGGTGACAAAACTATGTATTTTCAGCAGTTATATGGATATTTAAAGCGTGCAAATATTAGATTTTTAAATGTATAGTGTGTACTTATATGGACTTCTAAGTGTTATTTTTCTACTTAAATTAGAATATTAATACTCTTCCGCTTTTAGAAATTGAAATCAATTGTAAGTTTATTTAAATTAGGTTTCTATAATAGTTATTTGCTATTCCTTATTAAAATATTCCTTAATTTGTTTTTTATTTCCGTGTTGTTATTTCACTGGATTACAATCTTCAACTACTATTTTTAAGTGAATAAAAGATTAATCAACTTCTATGTGATGAAATGTCTGATTTCTATTCTGTTTCTTCACCACCGATTACTCATTCGGTGTTTAAGGAGACCTTCACGCTCCCCACTTTGCCCTCTCCCATTTTCTCACCTGAAAAAAGCGGACAATCCCTCATCGTAGCGTCAGGTAAAACATTTTCTCCCTCCGTTCCTTCCATATTCCTCTCTTCCAATTTTTCTGCCATCTTTTTTCTGCTTTCTTTTTCTTTTCCTCTCTTCCGTTTCTTTTTCTTGATCTATAAAATTCCATCGGTTGTTGGAAAGAGCAAGAGGGTTCTTAGAGGGGGAATTGAAATCTAAATCGAAAACTGAAAATGTTGAAGGTAAATCGGGTGATAAACCGGGCACGAGCTTCGATTTCAAATTGTCAATACCTCCTAAGTCATGACCCAAAGATTTCCCCTTCACCTACTCAACATTTCCCTTCAAAATCATCCATTCGCTTCTTCGATATTTACAAGGCAATTCCTCCATCTCCCCCTTTTTAACTCTAAAATATTTGATTTTTTAAGTTATAGTTCTTTTTAACTTTTTTTCTTGTGTGTGCAGCTTGCAAGCAAGGAAAAAATGGAGAAAGAACGAGCAAGACTGTAAGTTTAAGCTTTGTTTGTTTATTGAAATTTTGTTAGGTGCTCTGTTTTCCATGAAATTTAATATAAATAATTGTTTTAATTTCATTTAGGGTAGTCCTGATGAATTGAATAGAGGATATTTTGATGATATGTCTGAGCTAAAGCAACACGTGGTAAGGTATTAACTGATTTGTTCTTTTTATATACATATAGGCTATATCATTTGCAAATCTGTTCAAATTAGTTGAATTGCAACTGATTTCTGAGTAAAATTAATGTTACTTTCTGTAAACATTTTTTTTCCTGGTAGATTGCATTGGCAAATAAGATTCTAATTCCCGGAATTGCAGCAAGGAAGTTTCCTGCCATGGATGTTATATATTCTGATGGTAGAAAATCAAAGCTGCCGATTGTTTTTGATGCAAGTGGCGTTGATTCTAGCAAGTTGGCTGTCCCTGAAGGATCTTTAGTCTGTCTACCATTTAGAGCAAACTCTCAGGTATGGTTTCCTTTTTCTATGTTTGTTTTGGATTAAATTTATGTATTTCTTAATGATGTTATAAATCTTCCATTTTTATCATGATAAGAGAATGTTGAATAGATAGTGCATTGCTTTAAAATTGTGATAAGAGGCATATCAGCGACTCCATAGCAATGGAGGGGTTAGCACTAAATTGCAATCATGAAAACAACAAAAACATGAGAAACAAAAGATGTTGTTGGTTGCTAACTTTTCTTTTCTCTTGTTTCTGGTTATTGTTGTTGATGATGCATTTTAACTCCTTTTCCTTGTCAGGCTATGGTCGATTCTTGGAGCAAGCCTTTTTATGACGCCTTTAGTGAGTCCAAGAGCGTGTAGCTATATGAGGTTCTATGTTTTTGCTATTTAACTTTTCATTCCTTTTTGGCATGTGTGGTGAATCAACTATTCTCAGTTTTCTGTTGCTAGAAGGAACTTATAGTTACACGCATCTGTAGTCAATAATAATAACAAACAAATAAAACAGCGAACAAGAATAGAAGATAACCATGCTGGTATGACTTATGAGTTATGACCGTCCTAGTTGAGCTTATAGCTCATCAGACTAGCCTATAATTAATAATGCAGTTGTCCTTTTATTTACTGTATTTGAATGGAAATTCTTGGCAACTGATTTTATGTTTTATATAAGTTATTTGTTAAAATAGTCGTGTTTGGAAATTATTATGTGTTACTAAATGATAATATATTTGTTGTTATCATGTATCTTTTATAGACTCTTGGCTCGTATGCTTGAATCCCATTAAACGACAGTTTCTTCAATTTATGAGGAAATCTAGTGATGGAGCGAAGGATGCTCTTCAGAGGCATAGTGTTTATTCATTTGGTGATCATTATTACTTCCGAAAGGAACTTAAGATACTGAACCTTCTAACTGGGTAATCAAAAGTTTCTTATATCCTAATCAATAACATAACTAATATTCATACAATTCTGTTTTGTTAGTTTGAGAAGATGCTTTTTCACTTGTTTGAAGGTATATTTTCCTGCTTGACAAATTTGGTAGAATAAGATGGCAGGGCTTTGGTTTGGCAAAGTAAGAAGAGTTGTCATCGCTTTCTTATTGCACGAAAGTTCTTATGGAGGAAAAATAGATAGCCTGGCATTTTTTAGGTACCGTATTATCTTAATGGGTTAATCTCCATTTTTGCATTCAAGAGATACTAGTGTCAAATGAAAATAATGATGTGCTTTGTTGGAAACATGGTCCCGTTTGCTGTTTTCTTTTAGATTTCTGCAAACAAGCAAAGCCTTAGGTTTTCCATTTTGGGAGAGCGAGTGAAAAGTAAAGAAGTATCCTTATGCTAGTGTCAATTGTAAGTTTATTTAAATTAGGTTTCTATAATAGTTATTTGCTATTCCTTATTAAAGTATTCCTTAATTTACATATATATATTTTTTATTTTCGTGTTGTTATTTCACTGAATTACAATCTTCAACTTCTAGTTTTAGTGAGTAAAGGATTAATCAATTGGAAGTTAATTTAAATTGGGTTAAGGAATAGGAGAAATAAGTCCTTGAAACTGTCCACTACAAAACTTTAATATCTATTTTTATCTTTGTGCCATAACTTTAGGTAAAAATTATATTTGTTTGTATTGCAAAATTCCTAATCTGTTGATAATGAATGGTGGCAATAAACTTTGTAAAATATTTTTCTACGATTGAGATTCCACCATTGATGGAGCGGTCATGGATGTTGTTGTTTCTCTCGAGCTTATACTGTTGATTGATGAAAATGGTTGGAATCTTCGATACAATAGAATCTACGAGCCATTTCACTCTTGATTTTGTTTCATCGAATGCTTTCAATTCATTTTTTGCAATTGTAATCGGGTGCTTCAGTTGCTTCTAAAGCTTGTTTCAGCCATTTTTAACAGCAACTCGAGTAGGTCTTTTGTTCGAATCTTGCAACAATACAAACTCTACAAACCCAAATATTTGCAATACAAATATATCAAAACTCTAAATTTCTTTCTAGCCCTCGAACAATCTATCAAAGTCCCTAACCTAAATTTCTCAGCTTTTGGAATTTTTGGGATTTTATATTCCGATCCGTCTAAACGATATCAAAAGATTTAATCTATCTTTTTAGGGCTACAAAATGTTTCAATTCTTATTTATTTTACATGAAAAAAAGGACAGTTTTATTGACGTGGAAAAAAATCATGTGCTAAAATTTCATGTGCTAATTAGGTGACTTGTTATATCAGATGTCGTTAATGACTTGACGGTCGAGTGATTAGAATGGAAGATTATCTTAACAATGGGAAAGTTTTTTATTTTGAGTGACCAAAATAAAAGTTGGGTGATTGTCTGAAAAGCTTCTTATCCAAGTGTGCCAACTGATAAGCTCCAAATTCAATCTTCTTTGCAACTTTGTATGGACCCTCTCAGTTTGATGTTATCTTGCCTCATTGACTCGTCAGCAGTAGAGCTGACCATAGACTAGGTCGAGCCTTAATAGAATTGTAGGCCTATTTTATAGGATTGAATCAACCCAAAAAATGGGCTTGAATTTTTGCTCAAGCTCAATCCGGATTATAAATGCTAAACTCGAGCTTGGTTCAGTCTGTATTAATTTTTTTAGATTATTTTATTGTATAAAACAAATTTAAAAAATTATATAATATATAAAATACACTTAAAAATATTAAAATAACAAACAAATTAAAACGGTATTAAAACAAGAAGCAAATTGAAAAATTGATATACATTGTTTTCTCTCCAAACTAAAACAACAAGCAAATTAAAAATGATATCAAAACCAATATCACCTTTCTCTCTCCATCTTTGGCAAGATAAGCAGCGCAAAACAAAGGATTAATTGCAGTTTCGGTCATCCATGGCAGGCTTGCTATGGTAAAAATTGCTATATGTTGTTTTCTATCCATTCAGTCATCGGATTTAAGTTTTTAGCCAACAATTTCAACACGAAACCAATGCAGGCAGCTTATGAAATGGATAGGTTGGCTTTTCCGAAAACACGAAGCAATTTCTACATTTGCATCAATAAAAACACAATTATTAGCTGCAATGCAAAAGAAATTTGGAACAAGAATGGAGAAATCTGATTTGGGGGAGTTGAGACTCGGGACTTGGAAGGAAAAGAAAAGGCAGCATGGTATCCGGGCCAGACCGAGCCCAGGCTGAAAAAAAAAAAAAACTAGATTCACAGTAACTTGAAGTATATGGCATTGATACTACATGCATGTTTTCGCTTGATTTTATTACAGTTGCTGGTAATTGTCGAACAATGTCTGCAACAAAATCACAAACTTAAAAGTTGACAAATGAATGGTATAGGCTAAAATGCCATGGGACTCCCATTGCTCCATTTCCATTCCAGGAGTTTTTATCATTTATTTTTTAAAATTTGAAACAATTTTACTTTCAATTAACATTATAAATTTAACAATTTTGATTAATCCCATCTCTGCTCTGTTAAATACATGTCATGCACTAGTTTGAACATTGAATGCCAATATTTGCTAATAGCACCAAATTGAACAGTAAAAAGACAGTTTAGGTAAATATTCCCAATCTGAATCAGAATTTCCAATACTTTTTCCTTTAGAAAAAACAGTTAAATTAGTTCAACAAACTATGAACAGTAGCAGCTTGCTCCTTCGAAATACAGTATAATAGTTTATGGTTGGTAAACAGGATTTTCAATGGATTTGTCTCCCTCTTTAAGATGATTTATTTAATTTTTTTATACAAACCTAAAAAGCAATTATACTGTATTTCATGCACTGTATCAGCATGTACCCAACATAAGTACATTGCAAAGGTAACTTAATCACAGACATTAAAAGAAAAAGGAACATTCCAGTCCATAAGTAATGATATGTTAGTTGTTTTTGTATGACATTGATTTATTTAATGATGTTGTTTAGGAAAGAAATTGTTGTAAAATCAGCATGATTCTCCTGCTCAGCTAATTTGCATGAAACTCCTGTCCATCAACTCCTAATCATGCTAACAACATTCTCTTTTACTATATAAAATATTTTCCCATTTTGATAGTTTCATAAAAACTTAAAACTATTTTATCTTTTAAACTCAACTTCTTCTTCTTTATAATGGCATCCAATGCTGTTGAAAATGTTTCGAGAAGGGACTACAATGGCTTTTGTAACCTTTGTAGAGACACTTTTAGTAACTTAAAAGAGGTATTGCATCACCAAAATATTCGTCACAAAGATGAGATAAAATTCAAATGTGATATATGCGATCGTGGTTTTCCAAGCAGGGAAGCAAGAAATGAGCACCGTAATAATGGCCATTAAACATGGTTTTATGCTAATATGCCCATCATACTAGTTATTTCGGTGTTGCTTCTATCTAGGTTTAATATGTTACTTTCCTCTATGCTTAATTTATAGTTTTAGTAGTTGTTTTTTATTTATTAAATGCACATTTGTGCATTACATTGTATTGATGGGTAGTATTAACTATATATTTTATTGCTTTTGTTTTTGTTCTTTATTAGTTTTTGCTTTAGTTTGTTTTGAGAAACGGATTTCATTGCTCTTAACCCTAAATTACTTCCATTAAAATTTGTATGAAAGAAAAGATAACACCGAGCAACACATTAATCTCTACTTCATTATTATAAGGAGATCAATTATAACGATCAACAAGTAGTTCATATACAAATTAAGAAAGCATTAACAAAATTTTAAGCTCGATTGATAGGCTTTGGCTCGACCCGAAAAATGGATATAAATTTTTGTCCAAACTCGATTCAAATTATAAATGCTAAACTTGGGTCCGGATCGGACCTGACCGACCTATATTAAAGCCTATAGTATTGATACAATAGTTAATGCATCGATACTTGCTATGAGGTATCAATACCTAGGGGAGGGTATCGATACTTTGTTGAGGCTATCCAGGTTAGGGCCGGGCCAGAAAAGCTTACTTGAGGCCCAACCAATTTAGAAAATGGGCCATATTTTTTTGTCCAAGTCCAACTTTCGGGCCTATATTTTTACCCAAACCCCCCCTCAATTTCCAGAGTGATTTTACTCATGGACAAATCTAATTTGTGTAACAACCCGAAAATCGGTGGTGTTGAAAAAATTTAGTTTCGGGACTTTGATTCCGTAAACCAAGATCATAAATATTTTTATTAAATATTTATGGAATTATGTTCTAGGTGAATTGTATTTTGGATTGACAATTCTATTGAATTAATGATTAATTAAGATACAAAATTAAATTGTAAAAGTAATAAAAGTTCAGTTGTTATGGACTTTTAATTAAGAAATGAACCAAATTATTATGTCATTAATATAAAATACAGTTTAAATTAAGTAAAAGGAAAAAAAGGGTGAAAAATTATATTATTATTTAAGTTAGTGGGGGAAGAATGATATCATCTTTCTTCCCCACTCACTCAAAGCAAATAGAAAGAAAAGAAGCTTAACGCTATTTAGGGATTTTGGAAGCTTTAACCTTAAAATTCAAATAAGCACTTGGTTAATTTTTTGTAACTTTTATGTTTTTGAAAACTCGAGAGTTTAATCTAGTTGATTTATATATTATTTTTAAAATTGTTAAAGTTTTTAAAAGTTATCATTGTTGATTACTTGAAGTTTTTGTATTAAATTGTTAGATTTTAAATTTAGATATGAAAAATATTAGTTTATAAAGTTTAAATGTTAGTTTTGTACCATAAGGACTAAAGTGAATTATTTGTAAAGATGTTATGAGATTTTGATAAAAATAGATATTAGAGAGGTTATAGAGGATGAGATTGAAATCAGATTGTAAAACGAAACTCAATTTGAAAGATACGACTATTTTGGTTTTATGAACTAAATTGAATAAAATATAAAAGTTTAGGAGAATTCAAAAAAATAAAATAAAATTGAACTGATACATGCTTATAATAGGATGATTTGAGATGTTTGAAATTGATAAATTAAAATAAATTATTTTATAGATAAAAAATTGAAGCAAATTGAGACTAGTCGTAAAAAAGCAAAAATTGTCGAATAGTCTTTAAAAGCTCATTTGGTTGCTATTTTGCAAGGTAAGTTCATATGGAACTTACTAAGTTAATTAATGTTATGTTTGTATTTTTGTAAATTGAATTATTATATTTGCTACTTATTTATTTTGTTTTGCAAAGTATGATATCGAGGTAAATTGAAAATAATTATTTAAGTTTAAAATGCTATTTTTGAGATTGATTGTTGAACTAGAGGACTAACTTGAACAGAAATAAAAATTTGTGTAACTTAGTGATTATATGTTTTGGCATTGAATTTGGTTGTAATGTAGTATGTCATATAATGAAATGAGAAAAACTTACTCAACCAAATCATGGAAGAGCAAAATGTTTCATTAAACACTTTATAGACAACAATGGTAGTACAACTTTAAAAAGTCACCAAAAATTATAGGAATCGAGTTAGAGGTCGAATCAAATATGGAATTAAATTTTATTGAGTTTGGTTTTGCATAAAAGCAACAATGAAAGCAATGAAATTTTATATTATGAGATATAATACTTTTTATGAGACAATGTCAGAATGATTTCGGGTTCCCTTGTTCTAACTTTGAAAAATCATTATAAATTGTAAAAAAAAAATGTTTAGAAGATGAAATTTATATACCTAAAATCTTAATTTGTCTATTTTCAAAGGAAACAAACGACAACAGAATATAAAACTTTTGCTAAAAGATATTTAATTTTTAGTGAAGAAGATTCGAAGCTGCCTAGCAGCAGAATAGGGGAGGTTTTTAAAAAAAAAAATGGTATTAATCTAATTTGAAATATATTTTGAAATTTTTAGTCTAGTATCAAAAATAAAAAAGAGGATCTTAATTTCGAATTCTATAGGTCCGGATATAAATAAATTTAATATTACTGCTTAAGAAAACAACTTTTGTTAAAAATATATGTATAAATAGTGAAAAGATAATTCATGTTACATGAAAGCATGTCATACTAAGGCTAAAGATTCTTGAATAAATACTTGTAAATGAAGGAAGTGGAATGCAGAGGAGGAGGAGAAGGAAAAATAATAAAAGAGTTATAAAATAAATTAATAGTTAATTATGACTGATCAAATCATATTGATGTGAATTTAACTGATTGTTGAGATAGATGATTGAATTGAATGAAAGTGGAAATATTAAAACTAAATGATATAGTGAAACTGGTTTGGAATTGAGACAGTATGCTTGTTATGTATGAAATGATATCATGAGTGATAAATTGATGATACTGAGATCGATAGAATAAGAATTGAACTTATAAAAGAATTGGATAAATGATTACCCTATTAACTGCTCGGATGTAGCTATTCTGACTATATGTCGATTAGCGTTGGGTGCAAACTAATTACTTCAGACATTCCGATGTGGCATGGGTGCCAAATGGTTACTTCGATTATGCATCGATGAGTATTGAACACAATTTCTACTTCGTCATACCGATGAGTGCTGGGCACAATCTATTTTCTTCAGAAATTGTCTGATGAAGCACCAGGTGCCAAATTGGGGTATTGGTTGGATTTGTGTATTCATTCGTGCCAGAGTATGTAAAAAAAATATAATTATAATGAAAAGAATTGTTAATGTGAAAGAAATTTGTAAACTGGATTTATAAGTCCGAAAGATTGGTACGAAATTGTGATGAATTCAACGATTCAATTTGGGAAATGACATGTTAATATGATATATTTCTAACTAGTTATTTGTTTATATTTAATATGAATCTTAAGACACAGTTATCATGAGATATTGTGTGCTGATGATAAATTTAATTGTGATTCTGAGATTAAATGTGAATATATATTGGGTTGAATTGTAATGAAATCATTGTCATGCAATAAGAATAGTGTACAAGGTACGAGTATACAAATACGATCGAGTTCAAGGTATGATATGTAATTGAAAATAATTACAAGATATGATATGTGGAAATATAAATGGTTCCATTGGGTGTTATATTATAATTAGAACTAGAAACTTAAACATGTAATGAAATATACAATCAATAAATATGGCAATGAAACATTGGTATGAGCTAGCGACTTGATAAAAGATATTGAAATGAAAGAGTATGATGGTATGGAATCAATTGTGCATATATATGTGTGTGGATCATGATAAAGGAAATACATACAACTTTTATGTGAATAAATTGGAAACGAGCTTTCGGAGAGACTGGAATGAATACGAATGAGTTGACTGACTTTAGAAAGAGACTTGAATGATTCTTAAATGGTTTATTGTTGTGGAAGGAACATGGAATTGATTGTTATAATGTTATTGATATAAATGTTTGATTCATGATTGGTATTGAGTTTTAAAAAGGCTTTTATGAGTTGGCATGAAAATGAAATTGATCACTTCTATTGCAATGCTAAATGAATTGGTTTGCCACTTGATATGAATGACATACTAGTTAGATGTTACAATTTTATTAATTAGCAATTTTTTTATTTGAGTCATAAAAATACTACTGAGCTTCATTGCTCAACTTACAGTTTATTTTTTGTGCGCAGGTTAGGTATAATTCAAGATATTTGAACTAGGATTTCAACATCCAGTAAAAAATCCTGAACTCGTCAATGTTTGTATATTCTGTTTTTATTTTAAGTTGGCATGTACCTAGTTGAGTCTAATTTGGTTTGTTCTTAAGTGAATGCTCTTGCTGAAATTGGTATTATATGATGGACGTTTGGTCCATGTTCAACCTTGGATTAGTTCTCAGAGCTTTTGTGAGGTCGTATAAATCCCGTAAATTGGTTATTGTGGTTAATGCTTGTTTGATCAAATTAAATCTTACAGTGGCTTAAAATTGAATAAAGTTGATAGTAGTCTCTCTGGCAACAAATGTGACATCTTATAGCTCGGACTCGACAATCGAGTCGAGCATAGGGTGTTACAGTTTGATTCAGTTGGACAAAACATGTTAGCGAACAAATAAAAATATAAATAACATATTAAAAAATAAAAAATTAAAATAAGCAAATATTTATATTTATGTAAAAAAACCAGATTTAAATAAAACAAATTAAATAAATATTTATATTTATATTTATTTAAAACATAATATTTGAAAACAGTTAAATAAACAAGATTTTGTGAAAAACCAAAAATCGAATAAGGGAATCGAGTTTTACTAGATGTTGAGGCCTATTTTCACAGTTTCCTTAATATAGATTCGGCTGCTCCTATGGTACTTGGAGAAACGTTGGTCGTCTATCTCCCAGGATACAACAACAAAATGTTCGCAGCAGTAGTTCCTTTGCAGTGATCAACAAACAAACCTTGCCTTCTTCTATCACCGAAACATTTGAAAATTTGGAGAGGAAAAAAAAAAGAATTTTTGGGAGTGAAAAATTCGCTGTGTGCGGAATTCTTTAGGCTTTTATAGGCATTTAATATGGAGGAATTTGGAAATTTCCACGAATAAAATTACAAATCTCCATTAAATGATCCTTTAAATCAATTTGAATAAAATCAAATCAAATTGATTAGAATCAAATCAAATCAAGATATTTGTCCTTTTAAAACAGATTTTGTATAATATCTGTTGAGAAAAAAATAAAATACGTAGTTGGCTAAAATATTGCACCCTTAACCCTGGTGGGTTTGGATTTGCAACCCCCTACACACGAGGAAGAGTATTAGTTTAGTCATTCAATAACCCTCATACATATCTCACAGTTGATATTTAACTAGTGTGTGATCTAAGCTTTTCTTTTCCTCAACAAATATTCACAAGTAACTTACTTTAAGTATCAGTTTCTTATTCATCACTCATTCATTTTGAGTATATGGTATACCGTTGTAAATGTATCATGGAGTAGAATATAAAACCATAATTTTATGATTCAACTCTCCACCTTTACCAATCGAAAATAGGCATTAAAGTTTCCAAAAATTATATTTTTCTAACATATTCTTATCTTTTATTATTTTTAATTCATTATGTAGTTGTATATTAAATGTTGATTGGTAAATATTACTTCCAAAATACAATGCAAGCCAAAAATTTAAAATTGATAATAATTTGAAGCTCAAAAGATAGTTAAAAAAGATTATTTAAAGCATGAAGCTGTAATTAACAATAAAAACACTTAATTTTATTGACAATTTAAAATGTTAAAGATATATATTCGCTAAAGTACTGATGTTATAAAATTCTTTCCATCAGTCTCCAATTAAACTATTTTTGTTAAAATATTTAAAAGTAAATTAATTTATTGATTAACACATTTTAAATACACCATCGAATCCCAAATAAAATTGAAAGCAGGTCACATTCATTGCATGGAAAATTTAAAGACGTCACAAGGAAAGAATTATATATATATATATATATATAGACCAATTATTTTAATAGCTTTTTAATATATTAATTGAAAAATCTTATAGAAAGTTATTATTAGATTGATATTAGCCAATGGTTGCTACTTAAATATGGAAAATGACATATTCCGCTTCATAAAATGTATGGTATTGACATTTTCTTCTAATTTGAATTAATTCCTTTTCAATTTCAACTATAGTCAAAATATATAAATTTATCTATTGTCGATTTGGTCTTTAAAAAAAGTATAAAATATCGATAATATTAGGACTGAAATGAGGAAAGACTGTATGAAACTGTGATTTAATGACATCCCTATCCCTTTTTAATAGGGGAATGATAAATCAAAATTTTCAGCTTTTCTAATTGGATTTGAACTTTTTCATGAGGAAAATTTTGATTTGTAACGGTTATTCTCATTTTAATAGCTGTTAAATATTTCTATGAATAAAACAAATTTAATAATAATTGAGTAAACTTAATATTAGCAAATAAATAAGACAATTGTATTGAGTAAAATTTAAGAATGTCAAAACATAACATAGATATTTTGGTTTCTCCAAAGAGGATTAAGAAAGTAAAACATCCAAGCCTAAACTCTAATTGTACTCTTTTGAGGGCGAGATACAAATGTAAGGAGAAAGATCTTTGTGCGAGGATTTGAATTGATAATACTTTTCCAAGCTTCTATCTTTCAAATGAAAAATACCAATATCTCGAGGACCCAATAGCTCATATGTATCCCTATCAATAAAATCATCCGTGAAATATATACAATTAGGCTGGCCTTTAGGAAAATCCAAAGTTGAAACTGCTAAAGTTCTATTATCACCCACAAAAACTATATCTCCATCTATACTCTCTACCTCTTTCTTTTCTAACAATTTACCATTTTCATAATCTAAAATCAACTTGAAAAGTGTTAATTTTTTGTCCAATGAACACTTCTTTCACCAACCTCTTCAAAATCTAAATGTTTATGGATGGAGTAAAAATTTCCCATAGATGACTTAACAAGATATACTTTATATGAATGATTCTCAAGCCTTAGAATTGTTGGCACAAGTGTGTTCAATTTTGGTGGCTTTGAACTGTCATTATCTTCTACACCATTAACATCAAATGATACAAGATTAATGTTGTAGTGCCCTATAGCATAAAAACCTTTATGGAAAAGAATATCAAGGAAAAGAGATTGATCTTCATCGACATCCATGTATATCCACTTTTCATGGCAAGGTCTGTAGAAGGCTAATCTACCATAAACACTATAAATTACAACAACTACAAAATTATTTGGATGCAACAAGGGATCGCCCGATAACACAACCTTTAAAATTTTATGTGTAATGCCCATTATCATATGCCATGCTGTCAAACTGAGGAAGATGAATACTAAGATTTTCAAAAGGATTTGAAAGAGTGATATTGAAGCTCTCATCCACTATGGCTAACCAACCATAACAAGAACCACAATATCTCCATGTATAAGACTTGGGAAATTCAATCTCAGCGATTTTTTATTTGGCTTGTAGGCTGCTGTATAGTTTTCACTTTGTGATGTTTTTTTTTGGATGGAATCATCAGCATTGGAACTAGATTTGTGGACGATCGCCTCTTTATGTCGAGAAAAGTATTGAACAGTGAATGCCAATATTTGCTAATAGCACAAATTGAACCCGACTGATGGATTCATCTATTTTCTCAAGAATAGTAAGAAGACAGAGTTCTGGTAGATGTTCTCAATTTGGCACAGAATTTCCCATACTTGTTCCTTTAGAAAACCAGTAGCAGCTTGGTCCCTCCAAATAATTCAAGTCAAGAAATAAAATAAGAGGGTGACGAAACTATGTATTTTCAGCACTTATATGGGTATTTAGAGTGTGCACTTATATGGACTTCAAGTGTTATTTTTCCACTTAAATTAGGATGTTAATAATCTTACACTTTTAGAAGTTGAAATCAATTGTAAGTTTATTTAAATTAGGTTTCTAAAATAGTTATTTGCTATTCCTTATTAAAATATTCCTTAATTTACATGTGTTTTTTATTTTCGTGTTGTTATTTCACAGAATTACAATCTTCAACTTCTATTTTTAGTGAGTAAAGGATTAATCAATTGAAAGTTAATTTAAATTAGGTTAATAAGGAATTAGAGAAATAAGTCTTTGAAACTATCCATTACAGAACCTTAATATCTATTTTTATCTTTGTGCCATAACTTTAGTAAAAATTCTAAAAATAAACTATATTTGTTTGTATTGCAAAATTCCTAATCTGTTGATAATGAATAGTGGAAAAAAACTTTGTAAAATATTTTTCTATGATCGAGATTCCACCATTGATAGAGCAGTCACGGATGTTGTTGTTTCTCTCGAGCTTATACTGTTGGTTGATGAAAATGGTTGGAATCTTCGATACAATAGAATCTATGAGCCATTTCACTCTTGATTTTGTTTCATCGAATGCTTTCAATTCATTTTTGCAATTGTAATCGGGTGCTTTAGTTGCTTCTAAAGCTTATTTCCGCCATTTTGAACAGCAACTCAAGCAGGTCTTTTGTTCGAATCTTGAACAGCAACTGGAGCAGGTTTTTTATTCTAATCTTGAACAACAATACAAACCCTACAAACCCAAATATCTGCAATAAAAATCTATCAAAACCCTAAATTTCTTTCTAGCCCTCTTAACAATCGATCAAAGTCCCTAACCTAAATTTCTTAGCTTTTGGAATTTTTAGGATTTTTTTATCGCAATCCGTCTAGGCGATAACAAAAGATTTATTTCATTTACAAGCGTACCCATGTTGTGATTATGAAATGCGAAACCCTAGGTATGTTTTCATAATCACATACGTACCCCTTAACTTTGCAAACCCTTACATACGTGCGAACCCAAGATTTTATGCGAACCTTGTTTAAAATGTGAAAATCTTTTGCATGCATGTTTATTTTGTTGTGAAGTCTGTTACTTGGTAAAACTAGGATGTATGTGTAATTTAGGTGTTTAGCAAGCTATAGTGTTCCTAAAGTTTGTTTTCTATGTATGTGAACTGTTGGATCTTGCGAAAGCATGTTTTTGTGCGAGCCTATGTTTTCCGCTTCTTTGTTAAAGTTTAACACTATGCTAGCATGCTACGCATAAGTGGTGTGTTAAAGGTTAAGTTGGGAGTTAACAGAGAGTCATTTCGATGACTAATGTGACACACTGAATTTAGGTTAGATTTTCTTAATTGGGTTTGGGATGTTACATAATCCGCTTCATAAAATGTATAGTGTGTGTACAATGCGAAAATGTTAACATTTTTCTTCTAATTTGAAATAATTCCTTTTTAATTTGAAGTATCATTAAAATATATAAATTTACCTATTGCCGAACTCCATCTCTAGAATAACATGCCAAAAGTGTGAAATATCAGAGAAAATCAGGACTGAAATGAGCTGTGATATACTATCTCCACCGTCGGATCTAATTCCAAGCAGGACTGGAGCCTCTTTGTGACCTCTCCTCCATTGCCACCGTTCAGATTTGCGCTGCAACTTGAAAACCCAAAAATCCCCAAAACAAAATGTCTTGTGTCCCTTTTCTTCGATTTTTCTTGTAGACTATATAGTTTTCACTTTGTGGTGCTCTTTTTGGATAAAATCATCAACATTGGAATTAGATTTGTAGATGTAGAAATGTATTCAACATTAAATGCCAATATTTACTAACTGCACCAAATTACGCATTTGTTAAGCTTTTGATAAAATCAGCTTAGTAGCAAGATTTATGAATAATACTTGTCCATAGTATTGCTTTCATTCATTTGTTCTCATGTGTAATGCTATATAGAGGTTGTTACACAATAGAAGTATGAAAATGATTGTAAGAAATAAATGCACAAGTATTTGAATAAGAAAATAAATTGACTTACATTTTTCAAATATAGAATTTCCTCAAGTGCCTAGCATTCAATGTCGGCGGGATGAGGTTCTCATCCAAGTATGCTAACTGATAAGCTCCAAATTCATTTTTTTTAGCAACTTTGTAGGAACTCTTTTAATTTGATGCCCATGGGTTGCACTAGGCTTTAACTGAATTTTATGCCAATTTTTTAAGTCCGAATTAGCCTAAGCCAATTTTTTAAGTCCGAATTAGCCTAAAAACTAGGTTTAAAATTTTGTCCAAATTCGATTCAGATTATAGATACTAAATCTGAGTTCGATCTTTCTTATATTAATTTTATATTATTTTATTATATAAAATAAATTTAAAAAATATAATATATAAATTACACTAAAAAAACATTAAAATAAATATTAAATCAACCAAAAGATATTAAAACAATAAACAAATTGATGATCAGACTTGTGAAAGCAATTTGTGCCCAAGCCCCTCCATTCGTGAAATAATGGAGCCTTTGCAGGTCCGGACATTTCAGCATGATTTCGTTCCTAAAGATCCCAATGCAAAGCCTAAAAGGTTCGAATACGCTCAAGTTTATGATCCGTATGGCCCAAGGCCTCCACTGTCTGATAAGGTTATTGAACTGGCAGAGCGAATTGCAGCCGTACCACCAGAAGAACGCAGACAAATCGGTCCAACTCTCACCGAGAGGCTCAGACACCCAAAAATGCAAGTCATTGCAGATGAAGGGATGGACTTGGGTGGAGCAGGTGCAGGTGCAGGAGCTCCAAAGGCAGAGGAGAAGAAAGAGAAAACAGCATTCGATGTGAAGTTGGAAAAGTTCGATGCAGCTGCAAAAATCAAGGTAATTAAGGAAGTGAGGGCATTTACTAACTTGGGTTTGAAAGAGGCTAAGTCGTTGAGAAGGCACCTGTTATACTCAAACAAGGGATCACGAAGGACGAAGCAAATGATATAATGGAGAAGATAAAAGCAGCTGGAGGAGTTGCTGTCATGGAATGAGCTCAGCTGCTTTGCTTCTTTTTTGTTTATTAAGATAATGTTGGAGAACACTTCTACAGAACTAGTTTCTAGGAAGAAAGAAAAGGGATTATTGCTTCCTGGTCGTTGCTTATTTATTTTTTGAATTAGACATGCCTTTCTTCATTTATCAAGGATCAATAAAAGATAAGCTGTTGCATTGTAGACTAGAGCGAGCATAAAACAATTGTGAAAACCTTGTACCATGCAAAACAAGTGATGGATGATTTTGAAGTAAGCTGTTGCACAAAAAAAGTTATGATATATTACACTCGAGAAGAATTGATGATATTATTGGGAAAAAGGGTTTAGTCTGATTTATGATCATTTTTTTCTGTAATTCATTGTGTATAGAGACAATGTTGTTCAAATTGGTAATCAAACAAAGGCCCTACAAATGGTATATATCAAATTTCATCTTATGTTTTTATTTTTTTATTTTTTTCAAATAAAATCTAACTGAATTACAATCATTTTAAAAACTTAAGCCCTTATACGAAAAATCTTACAAATTCAACCCAATCTTAAAAGAAAATTAGATTCACAATAACTTGAAGTATATGGCACTGATATCTATAGCCATGTTTTCTCCTGATTATATTACAGTTGCAGATAACTGTCGAACACTGTCTGTAACAAGAGCATAAACTTAAAAGCTGACAAATGAATGGTATAGGCTAAAATGCTATGGACTCCTATTGCTCCATTTCCATTCCAGGAGTTTTTATCTCTTATTTTTTTAAAATTTTCTTGCAAAAGCTCTTAAGTAGTTAGTATAGAAAAATCAAGTGGCAGGTTCATATCTGCCAACACAATCATATATCTTCCCTTTAATCGGTTTTTCAGCCAACCTCTGATTTTTCACCACTGCAAGCTGCAAAACAAGGATTATTTCGACTTCAAATATCGAGTCAAGCAAACCTGTTAGGCCATCTATTTAAAACTATACATACCGTGAGAGCTTCACATTTAAACCGAGCACTGAAATTGGTGTGAAGAGCCCTACCCATCCCTTCTAAGATAACCTGCATGGCAAAAATTGCATGGTTTCGTCTTTATTTTCTTTAGCCATTTCCTAATTCTCAAAACAGAAGAAGGAATAAAAGACAGGGCGGTGAAAAGGTATTATCTGAATTAAACACGTACAAGTCAGCATGTTTGGCTGCTGCAGCTAGCTCAGAGCTGACTTGCCTTAAATCTATAAATAGGCTTCCACAACCATCAATGGAACTGAAAAAGAATTTCCTCTGGAACCATCTAATGTGGTGTTATTCATTGCATCTACTAGGAGGTCTCCGGCTTCAGCAGCTCGGCGGAAGATGTCGAAACAGTCAGGAACTCGACAAAGTTAGGCTCTGTTCTTGATTCCAGGATTTTCAATAACTTCTGAAGAGCAAAAAGCCTCACAAAGAGAAAAGAATGGCCACATGAGATGATGTCAATAGTCTTCCTTCTTTGAAATAGTTCTAAGTGTTATTATTCTACTTAAATTAGGATGTTAATAGTCTTCCACTTTTAGAAGTTGGAATCAATTGTAAGTTCTATAATAGTTATTTGCTTTTGTAATAGTTATTCTCGTTCTAATTAATATTTCTATAAATAAAACAAATTGAGTAAACTTAATATTAGTAAATACATAAAAAATTGTATAATAATTGAGTAAAATTTAAGAATGACAAATTTGTGAAGACGATGATAACAATAAAGTAAAACATTAATCCTAAACTCTAATTATACTCTTTTGATGGCGAGATCCAAATGTAAGGAGGAAGATCTTTGTGTGAGGACTTGAATTGATAATATTTTTCCAAGCTTCCATCTTTCAAATGAAAAATTCCAATATCTCGAGGACCAAATGGCTCATATGTATCCGTATCAATAAAATTATCCGTGAAATATATAGAATTAGGCCGACCTTCAGGAAAATCCAAAGCTGAAACTGCTAATGTCCTATTATCACCCACAAAGACTATATCTCCATCTATGCTCTCTACCTCTTTCTTTTCTAACAATCTACTGTTTTCATCGTCTAAAATCAACTTGAAAGCTGTGAAATTTTTTGTAGAATGAACACTTCTTTCACCAACCTCTTCAAATTTTAAATGTTATGAATGGAGTATAAATTTCCCATAGATGACCTAACTAGATATGCTCTATGTGAATAATTCTCAAGCCTTAGAATTTTTGGCACGAGTGTGTTCAATTTTGGTGGCTTTGAACTTTCATCATCTTCTACACTATTAACATTGAACCATACAAGATTGTTGTAGTGCCCTATAGCATAAACCAAACCTTTATGGAAAAGAATATCAAGGAAAAGAGATTGATCTTTATCGACATCCATGTATATCCAATTTTCTTGGCAAGGTCTGTAGAAGGCTAATCTGCCATAAACACTATAAATTACGACAACTACAAAATTATTCGGATGCAACAAGGGATCATCTGATAACGCAACCTTTAAAATTTTATATGTGTAGTGCCCACTATCATATGCCATGCTGTCAAACTGAGGAAGATGAATGCTAAGATTTTCAAAAGGATTTGAAAGAGTTATATTGAAGCTCTCATCCACTGTGGCTAACCAACCATAACAAAAACCACAGTATCTCCATGTATAAGGCTTGGGAAATTCAATCTCAACTATTTTTTATTTGGCTTGTATGCTGTATATTTTTCGCTTTGTGGCGCTCTTTTTGGATGGAATCATCAGCATTAGAACTAGATTTGTGGACGATCGCCTCTTGATGTCGAGAAAAGTATTGAACAGTGAATGCCAATATTTGCTAATAGCACCAAATTGAAATCGACTGATAGGTTCATCTATTTTCTCAAGAACAGTAAGAAGACAGAGTTCTGGTAGATATTTCCAATCTGGCACAGAATTCACCATACTTGTTCCTTTAGAAAACCGGTAGTAGCTTGATCCCTGCAAATAATTCAAGTAAGGAAATAAAATAAGAGGGTGACAGAAACTATATATTTTCAACACTTATATGGGTATTTAGAGCATGCAAATATTAGATTTTTAAATTTGGAGCATGCACTTATATGGACTTCAAGTGTTATTTTTCCACTTAAATTAGGATGTTAATAGTCTTCCACATTCAGAAGTTGAAATCAATTGCAAGTTTATTTAAATTAAGTTTCTATAATAGTTATTTGCTATTCCTTATTAAAATATTCCTTAATTTACATACGTTTTTTTTTTATTTTCGCGTTGTTATTTCACAAAATTACAATTTTCAACTTTAGTTTTAGTGAATAAAAGATTAATCAATTGTAAGTTAATTTAAATTGGGTCAAGGAATAGGAGAAATAAGTCTTTGAAACTGTCCATTACAAAATCTTTTTATTAAAATTTAAAAAATCTTTTTTCAAATTTTAACCAAATTTTCCTGTTGTTAATTTCTGTTTTTTTTTATCAATTTGAAACAATTTTAGACGTTTTCAATCATGCCATCGGTTAAATCTCTAATTTCTGATTTTAAAAATTTTAAAAACAAAAATTTTAACCAAAAATAATTTATTTAGCACAAATTTTCTTCCTTAAAAAATTTATTTTAAGCACCAGTAAATAAACTATAAATCTATCCGGTGCAGTTGTAATAATTATTGCCTAGTACTATGGTGTTTGTTAACCCAATTCAAACTCATCTTTCCACCGTCAAAAAGCAAAACGACAAAAAAAGTTAAAACATACCATACTTATACTTTTCTGCACTCTTTATAAATTTAAAATTTAATTTTTATATTTTTAATTTTAAAAATTTAATGTCTTTCTTTTTCAAAATTTAAAATTTAGGTCTAATTAATAATTACGAATACTTTTAAATTTTTATTGTTAAATTTGGTTGTGTGATATTTTAAAAGAATAAAAAACTCCCGATGGAAAAAATGATGTAATGAAATTGCAATTAATAAAATAATTTTACCATTGTTAACTGTTAAACTTGAATTTTAAAAATTAAATCTTAAAAATAAAAATATAATAACTAAATTTTAAATTTATAAATAGTACAGGGACTTATGAGATATTTGAACACAAAAAAAGAAGAAGAAAGTAACAGAGAGCAGCTGTTGATATGCTCAAAACAGCTCAGAAAACTGAAAAGTCCGTGTTTGGCAACTTGTCCTTTTTAATCCCTGTCCTTTTTGCCTACTATATCCATCACTCCACATTTCTTCTTGCCCCATCACTGCCACATTTCTCACCCTCTAAAATTTTCAAAAAACCTTTTCTTCCCTCTAACTTGATTTGAAAATCCACAATGGCCGCCGCCACTCGAGAAGAAAATGTCTACATGGCGAAACTCGCCGAGCAAGCCGAACGCTACGAGGAAATGGTCGACTTCATGGAGAAAGTCTCGGCTTCCGCCGCCGACAACGAGGGACTCACCATCGAAGAACGCAACCTCCTCTCCGTCGCTTACAAGAACGTGATCGGCGCACGCCGTGCTTCGTGGCGCATCATCTCCTCCATCGAGCAGAAAGAGGAGAGCCGTGGTAACGAGGATCACGTGGCCGTTATACGTGATTACCGGGCTAAGATCGAGTCCGAGCTCTCCTCGATCTGTGGCGGGATCTTGAAACTCCTTGACACCACACTCATCCCTTCGGCTTCCGGTGGAGATTCAAAGGTCTTTTATCTTAAGATGAAGGGAGATTATCACAGGTATTTGGCTGAATTCAAAACTAGCGCCGAACGCAAGGAAGCTGCTGAGAGTACTCTCACTGCCTATAAATCCGCTCAGGTTTCCACTTTCCAACCTTATTTTCTTAGAGATCTACTTTTTTTAATGAAAATGTTCGTGCTGAACCTTCTTCTTTCTCTGTTTCTTAGGAGATTGCCAACGCCGAATTGGCTCCAACTCACCCGATCCGACTCGGTCTAGCCCTCAATTTCTCTGTTTTCTACTACGAGATTCTCAATTCTCCTGATCGCGCTTGCGAACTGGCTAAACAGGTGGGTTACCTACTCGTTTTTTTAAAAAAAGAGTTCTGAAATGGAGAGTAGCTGACGTGTTGGATTGTGATTGGAAAACAGGCGTTTGATGAAGCAATAGCTGAGTTGGATACACTAGGGGAGGAATCATACAAAGACAGCACCCTCATCATGCAACTGCTACGTGACAATCTCACTCTGTGGACCTCCGACATGCAGGTCAATAAAATTTCCACCTATTCTTCTGGCCCAAAACAAAATTGATAATTCTAAAAAAATTTAATTGATTATTCTTTCATTAATTAGGATGATGATGAGATTAAAGAAGCAGCGAAGCGCGAGGAAGAAGAACAACAATAGTCAAAGCAGTCTCTGGTGGGCTCTTTCTATTATAATTTGCCAAGTTAGGGTTTCAATCAAACCAAACTTGTATCTTTTTATGTGTTTTCTTATTATAGATGATATTTATCTTTGTTGTCATTTAATCTTCCATGTTCTATTGAAATGCTTCATGCTGAATGGTTTGGATAATTAATATTTGATTTATTTTCTGATAACTATAGACTTTATTTTTTAGAATATAATAACTATCTACTTAATAATAACCAATACCTAACTAATGTAGACTTATTTTCTGATAAATGAAGTTACAAGTATAAGGGTGGATGGTGAAGCATTGGAACTCAAATAGATAAATGAAGCTAAGCAAAGTTTAAGCGATTGATATGGGAATTGATGTCAATGTAAGAAGATGTGAGTTTGAGTGCAGTAAAAGCACACACATTTTGAAACATGTAAATTAACCTATCCATTAATATTTGATTTAGTCACTAAATTTTTTAAAATTAAATATTTTAGCCATTTTTAGCTGACGTGGGCTTTTGTTTGTTGGTTTAATAACAAAATTATCCCTCTAATGAGTACACATTGTATAAATTTGATCCTAAATATAAAAAAATTCAACAATTTTTAGCCTTCAATGTTTACAAAATTTGACATTTTAGTTATAATTCTAAAAAATTAAATAAATTTGGCCCTCAACGTTTACAAAATCTTTCAATTTAGTCCTAACTCTAAAAATTTTTAAAAAGTCATTTTTAGCCCTTTTATAACCTATTGACTAACTAGTGATGGCAACGGAGTGGAGCAGTTTTTTACTTGCCCTGACAACGATGCAGTGCTCTACCACCATGCCCTACCTTGACCCAACCCAACCTTGACTTTAAAAAAATTTAACATGCTCCAAACTCGAACTCAAAAATTAAGAGTACCCTTTCTAATCACTTGCAAAAGAATTCTAAAAAGTTGGGATAAAACATACAAACAAAAAAAGATCCAAAAGAAAATAAAGACATTAAGAATGTTACATGTTTGTGAAGTAATATATGTAACCAGTTATTTCAGATAGGTTCCAAATCAATTTGTTTGGTCCAATGTGAAACATAAATTATAGTAAAAGCAATTGTTGCAAGTGATTTGAAAGACGATACTCTTTTTCTTATTGTAATATCTCACATGGGTTAGACAATTAGTTATAAAATGCTAAAAATGATTTTTAGATTTAGGACTAAATTGATATTTTTATAAATGTTGAGGACCAAATTTATTTTATTTTAGAATTAGAACTAAAATGACAAATTTTGTAAGCATTAAGGGCTAAAATTGTTGATTTTTTTTATATTTAGGATCAAATTAATAGAATGTGTAAACATTATAGGGCTAATTTTGTTATTAGACCAATAAATAATAAAAGCTCACGTCAGCTCAAAATGACTGTAATATTTAATTTCGAAAAGTTTAGTGACTAAATCAGAAAAATTAATAATTGAATGACCAAAATAGCATGAAAGGTATAATCGAGTGACTTTTTATAGTTGACCCATAAAAAATTATTATTTTTCATTTCATTATTCAACAGAAATGTATAAGAACTAATTTAGCTATTATTTCAATAAAGGAGTTGAAAAACAATTCTATAGGAATTTATTAAGTAGGTTCAAATTTTTATCAAATTTCCATTCTATCATTGGTTAATCCATCCGTATGATACAACGAAGACTTTTTCCTTCAAGCAGTAAATCAAAAGCTTTGTTGATATCCCCGAAACCCACTTCATGCGTTATGAATCCATCAAGATTAAGCTCCTGCATATAACAATATAATATACAAAAAATTAACTTGTCAAATTACACCAAGAAATTGCAAGGCAAAGAGGGGCATGAAATTAAACCTTGTGTAGGTATTTTTGAGCAAGGAAGGGAATGTCAGATTTGGGTTTAAGTCCTCCAAATAAACACCCAGTCACACTTCTGCCTCTTAGAAGTAAAGAAGTGTTGACAGGTAATGGTGTGCGATGCATCTCCAATCCTAATATCACTGTCTTGCCCCAATTCTGGTTAAATTTCCCCCAAAAACCAACTATCAAATTAAATTAGCTTTTTTATTTAAACCAATAAGAAAAAGTTAAAGAGGCCATTGGCTTCAGCTTCACTTCACAATTCACATATACCTACCACTCTACTGCTATTGAAAGCATCTTCCATTAGTGAAGCCAATCCAATGCACTCAAAGCAATAGTCAGCTCCCCCATCTGTTTTTTCCTTAATCACCTGAAAAATATATATGTGATATTATTGTCGATTGAGTTTTAGTTTGATTGGCATGACTATTGTTGTCAATGTAGGAGATGTGATTTGAGTGCTCTGAAGTGCATCCTCATCTTATTTATGACTTATGGAGGGATTACGAGTTGTTTTAAATATTATGTCAAAAAGAGACAATATGTATCAAATTAATATTATAAAATTAATAATATTATTAATAACTCTTTCGCGCGAGGAAAAGGAGGAGCTTGGTTAGGTAAATTTTAATATTATAAAATTAAAATAAAATTTTATTATATATAAATAAAATAGTTATTAATTAAAATATTTTCAACATAATAATATATATTAATGTATAATTACATAATTACTATTTTATTCATATAAATACAAGAATTATTAATTAAAACATTAGTTAAAAATTTTAAAAATTTTATATAACCAAATAAAGAAAAGTTCAATAATTTTAAATTTAAATAAACTAAAAGAAATTATATATTTAAATTTTATTAAATTTAACATAAACTAGTTTATGTAAACTCTATTTTAACATATTTATTAATTTAAGTATAAATAAAATAAAAATTATATATGTAATTACATTAAATTATTTCAAGAAGTTAATAATTAAAGATTTTAATAGAGAAATAAATATATTAAAAATTAAAATATTTTAATTTAAAAGGATAATTTGATCCTTCACTTTTTAATCTTTTTGAATTGAAGATGGTATATAAATATTATATAATTATATAATAATATAATATCCACATTTTTTATTCAATTTAATATAAGGCTAAGAAAGGATTGTACATACTGTTTTTAATAGGAGAATGATAAATTAGATTTTACCTTCGATTTTTAGTATTTTAATTAGATTTGATTTTTTTAAGAAAAAAAGCTGAAATAAGAATAGGGATAAGAATAAGGTGAAATGAGAGTCATATAATTCCTTTTCAAAGGTTTGGTACGTAGAACAATCAAAATAAAAATTTGGTGGAAAATACAAAATTTCATTCAATTGACTATTAATATGAATATAATACCATTGCCAACTAATTTATTCTTGTTGGACACACTTGATTATAAATATTAAAATATAGAAAAATTATATGAATCTATGAGGTTAGATTGAAATTTTGGGATTTTGAGAACTAACCTCACTGATTTTTTTCTCTCCACATGTCGTGGGATTGATGAATTCAGTAACTCCAAACTGTTTCCCTACGATAAAAAAGAACACTTTCGATAACATCTTTTATATCTGTTTTATAATTTATATAGACTACTTTTTTCGGCAAATATTTTGATGTTTTATCAACATAATTAAGATAAATAATAGTGTTACCTATCTCAATTTTTTCCTGATTCAAATCTACACCTATGATCTTTGAAGCTCCACGTAACCTTGCCCCTTCTGCAACCTGATATACATGAATGAATTTGCAAATGATTTAGCATATTTCATTGACATAATTCAAAGAAAGATGAATTATTATATGGAGTACCGCCAGTCCAACGGTTCCCAGGCCAAATATGGCGACAGTGGAGCCTTCTTCAATGTCTGCCACCTTCCATGCTGCTCCAATCCCTATCATCCACATTAAGATATCAGATTAGCAGGCAAAAAGCAAAGGGTCCTTGATGGGAACATTGAGTTATATGGTTCTTACCGGTGGATATTCCGCAGCTAAGGAGGCAAGCTTTATCAACTGGGAATTCCGGTGAGATCTTCACAACATTAACCACATCCACCACTGTGTACTCACTGAAGCTGGAAACTGAGAAGAAATGGTACAAAGTCTCCCCATTCATCCCCTTGAACCTACTTGTTTTATCCCTTGGCATTGCAGGGACCAATTCCCCACCAAATATGGAGCAACCATTTCCCTTTTGGGACTTGCAGTCTCTACATTCTCTGCAATTCGGACGAAACACAGGCACCACCATATCTCCTTCCTGAAATTCCTCCACATGCTCCCCTACACTCTCAACAACACTTGAAACCCACCAAGATATTACAGTCTAAAATGGTTTAAACAAAAGCATGTGTAAAGTATAGTTGAATTACCCGACAGCTTCATGCCCAAAAATCATGGGAAAAAATGCGAATGGTCCCTACAGGAAACCGATACAGTAATCTTTAATTTTTGGTTGCTCAGAACAGTATAAAGAAAGATAAAAGTTTTATATAATTACAGTGGACATTTTCCAGTAGGTAACGTCAGTATGACAAAGAGAAGTACAGAGGATTTTTATTCTAATCTCCCAAGCCTTAGGTGGCTCAACCTCAATTTCCTCTATCATGAGTGGTTCCCCCGGATTTCTGCAAACTGCAGCTGTTTATATCATGAAAACAAACGAATCAGAGAGGCAGGTAATAGAAAAACAGAGAATCCAGGTAATAGAAAAGACCAGAAATGCAAAACAACCTTTGCATCTTATAGCTTTTCCTGCAGTTCCCGACCTGTTTTGGTTTTCCATAGCTTCTTCTTCTTCAATCAAGACGAAGAGATATGGGCAGTTTTTCTTGGCTTATACCAAATCTTTCTGCTATCTTTTGCTTATATTTTCTACGGTTAGTAGTGCTTAGCTAACATGGATAATGATTTAATACAACTAATGATGAGTTTTTTAATTGTTGCTTGAAAAGAAATAGTATAGGGTTTAGTTATGGAATTTGACCTTCAATTTTTTTTTTTTTTTTTTTTTTTGCAAATAAACTGATATTCCTTCATTAAAAGAAACTGGACAGAGGTAATAAATGTCCAAAATACAAAACAGAAGAAATGAAACGACAAAAAAACTTAAAAGCATTATAGTAGCACTCAGAAAAAACAAAACCAACTAACCAAACACGCAAGCACATAGGAAACCAAACCACGATTAAAAACCACCCCGCATCAAAATCGAAGGGCCAACAGAAATATAAGACGATATGTAGGGGCAAGAGTCAAAATTATAGAGGGTGTCATGACCATTTTTTTGAAAAAAAGAAATTGACTTAGATTTTTAGAAATGAAAACGGAGGAGTCACGACTAATCTTTTTTTATGAGGTATGATCGTATCACCTTAAATTAATCATTTTAATAAAAATTAAGATTTATTAAAACGATAATTTTTGGTCTACGAAAATCAGAAAATGAGTTCGGGAGTCGGTTATTCACGAGGAAGGATTAGCACCCTCGATACGCCTAAAATTGGTACCTAGTTGATTAATTAGTGTCTTAGTGTCGAAAATTTGAAAACTTGAAAGAATTTAAAATACGATCCCTCTTTGTAAAGAAAATGCTCAAATGTTAAAGACCTTCTCGTCTCACAATATAAATGTCACATCCAGTAAGTTAGGACACGACATCTTGAATTTTCGAGAGCGAGCTTGCCTTTTATATAAAAATTTGTGTATTTCAAAAGGTTATTCAGTTAGTTAAGGTGAACGAGGAAAATCGAAACCCAGTAAGTTAGGGAACGTTTCCTCGAATTTCCGAACACCGAATATTGCCTTTACTTGCAAAAATCTTATTTCGAGGTAACAAAATGCCATACCCGGTAAGTTAGGGCATAACACCTCGTATCTCCGAGAATAAGCATTTTTCAAAACTCATGTCGCGATTTAAAAGAGTATTCCGTTATTTAGGTTAAAGGAGAAAAATCGAAACCCAGTAAGTTAGGGCACGATTGTCTCGAATTACCAAATATGGAATATTACTTTTATGAAAGAATTATTATTGGGTTGGATATAATGATAATAATAATAATATTAAAGTAAAGTAAATAATAATACTATATATAAATATATATATATATATGTATATAATAGAAATACACACTACTATATAATAATAATAATAATAAATATAGAAATACAAAAAAAATATAATAAAAATATTAAATTAAAGTAATAAAAAACAATACTATATATAAATATATATATATACATAAAATATACACTAATATATAATAATAATAGTAATAGCAAAAATAATGAAAATATGAGTAATATTAATAATAAATTAGAATACAAAAGTAAAGTAATAATAATATGGGTGATAATAATAATAATAATAATAATAATAATAATAATAATACAAACAATAATACATATATATATATAATAATAGTAGTGGAAATAAAAAAATAGAAGTAACAATAATGATAGTAATAATATAAATAAATATGGAGAGGTATATATAATATAATATAATATAAATAATAATATATACATGAGAAATAATAATAATAATATAAATAATAGTAAAAATAATTAAAAAAATAAAACAAAGCTCTCAACTCTCTCCCTCTTTCCCCATTTCGGCCATGGTCCGGTCAATACCAGTATGCCGGACCAGTAGTCCGCACTCTTTTGTTGTTGTCGGCCACCATCATGTGATGGCGAAATTTAAAAATGTATTATTTTTATTTTCTTTTTATTTTATATCTAAATATATGTATACTATTTTTGAAAGAAAAGAAAAAAGAAAATGTTTATATGTACAAAAAAGTGAAAATAAAAGGAAAAAGAAATAAAAACCTTAACGCGTTTGAATCTTTTCTTCTTCAATACTCGCTTTTTTATTTCAGATTTGCTTGCAAACCTTTTGCTTTTACATTCTTCTCTTTTTTTTTTTTGTATCAAAAAAACCTTTCAAAAATACAATTCTTTCCTCCTCCTTTTTCTACAATGGACTTTTGGTTTTGCTTTTATATCCATCTTACATACATTTCTTATCATTCTATGTCTCTTCTCTATTTGATGGTGTAGGTGCAAGTGGGAGACAAGGTGGTGGAGTAGGTGCAAGTGGGAGGCAAGGTGGCTAGGGTTTTGTCTTTTTTAAAAAAAAAAAGTTTAGGTTGTATTAGGCTAGGGTTTTTATTATTTGGGCTTAGTTTTGGGTCTGATTTTGTAATTGGGTTTGTGAATTGGGTAGGATTTAGGTTTGATTTTAATTTGTTGGGCCGGGCAAATTTGGGTCTTACAGAGGGGTCGGATGAAATTTTAATTTTTTATAGTTTATATTTTTATAATTTGTAAAGGATTAAATCAAATTTTTATAATTTTAGGGGGTCAAAGTGTAATTTTACTTTTACTAATTTAAAATTTTTAAAAAAATTTAAAGGCCTAAAATACAATTTTATGTTTTAGGGGGGACCGGGGCCTATGCTAGCCCCCTGGCTACGCCCCTGATGATATGGCTACCTTTCCCACACAGAATTACTCAGATATCGAACAAAGAAGTAAAACATCTTTGAAACCTAACCTTGGAGAGTCTACAGCGCCTTCTCCCTCTTCAAAGAATGCCCAACCCCTCAACCTCTCTGAACCTAGGCTTCCAAATCTTTCTCCATAATTTTCCGAACTGATTCCGGTAGTTCTTGAGACCAAAAGCTCTTAAGGTATGCGCTGTACTATTAACCACCCTCGGTACAAGCAGGTACGAGACATTCTCAAACTTTTTCCTAAGAACACGAATGTTATTAATAATTGGTCTAAGGATAGATCTATCCTCCTCCTTTGAGTTCAGTTTCTTAATAGTTGTCAGAGAGTCCCCTTCCAAAAGAATCCTCTTCCACCCCAGATCAGCCGCAAAAAGCATGGCCCTTTTACAGGTTCTCGTTTCCGCAACAACCGCGTCCACCACATCGCCGAAAGGGTAAGTGCACGCACCAAAAAACTGCCCCTCATTATTTCTTGCAAGAATAACTGCAAAAGAAATTCTTGATTCTTTTAGGAAGGACGTCCCACTGTTAGGGGGACGCCATAGCTGATTCCTCGTAGAGATAGGAAACGACTTCGGATTTGTATGACAAGAAGATATTTCCTGACAATACCCTCGGATAAAACCAACAAGATCCTGCTTGGAGTACTTAATTCCTTCATATATCAATTTATTTCTTTTGTGCCAAAGAGCCCATAAAGAAATAATAAGGGTCTGTCTCAGACTGACATCCGTCTCAATAAACTTATTGATAAAATTATCTCTGCCATGCGAGGTGAAATCATAAGGAACAGAGCTAACGCTGAGGGGACCCATAACTGCTGCAAAACTCCACACGTCCATAAGAGGTGATCAGAATCCTCCGGGGCTCCTTTACAGAGAGGACAAGCCACATCTACAAGAAGTCGCCTTTGAAAAAGATTGACAAAATGTGGTACATAGTTGCTAAGGAGTCTCCATGAATGGATTTTAATTTTAGCAGGGATCTGTAACTCCCAAAGAATTTTGTAGAAGTCTCTGTATTTGTCATCTTTGTATCCAGTATAGCTACTAGTCTTTGGCTTTGTACCCACTTTTCACTGAGTAGTTCCCAGAGGCCTCAAATTTCCAGACCAACATGTCCTGCGTTCTCTAACAAACAAGTGGAATAAAAAAAATTTGATTCGCTTGGTCTTCATCAAACAGTATTCGAATCACCTTCTTTTTTCCAAGTATTAGTCTCAACATCGATCAAATGGTTCACAGTAGTCCATGAGATATTAATATTTTGTATTGATAACCTGTTATTGTCATGACCAAGCAACCAAGGGTCATTCTAGATATTCACACTATTCCCATTACCAATACGCCAAACGAGTCCATCAGCGATCAACTTCCAAGCACTACAAATACTCCTTCAGGTAAAAGAAGAGTAAGTACCAACCTTTGCTGAGAAAATATCTGATGAAGAAAAATAACGGGCTTTTAAAACCCTTGATAAAAGACAATCGAGCTTAGAAAAATGCACCAAACTTGTTTAGCTAACAAAGCACGATTGCAAAAATTAAATCTCGAAAGCCCATCCCATCAGCGTATTTGGGCTTGCATAATGCGTTCTAATTACTCCAGTGAATCCCTTTTATCGATTTGTTGCTAGACCACCAGAACTTGTTTAAGAGACCCTTAACTTGCGACAAAGTAGTTTAGGTAAAGCAAAACACTGCATAACATAGACGGGGATAGCTTGTAGAATCGATTTGATAAAAACTTCCTTACCACCCATAGATAAATAGCGCAAACTTCACTCTTCAATTCTTTTCCTAAACCTGTCCACAAAATGAGCAAAAGCGCACTTCTTCTTCCTACTAATCATCATAGGAAACCCTAAATAATTCTCCAAATTTTTAGCCATTCGAACACCCAAAATGCCAGTCACCAACTCCCTAATCCTCGGTTCCACATTAGCGCCAAAATAAATGAGAAACTTCTCAAAATTTACCCTCTGTCCTGAAGCCTGTTCATATTTTTATATAATGCTCCATATCATAATAGCCCCTCTTCCGACGTATCTCTAAACAGAATGCAATCATCTGCAAAAAACAAATGATTTATCAAAAGTCTTTCTCTTCCTATAAGAGCTCCTTGCATTAAATTTTCCTGCTGAGTGTTATGAAGCAATGTAGAGAAACCTTCTGCACAGAGCAAAAAGAGGTATGGACTTAGATGATCCCCTTGCCTCAAACCTCTCGAAGGAGAAAACCACTTGCTAGGTTCCCTATTAATCCCCACCGTATAAGAAACTGATCAAACACACATCATAATGAGGACAACCCAATCAGAATGAAATCCCAAATGACTCATCATTCCAACAAAAAAATCCCACTCAACGCGATCATACGCTTTACACATATCAAATTTAAGCGTAAAATTTCCCTTTCGACCTCTTTTCTTCATCTTGAAGGAATGTAAGACCTCATAGGCAATGAGCAAATTATCCGAAGTATGTCTTCCATGAATAAAGGCACTTTGGGATTCACTAACACAGACCTTCAAAATGAGGCTCATGCGTTCTACCAATACCTTTGCAATAATCTTATAGATAATGTTACAAAGGCTTATAGGTCTGAAATGGGTGAGGTTTTTTGGTTTCTCTACTTTTGGGATTAAAACAATACGGGTTTTATTGATTTCCTCCACGTCTATCTCCCTTGTTAAAATTGATAAACAATACTTAGAAACTTTGGGACCAATTATATGCCAATATTTTTGGTAAAAAATTACTGGAAACCCTTCAATACCTGGAGCCTTTAAAGGCGACATGGTCTTTACTGCCCGCGTAATTTCTTCCTTCGTGAACGGCTTAAGCAACTATTCATTCATACCATTAGAAATTCGCTTATCCACCATTCCTAACAATCGTACGTCTTCCCCTAGGCTGGAAGCCGTAAATAAATGCATATAGTAATTCGAAGCAAGCTGAAGCATTTCCTTAATCGTTGAGACCCAACACCCATCCTCTCATTCCAAACCTGAAATCCTACTACGATGAAAGCGCTAAACGACAACTTTATTAAAAAAACTAGTATTTCGATCCACGTGTCTCAGCCAATTAGCTTGGGCTCGTTGCTCCTAAAAAATCTCCTCTTTATCCATCTCCAGATTAAGACCAGTTTAAACCTCCGTAATTTTCGCTAAGACCTTATTAGAAGGGTCTCTACCATAAAGTTCTTGAAGTCGTTCCTCCAAATCCAAAATAAAAGCCTTTTCCTCCCTACTCCTTAACCTGCTCCATTGCTGAAACCGTTGTCCCATAAATTGGAGTTTGTCAGATACACTTCCATCAAAACTATACCAGTTCGATTGTACAACCTCTTCAAAATTCTGCTCTAAACACCACTTGGCCTTGAAACGAAAAATTCTTGATCTAAGCAATTGACCATCATTTTTACAACCAAGAGTATCTAAAAGGATCAGGCAATGATCCAAGAAAGAATGACTTAAATGCTCCATTTGGTAACAAGGAAAGAGAGACATCCAATTGAGTGACGCAATGCCTCTGTCAAGTCATTCTCGGATGTTAGTCGATAAAAACTGCCCTCGCTCCCACGTAAACCTCCTGCCAATGAAGCCCATATCATTGAGACCACAGACCTCCAACACATCTTGAAACATAGACATTTGGCGATCTGATCTAAGCCTGCCATCCTTTTTTTCATAAGAATTCATGATTTCATTAAAATCTCTGACCATGAACCAAGGAAGCTTACATTCATTGCCCAACATCCGAAGCAAATTCCAAGACTGGTTTGGATACCGTTCGTTAGGATTCCCATAAAACCCCGTAAGTCGTCAAACATCTCCACAATCCGTATCCTGCACCTCAACATCATTATGAAACGAAGAATAACTTTTAAGCCAAACTAGCTTATTTCCTTTCCAACCAAGAGATAAACCCCCTTTAGAACCAACCGCAGCAATGTCTATGCCATTTTCAAAACCACACTTCAATCGTACTATTTCCATCTTCTTCGAACTTAATTTTGTCTTCATAAGAAACAAAATCTGGGGATTAATGGCTTGTAATTTAATTTTAAGCCTATTAACTGTCCGTGGTCTCCCCAACCCAAGAACGTTCCAGCTTAGAACTTTCATTGCGACCAGCTGCTTTGCCCCGCAGAGCTAGCCGATAAAACATTTGAAACTTCTTCATAATTTCTAGTAACATTAGTCGAGGCCCCCGCAAGCCTTTGCCTTTTCTAATGATTAAAATGTAACAAATTAATAATATTAGTGAATATATCATGATTTTTTATAATATTTTTAATATATTTTAATAATTATCTTTTCATTCATAAAACTCGAGTCCAAAATCTTAATTTTTTTTTACTATTAGATACAATGTGAATTAAATATCAAATCTCTCATATGGTAAAACCCATCATCACCATCTTTCATAATCATGTAAATACGATCACTTAATAGGAGGTCCTTTTTAATTAGGAAGCAAGAGCTTTGACCAAAGAAGTCATTACCATATGAAAAAAATATTAATTTATCAAACCCATCATCATCGATTCTCTATAATGAAAGGTCAATTTCATGGAGTTGTCTATCACGTACATGTTTCAACTTCATTTGTATATAGAAATGAAAGGAAGATAATCATAATTATTCAAAACAAATCGGATTGATTGATTGGAGTATTGGTTTGAAGAGAAACATTAAATCGATTGATTCGGATTAAAAATCAAATGAATTGATTTTTTTATTTTTTATAATTTTTATAATGATTTAATTTATCGAATCTAATGAGCCGGTCAAATTGATTAGACTAACAAATCGATGACTTAATTAGTTCAACAACTATTTCAATTATAAATTTTTTTTATTATAATCATCTTTTGACATGTGTCAAGATGATGTATTGCCAAATGTTAAAATATAATGTAAATATTATTGTTTATTTCTATTTTTAACTTGGACCTTGTAATATAATTATATATGTATATGTATGTATACTATAGCAATTTGAAGAAGCATTTTAGGAAACTAATCGTATGTATCATTTTAGGATTCCATATATTTTTATTGACGTTGCTTCTACTTTTGCACCTTCACAGAAGGATTCAATTTAACAAGCTTTTCTTGTGAGAGTTTTACCATCTCATGATTGTGATCCTTTTCAAATTTAGTGACTACCTATCTTTGTGTAATCGTATTAAGTGAAAATCTAATTTGAGTCTTGCATTCATAACTCTTAGCTTTTAGATCTTTTCTTTTTATTTATCCATTTCTATACTCACTTCCTTTGTGTGATGGTCTCTCTTATCCTTTCCAATTCAACACTGAAACTAACCTTGGGTGCATAGGTCTTGTAAAATAAGA
Organism: Gossypium arboreum; assembly: GCF_025698485.1. Lineage (NCBI taxonomy): Eukaryota > Viridiplantae > Streptophyta > Magnoliopsida > Malvales > Malvaceae > Gossypium > Gossypium arboreum. The sequence goes on from NC_069075.1 coordinate 138,937,254, forward strand.
TTACTTCAAACTCCATACCTTCAACATCTACTGTTGTTAAGTCCATTACATCTTTGCCCTTAAAATTTTCATCAAAACCATGTGTCCCATCAAATTTGTCTTCCTTTTTTGGATGATTATTGAATTACAATCCTACCTCAATAGATCTAACACTCGCAACCTACTAGTCGTTCAAATCAAAGTCTACATTTTCACTTATTTCTTTCTCTCTCCAATTTCACAACAAATCTCAAACTATATTTTTCAAAACCGTAAACCCTAAATATTCTACATTCAATGGCCTAAGCAACCACAAATTCTAAACCACTTCTAGTTAATTATACAAAAAGGAAATAAAGGCAAAAACTTCACTAAAAACAATAATGCCAAGTTTTCTTTTCCTTCACTTGCCTTTAATTCCATTTTGAATACTATTCGAAATTTTACCTTTACATTGGTTGATACCATTCTAAGTATCTACTTCATTCATACTTTAATAAAAGAGGAAATTTTCAAATGCTTTGAAATGTAACTTTTGTTATCACCAATTATAAAATGCAACCAATTGAAGCAATTTTGTAAGGATCATTTTTCCACACGTGGCATTATCAGCAAACTGGAGCACTTTATATTTGTCACCAACTATTCAGTGGTTCAAATGAGGATGGTTTGCACAGTGGATTGCACCACACAAGATCACATAGTTAGGATTTTATTTATGGATGAGATGATGATAAAATGACTTTATTTATGGTAATTGGAATAAAACTAAGCATTGCTAGTGAATTGTGCCATTAAAGTACACAAATGGAGAATTCAAAAAAAATTTATGGTAAAGTAAATATGATTAATTCGAAATTATGGGCTATCCTACGTAGGCTAGAAATAGTTCAGATTAGAAACTACACCAAGGTACTCATGGGAAGTGATTGTTTGATGGCTATTGAAATTATGAAGGAGAGCAACACGAATTATCCATCCATCCATTACTCTTATTAGAAAGATTAACGAAGCAACAAGACATATCCAAATGGTAAAATTTCAAAATGTTCCAAGAGAAGGGAATATGGTGGCAGATTGGTTACATAAAACTTGTACTAGTGAAGATGCTGAACTTAGAATTATTGATTTTCCTAATTTTCATGATTAGAAGATAAAATAGGTACCTCTCATGTAAGAGTTTGTTGATTAAGACAATTTGATTACCTTCTTTTCCTTATAAAAAAATTATTTGAAGGTTGAATAGAAATTTGGAAGTTAGATCTATTCAATTTTCGATTTGGTTTTTATAACATTGATCCCAAAGCTCCATTGTCATGCATAAAATTTTATTATTTTCTTTGTTAGTTACAAGGTTAATTGCACCAAGCATTTTCAAAGTATTAATATTACATCCTTTCATTGACCTCATCATTAGCTTGAGAGTTAAATGCCGACTCAAATCTAACATGGAGATATTTTTAAAAAACATAAGTCAAATTTGTAAACTTTTGTTTACTTACCACATAAACAACTTGGATTTGTTAGTGTAAAAGAAATAGTCCTCATAAACTTTAATAATATATATTTTTAAACATGTCAAATCCAAGTGATTCATACAATAATTACATACATATTTACAATTTGATCCTGTAACACCCCCTACCGTATCCATAATAGGTACGAGGCATTATCGGAGTTTACGAAATATTTTCAGATAATTCTGAGTCATTTATTATTCATATTTTGAAAATAATCATGTCTCTCTATTGGGCCCTCGAAGCCCCAAACATACATTAAAAACCAACCAGAATTAAATCGGGGATCATAAAAAAAATTTCGCAAAATCTTAAATTTTATTTTCATCTAAGTACTTACCATTTCAATACTTCTTATAATTAAACATGTTACCATTCAATCAATAGCTTGACACTTGTCTAAGCGTCAAACAACATCATTGTTAGTATACTTGCATATATTTCATATAAATTCAACATTTATATACTTATTTTCTCGACATGTTACACTTGAGTTTAATAATTGTCTTTACTTACATAATTTCCTTGTATTAACATATCAAAGATAATCATATATGTACATGTCATGAAACATATCATTCTCTTACCGTTTCTTCATAAGTATATATCAATCATTTCATTATATCAATATTTCATGCACCATCATTTCCATATATTTTATGTATATTTATTCCGGTAAAGTTTATATCAAACATAACATAAATTATATTCCATGTACTTATTGTTATTTTGTTTATCTATCTTCATAATTATTTCATACAACTATTTTGTACATATATTTCCATATGACTAGTTCTTGTAAACATTTAACACAACTATTTCATATAACCATTCGTCATCTGATACATATGACCTGAATATCAATTGTTCAATAGATGTCATCGCGTCTCCCATCCACAGTCTTATTTATCTTTGACATGATGTCATGGTATTTTTCAACCATGGTCTTACACATTTCATGTCACGCTGCCATGGTATCTTTCAACCATGGTCTTATTCATTTCCCGTCATGTTGCCATGGTATCTTTCAACCATGGTCTTATTCACTTCATATCAGGTTGCCATGGTATCTTTCAACCATGGTCTTATTCACTTCATATCAGGTTGCCATGGTATCTTTCAACCATGGTCTTACACATTTCATATCAGATTGCCATGGTATCTTTCAACCATGGTCTTACACATTTCATATCAGAGAGCACACTCCCGCGAACCTCATCCTTATAGTGGGATTACCAGTCCAGGCTAAATCCCCTGTAATATAAACTTATAGAGTATTGTCGGGATTACCAGTCCAGGCTAAATCCCCTGCAACGACAATTACTCTAATGAGCTTGGATTTGAATTACCAGTCTAGGCTAAATTCAGACCCTAATTCGGATTACCCGTACGGGCTAAATCCATTTTACACATATTCTTCGGGAGGGCTATATCAGGATAGGATCACCCGTCCGGGCTAGATCCTTTTTACCGTCAATTCCTTTTCAGAGATCCATCGGAATTTCCTTTCATTCAACCGAGATTTCTTTCTCTTTTATCAAATATATCAATGTTTCATAAATTTTCATACAATGAACTTTCAAATCATATTCACATCAATAACATACATTTCAAGCATTTAAGAATATAATTCAAGCTACACGAACTTACCTCATTGCTTGTTTGTGTTTATAATTTCATTAATCCGATATCTTTTCTTTTCTATGATCAAGTATCATATTTGAGTCGTCCGGATCTTTATAAATAAATTTAATCATCATTTTCATTCATTTCATATTCTAATGCATTTAATTAATGCTCTAGAAAAAATTACCATTTTGCCCCTAAACTTTTAGTTAATGACGATTTCATCCTTAGGGTCAGGAAAATAAAATTCTTGCAATTTAATCCTTATTTCCAGATATTATTCTCATACATATTGATAACAATCCATGAATTCTATAAAATATCAGAATTTTCCATAATTTCAACACTTTTCAATTTAATCCCAAAAACATATTTCCCTCTATTTTGTAATTTAAATAATAAAAGTATCCATTTCATGCAATTTGGTCATTTTTGATATTTTTACAAAATTACCCATAAATTTTTACTTTTATTCAATTTAGTCCCTGAGCCTAAAATAAGCAAATTAGCCATGCTAAATGAATATTCATATATGTTTTCCTCCTCCTCCTCTCCATTCCACATCCTTAATGTATATAACACACTTGTAAGTAACATTATCTATATTTTTTTATTATTTACTTTTATGAATATTCAAGCTGTCCATCTGTGTCATAGTCACTAAATTATTCATATTTGGAGCTATAGAACTCGAAATTAAGATCTACTAATTTTCCCTGAAACTAGACTCATATATCTTATTACCATAACATTTTCATAATTTTTGGTTTAGCCAATAAGTACAGTTTATTCTTTAAAATTACCCCTATTCTGCTGTTTGACAGTTCTGGCCCTTCTTCACTAAAAATTAATTATCTCCTCGTACAGAATTTGAATGATGTTCCTGTTTGTTTCTATTGAAAATAGACTCATTCAGAATTCTAAAAATATAAATTTAATCCCAAAATTATTTCTATCCAATTTTTTATGATTTTATAAAGTCAGAATAGGGGAACTCGAAATCATTCTGACCTTGTCTCACAAAATTCATCATATCTCATGGTTTCAATTCCATTGCTTACATCATTTCTTTTATAAGAAACTAGACTTAATAAGCTTTAATTTCATATTTTATTCATCCTATAATTAGATTTCTACAATTTTTTATGATTTTTAAAATTTAGACTACTACTACTGTCCAAAACTGTTTTAGTACAAGATATTAATTACCATGTTATAACACCCTTATTTTCTTTTTCTACACCATTTCTCATCACTTTCGCTTATTTTCTCTTCACTAACATATCAAGAACATAGGACCTTATGTAAGAAAACTCTACTATAACATTATTTCCATGCTTTGTCAATAATAACAAACTTAAAAACATATTGAAATCTTGATATGCTTACCTTGTTCTATTGATACTAATCTTTAACTTGATTTTCTCTCTCCTCCAGCTTCTATTTCTTGAATCCAGCTTGATACTCTAACTCCCCATGGTCTCCTTAACAATTTTCTCTCTTAGTAGCTATGGAAATTCTTTTGATTTCTAGGTGAAAATGGTGAATTTTTGGTGGAAGGACCAAATTGTAAAGAAAAAAAAATTTCTTTCTTTTCCTTCTCTTCTAACGTTGGTTGCATGAGAAAGGAAATGTGATGTTAATTCTTCATCTTTCCTTCCTTTTATACTAAATAAATAATAATATTATAATAATAAACATCTCATAAAAATATTAATAAAATAATATTTATCTAATTAATTAATTTAAAATATTATCAACATAATCATTATATTCTAGAATTCTCTCTCTTACTAATTGACCATTTTGCCCTTCATGATCTTTTAGAATTCCATCCTTGAGTCATCATTTAAGTTGGTAAAATTGTAATTTAGTCCCTCATAGTTCTTCATCTATTCAATTTGGTCCTAATTCATCAATTTTCCTTAGTTTCTAGATCATTCCACCCTTAAAATATTTACACTATTGGTCTTTCCAATTTTTCATATTTACACTTTAACCCCTCAAATTTTGAGTATTTACTCTTGTGCAACAAAACTTTTCTCACTTTTACAATTTAGTCCTTTCATGAATTAATATACCATAATATACTTCCCAATATTGTCATAACTCAAAATTTCCCTTTTGTCACTTTATTTCCTTATTTTACTATATCACGGATAATATTTTACTATAAAAATTTTCGGGATATTACAGATCCACTTGTTTTAAAAGTACCATATGTTAGATCCAAACTAACATTTAAGGTCTAAATTGATGGTTAAACGAATTGGAAGACTTGATTGATACAACTATAATATTTTAAGAATTCAATTAAAATGTTTTGAAGCTTAGTTGCCAATTTAAAATTCGACTAATAGACTACATAAGTGTGTTGCAATTAACCCCAAATTATATAGTACATATACAACAACCTTTCCAAATTTTTACTGAGAAAAGAAAAACACTTTGAAATCTTAGGTATAAGAATTTATTAAGTAGGTTCAAACTTTTTTTAGGGTAACTTACACCCATGATTATTCTAAAATAGGACAATCCTATTTTCACTCAATCAGTAATTAGTCATTAGGGTTAAATTTTCCACTTTCCTCTAGCAAAATACACAATCAGAAATCCACCAAATTTTTTTTCATGTGATACATATTTTTTTCTTTTCCCTTACTTTTGTTTCTCTTTCTCTCTCTCTTTCATTTTCCTATTTTCCCTTTTTCTTCTTTCATTTCTTTTCTTTCCTTCTTTTTTTTTTCTCAACCTTAGCCACCATCGTCGAGGTTGTCCACTGCAGTTGGATCCGACCTCTGTTTAGATTACTGGCACATCCCCATGTTTTCAAACCACCACCATTGGATCCGACCTCTTGTTTTCATCAAGCATTATACAATTGATACAATATAAAAGACATTCACTTTCCCATCATCAACAATCGAGCTTACATTTTGTGTTGCAAATTCTTCATCAAGCTTTCTATATAAAGCCTTGCAAAATATATAGAAAATTGTATTTGCAACCAAATTATATAGCATAAGCCCAATGTAGAAGATTGAAGTGGAGACAATATTCATAACAAATGTCCAACTTTTCTATTTATCACTAGTTGAGTAACTCGATCTTATCATTGAAAGCCAAATAATATTCAAACCGAAGAAGCGAAAAAACAATATCATTTTAAAAGAAACCCATTTCGTTCCTTTAACTAAATTTTGACTTTGCTTTAATGGTTCAAGTCTTCATCTTGATTCAACTACGATGATAGCATAAGTAGATATCCAATTCACTTGGAGATAAGTCACAATAGACACGAGAATGATCATATAAATAAGGATAAGGAAGATGAAAGAATGTGAAGAGTAAAGTTGAGTTGCTTTGATTAATGCAAAAAAGATCAAACTAAGAACTAAGCTGATTCCATAAATGATAAATTGGGTTACAAAAGAAGTCAAGAGGAGAGGGAAGAAGGAAGTAGAAGCAGCCTTAATAAAGGATAAAAGCTTAAGGGGTCGACTGTAAAAGCCGTGGAAAATGCTATAAGTGATGGAACTGATAGCGAAGAAAGAGATGGAGAGGATATAGTGTGGTGTGTACCTTACATTTACCAAACACGTTGCAGGTACTGAGAAATACGGTCGACGATTGACCTAAGAAGAGCCAAAGCAAGTACGACGTCATGACAAAGAGACCACTAACTTTGTAACGAGAAGCGACGTCAAGACGAAGGAAGCATGGACGTCATGACAACGCGATGAATTCCCAACTTAAGGTAGTGGCAATGTCATGACGAGCATGCATGGGACATCATGACAACAAGATGTGTTCTCCATGTAAGTAGTCACTTTTTTTTTATTCCAAGTAGGACTTCTTTTCTCAGTCAAACTCTGATTACTACAAGATTTTTTTAGATGTTTTCCCCTTAGTTTTGAGCCTATTTAAAAGGCCAATGTAACCCTAATTTGATGAGTTGTCAAGGTCAATTAAAAGGCAATTAAAGATGTAGTACTACATGACTTTTCTTTTAGGGGTGGCTGTAACACCCCTAACCCGTATCCGTCATCGAAATAGGGTTACGAAGTATTACCAAACTTATACATTAGCATTTGTACAAAATCGAGTCATAAATTTGCATTTCAAATCAAAACTTTTCAAATTTTCACCAATAAGTCCCTAATATGGGCCTACGGGGTCCAATACATGCTTTAGAAGTCATTTGAAACTAAACTGGTAACTATGGAAAACTTTGAAAAAAATTCTTGAAGTTAGAGGCACTCGCCCGTGTGACTCCCATGGCCATGTGGCCAGCCCGTGGGCAGTTTTGACTTGCAATTTCTTAAGCATCAAAGGGGCACACGGCCTGGACACACGCCCATGTGGCTAGGCCATGTGGTAAACTGATTTTTCACCATTTTTAAGGCATTTTCACACGACTTTGACACACAGCCATGCTTGAAACCCGTGTCCTTCACACAACCAAAACACACGGCCGTGTCTTTTGCCCGTGTGCTATCCTAACCTCATATTTGAGGATGCAGGGGACAAGTGGTCATTTCACACGCCCGTGGGCTTACCGTATGTCTAACCATGTGGACGAAAATAGGCCGTTTTAAGCCACTTTTCTCACCCCAAACTTAATCATTTTCCTATACCAAAATTTATAAGTATGTACCAACCAATTCAACAATTTCTAACATTTAAAACAACATGTTTTTATATTAATTCACAACATACCAATCTCTAACATGCTTCACTAGTCACTCCAATGATTTGACCACAAAAGCTTATAAATGCCATTATAACAAAATAAATTTATCATTTTTACCAAAATGAAGGGATTGATAGTGTGATGATAGTTCCGACCCAATTCCAACCTTCAAGAGCTTTGAGCACTATAAAATAGGAAAAATATAAACCTAGTAAGCATTAATGCTTAGTAAGTTCATATAACCAAACTACACTTACCATTCATGTTCATCAAGTAATTTATACATTAAGTAATATGTCCATTAACTTAGTCAATTAGCAAATAAGGCCTATACACAATCATTCAACCAATTGATTAGTTTCCAAAAAATACTAAAATGCATAAATGAGCTCATCATGCCATTTCTTTTTATATCACTATGTATGTCATTACCGCTGAATTATTGAATTTCTGATGGACCTTTCCTTTTTCCAGTTGTACACTTAAGGTGTACATTCCTTTCCAAGTGGTACTCATAAAGTATACCTTTCCTTTTTATATGGTATACACAAAATATACCTAACCTTTCCAAGTGTACCCACAAAGTGTACATAACCTTTTCAAATTGTACCATTTGGGTACACAAATCCTTTTCAAGTATTACCCTTTCGGTTTACATTCCTTTTCATAATGAGATCAAAAGATTATTCTTTCGGAATAACCTTTACTGCAACATATGCAGGATCTCATATACACGGTAAACACCTGTCCAATCGGAAATCAATATTCAAACGGATTCATGTAATATTTCATCATTTACATGTAAATCACAAATCAACCTTGGTTTATTACATGTACATACCGATTACAAATCATGTAACACCCCCTACCCGTATCCATTTTCGGAATAGGGTATGAGGCATTACCGGAGTTCACTGAACATTTTTAGATAATTCTGAGTCATTTATTATTCATACTTTGAAAATAATCATAACGTCTCTCTATTGGCCCCTCGAAACCCAAAACATACATTAGAAACCAACCAGAATTATATCGGGATCATAGAAAAAAAATTTCGCAAAATCTTAAATTATATTTTCATCTAAGTACTTACCATTTCAATACTCCTTATAATTAAACATGTTAACATTCAATCAATAGTTTGGCACTTGTCTAAGCGTCAAACAACAACATTGGTAGTATACTTGCACATATTTCATATAAATTCAACATTGATATACCTATTTTCTCGACATATCACACTTGAGTTAAATAATAGACTCAACTTACATAATTTCCTTGTATCGACATATCAAAGATAATCATATATGTACATGTCACGAAATATATTATTCTCTTCTTGTTTCTTCATAAGCATATATCATTCATTTCGTTATATCAATATTTCATGCACTATCATTTCCTTATATCTTATGTATATTTATTTCGATAATAGTTCATATTAAACTTAACATAAATTAAATTCCATCTACTTATACTTATTTCATTTATCTATCTTCTTAATTATTTCATACAACTATTTTGTACATATATTTCCATATGACCAATTCCAGTAAACATTTCACACAACCATTTTGTATAACCAATTCATATAACCATTTGTCATCTGGTACATATTACCTGAATATTAGTTGTTCAACAGATATCTTGGCGTCTCTCATCCATGATCTTATTTATCTTCGACATTGTAACACCCCCTACCCGTATTCTAAGCCTAGAGTAGGGTACGAGGCATTATCGAACTTAATATGATCAATCATGTAAAAATCAGCCATAAAATTTCTTCTAAATTAAAACTTTCATACATATGTTTAACGTCCCTTATATGGGCCTACAGGGCCCAAAACATACATTCGAGGTGGTTCGGGACCAAACCCTAAACATATGAAACTTTTGCAACACTTAGAAAATTTTCACACTTTGGAGAGTCACATGCCTGTGTTTTCAACCAGTGTAACTCTCTGTTTATAACTTCATCACCCTTGTCAGTCATCCACTTCATATAAATAACAATAAACATGTATGGGCTCAATTCTCATTAAATTTATCATATATATATACACAATTTCACGTTATGTAATCATACAACATATATCAGCCATATCTTTGTAATCTAAATATATTTTTATAACAACTTATCTTGATTTCATACTATTTCACATTTAAGCTTAAATAAGCAAAGTATAACCAAAGTATTTGAAAAATCATCTTTATGCAAATAGTACACATGAGGTATATAATTCTATAATTATGAATGAACACATTTATTAAACATTTTCCATAATTATACATCAATGTCTCATGTCTTCATATATCAATAACCGTCATTTTCATGAATTTCGAGTTCAATTACATAATTATTTGTTTCGTGTTCAATTTATTACATGTCGAAACTTTATTCATTAAAACATTTGAATTATCAATACATATGGATAGTACATTCAAGATGAACAATTATATAATCATAAATGAATTCATTTATCAACTAAGTTCTATACTCATGTCTTATCAACTCTTACTTCCTTGTATCACATAATTCCATGTAACACTTACCAAATTTTGTCAAATTAGTGAACGTCTTACGGAATTGGTCTACATCGATATGCACTGAATTTCACTGATAATCACTAATGCCATAGCAGAGCTATAGTCTTTTCACTAAAATGCCATAGCTCAGCTATGGTCTTACCTCTTCACTTTCATTATGCCATGGTGAAACCATGGACTTATCCGTCAATTCATCACTTTTTACTAAAATGCCATAGCCCAGCTATGGTCTTACATCTTACAAACATATCACACCGATGCCATATCCCAAATATGGTCTTACACAAATGCACTTATCACTCCGATGCCATATCCCAGATATGATTTTATATGGAAATCACTTGTCACTTGTAGCCGAAGCTACCACTATTCACTGATCAGGTAACCGAAGCTACCATTTTTCACTGATTAGGTAGCCGAAGCTACCACTTTTCACTTGTCATTTGTCCTTGATCAGATAAGTGTAGTCGAAGCTATCACTTGTCACTTTCACTTGTTCTTGATCAAATAAGTGTACCCAGAGCTATCACTTATCACTTTCACCTGTTCTTGATCAGATAAGTGTAGCCGAAACTATCACTTATCACTTGTTGCCATGGTCCAACCATGGTCTTTTCCGTCAATTCATCTTGTCGTTGAACTAAAGTGCTCAAATTGATCATTTATCCAATTTTCATACTTTTACATTATTCACGATTTTATCATCGATACATATGAAATAACACATCATGAAATTCATAAAATTAACAAATGATCACTAAAATTTAGCCATATAAACTCACAAGTTCGATTTTTATATTAAAACGATAATCATTATTTCATAATAAATGTTCCAAATAAAACATTATATCATTTCTAATTCAACATTTATCGATTATAATTGGGCATGTGATCAATTTATACACGAGTCATTCATATATTTTTCCTCCTCCTCCTCCTCTCCATCCACATCCTTAGTATAAATAACACACTTGAAAGTAACATTATCTATAATTTTTACTATTTACTTATACGAATATTCAAGCTGTCCATCTGTGTCATAGTCACAAAATTATTTTTATCTTGAGATAAAGAACTCCAAATTAAGATCCGATAATTTTCCCTGAAACTAGGCTCACATATCTTCTTACCATAATATTTTCAGAATTTTTGGTTCAACCAATAAGTACAGTTTATTCTTTAAAGTCACCCATGTTTTGTTGTCTGACAATTCCGACCCTTCTTCACTAAAAATTAATTATCTCCTCGTACAGGATTCAAATGATGTTCTTTTTTTGTTTCTCTTGAAAATAGAGTCATTCAAGATTCTAAATATATAAATTTAATCCCTTAATTATTTTTCTCTAATTTTTTACGATTTTCTAAATTCAAAACATGGGAACCCGAAATCATTTTGATCTTCTTTCACAAAATTTATTATATCTCATGATTTTCAATTCTATTGCTTACATCGTTTCTTTTATAAGAAAATAGACTCAATAATATTTAATTTCATATTTTATTCATCCTCTAATTCGATTTCTAAAATTTTTGGTGATTTTTCAAAGTTAGACTACTGCTGCTGTCCAAAACAGTTTTAGTGCAAGATGTTGATTTCTATTTTTCCCCAAATTTCACAGTTCATACAATTCAGTCCTTGCTTAATTAACCCCTCAATTAAACTAATTTTTTCTCAATTAATACTTTATTATATCATTTTAAACTACTTCATAACCCTTTAAAATTATAATTTTAGCACTAGACCTTATTTCAAACTCTTTCACAATTAGGTCATAAAATCAATTTCCATTAATTGTACTTAATAAAATCATCATATATCAAAATTAAAGCTTAAATTATATGTTTATTCATCATATACTTCCAGCACTCATCCATAACAACTTTAAAAATTATCCATGGAATCAAAAACTAATGAAATAGTAAGTTGGACCCAATTGTAAAAGTCCAAAAACATAAAAATTTCAAGGAGAAAGCAAGAATTAAACTTACATGAAGCTAGAGTATGAAAACCAGCTTGAACCCTCCTCCATGGCTATTTTTCAGCTGATGAATATGAAGATAAATAAAGAGAATTCTAGATATTCTAATTTAGTCCCATTTTTATTTAGCTAATTTTGGCAATTTTTTAATTTTGCCCTTATTTAACCTGTTTCCTGATTTTTCTTAGCTATTGCCGCCCAAAATATCTCTTTTGGGCTTATTTGCACTTTAAGTCCTTCCTCATTTGACAATTGATTTTTTTAATCATTTTAGCAACTTTTACACATTTTCCAATTTAGTTCTTTTTATTTAATTAACCATCCAAACATCAAAATTTTCTAACGAAATTTTAATACTACCTTATTAACACTCCGTAAATATTCATAAAAATATTTATGGCTTGGTTTATAACACCGAGATCTTGATACCTCTTTTTCTCAATTTCTTGACCAAATAAATCTTCATAAAACACAATTTACTATTTCAAAAATCTTTTAAAAACTAAATTTGGCTCGTAAATATTAAATAATATAATCTACGAGTTCATTTGTCGAATTTGATGGTCTTGAACCACTATTTTCGACATTGCTAAAATTCGAGCTATTACAGACATGATGACATAGTATCTTTCAACTGTGGTCTTACTCGTTTTTTGTCATGTTGCCATGGTATCTTTCAACCATGGTCTTATTCATTTTCCCGTCATGTTGCCATGGTATCTTTCAACCATGGTCTTATTTATTTCATGTCACGTTGTCATAGTATCTTTCAACCATGGTCTTACACATTTCAAATCATGTTGCCATGGTATCTTTCAACCATGGTCTTACACATTTTCTATCATGTTGCCATGGTATCTTTCAACCATTGTCTTACACATTTCATATCATGTTGTCACGGTATCTTTCAACCATGGTCTTACACATTTCATTTCAAAAAGCAAACTCCCGCGAACCTCATCCTTACAGCGGGATTACCAATCCAAGCTAAATCCCTTTTAATATAAACTCATAGAGTATTGTCGGGATTACCAGTCCAGACTAAATCCCCTGCAACGACAATTACTCTAATGAGCTTGGATCTGAATTACCAGTCCAGGCTAAATTCAGACCCTAATTCAGATTACCCGTTCCGGCTAAATCCATTTTCCACATATTCTTTGGGAGGGCTATATTAGAATAGGATCACCCGTCCGGGCTAGATCCTTTTTACCGTCAATTCCTTTTCAGAGATCCATCGAATTTTCCTTTCATTCAACCGAGATTTCTTCCCCTTTTTTATCAAATATATCAATGTTTCATCAATTTTCATACAATGAACATTCAAATCATATTCACATCAATAACATACATTTCGAGCATTTAAGAATATAATTCAAGTTACACAAACTTACCTTATTGCTTGTTCGTGTTTATAATTTCACTAATCCGATAACATTTTCTTTTCCACGTTCAAGTCTCATATTTGAGCTGTCCGTATCTTTATAAATAAATTTGATCATAATTTTCATTCATTTCATATTCTGATACGATCAATCAATATTCTAGGCAAAATTACCATTTTACCCTTAAACTTTTAATTAATGACGATTTTATCTTTAGGCTCAGAAAAATAAAATTCTTGTAATTTAATCCATGTTTCAAGCCTAATTATTCTGGAACATATTGATAACAACCCATGAATTCTATGAAATATCATAATTTTCCATAATTTCAACACTTTTCAATTTAATCCCTAAAATATGTTCTCACCCGATCTTAGTCTAAATTAATAATTTCATTCAATTTTTTAATTTAAATAATAAAATAATCCAATTCATGCAATTTGGTCATTTCTAACATTTTTACAAAATTGTCCATAAAATTTTATTTTCATTTAATTTAGTCTCTGAGCCTAAAACATGCAAATTAGTCATGCTAGTTGAATATTCATATATATTTTTCCTCCTCTTCCTCTCCATTCCACATCCTTAATTTATATAACATGCTACAAGTAACATTATCAATAATTTCACTATTTACTTATATGTATATTCAAAACTGCCCATTTGCATCATAGTAACTAAATTATTTATATCTTGAGCTACAGAACTCAAAATTAAGATCCACTAATTTTCCATGAAACTAAACTCACATATCTTTTTACCATAAAATTTTAAGATTTTTTTATTTTTCCAATAAGTACAGTTATTCTTTAAAGTCACCCCTATTTTGCTGTCTGATAATTCTGACCTTTCTTCACTAAAAATTAATTATCTCCTCGTACAGGATTCAAATGATGTTTCCGTTTATTTCTATTTAAAAAAGACTCATTCTTAATTATAAGCATATAAATTTAATTCCTAATTATTTTTCTCCAATTTTTTATGATTTTCCAAAGTCAGAACAGGGGAACCCGAATTCACTCTGACCTTGTCTCACAAAATTTATTATTTCTCATAATTCACAATTTCATTGCTTACACTGTTTTTTTATAAGAAACTAGACTCAATAAGCTTTAATTCTATATTTTGTTCATCCTAAAATTCGATTCCCACAATTTATGGTGATTTTTCAAAGTTAGCCTACTGCTACTGTCTAAAACTGTTTTAGTGCAAGATGTTTATTTATCATATTTATAACACCCTTATTTTCTTTCTCTACACTATTTCTCATTATTTTCTCTTATCTTCTCTACACTAACATATCAAGAACATAAGACCATATAAAAGAAAACCCTACATTAACATCAATTTCATGCTTTTTCAATAATATCAAACTTAAAAATATATTGAAATCTTGATGTTCTTACCTTGTTCCATTGATTTCAAACTTTAACTTGATTTTCTCTATTTGTTGAATCTAACTTGATATTTTAGCTCCTCATAGTCTCTTTATTATTTTTTTCTCTTGGTAACCATAGAAATTCTTTTAATTTCTAAGTGAAAATGGTAAATTTGGTAAAAAAAGAAAGTTTCTTTCTTCTCTTCTTTCTAACATGGGGTGCATGGAAGAAGATGATGTTGGTGTGTGTGTGTTCCATCTTTCTCTCCACACATATATATTTATACTAAATAAAATAATAATAATAAAATAATAAAATATCATTAAAAAAATCAATTCAAAATATTTATTAACTAATTAGTTAATCTAAAATATCACCAACATCATCATTACCTTCTAGATTTCTCTCTCCTTTTAATTGACCGTTTTGCCCTTTATAATCTTTAAAATTCCAACCTTAAGTTATCACTTAATTTGGTAAAATTATAATTTAGTCTCTCATAATTCTTTACCTATTCAATTTGGTCCTAATTCATCCATTTCTTTAGTTTCTAGATCATTCCATCCTTAAAATATTTGCACTATTGGTCCTTCAAATGTTCCATATTTACACCTTAACCCTTAAATTTTGAGTATTTGCTCTTGAGCAACAAAACTTCCCTCACTTTTACAATTTAGTCCTTTCCTGAATTAATATATCATAATATAATTCCCAAGGTTGACATCACTCAAAATTTCTCCTTTTTATCACTTTCTTTCCTTATTTTACTATATCAAAGATAATATCTTACTGTAAAAATTTTCGAGATATTACAAATCATGATGCATATAATTCAACAATCAATTCAACACATTTACATGCTTAATTTAGTTATACGAACTTACCTTGACAATTGATCGTATCTATTAATCCGAAACTTTTTCTTTCCCTTGATCTTTTTCTTTGTTTGACACTTCCGGATCTCTATAAATAAATTTAATCATCAATTCTATGATTTTTTACATTCAATCAAGCCCATTTCACATTTTAGGCAAAAGTACCGTTTGCCCCTAAACTTTTAATTAATTCCAATTTCATCCCTAAGCTCGGAAATTCAAATTCATGCAATTTACTCCTTTTTCCAAGCTTACTCAAAATTCCAACATAAATTTTACAGCACATGTATTTTATAAATTTCAGAATTTTTCTAAGAATTTTAGTACTTTGCAATTTAGTCCCTACACATGCTTTCACTAAAAATCACTTTGTAAAAGTGGTTTATCTATCAATAATCTTTCATTTTCTATCAAAAACTTCCAATTTACAGCATATTCATCCATGGGTAATTTTCTAAACTTTAATTTCTTTTAAATTTAATCTCCCAAATAAAGAAATTAATCTTTCCCGATCTCAAAAATATAAAAATCACTAAAAACGGAACATAGAACTTACCAATTCAAGCTTGAGAAATTTTCTTTCTCTCTCCTAGGGTTTCCATGTATTTTATGGAGAAGATGATGATATATAATAAGTTTTATTCTATTTAATCTTTTATTATATTAATTTATTCACTTTCCAATTTAACCCTTGCACCTTTTCAATTTTCCGTAGATGAGTCACTAAAAATATCTACATATTTTTCATCAATGGACTAATTGCCATATAAGGACCTCACATTTTGAATTCTCTAGCTATATACAACTTTAACATTTTATTCAATTCAATCCTTTTTGCAATTAGACACATAATTGATAAATTTTTTCTATAAAAATTTTCATGCAATATTCCTATCATAATACCTATCATTTTATGAAATTTAAATAATTTCATTTTTCGAACTCGGATTTGTGGTCCCGAAATCACTATTCTGATTTCACTAAAGTTGGGCTGTTACAGCGATAAACTGTAGTCGCAAATGAGTTTTGATAAGAGTTTTTGTAGTAACTATAAAGAGAATGTTGTTATCAAGTTAGGGCTTTATTTTTTTCAGGGTTTGGGTTTGTATGTTGAGTACAATTAGATTTTTTTTTCCATATTATACTCTTGTTTATTTACTTGTTTAGTGAAATGACGAAGCCTCTTTTTTCTGTCGTTTTTATCCTCTTAGGAGGAGTTTTTCATGTAAATATTTGTGTTTCATTTTCTCTACTTTTCTATTTCGTTGTTTATAAGGGTCAATTCCCAACAAACTGGTACCAAAGTCTGGTTCAGCTTTCGCAGATTAACTCGTTCAAGATGACAACAATAAGATTCGACATCGAGAAGTTTGACAAGATTACAAATTTCAGTTTCTGACATTTTCAGATAATTACAGAGGTAGCTAATGCAGCCAAGGACAAGGTAATGATTCGTTGTTCTCCACATATAATCCAGTTGAAGGTGGAGTTGTGTCAGATGTCAAGCATGTGCCTAATTTAGAGAAGAAACCCATCCTCTTTTTTGATACTTAAGACTTGAATGGTTCGTAGAATGTTTGACGCAACTCGCTTTTCCATTTTTTGAAAAGGAAACGTAGTGGTAAAATTATTTTATAAAAATTTCTGTAGCATTTTTGCCTATTTTACGTAAAACCCCCTACAAAAATTTAGATTTCACAATATAATCACATTCGAATCATCTCCCAAATCAATTTCCCACACTTCAATTTCTCAAAACATACCAAAAAGTTAGATTTCTATGCTTTACTATTTCATCCAAAGCATTAGCTATAAAGTACTAGCAAAGAAAACATAACGAAAATATTTAATTCAGTTTATAACATAGTATTATACATATACATGCCTAGGTACATGCCATTTATATCAACTATAAAGTAAACTTTTCACCAACATTGTTTGAGTTGATCTTCGGTTCTTCGGATGCTGTTGGAACAACCTATCGAATCTAACTACCTGCGCACAGAAAAATAGACAAACTGTACGCTGAGTAATTTTTGTGTTCAGTGGTGCTAATATCATATAAATCATTACATAAGTATTGAACATAAATTAAATGATAGAAATAAATTTAAACATTATTATAAATATTATTAATAACATCACAATAAAAGAAAATTATAAAATTAATAAACTTTAATATTTTGATATTGACAAACTGAATAAAGAAAATAAGTTTTTTTTAATCAAATTCAAAATCGCGTAATTAATTTAATTCACACAATATGAAAATAGAAGTAAATTCAATTTTTATTTTTGCTTTTGCTTTTCTTTTAATTTAGACATCGTACTAAAGTTTAGACTCATAACTAGATACAGGAATCCGTCACCTCGAGTTGTTCGGAAACGATGACTATCAGAGTAGTCCACAACCCTCTGGGAATTGAGACCGCCCACGACCCTCTGGGAATTAGGGCTAATAATAATAAAATCTGACCAATCTGACCTTTCCTCCCTTGACCCTTTAGGAATTAGGGAGTTCTAAATCCTCTAATATAAAGACTCCATGGCATGCCAATTATATTTTATTTAGTCTAACATAGTGTAACGGGGTAAAAACCAAGTTTCATGATTCATTTCAACTCAATTCCATTTTCATATTATTCTCATTTCAATTTCATTTCATGTTCAAATCATATATCACCTAATGTAAAATTAGGCTTCCAATTTGAAACATATTATATATTTTTTGCTTAATCATCTAAAATCATAATACTCAAATTCAAACCATAACCATGAATTTGCTAATTTGATCTTATGAAAAACATAGTATTCATCTTGAAACATGATTTTATAAATATTAACCAAATCATTAAAACTCATCCAAAACTCATAAAAATAAAATAAAATAAAATAAATATAACTAGTCATATTAAACTAAATATTCTAAACCTTTATGTAATGAAAATAAGATATTAGCACAAACCGAAGTTTCAATCGCTTTTCTCATTCTCTTCGCATTTCGCCTTTAAGATGCTCGCTTCGTTTTTAGCTACAATAGGAGCAGTTCAATACGAAACAATGTCATTTATCCATTCTAATACTAAAACTAATCAAAACAAATTTAAATATACATGGTTAATCAAGTTAGCAACTTAAGTTTCCTAGTCCGAAATTCGCATATCTTTCGATTCAATTATCTGTTTTAATTCCGTCTTCACCAGAGTACTCACTGCTTCACAAGCTATCATTTAGCACCAATATTACACAAAGTGGCTAATGTTCTCTATTTCCCCTTTAACATGACCAAATATACTAAGTAAACTTTCCACCCATTTTTATTTCTTTTTTATACTTCTAACAAGCTAGAATTCATCTTCTAATCATTTCCTATTAAAGAATATACCTACTTCATTTAAGTTTTCTAAGCTTCCATCAATTTCTTTTAATGACAACTTTGAAATACTTGATAAAACAAAAACTATTGGTATATATATGTAAATAAAGCTTCAAAGATTCTAAATTTTTTGAAGAAAAATCATACCATATATTTAAATTTGAAGGAAAATAATGGAAACAATTTTTTCTTCCCCCCCCTTTTTACATGAAAAAGAAAGAAAGATGATGAGAAAGATGAACATCTTCCTCTCTTTTCTCTTTTTATGTATTATAATATTAATTAATAAAATATTATTACTTATTAAAATATTATTACTTAATAACAAATCATTTAAAAGCTATCATGAAACCATTGATTTCTTTTAAGTAATGGTAAAATTTCCATTAAGTCCTTTCCATCAAAATAAAAATAGGATAATTGCAGTTTAGTCTCTATACTTTTCTAACTTATTCAATTTAATCCTTCTAACTTATTCAATTTAATCCCTAAACTCGATACCATATTTTTAACTTAACCACATGCGCCTACTAATAATCTTCTGTGTTTTCATGTCGGGCAACTTCCTCTAAAAATGACTATATTTCTTATACTACTATTTATTTATAGATTGCTTATTCGAGGACTTCTATCATAAATATTCTTCTTCTCTCTTATTTTTATAAATTTTTTTTAAGTGGGGATATTACACAAGGTTGGTCGCAAAGGGTTATAGTTAGGTGGAGAAAGTTGATATTTTCTCTCCTGTTCGAGTATTACTGACCCTTGGTGCATTATACAACTTTGATTTGAAGACTAAGTGTCTTTCAGATTACAAGTTTGAGCATTGTTAGAGCTTGTTTGGTATTATAAAAAATTTGAGTTAGGCCCATGATAGGGTATGAAAAAGGATAATGATAAATATAAGTCAAGGTGGAGATTTGTGGGGTGTGTCTCGCATTTATCAGACATTTTGTAAGCACTTAGGAAGACGTTCGATGATTTACCGAAGAAGAGATAAAACAGAGGCGACGTCGCGATGTGAAGACAAGTAATATCGCAACGAAACCCAAAACGAACGTGGCGACGACGTCGTGATGAGCATGCATGAGGCGTCATGACGATTTCTCCAAGTTATGCAGTTGCATTTTAGACTCCAAACAGGCCTTCTTCTTCCAATCCAACTTTGATTATTTCAAGGATATTTTAATATGATTGGAACTCTAATTTAAGTCTATTTAAAAGGGCCATTGTACCCATGTTTTGATACACCAATCAGTTAGAGATTGTCTTTGAGGGTGACGAGATGTAGTCACATATAGAGTTTTGGTGGTAACTATGGAGAGAATTTTATTCCCAATTTAGCGTTTGTTTTCAAGGTTTTGGGTAATGTACGTTTAGTACATTTAGGCTTATTTTCTCCATATTGTACTCTTGTTCTGTTTACTCTATTAATGATAAGTCGATGCCTCTTTTGCCTGTGGTTTTTTCTTCTTTGAGGGTTTTCCATGTAAAATATTTGTTTTCGTTCTTTTACCTTCTTTATTTCATTGTTTATACGGGTCAATCCCCAACATGTAGGTGTAGAGGAGATTGAAGATGAGGGGTTTAATAGGGAAGATGGGGGCATTTTGTTGAAGGAAGCTGATGTGGGATTTAATGGTGGGAGAAAATAGCAAATAGATGAAGCGGTAAATGGATAAAAAGAAAGAGACTGGTAGGAGAAAGAGAGTTGAGAGAGCAGCGACGCAGCAAGGGCAATGCAGGACATGGAAGTGACGGACATCCGGAAGAGAAGATGAGATTTCTTCAAGGACGAAATGGTGCTTGGAAAAGTCAACAAAAAAATTTCGAAATTTCGATTGGGTTAATGTATCACGTCAGCAATAACAAATAATTTTAACACGAGTGATTAGTTTAAATAATTATTTTAATTAGAGTGATTAAAGTTTTTAAAAAAAATAGAAGGACTAAAATATAACAAACCCTATTTTATAGTAACCATAGATGTATTTTATTTTTTTTAATCAAATTTCTGTTGTTGTATACATGCAATTCAACTTGTTATAATAAAGACGGTGATGATCAACATTTCTTTTTTTTAGTACATATAATTGGAGAAGAGATGACAATAACAAAATTTGAACTTCGATCTTTGTGATGTCAACAATGAGCTTATCCATCATCATCTTATGCTGTTGACATCAATATTTCTTTTATTGATGAAAACTTAAAAAAAAAATAATTAATCCATCCATATGATGCAACGAAGACTCTTTCCTTTAAGCAGTAAATCAAAAGCATTGTTGATATCTTGAAAATTCACTTCGTGTGTTATGAATCCATCCAGATTAATTTCCTGCATGTAATAATATAATATAAAAAACATTTAATTTATCAAATTATTTATAAACTTACATCCAGAAAGTACAAGGCAAAGATGGGCATTAAATTAAACCTTGTGTAGATATTTTTGAGCAAGGATGGGAATGTCAGATTTGGCTTTAAGCCCTCCAAAAAAACACCCAGTGACAGTTCTACCTCTTAGAAGAAAATAAGTGTCGATAGCTAATGGTGTGCGATGCATCTCTACTCCTAGTATCACTGTCTTGCCCCAATTCTGGTTAAATTTCCCCCAAAAACCAACCATCAAATTAAATTAGCTTTTATTTAAACCAATAAGAAAAAGTTAAAGAGGCCATTGGCTTGAGCTTCATTTCACAATTCACATATACCTACCACTCTACTACTATTGAAAGCATCTTCCATTAGTGAAGCCAATCCAATGCACTCAAAGCTGTAGTCAACTCCCCCATCTGTTATTTCCTTAATCACCTGTAAATTATAAATTAAACAATTTAATAACTATATAATTAAACATTCACGTTTCTCTTTTCATTGAATTTAATATATGTTTGGTATATGTGAAATAATCAGTATTTGAATTTGAATATGTTATCATCCCCACCTAATTATTCTTGTTTGTGGCTTTTTTTTATATGAATCAAACCTATATTTGTTAGAGAAAATTACATGAATCAATTAAATTAAATCGATAATTTCGGATTTTGCAACCAACCTCACTGACGTTTTTCTCTCCACATGTTGTGGGGTTGATGAAATCACTGACTCCAAACTTTTTCCCTACCATAGAAAAGCATTTATACTTTGAGCACAAAATTTTTGATGCTTTATCAACATAATTAAGATAAATAAAGTTTAAAGTTTACTATACAAGAATCGGGTTCTGGAATTTTAGGCAAAATTTTGAAGTATAGAAATCAGTATTTAAGATTTAGAGTTTAAGATGTAAAATTTAAGATTTAAAATTTAATTTAAAAATTATCAAAATAACATGTTAATGAAATAAAAGAAATATTAAAATAACATTAAATAATTAATAAAAATATAGGGTAACGTGACCTTTTTATTTCATACTATCCTTTGCCATTCTAAAATATGCATAAAAAAATTATACTCCTGTAAAAAATAACACTAATTATTTTATTTACCTATCTCAAACTTTTCCTGGTTTAAATCTACACCTATGATCTTCGAAGCTCCACGTAACCTTGCCCCTTCTGCAACCTGATATGTATGAATGGATTTGCAAATGATTTAGGATATGCATTGACATAAATCAAAGAAAAATGGATTATTAAAAGGATTACCGCAAGTCCAACAGCACCCAGGCCAAATATGGCGACAGTGGAGCCTTCTTCAATGTCTGCCACCTTCCATGCTGCTCCAATACCTGTCATCCACATGAACATCAGACTAGTGCACAACATGAAGCAGGCCAAAGCAAAGGAATTTTATTTCTCTATTTAAAAATAAATAAATAAATTTTTATATATTAAATTAAAAATAAATTAATTATTCTTTTAAAATTTTCATCTACTTTTATAATTAAAAATTAATTCTTATATTTTAGTATAAGATAAATATGACACATTATGTATCATTGTCTTGTTCCATAATCAGGCCAGTTTTTTTCTGGAAAAATAGATAAATTTTAAACGGAACCTCCATGCTACTTGGTAAAGGGTCATTGATGAGAACATTGATTTATTTGGACGTGGGTGAACCATTAACTTACCAGTGGATATTCCACAGCTAAGGAGGCAAGCTTTCTCAGCTGGGAATTCCGATGAGATCTTCACAACATGGACCACATCAACCACTGTGTACTCACTGAAGCTGGAAACAGACAAGAAATGGTGCAAAGTCTCCCCATTCATCCCCTTGAACCTACTTGTTCCATCCCTTGGCATTTCAGCGACCAATTTGTCACCGAATATGGAACAACCATTTCCCTTTTGGGACTTGCAGTCCCTACATTCTCTACAATTCGGATGAAAGACAGGCACCACCATATCTCCTTCCTGAAATTCCTCCACATGCTCCCCTACACTCTCAACAACACTTGAAACCCACCAAAAAAATAAGAAACTACAGTCTGAAAATGGTTTGAACTATAGCATGTGTAACAGTGTAAGGTATAGTTGAATTACCCAACAGCTTCATGCCCAAAAATTCTGGGAAAAAGTGCAAATGGTCCCTACAGGAAACCAATACAGTAATCTTCAATTTTTTGTATAAAGAAGGATGAAAGTTTGATATAAAATTTAGCAAGGGAATTACAGTGGATATTTTCCAGAAGGTAACGTCAGACTGACAAAGAGAAGTACAGAGAATTTTTATCCTAATCTCCCAAGCTTTAGGTGGGTCAACCATAATTTCCTCTATCACAAGTGGTTCCCCTGGATTTCTGCAAACTGCAGCTGTTTATATCATGAAAAAAGAAAAAACGAATCAGACAGGCAAGGTAATAGAAAAACAGAGAATCCAGGTAACAGAAAAGAGCAGAAATGCAAAACAACCTTTGCATCTTATAGCTTTTCCTGCAGTTCCCGACCTGTTTTGTTTTTCCATGGCTTCTTCTTTTTCAACCTTGATGAAGAGATAGGGACAGTTTTTTCTTGGCGTATCCCAACTCTTTCTGCTATCTTTTGCTTCTATTTTCGATAGTAAGCGCTGACCATATTTATAAGGACTGTGAATAATTATTGAGTCTTCCAAAAAATAATAATAATAATAATAATTATTGAGTAAACTACACTTAAGGTCACTAAATTATTAATAAGTTTACATTCTAGTCACTTAACTTCAAAATGTTACAAAACGGTTATAGAATTATTCGAAAGTTTTCATTTAAGTCATTAAGTTGTTAAAACCACTACTATATTACATTCTCTATTTGCATCGTCTACATCAATTGAAAGCTCTTATTACACTTCTCTTCTACAGTTCATTTTTTACATGAAATAGCTTTAAATGTCATGAATTTGTAAACAAA
This sequence comes from Gossypium arboreum, assembly GCF_025698485.1. Classification (NCBI taxonomy): domain Eukaryota; kingdom Viridiplantae; phylum Streptophyta; class Magnoliopsida; order Malvales; family Malvaceae; genus Gossypium; species Gossypium arboreum. The sequence continues at coordinate 138,961,948 of NC_069075.1, forward strand.
AATCCAAACAGTTTTTTTTTCGATTTCTGACATTGATTGTTAGATTGAATTGAATTTAAGATATGTCTTTTTACTTGTCGATGGGTATTAATCTACTGTACCGATTGCCAAATAATCTTTCAGAGCTAACTAACTAGACTTTTCTTTAAAAAATAGCAATCTAGTGACGTAAATAAAAACTTTTAAATAGTTTAATAATATAAATGAAAAATTTTAAATAATTTAATGACTAATTAACTTAAGAAAATCTGATTGATAATAAAGTTTCCAACAACATTGTTGTCAAGTCCCCAATGTGTAGCATATGCTCCAAACCACTTTAAAATGCTATCAACTATTGCAGAGATAATCTTTTCTTCTATATTTTTATGCTATTAAAATATAATTTTATTATTTTAACTGTTTATATTTTTATAATTTTTAAAATACTAAATTAAATTTTATTATTTATTAGGGTTAATATGTAAATTTATTATTATTAATTTAAAATTTTAAAAATTATAAAAAGACTAAAATTAAAAAAAAAATTAGGGGACAGGCCCTTACCTACCCCTTGCCCCACCCTTGGTCAGCTCCATCTTTTCATTTTATAGCATTTGGGGTAGGTATATGAAATATAGTCTGTTGATTAAATATTATAAATCAGGACAAAATTCTTTCGGTATTATTCTTTTATTCACAAAATTTAAGATTAAGACTTTATTAAGAGATACCTAACTCTTTATTATTTAACTCAACATGTATTTATGAAGAATAAAATCTATCACATGGTAAAACCCATTATTCTCTTTCTCAATAATGTAAAAATGATCCCCGAGTATTTCCGAAGAAGTTATAAGTAAAAAACATGTAGTTGTTGAGGGAAATTAGATCTTTTATTGGGAGAAGTCTTTGAAGTGTTATTTTTTGGGACGTCGATCCGTATCTTGAACGATAGAGGTATTGGCCTTAAAGTGTTTATATTTGGTTTTAACCTTAAGTTTTTGTCTCCCTACTCTAAGAAGAGCTCAAAGGGGTTCACAGAGTTTTGGCGGGAGCATCTAGGTCCACCAAGGAAATGTTTTATTATTTTGGTCTTGGTGGGATTCAAACTCATACCTTTAAAGGGTCTTAATGGGTAAGAACACTATCACTTATACCCTTTTGGGCTCTCCTCGGAGTAGGGTGACAAAAACTCAAGGCTAAAATTAAGTATAAATACCTCGGGAACAATATCACTATTCTTCGAGGTCCGAGTCGACGTCCCAAAGGACAATACTTCAAAGACTTTTCCCAATAAAATAGTTGGTTCCCCCCGACAATAATCAACCCTCTCTATAAGACAATAACAATCCCAATTGTCTACCAAATTTTCAAATATTATAGAGAGTGGATCATTATACACTTATAACAAATTTGATTAGGAGTGAATAAAACTTGATTTGATTCAGAAAAATCAATTTTTTTTTTAATTTTGAGCTAACCGAATCGAGTTTTTCAGCCTTTTGGATCAACTCAAATAAATAATTCAGTTTTCCAAGTTCGAATCGAGTTGAATTTTAAAGCTCAAATAATTCAAATAACAATTTGAAGTAAATACTTCTTGTATACTTGACAATTTCAACAATGTGCAAAATTGATCCCTCACAAAGATATAACAAAATTCAAAATAAAATTCAAAAATAAAAATATTTACAAAATATTTTTTCCCAAAATTTTATAAATTATATTCAAAAATTGAAAATATATATCAATTATCAATAAATCTTTAAAATATATAAAATGTGAATTATAATTTTTAAAATTCCAAAATGAAATTTTTGAGGCCATAAATTAGAATTGTGCATGGACTAAAAATTATGTCTGTTTCTTAAGCCCAGCCCAGCTCGAAAAATAAGCCTAAAATTTTGCCCAAGCCCGACCCAAATAAAAATGCTAAAACCTGGGCCTGACCCGGCCCGCCCATACTAATTTTTATATTATTTTTATATAATTTTAAAATATATATAATATATCAAAATACTAAAAACATCAAAATAAATATTTCTCAACAAATTGAAAATAAATTTTAAAAAATATGTATACTTAAATAATACTAAGATAGATGCAACTTAACAAGCAAATGTCTCTAAAATAATAACAAAATTAACAAATTTCTTTAAAATAATAACAAAATTAACAATAAAATAAATTTTATACAATATCCAAACAATAACAACAAAATAGTAGCAACATAATAGTAAAATAGGGAGAAAACAACAAGAAAATAATATTCAAACTCATTTTTCGGGCTTATATTTTTACCCAAACCCTCCCATATTTTGGGCAGACCTTCGAGCCTGGCCCGGTGGCCCGCCCCATGAGCAGGTCTAGCCATAAAAAGTAAAGTACCAAATCAAATTTATCATACTAATTATCTTTTTTTTCTCTTATTTTATTTTTTTTACTTATAACCCTTCCCCAACTTAAACCCATGTCTTCACGCAATGGCAATAACTTTGATGCTAACGGAGCTAAGATTTAGTCGACTTCTTATTTTGTTTTAAAAGAGTTTTCAAATAGATATATGGTATATGTTCTTTAACTTAGAATTTAGTCAATTGTCAACAAGATTTCAATAAGTCTAGTTTAATTTTTTTATTTTAATTGAATAAATTTATTCAACTTGACTCGACTCAATTCAAAAAATTTTAAATCAACTTAGAATGATAAAATAAGACTCGTCAACTAGATCAATTCAAAATTTTTACTCGATTTGATTGAACACTCTCATCTATATTTGACTTTTACATAACATTTGAAACTTAGATCATATTTGAATTTTTTTTAATTTTCAAAATAAAAACTAAAATATATTAATAATATTGATTAGGCATTATAAAGTTTAAAAATGTACATAATTTCCACTTAATTAAACATGATTAGTAGATTTATATGCAAAAATTAAACAATTTAATGAGATAATATTTTAACTAATTTTTTTATTTCACTTACGATAAAACTAATTTTACTAAATTTTAATAAAAGAAACTATCACAAAACAAAGTTGTTTGAACTGGGGTGAAGTACCAGTGCGAGAAGGGATATTGAACTGGCTGGGGTACCGGTCTGAGAAGGGATACATTTTTAATATTTCTTTTAATATTTATAAATTGGATGGATCAATCAAACTGATTAGACTAATGAACCGATAACTTAACCAATTCAACTATCGGTCTGATCTTAAAAACTTTATTAAAAAAAATTAATTTAATAAAAAATCAATTCTCCAATAAACTTATTTGTTGTAATGAAATCTTATTATCTGCATTAATTGATGATACCCACCGCGGCCGGTGCCACCACCATCAACATCAAGTACATCATCATCAATTCATCGATTTTGTGTTGATGAAAGATCAACCTTCCATCACGTTGTCTATCACGTAAAGGTTTAATTTTGCATATATATGGAAATTGCGGGAAACCCATGCAGGGTTTTTGTCAATTTTTGATTTATAGGAATCGGATTTGATGTTTTTTACTAAGTTCAATTTCGTCACCTACTATTGAAATAAACAATATTTTTGCTAAGTTGTTGTTTGCTTTCCTATATATCTCACTTTTTTGTGTTGGTTTTCGTACTTCCTAATTCTATTAGTATGATATAAAATTTTTTGTTAACTAATTATTTATTTAAACGTTAAATTTTAGTTTTGGCTTGATATAAAATATATTTAAAATACTTAAATCAATTATTAACATTTGTGTATCTTATATATAATATCTAAAACCGAAACATCGGAAATAATCTTATGTGGAGGCTTAATTTTGCTTATAATCTTAAAATTCACCATGTGTCCTATATTTAATATTTAATATTTTAAATATCAAATTCTATGAAAGCAAAACTTAATTTAAATTTTAAAATCAAAGCAAAAATATTATAAATATTAATGCATCAATTATAAATATAAATAAACAAATTAAATCGATTATATAGAAAAATTAATTATTTATATCATTTATAAAAGTTGTCCCTAAATAAAGAGAGAGTTTAATTGGGGATTTAGAGGGCTTTATATAATTTTTTAGGTATAAAACACGAGTGTCATTATCTATTTTACAATTTAAATACAGTTTTATTCGAAGTGATTTAAATATTATAAATTAATTTAAATGTTAAACCATATGAAAACAAAATTTAATTTCAAATTTCAAATTTAAGCAAAATTAATTATAAATATAAATATAAAAATTAAATTGATTTTATAGAAAATTATTTATACAATTTATAAAATTTGTCCCCAAATGAAAGAAAGAGCTCAATTGGAGATTTAGAGGGCTTTATATAGGTTTTTTTTTAAACCACAGGTGTCTTCATCTGTATTGCAATTTATGTATAGTCTTACTTGGGCTTGTGGTGGTATTCATGTAAAGCTCTCCTAATAATGTCGATTTCAAAATTCAAACTTGATTCGAATTCCTGGGAAAGAAATCTACTTTCACTTCTTTCAACTACTTGTTAGTAGAGAGCTTTCTATGATGACACCTAACCTCCTTATATGTGACATCCCAAACACTTGACCGACAAATTGGCTAAACGGGAATGCTACATTTCCTATAGAGTTTGTACTTAAAACCTAAGTACATAATTTAATAGTGCTTATCCACAATAAAACCTAAGTACATAATTTAATAGTGCTTATCCACAATATCTTTATTAATTTATGACATTCATCTCATGTTGGACTTATTTCATTTTCCTTAATTTTCAGTTACAACAATTTTTGCTCCTGAGGCTTAACCTACAAGTCGCCCCTTCAATATGCATGCTACACCTTAGATGAACAAGCTCACATTGGCTTGAAAGATTCTGGCTTGGTCCATCTCTAGTGTATTGTATAATCCAACTTACCTGAAAAGTATAATAAGAAGTTAGGTAAATTTGAATGAACCTCGTGAGTTATTAAAATAACATACTTGATCAGGATAATTTCATAGTGTGATATGAATTCAATGGCTTGGTCTTTTGTCTTGTAACACCCCTAACCTGTATCTGTTATTGAAATAGGGTTACGAGACATTACCATACTTATACACTAACATTTATATAAAACCGAGTCATAAATTTTGCATTCCAGATCAATTCTTTTCAAATTTCATCATAAAGTCCTTAATATGGGTCTACGAGGCCCAATACATGCTTTGGAAATGGTTCGGGACCAAATCGGTAACTTTGAAAATTTTACCTTGAAGATAGGGACACACACCCGTGTGGCCAGCCCGTGTGGCCAACCCGTGGGCAGATCTGACTTGCAAACTTTTAGGCATCAAAAGGGCACACGGCCTGGGCACATGCCCATGTGGCTAGGCCATGTGGTATACTGATTTTTCACCATTTTTAAGTCATTTTCACATGTTTTTGACACACGACCGTGCTTAAAACCCATGTCCTTCACACGGCCAAGACACACGGTCGTGTCTTTTGCCCATGTACTATCCTGACTTCACATTTAAGGATGTAGGGGATACATGGCCTATCAACATGCCCGTGTGCAAGTCGTGTGTCTCACACGGCCTGATCACACGCCCCGTATGATGTGCCGTGTAGACTCAAATTGAACCTTATAGTTTAAATTTACCAACCCTGCAAACCTTGAATAGTAAACAATTTAAATACAATCTTTCAACCAATCCAGAACATGATAAAACATACCTAATACTCATTAAACCATCATTCCATAGTCTAACACATATATTCAATAACCCTGAAACAAAACTACTTCAAAATTTGCACTTAAATACCATTCAATTCAATTCAAAATGACTACATTATAATATACTCATTATATCATTTATAAACAAATTAACATCAAAATAACCTAGGTACATCTCATTCTTTAAGACAAGAAACTTCACCAAGTACTTGAGTTTGGGAATTGGCTCGGATGCTGAAACGTTAGTTACCTTGTACCTAACCTGCGTACGGAAATAAATCGTACGCTGAGTATACACTCAATGGTATTTCTATAAACTAATACTTAAAAAAATAATAAGCAATGTATGTGTATTGTAACTCAAAACTTTTACTTTCATAGTCTTAGTAGCTTAATCTCTTGCTTTCATTTTATAGCTCTTAAATATAAATAAGCAATTCTTTATTGAACGACATGAAATATATATATATATTTCATGTCGTTCAATACCTTTCAACAATCGTATAACAGTCACAGTCACATAGCCAATATCAATCGGTCCTCAGTACTTTCATTTACCCCTATTAACATAACTCGGACCTGGACGGATACACGGATCCAACCCACATACCGGGATATTATACAGTATTTCATCGGCCAAAGTTAGAATACACCGTAAAGGTAATAGTAACAGTAACAATAACAAATCCGGAACAATAACAGTAGTCGACACATATAGTGTCTCATCGACACACAGTCGGAATATCCCTGAACAGTTCCAATCCTATGGCATGCCAACTATATCCGACTTAGCCCGACACTGTTAATAGGGTATTTAAATAATTTCATTTTAATACAGAAACAGTAACAATTTTCTATCACAGTATTTATCATACATACTAATCAATTAAAAGAAATAACAATTAAATTTATTAAATTATTAAGCATAGTTTATAGAAATACAAACCGTAATTCTCGAGTTTACTCGATATCCACGTTCACTTTCTCCTTCCCTTTTTTCGATAACGTTTCCGGTACTACGTTGACAATCAAGCTTGAAACTCCAAAACCCTAAATTTTCCTTTTCTTTTTCTTTCCCTTTTTTCCTTCTTTCTTTCCCTGCTATTCGTGTCTTTCTTTTCTTTATGTTTTATTTCTTTTATTTCTTTATTCATTCTTTATTTAATTAATATATTATAATTATATAATATAATATAATTTTACTTTATATTATTATTTACTTATATAATAAGTAAATATATATTTTTCATACATTTGTACCAATTAAAATAATACACATGTATTTATACTTACCACACACTTGTCACTTAAGGTTTATTTGTTAACTTAGTCCCTTAGCTTTTCTATAATTTATAATTAAACTTTTACACTTTATTCAATTTAGTCCTTTCACTAAATTAACCTTAATTAAGCTAGATTTACTTAATTAGAATCTAACTAACCTATCACTTAACTTCGTAAATATTTCTAATAAATATTTACGAATCTAATTTTCAGAATTGAAAACACGAAAATTTACTTTTTCGATGACCTTAAAATTTGGGTCGTTACATGTCTGGCATCACTCGCATGAGGGCAGATCATATGTCTTCATGGTGCCCTCTTGACATCATTTACATTACCACAACTTACAAGTTGGCACGTTTTGTGCATTGACATGGTTCACCATTTTCAGCATTCGTGCATTAGTATATCTTGTAGGCTGGTTCCGCTTGCGCATTTTCTTTGACTTCATTTAGGACAGCTCATTATCAATTTGGCAGTCAAATCGAGCACGAAGTATCTTGGAAAAATTTACTATTGTGGACTATCACTCTACGGCCTGTCCCTGAAGACTCGTGCATGAAATTTCACACTTGGAGAACTTCTATGTGCGGACTCACACACGGTGATTTAAACACGCGGGTTCAAAGTTGGCAGATTCATACATGCGACTTTGTATTTGTATGTCCCTCTTTAGTGGTCACGTTTTCATAAACTTTCACCTGCAAATTCATATGCTCGGATTCTTATGTGCATACTCATTCTTGGCGAACTTAGATTTGTGGGATAACACCTTGGCGAACCTGGACTTGAGAATTCATACTCATCCGTTATTTCCCGTGGACTCTTGCTTTAAAGGTTGTCCATGCGGACTCATAAATGAAGATTCGTGGATAAGGATTTATATATATGTTGAAATCATGCTTGGTGGGCTAGGATACGAAGCTGCATTCCCTGCAGATTCAAATGTGTAGACTTAATAAACATATAGTCTTGTGGATTTTTATATAGTGGAATCTAGCGTATAACATTAGCATGGAAACTTGAGGACACATCCAACGGACTGTCATAACTTGATACATAAGGACAAGTCCAACGATTTTATATAATTACACTTCAGTCTGATGCTGCTAATGACAATAGTGGCACCCAATTTTTTTTTTAAAACCAGCCAATGATTGACCCATTATGAAGGGTGGTGTCGCCAATGACAACGGCGATACTGAAATTTACTGTTCAAAATATGTCTTTTTTTACATGATTTTGCAAGTGGGTCATTTTCGTAAATAATTAATTTATTTAGGTTATTTTTGAAAAACAAACTAAAATTTATTGAATAAGTGCATTTTAATATGTGATTGTTATAATTAGACCTTTTCATTGGCGGGTTACACCTTGATAAAGCTTCGCCTAAAATTTGGGAGGGTTTTGACAAAAATATTATGCCCGAAAAATGGGCTTGGGCAAAAATATTAGGCCTGCTTAAAATATGAGTCGGGTTAAGGCTTGAATATTCAAGGCCCAGTCCCGGCCCAAACGATTTTTAAGTTTATAATACTTTATATTATGTTATTTTTATATATTATGTAATTTAGAACACATAAAAAAACCTATACTAAATATATAGTACTACTCTAATGTAAAGATGATTTTACCAAAAAAATAATGTTAAGATGACTATATAAAAAAATTCAATAAATAAAAAATTTTAAAAATATGGGCGGACTTAAAATAGGCTTAGGTTACTCTTTTACAAATATGAGCAGGTTTGAACAAAATTTTATGCCCATATTTCAGACCAAACCAAATTTAAACAAATATAAAATATGTTAATATCATACTTAATCCTAATCTATCTCAACCAAACTCATAATCACCTTTAATTATAATCTATGTGATGCCACCGATAACTTGTTATTGAAAATTAGTTGTATGACTTTTGTCTTAAATTCAAATTGATTGGTTGTTTATGGCTGAAACACGTTTCTCACTAACCATATTAGAGTTAAGGTGAATTTAATTATTAGGTATATGCCTTTTTTAAGATAAATTTTCTAATTAGTCCTTTAACTTTTTAAATACTTTTATTTTAGTCACTTAAATTAAAAATAATTACAATTTAATCACTATTTTGTAATAATTAAACATTTTAATTACCTTTTTTCACTAACCACGTCTTATGTCCATGTAAGCAAAAGCAAATTTTACTCTAAATAGTAAATCGAAAAAGAGTAATTTTAATTTAGAAAAAACCCAAAGGACCAGATAGAATCTAGGTGGCCAGCTACCACCGCCATCTCCATTGGCTGCTGTAGCAACCGCCGTATCCATAGGCGGAGCAGCCGGGAAAGAGAAAGAAGAGCGAGGTGGCTGTAAAAAAATAGGGTGAGGATTGGAGTCAATGCTAATTCTTCTTTTAGGCTCATCTCCACCTTCCTTTTGTTTGACCACTGATTACTTTCTCTTTTCTGGTAACCATCTAATGCCATCTGCGCTGCACACCCAAGTCTCCTTGGATACCTCCACTGACAGCTTTTGCTCCTAACTTGTCTCGACTCTCACTCACCTTTGACTCGTTTTTCGGGTCGGTTTCTCGGGTTTATGGGTATGAAGTTCGGATCTTCCTTGGCTTGTCTCGCATTCTTCTTCCTCCTCGACTGCCGAACCTTTTCTTCATCTTCTTCAGCTTCTGCTTGTTGGTGCAGTTCTTCAATGGCAGCTTCATTCTCAAGAACAAATGGAACTTCAGTCAAAGTTTGAATTTAGGGTCTGGGTTTTTTCTAAACCAAAAAGTTGAAAAAAAAATATTAAAGAATTAGACTTTTTTTTTATCTTTTTATATTATTTTCCTTTTCTATTATTAACTTTTTCTGGGTAGATAACTTGGTATTTTGAAATTGATTAATTGAAAACATTTAATTTTTATTATTAATATGGAAGTACACAATAAAAATAAAAAGTTTATAAAACTTTAAATTGAAAGGATACATGATTGAATATGTGCAAATATAAGTTTGACGATTGATGATTGATGATGGTTTACCCGGAGGCTAAGAGCTATATTAGTAATGAGGGTAAAATGGTGTTCTATGAGTATGAAGAGTTGTAAGTGGTCTTCCAAGAGAAAATAGGAGAGGAGCTCTCTCTTTTTCATGTTTTTCTTTTCTGTTGAGATTGAGTGTCTCAAACTAGGTAACGAGGAAAGACATATATTGCCACTAAATCTTGAGAGATAAGCGCAGGAGGTGTAAAAGTCATGTGTAGATCGCGTATATTTCACGTGTCGAGGGTTATTGACAAGGAAAATTATTTTATGATAGTTAGAGTTGTAGCTGATGAGACAGGAAAATTATTTTATGTAACGCATATTCATTGTATGATTATAATTATTTTAAATTATTTCAAACATGACATAGAAATTGAATAATATAATATAAGTTTTGATAGTATGATAGTTAGAGATGTGATTAATGAGAAAAGAAAATTTATAATCATGATGTGTGAAATGGAGTATGCTTGCCATTTATCTCTTTAAAAAGTACTCGTGGTAAAAGGATTAGCCACTATGGTGGATACTTAATTTTAACAAAAAAAAAAAGAAAGAAAAATTTACAATCTTTGGTGTTTTAAGCATATATGAATTTTACGGATTAAATTCTTTGAAAAGTGGTTTTTTTTTTAGGGGTAACAAGTACAATAGGACTACAAATACAAATTTGAGTAATCATAAGTATCAAATTATTACAAACGGACTGTTCGAGTAACCACCAAGTAGATAATCACAAACAAACTGAGAACTAATACTAAAGCCAACAAACCGGAACTAACTGAACTAACACTCCCATGCATGATAGGGCTTATGGACCTACGTATTAATTACATATGATATGGCTTATAGATCGTGTGCCCTTTTCGAAATGACACACGGCCTATTCACATGCTCATGTGTCTGGTCGTATGGACTCAAAATGTACCTTAAATAACAAGTTTACCATTTCTTGCAAGCTTGGACAATAAACAACTCAAAAACCATTCATTTAACCAATTCAAAACACGATCAAACACATCTAAAACATGTCAAAACAATCATCCTAGGTGCCTAACCATCTACCCTCATTGGTACCACAATTATATCATCAAATTATATCATCAAAATATCATTCAAGTCCAAATTATAAACATACCTAATTTAGTCCATTTTATTTAGCTTATGAACACTTAAACACCAAATTAACATGCCATAATAAAACTTGAAAAACAAACACATGTATATATATATATATATATCAAACCAATATTAAACTCATAACTTCATTTACATTCAATCCACAAAATAACTATTAATTAGACACCCTAGGTACATGCCGACACAAAAAGATAAACATCATCACGTTTAAGCTCGGGATCATTGTTGAATGCTGAATCGACAATCAAAATTAAGTACCTAATCTGCGCACAGAAAACAAAACCGTACGCTGAGTAAAAACTCAATGGTATTTTTATAATCCGAATATTTAAAGATAAGAAATTTCAAATATACGATTGAAATATAAACACATTTTAATACTTAATTATTACAACAACCATATCATATTTCATTTGTTTCACATTTCATTATAAAATTGCATTATCTATTCCATATTCATTTCATGAGTATATAACTCATAAATTCCATATATTTGCAACATATTTCATATTCTATTTTCAATTCACTATTTCACTTCCATTTTTCATACCATGCCATTTCAATATCAATCATAAAATTTTATTATTCATTTACCCCTATTAACATGACTTGGACTCGGACGGATACACGGATCCAACTAAAACACACCAGTTTGGCACTCAGTGCCTCATCGGATAATTCGAAGTAATAATTAGACACTCAGTATCTCATCAGCTAAACCGAAGTAAATTGGCACTCAGTGCCTCATCGAATTAATCCGAAGTAATAAATTGACACCCAGTGTCTCATCAACTCAAAGTCGAAGAAATCCCTAAACTCTTCCAATCCTATGGCATGCCATCTATATCTGACTCAGCCCGATATATTTGATAAGGTTCAAATTCACTTTTCAAATACAACCAATATTCATTTAAATTCAAATAATCAATATATTCAATATATATACCAATTTAGTCCATTCAATCAACTTAAATTCATTTTAATGACAAAGTGTCAAATACTCACCTCAATACTTATCATATGCATTAAAAAAATACAACAACTAATAACTAGTTTTGGATTATCGAAATACAAACCAGAAATTCTGAGATATTCCTCGTCGACCTTATCTTTTCCTTTTTTAGTCGAGGGTTCCGGTACGATGTTAGCTACGGAATTAAAACAATTAAAAATCATCAATACAAAACAATTCAATTTCATATTGAATATTTCAATTTATTTTTACTCAAATATTGCCTAATTTCCAATTTAGTCCCTAAACAGAGACTAACTTTTATTCTTCACATTTAATTCTTTATTTTCATGCAAATTCCACTTTAGACTAAATTCAACTCCTTATTTTCACATAAATTCCTAAATTTTAATTTTTCATAATTTAGTTCTTAGTACACAAAATTTACTATTTGTTCTACAATTTAATCCTTTTCCATTTCTAACTTAAAAATCTATCAATTTAGTCCCTAATACTAAAATTATTTAACATTAACAACATCTAAAAACTCAATAATTTCTAAAATTTTGATATGGGTCGGTAGTATTAAGATTTCAAAAACATAAAATTACAAAAAAAAAACTAAATTAACTAACCAATTAAGCTTAAAACTTTGAAACCCTTAACTTTGGTCTTTCTCCTTTTCTTTCCTTTTTCTTTCTTTTTCCCTTCTGTTTCGTTTGTTCTTTCTTTCTTTTCTACTTCTGTTTCTTTTATTTATTATTATAATATAATATATATACCTAAACATTAAGATTTAATATTATATTATATTATAATATATATTTTTAACTTTAAATTTTATAATAATATACACTTATGCCGCCTGATTTATGAACAATGCATAATTGCTTCTTTAGCCCTTTTAATTTTTCTTTAATCTATAATTCAATTTTTACCCTTTATACAATTTAGTCCTTTTACCTAATTACTCTTAATTCATGTAAATTTACTTAACCAAAACCTAATCAACAATACAACTAACTTCATAAATATTTCTAAAAAATATTTACAAGTCTAATTTACGAAAACAGAGTCTCAAAAATATATTTTTCGACACTCGTGACTATCGAGTTGTTACACACGTAATAATTACACATGATAAGTCTTGAATCTAAATACTCAAGACTTAAAGCCTCCACCTTTACTAACTAAACTAAGGCCTTATTGGCGAACAGTGATCATTTTCTTTATACCAAACATCTTAAAAAATTGTTGAATTGATAAACATTTTAATAAAATTAAAATTTAAAGGAACACGGAAAATAATATGAATTTGAATATTTTTATACCACTAAACTTTTTATTGTATATGATAGGATTTAAAATTTTAATTCTTGATTTTGTATAAAAATTGATACCATCAAATTAAATATAAAACTATTTTTAGCTCAATCAACTAATTGAATAGGTCCAAATAGAAAGTTTGACTCAATTAATGTTGGATTTCACTCTTTTTTTTTCTGTGAAAATACAAAAAAAAAAATTTGAAACAACTTCGTTAAAATAAAACTAAATCTTTAAAGGGAAACCTCAAACATTTAAAAATATTTTCTCTTTGATCCATCAATTTTTCTTTTGTCTTCTTTAAGAATATGTCGAATGATCTGATGTTTTATTCTTGATAAAAAAAATATTGAATTGTTAGGACTACCTCGATACTATCAGTCTGAATTATCACACTGTCATAACTCCACTTCAAAAAAAGCGTTAATCTATCTATGATGCCTTACAACTCGGCCTCAATAATTTTAATATTTTGATGATATTAATATATTTGGTATTATTTATTTTTAGAAGGGAATAATTTTGGTATAATTAATCTGTTATTATCATAAAATATATTAAGATAGAAAAAGTCAATGTTCAACATAAAATATTGGTAGTTGTAAGATAAGCATCAAAAGCGTGGTGGGTTTGGTGCACATCTATTACTTTCACAGCTAGACCCATCCTGGAGAGCCCACATGGCCCAATAGTGACCCGTGAGGACTATAGTCCACCTCTTCTTTATATCTATATTGATTTGGAATTACGGATGTGAATTCAATTTATAAAATTATAAAAATATTTTTAAAAAAATTAATTAAAAATTCTAATTGTTTTAATAAATTCACAAAATATATCATGCTATTTAATCTAAAATATAAAAATAATAACGCACGATACATTGTGGTTGAAAATTTTTAACTTTATAATTAAAATTTTAAAAATTATGTATCTTATTTATTTTTATTTTTAGTTTAACAAATTCCACGGCTTATTTATTAAATAGTTGTCCTACAAATACCTACACCTAAAAAATAAATTTAAAAAAATACTTTTCTAACTTTTTAAGTTTTGTTAGTGTGATAGATAATAAAAGTATCATGAAAGTTACGTATTATGAGTGATTACATTTTACTCTATTTATTTAAAAAAAGTAAATTAGTCCTCATGCATTAAATAAAAAGCAAATTATTCCTTTTATTCAAAATTTCTTCTGTTAAAACTAATACTAACATGTAGGGATTAATTTTAACAACAAAATGAATGGAAATATTACTAAGAGGACCCGTTTATTCTTTAATCTAATATTTAGACATTAATTTGTTATTTTTTTAATAGAGAAGATAAAATGTAATCCGACTCTTATAGCAAGGACTTAAGATACTTTTACCATGATAGATTCTAGTAGAAATAATTTAATGGGGGCTTTAAAAAATAATTTTATTTATTCATTAATTTTTAAAGATAACATAAAATATGTGTCGAAACTTGTTAGGCTCAAATAGACAAAGGCATAGGTGACTATGACCAAGTCAAGCTCCCAAATTAGTTTACACGTGAACAACAATAGGATTTAAAGTAATTTGTCCCTATCGAATTCGGGCTCCATCTTTTATCGTTTCTTTTTGGCATTAATTGTTGTGGTTAAATTATTATCCAAATTTTATATTAGTTGTTAAGATTTAATTGAGTTTTTTTTTATACAATATTAAAAATAAAGGACGGGTAATATTATATCAATTAAGTTTTTTTTTTGTGACCTTAGTCATTAATTTTTGTATTATTAAAGGACATCGATCAAATTTTAGGTGTAATTAAAAGATATCGATCAAAGTTTAGGTGTATGTGTATGGTATATCTATCACATGAATAATTAGATTTTGACGTGTTAAAAAGTAGTCATGTTTGAAATTTAATGGCACTATCTGTGTTTTGACATGTTAGATCCAAATTGTTTATACAGTAAGTATAAATGTGTTTAAAATTTAACTCACATGTTTTAAAGATACCTCATGTTATATCGGAACTAAAATTTGATGCTCAAACTGTTGACTCAGCTAACAAAAAGAGTTTATTGATATGATATTATATTTTAAAAACTCAATTAACAATATTTTAAAATTTGAGAATCAATTTAAAATTCATTCCCGCAATTAACCTTTTCCTTAGTTTTATAATTTTAGTTTGTAACACCTCTTACTTGTTTCAAACGATCGGTACGGATCGGAGATGCCACCGAAGCATGTATGAGTAAGAAATCTTGGATTATTTAAGAATTGAAAGTTAAAAATATTTTTATAAAATAATTAAAATATGTTTCAGACAAGATTTAAAGTTTTAAAAACAACTTAAAATCATTTATGATTTATTCGTAGTTAATCGAAGGTGATCAGAACTCAAAATGAGCTCCGAAAGGTCAAAATGATTTCAAATGGTGAATGTTGAAACAAGCGTAATGTCGCAATGAAGAATATTTGACGTCATGACGTGTCTGACTGAGTTAATGGGGTTGCAACTTGATAAAAGAGAAGTCATGACGTCGGGCACTGAGGTCACAACATGACTCACTGAGTTTGCCCAAAACACTTAAAAATCACTCCAAAACATATCCCAAACATCACCATATCATTCCAACATAAATTATGTCATTGTAAATCAAAAGTTAAACTCATTTATGCTTAAAAACTTAGCATGAACACATCTAAAACAATAAGAGAAATGCAAAAAAGGCTTAAGTTAATCATTTAACTTGACAATTGCTTGAGTAATCTAAGTCTTTTTAAACATGCTAATAATCAAATAGAAATGGTATTTAAACATTTGAATTGCAACCTTGGAAGCACAATGGATGATGCTATACTCCCAAACCAACACTAGTATTTCAAGGTAAGTCCAACCTACGTGTGAGCTTAAGTAGCCAAGGATAAACTTACATATCTTAGTTCTTATTAGTGTTGAACGCATCTTATGGATTTCATGTTAGTTTCATTCAAGCCACATTTTAATATTATTCGTTATTTCATTTTGATTTACCAAAGTGTAAGGGCTCAACTTACACATTAACAGTTTGTTAACTAATTCATTTAATGAAAATATCTATTCAAGACTCTTAAGTGGAGTCCATAGTATCTTGACATATTCTTTCACATTTCCCAATTATAGTCGTTAATCTTTAAGTGATCCATATACATCATTTTCATTTATTTGAATTATAACATGCTTAAATCATCAATTTCTTTAATATCGTTTAAGGTAAGTTCACTAGGCCACACATTATTAAAGTTCATTATCATGTGAAATTCTCTTTTGCTTACATATTCATATACCTTATTTTAATTTCTTTTAGTTACAAGACATTTAGTTCATGACATTAACTTTTGCTTTTAGCCATATATAGTAATGTTTAAAGTTTATTAACAACATTTAACTAATTTACTCTTTTGCTTAAATTCTTCTTTGATTTTATCAATTTACTCTTACTTTAAGCCATCTATAAGAATAAAAAGGTCTAATGTGCCTCTCTTTACAAAAGTTTGAGAGATACAGACCCTATAAAGCTTTCAGAGAAAGAAATAAAGTAATATAAAGAGGAGTTGCTTCAAACCTATGATCGAGTCTTCATCACCGCTGCTAGTGCCAAAAGATATGCCTTCCTTACCAAGAACAACATCATAAAGGAGCAAAACATTGATGAAAGAATTTTTGGTGATCATGCCATTGACTCAATCATGGAGAAAAAAAGATTTGTTAATATTTGCCTAGTTTGTCAAACCCTATGTTAAGAAGATAGTACTTAAGTTCCACGTCAACCTGTTGCAAAGTATAAATGACCCCACCAGTAAGTTACATCTCATGGTTTATGTGTAAGGAAGATGGTACAGGTTTAACTTTGCACATATTAAACACTTATTACACCACATTTGTACCAAGGATGTGGAGTTTGGGAATCAGAGAGCACTATTGTTGCTCAAATCATAAATGGAATCCATCTTACCTAGCCTATTGGTTCTAAACTACACTCATCTGCCTTAGAACCAGTATACATTGCCTTATATGCCATAGCCACAAAGAATTGGCTTCTCAACAACTAGAGGGAAAATGTGACAAAGAATATGGCCACCCTATTAAAGAAGGTGGGAGTTAGGATTCAGTTTGATATTGGAGACTTAATATTCACTAAAATATGTAAACATGCTGAGAAGGTATACAATAAGCTTAGTTTCCCTTATCTATCTATTATATTTCAAATACTATACTTGTAAAATGACAAGATTGTCAAGGCCACTGAGAAGTATGAGAAGATTCCTCTTGAGATGAAGTTCACCCATAAGTGGTTAGAAGGTACACATGCTTCCTTGAACCTTTGGAATGTGCAAGAAGTAGGACCTACTGAAGAGATAACATTGCCTAAAATTGTTGGCACAAATACAAACACAGTTCATGGTTGCTCAAACACATCAACTATTGTTGATTAAAGGATCCTCAAGTTGCTTTCTGATGAGATTAATGTCAATGAGAGGCAGATCAAGGATCTCAAAGCTCACAACAATAAGCTATTGGCCAATACGCTAGATATTTTGGCTAAGCAGTTTCGGTGATCCTTTGGCAATCCTCGAACAAAAAGGGGGAGTAATTGTGATGTGATGATAATGGTAGTAGCAACAATAACCACAAACTTAGGGTTCTAATTCTCGATAATTTTCTATGATAATTCTTTACCTCAATGTTCACTCAATCTAGTAATATTATAATCCTAACCTTGTATGTTTGGATCATGTTAACAAGCTTGTTCTTAATGCTTACCTTAATGAAGATGAGAGTGCTTGATTAAAGGGAATTACTTAGAAGAAGAGTATGTAATTGTGATGATTTTATTTTCCCTATATATGTTTTGTTCAAAAATTTCCAAAGAAGGAGATTGTTGACATATTTAGAGGCAAGTTTGCTTCTGTGGCTGAAACAGTGGCCACAATTTAAAGAATTGTTTCATTGCCTAACTTGCATGTTTTAAAGAGTTAACAGATTTTAGTACAAAAGCATTGTGCTATTTATTTTAAAGATATTTGGACATGTAAAGCTCATAACTTGAAGACCAATTGAGTTGAAATTGAAGACTTGAAGATTGGTTTCTTACAACCCAATGGAGATTACTTGTTGAATAACGAAAGTTACTTTCCATGTTTTAAAGGCATTGGATTAAATCAAAACTCATATGGAAGTAGTATCTTGTACTGATTTTTAGCCATCTTTATGGAGAAGTGATTATATTATAATTCTAATGTAAATAAAACTCAAGTAGTATATAAACTTAAGTTTTGCTTAGGTTAAAAGCACCTGAGAGTTTTGAGAGTTTGATAAAGCACAAATTTGTTCAAGTTAGGAAAGTTTGTGCGCAACATTATTTTTGTAAGCAATCAAGAGAGTCTCTCGAGTTGCAAAACTAAGCTTTCTAGGGGGAGGCTTAGTGGAAGAGTGATCTAGCCTTTGTATATGTAACGACTCGAATTTTACGGTTATCGAAAAAGTGTATTTTCGGGTCTCCATTTTTAAAAAATAGGTCCGAAAATATTTATTAGAAATATTTACGAAGTTAATTATGAGGTTAATTAGATTGTGGATAGATGAATTAAGGGTAATTAGGAAAAAAGACTAAATTGAATAAGGAGTAAAAGTTGAATTATAGATTAATAGAAAGTAAAAAGGACTAAAATGGGAAATATGCCATTTAGCATAAGTTGAGGCGGCATATGAAGTAAAAATCTAAGATTTTTATTAGAATTTTATATGTTTAAGGTTTTAAATCAATTTATAAATTATATTAATTATTATTATATTATGAAATAAGTTAAATAAAGACAAATGTATGGTAGTGATTTAATATAAGTACATTTGTGATATTTTATTTAATTAGTAAAAGATATTAATTAGATAAAATAATTAAATTGTGAGATTTTGTGTAAAGAATAAATTAGATAGTAACACTTGTAATAATGTGAATATATACATTTGTATTATATTTATTTATTTACTTAAAATTATGTAAAAGATAATTACTAATTAAATAATTATATTAGGAGATTTTTATTAGTAAATAAATTGAAAAGTATGACAATTGTATGGTATTGATATTGTACAAATGTATAAAAATATATGTGTACAATTGTAGTATTTATACTTGTTATTAAAATAAATTATAATTTATATTAATTATATTATGAGATTTTTATAGGATGAATAAATAAAAATGTGACAAATGTATGATGATGGAATAGTACATGTGTAAAACATATATATAAATACAATTGTAACAAAATAAAATATTTTTTATAATTTAAGTAAAAGATATTTATAAATTAAATATTATTATATTATATTTCTAATATATATATATGAAATAAAGTAAAATAAAATGAAACAAAACAAAGAAAGAAAGAAACAGAATAGGTTGAAACGAACAGGGAGAAAAGAAGAAAAAAAAAGAAAAGGGAGAAATAGGGATTTTAAAACTTGAAACTTAAGTAGGTTAGATATGAAAGTGATTAACGACTCAGCATCCAAGCCGATCCTGAACTCAAAGTGGTAAAGTACTTTCCTTTGAGAAATGGCGTGTACCTTTGATGTTAAAAGTGGTCATTTTGAGATATTATTGTAAATATTGCTACAAATAATTATGGTTGATTATATAACATGTTAAAAGTTTAGAAATTGAATTGGTTGTGGTTTATGATTTGCAAGGTTGGTAAACTTGAATTGTAAGACTCATTTTGAGTCCACACGGCCTGGCACACCGGCGTGTGTCTTGGCCGTGTGAAACTAATTTGTTCATAAGTTATAAGTCAGAGAGTTACACGGGTAAAGAACACGGGCGTGTCCCCTAGACCACACGGGCGTGTGGGTACTATTCAATAGGGAAATTTTGAAATTTTGAGAAAAATTCGTAGTGATTTTAAATTAGTCTAGAATTGATTTTACTGTTCATATTGGACTTCGAGGGCCCATTAAAGGGACGATATGTTAAATTTAGGATAAGTGTAAACAATTATTTTAATTAATGTCCGTAATTGAACTGTATTGACTGGTAATATCCCATAATCCTGTTCTGGGGACGGATAAGGGTTAGAGGGTGTTACAGTATAACAATGAGGCCGCTAAATTGGTGAGTGTTAGATCAGTGTTAGGACTTAAATGATTGGTTGTACTATGAGAAATATAGTAAATCATTGCTTTGGGCAACGCCCTGTAGACGTAGATTGAGGTCAATCTGCGTAAACAATCTTAGTGTTCTTTTTATTGTTTTCACACTTTTTGTTTCATGGTTGAAATTGTAGCCACAATTCCAAACACCATTTTACCCACAGTTTCTGTTTACCAAGCAAGTACCCCGTCATTTTTACATATACAAAATAAATTATATTATTATGGTGATACTCTTTTCTTTTTATCCTTTTATAAAATCAATTAAAAAACTCAAAAATAATGATATTTGAACCTATGACACCAACAACAATAAAACCTCCATTTTACCACTTAAATCAAAACTTTATTTTGATTTTGATATAATTTATCCTACTTCTACACTAAAATTTTTTTCACCCACATCGTTATATCACTACTAACTTTAAACCCCCAATTTGGTTGATGTTACGAGCTAACCTAGCACAAACTTGGTTGAAGAAATGCTTCCAATATATTATTATATACAAAATAAGTTATAACATTTTAAAGTACTAAAAAAATTGACAATACGAGTTGAAAAGTAATTAAAGTACATGTATTTAACAATTTAAATTTCTTTTTCTCATAATTTAAATTATTTTATTTTATTCTAATTCCGTGCATACTACATACATATATATATTATTATTATTATTAATTTTAAGCTATATATTTTATTATTTATTAGATATTATTTTTATGACATTCTAGATAGAAACTAAATATATTTAAAAAAAGGAGTAGAAAAGGACTGTTCAGCCTTGAGGGGGAATGGGCGAACAAGTTAAACAAGTGGTCAAAGACTCTAAAGCAAAGACAATAGAACATGACATGTGAATTTAATACTACCATATATTATTATACTTATAGGTTTAATGTTCTTTGTCTTTAGTTTACGGTGATTAAGGCCCACACTTGTCTCACATTCGGACATAACTATATGTTGCTTTCTAGTATCGCATTTCATTTAAATTTTAATAATAACAAATCCGGTTTCAATTATATCTATTTTTTTTTTACACAATTTTTAAAATTACTCATAACTTCTCATCAACCCATATATAAGAGGATAATACGTTTTAACACACTCAAATCTATATCTTCCGATATTAACACCAATATTTAAACCAAATGAATTAAAACTCAACACCAATATTCAAACCAAATGAATTAAGACTCAATTTAATTGATTTTTTTTATGTCTACGCTACTATTATATAAAGGAAAGCCTTCCTACATGATACACGTCCATTGTTTTTTTTTTATGTATTTTAGGATAATAGTTTTAGTACCTCTATTATATTCAAATTTGATATTTAATTTTTACATTTTAATTTTTGGCATAATTTGATATCTCAATTTTTATAATGTCATCGATTGGTCTAAATATTTCATCCTGATTAAAATGTTTATATGAATTTTAAAAGTGTTATCAATATTAAAATTTTCTATTAAATTGAGGTCCATTACATTAGATTGTTTTTTGTCACATGATTACAAATTGAATTCTTTTTAATTTCAAAATACCACACAAGTAAATTTAACAAAAAATATATAATGACATTAATAATTAGATCTAAAATTTTAAATTCGAAAATAGAAGAATTGAATTTATAAAAAAAACATATAAAGAGTAGATGAAAAATAAATTAAATCTACCTCATATCCAACCATTCAAAATTAGTAAAAGTTGACAATTGAGAAAAAAGCAATAGTTAGACCTTAGATCAACAATCAAACCGATTGAAATGAAAATTGACGGTGTAACCGATCCCACGACTCAGTTTTTAAAACCTTGGCTTAAATGCATAGCTAACAAGTTAGAAGAGGGTGACTTGGAACAGTAACATCCTTTAATCAAAAACAAATGAATAAGCAAAAGAGTATGGAGTTATGGGCCAGTCTTTGCCTCTCTAAAGTGTCCCACATTATATTAATAATTGTTTCAGATTCTTTGTCTCCCTTTTACCACAAGTTGTGCTAACGGGCAATGCATTTCTGGTTGTGATTTTAGTCCTTCTTTTGACTCAAATAGTTACTTAAAAATCCCTCACACTTTGCACCACTCTTCAAATCCATGCAAATTTCAATCAATCCCATCCATTCCCATTTTACCATCCAAGTTTTGTTCATTTTCTCCTAAACCGGAACTCGGTCCCAAATTACTCGATTTAATATCATCGTATTTATCGTGATTATAAACCTAAATTTTAAATCCGGGTTACTTTGAATAAGAGAAAGAAAGGAAAATCTTACACTGAAAATTGTGAAAGATTGATCTGATTGTGTGGGCAGAGGATGTTGAAAAACCCCTTTTTGCAGCTTTGTTTTTGGGGGGTCTTAAAGCACAAATGAAGTACCTTATATAAAGAAATAAGGCCAAATTGGATTTGAAAATTTACGGTGGTCCGTTTCAAATTCTATCTTAAACGGAACTTTGACCAGATTCCGTAAATTCCAAGACCAAAGAGAAAGAAAAGTAAGGGCAATTATTTTTCTTGGTTGGAAAAATCAGCACTCCATTAATTACACAATTTAAGGAGCCTTCAATTTCAAACACCCAATAAAATTCAATTAGTCCTCTCTTTTCAACAAAGTTTGCAATTTTCCCATGTTTGATTCCACCCATAAATAAGATAATAATATATTTTAGTATGCTTAAATTCACTTCTTCTCGGTCGAGCTAGACTTAATTGACAGTTTCTTAAATTTTAAAATGCTTTGATTAAATTCTTGAATCGCATATCAATCAACTTAAAACGCCCGTAAATTTAAGGTATAAAGGATGCAATTAACCCTTAAGAAAAGGGAAAGGCAGTGAATAAGCTGGGAAATGGCACTGTGGCATAGATAAAGACATAATATTCTTTTCTTCACTTAAAAATGGTTAGGGGTGAAAGTCTTTTAGACTCATCATTCCTATCATCTTTTATGGTTCCATAAATGAATGAAAGAAACCTCCATTATCTCCCTCTTCATCTCTTTGCCTTTGTCCCTACTCGCCGACCCTTAAACCCCCCATTTGTGTCTGCAAAATCTCACTTATTGTTTTGCTTACATATACAAATCGTTTGTTAGATCCATAGACGACAGATAGAGAAAAAAGGGTTTAAAAATGGATAAAAGCTGTCAATCTTCTGGTGAATCCTCCATTACTAGCAATAGCTCCACTGCTAACAATAGAGATCATTACCTTAAACACCTTAACAAGCTTTCCCATAAGATTTCTAAACCCTCTTCTTCCACCACCGCCGCCGCAGTCGCTGCCTCCGCCGCTGGTCCACTCATCAGGAAGTCTTCTTTTGAACTGACCCAGAATCTTACACAGGCTCAGCTTCCGCCTCCGCCACCGCCGCCTCCGAATCCTAACCAAAGTGGTCTCCAGGCTCAACAACACCAGCCACCTGTTTACAACATCAACAAAAACGACTTCAGGGATGTGGTGCAGAAACTTACCGGTTCACCGGCTCACGAACGCTTTTCTACTCCGCAGCCAATCCACCAGCCCAAACCACAAAGCTCTCGGCTTCAAAGGATCCGACCTCCTCCTTTGCCGCATGTTAGTAATCGTCCTTCTCCCATGATGAATATGAACCCTTCCAGTTGCTCTCAATCTAACCCTCCCGTCGGTGGCCCTACTGTTAATAGCTTCATGAATCAAAGGCCACCTGCTACCGCCCCTCTTTCACCACTCCCACCACTCCCGACTGTACTCGCGGCGGCGGAATCCCCTGTCTCTGCCTATATGCGTTGCCTACAAAACTCCTTATCCACCTCTGTTGATCCTAACCCAAAACAATTCACTGGGTTCCCACCATTAGCCCCACTCGTTTCACCCCGTTGGAACAACTTGACCGCCCCACAACAACAACAACAACCTCCGCCGCCGCCATCGCAACAACAGCCACAGGTATCATCACCACTACCATTCGGCTGCTTGAATTCCCCACGGTCACCCTATGCTTTACTTTCCCCAAGCTTGCTATTTTCTCCAAATTCGGGTCAACTAGGATTCCCTCTTTCACCAACAGTGCCCATCCCAAAATGGCGAAGTCTTTAATAAATTGGTAAGTTCTTCAAAAGAAAAAAATTATATATATAAGGTTTTAGGCTTTTTGTACATGGTTAGGGTTGATGGATAATTTTATTCAATTACCAGTGGTTGGATAAAGAAACAAAAAAAAATCTCACCCTGGTCAGTTAGAATTAGAAGCTTGTTTCTGGGTTCTTTTTTTTTTTTTCCCCTTTAATCTTTGTCATGTAAAACAGATACTTTAAAACTATGTTCATCTGCCTATATTTGGTGCTGTTTATGCTTTTTTTCTGCTAATCTTCTTTTAGCCCATAGTGGAATAGTATATGAAGTATACAATCCTGTTGGGTAATAATTGGATTAGCTCCTTGTTCCTGTTTTAGTCATCCTATGTGGATTTATCCATAGATTTGAAGTAATTTATATAACTTTTGCTTAGGAGTTGTAAGGATAGGAAAATTGGATACGGATATGTGCTTGAGTATGAGTATTGTATAGAAGCTATATATTTAAAATTAAAGTTAATCATTTTTGCCCGAACTCGGTGTCGGATTGCATTTTGCTATTCTACTAAAGAAAGGGCAAATTAGTTCTTGAGTATTAGATCAAAACTTTATCTAATTCTATGGTTAAAAATAAGAAATTTTTACATTATTACGAGGTACACATGACATGTCACGTGTTATTGAAACATCTACTATAGATACGAAAAACATGACTAGACTACTAGTAGTGCATATCAATGGTATCAAGTTAACTAGGTTTTGGTTTAATGGCAAAGAAAAGACTTTGGGAATTTTAAGGGCTCAATTTTAAATCCAATCATGTGTGAGTTTGATCGAGATTTCTTTTATAGGTGAGTTTAGATGGGAGGTATGTTTATTTGCGATCAGTGTAAAAATAACTGTGATGGTAAGATTAGAAACTATAGTGATATTGTAGCTTGAGACAAAAAGTAAACTGAATACACTGTACCGTATCCAATCGTTCATCTAAACTTACCTTTAATTTTCTGTTTAATGCTTATAATAATTGATTTTGAGTATGCTGTTGATGTAGTTGTAAGTTGGTTTCTAGGTTTACATATTAGTGATTGCATGTATATGATTTGGAATCTTTATAGAAGTTGTATTTCATTTAATCAAATTGGCAGGGAAAGAAAAGAAGCTGATTTAACTTTTGACTGTGTTTCTCTAATAATATATATTTATCACATAGTGGAGAGGGAAAGGAAGCTAAAAGTCACTAAAGTTGTTGACTTTGAATATGAATGCTATTGGGTTTGGAAAGCAAATGGTGTTTCCTGTGAGGATGAAGACTTTTCTTGAAGTTGAGGCAAAATGTCTAATTTTAGTGCTTGGAAAAGCTTTTTAAAAAACTTAGTTGGTAGAAAAAGGTTGAATTATGCTATAATTTTTGTAGTTTTCCTAAATTTAAATTTTTAGTTAATATATTTTATTTTCAAGAATTTAATTTATTTATTTATTATTTTTAATAATTAAATTTAATTGATAATATATTTATTTTTAAAATGATATTATGAAAAAGAATTTGATATTGTAATAAATTTGAATTTAATAAAAAATTTAACAGTATTAACAATTGAGTTTGTATTTTTATATTTAAAAGTTTTTAGGATTAAATTTTAAAAACATTATTTAGAGCATATTTTATATTATAATTAAGAAGTGCAGTGAAAATTTATGGGAAGAGCTTTCATATTGTATGGAAAATAACCACTTATTTCACTTGGGTAAAATGGCATAATTACTTTTATTTTCAATATTTTATATTTAATTGTTTTAATTAAAAATAATAATAATATGTTGATTGTGTCTTAGTTTGATTGGCACAGTCATTGTTATCAATACAAGAAGACGTGTATTTAAGTACATTGAAATATATTATCTTTTAATTTATAAAAATAACAATAAAATAATTAGTTATAAAATGTTTTGTTTATTACTAAATTAAATTATAAATCATATTATATTATAATATAATATTTGTGAAATATAACATGTTGGATTACTATTTAAAAGTTTTTGCAGAATTAGTCATTTAGGACTAAATTCGAAATATGTCTAGACTTGTATCATAATAAATATTTAGAAAGCCCACAAATGATATGCTCAGATAAATTTATATCAAGTCTACATATAATAATGGGACATGAATCACATTAAATATAGATTAAGAATTCGCATTTGATTTTACACAAAGTGATATTTGAACTTGAGATCTTAGAGTTCACAAGATCGTAGCCTTGCAATTAAGCTTACATATGATAGGATATAAACCAAAAATAATTGTAGATTGAGAACTTAGACATGATATATACAAAGTGAAACTCGAACTTGAGATCTTAAAGTGCCCAAGACCTTCACCTTGCAATTAAACTAAGTTGCAAAGTATTGTTAGTCGGGAGCCAGTGGACTCCCCAACAAATCAATGTTGCCTGTATAAGGGTTTTATCTCTCAATTTTAATGAGAATTTGAAAGGTAGACTATGCAGATACGTATAATCACTTATTAAAAAATCTCAATATACTCTTTAACGTACTCTTTTTGAGATTTATACTTGTGTAATATAGCTATAACTAAGAAGTGGGGTGAAAATTTAAGGGAAGAGTATTCAAATGTCCCCAAGGTTGAAAAAAAAAATTCCCCTTGCTCATTAGGTTTGGAAAATAACTACTTATTCTATGAAACTTTCCTGTGGCACTTACTTTATTAAGGTTTGGTGAATTATTTTACCTTTTATTAGGTTTTTTTTTTTTACCTTTTATTAGTTAATTATTAGGGTGTTTTGGGAATAATATGGAACATAATATTTATCAAAAAGAATTTAATTATTAGAATAATATAAGTTATATATAGAAACCTCAAATCGACATGGCAACTGATGATTTCGGATGACTATGAGGCAATGATATATCATAAAGAGATACAAAATCTATGTAATCCCAAGCTGACATGTCGATTTGGATTCCCAATGGCTTGTCATATGGAATTTTGGAATGTTTTTATATTTTTAATTTTAAAGATTTTATTTTTATAATTTTATTTTTAAAAATATGAATTTTTATATATTTTAAAAATTATAATTTTAAATTTTATGTTTTTATTTAAAATATGAAAAATTATTTTTAAAATTATTAAAATTATTTATGTATTTTAAAATGTAAACATCATTATGGGCCGATTATCAATTATTAAATTATTGAATGTTTGATTTTTGATTCAACCCATGAATTATAAACTATACATAAAAGTCCTAGAAACCACATTTAATGTGAACAAGAATTACAAAATAGCCAAAGAGAAAATTATATTAAAACCAACATGAAAGTTGGTCGCAGATGAACAAACCAGAAATATATTGTAAAATATTGAAAAAAATTACATAAAAGAAGAAATATATTATATTATATTTAAAATTTATTCCTTTTATTTATATTTTATTGATTTTAAAATTTATGTTTAACTGTTAATTAGGATAATTTTTTAAATTTATTGGTTTGACATTTAAAATAAATTTATTAACACGAAATAGATTTTATGATAAACTTAAATTTAACATTAGAGTAATATTTTTAAATGAAGTAAATAAAATAATCTAATATAATTATTACATTCAGATAATTTTATCGTAAAACTAAAACATTAAAATATTTTTATTGAGGAAATGCTGAAGAGAGGTTAAAGTTAGCAGAGTGAAATTGATGAATTCTGTTAAAGTGGTCCTTGTGTTGGTCTTCGGTCTTCTCTATGCTTTCACACTTCTCTTTCGGGTAAGAGAATTTTTAGGTAAAAACAATAATGATGGTGTTTAATGCAAATATTGTTGTTATTTTAAGGGTAAAATATGCTATAACTCCATAAGGGATGAAGCTAGAATAGAAAATTATTTTAGAGGTCAAAGATAAATCATAAATTATTAGAGGGTCGAAGTGTAATTTTATCATTATATTAATATATAATTTCATAAAAATCTAAAGGACTAAAGCAAATTTACCATTTGGGGAGGGAGGCAAGGCCATTACCTACCTCTTTGTTTTTGGTCCCTAAAGTCCATGTACTCTTCACAAATTTAGAGTTTAGTCCATATATTTTTATTTTTTGGAATTTAATCTTTTTACTTTTTAGATTTTAAATTTCAAATTCAACTACTAATAACACTCTTAAAACTATTTTGTCAAATTTATGTTCATTATCATATTGTTTTATAGTTGCATGGTTATCAAGTGAGTTTTTTTTAATTTCAAAATATTATATTAACAAATTTAAAAAAATAACTATGTTAACAACTGGACTTGAATTTTAAAATCTGAAAATTAGAAAAACTAAACTCCTAAAAATAATAATAAAGAGAGTTATGGCATATTTTAATCTTATTATAAATAAGATATTTAACTAAATTTAAAGAATGTGATTAGTTTTTTGAAGGCTAGACTACTAAAAAAGCCCCTTGAAAATAATTCGAAAATCAAACGGGCCCATGGTTAAAAAGTGTAATCAATTGGACCCTTTGCATTGTCATTTCTGTTAAAACTCTTGACGGACTGTTAAGTGTTGATATAGCAAGTGACTTGGCAGGTGAAATGAAAATTTTAATGACATAGCAGTTGACACGGCGGCTAACGTGGAAAAGCGCTAGCGTGAAGGGATTAATTAGTTTTTTTATTATTTTACAAATACTTAATTAATTTTTAAGGACTATATAAAAGTTCTTAAGAAATTATAGAAAATTAACTAAAATGAAAAACGAAAATATTAAATTTATTATAAACTTTTAGCTAAAAGTTATTAAAACAATATAAAACTTTTGAAAATTATAGAAAATCTACCAAAATTATTAAATATCATAAAAATTTTAAAATTATAAAACTATTTAGTTTTATAAAATATTATCAATATGTTATGAAATAATGAAAATATTAAATAAATATTATAAAAATTAGAAATGATAAAAAGTATATAAAAACAATAGAAATTAATAAAACTTATTGAAAGTATAAAAATTGTAAATATATATATAAGAAAATTATAGATTTTTTAAAAAATTGAAGGTTTGGATTAGATTTTAATGGGGAGCTTGTAGTGTGAGGGTAACAGACTTGGATGAGATGGCAAGTAAAGGTTCGAAAAAATAATAGATTTAGTATTTTGTGGTTTTAAGGCGGGTGATGAGTAATGGTTTTGGTTGAAAGATGATCAATGTGCGTTAATAAGGATAGTTTACAGTATGATGTAGGACATCATGTGTGGAAAAGCAAAAAAATTAGTAATTTTTATTAAAAAATTTTAAAAATTATTAAATGTTATAAAAATTTAAATTTACTAATTTTTATTATTTTTATAAATTTTGAAAAAAATTATATAATCCTTAAAAATCAACTAAGCCCTTTTAAAATAATTAAAAAATAAATTAAGCCCTCTTAAACTAATAAAAAAAATCAATTAAGCCCTCTACATCAACATTTTTCCACATCAGTCGACACATCATCAAAATTTTCTTGTCAATCGTCATGTTACCCACCACGCCAACACTTAACGGTTTGTTAGGAATTTTAACAGTCTGTCGAAAAGCCTACTTGATTATTATTTTTGAATTAAGGGCCCAATTGATTACACTTTTCAATTACTAAGGATTAAGTTGCATTATATATTGGAATTGTAATATAAGAAGATAATTTATATTAGTAGGTAAGTTAAATTATCTTTAGATCATAAGATCGGATTAAGCAAATGACTCATGTTAGAACTATTATGTCGTCTATAAATTCAATTGGAAAAATAATTTATGTTGATTATCGAAGCTCGATTGACTTTTAGAAATAGAGACATAAATGTGATTATCTAAATTAACAATACATTGAACAGGACTTAAGATGAATAAGTCTTATATTTGTCAATCGATTAATTCACTTGTGACATTCATATTGTGACTTATCTAAATCCTTAGTAATTGAATGCCCATATGTGTATGACTCATATAGTTTAATATATAGAAAGTTTATGCTCTCAAGGTAGTGGGTCAAAAGTTGATATTTTGAGTACATGTCTTATGCATGATATGACTTCAATAACAATAATGGGATCATAGCCTGATAATAAGATTAAAATGTATCTTCTCATTAGAATTATATGGATTATGAAAGATACGATAATGACTATGAGATAAAAAGAGGGATCAAATTAAATGAACGGATTTAACTTTAAGGAATCATAAATATCCTATGAAGATAACACATATTACAAGCCCATTGGACTAAAGCTTGATATAAGTAACTTCTATAATAGTATATAATGGGAAGTTCACTACCACACTTGTGGATTGACTCCATTAAATATCCTTGCTATTAAAAGCTAAAACTTAATTACAAATTATTTTTTTCCTAATTAAATATGTTTGTTCAATCACTCTGCTAACTCATTATACCAATGAACGGATTGCATGAAAGAACTTTTGAGTGAATTGTCAAAAGGATGAATGAGAAATAAATGGCATGGATTACTATCTGCAATAATTATAATTTTTTCAAGGCAAGCAATAGATGAGTTGAAATTAATTTAATTTATTTGAATTATTTATTTAATTTCTTAGATTATTCATTAGAATTGACTTTTCCTTATTATCTTTTTGGTACACATATGTTTTTTATATTCTATGTTCGAGGTTCGTGATTACCTCTTATATAACATTATCTCTAAGGTTTAAAACAATGTTCTCCTTTTAAGAGTGCAATGTACTTTATCATTACACCCAACACTTATTGGAGGCTGTTCCTTATTATTATTCTCTCTATAACAGTTTTGTAAACACAATTAGATTCATTATAGCCTTAAAGAAGCAAGTGGTTAATACTCTATGTCGGCACCTTAAGATCCAATGTTCCGAGTCCTAATTTTAACATCCTCCTCTTCCTTCTCTTACTCTCTTTCACTCATCCTCCTCCCCTTCCCCTTGCTTTTGCTCTTCTTTCTCCTCTCTTCCTCTTCCAGTTTCTTCTTTAAAATCTTTGTTTTCCTTCTTTGTCCCCCTCTTCCTCTGTTGCCAACGATGAGATTATCGACAGTCCCCTGATGGCGTCTCTTCCTGGCAACGATCCTTCATTTCCCTCCCCTTCCCCATTTCACCGCTTCTCGTTTGTTTATTACCTTGGTCTCTGCGTTGGCCTTTTTGACCTCTTTGCTGGTGGCTTTGTTGGTCAGTTTTTGGTTGTGGATGAGGTGAGAATGCGAGGCTCAAAGCTCTTCGGCCTCTCCCCCTCTTGGCCTTTCCGTTTTATATTTGTTCCATTTTTTGACATAATAATATGTTGGCCTCAGTCTAGTTGTCATTAGCATCATCCTTGGCCACCCCAATGCCATGGTGGTTGTCTTCCTTCAGTGCGAGTGTCATGGCCATTGTTTACGCGTTGTGACGATGGTGCAGTATGTCCTTGTATGGGATTGCCTGATTTAATTTGAGCCGTTCACACTTATAGCATCAAGTTAATAGAGACGTGTTCATTGCAACGGGCATTGACGGAGCTTTAGGCATTATGTTGGACCGGTGAGTGTTTCCACCATCACTTCCTCTTTATCAGATTCAAGCAGAATTGCTCCTTTTCTTTCTAGCCTATTGGGCTTTGTCTTGTAAACCTGTTTCTATGAATGAAACTTCTATTGACCAAGAACTTATTAAGCTGACAAAATGCAACAACAATGCGTTATAAACATTCAAATGGAAATTGAAGTGTGTATTGATTGATTAATAGTTACAAATATCTTCCTTTTTAATACGCTAAAGAGATGATACGAACATTCAACTTGGAAAACTCGTTGTCGAAGCTAATACCACATCACGTTGCTTTCTCTTCTTCCTCAGCCTATAATTTGAGTTTGCTCAGTTCAATCTTTTTGACTGGATATGTGTATGCCTCATAATTGATTTGCTGCCCCAAGCAACTTAGCTTCGTGAGTGTGGTTATCAGATCAACCTGGAACAGGAGAATCATAGTCTCGAGTTTAAACCAAGACCCAGGTTTAATGTTCAGCAGGAAGTAATTACGATTTCTTATATCAAACTTGGCAACCATGCAAGGACTAAGCTCTTGCTACATTGAAATACAAAAGGAGAAATAATGACCGAACCTCATAATCTGTCTGGGACACTGTTTCTCGGCTCCGTTGGTATTTTTGAACCCAAGGAGTAACTTCTGGATCATTGACCAATAAAGCCTCTGTAGCACTTTGTTCCGGACCCAAGAATGCAGACATCACGGCAAGCTGATCAACCAAGAAGGGAAAATAAAGACTCTGACTAGGGTGCATGCATGATTGTGACCGGAAAACACAAATGAGGAACTACCTGACGGGGACCAAAGCCAATTTCTTTGAACTTATCTTTCATTTCCTTCACACTTGCTTTCTCCCAAATAGGCACTCTTCCCTCTGGGTCTGGCTCTTCAGCATCACTTCGTCCGAACTGCCTATCGAACAAGCCCCACTATAGGCACAATATAACAGTAACAGTATCAATAATAGTGAAGTACCAACTTCAATCACATTTACAGTATTTAAGACTACAAACTTGAGGAGGAAACACCGGTAACGGATTAGATGCAAGCTGATAGAATTTTGGCTTAAAGAAATGTATAAGCTAATAGAAAAGAAAATACCTGCCCACTCGAACCATATGCTGCATATAGTGTACGTCCCTTATCTTCATTCCCACCACATTTGCGAATAGCAGCTGCCAGAAAAGTAGACTTGACAGCAGCTTGAGCTGTTAAGAAATAAAATGCCGTGTCGGTGAGTACTAATTATCTGCTTCTTGTACAATTGTAAACTCATTGCTAGATAGCTACAACAAAACTGGAAATATCAAACATTTACAACATATCACCTGCATATTGGATGAGATCCGCATACGAGATAGGTCCTCCCTTGGAATAAGAATCAATTTCCTTCTTAGCTTCATCTAACAAACTCATAGCAGCAGCAAGCCCTTTATTTTCAGGTCGGCTTAACTCTGAGCTTTAAGCAAGAAAAAAGATAAGAAACAAAAGAAATTAAAACACGAATGAGATGCTAAAGCAAGCGATTCTTCCAAGTCACACTTAAGGAAGGTTTATTAGCAAAACATTTTCGTTGGCAATACATTAGATAAGTCAAGGAAATCCCTTTATCATCTACATATTAAAAGATAGAAACAGCTCAATAGTAAAACAATATCGACCTTAGTTTCAGTACAATAAACGGCTACCTTAAGAACAGCACACATCACTTGCCTTCAAGTGAGAAACTTCATTTGTAGGTTGTTTGCATAATTAACCCCTCTAGTTTTATTTTAGACATCTATAATGGAGAACAAATTGGCATATATCACATAGTTCCTAAGCACAAACTTATATTCAGCGTGTAAAAACATGAGATACCTAAAATGAATTGATCCATTCGAGCCACCAGATTTTGTAGCCTACAAACTTAAGCAGCAGAAGTTACTATATTTTTATTTCATTTCATATATAGCGAAGTAAAGAAGATACATAATATAAAATTCCCAAAACCTTTTAACAAAAATCATTTATCTGACCTTGTCATAAGTCATAGCATCATTCAATGCCAAAGTTAGCATGGATGGGATAAGATCTGGGTTTCCCTGAAATTAATGATTGAAAGATAACATTAACAAAAGGTTTAATACATGTTTATTGGCCACTGTACTATAGTGAAATTTTCACTTCAACCCTTTTACTATTTCTTTGGTCACTTTGCCCTATCTACTTTCATTCCATCCATCATGTTAGCCCCTTGACCATTTTCATTTTAAAAAAATCCCACGTGTTTGCAAATTCGCCCCTTGACAATAGGCTTGATACTTGTTTTGGCCCATGTACTGCGATGAAATTCTCACTTTGGCCCTGTACTATAGTGAAATTCTCACTTTAGCCCTTTTACCATTGTCCAAGTGTTTGCATTTGATTGGCTTAAACAGCCACACCATATTTTATTTTAACCAAAATAGTCAAGGGGCACAGAATAGAAGTAGGGGCAGAGTGATAAAAAAATAGTAAAAGGACCAAAATAAGAATTTCACTATAGTACAGGGGGCACAATAGGTGTTAAGCCTTAACAAAATGACCATTACGAGCACAACAAATTCAATGCTAAACCGTAAATTATGTCAACGGACACTAATGCTATTCTTCACTTTCGAGGCTCTAAACAGGATATGTAAGCATACCTTCATAGCTTTAGCCAAGGTTTCCTTAATACTTGCTGCAGAAGAAAAATGTTGGAATACAATTTAGCATAATAGTTGCATCATAGTCAATTTAGAGGTGAAACTATACTAGTATGTAAAGAGTTACTTACAGAGAAACTCGGACCGTTGTCTTCGTTGTATCAAATCAGCAGCACTTGCCATTTCAACCCATGATCCTGAACTTGCAAGTAATTCCTAAAAGAAAGATCAAAACTGGCAAAAACTTATCACCACATTATATTCTAATTCAAGGGGAAGTACATGTTCATGATTCACACTATGGCACACTATATCCACCTATGTAAAGCTTAAATAGTTTAAAAAGGTAAATTAAAAACACACATATATCAAATGTAAATTACATAATATCATCTTCTTCCAGCTTACCATGCCAACGGATGCTCCAATGCACTTAAGAACATCTCTACGATGAAAACCATATTCACCACAAATATCAACAGATTGGGTATTATTATTACTACAACGAATAGCAACCTGAAAATTTCAGTGCATGAAATAATGAGTTGCAGGCAGTCACTGGGTCAAACACTAAAAATTCAAACAACCCAGATCATTAGTAAGCATTTCAAAGGGAATGTAATTCAAAGAAAAGAACTTACAGGACGAGTGAGGTATCTAGTAGCAGCAATAGAGGGAGACTTGAGGGAGGGGTCAGATACAGGGACGAGAGAAACTAAAGAAGGTGTGGTTGAAAGGAAAGACACCCTCATTGCCTCCATCTTCCCTAATTGCTAAACCAATTTCCTTGTAACAGAGTTTTGTTTGGCAGAAGCAAGAGAGAGCAGATATGTGAAAGGGACAAGGGTGGTGGTGGTGGGGGTGAGAGTAGCGAGTACGTGTGGAGTATGCAATAGAATCGATGATTTTGTATCATCCTTATCTCTATCTATTTATCTATCATAATCTTGATTCTTTTGTTTGTGTGTTTCGACTATGGGATAGTTTAATGGACCCAAATTAGTGGTATTTGTTAAGCCATTGAAATTAGAAACGAACCTGCTGCCGCCATGGGCTTCCTTTTTCCTATATTTGGGTCAGAGAACAGAAAACAACCTAAGCAAACAAGAGAGCTTTGGATTAGATTGTAATACCCTTGGTCTAGGGCCTGGGAAGGGATCACCTTAAAAAAAAAAATCCGAAACCGACAAGTTCCGATTCAATCCGATCTGATAAGATTTGATTTTCTTTTTTGAAATCAGGTTTGAGATATTTCAGGTCGGTTTAGTTTTTAAAAATAATTGGGTTTAGGATAAATCTATCTTTGTCTCAAGACATTTATGAAATTACCTATTATCATATTTATTATTTAGATTTAACCCTTAAATTTTAATTTTAGAACTTTCCCAGGACACACTCATAATGTGGATGAAAACATTATCTAACAAATATTATAAAAATAAAAGTCGAATGTGACTTTAATTGAAATGATAAAATTAATATAAAGAAGATGAAGATGTTTCTAAGTTCAAATCTCATCATCCATATGTATTCTTTTAAATTTATTAAAATATAAAAAGATAGAAAGAAGCTCAAAATAATATTTCTTTTTTTTTTAAAAATAACCTACCTAATCATTATGTGATATTAATTGAATGAAAGCCTTGATAATTATTTATGTGTGCAAATAAGCAAATCTTCGTGATGTCATCAAATAATTGAAAAACTTGAGTCAAGTTAAGGTTGGGTTCTCTGTAAAATTTCAAGGGCTGGTTCGGGGCAAGTCCTTTTATGTCAAGAGTCGAGTAAGAATTGAGACGCAATGGTAAGACTTCGTGGAGCAAAAATCCGACCTGCCCCACCCCACCCTACCCTATTGCCATCACTAGGGGCAGGCGGCCAGCTAAGTTCTGTTGTCATTGGTATCATTCCATTCGTCACTTGAAGTAAACGACAAGAAAGAATCACATTAGACATGCAAGAAAAGCAATGGAGATAATTGAAAATTAATAGATGGAAAGAGTTCACATTAATTATTATTTCTTTAAGCAGTAGTACAAATATCATGTGCACAAATTATGAAATGCCCCCTATGGCACTGCAGAATCCTAGCCAAAGTAATTAAACATCACTAGAGCATGTGAATTTCCTTCCCCTCATTTTAGCCTTTAGCGAAAATACCCTGTCGAATCGGAATCAATTTCCTAAAACTCAACAATATATACACTTCCGCGTCCCCCATTCTTGCAGTGGAAACCCCCCAGCCATGAATATATCGGATTCATCGATGACGATAAACATTACTGTAAGCCAGGTGCCACTACACAACGAGATTGGGGATCTTCGACAAAAATGCATTTGTTCGTGATGTATCTCATCTATCATCTCATACTGGCAGTAGATGCATTTACATTCCCAGATACCCTCTTGCACAAGCAGTCGGGTAACGGATTTACATAAAATGCTTCTTCTGAACGAAACCTGTCCATGCCCTTAGTTCCTGATACAGGACCTCTTCTCCTCCTCGGTGATCCTTGCCTGTAGCACACAATCCATGAAACAAACGATAACTTGAAAGGGAACTATTTTCTGTTGTACATGCAGGAATGATAAAAACGAAGTCACTCTCTAAGCAACATCTAATTAATTTTCGGACAAGCAACATACAGTTTTTTGTGTATTTCACTGATTCGATTGGAAACTTTTCTGCCTTCCATCAATAACCCCTTTTCAATTTTGTCAAATAGGCGGACTAGTGCTTTCCTGGAGAGAGTAAAGGAACTTCAGTAAACCACAAAAAATTAGGATATAAATCATACATATATATGAGTTAAAATAAGACGAGTTCCAGAAAATAATTTGACTCACCTGTCAGGAGAAATAGTTTTCCTATGTCCCAGAAATCGACGGTGCCCTTCAACTGCTCTTGCCATGTTTCCAGAGTATGATGGAATGAAGACATCACTTTCCACAGATACAATGTAATCGAGTGCAGCCATTTGAGATGCATGGTTGGTGAATGGTTCAAGCTCCTCAACAGAAGCCAATTTTTCCTTCAAAATACCAAAAGATACAAGACAACATTACAACTCCATGTTAGTCCTTATTCACTAACTAGATAAAAGAACCAGTATAAACAACATTAAAAATCAGTCTCACTATAATAATATTTGATTAATAAACTTCACAATCTCCGTGAACATTAAGTAGCAAATCTTTGATGTTATGTTTACTCCCTACTGACCCGAAAAGAAGTGATCCAAATAAAAACCAACAGCAGAGTTGGATTGTACAAATTAACACCAAGCAAAGAGAAATGACTTAATTCCTACCTTGCTCATTAAAATGGGATAGCGAGACCGTAGATCAGCCATATGAGTATCACCCCCATATATCTCTCCAGCAGCAATGTATATAGGGGTGTTTGATGGGTATCCCAGACCAGTTAGAAAAATCCCGACCTCTGTTGGGGTTAAGGGGCAATATCCTCTGGATCTCTGTTCCGTTGCATTAATGTCCTTGATTTTCCAGTAAGCAGTGTTTTCTCTGCACATTCAGAAAGAAAGTGGCAAAACGAAGAGTTGATCTCTAATCCAAACAGAGGACTAGCTAGTATTGTGTACAGTAAAAAACAATACTCTTCTCCTTCATCTTACAACTCTTTTTCAAACTTCCACTGTGCATATATAGAGAGGTAGCTAAGTGCTATACCTGATTGTCCTTAGCTCTTCAGCTTCAACATCAGATAAACCATGTGTGCAACCACTAAAAGCAAGCATGTCTTTTTCATATCGTAAATGTAACGCAATGAAAGGACCATATGCTCTCATTCGATCAACCAACAACTTCAATAGTCAACAACTTAATAAGTATGACAAATATAGGAACAAAAGAAAAGACTCCAAGAATTAGATTGATATTTAGGTAAAAGTAATTACTTTCCCCATTGCTTCAATTTTGGGGGAAAAACGAAGTGCTTCGTAGCAAGCACGACAACGAAGCTTTTGTATGTCAGGAGGCAGATGGTTGTTTGCTAGGCGAGAATCAGATTTAGCTGCTCGAATAAC
The DNA here is from genome assembly GCF_025698485.1 of Gossypium arboreum. Classification (NCBI taxonomy): domain Eukaryota; kingdom Viridiplantae; phylum Streptophyta; class Magnoliopsida; order Malvales; family Malvaceae; genus Gossypium; species Gossypium arboreum. Next base: position 139,000,866 of record NC_069075.1, read on the forward strand.
CTGGAAAAACAGGGAGAAATGAGCATAATCAGGAAGAATTAATATACCAGTTGGCATAATCAAAACAAAAGCTTCAACAAACAAACCTGAAATTCTTCCCACAGACTAGCTATTTCATCCCGGTAGTACTCCAAACCAGACCAGCTTCTAAAATGCATAACTACTTTTGTAGCAGAAGACAAATCCTTAGGAAGCTTTTTTATGACATTAACATCATTAGCCAGAGCATTAATAAAATGGTCCTCATCAAAAACATCAGAGAAATTGCTGCAAATCAACAAAGAAGAAAATGTATATCCATCACAACCAAAAGAAAAACCTCAGTCAGAAATAGAAAGTAGTGCTATTTTTGTAAAGATTATGACTTGAAGAAGAGAGGCTACCTTGTATCTTGCCAAAATGATCGTTTATCAAGCTCCGGAACCACAAGGGTGGCATTTATTATACGGGCTACAGCAACCATGTCACATATCTGTAATTCAAGAAAGAGACTCTGATCAGCTAAATAATTCAGAAAAACTGATATAATGGCTATAGTACCCTGGTTCCACTATTTTTATCAGCAAAATTTAACACAAGTAACAATTTAATCATTCAGTATCATACCATATACATAGGTATCCGAAACCATTGTGAGTTTTAGGAGAATTGGACAAATTTCAACAAACAAAAGAAGACAACTTCAAAATATCTTTATAGAAAGAGGAAACCAAGTAAGATCAAGCTTACGTTAAGAAGTATTGGAAAAGCATGCAAATATTGTAGTTCCACAACATTCATGGAAGACTATGTTTCTTCGAATCCAAGTTATGACAAGTCTCATTTTACCCAACCATATACACCAAAATATAGCAGATATAGACACCATGTATATATACACATACATATATATCATCAAACTAGAATTCAGCCATGAAAAGGAAAGAGATACAGACCCCAGCTCGCATTTGGTTGAGCCCACCATTTGTATGAACTAGAAGGTAGCCTCTTGACTCATCAGGGGCTGAGCAAACAAACCATAAATTAAAAATCAATAAACAGGTACTTAGTAGACACATCAAAAAAGAAATTCAAACCAACCCGTATAATTAGAACCGGGCTGCACACAAGGCACGAAATCGCGATTAGAAGGTTGCTTCCACAACTTCTCAAAATCCAGACTTCCATTGGCACCATTCAACTGTCAAATCTAAAGGAGTGAAAAAACATGAAAGATGCATGACTACTTTGCATCAATACTTTTACCTACTTGACTAGAACCACAATCCTCGCCCAACACCAACAAGGTACCAAACAAATTAAACGAACAGTAAGAAAATCAAAACACTCCCCGGAAAGGGATTAGGTATTTACTTTCCAATAAGTCAATAACCAGTCAACTATCTTTCAAATGGATTAAAGAAATCAAACAGGTCACAATGTCAATGAGATAGTCCAATGTATAGCAACAACTTTTTTCCTCTTTTTTTCTCAGCAACCAAACAGAAAATTATCCAATAAATGAAAAGAACACGAAAACCTTGTGAGACGAAAGAGGAGCTTTGGATAGATGAGGCGGAGCCTGCTCTTTCGATAAATGAGGCGGAGTTAGCTCCTGTGTCCACTTTTTCTCTGCACTTAATTTCTGGTAATTTAATTCATGCTGCTACAGAAATGGAGAAAAAAAACAAATTATATAAATATGCAAATCACGGAAAATATATATATATATATATAAGTTTCCACATTAGCATCATACATAAATTTTATTTTATGGAAGAAAGAACACTAAAGCTTGGAGAGGAAAATGAAAAAAAAAAAAAGGAAACCCTAAATCAAAGAAAGAGATAATACTTACTTGAGTGACGGTAGGGAGCTTGTAAGGATCAGTCAAGTCGGAGACTTTAGAAGAAGGAAACACGTGTACGCGAACAGAAAGCAATCCCATCAAAGCTATTACACATATAGCGCACGTTAGCAACTTCCTCAGCACCACCACCACCACCACCACTTTCCGCCTCCGCCACGGCCACTGCATCTTCTCTTTCTTTCTTTCTTCCCTCCTAAATAGAATAAATAAAACAAAATTACATAATAATAATAATAATAATAATAATAATAATAAAACCTTTCTTCTCTAAAACAAAGCAGGCGAGAAACAATGTGGAAGCACCGCCATTAAATGGAAAAGTTACAGAGAATCAAAAATCAAAACCTCAAACTCCCCGTTTTCGGCAGTTTTTCTGCAGTTTCTCTTTGGGTTTCCGCTAGTGAGAGAAAGCCAAAGCGGTCAGTTATGATTTTTTTTTTTTTTTGGCTTCTAATTTTGGATTTTAATTCTTGTTTATTTTGGTGTTGGTATAGCTCGGCTGAGATTTTGGTCGGTTTATAAATAAGATTATTTTAGGTGGTTGATTAGTGGAATAAACAATGGTAATAATTTAATTTCATAATTTTGGGATAATTTTTTACAAAAATAAAAAATTTTAAAAAGGGTCTAATTTGGTCCCAGTTCAGTAATTTTCACTTTGAAAATTTAATACTTCTACTTCTAATTTCAGTAATTTACCCTTTTATTTGTCTGATTTAAAAATATTGAATTTTAATTTTCAAATTAGATAAAAAGAGAAACTAAAATTCTGGGAAAAGACTAAATGTTGTCTAAAAATACAGGGACTGGGGACAAAATTAAACCTTTTGAAAAACCAAATGATGAAACTACAGTGGTCCACTAGTCAAAATATGTTTTTGTTGATGCTTACTGCTTACTCCACTACTAATATAAAAATAGTGAAATCCAATTATAAATCAACAATAAAATCTATGTTGTTTTACAAAATGTTGGATTCACATAATGTTATCAATTTTATCATATAATTAAATGAATTCTTTTAATATAATTAAATTTGTTTTTTGTCTTTTTATATAATAATTAAGTGTTAAAATTTATAATTTTTCAATTTGGTTTTTATATAATTTAAATAATTTATAAATACTACTAATATAATAATAATACTAATAATTTGGGTAAATTTCTAAAATAGTCATTCTTGTTTGCCTCATGTTATATTTTAGTTGTTGAGCCGTTAATTATCGTCAACGGTGTGACGGTAAGTCGGAGTAGCACGTTAAATCATCATTTCAAATGAAAATTTTAGGTTAAATTCTACAATTGGTCCCTATATTTTTTTCATTTTGAGCGATTTAATTTTTTTCTTTTATGTTCTTTTAACTTTTCTCTTGTTTTCCACTATTTTCTGCTTCTCTCTCTGTTTTCCTCCCTTCTTTATTTCTTTTAACGTAATTTTTCTATGTTTTCCATTTGTTAAAACTAGTCCACAAGCTCGTCTCACTCGAAAATTTTAAATTGTTCAAAAAATAAAAGTTTAGGGATTAGTTTTAACAAATGGAAAATATAGAAAATTTAAAAGAAATGGAGAAGGGAAGAAAATAATGGGAGAAGTAGAAGACAGTGGAAAAAAAAGGAAAGTTAAATGAATATAAAAGAAAAAAATTAAATTGCTTAAAACGAAAAAAATATGAAGATCGATTATATAAATTAACCTGCAATTTTTGTTTGAAATGATAATTTAACGTGTCACACCAGCTTACAGTTACACCATTAACATCAATTAACAACTTAGTGGCTAAAATGTTACAACGCGATAACTTAAGTGACTAAAACATAACATTTCAAACATAAATGACTAAAATGTAACTTAAAGTAAACAAAAAATACTATTTTGATAGTTTACCCTAATAATTAATAAGTAGAAGCAGTCAATCCTTCCTGCACTCGTATAGTATTTATTGATTTTGGAATTTTCCTTAAAATTAAAATTACAGTAATATTATTTATACCCATTTAACATTAATATTTTATTTTATTGATTTTAATTTAATTTCAGATATGGCGAAAGAATTTTAATTTTATTATTAATTTAGATTTTACTAATGATTGTCTTAATAATATTATTTAAATTATCACCTTCGACGTATTAAAATTTTACAATATTAGTTAAATTATTAATTATTAGACATTAGTTAAAAAATTCACAACTAATTAATTTTATAAAATATTAAAATTAAAAATTTAGATACGAGTTGTTTTAATCACATTGTTGTTAGGGTTTTAGCTTCTTATTATAATCCACAAAAAGAAAGGGTCGAGGATGATAAGATTCGAACATGTATTATTTAAATATCTTATCGAAGTTTTAATCATCGCTCTGAATATATATCCATAACTTTACTTACAGGGAAGAGATTTACTTTACACTAGTGTAAAAATTAAGTGAATTTTTATTTTCTGTACCTTTTTATACTATTAATATTTAGACTTAACATGCAGGTAAGTTTTTTAATTGATTTGATATTTTTATCATATCGGTCCAAAATATTATCTATATTAATATATATATTTACTGGTTAAGTTTTTTATATAAAACAAATAGTTAAAAAATTTAATTTATGCCAAACTTGACATACATGATCTACATGAATGGGGCATGAAATATGACAATTGAATTGTTAAAATATAATTATAAAAAAGCTATGGAATGGTGTAAAACCACTTAAATTTTATACCGGTGTAAGTAGATCCGTCCCTTTATTTATATTTATATCTATATTATATTTAAGTGTCGGACTACATTAGTGTTACGGGTAAATCAAAAATCAATTCAATGGGAAAGTAATTAAAATATTTTTGTCCTTTTTTATATATATAATTTAGAAAAATCAATTCAACCTCAAAAAATATAAAAATATATTTACGCATGATGAGACTATAGTTTCCAAAGCCTCGTTTGTTTTTATTTACATCAATTTTTTATAAATATAATTTTACATAATATTTCACCAACACGTTGTGTTAGAGGTGTTTCTATGTTGGGTTCAAGTATGATATTAATATTATTTATACTTATCCAAGCTCGACCCGAACATGAGTCTAGAATTTTGTCAAAACTTATCTATATTTGTAAATGGTTAACATAAATCCATTTTAGGCTTATCCATATTAATTTTAATTTTCATTGGAAAATATTTTATATTATTTTAATTCAAAATTTAATATTTTTCATTGTAAAACTTTTATATGTGGTCAACTTAACATGTTTTTAATGTTTACATTATAGTATTATATATTGTTATTGATCTAATTTTAGTGTTCTAAATCACATAATATATAAAACTAACATAACATAATATAATATATTGCAAATTTAGAAAACAGATTCAACATGAGCTTTGAACATTTGAGTCCGAGCTCAATTCATATTTTAAATGAGCCTTTTTTTTATCTAAACTCATTTTTGAGCCTAATAATCATATACAAATCTTAAGTTTAATCTCTAATTATTTAATTTATATTTATTTTATGTTAAAATATATATTTATATTTTATAAATTGTTTATTCTAAGTGTTATAAATATATTTGGATTAAAAATAGCAAGGAAAAGTAAAATGGTAAAAGTTAAAAAAAGTAAATTATCGCATATTATTTTGTTTGTATTGTTATTAGTTAACGAAAAGAAAGTTAAATAATTTTAGCGAATTCAGTTTTAGCTCAATTGGATGGGTTTTATTTTTAATGTAGGAGGACATAGGTTTGAGTGTGTTAAAACTCGTTATCCTCCTATTTATGGGTTAGGAAGAAATTTTAGTGATGAGAAAATTTTGATTCAATTCGAATAAATAAAAAGAAAATAGAATTTTGAGTTATCAAATCAAGTTATTTGAGTTTAAGTTCAAGTCTAGTTAAATTTTACAATTTGAATAACTTAAAAATTCAATAATGATTGATACTTGAACAAATTGGTCTCTCTCAACAAAAATTACAAAAAAATAAAATAGTTTTTAAAATTCAAAATGTTTATAAAAATTCTAAAATTTATATTTTTAAAATTATAAATTAAAAAATCAAAAGAATATATAAAGAAAGTTAAATTTTTAAAATTTTCTAAAATAATAATTTTAGGACATAAATAAGTTAATTAGTGATTCAAGTTTATTATACTAAAGTATGTATATATATATATATATATATATATTTATTTTGTTTTGAAAAAGTTTTAAATATATATAGTTTCAAATTTATGTGCTCTAACATAAAGTTAGTTATATTGTAACAAGATTTTAATTTGACATGTTTAATTTTTTAATTCAACTAGAACGATTTCAATCGATTCGATTCGACTCAAATTTCATTTCACTCGATTCGATTCGAAAAAATTTCAAATCGAGTTAAGATAATAAAACAAAACTCATCAACTCAAATTTTTTTTTCTATCAATTTGACTCAATCTAATTGAATGCTCACCCTTACTTATCTTTGATCCAAACATGAGCTTATATACTTAGCTTGCTTAGAATAACTCAAGAACTATTGTAACCCCTATTTTTTTTCCTAAATATAAGTGATACATTTTATTTTTAAATAATGTATTTAAAAGATTTATATATAGAAATTAACTTATCCTTCTTATTCTTTTTTTTAGAAAATGATGAGAATTTATTTTTAATAATTTTTTTATAAGTTTTGGTCATATTTGTTCTTTTTAACGCAATTCTTAAAATTATCCGTAATCTCTCCTCAACCCACAAATAGAAGGATAATGAGCTTTAGCGCACTCAAATCTATGTCTTCTTGCATTGATAACAACACCTATACCAATCGAGTTAAAATTCAATCGACACTTTGTTAGGATTTTAACCCGATTAAGTAACGAACAAGAAAATAGCAGAATAAATTGAGAAATTACACACAAATTTAACGTGGAAAAACCCCTCCAAAGAGGATAAAAAACCACGAGTAAATATAATTTTACTATAATGGCAAAAGAACGAAGAGTACAAAAGATGGAGATAAAAACTAAACCCCGAAAACCCCCAAAAAAAAACCCACAAAACGTAAACACAAAATTCTCTAAATGTGTTATGAGTTCTAATCTCTAATGGGTGTATTTTCTAAGGTTGTAAAAGAGCCTATTTATAGGCTAATTTCATAGATCAAATAATAATAAAATAATCTAAACTAATCAGTGTTTGATTGAAACAAGTAAACAGAGTTTAACTGAAAGACTATTTTTCAAATTTGACTGAAAATATGAGTCATATTTAACAAATCTCCACATTGACTTATATTTCCACAACGCCATCTTTACCAAAGCCCGCCACGAGCCTATCTTGAACTATGCAGGGAATTAACTGAGTCGAATTTGTACTTAGAAACTGAAAGACTTCTAGCCTTCGACTTGTATACTGCCAAATCAAAACTAACCCGGGTCTGATTTTTACGAACACAGTGCCCTAACTTTTCAAAACCTGCATCCAAAAGAGAACCTCTCTTCAACGAAACAGTCATACATTTTTCCCTCCTATGACCAAGTTGCCTCCGCTCCAAACAAGTTGACTTCAACTCCGTAACGGACGAGGGATGTTCGATTTCATCGGTCACCGATAACCTTCCGTAATATAAAGATCGCGGTTCTTTTACCTTTTAACAAAACGAGAGCTTCACGAGATACTTTAATACCGCTCGACTCGATGTTGATTTTGCATCATTTCAAGTCTAAAATACTTAAGGAGATGAGATTCTTTCGTAAATCAGGTACATACCTGACATCTGAGAGTATCCTAATCGTCCCATCGTGCATCTTAATTTTAACAGTACCAATACCAATTACCTTACTAGATGAATCGTTTCCCATGCGCACAACTCCACCTTCAATCGAACTGTATGTAGAGAACCATTCTCTATTGGGACATATGTGGAAAGAACATCCTGAATCTAGGATCCACTCGGACGTGAGCTTGGTGTTATCACTTGTTGGCACTAACAAGAAATCATCTCCATTTTCATCGGCCAAATTAGCACCAGCTACATCTTCCTCGTTACTCTCAGCAGCTTTTTATTTCGCAGTTTATAACAATCTGCTTTAACGTGACCTAACTTTTTACAATAGCGGCACCTTTTATCTCGTTTCTTTGATGCTACCAAAACTAAAGCTTGCCTATCTGTCTTGCTATCCAAATGAAGCTCATTGTCGAGTTTGTCTCTACTCAACAAATGACCCTTCACATCTTCGAACGAGAGTTTGTCTCTGCCATAAATCAGGATCTCCCTGAAAGACTTGTATGAAGGGGGTAAAGAGCACAACAATAGCATAGCATGATCTTCATCGTTAATATGAACCTCAACATTCTTTAAATCATTTAAAAGAGTAATGAATTGACTGATGTGATCTCTAAGAAGCTCACATTCGTTCATGCGAAACGTAAATAGATGTTGTTTCAACACTAAACGTTAGCCAGAGACTTAGTCGCATAAAGAGTTTCTAACATTTTCCACAACGCAGATGAGGTCTTCTCCATCAATACCTCCTGCAATACCGTATTCGTGAGGCACAACTGGATTGCAGATAAAGCCTTTTCATCAAGCTCTTCCCATTCTGTTTTATTTAGATTCTCAAGCTTTTTCCCGATAATAACTTTTTTCAAGCCCGATTGAACTAGAATTGCCATCATCCAAACTTGCCACAGATTGAAATTTGTCTCACCATCGAACTTATCAATTTCAAACCTTGTCGTTGTCATCTCTGAACTGGCTGATCTATGAAAATTGAACTAGCTCTGATACCACTTGTTAGGATTTTAACCCGATTAAGTAACGAACAAGAAAATAGCAGAATAAATTGAGAACTTAAACACACAAATTTAACGTAGAAAAACCCTTCCAAAGAGGATAAAAAATCACGGGTAAAGATAATTTTACTATAATGGCAAAAGAACGAAGAGTACAAAAGATGCAGATAAAAACTAAACCCCAAAAACCCAAAAAAAGAACCCGCAAAACGTAAACACAAAATTCTCTAAATGTGTTATGAGTTCTAATCTCTAATGGGTGTATTTTCTAAGGTTGTAAAAGAGCCTATTTATAGGCTAAATTCATAGATCAAATAATAATAAAATAATCTAAACTAATCGGTGTTTGATTGAAACAAGTAAATGAGTTTAACCGAAAGACTATTTTTAAATTTGATGAAAATAGAAGTCATATTTAACACACCTATATTAGAAAATTAGTCAAATAAAATAAACATAGAAACAATAATACATTGTTACTTTTTATCATAAAAATATATATATTAAACTAATAAGTGGTTAAGTGAAATAATAAGACACATAATACTTTTAAAAGGATAACGTAAATTTAAATATTAAAAATAATATTATTATAAAAAATAATTACGAATCCCGAATATATTTATATACAACAAACATGCATAACATAAGATATATATATATATATATTCAAAGTAATATAAAAGAAATAAAATTTCCCCAATGAGGGGAGGATAACATTAAATTGTGTGTGCTGTAAATCGAGGACGGGGAATGGACGGTGTGGATCTCAAGAAGACTTGCATTGATTGAAATTATAAGGAGCCCATGTGCCTCTAAATTTAAAGCTTTGTATAATTATAAAGCAGGACAAGTTTTTTCTTTTTTCTTTTAGTATAAACTTCACTGCTCCAATTGATTGAAGATATTTTTTTAAAAAAAGTTGTGGGCTAGAAGAAATGAATCAGATCAGATCTAAGTAGGGCAAAATCTGCTTTAAAATGAAAAATCTTCTTTTAAAATTTTTTAAATTTAAAAATAATAAAAATAAAATTATACTTGAAAATTTTAAAATATAAAAATTAATTTAATTTTTAAAATATTATAATAAAATAATAAAACAATATTTTATAGTAATAAAATATTAATTTAATTTCGATGCCTAAAAATTTTCTTATTTTACCCCCAAGATCCAAGTGTCACGAGAAAAGAAAAGTCATGTTTTTCTTTTAACTCATATACAAGATAAATACAAAAGGAAATTGAATGTCAAATCTATGGATTCTATGGTTATAAATGAGGTTAAATTTAGCCAATGAGATTCTTTAGTATTAATAGAGTTTTTTTTAAATATTAGTATTAAATATGAATAGGAACTCTGAACAATAAAATATAAAAATATTGTATAAACGGTATGTAAAATTATTATAAATTAATATATAAATATCACGTCTGCAAAATATTTTAAAAACAGAATGATAAATTGACAATAATTACAACCCTAAATTCAGAAACAAACGAGAAATGTATCAATTTGTTCAATTTGTTAAAATTTTCATCATAGTCTTGTCATCATTAAATTAATTTAATAATAAACATCGATTAATCAAGAAAAAATTATCAAAAGCCCTATGAAACCCATTGCATCAATAATGCATAAAAGGTCACGTCTTAGATGGCCTATATTCTTTATTATCATTTCAAACCTATTATCATCATTATGATTTATCATGATAAAGCCCTTTGAGAACAGTTCCAAAAGATTTAGCAATAAATCTTACATATAAGTCAGAACATGATTAAAAATTAGAAATAAAAACAAAACCACATCTGCTTTAAAAGAAAATAAATTAGACAAAAAAAAAACCACAAAAACTGTATACTAAAATTAAAAACAAAATAAAATTATGAAAAAAAAATGTTGAAAAATTTGCGACCAACAACCAGAATAGAAGCCAATATTATTGTCGACAAAGCTTGAAAAAGTTGAACAGTTGAGGTTTTTCTATGAAAAGAAAAGTGAGAATTTTGTAATATTAGTAGAGATTAAGTTCTTTACATTTTGAATGTAAGAATTTAAATTTTATTGTGTATTTGTATGTTGATTTTAGTCCATATTTATTCTGATTTTAAGTCACACCGTATCATATGTGGCCTTGCTTAGATATATTCTAATATGTCTTTATATTGTAATAATTTGATTATATAGACGGTCAAAATTTTATGAAATTATAAATTAATATAATGGTAAAATTATATTTTAGCTCGAACGATCTTATTATTCATTTCCGACTCACTTTAAAGAAAATTTCTAACTTTATCGCTAATTATGGTTGTAATTATAAGGATGCATTGATTGTACTTATACCTTTATTTATGTATTGTATTAGTTAATTTTTCTCGTAATTATATGAATGTATTACTTGTAATTATGAATTGTGATTATACCTTAAAAAATATTTAAAATTTGGATTATTTATTTAATTTAAATTTAAAAATTACTCAAGCTTGATCCAATTAATTTGTGGCTGTAAAATTGAATCAATCTAAATGATTTAATCCTATAAATTGAATAAAAAAATTAGAATAGGTAAAATAATGGAAAACGAAAAACTTAAAATTGATTTCTCCAATCTTATCATATATGTAATTTTATACAGAGTATTTAATTTTTCTATTTTTGAATTAAAAATATAAGTTTAATTGTTAATACTATTAAATTTTGTTGTTAAAATTTAGATTCATGATAATATCATTTTTTAACGGCAATCTTATATGGTAGTCCAAATGCTAACTTAGATGTCTAGTTGATAGGATAAAAATAGGTTTTAATTAAACAAATTTAATTTAGATTACACATTGTTTGAGAGGTAACTAAACTTAACGGTAAAGTGACTATTTAGTAATAAAATAATAACGTAATATTTTAAACATAAATAATTAAAATATAATCTGAAAAAAATAAAAATGATTATTTTATAATTTACCAATATTTTTATATCCCATTCGATTTATTTTTTCCAATCATTGATAAAATTGGCGAAGGAGATGAATTTATTGAAAAAGACAAAAAAAAAAAAGTAAATAAATGAAGATAATTCAAGCAAGCAGGCTATACGGTATTAGAATTATTATTCGGTTTCGGCTTCCGACAAAGCGGCTTTCAAACTCTCGTGACCCATTATTTTTCACTTTTTGCACAGTGAGACTCGCTCGCTTTGGCACCGCTCACATCCTCGCCCTCGCGCCATTTATCAGTTGTCACCTGCTCCTACTTCACTTATTCGAAAACGTTTGATACGATAAAACGTAATTTAAATTTTTATTAAATAATAATTGTTAAATTTATTAAGTAAAATTATATTATTTTATAATTTGATATACCGAATATATTATCATATACATGAGCGGAGTTAACGGGGCTAGCAGGATTTTGATTTCTTCTAAAATAGAAAATTTTATTTTAGTCCTTTTATGATTTATAAAATTTTAATTTAGTATATGATAAAGCTATACATTGGCCTCCCAAGAAATAAAACAAATTGATTTAATCTTTTAAAAATTATAAAGATATAAGCTATTAAAAATATGAAATTATATTTTTGCTGTCGTAAAAATATACAACTTAATTCCACTTCCCTCGAAAAATTTTCTAGTTTCGCCTTTGATCATACGTGTAATGCCATGCTAGCTTATTATTTCTATATTTTACTCACTAAAATCCAATTAATGTATTAATGTCTTTCATTTGTATCAAGATTAAAATTTCAAAATTTGAAAAATATATGGATTTAGAATGATTCAATTGGAGAAAATGGACTAAATCTATAAGTACTACTATGACTAGTAATTGAATTTAACCAAATAAATTTAATTGCTACTATTTGGGTCAAGACTAAAATTTTAAAATTTTAAATATACAATAACTAAAATTGATAAATTTGAAATATAAAAAGACTAAATTTGATGAAATAAAATACATGGGCTAAATCTACAATTTTATAAAGTACAATAACTAATTACAGAATTTAACATTTTTATAGTTGGACATCTAAAATGATGTTAAAATATATTACTATTATCACTAACTTAAAATGTGGTTGGCTGATATAAATATAATAGATTTCAAAATATATTTGAAAAATATTAGCTTAAGCTATTTTTAAGTCCATCTTATTATTTTAATTTTTAAAATATTTATATTAATTTAATTTAATATTTTATAATTTTACATATATTTTTTATTTATTGAACTTTTGTATACATTAAAGTAGTACTATATATTTAAATTATTTTTAACGTGTTATAAATTACATAATAAAATGTATTATAAATTTAAAAATAGGTCGGTCTTGAATGTTTAAACTCAACCCATATTTTAAACGGTCTAATTTTTTATCCAAACCTATTTTTTAGTCTAATATTTTTATTCAAACCTTTCTAAATTTCAAATGGACCTTCAAGCCTAGACGAATAATCGACCTATGAATATATATATATATATATATTCGTATAATTTTGCACCCTATTTTAAGCTACACAACTTCAGAAAAAAAGAAGAAGGAATTAGGGGAATGTAAATTATAATTATTTTTAACCCCCCAATAATTTTAACTTTGGGATCCCATTAAAAAACCGGCAAAAATAAAACATAATCCTTAAATGGACATATGTTGGTTCTATTGGGTATCATATCATAGCCATAATTGTATAAATTTGTGACCTTTCTTTTGGTACAACGGCACAGTTAATTAATAAGCTATGGAATTGACTACTTATGCTACAAAATTTAGTTGGTAATTTAATTTAGCTCAAAGGCTGTCGGTGATTGCAAATGTTGCCTATTTTGTGGCAAATAATGAATGTGGAGATTCCCCATTCATTATTACAATTACTACTATAGTGGTAGCCTTACAAGCTCTATGCATAGGTTGATTAAAAAGGTAATTATAATTATTAATAAAAAAATATTAACGATGAAAAATTTCATGTAATGACCTGATGATCGGGGTGTTTACCATTTTAAACATGACTTGAGTTCGAATCGTGTTTATTGTTCAAATTTTATCTTATTTTTATATTAAAAAAATTCAAATTTTCTATCACACACACAAAAAAAAAAATCAATTAAATCACTTATGGAATAGTTAAATTGACGATTAAAAATAAAGAAAAAGTTGATTAAAAGCATGCGTCTGTAATTATAATATGGTTACTTGTCAAGTTGTCATACAAAATGCTACTTACTTAATGGGTAGGGAGAGGATTTAGCTGCTTAATTTTGGAAAATTAAGCTACAAAGGTTTTTTAGGGCAAGGAATATGATGATGTTGATTTTTAAAGGTATAATATCAATTTTAGTCCTCAATATTTATTTTTATCAATTTAACCTTTAATTTAAAAAAATAAATTTATCCCTTAACATTTTTAAAAGAAAGCCAATTTGCTTCTTCTTTTTTAATGAAAACACTAAGAATTTATTTTTAACAATGCTGGCATAATTAATTGTATAACAGTTCACGATATTTCATATTGGCATAACAACGGATAATTTAAAATTATAAAAATATTAAAAATATATAAAAATTCGTAAAAAATAATAAGTACGTGAGAATTGCTATGCAATCTATCATGCTTAAAATGTAACGTTTTAGTCTGTATTTTTGTTAAAAATAATAATAATTCAATTATTTTTGATATGTTGATAGTTAAATATAATTTTTTAAGGTCGATAGTTAAATTTAGTTAAAATAATAATAAAAGAAATTGAAAAATATATAAATGTTAAAGACTAAATTTAATAACGAGTAAATATATTACATACTTTTCTTTCATTTTGATGGTCCAAGATCAATTTTATTTAAGCCGATATAATATTTAGATAAAACCCTTCTAGTAACAATCAGTTTAAAATTCGAACTCAATCAAAATGCTGGGGAAATTGGTATAATCATCTTTTTTCCATACATTTATTTATTTTAATGGGCTTTAAATGAAAAACCTTTAGACGTGTTAAGAAGGTAAGGCAGATTGCATTCACACAATCAAGAGAAAGGGAAATTACGTGTCGAGCATTGAGTGGACATTCCCCATTAAGTGGGATTTTGAAGTCAACATTAACATGACCTATATTTCCATTTGAAAGCAGCAACCCCCCACCCTTATTTATTTAATTTTAACCCACGTGGCAGCTGATCCTTGCCCCTTTTTAATAATCACGATGATAATGATTTAAGGCGAAGTGGGTCCCATTTACGTTTCACGCTTTCCCTTGTTCTAAACCAACACTCAGCCATTGGGAAACCAACAAATTCTGTAACCTAAAACTGTACGGAGTTTTCTACTAATTTAATTTCTAGGAATTACTGAAATTTGAATTAATTAATGATAATTAAACTATGAAAATTAAAGAATATATGTTAAATATTAAATTTAAAGGTAGATTATTAAAATAGTTTCTTTTATTTTTAATGTTATATTTTAGTCACGTTATTTTATTCTATTATATCCCATACGACACTATGATGTGATAATTAAAATGAGTTTTAAATGTCAACATAAATGCTTAGTTAGGGTGAGAAAAAGTTAAATTTTTTTTATAAAAATAGAATACAGTTTTTTACCCTAAAACTCGATTTTCTCCATTTTAAAAAGAAGCAACAATTAGGTTTTTCTTTTTGTTACCATCAAAGAAGAGAAGAGCGAAACAACAAAGAAGAAAAAGAAGAAATGGACATATCAACCTCTATATTTACTTAATATTGTGGTTATCCAATTATGTTAAGAACTTCATGTTCGAATAAAAAACTAGATAGTAGATTTTTAGAGTGTCCAAATTATGAGAATAGGAGAAGGCACTGCTGTCATTTTTTTCTATTGGTTTGATCCACCTATGGCACCTGGTCTAAATGGATAGTTTTTCAGTCAAAATGAAAATGAAAACTAAAAGAAAAAGGAGATCGGTTTTTTTTGTTGTTAATTAATTTTAAAAATTCAATTAATTAAAAAAATCAATTAATTTACTTAGTTGAACCACATTAGCATTTAAAACCCATTTTAACTGTCATAATCAGACTGCAATTTAGAAGGTAATAGATCGTAATGACAGAGTGATCATTTCATAACAAAATGATAACGTAAGTAATTAAAATATAACATTTCAAACATAAATGACTAAAATATAACCTGAAACAAACAAAAATAAATATTTTAATAATTTACCTTAAATATAAATATAATAAAAGGATGAAAATAAAAATTTTACAAAGAAAAAAGACATAGGAAATCTAAGTTCTATAATCCCGTAATGCGTACGATATGCTGAGGTTTTGGCTTCTGTTTTCAAATGTGTTCATCATTATTCCCTTAATTTCGTATATTAAAAATATTGGAGGAGAAATTAATGGGACAATTCTTAATTATATCATGGTTTATTTTATTTTATTATTAGTTTAAAATTAAAATATTAAGGCCTATTTAGTCTTAGTTCGATTAATATCGATATAATTGTCAATGCAGAAAAACATGAATTTAAGTGCGTTAAAATATAATATCATTTTATTTAATAGTTCAAAAAGATTACAAATAGTTTTAAATATATTGTATCAAAACAAATATGATAACAATCTATAATGATATTAATATTCAAAAATTAAAATATTAAGCTAGGGACCAAGCAAAGCAAATAATTTCACTTGCCATTTGGCTTAATTCTCGAATCAACTTTTATTATTAGATAGTGCAACATTAAATATTTTAATTTCTCTTTCTCTCACCCTTATTTAATAATAAAAATAAATAAGTAATTTCTCTGAAGATTAGGGTAATGTCATATATTTTTCTTTAATACTCAAATCATTAATAGATTGATTATTCTATGTCACATAAGTTAATTAGATAATGATACATCGTTATAAAATTTTAAAATAAAATTTATTTAATTTTGTTTTTAATGATACACTACCATATATAATAATTAAGGAGGAGTCGTTTATAATGGTGTAAGTTTTATATTATTTCGTATTTTTTTTGTAATTAATATTTTAAAATTCAACCATTGAATTTATTGATATTATTGTACTTATTAAGCATATAAAATTTTAAACTGATTTAATATCTCTATCACATCGGTATAATATATTAATATTAATATTTATTAAATAGTTGAAAGATTTTTTTTATAAAGCAAATAATTAGAAATTTTCAGCTTATGTCAAATTTAACATGCATTATCTATACGAGGTAAACGTACTATGAAGACCCTTGTATTAGGAATTAGGTTTTGCTCCCCTTACTAAAAAAAATGGACAAATTAGTACCCGTACATTAGATCAAAGAGTAAACCGATTTTTTGTTAAAAATCTCATCAATTTCTATTGTCTAAAAACTGGCATGGCTGACAAAATAACAAAACAATTACATGTGGCATCCGTTTCTAATATAAGGACTTCCACGTTACTTCTACTCCTATATGAATGAAATATGAAATATAACGATTAAATTGTTAATATATTAGTTGAAGAACAAAAAATAAAAGGATATAAAACTATTATACGAGTGTAAGTAAGATCCCTTCGCTTAATAATTAACTCCAACATAATTAAGGGTTTGGAAATTGAGAAGGAGAGGGATAAAGTCCCTAGTCATTAAACAATTACATAAATTTTAGCAAATGAAGAACACTTTCTTGTAGTGTATATCAAATTAAAAAACTAATACTAGTCAACTACCTTGTACATAAGTTAAGGGTAGTTGGGAATTGGTAGTGGAACAATGTTCCACATTTAGTGGGAATCAAATTGACCCTTCAAGACACCTAGATGAATGCAAAGCACACAAAGGTTTCAAACCCATTTTCTTTGAATCATTGATGGGGATGATGCAATTTAGAGAGTAGAAAATTAACCTCACTTCAATCAAGTTATATTAAACAAATATAAAATAAATCACAAAAGTTGGTCCAATTCATAAAGTGAAGCAATTTGTTTCTTCTTTCTTTTGTATGGTTTTAATTTGATCATGGTTGCATCAAAATTTAAAAAAAAACCCTCAAATAAAAGGATTAAGAGATATCGGACTTTTTTCTTGAGGGGTTTTTAGCAGGAGTGAGTAAATTTTGATGTAAATGGACTTCATCCATATTTATAATTTCATCATTTTTAACTTAAATTCAAATTCATCATATTTATCATACAAAAAAGTAAGTTAATCGATTTAGTTGATTGAAATAGTCGGTGTTAAGTTGATTCGATTAGATTGATTAAAACTTATGTCAACAAATTAGTCAGTTAAATTTAATAATTGTTCGATTAAGATTCAGTTTATCATAGAAATTGAAAATAACTTTTAAAAAATACTATGAAAAAGTAACTTTTGAAAAGTTTGATAATGCTTACCGTTAACATCTTACCGT
Organism: Gossypium arboreum; assembly: GCF_025698485.1. Classification (NCBI taxonomy): domain Eukaryota; kingdom Viridiplantae; phylum Streptophyta; class Magnoliopsida; order Malvales; family Malvaceae; genus Gossypium; species Gossypium arboreum. Next base: position 139,018,883 of record NC_069075.1, read on the forward strand.
TAACATCAAAAAGTGTCTTTTTAAAGAAGATAAAATGTTAATTTCATTGAAAAACACTTTCCCAATAGCCAAAACTATTTTTTAAAATTTTTTTTTGGCTTCAGTTAAAATTCGTGTTTAAAAACAACTTTTGATTTAAAAACATGCTTGTTTATCAAATAGTAAACAAAGTCTAAGGGTCCTTCCTTTGGTTAAGCGTTTTCCTCTAGTGTGGCAATGTGTTCAGTTTTCTTTTTGTCTTATGCTACAATATCACTACAATATTTAATCTTACTGTCACTATTATTTTTACTATCCGCGGGTAAACACTTCGCCCATCTAAAAATACCCTAAACCTATCATTCAATTATTTTTAACCGAAGTGACCCGTGGTTATGTTGTAATTCTTAGTTGCAAGAGCCAAGAGGTGTAGGTTAACATCATTTTTCAACGAAAAATTCAACATCCACTTTAGTGAGTGTGGTCTGATTTGAAAGGAATTCAGATACACCCAACCGAAAAAATAATCAACTGTATTTTTCCTAGTTGGGACATGTCAATTTATGAGCTTCATATAATGCTTCCATTCCCAATATAATGAGGTTGTTGAAGCCTATTTAGTAGTTGTTTTAACAGTGTAGAGTCGCATCATCATTATTGTTATTATTTGCAAATTATGGGCACACAATTGGGTTTTAATCTTTGTCTAAGTTTAGCTTTTTTTGTGTTAAACTTACTTGTACGTATAATTATTGTAGTATTTTAATTATGGACCGTTCATATTTTAAGCTATTATTGTGCTACATAATTAAGTTTAGTTTAGTCGCAAAGGGAAAAAAATTTTAAGAGCTCGATTGAGACTTAGTTCGATTGATATGAATATTATTGTAAATGTAAGAAGATGTGAGTTTGAGTGCATTGAAACATATATCTTCCTATTTATGGATAGTTTTAGATATTGTATCGAAAATAACAGATATAATCAGAACTTATAATAAAATTATTAAAAAGGGTTTTAAGGGTAGATGATGTGGATTATAGATAAACACAATAAATTGTTGTGTGAAGTGGCTTTGATTCTTGGTTGACGCGGATGAATTATCTAGCTGAGGACAGCAAAATTGGGTAGTGAAGGTCTATTTAGATGGGATACGGCCCGACATGAAGGTCTACGATTTAGTAGGCTCAAACTCTTCAGCCCACGTTTAGTTCTTTTATTGGTTTAAGATCCTCCATTCTATAACTTAAAATTGGTGCTTAGTTCAAAACTCGGGATTTGATCTGTCGGTTAAGAGTGTTCATTTTTGTGCTCATGTTGTGGGATTGAATTGTAGGAATTATCTGTTAGTGGTGTGTGCGATAATGATTTGTTGTAAAAGGAAAATGCTTAATTTATTATGAACTATAAGCATAGTGTAGAAGCCCAATTTTGGCCCAAATAAATTAAACCCTAAGCCCACTAAAGACCTTAACATACAAAAAAAAAAAAGAAATAAACCTTAGCCCCCTATCCCTAAGTGGCGCCCTAGCCACTGTCAGAGCCTAGCCACCACCTCTGCTGCCACCTCCACGTCACATCCACCGCCCTCCACTTGCACCTGCAGAGTAGATGAAGAAAAGACAGTAAATAATATAAAAATCATGTAAATGGGTATAAAAAGCCAAGCAAAAATCATTGTAACGGTCGGCAAGTTTTCTCTTTGCAAACACAAAACATTCGGCCACTTTTCATCAATAAAAAAAAAGATTTAAACACAAAAAAGATAGATCCAAAGAAAGAACATAGCAAGTTAATAAAAAAAATTCATCGTGCAAAAGTTTCTATTTCTCTTATTATTTTTCTCTTTAATTCCTCCATTCGAATACATATACATATATTCCCTTTTTTAAAAAAAAAACAGCATATGTATATATATATATTAGAATAAAAAAAAAGAAAAAAAATTTTACCTACACGGTGGCCGGCGATGACGGCGACGGCAGCCCTCCTGGTCGGAGTTGGACCTGGTCCAGAGAGAATTTCCCCCCCTCACTTTTTTTTTTTTTCAAATGCTACAAATGATTTTTTTTAAAAAAAAATTGGCCTTTTATAGCCCCCAAAACGACGTCGTTTTGGGGGCTGCCTTTTAACCCCAAAACGGCGTCGTTTTGAGCTAACCCGCGTGTTGACCCGACCCGCTCCAAGGATCCGCGTGTTTTTATTTAAGGGTCTAATTTCGCAAATGGCCCTTCTGCCTTTTTATGTTTCCGCAATCGAGTTTTTAATATTTCTTAATTTGGCCCCGAAACGTGTTGCGTTTTGTGATCTAGTCCTATACCATGCGCTGCGTTTTAGAATGAGGGAATATTTCGCTTTTGGTCCCCCCAGGTTACACGCATATCGCTTTTTAGTCATTTTCTCTTTGTTTTTTTTAAATTGCCCCAAAACTTTCTTTTTGTTCCGAATTTAGTCCTTTTTTAGATTTAAGTTGATTTTTTTATATTACCTTTGCTATTTCATTTTATTTTAAATATTATTATTCTTATAACTTTATTTATTAAATTTCTTATTATTGCTATTATTTTTATTTTTATTACCATTATTATTATCATACTTGTACTTATATTTATTTTATTCCAATGCCATTATTATTATCACCTCTATTGTTATTATTATTAATATTAGTGTATGTTTCATTACATATGTATGTATATATATTTTATATATAGTATTATTTTAATTATTTTATTTTAATATTATTATTATATTATATTTACTCTTTGCATTTCAATATTATTATTATTATTATTACTATTATTATTATATATTAGTGTATATTTTATGTACATATATATATATATATATTTATATATAGTATTGTTTTTTATTACTTTAATTTAATATTTTATTATATTTGCTTTTTGTATTTCTATATTATTATTATTATTATTATTATTATTGTTATTATTATTATATAGTAGTGTGTATTTTATTATATACGTATATAAATATATATTTATATATAGTATTATTTTTATTTACTTTACTTTAATATTATTATTATTATTATCATCATTTTTGTAATTATTATTACCATTGTATTACGACTATTATTATATTTTCATTTTCTTATTACTCATCTATTATGTTTCTTATCTATTTATATTTTCATTATTATACTATATCTATTATTTATTAGTATATTACTATTACTATTATTAGTATTAGCGTTTTTTAATCAATACTTATATGTATGTATTATGTTTTTTAATACTATATTTTTAATACCATACACGTTGTGTATATTCTTAATACTATACTTGTGTATATATTTTTTAATAACTACATTATGTATGTATTTTTAAACGCTATATTATGTACATATTTTTAATATTATGTATATACTTTTTATTCCTATATATTTTAATACATATTTGTATATATTTATATATCGTTATTGTTAGTTATTTTTATATTATTACTGTTTTCAATAAATATTATATATATTTTAATCTAGTATTATATGTTTCACATATATATGTTCCCTACTATTTCATATTTACATTATTACTATTATTATAATATTTAATACCATATGTATTATTATCGTTTTATACTATTATTATTTATATTATTATTATTATTATTATTACCGTTTTCGTTATCATTGTCAATTTTATTTTGTCATGTTTTATTTATTTATTTATTTATTTATTTACTTATGTATTCGATCATTTCATTTTCTTCATGCTTTTGTTTATATTTACATATTACTAGTCTTGCTATTATTTCATCTTTTATAATTGCTCATATTATTGTTTTTAACACCGTCGCACCTATTACTATGTTATTATAATGTATTAATACCATAATTTACTTTTATGTTTTACTATAAATCACGTTATATTTTTTACTCAATACATTAAGATAATTCTTTCATAAAGTAATATTCCGTATTTAGTAATTTGAGACAATCGTGCCTTAACTTACTGGGTTTCGATTTTTCTCATTTAACCTAAATAACGAAATATTCTTTTAAATCACAATATGAGTTTTAAAAAAAATGCTTATTCTCGGAAATACGAGGTGTTGTGTCCTAACTTACCGGGTATGACATTTTGTTATCTTGAGATAAGATTTTTTTAAATAAAGGCAATTCGGTAGTTCGAGAGATCGTGCCCTAACTTACTGGGTTTCGATTTTCCTCGTTTACCCTAAATAATCAAATATGCTTTTAAAAAGAGTTAAAATACACAAATTTTACATAAAAGGCAAACTCACTCTCAAAAGCTCGAGATGTCGTGTCCTAACTTACTGGACGTGACATTTTATCACTTCGAGACGAGAATGTCTTTAATATTCGAGTTTTTTTTACAAAGAGAGGGATCGTATTTCAAAGTATTTTAAGTTTTCAATTTTTGACACTAAGACGCTAATTAATCAACTAGGTACTAATTTTGGGCGTATCGAGGCCCTTCCTCGTGCGTAACCGACTCCCGAACCTGTTTTCTTGATTTACGTGGACCAAAATCGTTGTTTAAATAAATCAAACCATTTATTAAAAACAACCACTTTTACGAGGTGACCCGATCACACCTCATAAAAAAAGATTGGTGTCGACTCCCATTTTTCGTTATCGTTTCCAAAACTTAAGTCGATTCCCGTTTTCAAAAAAAATGGTTTCGACACATAGCAATACCCATTTTCCATTTTAATCCGTTTAAAGATTGAGTGATTTATTTAAATTCGAAGGCTTATTTATATTTGGATTGGATATTAATTTGTTTAAAAGTCAAATTTAAGAATCCTAATTTGTAGCTCTGGGAGTTCAAGAGTCTATTTTGTAAATATCATCGAAAATAAATCCTTGGTTTGAAAGTTTTTTTCTTCTTTGATAAATGGGGGAAGGGAATGAAGTTATTTAATATCGAATCCAAGCTCTCATGCCTATAATATAATTAAAGGAATAAATCAATTAATTAAAAAAATCAATTAATTTACAGATTAATTTATTCAAATTCATATTTAAATTCTCAGTTTGGTACCTAAAATATGCCTCTGTTATATATTTTTAGTCCCTTTTTAAACTGACGTTAAAGCAAATTATTATAGGCAATCACAAAGCACCACTAGTCAACAATTAATCAAAGTGAAAAGTGTTTTAATATTATAATATTTTTTTTTAATTTAAATTTAATATTTTTATTTTAAATAAACTTAATTATCACGCGACATTTTTTTCATTAGCTAAAGCATGCCATATGGTGCTTTTTTATTGGTCAAAGTTGTCCAACAATTTTTCTTTACAATCGTTAGAAAATAGATAAAAAATTGATGCTTTAGTTATTAAATTTAAGAAAAAATTTAAGTACAAAAGTGAAAATGAATGAAAAATAGAATATAGGAAAATCCATTAAAATGTATATTTTATGTATAACACAAGGAATTATTATTATAGTATATTTTGTTGTATATTGAAATAATTACATACGTAGAAATATTGTAATTTGCAAAGTAAATACCACTAAAACACTAAACTTACATTCTCAAGGACATCATAATTAAAAACTATTGAGCCCAATGGGCCTAACTATCCATTGTTACCAATTGGACTAACACCAAGAGACCCATATTTTTGTTTTAGGCCACAAGAGAAAAGAATACAAATTGCAAAAGCACTAAAGACAAGTTGGACAATGGATTAACCCATTTTCATTACATTTCCCACAAATTTCCCTCTTATAGTAAACAACTTTTGATTTAAAAAATAGTAAACAAAGTCTAAGGGTCCTTCCTTTGGTTGAGCGTTTACCTCTAGTGTGGCAATGTGTTCAGTTTTCTTTTTGTCTTATACTATAGTATCACCACAATATTTAATTTTACTGCCACTATTGTTTTTATTATCCTCGAGTAAACACATTACCGATCTAAAAAGACCCTAAACCTATCATTCAATTATTTTTAATCGAACCGACTGGTGGTTATGTTGTAATTCTTAGTTTCAAGATCCAAGAGGTGTAGGTTAACATCATTTTCCAATGAAAAATTCAACATCCACTTTAGTGAGTGTGGTCTGATTTGAAAGGAATTCAGATACACCCAACCAAAAAACTAATCAACTGTATTTTTCCTAGTTGGGACATGTCAATTTATGAGCTTCATATAATGCTTCCATTCCCGATATAATGAGGTTGTTGAAGCCTATTTAGTAGTTGTTTTAACAGTGTAAAGTCGCATCATCATTATTGTTATTATTTGCAAATTATGGGCACACAATTGGGTTTTAATCTTTGTTTAAGTTTAGCTTTTTTTGTGTTAAACTTACTTGTACGTATAATTATTGTAGTATTTTAATTATGGACCGTTCATATTTTAAGCTATTATTGTGCTACATAATTAAGTTTAGTTTAGTCGCAAAGGGAAAAAAAATTGTAAGAGTTCAATTGAGACTTAGTTCAATTGATATGAATTTTGTTGTAAATGTAAGAAGATGTGAGTTTGAGTGTATTGAAACATATATCTTCCTATTTATGGATAGTTTTAGATATTGTATCGAAAATAACAGATATAATCAGAACCTATAATGAAATTATTAAAAAAGGTTTTAAGGGTAGATGATGTGGATTATAGATAAACACAATAAATTGTTGTGTGAAGTGGCTTTGATTCTTTGCTGACGCGGATGAATTATCTAGCTGAGGACAGCAAAATTGGATAGTGAAGGTCTATTTAGATGGGATACGGCCCGACATGAAGGTCTACGGTTTAGTAGGCTCAAACTCTTCAGCCCACGTTTAGTTCTCTTATTAGTTTAAGATCCTCCATTCTATAACTTAAAAGTGGTGCTTAATTCAAAACTTGGGATTTGATCTATTGGTTAAGAGTGTTCACTTTTGTGCTCATGTTGTGGGATTGAATTGTAGGAATTATCTGTTAATGGTGTGTGCGATAATGATTTGCTGTAAAAGGAAAATGCTTAATTCATTATGAATTATAAGCATAGCAATACCCATTTTCCATTTTGATCCGTTTAAAGATTGAGTGATTTATTTAAATCCGAAGGCTTATTTATATTTGGATTGGATATTAATTTGTTTAAAAGTCAAATTCGAGAATCCTAATTTGTAGCTCTGGGAGTTCAAGAGTCTATTTTGTAAATATCATCGAAAATAAATCCTTGGTTTGAAATTTTTTTCTTCTTTGATAAATGGGGGAAGGGAATGAAGTTACTTACGATCGAATCCAAGCTCTCATGCCTACAATATAAATAAAGGAATAAATCAACATTTAGTCCCTGAATTTTTTTAAGAAAAGAATTATAATTTTTCATGTGATAATGTGGCACAACATCAAAGTGTCACATCTTTACATGGACAAAAATTGGGAACACTTGCCAAGTTCCAAGACTAATGTGAGAAAATTTATCAACTTCCAATACTATGTTGACCCAAAAAAAAGTTAAGGATTAAGGAAAAGTTGTTAAGTTCATGGACTAAATATTATTTTATCCTTATAATAAAATAACTTTTTATTATTATATAAAACTAAGTGTTCTCCTCTGTTTTACGGTCGGAGTGATATTCAAGTAAAGCTCTCTAGCAATGATAATTCCAAAATTTAAACTTAACCCAAATGTTTGGAGGCAGAATTATGAGCAATATTTTTTTCAACAAAATTCTTGTACCATCCGCAACTTAAAAGAAGTTGAAGTAGCTAATCCTACACATGAACTTGCTAAGAACATGAGATGAGAGTCAAATTAGGGTTTCTTAATTTGATATTGATAAGCAGTAGGAGTCCAAAAGCAACAATCAAAAGTACATCTCTGTGTTTGAATCTTAGCAATTGGCGACACAATGAAATTTCTTGGAAAGAGATGAGATCATGCATACCATCATCAAGCAAGCAGCCCACAGTTTATTAGTTTATTAATATGATTAAAAATATGGTTTTGCCAGAATGTGTTCGCTGTGATACATGAACTCTTCTCACACTATTCAACCTTTTCCCTACAAAAAGAATAAAATAATTTCGTACAAAATCAATTTCTCAAAGTACAATACATTAATTTTAACAATAAAAACTACAATATATATATTTTTAGATAAATTAAAATAGACAATTGAGTCTTAATTTAATTAGTATTAATATTATTGTCAGTATAAGAGGACGTGAGTTTGAGTGCGTTAAAGTTCATTATCCTTCTATTTAAAGATTGGGGAGGGACTATGGGTAGTTTTAAGTATTGTATCAAAAAATAAATTTATTTGATGGCTAAATAATTTCTATATAAATTATAATATAAAAGCATATAATTACAAAAGATAAATATAAATATAAGATATAATTATAAATATATAAATAAAGTAACAATAAATTGAACAATTATAATTAAGCATATGATTAATTCATCTCACAGTTATTGTTGCGATTGAATCCAAATACATATTTCATCAATAGTTTTAATCACATCATTACAGTAATTAATCTCACAACCATTATCGTTTTTAACCTCATTAAAGCTAATTTCACCGTCCATTAAAACTATAACGATGGTTTAGAATTTTAATCACTTAAAAGCAATGAAATTATAATTTAATAAATAATAAAATTATGTTTTAACCTCTCAAAATTTATAATTAAATTTTCACTCCTAAATTTTTTAGATTTAGCCAGAATGTTTATGTTGTGAATTTTCAAACTATATTCTTTTTAAGACATTCCAATAGTAAGCAACTCCACAACCTTTACCAAGTGAAATACATAAAAGACCCAATATAACCAACAATCTAAAATACCCAATTCCTTAAAATACTAGCACGAGATGATTAGATAATAGAGAAGCGATTGTATAGAACTGTCATTTCACGTTATTCTTATCTCTTTTCAATAAGAAAATGATAGATGAGATTTTTTCCTCCTGATTTTCAACTTTTTCCTCTTGACAAAATTCAAATCTTACTAAAAATGCTAAAATTCAAGAATAAAAATCTGATTTGTCATCCTCCTATTAAAACGTGATAAGAATAGAATTACAATTTGATACAATTCTTTCTCTCTAGATAACAGATAATTAACAATGGTTTGTAGAGAGTAAAATGACAGAGCCAACAAAAGAGGATAAAGGCACAACCCTGTGGAACCAAGATTACACAACCCAACCAATCATATACTAATCCCTCCATACCCTCAATGAAGTACGACTCCAAAGATAGCTAAGGTCTCAAGCATCACTAATATGACTACAATAATCTTTCCTTCGTCTTATAAACTCAAAAATGGTCATCACCCACCTTCCTGGTTAACAAATTTGATTTTGATAAGTAGCAAGTCTATAAACATAAATCATATAATTGAATCTTGGCAATGGTGGACAGAGATGAGATAATGAACAGCAGTCAGGGCCATCATCAACCAAACCCACAGCTTATTTATTTATCAATTTGATTAAAATAAGGTTTTTGCCAGATTGTTTTTGCTGTAATATGTTAAGTTTTTCTCTTTTATTTTTCTTTAAAAATTTATTTTTAAACACTAAACAACGTTACAACAAGAAGAATCAAATGATTTCGTACAAAAAAAAGGAAAAAAAAAAACAACAACTTCTCACATCACAATACATTGCATTTATATATATTATCTGTTTGGTAAGGAGAAATAAACAATGAACTGATAGAAGCCAAGATCAATCAAGATCAAAATATATATCTTTTTGTTGGAACTGGATTTGCTATGATCAGTCAAAAAATGATCAAAGAAAACTGATCACAGCTGATGTATATATATGGGAAAAAGAAGAAAAAGAAGACTGAAAACCCATAAAAAAACACCACCATTAATGAACCATGGTGGTAGTGTTGCTGTGATGATGAAGCAACTTTGAGAAGAACCCACAATTCCTTTTCATGCCACTGAACAGTAACAAGGGAAACGAATTACCCTTTCCTTCTCTAACCAAATGGTAGCTATGCATAGGAGAAGAAGAAGCAGAAGTTGAAGCTGAAGAATAATAAGATGACAACGAAGAAGATGAAGATGATGATGATGATGATGAACAAATGGAACAGTCAACTGTAACGGGGATATGACATCGTGGGACGGAATATTCAAACGATAGCTGAGAGAGTTTTTGTTGTAAGCAAAGTGAACAAACGCCTGGTGATTGCTTGTGTTTTGGGTGTTTTTTGCATCCTTCAATAGCCTTGGATCGTCTTCCACCCTTTGATCTTCTGAAGGTTGCCATTAGATTTTGGCTTCTCATGTTTTTCTCTTTCTGTTTGCTTGGCTGCTGCGATATACTTATGGATGTGTTTGGGGTTTGAAAATGCTATATATATATAACACAAAGGAAAGCAAAGAGTAGGTGTGTGGGTTTCCAAGAGGGTTCATGGGAGGTTTCATTGGTGTTCTCTTTTGGCTTTTTGACTGCATATCTATGTGTAATGTGTGTCTGTCTTACGTCTAAATGTGTTGGAAAAGGAATTTTCCTCTTAGATTTCTCACTTGCTTAAATTTAAAATTAAAGGATAAAATTCTTTCCATATCAATTTTTAGGTTAAAATATATTATAGTTTTCATACTCTTCAGGTTAAAATATGTTCCAAGTCCTTATATTTATTGTATATTTAAAATTTAGTCCCTTACTTTTATTTAAAAGAATTTAGTCTTTTACTTTTCGAATGTAAAATACAAAGTTCCATTATTAATACTATTGAAATTCTTCTATCAAATTCAGGTTTATTATAATATTATTATTTTTATTACATAACTACCAAATGAATAACTTTTCTTATTTCAAAATGTTATACTAGTAGATTTAATAGAAGAACTTTAACAGTGCTAACAATCGGACTTGAATTATAAAATTCAAAAAGTTGAGAGACTAAATTCCTAGAAATATAATTAGAAGGATTAAATTCTAAATATACAAAAAGTATAAGGACTTGAAACAAAATTTACCCGTTTAAAAATAATTTTTTTTTTTTTGGGGGGGTGGGGAGGTGGAAAAAAGAAAGGGTGTGATAGAGAAGAGGTAAGATGGGGGTCCACTTGATTGTAGAGTCGGTGGTTAAGATGGTTTGGGTCGGGTGATTAAAATATTTTGAGTGCAAGCAATGCTTTTGACTTTGAGCCCAATTTTCATATTTTTTTATTATTTATCTTTTTTAATTTTTTTATATTATACATATCTGTTTTACTATTTATATTAGAAATTCGTAGTTATCCTTTCAAATAATATTTTTTTTAAAATTTAAATTTATATTCTCTCTTTAAAATATGATATATCTGATTATTATATCTAATGACTTATTAATATCATCTTATATTATCTTTTCGGATTTGAAACCTTGAAAATTTACTTTTTTCACCTGAGACTCCATGCCCAACATCCCACCGCAATACAACATCAATTTTATTTAATAATTTTTTATCCCTAATTTATTACCATTTTTAAAACTTTTATGTATCAATTGTTTTGGTGACAGATTAATTTTGTTTTTTGCTATTTTATTTAAAACTTAAAAGGATTAAATTTATTATAGTTTTAACTTTTAATGAATAGAAGAAATGTATTGATAATAGTTAAAATGAATGCGAAAATTGATACTTGATGGATTGATCATCAAGAATTGAACTCTAATTCGAGGGTTTAACATTTTACAAATAGATCACATAGTGATTGGTAAAAAGTATTATAGAACGCTTTATATTAAGTTTGATTGTATTTTGTTTTTTTATTTAAAAATGGGTTGATTAATTATTTTATGTTAAATCAAAGAGTAAATCTTTCTTTTAAAATATTCATCATTCTATTATTAAAATTGGTGTGATTGATGCCATATGTTCCTCATTCTAACATATATGAACCGATAATTGTAGAAATGAATAGAATCTTTAACAAAATGATTAATTTACTCTTTGATCTAAAATATAATAACTAATTTGTCAATTTTTGAGTAGAAAGAACAAAACACAATCTATTAAAATGGGTCAATTAGATATTATACATTAGATAAAAAATAAATCATCTTCGTTAAAATGTTCATCTATTTCTATTATTAAAAACCGATGTGATCGATGCCATATGTACCTCATTCTAACATACATGGACTAATTTTTAATCATAGAAATGAATAGACTTTTTAACAAAAGGATTAATTTAATATTTGATCTAAAGTATAATAACTAATTTATCCATTTTTGAGTAAAAAAATAAAACACAATTCTAACTCTTAATATAAAGGCTTTAATAGCACGTTTACCCTAATGAGTTTATATATATATTAAAATTTCATACACCCACAAGTGGGGTGAAAAACTAGAAATAGAAGATGAAAAAGACTTGGTATGAAGTGAGTAATTTTATAAGTGAAACAACTATAATTTTTAAAATGATTAATAAAATATTTAAAATGTTATAATAAATATCACATATATCTTTATTTTATATGCACTTCTAAAATCAACATAAAATAATTATTGTGACCATAGATATTGTTTGTATTATGTTAAAATTTAAATTTACGTTAAGATTTATTTAGAGTAATAATTAAAGTTTTCATCCGGCACGCACTTAAATGATAAAATTTCAAACTTTATCATCTCTTTCCGTTCCTTAATATTGTAATGATTAAAAAAAATAGATTTGATAACTAGTGATATGAATGAAGGAATTGTTATCGAGGCAATCTTTGGTCGAGTGGTGTGGACGAGGGGACAAAGCTTTTATTAGGACGCGGAAAGAGCCTTGTGGGAAAATGCCAAATGGGACTTCAAAGCAACAGAGTAGGGATTTGATTCTTTCCATCCATTAAAGGATACATCTGTATCGTTGTAATAAAGCCTTTACACACTCATCCCTACCCATATTTCTTTCCCCTGTTGTTGGGGACGATGTTCCCTTTGGTCCATAGTCATGAATTTCAATATTAAAATTTAGTTTATGTACCAATTGAGTCGGCACGATTATTATTACAACTAGGAGTATGTGGACTTAAGTTTGCTTATGCACGGTTTTTCCTAAATAAGAAAAAAAAAAAAGACGGTATAACAAAAAAATTCAATCCTAACCCAAACGATAATCACTAAATTTGTCTATTTCCTAAATCTTATGTAGCAAACATATTATTATATATGTAATATCTTATCAATTTAATATTTCTGCATAATACTCACAAAAATGCTATGTCACTGTAGCTAATGGATTTAACAACTACTACTCAAAATATAAAAACTCTAAACATGCATTAATCAACAACTTATGCATAGTACTCAACTAATACCTAAATGTTTTTAATTGTTATTGTTTAGGTGAAGTCTGAAATTTCAAAATTCAAGAAATACAAGAACTAAAAATAACCAAATTAGAATAAAGAGACTAAATCCACAACTTCAGCATAATACAAAGATTGATAGCATCATTTGACCTTTAATTTAATATATGTCAAATGTCTTTTGTGCAACACCCAACACAACTAGTAAGATTTTGTCATTTCAAAATGACCTCTAGAACCTGAAAAATCTACGTATGTCAACAGTGTTCTAAGAAAACCGTATATGTACTTGGTATATGGAAGAACACACTTTGAACCAAATGGGATTAATGCTTGAAAATTTCATGCTAATGACTACAATTGAAGTCATTGGATAGGCAGCATAAACTAGAGAATTTGATGTAAGGACATCTTGCAACAAATTCTGAACAAACATAGTTGATGATCAAGAAACAGAATTTCAAAGCAATTTAAATTTTCGATACCGATGAGTTCAATGTTCAAGACATAGTATATTCTTATTGCTTAGTGCTTATATGTCCTGATTTACCTATTGCTGGGTATCAGCTAAATCAGGTAGAGGTGTTGTACATTTTAAGCAATCAGATCTCTGACATTACAGGCAATTGTTAATAGTTTAGAATGTAGGACAAAAATAAAGAACTCGCAAGACCTTGACCTAAGGCAGTGCACCCCAACAGACTATGTTCTAGTTTAACATGGCTGCGGTTAGATGATGAAAGACATGATCAAACAACTATACTCACTCCATCTGCTGATTATTTAGCTGATTCAGCAGCCTCTGCGGTTTTGACTTCAGTTGGGCACTGGGATACATATGGTTTGAGCTGCGAGAACAAAAAGGATAACTCAGATCAGAAGCAATAAACGCAAGCACTTTCTGGATGAAGCTGTAAATCACAAAGTACAAACTTGAACTGTTTATGAATCAAAATAGGGGTATTGAGCCAGTGGCGTGATGAATGCTATTCTCCTTCTGAGGGATAATAAGTCGAGTGAGGAAATCAGAAAAAATATGCCAACTCTCAGCTATAATAATCAGGCCACCAATCCCCAAAACTGCAATTCTTTGATAGATCTATACAGGGGGTTTGGTTTGGCAATTCAAAACTACATTATATCCTTTTAAAGTGAACCCTAACTTATGGTTCAAGAATCAACAGAACCATTATAGTACAAAGGAAAAAGAGAAATGGGATTCAGTTGGATAAAGAGCATAAGTTATCATAGGCAGAATGCCCTAATTCAGTTTGGAACGGACAACAGATTCAGTTCTCCTACAAGCATCATGTACAAACCCACTTAAAATCAAATTTCTAGCATCATGATACCTTAAAATCCTTGAAACTGTCCAATGAAGTTTTGGCAAGGGGAGACTAGTATGTTTCAGACACAAGCAGAGTTTTGAACCTCCTTTAGAATTATTAATCCATACATTGAAAAATTGGTATAAAAAATGCAAGCGAGGAATAAAATTACCTTGAAGTCAGTCAAATCAGGAACCACATAGTTTGGCAACTTCTCCTGCATCACAACATATCCACCTGCAGTGGATGCTTCAGTTATACTCCCAGCAAAAAGCAGATGCATACACAGTTCAATCAAAATTAAAATCGTTGGATCGTAGTTCAAACTCCGAGAAGTTAATATGAACTTGTTTTTGTAATTTTTGGTCACATAGTTCTAATAATGATTATAACCTAGCATGCACACAAGATGCCGGATTTTTTAACTTGAACCATAACCACAAAGGCAAATACTTGAGTTTCTTCAAATATTCAAAATTAGAATCAGCCTTCTCATTGGAGTATTAAGAGGATTTTACCTACATTTATACTATACATAAGCTCTGCATCACCAATCAAACTGAACCTTATCTTTACTATAACAAGGTTATATTCACAAATCACAACCTTAAGATTATCCATAATAGCTTAAAACTTAATACAAAAGCAAAGTTGTTGAGATATTAGAGTATAGCATGCTGCATTCAGCTCGAGACATTGTGATATAGTTAGCGAGGAAATTCTATCTGGTGATTCAATGCAAGAATTACCAACGACGGCAAGTGAATTTAAATAATCGAGAAAACGAAAACAAAGGATTTTCAAAGTCTATTACACTAGTAAAAAAGCAAAAAACCAATGGACCGAGCAAACAACTCCTTATCTTTTACTGTAACAGGGTTATACTCACGCCCATAAGATTATCCATAATAGCTTAATAACTTTAACACAAACGCATAGTTGTTTAGCTATTAAAGTATAGTATGCAGCATTCAGTCAGACACGGGAAAATTCTATCCAGTGATTCATTCAAAGCATTATCAACCAAATCTAAAAGCAAACGAATCAAAGATCACAATTATAAATCCACATTGCTAATAAAGATTCTTCTGCTTGTCAACCCTAAAAATAATCACAAATTAAAGAAGAGAATGGAACCTTTGCGAGTGTGGAAACCAGTAGACTTGCAATTTTTCCCCTTGTAATAATCTCTTGGTGCTCGTTTAGACGAGAGAATATCGAGCGATGAGGTACGCTTCCTTCGAAACGTCCTTCCTATCCCTAATATCAATCCCAGTGGCATTTTTTCCTCGTTTTAACTAAATTTTAAACCCTAAAAAGATCAGAATTAAGCCATTATTATTAGATAATTAAAGAAAAAAAAACTAAGGCAACCATTACAGAGACAAGTAGAAGCAAACTTACAGGTTGGAGGGTTTAGCAGAACGAAGGAGCAGAACGAAGTGGTGAAGCCTTAGGGGTTTTCTTGAATATTTTCTTTTACGGTTCATAATCATAAGAAACGATGGCGTTTAAGTTGGCCCAGATAGTTTCGGCCTGATCTTTTTGGGCTTTGAGAAAGTTGCAATTTCAACATAAAAAGCCCAAAATCTCTTTAATCATTAATTGATTTTATTATTATTAAAGTAGTTAATTGTTTTTTTAATAGCTAGACTCGTTTATTGATCTGAAAAAACATACAGAAAAACGTGAAAGTAATTGACACAAAAAATGGCTCTTAAAGAAGATAAATAGTTCAACCTAAAGATGGGTTTTCTTTCCCATTTACAAAGACGTTACATAATTAAAAAAAACTCATACAGAAAACTTATTGTCTCTTCCGATAAGAAAAACGATAATGAAATATTGGTGCATACATTTCAACATTTAGCCCATTAGTCCAATCTTCACAAGGTTATAGGTTTTGGTGTAAGGGCTAATTTAGCAATACTTTTAAGAAACACTTTGGGAATAAAAAGTATTTTTAAGAAAAACTCAAAATTTCTGCTTCTGCATTTGGCCAATTTTTAGCATTTGAAAAAAAAATTTTCTCTCAAAAGCATATTGTTTAGGAATACTTTTATCTCAAAAGTACTTTGTCTCGAAAGTGCATTGTTAAACTAGCCCTAAATGTAATGGTATTCAATATGATGATTTCTTTGATTCTCTCTACAACTATCTAAATTGAAGTTAGGAGTATTTGTGAGTTCTCTCACTCTATGTGAGGGGTATTGACATAGAATGAACATTTGATTGTTGAACATTTTTTTTTAACTTTTGTTCATTGTTTGTTATACTTTTAGTTGAGTTGTTTTTTATTTAAATGAGTTTCCTTCATTATAGGAGAGTCTCATGGAAGTAGTTATTAATTTTGTTGATCATTGCTTTGTCTTTAAAAACCTATTGATGAATGAACAAGGATGATTGATATTTTATTCCTTATTTTTATGTTTATATGGTATCAGAGCTAGCAAAAATTGTACAACTTTGATAAAAAAATCTCTATTGCTTCATGCATAAATAAGCCTACTAGTAGCTGGTATATTGAATGGTTTCTATCAATATTTTCATTTTCGAAGCTAGTAACACATTGATTATACTACGACGAATAATTCAACCCTACCTCTTAACTCCCTGTAACATTAGTTAAGAATATAAATTTCTCGACCTAGAAAGTACAATTTTCAATGCTCATGCGTGATCATGATCTCTTTGGCCATCAAATTGGTTTTAATCTAGCCCTTCAACGCATTACCAATGATTTTTAACGAATCAATTCTGATTATACCATTTAGTTCTTTTAAGATCAACTTATCTAGAATTCCTTAATGGCATTTGCTGACCCAACAACATCCAAGATTGCTATTATGCTGAATCAAAAGTCCCTCCATGCAACTTTCGTTAATAACTCACAAAATTGGGCTTTTAACCTCGAAGATCGACTAGTACACTTCATAAAGACGTCACTTTCCATGGTTGACTATGTGCAGTGTGTTCATAAAGATGACAATTCTTGATCTGACCCGACATGTTTTTAAGTTTCTAATACATTATATTATGTATTTTTTATATATTATATAATAAATTATAACACATAAAAATTAAATTTATATATAATATTATAATGTAAACATTAAAAATGTTAAAATACAAATATATAATATTTAATAAATGAAAATTATTAAAATATTAAATATTAAATTAAAAATAATATAAATATTTTTTAAAAAGTAAAAACAATATAGACAAACTTAAAATGAGCTTGAG
Source organism: Gossypium arboreum (assembly GCF_025698485.1). Taxonomy (NCBI): domain Eukaryota; kingdom Viridiplantae; phylum Streptophyta; class Magnoliopsida; order Malvales; family Malvaceae; genus Gossypium; species Gossypium arboreum. The sequence goes on from NC_069075.1 coordinate 139,036,690, forward strand.
TTAACCATTTATAAATACGGGTGGGCTTAGGCAAAATTTAGGCTTATATTTCGGGTCAAGTCGGGTTTAGGCAAACATAAAGTGTGTTAGGGCTAGTTTGGCAATACTTTTGAAAAGTGCTTTTAAAAAGTACTTTTGAGAAATACTTTTGAAAAGTTTGTCAAAAGTACTTTTGAGAAATAAAATGTCCATTTTAGACATGTTATTATCAAGTAACAAATACGCATTTAAATAAAATTTAAAATAGTTAATATTATTATGTTTTAGTAAGAATAAAAAATTATTATAACTTGTTGTTAATATTTTAATATATGAAATATAAATTTTAAATATTTTAAGTAATAAATATTAATTACTTATAAAATTTAATTAGAATATATAAACTACATTTTAAATATTTAAATATAACAATTAAATATTTGTAATTAGTATTTTAAAAATATTTTTTATTTTTAATTAATGATTTTAACACATTTGTAATTAAGCACCAAGAAAAAAAAAAGGAAAGTACTATGTTATTGAAGGGGTGAAAAAGTAATTAAGCACTAAAAGCACATCTGAAAAGCCAAAAATTCTAGCTAAAAGCAGCTTGTTCTGCACAGCTTTTATTTCAAAAGTGCTTTTGGAGCCAGAAGTGCTTTTTTTAAGCACAGAAGAACAAAAATATCATGCTTAAGCTAAACTCAAACCGAACCAAATATGGATGTTTTTGTAAAAGAGTGCAGTTTCCTTCGGGCAAATCACAATTTATTGCAAATCAACTTCTTCAACTTGCGAAAACAAATCAAAATACATCCAAAAACTAGATTATTAACAATTTATTGTTCTAACTATGTGTTCTAACTATCTTTGTTGATCCTGGATGTATTACAAAGTTTAAAATTCTATCATACACACCTTACATGTTTCCCCAACACTTCTTCCTTGTAGCCTAGTGGCCGCACGTTCCTCCACCGCTACTAACCTTCTCTGATTGATCAAAGAAAGACACTAGAATTTGTTCTCCCTCCCTTCCTCCCTTCTTTTTATTGGTTTGATTTGGGGAATTCTTCCTCAAGGTTTTAGGAAATTAAAGCCTAAATCTTTCAATATTACAACCCGATCTGTCATTATAAATTTATTATAAAAATTAAATAAAGTTATTATAAATTTATAATTTTTAATAAATTTTTTTAAAGTTTTTTAATTACATATTTTAGGTTAAACTACACCATTAGTCATTAAACTATAGATAAGTTTTCGTTTTGGTCACGTAACTTAAAAAAAATTACAATTTGGTCATTGAACTATTCAAAAGTTTCCATTTTATTCACATGACTGTTAAAATTGATGCTATATGGCTTTCTCTATTTGCATTGCTTGTATCAATTGAAAGCTTTATTTCCCCTTCTTTTTTACAATTCAATTTTTTTCATGAAATAACTTTAGACATCATGAATCTGCAAACTAAATTTCAAACACTTTTTTTATTTGATTTCTAATATTTACCGTTAGATTGACTTGTATCTAAGGTATGTTCTTCTATTCATTGATGGTTACTGATCTACTGTACAAATCATTGAATCGTCGCTTGGAGCTCACTCGCAAAACTTTAAAAAAAACTTAACAACCCAATAACTTAAATAAAAACATTTGAATAGTTCAATGACTTAAATGAAAACTTTCGAATAGCTTAGTGACCAAATTGTAACTTTTTTTAGTTAAATGACTAAAACAAAAATTTAACCATACTTTAGTGACTAATGGTATAATTAACGCTATATTTTATACTTAATGTGCCACAATCTTATAATGCACGTTTTTTATTTTAACACCCTTAAAAAAGGATTAACTATATTATGGAATACAAATTCATCTAACAATTTAAAAAAAAAAATAAATTAAGTATCAACTTGATAATAGGGTCTACGTTGAATGGCTAAAATGTGACTTACCCTTTAATTTAATGTTCAATCCACTTCAAAAATAAATTTTCTTTCCAAAATGTTTTAAAAACTATGATTTATGTTTTTTAAATTTAAAAAAAATCTATACTATATTTAAATTTTTTCTTAAATTAGTATCATGAGTCAACTAGATATCAGTTTAGCTATGAAATGAGCAAAGCTTTTGAAAAGTGCAGTAAAAAAGTGTTTTTCTTCCAGAAGTACTTTTGGAAGCAGAAGTACTTTTTTTAAGCACTGCTAAACAAGCACTTATGCTTTTATATAAAATCAATGAAAACACATGTATGATCAGACTTACACCTAAAATTCTATAATTCTTACATAAATTTTTAATAAATATAATTTTTACATAAAAATTTTCAAGACCATATTCTAATATACAATTTTTTTCCACTAAGTTTAAAAATACGATATCAACTATGAAATGTAGTGTGATGGTTGCTCGCCTCATATTTTAATCATATAATTGGAGTTTCAATCATTGCTCATAGAAATAAAGTACTTTTTATGGTTAACTGTTTACCTTTTTAAAGACCATCCATTATAAGGGGATTAATCACTGCTATCAACGGTAAATACTTTAACTACGAAAAAAATATTATATAAAAATGTTGTGATTCAATAACATCTTATACCTTTACCACAAGTGGGAGGGTGAAAAATTTAATGGGTTTTATAGGGATTGCCAATTTCCCACAAAAGTCATGAAACAGCTATAGGCAGATTCAATAGTGGATAAAAAGAGTCAAACAATTGATGAACAAAGGGACCCATTGTTTTTCAGACATGAAAGGGAACGACAAGAGAGTCAGCAGCAGCTTTTTGGTGCGTCTCTTTCCCGCTCCCAAACTCAGAAAAGTGGAAAGGGACGAGCCTTATATCCACATCCACATGTTGTAGGCTCAACTCATGGGGCTAAAAGCATGCATGCCAGACAGACAGGTTCCATTCATGTGGTGCTCAAGGAAGGTAACTCTTTAATTAAAGCTTTTCGAATAAGTTAATACATGATCAGGAAGTTCAGTTGCTATCAAGCATTTACACCCCCCCCCCCTTTCTAAAGATTTGTGATGAAAGTATGGTCCATTGCTGCATATAGGGGATGACGGATGAGGAGTACATGAGTTGGGTGCTTTCACATTTTTGCAGCGGATTCAATCTCCTTATGATTGTAAAACTTTGAGAGAAATTTGTTGTTTTTTAAATAGAAACAGGGTGGTGTGAGTCTATTTGGTCTAAGCCCTAGACAATTGCTTGTTCTTTTAAGGAATGGCACGTATAGGAAAGAAAAGAAATGGACTCTATCGATGTTGTCTTGTCATTTCAATTTGTTAGGTTTAGAAAGATCTAGTTTAAGAATTTCACATTGTCAAAGATAATATAAAATTTCAAATATATTTTTACGTTTCGATTTTAAAAATTACTTTGAACTCATAATGTAATAAGTAATTTTACGTTTCGATAATTCTGTTATTTTAGATAATTTTATTTTTCTTTAACCAAATCACACCTTGAATTTAAGATCTAGTAACTTTGAGAAATTTGTCGATTTTTTTAATGAAAATTTGGTGATTAGTCTATTTGGTCTAAGCCCTAAACAGGTGCTCGTTGTTTGAAGGAATGGCACACATGGAAAATATATAAAAGAAAAGAGAAGAAAAAACTTTGTTGATGTTCTCTTACCATTCAAATTTGTTAGGTTTAGAAAGATATGGTTCAATAATCTGGCATTGTCAAAGGTAATGTAAAATTTCAGAATAATATTTTTACGTTTAGATTTCAAAAATTACTTTGAGCCTATAATGTAAAAAGTAATTTTACATTTCAGTAATTGTGTTATTATAGATAATCTTATTTTTTCTTAATCAAATCACACCCTAAATTTAAGATCTAGTAACTTTAAGAGATTTGTCGTTTTTTTTTAATGGAAATAGAGTGGTGTGAGTCTATTTGGTCTATATGCCCTAGGCAAGTGCTTAATTGTTTTAAGGACTGACACACATGGAAAAAAGAAGAAAGAACTCTTTTATTGTTCTCTTGCCATTCAAATTTGTTAGGTTTAAAAAGATATATATGGTTCAATAATCTCACATTGTCAAAGGTAATGTAGGATTTCGGAATAACATTTTTATGTTTAGGTTTCAAATATTACTTTGAGCCCATAATGTAATAAGTAATTTTATATTTTAGTAATTCTGTTATCAGAGATAATGTTATTTTCCCGTAACCAAATCACTCCTTAAATTTAAGATCTAGTAACTTTAAGAGATTTGTTGTTTTCTTTTTAATGGAAATAGGATGGTGTGAGTCTATTTGGTCTATATGCCCTAGGCAAGTGCTTGTTGTTTTAAGGAATGGCATACATGGAAAAGAAAAGAAAAGAAAAGAAAGAACTTTGTTGATGTTCTCTAGCCATTCAAATTTGTTAGGTTTATAACGATATGGTTCAATAATCTTACATTGTCAAAGGCAATGTAAGATTTCCTAATAATATTTTTACATTTGAATTTCAAAAATTACTTTGAGCCCATGATGTAATAAGTAATTTTACATTTCGATAATTCTGTTATTAGAGATAATCTTATTTTCCCTTAACAAAATCACACCCTAAAAACTTTGAGAGATTTGTTGTTTTCTTTTTAATAGAAATAGAGTGGTGTGAGTCTATTTATTTTGTATGCCCTAGACAAGTGCTTGTTGTTTTAAGGAATGGCACACATGGAAAAGAAAGAACTCTGTCGATGTTTTCTTGCCGTTCAAATTTGTTAGGTTTATAAAAATCTAGTTCAATAATCTCACACTATTAAAGGTAATGTAAGATTTCGGAATAACATTTCCAGATTTAGATTCTAAAGGTTATCTTGAACTCATAATGTGTTAACTAATATCATATTATGATAATTATATTATCAAAGATAATCTTATTTTCCTTGAATCAGACATTCGTAAATCATAAAATATAATAAATTTAAATCTATTTCCATCTCATTCCAAAGAATATCAGCACTTGTAAGTATAGACATGTCTATTAGTTGAAATGAGATCTATGATTTTATGAGTTGGGATTGTTTAGCATTCATTTTAGCTATCCAAAACTCTTTTTTAAAACACATTTTGAACCAAACCAAAGCTGGTCTTTATGTGATTTTTTTAAATGTTCAAAAGTCATGGCTTCGAAGGTGATAAATAGTAACATGTAATTTCTTTCATTATATATTAGATGTAGTTATTTTTAGGGTTAATGTAATTTTTGCCGTCTGAACTTATCAACTAAGTCCACTTTGTTGCTTATATTTTTTAATTTAATTTAATACTCGAATTTGACAACTAAATCTATTTTAATCCCTAAATTTGAAAAAGATATAAAAGTTTGATAATATAGCATAATATCACTGGTTCTATTTTTTATTGTGATGACATAACATAATTTAAAAGTGACACATCATTAAATTATTACAATTTTTCCTTAAATTAAAAAATTAAAATAGATCTAATTTTTAAATTCAGATACCAAAATAAACCAATAGAATGTAAATATCTAATTTTCAAGCTCTGAAATTCATGATATTTGTCTATATTACCTTACTAGAGGGTTTGTATCTTGGCTTTTCTTCATAGGGAAACAGCTTCAGCCAGCCATAGTTTGCATTTTGGCGATGCCAGCTTTAAAGACTGGTGCAAAAAATTGACAAGTCAGGGGAGATGGAGGGATATGGTCTGTTTTTTACATTAAAGTCAAAACAAAGGGGTGTCCCAAAAAGAAAAAAGGGAAAGCAACTAGAACCAAGAGGGAATGCATCGGGTCTCCAATTTGGATCTTTGCCGTTGGATTGGACACCCAGTTTTGTGCGGCTGCCTTCTGAATTATCGAACATGGCCCTTTGGTTTTTTTAGGTACTTTGAAACCGCCAACACTCTTTTTTTTTTTTTATAATATTATAATATATAAAAAGTTCGAGTGTCCTGAAACATTTTTTTTTTTTTTTTAAAAGTTCAGGAGGGATTATGGATAGTTTAGTATTATATCAATAAGAGTTTATATAATAAAAATAAGTCATATACGTGGCTAAATATTATGAATTGAGTTAATGTATTATTAACCCATTTAGTAAAACATATGAAAAAATATAATACTCTTATCGTAGCATAAAGGTGTTATAAATTTGAATATATTAACAATATATGTAAAAGTAGAGAGATTTAATTGTACTAAATCAAAGTAGATGATTAAATATCAAATTTTAATATAGTAGAAGCAAGCCCTTATACTCTTCAGTATATTTAGAATTTAAATCTCTTTACTTTTATTTTTAAGAATTTAATCCTGTCTTTTTTAGATATAAAATGACAAGTTTAATTGTTAACAACATTAAAGTTTTTCTTTTAAATTGATGTTTATTACAACTTTTTTTTTGGTTATATAGCTATCAAGCAAATTTAATAGAAGAATATTAACGGTATTGATAATTAAATCTGATTTATTTAATTCAAAAGTAAAAACACTAAATTTTGAAATAAAAGTTGAGTGATTAAATTCTAAAGGTATGAAAAGTATATGAACTTTGAACATATATTTTAACTTATATTTTTTAAATCTAAATCTATTTGGTATCTCATATTTGGTATCTCATAATCACGTTAAGTTTCGATTAAATCTAAAAAGTTGAGTCAGATGAAGCCCTAAATAGGAGAAAAAACTCTCTCACAAGAATCAAACTCGAAACCTTATACGTAACATTCCTCCCAATAATCAGTTTTAATTATGATAATTAAAAAAAAACAACAACAGTAGAAGAATAGACCTTAAATATTCCTAAATTACAAAACTTTTAAGGCTATTTTATCCCTTCATGCAATGTTTTTTTTTTTACTGCCCCGTGAAGTACCATTGAAGAGATGGAGCTTGATCAACTGAGAAGAAACCACAAGATTCCTCTGCACTAAACATGCATCGTTCTTCCACTTCCACCAACTCTGGCTCATCATACGTATACCCCATAACCATTCTCGACTCAAATGGTTTAAACCACTTATGATTATTTGATGAATCCGACGATGAAGACGAACCGTTCATCACATTGCTTTCTTCTTTAACAATCCCATTACAATCATCATCATCATTCTCACAGAAACCTTGCTCTTTGTTCCTCACTGAAAAGCTTGGACACTCTTCTTTCAACTTTGATTTCAAGTCCCTCAGCTGCAAAACAATCATATATCAACCCTTAGATTTAATTAATTCAAAAAAGTAAGAGTATCATGGAAGCCCCTGTACTAAGAATTAAATTATAATTTACTTTCTAAACTCAAAAAATAGGTAAAAATACATGTCCATTAAATCAAAGAGCAAATCAATTATTCTATTAAAATTTTCATACAATTTTACTGTTAAAAACTGATCCCTATTACCCTATACATTAATATCAGATACAAATATTTCGTTAACCACGTCAGTATTTAACAATACAAATGAATGAATTTTTTTATGGAAAGGGTTAATTTACTCTTTAATTTAATATACAAAAACTAATTTACCTCAATTTTAAGTAGATAGGATAAAATGCAATCTGACTTTTAGTACAAGTATCTATATTACTTTTAACTTAAAAAAACTAAAAAATAGGGTTTGAGATATAAACACTAACCTTTGCAATTAGACCAAGTTTTTCTTTTTCAAGATTGTCATAATCAAGCTTAAGAGCATCATAATTAGCTTTAAGCATTGCATAATCTTTCTCCAACACCTTGGTCTTCCAACGAGCACGTCGGTTTTGGAACCAAATAGCCACTTGCCTTGGCTGTAACCCCAATTCTTCAGCTAACTTCACTTTTCTCTCTGGTTCTAACTTGTTTCCCACATCGAAATTCTTCTCTAAAGCCTTAACTTGATGCATAGATAAACGCCTTTTCTTCTCTGTTGCTTGACCACCTTCTTCTAAGCTGTCTTCTTCATCTAAACCATCTAACATAGCCTGGAATTCCTTGCTGTAAATTTGGTGCTTCTTTGAACTCTTCTCCTCTGCATAATCAACTGAATTAAACACATCAATTTTGGGTTAAAGAAACATGAAATAAAGATGGGAATTTTCACGTGTGTACCTTTAGGCTGAGAGATGGACATGAAAGCATCCAAGGAAGGTGAAGGACTCAGCCTCTTCATGATTTGCAAACCAAAACCAAAGATTCTGAGATGATATTTTTTTTAAGATACTTCAATTTTTTTGTTGTTTGTGATGGATTGGGGGGGCTGTTTTGATCTGTTTGGTTTTTGGGGAGGGCTTAATTGCAAAGAATGCTATATATTGTGACACTCAGCTGACTGACAAAAGATTGGTGATTGCAGATCTCATAAAAAATAAATTAGTGATGTAATCTTTTCATAAATTTTGAATTCGAGTGAAATGAAATAAAAATTTTAAAATAAATATATAAAATAAGATAAGTGATTTTTTTGCAACGGATATGAAATAATTATGGTTATTAATTTTCTCGTATCATTGTATAAAATTATTATTTTAATTTTATATATAATTATTAAAAAGTAAAAATATAAAATATTTTAGAGAAAAAATATTATGATATAATTTGGTCTTTGTATTATATCTATTTTTCTAGTTAGGTGCCTAAATTTTTATTATATTTTAGTATTTAAATTATCTCTCCATTATAAATTTTAGTCTAAAAGTTAATGGTATTAGAAAAAAGGTGAGACGTGTGGCGAATAAAATCACACCATGTGACATTTCTTTACACTTATATAATTAAAAATCAAATATATATAAATTTAAATTTTAAAAGCTTTTTTATAATATATAAATTATATAAAATAGTAATTTATGAAAACCTTATATAAAATTTCCAAAAGGAAATTTTTAAAGATTTAAAATATATAAATCTGAAAAAATTTAAAAATTTAAAAATATAAAATATATGTATAAATTAAAGTTTTAAAATATATATTATTTTTAATAAATTAGTTAAAACTCTTAAAATTTCAAAAATATTATATAAATTTTAGAAGAAATTCCAAAATTTGAAATATTTATGTTTTAAAAAAAAATATAATACTTTCTAAAAACTTAAAAAAAAAAAACAAAACAATTGATTGGTCAATACTGATCAACATTGATCAACACTCGATCAATGATGGGTTAATAGCCACATCAACAACGACATGAAAAAAAGATAGACACATAGTGCAATCTCATTGGTTGGACTAAAAAATAGACCATTAACTTTTGGACTAAAATATATAACGAATGGATAGTTTAGGTATCAACATAAAAAAAAATTGGGACACCAAAATCCTAACATAAGCTTAGAAAAACTCTATGTTCTTATACTTTTTTCCCTTAATCGTATTTTTCAAAACTAAAGTTAAGATTGAGGATATTAGAATTTTTTTCAAAGGATTAATATTTATATATATATTAGTTACCTTTAAAAATATTGAAAATATTAAAAATAACTAACAAAAATCAAATTGAAACAAGGCAAGACAGAGATGATTGTATCCAATATCCATAGAGGTTATAGTAGTTTTCAAGACTTCAAATTCATAGTGAAGTAAGGCAGGTGGTGGGTCAGAGCATGACAACTATGGAGCAGTGGTGATTTTAGCAACATCCTTTGTTCAACTTATTGCCATCTCTCCCCCCAACCCCCCCCCCAAAAAAAAAACAGTTCAATTTAAAAAAGAATAACAAAATTAACGATCCTTACACTTTAAGTTTAGTCCTAATTGGCCCAAATAGGATTGTCTCAGACCGTAAAACGAATAATGACACCTATAGTTAATAAAGAAATGCCAATTTAATACCTGAAGTTTCATTCTATTTAAAATTTTACTTGACCCTAACGACGTTAATTTTATTATTAATGTATAAAATTGACCAACGAAAAGGTGACACGTGCTACCTTAAATTTATTTTCCTTAAATATTGGTAAAAGTGTCATGCATCACAATTTCATTGGTCAAACAACTATGTCATTAAAAAAATTAAAGTTGTTAGAGTCAGGTACCATATTATAAAATGAAATAAAATTTCATGTACTAAATTGGACATCTTGAAAGTAAAGGTATCACGTTTAAAATAACTAAAACATAGGGGTCATTCATGTCATTAGTCTATTTAAGGATAATTATTTGATACATTACTGGTGGAGGCTTTTTTAATTCGATGAGCAAATTTAAAAATCATCGTCTATTCTTGATCGGTATTTCATAATATAAAACCTAAATAAATGGGACATTTTATTAATCCAATTGTGGAATAAAAAAAGCAATTTAAATTGTTAAATTAATTTTTAATAAATTGACTGGCTTATACTTATATTTTAGGTTAAAAAGTAAATTAGTCATACGTGTAATTATTTTGTTAGGATAAACAAAGAAATTTTAAATAATTGAAATTCATGTGAGAAAAATAATTATAAAATAAAAATAATGGTAGTAAAATAAATATGTATTTGTATGTAAAATATGTAAAATGAGTATCATTAGAATTATAAAATATATCAATGTCATTTTAATAATATTAAATATATATTAAATATAATAAAATGAGATTTCATGATTTAAATTTATTTATTTATTTATGTTTGGTAGCATTATTTTTCATATATTTTAATATATGAATTAGCAATAAATTAATTACTATTGGTAATTTTAACCACTCATATGATTTGTTTGTGGTGAAAAGAAAGAACTTTTTTACTTATTTTGGAGAGTTTTTTTTTTTACAAAAATTTTACTAACCTTCGACTAATTTACCTATAAAGGCCCATTTTCAAGTATATTTACGGAAATAGGCCAATTTTTGCATTATTTACAGGAAATGGTCGATTTTGGCAAAACGCGTCCATGTAGGAGAGTTTTAGGGTGAAATTTCTAGCAAATCACGCCTTTGGGGGAGCGTTTTTGCCATGTCAGCACCAAATACGCTGACGTGGATGCACTTTGCTGACGTGGCAAAAATGCTTTCCCAAGGGCGTGATTTTCTCCATGTTTTTTCTTGGTTAGGGCTTTTTACATGTTTAGTCTCTAGGATTTTTTTGGTTTAGGATTTTTAGGGTTATGGTTTTGTTAAAATAATTTAGAGTTAGGTTTGTAGGGTTTAAGATTTTGTTAAAATAATTTAGGGTTCTAGATTTTAGGAATTTTAAAAATAAATCAAGATTTAGTGTTCTTTTTAAAAAAAATAATTAAATTAGGGTTTAAGGGTTTTAAATAAATAAATTAAATTTAGGTTTAGTGTTTTTAAGAAAATTAATTAAATTTGGGTTTAGTTTTTTAAAAATAGTATTGTGTTTAGGTTTAGAATTTAGGGAAAATTATATTGACAAGAAGGATTTTGGTTTTTTCTACAGTAGTTCTTGAAGAAATAATTTTGAGAAGACGGTTCTGAATAAATAGTGTAAAAAACGCTTCAAGCAGGATGCACTGTCAGCAAAACTACTGAAAAAGCTCCTACATGGATGCTCTTTTTCTACAGTATTTCCTAAAAAAATAATTTTGAGAAGACGGTTCTGAACAAATAGTGTAAAAAATGCTTTAAGCATGATGCACTGTCAGCAAAATTATTGAAAAATGCTCCCACGTGGGCGTACTTTTTCTACAGTAGTTCCTGAAAAAATAATTTTAAGAAGACATTTCTAAACAAATAGTGTCAAAAACGCTTTAAACAGGATGCACTGTCAGCAAAATTGATGAAAAAAGCTCCCACGTGAACGTTATTTTTCTACAGTAGTTCCTGAAAAAATAATTTCGAGAAGATGTTTCTGAATAAATAGTGTTAAAAATGCTTCAAGCAGGATGAGCTGTCAGCAAAATTACTGAAAAATGCTCCCACGTGGACGTTCTTTTTCTACAGTAGTTCATGTTTGGCCTTAGGCTATAAATGAGCTAAATTTCATTCTCAGGTTGCATAAGTTATAGTAAGAAAAATCAGAGAGACTAAGCATAATGGAAACTGAAGATGAGTGAACGTATTAGTGCTTTTACTTACTATGATGGTGAGGTCCGTGACACCGAGAATAGCATTGTTTTTCTATCGGAGAATACAATGCGAATGATTTTTAACCAGACTATAGATTTGACAGAATTTCATAAAAGAATTAGACGTAAAATCTTTGAAACGATGCTAATGAGGGTTTCTTCTATTAAGTATCGATTTTGTGCTTCGATTGATCCTGTGACATATAACTCATTTGATATCAAATGTGGTTGTAGCTTTGAGGCGATGGTGTAGACTCATCTCACTAGTGGATCACCCTATCTTGAGTTATATATACAATTTTCATCGCCAAATAAAACATTTGCGGCATCAACATCTACTGCTGTTCGAGAGGAAGACATGACCCCTACCCAACACTCCGTTAGTGGAAGGTAGAAAACGAAAGTTTTCGTTTTTGGTGGCAGTATGGAATACACAACTGTAACGCCCCTTACCCGAGACCGTTGCCGGAGTCGAGCACAAGGCACTACTAAACTTATTTGAGCACTTAACCAAATTTAGATAATTTATATAATACTTTTCAGACAAGCTGTCCAACTGTGTCATAGTTGCTAAATAATTCATATCTCGAGTTATAAAACTCGAAATCCAAATCCGTAAATTTTCTCTGAATTTATACTCATATATCTACTTACCAATTTTTTCTAGAATTTTGGTCAAGCCAATTAGTACAGTTTATTATTTAAAATCTCCCCTGTTTCAGGGTTTGACTACTCTGACCTTTGTGTATTTCGAATCAGATATCTCTCTGTACAAAGCTTCAATGACTATGCCGTTTGTCTCTAATAAAACTAGACTCAATAAGGAATCTGTACATATAAAGTATGACTTCTAATTATCTTTGTAAAATTTATGGTGAATTTCCAAAGTCAGAACAGGGATCCAGAAATCGCTCTGGCCCTGTTTCACAAAAATTTAAACATCTCATAAAATATAGCTCATATACCTGTTTTGCTTCTTCCATATGAAAATAAACTCATCAAGATTCGATTCCATAATTTATTCATTATTTAATTCCATTTCTACTATTTTAGTGATTTTTCAAAGTCAAACTACTGCTACTTACGAAAACTGTTTTAGTACAAATATTGTTAACTAGTTTATAACATCTTTACTTCAATTCATTCAAACTCTATACATGCCATATAAATCTTTAAACAACTACCGGAATTGATCTGAATAGTGTGCCCTGTTGTGTTGATCCGATCTACCCACTTCACTTCAAGTCAATCTACATAAAAATATTAAACACACACAAGTAAGCTTATTGAAGCTTAGTAAGCTCATAGGCATATAAACACAAATCATATCAAATATCGTACACAATCATATATCTATTAGTTTAACTATTTCATCCTCCAAATCACAATTTCATTAATAACTCATTGGAATAATTTCCATATGGCAACTCACAATTTAACTCCCTTAGGCCCATTTCTCATTTACTTCATTGTCAAATTAGGGAACAATAAGGAATTGAGTGCTTCATTATCACATTGCCATAGTAAACTATGGACTTTCACATTGATCGCATCACACACGAAGCCATAGCCTTGCCATGGTCTTACACGGTTCACATATCATACCGAAGCCATATCCGGACATGGTCTTATACGGAATCACATTATCACATTATACCGATGCCATAGCCCACTATGGTCTTATCTGAGTCACATTATCACATTGCACCGATGCCATAACCCAGCTATGGTCTTAAACGGGCGCACTTATCACATATTTTTCGTCAATTCATCAGGGTCACAGAATAGAAGCACTCAAATCCATTGTTCCTACTAATTTGTACTTTTAGTTACACATTATTTATTAGTTAATGCAAATTGATAGTATTCATCAACAATAAAATACTTTAAAAATCATAAGATTTTCATAACAAAACATTGAACTTTGCCATATGAACTTACCTGGACTAATTTGTAAAAGTCGTAGAAATTCAGGGACTATTCTTGAATTTTCTCCTTTCCACGATTCAGTTCGTTTTCTTGATCTATAATTATAAAATCATTCCTTCATTAGCATCCATTTCAATTCTATTTCACTTCACAATTTATGCTGTTCAAATTTCGAAATTGCACTTTTACCCCAAAATTTACAACTTTCACAATTTAGTCCCTTCTCAATTCACCCATCAATTGAACTAATTTTTCTCAATTAACACTTTATTTTATCATTATAAACTATTTCAAAACCTTTTATATTCTTAATTTCAACAGAAACCTTCAATTCACAACTTTTTCACAATTAGGTCCTAAATATCATTTCCTATCAAAATCACTTAATAAAACCACCTTAATATAAAATTAGAACTTAAATTTCATAATAATTCATCATAAAATTCCCTTATCCATCCAGGGTAACTTCCAATTTCACCCATAAAATCAAAAACTAATGAATTCTACAAGTGGACCTAATTGTAAAAGTCATAAAAACATAAAATTATCAAGAAAAGTAAGAATTAAACTCACATGATGTAAAATATGAAAACCAGCTTTCTCCAGACCTTCTATGGCGTTTTAGCTGAGAAAATATGAAGAAATGTCTAGATTTTTCAATTACATCATTATTTAACTATTAACTTTTATGCTATTTCCAATTTTGCCCCTTGTTCACATTGTTTTCTTGCTTATTTCATACCCAAACCATCCAGCCATTAACCTTTGGGTCTAATTGCTCTTTAAATCCATCTTTTAAATACTTAAGCTATTTACTCACAATTTAACAAATTTTGCGCTATTTTCAATTTAGTCCTTTTAATTAATTAGCCATCCAAACGTTAAAATTTTCTAACGGAACTTTAATACTAACTCAATGACACTCCATAAATATTTATAAAAATATTTATAGCTTGATTTTCAACTTTGAGGTCTCGATACCTCATTTTTGACCCGTTTGACCTAATAAATTCTTTTAATTCACTAATTTCACCATTTCACAAATTCTTCTAAATTCTTACTTGACTCATAAATATTAAATTACTATCTTGTTCAATCTTATTTGTCGAATTTAGTGATCTCAAATCACCATTTCCGACACCACTGAAAATTAGGCCGTTACAACAACTCTTGTATGACACTAGGTTAGTGGATGAGACATATACATCTGTTGGTCGATGTTCGATGCTGAAAATACGTATTAGAGAATGACATCAACTTCTAGTGGTTGGCAATCCACATCTGATTGGGGACGTTACGAAACGTCTACAAGAAGAAATGATGTACTCCCTACAACGTCCACCGGTGAGGGGACCTCGTACGTTGCAGATGATGGTGGGTTGAATAATGAGTCTGAAGTGGATCCACCTCGAGAGCCCGACCACGGTAGTACAAAAGTTACATTATTTTCTGAACCAGAACTTGTTCCATTCGAACCTAAAGACGTTGAAAGGGGTTTAGATGAAGAAGAAGAAGATCCGCGATTCAGAGCGTACTCGCCTCCAGCCCATATGTATAATATTGATATATCGGCAGATGATGCGTTGGAGTTTCTAGATCTACCACACAGAAAGCGTGACCGTATAGGTTCGTCATTAGATTCGGGTAAATTAAAAATTGGTAAGGAGTTTTTCAGTAAGGATAGTTTTCTTGGTTCAATGAAACAACATAGCATCAATCACGGGGTTAACTACAACGTGGCTAAATCCAAATCTGAAAAGTTTGAGGCCAAGTGTGCAGTGCAAGATGGTACATGTTCATGGAAAATCATGGCTTCTTTTAGGAAAAAGACAGGCTTGTGGGAGATAAAAAAGTACAAAGGTCTACATATTTGTGTTTCCGGTACAATATCACTGAGTGTTTAGAGTTTTTGAATAATAATGTTATTACTTAATGTTGCATTATTTAACGTACTTCGTTGACAGGTGTTTCACAAGATCATCCCAAGATGGATTTAGGTATGATAGCTAGCTTAATACTACCAATGTTGAAGGCGAATCCTAGGACTTCTGTGTCAATCTTAATTGCCAATATTCGTAGCCAATTGAGGTACAAAACATATTACCGCAAGACTTGGATAGCTAATAGAAGGCGTTGAAAAAGATGCATAATGGGTGAGATGCTATAATGAGGTGTGGCAATGGTGTCAGGTGCTGAAGAGGTACGTCCCAGGTGTTAGAGAGGTATGTCCTAGGTTGCATAACAGATCTTGAAACGGTCCCTACGTACTACAACGACCGATTGCTCCGTGTATGCCAAGTGTTCAAGCATTTGTTCTGGAGCTTTAAGTAATGCCGGGACGCATTTGTGTACTGCAAGCCATTAGTACAAATTGACAGTAACTTTATGTATGGTAGATATACCCATCGGCTATTGCTAGCTGTGACACGGGATGGCGGTGGGAAAATCCTTCGAATTACATTTGCAATAACATTGGGGGAGTCAGGTAATAACTGAGATTTCTTTCTTTCTAAGTTAAGGAGGTATGTATGACCCCAACTTGATGTCTGTATTATATCAGATCAGGGTACTAGAATATTAGTCGCAATTGAGCGACAGAGAAGCCTATGGGATCGCACACACTATCGGTATTGTCTAAGGCACGTTGCGTCCAACTACTACGAGCAATATCGGTCTACCACTGAACAACGACAAGCGACCAACATGGGTATTTAATCTCTATTTATATAATTTTATTTGTAATATTTAATTTATTCTGAAAGGAATAGTGGTATGTAATTTTCGCTATCAACTTATATTGGCAGGGTACGAGATCAATATGGACCATTTTCATGAGATGTTGGGGATTTTGCGTTCAGTTAACGATCAAGGCACAGATTGCCACTGTAACATACCTTTCAAATAGTGGACACAAGCATATGACTGTGGTATACGATATGGTCATATGACCACAAACCTGGTTGAATATATAAATTCTGTTCTAAAAGGAAAGCATCATTTGTTGATAACCTCAGTTGTACGAGAGATATTTTCGGTTGGCGGCACTATTTCCAAAATGAACAGTGAGTTATAAAGGCCAAATGGAGGGAGGTCATGTATGGTTCCGGAAGGAATTACAATAAATTAACAAGGCAAAGGCGCGGGCCAACATAATGCAGAAAGTATGTCACGATCGCAACAACCTATGGTTTTGTGTGACAGAGTTTGACAGATCGAACCAATGTATTACTGACGAGCAATATCGTGTACACCTGAGAAATAAAACTTGCGGCTGTGGGACGTTTGACGCACTTTGTTATCCATGCGTTCATGCAATTGCAGCTTCTCAGAATCTCCGTTTGGATCTCATGATATATGTCGACAAAATGTACAAAATAAAATACATGTACAATGTGTAGAGACATATATTTTCAGTAGTTCCAGATGAATGTAAATGGTCATCTGTATCGCTTACTCCGTTTAAGTTGTTACTGGATAGAGAATTGCATCGCAAACCAAAAGGTCGACCTTACTCGAGTAGAATACGTAATAATATGGATATTGGAGAAAGAACGAACCAACAGAAGTTGTGCCGATGGTGTAGGAACCTAGGTCATATAATTTGATCATGCCCAAATTGAATTAGTTGATAATTGTTGTAATTAAACTAAAGTTGCATTATTTCTATTGCCATAACAAAAGAACTTCTATTTTATTAAAAATATAAAAATAATTTACTATTAAAATATTAAAAACAACTTTTATTTTATTAAATGAAACAATATAAAAATAGTTTGTACAAATATATTAAAAAAATCAATGTATGTGCCGGTCGGAATCAGTGCCACATCGAGGTGATCGACAATTACGCGTTGGATTCCTCCTTGGTTCACTTTCTGACGGGGGTTGTGGTTGCTCCGATTGTGGGTGTTAGAAGGATGACCCACCTTGATAGAATAAAGAATGTGGAGGTGTTTACATCACTCACGGTGGAGGTGCTTGAATTCATTAAGGCGATAGGGATTAGTAATGAGATGAGCTCCCAAATGGTGCCTCATGTGATCCCTCCAACGATGATGGCCTATATATCGGGGGTTGAGTCGGAGTCATCAGGAAATGAGATGCACTGGACCATGCATTCCAATCTAGCATAGGACTAGGAAAAGGAATCATATAAGGGTTATGATACATATACGGTCTAAGATACGCACCTGACATAATCTAAAGGGGTTGTGGAGTGGGTGTAGTCGATTGAGGTGTTGGGCCCGGTGATTGTGTGGGCATTGTTGATGGGCCTGTGCTGTCATCCATTCTCTTTGGATTTAAAGGGCCCTGTCATTCCCTTTCCACACGGATTTGTCAACGCCTCTATTCTTCCGACAATAAATATGGCTTGCCATGGATTCTAAACCATGGCATGTAATCCGGCACACACGCTAACTCTAGAATAATGATCGGTTTACGAGTAGGTGTATTATCATACTGATTTTCTTAAATTTCGATATATTCCAAGAAGAATGCCAACCAATTCGTATTTGTTTGTCGTAAGTCAATTTTGTGCTCATCATCAAGCGCCTCATGTGCCTCGGGAATCGGTTGTTGGAATCTAAATTACGCAACACTCTACCTATCTGGTGCATCTCAGCAGTAGCATAGTTGACCAATGGGACCTTAACATGCCAAATGTTTGGATTTTGAAAGAATTCATTCGGAATTACTACCCGAATTACCGGATCCTCGTATGGTGTTCATTGAAACTATATGAACGTGATAAAAATATTAGTTATATGCATAATAGTAAATATTAAATATGAAACAACTATTTTATGTATATATATTATTTAATACTTATTTGCGTTTCCGATCGTTGGTCTAATAGAAGCCGTATATCTTTAAGAGTGACAGGTATTCCAATATGACTCACCGGATGGTTCCACCTAATTAAATAAATTTTTAGCATACAATTTTATTTTAAATCTATGTAATAATTATCAAATCAAATAAAAAATTTTCCTCATTGTGAGTGGGAATAAACATGGGTGGTTCACTCGATGACGTAAAAATGGAAAGTAAAACCGAGCCCATAATTTAATAATGATAGGAAACCTCCGATTTTGGCTTTATTTGGTAGCGTCGCCCTGCACATCTCTCGGTACAATGTTGCCAACACGGCAGACCCTCAACTAAATTCGCCAGCTGCTCTAAAATCAACGAGTTTAAGCAACCACTTAGATGTACGAGGTTTCGTGCCAAGTCCGGCATCAAATAAGCTTCAATCATCTCAAGGATGTATGTCCGAGCATATCGTACTCTTTCTACTTTAGTCGAATCATTCTCCAGCTCCGGGAATGTGTCTTGTAACCAGCCCATTTCGATTCAACCTTCGTAAATATTATCCAGAATCGCACCCTAAAAGTCGTAGCATACAGCTCCCAAATTAGCAAATTGAACGGATCCGATGAGTGCGGACCCATCCACCAGTAATCTTAATTGTAACTGCACGCCCTCCAAAGTGATAGTACACTCTTCGCATGGAAAATGGAATGTGTGCGTCTCGGGTCTCCACCTTTCTATTAACGTGCTGATGAGTTTCGGGTCTAACTTCCACCCCTGGCCTATAATGGTCACGTGCCAAAAACCCGCTTCCCTCAAATAATTTTCTACCAACGGTGATGAAGGACCAGACATATTACGAATATAACATTGTAACACCCAATCTATAGATTGTTATAAAAAATTCTAAAATACAAATTAATTAAAATTACATAAATAAAAAAATTAAATAATATTCAAAAATTAAAATTAACCCTTACCATTTTCATTTGTTCGACGGAGATATGTTTATGATCGAGACAAATTAATTCCTCGGCCATTGCTAGCACGATCAAATATTTTTGAAATTATAAAAAATAATACTAATTTAGAAATAAAATTAAAGAAAATAATTAATTAAAAAGAGCTTTGAGAAATTTAAGGAGAAATTTGAGAGCTTTGAGAAAGTTAGGGAGAAATTTGAGAGTTTTTTGATGAATTTTGAAGAAATTTTGTGTGAAATAATATGAGGGGGTTTTATACTTTTTTTAATTGTTGGACCCCCAATGGTAAAAAAAATTAGCCGTTGGGACAAAAACACGGAGTAAAACTCGTCCACGTCAACCCGTTTTATGTTGATATGGAAAAAAGGCTCATCCAGGGGCACAATTTGCTTGAAATTTCACCCTAAAACGCTCCTACGTGAACGCGTTTTGCCAAAACCGGTCATTTTCGGTAAATAATGTAGAAATTCGCCCATTTTCGTAAATATATTTGGAAATGGGCATTTATAAGTAAATTAGTCCAAACCTTCTAATGTCAAGTTTAAATTTATATTAATTATTCCTTATTTTATGTCTATTTATTTTTACACATATACATTAAAATTTTTTCATCATGCTATTAAACTAATAACAAAATCAGGAGTGAGCAAAACTCGATTTGATTAGAAAAAATTGAATTTCGAGTTAATTGAATCGAGTTATTCGAGTCAACTCGAATAAGTAATTCTAGTTCTGAGTTCGAGTCGAGTTGAATTTTATAATTCGAATAACTCAAATAATTCAAATAATTTGAATAACATATTTGTGTAAATACCCCTTTGGTTCTTGACAATTTTGAAAATGAGCAAATTGGTCACTCTATCAACAAAAATTACAAAAATAAAATTCAAATAATTTTAAAAATTCAAAAATAATTTTAAAAATTAAAATATTTATAAAAATTCTAAAATGTATATTTTTAAGAATATATAAAGAAAATTAAAATTTTAAAGAATTTATAAAATAATAATTTTAAGACCTAAACAAGTTAATTAATGATTCAAGTTTATCATACTAAAGTATCTTTCTTTTCTTATTTTGCTTTAAAAAGTAAATTATAACAAGATTTTAATTTGGAATGTTTAAAATTTTAATTTAACTTAAACAATTTCACTCGATTCAGTTCAATTTCACTCGACTCGATTCGAAAAATTTTCAAATAGAATTAGGATGATAAAATAGGACTCGTCAACTCAATTAACTCAAAAATTCTTCACTCGATTCAATCAGACGCTCACCCCTAGTAATTTTATTATTAAACTAAGACAAAAAAAAAATTGAACCACCTTAATTTCTGTAATGAAAGTGTGTTGGTAGGGTAAGGTATCCAAAGAGATTTGCATAATTGTGTTTTTCAAGTTACAAGTAAACTTATTAAATTCCACATATGTATAAACAAAGAAAATCAAAATCAATAATTAAAATAGATTTGAATAGATATAACTTAATCTAAAATCAATTATAGACTAAAAATGTATGCATGATTTTTAAGAAGATAAAATTTTCTCAAAATATTGAAGAATAAGACCTGTGTTTAATGCCATTTAATGCATGTGATGTGATATTACAATCATAATAACATCAAACTTTAACAGATGGACAACATATACACGTCTACAAGAGAGTAAAAGTACTACAGAAGTTTTTTATTTAAAGTTAATTTTTTTTATTTTTCATTAAAAATAGATAAATTAGATTAAAAAGTAAATTGGTCTTTTTATTAAAAATTCATCCTTTTCTATTGTTAAAAACTGGCATAACTGGCAGAATAATCAGATATTTATGCTAATGTATAGAAACCAATTTTTAACTGTAGAAATAGATGAAATTTTTAACAGAAAGATCTCTTTGCTCTTTGATCTAATGTATAAAGACTGATTTATACATTTTTTGAGTAGAAGGGTCAAAAGGCAATCCAACTTCTACTATAGGCAGGTACGAAGCCAGAATTTTTTTAGTGGGCTGAAATTAAATTTTAATTTTTAATAGCCTATATCTTTATGATTTTTAAAAGATTAAATCAAATTTTTATCATTTTTAGGAGAGCCAAAATACAAGTTTGTTTTCAATTTCGTCCTATGTTGCTTCAATTTTTTTAAAAAAATATTTACATTAGACATATATATTTTTATATGAAAATAAAAATGCAATTTATTGGTTTATTTATTTGATTAGAATTAACCATAGCCTCTTTTCGACCCATAAATAGGACGATAATATATTTTAGTACATTCGAACTCACATTCTTCTATATTCTATATTGACAACAATACCCATACCTCAATAAGCATGAAAACTTATACTCATATTTAATATTTGCATGATTTTCTTCCCTTAAATGGACTACTAACATTAGTGGTTGTTTCAAAGAATGCGGCTTCATTAAATGCAAATGTTGAATTTTGTTTTGCACATTTCCTACACTGTTTTTCAAAACACGTTTTCAATCAGATTTTCACCATTGTTGTCTTCTTCCCTTTGCTAAAGAAAAATAAAGTTTCTTCTTTTTCAAAAATGAGTTTACTTTAATTGGGAGGTCTTGGTTTTGTCATTTTTATTTAGCTTGTAAGAAACAAATTTTCCATTGTTGAGCATTCGTGTCCCACTACAACTCATTCCTATTTAGTAATTTGTTATCCTCTTCTTTACCACCTTACAAACAATTTCCATAATTTAAAGGGTAAATTGTATCAAAGGTTATTGAATTGTTACTAGGTTTAAATTTTAATCACTCGGTTTGAAAAGATTACAAAATATTCACTAAATTATTACAAAATTGTGAACTGGGTAGCTAAGTAGGTTAAAGAGGAGATGTGTTTGGAGGGTTGGATTCACCACCCGCCATCTTCCTTGGTGTTTATCTTGGACAAAGATGGCCTGTGAGTTCCGCTTATCGCCTAATTTCGGGCTCGACCTGACATTGGTAGAGTTGATTTTATATATGCTCTTTTAACTTTGTTAGGTTCTTATTTTCCTATATTGTTAACTGGTGTTTTCCTTTGTTGCTGATACAGTGGTGCTTTATTTAATCAATCAATATTTGAAAGTGTTTTCCCGACAAAAAAAAAAAAAAAAACCATTCGAAAGCTTTCATTTTGAATTTTTTAATGAGTGACTGATGTAGTTACGGAATTTTCACTTAACTTTAAGAAACATTTTCAATTTCTTTTTTTTCAATCTTTAATAAATTAACTTAACCTAAATTATTATATTTTAAGTTTTTCTACTATTGTCCTTGAGTTCAATTTAGTATTTTTAGATATTTAGTATTTTTAGATAAAATGGATTAGGTTTAATTCGTTAAAGGAAAAAGAAAAACACCCAAAATGTTTTTTAAAAGCCACATGGAAATTACGTGACTATTATATTAAAGATTTAACATGTCAGTGATTTGAATTAAAATTTTCAATTACTTCAGTGATATTTTATAATTTTTATAATTGAGTGATTAAAATATAAATTCATTAATAGTTTAATCATCTTACGTATAAGTTACCCTAATTTAAAATGCATTCATTTATATAATCGATTATTTAGTATTCAGATTTAAGGTTTAGATTTTTAAAATGGGCCATTATTAGTCTAAATTATTTTGAATTTTAATTACTTCAAGTTGATATTATTTACAAAATAGCTTCCTTAGCACCAAAAGAAACCAAAATACAAATAAGCAGGCATTAAATTGAAACAATTCAAAGATGGAAGGAAAGAAAATGATATTGGCAATATACTTTTAGCACCGACTTCATTGTAGCAGTAAATGACAACTTAATTAGAAATTGAAATCCGTCAACTATAAAGCAGGTCGGTCCAAAAAGACACAGTGTTCAATAATTTTTAGGATAATTACTCATATCATCCTTAATTAATATGATCAAAATTTAATTTTTCTCATAAAATATAATATACTTTATAATTAATCATTTATTTTTAAAAAAATTCATAATAAATGAATTAATCATTGTTATTAACGATAAATAAATTTTAACTAAAAATACGTTAATTTAACATATTTTTTTTATCAATCATATTTTATGTCATATGAAGACAACTAATCAAAATTTTAAATTAATAAATTTTAATGAAAAATACTTCCTATTTTAATTACTAAAATTTTTAAATCAAGACTTAATTTTTAACTTGAAAATACAGGAGTAAACCCTAATCCCAAATTATATATAAGCACATAGACTAATATTATTTTTAACCATTTTTAAATTAGTTTAGGTAAAGTTTCATTATATTAGTAATTATAAGTCATTAAAGTTAGTATTTTTTTATATACATTGTGATATGTTGTGTAAAAGAAATTTATAATATATATCATTTAATTGCATAATTTCTTAGTATCTATATAATATATTTTATAAAAGAACAATTTTTAAGTTTTTTTTGTTATTAAAATATTATCTAAATATAGTATTTATTACATATATTGTAATCTATTGTGGAAAGTAAATTAGAATATACTACCCGATTACACAATTTCTTATTGGCTACATAATATATTGTAATAGCAACATGAATTACAATAGGTACTATCCGATTACACAATTTCTTACAATCTTAATAATATATTGTATGTGTTGAAAATGATATTGTAAAGGAGTTCCACTATATAGGGGTAGCATATATAGATAATCACATAGAAATTAAAGAAAATTGGAGAATTAATTGGTTTTCATGTGGGAGATAAAGTGATTTTTGTTCTTTGTTAGAGTCTTGGAAATTGATCTAATTACCATATCAATTTTTTGTTGTTGTTGTTATATCGAGGAAGTTGAATCAAAAGATTCATACGACTTTAAAATTCAATCAAATTTGAAATCATATATTGAATGGTAGGACGACAAATGTAGTTCAATTTGTTGAGATTTTGTGCCCTTAGTGTAGTTATTTCATCATTTTGTGCCCAAGAAGCCCAATAGCAATAGGGGTGGGTGCCACACTAGGTATCCCAACACATAAGAGTTCGAACTTTGGTTTTCTGTTAAACTATTTTTTTCTCTCTCTTCTTGTTCTAGTAGAACTCTTGTGATTTTTTTTCTATAAATAGGGATTACAATATAGCCAAATTGACACCTCAATCATGCATGGATACTCTATTAAGATTTAGGGAAATTTATTTAGGTATAAAATAAATTCTATTTTTTGTTTGTACTCGTGATAGTAATTTTGATTTTGGTTACCATAGAGAAAGTGAAAATTTCTTACTAGAGAGTTACAATTTTCATTATATGTTTGGTTTGTGATAAAAGGCCACTCTCTTAGCAATTGAGGGTTTAAGGATAGTGGAGAAGATCGTTCGGTTAAAAGCTAGAAATCTTGTTATGGTTAACACAACAAAGGTTCAAGTTTTATCAAAATTATTGAAATTTTGTTGTACAACAAAGTCGTTTTCATAAATAAATTTTCCAACAGAATTGTCTAAAGAAGCTAATGAAGAAGAATGCGGCTTTCATTTGGTGCATGATAACCAAGATAAAAGAGAAAGGTGTAGATGTTTTTAATAGTTAGCTTAGAGAGAACATTACAAATGATGTGGCAACTACATAAAGTTTGATGCAGGGCTACCAGGGTACCTTTAATGAAATTTTGGTTATTGAAAATGAATCTGGTAACATGATGGATGATAGAAAAGAGGGAAGGAGATTACTGATATTAAATAGAAAGGGTTGAACATTGGTGATGATCAATGGTTTACAAAATTTAAAGATTTTGCTAAAAGGAAAGGGAAAAACTCAGAAAGAAGAAGATGTTGTAAATAAATGCGAAGGCAAAGGGTTTATTAGGGAGCAAAGTGTTCAAGGTTGTTGATAAATCTATTTCAACAAGGAATGTTATAAACATAAGAAAAAGTGAGGAGGTTGACACCATTACATATTGGAAGAGAGACATTGTCAAAGAGGCTAAAGAAGCTTGGCTTTTAAGCAAACAATTAGGTCTTGATGTAGTTGGAATACGAGAATAGATAGTTATGGAAGTAGCAAATATTGAATTGAGAAGAAAGGCTACAAATATTTGTACTAGAATTTTTCAAAGGTGAGTAAACGATGATATGAGAAACTGCTCAATGAGGAATTTTGAGATTAATCTTAAATTTGTAAGCTTATGTCTCAAGAGGATTTTTTTTATATCTGTTAAATGGTAACATTTGACTTGTATGATAGTGTTTGGAGTTTTTCGTGGAGATTGTAACGCCGTAAATAATTTAATTCTGCTTCTATAAGTATCTGACATAAATATGTTTCTGCTTTAGTGGTTGAGTGTTCTGGGAGTGTGTGGGAGGTCTTGGGTTCAACTCTTACTTCTGTCAATTTTGTTAACTTTTGGATCTAAGCCTTATCCTTGTTCAGCAGGCTTATATTAAATTGCCTGGAAATTCATATTAGAATGAGCCTGTTGGTTCGAATGGTAATATGGTAGTGTATTAGAGGTTTAGTGTTTGAATCTCTACACAAGCATGAATGTTAATTTTTGCTCGGTTGTCTGATAGATTCTTGGTGGAGTCGGGCTCTGAGGAGTTGGTTGTTAGTGGGTTAGTGGGCAGAAATCTAATAGATTTGGGAGCTATCCTTCATTTATTTTATTTTATTTTATTATGTTTTTTTGTTTTCAAAATTTTCTCTTTCCTCCCAAAATATTCTAACGTCAATTATTCCCTATTCTCTACCATTTTCTCTACTTCTTCTTTTTCTAACGATTCTGTTATGTTCTCTATGATCGTAATTCTGTGTGGGCCCATACGAGAAATCCACATGGGTATGTGAGTTTTTAGGCCAGGCTATATGGGTCATACGGGTAAAGCCAATCTGGGCGTGTGGGCTCACACGGGCAAGCAACACGGGCATGTGGTCTAATAATTCTTTAATTTTTTCTAGGGTCGTACGGATTGTTCCAATCGACTATGGGCCTACCGTAGGGCAGGTAAGTGCTAACCAAACACTCAAAATGTAGATCTGATATTATGTTCTAAGTTTGATAATGCTATGCATGTTTGATTACTCTGATATTTGTACATAAGCATGTTGAGCATGTCTAGTATGTTATTCTGTATTTGTTTTTGTAGATGATTGTAGGGTGGGATTTGTATATGAGGAGGAAGTATTCTGTACGGCGATCATCACTTATATTTTGGCAGCTTGGCTGCATATTATCTGACATGTATCGTAATGGCACGATATAGTGTGTAGGGATGAGTAGGTGTTTTTAACCCCATATGGTGTGATGGGATGGTCGAAGTTGGTGTGTAGAGGATAGAGATAGGAATCTGTGTTTCTGGTCCATATATCCGATTTTGTGTTCTGTATCTAAAAAGGTCACAAGCCTGACTCTGTATCTATATGTTTGTATGCTTATTTCTGTTGGGTTACACACTGAGTTTACGAAAACTCACATCCATTTGTTTGTTCTGTTCAAGTAATCCACATGCTTAGGTAGATCGGTGCGGTAGAGACTCAGCGGCGACCCCTCGACCGTAAACTGTTTAATGTTATTTATATATGATTGTGGTTTTTTTTTTTTAGAGTTTTTAATTTTGGGGACTCTCTGGACTTTATGGTTTTTAACTGTTGGTTTTTGGTTTATTGATAAATTACATGATTTGATAAGATGTGTTATGAATTCGACGGTTTTAAAAAAAAATGGGTTTTTTTAAAAATAACAAATCGAGTTTTTAAAATGTAATAAATTTGTTAAACTTCCACTGTAATAAGTGTTTTGACAAACTAATTAGTTGAATAACGTTTTTAGTATATGCTTGAACGAACTAGTGGTATAAAAATTGAATAGTTTATCAAGTCGACACCATTTTCAAAACTCATTCCTTGTGACATCACCAAATTCGGCCATAATGTCTTAGCCAAGTTTGGGGTGTTACATTTAGTGGTATTAGAGTTAGGTCACGAAACTCGAGTTGTGAAATTTTGGGTTAAAAAATTGTGATTTAAAAAGAGTTGGTTATTTTCAAATGATTTGAATAATTGAGAAAGTATGTGGTTCACCGAGACTCCGTCGCCGAATCTGTAAGTATCTCTGTACTTAAATAGAACTATTCTGAAAACACTGTAGATAGTACTTACTAAAAACTATACTGAAATAGTTAAAAACTGAAAATTCTGAAAACATCTCTAAACTTCTAATAATTTATGCATAAAATATTTGTTAATAAACACTGGAATTGATGTATAAAACTTTATAATGTAGATAAATTCGAATTATACAATAAGTGCTCGTAGAACCCTTGGGCATGGTATTTGAGGCCGTGGTAGAGGCAGTAGGAGGGGTCGAGCTGAGTCCTCATCTCTAGGCAGTATACCAAACTTAGATACGAGTGAGACACCAGTTTCGCTTACTACTGAGACTGGGTCTCAAAGCCGTTCGGCTGGGACGACGCACTGTCTCAAGCCATGCTGAGGATTTTAGAGAGGGTCATTGGACCCCATTCTGGACCTGAGGGCTGAGGGTCGGTAATTGAATAATTTCGATCTGACGATGTTGAGTTGTTTAGGGGTGCCACTGAAGTTACCTTAATGTGGCCGAGTATTGGTTAGAGGCCACCGAAAGGATCATGAATGATCTAGACTATACTCTTGAGCAGATACTTTAGGGTGCAGTCTCTTTGCTTCGCGATGAGGCTTATCAGTGGTGGTTGACTGTAGAGGAGGGTACTCAGCTGATCGTCTGAATTGGGATTTCTTTAAGACTACCTTTCAATGGATGTATATGGGGGCGAGTTATGTGGATACTCGTAGGTGTGAGTTCATGAATCTCATGCAATGTGATAAATCTGTAGATGAGTATGAGACCGAATTTCTAAGGTTAAGTCGCTACGCTCGAGGCATGGTGGCATCTGAGTATGAGAAGTGTGTTCATTTTGAGGACAGTTTGAAAGATAGTTTGAGGGTTCTGATTGCTCCACAGAGGGAACATGAGTTTATAGTTTTGGTTGATAAGGCGAAGATCGCAGATGAGGTTAAGCACATGGAGCGCCAGAATAGAGACCGTGAGAATGGCAATAACAAGAGGGATTCAAAGCCCTCTAGTTCTGTATCGAGGCCTAGGAAAAAGGCCAGATCTGATGGGCTGGTTAGAGTGGGGGTTTCTGTTACTCTTATTAAGATTCAGCCTTGTGAGGATTGTGGTAGGCGCCATTCGGGCGAGTGCTGGAGAAGGATAGGGGTTTGCTTGAGGTATGTATCTTTAGAGTACCATATTAAAAAGTGTCCACAGTGAGCTGATCAGATGCAAGCTTTGGGACCGGGTTCTTTGTAGCCTCAGAGGGCAGTTCAGTAGCCACCTAAGGGTCGTGGACCGGCTAGGGGTGGTAATGGCATGGGCCAAAGATAGAGAGCACCAAACAAAGGTGATGGTCAAATTGAAGTGAGGTGGCCTATATTGATTTATGCTGCTCGAGCCAAGAGGATAAAGGCGCTCCGAATGTTATCACCGATACGTTCTTAATTTTTAATGTATATTACACTGCTTTGATAGACATAGGCTCAACACATTTCTATGTAGCTAGTTTTGTTTCTGAAAACCTAGGGATATCTTTTGAGAATATTTTTAGTGAGATTACTATATTGAATCTATTGGGGCAGTCTGTTCGGGTTAATAAGCTTTATAGGGATGTTCCTTTAGTTGTTCAAGGGGTTATTTTTTTGGCGAATCTACTGGAGCTTCCATTTGAGGAATTTGACTTGATCCTAGGTATGGATATTGGTTAACCATCAAGTTAGTTTGGATTGCGTGACTAAAAGGGTCATTCTGAGAACTAAGTATGATGAGGAAGTAGTTGTGATCGGTGAATATCAAAATTATTTATCCAATGTGATCTCCGCTCTTGTGGCTGAGAAACTGGTTCGGAAAGGGTATGAGACGTATGTGGCTTACATTAGTGTTTCTGCTTCTGGGGACTCTGGTATTGGGGATATCAGAACTGTGAAGGATTTTCCAGATGCCTTTTCTGAGGTGTTACAGGGATTACCTTCGAATCGAGAAGTTGAGTTTTGGATTTAGCTTATCGGGATAGCACCGGTGTGTATTACTCCCACCGTATGACACCGAAGGAGCTTACAGAGCTTAAGGTTTAACTTCAAGAACTACTGGCTCATGTTTTCATCCGTCCTAGTATGTCTCAGTGTGGAGCACTGATTCAATTTGTGATGAAAAATGATGGCACTATGAGGATGTGCATTAATTATCGGCAACTGAATAAACTAACTATGAAAAACAAGTATCTACTTCCGAGGATCGATGATTTGTTTGATCAGTTCCGTGGAGCTTCAGTGTTTTCGAAGATTAATCTTCGTTCTGGGTATCATCAGTTGAGAGTCAAGAAAGTGGATGTTCATAAGACTACATTTAGGACCCGTTGTGGACACTACAAATTATTAGTTATGCCTTTTGGTCTAACGACTGCTCCAGCTACATTCATGGATCTAATGAACCGAATCTTCTAGCCTTATCTGGATCAGTTCATCGTGGTCTTTATCGATGACATTCTGGTTTACTCCAAGAGCGAGGATGAGCATAATGAGAATATTAGAGTAGTGTTTTAAATTCTCCCTGAGAAACAACTCTACACTAAGTTGAGAAAATGTGAGTTCTAGTTGCTTGAAGTAACTTTTCTAGGGCATATAGTTTCTGCTGAAGGGATTTGAGTCGATCCTAGAAAGATTGAAGTTGTACTTGATTGGAAACAGCCCTAGAATGTATCGTAGATTTGTAGTTTTCTAGGCCTTGTGGGGTATTATCAGCGTTTTGTTAAGGGGTTCTCTCTAATTGTAGCTCTTTTAACTAAACTTTTACGCAAAGGAGTTTCTTTTGTTTGGACTAATGCGTAATAGTCGAGCTTCGAAAAGCTCAAGTCTATTCTGACTCAGGCTCCTGTTCTGATACAACTTGAATCTGGAAAAGAGTTTATGGTATACAGTGATGCGTCGCACGATAATTTAGGATGTGTACTGATGCAAGAGGGTAAGGTTGTGGCTTATGCATCTCGCTAGCTTAAGATACATGAGGGGAACTATCCGACGCATGATCTCGATTTAGCTGCGGTGGTTTTTGCGTTGAAAATCTAGAGGCACTATCTGTATCATGAGAGTGTATTATTTACACTTATCACAAGAGCCTCAAGTATCTTCTTATCTAGAAGAAGCTGAATCTTAGACAAGGTCGATAGATTGAGCTACTTAAAGATTATGACTGCACGATAGATTATCATCCCAGTAAGGCCAATGTGGTGGTTGATGCATTAAGTCGTAGAGCCATGTCCAATTTAAGAGTGATGTTCGCTCGACTTAGTGGGAGTCTGTTAGTTGAGATATAAGTTAAGTTGACTTGGATTGATCAGATTCGAGATAAACAGTTGAGGGATGAGTCTTTGAGTTTGCAGTTTCGTCATATGGAGAGTGGCAGTACTTTGGACTTTGGGCTGAATAGCGATGGGATTCTGTGTTTTTGGGGTCTGATTGTGTGCCAAATGATTATGATTTGAGGGAGTCAATTCTATGGGAGGTGCATAGTAACCCTTATACTATGCATCCCGGTGGTAATAAGATGTATAGCAATATTCGTAAGTTGTACTTGTGGTCGGGTTTGAAGCGTGAGGTTACAAATTTTGTTGCTCGTTGTCTGACGTGTCAACAAGTTAAGGCTGATCAACAGTTACCTTCAGAGTGATTAAGATACTGGAGGATATGCTATGGAGTTGTGTGATAGATTTCTAGGGTAGTTAGGAGGATTATCTACCGTTAGTTGAGTTCGCCTATAATAACAGTTTCCAGTCTAGCATTCAAATGGCACCTACGAGGCTTTGTATAGTTGTAAGTGTCGTACTCCACTATGTTGGACTGAGTTAGGTGAGCGATGGGTTTTAGGTCCTGAGTTGGTTTCTGAGACCGAAGATAAAGCTAGACTGATTCGGGATCGTCGAAAGGCAGCATCTGATAGACATAAATCTTATGCTAATCTGAAAAGGCGAGATATTGAGTACTATGTGGGTGTTTTGTATTTCTTAAGGTTTCTACATAGAAGAAAGTGCAGAGATTCGATCGTAAGGGCAAGTTAAGCCCTATGTTCATTGGGCCGTATCAGATTTTGAAGAGTGTAGGACCGATCGTTTATCAGTTAGAGCGACCTCCTAAGTTAGACTGTATCCATGATGTCTTTTATGTTTCGATGTTGAGGCGATATTAGTCAGATCCATCTTATGTGGTCTCTGTTGAATAAATCGAGGTTAGATCGAACTTGACTTTTGATGAAGAGCCAGTTCAGATTCTGGATTAAGATGTTAAGGTTCTGAGAAGGTAGTCCATTCCTTTAGTAAAGGTTCTGTGGCGAAATCATGGTACTGAGGAGGCCACGTGGGAACCTAAAGATTCGATGTGCTAGCAGTATCCTCATCTATTCGGATCAAGTAAATTTTGAGGTCAAAATTTTTTTTAGGGGGTAGAGTTGTAATGCCCTAAATAATTTAATTTTACTTATGTCAGTATCTGACATAAATATGTATCTGCTTCAGTGGTTGAGTGTTCTAGGAGTGTGTGGAAGGTATTGGGTTCAAGTCTCACTTTTGTCAAATTTGTTAACTTTTGGATCTAAGCCTTAAATGAGCTTATATTAAATTGCTCATAAATTCATATTAGAATGAGCCTGCTGGTTCAAGTGGTAAAGGGGTGGTGTGTTAGAGGTCTGGTGTTCGAATCTCTGCTCAAGCATGAATGTTAATTTTTGCTCGGTTGTCTGATAGAGCCTTGGTGGAGTTAGACTTTGAGGAGTTGGTTGTTAGTGGGTTAGTAGGGAGAAATTTGAGGGATTTGGGAGTTATCCTTGATTTATTTTATTTTATTATTATTCTTTTGTTTTTAAAATTTTCTCTCTCCTCCCAAAGCATTTTGACGCTAATTCTTCCCTGTTCTCTACCATTTTCTCTACGTCTTCTTTTTCTGACGGTTCTGCTCTGTTCTCTGCGATCGTAATCCTGTGTTTTGACAATTCAGTGTTCTTCGTGTGTTTTCGGTAAGTGAGGTTTCGTTTGACTGCAAGTTTTGGGT
Organism: Gossypium arboreum; assembly: GCF_025698485.1. Classification (NCBI taxonomy): domain Eukaryota; kingdom Viridiplantae; phylum Streptophyta; class Magnoliopsida; order Malvales; family Malvaceae; genus Gossypium; species Gossypium arboreum. The sequence continues at coordinate 139,069,451 of NC_069075.1, forward strand.
TTTGTAACAATTTGGGATTACTCAATTCGTAGGGTTTCATTAATGGAGTAATCTAAGAGGATAGTAATTTGTAAGAACGCTATTTTACAAGAGTTGATAGGAAACCTCTAGTTGGTGCTCCTACGGTTTAGTAACTTTAACGGTGGTTGTTGTGGATGGTTTCGAAGGGCTCGGAGTTGCTGTAACGTCTTAAACGTAGCAGGTGTATTCCCAAAATATGAAAAATAAGGTTTCAGCGAAGGCCAAAATTGCTTATTGTCGACGCCACATGGGCATGTGGTCACTCGTGTGTATGGCCGTATTCGAAACATGACCGTGTCTAACGAAAGTACGGCCGTGTGTAGGACACGATCGTGTGGTGGTCGGAGTATGACCGTGTAAGCCACACAGGCTAGGTCAAGTTGGGCGTGTGTGCCCACACGGGTAAGCCGCACGGGTATGTAGGCCCATAATTCTGTAATTTTCCCTAGGGTCGCACAGGTCGTTCCAATCGACTATGGGCCTATCGTAGGGCTGATAAGGGCTAACCAAACCCTCAAAATATAGATCTGATATTATGTTCTGAGTTTGATAATGCTATGCATGTTTGATTATTCTGATATTTGTACGTAAGCACGTTGAGCATGTCTAGTATGTTATTTTGTATCTGTTTCTATATATAATTGTAGGGTGGGATTTGTATATGAGGAGGAAGTATTCTGTACGGCGATCATCACTTATATTCTGGCAGCTTGGCTGCATATTATCTGACATGTATCGTAATGACACAATATAGTTATAGGGATTGGTAGGTGTTTTTAACCCCCTATGGTGTGATGGGATGGTCGGAGTTGGTGTGTAGAGGATGGGGGTAGGAATCTGTGTTTCTGATCTATATATCTGATTTTGTGTTCTGTATTTGAAAAGGTTACGAGCCTGACTCTGTATCTATATGTTTGTATGCTTATCTCCGTTGGTTACACACTGAGTTTACGAAAACTTGCATCCATTTTTCTGTTCTGTTCAAGTAATCCACATGCTTAGGCAGATCGGTGCGGTAGAGACTCAGCGATGACCACTCGACCGTAAACTGTTTAATGTTATTTATTTATGATTTTGGTTTTTTTTTAGAGTTTTTAATTTTGGGGACTCTCTGGACTTTATGGTTTTTAACTATTGGTTTTTGGTTTATTGATAATCTACATGATTTGATAAGATGTATTATGAATTCGACGGTTTTACACAAAAGGGATTTTTCTAAAAATAACAAATCGGGTTTCTAAAATGTAATGAATTTGTTAAACTTCAGCTGTAATGAGTGTTTTAACAAACTAATTAATTGAATAACATTTTCAGTATATGCGTGAACGAACTCGTGGTATAAAAATTGAATAGTTTATCAAGTCAACATCGTTTTCGAAACTCATTCCTTGTGACATCACCAGATTCGGCCATAACATTTAGGCCGGATTTGGGGTGTTACAAAGATTCATAGCTCCTAATGTTTTGTGATGCTAAGGACTGTCCTTGATTTCTAATTTTTGTTTTTACTTTCTTATTAAGCTTGGTTGCTTTTGTAGAGTATTCTTGTTATAATGTTTTGTCATTTTCAAGGGTTTTTAGGTTTTTTGTATTGAGATGTGATCTTGTATTTTTCTTTCTTGTTTAAGGGAGTGTTCTTTGGATTAAGGTGTATAGATGATTTTTTGGTAAAGAGAGGAAGTGTTGCAAACATGTGAACATGATGTACCAATAGAAGGTTGAGAGGAAGGTTGGAGCAGATCCGATAATACTAAGCAATGTGAGAAAAAATAGGTTTGAGAAACAGTTTTAGTTGCACAACAGAATTTTAAGATTTTTCATAAAATTGGACTTTAGTTGTGATTAGAAGTGTTCATGGGTTGGGTTACCCGGCCCAGCCCGAAGGCCTGCCAGAAATGTGGGAGGGTTTAGGAAAAAATATAGGCCCGAAAAATGGGCTTGGACAAAAAAATAAGGCCCGTTTAAAAAATGGGTCGGGCATTAGGCAAGGTATTTTTAGCCCAAGCCCAGCCCGGCCTAACCCGAATTCATAAAAGGACAAAAAAAATCTGTAATTTTTTATTTTTGAATGTTATTTTCTTGTTGTTTTCTCCTTATTTTGCTACCATTTTACTATTATGTTGCTACTATTTTGTTGTTATTGTTTGAATATTGTATAAAACTTATTTTATTGTTAGTTTTGTTATTATTTTAAAGGCAATTGTTAATTTTTATTATTATTTTAGAGACATTTGCTTGTTATGTTGCATCTATTTTAGTGTTATTTAAGTCTACATATTTTTAAATTTTTTTCAATTTGTTGTGAAATATTTATTTAGATGTTTTAGTATTTTGATGTATTATATATATTTAAAAATAATATAAAAAATTAATAGGGGTTGGGCCCGAGTTTTAGTATTTTTATTCGGGTCGGGTTTGGGCATGATTTTTTTATTGAACCCGGCCCGGCCCATGAACACCTCTAGTTGTGATATATATGGTAATAAAATTCACCAAATTTAGTATATGTGCTTCCAAGCTAGAAAGATTTGTTGAATCTTAAATCTAGTGTTTAAATCCTTTTAGCTTTCAACCAAATGATCTTATCCACTATTCTTGAACTCTAATATGCTCGGAGAGTGGCTCCATTTAAGAACCAATCGTAGGATGAAAATCAAGACTTTCTAGACGAGAAAGTTGACTTTCTCTAGCGAAAATCCAAAACTAAAAAATTCAATCTCACAAATTTGAATGAAAATTGCCAATGAGTATGCAATTATAATCTTACAAAGTTATACTACAAATACTCACGAAAGATGGAATTTATTTGAGTTCAAATAAAGAATCCAAAGAAAATTTTCTCTAAAATTCAGTAGAGTATAATAGTGTATTTCCTTATGATTTTCGGCAACCCCTTGTTCCTATATATAGGAAAAAAATCACAATAGTTCTACTAGAATAAGAAGAGAGAAAAATAATATTTTAATAGAAAATTGGAGTTCTAGTAGAACTCCCAATAGGGGTAGGAAGCAAGCATAGGGAGACCCGTCTTTAGAGTGTCACCTACTTGTCCATTAACTAAGCTCCTTGAGCCTTTTGTGTATTGAGTAAAATGATGTATAGTCTAATTTTAAATTAATAAATTAAAATAAATCTATATAATTATCCTACTTAATAACTAGTTTATATTCCCAAAATATAAATTTAATTAATTAATCTAATTAAATTATTTAGTTAACTCAATTTTAATTTTGTCAAAGTCACCAAAATTTTCTTGTATTAGATTCTATGGGTAAATAATTATAATTGTCCTATTTAGTAAAACTGTGGTGACTAATTAATTTAATAAAATTAGGAAAAAAAATAGGTAAACTAAATACCAAAATCTCAAAGAGTTTACAGATTGAGTGCATATTCAATAACTAACTTAATAGGTTTCAGGTCACCAGCACAAAGTCCTAATTTTTTGCATGGCTTGATCAAATGGTTATAGTCTTTTTATTTTTATCTTTTAACCACATCTATTGATTTAAAAATAGAATCTCACTATAATAAGATTTCAACTTAGATGTTACCCTAATACACATAAAAATGAATTAAGAGGGATAAATAGATTAATTAAATAGTAATAAAAATGATAAATAAGGTTAAAGATAAGAGAAAGAGAGAGAGAAAAAAAGGGTTTGAACATCCTAGTACTTCATGCTTTATATGTTATTTTCTTAGAAGGGATAAGGTGAGAGAAAAGGAAGTGGAACTAATCTTACTTGACTTCAGGCTCACTGATCTAATCACATGATATAATAGAAGATATGTTTTGGGGATTGAGACATAGATTTGCTCAAATGTTTCAAAATGATGTGCATAAATGTGTTTCCTTAAGGTATTCTTTTTTCACCTTTCTAGTGTTAGCTTATCAACAATCAACATTTCATTTCAAGACAAAAATGATAATGAGGTTCACCCTCAACATATTTTTTTGCCATCACTATTCCTACACAAACAAGTTCATTTTTGGCAAAGCAAATTATTCAGTTTAGGACAAATGAGGTTCATAAAAGTGAATTTCTTTTGGGATTTAGATTGAAAATTCAAAGTAAACCTTATCTAGTTTCACATGAACCGATTGTTGCTTTAATTCCAAATAAAGAAAGCCATTAAAAATGACCACAATTTTCAACTCTAATTCGTACGGGCTATATTGGAAAAAGAATATATATTAAAGAATGTGAGTTGAGAAACTCACTCACGCCACTCCATCTTAGAGTTCATAAGTCTAAAGTAGTTTTGTAGGCAAGGAAGCACCCATATAAAGTAATGAATAGTAAATTAAGTTTTAGCTCGATTGATATGAGTATTGTTGTTAATATAGAATTCGAGTGTGTTGAAACGAATATCTTTCTATTTATGTGTTGGGGAGGGACTATGGATAGTTCCAGTGGCGTAGCTAGAAAATTCTTTTTGGAGAGCCGAAATTAAATTGTATATTTTTACGATAGTAAAAATGTAATTTCATCATTTTAATAGTCTATATCCTTATAAATTTAAAAGGTTAAATCAAATTTTGATTATTTTTGGAGAGTCAAAGTACAATTTCACCATTACTAATTTAAAATTTTATAAATTATAAAGGGTTTAAATTGAAAATCTACCGTAGGTCTCTTAGTGGCTCTGCCATTGGATAGTTTTAAGTATTGTGTCAAAAAGATCAAATATAATTAGAACCTATAATAAAATTATAAAAAGAAAAGAAAACACAATAAAAAAAAAGAAAGAGATGAGATTAAAACCAACAACAACAAATTAAGCCAAGTTTTCTAGATTTACTTTGGTCATTTAGTTAGTTGGCTTGAGCTAAATTAAATATTGTAATGTTTAATTTTTAATGAAATGAACCCCATTATTGAGCAATTTGTTAGGGTGCTCATTTTACAACCCACGTAATGGATTTGAATCGCAAAGATTGTCTACTTGTGTTGTGTGTGCGCATAGTGACAATGATTTGCTTTTACGAGTAGTGTGTGAATTATATAAAACTATCATAGTCTTAATTTGTATTCTTCAATAAGCTAAGGCATAACTTATAAATTCATAATTTCGTTTTTAAAAAAATCAAATTTAATTAAAAATTTTAAAGCTAATTTCAAACAATGTCTTTTAAGCTAACACTCACATTTTAAATTTATCCATAAACTTTAAAATGTTGTAATTGAGTCTTCAATATTTCAATTGTCCTTCCATCAACCGAAACGTCAATTTAGGTATTAAATGATAGTTCAAATATGGCATAGTTCAAATATATATCTATAATTCTATACTATTATTTAAACTATTGATCGAGTTAGTGTCATGAGTCAATTGAGCACCTACTCAGTTAGAAAATTACGAAAATACCCTTTCATAATTAAAATAAATAATATTATTTGAAATATTTTAATCTTTTCACTTTAAAATAGACCAATAAAAATATGTATATGGTGGGATTTAAACTCATATCGGTTGCATTAGTAAAACTTTTGATTTACCATTCACTAAAGCTTTATTTTGATATTTTGATATATTTTAATTTTATTATACACACTTTATTACATTCATCAATTATGATAAACAACTTAATCTAAATTTTTATTTTAATAATGTATATATTTCATGTGTTATTTATTAATTAGTTTCAAAGAATAAGTTTCATTATTTTTGTATGTTGTTTTAAGCATACATTTGTGTTCTAAATTTTAGTTTCCACACAAATACACATGTGATATGATTTCTAGTCTCATTTATTTTTTTAAAATCTATATTATTAATAAAACTCTTGACTAAGTTGGTATCACGAGTTAATCGTGACCAAACCGTGTTTAATGAATTTATAAACAATTTTTTACCACTGCACCTATAATAATTCTTAAGTAAATTTAAAAAAAATTAATATAAAATATTTTCTCTCACATATGGATAATATCAACGATCGTGCTAGTGTCACCAATAATATTTTCTTTCACTAACTTGACAATTATTTTATTTGCTATAGAAAATAATAATTCCATGAAAAACAATTAGAGTGTATTTAATATTCTTAACATGATATATTTACTTATTTAAATTTTCTTTTACTCACAAGTTAAACAAATTTTTTTATTTTAATTTCGTACATATTGCAAACGTATTGTCATTATAATTAGTTTTAAACCATACGTTTCATTATTTATTATATTTTTAAAACACGCATCTATATGTATGTGAAAACCATGTAAAATTTGATGATATAAAATATTTTATGTTAAAATTTAATTATTTTAAAATTTACTATTAAAATTATTATTTTGTGTCGTGGTGAAAGATTTTATATAAATTCATTAAACATAACTTCAATTCCCAAACCATCAAAACAATAATAGTAATAAGTTAATAAAATGATATATTAGTCAGTTTTTAGCCGAATTGGTACCCATCAATTAAGAAGGGGATAAAAAAAAAATCTAAAACCGGTGTATGTTTTAATATTTTAAATAATATTTAGTGAATCGTGCTGTCTGCTTGGGGCTCTCATGAGCCGAGCCGATTATCCGATATCGATGGACCATGTCTGGGCCGACATAAAAAGCCTAGACCAGTGTACTTTTTTTTTTTCCTTTTATTAAAAAAAAAAATCACAGTGGACTGGGCAAAATCCAAATTCATGCAAAGGGCAATACCAGACCCGCCCATCCATGTCATGAAACAAGCATGCACGTAGTAGTGCCAATTCTAACGTTTCGCCTTCCTTAATTTTTCAGTTCTTTAGATTTGAATCTTTCTTTATAGCGATTTATAAAAAAATTTAGAAAGAAATCAAAACCGTAGCTCGATCCGCCATCGCCACTGCGATCAAAGCTCCCTCTTATTCTCTCTCTTCCAGGTATCCGATCTCACGTAATGCTCATTTCATGGATCGAAATTGGATTTTTCCAAATGATTTATGTACGCCACCTTATTTATGATTAATTGATAGATTGAATGATTTACAGAGGGGGAGGAGATTGAATGATCTATAAAAATGCAGCACATTCCGACGACGGTCGAGGAACAGTTGTTTTTTAAAGCAGTTAAGGAAGAATGCCCGTGGGAGAATTTGTCCAAACGGCTTCAAGCCATTTTTAATTCTAAAGAAGAATGGCACAGAAGGTTAGTTTTGGACTTTGCTGCTTACTCTTTATGCTTTTTACCTTTTAAACTGCTGTTGTAAGGATCATTTAGTTTGTATCTTTGAAGAACTTCATTGTTCTGTTTTAGAGAATAATATAGGATAAAATTCATCAAATGACGAAATACTTATTTCATGCTTCTAATATCATTGATAGAAACTAACTTTTTGGTGACGGAGTTCTTGAAACTAATTAGAAATTTGAATTGGCATTGCTTTTTTATAGCCATTGCAGCGCAGATTAGAATTTTAGATGCTCCTATTAATAATTGAGGTTTGTCTTTCCCAAATAAGAGCTTCTGCTTGGTTTGGCGTTAGTACAGAATCGGTATTGCAGTAGCTTTTGTTTAGGATGTTGACATTTTTGGAAGCTGTTTCATGATGATTGCTCTACAGATTATTGAATATAGTGTTGTTTTATCAGTTTTCATTTACTATTACAACGTACATTTCGTTTTCCTCTGTTAAGCAAGAACATAATGGTTTTTAGATTGTATGTTCTTATTTCCTGTTTAGTACTAAATGCTCATCTTTTAATGTGCTCTTGGGATCAGTTCTCTTTCCTATTTCTTGGATCTTACCGTCTTTTTTTTTGGTTTCTTTCTCTTTCTTTTGATAACTTCATTTAGGATTATTGAACATTGTATCAAGAAACGGCTCCAATGGGACACTTGTTTCGCCCGCAAAATATGCAAAGAAAATGAATATTATGAAGAGCTGATGCGTGTCTTGCGAAAGAGTCTAGCGGTACGTGTTAAAGAAAGTTCTTTAACCTTTTTTTTTTTTTTAAATAATTTCCTATAGTATGATTTGAGCCATGATATGTTCTTAGAAATACTTTTATTCTCATAGGATAAATATTCTTGGGTTACAATAAAGGTATATTATTTTTTTCACTGGCAACATAAATATGGTTTTTTTGTATAATAAATAAGCAGAACTATCATTCAGAAATTTCATTTAAGTGGAATTCCAGAACAAGTTTTTGTACAAGATGTTAAATGACTCTGCCCTTCAATTTTCCCCCTTATACATTTCTAGCAGTTCTTTGCAATTAACTTTTTAATATCTTGATTGCAGTTATTCCCTTACTACCTTGCGGAATATATTTGCCGTGTGATGAGGGTGTCTCCTTTCCGATATTACTGTGATATGATATTCGATCTTATGAGAAACGGTAATTGCTACCACCTACTTGGTTTTCTCCTGCAACTTCCTTTTTACGTATTTGTATGACTGCTGATTGAGACATTATTTTGACTGAAGAAAAATCTTGCTAATGGAAACAGTAGCAACTGAAATCTTGAGATCAATCCATTGCTAGACAAAAACCGGACACATCATGAAATGATTGTTGGAAGAATTGTGCAGCTAAGGATGAATAGGATTTCTTTGAATCCATCATCAATTTTTTCCTTGGTAGATAGGGTAGAGCTAAAAAAAACCAGGAAAATCAAAAACCGATTCAAATTGTAGCGTTCAGTTTGGTTTTTATTTAATTCAGTTTGGGGTAATAATTAAATTTATTTGGTTTGGTCTTGGCTCATAAGTTAACATACAGTTATTATTAAATTAGCTAAACGACTAAAAATTCTATGGAAAAGATGTTCCCTTCGATGCATCTAACCACCGTATGCTAATTGCTTTATAAATATTAATATATGACAATTTGCAGCGTAGATGTATGCAAGCTATCTAAAAGGTTTCCTTCTTTTTTTGAAATTATATTAGACACCTCAAAATCGATATCCAGCATCTCATTCTTGATTTCTCAGCGTTCGGATTCACAATAAATTTGACTTGTTCTTGTTGAGGTTTTGATTGGACTGGTTGATCAATCCCATAGTATTGAATATTTACATTTTGCTTTATAGACAAACATCTTTGCAATTATGCGGATTTAGTGCAGCAGTGACCTTTTGCAAATGTTACTGCTTTATGAATCTGTATTACTTTCTTATTTAGATAGGTACTCTGACCATTCCTAGGCATTTCTTGTTGTTGACAGAGCAACCTTATGACAGTATCCCAAATTTCAGCGCTGCTGATGCCTTGAGACTCACAGGAATTGGGAGAAATGAATTTATTGATATCATGAATAAATGCAAGTCTAAGGTACTTGATCAGATTTTTGCTTACAAATTCATGTATGCATATTTGTGTAAGGGAGCATGTTTCTGGTTGCTTCTTCTTGTCCTTGCTATAACTTGAATCGTTCTTTTGTCTTCTTTTTGTTGCCTAACAGGCAGATTTGCAATATATATATATATATATTTGGGCAGCATTGTCTAATTGCCTTGATGTTTGTAGAGCAATACTTGACAATAATAACATTAGTTTAAGCAATATACTTCCTGTCTGATCTAGTACAGGGTAGGGTTGTTTTACAAACTGGCTAAGCTCCAATAATTCCCCCTCGAGTCAGCTGGTATAGATATGTTTGACGAACTTTCATTATTTCGTTCATGTCCGGTGAAGCCATTCTAACAGGCAAAAATAATTTACCCTGTAAACTTTTGATGGCACTATTTTTCCTGCCTCATGCAAACAAGATTTTATTTATAAATCCAATATAGTACCTTTTTTATCATCTTACCTGTTGGTTACTTATCTGGAGCTATCCAGAAGATCATGTGGAAGCTGAGCAAGTCGATTGCAAAAGAGTTGTTACCTACCCAACCTGTGGACTTTCCAATTGAACCTTGGTGGGGAGTTTCTCTTGTTAACTTTACCGTAGAAGAGTTCAAGGTGATTTCTGGCTGTCCTTCCTCTTATTATCTAAAGACTGTCATCAGATTAGCTTGATATTATGCCTGTTTAGGTTCATCTAGTTGTCTTTGTTTGTCTAATCTGCATCTTCACAGTTCTGTGTTTCTTTTATAGAAACTTTCGGAGGATGAAACGGCAATGATAGATAAAATCTGCAAGGAAGAAGCTAATGCATATGTCCTTTTTGATCCTGATATTATAAAAGGTCTGTATCGACGGGGATTGGTCTATTTTGATGTTCCTGTATATCCAGATGACCGTATTAAAGGTTAGCCGTTTGCTTTCAGACTCTCTGCCAATGTAGGATCTCTACGTTTATTCATCTGTAGCTCTTCATTAAAATAATTCATGGTTGCAGGGAAACAAGGATATTCTCTTCTTTAAAACTGCACTCGTTTTAGGAAGATGCACTTAATGCTGTTACTACTTGTCTCTATACTTGGGATTGCTTTGACTACTAAATTTTTATTTTTATTTTTATTTTTTTTTGCTTAAAATTTATCTTTGGAAAAAAGATCCCTTCATGCTTGGTTTTCTGTTATGCTCCTTGGCGTAGGATCTAGTCACAGGTCTAGACAGGAAAGAATTCTTGCTTTGACCTATGGTTACTTAAAAGACAGATTCGTCATTGACTGAACCCCCTCTCAAAATAAGGTTTCTTTTGATAAAATAATTGCTTACCTCTTTATTTCATATTGGCAGCTTTTTATAAACTGTTAATAACAAAGGAAAGAGTCCTAATTGACATAAAATAGAATTCTTAACTTAGAGTTTACCAATGAAACAAAAACTTAATATAGTAAAACTAAAACTCTTAGTAAAACCGTCCATATCATTTTCATAGTGGTATCTCTGCGTGTTTAACTGGTGGTAATTTGAAAACTGAAGTATACTATTTTGGGCCAGAAAACTGAAGTATATTCAGAGCTCTGACCTTTTTGATTGATTAACCTTATTGAAGTATACCTCATAGTTAACTTTCATAGTAAGAAAATTTTCAGGTTTTTTCTGTTTTATTTGCATGCGTTGACCAATGACCTTGTCCATGGAGAAACTAATTGCACTAACAGTTTAACCAGTTGTGAGAGAAATAGAGAATCAGCAGATGCCCATCTTGGGGTGATTAATCTATCCCGAATGCATTTGAGCAGTCTGAGCATGCTTGTCCCGCCTTCCTCCTTAATTCATACCATGGCAAGTATTTTGGAGATAAAAAAGTAGTTCTAATGGAATAGATAGAAGGAAGAAGAAAAAACATGGTGTTAAGAGACTCTCTTGGTCAAACATAAACACTCGAAAATCCTTTCCCAAATCTGCTTCCGTTTAGAATCAAGAGATGATAAAAAGTTACAACCCATTGCATTTGATCAGACATGTTTCGTAGTGATGAGGGTCAAAGACAAGAAGTGAATTATTTATCATCCAAGCAATCTTCTTGGGGTCTGTGTATTTCTTTTTCCTTAAAAAAATATTTAAAATAGACATTGCCCTTTTTATTATCTCTCTTTTTTCTTTAGGATGCTTTCTGCATAGCTGTTTACTTTATTTCAAGTTCTCTACTGTTTACTTCTGTGGATCTACCCGCTGCTGCTTAGATGTGTTTTAAATTTGCTAATGGAATGGCATGGCACTTGACCACCTCTGTTTGAGTCCTTTATGGTATGTGAATCGAGTCATTAATACTGTTGTAGTTCAGTTTGTAGGCTTGAAGGTTTTATTTCAAACAAGGAGCAGTCTTATGAGGATCCTATTGAGGAGTAAGTTACTCTTTGATGTTTTGGTCATTCAATGTCATTTAGTAGCAGTGTAACTTGGATTTTTAATGCTAGTTACTGCGTTATTCAGGTTGCTATATGCAGTTTTTGTTGTTTCAAGTGAGCATGCTACTGTTGCTGAGCTGGCATCAACCTTACAAGCGGATCTTAGTATACTGCAGGCTGCTGCATCTTTCGTTTGCCGCTTGGGATGGGCAGAAAAAGTAATTGACCCGGCATCCATTCTTCAAGAAAACACAACGTTATCTCATGGTGTTGTCCTTACGGATGAAGAAGAGTCCTCTCACCGCAGTTCAACCTCTGCAAATGTGTCCACTGATGGTGACTCTGCTCATCAAGGAGATTTTTGGGGGACAGAAAACCACCGTTCTCATGATGCTCGGGTTGCTTTTGTCGTTGATGCTAATATAACATCTTATCTTATGATGGGCTCCGTTTCACCGGGTTGGTTACCTTTTCTTTGTTCCCTTTTGAATGTCTTGTTTTTATGTCCCAGTCCCAGTCATAACCATTAATGCAAAATAAGAATGCATCAAATAAGCTCATTTTTAACTTACATTGAATTTTTTTGTTCTTTCTAAAACGGTTCAACTTGAGCTTTCTAGAGTAGAGGGGGTGCTCCAAGATAGGACAAGAGGAACTATTTGTTATCCCATGGTGCTTGTTTTATGGCTTATGGGGGAGGAATAGACATATTCTGGTATTATGGGGGAGGAATAGACATATTCCGGTCATTCTAGTTTGAATGAGATGATTAGACAGGCTCCAGTATTGCGTGTTATAATTTCTCGTGGTTTGTTATCCTCAACATCTGCATCCATGTGCACTTACAGTTTCCTCTTCTCTGACATTATTTGTATTTCCTCTTACTGAAATTTTTGCAGGATTGAAGTCTCATGCTGTGACGTTATATGAAGCAGGGAAACTAGGCCATACTAGCATTGCAAACCTTTGCAAAGACCTGAGCACGTTGGAGGGAACAAAATTCGAGGGAGTGTTGCAGGAATTTGCAAATCATGCATACAGTCTCCGCTGTGTCTTGGAGTGTCTACTATCTGGTGGTGTTACCGCTGATACTAGAGCCGTGGAAGTTGCTGACAGAGCGAGAGTGTCAACTTCAGGCTGTGATGAGTCTAGTATGATAGCTGACACATCATTGACCAATTTGTCGGACCAATCTGCTGCTAAAGAAACTGAAGAAAACATTAATGATGCTAAAAATTTAGAAACGTCCCAAGAAGATTTCTTTTTGGACAACTCTGTACCTGAAACGACTGGTGATAACGGATCTGCTACCCTAGCAGAAGATGGTAAGCTCTCGAGTGAGTTTTCCAAGTCAGGTCTGAATGTCCAGAATGTTGAGAAAATGATACATATGCAAGGACCTGACCAAGGAAAAGGGACGCCAAGGAAGAGAAAGAGATATCGAGTGGATATCCTCCGCTGTGAAAGCTTGGCTTCTCTGCCAAAGGCAACCTTAGATCGGCTGTTTCTTCGTGACTATGATATCATTGTGTCTATGATACCTCTTCCACATTCATCTGTTCTTCCTGGGCCTACAGGTCCTATTCATTTTGGTCCTCCCTCTCACTCATCAATGACACCATGGATGAAATTGGTGCTATATTCAACGGTGGCCAGTGGGCCTTTGTCGATTGTACTGATGAAAGGACTATGTCTGCGCATGTTACCTGCACCTTTAGCTGGTTGTGAGAAAGCCCTTATATGGTCTTGGGATGATTCAACGACCGGAAGCTTGGGTGGAAAGTTTGAAGGAAATTTAGTCAAGGGAAGTATACTTTTACACTGTTTGAATTCGATGCTCAAACACTCTGCTGTTATAGTGCAGCCCTTTAGCATATATGATCTTGATGGCTCTGGAAAAGTTGTTACAGTTGACATACCCTTGCCCCTTAAGAACTCTGATGGCTCAGTTGCTCCCGTAGGGGACAAGCTAGGACTATGTGCAGGGGAATGTTTGAAATTGAATGATCTATTAACTGTTTTGGCTCACAAGATAGAGTTATGGACAATTGGTTACATTCGCTTACTAAAACTTTTTAAAGAAAGGGAATCGGATAATTTTGACCCCAATGGGAAGTATGAATGGGTTCCACTGACCATTGAATTTGGGATGCCACTTTTCAACCCCAAATTATGCAATAACATATGTGAAAGGATTGTCTCCTCAGAGTTGCTTCAAGTAGATTCACTTACTGAGCATCATAATTCAATGCAAAACATGCAAAGAAAGTTACGTGATTTTTGTGCAGAGTATCAAGCAACGGGTCCTGCAGCAAAACTTCTTTACCTAAAGGAGCTGCAAAAGGATGGTTCGAAGGATTCAGAGCATGACATCAACTATCCTAGTAGTGGAAAGTGGAATCCACTGGTAGACCCTTCTTCTCCCATTTCTGGGGCATCTAATGAGCATCAAAGATTCAAACTTGCTTGTCGACAGCGTAGTCGGACCGAAGTTTTGAGCTTCGATGCCAGCATTCTTAGGTCTTTGAAATCATTATACCTATTTTCTTTTTCCTCCACTTAATACTTGCTTCTCATGGTAGTATTCAGTTATGTTTATTTATTCGTAGCGATGAAATAAATTTGCAGATCATTTTCCGTAACTCCTGTATATGAAGCTGGCACAAGACCAGTTGAAGATTCCCCCTCAGCAACTGCACCCAGAGTTGATCTTGATGAAACTGACAGCGGTGAAGTTATCCTTCCTGGTCTTAACCTCATTTTTGATGGTGCAGAGTTGAATCCCTTTGATATTGCTGCTTGCCTGCAGGCTCGCCAGCCAATTTCATTAATAGCAGAGGCAGCTTCGGCCTCTACATCTTTTGCAATTAATTAAACAGGTCTTATGAGTGTGAGAAGTGTGGATTGGATATTTGTCTCCATACGCTGACAAATGGAAGTTATTGTAGCCTTCATACTGCGTTATTCTGGGTTATCTGCTTCATCTTTGAAGTCACCTCATGGATGTGAACTAGCAGTTGCATCAAAGGTAAATTATCGACACCTTTTTTTTCTCTTATAATATCATATTTGTTGCCTTTTTATATATATGGGGCTTCATTGCAATATTTTATAAATTCAGGGTTTTCTTGATATTTTAAATTTAGGATCAATTTAACCAAATGTGCCCCAAGCTACCACCTAGACTCCAAGTAATCAATATTATATCAGGTCTTTCAGTCTACCTAATAGTTAATTTAGACATTAGATACTAGTTTGGATCTAATATGAAATATATTTAAAACATGTTAATTTAATTATAAACACATGTAAGTATTGCATTAATAGCTTGGATATAACATGTTAAAAATATAGTGTTATTAAAATTTAGAAAGACTTTTTTTAACATATCAAATTTAAAGTATTCATATAATGGGTACACATGTTTACAGTTTGTCCCATGTATTTTAAATATGCTCCCATGCCATATTTGAGCTATTATGTAACACCTAAGCTAATAGCTAGACTAATGGAAATACCTAATTGATACGATATTGATACTTTGAGAACTCAATTAGAATATCTTGACCAGAACATAATCGAATACTTAGAATTTATACCAATGTTTTAGATCCTCCAACTTTAATGTTTTGAGTCTAATTATTTTAAGATCAGCAGTGAGAGTGTTTCTTGGAGTCCATATCAATCTATTTCTACATACAAGCATTCTTCCTGTTTTTATTCAAGAATTTAACATTACACTTTTACCTAAATGCAGATGCTCTTTTACCTTATTGCTTGAAGGTTGTTTTCCAGATTGTTGCGGGTTAGCATATGTCTATTGAAAGATTTTTTTTTTTTTTTTTCTGATTAGTCAGTTTATTTCTGAAATATTACCCTTTTCTTCTCGTTGCTTGGCGGCTTCAAGCAGAGGTAGAAACTTTTGACATACTACATACATATGCAAGAAAACAAAGATAGCTTTATTTATTTTTATTCTTTATTTTTGAAAAAAAAAATGTAGGGACAGTTTTAGCATTTGGACTTGGTAAGTTACATAAGAAAATTTTTCTCATGATTTTATGCTAATTCTGTGTATATAGAATAGAAACCCTTTTTGCAATTTGATTTGGTTAAATTTCATTAATCCATTTGGTTTTGGTGTTATTTAATTTAATTTGTATTATAAATTTAAAAATTAAAGTAGATAAAAGAGATTAGACTTCCTTATATACACTTAGATTACAATACCATCCTTATCCCTCTAGCGTTAACCTATTTTGTCTTCCCTATCCCTTTCCATTATATTGTATTGATATAACAAGAAAAAAAACTTTCTTTATCATTAACTTTGCCTCTACAACCATAACCTCAATAAAATTATTTACAATTTTCTATTATTTTATCAATAATTATTAGTTTTTCTTAAAAAAATCATATTTAAATACTTTTTTCAGTTAATGAATTTTTTTATTTTTAATACAATACTTAAAATTACTTATAATCTCTTCTTAATTTTTAAATAGGAAGATAATAAATATTCTTAGTATATAAAAATAATAATTGAGATTTTTCCTCCAAAACGCTTCAATTAACAAATTTAAAGAAATAAAAGATAAAGAGCAATTAAAATTAAAATTCTTTTTTTCTCTTTAATATCTCGAAATACTA
The DNA here is from genome assembly GCF_025698485.1 of Gossypium arboreum. Taxonomy (NCBI): domain Eukaryota; kingdom Viridiplantae; phylum Streptophyta; class Magnoliopsida; order Malvales; family Malvaceae; genus Gossypium; species Gossypium arboreum. The sequence goes on from NC_069075.1 coordinate 139,085,810, forward strand.
ATAATCTGTACTTTTGATAACAGAACTGTGATACCAAAATAATAATTAGAATATTATTAAATTAAATTATAAAAAGACAAAAAAAATAAAAAAATGAAACAATAACAAAATTTTATATGTCTGTTTTACGAGTGTTTGAAAGAAAACTATCACCCATATACTATTTTTGGATTATTATCAAATATCCTTTTAGTATTATTAAGGTATCATTCATATTCATTTTATTGTCTAAATTTTTAAGATTAATGAATTTTCCTTTTAAATCTAAAAATTTAATGAAGTTTGTGAAGAAATTGACACTTTTAAATTTATTTTATTAATTTATTTTAAAATGATCTAAGTATGTATCTTTTATTTTATTAATTTACTTGTAAATTAAAAATTCCATTAAGGACATAATAAAATTTTTTATTTAAGAAGAAAATAATTACATGGTGAACTACTTATTTACAAAGGTGCAAAGATTAAGAAAGTTTCGAAGAGAAAAGTTTCGAGTAATTTCCAAACCTATAAAATATTATTATTTCTATCTTTCATATAATATATATTATTATATCTCAATAATATATATAATAAATTTTAATTATAGGTGATCTAAAATGAAATTTTCAAATGAAGAAACTCTAAAGAATTTATAAAAATAGTGAAGAAATTGACACTTATTTAAAGTATAAACATGAGCTATGAGAGATGTTGGGGATCGACTCAATTAAGCAACGAATATATAAAAAAATAGCGGAAGAAATTAAGAAATTGAATATATAAATTTAAAGTGAAAAAATCCCTCAAAAAAGAATAAACAACTATAATAGCAAAAGAACGAATAGTATAAAAGATGGGGATAAAAACTAAACCCCGAAACTATAATCTAGACTAATCAGAGTTTGACTAAAATAAATAAACAAAGTTTAACTGGGAGATTATCTCTCAAATTTGACTGAAATATAAGTCATACTCAACAAGAGCGATTTCTAGTTGACGGAGGATTAAAATCAACTTTTAAATTTATTAAAATTTATTTATTTTACTAATTTATTTGTAAAATAAAAAATTTATTGAGGATAAATGGCATAATAAATTTTTATTTAAGAAAATAGATAATGGGGTAAAAAAATTCTTTTTTGCATCAATAATTATTTTTAAAACAAATCACAAAATTTTAAAAATAAAAATAATACACGTACAAAAAATTAGGTTGTTCATGTTAATCGGGATCGGGATCTTATAATATATAATATAGTTTAATACAAATATAAATTCTAGTTAAGTGATAGTAACCTAACACTAATAATTAAAACATTATAATTATTTTATATTAACAATTTGTTATCAAAATGTAAAACTTATGTATTGTTTTTACATTAGAAAAGCTAATAGAAACATAATTAACAAAAATAATTATTTTTATTTTATTTTATTTTATTCACTTATTAATTTTAAAAATATGAAAAACATAGCTAGCGTAAAATATTATTTCATAATTTTTTCGATTTTCTTTATTTTAAACAAATAAAATTGAGTCCTCGAGTAGAATTTGAATTATTATTAATAATCTCTTTTAAAATACATTTTTAACTAAAACAATGAAATCTAGGCTTCTGGACTAAATTGAAATTAAGCATAAACTATTGGGCCTTGACAAAGAAAATACCCTTCTCTAAGCTCAAGGCCCAACCTTTCCCTATATATAGCCCTTCACCGGTCTCCCTGCACCATACTGCTGCTTCTTTAACCCTTATTCCTCTCTGTTCAAAGTCCCGTTGAATTTTATTTTACAATGGCCAAATCTTTTGCTTGCTTCCTTCTCTTTGCCCTCATTGCCGGTTGTGCTCTCGGCCAAGCTCCCAGCTCCGCTCCAACCATGTCACCGCCGTCTTCTTCTCCAAAACCAGCTCCCAAGATCTCTCCGACCACCGCTCCCACCGTTTCTCCAACAGCTTCTCCGCCTTCAACCGCCACTCCTCCATCTTCAGCCCCTGAATCTTCTCCAACTTCCTCTCCTCCTGCTCCTCCCACCTCTCCCACTGGTTCTCCCGGCGCTACTTCTCCTACAACCTCCATAAGTCAGCCTCCGGCTTCGTCTCCAACTGCGCCAAGTGCCGCGGCTCTGAAAACAGTCACTCTCGCCGGGTCTGCATTCACAGTCATTTTGGCAGCCGCCGCTTTGTTGATCTAGATCTGCCTTTGAGGAGAATTTTAGATTTGATGATTTTTAAATTTTTAGGCCCTTTTAGTATAGTATTAGTATTTTATTTCTTCTTTATTTGATGTTTAGTTAATTTTATTTATTTATTGTTAATTTTATTTACATTATATAAGTGTCCGGCGGTATAACTCATTACTCTTAGTTATGGCTTGTTTTTTTTTTTAATTTCTCGTATTTTATTTTGCAGTTAAATTTCCTAAAATTTTGCAATCATACTCAAATAAAATTTCAATCGTGAAATATATTTACTTGAAATGAAAATATAAAATATAATTAAATTTCACATTATTTAATTTAGATTCAATTCAAAAAGAAATTAACAATTACAAAAAAATAATTTTAGCGTAATTATATTTTCAAGGAATTACGAAAGAATATAAAATTATTATATACAAACATATAAATATATATATATATATCAGCGGTTGATTTTTATAAGTGTTTGAAGGTTAAACATTGCAAGAAACACGGATTCCGTGTGGTGTCATTTTGTATTTTTAAATTTAAACCCATAATCTTGAATCGAAATATTAAGTTTAAGATTTAAAATTTAGAGTTTTTGGTTCATAGTTTAAGTTTAAATTAAAAATATCTAAATTATATATAAATGATATTGATAAATTTATTGAAATGTCAATAAATAATTAAAAATGATACGAATTTTATACGATATTTTCATATTTAATATAATTTAGCTTATAATATTTTGTAAGTCTTAAAAGTTAAAAATATTTTTTTATTTTTTAAATCTAAAAGAATTTTAGTAAAATATTATTTTCTAAAATAGCTAAAAGTAACCGAAGAGAATCATATCTAAATATAGAAAGAATAAAAATATTTAATAAGATAATGTTATCTTCTACTTTCCTTATATAAGGAATTCTAATATATATTTACTCAATTAAGAAATATATTTTTGATTTTCTTTATTTTACTCCCATTCATAGGTGTTAATATTCGAATATATTATAATAATAGGTTATTATTATTGTTAAATTTTTAAAACCTTAATTTCAAATAACTGTTTTATTGTTATTGTTATGAATAAATATAGTAAATTTTAAATTTGATTTACAATCTTATATCGAGGTCAAAAATAATTTCAAATTTTCACATATTTATGCAAATACATATATTATCAATTTTACTTAGTAACTATAATATTATGAATATGATAATGGGAGATAATTATTTTTTAGTTTAAAATAGCAAGAAAAAATTAGTGAAACGAAAAGTTGAGTGATCTATCAATATATCATAATTATTTAAAATTTATAATTAAAATATATTTAAAAGTTTCATTGTCATTAATTGGAAAGATTTTACAACCATTAATTAATTCTTTTTATTTTGTTTTAATCTGTTGCTATTTTTAAGAGAATTTTCAATTATACTTTTTGAATTGTAATAAGAGTTGAGGAAAAGTTAAATTATATTTATTTTAAATTAAATTGTGAGAAACATTATTATCTAATTTATGGATATATAAATTTTAATTTAATGTAATTATATATATAATATTTTTATTTTAGCATAATGAGTTATTTAGTATTCCAATTTTACAAAAAAAGCTTTCTATTTAATTTTATGTATTTTAGTCAAACTTGAAAAATTTAAAAATATATAAAAACTATTTTTAAGATTAAAATCATTAAAATTATTTTTTTAAAATAAATATATTTTTTATTTTTTTAAACCTAAGAGAATCTTAACGAAATATGAAAAGATATCAAAATGTTTAATAAGATAAGACTATCTTCTACTTTCCTTATATAGAAAATAACTTTAATATATATTTATTCAATTAAGAAAAATATTTTTAATTTTCCTTATTTTACTTCAATTCATATATATGGGTGTTAATATTCAAATATATTGTAATAATAGGTTATTATCATTAAATTCTTAATAGTCTTATTTTCAAATAATTAAATTTGATTATCTAAAATCTTGTTTCCATACAAAAAATTTTCATATTTATTCGAATGCATATGTTATCAATTTTACTTAGTAAATATAATATTATTTTGTAGTAAATAATATAATTTTATGAATGTGGTAACAGGAGATAATAATTTTTAGTTAAAAACAGCAAGAAAAAAATAAGTGAAACCGAAATTTCAGTGATCTATCAATATATCATAATTATTTAAAATTAAAATTTATTAAAAGCATTGTAAACCATGGCCAAGCTTGGCACAACCACCATGCATGAAACTAGCCCAAGACAGGCCATCCCACCCTTGAGCTTGCCATTTTCTTGTGAAAGAGACTAGGTGGAGAAACACTTCGAAAAGATAGAGAGGAGAATTTTGTGATAAAATTTTCTGAAATGGAGTTTCCTTTTATACTGCCATGGAAGGAATATGTTTGGTACACTTAATTCCCTGCAAAATCAATATTTTGTGAAAAGGAAAATTCATTCCAAAAGGATGACTCCTTTGTCTAACACTAAAAGACTGTTAGGTGGCGAAATTAATTTTTTTATAGAGATTGAGTTTTAATTAAAAATTATAAAGATAAAAATTTAATTTCGTCATTTTATTAACATAATTATTAAATTATATGTTGTTATCATTAAATTCTTGATAGCCTTAAATTGAAATAATTGTTTTAATATTATTATTATGGATAAATACAGTAAATTTTAAATTTAATTATCTAAAATCTTGTGTCTATACCAAAAATAAGTCTAAAATTTTACATATTTATGCAAATACATATATTATCAATTTTACTTAGTAAATATAATATTATTTTATTGTAAATAATATAATATATGAATATGATAATAGAAGATAATATTTTTTAGTTAAAAATAGCAAGGAAAAGTCGGTGAAACCCAAAGTTCAGTGAACTAACAATATATTTAAAATTAATTGAAAAGTTTTTAATAACCATTAATTAATTCCTTTTGTTTTGCTTTAATATGTTACTATTTTTAAGAGAATTTTGAACGGTAGTTTCTAGAATTATAATAAAAGTCCATAAAAATTTAAATTATATTTATTTTAAATTAAATTGTGATAAACACTATCACCTAATTTATGAATATGTGAATCTTAATTTAATGTAATTATATACTTAATATTTTTATTTTTAACATAATAAGTTATTTAGCCCTCTAATTTTATATAATAAAAAAGTAATTTTAGTTCTCTATTTAACCTTAGTGAATTTGTTTTTGTCTTTTGTTGAATATTTTTCAAGGCTCGATAGATAATTTGATAAGTCAATTATTTTTTTCTGTGTTTTAGAATACGGTTAACCAACATGTTAACTAATCGATTACGATAAATTGGATCGGATTTTGCAGTTTTTTCTTCTGCAGTACCTCGACGTGACACGAGCATGAAAGGGGTTCAAGAATTCATTTCTTTTTATAAGGGCTAAAATAATTTATTTTGGCTTTTTGACCTCATATTGTAGGGTGGATCTTGAAAGATATGAAAGATCTCCCTCCAAGCGGTATATATGACTTTTATCGAATACGATTTTCCATAGAATTCCATATGTATTTATGAGATCGAGTATACAAAAATAAATATAAAAAAATTTAAATATTAAAAATCATTAAAATTATTTTAAAAAGTTTTAATTTTATAAAAAAATTAATTTTAAAAAAAATTAATTAAATGCCAACGTGTGTCATCTACGTGATAATACATGTGTATGCCGTCATGTCAGCAAAGTTAACAAATTTTAAATTTTCTATCTATTTTGAGGTCATTTGACAAAAAAAGTAAGTTTAAGGGCTAAAAGTGGTGGAAATTTAAATAGATGGCTAAAATAAATTTTTTACAAAATTAGAAAGCCAAAAAAGTCATCATGCCTTTCTTCTTATTCTTTTTTTCAATAAATCATGATATTATTATTATTAGTTGGTGAATAAAAAAGAGAAGGGCAAAATCCTAACAATAATACAACTAGTGCGACTTGAATTCAGACCAGACTTAAAACGGTGAATACCCTAACCATCAAGTCAATACACAGGTTCATTTAAAACAAAAAAACATTAATATCAATGTCACATATTTACTATATATAAGCATATAAATTTAAATAAAATTACAGTTTCACGTATAAAATTGCACCAAATTAAAATTAATGTGTTAAATCATAGACGGATCCTTAAGGGTTAGACCGTTGAAAATTTATGAAAATTTTAATTAGGCCCTCCTAAAATTTTATAAATTCTCATTAAGCATCTTTTTTTTTTTGAAATTTTAAACAAGGACTGTCATTTTTTTTAGAAATTCCTATTAAGCCCATCAACATTTTAATCCTTACAATTAAATCCCAAATTGTTTTGGGAAATTCTCATTAAGCCCTCTAAAATTTTTAGAAATTTCAATTAAACCCTTAAATTATTTTGAAAAAATTAATTAGGCCCTCCTAAAACTTAACACTAAGATCCACCACTATATTAAATCACACATCCAAAAAAAATCTATATGTACTTTTGAAATTTTTCCATTTATTTAAATATAAGATATTTTTGGATACAAAATAAAAATCGAAAAATAAGATAAGCAAGTCATAACAAAATTAGTTATGGAAAAGGCCCCAACGGTGTGTGTGGATGATGAATGGATTAATGTCGGCCGGAGATTAAGCGGTAACATTAGCGATGAACTTCATGCCTTGGGCACAATAACCAGGTGTACCGCAGATGAAGTAATGAGGGCCGGCATTGAGGAGAGAAATGACGGTGGAGCCGCTGTTGTCGGAGGTGATCGGATGATCGATATTGCATGTGTTGTAGCCATTTTCAAAGACTTCATCTATTGCATAGGCACTTGAATAATCGAACACTGTTAGGCAACCAAATTTTCAGCTTCTAAGCTCATGGATATATTAGTAATTTTCTAATTAAATTGGTGCTAAGTTAATTTGGGACATCAACTTCACCGACAGTCTAATATTAGTATAGATAGATGCGTCAAATCGATTCTAAGGTCGAAAAAAAAATTGTTAAAAATTTGAACTCCAATAATCTAAATATAAAAATTACACGAAATGGAGGACTAACCAAGTAAATCACCAAGTTTAAAGTTCTTGGATTTAGCCCAGGCATCATAATCAACACCAACAACCCATCCACTGCTCTCACCAACGGTGAAAACTGTAGCTTCCAGCCTCTGCACCACCATACACCACCACATCACCACCACAACACCCGACATTGTCGTCCCTGCCCCTGACCTTGCCATTTTCTTATAAAACCAGATGACAATAGTATTACAAAATGGAAATTTGGCCCTTCTTTTTTGGTATTTCTGAAAATTGGGTGGACCTCTTTGTATATAAACATTAGTACATGCAATATAATTGGAAAGCCAGGTCACATGTCCTTAAATGTACATGAAAAAGGCTAAAATATAAATCTTTATTTATTACTTTTGATTAAAAGGGCAGATATTATACTATTTGTTGTTTATAATGTCCAAAAATGAATATATTACAAATATGGAAGTGGAAATAGTATGTAATTTAGAATGATAGTTGGATTAGTATGGGTATTGTTGTCAATATAAGAGAATATGGGTTCAAATACGCTGAAACGTACTATCTTCTTATTTATGGGTTGGGAATGGGCTATATAATGAGATAGTTAAAAATAATCTTCAATTGTGCTAAATTATTAAAATTTAAAATTAAATTAATTGCCAATGAGATTCTGATTTGTTGGTTAAGGTGGAGTCTTTGAAGGTTCGAGTCTTATCATGCGTAATTGCAATGTGTGAGTCCTCACCTCACTTTGTGTGTGTGTCATGTGTGTGTTTTTGATAGTTTGTTACATGAAAAAAATTCTTTACTCCAAATTTGACATCCAAGATTTATATGAATGAGACATGAAATATAACAGATAAATTATTAAAATTTTAATCACAAAAAAATTATAAAAAAAAAGTAAAATCATATTAATTTTATTTCAGAATAAGTGGATCTCTCCTCCCAACACACATGTGGGTCTCTTCACTTCCAGTGGTATAAATTTTAAGTGGTTTCTCATCATTCCGTAATTTTTTATAGAATTAGTATTTTAACAATCAAACAGTTGAATTTATAAATATAGTTATACTTGTCATGCATGTACAATTTTGAATCAATCGATATCTTTTTTATCAATCTAAAATATTATTTGTATTAATATATATTTAATGAATGATTTTTTACACAAAATGAATGGTTTGGAATTTTTAATTAAGATCGACCTTGACATACATGATCTATATGAATGAAGCATGAAATATGATGGTTGGATTATTAAAATATTAATCGTATAAAAAATTATGAAAGAGTGTAAAACCGCTTAAATTTTACATCAATGCAAATGGATCCCTCCCATATATGTAGAGAGAGGAGGGTGGATCGATATAAAACTAAAATTGTTTTACACATTTTCGTATCTTTTTGTACAATTAATATTTTAATGATCCAACGTTAAGCGTTAAATTTATCATTATGTTTTTGTTTAATAATATTTTAGATATAAAATTAATGGAAGTAATATCGTATGTATAATAATAAAATTAATATGTACAAAATAATCAAAATGAAGTTTTAATTAAGTGATAAAATTAAAGTTTTATTGAGCCAAATGATACGAGTTCAATCGTATATAAATTAAAATACTCTAAAATAATATAACTTATTTTATCTATCTAGAATTTAAATAATACAGAAATAATGTAATTAAAAAATCTAAATCTTTTGTCATTAATCCTAAAAATATTTTTCCCTAATTTGCTAATGTTGTCAAAGGGTTATGGGATAATTGAAAATTTTAACCAATATTCACAGGAAACATGAAACAACAACCCACAATTATTTCCATTACATGAGTGAAAAAAATATAAAATATATAAAATTTATTTCCAACGATTTTTAAGTTAAACCAGTTAGACACTGATTTATTAGTTCGATTAAAAATTATTAAAATTTAAAACAGTAAAAAAAATCAGTTAAAAACTATTTCAATTAGTCTTTTAGTCGATAATTAACCGATTTTGATCCGATTAAATAACATCTCCCATATATATATATATATATATATATATACTTAATACCGTAGAAAACAGAACAAGTAAGGTTCTCATTCATAAGATAAAAGCAATAATCCTCAATACAAACAAAGCACTGCCTCTATCCTGGCCAAGCCAACCACCATTTTAGCCACCAAAAGCTTATGAAACAACCATCATCACGCACAATGCGACCCAAGTTGTAGCAAAAGCCAGAACCGGTGAAAGATTCCATGAAGAAGATGAATCCGGGATCTTAGTCGTCGTAGTAGTAGATGGTGAAGTGGTTGATGGTTTATCAGTGGAAGATGAAGAAGAAGAAGACTCCACTTTGATCGCAAGCTTCATGCCGCTCTCACAATGACCAGCCACACCACAAATGAAGTAGTGAGTACCGGCGGTCTTCAGATTGATGGTGGTGGCTCCGGTGCTATCTGTCGAGATTGCTTTCCCCACCGTACATGTACTGTAATCGCTAGAACTTACCTCCTCCACTGTATGGCTTGTTGGGTAATTGAAAACTAAAGGCAACCAAACCACAAATGAAAAACGTTAAAAACCATTATGAATAGATAAAAAAGGTTAAATTCTTCTACTAGTCCCTATGCTTTACAATTTTAGTCTATAAATTTTGAAATTTTGAAATTTTAGTCCTGACCCAAATAGAAGGAGTTAAATACTTTCAGTTAAGTTCAATTACTAGTCCTTCATTATGCATATAGTTATAGATTTAGCATATATTCTCTAATTGAATCATTCTAAGTCTTTTTACTTTTCAAATTTCAAAACTTCAGTCTTGACCCAATATTTTTTAATCTATAGTTGGATTCTTAGTAGGTAATATATAAAAATAACAAGCTATCCCGACATTAAATATATGATAATATGTTTGCTGCATTAAATTTTGAAAATAAAAAACTTAATGAATTTAATAATTATTGTTTGGTGAGGACTGAAATTTTAAAATTTGAAAAGTACTACAATGACTAAAAATGACCAGATTAAAGTGTAGGTGTTAAATCCATAACTTTCGTAAAGTAAAGAGACTAATAGCAGAATTTAACCATAAAAAAAATGTAGGGGGAGTTAGTGATGGCCAAGAGATTGAGGTTTAAGAAAATCAGTAGTACCGAGGGAATCCCCAACTTTGAAGGTCTTGTCGTTAGCCCAACTACTATAATCGACACCGGTTGCCCAGCCAGAGGTGTCACCAACAGTGTAAACCGTGGCCAAGCTTGGCCCAACCACCATGCATAAAACTAGCCCAAGACAGGCCATTCCCACACTTGAGCTTGCCATTTTCTTGTGGAAGAGACTAGGTGGAGAAACACTTTGAAAACAGAGAGAGGAGAATTTTGTGATAAAAATTTCTGAAATGGAGTTTCCTTTTATAATGCCATGGAAGGAATATGTTTGGTACACTTAATTCCCATGCAAAATCAATATTTTGTAAAAAGGAAACTTCATTCCAAAAGGATGAATTATTACCTAACACTAAAAACTTTTCAAATCGAGATTAAGTCTAAGGGGCGAAGTTAGAATTTTTTTTAGAGGGATTGAATTTGAATTACAAAAATTTTAGAGTTAAAAATTTAATTTCGCCATTGTATTAACATAAATTTTAACATTTTTTCAAGGGATTAAACTATAATTGAATTTTAAATTTTAGGAGAGATTGAAATACAATTTTACAATTAAATTAATTTAAAACTTTGTAATTCCTAAAGGGACTAAAGAGGTAATTTTCATTTTGGGGCCTCTAGCTTCGCTTATATATGCGAAGATAAACACATGTGAGCTCTCTAAAGAGATAAACATTTGACTATGAAATGTGCTCATTTCTCATAAGCACGGATTGAAACAATAATCACATGCTTAAAGAACAAAATAAACTACCAACACATCACATCTTATGATTGTTTCATCTTTATTTTTTTTATTGCTGTTCACTCAAATGATAGATGAGTTTTTTTTCTTTCTTTTTGAACTACTCTAGATTATGATCATGCCTCGTCTTTTTGACACAATATTTAGAACTACACATAGTACCTCTCTAACCCATAAATCGAAGCATAATACGCTTCAGCGCACTTGAATCCACATCTTCTTGCATTGATAACAATACCCATGTCAATCGAGCTAAGACAAAATCTACAATAATAGATGAGTTAAATAATGGATAAGTAAGGTAACTTTAATGGGTGGCTATGTACTTTTTGCTACCAAGCCAGATCATAAGGAATTAATTGTGCATTCCATATCAATTAAAGGAACTCCATAATCTCCATTGATATACTTTTAGACATTATAATGGTGGATTGTTAGTGAAGAAAAAGCATGGGAATTCCTTTTATCTTGTTTTCTTCTTGATTATTTTATAAACAAGTCAGTAGTTGCCATCATGAAGATTTGCCACCATTAATATTCTGTTAGAGGTTACTTTCAAAAACAGATGAAAAAAGGTCGTACATATATATATATATATATTCACCCATCTATCTAAAAACAGAGATGTTTGGTAATGCAAAACAGAGTGGAACAGTCAATATAACATGCTTGAAGAGTACTCAAACAAGATGTGATCTTTTTTATCTAGGAAACTCTCTCTTGTACACAAAAGCTGGCATCCAACAAACAACCCTTAGAAGGGCTTTTTTTTTGTCATTGACTACATGTTATCTTAGACTTCGAAAGAACGGAAAAAAACCCTAAAATAGGAAGAAAAGTTTTGAAGCTTAGGTTTCAATTAGGCAATTTAGGTTGTGGGAAAACAATGAGGACTTTAAAAGTCTATTGCCTTGCAAAAGGAATCAAATGGGGGAGATGATTAGCTAATGATTAATATTGATAATCTTTTCTGAATATAATTGGTTCAGTTGTTTGAGTAATCGTTAGAATTTCAAAAAACTTTAGGTTTCAAGTTTTATTAACAATTTTATTTGATGGGTGATTTATAAATACCACTTTCGATCCTCTATAAGACCAGTAACATACCTTGATCTTGTATCCTTTTTTATGGAAAAAGAATTGTTGATACCTTTGATGTTTTTGTTTTGAAAAGGTTAAAATATGTTGTTAGTCACTATATTTGTATAGAATTTGAGATTTAATATTTGTACTTTAAAAGTTAAAAATCCAATCCTTCTACTTTTTTCAATTTAAAATCCCTAGTCCAATTGTTATTGTTGTTGGTAGTTTATGTCAAAATTTGTAAACTTATATTTATTTTCTAGTAATCATTGTCACGTTGTATAAGGACAACCTAACCGATATTTCAAATTGACAAAATTTGACAGAAAATACTTACAGATTTGAAATTTTAATTTTTTAAGTATAGAGCTAAATCTCAAACTTTATAAAGTAAAAGTACTAATAGCATATTTTAACCTTTTGAAAAAACTGAAACACAGAACAAAATGGGAAAGGACTTAGCTTACAAGTGTTGTCTTTGAAGTTGTCCAAAAATGGATTTGGTGAATCAGATTTTGATACAAACCTCCCACCTAACATGAGACTAAAAGTCTCCATGGCCATGATTTAAGTAACTCTCAAGTGATGTAAAAACCAAAATGGCCTCTCTTCATTCCCCTATTTACCCCAAGTAAAGAAGCCACTAAAATCATACAAAAGGCATATAAATCATATGCTCTTTTTAAGGAAGATGGGTTTGGTTTGGTTAGTTGAGTTATTGGGGTCAATTGGTTTAGGCAAACTACCCTTAGGCAATGCCACTCTAGCTTGCCTAGGCCTGGTCAATTGTTCAAGTACTGATTTGGTCACATATGAATTAAACATAAAGTGCATATACATCCCAAATTAGGTTCAAGTTTTAAATTAATGGGTAAACTTAAAATGTTTGGTTAAATCCTTATTTGTCAATTAAGTCGTTAATTTTAATGTTAAATTTTATTTTTTAATTCATAAAGTTTTTACTTTTAAGTTCTTGAGATCTAAAATTGAGTCTCATCATACATAATTACGAGTATAAATTTTCGTCTCATTTTATGCATATATATGTATAGATTTTAGTTTATTTTTTTATTCGGTCTTGTTATTACTAATTTTGCATAAAGTATTAAAAAAACCCTTGAATATTTGGATGGTTTCACCAATCACACCCTTTTGTGGACCACCTATCCCAACCTTTTTCTCGTAAGCTTAAGATTCCTTTTGCTCTTCACTTAGGTGCAATCTTCTTGCCTTCATCCCTTTTAGGCTAATGGGACCTCAGCCCCACCAAGGCGGCCAACCACCGCCACCAAAGAAGAAAGCCCATATAATATTTTTCCAGAAAAAATGCTACATGTAATAATGAGGTAATGAAAATAAATATCATTCTAATCCTTTAAAATATCAAGATAATGATAAAATTAAGTTGTTATTGATTTCTTTGACAGCTCGCTTTTTCTTCATAATTTTATATTTTTTTCTTTTTCTCGTAAATTATAATAACAGAGTGAAATCTGAATAGAAATTAATGCGTCTTTTGAAATAGTTATTCATCTATATCGAAATTTTAATACAATTTGCATACATTTCATTTTAAATCAGATAAATTGCTAACATGCCATTTTATTAGATTAAAGAATAAAAAAAATTATTTTCATCTAAGTTAAAAATATTTACGAAAAGAGTTTTCTATTTCCTCGAGAAATCCATTTTTAAAAAGTCTAAATGAACTTATTTAAATTTATTTATTTATTTTTAACCTAATAAAATGTCATTTCAACAATTTATACATGATCTAAAGGAAAACTAAACCACATAGATAACAAGATTAATAAAATGTAAAAATTAAACCTAAAAATTTAATTTATACAAATGCGCCAAATTAAAATCAATTTATAATATTGCAAATTTTATCAAGCTCATGTATAGTTTTAATATTTATCCCGATTAAAAACATTTGATAAAATTTTAGGGCAATTTTGCACCTTTTCAAACAACGAACTACAGTGTGTAACAGCGAGCAGAAAATGTACAAATGATAACAACTAGAATAGTGTATATAGTTTAACTCTTCTTCTTGTTGGCATCTCGAAAGCAACTTTAGCACACAACAAATGTGAGAATAGTGGTCCATTTTTAAATCCCAGAATTTTTACAAGGCCCAAAATGCAGTCAGTGTGAACCCACAAAAACAACAGTTTTTAATGTGAAAAGAAAGGATTAGAATTGAGCCTATAAAAGAGCTAATCACCCAACAAAACAAAGCTAAAAATCTCTGAAAAATTAGAGTAGTTAAGTAATGTGCTAAATTCACACAAATTAATCAGAGACTGCCAAAACAATATGCATCTAACAATCAATTTTAGAATTGCTAAAATTTCTCTCTACAGCACTAGCTTGAGCTATTATCCATTCTATGATATCAGATTAGTCAGGCCTAAAGAAAAGCAGAAGATGACAGAGTTACTTACACCTTTTATAAAAAAAGGGGGAGGAGGGATTTCCTTCCGGTGCTTGGGAGCTATCTCTCACAACTACAAACACCTCAGCTTCAGAAAAGCTATATGTAAATCTACTTCTAACATAATCATTGTTGCAAAGAGAATAGATCCTATCTTGCACGAGATTTAAGTATTCACTTCTAAATTCTTAAGTCAGGGAAGTTATGCCGCAAGGGTGAGAGAGGCTTCCTTGCTGAATCCGGATCAGTGAAATCAATCTTCTTCTCAATTGGACTGCATATCTTGGGACTTGATTTTCGCTTGTTTGTCTGCGAGAGAGTCAGGCAAATAATAGCACTAAATCAATGAATTTGTGTTTATGGACTAAACACATGCAGGAAGTGCACTTAGTCTTTACATGTGAGAACAAGCACTCGTGCAAGACAAAACAGATACAGAGAATCCAACATATTCCCTCCTCACCTTCGTAGATGCACTACCAGAATGCTTCCCATCAGAACCATGGAGGTTCTTTTCTTTGTGGTATTGCCTCAATAATCTTTTGTTCGCTTCATCCAATATGTTGTTTTCTTCAAACAGAACTTTGACCTACAGGGATAAAAATATCTTTTTTATGACAAGGAATATGCAAATTTCAACGAGCATGCAGTGTTTGAAGTTCTTGGTTATTACCTCATCTTCAGCTTTACAAAGGTTCATTCTGAGATGTTCTTTGTCTTTCTCAAGGGTCTTTACTTCCGCAGCCAGTGACAAAATTTTTCGAGTTGAAGGCCTCAACCTGCAAAACAAAACAAGCCAAAAATTTGATTCAGAAATATGTGAGTAGTCTAGCAGTGAAGAAAGCACATATATCTCCATTAATCAACAAAGTTGCAGATGAAAGAAATAAAAGAAGAAAACGTCACCTATTCCACATTTTAAGCATCTTTTGACATGCTTCAAGTGAATTATTTGCCTCCAAGAATGCTCGTCCACACATAACTTCATCTTTAGAAATCAACGTTGATAGAACCGACTCAAGCAAATTCTCTTCCAAAGCAGTGCCCTCAGAAGATGAATCAATCTTCAAGGAATGTATATATGCTTATCAGTAACTTCAGAGGTATCATAGTACTAAACAGAACTATATATGATGGCGGGTTTTCTAATCAAATCATATAACATTAAAAACTGAAAACAATCTACTTAAAGCAGTTCCATTGTGTTCAAGTTATGTCATCTAATGGTTTTCTCATGCATGCTCAACTAAGTTCAAATGTTTAACTAAGGATCCTCAAGTCAGCAATATCAACAATTGAAAACAAAGTAAAAGTTAATTAATTAAAGGAAAGTTTTTAATTTACCCCTTGGTTCTCATAATGGTGCTTGTAGAACCTTAATTCTTCAGTTAATTTCCTCAATTCTTCTTCCAATTCATGAGCCCTAATCTCAGATTTCTTTGCCCTCTCATCCGCTTCATTCCCAAAATCCATCAACGCTTCCCTATCACGATCATAGAGCGAACACTCTCTTTCCCATTTGTTACACTGAGTCAACAGATTCGCACACTCCGCCGCAAGCTTCTGATTCTCCTCCACGAATTTCTTCAACGCCACCGCATTCATATTCGCTTCCGCCTTAAAAAAATTCAATAAAAAATGTCAATAATTCCACATTTAAATAAATCGAAAATAATACTCAAAACTGAGTTAACGAACCTTTGAGCGCTCGATGATTTGATCTTTCTCCTTCAATTTTGAGAGAAGGAATAAGCACTGGTCACGGAGTCGACGCTGGGCTTCTTCGGTGGAGCGGAGCTTTAGTTGCAAAGATTGAGTGGAGATTTCAAGACCTAAGGAATCTTCAATTGTTTCTTTAATGTAATCATCAACTTCTTGAGGAATATCCATGTCTTCCACAATTACTCCAAAAAAAAAAATTGATTCTTGAATAATCGTAGACCTAAAAAGACCTTAAAAAAATTTCTTTAAAAAAAAGTTTTCTTTCGGAGGAAAAAAAATGTAGAATGAAAATGAAAGGAAAAAAAAAAGTTGGGAAATTAGGGATATTTAGGAAATGGAATTAGGGTTTTCTTTTTTCTGCAAGGGAAGACAAGAGAGGGAGGAATTTTCTCTCTTTTTCTTGGATTTTTTTTCTTTTTGCTGGGATTTTTTTCTTGGTGAGGAAGTTTCAAATTGAAAGAAAAATAGCCGTTAGAGTGCGATTTCGAGGATCAGATCTAAAAATTTATAATGTGGTCCCACACTTATACCTGGCAATATTTTTTTTCCTTTGTAATATTTTTGGATAAACTACCTCCAAGATTTAAATTATAATAACTTTACGATTTGGTTAATTAACTTTAAAATATTACAAAATAATTATTAAATTATTTAAAAGTTTTTATTTAAGTCATTGGGATGTTAAAATTGATTATGTATGGCCTTCTCTATTCGCATCGCCTGCACTAATCTCTAACAATGACCGTCAGAATAATTTAGATTTAAAATATATTCTTCTACTCCTCAATGGATACTAATCTACCGTACCGACTATCGAATCGTTGCATGGAACTACTAGTCAAATTTAAAAATTTAAAAAAAAAACTTAACTGTCCAATGACTTAAATAAATAAAAACTTTTGAATAGTTCAATAACTTAAATGAAAACTTTTAAATAGTTCAGTGACCATTTTATAAATTTTTAAAGTTGAATAAACAAAATGTAAATATACTGATAATTTAATGACATTGGGTATAATTTATTCAATATTTTTTCCTTTCACTTCAATGTGACATACTTATTCATGCAACAAATGGTACATTCTAAATTGAATTTATATAGTCAATTTTATAAAATTAAAATAAAAGTAATTATATATACACTAAAATAAATAAGAATATTTTTGGCGTTTTTAAAATATATATTAGAATTTTATATAATTATTAATAAGATTCATTCTATTTTACATTTTAAATTTTTTTAATTTTTTATAAAAAAATACCGACATCATCGTTCATCACATGATAACTTTTGGTGATTTCTTTCAGTCATGTAAATATAGCTAACAATCAAACTAAGTAACTAACAATTTTCATTAATAAAAGAGGTCAATTGATTTTTTTTCATTAATGACTCAATTTGATACAATTTTTTTTATAGAAACTCATTTGAATTTTATTTTTTTTAAACGAGGACTTTTGTTTAATTTTTAAACCATTTCGGAAATAAGAATAACTGAAAAAATGGAGCTTAGAATTGTAACCGATACTTTGCCAGAACTAGCCACGCCATCATCACCTCACTTTCAATCTCGCTGATTACAACATCGCTCACAAATGACGCCTCGCCAACCATAACTCTAGCTGGCGCATGCATGCTTCACACATGAAACAACTCTAACTTATCTTGCCAAAGATTGGTGTTGAGTTTTTCCTTTGCATGGAGCACACGTAGAGCTTACTTGGGCTTTTACTAAAGTCATACCAATTCCATTAAAATTTTATTTAATAAATAAATTTCAAGAAATTATTATATTTTTCATCAAATTTCGAGACTCGAGAGGGTAAGTGAATATTTTTCTACCAAACCTCACACATTAAATACTTTTCCAAATACTATTCCAAAATAAAAATCTTTTAAAACTTAAATATGAATTATAATAAATCAATTTTTTAAAATATTAATCTCGTATTCTTATCATATCTGTTTTTTTTTATATAATGCTAAAATTATCCATAACCTCTCTTTAACCCTTAAATAGGAGAATAACGTGTTTCAGCGCACTCAAACTCATATCTTCTTTTACTGACAACAATGTCAATCAAGCTAAGACGCTCAATCGGCATCAAAGATTTAATTTTAAGTGGATAAATTTATACTTTTTGAAGCAAAATGAATTTAGAGTTAAAATAGAATAATTAAGATGAATTATACAAAATTTATACTACCATAGAATTCTAAAATGATTCTTAAATTCTAAATCACTCTAGTTATATCTTTAAACTATCGATATTATATTAATCAGGTCCTTTCATTATTAAAATCGTTGATTTAACTATTAAATATTACATTAAATCTTATGTGACATAGTTTCAAACTGATATAATATTTTCTCTTTTTCTCTTTCTTTTTTTTATATTGATACTTGATTATTAGTAGACTCCTTTCTCCTTTTTCTTTTTACAGAGATCTTTCATAAACCCTAAACTTTGTATCCTATTAGCCTTTAAATCTATTTTCTACGTATATATGTGTGCACGCAACAGCCATTAGTGTCCACCTTAAGGGTAGCAACGACTGAAATAGACTAGGGTTCCAAAAACCCTAGTTTGCAAAATAAAAATGACATGGGCTTGGGCCATGAAAAATTGGACTAGAAGACATTTGGACTCTTCATTTAAAAAAAGTGGGCTACAAATTTAAAATTGGGCTCAAATTTGAAAAAGGAATTAGGCCGAAAGTGTATTTGAGCCCAATTAAGCTACTATTTCAAAACTGATTCGAGCCTTACAATCTAATATGGATTTTTCAAAAATATTTGGGCTTAATACAAAAACTGATTTGAGCTTTTAGCTGTTAAATAACTTTGATTGAAACTAATTTTCTTTTAATTTTTATTTTAAACAGAAATTTATTTATTTTTAATTAAATTATTCAAAAGCCAACATAAATGGATATCCAAATATCCACCCATGTCAAAATTTTAAAAATTGATTAGAAAAATTTAAAATTAGTTTTAACTTAATTAAAACCAAAAGTGATTTAGAAACAATTCAGAATTTATTTTAATTGAAATAAACCAACATCCAATTTAATTTAATTGATTTTTTAAAAAAATTTAAGCAAGAAAAATCAATTTAATTGATTTCATTTTAAATTAAAGCCTCGCTAAAATTTTATTAATAAATTCAAGTTCATTGCAACATAGTTAGCGTACTTTTTTTTTTGTCAAAATATTACACCCTTAATTTTAATTAAATTAAATTAAATTAGCAGTGTAAACACTTAGACTTTAACTTTTAAATTCAAAAATTAAAAGGACTAAATTATTAAAAATAAAAGTAAAGGAATGAAACTTTAAATACACGAAGAATATAGGGACTTAAAGCAGAATTTAATTTTATCTTAAATATGTTTATTTCTTATAGTTTTAATCACATGTATAAAAGGGAATGATATTGAGATTCAACACACGCAATCACAATATTCATGATAAGACTCAAAACAAACATTTGACTTCCAATAATGTTCTAAAACTTCTAAATGAATGATATTTTTCCCTAATCATTATCCTAAAGCTAAATTTGCTTAATGAAAAAGTTTTCGATTTATCCGAATTTTTTATATAATTTTGTTAATTTTTTTATAAGATTCGATTAGATAATCAATTTTATTGTTTGTTTGTGGTTGTAATTGATTCTCTGATTCTTACTTAAAAAAGTTAAATGTGATTATAGGTCCAATTATTTTATTAGAATTTTGAATATTCAAATCATTTAAATTAATTTAAAATATTTTCAAATATATAGGATAAAATACTAGTATGTGAAAAAATTCAACAAAAGAAATATTTCATAGGATGGATTAATTTCTTCGAAAATAAATAAAAGTTTATTAGAAAAAAAACATTTTTGTTGACCAAATTCTAGTAAAAAATAATTTAAGATTTTAATAAAAATTTAATAAGGGCTTAGTTTAAATATTGAGATTTTGACAATTTTGATGGCTTAATATCACTTATGTAAATCATGTGATGTATAGGTTTTATCTAAATTTATTTAGATAAGGTTATAATTATTTAAATATGTATTGTTTATATTTGTAATTGAAAATAATATTTGTAATCATTAAAAAATGTCATTTTAGTTTGTTGGTTTATTTTTTAGGCTCGAGCCTAATTTGACTTGAAAAATAGCCTTAAAAATTTGTCAAAGTCTGACCTGGATAAAAAATATTAAACCCAAGCTTGGCCCGCTTGTATTACTTTTTTTAGATTATTTTTTTATAAAAATATATAATACATCAAATAAACTAAAACATTAAGATAAATGTTTCCCAACAAATTGAAAATACATATATATAAAAAAAAGTCTTTATACTTAAATAACACTAACATGGTTGCAACTTAACAAACAAATGCCTTTAAAATAATAGAAAAATTAACAATAAAATAAGAATTATACAATATTTAAACAATAACAACAAAATAGCAGCAATATCATAGTGAAATGATAGCAAAACAACAACATAACAATAGTAAACAACAGCAAAAAGCAGTAAAATTTTTTTGTCAAATTCGGGTCGGTCCAAAAAGTCTTGCCTAAAGCCCAATTTATTTTCTAAATGAGCCTTATTTTTTTTTCCAAACCCATTGTTTGGACATATATTTTACTCAAATCCTCCTACTTTTCAAGTAGGCCTTTAAGCCTGGACGAGTGGCCCACCCCATGATCAAGTTTAGAGTCAACTGAATACTAACTCAATAATGAAATTACTAAAGTACCATCTCATATACAATTAAGTTGTATTTTTATAAGGATAATTTTATCTTTTATATAGTATATCATTGAAGATTTGAACTCAAAACATTATGCATGATAGTCAATTAACTTTATCGTTATAACCAAAACATCAATTTAATTTTTATGTAAAGTTTTAATAAATATATTTGTTATGAATTTTTTTTCACCCACATTGTGAACGTGTCATAAATCTAGTTTTTTCTCCCCACATTTTTTGAACTCTCCGCAACCCCTCCTGATTTATTAACTAATCAAATTAGAAGAAGAATATACATCTTAAACCCATACACTCCAAAAAATTACAATAAAATGACATCGATAAAATTAAAATTCAATCAACAACCTTTTAATCTAATGACAAAAAATATTAAATTATAGATATGAGCGCTTGAGTCCAATCCCGAACAATGTCAACTTGAGAATTTACGTCTTTAATCATAGACTTGGTCCTAATTGATATAGTAATTACTAGAACACACGTTTTAAGGGAAATTTCTTCTTTTATTCTCCACAATTAATTAATTATATTATATGGAATGTCATTTTCTAACACGGCCATCTCTATTACTAGTCAAATTTCTCAAAATAATCCCCGTAGCAAAAAAAAAAAAAAAAACGTGGGAAGTTGACGAAATAAACCCCCTACTTTTGTAATTTAATTAATTAATTAATTAACTTTTCAAAGAAAATTTATTTTAGCAATAAACTATCAAAATAGTCACTTTTATTTTCCTCAAATTATATTTTAGTCACTTATATTTGAAATGTTATGTTTTATTCAGTCACGTTAACATGTTGTAACATTTTAGTCACTGAATCATTAATTGTTGTTAATGGTGTAACGATAAGCTGGCATAACTCGTTAAATCATCATTTCAAGCAAAATTTTTAGGTTAAATTATATAATTGGTCCCCACATTCTTTTCGTTTTGAGCAATTTATGTTTTTTTTTCTTTTATGCTCTTTTAAATTTCCTTTTTTGAAACGATGATTTAACGTTCACGTCAACTTACCGTTACATTGTTAACGACAATTAATTCTTAGTAACTAAAATGTTACAACACGATAACGTAAGTGACTAAAATGTAACATTTCAAACATAAATGACTAAAATGTAACCCAAGAGAAACAAAAGTGACTATTTTAGTAGTTTACCCTTATTTTAATTAATCATATATTTTACCGGTTAAATTAAAATATGTTGTTATTCTTTGTACTTAAAAAAGTTAAAAAATAAGTCTTTCTATTATTTTGATTTAAAAAACTCAATCCTATTATTAAAATCGTAAATATTTTCTATCAAAATTTGTCGATTTGAAATTTTAATTAAGCTTCCACATATGACGTGGCATATGATTAATAGAAAATAAAGATGTTAAATTGATAGATTTAATTTTTAAATTGAAAAAAAATAAGAGGATTGAATTTTTAATTTTTAAAGTACATGGATCAAATTGAAAATTCTATACAAGTACAGGGTCTACCAGCAGATTTTAACTCTTTTTCTTTTGCCGTGTCTTTTTGAAGTATTTATAGCTTGTCGTAAGAAATCGACATGAACTGTGTTCTTTTCCTTTCTTCTTCCTTCAACTCTGTATATTTTCAAGTGTTGTTTCAATGGGGTATCACAAAAGGCTTAGAATCGTCTCCGGAATTTTAAAAGACAAGGGTTCATTTGTCAAAACAACTTTATCAACGAAGCGCCACAAAGCTTCCACTCGTCGCGTCATTCTACGAGCCACCACCCACGGCTCCTCTGTTCCCCCATCAGATCACCGAATCGCAGCCGTTATAGGCCTTGGTCATGGCTCACGTTTCACAGCATGCACTTGTATACAAGCCGTCATGGACCGTCTACACCGCACCAAAGATTCATCGGTCGCTCTCAAATGTCTCTACACAATCCATAACATAATAAACAAAGGTTCCTTCATCTTGAAAGATCAGCTCGCGGTTTACCCTTCTTCCGGTGGCCGGAATTTTCTCAACTTATCGACGTTCCGAGACGGTTCCGATTCAGAGACATGCGACATGTCGGCATGGGTCCGATGGTACGCCGGAATCTTGGAACAAAATATGATGGTCTCGAGGATCTTGGGTTATCACCTTAACTCACCACGATCCAAGAACGAAATCATAGGGTTTTTGAACTCGGATTTACTAAAGGAACTTGATGTTCTTGTTAATTTTGCCGATCATTTGGGTAATGTACCGGCCGATTCACTTTATCTTCAACGGAAGAGCTTGGTACACGAGATTGTGAGATTGGTTAGCGAAGATTATAGATCAGTACAACGTGAAATCTTCGTCCGAGTCACGGAACTCGGAGCGAGGATGGCGAGTTTGAGTTGGAGTGAGTGTACTGAGTTCCTGAGTTGTATAAACAGGTTCGAGGGTTGCAAGGACAGGATAGCTGTGTTGTTGGTGAACAGGAACAGGAACGATGATTTGTGGGGTTTGATAAAGGAGACGAACGCGAACCTTGTGGCGGCGATTGAAAAGAAGGAGAATAAAGGGAAAATGGTGGTGGTTGCAACGGCGGACAATGAGTCGAACAATTTGACTCGGTTTAGCCAGTTGTTTCGGTTGGCGCCTAGTGGGCGGTGGGTTGAGTTTTGACCGAGTCACTTCCTAAACTGTTTTTAGCCGTTGTTTGTAACTTTCTCTTTGAATGGTGTACATAATCATTTGAGGTTCTTTTAATTATTGTAAAGTTCTTTTTAATATCCACGTGGCCTTCCAGTTTATGAATATTCTTTTCTTACAATTAATATATTTTTGAAAATTAATATTTTCTAATAATATCATTTTAGGGTTTCAACTTGAGTGATTACAATGTTGATAAAAATATTTACTATCAGGGATGGAATAAAAAATTTAGATAGTGGGATCAATTTTTTAAAATTAAAATGTTTATAATAATCATATAAATTAATGCTTAATTTTTTTATCTTATTGTTCTTCTCCGACCACTAGTAAACTTTCTTTTAAAATAGTTTTCTGTTCTTACTCACGAAGCTAGCATACAATTAGTAATTTTATTTACACAAATAACAATCATTTAAGTATTTTTGATGACATGATAATACAATATATTAATTTTCACAATAATCACACAATAAATAACAAATTCTAAATAAAATTGTTAATTTTAATTAATATTCAAGAAATTAAAGATTATTAATACAATCGATCCCAGTTTATTTAAGGGTTTTATTAATCAACATTTAAAATTATTACCAAATTACAATATTATAAATATTATACAAAATCAATATCCTAAAATCATTTAATAAATAAAAAATTTAAATCTTGCATAAAATTTTTAATCTATCACAAGAAAAGCTACACTCTTAATTTTTAGGATTTAATCAATAAAGCTTGAAAAGAAAAAATAGTTGTTACCAAATTAGAAATACCAACTTGAAAGTAATCGAAAAATTGAATACCTATTTTTAAAAAATTCTAAAGAAAATACGAGAAAACAAGAGAAATTCGAGAGAAAAGTAATGTTTTGAATGAAAATTAAAGAATTACTAATGAAGAAAATTTAATTTATTTTTATATAAAATTTTTTTATAAAATAATTACTTTTAAAATTTTTGACAAGCATTTTCAATTTTGTGGGATGAATGTATCAATTATATAATTTTTATAAGTATTTTTAGGAAATATAATATTTTTCTTTGTGGGGTCAATTACAATGGGCTATTCGACTCCGCCATAGTCTATTATTACAGTTTTGACGTAGTTATTTGAATTAGATTAGATTAGTTGGTTAGATAAGAAATCGATTACGATATCAATTTGAAAAATAATTTTGAATCAATTAGATTGGGAATTAATATGAATTGGCTAAACTGGCAGTTAAATCAATTTTTTTTATTTTAATAATTTTTTAATAAAACTAGTTTTGATTTAAAACACATTGAGTTTTGCATTTGTAATTAATTCCAAGGTTGTGGGATTCAACGAATAGACTAGTTGAACCTAGAATTGGCTAATACACCTGTCTAGAGAAAAATGTTGAACTAGTTGACTAAAAAATTAGCACGGATCGATTGAATCAGGTCAAAAATACATTTGAATTGACAATTGTTTTAGATTTTTTTTCCGTTTACTAACATGGATTTAAGAATTAGAAGTATATAATATATATTAGAAAAGTAAAAAAAATAGTTTTTCAAATTCAAAATTATTTCAAGAATTTCAAACTCATTACTAAATAGACATATACAAATATTTAGATTAGAGAAATTATCATGAACGTAAAACATTTAAGAGAAGGCGATATGCTATGGGGAATTTATTGCACAGAAAGTTATGGGGAATTTATTGCACAGAAAGTTTTCTAATTGGAGAATTCTTCATTTTTGTCTTAGAAATAAGATCGATATTTAGTCCTAGGTCGATACTAGTACTAAAAGTAGTAAAAATATTAAGATTGTAGTTAATAATTATCAAATAATTGATAAAATGAACCCCTTTTTATTTCATAATTTATCAAAAAAAAAAAAACAACCCATCCAATAAAAAGGGAAAACATTTTGATTGGATGAGACTGAATGAAGAAATACTAAATTGTCTTATATCGAATCTAGAACTTTAGTTCTTCCCAGAATTTGTGCTGCCATATAATGCATATAAGGTTAAACCACGGATCATATGAATAAAATTACGATTCTAAACAATTTATTACTCAATTTATTCTAATTTTAAAAAGCAAATCCAAATTTTTGAATGAGTAAAATTTTGAATTTAAATTTTGTAAATTGAAAATGATATTGATGGAATTTACTACTTGTAGAAGCCCAAATTGCCCGGGCCCAATTATATGAAAACCCAACCAAACCTCTAAACCCACTAAAACCCTTAACCCATGACCCATTTACATCTACCCAAACCCAATTCAAAAGCCCATTAAGCCCCCAAAAAAACCTAACCCAAAAAAAAAACAAAGAAAAAAAAGAAAAGAAAAACTTACCCCAAAAAACCTAACCCCAAAAAAAAAGAAGAAAAAGAAAAACCTAACAAAAAAGATAAAAAAACCTAGCCACCTAACCACTTTCCCACTTGCCCCATTTTTCCTCCCATTGTCTACCACCACCACCTACAAAATAGAAAAAAAAAAAAGAAAATCATGTAAAAGATGGCTATAAAAAGCCATTCAAAAATCATGTAAAAAGGAAGAAGGGAGGATTTTACAAAGATTGAAGAAGAAAAAAAACACAAAAATCCCTTCAAATTTTGAACACAAAAGAAACATCAATAAAAAGGTTGCATTTTTTTCTTTTTTCCTCTTCTTTCGAATCTTTTTTCTTTCTTTTTTTGTGTTGTTTTTTTTTCTTTCTTTATATATACATATATTGTTAAAAAAATTATTTACCTTTTCCGCCGTAGGCGGTGGCGACGATGGTCGATGACGGCGGCGGCCGACGATCGACCGGTGACCGGCCCCCCTTGGCCGGATTCAATGTTACTTTGAACTTGCAATTTTGAAAATTAAGACAATACTTGTTTAATAAGATACCAATTTTGGGCGTCGCGAGGTGCTAATACCTTCCTCTGGCAGAATCGACTCGAACCCAACTTTACTTTGGCTTTTGACGAGACCTAAATTCGGCCTTTATTTTTGTGCAAGAATAAGTTTTCTTTTCTAAAAGGATGATTTATTAGGTGTCCGGTCACACTGAAAAAAGATCGGTGGCGACTCCTTTATTAATAAAATCGAAAGTTAGTTTTCAAATGTTTAATAAATCACCACAATTAGCGACCGAAAGAGAATTTTTTTTACGTCGCTACACTACTTATTTAAAAATTTAATTTGAATTAATTTCAAATTTAATAGAAAATCATGCAATTATGGGATGCTAAATAAGTGGAGATATTATAAAGGCTTGATGTTGTGAAGTGCTGGCTCATCAAATTGCGGAGATGACGGTCGATATGTCCAACTATGATTCCCTAAAATCCCTCAAAAGGTGTGATTGGTGGTCCTTACTGCTAAGACCCTTTCCAGTTTTGAGCTCATCTTATTGTTGGGCATTAGCCTGCATGGTCTTGGTGTTCGTTCTCATATTTATTTTATTCTCTTTTTAATGGTAATTTGTTTATGGTTAAAATTGCCACAGGTCCCTAAACTCTTCACAAAATCAGAATTTAATCTTTGTATTTTTATTTTTAGGATTTTAGTCTCTTTACTTTTCAAGTTTCAAAATGCAGATCCAATTGTTAATATGGAGTCATGTCTCGCATTTTTCGGGCCAAACAGTGTGTCACGACGAGAAAAGAGCCTTCCTTCTTACAAAGCGACGCCCCCCTCACGACGTGGCAACATGTTCCTCAATTTTTTTGGCTTTCTTCTCTCAATTAAACTCTATTTTAGTTTCCCACTTAAACTCTAATTAACTTAGAGATATTCTAGTTATACATGCTACGAATTTCAGCCTATAAATAAGCCTTAGTTACTCTAGATTTAACATAACAACAATATTGAGATCGAGAGAATTCTTTCTTTTTTGTTTTAAAGGGTTTTAATTTCGGGGGTTCGGGTTTTTCTTTTTGATTCTTTTTATCTTTTGTACTCTCCTTTATTATAGTGAAATCTCCTTTTGCCTGTGATTTTTTATCCTCATTTGACGAGTTTTTCTACATAAAATTTGCGTGTTCAATCTTGTCGATTTTATTTTATTTACTTATTCGTTGCATACACAGGTTATTTCCCTACTGTTAATAATATTATTTTTTTGTTAGATTTGTTAGTGTGACATTTTAAAATAAAAAAAAAATACTCACATTGTAGCAACGTAACTAAAAATTAACATTATAATGAACTTAAATTTAACGAAATAATTTTAATAAGGTTAACAGTTAAACCTAAATTTTAAAATATGAAAAATAAAAGAACTCATTTCCTAAAAAAATAAATAAACTAAATTTTAAATTTATAAAAAATACAGTAACGACATATTTTAACATTTTATTTATTTTAATCTTACTAAAAAAACAATACTTACATTGTATTGTATACAGCTAGAGTGGTTAGCAATTAATTGTTTGAGTTCATTTGTCCTTTTTTCTACCTTGTTTTCATCTCTTTAATTTATACTCATGTCTCTGAATCCCTAAGTACTCTTATAGTTTTTAATTGGGTAAATTGCAATAGAGGTAACTTAATTAGTAATTACTAGTACATTTTCTATTTTACGGTTAAATTCTACTATTACCTCTTGTACTTTGCAAAAGTTATAGATTTAGTCCACATACTTTAATTTAATCAAGTTTAGTCTTCGTACTTTTTGAATTGGATAGTTTTAGTTCCCATAGTTTTTAAATTTTAAAATTTTAGTCCTAGCCCAAATGGTAGTAGCTAAGTACGTTTGGTTAAATTCAATCATCAGTTCTATAGTATGCGTATAGTGGTAGATTTAGTCTATATTCTCTGATTGGATGTTTTAATTTCCAACATCATGTCTAAAATGGATATTTTAACTTTCAACCACCGTTTTTTTTTACGGCAATACTAAATACTTGAAATTAACAAACCACACTTTTTTACGGCTCTTTTCAGAAGCACTTCTTCTAACCCGAGATTTTTAAAAGCAATTCTTAATCACAACAACAATATCAAATTGGAAGTCTTAAACTAAGCTTTTCAAAAGTACTTCTTTATAACAATTTTCAAAAGCAATAAAAAATTAGCGCATATTGATATTTTGTTACTTTTAAAACTATAAAATCTCTAGAATCAACGCTCTAATGGTTGGGTGCAGTGGTAAGTCACATTACATTTTCAAGGGAAAACGCATGTTTAAACCTTGGAGGACGATATTTTTTAGAGGGACAACCCCTAACCCCGAACATGGACTATACAACATACATGAAGAATTAAAAAAAAAAAAAAAGAAGCCAGACCCATGCAAAGTAGAAGAGCCCAATTGTAATAATTTGGTCCAATAAATCCAGAAGAATTTTCAAACCCAATCAGAAACAACTCCAATGGCAGATACGCCATAGTTGGCTGAATCAATGGTTGAAGTTGCTGGCATCAATGGCGAAAAATCAAAGTGTTTGGAGTTAGAAAACAGGTGAACACTACATTTTTGCTTATGATATTTAAACAGGGATGGAAGACATTAAACATTATTTTGAAACAATTAACAGATTTTTATTGGGAGTGACAGTTTAAGGTGTCCCAAAATGGGCAAAATTCATTGGCCATTTAGTAGATCCCTTGATTATGGGTTGCTGTGGTTTGATCACTTCGCCCACCTTCTAACTCTCTGCTTAGCCTTTTCAGCCTGTAAACAAAGTGATAAATGAGACAATGTAGCTGTCTTTAAATGAACCATAATCAATGTTTGAATGTATGATGCTTCTAACCTCCTTTTTCCAATCTCTTCGAATTGTGAATATAGCCAAAATCACTGTCTGAATAGCTGTTCCTCCAAAGATCATCCCACCCCAAATTCCCTGGTTTTACCATTACAAAATGTTGTCAATTCTGATCCACACTCAAAAACATGAATCAAATAAACTCTAAACCTGTACTCAATCTTGATACCAACTCATATACACCTATCAGTTTTGATGCCAACTCTAAACCCCATAGTTGATCTAATTTAATTTGATCATAAAAAGTTAACAATTCACATCCATTTTTAAATTAACAAGAACTTCAAATAATTCAAAACTTGAAATGACTTGAACAAGTAATTTGTACCCAAAGTGACAAGAATCCTAAATGATCTAAACTCGTAATAGCTCAACATAAACCCAAAGCGACTCAAACCAAAACAAACCTTAATCTAAAATTATTCAGTTTAAAATTAATATGAACCTAAAGTTAACCCGAACAAGTAATTTAAATTTAAATTGATAATAACTTAAAATGGTCTAAACCCATGATGACTTTACCCAAAAAAAACCAAAATTATAAATCAAAATAATCCTAACTCAAAATGATCTAAACTCTAAAATAACTCAAATCCAATCTATAGGGTGTTATAAATGGTAAAAAAAGAAAGAAAGAGATTTTAAGTCGAATTGTCATTAGAACTCGGAAGGGTTAAGAGGGCCTTACCGAGACACCCAACTTGAAAACCCATCCCATCAAAATCCCAAGCGGGAGTCCAATAATATAATAGCAACCCAAGTTTATGTAAGCCACCGTTGCTTGCCACCCTGATCCAATTGCCACTCCTACAATTTACAACAACTTAAAAATTATTATCTGATTGAGTCTTAACTCAATTAGTATGAATATTATTATTAATACAGGAGGACGTGAGTTTTAATGTGCTGAAGCACATTATCCTCCTATTTATAGATTGAAGAGGGGCTATGAGTAGTTCTAAGCATTGTGTCAAAGAGAGTAAATATGATCAATATATATTTCTATTGTTAAAAATTGATGTGGTTGACAAAGAGAGTTACACATAGTACAAAGATTAGTTTTCAACAATAAAAATGTATGAAATTTTTAACAAAAAGATAAGTTTACTCTTTCATCTAACATACAAATATTATTTTGTCTATTTTTTTAGTAGAACGAATAAAATGCAATCAACTCTTAGTACAAAGACCTTATGATCAGGGGCGAAGTCAGGGAGGGCTGACATGGGCCCCTGCCCCTCTTAAAATGTAAATTTACTCTTTTGGCCCTTAAATTTTTTAAAAAATTTTAAATTAGTAAAGGTAAAATTATACTTTAGCCCCTCCTAAAATTATAAAAATTCGATTTAATCATTTACAAATTATAAAGATATAAACTATAAAAAATAAAAATTTTATCCGCCCCTAAAAATTTGTTCTGCCCCTGCTTATGATACTTTTACCTTTATATGCCCTTACAGTATGAATTTTTTTTTTTGCATAAACAACTGTAAATGTCGTTCAATTATGTTTTTTTCTCTTTTTTTTTGTCATTTAATTATGAAAAGTTACAAAATTATCATTCAAGTATTAGTAATTGTTTTGTCACCTAACTATTTAATTTTATCTTTTACTCACAACTGGCTAATCGTAAAAATAAAAATACCAAAAAATTAAAAATAATTGAGTGAGCATTTTATAACTTTTTATAATTAGATGACTAATTACTAATAATTGGATAATTAATTTCTATTTTTTCATATTTGAGTGAAAAAGAAAACACAGAAATAAATTACTAGTAACGTAAATTATCCCGTTTTCCTTTTACCTGATAAGACTGGCTGAACACTGTTGAGTAGAATGGTGACGCCTAACAGGTAAGACAGCTTATCAACTTCTTCAAGGACATCATTGCTGGATGTGAATATCAATGCCACTTTATCACGAAGTACCAACACTATTATACAGAAGAATACTCCAACGATTGTCGATTGCACGATTGACACCTTTGTAGCAAATTTCGCCCCTTTCCAATTGCCTGCTCCTAGCTCATTTGCCACCCTTACTCTGTCAACATCCGTCACCAATTTTTACTCCTTTTTTTATTATTTAAAAATAGGTTAATTAATTTACATAAGTACATATTTATGAGTCAAGTTATTCGTTTAAGTTTGAAGGATCACTCGAATTTTATAAGAGTTTAGACAAAAATATTAGACTCGAAAAATAGACTTGGGTAAAAAATTAGACTTATTTAAAATATGGGTCAATCTCAAGTTTAAACATTCAAGACCCAAATTTGGCCCGACCCATTTTTAAGTTTATCATACTTTATATTATGTAATTTAGAACACATTTTTAAAAAATAAACCTATAGTAAATATATAATACTACTCTAATATAAACAATAAAATAATGTTAAGATGACTATATAAAACTTTCAATAAATAAAAGGATATATAATTTTTTTATTAAATATTAAAATAATATAATATAAATAATTTTTAAAAAAATTAAAAATAATATGGGCAGTCCTAAAATAAATTTGGATTAGTCTTTTGCAAATATGAACAGATTTGGTTTAATTTTGGGCTTGGGCAAGCATAAAGTATGTTGATATTAAGCTTATGCTCAACTTGAATACGACTCAACCCAGCCCATGAGCACTTCTAATTAGATCAAAAAATAAATTAATTTTTTTATTAAAAATTTCTTCCAATTTTATTGTTAAAACTTTATCTCTATACATCATCATGAGATAAATGTAGCATACCACATATTATTATTTAATTATTCCGTCGATTATGCCAGTTTTCAATAGTACAAATTGATAAAAATTTAATAAAAATTTAAATTACTCTTTAATCTGATTTATAGAAACTAATTTTTTATTATTTTATTTCTAACTTTTATGTTGATATATTTGTGGATATATGCCTTTCAATTTATGAACTCATATGTGGCACTTCAACTATAAAATAAGTACATTTTGAAAAATGAAAACCAAGTGACCCTTCTTCAATCTTCTATCTTATTCTTTTCAAATAATTTGGACAAAACAATTTTGCTTTTGCTATATTTCTTTAGGATATTTTACTCAAAAAATTAATATTTATAAAATGACTTTTAAAATATTCACTAAAATGACTTGAAATGAATAATAAAATTAAATTATGGGAAATAGATGGTTGACACCACCTTTTTTATTAAAAAATAATTTTAGAATTTTAAACACTAGATGACCGATACCATGTATTTTTTCAAAAAAAATTGGGTGTTGGCACACTGATCGCCGGCACCCCTTTATCTGATTAAAAAAATATTTTTTTTTACAGAAGTGGTGCTGGCAAACAAAGGGCCAAAATCACCAACAAAAAAAATTTAGAAATATTACAACATAACCCTCCTTGAGAATTTTCATGATTGAATTTTTCAATCATATTTTATAAAATATGTAGTTCAATATATTTTAAATTAATTTTAAATTTAATAATAATGTGAGTGATGCAATAATAATTAAAAAATATGATGCAATATTCTCAATTTTTGTTGTTGGTGATTTTGGCCCTTTGTTGGCCGGCACCACTTTCTTAAAAAATATTTTTTAATGAGATAAAGGGTTGCCGGCTATCAGTGTGCCAACAGCCCAAATTTATTTTTTTGAAAAAAATACATGGTACCAATCATCTAGTGTCTAAAACTCTAAAATTATTTTTTAATAGAAAAAAGTAGTGCTGATCATTTATTTTCCATAACTTAATTTTACTGTTTATTTTAAGATATTTTGGTGAATATTTTTGAATTAATCTCATTTTATAAATATTAATTTTTAGTGAAATGAATAAAAAACCTAGAGAAATATAGCAAAAACAAAATTGCTTTTAAAAGAATAAGATAGAAGATTGAAGAAGGATCACTCGGTTTTCATTTTTCAAAATGTACTTATTTTATAGTTGAAGTGCCACATACAAGTTCAAATGGGTCAACATTTTGGCCTCTTTACTCAATTCAATAATAAAAAACAGATTTTGAGTCCTTACCCAGTAGCAGCCAGGAAAGCCAGAGGAATCATAAGCTCCCAACCATTGATACTCATACTGTCAAAATTTACCAACGGGAAATAATGTCAAGACCCCAAATCCAATTCACGAAAAACCAAGAAAAATTATGAAACAATAGACACATAATGAAATTAGTATATTTGTCGAATTTGATTCGTTTTTTCATTTTAATCACCTAAATATTAAAATATCTATTAAAGGTTAATAATACATATCACGTTATGTTCGCATTTTTATTTTAGTTACTCAATTTTAAGTTTCTTTCATTTTGATCACTTAAAAATATCGTTTTAAAGTATTGATTGAGGTAAAAAATTAAAGATTAAAGTGAAAAAAGGTAAAAACTAAAATAATACACTAAAATTGGATAACCAACTAAATAATTTATCCTAAAAAACTAATAGTCCATAAAATTAGTAAGAGTACTCATTAAAATTAACCAGCATTAAAGTTTTAAAATCTATTAACAAGTTTATTTGATGTGTGATTTATAAATACCACATGCAGTAATTTTTTAATGCATAAATAATATATAAATAAAATTTGAATATCAAAATATTATACTTTAAAATTATTTACTAAAATAACATGTTTTGAATAGCCTCCCAGTAAATTTAAGAATAAATTGTCATTACTCATGACGATTTAAAATTCCGAAGTGGTAGAAATCATCTTGAATGACTGTAATTTGATCGAAAAAATTTAAAAATTATTCAAAAACCTAAATTATTATTGAAAAGTAATACCTTGGTAGCATATTATACGATGGATGACTTCCTACCTAAAGTTATATATATTTATTTATTATATACTTATAAAAGTACGAGGAAAAATGACGTACCAAACGGATAAGGCATCCACAGCCAAAGTTGCATTTGACAAGTATCCAGTCATCAATATCAGAATCCGATAGTACCAAGTTTCCAAGCTGCAATTCCGATTGAAATTAAATACCAACAAATTATAAGATGATATATATACATACACACATATTTATATATGTATATGTTGTTTTGATGTACCATAGCATGACTCCAGAGGAAGCAGAGAGTTTAAGAAACTCCCATAAGCCATTAAATGCTTCCATCGAGTACCCGGTCCATGACAAAGGACAGCCACCAAGGACAGTGTAGCTATAAAGCCCCAAAGACCCAACCCACCACGAAATATCCAACGCCAACGAAGCACCAATCACACCCCAATCCAACACGTTTACGAACACCCAACTCGTCAACACATTCACCCCTAAAGCACCAAACGAGGCATAGGCTAACACCAGAGTCTTCGACTGGCTTTGCAAGAACCTTTGTAATGGGAACTGAAACGCAAAGTTAAAGTGCAAAGGTATCATCCAAATCGCCGCCACCCCCGACATCTCCGCCACATCGTCCGGCTGTCCTAATAGCTTTAAAACGGGGGTAGCAAATACGTAAAAGGGTAACAACAAGAAACAACAAAGGAGTAAAACGATCCATGATCTTTGCATGTAAATGCCTAACATGTCGTATTGTTTAGCACCAAAAGCTTGTCCACAAAGGGTTTCTAAAGCACTCGCCATCCCTAGCTATAGTAAAATGAAAAAAAAAAAAAAAAACCTAATGTTAAGAGACAAATATGGTAGAAAAACTAATGGAACAAAAAAGAAAGTTTGATCTAATGAAAATTTACTAGGAAGCCAAAGTTGAAGCCAACGATGACCGTATTGGCTATTGAAATAGCAGCAAGTTCAACATCACCAAGGTGACCAGCAAAAGCTTGGGTTATAATGTTCATGGAGTAACCAGCAACACGACTGATGATTGAAGGTCCTACGATGACCCATAGCTTCTTTGTTTCGATCCATAGCCTTGTACTTAAGTCCTTTCCTTCTTCACCATCTTCATCTCTCAATATAGTTGCTTCATCATTTGAACTTGGTTCTGTTAGTAAAGGTTGATGGTATTCGTCACTGTTCCTATGGGTATCATCCATTGGAGAGGCAAAAATAAAATAATAGACTATGGACTATCTTAGATTTGCTTGAGAGAATGGTAGATGGATATACTTAAGGTAATATATGAATGGTAGCAGTGTTGGACACATATACGGCACCCTTAGATTACATATATATATTTTTTTGGGGGTTAGAAGGTTACACACATTTATTCATTATACCAAACTTAGGAAATAAATAAAAGGAAACATATTTATAAATAAATAAAAGGAAACACGAAAAACAAACATGTAAAGTTTTTTCTAAAAGAACAATAGTAAATAACAATTAATTATAAAAATGAGTTGGAGAAAAATTATTTACGAAAATAGATTATTTGCTCATGTGCAAATAAGTATTGTCTGACATACTAATGACACCATCTAATTTTTCGATCAATCATCAACCAATTATTACAATTTTTTTAAAAAATTGTTTATTGGTGTCACAATTGTATCAGGCGACACCAATATATATTTATATAAAAGAAAAAGAAAATTTTAAGTGAATGCTGCTAATGTGTTAAGAAGCATCCTTTTGAATTAAAAAAAAATTCTACCATGAAAAAAATCACCATAAAAATGACAAGTGTCAAATTTTTTTAAGTCAAAAGGGTGGTGCTGGTGGCACCATTTAAAACATATTTTATTGTGTATACTTGTGAAAAACAAATATTTAAAAAATATATACGAGTATTGCCTACGCGATATTAATATTTTTTTTAAAAATCGATTAATGATTGGTCAAAAAGTTTAGTGATGTTATCGATATATCAATCAAAATCTATATGCATTGTAAAAATAATTATTTTTGTAAATAATTTTACTCTAACATATTTTTGTTATTAATTATTTTTAATAATATTTTGTAAAAATGCAGAAAACATAGAGAGTGATATATTAGTATTGTTTCAAGAAAAAAAAAGTAAATTTGTAATCTTTTGTATTTATACTTTTACCTTCTTATTTGTATATTTTATATAAAATAAAAAGGAAAATTGTTATTAAAAAATAAAATCTAAAATATAAGTATATATGCCATTTTTACTTTTACTTTTTCACCCATGTGCCAAAATCATTATATATGGAAACTTTGGTCAATTCAGGCCAGTTTTAAGCCGACCCATCAGGTAATATGTAAAGTTGAGTGGGACT
Source organism: Gossypium arboreum (assembly GCF_025698485.1). Lineage (NCBI taxonomy): Eukaryota > Viridiplantae > Streptophyta > Magnoliopsida > Malvales > Malvaceae > Gossypium > Gossypium arboreum. Next base: position 139,122,518 of record NC_069075.1, read on the forward strand.
GAACTTCCAAAGTGTGAATCCGAAGTCTTAGGGTGAGCTTTTAATCTCCAGCGATGAGTTTTATTTTATTATTTTAATTTAATTTAAAAATTTAAATTGATTCAGGTAAAATAAGATTTGAGCGAATCTTATTTAAATTAAATTAAAAATTAAATATGTCAAATTAAAATTTTGTTATGGTATATTGTATAACTAATTTCATGTTTAAATACATAAATTTAAAATCATATATATTGAAATTTTTTCAAAGAAAATAAAAAAAAGATATTTTAGTACTATAAACTTTTTCAAAGTCATTAATTAACTTATTTAGCTCTCAAATTTATTTTTTAGAAAAATTTTAAAATTTCTACTTTCTTTATATATTCTTTAGATTTTTAAAATAATAAATTTTGATTTTAAAAATTATATTTTTCCTTTTTTTTGTAATTTTTGTTGAGAGAGATTAATTTATTCATTTTCAAAATTGACGGAAATAAAAGGGTATTTACACCAATCTATTATTCGAATTGTAAAATTCAACTCGATTCGGACTTAAAATTCGAATTACTTATTCTAGTTGACTCGAATAACTCGATTCAATAAACTAGAAATTCAAATTTTTTCTATTTTTAGAATCTAATCGAGTTTTGCTCACTCTGTGAATTCTCATGAAACATGAGTTTGGAAAAAAAAAATTAATGAATAAATTTTAAATCACATTGATATTGACTCAAAAAATAATTAGATACGTTAAAACACATTCGAAACATACTTTTGAGTACTTTGCAAGTCTTTGAAAATGTTTTAAAGATGTTTGATAAAATTTTAAACTATATTTTTACCAAATGACTTAGGAAGCATAATATAAAATTTATCTTAAATGTTATTATATAAAAGGCTTGGAACATTAAAGTTAACAATCTCCTTTTTTTTATATGACAAAATTTAAGATAAATTTGTATTATGAAAAACTTCCTCTAAAGTGTTTGAAGAAACATACTAATTATAAAAATATTTTAAAAATTAAAGTCGGGAGAGAATAAAGATTGATGCAAGAATGCGAAATTGCATTCTCTCAAGTAAACAATGAACTTTAAGAAAGAATGATATGAAATTATGCGAAAATCTAAGGATAATATAAATGCCTGAAGAAAAATACCAACTGTTATTTAAATAAGGATACCAATAGTTAAAAAGAAATATGAACAACGTATGAATTAAGAATCAAAGAATCACATGCTAAGGATAATTCAGTAAAGTCATAAGCAATTCTTATTTTTAGTACTCCCTTTTACTATAGACAAAAATTAATATATATATTGTTATATTAAATTGGAGTTGGACCATTGCAAGAGGCGAAGTCAATACATATCTTTGGAAGGGTCGAAATTAAATTAAAATTTTTTTATGAAAGTTAAAAAGATAATTTTTTCACTGTAAACTTAATATTTTATAATTTTAAAATAATTAAATCACAATTTTATAATTTTAAAATAGATAAAATATAATTTTATTATATATTAATTTAAAATTTTAAATTTAAAAGAATTCAAATTAAATTTTACATTTTAAGAAAGTACACTAACCTATCCCTCTAGTGCCACGCCTAATGAATAGGTGTTTGACATCAACAATTTTGTTTAAATGTCTTAATTAATGCTTTATTTAGTTTATATGAATATATATACATTTAGAGTTCTCCTAATGAATTAAAAAATGAAAAAAAATGAATGGTGAAAATAACGTTTATTTGGTGTGATAGATGATATCGAAAGGTTTAAGATCCTTCTAGAAGGGTAGTGTGATTAAGTGTAGTACGTTTAGTGTTTTTTTTTCATGTTATAATATTTAATTTTATCGTCGTAATAATTAATTTCACCGTTATTACTATTTTACAATAATCACAGATAAACATATCATTTATCTAAAGACACCTTTATTTTTTAATATAGAATATACAAATACAAGAAAGAATAGTCATATTTATTTGTATTTGGTGGGAAAGTACATCAAAATAACTTATAACGACTTCGTAAGCTTTACAACTAACATACACTATGAATATTGAATGGAAGATGATACTTGCCGTCACATTAATTGGTTTAAAACAATAAATGCAAATAATATTATTTATTTATTTATGAACAGGAGTCAAATTCTCAATTGCATAATTAAAAGATAAGATAAATAATTACCGTACTATATCTTATAATTTTTATCTGTAAATATATATACTAGTTTTCTATCCGTGATACATAGGGTTGCTAGTAAATAGCAACACTAATTGAGAAAACACCTCTTACACGTAATTCTAATTACAATAATAAAGGTACAAACAAAGCCATATCAAACCTATGATATATACCAAACAATGCAAAAAGAGATGATATATAGCTCTATTAAACCATATTAAAATAGAAAGAAGGAAAGAACTCACTCTTAGTAGGAGCAAACCCCAAGTATCAAAGTAAATCCAACAGAGGAAAGAACTCACTCTTGGTGTTGGGTACTTGTGCTAGAACTCGATCTGCAATTGTTCGACTTTTTTTTTTTTTTGCCAACTAAGATGTCACCTCGGATGTTATGTGTACCATCATTATTTTTTTTGATGTGATTTTTTTTATTTGTTATTATAACTAAATTAATTTAATAATTTTATTTATAATTTCTGTAATGAATTGAAAAAAAATAAAAACCCTAGCCCTTAAACTTGCACATCACATAAGAGAAAAAAAATCACCAGAAAGTTATTTTGTTTTCAATTTGAATGGTTGTTCAAATCTCATTTGCCAATAACCTTTTTGTTTTTTTAGTTGAAATCTCATATTCAAAATTAAAATCCTTTCACTGTTAGCTTTCAAATATGAATGTAAAGAAAAATTTATCTAAAATAAAGTGGTCGATGAATTACCTATAAATTTTGACTCCTACTTGTTTACACAAAGAGCATGACATTTTAAAGCCTCTCTTACTGTCTTTTCCAAACTTGCTCTTTTTTGGTTCATCCTTAGATTTCCTTCTACTTTTCTTGGGCCTTCCAAGCATCTTTTTTTACTGGTGGAGGAAGAATTGAATCATCTCTCTTGAGCCAAAAATTTTCCCCTTAATTGGTTGTAAAACCTGACTATATGCCGCTACATATTTCTCTTTGTTGTACCATGGTGAAACATAGGCTTCTGGATTTTTCCCGTCATGGTACATGGCACATACAACATGGCAATAAGGAATCCCTGTAAGTTCCCACTCTCTACAAGTGCATTTTAACTCTTTCAAGTCAACTATATGTTGGTTGTTTTCATGGATCACTTCAAACCCTCCATCACCATTCCATGCAAGCATACATTTAGTTGAGGTTGTAGCATTCTTATCCAACTTTTCCAATGCAACAGGGGAAATGTTAGTTCTCCACTTTTCTGCCTAGGTTCTCTTCACAGGCATCCTAGTCATCACCATCACTCTGAATTTCTTCAAGCATGGTGATGATAGGTTTGCATCTTGCATCAAGTATCCATGCATTAAATGCCTCAGCCATATTATTGTCCACGGCATCACATTTGCATCTCCCTTTAAAATATGACTTTGCCCAATGATGCACATGGATCTCTAATAATTGATCAGTCGATATCTCACCCATTGCTTTTAATTTTTGTAATTGATCATCAAAGTCCTCAACAAAAGTTGACCTGACACAATTCCAAAATTGCATCTTCCTATTCAACCCTTTCCAAGTCTTCTGCCAATTGGCATAGATATGTCTTGCACACATACATTCTATACTCCAAATCTGGAAAACACTCATTTAGTACATTGATCAACCCATGCAACAATCATAAAATTCAGATTGTTAATCATACAATTAGTGTAAAATATGTATCTTAAAAAATAAATAGAATGGACATATTTATACTAATAAATTACCTTTTGTTGATCTGAAATCAATGTTAATTCAACATCCATTGGATGACATAAATCTGTAAATTATTTTCTACATAATTGTAATATGTTCACCTTTAACATATATTATCTTCTATTAATTTAAAATTATAATCCACCTTTTAAATTAATAGGATATAAATTATATATAATTCTAGAGATGAATATATATATATATATATATATATATATATATAAAGGATTTGATTATTTTCAATGAATTTTTAAAAGATTATTGTTATTAAATAATTGTTGAAGATAATATAATTTACTTAATTTGTAAAATTTTAAAAGATATTGGAAAAATATTTTTATTATATGTAAACCATTTAATAGAAAAAATGTTATTTAAAAACAATTTGAATTATTTTCTACTATTTTCAAGTCATAATTTGTATAAGGTTAAAATATGTCATAAGTTCCTATATTCTTTACAAATTTAAAATTTAGTTCCTATACTTTTATTTCCTAGAATCTAATTCCTCTAGTTTTAAATTTCAAAATTTAAACTCAATTGTTAACACTGTTAATTTTTTGTTAAATTTGTTGGTTTACATTTTGAAATTAAAATAAAAACTCATTTAGTAACAATGTAACTAAAAAATGACATAATGAACCTATATTTAACAAAATATTCTTAACAATAGTAACAGTTGGAGCTGAAATTTGAAATTTAAAATGTAGAAAGACTAAATTCTTAAAATTAAAATTATAGAGATTAAATTCCAAATTTATTTCAAGAGGTTGGGTTCTGGGTGAAAGTTGAAATCAAGTTATTTTAAGTTGAATCATAGTTTATGCACTAACTACCGATATCTAATTAGGGTTATTAATACCATCTATCATTAAATCGAGTGGCAATGGATTTGATTTCTCTTAAACAAAATTTTAAGTTTAAGTCTTGTAAATGGAGAAATCAATAATGTCTAATGTAAGATATAATGAGATTCCATGGAATCTTTTTTAAAATCAACGATTGTGGTTAAAAGACAAAAATAAAAAAATTGTAGTCATTTGATCAAATCACGTTAAAAATTAAGAAATTTTGTTGGTGACTTAGACCTTTTTAAATCAATTACTAGATACGTTGCTTTTCTCTATAAATTTATTTCTCATTCTTTAGCATTTAAATCAATTAAATTGGTCAAAAAGTAATTTTACATTTTTAAACGCAAATCCTGTTTGGCATGACTAACCATGGATTGATGTTTCTTTTTTTTTTTTAATCGTTGATTTAAAAAGATTTCACAAGATTCATCATAATAAGATTTTTAAATAAATGTGACCGAAGAAAACATTATCGAAATAACTTTACTTTTTAAAGATTTAACTTCAAATTAAATCAAAATCCAATATCACTACAAAATATAATAGGATTTCACCCCCCAAAAAAAGGAAAATTTTGGCAGGTATGCACATGTTCACTCCTAATCTTTGCTCTCAACTCTTTATTTGTTTACCTCTTTTCCGTTAATTCTCAGTTGAATAGGTTAAATTAAAAGGTTTAATTATTAATTAATTTTTAAAAATAAAAATATATTTAAAAAGAAATTAAATATGAAAATAAAAATTTAAAATTTTATTAAAAGCAATAAATTTTTACCAATTTTTAATGGTTTTCTCAATTTTCAATTTTGGTCGATTTTGAAATAATTTTTTATTTAATTTATATCAATTTTGATTTAATCAATTAAAAAAGTGTTTTTTAATTATACTAAACAATTTTTGTTAAAATAATAAATGATTTTAGAATTATATTAATAATAAGTTATGCAAATTATAGGTTAAAAAAATCATGGCACTATTTAAATGTAGGAAAATAAAATAATCCATAAACACCACTATCCTTTACACTTTACAGGACAGCAGTCATGGATATATAGTATATGATATTATGCATATGGTATACAGTTTATAATAATAGACAACAAGTTGTGCATATTGTATTTTTAATATGAAAAAATAACATAAATATAATAAATGTATTAAATATTACGTGTTTATTAATTATTATATTGAAATATTATAGGAAATTAATTAGTATTTTGAAAACTTTTATTATTATTATTATTATTATTATTATTATATCTATGTTTAAACTAATTCATTATTGTGGTACTACCAAATGCGATGATTAATCTTATTCTCGTCCTAAATGAACTGTCGTCCTTTTATCATTTATGCTTGTTTTATAATGTTTATGTTTGAAATTTTTATTGTTCCTTCTAAGAATGTTATCTTTAAGGTTCGAACATGTGTCTCTTCCTAAAAATATAATGTACCTTACCACTATATCCAATACTTATTAAATTAAATCATAAAAAATTTAATATCAAATAACTAAAATTTTAAATTCAAGTTTTGTATTATATAAAAAATTGAAAATTTTATTTAAAATCCAACCTTGAATTCAAGTTAATAAGAGATCATATAAGTAGTGGATGATTTGAAGCATTAATTCTTTCCAAGCAGAAATGGGCAAATGCTTGGTCTGGCACAGAAAAGCAAATGCTTGGTCTGGCACAGAAAAGCAGAGAAATAAAAATCACGACTTTTTTTTTTTTTTTTTTTTTACTTTAGGGAAGAAGATCCTTTTATTAATAAAGTAATTTTAATAAAATAATTAAGCCTATTATTTATAGTTAATTGAATGTAAAGGACCGATAAATAAAACTTTGTAAAAGAGTAACAATTCCTCATATTTACTCTTTTTTGACACAATGTCTAAAATTATCTATAGCCGCTCCCGATTCATAAATAAGAAGATAATATACTTCAGCGTACTTGAATCCACATCTACCTATAATGATAACAATATCCCTGTCAATCGAATTAAGACTCAATTAACTTTTCGCTTTATATTTTAGGGTTAGTATACTTTTCATTTAATTATTTTATAACATGTATACAAAACCAAGAATAATTTACTAAATTGATTTGTTCATTATTATATTAAAAGCCTTAAATATAAGGTGTAATATTTTATTTTATTTATCTTTATTTATTGGATTTTGTAAAAAATTTATTTTGAATATTATTGTTGAATATTATGGAGGTAAATTCGTAGCAAGTTATTTTTTCATCATAAATTATCGAAGATATTGCATCACCTTGTATATATACATGTGTAAGGATATTTTTTATTATCATTATTAGATTTTCTTTACGAGTACATGAGATATATGGAATAAAAAATGCGAGTAAAAACTTGATTGAACTTATGGATCAATTTTGAAAGAAGAAAATGAAAGTTTGTGTCACCACATCAACTCTATTCCCATGCAGCATAACATAATCATCTCAAAAAATACAAAATTAATTGTAATTATAGTTGTAACCATGATCATAAATGGGTTAGTGATGGGTATAACAATCTTTGGGTGATTAATTTTAATATTTTTTTTCCAAAAAAAGATAAATAAGATAATAACAAAGTTCTTAAAAAACCCTTCAAAAAGTACAGAAAAATTTATGTAATACTTAAATGTCGTTTCGATTAAACTTCAGTTAAAGAGAAAACGAAAGGAAGTAGTGCAAAGAAGCATTTGATTTATGACAATGATATTGAAGTAAATTTCCAAACAATGATAACTTTAGTGGCATCGGTAACAATTACATTATGTGTACAAAGTGAATGGAGCTTATTATTGTTATTAGCTAAGACATAGTAGGAAGATGAATGGTCCACAATGTGCTAGTTATGTTGTAGGAGATGATATTTGTATGATTTTATTGTTAAGAAATACGATGTGTAGAAAAATCATGAAAAGCAAGAAATCATTTAGGTTTTTATCATATATATTCTTTTTTATATAATGCCTAGAAGTATTCATAGCCCCTTCCTAACTAGACTTGTCCAGGGGTCGGGTCAAGCCGCCTGAAAAGTGAGAGGGTTTGGGCAAAAAATAAGGTTTGTTTAGAAAACAGATTGGGCCTCGAGTAAGGTTTTTTTTGTTCGGCCCTGGCCCGACCTAAATTTAGAAAAAAGTTTGTTGTTTTCCCACTATTTTGCTGCTGTTTTCCTACTATTTTCTTACTGTTTTGTTGTCATTTCACTATTATATTGGTACTATTTTGTTGTTATTGTTTGGATATTGTATAACTCTTATTTTATTGTTAATTTTGTTACTATTTTAGAGACATTTGCTTGTTAAATTGCACATATATTAGTGTTATTTAAGTATAAATACTTTTTTAATTTATTTTCAATTTGCTAAGAAATATTTATTTTAATATTTCTAGTGTTTTTGATGTATTACATATTTTAAAAGATTTATATATAAAATTTAAAATAAAAAAATTAATACAGGTGGACCAACCAAGCCCAGATTTTAGCATTTTTATTCAGGTCGGGTTTAGGAAAAAAATTAGGCTCATTTTTCAGGTTGGGCCTGAGCCTAAAATCTTGTTAGGGCTTGGCCCATGGACAACTCTATCCCTAACCCTATCCAAATCATCAATGATGAAAAAATAATTGAGAACTCACATAGTCATCTTGTAACAGCCTAATTTTCAGTGGTATCGAGAATAGAGATTTGAGATCACTAAATCCGATGGGTGAGTTGAAAATTTAATAAATTAATACCTATGAGTCAAATGTGAATATAAAAAGCATTTTTGAATTAGTGAATTTGGTGATTTAAAAGAATTAATTAGGTAAATTGGGTCGAGAATGAGGTATCGAGACCTCAACTTCATAAATCGAGCCATAAATATTTTTAGAAATATTTGTGGAGTGTTGGTGAGGTAGTAATAAAATTTAGTCAAAAAATTTTGACGTTTGGGTGGTTAATTAAATAAAAAAGACTAAATTGAAAAGGGTGTAAAAGTTGCTAAAACGATTAAATAGCTCAATTGTCAAATGAGGAAGGACCTAAAGTGAAAATAAGGCCAAAGGAGATATTTTGGGCGGCAATAGCTGAGAAAAATCAGGAAATGGGTGAAATAAGGGCAAAATTGGAAAATTGACAAAATTGGCTAAATAAAAATGGGACTAAATTGGAATATCTAGAATTCTCTTCATTTTTCTTCATATTCATCAGCTGAAAAACAGCCATGGAGGAGGGTTCAAGCTGGTTTTCATACTCTAGGTTCATGTAAGTTTAATTCTTGCTTTCTCCTTGATATTTTTATGTTTTTGGACTTTTCCAATTGGGTCCAACTTACTATTTCATTAGTTTTTGATTCCATGTCTAATTTTTGAAGTTGTTATGGATGAGTTCTGGAAGTATATGATGATTTAGCATGGAATTAGAGCTTTAAATTGTTTATATTCTGATTTTATTGAAAGAATTGAATAGAAAGTGAATGTTTGGGACCTAATTGTAAAAGAGTTTGAAGTTAGAGTTTTATGTGGAAATTCTGAATTTCAATAGTTATGAAATAACTTATAATGTCTATAAAAAGTATTAATTGAGAAAATTATCTTAATTGAGGGGTTAATTGAGCAAGGATTGAATTGTATGAATTGTGAAATTTGGGGTAAAATGGAAATCAACATTTTGCACTAAAACTGTTTTGGGCAGCAGCAGTAGTTTAACTTTGAAAAATCACAAAAAACTGTAGAAATCAAATTAGGATGAATAAAATATGAAATTAAAGCTTATCGAGTCTAGTTTCTTATAAAAGAAATTATGTAAGCAATGGAATTGTAAATCATAAGATACAATAACTTTTGTGAGACAAGGTTAGAATGATTTCGAGTTTCTCTGTTCTGAATTTGGAAAATCATCAAAAATTAGATAAAAATAATTAGAGGCTTAAATTTATATGTTTAGAATCCTGAATGAGTCTATTTTCAAGAGAAACAAACGAGGACATCATTCGAATCTGTACGAGAAGATAATTAATTTTTAGTGAAGAAGGGTCGGAACTGTCAGATAGCAGAACATGGGAGACTTCAATGAATAAACTGTATTAATTGGCCCAACCAAAAATTATGAAATTTTTATGGTAAGAAGAAATATGAGTCTAGTTTCTGGAAAAATTTATGGATCTTAATTTGGAGTTCTATAGCTCAAGATAAAAATAATTTAGTGACTATGACACAGATGGACAGCTTGAATATTCACATAAGTAGATAATGAAAATTATGGATGATGTTACCTTCAAGTGTGCTGTTTATAGTAAGGATGTGGATGGAGAGGAGGAGGAGGAAAATATACAAAAATATATGAATGACTCATGTATAAATTGATCACATGCCCGATTATAATCGATAAGTGTTGGATTAGAAATGATATAATGTCTTATTTGGTATATTTTATTATGAAATTATGATTATCGTTATAATACAAAAAATGAACTTGTGAGTTTATATGGCTAAATTTTAGTGATTATTTGTTGATTTTATAAATTTTATGATGTGTTATTTCATATGTATTGATGATAAAATCGTGAATAATGTAAAAGCATGAAAATTGAATAAATCATCAAATTGAGCATTTCAGTTCAGTGACAAGATGAATTGAAGGAAAATACCATGGTTGGACCATGGCAACAAGTGATAAGTGATAGCTTCGGCTACACTTATCTGATCAAGGAAAAGTGAAAGTGATAAGTGATAGCTTCGGCTACACTTATCTGATCAATGACAAATGACAAGTGAAAAGTGGTAGATTCAGCTACCTGATCAATGAAAAGTGGTAGCTACGCTGCACGATCGATGAAAAGTGATAGTTCCGGCTACCTGATCAGTGAAAAGTGGTAGCTCCGGCTACCTGATTAGTGAAAAATGGTAGCTCCGGCTACCTGATCAGTGAAAAATGGTAGCTCCGGCTACAAGTGACAAGTGACAAGTGATTTCCGTATAAGACCATATCTGGGATATGGCATCGGTGTGATATATGCTACTGTATAAGACCATATCTAGGATATGGCATCAGTGAGATATGTGATTCGTGTAAGACTATAGCTGGGCTATGGCATCGATATATGAATATGTGTAAGACCATAGCTGGGCTATGGCATTATTATGTGAAGATGTGTAAGACCATAGTTGAACTATGGCATCGAGAAAACGAAGTACTCAATTTCGTAAGACGTTCACTAATTTGACAAAGTTTGGTAAGTGTTACATGGAATTATGTGATACAAGGAAGTACGAGTTGATAAGATACGAGTATAGAACTTGGTTGATTAATGAATTCATTTGTGATTATATAATTGTTCATCTTGAATGTACTGTCCATATGTATTGATAATTCAAATGTTTTAATGAATAAAATTCCAATATGGAATAAATTGAACACGAGACAAATAATTATAAAATTGAACTCGGAATTCATGAAAATGACAGTTATTGATATATGGAGACATGAGACATTGATGTATGAATATGGAAAATGTTTGATAAATGTGTTTATTCATAATTATAGAATTATATACCTCATGTGTACTATTTGCATAAAGATGATATTTCAAATACTTTGGTTATTTAAGCTTAAATATGAAATAGTCTGAAATCAAGATAAGTTGTTATGAAAATATATTTAGATTACAGAGATATGACTGATATATGTTGTGTGATTACATAACGTGAAATTGTGTATATATATGAGAAATTGAATGAGAATTAAGCCCATACACGTTTCTTGTTATTTATATGAAGTGTACGACTAACAAGGGTGATGAAGTTATAAACAGAGAGTTACACGGGTTGAAAACACGAGCGTGCGACTCTCCAAAGTGTGAAAATTTTCTAAGTGTTGCAAAAGTTTCATATGTTTACGGTTTGGTCCCGAACCACCCTGAATGTATGTTTTGGGCCCCGTAGGCCCATGTAAGGGACGTTAAACATATGTATGAAAATTTTTAATTTAGAAAAAACTTTATGGCTGATTTTTTTACATTATTGATCATATTAAGTTTGGTAATGCCTCGTACCCTATTCTAGACTCGGAATACGGGTAGGGGTGTTACACATCTATTGAAAAATCAGAAGAAATTTCAAATCGAGGAATTCACGTGAGTTGTTTGTTCTCATAAAAAATTGATTATTAGACGTTCATCATTTAAGATCAGGTTAAGAATCCCCTACATTTCTAGAAAGTATCCGATGTGATGTATGTAAACCTATTCACCCACCATGTGACCATTTAAATTTTTCATGGTTTTGATAAATACATCTATCGAATAGTCACATTTATGCTTATTTTCAACTCTTGACATAACATTCGCAAGATTACTTGCACAAATAATTAAATTAAGGGTACAAGTTTTCAATGACCATTGTATATTATTGGAATAAAAAATAAAAGTCTTGTTATTTATGTTCATACATAAAATGGTCCAACATAATCATTTATCAAGTACCTCCAATTAATTGCTAAAACATTACTTATGATAACAAAGTTTCCTGTTTCGGAATGGGGTTATATTGTTTTACATGCTACAACATGCATCAGGCCAACAAGTTATCATAAATACTTCTTATTACAATTTGCTTTTGGTCTAGAATCAAATATTAATCATCTTATAATTTTTGGATGTGCAATATACTTTTCAAGTGCTCCACTACAATACAAAGATGTGTCCACGAAAAGGATTAGGAAAATATGTTGATTATCCACTTCTATTATTCACAACATAATTTATCGACAATCAACATTGCTCTTATTATTAGGGAAAGATAATAAATAGTTAATAAAATAAATTACATGAAATGTATCACTATTATCTCATCTTGTTAGTGTTTCTGTGTATGTCTCCTTCAGATGGGTTAATCTATGTATTTATATGATATGGTTATTGTTCATGAATGTGATATAATAGGTAGGCTATCATGCACATCGACACGCACCCTACTCTAGGGTTAACACATGTTTATACGATGTGAGTTCGCCTATATGATGGTACGGACTCACATCGTACAGTCTCACAAAAGGGCACGAGAGCACTGCAGCCAAACTCAAAGTGCGAATCATATATGTAGAAGCCCAAATTGCCCGGGCCCAATTATATGAAAACCCAACCAAACCTCTAAACCCACTAAAACCCTTAACCCATGACCCATTTACATTTACCCAAACCCAATTCAAAAGCCCATTAAGCCCCCAAAAAACCTAACCCAAAAAAAAAAAAAAAAAAAAAAGAAAAAGAAAAACTTACCCCAAAAAACCTAACCCCCAAAAAAAAAGAAGAAAAAAAAAAACCTAACAAAAAAGATAAAAAACCTAGCCACCTAACCACTTTCCCACTTGCCCCATTTTTCCTCCCATTGTCTACCACCACCACCTACAAAATAGAAAAAAAATAGAAAATCATGTAAAGATGGCTATAAAAGCCATTCAAAAATCATGTAAAAAAAAAAGGAGGAGGATTTTACAAAGATTGAAAAAAAAACACAAAAATCCTTTCAAATTTTGAACACAAAAGAAACATCAATAAAAGGTTGCATCTTTTCTTTTTTCCTCTTTTTGAATCTTTTTTTCTTTTTTTGTTGTTTTTTTTCTTTCTTTATATATACATATATTGTTAAAAATTTACCTTTTCCGCCACTGTGGTGTGTGTCATAATGTTGACGATGACGGGCGGAGATCGACGATCGACCGGTGACGTGACCGCCCCCTTGGCCGGATTCCTTTCCCCTCCCTTCTCTCTTCTTTCCCCTTCTTTTTTAGGTATTTTATATATATTATGTATATATTTTTAATGCCATTAGTTATATATTTCTTATGTATATATTCTTAAATACTATTATATACATATATATTATATATACATATATATATTTTAAATACCACATTGTGTATATATTATTATTACAAATTATTACTATTGCTAGTATTATTATAACTATTATTATATTAGTGTATATTTTATGTACATATGTATATATATATATATATATATATTTATATATTTATATATTTGTACATATCATTATTTTATATTATTGTTGTAAATTTTTATGTATATATTTTTTATGTACGTTTCCTAATATTTTCTTTTATTATAGATATTATTATTATTATTATTACATACTTTTATTATATGCATATATATATATGTATTTTTATGTACATATTATTATTTTATATTATTATTACCAAATATATCATTTTCCTATTTTATTATTAGTACATGATTTGTTTTATTTTGTAAATATCATTATTATTGTTATTCTAATATTCTAGTATTCCATGTTAATATTTTTTCATTAATGATATCATTTTTTTCGTCCTTTATCTATTTTAATTTCTCACTTTAGGAATATTTTTCTCATGTTTTAATTAATTTCAAAAATAAGGCAATGTACCGATTTAATATTAAGCCATCGATTTCATCGCTATGTTGGGTGAAATTAATGGCTTGTGTTAAAAAACAGGACACCCTTTCTAAAAAATCGAAAACTAAAATTCTCATTTTTCAATCGGATCACGATTAAATATTATATTGAACTCGTATTTTGAAAATCAAGTCAACACATGTTTATGAGATACCAATTTTGGGCGTCGCGAGGGTGCTAATACCTTCCTCGCAGAATCGACTCCCGAACCCCAATTTTTCTCTGGACTTTCACGTAGACCTAAATTTGGCCTTATTTTTGTTTTAAAATAATTTTATTAGGTGTCCGATCGCACCTATAAAAAAGGATCGGTGGCGACTCCCTTTGTTAATAAAATCGAAAGTTGGTTTTCAAGTGTTTAATAAATCGCCACAATTAGCGACCAAGCGAAACTAAAAATTTTTTACGTCGCTACATTTGGCGACTCATTGGGACCCTTTTGAGAGTCGAGTCGAATTAAACTCGCGTTGTCAAAACTTTCAAAGTTCCTTGTTCAAATTAACATTTAGTCGTGATCTTCAAATTTTTGTTTTAAAAAAATCATGCATTTGCATCGTGTTGTATATATTCTAACTTGTTTTATCCGGTTGTTTTTCGCTTTAAATTTTTGTGATTTTAGTTTGGTTTAGTTTTTTAAATAAAATGTAAAGTTTTGCAACTTTCTCCCCACACACCGTGCACGTGCATTTTTGTTGCATAACATGAGCTCTCTACCCGGGCTCCGTCCGTTTAAGTGAAAGTAAACGCTACGCCTTCGTGAGTTAACTCGTCCCTCCGCACAAGCTAGTGAATACTTTGGGTTACATATGACTTATGCTTTCGTGAGTTAACTTGTCCCTCCGCATAGGCATAAGTAAATGTAATCCCTCGAATTGAACTCGTGAGCCTGTGATAGGCTATGACCGAGGCTCCGTGCTAATCTTAGCAGATGATAGTACGGGCAATTCGAGTACCTATCTAGAACCAAAACCGCATATAATGAACCATACGAGCCACCTAACTAGAGCCATGCCGAACCTCCGTCCGCTTAGTAGTCCCCAAAATAAGTGCACGGAGGAATGCCTCTTGCCTTTTGCATTTTCACTTTCTATATAAGAGGATCGGGTCTGTTTAATAAACTAGGTCGGGTAGTTCGATTTGTTGAAGTTCTCTATGTTTTTCTGCCTGTATTAAATTACTAATCAAGTTTGTTTGTCTTTGCTTTATTGTTTTTCATCATGCATTATAGGCATCATATTAGGAAGGTGTTGATTAAAGATTGGTTGCCAAAACGGGTTTCTAATGGAGGAGTCAATTATACGAGTGACCAAACGTTGTGTAATACTCCTTTGATTAAGGAAATGCCTAAACAGGGCTATCTTGAAATTAACACCAAATTTTTGCATATTCATTCATGATCGACATTCATTTGACATTCATGCATTCATTCATACATTGCATATCCCATACTCGGTCGCTGAAGATAAAATATATAATTCGCAGTTGTAATACCACAAGACTGGAACCACGTCATCCGTATAAAACTCGCCAACAAGCTAGAGTAATGGAGGCTGAATTCAATGAGAAAATTGAAAGATTGAAAAAGGCCGAGAACCAGAATGAGAGCTTATGGAATTCCCTCCTTTGTCAAGAACATTTACGTCTGCGAGAATGATATACCCGAGGCAGGACAATACACAAGGCACAATGTTAATGATCGAAAAGGGTTTTCAGAACATCAATATAAATGTCATTGACAAAGGAGCTGACACAAGTAAAGATGTCTCAAGGATACGCCTTTGTCCCCCTGGTTTCATGTTGAACAATTGGACTGCCGAGGACCTTCTTGTAGTTTATAAGTCTTTAGAGTAATGCTCAAACATTAACATTCTATTGTGTCCTTAGATATAATAGAATTCTTTTGTAAGAGCTTGCATTCGCTCTTTATCATTCAAATGAATATCAATGAAGATGCATTTTGTTATGATCTTTCGCATTATCACTAATTTCATAATCATTTTCTCATTTCATAGCCTGTCCTTACATTTGCCTCATGCCATGCCATAACATTTCGTTTGTTGGTTCCAATACTTGGATGCCCCTCTATAGTCTCCTTTTTTCATTCAACTTTCAGGTGCTAAGATGTCAACAGCATGAACAAACCCATTACGAGTCCTGAAATCGATTTTGAGAAGGTTGTTTGTTTAGGAGAATTCGAAGCCGAAGAAAATGCTGAAGACTATGTCTCGTCTCCTGACTTGCTAAGAATGGTGGAACAAGAGGATAAACAGATTTTGCCTCATCAAGAATCCGTTGAAACAATAAATCTGGGAGGCGAAGAAAGGAAACAAGAAGTGAAGATTGGGACTTCTATTTGGGGCACCGGGCATAATTTGATTGCTTTGCTCATGAATACGAAGATGTATTCGCATAGTCATATCAGGACATGCCAGGATTGGATGAAGATGTAGCGGTCCATAAGCTCCCATTAAAGCCAGAATGCAAGCCTATTCAACAAAAGCTAAGACGGATGAGGCCTGAGATGTTGTTGAAGATAAAAGAGGAAGTCAAGAAGCAATTTGATGTTGGCTTCCTACAAGCCTCCAAATATCCAGAATGGGTGGCTAACATAGTCCCCGTGCCAAAGAAAGACGGTAAAGTACGAATGTGCGTGGATTATCGTGACCTGAATCGAGCAAGTCCTAAAGATAATTTTCTCTTACCACACATTGATACGTTGGTGGATAACACAGCAAAACATTCATTGTTTTCTTTCATGGATGATTCTCGGGTATAATCGGATCAAGATGGGCCCGAGGATATGGAGAAAACTACCTTCGTAACAATGTGGGGAATATTCGCTACAAGGTGATGCCATTTGGGTTAAAGAATCTTTGGGCAACATATCGAAGGCTATGGTGATGTTATTCCATGACATGATGCATAAAGAAATAGAGGTCTCGTCGACGATATGATTGCTGAATCCGAGGGAAGAAGAGCATGTAGTGAATCTCAAGAAGTTGTTCGACAGTGAGAAAGTTCCAGTTAAAGCTCAATCCAGCCAAATGTACGTTTGGGGCCACCTCGGGGAAGTTGCTAAGCTTCATTGTCAGTGAAAGAGGTATCGAAGTTGATCCCGATAAAATAAAAGCCATTCAAGAGTTACCATCTCCGCGCACGCAAAAGGATGTTAGAGGATTTTTAGGGAGATTAAATTACATCGCCCGATTTATCGCTCAGCTTACCAACCAATGCGACCCAATTTTTCGACTTCTTCGAAAACATAACCCGGAAGAATGGAACGAGGAATGCCAGGTAGCCTTTGATAAGATAAAACAATATTTGTCCAGTCCTCCAGTGCTAGTACCGCCAACTCCTGGAAGACCATTGATATTGTATTTGACTGTGTTCGAAAGTTCAATGGGTTACGTACTGGGGCAACATGACGAGTCAGGAAAGAAAGAAAAAGCGATCTACTACCTCAGCAAAAAGTTCACTGAATATGAGGCAAAATATTCGTCCATTGAGAAATATTGTTGCGCTCTGGTTTGGGTAGCTCGGAGACTCAGACAATACATGTTGTATCACACGACATGGCTAATTTCAAAGCTGGACCCAATAAAATACGTGATGGAATCGCCGGCACTATCAGGAAGAATGGCACGATAGCAGATCCTCCTTTCGGAATATGATATTGCCTATGTAAGTCAAAAGTCGATAAAAGGGAGAGCAATAGCTGACTTCTTAGCAACTCAAACGACAGAGGAATATGAGCCTTTAAGATTCAATTTCCCAGACGAAGACTTAATATGCATCACAGAAATAGAATCTGAGTCATCAAAGAGAAGTCATGGAAGATGTGCTTTGATGGTGCGTCAAATGCTTTAGGGCATAGAATTGGAGCAATCCTGGTATCACCAGACGGGAATCATTATCCGTTCACCGCAAGACTGAACTTCTTCTGTACCAATAATATCGCAGAATATGAGGCCTGTATCATGGGGCTTCGTGCAGCTATCGAATGGAACATCAAGATCTTGGAGGTGTACGGGGACTCAGCCCTAGTGATTTACCAAATCCGTGGAGAGTGGGAAGTGAGAGACTCAAAATTGATTAAGTACAGTGATTTAGTGGCTGGATTGATCAAGGAATTCAAAGAAATAGCTTTTCATTACTTCCCACGAGAAGAGAACCAACTGGCTGATGCCCTGGCCACTTTGGCTTCAATGTTCAAAGCAAGTAAAGAAGCAGAAATAATGCCCCTCAAAATGAGCATATACGAGGTCCCTGCACACTGTTGTAGCATTGAGAAAGAAGTAGACGGACGGCCTTGGTTCCATGATATCTTAGAATATATCAAGAATCAAAGGTATCCCGAACAAGCGAATGAGAACGATAAAAGAACAATTAGAAGAATGGCAGCGGGATTTGTTCTTGATGGGGATATCCTGTATAAAAGAGGAAAGGATCAGATGCTTTTGAGATGTGTGGATGATGTTGAAGCCAGAAAAATACTTGAAGAGGTCTATGAGGGAATTTACAAAACGCATGCCAATGGTTTCAATATGGCCAGAAAGATCATGAGACTCAGTTATTATTGGCTGACAATGGAAAATGACTGAATCAATTTTGCCAGAAAATGCCACAAATGTCAAATCTATGGCGATAAAATTCATGTAGCCCCTTTACCCCTTCATGTCATGACTTCTCCGTGGCCTTTTTCTATGAGGGGCATGGATGTCATAGGGTCAATTTCTCCAAAAGCATCAAATGGACATCGATTCGTTTTTGTGGTTATTGATTACTTCACAAAATGGATAGATGCCGCCGTTTGCCAATGTGACGAGGACTGCAGTTCTGTGTTTTTGAAAAAGGAAATCATTTACGGTATGGTTTGCTGAAAGAATCATTTCAGATAGTGCCACGAATCTGAACAATAAGATGATGAAAGAAGTGTGTGAGCAGTTCCAAATAAAGCATCATAACTCCTCGCCCTATCGCCCAAAGATGAACGGGGCTGTTGAAGCAGCCAATAAAAATATTAAGAGGATCATTGGGAAAATAACTGAGACATATAAAGATTGGCACGAGAAGCTTCCATTTGCTTTGTTTGCATATCGCACATCTGTGCGAACATCTACGGGAGCAACTCCTTTCTCTCGGCTTACGGAATGGAAGTCGTGCTACCTATTAAGGTTGAGATCCCTCCTGCGAGTCCTAATGGAATTAAAGTTAGAAGAAGCGAATGGGTTCGAGCTCGATATGATTAGTTGAACCTCATCGAAGAAAAACGTCTAAGAGTAATTTGTCACGGCAGATGTACGAAGAGAATGATCATGCCCATGACAAGAAAGTATGGCCAAGAGAATTCCACGAAGGAGAACTCGTACTGAGGAAGATTCTCCCAATACAAAAGGACCTGCGAGGAAAATGGGCACCAAATTGGGAAGGACCATACGTCGTAAAGAAGGCATTTTCAGGAGGACCTTTGATCCTTACCGAGATGGATGGCAAGGAGCTCTGAATCCAGTGAACTCGAGATCTTTGTGAAGAAATATTATGCTTGAGATGAAAACCGAAAAGGGCATCAAAAAAAAAAAGGGATCAAGGCGAAAACCGCAGAAGGCGTCTTGATTAGCACAAAAGATTAGGATGAAAACCGAGAGAGGCGTCCTAATGAGGTAAACACGGCTTAAAGAGCGTGGGCGTTTTAACAATGGGTCAAACAGTGAGACTACGAGATTTGAAGCATTTCTAAAGCTCAAATCTTCTACACAAGAAGCGCTCGAAAAGATTTTTGATTGAGGAACGAGGAAGAGTTCATGTGTTGAATATCTAGAGCATTTGTATCCGTTGAATCGATCCTTTCTTTCTTTTTGACATTTTTTACTCTCATTGGTTAACTTGCTTTGTTTGCCACATTTGAAATAGATGAATATGAAATATCATTTTGTCCCTATCGACCTTTTTCATGCATCTCATTATGTGTTTATTTACATGATAAATGGTGAAATGACACACTCTAAGCAAAAGAAATGTTAAGCATTACGGATGAAAATTTGATAAGCACAAGAGTCTCAAAGTAAGAACAAAGTTCAATCGGGGCAAAAGAGTGATATCGAGAAACGTCGATTACTCGTGAAGCTTGAAGATGTATAAGGCTCGAAGAGAAAGTCGAGAATCAAAGCAATGAACACAGATCCTCAACAATCGTGGCTAAATGGACATACGACAAACATGCTTAAGGAGCACTTTGCATAATCATGTAGGCATAAAAGCATTTAAGACAAACATGTGCATATCATGATAACATCATACATGGCATATACAGTACTCCAACGAGCAAGAAATCTTGAATGAAAGTCGAATCGAATCAAAGGAAAAGACACCGAATTCTACCAAAGGACGGGTTTTGGTATTTTGATGTTTTTAATTCATGCTTTTCAAGGAAAATCAACTCATATTGCGAGAGATGAGTTGAGCCTCAAGACACGTTGAGGTATTTTTAATTGTTGTTTTCAAAATCAACTCATATTGAGAAGTGAGTTGAGCCTCGGGACACGTTGAGGTATTTTTAGTTTTAAATTGACTCATATTGCGAGAGGTGAGTTAAGCCTTTTAATTTTGTTTTTCAAAATCAACTCATATTGCTAGAGGTGAGTTGAGCCTCGGGCACGCTGAGGTATTTTCAATTTTGTGTTTTAATTAACTCATATTGCGAGAGATGAGTTGAGCCTCAAGACACGTTGAGGTATTTTTAATTTTGTTTTCAAAATCAACTCATATTGCGAGAAGTGAGTTGAGCCTCGGGCACGCCGAGGTATTTTTAGTTTATGTTTTAAATTGACTCATATTGCGAGAGGTGAGTTAAGCCTTTTAATTTTGTTTTTCAAAATCAACTCATATTGCTAGAGGTGAGTTGAGCCTCGGGCACGCTGAGGTATTTTCAATTTTGAGTTTTAATTTCAACTCATATTGCGAGAGGTGAGTTGAGCCTCAGTCACGCCGAGGTATTTTCAATTCTGTTTTCAATTTACGTTGTTCAAGAATCAACTCATATTGCGAGAGGTAGGTTGAACCTTTTAATTTCTACTTTTTCAAAATCAACTCAATTCGAGAGGTGAGTTGAGCCTCGTGACACGTTGAGGTAATTTCAATTCTGTTGTCAAAAAATCAACTCATATTGCTAGAGGTGAGTTGAGCCTCGGGGCACGCTGAGGTATTTTCAATTTTATGTTTTAATTTCAACTCAGATTGAGAGGCGAGTTGAGCCTCAGTCACACGCCTGAGGTATTTTCAATTCCGTTTTCAATTTCGTCTTTCAAAAAAATCAACTCATATTGCGAGAGGTGAGTTGAGCCTTAGGACACGCTGAGGTAATTTCAATTTCTGTTGTCAAAAAAATCAACTCGTATTGCGAGTGGCGAGTTGAGCCTCAGGTCATACGCCGAGGTATTTTCAATTTTCGTTTTTCAATTTTTGCCTTTCAAAAAAAATCAACTCATATTGCGAGAGGTGAGTTGAGCCTCAGGACACGCTGAGGTAATTTCAATTTTTGTTGTCAAAAAAGTCAACTCGTATTACGAGAGGTGAGTTGAGCCTCAGATCACACGTCGAGGTATTTTCAATTTCCATTTTTCAATTTCTGCCTTTCAAAAAAAAAAAAATCAACTCATATTACGAGAGGTGAGTTGAGCCTCGGGACACGCTGAGGTAATTTCAATTTCTATTTTCAAAATTCAACTCATATTGCGAGAAATGAGTTGAGCCTCAAGACACGTTGAGGTATTTTCAATTTCTGTTTTCAAAAAATCAACTTATATTGCGAGAGGTGAGTTGACCCTTGGCTCATCTGTTGAGCTATTTTCAATTTCTATCTTTCAAAAAATCAACTCATATTGCGAGAGGTGAGTTGAGCTTGAGATCACACATCGAGGTATTTTTTCAATTTATATTTTCAAAAAATCAACTCACATTGCGAGATGTGAGTTGAGCCTCGAGTTACATGTCGAGGTATTTTCAAAATCTGTTTTTCAAATTACTTTTTAAAATCAACTCATATTGCGAGAAGTGAGTTGAGCCTTGGCTCACGTCTTGAGCTATTTTCAATTCTGTTTTTCTTTCAAAAAATTCAACTCATATTGCGAGAGGTGAGTTGAGCTTTTTAATTCTGCGAGAGTTGAGTTGAGTCTTTTAATTTTCTTTTTCAAAATCAACTCATATTGCGAGAGGTGAGTTGAACCTCTAGTCACATATCGAGGTATTTTCAAAATCGCTTTTCAAGTTAAGTTTCAAAAATCAACTCATATTGCGAAGGTGAGTTGAGCCTTGGCTCACGCTATTGAGCTATTTTCAATTCTTTTTTAATGTCTCTTTTTAGAGAGTCAATTCATATTGCAAAAATGAGTTGCCGAGTAGAGAATAAAGATTGAAGCTGATTGAAGACGCCGATTCGCCTCCTTAAAGTTGCAGTGGAGTTGATCGAGGGCATCGATCTTGCCTTTCCGAGTCGCAGAAGAGAAGACCAAAACCTTATCTCTTTGGGCGATAGAAGAGCATATTGAAATTGTAGATCTTATCTTTCGAGTTACAGATGAAGCGGATCGAAGCCACAAATCTCATATCCTTGAAGTTACATTGGAAGCATTGAAGCTACAAGGCATATCTCCGAATTTGCGATGGATTGTACCAAAGCTACAAGATGCGGTGGATGAAAAGAGACTAACTAAACAAGAAGAGTTCCAAAGCAAGTCAAGACCTAGCAAGACCGGCAAGTTTGGTCTTCCTTGAAAGTCTTTGCTCTATTATCGTTGCATGACAATGAGCAAAGAGGGCATTGTAGAAGCCCAAATTGCCCGGCCCAATTATATGAAAACCCAACCAAACCTCTAAACCCACTAAAACCCTTAACCCATGACCCATTTACATTTACCCAAACCCAATTCAAAAGCCCATTAAGCCCCCAAAAAAACCTAACCCAAAAAAAAAACAAAGAAAAAAAAGAAAAAGAAAAACTTACCCCAAAAAACCTAACCCCCAAAAAAAAGAAGAAAAAGAAAAACCTAACAAAAAAGATAAAAAACCTAGCCACCTAACCACTTTCCCACTTGCCCCATTTTTCCTCCCATTGTCTACCACCACCACCTACAAAATAGAAAAAAAAATAGAAAATCATGTAAAAGATGGCTATAAAAGCCATTCAAAATCATGTAAAAAAAAAAGGAGGAGGATTTTACAAAGATTGAAAAAAAACACAAAAATCCTTCAAATTTTGAACACAAAAGAAACATTAATAAAAGGTTGCATCTTTTCTTTTTCCTCTTCTTTCGAATCTTTTTTTCTTTTTTTGTGTTTTTTTTTCTTTCTTTATATATACATATATTGTTAAAAATTTATTTTTCCGCCACTGTGGGCGGTGGCATGGTGGTCGACGATGGCGGAGATCGACGATCGACCGGTGACCGTGACCGCCCCCTTGGCCGGATTTCCTTTCCCCTCCTTCTCTCTTCTTTCCCCTTCTTTTTTAGGTATTTTATATATATTATGTATATATTTTTAATGCCATTAGTTATATATTTCTTATGTATATATTCTTAAATACTATTATATACATATATATTATATATACATATATATATTTTAAATACCACATTGTGTATATATTATTATTACAAATTATTACTATTGCTAGTATTATTATAACTATTATTATATTAGTGTATATTTTATGTACATATGTATATATATATATATATATTTATATATTTATATATTTGTATATATCATTATTTTATATTATTGTTGTAAATTTTTATGTATATATTTTTTATGTACGTTTCCTAATATTTTCTTTTATTATAGATATTATTATTATTATTATTACATACTTTTATTATATGCATATATATATATGTATTTTTATGTACATATTATTATTTTATATTATTATTACCAAATATATCATTTTTCCTATTTTATTATTAGTACATGATTTGTTTTATTTTGTAAATATCATTATTATTGTTATTCTAATATTCTAGTATTCCATGTTAATATTTTTTCATTAATGATATCATTTTTTTCGTCCTTTATCTATTTTAATTTCTCACTTTAGGAATATTTTTCTCATGTTTTAATTAATTTCAAAAATAAGGCAATGTACCGATTTAATATTAAGCCATCGATTTCATCGCTATGTTGGGTGAAATTGTCGGCTTGTGTTAAAAAACAGGACACCCTTTCTAAAAAATCGAAAACTAAAATTCTCATTTTTCAATCGGATCACGATTAAATATTATATTGAACTCGTATTTTGAAAATCAAGTCAACACATGTTTATGAGATACCAATTTTGGGCGTCGCGAGGTGCTAATACCTTCCTCGCAGAATCGACTCGAACCCCAATTTTCTCTGGACTTTCACGTAGACCTAAATTTGGCCTTATTTTTGTTTTAAAATAATTTTATTAGGTGTCCGATCACACCTATAAAAAGGATCGTGGCGACTCCTTTGTTAATAAAATCGAAAGTTGGTTTTCAAGTGTTTAATAAATCGCCACAATTAGCGACCAAGCGAAACTAAAAATTTTTTTTACGTCGCTACAATATAGAGTACGAGTCAAGACCCAAACGAATAGCGAGTCTATAATAGTGAGAATGATATTACAAATCAACTCCAAAATGCTTTAGAGTTTAATAAAATATTTAATTAATTGAATATGTTTTTGGTTGGGTTCATTTAAAACTCAATTTATTTATAGTATTTGATCATATGAAAACAAAGAATAGAAGCAAAAATCATTCAATTTATTAATTCAATGACAGCTAAATAAATGTGCACAATAGGTTTTAAAACCTGACTACGTCCGATATCTCCAAGTATTATAAATAGATAGAAGCCCAAATCCAAAGCAAGGGTACTTCATAGGTACCTTTGGAACATCTCGTTTTCCACTAAAAGAAATGGCCTATTATTACCATTCTCCTCCACCACCACCATCATCTCCGCCTCCTCGTCCACCGTATCCAGTGCCTCCACCGACCCCGACGACAGTTCCGGTGTCACCTCCACATGCAACATCACATCATTGTGCTCCGCCTACAACTCCAACCACTCCTCCAAGTAAGGCAACACCACCGTCTATACCTTCACATCCACCAAGCCCTGGTAAAGCTCCAACGCCACCAACAGCTGCTGCACCAGCGGTTATACCCTCCAAGGGATCACCACCTCACTCCTCATCCCCACCAACAAAACCACCAAAATCTTCATCACCTCCACACTTTCCTCCACCACCAAAATCACCACCAGGTAAAGTACCACCGCCAGCTGCTGCACCATGACCATACAGTAGCAAAACGCCATCAGCAGGGGCAAAACCACCAAAATCTTCGTCGTCACCTTCATACTCGCCACAACCAAAATCACCACCAGGTAAAGTACCACCGCCAGCTACTGCACCGGGACCATACATTAGTAAAACACCACGAGGAGCAGCAAAACCACCAAAATCTTCATCACCTTCATACTCACCACAACCAAAACTATCACCTGGTAGCTTGCCTCTTGCACCAACACCATCTTTCAGTTCTCTGTCACCATCGTCAGAATCAGAGGTGACAGTGCCGCCATCACTACCAGGAGGAGGAGGAGGTGGCAACCACACAACTATTATCGCCGTTTGTGTATCCCTCGGTGGTGCATTTTTCCTTGCATTCCTTCTGGTTGGATTCATTTGCCTAGCCAAAAGGAAAAAGAAGCCAGTCATGGTTCCTGAAGAAGCAGCAGCAGCAGCTAGCTCTTCCGATGAAGAAAGTGACGGAACCAGCGCCTCATCCCCAACAACCCCACATGCAGCAGAACAAACTGTGGCAGTACCAATGCATCAGCAGGGCTCTAATATTCAAGCTGTAGGTGCTGGCGGCTCTCATTGTGAACCAGGGCTCAGTGTGGATGGTTCGTCTCATAACAGAGATTGCTAAATTTTTTGTTTCCAAATTGTAACTATTAAATTGTTTCTTGCATGTCGTGGCCCTATCTGATTCTGTTCTTGTCCCAGTTTATTATAATGTTTCATGGTTGTGTATTTGATTAATTAATTGTTTGAAACGTGCTCGTAGACCTAATGCTAGAGAGCACCTTGGTACATGAGAGAAGACAAATATATACTGCGAAGCTTCCATGTCATACTTGTGTTGTAATAAATTTGAAGCAATAAATAAGGATTGTTACCAAATGTTAGCATATAGTAATTAAGTTTTGCCTAAAATGAAAAAGGTAAAGTGTGTTAGGTTTAAGTCCAGCTTTTAATCTGATTATTTTTAATTATAATTATTTAAACACATTATTTATCACCAAACTTGTAAAGTTTTTAAAAAGTTTAACAACTTTATCATTATTAGACATGAAACATTAGAATATCACATACATACAAGAATCAACTAAACAAAAACAAAAATAAAAATAATTTAAACTCAAATATCTCTTGTTCTTTTGTTTAGAAACAAAGTGTTTGTCCTCTCTCCAAGAATATATTCAACAGTCAATTTAAGATGCTGCTGTATATTATTATATAATAAATAAGCATATTTCCTTTTCATTTATTGTATAGTTGGTTTACAACAACAACCATATCCAGACAGCTAGAGCACTCTAATAAGACCAAAAGTCTGTTGGCGGGGGAGGGAATGGATGCACTCTTTGATGCCCTTGTAATCAGTAACCAGATGAATCAAGCAAACTATTGGTAATTAGAGAATTTAACCCTCTAAAACCATAACAAGCAATCCCCATCTCTGGCCACTGGAAAAAAAGAAAAATGGGGTGGCGGGGCATTTCCTATATCGTCCCCGTTGCGGCATATTTTGTGATTGGAGTGAGTTTAGGCCAATGTCTTTTTGAGGAAGAGCAGGATTAGCAAGAGTAGAGAAATCTCAATCATGAACTTTGGAGCTGTTACATGTTCAACAATTCTCTCCCACCTGTAAGTTCAACCAGTAGATAGCTGCTGGTAAAGCCTGTTGTCCATTTCAGGGTCTTCATCACAATCAAAATAATTATTAAAGTAACCCCAAAATATATTCAGGCAACTTATGACTGCTACATGTATTTGAATCCAAATAAACTGGTCCCCTTTTATTTTTGGTATTTGAGGTTGTTAGGGATTGAACATTGGTCAGTAGAACTAAAAGTCTGTACTTTATCAACAAATGACACAGCTAATCTAAAATCTACTTTGGAATATAGGATAAAACATATTCTAAAAGATAGCAAATCAGGAGCATGATGACAATCCCAATTATAACATCAGCCATCGCCATTGATACATGCAGATGCAAACAGCTATTTTCATGAACATCTAAGATCATGGAAGTCATTGTATTATGCCTAGAACAAAATGTGCCAAAATCTAAACTAGACCTGTTAATTGGACGGGTCGGGTTAGTTTTCGTTCAGATCAATTTGGATTGAGTGATTTCAGGTTCTAAAACTTGTGTCAATTCCAGGATCAAGTTGTTTTGGTTCAAGCTGTTTTGGGTTCAAGTCTTTCAAGTTTGAGACTTGGTTTTCGGGTCAGGTCATTATGGGTTTAGATCATTTTGAGTAAGTTCAAGTTCAAGTCGTTTCGAGTTAAAGTAGTTTTAGATTCAGATTGTTTTAGGTTTAAGTCAATTCAGGTTTGAATCATTGACTTTTTTTATAATCAAATTAGATTGAATTGAGCATTCAAGTTAGGATCAAAATTGACAATACTAATATGAACTCGTTAAAATAAGGATGTAAGTGAGTCCTGAAAGAACTGGACTTGCAGATGCAAGCTTATTGTGAAGTACACTTACCAGTTGCCTTCATCGGTGCTTTCATTTTCATTATTAATTTCCTCCTTTGCAAGTTCCTCTAAAATCGCACGTTGCCGGTTATTTATCTCACTGAAGGAGGTAGGGAGGAAGAAGAACGAGACAACAAAAATTAGGAAATATGTTTTCACAGTAGTATATTGGTCTTAAGATGAAAAAAAGATAAAACCCAGTTCTGGCAAACAGGGCCTGCGTAAACGAAAGTTTTCATACAGTACCAAAAGAAAGTTATGAACACTCAGTAGAAAACAGCAATAATAACGACACATATAACAGAATGCTCTGATATCTTTAGACTGACTAGACAGAAAAAGATAGTAGTTACCAGTCTATCAACCACAATTCCCATAGGGATTAGACAGAGGCTATAGTTTACAAGTATAAATAACCACATGAAGCAACTTTGATTCTACCAGCACAGTCTGATACTCAGCTATAGCAAGCACTCATGTATGTACACCAACGATGAAAGCTTCCATTTCCATAAGGCAGAAATGCTCAGCAGAGTAAACAATAAATAAGATCAAGCATTTTTGAGGCAATATGGTTCCCACAAATCTAACTATGACTGGTATAGTATGCTCAGCTTTCAGTTTATATTTTGATGAAATAGCCTATTGAATTAAAATGATCTTAGCAGATTATCCAACTTCACTCCACATTA
Source organism: Gossypium arboreum (assembly GCF_025698485.1). Classification (NCBI taxonomy): domain Eukaryota; kingdom Viridiplantae; phylum Streptophyta; class Magnoliopsida; order Malvales; family Malvaceae; genus Gossypium; species Gossypium arboreum. Next base: position 139,151,220 of record NC_069075.1, read on the forward strand.
AAGGAGACAGGATGAGAGAGAAGTAAACTTTGTAACTAGAGTCATCATCTTAATAAGCATCATAAGAACTTTTCCAATGGCCAGAAGCATAACATACTCAACTAAGCCTCAGTTAAAAAGGCAGACAGATAGGCATGCATCAATGGAATGAAATATCTCGGGTGCCATCCTCTCCAAACAGATCCATATATCTTCATATCAACAATCACAAATGTAGAGATAATCCAACCAACGATATAAACTGGAATAAGCTAAATGAAACTTACATGGGCAAATTAACACGGAAACGGACATATTGATCTCCATGATATGCTAGAAAACCATGCTTCGGCAGTCCTGCAGGAACTCACAAAGAAAGCACATTCATGGCAGGAAATTGCACGAGAGTAAATTCAAGCAGCACCTAGGAAAAGGGAGCGGGAGTGGCAGTAGGGAGGAATGATTAAAACATGCCTTTGCCTCTTAGAGCAAGAAGTTGTCCATGTTGACATCCTTTTGGGATCTGATCATTTCAAAATACAAATTGATTAATGTTGGATACCTTGATGCATGTGAACTGTTGAAAAATTTAAAAATATTTCAGGCTCTAGATAGTGGGCTAAAAAATTATAACGTATCTATATAAACATGAGAAGTTCATCCCACGTTTCATACTTTAACATGTCCAAATTTGGATAAGACTGAGGCTCATGTCTAATGATTTTAAAAACTCAGAACATAATTTTGCATAACTAGATTAGCTACTCTAGTAACAGAAATTTACTTTTGCCTTCAATCAACTCTAACTGAAGGGTACATTGTGTAATGCAAATAAAAAAGTGGTACAAAACCAAAATTATTACTTTCACTTGAATCTTTCCTGATAGTGTAGGCACCTCCACTGCACCACCAAGAATTGCCTGTAAGAAATCCAATATTGATAGAATTATTTGAATTTTTTTAACAAATCAATAGAAGTTTCTTGATAAGGTAAGAGAAACAACATAAAGTTTAGTTCAAGAAGGGAGAAAGTATGCACACACTTAGAAACCAACTGAGATGTTTTTACTAATAATAAGAGATAATATAGTATAAGCACATAAAAAAGATCAAGGTGAGAGAAACAACATCAGGAAACAAACATATAGTAACAAAAAAAAAAAAAAAGCTCTACATCAAATGTTTCAAATACGGTGAAATTGCCCATCTGCTCTAATCAGATGCAGTAGTAAGTATTTTGCATGGAACAAATTCTTACTTGTGTAAAGCTAATATTGTAGTCAACATAAACATCTGCACCATCTCTAGTAAAGACAGGATCAGCTGCAACCTAGATTACAAAAGCAAAGGTGATATATATCTCAAAAAGCAAATAGCAATTAGTTATTGGCTTCAAACTAGCCGTTTTGGTGTCCTCAAATCAATGTAAAAACTTATCATATTCTGGCTTCAGATAAATGTGTCACATGTATGCCAGCTCAAACAAAAAGTAGAACCACAGATCTAATGGCCAGAATTATGAAATGCAGTCTACATTTGCACATAATCACCCTTAAGAAAACAGCCCTTAAGTGAGCTTTATAGAGATACAAGGCAATAGAAGTAACTCCACCTTTATCTTAATGAACAAGTTACCAAGTTGACTTCCTTGTCGCCTAATATTACCAGCTTCTGGTACACGTATTGTATCTCCAGAATCCACACCTAATCCATATTTTTAGAAGAAAAACAACTGCAATCAACAAACTTAGTGCTACTATCTTAAGCAACATATTATGTTTTCCACTGAAGGAAGACCATTCATGTGAACAATATTCCATCCTAGAACTTGTTTGGCATTCATAGATCCATGCAAATTTCAGAAACTAAAAGTAGCCCTAGCCATCTTTGATCTAGCTGGCTTGAGAAAATGAACTTATCATAGAGATGGGTTAATTAACAAACTATATTACATAGGAAATTTCTGAACAATCAAAACCAAAAACAAACAAGGAAAAAAAGAATATATTAGGATTGCAAAGCGATCCTAAGATACAAACAAAGTAGTTGTAAAGATTATCTTAAAGCTACATTCTAAATCTTATAGAAATACATGTGCAACCACTTTCTGCATATAAACTGCTAAGAACCAAAGCTATCATCAAACTTCTGAAATTAAAATTTGCTTCACCCAAGACAAATATCTAATACTACCTGCAGGTATTGTAACTTTAATTTCTTTAACACCTTCGACAACCCCTGAACCTTGGCATGACATGCAGTATTCCTGAATCGTGAGTGAAACCTTGTCAACATGGTGTACAAATAAGAGAAGAAATGGGAATGTTTTGCTAAAATCACATTAGACCTTAATTATTCGGCCCGATCCTTTACAAGCATGGCATGTTGATGTAAATGGAGGAATTGTAATCTGGTTAAGAGTTAATACAGTATAATAAATAAAATGGTAGGGTCATCTTCCGAAAGTGAATCCCATTTGAAAGACTTAAATACTAATCACCATCAAAATAGATTGTCAAAAAACTCACTGTCCCTGAGCCTCTGCAAATTGAACAAATTTTCACTTTGGCATTAGGCGGATAGCCACGCCCATCTGCATTATGCAATAAACAAAGCACAAGAAAACTATATCATGTATAATGAGGAAAGAAATCAATTCTTCAGACAAATGGAAAGAGAAGACAAACAAATCCGACAAGATGCTGGAAAATATTTGCAACAAATTAAGCAAAAATTGATTTCTAACAGTAACGAAATTATGAGAATACATATTAAACAAATGTAAATTGAGTACTACAGGGATTATGCATTTAGTGGATTACATTTGTGCTTGTATGGTTCTTGAACACAACATGATTCCAAAAAATTTTAGGCGCTACTTACCGCAAGAATCACAAGTCACAAATGCATCAAACTGTAGATCCTTCGTGCATCCTTTAGCAGCTTCAGAAAAAGAGAGCAAGATCTCTGTCTAAAAGTTTTCCAAACAGAACATATTTTAACTTGAAATGTAAGGCATGAAGCTAGCAGTAAACTTCAGGCTAGAAAAATGTGTTGACCTGGATATCTGGTGCAAATTGATCCATCTCATCTTGAAATATCTGCAACGCATCAAGTTTCAGCATTTTTGAGCCATCATGATAACCAAATCCAAAAAGACAAGAATAGACAGAGGGAACACAAAATACCTCAGAAAAAATCTTAGAGAATGAATCAGAGAAGTTTGTTTGATAAGTATATCTAAACCCCTTTGCACCACTTGCACCATAGAATCCAAACCCTTCAGCACCATTTGCACCATATCCCATGTCTTCTGAACTTCCGGCACGCATCTTTTTCATAAAGATTCAGAGAGATTCAATAAGTTTAGAAACAACATACATCAAACTACGGATAGTTTAAAAGCCCTATCTGAACAAAACATGGTGGCAACAATAGCCTAAAGCACCAATAGTAGCAAAACCGTAAAAGCGATTCACTTCTGGAAGGTAAAAGAAAAGGCAAGTACTACAACTAATAAGGAAAAAGAGGGAAGTATTAGTTACCGTATCATATTCTCTCCTCTTTTCAGGATTTTGCAAAGTCTGCAATTAAACACAACAAACGATTGAATGGAAAATGTTTAAAAGGATTTCCAAAAAAATAATTTTATATTTATTTAACCAACAACTAGAAATTACAAACCTCATAGGCATCTGTTATCTCTTGAAACTTCCTCTTCGCAGAAGGATTATTTTTATTAGCATCAGGATGGTACTTCTTGGCAAGCTGCATAACCAAACAAACAATAAAAGAATTCCCCAGATGGTTTCTACATGTTAATCATTAACAGTTTAGTCTACTCACTGCATGATATGCCTTTTTAATCTCATCTCGGGTCGCATTTTCAGGCACCCCAAGAATTTCGTAGTAATCTTGTTTAGCAGAGAAGTGAGACCCTAGTAAAACAAATTACCTCAAGAAAATTTGAATTCTTAACAAGAATTGAATTCCTCAAGTTCAAAAGAAAAAAAAAAGTAAAGGGAAAAAAAACCTGTTGAATGAAAATATCGCTCTTTCAACGACATTCCTGGGGTCATGAGATCAAGGGGTTTCCCAGTACCAAAACTGCAACTGTGCAAAGCTAATTCCCCCCCCCCCCCAAAAAAAAAAGATAAAGATAACTGTTACGATTAGCTTATTTTTAGAAATGGGCACTTAAAAATTAATCTGTAATACCTCTTTCACGATTTAACGATTGGAATATTGTAGAAAATTTCCTAAACCCATCGCCTCCATCAATCGTCCATTCCACAGGCATGGTTGAAACCCAATGCCGTCGACACTGCATGTGAATACCCGCGAAATAAAATCATCAATAAAGAGCTAAAAATGAAGCATAATTCGCCGAATTAAATTGAAATTCAATATAAACGGTCAATAAAAAAAATTGGGTCGAGCGTACTTACTAGCCTTAGCCAATTGAATCTTCCCATTAGGAGCTGAAATGTTGAAAGATATTAAACCTTGAACCAAATTTTATGAACAATTTAAATGGGAAAAAAAAAAAAAGAATTGTTGAAATGTTTAGGTGTCAAAGGCAATAAAAAGATTCAAAGAAGTCGTGTTGCGCAAGGAAGAGAGTAAAGGGGAAGAAGAAATGGGGGCGATTCATTGGGTTGCAGTGGAATGGTAAATTATTCTAAATTGGAAAGTTAAGGGTTTTATGTAAGAAGGGGTTTAAGACTATTTTTTAAAAAAGCTTTATTGCGTCCAAGAAAACGGCAGCGTCTTTTTCCAACTATTGGGTTCAGTAAGTACCAAAGGGTTTATCTCTCAACTTTGAAGCGCCAAAGAAACTGAGAGATGAATTATTCGTCCATGGCGACACTGATAGGTGGTGGGTTTAGAAGGTGAATTCCAGAAAAGCCAATAGATGAATGATCTGCCAATTTTGGCACGCCTCCACTCAATCTTTTTGTAATTCTTTTACCGGTCACCAAAATAAAATTTCACTAAATTAATGATGGAGGATCAAAATGAAAATAATTTTTATCTGTAGTATTTAAAATGTAATTTTTTTTGGTACCTACGATAATAATTTATGAAAATTAGATTATTAACGGCAGAATTTACCTTTTTTTATATTATCAAAAGTGATGCTTCATTTCGCATACCAAACAATCCCTAAATATTTTTAAGATTATTCATGGTTGGACCATTCACGGAAGGTTCGCCTAAAAAATAAGAAAGTTTGAACAAAATACAAGGCTCAAAAAATATATTTAGATAAAATTTGAGGTTCATTTTTTATATGGGTTGAGTCTAGAGTAAGATTTTTGCTTGAGCCTGACTTAGTCCAAACTCAAATATATTATATTATAAAAATATTGTACTAATTATATATGTTAAATAATAATTATATATATTTATATTTATATTTATATTAAATCACTAACCCAATAACAATTAAATTTATTATCCAAAATCTAAAAAAAAAAACTTACCCAACTAAATAACTCAACCCAAAATATAAAATTTTAAAATTATATGTAATATAATAAAATATTTATTATATTTATTATAATGTTTTTAATTCAAATACTTTTAATGTGCTAGAAAACTTTTATTTTAGTATTTTTAGTGTATTTAGTGTATTATATTTTGTAAAAAATTATTTTTAAATAAAATTAATCTAAAAAAATCAAATATGAGCGTGTCGGGTTAGGCTAGGATCTATCTTTTTTAAATTGGGTTGGGCTTAGACAAAAAATAAACCCATATCTTCAACCCAACTAAACCCAAACTTAAAAGATTAGTTTAAATATCTTTCATTGGCCCAGGCCAAACCTATATCGACCCATGAGCACTTCTATCAATTACCCATATCACAACATTAGCAAATAGGGTAATATAATCTAAAGATGAAAATGAATAGTAAGAATTAGGTATCTAATTTAATTTTTGTAAAGTTGTAGATTTGGATCATATTCAATTTTAAATATTTTGATTATTATTCATGATAAATGTGGAGCCAATGAGGTTATTAATAAAGAAATATCTATTATTTAAATTTATTTTATTTTTGTGAATAATGGATTCAATAATAAATATTTGGATTTATTTTACTTTTGTTTTGAATTGGTTAATTACTTTATTTTTAAAAATTTTGTTTAAAAATATTTTTATATTTACTAAATGTAAATATTTAGTGGTTCCATATATAATTTAATTAACTTAATTTTGAATTCAAAAATAATAATCAAATTAAATGTAAAATAAATAAATTTAAATTTTAAAGTGGATTTACCGATTCAAGTTTAAATTTTATAGAAATTATCAACTTGACAATCGTCATAATAAAAGAGACATTGGGTGACAAGTATGCTTCCTTGAAAAGATCCTTATAAACCATTAAGAATATGTCGTTTACAAAAACATAAAATATTCAATCAAAGTTGCCATTAGATAAAGACTGAGGTATTGTGATGTAGCTAGAAAATTTGTCGTTTTAGCTACCAAAATAGTGTACTCCATTGCTCTCCTTTGAAAGAACCTCATAACAATTAAGAAGGAGTCGTTTACAATACAGAAAATATTCAACCAAAGCTACTCTTAAATAAGAACAGAAGTATTGTAATGTAGCTAGAAAATTCGTCGTTTCAGCTATCATAACAATGTATTCCATCACTCTCTTTTGTTGAACCGACTCATTTCATTTGTCACATATTGATGCTATTTTCTTCACGGCATCCTAGGATAATGTTGATAAATATTAAAGAAGAATTCCCATATTAAATTCTCGAGAAAGTTGTCGCATTTCATCCTCTTTCCATTGTTAAGTAAAAGAAAGAATCGTAACATATGGTAAGAGTTCATAAAGCCTAAGCATCTTAGCCTTCTTTTTCACCAACAATATCAAAACCTCATTGATAGTTATATATTATTTTTACTTGTTAGGATTTCGTTCTCATTTTATAAAGGACCAAAATTTACTCCACTTTGTTTTGATGATAGATAATAGGTATATGTTTAATATTTAAGAGAGAATAACTCGATAAATATAGAATATTGAAGTAATTAGATAAAATTGTTTAAAATATTTATTTTTCTTATTAATTTTATTTGTAATCATGTTGTCCAATATTAAAGTAATCTATACTTTTTATTAGAAGAGCATGCCATTGATCCAAGTTAATGTTGGAGATTGTAGAAAAACCTGTTTAAATTTTAGTTTGTAAATTCATGACGTTTAAAATTATTTCATTAAAAAAACTAAACCATAGAAGGAAAAAGAAAAAAACTCTTTCGATTGAAGCAGACAGTGCAAACAGAAAAAATCATATAACATTAGTTTTAACAGTCCAATAACTTAAACAAAAAATTTTAAATAATTAAATAATTAAATTATTTTTTAATTAAATGAACAAAATGAAAACTCTAATAATGTAATTTACTTTTTTCATTATTACCCTTATCTGCCATGGCAAGTGATAATTTCCTTCCAAATTTAGCTATCAATAATTATGTCACACGTGACAGCCATGTCAGCACCACATGGTTGCCCCATGTACCTATTCAACACTAGTAATACAAGACAAATGCATCTTTTAAACACATCACCTTTTAAGTGGGCAATGGAAGGTCAACTTTTTTTTCTTTTTATTTGTTAGACAATAGGGTAAAAAAGGTAATATTAATAATTTTAGTGTCTTGAACACACGGATAATAGATCACAACTTCGGATAATTTGATAGATAGTAATAACTTTAGGTGACCTGAACATACAACTAATAGATTATAACTTGGGGTAATCTAGTAAATAATGATAATTATATTAGTAGTCATTTAATTACTAATAAAATTTTCTTTTAATCATTTAATTATAAAAATTACAAAATGAATATTCGATTAATTAGTAAATTATTTTTGTCTCTCACTATGAAATGTTAGAAAATGGTTATATAATTTTTCATTTTTATCTTTTTGATCACCAACGGATTAACAATAACAACTTTTTAAAACTGGCCTAATAACAACTTTAACCTTCAACGATATTACTATATAAAAAGCTATAATGCTTGACATATGAACATATTGACTAACAACAAAGCATAGGGTAAACTATACTTGTAGTCACCCGATTGTTAGTAATTTTTTTAGTCATTCAACTATTAGTAAGTTATTTTTTTTTGTCACCAAACTATAAAAAGTTATAGTATTATCAAACAACTATTCAATTTTATTTTATTTTTTGTCACCAAACAGCTAATCATAACAACTTTTAAAATTAGCATAAAGGTAATTTTAATCATCAACATTTATACATAATAACCACACCAAACAGGCCTTTTATCTTCCATATCTTATGAAATTATCCCATCTTTATGGCAAAATGAAATATGAGAATATGAAAGAAACTTACCAACAAATTCAATAGGAAAGACAGAACCTTTCTTAGCAGTTGCAACATTTTTATATGGTACTGAGAAAACAGCATCTGGAGTTATATGTCGTGTTCTATTAAACCACCACAAACTTGTCTCATTAAGAACCAGAAAATTGACATCCCAACAATAATCCCTTCATCTCAATTACTACTATAAATATTCACCATCATCAACAAAGTAGCAAGTATAAAAACCTGGCCCTTGAATGGGATAGAGGCAAGAATCCTATCAAATGCACTTTGACGATCAGTAGTCACTAATACAAGATAACCCCCGCCATCATATATATCTCTAACCTGCACAAATGAATTTAAAAAAAAAAATCCCATCTTTTTAAAGTTACCCTTTGTTTGGTTGCCGAGAAAAAGCACAAAACTTGAAATCATAACAAAGACAAATTCGTAAACCAAAATAGAAAGAAGAGAATCATGTCTCTACCTTGCCTCTAGTTTTGGATTTCAGACCAGAAGCTATCAAATGAAGATTAGTCTCTGATAAACAACTGTGAATTGAGTCTTGTCTTTTATGGTGAAACGAACTTCTTCTTTACGATAAGAGTTGAGCAAAGAATCGAAAGGTGGATATTTTTGTTGGCTTTGGCTGCAAATAACCGAGAAGGAGAATTTGGGATAGTTTATGGGCTTGGGTTTTGCTGCAAATGAATAGATTGATGGGAATAAGAGGGTTTGAGCAAGGTTTTTGGAGGGGTTAACTGGGGTTAATATTAGCATTTTTGGTTTCTTCAATATCGCCGCCATTTTCATTTTCCTTACCTTCAGAGGTGCTTCCATCATGTTTATGGAAATTTACCACCTCAGTCTTAGGATTAAAAAGAAAAAAGCTTTTAAATTTACCAATGTTATTTTTGTATGAATATTATTTTTTACCCATATTAAAATATGGGCTAAATTGTGCGTATATATAGTTTTTTTTTTTTAATTGATCAAATAAGTAGGTTATTTTCAAGATTTAGGAGAATAGGTCGATTTTGAAGAGAGTATGAAAGTGTGTCTAACTGAAAGCGTTTTTTAAAAATTTTAAAAGAAACGCATCCAATTGAGCACATTTTTCCTAACATGTTTTCTGCCAATTGTGCAGAAAAAGTGTTCAATTGGACGCGCTTTCCATACTCTCTTTTTAAAATTAACCTATTTCCTTAAATCTTCAGGAAAAAGAAAAGTCTATTAGGCCAATTAAAAAAAATAGCGGCATATATGGCTAATTTAGCCTAAAATATGAGTGAGCAATAAATTAATTTAATTGGTGATATTTAGTCATTCATTTTTTTTTAAGCAAAGAGAATGAAAATTTTTATGTCTAATTATTGTACTGCATATGTGATAAATAAGCATTTTTCTTATGTTATTATACCTGTAACCAAGTGAGACATAAAATAATTTATCTTGTATGTTTGATAAACAAATTTTTTATATAATTGGAAATAAAATTTTTAACTTTAAATATTTTAAATGTGTTTGATAATTATTTTAAATTTTTACTTAAAATAAAAATTTCAACAAAAAAAAGTGTTAGAATAAGATAAATAGATAGATATCTTGACTTGTATCGAGTTATCGTTAAACCTCTTATCAAGCAATTATTTGACACGAGTTCAAACTGTGTTATCCCATCCTTTATCCATATCATTGTATCAAAAAATAAGTAAATAAATAACTACTTATCATTTAATATAGAAAATATTAAGTCAATTTTATTTTATTAAAAATTTAAATATAATAGCATTTTCTTAAAAATAAATATTCAAATTATTATATTTAATTTTTATGGAAAACTATCTAAATAATATAAAATATTTTAAAATTATTATTTATTTTATCAAATAACATAATTATATTATGTCGTTATATTTAGTTAAAAAAATATTTTAATGGTATTTTTAGGAATGTTTAATATTTAAAAAGGAAAGTTTTTAATATAATTTTTTATATTTTATTTAGATGACTTGGTAATTTTTTAATTAAATTATTATTTAATTATTATATTAATTATTATATTTTAATATAGGAATTTTGATGAATTCCGTATGGTAATATAATGATCAGAATATTTACGTGTTAATCACCTTGCTATTAAGATTTTACTTTTATACACTAATTTACTTAAAAATATATACATGTACCTTGATAGACTTCACGCCGAAGAAAAGAACTTTGACCCAATGTCGAGAAGCTAAATACAACAACCCGTACAAAAAGACATGTTTAATGGAGATATCGACAAGAACCAAAAGATCTACGTCCACGTCCTGGACCCGCGCGTGTTACTCAACATTTCACATCTCATCACGTGCTTTAACAGAAACATAAAAGTGCACACATCTCAAGGCCACGTATACCACTGAATCACTTAAACCCAACCAATCCGGTTCTCTGAAAACCGGGTACCTAAATAAACCCCCCCCCTCCCCGGGATGCAGAGAAGGGTAGCGTTTAAGAACTCACACATCCCCAATTTCCTCGCCGTTGAAATGCCTGAACTTAGGTCAAATTATGATTCCAGCCCTTCTATAAATTTTATATTTAATCCTTAATTATTCCAAACAAGACTATTAACTATTTTAGTTAAGATATTGAATGAGTTTTATTAAAGGGTATTTTAAGAAAATTCAGATAAGTACTTTAAAGAAAATAATTAACATTATTTAAGTATTATTTGGACTAATAAAAGCTACTAGAATGTAAAGGGTTGAAATTGAAATTTGACCTATAATTTAGGTAGAAATCTTTTACCACAATCAACTCAATTAGGGATATTACGAAAATATCAATTTTGTAATTAAAATAAGTTATATTATTTAATAATATTTTAGTATTTTTATTTTAATAAAACTAATAAAAATATGTATATAATATGATTTGAACCCATCTTGATTTAATTATTAAAACTTAAATTTATAACTCAACTAAAGATTTATTTTAATAATTTTTAATATACACGATTTATTATCTCGCCATGTGTATGTCCATACTTACTATTTATTAAATATTTTACTGAGTTGGTATCATCCTCAATTAGGTCACCAACTCAATTAAGAAATTATAAAATGTCCTTCCGTTATAAAAATAAATTATAGTTTTTAAGGTATTTCAGTCTTTCCATTTTGACAAAATCTTAAATTTATTACTCAACCAATATTTTATTTTGATGTTATTTTATAAACCATTTTAATATGCACGATTTATTATCTCCACTAGTTATATATATTAATAATATTGTTAATTGTGTTGGTATCACAAATCAACTCAATAGTAACTCATAATTGATGAAAAATCATGATAAATAATTATATTACATTTAATATTATTTGTTTGATATTTATATGTTTAAATTTTATTTTATCCATAATTTAATCTATTTTTATTTTAATATCGTATATATTTCATATATTTTAATTAACTTTAAACTACTCATTTTATTATTTATAGGATGTTATTTAAGAATAGTATCTATATTTTAAATCTGCACAAGTGATAAAATTTTTAGTATAAATAATATAATTTATTAAATGTGTGCGAATAAGATAAAAAAAAATCACCCCAAAATCTCTTGGCCCGGAAATTTCTAGGTTTTCCGATTTGATCCTCCGATTTTCTCTCCCGGGGTTTTTCCAATTATAATACTTATATCTGGTTTCACTGGTTCTCCTTCCCTTCTTACTTTCTTTCATTCTCTCTTTACCATTTTCAACCGAGGTCTCCCTTCTGTTGGAATCTGTGGCATTTTTCGCTTTGTTTAAAGGTTCGTTCTTCGCCTTTAATTTCTGGGTTTGTTTTTTTGGGGGTTTAATTGTTTTATGATTGGGTTGAATTTTTTGAATCATGGAAGAATAATAGGATTTTGATCTTGGGTTCTATCTGGTCCCAGAAGAATCCACTAAAAAAAGCAAATAGGATCAATTTTAGTATCTTGATTTTCATTTTCTAAAAAAAACTATTTTCCGTTTTAATTAAATATATCAGATTTTTAATTCCTTCGCTTAATTGGGTCTCACAAAATTTTTATGGATTAGTGAATCAATTTTTTTATAATTATTTCTTTTCGTTCTTGATTTACAGGAAAGCAGTAAAATTGGGTATTTCGTTGATTATCTTTAATTTGTTTTCTCCCTGAAACTTCAATGTACCGAAGATCTAGTTTTAGATAAGATTGTTTACATTGAATAATTGACTTGATGAGAAAGAAGAGGAAAGGAAGTGAAACCAATGTATCTCCGGAGGTAACCAACAATTTTGCACCCACTTGTGACTCTAGATCATCTAACATTAGGTCCCATTATTCCTTAGAAGATTATGCAAGGATCAAAAAAAGGTGCAAAGAAGATGTAGATGCTCATCCTATTGGTTCATGTAAAAGTAGACTAGCTGGTGTTGCGACCGCCCCACCTTGCGGTGCATCTTCTTTGGTTCCTCCGGGAAGAGGTCTTAAGAGGAAGATAGGGTGTATTGAGGTCATTACGCGAACTGGTCGGAAGAAAAAGATTGAGGATGATTATGTTAAAGGTGACCCAATTGGACAGGGGAAATTCGGGTTGGTTTGGTTGTGTAGGTCTAAGACTAGTGGAGTAGAGTTTGCATGTAAAACCTTGCATAAGGGAGAAGAGACAGTTCATAGAGAAGTAGAGATAATGCAGCATTTATCTGGTCATCCGGGGGTTGTGACTTTGCAGGCAGTGTATGAGGAGCCGGATTGCTTTCATCTCGTAATGGAATTGTGCTCTGGAGGTCGTTTGATTGACCAAATGGCAGAGGGTCAGTATTCCGAGCAACGTGCTGCCAATATTTTTAAGGATGTGATGTTAGTCATTAAGTATTGTCATGAGATGGGAGTTGTGCATAGAGATATAAAGCCTGAAAATATTCTCCTCACAACTTCAGGAAAGATAAAGCTGGCAGATTTTGGTCTTGCCATGAGAATCTCCAATGGTGAATATCTTCAACCTACGTTGAAAAATATTACCTTTCCTTTTTATCAAATCTTTTAAATTGTCGCATTAGTTATTATCTCGTAACTCACTATCCAAATACTTGGAGACCTAGAGTTAAGTTTATATGGTCCCACTGTTAATAAATATGGGAACATCATAACTTTGAGATTGTCTTCGAATCCATTGCACACATGCACGAAGGAGTGGTATATTCAACCTACCCTGAAGAATATTACCTTCCCTTTCTATCGAATCTTTTAAATTGTTGCTTTGTTTATTATCTTGCAACTCACTATCCAAATATTCGGAGACCTAGAGTTAAGTTTATATGGTCCCACTGTTTATCAAATATGGAATCATCACAACTTTGTGGTTGTCTTCAAATCCATTGCACACATGCACGAAGGAAGTGGTAGAGACCAAATTAAATTGTTGCGTGAGACAAGGAAGATTTTCTTCCTGTCTGGCCGTTACATATTACCCTTTCTATATCCAAATCTATTTATATTTTTCTCTAAGCTGTGGCTAATGCTTTTAAGTGACAACTTACTATTTACTACAGGTCAGACTTTGTCTGGTTTGGCTGGAAGTCCAGCTTATGTTGCGCCTGAAGTACTGTTGGGAAATTATTCCGAGAAGGTTGATATATGGAGTGCTGGTGTGCTCTTACATGCACTTTTGGTCGGTGTTCTTCCATTTCAAGGAGATTCCTTGAAGGAAGTGTTTGAGGCCATCAAGAATGTAAAGCTGGATTTTCAGTCAGGGAAGTGGGAGTCTGTATCTAAACCCGCGCGGGATTTATTGGCAAGAATGCTGACGAGGGATGTTTCATCAAGAATAACGGCCGATGAAGTACTAAGTAATGCCCTCAACTGTCTCTTTCTAAAATTCGTAGAATAATTAAATAATAAATGCATTTTACTAAGTTTGTCAAACACCCTTGCATCCATCAATGAATCATGTCATTTTGCTAATTATATATTTCGGTCTTCAGCTATGAAATGTAGATGAATTTTATCATGTTATCTTCGTTTCTTTGGATTTATGTGGTCATTTTATATCCCCTTTTTCCTGAACAATCTGTTATTAGTTAGAAATTTATATTCGGACTTGAATAGGGGTTGCTGACACTACAGTTCTTTGAAATAACTTAAATTTTATTGAATCGTGTAATGTCAGGGCATCCATGGATATTGTTCTATACCGAGCACTCATTAAAGACATTATACACTAAATCGAAGTCGAAGAATCCAGTAGAACCGTCAATCCAAAAATTCAATTCTCCCAGATCTGAGTCAAGTGCAACGAGGATAGACAGTGGTTCTCGTAGTCAACGTCCAGAGCTAGTCTTATCGTCAAACAGTTCAAGCTGCAAGTCTGAGGAACTAGATGAAAACGGGGTGGTGGATGTGCTTGCAGTAGCAATTTCCCATGTGAGGATATCGGAACCAAAGAGGAGTCGACTTTGTAGTCCACCTGGACCTATAGAGCAGCAGTGTTCATCTAATTTGACTGCTAACAACCTCTGTAGAGCCTTCTGATCCACAGCTGACACCGCTAACATACATGATTATCTCTCCACTGTATTTTGAGCTGGGGGATTTAGAGAGAATTAACCCACCCTGGTTGCAATTTTCAGTGGCCTAAAATGATGATTATGGATGGAAACATCAATCCTGGTGACAATGTTGTCATCTTTTTCTGGCTTCCAAGCAAATCGTGTTAACTAAATAATTGTACTAGCCTGAGCATTTGTCTATAGAATTGATGTAAATAGTTCCTTTCAAAATCACTTCACGGTTGTACAGTTGCTTGGTAATGGAAATGAAAAGGTTTCCTTCGTTAGTGACGTAAGCTATTTTTGTTATTGAAATGAAATGTTTTTTAAGCTGAATTGGTGGTGAAGTCGGTCAGGTTATTGATTTTATCGGTTAGATTAAAAAATTATTAAAAATTTAAAGTCTCTATTTGGATTTATTGATTTGATCAGTTAGGTTAAAAAAAATTAACTATAAAAATAGTCACTTTTGTTTGCCTTAGATTATATTTTAATTATTTATGTTTGAAATTTTATGTTTTAGTAATTTACGTTATCGTTTTGTTACGAAATGATCACTTTATCGTTAAGTTTCGTTACCTCCTTAATATCAATCTTACGTGGCAGTCCAAATGAGTTCTAAATGCCAACTTGGATATCCAAATGCTGGGATGAAAATAGATTTTTAACAACGGCCCTACGTGGCCGTCCAAATGAGTTTTAAATGTCAACTTAGATATCCAGATGTTGGGATGAAAATAGGTTTTTAATTAAATAAAATTAATTTGGATTGCCACGTAGGACATTTAAGTCGACATTTAAAACCCATTTGGACTGCCATGTAGGACCGCTGTTAGGGAGGTAACGGAGCTTAATGGTAGAGTGACAATTTCGTAATAAAACGATAATTTAAGTGACTAAAAAGTAATATTTCAAACATAAATGATTAAAATATAATAAAATTGACTATTTTTATAGTTTACCCGATTAAAAAATTATTAAAAATTTAAAACCTCTATTTGGATTGATACTTCGTTTAGTTCCCAATTTAGTCTGTTGATCCGGTTTAGTTAAAACAAAATTGTTAAAATGTGTATTAGAAGTTTGATATCGGTAAAAAAAAAATGAAAATTTGTGTATTAAAAGTTGAATTTTTTGCTAAAAAAATAAATTAATCCTTATATATGTACAATAGTATAAGGTAGATGTAGCATGGCCTTAAATAATTATTTATTTATTTTGTAAATTATATTAATTTTTAACAATAAAATAAATAAAATAATCTATATCATAGAAAATTTAATTTTTTAACTCCTTTGATTATGTGGGGACTCAATTTTTTGGATTTAGTTGAAGGCTCTAAGTCTAATATATGAGTATTGGACAAAAGCTTGGGGTTCTTTAGAGGTGTTTATGGGCTGGGCTATTTAGCTTGGCCTGAAGGCCTGCTTGAAATGTGAGAGGGTTTAGGTAAAAATATAGGCTCGATAAATAGGTTTGAACAAAAATTAAGGCCCGTTTAAAAAAATAGACCGGGCCTCGAGTAAGGTATTTTTAGCCCAGGCCCGCCCAGCCCGAATTCACTAAATAACAAAAAAAATCTGCACTTTTTATTTTTATTTTTGAATGTTATTTTCTTATTGTTTTCTCCTATTTTGCTACCATTTTACTATTATCTTACTACTATTTTTTTGTTACTGTTTGGATATTGTATAAAACTTATTTTATTATTAATTTTGTTATTATTTTAAAGGCATTTATTATTTTTTTATTATTTTAGAGACATTTGCTTGTTAAGTTGTATTTATCTTAGTGTTATTTAAATCTACGTATTTTTTAAAATTTATTTCAATTTGTTAAAAATATTTATTTTGATATTTTTAGTATTTTTAATGTATTATATATATTTAAAAATAATATAAAAATTAATATGATCAGGCCAGGTTAAACCCGAATTTTAGTATTTTTATTTAGGTCGGGTTTGGACAAAATTTTAGGCTCGTTTTTTGGACCCAACCCGACCGAAGCTCAATAAATAGGCATGAATTTTTAGTTGAGCCCGGCCCGGGCCATGAACCCCTCTAGGGTTAATTAAAAACAGCTTGGCATAATTTGATTTAAATTAACATTTTCAAGGTCATAAAAATAAAAAATAAAAAATAAAAGAAGAAGAAGATGTTGAATCTTAATAAATAACAATAACTTCAAAATTTATGTTGAAATTTACAAGTTCAGTATAACAGAAGGCAAAAACATTCAAAACAATTAAAAATAGCAGCGTGGATTAAACAAATCATGCATTAGAAACTAGGGATTTATAAACGCAAAACATCTCTTTAGGATGAAAGAACTAGCGTTCTTACCATAGCATTAAACCTAGAAACATTGATGTCTTTGTCAATTATACAGCTGATAAAGTCATGAACAAACAAAGTTATACACAACCAACTTTGCTGAATAAATTTTCAATCCCCGTTCAACAATGTATCCGGCAGTCTTGCGAACTTCATCTCCTGGATACTTTGGACCACATGTAGACAACAAAGAAGCAAAACAGTGCAAAAAGAACCACATGAACAATATGGTTTGACCCATGCTTGATTATACTCTTGTTCAGTTTCCTGATGTTGTTCTTAACCCCTGCTTGAGCTTTAATCATGGTCATTTGCTGTCATAAAGTGAGATTATATGTTCAGGAAGCGGGAAACCAAAAAGAAAGCATTTTTTTCAAATATAAATCACAAAGCACTACGTTATGCGTGCTATCTTCAACCAACAATTATCATTCAAGACAAGAAACTGATAGAAACTATTAGCAGGCATGATAATAGTTTTCTTTTGCATTAAGGCTTAGCAACCATGAACTTGATGACTATCATAACTTCACTTCCTTGTCTACCATAAAATTCAAAGAGATGGAGAAAAATAATAACAGGATGAATCATAGAACAAGGGGGTGCATTATGTTCAACCATAATCAATATTTTCTTAAATAATACAGCATATGAACTGAGAGGATAAAGAAAAGGACATTTCCTCCCATACAAATTCCAAAGGGAAAACTATTCCTTAATAACTCTAGTGACAGATGAAGATTTTATCACCATCTTTTTACACAATAATGCCATGTCAAGTGCAGATAAGCAATGATTATTATTTCCCCTTATTTTTCAGGTTATTTTCCATGACTACAATGGTTCAAAGCATTCAGAATTTTATTGCCCCTCCACTTCACTTTGATATTATAGTAAAACCACAAAAATGTGTTTGATAAACTAAGGTGGTCATTCCTTATTTGCAAGCAACAAAACATCATCGCAATTTTTCATAAGTAAGAAACCATAAAGAGAACAACTGTGAAGAAAGCGTAGATTTAGCAGTAATAATTAATAAATACCAGCTGATCTAAAAAGTCCTTCTGAAATTTTGCTTCTGATCCTATCTCTTGAGCAACCTGTAACAGATTTAAGATTAACACGAATCAGTCAGTTAAAGGTAGAGAATGAATATTTCATCAAAAAATAAAGGGGGTGGAGAATGAATAGGAGGGAAAAGAACCCTTCCCCTCGCCCAAACCCAAAAGGAAAAATAAAAATCAGAAGCTAAACTTAGCTTCAAGTGTCAAGATACAAGTCGATATGGACAAAAATACAAAACAACTCCAACAAGAAAAGGAAAAACATATTCAATGCCATTAGAAGATAAAATCTTAAAAGCCTTGTTTATCTCACTTCAAACTGACCTTTGATATTTATAAACATTGGTTTTAATTTTTAATTTTCAATTTTCAATTTTCTTTTCAAGAATGAATATGCCCAGAGAAACAATGACAACATCATCATGGCATCTTCTGAGAACTCAAAGCTATCCAAATGCATGACAATATTTTATCTAAGCAATAAATTAAACTCAAAATTTAGCTTGAATCCTTAAAAGCCAAACAAATGAAGGCAAAAAAACACACATCAAATTTTCAGCGAAATCCTGTTGAACTTTATCAATTCAATTATATCATTTATGCAATTCATCCAATATAAAAGGGAACATCAAATAAATCATAAAACATGAATTTAGAAAATAAATCAACAAATAGGCGATAAAGGTCTTACGTTTCTCAATTGTTTAACTTGGCTACGGAGACCAGAGATCTCATCGTCCAAATCAGCATGCATCGGATCAATACGCAATTGTATCTCATCGGAGCTAGCCACCGGTCTCGTGCTTAAACCATCTCTATTTCAATATTAACAATAAATCAAAATTACCGCAAAAAAAACGAATGAAAAAGGAAACCTAATAAATTCTTAACTCTCTGGATTCTCTGAATTATAAATGAATCGAATCGAAAGAATTTCAAGAAGAGAAATCAAACCTTGATCGGTAAGGAGCCGCACCGCCGTAGGAGGAACCGCCACCGGTTCGGTTTGAGGTCGACGCCATCGAAACGAACGACCGGAAAGCGAGCCAAAAACGCCTTAAAACAAGGTAACTGAGTCAAATCGGATTGAAAGAAGTACAAATTGACGCGAGAGCTCTCGCCCGATTTTGAAAGGTTTTATTTATAGACTTTAATGTCCCCCAAACACCTTTTTATTTTTTGTTACGACGTTGTTGAGAGAACGATCTACCGTTGGTTTAACAATCGTGCGGCTCTAATTTTTTTAAATTTTAGGTAGATTTTGTAATTTGCCAAACTAGGGTCTAAGGAAAAATAAAATTAAAATTTCGTCCTCTTCATATTTCACAATTGTTCTTTTCCCCTAAAATTTCAAATTATATATGGCAAACTACATAAGATCATCCAACTATTCGTAAATTTTTAGTTAGATCACTTAAATTTAAAAAATTAAAAAATAGTTCTTGAGTTATCAAATTTGTTTTTGAGTCCATATTCGTTAAATCACTAATAGCACGATGATTAGGTCTTTAAATACATGACATGGAATTTTAAGTATACAATAAAATTACATGTAATTTCCACGTCAGTTATTGGAAATAAAATAGAATGAAAATAATTCTTAAAATATTTACAAAAATTAATATTACAAATCAAAATGTTTTAAAATCTAAAGTAAAACTTCATGTTGAAGGTTTAACATCTTGTACTTTTAAAAAGATAAAAATATAAGTTTTATTAAATAGTAATTTAAAAATATTTAATAATGTGCAAAATGAAAAAATAAACTTAATTTTTTTAAATAGTAAAACTCGATTCAATTTGAAAAGATTGAAGAAAATTCAAATATTGAGTTATTTGATTTTTGAGTCAATTCGAATTATTTATCCAAGTTTCAAGTTCGAGTTGAAATAAATTTTACAATTTGAATAACTCGAATAATTCGAATAACATATTGGTATAAATACCCCTTTGGTCTCTGTCAATTTTGAAAACGAGCAAATTTGACCATATCTCAATAAAATTACAAAAATAATTAAAATAATTTTAAATTTTAATATATTTATAAAAATTCTAAAATTTATACTTTTAAAAAATTTCTAAAGAATATATATAGAAAGATAAATCTTTTAAAAATTTCTAAAATAATATTTTTGAGAATAAGTTAATTAATGATTTAACTTTATAATAGTTTTAATTTTTTAAATAATAGTGTTTTTTTCTTATTTTGCTTGAAAAATTTCCAAATATATATGATTTTAAATTTATATGCTCTAACATGGAATTAATTATATTGTAACAATATTTTAATTTGACATGTTTATTTTTTAACTTAACTTGAACAATTTCACTCGATTCAACTCGACTTGAGTTTCATTTCAAGTAACTTGATTTGAAAAAAAATTCAAATTAAGTTAAACTGATAAAATAAGACTCGCCAACTCAATTAATTTGACGTCTTTTCATTCAATTTAACTCAACTCTGTAACACCCCTTAACCCCAAGCCGTCACCGGAATAGGGCTACGAGGCATTACCGGACTTATACACTAACATTTATACAAAATCGAGTCATAAACTTTACATTTCAGATCAATTCTTATCAAATTTCATCTTAAAGTCCTTAATATGGGCCTACGGGGCCCTATATATGTTTTAGAAGTGATTTGAGACTAAACCGGGAACTTTGGAAATTTTTCCTTGAAGAT
The DNA here is from genome assembly GCF_025698485.1 of Gossypium arboreum. Taxonomy (NCBI): domain Eukaryota; kingdom Viridiplantae; phylum Streptophyta; class Magnoliopsida; order Malvales; family Malvaceae; genus Gossypium; species Gossypium arboreum. Next base: position 139,172,214 of record NC_069075.1, read on the forward strand.
AGGGCACATGCCTGTGTGGCTTGAGACACGCCCGTGTGGCCTGGAACATGCCCGTGTGGCCTGCCCATGTGCAGATTCTGACTTTTCCACACAGCCTGGGCACACGCCTATGTGATTTGGCCATGTTAAACAAATTTTTGATTTATATGGCGTGTATAGGATTTGATTTAGAAATATAATTATATGAATAATTAAGTATGTAAACTATGTTGAATGCGATGTTTTGTGAATGGAAAATGAAATATACATGTTTTGGCTTGAAATAATTGATTGGTTGGATTCTATTAGTGTATAATTGTATTTAGGTACAAGAAATGGATAAAAAGGATGTTATTTGATTAAGATATATAAGTAAATGTTTTGGGCATGAATAGGGTGTGTTTAGTATGTGAAAATAGCTTTAAAATGGTCAAAAATTATGTTTTCACACGGCCAAATCACATGGGCGTGTGCCCAGGCCATGTGGAAAAGTCAGTATCTGCACATGGGCAGGCCACACGGACATGTTCCAGGCCACACGGGCGTGTCCCAAGCCACACGGGCATTGTGCCCCTATCTTCAAGGAAAATTTTTCAAAGTTCCCGGCTTAGTCTCAAATCACTTCTAAAACATATATAGGGCCCCGTAGGCCTATATTAAGGACTTTAAGATTAAATTTGATAAGAATTGATCTGAATTGTAAAGCTTATGACTCGGTTTTATATAAATGTTAGTGTATAAGTTCGGTAATGCCTCGTAGCCCATTCCGGAGACGGTTTGGGGTTAGGGGGTGTTATATTTATTGGTATCAGAGCTTCGATTTAGCCGATTCTTGGAATATGTATGATGAGAAAAGTGTTTAAAATTACATGCCATATAAATCTGTGTTAGTGTGATGTGTATGATCCGATCTAATCCTTGTTTTTATTATAGATTATCTTCGATTTGAAAAGATGTCAGATAGACCAGAACAAACTGAGCAAGAATAAGTTAATAGTAGAGTACAAACCTCTGAACAAGGAACAAGTAGTGAAGTTTCAATTTCATTGATGCGAGAACAAGAACCCAAAAATATGATTTATGGATTAATGAATCAGTGGTATAATGAGAATGTGCGAGAAAGAAATCAGACTCAGCAACCTCCTCCCCCTATTTCAACATCGGTAGTACCCCCGGTTGCTCCTTCACCTCTTCCGACAACTGAATCTGGTAAACGTTCTCCATTTGAAAAACTCAGAAAACATGGGGCCGAAGAATTTTCGGGAAAAACAGATGATGACCCCGTCAAAGCTGAGTATTGGCTACAAAGTATAACGAGGTTGTTTAAGCAAATGGCGTGCTCACCAGATGATTATTAGTATGTGATGTGTTATTACTGAAAGAAGAAGCTTATAACTGGTGGGAAACAATAGAAGCTGTGGTACCGGCTGAGAAGATCACTTGGGAATTTTTCCAAAATGAATTTAAGAAGAAATATGTCGGTAGAAGATATCTGGATAAGAAGAAAAGAAAATTTCTCGACTTGCGACAAAGAAACAAGTCAGTGGCTAAATATGAAAGAGAATTTGTTTATCTGAGTAAATAAGCTCGAGATATCGTACCCACTGAGGAAAAAATGTGTATCAGATTCGAAGAAGGGCTTAATGATGAGATTAAAATGATGATAGGGGGCACTGAGATACAGGAATTTGTAGTTTTATTAGATCGTGCTCAGAAACTTGAAGAAGTATATAATAGAAAGATGCAACGAGATAGAAGAAGTAAAGAATCTTTTAAAAGAAGTGCATCTAAGTCATTTTCAGCTTTACCAATGAAGAAATCTAAAAAGGAATTTAGTCGAGCCACTTCAGCACCGGAAAGATCGGGAAAGAGTAGACCAAGACAATCTGATTATAAGGCATCTGACAAACCTGCTATTAGTGTTGGTAGTGTACAAAATACCCAAAGGCCTAAGTGCCAACATTGTGGAAGAAGTCACCCCGGTAAATGTAGAAGTAAGTTAGGAGCTTGTTATAAATGTGGGGCCACGGATCACTTTATTTGTGATTGTCCCCAATTACAAGTAGAAGAAATAGAACAGAAAGAGAAATAAAAAACTCCTCCTCAAAAAGAAAGACGCTCTGGTCAGAGCAGTGCTACAAGGGCTACTCGTTCTGGTATGAAAGATACTGCTAGTCGATCAGAAGTTAGAGCTCCTGCTCGTACTTATGCCATTCGAGCAAGAGAAGAAGTGACAGCTCCGGACGTAATTACTGGTACTTTCTATCTTTATGATGTTCCTGTGTATGCTTTAATAGACCCTGGATCTACTCATTCATATATTTGTACTATGATAGCATCCGAAAAGAATTTATTTGTTGAGCCTACTGTTTATGATGTACAAGTTACAAATCCGTTAGGTCAAAGTGTGGTAGTTAATTTAATATGCCATAACTATCCACTGAAAGTTAAGGGCCGTGATTTTCCCGCTGATTTGATGTTGCTACCCTTTCGGGAATTTGACATTATCTTGGGAATAGACTGGTTAATGAAACATGATACCGTAGTGAATTGTCGAGAAAAACGAATTAGTTTGAAATGTCAGACAGGAGATATTATTTTGGTTGAGTCTGGAAATTTGGATGATACTGTTAGAATGATTTCATCTATTTCTGCTCGAAAATTATTACGTAAAGGAAATGAGACTTATTTAGCCTATATTCTTGATACTCGAAGTCCTGAATCAAAGTTAAAGTAATTATCTATTGTGAATGAATTCATGGATGTATTTCTTGAAGAATTACCAGGTTTACCACCCAATAGAGAGGTTGAGTTTGTGATAGATGTGCTTCTGGGAATAGTTCCCATATCAATGACACCGTATAGAATGGCTCCAGCTGAATTAAAAGAATTGAAGACACAGTTGTAAGAGTTGTTGGACAAAGGGTTTATTAGATCGAGTATATCGCCATGGGGTGCACCTGTTTTATTTGTGAAAAAGAAGGACGGTTCATTGAGGCTGGGTATAGATTACAGACAGTTGAATAAGGTAACGATTAAAAATAAATATCATTTGCCTTGTATTGATGATTTATTTGATCAACTTAAGGATGCCGCGATGTTTTCTAAAATAGTTCTCAGATCTGGGTATTATCAGTTAAAGGTAAAGGAATGTGATGTACCAAAAATAGCTTTTAGAACTCGGTATAGTCACTATGAGTTTTTAGTTATGCCATTTGGTTTGACGAATGCTCCTGCTACTTTTATGGATTTAATGAATCGAATTTTTCAATCCTACCTGGATAGATTTGTGGTTGTGTTTATTGACGATATACTAATCTATTCAATGACAGAATCTGAGCATGCTCAGCACTTAAGAATTGTGCTGCAGATTTTGAGGGAAAAATAGTTATATGCAAAATTCAACAAATGTGAATTTTGGCTTCATGAAGTGGGATTCTTGGGTCACATTATGTCGGCTGATGGTGTACGAGTAGATCCGAACAAGGTGTCAGCAGTGATTAACTGGAAAACTCCAAAGAATGTTACGGAAGTGCGAAGTTTTTTTGGGTTAGCTGGTTACTACTGTTGATTTGTGAATGATTTTTCAATGATTGCTTTACTGATGACCCGGTTACTACAGAAGAATGTTGGATTTGTATAGTATGAAGAATGCCAACGAAGTTTTGATCAATTAAAGAAAAGGTTGACAAAGGCCCCAGTGTTGACTCAGCCTGAATCAGGTGTGCCGTATGTAGTATATAGTGATGCATCTCTGAATGGTTTAGGTTGTGTATTGATGCAGTCAAGAAAAGTTGTAGCATATGCTTCTCAGCAGTTAAAACCACAAGAGAGAAACTACCCTAAACATGATCTTAAGCTAGCTGCTGTAGTATTTGCTCTAAAAATTTGGAGACACTACCTATATGGGAAGAAATGTTATGTGTATACTGACCATAAAAGTTTGAAATATTTAATGTCGCAGAAAGAGCTAAACTTGAGACAGAGGCGATGGTTAGAGCTATTGAAAGATTACGATCTTGTCATTGATTATCATCCGGGTAAGGCAAATGTAGTGGCAGGTGCACTTAGTCGGAAATCGTCATTATTTGCTCTTCGGGCGTTAAATGCTCATTTGTCTGTTAATGAAAATGGTTCTATGTTAGCCGAATTAAATGCAAAACCAGTATTCTTTCAACGAATTCGAGAGTTGCAAGATGAAGATCTGAAGTTGGTGCTAAAACGACAAATAGTTCAAGACAACATGAACTTAGAGTACTCTATTGATAATGGTGGTATGTTATACTATCACAATAGAATTTGTGTTTCGAATAATCCAGAATTAAAGAATGATATCTTATCAGAGGCTCATAGTAGCATGTACTCGATTCATCTGAGCAGTACGAAGATGTATTGTGATTTGAAGAAAATGTATTGGTGGCCAGGTATGAAGCGAGAAATTTGTGAATTTGTAGTGAAATGCTTGATTTGTCAACAGGTAAAGCAGACCATTAAGTACTCACGGGTTTGTTACAACTTGTAATGATTCCAAAATGGAAATGGGAACATGTGACTATGGATTTTGTATCTGGATTGCCCATGACTTCGAAGAAGAAAGATTCAATTTGGGTGATAGTAGACAGATTAACTAAGTCAGCGCATTTTATTCTGGTCAGAACGGATTTTTCGCTTGAAAATTTAGTGGAATTATATGTGTCAGAAATTGTGAGATTACATGGGGTGCCGACGTCAATTATTTCAGATCAAGATCCGAGGTTTGCTTCGAGATTTTGGAGTAAACTACAGGAAGCTTTAGGTACCAAATTAAAATTTAGTACAGCTTTTCATGCTCAGACTGATGGGCAATCAGAACGAGTGATTCAAATTTTGAAAGATATGTTGAGGTGTTGTATACTCGAGTTCAGTGGTAGCTGGGAAATGTATTTACCTTTAGCTGAATTTGCTTATAATAATATTTATCAAGCTAGTATCAAAATGGTACCATTTGAAGCTCGGTATGGAAGAAAATGTAAAACTCCGTTGTATTGGTCAGAATTAAGTGAATCGAAATTAGTGGGAGTGGATTTAATTCGGGAAACTGAATAAAAAGTTTGGATTATTCGAAAAAGTTTGAAAGCTGCTTCTGATCGTCAGAAGTCCTATGCGGATTTGAAAAGAAGAGATATAGAGTTCAATATGGGTGATCGTGTGTTCTTGAAAGTTTCTTCATGGAAGAAAATTCTACGGTTTGGTAGAAAAGGAAAGCTTAGTCCACGATTTATCGGGCCGTATGAGATCACTGAGAGGATTGGTCCAGTAGCTTATAGATTGGCCTTGCCTCTAGAACTTGAGAAAATTCATAATGTATTTCATGTATCTATATTGAGATGGTATAGATCAGACCCTTCACATGTGATTCCTCATACTGAGATAGAGCCACAATCAGATATGACTTATTCGAAGGAACCAGTGAAAATATTAGCTCGGGAAGTTAAAGAGCTACGGAATAAACGAGTACCATTAGTAAAAGTGTTATAGCATCAACATGGATTAGAGGAGGCAACTTGGGAGACGGAAGAATCTATGAGATCACAGTATCCGCATTTGTTTTCAGGTACGAAATTTCGAGGACGAAATTTCCTAAGGGGGGAGTGTTGTAACGACCCAAATTTCAGTGATATCGGAATAGTGATTTGAGATCACTAAATCCGACATGTGAGTTTAGATATTAGTAAGTAAAAGTTAAGTGTGGTTTTAGAAATAATTTCGAATTAGTGAAATTATGAATTAAAAGAAATTTGTAGATTAAATAAGATAAAAACAAGGTATTGAGACTTCGAATTCATAAAATGAGCCATAAATACTTTTATAAATATTTATGAAGTGTTAGTAAGTTAGTATTAAAGTTTTGTTAAGAAATTTTAAGGTTTCGGTAGTGAATTGGGCAAAAATGACTAAATTGAATTAAGTGCAAAATTGTGAAATATGATTAAATAGCTCTGGTAATTATTAAAGGAAGACTAAATAGGTAATTAAACACCTATGGGCTGAACGGCAGGTGTGTGCTGGAAAATAAAAATCAAGTGTGAACAAGGGGCAAAATTGGAATTGGGTAATTATTAAATTGTAAGACATGATATATTAGGTAAAAATCTAGATTTTTCTTCAATTTTCTTCATCTTCTCCAGCAAAAACACCATTTAAGGGTTATTTTAAGCTGGTCTCTCATATTTCTATTACATGTAAGCTCAATTCTTGATTATTTCTTGTGATTTTTGTGATTTTGAGACTTTTGCAACTAGGTCCTAATATCTAATTCATTAGTTTTTGCTTTTATGAATATTTTAGAAAGTTACCATGAGTAAGTGCTGAAATTTTATGATGATTTGTCATGGAATTAAGGTTTTAATTTTATTATATGATGATTTTATGAAGAGATTTGCATAGAAATTTATTTTAGGACCTAATTGTGAACGTTGTTGGAATTAGAGTTTTGTGTTGAATCTTAGAATGTCAAAGGCTGTGAAATAGTTTATATGGTTTGGATAAAATGATATTTGAAAGCAATGAGTTTAATTTATGAATGAATTGAGCAACGACTAAATTGTAAAAATTGAAAAGTTTGGGGTAATTGTGTAATTTTCAAAATTAAGGGAATAAATTGTGAAATAGAATGAAATTGAAATAGATGCTAATGAAGGAATGATTTTATAATTATAGATCAAGAAAATGAAGTGAATCGTGGAAAGGAGAAAATTCAAGAATAGTCTCTGAATTTCTACGACTTTCGCAAATTAGCCCAGGTAAGTTTATATGGCAAAGTTCAATATTTGATATGAAAATCTTATGACTGTTAAAGTATTTTATTGTAGATGAATATTATCAAATTGTATTAACTAATGAATAACGTGTAACTAAAAGAACAAATTAGTTGGAACAATGGTTTGAGTGCTTTCATTTTATAACCATAATGAGTTGACGGAAAAGATGTGATATGTGCTTCTGTATAAGACCATAGCTAGGCTATGGCATCGGTACAATGTGATTCATACTCTCGTATAAGACCATAGCTGAGTTATGACATCGGTGTGATGTGAAAATGAGATTCCGTATAAGACCATATCTAGGATATGGCTTCGGTATGATATGTGATCCGTATAAGACCATGGCAGGGCTATGGCTTCGGTATGTGATGTGTGATAATGAGAAAGTCCATAGTTTACTATGGCAATGGATAATGAAGCACTCAACTCTATTATTGTTCCCTAATTTGATAATGGAAATAAAAAGAAATGGGCCCAAAAGAATTAAGTTCGTGAAGTGCATCATGAAAATCATTCAAATGAATTTATTAATGAAGTTGTGATTTGCAGGATGAAATAGTTTAACTAATACATATATAATTGTGTACAGTGTTCGGTAAGATTTGTGTTATTATGCCTATGAGCTTGCTAAGCTTCTATAAGCTTACTTGTGTATGTGATTTGTTTTGTAGATTGACTTATATACATACAAAGGATCGGATCTACACCAAGGGTCACACTATCCAGATTTACTCCGGTAGATTTTTGTTAAACAAATTTTTAATTTATATGGCATGTAAAGGATTTGATTTAGAAATATAATTATATGAATAATTAAGTATGTAAACTATGTTGAATGTAATGTTTTGTGAATGGAAAATGAAATATACATGTTTTGGCTTGAAATAATTGATTGGTTGGATTCTATTAGTGTATAATTGTATTTAGGTACAAGAAATGGATAAAAAGAATGTTATTTGATTAAGATATATAAGTAAATGTTTTGGGCATGAATAGGATGTGTTTAATATGTGAAAATAGCTTTAAAATGGTCAAAAATTATGTTTTCACACGGCCAAATCACATGGGCGTGTGCCCAGGCCATGTGGAAAAGTCAGAATCTGCACATGGGTAGGCCACACGGGCATGTTCCAGGCCATACGGGCATGTCCCAAGCCACACGGGCATGTCCTAAGCCACACGGGCATGTGCCCCTATCTTCAAAGAAATTTTTCGAAAGTTCCCGGTTTAGTCTCAAATCACTTTTAAAACATATACAGGGCCCCGTAGGCCCATATTAAGGACTTTAAGATAAAATTTGATAAGAATTGATCTGAAGTGTAAAGTTTATGACTCGATTTGGTATAAATGTTAGTGTATAAGTCCGGTAATGCCTCGTAGGGGGTGTTACAAACTCAATCGAGCACTCACCCCTATTGAATATACAAGATAGCCAAATAGCAAATCGCGAAATTTGGGCACTTGTCCAATCAACCCGAGCAAAGTAAAAGCTTATAAATATATATGGAACTCACTTATGCTACTTTAGCAGTCCTATTCAAAAGTGTTTTTGGATCAAAAAGCACTTTTGAGTATAAGCTAAAATTTTAACCTATGAACTCTTCTATTGTGGAATTTATTTTAATCAATTATCCTAACTAAGCTCTTCCTAATTATATATCATTATGAAAGCCACTTAATAAGTGTTTGTCCAATGACATTGTCATAAACGTGTTATGTTCATAGGATATCCTTCATCTCTTTGGAATAAATTCGTTCACCTAATATGGGATTGTTTCGTATTATGATTTATTCATGAAAAGTGAATTACTATCAAATAGTAATAAAGTCATTTATCACAATGAAAAACAACACATGATTACATTTACTTTTCATTTATCATATAATGTCGATGAGAAGATATCATTTACCCTTTAGTTGAGCTATGAACTCCACTATTGTGAAATGATACTACATATTATAAAGTCGTATATCTAATGCACCAATTTTCGGTTTCTTATTTATTTGAACTCATGCTTTTAATTACACCAAAATATATAAGTTGCACATACATAATACATCATCCACTCATGATTAAAGTATGACACACTATGAACGTCACAAATAAATAGATTTATAAATGGATTTAGGATCTATTCTACTAGGGTCATGTCTGATGTACTACCAGTCTAGTTAGCCACATCTATGTATTTATCTCTTGGGAGTCATTCGCTCTGATGCTTAAGACAAAGCATCTTCCCAATTGGGTTTAATAGACGACATATTTGTCTTTCAATCAATTTTCTCATTTTAGATTAAACTAAGGGCATGATTAGGTTATCTACTAATACAAGTTGTCTTTCCATATTACAATTCGACCACATAATATCGCTCAATATTAGTTAAATATTAGATAACCAGTGAACTAATATTTGCTTACATTTTGCTTTGCGTGCCAAAACCTTTGAGGATTATGTATAAGAGATATTAATGTAATCAATAGATATTTATTGAACCAGTTTGTTTGAAAAATACAAGTGTACAAAGATAAATATGCTATACTTAAGGCATTAGATCTAACACATATATCATACGGGTTACAAAGTATTAATTCATTTATATTAAACTACATTACGACACACCCATAATGGGGATAAAAATTAAATTATGTAACAAATATATTTATAAAATTTGATATAAAAATAAACGAGGTTTTAGTTGAACTGGTAAATGTGAAGATATGAAAACAATAGTATTTTAAATTCAAATCCTATTCTATAGCAAAAAAAAAAAATCAAATTCTATTGTATGTGTGCATTTTTTAATTTCTATATTAAATATATAAAAGACAAAACATGATCTAAAAAATAAATACAATTTACTTTATAAAAAATGAAAATTTAGTCATTACCTAATTGAGTTGGTGTATGGTTGACTCTTAACACCAACTCAATTAAGAAACAATATTGAAATAAATGATTTTGACAATACTAATTTAATTTTTAAACATATTATTTTTAAACATTACAATTATTTAAGTGTATTTTAAAGAAGGGTAAACTATACCATTAGTTACTAAATTATAGGAAACTTTTGTTTTGGTCAGTTAACTAATTTTTTGGTCACTAAAACTTTTGAATAGTTTAGTGACTTAAATGAAAACTTTTGAATGGTTCAATGACCAAATTGTAACTTTTTTTAGTTAAATGACCAAAACTAAAACTTACATATAATTTAGTGACTAATGATGTAGTTTACCATTTGAAGAAATGTTTTAATATATTTTAGTTATGCAAACTAGTTTTTATAAATGGTTAATATATTATTTGATATTTGAGTTTGGCTTCAATGTTTGATTTGATATATAGTTTTTCTCTCTCTCCCAATTTGGTACTTGAATTTGGCCTCAATATTCAAATTGGCATGTGAACTTTTTCAATTGGATAGTTCAAAAATTTTGTGTCTCGATTTAGTACCTAAATTTGGTTTTAATGTTTAATTTGGTACTTACTTTTTTGTCCCAATTAGGTACCTATGTTTTTTTTATTAGAGCATGCGTGTGAAATATATTTCATTAGGCCACATGAAAACATTTGGTCTGGGTACCAAATTAAACTTTAAAGCCAAATTCAAATATCAAATTGTAAAAAAAATAAAAATCCCAAGTACCAAATTGAATATTGAAGCCAAACTAAGGTATCAAACTGAAAAAAAAAACTCAGGTACCAAATTCAACATTGAAACCAAATATAGGTACTAGATTGTATATTAACCCATATATAATCATCATTTGCAGATTTAAAACTAGTAAAACAACAATTCTCAATCCATTTATAAAAGCCAAATCATATGCCTATTTCCCTCGCTTCTTCTCAATAGAAACTTTCATATTCTTTTCCTCTGTAAATCCTTCTTACTACCACTTTAACCAAGTGAAGCAAAGATTCTTTTAATTATCTGGGTTTTTGGGGGGGTAAAATTTCGAGCCCTGCAACCCGACCGTTTTGTTTGAAATCCGGTGAAGTGAGTGGACCATCGAATGGAGTCATCGGTGCAAAATCCGGCTTCTATTTCGTACCTAACACAGCGAGAAGCTGCTGAGGTTGATGAGACTCTTATGGGGCCTCTTGGCTTTAGCGTGGATCAGTTAATGGTTCGTTAACATTTTTAAAACTCAATTCGTTTTTCCTGTTCTTTTTTGTTTTAAAGTTTGAATGGTTTCAGTTTATGTGAATTTTCAGGAATTGGCTGGTTTAAGCGTAGCTACATCGATTGCTGAGGTAATGGCTATTACCTTTCGTTTTTCATTTTGTTTGTTGAATTTTAAAATTTTTTCTATTTGCCATATACTAATGTAAACACGCAGAATTTCGATGCGTCTAAGTTTGTCTAAGATTGCATTAGAAGTTTGCAATAAAGGGTTCTGCTTCTTTTTTGTTTATATTAAGTTGGTTGCTCTACCTTGTCTTGCTATTTGCTACCGTCAGTGTCCACTTACTACTACTGTCAAGTATATATTGTTTTGTTGACAATTCTATTGGAGATCATAAAAGATGATACATAGTTTCTTGGTGTGCAAATGGAGCTTTTATTGTTCCAGGTTTATCAACCGAGTGAGTATAATTGTGTTCTTGCTATTTGTGGTCCGGGAAACAATGGAGGTGACGGGCTGGTTGCTGCTCATCATTTGTATCACTTTGGGTATAAGCCCTTTGCGTGTTATACTAAGCGAACTCCCAAACCCCTTTATTCTGGCCTTGTTACTCAGGTATGGCACAAGGGATGTTGTAATAATATAAACTGTATGGTTTGAGTTGTTACGTAAATCTGCTTGTTTTGCAGCTGGAATCTCTGTCAGTCTCTTTTCTCTGCCTGCGGACCTGTCAGAGGACTTTGACATTCTAGTAGATGCTATATTTGGCTTTTCATTTCATGGTAAATACTTAATACTCCTTTTTTTTCTCAATTCTTTCAACTTCTAGTTTATGTTTTTACTCATGTTGCTGCAATAATATTGTGATTACCATCTCTTTATAAGCAAATAAAATGATGCTGCTATGATTCTCTAATTCTTCATCAGTATTGTCTTCTTATAGTTCAAAATTTATATTTTTTTTTATCACTGCTACAAGAACTCTTTTCTTTTTCTTTTTCTTTATGCTAAAGTGTTTTGTACATATTTCAAAATTTTTAATAAGCAAACTTATGCAATAGTCCATACCTATGTGCGCTCTGGAATTATTGCTTATTTTCACTGGTCTGATTAGATCACTTCATTAAATCACTTATTGCTCGGTTGGGTTTAGCGACCCATTTTCATACATTGGAATATAAGCTTAACCAATATGAACCTGCTTTATATTTGACTCGTTTAAGTGCTTGAAGTTTGAAAATGTATTCCTCTGGATAAAGGAGTTCAGTTAATGCAACATTATGGGTGCTAATCCTTTTCATCAACCTCTGCCATTTTTCTTTTGGTTTAAACCCGTAACAACGTTATGGGGCTTGGGATGGTAGCTGTTAGCTGCTTTTTTTGGAGTTTATTTGCTTATTTTAGTACTTATTTATGCTTTGGATGTTTATTGGTTGATCTTTTGTCGTTTTGTTTTACCATCTTCCTGTCTGCTGCAGCTCATCAGCAATGGTATTGCTAAAAGAGGTGGATAAAGATGGTTTTGTCTGGTTAGTGTTCCTTTACTATCATGGAACTGTGTGCTTTTAACAGCAGTTTTCTGTAGTTTTTATTTACATATATGTTTTTTGGTGATATTTTTATGTTTTTACTTTAAGCAGGTATACCAATTATGAAAGTCGAAAGGCACGTGAGTTATCTGAAAACCCTCATGCATCACTTCTTTTTCTACTGGGATGGGCTTCACCAGCAGGTAGGACATTGGATTCTGGCTTGTGATTATTCATTTTGAACATTGAATGACTTTTGTTGATGTGAAAATTATCTTTTGAAGAAAGTAAAGATTATTCTTCTAAAAAACATGGTTCATATTTGAATATGAGTAACTTCTGCATGCTAGGATTGAAATTATTGAAGTTTACCTATTTCAGATACCGATTATCTATCATTTCCTTTTCTTCACTTGATTTTTTTGTGGGAAACATGTCATGGTGGACTTTAGGATTTAGTGCGGTTCATGCCAACTGTTGAAATCCTTTATGTATGTTTGTACTTTATTTTTAATATGAAACTTCTTTTTTGTAAATATATGTTGTGGACACTGCAGCATTTTAGTAGAAGTTGATTTTGGTATGTCTTAGGACTCTTTAGAAAAAAAGGAATTGTTTTTTGTAGCACTTAATTTAGTTTGATATGACATTACTTAATTACTGTAATAAGTAATCTCTATTTGAAGAGACGATGAACAGAACAAAGGCAAACAAAACTTTACCAAACCCCTAAAAGAGATCTAGGTTTCTCTAATGAGTCCTAGGTTTCTCTAATGAGTCCTAAGGTTTCAGACTACGCTTGACAAGTGTGAATTGTTAATCAAAATAGATCATTCCAGAAATCAGAATAAATGAAAGGCGATTGATCTCAACTTCCCTACCAATCACCCTATGGCTTGATCTTTTCTTAACAATTTAGTATAAGAGCCTAGACTGCGCACCTCTCCCACCAGCTGCTGGAGGAGGCACGGTGCTACTGCTGTCGGGTGGGTGGTTTTGCCATTCAAAGGAGCTGCTCCCAGGTCATGAAATTAGACTTCCCTATTTTTGATGGGTCAGAAGACCGCTTGTGGACAATGTGAGTTTGGCAGCCTTCAATGTGCTGGGTGAAGTGTAACTTTGGTATTTTCAACTTAATCTAATTGGTTAGAATTCCAAGATTATTGCTCACTTTGTTTTGATCCTTTGGTAAGCAGCAACCCCTTAGGAGATTTGGTCAACCTGAAAAAAATGAGTTCAGTGCTAAGGCAAGCATGTCAGACTGAAACAAATGGGTTCAATCGAAAATACCAATGGTAGTTCCAGGAATGATTGGCAAGGGCAAGAATGTCAGAGCAGATCTGCACATTAGTTTGTTCACTGCTGGGTTAACCGATTGTGTTTGACTTGATGTTGAGCTCCACAGCACTCCTGATTTGGTTCATTCTAATTGTCTAAATTCATCTGCCTTTTTTGTAAAAAATTCATCAAGGGCAGAAATGGCTGAGAGAAGGGCAAAGGGTGAAGGGCTTCGGTTATAGTTGTGATGAATCAATATTGTTAGGCATCAATGTGAGAAGCTCTTTTGGCTGGAATTAGCGCATTAAAATACTTCAAAACCAGAAACTGAAGTGAGACTAACTGGGCTTGATTTATATCATCAAGTCTATCCTGACTTTGAGCTTGAGAAGCTTTTTCTCCAGAAGCTGAGTGTTGTTGTGGACGCAGCAGCATATCGAGTAGTAGTTTTTGGTATGTGGTAGGACTCTTAGAATTATAGTTGTTTTTTAGGACTTCATTTAGTTTGATACAACTTTCCTTAACCATTGTAATAAGCTATCTCTATTTAAAGAGACAATGAATAAAACAAAGGCAAGCAGAATTTTTACTGCTAAAAGAGATTTAGGCCTCTCTAATGACTCCTAAGGTTTCAAGCTCCCTTTGATGCGTCTGAAGTCTTAATCAAAATAGGTCATTCTGGAAATCGAAATAAAGGGAAGGAAATTGATTTCTACTTTCCTGTCAATTGTTTTGGGACACAATCCTATTCACATATTCTTAACACTATGGATGTATTATCCACATTTGCAACCAGCTGCCTTTTGCTATTGACCATTTTTGGTTCTAAAGTAGGAGTATAAACAAATGTAAAGTGGGACTAAAACAAGGGAGTAAGCTTTTCTTGCTGAGTTGTCTTAGTCTATTACTAACATTGAATTCTGGCTACTGTTTTGGGTTGTCATAGTTGACATGGAGAGGATGCTGATTTTAGATAAAATGTTTCTGTACTTGTGCACGGAGACCTTCCTATTTCTGCCAATATGTGTATGTGTCAATGTGTGTCCGTAAGAGAAAGAGTCCGAATGATGGATTGCGAGATAGATGATAGCAGCTTCGTACTTATGCATAGGTGCCTTCCTGAGGGAGTAAATTTAATGAGCAATCTGAAATCCTGCTGGTACTCAGGTGCGTCTTGTAATTTTGTATGTTATCCATAAGCTTACTAATAACTGCTTTAATGAATAAAGAAATGTTGCAGATGTATGTTGAAATTTGTGTTGGACCATTAGGCATATATCTTGAATTATTCAATACAAAATTGAAGTTTGCTGTAATGTGGAACAGAATCGGACTAAATAGTGCAAACTTATAATTTGTTCATTGGTTTCCATTATGAATATCTAAGGGCTATAATGAACTGTGATTTCCAGGTAAGAGTGGAAGGATTGGTGCAGAACGTTCCTGATGAGGAATCAAAGCCATACTTCCACAGTCGTCCTCGAGGAAGTCAAACTGGAGCTATACTTAGCTAGCAGGTCTGTGACTTTATATTCTGTTAATATGTTCTGGAAACATGAATAATAGGTCTAAATCTTTTCTTCCCTTGTTAATGTCCATTAGAAGTAAAAATGATAGGTTTGAGAAAAGTAAAGATCAATTTCTTGCTTCAGAGTACTGTAGTTCATGGACGGCTTGTACTGCACCAACAATACAAAGATCTAGAAGAAAAATAGTCTGATGGGTAAGTTGACTCGTGTTCAGTGTTTGACCCAGATAATTTTGTTTGTATCAACATTTTCTATACTCTGTGTTGCATTTAGCTGTTTTTTGTTGGCTTAATATCCATTTATCTATTTTCTTCAATCAGGTTCTAGAACCTGCATCTAATGTGGTCATCAGGGTCATCGTCATAAATGACTAGCTATATCAAAAGCTTGAGACTCAAATGCAACGGTAATCAGAACAAAAAAATCCTCATGTTTTTCCTTGTTGCAGGAGTTTGATTCCAAAGCCTAAACACTGGAGAGGATACAGACTTCGACCTGAGCGTTTTGAGTTTTGGCAAGGATAGCCGTCCCGTTTGCACAACAGGTTGCTTACTATAATAACTAGGCTGTAAAATATGAATGAAAGAGGATTTTGTCCAAAATCTATCCCAAGTTCAAACCCACATATATAAAGGTTTGAGCTTGGATAATATGGACCCTTTTTAAGGATCTATATTTGGATAAATGCTATTTCCATGTGGGCTGATAATTGAGTCAACTCCATGTTAGCTTAAGCTGACAATGCTTTAAATATTTTTCAAGAAGTTAAATCGCCTTGAGCAGTACTTCATGCAAGACCAAGCCACCCAAAGCTCTTCCCTACCCAATTTGTTTTATTTATAAAAAAAAAAAGAAAAAAGGAAACCATCCCGCTTCTCAGAAAATGCAGATTTTGTACATTAAAAAGTGGATTTTCACTAGAGTTACATCTCACTTCAAAATTTCTTCCTTCCTGATAGATGCCTGGTTTACCTTGGAGATAGAGGACATGATTCCTCGACCAGGAGCAGAATTTAAAATTGTGGTTAAAGTTCAAATGAAGGCTAGTCCAATTGGTAATGTGTGTAATATTTGGTAGGTTGGAATATTCCCCAGAAAAAATCAATGGAAAACAAGTTTGGAGATTCGTTTGGCCCTGAGTAGTACATTCTGCTTCTTCATTGTGAAGTCCACCACTGCGGTATTGTTCTATCAATTTCTGCACAAACCATGTAAGGATGTACTTCATTGGTGGCATTCGCAGGGACTAGATTTTAAACCATAAAAATTTAACAGCATCAAGTTATAAATACAGAAATGTTAATCTGGAGTTCGGTCGGGGGTTAAAAAGACGCAAGTGCATGGCATGAACAAGATTTCTTACATGTAATCTTGACTGAGACACATACATATTTCAGAAGATGTGAAAAGAAAAAAGAAGAAAAAGATGGCAAATTTCCCTTACGTTTACTACTGTTCTTACCTATATTGTTTTACTCATTGTATGAAAGCTTAATTTGCTTGCGAATAAATGTGTGACACTGTTATTTTAGCCCCTATTAGTGCCATTCATTTCATTGCCCTTGCTAAATTGCATTTTTTGTAAAAAAACTTGCCCTTTTGCTCATAATTTGTTTAGCATATTTACAAGTAGGCCATCAATATCATTCTATGAACATATCATCTCACAGTTTATCGGTACAAGTACCGTGAAAGCTCTTGTATTAGGAGTTAAATTGTATTTTGTTTCTATTTAAAAATGGACAAATTAGTTTTTATACATTTGATTAAAGAGCAAATTGATTCTTTTGTTAAAAATTTTATTTATTTCTACTGTTAAAAATTAGTCGTTGTACGTTAGAATAAGTTACATGTGGCATGCCACATGTAATTATATGAGTATTCTATCACCTATGCCAGTTTTTAATAGTAGAAATAGATGAAATTTTTTAGCAGAAAATACTAGTTTGCTCTTTTATTTATTGTATAAAGATTAATTTACTATTTTTTGAGTAAATAGAGTAAAATTCAGTCTCACTCCTAATATAGAGACTTCTATAATACTTTTACCAAAATTTATCATATCTATATGTCTTAAGCAATAAAATCATGTTGGGGAGCACTATATAATAAATATTTTTTGCTTTACCTCTCTTAACCATTGCATTGGACAACAGATTCTCTTAATTTTCATGTGCATGACATCATATATTTTCTAGATGCTTATTTGTAAAAAATTTGGCCAGGAACCATGTTCACTGGCTATGGGGGTTCAACACAACCACTCTTTTACTGGCTTTTTGGAGCAGGTTGCGTGCAACGGACAACAAGGACTCGAAATGGCTCAATGCTCTAAACACCACGATAAGTTTTTGGCGACGGTTATGATGGTAAGTCACTTTATTAGTGGATATTTCCTTTCTTATATTCCAATTTTCATGATTAGGACTTCAAAGTGTTTACCGTTGATAACCATCAAAAGAAATACCCTTTGTTTTGTAATCATGGTGGTTTGACACTGCCCCTGAATTGGAGCGTCTTGGTTTTCATTTTTCTTATTTGTCCATAACAAAGTCTGCATCATTGGATTTTGGTCAATTTCTATAGAAGGTTCTTATACTATGCATTTTTTTGTAGATTTAGCCCTTCTAATGTAATCGGATTATTTTTAGTCTTTACTTTTAGGAACAAGTATTTTCAGTCTGGAGACCAGCCTTTTCATTTAACGAGGGTTATTCTCTTTTAAACATGTGATGAGTACATACCTTGGCATTTTTTAATACAGTTGGATAACTTTTTTTTTTCACATTTAAAAATGAAAAGACAAGAAGTAGGAAAAATATTTATAGATATATTAAAACTTCTCATTACATTGGTATTACGAGTCAATTAAATAACAATTTATCTTTTATATATAAAGTAAATATGTTAATATGTTATTTTATCTTTTATATTTTCATTTAAGGTTTAAAAAACTCAATCATAATGAGATTTAAATCTAAATTTTAAATATTTAATTTTATCATTTCAACTAAAAATTATTTATTTTTCTATATAAAATATGTTTATTATTAATTTATTTTACGTTGTGTGTCATAATCTAGTAATATTTATTAAATTGTATAAAATATCTCTCATATATCACCATATTTAAAAAAAATCATGTTAAATTATTTCATGGCTTAACAAAAGAAGTTGTCTCAAGACTGACAATACATATTTTAATAAATTATAATATAGGGATCAAATCCATAAAAAACTCATAGTATAGTTACTTTCTACACAATTTGACCTGAGTTTTCTTTTATATTATATTTTGGTATCCTTAGGGGGGGGGGGAGGAAAAAAGAATAGAAAAGAAAAAGAGTTAGGCAGACTTTACAGGGACTAAACCCCATCTTTACTTTATTTCATTCAAATTTGATCTGATGTGTAAGCTTTGTCCAAAAGCTTGGAGATTTCTTTCATGGATGGTTCTTGATTTATTAAATTCTTTGTTGTTAAGTTGAAGGAGGGCAATGCCAATTCTGACCAAATGGGGCTCCACCATGAAAAAACTTAAAATAAGTGTCTTAGATTCCTTTTTCAAGGTTCTTTTGACCAGCTTCAGATGATATCTGACACTACTTTTTTTGAAAGGCCAATTTGATGGTAAGGGGTGAGAGACTACCCCACTTTCTTTTTTATTTCTTTTCTCAGATTAGTGACATGTTTCAAGTCTCTCTCAGCTTTTAGTGAAATTAAAAAGAAAAAGGAGCCCCTTGTTCTATTTCTCACACACATTAGCCATAGACCCTATTTACCCTATTTTGGAGGTGAGAATTGAAGTAGGTGAGTTCATGAATTTGCGTTTGAATTTCATAGATTTTGGTGGGTAAAAAGTAATAATGAGTTTATTATATTAGAAGGTAGGTTATATCATATTATATTATATTTAAAAATAGATAAATTAGTTATTATATATTAAATTAAAAAGTAAATTAATTTTTTGTTAAAATTTTTAATTATTTTACTGTTAAAAATTAGTTATTATAAATTGGCATAAGGTATATGTAGCATGTCACATGTTATTGTTTGGTGTCAACATACGCCGTTTTTAATAATACAAAAATAGATGAAATTTTAACTGAAAAACTAATTTACTTTTGAATTTAATGTATAATGATTAGTTTGTCATTTTAGTAGAGAGAATAAAATGTTATCCAACTCCTAATAAAGAAGTCTCCATGTTATTTTTATCTATTTTGATGCTTTAAGAAAATCTTTAGAAAATTTCTTTGAGAGTTGGAGATTAAATTTAGGGTGAAAAGTAAATTAATCATTTTATTATAAATTGAGTAATTTCATCCTTGTATTTAAGTAAAATCAACACGATAACTAAATTGTTGATTTTTATGAGTTTTTAATAGTTTATAGACCATTTTTTGAAAAAAAAAAAACTTTAAGGTCCAATATGAGAATTAAGGTATAATTTAAGGTCAATTTCCCAATAAAGCCAATAAATAGTAATAAAGATTGCCTCAACTATCCCAATTTGCTCCAACTAAATTAGTAGTCACGTTACGCTCCAACTAAATTAGTAGTCAAGTCAAGTTAGACTTCTAAAGGAGAGACAAAGCTTACCTAATATTGTTATCTCTATTTACAGAATTTGAACTTAAGATCTTACTTAAATGGTATCGAACACTTTCTCAATCAATTTAAGAGTCGTTAGTTGATGTAAAGTAATTTGTTCGTAAAAAATTAATGCGTTTTATTCTTTTATCATTTATTCACACATTTATATGCATATGTAGAGAATTAAATCTATGTTTGTGAAATGTATTTGTGAGATAAAATTGTGGAACTTTTGAATGGAAGAGGAAAAAATTTTACAAAATAGGTGTAGATGTTCATAAATGATATTATAGCAATCCTCAATCAAACATAATGAAAGAATTACCTCTAAAGCTAGTGATAAATATAATTGCTATCTATTTCTTTTCTTTACTTAGTGTGAATATTCTCTTGGTATCATTAACGAATGATATATTTTTTTCAAACTAAATAAGTAATCTAATAATGAAATTTAAAGTAAAAGGAAAATAATATAAAATTAATGCTTTTAAAATTTTGCTGATTGGGTCTTAGTTCGATTGATATGGATATTATTGTCAATACAGGAGGACGTGAGTTCAAGTGCGTTGAGTGTATTATCCTCCAATTTATGGGTTGGAGAGGAGTTATAGATAATTCTAGGCATTATGTTAAAAAGAGAAAATATGACCAAAACTTATAATAAGATTATTTAAAATTTAATTTAAATATAAAATAGAATAAGATCATTTAGAAAAATTAGATTTAAAATTTTATCAAAACGTGAGAGTATTTCAAAATAAAATTTCATATGCATATTATTGAGAGAATGTATTATCATTAATGAAGATAATTTAAAATATAAATAAATTTAAATTAAACTTGAAATAACCTTAAAAATCTCAAATTATCTAGATTTCAACGAATAAAAATAAGGTTACTTGGCGAAGATGGCTATTGAAGATTTAAACATGATTTGCACTTTTACATAGCCTTCAACGAGTGTTCGAGCATTATTATTAGATGATCATCAACTAAGATGAACTCCCATATGAATTATGTTGATGTAATTAATTTCTGTCACTTTTATTTCTAAAAAACACCTTAAATTATCTTAAAACAAGAAAGCGATATCATAAATTATTTTAATGTTATAATCTTTATTAAAAATATTATCTCACTTGTCATTCATGCATTTGCTATTATTGTGAAATTTCTTAATTATTTAATAATATTTTTATATAAATTTTCATTAACATAACACATGGTTAAAAGCTACTTATGTAAAGTATTGTAAAGACAGAGAGTCTATGCTCATAGCCATAGGCTGCTAGCTTTTCTGGGAGGATATGTTATATGGCAAATAATTTTTTTTAAAAGAGAAAAATCTTTTGTGTACAAATTTTTAATCATCAAAACTGAAGATATTTAAATGGAATTTAAAATTGGTAAAATTGTATCTCTTTGTCCTTTTAATTTCGATATTGAATAAATTAATTTTTTTAAAAATAATGTAATCTCTTTTAAAATAAGTAATTAAGAATAATTAATCAGAACGTTAATGTTTTCACTAATCGTACATAATTTGTATTAATTTAATGATAAATTTAGCCCTTAAAGTTTACACATTCTTTCAAGTTGGTCATAATTTAACAAATTTAGCATATAATATTTACACATTCTGTCAATTTAGTTTTAATTCAACAAATTTGTCTATAACATTTACACATAAAGGGCTAAATTTATCGACATACCAATCAAAATTATATATAATTGATAAAAATATTAACGATATAATTAATTCTCTTTAATTATTTAATTTTAAAATTAATAGAGATTAAATTATTTTAATTTTTAAAGAAACCAATTTCCTCAATATTAAAATTGGAAGGTGTTTAATATTTTACTTCATTGTTAGTGCAATATATTTTATATAAAATTGAAGAAAGACCAAGCATTGTTATTTGTAGTTGTAATAGTGAAAATGTAAGATAGCATGTGGCAGGCAAGGCAGCCATAGCCAAAAGTGGGAGGGTAATGTACTTTTTTGAAAATAAATAATAAAATCAAAGGCCATCCAATTAAAATTAAGTCTCTTTTTCAAATGATAAGATATGTTTGAGTAGGAGAAATAGGTCCATCAAAAGGGGCAGTTCCGAAGTGAATCCAATGGCATAATCCTCACCTAATGTATGGTCCTTTTCACTGTTTTTTTCTTTTTCTTTTAATTTTTATTTTCCTTGGAGATTGACAAGGATGGTTTGCTGAAATAAGCAAAGATTTAAAAATAAAAATCAAAGGGCATAAACTGTAAAGAGATGATGACAAGAGGAAAATAAAAGCAGGGGCTACCATGCAGTTTACATCAATGGCATCCCCCTTCAATCCAGGAGAGTATGGATAATAAGCTGACCCAATTTCACATGACTTGCATTTCTTATCTTTATGTAGTATCATGAAGATTTTTATACTAGAATTTCGATTATATTTTACATTTAATAAAAAAATGAATAAGTCATCTTTATACATTAGATTAAAAAAAATTGATTATTTCATCACACTCTAAATTTTAACAGTAAAAATAGATAAAATTTTAACAGAAATGAATTGTTTGTTTTTTTATCTAACGTATAGAGTTTAATTTTTGTGAGAAATATCTATTGCCTCCTTGTATAGTGAGCCTCCACAGTACTTTTACCGTGCTCAAAACTATTAAAATCTAATTTAATATTCTAAACATGATTATAATAGGTAAAAGTACCATAAAGCCCCTACACTAGAAATTAGATTGCATTTTACACCTCTACTAAAAAATTAAACAAATTAATCATTATACGTTAGATCAAAAAGTAAACAAATTCCATTAAAAGTTTCATCCATTTCTACCGTTAAAAGCTTGTCCTTACACATTAACATGAGATATATATGACACATCACATGTCACTATCAGATTGTTTCATCAGCCAAGCTAGTTTTAGCAATATAAATGAATAAAGTTTTAAACATAAAAGACTGGTTCGTTCTTTGATTTAACGTACTATAATTAATTTATCTATTTTTTTAATAAAAAAAGTAAAATATAATCTAACTTCTAGTATAATGACAATAAAATTTTACTAATTATAATATAATATGAATATACTAATTTTATAATACCTAGTAAAAAGAAACCTTAGCCATGTATGGAAGAGCTTGGAAGAAAAATAATGGGGGTTTTGGTCCACAAGTCTAGTCCTACAAATGGATAGAAAGAAAGAAGGGCCAAGCCTTTGCTTCCCATCACTTACTCAATTACACAGTGAGATGAGTCAGATCCCACTTTGATGATAAACTTAGCTTTTACCATCCTGCCAAACACAACAACAAACAAAGGCCTGATAGATTTTCCATCCTAATTATGAGAGAGAGTCACCATTTTCTTGTGGACTTGGCTTTACTTTATAACACACACAGGGGGTGTGACAAATCATCAAATCATTGGTCCCACCTTCCATATAAGAGATTAATATATATATCTGCATTGCGAAGTCAGAGCACATAACAAGAGTCTAATTCAACCACTGCCTAAAGCTCCAACATCAAATTATATATATATATATATATATATATATATATATATATTCAAAAATAAATAAATTAATCTATATAATTTATCAAAAAACAAATTAATGTTTTTATCAAAATTAATATCTATTTTTGTTGTTAAAACTTATCCAAATACATATAATAAATCACGTGTCATAATTTAGTTATTCCCAACCTCGCCAAATTTTAACAAATTTACCCATTTTTTTAATAGGAGTAATATATAATCTGGCTCTTAATATGAATACTCTACTTTTACCAACCTCGAAACAGCTGAAAACTCCATTAAAATTTCATCAACTCAAAGCTACTAAGGACATGAGAAAATTTGTAAGGCAGGACCATCCAACATCCAACATGCACCATCCAACACCCCCACCCTTTTTTAAGATTTGGGGTTGTAGTGGATACAGATGGGAATCTCACATGGTGGAGATGCCCTGCAATGTGTACTTGATATATACTACACTTTCCATACATCACTAAATGGAACTTCCTGTCAATTTGATCATTTCCACATTGAATATTAAACGGAAAAAAGAACAGTGTCTTGGTGAAGTTTTTATGGTCCATGCATATTTGGCTTTATTACCCCTTTCTCTCACATTTTGGCTAACAAGAACAATAATAAGATTCAACAGTCAGGCGCTAACCACAACACATTTGAAAATAACAAACATGGAGGCATTAGAAAAATGTGAAAGAGAGTAAGAGATGTCCAAGTATGGGGCTCTCCCATAAAACTACTACATCTTAAAACTACAAATGAGAGCGGATAAATGCCTCTACAGCCTATCGATGCTTTGCTGAAAGCACAGAAAAATAGATCCACCCACATCCTCAGATTCTTGAACCTTCAAAGGACAAGGCAACACATGTTTGCCCCTCCATTCAAAAACCTCCGTTCCCTGGCTAACTTAGACTAATGACAAAATGAATATGAAATAAGAAAAAAAAAAAAAAAAGATAAGTAAAAATTTAAATGCGTACCGCTGGAACAACATCCATGGTTCAATAACTTACAAAGAGATCCCTTTTCTGCACTTGTCCCCCTTTATCAAAGGTAAGCTCTCGTCTCTCACAGGGACTAGCTTTGAATTCCAATGTATCAGCCCAAGCTTGAAGCAGATGTTATTTACTCAACTTTGCTTGGCTGCAAATGTTGGGATCTTCACATGGGTTATACTTAAAAGATGCACACCATGACTGTATCAAAATTCCCAAGGGGATAGTTTTAACTTGCATGGTATTCGGTTCCACTATGAGAATAAATGAAATAGCTTTCTGCACCACATTTTTGCCTACAAGATGGTAACGAATTTTGGAGCATCATTTCTTGGCCCTTCAAGAGATCTATACATGTATAATGTTTGAACACAGTCATCCACCTCTTCTTCATCAGCAGATCTAATCACTTCAACCACTAGGCGAGGCATAGCACGAGCAATCTGTTGGCAACCTTGGTGAGTTAGTCTACATGAAGACATCCAAAGAAACCTCATGTTGTAGTAGTGATGCAAACCAGAACAAAGAGCAGCATCTCCAAATGGACTATCTCTAATTTCGAGCTTTTGCAATTGTGGACAGCCCTCGAGTACATATTTAAGCGCCATGTCACTATCTCCAGCAAAAGCCACTGATAATGTGCGTACCAGTTTCCCATATCGTCCAATATAGTCAAAAGCTTTATCTGTCAGTAAACCAGAAACAGCAAGACGAGTGAGCTTCTTACAGTTCATAACAATGGCTCCAAAACCATCATCCATAGGTTCCCCCGTCACATGATCAGGCCTGTGGCGACCCATTATGCATAGCCGGAAAACAACTAAATCTGGACAGTTTCTGGACATTGCTATTACAGCTGCATTAGTCATCCTCTGGCAGAAATAAAGAATAGATTGCAATTTCCGACAACCCTCAGAAATAGCTTGGAAGCCTACTTCAGAAACAGGACCATCACTATCCTCACGAGCATCAACAGGGAAAACCCGAAGCTCACGCAATTCCTTACATGTTGCAGCCACTGCTTGAAGTCCTTCATCGCATATTGAATCAAGGACCTGCATATCAAAAGCAAGGTAAGCTTTAAAGAACTAATTTCTTCACAAAGCCTTGTACAGAACAAAATATGAAACACATACCCAGAAAACCTGAAGCTTGTGGCAGTTGCTTATAATTGGCTTAAGCTGTTCGGCAGTAATGTTGGCGTAGCTGAAATTCAAAGATGTTAGATTCGCACAAATAGGGTAAATTGCAGGCAGATAATCCGGAATTATTTCCCTGAACCCAGAGAGACAAACTAAGGATTTGCAGGCAGCAAATGCGGTTACATAATCTGGTTCTTGATCACCTTGCCCTGCAACCTCTGATGGGCTAAAGGACCCTGTCCCAAGATGCGTGAGCTGCGGAGCTTGAACCAAAAGACGGTATAACTGCCCAATTGAAACATATCGATTTAGCCTAAGCTTCTTAAGTGAAGGAGACCTTGCCACCAACCTTTCTAATGCCTCAAAATTTATAGGGCATTCTACACAATCAAATATCAATGACTCGAGATGTGATTCACCCTCAGGAAAACACGATATCCAATCCGTCTCATCATCAGAAACCTCGGATTCAATCAGATCAAGCACCTTAAGCTGTCTGCAATTATAGAAATACATCAATCAAGTATCCATACAATTTTAACCTCAAAAAAAAAATTCATTGTTGCTTACAACATTTTTTCCCATCATCCAAACAATACCAGATCAAGATATAAACATAACAGATCTACAAACCCAAAGCATTAGATCAAACAAAATTTTCAGTAGAAATGCATAACATCTCTTTGCCTAATAGCCAATAAACCATAGATTAGTACTCTAAACATCTTAAACAGATCCAATCAACTCATTAATTATATACGCATAGCATTATAATCATCAAAAAGGAAGAAAAACAAGAACAATACCTGCACTTGCTAACAAAAATGGCGAGGCCACTAGTTCCAAACCCATCACAGCAAACAAGAACAAGCTCCTTAAACCCTAAAAACGATTCAGCCAAAGTTGCTAGATCATCATCCGTCACGGACATACGCTTTAGATAAACTTTCTCCAACCAAGGGCAAGCCTTAGCAAAAGCCAGGACCCAAGGATTGAAATGGGCACCCCAATCGGGTGGCATAAGGTTAAAATCCGCGAACCTGGGCCTTCCTTTCAGATGAAGAGCTCTCACTCTAGTGAACCGAGCGGTAGCCCTAGCCGGCGAAACCGCATAGCAGTTCCCAATGAACAGCTCGGATCGGGTAAGCGCCTCAACCCGATACCACGACTTACACACCAATGAGGCAGAGTTCCGGTCCCGCCTCGACGTAAGGAAGTGAAGCACGTTTTCCAACACGTTCTCCAGAACCTGATCCGGGTACAGTGACTGAAACTCGGTATGACCCGAAACCGACCCGGTGACGATACAAGTCCGTGCCTTGTTGGAAGTGAAATCAAGATCTGACGGCGGAGATTGCTGCCTTTCGTCATCATCAGACATTTGCTCCGCCATCTAAAAAAAACCCAAAGTGGAATAATACAAAAAAAAAAAGTGATCTTCTTCCCCTATAGAATGGATTGTTGGTTTCAATCGAATTAGCAACAGAGCATTGAAAAATAAATAAAAAGTTCAATCTTTTAAAGCAAGAGAGAGAGGAAAAAGGAAGGAAAGGAGAGTAAACATAAAATAAAGGGAGTGGAGAGTGAGAGTGGGGTTTGTTTCTCTTCTTAAATCTTAATATGACTGTGAGAGAGCATTGGGATTCTCCATGTTTTTAGCCTTTGCCTCTTCAACTCTTCTCTTTCATCTGTAAATATCCTATCCCTCCACACTTCTCCTCCATTATTTGGGGTGTGTTTTTTTCCCTTTTCTTTTTTACAAGCTTTTGTCTTTTTATTCTTTATTTTTCTTCAAAAAGAAAATGTAAATAAAATAGCTACTACTATGTTGTCTATGTATGTATATAGTATATACTGTTTTCTACTTTCTTCTTCCCTTTGTTGACTGGTTTTGACATTTATTTGGGTTTTCCTAGTTGAGTTTTACTATTAGTTTTTTTGAGTAAGTTGTACCTAAGGTCACTAAACTATTAATAAATTTATAGTTTAGTCACTTAACTTCTAAAAGTTACAAAATAGTCACTGAACTATTCAAAAAAATTTATTTAAGTCACTGGGTTATTAATTTTTTTTTAAGCCCAGGTTAGCAAGCTCCAAACAATGATTCGATGATTAGAATAATGGATCAATTGCCATTGATGAGTAAAGGAACATACATTATATTCAAGTTGATCTAACAAACAGTGTCTAAAATTGAATAAAAAAGTTGTTTAAATTTGGATTTGCAAATTCATTACATTAAAAGTTTGGTTCATAAAAAAAAAAACTGAACTGTAGAAGAGAAGGGAAATGAGAACTTGGTACAGGTGGTGCAAACAAAGAAACCCATACAATAATAATTTTAACAACCCAGAGGCTTAAATGAAGACTTTGGAATAATTCAATGACTATTTTGTAACTTTTTGAAGTTGAGTGACTAAAACGTAAATTTACTAAAAATTTAGTGACTTTGGATATAGTTTATTTCTTTTTTTGTGTTATATGAAAATAGTGGCTTTAATTTCAGTCCTTTAATTTTTGAATTAATCAATTATAGTTTTTTTTAATTTTGAAATTTCAAAGATCGACTCAAATAATATCAATTAAATTCATTAGGTTAAATTTTACTTTTAGTTGTGTATTTTTTATATCATTCATGTCCCTTTTACGGTTCATATTTGTTATTTTTAAAGTTGAACATACATTATCTGCTTTAAAATGTATTGTGTTTTATCATTACACCCAACACTTGTTGGTATTAGTAACATATTATGATAAGTAATGTATTTGTCGTATATTCTCCAATTTAATCATTTTTAGTTTTTCTATTTTCTATTTTTAAAATTTTAATCCTAACTCAAGTATTAATTGTTAATTTTATTAATTAAAATAATATAAATTTTTTATTTAGTATTACATTAAAATAGTTAACTAGCATTACGCTTGTGTTTTACAAAATCTAGCTATGCTGTTGCGCTGAATGCTTGTGTGAATCAGGAGTCTTACATAGTACAGGGACCTTGGCAGAGGCTTTGGAACTTGCCTCTTCTGCCCAAAGTAAAGGACTTTGCTTGGAGGTGTGGGCGCGGTATCGTTCCATGTAAGGCAGCTTTGGTGGCGAAAGGGTGTGACCTTGATCCTCAGTGCAATCGGTGTGGGTCGACTGAGACAATGGATCATGTTCTACTTTGTCCGAAGGCGGCTGAGGTATGGACTGTAGCGGGGTACGCCTTTAATTTTTCAACCTGTTATGATATGTTCCTGTTTGCACTTTCGCAATTAGCCAGCCTGAAACAGTAATGACATATCAGCGGCGGCCATTGTCCATTTTTCTGAAGCGTACTTGTATGATTGGGAGGAGGAACAATCTTTGTTTGGACGAAATGTCGATGGTTCCATGAGATGCAACTAGCTCCTTTTTGCGTGGCTTCTCGAGGTCGTTTGCCACGTGATTGGACCCGCAAGTCGGTGAGGCTATGTCTGTTCGAGAGGCCTTGTCCTGGATCAAGCATTGTGGCTTCACTAGTATCATCATTGAGTCGAATTGTTTAGAGGTAATCTTTGCCCTCCAATGTGGAAAATCTTATGCTTCTGAGTACGGTTTGATTCGAGGGGTTGTTTAAAATTGAGAGCTGAATTTCAACAGCTATCCTTTTAGTGGACTAATGGCTTGCTAATAAGGCAGCCCATCATTTAGCTAAGACAACTTTATATTATTCAGATCGTTATATTTATTACATTGTTCAGTTGTATATCAAACGCTTTAGTTAATAATGTTTTTTTGAGTTCTTCCAATGTAAGCGAGAGATTTTGGAATGGATGTTCGAGGAGAGTTTGTTGTCTTAAAGTGTAAAACTATCCCTTTTCTCATGAGTATACTTTTGACTTTGTTAATGAAGTGATTTTATGATAAAAAATTAATCTTTTTCTTATTAGTATTAATTTAACTCGTGACACTAACTAATTAGAAACTTTATAAGTGTATATAATATACATAGAAAATAAAAGAGGACATTGATTTGAATGTACTAAAGTGCATTATTCTTCTATTTATAGTTTAAGAAAGAACTATGAGTAGTTCTAGACATTTCTTAAAAAAATAGATATTATCAGAACTTATAATGAGATTATTTAAAAAAATAACACACAAGTTACTATGTACTGAAAGAAATTTACAAATTTTAAAATGAAAGGAAAATGATTAGATTATGAATTAATAAAACAGTGATTATTCTGTACACATATCAGAAAAATGAAGGACCTAGTTTAAATTAATCCCTCGTAATTGAGGTCTCTTAACTCTATGCCTTTTCAACACCAAAATAAAAAGCACACCGTCCAATCGTGAAGCAGTAAACAGTTGTCAGTTAGCGAAGCTTCAAGGGGGACTACTGGAGGAAAAGGCTGACAGAGCCTACGTGGCATTGTTATTTCTTTTCTACTCCACGCTCTCCTCATACGCGTGCTCCTCACTTATAGACAACTCGCTTTCCGCAGTCTTTTCCATTTTTCCCTTTCCCCTTGACCTTGTTGTGTAGCTTACCGAACGAAGAAATTTATTACTTTTCGTATTGACCAATTATTTTCATTATTTTTTATTAATATTTTAATAAATTTATTATTGAATTAACAGCAGAATTTTACTCGATATATAATTTTGAATTAATTTGATTTATTTTCATTTGATCGAAATTACTTCTTCAGATAAATATATTTTAATATTTTAATATTTTCTAATATCAACAATTTAAATAAAATTAATTTAACGGCACACCCATTATACATATAAAAATATAAAATAAATTTTAATTAATAATGAAAAACTAAATGCAACAAGAGAGAATTTTAATAAAAAAGTTATGAAAATATGTTTGTAGTGATTGAAGTAATGGAAGTGATTTTTTTTCATTAATTTATTTTCCTCATACCAAATTAATCAGAGATATATTAGTGTAGATTTTAATTAGGCATAATGAGTTATTTTATTTTTAAATTTTATTAAAAAATATCAGTCTTCAATTTAATTTTTCGTGTTTTTTAACTCTTAAATTTATATTGTTTATCAAATCACTAAAAATTAGATATAAAAGTTAATGTTTGTTAATTTTATTGATGTGGCAATTGTCGCGTGTATAATTACATCAGCAATTAATTATTTTTAAATTTTAAAATTAAAAATATGAAAAATATTTTAAACCTAAACTCTAGAAAATATTTTAATTTTTAAAAAGTAATTAATTGTTAATGTGGCAAACGTGACAATCCACGTTTATGCCATGTCAAAAATGTTAACAAATGTTAACTTTTTTATTTTTTGTAATTTAACAAATAATGCAAGATAAATAATAAAAAATTAAATAATTAATTAAAATAAAATTTTTAAATTAGAGGCCCAAAAATCATAATATCTTCTAATTATTCAGACATATATAATTTAAAAAGTGGTAATTGAATTAAAAACTATATAAACAAAATAACTCTATTTTCTTAACATTTTGGTGTTTGCCAAGGTTAGCATCATTTGTCCTTTTAAGACTTTGGGTCTAATCTTTTCCACATTGCCTTTTTTTTTTTTTTACTTGTTAGGTAATATTTTAATCATTATCAAACTTTTTCAAAATCCTTTTATTTAAGAAAAATTATTTGATATATTATTAGTAGTGTTTTTAAATTTTACAAATAAGTTCAGGGATTAATAAGTGTTTTAAAAATACGTAAAATATATTTTTTAAAACACATAACAATTTTTAAAATTACTTGCGGAATAAAAAAATACACTAACCATATACCAAATACTAACCTTAATTTATTACTTCTTAGATAAATCACTAAAAGGAAAAGATGGTTCAACTATAAGTTAATACTAAAATATTTGAATCAATTTAATTTTTGAATAAATATTTATATTTTATTGTATCTAAATAGTATATATCTTTACACTTAGTATTTTTTTTTTTTTGTTGAAAGAAAATTGAAAGAAATCAATTACATGAAACAACCATTGTCTTTATCCTTCTTTAACAAATTAATAACCTCCTTGAGAGCTTCATTGAAGACATGAAGATTGGACTTCCAGTTTAAACCGAATTTGGTGAGATGGTCTACCACTAAATTTTGAGCTCGTGGAATATATCTGACTCTCCACTTTCCTTCAGCCTTCATGATACATTGGGTCTTTCAGAGGATAGTAATCTTTACACTTAGTATTTAAATGCACTCTTAGTTCAAATAGTTCGTTTTTGTTATTTTCTGATCGAATTAGTGTCTAATGAATTCGTGACATAAATTTAATAAAAAACTTAATTGTATTATAGATGAAAAGTACATTCATAAAGTATCAAATAATTAGTTAAATCTAAACTAACAAATTTGAGTTAAACCCACATAGGATAAAAGTAAATGTTAATTATATTAGATATTTATTTTTATACAAAATTAAAAAACATATTTATGTAAAAATTAATTTCATTTAAAATAAAAAATATTGGGTAATAAATTAAAAAGTAAAATTTTGTTTCAAAGCAATAGATAGTAAATAATAAGTTTGGAGGTTTCCTTATTTTGGCCTTAATTTTGACATCTTAAATTTACTATAAATGTTGCAACATTCTACTTTGTTTCTTTCTTTCTTTTTAACATTTCACACTTTTACTCTAATTATTAATTTATTATTTATCATATCCAATGAAGAAAACAAATTGTGATTAAATTTTTACCATTTATGCCAACATCCTCTAATCTAGTGATAAAGAGAATCGATGTTATAGTTTATGAGTTTGTATTCGATCCCTAACGACACTACTATTGTTTTAATTATAAAAATTTTAAAAAAAAATTTAAGCATTTATTTTTAAATAAGTACCATTTATGAAATGATAAACCCTTTCGTTGAATTTATTAGACAAATTGCTTCTGTTAGAGTTTGTGTAACTCGAATCCCGTCACTTGTTGAAGAAACAATCTTCGACTTCTATCCCCATTAAGCACAAAACTGGACTAGGGTTGCAACTGTCCGCCCCTGCGGTATAGTCTATACCGCATAAGTTGAGTCCATATAGAACTACACTTCTACTAATTGACTTTGATTAGAACAATATTTTTCAACCATTGAATAGATATAGTCGAAACTCCTTTTGTATTATTCGGTTTTCAACATTAGTGAATTTCTTCTGCTCTTCCTATGATTTTTTTTACTGAAAGGGTTTCCATGTAAAATCTGTGTGTTCTTATTTTTCTTTTCTTAGTGCTTTGCAGTCGTTCTACTGTCATTATCGATATTTATTATAACAATTTCTGTAACATGGATAATTTGTTTAAGTCATGCAATGTTTATAGAAATTTTTTTTGCATAGTGTCAAATTTAGCCTTTAACATTTTTTTATCAATTTAATCATTATTCTTTTTTTTTAATTAAATTTGGCCTGCAACCTTTAAAAAGAGTCAAATTTAACCATTAATATTTTAAAAAAGAGTCAAAATAATTTTTTTTAACGAAAATACTAACTAAACCGCTAATTTTGTAATCACTCCAGCCTACATGACAATTCACTTCTACTCCATATATTTTTTTAATTTATGAACTTTTTATATATAATTTTGATTTTGATTTTTATAATTTTTGAATTAATTATTAATGTGACATATAAGACAAATAATGTTAAGTTAACATGATATGCACATAAACTGCCATGTAAATTGTCACACCAACAATGTTAAAATTTATATTTTAGCCATCATTTTTGTTAAAAAACGATTTGACTATTTTTTAAAAGCTACATAAAATATGAACCTCGAGAAATAAATTTATCATTGTACTTTTTTTTTTTCCTTCCTACAAGTGGAGGTGAATTAAGTTGTTCACGTCTCAACATTGGATTTAATATGAATCAATACTTTAAATTAGAGCTGATCATGGTTGGCGGCCTGCCCGCCAAGGCCCGCTTTAAAAATGGGAGGGTTTGGGTAAAAATATAGGCCTGAAAAATGGGCTTGGGCAAAAAAACGAGGGCCTCGGGTAAGAGTTTTTTGGCCCAGGCCCGCCCGGCCCAATTATATATTAATATATATTTTTATTTTATTTTTAATTATTTTAAATTTTAATATAACTATTTTTATTATATTGTTAATTTGTGTATTGTTTTAAGAATTGTTTTAGTATTATTTTTATTTGTTTTAATATTTATTTTATGTTTTAAATATATTTGATTTATTATATTTTTAAATTTTTTTATTTAATGAAATAAGAAAAAAAAATTAATATGGGCGGGCAGGGC
The DNA here is from genome assembly GCF_025698485.1 of Gossypium arboreum. Lineage (NCBI taxonomy): Eukaryota > Viridiplantae > Streptophyta > Magnoliopsida > Malvales > Malvaceae > Gossypium > Gossypium arboreum. Next base: position 139,206,002 of record NC_069075.1, read on the forward strand.
TCGGGCTTAGTAATTTTATTTCGGGCCGGAGTTGGGCAAAATTTTAGGCCCATATTTCGGGCCGGGTAGGGCCCAGGCCTAGTATACGGGCCTAACATTTTATTTGGGCCCGGCCCGGCCCGGCCCATGATCACCTCTACTTTAAATCAACGAAATTGTTTTCCCACAAAAACATGTGATGTGTGATTCAGCAACAGTTTCTTTGTGTTTACTTTTCAATATAAAGATTCCACTCAAGCCTGTCACCTAAGTAGAGGCGAATTTAGGGGATTAGAAGGTACCCGACCCTTTAAAATAAAAAATTACTATTTTAGCCCTTTAAATTTTTTTAAATTTTAAGTTAATAAAAGTAAAATTATACTTTCGCCCTCTAAAATTTTAAAAATTTGATTTAATCCTTTAAAAATTATAAAGATATATTATAAAAATAAAAAATTCATTTGGCCTCCTTAAAAAATTTTTCTGACTTCGCCCCTATACCTAAGCTTCCAGCAAAAGTAGACAATAATTTTATGATTGTTTTAAATTTTCTAAATTGTTTACTTTTAAAATTTTAAATAGGATGAGGACCAAATTAAAAATATATATATAAATATTAAAAGTTAAATTTATTATTACATTAATTTAAAATGACACTTTCACTCCTGTGCTAATGATGTAATGAATGAATCACAAAAAAAAAATCATAATAACAACAATAATGTGGTTGACGAACATAATTTTTATTTATTTTTATAATTGGATAACTAATAGTTGAGTAACCAACTATATGAGTAAATTTTCAAAAAGAAATTAGAACTCAACTAAAAGATATATTTGGTAATGTACTTTTTTTTTTTTTAGCAATCTGATTATAGGTTTTGATCATTTTTCAGAACCTCTTCTCAACCCATAAATAGAAAGGTAATGCGATTCAACGCACACGAACTCATGTCCTCCTACATTGATAATAATGCACATTTTTTTCCTTACGAAGTACAATTGTCAAATATTCTATTAAAGTTGTGATGGAAATCTATAGATTAAAGAAAATAAACGTATATTTCTTTTTCTTTATGCAATGTTTGTTTTTATTCATAATTCTTCTTAGTCCTTAAATCATTAAAAAAAATATGTTTAAGCATGCTCAAACCCACTTCAACTTTTGATTGCTACAATAACAACCGTCTCAATTAAGCTAAGGCTCAATCAACAATAAGCAATTGTATTTAGAACATGACCAATAGATTGAATCGATTAGACTGAAAACTGATTGAATATTGATTCAGAATAAGAGGTTAGACCAATTAACCTGCAAATCGAAAAAACAGTACTGAAAATAGTTGAATCATTTTTTTCTATTTTTTAATTATTTATATTTAACAAAATAATAATTTATGAATATAGCTTATTATTTTAATAAAGTATTTAATATTACAATTTTTTGAATAATAAATTTTAAAATTTAAATAATATTCTTAATATATTATTGAAAATATTAATATTAATTTTAATAATAAATATATATTAAAATTATAAATACATCACTATTGAATGCCTTATAGTATAATATATGATTATTTTAATTATATAAATATAAGTATTCATTTAAATCATTCTGACATTCATTTATCCCTTCCAAGTCTAAAGCAATAATATTCACTCTCATGTATGTAATTTGAGAATTATTTATTATTAAGTTTATACGATATTACTTATTATAAAATATTATGTTATATAATTTATCAAACAACGGAAAATATTTTACACAAAATCATCTTGACATTAAAAAGTAAAACTTTTCCGGAAAATCAATCTATTTTTAAAAATCATTTTTCAAAACTATTTTCAATGAAACAAGCACAACCTTATTTTATTTCATTTATTATCATATAATTTTCTAACATTTTATGATATTTCTATATTTTAATTATCCAATAACTTTACAACAAATCAAAACCTTTTCAAAAAGTACTAAAAAGTTTTTAATGATTTTTAATAATATTATCAGCTTACCATACAATAATTCACAAAATAGAAGGACAATTATATTATTTCACATTCATATCTTTTTATGGATTTATTTATTTTATTTAATTATAAATGTCTCGTAAATTTATAGTTATAAAATTACGCATACAATTTTTATTTGATGTTCAATATTATACATAAATTTTAATTTTGTGCAATTTTATTCATAAAATATTAATTTAATTCAATATTCACAAACCACTAATACCATTATCAATATAATATTATTTTATGTATACGTATTGCACTCACAAATAATAATATTTATTTAATATAAAAATAATCTATATATTTATTTCTTTAAATGTATGCGATTGAATAAAAATTAAAATTTCATATGTGAATTTAAACCACATCAATGTTTCATATATATAATTGCATTAAATCACAATTCACATATCAAATTATACATTAAACTAAAATTTCAGAATCATACTTATCCCTAAATTTATTTATTTATTTCACATAAAATTAATTCTAAAATATATAAAGAAACAGCATTAAATGATTTTCAATATTCCCAAACACTTATGCTTTAAGATTGTAAAACCAATGAATGTTTCATGGAAAAATTTCGAAATTTATGGTTATCTATGATATTTAAACTTCACTTTTAGATCTCCAAAATTTATTATATTAACTCTAATTAGATTAGAGTCTATTTGAATGAACGATGCGTTTACTATAAATTAGATATTATAATAATATTATAGCATGAAACAAAAAAAAATAAACGCATCGTACTAAAAATAAATACCCATGTAAAAGGGTTCTAATTGATTTTTTACTCTAAATTATTATATTTAGTTTTATTTATTTAAAAAAAAATTATGTGTTTCTTTTTTGGATGATTGCAACAATGACTATTGTGGGTAGATTTTTTTTTCCCTAATGTCAGAAAATATCTTAATCATCAATGTGGAAAGTGACAAAACAAATGAAAAAGAGAGAGAGAAAAAATATTGGTGGATTTTCATGGCTTTTTTAAATTTGAGGAATCTTTTCCTTCATTTTCTTGCCAACCAAACAATTCCACCATAATAAGCGAAGGTACCAAAGCCGGTGGCACCTTCCAATGCATAAAGACAAATATATAAAAATAATTTTATACCCATTTGTAATTTTTATAAGATTAATATTTTAATAATTTAATTGTTAAATTTTTCAATATATTTGTACTTGTTTTATGCATGTAAATTTTTAAATAGATTCAATATCTCTATTATATCGATATAAAATATTATCAATATTTTAAATTTTTACATAAAATAAATAGTTAGGAAATTTTAATTTATGCCAAACTTGATATGAATGGAGCGTGAAATATGACGGTTAAATTGTTAAAATATTAATTGTATAAAAATTAGGAAATTATGTAAAATTATTTAAGTTTTATATTGGTATAAATAAATCTCTCCCATATATAGTAAAGATATTGTTAGAGATTGTGTAACCCGAATCCCGTCACTTGTTGAAAAAATAAATACAATGAAAAATAAGGGAATTATTCTTCTATTTGATTTTAATTAGAACAATGTTTATCAACACTTAAATAAATGTAGTCAAAACTTCTCTTATATTATTCATTTTTCAATATTAATGATTTTTTTCTCCTCTACTTGTGGTTTTTCCCCGAAAAGGGTTCCACACAAAATTTATGTTTTTTTTACTATCGTTCAACCATTATTATCGACATTTATTATAACAGATATAAGGACTTAATCCCCATTAGACAATATATTTGAATTAATTAATAAAGTTTAGAACTTAAATGCATTATTATTTTTATTCTTTCCATTTAATTAATCTAACAAACATACTCAACTTTTTATTCATCCTTCTCTTATGTTTTTCCAAAATAATTACAAGAAATTTTATAAGTATTTACATATTAACATTCAAGTAGCATATGGCCAATGGCAACCATTAGTTTAAAGATTCTTTAGTAATCTTGAAAATAAGATTTTGTGAGCATAAATTCCATTCAAAGGAGAGGAGCAGCCAAGGAACAATAAGTAGTGATTTTAAAGATATTTATGGTTTACTTCAAAACTTTTGGCCAACCAACTTAGAAGCCCAGCTGGCCATTGATTTGATTTTTGTTTTGTTTCAGTTCTAATTTTGAGTTTTTTTATTTAGGGTGGATTTGGATAAGTAGTGTGTTTATTTACTATTAGTGTAAAAATAATTGTGGCGTTGAGATTAAATACTGTCACAATACCGTAGCATGAGACAAAAAGTAAGCTAAACGCACTGCATCGTCTATCGAAACTCACCCTTAGATTATTAATAATCTGTTATTTTTCTAGAGAAATTTTCATTTAGGGAACACCGAAAAATATATATGTTTGGACAAGGATATGAACTGTCCATTTACATTATAAACATTGAAAACCAACCATTCCTTATTGCAAATTCAGAGTTTTCACCATCAATTTTCTTTCATGGGGACCTTTCTGTATACACTTCCTTTGATTATATAATATCAAAAATAATATCTATTCAAAATCACGATTAGACTAAACATATTGATAATTTCGAGTCAAAACAACTAATTTTGATACATGAAAAATCTTACTTGTTTTTTAATATTGTAAGAACCGGATTGAAAGTTGAATTAATTGAAACTATAGTTATTAGTTTAACCGCCTAATAAAAAGAAAATTATATTTTAAAAATTTAAAATATTTTTGTTAAAATTTTTAAAAAATAGATTTGGATTTTATTGTATTTAAACGTTTTTTATTTTTAATTTTTATCGGTTCAAATCAATTTTAATTGATTTCAATTATATATCACAAGTTGAATCGATCAAATCATTCATTTTTGATTCAATGAATCAATCCAAAGACAACTATGTTTTCTTTTTTCTGATAACATTTGTCCGCACATATATGAAAGCTTTCTTTGAGGCCCTTGATTCCTATAAAAGTAGCCTTCACTTTATGGCCAGATATATTCACTAAGCATACTAGGATTTTGAGGAGGAAGAGTGGAATGAGAGTGTCAATATATACATACATACAAATATATATATATATACCTACAAAGTTAATTTTGATATCAAAGCTAGGGATTTTTATCTTTGTGTATATGAGAAAAGAAATTATAAAAATCATAATGTATACAGGATTCATATATAGTGAATTAAATGATATATCATCATATCATCTAGTTCACTATATATAACTCAAAAAATCAGTTTAATAAATAAATTTCATTCATAAAATAAAAATTTAAATATTAAAGAACTTTCTTAAAGAGATATGATAGAGTTTATCACTCTAAATCTAAGGAGCATAGGCTTCTATACCTAACTTCTTTTTTATTTTGCAACAACAACAAAAAAAAATATTGACACATATATGATTAAACTATGAATGTGGACTAACTTTTGAGGATGGGTTTTTAGGGTAAAAAATGTGGGTTGCTTAAAGTTGGGAATAGGCTTTATAGCTATGCTTTCAATGATAGAGAATATAGGTTTGACAGACAAAGCAGTGGTTGAAGTTCCAAAAATGAGGAAATTTGATGGACAAAACTTAATATTAAATTGTGTGGATGTAATAAGTGAAAGTATAATATCTTGAACAATTATTAGTCACTTAAAGTGGGGCTAGCTGTCTGTAAATTATTGAATTGAATAGTAAGTTTATCACTTCTATAGAATTTTGCAGACCCAATTTCTATAGTTATTGGGATAATCAAAATGTTTATATATACAAACCCAAATAAACTATTAGATTTGAACCAATTTTGTAAACATATGTGTTCTATTTATTAGCTCTAAGATCTTGTGTGAGTACCAATAATACATGTGTGAATTTTCAACTCAAAACAGTTAGATGTATTGGTTAAATTATGGTTTTGATATTATATAAAAAAATCAGTGATTAATTCTCTATATTCTGTAAATTAATAGTAATTAATAAGGAATATTACACTCTTAAATAAAAAATACGAGTTAAAATATTGAATTAACATTGTTGAAAATGATAATCACAAACTCGAACATAAACTGTCAAAACAGAAGTAAAGTGAAAATATAGAATAAGTCCCAAATTATATTACAATAAAGAGATGAAACACATAATTTGATTGAAAATATTGAACCATATTGATATTGAGATTCATGTAAAATTTATTGAAGTACCATAGGTTGGTCAGGCTTTTGCTTTGTTTTGGGGTTTCTTTCACTTGTTTATGGGCATCAATTTTGAGTCAATCTATTAAACTTTGCAAGACTAATAAAAGTACAAGAAGAGCCGTTAGATTCGGTGATTTTTTTAAAATGAAATTTTCATTTTTATTGATAAAAAAATGACTTGTATCTCATATAGACCTGATTATGGTCGGGTCATTTGTTCAAGCCTAAAGGTTTGTTCGAAAAATGAGAAGGTTTAAACAAAAATATAGACTTGAAAAATGAGATTGAACAATAAATAAGACCCATTTTCTAAACGGGTTAGGCCTTGTGCATATTTTTTTACTCAAACCTGGCCCGAATCAAATGCTTATTCTCTCTTCTTTTTTTTTTATATTTTCAATTTGTTAAGAAATATTTATTTTACTATTTTTAGTGTATTTGATGTATTTTAATATAAAACGGTCGGGCTTGAATTTAATATTTTAATATGGGTCAAGCTTTGATAAAAAATTTAGACTTTTTTTTCATGTTCAAGGCCTAAAAGTGGGCTTTAAATTATACATCAGCTCGGCTCAAACCTTAAATTTCACCAGTTTATTTAATCTAGTCTTAGGTACATTTCTTTAAACCCAAATAAGCCCTTAACTCTGTAATCTATACTATAATAAACCTTTTAACCAATATCAAATCTAACCCCTAAAACTTAATTTATTCCTAAATAAAAACTTAAAATAAATCAACTTTTCACTTGAAAATTTAAAGAAAAATGACTTATTTAGGCCTTAAAAAAGGGTATCCAGACTTATCTTTAAAAAAATAGAATAAAGTTAAGAGCCTTATCTAATATGTTATCTCTCTAAAACCTCCTATGATGATGCACCATAGGCCCTACTTGGAAAGGTACTAATTAGAAATTTGGGGAAACTAGGCAGGCCCAAAATGTACATGCATCTTTGACCTGAAATATTAAGCTTCTAAAAGGTGCAATATAATGTACTCAATGGATCATAAGCTGGAAGTTGGTTTTTCTTTTTAATTGGACCAAATAGAGATTTAGTTAGGGCGAAGTTTGGAAATTTTTTGGAGACTGAAGTTAAATTATATATAATTTCATCATTTTAATAATTTATATTTTTATAATTTTTAAAAGATTAAATTAATTTTTTTAAATTTTTTTAAGGTTAAAGTATAATTTTAATTTTACTAATTTAAAATTTTATAAATTTAAAAGAACCTAAATGAAAAAAAAATTTATTTAAGAGGGGGCGGACCCCTGCCAACCCCTAGCTCCGCCCTTTGATTCAATAATAAGGTCCAAAACTCCACTTTAAATTTAATTGAAGCCTTTGCAGCTTCTAAATGCTAAAAGACGAAAGGAAAAATAAAAGTTCGGTAAACTACATGACTAAATTATGAGTAAAATTTTCTTTTAGTCATTTAATTTTAAAAATATAATTTGGTCACTAAACTTTTTATAACTTTTTGTTTAAGTCATCAGTGACTTTCTCTGTTAGCATTACTTGCACCAGTTAAAAGCTTTATTTCCCCTTTTCTTCTATAGTTTATTTTTTTCATGAAACAACTTTGGGTGTCACGGATCTCCGAATCAAAATTCAAAAAAAAAATTTATTCGATCTCTGACATTAACCGTCAGATCAACTTGGATCTAAGGTATATTGTTCTACTTGTCGATGATTATTGATTCACCATACCAGTCGTAGATGAATGCTTGGAGCTCGCTGGCGGAATTTAAAAAAAAAATTTAACAATTCAGTGACTTAAATAAAAATTATTGAATAGTTTAATAACTTAAATAAAAACTTTTGAATAGTTTAGTGACCAAATTGTAAATGTTTTTAGTTAAACTACCAAAACAAAAAGTTACTCATAATTTAGTGACTAGTGGTGCAATTTACCCAAAATAAAGGATGGCAGATGGCAGTTGATTCTACATTGAATGTGATGGGTGAGGGACCATATTTTATTACTTTTTAGCTACTGTTTCCTAGGGAATATGTGTAATTAAGATTTAATTTGTCGTTTTGTTACCGGAGATTCAAGTCAATGTGTGAATGTCATATATATATATATACACATCACTATTAAAATGTTAAAATATGCTGTTAGTGTTTGTATTTCTATAAAATTTTAGATTGGTAATTAAAATTCGATCTTTTTATTTTTTTCAATTAAAATTTTAGTTTAATTATTATTGTGATTCATAGTCTTTAAAAAAAGAAAAAGAAAAGTTAATGGACAGATTAAAGGTTTCCAATTAAACTATGAATTTAAAAAAACAGATAAAAAATAAAAAATAAAAGAAACATAAACATTTATTTTATAAATTACAAAATAAATTAAAACTTTAAACCCGGTTCAACATGTTTTAAACTTGTTTGATAAATTTTTAGTAGTTCAACTAGTTTTTATTGGTTCTATCCTTTTCCTATTTTATGGTACCTATTAGATATGTTGGATCAATAATTTCACTTCAACTGGTTCGATTTGATATAATAACCATGAAAAGCAATATTCTCAACCTCAAAGTATTATGATATAAATGAATGATTATTTTTTATATGTACACTTGATTGTGGCACGTTTACGATGTGGTTAAAATTTTATGTAACAAATTTATACAAAATTGATATAAAAATCAAATGTGGCTTTTATTGAAATGGTAAATTGAAAACAGTGAAGATCATAATGTCTTGGGTTTAAATCTTATAATGTGCAAGTAATTTTCTAAATTTTATATAGAATATAAAGAGACAAAAATACCCTTAAAATAATTTTTTGTTGATTTACAAAAATAACGAGTTTTTGATAATTTCATAATAGAGTTGGGGTAATGCCAACTCAATCAAACACTTAAATAATATAGATATATACAGAAATGCATGTATTCAACTATGGATCGTAAACTAAGCATACTCTTAAAAATTTAATTAAAATTATGTTGTAAAACTTGATCGTTTTCACTGAAAAAGAACTAAGACACATCATAAACCAATTACCAATCTCTAGTTATTTTATTTTCTCTCTCACATGTGTTTGCCCCTTTCCCTTTTCTCTGGTAAGTTTTCAAACCCTAGCCACTTGGGGGGCATCAACGGTGGCAACCTCCTGACCTTTCCCCTTCCACCTTCTCTTCTTTCATCTCCACAATTTCCTCTCCTCAGCTCTTTTTTTTCACCTCCACCTCTACCCCTCATTTCTTCTATTTTTCTTCTTTTTCCTCTCTTCCCTTTTGGCCATAGAAACAATAAGTGGGATAGAAACAACAAAAAGGGCAAGGTTATGAGCTGGTGGAATAAAAAGTGATGCCAATAACTACGAGAATGAAGGGAGAGGATGAGAAATTGACACACTAGGTCTGTTTGAAGTTGGTGACTAAGTCAAGGGAATGGTTTGGGGGAAGTTTTAGCTTGAAGGAAGCTTAGGGGCAATGGGGTTGGCGGGGTTCATCAAAGCTGAAAAGTTTGCTGGGTTGGTGGAGTTCGTTGGGTTTCCTGGGTTAAAGAAAGCATCAATCTGAGAGGAGGAAGCCATGGCTTGTCCACGCTCACCACACCAATTGTTGATACAAGTCTCAACAAAGGAAGAGATATGGAAGAAAAAGTGGTGGTGCAAAAGAAGTCGATTCACTTAAACAGACGGAGAGCCGAAGGCAAAAGAGGATTGTATGCTAAGAGTAAGAGCTCATGGTTGACAATGTATGCTAAGAGTAAGAGCTCATGGTTGACAATGGAGAAGGTCATTTTTCCTTTGATCTAAAGGGTATTTATAGGAAAAGTCCTATTGTCTGGTATTAGTGACGTGGTAAGGTGGTTATCATTAAGGAGTGCGTCTGGGATGTACGTAGCGGGGCCTATTATGTTGTCTATTAAAATTATTTTATCATGATGAGTTCAAATGTGTGCTTTTAAGAAAAAATCCACACAAGCATTTTAACTGAAATTGTTAAGGTTGATAATCATTTAGATTAACAAATGACACTGTAATAGTATAGAGACTAAGTTTTACCCAAAGAGTATAAGAACTAAATTTTAAATTTAAACATAGTAAAAAGATTAAAACCATAATATAACCAAGACAATCTATACCTAACACGATTTTACCAAATTAAATTATAGATATTAAATTTCAAATTTAATCATGGTAAAAGGTTAGAAATATTATTTATACTTAACATAACCATCTTTTTTTTTTAATGAATTACAAGAAGAAGGCAAAGCCCTAACAACAACGCAACTAGTACGACTAGAACCCAAGCCACACCTAGGGTGGAGAACACCCTGACCATTAGGCCAACAGATGAGGTTCCTAACATAACCATATTTAATCTATACTACTATATATAAAAGGAATGCCACGGGCTTTTTCTTATGCAACACATGTCACAACCTTCTGTTATTATTATTATTATTATACAATAGCCAAATATTAATTTTGGTTTGCATACTACACTTAAATTTGAGATTTAACATCTATAATTAATCTTTCACATAATTTGATACCTCAAATTTTTAATGACACTAGTTAATTTAGATACTTTATTATGATTAAAATACTTACATGATTTTTTAAGAATTATTAACATCATTAAATTTTTTTTATTAAATTCATTTCCGTTACAATAATTTTTTGGTTACGTGGCCGACAAATGATTTTTTTTAATTTTAAAATGTCACACCAACAAATTTAATAGAAGAATTTCAATGTTGTTAACAACTGAACTTGGATTTTCAAATTCAAAATGTAGAAAGACTAATTTCCAAATTTACGAATATTACAAAAACTTGAAACATATTTTGACCTTCAAATTTTTATTCTATAATTTGACCCAAAAAGAAAACTAACTCAACCAAAAGTGTGGGTAAGGATCAATATTAGTTATATATAGGGTTAATATATCATTTGGTAGCTGAGTTTGATTTCAATGTTCAATCTAGTACCCAAACTGAACAACACCATGTAACCCAAATGAATGTTTAACATATGTGCTCTAGTAAAAAAAAGATAGGTACTTAATTGGGTGAAAAAAAAAGCTCATGTATCAAAATTGAACATTGAGGCTAATCTAGGCACACAACTAGGACAAATAAAATCAAGTATCAAAATTTAAAAACTCAAATACCAAAATGCACATTAAAACCAAACTCAGGTACCATTTGGGATTAAAAAGTTTGAAGTATCAAACTGAATATTGAATTCAAACTTAGATATCAAATAATATATTAACCCTTTTAGGAGAGATTGAGACAATAACAAGCAGAACATAGCTTTGATATAGGGTTGTTCAAACGATTGTTTCATTTATTAACCGAACCAAATTAAATATTATTAACTGTATTAACTAAAATGTAAAAAATTTTAACCGTTAATCGAATTGAAATATTTCGATTAATTCGATCGATTAACTAAATTAACCGAAATTTATATATTTTTGTCTTTTGGTTAAAATAAGTATAAAACATATAAAAAAATACATTGCTAATGTTCATTTTCATTTTTTAATAGTTTAAAAATATATTATATATAATGTATATTATTTATTTCGATTAATATAAAAATAATAGTTCAAAAATACATTGAATATAAAAATATATTATATATTATTTATTTTGATTAATTATCTGTTTTTGAACTGAATTAATCGATATCTAAAATTTTAAAAATTATTAACTAATCTCCTACCAAACTAAATTGATTGCTAATTGATTAACTAAATTAAATTAATTTGATCGATTAATTTAATTTTAACTAAACTATAACACCTTTGCTTTGAGAATTGCAATTAATAGTTTTATCCTTTTCCTCTTTTCTGAGAAAAGAGAAAAAAGAAAGAGAACCCACAATCCCACGTTGTTCCCTAACACCTCTTACCAAACTCTTTTTATTTCCGACAGCTTCAGTTCCACTATGCCATCTCATCTCTTTACTTGACTTTCCCCAACATCAAACATGTTGTCTTTGTTCCCCACTTATTATTATTTCTTCTCTTTTAATTTTCTCTTTTATAACACTTTCTTTTCCCTATTTTGAAGCACATTTATTATTATTTAGAATTATAGGTAAGTGGGGAATTTTTTAATAGAATTAATTAATGTTAGTTAGCTTCTTTATTCATAAAAAAATGCTTATACTTAATTTGATAGGAATATTATAATTTTAATACACCTTTTAATATATCAATTCAAAATATTCAGTTGTTTGGTTTTTTTTAAATTAATACATTAGTTAATAAATCTTAAGTTATATGTTCTTTTCTTATAATTTTTTAGCGTGTCTTGTAATACCTCAAAAATTTGAATGTTTGATTGTTGAATTTTATTGTAATTAAATCTTTGTATCTCTGGCTATATACTTTATGTATCTGTTTGATTGTTTAAGGCTAGAGGTTCAAGCCATGCTTTAGGAAGTTTTGCTCTTTTATTTTAATTAACTTCTACTCTTGAGTCATTGCCTTAAGTTTAATTCTGTGCGAATTTATGTTAAGAATGAACTTGTTGGTTTAATGGTTAAGCTTTTCTATATCTCTTAGTGCTTGTGTTAAGGAATATTTTTGCTACATGTTAGGATTCTGATCAGTATTTAGATTATAATGTAACGTTCTCCTTTCCCCTCCTTCCCATTTTTTTTCTTCTTTCTATCATTTTTTTTTACTTTTTTTACTTTTTCTTCTTTTTCGCTCTTTTCGTTTGCTCTCTTTCTTTTTTCTGCTTGGTTGCCGCTTAGATTCGTACTTTGTATCTACTTTTCGTTTGCATTAATTTCATGCCTTCGGTTGTTCCATAACTGAAATCGTTAGTGTTGTCACTTTTGTCTTTAGGAGAAGGTCTTGAGTATAACAGTTTCCCTAACATTCTTGATTTGTGAATTGCGGTTTGTACAAAGGTAATTGTGGTGTGGAGTTGGGTTTGTGTCGAAACGCTTTGACAAATTTGGCGCTTTAATCTAGGCGCTTGTTACGAATTATTGCTTAATTGGTCATTGAATGTTCGTTTGAGGTCTTAAGAGTTCTCTTTGTTGATCCTACTTCGAAACTACTTCAAGTGCATATTGAAAACCTGACTTTCTGCAAATTTCAGACACCGAAAAACCTATTTGGAATGCATATCTAAAGGTGATTATGTTATTTTGTCTTGAATGCAATATTTATCAATTAATAATGAGCATGTGTAAATGTTTCATCATGTTTGGTCTGAATTTGATATCTAAAGTCTTTTTTTACTAATGTCTTTGTATTTTGAATTTTGGTAGAGCCACAAAAATGCTAGCATTTGGAGGGTGAGAAGTTTCCCTTACTTTGATGAGCTCACCATGATTTATGGGAAATAAAGAGCTACTGGAAAAGATGCTTAAGTTGTTAATGATATCTTAGACGAGATTAATGAAGTTGAAAATAATGATGAAAGAATGTACGAAGACTTGGATTCTCCAAAAATGATTGACAAGAAATTTGTTACATCAACATATGCAAAATGGGACGAAGTTATCGGTTTTACCAAGTCTAATAAGAAGAAGAAGATCAATGAAACTTGTGATCTTGTTCAAATGGCAAAAGAGCTTGGTGATAGGTTCAAGTCTTCATTGAAACATTTAGGTAGGAACTTCATAACTAAGGCAGTGGTTGCCCAAAAATATGAAATTTTATATGAAGAGTTGTCCAAAAATGAAGGGTTAACCGAAAATGAAGTAATGGTTGCTTCAAGAAAGATTGTCAAAGATGTTGGGGATATACTTATGTTTTTGAATGTTCCAGCTCATCAAAAGCTGGAGTGGATTAAGGGATACCTTAGTGGTGAGTAATTCTACTATTATGGTGTCTATATTATTAAAGACATGGGAAAAAAAAACTATTCTACTAGTTTTTGTTATTAGTATTCAAGTTGTTGAAAAAAATGGATTTTTGGAAGCTTTGAGGCATATTCTCAATTGGTAAATGTGGAGATCTGAATCATAAAATTATGGTTTTATATCCTACCCCATGAAACCTTTATAATGATATATCATAAGCTTAAAATGGTTGAGTGATGAATGAGAAATTGATGCTTAAATTAAGTCACTTGTGAATTATGTTGAGGAAAATAGAAAACTTAATTTCACATTAGTTATATATAAAGTATGGAATATGTTTATATATATGAGTCAACTTATTGGTTATTGAATGACTAAGCTAGTGCTCTTCCTCGCGCACAAGAGGGTGCAAATCCAAACCCGTTGAGGTTGGGGGTGACCTGCATGACATAATATGTCCATATTGGTTTAGGCCTGCAGGGTATTTTTGTAACACCTCTAACCCATATCCATCGTTGGAACAGGGTTAAGGATTATTACTAAATTTTACAGAACAAATACAATTTATTCATGTCAATTACTATTGATATAAGAAAACAATCATATTCAATCATATTGTCCCTTAAATGAACCCTCGAGGCCCAATTTATGCATTTGAAATAAGTCAAGAATAAATCGGGAACTGAGAGAATTTTTCGTAAAATTTCAAAAATTTTCTTAGGTATAAGGGTCACACGCCTGTGTGGCCAACCATACGGCTAAGTGACACGCCCATGTCCCAGGTTGTGTGGGTACTCGATGTGAGGCACACGGCCAGGTTCCAACCCATGTCCATACTCGTGTAACTCTCTGACTTGGGTCACACGGCTAGTTACACGCCCGTGTGCCAGACCGTGTGAAAAATTTAATTTTCCAATTTTAGGTGCAGAGGTCACACGGCCAAGTCACACGCCCATGTGTTAGGTCGTGTGACACACACGGCTGAGATACACGCCCGTGTCTTTGCCCGTGTGAACAAAATAAGGCCATTTCCAAGTATTATTTCTAACTTAAATTTGCCTTGCACCTACATTAACATTTAAATATATTCACCAACCAATTCAAGATATTTAAAAC
Organism: Gossypium arboreum; assembly: GCF_025698485.1. NCBI lineage: Eukaryota > Viridiplantae > Streptophyta > Magnoliopsida > Malvales > Malvaceae > Gossypium > Gossypium arboreum. The sequence goes on from NC_069075.1 coordinate 139,221,078, forward strand.
CAAACCAATATCAATCTTATACATGATATATCATAACATGCATTTAAGTATTCAAACTTATCTATATGTATAATCATATATGTTTATCAAAATTCAATCTATCATACCAAGCATATATATATTAAACATGATATAACCTCATACTCAAATATCAAATATACCATTACTAGCCATTCTAATGGCTAGTTACAACCAACCATATACATGCCATCATTGGCCAATTTAACCTATACATGCCATTTTACCAAAATAAGTTACTGTTTATACCAAAACGAGCTGAAGGATAGTGTGATGATGCTCCGACCAATTCCCAACCTTTATGAGCTTCCGAGAACTATAAAATAGAGGAAAATAAACAGAGTAAGCATATAATACTTAGTAAGTTCGTATAATAGAAAATTAACTTACCAATCATGTTCATTTAAATAAACACTCACAGTACGTCCAAATCAATAAAATCAATAGCCTAACCATACATAAATCATCATCAAGCATATTAGTATGTAAATTCATATAATTACCAAGGAATACAGATGAGCTCATCAATATACCATTTCTACATACATGTGTTTATCATTTCAAGTTTCCAAGGAACATGTATATACCATATTTTGCATATCAAATATTATCATGGTATTTCATCTTGAATTCATATTATCCCTTATCGAAAAGATACCCGTTGAATCATTTGAAATCTCATAGATATATGGGCAGTACACACAAAGTGTACTATACGGTAAATCTGTCAACTCATACTCGGGAGTGTTTATAAAGCACATAAACGGGAAGCTTATCCGGGCTAAAATATGAAACTCATAAGAGTCACATTCAGGAAGCTCGTGCGTATAACGGGTAGCTCCAAAGAGCCATTAATTAGGGAGCTCCGGATAGCCATATATCAGAAAGTTCAAGCAAGCCATTTCGGGAAGCTCACAAAGAGCCAATTAACGGAAAACTCACAAAGAGCCTTACAAAGGATGCTCATAAGAGCTAAGGTGTGTCCACAACATATGTAGTACCACAACCTATCAGGACGCTCCGAAGAGCTATAACGAGAAGCTTGCAAGAACCATATAATGGGAAACACAGGAGAGTTAATAACAGGATGCTCTTTCGAGCTATGGTGTGTCTGCAACATATGCAAGACCACAACCAACAGAGGAGCCTTGTATCCAATCGAATTTAATGTATCCAAATGGGATTTTATATATTTATCGAGCATTATCAGGTTTATGATTGATCTCATAAACATAACAATTACACAATTTTAACATTCACATTTATAACATTTAATTCGAACATATAAATGTACACAATTTAGTTACACGAACTTACCTTGACACTTGTTCGTGTATGAAAATCTACTAATCCGAGACTTTTTCTTTTCCTTAATCCAATTCTGTATTTGGTCTTAGAGGTGTGCATGGTGGGCGGCCCGCACCAAGGCCCTTAGAAAAATGGGAGGGTTTGGGTAAAAATATAGGCCCAAAAAATGGGCTTGGACAAAAAACGAGGCCCGTTTAAAAAACGGGCCCGGCCTCGGGTAAGAATTTTTTGGCCCGGGCCCGGCCCGAATATAATATTATATTTTTTTTCCTTTTTTATTTTTAAGTTTAAGTATCTTTACTGTTTTTTTTTTCATTTTCGTTTAGTTCCTCCTGTAGTTCTGTTGCTGCCTTCCTCTTTTTATTCCCATTTCTAAACAAATCCCTAGCTCACCGGTCACCACTACCTCCCCCGATCTAGTTGTCCGTCAGCCACCTCCAACTAGCCTGAAGCTCATTTCATTTCATTTCAAACTTCTTCATTTGATTGCAGTCTCGGTAGCTGATCCGGTAGTCTTTCACTTCTTTATTTCTTGTTTTCTTCAAGGTAAGCTTCTTCTACTTCTTATTCATCTTGCCATATCTCTTACTATAATTTTTTGGTGAAAATCTTGAAGGAAAATAGATCAAATGAAATAAATAATGAACAAAAATGGGTATTATCTAAATCGGAAAAGTTGTTTTCCATGTAATAATGTTGGAGTAAGTAAGACTAAGAAAGAATAATGGAAAGTAAAATAAAAATATATATACATATGCTATTCAACTTTCAAGTCCTTTGGACAAGACACACACAAATGTATTCTTATGTTTGCCAATTGCCAATTTGCCACGGGCCCCTTCTCTTTTCTAAATATTATATCTAATTAAGAATATTTATATTTTAAGAGAATATAAAATATTCGATCTTTAGCATAAGCAATTTTTTGGTATAATTTTCATTTTAATTTTTTATTTTACCTCGATCTACCGCACTTGTTATTACATCTTCAAAGGGCTTAAGCTATATTTCAGAGACAATGGTAAAATCGGATCTGCTTTTACCAATTTTACCCGAATATATGGAATTTTTTTAAAGTTAGTGATGGTTTCATAAATATATTGATTGGGTTAGTGTCCTTAATTCGATTTTTTTAAACTTTGGATTGAGATTAGCTAGATGTGTTTCGTATTTTTTATTGGATGATCTGTGTTTCTTATTGTAATTATTTTGATTTAGTTGATTTTAGGCTCTCTTTTTTTGTGTTTTATAATTTCTTGATCTGTTTTTTGGTTGGACTGAACTAATTGGTTGGGGTTTCAATGACTTTTTAATTATTTCCAAACTATAGTTGATTTTGTTAGGCTTGTGGTAGATATTTAAATAAGATGAAGCCATTTGGTCTCAATTATAAATTGTATCATAATTATTAGATATTTTAGTATGAAAATTAATAATCTTTTGGTTTATTTGGATTTCGGACTTGAATTTTTATGACTATGGCTAGTTCGAACAGTCCTATACATGTGGACGATGGGTTTAATGAGTATGAAAGTCTTGCCAAACGTCAAAAGTCTACCACTTCAAAGGTGTGGGATGAAATGACAAAGTTTGAATGCGAGAACAAAAATGAATTGAAGGCACAATGTAATCTTTGTAAGACTATCTTCTCTCGCTAAATCTTCTAGTGGAACCTCTCATTTAAGACGTCATCTAAATAGTTGTTTGAAAAAAGTTAATAAGGACATCAGTCAATACACCATAGCCACTCAACCATCATTAGGAGGTGTTCCATTTATAAAAAATTACAAGTTTGATGCTGATGAGTGTCGTAAAGCTGTTTCTACTTTTCTTGTGTGTGGCAAACATTCATTTAGGACAGTTGAAGAACCGGGATTTAGATACATGATGAGTATTGCTAGTCCTAATTTTAAGAATATAAGTAGATATACAGCTGCTAGGGATGTCCTAATGTATTATACAAAAGAGAGAGATCGTGTTAAAGAAGAGTTGGCTAGGCGCTGGTTTAATTTGTCTAACCTCGATAATTGGAACTCGGAGCATACTAATGATGAATATATTTGCATTATCGCTCATTGGGTTGTGAAAATTGGAAGCTACAAAAGAGAATCATAAGGTTTAGAGCTTTATTTCCTCCGTATGATGGTTTGAACATAGCGGATGAACTTGTTTTATGTTTATCTCAATGGGGTATAGATAAGAAAATTTTAGCATCACTTTGGATAATGCTTCTTATAATGATGTTATGGTTTCTTGTCTTAAAAATCGTTTTAAATATGAACCGAGCTATTTTGTGTAATGGTGCTTTTTTTCAAGTTAGATGTTGTGCACATATATTGAATCTTATAGTTAAAGCTGGTTTGGAACTTGCTGATGATGTTGTTGCTAAGATTCAAAATGGAATTAAGTACATAAAAAAGTCGGGAACTCGTAGGAAAAGATTTTATGATGTGGCCGACAAAAGTTTTCATTTGAATGTGACCAAAAAGTTGCGTCAAGATGTCTGTGTGAGATGGAATTCTACTTATTTGATGCTTGAATCTTCTCTTTACTATAAAGATATGCTAGATTATTGGGGCCAACGGGATAAAGATTATCAATTATTTGCACTTTCTAACGAGGAGTGGAGAAATGTTGCTATTCTTTGCAAATTTTTGAAAGTCTTTTATGATGTGACTTGTGTTTTTTCTGGTTCTAATTATCCAACGGCTAATCTTTATTTTAGAGGTGTTTGGAAGGTTCACAAGGTCTTGCTTGATACAGTTAAAGGTCCTTATTCATTTTTAACTCCAATGGTTAAGCAAATGCAAGAGAAATTTAATAAATATTGAATGAGTATTCATTGATATTGTCATGTGCGGCAATTTTAGATCCTCGTTACAAGTTGAATTATATGCAGTATTGCTTTACTACAATATATGGTATTCATGCTTCAGATTTTGTTGAAACCAATCTTAGCAATCTTAGACTCTTGTTTGACGAGTATGTTAAGAAATCCAAATCCACATCTTCCTCTTTGGCTGGGAGTTCTAATGTTTCGGATAAAAATCCTGTTGATTCTAGTTTGGGTGAACACAATGTTAATAATGTTGATTTTGGAGGAGATTTTGATGAGAGTGATGATTATAAACGATATTTAAATGAATCTAGCACTAGGAGTGAAAAGTCACAGTTGGACATTTATTTGGAAGAACCGGAGCTTGAGTTGAATAGTCAAATAGATGTTTTGGATTATTGGAGTAAAAGTTCAGTTCGGTATAATGAGCTTTCATTATTGGCTCGTGATCTTTTGGCAATTCCAATATCAATTGTAGCTTCGAATCGGCTTTTAGTATGGGTAAGAAAGTTATCACACCTTTGAGGAGTTCACTTAAGCCAAAAACGGTTCAAGCCGTTGTTTGCTTGGATGATTGGATGCGAGCTAAGGGATTTTCAATGTAATTATTATTCTCGTTTTATTGTTGTAATTTTATATTATTTTTATCAATTTGATTATCTAATTATTTATTCTTATTTTATGTTAGAAATTGGTTGCAAGAACGATGAGGATGATGAGGATGACGAGGACGATGAGGACGATGTTTCTTCGATTGCTTTTTAGGTTACCTTCATTTCTAATTGTTGACAATTTAATTTAGCTTACAATTATATTTTGTTATAAAATTAAATATGTTATTTGGTTAATGTATAAATATTTTGGTTGGTTGATTATATTTTGCAAGTTTTTGGTGTTGTTGGTGATGCTGTTTTTTGTGCTGTTTTGTTGCTGTTTTGGTGCTGTTTTGATGGTATTTTTGTGCTGTTTTGATGGTATTTTGGTGTTGTTTTGATGCTGTTTTGGTGCTATTTTACTGCTACTTTTTGTCGTGTTTTATTGTTCTTTTATAACTATTTATTATGTTATATGTTGTCGTTTATAATATTATTTTGATATTATAAAACTTTTGTTTTGTTATTAATTTGGTTATTATTTTAGTACTAATTTGTTTCAATTTTAATATAACTACTTTTTATTGTATTTTTAATTTATGTATTATTTTAAGAATTGTTTGTCTTGTTTTTTATTTGTTTTAATATTTATTTTTATGTTTTAAATGTATTTGAATTATTATTTTTAAAGTTTTTATTTTATAAAAAATAAAAAAATCCGGCCGAGCCGGGCGGGCTTGGACAAAATTCAGGCCCATATTTCGGGCGGGGCCCGGCCTAAATTATTTTATGGGCCCGGCCCGAACCCGGCCCAGCCCGGCCCGAGCCCGACCCAGCCCGGCCCATGCACACCTCTATTTGGTCTTTCTAGATCCAATTAAGCTTGCTTGAATTTCTCTCTCTTAGTTAGGGTTTCCATAGAAAAATTTAGGGAAGATGATATAAAATGATGATATTTTCTATTGAATTAAAATATCATCTTTTATTATTTCCTCTTTCTAATTTAGTCCTTTTCTTTTCTTAAATTTCCATGGATGAATCATCATAAATATCTACTAACTACATTTAATGGTCTAATTGCCATATAATGACCTCAAATTTTGAATTCTATAGCTATTGTCTACCTATAGCTACTAGAATTCAACTTTTGCATTTTATGCAATTTGGTCCTTTCCTCCTAATTAAATATAAAATCGGTAAATTTCTCTTATCAAAATTTTCATATGTCTTTCCTATCATAATGCAGATCATGCAATTTTGATCAAGTTTTATTTCTATTTTCTATTTTTCATATTATATATATTGTTCGGTTCAATCTTGTGATTTAAATCAATATTTTATATTATTGTTTATTTCACTAACGTATTTGCAAGACAAGTTTAATATGTATAGTTTATTATTATACTAAAAGCCATCTTAGTGGCATAAATACTTGATTTTGTTATTGGTTATAATATGTTTAATCTTAAAATATTAGAATCCAAGTATTGATATGGATGATTTTAGGATATATTTAGTAGATGTGGTTTTTTTTCTAAACTTAGTATATTTATTTTTCTAGACTATATGTTTATTTATGGTTTGGTTCTTTTAAAGAAAAATCAAAATAAAATAAATTGTACAATTCATAAAAAGTTATTGTCATATTCTTGTGTGATTTCTTTTTTTTAGAAAAAATAAGATTATGAAAATCTGATAAAACCAAAAGAAAAAGTGACAACAAGAATAAAAAAAAAACAAAGCATTCTTAATCAAATTATTTACTTTTTCTGTTAAAATTTATTTACCTTTTTTAGTAAATAGTAAAACGATTTTTCTAAAAATTATTTTGAATGGTAAAAATAATCAAGTTAATATTTTAACAGCCTAATCTTTTGTCAATGGCAAAATTGATATTTTATAGAATAACACGTACATTTTACTTAGCACTTTAACCAAACAAAGTAATATATGTTTATTACATGATTAGTAATCTATCTACCAAATGATGGGCTATTTATTCATCATGTTAGTACACTAATTTTTTTTCTCATGTTAAAACATATGTATTAAATAACCAAACGAGGCGTTAATGAATTAAAGTAGGTATATTTATAAGTTTTTTTAACCTTCCATCCACATTTCTTTAGGTCAGAACAATTAAAAATTATGTTTGCAACACTCATTGCAATAAAACGGTAAAAGTATTATAAAGGTTTTAGTATTAATTAAAAATTAGGTTGTATTTTATCTCTTTTACTTAAAAAATAAGTAAATTAATCACTATACGTTAAATTAAAGATCAAATCAATCAATTTCTATTAAAACTATTACATCTAAATAAATATATTCAAATAACATAACTTTTAAAAGGCTTAAAATAATAGAGATGTAACTTTTATAAATAATTTGGTGCCAAAGGATATGTCACCCGATACATGCAACATATATTTTTATATGTAACCATTAACCGTTTGTGACTGTCCATATTCAAACTGAATCCTCCCATTAAAAATGCTATATGTCTTACCATTACACCTAATCACTAGTTTCTCTTGTATATTTTCTAACAAAATTTGGTTAATAAAAATAAGATTATGGGTGGTAATTTTCCATTTTGGAATCCTATTTTCATGTTTAAATAAAGAAAATATGAATATATAACATTATCAATAACCAAAATGTGTTAATATTGAGTAACCTCAATATCACTATTTCTTAACTGTATGGAATTTGTGACCATTTTTATAGTAGGTACAAGATTCATAACAATTTTATGTATTATTAATGATATTAATTCATTTTAATTAACTAAAAAACATTAATGAATAAAATTTTAATCAATTAATTATTATAAGTGATTTTGTTCTTATTTAAGGGTGAGAAGGAACCATGCTTAATTCTAGATATCAAGGATGTTAGCTAAATAGAGTTTTGGGCCTTTTTTAACTTATTTGGGCACAAATTGAGGATTGGATAGTCAAATCTTCTAATTGTAGTATTTGATAAATGGAGGTTTGTAAGAGCTTGTCGAGTTAAAACCTCTAAAATAAAAAAACGTTGAGAAGGACAACTTTCTTCAACAACTAATTGTATATGAGATATGTGGAATGACATATTTGACTATGTTTGTTAAAAAAATTACTCTCTATGCAACATGCTCTCAAACCTTATAGGGGTTTCAAGATATCAGTAGCCTTCATTCGCTAATTTTCACTTTCATCTCCAAAGTTCAAAATAAATCTCAAAAAAAAAAAAATCCACCATGAATCTACAAAAATCAACATTGTCGCAAGAAATTTTCAATCGAGCCCATTCATCTTGAATATTTATGTACTCTTAATTTATTTTCAATTTACTTGTGTAAGATGTTTTCCTATGCAACTTTTTATTAATTGAAATATGCTACTTGACAAATTTATTTAGAATGTGACATAATTATCACTAAAAATATAGTTTACAATTATATTTAACAATTTTCACAATGTTAATATTTGCAAATAAAGAACTTAAGAAATTTATTTATTTAAAATTTTAAAATATACACTAATTAATTTTCATAATAGATGTTTTAATTTCTTAGTAGTAATGTTTTATAATTTCACTCAATAAAGACTAAAATATTATAAACAAATAAATATTTAATAATAAAATATATCATGCCCTTATTTGTCATTTTACATATATCAACTTTCAACTAAGTTTTATCAAACACTTTTAATTAAACAGTTAATAAAATTAGTTGGTCAAATCAGTTAATTAAACCAGTAACTGCAATAAACTTTGTATATTAATGTCTTAAATTTTTATATTTTTATAGTTATTTCACATTCACTTCATTTTAAGGATAATTAAATAAAATGTATTTAATCCAATCAAATATAAAAGAATGTTATGTAATCTTACAAGAATCAAATGCTTATAATCATTTTTAATACCGAAAAATAAAAATTAAAGAGAAAGGAGAAAAGGGTGAGCAACCCACTGTAAAGATAAAAGAAAGATGAGACTTGAGAGAGACAAAAAGGGGAAGAAGAAGAAGAGTTTATAAATGGAAAATGAGTAATTAATCTCATGATCTAAAGCTGAATATTTGGCAAAAAAAAAAAAAAAGTTTTTCGCGGTGATTTTGAGGTATACAAGGAAGAGCCTAGAGATTTGTAAGTGGAAACAAATTTAATGCAGAAGATAAGAGAGAAAAAAATGGAGAAGGTGACAGATGTTAACGAATAAATATTTTGCAGCTTTGCATGACAAACACGTTTTGATTTCCATTTTTGAAATTTACTCATTGATGATCACATGATGATAAAACAAAGTAAGTATTTCAATGGTGGAAGAAGGGAAAATGACTTGATAAAATTCCTAGCTAAGATGTTGCAGTTTTTGAGCTGAAACGGAAAGATTAATTATTAACAAAAACTAGGTGTTAGAGAAGATGTTTTATAGTTTTGAGCAATGGCTCATTCACAACAAATATAAAAATTAAAAACCCTAATCATGATTTTTTTTGTCCCATTATAATAATCATAATGGTTGTTAGGGTTTCTTACCAAGGGTGTTCTTGTTATTGTGCATCCAGACTTTAAGAACATGCCTTTTAACACCAGTTTCTTCACAAAATTGTTGTATGGCAGCTTCATCATGTTTTTGAATCCTCCACCCCAGTTTTTCAGCGAAATCAAGCATTTTTTCTTTTTGTTCGGCTGTGAATTTTGTTCTGAATCTCTTCTTTGATCCTCCGCCACCGCCACTGCTACTGGGATTCGAGACGTCTTCTTCTTCTCTACTGTCCCCGCCGCCACCTGACGCTGCCGGCAACGCTAATGGCCTGTGCTGTGAAGGTGGCGTGAGGTGGAGATATCCGGCTGGTGGCGGTGCCCGATAGTAAGGCGAGAATTGGGGGTACTGCTGGTGGTGGTGGTGGTGGTAGTGAGGGTTATAGTTATAAACATTACTTTCCCCCTCGGTTTCCTTACGATGAAAATTCCTATGGCAGTTACAGGCGGCGCATTTCAAGGCCTCGACGGTCCCTTCATCACCCGCCGCTATGAACTCGTAGCAACCATCCACCGCGTGGCCGCCGATACTCACGGCGTGGTTCTTCAGACACTCTCGATACCTTACCGTGGTGGACCCCACTTTTCTCGCGAAGCCATCACCACCGCCGGTGGTGGTAGGTCCCGGTTTCGACCAAGTTTCCGATAAGGTACCCAGTGAGTCGTAGCCTGGTGGAACAGCCATACCCATTTCTTCTTCTTGGTCATCATGTTCATCAAAATCCATTTTTTTTCACTGCCCTCTCTTTTGACTTTCTTGTTTTGTTGATTGGGGGGGGGGGGGGGAGATTTTACATGGCAGACCGAGTTAACTCAGCAGATCCACCATGAACAATAATTGAAAAAAGAAGCGAGTTTAGATAATATAAAACAAAGGGCTTTGGAGAATAAAAATTATGGGTTTTAGCTGAGAAGAGAAGATAAGAGCAGGGAAGAGAGTGTGGCCATGAATTCCCTAACCTGCAAAAGTGTCTTAGTAGAAAGGTTTTCATGTGCTTTCCATTTTCCGAAACCAAATAAGCAATTTATTTACCTAATTCCAATTTCCACCTGATTCACGTTACCATTTCTAATGTTTTAGTCCACTTTTATCATTTAAATTTATTAATTTTGTCCATTTTAATATCTAAATTTAAAAATATAAAAATTTGATGATAACATATTTAAGTTATTAATTTCTAAATAATATTATGGTACAATATTATAGTGTCATATTCAATGTTTTAGTAATAAGATAAGTAGTTGACCATGTCAAACTATTGATTTTATTCAATAAATTTGATCGGTTCGACCGTTAAACCAATAATAAATAAATAAATAAAATTTTATAAACATCTAAAAAATAAAAAATAAAAAATAAAAAATTATATAAAATTTCAAGTAATGATGTGACATAATTTTAGAGTGTCATATTCAGTATTTCAATAACTAGACCAATCGTTGAACATGTTAGACCACTGATTCCTAATTCAACTAGTCTGATCGGATCGACTGTTAAACCAATAATAATTAATTAATTAGTTAAGATTTTATAAAATCTAAAAACTTAAAAATATATATTCATATGTGAGGAATATCAATAACTAATGTTACAAAAAAGACAAAAATTAAAATAGGAAAAATAATAATTATTAACAAAAGTTAGTTTATTTTTGTTGATTGGATCTTAGTTCGATTGGCATAAGTATTATTATCAATACAAGAGGACGTGAGTTTAGGTGCGTTAAAGTTAATTATTTTCCTATTAATGAGTTGAAGAGGGATTATGTGCTAACGCAGATTTGTGTTTGCTTTTCCCATTAATATCTTTCTCAAAGTTTGAGCATAGTGTTTTTTTTCAAAGTTTGAAGCGATATTCAAACCCTTGAGAATATATCTTTATCATTATACTCGATACTTATTTATTACACTTTGTTATATTCGAAGGAAAATAGAATGTTATTATCGAAAGAAAATTAAGTTGGTATTAAAATTTATATCCTTTTAACATACTAATTAAATATGAAAATTGCTTTCTCTCCAACTAAATTACATGATAATTTCTTGTATTTTTTTTGGAGGATGTATGCAGGTAAAAGATGTAACACCCCCTACCCGTATCTGTCGCCGGAATAGAGTACGAGACATTACCGAGAAGCACGAAACACTTACAGATAATTTAAATACATTTTCATAACAATTTGTTTCGATTTCATACTATTTCATATTTAAGCTTTATTCACTAAAGTATTTGAAATATCATCTTTATGCAAATAGCACACATGAGATACGTAATTCTATAATTATGAATGAACACATTTATTAAACATATTCCATGTTTTTATATATATATATCATAGTTTCATATTTCCATGTATCAATTACCATCACTTCCTCGTATTTCAGACAAATACGTGTAACAATTCATAAATATGCAATTCATTAACTCTTCCTACCAATTACGATTTAAATTGCCAAATCACTTATTCAGCCCAATTTCAATATTCACTAAAATTTATCATATAAATTTTGATGTACGTATTCATCAATAAATTCCATGTACAAATATCATCATCTTATATTTCCACATACATTTGCTTTCCACATTTATGAATTCAAATAGCATATACAATACATACCAATGTATTTCAAGTACGTTTTCATGATATTTCATTTCGAACTCAGATTATTTCATACTAGAAGTTTTCTCATTAACCCATTTGGAATACCAATTCATACGGATAATACACTCAAGGCGTAGAAATATATAATCACAAATGAATCCATCCATCAACCAAGTTTTATGCTCATGTCTCATCAACTCGTATTTCTTTATGTCACATAATTCCATCATATCCCAGATATGGTCTTATACAGTAGCATATATCACACCGATACCATATCCCAGATATGGTCTTATACAGAAATCGCTTGTCACTTGTCACTTGTCACTTGTAGCCAAAGCTACCACTATTCACTGATTAGGTAGCTGGTGCTACCATTTTTCACTGATCAGGTAGCCGGAGCTACCACTTTTCACTGATCAAGTAGCCGAAGCTACCACTTTTCACTGATTAGGTAGCAGAAGCTACCACTTTTCACTGATCAGGTAGCTGAAACTACCACTTTTCAGTTGTCATTTGCCATTGATCAGATAAGTGTAGCCGAAGCTATCACTTATCACTTTCACTTGTCCTTAATCAGATAAGTGTAGCTGAAGTTATTACTTATCACTTTCATTTGTCCTTGATCAGATAAGTGTAGCCGCAGCTATCACTTATCACTTGTTTCCATGGTCCAACCATGGTCTTTTCCTTCAATTCATCTTGTCACTGAACTGAAATGCTCAATTTGATCATTTATTCAATTTTCATGCTTTTACATTATTCACGATTTTATCATCAATACATATGAAATAACTCATCATAAAATTCATAAAATTAACAAATAATCACTAAAATTTAGCTATATAAATTCACAAGTTCAATTTTTGTATTATAACGATAATCATAATTTTATAATAAATATTCCAAATAAAACATTATATCATTTCTAATCCAACAATCATCGATTATAACCGGGCATGTGATCAATTTATACACGAGTCATTCATATATATGTATATTTTTCCTCCTCCTCCTCTCCATCCACATCCTTAGTATAAACAACACACCAGCAAGTAACATTATCCATAATTTTCATTATCTACTTATGTGAATATTCAAGCTATCCATCTGTGTCATAGTCACTAAATTATTTTTATCTTGAGCTATAGAACTCCAAATTAAGATCCGCTAATTTTTTCTAAAACTAGACTCATATACCTTCTTACTATAAAAATTTCATAATTTTTGGTTGGGCCAATTAATACAGTTTATTTATTGAAGTCTCCCCTGTTCTGCTGTCTGACAGTTCCGACCTTTCTTCACTAAAAATTAATTATCTTCTTGTACAGGATTCGAATGATGTTCTCGTTTGTTTTTCTTGAAAATAGACTCATTCAGGATTCTAAACATATAAATTTAAGCCCCTAATTATTTTATCCAATTTTTTATGATTTTCCAAATTCAGAACAGGGGAACTCGAAATCATTCTGACCTTGTCTCACAAAAGTTATTGTATCTGATGATTTACAATTTCATTGCTTACATAATTTCTTTTATAAGAAACTAGACTCAATAAGCTTTAATTTAATATTTTATTCATCCTCTAATTGGATTTCTATAATTTTTAGTGATTTTTCAAAGTTAGACTACTGCTGCTGTCTAAAACAGTTTTAGTGCAAAATTTTTATTTCCATTTTGCCCCAAATTTCACAATTCATACAATTCAGTCATTGCTCAATTAACCCCTCAATTAAGATAATTTTCTCAATTAACACTTTTTCTAGACATTATAAGTTATTTCATAATTATTGAAATTCAGAATTTCCATATGAAACTTTAACTTCAAACTCTTTTACAATTAGGTCCCAAACATTCACTTTCTATTCAATTCTTTCAATAAAATTAGCATATAAATAATTTAAAGCTCCAATTCCATGCCAAATCATCATATACTTCCAGCACATATTCATAACAACTTTCAATTTCTTTCATAGAATAAAAAACTAATGAATTCAACAAGTGGACCTAGTTGTAAAAGTCACAAAAATATAAAAATTTCAAGGAGAAAGCAAGAATTAAACTTACATGAAGCTATAGTATGAAAACCAGCTTGAACCCTCCTCCATGGCTATTTTTCAGCTGATGAATATGAAGAGAAATGAAGAGAATTCTCGATATTCCAATTTAGTCCTTTTTATTTAATTAACCACCCAAACGTAAAAATTTTCTGACTAAATTTTAATACTACCTCACCAACACTCCATAAATATTTCTAAAAATATTTATGGCTCGATTTATGAAGTTGAGGTCTCGATACCTCATTCTAGACCATATTTACCTAATTAATTCTTTTAAATCACCAAATTCACTAATTCAAAAATGCTTTTATATTCGCATTTGACTCATAGGTATTAATTTATTAAATTTTTAACTCACCCGTCGAATTTGTTGATCTCAAATCTCTATTCCCGATACCACTGAAAATTAGGCTGTTACAAAAGAACTCTTCTAAAAATATTATGGAGGCTATTGTATTAAGAGTCAGATTATATTTTTCAAACTCTTTTAAAAAATGAGTAAATTTAACATCTGTATGTTAGATTAAAGAGTAAATCGATTATTTTTATTAAAAATTAGTGTGGGTAACAGAATAACTAGACGGTGACATGTAGTATGTCACATATATCTCATACTAACGTAAGTATATTAATTTTAACAATAAAATGAATGAAATTTTACTATAAAAATAATTTATTTATTTTTAAAATATTAAGATAAAATGCAATCATCCAATGTTAGCTGGTTGAGGATTAGACATTGTTTAAGTGTTTTTAATTAAGCTATTCAATGAATAAACACATCTAATCACAAATATTCCTTGTTCAATGTTTATGGATTTCAATAATAGTTAATTATTTAATGACTTGAAAATTGGTGTGACTTCTTTATTTTTCTATTTTATTGTATGATATGTATACATATACACGTGACACCTTTTTAAAGATGAAGAGATACGATTTCTATGAGTTAAATTATATTTATATCGATTGAGTTAATTTTAAAGTTCGGTTCGAAAAGTGAAATAGTTTAAATAAAAATAAAAATTTAAAAAATAAGTTTGGATAACAAAAGGAAAGACCTATTTAGAAAACAGGCCTTGTCTCGAGTAAGCATTTTTCACCCGAGCTCGGCTCAAATTTACAAAAAAAAAAATATTGTTGTTTTGCCATTGTTTTGCTGTCATTTTAATATTATATTACTATTATTTTGTTATTATCGTTTGAATATTGTATACCTATTGTTTTATTGTTAATTTTACTACTATTGTAGAGGTATTTGCTTGTTAAGTTATACCTGTTTTAGCGTTATTTAAGTATAAATTTTTTAATTTATTTTCAATTTATTGGAATACATTTGATGTATTATATTTGTTAAATTTATTTTATATAAAAAAATCTAACACAGGTGAGTTTAGTCGAGCTCAGGTTTTAACTTTTTACCTGAATCAGACTTCAACAAAATTTTAAACTCATTTTTCAAACTGAGCCTAACCCGAACCTAGCAAACAACCCTGTAACTTTATTACGGCCCAACCTCACCCACCATCATCTCTAATTATGTTAAATATACATAATTAAAACCATAATTAATATTAAAGGAATAAGGAGTGGGAGTTTAATATATAATATTATTATTTAAGATTGACGAGAGAGAGATGGGTACCCAAAAGGGAGACAGCTGCTTCAACATTGGGTAGCAGATCAGCTTAAAATTTAGTACTTGGATTTTACACTGTATAATTAATTAATTGATGGCTATGGCTATGGACATAAAATGTCCACAGGTGCCCAAGTGCAACCCATCTCCCTCAGCTACATGTAAGGTTATTTTTTTAATATTTTATTTTTATTTCATTGTCCATATTTAAAATTTATGGTTTCTTTATTCGAATATGCATTCTCTCTTTAAAAGTGCAATATATTTTACTTTTACACTCAATGTTTATTAGTTCAGTTATATATAACATTGATATATAATACCTTTTCTTTTTCTATTCAAAGAGTTTTACACGACATCAACAAGTGGTTGAAAAAAGTGGATGTGAATTTCTTCTTATGTATTTGGATCAAGTTTGAATATTGAAGTCATCATTGTTGGGAGGTCTTTTCTTGAATAATACCCTCAACCTGAACAGGATTGGTCTTAGACCATAAAACGAATAAAGACAATTGTAATTATACTTCAAAAAAAAGAGTTTCAAGCGAAGTTAAAACCACCATTGACCATTTCCAATGCATTAAATCTTTCTCTTCTTCTTCTTTTTTATTTTTTTTTTAGTTGAGGAAATTTTTAGTCAGGTGTCATTCTGAACTTATCGTAGGTCAAGTTAAGATTACCATAGTAAAAATGATGACATCGTATTTATATCATAATTATTTTTCTCTAATTAATTTAAATTAATTAAGAGATAATTAATAAGAAATTATAAATGATTATTTTTCACTAATTAATTAAATTAATATAAAATAAATAATAAATAAAAGAGTTTAAATTATTGTAGAACACTCAATGAAATAAATTAAATTCTACAAGAACTATCTTTTATCCAAGTAACCGCTCTATAAAAAAGGGCTACCTCCAAGCCTTTTTACATATTCACAAGTTCAAGAAGTTTAGAGGACCTTTGTAGAAATCTCTAAAGAAACTAAAGAACTTGAAGAAACTATGATGAACACCATACCCGTTCTGAAGAAAAGCTAGTTCAACTGAAGAAAGGAGGTCCAAACCCATTTCAAAAGTAAAGTCAACATGACACTTGAAACAACTCGCATCCATCTAAAATCAAATCTAAACAACCTTTGGATCGAAGCCTAACTAAAAAAAAATCAAAAGAATTTTTCATTATTGAAAATGTCCAGAGATTATAACACTTTCAAAGTTTCAATAAAATTTGTCTTCTAAATTATTATTTTTAAATAATCTAATAACAAGTTCTGATCATATCTGTTCTTTTTTGACACAATGCTTAAAATTACCCATTGCCTCTCCCCAACCCATAAATAGGAGGATAATGCACTTCAGCGCACTTAAACTCACGTCCTCCTACATTGACAATAATAAATTCAACCGGCTAGTTAAAGTTTTATTATTATTATTATCATTTATTAGGTCTACTATAAGAGATATATATGCATGAACTTTGTTCTTTTTTATGGACTATATATATGTGCATGAACTAATCTTGAATACATTTCAAATTAATTTTGAGAAGCAATGATAAAAAACGTGAAGAATATCAATGAAAAATCACACCACGTTGTTGTCAAGCAAATTAGCATTTGAAAACAGGCAATAGTTATGGAGATATAATTTTTAATTCTTGGTTTGTTTGCTCATGTCCTAAGTGCATGCATGAAACCAAAATAATATTATAAGGCTAAATTTTGTTGATTTATTATATTATTATTTAAGAGTAGACTTTGGAACCTTGGGACTTGAAGAATTCAAGAAATGTTGGGTAAGCTTTTTTTTTTTTTTAAAAAAGTTAAAAATACATTTATATAGTTGATTGAGTCTTAGCTCGATCGATATTGGTATTGTTGTCAATGCAGAAAGATGTGGGTTCGAGTGCGCTGAAGCGCGTTATCCTAGGGATGAATATTCGATAGAGTCGAGTCGAGTCAAAA
This sequence comes from Gossypium arboreum, assembly GCF_025698485.1. Classification (NCBI taxonomy): domain Eukaryota; kingdom Viridiplantae; phylum Streptophyta; class Magnoliopsida; order Malvales; family Malvaceae; genus Gossypium; species Gossypium arboreum. Next base: position 139,238,643 of record NC_069075.1, read on the forward strand.
AAATTCGAGTTAGTCAAGTTGACGAATCATATTTTAGCAACTGAACTCAATTTGATTTTTTTTTTCAAATCGAATTGAATCAAGTGAAAAAATTTCGAGTTAAGTCTAGTCGAGTTAACAAATCATATTATTTATACTCAATGTTGCGTTTACATGGACCGATTATTTAACTAGTAGACGAAGTAAAAGATTATTTAACTACATAAACAATATAATTATTTTACATTTCAACTTAATAAGAAAATATTTATCAAAATAACGTAATTTTGCCTTTTAACTTAATAGTTTTGACTTTTAACTTTAGAAAAGGTAAACATTTATCAAAACGACGTAGTTTTGCCTTTTCTTATTTAGATTTTTAGATAACTTGAATTGTGTAATTCATGTTCGAGTTAAACTAAAAAACTTAATTTTTTATTCGAGTTGATCTGAATAACTTGATTAACTCAAATAACTCGAACTATTTAATTCAAAATTTAAATTTTTTATAGAGTTTTTTGAATCGAATTAGATTTTGCTCACCCCTAAATTATTCTCCTATTTATGAGTTGGGGAGGGACTATGAATAGTTCCAGACATTGTCTAAAAATCAAAACCTATGGAGATTATTAAAAAATAATTTTATATATTTTAAAAATTTAAAATTCAATCTTCTTATTTTTTAATTTAAAATTTTATTTTGATCATTGTTTTTGTTAGTAATTTCTATTAAAATTTGTTGACTTAAAATATTTATTTTCCATTAATCATATGATACGTAGGGATGTAATTGAGACATGGGTGCTCAAGTTTGACTCGAAAAAATTTAAATTGGATTCAGTGATTATCGAGCTAAACTCAAGCTAAAGCTATTGATCAAATCTAATTTGAGCTTCATAATAATTTACTTGAATGGTTAACAAATCTTATCCAGCTTTTCAATTTTTTAAATTATTAAATTACATTATTATCCTTAATATATATTATTAATCTTAAGCTTAATTATCAAGTCGAACTCGAGTTTAAAAATAAGCGTTCGATCAAGCTCAAGCCGAGTATTGAGCTCTAAATTTTGAGTCAAGCTTGAACTTGACAATATTTGAGCTTGACTCGGCTTGATTATACCCAACATGAGGATAATTTACTCAACATGTAAAATTAACAAATTTTAATAAAAATAATTTACGATTTAAATAATTGAATTTGAATTTTATTGAAACAATTAAAAGACATAATTTCTAACTTTTAAAATGAAAAAAAATCTCAAATTTTCGTCAAAATACAAGGACTAACTTTTCATTTTTCTGATAAATTTTATTTTAGAAAATGATTTTATGGGGTGGATTGACATGAGTATATTATATGATTTTTGAATGACAAAAGAGATCCTTTTTACTTATGAATTAAAATTAAAGAGATAATGTAGGTGGGAAAAGATAGGGACATAACAAAACAGTCCAAAAATTGAATAAAAATATTCCACACAAATGTCAGCAGGTGGTATGGTGAGTGTCATGTGATACCATCCAATATCCAATGTCCATCATCAACCATCATTGTACCAACTTAATATGTTTTATTTTGTTACACTAATATATTATATATAAAAATCAATATCAATATCATCTAGATTTTGAAATATATTGATAAAATTGTACTTTCATTCCTTAAAATAATAAAAATAATTTAATTTTTAAAAATTATAAAGATGTTTGCTATTAAAATGATGAAATTATATTTTACTATCGTAAAAATTACAATTTAATTTCAGTCTCCTAAAAAAAATTTCTAACTTTACTCCTATATTTTTCGTCAATTGTACATAAATATGATTGACATAATAATAAATTTAGCCATCAATTTTATATATTTTATATAAATAATATGAGATAAATTTATTTAATTAAGACCAAATTAATAAAATATATAAATATTACAGACGAAATTTATTAAATTAAAATTAAATTAATAAAATATACAAATTTTGAAAATTAAATTTAATATTATACTGATAAAAAATACATATAATTAATAAAAATTTTAATTGATTATCTTGATTCACTCACTTTCAAAATTAATAAAAATTAAATCCTTTGAAGGGGTGGATGTGGTGTTTTTACGTACAATAATTAGTTTTGTATTTATGTAATTATTTAGTGTTCAATATAAAACTATCTTATGTGTTTGGGTAATTATACATCAGACGTGACTCTGGCGCTCTGGACGCGTGTCACTGTCGTGTCAGCTGGCGGGAAACCAACCCACTTATTTTCTAATAGGTTAAAATCTGCCTATAGTCACTGTATTTTTTAAAAATTAGGAATTTAGTACTTGTATTTTTAGGAATTTAATTTTTTTGTTAGATTTCAAAATTCGGTCAAAATGCTCATATTATTATTACTTTGTTAAATTTAAGTTAATTAAAATATTTTTTATATGGCTATCAAAATATCACAACAGTAAATTTAACAAAAAATTAATAGTGTTAACTGTATGACTTGAATTTTGAAATATGAAAAATAGAGAGTTAAATTTCTTAAAAATACAAAGAGACTAAATTCTAATTTTTGAAAAGTATAGGAACTATAAGCGAATTTTAGCCTTTCTAATTTTAACTACAAATTTGTAGTAACTAAATAACTTAATCTCCTATGTAACTTTAGCTTAAAAGTTAAAACCCTTTTAGTAAGTCTTATTTTAATTTTTCCATAATTTCAGATTTAATAAAAAACAAAATTTTATTTTAAATTTATGGTATAATGAAGAATTTAACATTTAATACTTACTTTTTTTAAAAAAATTTGACCTCTTAAAAGAGTCAAATTATTTTTATATAAAAATATTAATTAAAATGTTAAATTTTTAATGATGTTTGCATAAAAATTTAAGTGTAATTTATGTTGACATGATATTATTTATCTTATATGTTACATAAACAAATAATTAAAAAATATAAAACATTAAAAATATAAATTTTAGAAAATTAGCATAAATTAAATGTAAATTGTTATGCGGGTTTCATTAAAAGATAGTAATTCAAATATTTTTAAAGATTTAATGATCAAATTCGATAAATTAACTAAAATAATTAGAATTAAATTGACATAAAATATAAATACTATATATGTCATTATACCTAATTTAATTGTAGGTTTATATTTCAGTTCCGCACGTACAGTCAGGAGAGGAACCCCGTACGTTGTGATGCTTTATTTCTTTTTCCGTTCCGTTTTAAAGAATGAAATTGAAAAGCTTGTCCATTACGGAGGAATCATTTTAAAGCTGTCAATCAATCTATCAATGTTGTAGTTAGTGAGAGAAAATAATTGAAAAGAAAAAAAAAAAAGCAGACATTGCATTCCTGACAATTGTTTGATTAATTTCCATTCCCATGCTTTGTTTTGTCACTTTTACTCGCCGTGAGTACGTTTAAAAAGTGAGAGAATTTAAAAAATTTATAAATTTAAAAAATAAGTTTAGACAGAAAATAAAAAATGGGTTAAGGCTTAGTTTGGATGGGCAATATGTTTACTTCCGGTGAGATAAAAAATAGCGGTGGTGATGAGATTAGTTATTGTAGCGGTGAGATTAGAAACAATGGTAGAGTGTGTGTTTAGATTCAAACGCAGCTGTAGAGATGAGGTGAGAATAAAAAATGACTATTAAGGACATCATATTAGAATTGATATATAATAGAAGTTTTTAATTTATTTTACTTTTTAAAATTATTAAAATATGTTAATTTATAAATTCGTTTAATAAATATTAAAATGTATTTTCTAATATTTTATTATAAATATTTTAATCAATTATATAATTAATTTAATTTATTTTTAGATAAAATGATAATTAATTTTAATTTTTATAGTTAAATATTCTTTTATAACAATGATAAATATTATTTTCACAAATAGTAACGTTATTTTTCATGTGTTATTAAAAATGCATACTTCATCCGGGTAAAATATGCATTATTAAAATTAAATTAAAATGTTAAATAAGAAATAAAATTATAAAACAATATGTTATTTGGAAAATAACTATTATTGTAATAAAATACACGTTTTATTAGGTATAAGTATTTAAATTTTTGTTTTTGTAATGTGATACAAATAAGGTTGGGAAAGAAATTAGTTTAATTTTCCAGGATAAAATGGTAAAATAATAAATAAAAGTAAGGGTATTTTTGTCTGTTAAAAATACCTACTATCCCACTGCCTTCAATTGCTGCTGAAACCTCCCGCTCCTTTTCATCATAGTAGTGTGGTTGAAATCAACTTTCACTGCACTGTGTTGCTGAACCAAACAACATATCAGTGAGGTTGCTACCCCAACTGCACCTCACTGATGTTAAAAGCCAAACCAAAGGAGCCCTGAGCCTCAAATAAATTTTTTTTTGTCTGACTTGGCCCGAATTTGTAAAAAGAAAAAACATGTTGATTTGTTGTTGTTTTCTCATTTTTTTTTGTCATTTTAGTATTATATTATTGTTATTTTATTATTATTACTTGAACATTGTATAATTATTATTTTATTGTTCATTTTGCTGCTTAAGTTGCACTTATGTTAGTGTTATTTAAGTATAAATTTTTTTGGGAACATTTATTTTAATATTTTTAGTGTTTTTGATGTATTATATTTTTTAAATTTAATATAGGCGAGACCGGACCGAGGTTTTAATATTTTTATCCGGGTTGAACTTGGGCAAAATTTTAAGCCCATTTTCGACCCGAACCTATCAGACGCACCCAAAATTTTATCAAAAACTCGACTCGACTCATGGATAGTTCTAGTCACCTTTACTTGTCCTAATAAACCAAGTATAGGCTCTTGATCAAATATTTTCAAATTAAAGGTATATTGTATTTTGTCAAAAAAATTTATAGATTATAAAATGGGTATAAAAAAATATATTGGTCATACCAAAAGATGTTAATTAGGAGTATAAATGAGATATTTGTGTTTACAATAATGTGTATTGGATGGTAAGAGAGGATAAGAGGTGAAATTTTGGATAGATGTTTGTTGGGTCCTTTGTGGTACTATTAGGGATGACAATGGAGCGAGACGAGGATGGATGTTGCCAAATTTACTACCGTTTCATAGTTGGTATGTTTTGTTCCACCACCCGCCTCCTTCCCTTATGAATATTTGATCTTAAAAGTCACTACCATCTCTATGAATTTTGGATGTATCTATTCTCACCTCATCCCACTTCATTTTAATTTTATTTTTGTTAGCTATTTCTAATATTTTTAATTTTTTTAAAGTCAAATAAATATTTAAATTTATATATTTAAACATAAAACACATTTTTCTACAATACATTATTACAAGTTTACATTTGTAATAGTTATACATATTCAATGGTAAAATGATAATTTTATATAGTGCAGTAGGACAAACAATTATCCTTACCTCTCTATACTAACTGTTCAAAAGAAGAAGAAAAAATCTACCCTACCTTTGCCTAGCATCTACTTTTCAAAAAGAAAAATAAAATCTACTCCAATCAAAGCAAATCGATTTAAAATTTATGGAGCGATTTAAATTTTAACATCCCTAAGTATCACAAACTGCATGTGGATGAGATTGGTAAAAACTTCAATTTTAGTGAGATGGTGGATGAATGCAACAACTGGAAATGGAAGATTTTCGACAGCTATTTTAGCTGGACTACCAACCTACGGATCGCAGGTACCTGCCCGCCAAATGGAGATGGTCCAGACTTGATTGGCTTTGGTGGTCGAGCAACGGTAAGGCCACGGTTGCCAAGGCCTATAAATTTATTATAAAGGTCGGGAACCTACAAACCTATGATGGCTTGCATTTGGCATGGCAGACTAGTTATATAGGAAATTAATGGTGTAGAGTGATAATAAGCCATAGGAACAATGTTGAACTCCATTGATGTATTGATGATCTATCATGACATTAAACCTGTATTAAAGACAACAATCACAATCATTATCATAAAACCAATCCTAGTTCAGTTTTGTACAATGATGAACAGATACAATCATTGCAGACTTGCATTCTATATGAAGTTGGATGTTTCTTTCAATCTCATGTACCTTGAACACTTTTCTTCCTATTGCATCAATCAGCATCTAAATCTCTTGTTTTCATTTTCAGCCTGAGTGGATGGCTCCAGAATTCCTTCGCGGAGAGCAAAAATCTGATGTTTACAGTTTCGGAGTAATCCTATGGGAACTTATTACCATGCAACAACCATGGAATGGACTCAGTCCTGCCCAGGTTGATAAATTTGGTTTTCTTATTTTTCATTATGGTTCTTTTCTTATTCTTAACAAGTGCATTCATAAATATCAATGTAATTGACCAACCGTTGAAGAATTTCAATGCTCTATTTTTTAATTCCGTCACCCCCTTTCTTGTGGTGCTGCAAATTGTAGGTGGTTGGTGCTGTAGCTTTCCAGAATAGGAAGCTTGCCATTCCTCCTAACACCTCCCCAAAGTTGGTTTCCCTCATGGAATCTTGTTGGGCCGAGTAAGTCTATACTTTGTCCTAGATATATTCACTGCACTTAATTTTATATGATGATGAGTTAGACTGGGAAGTCTCTATAGCTATCTTTTCTCTGAATGCATCGGTCCGGCTAGGACCAAGGAGCAGCTTGTTGTAGATGTTTCCTTGACAGTTTATTATTGTAGTCACGGCCAATAAGGAGAGAGATTAGCAGTAGCTTACTCTCTAAGTAAAAGAGAAATGAAATAAAAACCACCCCAAGTTTCACTAACTAAACATACTTGAACTTCACGGTCACACCTATCCCGACTAACATAGGTGCCAAGTATTTCTTGGATTTGATGGAGTTATATTTGAGAATACTAAAAATTCCTATTGATAGTTGCTATATAGTATTTGTGTACATTACTTTCAAGAAAAACTCTTCATTATAAAGAAGGAGAGAACAAGATGTGGGATATTGGAAGTGATGTATTTGACTCATTTGAAGGAGTTGGAATTCTTGGAGTTACTAGCTTATCTCTTGATGAATCGGATATGGAGATGGTAATTTTTATCAATGAAGAAGAAGATATGGAAAATGCTAATGCTATGAATTGAACTAGAAATTTGTTCTTTTTTTGCTTTTTTTTTTTTTTACAAGCCTATTTAAGGATATAGGTTGAACTTCAAATTTAGATTTGATATGACATATTTTGTGCAATGAACTTAAAAAATGTATTACTATATTTTGTCATATTTTATGTAATGATAAGAGAGCTTAATGGAAATAAATTGATTATATATTAATGAAAAATATTAATATTTTCATTTACATTGAGTATTTTAACATAAAAATATATATAAAAATAATAAAAATATTTTTTATTGCCGTATCTATCAGTGACTTCATTTTTTTTAAAATTACCGTGTCGCCGTTTCCGTATCGTGTTGCACCCGTATTACGTGTCCGTGTCCATGCTTCATAGGCATTAACACTAAAGAAGTTGCTGAAATCTCCATTGTAGCGATGCAGAAAGGAAAACAGTAACAATGGGTGTCGTTTGAATAACCTGAAAGCAGCTGATTTTGGAGATTCTATTCCACCAACCTTTGTTTTTGGTTCCAGGCAACAGTAGATGTTTTATCTAACCCATTTGGAAGGCAGTTCCCATTAGAAGTTGAGGCCTATAATGATAATTAATAATAAGGGGAAAAAATATAGCAAAGCTGTAATGAGCTGTTGTGTTTATGTAGGTTTTGCATGGGGGGTTGCCTTTTCACACAAAGCAATTTCCCAGTGTATGTAAAATCGGATAAGTTGGTAATTCCTTTCTCGTGTTTTTGGTACTGTTCTTATTCATGCCAATGATGGAACAAAAAACTTGGGAGATGATTCAGCAAGTAAAAAAAAGTTTGCTTTAGCCCCTACTTTTGTATTCATTTTGCTGTGTTTGTAATGGGACTGGAAGTTGAGTTAAGATCCTATCAAACCAGCATTGAATGAGAGTGAAGCTTTAATCAAAGATATGAGGAGCGTGAAGGTGGCAGTGACATCGAATATTGCCTTGGTAAGTATTTTTCAACCTAAACTCAACGTGGATAACATGTTATGTCACTATCTAACCCAAATTCTCTACGACAATACTATGTCAATTCATCAATTTACCTATATACCTACATACTTTAATGAGGGATTAGAAAGAAAAAAAGTGGGTGAAAGAAGGCTATAAAGACATAGCTAGCCACTGTCCTTTCAAGATAAATCAAACACATTTAACAAAGTAATTGACATGGTTGGACAATGGCAGTACCTTTTTTTTCACTCAATTGTCCTAACCTACAAGGTTGATGGAAATATAAAGAAAGAACCTTCTGGTTCAGCATATGACACTGAAAAGAACCTTCTAACCATAGGTGAATGGAACATATCATTTAATAGTGTGGGCCACTAAACTACATCTACCTTCCAACACCACATGGGAAAAGTAGAGGTACTCCAGAGATTATTTATTAAAATATCACCTTTAATTGGATTATTAATTTAATTTGAAAAATTACGAAAATATTTTTTTATATTAAAATAATTTTTATTTAAAAATTAATAAAATTGTATATATTGAGATTTGAACTTAAACTAATTAGATTAGAAAGATTTTTGATTTATCATTTAATTAAAGTTTTATTTTAATGTTTCATACATTTCAATTTTTATTATACATACTTTATTATCTCTATCAATTATGTGTGTACATATATTAATGTAATTGACTGAGTTAATATTGACTCAAAATTGATAACAACACTAGGATAAATAATCTTAATCTATTTTTTTAACATTGTACATATTTCGTGATATTATTACTAATTAGTTTCAAACTATATATTTTATAAATTTGTGATTTCCACTGCGTGTGATAAGATTTCTAGTTTCTTTTAAAAAAGTAACTTCTACTATTATGTATAGGTTGTATATTCAAATCATTTTCAACCAACCAATCTAGTCATGTTCCAAGAACACTAGTCACGTCATCAAATCTTGATGAGATTCAAGTTTAGGTACCAAAATAGATTTAGTTTTCAAGTTTAGATACCAAATTGAACAAAAAAAAGTACATGTACCAAAGTGGACCTAATTGTCCAATGCAGTGTCAGTTTGGTTAGTCACATCTACATCTCTATTTTATGAGAATCCTCCACTCCGATACTCAAGAAAAAATATTTCCCCAATTGGACTTAATAGATGACATATTAATCTTTCAATCAATTCGCTTATTTCGATTAGACTAAGGACACTTAGGTTAATCTACTAATACAAGTTGCCTTTCTATATTACGATCCAACCACGTAATATAACTTAATATTAGTTAAACATTAGATAATCAGTGAGCAAATATTTGCTTCCATTTTGCTTTACGTGCAAAAATATTAAGGATAATATACAAAGTATATTAATGTAATTAATGAATATTATTAAACTAATTTTATTCAAAAAAATACAAATATACAAAATGAATGTATTACACTTTTGGCACCAGATCCAACACACAACATGACTCAAACCTATGACGTAGGTTGTGGGTGAACGCGCATGACTAGAGGTGGTCATGGGCTCGGTCGAGTTCGAGCCAAACCTAAACATGATATTAATACACTTTATACTTGCTCAAGCCCAACTCGGCCTGAAACATGAGCCTAAAATTTTTCTCAATGCCCATATTTGTAAATGGCTAATCAAAACCCATTTTAGGTCTACCGATATTATTATTTTTAAATATACTTATATTATTTTAATATTTAATATTTTTTATTTATTAAATTTTTTTATAATTTTGTCTTAACATTTTTTTAACATTTACATTATAGTAATATTATATATTTAGTATAGATTTATTTTTATGTATTATAAATTACATAATATATAAAAATAACTTAATATAAAGCACTGCAAAGTTAAAAAGGGGTCGAGCTCGGGCCTTAAATGTTCAAGCTCGAGCCCAACCCGTATTTTAAATGGTCTTAAGTTTTTACCCAAGTCTATTTTTCGGGCCTAATATTTTTGTCCAAACCCTCCCAAAGTTTGGGGAAGTCTTCGGGCCTGGATAAGCAACCTAGCCTATGAACAAATCTACCCATGACCAATGACCAAATACTAGAGTTTAATTTTAAAATTTTGTATATGACAAGAGTAACTCTAACTCGAATCTAGAAAATAAGGTAAGCTTGAACTTTTGTTTGGTATAACCACATGCCTCATCAGTTTTGCTATTTGAGCTAAGTCTTGTTCGTGCCAGGGGTAGTATTCAAGTAAAACTCTTCCAATAATATCGACTTTGAAATTCAAATTTAATTCAAGACTCGAGGGAAAGGTTCACTTCCACATTGTGAATTTTGAGTAGTGAAAAGCTTATGGTTAATCAAACTTGGATTCGATTACAAAATTTAAGCAAAAATTCGAGCCTTTCACATTGTGAGTTTTTATTTTGAATAATCAAAGTATCTTTTATATAATATGATATATAAAAATTAAATCTTTTCAATAATTTATTATTATCTCTTCTAACAATAATTTTTTCAAAATTCATATCTTCTTTTAAAAATAAGTAACTTATCGTAACGCTTCATAAATAGTATAATCAAAGTGAAGGATATCTATCATGAGAAAGAAAGATCCAGGAAGAAAAGAAAAGAAAAAGAATCCATGGATGAACTTCATTCTTTGACTTGTAAGGTGAGAGACAGGATATGTGATTGAAATTGAGCAGGTGGCTAAGCTTAGTTAGACAATGAAACAAATGCAACCAAAGAAGCAGACACTAAATCCAGAATACATTAAATGACAGTCTCCTTCCATTTTCAAATGGAATTTATTGTAAAAGTTGTTTGCCTCTACCACTCATCACTGCCTCTTACCAATTTCTTTGTTTTCTTTTAATAAAAATATTTTTTCCTATTTTTTAAAATTATTATAAATTTTATAATAAATAATTAATCACGATATTAATATTTTTCTATTAAATGCATGTAATTGTAATTGTAATTGATATAATAATAATTTTATTCCCAAAATTTTATGTATTTTATTAATTTGGTCCTGTTTAATAAATTTAACCCACAACATTTTGTGTATTTATGTAAATGTTAAAGTTTTTAGAATGAAGACCAAATTGACAAAATATGTTAAATTTTGTTATGATACTAATTAAAATTATGTATAATTGACAAAGACATTATTACCATAATTAATTGTCTTTAATTACTCAATTTTAAAATTAACAAAAATTAAATTACTTCAGTTTTTTTAAAGAGATTAATTTACTTTTATTTTTTACATTTTCTTTTTTAACTGATATCACAAGTGTGATCCCAAGTTATTAGTTCCCACAACTCACCATTCACATTCTCTTCTTCCATACTGTTGTGGATACAAATAAACACCCATTTACCGTTAGATGGTACTGTTTTTGGATCCTATCATAATCCAAATTTTTAGAATATTGGATATTTTAGGTTAAAGTTTATCAAGTTTAAGAGTAAAATTATTTAGAGTTTTAAATAATTTAAAAGAAATAATTTATGTTAAATTATAATGAAATTTTCATTCAAATTGATCAGAATTAAAGTTGATAATGGGTCGGGTTGGGTCGGACTAGACCTTAACAAAATTTTAGGCTTATTTTCTAGGTTCAGGTCCAGCCTGACTCGTATTAATTTTTTAGATTATTTTATTATATACAACAAAATTTTAAAAATAAAATATATGAAATACAATTAAAAACATTAAAACAAATATTAAACAAAAAATTAAAAATACATTAAAATTTTTTATACTAATATAGTTGCAACTAAAATAGCAGCAAAATTAATAATAAAATATAAATTCTACAATATTCAAATAATGTTAAAATGCACAAAACAACACTCAAACAACAACAAAAATAACAGCAAGAATAACACCAAAACACCAAGAACAACAAAAAAACAGCAATATAATATTTTTTTAAAAATAATTAATTTATTCATGTCAAATTTAGGTTAAAAAATTCTTACTCGAGGTTCGGCCCAAAGGTCTTATTTTTTTCTAAATCCATTATTTTAGTTTATATATTTATCCAAACCCTCCCGATTTTTAGATAGACCAGCCCGACCCATAATCAGGCCTAATTGGAATAGAAAAGTTTTTAATTAATTATATGTGATTTTCTTAAATTTTGAGGATTTAATGGAAGTAACAAAATGTAAAAATAATAATAATAAAAGTTTTAAACTTTAAATTCACAAATAATTTGAGATACAAATAAACACATTAAAAACATTTTTAAAAAAATCAAATCTTTTTAAAAAAAAACCAAGGGCTTTTCCAATATTTTTCTTTGGGATTTGTCATCATCGAAATTGATAACCAGCTTCGATATATCGAATTCACTTGAATTCCTTCTTTTCCCGATTTCGAATACGTATTGTTTGCCGTTTAGATTCATTAGTCTTGGACTTTGCAGCACTCCCATTGACCTCGACTTGCTCAGCTTCACCGTCGGCGTTTTTGCTGGTTTTTTTCTTACCAACGCCACGTGCTCGCCGTCCATATCAATCTCTGTGGGGCCTACCTTCATCATCGATGCAGCCACCGCCTCCGTTAACGAACCGATCGATTTCGATCTCACCACACCTTCTCCGATCACATTCGCTTCGCAGCCGCTATCAGCCACGCTCGTCACTTTTCGGCTGTTTCTCCTGCTTCCACATCTCGAGCTCCTTGCCGCCTCCTCGCTCCCTTCAAAAACCGGGTGGTTTATAGCCATCGGTTTATGCACGCATCTCACGCACCGCCTTAGATTGCTCCAAACGGGTCCAGCGTGAACTCTTTTGCTCACCACTGTCAGACATTCCACCACTTCTTCCATCCCGGGACGTTTCTCCGCCGCGGACCTAACGCACCTAGCCGCCAACACCGCCAAACTCCGGATCACTTCCTCACCCACTGGTGGCCCAACACGACCGTCGCAAATGGCGGCGAAATCTCCTCCTTTTATCAACGGAACCGCCCAGTCAACAACTGACGGCGGACTATACTTCAAATCAATAGCATGCCTCCCGCTAATAATCTCCAATAACAAAATGCCGTAACTGAACACGTCACTTTTCGTGCTGACGTCACTCGGGGCTAAATAACTCGGGTCGAGATATCCTAACGTCCCCGCCGGTGGGGTGCACTTAATCCGTACATCCTCCACGTGTCCTATCAATGCAAGCCCGAAATCACCCAATCGAGCGTTCCACCTTTGATCAATCAAAACATTGGACGATTTTATATCCCTGTGGATCACCGGCGGGTTACCCGAATGTAAAGTTTGAACCGCTTTTGCTACCTGTAAAGCGAATCGAACCCGGCTGGACCAACCCGGCGGTTTACAAGAAGAAGAATGTAAAAGATCGTACAATGAACCGTTGGGCATATATTCCACGACGATTAATTTATTCTTACAAAGTGAATCGGAGCAGTAACCGATGAGATTAACGAGCCGAGGATGATAAACTCGGGAAAGAATCTCGATCTCGTTGTCGGCGGGACTGTTACAGTTCTTTGACGTTTTCTTAACGGCGGTGATTAACTTGCCGTCTTCAAGTACGGCTTTGTAGACAGAACCGTGACTACCTTTACCGAGGAAGCTATCGGAAGAGAAGCCATTGGTGGCGGTAAGAAGATCGGTGTAAAGAAACTGCCGGATCCCGGTGTCGTTTCTGGTTCTTCTGGGCTTGTTTTTCTTGGGTTTTTTTCTATAATAATCCCAGTTGCAAGGATCACAAACTTTAATGGTGGACTCCGCATTGCAAGAGAGGTAACCCATGAAATGAGTAAAGCTAGAGATTAATCAAAAAAAAAATGGATGGTTTTGAGCTGATCATAGCAACCACCATTAAACACCACCATTAAACTTGAAAATAAAGGTTTTAAACTAACCCTTTTAAATATGAAAAAAGAAATGGGTATTGGGGAAGACGAAAGGGGTCGGCTTTGGCTGGCTATCCAAAGTGTTTTAAAGTGAGTACTGATTTTACAGCTTTGGAGATGTGAAAACAATCAAAGCTTCAAGTTTTTGAAAATTTTTATAATATATATTTTTTATTGAGTATTGATTTTCGCCATGCAAAAGTTGGAGACTTTGAAGGGGAATTTCTCGGGGAAGGTTTAAAGAAGTGGGGCAAAGTGGGCTCCATCAATAATTTTACCATACTTTTTTTTTCTTTACACTTTTTTCATTTTGAATTTTATTCTTATTTTTATAATTTTTATATTTTAATATCTTATAAGGAAATGTTGAGGTTTTGGATCTTGAACGTCCCTCATCATTTATAATTGCAATATTATTTTATACTGTATATGTTTTATATGAATTTTGTCTATTTTTTATATTAATTCTGCTTTTATTCGTTTTTCGTCTATTATGCATTATATTGATTTAATTTTACGTATATATATTTTATTTATTTATTAAAATCTAAAATTTTATTAACCATGAATCATATAATTTTTCTTTTATAAAAGTATTCTATTAATTGCAAAAAGGATATGGATTTAAGCGTACTCAAACACATTTTATCCTTCGATTTAGAAATTGAGAAGAGAATATAAATAATTTTAAATATTATATTAAAAATTTATCAAAAATTTAATTAACTTCTAATTTAAAAATTAAATTCATAACACATTTAAATGTTATAAAATTGAGATTTTTAATTTATAAATTAAAAGGATAAAAATTAAAACTTTAAAATTAAAAAATAGGAATATAAATTTTAAAAAGTAATGATAATGATAAAGGCAACATAAACATTTGCCAATTAGCTCTTTTGAGGCTTTTCTTTCTATTTTTGTTCTGTAATGGTTTAATGGGGCCTTTGACAGCTAACATTCTAAAAACGAAATATATTCTCATATTTAATTAGTTTTTAAATATTATATTTTAAATTAAAGTAATTAATATAAATTTTATTAATTTATTAATTCACATATTATAATTATTTTTAAAATAATTATTAAAACATTTTAACATACAATATAGTTTTACTTAATTTAATTAATGTAAAATAACATTATTTAAAATAATAAATTATTAACATAATTAACTCTAATATTAATTAAGTGGTAATTAATATGCTTAAATTTTTATTCAAGTCGTAATTCTATTTTACAAGAATAAATTTAGCACAACTTCTTTACATAAAATTTTTAAAATCTTTTAGTTAATACTTTTATTTAAAATTAGCACAATTTTTTAACTAATGATTGTAATTTAAATTCTTATTATTTTTAAATGTGTTGTTATCAATACTTTTATTAAATTATATTTTTTTAAAATTATAATTATTTTTAAATGTATAATTATCCCAACTTCTATTTTATTTTAATTTTAACTAATAATTTAAATTAAATATTATAATTATTTTTAAATGTTTATGTTCCTTATAATAATCGGTGTCGTATTGATGAACGTTTTGTATTATTTTGATACTAATACCTACTAGAATCAATGTGTTTTTCGATATTTTGATTTTTTTCCTCATATATTTATAGTTTTTTTATAAAACATATATAAATATATTTGTATGTAAATATATATTTTAAAATTATTAATTGAATTTGAGAATTCAATTTGGTGAATATATTTTACTTTTTAAATGCAATTATAAATTTTTGTGATAATTTGGGGTTGTCATTGGGACTATGCTCGTTAAAGTAGAATCTTTAGAAATTATTTAGAGTTCAAATCTCAACAAATGTAACTCTTGTAATCCTAAGGTGAAGGATCTATTAAAAGGAGGAGCAACAAGCCTTGCCAATGAATCGACTGACTACTTTAAAACTTGCATTTTGTCTAGAGGCCCAATTTTTATACTCACACCTAGACCCCCTTAACGGGTCATTCAACATCTACAAAAACTTGGCGAAGCTCAACTTTATGCAAGGCAAAACAATATGCCTCGCTTAAACATCAAGTCATATATAGTGGGCCTACACAATTCTCAAAAGAGATACGAGGAAGAGTCTTTGATGATATTCACCAATTCATCACATCTTGAACAAGGCTATCCCTTTACCGTCCTATCACCGACTATAGAATGGAGAACTCAATGGTCGAGACTCATAAGTAACCACCCTTCCTCTATAAATATCCGCTCAAAATCACAACAAGAGGAGGTGGCAAACCTCATTGTCTACATCCCGCCAAAACTCACTCCGAACTCTCTTCTTTAGTGACTCTCACTACAGGAAAACAGACTTTTAGCGGCGTTTTTTTTCCTTTAACGGAGCTTGGGGAAAAAAACATCTCTATATGTAACGCCGGTAAAATTCGCGACGTTTTTTTAAAAAAAGCGCCGCTAAAAGTCCTGGTCTTTAGCGGCGCTTTTTAGAAAAACACAGTAAAGACCAGGATTTTTAGCGGCGCTTTTAAAAACAACGCCGCTAAAGACCAGGACTTTTAGCGGCGCTTTTTAAAAACGCCGCTAATTTGCCCAGTTTTGCAATATGTATTTTTGCACCTATATCCAACCCTCCTGCAAGAAATCCAATCAAAAACAGCAAATATACCATGAAATCCAACCAAAACCCGAAAATTTAAATAATACAAAATTATACGAAAAATATATTATATAAATTGTAAATGTATATTCAAAATATTCTTACAATAATGTTAAAAGTTACAAGAAAATAAATGTCTAAGATGGCGGATTTTGAAATTGCTGGAACATAGTCATCATAGATGAAGTCAGAATCGAGTTCATTGTATTTTCTGCTCGCCTGCCTCCTCCCGCCGCCTCCGCTCTAAGTTGAGAAATTTGCTCATCTGTGCTAGCTTGTATCGAACTATCTCGATCTTTTAGCCTCGAACTTCAAACTTGACTTTGACTCTCGGAAGGCATGTATTGGTGCGAGGTGGATCCAAAATATTGGGTCGAGTTAACACGGATCCTTGAAATCTAACCCGACCATACCTTTCGGGACCCAAAACTTCATTAATAATTACATTATCAATATCCTCAAAATTAACAAAACTATCAATCAAGCGGTCACTTCATACTCGCCTTCTTACCTTTTAGTTTCTCCTAATAAATCGCTTAAAGAGTTAGAAACGAAATATACAATAAAAGGAATACAACATAACATTATTTAAATTAAACTAATAAAAGCATTTAATTAAAACATTATAATTAAATATTATAAATATTTATAATGAATCAAATTTTATTAAGTAAATATACCATAATTTCGCACCTCGGATGTCATCGGAGTTCCATCTTTTTTTCATGCGTAATGTCAAAAAGTCAAGGCGTCCAACTTTTGACCGACGAGGCTTCCTACAATATAGTAGTAAATATTATTTAATAGTAAAAAGTCATTAATACTTGATAGAATTAATAAATCCATAGTACCGCTGCCCGAGCTACACAAGCAAAACTTCTCGATCTCGGTGCGTAAATTTTTGTTTTACTGCGCTTGTTCCAACTCGCTCACGGTCCTACATAATGAAATTATTATTACGTATATAGTAAATACTATAAACCGAAAAATTTATAAGAGTTTGCAAGTACATAATACCTCTCCTTTCTTCGAATTCCAAAGTCGAACCGCATCTTCCCATTGGTACCTCAGCATTCCCGGTGGGACATTTTGCAATTTTTCTTCGAAGCTTATGGGTTTTTTAAAATATTCTTTTTTCAAAATGCTTTTGTGGTTTCTCCATTTTTTACCCAATGCTTTCTTGATATAGGCATCAAAGACATCTAAAGCAAACCTCTCCTAAAAAACACAAAGTTTATGAAGTAAATATAAATGAAACTTAAACCAAAGTATTATAAATTACATTAACGTTTTGTTACCTTAATATTAGAGAGAGCTTGATTTTTATTGCTATCAGGCATGTTATGCCATGATTCGTAGTTGATGGGCAACATGCTATCAGGCATGTTTGTCTCATAAATTTAAATTTGATTATTTTGTATCACTCAACATTATCAATATTTTACTCTTATAATTTCCTATTGGGAAATTTTTTTCGTACCAAAAATTATTGTATAAAATGTACAGAACCCGATTTTCTCGTATTTTTGTGATAAAAATACTCTTCATTAGAATTTATATTTTAAATTAAAAAATATTTCTCTCATCAAGATATGTAATCATTAGTCATATTTTAACATAAAAAGTGGATTACTTTAGTGTGATACCTCTGTTTTTGTTAGAATGTATGGTTATTTCTAAAGTGGAGTTAGTATGCTAAATAGTAAATCACAGACTTGATATGTGATAGATTGTTCCTGGAATTGAATAGGCCTTTGTTTGATTGTGGATTGAGTAAATGAGTTACCTTTTAAAGAGACATGAGTTACCTTTTAAAGAGACTTCCTTAGGTAGTTGATTGTTCCTAAGATTCAAAGGGTTTTATTAGAAGGTACCCTGTTCAAATGTATCAGATGATACATTCGCAACATCATTCACTTCCGATGAAGGAAACAAAGCAGTTGGCCACTGTAGTCTCTAAGAGTTAGTTTATGGAAAATTGTTTTTGAAGAGTTTGGTAATATTCATTATAGCTGTCAAAAAAATGTTTTTGAAAAAAAATTCAATTGACGTTGAAAAGAAATTTAGAAACCATTCTATCAAATACAATAATGGTTAAAATACAAACCATTCACAAGTTTAAGCACTCTTAGAAATAAATTATCATCACAAGACAATCTACAAACTTAATATAGAGCATTTGTGCTTTGGTTTTAACCTAAGTTCATAATTGACACTATACATAATCAAAGTAAAAAAAAAATTTGGAACAACGAAATTTTCCAGGAAAAATAATATTTGTTTTAGAAGAGAGAAGAAACCCAAGTTCTAAATGAGTAATGTTGCATCAGAACTTTAAAAATAAATTGAAAGAAAGTGAGACTTTTTTTTTCTCCTCAAAATTACCATACTATAATTTGGAAATCAAACTGGAAAGGACCATGAATCTTTGCTTTAAAAATCTAGACACAAAATGGATAAAACGAAAGGGGTCTAGTACAACGAAAATCGCAGCACAGACAACTTAAATTGTCTAGCTTACTTATTGACATAGATCTTCAAGGTTTGTTCCTGTTCTTGACACCAGACTTAGCAACTTTCAGACTCCTATGCACAACACCAGCTTACTTCTATTTTTTTTATTTGTCAAGTTTATAAACCTCTTCGTTTTTACTCATTTTTTCGATTTAAAGGTTCCACACTCGACTCCACTAATTCAACATACTACACTTTGGGCTTACTAAACAAAAAAAAAGGGGGGTCTGAAAGAACAACTTAAGAAATAGAGGAAAAGTTAAAGAGTCTGGAGGAGGAACTGGAACGAGAAAATTGCAAATTAGGAAAACTTAAGACTGATCATTTCTTGTTCAAGTTTCAGATCAGTTAAAAACATGAAGGAAAATATACTTGTGATGGGTCTTAGAGTTTGCAATGAGAAATGTATGAAGTCTGTATGGGTTAAATGCAGTGGAGCATGTGAGAGATATATTAGTATGTATGTATGTCCTAGATCAAGCAATAATCACGAAGCTAACACGCAATAATCATAAAGCTAACAAAACATTAATTAATCCAATAAGAAGCCTATTTTTATCAGTGAATCTGGAAATATGTGCTTCCAAAGCAAAATAATACAAAAATGACCCACAGCTGTTTTTAAAAGCAAAATAAGAAAAGCTTACCCTATGAACATGAAGATTCCATTACATGCTTGTTCATGGCAGGCGTTGCTCAAATGGCTTCCAAAGCTTATCAACTTATATATCTGCAATTTTCAAAAGTTATAAAGAGGATAAGAAACTTTAATGGAGTTTGCAAAAAAGGAGATTTATATGCATACCCTTGCTTAAAAACGCATGAATTGGAATTGTAGAGACAGTTTCCGTTTGCATGAAAGGGGTCTGGTCTTAGGTTTCTTGGGTGCTGATTCTTTTGGGGAAAATTTAGGGATCAGAAGAAATTAGAGAATTGGGAAATCTATTTTGGGTTGCAGGGAGGCGTCGGGCATGAGAAAGAAGCAAACATAGCAGGAAAACGACACTGTTCAAGGTAAACAATTATTTTTTTTTGCGGCGTTTTTTTAAAAAACGCCGCTAATCCCCTAAATATTGTCGTTTATTATTTTAATTTTTTGCGCTAATCCCCTAAATATCCATTAAAAACGATGCCGTTTATTATTTTAATTTTTTGCGGTGTTTTTTTTAAAAACGCCGCTAATCCCTTAAATCTTTAATTTAATTTTACTTAAATCTCTTAAATCTTTATAAATACTTAAAGTAAATTTATTTAAACTTAATGATATTGTTTTAATTTTTTTAATACATATATACATGTTATTTTCGTTTGATATTTATTAATTTTTAAATATAAACAAGTTGAATATTTTAATTATATTTTTTCTATTAGTTGTTTAATTATATGTAAGTTGTGGATTTAGTCCTTTTACTTTCATTTTGTTATTTTTAGTCATTTTAATTTTCAAAATTTAAAATTGTAGTATTAATTAAATGGTAGCTATTAAATTCATTAAGTTTTGCTATTTCTAAAATTTAATGTAACAAACATATTACTCACAAAAAGCCAGTTACGACTTTAACGGTTGTCATTTGTGTCAAAATTAATATTTTAAAATTCGAAAAGTATATATAGGGACCAATAATAATCTAATTGGATAACATTAACTCAACCTACAACTTTACGCATAATACCAAGACTAATAGCATAATTTAACCAAACATATATAATTGCTATCATTTGAGTCACCATGACTAAAATTTTAAATTTTGAAAAGTACAAACGATAAAATTGATCGATTTGAAAAATACAGGGACTAAAACTAATCAAATTAAAATATAAGGACTAAAGACACATTTTACATATAGTACATGGGATAATAGCATAATTTGCCTCTTTTTTTTTTAAATTAATACAACAATGATTCAAACTCATATTACTCTAGAGTACATATGAAAACGACGACGTTTACTTTAAAGTACTATGTTTTTTGCGGCGTTTTTTTTTTAAAACACCGCTAATCCCCTAAATCTTCATATAAAACTACGCCGTTTACGTTATACTTTTTTTTTGCTTTTTGTGGCATTTTTGAAAAACACGCCGGTACTCCCTTAAAAATGACGCCATTTTCGTTAAACTGCTTTTTCTTTGCGGCGCTTTTTGAAGTTTTTTCAAAAAGCGCCGCTACTCTCCTAAATATCCAATTAAAACGACGCCGTTTTCGTTAAACTGCTATATTTTTTGCGGCACTTTTTAAATAAACGCCACTAATCTCTTAGTTTTTATATTTCATTTTTATTTGTTATATTCTATGACAATTTTAAGTTTAAATTTCACTTAAATAAATTAAGTGTAGAGGAATTAATTTGAATTGAATTATTTTAATATATCAAAATATATTTAGATTAAATCTTAAACCATTTTATTTATATAAAGTTTATCTATTATCTCTTAAATAATTTAAACTGTAATTATAATTTTAATATAATATTCAAATTAATATTATCTCTTTTACAATTATATAAGAAATCGTTTAATATATAAATTAATTCATACTTCTTAATCATAACATTAAACCTTTAACCCCTATCCCATAAACACTAAACTTTAAGGCACTCCAAATTATAAAGCCTAAATCCTTAACCCTAAATATAAAATGATGTTATATCAATAATTGTGTTAATAAATTACAATAACTGGATCAAATTAAAGTTCATGTATACAATTGCACACTAAACCGTTGTTCATGTATGCTTTTGGGATTTAACCTATCTTGATATATTTATTTTTTAAAATAATAATTTATATTTATCTTATTTAGATTTATATTATGACAAAATCCAAGATACACAAGTTATGTAGTTCACCATATTTATCCCCAAACCCTAAAAATTAAATCATAAACCCCACACCCCAAACCATAAACCCCAAATCATAAACCCTAGATCTTAGACCAACATCACCTTAAATCCTAAATATATATATATATATATATATATATTACAAGGGACAAAGATAATTAAAAAGGAATTTTATTGCTTATCTAAACTCTAAACCTGTTAACCCCTATCCCATAAACACTAAACCCTTAACCCCAAACCCTTACACCTTAAACTCCAACCCTAACCCCTAAACCTATAATTCATCATAAACCTTCAAATATTAGTTAACTCTTAAACCTTAAACCCTAAACCATATATCTTAAACCATAGTTAACTCATAAACTTTAAACTATAATGATAATTAATTTAATATTTTAAATTCAATACTATCTCTTTTACGATTATATAAGAAAATATTTAATATATTGTATAACCATAAATTTTAATAATTATTGTTTTAGGGGTTATAAATTAGTTTATGATTTTTTTGGGGTTTAGGGGTTATATAACTTTTAGCAGCGTTTTACCAAGAGCGCCGCTAATGCTTTGGTCTTTAGCGGCGTTTTACCGAAAGCACCGATAATGCTATGGTCTTTAGCGGCGTTTTACCGAAAGCGCCGCTAATGCTCGGTCTTTAGCGGCGTTTTACCAAAAGCGCCACTAATGCTCTGTCTTTAGCGGCATTTTACCAAAAGCGCCGTTAATGTTCTATTTTTAGCGGCGTTTTAGTAAAAAACACCGCTATTGCTCTGTGTTTTTATAAAAACGCCGCTATAGCCTTATTTTTATGTAGTGTCTCCATACCAAATATCGAATATGATGAGAACTAAACCATTGTACTATTTAAATCTTGTATAACTTTAGTGTTATAACAACTTTCTATATTAAAAAAGGGTTTTTAAATATATACACCATTTAATAATAATTAAAAGATTCAATTTCTATTGTTTGTCATTAGTTGTTGACGCATATCACATATTATGTGATTTTTTTTTTAATAATTTCATTATAAATTCTGATCATATCTGTTCTTTTTGACACAATGCTTAAAACTATAAATAGCCCCTCCCCAACGGATAAATAGGAAGATAATGCGCTTCAACGCACTTGAAACTATGTCCTCCTGCATTGGCAACAATACACATACCAATCAAGCTAAAATTTAATCAGCTATGCTATGTGTAACATCCCGAAATAGGGCCCAAACGGAACAGTGGTTGCGAAACCACAAATTCGAGGTAGAATGTAACGGCCTAATTTTCAGTGGTGTCAAAAATGGTGATTTGAGATCACTAAATCGGACAAATAAGATTGAACAAGATAGTAACTTAATATTTATGAGTCAAGTAAGAATTTAGAAGAATTTGTGAAATGGTGAAATTAGTGAATTAAAATAATTTATTAGGTCAGACGGGTCAAAAACGAGGTATCGAGACCTCGAATTTAAAAATCGAGCTATAAATATTTTTATAAATATTTATGAAGTGTCATTGAGTTAGTATTAAAGTTTCGTTAGAAAATTTTGATGTTTGGATAGCTAATTAATTAAAAAGGACTAAATCGAAAATAGCTCAAAATTTGTTAAATTGTGAGTAAATAGCTTAAGTATTTAAAAGATGGATTTAAAGAGCAATTAGACCCAAAGGTTAATGGCTGGACGGTTTGGGTATGAAATAAGCAAGAAAACAATGTGAACAAGGGATGAATTGGAATTAGCATAAAAGTTAATAGTTAAAAAATGATGTAATTGAAAATCTAGACATTTCTTCATCTTTCTCAGCCGAAACGCCGTAGCAGGTCTCCTATGCTGGTTTTTCATATTTTTGCACCATGTAAGTTCAATTTTACTATTTCTTAGTAATTTTTATGTTTTTGTGACTTTTACAATTAGGTCCAATCATCTAATTCATTAGTTTTTGATTTGATGGGTGAAATTGGAAGTTACCCTGGCTGAGTAAGGGTAGTTTATGATGAATTATTATGAAATTGAAGTTCTAATTTCATATTAAGGTTGTTTTATTAAGTCATTTTGATAGAAAATGGTATTTAGGACCTAATTGTGAGCAAAATTGTGAATTAGATGTTGGTGTTGAAATTCAGAATATCAAAGGCTGTGAAATAGTTTATAATGATAAAATAAAAGTGTTAATTTAGAAAAAATTAGTTCAATTGATGGGTGAATTGAGCAGGGACTAAATTGTAAAACTGTAAATTTTGGGGTAAAAGTGCAATTTCGAATTTTGAACAGCATAAATTGTGAAGTGAAATAGAAATCAAATAAATGCTAATGAGTAGAAATATTTTATATTATAGATCAAGAATCCAAAGAAGAACGAGGAAAAGAAAAAGTAAAGGACTAAATTGTAAGGTTTAGTCACATTTTGTATCAAGGTAAGTTTACAGTAAATAAATGCAATATTCTTTTATTTTACATTATTATTGTCAATTTCAGCATTTATATATTATGTTATGAAAATATTTAAAGTCGAATTTAAGGTGAAGTGACAGAGGAAAAGTGTTAGAAAGCCCCGGTTGAACCCTAAGAATGTTAGGATATTAGGGTTGACAGGACAGAACAGAAATGAGCCATGTAAGTCCATATTAGAAATATGGCTTTGGAGACAGGATTGAGCCATGTAAGTCCATATTATATATGGCATTGGAGACAGGAATAATTCATGTAAGTCCATGTCAAAGATATGGCATTGGCGGGATATTGATAGACAGGAACGACCCTAGTATCCTTAGTATTCCGAGTGGTTCAACGGGTCAGGATACGAGTTAAATTACAGTGAATTAACAGCAAAGGAAAAGTAGATTATACTTATGAAAAAGGAAAGGTCAGGTAAGAAAGAAGGTAAGGGAATAAAGAAGAAGATAGAAATTGAGAAGTAAAGAAATTTATGATGTTAGATGATATTATGCATAATTATCCATTATGTTGAATGTTGTGATTTATTTGCTTGTAAGCTTACTAAGCCTAGTGCTTAATCTCTTTATTTTGTTCTTCTTATAGTACTTATCTAGTCACTCGGGATCGAAGGAAATGTCGGAGGCCGATCACACTATCAAAGAAATAACTCGGTATAACTAGGCGTTTTGTTTTGGGTATGGCATGTATAGAAACTTAGCTACTTTTGGTATAATATGAATAATGAATGATGTGTAAATACTTGCTAGTGATTAGCTAAGAAAATAGCTGATGATATACATGTTTATTAATATGTATGATTGAATGATGATTATCACATGAAAATTATGAAAAATGTGAAAGTAACCTAAAAACAGATTCAAGTAACAGAAATGATGTAACTTTGAAAAATCATTAAAAATTGTAGAAACATAGTTTGAAGATGAATAATATATGAAATTAAAGCTTATTATGTATATTTTCTTATGGAATAAGCAAAACAGGTAAAAGTATTATATTTTATGATATATCTGAGTTTTAGTGAAACAGGGTCAGAGCAATTTCTGGATCCCCTGTTTCAACTTTGGAAATTCACCATAAATTTTACAAAACTAATTAGAAGGTATAATTTATATGGTTAGAATTCTTGTTGAATCTAGTTTTGAGAGAAACAAACGACTTAGTCATATGAATTTTGTACAGGAAGAAAAATGGTTTGTAGTAAGAAGAGGCCAGTGCAGTCGAGTTTTGAAACAGGGGAAACTTTAACTAATAAACTGTACTAATTGGCTAAGTCAAAAATTCTAGAAAAAAATTAGTAGATATATATATGAGTATAGTTTCATGAAAAATTTACGGATCTTAATTTTGAGTTTTGAAACTCGAGAAATAAATTTTTAAGTAACCATGACGCAGAAAAACAGTTTATTTCGAAAATTAAAATAAGTGATTTAGAGTTGTTTAAAAAGTAAGATAAGTTTAGTAACACCTCAAGCTTGACTCCGGTGATGGTTTCGGGCGTGGGGGCGTTACACTATGTCCTTAAATAAATGATGGAACATGATCTAGTAATTCTGGACAGCAGACTAATAATTAAATATATAAATACAAACTTAAACTATGTAATTTTTTTTAAAATAATAACTAAATTTTCAAAAAAAAAAAAACAAAGAATGTTAATTATAATAGTATATTAAAACGAAAGTTTATTTTAAATGTATTTTGCTTTGATGTAGAATCAACATCAATCTATCCCAAATTTCTTCCAAATATTCTTAATTCAAGCTTGATTGTGTGGAAATTTTGATTGAATATATTTTGCTTTTAGTAATCGTAATTAATATTAAATAATTTTAATTCTAGTTGATTATACATTTATTATTTTTAATTTATACATGCACATATAATTGTACTAGTAAACTCCTTTAAATATATATATATATATATATATATATATATATAGTATATATAAATTTTAAACTAACAAAGTAATAGTAAAACTTGAAGATAAATTTTTTATTGTTTAAAAATAAAATTAAGAATCACCCATGAACTCTAATTTTATGCATTTCTTATACAATTATACAAAAGAATGATTTTAAATCAATTTTATATATTTTAAAAATATAAATTTTATTATTTCACATCGAGTAAATATTAACTATTTCCATGTGTAAAACCAAAATCAAAATGATTTAGAAAATTAAAATAAAATATATCATGTGTTATTTTACATGATAAATCATTTTTTTTTCTCGATATATCTACTGAAACGAGCTTAATAATTAATTTTTCACATTCTGCAGGTCCATTAAGGGGTAGAAGTAAATGTTAGCCACAAATTTTAAAACTGTTTCATACCTAATACGAGAATCGAACCCTCAATCACTAATTAAAGTAAAAAACACGATTATAATCTCGTATAACTCTAGTGGTAAATCAATTTTTTTTATAGGTAATACTATAACCTTATTTAAAAGAGTTAGGTCAATTGAAAAGAAAATATTATAATAGCAGTAGTTATAAGAGTGGGGTCGCTTCTTCCAACCAACACCTACTTATTTTTACGGAAAATTCAAACGGAAGTGGAAAATGGGGTTACCCAATTTATTCACCCTCCTTTCGCTGTTTTTGTCAAAAAATCAACTTGGATTATTAGGTTTTCTATGTTTCTTTTTTTGACTTTAGCTTTGCCTCTCTTCAAATATATTGTTCAAATGTTCCTTTTGAAAGAAAGTAAAAACAGAACTCACATTTGTTTAATCCAAATTTCTATCAAAATATTTTACACCCCAACCCAACAAATCTTACTAAAATATGGATCATCCATCATTTTGAATAAATTAAATATATACTTATTTATAAAAATAAAAATATTTTTATTGGTATCAAATCATCTTAACTTGTATGAAATAATAACTAAAATACTTATCAAACAATTATTTGTCAATTTCAAACCTTGTTATCCATCCCCACCCCAATTTGAAAGAAAAACTATATTATTAAATTTGATAATTAATTTTAATTAACTTGTCATTCTTATAAAAAAATCAGTTAATGGTCTAGGAGAGTATTTTCTTTCTTGTTTTCATAATAACAAAATTTTACTTTTATTTTGTAATTTGAAAATTGGAAATTTTTATTAAAATGAAAATTGAAATCCATTGACTTAAACTAAAAAAATAACTGAACTTTTTTTTGTCATAATTGATACCTAAGCTAAACTTCATTACTCAAATTACCCAATCTATTAAAAAATTACTTCTCTAATCATTTTGTGATACATTACTTCTCTAATAATTTTGTGATACATGATGATATTTAACTAAAAAATAAATTTTATTTTCTTAAACTTCTTTCCAAAAAAAACTTATAAATATATCTCTTTTTTCTCCACCCAACAACTTAGTTATAGAAAATTCAAGTTCATCCAAACCTACTTTTTGATAACAAAACCTCAACTTCGGCAAGCTTCTTTTTTGTTTGTAAATCTCAATTTCTGACTCATTTCTCATCCAAATTCAAAATTCATTTATTAATTTTTTAAATAATTTTTATTCTTTTCTATATACTTTGTATAAAATAATTAATAATAAATAAACATCTATAATAAAAAAATTAGATAACACAAATTAAATTAAAATACTTGAAAAAATTGAGTAAAAACAAGTAAAAGAATTACAAATAAAAATTATCTAACAGTTAAAAATATGCATCAAAAGAAGGGATCATCATACGAAGAGAGGAAATGTCAAATAATGATAACTTAATTTTATTAAATTTAATTTTATTAGTTAAATTAAATTAAATTAAATTAATTTAAAATTGCCACGTTTCATAAATTATTAGCTAATTTTAAAAATATCGAAATATAATTTAAGCAAGTACACTTTTCATATCACTTCTAACCCGAAAATATTTAAGTATAAACTTGAATAAAAATGCATAATTTAACTACCATTTCGTGATTCAAGCCAAATTCATTTTCAAAAAAGAAATAAGGATCTTTGAGAAATAATTAAGAACACTAATTAGATTACACAAAACTTAAACTACAGCTTAAGTTTAGAATTACTTTCCATAAAAAGTATGATCAATAACAATTTCACCAATATAATCAAACAAATTTAATTTATATAAAATAAACGAACGGAAACTCTTACTACTTGTAATTAAATTAAATGAGTAGTAATTCTAGAAATATAAGCAACATAAATAAATAAAAATATTGCATTTTATTATTTAAAAATTAAAAGAATTTTATCTTAATTTTTCATCACTTTGATAACCTTTAAAATTTAACAAAACTGTACCCAAAATATCAAATTAAATTTTCTCCCAAAAATTAATTTATCTGTTAATATTTTAACAACATTTAACATTAGGTTGCAATTCCCATATGCTAAAGTAATAATAAAACATATTTTTAAAAAATCAACAAATTTCAAAATAATTCATAAAAATTAAAACAGATTATCAAAATCAACAATAATTTTAAAGTTGAGGTCCAAAGTGGTTAAGAAAAATTAAGACCAAAAGTTAAAACTGAAGGCTAAAATAGTCATGCCGAAAAAGTAAAATAATGCCCATTTATTGTTAAAAAGAAAATATTTCATTTTCTAGGAAAAGAAAATAAAAACGACAATAATTTTCTAAAATCATAAACACCCTAATTTTACTATATCTCATGAAAAACCAATTATTTCCCTAACTTTAAGATTCTATATATTTAGATGAAATGTAAATACCAAATCCATTTGAAACTACAAAACATGCTTTACCTAGTATGACATGACAATGATTAGCCAAAGCTTCCCGTAATTATTACTCATGAAAATGATTACCGATCAATGATGGAAAATATAATCTAAAAACAGTCACTGTAACATAATGGTGAGCATTATAAAGTCAAATTTTGAATAGACCCTTTTCCCAAAATAATATAAGGGTTAAGAGGTGAGACTTGTGTCCCTTGGTTTAACCTAAATGTACATATGACTGCTATTATTTGTTTTAATTTGTTTTTTTATGGACTACTTTCTACAGTATTTAATGTAGTGCCGATTCCCAAGTACTTCTGGGTATCATAAGCAGGTTATTTAATTAGGAGAACCGATAATCCGTTGACTAAGCAAGTGCCGGAGTGTACATAAATTTAATTATCAAGATGGCCATGGGGCACAGTTTCCTTCGAAACTGTTTTAAGGTCGAGACAGGAAACAACGACAAAATCAATTATTATATAGAGATATAAAATTAACATATATACCAAAACGACAAGCATCCTCATTCCTCAACTATATGCAAAAACATGTCAAACAACGTACATAGAGAGGCCAAAGATATTTGGAAAACTAAAGGATATCTACATGAAAACTGATTGACATGCTTTAACAATTAATCGGATACCTTATTTGATATTTAAGCTTTATTCTGACAATACTAAAACGCTTTACAAAGGTCAACTAACCTCCTCCTCCTCCTCCTCCTCCTCATCCTGGATATTTTCTGTGCCCAAGGCCACTCCTTTCCTTTCCGTTTTGCTTAGTGACACCATCATACCAAAAATCTGAAAACAAACAAATAATAATAAGTGCTACAGATAAAACTCTAAGACCAAAAACCATCAACAGAGGGTCTTACGCAAAATATAGAATAAGGCCCGAAATTCCCAGTAATAATCTGGCAGCAATAAATGACTAACATCATACGAACATACGCAGGCCCTGGATGAGATTTCATTTTTATGCTAGGTAGTTTCAAGATGTCATTCACTTTAAGAAATCAAATATGAAAAATAGTTATATGATTTACAAAGTCAAAGTTAGCTACACAGAGATGAGCTGTAAACCTCCATAATGAATGAATACTACTAATGCCAGACGTTAAACTAGCAACTACTGTTTAAAGAAAAGACCCAATATATGGTTTCTGATTATCAACCATCATGAAATTACAAAGCTGTGCACCGGTATTTCCAGTAAATGCAACTGTAATTTACTAATTTTTGCAAAATATCCAGAGGTAAAATACTTGAAAATAAAACCTATTCCACAAAAGAGAGCTTAGCTTAGCTACCTGCATGCCTTTTATAAAGATGTGAAGCAAACTAGCTCTGGGCACACTCAAATGGATGCAAGGATCCTTCAGAAAATTCATGCATCCGTAACCGCTCCAAAAGTTCAAAGGGCCTGCAAATAACATTTACCAACCTTGCATGTAATTCCAATAATGAAATCTGAACCAAGCACTAAAAAGCACAATGTTCTCAGACAGCAATCAGTGTAAGGAATAACTAACTTAGAAGTCCCAAACTATTATCTTATTTGAAGTCAAATAACTTAGTTTCATCTTGCTTGACCATCTCTTTTGGAAACAACTTCTGATGGTAAGCAGGTACATTATTGGAATGACATTCTCATGAAATAATATTTTGATAGGATGGGAAATTTGTAAAGACAAGATAAAGATTACAAAATTTACATTTTGGCAGAAATGCCCTGAAATAAGAGGTTTAAAACCTAACATGCCAAATAAAACGATCATATTATTGTACATAATCAGATGGTAATTTTTTTGCCATACAAATTTCATCATACAAAAAAAGCTTTAAGGGTGTAACAAGCCCTCAACTTTTTCAGAAAAAGCAATTAAGCCCTTGCTATTTTTGCAATCGGTTGAGTAATTGAACTTTCAAAATGCATCAAAACGGCCCTCAAATCTTTTCAAAAAAAACAATTAAACCACTATTTTCTTTTTTCACTCAATTGAGTACTTGAACTTTCAAAATGCATAAAAATAACCCTCAAAACTTTTTCAAAAATAAATAAACAAATAAGCCCCTACTTTTTTCTTCACTGAATTGGATACTTAAACTGTCAAATGCATCAAAAAGACCCTTTGGCCGTTAACTTTAATAGTTGGCAGTTAACTTTAATAGTTGACAAAGTTAACTGTCACTAAATTTTTCCAGTACCACAACTGCAAAGTGACATGGGAAAAAAATAAAAATCAACAAAAATTATAAAAAATGTAAAATTTAATAAAAATCATAAAAATTATAAAATGCATCAAAAAAGCCCTTTAACAATTTAATTTTTACCACTAACCGTTAAAGTTAATGACCCTAATTTTTTACATTTAAAGTCATCATGTCTCACAACACGACATGTGGCGAAAAATAATAAAATAAATAAAAGTTATAGAAAAATTATAAAATTCTTTTTTAGTATGATAATTTTATATTTCTTTACATTTTTATAATTTTCTTACTGAATTTATAAAGTTTTATAATTTTTTCTATATTTCTATATATTTTATAATTTTTTATGATTTTTATAAAATTTTACATTTTTTTACTATTTTTATAATTTTTTCCAGTTTTTAATAAATATTAAATATTTTTATAGTTTTTATTTTTTCATTTTTTGCAACATGTCACGCTGTAGTTGTGACACGTGGTGACTTTAACTGGAAAAAATTAGGGAGGTTCAAGTACCCAATTGAGTGCAAAAAAAAAAGTAAGGGCTTAATTGCTTTTTTTGAAAAAGTTTGAGGACTATTTTGGTGCATTTTGAAAATTTAAGTACCCAATTAAGTGTAAAAAGAAAAGCAAGGACTTAATTGCTTTTTTTAAAAAAGTTTGAAAGCTTTTTTTATGCATTTTGAAAGTTCAAATGCCCAAGTGAGCGCAAAAAAAGAAAAAAAAAGCAAGAGCTTAATTGCTGTTTTTGAAAAAGTTCAAGGGCTTTTTATACCCTTAAGCTTATAAAAAACGATTAGAGAAGTTCATCTACTAGAATAATAAGCATCAACTACCGGAATGATCAACCAGAACAAAACACGAAAGAGAAAGAGGGAAAGGAAGGGCAGGCATCCACGATTATTTTTTTTCTCATCTGATGCATGTTCCATTTGAAAAACACAAGAGATACTATTCATAGTGCTTACAGGATAGCTTCATGATTACGACATAATTTGCGTTGATTACTTTCCATGGCCTCTAACACGTTAGAAGTTTCTGGCCCTGTTGATCCACCAGCAACCATTGATGGAACAGCAGCAGTTGGACACCAAAGCTACACCACGTTCCAGCTTAAATTAGAAAAGTGATCTTGAACATTGCATATAATACTCTTTCCATGGTAATGCTCACCTTTATTGTGCTATCAATCCCACTGGTCGCAACAAAGCAATCAAATGGATGGCACTGTACACAATTTACAACTGTGGAGGAAAATGAGATTTTACAGTGAATAAGAAACACTAGGATGATAGTACAGTCGAAAATCTGAAAAGAAGATCAGACTGGAGAGGAGAAATATTACCAGCGCCATCTCCAAGAAGCATTTTGATCAATCTCCCAGTCCGCTTTTCCCAAATAAACCATC
Source organism: Gossypium arboreum (assembly GCF_025698485.1). Taxonomy (NCBI): domain Eukaryota; kingdom Viridiplantae; phylum Streptophyta; class Magnoliopsida; order Malvales; family Malvaceae; genus Gossypium; species Gossypium arboreum. The sequence goes on from NC_069075.1 coordinate 139,271,350, forward strand.
TCCCATCATCACTCCCACTAGCAACATATTCACCTACAAATCAATCAGAGGATGTCATCCTAATTGTTTTGCTGCTAAAATTGCATGCAGACCGAATTCCACTAGCAATGAGAAACAGTTTTTCTGCTACGAAAATTGGCACATGTTTGAAAAACAAGATATTAACAACGCCACAATGAAATTGGATCAAGCGGATAAAAGCAAATCAGGTGTCCTGGAACTATAAGACACTTCACCCAGAAGCCCCTATCGGTAGGCAGCAGAAGCAATTGAAATGGACTTGATAACAATTTATTAGTTACAAATCAAATGTCCAAGAAGCAAAAAATGTTGTGGATTCCGATAAATGACTTACAGAGCTCATCCATATTCAACGATTCCTTTGAGATAAGTGGCTTCCATTAAAAACTTTGTTGCAGAAAAAAATACTTGTTTCATTTCAGTATTCATAAATCAACCAAAGAACGCCATAACTCTTTTCAATTGAATCATCAATAGATAGAATGTCATTACAACTTTAATTTCGTTCTCGAAATGGTGTTAAGCTCAACCATAAAACTAAAATGATGATCCACAGATAATATAAGCAAACTTGACCAAGGGTTTAATGGTGTGTGACAAACAAACAAAATATAAAAGGGGGGCTGTGAAACAATATGAGAACTAATCAGCTAGGAATTAGTTATTAGTGTCAGTTGGCAGTTCAGAAATCTGTTGGTGACAGTAACTGGCGGTAAAAGCCATTACTAGTTCAAGGCGTTGGCAAAGTTGTTAATAGCAGTTAGGAATGGGCTGCAAGATCAGTTAACAGCACTTGTATTCAGTGTATAAATAATAAGTGTAAGTCATACCAGTGGCCATCAAATGAATTTTTCAAGAAAGTACAACACTCCCATTCTCTCTTCATCTCTTTAATTCCTATTTCCCTTTCCTTGTTTTGGTTGGCTTTCTTTGAGGGTAATTCTCCATTATCAACTCTCCTACTTCAGCCCAATTACCCTATATTCTTGAATATACTCTAGCACCAGAATTTTCTTGTATCATGAATGCTAATGAAAAAGCACAAATTCAACACCATAAAGAAAACTCTAAAGAGGTTTTAAGAGAGGAAAAAAAGCAAAATAATTTCAATGGCAGATAAAATTACATATGAGATAACGCAAGAAATGTACCTCTCTGACCAAGGAAACTCGCCTGTTTGATGTCAGTTCCAACGTTGCAATGGCCAATGTATCTCTGCTTCATATCAATAACTGCCTCGTGCTAGAAAAGATATGAATGCAAGACATGAAAATCTCGAGCAAGATCAATAAAGAATGCATCACAAGAAATATGATTAAACTGTGGCCAGCTGGAAGTAAACATGCAGTGGTAAACAAAATTCTCTTGCAAGCTATTGTTATTATAGGCCAGTCCTCTCAGGCCATTTATCAGAAATTAATGCATTAATGCACATGACAAGTTGAAGCAATAGGCAAGTCAATAACTTGCCAAGAAGACAAGAAAATCTAGCAACATACCAGTGACACACATACCCATGCCCAGATAATTAATACTCAACTGCAATCACTTTTCAAGATGATATTTTGATAATGACATAACTAAATAGGAGACATCTGCTTATCAAAAGTTGATTCATCTGAAAAATTATACAGAAGATGCAGATGTGAACCTGATAAGCTGATTTCTTATTTTGTGATGATAAGGATGGAGACCCACATGAACCGTTTGGACCAGTTTCCCTTATTGCATCACCTCTTCGATGAATTCTAAGATTTAAACTTCCATGTAGCATATTGGATTCAACATCATGGCCTTCATCGCCAGATATTGAAGTTTCAAAATCTAATTCCAGCTCTTCATCATAATCAGAATCTTCCCTATCGGATCTTGGCCCATCTTGTGAAGCATCACTGTTACCTTCTGTGCGATATAGTATGTCACTTAAAGACAATACCCTTCCAGCTCGAGGTTCAGACTTAGGTGACCCATCACTAGCCTTATTATTTTTTTCAGCTTCAGCTTAATTATTTAAAAAAGAAAAAGTAAGACAAAAGAAAAGATAAAAATTAGAAAAAAAAGTAAGACAAAAGAAAAGATAAAAATTAGAAAAAAGTAAGACAAAAGAAAAGATAAAAATTAGCAAAAAGTCGACAAATCCTAGAGAAAATCATCTTTGACATTATTCAAGGAGATCAGTGCCACCCAGAGAAAAGTAAGGGATGGAAATGAATAGCAAGGGAGAGAGATGCTTTCACCACTACTAATTCATTCCAAATGCATAACAGCAGAAGAAATGAGCATAACCACTTACCACAGTGATTCAGTGTTATCAACTTAAAAAACATGAACAATAAGCATGATATACATACACTTGAATCTTGAGGAGTCCCAAGCCTAACAGCAAACTAAAGTTAATCAAAGAACAGAGCAAAAGGATTAGGAAAAAGGTCAAAGAGTTAATGGAAAAGAGAAAATTCAGGTCAGGACTTCCAGTTTTAAGAACATGGCATCTACCATCAAATGAACTGAACATATAAGAAAAGGTACATCACACTAATTTAACATTGACTAGCCAAGATATTTCAGTCAATACTTCTAACACTGCCTTTCAATAAGAGTAACATGAAAAAACCATGAGAGAATTGCACACACACATAAATACAGGCAGGACAATTAAATTTGGGGGTAAGAAATGAGATACTTCACTAAGGTTTAAGATGCACGTGTACAAGACACAAACCTACTGCAAGTTGTTTTTTTAGGTTCTCCACTTTCTCAGCCGCCATAGTATCAAATGGAGAGAAACATTGTGCTGCAACAGCAAAGTTTAAAGCTTCTTTGTGTTTTCCCAACTGCAGACAATAAGAAACCAAATGACAACAATAGACTTGGTTTCAGCAACTTTACAAGAAGAGACGACAATCACACTGTCTTAAACAGTTACCTATTGAGCTTCCAATAGCCCAATTTTTTTCCTTTTGAAAAAAGCAAGGCATTAAAGGACCTCTGATTCTTTATTTACAACAGCACAATTCATCTTCAATTGGTAATCAAAAAACAGTTGGCTATCATGTGAGAGAAAACCAAGCCATAACCACTGGCTTTACTTTATTCACCTCTCAGAATATAAAACTCGCAACTCGGTGACAAATGTAAAATCAAATATTTCTTGATTATATTTTTAATCTTCCCATGAAAGAGTTTAACAAACTTAAATTTTGTTTCAACCATGATGCAAGAGCTTTTATTTTTGTTATAATATTTTATTATGTCAGTTTTATCTTATAGTATTTGCTTTAAGTATTAGATATATTATAGACAGCCAGGGTTATTAAGTATTTTTAGGGTTTAAATCTAGGTCTAGAATAAAATTTATTTGAAAGAAAACCTAATAACTTCACTTGCAAGAGAGAAGGCCTATATAAATAAGTTGTAGGCTTTATAGCCAGAATTATTATTCTGATTATTTTCTTTGAATTAATAGAAAAACTAGAGGTTTTCTATAACCCTTAGTTTTCTAGAGTTCCATCTTTCCAATTCGTTTGTTCAGCCTAATTAGTTTATTTAGGGCTGTTTTCTCCCCTGAACCACACCAAACCAGTAGATTTAACAATATTGGAAAGATTAAAAAAGTCACTGTGAGGCAGAAACCCAACTTAGCTTTAAGCTTCATGATCTAAAATGTTCTTGGCAACCCAATAAGTCAATCAAATTGTTCAGGTAAACCACCAAGTTTATATAAACTCCACGGCAACTGATACTGCAGATTACCTGCTCTAAAGCCTCAGCCATACAATAATGAGCTCTAAAGGAAGAATTGTCTATTCTTCGAGCATCATGGCAATCCCGAACAGCCATATGGGCATCATTTTTCCACTTCCGCTGCGAAAGGCAACAACTCAATATTAATTGCACATCAAATAGAAAGGATCCATCAAGTTAATCCCAAAGAAGTAATCAATGAACCTGCAGCAACAAGGCAGCACGAGTACAAAGACATTCATGCCTTAGCGAGGGGTCAATATCACCATTATTTCCATCCAAGACTTCATTGCATGCCTCAATTGCATGGAAAATATTTGTCCTCTCCTCTAAGGATCTTTTAGCAATTTCAACCAACATCCTGCATTTTTCAACCTGTAACTGACATGTTAGGTTGTAGCTGAAATACATACGAAGAACAAATACGTTACATGATACATCACCAAAATTCCCAGACAACTAAAACAAGAACATAAAAGATGCATACTCTTGCAGCAGTGTTACTTCTTTTCCGGAGACCATTTTGAAAGAAACTAGAAACAGATGGTTGATGCTCTTGTCTATTTGGTACAGGAGTGAAGGTCATCAATTCTGAAACGTCCCCCGAGGTATATTGCATTACACTCCCACTAGCTGCCAATCATGGAAATAACTAACAAATGTTCAGCTAAAGGAATGAGTTATATATTGCATCCCACTAATTGCAAATAAAGGAAATATCTAAAAGATAACCAATTCAAAGAACATTCCACTGAATCTAAGCTATCATATATATGCTGACACAATTCATGCTTAACCTTTATACTGCAAGCTGAAAAGCACTTCTTCATGAAAATGCAACCTGGAAGAACCGGGGAGGAAAGGAAACAAGAGGAGCACTAAGCCAAGTTGCATTTTTTAAGGTGAATATAAACTGTACAGGTTAGTTCTCTCAACATATAGGTTTGCAGTTTAGACACAGCAGCTGTATGCAGCACAACACCTAAAAAGAACAAAATAAAAGCTCATCCTTCTGCTTCAAATTCTAATCCCATTTCTATGGAGCCCCCACTAGTTTCACTTTCTGCAAAACTGGAACTTAAAACACAAAAGGGAATTTAAACTATATAATATCAAGTCAGGCAACGGGATGCTCCTTAGAGAAGATAAAACATCAAAAGGACCATAAATAAACAAAACCATCTAACTAAACTAGAATTAGAGAATTTTGACTATGCTTACCATGGTTTATGTCCATTAGATAGACATGCTCCCCACTATAGCTGAGTAAAACCTCTTCTCCATTAGGGCTAAATGTAACATGAGTTAAGTGCAAACTAGAACGTCCCTAAAAAAACAAAACAAAAAATAATTTTGAATTAATATAACAATATTTCAGTTAGAACCAGCAGTTGTTTAGTTTAGCAACACCTCAAGTATTCACAAAAAATATAATGTTAGTGATGCTAACGCCAATTGATAACAATTAGCGGGTTATAGCTAAATGACTCCGATTAACACTGTTAACTTAAAATATTCACAAAAAACTATTTTCTATGAGCAAACTATTGAATAGTGACCTAATGAAGCGGAAAAAACTATATAAGTTCACTCATTTACCAAAGAGAAAAGAAGAAGAGATTAATTATCATTTGCAAAATGGCCTGTTACATCATTTCAGACAATCTCTTCATAAACCCAAACAAATTAATAAAATTTGGTCCTTATAAGTAGAAATCCTAAAACTTGCCAAGTCATTTCCAAATTTAAATAAACAAGAGTAAGGACTAACAAATAAATTCAAGACTAACACGGTCAGACAGATGCATTGGGCAGAAATAATTAACACAAGTAGGTGGTGACATCCTTTTGCGGCAGGAGGTCAGCGGTGGCAGCATCCTTCTATCATATAGCCGAGCAAAGGCATCACTGCAAATATTCAAAGACAAGATTAATGGTAAAAATAAAGTATGTGTGTATATATATATAAAAGAAAATAAAGATTAGCCACATACTTCCCACCAACAAGGAGCAAGTGAGGTCTAGTAGAACTGATATCACAAGATTTTAAGGCCAGAGTATGTTTAGGAGGATCAGCTAGTGACCTCTTTGCCCCACAACGCAAGTCAAGCTGCAAAAATAATTAAAGGAAAAAAAGATTTCAAATGATATACAGTTTGAGGGGATATGCTCGAATATAGGACAACTAGGATAAATGAAGGTAAAATATCAGTTAAATTTGTCAATTCTACAATGCAAAGCTAGAGAATTTCAAATGAAGATAGAGATTGGTGGGAAAATTTTTCAAGCTACACCAATAACCAAATGACTTTGAGGTGATAATCCATTAACTTCAGAATCAAGGGATGTCATTTTGTTCACTGCTTAAAATCCTATCACGCAGTCTACAGTGATGGTAAAATAACATGATGAGCAATGCCATCAGGACCAGATCTACATGGTAAGAACATCTTTTAATTTAGGTCCAAAAGCATCCTGTATTCTTTAGGGCTATAGCTATTCAAAAGGTCAGCTGAATGGTTGGGGATTCTCAATCCCACAAAAAACAAAGATTTCCTTCAGCCACATATCCTGATTGGAAAGAGCAGGGAGAGGAAGAGCTATTTAGTCCACATCAAAGAAACTTTAATGCCACAGAGAACTTACAAAGAACGAAACCGAAGTCATATGACAAACAAGGCAACAATTTTACTCAAATGAAGACAACAAGTAAAAACTCGCCAACCTTCAGAACATGCATTTCAGGGATATCGTGTTAGTTGCAACCAAAACTCACACTTAATAAGTAGTACAATAACGTCAACAAACAAAGATCCCATAGATGAATATAAAAGATTGAAATGAATGAAAAGGTATGTATTATCATGTAATGCAAGTCTCACAAGAACATTGCGACACTCTTGCTGAGAAGATCCTGCTGGAGGACAAGAAGTGCCCTCCCGAAAATCATGCTGTCTGAGAGTTCCATCTTCACTTGCACTCCAGACCACATTGGGGTTTCCAACTTCAACCTAAAATGGGAGAAGTAAAACCTATAAGAAGGTGAAGCAATCAAAAGAACATTATTCACCATGTAAAGCAACATTAATTTCAAAAAGTTCACCACTCCCCATGTTCTTGGTCCAGTTAAATTATTACTATATTTGTCAGTCATTTATGCAATAAACCTCACCGCTAGTTTTTTAACTCTTCTTGTGTGACACTGATAGAGTGCAGATGGAGTAGTAGCACCATCATGGAGACCTCTCCCATTCAAGCGAGATAAATTGAATAATCGAACCTGCAAAAAATTAGTTGTCCAAGTGATTAATGATATCAATACCTAATAGAAATACAATAAGACTCCAACATAGAAACCTTGTTTAACAAAGTCCAAAATTTTACCTCAGCATCACCAGCACCAGAGACCACAAGTTCATCAGAAGTTTCAGGAATGAATTTTGTACAGAATATGTTAGCAGAATGTCCTGTCTCTATAGAATGCAAAAGCTTCCGACCAGAGTAGCCCCAAATATTAATCTGCAAAATATAATTGATTAAAAAATTTGACATATCTTCATAAAAACAATACCACTCCAAAACCATTCTTCACGCACCTACCACCTTTATCAACAGATGACATGGGCCAACAATTATAGCCTACTAGAGGCCCCTAAACCAATACTTAATTTCCTCTTTCTTGTAATTAAATCCATATTTCATATGAAAAAGCATAAAAATCACTCCCCTCATTACTGTGTAACCAAAATAAGTTGAATGACAAGGCTGACCATTCCTTAGGCAAAAAGCTGAAGTTTTTATATTCTAAAAAATTGAACTTGAAAGCCTATCAGATAATATATATAATATTTATAGAAAACAGCATCACATCCTAGACTTCACAAACGTTTTGAGTCCACTCTATATAAATAGTAAAATCCAATAACAGGATCATCTTAATGCTATAATGATCAAGAATAGGCTAGGTCAAATTTTTATTATTACATTTTATCCATTTTCATGTTACCTATTATATTGAACTGAAGTTCACAATTGTAGAAAAATAAAGATGACTTATACCCGTGCATCATCAGAACCAGAAATCAAAAGTGTACCACTTGAGTTCCAAGCTATAGCATTTACACAACTTTGATGTCCCTGGTATACAATGTACAAAGGAGGATTTTAGAAGGAAAAGAAAAGAGAAAAAAATAAGAAAAGCAAAAGATTACCATGTCAAAGCCTTCAAGGCATATACGGCTACTAGAAGTGACTAAAACAAAAGACAAATGGAACTTTAAATGTAGCAAAGTAACCAATACATAACTTGCAATGTAATCTAGGAAGCCACTAAATGCAGAAGCTCAAATAACCACCTATACTAAAATGTCATTACTATTGTGGCCTGTGATGCATCATGAGATCAAAGTGTTCCTTTTCTTTTTAACTTTGTATGCATCAAAGAGTACAAAGAGAAAAAAACAAAAAGGGACATTATCGCTATAAGAAAATTGAAATCACCTCCAATTCTTCTTCCAGTGCAAACCTCCGAATCACAGAAGAATGCATCTGCAAACTATGATCAACATCCTACGTAAACACATAAAAATCTCTTAGATAAAGCACAGTCACCATTGTAAGTCAACAAGGAAGGTAATTTAGTATTGTTTCAACTCAAATTTCCTTTTCCACAAAATAAATATATAGAATTAATAACAAGAAATTAAGAGAGCCACTGAGCCAGCAATACTCATGTGAAAAGGACAACAACAACTAGGCTCAGCACTTCAATTCTTAATCGAAATTTCAATAATAAGTGCGCGCGCTTGCGCACATTAAATTCAGCAACTCCAAAGCATTTACTCAAATTCTCAATTATATATTATCTAAATTCCACACACAAAAATAAGTACGTAGAATTAATAAAAATAAATTAAGAGAGCCACTGAGCCAGCAATACTCAGGTAAAAAGAACAACAACAACTAGGCTCAGCACTTCAATTCTTGATCAAATTTTCAAAAATAAGCATATCTATATCTTAAATTTGGCAACTCTGAAGCATTTACTCAAATTCTCAATCATATATATAAATTCCAAATAAAAAAATATTAAATCAGCAATCCTCAGAACTGTAAACCGCAACAACAAAAGGTAACGCAATATCAAAGAAAAATGAGAATTTAAACAAAATAAAACAAAATGCTTTATAAAAATGAAAGAGCGATCAAATACGCGGCAGTTCTGGCGAATGTCGAATTGCCTCCCGTCGAGTAGATTGTGTATGTTACCGTCGTGGAAAGGCCACTCCTCCATCGAGTGTTACTTAAAAAAAGCTAACGAAATCTAGCTCCGATCGGCAGTGACGCCGGCAACCGGCGATGATAAAAAGCGGTTTTTAAGAAAAGCTAGCCTACGGTTTAAGCACGGGGTTTCTTTTGGTTCGCCACACCAAAGCAAAAATAAACAAATGAAATTAAGCCAATCAATCAAAATTTATACGCAATATGGCTTTTCATTGAGACACGAAGGCAAGTGATGAAATGAATTTGCCTCGTGTGCGTTTCTTACAATTTCTACACTCCTCTACGATAATAAAAAATGAATAATTAGTACTATTAGAAAAGAGCTGAGGAGAGGGGGTTTTATTCAGTGGAAAATGGTGCCCATTACCAATGTTGCGTGAGATTTAAGCACTGCTGAATCAGGATTTAACGGGTGATTTGAGATTGGTGCTTATGTTGGGATTATTGCGTGCGATGTAGAGTAGCATGCCCATATATTGAGGGCGAGGTACTTGGGCTTTAACTCTCAAACTGAACTAAGGCCCACACCACTAACCCAATTGTTCCGCTTATTATTTTATTAAACTTTTAGGCTTAAAGACAAATTTGACCACTAATGTTTACATATTTTATCAAAATAGTCCTAATTGTATTCTTTTAGCCTTTTTTAGCCATAAGCCTCTGTTAATTTTTCAAATTACTTTTTTTAACAGATTTGAGGAAAGTACAGTTAAAAAGTTAACAGGATGATATAGAATTTCATAAGTTGAATTTTTTAATAAGATGTAATTTATTACTTAGATAACCTAATAAAATAATTAGATATGGAAAATAATGAAATAAATAAACAATTCATGAAGTTAAAAAAGAGCTCTTAATTTGAAGAAAATAAATGTAATTATCTTATTGGGTTGCCTCGTTAAAAATATTCCACGTAATCCCCATTAATTTTTTTAACTGTACTTCCATCAAATTTATTAGGAAAAAATTTTTGATGGCCAAAAATGCTCAAAAATACAATTAGGGCCATTTTGACAAAACATGTAAATATTAGTGACCAAATTTTTATTAAGCCAAGATTTTATAAATTATAAAATGGTTTTATTCTCAATATTGATATTGAGTAAAATGGTTTTTTAAATTGTAGCAATTTAATTTCTATCTAATTTGAAAGTAAATAATTAATGACAATTAATCATTATATTAATTTCTAATAGTATTTTTTAGGCTTAGGTTCATTCTCTTCATGGTAGGATTGATCCCCGAGTCAATATCTAATAGCAATTTTTAAAAGAGTAAGGGACCGATTGTCTCTCTTAGTGACTGCTCTTTTGTCTTAAAGGGATTGATCTGACACTTTAATGCACAGATTTAATGCTCCAAATAGCTATTTTCTCCCATTAACTACCCCAATCTGATAGACATCATTGAGAAAGTATAAGTAGAATCTTATAACACTCAAGAAAATACTAGAAACAAGTTCGAGAGGTCAAAGAGCAAATATTCAAAGATTTCATCTTTCATTATTCTCGTATTCATATTTCATTTATAAACGCTTGTTAGATCATGTTTGCATTCTTTGTCCAAGTGTATTAATTGATAATGCTTAAACTTGCAAACTCGCACCTTTGAAAGGTCTTTAATTATTTGCTTTACTCTTTCTATTAGTTACGAGATAATTTAAGATTTTTTTTAAGTAGGAAGTCTGATTTTAGAAGTTATATATTTGCTTTCAAAAATTTTAAATAAAAATTATACCTTATCCTATCAATTAAAATAAAATGAATCCAAAAATCCTTATTTAAGTAGTAGAGGTTGACAATTAAGACCAAAATCATTATAAATATTTATGTCTATTTTATTTCAATTTTCTTAAATTCTTATTTAAAAATTTTAAACACCAATTCAACTATTTTGGTATTTATAATTCTAAAGATGGGCTTACAATTAATAGAAAAGATCCATAAGAAACTCAACATGGAAATAAAAAATTAATAAGTTGCTTTTATAAGAAGAAATTTGTCTCGTGACGTTTTAGTCAAATCCAACTATAGTAGGAGAAGCTCATTCAACAATGAAATCATAATTGGGTTGCATCATATAGATTTTTTTTTTTGAAAAATATTGTCTTAGTTATATACTTGTTGGGTTTAAACTTTAGCTAAAAGCGAATTAACCGATCGAATCGATTATCGAATCGATTTAGTTTAATTGGAGGTTGGTTAAAACTTTTAAAATTTCAGTTAATGGTTAATTCAGTTCAAAATTGATTAATTAACTGAATTAATCGAACTTAATAAATAATATTATATATTATATATTATATATTATATATTATATATTATATGCATTAGGCTATTACTAATTTGGTTAATTCAGTCAAATAAAATATTATTAAAATTTTTTTGATATGTTTTATATTTGCTTTCACAAAAATATATATATAATTCGGTTAACCGACTGAATTAACGAAATATTTTGGTTTGGTTAACGGTTAAATAATTAAAAAGTTCAGTTAATTCAATTAATACTAGTGCGGTTCGGTTAAACATTTAAACACCCTTACCTATTCATGGGCTAAGTTATTGTTCAGACGAAAGTCTGCCCAAAATTTGGGAGAGTTTAGGGAAAAATATTAGGCATTGGCAAAAATTTAGGCATGTTTAAAATATGGTGCGAGCTCGAGCTTAAACATTCAAGACTTGATTGAGACCTAGCTCGCCCATTTTTAAGTTTATAATACTCTATATTATGTTATTTTATATATATTATGTAATTTAGAACATATTAAAAATAAACATATACTAAATATATAATACTAATCTAATGTAAATATTAAAATAATATTAATATAACTATATAAAAGATTTCAAAAAAAAAAGGCTTGGATTAATATTTTGCAAATATGAGTAGGTTTTAGCAAAATTTTAAGCTTATATTCGAGTCGAGTTTAAAAAAATATAAAATATCTTAATATCGTATTTAAGCCCAACACAAACTAACCCATAAACATCTCTAATCTTAAATATCTATGGATTAAACCTGAAATTTTAAAACTAAAAATCCAAACACGAGCCTTTTTCCACTTCACCTTGAATCAGTTGACATTTAGGCTCCAAACAACATGGCCGCAGGCTCCATATTTTGGAGCCTGTTTACATTGCACGGAGCGAAAATGAAAGCAGCCCAAAAAAAATGAAAATCTAAAACCTAGGAAGCCCATGGAAATTTATGCTTTTAACCATATCACACCTTATATTCAAAAAAGGGTTAATATACTATTTAGTGCCTGAATTTAACTTTAATATCCCAATTTGATACATGAGTTTACCTTCAATGTTTAATTTGGGACCCAAAACAAAAAAAAAAAATCAATGAATATTTGACATGTATACTCTAAAAAAAACACAGGTACTTAATTAAGATAAAAATAAATAAAACTCAACCGCCAAATTCAACATTGTAGAGACAAAAAAAAAAAAAAAAGAAAGAAAGAAGAAGCAAATATCAAAGTGAATATTAAAATTAAAATTAAATACTAAATTAAATATATGAAGGTCTAAACATAACAAGGGAGAAAGGATTCCAGGCAAGTAGAGCTGATATGTGATAATGTTGGTGGAGACCTTGTTAGTTGGTGGGATTGATTCCAGTAAGTTAGTTGAATTGCAATTTAGCTGCCTACTCAAACTTAATTGGAGAATCATAATTTGCCATATTCAAATGATGCAAAATACGATTGTTGATCTTATGACTAAATTCGCAAGTAACAAAGTGTCAAAGCTTTTGTTGTTCATGGATCTGCCAAATTCCTTACAAGAAACTTTGCATGTTGATAGGATTGCAAGTATAACAAGTTGATTGTTATTGTATTCGCTTAATGATGTTTTTGTCTACCGAAAAAAAAAAAGAACACCGAAGGTGACAAAGATGCAATGTTTTAGCATCACAATTCAAGATAGATTCAAATTCTCTTTGACATTTTATAACCTTTAATTTCGTCTAAACTTCAAAAAAAAGAGTTTAATATAACATTTGGTTTTTGAATTTGATTTTTTTTTTCTATTTTGGTATCTAAACTTGACACTTTTTCTTAAGTGGTACTTAAACTTTTTGGGTATCCAATTTAGTACTTAAACTTGACTATTTTTTCTAAATTGGCACCTAATCTTTTTTTTTGATTTGGTACTTATCAAACATTTTACAAATTACTCCAATATACTAACAATGTTATTTTTTATGAGTTAGCAAAAATAATCAATATATGACCCACATGTGACAAATGATATGATTTTTTGTATCTTATATATTTAATTATTTTTAGTTTTATTTATTTATTTTATCAATTGAAAATAATAAATTTCTTTTAATTTGGGGTTTTTAAAAACTTTTTGTTGTTTAATATTAATTGTTAAACATAGCTCAAAACCTATTTTTGAACATTAATTTTCTCTAATACTGACAATATTTTTATAGCATAACAAATTTTTTAATACCGTTAGTGTTTTATATAATTTGTATAACATTTAATAAATTCAAGTACCAAATTGAACCTAAAAAGCTTAGGTACCAAATTAAAAAAATATGTCCAATTCATATACCAAATTTTACCTAAAAATCTTAAATACCAAAATTAAAAAAATTATCAACTTTAAATATCAAATGTCATGTTAAGAAAAAAATCTCATTTTTATTTATATTAAAATGAAAGTGACATCGAAAATAGTATATGATTTTTGTATAAAAAAAGAAAAAACTTGGAATCTGAGCTGATGAAATTACCTCACCAAGCGCATTAAATACAGGAGAGGATGACATATACATACATAAGGGACCAATGGCTTTTAGGTGAAAATCCAGTTTCATGCACCGCACCATTATTTTTAAAAAATATATTTTAATAATTTTATTATAAATTTCGATTATATTTATTATTTTGACACAAAATTTAGAACTACCCATAATTTTTCTTCAATTCATAAATAGGAGAATAATACTATTCAACATACTCAAACTCATATCTTCTTATATTAATAATAATATCCATAATAATCTAATTAAGACTTAATTCGTAAATTTTTTTATTGTTCCTGCACCAATGAAGAAAATTACAATAGCAAGAAATATAAGGTCAATGAAAAAAAAGTATATATATAAAGCATCCCAACGACCCTACAAAGCGTGATATGGGAAATGGAATATATTCGTTCAATGTGACATGTATGATGGTATGATGTTGAACTTAAGTTTTATACTTATCTCAAACCCAAAAAATTTGGTACATAGTCACACCATTCATTTCTCTCGTTTGGAACGTTGGACATGACATTAGTTAATCAAAGTTATCATGACATCAAGATTATATTACTTATTAGATTATACCATACTTACGATTTAAGTGAAAAATAAAAATAAAAATAAAAATAAATATTATATAATAAATAATATTTTAATTGAACGGTGATATATAAATAGACTTGTTTATGGATTGGACTATTCAGTTTAGCTTGAAAACTTGTTTAAAAAGTGAGAATTTGAATAAAAATATAGGTTCAAAAAATAGGTTTAGGTAAAAAAAGAGGCATGTTTTCTAAACAGGCTAGGCCTCGAGTAAGTTTTTTTTGGCTCGAGGCTTGGCTCGAATTTGTTAAAAAAAAAAAAAGAAGAAGAAAAATTGATGCTTTTTGCTACTATTTTTGCTTTTTTTTTTTGAACATTACTATTTTTGCTATTGTTTTGTCACTATTTTGGGGTCATTTCATTTTTATATTGTTAATATTTTATTGTTTATTGTATAACTTTTATTTTATTATTAATCTTACTACTATCTAGAAGTATTTGCTTACTAAATTGCACTTATTTTAGTGCTTTTCAGTGTAAATATTTTTTTAATTTATTTTCAATTTGGTGAGAAATATTTTTTAACATTTTAGTGTATTTGATGTATTATATTTTTATAAATTTATTTTTATAAAATAATAAAAATTAAAAAAATTAATACGGTTAGGTCGAGTCAAGCTCAAGTTTTAGCATTGTTATTCGGGCTGAGCTTGGATAAAAATTTAGACTCATTTTTCGATCCAGGACCACGCCTTAAAAATGGGCCTAAAATTCTATTCAGATCTGACCCGACCCATGATCATCTCTATAGACAAATATTAAAAGTTACAGAGACTTGAGTTCAGATTTTATTTTGTTTGTATGTTTTCCTATATAAAAGGAACAAAATGGAAAATTTACCTCGAAATAATACAATTTAAGCTAAATTTTGCTATTAATCCTTATACTTTCAGAAAGTTATGAATTTAGCCTCTGTATTTTAATTCAGTCAAATTTAATCATGTACTTTTTGAATTGGTCAATTTTAATCTTTGTGCTTTTCATAGTTTGAAATTCTAATCATGACCAATTTGTTTAGTTAAATTTACTAATCTTGTACTATACGTACAATTGTAGATATGATCTATATACTCCAATTGGATCATTCTAAATCCTACACTTTTCAAATTTTAAAATTTTAGTCTTGATGCAAATGACAGTCATTAATTCATTAACTGAATTTTTATAAGTAATATGTGAAAATAACAAAATAATATGACATTATGCGTATGATAATATATTTGACACATCAAATTTTGAAAATAACAGAACTTAATGAATTTAACAGTTGTCATTCGGTGAGAACTGAAATTATAAAATTTAAAAAGTATATAAACTAAAAATAATCAAATTAGAGTACAAAAATTAAATCGATAACTTTCACGAAGTACCAGCAAAATTCATCCAACAATTTACTATTTATAGTAAGGTAGTTTTGACATTGCCCAACCGAGTTACTGCTCACTTAATTTGTGATACCAACTCAATTAAGTGTTTATATGTAGTATAGAAGTAAAACTTAATAAATTTAATCGTGTTATCATTTGTTGAAGATTAAAATTTTAAAATTTAAACAATACAAAATTAAAACCATCAAATTAAAATATAAAAATTAAATCTGCAACTTTCACAAAATATAGAGACTAATAACAAAATTTAACCTACAATTTACTATATAAATTAAAATTATTTTTGACATTACCAAAGTGAGTGCCGAAAATATCAAACTTAATCATGTGTACATATAGATTTTAGAATGATCATAATTAATATCATGATGCACATAACTCATCATTTTTCGAATTCGTATTATGATGCTGATGTTTGAAATTTTATATTCCATATGATTAGCACATGCATGCTCATGTCTCTCAAGTTAACTTTAGCAATATGACTGACTCAAGGGTTGGTGGAAGATTAATGTCATTTCTTCACTCATCAAAAATAATACCAACTTTTAGCAGTCCCATCACACGAGCCATCATCTACGTACAAAGTGGAAAAAGAAAATTTGCACCATTTGATAAGGTAAGCTAGGGAGCTATATAGGATAAAATTACGATCACCTTAGAGTAGATCATCATCATCATCATCATCATCATCATCATCATAAACAACACTCAAACCATATATTATATAAAATTACATCCATCCATGAATGATATAACATCATTACCAACACATCAAAGCACTAAAAAAAACTATGGTTAAACCCCATGATGACAGCATACATGAAAAAAAGGACCATACGTACATACATGCATAACAACACTACCCCATATAAAAGGCCTTTGAAAGGGGCTTTCAAAGCAAATTTGTTTGCATGCTCTTTTGCTTATGCAATATATTCAACATCAAAGAAAAGACGATACACACAAACAAAAGGGGAGAAGAAGAAAGTGAAGATTGGGACCCAATAACCACCTAAGCGGCGTGCACTTAGCCATCTTTTATGAGGGTCCCTTATAATAACCAGTCTTCTCATTCACACTGCTAAAAACCCCATCATTCCCAAGCGTGAGTGTTACTTTCTAAACCCCCAAGGTGAAGACTAATGATTCACTCCCCTTTATTGGGACATAAATATACTGCTTTCTATAGATTTTCCAACCCAGATCTTCCTGGTTTTTCCTACTCAAATCATTGAAGAAAGACTCACTTGGCTCTTCATTTTTGGCTACTTTGTTGGAAAACGCCAAATTATATGGCTACACATGCAAATCCATGCCTTGACTAATAGGTACCAATAAACAATAACTAATGATGATAGATGCTACCACTAACACAAATAAGAAGAGTGGCAATGGCGTTGGCAACATCATAGAGCATTAAGTCCCAAGGTTTTGGCTTTGAGTTTAAGGGATTTCAAGTAATCAATAGCTTCATCAAGAACCATGATTGCATCTTTGCCTTCCCCACTTGGAATTAAGCTTCGTAGAACACTCACGGTCTCATGAATTTTTTCGATTCTCAGTCTCTTATTACTTGAAGAGGATTCCATATTGGCACAGCTAGAATCTGCATCATCCACATACTCAGAACATCTGCTAGGATTTACTGAACTAGCAGCGTCTGTAAGCAACGGCAGGTAATCATTACCGTCATCGAGCAGTTTTCGCTTTTTAGTTGGTCCAATAGAGCTAGCAACACTTTCAGTTCCTCCTCCCTCCAATTGCTCGGGGTGAGCTGTCATTGTACAAGGAGAATGAACTGCGCTTGTAACTTCATCATCAGTATAATAACTATCATCATCCGAGTAAAGCAACGCATTTAGTTCTTCAGTATCCTCGTGCATTTCACTTTGCGTATTGGTCCCATTCTCATCAAACACATTTGAGGATATCAGTCCAGAGTGAAGATCAGGGTTTACTTTGGTTATCGGATCCTCGCCATTAAAGTTACAAGCAGCAGGAGATTTTGGACCCCAAGTGGCGCATTTGATAGGAGTCCCCAAAGAAGAGCTAAATATCATAGTAGTTTGATCACCAGATTGATCAAAAACAAGGAATCTCTTCTGAGCACACCCCAAACCAGCCTTCGAAACAATCTTTTCATTGTAATACTCATAAGGGTTGGTTGAAGCAGGCACCAAGCCCTGCCAATAGTGGGGTGAACAGTAAAACCAGCCACAAGGTTCGTTAACTTGGCCAACCTGCAATTGAGGTATTATTCCAGGATTTGCATAATCCGGCAGAGTCCTCGGGACCGAGACCATATCGATGCCAGAGTTAACAAGTTGAGGATTAGTATTTTGCTGAACCAAAGGATGAGGAGCAGCCAAATAACTCAAGTCATGCGATAGCCAATCGAATCGCTGCTGTGGAAACGAAAATCCACAGCCTTCTCCCATCTAACCAGAACAATCACCTACAAAATCAACAGAGTTAACTCTAAAAATCGACATCCTAAAGAACAGAAACTACATATTCATAAAAACAAAGTAAGCAAAACATACCAGAAGTTGAATGTTGTAGCAGCAGAACTAGTAGTTTACTTCCAAATTCTCTCAAAAAAACAAGGGGCAAAAAACAAAACTAAAATTAACTTGATGGCTGTAAAATAAAGAACCCAATCTACGTAACAGGCTTAAGCAAATGACGAAAATATTCAGCCTGCAAAAACAAAACACCCCAAAGGCAAAAACTTTCAAACAAATTATCAATGACAAAAATAGAAGAAAAAGAACAAGGAATCTCATATATTAAGAAAAGAAACAAACACTCAACAAAAAAGGGTATCTAATTCTTTCATAAAGGCTTTGTTTTGTACAAAGAAAAAAACAAACCTGGCAATCTTGAAGAGGTTGAAAGCATGCTATAACTCTAACTACAATGGTGGCACTCCCCGCAATACCATTTTCATACTTCAATGCCCGGAATCTTGTTTGGCTAGCTGCTTGGCACACCATAACTACGTTTACCCCCAACCCTTCAATATACAAAGAGGATCTTCCACAAACTAAAATGAAAACTTTTGGAACACAAATTTGAGAGATGGGCTTTGAAGATAATTCACTAATCAGCTAATCTGACGAACATAACATGGAACAACAATGAAGAAAGTGGATCCCATGGAAGATATATATAGAATAGTGTAAGACTAAAGAGTGAATGGCTAAAAAAAGGGTTTTGTTTGCTGATTATGGGGGAATTACAGAATCACTCTACAATACAAGTTCAAAGAGATAACTTTTCGAAACACATCAACCGATTGACTGAACCACCACCGCATGCTGCTGCTGAACCCTGCAATGGTTCAAAAAAACATTCATTATTTCAACTTTCAGATAACATAAATCTCTTTCTTTTTTTTCTTTTTTTTTTATAGTACGTCCTAATAATCTAGAGCCAAGATAAAAAAGGGATCAATAGATCTATTTTTTTTTCTTATGGTACATGAAATCTAAATATAAATTACATCAAAAAAACAAAGTGGCCATAGCTATGAAAAAAATATATAGAAATCATCAAAGAAGCTGAAAAACTTACAAAGGGGAAGATAGGAGAAGAAACCCAAATCTCAAATCAAGAAAAAAAAAAGCCTTATTTGGTCCAAAACTTAAGCTTCAAAGAGAGAAATGGAGACTAAAAGGAGTTTTTTTTTTTTTTTTTGAGAGTCAAAAATGGAAGTTTACAGACGAAGGTTTAAGGATTGCACGGAAGCCGAGATTAATACTAATAGATAGATTATTATATAGAAATTTTTTAACTGACGAAAATGTCCTTGAAATATCGAAATAATTAAAATTTAAAGGAAAAAAAAAAGTGATTAAAGGTTTGATACGTGCGTGCGTGAGGAGTGCACGCAAGGTATTAAGTGAACAATGATGAACCACAATTTACAGTCCGTGTGGTTGGTTTAGAGTTGGGTCCCCTACTCGGTGGTTTTATCATTGCCCTTTTCGGACTCGGGTATGGGTTTTATCCTAATTCCTAACCATGTTTGAACCCGAAAAACAGTCCTTTTCTTTCTTTTAATTAATGCAAAATGCAGATGTAATGCAACACTAATATTATCATCATGCCATGGTAATTAATATTTTGCATTTAGTTTTTCTTTTTCTCTTTTTTTTTTCAGATTGTATTTTAGCTTAAATTAATTTTAAAAAATTGATATTGTTGGTACAGGAAAATATAGATTCGAGTGTACTAAAGCGCATTATCCTCCTATATAAGGGTTGAGGAAAGGTTATGGATGGTTCTAAACGTTGTATCAAAAAGCAGATATGATAAAAACTTATAAGATTAATATTGAGAAAAATAATAATAATAATAACAAATATTTTAGGGTACTTTTATCATTTAAAGTTTTTATATAGTATATTTAAGACAATTTTTAACTCTCCAACTTTACAAAAAATTCATTTTAGCTCTTCATTTAATTTTTTATTTTTTAGCCTTTAGAGTTACATTATTTTTCAAATCACTCCAAAATAGATAGAAAGTTAATGTCTATTAACTTTGCATACATGTGGCATTTATGCTATCCAAATGCTATGTAAACAATTAATTAATTTTTTGAAATTTTAAAAATTTTATATTTTTATACTTTTTAATAATGTTAATAATTTTTATAACTTTTTATGTTTTAAATTAATTAATTGTTGACTTGACTTCCACGTTTATGTCACGTAAATAAAGTTAACTTTTCTATTTATTTTAAGGTGATTTGACAAATAATATAAGTTGAAGGGCAAAAATTTAAATGACACTTTTGTAAAGTAAGATGACCAAAATTTACCTATATTTAAATAAAATAATTTAAATAGCCCTTAAAAGGCTAATAGATATGTAAACCCTCAAAATATTACATCGTGTTTAAATGAATGCTTATATTTATTTTATAGTTAAATAAACTTGATTTTTTAGTATTTACTTCTTTTTATTAACTATATGTTTAATTATTTGTTTTAGTTCAATTTAATTTTTTAATTTAGTTTTCCACGTAATGTTATGTTATTCACATGGACTTGATGATTTGAAAAAGAAAATCAACATTTCGATTTTTTATTGGTTGGTTTAGCAATTCATTACCTGTGTTAACACCATGTACCTAGAGCTGCCCATGGGTCAAGCTGGGCTAAGGCTCGGTTCCAAAAAAAATTCATGCCTAGGTTCATTTTCGGTCCGGTTCCAAAAACCCATTTTGTTGTTAAAAATAATAAAATATTAAAAATATACAAAATGATGTTTTATAATTAAATTGAATTACAAAAATTCTTTTCAAGCCCAACCGACTTATCAGACTAGACAAGTTACCCAACCCCTGAACAAGTTTACATGCACCTTAATAAAACACACATTGGACATTTTATAAAGGTACAAGTGCCATCATAAAATATAGGTACTACATTAAACATTTTCAAAGTACAAGTACCGTATTGAATATTTTCTAAAAGTATATGTACTATAATAAAACACATTAATAATTTTGATACCATATTAGACATTTTTAAAGTACATGTATCACATTAGATATTCTATAATTACTTTCTTCTAATAATAATGAACAAAAATGCAGCGGAATGGAGCCAAACCCTTAAAATCTACAATTACTTTCTTATAAAAATTATGAGTTATTAATCATTAGATGGAGAATATTTTCAATTATTTTATTTTTAAATTATATTTTCCTTTAAAAACTTTATATTTTAAATTTGACTTTGTTTAAAATTGTTGGAAATATTTAAACAATATATAAAATAAAAATTTTCATGATTTAAAATATATATTTATTAAATATTTTAATTATATTCAACACTTGCCGATTGAATCTTAGCTCGATTGGTATGAACATTGTTGCTAATATAGAAGGATGTGGGTTCGAGTGTGCTGAAGCGCATTATCCTCCCATTTATGGGTTGAGGAGGGACTATGGATTTCACAAAAGGAGTTTGGACTAAAATGAGAACAGGGTAAAGCCCGAACAACAAACGCGACTAGCGCGATTAGGACCCAGGCCACACCTGAGACAGTGAACGCCCTTAACCATCAAGCCATCACATAAAATTTAATATTGTTAATTAAAAACAATTTTATAAAATAATAAATTGTTTAATCTCAATGTGTATCAACAATACTATACGAATTACTAGCGAGGAAATTTTAAAAATGTCATTAATTAAAAAGTGGGTAAATTACACCAAATATCACTTAACTATGCATAAGTTTTTGTTTTGGTCACTAATGTTTTCGACTACAGTAGCATTTTTCTAGTGTAATAACAAATTTAGTCCTTAATTTTTATACTTTATATCAATTTAACCTTAGTTCTATGTAAAAATTTAAAATAAAAATTCTTTAAAAATTTAGAAGAATCTAAAATAAATAGAAATTTTAAAATCTATAAAATCTCTAAATACCATAAAAATAAAAATAAAATAAAATTTTTAAAAGCTAAAAATATAATAAAATTAAGTTAAAAATATATATAAATATTGAAAAAATTAAAAAACTAAATAATTAATTAAAAAAAGCAAAATCTGAAAGCAAATCGAAACTAGTTCATATCCTCATTTCTAAATCCCTAGCGTTTATAAAATTCAGGGTTTGGCTTCAAATTTTCTCGTAAGTCATCGAAACTCAAACCCTATTTTACCCAATCATCTCTCAAATACCAGAACTATCTCCTTTTAAATCTTCATACTTCTTCTTAGCATTCTCATTTCCTTTCTTTCTCGTTAACTAAACTGTAAAATGTGTTTACTTTTGGGGGTTTTCCATAATAAAATGCAAGTCTCATAAGCAAAGAAGGCTTCCTCTGACTTCAACACCGATGGCGACGACAAGATCCCTCCATCAAAGTTAAGAATCATAACGAGGTTTAGAATTTTTTGAATTTTTAGCAGAAATTTCTAATTTGTAGAATTTTTTGAAATGTTGTTTATAAATTTGAACTTTGTGGGAACACTGGAATTAATAAATCTTTTTTCTTTTAAAAATATTTATGTAATTTTGCATTTCAAAACTTATTTTTTTAATTTTTAGTTTTATAAAAAATTATTCAATTTTATGTATATATTTTAATACATTTATATTATATATATATTTAAATTTCTATATAAATTTTAAAAAGAATTTTGATTTTTATAATTTTATATAAAATTACGCCAAATTGATAAAAAAGTATAAAAGTTAAAAACTAAATTTATTATCATACCAATTAGAGAAGTGTCGCGTTAATTACTTAACAATCGAATGACCAAAAAAGCAATCTCAAAAACATTAATGATCAAAATGAAAATTTATGCATAATTAAATTACTATTAATGTAATTTACCCTTTAAGAATATAAGATGAAATGGCACATATAGTAATAAAATATAACACATCAATCATTTAAAAAAAAAAAGAAGCAAAAACTTATAAATCACTGAAAATAGAGTGCACTTCCCACAAACTATATACCTTTTTAAGCATGTTCAAAACTTTGGGAAGAGATGATGCAAAAGAAAACAAAAATATAGCAACCTTTTGCAAAAAGAACATAAAAAAAAAGAATATAAAGATTTAGGGACTATAATGTAATTAAAATATAAATAGATGATGGGCATCCAATGTATGAGATTAAAAACAAATAATTTGATGCTTGACCATTCAAAGTATGAATCATAGATATATAATGGGACCCCCACCAACCCCTTTGATCAAGCACTGGCTACATCATTTTCTTTAGTCACACTTAATTCCATCTTATTATTATTACTATTATGATTTTTTAATATTTAGTATTTGATAGTTTATATTTCTACATTAACATTTTAATATCAATGGTACATATATTTTAAGTGATTAAAAGTAGAAATTAATATTATAATGAATAGCTAAATTGATTATAAGAATGTATTGAGATTTAAATAAAAATAAATTTTAATAAGATGTGAAATGTATCGTAGAGGTTTTTGTATTAGGAGTCAGTGTATATTTTGTTCTCTCTATTAAAAAATTTGGGTAATTTAGTTCTTTTACATAAGATCAAGAAGCAAATTAGACCTTTCTGTTAAAAAATCTATCCATTTGTATTGTTAAAAATTGATGTGGTTAACGGAATAATAAAACAGCTAAAACGTGGTATGTTACATGTATCTTATGTTGACGTAAAGGGACTGGTTCTTAATAGTATAAATAAATGAAATTTTTAATAAAATGATTGATTTGTTTTTTAATCTATCATGCAATGGCTCATTTGCTGACAAAATGTAATCTAACTCTCAGTATAGAGATCTCTATATTACTTTTACCTAATAAAACTTACATAAGTGAAATTTAAATCAAGACTATTATAGATTAAAAACTCACATTTAATAAACCTCATGTGTTGGCCAGGTTATTCGCTGCTTCAAATGTGGTCTAAATTCGAATTACGTTAATCGCGTTGCTATTAAAACTTTTAATTTTTTTCTTATAATTCAAAAAAAAGTACTCACATATAATTTGTATAAATTAAAAACTCAAACTTAAAATCACAAAATTATCCCAACTTGGACCTTACCTTATCACCTTTAAGAATATATATATTTACACTAATATTATTGGAATAGATTATTATCCATTGGATAGCTTTAGGTGAGAGATAAAAGGTTTCCCTTTAGGGGCACAAGCAAAGGCACATTGGCCCCAAATAGAGTACAATAATGCTATTCAATTTTCATTGATGTGATACATGGATGTGGCTAAACCATTAAATGGGATGGCACACAACCCTCTTTTGGATTATTCTTCATTTATATATATTTCATTTGTTTGATGAATTTTATAATTATTTAATTTTACAAATAATATTTTTATTTTTACTATTTTATTAAGAAAATTTTATGTAAGAATTATTGAGATAAATATTTAGGATCATATTGAATTTATTCTAATTTAAATTTAAATATATTTTATTTTAAATTTCAATATTATATTTGTAATTGTTATTATACTTATAATTTAACCTCTAAAAATAGCACAAATGTTTTAATTATTTTTAAATAATTTTATTATAGGTTTCAATCATTTCTTTTTTTTATACAAAGTCTTAAACTACCCATAACCCCTCCTCAATATGTAAATAGGAGGATAACGCTTCAACACACTTGAACCCACATACTCTTACTTTGACAAAATATCCATACCAAATGAGCTAATAATTAATGGAAAAATATTTTCATATTTGTAAGTGATAAAAGTAATTTTAGAAAATATTCTCTTAATTTTGATGGAAAAAGGAAAAAAAGAAAACAAAAGAAAGAGAATCCCAATCATTTCACACCTTGAAAGTTAAATCATTGTCATTCATAAAACAAAATTGTGATTCAATTTTATGTAATTTTATCATCATATTTTTAACAATTTGAACAAAAAAATAAAGTATTAGAATGCAAGTGGTAAATTTAATTTAAAAAGATCAACAACTTATAAAACATAATGGCTACTATTCAATGAAATTGAGGAACAATGACAAATTTTAATGATGATTATAATTGTAAATTTGGTCTGTAAATTTTAGTTATTTTTTATAAAATAAAAATAATTTAAAAACCGAATTTACCTAATTACATTTAAAGGGTTTTTAAATAAAGAAAAAAAATGTGAATATGAGTTTTTCAAAATTTTAATCAATAGATAAATTAATTCATGTATGTTAGATCAATTAGTAAACTAATCATTTCTAGTTAAAAATTTTGACCATTTTATAAAAATAATATTAAAATTAATTAATTATAAAACTAGGGTGGGACACAAATTAATTATGAAAATGGAGTATTTGCTACAATAACTTTGAGTGTTGCTTATCACGTTGGCAGCACTGATTATTTTTTTTTAAATCTGACAGAAAAAATTGAAAAGTGAAAAGAATATTGTGGTGCCGCCTGACACATTGACGACATTGGTGAATTAAAAAAAAAGAGCTAAAAAAGTGAAAAAAAAAAGTTTGTTTGTGGTCCCAACACAAGACAATAGTCTTTTTCCTACATTTAATGCCTCAATATCTTTTTCTTGCATTTAATCCCTAAAATCACAACTTTTTTTATTTAATCAAACGGTACCGGTTGACACATTGGCAGTACCAACAATTTTTTTTTCACTATTTTGGCTTTTTTTTTTCTTATTAGACTTTTGTCTGACGATACTAAAAGTTATTGTACCAAACATCCCATTTTCGTAATTAATTTTTTCCTACCCCATTTTTGTAATTATGTGATTTTAAAATATTATTTTTATAAAATGGTCAAAAAATTCATCAATTTCTACTTTTAAAAACTGGTGTGGCTGATAGAATAACCAAACAATTATACATGGTGTGATACGTGTATTGTAACCTCCTAACCTGACTTAGACATTAGACCCGAATTCGGAAGATTATATTAGCCATCGAAATGGCCCAGTAAGTTATCGGAGTTTTTAAAATAGTCATATTCAAACATTTGTTTGTTTTAGAAGAAAACTTAGTTTATTTTGAAAAAAACTTACAAGTTATCAAAATTGGTTTAGATTATCTAACCTAGTAATGATGACTCTTTCTTTTTTGAAAACTTTATTAACTACCAATATATGTGTTACTCAAAATTTTAACTGTATCGTAGCAACGAAAAAGTGATATTTGGTCACGTTTAAATAAAAACTAAGGTTCATGCATAACTAATTAATATTCATAATTCGATGTACTAAAATCAAATTAAATGTCATGCAAGCTATAAAATTAAAACCAAATTCTATGTCCCATGCTACAATTCAAAATAAAATAATACAATTTCTGAATAATTAAAATACCAAATAATAAATCTAAAATATATGATTAACTAAAATTGAGTTGAAATCCTCTGGATGTCGTGTCTGCATCCTAACTTGGTGGGTTATCTGTAATGATGAAAATTAAAAGGAGGGTAAGCTATGAAGCTCAGTATAAGTTCCATCACAAGAGAATTAGTGCAAAGTAATAAACCGAGCATATACTAATTGTGTTTAGTACAATAATAATCATATAGCATAGCAAAAATTGATAGTTCACTCAAGCATGCTTACGATTGCCGATGTAATGCAATTTTAGTTTAATAGTAAAGAAAATATCCTACCCCGTCGCTACAGTCTAAAACTCTTATATCCCGAACACACCAGTTTGTGGATGAACCACAAGTGTTGTAGGTAAATACGTTGCCAATAGTTGTGAACACAACGGGTTTGCATATAAAAGCTGCCAATAAAAGTTGTGGATAAACCACTAGTGTTTGCATATTAATACACTGCCAGCAGGTTAATACGCAACGAATTTGCAGATAAAAGCTGCCAGTAAGTTTGTGGATAAACCACCAGTGTTTGCAGACAAACTGCAGTACTTCCTTATTTCAAAGCGTCCCACCCCATGCAATGTGGAATGACATGTTATTAACGATACAATATAAAAATAGTAGACATGCTTGGCATATAATCAAATTAATAGTAGCAGTAGACATGTATGTCATGTTTTCAGTTTATCAGTAACAATAGGCATGTTGTTCATGCAATTACAATGATTTGAGTATCAATAACAATTTAGCAGTAATCTAGTCATAAAAAGAGATTCCAACATTATTCATAATGTCAACTGAAAAATTGTTATTGATAAATTGTTACAAATCATGCATATATACGTTTTCAGTTTATAAGTAACAGTAGACATTATTTACAATTTATCAGTATCAATAACAGCTTATTACAAATCATGCATATATACTAATAATTTAGTCAGTCAAATTATGGATTCCGACATTATTCATAATGTCAGGGACTCAATTGAAAGAGATATAATTCTAAAAACAGTTCGAGGATCATGCAAGGACTAATTGAACAGTTTATAAAATTCTAGGCAAAACTGTAAAATAAAGGACACACGACCGTGTGAGATGTCTTAGGCTGTGTAGAGGGATCATAGGTCATGTAGCCAGGCTGTGTAATAGATTGTGACTGTGTGGAACATGCAAAATTAAGCTACAGGGGAAACATGACCGTGTGACAAACTGTATGGGTGGATCTTGGCATTGTGAGATTTGAACTAGCCTAAGTTTCAGATGCACATGGTTGTGTAAGGGGTCGTGTGGTCTATACGCCCGTGTGGCTAGCCGTGTAGCCCTAATCTGAGACACGGTTTGCCCCGATTCACTTGTAAAATAACATACACCTTTCACCAAAAGCTCTAACGACGTCCCTCGCATTTAAATCCAATTCGATGCACCTAAAACAGGTCCTTCAAATGACATTTACACAAGAATTAATGGTTACTTTCAAGATTAATCAAGATTTTTGAGAGATGTGACAAGAAATGATAAATATTAATTAATCGAATGTAGGGTTAGTGTCGGATAGAAAAATTATAAAAGTTTGGGGGATCTAAACTCTAAAACGAGGTGTACTTACTGTTTCTTGGCAAGGATTGGATTGAGGTTGTCGTCAATTACGAAATCAGTGGAAGAATAATTAAATGGGAAGGATTTAATTCATGGAAGCAATTATATTTAGCAGCAAATAGAATGTAAAATTTGACGTAAAAGAGAGGAAAGAAAAGAAAAGAGAGAAGAAATAGGGAGAAGAATGAAAATCCTATTTGGAATTGGAAAGAAATCAAAATCCTAATTCTATTGGGGAAAATTGGGTTAAATATCTAGGGTTTGGGAGCCCTTGGGCGGCAGGAGCAAATTTTCCGAAGTTTTGGGTCGGAATTTTAAGAGAAAATTGGGTTAAATGGGAGAGTTGTGACTTGAACTTAGGATCTCTAAATAGTAAACTAACAACTTAACCATCAAGCCTATGTTATTTCTTAATTATTTATTTCAATTAACTCTTATATTTTTGGGCGTGACATGTATTTTGTGCTGATATGCAAAAATCAATTTTTAACTGTGAAAAATCAATGAAATTAAAAAAAAAGATCTTTTAACTCGTTAATCTTACGAGTAGAGAGTAATTTACTCCTTTTTTAAGTAAATAGAGCAAAATTCAATCCTACTCCTAATACAAAGGTTTTTACAATACTTTTACCACAAAACTGACTTTTATTTTATAAAATTTTAAATTAAGACATTGTAGTTAGCAAAATGAATGTTGTGTGTAGTTTAATTGTGCAGTGTCCTAAAGTAAGCAGACCAAAGAGAATATACTAAAAAGAATAATAAATAAAATGAAAAGTGATAGCCAAAAAGAAAATAAAGCCTGTTATGTCAAGTCAGGGGTATAATTATAATAATTATAATAATAATAATAATTTTTTAAAAAGTGCAAAAGGAATACCCATGATTTTAGTGACCTGAATATAGATCTTATGAACAGATAAGAGACTCCATGGTCCAGTATTTATAAAATAAATTGAGATAAGATAAAATAATAGTATATTTACACTTTAATCCCTCTTACTTTATATATTTTTATTTTTATAATAAATATTATACTTGGCTAAGTTTTAGTATATTAATTTATAAAACAAATTTTATAATATTTTAATAATCCATATTATATAATTTTGAAAAATACATAAAATATTCAATTTATATTATCTTTAAATAATATTTTATTTATTTTATTATTTAATTATATAAATTTCAAAGTTTAAAGCTAATTTCCCTTTTGCCATTGGGTCTTGCCTTTTAGTAGCACTGCCAAAATCATAGTGCGGATAAAAATATAAAAATTTTATATAACAAATATATTTCTAGAAAATCTAGTAATTAATTAATTGGATAAAATGTACAAATGGTTATCCAACTATGTCCACGTTCCTATTTTGATCACCAAACTTTAAAAATTTTCAATTTAGGTATTAAGGTTTGAATTTGTTCCTATTTTGGTCACGTATTGTTAAATTGATAATAGAAAATCTTTTTCTAACTAGTATAATAACACGTTTAGTCCTCAATATTTATATATTCTATCAAGTTGATCTCAAATCTAAATAATTCAATAAATTTAACCCTTCACATTTAGAAATTATATCAATTTGATCCTCAAACTTTCAGATCAAAGCTTTCAACTTTTAAAACAGAGGCATTCCGCGTCTATACATTTGTAACCCCCCCCAAAAAAAAGCCTTCTCTTGTGAGGTGTGCATCGCATTTATTGGATACATTGCGGGCGCTTAAAGAAGAGAATGAACGAGAAACCAAAGGGGAGCAGAAAGCCACACAACATCGGGACGAGGAGGTCCCAGATGTTGGGACAATGCGACGCCTTTGGCAACCAAGCATGGTTGTGGTGAACAAGTAGGCGACGTCACGAAGAGATGATTTCTGCTTAAATACAACTATGGTTTTTGACTCCCAACATTACTTCTTCTCCCAATCAAACCCTATTTCCTATAGGGTTATTTCAATCATATTGGACCTACATCCCAAGCCTATTTAAAGGGCCTTTGGAATCCTATTTAGATTAATTAGATTTAGAGAATCAGATTTGCATTATATATCTCTTGTGTAAGATTTGCTAAAGAGTTTTTAGAGAGAGTTTTTGTATTTGGAATATTTGGGTTTCTTTTGGGATTTGCTCTTTCTGTTCGGGTTGAATACTCTCTATCATTGTACTATTTGTTTGTTGTTTAATGAAAAGTCAAAGCCTCACTTGCTTGTGGTTTTTCCTCGATGATGGCTTTTCACATAAAACATTTGTATTCGTTCTTCTCCAATTTGATTATCTCGTTATTTATACGAGTCGATCCAAGCCTCAACATCTCTCAATTACGAGCTGTTTTTCGAACCAATTCCTTATTCTAATGAGTGTTTCTTGAAACTTTATTTCTTTTTATGTTTTTCATTAGTTTTATTCTAAATAAAATATTTTATAACTCTTTGATTGATAAAATATTGGCTAAAGAAAATGCTTTAGATTTACTCTTGTTGTTAATAGTATGATATTTCCTCCAAAGTACATAGAATAATCTTCAAAGTTGGTCATTGAAATTGAAAAATAAATCCAGAGTTAAAAATATGGTTTTGAAAAACTAATTGCTCAATAAATAATTATATAAAAATATTAATATTTAAAAATTTAAAAATTATGTGTTTTAGTTTTTTAATTATTTTTAAAATTTTAAATCCATAATAAGCAATATGTATCACTAATAATTTGATTTAGTGTCAAAACATTTACCAATTTAATTTAAAACTGAAAGTCTGCTAAATTATTTATATAATTTTATTATGCATTATATTTTTAAATTTGTATTTTCTATTATTTTTAATGGTGTTTAGTTAATTTTAATATCAACTTCTTAAGAATATAAACAAAAGTTTTATGTACCAAATTGGATAATTTCAACCATAAATAAAATAATTAATAGATGTCGAATGCCTCTGTTTTAAAAGTTGAAAACTTTGGTTAGGAGGTTTGAGGATCAAAATGATAAAAATTGTAAAATGTGAAATGTTAAATTTATTGAATTATTTCTAACACCAACTTATTAAAAATATAAACAAAAAGAGTTATGTACGAATTGGATAATTTCAACCATAAATAAAATAATTAATAGATACTGAAAAGTCTCTATTTTAAAAGCTAAAAACTTTGGTTAGAAAGTTTGAGGATCAAATCAATATAATTTGTAAATATAAAGGGTTAAATTTATTAAATTATTTAGAATTATGATCAAATTGATAAAATAATTAAGTATTGAGGACTAAATATGCTATTATACTTGTCGAAAAAAAAGCTTTCCATTATCAACTTAACAACAAGTGACCAAAACATTAATACTTAAATTGAAATTTTTAAAAGTTAGAAGACCAAAAGAGAATCCTAAGCATAATTAGGTGACCATTATATAATTTACCCTAATTAATTTTGAGTTTAATCCTTATATACTTAGTTCTAAGCATTGTATCAAAACGAGCAGATACAATAAGAACCTATAATGAGATTATTGTTTAAAAAAAATTATTCGATTTTTTAACAACTTCTATCCTTTCAACTCTTAACTTGTTCTATGTTAAATTAAACAAAGAAATGGGTTTCCCCCCGTATATGAGATATAGAAATATATTTGCAAAGTGAACCGGTTGTTCTATTATTTAGCAAAGTAGTCCACATTGAAGAGGAAAATTGCAAATTGGGCACCCTCAAGATCCAACTTCAATGAAAAGAGCTGGAGTAAGCATCAACGACTTGAAAGCCATATAACATATCAAAATGGATTAATATCATAGATAGTCCTTGAAAGTTTATCAAATTTTTAATATAATCTATCCACTTTACAATTTATCAAAATTTTGATATGCTACCTCCACTTAAACATTATATTTTAAAATAGTATGTTATTTTCTAGATTAAATAATAATAAATCAAATTACAAATTATTATAAGAATTGAAACTTATATATTACTTTAAAACTTACAAAGTACTACTAATTTTGGTATTTTTACTAATAATAAAATTATAAATTTAAACTGGATGGACTATATTGAAAATTTGATATACATTCAAAGGTCATTTACGAGATTATTCCATCTAGAATTGTAACTATAATTTCTTTAACTAGTAAATTTTAAATTTCCATATTTCAAAAGTATTTGTATTTTATTTTTAAAATTCTTATAATAATTTTTAATTTAAGTTTTTATTTTTTATATTTAGAAAAATAACATACTATTTTAAAATATACATTTTAAATGGAGGGACCATCAAAATTTTGATAATTTTGAAGTAAATAGACTATATTGAAAAATTGATAAACTTTCTGGAACTATCTATGATATTACTTCATTTTAGATTTGAGCATTTCAATCTAAGTCGTTGTTGCTCTATCTTTGTAATCGTTATAATTTAGTCCTAATTTGATTTCGAGTTAATATTAGAGCTTTCGTAAGCTCATATAAGACCCGAATATGAATTTACAACACTTATATACTTAATTTGCTTATAAATGAATGTTTAATGATGTGAATTAGTTTATAAATTGTTCGAAGTTGCTCCGACTACGAATGTGACGCCTTATAATTCAAATCTGATGATCGGATCGAGTATGAGGTGTTACAATAACCCCTCTCCAACCTTTAAATAGGAGGATAAATGCACTTCAACAGACTCAAATCCACATCCTCCTACACTGACTGTAATACCGATGCTAACAGAGCTAAAACTCAATCAACATAACTAATAATATATTAATGAATTATTTTTTAATGTCAATTTAGTAATACAATTAACAATAAATGGTACAATCATCGATTTAAAAGTTTTTCCAAACTCGTGCTTACATATATTGTAAATTGTTAAATTATGTCATACCCAAAAGTAAATTAATTATTACTAGAAATCTTTTCACATGCGTATGCGTGTGGAAACTGTAAATTTAGAACACAAATGTATGTTAAAAATGACATACACTAAATAATGAAATTTATGCTTTCAAAATAATTAACAATAACACATTATATATGTACATTATTGAAATGAAAAAAATAGATTAAATTATTTATCATGGTGTTGTCATCAATCTCAAATCGGTGTCGAGTTGGTGCCCAGTTGACTTCGATCAAGAGTTTAAATAATAGTGTAGAAGTATATATATACAACTGACGAAGATAGCAGAGTGTGCAAATAAAATTAAAAAGTATAAAAATATTAAAATGAAACTTTAGTTAAGTGGTAAAACAAATGTATTATTGATGCAATTGGTGTGAGTTTAAATATTATTATATGCATATTTTTATTAATTTTTTTAAAGTGGAAAGGGTAAAATAACCTCGAAGAGTATTACTTATTTTAATTACGAAAGAGAAATCCCGTAATTTTCTAATAGAGTTCGAGCCTGGTTAACTTGTGACACTAACTCGATCAAGAGTTTAAATAATAGTATAGATAAACAATCGATGGAAGTAATAAAAAGTGTATACTTAAAATTGAAAATATATAAAAATATTAAAATAAAGCTTTAGCTAAGTGATTAATTAAAAATTTTATTAGGAAAAAAATATAATTAAATTATATAAATTATTATTATTATTATTATTATTTCAACTGTGATTAACTCCGGTGCTTTTGGAATTTTGGGTTCGTATACGTTGGACCGAATTTAGATTTTAGGTTAAATTACATTATTAATAGGTTAGACCAATCATATTGCTTCAATAATCAACATTCATCTAAGTAAAATATGAATAACATTTTACCTTCTTTATTAAAAATTTGAGTAAATTAATTTCTATATACCAGTTAAAAGAGTAAATTAGTCATTCTGTTATTATTTTCTACTATTAGTTTTATACATTAATATGATGTACATATGACACGTCGTGTGTAACTATTAGATTATTCCTTCAAATCAATTTTAATAGTAAAATAAATAAAATTTTAACAAAAAGATCGATTTATTTTTATCTTATATACATAGATTAATTTATTCTTTTTTATTAAAATATCTACCGAAGTGAACCCAATAATTAATTCTCCACGCACTATACACACATTTAAAAAATAAATATTCACCACAAATTTTAAAATTACTCCATAACTTTACAATGAACTCTCTGGTCAACCTTAAGTTGGTTGAATTAATGAGAGTGCTTGTCTTTTTTCCATAGTCCTTTTTTTTTTCAAGTTCCGTAGGAAGCAAATCAAATGCGTTATTTTCCCATCTTTTATTGGTCGGTTTATTTTATTGCACCAAGTTAAATTTTGTTCATGTCTTATCCAAACGCATGCGTTTTAGATATAAAAATGTTTCCATATTGGAATTTTAAATTTTATAATTTAAAATATAATTAAAAAATTATACAAGTATTATATAGTTAATAAATATGATAACGGTAAACATGTTTAAAAAATTCTGGCAATGGTTTAGGAGGCTATGAAAACAGAGAGACCGAACATCCATTATCTCATCTGAGTATCATGAAACAGATGTCTTGATGAGCTAAAAGGTTTTATTCATTTGATTGTCTTAGATTTGTTCTGATTCATCTTTTTAATCTGTGATATAAGATTTCGTACTAACATGAAGAGGTCCCTAAGGCAGAGAAAAGGAAAAATGTAATTTTCTTTAATTTTTATTTTTCTTAATTAACCCGAGAATATTTATTGTCTTTACTTTATGACTATTACTTTTCTCTTTCTTTACTAACAAGGGCGTGCCAATTTGCATTAAAAAATAAAATTGGAAGTCCGCAAAATAAATTTACACAATTATGTTTGTTTCTTTAATTGGTTATCATAATTAAATTATTCTAAATTATTAATTAAAAATCTCCTTAGTCATACTATTTTTGTATTCCACGAAATTTTAATTATAAAATTGATAAATATTTTATTTGATACATATTACAAATTAAGAGAAGAGATGAAAATAGTATGATTCAAATCTTGATTATTGGGATCTCGATAAAAGACTTAACCATTACTCTCTTCAACGATTCACATAAAATTAATGTTTATAATAAGGGAAGTGTAATATGTTCCGTTTGAAAATGCTTAAATTATCTATTGAATTATAGGTAGAATAGTAAAGGATTTATTTTTACTTTTTTAATATTAATTTCATCATAGGTTCTTATAATATCTATTCTGCTTGATACAGTGTTTAGAACTATCCATAGATCCTCTCAAACCCTTAAATAGGAGGATAATGCAATTTAGCATGCTCGAACCCACAACTTTCTGTACTGACAATAATGTCAATACCAATCGAGCTAAGACTTGTTATACACAAATGATCACAAGCCCAAAACCCAGATAAGATCTTGGTCGCCTACCCGCGACTTGGTCATGCTCCACCAAATGGATGTGTGCGAGACGTACAGCGAGAGGATAGTCAGGGGAACTTGCGATCTCAGTTTGCATATACCCAAAGAGTTCGAATGTAGGGGGCCGCGAGATCTAGCAGGCGACTCAGAAAGGTACACGTGTCTAGCATGCCTGAGGCCTGCTCATAACGTCAGTTCTATGAATAGTGGAGTCGAATCATGAATAGTAATATATATAAATACCCGAATGTTCCCTTTAACAAGACACTGAAAATTACTCAACAAGACTCAATTGACTTATATTTAGATTTTCTATTAACAACCATATTGAGTTCAATCATTGGATAACCCTAACTTTCATAAAAAAAAAAATCTTATCCATACTTATTTGAGGTGTTTTGTTGAGTTGATGTCATGTGTCAAGTAGGCAGCAACTCAATTATATGTAATTACTAAAATGCCCTTTCTATTACAAATTAAGTTATATTTTATGATGATAAAAATATTATCATAATAAGATTTGATTCTAAAACACTATGCATGATAAACAATTTACTTTAAAATCAAAAGACTAATTTATTTTATGCGAATTTTTAATAAATACATTTATTACACCCATTATGATATTTACTATTATTGACCCACAACCTAAATGGATCCAAGTCGAACTTTACACGATTCTCATATCAAGTTTGCATATTGAGCTCACATGATATTAAGTGCTCGCAAGAGGGGCAATTACATCCTCTGCAATATCACATGTGAGATCACACATGGGACCAAATAAATACGTGATAAATCTAGAGTAGAATACGTATTGATATGTATAAAATCTACCTAAATATCACATCAATAAAGAGTAATTATATCATATAAATGCACAACTCCACCCCCTAAAAGATACACACAAATACTCAACAACACTATAAATTTAATAATTATAAATACGTTACACATGTAGACTTAAATGTATTACATAGAAAAATTAAAGAAAAAGGAGGGTCAAAATGGTCAATTCCTACCTCTTAATAAAATATTAAAACTTTAGTAAGAACAGAAAAAGTCAGTTTTTAACCTCGGAGAAATTAAAATAAATAAAAAAGGGTTAGACTTTAGAGGGGGAAAATGAATTAAATTAAAAAATAAGGGGCAGAAAATCTAACAACCTGACACCAAAATCTTTAGTACAGTAAGAAACAGCAGAATTTTAAGATTTTTTTTTTGAAAAAAAAAGGGGGGTCTCCTACTCCCACGCCAACAAGGCGAACGCCAAGTCGCCAACGCAACCCGCAAAGGGCTTTAAAAAACAACACGCCGCCCTATCTTTTTCCCGACATCTTCACGCTCTTCCTCCGTTTTGGACATCTTATATAGAGGAAACAGTTGCGCATGCTTCTTGCACGCTTTGGCTCTCCCTTCCATAACTAAAAGGTTTAATATAACATTTGATTCTTGAATTTGATAAAATTTTTTAATTTAGTATCTAAACTTATCACTTTTTCTTAAGTTGGTATTTCAACTTTTGGAGGTCCAATTTGGTATTTAAACATGACTTCTTCTTTTTTACTAATTTGGTAATTGTAAAACATTTTACAAATTACGTCAATATATTAACAATATTATTTTTATGAAGAAAAAATAATCAACGTATAACCGACATGTGATAAATGATATAATATTTTGTATTTTATATGTTCAATTACTTTTTGTTTTATTTATTTTATTAATTGAAAATAATAAATTTATTTTAATTTGAGGTTTTAATTTTTTTCTTTTTTAATATTAATTAGTTAAGCATAACTCAATACTTATTTTTTAACATGAATTTCCTCTAATATTGACAATATTTTTGTAGCATAACAAAAAAAAAATTAACATCATTAGTGTTTTGCATAATCTGTATAACATTTAATAAATTTAGGTATCAAATTGAACCTAAAAAAAGCTTAGGTGCCAAATTGGGAAAAAATGCCAAGTTCATGTACCAAATTTTGCCAAAAAAGTTTAGGTGCCAAATTAGGAAAAAGTGTCAAGTTCAAATACCAAATTAGGAAAAAAATATCAAGCTTAAGCACCAAATGTTATATTAAACCTAACTAAAACAAGATAAATACGGACTTCCATTCTTTTTATTGGATTTTCTCATCTAGTTTCTTTTATGAGAATTGTATTATCGGAAGAATTGTCAAGTTCAACTTTAATATGAGAACAGTTATTAAGTTTAGGATTAATTTGAATAAAAAGATCATGCCCTAATGTGAGAATAATTACTTAATTCAGCCCTCAATGTGAAAATAATTGCCAAGTTCAAGGTCTAACTTGACTAAAAAATAGTTCAAACCTCGATATGGGAACAATTGCCTAGTCCAAACCTAACTTAGATAAAAAAAAATTCAAGCCTCAATGTGGGAATAATTGTTAAGTTTAAGCCCCAATTAGTGATTTAACCTCCATTTTTTATTATCTAGTTTTTATGAGATTTGTAGGGTTGTCCGTAATAGGATTGGAAATTTGTCTAGGTATCGATTTGGTGTGAGGTACAAAACCAGTTAAACTGTGAACTGATACAAATTAATTGAATCAATTGAACCATTCTTTTATTTTAAAATTTTTGATAATTTAATGGTTAGTAACAAAAAAAAAAAGAAAAGAAAGAAGAATAAGAAAAAGAGTCAAACATTTAAGTGACTATTTTGTGACTATTTTGTGACTTTTCATAATTGGGTAACTAAAAAATAAATTTACTAATAGTTAAATGACTAGCAATGTAGTTACCATGTATTCTTTGACTTAAGGGTAAATTGCACCCACTATCACTATACTATTAGTAAGTTCACGTTTTGGTCACTCAAATTGAAAATGTTACGGAATGTTTGCTGAACTATTTGAAAATTTCTATTTAAATTATTGGGCTGTTAAAATTATTGTTGTATGGAATTCTTTATTCAACTGTCTACACGGATCGAAAGCTCTCATTCCCTTCTTTTTTTTTTTTTTTTTTTATAGTTCAAATTTTTCATGAAATAGCTTTAAACGTTATGAATCTGCAAATTAAAATTCAAACATCTTTCTTCTTTGATTTTCGACATCCACTGTCAAATCGACTTAGATCTAGATATATTATTCCATTCGTCAGCGTGTATTGATCTACAGTACCGATTGTGGAATCGTCTTCTGGAGCTCTCTAGTTAGACTTAAAAAAACCTTAACAACTCAATGACTTAAATGAAAACTTTGAAATAGTTGAATGACAATTTTGTAACTTTTTGAAATTGAGCGATCAAAACGTAAACCTACTAATAGTTTTATGACCATAGGTATAGTTTACTCTCAACTAAACACATGCAAGTAAATAATAGAATAAGAAATGCTATCTCAAGGGAAAACACAAATTCGAATCTGTAATCAAATATCCCAAAAGATTTAATTTCCATAAACCGTAAAATAGATATGAAAGATATAGTTGAACAACTATATAATATTGAAACATATTGTCAAACTATAATCAATTGGTTGGTAGATATATTAAAAAAAAAATGGCATTGCATTCATATTTTGATTCATTCCCCAATTATGCTTTTTAAATATATATAAAATTTCATGGAATGATTAGGTTTGAATTACTTTGGAGCTAATTATAATTTGCTCATCATTGTATAATACTCCATTAGTTTTTTTTCCCTAAACTGATAAAGTGATTTAAGTGGTTTTTTTTTTTTTTTTTAAGTATGCAAATAAGGTTTGGCGGTCAGATCATATTAGTAGGTATTAGGTACATATCAAAATATTTAAAAAAAAAAGGTGACAAAATATTTTTAAAAAATGGATAAACTATTAAAATAGTTTATTTTTGTTTGTCTCACGTTACATTTTAGTCACTTACATTATTGTGTTGTAACATTTTAGTCACTAAGCTGTTAATGGTGTAACAATAAACTGACGTCGCACATTAAATCATCATTTCAAACGGAAATTTTAAATTAAATTCTACAATTGGTCCCTATATTTTTTCATTTTTAGCATTTTTATTTTATTTTATGTTTTTTTAACTTTCCTCCTCCTTTTTTTTTTCTCATTCTCTTCTGTTTCTCCCTCTGATTTCCTCCTTTCTTCATTTCTTTTAACCTAGTTTCTTTATTTTTTCTATTTGTTAAAACTAGAACCTATACTTTTATTTTTTTGAACAATTTAAGAATGTTACCACGCGAAAACGTAAGTGACTAAAACGTATTTTTAAGGATGTTATTTTTTGGGGTGGGTATTCGATTGAGTCGAGTCGAATCGAGTCAAAAAAATTTGAGTTAGTTGAGTTGACGAATCATATTTTAACAACCAAACTCAATTTGAATTATTTTTTTGAATCGAATCGAATCGAGTGAAAAAAATTCGAGTTAAGTCAAGTCGAGTTAACGAATCATATTATTTATACTTAATGTTGTGTTTACATGGACCGATTATTTAACTAATAGATGAAGTACAAGATTATTTAACTACATAAACAATATAGTTGTTTAACCTTTTAACTTAATAAGTAAATATTTATCAAAACAACGTAATTTTACCTTTTAACTTTAGAAAAAACGACGTAGTTTTGCCTTTTCTTATTCAGATTTTCGGATAACTCCAATTGTGTAATTCATATTCGAGTTAAAGAAAAAAACTTAATTTTTTTATTCAAGTTGATCCGAATAATTTGATTAACTCAAATAACTCGAACTATTTAATTCAAAAATTGAATTTTTTATCGAGTTTTTCGAATCGAATCGGATTTTGCTCACCCCTAGTTATTTTTTTTCTAAAGAAGTTGTAGATGAAAAAGGAAACTTACATCGGGTGATACATAGTTTGCTTTCATCTTTTAAAAATTAATTTTAAGTAAATTACATAGGGAAAATATTTGGTACATTGATAATATTTTTATTCCAATGTAACATTAAAAATTGACATATGTCTATTTTTTAAAATATTTAATTTTAATATTTTATTAAATTCTTATAGGACAAATTCCACCTCAATAGGTGGTTTTTTCAAAATCCATCCTAATTTTATTTCATTTAGAACACATGGTCTCACTATAAAATAAAAATTTAAACTTCAAAATTTATTTTTATTTAATTCTAATATATATTTTAAAATTTTATTTTATTAAAACTATTAATATTTTTACAAATACAATCATATCCATATTATATATTATTATAGACATTTATATTTTTATTCTAGTATATTTTTTTGTATTTTATATTATTATAAATATTTATATATTTTAGAAATTTAATGATTTCAATATTTCATAAATTTATATTATTTATTTTAGTATCATTATTCTTCTTTTGTAATTTTTTTAACTAATGAAACTTTAATATTTCTAAAAAATATTTATCGAAATAAAATAATCACAAATGCTACTAAAAACCTTGCGGTTTAATAGTATTTTTCATTGTTGGGAAAAAGTATTTTGAAAATTTAAAATGTTTATTTTAGTTATGATTTTATAAAATAAAATGTATGTAGGATTTTTTAAATAAGGATAAGAAAGTAATTTCCACTAAAATTATATTTTGCAAAAATTCTAATTTTTGATTCGAGTTAAAATCTTAATTTAAAAATATAATTTAATTTGAAAAGCTTTTTATTTACCATTACTTTTAGTTTAAAATCAAGATATCAATTGGAAAATAATTTTCAACTTCAATAATAAATGAAGCGAACGGATTTTTTCTTTCTCGTAATTAAGACATTCACCGTCAATAATAATGATCGATTCTCTCATTACGAGTGCTTTCCGAAGAATTAAACATTTTACAATAAAATTTATTTTATTCCCGTAAATAAAAATCAAACTCTTATCACATGATTAAATAATACGTTAAGTGAGCGAGAAATTAGGAAGGTGAAAGTGAAAGAGGTTAGTTTGGTTTTCAATAGTTGGGCGCATGGGCCAGTGAGCGAGAGAAAAAGTCAACCTGTCAATATTATTTATATCAAGTGCCAAAAAGGCACCACTATCACCGGTCGACATATATGGGCAGCTATTGAAATAATTAAGAAATACGTTTACGCATATTTTTTTTATTATGATAATAATAAATATTTTAATTGAGTTAAATTTAATCGATAAATAAGTATTGCATTTAATTTAATAATCTTATCATTAAACCAGTAGTTTAGTTGATTCATTACTTGGATTTGAAGATATGTGCATATATAAATTTTGATTTAATTATGCTTTCAGTCTTTTATTCTTTAAACTTTTGATATTTTATCTCTACTTTTAATTTTAGAAATTTAGTCTTTCTATTTATCTTATATAAAAGAAAAAATCAAATTGATAATATTGTTAGGGTTTGTTTGACGTGCTAACAATATATAAATTCATCATCAATAAATAATTCTAAAATTTACTACAAATAAATATAATTAGCATATTTTAACATGTGACATAAAAATAAATAAATCAAATTATCCATGTTAGTAATTTATATTATCAATTGGTTATTAAATTTTAAATTAAATAAGTAGATGAATTAAATTCCTAAAATCAAAAGTAAAGAGATTAATATAAAAATTTAAATTTTAAAACTCTAAAAAATACAGGGACTGGGGACATAATTAATCCATAAAATATTGGAACTTAATCATATGATGAGATAATAGTAGGTGCTAATAGAAACAACTTAAATTTAATATATATATACATCTGATTAAAATTATTACAAATACAAGGTATACAACAAAATAGCAAAGGAATTATAAATAAACACAAATAAATTTGGTGAAACATAATTGAATAATGATAAATTATTTAATTACATCTAAATAAAATTATTTATATTTATTTATAAGTTTTCGATTTTTGGGTTTAAATATGTTAGGTTCTCTTTAACTTTTTAAAAATACAGCTAAAAAAAATCCACGTCAGCAATTTAATGAAAAAATTAACAGAGTTAATGATTGGACTAACATTTTCAAATCCTAAAAAGTATAAGGACTCAATGTTTCTAAATTAAAATATAAGGACTAAAATTTAAATTTATAAAGAGTATAGAGACTTCTGGCATATTTAAACTTTGTTTTTAACACTAATCTCATTATAGGTTATTATCATATATGTTCTTTTTTATATAATGTCTAGAACTACCCATAGCCATTCCCCAACATTTAAATAGGAAGATAATGCGTTTCAGCACACTCAAATCCATGACCTCCTGCACTGACAACAATACCGATGCCAATCAAGTTTAGACTCAATTAGCTTTTATTTTATTTTATTAATATTCTCCCTTTATTTAATCCCATTAAACTCTAAATCAGAAATGTTTATGGGCTATTTCAAAGCGGATCATAACTGCAGTTAGATGCAATTTGTGGGCCCATCTGTTAATTGTTAACGGATTCGACTTTAACATAATATTTATGGGTCGTTGCCAACTTTACAAACATCACAACCCATTTACTTATTAATTGTTAAAATATTTAATTTTCGGTTCAACTGTCCGATTCAATCAATTTTTTGTTAGGTTCAATCGACCCATACTGATTCTCAAGTTAACCGGTTCAATATCCTTCGTCGGACTAGTATCCCAATTGATTCTCGATCTGTTTCAAACAACCCTGGATAATATAATGAATTGTATTAAAGAATATCATTAATAAATAAACTTATAAACCATTAAAAATAAATATATTTGTTATTTGTTTTAACAAAGGGTAAACTACATCCAAGTTAACGAAACTATTAGTAAGTTTATGATTTGGTTACTCAAATTAAAAAAAAAGATACAAAATAGTAATTAAACTATTCGAAAGTTTTTATTTACGTCACTGGGCTGTTAAAATTGTCGTTTTATGGCCTTTTTTGTTTGCGTTGCCTGCATCAATCGAAAAGTCTCATTCCTCACCTCTTTTATGGTCATTTTTTTTATATCAAATATTACATAATAAAATGAAAACTAGATAGTAGTAATTTAAACAGCTTAGTGACTTAAATGAAAATTTTCGAATAGTTCAATTACCATTTTGTAAAATTTTTAAGTTAAATGACTAAAACATTAATTTATTAATAGTTTAGTGACCTTGAGAGCAATTTACCCATAAGTTTTATAGCAAATATTACATAATAAAATGAGATTCAAATATTACATGACCTCATTGACCTAATGATTTTTTTTTCATGAATCGACACGAAAATGTTCATAAATGATCACATTTTGAAATAATTATCACATTGATAATCGGGTTAATTAAGACAAAAAAATGGTAAACTACACTAAAAGTTATTAAATTATTAGTAAGTTTATATTTTGGTCATTTAACTTTAAAAATTATAAATTGGTCACTAAACAATTCAAAAAATTTCATTCAAATCACTAAACTATTGAAAAGTTATTTATTAAGTAACTAAGTTATTAAATGTTTTTTTTTAAAGTCTGGTTAGACAGCTCTAAGTAAATGTTTTTTTTTTAAAAGTCTGGTGAGACAGCTTTAAGTGATGATCACTATTTTTTAAAAATAGTTTTTGATACCAATACACCATATTCCGGTCAATATAGGCTAAATCAACCAATATAATCGATACCAATCAAAATTTGTATTGGAACGAAGCTTGAAAATTCATTGTTATAATTTACTACTAGAACAGAGTATTCATTTATCTTACTCTCCAACTTTATAGAAAAAGTTATTTTAGGTCTTTATTTAATTTTTCGCTTCTTCTAGATTATGAACTTGCATTATTTATCAAATTACTCCCAAAATGGATGAAAAAGTTAACGTTTGTTAACTTTGATAATGTGGCATCCACGTGGCAGTTCACGTGTCTGCCACGTTAGTAATTAAAATATTAAAAAAATATTTTTAAAATTTTTAATTCATTTTAATAAATTTTAATTTTTAAAAAACTTTAATTTTTTATTTTTTAAATGAAAAAAATTAATGGCGTGACATCTACATGGCAATCTACGTGTATGTATTAGTAAAGTTAACAAACAATAACTTTTCTATCTATTTTTGGGTGATTTAACAAACAGTACAAGTTAAAGGTAAAAAGGACAAGAAATTAAATGAAAAATTAAAGTAAGTTTTTTTTAAATTTTTTATAAAATTAAAGAACTGAATAAGTTATTATACTATTATGTAAATTGTTTGTATTATTAGGATAAAAAGTCATTACCCTAGACTCTCTAGATAGAATGATTCGAATTTGTTGTAAAAATAAAATGTCAAAACCTGTTCTTGAAGTCTAGATTTTAGACATTATATTTAAAAAATAAAAATAATAATTTTTATTTAAAATTTTAATTTAATTATTAATATGGTTAATATTTTAAAGAAGCAG
Source organism: Gossypium arboreum (assembly GCF_025698485.1). Lineage (NCBI taxonomy): Eukaryota > Viridiplantae > Streptophyta > Magnoliopsida > Malvales > Malvaceae > Gossypium > Gossypium arboreum. Next base: position 139,316,272 of record NC_069075.1, read on the forward strand.
ACCGACAATATAAATGATTGAAAAATACACCAACAAATTTAACTTCTTAAATAGAGACGGGAGACATATTTTGACCACAATAATATCCTTTTCCCCTCCCCAAATTTACAAATTCTCATGGAGATATTACAAATTATTTTAGGGTAAATTATGGTAATTAAATTATTTATAAGTTTGCGTTTGGGTCATTAAATTTTAAAAAGTTACAAAATGATTATTGAGTTATTCAAAATTTTTTTATTTAAGTTACTAGTCTGTTATTTTTTAAAATTCCGGCTAGTGAGCTCCAAGTGTCGATTCGACGACCGGTATGATAAGTAATGCCATCGATGAGTAAAATAATATACCGTAGATCTAGGAGTGTGCAAAAAAATTCTAACCCTCCCCCGCCATAAAAAAAAAGTGAACTGAACCTAAAAATCCAAATTATTTTAATTTAATTGATTTTCATGTTCGATTTAATTAGTTTATTCAGTTGGTTTTCAGTTTTGATATTTTAAACCGAATAAACCGATTAAGCCCATAACCCGTTTACCGACCCAAACTCAAATTTAAACCTTAAACTCAAATACCCATTAAAACTTAATGCTCTTAAAAACTCAAACCCGTTAAAGTTTCTCAATATCCATTAATATTTAAAATCCACAATGATAATTGAAAATTTTATGATATTCATTTTAATTTTATCATTTAATATATATATATATATATATATATATATATATAACTGTATACGTGTTAAGAACAACAGAAGACATGTAAATTGTATGTTGGCTATGCAAGAAAATAAATATTTTTGAGTTCGATTAAAAATTGTTTGATTTAATTTTTTAATATTTTTATAATGAATTTGAAATAAAATAAAAATAAAAAGTAATATGATAAACTAAAATGAAGAAAGAAGACAATTATATGAAAAGTTAAAAGGAAATAAAATTATAACTACATCAATTAGAAAAAAAACCAATTAATAAAATATCTAAAATTGAATAAATCGAACTAAAAATTCGATTCGATTTATTTGGTTTTGCTCTTTAGGTTAATTCAGTCTACTCGATTTACATAGATAATTTGATTTATTCAGTATAAAAAAACAAACTGATTGAATACACAACTCTGCTTAGATCTAAATCCATTTGACGATTAGTGTTAAAGATAAAAGAAGAAAACTATTTTTATTTTGGTTCACATATTTGTAACTGTTTCATGAAAAATTAAATTGTAGAAAAAAAAAAAGGAGTTTTTTAATTGGTGCAGGCTGTGTAAATAGGAAAAGCCATATTACGATTTTAATAACTTAATGACTTAAATAAAACCTCTCAAATAATTTAATTATTATTTTTATAACTTTTTAAAGTGAAAAAAGTGTACTAATAATTTAATAACAACGGGCGTAGCTTAAAAAAAAGCCATTGATTTTATACGATATTAGTTTATAGATTTATTTGATTAGTAAGGTTCAGAAGGGTTATTGCCTTCCCAAGGTTTAAAATTTTTGTAATTTAGTTTTTTTTTTTAATATATTATGATCCTCTTAAAAATACGAGTAAGTCCCCTAAGGTCTAAATTTTTTGTAATACTATTTCTTTTGAATCAATTATTTATATACTTAAATCGATTTTTACGTAGCACGTCTAATTTTAATTTGGTCCCAATGATTAACATTCTAGCTCTGTCACTTATAACAGTAACATAAAAATTTATAGCTATATGAGCCAAACCATATATATGCAAATATATTAATACTACTATTTTTTTTTTTCATTTTTCCCTATCTTTTCCTCAAAAAAAAAAAAAATATACTCAACTATAACATAGTGTATCTCACAAAGCAGCAAAAACTCTTCCCTTTTTTTTTTCATTTTCATCCCCCATTTTCCCCACCCCTCAAAATCCAATTGTAGCTGTCTTGAAGTCAAATATTTAACAGCTTATGATTCTTCTCCATACCAACAGCATGAACATTGCCCTGTTTCTCAATCTTCCATACACTTACTTTCATGGCTGCCCTTCATTTTTCCATATTTCAACCCTTTAAAACACCCAAACCTATTATGTAACAGTAGCAAAAAAACATATAGGAGTATTGGGTTTTTTTTTTCTTTCCTTTTTTATGAATATATCCCTCATTTATGATGTTTTTAAAGCTCCACTTCACAGGGTCTATTTAACTTTCTCCTTTTGCTATTGGGACTTGTATGTACAGAAGAGGGTGAAGAATTTGCAAATGACCCAATTGATGTTGTGTCATCAGTTTTATAGCTCAAGCATGCTGCTGCATCAAGTACCCCAATTGGACTCTGTGGCAATGATGCATTGCTTAACTTAACCATTGACACTTCATGTAGCAATTCAACACATTTCATCACTCTCTCCTGCAAACCAAAAACAAAATAAATTTAATCAATCATCTATGTAACATGTTGCCATTCATTGTATTAGTTTTGGGATATTTGGACCGGTAAAAGTATCATGGAAGTCTCTTCATTATGAGCCAGATTGCATTTTGTCCCATCTACTAAAAGAATGAGTAAAATAGTTGAAGGAGTAAACTGGTGCTTTTGTTAAAAATTTCATTTGTTTCTATTATAAAAAACTGATTCTTATATGTCAGCATGAAACATACATACACTGTATAGTTATTCCGTCAACCACGCTATTTTTTAATGGTATAAATGGATGAAATTTTTAACAGAAAGGTTCAGTTTATTCTTTGATTTAAGATACAGAGACTAATTTGCCCATTATTTGAGTGGAGGGTGTAAAATGCAATCTAACTCCTAATCCAGGAGTAGATGCATTTTGCCCTCTCTACTAAAAAATGGACAAATTAATCTATGTATATTAAATCAAAAGATAAATTGATCCTTTTTTCTAATAAAAATTTCATCCAAATCTGCGCGACACAAAATAACTAGATATGTACGGACTAATTTTTAACAACAAAAATGAATAAAATTTTTAACAAAAAGATATGTTTACTCTTTAATATAACATAGAAGTATTAATTTACTCATTTTCTTGGGTAATGGAGGTAAAATGCAATATTACCAAAAATGTTTTACCTTTAGTACATGGTGAGTAAGAATAGAGATGGCTTTCTCAGTGTCGACTGTATTGGCTTCAACAACAGCAAATAATGCCACTGCTGCTGCAATCTCAGATGGCTTGAATTCTAAGAAGTCAATCCCTACATTCAATTCCAAGAAGTCAATCAACTGAACCACAAAAGATTTATATCAAATCTTAAGTTGAAACCAATCTCAGGTTCGATCTTTGAACAACCAAAAAGATAAAAGTGTAAGGAATTGAGAAAAGGGACCTTTTATTGTGCTTGAAATGAGTTGGATTGATCTCAAGATTAAGCTTCTAAGTGGGATTCTTTTATCATCATCATTGAGCTTGTAAAGGAAATAATCAATGAATGAAAATGGAGTGATAGCTTGCATTCTCCAATTCAAAGTACTCAAAACTAGAAGTTCCATTCTTTGTATAGTTTTAGCCTCAAACACAAATTTAGATTCTCCCACCTGTTTTAATAGATCAAAAAACCTATATCAGATCAAACAGATGATTATATTTATACCCCAGAAAACAAATTATTTGATTAATTCTTTTTTTTTTTTAACCTGCAAATCTAGAATCAATGGAACTTCAGTCTCTTCCATTTTGGCAGCAAGTGATAAACATGCCACAGTCAGTAATTGCATCATCCAAGCTTTACCCTTCTGCATTATCAGATGTTATATACACAATTAAGTGAATGAATGGTCCAAAAAGCCGAAAGATTCTCATGTTTTTGATTGGTTTTTTGAACTTACAGGTAATTCATATGCAGAGAGAAACCTGTCCAAGTAGTTTATTGACAAATACTCACAAAGAGGTCCAAAACCAAAATGAGCATGAACCTGTTGAAATAAACAAGGCAAATTTAAATACAAATCAACCCTATGAAAGAAGGGTCAAACAAAGAACCCACCAAATCAATCAAAACAAGTGAAATAAAAGCACCCATTTTTGTAAAAAGTGAAAAAGAAGATTAATTTATGAGTTAAAACTTAAACCCACCATTCCAATCCAATCCATAGCTTGTTTTCTAGCTTCTAAATCCAAATCTCCATTTTGTAGCCTCTTCAAGTAATCAACATTAGGCAAATGGTGATGTTCTTTTTCAACCATTAAAGCTATACATTCATCACTCTGCAATGGCAAACCATGTTCATCAAGGCCATTAAAGACTCGGTTTTGATTCAAGTTTCGATAATATCTATGATGATCCCATGTTGCTCCCTCAAACCCTTCAACTTCACCACCACCAACCCAACCAGAGTACTCGTTATCATAAAAAACGCTGTCGTTTTCTTCTGCACATAGAAGACTAGAAACCGCACAATCAAAACTTGGTGCCATTGCTAACAAAAACACACAACCAAAATCTCAAACAAGAACGTGGGGCTGTAGTGAAAAGAATTGAAGAAGGGTAAGTAAAAACAAATATGATATTCTCAAGAGTGAAGCTGAAGCAATCTCCTTTCACTCTCTGAGGCTTGAAAAACACTTGGGGAAGAAGAGGGGTGGTCTCTTAAGAAGCAAAATCAATGCCTTTTTTAGGGTAAAAAGCAAGAGAGAGAATTATAAGCGCAAAATATGGACATCAAGGGCAAGATTTTTATTTTATTTTTATTTTTTTGCTCATAGGAAAGAGAAGAAGAAGAGAGAAAGAAGGGTTATTGTCTGTGACTGTACATTAAGATGTCACCCATTAGTGCTTTTCTGAGCCTCCTTTGCTTTACTTGTTTACAGCAAACTGAAGAAATATGGTTTTTTTTCCTTTTTTTTTTGTCTGTTTTTGATTCTCATTATATAATAATTAGCTGTCATTATATTATTTTTTCTCCTTTCATAATCATTAGAGTTTATTAATAAATGATGAAAATCCATTTTCTTATATCAAAATTCTTTGAAATTAAAATAATAATGGATGTGCTAATTGAGGAAGATATGAGTTTAAGTGTGTTGAAACGCATTATTTTCTTGATTGTAAGAAAGATTATGAGTAGTAGTTTTAAACATTGTGTAAAAAGAATAAATATAATTAAAATCTAAATGAGATAATTTAAAAAAAACTGTTAGATGTAATGGTAACGTAAATTACATTTCAAATGAGAAAATATATGTTCGTACTTTAAAAATAATATTGTTAAAAGAAACAGTCATGAATCTTGAAAATTCATTTAATTTAGATTTAATGCGATTATAGATTTTTTTTAGTTTTCTTATATACTTATTTTCTACTTACATTTATTATTTTAAAACAATAATAAAATTTTAAAATTTAATTTGAATTCCTTACATTGATTTTTATTTTAGTAAATAATGTGTTACAAAGTTTATTAATTTCCTTTACAATTTTATTTCATTAAGTTTCTTAATTTAGAAAAATCAACTTATTTTGTGAAAAAATAGTAGTATTTAATACCACTGAAGATTCTTATGAAAATGCTAATTAAATTCGAGTATGAATATTATTGTTAGAGTAAAAGATTTATATTCGAGTATATATTTTCCTCTTATATAAAAGTGAGAAATAATTATACGTAATTTTAAGTATTATATAAAATATTACTGTAAAAATATTTTATTTTTACCTATATTTTAAAAAAATATAATGATATATTTAGTCCCTAACTTTTATTCATTTTGTTATTTTTACTTTTATTTTAAATTATATTTTTACAATTTTTTCCATCGAACAATTGGGGCCCTGATTTCCATAAGATAGATGCAGCTCAGACAATTGTAGATTTACCATTTTACCCCGAGACTAGGATGGGGAGAAAACGACGGGTCTAGTTTTGTAAATTGAACCACTGTGAAAGGACAAGACCATAATTCTACTGTGAAAAAAAGTAACCAATCGAGGACTGAACCTGACCCTGTCTTTTTCTTCCCATGCTGACACGTGTCGATTCAGTTTCCGGTCTACGATTCAAAGCATCGGTTTCCTTTGTAAAATTATGACTGTACTTTTGGACTTTCTTTTATACGTACTTTCTACGGTACAAAAAGTATAAAATATTTTCCCCTTTCATACGCTTTCAGTTATGATCTTTTATTTTATTTTAAAACTTTTACGGCATAATTAGGTAGCTCAATCCATGGCAAAAGTAATATACACGTGTTAAAGAGTCGAGTTGTATTTTATCCCTTTTATTTAATTGGATTAACAAATAAATTAATATTTCTGATAAAAATTTATTCATTTCTATTATTAAAAATTATTCCATTTACGTCACCATAAGATATACATGGCATGCCCAAAAATAGGAGAATAATACGTTTTAGTACACTCAAATTCACGTCCTTCTGCATTAACAACAAACTAAGACTTAATCAGTAATTTTATTTTTAAATATAAAATAACTTTGAAATGCTTGGGATTCTAATATTTCAATTTATCCACAAATTTCCTACTATTTAGTGCATGTAATTTGTGTGGAAAATTAAAAAGGAAATATTTTTGGTATTTGGTCAAGGCGTTGACTGAATAATTAGAATTAATACAACAATTGGTATGGTTATTATTTGGCTTAATTTTCTAAAAGGAAGTTTGTTAATTTCCTAAAATTGTGGTTCTATATATGACTAAATTTATGGTAATTTGTTTAATAAGTATTATCATAATCATGTGATGGAAGTACAAAACCTTATGTTAAGTCCTTGTATCATATCAAAAAGTTTATTTTAGTCCCTCTACAAAAATTTTAGTCCTTATATGTTTGAAAAGATGACATTTTAATACCCACACGTTAACTATGTTGTTAATGGAATGACGTAGTTTAATGGTTATTGACGTGACATTAAATAAAATTTTTAAAAAAGCTTACCAATCTTGAAAACAAATGGAATAAAGTGACTTAATGATGACTGATGTGGACCAAACTACAAATGGTTTAAACCCAACAATTATGTAAAAATAAAAAAAAGGAGCAAAATTGAAAACAATTTGAAGTAAATGCAAAATTAATTTCTTACCTCTACTCATTCTTCGAAGCTATTCTTTAATTTTTAAATTTAATTTAATATTTAATTTAGAATCTCGTCAGTTACAATTAAGTCATGTCATTCCATTAACAGCAAACTTGACATGAAGGGACTAAAATATCGGCTTTTCAAATGTATAGGGACTTCAACGTTCTTTTTCACAGTAGAAGGACTAAAATGAACTTTATGATATGGTAAGGGGACTTGTGGAAACCTTTATATTTCTGACTTAAACGTTCATTTTTATATAGAAAAGAATCTTTAAGTTCTATGGTGATTAAAAAGGTGTACAAGTAGCATTTAATGAAACAATGTCAGAAACAGCTTATAAATTTGTCGATGAATCTTATCAAAGTACTATTTTGAAAATTAATATTATTTAAAATTAAATTATAATATAGTTAATTTTGTATTAGTCCCTTTATTAGTAAATTGATTAATTTAGTCCTTATATTATTAAAATAAATTAAATAAAGTTAAATTAGAATAGAATTAACATTTATTATTTAACAAAATTAATATTTTAAAAGTTTTTATAGTTCGTAAAGCGAAATCTTTTGTCCAAGTAAATGGATATTTTTATATTGTAATTGTTAACTTTATTACAATTTGAATTTATTTGATTTTTTAATAATAGACGACTCCTAAAATGGCAAATTACAAGTTATCTTAATAGTAAAAATACATTTGCCCCCTTTAAAGACGAAAAATTTCAGTTTAATCCCTTTAAAATTTTAAAATGACAAGCATATAAAAAGATAAAATTATATTTTGACCCATTAAACTTTTATACTTCAATTTTGCCCTCTCCCAAAAGATGGACTTCTGGCTTCAGCCCTGTTTGATCGGGTCTCAGACCGAATATAGAACAAAAAAGAAAAAAAACATGTCACACATGGAAGAGGTAAACGATGTGATGACCAGAAAAGGTAGAATCACAATGATGAATTCATACAGAAATCATCTAAAAATCAACCAACAATTCCATCTTTGTTTGTAGAGGGCAAATAAAAATTTTAAAGGGTTGTCTTTTTATTGGCCAAAGAATCAACAAAAGACATGAACTTTAGCTTTTCTTTCAACTTTTAGGAGCGTCTTCTTCTTTTGGATTCTGCCAAAACAACATTAAATATATATATATATATATATTCTTCTTTCTATCGCTTTCAGCAAAGGACTGTTTAGATTTTGGATAATTAGTTACTCTTTAATTCAATTAGGTGCATTTAGTTGTAGGGTTTAGTGGACTTTGTGATTAATAAGCACTTTCAGACATTGTCAAATAAGACTGTGTTTGGTGCTTTGGGGGTTAAATGTCATAATTTTACTTCCTAGGTAATGGTGTTAAAAAACAGCAAGCATAAATATGTCTCAAAGACTAATAATATATTTTCTTTTCAAAGTCTTACAAAAACTGTAGAGATCAAGGAGGAAAAAAAAAAAACATTATAAAAGTTGGTCCAAATCTTGATATTTTCGTTTCTTAGATGTTCTAATATCCCATATTAACGAGATGCCCCTCGACTATGTTTTTTACGTTATTGTACTCTTATAATTAATAATGTTCCTTTCTTTGCTTGCATGTTTTTACAAATTTTCAGGTCTCAAAACTTTCAACACGTTATATATATATATATCTATTTGCTTTAAAGTTTTTTGAATTTTCTATAAGTTTTCATAGAAAAAAAATAACAACTATGCGAATATATTCATTTATCATCTTTATCGTATCAAGGATTTATTACAATCCTCTAGTAAAATGTTTTTCACTGTCTCTAGAGGAGCAACAAACAATTGTAAACTAGTAAGTCGGGTGACAATTTTAGCCATGCAATCCGCAACTTCATTTTAAGATCTCGGCACATGACGTACTCAGACTTTTCACTCTTGGTGTAGCATTCCATGAATCAACTATAATTCTATTATTTTATTAGTGACAGCAACCAATAACGCATTATCATATTACAACTCCATTTGTCTAAAACTCGTATCCCAAGTTATGCAAAAACGTTTTAAAACTCCATCTATGAAGTTTTTTAAGTTTTGTTTGGTAAAAAAGAAATAGGTAATGAATAATGAATAAAAAAATTGTTAATTTAATGTTTGAACGATTATATATGTAAAATAAAAACTATATAGTATTCTTATATGATACATGATATAAAATATTATTTTGAAGTTATAATTATATTTATATCAATGACTATTATCGAATTGATCTCAATTCAAATTAACTTGTTTATGCACGATTAACACGTGTTGAATGCAACAAATTAATTTAAAATAATATGTACATTATAAATGAAGATTATATATTAATGTAATTATTGGTAAAATTAATTTATTCTATTCCATTTGTAGATTGATCCTCACACATGTATATATATATAATCAAAGAATAAGTTTGATATTAGTGTAGATAAAATAAATTGTGCAAACTTACATTACACTTTTAAGTACAAATTTAGACATCGAAGATGATATTATTGAGAGAGACAGTTGTAAACTCCCAACATAAATTATAAAACAAATATAGAAAATACTAAAAACAACTCCGCAATAGAATTAAATTAATAAAGACACATATGATAATCTAATAATAATAATATTCTTGAATTTTCTTTTCAAAAAGAACTCAATGCATGGATTGTGGAGTAGCATCGGAGACAACATGCGAATGCCATTCAAAGCAAAAAAAAAAAAAAAAGAATGGTGAGAAAGTACGTAGTTGAAAAAAATGCAAAAACGAATCCATATCATATGGTCATAGTCATACATTTGACGACAAAATTCTTTGAATTTTCAATTCAGGAAAACCTAATGATGATCATCAGAAAATACCAGACCAGTTCAAACGGTAAAAAGAAAAACCCTTAATTAAGACTATGAGTTTTGATTTTTAACCTAGGATGCTAGACGTGCTTAGAAAAAAAAAAACATACCATATGAATTGTTAAAGAGACTTTAACGACACAAATTTCTAACCCTTTTTCCCCCTTCCCCAATATTCTTTAAATTTACCTTTTTCCACCTTTTGCAGTGAAAATTCCTTCCTACTGGGTTCAAAAATAATGAAAATATAAACTTCACCCATATGGGTTATGTCAGTTTTTTTTTTTTGCTAGTCTCGAAACACCATATGTCCACTTCCCTCTTTCTTTTCCTTGTTTTTCCAATAAACACTCAAACATTTACGTGTATATATTGTATTCGAGATATTTATGCTTGATGTTATTGTTGTGGTGTTTTGTCTAATTAGCTAAGTGAAAGTGTTTTCATCCACTAATGTAATATATGAGCATGTGTTTGAATCCCATTAAGACGAAATGCTCACATTTCGTTGGTCACAAGATGTTTCCAGAACTCTGTGAATTCGATTTGACTCTTCTCATAGTTAAAAGATAAAATCCAAAAATAAAACTAAACATAGACACCTCAAGCACAATACATCCACTATTTAAGAGTTTGAGTCCGGCCTCTCCCTTCCCTCAACATGTATATATAATTGTTTGGTACACAAACAAGTTTAAAAATCAGCACATGTCTTTGATTGATACTAATAAAAAAAACCTTACCATCAATGGATAAAATAATAATCGATTATTTTTGCCGTATAACTCTTTAAACGTTACTTGTAAAGTCTAAAAACTTTATTTGTTAATATGCCAACTAATTTTTCATATAAATTTATATCAATATCATATTTGTTGGTAATCATATGATTTGTTGTGTGATAGTTGTTCACCTACTCCTTTAATCATGTGGTCGAGAGTTCGATCTCCGCTCATAAAAAATGGAACATATTTCTTAGTCAGTTGTTTACCTCTTCGAAGAGCACTCACGACGAGAATACATTGATTTCGAAAAGAAATATAAAAATATTAGTTATAATAAATTTTGATACGTGTTACTTTTTCATACCATCAATGTTGTTTGAATCGATCAGAATACGACATGAAAAGAGGACCTAATTTTTAATTATTTTCTTATTATATATAAATAATTATTCAAAGTTAAAAAGGAGTACGTGAGGGGAGAGCATCTCATAAGATAAAATTCACATTGTTTGGTCTAAAAGCAAGTCTTTGGAGGGTTGCTGTTTGAGATCCGAGCTTAACAGAGTGTCATGCCACTCCCACTACACATTTTCTTTATTTAACCTATCAATTTACTCATTTTTACATTTTTTATATAATATAAAAATCTATCTTTTTTTAAATACATATATTATTTATTGATTTGTTGATGCTACTATGCCCAATGTTGGGCAGATGATTAGATTTATTACTCCAATATTTTTGCATATTTGACTGAATCTCCTTTTTCATTGTCACAGCTACTAATAATATTTAATTTTTCCCAATTCCATGCATGTTTGGTCGGTCGTGTAATTGCTTAGAGATAAATTAATTTTTAAATTAAGTTTTAATTCGATTGGTATAGCGATTGTTGTTAATGTAGGAGGAGGTGGGTTCAAGTGCACTAAAACACGTTATCTTTTTATTTTTGGGTTGAGAAGGGGCTATGGGTAGTTCTAGCCATTGTGTCAAAAAAAGAAGATATGATCGAAACCTATAACACTTTGTACTTTGCATAAGTTAAAATCCATTAAGTGATTTTTTATTAGTAATGTTTGGAAATAACAAAGTGACATGATATTACACATGCGATTGTATGCTTGTTGCATCAAATTTTAAAAATAGAAGAACTTAACTTAAAGAATTTAATAGATATCATTTGGTCAAGACTAAAGTTTTAAAATTCTAAAAGTACAACAACTAGAAATGATTAAATTAAAGTACAAGAGCTAAATCCACGGATTATACATGATAAATATTAACTAAAAATGAAGGAATCAACAGTGATCAAGATTCAAGATCAATATTGTAGCTTTACTCTATTAACAAATTAATCTTTGATTAAATTAGTAATAATATTTGTTTTACTAGTGCTTTGGCCATTTGGGGTTTTAACTAATTAATCAATATTTTTAAAAAATCCATTTTCCTAATAAACTCAAATCCAAGTTCTTGAGATTCACCCCATTAAAAAAAACATATCTAGTGATTTTAAATAAAATAAAAAGACCATATGTTTTAAAAAGAAAAATAAGACCATATATAGTCATTTTAAATCAATACTAAGTTTTAAAATAAAAGGTTAAATTGTGGTTTTAGTCCTCTATTATACTCAAATTTGGTATTTAATATCTACATTTAGATTACATATAATTTAGTTAACACAATGTTGATATTGACAATTTTTTTATTGTTGGAAGGAAATTTTAAGAAAAAAATTACATTAACGTATTACCTGGAATAGTTAATGCCATTAAGTATTTGGATTAACTAAGAAATTTTAAAAATAAAGGACTGAATTATGTCAAATTAGACTTAATAATGTCATTTAGTACATGAGTTTAATTTCAAATTTTTAATTTGGTACACAGATCAAACATCATCTAGTCTAATTAATTTTAGCATGCGTTGGGACAAAAAAAAAAAAAAACATAGACACTACATTGAAACCAAATTTGGGTACTCAAATGGGATAAAGAAAAACCCAAATATCAAATTGAAAAAAAAAACCTTAGGTATTGAACTGAGCATTGAAACAAAATTTAAGTGCCAAATTCGGACAAATAAAACTCAAATATTAAATTGAACATCAAAATCAATCTTAGGTACTTAAATGAGACAAAGAAAAACTCAAGTATTAATTGAAAAAAGCTTAGGTACTAAACTGAACATCAAAACCAAATTCAAGTACCAAATCATAATAACCCACCAAATTAAAATACAAGCACTAAATCTCAAAAGGACCAAAATTAGAATTTGACCAAAAAAAAAAAGAGAGAAAAGGTTTCGTAGTGTGATCACATTGGGTTTATTGAATTATTTTGGTCATCATAGGCATGTGCAATACCTGCAAACGACGCCGTGGTCCGCCATCAAAGCATCCACAACATCCGCCGTATCTCCGGTGTCTCCACTATTCATACTTACCACCACCGTCCATTTAAAATATTATTTCCCACGTGGATCTATGATCATGGCCCTTGTGCCTCTCGTGTAATATAGATACTTTTTTTTTAATAATCCTTTTTGTTCTCTAATTTGACCAACTTAACGAGTCATTAACATTAGTTAAATGGTGTTAGTCCAGATTTGAGCTGGCAAAGTCTACATGTCTTGGCTTAATCTATGTCTCTTTATCAAAGTAATATACATATACATATGCATATGTGTGTATATAATATAGTATAAAAGGGGCATACCGGTTTAGCTTTTGGGAGTCTATACAGTAGAATATGGGGACCATTTGCCTGTACAAGAATGGAGGAGGCTGTTCCAATTTACTTTTTTGTTTGTTCACTTTTGTTTTGTTTGCATTTCGTAATTATATAAATACATGGGTGAAGTTATAAAAAAAAAAATTGGTAAAAGTATCATAGAGTTTTTTGTACTAGAAGTCGAATTGCATATTGTTCTCTCAACTCATACAATGAACAAATTGATCTTTGTACGCCAGATCAAAAGAGCAAATTAATTTTTTTCTATTAAAAATTTTATTCATTTGTATTGTTAAAAACTGACGGAATAACCAAATAGTGACATATGACATATCACGTGTACCTCATGTTCACGTACAAAGTCCAATTGTTATACCCCTAGAAGAGAAGGGCACGTGGTAGGCTATCGCGTGATCCGCAAGTGACCCCTCATGGGTGCCTTAGTAAACTAACATGCGGATGGTCCACAATTCACCCTCATGATACACTCCTTGCAAGATCTTATGGGCTTAACCGTCTAGTACAATCTCAAGGACAAAAGTGCTAGAGCAGGGCAACCTATGACACAAGCGAGATCATGCAACATATACCATGATGATAACTGACCTATAACGATATTAACACCTGACCAGACCATACAATCGTGCAGGATACTGCCATACAACACTACTAATAAGAAATGACTCACCATATTAATCTGGTCACACAAGAAAGTAAGGGATCTTTCTTCCTCCCATCATCATTACTGCCTTCTTCTCCTTCCTTCTCTTTCCATCTCTTCAAGACAACATCTCCTTCTCTAATGTGAACCGGCACTCCCCTCCTCCATCACAACTTCTTTGTTAGTGACCCGTATCAAACAATGATCCATCATTATTTGTATAATTTGTAACTTCCATCACTATTTGTATAATTTGTAACTATGTTTAACCCAAAATAAAAATATATATATATAACACAAATATTGTGAATTGATAAATAAAGAAAATGGTGCAGCTGCCAAACCAACCTGGCTGGCAGGCAAAGGTTATTGGTGGGATGTTGGATGTGAAATCAAAGTCCCTCTTAGTTCATAGAGCCCATCCATGTCTTGGTTTCATTTGTCTTCTTATTACTTTCCTCTTTATTTTTTATTCCATTTTATTCTTATATGTTTGTCTAAACATTGCCTCTTTGGGTCTTATTAACTATATAAGTATATAATAAAGTACATATATATTGTTTGTTTCTGTAACATGTTAGGTAAAGAGTAGCTCTTGCTTTCCAAAATTATAATCTTACATTAGCTTCCACTAGGAGAGGTTAGTCCAATTAATATGCTTTCAGCTTTACCAGAAAACACAAGGTTATTAATATTTTATCACTCAAATCATTTTTTAATTAATCTGAAAAATAAATTAATAATCAAAACATAATCAAACTTAAATAAAAATATCATTTTTTTTGTTATTTTATTAAAAGACCACTTAATGCTGGTTAAATATATGGTTGTTTAAATCAAATAGTCACATTGAAAACTGATCAACATATTAATGTGAAGAAAGAGATTAAAAATACATAAATAAATTATGATTTATTGGTTAAACGTTCGACTCATCGTTGTATCAAATAAAATCCATTTTTATATATTAAATGGGCCATGGAAGGAAAACTACTATATGAGTTGGGTCAGATAGGGCCATAAATTTTAATTTTTATTTATTTTTCCAAATTCATATATGGCCCAATATGAAATAGTTTGGTGGATCGTATTCACTATTCATATGATATTAGTATGCCTATCGCACTCAAAATTATGTATGAATTTTAATCAAATGTATAATGTTATTGCTTAGAGGAGTTTAGTTTCGAACCTTATAAGAAAGTATTGTTCCATTCAGGAGTTTTGTCTTCTTATTCTGAGGAGAACTTGATTGGAGTCAAGGAGAGTCTTGGTCGATGTAGATACAACTTATAAGCTCATGAGATAGGTGTTGATATTATTAGAAATATTAAGTATGCAAATTGTGTTTGTAGGGGATCTAACCATAGACCAATGTTTAAATGCCTTACCTTCACATATATGGTACCACTTGGCTAGGTATGACTTGCAAGCTCACGGAAGGGGTGTTAGTATTGCTAAGGTAGGACATTTAAGCCTTCGTTGATTCTAATAATACTACACCCTTTTCGTGAGCTTGCAGGTCATATTTACATAAACCAACGCTTTCTTTGGAGTGTGAGAGACAAAATCTTTGAATGGGACAATACTTTTCATTAAGGGTCCGAGATCCAACCTCCAATCAGCAATTTTACATAAATTTTAATTTTGTGTAATTTTATACATAAATTATTTATTTAATTCAATTTTCAGAAATTATTAATACAAGTATTAATATAGAATAATTTTACATTTACATATTTCATATATAAATTCTTATATTCATCTAATATATAAATAAATAATGTATTAATTTAAATATGTACAGTTAAATTGAAATCAAAGTTTTATGTATACAACTGAACCGCAATCAAAATTTTATCGGTATAATTGCACCAAATCAAACTTTATGTATCAAATTGCATAGTAAATCAAAGTTCATATCTAATTTTGAGATTTATTCCAAAATAATTGACACCCCTATGAAAAAACTGATATAATTTAGGGGTCAAATCTTGAATAAAGGCAATATAATGCCAGACTCTGTTCATAATGGCTTCCAGTCTCTTCTTTAGAGCGTCGAACCTTGTTTCATCGGCAACAATACGACGCCGTATCCCACTACTTGGTGCGTTTTGCGTCCTGGGTTTGGGGTTTCCCAGTCTCTGCTCAATTCTCCCTTTTTCCTCTTACCTCAAAACGAGTTGTCCTCAGTCTTCCCATTTTGTTCATATAGAAAGGTAAATTAATTAATTTTAGCAACCCCCATTTGATTTTTTTAAAAGATTTAATTCTGATTTTCTGTTTAATTTAAGCTCTAATATTCGTTGGGATTCTCCTCTTAGGTCGAAATTTAGTACCCAATCAGCAGATAAGACCGTTCAGGCTGTGAAAATGGAGGGGAATAGCAACATTGTTCCAAGCATCGTCGTCTATGTTACTGTTCCTAACAGAGAAGCAGGTCCTTTTTTCTGAACTCTTTTTTTTTTGTGTGTGTGCTGAAAAGGGTAACTGTGATTACTGTAATTAAATGAAATCTGGGTTTGTGGAAAGAAATCGTGTTTAGCAATTACGTTGGGAAAATAGCTAATTGATAAACGATCATATTTCATTTTTTTTCAAGCTTTCTTTTCTGTTATAATCTTGTGGATTCGCTATTAATTGGCACCATGTCATGTAGAAATTTCTGGGGTTTTATATAGGTTTTTTTGTTATGGCTTCCTTATTTTAAACTACCATTTACATGCAGGTAGGAAGTTGGCTGGAAGCATCGTGAAAGAGAAACTTGCAGCTTGTGTAAATATAGTACCAGGTTATGCATATAGCTCTTTTAATTTGGGTCATCATATGGTTATATGTTCAACCATGTGAGTTATGGAATTTAGTGTTTTATGTGTCATCATTGTTCGTGATCTGTTTTCGGGTTTAGCTTACCGATTTGATCTTGATTGTTTAAGAAAAAGTAAATGTTCAAATGATCGAGCTGGTTATTATTCTTTTACACGGTCAATGTTTCTCAAGCCACCTTGCAGCGTGAATCCCTTGCTTTGAAACAATGACAGTAGGTTCTAAGCATGTGTAGATGTTTTCAAGATTTTTGTGATTTTGTACAGAACCCCTCTGATCGAAACCAGTTGGTCTTTCCCTCCCTCTCCTATGACACATGCTCTTGTTTTTCTTTCGTAATTTCATGAGGGAGAGACTCTTTATATTTTTATTTATATTCACTTGAACAATAGTTTCTGATATAGATTTGTTATATCGTGATTGCAGGTCTGGAGTCGGTGTATCTATGGGAGGGAAAGGTACGAGATATTCTCTAAGATACTTGCTTTTGTTGGACTAATGAAAGTAAACGTTTCTGATGGACTTGCGTAGCTAAGTTTATGTGCATTTTATACAACTGAGGACTCAGGTAAGTTAGCTTGTTTAACCGAATACCATTTCTATTGGTTCTGCAGATAAACTCAGATCCTGAGGAGATGCTCATAATCAAGACAAGGCAGTCCCTCTTGGAAGCTCTAACAGAGCATGTGAAGGCAAATCACGAATACGAGTAAGCACAAAACCTCTCTCTTGTATATTTTTCAACAAAAATGTTAAAAGACCTGAATTCCTTTGAACTCCCTCTTTACCTTTTCTGTTTTTGTTTTTCTCAGTGTGCCCGAAGTTATTGCCTTGCCGATCACTGGGGGCAGCCCCCAGTATCTAGAATGGCTTAAAAACAGTACAAGGGACTGAACTTCTCGGATGTAGTATATGACCTGCCATGAATGTGTGAAAACATGTAAGTGCCCAGTTATGGTTGTGTTATGAATGGCTTCATCTGACTTGAATAAAGGAAGCATGTCATGTTCGTAATCGGAAAGATTAAAATCTATTTTTGGTAGGAAAAAAGATGTGTTGGAGTTGGTGTGTTTTTAAGACAAGGAATTTGCTCTGATAAATGCAGCCTATTATTTGTTCTCCAATTTACAACTAGAAATACGTTACCAAGCTCGTGTTGAGTAACAACATATAATACATATATGCATGATGTCCATAGATAAAAATACCATGGAGGCTTTTGTACTACGAGTTGGATTGCATTTTGCCTCCCTTTTCTTGAAAATGAGCAAATTAGCGTTACTCAGGGATTTAAATTGCGGTCGCGGTCGCGTTGCGTTTATAGTGGTTGCGGACATAACGGATGCTATTGCGGTCATTGCGAGTATCGCGGTCATGAATTTTTTTAAATTTTGCACAACTTATTGTAAATCATAATAATTATAATTATAATTATAAAAAGTTACTTTTAATGATTTTTAGAGTGTTTTCTAACATTTATGAACTTTTATTAATATGATATGAGAACACAACTTTTATAATCATTAATTATTCTTATATTTATTTATGAATTTTCTAAGAATATTATATTAACTAATAACAAAGTAAAAAGAGAGGAAATATTAAACATTTATCATATTTAATAAGTTTGAAAGTTTTATAGATAAAATAATTGAAAATTCATAATTGAGAGATGTCTTCAATATTTTTTGATGACTTTGAAGATGGTGAAGATATAAACATTCTATCTGCAAAAGGAAAAAAATGAATAGATAAATGTATAGATTTTCATTAATTATTCTTATTTCTTACCACTTATTCTCACTCTCATTCTACTTTCATATATAGTTTAACATGCTTCGATTCTTAATTATTTTTGATAAAATATATTCTATTTATTTATCTAAAGATATATTTTAA
Organism: Gossypium arboreum; assembly: GCF_025698485.1. NCBI lineage: Eukaryota > Viridiplantae > Streptophyta > Magnoliopsida > Malvales > Malvaceae > Gossypium > Gossypium arboreum. Next base: position 139,334,994 of record NC_069075.1, read on the forward strand.
ATGTTTTAATATCATCAAAATTAAGAGCATTAACAAAAGTTTTTTTTAAAAAAAAAACATACCTTACAAATAATGGTAGTGGTATGATTTAGTACCTTCACTTTAAGAGCGTTCTTGACTTGATTCTCTTGGCCTTTGTCCAAAAATATATAATAAAAAAAGTAACATTTTTACATTGGTTTTCATATAATTGATATGGAGGATATATTTGAGGAGGAGGATACATAAGAGGTGGAAGTGTGTGATACATTGGTGATGGAGGATGCTTTTGAGGTTGGTATGGCACACCATAATTAGGAAATGGTGGATGATAACCATATGGTTGTGGATAACCATGTGAAGGTTGTTCTCGTGGATAAAAACCTTGAGTGCTAGTAGATGAATCATTGTACCCAAGGTTACTAGAACTCGATCCCCTATAAGATGAAGAGCCTATAGAAGTATGATTCTTGTCTTTTCCTTTTGATGGAGCTCTAGGTTCACTTCTATCTCTCATAGGTTCAGGAAACATATTTCCATTAAACTCTGATCTATGACGGAAATGTCCACTAGTGGTACCAACCTCATATTCTTCTCCATACTGACTAGAAGACCTAATTTCACCTCTATCACCACTATATCCATCATCCTCATCAATTAGACTTAAACCACCACCATCGGTTCCATCGCCACTCTGACTTGGCGTTGAACTAGAACTTGAATGAGACAAATTTTGTTGTTGAGATTGATCAACATCCATTTCATTATCAGAGGTATCCACAGGCAACACACCGGCATTTTCACCATATAATAATGGATTCTCTTTCTCATGAAGTCATTCTGACAGTGGATCAACATCTTTAAATATATGATCAAGGTTGATAGGATTAAAACTAGCGTTTATATCATCAATGCTCATTCTTTTTAATGCCTTATCTGAAGCCTCATATTATAATAGGTAAACACTAGTTTCTCACGTTTTTTATACTTTAACCTATTTTTTGCCTTGGTGTGAATATAACTAAATGTGCTCCAATTTCGTTCACAATTTGATGTTGAAGTTTTTTATACTTTAATTGTTAATTTTTGTAATTCGGGAACACATGTGTCGTATATTATCCACCACTCAGTTGCATAATATTATTTAAATTTCAAAATAACTTCAAAATGTACAATATAATTAAATAATGTAAATTAAATTAAATAATTTAATTAACTGTTTACTCAGATTCATTTGCTTCTAAGCTTTTTGTGCTTGTGGAGTACCGAATGTCTCATGTTTATCTCTAAATAGTAACAACTGCATAAATAAAAGATAGAGTAAAAAAAAAGTTCTATTTCAAATTATGTAACTAAGTTACAAATAATAGTACTTGAATCTAACACGATTAACCATTCTGACTTGAGTATCAAGAGAAGGTTCTAATCTTTTAATTACTGATCGTGTACCTTCTAATGTCAATTAATAATCTAAAGCTTAAAATAATAAAATATAAAAATAGTTCTTAATTATATGAAACATTTTATCTTACTAGCTGAATGCAAGTCGGAATGCATCAAATTCCATCTATTATCAATAATCTTTTCATACTCGATGAAATATCGACAATCTTGTTGAATTGCTCGTTTAGCTCTATCAACAGCCTCATAAATAAAGCCCATTGTTGGTTTTTCATCGCTACCCACAAGTCTCAATACTTTTACTAGGGACTCATAAACTTTTATGAGGTCGTTGGCTTTTTTCTATAAATCTTTTCCCAAAATAATTTTTTTGGCTTCTTAAGCAGGCTCTGACTTTTGTTGTCCCCATTTTAATTTTTTAAATTCTTATATATTCATAAGAAAAATTTTAAAATAATATAATTTAAATTATTTGGAGCTAGTAAAATCATTAAACGTTGCTATATTTAAGTAATTATATTAACTAATTATAAAACACTAACCTTTGAATTAAACATTTCTCTCAGACCTTGTTTTTGTCTTGTTATCTCTTCAAGTTGAATGAAATGAGTTGCAAATTGAGTAAGAGCGGGTCGAAGTCTTTGTTTCCCTTGTGTATACTTCTTCATCAAATCAACAGTTCAAATGTGATTGTATATAAAGCAAGTCGCTTTTTTTGTCTCATCTAACACTTTTACTGCACTGGACTTTTTCTCAATATCTTCAAGGTATAAATCTAAACAGTGAGCTGCACATGAGGTCCAATATAGATGTTTTCTTTTCAACATTAATTTTTTTCCAGCAGCTTTCATTGCTGCCTCATTATCAGTCACTATTTGGACAATGCAATTTTCTCCAATTTCTTCTACAACTAAATCTAGCAATCTGTAATAGAATTCAGCATCTCTACTATGAACACTTGAGACATCTATCGATTTCTAAAAAATGGTTCATTTACTACAATAAACAAGGAAATTAATGATGTGCATTTGATTCAAATTATTGGTCCAACATCACACATTAGAGTTGCACCCAATTCTTTCCAATGAGTCTTTAGTCAATTTACCTAATCACGAACTCGTTGATACTCTGACTCCAAATACACATCTGAAACCTCATAAGGTGTTGGGAGCTTTACACATTGTCCAACTTCTATTGACACTTGAATTAAGTTATACAACCATGGAGAGCTTGCTAATTGAAAGGAAGTCTTTCATATATTAAAAATTTAGATACCGCTTCACCTATCTTCCTTCGAAAACTCTTTAAAAAAGAGTCATTGACCTTTGCTTGCTTTGAACTTTTGCTTCTAACCAATTTAGGTATAGCTCCCCTTAAGGTAGACTCAGACTCACTTGGGATGGATTTACTTGTTCTTTCTCTATGATATTCTCTAGCTGATCCATGAGAAGATCGCCCTTCTTCATAAATGTTATTCCAACCACCAGTACTTCATCTGAATTCTTCCCTTCTATGCCACTCGTGTTGTGATTGGATACTTTCTCGAGTTGCTTGCCATATAGCAGAAACCTCATCAATGAATTCCTCATGCTCATCATTATCTTCTCTTAATTGAGATAAAAATTCATCTTTTCTCCTTTTTTTGTCTATTTTCTTTGTCTTGCTTTCTTTCAGTATATTCATCATACTTTCTCTAATGACACCTGTTAATAAAATAAAAATAATTCACACTTTATATTATTATCAATTATATATAATATTTATAGAAAATTTACAAAAACATTTAAAAATAATAATAAAGTATCACATACCAGTAACATTAGGGCATGGTGCAACATTGTTAGTTTTATGAGCAATGTGCTCTTTAAATCGCGTTATTCCTCCTTTCACAACTTTGCTACAAAGTTTACATACGATATTTCCTTTCGTATTTGGCAATGGAGTTCCAAAGTGCCAACCTATATCATTTCTTGGTGCACCCTCCAATCCTTTAGTCTGGAACTCCTCTTCACGTGGAGGTATGCTTTATTTTATTTATATATAAGAAACATAAAATTATATTTAGAAATATAAGCAACTTATTACTTATATTATCAAATATAATACAAAAAAAAAGTAAACATCATTAACATGGAAATTTTAAATTTATTGCATAATCCATACATAATAATAATAAATAATAAATTATGAAATTTTAAAATAATAATAAATAATTATCATTTAAATTATAATTACAATATTAATTAAAAATAACATATAAAGTAAAATTATAAACCTTATAAGATTGAAGCTTTCATATTAAAAATATAATAATATGATTGTTGTCAAAGTAATTTTCATTTTCTGTAAAATCTCTTCAAACTCTAATAAATCAATCAAAATATACTTTGCTTCAACAAGTTAAAAGATGGAGAGGATGGGAGTGAGAGGTGGGATTCACTCTTTTCCACTTTACATACTTACTAATTTATAGAAACAACAGGTGAAAACATTTACATAATATATTTATAAAAATTGTTATGAAAACTAAAGGCATGAAATGATGAAGTTAAGATGATAATGTTGGGTTTCAAATGTCATTATTTACATTTATATGCATGTATTTTTTCTAAATTTATCAAATATAAAAATACCTCAAAATAATATTTATTGTTTTATAAAATGAATGGATATTTGATAATTTTCTAATTGAGTTTGGTCTCGGTTATTAGGTTACATCAACTCAATCAACTCCTTAATTTATAGTATAGATGATTTTTATCGTTGCATTAGCATAGTATATAATTACATAAGAAAATTATTAAAACTCCATATGTGTATGTAAAATTTAATTTCATAAATTATTAATATGTTAAAATTTATATCAATAAAAATTAAACAAATAGAATATGAATATTTATATTATACTTAATTGTCGATAAGTTAATGTCAAGAGTCAACTAAACACTAACTTGATTGGAAATTAATAAAAAAACATAACCTTTTACAAAGTAGCAAATATTACAATATAAAAGTGTTTTTACATTTTATACAAAATATAAAAAATCAATTTAAATCCACAATACATATAGAAAAATACAAACAATAATCAAATTTAAAACTTTCAAATCCTCAAATTTATTATTCAAATTAAATCTTGTTTTTATATTAATTTTAATAATATAGTGAGGATATCATTCTCATTAAATAATATATAGTGGTTTTATTTTAAAAATAATTATATATATATGTTTAATCGGTATAATGAATTTCATTTATGAGCTTTAATTTCAAGTCTCTATAGGCTATAGCATATTAAGTCAAACATTACTTCTTTAATTAGGAATAAATTAATCCTAACAGGCTAACAGCTGTCCTACACTCCTACTACCTGTCAAGACTCAAGAGAACACTGGTAGCTAGAAACGGTGCATTGGTTTTGGCTAGGGGTAAAGGAAAATAAAAATGAAAAAATAAAGAAAAAAGGAAATCAAACGGCAGAAAACTTAGAAAAAAAAAACTGAAGAGGCCTAAAGTCCTAAACTCTATCATCCTCTCAAAACTCTATCAAATTCTTGGAATATGCTGGTTGTGCCTTCTCCCTTCATCTTCATCCCTAACCTAAAGTCTATTTGCATTGCAAAAACAAGCAAGAATCAAGACAAAATTTCAGCTACTTCCGTACTTACTTGAAAATTATCAATCTCTGAATGTGCAAGTGATTAGGGGTTTAGGGTTTGCTTTGTTTGCCGTTTGGTTTGGAAACACAACACTAAAACATTTGGTCTCTTGATGGACTGATGCTGGTCATGCAGTGAACCAAATTTATGACATGCTTTATATGATGGACCGTGATGATATACTTGTTGGATTAGGAGAAGTTGGATCATGGAATACGATACCATACAACCAAATATTGATGGATATCTTTTGCGGGAAAAGTGTACCACTTTTTTTCAATGGTGGTTTATATTTTTCATTTTTTCAAGGTTTTCTAGTTTTCAACTCTCCTCTCTCTTTCAACATGATGATGACGATGGCAGAGGGTAAAGGAAGAGATGGTGGAAAGTGGAATGGCTAGAAGCAGGGAGCAAAAGAAGAAGGGAGTGGAACCAAAAGGGGAGGCATGAAGGTGAAGAAGATGATGAACAATAGTGAGGCCCTCTTCTTCTGTTTATTTGGTCTTCTTTTTTTTTTTTTGATTGAAAACACTCTGATTTTGCAGGTAGGGGAATATATTCCTTTTTGTTTGATTGTGTTTCACCGTTTCTATTGATTTTTGTTCAGAGGAGATACATTTTTTTTTAATTTGCTGTAACAAAAAATAACGAGAATAGCAGCCAGTTATTGCTACAATTGGCCCCGTTAAATTGCGGCCGCAACCCACCGCTATCGGTGCGACTTCGCTTCACACTACTATTTTCAATAGTAGCGGTTTTGGACGGTGCTGCTACCACTGTATAGCGGCCGCTATAGCTGTATTGGATCGCTATTTAAATCCTTGGCATTACTATATTAGATCAAAGAGTAAATTGGTCTTTTATTAAAAATTCTATTAATTTCTATTGTTAAAAACTTATCCTTTTAGCGATAGTTTACTCTTTAATCTAATATATAAAGACTAATTTACTCATTTTACTTTTACTGATGTATGAGCCTAGGTTGATCTCAACCCAATTTGGCCTATAAATACTTCTACAATCCATCCAAAAAATAAGGGTAAATTACACCATTAATGACTAAATTATGGATAAATTTTCATTTTGGTCACTTAACTAAAAAAAGTTACTATTTGATCATTGAACTATTAAAAGTTTTCATTTAAGTCACTAGGCTGTTAAACTTAATACTATATGGCTTTCTCTGTTCGCATTGTTTACATCAATTGAATGTTTTATTTTTCTTTCTTTTTTAAAGTTTAATTTATTTCATAAATAACTTTAGACGTTACGAATCTTCAAATAAAAATTTAAACATCTTTCTTCGATTTTTGACATTGGCCATCAAATCAAATTTGGATTTAATATATATTTTTCTACTTATCAATGGGTATTGATTCATCATATTAGTTGTCGAATCTTCGTTTGAAACTCTTTTATTAAATTCATTGGTATGATATTTCGAGAAAAAAAAAACCTCACTTGATATTCAAAAATTTGAATTTAATAGCGTTCGAATTCTTAAATTCCATATAAATATTTTAATTATAATAAAGTATTTAAAATAAATAATGATATTATAAAGTTGAGGTATTAAATTATGTCAAACAATAAAATATAAAGATTAAATCTCAAGTTAAAATGTAGTACATGAACTAAAATTGAAATTTGATCATTATTGGATAATATTAACAAAAATATTAGAATTGAAAATTAATCATAATCATATAATTTCAAACAAAAGAAAAGAAGCAAAATATAGTGGTCCGGTGTAGGTTTGTTCATGAGCTGGATTATTTGTTCAAGCTTGAAGGTCTGTTTGAAATTCAGAAGAGTTTGAGCAAAAATGTTAGATTCAAAAAATGGGTTTGAACAAAAAAATTAGGTTCGTTTAAAATATGGGTCAGGTTTAAGTTAAACATTCAAAACCCGAGCTTGACTTTTTTTTTTTTTAAGTTGATAATTTTTATAGTAATATATAATACTATTACAAGGTAAACATTAAAATTTGTTAAGATGACTATATATAAAATTTTAATAAATAATATATACAGTTATTAAATATTAAAATAATATAATGTAAATATGTATTTTTAAATTAAAAAATATAATATAGGCAAACGTAAAATGTGCTTGAATTAGCCATTTAAATTATGAATGAATTTGATCAAAATTTTAGATCCATATTTTGAGCTGAGCCGGCTTGGTAAAACATAATGTGTATCGATATCATACTTAAGTCCAATCTGAATTTGATCCATAAACACCTCTAATCAAGTGTCATGAATACCCTGAATTAAAATTTAACGATCATCTTATTTCTTTTTGAGTGACTCAAATAAAAGCATTCCAAAGGTTGGGTGATCAACCGAGTAGTTCACCTTTTAAAAGCCATATAAGATGTAAATTAAATTAAAAAAATATTAAAAGCAAGGACTAAATAAAATAATTGAAACTGCAAATTAAAGTTTAAAATTGAGGGACCTAAATTAAAGTTTACCTTTTTTTCTTTTTCTCTATTATTTCAATAATTGTGTAGTAATAATTAATCCGTATTTTAGGTTGTGTCGCCCATGGTATACGTGACATCCGATAACCTATTATTTTTATAAATAATTTATATCATTTTGAAAATTAATTTCATTTTCAAATTGTTTTAATAAAAATCATTATTCAAATTATTAAAAAATTACTTTATAATGATGCTCTAATGTAATTTTTTTTAATTTTATATTTTCTTACCACATTCAAATCAGAGACAGATATGTTAACTTATTTACATAAAAGATCCTATCTAATTAATTGGATTATCCCATTTTCATCCCTCAATTTTTTTGATAAAAATATGCCCAAAGGCATTACCTCGAATTAACAAGTATAAATAAGTACAAGCCCATAGATATCGTTAGGATACTCTATGTTAAAAGGAAAAAGTACAACGTTTATTAACAGTAAGTTTACAAAGGCTATCAACCAATCTATTGCTCGAACGGGTGACCCACTCAATCTAACTCTCAATTTTGAATAAGTAACTTAGGATTAATTTAGAAAATATTGTGAAAAAAGTAATTTTGAAATATTTTATTTAATATTTAAGTATTTACTATTGTTGTTAAAAACGTTTTGGAAAAATAAAATGTTCATTTTAGACCTCATATTATAAATTAAAAAAATAATTTAAATGATGTTTAAATTTGTTAACATTATAATATTTCAATAAAAATATTTTTTATTATAACTCATTATTAATATTTTAATATTTAAAATATAGTTTAAAATATAAAATTTAAATATTAAAATATAAATTCGATCATTTTTTTGACACAATGTTTAAAACTATTCATAGTCTCTTCCCAACCCATAAATAAGAGGATAATACTTTTCATCACACTTGAACCCACGTTCTCTCTTATTGGCAACAATGCTTATGTCAATTGAACTAAGATTCAATCGACAATAATTACAAATTTAAATATAGATTATTATATATTTAAAACATATTTTAATAAAAAATGTTTATATACCTTGTATATAAAAATTAGAAAAAGAATATATTACGTTATAAACGATGGTCATCATTTGATTTTAGAAGTAACCTGTTGCCAAATATATAATTTGGGTTTTAAAAAGTGCATACTTCTTCAAAAGTGAGTAAAAGTATCACAGTGACATTTATATTAAAAATCATATTATATTTTATTTTTATTTAAAAATAAGTAAATTAATCATTATACATTAAAGTAAATTAATTTTGTTAAAAGTTTCATCTATTTTTATTGTTAAAAATTGGTCACTATACAACAGCCTGATGTGCATGTGACACATTATGTGTTACTGTCCAGAGAGGCTTTGTCCCTCCGTAAAAATAGAAAATTTTAGTCCAATCTCTCTATTAAAAAAAATGTAAATTGATATATGGTAAAATTTCAAATTACTGCCACTAAATATGAAGCAACTTCTATTTAATCATTTAAAAATTAATACAATTATAAATTAATACATGGTAAAATTAAATTTGGATCTATTAAAAATTTTATAATTCAGTTTCGGCCACCCTTAAAAGAATTCTTGACTTCGCCCATGTTGTTGTCTGATTAATTATTACATCAACCACGACAGTTTTTAATAGTACAAATTGATAAAAATTGTAACATAAATGATCAAATTGTTCTATGATTTAATATATAATAACCAATTTACCTTTTTTTAAGTAGAGGATATAAATATAACTCAACTTCTATTACGGAACCTTCACAATACTTTTACTCAAAAATTGTAGTAAAAAACAAAGATTTGAAAAGAATTAAGTTTATTGCGTGGGTTGTAATCCAATTGGATTTTTGTTAGTTAATTAATAATTAGTAGAATTTGTTTGTAAATAAAAAACTGTCCTAAATCCAAAAAATGCGACGGATTCTCCGATGTACAAAAACAAGCTGCCACTTTCAACGGTCTCCAAAGGTCAAAACCGGTGAAAGGAATATTCCAAGGGCATCACTGTAATTACGTCCCTTCCAGCATCTCCACCAACCAACCACACAACGAGTGAACCAGGTACAACCTTTCGCTTCCGAACGAGCCGTATATGAACAAAAAGACATAAATAACCTTCCGCAACTCAACTCCTAAGCACAGCACTCTAAATAAAACGAGTCCACTCACAACAAAATCATTTCAGTTCATAATTCCTTCAATGGCTTCTCTCTCGGGCTTATGTTCTTCTTTTCCTTCGTTGAAGCCTAATAACAAAATCGGCGCTGAACTCAGTTCGTTTCGCAAGGACTCACTCGCAGTGTCGAGTCGTTCTAACTCGAGCTTTAAACACTCTGTTGCTCGTGAAGTGTCGGCTGATTTGTCGAAAACGAATGACGTCGCGGGTTTGAAGAAGGCTAAGCAAGGTGGACTCGAGAAAGATCCTAAAGCGCTTTGGAGGAGATACGTTGATTGGTTGTACCAGCATAAAGAGCTCGGGTTGTACCTCGATGTGAGTAGGATCGGGTTCTCGGATGAGTTCGTTTCCGAAATGGAGCCCCGGTTTCAAGCCTCGTTTAAGGCTATGCAGGAACTGGAAAGAGGCGCCATCGCCAATCCTGATGAAGGACGGATGGTTGGCCACTATTGGTTGAGGAACGCGAAACTCGCGCCGAATCCGTTTCTGCAAGTTCAGATCGATAAAACTCTCGCCGCCATTTGCGATTTCGCTGATAGCGTCATCAGCGGTGAGGTTAGTTTTGGCGATTCGGCTTTAACTCGCAGTTACAAACTAATCGATCGTGGATGTTTTAAGTAATCAAATTGTTTAATCCGTTTTTAAACTGCAGATTAAACCACCTTCTTCTCCAGAGGGTCGTTTTACTCAAATACTCTCAGTTGGCATTGGAGGTTCGGCTCTGGGCCCGCAGTTCGTGGCGGAAGCATTGGCTCCTGATAATCCTCCTCTTAAGGTATGCTCTTTGGATTTCACTCGGAAGTACAAGCCAATTTTATTTCTCTTTTTTGAACAATTTGATCCAATTTTGTGTGAGTAGGTTGTTCTTTAAAGTAGTCTTATTAAATTGAATAGTACACTTCATTATTTATTGGCAATGAGCTTTGAGGGTTTAGTCTGCTGATAGGTTTGTTACAGCAATGTTCTAACTTCAGTTTCGAGTTTTTTATTAGCTTTACAACTGAATGATTTTAGGTTTTAACTATATGTATTGATTGGAATAGGCTGTTAATAACTTGTTCTCTTTATTGGCTGGCAGATAAGATTCATTGATAATACCGATCCTGCTGGAATCGATCATCAAATAGCACAGCTTGGGCCTGAGTTGGCTTCTACTCTTGTAATTGTGATTTCAAAGGTCTGCGTCAATTCCCCTTAATCTCTATACTGTTGGTTTTCTTGTTTCATTATTCTTTGATTTTATAGTTTATATGAAATATTTTGTGTATTTATCTGATAAAAACATATCTACTCAGAGTGGAGGTACCCCTGAAACAAGAAATGGCCTACTGGAAGTACAGAAAGCCTTCCGTGAAGCTGGTCTGGATTTTGCAAAACAGGTTTTTATCTCAGGTTCTTGTTTCTGCTTTTATTTGTTTTCCCCTACTTCAGAGTGTCGTTTCAAAATATTACTTGGTTACTTAATTCAAGGTAAGTTATCATTGGCGGATATCTTAGAGGCTTCATAATAGAGTTAGCTCGGTTGCAATTGGAATAATTTTGTCATAAAATGCTTAAAGCCCCACATATAGTTTTGAGCTTTTTCTGTTCTTTGTTGCCACCATAATGGAGATTGTGTACAACTACCCCTATGATTTTATTTTTCTTTCTTTGTACAATTTGCCACACATATAGTTTAGTGGGCTTGTTTAATATTCTGAGTTATTAGATGGTAGATTGATATTTTAAACCGTACTCCCTAGTTGAATTGTGCTTAGTTCACTCTAATGATCCCTTGGATAGAAACTTCACTTGGTACTTTACTATTTCATTCAGATGAGATTCTTGCATTGTTCTAGGTTTTTCTTGTAATCGGTAAGATGGTTCCCCCAATAATATGATTCTCAACTTTATGTGTTTCTTACGTTTGCTTTAATGCAGGGTGTTGCTATAACACAAGAAAATTCTTTGTTGGACAACACTGCAAGGATTGAGGGTTGGGTAGCCAGGTTCCCTATGTTTGATTGGGTTGGTGGCAGGACCTCTGAAATGTCTGCAGTTGGTTTGCTTCCTGCAGCACTTCAGGCATGTACTCCATGGATTTAATATTTAATGTGGTTATAAGTTCACTTTTGCCAGTTTTTTCTAAGTGAATGTTGCTGCAGGGAGTTGACATAAGAGAAATGCTTGTTGGTGCATCCATGATGGATGAGGCCACTAGGAGCACAGTGGTAAGTTCCACATTGGTGTCTTATTAGTTCCTATAACTTCCTTGAATGCTGAAATCGGGAGAACTGAATCATCGTAGTTGTTTTTTACTTGGTGATTTTGGGTTGCTTGTCTTTATTCCCTTTGTTTTGCCTGTTGGCTGTTTCTGAGCATGGAAAACCTTGCTTCTCATCTTCTTCTACCATGTTTTAGTATGCTTTTGATTTGTATCTTGCTTGTATTCCTCCTATTATTGCAGATAATATCTCCTGATTGACTTACATATTTTTCCTCCTTTCCTTCAGCTGAGGAAGAATCCTGCAGCATTGCTTGCTTTATGTTGGTACTGGGCAACTGATGGGATTGGATCTAAGGTATTCAATTCTTAACTATATTGCAGATCTTATGTTGTACAAATTTTGGTTTCTAAAAATAAAATAATGGCTTCTCTTGTTGAATTCTTCAGGATATGGTTGTTCTTCCTTACAAGGATAGCTTATTACTATTTAGCAGATATTTACAACAGTTGGTTATGGAATCGCTTGGCAAGGAGTTTGATCTGGATGGTAACCGGGTATGGTCGCACCACTTCAATTAGGATGTATTTTTTAGACTACTTTTGGTTCCCTGGTGGCCACTTTGTACAAATGCTAATTGAAGCTAAATATTAGTAATTAAGTGATTGCCAATTGGACCTCTAGTTATCCGGGGAAACATTTTATTTGCTTTATTTGTGGTTTTGTGTAGAATATTTACTCATTGATAAACAAGTGCAAGTTGCTTTCTCACATTTACTTAGTTCATTAGGTAAATCAAGGAATTTCTGTTTATGGAAATAAAGGAAGCACAGATCAGCACGCGTAAGATTCCCTCGGACCTTTGAAATTGATTTGATCTCTATTGATGCAAGCAATGCGGAGTCCTAATAATAACCTTTTTCACTTATCTTCAACATATAGCTATATCCAACAACTGAGGGAGGGTGTGCATAATTTCTTTGTGACCTTTATCGAAGTTCTACGTGATAGACCCCCTGGTCATGATTGGGAGCTTGAACCAGGTGTTACATGTGGTGACTACCTGTTTGGAATGCTACAGGTTTGATACGTGCCGGTTTTCTAAAAGGATTTTGGAATGTACATATGATGCAGACTGGTAATATTTGCATTTTATAACATTGATTATGTAGGGCACAAGATCAGCTCTGTATGCAAATAACCGAGAATCCATCACTGTCACCGTCCAAGAGGTGACACCTAGATCTGTTGGGGCACTCATAGCACTTTATGAGCGAGCAGTTGGAATTTATGCCTCGCTTGTCAACATCAATGCTTATCATCAACCGGGTAAGTATAAGTTTTGTCTTCAATTTTAAAAAATTCAATTCTTGAAGTGAAATAAGCAGGATATTTTGTTGTTGGGTTCATGTTCTGCAACCTAGCTGTTTAATCTTAATATTTTTATGGGGTTAATTAATCTGATTGGTCTTTTCTTTTCTATTTCGCATTTAATTTTCATCCTAGGTGTGGAAGCTGGGAAAAAAGCTGCTGGTGAAGTATTAGCTCTACAAAAGCGGGTTTTAGCGGTGCTCAACGAGGCCAGGTATCTGATGTCAAATGTTTGATGAATTAGAATGTCTTTATAAATCACTGAATTTAATAAAGTTTCGACTAAGAAACCTTTATAGATTACAGCTGCGGATATTCTCACTTTCTTGCCTCGTAGCCATTTTCTCTCCCTTCTTCCTCTTTGATTCAAAGGCTCGATGACCTTCAAATGCAATTCTCGCATTTCAATGCTCAGTTCTTTCATTGTGCTTGCGGTATTTGTATGCCTTCCTTATTTTCGTTGTTTGTTTTTTCTGATTAGTGTTTTTCTGTTTCGCTTCATTCAGCTGTGAAGACCCTGCCGAATCATTGACGCTTCAAGAAATCGCTGACCGTTGCCATTCCCCGGACGATGTATGTGCAAAATAACCCTCGACCAACACTTCTAACGTGATAACATAAACAGTAATACTAACCTTGCTTATTTTTTTACTACTGCAGATTGAAATGATATACAAAATCATTGAACACATGGCCGCCAATGACCGAGCACTAATCGCCGAAGGAGACTGTGGTTCACCATATAGCTTAAAAGTTTTCCTCGGCGAATGTAACGTGGATGAATTATATGCTTAAGGGAATGAAAACTCAAGTCCTCTTTTAAGCTTGTACTTTCCATAGAGAGGAAAAAGGAAAAAAAAAAATCCAATAAAATTAGTTTACGATTTCTAGTGTTTTTTTCTGGGAACCAGGTTGTTACCTATTGTATCAATGTTTTTGAGTTAGAAATAAACATTTCCTAACATTTTCCTTGTTTGTCATTTGAAAGAGAAAAGAGCAAAATTTCCAGGATTTTTATTACACGAGTCTTCATGTCCTGATATATCGTGACTAGAGTTGTCCATGGACCGGATCAGGTTAAATAAAAAACTTAGGCTCATTTTTTAGCCTTAGCTTGAAAAATGAGTTTAAAATTTCGCTTAAGCCCGGCTAGGATAAAAATATTAAATTTGAGTTTGACCCGACTTGTCCATATTAAAATTTTTATATTTAAAATATATATATAGTTAAATAATATTAAGATAAGTGTAATTTAGCAAGTAAATATTTTTAAACTAATAACTAAATTAATAATAAAACAAAAGTTATACAATATCCCAACAATAATAACAAAATAGTAGTAATATAATAGTGAAATGATAGCAAAACAATAAAAAAATAGTAATAAAAAAAAGCAGCAGATTTTTTTTTCAAATTCAGACCGGACTTGAGCAAAAAAACTTATTTGCGGCTTGGCCATTTAGAAAGTAGGCCTTATTTTTTGTTCAACTTTATTTTTTGGGCCTATATTTTTATTCAAACTTTTTCAGTTTTCGAACATGCCTTTAGGCCAAATTGGGTGACCCAACCTATGGACAAGTCTAGTTGAGACCTACCTACCTAACCTTATTAACTTATACAATAATAATAATAATAATAATAATAATAATAATAATAATAATACATTTTTGTTACGTTCGGTTAATTGTGTAATAATATGAATAAAAAGTTTATTTAACACTTTTTAAATAATTAGATATAAAATAAAAAATAATTAGTACAATTTCAAACCTACAATTAAAAAGATGAGTAAAAATTATTGTAAAAATAAGAGCTCCTTAAAATAAGCAAAAGTTTTCCTTTTGCCACAAACTAAATATTATCAATTATGATTAGTTCATAGTTAACCAATGACTAAATCACCTAAAAAAAATAACACTCCAACCAAATGAAGCATTTATGTATTATTAGTGTATTAGTTCGTATTGTTAGTGAATAATAATACAAGGATGAGTTTCATTTCTTTAGTTAACAATATAATATAAGAAGGATTGTTATTTGATACATTAGTGGTGAACGTTTTTTAACTCCGACATGTGGATTAAGAAACTGTTGTGTGTTTTGTTTATTTAATTTTTATTATTTTAAATAGCAATTAAGGACAAACGGTAGTTTCTTAATTCTACTTGTGGTAAAATTAATATTTTTTTATTCTATATCAGTAGTTAAATCAATCAAACTCAAATTATTGATTTTTTATTTGATCGGTTCAATCAGTTTATGTGGTTCAAATAAAATAAATTATTAAAAGATTCAGAATATAGAAGTTAAAAATCCTATTCAATTACGAGTGTTTTAGTTCGGTTTAATTGATCCGTACCAATTCGCAAGTCCACTAGGTTTTTTCCTTTTTTTGAAATGGTACTCAGCCAATTCCCAGCCTGACCAACTAATCCAATTTGATTCAAATAACTATAGCGGACTTAAATCTCAAGGACTATATCATTAAGAGGGTAGTTATAAACCTCAAAAAACAAGTTTGAAAAAGAGAAATATGGGAAAATTTAGGGGTAAAATTAAAAAAGAAATGTTGGATTGCTACTATTTAAATTTAGCGAATCTGTTAACTTTTTGAATGAATAGATTCAATTACTAAATTCCAAGTTGATACTTTGCTCTGTTGTAAGCTGTGAAACTCTGGAGACAGTTCCTTAAGCAGCAAGTCACTGTTATTTCACTTGGCAAATTGTTGTTTTTCATCATAAATTTTCATTCTTTTTTCATTTATTTACTGATTTTTTTACTCTTACACTACAATTTCACAATGTTTGCTTTAAGTAAGACTTAAAAAGAGACACAACAAAGAACATGTTCACTCAAGGACTTGACAAAGTAAAATTTCTTTTTTTTTAATTAATTAGAAAATTCTGATTTATTTTTTTTCATTGTAGCAAAAAGAATTCCATTTTCAAATTCTAGTACGGTCTTGTCGTAGAAACCATTGCTTATGACCTTTTGTCCCAGAAGCTGCAATGAAGGTTCAACACTATGAACAAAGATGTGATAAAGCAAGTTCTTTCTTTAGTTTTCGAGAACTACAAAACTCCTCGATGGATCTTCGTTCTCGGGCATTGTAGATGTGTTGTAAGCCTGCAACAGGGTTTGCAGCACCTGTTCAACTACACCATTAATCATGGTTTAGTTTTCGATTTGATCACTTAACTAAAACAAATTTTCATTTTAAGTCATTAGACTGTTAAAATGGATGTTATATGACTTTTTTTGATCAATAATCTGCACCAATCGAAAGCTCTATTTCTTTCTTTCTTTCTTTCTTCTATAATTTAATTTTTTTTCATAAAACAATTTTGGATATCATGAATCTACGAATAAAAATTCAAACAATTTATTCTTCAATTTGAAACACTGATTACCAAATAGACTTAGATCTAAAGTATGTTCTACTCATAGCTGAATACTGATCCATCATAAATCATAGCTTGAAGCTCGGCGATAATTTTTTTTTAATTAACAGCATAGAGCTTTGTAAAAGATTACATGCATTCCTTCTTGAATGCCCACCTTCCAGCCCTTCACCATATTCGTGAAGATTAATTTTGACAAGCTTTTGCGAATTGGACTTTCTAACATACAAATTTTTCATCGTCATTATCACGTATTTAACCGATTAATCCATTTCCTAAATGAAACATTAACTTTCCTCACTACATTTTAACATAGTATATTTTCATCAAAAACCAAAAAAAAAAAAAAAAGAAAGGAAAAAGGCACAATTTAAATTAAACTTCCAAGGATATTAAAGGTCATTCCTAGACATATAAATTAAACAAATGATCATCTTGGAGATTAACAAATAGGGAAGGGGAACTTAAGCCAGAACCACTAGCAACAACTGAGAAAAACCACAAGCAATAATACAAACACACCCAAACCAATGAAATAAGTAATGGCACATACATGAATGGTATAGTGAAACTTTCTGGCGAAAGCCCCACTGCAGGGGATAGATTTATTGACAGCGCAGCGTAACATAGCTCCTAACAAAGTTGTCTTGGTGACAAGTCTGAAACAAACCTCATAGAGAAAAGAAAACAGCAATACTGGTCATATCGCAAATTCAGTTAGAAGAACATTATTTTGCAGTGCATTAGCACAACAGGTAAAAAAGTTCTGCAAAAGGGCACTTAGCATATACCGTGGTTCAGAGCATACCTCTTAAGATTTGGAGGAAGCTTCCTTGTTCTTTACAATCATAACAGCACATTGTGCATGGTTGGCGCAATAGGTGCTTACACTTCCCAAAAACATTCTGTTAACGTACAACATTAGTCAGTTTCATCTCGATTAGGAGTTGTGATAGTTTCATTCCCGTGATATAAGAACAAAAGAGACACGACTTTAAATATATACAATAGAAACATCTCATGAACACTATAGGATGACATTCGATTCACTATGACCCTCATATTTTAGTATTTTACTGCTCCTTACAGCAGATTAGAGACATCTCAGGAGAGAGACTCTTTTTCCGTTAAAGCCACATAAACATCAATTTATGGCATCATCAACATAATAGTGATTACAATAGAAACATCTCATATAGGATGGTATTCGATTCCACTAGGACCTTTCATTTTAGTATTTTACTGTTCCACCCAGCAGATTTGAGACATCTTGGAGATGAGACTCTCTTTTCCCTCAAGCCACACTAACATCGCTTTATGGAATCATCATCATAATAGTGATTACAATAGAAATATCTCATGAACACTATAGGATGACATTTGATTCCACTATGACCTCATATTTTAGTATATGACTGCTCCTTCCAGCAGAATAGATACATCTCAGGGGAGAGACTCGCTTTTCCTTCAAGCAACATTAACACTGCTTTATGGCATCATCAACATAATAGCAATTTCGAAAAAGTCGTAGCTAGAAGACAGATGAAACTCATAGGGAAAGGCAACAAATGTTTATTCATGTTAGAAACTTCTGAGCACACATGTAACAATGCTTCAAAAGACATATATTAGAATGCTTTACTATATAGAACAAATTCCCCATCCAGTAATATAAATTTTCATTTCGCATTTCGATTAGAAGTTGTTACAATTGATAAGCTTAGCCTATATGCTAACTTCTTCACTAAGGCTTCATTTAGTCCATTATTACCATGCTTGATCAGCACTCTTTTTATGATGCCTTGTTCAATGATCAGGATTCACAAGGTAAAACATCTTAACAACAATGTGGAACACTAAATGAAATGCATAGGCAATTCATGTGATGCAGACATATAACCAAATTCCATGAAAACGAACTCAATCAACATGAATAAAACTATAACACAAGTGGTTTAATGAAACAATTCAACCAGTCTCAATTCAATGAAAGCTACATTGCAATGAGGAAAATACCTTTTAATAGGGCCAAAAGCTCGGGAACCCATCACAAGCAAATCAGCATGCACATTTTCAATTACTTCACAAATTTTTTCCTTTGGATCCCCAATCACAACTTGAGTTTTCACGTTTGCCTGAGTTAGAAATATTCCAAACTCGTAATTCATTTTCCTCAGCAAGTTAAATACTAACAAAAACGATGAATTTAATCAAATTAATTAATCACTTAAGGTCAAACCTCCCAAGAATATTTGCCTATATACCTTAATTAACAATAACTTAGAAAAATAAATAATAATAATAACTGACCTTCTTTTCAGCGCAAATTTGAAGAGCATGGTTCAAGATCGCATCAGTGATTCTCTTCTGATGCGCCTCGATAGCTGCCGTGAATGCAGGAACTTCTAGGTGGGCTGAATTTCAAAAAAGAAAAATCAATTCGCACATATCAGAAATAAGTTAATTTAAATCAAAAAGGGAAAATTATTTAAAAAAAGTGGCTTAACTGGGCCCGCCGAAGGGGATGGCGCCGGGATTGAGGCCAGCAGCGATGGACGGTGGAGGTTGGACGTAGAGGATGAGGAAGTGACCGGGCGGTTGAGTAGAGTCCGGAGAAGATGGTCGGAGCTTAATATTATCGAGCGCCCATCGTAAGGCGTCCATGCTTCCTTCGTTGCCATCAACGGATACGACGACGCATCCTAAGTTTCCAGCCATGTTTTTGAGCGGTTCGTTGACTTTGGCTATAATTGATCCTTCGTTACTCTCTTACCTTTCTAGCGTGATTGATCATTAAACTGAGTCGGTCCTGATAAAAATCTGAGTTGCGTGCAGAGTTTGGCGAGGGCCAAATTTGTTTTTGGTCCTTATATTATACTTAAATTTGGAAATTGATCACCTTACTTTAATTTAACATAATTTAATTCTCAATTTTTATAAGATCATCAATTAATCCAAATCTTTTTCCAAAATTACAAATTTAACAACAGTTCCAATAAAAATCCATTATTATAAGTACTAAAATGAATAATTAACACTAACTAAAGGATTAACCAAAATAAATTTAACGGAGAACCCACGTATTTACACCTCATATCTCAAACTTACATCAAGCATAGGCCCCATTGGCAAATAATCCAAATAGTTAATGCTATTAATTATTATGTTAGTATGATCAGAGAGTTTTATCAAACAAAGAAACAATTGATTTGTTGAATATTTAGATTAACTAATGAATTGATATCAATTTCGTTTAAATTAGATCAATTGGCTCACAAATCGATTGAATCAGTTGTTGACAAGTTGGACCAATTTCCTATATTTTTAAATTTTTATAAACTTTTTGATAATTTATTTAATTAATTTTGGATGAACTAAAAATTCTTAGTTTGACCAGTTTAATCACTGGGCCGGTTCTGAAAACTTTGATTAATATTATAAAAATAAAAAGATTAAATTATGTTAAATTAAAGTATAGAGATTAATTATTATATTTTAGGATAGTAGGAGGACTAAAACCAAAACTTGACCTTTGGTGAGTTTTATTCGGCCTTTGAAGCTCTCTAATGGCCGACTGAGTTTTGGTACGACACTTGATCGCGGGAAAGCCCAACATACAATCCAATGGGTCAACTAGCAATTGTCCAACAAAATTTAATTGAGTTTGACATTTTTGTTTCTTTTCCTGTCCATTTTTTGGGGCCTCTTCTGCATTTTTAAATAGGCATAATTTTGGATTTGGCCTTTAATATTTACATCTTCTATCAAATTTGTCCTTATTCCTTTTTTAAGCTTAAATTGGTTATTAACCTTCTTAAAAGGTCGAATTTGACCTTCGACCTTTTAAAAGGAGTCGGATTTAATAAAAATATTGACTAAAATATTAAATTTTTAAACATGGTAACTCACATGGCAATACATGTGTACTTCATTCTATTTTTTAATGAATTTTGAGTTATTTTATTAATTTTTTTAATATTTTATAATTATTAAATTATTTGTTGACATGACATACAAGATAAATAATGTCATGACAGCATAAAGCACATTTGGATTGCCAAGGGTTGTCGTACCAACATCAATAAAAATTTAATGTTTTAATTAGCATTTTCTTTAAAAAATTATTTGACTACTTTTTGAAAGATTGAAGTCAAATTTAATTAGAAAAAAAAGAATAAAGGTCAAATTGAAAAAGATATAAACGTTAAAGGCTAAATTTATTATTATGCCTTTTAAATATTTTATTTTTATAAAATTTAAGGGAATAGAGTAACACTTTTAAATATTTTATTGTTAGAAAATAAATATTAAGAATATTTTATGTTATTTTATTAATTTAATAAATGTAATTAAAAAGCCGCATCTTAAATATTGTAAAAAAAACCTATATAGTCCCTTTCAATTTCGAAAATAAACAAATTTGTCTCTCTAAAAAAAATCGAAGCAATTTAATTCTTATCAAGTTTGAAAGTGAGCAACTAAGAACAATTAATCATAACGTTAATGTTTTTCATCAATTGTATATAAATTTGATTGGTATAATAATAAATTTAGCCAAAGGTTACACATTTTGGCATTTTGATTTTGATTTAACAAATTTAACTTGCAACGTTTGTGTAAACTTGTATATTTTGAAGCTAAATTTGTTGAAATTTTTAGAAGACTTAATTGACAAATTGCATCCTAAATTATACGTCTTTGCCCAACTTAATACCTAAACTTCTTTTGGTCAAAAGTGGTGTAATACCCCTACCCGTATTCATTGCTGGAATAGGGTACGAGGCATTACCGGAGATTACGAATTATTTTTTTTTTATATTCAATATAGCCCTTTATAAATATCTAACCTTCCCTACAATATTAAATAGAGACCAATCCACATCAACCAAATCAATTCAACATATTTTCAAGATAAATTCATGCATATTTATAAGATAAGATAACGTCATCACATATCTAAAACCAGGTTTGTTAACCATACTAATGGCTAACTTTACATTCATTTCACATTAACATTTACTTTGTTAGCTTATACATGCCATTGATTTCCAAAATAAAATTTCTTTATATACCGAAATCCTGAGGTTGACAGTGTGATGTGTCTCCGACCAAATCCGACCTCTGAGCTCTTAACACTACAAAACAAGGAAAAAGGAAACGGGGTAAGCACTTCGTGCTTAGTAAGCTCATGTAACAAGAATTATACTTACCTAATATTTTCAATACAATACAATAAACATCCATATATCCATTCAATGCATTATTACCCTAATATGCACAAACTCAACATTCAAGTTAGTACAATAATTTTCATGTACCAATAATATATACCATGATTGATGAGCTCATCAATATCATAATTTTCATTTCCTTGTTATTTTTTTATACTTATCCCGTTTAATTTATCGGAATTTCGATGGATTTTCAAAGGTACACTTTTAGTGTACAATTCTGGATCCGTCAATTCATATTCATATCGACATTTCCATTTCAGAGAGCACACTCATGAACCTCAACCTTGCAATGGGATTACCGGTCCAAGCTAAATCCTCGCAACGACAATTACTCTAATGAGCTTGGATCCGAATTACCAGTCCAAAGCTAAATTCAGACCCTAATTTGGATTACCCGTCGGGCTAAATCCATTTTACACATATTCTTCGGAGGGCTATATCAGATAGGATCACCCGTCCGGCTAGATCCTTTTACCGTCAATTCCTTTTCGAGATCCATCGAATATTCCTTTCATTCAACCGGATTTCTTCCCATTTTATCAAATATATCAATGTTTCATTAATTTTCATACAATGAACACTCAAATCATATTCACATCAATAACATACAATCTTAAGCATTTAAGAATATAATTCAAGTTTACGAACTTACCTTGATACTTGTTTGTAAACAATAAAATCTACTAATCCCGAACTTTTTCCTTTCCTCGATCTAGCTTCAGTATTTGAATCTTCTGGATCTAAATAAATAAATTTAATTATCAATTTAATACATTTCATGTTCATATGCAACATTCTCTATAATTCAACTATTATTTATAGTTCATTCAAAGCTGTCTACTTGAGTCATAGTCACTAAATTATTTATAACTTGAGGTACGGAACTCCAAATTAAGATCCGTTAATTTTCCCTAAAACTAGACTCATATATATTTTTACCATAAAATTTTCAGAATTTTTGGTTTAGCCAATTAATACAGTTTATTCTTTAAAGTCACCCCTGTTCTGCTGTCGACAGTTCTGACCCTTCTTCACTAAAAATTAATTATCTCTTCATACAGAATTCAAATAATCTTCTCGTTTGTTTCTCTTAAAAATAGACTCATTAAGTATTCTAGACATATAAATTTAAGCCCATAATTGTTTTTATTCAGTTTTTTATGACTTTTCAAAGTCAGAACAGGGGAACCCGAATTCATTCTGACCTTGTCTCACAAAATTCATTATATCTCAAAATTTACAAATCCATTGCTTACACTATTTATTCTATGAGAAACTAGACTCAATAAGCTTTAATTCTATATTTTTTTCATCTTCTAATTCGATTTCTACAATTTATGGTGATTTTTAAAAGTTAGTCTACTGCTGCTGTCCAAACTGATTTTGTACAAGCTGTTTATTACCATCTTTCCCCCAAGCTTTTAATAAATGATAATTTCGTCCCTACTCAATTAGCCTCTCAATTGAGCTGATTTTTCTCAATTAACATTTTATTATATCACCTTAAACTAGTTTACAACCTTTAGGAATCAGAATTTCAGCAATAGACTTTAATTCCAAGCATTTTCACAATTAGGTCCTAAAAATCAATTTCTATTGAAATTACCTAATAAAATCATCTCATAAACAAATTAAAGCTTTAATTTCATTCTATTTCATCATAAACTTACAGCACTCAACCATGGTGACTTTCAATTTCATCCATGAAATAAAAAACTAATGAATTTAATAGTAGGACCTAGTTGTAAAAGTCTTAGAAACACAAAAATTACAAGAAAAAGGCAAGTTTTAACTCACTTGGTGCAAAAATTATGAAATACCAGCTTAGAGAACCCTCATATGGTGTTTTTAGCTGCTGGAATTGAAGAGAAATGAAGAGAAATCTAGATATTTCCTATTTAGTCCTAGTTTTATTTAGTTAATTTTGCAATATTCCAATTTTACCCTTAATTTATCAATTTTTCTGGTGATTTCATACCCTTGCCATCCAGCCCAAATAAATTTTGGGTCTAATTGCCTTTTAAATCCTTTCTCATTAGATTCTTAAGCTATTTAATCACTCTAGCAACTTTTACACCTATTACAATTTAGTCCTTTTCATTTAATTGACTACCCAAACATTAAAATTTCCTAACGAAATTTTAACACCACATTAATAACATTTCATAAATATTTATAAAATTATTTTTGACTCGGTTTTATGAGATAGAGGTCTCGATACCTTGTTTTTATCCAATTTCTTCAATAATTTCTTTTTCTATCTATATTTTCATACGATTTTCTTATCATATCAATTTTCAAGCAAAAATATTGAAATAAATTTCTCTTTAAATCGGATCTATGGTTACGAAACCATTGTTCCGATAACCTTGAATTTTTGCCGTTACAAGTGGCGCTTAAATTATTTCACCATTACCCAAATTACCCCAAATCTTAATACTATTAAAAAAACAATTGACCAATTATATCGTGTCACATCAATACTCATGTGTTATTTTAATTATTTTATAATTATAATTATATTAATATTAATTAAAAATAAACATATTAACATTAAAAAATGAAAACTATTTTCCTCCCACCGCCGCGCTCCTTTCTTATGTGTAATGTACATTTGAGCCATTTCGTTTTTGGAATTATTTTTTACTAAATTTTTTAGAGTAAAAAAAAAAAGTAAGTGAGCCTCTAACTTGTAACATTTATATTTAGCCAAGCTAAAAATAACTTAACCGATTGAAGCTATTTTTACTTAAATCTAGATTCATTGAAATATTTTCAAATTAATTTTAGCTAATTCAATGAAACTCTTGTAAATGCCATGACAGGCTTCAAAATCATTCAACCAATTTGTTATTCACATTCTGTTTCAAACACTCTCTAGTTTCTCAAAAGCTTCCTTTGATTTTGAGCTAAGTATTTAATTTGTTTGTTCTTCGTTATATCCTGCTTTCTTACCGATTAATAAAAGAGCTTGTTAAATCCTGGAGAATACACTAAACGGTGAAATATCCTCAAGGACTGTGTACAACATGCCTTATGGTTATTTAACTCGTGTTCTTGGTTTGTTAAATTGATGGATATTTTATAATAAAAAAATAATACATGAGTGATGATGTGGCACAATCTAATTGGACAATGAATTTTTTAATGATGTTAAGATTTGGGTGATTTACGTAACGGTGAAATAATTTAAGTACTACTTTTGACAAAAATAAAATAAAATTTAGGTATCAAGTTGGAAAAAAAGTGGTACAGTTTAGGGTGCAATTTATGAATTAAGCTTTTTTAAAATTAAGACTAAATTGTAAAAAATATGTAAACATCAAGGGTTAAATTTATTAGTATACGATCAAATTTATGTACAGTTGACAAAGAGATATTAACACTATGATTAACTGTACTCAGTTACTCACTTTCGAATGGTGATGAATAAATTATTTTGTTTTTTTTTAGAGGGACCAATTTACTCAATTTTAAAAATTAGAGAAACTAGAAGGTTTTTTTAACCTTTAAATTCTTAATAACATAATATATTTTCTCTTCGTTTATGGGTCGGAACAAATTCAATATTAATATAAGGAAAAAGATTAAAACATTTTTGATTATTCTAAGATGAAAAAAAAAAAAACCGGAGATGATGTTATAAATGGTAAAGAAAGTCACGATGATTTCCCAATAAAATTTTGATAACTTTCCGATAAAATTATGAAAGTAGGCATGAAAAGTGGGATTAGATTGTAGGGTCACCTTGCAAATAGCAAGCAAAAAAACATAAAGTTGGTCCAACACCCATGTCCCATGTCATTAGAGATTAAGGAAAATGGAATTTGTTTCGTTTTCGTGCAATTACATTTTCTTTTAAAACGGTTTAGCTAGCATAATTATATATTAGGATAATAAAAACGAAAAATTGTGTGTGAAAATTACGTATTTAGTAAGGTAAAGTTAGAAAATTGTTTTGTAGTCAAAGATGAATAATAAATTGTGAGTAAAATGCAAATTTATCATTATATTATCTTGTAATATTTAATTTTTGAAGGGTTTACAAGATAATTTTATCATTTTGGGGGTCAAGGCTGCTACTCCTCGTTCCTAGTATTTAAAATAGAAGTGTGCATTTAAAAATAACATACAATAAATATCAGTATAGATATTTACAAACAATATGGATGAAAAAATAAGTGTGTAACAATATTGAAATGTATAAAAACATCAAAGTAAAGTTTCAGTTAAAACGATAAAGAAAAAGATTGTATAAATGTTGGTAGCATGAGTTCAATTTTTATTATATGTAATTTATTATTTGTTTTATTAAAAATATAAAAAGACGAAGTACCTCGAAATTATATAATTTATTTATATAAGAAAGGATATTTTGTAATTTTCTTAATCAAGTTAGTAATTGGTTGACTCATGATATCAACTCATTTAGGAGTTTAAATATTAGTATAGATAATCACAAATCACAAATAATTTCAATCATTTAGAATTATAATAAATTATATACACAACATAATGAATTGAAAACTAAAATATATTCTACTTTAGATCCGAATAAATATAGACAAATCCTATGTATGATGAGATTTAACCTAAATAATTTAGGAGAGAATTTACACACGTTTGAGATAAATCTAAATTTTTTTTAAGAAGGACTGAAATTGAATTATAATTTTTGAGAGGTTAAAATATAATTTTATCATATATTAATTCATAATTTTATCATTTAAATAAAATTAATAAATAGGCTTTTTCATTTTATGGGGCAAAAATATAAATTTACTATATGTAAATATATAAATTAGTAATTTATAAATGAGCAAATTTATAATTATCCATTTATGGGGAGATAGCCAAGCACATTCCTTTACATTTGCTCCTGACATATATAATGTGTACGTATGGTATAACGAGACTCAAACTTAAATACTCAAAATCTTATAACTTTACCCTTATCGATATATAGCCAAAACCTCATTAACATGCAAATACTTAATAGGTTTAATGTTTAGTTTGGTACCTAGATTTATCATTTTTTTAATGTAGTACTTATGTTATTTTCTAGTTCAATGTAGTATTTGTATTTGATAAAAGTTATACATTTTGATATTTGGAGCTAACAATGTTAACTTTTTTAATGTTTAATTCGGTTTTAGAGTTAATTAGATGAAAATTCATAGTTAGCTAATAATATTAACAAGTAACTTTCATCAAATCCACCTTAAAACTTGAATTAGAATTTCTATCAAATTGTATTTGACAAATTAAATGCATAATTAAACAAATTCAAAATCGACACTAAAATTATTCCACTAACAAAATCATGATAAATTCAAATATAATAATATTATCAATTAACTTTCATCAAACAATTCTAAAATCCGAATTAAACACTAAAATATTAATATTGTTACATTTAGGTATCAAAATTTATAATTTTGTCAAATATAAAAATCATATTGAACCAAAAATAAAATAAGTACAGTAATAAAAATTATTAAACCTATTTAATATTAAATAAAATATAAATAAATATGAAAAGAAAAAAATGGGAAAAAGGTAATAAGATCGAACACGCGAGCCTAAAATCAATGGTTGGGCGGACAAAAAATAAAAAGTCAAAAGGCATTTAGAAAAATAATGGTTAGAAAAAGAAAATTTTGATTTTGCTTTTTTGACTAATAAGCTGGTCGACTGTCAAATTTCGCATTAAATTCTAATTTCCAATTGACAAAATTTTCATTACATCGTTTTCCACACGTTTTCCAACAAATTAATATCAGATTATATCCAGCGGTTCACGGAGTTAAAAAATTATTAAGAATTAAATTATATATTTTACAATTATAAAAATATAATTTTATTATTTTAATAATTTATATTTTATAATTTTTAATAATTAAATTAAATTTTATTATTTTAAAATTAAAATATAATTTTATCATTATTAATTTAAAAGAGTAAAATTTTGACAATTTTTAACTTCGCCATTACATGTCTTATTTAGTCAACAATGTCAAATTTTAGTAATACAAGTAAGTAAAATTTTAAATAAAATAATTTATTTATTTTTATCGTAAAAATTATTTATTTATTTATTAAATAAAAATAAAATATAATTTAATTTCAAATACGGTATACACTACTTACTTTTACCAATTTCTAACACAGTTTAACCGTTTTTTTTAGTGTTTTTTTTTAATAATTTGTTGTTATTTTTCGATATTTTACCCCTTAAGACGGTTAGAAAAGAGTATATAATATAATTGACTTTAATTCGTCTCTCTTTCTAAAATATCGATTTAGATAAAGCAGAAGAATTTTCATTACCCGAAAATCCGCGAGCTTAAGGAAAGTAAAATTTATGTTTTCTGTGAACCCAAGCAAAATCTAACATTCTCCTCTCACTGTCAGTTTCCTTTTTTATTTTTATTTTTAATTTTATGCTTTTATTTTCAAATTTTGTTTTTAATTTCTTGAGATCAAGGTCGGGTTTGTTTTTAGTCCTTATCAATCGCCAGGGCTTTTCGTTGTAATCTGTGTGTAGTGGTGAGAATTAGGAAGTTTAGGGTTTGAAGATCCAGTTTGATGCCTTTTGGGTACAGGATAGATGCTTCTTATTGGGGATCTAGGGTTTTCGAGCCTGGTCCTTGTGGTTTCCATCATTATTCCTTTGTTCGGCTTTTTCATTAGGCGGAAATGGAGGTTATCAATAGTCAGGCAAGCGGAGATCAAGAGGCTTATGATTTTAGCCTCGGAGGAGGCTGCTAGGGCTGAGCTTGAGGCATCAATTGGATACGGTAGTGTTCCGGTTTCGCTTAACTATCATCAATGTGCTGTTTGCTATTGCCCTACTACTACACGGTGTGCTCGCTGCAAAGCTGTCCGGTATTGGTAAGTGTTTTATTGATTTTTTTTAGGGATTTAGTTTGAATAGGAGATGATTCTGATTTTTTATTTGATGGTAATTTCTTAAATGGTATGCTAATATTTAATTAGAGAATGCTTCAACTAGTTCACAAAAAATCTGGTTGTTATTTAAGTTCTCTGTTATCTATCTAAATGCATTCATTAGGAGTTGAATGAGCTTGGCTTTATGAAGTCAGAAATAAAGCAATTTAGAAGACTTGGATTGGTGAAAATTGCACGATAGATTCAACCTTTACACTCTATCATGGACGGGTGTTTCGAGATTGTCTTGAAAACTGCAATATGGACTGTTTTTGCTGATTTTGAGCAAATGATTCAGTTTGTATATGCCATGTTCGAGCCTCCCAAAGATGGGACATTAGAAAGCTTTTTAACCATTCTCTTGAATATGACCTTTTAAGTGTCTTATCTTGTTTGCAATTTAGGAGTTATTTTCCCATGCAGTTTAGGAGTTGAGGACTTGAGGAGGTGCATGTAGTGCGCTTGCAAATAGTTAAAATGTGATTCCTTTAATGGGTGAAAAAAAAGAAGAGACCACTCTAATGAATGCAGAAAATAATTTAGCTTTTCCATATCATGTTATTCTAATTCTGAGGATGTGACTTTATGGTACATTTATCATGAATTATGGATGTTTTAAGCATTATTTATTTTCTGCTGGAAAAGTTGTTTTTAACCTTTTTTTTATTTATTTACAATTTGGTTGTTTCAGTTCTACTCAGTGTCAAGTTATTCACTGGCGACAAGGTCACAAGAAAGAATGCTATCCGGCTGCAGTTGCCATACACCAAAATCATGGCGAGGGAAGTGATTGTGATTCTGGTCAGAAGGTGACGGGGCAACACCAAATTGGAGACGGATTTGAATCTAAAGAAAAGCAGCATGCAGAGCCAACTGAATCATCCTCCAAAGAATCTGCGTTACATAATTCCACCACTGAACCTGCACTGTCTAGTTCTACTAGCTGTTCTGCAGTTTTACTTGAGAAGGATGATGATATAAAGGTTGAGTTCCAGGCTGATGGGGAAGGAAGGAGCATTGCTTCAGAATCTTCCAGTACTTCATTCTCTGGGTTTTCTTCTTCTGTAACTGGTAGTGAATCGTCTGATGATGTTTCTGTGTGTGAGAGCGTTGGTTCAAATGAGCCTTGTAGACTTGAGATATCTTCATCTGCTGATGACTCTAAACTTGACACATTGTGGACTGCTTCTGGTGTCAACAACGTGGATCAAACCAATTTGTCATCCCCAAAATTTGCCAGCTTGGTTGATTCTGTAGATAAATTTTCTAAATTGAATGCATCAAATCAGATGAAGCCTGATCAAGGTGGAGAGATCCAATGCAGAGCAAGTGGCAGTTCTTCATGTATTAGTGATATGTATGAGGGCTCAACTTCTGAGGTTCGTACTTTATCTTCTGGTTTCTGGGGCAGAACTCTGGAACCAGTTGTATCTACGAATGATGTTAATGATGAGGCTTTTCAGTCTAATCCTAAAGAAAGTGGTGAAAGTGCCTCACTTGATCCTGGATCTTCCTTACATTTTTCATTCAGTTTGTCTCAAAATGCTTCTTCCTTGCCTCCACAAGGCTTGAAGGTTAAAGCTGCCAAATTGGATGATGCTCCTCGGAGTGCTTCGGGGTACACCCAGCTTTCTAATGGAGTAACTTTGCCAGAAAATGTTGATTTGGATGCTCCAAATGTCAGCAGCTCCTCATCCTCAAATTCTGAATGTGCTAACCATGTGGAGTGCGGGTCTACCAATGTTTCACCTATCCCAAAACCCAGAGAAGCTATCAATAGAGATGTTCCGTTAATCAGTAGCTTGTCATCGTCATGTTCTGAAAAGTCAGATTCTAGTTCTGTTATTAATGGACCTAGCACTTCTCATGTATTAAAGTCTTCTGATGCTTATTCATCTAGTGCCAGAGTGCATGTGGTTCCTAATGCTAAATCTGGAAATTTTGGTGGTGTTCATGCCAATGCTGCTACGTTACCTAAGGTTTCAAGTTCTTCTGATAGCACACATGGATTGAAAACCTCCATGCGGAAAATTGCTGATCAATTCAGAGGATCTAAGTTGCCCAAACACTATCCTTTAGGAGTTGGTAATGAGGATTCTGGAAATTATAATGACAAGGTTTGCTTGAAGTTTAATTTTTTTTTACCATAGTAGCATAGCCTCTGACAAATTAGCTTTTAGTTCAATTTTCTTTTGTCTTGCAGGTACTTTTTTCTTACGAGTCTTTTGTCAAGCTTTACAGTGGGAGCAAGGCGAACCTGCAACCATGTGGCCTTGTAAACTGTGGGAACAGGTAATATAAGATTGGATTTTTGGTATGGCAAACACTTATAGAAAAACTATATATGGAATATTGTTTTTCCTGTTATCATATTTTGTTTATTTTCTTTTTTCTCATGCTTTTTTAATGACACAGATCATATGTGATTAGGACAGAAAGTTGATTTTATTTGTTCCTTACTACTTATTGTTGTCAGGTGACCTGCTATAATATGATATTTTTGGACTAGAAAATGGTGACTGCAAATCAAAATATTTTCACCTTTGTTTATCATGGCATTGTTTCTTAACCTTTATTTGATTACTTGGTGAAGTATCTTTATCATTGAAATACACTCAATTATCACTTTGGCACTCACTATCCCATGCTGTTATTCCTAGTGTTGAATAGCCTATAGTGATCAGTTTGATATGGAACATTATTCTTTGATTTTGTTACTCAAATGTGAGTGTATAATGGAGAAAGAGCCAGAGGAGAAGTGCTAATTACAGTAATTTTAATTGCTCATATTCCTTCATTTAAATCATCCATGCTGTCATTATCTGCTGGTTTTATTCCTTAAAGCTTTGTTGGGAACATGAATTTGAAAATTTGGATTTGGATTTCATTTATTATGTAAATAGTAGGAGTGAAATGCATATATTATGGACAAATTAGTTGTGATTCAATATAATATATATTTGAAAAGTATGAAAACATGGATTTGTCAAATCCAAAAATATCTTAAGAATTTCAAATTTACTACTAAATAGGCATCTAACAAATCCATGGATTTGAGAAATTGTAATTGTTGCATTTCTAAATATTTTACTACTCAATTTACACTATTTTAACAATCCAAATCCAAATTCTAAAATCCAAGGTCCCAGATGCTGCCTCAACGTTTTTCATTTTTTGATTTGTGGGACCTTGCTAGGTGTCTTTGGTTTTTTTGTTGCCTATGAGGTTTCTTTCTGTTCTTAATGTGCCATTTACTTTGTGCAGCTGTTATGCCAATGCTATTCTCCAATGCTTGACATTCACTCCTCCCTTGACTGCTTACTTTCTTCAGGGACTCCATTCAAAAGCATGTATGCAGCCGTATTGTTTCTGAATCTGGAATTAATTAGATTTTGATTTTTGAGGTAGCATGTTGGATTATTCTTACTATAAATTGCTTTATTAGGTGCAAAGAAAGAATGGTGTTTCACCTGTGATTTAGAAAATTTAATTTTGAAGGCCAAGGAGGGAAAATCTCCATTGTCCCCTAAAGGGATACTGTCTCAACTACAAAATATTTGTGGCCAACTTGTTCAAGGGAAAGAGGAGGATGCACATGAATTTTTAAGGTGATATAGATTTACAAATTTTTATTGCATGAACCTCTTCAATAATATTTTTTTCATGAGAGATGAGTAATCCTTTCAAAAATGCTCCTGTAATTTATTGATGAGTCATATTTTACAGGTATGTTATTGATGTGATGCAATTTGATTGTCTTAAAAAAGCTGGGGTGCGTTCATCAGGTTGTTCAGAAGAAGAAACGACTTTAATAGGCCTAACATTTGGAGGTTTTCTCCGGTCAAAGGTAATCGTTTATGATCAAGCTACTCTCTCTCTCTGTTTAGGCACCAGATACCTCAACTGCTTGAGCTGTTCTTTGTTATATTGCAAATGATGCGTATATTATTTTCTGCAGATAATGTGTGTGAAATGTCAAGGCAAGTCTGAACGTTATGAAAGAATGATGGATCTTACGGTTGAGATTGAAGGAGACATAGAGACCCTGGAAGAGGCTCTTCATCGCTTTACGAGGACTGAGATTTTAGATGGAGAAAATAAGTACCAATGTGGCAGGTTGGTTTACTACATTTTTTCCCTAAAGCTCTTTAGATATTGTATTGATATTATTATCATGCATAAAGAGCTGAAGTTGAACTTTTATGGGGATAATTGTATTTTAAAAGTAAAATAATGTTATTTTTTTTATTTGTTGACCTTAGTCTTCATCTTGCTTAGATTTTGACAGTTTAATATTTGGAGACATAACAGGAAAATTCTCTTCTTACTTAAACTGATGCAAGGATAGATGCTCAAATCAAAGCCAGTATTTTCATTTTCTCTGGCTTAGGTTTTAACTTCTCGGAAATATGTTCTTTGTTTCTATGAGTAGCATACTTCAAAAAAGCACATAAGCTGTATTTTGGTGCTTCTGGAGAAACACATTTTCCGAAATTTTGGAAGCTATGATGAAGTGTTGATGTCATTACATTATTTTGTCTGCTGTGTTATGTGATCCTGCAAAGGTGGTTATTATACTTAATGATTTTATTTTACCGAAAAGCATTTCTTTCTATTGTTGAGTTCCTGTGCCTGTTGATATTGGTGGTGTTACTATGTATGATAATATACGGTTCTTAGAGGTTTGCTCATTCTGTCTAAGCTTGTTTTCTTTAGATGCAACTCTTACGAGAAGGCCAAAAAGAAGTTGACAATATCAGAGGCTCCAAATGTCCTCACAATTGCTTTGAAGCGATTTCAGGTACTCCTTTTATAAAGGGCTCTGCTTTTCTCTTTGCAGATTCTTACAGCTTACATGTGTTTTATGTTGCAGTCTGGTAAATTTGGGAAGCTTAACAAAGCGATTCAATTCCCTGAGATCTTGAACTTGGCGCCGTATATGAGTGGGACAAGCGACAATTCACCCATTTACAGGCTCTATGGTGTGGTGGTTCACTTGGATATTATGAATGCTGCATTTTCAGGTCACTATGTCTGCTACGTTAAAAATGCCCAAAACAAATGGTTCAAGATTGATGATAGCAAGGTAATGTACTCTATAATTATCATCTGCATATTCAGGTCTCTAAGCCATTTCATTTATTTTTGGTGCGTAATCTTCAATCTATGTTTCAATTACCTACCCTACCAAATCCCTTATAGAATGTTCTGGTTTTTTATTCCCTGTGAATGTCAAAAGTTTTTTGCCATATTCGCTGATTAACTTTTTGCTGCCATGATAGTGATAATAGGTGATAACTTTTAGATTCTTCATTTCGAATTTATTAAATTTCCTGTTTGATAGGAGACTTAAGAACTACTTTATTAAATAGTTTCTCAAGTTTCTTGTGTTGGTGATAATTTGGCAGGTAACATCCTCTGAACTTGGTAATGTTCTAACAAAAGGCGCATACATGCTTTTTTACGCGAGGTATAATGAAATCTCAAAACACATTGTTCGCTACTAAAATCCATACGCTGTCATTCTTTTGTTTTACAAAAATATTAACTTGCAGGTGCTCACCTAGAGCCCCAAGATCGATAAGGAGCAGAAGTAAGTCCATTCTATCAAAAATGAATTCAAAGAATTATCCAAAGTCAAGTTCAACTCATCCTGATAGTTCAGGGAGTATCGAATCCTTTTGTTCGAAATACAATCGGTTACAAAAGATTTTAGAAGAGGATTCATCAAGTGATACTTCTTCTCTTTTTAGCAGCAATTCTGATTATACTTCTTCCTGTACTGATAGCACACGAGATGACTCACTGGATTCTGTATTTGGCGATTCAGATGCTTCATCTTCCTCTTCCTCTTCTCCTCTTTACTCAAAGCATTCACCCTTAGCTGATTTAGACCGATACGGTTCAGGTTCGCCTGAAATGGATCCTCTTTTCCACTCCGACACGAGTAAACAATGTAGAGACGTAGGTAGTTATAGTAATAGTAGTAGCTTTAGGGAAACTGACTCAGAGTTATTAGGACGAGTTAACTCATTAAAAGAGGTATACTTTAGAAAATCATTGAAGAAAAGAACAAATTAAAAAAGTTTTATTACTGAGTTTTGGAATTAGAGGAGGTAAATAAGAATTGGAGAAAGGGTGTATGCGATGTAGTATATTGTAGCTAGTTGGCTGGCTGGCTTTGTTGGAAGAAATCAGTCATTACCATTTTGTTCATGTTACACATTTTCTTGTTAATACTAGTAGTATATTTTTATACAACATTTCATTACAAGAAGAAAAGAGTAATTTCTCAAGTAATTGCTAAGGACTTTGATTTGGCTACGATGGAGATTTATGCATTGTATTTTTCTCATTTTAATGGAAAAATGAATAAATTAATTCCTGTATATTAAAGCAAAAAGAAAATTGATTTTTCGGTTAAAAATTTTCATCTATTTTTATTGTTAAAGATTAATGTGATTAATAGAATAAATAAACATGTTATGAGTATTTTATGTTAATATATAGAAATTAATTTTTAATAGTAAAATATCAATGGAATTTTAATAGAAGAATTATTTGCCTTTTAATCTAATTTATATTGATTAATTTGTTATTTTCGAATACAAAGATCATGAGATTTTACTCTAATATTAAGTCATTCAAAGTTTTACAAGAAATGGGTTGAAATAAATTAATTATTTAATTATTATACTGGAATGTAAATAATAGATTTTTTAAAAAAAAACATGTCATGACTTAAATAAAAGTGATAATACTAAGTATTTATAATGTATTTTTATTTATAAACTATAGAATATCTATTTTAAATTTAAAAACTAAACTGAATATATTTAAATAATAAAATATATTATATTAAATCAAACAAAACACCACCGTCGAAATTGATTTCCAATTTTCTCTCTGTCCTCTGAAGGTTTGATATGGTAGCTCTTGTCCTCATTTGAAGGTTCATCATGCAAGGTCAAACTTCAATTTCAAAATCTTGATTTAGGCCTTTATCCCACCATTTACCATTGCAGAAATAAAATAAAATAAAACAAAATAAAGGTTCTAGAAAGATTTTTATTTTTATTTTTTTGTTTGGTCAAAGGATTTGAATTTGATTTTTGGTTAAGAAAAGTAGATTGGGAAGCAATAATTATGAAAATTTTAAAGTGCCTTTTGAATACCATACAAGTTGAATTCTTTTTCAATTCCATTTCTTTTTGTTTATAAATATTCAGAAATTTAATTCAAAATTTGTCCATATATATAAAAACAGTTTTAATCACTTCATCTATTGTAACACATGTCCGGTCGTGAGATCTAAGCTATAGAATATTACAATAATTAACAAAGTAAATCACATACAATTTCAATTTTAAATGTTGAATTAAACAATAAAAGGTTGTATGTGATTTATTCCGTTAACTGTTGTAGCATCCTATAACTTAGATCCGACAAATCGGACCAGGTGAGGAGTGTTACATTCATGGTTGAGTCATTGTCGTAACCATTTTTTTGAAAAAAAAACAAACGGGTATCGACTTGAAAAAAAAAAACGAAAACAGGAGTCACCACCAATCTTTTTAGGTGTGATCGGATCACCTTAAGTTAATCATTTTAGTAAAAGTTAAGATTTACTAAAACGATAATTTTGGTCTCTGAAAATCGAAAATGAGTTCGGAGTCGATTACATACGAGGAAGGATTAGCACCCTCAATACGCCCAAAATTGGTACCTAGTTGATTAATTAGTGTCTTAGTGTCGAAAATTTTAAAACTTGAAAGAATTTAAAATACGATCCCTCTTTGTAAAGAAAATGCTCAAATATTAAGGACCTTCTCGTCTCACAATATAAAATGTCACATCCAAGTAAGTTAGGACACGACATCTTGAATTTTAGAGAACGAGCTTGGCTTTTATATAAAATTCGTGTATTTTAACTTCTTTTAAAAGGATATTTGGTTAGTTAGGATGGACGAGAAAATCGAAACCCAGTAAGTTTGGGCACGTTTCTCAATTTCGAACCCGAACATTGCCTTTATTTGCAAAAGATCTTATTTCAAGATATCAAAATGTCATACCCGTAAGTTAGGGCACCACACCTCGAAACCCGAAAATAAGCATTTTAGACTCATATAGCTATTTAAAAGAGTATTCCGTTATTTAGATTAATGAGAAAAATCGAAACCAATAAGCTAGGCACGAGTATTTGAATCACCAAATACGGAATATCACTTTATGAAAGAATTATTTTAAAGTATTGAGTAAAAACATAACGTGATTCATAGTAATATATAAAACCGATCATAATTAACGTGTAACAATGAATGACAACAACAAGCAATTATAAAAGATGACATAAAAGCAAGGTTAGTAATACGCAAATATAGACTAATGCGTGAGGAAAGCGAAATGGTCGAATCATAAGCAAATAGATAAATAAATAAATAATGGCAAAATGAAATGCCAATCATGGCGATGATAACAATATAAAAGTATATACATATGTGTATTAGGGTATACACGTAGTAATGAGAAATATATAAAGAAAAATATATATATATATATATGTATATATAATAATAGCACCATATTAAAAGATACATATGTATAGTATATATAAAAATGCATATGTAATAAAATTACATAGTATGTATATGTTAGTAATAATTATGATGATACAAATAATGAATGATTTAAGGTTTGAAAGAATTTATAAAGGTATAAATAATAGGTGACTTAAACGATAATAATGAGAATGACGATATATATAAGTGATACAAATACGCTAAAATACGTATATATATATATTTTAAATTAGTTAGTATAAAACAATCGCATATAGGTAATTACATATAGAAAGGGTATAACAATAAAGGTAATAATGCAATAATGATAACAATGAAGGGTAAATAGTAATTATATTAAAAATGCAAAAATAATGATAATAATAAAACATTACATAAATATATGGGAAAATAAATATATGATAATACCGAATGTATATACATAACATATACGTGTAATACA
Organism: Gossypium arboreum; assembly: GCF_025698485.1. Classification (NCBI taxonomy): domain Eukaryota; kingdom Viridiplantae; phylum Streptophyta; class Magnoliopsida; order Malvales; family Malvaceae; genus Gossypium; species Gossypium arboreum. The sequence continues at coordinate 139,372,866 of NC_069075.1, forward strand.
AATAAAATATACACATAATACATATACATGACATACGTAATATACATGATAGATCATAATATGATATTTACAATATAAAAAAACTATGACAAAATGATATGCATGATATAATATTAATTTACATGGGCATAATGTGAAGTATAATATACAAATAAATATTAAAAGTATGTATATATGACACAAATGTATTAACAAGACAATAAGATCAAAACTAATAATAATAATATATACGGCATATATATATGTATTGAAGATATATTCATGAATACTAAAACATATCCCAATAACCACAACAGTAAAGATAAAAATGTATACGTGACATATTGCAAGAAAAGTATATAAATGTTATGATATCCAAAACATATAGAAATGAAAGAAATATATGACGAATAATGTAAAGAGATTTGTATGAAATAACAGAAATGTATGAAGAGCACGATATTTACAAATATATACTTAATATAATTATTTTTTAAAAAAATGATATAAATAAATGAATACATGAAAATAATACCATATACACAAAAATACCTATATATACATATACGTAATGAAATATGTGAATTAATATTAAAGAATATATAATATATGTATATAATAGTAGAAATGAAACAAAAGTGTATATATATAGTTAAATATAATATAATAATAATAAAACAATAATGATAACAATATTATATATAACAATTAATATTTAAAATTGAATTAAGCAATAAAAATAATATGAAATTTAAGGTAAAAAAGATGAAAAAGGGATGAGATTGGATTAAAACCAAATCTTTGGGGTAATTTTGAAAGAAATTAAAGGAGAAGGGACTTATTAGAGCGCGTTAAACTATGGGGGTCCAATAAGTAATTTATCCACACACTTGAAACGACACCGTTGGAAGGGGACTAAATCGAAAAAGTGTAATGGGTTTGGGGTCAATTTATAAACACCGAATAACTTGATTCTGAAATATAAAAATGCGGAAGGGCCAATTGCAAATAGCCCTTCCGCTCAAAAACACGCGGATCCCGCCTCGGCGGGTCGGGTCGACCGACCAGCGTCCAAACGATGTCGTTTATCATTAAGCAGGGGGACCAAAGCGGTGCGTTTGGTCCCTATAAAGCTAATTTTTTAAAAAATTCATTTGAGACAGTGAGGAAAAAAAAAGAGGAAAGAGGAGAGGGAGGGTCCGGAGCGATTTCCGGCCAGGGAGGGACGTCGGTCCGATCGCGCCGTGTGCCACGCCGTATGCATGCCACGGAGAGGTAAATTTTTTCCTTTTTTTTTTTCTTTTTTATGTGTGTTTTCTATATATTTGTATTTAGTATACGTACTGCTTTAAAATAGGGTGAAAATGATATATACGAATGGATTCAAAAAAAAAAAAAAAACAAAGGAAAATAGAGATAAACCTTTGGTTCAGTCACTGATTGCTCTGTTTTTGCTGTGATTCTTCAATTTTTTGTCTAATATTGCTTATTATTTCATCAAAGTGTCTCCCCTTTACAAAGGTTTTTGATTTTGCTCTTTTATAGCCATTTACATGTTTATCATCTACATATATTTACCATTTTTCTTCTTTGTATGGCAGACAAACGGCGGTGGTAGTGCCACTAACATGAGGCAGTGGTTGGAGCCAGAAGACCCTAGGTGCGGCGCACCTAGGGTTTGAGACTTTTGTTATTTTTCTGTTTGGGCCTTATTATTTTGGGTTGTAATGGGTTTTGGGTAGGTTTGAGTTGAGTTTGGGTCAAACGGGTTAGAGGGTTCTGGGCCCAAAAATTGGACTTGTACAGTCATTATAATAAAAAATCAAGATATATCATGTTGAAAATTTAGAATCTCATACTTTTATTTTTTAAATTTTAAAATTTAAATTTAACTCTTAATACTATTAATTTGCTTTTTATTAAACTTACATTAATTATAATGTTATTTTTAAATTAATTACCAAGTGAATTTTATACCAATAAATTTAATTAAAAAAATTTGACAAACTTCCATTGCTACTTAGGAGCCCAAGGTATTGCTGCTTCGATGCTTAATAGCCTTAAATACCTTCCAAGGGTCCTTTTCAGCTTACATTCCCCATGTCATGTGATAGCCCTTCCAACTAAGGAGCCCAAGGTATCTGGGGATGATCATCCCTTTTGTTTTGTTTGCTTTGTTTAGCTTTGGTGGTTTGTGTCGTTAGGGTCTTTTTCCTCTTTTACTTAACTATTTAAAAATTTTATTTTAGTCATTGGATTATTAAAATTATTACTGTATGACTTTATCTTTTTGTATTGCCTACACTAATAAAAAGTTTTTTATCTTCTTCTTTTTTATAGTCTAGCTTTTCTTTATCTACACCAGTGATTTAAATAAAAATTTTCGAATAATTCAATAATTATTTTATAACTTTTTGAAATTGAACGAATAAAACATAAATTTACTAATAATTTAATAAAATTGAATGCAGTTTACCTAACTTTTTCAGACCCACTTTATGAGAATAGCATAACCGAGTAAACGCCATGGAAAGGCAAGGAAAAAGTCTTTGGCAATGAGAAGTCAGTGCCAAGCATGGCATTCATAACAACATGTGGAATGGAAATGGGCAATGGCACTCATAGACTTGTTCATTTTCCTTCTTTTTTTATTATTTTCCTTTTCACACATAAAAGTACTGTCTTAATACCCCCAATGCATTGATTGCAAGTTTTTGCATGCTTATTTTTTATTATTGTAATTTTTTCCTTCCATCTTTTTCCTGGAAAGGAAAAAAGGTGGATATCCGCCCACTCTTTTTCAATGAAACTTGGCAATATGATATCTCTAAGATGTCGGGGCAAAGCATTAAAGAGACAATGGATAATGGGTTGTTGGTCTTAAAGGTCTTAATTTGTTAAAACAAAACATTATATAAGTCTTCTTTTCGGCTCAAAAACAAATGCTATTGCTACTTGCTACTTGCTACCTTGTACCTGTCTTCTTGTACAAGAACATACTTACCATATTAGCAAAGTAGTTTTAATTCTGTTATCGGGAGGGCTTAATATTATTCTGGTTCGAATATGATTAATTTCAGATTGTAAAACGGATGAAAACACTTATGATTTGTCGAAAAAAGAATATTTCGTTAAGTAAACTTAATCTATTCGGTTTATAAGAAGTTTGGTTATGTCATCTATAACCAAAATTGAGGCTTTCTTACCAAAATATTACAATAATAATAATAATTTAATAAAATAATATGTGTTCCAAATTACTTACCAAAATATTATTTTTTTAGAATAGTAATTTGGATTTTTTTTTGTGGCGACAAGTCAAAATAAAGAATTTATATCATTTTGGGATGGAGATATAAGATAAAAAATCACTTTGAGGAAGCTCAAATTATCACCAATAGTTGTTGTTTCCATTATTATATAATTTTAAGATCACAATGGGTCTATGATAAAATTAATTATTTACAGCGAAATAATATATAAAGTCAACAAATCTCACTGAATACAAAATAAAATTTATGACTACACAAACTGTTGAGGATAATTCTAAATTTAATCCAAGACGAATTGTTGTAGGAGATTTTTTGAAACCATTGAATTCGAAATATGGTAAGATAATCTTTAAATAGGAAACGACTCCTTTGATAGGTGTCGTAATAACTTTATTTACGATATTCTTATCTATTATTATTTATAATATGATGGTGATTCGATGTCAATTCAATAATAGGATCCAAAATTAAGTTTTAATAACAACTACTATTAATGGAACTAATAACAACAGTTAGTACATTTTAATGACAATTTGTAAGATTTAAATAATATTTTATTCAAATTGTTGTCACTCAAATTCAATTTAATAATAAAATATTAATATTAATAATATTTTAATATTTTATGGAAGATGAAAAGTATAAACAAATCATTTGAATAGCTCATTGTGAGTCAAATTCGTTTTGCGTATATTGTTGACGAATGTCAGACACAAGGCCACAAAAAACAAAGCACATGGATAACTCTTTTCAAACAATTTAGGTAAAAGTATGATGGAACACATTTTGTTTTATTTATTAAAAATAGATAAATTAATTTTATATATTAAATAATGAGTAAATTAATTTTTTGGTTAAAAATATTGTTTATTTTATTGTTAAAATTAATGTAGGTAATGAAAAGCGGTTACATAATGTATGTCACGTATATCTCATGTTGATATATAAAGACTAAATTTTAACAATAAACATGGATGAGATTTTAACGGAAAGACCAATTTGTTATTTGATTTAACATATAATGACTAATTTATTTATTTTTAAATAGAGAGAATAAAATGCGATCCAACTTTTATACAAAAACCTCTACAGTGCTTTTACCAACAATATTAAACTTGGGTATGGTCAAAAACTGGAGTTTTCACAATCTTACAAATATCGAATGTGGATAATTAACAACCCTTTGAATTTGGTTAAAAATTCATAAACTATTGCAAAATTAAATGCAGATTTTTCTATTAAATTCATGGACGTTACATTTTAAAGCAACAAAAAACGTTGATATGGGTTTTTTAAAGCAATTATTCGAATTTGTTATGATAAAAAAAATTGTTGAGATAGTACTTTTAAGAAAATTTAACGTCAATATTTTAATTGAAATAGTTAATAATATAAAAGTAAAATAAACTAAATTATGTTAAAATTTAAAGTATATGGATTAAATCTCAAATTTAAATATAATGTAGAGGCTAAAACTGAAATTTTGGTCATTGTCCTCAAATGTCAAAAGTCTAGAAGACCTATAAATAGAAACATATACGAGGCCGTAAATAAAACAAGAAATGGAGTGATTGATATTTTACTGTCGTTTATTATAAGTTTTTTTATCTCGTGTAACACTTGAGTTAATTGTATGTATTAATTATAAAATATTAAATTTATTTATAAAATTATTAAAATTTTTATACAATTTTACAAATAATATAAAATAATGTATAAAATATTGTCTGTTTTAAATATTTAAATGCTATATTTTAATATCGTGAAATACCTTTATTGTACCCTATAAAAATTTATAATTGTATAGATATTGTTTAAAATTTGAATAATTGTATAAATAATTTATTATAAAATCTATATAAAATTTTTAAACTTTATTAGTTAATATACTTTTTAAAAATTAATATAAGTAATTTTTATACAAATTATAAGCTTAAAAAGAATTCCAATGAAAAAATGGTTTGTATATTTTAAAATTTATTATGTAACACCCCTTACCGGTATTCAACGCCGAAATAGGATATGATACATTATCGGACTTACATCATAATCAAACATATAATTTCAAGTCATAAATTTTCATCCAAATTAAAAACCATTTGCACTCAAACATAAAGTCCCTAATCCGTGCCTACGAGGCCCAAAACATGCTTTGGAAGTGGTTCGGGACTAAATCGAGTACTTAGGAAAATTTTACAAAACTTAGAAATTTTTTTGCTATGAATAGAGGTCACACACCCGTGTGGTTTGGGACATGCCCATGTGGGCATGTAACACCCCTAACCCGTATCCGTCGCCGAAACAGGGTTACAGAGTGTTACCAGTACATACAGAATATTTACAGATTAATCGAAACATTACTATTCACTTTCTGAGATCATATATATATATATATATATAACGACCTTTATTTGGGCCCTCGAAGCCCAACATGAACATTAAAATCAAGTCGGAGCTCAACTGATTTCTCATAAAAATTTTCGCTTAATTTTTTTTAAAAAAAAATTTACTTGTGAATAATACCCACACGCCTGTGTGGCTTGGGACACGCCCGTGTCCCTTGTTCGTGGAGCTTTCTGTTTATGACATCATCATCAATTTAGGGGCACACGGCCACATCGCAGGCCTGTGTCCTAAAGTCGTGTTCCATATACGACTGAGACACACGGCCGTGTCTCTGCCTGTGTGGTCAATATCTAAGCTATTTCCAAGCCTTGGTCAATTTTAATCTCTTACGCACTTATACAAAATCAAAAGCATATAACATGGTATTCATTTAATGATTAAACATTCTCAATTAAACTACAAACATAGCATTTGTATGTCATCATATATGTATCTCTCATACTCATTTTACCTTTTCTATTATGGTACCACTTATACTTTTATATCATGATTATCATCTTACCAAATATTTTCAGCTTAATCATCAAGCATTTATATTTAAAGCTAGATCATATCTTTATAAAATACCACATTTTAGATGCGCAGAATAAAATACTTGCCTTGGACATTTCAATCTAACTTCATACCCAACAAGCATCATATTGAAACTAGTCATATATATACATGTCATGATATGTATCATTCTCATACTGTTTTCTTATAAACATATACCATTTGTTTTCCTCCTCCTCCTCTACATTCCACATCCTTAATGTATATAACATTCTTGTGAGTACAATTTCACAAGTTACTTATTAATGCTCACATCAAGCTGTTCATACGAGTCATAGTCACTCAATTATTTATAATTCGAGATACAGAGCTCTAAATTAAGATCCGTAAATTTTTCCTAAAACTAGACTCACATATCATTCCACCATAAAATTTTCAGAATTTTTGGTTTAGTCAATTAGTACAGTTTATTCATTTAAATTTCCCCTGTTTCACTATCCGACAGTTCTGACCTTTCTTCACTAAAAATTAATTATATCACAGTACAGAACTCGGATAATGTTCCCGTTGATTTCTATTAAAAATAGACTCATTAAGGATTCTAATAATATAAATTTTAGCCTCTAATTAATTTTATCCAATTTTTGGTGATTTTCCAAAGTCAATAAAGGGGAACCCAAATTCATTTTAACCTTGTCTCACAAAATTCATTATATCTCATAATTTATAGTTCAATTGCTTACACCGTTTCTTCTATGAGAAATTAGACTCAATAAGATTTAATTTCATATATTATTCATCCTCTAATTCGATTTTTAAAATTTATGGTGATTTTTCAAAGTAAACCTACTTCTGCTGTCCAAAACTGTTTTAGTTCAATATGTTTATTACCATTTTTCCTCTAAATTTCACAGGTCATACAATTCAGTCCTTACTCAATTAGCCCATCTATTAAGCTAATTTTTCTCAATTAACATTTTATTCCATCATTCTAAACTATTACACAACCTTTGAAAATCAGAATTTTAACACTAAACCTTAATTCACAATTTTTTCACAATTAGGTCCTAAAATCAATCTATATTGAAATTACTTAATAAAATCATCAGAAAAATAAAATCAAAGCTTCAAATTCATTTTATTTCATCATAAACAGCCAATACTTATCAATGATAGCTTTTAAATATCTCTAGATTTTTCAAATTTGTCTTGTTTTATATGTTTAATTTGCAAAATTTCCCATTTTGCCCTTGTTTCTCCTTGTCTTTTTTTGCTGATTTTCTTGCCCAACCGTCCAGCCCATACAATTTGGGTCCAATTCCTTTTAAATCCCTCCTTTTTAATCACTTAAACTATTTAATCACAATTTAATAAATTTCGCACTATTTTCAATTTAGTTCTTTTTAATTAATTGACTAACCAAACGTTAAAATTTTCTAACGAAACTTTAGTACTAACTTAATAACACTCCATAAGTATTTATAAAAATATTTATGGCTCGGTTTATGAATCCGAGGTCTTGATACCTAGTTTTCAACCCAATTTACCTGATTAATTCTTTTAAAATCGCAAAAGTCACAAATTAAAAATAATTCTTTTAAGTTCGTGCTTGACCTATAATTATTATTTGTTAAAATTTCTAAACTTACTCATCGGATTTAGTGATCTCGAATCACTATTTCCGACACCACTGAAAAATTTGGCTGTTACAGGGCAGGCCGTGTGGTCACACACGTCTGTGTCCTCAACCTGTGTAACTCTCTATTTTGCAAAGCATGAACAAATTGAGGTCACACGGTCAAGTCACACACCCGTGTGCTAGGCTGTGTGGTTAGTTAAATTTTCATAAAATAGGTACAGACTTCACACGGTCGGGACACACGCCCGTGCTTGAGGCCGTGTCTCTCACACGGCTGAGACACACGCCCGTGGCTCTGCCTGTGTGCTCAATTCTGAGCATTCTGTTTCTCAAAATTAAGGTGCAGGGGACACACTACCAAAACACATGCCCATAGGACAGACCGTGTGTCACACACGGCCTAGACTCACGCCTATGTGTCTACCCGTGTGGACAAAATAAAGGCTATTTACCAAGACATTTGTCACCCTTATTTACTCCTACACGTGCACAAGTTCAAGGCATAATTCATAGCACACTTGGGCAACCAATACATCCATAAACAAGTTCATTATCCACATTCAACATATTTACAACATCATATTTTACCAAACCAAATTACACCAAACTCACATGCTACAACTTTCAACATGGCTACCAATAACATGCCTAATTTTACTTAGTTTTTCCTAGCATGCCAATGAGCCAACCTTAACTATTCAACAACCAACCCATTAAGCCACATTCAACCATTTATCAAGCATTTACAAATCACATCACACAAGATATAGTTGCACATGCATGTATATATATATATAAGATTACAACCACTTCAACCAAAATAAGCCAAGTTACATGGCCAAATACCAAAACCAGCCTATGACTATTACAAGCCAATATATTTGGTCAAATCATGATATGACACATATAACAAAATGACTAAGTCCCTATACATGTCATATTCTCAAAATGTTTAAAATCATCGATACGCAAAATAACAGTTGGATAGTGTGATGCGATTTCCTACAATCTTCAACCCGAGCTGGCTTGGTGTGTAACACCCCTAACCCGTATCCGCTGCCAGAACAGGGTTTCGGAGCATTACTACCATTTACAGATCACTAAAAAAATTTAAATACTTACCGATTCAATGCATCATATAAATAAATATATTACCATTCAATCAACAGTTTGACAGTTGTATAAACATCAAACAGCAACATTGTTAGTATACTTGCACATATCTCATATAAATTCAACACTGATATATCTATTTTCTCGACATATCGCACTTGAGTTTAATAATAGTCTCAATTACATAATTTCCTTGTATCAACATATCAAAGATAATCATATATGTACATGTCATGAAACATATCATGCTCTTACCGTTTCTTCATAAGCATATATCATTCATTTCATTATATCAATATTTCATGCTCCATCATTTCCATATATTTTATGTATATTTATTTAGGTAATAGCTTATATCAAACTTAACATAAATTATATTTCATGTACTTATACTTATTTCGTTTATCTATCTTCATAATTATTTCATATAACCATTCGTCATCGATACATATTACACGAATATCAATTGTTCAACAGATGCTAGAGCGTCTCCCATCCACGGTGTTATTTATCTTTGACATGATGCCATAGTGTCTTTCAACTATGGTCTTACTCATTTTCTGTCATGTTGCCATGGTATCTTTCAACCATGGTCTTGTTCATTTCATATCACGTTGCCATGGTATCTTTCAACCATGGTCTTACACATTCATATCGAGTTGCCATGGTATCTTTCAACCATGGTCTTACACATTTTATATCAGGTTGCCATGGTATCTTTCAACCATGGTCTTACACTCAGGTTGCCATGGTATCTTTCAACCATGGTCTTACACATTTCATATCAGAGAGCACACTCCCGCGAACCTCATCCTTGCAGCGGGATTACCAGTCCAGGCTAAATCCCCTGCAATATAAACTCATAGAGTATTGTCGGGATTACCAGTCCAGGCTAAATCCCCTGCAACGACAATTACTCTAATGAGCTTAGATCTGAATTACCAGTCCAGGCTAAATTCAGACCCTAATTCGGATTACCCGTCCGGGCTAAATCCATTTTACACATATTCTTCGGGAGGGCTATATCAGGATAGGATCACCCGTCCGGGCTAGATCCTTTTTACCGTCAATTCCTTTTCAGAGATCCATCGAATTTTCCTTTCATTCAACCGGGATTTCTTCCCATTTTATCAAATATATCAATGTTTTATAAATTTTCATACAATGAACATTCAAATCATATTCACATCAATAACATACAATCTCAAGCATTTCAGAATATAATTCAAGTTACACGAACTTACCTCATTGATTGCTCGTGTTTATTATTTCATTATTCTGATATATTTTCTTTTCCATGATCAAGTCTCGTATTTGTGTCGTCCGGATCTTTATAAATAAATTTGATCATCATTTTCATTCATTTCATATTCTAATACATTTAATTAATGCTCTAGGCAAAATTACCATTTTGCCCCTAAACTTTTAATTAATGACGATTTCATCCTTAGGGACAGGAAAGTAAAATTATTGAAATTTAATCCTTATTTCCAACTATTATTCTCATATATATTGATAACAGTCCATGAATTCTATAAAATATCAAAATTTTCCATAATTTCAACACTTTTCAATTTAATCCCTAAAACATGTTTTCCCGATCTTGAACTAAATTGATAATTTCGTTAAATTTTGTAATTTAAATAATAAAATAATCTATTTCATGCAATTTAGTCATTTCTGACATTTTACAAAATTGCCCATAAAATTTTACTTTTATTCAATTTAGTCCCTGAGCCTAAAACATGCAAATTAGCCATGCTAGATGAATATTCATACATATTTTCCTCCTCCTCCTCTCCATTCCACATCCTTAATTTATATAACATACAACAAGTAACATTATCAATAATTTCACTATTTACTTATATGTACATTCAAAACTGTCCATTTGCGTCATAGTCACTAAATTATTTATATATTAAGCTAAAGAACTCGAAATTAAGATCCGTTAATTTTTCCTGAAACTATACTCACATGTATTCTTATCATAAAATTTTCAGAATTTTTGGTTTAGCCAATTAGTACAGTTTATTCATTAAAGTCACCCCTGTTCTGCTGTCTGACAGTTCTGACCCTTCTTCACTAAAAATTAGTTATCTCCTTTTACAGAATTCAAATGATGTTCTAGTTTGTTTCTAATAAAACTAGACTCATTAAGGATTCTATAAATATAAATTTAAACCTCTAATTATTTTTCTTCATTTTTTTATTATTTTTCAAAGTCTGAATAGGGGAACCCGAATTCATTCTGACCTTGTCTCACAAAATTCATTATATATCAAAATTTACAAATTCATTGCTTACACTGTTTCTTCTATGAGAAACTAGACTCATTAAGATTTAATTCTATATTTTTTTCATCTTCTAATTCAATTTATAAAATTTATGGTGATTTTTCAAAGTTAGACTACTGCTGCTGTCCATAACTGTTTTAGTGCAAGATATTAATTACCATGTTATAATACCCTTATTTTCTTTTTCTACACCATTTCTCATCACTTTCTCTTATTTTCTCTTCACTAACATATCAAGAACATAGGACCTTATGTAATAAAACTCTACTATAACATTATTTCCATGATTTATCAACAATAACAAACTTAAAAACATATTGAAATCTTGATGTACTTACCTTATTCTCTTGATACCAATCTTTAACTTGATTTTCTCTCTCCTCCAGCTTCTATTTCTTGAATCCAACTTGATATTCTAACTCCCCATGTTCTCCTTAACATTTTCTCTCTTGGTAGCTATGGAAATTCATTTGATTTTTGGGTGAAAATGGTGAATTTTTGGTAAAAGGACCAAATTGTAAAGAAAGTAAAACTTTCTTTCTTCCTCTCTTTCTCTCACGTTAGTTTGCATGGAAAGGAAAGATGATGAAAATTCTTCATCTTTCTTTCCTTATATACTAAATAAATAATAATAAAATAATATTAAATATCTCATAAAATATTAATAAAATAATATTTATCTAATTAATTAATTTAAAATATCATTAACATAATCATTACATTCTAGAATTCTCTCTCTTACTAATTGACCATTTTGCCCTTCATGATCTTTTAGAATTCCATCCTTGAGTCATCATTTAATTTGGTAAAATTGCAATTTAGTCCCTCATAGTTCTTCACTTATTCAATTTGGTCCTAATTCATCCATTTTCCTTAGTTTCTAGATCATTCTACCCTTAAAATATTTACACTATTGGTCCTTCAACTTTTCATATTTACACTTTAACCCTTTAAGTCTTGAGTATTTACTCTTAGGCAACAAAACTTTTCTAACTTTTACAATTTAGTCCTTTCCTGAATCAAGATATCATAATTTACTTCCCAATGTTGCCATAACTCAAAACTTCCCTTTTTTATCACTTTATTTCCTTATTTTATTATATCAAGGATAATATATTACTGTAAAGATTTTCAGGGTATTACATGGTGACACTACAAAACATGAAAAATAAAACGGAGTAAGTTATACAGCTTAGTAAGCTCGTATGAAAGAAATAAGCTAACCTTACCATACATTAATATGTAAGTAGTTTAACATAAGGTAATGTAATTTACCAAAATCTCATAACCATAATTCATTCCATCACAACTTACCTTGAAATCATCATTCCACAATTTTTCTAAACATAAGTTTTGTGTACATACCTATACCATCTCGTAATAGCTTCATATTTATTCTCATCATTGACATACCCAATAAACCACTCGGAATAATAAATTCAGATACTCGAGAAACATTGCACACAAGGTGCCACATATGTAGCCATTGCTACCTCTATTTCATAGCACATATATGCTCGCTCTCGAGCCAACAACGGGCCTACTCACAAAAGCTATCAGTCAAGACGTAGCTACTCGGTGCTGCTCACACAAGCTGTCAAGTAATTGCCACATATGCCTATATACTCAGCCACCAGTAGGACGTATAGGACCAACACCCGGATTACATAATATAAAACCCCTAGTGACATGTCACTTGTATCCTAATCTATTCCTAAGATTCGATTGGGATTTCTCGCTTGTCAAAACGTCGTCAAATGTGTTCGTAAGGTCGATTACATAGTTCATGCATAAATTAAAGCATTTAAAATACATTTAAAGTAAAGCTTATTTAACATACGAACTTACCTCGGTTACAAAAACGGCAAAATGGATCTATTCGTTAATTATTTTATTTTTCTCCCGATCTACACCCAAACTTCATTTTTCTTGATCTATAATAGCACATTTAACTTATTTAATCATCAAGCTATTCAATTAAGTCCAAAATTATATTATGAAAAATTTACATTTTTGCCCCTAACATTTCAACATTTTACGATTTAGTCCCTAGGCTCATAAAATGAATTTCATTCAATTTCATCACAACCCAAGCCTAGCCAAATATTAATAGCACTCATAATAGCCCACATTTTTCATTTATTCACACTTTTCTACACATTTTATAGACTTTTATAAATAAGTCCCTATTTAAAATTTTTATCGAAAATCACTTTACAAATGTTGTTTAACTAACAACTAACATGCATTTTCTACCATCAAACATCAAAATACGTGCACATCCAACATGGGCAAAATTTTAGACTTTAATTTTCTTTCAAATTAGTCCTTGAAATAGCTAAATCAAGTTACAACGATCTCAAAAATATAAAAATCGTTAAAAATGGGATAAGAACGGACTTACAATCGAGCTTGGAAGCTTGGCCAAACCCTAGCTATGTCTCCTCTTCTAATTTTATGCTATGGGGATGAAATTAAAGAAGATGACATCTTTTATTTAGTTATTTTGGCTTTATTTACCAAATTATCTATTTACCCCTCACTTAAACTTTGAAATTTTACCTACTCCACGTCCATTTTTGTCCATTCCAAAGTGTAATGGTCTAATTACCATTTAATGACCTCTAATTTAGAATTATAGAACTCAAATTTTGCACCTATTGCAATTTAGTTCTTCTAGTCAAATTGAATACTCAATCGATAAAATTTCTTAACGAAATTTTCACACAATTATTCTATCATGCTGTAGACCTTAAAGAAATAATAAAATAAATACTTTTACTTCAGATTTGTGGTCCCGAAACCACTGTTCCGATTTGCCCCAAAAACGGGTTGTTACATATTATAAGTAAATTCTTATACTAATTATAATCTTTGTAATGAATTGAAATTGGATAAATTTACTATGAGCTTTACAATAATTAAAGGAAAAATTAAGAAGATAAACTTTACACTTAATTGAAAATATTAAAACAAATTAGATTTAAATTACATGCCTAACAAAAAGTTGAAGGACCTAATTTGAAAATATCCAAAAACAAAAAATTTCAAACCCCATTCACGTTATTTAATTTCAAATAAAAACTGATTATAATGTTGAGTGTACCAATGCGTGAATTATTGATAAATAAATAATAATATCAAATAGTGATTTTATTTTGACATTTAATTATGAAAATATGATAGAGAATAGGGGTGTATAAATGATTAATCAAATCGAATTTTTCAATCATTTAATCGTTAATCGAACCGAAATATTTCTGTTAAAACGTTCGGTTAACCGAGTTAACCAAAATTCATATGTTTTTGTTGTTGTTTTTTTTTTTTGTTAAAACAAGTATAGAACATATAAAAAATGAATAAATTGATAATGTTCATTTGACCAAATTAATCGAACTAAAACTACATATAATTTGTATTATTAATTATGAAAGTTTAGTTAATTCGGTTAATTATTCGATTTCGAGCCGATAATTATAACCGAACTTCCAAAAAATAATTAACCAACTACTGACCAAATTAGACCGATTAACCGACCGATTAACCGAATTAAATTGATTCAGTCGATCAATTCGGTTTTAACCGACATTTGAACAACCCTAATAGAGAATATATAATATTATGGGCAATAATTGGAAAAATTAACAATTAACTTTCTTGAAACTTGATATCAATATGACCGAGAGTAATGAAGTTAAAAAATGTTTATTATAATAAAATATGTTACTTAATTATTGATTTGTATAGAATGATAGTTAAAATTTTTGTTATACACCTGTTTAGCACGGATTCAAACTGTATGACCTTCATTCCCTACCCTAATATTGAATAAAAAAAATAACATTATTTTAAAAACGTCTGTAACGCATATAAAAATTAGGAGTAATTTATTTATAATTACTAATGTTAAATATTTGTGATTAACTAAGTTCAAATTGGTTCTTATAACCGAGATTATTGGCATCGACACATTCAAATGATACTTATAAAGCCGTCTTGATGCCGTAACAATTAGGTTACCCTTTTTCTAAAGAAAATTGAGCTTCTCATATCTTATACATTTGAATATTTATGTTGTCTGATTTTGTTTATAGTGATTGTATTTATTTGGTAAAGGTACGAAATTAAAAAAGGGAAATGGATTAAAAGTGAAATCTAGGATTTAATGTATCTATTGAAGCGAGTTTAGTAATTAATTATCCGTATTCAGTAGGTCCATTAAAGGACAGGTGTTAACCACGAATTTTAAAGTTATTCCGTACTTAGGATAAGAATTTACATATTTAATATTTATCACATAATATCTTTTTAATTTTCTCATACCCATTATTTCTTTCTCATGTATTTGTAAAATCGAGGCAAATTGGATTATCTTGTAATGTCTAAAATATTTATTGCCAAATTTATAATCTACATGTTTAATAAAATGTTAATTTTATATTGAATATTTGACCTTTTAAGGTCTTTAATTGAAATTATAAAAGGTTGCTTTTAGAATTGGAATATGTACGTATTTCAATTTATAAAGTGCTAAATATATATAAAATGTGATTACACTTCATCCTTATCCCTTTCTATTAATAGAATGACAAATCAGTTTTTTCCTTCTAATTTTTAGCATTTTTAGTTGAATTTAAATTTTTTCAGGAGGAAAAATCCGATTTATTATTCTCCTATTGAAAAGAGATAAAAATAATATGGAATCATAATTTCATACAATCCCTTCTTATTTCATACAACCTATTTATAAAACTTTTGAAGCATAAAGCAATATCCCATCTATCGTTTCATACAACCACTTCTGTGATAATATGTGCTCATCATAAATGGAGTTCAAGGTTGTTGTTACAAAGGAAAAACGACGTGCTTCACTTGTGTAACAAATGTGCGACTTTCAAAAAACTCTAAGCACTTCAAAGTCATTTGTGCACCTAACGCACAACCCTTTCAAAACATCAATCGTCACTAGCCTTGTGAAAGATCACTTTATAGTGTTCCCTTTTAACTTGGGGACAATTGTTATATTCCTTCAACCCGTTACACTAAAACCGCGTCGAGTGTATACCTTATCAATGGTCAAGGTTTATTACCTCATCAGCAACAAAAACACCATCAAAGATTGTGCAATCTTTCACCTATGAAGAGCACCTATCAATCATCAAGCAGATTAAAGGAGTTTTGTAGAACAACATCTGACCTAAAATTTAAATCCTAACACACGTATAAAAAAATTCACATAAATCACAATCAAACGCGGATAAAAAGACACAACTAAAAATATATATGCACTCTAAGTACAATAATCTTGAGCAAACCATCATTCTCATTTCTTCCAACCATTTCTTCCTTGTATCAACAACTTTAATATTGATTAATGGGCTCATAGCTTAAATCTGTTTAACCTATTATAAGTATGGTTATATGATGCCTAAATTAAGTATGCATATTGTTTTTCCTATATATTGAATTTTTAGATATATTAAATTTATAGTTTGTCATATTCATAATGTTAGAATTTCACAATCTAAATTTTTCTATAAAAATTATTATTAAATTTATCACATTAAATTACATAATTTATAAAATAAAAATATTCTAAAAATTCAAAGCATATTTTTAATATGAATTTAAATAATAATATATTTTACAAAATTTTGGGTTCTAAGTTTAAAGCTCAAAGTTTTGAGTTAGGAGTTCAAGATTCGAGTTTAAGATTCAAGATAAAAAATACAAAATTATGTATCAATAATATGAAAAATTTGTTGAAATTGTATTAAATAATTAAAATAAGGTCATAAATAATATAATAAGAAGAGTTTATAAAATAATTTCTCCTCCTATACACTAATTGATCTAGAAGAACTAAGTACAACCTCTCAAGCACACTCTCCATAACCATTTTTCCATTACGCTATTGTGTAAACTCGTTCATTAATCATTATTTCTAATGACAATGATTATATATCATCTAAAGTGATTGAAAGTATGTTCAAGTATTACCTTACTTAAATTTATGATTACTAGACTATTTGAATAATTTATTTTAACATATTTATATAAGAAGATGACACGTAATATCTTGCGATAATATTTAAAGATATGTAAACCTTTAACTCAATCAAAGAAAGGATCTTCCTCCTCATCTCTCCCTCTTCACTCCTTTTTTCTTCCACCGACATACGGCAGTTCCACCTTACTTACCGCCAACACCACCGTTATCTTCGTCTTTATCTAATCTTTATATCAACAAAACTAAATGGAATTATAATAAATAATTAAAAAAATGAGGGAAACCAAATAAAACTCACCCTTGTCTGTTCATATTCATGCAATGAAGAAGCAAAGTTAAAAGCAAGAATGGAATCAGCAGCAGCGGCAGTAGCAGTAGCAGTAGCAGTAGCAGTAGCATGCATTATTAGCTTTCAGCAGCAGTGAGTTTGCAGAGATATGTTTAATCAGTTTCAAACTCCGAAGCAAAAACAAGTCTGATACGCTCTCAGCTTCCAATCCCCCTATATATATATTCTTAAGCAAATGAATCTGATGCATTTGTAATGTAGTGAATGAGATTTTCTAGACTTAAAATAAACCCAGTTTTAGAAACAGAAAAGAAGAAAGTTTTGATATTGACGTATCACAAGTTTCCAGACTCAATCAATGGCTAAAGCTAACCCCCACTCTTTGCTTTTTAGCCCTCTCTTCTCCTCTCTGCTATGCTTCTACATTTTTCTCTTCTTTTAACACATTTCTCAAGAATAAAGTAACAAATAACAATAATTATAAATTTTGAAAAAAAAGAACAAAATTGATGGTCTGTGAATTTTTTATTTTCATGTAAATAATTAGTATTTTAATAAAGGATAAATTAGATAAAAGTAACTAGAAATTCATGTAAAAAAATTTTTATTAAAAATAAATGTATAAAAATTGAATAGATAAAATTTTAACATATTTGGTAAAATAAACAAAAAATATTGCATATACAAATTTTAAAAATAAACATTATTATAATTCAATTAAATTACTATATTTAATTTATCTTTAAATATAATTTTCTATTGAAGTCAAATTAACTTCAAAATATTCAGATCGATATTACACTATAATGAAAACTGTATGTGAAGAAACCAATTTTCCATTGATTATCTAATAATTCCAGATTAAAATTTAAAGAAAGGTAAGCAATGATAATAATATGTTCATGAAACAGAACACTACATTACCCAAAATGGAAAGAACAGAAAAAAAAAAGGATACCCTAAGTTCCATTGATTCACAGTGCTTCAAAGTGAACAAAACTTTAAATTTCCTTTTTTTTTTTTGAAAAAGAAAAGCTGAAAAAGCCAAAAACTTTGAACTCATTAATAAGGCGGTGGAGGCGGTGGTGGTCTTGCAGTAGGGGCCCAAATCACATCCGAACCACTACCCATGTGACAACTATACATTGAAACACCACAAGAATCAGCCCCACCACCGCGGCTTCCATCTCCACCACCACCAGACGACGGCGACTGTCCTTTACCACCATCATCACCACCACTAGATGACACCGTGTTTCTTGTTTCGTCGTCTTCTCCTGGTAAACGATGATAGGAAGGGTTGTTAACCGTGGCAGCTACTATAAACACAGTGGCAGCCGCAACCAACGAACCGGCTACGAAACCTCCGACGATCTGCCCTTGAGGACCGGCTAAAGAGATGGAGAACGTGTTAGGCACGTGACACAACGTCGTTTGGGGTAAGAACGTTGCGGAGAGGGATAAGATATCGAATCTGCCATATAAAGTAACAGTAGCTGGAGATGGAGTAGTAGTCGTAGGTTGACGAAGAGTAACATCTGAAACGGCGCCGGATCCCGTTAAAACACACAGTCCAATGTTTTTGAGACGAGAGAAACGGGAAAGAGCTTCAACGACGTCGTTCCCACTAGGTATTTCGAGAATGTAAGGATTCATGGGAGGGTGAGGATCAGGAGTGACGACAAGTTGTGGCTTGGGCTTGTTTTTGGAACCAGGAGGACGACCCCTAGGTCTACGGCTGACTTCAATGCTAGCTCCATCGCTTCCTCCGCCGCCAGTGCCACGGGTAGGGCGTTTGGGAGTGGGGGTGTCATCGGAATCATGACTGAGTTGAAAGTGATGAGAAAAAGGGTGGTGAAGCTTTGAAAACATATTATTATTGGGGTTTTCACCTTCATTTTGGGGTTCTACAAATTCACCTTTCATTTTTTTAAATTAAATGGCTCCAAATTGTTTTTTTTCCCTCTCTGGTTAAAATAATAAATTTCTTTGGAGATGAATGGCAATTGGTGAAGAAAGAAACAATGGGAGAGCATAAGAATGAGAAGAAATAAAGAGAATAGTGGTATAGCTTAGAATAATAGGGGCCTGGGGGAACTTTTAAACCAAGTAAAACACTTTGTAAAGTAGGGCCAAACATGAAATTTGGACAAAGTGATAAAGGAAGGGATATTAGTAGACTTTGTTTAAAGGTCTTCATGTTCGGTTGGCAACTTGTTTTTCAGATGATAAACTTTTGGACTGGATTAAACCGGTCAGTAAAATAAAATATTGAATAAATACTCAATAAAGTATGCATTTGGCTACCATTCAAGAAGTTTGAAAATTCAATCTAAAATTCTTTCTTCTTTAAGCTACACCTAACATATTAAAATTTAATAAATTTACATTTTAATCACACAAAATTTAAAAATTATCAAATAATTATTGATTGTTAATTTTTTTATTTATTTAAGTCATTAAACTGTCAATCGAAAATTTTTATTCTTTTTTTTATAATTTAATCTTTTTTCATGAAATAACTTTGAATGTCACAAATTTATAAATCAAAATTCAATCATTTTCAATCTTTGACATTGACCGTCAAATAGATTTAAATTAAAATATATTCTTTTACTTATCGGTCAATATTGATTTATCGTACTAATCATTAAATCGTCACTTAAAACTTATTAATGAGACTTTTTTAAAAAATAATAATAATTCAATGACTGATATAAAAATTTTCGAGTAGTTTAATAATTTAAATAAAAACTTTTAAATATTTTACTTTTTAAAATTGAGTCACCAAAACATGAATTTTTTTTACTTTCGAATTTCTACTAATTTCTACGAGTTTAACCTGAATTTCACCCCTTTGAACAGTTTTCAGAATTAAGGTCCATGCCATCTAGATTGAATAAGCCTTTGATTCAATTCAATCCCTCAGCATGATCAACCTAATTTTACAACATCGGGACCTCCACTTCAGGTCTCTTATAAAATGTTCCAAATCTCAGCTCATTTTGACGAAAATGTGGTTTTGTTTTAGACTTGAAAACTTAATTAAAATATGAAATAAAAACACCATGAGCACTATATAGATACAAAAAATATGTTTATAGATACCAGAGATTACTGTGTAAATACGTATGAACAAAAACCGATTGTCATGTGCTTAAATTAAGCTATTAAAGTGGCCAGGAGTATCCAAGGATGATCTCTTTCTTTCATACTTTCCAGAGCACGTATGTAATAATGTGGAACTTGGTCACAGTAAAATCAAGGACTATAATATAATGATTAAAACATGATATAAATATCTATACTCTTTATAAATTTAAAATTTAATTTCTCTACTTTTTAATTTTAAAATTTTAGGCCTAATAGTTAACGTTAATAAAATTATTTTGTTAAAATTAATTCATTACAATGTCAACATTATTACCAAGTGAGCCATTTTATTTCAAAATATCATAATAATAAATTTAATAAAAAATTAACAATGTTAACAATTAAACTTGAATTTTAAAATCTAAAAATAAAAAACTAAATTTCTCAAATAAAAATAAAAAATCTAAATTCTAAATTTGTGAAAAATATAAGCAGCTATAGCATATTTTAACCTAATATAATAATATTTTGGATTTTTATGCACTCAAAGTCAGAAATTTTGATAATTATTTGTTATTATTTTGGTTAACCAATAAGATATGTGAAATGTAAATTAACATTAGGCGGCCCCCCAAGCAAATCCCGCCTAATGCGATACCTTCAACATAAAATTATTATTATGATTTAACAGGTGCCTAATGATGACAAATTAAGAAAAATCTCGACGGGGGAAAAAGGTCATGGTGGCTGTAAAGCATTTTTATTTTTGTCTAAGCTCTGAGGAAGAAAAGGGTAATGGCCTAAAAAAAATAGATAGCCCACAGATAAGGATAACGATTGTCGGTAAATAGGCACAACTATTCAGACAATACTATTGCTGCAAATCATAAAGGGATGTGCAGTAAAGAAGCCTGAATTTTTACAGCTTCGGCAAGGTAGGAGACACTGAATACCTTGAGCTCTATATAAATATATATTAAATTACCATATAGATTTCTACATTATAAGATTTTATCAAATTAATTTATCTATTATTAAATGTATCAATTTAATCTCTATACTATAAAAAAATAGAATAAGTCTAAAGTGTACTGTTGTATGAAAAATATTTTTAAAATTATTTTTAAACTGCAATTCAATTCTAAAATATTTACAAAATCATAAAAACTTTAAAAATATTAACTTTGATAAATAGTAAATTATATACCTTTAAACAGTAAATGTTAACTCTATTCTAATTTGACCTTATTTAATTCTTTTTAATATAATACAGAGACTAAATTGATCCCTTTAATAATAGATGGACCAATTTGACCAATATGACCAATTTGATACAGGGATATAGGGATCTCCTAGATACTTTCATCTACATATATCTCATATGGACTGCATAGCTTGTACATCGGAATAAAAAGATCGTTTAGGCCACAACAGCTCTAATCTTACAGGATACATACGATTTCCAAAAGAACAGCTCTAAATCGTAGGAGGTGATATCTAATTCTGACAAATATTAAACTGTACCAAATTGTCAATCCAAACACCCGTAATATACAAAATAGAGAAATTCAACAGACGAAGCAACTTGAATATACGGGATAGTTCAACAAAATGTATAATCTGGTGATGAAAAATAGTGTATAATCCAGGAGATAACAAATATGAACCTTTTTTTTTAGGGGGGAAGGGGGATTTCACCTTATTATATTCGAGCAACATATGAATTGGCCTGAGTAACATATCTCACCCATCGATATGGATTATAGGAACTAGATTTCTTTGCTATCTGCAAGTATTTCACCTACACCAGAAGAGCAATTATTAGCATTAGGTAATTGGAGTAACTTAAGAGACAGAATTAGGATTTAGAAACAATGCTGAGTCTTGAACCCTCCTCCACTGTGCTATCAAACGGCTCGTGAGTTAGCTTTTACTATGAACAACGGCCCTTATGTTGCCCTTATATTGTTTATTCGAAATGATCTTATCAAAGCATTTAAGATGGCAAGAAAAAGGACCTCATAGGTGATAGCTTTTCAGCAGAGTTATGATCCCTGATCTAAATGGCCAAATTAATGAATATCCATCATGGCGCTGATCAGATTTAAAGGGGTGGAAAATATTTCTATAACATAATATAAAATGAAATAACATTTGGGAATTCCTAATTAGAGCCATCCAAGACTACATCATAGATATGATTAAAATTTTGGTTTTGATCGGCTGGAATATATTAGTCTCAATCTCAAGACAATTAGCGCCAGACAGTATTTTTACCTGAAGCCTTGAAACATTATACATCGGTATTGTGAAAGTCATGCTAACTGGTCCAGTTTCCTTTGTGATGTTTGCTGAATTAAACCATAATTCTTTCATCGATGAGATATAAATATAGAACATTCACAAAAGAACTTGTCACATTGACTTTAGAAAACTTATTCTTTCCAAAAATTAAATAATGGACAACGCATACCATGCAAATCCTGAGAAAAAGTCAGCTTCGCACGCAGTGTATGTTCAACTCCACCAACAAACTGTCAAGATTAGAAAATGATGATTATATGAAAAGGGAAAATACATTTGATGGTGGAAACCATCTCTAAATTTTTTTCACCTTTTCTAAATCCCATTCAAGTTTCTTGTTTGCTCCTTTGAAATCTGTTCTTTGCCCAGTAACTCCAGGTTCCAACTCAAAACTAGCTCTATAAACACCAAGCACAAAAGATGTAATCCACAGATATATTTATATTTTTATCCCACCACAAAAGATAAAGCCAAGGGAAAAGAAAATACCTGGTAGTATATTTAGGAAGTGGCATCTCTAAAACAACTGTGTTTGCAGTAATGTTTGAGGGGAACTCTGCTCGTACTTTAAGAATCACTTCACCCTAAAATGTCAATAGAAAAGCATAAATAATTGAATCAGGAATAATGCCCTATATTTCAAATCTATTATAGAACTAAATAGATTATGTATGGAAGAAATAGGTTCTTTTATCTTATTATTATTAGGGAAATATTGCATGATTATGAAATAGGGCAAAAAGCATATGATAGAACCATTAAGACATATGGAGGTCAAACAAGACAAGCTCACCTTAAGGTGTCCTGCTTCTTCAATTAAGCAATTAATATGAAAAGGAGGCTTGAATTCCTGTGTCATTCGGTAGTTCATGACAGGAAATTCACCGTCCGGTGGTACCTAAAAGACAATAGTAGATAAACCAAAATGATGCAAACATATTTAATGTCTCTTCAATCACTCCACGATTTTCCGGCAGCTATAATCTAGATTTCACTCACCAGAGCCAGAGTCCTATCCATATCGAAACTATCAAGGCGCACTGATTCATGAAAATTACAATCATCAAGGATCACAGCCCCAGAACCATATGAACTCCTATAATCTGTCACAACAAGCAGACACAGTAGAATGACAAATCATTGATTGAAATAGTGGGTGAAAGGTAAGTACACGAAGTAGGATAACCGTATTGCGAAGAACAGTCAGACTCATATCAAAGATAATAATTGCAGCATTTAAAGTTGAGAATCATGCTGGTATAAACTAATACTCCTTAAAGTTGAAGCAAGTCAATAACCCTAAAAAATTGACTTCATCAATAAAAAATAAATAAATAATTAGAAGCAACTCTATTGAACACAAATCTCAAAATAATGCATGGTCAATAGGAACAAGAGAGGGCAATACCATTGGCCGATTCCCCTCCTCTTCCAATACTCAAGTCTTCATTAAGTGCTAATCGGATTTCTGGATTTCCTGTCAGATAACTTTTCATTTGAATAGTGCCATCAATCTCAGAAGTCAGTATATATCCCTGTTTAAAACATCACTCAATTGGTTAATAAGACAATCATGCAGTGCATTGGAGCATCTATACATGTATTGTGGAGTGATTTTTTGTTTAAAAATAACAATTACCTGCAATAAGCAACTGGAGAGAGTAAATAAGCATTGAAAATAATGGGGGAGTGAAAGAACATTTATTAGCTGCTTTTAGCTTCATTTGGTTCAAAAAGGAAGAGAATGAGGCAAAAGCTTTTTCTCTCAAAACCGCTAATATTTAAAATAATTCACAAAAAACTTAACAAAAGCCAGTTGGTGTGACACCATCACACCAACCCCACTATAGACTTCATGCATCAGTATTAGATTATAAAATTTCCAATAACTAAAAATTTAAACACTACAAAATATTGAATCTGATAAAAAAGACAGTTACTCACACTAGAGCTAAATGTAACACTGATTTTCTCAATTATATCCACAAAAATTTCCTCTCTCTTCCGACCTCCGGGCTCATTAGCTACAACAGATTTTGTAATTGATGTGCCAGGCATCCTTTTAGTTCCTTGCTGCAAGCATCCAAATTTGATAAATTAACTTCACAAGTGCATGTTGATAAACTTATGGAGTACTATTACAAGGGTTGATAATCAAGTAGTCTCATCATACCATAAAGATGGCAGCAGGGCGAAGAGGTTGCAAACGCGCAGCATCAACCATAATTGGCTCATTAAATATGTAGGACTTCAAAACTTCAGTAGATGTTGTTTGCATATAACCAAAGTCCTAGATGGAAAAGAAAAGACATAGAAACAGTAGCAGAATCTGTTTAAATCTTTTCAGAAGAACAATGCACAACTAACAGTACACTTCAGCAGAGTAATAAAACATATACAACAGAGAAAAATTTTTTTCTAATGTACACAGAGATTCTAAAATGCAGTATATTATAATTCATATGGAATTCTAGATGCTAAGCCATGATGCGCTAATCTTTTGGTAGTTGGTTAACAGCAGTGAGCCTTTTTATAATAAATAGAGAGAATATAACACTAAAAGGTTTAGAATGAAAAAGAACTTACAATGACTTCATCCAGCAACTCATATACAAGTACAAAGTTTTTCCTAAGTGAATCTTCACTTAAAACCCCTAAATAATCCTTAATAACACGAGCAATCCTTTGCAGAAGTTCCAGGACAAGAGACGGGGACACATTAACTCTTGTGGTTGCAACAAACAGCAGCCCAACAACCTTCACATGGAAGTAGTTCACACCATCCACATTCTATCAATCGAAACAGTTATACAAAGTTATTAGGGCATTGCATCAGCTCAGGTACTGCAATAATCAAGTAAAATATGCATTGGAATACAACAGCTTTTGATAACAAAAATAGGAGAAGAATGAATCAGACTAAAACCGGAACCTATCATATGTTGATTACTCTAATTAATGCATATCATTTGTTCAGCCAGTATAAAAGTATACTGCCTGTCATTACATTCTTTAGTAAGGTAATACCTACAAAGACAGGGGGCGCCTCCTCTTGACCATCCTCTTTCCAAAACTTAACTTTACGAAAGAATATCTCTGCACTACCCTTTGCTACTTCACCGCGATCTGTGGTAACAATTACTAATCTCTTGAGTCTTGCTTTATACAAATCTTTCCATTAAAAATAATCAAATCATAACTGGAAACCAATCTTATAAATAATAATCTATACATATCTTGCAGTTACGTACATGCTTAAGTGCCAATCATGAAAATTCAAAATAAATGCCGTGATATTTCTATAGGCATCATTCATTTCATTATTCAGAAATTCTTACATGACAGGCCAATTATTCCTATTGATTTTTACATAAAAGTTAACATGCAAAATCAATTCAAGCCTTGAATCGCTCTTTTTTAACATGCAAAATCAATTCAAGCCTTGAATCGCTCTTTTTCAGTAAAAAAGCATTGAAGGCTAATCTAAAAGTATCTGACACTGAAGCTAGGAGAAAAAAAAAACTAAAAGAAAGGCAAAACCGAGAGATAAATTAACATAAATTATATTTCAAGATACAGCCTAGAAAACTGAGAAAGGATCGAAATGAAATCATCCAGATCTATAAACTCAATTATCGCACAGATTAAATTAAAAGTAAAGGATGCAATTACAATTCCTAAATCGCTAAAATTTCAATGTAAAAAAAAAAAAAAGAACATAGAAAAGCGAAAGAGAAAAGTGAAGTTGAGATCCATAGAGAAATTAAGAAGATGAGAGTAGTAAAGGAAACTGACAATCGCGAAACACTATGTTATCGCCTCGCTGAGAAAGCACGAAGAACTGTGAGATCATGATTGAAGCTTCTTTTTGAATCGTCTCCTCTGTTTTATTCTCTCTGCAAATTCAGCTCCGACGTCTATTTTTATTTTGTCTTCATTTAAAGTTTTCGCTTGTCTTCTTCTGAATATTTTTCACCAATTATTTTCTTTTTACATCCACGTGTGTTTAAATACCAACACGTTTAAGTTGTTGATTCAATAGCCGATGAAACTTTGACACTTGAAAGTGTAGGTTCGATATTTTGCGATTGTAATATGAAAAAGTTTTCAACCCAATCTCATTAATTTCATCCTGATTTTTATTTGAATTTAATTCTTTTTAAAATGAAAATTATTATAACTTAAAAGATAAAATTACTGATATTGCATTAAATTATTAAAAGAATACAGTTAACGTAATCCTACTATTTTATACAATTATTTTCCTTGTAATATACTTTGAATGAGTTTTATTTAGCTCAATTAGGTCCTTGTACAATATACAAGATCGGTTTCATGTAAAATATTTAAATTAATTTTTAAGTTTAAATCCTTCGATCTGAAAAATAGATTTATCTTTTGTTAAAACTCTTTCTAATTTAAGAAAGATAAATTTGAAACTGACTCGATTTAATTTTTAGATTAACTTTTATTTAAAATAACTTTTAAAAAACATAATATACTAAATGCAGCAAAAACATTAAATTAAAACATTAAAAATATTTATATTAAAAGACACTAAAAGACACTATCATAAATACAATAAATGATTTACAATATTAAAAACACAAATAAATATTTTATTGTATTAAATATAATTTTAAAATTTTTAAAATTTTTATATTTTGGGTTTAGTTAATTATTAAGTTTTTTTTTAAATTTTGAATAATAAATTTAATTGGTATTGAATTAGTGATTTAATATAAACATATATAAATATTATTTAACATATATAATTAATATAATATTTTTATTACATAATATATTCAAGCTTGGACCAAAAACATCTTACCCAAAACCCAACCCATATAACTTAAATTTTACTCAAATTCATTTTTCAATACTCATATTTTGTCTAAATCTTTCTATTTTTTGGCTGACCTGAACAAATAACCCAACCCATGAGCAGGTCTAGTACATTATAATTAGTTGCCCACATATTTATATTGTGTTTGCAATAAATTTTCAAAAAGAAAATATTTTTTTAACATAAAAAAAAAATTGTTGATTCAAAAAATATATATTTCCAGCATAAGCAAGTTACCTTCGTGCCAATGAGGTCTAAAAATTAAGTTTAGAGATCCATAAACTTTGTATGAAAATGTATAAGGCCTAATTTGCTATTTTTTAATGCAATCTAACTTTGATACTTTTACAGAATATAATTCGCTTTAATATCATGTCCTAACGCATTAAACATCTCACCCGCTGGTTATGCTGAAGGCAAAGTACTCTTGAAATCAATTCATTGCCTAAAATCTACAGCAACAAGATGAGTAAGATATGGAGTGGAAAATCTCCTTCATTTTTACCCGTTATCGGATTTCTTCAAAACTCGAGCTTCCGGTTCAAATATAGTATCCATATGCCTGCAGTAGTGTTAGAAAGTATCAGCAAGAACTTGCAAAAAAACAAGTTAAAATAGAAACTGCATCACTCAGTATGTCACAGCCTGCAACATGAAATTGTAATAAAACATTTCTATGGCTATATTTGCAAGTAGCATTACTAATTTTGATTTCTTCATTGGGGCTACCATAGAAAATAAATTGGCCATCCTCGGCTAGTCCGTAATTATCGACCATCATCTGCTACTTTTCATTTGGGGTAGTAAAAATGTGAATAAAGAGATTATATATAGCTATACCAAATGTCATTTGGGGTTTCTCACTTAGTTTTGGTCTTTTTTTCCCATGCTCCTTGCTCGGAGATCGGCACCAACCTTACAGGTTTGACCTATATGAAAATGCTTCTACAGAGTACAAGGATTTAACTTAATTTAGAAGTGCATAATCACCAAGTGAGGCAAACATACCTGATCGAATCAGAATAGAAAGACTCGGTAACCCGGGATCAAACTCTCCTTGCTATGTCGAGCCATTAAAAGTGCTTTGGCAAAACAAGCCCAAAACACAAATAGCACTGCAATTTGATCTCTCTCTGGACTCCTTGGCTATTCAAATACTGCTATTGCTATCATTATTAATATTCATATGAAGTCTAACAATACAAGTTATAAGGAATGAAGGAAACATAACAAACAACAGGTAGAGCGGCTGATAACGACAACTATGGTAATGTTCTGAAATATCTCCTAGTTCAAAAAGTACCAACATCAGTGGTACTCTAACCATGCTACAAGACATTGACAAGATAATGCAGCGGTTCAACTGAACGACAACAACAGAGATTGCTCGAAATCAGTAACTAAAGAACTTGCTAACATGTTATTGCTGCATATCATAATGTTACATAATCACCTATGTGCTAGTTAGTACATTAAAACAATCTA
This sequence comes from Gossypium arboreum, assembly GCF_025698485.1. Lineage (NCBI taxonomy): Eukaryota > Viridiplantae > Streptophyta > Magnoliopsida > Malvales > Malvaceae > Gossypium > Gossypium arboreum. The sequence goes on from NC_069075.1 coordinate 139,402,091, forward strand.
CAAACAACAACAATTAAAAACCACAGAAATACCTACAATTTCCACCCAACATAGCAAAGTTTCATCTTCAGCTATTACCCTTTGTTCTCCCTTCATAAAACACTCCAGCAATCCGGTCAGGTTTCTTTCAAGGCAAATATTTAAAGAAAAAAAAAACTACATTGCATTGCTAATCGAAACCTCAAAGGGGATTCTTCCTCGGTCTCCCTCTCTTCCTTGGGGTGGAATTGTTTCCACCAGAAACAGCCGCCGGAGTGTTCCTTTCAACCACCTTTTTCACGGTTGTCTTAGGAACAGCTGCTGCTGGTGCTGGTAGAACAGCTGCTTGCAGTGGTGGTTGCGACGGAGCTGGCACATTGCCTCCATTTCTTTCGTTCTCTTGCTGGACTCCAGGCATGGTAGATGGCATCCAACTAGGAAACCCGGTCGGTGGTTTTGCTCCATCTTCTTGATTACCGGACATAAACCCTAACGGAAAAAAACCCCAGCAACAATAATACGCTTCTTTCCCGGGGACCAACGGCGGAAGTGTCGGAATCGAAACCGCGTGAAAAGATCTCCGGCAATTCTGACACTTTAAACAACAACCTTCGTAGAACTTCGGATACTCGAACAACCTATAACAGTACGGACAAGTTGTCCAAAATGTTGACGATCTAGGCCTTTGGTTTTCATTTTGGGTTGTGGAATTCGGCGACCGGTGTTGAACACCGTCCTGATTTTTCCCTCTTCTAGTGACCGGTAATTTCCCGGACTGATTCGAACGATCGCCGGCGTTGCCGAAATCAATCCTGGTGAAAAAGCTTAATTCTTTGTCGAATTGAGATTTTTTTGAGCTGTTCGATAAAACGGACCATGCATCGGCTACAAACTTAAACGCATGATCGGCAAAAGGGTACTTGTTTTTGTCGGGGTGAAGAAGGAGAGCTAAGCGACGATACTGTTTCTTGATGAGATCGTTGTCTTCGGATCGGCGATCAACTTGCAAGATGGAGTACCAATCGTGTTGGCCGTTTATTTTTTTTTCGGCGGCGAGGAGGACATCGGCGACGGCTAGGACCTGATCCGACCCGTCTAATAAGGGCTCGGTTTCTTGAGCTAAGATTGCGAACTCCCTTGAGCCGTTGAAATCACGATTTTGGAGAAGCTTCTCGGCAATCCCTAGAAGCCGTAGGGCTTCAGCTCTACTGCCATTTTCCTCCATTTTCTTAAGGGTCTGTTTTGGAAAATAAGAAAAAACAAAACGATTGGGATTTTCGATTTGTTGAGCTTTTATTTTGACTGTTTATGTTGGAAATTTTTAAGACCATATGGACGAAACTAGTGTTTGTTTTTTAATTAAATTACATATAGTTTTAAGTTTATTGGAGAGGTAATTTGGACCTTTTTGGTCTTTTCATCATGAATAGTAAAGTTTTAGTGTAATAAAAAAAACAACTTTCCTTTACAGTGGAAATGACTGTTCAGTAGACAGTCAAGATCTGGCACACATATTCAATGTTTCAAATCAAAATTTACCATTTCAGGAAAAAATAAACTAAAATCCCTATTTTGAAAAAATATCCTTTATAAAAATATTTTAATTATTATTAATTTAATTTATAAATAATATTATATTTTAATATAATCATATATTAAAAATAATGTATTATATCCTTTATAAAAAGATTTTAATAATTATTAAATTAAATTATAAATAGTAATATATTTTAAATCACGGTCAAATTGATAATCAAAATATATTTAGACTTAAAGTAATATATTTATAAAAATATATTTTTATATTTAAAATAAATTATACTATTTGAGGGTAATTAATTTTTATTTATTAAAAATTAATAAAAATTTGCATGTGATGGGATTTGAGCCCGTTTTATTTATATCAATAAAACATTAATTTTACTATTGAATCAAAACTTTGTTTTAATATTGTATTTACATTTTAACTGTGTTATGCATACTTTATTACTTTCATCAATTATATATATTGATAATATTATTTATTAAGTTGGTGTCACAAGTAAAAGTGTTCATGAGTTCGGTTAAGTGAGTCAAATACTTGCCCAAGCTCAATCGAAAATATGGATTTAAAATTTTGCCTAAGCCCACCATATTTGTGAATTGTTAACCTAAGGCCATTTTATTTAAAAATATTTATTTATTAAAATTTTATTTACAATCATCTTAACATTTTTAATGTTTACATTATAGTTGTTTATGTGTTATAAATTACATAATATATAAATATAACATAATATAAAACATTACAAACTAAAAAAAGTTATGCATCGAATGTTCAAGTACAAGCTCAACTCATATTTTAAACAGGCTTAATTTTTTTTACTCAAGTCCATTTTCCGAGTCTAATGTATTTGCTTATACCCTCCCAAATTTCGGGCAAGCTTTTGGGCTTGAGCAAATAACCAACCCATGAACAAATCTCATTATAAGTTAACTCGACATTAACTCAAGATTGATGGCAATCACATAGTAAACAATTGTAATGCATGTAGTATTCTCAATAAGATGTATTTATGTGTATAAATTTTATTTTACTCACAATTTTTTTCATTTTAATATCGTACATATTTCATATGTTATTAATTAGTTTCAAACCTTACATTTCATTATTTATTAAATACATAGTTTCTACACACGTACATATGTGATCAAATTTCTAATATTGATGATATATTTTATAATTAATTTAAATACAATAAAAATTTATTACTATATAAATGTAGATGAATTAGATGGGTTGGGTCCAATTTTATAAAATATTTATTCAAAACACCGAATCTTTAATATGTTTATTCTTTAATGGTGAGTTTAGATGGGCGGTGTGTTTATCTACGGTTAGTGTAAAAACAACGGTAGTGATAAGATTAGACACTATAGCGATAATATAGCATGAGACAAAAAATAAACTAAATGCACTACACCGTCCATCCAAATAATGACTAAAATAAAAACACAATTCATCCATTTAAAAAATTTTAACGAATATATTTATTTTGAAGATTAAAATATTATACAATTATATGATATAATTACATTATTTGAATAATACCCTGCAAAATAAAAACTCAAATTTGAAATTTTTATTTGATTTTATTTTCAATAACTATTTTGTCATTGGAAAATTTTCAATTAATAAAAATATGTGTTTTAGAAAATATTAATTGAAACGTATAAATCATGCACTTAATTTAATCACTAAATATAATATGAAATCAACTTATTTAAAATTAAAATAATTTATATATGAAATTTTCTTCAAAATCAATTGATATATGAAATTAAATTATTTTTTATAATATATTTTCTATTATGAGTATTCTAAACAACGTAGTTAGTATCATCTTGGTAGCAGTTCATATTGGTTGCATTGACTTATATCAATTAATATTAATTATTAACAAGATTTAGATATTTTAAATTATATTTAATTTTTTCAGTTATTAATTTTTCTTAATTACATTTAAAATAATTTATAATCTTTAAATTAATTTATTAAACTCAATTAATAATTTTATTTGTATTTTCCAAATAAACATATATAATTAAGATATATTTACATTTTATATAATATTATTTATTAAAAATATTGAAATAAAATTATAATTATATACATGAAGAATTCATATATATTTTATATGCTCAAAATCCTACTTAAGAAACACTGAAACATATCTATATCAATACGTATCAATATCAAATAAAAACAGTATATTTATTGGTACGATATTCACCACTTCGATTTGAACATTGATTTTACTATAATTATAAATAAATTAAAATGTAAATTTTTCCAAATAATTTTCTTTCTTTCTAGGTAGAAATTGGTATTGAGCCTTTACCCAATAATAATTCTGGTCGTTGTCTTTCTATAATGTTATTAGTATATTTAAATCAATATTATTAATTTATTTTTTATATGTTTTATATTTATTTTATCAAAAAATAAAAACATATAAATTTAATTGAATTAATTGAAATATTTCAGTTTGGTTGATTTTTTTGAAATATTTTCGGTTCGGTTAATGTTTAAAGGATTAAAAAGTTCGGTTAATTTAGTTAATACTAGTTCGGTTCGGTTAACCATTTAAACACCTCTCTCTAAAATAATAGCAAAATTAACAATAAAAGAAGAGTTATACAATATCTAAATAATAACAACAAAATAGTGGGAAAATAGCAACAAAATAGTAGAAATTAGGAGCAAAACAATAGTTTTTTTTTTTTGCAAATTCTGGTCGAGCTGAACTCAAGCAGAAAAACTTTACTTGAGACTCAACTTGTTTTCCAAACAGATCTTATTTTTTTACCCTAACCTATTTTTTAGATCTATATTTTTATTCAAATCTTTTTACTTTTCGAACAGACCTTCGGACTAGATCTAAATTTAATATATTCATAGGATTTTGTTCCATTGTTGTGGTAATTATTTTGAGCAACATAGAGAAGAATTTTTTAACCTACAAAATGGGTAACATATTTGGATTATACAAAGGAAGATTTACCTTGGAAATTGAAAGAATGTAATAATTTATGGACTAAGCGTGCATTAATTTGCAGCTGACAAGTGGCCATCTACTTTATATTTATTTGGTTTACCCAAGTGCAGGATAGATGAGCTCAAAAGAATGGAATAGTTTATTTTCATGCTTATAAGGAGCACCACAGTGCTTTGCGCATTTACATTGAATCTCAATACTTATACTATTTTCAAGGGCTCCAATACCGCAGCACCAGAAAAGAAAGAAAGATATTATTGGAAATATAACAGCACCAGAAAAGAAAGAAAGATATTATTGGAAATATAATGGTTAGTTGTATAAGAGGTTGTCGGTGATGTTTTGAAGTGGTTTGTCGGTCATTATCGTCCTCTTTGTTGTTTTATCTTCTGATTGCCTGGAACGGGGTGGCTGAGTGGTTTAGTAACCGCTAGTTCGGTTGGTATCTAGTACAGTCTCTTTTGGCTCAACGGTGCTCCTTGGGCTCTGTTGCTCACCTGCCACCATCTCACTGTTGGAAGTCTCATGATGCCAAAGGCTACGTCAAGGGTAGGGGTTGGTTGATGGGTGACTTTCTGCCTTTTTTATATTTTAGCTTTTATGTTGCCTTTCGGTTTCGTTGTTCTAAATTTGTCTATCATGGTTGGTGCAATCGGTCGGGAGAGTGCAAGATTTAGAATGAGAATCACAATGCGGCCATAGGATCCTATGGGTCGTGCAAACCACATATCTACCTTGATTCTCTCCTCACTCATGTTTTTGACAACATCGACATTTACTCTTGTTCTATTTATTGATATATTGTGTATAAGTGTTAATTCATATAAAATATCATATTTTTATATACAAAAGTTTGTTATTAAAAATAATAATTTAACTATAAATTGAATGCATTTAATTATTAATTTTGTTAAACTATTTTATACAAATAAACAGCATATAATAATCATTGAAAACTTGAGTAATAAAAGCACCAACATTAACAAGAATTTACATAATCTGAAAATTTTATTCGTAAACAAATTATTAAACAAGTAATCTTACAAACTATAGGTTGCAAGTTGATAATTCATAACTTGTAGATGCATCCACCGAAATTAAAACATCCACTTGTTGGAGTGAACTTATATTTCTTTCAGAAAAGCTAGAGATTCAATCTCAATTTTTGTTAGTGAGATCATAATAATTCATATTCTTTGAGGACAAGCAACACTTAAAAAATATTAAAAATAAAGAATCTTCGAGTTCTTTAATAAAGTTTCATGTAAATTTTCATTTTGTCATGTCATTATTGATCGAGATAGTCTAACCAATCATGCCAATTAATTAGTATATTTGGAATAGTAAACTTCATGTTTAGTATACATGTCTTTAATTATACTAATGTAAACTTCTAGTTTACCATTGCATATGATTTAATCATACTAATATATGCATAGTACAAACTAGAGTAAAAGACGATAGTTCTCTAATACAAAATTCATACCCATTATAATAGATTTAATATATAGAAATTAATTGTTTCATCATCCACAATCCCAAAATGATATCCATTATAATAGATTTTTATAAATATTTTGATTTTTTTTTAGTTGAGAGAGAGACCAATTTGTTCATTTTCAAAATTGACGTGAACTAAATGAGTATTTACACCAATCTATTATCTGAACTTAATTCTAATAATTCGATTCGATTAACTCAATTTTTTTTTTAAATTTTCGAAATGAATCTAGCTTTGTTCATCCGAACCAAATACGCTATAAATTAGCTAGGGAATGGACCATGAGCCAAGCCCACGAGTGTGAGGATTATTAAATTGCTTGACTTTCAAACCTAAACTTAGGTAGGCTCAATTGGGCCTTTCTGTAACATTTTATAAAGTTGGACCTCTCTCATCAACTTTTTTTTTTTCATTTTGGGTTTATGAATCAATATGGACTGTTGCCTCAATATTTTCGTTTGCCAATGGAAAATAATAAAAAATTAAAAGACCATAAAAGAAAATATTGTTCAAAATGAATAAATATAGAGATTAATTGTATAATTTAATCTAAATTTTTTGTTTGAAATAATGATTTAACGTGCCACGTCAGCTTACCATTACATCATTAAAGGCAATTAACGCTCAGTGATTAAAATGTTACAACATGTTAACGTAAGTGACTAAAATATAACTTGAGAAAAACAAAAATTATTATTTTTATAGTTTACCCAAAGTTTTAAAAAAATCAAAAACAAAAGCCTAGTGAACAATTTATGAATTATTGTATTTTTTATTTAATTATTGTTGAACCGATTGTTGAATTGAGAAATGATAGTTTTATCAATTCTACTAGTAAATCGACTTTTATAATATTAATTGAGGTTGATATGTATGTTACCATATGTTTTAAATATAATCAAATAATTAATAATAATGATAAAAGAATCAACTACCTCTTAAATTTATTTGTAGAGTATTTGCAAACAACAAACAAAATAATTATTCTTATAATAATATTTAAATATTTGATAACTAAATTTAAATTTTATCTTCAAAACTTGGGATTTGTTAGTTGGTTTAGTTTTAAGTTAGGTGAATCAGGATGAATTTAATTCGAGTTATTTGGGTTTGAAGCTGGAGCTTTTTAAATTTAATTATCACGTATTCAAGTAATTTTGTAATATGGTTACTTCAAGTTTAGATTATTTTGGGCTAATTGTTTAGTTCATTTAAGTGTGATTTGTTTAGTATGTAAATTATTTTGGGTTTTATTAATTTGGATTTTAGTTTCTTTGGGTTCAAGTGGTTGACTCTTGGTAGTCAAATTAAATTGAGTCAAATTTTTGCTCAAATTAATTGAGTCATAATTAATAGGTTTACCGTCCTAGGTGTAACCTATATATTAGTCTGATGGTTAGGACCCCAAGTGTGACATGGGTTTAAGTCACGTTAGTCACGTTGCTGTTAGGATTTTGCCTTACTCTAATAATTCACCATATATATATATATATATATAAATGTGTAGAGTTTTTTTTTTTTTTTTTGCAAACTTACTCAATCGAAAAAATATCTTTTTTTTAATCAAAACTTGGGTCAATTTCAATTTTTACAAAATGAAAGTCAATTATTTTAATTTTAAAATTTTCTAAACCAAACTAGTCAGTTATCTACCCCTATTTTCTCCCTCTTCTTTGTTGACTTGGTGGTAGCAAAGTTGATTACTAGGGGTTTTAAGGATTAGGTTTGATTGGGTTCTCCCTCTTCTTCGTAGACTTTGTGGTAGCGAAATTGATTACTAGGGGTTTTAGGGATTGAGTTTGATTGGATTTTTGTTATTGAGTTTCATGTGAACTTTTACACGCATTTCATATAGTTGTAATTTTTTTTAATAATATCTCACACATTGAAATAAAATAAAAAAAATATGTTCAACATTTTTAAATACCGAACTGTCAAATATTTTAGTTAAAGAATCAGATTGATAGTTGTAACTTTGATCAAGTCACCTATTCGTTAATCTAATCAATTCAATTGATTTCTTTTGTTTAATAAAATAAATTATTATAAAATTTATAAATATAAAAAATTAGTTGAATTAAATTTTTTCCTTATTCGATTGATTTATAGCGATTCCTAAATCCACATTTATTCGTTTAAAATGTGCATTCCAATAGATAATATGGAAAAGGTCTAAAAATTACTGGTCCCTAAGAAAAGGGTGCCCCACGAAAGAATGCCAATATTGAAAAACAAGGATACAACGAGGATGCCCAGTATTGAGCTGTCTTCCATCACTTTCCAACTGTTTCAGTAGTTATAAATGCCAACAAAACCTGCAACCTTAGCCAATAACCAGGCCCCTCCTCTACCGCTCCATTATTAAAGTAGGTTTTCAATGCCCAAAAAAAATCTCTGAAAGTGCAGGTGGCTGCTGGGGGCACTCAGTGGGGGCTTTTTGTTTATTGACGTGTGGCTATGGTTTGCATGGGCCAACTCTACTGAGAGCTAATGGGTCTTTTCTCAGTCAGAAAGCCCATTACTAGACTAAAATCATAATTGGTTCCTATACTTTGACAAAGTTGGAGATTTAGTCCTTAAAAAGTTAGAAATCAAGTCCTCCTTCGTTTTCGATTTCAAAATATTATTCTAGTCTCTTTGTAAGTAATTTTACCTCTCCCGTCTCTCTTAATTTTAATATCAAGCAAATTGGTTCATTTCAAAAAATTCAAAGTAATTTAATCTCTACCAATTTTGAAAGTAAGCAACTAATGACAAATAATCATAATGTTAATGTTTTCTGTCGATTTTATTCACATAAGTTTGACCGGTGTAATAGCAAATTTAGCTCTCGTAATTTACACATTCTATCAATTTGGTCATGATTTAACAAACTTAGCTTGCAATGTTTTTGTAAATGTGTAAATGTGGAGGCTAAATTTGTTTCTTTTTTTAAAATAAAAATGGAATTAACAAAATATGTAAATATTGAGGGCTAAATTTGTTATTGTACTAATAAAAATGATGCACAATTGAAGAATAACATTAACTTTGTAATTAATTGTCCGTAGTTACTCACTTTCAAAATTGAATAGTATTATATTGCTCCAATTTTTTGAGAGAGAGTGGAGAGGTCTTTTACCAAGTATTTTCTGTCAAATTTTGTCAATTTGGAATTTTGATTAAACTATCCTTATATGACTTGGTATGTGATTGACAATAAATAAACACGGTAAGTTGACAATATTTAACACAAAAAACCAATGAAGATAACGATCGGGTTAGGATTTTTAAATTGAAGAACTAGAAAGACTTGATTTCTAACTTTTTTAAGTACAAAGATTAAATCTCAAATTTTATTAAAGTATAGGGACTAACAGCAGATTTTAACCATCATAATTCATCAACTCTTTTCCTCCTCTCTCTTGAAAAACTCACAATCCCTACCTTCAGCTTTTTCATAGTAATGCTTTTCTTTTTTGGTTCTACATTTCATAGAAATGATCAATGAGATAGATTTTCTCTATATTTTCTTTTTATGGTGTCAATTTCAAGAATAAAATTGAAATTGTTGGATTAATTATGTAATTTTTATTCTATGATATTTTTCAAATAGGGTAAATTTTGTTGTTAGCCTTTGTATTTTGACAAATTTTGAGATTTAATTTAAGTACTTAAAATGTTAAAAATTATGTCCTTTAACTATTTTGTTTTAAAAATATTAGTCTAATCGTTAAAATAGTAAAAAAATTGTTTTTATCAAAATTTATCAATTTGGCATGTTGATTAAGCTACCCTTATGTGACGTATCATATGATTGATAGGAAATAAATATATTGAGTTAACAAATTTTAACAAAAGCTACATAAGAGTTCCTTGTTCTCCTTCATTGTGTGATCCGTGTGTTTTACGGACGGTGTTGCTAGTTTTTGGCTTTGTTTATGTTTTAATAAACGCCTATAATGGCAGTAGAATGATCGCAAAGTAATGAGAAAAAAATAAAAAAATACAGATTTTACATGGAAAACTCTTATCGAAAAAAAATCACAAGTAGAAAATGAGAATTCATTATGTTAAAAAATACACGATACAAAAGGAGATTGACTACATCAATTTAAGGGTTAAACAACGCTGTTATAATCAATGTCTATTTTTCCATATTGCATGGTTCGTACTGCGGGGGCACAAATCCCCCTATTTTGCCTCTCTCTTTTATGTTTTTAACAAATGAAGAGATTTGGGTCACAAAACTTTAATAGTCTTTGGATGTTCGAGAATTGATCTATTCAACCTTCAAGCTTGTTTTCTTGGGGAGAGATTTTAAAGCTCATTGCCTAGGACTGAAACACAATGATCTCTTGTAATTTCCACTTTGAATGAAGCAAAAAAGATATCATATTAGTTAGGTCATTTTATTATTCCCATTGTAAATGGCACCGTACATATTTAAAACACATAGATCAAATTTGTACTTATCATATGAACAATTTCATTTAGAATGTACAGTTTAACTGTATAGAACATTCGCAAACTATGATTTAGATTATTAATTGGTTTCCAAATTTGAAAATATTTTAATTAAGTCCTCCAAATATCAATATTGTATCAATTAAATCATTTTATCGATCTAAAGTGACAACTCAAATTCAGAATGAAGCATATTTAAACGATACGAATTCAAATATAATATAAATGTAAGAATGTTTAAAAAAATGCATATAATTTGCTAATATATAAAATATAAATAATTAATATTATTTTTAATCATTATGATGAAAAGTGAGAATATATTAAGTATTTTACGTCAAAGGGCATCAAAATTCTTATCCTGAAATTGATTATTATTATTATTATTATTTTTACATAAAAGCGACAATTATCTAAATGTTACATTCGCCCACTTATTTAAACTACCCAAGCCGTACTACAACAAAGCTAAAAAACAACCTCAATTTTTTTATTAGATATTATAATTCGTTAATCACTAAAAGGTCAAATAATTAAAAAATTCACACGTGTCAATTAGATCATGTATTTGTAAAATTGACAACATTCGTGTAATTATTGAAATACTGATAATGGAAAATTAAATAAATTGATTTCGTTATTTATTAAAACTTTCGAATTTATAATTGGTAGAAACAATGGATAATGTAAGAACAAAGATTCATAAAATAAATTTTCATATATATGTGAATGTCTAAAGACAATATGTATATTTAATGAAAACCAAGCTCATTTTAATATTTTTGGGGCCATTGACAAAACAATAAAATAAGATTTTAGGTTCTTTAAAAGTTAGAAAATAATTTTAAGTCCCTTAAGAGTTGGTAAAAGTTTTTGGCCCTTAAAGTTGGCAAAAATTTTTTGACCTTTAAAAGTTAAAAAAAAAATATATATATTTTTGAGCCATTTAATAACTAGAAAATAATATTTTGGACTTCTTTCAACCTTAGGTCCTAGGTGACCACACCTCCAAAGTCCAAACTCTAAGGCTGGGCCTGATGAAAACTCTTTATTTATCTATTAAAATTAATAAAATTTATTTATGACGGGATAATTTTAAATATTTCATTTAATAAATTACAAATATATATACTAAAGCAAGGTTTTGGTCATGTTTAGATGGATATGTTAATATTTTTGCAAGCGGCATAGATTACCATATGAGACACCACATTGGCATTTAAATTGTGTAATAGCTGTAGAACGTCAGGTTTATTATTTTATTGGTTTTACTTTTAATGAGGTATATTTAATTTTTTTGTCTTATATTATAGTATTATTAATATATTTAATTTTATTATTATTATTATTTTAATATTAATAACAAATAAACGTATCGTTCATCTAATTATATGACTGAAATTATTGAGTTACAGCAATATGAAAAATGTGTTTAAAATGAAAAGTGTGATTTCATTAATTCACATTTATAAATATATTAATATAATACAAAGTCAAAATTTGGGGCTGCCATTTTCACAAATAATTTACGCAATTTATTATAAATTAACATTTTTTTATATAATGTCGCATTCAAGTTAATTTTACTATAAATTAGGGACAGTTACATGTCTTTTGACTCTTAAACTATCTGATATATTTTACTATCACATTTAAGGTATTATTCGGTTTTTAATAAAAATAATGTTGGAATACTAAATTAATTATGAAAATGATGTTTTTGTTACAGTAATTTTGAGTGTGATTTGATGCATTGGCCGTATCGTATCAGTAAATTTTTTTAAATGTGATAGAAAAAGTTGAAAAAATAAAAAATATTTTTTGTAATATTGTTTAATACATTGGCGGCATTGATAAATTTTTAAAAATTGAAAATATATATATATATATATATAATGTTTTTCTCTTATATTTAATGTATTAATGTCTTTTCCGTACAACATCCGTAATATTTTTTTCTTCCACAACTGTATTTTTTTTTCAAATAGGTCACTTTTTATATTCACTTTTATTCTTTTTTATCATTTATATTTATTTTAGTTGTCTTATGATGTTTTATTTTATCTTATTTCATTCATTATAAATATTTCTTTTACTCTTACCACCTGTTTTAAATTTTATTGATTTCTTTTATAATCGAGACTTGATCATAGACAAGATCATCGTCTAAGTTTGAAGGTTCATTCAAAAAGTCAGAAGGTTTGGACAAAAATAGATGTTCGAAAAATGGGTTTGAACAAAATAAAAAAAAAGTCCATTTTCTAAATAAACTAGTCCAGCCTCTCATTTCTACCGGCCTGAATCAACCTAAACTTTTTTCTCTGTTGTTTTGTAACTATTTCACTATTATATTCTTCTATTTTATTGTTATCGTTTGAATATTATATAACTATGATTTTATTGTTAATTTTACTACTATTTTAGAGATATTTACTTACTAAGTTGTAACTATTTTAATACTATCTTCAGTATAATCTTTTTAAAGTAATTTTAATTTGTTGGAAAATATTTATGTTAATTTTTAGTATATTTCATGTATTATATTTTATAAATTTATTTTTATATAAAAAATTTTAATATGGGCAGGTCGAGTTTAGCTCGAGTTTAATGTTTTTAATCTGTGCCGGGCTTAAACAACAATTTAGACCAATTGATTCAGTTATTAATACTAAGTAATTTAAAATATTTTAAATGTTATATTAATTAATTAATTTTATTTTTTTGTATTTTATGATTTGGGAAAAATAAAACCATCAACTAAGAAACCAGAATTGATTTTTTTTCCAAGACGATTGCGTAAGGTGTTTTACTCTTACCATATTTTTTTCTATATTGATTATATAGATAATAATGATATTTTAATTATTTAAAATACTTTATTACCATAATATTTTTCCTTTTGTTGAGGGTTCTTTCCTCTAACCCCTTCTCATAAGGCACAGGATGGGACGTATTAGGGGATAACTAAGTGTTAAACACAATGACATGTTACCTTTCTAAGTTTGACATGTAACCTCATAGGTATCTTTGAAGGGGCTTTCTCGCAAGTTGATGAGTTGAGAGGTGATGCTGGAGACTGGTGAACTGGCTAGTCGGTGAATAGGGAGGTGACAAACTACGGATCAACTAGCTAGCAAAGGTGGCAAGCGGGAGCAAAGTGACAAGCTGGCGGAGTGAACGAGCTCGTAGAGTGAGTGAGTTGAAGGTAATTCAATGTGACATACCTAATAAAATTAGATTGGATTCCAGGTCGAATTCTGGGTCACTAGGTGATATGCATAACACCTTTCTTACACTAGATGATATGCATAACACCTTTCTTACATAGTTTATAATTTATTGTGTTCATTACTTCAATTTTACATGGCTAAACATGTTTCCTAAGCACGGTACTGATTTCTTTAAACAATATATTGTGAAATACTTTATTGCAGGGAACTTATGGTGCGAAGGTAGCAAAGTGAAGAGCAATAGAGATGGAGGCGGTGGGTGTTGAGTGGTGATGAAGATTGATGGTTTTTATGGTAGGCGTTAGGCGATGATGAGGATTGATGGTTCTTATGTTGCAAATAAACAAAAAAAAGTATTTTGCGCTAATTATAAAGAGATCTCTAACTTTAGTCAGAAGTCAAAAAAATACAACATCAACAATCCTTTAGTGGATTAACGAAATTTTTTATGGCAATTACCGATCGAACCATTATCTTAATTAAAATGACTAAATTGAGAAAAAAATTTAAAATGACTAGAATAAAAATACTATTATTTTAGAGTGACCCACGGAATAGTTTACCCTAAATATATTTAAGCTGAAATCTATTTAAGATAAATAATATGAAAACTCATAATCAATGTAGATTTATTATAAGGTTGAATATTTAATATATTGACAGTTTTTATTTTATTTTACAAGCAATATTAAAATTCTGACATATATATTTTATTTTTAATATTTTAACATATTTCAATAAATCCTCCCTATAATGTATCAAATAATTTTCTTACTATAATTTTAAAATTAAAACTACGTTAAATAAAGTAGATTACATTTAGTAAATAACACAGATTTTAAGGAATTCATGTGTAGAAAAACTTAAACCCTTCGCATATTATTTTTCTTTTTCTTTTAAAAAATTTGATTTTAAATAGTATATAAAAACTAAAATTAAAAGAATAAGCACATTTTACATTAAATTTGATAAATAAATGTGTTTTGATTTTTTTGTTGTAGCGAATAACGGTTTGCACATTACGAAATTTAATAAAAAAAAAAAAAACCTAAACTACACCTGTGTTCTCAAAATGGTGTATAAACTCTTTTTGGTCAAATATGATATTCAAACTCAACTTTCATTATTAAATTTACCCCAAAAGTTAACACTATTACAAAAAAAAAAAAAAAAACTATCAGGGGTTGCCATGTCATCGATATTTGACTTGAGAAGAAATTGTATGCAACATGATTTCATATCATCCTTATCTCTTTTTATTAGGAGAATGATAAATCGGATTTTTTCTCCTGATTTTTAGCATTTTTAGTTGGACTTGAATTTTTTCTGAAGGAAAAAGCTGAAAATTAGGAAGAAAAATATGATTTGTCATGCTCCTATTAAAAAGGGATAGCGATGATATAAAATCACAGTTTCATACAATTATTTCTCTATTTAATTTTATTCTTTTTTTTGTTCGAATTTAAAATGAAAAATAGAAAACATTAAATATAATAAAAAAGGTAAAAGGTAAAAAAAAAAATTGGACAAGTCTCATTTAACTATATACTCTCTCATTCAGCAAAAATAATGATGTTGCCCAATGACCAAGCATACCGTGGTAAAAATGCCATGTAAGCAATACCACATAATTATTTATGTAAAATAATTCCAAAAATAAAGAAATATTAGAAAATTGTAATAATTTTTTAAATTAAAAAATATATAAATAAATAAATAATATATAATTGAAAATATTTAATTAGTATTAATTAAATACAAATGTTGTTTCTTGAGTTAGGTAATTTTTTTACCTATTACTTTTTTATTACATTTAATATTTTTCTTGAGTTAGCTTTTGATTGGTTAAATTTTTTGTTTTAATAGAGTTAATTTTTGAGGTAAAATGAGTAACAAAAGTTAAATTTGAGCAAGAGAGAGTCGGGGTTGGCAGAGGTTCCGATCCTTTAGAATAAAAATTTTTCATTTAAGCTTATTTTTAAGTTATAAAATTTTAAATTAATAATGATAAAATTATATTTTAACTCTCTAAAATAATAAAATTTTAAATTAATTCTTTAAAATTATAATGGAAAAAGCTATTAAAATAATAAAATTATATTTTTACTCTTTTAAAATATATAATTTAATTTTGATCTGTAAAAAATTCATGGGTTCTCCCTTGAGTTTGAATATCACATTTGACAAAAAAAAAAAAAACCTTCAAGTATGAGTTTGAAAATACGGGTATAATTTAGAGGGTATTTTTTAAATTAAGTCTTAAAAAAAGATACTTGTTGAAGTGATGTGCCATTGGAGGCTGGTGCAGTAGATACAAAGTAGGGGTTAATACCTGCCATCATTACTATCCATGATGTACGGAAAACCAGCATCCTCCACATGAAAAAGACCCCCCAAAAAAAGCTTGTTGAAATGAAGAAAATAAAGAAAATTAGTTTTTTCTTTTAACCAAAAAGGAAAGGGTTTTTGTATATATTAAAAATATATATGAAATTGCAGTTAATTAATTATTTATTTATAGAAAAGGAAGGTGAATTGGTTAAATCTTTCCTTTATTGAGCCAGCAAATTTACTCTCAGCTTTCTCTTTCTCTCTCCTTCTGGGTTTTTAACTTTCTTTAATTGCGAGCCTTTTGCTTTCTTTTACCTAACTTCAAGCTTCCAAATTCAGAACCAAATACCAGTTCCTTTATAAGGTAAAACTTAGGAAAATAAACCCACAAATCTTTGACCTTTGTATTTTTTTTTGTGCATGTTAATGAGCTAAAATTAGTGGGTTTTTGTTACTTTTTTCTATTTCATTCACCTGGATCTGATGAACATGTTCCTTTTTTTTCACTAGGGTTTTCATATAATTTTTTTTTTGTTATGAACACAAGCACAAAAATCAAGAAAACCTCACTTGGATCTTTCATTTTTTAAGTCGTTCTTACGTATTATAATACAAGTTATTATTTCTATGGAGAAATGATAAACGTGAAGCACTTTTTTTTTGGTCTTGTTTTGTTTTGAGGAAGAAGATAAGATAGTGAAGAAAAATGGCAAGGGAGAAGATCAAGATCAAGAAAATTGATAACTTGACTGCAAGGCAAGTGACTTTTTCTAAGAGAAGAAGAGGGCTTTTCAAGAAAGCTGAAGAGCTTTCAGTTCTTTGTGATGCTGAGGTTGCTCTCATCATTTTCTCGGCAACTGGGAAACTATTTGAATTCGCTAGCTCCAGGTATATAAAATTTTCACTCTCTTTTTTAGATTTGTATGTGTAACTATTGCAGTAAGTCCTTCTTTTAGATCGTACCCTTTGAAGATGAAAAACCTTCCATTAATATCTCATAGCTATGGCCTGGGTTTTGTGATTATGAACTTTCTCTACTTTTAGTTTATGAAGAAACCCTTTATGGATTATAATCTTTTTACTTCAAATTTTCATTCTACATGGATCATGGAAGCTGTTTATAAACATATTTGTTGGCAATATATTGGTCATGTAGTGTTCATGTTGAGATTTTACGAGTTATGGCTCAACTTATTAATTGATTGTCATTCTTAGATGATTTTTGGTACTTTTTTCTGTTTTACTATCCTTATGCCCTTAGATTACTGTTTCATGGGGTGCTATGATGGTATATGTTGGGAATCTTTAGTGACACATATTGCTATACAATAAAGTATATATTGTTTTATATAATTTATAGACACTTTTTTTATTGTTCCATTTGTATAGATTTGGGAAGTGACTACTTGTTAGTATCAAAGGCATATTTCGAAATGTGGGATATTTTCCATCAAAACTATGATATTTCAAGAATAAAGTAAATGTTTTGATTTAGTCCTTTCTATATGGCTCTAACAGGTATGATTTAAAAAAGCCAAATTACTTGTTTACAAATAAGAAGAATGCTGTAATGGAATGAGCCAAAGAAGATATTATGAATGATTTAGAGGATGAAATGATGCTTTGTGTTGAATGCATGTACTAAGGCTTTTTATATATATATATATATATATATATTTGTGTTTAAAGGGTTGTTTTTATACATTTTTTTTGAATAATCTCATTATAGTTTCTGATCATATTTATTCTTTTTAAGATAATATCTAAAACTACCTATGGCCCCTCTTTAACTCATAAATAAGAGGATAACGCACTTCAACATACTCAAACCTATGTCCTCCTGCATTGACAACAATATTTATGCCAATCGAGCTAAAACTCAATTGGCTTCATACACACATTTTTTTAATGTATTATTATTAATGCTGATAAGATATATGTCCTATTTTTCTATGGATAAAATTAGTTACTCACCTTATCAATGAAAGCATATTATTGCCTATAAATTTTGATAATACTAAAAAGTAGACACCCATTTTGTGAGTTAAAAAAAAAATGGCTAAAAAGATTTGTAGCTTTTTAAGAAAAATAAATTTATCTTAAATTTTTAATCAAAATTAGACAGCCATTTACTTAACTAAGTTAGTATTACTTAATTCGTAAAACCGAATTTAGGGAGGTTTTGTAATAATATTGTTTAATTTCACTGTTAATTAATTAGGTGTTGACATAAAGTCACTCTTTCGTATAATCTTTTCCCATCTTATAATAACTATAACTAAATATCACTAATTGTTTTTAGACATTGCCTCTTGCTTCATGTTAATCTTCACCTAAAGAATAATGTTATCATTTTTTCCCCCTCATGTGAAGTATGAAAGATATTTTGGGAAGATATAATTTGCATTCCAACAATATCAACAAATTGGACCAACCTTCTCTTGATCTCCAGGTATTTTCCGTGCATGCCTTGAGATCCTTCTAATTATCTACTTATTATTTCTATTTTTCCTTTACATTTTCTTTCTATTGTTATTTCGCAGGCAAAAACACTTTTTTGGTCTTTTTGAATTTTGATATTAAATAAATTAAGTCTTCGAAAAAAGATGAAGTAATTTAATATTTTTCAATTTCAAAGTAAACAACAAACGACAATTAATCACGATGTTAATGTTTTCTGTTAACTATTTATAATTTTGATTGTTATGATACAAATTTAGCCCTCAATGTTTATATATTTTGTGTAAATGTAAAGACCAAATTAAAAAAGTATAAATTTTGTATACTAAATTTGTTATTATACTGGTAAAAAATACGTACAATTGACAAAAAAATATTAACGTTGTGATTATTTGTTCTTAGTTGCTTACTTTTGAAATTGGCAGAGATCAAATTACTTTAAATTTTTAGAGAAACTAATTTACTTATTTTCGTATTAAGAGGGACCGAAAATGTTTTTTTTTTTTTTTACCTTTTTCATATTAAAAGATGGAATGTGTTTGCAAATATCTTTGAAAGTATAGCTTTTAATGGAGTGATAATGTAACTATGCCATTTTTCTATTATAGCTGGAGAACAATAACAACATACGATTGAACAAGGAAATAGTTGATAAGACCCGCCAATTAAGGTTAGTAATCCCTAATCTGATTTTTTTATTATTTTAATCATTTTTAATTTTTTAATTTTTAATACTTTATTTATTTTAATTTGGTCAGATTAACAGTAATCTAATTCAAACACCGATGTGGAAGGGTGTTTGATATTTAATTTTATGTTTAACTTTTGAACAGGCAGATGAGAGGGGAAGATCTTCAAGGACTGAACATTGAGGAATTGCAGCAACTAGAGGGGATGCTTGAATCTGGACTTAAATGCGTTCTGGAAACCAAGGTTTACATATATACTTGTTCACTAATTTGTGCTTCCCATCTTGGTTTTTTTTTTTTTTTTTTACAATTAAAATTATTTTGCAGAGCAATCGGATTATGAACGAGATCTCTTCACTTGAAAATAAGGTTAGTATAGTCAACCATTTTTATAATTGCCTTATCTGTCGGTCAAAATTTTAGATATTATAAAGAGGTGACTGTTATATATCTATAATAATATCTAAATATTTGAAATTTAAATTATATTTAATTTTTTTATAAATTCTTAAATTAAAAATTATAATATATTGATGATATTATTAATTAATGAGATTTAGATTATATGTTTAATAAAATTTACTAACGAAATTCTATTTATTAAAAATTATGTTTATTTAATAAAATATAATTAATATAGTTTAAAGATATTATGGAGGATAAAAATAAAATTTAAAAAATTAATTCTACAATAAATTTGACTATTGTAATGAAATGATGTTAAAAGTCCAACAATACTAGGGATCACAAAAATTGATGTTGATGTGCAGGGAGCGAGGTTGTTGGAAGAGAACAAGCAACTTAAAGAGAAAGTAGGTAGTTGGTTTATCAAACTGTATTGTTGTTACTGTTTCAAAATTATATCATAAAAGAAATTATGGGGGTTTTCAGGTGGCAACACTGTACAAGAGTAAAAGAGATTCAGATGTTGTTGGAGAAGAAGGTGTGTCATCAGAATCTGTTACAAATGTTTGCAGTTGCAGCAGTAGCTGCCCTCCATTAGAGGATGATAGCTCTGATACTTCTCTTAGATTAGGGTAAGTTTAGATATTTTATATATTCGCAATAATCTAAATTGAACTCAAATGAACTCTATTGGCAATCATAAACAGTGATGAGAGTATGATGCTTAGTTTTTTCATTGTGTTTTGCAGGCTTCCTTTCACTTAGCCAAAGCAAATGAGATGAGATGAAGTATCTTGAATAAACAGTTAGCCTTTGTAAGATTATTCATATTATTATATATGTAAGGTGGAATTTTAATCCAAGTTATGTTTATTTGTGAAATAAATGTATCTGAAGAAAGATTAAAACGAGATGTTAGTAAATTTAGGTTTTATTGATTTTAGTGTATGTCTATTGTACTAAGGAAAATAAGTCAAATATACAAAAGAAATGTGGAGAAAAGTTTTTTTTCCTTTGACTTATTATTATTATTACTTCTATTGATGGTTTGTCATAGAAATATCTATTTTGCTTAATGAGAACACATAATTATATATATTAATAAGGTTGATAAGCAACTAAATAGAAAAATGAAAATAAAAAGATTAAATAGAGGAGATGGATATATGCTAAATTTCTTGAAATTTATGGCATGTGTATTGTCCGGCACACCTCAGTAAATAGATATAATTTAGATTGTGATGAGAAATTCTTTATTATTTATATTTTTGTGAATGTATGCATTCAAAATCGTTGTGCACCTTGAAAGTTAGTAAGGAAATGGTGTTTTGCATTGAAGCTCGAGCGATTCTTGAAAATTTACGTACTGCATGGGACAAATGTTACAAACAGTTGGAGATAGAATGCAACAATGCATGCACTACTTGTAGAGTTTGTTCTTGTAGGGAGTGTTGCCAATAGTAACCTAGTTGAATTATGTTTCATCAATGGTTACCTTAAGAGGAATTGGAAGACAAGAATTGGTCACATCCCTAGATTTTAGAATATGGCTGCTGATCAAATAGCGAAATGTATGTATGATAATCAATTTGGGTTGAAACTTTTCGAGGATCTCTTAATTTCAGTTCAAGAGATATTACTTTCAAATGATGATTTCTTAAGTAAAGTTATTTGATTTTATTGTTTTCGCTTAATACTACTTGTTTTAACTAAAAAAAAAAAAATTATTGCACACCTATTAAATAATATTCGTAACAAAACAATCTATAAAATTCTTTTCGAGTTTGGACTAGAATGTAACTTATCCTAAGACATCTACTTATTTAGGTTTGTAAAGCAAAAGTAAAAATGTATAATTCACACGAAGAAAACTTATATCCTTGTACGATAAGTGAATACTTTATTAATCATGAGTGTTGACACACTCAAACTTCACATGCTCATATTGTATCATCGCGTTGAATTATTTTCTTTTTATTTCTATTTTCTACAATGACTCTTTTTGGGTAGCTTTACTAAAATTCAACAATTATTCTTGCAACTCTTTAAAGAGGCAATTATGCCATTAAATGTGCCAACATCAGCTTTCACATTAAAAGAAATGCTTCTATTATGCTTGACGTCAATTTTTTGAGCTTCTTCTGGATTCATTTCAAAAATCTGTAATGAATCTATCAGCACATTTACATGCATAGTAGTGACATATTTAGCCTCATCATTTACATGCTCAATAGATGCTAACGAATGTAGTGTCTTTCCAACTATTTTCACCTTCAAGTTTTCCTCGTCAAGAGAAGAAGCTTCATTAGTTATATCGCAAATTTCATCATAAAATTCAGAAATGGTCTGCAAACTTGGTGGTAAGCCTTTCAAGTTTTAACTTCATGTGTAGTTTCTATAATAGTCCATGCTTCATGAGCACTTTCAAATCTTTTTGAACTTTTATTGATCTACCTCATTGAAAATAAGGTATGATGCTTTGATTTGAAATTCACTACTCTTATCTTCTTTAGAGTTTTAAGTAGCTTCAAGCTTTATGGTACATATATCATTTGTTTCAGTTCAAGGAGGATCTTATCCAATTAGAATTGATCTCCATGCTTTCTCTCATCCAAGCTTTTCAATAGACATAATTAGATTTATTCGAGAGCAGTGAACATGTAGTGGATTGTATTATTTCATACTTTATATTGCACAACTACGAGACATAAGATCTCACAAATACTTTAGGTATGCGACTCTAATACTGAATGCAAAAATCAAAACTAATAGAAATGTATGCCAAGATATGTGGGTACACTGAATGACACAAAAAAAGTTGTTAACGTAACTTAACCTACCTCTACAGAATCTTACTTATAATGAATCAATTATACTCTCAAATACAATATAATTTTTAAGCCCAACCGCGCTTACAAGCATTTTAGCCTTCCTAGTGTATGACTTAATGAATTCACCTCACAATCCTCATTATTATATTTTACGGGGCCACATGCAAATTTATATTTTCCAAATCATCATTTCAAATGTAGATTTAGCTTAAAATAAATAAATAAATAATTCTCAAATGCCATTTGGAGTTCCTAACACCAGGTCCATATTATTTAGGTAAAAAAAATATTCAATATTATTTAAATAATTAACTTTTTTTTCCATGTTATTGGGGATAAAAGCGAAAGTTGTAATATCAGAGTTATTGATTTATTTAAAAATTAAATCTTTAAAAATATTAATGAAATTAAAGAGAGCAGAGAAATCGATTGAATAGTCAAAATGGGTTTGATAGGAGAGAAGGATTGCAATTGTTTCCAGAGATAATTCTTGTTTTAATTTAGTTGGTTCTAATCTTTTTATTTGTTTTTCACAAAAAAGAAAAAAAAAAGAAAATTCATTTTGTCAAACAACCCAAAATTAATATAAAAATTTGAGAACGAAATTGAATTAGGCTTAATCCACAAGTTGGTATTTAAATTATATATATATTTTTTTTCATTTTCATATCTAAATTTTTTCTTCGTTATAAGTAATATTTGAACTATTTTTTCCTCCAAATTGATTTTTCATTAGTCAAATTATTTTTAAATCTATTTTAAAAGAGATTAACCTACAAATTGGTACTTAAACTATACAATTTTTTTTTCTTTTAGTACTTAAATATTTTTTATCATAAGTGATACCTAAACTGTTATTATGTTACACAATTTACACTAAAATACTATATTTGTTAAAAAATTCCAGCCAATAATAAACCACCACATCATATAAACTTTAAAAATATTTTTAATTCTTTTATTTTCTTTTTTCTTTTACATTATTTTATCTCTTTTATTTTTACACTTTCCTATTTTTTCTTTCTTCTTCCTTCATTATATCTAGCAATACTAGCAATGCTTAAAATTTGTCATCCCAAGGTTGGATACTGGCGATTAATTTTATTTTTGAACTTCACCACCTGTTTACTCTACCTGATAGGATTGAAAAAGTTATTTATTGATTAAAATCAATTTTTAGAACTAGATTGAAAATAGTCAGGGTACTGGTCCGGAGATGAGGGTAAAACTGATACAGACCGATTAAACCAAGCTAAAAATTCAAATGAACCGATTTTTCCTATTTTTTTAAATATTTTATTTTTATAATTTTTTTAATAACTTATTTGATCGAACCAAATGAACGGATTAAATTGAAAACTTGTGGGTAGTTGTAAAGAAAGAATAAAGGAAAAAAGAAAACAGTAAAACTTAAAGTCTCTTTTTTTGGGACATGTTAATTTTTAATTGTTTATTTTTTTAATAGACTCGACGCTTTAATTAATGTTTGAATTAACAAAAGTACCAATTTGAAAAAAAAAAGTTTAAATACCACTTGTGACCCAAAAATGTTTAGATACTAAAGTGGAAAAAAATACAAAATTTTAAGTACCAAATTTCGAGTTAAATAAACCTCACGGTTTGACATGAGTAAAAATAGTTTATGTACCAAAATGAAAAAAAAATTATAATTTAAATACCAATTTATGAATTTAGTCATCGAAAAAGAATCAAACCTTGAAGCGAAAAGAAATGCAGAATACTACCTAAAAAGTAAGGAATGAAGAAAACGAGATATGGAACTACTGGAGTCATTAGATTCTTGAATAATAAAATACCAAATAATATTGAATGGGAGAAAATCAGGCCGCTAACTTAGTTTCTTTCCCCCTCTACTTAGTTCTCCCTTTAAATCCAACCACCTATTTACAAATGATGAGTACACAATGAATAATAATAGTAGTGGTAATAACAATAATGCTAGCTTCAAAAAACACAGCTAAGCATTACAAATATATATATATAAATGGCAATCAGGCGCGATTTAGCACACTAATTATTCGGTGCGCCACCATGAACTACCGACTTCCCATTGTCTTTCTTGTCCTGGCCGACCGAATGAGACCTACTTCCACTCTGGTGACTGCCCATTTCCTCTATTTCTGCAGACATTTCTTCCTCGATTGGAAGGGTCAGTTTTGAGCCCTCCAGTGCAACACCAAGAACGATGTTCTCTTCCAAGGAAGCCGGCCTGGCTACGGATGGTACCCGTACAGGCTTATTATCAACATCCTGCTTTGCTTGTGAAACACCCAATGGGATTTCGGATTCTTCATTTGCGGATTGTGGATTAGGTACTGGAACCCTTCCCGAGCTTGTTGTCTTTCGGGTTTCACCCTTGCTCTCACTGAGTTGCTTTTCAGAGTTGACTTCAACTGAACCAACAGGCACCGAGTTCCCACTTTCGTTTGAACTTAAACCAGAATTATTGGTTGATGAAGCCATAACCTTGTCTTCTTTGGAGTCCAATGCTGATCCGGAGTTAGTATTTCCCTTCGAGTCAGATGTTGAGGTTGGAGTTAGTATTTCTTCGTTTGCACGTGTTGGAGCTTTGGCTTTGTCATCACTGTTGATTTTATAAGCGGGTTCAATGAGGAGAAGTGGACGGTTGGTAGCCGCTCCAGAGCGTCTGAAAATAGTATCAGCAAAGGGTATATCTTCTATTTCAGGCTCACTGTATATTTTCTGAACCGTGCGGATAGGGGTGGCAAGCCGGGCACGATGATGGCTAATAACTCTGAGAAGATCCAACATTATGACTTCCTGTTGCAATACAATCATCAGATACAAGCAGAATGTAGGCTTTTCAAATGTACGTGGGACCTATGCATGTCATGAATGTACATACACCATACTGATAAATTAACCGTAAATTATATTATCATCCGAGCAAAGACTGTCAATGCTTGTTTTTATCATGCTTTTGGAAAGTATCCGCTACTGTTATCCATGGGAGAAAGGGACAATCAATAATATATGATGCACCATTTCATATATATATATATATATATTATTTTTTAAGATGGAGATTCTAAATCACCATTTCATATTATATCAGCACATCTTTACATGAAGCACAAAGTACAAATGGATTTACCTTAACACAGAGGTATTCTTCAATATGTGAAGTTTTCACAAAACAAGATACCAATATCTGAAACAATATGAACAAATAAAAAGGAGTTAAAAACTTCAAACTGAACCAATTTCCATTGCTCAAAAAAAAGAGTTAACAGCCACAAAAGTCTAGGCTGAAATTTTGCATTTTGTTAGTATGTCGATTACATAAATGCAAGAAAGACAAAATAAACTAAAGGGCTTAGATGGGCAACCAATAGACCAAAATGAAGTTTAACTACTGTTATGAACAAACTACATCAGCTCAAATAAACTTTAAGGGCCAAAATGAACTATTAGATCTATGAACAAACTGCAATGTAGCACTTTCAACAAAAAGCAATCAGAGAAATATTTTTTTTAGGAAAAATATGCCAACAGTAAAAACTCTCACCAAAAGAGCCTGGTTTTGTGGATCGATACTTTCCAAAAATACTCTTCTATGCAATCTTTGCTGCTCTACTTGAGGATTTTTGGCTAAAACCTTCCGCATGTCTGCTACTACATTCTGCATAGAAGGAACTTTCAAGGGTTCATGAACTCTAAAAGGAAGACAAGCTAGTCCTTACTTTACAAGTTAACAGCAAGACAAACTACAGGTTCTTACATTGATTTTGTTAACATCCAAATGACTAATGGCAAAGTAATTCTTGATGCGCCAATGAGTCTTCTGGCTAATGTTCCTCACAACATTCACAGTGAACTTGTGGTTTGGAATGTGAACTGCTTCACGGTCATCACCTCTTATAATTGTTGGCGACCACCATCCTACATGCTGAAACAGTAAAGTAAACAAAATCAATCAAGATGTACAATGCCTTGGATGGCTAAACAGAGGCAAAGTAAGAACAAACCTCGACTGTCCCTGAAACTTCATAGCCGTCTATTTTAGTTTGAATCCATTCATTGACAACAAACGGTCTTGTTGCATGGATCATTACACTTGAAAGAAAATTTGTAAATATCTGAATTCATGAGAAAAAAAATTGAGTCGGAAAAATGATCAAAAAGAGCTTCAAATTGAGAACTTGATAAGTATATAGATAAAGATAACATGAACGTATTATGGACAGGAACCAACATACTGGTTACATGCATAATAATAATAGGTAATGCCAGAGTTGAGAAACATGAGATTGTGAGTGTATCGAAGAAATAAACAGATCAAGGAACCCCACAGGCTTTAACCACCATTCTTATGTAAATTTACGTTATAATATACACTATGATATGTAAGAATATCTTGATTTTCTTTTTAAGGCAACCATGAAGAATTATGGCTCTATGAACACAGAAGTTTTAGGATAATTCACTCAAGATACTTTCAGATTTCAGTCTGATATTCATTCATTGTTGATATTTAATTACATTGTATGCATTATACTTATTACCTAGGACACTAATGAGGTTTTTCAACAAATAAGAAGCAATTTAATCTCTTTTATGCATCACAAGGATAAAGGCAGCTGATTTACCTCACGACCAGCAAGGGTGATCAATACTGTACCAAGTCCTCCAGCAGTTACCCACCTTTGGGTGGAAAAACCTAACAACTCCATGAACAATGATACAGCAGCAACCCATACAGCAGTATAAACAGCTTTTCCAGCAAAGTCAAAGCCCATCTGTCAATAGAACAAAAATCTGTTTTCAGGTTTGCCCATTGCAATCTGTAAGTGCTCTCAGATACATTATTATTCCACAAATCATCAGATGCTTAACAGATGATCTAAGGAAAAAAAAAAAAAACACTAAACAGTTTCCTGAAAAACATTGCAGACAGGGTAACATTTACCAAATGGTAGAGACTACAGGAATATTTATCAGAGTGACCTAAGTTGCTAGAACTAAGATACACCATTACAACCACACTGCAATTTGATAACTGATGCAGGTGCTTCAAAAAAAAAAAAAAAACTTAGAAGTAGAATATAAGAAAGTGACAGAACATACATTTCTTGCATCATTGGAGTCATTCATCTCCATAAAGAATTTTTGGGCCTGTTGAATCAGGCTGCAATAGAAATGCATGGTTGCGTATTAGTTCAAGCTCCTAAAATTAGGCTGACATGCAGAAATAAATGGGCAATCAACAAGCTATCTTAATAACATGCTCAAGAGTGATGAAATGTTAAAACTTAATACGCATGCAGCAAAGCACTCTTAAAAACTAGCATGCCAATCCCTGTAAACACAGAAATAATATCTATACATACGAGCCTCCTCTTCTATCCTCTAACTAACCCATTCCAACCAAAAAGGAAAATGAAGATAAGTAATCCAATTTAATCAATATAGAAATACAAAAAAAATATACATATATAAGCAAAATTAGTCATTTGTTTAAAGAGTACCAAGTAAAAGCAGTCCATTGAACGCACCTTGACAAACAATAAGAAAAAGCAAGAACTGTTGATAATGATCGCACAAAATGTAGGAGTCGTTGCTTAACAGCCTGACTTGCTTCTGAGGGTAAAACTACTGGATCTAATGCTCTGAAAGAAACTACAGTATTGTCAGACCTAGCATAATGGCAGCAAAACTATGAATATTCAACTCTAATCCCTTTCGGGGCACCTGCAGATAAGTGTCACTCCAGTACACAGCAGCATGGGTCGAAGATAATAGCTCATAATATGATGTGTTCTACTTTTCTTCCAACTGCTATTGCTCCTCTGTAGAAAAAAGCAAGACAGAGAATTAATAAAAGAATTCAACCACCATAGAATAGAAAAGCATGTAGAATAGAGTGAAGTGTTTACATGGAAAAGGATAACCCTGCCCAGCTGCATAAGTGGCCCAAGACCCCATGCAGCAAAAGCAATAATCGCAACCGCTGAGATCAACTGAGGTATTATAGGACTTCCATGTAAATTACCAAATGCCCTGATATATCAAAGAGCAGAGATTATATATTAAGGAACAAAAGGAAAAGTTGTTGTAAGATATACAAGAAAATAGCATCAAACTAGCTTCTCCTAATAGAACTTCAATTCATCCCCTTAACTCTACCCAAAAAGAACGTTAATTTGACTATAAAACTAAGTAGCTGTCCCCAAAAGGGGAGGAGAAATATAGCATAATCAGTATTAGAAGACGTTATCAAGTCTTCTCAAATAAATAGCAAAGTTGAGAAAAAATGCTTCTCAGAACTTAGTCAGGAAAATTTTCCAACTACCACTTAGCACCTCCCTAAATAAAAGAAGAAAATCCCTATCCAAGATAAATATCTGTTTAGCACTGCATTTGCTTTAAAAATTACAAAACTAAACCGAGAAGGCTTTATTCTTTAAATGAGTCAGTCTCAAATATTCTTTCTGAAAATCAGTGCACTAGAAAGCAAGAAAAGGCTCAATGTTGTAGATCAGCTCAAGCATCTTTGTAATATAAAAAAGCATATGAATCTATCTAAGGCATTTTGAAGACCAAGGTTGGGTCGATGAGTTACACATGTTTGCCTTTATCTGTGGAGGGTTACTGTAGGGAAGAGTGCTGTGGAAGGCTGCACAACTGAAATCTATGCATAATAATTTAGCTATTTAGCTAGAGTTCTGCTAGAAATAAGGTAATTCATAAATGTCTACAGGATTGACAATCCAAGTATCTACTTTCGTATTTAGACAGAAAAAAAGAAGAAGAAAAATCTACAAGGAATACAGAAAGTAAGAAACAAATATGGATCACCTTGTCAAACACATGCTCGCAGATTTTAATATAGGAACCTCATTTCCTCCAGTAGGAATCAGAACAGATCGGCAGAGAACGACATTAGACCTGGAATATACAGGTCTTATGGGCCTACAAGCACTGCCCAAAAGATGTAGACTCCAAGCATCCTGTCGCTGGATAAGAAACAGAAGAAATTTTCATGTCTCAGACATTATTGAGAGATTAGAATTTTTAAAAGTAGTATCACACAGACACAAACCAACTCTCATGTATGCCAATATAGAAGTAAATGAACAAAATCGGCAAATAGAGAGTAATAACTTAAAAGCCAAACAAAGATTGCAAACAAAAGCCTCTTCATTCATCAGCGAAAATGAAAATCATACCATAGCATGCGAGGAAAGATTGGTACGAACTAAATGTAATCGGCCTTTTTCTACAACACCCTGTAGACATTCACATATTCAGTAGCAAATACTTAAAAGAAGACATACCAATGGTTGAACAACAAGATTAAATATCACATACAATGTTCTGGCGACTGCATCCATGGCTATCGTGAACTTTCAGTTCATTAGACAATTGCATAGTAGCAACAAGCGCCATATCCTTTTACAAGAAAGGGATCAAAATTCTTTCAGGAAGACAATATCACCTTATACAACCTTACTTCCAACTAACTTTATGCCATAAAAAAAGCTCAAACAAGCAACAAATTTTTCCAAACAACTAATACCTGCAAGTAGAAAAGAAACAAAAAGAAAATAGAAATTAACGATTCAATTACAACAAAAGAACCAAACTAAGTTAAGAATTGCAACAAGTGAAACTAAAATGAGTAACTAAAAAGGATAATTTATAGGAAGCACAAACTAAAATTCCTAGATCGTAAAAGAAAAGCCTGACTATAAAAATGAAATTCACACAAAACAAAAATTAAACCTGATTACCTAAAAATAAATGACGAAACAAAAATAATTAGCTAATTTAACATGAAATTAGAAATAAAGAAAAAAAACTGTCAAAAATTACCATGAAAAAAGGGGAAATTTCAAAATTGAACCAAAATAAATTAATATAACTGAGAAATAAATGAATAAATAAATAAGATCCGTTACCGTCGAGACTAAATATAATATACTTTCCCGGAGTTTTTTTTTTTCTGTTTTTTTGGAGATAAGGGATGCTGAGATTTTTTTTAAAGAGAAAGGGGGTGTAGATGGCGGAAGCGGCTGCTACAGTAGAGCTAACGTACACGGTAGTGAAATGATATTTGTTGAGGCGGACGTGGTCTAATCTAACAACGAGTTCTGAAGGTGTAAAGTTCGTAGGTAGTGATATTTTTTTAACCTTATGCGGCGATTTGGGGTTGCTAAATACATAACGTGGCGTGGAATTTTATCCATTGGAACAATCTCTCTTCCCTTTTTGACCTCACGAGGTTTTTAAGCATATACAACTATTTACATTATTACTAAAATCTCATTATTTAATTCCGTATTAAGCACAAAAATGCTTATTTAATTTCTTTTATAAAAATAAAATATAAAAAGGAAACTTAATAATAAGGGAAATATTTAGTGTTGTTTGAATTAAACCTGAATAATTAGTTGAATTAATTAAATCGAAAATTAATTAAATATTGATCAAATTAAAAGAATTAAATCAATTGACCTGTAAATTGGTATAATAGTTAAACTAAATTTTTATTTTTATCTTATAATTTATTTAATTAAATTGGTGAACCGTTTAAAAAATTCTATTACATTAATATAAAGTGAGCTTAATTTATTGGATTTGACACTTAACTTAATCTTTTACTTAAATAATATATTATTTTAAGATTAAATATAAATTCATTTTATTAAAATTTGTCACTATATTTTAATTATTATTTACTGTTATACGTTGAGAATATAGGTAAATATATTACTCAATTTTATGCATTCGAATTTTACCACAAAACTTTGATTTTTTTACAAACTGTGATTTTTTAATTAAAATTTTATCACTTAAAATTGATTTTAATGATATAAAACAAAAATTTAACAAAAAAAGTGTTGTTTCGAATAATTTATTTTAATAATTAAAATAAATTAGTTCTTAATGTATTAAAATTTAATAAACTAACCTGGAAGAAAGACTTGATAAATATATGCATAAAAACGAAAAGCGAATAACTTAGTTTTATTTTTTATAAAGTACTTGTTTTATTAATTTCTAGTATTATATTAATTATTTTAACTATTAAAATAAAATATTTAAATCTCTCTAAAATATGTTAAATTAAATTTAAATAACAAAATTCAATAATAAATCAAATTTTATTAATAAATTTTGATCAAACAAAAGTTAATGAGTAAAATTTAATATAAAGTTAAATTATAATTGTAAATTTACTTTTAATTAAAAATATAATGAAAAATCAATAAGTAGTTGGGTGTAATGGTAACGCATATTATATTTTTAAAGAAAAATGTAAATTCAATATTAAAAATAATATTGTTTGGAGGACAATCGTAAATCCGAACATGGACTGAATATAAAAAATATAATAAAAATATCAATCAAAATAGAAGTACACTGAAAATATAAAAATTATCTATAAATTTACACATTAATTTATTAATTTAATTTTTTATTTTAGACTAATCTAAGCAAAAATGAGTTTGGATAAAGTAAGTAATATTGCAAATTAATTACATTTATATACTCCAAAAGTATTGAGTTTTTTAAACACAATATATATTCTATTACACACGGATGCGTGATTTTAAAATTTTATTAGGTTAATAATACATATTTTATAGTATGTGTGTACATAAATAAATATGAGTTCGTAATCTTTTGACTTGAAAAATATATACATTATTATTTATAATATTACTACATTAATATTAAAATAATATTTTAATTTTATTATTAAATTTTAAATATAAAAGATATAATTTATATTACTAAATTTTGAATAATATAAAATTAAATTTTATCATTATAAAATCAACGCATAAACAACAATTAGGTATTTTTTAGCTAAAAATCATCAAAAAGTTTTTAAATTTCATTAAGATTTTAATTAAGGTTTTAAAGTTTTGTTATTTTAAATTTTAGTAATTGAAATAATTAATATATTTAATTTTGTTAAACACCTTATATAATATTACTTTATATAATTATATTAAATATTAAAATAAAATTACATTATTTATAAATTAAAAATATATCTATTACGTGCAATAACTAAAAGGAGGGATAATCTGTAATTATTATTTTATTTTTCAGTACTTTTTTTATTTACAATAAATTTCATTTTCGATACAATAATTGATTTGACTAAAGTGTCCGTTTCTTATCGCCAATATGTGGCTTCTATTTATAGGAAAATAAAACATGTGACGTAAATCAAACGCCACCTAATTTTCTTTAATTTACTCAAAAGCAGTTTTAATTAGTTATAATCAATGATTTAAAAAGGTTTAAGACAGGATTAGACCAATGCGCGCCAACCTTAACCGCTCCTTAAGCCTAAGCCCCTAACTACCGCCCAATTTTTAACCTTATCCTACCTGTCTGTCTCGCTGTCGGACGTTACCTCACGTGAAAGTCACGTGATACTATCTCTCTTACTCTCAATTTAACATTTTTGAATTCAGACCTTCCCGTCTTTTTTTTCCTCCGAAAATTCAAAATTTTTAACGTCTAAGAGAAACTTAAAACCAAAAAGTCAAAAGAAGAAAGAAAGAAAAAAGCTCCATCTCCTTCAAGCATTGTGTTCTTCAATCAGGTTTAGGATTTTAGATGTGATGCATTTGATTTTGAGTGAATTTTAAAGATGTTTTTCATAGTTTGATACTTTGATTATCCTTTTTCTTTTCGTTGATTTAGGTTTTTTCTTTTTTTAGATTTTGATCGCATTATATAGGAGATGGAGAGTCCCGATTCCGTGAGAGTCGCCGTTAATATTCGGCCGTTGATTAGTGCAGAGCTTCTCCATGGATGCACTGATTGCATCACCGTCCTTCCCGGCGAACCTCAGGTATTAATCATAATGAATTTATTGAATTTGAAAATTTATATCGAAAGAAATTCCTGTTTATTTATTGTTTTATGGTTACGATTATAGGTTCAAATTGAGTCTCATGCCTTTACTTATGATTACGTTTATGGGGGAGCGGGATCGCCTTCTTTTGCTATTTATGATGATTGTGTTGCTCCTTTGATTGATGCACTTTTTCTTGGTTATAATGCAACTGTACTTGCATATGGTCAGGTTAGTTTCATTTTGTTTTATTGAGGGTTTTCTTAATTATTATTAAGCTTTTTTTTCCCAATAAAATTTTACTATTGAGTAGCAATGATGTTGTATTTCTGGTTTTCTTTAGACGGGTTCTGGTAAAACATATACGATGGGAACCAATTACACGGGGGAGGGAAGTAATGGTGGGATTATACCTAAAGTTATGGATAGCATATTTAGAAGAGTTGAGACAATGAAACACTCCACGGAATTTTTGATAAGAGTATCATTTATTGAGGTAATTTCGTTGGCTAAAAAATATTTCTTTTAACTTTTTTTTTATCAGGTAGTCTACTTATGCAGTAATATTTGAATTTGATAGATATTCAAGGAAGAAGTGTTCGACTTACTCGACTCACATCAAGCTTCATTGTCTAAAGTTGAAGGGGCATCCCTTCCGAAGCCTACAGGTCTCGGAAGACCTCCAATACAAATTAGGGAAGCAGGGAATGGAGGAATAACACTTTCTGGGGTGACTGAGGCAGAAGTTCGGACAAAAGAAGAGATGGCATCAAATTTAGCACGAGGTTCTTTATCTCGTGCTACAGGAAGTACCAATATGAACAGCCAATCAAGGTGAGGGTTATGAAGCAATATGTTTTAGTAGTTTTTGCCCTTTTTTTGGTTTTACCAGAATCAATATTCTCTTTGGTTTAAAATACCACGACCGTTGTAATAATATCATATAAATGATACAAAAAATTTCTGCAATTGGCTTATATCTCAATTTACTTAGTTTTTGACAAGTATAGAATGATTTTTTAGTTTGTGTTCAACGTATTAGATATATAAGGTTTACATAGTCATAAATCATGTAATTTTCGTATATTTGTAAATTTGTGCTTATTTCAAATGCAATGCTCATCACGCTGTTTCCAGTCGTTCACATGCCATCTTTACAATAAGCATGGAGCAGAAGAAGATTGCTAGCTGCCTAAGTGGGGTAAATGATGATACCGCTGATGACATCTTATGTGCAAAGCTTCATTTAGTGGACCTTGCTGGCTCAGAACGTGCAAAACGAACAGGTGCAAATGGAATGCGGTTTAAAGAAGGTATATCTGATTATTTGCTTTCCAATGCCTTATGTTATTTACTAAAATAGTGATAGGTTCTAAATAAGCCACACTATGAAACTTATTTATTTATCTAAAATTTTGACATTTTGTTCTTTCAGGAATTCATATCAATAAAGGTTTACTAGCTCTAGGGAATGTGATTAGTGCCTTGGGAGATGAGAAGAAGAGGAAAGAAGGGGGACATGTACCATATCGTGATAGCAAGTTGACTCGCTTGTTACAGGCAGGCTCTTTGATTCTTTTTATTCTAATTAATGCAATTTTTTTTAAATAGTGATCTATCCAGATATTTATGAACAATCATTTCAACTACTTGTAATTTTAATTGGATGCTTTCATTTTGTTGAAGTAGACTGTTCAGGAAAAAGTCGAACAGGGTAAATCAAATTGTTATAACTCAGTTTTCATTTAGCCATAGGTTTAATGCATAAAAATACTCAATACGTTTGTGACGCGGAGACTGTTTGTCAAGCACTAGCCAATCAGAAGTGAGCTCGTTTAGTCATGACTTATTGTGTCACATTTTATGATGGAAAAGCATTAACAGCTAGAAAATGGATATTTCTTAAATCAAGAACAGGGAAATATGTTCAGTTTTCTTTTCTAAGACTTTTACTTGGATGTGGTGATATTCGTGTTTCTTTGGATCTGGAATGTTATTAGTTTTAAATGTACTGGCTATAATTCTCCTTGTTTTGTAATTAAATTTGCATGAAACATAAAATATATTTATAAAAATTGCCTTCAGTGAAACTACTTACTCCAGAAGGGAACCTAACATTTTTTATGGAATTTTAAATTCTCAGGATTCTCTTGGAGGAAACAGCAAAACGGTGATGATTGGTATGTTGTTTTTATCTTTTATAGCATTAAAAGTTGTCACTATTGATATATTACTAGTACCAGGATTTTACTTTCAATTTTTTAGTATGCAAAAGTATTGATTTTTTCTATATTTGCTTGTAGCTTGTGTTAGTCCGGCTGACACCAATGCTGAAGAAACCCTAAACACCTTGAAATATGCCAATCGTGCTCGAAACATTCAGAATAAGGCAGTTGTAAGACACTTGTGTAACATACTTGCAAAAGAAATGTTCTTTGTTGGGTAATATAATTCTTGTTCTAACAACTTCTCATCTTCTACTTGATTAGGTAAACCGTGATCCAATGGCATCTCAGTTGCAAGCAATGCGGAGCCAAATTGAGCAATTGCAAGCTGAACTTTTGTTTTATCGTAGTGATGGTAATGCATCATTTGATGAACTTCAGGTACTTTTACATAGAACATCCAAACATATCTCCAGACTTTTTTACCTGCTTGCTTAAAGTTTTTTCCCCCCTCCAGATTCTCAAGCACAAAGTATCTTTACTTGAAGCAAGCAATGGAGAGCTACGACAAGAGCTTCAAGAACGTAGACTCACTAGTGAACAATTAGCTCAACGTGCACTTGATGCTCAGGTGTTCTTTCCCTTTTGTTTTTGTCTTTAGTTTGTTATAAATATAAAATTCCCTTTTGCTTGAAGTATACTTGTGTAGCTGGTCAAACAGAAAACAGAATCTCATGTAAATTTAATATTTCAGGTTGAGAAAGACAAACTGATAATGAAAATTGAATTAGTTCGTAATGGTAAATCATGGGATGAGATTGACTTTAACCAGAATCAGGTAAGGTCTGTGCCAGCTATTGAATCTAGTCTTTAACAAAGATAATCTTTGGTTCACACGTGCTTTTGCATTATTCCAGGATTTTGACCTGATGAAAACTTATCTTTTGAAAATTCAAGAGTTGGAAGGAGAATTGATACGCGTGAAAAGCTTAAGCAGCTCAAAGTGTAAACGAATTTCTGATTGCATAGATGAAGATGAAGATGAAGATGAAGATGAAACCTCAAAGGACTTGCTATTTTCTTCTGGAAATGATTATTCTTCTTCCGGTAAATTGGGCAAGTAGTGACCTTCTAATTACCATTCATTATTTTGTCAGACACTAACTCCTTTTATTTGTTAAACTTTTCTTGTATGTTCATCATAAGACGTATTACATTGTTGAAAAGTAAACACATAATTCTCAGCCAAAGTTATTCTTAATTTCTTCTCTTCTTCTATTTTTTTCATTTCAACTCTTCTTCGATTCACTTTTCAACTTTTTAAGAGTTTACCATAGAGCTAAGGCATATATGAATAATTCTTCCTTCACCCAGATGAGATTGAGGATAATGAAAAGGAGCCTGAACATTCTACTCTCCAAGAAAAATTGGACTTGGAACTTATGGAGTTGGACAAAAGACTTGAACAGAAAGAGGTAATGTGCTTAGTTCATTACACTTTTACTTTGGTTGTTCAGTTTCTCTTTTTTAAGTTACTGCTACCAATACATGAGAAGATTCAAGAAGATTTGGCAGTGAAGTGTTTATAGGATTTTTTGACCTGCTGTCCTTATAGAGGCAGAACAGCTTGATCTAGTTATTGCTACAATTTTTTGTGAATCACTTGTTAAGATGTTTTTCTGACCATTTTGGTTTTACCTTCTCCTTCACATGTTCTTTCATTTTATATATTCGAAATGGCTTTTTATATGTTTAAGGCTGAAATGAAACGTTTTACAAGTTCTGACACCTCAGTTCTTAGACAACATTATGAGAAGAAAGTTAATGAGTTGGAACTAGAGAAAAAGGCTTTGCAGGTTAGTCCCCTTGTTAAAGTTAGTGTTATTTTGTGATTAGTGGTATCCTATAATATTAATTCCTTTTCTTTTTATTTGTCAATTTTCAGAAAGAAATTGATCAGCTCAGACAAAATCTAGCCAATATTTCTTCTCCTTCTGATGTTGGTGCTCAAAAGTTAAGGGAAGAATACCTGCACAAATTAAATGTCCTTGAGTCACAGGTGCGTTTTGAATTTTTTTCCCCTGCTATCAACAGCAGTTATCAGTTACTATATAGCTTTTTGCTTTACAGGTTGCAGAGTTGAAGAAGAAGCAAGATGCTCAAGCTCAGCTTTTGAGACAAAAACAAAGAAGTGATGAAGCAGCCAAGAGACTTCAGGAAGAGATTCAGAGAATCAAATCTCAGAAGGTGAATATTGACCCAAGCTCTCCATTTTTTCATCTTAAAAACTGGAATTGTTTCTTTCAAAAGGGGAATAGAATTTTTGCTACCAGAAATAATGTGTGTGTGTGTGTGTATTTTCCTAGGTTCAACTGCAACAAAAGATCAAGCAAGAATCCGAGCAGTTTAGGCTATGGAAAGCATCGCGAGAGAAAGAGGTTCATCAGGTACATGCAAATTCTGGGAATTGTATCTAGCAACAATTTTCTTTGTCAACATATGAGTAATCTCTCTTTTTCTGACAACCAGCTTAAGAAAGAGGGAAGAAGAAATGAGTATGAGATGCACAAGCTCTTAGCTCAAAATCAGAGGCAAAAGATGGTGGGGGACATTTATTTTTACATGGAAAGCTTTGATCTTTCTAATTCTAAGGAACTGCATTGACTCTTTCCTTATGCATGTTAGGTTTTGCAAAGGAAGACCGAAGAGGCTGCTATGGCTACAAAAAGGCTAAAGGAACTTCTAGAATCCCAAAAGGCTTCCTCGCGTGAAGCTTCTAGTAAGAACCATTTTTGCATCATGCAGTTTATTCTCTCTCTCTCTCTCTTTTTCTTTTTGGTGTAATTATCACTCAATGGCAATAATATCTTTGATGTGCAGGCGCTGGAAATGGCAATGGTCCTGGAGTTCAGGTATTGATAACAGCAAACAGATTAACTAGAATGATTTGGAATTGCTTAGACCAATCAGTTTTGGTCGAACATATTTTACTGAATTGACATGATAGGGGTTATATTTATTACTTGTAGATTTTAGTTCATGTTCTAAGTAGCTTTCTTTTTTGATATAATATGTTTTCTTCTGTTGAAGGCAATACTGCAGACTGTGGAGCATGAACTTGAGGTCACAGTACGGGTACATGAAGTACGCTCTGAATATGAACATCAAGTGGAAGAGTGAGTCCTTTTTATTAATCCATGTGCAGATACCATTCCAAGCTATAAATAGCTTAGCCTTCCAGTTTATTTCACTTATATAGCCTGAGCATTGATTTGTTGCAATTCAGGATTTACTTTTAGTACTCTTTAATACTGGTTCACGAGTGTACTGCTTTAAATCTTTGGAGTCTGAGCTGATTGCCTTTAACCTTCTTTCTTTATTTTTGTTTTAGTTATGGTCTACGTTGCTAATGTCTACTATTTTAGATCTTCTGGTTTGACAAGGTTGACCATTTAATTGTTTCTTTGATGTTTGAATGCTTGTTAAAACATGATCATTTACATTTCTTTATATTGTCTCGTATTCAGTTTTATTTTTCGTCTTTATTTTCTTGTCTACTTATTTTAGACAAGATTGTGCATTGACCAAGGATGCCAATGTGCTTCCTCCCTCCTCCAAGGGAAAGGCAAGAAAAGAAATGACTGTTTGTCATTCTGTAAAAGATAAATTAGATTTCAAAATGCTCTTCGATTTGTGAAGGATGACAGAATTTTTTCAACATAAGGCTTAATATCTATTAATTTCTATTACGGAAGATCTCAGCTTGGAAATGGAAGCTTTCTTATGGTACTTTTATTATAATGGCGTTGACATATCAAAATATGTTCTGTTTGTTTGTACTATAGGAGAGCCAAGATGGCCAAGGAGGTTTCAAGACTGAAGGAAGAATCTGAGATACTTAAGCACAGTGAATTAAGGTTAAAACTTTTGCTTTTGTTTTTTCTCTTCTTAATTTAAATTGTTTTTTTTTCTTTTTTCTTCTTCCCATATTTGTGAAGGTACTTTTCTTTTAATGCTACCAAAATGCAGCAGAGATTATCACGAGACAATGTCCGCTGAGGCAAGAAACTCAAGGATTTTTGCTCTAGAAAACATGCTTGCTGCTACTTCTAGCACTCTGGTCGCTATGGCCTCACAACTGTCTGAAGCTGAAGAACGTGAACGTACTTTTAGTGGAAGAGGACGGTGGAACCATGTTAGGTCTCTTGGTGATGCAAGACATATTATGAACCATCTTTTCAATTTAGCATCATCCTCAGGGTAACTCATCTTTCCAAATAGAAAAATCGCATTCACATGAAATCTTTCTATTTCCATTGTTTACTAAATTGATTTGCTTCAACTTTTTGCTCCGTTATCATAGTTTTGCTTCAAGTATTAACCTGATGTCCCTTCTTTGAAGGTGCTCATTGCGAGATAAAGAAGTTCATTGCCGAGAAAAAGATGCAGAAATGAAAGATCTGAATGAAAAGGTGGTGGTACTTAGTGGTCTTACTAGACAACTTGCTGCAGAAAAGGCTGCTCTCACGCGTGAAGTGAAATTGAAGGTTGGTTTCATTTCTTATTGGTGTTAAAAATAAGGTTCTTCGATATTCTACTTTGATGTCCCTTGTGCTTGTAATCTAGACTCTGATTTGGCATGCATGAGTCCTATAACAGAATGCAATCATTAAACACTCCATTAGAGAAACAGCGGATTCTTACATCCCGCACTCAAATGGCGAAACTGATGAGTTGCGGAAACTGGTCGGTTTCACTCCCCTCCTTTACAAAAAGTGGAATGGTTTCTAGTAATTACTTCTGACTTGAAAATTATGATTATAGGAACAGCGAAACTCTGTAAATTTTACAGAGGACATGGATACATCTCCGTCAGAACATTCAGACGAGAAAGCAAGCGATGATGATGACTGGGTGCAATCCCAAAAAGAGCCGGATAGGAGAAAAGCTCATAGAGCTAGAGACAAAGCTTTAAGTATGGGAATTCATAAATCAGATGCCAATGACTTGGAAAATAACAAGGGAGACGTTAATGAGGTTAAAGGGAGAACTGATGGATTATTATGCTGCAATTGTAACAACTCTTTGTGCAAGACATCAAAATGCCATTGTAGAGCAAATGGAAGTTGTTGTGGACAGGCGTGTGATTGCTCTTCGGCCAAATGTTCCAATAGAGAAATAGAAGTAAACATGGCAAATGATATTGGCACTAATGAAGAAGAGAAGAACCTTGTTGCTCATGGTGCAGTGCTATTACAGAATGCATTAGAGAGTGAGAAGGCAGTTGCAACAAATGACAACGGTGATGCAAGAAAAGCTCTCACGGACATTGGAAACGTATTGGTAAGATTTATCACGGTAAAAGTGCCATGAAGAGCATTATTTTAGACGTTAGATTTCATTTTGTATGTTCTATTATAGGGAGATTAATTTACTCATTTTTTTAATAAATGAGCCAATTGGCCTCCAAGTTACTTCTACCAATTTATGACCTTACATAACTCAAATATGGAAAATTCTTGCCTGTTGTTGACAATAGATTTAGAGAATCATGCTGAGATTACTCTTTTTTTACAGGCTAAACATAAGGCACCAAAGTCTGACAAGAGAAAGAAATGGAGAAAATCAGTGGTTCAACTGGTTCCTGTTCCTCCACCATCTTCACAGCGAGAGAATACTGCAACAACACCCCAAAGTCCAAAAAATGTAGATCCTCCAAAACAATCAGATGGGCGTCCAACAAGCACAATACGATCAGCAGCTTCATCAAATAGCAACAAATTGCTTAGAGTAAGAAATGCTAGTCAACCACATGACTTAACCAACAAGGAAACAACCACCGTCCTTGCTCCAACAACATCAGAAGAAAAAGAGAACTGCCGCCGTTAAACTATGATGTTAGTTCCTTTTAACCCCCCTTGATTATTTTTTCTTTCTCTTTCTTCATTGCCCTTTAAACTATACAAGAAGGATCCAACATGAAGAGTTGGATCCTTGAAAGTGATCATGAGTTGACGTCGTTTTAACAGTTGAAGAACTAGTTATTAGCGTTCCATGGGGAACTTGCCGAACCCCAACAATGGGGGGTGCGATAGGAGCATGGGAGCTTTACCCCCGGGGATTACTTTTCATTGGTTCAGTGAAAAAATATTGCCTCCGGTGGGGATTTTATTTCTAATATTGTACTTTTTTTATTATTTTTCTTTTAAGTTGAAAGTAGTTGGGATATTTAATTATTTAATTATTTAATGTTGTTTATATAACTTTTATTATTTATTTATGTAATTATTAGTCTGAATAAAGCTTTTAGATGAATGGTTTTATTTATTTACTTCAATTTTAATAACTTTTAAGTATGCTATATAAGTTTTATTTTTATAAATGTTAATGCTTTGCTTTTTTTTTAACATTAATATCATTTTAAGTTTTTAATATATATATATATTTTATAGAATGTTTATTATTACTAATGACCCTTCCTAATTTTTGTTAACGTGTTTCAACGTACTAAAACTCACGTACTTTTATCTTGATAATAATATCTAATTATCTTTCTTTTCTTTAATATAATTCACTTGTTGCATTTATATTCAAACTAGTTTTCTTTCCATGCCTACTTATTGTTACAAAAATGAACTTCCTAGAACATCAATTAGATATAGAAACATCATCTAGTTTAATCTTATATATGATTTAGGGCATACAATAAATTTTAATAACAATTAATCTGTAAGATCTTTTTCATAGTTAATAATGCTTCGACTAGTGGCGAATTTTAAGAGAGTAGTCAAGGGTTGGGCCCTAAAATGTTTTTTTTCAATTTAATCTTCTTATAAATAGATAAACTATAAATTATATATAGAGAAATTGAGCTTTATCCCTTATAATGAAAATTTTTAATTCAGTCATTTTATAAATAAATAAAAATTATAAATTAATTCTCCCAAAAATAATTTTTTATTTAGTTCCTTCAAAAATTACAAAGTTCTAAATTAATATATAATAAACTTTTGATCTATAAAAAATTATAATTAACTTCTTATCCTTGTTAAAAAAATTTTAATTCGCCCTTGCTTTAACACTTGTGCTAAGTAAGAGCATGGTGATGAGAACCATCTTAACCCTATATCCATGATGTTTCAATAATGGATTAAATTTTTTTTATCCAATCTTATATATATCAAAATGGAAACACAAAGGAAAGAATGAGCAATTATTATTTTTAATATACATTATTGAGTTAACTAAGAGGATCCTTATCCTCGTAGTCTCCCTTCTATCATTTAAAACTTATTTCTTTTCGTCTCTAGTAATCGAACATGATACAAAGTATTTTTCTTTATAGTGGTTACAGCGATTTCATTGAAGTTCTATACTAAATATGTTCATCTTTAATCTTTATATAACATTTTCAAATTATTTGTTACTTGTCATTAGGTTTATAATATGTGCAACAAAACTATTATTATTCGGATCTATCAACAGGGGCGTAGCCAGGGGGCTAGTATGGGCCCTGGCCCCCCTAAAATAGAAAATTATATTTTAGGCCATTGAATTTTTTTAAAAATTTTAAATTAGTAAAGGTAAAATTATACTTTGCCCCCCCTTAAAATTATAAAAATTTAATTTAATCCTTTACAAATTATAAAAATATAAACTATAAAAAATTAAAATTTCATCCGGCCCCCCTAAAAAAATTTTCTGGCTTCGCCTCTGTCTATCAAATAGTTCTTTAATTCTTGTTCAAACGTTTTTAATCCTTTACGATGGATTTGAGTTCTTAAGATTCTAAAAGTACACATTTGAAGTGTTATTTGTTCAAGTAATCTAACTATATAATGGTAATAAAACAATAATAACATCTAACATTCCTAAACATTAAGCATATTACAATTAATATATAATTGTGATAAAAATGCTTATAAAGATTTATGGTTTAGGTTGAAAAGAATTTTTGTTTGGGGTT
Organism: Gossypium arboreum; assembly: GCF_025698485.1. Lineage (NCBI taxonomy): Eukaryota > Viridiplantae > Streptophyta > Magnoliopsida > Malvales > Malvaceae > Gossypium > Gossypium arboreum. Next base: position 139,445,496 of record NC_069075.1, read on the forward strand.
TTTATAGTGTTAAGGGGAAGGAGATGAGGAAATTTAATTTGATATCGATATTTATAAGTGCTGAGGTCTAATTTGTGTAGATTTTTTAGAGAATTTAATTATTAAAATGACTACATTAATCTCAACATGTGTGAGTGTTAAGTTCATACTACTTTTTCAGAGAGATTAACCAAAGATTTCATCTCCAATAGTGTCTAAGCTCTAATCAATTTTGCTTATGAATACATATTTAACCCCTTTCTTTTCTTCCATTTCACAAAAATATCAGACCCTAAAACTCTAATTCATTTTCTCATAATTTTAAATTTTAAATTGAAACATTAACATATAGGATTGAAGGTGTATAGATTGGGTTCAACATTTAGGGTTCCATTCCACTTATCCCACTTAAATACCTTAAACCTTAATTGAAATATTAACATTTAGAGTTTAGTGAATTTAGAGTTCATGATTTAGGCGACTTTAATATAGTTTAATTTCTAGGGTTTAAAGAAATAAATTATGTTTTTCAATGACATATATAAATAACCTATTTGAGAGTGCCTATTTTGAAAATATACGAAGAGGTAGTCAGTAAGTGAAGCAGGAGCTGGTTTACTTACCGTCTAAATTTAATAATTTTAAATTATTTTTAAATGTATTTATAAATTTTAGTAATATATTAAAAAATATAGATATTTTCATTGTGATTGGTTGAATTTTTTATAATGGAATTAACAGTTGGGATAAAATCAACAATGAATTAATAATTTATTTATTAATTCTAATAAAAAATTAAATATCAAATTTAAATATTATTTTATTGTTTAAACCAAAGATAAAATTCAAAATTAACATTCAATATCTTTTTTTTGGTCGAATAACCTTCAATTTTAATATACAACAACAAAATCTCACCTAGAAGACTAAAATGAGAAACTCTCCATTAGAAAAAGCTGACGTGGCATCATAATACAATAAAAATACTATCATTAGCGGATATTTTATTATTCCCCGAAAACGAAATTCAAAATTTGATTTTTAGAAAGAATTGCGCTCCTTTCTCCCAACTCTAGACGCTAGGCTGAGTTTAGGCAGACCAAAGAACAGCTCTGGTATCCTATTCCTGCTTTTTTCCACTTATTTTTCTTGGAAAATAATTTATTGATCGACTATTTTGCAATAATATTTGTTTTCGATCATTTTCATCTGAATCATCGTTGCTTCGGTTTTCAGTTCACTTTTCAGGTAAAAGAAAAAAGAAAATGAAGAAGCCAAATCGTCGTTCTAAGCAAAAGAGCGGCTCCGCTGATTCTTCTACTTCGCCTTTGATCGTATCGGGTGAGAAGGGAAATCCGGCTAATAGGATCCGAGATTTGGAGCTAGAAAATGAGACTCTTAAGGTGATTCAGTGATTCGATTTTCTGGTTTTCATTTTTGTTCTATTTCTTTTCTTATAAGGTGAATCTCTGGTTTTTTTTAAAGTGAGTCTATTTAGTTGTTTTGAAATGCAGGAATGTAATAGATCTGATCGCAGTTGAGTGAACAAAACTGTTGTCCTCTTTAAAATTTTATTAATCTAGTGGAATCTGTTTGGTTGCTAAGAACATTCAGGGTAATGATTTAGGGCATTGAGATTCTAGTGATTCCGAGGAAATACTATTGAATTGTGCTTTTATCATTTACATTATCGATTTGTGGTGATTGAGGAAGCAACTAAAAATCTTATTAAGACTGCATCAGATGATTAAATGTAAAATTCAGTTTTATGCCTTCAACTTTTAATAAACGTGTTTATGGAATGGCAGAGGGCGATTGAGGAGCTAAGGAGCAAAGTGGTTGACGTTACACCAAACTCCTGTGTTGGTGTTCAAAAACTGGATCAAGGGCATTCTCGAAATTCAGAGACCTCTACGAAGGTATTTGTTTCACATCTTCGTTAAATGGGGAATTACAATCAAGGTTCAATACTAAGCTATGTTCAACATTCTCAGATTGTGGAGTTGAGGAAACTAGGCATACAGTCTCAACTCTCGGCAAAAAAGCCTAAATCAGATGAAATGTCAGAACAGTTCCAGGATGAGATTCAAAGATTAAAGGTGCAAAAGGTGAGTACTTGATTTAGATGAGCATTTGTGTAGAACTATGATATTCATTTTGTTGCTTTTATTATCGCTGGAAGTTTCCTTTATTTAGGTTCAGCTCCAATGCAAGATGAAGCTTGAATCGATGCAGTTCAGGTTATGCAAGGCTTCGCTTGAAAAGGAAATTCTTCAGGTATGTATTTTTTTCATATTAGCCGTGCTTAAATGATGCTCTGGTTATCACCGTAAATCCTAGGAAATACAATGCTTATATGTTTAGGTTTTACATTTTATTCTTTCTTTTCAAAATGACTGTGCTGGGTCATATTTTCTGTCTTATCATTGATATGTAGTTAAGAACGACCTTGTGATGTTCAAGTATTGTGATTACTGATTAGCATCTTTAATACACTGGCATATGTTATTGAGCTTTTCTCTTTTACTCTGAATGCTCAATAGATTTTGTATTCACTCTTAACGTGTGAGATGCTTAAGCAATTCAACCATACAAAAATGTTCTGCATGAGGCATACAATAAAAAGAAAACAAAAACTCTTAATGTGTCTATGCTGGTAATTACTTTGTTTTCTTCTGTAAGCTGAATATTAGGCATATGGCGCTATCTCAGAACTGCCCATGATTGCTCACCTAATCATCCTTTTCGCATCATCTGTTAAAATATAAGCTGTTCTTCCTTAGTTATTTCAAGGAGACGCCCTGTGAGATAGCAGTTTTTTGCTGGGAAGGCTTCATCATATGTTAATTATTCATTTTCCTTTTAACAGCTTAAGAAAGAGCAAAGGAGGAACAAGTATGAGAAGCATGTGCTCTCAACTCTCATTCAGAGGCAAAAGCATGTATATCAGTCTTCTTTTTATGTTACCTTACTTTATTTTCTGTTGACTAGTATTTGGTAAATATATTCTTAAGTTTTTTTCCTTTTCTTTTATGCCTCTATCTTAGGTATTGCAGCAGAAAACAAAAGAAGCTTTTGTGGCAGCAAAACGTCTAAAACAGCTAACTGAATCTAGAAAGGCTACATCTGGCAAAATAGCTGGTTAGAAAATAAGAAGTCCTCCTATATATATATTTAGTTTGATTATGATTTATTGACTTCTCGTTTGTGTAAACCATAAATAGGTGCTAGAATTGGCATCAACATTGGAACTCAGGTATGTGTTATAGATCCATGAAGAAATGCTTTCTTTTTGAACATGTACCTTAGTTGCAATTGGTTGAAAAGGGATTTGTACATGTACCCTGAGGGGTTAAATGGATCATCATGATGTCATGCATATTCTTTTTATTTTTTTAACTGAATGATAGAGGTAGTTTTCCACCATTTTATACTGCATCTGAAAGTTGATTTTAGTGTTTCCCCCCTTTTTCTCACTCTTTATTTTGTGTCTATGGGGTTGGAAGGGTAGGGGCAATTGTTTGATGATGGTAATGATGGTGTTTCTATAATGGCACTGATGCAGGGTATTGAGAATGACTTTGAAGCCAAACTGAAGCTTGATGAAGTATGTTCAAAATACGAACATCGAATTGAAAAGTGAGTTCTGTAAACAATAATTCCCCTGTAGTCCTGGTTTGAATCAGCTATGGGATCATGCTTGAAGTTCACTGCTGGCTTGATTTGTTTATACATAAATAAGTGTACATTGTTTTCTAGGATGGTTGATGAGATAAAGAAACTCAAGCTGGAATTGGAGATGCTAAGGGAGGAAAAATCCAGGTAGGATCACGCTCTTGCTTTTTCATTCACCACAAAGGTTGCTTTGTCCTTTTGTTACTACTGCTCTAATGATTATTAAATCTGTTCTTTCCTGCTAGTTCAAGCTGCAGGACAGGCGATAATGAAACTTCCATAGATGATTCAGAGTTAACAGATCTAAGAGAAGAAGTTGCTAAACTAAGTTGTATGGTTAGCCAAATGAAAATGTCAAAGGCACAACTCGTTCCAGCAGATAGGTCACAAGTTAGTTCAGTTTCCTGTAGCATGGTGCTTTTAATTTCAAACCATAGATACTAACATGGAATAAGATTCTCTTTATAATATCTAATCGTTGAGTTTTGATGTTTGTTAATCAGGCAGACTTGGTCCAGACTTCTGTTTCCATTGGGAGTAATATTCATGCATCCGGCACAGATGCATCTGAATCTGAGTGTTCTCAGGGAAATACTTCAATGATAGAGAAACCTTCAGGAGTGTGCTGCTCCTGTTCCAAAAAGTCTTTGTGTAAGACCCTCAAATGCAGATGTCGATCAGCAGGGAGCAGCTGCGGGGCGTCTTGTGGCTGCGCATTGGCCAAGTGCACGAATAATAAAAAAGTTCCTTTCAAATTGGACGACATACCACAACCAAAGATGCCAGAAGATATCGTTGAAGAACTGAAAGGCACGATTCATGATACTATCCTGATTCAAAATAAAACTGTTAAAAACATTCCTGATACAAATGAAGACTGCGGATCTAGAAAGCAGCCATTACGAGAGATTGGGAACACAATGGTATGCTTTCCTGCCGCACACCTTTTCATGTCCACATTTAGATATTAGGTACATTAAAGATTGTTTGAGGGTCTTCTTCCCTAAGATTGAAATGAACAAAAGCAGAAGAAATGGTACCCTATGCTTAAGTAACAAAAATTTCCTCTGGTTGCTAATGACAAGTTCGAATTCTTACAGGTCAAACCAACTGCTGCAAAACTTGACCCTAGAAAGAAAGGCCAAAAAACAGTCATTCAGCCTGATACTAAGGATCAGCCATTACCTGTGATAGAAAATACAAGAGGAACAAGAAGAACAAACAAAATTTCAGGTTAGCCCTTATAGTATTTTTTCCAAGTACCCCGGAAAATTATCTGAAAGTGTACGAGTTACTTGCTCGAAAGCATTGTACTCAGGCGAACTATAGCATTGGCTACTAGAGGTATTCCTTTACTAAGTTTCACATGGGATTTTGAGTGTTTTTTCTTATTGAAATAAGCATACAAATTTTATAGGGAGAGATGGGTTCGAGAACAAATTTTGAGCTTTAAACATGTTGCTAATGGTTGTTAGAACCGAACTAGACAAAAGGATTGAATGAAATTTTGAGCAAACCATTTGGAATCAGGACAAAAGGGTTGAATTGGATTTTGAGGGAATAATTTGGAGCTGAAAAAAATAGATTGAGTTGGGTTTTATAATTTTTTAAAATATTTTATTGAATTAAAACCGAATTGATAATCTAAATGTTTAAAATACAATGGCAATAAGCCGAAACTTGTAGGACATATTGAAGCGACCATGGTGTTAAAATACGTGGAAGTTATTGAGTTCTTGGTATTAGATGAAGTATTAAATTTATGCCATCCAAATTTAGATTATTTTGATATTATCTTCAAATAATTTTTCTTTTTAAATTTCTTTCATCAAGTTCATTTCCCCTAGCCTAAGGTTTCTTAAAAGTATCCAAATAACATGTCTTACAAGGGGTTGTTGATTCGCTTTGACATTTAACAACCAATAATTCCAACCAAAGCTTGTACTTGTAGGTGACTCAAACTAAATAATTAGGCTATCAGCACTTGTACTTTATCAAAGTTATATATTTAGTTTTTGTATTTTAATTTGGTCATTTTAGTCTCTATATTTTTCAAAATTTAAAATTGTAGTTTTTATCAAACGATAATTGTTAAATTTATTAAATTTAATTTTTTATTTCTAAAATCTAATGCGACAAATATATTATTATATGTATAATACTATTTTAACTAGTTATTTTCACATATTACTCAATAAAAATTTAATTAATGGATTAAAGATTGGCATTTGCATCAAGACTAGGATTCAAAATCTAAAAGCATATGGACTTAGAATGATCTAATAGGAGAATATAGATTAAATTTACAATTGTACATATTGTATAGGACTAGTCATTGAATTTAACTAAACTAATTTATCTTCTACTATTTGAGTTAGGACTAAATTTTAAAATTTGAAAAGTATAAAGATCAAAATCGATCAATTTGAATAGTATAGGGATTAAAATTGATAAAATTAAAATATGGAGATTAAATATACAATTTTTACAAAATATGAGGACTGGTATCAAAAGTTAACTAAATAATTGTGTCGAAATATGATAAGCTTATATCGAGTAGACTTATTCATATTGTGATATGAATTTTCTTTTTATTATTTTTATTTAAATTACTTGAATTATTAATTAAAATTAATAAAGTTATAATGATTAGATCTTAATTTAATTAATATCAATATAACTATTCTCATAATAAAAAATAAAATAAAATCATTTTTATATTCAATGACTTAGTTTGATTCATGTTGATCCAATTTACAAATTTTTTTGTCCAATAATTTCTCTGTCCAAATCAAGCCGAAAAATTAGGCCCACTTGTAAACAAATGTGGGTCCCTAAGGCTTCACATTTATTTCCTAAAGTCATATCATTCATTTCACAATCTTATTATATATGGCCAACATTTACTCATGCACTAAAAATATACCAAAGTTTTACACTAAAAAATAATAGTGATTGGAAAATTTTAAAAAGTGCATAAGCTTTTGTCACATAATAGATCTTTCCATGTGCACCATTGGTGGGGAGTTGTCGTCTCAATGATTCAAACAAAATGGGATTTTCTTTTGAAAGATTTTGGGAATATTTTTAGACAATTTTTCGTTCTGGTGGAGAAATGTTAGCCAACCAAAGATTTTGGTTTATGATGTTGTCCTTTATCTTTTTTTTTTCTAAAAAATAGGTTAAATTTTGTTTTTGGTCCTTGTAATGTGCATAAATTACGATTTTAGTTTTCAAAAGTTGAAATTTTAATCTTATCAAATTGTATCTATTAAATTTATTAAATTATAATATTTTCAAAATTTTACTTGTTATTTTCATATATTACTCATAAAAAGTCTAGGTAATAAATTTAAGCAGTGCAAAGATATGTCAATATTAAAATTTTAAAATTTAAAAATATAAGAACTATGGATGATCAAATTGAAAAATATAGTAAATGACTAATAACAACATTTAACCGAGGATTTAATTGCTTCCATTTGTCTTCGTACTGCAATTATAAAATTAATAGAATATAGAGACTAAAACTAACCAAATAATAAAATATATTTTAATTGATATTTTATATAATTTCATAATTAAATTTAAATCTTAAAAATATTTTTATTATTTAAATGAAATTCAGACCCAATCAACTCAAAATAATTTTGTATTTATCTACGTCCAACTCAAATTAGTGAAATAATAATTTAATTAAATATCCTTTTAAGAAAATAATAATAAGTGATAATCATTGTAAACAAATAATTCATTTTTGCTAAAAGAGGATAAGTATAGGAGAATCAAAGACTTCAACTTATCATGGACAAAGCAATATTTTATCCATCAACTTAATAATTTTTTCAATTTCCTATTTAATTTTTTAAAATAAACTATAAAAATATTTTTATTCTATTTTATTCATTTAACGATTAATCTTTTCGGTAACTGACGTGGACCCTTTTATTGGTTTAATATTAAGTTTAGTCTTATAATATTTACACGTATTAATTTAATCTTAAATCTAATTTTTTTTATATGTTTAACCTTTAATTATTTTTTAATTAGAGAAAATGGGGGAAATTAGAGACAGGAAAGTACGGCGCAAAGAGGTTGGAATTTCCCGGGAAGTGGGCATGGGTTACTTGAGCTACACTTACACGTTTCTTTCGGGTCAAACCCGCCACGTCAACCTTTCTACCGCCCCACATTTCTGACCTGGAAATCGATTTCAGTCAAATGTCGTTAATCCTCTATACCCAATCTCATTTCTAACAAAATAATCCCACTTCTCCCCGTAATCCGTAACTACAAAAAACTAAAAGTTTATATCTGAACTCCAAAAAATACCCTAAATTCATTAAATTCAAAAGTTTCCCCCTACTCTTGAGCTCATGGAATAAAACTCCCTAGTAAATAAATCATAATTTTACATTATTATTATAATATTATTATTTTCACCTGCTGTTAAAATATATAATCGGCTGATATTAATATAAACCCAAAAAGAACTCTTCTTTTTATCTCTATGGGAATCTTTCTCTTTTTAAAGCAAAAAAAGATTGATTCTTGGAAGTGAAGTGAGGTTAAAAAATTTGTAGAATTTGGATTCCATCACCGTTTTCTTTTTTTCCCCTTTTTTATTTTCCTTTGCAGATTATCTGAAAATCTGGGTGGTATTTTTCTTTTACGTTGGGTGGCTTTTTGAAGGTACTTTGATTGATTTTTTTTTTTCTTTTTGTTCTTTCAAGTCTCCATTGAATCTTCCTCTTTTTATTTGAAACACAAGGAACAATGTTTGGGTTCTTTTTTTCTTTTCCTCTTTTGCTGATAAAGCTTTAAAAGTCTTCCTCCTTTTCTGTATATCTTTAAATGGCTTATTTTGAGATTTATTTGAAATTCTGTTCGGAACTGATTGAGAAAATGTAAATGAAAATTTGAAAAAAAAAAAAAGGAGAGGAAAATAGGTAGTCAAATTTGAGAAATCTATTTTTAGCAGAAAAGGGTTTTTTTTCTTTTCCCTTTTTTCGGATATTTCGTTTGATTTTTTATGGGACCGGTTATCACTTATTCTCCTTTGAAATTTGTCTAAATTCCTTGTACTGTCTTTTTTTATTATTTTTTTTCTAGCTAAAAAAATGGAAATTTGAGAGGAATCCAATTTAATTTTTAAAGGTTTAAAGTAAAGGGTTGCTTTTGCTTTAGAGAATTATGATTTCAATGCAGTTTTGTTTGAGTATGTGATTTTGTTTTTAAATGCAGAAAGTGGTGATCAAATTGCCTATTTGTTGGTTTTGGATTTTGCTGGGGATTTGCATATTAGATTGAGCTATAGCTGATTATATACATATGGCTGTGGCTTTTACTCACCTTTCATGGTGGTTATGGAGTGGTAAACATCAAGAACCTAGAATTGCTAATGGATCTTCTTTAAGCTCGTCGCCGGATTCCGGTTTATTAGATTCGGATAATCTGAAGTTTCCATTGGTTAAGAGAGCTAATATGGCGTCTTCATCTAGAAAAGTTAGGAGGAAATGGCATAGCCGTGAAGAAAGAAAGATTGATAGGGAATATGATGTAGTTATTGTCCCGTCGGACGGAGGGTGTGTTTCGGGGTCCGAATCCGATGGTTCAGATTACTCCATTGGATGGATGGAACCTCATGGACCTGGTTTCAACAGTGATGATGAATCAGACAATAGCTTTGCTGTGTTGGTTCCATGTTATGGTCATAGACAAGATGATATGTTGGAAGATCCAAAGAACAACCTTTTGGGTGCCATTGTCAACATTCCTAACTATTATTCTTCTGGTATTGTCCATTTCTAATTTCCCAAGTATTTGACTGTATGTTATATATATATATATATATGGAAAAAAGGTTAAGATGTAGGATAGGATAGCACTTTGCAGGTCATTTTCCATTTGCTAACACTATTTTTGGCACTATGAACACATATGGAACTTGTTTAGTTTTTTTTTTTTTAAACTTATATACTGTTGAATTGCTTGAATTGTTCAAGGGGTCGACTGTAAATGTACCATGGAAGCTTTTATAGTCAGGTTGAATTTTGCCTCCTATACTAAAAAATAGGCAAATTAGTCCCTGTATCTTAGATTATAGAGCAAATTAGTGTGGTATTTATAGTTACACTGGTTTTTTAACAATACAATTGGATGGAATGTTCAAGATTGCATTAGGGAAAGTAGGGAGGACTAACAATACTTGAGGTTTTGGACGTTGTAACTCATTGATAGCTCATCTCGATTTTGGACGAGCCTCTAATGAACTTTTATTGTTGTTCGGTCTAGCTCATCTCGATTTTAATGTCAGTCAGAAGATAATTGATTTTATTGGCATGTTGCTCTTGTAAGTTCCTATATCTGCATCCCTATATATATATTTGAGTGTGCATATAATGTAGAATTCAGGACCTACTTTGGCCGAAATGGTAGCTGCTGTTCATCTTTTGTTCATAATGTGTTATGTTCTCCAATGTGATGCTGTAAGCTTTCATAGAATTTGTCCAAGTGTGTATGTCATTATGCTAACTCTGTCTGTGTCTTATGTTTCTTCAATGTGAAGCAAGCAAAAATTACGTGGAACAGTGGCTTTCATCTCTGCAGACTAGCTAATATCTCAGACTATCGAAGATTCCTTATGGATCTTTATTCTATTACTCCATCTGCTGGAACAACTTGGTCTCGTGTTTCATCGTCGATATAAATATTGTATAAAGGTGCTGTATATACTGTAAAACTGAAATCTGAGCTATTATCAACTAACGAGCAGCAAAAAACGGTAGCCAAGAGACATACACGATGTGAATATCAGACCAGACATTTCCTTTTCTGCTGTTTCTTTCGGGAGCTGAAGATCGGTGTTTGTTCATTTATGCGTGTGTGTGATTCGTTGGGGGACTTCACTTGGAGCATGAAAGTTGTGTGTGTGTGTGTGCATTGAATTCTTTAGTGTAAATATAGTTTTTTGTACTTACTAAAAACCGAACCAGATTTTATGCTGTATGATTTACTGTAAATAATATGTGAATAAATTATTTTGTACATAAACATTAGTTTCTTTCTCCAAATCAATGGCTGCCCTTGTTGTCCTATGATTAAGACATTATAATGGTGGACATAATAGCTGAAGCTGTTTTTGTTTTTGCTCGAAGATAATTGATATCTGTTTCATTTCACATTTCTCGACTTTAAAAAGTTACAAAACGATCATTTAATTATTCGAAAGTTTTTATTTAAGTTATCAGCCTATCAATATCGTTGTTGTATGATCTTTTTCGTTGAAACCGCTTGTGTCATTGAAAGCTCACATTCTCCTTTGTTATGATTAATTGCTTTTTTACGAAACAACTTGAATATCATTAATTTGCAAACTAAAATTTAAATCGTTGATGAATACTATCCAACGCATCGATTGTTGAATCATTATTTAGAACTCGCTAATCTAAATTTTAAAAAAAAAAACTTAATAGCTCTACGATAAATACGAACTTTCAAATAGTTTAGCGACTTAAATAAAAATATTTGAATAGCTCAGCGACTATTTTATAACTCGTTGAAGTTAAATGATTAAAATATAAACTTGTTAATAATTTAATCCAAAAAGGCTAACCAATATTTTTAACAACATGTAATTTATTACTTATGTAACCTAATAAGATAAATACATGTGGAAAATAATAAAATAAATAAATCATACATGAAATTAAAAATAACTATTAATTTAAAGAAAATAAATGTCATTAAACAAAAAATACTGAATGTGTGCATTCATTTTAAAACTTTTTTATATAATTATATTTATTTTTGAGTTATTTTTAACTTCATGAATTATTTATTTGTTTTATTATTTTCATATGTAATTATTTAAGTAATAATTACATCTTATTAAAAATATTTTATATATGAAATTCTACATCATCTCGTTAACTTGTTAAAAAACAATTTGAAAAAAGAATAAAGTTAATGGTTAAAAAAGTTTAAAAATATAATTAGGGTCATTTTGATAAGACATGTAAATGTTAGTGGCCAAATTTGTTATTAAGAAAAAAAAATGGTTGTGGCAAGAGGCATCCGTTATAACAAATCTGTTGAACAGAATGGAAAACGAGATTTTCGCAAAACTTCTGTTTGAACTATCTTTCCAAAAAAACAGTGTTTGTTTCTTGAGAAAAATATGTACACATGGAAAAAAAAAGAAAAGAAAAGAAAAACTGAAAACTGAATGGAAAGAGAAAAAAGGAAAAAGAAAATGATTATAAAAAGAAAATCCCAAGCAGGCAAATGAAGATGAGTGGAGGTAGTGCCATATGGATAAATCCCTATTTCTATAATTGAGGAAATGAAAAAGATTGAAAGTCATTAACAAGGCGAGCTATGTTCCCTTCCATTTCTTACCCATCCGATGCAGGTTTAGCCAAGTTTGATTCTTGATGATCTTCAAGGCAATCCCTTTTTGGAAGGAATTAGTTCTTTTTCTTTTTCCTTCCAAAGGGAGAAGCATATACCAATACACATGATGATGTTGCAGAACGCTGCAAGCAATGCATATTCATGGTGGTGGGTTAGCCACATTAGAACCAAGCAATCAAAATGGCTTGAACAAAATCTTCAAGGTAAATGCCTTTTTGTTTTCTTTCTTTTTTTTTTTTTACAAATTTATTGGTTTTTTTGCACAAATATCACAAGATTCACAACAATCCAGATTGTTTGGTCCATACCCTTCTTTTGTTTGATTAAATATCAGTAAAAACACCGCTATGTTCCTCTTAATTTCGAAATTGATCGGAACAATTTAAAGGTTATTTTCGAAATAAATTTGATTGAAGTAATAATAAATTTAGTTATTAAAGTTTACATATTTTGTCAATTTGTTGAGTTAAATGAGTTTTTAGAATCAAGACTAAATTAATAAAATATATAAATACTGAGGGTTAAATTTATTATTGTATCGATCAAAATTATTACAATTGACGAAAGAGTTTAACACTACCTTTAATTATCCTTAATTGCTCACTTTTAAAATTCATAGTTCTTATTTTTTTAGAGGGACCAATTTCAAAATTGAGAAGGGCACTTCTATTTTTATCTTAAATATTTGTTTTTTAAAACTTCGGTTATGAGCATTGTATATTGTATATATCGGTGAATGAATTTGAGAGATCCCTTTATTATAGGCATTTGATCAAGTTAGTCTCTTTACTATTAAATGGATTCATTTAGTCGCTGTAATATTAAAAAAATTAAATAATGTCAAATTGGAACAAAATTAATATTTATTGATTTAAATAGTAAATGTTAATTTTATTACAATTTGAATTTTTGTTCTTTTAATAATACAAAGACTAAATTAAACCATTTAATAATAAAGGGTTAATTTGATGCAATTCCAATAATACAGGGATTTTCCAAGTAGTTTAACCCATGTATCTAACACGAAAAATATAGTTTAAAACTTATATTTTTGGGACCCATTTTTGTTCTAAAAAGATTGTTGAAAATGAACGATAGATATGGAGGAGAAAGTGAGGAGCATGTTGAAAATTATTGATGATGATGGGGATTCATTTGCAAAAAGGGCAGAAATTTATTTCAAGAAAAGACCAGAACTTGTAAGCATTGTTGAAGAATGTTACCGTTCTTACCAAGCATTAGCTGAAAGATATGATCATTTATCAAAAGATCTTCAACGTGCCAATCGAACCATTGCTACTGTTTTTCCTGAACAAGTCCCTTATTCCCTTGATGATGAACAAGATCAAGAATCCCCCGGTTCGAGAGTTTGGTTTCATAAAGGAAAAGTGAACAAAGCTTTAGGATCGGCGGTTCCGAGTTCGGGGTTGAACAAAGACGAGGCACTCGATGAAATCGATAAGCTGTCGAAGGAGATTTCAGATATGGAAACTGAAAGAGAGTGTTTGAAGAGAGCATATGTGGAAGGGTATAAGAAATTTTGTGAAGTGGATAATCAAGTAGCTGAAAAGCAAAGGAGAGTAAGCAATTTACGGGTTGAGTTCGGGCTTGGATCCGTTACCGATGATAAAGACGAGTTGCCGATCGAGGATGTGAATGTGGATTCCGAAAAGATTAAGCATGTACATTTGAGATTTGAAGCTTTGAGGAATAGATTTAGTGCTCCACAAATAAATCAGCAAAAGAAGCATGTTCCAAGTAAGAATGTTGATAACAAGGTTCATGAAGTTCTTATTGTTGAAAAACAGAAACATGAAGTATCGCGGAACGAGACCGATGAGAAGCTCGACGTAAGCTCAAATAATGCTTCTCGTATGATGTCTGAACTTGTAGTGAAAATTGATGAGCTTGTACAAAGAGTAGTTAATTGGGAAACTGCATTTTTGTCTGAAAAGGATTTAGAAAAGGGATCAAAATCTGATGCGGATGAGGTCCCGGAAGAAGACAAGGAAGCCGAGAAGGAAGGCCGGAAAATCATAAACTGCAGGATGAACTTGTTGGAAGGGGAATTAAGTAAAGTTAAAGATCTTGTGGATACTGTTGTACACGAAATTAACGGCCTCAAAACACATTCGGCTGCACCGAGTTGTAATGTTGATCATTTATCAGTAAAAGCTGAAGCCGATTCTGATGTCGACGGAGAAACCGAAGATCATCAAATCGAGCAGGCTTTGAAAGATAAGGATGTTTCAGTTGAAGGGAAAAACAATGCTGCTTGTGAAACAAGCAATGTGTTTAATGCTTATTCGAGTAAGGGTCCGGTTTCTACCAAAGAAGATAAAGCAAAGAAGCAAGACTTGTCGGATATGGCAAGCAGTATAGCAGATGCTGAGATCAACGAAATTGAGACCGATGACGAAGAAGAAGAGCAACCGAACTGGAGGCAGTTGTACTTGGATGGACTCGATGACAGAGAACAGGTTGTAGTCGACAAGTACTCTTCGGTTCTTGAGAACTATGAGGAGGTAAAAAAGAAGCTTAATGAAGTCGATAAGAACAACCGGGATGGGTTCTTCGAATTGGCTATGCAGATAAAGGAACTAAAGAACGCAGTGGCCTCTAGAGATAGAGAGGTTCAATCTTTACATCGAAAAATCGGGTTTTTAGATGAAAACAAGTATGTATATTCAATAGAAGACCACGAAGTAAACCATGAAAGTCCGAGCGAGCAATCTACGTTAACCAATTCTATCGAAGCATCACCTTCAGAGCAGGGGAAAGATGGATCCATTAGAAAAGAAATCACAGTCGAAGTCGGATCAACTACACACGGAAGTTCCAAAGAATCATCCGAGAAAGCAGGAGAAAACAACAAACCTACAAGCCAATCAGTCGTAGAGAACAAAATTAGATCAAGTATCGACGAATTACTCGAAGAAAATCTCGTTTTTTGGTTGAGATTCAGTGCAGCTTTTAATCAAATAAAGAAATATCAAACTTCAGTCAATAACTTGAAAGCCAAGTTATCAACATTGAGAAAAAGAAACCATTATGAAGGAAGGATGGAACATATGCAATCCGAAATCCGACCCGTTTATTGTCAGTTCCAAGAAATAAGAACCGGCTTAACACTATGGTTAGAAAACAATGGAGTTTTGACAGATGAAATTGAAAGCAGATATACCTCCATATGCAAAATCCAAAATGAAATAGCTAGTGGCGATGAGTTGATGAGTGTATATCAAGCAACCAAGTTCAAAGGTGAAGTTACGAACATGAAACATGAACTTACCAAGGTATCTAATGAATTAAAATCGGGGTTTGAACATGTGTGGCAACTCAAGCATGAGGTTGAGAAGCAAATGAACAGCTTGGAGAAAGAACTTGGGTCCTTAATATCATCAATGTCTCAACCATCAAAGCCTCGGAGATCATCGATGTCTCGAATTCCGCTTCGATCATTCTTGTTTGGAATCAAGTTAAGGAACTCTAAGCAATCAAAAGGATCATCAATGGTTACAAGCTACAAGAATTTAAGTAAGTCTTCAAGATAGACACTTTCTTCTTCATTCCCTTTGTATAATTTTATTAGACACCATTGTTGAACAACATGTATTGTTATATTCTTTCTCCAGACAGAAATTGTGTGAAAACTATTTTTTATTTTTAATGTTATCTTTCACTAGTACCTTAGGTTGAGCAAAATCTGATTTGATTCAAAAAACTTGATAAAAAAATTTAAATTTTGAATTAAATAGTTCGAGTTAATTGAGTTATTCGGATCAATTCGAATAAAAAATCAAGTTTTTTTCGGTTTAACCCGAATATGAATTACACAATTCGAATTATCCAAAAATCCGAATAAGAAAAGGTAAAATTACGTCGTTTCGATAAATGTTCATCTTTTCTAAAGTTAAAAGTCAAAACCATTAAATTAAAAGATAAAACTACGTCGTTTTAATAAATGTTTATCTATTAAGTTAAAAGGTAAAACTATTATATTATTTATATAGTTAAATAATCTTGTACTTTGTCTACTAGTTAAATAATCGGTCGATGTAAACACAATATGTAGTATAAATAATAGGATTCGTTAACTCGATTCGAAATTTTTTGACAGAAAAAAATTCAAATTGAGTTATATTGCTAAAATAGGATTTGTCAACTCGACTAACTCAAAATTTTTTGACTCAATTCAACTCGATTCGATCGAATACTCACCCCTATTCACTAGTACTAATGTAGAAATATTAGAGATGTTCATACGTGTAATAAGATTTACTTCATTAATGAACACAACTTCCTTCCCTTTCTTCTGTCTTCTCTTTCATGGATTTATTAAAAAATATTAATACTTTGAAATAAATCTCAAAATTATATATGAATATTTGTTTAATGTATAATTTGATATATAAAATTTAATTTGGTGTAATTACACACATGAAATTTTCATTGTAGTTTAAAAATATAAATGAAATTTTAAATTTGATTCAATCGTGTACATTTAAAGAAACAAATAGATCAATTTATTTTTATCTTGAATAAATATAATCCTTTGTGCACGCAGTATGTAAACTCAAAATTGTGCTATTTTGATAATCGTGTTAGTAGTTTATAAATTACTGATCAAAATTCATGTAAAGTATTGCACATTAAACTAAAATTTATGTATAGTTTTAAAATTTAATAAGTTTTAATATTTTATTTTGAAAATTATTAAACATACATACATACATATTTTCACTTTTATTACCTTATTATTTTAAATAATAATTTATTAATACAATAAATAATATTTTTAAGAATGAATAGCATTTTATACAACAGTATCTCTTTTAAATTTAAAATATATAGCATTTTTAATATTTTAAGTACAAATATATAACATTTTCAACAATGTGTTGCCTTGGAAAAAGATTTATGAGAAGGGATTGCACATTCTCTCAAGCTGAAGTAGAGTCCACGAATCTTCTCTTTTGCAAGTGCAATTTCACAAAGGAGGTTTGGTTTGGTTTGGTTCACCTTTTGGAGTTGTAATGTGGATTTTTTTACTTAACCGACTAAAAAGAATTAATTATTTATAAAAATAATTCAAAATAAAATTTGTGTATGTAAATAATTTATTTTTTCGTAGTGATAGTTAGTGTTGTTTGACACATCGGTGATATCGCCCCTTATTATTAGTCAATCATCGGCTTTTAAAAATATATAATTTTTTTTTGGTGTTGTTATTGTGCCAAGCGGTACCAATATGTATTTTTCAAAATACCTATTAAAATACGGATATTCACCGTAGAAAAATATTTTTTTTCCTTTTAATGGGTGCCACCAATCTATCAAGCGACACCGAAAAATTTTTAAAAAAATTTTGGGCGCCATCCGTATGTCAAGCGACATCAATAAATATTTTTAAAATTTTTTTTGTGCCTCTAGTATGTCAGACAACACCCGTTAATTTTTTTTAAAAAAATATTTTTAGGTGCCACCATTGTGTCAAGCGACATCGATTATTATTTTAGAAAATTTAAAGTCGACTATTAGGAGATCTGAACCGTAGAAGTCCAATTATAAAAACACCTTCAATATAATAAATAAAATTATTACATTATATTAATAATATTCTTATATTAAAAAATAAAAAAATGTAATTTCTAATGAAGACTATCTAAGTGTTTTTGAATTTTATATCAACTACTTACTATGTTGAATAGATTGTCTATACTATATATTATTTATTTCTATATTAATAATATTTTTAATTTAATCGATTGGACTAATGACTGATGGTCGACTAGTTTAACTACGTTTAAAAAATTGACTTTTATATATATTATAGGAAAGGATAAATTACAAAAAGTGGTCACTAAAGTTTGACATTTTTTGTCACCGAACTATAAAAGTTAAATTTTGGTCACCCATCTATTAATGGTTCTTACAGCCTTAATAGAAAGTGAAATAACACATTAATTCAAGGGTTAATATCCAATTTGATCCTAAACTATAGCTAAAAACATTTAATTTGGTATTTTTACAACATTTTTAACAATAAATTTGAAAAAAATTAAAAATATATAATTTTTTAAAAATTCAGAGAATTTTAATATCCAAGATATTATGCAAAATAGTTAAATGTTTGTACGCTATACGAATAGATTTATTTTAGTAAATTTATGATTCAATTGTACAAATGTTTGTATCCAAGAAACAAATATATTTTTTATAATTTGCAAATACATGTTTTGTTTATTATATAATTTTAGAAAATTTCAAATTTTTTATATTTTAATACTTTTTATAAAATTTTGGGAATTATTGTAAAAAAAGTTGTAAAAGGACCCAATAGAATGTTTTAACTTTAGTCTAGTCGATAACTTTTGTGATCAAAATATAAATTTTCATAATTTAGTAGTAAAAAATAATCAAAATTTAGTGACTATTTTTATAATTTACCCATTATAGATTTATAGATAATATACATATTAAACCCAAATATCATAACCCATTTACAAACTAAACCAACAAATTTTAGGGCCAGTTCTGTATTACTTTTCAAAAGCACTTCTGGCTCCAAAAGCACTTCTGGAAGAAAAGGCATGTGAAACAAGTTGTTTTTGGTGAAATTTTTAGCTTTTCGAAGTCTTTTCAAAAGTACTTACGAAAAGGAGAAGCTAAAATTTTTAGCTTTTCCTCTCCCAAAAACACTTTTAATGCTTAATTACTTTTCACCCTCCAATAACATAGTACTTTCTCTTCTTTTTTCTTAGTACTTAATTATAAATGTGTTAAAATCATTAATTAAAAATAAAAAATATTTTTAAAATATTAATTACAAATATTTAATAGTTATATTTAAATATTTAAAATATAGTTTATATATTCTAATTAAATTTTATAAATAATTAATATTTATTGCTTAAAATGTTTAAAATTTATATTTTATATATTAAAATATTAACAAGAAGTTATAATAATTTTTTATATTCTTACTAAAATATAATAATATTAACTAATTTAAATATTATTTAAATGTATATTTGTTACTTTATAATAACATATCTAAAATTGACATTTTATTTCTCCAAAGCACTTTTTAACAGCAATGCTAAACACTCAAATTTTAAACCAAACTTTTCAAAAGCACTTATCAAAAGCACTTTTTCACAGCACTTTTGAAAAACACTTTTCAAAAGCATTGCCAAACTAACCTTTAATCCCAAGCCCAAATAACATCAGCGTCATCCACACATCAAAAGACGAAATTGTCAAATATCATCAAATAAACGTGATAAATCTAGAAGGAAATAAAAATGCATTCTAAAGACGTTCATAGATCAGATCAATAAAAGTCAAATCATATGCATGTAAAATTTTCAGATGATATAAAAATAAAAGAAAAGCGTAAACTTGACAAATAAATCTATTCAAATTCGAGGCATAAATATGAGAGTTCAAACTCGGCTTATACTTTAAACGAGACTCATTTTGTGTTCTAAAACCATTTTGAGCCTAATTTTTTTATTTAAACCCTCTCAAAATATCAAATAAACTTTTTAGTTTGGACAAATAGTTTGACCCTTAAATATGTATAGTATAAGATAACTGAGGGTTTTTTAGAAAACTAACCTTAAAATATTAAAAAATTATAAAAATGACTCAAGTTCCATGTAATTTAGGAAAATGACCCAAAATCTACCGTGTTAATGGGTGCCGCCACTTTCCAAGACAGCACCACCCCAAAACTCACCCAATCATCACCCAATTATGTCTGTCAATGATTAGCTGAAAAAATTTTTTTTGCACCCGTATGAATTTTTTCAAATATCATATTTTCACGGGTAATCTCGAAATAAAAAGAATAAAAAATTTGGTGACAGGTTTTTAAGTGGCAACACCAGTGTAGGAATATTTTTTATTAATTTATGGTGCCGTCTCCTTCAATGGAGGCATTATTTAAGAATTTTTTTAATGTTTTTGGTGCCAACTCATGTAGCGGCACCAAGATTTTTTTTTTAAAATTTTTTGGTGCTACCAATTCATGTGAAGTCACCCAACCAACAAAAAAAAAATTCTTTGGTTTTCAAGGGATGAAGTGTCAGTGTGGGAAGTGCTCTCAAGCGGGGGAAGTGCCGGCAGAATGTTTTCCCCCAAGAGCAACCAAAGTTGAATACTGTGGGACTCCTAATTGAACTGATTCAAGTAGAAGTTGATGGAACCAAACAAAATATTGATATAACTAGAATCAACTTTATAATGTGATAATTTTAATTGATTTATTATTATTGTTGTAGTAGTTAAAATGTTATTATGTTAAGCAATATTTGATCCGTTAGTTATATATATGGAAATACGGAAAGTGGAAGACAAATTGTTTAGATGATGAGAAAAATAAATGTGTTTTTCCATATAATTGGATACTTAAATAAAAATATGTTTGATTTGGTAGTTATTTTTTTATTGTAAAAAAATGTGATGTTTCATACATTTGAAGTAGGCACCAGGGATTTTTTATTTCTTTTTACTGATTGGGTGACTCCATATAAATTGGCGGCACCGAAAAATTCAAAAAAAAAATTCTGGTGTCACCATATTTGGAGTTGGCACAATTTTTTTTTTACTAAAATTTGGTGCCTCCATTGAAGGAGGTGACACTAAAAAATATGAAAAAGAACTCTTATACTGGTGCCTCCATAGAAGTAGGTGACACCAAAAAATGTTTAAAAAATTCCTATCTGGTCCTCATTGAAGGAGGTGGCACTAAAGATTAATAAAAAATTTCTACACTAGTGCCACCACTTAAAAACCTGTGACTAGAATTTTTTTTTCTTTTTACTTTAGGAATACCTGTGAAAATATAGTATTTGAAAAAACTCATATGGGTACTATCTTGGAAAGTGACTGCACAAAAAAAGATAATTTTTTTCAACTAATCATTGACAAACATAATAAAGTGGCTTTTTGGGGTGGTACCACCTTAGGAAGTGGTGGCATCCATTAACACCGTAAATTTTAGGTCATTTTCCTAAATAATTTGTGATTTAAGTTGTTTTCATAATTTTTTAACATTTTAGAGTCAGTTTTCTAAAAAAGCCTATAATCGGTTTACCAACAAAATAGGCACCACCTATTAGACGCTTAACCCAATTTTTCATTTGAGGTCCCACAACTTAAAGCCCATTTCAGGCACTAGTTAAATTAGGTTCATGCAATAAGGTCAGAGTAGCTACCAAACCCACATGGGGCATGGTCCAAATAATATCATGCAATGGAGGCATCCAAAAGGTACGAGAGACAAATCCTTTGATGCCCAAAAAAGACTCTAAAAGCACTTAGAAAACTCTTCACCACCTTACTTAAGCTAAATTGCTTTAGTGTAGATATTTTAGACTAAATTGATATTGATCTTCCGTTTGAGTGAATATTATTCATTAGATATATAAGAGGTAGCAATTATAAATAGATACCATCCTACTCCACTCTTATATATTGTAGATAGCCTAATAAAATATCCAAGCATTCTTAAATACTTTCTTGCATCAATGCTCTCGCTTCTTTGTTTTACTTAACGTCCAAACCCCCATTTAAGCTGAACTTAGGTACATCTATCATTAGTTGTACAACCTTAAGGTTGCATACAACTATACTTTAGCTTCCAACATGTTACAATTGCCACACGTTTAGGGTTTAGTGCGATCGTGAAGGAATGGAAAATTCATAGGCAAAGTAGGGAAGCTTGATTCCCTGCACAATTTGAGCCAGCTCCATTTCCTCCGATGTGGTGGTGAAGACGTAGGGCTTCTCGGTTACAATGACTGGAGTTGGAAAGATCGAGACGATGTGGTTATGGGCTCCTCTCATCTTCAACATGATCTGAGTAAAAAGAAAATAGAAATGGAAACTAAGAAGCAGAAAAGATTTGTTAAAATTATCTTGATTCGATTTTGCAGGCAGAAAAGATTTGTTAAAGTTACCTTGATTCGATTTTACAGAAAATACCAAAAAGTGAAGAAACCTAAACCCCCAGAGATCCCCTTTTAAGAAAAGGTTCCTTAAATTGTTCGGATGGCCAAAAAATGAACCAACGACTCAAATACGAGCAAGAAGAAACTATTCGTCTCTCAACGGTTAGATGTGCACACCCAATATCTGGATTCACATGTGGCAAGGCAACTATTATGTACCACGGCCTGCGGTATACCTAGCAAGCTACATTCGAAATGGACCTAAGGCCCGCCACTTTATAACGTCCCTTAGGCCCACTAAGAGGGGATTGGATTGTTAGAATTTGGTTACCGCCAGCCCAAATGACCCAATAGGATCCGGATCTCCGACCAGGATAAAGCCGACCCAAAAGAAAAATGTTCGTCTACAAAAATAGTTTATTAGGGACTCCGTTAGGATGCTGGATGTTCGTAAAGATAGCTCACGAAGAGAGTTCGAATAAGCCTAGCGGGAATGAGGTCGCGAGCTATGTCCGCAAAAAGGATCGTGAGCCCTACAAGGGACCCCTGCTCGTGACTAACTGGTACGAGGCTTACTAGAGAAGCTAGTCCCGTGATCAGAAAGGACCACGTGCTCCGCAAACACTCGTCCAATAAGCCAAGGGATGCCTAGAGAATGCCATCGACCCCAAGACCGAGACAAAATAGTGGGCCTTATTTGAATTGTAATAGTAGCAGTAGGAACATGTATAAATACTCCTACGTTTCCCTTAATACAATACGAAAAAAATATTACTCAACAACTTGAGAACTTTAAAAATCCATCACATATATACTTATCCCTTTTCTTGATAACATAATCAAAAATTTGATTCGCATCTAATGTAATGAACCGAAAGTTACGGTATCGGAAATTGAGTCTTGAGTACTGTTTCCGTGAAATTTATTCATGAATATTTATTAGAAATATTTATGAATTATAGTTGAATGGTTATTTAGTGTTTAATTAAGTGAAGTAGCTTGAATTTAGTTTAAAGGATTAAATTGCATAAGGAATAAAAGTTTAATTATAGATTAAAGAAGTAAAAGGGACTAATCTAGCAATTAGACCCTAAGTGCCATGTGTGTGAATGTATGATATAACATGTGTAATAGTTGGTATATATGTGTAATAGCTATAAGATATTTTATGTTATAGCTATTACACATGTTAATTTATATTTTTATAGGTTAATAATAATATAATATAGTATAATGAATAAATAATAATGAGTAAAGAAACATAGAAAGAGTTACAGAGAGCAAACGTGAGAAAGAAAGAAGGAAAGAAAGAAAGAAAAGAAAAGGGAAATTTGAGGATTAAGGCCCTAAAGTTTAATTGGTAAGTTGTTTTAGCTCATTTTCTTATGATTTTTATGTTTATGGATGCCTAATTCAAAGTTCTACATGTATGAGGTTAAAATGAAGAAAAATAGAAAATTTTTAGATATTGATTTAGTTGAATAAATTGAGGTTTTATGGGTTAAATTGATAGGAATTGAAGTTAGAAGTGAAAATTGAGTGATTTATTAAAAGAATTCTAAGTTAGGTTTAAATAGGGATTAAGTTGAATAGAGCTCAAAATTTATGTTTTATAATGAATTTTATGAGTTAGAAATTGTTAATGAGTTGATTAAAAGAGAATATGAAGCTTAAGTTAAAGAAAAAAGATTAGTAATGGAAAAAGGACGAAATTGGAATTTTGTAAAAGTTTGATAGAAAGTGAAAATGTGTTTTATGAATTAGTATATTGATGAATTTTAATTGTATGATTGTTAGTAGCAAACGTAGCACGGATCGTCATCAAAGAAGGAAAAGAGAAAGTGAGCGAAGATATCGATTAAATTCGATAAATAGTGGTTTGTATTTCTATAAACCGAGCTTAATCGTTATTGCTATATTTGATATTTATATTGTATGAAAATGTGAATGAGGTAAGTATTTTTACCATATTGAAATGAATGTGATTTTGAATACCCTATTAATGATGTCGGGCTAGTCGGATATAGTTGACATGTCATAGGAATTGGAAGTATTGGGATATTCGACATTGAGTCGATGAGACACTATGTGTCGACTCTTGTTAAAGTTCGGATTTGTTCCGATGAAGTACTTTGTGTACTATAATGTTAAAGTTCGGATTTATTCCGATGAAGCCCTATGTGCTTATCCCGGAGTGTGGGTTGGATCCGTGTATCCGTCGATGTCCAGAGTTATGTTAATAAGGGTAAATAAAGTAAAGGTTATTAAAGTCTTGATTGATATTGAATAATAGCAATAATGTGTTTGAATTACCATGTTTTAAAGTTGATTAAGCTATTGTTTATAGAAATACCACTGAGAGTATTCTCAGCGCACGGTTTGTTTCGTCTTGAGGCTAGGTACGAAAGTATAAGGACTCGACATACAAGCCGATCCCCAAACTCAAATTGGTGAAGTTTCTATCTTTTGGAAAATGGCATTGTACCTAGGATGTCTTTTGGTTATATTGAAAGTATCTAAGTTGTTAAATGATATTTTGGTATGTTTTGTAAATGTTACCAAAACCTTAAGAATGGTATGTTTTGATATGTTAGTGAAGAGTAATAAGAGGAATTGTTGGTAAATGTTGTAGAAAGAAGAAATGAAGATGTTATAAACTTAGTTATCAACATTTTATACTAAAACAGATTTGGACAGTAACAGTAGTCCAACTTTGAAAATATACCAAAAATAGTATAAAGTGAATTAGATGATGAATAAAATATGTAATTGAAGCTTAATGAATCTCTTTTTATATGGAAGAAACAAAATTGGTAAAAGAGTTGTATTTTATGAGATATTTACGTTTTGGTGAAACAGGGTTAGAACAATTTCTGGATTCCCTATTCTGAATTTAGAAATTCACCATAAATTGTGTATTAAGAGTTAGGACTCAAACTTTATTTGTATGGATTCCTTATTGACTCTATTTTTAATTGAAACAAATGGAATAGTCATTGGATTTCTGTACAGGAAGAAATTTGATTCGTAGTGCAAAAGGGTCAGAGTAACTGAACCCTGAAACAGGGGAGACTTCTTATAATAAACTGTACTAATTGGCCTGACCAAAAATTCTAGAAAAAAATTAGTAAGTAGATATATGAGTCTAGTTTCAGGGAAAATTTACGGAATTGGATTTCGAGTTTTGTAACTCGAGATATGATTTTTTTAGCGACTGTGACGCAGATGGATAATTTACTACGAAAACTGTTTAAGTGCTAAGATAAGTTTTGTAATGTCTCCGCTTGACTCCAACAACGGTCTCGGGTAGGGGCGTTACAATATTGATTGGTATCAGAGCTATTTAGGTTTAGTCGGTTCTAGGACTAAATCGAATGTCAATGGGAATCTAGAGGTACATGCCATTCTTGAGTCAAATTTGAGTTGGGATTGGATCTTGATATGTTTGTTGAATATTTTTGTTTTATAGCATTAAGAATGTCGATAAAAGCATTGAGGATACTGATCAAGAGATGTATAGTGAAGATGATGAACCGTATAATGTGAATGAATCGAGTCTGCAACTCCAAGTGTGAATCCAGAGGAAATCAACCGAATGTTGGAAGTGACAATCTGAAGTCTTTAGAATAATCGCCGATGCCCTTCAAAAGCGGTAGGAACTATGCTTGCTACGTCCTCTATCCCTACTACCGAAGAGCTCCAATTAAAGAATTGAGAAAATATGGAGCTACAGAATTTTTGGGTGCCAAGGAATTGATTCGACTATCTGCTGAAAATTGGTTAAAGACTACAAAGAGAGTTCGAAGCAACTTGAATGTACACCACAAGAAAGCTTAGTGTGTGTTGTCTCATTCTGCAAGAGGAAGTTTTAGTATGGTGGGAATCGGTGATTGAGAATGTACTTGAGAACAGATAAGTTGGGACTTCTTTCAAAAGAGTTTCAAAATAAGTATTTGGGAGAAATGTACATAGAAGACAAAAGACAAGAGTTCTTAACACTGAAACAAGGTGAGATGCTTATAGTGGATTATGAGCGAGAATTTCGAGATTGAGCGAGATATGCCATCGAGTTTGTACCGATTGAAGCCGACCGATGTAAAAGATTTTTAAGAGGATTACGTGATGAATTTAGACTACAGTTGATGCCTCTTAGAATCACTGAGTTTGTGGATTTAATGGAAAGAGCTAAGATGATTGAACAAATTCTTGGAAGGGATAAAAAGTCTGAAGTTGCTCATTCGATTGAAAAACGTCCGGAATGGTTAGTTCAAGTCCATGACCTAAGCGGTCAAAGGAATCACGAGGTAATTGGAGATTTAGTTCTCGATCGGAAAGGAGTGATCGAGGTCGGAAAAGACAGACTCTCGTGTCTCTTGGCGATATCCAAGTCCGATTCGAATCTGAAATTCCAATATGTGAGCATTGTGGAAACCGACACAAAGAGGAGTGTAGAAAATTGATGGAGGTTGTTTCGTTGTGGAGCTACCGATCACTTTATTAAAGATTGCCCAAAGATATACGGAACAACACCGACGATGAGTGCAAAGATCTGAATTTGCTTCGAGGCGGGGATCAGCCAAGTAGTTCGTTTGCTAGAGGTGGTACTAGAAGAACTAGTGAGAGTGCTACACAACAATCTGAAGCTAGAGCTCCAGCTTGAGCGTATGTTGTGAGGACTCGAGAAGAGAAAGATGCTCACGATGTGGTGACGGTATATTCTTATTGAATTCAACACCGTTTATGCTTTAATAGACACAGGTCATCACATTCATATGTTAATCTGAAAGTAGTTGAGACAAAAAATTAGAGTTTGAATTGTCTAAAGTTATAATAGAAGTGTCTAGTCCATTGGGACAAACTACTTTAGTGAACCATATATGTCGAAGATGTTCGTTAATGATTCAAGATAGAATATTCCTGTTGATCATTGATTATGCCATTTGGCGACTTTGATGTTATTTTGGGAATGGATGGTTATCGAACATGGAGTGATTTTAGACATTATAAGAAGAAGTTTATTGTTCGAATGAAAGTGAAGATAGAATTGAAGTAAATGGTATTCGGACTAGTGGATCAATTCGTATTGTTTGACCATTAAAGCTAGCAAGCTTCTTCATCGAGGTTGTAATGCTTTCTTAGCATATGTGATTAATTCGGATTTAGTTGAAAGTCGATGTAGTAAAATTGGATTGTATGTGAATTTTATGATGTATTCCCGAGGAATTACGGATTACCCCCTGATCGAGAGGTAGAATTTGTGATTGAAGTCTACCAGTGCAGATCCGTGATCGATACCTCCGTCCGTATGGCACCTCTTGAGCTAAAGGAATTAAAAGTACAGTTGCAAGACTTATTGGATGAGAGGTTTTATACTACCTAGTACATCACCATGGGGAGCTCCAATGTTATTTGTTAAGAAGAAAGATGGGTCGATGCGATTGTGCATTGATTATCGACAACTCAACAAATTGATTGTCAAGAACAAGTATCCACTTCCCGAATAGATGATTTGTTTGATCAAGCGAAAGGAGCTTCCGTATTTTCAAAGATTGATCTAAGGTCGGGATACTATCGGTTGAAAGTAAAAGAGTGCGACATATTGAAGACGGCATTAAAATGCGAGGTATGGGCATTATGAATTTTTAGTGATGCCATTTGGACTGACAAATGCCCCTGCTGCTTTTATGGATCTTATGAATCGGATTTTTCAACCATACTTGGATCAGTTCGTAGTAGTTTTTATCGACGATATTTTGGTGTATTCCAAGTCAGAAAAAGATCATGAGCAACATCTCCAGATTGTTTTGCAAATACTACGAGAAAAGCAATTGTACGGAAAATTGAGCAAGTGTGAATTCTGGTTATCAGAAGTTGTGTTTCTTGGTCATGTCGTATCAGCGGATGGAATTAGAGTGGATCCAAAGAAGATTGAAGCGAGTTATTCGGTGGAAAGTTCCTAAGAATGTATCGAGGTGCGAAGTTTTCTCGGATTGGTGGTTACTATCGAAGATTCGTCAACGGATTTTCAAAGATAGCCTTACCGATGACCAAGCTACTACGAAAAATATTCCATTTGTTTGGAATGAGCAATGTCGAAAAGTTTTGAAGCATTAAAACGAATGTTAACAGAGGCACCGGTGTTGACTTTACGTAATCGAAAGAGATTTTGTAGTGTACTGGTGATGCTTCATTGAGTGGATGGGATGTGTCTTGATGCGAGCGGAAAGTCATTGCTTATGCTTCACGGCAATCGAAACCGCATGAACGCAACTATCCAACTCATGATTTAGAATTAGCAACTGTAATTTTTGCCTTGAAGATTTGGAGGCACTATCTTTATGGTGAAAAGTGCTATGTTTATCTGAATCATAAAAGTTTGAAGTATCTACTTTCACAAAAGATTTGAATCGAGACAAAGGCGTTGGATAGAGCTTCTAAAAGACTATGATTGTGTCATAGACTATCATCCGGGAAGGCTAATGTAGTAGCCGAAGCCGACCGAGTAGAAAAGCTGCGATTGAATTACGAGCAATGTTTGCACAACTTAGTATCATGAAGATGGAAGCCTTTTGGTGAATTAAGAATAAAGCCCGTAATGTTTGATCGAATCAGATCAAGACAGTTAGAAGATGATAAGTTGTTAAAGAAAAGAGATGATTCGGAATGGTACAATGAAAATTTTAGCATTGATGGAAATGGTCGCTTAAGATTTCGAATCGACTTTGCATTCGAATAATTACGAGTTGAAAGAGTTAATTCTTGAGAAGCTCATAATAGTCCATTTGCATTTCATCCTGGAGGTATGAAAATGTATCGTGGTTTGCGTGAATTGTATTGGTGGTCGGGAATGAAAAGGATATAAGCGAATATGTGGCAAAGTGTTTGACTTGTCAACGAGTGAAGGCGAACATCAAGTTCCATCGGGATTACTTCAACCCATCAATATTCCGAATGGAAATGGAACCGAATAACGATGGACTTTGTGACGGGATTACCGATGTCTACAAGTAAAAAGAATGCTATTTGGGTAATAGTTGATCGACTTACGAAGTCACTCATTTCTTAGTTGTGAGAACCGATTGGTCGTTAAAGAAACTTCTTGAGGTTTATGTTCGGAAATCATTAGATTACATGGTATTCCAAAATCAATAATTTCGACAGAGATCCAAGGTTTACGTCAAGGTTTTGGAAGCAATTACATGAATCTTTCGGTTTTCGACTTTATTTTAGTACTGACTTTTCATCCACGGATGATGGTCAATCTGAGCGGGTAATACAAATTTTAGAAGATATGCTTGAGCTGTATGATTGATTTTGAGTCTAACTGGGAATATTATTTGTCATTAGGCGAATTTGTGTATAATAATAGTTTCGATCAAGTATCTGAGATGGCACCGTATGAGGCTTTGTATGGACGAAGATGCCGATCACCCGTATGTTGGATGAATGAATGAGAAGAAGATGATTGGACTGAATTGGTTCAAGAAAGCGGAAAATACTGATTAAGAAAATTCGGAAAGATTGAAAAGCGCTTTTGATAGAGGCGAAATCGTATGCTGATTTGAAGCGACGGGATATTGAATACTCGATCGGGGATAAAGTATTTTAAAGGTTTCACCTTGGAAGAAAATTCTAAGATTTGGTCAAAAGGAAAATTAAGTCCTCGTTTTATTGGGCCTTACGAAGTTATTGAGAGAATTGGACCGATGGCGTATCGATTGGCCTTACCTCCGAACTACGAAAATGCACGATGTCTTCCATGTTTCTATGCTAAGAAGATATCGATCGGATCCTTCACATGTTATTACGACCGAGAATGTAGAGATTCGACGACTTATCGTATGAAGAAGAACCAGTTGAGATTCTAGCACGAGAGGTAAAAGAATTACGTAATAAACGTATTCCTTTAGTAAAAGTGCTATGGCGAAGTCACAGTGTTGAAGAAGCTACATGGGAACCGAAGAAACGATGAGATCTCAATACCCCATCTCTTTTCGTAAATTTCGAGGACGAAATTTATTAAGGGAGAGAATTGTAATGAACCGAAAGTTACGGTATCGGAAATTGAGTCTTGAGTCTTATTTCGTGAAATTTATTCATGAATATTTATTAGAAATATTTATGAATTATAGTTGAATGGTTATTTAGTGTTTAATTAAGTGAAGTAGCTTGAATTTAGTTTAAAGGATTAAATTGCATAAGGAATAAAAGTTTAATTATAGATTAAAGAAGTAAAAGGGACTAATCTAGCAATTAGACCCTAAGTGCCATGTGTGTGAATGTATGATATAACATGTGTAATAGTTGGTATATATGTGTAATAGCTATAAGATATTTTATGTTATAGCTATTACACATGTTAATTTATATTTTTATAGGTTAATAATAATATAATATAGTATAATGAATAAATAATAATGAGTAAAGAAACATAGAAAGAGTTACAGAGAGCAAGCGTGAGAAAGAAAGAAGGAAAGAAAGAAAAGAAAAGAAAAGGGAAATTTGAGGATTAAGGCCCTAAAGTTTAATTGGTAAGTTGTTTTAGCTCATTTTCTTATGATTTTTATGTTTATGGATGCCTAATTCAAAGTTCTACATGTATGAGGTTAAAATGAAGAAAAATAGAAAATTTTTAGATATTGATTTAGTTGAATAAATTGAGGTTTTATGGGTTAAATTGATAGGAATTGAAGTTAGAAGTGAAAATTGAGTGATTTATTAAAAGAATTCTAAGTTAGGTTTAAATAGGGATTAAGTTGAATAGAGCTCAAAATTTATGTTTTATAATGAATTTTATGAGTTAGAAATTGTTAATGAGTTGATTAAAAGAGAATATGAAGCTTAAGTTAAAGAAAAAAGATTAGTAATGGAAAAAGGACGAAATTGGAATTTTTGTAAAAGTTTGATAGAAAGTGAAAATGTGTTTTATGAATTAGTATATTGATGAATTTTAATTGTATGATTGTTAGTAGCAAGCGTAGCACGGATCGTCATCAAAGAAGGAAAAGAGAAAGTGAACGAAGATATCGATTAAATTCGATAAATAGTGGTTTGTATTTCTATAAACCGAGCTTAATCGTTATTGCTATATTTGATATTTATATTGTATGAAAATGTGAATGAGGTAAGTATTTTTACCATATTGAAATGAATGTGATTTTGAATACCCTATTAACAGTGTCGGGCTAGTCGGATATAGTTGACATGTCATAGGAATTGGAAGTATTGGGATATTCCGACATTGAGTCGATGAGACACTATGTGTCGACTACTGTTAAAGTTCGGATTTGTTCCGATGAAGTACTTTGTGTACTATAATGTTAAAGTTCGGATTTATTCGATGAAGCCCTATGTGCTTATCCCGAGTGTGGGTTGGATCCGTGTATCCGTCGATTGTCCGAGTTATGTTAATAAGGGTAAATAAAGTAAAGGTTATTAAAGTCTTGATTGATATTGAATAATAGCAATAATGTGTTTGAATTACCATGTTTTAAAGTTGATTAAGCTATTGTTTATAGAAATACCACTGAGAGTATTCTCAGTGACGGTTTGTTTCGTCTTGCAGGCTAGGTCTGAAAGTATAAGGACTCAAACATACAAGCCGATCCCCAAACTCAAATTGGTGAAGTTTCTATCTTTTGGAAAATGGCATTGTACCTAGGATGTCTTTTGGTTATATTGAAAGTATCTAAGTTGTTAAATGATATTTTGGTATGTTTTGTAAATGTTACCAAAACCTTAAGAATGGTATGTTTTGATATGTTAGTGAAGAGTAATAAGAGGAATTGTAGGTAAATTTTGTAGAAAGAAGAAATGAAGATGTTATAAACTTAGTTATCAACATTTTATACTAAAACAGATTTGGACAGTAACAGTAGTCCAACTTTGAAAATATACCAAAAATAGTATAAAGTGAATTAGATGATGAATAAAATATGTAATTGAAGCTTAATGAATCTCTTTTATATGGAAGAAACAAAATTGGTAAAAGAGTTGTATTTTATGAGATATTTACGTTTTGGTGAAACAGGGTTAGAACAATTTCTGGATTCCCTATTCTGACTTTAGAAATTCACCATAAATTGTGTATTAAGAATTAGGACTCAAACTTTATTTGTATGGATTCCTTATTGACTCTATTTTAATTGAAACAAATGGAATAGTCATTGGATTTCTGTACAGGAAGAAATTTGATTCGTAGTGCACAAGGGTCAGAGTAACTGAACCCTGAAACAGGGAGACTTCTTATAATAAACTGTACTAATTGGCCTGACCAAAATTCTAGAAAAAATTAGTAAGTAGATATATGAGTCTAGTTTCAGGAAAAATTTACGGAATTGGATTTCGAGTTTCGTAACTCGAGATATGATTTTTTTAGCGACTGTGACGCAGATGGATAGTTTACTACGAAAACTGTTTAAGTGCTAAGATAAGTTTTGTAATGTCTCCTGCTTGACTCCGGCAACGGTCTCGGGTAGGGGGGACGTTACATCTAATTACTCCATACTTGTTGCAAACCAAAAATAAAAGTAATAGACGAATTTATTGTTGTTAAAATCTCCTATCAATTAAAGCTTAAAAATTATCATATATTTTAAATTTAATATATTTTTCTTTTAATGAAATCATATATACCAAGGAGAACAAATAAAAATCCTACATGTCATTTGAAATAACATGTGGATACTTTTGCTTGGCACTATCTTTTTAATATTATTTTTTTTCACTCAAATGGATTACTTAAGTAAAAGAGCACAATCACTTCAAATAATTATTTAAACTTGAGTGATTAAATTAAAAAACAATTTTAAAGTGATTAAAATAAAATAAATATTATTTTAAAGTGACTTAGTGGGTAGTTCACTCTTTTAAAAATTAAAATGTTGAAATAAATTTTAAATTTTAATTATTTTAATAAATAATTAAAAATAAAAATTTAATAAAACATTTTTTATACAATATTTATGGGTGTTGAATCCATCAAAGATAAAATCCTACTACTAAAATCGAAATTAAATTTATCGTATGTAATATAAGAAGTAGGATTGGTCCCATAGAGATTGATCTATTTGGATCCAAAATTAAATTTTTAGTATAAGGAGTAAGATCTGAATCCAAAATTAAATTTACAATATAGAAACTAAATCAATCCCATAAAGATTGATCTACCTGAATTCGTATTTCCTTCTATTGTATTATAGATAGTTTTCATGCTCTAATTGGTGCGAACATGTACAAAACAGAATCGAGAATTAAATCTAAATATAAATAATTGAAATTCAATAAAAATAAAAATGTAATTGAAATAAAGAAATAAAAAAATCCGACGTTTTGAAAACTTTTGAAGGCAAGTAATTATAAATTTTGATAGAACGTGAGTTTATAACAACTAATTATGTTCGTGTTGGTTAGCTACTAAGTTAATTTGATAGAAACTCAATGACTTTTGTTGAGTTTGAGTTCCGACATTGATAAGAATCGAGTCGTTATAGCATCTTAATCTAATTCACTTATTATATTAAAATATATTATAAAATAAAGCTTAGTTTGACAATCTCTTTATATATATATATAACAAAACATTTGGTGAATTTATATTTGAATAAATTTGGCATTCATTTTACTTTGAATAAAATGGTCACATAAATTGCATAAAGTTAATTTAATTTAGTACAAGATCAATCAATTTACCTTTACTCTCTCCCTTTTTATTATATAAAAAAAAGCTTTAGAAGAAAAAGATGGTTATTTCAAGATTATATATAAAAATAAAGAAATAATGAACTAATATTTGCGAAGATAAAACATCAAAGTATATTTAAATACCGATTAAGTAATAAGGTGCAATAAACCATAGACATAGGAAGCAAAAAAAAAAAAAGTGAAAATATCATGAAAATGATATAAATGTATCAAAACTATCCTAATATTCATCATTAGGGGAAAAGAGAGGAGTTGAAGGATGATGTGTAAGAAGTGATGCTATTTACATCTCTAAAGTCGACAGTTGAGAGCAAACCTCATCTCTATGAGATATGAATTTATCTCTAAGTCCCCAAAAATCGTTACTTAAGGAAAGTAAAGCATTGAGGATGGAAACATTAAAATAAGAAGAACGTTGAGAAGCCTGAGATGCAGTAGCTGAAGGAGGTACATGCTTGGGTGCCGAAATTTATTCAAATGCATTTTTGATGTCGTCATCTTCATTTGCAATTGGATGACCACTCTTGACCCATTTACTGGAGTTGGCATCTTAATAATAATTGAAATAGTGAAGTATCATATAACTAATAGGTTGATTAGAGGAAATGGAAGCGTGTCTCCAAGGGTACTAATGCTTAACCTTTAAAAAATATATGACAAATAAGTGCAATGTAGAAGTGTGAGGTTTGTATTCATCGCCTTCCCAATAGCTTTATTTATGATACATAATAAGGGTTAAGACGAGACACCTATCGGAATGGGCAGAATCAAACCACTAATATTCAAATTACAGAGCTTGGCATATTTCTTGATAGGTCGTTATTGAGTAATATTTGCTCATGTTGTATTAAAGGAAATACAAGGGGTATTTGTACATAATTCCTACTACTATTATTATAGCTCATAATAAGGTCTACTATTTTGTCTTGGCTTTTGGGTCGAGGACACTAACATTCCCTGTCCCTGGTGCAAACATTCTTTGGGCATTCTCTGGAATATTGGACGCTTGTCTATGGAGCACGCGATCTTTTCTGACCCTGGGACTGACTCTCCCAGTGAACCTCGCACCTGCTAGTCACGAGAGATGGGGTTTTCTTCGTAGACATGGCTTGAGACCTCGACCCTACGAGGTTTATGCGAGCTCCCTCTTGCGACCATGTTTGTATGAGGCTTATGTGAGCTCTCCTACGTGAGTTATCTCTACGAACATCTTGCATTCTTGCGAGGTCATCAGTTGACTGTTCTGTAGGCGACCATTCTTCTTTCGGGTCAGGTTTTTCTAGGTTGAAGGTCCAGCTCCTATCGATCATTTAGACTATCAATTCCAAAATCCTAACAATCAAGTCCCCTCTTGGTGGGCCTAATGGACGTTATAAAGTGGTAGGCCTTAAGTCCATTTCAAGCTACGTGCGAATCCAGGCATTGGGCGCGCACATCCAACCATTAATATATGAATCATTTTTCTATTCTCACAACTGGGCTGTTGGTTCATTTCTAGTTACCCGAAAGGTTTCAGGGTTTTTTTTTTAAAAAAGGAAGGTCGGTGTTTAGGTTTCTTTGTTTGGCTTTTTTGCAAATCGGAATTGAGGTAATCTCACAAATTTTTTTGTTTCTTAACTCCGGTATATTTTCCTTTCTTATTTTGTTCTCAATATAGAACGAATGAAAGGAGCTCATAGCTAGTCATTGTGACTGAGAAACCCTATGCTTGCATCACAACGCCAGAGGGGATGAAACGTGTAACAGCCTAATTTTTAGTGGCGTAGGAAATAGTGATTCTAGATCACTAAATCCGATGAGTGAGTTTAAATAATTTAATAAATTAACATTTATGAGTTAAGTATGGCATTAGAAGTATTTTTGAATTAATGAATTTTGTGATTTAAAAGAATTTATAAGATAAGTTGGGTAAAAAATGAGGTATCGAGACCACGAATTCATAAATCGAGCCATAAATATTTTTAAAAATATTTATGGAGTGTTAATGAGTTAGTATTAAAGTTTTATTAGGGAATTTTAACGTTTTGATAGTTAATTAATTAAAAAGGACTAAATTGAAAAAGGTGCAAAACTTGCTAAAGTGATTAGATAACTTAAGTGTCTAATGAGGAAGTAAACTTGTAGTATGGTTAAGAATGACTCTCAGACATATATGTTAGCTTATGTACATGTATTTAATGGTATCTAATAGTAGTCAATGAATGGAATTACATTGTAAGTTTATGCAAATGAGTAATGTGATGATATATTAGGTTTAAAACTTGATATTTGACTTGAATTGGTTGCTTGGTTGAGATGTATTGGTATGTGAAAGTATTGTGTGCAGGTTGTTTGTGAAATGGGTGAGAGAAGTGGCCTTAAAATGACCTATTTTCCTCTACACGGGCGTGTGTCTTGACCTTGTGTGACACACAATCTGACACACGGGCATGTGGTTTGACCGTGTGTCCCCCACACCCTAAATTTGAGAAACAGAATACTCAGGATTGAGCACACGGGCAGAGACACGGGCATGTGTCTCAGCCATGTGTGCCATATGACCTAGAACACCAGCGTGTGTCTTGGCCATGTGAAAACTGCATCTTCATGTTTTGCAAGTCAGAGAGTTACACTGGTTAGGGACATGGCCGTGTGACTTGTGTCACTTGGCCGTGTGAGCCACACGTCCTACCCACAAGGGCGTGTGACCCTTATGCATGAAAAAAAATTTAAAATTTCGTGAAAAGTTTCCTAAGTTCTCGAATTAGTCCTGACTTGCTTCTAATGTATAATTTGGGCCTCGAGGGTCCATTTGAAGGATAATATGATTGATTATGTATGATTTCGAATATGAATAGTAAATGTTATGAATTAATTGAAAATGTTTTAAAAAACTTTGGTAATACTCCGTAACCTTATTCCAGCGATGGATACGGGTTAGGGGTGCTACAAAATTGGCTCTAACCGTGTGAGGAATCGAGCTTCCCCACTTTGCTTATAACTTCTCCATTCCATTGAGGCCGCACCGTGCATGTGGGGTGTCGAAGGACAGCTTCTTATTTTCATTGTATGTCCTATAAGTGAGATTCCACCTTCCTCTGTACCCTTTCTTTTGCAATCTCTTCAACGACTATAGGCTCACTCTTGGGCAGCTCTCCGATTTCTCTTGGTGGCTCATCATAGCATATTTCCTCGACTGCAGCAAGTGAGACGAGGAACTTATGCTATCTATTTTTCAACATTTGTATCAGTTGAAAGGGACCGATAAGAGGGAGTCTGTGGGGTTCTACTATTTTTTCCCTTGTTGAAAGGCATGAATGTTAGCCTGAAGCATGGGAAATACATCCAAGTTCGCAGCCTACTTGGCGAGGGCTTTAGGTTTCCTACCAAATGGTCTTCCCCTAGTGAGGATATGTGCACTTTCTAGAAGAGCCTTACCACTAATGAGACTATTGCGCAGTATCATAGATTGTGCGTTGGTCGCGTGCTGGCCCTGAATAGTGTTCTAATTGCCAGGAACGTTTTCAAATTCTATTTGAAAGATTTTTTTCCCAAATGGTTGTAGGGCTGGCAAGAATCAAGAGGTTGTGTGGTCAGTTGCTAGGCCACCAACAAGGGGCATTTGGCCCATTGATTCTGTAACACCCCTAGCCCGTAATCGATGTCGAGACAGGGTTACAGAGCATTACCAAACTTATAAATCAATCAATCATACATTTCATATACATTTATCATTTATATAAAAAACCATTCAAATATATTTTTACAGTCCTTAATACAAGCCCTTGAGGCCTCAAATAGACATTAGAAGTGGTCTGGACTAAACTGAATTCTCTACAAATTTTTAAGAAACATGAAATTTTTTTCAAACTGCAAGGGTCACACACTTGTGTGGACAGAGGACATGCCCGTGTGGACAGAGGACACGCTCATGTGGCTACGTGTAACTCTCTGAATTGGGTCACACGGCCAGACCATACACCCGTGTGCTAGGTCATGTGCCTTTTGAAAAGGCCTCACACACTTGTGTGCCAGGCCGTGTGCTAGGTCGTGTGAAAACTGGAGGGTATACTGACTTGTACCACACGACCAAGCCACAAGCCCATTTGCTAGGCAGTGTGAAGCTACTGACTTGATTTCAAAAGAAGCATCAGGGGACACACGACCGTGTCACCTGTCCGTGTGTCACACACGGCTGAGACACGGCGCCGTGTCTCTACCTGTGTGGACAAAAATAGGCTATTTTCCAAGCCATATTCCTCACCTATATTGGTACCAACATATACGCATCAATTTGTATACAACTATGGCATAAATAGGTACTCAAAACCAACCAATATCAAGTTTATAACATGAACATTTATACCATAACATGATATAACAAACAAACTACATGTATGAGACATTATATCTAACTTAGCATTCATAACATTCTCAAATTTCAACCACTTGGTACTTTCAATACATATTCATCAACATGAATTTCACATAGCAAATATGCACCACATACCAAAATATCATTTATACATATTTACAAACTAAGTATACCAAAATAAGCCAAATCACATGGCTATACATATAACCAAAACAACATAAGACGTATAGGCCACATTTACCAAAACACTTATACATGCCATTTAACCCAAAATGTAAAGTCTAAGTACCAAAATAGAGTTTGATAGTGTGACACGATCTCTGACAACTTCCAAAATCAAGCGAGCTTTCAAACCACTAAAAACATAGGAAAATAAATAGAGTAAGCAATTAAGCTTAGTAAGTTCAAAGAATGCAAATTAAACTTACCATTTGAACAACTTTTAGGTAAGTAAACCCAAAGCATGATACAATTCAATTTGGCCAAAGCCTATAATACAATCCACAATCCCATTAGTTATATATTCACATAAAACAATAATCATATAGGAGCTCATTAATTGATTGAATTCCATATAAACATGTATCAAATATCATCCATTTCCATATAATTACTAGTACTTATTCATATCAATCTCATATAATCTCATAATATAACTATACCCGTTGAACCACTTAGAATCTCATTAGATACGCGGGTGGTACACCCAAGGTATACTGAACGGTAATTCGTCAATTCTTATACATATATACTCCTAAGAGCGATAATCGGTAAGCTCTTCCGAGTTGAGTATCGGTAAGCTCTAACGAGCTGCAAATCGGTAAGCTTATACGAGCTGTGGTGAGCACGCAACAAATGCAGGATCTCAACCAAAACGGTAACCCTAATGACATGTCATTTATATCTTACGAATTTCTAAAGTTCAAACGGGACTCGGTATTTCTCGTATGTCAATAGTTATGTATTTGATAATTATACATCATAATTAAATCTATTCACATAGGTATAATTCAATTAAAGCATATAAATACTCAATTCAATTATACGAACTTACCTCGAACTCGTATGACGGAAAACAATCATTTAATCGATAACTTTGTCATTCCCGATCTAATTTTGTACATTGCTTTTCTTGATCTATATAATCAAATTTAACCAATTTAATAATTATTCTATTCAATTCAGTTCAATTTCATAATATAGAAAAATTACTATTTTGCCCTTAACATTTGACTTCTTTACAAATTAGTCCGTAGGCTCAAAAAAATGAAATTCATGAAATTTCAGTATACCCAAGCCTAGCCGAAACTTATATGTGCTTATAACAACCTATAAATCCCATAATTTCACACATTTATCACCAACTTTTCATTTTTTCACATATTAACCCTGAATTGACAATTTTATTAAAAATCCTTTAACAAAAGTTGTTTATTTAACAACCAAGATTTATTTTCTTCCATTAAACTTCAAAAACAACCAAAATACTCTCATTTCAAAACCATATACTTTCCATTATCTTGCAAATTAGCCCCCTAATTAGCTAGCTTAAGCTACAAGGGATCCAAAAACATAAAAATCAACAAAAACAACCACCAAAATAACTTACATGCAAGAGTATAGTTTGGCTGAAATTTTCAAGCTTCCATGGCTATTTCTTGTTGATAGAAATAGTTGGTGAAGAAGAAGGTGAAAAAGATGATAGCTAGCTTTTGCTTTATTTTTAGTTTATCAATTAAATCACCTAATATCACCTAACCTTACAATTTTTTTTATAATTTCTCTCCATGTACATCCACTAACTCAAATAGAGGTCTAATTACTTAATAAGGACCTATACTTTAAAGTTATATAGCTATTTTACACCTTTAGCTAATAGAACACAACTTTCGCACTTTATACGATTTAGTCCTATTTCACAAATTGAGCATACAAACAGTAAAATTTCTTAACGAAATTTTTATACCATAATTCTAACTTGCTATAGACCATAAAAATATTAAAATAAATTTTATAACCTTAAATTTATGGTCCTGAAACCATTGTTCCGATTTCACCGAAAATAGGTCGTTATAGATTCCCTCCACCCTATGGAGATAAAATTGACGGAGCGCATGATGAAGCCTGCTAACCACTTCTACCACTATTGCAGGATAGTGCTTCGTCCCTCTGCCCTCCTAGAATTCGAGCTAGAGGAGGAGGT
Organism: Gossypium arboreum; assembly: GCF_025698485.1. Taxonomy (NCBI): domain Eukaryota; kingdom Viridiplantae; phylum Streptophyta; class Magnoliopsida; order Malvales; family Malvaceae; genus Gossypium; species Gossypium arboreum. The sequence continues at coordinate 139,485,784 of NC_069075.1, forward strand.
TAGAGTTACTCAGTTGTCACTTACTTCTACTGATTCTATAGTTCTTGATGGTGCAGGGTCAATCAAGGCAACAAAAGTAGTTCAAGAGACACTGATAGTAACAACATCTTACATGAGCATAACGAAGCCATGGACATCGATACTTTAATAAGTGGTAGTCGCAAGAGGCGGGTTTCAACTTGGGCAGTACGTGTCAACCCCTCTAGCGAGGAGGAAGGTGGAGGTATTCAACTAGAGCACCGTTAGAAGATGATAGTTGATAGTGGAGGCCCTACTGCTATAGTTACCTCCACCCGTTCTTCCCCTCTAATGAACTTGCCAACCATTGGCCGAGCGAGCTCGTCGATTACCATTACCGATGATACTCTCTCTTCCCTGCTAGTGAAAATTCTTCGATAGTTCTCACAGCTGAAAAGGTTCCTGTTAAGGTTGTAAAGGATTTAACCTTATCTTTATGCCACCTACTGTCTGAGGTTGGCACTCTTAGCTTGAGGTACGCGGAGGCCCGTGATAAGAAGCTCGCTGATAATCGAGACGAGCTAGATAAGGTACGCGAGCTGTATGAAAAGATGAGAGAAGAAAATGAAATAATAAATGAGCAACAGTGAGTTATCATTGAGTGCCTGGCGATTATGGAAACAAAGGCGGAGGAGTGTGGAGTTGAGCTTTCTGTCGAAAAGGAAAGACACATAATCATTGTGGCAGAGCTGAAGAAGGTCACTCTGAGGCACTCCATCGAAGTGGAAAGGATCATTAGGGAGTGTCAAGAGCAGACAGATACTACCTTTCTGAAGTAGGAGGGGGTGCTGGCAGCTTTCAAGCAGGAAACTTCCCAAAATATCTTGGGCTCCCTTCAAAGGTTCAAGGAGAACCTACTTCTGCATACACAGGTCGCTTGTGGCCCTTTTGATGTCCGCCTTGTTGGTTTATAGAAAGAATTTAATGGTAATGATGAATGATAGAAAGGATAAAGGACTTGAGAAATAATTAAATCTAAATTAATAAAATGGAAAAAGAATGGCAGAATATTTGAATTAGGGATTGCCGTGTGAAAGAAAAAAAAAGAAAGAAATTGTTGCATTCAACTTCCAATGTGTTTTCCAAAGGTCACCATACAATGTATATACATCTGATATGCTAAAATTAACCTAATTTATCTAACAACCAACCATATAAAATCAGATTTTATATCATTTTTTTCTTTCTAAATCTAGCTTTTACAAAGTCAAATAGAAAATCTGATCAGTCATAAATTTAAATTTCAATTTGGCCCGTTTCTATTATTTGTGCTCCAATTTAGCCCCATGTACTTGCTAACCCGAATTTCGATACTCCAATTGTGTACCTGATAAAATTAAACAAAAATTATAGACTCAGTAGCAAAAATTATCAGAACTGTATGCATTAAACATACTAATACAACTTGTTATTAGAATCCCTTAGCATTGGACTACATTATTGATCAATCAACAAGAACGTCCCACAATTTTTAAATCACTTAGCTAAATAAGTAAAAAAACATTTCCTAAAAATACTAACTTATTTCAGCTGAGAGTTTGGGATAGCGAGTCGACGGAGAGAAGTGGATCGGCTGTTAGAGATTTAGAGAGACAATATACAACAAAGCTGATAAACCGTAATTCATACATATTTTTATCCCATGCTTAGCACATTTTATGGATGATTTTTCCTTAAAATTGGTGAATTCGATGCTCCTAATGCCTTAATTTCATGCTTTATACTTAGGTGAGCATAGGAGAGTGAAAGGAACGAGAAACGGGCCAAAAACGGAAAAATGTGCCAATGTACGAAATCAACAAGGCCTGGACCTCATAATACGGGCAGACCACACGGCCGTGTCAATTTAAAAAAATCGAAGCACGACTTACACGGGTGGACCACACGCCCGTGCCTATTTAATAGGCTTGACCACGGCCTGAAGTAATTGCACACGGACGTGTCTCTGCCGAGCCCAAGTTTAGTCCAATTCAGAAAAGGCCAATTTTGAGGGTTCTTAGGCATTCCAAAGCCTATAAATACACCCTAGAGGAGGAGGAAAAAGGACACACAGGGAAGGAGGCAGGGAACTACTCAAGGAAAGCCGATTGATCCATATTAGAAGCCGAATTCATCGTCAAGACTGAAGATCTCCCTTCAATTTCCCTTCAGGAGTTTTGGGTTTTTCTTTATGTTTTGTATTCATTATTCTTCTGAGATGTTTACGTTTTTAGTTATGAACTAAAACCCCTAAATACCTAAGGGGAATAAAACCTAAGACAGATCTTGTTATTATTATCTGAATTGTATGATAAATATTTGACTTGTTCTTAATTATGTGTTCTTAATTCTTGTTTTGATATTCCAAGATATTGACTCAAGTTAAGCTCTTATTCAGAGGAGGAATAGACCCTGTCTAAGGGTACATTTGTCATAATTAAGCGGAGTTGGTTGCGCGCCTAGAGATAGGGTGACAAGATTTTACCGGATTAGGGTGAAACCTAATAAGGGGATCCATAGATCGAGTTAATGCAACCCTAGGGAGTTAATTAGAAAGAGATTTCAATTATTCAACCTAGGGTTAGACGTTGTTAGTCTCAAGAGAGATAATAATATAACTTAGAGATTTCTACGGATCAAGTCAAATGAATAAATCGTCCGATTCAAAGTCAAATAACAAGTGAAGTCTAGGTGAATTTTTCCTTAGGTATTGTCTTGATTCAATCGTTTTTTCCAAAAAGTAATTCCCCAATTCTATTTTCTGTGATTTCTTAGTTTAGTTAATTAGTTAGTTAAAACAAACCCCATTATTCTTAGCCTAGATAACAAAAAGACAGTCATTACTAGTACTTTTAGTTCCTTTGGGTTCGACAATTCGGTCTTGCTAAAACTATACTACTGTTCGATAGGTGCACTTACCTTCATCGTGATAATAGTTAGTTTCAAGAACGATTCATTATAAATATTTAAAACCTGACACGAATATCACGCATCAAGTTTTTGGCGCTGTTACCGGGGAACTAAGATATTAGGAACACTCGATTTTTATTACTTTAGCCATGTTACTTTTATTGCAATTTAAATTTTTATTTTCTTTTCTAATTCTTCATTTATTTTCTTCTGGCTGGTTTTTTATAGTTTATGACTAGAAGAAACCCGTCAGGACTATTACTTTTTAACAGTAAGATCGATCGCACAGTTCGCAGAAACTAAAGAGAAATAAGGCGAAGCTTAAGATACACAGAGAACGAGCAAGAAGACGATATTCAAACCCTAACTGAAGAGATGACTGAAAACCAAAAAAATCCGCTACCTCCTGCAATTGCTGTTAATCAAAATCCTGCTTCGCGCACTATGTATAATTATGCTAAACCTAATTTAACAGGAATTGAGTAAAGTATAGCTGGACTTGCTATTGCTACAAACAATTTTGAATTGAAACCTAGCACAATTCAAATGATACAACAATTTGTTCAGTTTGATGGTTTGCAGAACGAGGATCCTAAAGCTCACTTGGTAAATTTCCTAGAATTTTGCGATACATTTAAAATCAATTGCATTTCTAATAATTCCATACGTCTTCAGTTGTTTCCCTTTTCGTTAAGGAATAAGGCTAAACAATGGTTGAACTCGTTACCACGAGGGTCAATCACTACTTGGGAACAAATGACCGAAAATTTTTTATTGAAATATTTTTCACCGGCTAAAACAGCTAAATTACATAATGAGATCTATTTTTTTGTGCAGATGGATTTAGAAACACTCTACGATGCATGGGAGAGATACAAGGACCTTTTGAGAAGATGCCCTTACTATGGGTTACTGTTTTGGCTACAGGTTCAAAAGTTTCATAATAGCCTAAATCCTTCGACTCAGCAGATGATTGATGCAGCCGCTGGAGGAACTATCAATAATAAAACACCTGAGGTGGCTTACGAATTTATTTAGGAGATGTCACTGAATAACTATCAGTGGCAAGTTATGAGAACAAAGCCAACAAAAGCAGCCGGTGTTTTCAACCTCGACGCGGTTACTATACTATCTAACCAAATAGAAGTCTTAAATAAAAAAATTGACGATTTGTGTGGTTCTACTCAAGTACATCCAGTGATGAGGTGCGATTCGAATGGAGGAGGAGCATGCACAGAGTATCAATCCTTCAACCCTAGCATCGAGGAGGAACAAGTCCAATACATGGGTAACAATAACTCTAGATCCCAAAATAACCCATATAGTAACATTTATAATGCAGGTTGGAGGAACTATCCCAATTTTTCGTGGGGCGGTCAAGGAAATCAAAGGCCACAACATCCTCCAGGCTTTCAACAACCACCTTAACAAGAAGAAAATAAGTCGAACCTTGAGGAGATGCTAACCAAATTCATCTCAGTGTTAGAAACTCGTTTTCAGAATACTAAGACAGCACTCAAAAATCAACAAGCATCGATCCAAGGGCTCGAAACTCAGATTGTATAGCTTGCCAAATTGATTTTTGAACAATCACAATGTAGCTTGCCAAGCAATACAGAATCTAACCCAAGGGAGCAACTCAATGCGATTACTAGTCAAGATGAGGAAGGGTTAGTCACGCCTGAACCAGAACTAAGGCAAGAAACTGATATAAGCAAATGTAAAGGTGAGTTAGACCACAATGAGTAGAAACCGGTAAGTACAGAATACAAACCTCGTGTGCCATACCCTAATGCGACAAGAAAAGACCGTTCAGATGAACAATTCGGTAAATTCCTTAAACTCTTAAAAAAATTACATATTAACTTACCGTTTATTGAAGCTCTATCGCAGATGCCAAACGCAATGAAATTTTTAAAGGAGCTTTTAGCAAATAAGCAGAAGTTGGACGAGGCTTCACATGTGAAGCTAAATGCAGTTTGCTCAGCTATTCTACAGAATAAACTACCCAACAAATTGAAAGATCCAGGGAGTTTTACAATTCCTTACTTAATTAGTAGTTTAAATGTTAATAACGGATTAGCTGATTTAGGGGCTAGTATTAACGTCATGTCTTACAAAATGTTTAAACAACTAGGTCTTGGGCAACCCAAACAGACTAGGATGAGCAATCAATTAGCAGATAAAACTATAAGATATCCTAGGGTTTTTATTGAAGATGTGCTAGTTAAAATCGATAAATTTATATTTCCCGTTAACTTCATTGTTCTAGACATAGAGGAGGATAGCAACACCCCTTTGATTTTAGGAAGGCCCTTTTTAGCAACTGCTAGAACGATAATTGATGTTGACACAGGTGAGCTCACACTTCGTGTAGGAGACGAAACAATCACCCTTCAAGCTCACAATTCCAGTAACATATCGAAAATTGAAGGTGGTTGTCTAAACCATTCTACTAAAACTGACAATATAGTGCAACCTACTTTACAGGAAATGAGTTTGAAGGAAGTACATGAGCCATTTTCAAGTAATAGTAGAGAACCTATTCGTGAAGAACGAAGGCTACAAATCGAGGAGCTAGATGAATGGTGGACACATAAATCGAGAACACACGATAAACCAAAACTACGCTAGAACAAGCTCAATACCTTTCCAAATCAACTTAAGGTTGGAGATAAAATTTTATTAGATGCCGCAGATCCTTACATTATCACTGCCAAACCAAATAAAGAAATCCCTCCTACAGTACTTAGCATTTTCCCATTCAATACAGTCGAGGTAAATCATCCCAAGTTCAACATCTTTAAGGTAAACAATACCCGCCTAAAACCTTATTTTGATGAGATTCACAGCAAGAATGAGGAGTATAAACTCCTCGAACCACTATGACTATTTAATAGAAAGGTAAGTCGAGCTTAGACTATAAATAAGTGCTTCTCAGGAGGCAACTCGAGCACTAACAATATTAATTTCTTTAAATTTTACTTTTAACATCTAACATACTAACCGTCTGATGGAATGCAGGCTTTTGAAAGTACACACGGCCAAGCACACGGGCGTGCTTAGGACCGTATGGAAACAGGGTAAAGATTTTCCCCAGCACGGGCTACGATAAATCGCCACGGCCGTGCGACATAGCTGTGAGCAAACCTGCCAAAACAACACGGGCGTGCGACACGCCCGTGCCAAGCAACCGTGGGCGAACCTGCCAAAACAACAAGGGCGTGGCCCTTAATACGTGGGTGTGGGAGAAGCGAGCAAAGACAGACATGGCCGTATGACACGACCGTACGCACTAACACGCTCGAGGTACACGGGCGTGGGGAAATTGTCAGATGCGCCCAAAGTTAAAATTCGCGAATCACACAGGCAAAAATTGGAAAACAAGGGCGTGTTCCCTGGCTGTGTGTCCTAAAATTTATAAATACCCTTCACTATTCATCATCTCTCTCACCCGAAATCCCTAACCCTAGCCGCTGCAAGTCCACACGGCCTCCTTAATACACCTGTGCGCCGCTTCCAACCCCATTTTTGACACTTATTCTCCTCTTTCTAGCGTTTGTTTACTCTTTTCTCTTTTATTTTACTAATTTCTAATGCTATTTATCATAGTAATCTGCATTTTTCATGTTATTTTCATCTTTCTATCACTCAAACTTCATACCTAGAGTAGTTATCATCTTTTTCATATTGAAGTTCTCACTCATTTCATGATTTCTATTCTCCATTTGACTATTTTACGTGCACATTCATAGTTAAGTAGATAAATGTATATTTTTAAGTTTTGTTTTGGTAATTTTTATTTATTTATTTTCTTAGTCAATGTATTAGGCTACATTCATTCATGGTTATTGTTTCTATGGGTTTCATGCTATTAATCCCACACAAATTCATTCTTCAGATATCTCCATTACTTATTCTCATAGGGTTATTTGGCACATTTACTTTGACTATTATAGTATAGGTTAATATGTAAACCCCATGGAAAGTATTCACATTCCACTTCAATTTCCATTACAGGTACACTATGCTATCTTCACGACGAAAGAAAGCCGTCGTCCCTGCTTCGAAGAAAAGGAAGAAAGAGTCATCTTACTCGGGTCCTACAGCAGAAATTCGTCACCCTTTCCTGCAGTTCCCCATTGGGCCCCAAGAAAAACTTTTCCAGATTCTATGGGCCCGACCCTTGGAAGTGGGTCTCTGTATAGACTGGGCCGCCCTAAACAAGTCTAACTTACGGATACAATTCGGGCCCTCCTCACCATCGACCCTTGGATGCTTTTCTTTAAGATTGTCGAGCCGGCATATCTCGAACTCACGATGAAACTTTGCTCAACGTTTTATCTTGAGATAGTGATGGCCCGCTTTGATGACCCGGGGACAATCCAATTTCGCCTCGGCGGTCTAGTCTGCTAGTTGAATGTCCTAGAGTTCTGAACCGCACTGGGCCTTTACGCTTTCAATCGCCGCATCCATCACTCTCCTTTACGGTGTTGGAATGTCCTAGCCCCCGGCGCTGCCTCCTACAATCCTAGCCACTCCAAGGCATTGGGTCTTCCTCCATCCCTGAGGTACTTACACGTCATTTTTGGGTCACGCGTTAACCGGAAGGAGAGAGAGCATTGACGTCGTCAAATCTCACGACGCCTACTTTCTATGGTGTATGTCGCACGGGCACGTCAGAGACCGTGCTTATTTTATTGCCCTCACCATTCAATATCAGACGGAGCAGCATAGGAAGGGAGTCATCTCTATTGGGCTCTATGTGACACGGTTGGCTCGAGACTTCGGGCTCCTCAACACAATAGCCCAATCATCCTCTTTCACTCTCATGGGCTAGATGTCCCCACAGGGCATCTCAAGCATGCTAAGTATGAGGATGATTGAGAAACGACGTGGCACCTTCCCTCCTCAATACCGTCTCACCCAATCCACTGAGGAGGAGGCCCCCAAGGATATTACTGATGATGTCCCTATACATCACGAGGACCAACCGTCTCAACCACCACCACCTTCTCGTTCAGTTCATGCGACGGCTTCATATGCTGACATCTCTGAGCGCCTAAATCGATTCGAGCAATAATGTTTTCAGTGCTTCGATCACATTGATGCTATACTACACCAGATTTGTCAGCACTTCCACATCTCATCGCCACCCCCATCTCGTGAACCATCTAGCGATGAAGATGTTTAAAAACTTTTGTTTATTATTTTATGTTTTTACTTTTATTCTACTTTAGGACTACTTTTTATTTTTCTTTAAGCTTATTTTTATTAGGTTTTATAATTTTTATTTAACAATTTTGAACTTTGGCTATTTCCTATCGAGTAATTATTCTTCCTTATATATTTTCTAAAAGAGTTCCTGATTCTATCACAGTTATAAAGAGCTCCAAAGCTCACTATTACTCAGGGACTCGAAACTCCACTGGGGAAAGTTCTCCACGACTGCCATGTCCTGCTCGACCACTATCATAACCAACTTCAGATATAATATTCTTCTGGTGCAGGACTTATGGACTAATGGACCTCTACCACCACCAGAGTATCCTCTTCCACCCTTACGCCGATTATTCTCCAGAGCTCCAGTTCAAGGAAATTCATTCATCACTCAGGAAGTTTCACTTCTCTCCCTATCTTATATTTATATTCTTTTCTATATATCTATCTTTGTACATTGAGGGCAATGTACATCTTAAGTGTGGGGGGTATTCATTTCACTATTAGAAAAATCTCTGAATGATTGCCTTATTCTCTTGAAAAGCTCTCATATCATGTTTAGGATAAATTTTGATTGATTTATGACTTTTATTGATATATATTAAATTAAAACATAGGCATTTATGCATTGATTGTTTAAACTTTAAGACATTAGGGAATCAAGCATGATAAGTTGATTTTTGAAGAATTAAAAACTTTTAGGTTGTTTCCCTAAGTTTAGGCATTATATTGAGTTGGAATTTACAAGTTTAAACATCAAAAAGTCATAATTTTTATGAGATCTTGAGCCTTTAAAGTATCTATTATTTCTTTCATACTCACTTCCATTATGAGTGCGTCAGTATTGAATTGTTATTCTAGAACTTGCTTGATTATGCATGTCAAGACCACACCATTTGATTTGATGTGTCAAAATGATAAAAGCACTTAGGTTTAACTTACTCACTCCATAAAAGCCTACCTTCACAATTAACCCTTAGTGAACCCCCTTGAGCCTAACAACCCATTCATTGATTTACCCTCGATATTAACCCATAACTCATTATTGTTGAAACCCCTAAATTAATTTGATCCCTATTTTTGTCAAGATTTGAGTTGGAATAATTGCTTAGCTATGTTTTATTCTATTTTGTAATGATTTGTTCTTAAAAAAAAAAGCTCTGTTGTACGCCATTGATGACTAGTCATTTTTCTAGTTAGGCAAATTTTCAATTTAATCTCGATTCTAACCCTTTCTTTCAATTTGTGACCACACCCTCTAACCAAAACCACGTTACAACCCTCTAAAGACCTCATGATTGATGTTTCATCTTAATTTATAGTGGTGGAGATTTGATTTTCATGCGAGCCTATGGTAATGACTTTTCATTATTGACTATTGAGTGCTTCATTTATTATCCTTAAACACCTCGAGTGATTTGAATAAATCTTTAGTGATGATGTGAAACTCTATGATATTTTAAATCAAATGTAATTACTTAAATGATGGGAGACACCTATGTTTTCATGATAAAATGCTCAACTTGGAATGTTTGAAACTTTGATGTTCTTTCAGTTGAATTTTCAATGTATGATTACCTATGAATTATTTTGAGATATTATCGATAGAAATTATAAGTTAAGAAGAATTTATTTTGATTATGAGTTGAGGATTTTGCTTGAGGACAAGCAAATGTTCAAGTGTGGGGGTATTTGATAAACCGTAATTCATACATATTTTTATCCCATGCTTAGCACATTTTATGGATGATTTTTCCTTAAAATTGGTGAATTCGATGCTCCTAATGCCTTAATTTCATGCTTTATACTTAGGTGAGTATAGGAGAGTGAAAGGAACGAGAAACGGGCCAAAAACGGAAAAATGTGCCAATCTACGAAATCAACAAGGCCTGAACCTCATAATACGGGCAGACCACACGGCCGTGTCAATTTGGAAAAATCGAAGCACGACTCACACGGGTGGACCACACGCCCGTGCCTATTTAATAGGCTTGACCACAGCCTGAAGTAATCGCACACGGACGTGTCTCTGCCGAGCACAAGTTCAGTCCAATTCAGAAAAGGCCAATTTTGAGGGTTCTTAGGCATTCCAAAGGCTATAAATACACCCTAGAGGAGGAGGAAAAAGGACACACAGGGAAGGAGGCAGGGAACTACTCAAGGAAAGCCGATTGATCCATATCAGAAGCCGGATTCATCATCAAGACTAAAGATCTCCCTTCAATTTCCCTTCAGGAGTTTTGGGTTTTTCTTTATGTTTTGTATTCATTATTCTTCTGAGATGTTTACGTTTTTAGTTATGAACTAAAACCCCTAAATACCTAAAGGGAATGAAACCTAAGACAGATCTTGTTATTATTATCTTAATTGTATGATAAATATTTGACTTGTTCTTAATTATGTGTTCTTAATTCTTGTTTTGATATTCCAGGATATTGACTCAAGTTAAGCTCTTATTCAGAGGAGGAATAGACCCTGTCTAAGACTACATTTCTCATAATTAAGTGTAGTTGGTTGCGCGCCTAGAGACAGGGTGACAAGATTTTGCCGGATTAGGGTGAACCCTAATAAGCGGATCCATAGATCGAGTTAATGCAACCCTAGGGAGTTAATTATAAAGAGATTTCAATTATTCAACCTAGGGTTAGACGTTGTTAGTCTCGAGAGAGATAATAATATAACTTAGGGATTTCTATGAATCAAGTCAAATGGATAAATCGTCCGATTCAGAGTCAAATAACAAGTGAAGTCTAGGTGGATTTTTCCGTAGGTATTGTCTTGATTCAATCGTTTTTTCCAAAAAGTAATTCCCCAATTCTATTTTCTGTGATTTCTTAGTTTAGTTTATTAGTTAGTTAAAATAAACCCCATTATTCTTAGGCTAGATAATAAAAAGACAGTCATTACTAGTACTTTTAGTTCCTTTGGGTTCGACAATCCGGTCTTGCTAAAACTATACTACTGTTCAATAGGTACACTTACCTTCATCGTGATAATAGTTAGTTTCAAAAACGATTCATTATAAATATTTAAAACCTGTCACGAATATCACACATCAAAAGCAACAAATAAATTGGAGGGTTTAGAATTGTTAGAGATTTAAAGCTTTCCATTGACAACTAATATAATTATTAAAATATCTACTTGATTCCCTAAATAAATCTAAAATAATCTAGGCGATTGATTGATACTTCAGCCTTATCCGGTGGGACTGAATCTAATGAGATCACATGAACATTGATTCTGGGTGTGCAGGGGAGTGCACAGAGAAATTGCTCAGTCGACGACAAGTACTTAGTTCTTGCTATAACCTACAATGATATAAATTAGAAGCTATCAGAACTTGCAAGCATAAACATCAACAAATAGATCATGATCTAAAAATGATGGAAAAACTCAACAACAACAATAAATATTTGCTTTGCTTTTAGTTTTAGGGTTTCTAGATTCTAGCTAATGTGATAAATTTTGGGTTGTTTCCCTTTTTATTTGGTTTGGGTTTTATTTATTTGTGGTGAATTTTAATAGGCCGAAGTCCAAGCTTAGACAAGATACTAACACCTTTCATGTTTATCTAGGCCCCTAGCCTTGCACAAAACATGGGCAATATCATTCGACTAGGCCCAACCCTAATTACCAAAAGGGAGCTATGCCATAACCCACCCAAATTCTTTTTATAATTCTATTTAACTAGCCGTCTGGCTTTACTTTGTTTACTTATTGCTCAAGGTTATCATAATCGTTATCAATATTGGCATCTATATTGATCATAAAAAAAGGACATCATTTTACAAAATCTTCACTTGCCTACAAGTAATGACCTCATTGTGATATTTTATACAGAAATATTGTCATTGTCTACCAACTTCCTAAATACTTCATTAGGATTTGAATCCTTTGTTGTTTAGATCAGGATATTTTATTTTCTTTTTGGAAAAAAAAATAGAAGCACTATTTCAGGTAATGCAAGCCTTTGCTTAAAATTCTCTGTCCAAAGCTAACGAAACTTGAGTTTGAGTTCTCTAAAGGTACTAGGAGTCTCGTACCCATTCAAAACAATTAATAGAGCATGATGCATAGTTCTAACAAAACTGAGTCCACTCATTCATATTGGAAAAAGGAAGACATCTTCACATAACGCAAGAAAAGATACGAGGACTACATTGGACAAATTAAAGCCATTATCCCCAAACAAAAATTATTGCATTTGAGGTTGTGCTAAAGAGCGAACATGATTGGGAATATATAAGTGAGAATGAAGTATCGGAGACCCAGAAGGTGGAAGGCCACGTCAACAACTCCACAAACCAATTCCTAGTTTGATGGCATGACGATGGAGGATGTGGAAATCAAAGAGTTCAAAGTAAAGATTATTAGTGTCAGTGGTTGTAGGGGAAGGCAATGGCTAGTGCTTGACAAATTTGGCAAGGATTAAGAAATAAAGTAAGATGTATAATAGATAAAATATTATTTAGAAAACAAAACTAAAAAAAGATAGTTTAAATATGATTTAAGTCTTGGGTTTTCTAAAAATATTTTTATTTATAAAATTTGTATTAATAAATAAATTTCATGTCAAAAATAGAAAAAAAATGTATTTTTTAATAATTTTGTATGTATTTTATTGAAAAAATTTAAATATTTTTAAAGTTTTTTAAATTTTAAAAATAAAACTAAATTGATAGAATGTGTAAAGTTGAGGATTAAATTTATTATATTTTTAAAATTAGGACCGAAATAATAGAATCTGTAACTATTGAAGAATTGAATTGATTTATTATACAAAAAATTCGTGTCAATATGTCAACATCTTGACTAAAATATTACCGTATGATATAATTACTGATTAAAATAAAAACTTTTAAACTCGAGTGACTAAAACAAAAACAAGCTGATAGTTGAGTGACTATTTATAAAATTTACCCAAAAGAAAATAAAAAAAAAACCCTGAAAGTTTTTATTTTGGCTACAAGAATGAAAAAAAAAATCTGAAAATTGTCATTGACCGTAGGATTCAACCCCTAAGATCACATCGTACAGTAATGATCATTCGCATTCATTAACTCCCGTGTACGCGAATTTTGGGGGAACTCTTTTAAAGAGAATCAGAAACCCTTTTTCGTTCACTTCCTTGCTGCTAGAAAGTTTTCAGTCTCTTCCTATCAAAATCAAACCCAAAATATATGATTTTTCTTCTTATTTCCTTCAAAGTTTCAGTTAGATTTTTTCAAGTATCAAATTAAGCCATGCCCACCAACGAAAACTTCTCAGGTATTAAAAAAAAATATTTCTTTGCTGGAATTTCTTTTTTCTTTTTGAACTTTTTTTTCTGGTTTTAATCTCTCTTCCAATTGCATAACTTGATACATTTATATCTAATTTGAGTATCATTTACTGTGTATCATGTATGTAGAATTTATTCAATTAGTTGATAAATTGTAAAAAAAATTATCGTGAAAAGCATTTTGGGGGTGGTGGGGGAATTCAATTATTGCTATGATGAATTATGTTGTGTTTAAGTGTTTTGAATTTAAGTAGAATGTTCATAGCTCTCTGTTGATTATTTTAAGGGAATGATCCTTATTATGTTTATAGAGCTCTTAATTTTCAATTTAAGTGGGATTGCAACTTATTTTTGCTTCCATATATGATTATATTATTTTCAGGTGTTTCGAATTGCTATGTTTTCAAGAGCCAATTGCAGGAGTATGCTCAGAAGGTGGGTCTTCCAACACCTGTATACGAGACTTTCAAGGAAGGACCGTCCCATAAACCTTCTTTCCGATCAACTGTAACTGTAAACAATGTTAAATACGATTCGTTACCCGGGTTTTTTAATCGCAAGGCTGCAGAGCAATCGGCAGCTGAAGTGGCTCTCTTGGAGTTGTTCAAAGCCGGTGAAGCTAATGAAAGCATCTCTCAACCTGTTGTAAGTTTCTTCATTTCGTTGTAATGTGGTTTCGGGTATGAGATCCATTTAGTGGTGGCATTTTCAATTATGAACTGTACTTCATACTTGAAATTCGTAGCTTGCAATTATAAGTAATATAATTTTGTTGAAAGTTTTTTGGAGTAGTAGATTAATGAGTTTCGATGTGATGTCTGCTTCAGCATGAGACAGGCTTATGCAAAAATCTACTACAGGAGTATGCGCAGAAGATGAATTATGCTATTCCGGTTTATCAGATTCAGAAGGATGAAGCAACGGGTCGATTGCCTCACTACTCGTGTACAGTTGAGATAGGAGGCATTCGGTATATTGGAGCTTCAGCGAAAACAAAAAAAGAAGCAGAAATCAAAGCTGCTAGAGTTGCTTTACTGGCCATTCAGTTGAGTTCATCTCAATTAACTGATAAGGCACTTGGCAACTCTCAGTTAACGGTTATTCCTTGTAGAAAGAGGGCAATCGAGATGGCTAGTAATCCTGATGAGACGACTGTGAAGGCTCCTAAGCCAAAGAAATCACGATTCAAGAAGAAAATGTTGAAAACAAAATTCTTGGGGAAAAAAGCTGATCGTTCTCAAGACAATCCTACAAGCAATTTGGCTATTGGTTCGGATGATTCACAAAAACCTGAATCAATCCAAACTGATTCTTTTACTGCAATAGGTTCAGAAACGTTAGGTGCCGAAGCGACGAGGAATCTCAAAGATACAAAGATAACGAGTGACTCGAGTGAGCGAGAGATGCCTTCTGCAGATGTGGCATTGGCTCCTGAGGTTGCTGATGATTCTAAAAATGAGCAGTTAATGGCTGCATATCCTCTTCATAGCAACCATGAGGTTCCAGATGTTGAAAATTCCTCCATGGTCTGTGATGATCAAACCGATTCGGTTAAATTGCCTAACAGGGACGATGTTGCTTCAAAGATTACTGATCCGACTTCAAGTCAAATGGAGGCTTCAAAAATCATGCCTGGTTTAAACCAAGTAGTAGAAAAAATCCATGCAAATGCAGGCCAAGCACAGGTCCTGGAAAAAATAGACATCGGTTCGGTCCCCGGGATTCAGTTTCGCAATTAGGGACAACAAGGAATGGAAGGAGGACCCTTAGATTAGTAAGTATGCCATCTTTTGCTGCTTCAGTCTTTATTATTTACTTTTATGATGGTATTTGGTTGAAAATTTGGAAAATTCTAGAAGGGTCTATACATGTATAAATATAAATGATTCTATAGATATGAATGAAGTTATTGTGGGTTCAAATGTGGGGCATTTGAACAATTTTGAAGAATGCAGAGCAGCTTGAATTTTGTTGTACCCAAATGTAGAGTTGCAAATGACCAATGAAACACATTTAATGGTGTTGACTACTAGTATTTGTGGATACAGACTGGTACTATCGGTATAGATTGATATTAAAATCAAACCGGTAGAATTTTGTTACCAATTTGAAGCAATTCAAGGATTAATCTAACAGCATGTTTGGTTTATGTGATGTTTAATTATCTTATCATAATTGGAATCTAAGATATATTGGGAGATGTTTACTTCAAGTAATTTGAGATTTTGTGAGATTCCAGCATAATATAAAAGTATAGTCATTTTATTATCAACTTTTCCTAAGGTAATATTATATTTTGGGTAATCTTCATTCTATGATAATTATTTTTAAAAATAATTTTAATCAGTTTTACCCTTAAATAAAATAAAACATATTTATTTAAAAGATAATTATTCGATACATAGATGGTGGAGATGATAAGTATACTTAATTAATATCTAAAAGATATAAATAAAATTCATGGTAATTTCTTAACTTCACCTTTTTTTTAATATAAA
Organism: Gossypium arboreum; assembly: GCF_025698485.1. Taxonomy (NCBI): domain Eukaryota; kingdom Viridiplantae; phylum Streptophyta; class Magnoliopsida; order Malvales; family Malvaceae; genus Gossypium; species Gossypium arboreum. Next base: position 139,501,693 of record NC_069075.1, read on the forward strand.
TTGTCTAGAAATGTCCATAATCCTTCCAACTCTTCAATAGGACGAAAGAATTCAATCAGCTTTGTTTTAAGCTCACTTTTAGAATTAAAAATTTTCATCAATATTTTATTGTATTAAATAATAATCTTTATTAAAAAGGAAAAGAATGTGTTTTTTATATTATTTTTGATTGATATATACATATTATATTTTTAAAAATCAAGATAAAATTTAAAATATCTGTGTTTAATTTTTCATGGTAATTATAGTGATAGTTGCATTCAATTTTTAGTATGGGTTGATCAATGCCCAAAAATTGTTTTTTTTTCCAGTCATCCTGTTTTATTCTTAAACAATGTGCTTGGGTTATTTTTCTGTGACCAATAGTTTTTGTAGCTTAAAATTTCACTCATTATTCCAATTTATAACAGTCTTAAAATAATGTATCAACACATGGCTTTTGATATCTTGAATTTATTTAAAGTTTATTTGATCCTTAAAAAAAAACTAAATTTGAAGTGTGTATGATTAATTTGTATATTAATGATTTCTAAAATTGTTTCAAGTTCTTTCTTTATTCATGCTGAAAAAACAAAATGCAAATTTTATAGTCATGATAGCCTAGTAAAATGCACTTTTAGTTAATTTTATATTTTATCAAATAAATAATAAAAATTATATTCCAATTAAATGAACCAAATAAAGTAATGTAACATCCCCAATAATATACTAAGAAATTTTACATTTTAATGATCCTATAATTAGAAGTAATATTACATTTTGTAAATCAAACGCACCTTTAACATATTAGTGAAATAAAATTATTTAAAAGTTCATTTACTATTGTTATACATAATAAGCACGTCATACATGAATACCTCACGATATGAAAAACATCGTCATTATTCAATCAAGGATAGATGGAACCTCAAATCAAATCTTATTAATTCTCTCAACTTCCCAAGCACACCAACCTCGCATGAAGATACATCTATGCCATACTTTAACCTATGTCTAAATTTGATTCTATTAATAAGACAATCATTTTACGAGGAATAAACTTTAAACCATCCTCTATAAATACTTCTCTTTTCAAAGATCAAGGGAAGAGACACAATACAAGATAAACCATTGGCTATCATTATGCTAAAACATCATCCTAGGCCTCTAGCCTCAATGGCTTTTTGCACCATACATGGTGTAAGCCACCATCACAATCTACCCCAACACTTTGTGTTAATTGTTATAATAGTTAGTGTTGTCAGTGGGAATTTGAGGAAGAAGCTATAGCTTGACTGGCTAGGAACATTTCAAAAGTGCAAGAAAACAAGTTCAAATACAAAAAGGGTTTCCAAAACTAGTATTCTAACCAGTATGGAGATAACCAACACGGTTAGGGGGAGTATTCTAATCAGAAGCAATATTATTAGCAACAAGTAATCGCATAATATCAGGGTTATGGTGCATACAACCAATATGGTCAACCATTCGGCCTAAAAGAATATTACCAACAACGTCAGGTGGAGCAACCACCTAGATATTGTAAAAAATATCCGAACCAACTTGATCCCGCTAGAAGTAACCAAAATTGCAACCCTGAAGGACAGAAAACTTGGTAAATTAAATTGAGATTCTGGTCAACTTGGAGGGGCTTAACTATAATTGTACCATAATATAAAAATGGAGTTAAAAGGCAATTGGCCCAAGTTAGTGGAAGCTAAACTTGAGTTGATTACTAAGTGGAGAAATTTGATATTATGAAATAAATTTTAAAGGATAATTAAGAGATCATGGCTAGATGTCGTTGAGAGTAATAAGATTAAGTTGATGTGCTAAGTGTCATTATTATTTAATGACAACAAACCCACTCGAATGCTAAGCATTAACCGGCTGTAGGGGGCTAAAATTTTTGTCTCCATTTGACAAAAATTAGAAAAGGTTTAGAGAGAAGAAAATAGAGAGACGTGGGTAAAGGCAGAGGAGAAAATGTAATGGGAAATTAGCTATGTTCAATTGTTGTTAGATAGTGAAAGAAAGCTTAATTGGTATGTGCCGGAGAACTCAAGTTAGTTAAAGGGTAAGTTTGGATAGGCGGTGGAATACGGTGCGGTGTGTTTAATTTGTTTTTATCTCATGCTACAATATCGTTATAGTATTTAATCTAACCGTTACTGTTATTTTTACACTAATTACAGATAAATACACTGCCTATCCAAATTCATAATACTAATATAGTAAACTAAAGAGGTAATCGAAACTTCAAAAAATAAAGTACACAAGACAGTTACAGTTTGTATTAACCTAATTCATTTTCTTTATAAGACTTAATTAAATAGTTTAGATTAGAGAATTTATTATTGATATTTGGTTGATACAATAATTTGTGAATAATATATGTTTAATGGATGAAATAGTTGGTTCATTTTATTTGGGATAAGTGTTATTGTATCCTTAAAACTTAAATGAAATTTTGATTAAAGTTAGATATTTAATAATGTGTTAAGTCGTGCTTGCGTTTAAATATATATAATAAAATAAAATAAAATAATAAAATAATAAATAATAAAATTTACCTAGTGATAAAAATATATGTGTTAAAGAGTTATTAATGATGGTTTAATGATATTTATATAATGCACTGTTTGGTTTGATGGCATTGGGAATGGTATGTCGTTGATTGTGGTATCATGATGAATTATTGATGTGAAATGATTGACTATGATTTGATGAATTTAAAATGGTTCATATGTGTTAAAGTGATTGCATATTAATTAGTTGGGAATAATGAATGATATATGTTTTGATAATGTTAATATACGAAAATGCTCTATTAAATCACGTCGAATCGTTTTCGAATATAGTTGGCATATTATAAGATTTATTTGCATTGAAAGAAATTTTAGTGTTAGACACATATTATTTGATAGTTCTCTAGAGCTTTGGGGGTCGAGAACTATTCTAGCACTCTGGTACAATTAACATTCGATGCACTTTATTTGACTCTTGTATTCTCTGTTGGATTGAGAGGAAAGTTTTTTAATTCCCAGTTGGATTGAGGACACATTATCTCGTATTCTCTATTGGGTCAAGATATATTAGTAGCTTTAATTCCCTGTTTGGTCACAAGCATAATTGGATGTATTAATTCGTATATACATTTTTGAGTTCGTAATCAATTATTTGGGTTATAGTATAAATATGATATGTAACTAAATCTATGATAATGAAGCTTGGTTTATATGATATTTGAAAATGATATTGTCGTAATCATTTTTTTGGCAAACGGGTATCAACTTGGAGAAAAACGAAAACGAGAGTCGCCACCAATCTTTTTAGGTGTGATTGGATCACCTTGTAAAAGTGGTTGTTTTTAATAAATGGTTTAATTTATTTAAACAACGATTTTGGTCCACGTAAATCAAGAAAACAAGTTCGGGAGTCGATTACGCACGAGGAAGGATTAGCACCCTTGCAACGCCCAAAAATTGGTACCTAGTTGATTAATTAGTGTCTTAGTGTCGAAAAAAACAAAAGCTTGAAAGACATTGAAATACGATCCCTCTTCGTAAAAATGCTAATTTGAAAATGACCGAATAAATTAAAAAATGTTAAAGACTCCATAATAATAGTAGTAATTATAATGAAAGTAAAAATAATACTAGATATAACAATAGTAATATTAGTAATAAAAATAATAGCTATAAAAATATTAACCATGACAATAAAGAATAATAGTAATAATAATAATATAGATAATAATATATATAAAATAATAATAATAGTTAGAGATAAAAGATAATGGAAGTAGTAATAATAATGGTATTAAAACAAAATACATATAGATACAAGTATAATAACAATAATGGTAATAAAAAATAGTAATAATATTTAAAATATATGTATATAAAAACAGTAGTAAATGGATATGTATATATATAATAATAATAAATGACATTAGGATAAAATAAATATAAGTATAAATATGATAATAATAATAATGATAATGATAATAATAATAATATAGTAGTAATAATAAAAGTAAAATTAATAGTAAATTGATAATAATAATGTACGTTAATAACAATAATAATATTATAAAGGATAGGAAATAATGAATGATAAAAAAATGACAATAATATGATAATAAAAATAATGGTGATGGTAATAATGATTATAGTAAGAATATACAATACATAGTATTAGAAGTAAATACATAACACATACATATTAGAAATAAACATAATAAAAAAACACTATTAATAACTATATAAATATATATACATGATATAGTTTGAAAAACATAAACATAAGATGATATGAAAAATAAAAATAAAAATGATATAGTATTAAAGTATATGCATAACAATAAAAATATAATATTAAAATATATATACGAGTAATAAAAATGTATCCGTATTAAAATATATACATAATAAAATATAATATTTAAAATATTTACACAGTATATGCATAATAATATTAAAAATAACTATTAATGATATTACATAGATATATACATATGTAAAAAATAAATACATGATAATATTAAAAGTATGTACATAACATAAATATCATACATATAATATCTAAATATACATACATATATATATAGTATTTAAAAAGAAATATACATAATATAATATTGATATATAAATATGTGTGATATGGAACATAATACATATATATTTATAGAGTACATAGGTGTCATAAAAAATAAAAAAATAATAGTAAAACTATTAATAATACTATATAATATATATAATATACATATATATAAGTATGACAAAAATATAACAGTAATTAAAATATAATAGCATGAATAAAATTAAAATTAAAGTAAAATAATGAGAAAGAGTAGAAGAGGGACGAAAATCAAAGCAAAAACGAATTTTGGGGTGAATTTCAAAGAAAACAAAAAGAAAAACAACCAAATTGCAGCATGCGCATATCCTAGAAGTACTGAAAACGCAATATTCCCCATCCTAAAAAGCAGCGCGTGGTCGAGGACCAAATTGAAAAACAGGACATATTCTAGGGCCGAATTTAAAGTAGCAATAACTTGATTATAGAGACATGAAAAAGCGGAAGGGCTAAATGTGCAAATAGCCCTTCCGCTAAAAAAAATGTGCGGATCCTCTTTCTAGGCGGGTCGGGTCGCGAGTTCCCTCTCTCTCACCCCCTAGCCAGAGTTAAAGTCCGGTGAACAAGCCGCCATATGCCCCGCCGGTCGCCGTCGCTGGCTCCCGAAGGTACATTTTTTGCTTCTTTTTTTTTTTTTATGTCCTTATGATATATTGTATGTAGAGGTAAGCAAATTCGAAAATAAAATAAAAAGGAAAAAAATAATAAATAGAAAGAAAATAATAATAATGTAATATCACCTTTTGTTTTAGATTTTGATTCTTGATATTTCAACTTTTATTTTCCTGTTTCTTTGGTGTTGCTTGGATCTCTGCTTTCTTTTGTGCTTAGATCTAAAAATTGTCAAATGCTTTTTTTTTATATTTGCTCCAAAAAAAAATTATTCTCCCTTTACAATGGTTTTAGTATGGCCTTTTTATAGCCATTTACAAACTTTATTATATATATATATATATATATATATATATACTTAATGTCTTTTCTTCTTTTTGTATGGCAGGCAAACGGCGGTGGAGGCAAGTGCTATTTGCAATATCAATACAACTAAGGCAGTGGGATTAGGTGATTTAGGGTTTCTTTTTCTTTTCTTTTCTTTTTTTTGTTTTGGGTATTGGGCTAATTGGGTTAGGGTTAGGTATTAGGTTTGGGTTTAGTGGGTCATTTGGTTTAATCTGGGCCTGCAAATTGGGCTTGTACAGATATACACATTTCTTGAGGGTGCATCGATATTTGATAGGTGAGAAAGGTATTTATACCTCTGCAGAAAATCGATATCAAAATAGCATTTTAGAACTCTAAAAATTTAAATTTTGATGAAGGTATCTGTTATAGGCCAATTTTGGGCCATTCATTACAAACCAAACCCAAATACTACTAACCTAACTACCTATTCAGCCCATTTAAGCCCAAACCCCTAACAAAACACCTAACCCTAATCAGCAGCTGCCGAACCTACCCCAACCACCGTTCACCCACTTGCTTCTGCCACTGGTCACGTTTGCTACCAGCTCTGCAGCACCTCCCATCCCCTGCAAGTAGCAATGAAGAGACAGAAAGTAATAGAAAACAGATTGGTAAAGGGCTATATAAAGCCGAATGGAAAACTGAAAAAGGGTGGTTCGATTTTTCATCAATACAAGGATTAGATTTCAATATATACATAAACAGATCGAAAACATATAAAAAAAAATATACAAGAATAACACAAATTCAGCAGCCAAAATCTCGAAATCAAAGCCTTAAGGTAAATTTTTCTATTTTTATTTTTCGTCTTATTTTCTAACCTATTTCTCTTATATTTATAAACACATAAATATAAATAATATTATAGAACGTACAAAGTAAAAAAAAAACAAAAAAAAAACAAAAAAAACCAAATTTTTTACCTTTTCCGGCCACCGTGCACGGTGGTGCCGGCGACGGTCCGGCGATTGGACCGGTACCCCTCCCCCTGACAGGAAATCGCTCGGCTCCCCCTCTCTCCTTTTTTTTTTTTTTCTAATTTGGGCTTCAAATGATTTTTTTTTCTGATTTTGGAGGTATTTATACGGGTCGAAAACGGCACCGTTTTGGGTTTAAAACCCAGGGCACAAAACAACGTCGTTTTGCCCTGGGTCGGACCGACCCGACCTGACCTGCTAGGATTCGCGTGTTTTTTTAAGGGAGAAGCTATTTACGCAATCAGTCCTTCCGCTTTTTCATACATTTACAATTAAGTTTTTACGTTTTAATTTGGGCCCCAAAATTTTTCATGGTTTTCAACTTAGTCCCTCCGTGCAGCGCAGAGTTTTAACAGTAGGGAATATTGCGCTTTTGGTCCCTTTAGGTCACGCGAGCGTTACAATTCGGTCCTGTGCCTTATTTTATTTCTATTTTTGTCCCAGAATTCGATCATTTATTCGATTTAGTCTTTCTTGTTAGTTTCTTGTTTATTTTCAAATTATTTTGTTATTATTTTCTATTATTTATTATTATTAGTTATAACCTATATACTTATTATATTTATTTATTACATGTATTAGTGTATGATCTTTTATATATGTATATGTATTTAACATACTTATGTATTATATTATATATATATATATATATATTTATACGTTATATATGCTTTTAATATTATATTTTATATATATCATATATATTTGTAATGTTGTATTATCATATTTCAATACTATATTATGTATATATTTTCATATGTATATTATGCACATATATTTTCTAATATTTTTTTATGTATTATCATATATATATTTTAATGTTATTAGTTAAATATTTTTCTATACTATTTCGTGTATATACTTATATTATCCTCATTATTATTATTATATATGTATTCATATCATAGTGTTTTAATTACCTAATTTATATTATATTATATTATTTGTTTTACTACCATTAGTATTAGTTTTAATTTCAATAAATATTCTAGCATGCATATCTATATACTTTATGTAACATATTAATAGTTATTCTTTAAATATTATTATTATCTTTTGAAATATATGTATATTATATGTTCTCTTTAACATGTGCTACATATATATGTATATATTATGTACATATTTTAATAATACAAGTTATATATATTTTTTACTATTTTATGTATAGATTTCAAATCTTGTATATGGTATATTTCGACACTATTACTATTTATATATATATCTTGACGTACATGCTCTTAATATCATTTTTATGTATATATTATTATTACATTTATTTTTATCCCGATTATACTTATTATTAATTTTCATACATATTTTCTATTTTATGTGTATATATCGCCTTTTGTATAGTATTATTCCCATATATCATTACATTATTTATTATACCTATTATTTTCATTATTATCACTTATTATTCTGTTTTTATGTATATATATTCATTGTCTCTATGTCATGTTTAATTCTAGTATTACGCTTTATATCGCATATATCTTTATCGTTTTAATATTATTGTCACATTGATTATTTGCTTTAATATATACCTAGCTCTTTCATTTATTTATGTTTATTCCATATCAATTTTGCTTTGCATTACGTCGAAAATCATATTCTTGCTTTTTAATTAATTTCAATAATCAAGGCAACTTACCGATTTAACATTAAGTCATCGAATTTCATCGCTATGTTGGGTGAACATCAATTGACTCGTGTCAAAACGGTATGTCCTTCTCAAAAACTGAAAAAATTAAAGTTTCTCGTCCTTTCAATCGGATCACGACTAAATGTTACATTGAACTCGTATTTTTGAAAATCAAGACAACACGTGTTTTACGAGATACCAATTTTGGGTGTCGCGAGGGTGCTAATACCTTCCTCGCGCGTAACCGACTCCCGAACCCTACTTTTTCTCTGGATTTTCACGTAGACCTAAATTTAGCCTTCGTTTTTGTTCGAGAATAAATTTTCTTTTCAAAAAGATGATTTATTAGGTGTCTGATCACACCTATAAAAAGGATCGGTGGCGACTCCCCCTTTTTAAAATCAAACCTCGGTCTTTAAACTTTCAATCAAACACCCTAATTAGCGACCAAGCTAAAATTTTTACGTCGCTACAGTATCGATACCTTGTTTTTGAAATCGATACCAAAATAACAATATGTTTTGAAAATTTTAAGTTTCAAAGCCTAATTTAGGTAATTTTTATTAAAAATCACTTGAAAGCTTTGCTAAACCCCTTGCAAAGTTTTTGTTTCTTTACAACACTTAAAACCATTTCAAGGTGGCTTAAGGCAATTCAAAAACCACTCCAATTCAACCAAATTATCTCATTATCAAACCACAATTACAAGCATATATATAACTATCAATAATTCATTTCATATAGAACCAAAATATTTCAATTTAAAATACTAAAATAGATAAAGTTTTAAGAGTTTGCATTTTAGTCCCTAACACTTGGAAACACATTTAGTCTACCTATGTACAAGCCATTTTAACTCAAAATATAGTACCTACTCTTGTAGCTCTTGGAGATGTGATGAGATGAGAGATCTCCTAGCTCGACTTTACTTCTTCAAGTCTAACTGTACCTACGTGTTGAAATAAACACGTTAAGCTGGTGAAAGCTTAGTAAGCACTACAAAGTAATAAATAGGTAAATGAATCATAACATAATGTTTAAACTTATCCAATTAATACATATTTACGCACATGAAAATGTCTACAACTATACCTTACTTTAACAAAATTTAACTTACCTTTGATAGTTACTAAACTTACCACAACACTTTGATGATTCACTTTTGTTCACATTTCATATCCTTAGCCCATAGTAGACTTTTACAGAACATACCGAATATATAGAACAAATACAGAGGTGCATTATTATGCACTAATGAATAGATAGCACTAAGGTGCTAATAATCGGAGAGCGCGCTAAGGTCTCTTAATGGCATGCCACTAATATCTTAGTAGTTCTAAATTCTGTCTACTTGGGCATTAAAACTGAATTTAGTACAAATTTTTCATAATAAATATGTCTCAAAAAATATTTCACATTTTCACTATTTCACAATTTAGTCCTAATAAATAAATCATAAATCACATTTATAATACCTTTTTCACATAGTATTTCTTTCACAACATCATTACTTAGTATTCAAACAATTATATCATTTCATATTCTTCACCTATTCTTTTCTTTACATATTTCATAATTTCACAATTTAATCATTTGTTTAATATTTATATATATATATATATATTACATTTTTATCATAAATAATTTCGATACTAAAATTATAAACATTTAAAGAAAATAAATTTAAATCATTGTAGTACTTACAACAAAAGGGTTGAGATGATGTGTTTCTTTCTTCCTTCACTCCTTAGCCTTCTCCTTTCCTTTTCATTCAATTTTATTCTCTCACTTCTTCCTTTTTTCTTCAATTTCATATAAAACATATAATACTTATAAGTTAAAACTAAAATCAAATAACTCTTCTATGTTAGATTATGAAAATAAACATGTATATCATGATAATTTCATCATCTCTTACTTTAACTCCTTGAAAACCTAAAATCCTAACTCTTGCTCTTTCTCTCCTTTTTAACACATCTATGGGGGTTCTCTTATGAGATTAAGATGTTCACAAGCCTGATTTATAGTGTTTACAAAAGAAATCCTAAAAAAAAAAGGAAGGTTTTGAGTTTAGTCTGTTCAACAATGGAGGAGGGATACAAAGGAAATAAAAACAAAAGATGGGTAAAGATAGATATGAAAGTGACATGGGCTTGGAAAAAAGATAATAACTTTTGTAATAGCCAAAATTTCAGCGATGTCGAAAATAGTAGTTCGAGACAACCAAATTTGACAAATGAACTCGTAGATTATATTATTTAATATTTATGAGCCAAATGTAGCTTTTAAAAGATTTTTGAAATAGTAAATTGTGTTTTATAAATATTTATTTGGTCAAGAAATTGAGAAAAAAATTACGAGATCTCGGTATTATAAATTGATCCATAAATATTTTTATAAATATTTACAAAGTGTCAATAAGGTAGTATTAAAATTTCGTTAGAAAATTTTGACGTTTGGTGATTAATTAAATAAAAAGGACTAAATTAAAAAAGGTGTAAAAGTTGCTAGAAGGATTAAATAGCTCAATTGTCAAATGAGGAAGAACCTAAAGTGCAAATAAGCCCAAAGGAGATATTTTGGGCGGCAATAGCTGAGAAAAGTCGGGAAATGGGTGAAATAAAGGCAAAATTGAAAAATTGCCAAAATTAACTAAATAAAAATGAGACCTAATTGGAATATCTAGAATTCTCTTCATTTTTTCTTCATTTTCATCAGGTGAAAAACAGCCATGGAAGAGGGTTCAAGCTGGTTTTCATACTCTAGTTTCATGTAAGTTTAATTCTTGCTTTCTCCTTGAAATTTCTAAGATTTTGGACTTTTATAATTGGGTCCAACTTACTATGTCATTAGTTTTTGATTCCATGGCTAATTTTTAAAGTTGCTATGGATGAGTGTTGGAAGCATATGATGAATAAATATAGAATTGAAGCTTTAATTTTGATATATGATGATTTTATCAAGTAAAATTAATGGGAATTGATTTTAGGACCTAATTATGAAAGAGTTTGGAATTAAGGTCTAGTGCTAAAGTCCTGATTTTTAGGGGTTATAAAGTAGTTTAAAATGATAGACTAAAATATTAATTGAGAAAAATTAGCTCAATTGAGGGGTTAATTGAGCAAGGACTGAATTGTATGAACTGTGAAATTTGAGGTAAAATGGAAATCAACATTTTGCATTAAAACTGTTTTGGACAGCAACAGTAGTATAATTTTGAAAAATTACCAAAAATTTTAGAAATCGAATGAGAGGATGAATAAAATGTGAAATTAAATCTTATTGAGTCTAGTTTCTTATAGATGAAACGATGTAAGTAATGGAATTGTAAATCATGAGATATAATAAATTTGTGAGAGAAGGTCAGAATGATTTCTGGTTCCCCTATTCTGAATTTGGAAAATCATAAAAAATTGAAAAATAATAATTAGGGGCTTAAATTTATACTTTTAGAATCCTTAATGAGTTTATTTTTAATAGAAATAAACGAGAACATTATTCAAATCCCGTATGAGGAGATAATTATTTTTTTGTGAAGAAGGGTCAGAACTGTCAGACAGCAGAACAAGAGTGAATTTAAAGAATAAACTGTACTTATTGGATAAACTAAAAATTCTGAAAATTTTATGGTAAGAAGATATGTAAGTCTAGTTTCAAGGAAAATTAGCGGATCTTAATTTGGAGCTTCATAGCTCAAGTTAAAAATAATTTAGTGACTATTGTATGGATGGACAGCTTTGGAATATAAATATAAGTAAATAATGAAATTATAGATAACGTTACTTATAAGTATGTTATATACATTAAGCATGTGGAATGGAGAGGAGGAGGAGGAAAATATGTGAGCGACTTATGCATAAATTGGTCACATGCTCGATTACATTTGGTAAATGTTAAACTTTGTTAAAATGAAAAATGTTATAAATTCATGTTTGAATTAAATATTATATATGTTAAAGAATAATTTGAATATTTGATATTGCCTAATAAATGAATATTCGATATTGCTTAGTAAATGTCAAGCCAAATATATATATATATATATATATATATATATATATATATATGTTATAAGTGGAACATGCGTGAAAGAATGTGGTAAGTATTTTCATGGTTATTATTGAGCTTATTCACATGAATCTATCATTTGAAATTGTGATAGACAGGAAGAAATAGGGAATGACATACTTATGTATGGTTATATGTATCTGAAACACAAGAAATTAATTATGGTTATATATTTGATATATGGAGACATGAGACTATGATATATGAACATGGAATATATTTTATAAATGTGTTCGTTCATAATTATAGAATTGTGCAACTCAAGTGTACTATTTGTATAAAAATAGTATTTCAAATGATTTGATGAGTAAAGCTCCAATGTGAGATAGTTTGAAATCAAGACAAATTATTATGAAAGCGTATTTAAAATACATAGATATGATTGTTATAAGTTATGTGAATAAATGATGTGTAAAAGTATATGCATATGAGAAATTTAATGAAAGTTGAGCCCATACATGTTTTTTGATATTTATAAGAATTATATGACTAACAATGTGATAAGAATAGGTATTAGGGCTCATGATCAATTCAAATAATTATGTTTTGCATAATTATGTTGAATATAGAGAAGCAGTAAGTTAATTACCATGTTATACAAATTTATTAAATATTACATGTTTACTTTGTTTTACTTTTTTCCCTAATTAATAATGATTCGATAAGCTCCGGTAATGCCTCGTACCCTATTCCGATAACAGATACGGGTAAGGGGTGTTACAACTTTCTCCCACTTTCTACACCATTCCATAAAAATATCTCATCATTTTTTAATTAAAAATGTCAAATTACTAATAAATGCCATCCATCTTTACACTTCAGTCCTAATCATTATGTCTAAAAATATCTACTTGACTAATTACCATCTTATCCTTTTTCATCTTTTATGATTCCTTGGATGACTCATAACTATCTTTGAGTCAATTTTTTTTCTTAGTCCTCCTTTCCTTTCCACTATTACTATGTATATGCTAACTTTTTTATTTTTCCTACTTTGGCCATAGTAATTTCTCTACTCTTTCAATTTAGTCAATACATCTATTTAAAATTTTCCTATCTAGGGAGTATTTGCTAATCTCATATCGAGTTTAAGTACTTCCTAATTTAATACTCAAAATTCCTATTTGTTTTATTTCTAGAATTCTCCTATAATTCCTTACCCGATCCATCATTGTACCTAACTCCAAGTTAAAATGCAGATGTTACAATTATTTATTGGTATGAAACTTGGTTAAGATATGTTATAATTTTATTTTAGTACGCTTGTTTACTTAATATTTTTATGTGTTTGAATTTGAATTATGTTGCTCAGCATGCAAAAATGTTTGTTTCCATGCGTAAGTATTGAGAGACTTTTGATTAATTTGTGAAGTTTATAGCATTTAGTACTCAAGCTCAACTCATTACGGTGTACGTAATGCTATTTTGAAATTAAGATTATAAATGGCATGTACCTAGTCTTAAGAAGTTTTATAAGTCCCTAATGATTTTGGTTAATTGGTATTCGTTGTTCATGAGTATAAATTAGTGATCATATTTTGGATTTATAATAACTCAAGCGATGAACTTTAAAGCTTGATTTGTTTTGATATATGCATGTCGTTGAATATTGTTCATAAACTATGCGCCACGCTTCTTGATTCTCTTTTGACGTCATATTTCTATTTATTAAGTTGTCTCGGCAACAAATGGATGTCCTACATTCGATTACGTCAGTTCCACAACTTCCCTTATCTTTGAATTATACATACAAATCTTCCTGAACTTGTCATTCCTAGTTCCTTAATTATGTTACTCAACAACTTAAACTGAAAGATATAAACTGATGCAAGCCTCCAATTCAATCATTGACGATTCTTGCAACACATTCAGATACCTCAAGCATATTCAAGGTGAACCAATCTTTAGATACCTCGCTAGAGGGGATCAATGAACCGTAAGGGTCATACCCATTTTTCGATTTTCGAGTTGGTTCAAGATCATTAGAACTTGTTTTGATCGGAATTTAGTGGTTTTGAGGGCAAAGAAGAAATAAAAATGAGTCCTGAAAGTAGAAATTTTAAAAATTATAGCAATTGAGAAAATAAATAAGAAAGTACTAGCCTAAAAGTCAATGCTGGAAAATTTGTACATAAATTCTACACGTTTATCCATTACTTCATTGGCAAGAAAAAATCCATTCTCTTACACCATTATCACTAATAATAACGAAACATTTAATATCTTAGTGGCCCATTGTGTGTCTCACCGTATTAATCCGTACGGTAATGATAGGTTAGGTTGTCGGCAACCTTTTCTTTAATAAATTAGTTTAGGGTAAATTTTATCATTAGTCACTAAATTATGGTTAAATTTTTGTTTTAGTCACTTAATTAAAAAGTTACAATTTAATCACTAAATTATTCAAAAAATTTCATTTAAGTCAATAAACTATTTAAAAAAATTTATTTAAGTCACTGGACTATTACGTTTTTGTTTTTTAAAAAGTTTTGTCAGTGAATTCCAAACGATAATTAAACGGTCAGTATAATGGATTAGTACCCATCGACAAGTAGAAGAACATACCTTAGATCCAAGTCAATTTGACGACCAATGTCGATGATTGAAGAAACAAGTTATTTGAATTTTTGTTCACGGATTCATAATGTTTAAAGTTATTTCATAAAATAAAAAAAAACTAAACTTAAAAAATAAGGGGAAAAGAAGTTTTCGATTAATGCAAGCAGTACGAACAAAAAAAGTCATATAACATCGATTTTAAAATTTGAACATTTTAATAAATTTTTTTAGTTAAATAACCAAAACGATAACTTTTTCATAATTTAGCAATTAATGGTATAGTTTATCCATTAGTTAATTGTCAACTTGGTATACATACGGAGTATATATGTTATATATACACGTGTGTGTGTATATATATATGCATATGTAATGGCCATAGCTTGTCAATTACTTTTATTAGCTAATCTCGTAAGAATCCAAGATATGACAGGGGTTGAATATATCTCGAGTGATATGGTTCAGGCAGTGATTCACAAGGCCGAGTTGAGCCAGCTGAGGGTTGAGTTAACTCCATGGGATCTTCAGCTTCTTCTAGTCGGTCCAGTCCAAAAGGGTCTCCTTTTTCCCAAACCACGACATGAAAACTCCTTTATCAACCACTTAAAAGCCTCTCTTTCCGACACTCTACTCTACTTTCCACCCCTTTCGGGCCGCCTAGCCACTACCGAACATGACGACGAAAAGGTTTCGTTTTTCATCGATTGTAATAATATCGGGGCCTTGTTTATCCATGCTAAAGCAAATGGAGTGACCATTTCCGACATTATGGAACCTCTTTATGTTCCGTCGATTGTTCATTCGTTTTTCCCACTCAACGGTGTTAAAAACATAGAGGGCGTTTCTAACCCATTGCTCGGAGTGCAAGTGACTGAGCTTGTGGATGGCATTTTCATCGGTATCACGGCGAACCATTCCGTGGTCGACGGTACATCCTTTTGGCACTTCTTTAACTCATGGTCCGCCATTTCAAGAGGTTTAATCCACTTACCGAAGCTCCCTGTTTTTCAACGTCGGTTTTTTAATAGCATCAATTTCCCCATTCAGATTCCTAAATCTCATGTCCAGAATTTCCATGACGATTTTGTTGTGCCACTTTTTAAAGAAAGGGTTTTCCATTTCTCAAAACAAAGCATTGTAACCCTCAAAGCAAGAGCCAATGCAGAGGTCGGCACCGGCACCACCACCACCACTAACCAAATGGTACAAATCTCATCACTTCAAGCACTCTTGTCCCATCTATGGCAATCTATTATTCGCAACAAAAATTTAGAGCCAAATGAAGACACCCATTACTGCTTTATCATTGGCGGCAGACAAAGATTACATGATTTGCCACAAGAGTATTTTGGGAATGTGATAAAGATCCAAAAAGTGACGATGAAAGTTAAACAACTGTTAGAACAAGGAGTAGGTAGCATAGCATTGGAAATGAACAAGGTGATTGCTGCCAATACAGGTGAAGATTTCAACAAGTTCATTGAGACATGGATTGCAAGCCCTGAGCTGTTGAAGATTTCGGTATCGAGTCGGAATTTGATCACAAGCAGTTCACCTCGGTTCGACATGTATGGTAATGATTTTGGATGGGGAAAGCCAATAGCTGTAAGATCTGGGTCGGCAAATAAATCTGATGGAAAAATAACATTGTATTGTGGAGCTGAAGAAGGTAGTATTGATATTGAAGTATGTCTTCCACCTGAGACATTGAATGCTTTGGGAAATGACGAGGAGTTCATGGATGCTATTATTACCAACTAAAGTCATTTAATGCTTTCCACGTGTAATATATGTATTTGAACACTTGGAATATAATTGTATATTTACTTAATTTTAGAACAAAAGATATTTATTAATTAAATAATTAAATAATGAGATTTTGTTTGATAAATAAATTAAATAATGACAATTGTAATAAATTTATTGGTACAAATGTGAAAATATAAGTGTGTACAATTGTAATATTAGTATTTGATATTAAATAAGATATTTATTAATTAAATAATTATATTATGAGATTTTTATGTAATAAATATATTAAATTATGATAAATATATAGTAAAATTTATGACATGTGTAATAATAAAAATATATACAAATGTAAAATAAATATTGATTACTAAATAAATATTTATTAACTTATTATATTATATATATATAACAAAACAAAGTAAATGAAAGAAATAAAAAAAGAAAGAAACAGAATAGGCAAACGTGAAACAGGGGAGAAAGAGAAAAAGAAAGGAAAGAAAGAAAAGGGGAAATTTAAGGTTTGAAACTTTAAAGTTTAATTGGTAAGTTAATATAGCCCTTTTCACTTAATTTTGATGTTTTAAAAGCTTTAGAACAAAGTTTTGATGAAATTAAATTAATATTTTGAAAGTTATTAGATTTCTAAATATTGTTCATGTTGAATAAAAAGATGAATTGGGGTTAGATTGATAGGAATTCTAGTTAGAAATGAAATAAGGATTGAATTGTAAAGTAATTCATAAGTTTTATGTTGTAGAGACTAAATTGATGAAATTTTAAAATTAGGAAAATGTGCTGGAAATTTAATAATTAAGTATGAGTTTGGACAAAATTTGAATAGAAATGAAGTATGACTTGAGATAGAAAAAGTAAGTGAATTTGGTTAAGATTAAATTGAAATTAAAGTAGAAATTGAATAGAAATTGTATTAATTAGATATAAATTAGTAGTGAATTAATGAATAAGAATTGTTTTAAATCCCGTAGCTAATGTTGTCTCAGGAAATCTCGGCTAAGCAAGGAAAAATGGCAAAGACAACAGGAGTTAGCTCGAGAAAATACGGTTTGTATTTCTATAATCCGAACTTAGTCATTATTTGTTATATTTATATACATATGGCAATTGTTAGTGATTGAATTATGATGTTTTACAATTGAAATGGATTGATTTAGTATGCAATAAATTTTTTAATTTATATTGATTGAAATTATTTTGATTGAATTATATAATATATATAATTTATGTAAAAATTTGAATATTGAATAAATGTTATATTGAAAAATATATTGATTGGAAATATGAGAAAATTGATATGGATATATGAGATTGTGATATTTGAATATTTGATATTGAAAAGTGAATTGAATTGTATTGAATTATGAATTAATGTGAATAATTGAAATATATTTGTTGAATTGAATGACATTGTATGAGTTGTGAAAATGGGTGAATATATGTGATTATCAGAATGGTATATTGATGAAAGAATTATTAAATTGAGAAAGTGAATGAAATACCCTATTAACTAGTCGGGTTGAGTCGGATATAATTGGCATGCCATAGAATCTGGAAGTGTACGGGAATTGCCGACTTTACCGATCAGGCACTTTATGTGTCGTATTTCAGGCATCTCGTGTGTCGTATCAGGCACCTCGTGTGTCGTTTTAGGCACTTTATGTGTCGTATACTGATCAGGTACTATGTACCGTTTTAGGCACAATGTGCCGTACTGGTGTGTTTGGGTTGGAATCCATGTATCCGTCAAAGTCCAAGTTTGTTAATAGGGGTAAATAAGTGAAAGATAAATCGAATAAATTTGATTGATCAAGCTATTGAAATGGAATGAGAAATTGAATTGAGAATTGAAAATTTAGATATGAGATTGAAAATATGAACCAAAGGTTCATGAAATGATTGGAGTTCGAACTGATGATATATGATGCCACTTGATGAATTGAAATGTGATTTGAGATATATGAATCATATGTATATAGTGAAAGCTATCAGAGATAGTAAGTTGATATGGTATAAATGAAATTGACTGTTATTGAAATGAATTAAAATGGAATATAATTGATAAATGCATAGTTGAATATAGTTTATTGATATTGAATTGTGAATAAATTAAAGAAAGCTGTACTGAATTCTAACAGTCCCTACCCGTATTCCGAGCCTAGAATAGGGTACGAGGCATTACCAAACTTAATATGATCAATCATGTAAAAAAAATCAGCCATAAAATTTTTTCTAAATTAAAAACTTTCATACATTTGTTTAACGTCCCTTATATGGGCCTACGGGGCCCAAAACATACATTCAGGGTGGTTCGGGACCAAACCGTAAACATATGAAACTTTTGCAACACTTAGAAAATTTTCACACTTTGGAGAGTCACACGCTCGTGTTTTCAACCCGTGTAACTCTCTGTTTATAACTTCATCACCCTTGTCAGTCGTACACTTCATATAAATAACAAGAAACGTGTATGGGCTTAATTCTCATTCAATTTCTCATATATTGTAGCACCCCAAACCCGGCCCAGAAGTTATGGCCGGATCCGGCATGCCACATCAAAACGTAAAAAAAAATTTCCATTCTAAGTCCGAAAATCGTACTTGATGTTCAAAAGATTAATTCATTAAGGGTTAAAGTGAAAGGAAGGCATGCACCGGTAGGAAACCGAAAAGAGGTGGTGAGTCCATCGGATTGCTTAAGTACCAAGCTCCTTCGGATCCAATCCTGACATGCATACCGCCATTGCCACACCTTAACGTCATGGATATTTCTAGGAAACCGATTTGATTAAGTCATTTTTAAGAAAAGTAATTAATTTTGGAAAATACTTTCATTCGGAAGCTTTGCTTGTTGTCGTGTTATTTTGAAATCAACTGTTGTTTTTTAAAACACGCCTAAAGCTATCCAATTTCAACAGTTAAAATAAATATTATCTATCTTAATAAAACATATAAAACCATCAAAAATAAATAAGCGGCCTTATTACATTTAAAAGCCCAAAACCTCAAACGTAATTAAAAGGATGTCCAGTTCACGGAAGAAAATCAAACTTTGAGCGGGTGGCCACTCAATTCCCTCACGACTCCAAGCCCACTATGGTTGGGGATTTCTGCGTGGATGAAAATAAAAGGGGTGAGTTTGGGAAACTCAGTGTGTAAGAATACCCATTCAAAGTCCAAGTCAGCTCAAGCCCATTGGGCCTAAGCCCATTCAGTGTGATGGTCTTGGGCGAGTCCTTTTCAGATTACAATAAAGCGGGCCTTAGCCCCTTATTCAGATAATGAGATGGCCCATAGGCCCATTTCAAAATACATGCAACATCGGTAAACATATGCAAGCCCATTTGGGAGACTACTCAACCCACCAACCACTACACTCCACCCGTACCAGCCATACACTCCATGTGGGAATAGCTCAACCCACCCATTTAACACTCCACGATTTTGAACCTTTGCTCGATTATCGATAAATTGAGGCAAAGCCTCCGAAGCGTGGACAAGCCACTTTCAGTACTTCCTCCGTCAATATCCGGTCCCATGCATCGAGATAATAACAACATGGCATGCGATAAATAACAACGATCAAACATGCATTTAGGTCAATTTAACCTAGGGTATTTGGTAATTTTGCACCTAGGGGTATAACAAGTAATTTTCCATACATAGGGGTATTATAGTAATTTAGCTGCTTTTAGGGTTTTTCATGCATATTCCTACTTTTCACGTACTAGCGAATCACGTCATGGGGTTCTTCGAATTGGGCAGTTGGCCCATTAAGCCCAAAATATCGAGGCACGAAATCATGCACTTTGCGGTCCAAATTTTGCAGCTTACCAAAAACATTAATCGATTTACCTCACGAGCATTCGCTTTTCGCAAATCTACAAAATACCGATTTTCGGCATTTGACTTTTCGACTTTTGCCGATCTAGACTAAGAAAGAGGGTGTTAGTTACACACCTATTTGCGACGATATGCTGACGAGATCCACACGCGAACCGCCTACAATTGGATTACTAACACGTTAATCTAACTATTCAAATACAAACTACGTATTAACCCCTTACAATATTCAGCTAACCACACCTACAGATCATAGTAAGCTTATAAGAAAACAATAAGCAACTCATTAACAAATTTTTGTCAATGTTTACCACATAATCATAATTTCACTGCAAGCTGTCTTCCTGAGCAATAGTCACTAAATCATTTATAACTGGAGCTACGAAACTCCAAATCAAGTTCCGTTAATTTTCCCTGAAAATAGACTCATATATCTTCTATCCATAAAATTTTAAGAATTTTTGGTTTAGCCAATCAATACCAGAATTTTCTCAAAGTTTCCCATGTTTCACTGTTTGACTAATCTGACCACCCTTCATTACGAATCAAATTTCTCATTGTACAGAATTCAAAATATGTTCTCGTTTATTTCATTAGAAACTAGACTCAATAAGATTTAATTACATAATTTATCCAGCTTCTAATTCATCTCCCACAATTTATGGTGATTTTCCAAAGTCACGTTACTGCTGCTGTCCCAAGCAGATTTATTACCAAATCACTCTTTCATACACCTATCTTGCATGCATGTTATTTAAACATGTATATCACCAATCAATCATCACATATCTATGATTTTTACTTAAACATAATCTCCATTTCATCATTTCAAAGCACAACATGTTAGCCGATTTTTCCTTTAGCATCTATGGCACATGCATGCTCATTTGTTTGGCTCAACTTCACATATCTTCCATTTTTCATCAAAAGAACATGAAACAACAACCATTTCATTCATTTTAATTCATGACCAAATGCTCACAACACAACTAAAAATCAAAATATACTTCAAGAGTTAAGGTAGAATCAAGAAGAACTCATGAACCTCAAAATAGAAGCAAGGTACCAAGAACTTACCTTCAATTTTCCTCCTCCTAATGACCGAATACTCAAGAGCTTTCTCCTCTCCTTTCTCTTCTCTAACTTTCAGCTATGATGAACAAAGATGGACAAAACTTTGTTCTTTTCACCCTTTTCTTTTAATAAAACTTCATATTTCATCCATTTAATTCTTTAATACAAAAGACATGATATTCTTATCATGAAACATTTACCTAACCCATTATCATGAAACATTTACCTAACCCATTATCATGGAACATTTACCTAACCTATTATCATGGAACATTTACCTAACCTATTATCATGAAACATTTACCTAACCTATTATTAATTTGTATCAATTTGTACCATAAATTATGGATATCAAGTGTACATTTTGTCTACAACAACATGATGGTTAGCCACTTCATGTAAAATGGGAGGTTTGTCATGCAAATCCTCCTATTTTGCACTCCTATTTATTTGGCCATTTCAATTTAGCCTATAGCATTTTCAAACATTTTCACGTAGGTCCTATTTCATAATTTCACCCCTTTTTCTTATGGAACAAAAATTAACTAAAATTGTCGGGTTCTATCTTAAGCTTAGGCTTTCTAGAGGCCCACTAACATAATTAAACCTATGCCAACATTCACGAGATTCCGAAAATTGGGGCGTTACAACTCTACCCTCCTTAAAGAAATTTCGTCCTCGAAATTTACCTAATCAAACAGATGAGGGTATTGTTGTTGCACCGTCTCTTCTGCTCCCAAACTCGAAGTTTTCCCTTCCTTAACTTGTTAAAAACGAGCGACCAAAGACTCATCGTTCAACTATTTTTCCTTAATCGATCCACCAGGTTGGCCTCACTTGCAACTCAATAGCAGACTTCCATCATCATACAGACTCAGACGAGCAAACATTGCTCTCGGATCGAATCTGACTCACGACTTAGAGCATCGGCTACCACATTAGCCTTACCTAGGTGATACTCGATCGAACAGTCATAATCCTTAAGCAACTCAATCTATCTCCTTTGCCTAAGGTTCAGCTCCTTCTGAGTCAACAAATACTTAAGACTCTTATGGTCAGTATATATAATACACCTTTCTCCGTACAAGTAATGTCTCCAAATCTTAAGTGCAAATATCACTGCTGCCAACTCTAAATCATGAGTCAAATAGTTTCCCTCATGAGGCTTAAGCTATCGTGATGCATATGCAACCACCTTACCCTCTTGCATTAACACGTAGCCCAAACCCACGTGTGATGCATCATCGCATACGAGAAAATCATTCCGGACAATCGGCTAAATTAACACGGTGCTTGATGTAATTTTTTCAACTTTTCAAAAGCTTCTTGCTGCTTCTTAGTCCATACAAACGGTACTCCTTTCCTTATGAGTTTTGTCAGAGGTGCTGCCATCACAGAAAAACCTTCTACAAACCTTCAATAGTATCCTGCCAACCCTAGGAAGCTTGAATTTCCGACCTCGACCTAGGCGACTTCCACTCCAAAATCACTTCAATTTTTCGAGGGTCCACTTTAATCCCTCAAGAGAGACCACATGTCCTAAGAAGGTTACCTCCTCAACCAAAATTCACACTTTGAACTTCGCAAAGAGTTCCTTCTCCTTAATACTTACAAGACTATACGGAGATGCTCATCATGTTTCGTTTCAGTTTGAGAATATACCGGGATATCGTCAATAAAGACGACTACTGAACTGATCCAAAATGGTTGGAACACACGATTCATCGATCCATAAACGCTGCAGGGCGTTAAATCGGTCTAAATGGCATACTCGTAATGACCATACCGAGTCACGAATGCCGTCTTATGGATATCGCCTCCTTGAATCTTAATCGATGATATCCGGATCGAAGGTCGATCTTGGAAAATCTGAAGCTCCTCTAAGTCGGACGAACAGATCGTCAATCCTTGGCGGTGGATACTTATTTTTAATCGTCCGTTTGTTCAATGGCGATAATCAATGCTCATCCGCATCGCACCATCCTTCTTTTCACGAATAGCACCGGTGCTCTCCATGGAGACACGCTTAGCCTAATGAAGCCCCTATCCAACAACTCTTGAATTTGAGCCTTTAACTCCACTAACTCCTTTGGTGCCATCCTATACGGTGCGATGGACACAGCGCCGTTCGAGCAACAAATCTATTCCAAACTCAACTTCTCGGTTCGGAGGCAATCACGAAGCTTCTCGGAAAAACATCTTGGAACTCCTTTACGGTCCTAACCTTATCCACCGTCGGTCCCTCCTCTTCCGATCGACTTACAAATACCAATTAGGCCTCACAACCTTTTTAATCCACTTTTCGGCTCTTAATGCCGACACCACATTGGACAAATAATCCTTCTCTCACCTATCACCATAACCTCCTCATCCTTTGTAGTTCTTAACACCATTCGTTTAGAAGCACAATCCGAGTCGCCTTATGCTTAACAAGCCAATCCATTCCCGAATGAGGTCAAACTCTCCAACAGTAACTCCATCGATCTTGGAAAAACATTACCTTGAGTTTCTAAGGGTACATTCCTATACAGTTTGTCTACCCTAACCGAGTGACCCAAGGGACTTAGTACAGATACCCTACTCACAATCTCCTCAGAGCAGTCCAAGTTGTCCATAATCCGTTCTGTGGCCTCTAACCAATATTCCGCCACATTTGGGGCTATACCAGACGCACCACTAAAGATCTCCGCTCCGTTGGTCCCGAAGTCATTCAGAAATAGATCCCTGAATTTCGTTGCCCGAACTTACTCCGACAACCCTTTCCAGAACACGAAGCATTGCCGGTGACAAGGTATCATCCCCGGCACCGCGGTCATGAGACTCTACCTCTATTGCCAGTGGTACCGGTGCATCCACCACCGGCATATGTCTCGAAGATAAAGATCTCGCTCGAACACTTTCTCGGCCCCGTCCACGGCCTCTTGTACTCATATCGTATTATCTTGATTACGAATTTTTTTATGCATCAATTAATATTCCAGTGTTTATTACAGATGTTTTATGAATCGACGAAGAGTTCGAGTTTGTTTTCGCAGAATCGAAGTCTAGCTACGATTTGATCTCTTATCGATTTTCCTATGTTCGAATCATCCTATCTAGAGTATCCTAGTAGGATTTGAGATGACAGATAATTCAGAAAATATTGAAAAATTCGAATACTTACGAGACTTGAGCGAGGATTGAATGCCACCTTCTAAAGATCTAAATTTTGAAAATCAAGTTTTTCGCATTCTTTATAAAATTTTCGTTTTGAAAATCTTTGTTTTTGTAAACCCATTCCACAGTAGAGTTGTTGCAACCTAGGCTCGATACCACTAAATGTAGCACCCCAAACCCGACCGAAGTTATGGTAGGATCCGGCATGCCACATCAAAACGTAAAAAAATTTCCATTCTAAGTCCGAAAATCGTACTTGATGTTCAAAAGATTAATTCATTAAGGGTTAAAGTGAAAGGAAGTCATGCACCGGTAGGAAACCGGAAAGAGGTGGTGAGTCCATCGGATCGCTATACCAAGCTCCTTCGGATCCAATCCTAGACATGCATACCGCCATTGCCACACCTTAACGTCATGGATATTTCTAGGAAACCGATTTGATTAAGTCATTTTAAGAAAAGTAATTAATTTTGGAAAATACTTTCATTGCGGAAGCTTTGCTTGTTGTCGTGTTATTTTGAAATCAACTGTTGTTTTTTAAAAGCGCTACCTAAAGCTATCCAATTTCAACAGTTAAAATAAATATTATCTATCTTAATAAAACATATAAAACCATCAAAATAAATAAGCGGCCTTATTACATTTAAAAGCCCAAAACCTCAAACGTAATTAAAAGGATGTCCAGTTCACGGAAGAAAATCAAACTTTCGAGCGGGTGGCCACTCGAATTCCTCACGACTCCAAGCCCACTATGGTTGGGGATTTCTGCGTGGATGAAAATAAAAGGGTGAGTTTGGGGAAACTCATGTGTAAGGAATACCCATTCAAAGTCCAAGTCACTCAAGCCCATTGGGCCTAAGCCCATTCAGTAATGATGGTCTGGGCGAGCCCTTTTGATTACAATAAACCGGGCCTTAGCCCTTATTCAGATAATGTATGGCCCATAGGCCCATTTCAAAATACATGCAACATCGGTAAACATATGCAAGCCCATTTGGGAGACTACTCAACCCACCAACCACTACACTCCACCGTACCAGCCATACACTCCATGTGGGAATAGCTCAACCCACCCATTAACACTCCCACAGATTGCGGCCTTGCTGCTCGATTATCGATAAATTGAGGCAAAGCCTCCAAGATCGTGGACAAGCCACTTTCGATACTTCCTCCGTCAATATCCCGGTCCATGCATCGATAATAACAACATGGCATGCATAAATAACAACGATCAAACATGCATTTAGGTCAATTTAACCCTAGGGGTATTTGGTAATTTTGCACCTAGGGGTATAATGATAATTTTCCATACATAGGGGTATTATAGTAATTTAGCTGCTTTTAAGGTTTTTCATGCATATTCTTACTTTTCACGTACTAACAGAATCACGTACCGAGGGTTCTTACCGAATTGGGCCCGTTGGCCCATTAAGCCCAAAAATATCGAGGCACGAAATCATGCACTTTGCGGTCCAAATTTTGCAGCTTACCAAAAACATTAATCGATTTACCTCACGAGCATTCGCTTTTCATAAATCTACAAAATACCGGTTTTCGGCATTTCGGCTTTTCGACTTTTGCCGATCTAGACTAAGAAAGAGGGTGTTAGTTACACACCTGTTTGCGACGATATGCTGACGAGATCCACACGCGAACCGCCTACAATTGGATTACTAACACGTTAATCTAACTATTCAAATACAAACTACGTATTAACCCCTTACAATATTCAGCTAACCACACCTACAGATCATAGTAAGCTTATAAGAAAACAATAAGCAACTCATTAACAAATTTTTGTCAATGTTTACCACATAATCATAATTTCACTGCAAGCTGTCTTCCTGAGCAATAGTCACTAAATCATTTATAACTGGAGCTACGAAACTCCAAATCAAGTTTCGTTAATTTTTCCTGAAAATAGACTCATATATCTTCTATCCATAAAATTTTAAGAATTTTTGGTTTAGCCAATCAATACCAGAATTTTCTCAAAGTTTCCCATGTTTCACTGTTTGACTAATCTGACCACCCTTCATTACGAATCAAATTTCTCATTGTACAGAATTCAAAATATGTTCTCGTTTATTTCATTAGAAACTAGACTCAATAAGATTTAATTACATAATTTATCCAGCTTCTAATTCATCTCCCATAATTTATGGTGATTTTCCAAAGTCACGTTACTGCTGCTGTCCCAAGCAGATTTATTACCAAATCACTCTTTCATACACCTATCTTGCATGCATGTTATTTAAACATGTATATCACCAATCAATCATCACATATCTATGATTTTTACTTAAACATAATCTCCATTTCATCATTTCAAAGCACAACATGTTAGCCGATTTTTCCCTTTAGCATCTATGGCACATGCATGCTCATTTGTTTGGCTCAACTTCACATATCTTCCATTTTTCATCAAAAGAACATGAAACAACAACCATTTCCTTCATTTTAATTCATGACCAAATGCTCACAACACAACTAAAATCAAAATATACTTCAAGAGTTAAGGTAGAATCAAGAAGAACTCATGAACCTCAAAATAGAAGCAAGGTACCAAGAACTTACCTTCAATTTTCCTCCTCCTAATGACCGAATACTCAAGAGCTTTCTCCTCTCCTTTCTCTTCTCTAACTTTCAGCTATGATGAACAAAGATGGACAAAACTTTGTTCTTTTCACCCCTTTTTCTTTTAATAAAACTTCATATTTCATCCATTTAATTCTTTAATACAAAAGACATGATATTCTTATCATGAAACATTTACCTAACCCATTATCATGAAACATTTACCTAACCCATTATCATGGAACATTTACCTAACCTATTATCATGGAACATTTACCTAACCTATTATCATGAAACATTTACCTAACCTATTATCAATTTGTATCAATTTGTACCATAAATTATGGATATCAAGTGTACATTTTGTCTACAACAACATGATGGTTAGCCACTTCATGTAAAATGGGAGGTTTGTCATGCAAATCCTCCTATTTTGCACTCCTATTTATTTGGCCATTTCAATTTAGCCTATAGCATTTTCAAACATTTTCACGTAGGTCCTATTTCATAATTTCACCCCTTTTTTCTTATGGAACAAAAATTAACTAAAATTGTCGGGTTCTATCTTAAGCTTAGGCTTTCTAGAGGCCCACTAACATAATTAAACCTATGCCAACATTCACAGGATTCCCGAAAATTGGGGCGTTACATATATATATACACAATTTCACGTTATGTAATCATACAACATAGATCAGCCATATCTCTGTAATCTAAATATATTTTCATAACAACTTATCTTGATTTCAGACTATTTCATATTTAAGCTTAAATAACCAAAGTATTTGAAATATCATCTTTATGCAAATAGTACACATGAGGTATATAATTCTATAATTATGAATAAACACATTTATCAAACATTTTCCATATTCATATATCAATGTCTCATGTCTCCATATATCAATAATCGTCATTTTCATGAATTCTGAGTTTAATTTCATAATTATTTGTCTCGTGTCAATTTATTCCATATCAGAATTTTATTCATTAAAACATTTGAATTATCAATACATATGGACAGTACATTCAAGATGAACAATTATATAATCACAAATGAATTCATTTATCAACCAAGTTCTATACTCATATCTTATCAACTCGTACTTCCTTGTATCACATAATTCCATGTAACACTTACCAAACTTTGTCAAATTAGTGAACGTCTTACGGAATTGAGTACTTCGTTTTCTCGATGCCATAGTTCAACTATGGTCTTACACATCTTCACATAATGATGCCATAACCCAGCTATGGTCTTACACATATTCATATATCGATGCCATAGCCTAGCTATGGTCTTACACGAATCACATATCTCACTGATGCCATATCCCAGATATGGTCTTATACAGTAGCATATATCACACCGATGCCATATCTCAGATATGGTCTTATACGGAAATCACTTGTCACTTGTCACTTGTAGCCGAAGCTACCACTATTCACTGATCAGGTAGCCGGAGCTCCCACTTTTCACTGATCAGGTAGCCGGAACTACCACTTTTCACTGATCAGGTAGCAGAAGCTACCATTTTTCACTGATCAGGTAGCTGAAGCTACCTCTTTTCACTTGTCATTTGTCATTGATCAGATAAGTGTAGCCGAAGCTATCACTTATCACTTTCACTTTTCCTTGATCAGATAAGTGTAGCCGAAGCTATCACTTATCACTTGTTGCCATGGTCCAACCATGGTCTTTTCCTTCAATTCATATTGTCACTGAATTGAAATGCTCAATTTGACCATTTATTCAATTTTCATGCTTTTACATTATTCACGATTTTATCATCAATACATATGAAATAACACATCATGAAATTCATAAAATTGAGAAATAATCACTAAAATTTAGCCATATAAACTCACAAGTTCAGTTTTTGTATTATAACGATAATCATAATTTCATAATAAATATACCAAATAAAACATTATATCATTTCTAATCCAATACTTATCAATTATAATCGGGCATGTGATCAATTTATACACGAGTCATTCATATATTTTTGTATATTTTCCTCCTCCTCCTCTCCATCCACATCCTTAGTATAAACAACACACTTGTAGGTAACATTATCCATAATTTTCACTATCTACTTATGTGAATATTCAAGTTGTCCATCTGTGTCATAGTCACTAAATTATTTTTATCTTGAGCTACAGAACTCCAAATTAAGATCAATAAATTTTCCCAGAAACTAGACTCATATGTATTCTTACCATAAAAATTTCATAATTTTTGGTTGGGCCAATTAATACAGTTTATTCATTGAAGTCTCCCTGTTCTGCTGTCTGATAGTTCCGACCCTTCTTCACTAAAAATTAATTATCTTCTCGTACAAGAATCGAATGATGTCCTCATTTGTTTCTCTTGAAAATAGACTAATTCAGGATTCTAAACATATAAATTTAAGCCTCTAATTATTTTTATCCAATTGTTTATGATTTTCCAAATTCAGAACAGGAGAACCCGAAATCATTCTGACCTTGTCTCACAAAAGTTATTGTATCTCATGATTTACAATTCTATTGCTTACATAATTTCTTTTATAAGAAACTATACTCAATAATCTTTAATTTCATATTTTATTCATCCTCTAATTCAATTTCTACAATTTTTGGTGATTTTTCAAATTTAAACTACTGCTACTGCCCAAAACAGTTTTAGTGCAAAATGTTGATTTCCATTTTACCCCAAATTTCATAATTCATACAATTCACTCCTTGCTCAATTAACCCCTCAATTAAGATAATTTTCTAAATTGATACTTTTTCTAGACATTATAAGTTATTTCATAACTATTGAAATTCATAATTTCCACATAAAACTCTAACTTCAAACTCTTTTACAATTAGGTCCCAAACATTCACTTTCTATTCAATTCTTTCAATAAAATCAGAATATAAACAATTTAAAGCTCTAATTCCATGCCAAATCATCATATAATTCCAGCACTCATTCATAAAAACTTCAAAAATTAGACATGGAATCAAAAACTAATGAAATAGTAACTCGGACTCAATTGTAAAAGTCCAAAAACATAACAATTTATAGGAGAAAGCAAGAATTAAACTTACATGAAGCTAGAGTATGAAAACCAGCTTGAACCCTCCTCCATGGATGTTTTTCAGCTGATGAATATGAAGAGAAATGAAGAGAATTCTAGATATTCCAATTTAGTCCCATTTTTATTTAGCCAATTTTGTCAATTTTCCAATTTTGCCCTTATTGCACCCATTTCTTGATTTTTCTCAACTATTGCCGCCCAAAATATCTCCTTTGGGCTTATTTGCACTTTAGGTCCTTACTCATTTGACAATTGAGCTATTTAATCCTTTTAGCAACTTTTACACCCTTTTCAATTTAGTCCTTTTTATTTAATTAACCACCCAAACGTCAAAATTTTCTGACTAAATTTTATCACTACCTCACCAACACTCCATAAATATTTCTAAAAATATTTATGGCTCGATTATGAAGTCGAGGTCTCGATACCTCATTCTCGACTCAATTTACCTAATTAATTCTTTTAAATCACCAAATTCACTAATTCAAAAATGCTTTTATATTCACATTTGACTCATAGGTATTAATTTATTAAATTTTCAACTCACCCGTCGAATTTAGTGATCTCAAATCTCTATTCCCGATACCATTAAAAATTAAACTGTTACATGAATAGTAAGAGAAGAATGGTTTTTAAGTTGCTTAGTATTCAAGATTGCAGGAAATGGTAAACTTGATGTTTAAGGTTCATTTTGAGTCCATACGGCCAGACACACGAGCGTGTGACTGGACCGTGTGAGACACACAGCTAACAAAGGGGCATGTGGTTTGGCCGTGTGTCCCCTGTAACTTTAAAATTTAGAAATAAAATGTTCAAAATTATTCACACAGCCTAGGACACGGGCATGCGGCTTGACCGTGTGACCCCTACACCTTATTAATACAAGTCAAAATACTTACACGGCCTAGCACATAAGCGTGTGGCTTGCCCGTGTGACTTAAATCAATAAGCACCTAAATTTGGACACGAGTTGGGACACAGCCGTGTGCCCCTATTTCGAATGCTTACACGACCTGAGACTGGGTGTGTCTCTTGATCTTGTGAGCCACACAGTCTGGTCACACGGGCGTGTGTTCCTTATTTCTTTGAAAAATTTTCTGAGTACCCAGTTTAGTCCTGATTTGTTCCTAACATATATTTTGGGCCTCGATGGCTCATATAAGGGACAATATAATTGATTTATGACATATATGTTAAATAATATGTAATGTTTGTTTTTTGTCTGAATAGTCTGGTAATGCTTTGTAACTCTGTTCCAGCAACAGATAAGGGCTAGGGGTGTTACAGTAATGAACTTGAATTTAATAAAATAATTTTAACAGTATTGTTAATTGTTGGACCTGAATTTAAAATCTAAAAAGTAAAATGACTAAATTCTAAAATAAAAGTACAAAGATTAAATTTTGAGTTTCGAAGGACTTATAACATATTTTAACCTAACGATAGCTTCAAAAGTGGAATTATTACATAAAAATTTTGCACAACTATCTGTTATTATCTTTTAATGCACTACTTTTTAAGGTTAAAGTACCTAGGAGATCCTTGTATTATAGGAGCTATATTAAACTAGTCTCTTTATTATTAAATAAATTAATATAGTTCTTATACTATTAAAAAGAATTAAAGAAATCCAAACTATAACAAAGTTAATTTTCTATATAAAATTTATCTTGAAATTTATCTTTTTGCAATTTTAGTTCAATTTCAAATAAAAGATTTCATTTGCAAAATCATGAAAACTTTAAAAATATTAACTTTGTTAAACCGCAAATGTTAACTATTTCTAATTTGGTCTCATTGATTCCTTTTAATAGTTTAGGGACTAAATTGATCCATTTAGTAATAAAAAGACTAATTTGAACTCAATTAATACTATCGTCACATAGTTTAGGGACTAAATTGATCCATTTAGTAATAAAAAGACTAATTTGAACTCAATTAATACTATCGTCACGAGAAATTTTTAAATAAATTTTCATTTTTTTGTTTTTCACCTTAAGAATCTTTCAAAAAACTCATACAAACTCAGTTTCCGATGACGAAACTATATTTCAACTAGCTCTTTCTCTTTTATAAACCTTGATTTTAATTCATTTCTCACTCTAGTTCATAAATCATGTATTATTTTTACTAAAACAACTTTTTTTTACTTCTATTTGATTTTTAGAATCAAAATCCAAACTTTAAAAAAAATGTAAACATTTGTTGGATTAATTGGGAATTTGTAAACTAAAGGCAAAGAAGACTATATAGAGTAAATATTTTTTGTTTAGAGAATAGAGTAAAGGAATTAAGTCCACCTTTAATCCAATACTATATTGAGAAGGAAATTTTATGACAAATTTTGGGTTAGGGTGCAAAATGTAGGTTCTTCACAAGCAAGCCCAAGGTTAGGTTGCAATATCATCTTGTCTTTAATGGGTCATATATGCAGCCTCTTACGGAGTGATGACTATTTTGTTGTTCATGTAGCGGAAGTGAAGAAGAAGAGGATAAAGAAAGAAAGAGAGAATGAATGATTAAATATATAAATATTTTTTTCCAATTTAACTTGAAAACGTGTTATGTATCACTATATTATTGACCAACAGATTTTTTAATTGAGTTAACACAAAGTGATTATTGCAAAGGAAATATAATTTAGATATTTTTTACCAAAAAAACTATGTACCTAAGTGAGACAAATGACTATAGTTAGGGGTAACTTTTAAATTTAAGCCTTTTAAATATGATATTTATATTAAGGGGAGGAATACACTTTCATCAATGTAGATTTATAAGAGTTTTACACATTTTCATAGTTTTTTAATATGATTAATATTTTAGTAATCCGACTGTTATATTTCAAGTTCAATTTTTGTATATCATATATATAAAATTTTGAGTAAATTAAAGTTGTTTAACTATTTGTTTTATATAATTTTCTATAGGGTGCGCTTTTGCGCTGTAATATGTTGGTAGTATCTTCAGCTTAAAAATGCATCCTACAAGTGTGCTTTTGTCCTACCAAGGAGCTATTTGCAATTAATCATGAAGGGGTAAAATCAAGGTAATTGGTACCGTATTGATGGACCATATCGTTTTTCTATTGGAACTGATGTATACCAATGCTAGTATGCTAGTATGCTTTGGTGTATCATTTTGAATTTATCAATATTTAAAAAAAATATTTAATAGATGTGTATAAAAATATTTCAAATATCAAATGAATGATATTAAATTAGAGCTGACATGGGCTGGGCGGCTGGCCCGGCCCGAAGGCCCGCCCTAAAAATGGAAGGGTTTGGGTAAAAATATAAGTCCGAAAAATGGGTTTGGGCAAAAAAAGAGGCCCGTTTAGAAAACGGGTTGGGCCTCGCTTAAGAGTTTTTTGGCCCGGGCCCGGCCTGAATTATATATTAATATATTTTTTATTTTATTTTTAATCATTTTAAATTTTTAATATAACTATTTTTTATTATATTGTCAATTTGTGTATTGTTTTAAGAATTACTTTAGTATCATTTTATTTGTTTTAATATTTGTTTTATGTTTTTAAATATGTTTGATTTATTATATTTTTAAAATTTTTATTTAATGAAATAAACAAAAAAATTAATATGGGTCGGATCGGGCAGACTTGAATATTTTTTAGGCCCATCTTTCAGGTGAGCCGGGCCCGAGCCTAGCAGGAGCACCTAATATTTTTCTGGGCCCGTCTCAAACTCGGCTCGGCCCGACCCATGATCACCTCTAATATTGAACAAATTTTAAATATCCATGTACCAATTGATGCACAATGTTTCAATAAAGGTTTTATTATTTATACCATATTAGTAAAAAGTTAGAAAATTTATATTTTTTAATATTATTCATGTACTAACCTGTGCATAATGTTCTAACTAGTGTGATTGAAATTGGGTAGAATAAATCAATGCGAATAAGGGAGTTGGTTGCACTGGTTTATTATTGAAACAGTGCAAATAGATTAAAACAACCAAAATCAGTGTAGAAACAACTACATTGGTTAAAACCCTAATTAAAAATAAAGTGTATATACCCCTAAATTTGTCTCTATAAATATTATTGTGTTGAAATTTCTTATTAATTGTAATCACCAAATCATTATCTTTTGTTAGAATACAAATTCAAGCTATAATTTTTAGGCATAATCACAAATTTAATTTTTAATGTTCACAATTTTTTATTAATTTTGTCATTATTATTATTTTAGCTAAATTTAATTGCTAACTTCTTAAAATGAGTCAAATCATTTATTGTAATGAAAATGTTGACTAAAACATTAAATTTATTAGCAACGTCGGCATGGCAACTCACATGACAACTCAATTGTATTTTTGTTGTTACAACATTATTTGTCTTGTATATTGTGTAAAAAATAATTTAGAATTTATAAAAATAAAAAATTCAAAAAATTTATATGAAGTACATATAAATTATCATGTTTAAAATTTTAATTATTTAATCAGTATTTCTGTTAAAAAAAACAAATCAATATTTTAACTATAGGATGTTCCTATGCTTAATTCTTCATATGATCACTATCCCTGTTGTAGGCATGATATTATTTTTTTACAATTAACTTTGGTCTCTTCTTGAAACTAGGTTTTGCTGCATATTGCAAACCTCAAAATGACTACATTATCATGCTAAAATTATCATTGTCATATCACTTTTCCTAAAGAAACTTGTATTGGATCAGCTTGTATGTGCATTTGAGTTTTGCAATCCATTCGTTTCACTATATGTTACTTGAAAAAATACGCTACTATCAAATGTCACTCTAATCACTTTAACATATTTTAAAAAACAAAGAAAACCGCAGCGCCAAGCCAGAGCCACTTGAGAAACAGAGGAACTGAAAAGGAAAAATGCACGGCCGGCCCCGAAAAGCACCGAAACCTGAAGATGAAGCGGCTTCGTCTGCCAAAGCCCAGAAGCTACGCGCTGTCCAAACTCAGTTCTTCTCCTTTCACCATAATAAAATGTAATCCTCTCTCCCTCTCTTTTTTGGGTTAAATTTGTAATATTATTTAGAACTTTTTCTGATCTAATTTAAGATGAATTTTTTGTTATCATTTTGATTTTTCTTGGTATTTAAAATTGGTCAGTTACACCAAAGAGGCGGTTGAACTTAGTGCCAAGCTTCTTGAGATCAATCCTGAATCGTACACCGCTTGGAACTATAGGAAACTCGCTGTTGAGCACTATCTGAATCTGCCCGATTGTAATCCTGACTCGATCAAGTCTGTTCTAGATGATGAACTCAGAGTGGTGCGTTGCTTACTTGCTTTAAGGATTTCATTTTACTGCCCTATTTTAGTTAAACAAATGTGATTTTATTTTATATTTTCTAAAGATCGAGATTTTCTAGTTTGGATTAGTTAGGATCTAAATGATGCTATAGTTTTATCCCATTTCACTTTATTTTAGAATTATATTTCTTTCTTTGCGTGTAAGAACATATAGATATTCCTTCTTTGAAATTTATTGATTGAAGGAAATTGTGCAGGTCGAGAACGCATTGAGGCAAAATTTTAAGTCATATGGAGCATGGCATCATCGAAAATGGGTTCTCAGCAAGGGCCATTCATCGATCGATAATGAGCTGAGATTGCTGGACAAGTTCCAGAAGGCTGATTCTCGTAATTTCCATGCATGGAATTATAGGAGGTGAAATTAGTATGCCTTTTCTGTTAATCTTGGTGCGTGTAGGTGTGGAGAATTATTATTTTGTGCCATTCATGTCTTCTTTTATTATTCTTCCCAGATATGTTGCAGAGTCAATGAAGAGATCAGAACAGGATGAATTGAAATATACTGAGGATATGATTTACACAAATTTTAGCAACTACTCTGCATGGCATAATCGAAGGTAAAATTGTTTCCTTAAATCTAAGGTCATAATGTTTCTTTATGGTGCTTTAATTTTGTATATAGGAAGTGAATACC
Source organism: Gossypium arboreum (assembly GCF_025698485.1). NCBI lineage: Eukaryota > Viridiplantae > Streptophyta > Magnoliopsida > Malvales > Malvaceae > Gossypium > Gossypium arboreum. The sequence goes on from NC_069075.1 coordinate 139,537,964, forward strand.
AATTCCTTGTTTGATAAATCTATTAGTTATTTGTGCTAGATAATTGTTGATGTTTTCTGTGGCCAAGTTTCTTTTCGCTGAGCTATGGTCAAAGTGTATTAATAAGTTCAAGCAATTCACTGTAATCCTGCCCTTGATATGGTATTTGTTGTTGGACTTAGGCTCTGATTGCGTTATCAATTTTTATTTTAATGAATAATTATTCCAAATAGAATCTTGATTGATGGAGTATAATGTTTCTCTCCATGCTTAATATATCTGCTAATGATATGAATTGCATGAATAATTTCTGCAGCATATTGTTGTCTGCTTTATTTGAGAAAAAGGCTGGAGGATTTCTCTTGAAAGAGAAGGTCTTGCCAGAGGAATACGAATTCATACACCAAGCCATATTTACAGACCCTGATGATCAAAGTGGATGGTTTTATCATCTTTGGCTACTAGACCAAACAGTTACAACTGACTCTCCTCTCCTTGCTTCGTCTTGGCCTGGTCATGGTTCTGATGTCCTTCTAGTGGGAGATAGATGCTATAATGGTTCTGCATTTTCTCCATTTTCAGCTTTGCATTCTGATTCAGGGTCATTTCCCATTGTTCTTTATTTTAATCAACCTGTTGGGGGTGTAAACTCATCTACAGTTACTGTTGAATGTGGATTTAATAAAAATGAAGATCTTTTTTGGAAACCACTTTCTGCAAGTAACTCACAAACTGCACGAGTTTGGGTTGCACATTTAAAAGTTCCATCTTCAGATCTTCATTCTACAGTTGAAGTTAGTGTTGGACATTCTAAGGGAATCATTTCAACAAGAGGGTTTGTATATAGCCATCCTTCAATGTTCTCATTTAAAGTACATGTACAGCCTATGGAAAGAGATTCCTCTCAAGTTTCAGTTGCAGAAAATATTTCATTGAGAGAAGAAAATTTTAAGGTCTATGGAACACAATCGGAGGAATCAATTATTGACTCTTTTGATCAATTAATTATCAAGAATGGTCATGAAACAACTGCATCTAACTGGCGTTTTGAGGCTTTAGCTAAAGAGATTGAATGCTTCCGTGAACTGTTATCGTTGGTGGACTGGTGAACTTGGATAACTTAATTATTACCTTTATTGAACTCTTAGGAAGCACATTTTTAATAATGTCTCTTATTTTTGTTTTTTTCTTCCTTTTCTGTAGTAAAATTGGAAAGCTTACACTTGCTAGATTACTGAAGGCTTATGATGCAATGTCATATCCGTTCGCTAACAAACTGGTGCATTCAGAAGAAGTTCTTGAGCTGTATAGTGATTTGATGAAATTGGATCCAACACATTACCAGTTCTACAAGGATGAACATAGCATTGTCTTGCTACAGAAGGTGAGTGCATACTTTCTCAGTGATTTGGTCATTAAAAGCAATCATTTAAGCTTTAGAGTTGGACTGTTGTTGTTTCCGATGTTTTGTGCAAGTAGCCAGATCTTTTCTACAACTTCTAAAATGTATGTTTACTTGTTAGGTTACTGTATTTTACGTATGTTTATTTGAATTGGTACTTTGTGGTGTAAAAAAAACCTTCCTCTAGACAGCTAACCTTTGTGTTAGAAAGATTCTGTGCATGTTTGATCCTCTCATTTGTTAATTTTTTTTCATTTTTCACTATTGTACTAATTTCTGGTATAGATTGTTAGATTTGCATATAGGTTAACTGAGAACCTTTTGTCTATCTATTCTGTAGGTGACATCTAGTAAAGAGTCTTTACTTCAACATTGCTTTCAGTATAAGGACTCGGCTTCATCAGCTATATGTGACCCTATCTGTCTCCGGCTGAATAACTTATCACTGTCACGGATGGGAGCTTTTGAGAAATTATTGTGGGTCCAAATGTTAGATCTCAGCCACAATGAACTACAATCAATTGAAGGTACTGTACTCTCACTAATGTTTCAAAATATTGTTTGTCGAATTGGAGACTATTCAATAAGTTTCTTAATACTTGAGCTGTTGTTAGTGTTTCTTACAAATTTTCGATTTCTGTCTTCCCACTCCACTTCATACCCTTTTATTCTTAAATGTATGAAAACAAAGAATCCAATGTGAATCTAAACAATGCATGATGCTTCTTTTTTGGGCCTTTTTCCTACTAGTCTGCACTGACTTGGAGTAGAACCTTTTTAGCAATTTACACTTGACTGAATGTATTGTTGTTAGGGTTGGAAGCTATGCAGCTTCTCTCTTGTTTGAGTTTGAGAAACAATAAACTGAGAAGTTTAACTGCTCTGGAGCCTTTGAGAAAGCTCAAGTCATTAAGAATACTGGATATTTCATACAACCAGATTGGGAATCAATCTATTGACACAACAAGGTACGTGTGCTCTTCTCCTTTGTCTCATTCAGTTGGAAGTGAATTGAACAGGGATGAAACCGTGACCAGCGATGTTGCTCTTATTAACAATTGGGAGGCTTTTTTTATTTTTAAAGACTTCAACTTGAATCAATTAGATATAGTGGGGAACACAATTGCTGATGAAAAGTTTAAGTCAGTTCTGGTTAAGATTATGCCTAAACTTAAGCAACTAGATGGCAAACTCTTAGATTGAGTTTCAATATATTTGCTTGGTAATCTCTACATTTGATATCCACTTTAGTTCCCACACATTACCATATTCTTGTTATAATTTGAGACTCTTTCTTGTCGTAGCATGAGAACTTATTGAGGATGTTGTAATGTTAAAAGGTGTTGGTCATAAAACATTGTATAAAGGTTTGACCAATTATTTTGTATGTGGGATGATTATCGGCTTTAAGAGGTAAACCATAGTTCAATTTTTGTACCAACAAAAGAAAAGCATTTTACTTTTAATTTTTATGGCATTCTTGCTGTTTTAAGCTTTAGGGGTTCCTTACATCTCAGACTCCCCTTAGCAGCTACTAGTTATACAACTTTCACCATTTTTGCTTAATTTGTACTTCATACAGGTTCGGGTCTAGACCCAAAGTGAGAATAAAAAAAGTTACAATCTTTTGGACTTTTGTTTTTGGCTGTTTTAATGTCATGGTTAGAACATTTCTTTAAAACATGAGCTGAAAATCCACTTTCTATGGTCGATGTTCTTTGCCTTTCTCTGAAACTTGGACTGGTCTTATGCTGTCGCAATGATTTTGTTACAATTGCAACCCAAATATGGAGAGTGCATCATGTGGCTTGGAATATAGTAGCATTGGATCACGAAACTCAAAGATGAATCAAAAGTTATTGTAGAGGATTATCCGGCATTGATGAGATTGATCGATTAAATGCTACCCAAAAAGACAGCGACATGATTGAAGGTGCCGGAAATACAGCCGGTAAGTATCTAAACTGTAAGCATCTTGAAATGAAGAAATGTAAAAATTTGACTGTTAAAGTGACAAACCCCTGTTGAACACTTGTACACGCATCACTGCACAATTTATCTGCAAATCCCAATTTCAATATGGTTAGTCAAATCAAAATCATGGAGAACAAATGAAAGGACCTAACAGAATCATGCGGTAGAACTACCATGGACGCCCCTGTTAAGACTCATATTACATTTAGTCCTCTTTACTCAAAAAATGGGCAAATTAATCCCTATACGTTAGTTCAAAGAACTAATTAGTCATTTTTATTAAGAATTTTATCCATTTATACTGTTAAAAATTAACGTGGTTAACGGAATAATCAGACAATGACACGTGACGTGCTATGAATACTTTATACTGACATATGGGTACTAGTTTTTAACAGCAACAATAGATGAAATTTTTAATAGAAAGACTAGTTTGTTATTTGATTTAACGTATAGGGATTAATTTACCCAATTTTTAAGTACAGGGTGCAGAATGCAATCTGACTCTTAGTATAAAGGCTTCCATAGTACTTTTACCGTTGAGTTAGTTTAGGACAATAAATAAAACATTAAACTCACCAAATTGTTGCCCAAAATAGCTTCCATTCTTTTCCTCCACATTCTTTAGCAGTCCCTCAACACATGAACGAGCTAAGATACCAAGAACTAGCCCAAACATAGCAATGAAAAGGATAGCTTTATTCATGTTTTTCAACTTAGATGCCATTATAATTTTGGGTTTGTAAGAAACAACCCAATTGAAATGAATAGGGAACAATTCTGGGTTTTCGATGTTCTCAGATTTCTCTTATATACATGATAAGAAAACAAGTTGATTTGCTGAGTCACTGTTCATATATTATAAACAAATATTATTCAATGAAAAGCTTCTCTAGTCAATAACAATGGGGATTCTTATAATTAAGAATTAGTTAGTACTTACGTTTCATTTAAATATGTTGGTTTTGTGTGGTTGATTGATTTGAAACTTGCGAAGCACGAAGTCAATTTCTTTGTTTTGTAGAATATACGTTGTTATGTCAACTCAAATCTTCCATGTGCTTGAGGGGTCTCCCCCCTATTCGAATATAGTTTAATTAATTTAAGTTGATATCTTTTAAGAAATTCAAATTTTAATATTCCTTTTGTGTTCTAAACTACAAAGTTTTGCTAGTTTCTTTTCTTTTAATTGTTACTTTAATAACTTGGGATAGATGCCAAAACTATACATAAGCTATAGTTTAATGTACAATTGTATACATGAATTTTGATTTGATCTAATTTTTTGTAAATTATTAACACAATTATTGATATAACATCATTTTATGTTTATATATTGCATACATAAATAATTATATTTATCTAATATAAATGTATTTATATCTTTAAATATGCATGATTAAATCAATATTAAAAGTTTCAAGTATACATTTAAACCATAATTAGAGTTTCATATGTATAATTAAACTAAATTAAAGTTAATGTATACAATCGCACATTAAATCAAAATTCATATATAATTTTAAGATTTATCCCTAACAACTTCCTTTATATGACAAATGTTAAATTTTACCTAATCGATTTCTAAATTTTATTTTATGTTAAGTATACATGGCAAGGTAATTTCTGTATCAAAATTAGTTCAAGTGACCTCCTAATTTGTTAATGGTAGAACTTCAGTGATGTAACTTGATATTTGTGACCTACATGGAAGCTAAGTGACCTAAATTATAAATTATCTACTTTTGGTCCTTAGATCTTTTCATATTAATTTCATGTATTTTTGAAACATGAATTATATAAAACATTTTACTTTGTTTTGTTACTAGTGTAATAATATGAGTGAAAAACTTATTTATTGCATATGTATTATAATAGTTGTACAAATTAAAATTTGAAATTAAAAGACTTATGTAAAAAAATAAGATCTCTTCAAAATAAGTGAAATTCTTCATTTTTTAGCAAAATAAGTCATAAGTGTGATTAAATATTAACAATTTAATTAGATTATTGTTAACTCATATTAAAATGTGTAAAAATTAATACTCCTAGCCTTTAAAATTTATGATGAATCCTATTATTTTGTTTATTTGGCAATTGCTCCTCTTTAGCCACTAGCAAATTTTCACATTTCCAATCAAAAAACATAGCATTCCAAGAACTAAACAAATGTTTATATTGTAATGAAGGTCAAATATTGATTGTTTGTTCACAACTTCATGGCTATAAGCCAAAGAACCAATGAACTAAACAAAATGGTTTAAAAAATTGAAAATTATACTTAAATCCCATGATTGATTTTCAACTGATTTAGCATTTTCTTTTCCTTTCCCTACAATTTGTAACACCATTACTTTGGCTTTGACAGTCATTTTCAGTTCCAAAATCTCTTTTGCCTGCCAGATTTTGGACCAAAACATTGCCAATGGCCAAGTCACCATGATTAATGTGTTTTAAAAATACAATAATTTACAGAGGAAAAGGATTATCAGCCATTGATGAGATTGATCTTGTAAATGCAACCCAGAATAACAAAAACATTGTTGAAGGTGCAAAAAGCAGGGATCCCAAATATCTACACTGTAACCACTTAGCAATGAAGAAATGGAGGAATTTGACTGCCAATGTAACAAATCCATCCTTGATACTTCTTATCACAGTGCTACCAGCAAGTTCATCTGCAAATTTCGGGGATCAATTTGCAAAATTTAGTACAATTTCCAATTTTGAAAAAAGAAAATAAAGAGAAGAACATTGTCAGTTTATAGTTCAATGACCATTAACAATATTTCAACATTAAACTCACCAAGATAGCTTCCAATTTCATTGTTTTGTGACCAATGAAAATAAGTGCGAGCAATGATACCAACAAGTAGTCCAAGCAGGGCATGGAATATTATAGCCTGGTTCATGTTCTTCAATTTGGTTGCCATTGTTATGAATCGAAAGCTTGTTTGGGCTTTTTGTGTGTGTGTGTGTCCTTCTTTGCACTCTTTTTTTCTTTGATGACTTTTCCTTAAAGCAAATGGTCTACAGCAATGGAGATGACAAGCTTCTGGTTTTCAAAGGACACCTCACTGTCCTCTTAAATATCCGATTAGAAACCGAGTTAATTCACTGAGTCATCATGAATAATTTTTAGACTTAATTAAACAGTTGAACCTTAAATGTTCTTTTTTTAAGTTAAGTATTTAAACTTTTTTTAGTCGTACTTAAAATTTATTTTCGTAACCAATATTATTTTTACCGTTATATTAATTAACAAAACCTTTATATTTAATTAAAAGCGAAACCTTATTAGAATTTATTTACTTGAATTTGATTAGAAAATTAAAAAATTCTAATATTAAATAAAATAAAAATACATCCACTCTCTCTTTCATCTTCTCCACCTTAATTTATTTAGGAGAGGGAAAGGGAGGAGAAAGGAAGGAAAGAGATTTTTTTATTTAATATTAATATATTTTTTATTTAATTATTTTTCTTCATTTTCTAGTAAATTAAGGTAAATTAATTTTTTAATGACACATGTCACATTCTTTCTAATTGGTTGCAAAGTTTTTTAATGAATATAATAATATGAGTCAACATTAGTTACGGAAATAAAATTTATGTGCTTGATTTTAATAAAAATAATTTAAATATCTAACCAAAAATCATAATGTAAATAATTTAATTTCTTAGTAGGAAGCTTATTCGGTCAAAAACTAAATGGGGGTAAGGAGAGAAATTTATTAATTATTAGTGTTTGTTCCTCAATAAACCTTCATGTATTATTTTTGGGTAAATTATATTATTAATTATTAAATTATGAGTAAATTTTCACTTTATTTATTTAAATTATGAGTCAACATTAGTTACAAAATAAAGTTTATGTACTTGATTTGACCAAAAATAATTTAAGTACCTAACTAAAAAATCATAATTTAAGGAACAACTGTTGAATTAAGTTAAATTTTAATAAAAGATTTAATTTCTTAGTAGGAAACTTATTTGGTCAAAAACAAAATGGGTTAGAGAGAGGTTTATTAATTATTAGTCTTTGTTCCCTCAACAACTTTTTCTTATTTATTTTTTGAGTAAACTATATTATTAGTGGGTAAGTTTTAGTCATTTAACTAAAACTTACAATTTGATCATTGAATTATTCAAAAAATTTTATTTAAGTCATTGAACTATTTAAAAGTTTTTATTTAAGCTATTAGACTGTTAAGTTCTTTTTTTAAAAAAAAGTTCCGCCAACAAGCTGTAAGTGATGATTTGATGATCGATACAGTGGATTGGTACCCATCATTGAATAAAAGAACATATCATAGATTTAAGTTGATTTGACGATCAGTTCCAGAGATCAGAAAAAACTATTTGAATTTCATTCCAAAGACTTGTGACATCTAAAGTTGTTACGTAAAAAAGAAAAAAAAACTATAGAAAACTTTTGATTAGTGCAGGCAATGCGAACATAAAAAGCCATATAGCATTGATTTTCACATCTCAGTGACTTAAATGAAAACTTTTGAATAGTCTAGTGACTAAATTATAACTTTTTTAGTTAAGTGACCAAAATGAAAACTTACCCATAGTTTAGTGACTAATGGTGTAGTTTACCTTTATTTTTTTTCAAAATATTCAATTTCTTCCATATATTTCGAACTTAATATATGATTCTTTAATCAAGTATTGAGTAATAATGGGAAGGCACACTGTACTTTTGAGAGAGTATGCAAATTCGAATAAAACACACTACACTCTCAAGAGAGATATAAGTTTCAAATCCTAAAAACGACATTATTAATAAAGATAGCCACATATCCCTAAAATAATTAACTTTAGTGAATAATAAAACAAATATTAATAATACTTTATTATACCAAAAATACATACCATCTTTAATATACGGAGTGATCATTTTTTTAAAACTGTCCATATCCTCGTTTGACAATATATTTAAAGCTTAGTTGAATTAATGTCACGAATCAACGAAACACCAAATTAATTAAGAAATTATTAAAATATTATTTTATATACAAAGAAATTTATATTAGGAAAATACTTTTTATATTTTTATATAAGATTCAATAAAATTTAACCTTAAGATTTGAACCACGACGGAATAAATTTTAAACAACTAATTTTTATAATACATATGTGATAATCTAGTTATAGCAACACACTAAATCCAAATTTGGCAGATTGTTAGTATCTCCATTCAAAGCTTTTGAGTCGTATCAATATAAGAAATGGTTAGTGACTTGCAGATTAAGGTCTTGCAGAGCACGAAGCGCCTTCTTTTTTTAAACGTTTTCAACTCTGCAGATTCCTTGGACTCCAAACACCCCTCACCTCTCTCCAATTCAATTATGATACTGTCAATGCTATGTTTTGAAGTAACTCCTATTAAAGAGATGAAGAAGACATTATGTTGAATAAAATGAAAATCTTTAATATTTATTTATATTTGATAAATTTTCAAAAATTATTACATATGATTAATAAATAATTACTTATGTTGAAAAATATTAAGGCTATCACGCCTCTAGCACGATGGGATCTCTAGAGCAACTTAATTTTATTTTGGTTCAATCCAATCCCACCTTCACAGAAGTTGAGAAACTGTTTGTTAACTTAATAAAACATAATTTTAATATATATTATTAACTGGTATAAAAATACTTTTAATAATATATTTTTATTAAAAATACCCCTTCCTATTCTTGAATCCAAACACACCAGTACAATATATTCTATCTCACTGCCACCCTCACTCTCATTCAATGCTGGTTTGACAGGATCTTAATTCAACTTCTAGTAGATTACAAACACGGCAAAATGAACACAAAAGTAGGGGCTAAAGCAAACTTTTTTTCTTGCTTAATCCTCTCCCAAGTTTTTTGTTCCATCATTGGCATGAATAAGAACACCAAAAACATACCAACATATCATAACCAATCCGAATTCATAAACATTCGGATTTTACATACACTGGCAAATTGCTTTATGTAAGAAAAGGCAACCCCCCATGCAAAACCTACATATAATAAACACAGCAACTCATTACAGCTTTGCTATATTTTTTCCCCTTATTATTAATTATCGTTATAGGCCTCAACTTCTAATGGGAACTGCCTTCCAAATGGGTTAGATAAAACATCTACAGTTGCCTGGAACCAAAAACAAAAGTTAGTGGAATCTCCAAAATCAGCTGCTTTCAGGTTATTCAAACGACACCCATTGTTACTGTTTTCCTTTCTGCATCGCTACAATGGAGATTTCAGCAACTTCTTTAGTGCTATTACTATATTACCAAAAGACGGCCGTTGAGCGGGATCACTGCAAAAGTGCACATATACCAATTATCATCGGGAATTTTTAGTATTCTCAAATATAACTCCAGCAAATCCAAGAAATACTTGGCACCTACGTTAGTCGGGATAGATGTGACCGTGAAGTTCAAGTATGTTCAATGAAACTTGGGTTTGTTTTTTTCATTTTTCTTTTACTTAGAGAGTAAGCTACTGCTAATCTCTCTCCTTATTGCCCGTAAAACTGCTCCTTGGTCCTACCAGGACCGATGCATACAGAGAAAAGATAGCTATAGAGACTCCCCTATTCTAACTCATCATCATATAAAATTAAGTGCAGTGAATATATCTAGGACAAAGTATATACTTACTCGGCCCAACAAGATTCCATGAGGGAAACCAATTTGGGGGAGGTGTTCGGAGGAATGGCAAGCTTCCTATTCTGGAAAGCTACAGCACCAACCACCTACAATTTGCAGCACCACAAGAAACAGAATTAAGAAATACAGCATTGAAATACTTCCAACAGTTGGTCAATTACGTTGATATTTATGATTGCATTTGGTAAGAATAAGAAAAGAACCATAATGAAAAATAAGAAAACCAAATTTATCAACCTGGGCAGGACTGAGTCCATTCCATGGTTGTTGCATGGTAATAAGTTCCCATAGGATTACTCCGAAACTGTAAACATCAGATTTTTCATTTGAAGGCTCTCCACGAAGGAATTCTGGAGCCATCCACTCAGGCTGAAAATGAAAACAAGAGATTTAGATGCTGATTGATGCAATAGGAAGAAAAGTGTTCAAGGTACATGAGATTGAAAGAAACATCCAAGTTCATATAGAATGCAAGTCTGCAATTGTTGTATCTGTTCATCATTGTGCAAAACTGAACAAGGACAGGGTTTTATGATAGTGATTGTGATTGTTGTCTTAATATAGATCAAATGTCATGATTTGGAATCCCCCACATAGCAAACCAACAATAGCTGTGGTAACGTATATATTTGATATATTTGAAATAATTGCCTTTAAAAGCAAGCTACCTACTGGTGTGTGCACCAGCTATAAAGGCAGTACACAAGAGAAAAGGAGGTTACGGGGTATTTACTGTTCCCGCCACAGATTTTGATGATATAAAAGTGCCCCCTTTGAATCTAGACAATCCAAAATCACACACCTGGGCATGACATAAGAAATTGGAAATTGTTCATTTGAAAAGAAAAATTGCAAAATAAACAAACCAAAAAAAAAAAAAAAGCAAAATGAAGAACTCTTTATTTATATACCTTAACTGTCCAGTTCTTATCAACCAACAGGTTGGGTGACTTGAGATCCCAGTGAACTATGGGAGGATTAAGGCAATGAAGATAGTTGATCCCCTTGGCCTATTTCCAACATAGAACATTAATGTTGTGCTAACAGCAGATTGCAACAATAGATAAAATGTACAAGTAGAGAACAGTACGAACCACATCCAATGCCATACGCAATCGCCGCCTCTGATCAAGTGTTTCTCCAGCACTAGGCCTATGAATGAGGCGGTATAAACTACCCCTGTTTGACAATGACAAAAACCAGGTGTCAGCCATGTGTTATTTCTCATAGAGATATCATTTCATTATCTTAAATTATAACAGTTATTACCTCGGAAGATACTCTGTCACAATTGACAGATGAGGCCTTTTTGTAACAGCACCCATAAAAAGGACCACATTTGGATGTCGAACACGTTTCATTATAGCAACCTGAAAAATGCATATGAACAGAAGTTATAGTTTATATCAAATGACTACATCCATCTTACTCAGGAATTTATAGGAGGTAGTAACATCACACGTGCTCCTTCACATCAATGCATCACTAAGAAATAGCCTTCCATGCAAGGGTGAATCTAGAATTTTTTTTAGTAAGGGCCGAAATTGAACAATAAATTTTTGGGAGGTCAGAATATAATTTTATCATATACATTAGTTTATGATTTCATCATTGTTGAAAGGACTAAAACAGATTATTTTTTCCTTTTTGGGAGGGCCAAAGTGCAATTTTACCATATATGAATTTATAATTTAATATCTATAAAGTGGCTGAATTGAAATTTTTTTATTTTTTTGGTATCCTCCCCTGCTTCCAAGCACAAATACAAGTAATAATTAGATGATTGCTTTTGTTGATAAAGGGCTGAAACAGATCATGCAGGGAAAAGAATCCCAAAAGAATAAGAATAAAAAGCAGAAAACTTAATGGTACGTTATTAGATGAGGAGCATGCCTCAACTCAATATACAGAAATAGTTGCTGCATAACATGTATTACTTATGCAATGAGAAAATGACACCTGTCCAAAGGAAATGTGTAGTTCTAACACAATACGGATAATAACATTTATTGATTTTTAGGTTTTATCCACTACAAACCTCTCTCAGAAACTCTTTCAACTGATCATCATGAAAATCTTGGACAGTCAAGACTTTGACAGCAACATCCTGCATTGGAACAGCAGTTGTTAATTACTATAAGACTACAGCAACCCCGCATTCTATACATTCATTAACCAAGGGAAAAGAATTATATCAAAATCATCCATCATCCATTAAATCCACACACCAATGATTTTCAGTTGCAAGAAAGAAAAAATACTAACCGATCCATGCCACTCAGCACGATGAACTGTTCCAAATGAGCCTGCAAAATGAGATTTGAAACAAAAAAGTCAGTACGAGCTTCACTGTTTATCTTCTGAGAGAGCCAATTTTGAAAATGCTTGAAGAGAAGGAAAGATGAAGTATATTTATCTCCAAATAAGAAGGCCTTAGAGAAGTACCAGCACCAACACGCTCCTTAATACGCAATTCATCCCATGATATCTCAAGCCAGTCCATTGCAAGAGAAGGTTCAAGATGTAGATATCTCGGGATGGAAACAGTGGAGAACCTGCCTTGATTATCAAGTTCAGCCCCTATCTCCTCTAGATCTGACTGACTAGGTAAGTTAACTTTCAACTGCTTTTCACTTTTTACCACTGGACTTCCAGATACACCAATTTCTTCTTTAAGTGTTTGTTCTTTGGCAACTTTATCTCTGCAATGTCTAGAATTCATTGTTGATCCAGCTGCTGTTTCCAAAGGCATCCCCTTTCCAAAAGAATCTCGGTCAGTTGCTGCATGTATTGATGGCTTTTGGTTTCCAAGCAAACCATTGTCCTTCAACTGTTGAGATTTCTCAAAGCCACCTGCAGGAGATTGAAGTTCACTGTTTAGTTTCACTTTTAAGAGTTTGATTTATTTTGCAGAATATGTATCCAAATGACTTACCAGAATGTAGAGGATTCCTATAATGAGAACTAGAACTCTTTGAGTCTATTATCTGACAGTAAGATGAATTATCCATGTAAGGTTGCTGGAATTCTTTAAGATGAGAAATTTGAAATGGTGAAGGCATGGAAGAAAGGAATCCTCCATTGATAGATGAATCTGGGCCATGGAGATTTCCTGGCTCCCCAACAAGATCAACTACATATTCCCTGCTAGACAATGTATTAGCAACAAACATATAATAGAAAGAGAAAATCTTGGAAACGAATGAAATTCTATTAAAAAATGGAAGTTTTGTGCACTTTTTTATATCCTGACATAACAATATAATGGAGTGGTGAGAACTGTGATGATATTAAATGTAAAATAACTACACCGCTCAGACAACTAAACAAGATTAAGTAGAATAACTAAAATTTTGTGTAGCTTACCTTGATGACTGTCGGTCATCTTCAATTTTAACAAGGCAAGAAGAACGATGATCTGCTGCACAATATTTGCATCCTTTAGCAATCCTACACGGCAAGCCTATATAATCTGCCAATTTCTGCATATGTAAACAATACACCATGTTAGTGAAAAATCCCAAACCAGAGCCATCCGCTGCAAGACATCTACATTTTTAGGGTGACCAGGCCATAAGTACACGAACATTTTACACATCAGCATAAACTCATAAATCGATCAAATCGAACATCCATTCTTCATCAGGTATCCTGGTCTAGCAAAGAGAATATCATGAAGTGCAACACTTGGGAACAAGCTAATGTCTTTTAAATATTTTAAATTCTGAAGAAGAGAAAATGTCTATCTAAAAGCTTTAAAAGTTCATTTTACAACACCAGGTTTCAGAAAGCGAAATCCATTCTTAAAAAGTGAAAAAATAATTGATAAGAGGGGAAACGGCCTGGTCCTCCCATGAGGACCCCATAAGAATCAAATATTTCACAAAACCTTGTGAATTCACCATGGCAGGCTACAAATACCTCACTGAATGATCATGGAATAGGGAGAACTCATAATAGACTGGCTATAGTTCTGGGTGTCACTGATGCTCCTAATTCAGTTGCAATACCAATGCCCCCTGTTAAAGACATTCATATATGGTTTAAAAAGTTCTTGTACTATAGGAAAAGGTAGTCCTTGTTACTGGAAAATTATACAAGAGTCATTTCCAATAAAACAATTTTTGAAAACACTCACTTTCAGTCAAAATAAGAGAAAACTTATCCAATCCAGACCTTCAAAAATACATACAGTATATATACACCCACAAAGAAAATGCTTTTCATTCCAGAAGAATTTCAGACCAAAGAAAAGAGAATAAGAGAAACAAACATATAGGGTAAATAAGATCACATATGAAGAACCCTTCTCAAACTAGGATCACTCAAAAAGTTCCCAAACTTCTACCTCAGAACAATCTGCCTTACTGTTCTACATCCCAGCATTTACTAGCAGTTACTTCTACCCCAATTGAACTTTGAACTTCCTTTTCAAAGTTTTAGTCGTGCCAAAAACAAAACAAGGAATATAGTTCCATCGATGCTATAGGGGACCTAATACTAGAAGTTCAACCCAAGATTTAAACACCCAACCACTTAAAAAGTACAATAAAAATAAACTTCTAACGTTCACTACTACCTATACAAAACAAGGGTTTGAATATAGACAAATTTATACATCAGTACTTCTTCCATCACAACCTTTTCTCTAGCGTTTTTCTTTGTGTACGTGTGGGTTGATCATAAGTATTTGAGATGATAAGCTAGAACAACAACAACAAAAAAGGCTATGTTTTGGCACCTTAAAGAGGATTGCACGATGCCTGCAAAGTCCAATGGATAGGCTGCCAATGGGAAGCACAATACACTTATGAAAATCCTTCAATCTCGTACTGACCAATTTCCAGCGGTTGTGAAGATCCCCTTGCTCCACCGGAAAAGTTCCCCTAAATATATAACAATTCAAACACAAAGGAAAATAGATTAGAAAATAGTGAAAAAAAATTAACCCTTAAGGGTAAAAAGGGAGAAACCTACCCCATGTATATAGCAACAAGTTTTCCAAGCTTCTCGACCAACACTAAGGTATTTTCTGAAGCACAATATAACTCTTGTGCTTTATCTTCGAGTTCTTTGAGACGGTTATCCCCGCGTTTATCAACAAGAACAACCTCCATAGATGTCTCGTTGGGTTCAATTGCTTTAAGAGACATTAAAGGTGGTAAGCGTCTTCCTTCTTCAAACTCATTACACATCACCCATAGATATGGATTCATTCCAAGAATACTATAAAAACCATCTGAAATCTTATCACTATATGATAAACACCCACTAACCTGCAAATTAAGCATACAACAATCACATTTATTCACATTCAATACCTAAAAGAAACTATTAAGATCAAGTTCAGGATAGGAGAAAAAATTCAAGCGACAATGACGAGAAAATAAGATACCCATAGACGATAAGAAACAGTTTCTGCATCGGTGGCACCAGGTCCGCGAAACTCTTGTAAAAGCAAGGGTTCGCTGAGGAGACTTGCTTGAGAAGTAAGCCTTCTAGCTAGCATAATCTGCAAATAGTAACTCTCCTTTGACTTGAGAGCTAAGCTATCTTTTTTCTCCTCCGACCCCGGTTCCTGTACTTCCCCTGTCGCCGGCACAGCCGCTGGAGATGAGTCCTTAGTCCATGTATCTTTAACCTCACTTGACAAGTTACCATCCAATGTCGTCCCAGAAAACAAGCTCCCTTCATAACTGCTACCACTCGAGAACCTCGGCAGTGATACCTGGCCGTCAAAGTTTCGGTCAACACTAAGGTCATCAACAACGACGGTGGTTTCCGGCACGGGAGGAGGAGGCGTCGGAGCTGGCTCTGGAGGTAACAACAACTCGCGATCTTCATGATGATAATCAGTAATCGATGGTTTCACGTAACGTGATCTCTCAGTAGTAGTTTTTTTCTTGAATAACAAATCGCGGAAAGCAGCGAGCTGTTGTTTCTTAGCTTGAAGCTTCTCGTCGGTGAAAAGATCCGACAACGGCGAGTAATCAGGCTTAACAGCTTCCACCGCAAACTCTTTCTGAGCAGCCGCCCTTGAGATCGACTTGCTCCGGTCATTTTCACTAACCGCTGTTGTAGCAGCTACGGCTGATGTTTCTTTATCGACCTTTTTCTCGTGATCCAATAGCTGTTTCGTAGATGTTTCGACCCCACGATCGGGAAATTGCCTAGGGAAGAAGTAAGTCGTTCGATGAGGCATTTTCTCACGGGCCTCACGAGATCACTTACCCTCCACTCTCTTTTTCTCTTCGTTCTTTTCTCCCCTTTCAAAAACCAACTCAAAAACCACCTTCACATTCCGTACAACTCCTGCAAATGAAAGTACCCCAAAAACCCAGATTCAAGCTACAAATGAAAAGAACCCCAAAAACCCAGATTCAAGCTCTGATAAAAAGAAAAAAAAACCCGATGATATCAGCGAAACTGATCAAATTTTATGAATGAAAAAACAAAAGGCTTATAATATCGAAAGAACAACGTAAAGTTGGCTTGGCTTTTAGTATTAGTAATATAACCGAATAGAAAGCTGAAGTCTAAAAAAGGTTTTCAAAGGGTTTCTTTCTTTTTATTTTCTGTAGTGCAGCTAAGAGAAAGAAACGGTGGCAAAACTTATTATGAAATATTAAAATATAAAAGAAGGGAGGTGAAGAAGGTGTTGAAAGCTAACGTGCACCGGATGCGTGGACCTGTCCTTACGTAAAAACGGCACACGTAAAATTAGAAGCAAACTGGAGATGACACGTAGTCGTAGAGCTGTGGATGTGCGCACTAGTCGTAGGATAGCAGCAGTAATGGCTATTGGGAGTCCCCCGCGGGTTTTTCGTATTAAAAAAAGGGAGGAAAGAAAAAAACGTAAAGAACAGGAGATTTAAACACATACAGTCTGGCCGTGGAAATGGTGGCGAATGAGAAGGGGCTATATCGTCATCGGGAAAAATCCAAAAAAACAAATAAATAGAATAATAATAATAATAATAAAGGTGAATTAGAAAATTGACTAAAATTATTTTCTTAGATTTTGTTTTTTCAAATGACGGGATTGGACAGGTTTTCGGTTAGCTTTGATTGACGGCATGTGACGTTTCCTTTTGTGCATGAATAAACTTTTATCTAATTATGCTTTGAGTTATTAAATTTTTGTATGTTTAAAATTTTAGTTGATTTAATAATTGAAGCTTGATTGACAATCACGGTTGAAGGGGCTGATTCTTTTTAGTGAAGCCTGTAGAGTGCTATTTGCTTAGAATTAATGGATTTCTCGACAGAGTTTTTAATAAGGTTTTGTCTCTGATTTTATGTAGAATTTTTAAGTGTACGAGGTGGTGAACTTAATAAAGTGGAGACGTTTTGTTGAGATAAAACATGCATGGGCTAGTCTTAGTGATAACACATTTGTCCACAAGTGCCTTATACCTTATATGTTGTAAGGCATGAGCATAAACCTTATCAAGTGCAAATGTTGATATTTTCTTTGTAAGTGGTTGTACGTTACACATGAACCATCTCAATAAGACATTCTCACTTTGTTGAACTGATCGCCTCAAGGACTCAAGTTCTTCACATGGTTGGGAGACAAAATCTTAATTAGAGAAATAGAAGCCTATTAAAAGGCTCATCGACTCTAAACAAATGATACTTCAAAACTTCTTTCAAAGAAGATAGCCTCCTCTTAATGATTAAATTGTTTTATTAAAAAAATATTTTTGAAAAAAATTATTAATTTTGGGTTAAATTATATTAATAGTCACTCGTTATTAGTAAATTTCTTTTTTCTCATTTAATTATAAAAATTACAAAATAGTCACTCAACGATTTAATTTTTTTATAACTAGCTAACTAACGTAAGTATGAAAACACCTAAAAATCTAAGATTACTAGGTGACAAAAAATTACTATAAATATAAAACTTCTTTTATCTTTACCATATTGTAATAAAAACTCCTAGAGATTTGATATTTTAGTATTGAACGGTTTAGATTTGTTCTTATCTTCGCCTTTTGGAAAATGAGTGACGTTGATGGTTTTTGTGTTTCTTAATTTATCAAAATTTGCTTAAAATAAGATTGTTGTTTTCTAATAAAATTTATTCTTTTGAGTTAATTTAGATGTTTATGGATTTTGGGTTTCTAATTTATCATTTATTATTAAAATAAGATTGTTGTTTCCTCATAAAATTTCCTTTTTTATGTATTTTAAGTGTTAATCTAGATTATGATGTTTGACTAATACAAGGCTCTTTATGCAAATTCTTTTGACTTAAACGAATGTCCCGTTCTTTTACGGCATTTTTTGGGAATCGATTAAAAAAACCATATATATTTACACTTAAAATTAAATTTTTAATAAAGTTTAATTTAGGGTAAATTGTTAAAATTATCATTTTTGTTTGCCTCGAGTTACATTTTAGTTATTTATATTTGAAATGTTACATCTTACTCACTTATGTTATCGTGTTGTAACGTTTTAATCATTGATCCATTAATTACCATTAATGGTATGCTGACGTGGCATGCTAAATTATCATTTCAAATGAAAATTTTAAGTTAAATTCTACAATTGATCTTTTTTTTGAGCAATTTAATTTTTTCTTTTTTGTTCTTTTAACTTTCCTTTTTTATTTATTTTTCATTCTATTCTGTTTCTCCTTTTGTTTTCCTCCCTTCTTCATTTCTTTTAACGTAATTTTTCTATATTTTTCATTTGTTAAAACTAGTCCATAAACTTGCTTCACTCGAAAAAATATTGTTTTAAAAAAAACAAAAGTATTAGGACTAGTTTTAACAAATGAAAAACATAGAAAAACCGTTACACCGTTACAAATCAAAACAAAAAAATATGGGGACCGATTGTATAAATTAATCAAAAAATTTTATTTGAAATGATGATTTAAGTGTCATGTCAACTTACCGTTACACCGTTAACGACAATTAACGGCTCAGTGACTAAAATACTAAAACGCGATAACGTAAGTGACTAAAACGTAACATTTTAAATATAAGTGACTAAAATATAATTTGAGATAAATAAAAGTGATTATTTTGATAGTTTACCCTATATTAATTGGGTATTCAAGTTTCACACTATTTAGTAATTGTATTTGATAAAAGTTACATATTTTGCTATTAAAAAAACAGTGCTAATTTTTTAATTTTTAATCTGGGGTTTTAGAGTGAATTTGATGAAATTTAATCACTAATATTATTAGGTCTGAAATTTTCATGATTCAGTTAATAGAATAAAATTAGTGTTATTGTGAATTTATTTAATTTTACGCTTAATTTGTCAAATATAATTTGATGGATATGATTTAATTCAAGTTTTTAAGTCGATTTGATGAAAGTTAATTGCCAATATTATTAACTAATTTACGAAATTTCACTGAGTCAACTCTAAAACATAGGTCAAACACTAAAAATTAACAAAATTTACAACTTTTATCAAATACAGATATCAAGTTTAATAGAAACGTAACATAAATATTATATTAAAAATTTATCAAATTCAGTTACGGTATTAAATCTTTTAATAACTATAATAAAGGTTTAAATTCTATTAAAATAAAATAAAATGTTGAAAATCAAATTATTATTATTATTATTATTGAAATTTGTTGTTATCGCAGAGATAAACTTTAATGGACCACCATAGTATATATTTTAAGTAAGCACATTGTGACCTTTTCCAATAAAATAAGAAAATGCTTGCCTCATACTTTCTCGATTTTGAGCATAGCTTTCGACAAAAGTAAGTAAATCTCATAGGCTAATTTTTATTTTATGTGATAAGTTCAATGTATTTAATCCATGTGAATTATTCCTTAATATTTATATTTATATTAAAATATAAAATTGGTTGGGTAGATATTACGGATTAATCTATTACTAATTATGTACATTCACGTGGTTGATGTGCATGCTTCTATTTAAGGATATCCAAGTGTTTTTTTTTTATATTTATTTTAAATTTGTTAAAAGAAGAGGATTGGATTGAATTATTCAAATTCAAAGGTTTGGTTTATAAAAATATGTTTATTATTTGTTTAAATTGAATATTATTATTTAAATATAAATTAAATTAAATAAATTATCGGCTAGTTATCATAACCCATTGAATATTTATTTAGTAAGTAAATAATATAAAATTTTAAAAAGTAATATGCGTAATGAATTATGATATTTAAATTTAAAATTGTTAATGTATTCATTTATTTCGAACTCGTGGTGAATGGTAATTGAAATATCTGAATTCATATCAACAAGTATTGAGTACAATGATAAGACATAATTTACTTTTAAAAGAACGACTCGAGTTTGAATCTTGAAAATAATACTGTTAGGAAGAATAATCTCAAACCCTTATAAAATTAATTTCTATGAAACATAAAACGGATATTAAAAATACCTTAATTCAATCATTAAAATATCTATCTAAATTCAGAAAAAATATTACAAATATTAAATTAATATTTCAAGAATTTGCTTATGAATAGCTCTTATCTAAAGGGAAAAAAAATTATGTTATTGTATTACACGATTAAAAAAAAAACTCGTCACTTTATTTAATATAAAAATAATTTATAAATGGCATCAGCCAATCTTTAAAGGTTTAATATTTGCATTTTTTAACTCAAATTTAACTAATTTTCTCTTGAAAAGGAATATATATTTTTAGTATAATCGTTGACGCAACTTATCATTTAATTAATAAGGTTGTTAGCCTAATTATATTTGTCATTTTTTGAAATTTCTTTATTGGTCTCCATTGAATTTCTCTTAATCCAATTAAAGTCTTCCTCTATAAGATTAAATAAAAGTTATGGCAGATTGAATCTTAACTCCATTGATATGGGTATTGTTGTCAATGTAAGAGTACGTGGGTTTGAGTGCACTGAAATGCATTATCTTCCTATTTATGAGTTGTGAGGGGCTATGAGTAATTCTAGACATTGTGTTAAAAAAACAGATATAATCAAAGCCTACAATGAGATTGTTTTAAAATAAAAATCATGAAGTCAAGTGAAGTCCCTACTTTAATTTTTTCAATTAATTACATTATACATCCCAAAAAAATAGTCTACATTTTAAATTGGTCCATAAATTTGTTTGAATCATTTAATTGTGATATTAAAATATCAATATCCTATCAATTCTGTCTTTCCATCAACCTAACTCTAGCTAGGGTGTTAAATGTCAACTCTAATTTGACTTAGAGCTTATTTAAAAGACATAAATAAAAGATTAAACACATGTATACTTATTGCATTGATAATTTGGACTTGACATGTTAAAATAGTGTCATAAAATTTTTTGAAGGTAATTTCCTCTTCTTCTTTTTTAATATGTCAAATCCAAATTGATCACACGATAGGCGCAAACATGTTTAAAATTTGTTTTACATCTTTTAAATATGTCACATGCCATAATCGAACTAACATTTAACCAAGGGTGAAGTTAAATGGGGCAAAAAAGGGCCTTAACCCCCTTAAAATAGAAAAATTGTAATTTAAACTTTAAATTTTAAGAACTTATCAATTAATATATTATAAAATTACATTTTGGACTCCTTAAAATGTTAATTTTGAGATTTAATCCTAAAAATTACGAAATTATAAGCTTGCAATGATAAAAAAATTACATTTTAGCTCTCATAAAAAATAAATATAATTTTAGCCTTTAAAAAAATTTCTTAACTTCGCCTCTGTATTTAATGCTTAAGCTGACAAGTCGGTTGAAAAACCTAACCAATACGATATTGATATTTTGAAAATTTATTCAAAAAATTTTGGAATTTAGGGACTAATAAACCGTAACATGGGGACGTGTAACATAATTAACCCTAATTTTTTGGTTAGGTACTTAGCTTTCTTTATTGGGTAGATCTAATTTGATTTGAATTTTTTCAGTTAATAGAAAAAGAGCCTCGAAACCGCAAACTCGAAGCGTGGGGCATTTTGCCTTTTGTAGACAAAAGAAAGTGTGATCCAACACTTATTTCCTTTCTTCTTATTATTTAAAGCGAAGTGATTAAAATAAATAAAAGATGTTTTTCCAAATAGAGAGAGTAGATGTTGATCCATCACGGTTTCCTTCATTCTTTGAAAATGGAAAGCATAAGGACAATTTTTTTAAAAAAGCTTATCAACTTTAATTTAATAATTTCACTTAATTTTTTTTCTTGTATATAATGGAGAACAAGATTAATTTTTAGACATGACGATAAATTTTGTTCTCAATATTTACATGTTATATATATCCGCTATCTAGATACGTGTTAGTGGCAGAGACATCGGTAATTTCACGTGAGAAAGTATCCCATTTGATCATCCGTCTTGGTTCGAGGAGTATCAACCTTTTGTTCTCATGACCATTCGCTTGATAGGTCTTTTGACAAACCCTCTCACTCTTTTAAGATGAGACATAGGACTCGCTTTTTAGGTGTGAACACACCCTTAAGACAATAAGGGCTCACATGGGCATAGCAACCTCATATTGATTGAAGACATAACAAAATAAGTCCCACGGTGCACACCCTTCACGTTTTGCATGATAACAATCTTCTTCGTAACAACTTGCCATGTCACGCTAGTGAACAATATGACCTCTCCTATAAATATCCTCCTAAGGATGAAGAATGGATTGACCTTTGTGTAATGACCCACTTTTCACTGGTGTTGAAAAATGCATTTTCGAGATCCAATTTTCATAAACCGAGCCTATAATTATTTAATAAAAAATATTTACAAAATTATTATATTGGTGAATTGAATTTTGGATAAGAAATTTAGTCGAAATTGTGTTTATTTAGGGTTCAGAGACTATATTGTACAGTCTAATTGTTATAGATTTTTAATTAGAAAATGGCTTGAGAACTAAAATTGCAATTAACCAAAGATCTGAAATAACAATTAGACCATGTCAAAATTATGTGTTAGTGGACGGCTAATTAAGGGGCATTAGCTTAATTAATTTAAGTTTTATTTAATTAAATTACGTTTAAATAACTTAATTAATGTAAGTATATCAGAGATAGTGGAAGAAAGAGATGAATGTCATCATTTTCTTCATCTAAACAACGAAAATAAGAAGAAAGAAAAACTAATGAAGCTTTGAAACATTCGGCCCTAATTGGTAGTGCAATTTAGTCCATTTTCTTGTAATTTTTATATTTTTGAGGTCATAGGAGCTTGATTTAGCTAGCCCATGTACCAATTTGTAAAACTGTTAAAGCTTTAAGAAGTTTCCATTGTTGATTTCTTGAAGTTTTTAGTGTTAAATTGATAGAAATTAAGCTTAGTTTAAGAAAATGACTAAAATTTTAAACTTAATCAATAGTTTTGTCCATTAGGAACCAAATTGAATAAAACTAAAAATTAAAAGTAGGAATAAGAAATTGGAGGTCCCTAATGAGTAATAGTGAAATCAGATTTCTATTCGGAGCTTTAAATTTAAAGTTAGGTTGGTCCCGATTTTAGGGACTCAATTGAATAAATTGTAAAGTTTTTACAAATTGATAATTGATTGTGAAATGGTCGATTATTAATAGTGCTATATGTTTTATGTCAACCTTTAGCTAAAGTCGAACCAGATTCGTCAAGAGGGAAAGAAAAATCCATAGCCGTCGATGAGTAGCTTGGAATTTTAGCTTGTATTTGCATGTGTATGTCATTTTCCATTGTATGGTATTCAATGTAAGTTATTGAAGTTTACTTGAATAAAATTGATGTGCTTGAGGTTGAATATCAAATAGGGACTAAATTGAATAAAATATAAAATTTCTGGGTTACTTGATATGTGATAATTGATATAAACCTATGTTGAATCATGTTATATATGTTATGAAATTGTGAAATGTTGATGGATTCTGAATATTTGAATGTAAACTGAACTATATATAATGAATCAGAATTGGATACCTTATTAGTTGTTCGAACCATGTTGGATATAGTTAGCATGCCATAGGGTCAGGTTATTGATTAAAAACCATCATTGTTGAGCAATCCGAGGTGGTAGAGTATATTTCCATAGCATCATTATTGTCGGGCAACCTAGGGTGACGAATCTGTATATCCTTTTTGAGTTCATGTTGGATAATAAAGTAATAAGATATGATATATGAATATATATATATATATATATATATATATATATATATGTTTGCATCTCTTAATCTCTTATATCATGAATACTAGATTAGTTGATGAGAATGATTGGATGATTGGAAGTAAATGATGAATAGAAAATGATGGTTATATGTATAAAAGTGCTATAACTCAATATTAAACTTATAGGTACTGTATATTTTAACAAGTACTGTATATTTGGTTAAAATGAGGTAGAGGCTTGATTATGCTTTGGTATGTTTTTATTTATACTGGATTTGTAGAAACAGAATGTGATGTCACAATGTCAAATGTACCACGTCGCGACGAGACAAGGAACCCCGACATCCCGACGAGACCAAATAGTATGTTACGTTGTGATGAGGAATTCCCTTACGTCGCGACGTCAACCCTAAAATTTAAATTTCTTTATAATTCAATCCTAAATCGATCTCGGATTAGCATTAGAACTTTCACAAACTTGTATGAGACCCGAGAATGATTACTTATCATATTAATTGCTTATAATGTTCAAATTTGTATGTTTAATAGTTTGAATTGATTTATTTTAATCGTTGTTGCTCTAACAACGAATGTGGCACACCGTAGCTTGAACCCGATGATTGGGTCGAGGATAGGGTGTTACATTTTAAGCCCCCAAAGTTACTCTAAACAAATATCCTCTCTTCCAGCAATCAATTTGCCCTTTTGTTCCTTACCGACTCTCTGTCTCTTTATGTGACTCACCACCACCTCCTACTCCTCCCTTATTGTACCCTGTATCAACATTACATATTTTGTCAAATTGACACTTATTTTTTTGAGCTAAATTTGAGCATTGACATTTAAAAAAGAATCAATTTGTTTTTTTTTTAAATAATGGAAACGCTAACTAAAAATTGAATTTTTTTAATGATATAGGCGTCGCAACTAACATGGCAATTCATATGTACTTCATGCTAAAATGACACTATTTGTGTTATATGTCATGTTAACAAATAATTTAAAAATTATAAAAATATTCAAAAAATAAGTTCATAAAATACAAAAAATTAGAAGTACTCATGGATTGCCATGCGAGTTATCATTTTTAAAATTTTGACATTTTAGTTAGTATTTTCATTAAAATACAATTCAACTCATTTTGAAAGGTTGATAGTCAAAATTGACTCTTCTTAAAAGATTGGAAATCAAATTTCACTTGCTAAAGTTTTATTTTTTTTAAACAAAAAATTTAGTGGATGATAATATTAGGTTGTGGAGATTAGGACCCTAAGTTTAATGTCTACAGAAGTTTCAAACCAATAGAAGGACAAAAGGTAGAATTACTTTTAAATCTACCAAAAATAAAAATCATTCAAACCCATAGCTGTATCCTTCTAAAAGACAAGTAAAAGCATTTGTCTTTGTTCTATCAAATGGTATTGATAGTACCACTCCAATTGAATTTGGTTGAATGAATTTTAGCAATAAATTTTATTTTAAAATTATTATTATTTAAATAATTTTATTATAAATTCTGATGATATTTATTTTTTATATAATATCTAAAATTATTTATAATCCTTTCTAATCTATAAATAAAAATATAATACGCTTCAAGATATTTAAATTCACGTTCTTCAATATTGATAACAATATTCATGTCAATCGAGTTAAGACTCAATCGATAAAATTATAATTTTTCATTTGACTAATTTTTGGTTTGAGATAATTTTAATATCTATTTATATATTGTATTTCCAAGTTCCAATAAATAATAAAAACAAAGTGAAATATAGATTAATATACTTTGTTCTGATCATGAGAGACAAAATATCACATCGGTGGGTACATATTTGACAATGAAATATAAACATTATGGTAGCTTTCTTAGAATATACTACAAGAACATAGCCTATCTTGAGTAGGATAAGAGTGGAAAAATTTTAATTAATTAAGTTGATTTCAAATTTTACTTAAGGCATAACTTCAACTATTTAACCAAAAGATAAAAGGAAGGTTAAATTTTGTAATTTGTCTTTGTATTTTGTGAAAATTTACGATTTAATCTATATACTTTGAAACTTAACAATTAAGTCTTCATACTTTTTAGTCTAAAACTCATACCCAATCAAAATTTACTAATTTGACATATTAATTAGATTACTTTTGTTTGACGAGACATATAATTAATAGAAATTAAACATTTTATAATAATAAATTTTAATGATTAGATTATAATGTTTAATTTAAAAATATAAAATTAACTCTCAAAATTTTAATAAAGGTAACAGCATATTTTTGACCAAAACAAATATAAAGAGAAAAGGTTCTCCATAGCAATTTTCATTACCCTTGGGATCAAAGTATCTAACTTCTTTTTAATACAAATATTCCCAAAAAGATTACATACGATCTTGGTGAGAGCTCCCATCAACCATTACAATATTCGCTTAATAAATTTTAGGGTTAATATAACATTTGGTACATAAATTTGATATTTTTTAATGTGGTACTTATATTTTTTTTTGTCTAATTCGGTACTTGTATTTAATAAAAGTGATGCATTTTAGTACACAAAGGTAATAGTGGCAACTTTTTAGTGTTTAATTCGGGTTTAAGACTAATTTAATGAAAATTAATTGCTAATATTATTAGATTTAAATTTTTCATGCTCTTTTTAATAGAATATATTTTGTGTTAATTGTGAATTTGTTTAATTTTACTTTAAACACAGTCCAATGGATGTGATTTAATTTCGGTTTTAGGGTTGATTTAATAAAATTCCATTGTTAATATTATTAGCTAATTATGAATTTTTATCAAATCAACTTTAAAACCCAAATTAGACACTAAAAAGTTAACAATATTATCTTTGAGTGCCAAAATGTATAGTTTTTGTCAAATATAAGGATCATATTGGACAAAAAAATCGAGGGCGTTGGTTCTCTAAAATGAAAGGTTGCACTTTTTGGTATTTTTAAATTTTATAAGATTTTAATTTAATAAATGGTAAAATTATATTATTGTCCTTCAAAATAATAAATTTTGATTTGATCCTTTAAAGCTTATAAATATATAAACTAATAAAATTGTGAAGTTACATTTTAGCTCTTATAAAAATATACAAATGAATTCTACCCTAGAAAATTTTTATGACTTCACCCTTGAATATATCAAATATAAATTAATTAATTTATGACTAAAAAGAGTTGATGTGAATCCTAAAATGTCTCAAATTCGAGTCTTACCCCATGTTTGTTAATAACCAAGTTGATATTGATTTGTTTGACTATTGATTTGATCATTGGTCCAATTATAATTTTTTAATCATTAAATGAGGGTAATGTGGTTGCTTAGTATTGAACCCAAGCTTTCACGCCTACAACATAATGATTTAGTCACTAAATTAAGAGGTTGTTAGCATCCAATAACAATATATATAATTGATCTAACAACTAATTTTTTATCTCAATTTTCGATTATTTACTGATTTCGAGCAATTCACTTAGAGAACTTTCAACTTATTTTCGATTCAACTGATCAATCCAATTTAATTTAAGTGGTAATGATCTGATTATATAGAGATTTTTCCAAATTTATTTAGAATTTAGTAGAATTATGTGTGAATTTTATCTTAATATAATCAAATTATCAATCACATTTTTCACCAAAAAGAAAATAGCAATCACATTGGTACCACTGAACCTGGTCTGACTTTTTGTTGACGGTGAACCCGGTCCGACTTTGAAAAAAAGAGTTTTAGATAGAAGTGATAAATTAATGTGAGACAGCCTAATAAAGTTTGGTTGACTAACTCCCAAATTACACGTGAATTAAAACAATCTTTACTTGTGACAAACAATGCTTTTGCTAACTTTCGCTTCTTTACTATGTTTTATAAATTTGTGAATCTTATTAAGAGCATTAGATTTTATGGAACCAAAAAGAAAAAGTAATAGATTGTGGTGGTAACAATATGTTGTACGTACCATAAATTGATAGCCATAAACAATATTTTATAATCAAATATTAATTTTTACCTTAATAAAAGAATTGACATAATAAAGTGGAGTAAATTTATCATAGAGGCTCCTGTTTTAAGAATCAGATTCTATTTTACTCTCTCTATTAAAAAATGGATAAATTAATCCTTATACGTTAGATTAAAAATCAGACTAGTCATTTTTTGTTGAAAATTCCATCTATTTCTATTGTTAAAAATTGATATGGTTGACAGAATAACCAGCCACGTGTACCTCATTCTAGTATATAGGGCCTAGTTTTTAATAGTATAAACAGGTGGAATTTTTAGTAGAAGAATCAGTTTACTCTTTGATCTAACGTACATGAACTAATTTACTCATTTTTTGAGTAGAGCAGGTAAAATGCAATTCGACTATTAGTACAAGAGCCTCCATGATATTTTTATCGACGATGTGGTTATTTATAACAATATTTATATAATTCCAAATATAGGTTAAAATATATCATAATTCCTTATACTCTTTGTAAATTCGAAATTTAGTCTCTATACTTTTATTTTTAAAATTTTAGTCTCTTTACTTTTTAGATGTCAAAATTTAGGTTCAACTGTTAATATTGTTAAAATTTATTTTGTGGAATTCAAGTTAATTACAATATCATATTTTTAGTTACATAGCTACCAAGTGAATTTATTTTATTTTGAATGTCACACCAACAAATTTAACAAGAAAAATTTAACAGTGTTAACAATTGGACCTGAATTTTGAAAATTAAAAAGTAGAGGGACTACATTCTTGAAAATAAAAGTATAATGATTAAATTCTAAATCTATAAAAAATACAGGTACTTATGACAAATTTTAAACATAAATTTATGAGGTAGGCCTAGGTTTTCATTTTCCTTTTATTTTAATGTGGAAATTGGTATTTTGAGTATCTCAAACATGCAAGTTGCATTAGAATAGAATATGAGTACATTGGGGTTTATTCCATGCTTAGTTTCTAACATTCGAAAATAATATTATTTATTTCAATTAATAATGAGTGATTAGACCTAAACTCACCAATCAACACCACCTAATTCCAATATTATGGAGTGGTCACATGCAATCTATAATGCTTCTTTGTCATTCATATCACATTAGAATAACACAATTTGTCTATTAAAATATTAATTTAATAAAAAATAGTTCAACAATAAGACAATGTCAAAGGGATAGGGAAAGAAAACTCACATTTTAATGAAATTCACATAAAGTAAAGTTATTTTAAACACTTTTGTAATTTTGTATAATTAATTTTTAAGTATTAATATCTTAAATATTTTTATTTATAGGTTATGTATGTTTATGGATGTGTTTCATATTTATTGGCTTTTTTTATAAAGATTTAAAAAGACGATCGATTAAAGAAGGCCTAAAATAGGCCCAACATCACGACAAGGAGTGTGGGAATTTTACTGTTAGTCTAGGAATATTTTAGTCATATAAAGACTTGGATATTAGCCTATTTAAAGGGACTTTGTAACCCTGTTTTGGAGAGTTGATAGAATATATCTTATGTGAGATTTGATGAAGAGTTTTTGAGAAAGCTTTGTATTCGACTTTTTTTGGGGGAGGGTTTGTTCTTTTAAGGTTTTTTTTTTTCTATCTTTGTTGGTTTGTCGATTAAAGAAACTTAATTTGCCCGTGATTTTTATCATATTTAAAGAAATTTTTCACGTAAAATTTGTGTTTAATCTTTTTTATCTTTTTTATTTTGTTGTTTATATAAGTCGATGCTCAACAATGTTCAACTTTGAATATAGTAAAATTTTTAATTATTTATTTTATGTTAAAAAAACGTTTAATATCTATTGATGAAAATGATATCCTCGATTGAAATGTGGAGGCGTAGATAGTTGAGGTGTGTAAGCAGTGCCTTTGAGCACGCTTTTGCCAAAAAGTATAATATCAATTTTAGTCCATTTTAATTATGAGGTATTCAATTTAAGTATTCTTATGAAATGAAATGAAATGAAATGACAATTTAAGTATTCTTAAAACTTTTATCGTTTACCCCAGACTTTTAAATTTTTATTTTGGTCCCCAATAATGAATTGTTGCCTTCACCCCTGGGGCTAGGCAATGGTCTCCCCCTATGGTAAACCACCATTTAGTCACTTTAAAATATGATGGTACTTTGGCCTCTCCCAAAATTTATAATTCATTTTTCCTTCCCTCAAATGGCAAACCTACCATTTAGTCCTTCAAATTTTATGAAATTACAATTTAATATAATGATAAAATTGCACTATAACCTTTCCAAAAATTAACAATTAACTTTTGGGATTTGCTTTTGCCAATATGATACAAATATTAGATCGATTTAAAACTTTATGTTTAAGGCGAATATAATTATATTAATAAATTCAACGATTAAATTATTTTTTATAGTCTACTTCTACCCATAACCCTTAGTAAACCCTTAAATTATAAAATCTCTTCGTTATTGCAATAACAACAGTACCGACTGAACTAAAATTCAATCAGCTCAATAATTGAATTATTAAAATAATAAATAAATTTATGTAAATATATATTTTTTGCTTAACATGGTTAGAACTTGGTTGGTGTGAAAGAGCAAAACGATAAAAGTGGGAAGAAAACAACTCACTTAGATTCAAATTTTATATTGTTTATTTATTTGAGCATAGTATATTTAATTGGTTTGGTTCCATTATTTTTGCTTATATATAAGTTTTAATAATGTATAAGTATGACTTTTATAATTAATAGATATATTTTACACATTTAAATAGCGATAATTAATGTATTAAAAATCAATATTTGAAAAAGTAAACCTATCCCTCAAATTTTTCTCTGTATACCTACACTTGCCAAGTTGAGTCCAAGGGAGGAGGCATGCACACTTGTGGCATAAAGTAACATATCTTAAAGTCTAATCGGTATTACTAAAGGCGAGCCTATACAACTTCCTAAAGGCATTAAGCATTAGAAGTTCAAGAAGAAAGGTACCATGAATACTCGAGAAGGCCAAATCTCCCCTTACACATCAGAGCTACCACTGACTACTCTTGCCACTTTGTATGATTCACCACCATCCTCGTAAGCCAGGGACCACGCCAAGGGGGTAGGGCCTCAAATGGCGAATTATATTTTTATCATTATAAGTTAATTTAATGGTAAAATAATACTTTATCACCTAAAAATGAAAAAAATTCAATTCAATTCCTTTAAAATTCTAAAAGAAAAAAGCATATACTAAAATAAAATTTATTTTTTCACAAAAATAAAATCTTTAGACTTCTTCACTGCCATAAACCATATAATGTATCAACCAATATAATTATTATATTATTTTTTAATATTGATCTCATTATAAATTTTATGATATCTATTCTTTTTATTATAATGCTTAAAACTACTCGTAACCTCTCTCCAACCCTTAAATAAGAGGATAATGCGTTTTAACGCACTCAAATTCACGTTCTCCTACACTAACAATAATATTAATACCAATCGAACTAAAATTCAATTTACAATTATTATATGAATTATTAAAATGTTATACTCATAAGTAGTTTTGAATTTGTCATATTATTTTTAATAATCATTAAACCATATTATATTGAAATTATTGCCGGTGGCAATTAATCTTGCAGGGGATAGGCCAATCTCTTCCCATGAAACGATAAGCAAGAAGTGGAAAAAACTCAACTATATTATATTATATTTATAATGTATAGTCACGATCTCATAAAATTTAACGACGATTATTGCACGGGAAATTGATCCACTTTTTGTTTTTTTAACATAAAAGAGCCAATAGTTTGAGATAATAATAAAAAAAAGTGAAAAATGATTGAAAATGGACTAAATTAACTGAACTTGTGAAACCAATGAATTCGTGATTGTCAAATGTATGACTTCTCCAAAAGGAAATGAAAATGATCTTTCCAGGGATTGTAAATGGACAAAGCTCACCAATGGTTTCTCTTCAACCTTCCATTTTAGTAATTTTATATCCCATTCATATATAAAACTAATTTATTAATGGATTTGTGTATGCTTATGTATGTTTTTTTGTTTAGTGAATGTATTTGAGAGATTTCTTTATTATAAGAATTGGATTAAATTAATCTCTTTATTATTAAATAGATTAATATAGTTCTTGTATTATTAAAAAATTCAAATAAGACTAATTTGGAATAGAGTGAACATGAGGGGATATAAAAAATTATAAAGAATTACCAAAAAATATGAGGATGCACAAAAAATTATGAGAGAATACCACAAATATGAGAGAATACTAAAAAATACGAAAAAATATTAAAAATTATGAGAGAATACCATAATACCTATGGAAGTCTAAAAAATGACGATGTACCAAAAATTTTAAACATGTACCACAAAACATACGAGGAAGTACTAAAAAATATGAAGGAATACAAAAAAAAAAATGACCATGTACCAAAAATTTTAAAGATGTGTCACAAAACATATGATGAAATACGAAAAATTATGAGGAAATACCAAAAAAATGAGGATGTAAAAAAAAATGATGATGTATCAAAAGTTATGAGTGAATACAAAAAATTACAAGAGAATACTATAAAACTTGAGGAAGTATCAAAATTTATGATAGAATACTAAAAACACGAGAACGCACGGAAAATTATGAGGAATATAAAAAATATGAGGAAGTTTAAAAATTATGAGAGGATATAAAAATTACGAGGGTACTAATTTTGGTTCATCTCATTAAATTTTTATTTATTTAATTTTTCGTATTTTTAAAATTATCATGAAATATAAATTTTTAACCAATTTTAGCATTAAAAATTACAATTTAACAGTTAAAAATTTTAGTTACAAAATCTCATTGAAATTTCTTAATATTTAAAAATATTTATTTATTTACTCCTAAATTATATATCGTATCAAATATTCTTTTAAAAATAATACCAACAATTATAGAAAAATATTAAAAAAATCTGAATGGATATAAAAATTGTGAGCATATACCAATTATAATGAGAAAATACAAAAAATAAATTATACCAATTATTAACTTGTAACCTGAAATTCAATAGCTAAAAGCTTATAATAAGCTTTTTAAGCTCCTCACAACAGAACCTCTCCTATTCTATTTTCCTTATATCACAAAAACACATAATGTTTAATTTTTAATTTAAAATAAAAGTTAAATGCTTAAATTAGGAAAGAGATTGTTTACATAAGTGTGAAACCTTTTAAAATGGTTGTATAAAGGTCTAACATTTATAAAAGTATTTGAATAAAGGTTTTTTTACACAATTTAACCAACTTTGTAGTAAAGATTAAGGGAATGTTGATGTGTTTAAAATAAAACATATAATAACTTAACCAAATATTGCTTGAAATGAAAAGAAAGTAATCAAGACATAATTTGTGAAACCTTTATTCAATCACTTTAAAAATATTTGCTCTTATCAAGCCTGACCTTGGGGTTGTTTGAGAGTATAACCACCCAGGACCCAGGGTTGGAAATGGCTCAAAAAAATATTTTTCAGCTTTTATTTAGACTAAAATAAATTAATTAAATGCCTAAAACTTTTAAATTTTCACCATAAATGCTTCATCTACTAGGATTTCAAAATTTTTAACTTTTATTATATTACATTTTATAATTTTTTTTAAAAAAGGAGCCTAGTTTATTATTTCGCTTAGGGCTCTAAAAACATCAAGAATGGGTTTGACTCTTATTTAACCATTTTGAAAAGTTTGATATTAATTTCAGAACTTTTTATTAAGGTGAAATCTTTATATCACTATTTAAAAAATAATTCTTAAGCTTAACAGTCTTAATGAGTTTAATCCAATTTTAGCATTTAGCAAAAATAAAATATAGAAAAAAATTCAAAATTTAAACAAAATTATCTCTATCATATAAAGCAAAAAAGAAAAGAAAAAAAATCTCCACAAGCTCACATGATTTTTATGAATGAATCTAAAGGGTTAAGAATAATGAAAGAAAAAATAAAGAAGTTATTGATGTGTATACTCTTATGGGCCTAGTCACCCACTAAGGGGAAAAAACAATATAAAGGCATTAGTGGAGGAGTTTTATTAATGTAAAATCCTGACGAAGAGATATGATAATTGGAGAGAGCATCTAAATGCAAAGCAACTAGAATTGATAACAATATTTTAAATAATTCATTATGGCTGCAAAATCCACATTCCACTATATCAATTTATATATATATATATATATATATATATAAATGGTGCATTCATATTTAACAATGTATCTTGAAAAAAAGTTGATTCTCCACAAAATATCTCAAGGCATCCTTTAAGTGATTAATTGTATATTTATCTATAATTTATAATATATAAATTTTAAATTGATGAAAATATTCTTTTATTTTTATCATATTATTAAATTGACTGTAATTATAATTTAATTTAAAATTATTAATTCACATTTAAAATTAATTATAGTATACGTAATAATTACAATTTAAAACTAAATATAGTATAGTCAATTAAGTCATAGCTTGATTGACATGAATATTTTTGTCAATGTAGGAGGACATGGGCTTAAGTGCGCTAAAGTAGATTATCTTCCTATTTATGGATTAGGAAGAGACGCATATATAATTAAAACCTAAAATGAAATTATCTGAAATTATATTGATTAATATTAAAGTAGAATATTAATTAAAATTTAAATTTAGTTCTATAAATAAAATATGGTAGTTTGACATAATCAATCGAGTAGCACCTAAGAAATTGTCGATAAATATTTATTTTTTATGATATTTTAATTACCTCATAAATTATAATTATAAATATTTATTATAATTGTTTAGGTAATTTACAATTCCTGAGTAATTTAACTATCATTATGCAAAGTAAAAAAATCAATTGAGTATACGTGGATAAATATTTTCATAAAATATTATTTGCATTAAATATGTTATATATTATTATCTTCTATTTAATTAATAAATGTGTATCCTACGTGCAACACATGTGAGGGAAGGACTAATATATTATAAAAGAAAGGGTTTGTTTTTATTATTGAGACTAATTTTTTTTAATTTCACAGAACAAATTAAAGATTTAGTATATATATTTATTTTTAATTTATGCTTTGGTATCCTGATTATAAAATCTTAAAGTTTCATTGAAATGGACTATGTGCAATGCATACTTTCGATAATGGAGAAATAATTTATAAGATATGTGGTGTATTTATTTATAGAGGGTAAAAATTAAAATAGTTTTATATAGTTTTGTAATTATTTATATTATTAATATTTTGATAATCTAATTATTATATTTTTAGTCTATTTAGGTAGTTCATATATGTTAAATTTGATATAAATTTAAAATTTTTAACTATTTGTTTTATGTAAAAAAATCGATCGTTATATATATATATAGAGAGAGAGAATTTTAGATTGATATGATAAAGATATTGTATTGATTTGAAAAGTTACATGCATGACATTTAGAAATATATTGGTAAATTCAACAATTAGATTATTAAAATATTAATCATATAAATAATTACGGAAATATGTAAAACTACTTTAGTTTTTACACTATATTAGTGGATCCTACCAATGTAAAAGTTATTAAATTTACACCATTTTTAAACCATTAGATCAAAACAACAAGCCCAATTAAAAGAAAGTATGGACATTGTGCAATAAACTAGTTTTAAGAGAGAAATTATCCTTAGCTTGGATATTGTGATAATAAATGTCGATAATGGCGGTAGAATGATCACAAAGCAATAAGATAAGAAAAATAAGAACACATAAATTTAATGTGGAAAACCCTTTCAAGAAAAACTACGACAAAGTAGGAGAAATTCACTAATGTTGAAAAACGAAGGATACAATAGGAGTTTCAACTACATCTATTTAAGAGTTGAAAAACCATGTTCTAATCAAAATTAAATAAAAGAAGAATAGTTCTATATGGATTCAACTTGCGGCCCCAGTCTAATTTTGTGCTTAATGGAGATCTGTGGGGACCTTTGGCTCTTCGTCCATTCACTCCCACAAATCTCATTATTTTGCCACTGTATTTATTTTGTCAATAAGTGATGGGATATATTTTTATTTTATTTGGGTATATTTGGATATATTTTATTTTGCTTGCATAATAAACTAGACAACCATTTATCCAAGTTCATTTTGAATATTTTTATAATTTTTTATTTTATAATTTCAAAAAAAACAATATAATTCAAACAACAATATACGTTTTATTTTGCATGCATAATGAACAGATTGGACTGGTTCTATCTATGACTGTTATCATAATCAATGTTTTTAAAATCGAATTGGTAGTCGAACCGGTCAAATCCAATCAATTTTACTATCAATCCAACCAGTTTACTATTTAATAATATAAAATAATATTATTATTAAAAAAACTTAAAATAAAACTTAGGACCAAACTTTTAGTTTTTAAGGTCCTGCTATGGTTAGGCCCATAGCTAAAAATAAAATAAACTAAGAAAAGAAAACTTGGTTTTTACTTTTTCCTTGCAGCCTCTTGTCTCATCTTATTTATCTCCTTTTGTTTTTATGAACCCTAGGGATTCTCCATGCTTATATTAACCCTCCTTGATCTCAGTATTTGAGCCTAATAGAGGCTCTGTTACTCCCTTGCCATTCTTCTTAAGGGAGTCTTCTTCTTCTTCTTCTCTATCTGCTTCAACTGATTCAGGATTAACAGGCAGGAAAAAGGTAAATCATGATGCCCATGAAAGCAATAAGCACTTGAACCTTTTATTGAAGAGAAAAATAAAGGGACTAAAAAATTGTATACATTTTAAGAATTTTAGATATTCAATAAAAGTTATATATTTTTCAAAAAATTTATGTATTTTATATATTTCTTTGATTTTTTAGAATTATGACCAAATTAAGGTAATATGTAAATATTGAGGGTTAAATTTTAAAATTTATAATTAAATGATACACTACATAAAAATATAAGGATATATTTATTATTATTCCAAATTTTGAATTGCCACCCTGTCATTAAACATCTAGCAGCAATTAACGGAAAGTGAAAAAATTCCAATTAATTTGATGATCAATTTAAATTTTTAATAATTAGATGATTAAAAAATATGGACGATAATTAAGTGACTTGAGACATAATTTATCCAATATATTTTTATTTCATTTAGATGTTCGTCCTTAAAAGAAAGCCCCGTTGTTATTGGGTTACTAATACGTTTTAGGATTGGTGTAGGTCCAGCCAAGCCTCGTCACCATTCAACCAAAACCCATCACCCTCATTAATTAGAAAAAAAATATGTTTTTCTTAATTATATATTTTCTACTTTGGTTGGAGTATTTTTTTTTTTGTATATTTTAGTCATTTTAGTCAATCACAATTGGTTAGCTATAAATCAATCACAATTGGTAATTTTAGTCACTCACATAACTTATTTATGACAGAAAGAAAGAAAATTTTTCGCTTATTTTTAAAATGTCTTATTTATTTATGAGAATTTTATTCATTTTAATTACATATTTAAACTTATACTAATTATTTTTATTTTATATCTAACTATTTTAGAATATATGTATTAAATAAAAAAATTTCTTTATGTTATTACATTAGTAACCTAACGTGGCATTAGTGATAAAATTTAAGGATGATATTGGTTTGGAATGGATAAATTAAAAAAAACCGAGGTTACCATGTATTATTATTTTTAAAATATAATATATCTAGTTTGGTTCATCATTTTCAAAAATTAAAATATCTTTTTTATATATTTTTCAAGTTATTTTCACCGATTTATATATAATATTTATATTTATATTATGTTAAATATGACTCTATTTTCAGTCAAATTTGAGAAATAATCTTTCAGTTAAACTCTGTTTACTTGTTTCAATCAAACACTGATTAGTTTAGATTATTTTATTATTATTTGACCTATGAATTTAGCCTATAGATAGGCTCTTTTATAACCTTAGAAAAAAACACCCATTAGAGATTAGAATTCATAACACATTTAGATAATTTTGTGTTTACGTTTTGTAGGTTCTTTATTTTCGGGTTTTCGGGGTTTAATTTTTATCTTCATCTTTTGTACTCTTCGTTCTTTTGCCATTATAGTAAAATTATCTTTGCCAGTGATTTTTTATCCTCTTTGGAGGGGTTTTTCTACATTAAATTTGTGTGCTCAATTTCTCAATTTATTCCGCTATTTTACTTGTTCGCAGCTTAATCGGGTCAAAATCTTAACAAGTGGTATCAGAGCTAGTTTAATTTTCATAGATCAGCCCGTTCAGAGATGGCAACAACAAGGTTTGAAATTGAGAAGTTCGATGGTGAGACAAATGTTAATCTGTGGCAAGTTCGGATGATGGCAATTCTAGTTCAATCAGGCTTGAAAAAGGTTGTTATTGGGAAAAAGCCTGAGAATCTAAATAAAACAGAATGGGAAGAGCTTGATGAAAAGGCTTTATCTGCAATCCAGTTGTGTCTCGCGAATACGGTATTGCAGTAGGTATTGATGGAGAAAACCTCATCCGCCTTGTGGAAAAGGTTAGAAGCTCTTTATACGACTAAGTCTCTGGCTAATCGTTTAGTGTTAAAACAACGTCTATTTACGTTTCGCATGAACGAAGGTGAGCTTCTTAGAGATCACATCAGTCAATTTATTACTCTTTTAAATGATTTAAAGAATGTTGAGGTTCATATTGACGATGAAGATCAGGCTATGCTATTATTGTGCTTTTTACCCCCTTCATACAAGTATTTCAGGGAGACCCTGATTTATGGCAGAGATAAACTCTCGTTCGAAGATGTGAAGGGTCATTTGTTAAGTAGAGACAAACTTGACAATGAGCTTCATTTGGATAGCAAGATAGATAGGCAACCTTCCGTTTTGGTAGCATCAAAGAAACGAGATAAAAGGTGTCGCTATTGTAAAAAGTTAGGTCACGTCAAAGCAGATTGTTATAAATTGCGAAATAAAAAAGCTACTGAGAGTAACGAGGAAGATGTAGCTGGTGCTAATTTGGCCGATGAAAATGGTGATGATTTCTTGTTAGTGTCACCAAGCGATAACACCAAGCTCACGTCCTAGTGGATCCTAGATTCAGGATGTTCTTTCCACATGTGTCCCAATAAAGAATGGTTCTCCACATACAGTTTGATTGAAGGTGGAGTTATGCGTATGAGAAACGATTCATCTAGTAAGGTAATTGGTATTGGTACTGTTAAAATTAATATGCACGATGGGACGATTAGGACACTCTCAGATGTCAGGTATGTACCTGATTTACGAAAGAATCTCATCTCCTTAAATATTTTAGACTTGAAAGGATGCCAAATCAACATCGACTCGAGCGGCATTAAAGTATCTCGTGGAGCTCTCGTTTTGTTAAAAGGTAAAAGAACTGGCAGTATTTATATTCTGGAAGGTTATATAGTGACCGGTGAAATCGGACGTCCCTTGTCTGTTACGGAGTTGAAGTCAACTTGTTTGGAGCGGAGGCAACTTGGTCATAGAAGGGAAAAATGTATGACTGTTTCGTTGAAGAGAGGTTCTCTTTTAGATGCATGTTTTGAAAAGTTAGGGCACTGTGTTCGTGAAAATCAGACCCGGGTTAGTTTTGATTTGGCAGTGTACAAGTCGAAGGCTAGAAGTCTTCCAGTTTCTAAGCACAAATTCGACTCAGTTAATTCTCTGCATAGTTTAAGATAGGTTCGTGGCGGGCTTTGGCAAAGATGGCGTTGTAAAAATATGAGTCAATGTGGAGATTTGTTAAATATGACTCCTATTTTCAGTTAAATTTGAGAAATAATCTTTCAGTTAAACTTTGTTTACTTGTTTCAATCAAACACTGATTAGTTTAGATTATTTTATTATTATTTGACCTATGAATTTAGCCTATAAATAGGCTCTTTTACAACCTTAGAAAAAAACGCCCATTAGAGATTAGAACTCATAACACATTTAGATAATTTTGTGTTTACGTTTTGTGTGTTCTTTATTTTTGGGTTTTCGGGGTTTAGTTTTTATCTCTATCTTTTGTACTCTTCGTTCTTTTGCCATTATAGTAAAATTATCTTTGCCCGTAGTTTTTTATCCTCTTTGGAGGGGTTTTTCCACATTAAATTTGTATGTTCAATTTCTCAATTTATTTCGCTATTTTACTTGTTCGCTGCTTAATCGGGTCAAAATCCTAACAATTACAAAATATAAAAACTAAACCAAATAGACTTATATAGTAATGGAAGTAAATTTAATTGATTATTTTCAAAAAAAAAAATTATAATTAGGGACGGGGAATGAGAATTTTTTGGATCAAATCTAAGATCTCATGTTTACAACATAATACTCATGTCACTAGATCAAGAGATTATTCGCTTTTTTTCATATTTTTGGTTGATCAATCTTAGTAAAAACTCTTTGTTTGTGATTTATTATTCATAGAATTAAGTATGGGTCAATAAATTTAATACTTACAATGGTACGATAAATTGCACTTTCAAATGAAGAACACAAGTTCAAATTTTGGAAACGACATTTTTAGGATGGGCAGTCTCGAAATTCAAAATGGATAACTAAATGTGCCTTTTTATTGTTGAGGGTGAGTTAGCTCCATTCGGAAGAAGTCTTTGAAGTATAGTCTGTTGGGTAGCCAACCAGACCCCCAACAATCAAAGGTATCCTCAATCACCGCGAAGAGCGTGAATGGTTCAGCTCAATCGCCCGGGGGGAGGAGAGGATGCGACCTGCAAGAGCTCACGGGGGAGTTGTTAGTATTTTGCATAATATTAATTATGGAGAATGTGTGTGGGGGGATTCGAACTGCCAAGGCTTAAAGGCATCTTTCGTAACGTATACAACTCTCCATGAAACCTAGAGACAAAACCTCAACATGAAGACAATATCTTCAATTGTT
Source organism: Gossypium arboreum (assembly GCF_025698485.1). Taxonomy (NCBI): domain Eukaryota; kingdom Viridiplantae; phylum Streptophyta; class Magnoliopsida; order Malvales; family Malvaceae; genus Gossypium; species Gossypium arboreum. The sequence goes on from NC_069075.1 coordinate 139,579,016, forward strand.
AGGGATTTAGTCAACAGCTCGACAAAATACAAATTGCTTCACTATTGATATTGTTTCCTTATTCTGTGATTAAGAATACATTACTGCCTGAAAAACTACATATATATGTGATAAGATATTTGTTTTTGGATAAAGTAACATTCATTTTTGGGTCAATTTAAGCAAATATCATTAAATTATTTAAATTCTATATTGATCCCTAACATTTAATTGAATCTTTAGATTATCAGCATTGTAACAATCAAACCTTTCTATTAGATTAATTGTTAATTTAGCCATTAAATGCGATTCAAATATGATATACAATATATTTAAAATAAATATATCAAATTGTAAACTTGTATGTGCCTATCACAATGAGCAAAGATAGAAATTTTTTTGAGCAATGAAGTTGAATTATAAAAGTTTATGAGAGCCAAAATGAAAACTTACTATTATATTAGTTTATATTTTTACTTTTTAGAAGGATTAAATTAAAATTATATTATATTAGGAGATCAAAATGTAACTTTATGATGTATTAATATATCCAATTGCAACTTTTAGAGAAACCTAAAGTATATAAATTTTTGTTTTAGACAGGATTAGGGCTCCTACTAGCCCTTACCCATTGCATAAACAACTTAGAACTAACATAGAAAAAGCCAACCTGTAATGCTATTTCCTTTGTACTATGTATGTAAGAGGTATACATATATTTACAATTTGATTTGCAAGTTTTTAATATACTCCATGCCATATTTGAGATATCATTTAGCATTTAAGCTAAGAGCTAGATCGGTGGAAGGACGTGATTGATATGATATTTAATATATTGAGGATTCAATTAAAATATTTTAAACTTCAAAAAGAAATTTAAAATATTTGCAATAAGTTGAGGATTTCTGGTGCAATTAATCCTTTATTTATTATTTTAAAATGATAAAGATAGCCTACATCAAACATGAAGAAAGCAACATTTCGTCGTAAACTAAAGAATCCGAATCTCTAATGCATCCATCAAGATGATGAGACCAATTAACTAAAGACAACGCCGCCGTATATTTCAAGTGTTTTAAAACGACATCGTCTAAGGCCAGATGAAGTTCTGTTAGACGTTCTATTTTGTTTTATTTTATTTTATTTTCTATATCGTTAAACGAACTTGAAGATATTCTTATTCCACCTTTGTTTCTATCCCCCCCCCAATTTTTCTCTCTATTTTCTTTTATTCACTCATTATTTTTTTTTATTCCTCACTACATTGTAAAAAAGCTAACGAAACAAACTCAGATCGAGAATGATAAACCCTAGAATTCAAGGCATGGCTCGAGCCGTTTGATTCAGTTTGGTATAGCCATCTTTTCATAATTAACAATTGCTTTATTTTTTCGTATTTAATTTAAGTTGATTGAATTTTTGGCAAATATTGATGAGATTCACTTCAATATTTCTTTTTCCTGTCAATATTCTTAATCTCTTATAGCGTGTTTTTTGAATGTTCGTCATTTTAAAGAATGTGCATTGGCTTCCACTTGATCATTCTCTGTAATTTAATTTTCTTCGTGAAAAATGTAATAGCTGGGGTTGATATTAGTTGATTAAAATGAATTTATCTTTTATATATATTGGCATAAAATTTTATGTAAAGAAGAAGAAATTGGAACTTGATGATAACAATTGTTTAAACAAGAACAAAGAAAAGAAAAAAAATGTTTCTAATTATTTATATATTGAATTTAAAACTATCTAGTTTACTATATTGAAGCATTTGAATGTGGTTTAATTGAACAGTTGGGTTGATATTGGCGGAAAGTAATGGTCTGGAATGGCCATTTGTTTATTGATTGTTGAATTATGAAGCTGCAATTGTTGCATTGGCGGGAAGCATGAACATTGTGAAAGGTGTTGCTGACCTTATTCGTCGGTCATCTAGTGGTCACACTGGAGAATCGCCAGGGTCACAAGGGGAGATGCTGTCTCCTCTTACTCCAAGGATTCGCTTCAGGTATATGATGCTAGCTGATTTTTATTATCACACATGATTCAGTAATGTGTACTATAATGGAGTTTCTGAGTGAGTAAAATTTGAAAAATGTTTGAGCACTTTTGTATAAACTTATTGTTGAAAAAGTTGATTAGTGTTGTGTGCAAGAGAATAAGAACAAGTCACAAGGGCGGTGAACCAAAAAATTCTCCTAAGAGCATGGATTTACCCTTGTTGGATCGTGTCCTTTCTTGGATGAACCTAGGTAGAAAGGATAATGAAGGCTCTTTAGGAGAAAAATTGCCAGCAAAATAATTTCATATTTGCATTGATTGGACTTGGTCAAATTTTATCTTCTTAATCCCTTTATTCTTGTTTCTATTAGGCCTTTCAGATTCTTTGTTGTTTGTCTTCTATTATAGACTTGACCAACAAATGTATCCTAAGCTCTCTCCCTAGAGAAAGAGATTGTCATCAAGCTTGAATTGAGGGTAAGCATTTTGGAATTCCGGAATAGTTTCCATGTAGCATCAACTGTGATCATGGCTTGCCATTGCATCAGAGTTTCCCATGTTCCACGACTGAGGTATGATCACAAAGCATACTAAGGTTAGGGAATTATTTTTCCATCCAGTAGTGGGGTCAAACTAGGAATGGAAGTTGGGGGGGTCTTCTTTAAAAACTTTGAGGAGAAATACATGAAACACATTATGGAGCTTGCTGGTAGGCGAAGGTTCCAATTGATGGGCCACAGGGCCGACTCATTGTATGATTTGGAAAGGTCTATAAATATTAGGTGAGAATTTGGAGTGTACCTGACCTTTCAATGAAGTTTACTGTTAGGTTGTAGGCAGAACCAAATCTATTCTTTAGGAGAAATTCAAGATCACGGTGGCCTTAGTCATAAGTGGTCTTCATGTGATTCAGTGCTTGCAATAAGTAATATCAAATTATAGTCAACATTTCATCTTTTTTTTATTAATGTTTGGTCCACTACATCTACTTGCGAAAGCCTATGATTGTAAGGAAGTAAGCGAGGAGGGTTGCGACCATAGACTACTTGAAAAGGTGAAGTTTTGAGGGTTGTGTGAAAAGACGTGCTATAGCAATATTCAACTAAGAAATTAGTTGATCCCACTTCGTGGATTATCTCTTACGAAACAAAGAAGATACATTTCGACTATGTGGTTGGAAACTTTCATCTGAGCATATATTTATGGATGATAAGCAGAAGAGAAATAAAGTTGAGCATTGCATAATTGAAAACTTTCTTCCGAAAAGTGCTGGTGAAAACATCTTTATCACAAACAATTGATTAAGGTAAATTGCGTAAATGAAAAATCTGCAAAAAGAAAAGGTGAGCAATAGTAACGACAATGTATGTATAGGTCGTAAATATGAAATGTGTATGTTTGGAAAATTTATCAACCCTAACAAATAGTAATGACTTCCCTCTGGTTTTGGCAAGCCATCAATGAAGTGCATTGGGATGTAATTGTTTTACTTTGGTCATTTGGTAGGTGGGGCCAGATGCCACAAAAGCTTGAATATCCATCTTCATGCCTTTCCAATAAAGGTCTCCACGAATTTGTTAGAGAGTTTTTTGCACTCCTTCCTCTATGCTGCCAACTAATATTGTAATAGTAACAAGAAGGAAAGTGAGTAAGAGACATACGTTCATTTTTTACATCATTAGCCCCTCTCTAATGGTCTAACAAGTATTAAGAGCTTCTTGCTCAATTTCGGTACGCATCTCTTTGAGAGTGTCGAAGGCATTTATCTCTTCTCAAATTGAAGGACCGATACTGCATCAAGTATGACTTTTCTTCATCTCAGTGAGATAAGGCATTGGTTACCTTGTTGAGTTTTACTGCCTTGTACTCAACTTTGGGAATTGAACCAATGTTGTGGGAAAGTAGTTAACCATCGCTCTAACAACTATTTGAGGCTGTAGTGATATGTTTGTATGAGAAAGGCAAGACACCACAATTAAGGTCTTTAGTTTTGGACTGCCTTGGCTAAGTCCTATTAATTTCTCTCTCATAAGTAGGTAACTTGAAGCAGTTATATTGTGTCTTTGTTGCTGTAGGACAGCTTCAATTCCTTTTCCTGAAGTGTCACACTCTACCAAAAGGGTGTTTGTGAAATTTGGCAGCTTAAGGACAGGGCAACAGAAAAGGTAGCCTTGAGTTGAGGGAATGATTCTATAGCTTCGGTACTCAAATGGAAAGAATTCTTCTTTGGTAAATTGGTTTAGGGTGCTACTAATTGTCTATAATCTTGAATGAATTTCTATAATATCCAGCAAATATAAGGAATCCTTTAAGAGCTTTGGTGGAATGTGGTTTGGGCCAATCTCTTACTATCTTGATTTTTCCAGGATATGTTGAAACTCCACTGGCTGCAAAGATTTAAAAACTGAGTTGATAGTTGAAACAGTGGAATTGTTGGTTTTCGGTTCAATTGGAAAATTTTAGTGGATTGAGCTATACTGCCTTTTTACTTTGCTCGGACTTTGTGAGAATGGAAACTATCAAAATAATGGGAATTAGGTTTTATTGCAAATTATTTATCAAAATGGCAACAATATCAACAAATTATGGGAATTGTGAGATACACTTGTTGCTAAATTTTCCACTTAACCATGTTTAAAGCATGAAGAAACTAATAAAGATAAATTCATCAATATCTTTTTGATCTCCCTACCTCAATTCTTCTACTTTTTTCTTGGTTTTTTATTCCCTTATTTCTCTAGTGCCCAGCTTCTATCAATTTCCTAGGTTTAATCCTTATTCTTGTGAGGAACCTCTATCTCCAATCTTCTTTCCTTATTCCTTTTCTCTTTTTTCAATTCAATTTTCATCCAATTTACACAAAAATGATTGACAATAGGGTTTTTGATAAGGAAGAACTAATAGGTTTGACAATAGCTAGAAAGATTAGTTGACTTGGGAGATATTTTAAACCCTAATATTTTGGGTAGGGGATAGAGATGAGTTAAATGCCTAAATTTTAAGGTGGAGACTCAAATTAGAGGTTAATGATAACATTATCCATGGTTAGTGGGCTCGAGATATACTTAACGGGTTTAGAGCTTATTAGTTAAAAGTTAAAAAGCCCAAAAGTAATAAAAAAAATTCAAAAGCATTTTTTTAAAGGTTTAGTATTTGGTACACGGGCAATTACTTTTTTTATTCCATAAGCAGCCTTGAAAACTTGACATGTGTCTCTTTTTTTACAATATTTATTTATCTTTAATATTTTATCATACTCCTATAGGACACTTGTCAACCTTTTGACCCTGCTTCTAGAGTCTAAAAACTCCACTGGCAGGGTACCAAATAATTTCCCTTTTTTAAATTGGTTTCCTATGTTAGTTTGAATATATCTAATTAATTGCTGAACCTGTCGATTCCTAGTTGAATCTGTTAAACCGTCCGGTCCCGTTTATTTTCAACATCATTGACTAGCTGAATAATGTGCCCCAAGTATGTCACATGTTTAGCTCCAAATGTGCATTTAGTCTTTTTCAAGAATAAGTGATGAGCACCTAAGTGTTCCAAGACTTTCTTGATGCGTTGAAGATGTTTCTCTCTAGACTTGTATATTAAAATATCATCAAAGAAAATGAGAATAAGTTCTCTTAGATAGGGTTGAAATATCTCATTCATCAATGCATGAAAGGTTGGGGGGGCATTTATCAATCCAAATTATATGATTAAGAATTCAAAGTGACCATGGTTGATGTGAAAGATAGTCTTTTCAATGTTTGTCAGTTCATTCTAGTTTGATGCTAACTTGATTTGAGGTTCAATTTAGTGCAAAGTAAAGCTCCATGTAATTCATCTAGTAGTTCTACCACTATAATTAGAAATTTGTCCTTCATAGTTCAAGCATTCAATTCTTTGTGGTCTATGCAAAATGTCCATATGCCATCTTGCTTTTTAACGAATAGGGTTAGTGAAGAGAAGGGAGATGTATTGAGTTGGATAATTCCTTGGCTCAACATTTCGGTACACTGTCTTTCAAATTCATCTTTCTATAGATAATTCTAATAAGGGTAAGCCACCACAATCCCTGATCTAGAAGCATACCTATCTTGTGGTTACATGGCCAAGTTGGACAAAGCCTAGTGAGCTCTTGGAATAATTTGGAAGTTCTGGCAGCAAGTCTTCTAATTCATGGGTTTTATTTGTGGCTCTTATTGTGCAAATTCTAGGCTAGCTATTTGTTGACTACCAATGCAAACTCACATGTTCTTCATTTAACTCAAAACCCATGGTTAGAAAAGAAAAATCACATGATATTTGTAACAACCAAATTTTTCAGTGGTAACGAAAAACAGTGATTCGAGATTACAAAATCCAATGAGTAAGTTTAGAAATTTTAATAAATAATAATTATAGGCCAAGCGCGAATTTAAAAGAATTTTTGAATTAGTAAATTTTGCGATTTTAAAAGAATTAATCAGGTAAATTGGGTTGAAAACAAGGTATCGAGACCTTAAATTCATAAACCGAGCTATAAATATTTTTAGCAATATTTATGGAGTGTTAGTAAGTCAGTATTAAAGTTTCGTCAAGAAATTTTAAGGTTTTGGTAGTCAATTGGGTAAAAAGGACTAAATTGAATTAAGTGCAAAATTATGAAATGTGATTAAATAGCTCTAGTAATAATTAAAGGACGACTAAATAGGCAATTAAACACCCATTATTGGGTTGGACGGCATGTGTGTGCAGGAAAAATAAAAATCAAGTGTGAACAAGGGGCAAAATTGGAAATTTTGCAAATTAAGCATATAAAACAAGACAAAATTGAAAAATCTAGAGATATCATCATTCTTATTAAGCAAAAACGCCATGGGAGGTCTGAAAGTTGCTGTTTTTTATAGTTTGACATATGTGAGTTCAATTCTTGCCCTTTTCTTTGAGATTTTTATGTTTTTGTGACTTTTACAATTAGGTCGAAGTGTTTAATTCATTAGTTTTTGATTTTATGGACAAAATTGAAAGCTACCATTGATAAGTGTTGGCTGTTTATGATGAACTAAAATAGATTTGAAGCTTTTACTTTGTTGTTTGATGATTTTATGAAGTAATTTCAATAGAAATTGATTTTAGAACCTAATTGTGAAAAAGTTGTGAATTAAGGTTTAGTGTTGAAATTCTGATTTTTAAAGGTTGTGTAATAGTTTAGAATGATGGAATAAAATGTTAATTGAGAAAAATTAGCTTAAGTGATGGGCTAATTGAGCAAGGACTGAATTGTATGACCAGTGAAATTTAAAGGAAAAATGGTAATAAACATCTTGAACTAAAACAGTTTTGGACAGCAGCAGTAGGTTAACTTTGAAAAATCACCATAAATTGTAGAAATTGAATCAGAGGATGAAAAAAATATTGAATTAGAGATTATTGAGTCTAGTTTCTTATAGAAGAAACGGTGTAAGCAATTGAATTGTAAGTTATGAGATATAATAAATTTTGTGAGACAAGGTCAGAATGAATTCAGGTTCCCCTGTTCTAACTTTGGAAAATCACAAAAATTTGGAGAAAACTAATTAGAGGCTCAAATTTTTAGAATCCATAATGAGTCTATTTTTAAAATAAACCAACAAGAACATTATCCGAGTTCTGTACTATGAGATAATTAATTTTAAGTGAAGAGAGGTCAGAACTATCGGATAGTGAAACAAGGGAAACTTTAATGAATAAACTGTATTAATTGGCTAAACCAAAAATTCTGAAAATTTTATGGTTGAAAGATATGTGAGTCAAGTTTCAAGGAAAATTTACGGATCTTAATTTGGATCTCTGTAGCTCAAATTAAAAATAATTTAGTGACTATGACACGAATGGACAGCTTTAAATAAATTTATAAGTAAATAGTGAGATCATAGATAATGTTACTTATAAGAATACTATATACATTTAGGATGTGGAATGGAGAGGAGGAGGAGGAAAATAAACATATGAATTTTCAGCTGTAAGGGTTTTGTTGGGTTTTTCACACAGGAAGAAAAACATAACTAAGTTATCTGGATAAAATATGAAGCTCTTGTTAAAGCTAGAGCAACAAAGTAATTATTCCGGATGAAATATGAAGCTCTTGTTGAAGTTAGAGCAACAAGGTAATAATTCCGAATGAAGTATGAAGTAAGTTTGAGATTCAAAAACTTAGGAGTTGTAACCAAAAGAACAAAAGCAAATGGGATGAAAAATTTAGAGAAGTATTTCATATTTCATCCGGGTAACATACATACTGTTGTTTGTTGCCACCTTTAATAGGTTTACATTTAAAATGGATAATTTGTATATTTTAGACTCAGGGACTAAATTGAATAAAATAAAAACTGTAGGGGCAATTTTGCAAAAATGTCAAAAATGACCAAAATGAAGGAAATGAATTGTTTTATTATTTAAATTATAAAATTGAATGAAACTATTAATTTAGATCAAGATCGGGTGAAAACATGTTTTAGGGATTAAATTAAAAAGTGTTGAAATTGTGGAAAATTTTGTTATTTTATAGAATTTATGGGTTTTTATCAATATATATAAGAATAATTAGGTTCAAAACAAGGATTTAATTATAAGAACTTTATTTTTCTTTGCCTAAGGATGAAATCGTCATTAATCAAAAGTTTAGGGGTAAAATGGTAATTTTGCCTAGAGATTAACTGAATGTATTAGAATATGAAATAAATAAAAATGATGATCAAATTTATTTATAAAGATTCGGGTGGCTCAAATATGAGACTTGAACGTGAAAAAGAAAAAGTTTTCAGATTAGTAAAACTATAAATACGAATAAGCAATGAAGTAAGTTCGTGCAACTTGAATTGAGTTATTGAATGTTTAAATTATACATTTATGTGACATGAATGTGAATTAAATGTTTAAATGCATGTTTTGGGCTTTAAGGGCCCAATAGAGGGACATTATGATTATTTTCGAATATGAATAATAAATTATTCGTAATTATCTCGAAAATGCTCAAGAACTCGGTAATGCCTCGCACCTATTAAAGAACGGATACGGGTAGAAGGTGTTACAATATTAGTCCTAAATCCAACCATTTTATGCTAAAACAACATCAAACCAATATAGTGGAATGACAAAAAAATGGTAACAAAAGAGTGTTGGGAGACTGAAGTTTATGGACTTACAAACTTGAAGCTAGGTATTTTTGCACCATTTGCCACTTTCACCTTCATACAAGTTGCTTTGTTGATTAGAAGTTCCAATTTCTTGGCCACATTTTCACTTAAAAAATTATATATGTTGCCTAAATAAACCAGAATTTGTGAGAGGGTAGTTCTAAACTTGTGCTAAGAATTGCATGGTTTTTGAATGTTGAACTCCTATGATTGCATGAATGGATTATTTCATCTAGGTTAATCTTCTACTTCTAGGCAAAAAAGGTTTTTTGCACTGATGCTTAAAAGTGTAAGGTTCGTTGCAATTGAAGCACCACCCTTAGACTTGCATTTTTCCATTTCAACTCGTGTCAAACAATTAAAGATAGGTTCCTTGGTGCTACCTATGCTCGAGATTGAGGCTAATTTTGCTTGGGCTAAATTTGTAGTCCACATTGCAGGAATAGATGGTGTGAGAAGGCCCTTGATTATGTCTAACTCTTGGTTAGTTATGGTTTCTTCTTAGGCTGAGCCAAATTTTGTTTTCTTTTGAAGGCACAAGCCAAACTCATTATTGTAACTAGATTTTGGGGACACTGAAGTTTGACTTCTACTCTTATAATTACTTTGACAGGCTTCTGGTAAAATTGTCAACTTACTGATCTAGTTGGATTGAAATGGCTTGAGCTAATAATGCCACGAAAATTTCCTCAACTAATCATCAACAATGTCTGATTTGGAAAAGGTTGATGAGTTCTCCTAATCATTTGCTCCTTAATAGTGGACCAAGCCTTAAATCGTTAGTATTCTTTGAACAACACCTAAGGTAAGGTTGGGCCTCTCCTATCACGTGGAATGATGCTAATGGAAACTTATGAATATCATTAGCGCACTGGTTATTAGAAAGCTACTGACATATTTAACAAGCCCAAAGATCATTAGTACCGTTACAGATGGGAAAATCAAGTTTGGTGTGCTTGGGAATGAAGTTTGTTATCTGAATCCTAATGGGTCTATCATCTTGGTCAAGATGGTGTCCTTGGCATCTAGAGCTTACTGCCACATCCCGGGTTGTTGCTGGTTGAATAAACATAGGATTTGATTGGACAACTCTTCTAGACGACCTTCTCTTTTGTATATTTGTGTCCTCCATTTCCTCATATTATAAATTTCCTAGGACTATCAGCTGCTTTGATACCAAATTATTGTGTGCATGAGAATAAGCCCAAGTTACAGGGTGATGAACCTAAAGATGATGATGGATTTTCCCTAGTTGGTGCTATGTTCCTTCTTGGACAAACCTATGGTGGAAAGGATAATAAAGGATCTTTAGAGAGAACTGTTGGAACAATGGCAGCAACTTTGCCAAGAATTAAAACAAAGATCAGAAAAATGAAAAATGAGAGAAAAGAGTTTGAACAAAGCTATAACAGATAGTTCATTTCATTAAAAAATCAAATATATGTGAAGGTTACAAAAATAGACAGTTACCTAACAATGTAACTGCTTCCACTAATAATCAACTAATACAAGTTAAATTTCAAACTAAAGCAAGTTGATATATCAGCTATTACATCCATTACATCAAAAATTTTACTAACTTAGATTACAAATTACAAACAAACTAAAGCTGGTTACATTGGAACAAAAAGAACAAAATGGTCCTAAGTTGGTTGTCAGATTCGGTTCGCTCCTTCTTTGGTGCGCTTGCTAACTTGTTGGCCATATGTTGCATTGCAGGCCAATGCTCAACACTCCTCCTTGGACTGTATGCAACACATACCAATCTTGTTTCTTAAATTCTCAAACCTTGCTGTACTAAGTGGCTTAGTCAAAATATCAGCCAATTGGTCTTGTGAGCTGCAATGAACAAGGCTAACTTTTCCTGTTTGCTCTGCTTCTCTAACAAAATGAAATTTGATTTTAAAATGCTTAGTCTTCCCATGGAAAACTGGATTTTTAGCAATAGCCACTGCTGATTGATTGTCAACCTTAATTTTAGTAGGCTCAAGTTGCTCTTCATTGAGATCATATAGCAACTTCCTAAGCCAAATGTCTTGATTTACTGCTGCTGCTGCTGCTGCAATGTACTCAGCTTCAGCTGTAGATTGAGCAACTGTTTGTTGCTTCTTTGAACTCCAGTTAAATACTGAGCCAAGTGTGAAGAAGTAACCCGAGGTGCTTCTCATGTCATCTGCAGAACCTGCCCAGTCACTATCTGAATATCCCACAAGTCTAAGCTTATTTTCCTTCTTGAACATGACACCAAGCCTCAAGGTTCCCTTAATGTATCTAAGTACCCTTTTTGCTGCTTTGAAATGAGATGTGTCACAATAGTGCATGAATCTAGACAACAAGCTAACAACATGCATAAGGTCAGGTCTAGTTGCTGTCAAATAGAGCAAACAGCCAACTAAGCTTCTGTACTCCTTCTCATCAACTCTCACTTGGTTTCCAAGGCTGGTCAGCTTCTCTCCTTGAGCCATTGGTGTGCTCACTGATTTGCAATTGGACATGCAGAACTTGTCTAAGATCTTCAGGGAAAAAACATACTGGCTAATGAAGATTCCTCGATCAGATTGGTTTACTTCCATGCCAAGGAAGTATGTCATGGCTCCCAAGTCAGTCATATCATACATTTCCTTCATTTGAGTCTTGAAGTCATTGATCAGATTGGTTCTGCTTCCAGTCACTAGCAGATCATCTACATAAACTGAAATAATCAACAGAGTTTCATCTTCAGTCTTCTTTACATAGAGTGTTGGTTCACTCAGACTTTTCTCGAACCCAAGTCTGCACAAGTAAGCATCAACTCGATCATACCAGGCTCTAGGTGCCTGTTTTAGACCATACAAGGCTTTCTTCAGCCTATAGACTTTGTTCTCTTCTCCTGGAACTTTAAACCCTTCTGGTTGCTCTATGTAAATTTCCTCTTTCAGAAAACCATTCAAAAAGGCTGACTTGGCATCCAATTGGTGAATCTTCCACTGTTTCTGTGCAGCCAAGGCAAAAAGAAGCTTGATTGTGTTATGCTTAGCTACTGGAGCAAATGTCTCCATGAAGTCAGTGCCATACTCTTGACTATAGCCCTTTACCACCAATCTTACTTTATATTTGTTTAAAGAGCCATCAGAGTTGAATTTGGCTCTAAAAACCCACTTGACACCTATGAATTTCTTCTGATCTGGCCTCTCAACCAAGTCCCAAGTTTTATTCTTTCTGATCATCTCAAGTTCAGCTTCAATTGCCTTCTTCCAGTTTCTGTCCCTTGCAGCTTCTTCATAGCTTGAAGGCTCAACTATGGCTACATTACACCTATGGTAGATGTCAGTAATGGTTCTGGTTCCTCTCACAGGAGGATCATCAATGTTTGCACTTTCTGGTTCATTCTTAACTAGCTCTAAATTGATGTCAAGTTATTCTTCATCAATCTGACTTGCATCTGAACCTTCCCAATTCCAAAACTTTTCCTCATAAAATTTGATGTCCCTGGTCACTACAATCTTCTTTGTTGATGGATCAAACACTCTATATCCTTTTTTGGTACTGCTATAGCCAACAAATAAGCCAAGGGCAGACCTTCTTTCTAGTTTGGTTCTTCTTTCAGTTGGAATGAGTGCATAGCACATGCATCCAAACACCTTCAGATGGGAAACTAATGGTTTAAGCCCATACCATGCCTCAAAGGGTGTTTTGTCTTTTACTACTCTTGTTGGAAGCTTATTCAACAGGTAAACTGAGGTGTTGACTGCTTCTGCCCAAAATCTGCTTGGAAGTTTGCTTTGAAACAGCAGACATCTGGCCATATTCATTACTGTCCTGTTTCTCCTTTCACAAACTCCATTTTGCTGTGGAGTATAGACTGTGGTTAGCTAATGATGGATCCCTGTATGCTCACAAAGCTTTTGAAATCTTTCAGATAAGTATTCAGCCCCATTGTCAGTTCTTAATGCCTTGATTTTACAGCCTGTTTGGTTCTCCACTAATGCTTTAAACTTGCTAAATGCTTCAAATACCTCAGACTTTTGTTTCAAGAAGTAAACCCAACAAAGTCTGGTAAGGTCATCAATGAACAACACAAAATATTTGCTGTCATTCAAAGAAGGTGACTTCATTGGTCCACAAATATCAGAGTGCACTAATTTAAGCATTTCTCGAGCTCTCAAACTTGGTTCACTGGAAATGGCAATCTGGCTTGCTTACCAAACTGACAAACATCACAAACACTGTCACTTGCTTCCACTTTAGACATATCCTCCACCAAATTCTATTTTTGTAACAGGTCAAGTGATCTGAAATTAACATGGCTTAATCTTCTATGTCATAGGCCAGCATTATCAGTCAAGTTTACATAAACTTTGTTTTCAAGCTTATTAACATCAAGCATGAAACATTTATCTACCATGCCTACTGTAATCAATTCTTGACCATGAGAGTCCTTTATAACACATGAATCATTTTTGAAAACTAGGGAATACCCTTTTTCAACCAACTGACCAACACTCAGCAGATTCTGATCAATATTAGGCACAAAGAGCACATCTGAAATTATTTTGTTACCTGAACAAGTGCTGACTAAAACACTGCCTCTGCCTTTGGCTTCAATCAGCTCACCATTGCCAATTCTGATTTTTGAGACATAGCTTCTGTCTAGATCCTTGAACAAACTCTCATCACCTGCCACGTGGTGTGAGCAGCCACTATCCACCAACCAATTGCTTTTGACTCTGCTTGAAGATGCAAAGTCGGAAGCTGTAAACACATGCTCCTTCTGAGCTTGAAGGTCTTCAGTAGCTTGAGCTTGAATCTGCTGCTGTGCTGGTACCTTTGGTTTATTTTTACAAACTTTCTCAACATGGCCAAACTGTTTGCAGCTCTTGCATTGGATGTCTGGCCTAAACCAGCAAAACTTTTCAGAGTGAGTGGTCTTCTTACAATAGACATATGGTGGAAACTTTTTCTTGCCTGAATCTTTCCTTGGTTTATCCCTCTTGTCAAGCCAAGGCTTCTTACCTTTCTGACTTGTGCTTGAATTTTCTTTGGCCTTTGCTTGGAAGGCTCCTTCAAGATGGTCTTCTTGCCTGTTGGCCCTTTTCTGCTCCAAAGCATAAAGAGAGTTCACCAACTCAGACAAGGAGATGGTTGTCAAGTCCCTTGAGTCCTCAATTGAAGAGATTTTAGACTCAAATCTCTCAAGGAGTGTGGTAATAACCTTTTCAACCACCCTGCGATCACTAAAGTCCTCACCAAGCAGCCTTTTGCTGTTGACAGTGGCCATAATCCTGTCTGAGTATTGTTTAATACTCTCAGACTCCTTCATCTTCAAGTTTTCAAAGTCTCTCCTTAAGTTAATCACTTGTTGCTGCCTAGTTTTATCTGACCCCATGAACTCCTCCTTTAACCTTTCCCATGCTTCCTTAGGTGTGCTGCAGGCCATGATTCGAGTGAAGATTACATCTGTCACTCCATTTTGCAAGTAGGCCAAAGCTTTGTGCTTCTTAGTGCTCTCCTCAGCATGCTGCCTCATTTGAGCAATCGTGGGATTGGCCTTCAATGGAGGTGGTTCGATGTCATTCTCAACTACACTCCATAAGTCTTGAGCTTGAAGATAAGTCTTCATCTTGACTACCCAAATGTGGTAGTTTTCACCAACGAACACTAGAGGTGGAGGAGATGTGATACTCATCTTGCTGAAATAAACTCAACAGCTTTGATCTCTTGTTCTCAAACTTGTATTCTCACAACAAATCAACCAACAAAACAGAGGCCCTCAAAGACTTAAGCTCTGATTACCATTTGTTGGAACAATGGTAGCAACTTTGCCAAGAATCAAAACAAAGATCAGAAAAATGAAAAATGAGAGAAAAGAGTTTGAACAAAGTTGTAACAGATAGTTCATTTCATTAAAAAATCAAATATATGTGAAGGTTACAAAAATAGACAGTTACCTAACAATGTAACTGCTCCCACTAATAATCAACTAATACAAGTTAAATTTCAAACTAAAGCAAGCTGATATATTAGCCATTACATCCATTACATCAAAAATCTTACTAACTTAGATTACAAATTACAAACAAACTAAAGCTGGTTACATTGGAACAAAAAGAACAAAATGGTCCTAAGTTGGTTGCTGTATTCGGTTCTGCACCACTGCTGGTCTGCTTACTAACTTGCTGGCCATATGTTGCATTGCAGGCCAATGCTCAACAAGAACCTTCAGACCTCAAAAGAATAATAGAAATAAACTTTTATGCTTGTTCCATTTTTCCTTCTCGATGACCTCCATATAGTAGGCATTATATTATTAAAAAAGGAAAACATTAATAAATTACAGAATTATAAGAGATAAATTACTAGCAAAATAATTCAGATTTGTGTAAGTTGAGCTTGGTTAATCACTTATTCTTGTTGCCATTATGCCCTTGGTAGATTTTTGTCTTATATTGTAGGTTTGACTGACAAATGCACTCTCAACAATTAGTTCCTTATTTGGTGAGGGTCTAGCTATACTTAGAGGTGTGATTTATCTGTTGGTGATGCTGCATGCACTTGATTTACCTTAATTTCTTGTTCCTGAAGTTCCATTACAGTTCATTTAGTTCTTCATTCATGTTGGCATTTTTCTTCCAGCGAAGTAGACGATGAGGCAGTTTTGAGTTCACTGTGGGAGAGATACGAGAACACTGCTGATAAGGTATGTCTTCATGTGTTAAAACTTTTCTGAATCCTTTTTAAGTAGTTCTAGTTTCACTGCATTTGTAGAGTTTTCTTTTATGTATTCATTTTAGTTAATGAGTTTCATGTGTTCTTTTTCCTAGATTTGGTCAAAGAAAAGGAATGATTTATTAACAACTTGGTAGGAGGTGATAATGACATATAATATAAGCCGTTATTAGACTACCTCTAAATGGAGTAGAGTTGATCATGGGCTGGGCGGCCCGGCCCGGCCCGAAGGCCCGCCCTAAAAATGGGAGGGTTTGGGTAAAAATATAGGCCGGAAAAATGGGCTTGGGCAAAAAACGAGGCTGTTTAGAAAACGGGCGGGCCTCTGTAAGGGTTTTTGGTCTGAACCCGCCCTACCAATTATATATTAATATATATTTTTATTTTATTTTTAATTATTTAAAATTTTAATATAACCATTTTTATTATATTATTAATTTGTGTATTGTTTTAAGAATTGTTTTAGTATTATTTTTATTTGTTTTAATATTTGTTTTATGTTTTTAAATATATTTGATTTATTATATTTTAAAACCTTTTTATTTAATGAAATAAAAAATTTAATATAATGGCCGGGCCGGGCTCGCTTAGTAATTTTATTTCGAGCGGGGCTTGGGCAAAATTTTAGGCCCATATTTGGTAGGGCAGGGCCTAGTAGATGGGCCTAAAATTTATATGGGCCGGCCCAACCCGACCTGCTTCGCCCATGATCACCTCTAAAATGGAGTGTGGTCATTATGCTAAAGGTAAAAGATTTAGAGAGGAAACCTGTCTTGAACCTTCAAGCATGGGAAGTTCATTCATGATTGTTTAGTATTATTGTAGTATTCTTAACTACTCACAGAGTATACAATTCACAATTTTAAAGGCTCTTAGGTGATGCTTGGAAATAATTTTACTAGGTCTTTTAGGTGTTTTCTCACTTTAGTTGACCTCTCATCAGTTTTGAGCAATTGCTTTTCTGGTTTATTCTTTTTCCCTCCTGGAATTTAGGTCTTTTACATGTATGCTCATATTTATAAAAATAGTAACTTATTATTGAAATATTTATGCCAAAATATTAACGTTCATCTTTAAGGTTTATATTTATTGATGAAATTATCTTCAGTTTTCTATATTCATGTCTTGCCTCCCCAATTTGCATGACTTTAGGAGGAAAAAAAAAGGTTGTTTCATGTTTTCCTCAAGCAGTTTCTGATAGTATTCAAGAATTGGGAGCCTGTTAAATATGGCCAATTGCCAGAGGCTGCCTCAACGGCTATTCAACCTGGAGAGAATTCTACAAGTGGTAATGATATTGTTGGTTGTTTTGCTGGGCATCCTTCTGAGATAATCTTGACTTTGACTGAAGAGATTATGCAAATAACCACTTTGGTCTCTGAGAGTAAGTTGATGTTTATCTTTTGAGGAAGTTGCTTTCATTCATTTGGGCTGATTACTTGTTGGTAGGAAGGACTTACTTTTATCACATTTATAGGAAAAAAGAAAAAAAATTGGAAATTGAATTAGAATGGGGAAAAACTTCTACATTTTAAAACCTTTGTTCTTTGAGGAAGAAAAAAAAATGTTAGCTATACTTAAAAATATAAAATTTTATATGCAACCTAAACTTTGTTAAGAACTAGTTCAGTTTAAAGAAAAAAAAACTAGTTCAGTTTAAAGTTTTATTTTTTAATGTGATAAATTTTCTGATAATAATTTTTTAATGTGATAATTGATTAAAATTTTGTTTGTTCTTTGTAGTTTTATAGGATATCCCTTGTAATTGCTAGAACTCCTATTTATGTTATCACACTATTGTTATGTCCTTTATTGGAAAACATTGACTGTTTATTTTTCAAAATACTATCAATCAAAAGACATTGTTACTGGAGATTATTATGGGTGGAAACGGTTGTATGCTCTCTTAATTCTCTCATTTTTATGATTCTCTTTTCTTATATTTTGATTTATTATCTAGTATAAATGTCTAATAGGTAATTTTATTTTCTTTGTTCTTTTCATTATGAATCCAGTAAATACTAGTGCGGGACGCACAACAACAGACCTTCCTGCAGCAACTATAAGCTTCATAATCACTTCCGAAGGGTTACCTATTTTGTATGCTTTAAAAATTATTGCTCGTTCACTGCATAATTGCAGAGTTTTTAGCTACTATGATGGAATTCAGAAACTTACAGCACTAATGAAAGGTTGATTAATTTATTAATGGCCTATGTATTGTTACTTTAGATACTGTCAGTTTTTGTTTGTAGTGTACTGATACTGAAATTCAATTGCATGTCATTAGAGGTCTAATGTTTTCTGTAGTGGTCAAATTTTTTGTGATGTTGCTATTTTGTAAAAACTTGTCGATCAGGTCTTGGATTGTTTTGAGGCTTAACTGGTATTAATTATGTATCTTTTTCAACAGGGTATTATTCTAATTAGTAATTCTTCAATTTGATTCTTTTTTGTATTCTAATTTTTCCCATTAATTCTGACACGAACTTGTCCTTTTTTATTTGTACTTCTAATTAAACTTAAATGGGAGTTTGAATTTTATTGCTGAATTCCTTTTTTTCTTTTTCTTTCTTTTTTGTAATTCCAGGGGCAGTTATCCAACTCAAAACAATGACTGGTTCACTTTCTGTTGATGAGAATTTTTCTAATTTTCTTACAGAGAAAATAGAGTTCTTACAGCGAATACTTGTATATGTGGTGTCAATCATATGTAGCTTAATTGATTTAGATTCAAATATATATGAGAAAGCTCAGATGTACAATATTACTGAAGGTTCTTATGAAACTGGTGCTTCATCTTCAATTGACTCTTCTAATAGTTTAAAGGGTTCTCTTTCTGAAACAAGGCTACACTGGCATCAGAAGGCTATTGTCTCAGTGATGGAAGCCGGTGGCCTTAATTGGTTAGTAGGTAAGTTAGGCGGTTCTGTTTATCATCTCATGTAACTTGGTAACATGCGTGAACCATTTTCTATGGCTGCAAAACATATATTACTTTGAACAGCAACAGAATAGAAGATACCATGAGGCTGTAATATGTTTATTTGTTATGCTAAAAATTGAAAAATAATAACCTTATAATTGGTAATTGGTACTCTTCTTTTTATACATATCATGCTCTCATTATTTGTTAGATTATGCTTGCTTATATCTTCAAGAATGAATTTTTTTGGGTTCTTTTAGACTTAGTATGATCTCCTCTCCAATATTCTCCATCATTAGTTGCTATCTTGCTAGCATTGATTATTTCTATCTTGTTTAAACATTTTGTGTGCTTGCTATAACTTGCTTATAAAAAATTTGATTCCCATAATTTCAATTTGTTTGGTTGCATTCATATTACTTTAATTAATCACTTGGACATCCCAATTTAACCTTCATTTTGGGAGTGTAAGACTAACTTGGTTGGCATGTTTGATTATGTTGTCATCTCTCATTTTTTTTTTCAATTTCCTAAATTAGAATTTGCTGAGGGTTATTGAGTTATGTACTTTATTTATTGCTTTCTGACGTTGACTCCATCCTTAAACCTCAAGGAGCCCTCTCACTGTATTAAAAGGATGGCAGCATTCGGAAACCTAGGGCCTTGAAGATTCACCCACTATTTGATTACCACCTTACACCATGATTATAATCTTAGTTGTGTTTTTAGTTGAAATGTTTCTCAATCTGAAACTAACTTAATATATTCTTTGCATTTATTTTTGTTCATCAAAACTGTTTGTTTTTCAGAGTTGATGCGTGTCATGAGAAGGTTGAGCATGAAAGAACAGTGGACAGATATGCCACTGCAGTGCTTGACTTTGAGAACCCTTTGTGTTGCACTTTCTAATAATTCTCGTGGTCAAAATCATTTCAAAAGCATTGGAGGGCTTGAAGTTCTATTGGATGGACTTGCACTTCCACCAATTAATATGCTACTTTTAAAGAGTGACTCAAATGCTGATGGGCCAAGGTACTTTGTGAAACTATTTAGGGTTTTCACTTGTGTCTTGATATTCTATTGAACTTACTCGTTAGAACCAGTAAGTTCTATTTGGTTTTGTTGTTGAGGAGGTAAAGCTAAAATGTTTCCTAGTCACCTACTTTTAATTTTCCATCAGCTGCATCTCCTCCTCACCTTATTTTTGGTCGCTTGATGACATAACTGAGCTTATCATGTGTTTTTTTGTTCTGGTTAAATTTTCTTTCCTTTTTGTCTGCTTCTATTTGTTATTTAAAACCTAAACCTTTTAGTTATTTAGTGAACGAACATAGATACATGGAATGTGAAAAGGTGTATTAGAAATTCTAAGAGAAATTATGAGGAATTCATGAAGAATTCTTAGAGAAACTTTTAAGAATTCATAAAGATATCTAAGAGAAATTAAGATGAAGAAATTCCAGCCTTGTATATGACATAGGTAGAGTGTAATAAGAAAGAAAATTCACACTCAAAATCCCTTTATTTTAGCCTTTCTGTAGTGAATTCATCTATTAAAATTTTGATTCAATGTTAAAAAATACAGCTTTTACAGTATCTTATATATTCAAAATTTTATCCTTACCAAAATTGATATTTCTCTTGGCCTTGTAATTTGTCCCTCTAAATAGAAGTTTTGGGATAATAAGACATATTTCACAAAGGTTATAACCATAGTGTTATACATTTTCCTAGTTAAGGGACAACAACAATTGTAACCCTTTTGATGAGATGAGTGCCCTAAAAAGATGCATTTGATTAACTTTGGATCAAGTGTACATTGTTGATGAGAGGAAACATGGACATAGATTAAAATTCAAAGACTTTGGATGGAATATTAGTCACAACTCTGTTTGGTGGAAAGGGGCATCAAATTTCAAGGTTCGTGATGACAGTCTATAGATCAAATATGTGGCAGTTAAGTTTGTTCCCCCAACCCCCAAAATGTTTAGGAACATTACCACTGAACATAATGGATCCAGGTACCTTAAGAAGGTGTTTGTTTTTCTTTTTAGCTATCAGATTTTGTTTAGGAGTATCTACAGATGAACTCTAATGAATAATCCCATTTTCTAGGAGATAACTGTTGAAATATGTATATATTTTAAATTTATTTAGGTAGATAAATCTTATTTGGGTAGATAAGTTTTATTCATATTCTAGAAATATTTTTATTTTATCTTTTAGTAGTTTACTAGAATAAGGGAACTATTTTCTTTTTTTCACTATCATCATTATTTTTAATAGTTACAAGAGCAGAATTATCATCATTAGCTTCAAACCCTGGCTTTAACATTACTTTTCTCCTTGTCTCCTCTCTTCTAACCTTAGAAAAAATCTCACGAAGTTTTGGAAACGGTTTTTTCCCTAGGATCTGAGATCTCACTTCATCAAATTCTTTATTTAAACCAGCCAGAAACAAATAAGCTCTTTCATTCTCTTCTTTTTTCATAGCTTTTACACCATCTCCGGGACACTCCTATTCATCATTATAACACTGATCCAGTTCTTGCCAAAGAGACATCATCTCATTATAATAAAGAGTAACTTCTTTTTCCCCTTGCCTAGCTTTCCACAGTTTTATTTTTAACTCAAAAATCTGTGAAGCGTTTTCTAAATCTGAATAGGTGTCTTTCACAGCGTCTCAAACATCTTTAGCAATTGGGAGAAAAAGAAAATGTTTACCTATGGAAGCTTCCATGGAATTAATAAGCCACGCAATTACCATAGAATTTTCTGACCTCCACTTGCTCATCTTTGGATCACCCACCTGTGGTTGCTCAACTTCTCCATTTAAATGACCTAGCTTGCCACGCCCATCAATTGCTAATTTTACGGATTGCGACCATTCCAGATAATTCTTGCCATTCAACTTGTGAGATGTCAGTTGAAAAGAAAGGTGAGACACCTCTGTCCCTTGAGTCATTGTACTCTCGGTAGTTGTTTCAACTGTAGAACTTTCTTCCTCTGTTTGATTGCTGGATCTCTTATCTCCAGTGAAGGCTGTTTTAACCATGATGTTACTAAAGATTTTAACCTAACTCTGATACCATGAAAGATTTTAAGAGAGCTTTGAATAAAATTGTACTTCTCTTATTAACTAAAGAATTGAACTTAAATAGAGAAAAAAGTCCTAATCCTAATTGGGAAAATAGTTCCTTATTCTAATAAACTACTAAAACATAAAAAGAAAATAGTTCCTTATTCTAGTAAACTACTAAAAGATAAAATAAAAATATTTTTAGAATATGAATAAAACTTATCTACCCAAATAAATTTAAAATATATACATATTTCAACAGAATATGATCATGTCCAACACATTAGTACTTCAATCTATCCTTTTGGTTCCAAAGTTAACATGCAACTTGCTGTGAATTAGTAAACATACTAGAGATTAAAAGTGTACTGCTAGGTTTTCCTCCCATTGCTTATTTTAGGATTTGGATTCGAGGAGGGCGATTGGTATTACTAAGGAAGTTGGAGATCTCTACCAAATTAGGGCTAACGATCCTTAGAATGCTTAGACTCATTATGTTGCCTCCTCTACTATCAATGTTTCGAGTTTATCTTCATTTCCTGATAAAGATGGTGCGATAATTCTATGGCATTTTTATCTAGGACACCCAAATTTCATGTACTTGTCTAAGTTGTTTCTATCATTGTTCATCAATAAAAATCCAAAATCTTTCCCATGTGAGTTTTGTTATTTGGCAAATTGTAACACCTATCTTCTTCAATAATACAAACCATCTCAACCTTTCTCAATCATCCATAGTCAAATTCGTGGACCATTTCGGATTCCAAATATTATTGATGCAAGATGGTTTGCATTCTTTGTTGATAAAAACACCCAAATCACCTAGTTATTACTTATGGAAGATAAATGGGCCTTGTTCAAATTCCATGCTTCAAAATTAATTTCAAGGTAGTATTTATATATTCAGGACTGATAATGCATAAGAACACTTCAATTCAATTCTAGGAAGTTATTAGCAAAAGGGTACACTCAAACATACGGGATAGATTATCTTGAAACATTTACTCCAGTGGCCAAATTAAATTCCATCAGAGTTCTTTTATCAATTGCTGTTAATCTTGATTGGTCTTTACAGCAGCTAGATGTGAAGAATGTTTTCCTAAATGGAGGAACATGAAGAAGCAGTGTTTCGAATTCTAAGATACTTGAAGAGTTCACCGGGAAATGGCTTATTCTTCAAGAAATCCGAACAAAGAGGAATTGAAGCTTATACAGATGCAAATTGGGCAGGCTCAATAACAGACAGAAGATCTACATCAGGATACTGTACATTTGTTTGGGGAAACCTTGTGACTTGGCGAATTTATAATTAACACAAAAATTAATGATGTTAATGTTAATGAAAAGGAGGATGAAGGTGTAGAGTCTGATCATGAAAATAAAGAACAAACAAAGGAGTTAATTGTTTACTCAAGAAGAAATCGAAATCAAGAAAGTGGAATCCACCAGATTCATCACCAAGAATCCGACCCGCAAGATCCTGTCAAAAGTCCAGGTAAAGCTCATAATCCAATCAATGAATTTTCTGATTTAGATATTCCAATTGCCAAAAGAAAAGGTGTTAGAAATATTGTCATATATCCCATGTCTAACTTTATATCCTATAAAGCCTTATCTTCGACATTCTCAACCTTTGTTTCGTGTCTCGATACTGTCCAAATACCAAAAAATGTGAAAGATGCTTTACAGGTTCCTGAGTGGAAGGAGGCTATTTTAGAGGAGATACGTGCTTTTGAAAAAACAGGTACATGGGAAACAATGGAATTACCTGTAGGGAAAAAAATAGTGGGCTAGAAATGGGTGTTCACAACCAAATTCAAACCAGATGGATCTTTAGATAGATACAAAGCCCGGTTGGTAGCAAAAGGGTACACTCAAACATACGGGATAGATTATCTTGAAACATTTGCTCCAGTGGCCAAATTAAATTCCGTCAGAGTTCTTTTATCAATTGCTGTTCATCTTGATTGGTCTTTACAGCAGCTATATGTGAAGAATGCTTTCCTAAATGGAAAACTTGAAGAAGAAGTTTACATGGATCCTCTTCCAGGTTTTAAAGAAAAATTTGGAACTCGAGTATGTAAACTCAAGAAATCTTTATACGGTCTGAAGCAGTCTCCTCGAGCTTGGTTTGAACGATTCACTCAAGTTGTTAAAAAACAATGTTACTCATAAAAAACAAACTGTTGTAGCAAGAAGTGGTGCAGAGGCTGAGTTTAGATCAATGGCTCAATGAATTTGTGAAATGGTGTGGTTAAAAAGAATTATGGAAGAGCTGAGGAAACCAATAATTTCACCAATGAAGTTGTACTGTGATAGCAAAGCTGCCATTAGCATTGCTCACAACCTAGTCCGACATGATAGAACTAAACATGTTGAGATTGTTAGACACTTTATCAAGGAGAAGATTGAAGAAGGCCAAGTGTGCATGCCGTTTGTTCCTTCAAAACAACAGATTGCTGACATACTCACCAAAGGACTCTCTAAGACAAGCTTTGATTTTCTTGTAAGCAAGTTGGGCATGATTGATATATATGCACCAACTTGAAGGAGGGTGTTGAAATATGTATATATTTTAAATTTATTTAGGTAGATAAATCTTATTTGGGTAGATAAGTTTTATTCATATTCTAGAAATATTTTTATTTTATCTTTTAGTAGTTTACTAAAATAAGGGAACTATTTTCTTTTTATGTTTTAGTAGTTTATTAGAATAAGAGAACTATTTTCCCAATTAGGATTAGGACTTTTTTTCTCTATTTAAGTTCAATTCTTTAGTTAATAAGAGAAGTACAATTTTATTCAAAGCTCTCTTGAAATCTTTCAATTCCTATTGCTAATGACTTTTGAAAGTGACCAATTGACACTTTTGACTTTATAATTCTCGTGACAAGGATTTTATTCTTGTAAAAATGAAACATTACCTGCCATGTGGTATGAGGCTTCAAAACAGATAATCTTGCCAATGCTCAACATAACAACACTTTTTTGAGCAATGGATTGTATCAGTCAATTGTTTCAAAGTGAACAAACTAAAGCAAAACATGGGTAAAATCTTAAATTGAAAAAGCCAAATGGCTTTGATACCATTAAGAAAAATCATAAGAATGTAATAGCTGTGCAAAGTCATCTTATTTAGCTGTACAGAGTTCTCCAAATTAGTCAACCAAATTCCTTCAGTTTAGTCTATCAAAATCCTAATAATCTTGGAATAAGAACCCCAAATTTCCACATATTTATATTGTACAATTAGTTTATTTTGCATTAGGTTTCTACTCTCTATTAAAGGAGTTTGGCTCTATTCCATTACTTTTTTCATTCATAAATGTTCAATACATGTTTAATCACCATTACAAGTTGATTTTCACATTTAATAGATGGATCTCACATGGGTCGTACACATTTAAATGGTGATGATCATTGTATTGAATATTAATGGATGAGAAAATAATGGAGTGGATTTTAACCCTTATTTAAAGCATTCTGCATTTAAATCTTGAAATTTTAGCAGAATATTTTATTTCTACTTCTCTTTCCTGATCTTTTATTCTGGTGGTTAACTTATATGCAGAGAAAAAAATATATTGTTGAAAATTTTTGAGCTCCATGTTCTTTCATTAGAAGTTCTTAGGGAAGCTGTGTATCCTATATACCATTTTTCTTGTATTCAAAATCTTGTGTGGTTTTGTTGTTTGCAAGTTAATGCTTTACTTGTTTCTGTGTGAAAAATGAAATTTCTTAATCTTTTGAATGCTAATTGGAATTATATCGCTCCTTGAAGATACAATTATATCTTATATAAGTGCATATTTGCTACCATGCTATACTATCTTAAATCTTATGTTTAGTGCAGTAATATGCAGCACACCTATTTTGTTTTTGTGATTCCTCCAAAGTTTTGTAAAGAGTATCTTATAGTGAAAGTATCTAGGAGATTCTTGTATTATAGAAATTGTATCAAATTAGCTTCTGTATTATTAAATGTGCAATCCCTGTACCATTTAAAAGTATCAAATAAGACCAAATTAGAATAAACGTTTACTGTTTAAAATACATCATTTATTGTTTAACAAAGTTAATATTTTTAAAGTTTTTATGGTTCAACAAATGATATCTTTTATCTGGAATTGAACTAGAACTGAAAAAAAAATCAAAAAATTTTTATACAACAAATGTTAACTTTGTTATAATTTAGACTTATTTTATTCTTTTAATACTATTAATAGTATAGGGATTAAGTTAATCCATTTAATAACAAAGACTAATTTGATATAGTATCTCTTAGGTACTTTCACCTTTTTGTGTTATCAATTGTGCATGAAACGCATATTAATGACCTTAACAAGTAATCAGCTTTGAGAATGTGAGTAACCTACAATTCCTATGTGAAAATGAAAGAGTCCATAAATTTGCAAATGGCTTTTGTTCACCTGCTTTCATGCTTCAAGAGTACAAACAACAAATGAAGGATTCTTTTATGCAACAAGACGGCAACCAAGCATCCATTTTATACTTAACAAATGAGGATAATGCTAATAGTTCATTGATGGAGCCTTCTATTCCTTTAATTGACAAGGCTTCTTGTATTCAGCTTTGGAATGATTGTATTGTGAAGCTAAGCAAAGTCCTTTGCTCATTCCTTCTTGCTCCAGAAGATGTTAAATCTTATCATGAACAAATTTCTTCAATTTATGGTGAACTTTCAATTAAATGGGTCATAAAGGTTTTGCTTGTAGTTTTCCCATCCATCAAGACATGTCCATATAAAAATGAACTTCCAAGACATTTATGGTAAGGTTTCTCTGTGTTTTTATTTTCTATTGTAGTTCTATTACGGTATTAATAGGGGCGTAGCCAAGGGGGCGCGTAGGTCTTTGGTTGAATGGTATGATTGCCTTTTCAGGCTTTGGTGAATTGGATATTTTAATTTAATCTCTTTTGGCTCTTTAAATAAATGGAAAATTTGCATTTACGCCCTCTTGAAGAAATTAATTGACTAATTTAAGTCATTTTAACACAATTTTTAGTTTTGGCTCTTCCAATTTTTTTAATTTTATCTTAGCCTCCCTTCCCGTAAAGTAAAATTTGTCCCTGGGTATTGAGCAACATGCAGACTCTTACGAACGATGATTCTATTTTCGTTTAAATATGTCATAAGTTCCTATACTTTTCAGAATTTTAGAATTTAGTTATTGTACTTTTTCAAATTTCAAAATTTAGGTTCAATTATTAATACTGTTTTGTTAAATTTGTTGACATTGTAATGAACTTGACTTTAATAAAAAAATTGACAGTACTAATAGCTGGACTTAAATTTTGAAATCTGAAAAGTATAGAGACTAGATTCTTAGAAACGAAGAGTACAAGGACTTATAGCATATTTTAACCTTCTATTCTTTTTTTAGCTTTATTTTCATCTCCTAGTCTATAACCTTTCACATTGTTTCTTTTTCTTGGAGGGTCTTCATCAATACCTTGCAACATTGTGTTCTCAAGGCCTTCAAAAAGATTCTTACTTCTTCACCTACATTGCTCGAAGTGTTTCGCAAAGCCGGAATATGGGACCTTATATTCTCTGAGAATTTTTTCTATTTAGGATCAGCTTTCGAGGAACCTTTTAAAGAGATTAGTACATACAATGAAGGGTCTCTAGAAAAGCTTGAAAAGTACTCTTCTTGTTGGAGCAATGTTGTTCAACTAAAGGATAATGGGGTTAGAACTATTCAGAGAGAAGTGATAACTTTTGTGGAGTTAGTAGCAACATCTAATGGGAGTCTCAATAACTTGGTAAGTCGTTGTCATATCTAAGGTATTAGTTATGAAACAATTGATCTTCATTGCACTTCATTCATCAAAAAAATAATTTCTTAGCTAGTTACTAGTTAGCCCTTGTTATATAAATTGTAAATAATTAAATTTATATCTATCATATGGTTATGTATTAATTGAAGTATGATTTGGATGTTTGACTCATTGTTTAATTTTGGGTAAATATACATTTTGGTACTTGAACTTGGCTTCAATGTTTGAATTGGTATCTAAGGTTTTTTTGGTCCAATTAAGTACCCAAACTTGGCTTTTTGATTCGAGTTAGTACCTGAACTTGAGTTCATAGTTTCAGGTACAAATTTGAACCAAGAAACAAGTTCAAGTACCTAGTCGGACAAAATTAAATTTTAGGTACCAAATTGAACCTTAAAGCCAAGTTCAAGTACTTTACTGGACAAAAAAAATTCCCTTTATAGTACCAATTAGAATCTTAAAGCCAAGTTCAGGTACCAAAATGTTTATTTACTCTTTAATTTCATTGCATATATGTGCTTGTATGTGTTATGCTATGAATGTTCCAGTTTGTTTTACACTTCTAGCAGTAACATATAAAAGATTTATTCTTGATTAGGTTATAAAGGGTCAGTAAAAGTACCATGAAGGCCGTTGTATTAGGAGTCAGATTACATTTTGCTCTCTCTACTAAAAGAATAGACAAATCAGTCCCTGTATGTTAAATAAAAAAACAAACTGGTTATTCTATTAAAAATTCAATCCCTTTCTACTATTAAAAATTAACTCATGTATGTCAGAATGAGGTACACTTGGCACGTCATATATAACTGTATAGTTATTTTATGAGCCAAACCTGTTTTTAACAATAGATATGGATGAAATTTTTAATAGAAAAGACCAATTTACTCTTGGATCTAATATATAAGGACTAATTTGTCTATTTTTTTGAATAAATGGGGCAAAATGCAATCCTACTCTTAGTAAAAGAGCCTCCATAATACTTTTACCTAAAGGGTTGTATTTTTGTGCTTCTGAGTTTGTTTAACTTTTAACTTCCTCACTATATGTTGTGACAGCCTGAATTGTCTGCTTTAATAAAGGCTCTTGAACAATGTGCTTGTAACCCTGAGATTGCCAGTGTTCTCGCAAAAAGTCTGCTTCAGATATTACAGCAATCAGTTGAGAAAACTATTGCTTCTTTTAACTCACTCAATGCAGTTTCCAGGGTTCTTAAAGTTGCTTGCATTTTGGCCCAAGAATCAAAACAGTCAAGCAACATTAGCTTTGTGACTGATAATAATTATTTGGAAGGGTTTCCGTCTAATGGTCTCCAAAGATTTGATTCACGTGAGATATTCATAATTGAAGGCACGGAAACATGCATGGAAATCTTTAAGGAATTTTTCTCAGTAGCAGATGATGCTAAGAGTTTAATTTTACATGATTCTACCTGCATTGACTGTTTGTTTGAATTGTTTTGGGAAGAAGGCTATAAAAATCATGTTCTTAAATACATTCTTGACCTCATGAAGGTATGTTTTTGATGCTGTTGTAAATATTTTTTTTTTGGTTATTATTATCATTATCAAGTACCATAAAGGCCCCTAGGGGTCAAATTACTTTTTTCTTTCTCTATTAAAAAAATGGGAAAATTGATCATTGTACATTAGATCAAAAAGTAAATTGGTCTTGTTAAAAATTCCATCTACTTCTACTGTTAAGTGATGATGTATTACTATCCGGTTGCTTAAATTAGTCCCTCCATGTCAAAAATTTCATCCATTTCTTCTAGTAAAAGTTCCATCCATTTTGCTTGAATCAATTCTTTTATGTCAGCATGAGGTACACATGACATGTCAAGTGTCATTATCTGGTTGTTCCATCAGCCAAATTAGTACTTAATAGTAAAAATGGATGGAATTTTTAACAAAATGGTCAATTTGCTCTTTCATCTTACATACAGTGATGAATTTGCTCATTTTTTAAATAAAAATGGCAAAATGCAATCTAACTCCTAATATAGAGGTCTACATGGTACTTTTATCTTATTAACTCCTTAATAAATAGACTTGTTCCTCTTATTTTCCCATTTGTTTAGGTTGTATCACTATCAGGAGAAGATCGCAACGCAATGTTATATGTATGCTCAAAATATTTAGAGACCTTCAATCTTATAAAGGAAAAGGAGCAAAGATTTGCTGAACTGTCTATTAATCTGTTGAATGGAATGATGGATATACTCCAGACTGATCTAGTGGTATATTCCCTGCGCTCACTTTTGTGATGCTCATCTTTTAATTTTTCATTTTTTCAAATTTCTTTTCACTTTACCATTAGGATTTGTTTGGTAAAGTGTAATGGAAAATTGAAAGGGTAGAAAAATAGAAAAATGAAAAATATAATTTTTTTTTCTATAGGTATACATGGTAGGAAAGATGGAAAATTTGAAAGAAAGTAATTTTCTTTTCATTCATTGCTTGGTAGGGTTAAAAAATAAAAGGAAAAAAATAAAACATTTGAAAAATATATAATTTTGAACTAAGATACATTTCTCTTTCATTTTCTCCCCTCTCATCAGTCTAATTTGGAATAATTGGTTTTTATGCATTAGGATGAAAAATGATAATCTTTCCTATCTTTTTTCCTCTCACTTTTCTTCCCTACCAAACATACTTTAAGATTTAGTTCCTTTTTTGCTTTTTCATTTTTTCCTTCCATCTCTCCACTTTTTCACCCAACCAAGCATACCCTAAAAGTTGTGTGTCCCTTTGGCAACTTGGCAATTGAATTTTTCCTACAAATTTGATGTTTGTATCAGCATTACCAAGCTTTATTTAGAGATGGAGGATGCTTTTTGCATGTTGTCTCTTTATTGAATGGCACTCTTGATGAAGCACATGGAGAGATGTTGGTTTTGGTTGTCTTACAAACTCTTACCGCTTTGCTTGCAAGGAATGATGCCTCAAAGGTAATTTTCATTTCATTTTTTTGTTTTATTTGTTTCCATGTTGATTAGTTTTTTTTGGAATAATTGGATGCTTTAGGTTAAATTCTGTTATTAGTCATTATACTTTGTGAATGTTGCAGATTTAGTCTTTGTACTTTTTGAAGTGATCAATTTTAGTGTATGTACCTTTTGAATTTTGAAATTTTAGTCATAACCTAAATAGTAGTAGTTAAATTTGTTATTTAATTACTAGTTATGTACTATGCATATGTATGTAGATTTAGTTCATATTTTTCAATTGGATCATTCTAAGTTCTTATACTTTTCAAAATTTAAAATTCCAATCTTGACACAAATGACAGTCGTTGATCCATTAACTAGATTAGTAATGAGTAATATATGGAAATAATAAGCGGACATGACATTTCACGTATAATAATATATTTATTGCATCAGATTTTGAAAATAGTAGAACTTAATTTTATAAATTTAATAGTTATAGTTTGGTGAGAAGTGAAATTTTAAAATTTAAAGAGTAAAATGACTAAATTAAAGTACATGAGCTAAATTCATATTTTTTTGCAAAATACAAGGACTAATAGAAAAATTTAACCAATCCTTTATCTATGCTTTTCCTTAAGGGTGCAAAGAAAGTGATATTTCTTGGTAAAGGACTTTTATTTATGCTTATCCATTCACAAGGTCTAGTTTGCTTTACCATATGTAATGATGCATTTGGAATTCTTCTATTATTCTCATTTTATGGTGCATTTTTATATTTATTTATTTTTACAGGAAGCTTTTAGAGCTCTTGTTGGAAAGGGTTATCAGACATTGCAAAGTTTGCTATTAGACTTTTGTCAATGGCATCCAAGTGAAGCACTTTTGAATGCACTTCTTGATATGCTAGTTGATGGAAAATTTGATATAAAAGACAACCCTCATATAAAGGTATGATTTTATTTTTATGTCTCTTTGATACATTGTTAGATTTAAAGGTGTTCATGGGTTGAGCTAGTTTCACATCAAGTTTAAGCATAATATTAATACATTTTATATTTGTTTAAGTCCGACCCAGACCAAAATATGAGCCTTTATTTTTTAAACCCACTCATTATTTTAAAAAAATTAAATTATTTTTAATTTAATATTTAATAAAGATATATTTTTTATTTATTAAATTTTTAGATATAATCATCTTGAACATTTTAATGTTTAAATTGAAGTAGTATTATATATTACTATAATTTTTTATATATTATAAATTAAATAATATAATATAAAACACTATAAATTTTACTAAAAACACCATACCAAGTTTAGGCGTTGAATGTTCTCAAGTTCGGACTCATCTATTTTTTGAATTTAATATTTTTGCCGAATCTTCCTGCTGATCTTTTGGCTTTAGCAGATAACTCGTAGCATTAACAGCTAGTTACATCTCTATTGTCTGACCATGTGAACTAATTTTGTAGTCTTTTTGTCATTTTCCACATGGAGCCACTGTTTTTTCTTCTCACATGTATTTCTTTGGTCCTTCAATTCAGAATGAAGATGTGATCATACTGTATTTGAGTGTCCTACAGAAGGTTAGTAATTCATTTTTCTTGCTTGTTTCTTCTGTATGTGATAGTTACTAAATTTCCTCTTTATAGATGATTCTTACTATATATAAGCTGTAGTTTGTTTAAATTTGATGTCATTACTTGCTATTTTGTGATTGCCCAGAGCAGTGAATCTTTGCGGCATTATGGTCTCGGTGTGTTTCAACAGCTGCTTAGGGATTCCCTTTCCAATCGAGCTTCATGTGTCGTGGCAGGAATGCTTAATTTTCTTCTTGACTGGTTTGTCCAAGAAGGTGATGACAGTGTCATTTTGAAAATTGCACAATTGATTCAGGTTATCGGTGGTTATAGCATATCCGGGAAGGATATTCGCAAGATTTTCGCTCTCCTTCGAAGTGAGAAAGTGGGGACTCAACTGCAATACTGCTCATTATTGTTGACTACTGTTTTATCAATGTTAAATGAGAAAGGACCAACTACCTTCTTTGATCTCAATGGAAATGACTCTGTAAGCCCTTACAATTTCTTCTGATATTCATATTGTTACAAGTCCTTTTGGAACCTTTCGCATTCAATTATTGTGTCACTTGACTAATTTGTAACTGGTATTTACATTCCTATATATATATTTGTAGGGAATCATAATTAAAACACCTGTGCATTGGCCTCTGTACAAGGGTTTTTCTTTTTCATGTTGGCTTAGGGTGGAGGACTTCCCCAAGAATGGAACAATGGGGCTTTTCAATTTCTTCACTGAAAATAGAAGAGGGTTCTTAGCAGCAGTAGCAAAAGATAAGCTTCTATATAAGGTAAAAGATGTGTTATATGTTTGTTTCTAGAAAGGTTCTTCCAAAGCTTAATTCATATTCTCGGTTGAAATATGCCATATGTCCCTCTAGGGCTAACTGTTAACATTGTTAAAATTATTTTTGTTAAATTCAAGTTCATTACTACATCATTTTTTTTAGTTACATGGTTATCAAGTGAGTATTATTATTATTATTTCAAAATGTCACACTAACAAATTTAACAAAAATAATTTGTAAGTGTTAGCAAGTGGACTTGAATTCTGAAATCTAAAAAGTAGAGGAACTAACTTCCAAATTTGTGAAGAGTATATGGACCTATGTCATATTTTAACCTAGAAAAGAAGTTCCCTTCTCCACCCCGAGCACAAATTACTCTAGACAAAAAGGATTGGCTTGTTTTCTCTTCACTTTATGGCTTGTGCATTACTGCCAATTTCATGCAGTTGCTGATGTACTTCTCATGTCCTTCACAGTCTATCAATCTGAAACAATATTCTATTCAGACACATGTTAATCTAATCAAGAGGAAATGGCACTTTCTTTGTATTACTCATACCATTGGAAGAGCATTTTCTGGGGGTAGCCTATTTAGATGTTATCTTGATGGCAATCTTGTATCTTCTGAAAGATGCAGGTAACATGCCACCTTTAATCATTCTCAGTTCGTATTCTTTTTTTTTTTTTATCATTAAAACATTTTTTGAGTGTACATAGTTCGTCAACCCTGGTAAGTTCCCTGACCATCATATTCATGCCTCAGATATGCAAAAGTCAGTGAATTATTGACTAACTGCTCCATTGGTACAAAAATGGTATGGCCTCAAAGTGAAGATAATACACGGAACTCCAACCCGGATTTTTTGCCTTTTTTTGGTCAGATCGGTCCACTTTATTTGTTTGCTGATGTCATTTCCTCTGAGCAAGTTAAGGCTGTACATTCCCTTGGACCGAGCTATATGTATTCCTTCCTGGATAATGAAGCTACTGCATTTGGTGGTAACCCATTGCCTAGTGGAATTCTTGAAGCAAAAGATGGTCTTGCATCAAAAATTGTGTTTGGGCTCAATGCACAGGTTCCTTATCTCTACCTTTTGGGAACATGCATGCATACACACATTTGTCTTAAAGGTAAATCTGCTTTTGTATAGCAGAACCCTAAATATCGACTTCTGTTTTCAGGCAAGTGATGGCAAGAAATTGTTTAATGTTTCACCTGTATTGGAGCATGCATTGGATAAGAATTTATTTGAAGCAACTATAAAGGTTGGTACACAGTTATGTTCCCGGCGCTTGTTCAAAGAGATAATTTACTGTGTTGGAGGTGTTTCTGTGTTTTTCCCTCTTATATCTCAGTCTGATAGATATGAAAATGATGAAATTCAAGTTTTAGAAAGAACACTAGTCCTCCCAGTTGCAAAAGAGCGTCTGACCGCTGAAGTTATTGAGCTTGTTGCTTCTGTCTTAGATGAGAACTTAGCAAATCAACAACAGATGCATCTTCTTTCTGGATTTTCAATACTGGGATTTTTATTGCAATCAGTTCCACCTCAGCAACTCAATATGGAAACTCTCTCTGCATTGAAGAATTTGTTTAATGTTGTATCTTCCTGTGGTATGTATGATGAACCCTATAGTTTTATGATTTTGTAGTTCCTTTCACAACCATTTAAGAATGTATCATACATCTTTTGACGTTTCCAGTTTCCTCTTTAGGATTGGCAGAGCTGCTCATAGAAGAAAT
Source organism: Gossypium arboreum (assembly GCF_025698485.1). NCBI lineage: Eukaryota > Viridiplantae > Streptophyta > Magnoliopsida > Malvales > Malvaceae > Gossypium > Gossypium arboreum. Next base: position 139,613,697 of record NC_069075.1, read on the forward strand.
CATATCTTCTATTTTTCTTAATCCCCTTACCTGGCTGTACACAGTTTACAAGGTGCAACGTGAACTATACATGTTTCTCATTGAACAGTTTGATAATGATCCGAGGCTGCTTAAAAGTTTGTGCCAGTTCCCTCGTGTTATTGACATAATAAGGCAGTGTTATTGGGATAATGTGAAATCTCGGTTTGCAATTGGAGGCCAACCTCTTTTACATCCTATTACTAAACAAATTATTGGAGAAAGACCTACTAGAGAAGAAATAAAAAAAATTCGTCTTCTTTTATTAAGTCTTGGTGAAATGAGCCTCAGGTGAGAGCATCTGGTGTTGCCTGATGTAGAGTAATTTAATCGACACATATAACACATTATTATTTTTACTGGGTACAAAACTGTTGTATGCAGGCAAAGCATTGCACCAGCTGATATAAAAGCTCTTATAGCTTTTTTTGAAACAAGCCATGATATGACGTGCATTGAGGATATTTTAAATATGGTTATACGTGCTGTTTCTCAAAAACCATTACTTATGTCCTTCCTTGAACAAGTAAATCTGATAGGTGGCTGTCGCATTTTTGTCAATCTGCTACAGAGGTATGCCTTAAGGATTAAGAGTTAAATGTGCAAACTTTTGGCATGAGAGACAATGTCCTGTTTGATATGTTTCTGTTTTCCACTATGTAGTGACGCTATTGTGTACTGCAATTTTGTTGAAAAATTTTAACTATTTTTGTCTGTTCCAACTGCTGATTAGAAGAGTATGCTGTTGCAGAAAATGTTCAAGTTTCTGGGCAAGTGCTTGATTAAGTATTTTGTATTCTGATAGCTAAGCTTATAGTTTCATTAATTAATGTGTTTCCTTCTACTGAATGGCTGGAATTGCTTTGATGTGAAACAATAAACATGGTCTGTTTTAAATCAATGGCTAAGAGCTAAAGCCTTATAGTGACCCTCCAATTTTGTTTCATATAGGGAATATGAACCTATCAGGTTGCTCAGCTTGCAATTTATAGGAAGACTTTTGGTTGGTTTCCCATCGGAGAAAAAGGCGACAAGGTTTTTCAATCTTGCAGTTGGAAGAACAAAACCTCTTTCAGAAAACAACAAGAAAGTCAGCTCAAGGTTGCAACCACTCTTCTCAGTTATATCTGACAGGTTGTTTAAATTCCCACAGACGGATAATTTGTGTGCAACCTTGTTTGATGTTCTTCTAGGTGGTGCTAGCCCCAAACAGGTGATAGACCAATCATGGAAATTTCTCCTCATTTTTCTATTAGTTTAGTATGTTCTAGATATTCCTTGAAATTGTTTGTTTACAGGTGTTACAGAAAAATAGTACAACGGACAAGCAGAGAAGCAGAGGCAAAAATTCTCATTTTTTCCTTCCTCAGATGTTGGTTCTGATTTTCAGATTCCTATCTGGTTGCAAAGATGCTTCTGCAAGAATGAAAATAATTAGTGATCTACTTGAACTTCTTGATTCAAATACTTTGAATATAGAGGCATTAATGGTACTGCATACAATTAATTATTCATATTTTTCTGTTCAGTGTCTTCTTTTAAAAGTGTTTCTAATTATTCAAATTTCGTGATAGGAATATGGTTGGAATGCTTGGTTAACAGCTTCTGTGACACTTGACATTGTAAAACCCTATAGGCCTGATTCAAGATATTGTGGTGACTATGAGGCAAATGAGAAAAATCTTGTGATGAAGGTTTTCTCTGTTGTGCTTTGTCATTACATACAATTTGTAAAAAGTGGCTGGCAAAGATTAGAGGAAACTATAAATTTTCTTCTTGTTCATTGTGAGCAAGTATGTCAAATTTTCTTGCCATGCTACAAAGTGTATTTATTTTAATCTACTTAATAATTTTTTTTAGCCATTGATGGATAATTTACTTTGATTTCTGTCATTGTCAGGGTGGCATATCATGCCAAGACTTGCTTTATGACATATATGACAACTTGATTCAAAGGCTGGTAGATTTATCTTCTGAGGAGAATATTTTTAGTTCACAGCCTTGTCGTGACAACACATTATACTTTCTGCGACTGGTTGATGAGATGCTTATATCTGAAGCTGGAATTAAACTTCTGGTATCATTTTACTCAAGAATTTGACTGCATTACATCTATTCTTATATAAATATTTTAGGCTAGAGAAGTTTGCTAGTCCACTTAAGTATGACGTTTATTTGCTATCTTTATTTCTTACAGTTTCCAGCTATTAGTTCGGACTCTTTTCTGGATTCTTTAATGGTAGAAGGCCAGAAAGATTATACCACTCTGTTGCATGAGGTCTTGCGAGGAGAATTTGATGACAAAGTGTCTGGGTACTGCTAGCTTGGTTTCATTCTTTGCCCCTGGAACTGATATATTTTATATCATTTGTTTGTGCTTTAGCTGAGATGATCTAGGGTGCCATCACTTGGCATTTTGTTCTTTTGCACAAATGGCATCTACAATATCTCAAACAGAATAAGGAATATCAAGTTGGTCTCATTTTCATTAAAGTTGAATATTCATATTTCATGCTAAGATGTAGAATTCATGATTTCACATGTATCGATTATTGGCAAAGCAGTTGCTGCTTATCTTTAAGTTGCACTATCAAAACTGTGTTTGAATTATTTGTTGCTGTGAGCCTGAGAATTGAATACATCATCATGTGGGTATATAAGATGTCAAGTGATAAATAACTTTGTATTTTGTGTGAATCTTTTTCATTGTCAGAAACGCATTGGCTTCTGAGGAATCAATAACAAGTGAAGATGACATAACTAATGATAAGTGGTGGAACTTATTTGACAATTTATGGATTGTTATTAGTGAGATGAATGGGAAGGGTCCAAGCAAGATGCTGCCTAGAATTACAGTATCAGTTGGTCCATCTTTTGGCCAAAGAGCACGTGACTTGGTAGAATCTCTTAATATCCCTGCCACAGAAATGGCTGCTGTTGTTATATCCGGGGGCTTTGGCAATGCATTGAGTGGAAAACAAAACAAAGTTGCTGATAAAGCCATGGCTTTGAGGGGGGAAAGGTGTCCAAGAATTGTATTTCGACTACTAATCATATATCTCTGCAGAGCTTCCCTAGAAAGAGCATCACGCTGTGTCCAGCAGTTCATCTCACTTCTGCCTTCCTTTTTGGGCACTGATGATGAGCAAAGCAAGAGTAGACTGCAACTCTTCATCTGGTATTAGTGTTTACCATATGCCCCAAGTCTCCAAATTTTTTGTTATACAACTGGTTATATTAGTTTTGAGGAAGGATATAGATTAGTAATTTTTTCTTGCCTTATAACATTGTGCTCAGGTCTTTGCTTCTTGTACGATCCCGGTATGGAAAGTTGGATGATGGTGCTCGTTTTCATGTTATAGCACATGTGATTCGAGAAACTGTAAATTCTGGGAAGTCAATGCTTGCTACTAGCATGATTGGTAGGGATGACTTATTCAATACAAGCAGCCTCTCAAGAGAAACGGGCTCCTTGCACAATCTAATTCAGAAGGATCGAGTGCTTTCTGCGGTTTGTTCTAAATTTCAAATTTGTCATCTCCTGGGCTTAGGAACTTCCATGAATGTTTTGCTGGTTATCCACCATTCAGTTCTCTACTTTCTCATTTCAGGTTACTGATGAGTCCAAGTATGTGAAGATGTTGGAATCTGACCGCAGCAGACACTTGCAGGAGCTTCGTGCTAAAATGGATGAAAATTCCTCTTCAGAAATTAATACCCAGAAGACATTTGAAGACGAGATACAAAGTAGCTTATGCAGTATTCTTGCTTCAGATGAGAGCAGAAGGGCTGCATTCCTGCTTGCCCATGAGGAGGAGCAGCAAAATGTTGCTGTATGCTAATAGTTTTTCTATTGTAGAACTTGCCTTTCTTTTGGTCCTTAACTTCTTTAATTGTCTCTGTCTTTGTTTCTTTTGCTGTTCTTCCATGAATTAATTATATTGGATTTTGTGCTCATATGTTTGCAAATAATATTTTTTTTCGGACAGGAAAAATGGATGCACATGTTTCGTACTTTGATCGATGAAAGGGGCCCGTGGTCTGCTAATCCATTTCCTAATGGTGCTGTGATACATTGGAAACTTGATAAGACCGAAGATACATGGCGGCGTAGACCAAAGTTAAGGCAGAATTATCATTTTGATGAAAAGTTGTGTCATCCTCCTTCCACTTTTCCTTGTAATGAAGCTACTCTGCCAAGTAGCGAGAGCAAGCCGAGTTTTGTGGGGCACATTCCTGAGCAAATGAAGAAGTTTCTGCTCAAAGGAGTACACAGGATAACTGATGACGGCAGCTCAGAACCTGCTGAGAGTGGTGCTGAACCTGATGATCCTTCTGACATTCACAATGCAGAAATTATTAAAAGCAGTAGTGATCAGATTGACATTGTGCCAGATAGAAAAGAGCTTTCATCACCTTCTCAAGAAACAGAAACTAGTGAGGTATATCTTATCTTTATCATGGGAACAAGCAAGCTATGTTTCTTCTCATTAAAACATCTGAAGTTACTTCATTGGTAATTTGTCGTTTGATGTTGCAGGTTCTTATGTCAGTTCCATGTGTGCTTGTAGCCCCAAAAAGAAAACTGGCAGGTCGATTGGCAGTCATGAAAGATGTTTTGCATTTCTTTGGTGAATTTTTGGTTGAAGGTACTGTGGGGTCTTCAGTTTTCAAGAGCTTGAATGAATCAAGCCTTTCCGAGTCCGCAAAGGCTGATCACAAGCCAAAGTCTTTTAATTGGTCCATCCATCTTGGTATGTTTTCTGATAAGGGGACTTCTCCTGACAATATGGAGGCAGAAGATTTGCACAAGAAGGAATTACGAACTGTTAAGCGTCATCGGAGATGGAATATTGGCAAGGTAGGGAACCATTAATTTTTCTTTAGCTGTATTGTTTGTATGCTTACTCCATTTTGATATCTTCTTGTTTGCTTTGCTGGCCATAGATAAAAGCTGTTCATTGGACTCGGTATTTGCTTAGATACAATGCAGTTGAAATTTTCTTTAGTGATTCTATTGCTCCCATATTTATAAACTTTGCTTCACAAAAGAATGCAAAAGAGATTGGAACCCTGATAGTTTCTACCAGAAATGAGCTGTTGTTTCCCAGAGGAAGTAGTAGGGACAAGAGTGGCATTATTTCATTTGTTGATAGACGTGTGGCAGTGGAAATGGCAGAAACTGCTAGAGAGAGATGGAAGAGAAGGGATATAACGAACTTTGACTATTTGATGATTCTCAACACACTTTCAGGAAGATCTTATAATGATTTGAGTCAGTATCCTGTCTTTCCTTGGGTTTTGGCTGATTACTCATCTGAGGTTCTTGATTTTAACAAGTCAGCAACTTTTCGGGATCTCTCCAAGCCTGTTGGAGCACTGGACTCAAAACGGTTTGAGGTCACTTCTCTTTGGCTCATTCCTCTATATCACCTTTCTCTTCTCATTCCAATATCTCAACATGTTGCTTCATGATTCAGGTGTTTGAAGACAGATATCAAAACTTCTGTGATCCCGATATACCCAAGTAACCTCCAATCATAGTTTGAGGACATTTTTCATTTCTTTCTATAGATTTTGCTTCAGGTAATTTGTCTAATGTGTTGCTCTGCATCTACTTCCTAATGCAGTTTCTATTATGGGTCTCATTACTCAAGCATGGGGATTGTGCTTTATTACCTCCTTCGAATGGAACCTTTCTCATATCTTCACCGTAATTTTCAGGTTATCTTTTTTCAATCATGCGAAGCCTGTTATTTAAAGCAGCACCTTGTCTAATCTAATAGTAATAATATAAAAGGGTAACAAGAGTATGCGGTGATCTGCTGTTTCTTTGTTGCAGTGATGTTCTGAGTACTCACTAAAACAGTTTTAAAAGCACCTATTTTGGTTTGATCTTTGCAAAATGCGCCTTTTTTTTTTTACTGATAGCAAGCAGAAAAGTACTCCCTCCATATGGAGGAAAGTTAAGTACATCTGAAATTATTACTTGAAAAGTTTCCATTGCTAATGGAACTTCATACTTAGGTTTTTCAATATATATATAACAATTGCATTTATGAATAAAGGTTATGAAATGGTTATTAGCATTTAGTTTGTAAAGGGCAAGTAAATGCTGGAGTTTTGTGTGAACCCAGTAATTAATTCTTTCACCTATATTCTAACGACAAAAAATGTAGGGAGTAAAAGTGATTGCAGTAGTCATACAAAGTCTAATGATTATGTATTTTTCATAGGTATGATTGCTTTAAATATGGATCAAATACTGACATATGAAGAATATTCATTTTCATTTATTATGTCTTGTATGCAATTTGGTTTTCTAACCTTTTCTTGTTTATCAGTTAACTGGCGTGTCAATTCATAGCATGCAAGCCTCACTAATTCATCAATTTTTCATCAGGGTGGTAAATTTGACCATGCAGATCGTCTTTTTCAATGCATCGAAGGAACATATAAGAATTGCCTTTCTAATACAAGTGACGTGAAGGAGTTGATTCCCGAGTTCTTTTACATGCCTGAGTTTCTGATCAATTCAAACTCTTATCATCTTGGGGTGAAACAAGATGGTGAACTCATAAGTGATGTTTCTCTTCCTCCCTGGGCTAAGGTATGTGAATTCCCCTCGAAAATGTCACGTTTCAGACATTGTCAACGGTCTGTTTGATTTCTCAAAAGGTTGTTTCTGATTCAAGGACATTTCAGAGTTTATGGTTGTCCTATTGTTTATATGATGATGGGATCCTCCTCCAGGAACTAATTGTTCAATCTGAGGATTATCTGGTAGTCAGAAATATTGTATTGTGTTATGTTGTTGGAACCTTCCTTATGAAACTACTTGGTCAATCTGCGAATCATCTTGTAGCCAGAAATGTTGTTGGATTTGTATAGGAGGAATAAAGTTAAAACATGCCATAAGTCCCTATACTCTTCATAAATTTGAAGTTTAGTCCCTGTATTTTTATTTCTAGGAATTTAGTCCCTCTACTTTTCAAATTTCAAAATTCAGGTCTAAATGTTAACACTGTTAAAATTTTTTTGTTAAATCCAAGTTCATTACGTCATATTTTTAGTTACATTTTTACCAAGTGAGTTTTTTTTTTTTCAAATTGTCACATCAACAAATTTAACAAAATAATTTTAGCAATGTTAACAATTGAACCTAAATTTTGAAATCTGAAAAGTAAATGGACTAAATTCCTTAAAATAATAGTATAGAAACTAGATTTCAAATTTGTTAAGAGTACAGAGACCTATGGCATATTTTAACCGAGGAATAAATATGATGGTTGTGCTACAAGGTATATAATGTATCTAAATTGTGGCAAGGTGATAGAGACTTCTATAACTAATTCCTAACAGTTTCTGTTTATAATATATTTACATGCTTTGTATGATAGTTCTTATCATATCAAATTTGTTTTATCCTCAATCTGATTCTCTCCAAGTACATAATTGTATTGTTTAAGACTTGCTTTCTCTGCAAATTAAGCTCCCCTTGAGTCCTTCACTTGTTGAGCTAAAGAATCCTTGTTAATTTGAGGTAAATTTATCCTGATGAAAAACTGATCTTCGCTTTGTTGTAGGGTTCACCTGAATTGTTCGTAAGTAAAAATAGAGAAGCCCTAGAAAGTGAGTATGTTAGCTCAAATCTCCACCACTGGATTGATTTGATATTTGGTTACAAGCAGCGTGGTAAACCAGCAGTAGAGGTATCCTGTGAACAACTATATCTCAATTTTCTTCTTATATCTTTTGTATCCAAACTGATCTCAGTTAAAATTAATGGATTTTGCAGGCTGCAAATATCTTCTATTATTTAACTTATGAAGGTGCTGTAGATCTGGACACCATGGATGATGATCTCCAGAGATCAGCAATTGAAGATCAGATTGCAAATTTTGGTCAGACGCCTATCCAGATTTTCTGTAAAAGACACCCTAGAAGAGGGCCTCCAATTCCAATTGCTCATCCTCTATCTTTTGCACCTGCTTCTATTAGTTTGACATCTATTCTTTCTTGTATGAATAATCCACCATCAGCTGTTTTGTACGTTGGATTACTGGACTCGAACATTGTCATTGTGAACCAGGGGCTTACTTTATCTGTTAAGATGTGGTTGACAACCCAACTCCAATTCGGTGGAAATTTCACCTTCTCAGGTTCTCAGGTTAGATCTTTACCATATTGTTTCTTTTTTTAAGTTGAATCTTTAGGATGTCTTGAACTTACCTTAGATATATTTTTGTTCGAATTTCTCAGGATCCTTTCTTTGGAGTTGGTTCAGATATTCTTTCTCCTCGGAAAATTGGGAGTCCTTTAGCAGAAAATGTTGAACTTGGTGCACAATGCTTTGCAACAATGCAAACACCATCCGAGAACTTTTTAATTTCATGTGGTAATTGGGAAAACAGCTTCCAGGTCATATCTTTGAGTGATGGAAGAATGGTTCAAAGCATTCGACAGCACAAAGATGTTGTCAGCTGCGTTGCAGGTAATTTTTCTTTTAAGGAACATTCTGAATTTGCCAAAAAAGGAAATGTGAAGCTTGTTTTTAGTTTTATACAAATCTCAGCTAGTATCCCCAGTCATCTGGAACCTTTTTCTGAAGTTTCATTTTACATGAATAACTTATGTTAAAGTTCTTTGAAAATATGACCTCAACTTCCTAATGGTAGTTATAATCTGCTCAAACTTGCCAGTTTCTTCTTTCACTGTCAATCTTTCTTCATAGAAGTGGTTCATGTTAGCAATATGAGAAATGAATAAATTCAAGTACTGATGGTAAGAAGTGTTGTACTTCAAAGTAGGAAAGGAAGAGAATATACTTGGATATGAATTGTATCTTGTCTTGAGTCTGATTAAAGATGATCTGTGTTGATGATGGATTGGTGCAAGGCAGAGATTGTAGCAGAGATGTACAGTTCACCCTGTTTAATACAGGGCGGAGAGCCATCGGATTGGGTGGCTGGAGATGATAGGTGAAGGAGGGTGAGAGAGTGGGAGTCGAAAGGGATCTCTCTTCTGTCTATGCGTTCTGGGCCTTATATACCATTAGCTACTTGTCCCGAGGTGTTATGTGTCCTACCATTATTGGTGGGTTAGAGTCAAATGGCCAAGTGGTATGATGGCATAAGTCTAGGTAGGGTGGCACTATAATGTGCTTTGTGTCACTTCGGACAGGATGTAGTGATAGAAGTCTGGCATGGCAGATAATGAGTGGGGCCCGCTCGGCTGTTGACTCGTAGGGTTCCTCCGAGGGGTTTGTTCTTACCATTCTTGAGCCTATTGCTCAGTTCGAGTGGTTGGGATGTGGCAATCTATATTTAGTAAATGTTTTGTGTTGGAATTCCTTAAATTAAGCAGATTTTCTACCTTAGTTCTAGGAATTTCCTTGTACTATTAGCCATAATCAAATTACTAATTTTTAGGGATAGGCTAATTTCTAGAGATTATTTCCTTTTTATTTTTCCTGCTATTCTTTAAAAGGCTGTAGTCAGATTAGAAGAAATAAGAATAATTCTTCTTCCTAAATTTGTACATGGTATCAAGAGCATCAGGAATTCAGTAGATCCTGCTCTTTCTTCTCTTTTCTTATTCTGTTTTCTCTGTTAGAAACCCTACTCCCATGGGTGACACCGAAAATTCCTATGAGACTCTTCATAAACTTCGGCTAACCAAAACTTAACTTGAGGCTCTTCATAAACTACTCGGGACTCCTACAGCCAGTGGGTCACTAGCTATTCAAGGTTGTGTGGTTCAGGAACAAGAATCGGGGAAGATGATTGGCACTGCTAAAGTTGATGATGGCTTATATGTTTGGAACAAAAACAGTTCACAAAAAGGGATGGCCTTATCTACATCAAAAGAAGATTCTATCATGCTATGGCACCATAGACTAGGACACCCAAATTTCATATACTTGAAGAAATTGTTTCCTCTACTATTTCTAAATAAGAAAATAAGTTCATTGAACTGTGAAGTTTGCCAACTGTCTAAACACACTCGTCTCCCTTATCCTTTGAAACCTTATGTTCAATCTCAACCTTTCTCTTTAATCCACAGTGATCTATGGGGAGCCAGTCGAGTAAAAAACATCACAGGGGCTAGGTGGTTCATAACTTTCATTAATGACCACACTAGAGTTTGTTGGATCTATCTCCTTAAAGAAAAATCCGAAGTCTCTAGAGTCTTCAAAAATTTTCATTCAATGATTCAAATCCAGTTCAATTCAAATATTCACACCCTTAGAACTGATAATGGGAGAGAGTACTTTAATTCTATCCTAAGTCCTTATCTTTCGAGCAAGGAATCATACATCAAAGTTCTTGTCCCGACACCCTCAACAAAACGGGGTTTCCGAGAGGAAAAATAGACACCTTGTAGCCGTGGCTCGTGCTCTTATGTTTACTATGGGTGTACCAAAGTATTTATGGGGAGAAGCTGTCCTTACTACTTGTTATCTTATAAACCGACTCCCATCTAAGGTATTAAACTTTCAAACACCTTTACATACTCTTCAAAAAATTTTTCCCTTGTTTCGTGTTCCTAATCTCCCAACCAAAACATTTGGTTGCAAAGCATTTGTCCACAACCATCAACCTAACCGATCTAAACTTGATCCTAGAGCCCACACTTGTGTCTTTATTGGTTACTCACCTACACAAAAAGGGTACAAGTGCTACTCTCCAACGTTACACCGGATGTTTGTGTCCCTTGATGTTACTTTCTTCGAAAATGAGCCATATTTTTCAGCCTCTCATCTTCAGGGGGAGATACTTAGTGAAGATGAGACCTTGAGCAATCTTCTCATTATACCTCAAGGCTCTATCAGCCCTACCACCACTACAGAACCTGCTGAAAATCCTACAATGCCTTTGTTTCTAATGTTGACTCTATAGAAACTCCAAAAAACATAGAAAAGGCTCTTAAGTCAACCAAATGGAGGCAAGCTGTGTTGGAAGAAATAAAGGCTCTTGAAGACAATGGAACTTGGGAAATATCTAAACTACTTACTGGGAAGAAGACCGTGGGTTGTAAGTGGATTTTCACCACAAAATTTAAACCAGATGGGAGCATTGATCGATACAAGGCTAGACTTGTGGCCAGGGGTTTCATTCAAACATATGGGTTGGACTATGAGGAAACCTTTACACCGGTGGCCAAATTGAATACTATTTGAGTGCTTCTCTCAATTGCTGTCAACTTAGAATGGCCTGTGATCCAATTGGATGTAAAGAACGCTTTTCTCAATGGAGAATTAAACGAAGAAGTCTACATGGATTTTCCGCCTGGATTCGAAGGAAGCAAGGGCCAAGTATGCAAGTTGAAGAAGTCCTTGTATGGACTAAAGCAATCCCCTAGGGCTTGGTTTAATCGTTTTGCCAAAGCCATGACTAGTAGACATTATACTCAAGGTCAAGCTGATCACACCTTATTCTACAAACACTCGGGATAATGGGAAGTGCTGTATTCTCATTGTCTATGTAGATGACATAATATTAACAGGGGATGATTCTATTGAAATTGAAAGACCAAAAGAGTTCTTAAGTCTTGAGTTTCAACTTAAAGACTTGGGGAATCTTCGATATTTTCTAGGAATGGAGATAGCAAGGTCAAAGGCAGGTATTTCAATCTCTCAAAGAAAGTATGTTCTTGATCTACTTTCTGAAGTTGGACTGTTGGGTTGCAAACCAGCCGAGACTCCTATGGAACCCAACCTTAAATTAGGAACTGATAAGGATGGAGAAGAGGTAGACAGGAGGAGATATCAACGGTTAGTGGGAAAACTTATCTATCTTTCTCACACTTGTCCAGACATAGCTTTTGGAGTAAGTGTTATAAGTCAATTTATACATGCTCTTAGGGAGAAACATTTGGAAGCTGCCTACAAGATATTGAGATACTTAAAAGGGACTCCTGGTAAGGGGTTGCATTTCAAGAAAGATGTAAATCGAAGCATAGAAGTCTACACTGATGCAGACTGGGCAGGGGCAGTTAATGACAGGCGCTCCACAAGCGGTTACTGCAGCTATGTTTGGGGTAATCTCGTGACATGGAGGAATAAAAAGCAATCTGTTGTGGCACGCAGCAGTGCTGAATCTGAATATCGAGCTTTGTCCCACGGTATAGTGAAGGAATGTGGTTACAACGGCTAATGGGAGAACTAAAATTATCCTATACAAAACCTATAACATTATACTGTGACAACCAGGCAGCAGTTAGCATAGCTCATAACCCTGTACACCATGACCGTACCAAGCATGTGGAAATTGATCGCCACTTTATTACGGAGAAAATTAACAAAGGGGAAGTTTGTGTTTCATATCTACCTACAAGACAACAAGTAGCAAACGTATTAACCAAAAGCTTGAGCAGAAAAATGTTCGAAGAAATTATGGGCAAGCTGGGTTTGATTAACATCTACACTCCAGCTTGAGGGGGAGTGTTGGAATTCCTTAAATTAAGCAGATTTTCTACCTTAGTTCTAGGAATTTCCTTGTACTATTAGCCATAATCAAATTATTAATTTTTAGGGATTGGCTAATTTCTAGAGATTATTTCCTTTTTATTTTTACTGCTATTCTTTAAACGGCTGTAGTCAGATTAGAAGAAATAAGAATAATTCTTCTTCCTAAATTTGTACATTTTGTAACTTTTGTTAGAAATTGTCTGTTTGTGTTATAAGTGGTGCTTCTTGTAGTCTTTCTTGTCTTAATGAAAATTGATAATCTGCTGCAGTTACAGCTGATGGAAGCATTCTTGCTACTGGAAGTTATGACACTACGGTGATGGTGCGGGAGGTTCTTCGTGTCAGATCCCCAGAAAAGAGAGTTCCTCGTAAGGACTGTATCATTGCTGAAACTCCCTTTCATATTCTTTGTGGTCATGATGATATAATTACATGCTTGTATGTCAGTGTGGAGCTTGACATAGTTATTAGTGGGTCAAAAGACGGAACTTGTGTTTTCCATACCCTGAGAGATGGAAGATATGTAAGATCTTTAAATCACCCATCTGGCAGTGCATTGTCAAAACTTGCAGCTTCTCAGCATGGACGGATCGTACTTTATGCCGATGGTGATCTCAGTTTAAACCTCTATTCTATTAATGGAAAACACCTTGCCTCTTCTGAATCCAACGGGCGCCTTAACTGTGTTGAACTCAGTGGATGTGGTGAGTTTTTGGTTTGTGCTGGTGACCAAGGACAGGTTGTGGTTCGCTCTATGAACGCACTCGAGGTTGTGAAAAGATATAATGGAGTTGGAAAGGTAATAACATCCCTAACCGTGACTCCAGAAGAATGCTTCTTGGCTGGGACAAAAGATGGAAACCTTCTTGTATATTCTATAGAAAATCCTCAACGCAAAGCAATTGTTCTTCGGAATCCAAGAACCAGAGTTACGATACCAAGCTAAGCTATGATTCAGGATGGCAATGGCTGACAATTAGGCTCTGCTTGGTGAAAATGATCTCAGGTATTATGCTCACTGGTGTTTATTTTTAATCATTTCATTCATTTAACTTAATTAAGTTAATTCAGTTCATAACTTCTATTTCCACTGCATGCATTTAGTTAAGCTGATCTCCAGCATGTAAAATAAAAGCCTGCTTAATGTGGTTGTTGTGGCCTATGTTGATCAAGTATGTTGCATAGCTGTTTGAAAGGTCTCTACTGCCATTTTCTTTGGCATATAAAATATCATGTTGGTTTAACTCGGTTTTATACATATAATATGTCAAAGGTTAAAATATGTCATAGGTCCCTGTACAATTAACAAATTTGGAATTTAGTCTCTCTCTCTACTTTTCAGATTTCAAAATTCAGGTCTAATTGTTAACATTGTTAAAATTATTTTGATAAATTCAAGTTGTTAACACTGTTAGAATTTAACAAAATAATTTTACCAGTGTTAACTATTAGACCTGAATTTTAAAATTTAAGAAGTAGAGGGACAACTAAATTCCTAAAAATAAAAGTATAGGGACTAAATTTTAAATTTATGAAGAATACAGGGACTTATGACATATTTTAACCTATTTTAACTTATGACATATTTTAACCATATCATTCCATGCATTCAAGACCCAGTTTTTTGAAAATATTTCAAGGATGTAGGATTTTTTCAAAAGAGTTAGTTGTGCTTAGCAAACATTTAGGAAATAGAAGAAGGGATTTGCTCAACTTTATTTCAACAAATATCTTGCATTTTGTATTCCGTTTTCATCATTTTCTTTTTTCACTTTTTGACAGGAAATGCTATGAAAACTATAGGCTCATAGTTTCAACCATATATTTTATAGTGCATGAAGATGAATACTTCTGATGATTCTTTCTTCATGATCCATCCAACATACATACAGCCTTCTTATAACCATTTTTGTAACACTACAGAGATAGGCAGGTAGGTTTACTTTTAGTTTATAACATGATGAGCTGAGACAGAAATTGGGATATTTAATACATAATGTAAAATAATTTTTGGTTACTACTAGCGTAGGTTTTCAATTCATTTGTATTATCAATACCAGCATCTTTCTCAGCTCATTGTTTTTGTTTTCTCAAAAACAACAAAATGTCAAGAACTATCAACCCCCTAGCATTGTATAGATGGGCTTACCATGCCCGATTCTAAATTGAATGAAAAAAAAAATACCCTACTCTTTTCAACCATCACCATTGGCAAGATATTCAAGTGCTCTGATTGTGGTGGTAAGTTGATTCACATTGGCTGATCTTCACTACTGGTAATTGAGCAAGTAAATACCAGTTCTTTTAAGGAAAACATTGATTTTACGCTTTCCCCATCAGGTTTACTTGGAGTCTATTAAGTAAGGTTAGTTTACCATTGATGTTGAAAATTGTTACAAAAAGTGTTTTCGAAAATTTGATAGTGTTTACCATTATTTTTGGGAATATAAAATGTCTATTTTTTACATGATATAAAGTAGAAGGTAATGAGAAAATAATTTCATTGAAAAACACTTTTTTAAAATTAAAAGCTAAAAATTTTGAAACCAATTTAAATCAAGATTTAGTTTAAAAAGCTACATGTTTACTATTTTCCTTATTTAAAATCACGGGTTGGATTGAAAAATATTTTTCAACCTCAATGGTAAACAAAGCCAAAGTCTATTTTTTGTAATCTCTCCTTACTAGGGATGGCAATGGATAAAATAGGTCCATTTTTACTTGTCCCAAGCTCGACTTGACTTTTAACCCCTCTAAATTTAATTTATTTGAAATTTTTAACATTTGAATTCAACTCCAGAAAAAAAAAAGATGATGTGACTTCAATTCATTTAGAAGTAAAACATTACATGATTTTTATATTATACTAATTTTTACAAGATTAAATAAAATACAAATTATAAAAAAGTTTTAGAAAATTAATTAAAAGTTATAGGAAAAAATATTTTATAGTGTTATAATAAAAGTTTTTAAAATCTATTTAGTAGCAGTGGATTAAATTAAAAATCGACCAATATATTAGTTCACATTGCATATAGATATGGATCAATTGAATGTGATTAAAATTTTATAGAATTGAAATTTATAATTTTTTATAAAAAGTTTAATAATTTATTTAATTTAAATCGGTTGAAATATAATTAATTTCACCATATTCGATTGCAAAATGATTGCTTTTCAGCAGCCAATCTTCTGAAAATTAGAATGCTGTGAGTTTCAGAATTTACAAAGTCTTAAGAAGGCAATCAAGACGGAAATCCCCTCTTTTTTTTTTAGATTTTATTAATTTGGTACATATTCTCATATTTATTCAAATATAAAAAGCTAGCAGTTGCTGTCACCTGCCCATTTCCTATAATCCACAAGTTGACTAACAAATTTATCCACATACCCATCGTTCTTCCCAAAATCCCCAAAATACCCCTTCATGGCTTTCGCTGTTTCTCTCAACACCTTCCCCGATTCCTCCACCACCGCCAACCTAACCGACTCAGCCACCGCCTCGCTTGTAAACCACCCATCCAACTCGTTTCTCGGTATCTCTAACCCCACTTTTTTTTCATTCAACAGCCTTGCATTCAATCCTTGGTCATTCAACATTGGAAGCATTACCAAAACTCGCCCTAAACCTAATGCCTCTATAACTGAGTTCCAACCACAGTGAGTCAAGAATCCCCCTATTGAGTCTTGACTCAGTATCTTCACTTGTGGAGCCCATCCCATGTAAAGAAACCCACGTCCTTTGACTCGCTCCTTAAACCCATCAGGTAACATCTCGAACTCTGACTCACCTGTCCCCGGTGAGTTCTTCAATACCCAAATGAAGGGTAAACCTGATTTCTCTAACCCAATAGCCAACTCACCGAGTTCTTCTTTACTTAAATGAACTTCAGTCCCCATCGCTACGTAAACCACTGAGTTGACTCTCTGTTTGTTTAACCACGTTTTAACAGCAGCCCATTTTTCATCATCTTGGATTTCATCGGATTCTTCCAGTATCGGCGGTAAAAACCCGACCGGTATCACCGGTTTTTCATATAACCCGCCTAGAAGATTGAACCAGTCCGGTTCAAACTCGGTAGAACTTCTAACGATAACAACATCACTCTGTTGAATCGTAATACCGAACCGGACAGTGTCGGGCGGTCCAAAGTTATCCTCGTCCGTTCGTTCAATATATTTAGTGATTTCATGCAAACGATAAGCTAAGTTAGATTCAAAAGGAACCCAGTTGGGGATTGTCGTGAAATCCTCAGCCGTTGATCTTGCATCATCACCGTCATCACCACTGCCGATCAACGTCGACGGTGAACCCATGAAAGATAAGCAAGCAGCTGTAAAAACAGCGAAGAAAGCCCGTGAGATACCTAGCTGAGATGCAACCGAGGGAAGCCAATGAGAAGCGTAGTCGTAAATGATCCAATCAGGTTTCGAGGATTGAAGGAAGGAAGCTAGTTGTGGTTGTAGCAGATCAAGGGCGTGTTTAAGTGGTTGTTGCTGGTTATGAGTAATGTCCATGGAAGACTCTGCGAGGGATGGTAAGTTGGGAACCGTAGGCAAAGAGAAAGAGATTAGGGAAATCTGAGAAGATAGATTTGGTGGGATTTTGGGAAGTTTAGAGAGGTTTCTTGGGGTTGAAATGAAAGAGATTTTATGACCCTTTAGAGCTAAAAGCTTGGAGAGACGAAAGAATGGGATGAAATGGCCCATTGCAAGCCATGGGAACAGCACTATGTGCAGAGATTTGCTCTTCTCCATTGAATTGAGCACTGGATATAAAACTTGAACTAGCACTAGTTACTTACACCAAATTAATGATTTGAAAGGAAAAACATAATGTTATAGATTTGAGATAATTTTTGATGATGAAGAAGGGCTATATGGATAGAGGCTAAGAATAAGTCAACAAGGCAAAGGTGGGTTGTTTTTAACTTCAAACCTTTTGAAATCTTTCTTGGCATGAAATGGAATGTAGGGTTTTCATGATATTATAATCATTTTTTTTACTAATAATATAATGCCAACTGCAAGTGAAAGGGCAGCCATGCTATAAGATGTCAAGTTGGAATTTGCTACCTCTTATAATTTAAAATTGAAGTTAATAATTTGTTATAAAAATGCACATGCAGGGGACTTTCTTGCAAATAAAAAATCTGCTGCTGTAAATTCCATACAGAATATATATAAGGGACTTCCTTGCAAATAAAGGGCTTGAAAAGACCAATCCATGCACTCTCGCTAGCTGGTTTCCCTAACCATTTCACTAAAAACCTCCTATATTTGTTACCCCTTCTAGACCTCACTTCTTTCACATCCAACACATCTTATGCACTTGGTTTGAAATTTCAGCAGCATTTCCTTCAAAACCCTCCAAAGAGTATAAGTTAGACACATTACAAACTGGGCGGATGTGCAAATCTGGTGGCATCTCAATCACATTAGCATTAGAACTATTTTCTTCAACACCTTACATGGCCCAAACTTCTTTGATTTCAACTTTTGATAATTTAGAAACCTTGTCGCCTCAAATGTACTGGAATTAAGTCTCCCTCTTCAACTCCTTAATCCGACGATGTGGATTAGCTTCATTAGCATAACCCTCATTGCTTGCTTTTAAGGCAGCCATCACCTCTTGATGAACTTGTCTTATATGATCAGCAAAAGCTTCTCCTTCATTACTCACTCTAGTTCCTAGTGGCGAAGGAACTAAATCAAGAACACGTTGAGGTTTGACTCCATAGGCAGAAGGTGTCTTTTGAGTTGTTCTATTCACAAATTTGTTGAGGAATAACCAAATCCCAGCTCTTCAAATGATTCCCAACAAGACACCTAAGCAAATTTCCTAAACTTCGATTAACAACCGTTGTTTGCCCATCTGTTTGTGGATGACAAATGCTGGAAAAATTCAATTGGGTTCCCATTTTCTTCCACAAAGTCCTCCAAAAGTGTCCTACAAACTTAACATCTCTATCTGAAACTACAGATGTAGGAACGCCATGTAGTCTTACCACTTCCTCGAAAAAACAATACAGCAATTTGAATAGCATCAGAAGTTTTCAAACAATGAATGAAATGTGTCATCTTCGAGAAACAATCCACAACAACTAAGATTGAATCATAACCCTTTGTTGTCTTTGGTAATCCAAAGACAATTCATTCTTAAATGAGTCCATGGCACCTCCGACATAGGTAACGGAGTGTATAACCCTGTATTTTGAGAATTACCTTTGCCAAATTGATAAGGACACATTTTCACCAACCTATCCACATCTTTGTACATTCTTAGCCAAAAATGTTGATCCGCCACTAATTGCATGGTCTTGCCTTTTCCAAAGTGACCTCCCAAGCAATTTCCATGTAGTTCCCTCATAACCTATTCTCGTAAAGAACTTTCTGAAATGCACAAACGATTTCCTCCAAATAAATAACCATCATGTAATCGATAAGGCAAATGTTCGTGTTTATTTGATTCTTCCAATTTAGAAACTATGGGGCCAAAATATGGGTCACTTTTGTATTGATTCCTCGGTTCTTCAAAACTCATCACCTCAGCACTTATTGTCTCTAGTAGTGAAGAACATCTACTAAGTGAGTGCCACGACATTCGTCTCATCGGTTTTGTACTTCACTGAAAAATTGAACTCATTAAGGTAGGCACTTAGCATGCCGATCCTTAAGCTTCTTTTTTGAACTCAAAAACTCTAATGATCGATGATCGGAATAAACCACAAACTCTCAATAAGCCAAGTAGTGCTCTCAATGTTGAACGGCCCTTGACAAAGCATAAAACTCTACGTTGTAAATGGATTAGCGCCGTTTAGCATCGGATAGCTTCTCACTAAAAAAATCAACAGGCTTTCCTTCTTGGCTGAGAATAGCCCCAACTCCTACTTGAGATGCATCACATTCAATGACAAATAACTTTTCAAAATTTGGAAGTGTAAGAATCGGCGCTTCCATCATCAAAACTTTAACCATATGACCTTTGTAGCGACGTAAAAAAAAATTTAGTTTCGCTTGGTCGCTAATTGTGGTGATTTATTAAACATTTGAAAATCAACTTTCGATTTTATTAACAAAGGGAGTCGCCACCGATCTTTTTTTCAGGTGTGACCGGACACCTAATAAATCATCCTTTTTTAGAAAAGAAAACTTATTCTTGCACAAAAATGAAGGCCGAATTTAGGCCTACGTCAAAAGCCAAAGTAAAGTTGGGTTCGGGAGTCGATTACGCTGAGGAAGGTATTAGCACCCTCGCGACGCCCAAAATTGGTATCTTATTAAACAAGTATTGTCTTAATTTTCAAAATTGCAAGTTCAAAGTAACATTGAATCGTGATCCGATCAAAACACGAGAAATTTCAAGTTTCATTTTCTTTTGAGAAGGACGTACCGTTTTAACACGAGTCAATTAATATTCACCCAACATAGCGATGAAATCAATGACTTAATATTAAATCGGCATGTTGCCTTATTTATTGAAATTAAAATTATGAGTAAAACATTATTTAAAATAAGAATTAAGTAAATAATACAAAACAACGATGCAATTAATAATGAAATGTTAAAATTGAGAATATTAAAACAACAATATTAATATTTACAAAAAAATAGAAATGATGTACTACCAATATAATAAGAAAAATAATATATTCATAATGACAATAGAAAATAACAATATATACATAAAACATACATATACATATATATATATACATGACATACCAAAATGAAAATATACAACATATATTAGAAATATTAATAACAGAAAAATATATTTTATATATATATGCTAACGACACTACATGAATATGTACTTATATGTATTAAAAATATCTACATATATAATGGACATGTACTAATAATGATAATAAGAGTAATAATAAAAGACGATATATACCAAATAATACATAATAATTTAAAACAAAATAGTAAGTAACAATAGAGAAAAATGATAAATATAATAATAAATATAACGATATATGAAAATAATACTATATAAAGAAAAGAATATATATACTCCTATAATAAAATATGTGTACTAATATTAATAATAAATATAATAGGGATAAAATAAATATAATAATATATACATGATATGGTATTAAAAATACGTATATATATAATAGTATTTGAGATATGTACATGAGACAATATAAAATATATACATGGAAATATACAAGAAGTATACAACTAATAACATTAAGAATATATATAATATAAATATAATATATACTGTTAGAATTAAGTGACCCAAATTCTTATTTAAATAAAATACGATGGAAAATAAAATAAAAGTAAAATCCATATAGAACTAGACTTCTTTTATTTTATTTTAGAATAAGGTTTTAAACCTTATTAAACTCCATCTATTTTATATTGATTAGATAAGGTGTTTCAATCCTACTAGAATATGGCTTTGCAAGCCTATAAATAGACATAGTCTATTCCTCTTGTATTTGAGTAAAAATTTTTCGACATAGTGAATTTTCTTCTCCTCTGCCTGTGGTTTTTTTCCGAAAGGGTTTCACGTAAAATTTATGTGTTCTTTATTTTATTTATTTTATTCTATTTTATTTTTCACAAATTGGTATCAGAGCTCCGGGTTATTCATCTCGATCACGGTAATGGCGTCTTTGAAGTATGAAATTTCGCTGTTGGATCGCAACACCAGATTTGCGTTGTGGCAAATTAAGATGCAAGCAGTTCTTGCACAGATGGATCTAGAGGATGCCTGCTAGGGATAGATAAGATGCCTTCGACATTAACAGATGAAGAGAAGAAGCGTAAGGATCGAAGGCATTAACACAATTACATCGCATTTGTCCAACGAAATTTTGCAGGATGTGATGAAAGAGAAAACCGCCGCTGCATTATGGAAGAGGCTAGAACAAATATGTATGTCGAAAACTCTAACAAGCAAGTTGCATATGAAGCAGCGTCTTTATGCTCATCGTTTGGAGGAAGGTGCGTCTGTACACGAACACTTAACAGTGTTTAAAGAAATTCTCTCAAACTTGGAGGCCATGGAGGTTCAGTATGATAAGGAAGATCTAGGGTTGATTCTACTTTGTTCGTTGCCCCCGCCTTATTCAACCTTTAGAGACACGATTTTATATAGCCGTGAGTCTCTCACAGTTGATGAGGTTTATGATTCTTTAACCTCGTATGATAAGATGAAGCATCTTGTGGTTAAACCCAACTCTCAGGGAGAGGGTCTCATTGTTCGTGGGAGACAAGACCGGAATGTTGATGATGATCGTGGTAGAACACAGGAACGGAATCCTCGTGGTAAATCTAAGGGTAGATCGAAGTCTTCAAACAGAGGTAAAACTTGCAACTTCTGCAAGAAGAAAGGGCACATTAAATCTGAGTGCTATAAGCTACAAAATAAGATTAAAAGGGAGGCTGCGAATCAAAAGGGAAAACAGCCAGAAAATTCCGGTGAAGCTGATGTTGTAGAAGACTACAATGATGGTGAACTTCTAGTTGCTTCATCAATGATTCTAAAGTGGCGAGGAGTGGATACTTGATTCAGCTGCACCTTCCACATGAGTCCCAATCGGGATTGGTTTACAACTTATGAAACAGTATCTGAAGGTGTTGTTTTGATGGGAAATAATGCTTCATGTAAAATCGCAGGTGTTGGAACAATTAAAGTTAAGATGTTTGATGGAGTTGTCAGAACACTTAGTGACGTGCGGCATGTTCCAGAATTGAAAAGAAATTTAATTTCGTTGAGTACTCTTGATTCAAAAGGGTACAGATACACAGCTGAAAGTGGGGTTTTAAAGATTTCCAAAGGGTCCTTGTTGTGATGAAAGGGCAAAGAAAGATTGCCAAGTTATATGTTTCTGTGGTTCTATCATTATTGGTGATGCAAATTGCCGCTTCCTCTTCCTTGTCGATGATGATATTACTAAACTTTGGCATATGCGCCTAGGGCATATGAGTGAGAATGGCATGGCGAATTAAGCAAAGAGGACTTCTTAATGGGCAAGGAATTTGCAAACCGAATTTCTGTGAGCACTGTGTTTTTGGGAAGCAAAGAGAATTCGATTCACTAGAGGAATCCATAACACGAAGGAAACGTTGGAGTATATCCATTCGATCGTGGGGGCCGTCAGAGTGCCTTCGAGAGGTGGAGCTAATTATATGCTAACCTTTATTGATGATTTTTCCGAAAAGTTTGGGCGTTCTTCCGAAGCGAAAAGCGATGTGTTTTCCACATTTAAGTCTTGGAAAATTATGATTGAAAAAGACGGAAAAGCAGATAAAATACCTCCGCATGCACAATGGCTTAGAGTTCTGTTCTGATGAGTTTAATAGATTGTGCAAGTCAGAAGGGATCATGAGACACTTGACAGTTCGTCATACTCCACAGCAAAACGGCGTTGCAGAACGAATGAACAGAACGATCATAGAGAAGGTTCGATGTATGTTGTCAAATGCCAACTTACCGAAGTCATTTTGGGCAGAAGCAGCCTCTACTGCATGTTTTTTGATCAACCGATCTCCATCCGTTGCCATTGAGAAAAAGACTCCACAAGAGGTATGGTCTCGTAATCCTGCTAATTATTCTGATTTAAAGATTTTTGGGTGTCCTGCGTATGCTCATGTTGATAATGGAAAATTGGAACCGAGATCCATTAAATGCGTTTTTCTTGGTTATAAAGCTGGTGTAAAAGGCTATAAGTTATGGTGTCCGAAAATAGAAAAGTTGTGATTAGCAGAGATGTTGTTTTTGATGAAACCGCTATGCTACCTAACTTATCTCTTAAAGACTCTTCCAATAAAGAAAACCAAAAGCGGTGGAGCATCGATTAATACAGAATCAACTCCTCAAGCCAAGATACAAAATTGAGAATAGAGTTGCTTCTTCACCGCAATACTCTATCGCCAAAAACAGGACAAGAAGAGAAATTAAACCTCCAAAGAAGTATGCCGAGGTTGATCTAGTTGCTTATGCTTTAAATGTGGTGAAGATATAGATGCGAATCAAGAGCCATTTAATTATTCCGAGGCGATTAGCTGTGAAGACTCAGAAAAGTGGATGTTTGCTATGCAAGAGGAGATGGAATCACTCCACAAAAATAGAACATGGGATCTTGTAAAACTTCCTAAAAGTAAAAAGGCTGTTCGTTGTAAATGGGTGTTTAAAAAGAAAGAAGAGACTCAGGAGTTGAAGAACCCGGATATAAAGCAAGGCTTGTTGCAAAGGGTTACTGATCAAATTTCGAGTGGACTTCACAGATGTGTTCTCTCCGGTTGTTAAGCATAGTTCGATTGAACTTTGCTTGGTATTGTTGCCATGCATGATTTGGAGCTTGAGCAGTTAGATGTAAAACGCATTTTGCATGGAGAACTTGAGGAAGATATTTACATGCAACAACCAGAGGGTTTTATAGTCTCGAAAAAGAGGACTATGTTTGCTTGCTGAAAAAGTCCCTTTACGGTTTGAAACAATCACCAAGACAAGTGGTACAAGAGGTTTGATTCCTTTATGACTTCTCATGATTTCAAAAGAAGTAGTTTTGACAGTTGTGTCTACTTTAAGAAAAATGTTGATGGTTCTTTTGTGTATCTACTTCTTTATGTTGATGACATGTTGATAGCAAAGAAAAGATAAAGAGAGATAAGAAAGGTTAAAGCCCAACTAAGTGAAGAATTTGAGATGAAAGATTTAGGACCAGCAAAGAAGATACTTGGTATGGAGATTCTCGGATATAGAAAAGCAAGTAAATTGTACCTAAGTCGGAAGGGTACATTGAGAAAGTTCTTTTGTGTTCAATATGCAGAGTGCTAAGCTGTTAGTACTCCTTTAGCACCCATTTCAGACTTTCATCGGCCTTATCTCCTCAATCGATAATGAGATTGAGTACATGTCACATGTTCCATACTCTAGTGCGAGAGGATCTCTCATGTATGCTATGGTTTGTTCACGCCCGATTTATCATATGCAATCGGTCAGCTTAGCGATACATGGCGAATCTCGGTAAAGAACACCGGAAAGCGCTTTAGTGGATTTTAAGATACTTACGAGGCACTACTAATGTTTGCTTACAGTTTGGAAAAACTAAAGATGGAGTTATAGGGTATGTTGATGCTGATTTTCTTGGAGACCTTGATAGAAGAAGATCTCTCACGAGTTACGTCTTTACAATCGGAGGTTGTGCAATTAGTTGGAAAGCCACTTTGCAAACTACGATCGCTTTGTCTACCACTGAAGCTGAGTACATGGCGATTACTGAGGCTTGTAAAGAAGCTATTTGGTTGAAGGACTATTTAGTGAACTCAATGAAGACCTTCAAATCAAGACAAGATTTTGTGACGATCGAGTGCCATCTTTCTTACAAAAGATCAAATGTTTCATGAGAGAACAAAACACATTGATATTCGGTATCATTTTGTTCGTGATATTATTGCTCGTGGTGATATTGTTGTGAGCAAAATTAGCACTTATGAAAATCCTGCAGATATGATGACTAAGTCACTTCCTATAACCAAGTTTGAGCATTGCTTAGACTTGGTTGGTGTTCATTGTTGAAGTTAAACCCTTAAGGGTTTTTGGAAGAGGTGAAGAACTTGTTTATTGAAAGTTCGCGATGAAGAACTTGTTCATTGAGAATTTGTGTCAAGGTGGAGATTGTTAGAATTAAGTGACCCAAATTCTTATTTAAATAAAATACGATGGAAAATAAAATAAAAGTAAAATCCATATAGAACTAGACTTCTTTTATTTTATTTTAGAATAAGGTTTTAAACCTTATTAAACTCCATCTATTTTATATTGATTAGGATAAGGTGTTTCAATCCTACTAGAATATGGCTTTGCAAGCCTATAAATAGACATAGTCTATTCCTCTTGTATTTGAGTAAAATTTTTCGACATAGTGAATTTTCTTCTCCTCTCGCCGTGGTTTTTTTCGAAAGGGTTTCCACGTAAAATTTATGTGTTCTTTATTTTTATTTATTTTATTCTATTTTATTTTCACATATACAATATACACATATGATAAAAACTATTAATATGTACATGTATATCTACATACACATTAAGTAAAAGTACTAATGCTAACAATATTAATAATAAATATAATAATAGATATATATGCATACAATAGTAAGAAACGGAACATAAAGAAAATATATATATATATATAGCTAAATATAATATAATAATAACAATATATAAAAATAATAGTGATAACAATATTACATATATAACATGATTAATATTTAAAGCTAAATTAAATAGCAAAATAATATGAAATCTAAGGTAAATCTGAAAAATAAATGAAAAAAGAAGAGAGAGAAGAGAGAGGGAGGGAAGGGAATCGCCAAGGGTCATCAATGGTCGAATCAGTCGTCGGCCGTCTGTCGTCGTGGCTGTGACCACAAGACGCCATGATGGCGAAAAATGTAATTTTTATATTTGTTTTGTATATATATATTTATTATATTTTTTTATTATGATGTATATATATAGATTAATAGATTCGAAAAAAGGAAAAAAAATAAATAATAAAAATAAGAGTAAAATAATAAAGAATATAAAATCACCTTTAGGTATTTTTTTGAAGATAAATTCTTTGTATTGATCAAAATTCCCTCCTCCCCTTTTACATGATTTTTGAATGGCTTTTTATAGCCATCTTTTACATGA
Source organism: Gossypium arboreum (assembly GCF_025698485.1). Taxonomy (NCBI): domain Eukaryota; kingdom Viridiplantae; phylum Streptophyta; class Magnoliopsida; order Malvales; family Malvaceae; genus Gossypium; species Gossypium arboreum. The sequence continues at coordinate 139,639,853 of NC_069075.1, forward strand.
TTTTCTATTTTTTTTTTCTATTTTGTAGGTGGTGGTGGTAGACAATGGGAGGAAAAATGGGGCAAGTGGGAAAGTGGTTAGGTGGCTAGGTTTTTTTATTTTTTATTTTTTTGTTAGGTTTTTCTTTTATCTTTTTTTTTGGGGGGGTTAGGTTTTTCTTTTTCTTTTCTTTTTTTTTTTTGGGGTTAGGTTTTTTTGGGGGGGCTTAATGGGTTTTTGAATTGGGTTTAATGTTTAGGTTTTGTAATGGGTTTGGGTAGATGTAAATGGGTCATGAGTTAAGGGTTTTAGTGGGTTTAGAGGTTTGGTTGGGTTTTGATGAAATCGGGCCGGCAATTTGGGCTTCTACAATGCCCTCTTTACTCATTGTCGCAAGGAATAGAGCAAAGACTTTCAAGGAAGACCAAATTTGCCGGTCTTGCTAGGTCTTGATTTGCTTTAGAACTCTTCTTGTTTAGTTAGTCCCTTTTCAATCACAATGCATCTTGTAGCTTTGGTTCACTCCATTGCATCTTATGATATACGCCTTGTAGCTTCAATCTATTCCAATGTAACTTCAAGGATATGAAATTTATGGCTTCGGTCTACTTCATCGTAACTTCGTAAAGGTGAGATCTACAACTTCAATCTTCTTTTCTATCGCTTCGGTGATATAAGGTTTGTGGTCTTTTCTTCTGCGACTTCGAAAGGCAAGATCGATGCCTCAATCAACTCCATTGCAACTTTAAGGAGACAGAATCGACGTCTTCAATCAGCTTCAATCTTTATTCTCTTCTCGGCATGTGATCCTCTAGCAATATGAGTTGATTTTGAAACTTATCTTGAAAAGCGATTTTGAAAATACCTCGACATGTGACTCGAGGCTCAACTCACCTCTCGCAGAAATTACAAGCTCAACTCACCTTTCGCAATATAGATTGAAAAAATACCACAAGTATGTGATTCAAGCTCAACTCACATCTCACAATATGAGTTGATTTTTTTTTTGAAAGCAGAAATTGAAAATACCTCAACGTGTCTTGAGGCTCAACTCATTTCTCTAATATGAGTTGAATTTTGAAAAGAAATTGAAATTACCTCAACGTGTCCCGAGGCTCAACTCACCTCTCGCAATATGAGTTGATTTTTTGAAAGACAAAAATTGAAAATACTTCGGCGTGTGACCTAAGGCTCAACTCGCCGCTCGCAATACGAGTTGATTTTTTTGACAACAGAAATTGAAATTACCTCAGCGTGTCCTGAGGCTCAACTCACCTCTCGCAAAATATGAGTTGAAATTAAAACACAAAAATTGAAAATACCTCAGCGTGACCTGAGGTTCGACTCACCTCTAGCAATATGAGTTGATTTTGAAAAACAAAAATAAAAAGGCTTAACTCACCTCTCGCAATATGAGTCAATTTAAAACTAAAAATACCTCACAGTGTTCGAGGCTCAACTCACTTCTCGCAATATGAGTTGATTTTGAAAAAGTAGAAATTAAAAGGTTCAACCCACATCTCGCAATATGAGTTGATTCTTGACAAACAGAAATTGAAATTACCTCAGCGTATCCTGAGGCTTCACTCACCTCTCGTAATATGAGTTGAAATTAAAACACAAAAATTAAAAATACCTCAGCGTGACCTGAGGCTCGACTCACCTCTAGCAATATGAGTTGATTTTGAAAAACAAAAATAAAAAGGCTTAACTCACCTCTCGCAATATGAGTCAATTTAAAACTAAAAATACCTCAGCGTGCCCCGAGGCTCAACTCACTTCTCGCAATATGAGTTGATTTTGAAAACAACAATTAAAAATACCTCAACGTGTCTTGAGGCTCAACTCATCTCTCGCAATATGAGTTGAGTTTCCTTGAAAAGCATGAATTAAAAACATCAAAATACCAAAACACATCCTTTGGTAGAATTGGTGTCTTTTCCTTTGATTCATCGACTCTCATTCAAGATTTCTTACTGTTGGAGTACTGTATATGTCATGTATGATGTTATCATGATATGCACATGTTTGTCTTAAATGCTTTTATGCCTACATGATTATGCAGTGCTCCTTAAGCATGTTTGTCGTATGTCCATTTAGCCACGATTGTTGAGGATCTGTGTTCATTGCTTTGATTCTCGACTTTCTCTTCAGGCCTTATACTTGTCTTCAAGCTTCACGAGTAATCGACGTTTCTCAGATATTATTCTTCTGCCCTGATTGAACTTTGTTCTTACTTTGAGACTCTTGTGCTTATCAAATTTTCATCCAGGTAATGCTTAACATTTCTTTTGTTTGGAGTATGTCATTTCACCATTTATCATGTAAATAATGAGATGCATGAAAAAGGTCAGATAGGGACAAAAATGATATTTCATATTCATCTATTTCAAATGTGGCAAACAAAGCAAGTTAAACAATGAGAGTAAAAAATGTCAAAAATAAAGAAAGGATCGTATTCAACGGATACAAATGCTCTAGATATTCAACACATGAACTCTTCCTCGTTCCTCAATCAAAAATCTTTTTGAGCGCGGCTTCTTGCGTAGAAGATTTCAAGCTTTCAGAAATGCTTCAAATACTGTAGCCTCACTACTTGACCTATCGTTCGACCGCCAGGTTTGTTTCATTAGGACGCCCTCTCGGGTTTTCATCCTAATCTTTTTGTAATAATCAAGACGCCATTTTCGGGTTTTCGCCTCGATCCTTTTTTTTTTTTTTTAAATGCCATTTTCGGGTTTTCATCTTAAGCATAATATTTCTTCACAGCATCTGAGTTCACTGGATTCGACAACTCTTTCCCATCCATCTCGGTAAGGATCAAAGCTCCTCCTGAGAATGCCTTCTTTACGACGTACGGTCCTTCCCAGTTTGGTGCCCATTTCCCTCGCAGATCTTTTTGTATTGGGAGAATTTTTCTCAGCACGAGTTCTCCTTCATGGAATTCTCTTGGTCGTACCTTCTTGTCATGGGTCGCTATCATTCTTTTTGGTACATCCGCCGTGACAAATTGCCTCGAGATGCTTTTTCTTCAATGAGGTTCACTGATCATATCGAGCTTGTACCCATTCTCGCTTCTTCTAACTTTGATTCCATTAAAACTCGTAGAGAAGGGATCTCAACCTCGATAGGTAGCACGCTTCCATTCCATAAACCGAGAGAGAAAGGAGTTGCTCCGTAGATGTTAAATGACAGATGTGCGATATGCAAACAAAGCAAATGGAAGCTTCTCGTGCCAATCTTTAAACGTCTATCATTTTCCCAATGATCCTCTTAATATTTTTATTGGCTGCTTCAACAGCCCCGTTCATCTTTGGGCGATAGGGCGAGGAGTTATGATGCTTTATTTGGAATTGCTCGCATACTTCCTTCATCATATTGTTATTCAGATTCATGGCGTTATCTGAAATGATTCTTTCAGGCAAACCATATCGACAAATGATTTCCTTCTTCAAAAACCTGCAAACTGCAGTCTTGGTCACATTGGCAAGCAAGCGGCTTTATCCATTTTGTGAAGTAATCAATGACCACAAAATGAATCAATGTCTATTAGAAGCTTTAGGAAAATAGGCCCTATGACATCCATGCCCCACATAGAAAAAGGCCACGGAGAAGTCATGACGTGAAGGGGCGAAGGGGCTACATGAATTTTATCGCCGTAGATTTGACATTTGTGGCATTTTTGGAAAAACTAATGCAGTCGCTTTCCATCGTCAACCAAGAGTAACCGAGTCTCATAATCTTTACGCCATCTCGAAACCATTGGCATGTGTCCCATGATTCCTTTATGGACATCTTCAAGTATCTTTCTGGCTTCAACATCATCCACGCATCTCAAAAGTACATGATCCTTTCCTCTTTTATACAGGATATCCTCATCAAAAACAAATCCCGCTGCCATTCTTCTGATTGTTCTTTTGTCGTTCTCATTCGCTTGTTCGGGATAGCTTTGATTCTTGATATATTCTAAGATATCATGGAACCATGGCCGTCCGTCGCCTCTTTCTCAATGCTACAACAAAGGTGCGGGGACCTCGTATATGCTCATTTTGAGGGGCATTATTTCTGCTTCTTTACTTGCTTTGAATATTGAAGCCAAAGTGGCGTGGCATCACCAATTGGTTTTCTTCTCGCGGAAGTAATGAAAAGTTATTTCTTTGAATTCTTTGATCAATTCACTACTAAATCAACATACTTAATCAATTTTGGGTCCTCACTTCCCACTCTCCACGGATTTGGTAAACCACTAGGTTGAGTCCCGTACACCTCTAACATTTCGATGTTTCGTTCAATGGCTGTATGAAGTCCCATGATACAGGCCTCATATTCTGCTATGTTATTGGTACAGAAAAAATTCAGTCTTACAGTGAACGGATAATGATTCCCGTTTGGTGATACCAGGATTGCTCCAATTCCATGCCCTAAAGCATTTGACGCACCATCAAAGCACATTTTCCATGACTTCTCTTTTGATGACTCGGATTCCATTTCTGTGATGCACATTAAGTCTTCGTCTGAGAAATCAAATTTCAAGGGCTCATATCCCTCCGTCGTTCGAGTCGCTAAGAAATCAGCTATTGCGTTCCCTTTTATTGACTTCTGACTTACATAGGCAATGTCATATTCTGATAGGAGGATCTGCCGTCGTGCTATTCTTCCTGAGAGTGCCGGTGATTCCATCATGTATTTTATTGGGTCTAGCTTTGAAATTAGCCATGTCGTATGATACAACATATATTGTCTGAGTCTCCGAGCTACCCAAACCAGAGTGTAACAGTATTTTTCAATGGACGAATACTTTACCTCATATTCAGTGAACTTTTTACTGAGGTAGTAGATCGCCTTTTCTTTCTTTCCTGACTCGTCGTGTTGCTCCAGTACGCAACCCATTGAATTTTCAAACACAGTTAAATACAATATCAATGGTCTTCCGGAGTTGGTGGTACTAGCTTTGGAGGACTAGACAAATATTGCTTTATTTTATCAAAGGCCAACGGCATTCCTCATTCCATTCTCGGGGTTATGTTTTGAAGAAGTCGAAAGATTGGGTCGCATTGGTTGGTAAGCTGAGCGATAAATCGGGCGATGTAATTTAATCTCCCTAAAAATCCTCTAACTTCCTTTTGCGTGCGCGGAAATGGTAACTCTTGAATGGCTTTTATTTTAACTGGATCAACCTCGATACCTCTTTCACTGACAATGAAGCCTAGCAACTTCCCCGAGGTAGCCCCAAACGTACATTTGGCTGGATTGAGCTTTAACTGGAACTTTCTCAGCCTGTTGAACAACTTATTGAGATTCACTACATGCTCTTCTTCCCCTCGGGATTTAGCAATCATATCGTCGACGTAGACCTCTATTTCTTTATGCATCATGTCATGGAATAACGTCACCATAGCCCTCTGATATGTTGCTCCAGCATTCTTTAACCCGAATGGCATCACCTTGTAGCAGAACGTTCCCCACATTGTTATGAAGGTAGTTTTCTCCATATCCTCGGGGCCATCTTGATCGATTATACCCGAGAATCCATCCATGAAAGAAAATAATGAATGTTTTTTTGTGTTGTCCACCAACGTATCAATATGTGGCAAGGAAAATTATCTTTTGGGCTTGCTCGATTCAGTCACGATAATCTACGACATTCGTATTTTGCCATCTTTCTTTGGTACCGGACTATGTTAGCCACCCATTCGGATATTTGAGGCTTGTAGGAAGCCAGCATCAAATTGCTTCTTGACTTCCTCTTTTATTTTCAACAGTATTTCGGGTCTCATCCGTCTTAATTTTTGCTGGATAGGCTTGCATTCTGGCTTTAATGGGAGCTTATGGACCACTAAATCTTCATCTAGTCCTGGCATGTCCTGGTATGACCATGCGAAAACGTCTTTGTACTCACGGAGTAAAGTGATCAAACTATGCCTGGTACTCTTTGAAATAGAAGTCCCAATCTTCACTTCTTGTTTCCTCTCTTCAGTGCCCAAATTTATTGTTTCCACAGATTCTTCATGAGGCAAAATTTGTTTATCCTCTTGTTCCACCATTCTTAACAATTCAGGAGACGAGACATAATCTTCAGCATTTTCTTCGGCTTCAAATTCTCTTAAGCAAACAGCCTTCTCAAAATCAATTTCAAGATTCGTAACGGGCTTATTCATGTCGTCAATATCTGAGCACCTGAAAGTTGAATGGAAAAGGAAGCTATAGAGGGACATCCAAGTATTGGAAACAACAAACAAAATATTATGTCGTGATAATGCGAAAAATCGTGACAAAGTGCATCTCCATTGATATTCATGATAAAGAGCGAATGCAAGTTCTTACAAAAGAATTCTATTATATCTAAGGACACAATAGAAGGTTAATGTTTAGCATTACTCTGAAGACTTATAAACTACAAGAAGCTCTTCGGCTGTCCAATTGTTCAACACGAAACCAGGAAGGCAAGGGCGTATCCTCGAGACATCTTTACTTGCACCAGCTCCTTTGTTAATGACATTTATACTGACATTCTGAAAACCCCTTTCAATTAACCCCAGCATGTTTCGTGGATCATCTTGTCCAGGGTACATCATTCCCGCAGATGTAAATGTTTTTGACAAAGGAGGGTACTCTATTGGTTCCCATTCTAGTTCTCGGCCCAAAGTTCTTGCAATTCTTCTTTCTTGATCCTTCTTCCACTGTCTTCTTCTTTGACGTATGTCAGGCTGGAACCCAAAACCATATCGGGCCTTGTGGTGCACTGGCTTTAAAGCCCTAATTATTCCTTGCAGATGTCTCCCTAAACCTCTTCTCGCACGAGCTCCCTTTCCTACGGTCAACTTGACGCCCATTCTGGTATTTCTTGATAGTTTTGGCATCGAAATTCTGTTTCCCTCAGCGACGAAAGTGGCATTGACGAATTCAAGAGATCGAAAGGAACATTCCACTGCGTCCTTACTTACTTCCAGGTATGGCGCATCAGCAGAAATAGATGCAACAATGTCTTCTTCACCCTCGACTGTGACCAAACAGCCATCCATGATGAACTTTACTTTTTGATGGAGAGAGGACGGAACTGCTCCAGCAGAATGGATCCAGGGCCTTCCCAAAAGGCAATTATAAGAGGGTGTAATATCCATGACTTAGAACTCGACATCATAAATGTAAGGGCCCACTTCCAAAGGGATTTCGATCTTTCCCATGACTTCGCGCCTCGTCCCGTCGAATGCCCTTACTGTGGAATGACAGGGCCTTAAGTAGGACAAATCCATCGGTATTCTGGAAAGCGTGGCCAATGGCATGACGTTTAACGCTGACCCATTATCGATGAGTACGTTTGGTATTATGTACCCCTTGCAACGAGTCGTGATATGCAGCGCTTTCACCAAGCCTCTACCATTTGGTGGTATCTCATCGTCATTAAAAGAGATGAATTTGTCCGTATTCAGATTGTTTACCCACCTATCAAGCTTTTCGACAGATATGTTGTTGGCAACATAAGCTTGATTTAACACCTTCAATAAAGCATTCCGGTGTGGCTCTGAATTTAACAGTAGAGATAGAACTGAGATTCGCGCTGGCTGCTTGCTCAATTGTTCCACCACACTATACTCGCTATGCTTAATAAATTTCAAGAATTCTTGAGCTTCTTCCTCATTCACGTGCTTTTAGTTTCTTGCACGGTGGAATTTCTTGCTCGACTTCGACTTCGTGCATCATCGCTTTCCTTTTTGCTTCAAGTCGCTACTTTTCTTTATCGGTTCAACTTCTTTAGAATAGCACCGTTCACTGCGGGTAAAATGACCTACTTCTCCAATGTCTTCGATTGTGGCTTCAAGCTTTTCACCTTCAGTGTAACGATGTTGACATCGTACTTCCACTGATCTTGCTTTTATTGTCCTTATAAGGAAAGGAGATGGTACTTCAATTATCATTTTGGTTTCACGGCTCCTTCTTCGCGTCATAATAGATTATTAACGGATTGATTGGCGCTATATGGGAAACCTGATGATTGATTGTGAGAGGCACATATTTCTCCACTATCAGCCTCTTTGGCTTTACAAAAAATTCCAATCTCCTTATTGTCCATCATACTTTGCAGTACACTTCTGAATTCCTCACAGGACTGAATGTTATGCTCCCCAATACCATGGAGCTCGCAAAAGCTGTGACCTTTTGCATCTTTTCCTTTGGATACTCCATTAAAACGACAGAGCAACCCCTTCTCACTTAGTACCTCCTAGATTCTCTGCAGAGGTGTTCTTACTTCAGAAACCCATCTTCTACTTTGTCGTTTATCCTCCTCTCCTACTGCACTCACATTCCCTTTGGTGTGATTTGGGAATGGATTCCCGGTCGTACTGCTAGTACCATCAAATCGCAAAATGCCAGCATCGATGAGCCCTTGAACTCTCCTTTTAAAAGCAAGACAGTTCTCAGTAGAATGCCCCTGGTTCCCCGCATGGTATGCACAACTAGCGTTTGGATCGTACCATTTCGGGTATGGAGGTTTAAGGGGGGCCATGTAATGGGGAGATATCAATTGTTTCTCCAAAAGTTTTGGGTACAATTCCCCATACGACACAGGGATGAGAGTAAATTGCAGTCTCTCGGGATTATGCCTTACTGGTCTTGGTTCGTTTCTGGGTTGGCTTTGGGCGGGTACCGTGTTTTGTGAGAAAGTGGTGATGGGTCTTTGGTTGTTCGTGGCGTATACGGGGTAGGACGGATGTGGTGCTTGGTAGTAAGGGGTTAGAGGGGGATAATAGAAATTCGGGGGTGGATAATTTTGAGGTCGGGGTTGGTTAGGATACGAATTGAGAATGTAACGACTCCCGGTTCCCACCATGTGGGCTTCCCTCTTTTCTTCCTTACGGTACTACTTTTCTTGAGCCTTGATCCTTCCATTCTACCGCTCTTGACGGCATTCTTTATGAGTTCACCGGATATTACGATATTGAAAAATCCTTCGTAGCACTTCCCACCACTTGTCATAGAATGGTGCTTTCAAAGTATTGATGAAAAGGACATTATCTCGGTCTTAGTCGATGGAGGCTCCACTTGAGCCGAGATATCTCTCCATCTTTGCGCATGCTGTCTAAAGGATTCTGCTGGTTTCTTCTCCATCATTTGCAAGGTCATACGATGCGGCACTATGTCCGATACATGCTTGTCTTGTTAGCAAAATCTTGATGCCAAGTCCTTCCAGGATCGAATCTTTCTCTACTAAGTTGATTGTACCACCGAAGAGCTGACCCTGTTAGACTATCTTGAAAGCAATGTATGAGTAATTTATCCTCGTTCACATAACCGGTCATTTTTCGGCAAAACATGACCAGATCGCCTTTGGACATCTCGTGCCATCGTATTTTTCAAATCGAGGCACCTTGAACGGAGGCGAACTAGATCGACACCAACCGAGCTCTTTGGCACTTAGTGCAGAGAAGGCTTCAGTACCCTCTATTGCTTTGAGTCTTTCCTCTAAGCTCCTATACTTCTCTTGAGCCCCATGATCGTCCATTCTCAACCTGGCTATTTCCGCTGGATCGTCCAAATCTAGAACAATTGGATTGGCAGGATTAGCCCCAGAATTTGATATGAATATTCCTTACCCTAAATGAGTATGTGGCACTTGGTCGTTGTTCGGGTGCGTGGGTTTTTCTTGGGTGTACCCTTTTTGTCTTTGTCTTGGTGTGTGGTGGAGTGAATCCGGGGGGATAGAGCGGGTCTTGATTGTGATTAACTCTTGATCGAGATTCCTCAATGTCAGGGCTTCGCATGGGTCCCTTTTCTTTGACTAAAGCTGACATCATCTCCATCATCTTGGCCATTTGATCTCTTTGCTCGAGTGATTCCTCTCGAGATCTCACCATTAGGTCTCTCGTTTCTCGTTGTGATTTGGCCAGTTGCTCTTGTAATTCCTTTTGAGCCATTTCCAACCTTTCAATTTTCTCATTGAATTCACCTCCATCACTCTAGCTTGTCGGTAGCGTTTTATACTGGATGGCGTGGTTCGATCTTGTGGTATTACAACTGCGAATTATATATTTTGTCTTCAGCGACCGAGTATGGGATATGCAATGTATGAATGAATGCATGAATGAATGCATGAATGTCAAAATGTTAGTTATGCAAAGAATGCAAAAAATTGGTGTTGATTTCAAGATAGCCCCATATTTAGGCATTTCATTTATCAACATAGTCCATTACACAAAGTTTTCATTTCTCCAACGGTTACACAAATTTCCTAGCCGCATTGCCTTGTTTCTTCACTTGCTCTAAAAACTCTGATATGCTCGATCTTTGGCTCGGAGGGAATTGGCAACTGAGAACTTCGGCTTCATCTGATAATTGAACAACTTGCATAGCCGCCTTGCGAATTTCATTGATCAAGAACTCGAGTTGCATTTCTTTTCTTTGAGAGTTCCTTCATACGCGTGAATGTCTCTATCGTCATCGCTCACTCTTTTCTTCTAGAGCCTTTGGAGGTTATCTAATTGTTGTTGACGAGATTGCAGCATGTTTTCTAGATCTCGTGTTTTCCTTTTTAATTCTTGATGTTCAGATTGACTATTCGCAAATTCTGCAGTCATCATTTCATACTCGGCGTTCTTCCTTCTTAATTCTATCACAGTGCGCGCAGCCTTTTCCTCCTCTTTCTTTGCTTTTCCCTTCCAAAATTCCATTCCTCCCTTGATATTGCTAATTTCTTCCTTCCACTCTACTGCCGACTTGCCCAACCCACTATTCTTTTTAGTGCTTCTTAATTTCTTGTTTTCCAAATGAAGGTCCCTTAAGTCGTTTCTCACGATCTCGACTTCTCTTTGTACTTTTTTAGTTCTAGACCTTTCAACCTGAACTTCAATCTTCAGTTGATAGTTTTCTTCTTGAAGGGCACTAAGGTCCTGAGACATCTTGGCCTTTTCTCGTTCGAATTCTTGTCTTGCCATCTCTAGCTCAGACGGCATTTCCTCCGAGAAAGGATTCTGGATAGTGTAGTTTGTTGACGAGATTTGCTGACTATTTACCCGTTGCTTCCTCCATATGTCGTAATCTTGGGTAAGGGTATCAGCATACAAGGCTAATTCCATGAAATGAATTTCCTTCCAAGACTTTGCAATGTCTCGGACTCTCTTCATATATCCTTCACCAGCGAAAGCAAACTCGAACTGTGCTAATCCTCCAGTTGCGGGTAGGAATTATCGCGAAGAAAATTGTCTTTGGACCAATAGCGGAGCATATCCAACTCCTCCCCATAACCCGAGTAAAGGTACCCAATCTTGGCTTCCACATTTGTATAGCAGAACTGAAGGACGGATCCAGGGTACTCTCCATGTTATATCTTTGGCGCGAAGACTCTGAAAGACTGATACCCAATGTTGCTCGGTGACTTCCTTCGACCATTCTTTCTTGAGATAAACTTCTAATGGGCAAATGTTTTGAAAACATATAGAACGGAGCGCTCTACTTTCCAAAATGACTCAAAATCCAAACATTGAGCAACTGAGCACATCCACTAAATCGTCCCTTTCCAACCCTTCGGCAAGTACTCAGGGATCTGAAGGTCTCGGCTAGGATAGTCGGGACAGGGTTGACTCCTTGTTTTAACCTTTCGAAGAAATCAACTACTGCAACTTCTAGATGTCCGAGAACTTTTGGGAAAATGACCAAACCATAAATGGCCAAAGCGAATAGATTTACCCTTTTCAGCATGTCGGGATGGTTCAGAACCAAATCTCGTAAGGAGGACCATGGAATGCAAATGGTTTCATTCTTCTTCTTTATCTATTTTTCAGCCCATGCATCAGTCATGTCTGTCAGTCTCACTAACTTTTTCTTGAAGGTCATCGGCTTAGGCTCCTTCACATATATTTTGCCGAATTGTACATTGTCGATGCGGAGTAAAGCAGCATACTCTTCTATGGTTGGAGTCATGTCTTCTTGATTGAAGGTGAAACATTGATAAGCTGGGTCCCAGAATCGAACCATGGCTTGAATCAACTGTTCGTCTACACGGATGGTGATCAGGTGAGCTATATCTCCATACCTCTCAGTGAAAATGTCCCTAGTGTCTGAATCCCATTGATTCCAAATTCGAACCAAATCCTCAAGGTTATTTTGGCGAACATTTACAGTTATATGTTCGGGAAAATTGGCAACACACCCTTCCACTAGACTATCCCCTTTTCTCTCGAGTTTTAGAGACCGGTCCGAACCACGGCATTCTTCTCGGTTATTTGTGTAATTGACTCCTCCATCGAAACCCGTTTTTGGCAACCAACCTTTAATCAACACCTTCCTAATATGATGCATATGATGCATGATGAAAATAAAATAAAACAAACAAACTTGGTTAGTAAACACAACAAATATAATTTGAAAAACAAATTAAACTACCCAATCCAATTCTTTTGCATAAACAAGTGTAAATAAAAGGCAAAAGGCATTTTCCCTGTACTTATTTTGGTGACTATAAGCGGACAGAGGTTCGGCATGGCTCTAATTGGATAGCTCAGATGGTTCATTATATGCGTCTCGGTTCTAGACAAGTACTCGAATTGCTCGTACTATCATCTGCTAAGATCAGCACGAAGCCTCGGTCATAGCCCATCACAGACTCACGAGTTCAATTCGAGGGATTACATTTACTTATGCCTATGCGGAGGGACAAGTTAACTCACGAAAGCATAAGTCATATGTAACCCGAAAGTATTCACTAGCCTGTGCGGAGGGACGAGTTAACTCACGAAGGCGTAGCGTTTACTTTCACTTAAACAGGGACGGAGCCCGGGTATAGAGCTCATGTTATGCAACAAAAATGTACATGCACGGTGTGTGGGGAGAAACTTGCAAACCTTTACGTTTTATTTAAAAAAACTAAACCAAAACTAAAATCACAAAAATTTAAAGCTGAAAAACAATCGGATAAAACAAGTTAGAATATATACAACACGATGCAAATGCATGATTTTCTTGAAAACAAAAAATTTGAGGATCACGACTAAATGTTAATTTGAACAAGGAACTTTGAAAATTTTGACAACGCGAGTTTAATTCGACTCGACTCTCAAAAAACGTCCCCAGTGGAGTCGCCAGCTGTAGCGACGTAAAAAAAAGTTTAGTTTCGCTTGGTCGCTAATTGTGGTGATTTATTAAACATTTGAAAACCAACTTTCGATTTTATTAACAAAGGGAGTCGCCACCGATCTTTTTTTCAGGTGTGACCGGACACCTAATAAATCATCCTTTTTTAGAAAAGAAAACTTATTCTTGCACAAAAATGAAGGCCGAATTTAGGTCTACGTCAAAAGCCAAAGTAAAGTTGGGTTCGAGATTGATTCTGTGAGGAAGGTATTAGCACCTCATGACGCCCAAAATTGGTATCTTATTAAACAAATATTGTCTTAATTTTCAAAATTGCAAGTTCAAAGTAACATTGAATCGTGATCCGATCAAAACACGAGAAATTTCAAGTTTCATTTTCTTTTGAGAAGGACGTACCGTTTTAACACGAGTCGATTGATATTCACCCAACATAGCGATGAAATCAATGACTTAATATTAAATCGGCATGTTGCCTTATTTATTGAAATTAAAATTATGAGTAAAACATTATTTAAAATAAGAATTCGTAAATAATACAAAACAACGATGCAATTAATAATGAAATGTTAAAATTGAGAATATTAAAACAACAATATTAATATTTACAAAAAAATAGAAATGATGTACTACCAATATAATAAGAAAAATAATATATTCATAATGACAATAGAAAATAACAATATATACATAAAACATACATATACATATATATATATACATGACATACCAAAATGAAAATATACAACATATATTAGAAATATTAATAATGAGAAAATATATTTTATATATATATGCTAACGACACTACATGAATATGTACTTATATGTATTAAAAATATCTACATATATAATGGACATGTACTAATAATGATAATAAGAGTAATAATAAAAGACGCATATATACCAAATAATACATAATAATTTAAAACAAAATAGTAAGTAACAATAGAGAAAAATGATAAATATAATAATAAATATAACGATATATGAAAATAATACTATATAAAGAAAAGAATATATATACTCCTATAATAAAATATGTGTACTAATATTAATAATAAATATAATAGGGATAAAATAAATATAATAATATATACATGATATGGTATTAAAAATACGTATATATATAATAGTATTTGAGTATGTACATGAGACAATATAAAATATATACATGGAAATATACAAGAAGTATACAACTAATAACATTAAGAATATATATATAATATAAATATAATATATACAATATACACATATGATAAAAACTATTAATATGTACATGTATATCTACATACACATTAAGTAAAAGTACTAATGCTAACAATATTAATAATAAATATAATAATAGATATATATGCATACAATAGTAAGAAACGGAACATAAAGAAAATATATATATATAGCTAAATATAATATAATAATAACAATATATAAAAATAATAGTGATAACAATATTACATATATAACATGATTAATATTTAAAGCTAAATTAAATAGTAAAATAATATGAAATCTAAGGTAAATACAAAAATAAATGAAAAAAAGAGAGAGGGAAGAGAGAAGGGAGGGGAAGGGAATCCGGCCAAGGGCGATCAATGGTCGACTGTCGGCCGTCAAATCTGTCGGCGGCCGACCACACCGCACGCATGTATGGCGAAAAATGTAATTTTTTTATATTTGTTTTGTATATATATATTTATTATATTTTTTATTATGATGTATATATATAGATTAATAGATTGAAAAAGGAAAAAAATAAATAATAAAAATAAGAGTAAAATAATAAAGAAGATAAAATCACCTTTAGGTATTTTTTGAAGATAAATTCTTTGTATTGATCAAAATTCCTCCTCCCTTTTACATGATTTTTGAATGGCTTTTATAGCCATCTTTTACATGATTTTCTATTTTTTTTCTATTTTGTAGGTGGTGGTGGTAGACAATGGGAGGAAAAATGGGGCAAGTGGGAAAGTGGTTAGGTGGCTAGGTTTTTTATTTTTATTTTTTGTTAGGTTTTCTTTTTTCTTTTTTTTGGGGGTTAGGTTTTTCTTTTTTTTTTTTTTTTTTTGGGGTTAGGTTTTTTGGGGGCTTAATGGGTTTTGAATTGGGTTTAATGTTTAGGTTTTGTAATGGGTTTGGGTAGATGTAAATGGGTCATGAGTTAAGGGTTTTAGTGGGTTTAGAGGTTTGGTTGGGTTTTGATGAAATCGGGCCGGGCAATTTGAGCTTCTACAACCTTAATAAAACTCATAATGATGTTGAAATTCTCGATAAACCTCTTAGAATATCTCTAAAATTCGAAGGTGTAGATTATTCTCAAAATTTAAGCCTTTATCTTAACCAACAAACTAATACTTTATTGATAATATGAGATATTTTATTATTTAAATGTGTATTTTAGTTTATATGATGTTTTATGGTTAGACAAATATGAAGGATTATTTATATTTTATATTTAAATATTGGTTACCTTTAAAAAGAAAGAAAATATTAGTAATAACTACTAAAAATCAAATTGAGGCAAAGAGGAATCAGGTTGGGCGAATCTTTTGGGGAAAATATGAATATAAAGCTGTTGTAATAATTGTTTGCTCAGTCTTATTTGCTATAAAATTTATTATTTTATTATTATCGTATAGAATTATTAATAAAGAAAAAGGTAAAAAATGTTATTTATGTACATGATGAGAAAGGTATAGATATATCTTATATTTATGGAGTTGATAATTATAATGATTTTAAAATTATATATTTATAGTGAAGTGTGATGGGAAGTGTGGCAAAATATACTATGGATTCAATAACATCTGTCTCGCACCAATTCATTGTCATCTTTAATTGAAAGACGAGTTTTTTTTTTAAAATGAAATTCACTTCATATAATAAAAATGAGAAAAAAAAAACACATACAAGAGACACAACTAAAACCTAAGCCAATAAACTTATCTCGTACACACAAAACTATGTGTCTCGTCCTCAGAAGCACTCAATACAATGTTGCTTTAAGGATAGGTAAAAGAGTATTTAGAAGAATTTCAAACTCATGAAAAGAGGTGTAACATAATGACCACCCTAGTCAAGTTATGAGCCATCTTATTAGCCTCCCTTTTGGTCCAATGGAAAGACAAATCAGAGATAAATACAGTCTTAAATATGAATACTAAATTTAAACACTTGATTGAATCAAAACAATGATAACATTTTGACAATTAAACTCAATCATAATATTATTAAGCGTAAAACTACAATAATACTCAATGAGACGAGAGTCTCAAAAATTAATCAAGATATTAATTTAATGAGAGATATAAAATCAATTAACTCATAAATCAATAAAGATTAATTGAATCAATCTTTAAAATTTTTAGAATAATTTTATTTTAAAATTTTAATAATTTATTTGCTTTAACCGTTAAATCAATCAGATAAATGGAATTAAAAATTGATGATTTGCACCAAATTAGCCACCAGTCCAATTCCAAATAATTTCAATTAGGTTGATCCGATTGATTTTCGATATACAAAAAAAATTAGTATTGTACCATTATCTTAAAATTTAAAAATGAAATGATTTCAAAAATTTTTAAAAAAAGTATTAATATAATCTCACCCATATCGTCTCCACCACAGCTTAGCTGTATTTCACTCTCTCTCCTCTCTCTGAAAAACAGAACCCCTCTTTTCTTTTAATTTAATTGAAAAATAATAATATTCATTAAGGTTAACACTTAACAGAACTCTGTTCACTTCACTGCAACTAAAATTGAAAGTGTAGCGCTCTATACTATTCCACACACATTCCTCGCCTCTTTTTAACTTTTTTTTTCCCTATTCGATTCGTTCTTTAGGGTTTTTTGCGCTTTCGATTTCATTGCCTGTAAATGCTTCCTAAATGTACGGACAATCTCAGCCTATGAACATTCCCCCTCAGATCGCCGGCTCCGACGCTGACGTCGACGACGATGTTTCAGCCTCCGTATCCGTCGATAACCACCACATCGTTACTTACGAGGCTCCCTCCCTCGACGATGTTGGTGGAGTAGACGACGTAGCCACCAATCCTTTCTACGCCACTGCCGCCGCTACTTCCGCCTCTGGCTTGGATGTTGTTCCACGAGGCGATGGTGCCAGCCAACTCACTCTATCGTTTCGTGGTCAGGTCTATGTATTTGATGCTATTACTCCTGAGAAGGTCTGATTTTTTTTTATCAATTATGCCAGTTAGGGTTTGCTTAGATTTTTTGTTTTTGAAGTACCAAATTGATACCTTAAACTGGGGAGTGATGTGACTTCGTTACAACTTATTTTAAGTTATAAAATAAAATTGCACATTGTAAAGATTTTCCTTTTGAATCGAATTTTTGCAGTTTCATGCAGTGTTGTTACTGTTGGGTGGATGTGAACTGACTTCAGGTACCCATGGTGTTGAAATGTCATCTCAGAACCTAAGGGTAGTACTCTTAAATTTGTTTACTTTTCTTTTTTCTTGCTATGATTTTTAATTACCTTTTCCCCCTTTTTGCTTAGGGTGGAATGGACTTTCCGAGATCTAATCAACCGCACAGAGCAGCGTCGCTAGACAGGTTTCGCAAGAAGAGAAAAGAACGATGCTTTGATAAGAAAGTTAGATA
Organism: Gossypium arboreum; assembly: GCF_025698485.1. Taxonomy (NCBI): domain Eukaryota; kingdom Viridiplantae; phylum Streptophyta; class Magnoliopsida; order Malvales; family Malvaceae; genus Gossypium; species Gossypium arboreum. Next base: position 139,657,545 of record NC_069075.1, read on the forward strand.
TGGTGTTCGCCAGGAAGTTGCTCTTAGGTTTGCATTTTCCTTCCCTGAACTGCCTTGTGAATGTTTTCATCAAATTTTGAACTAGGAAAGTTGTTTTTATTGATCTTGCAGTTGATGCTAACAACTTTGCCTGGGAACTAGTATAGTTTTAGTAACAATGGCCCTTTTGAGGTTTGAGGAATTACATGAGCATTAATACTTAAAGGAGGTTATGGGTTATATACGACAGGAGATATGTTTGGTGTTACCGGATTGCCAATGTAAATTATCTTTATTGCAAATTTTATATTTATGCAAATTATGTTTCTCCTTTTCATACATTATATGAGCATGATCATCACATGCATCGATAATGTTAAGATTAGTTCACTGTGTTTATGCATGCTATTCATTAATGTTAGAATCTGAGGATCTTTATAAATATGTGTTTAATAAATTACCATCCAATTCTAAAGAGCAATAAATAATCATTTTTGCAGGCTCATGTAGCCCAGATAGATGAGCTTTTATTAAAGTTGTCTTCTATGTTGAGGAATCTTGTTAACAAGATATTGCAGTGTCGTCTAGTCTTCTATGGGTCTAATTTTTAAAATTGTTTGAATTTAACAAAATTATTAGGATCTAGGGAGTATATATAGTGCTGATAGATTAACAAATCAGGAGTTACAAGGTAATATTTCTTGGAACATCAGACTGTACTAGGATAACATTTATCCACCTGTTTAGTTTCACTATCATCAAATTTAATTATTAATTCATGGATGCTCTTGTTGCTTGTCACTGACCGCTGCATTGTTTATTTTGCTACAGAATTATCAAACTCAATCAACAAAATTTTAGAGCAGGATATCTATTGGGAATAAGCTGGGATCTGGCATATCTATTCATGACCTTAAAACTTATTATAAGTTAATACAGTGCTTATTTAATGAAGAAGCCATTACTGAAAAGAACTGCTTTTGAATAAAAGTTTCATTTAAGAATCACTATAAGCTCATATTTCTAATTTCATGATCGATGTTTTGTAACAATTCAATTTGAATTCACTGAAAACACCTAATATTGACGATTTAGGGGATTTATATTCACTGAAAACACCTAATTTCATGATCCATGTTTCTTTTTAAATTGTTTTCAGTCTGACATGTGTCTTGTATAGGTCAAGTCTGATAAATAAATGGTCTCACAAACGGGAAAGGAATTTAAAGAATTCAAACAATGGCAAAAAGTATTTTCCTTCAATGTTTAATTGTCTGCTCTAGGAGCAATAGGAGAACCACACAAACAAATGGGAGAGCATACCCTTTTAATCTTTTAGGGAATTTTCATCTCTATTAATGATTAAGTAACAGAATAATTTAGAAAGAAAATATATATAGACGCACTATTGAGTTCATGGAAACTGAAATCTTAATATCTTGGATGTTTTATTTACTGAACAGGAGTCTAGAAAGCTCATTAGGGACCGTCTGTACTTATTGGCAACTTTTATTGTTCAATATTTGGTAATTTCTTATCTCTGTGATTGCATCAGGATGCAGCGTAATAAGGGTCAATTTACATCTTCCAGAAAATCTGATGGTGATTATGGCAGTTGTAGTCAGGATGATGATAACCTAGCAGATACTGTGTGAGTTTTATACCATCTTCAACTGTGCTGTTCTTTGCATTTTCTTTCAATGAAGATCTGGCAAATGTGTTTTCTGTTTTACCTTCAGGCATACTGCCAATATATTTATCATTTCTCTCATTTATAAGATTTCCTGGTGAAATCTCAAGATAAAATCCAATAATTGAAGTTATATAATGTCATTTTCTCAATCTTTCCAGTTGCACGCACTGTGGCATTAGCTCAAAGGCCACCCCTATGATGCGACGTGGTCCATCTGGTCCAAGGTCGCTATGCAATGCTTGTGGACTTTTCTGGGCAAACAAGGTTGGTGTCTCTTCTGTGATTGATAGTTCATATTTCTTCACTTTCTCCACGTTTCTCATTTACAATTGAGAATGTTGCTGTTCCATGATTCTTTGCAGCATTGTCACTGTAGTTCTGCTCATATATTGGGTAGTTTTAGATGTATTTAAGTCACTTTTATGTTTTTAACTGCTTGTTGAAGATTTATTAAATTGGATTGGTTATAATTAAGATTCCAATTAAAAATTTTCAGTGACATCTCATTGACTCACTCTATAAAGCTATTGTCAAGGAATAAGATTTACATAGTTGCTTTAGCCTTCAGTATGAGCCAAGTAACTCCCGCACTTCTCCCTATCTCTGTTCTACATGCAAAAACAAATATCCAGAGTGATGGGAACAGGGAATGTGATTCGTGTCCTTGCCGACTGCACATTATGCAATTATATAGTTTGTAATATTTATCTCTTTTTGTGTGCATAGAAGTTGAAGATTGTGATTGTAGCTATATTTTAAGTTTCCAAGATTTTTCTTCTACACTTTTCTCTGCCTCCTTTTCCCAACACCCATCCCCCATATTTCTCTCCTTGCATGTGCAGTAGCCCACAAGATTCTACATCAAGAAAAGGAAATGTACTTTTACGGACATATGTATTCCCTCCCCATTTTTACCTTTTCGATATTGATTTTTTTTGCTTACAAGTGTTATCCAACGTCTCTTTTACGGACATTGTTTTAAATTTACTTTTAGTTTTGCATGTAGATTAATGTTTTCCCCTCTTCATAACATTCAACGTGCTTTGAGTTCTTAACTATTGTAACGTCATGCAGGGTACTTTGAGGGATATTCCCAAGAAAACTCATGAACATTCCCCGACTCCAGTTGAGCAGGTATGTTTCATAAGATTGTGAAGTTATTCGACGTCTGGACCCCCTGCTAACATAAACTTTTTTTCTGATATAGGGAGAAAGCGAACCAAATGACTCGGATTCTGGAACTGCTATTCCTACAGAAAGCAATGTAGTACCTTTCTCAAATGGGGATGACTCAGCTCTAATCGGCATTGCCGAGCACTAATCATCCATGCCAATATTTGCCAATGTGTCAGTCAGCTAGATCTTTCATTAGTAATTTCTTTAAAACTTGTCCTACGTGTACAGATATCATAGTTGCCTTATCAAATATACGAAGTTTCTCCTCCTATTCCTTGAGTGAGTACCTTCTGCATTAATTAAAACTCTTTTTTAAGAGAAGCTACTTGAGATGTATCACTTGAAGCTTCAACAATTATCCTTTTTCATATGCCATAAGCTTCCAGCATCTTTACCCCTCGACTATCTAAGCCTCTTTTTATATATGTATACACATATATATATATTGTTGAGGGCGAGGATCTGCTTTGGAGTTTTTCACTCCCTAACGGTGGAGATATTGTTTTTGGGATGTCTATATTTGGTTGTAGTTATGTTTTTGTTTCTCTAGTCCAAGGAGTGCTCAAATGATGAAATATTTCCTTGGTGGATCTAGGCCTCTTTTCGAAATTTCGTGAATCCCTTTGGGCTTTCTTCGAAATAGGGAGATAAAAATCTTAAGGTTAAAATTGACCATACATCTTAAGATCAATACCTTCGCCATTGAGGGAGAGATATTGTAAAGCAGATATTCTCCCTGAATATATATAATAAATAATCAAATGCATTTTAAGATCAATACCTTCACCAGAGAGATATTGTAAAGTAGATACTCTCCTTGAATATATATAATAAATAATCAAATGTGAATTTAGTTCACGTAAAGTATGAATAATAATTTATATAAAGGGTCAATTGGAGTCCTTATATATGTTATTCCTTCTTTGTCAGATCCTTGTCGTGGTCCATCGTTTTCTTTTTGGTCATTTGAGCCAAGCTAAAAATACCAAAGAATATCATCTATGGAATGTCTTGATGTGAATGTGGTAGCAATAGCATGGTTAGTTGTTTTATTCCATTTTGATTATTATTGGTTGACCCTTAGCTTCAATTTGTAGGATTAGTAGTAGGCCTAGTAGTGTCCTTGTCATGACCGACCGACCTACCTTTTTACTTATCGAATTTACTCGTTCTCCTATGGGTTGACTTTGCTGCAACTTCAGTCAATTTTATTCGCACTAATTACATGGGGAGGGTGTCTAACCTCCATTTAGCCATTCACATTCAAAGTAAGGTTAGAAAGATTACTCGAATTGAGTTAAAATTTTCTAGTTAGATGAGTTAATGACTTTTATTTATTATTTTAATTGATCTGAATTTAATTTTTAAATTGAGTAGAGTAAAACTGTTTGAGTTTAATTTTTAAAAAATTAAAAATGTCAAATTGAAATTTTGTTAACAATATGGTTAATTTTAAGTTAGAGCACATAAATTTGAGATCATATATATTTGCAAAACTATTTCAAGGCAAAATAAGAGAAAAGAAAAACAAGATACTTTACCATCGTAAACTTAATTTGATAATTATTTATCATTTTGAATTTTTTTAAATTTTCATTTTTATATATTTTTAGAGTTTTATATAATGTTATATCTAACTTCTAATTGTTCTTTTTAATTCTTTTATGAATTTTTATTTTTATATATTTTTATTGAAAGAGATCAATTTACTTATTTTCAAATTTAACATGTGTAAGTGTTTACGCCCACTTATTATTTGAGTTGTAAAATTCAAATTAACTAGAACTCAAAAATCAAATTTTTAATAAATTTGAATAAATCAAATAACTCGATTCGATTAAGTCATAATTTAAATAATAATAATAATAAAATTTGAGTCATGGGGTTGTACAAATTTGGATATTTGAATTTAGCACTTTTTTTTCTAATTTGGCACCTAAGCTTGTCAAATGTTATACAAATTATTCTAAATTATACATGAAATTTGGTCCAATGTGTAATTTGATAATATGAACTTTGATTCGGTGCAATTATATGCATGAAACTTGAATTATGGTTCATATATATACATGAAACTTTGATTTTAATTCACATGTTCACATTTAAAGAAATGAATACATATATTTATTTTTATATTAGATAAATATAATTGTTTGTGTATAAAATATATCAAACGTAAAATGGTGTTAATTTGATAATATTGTCGGTGATTTATGAAAATTGAATCAAATCAAAATTTTCATGTATAAAATTACATAAAATTAAAATTCACGTATGAGATTATACATTAGATAAAAGTCCATGTATAATTTAGATACTTATACCTTTATTTATTTATATGAAATTGTTTCTTTTAATTTTAAATTAATTCAAATATTTGCTTTCAAAGAAAAAAAAAAGAGTAAGTTGCAACACTTTTTTACTCTTCCCTAGTGTAAAAATATTATTGTTTACTATTTATTTATAATATTTACAAGGGTAAGTATTTAATAGATTGATGGTTTTTATTCTACAAATAATTTCAAATTTTTACATTTGTCTTTTTTTAATATGTATTTTTAGTAATTTACTATATCCATGCATTATTATAGAAAATTCCAATTCTCTAGCACACACGACTCTTTTGATCATTTCTTCACATATACTTGCAGTAGTATTCAAGTAATGCCCTTTGATTTCACATGTTTCAGCCTATGATTTATAAATTGCTTCGGCACAAAATAAGAAATGGTCTCTTCAACACATAAAAGTTGGGAGTTCATATAAGACACTTATCAACCCTGACCTTACTTGTAGAGTTTAAAAACTTCATTCACAGTTTACCAAATATTTTATCTATTTATAAATATATTGCTTAAAAATGGTGAAATTATTTTGGTTCTTATCATTATAGTTACTACCTTAACAACAATAAATTTTTTGATGTAACAATGATTCGAACCTAAACTATTTATGAGATAGATGCATATCCTATTAATAGGCCATGACTTAGGGTTAACCTTAACTACAATATAACAAAGCAATGGCAATGGCTTTTTTATTATGACGGGTAATTAAATCAATTTATTTTTTTGTTAAAGCAATGAGACTAATGACTAGTGTGGTTTGAATGGGTTGAGCTATCAGTTTGATAAATGGTTTTGAACTAGTTAAATTGAGAATCGATATAAACCGACTAAAAAATTTTCGCATCCTTTTTTTAACTTTTTTTTGAATATTTTAAAGTTTTTAATTTTTTTAAATCGAACCAATTAAACCAATTAGACCGAAAATTAGTGGCCTAATCAATTTGACACCTATTCGATTTAAAAAAATTAGTATTTACATTACTCATCACACATGCTTTTATTTAATTTTAACCAGATAAATTCGTAATTAAAGTAAAAGTATTATAATAAATTATGCAAATATAAAAATTAAGAATCATGTGAGAATAACGTGAAATAATATGGGTAAATTTTTTTTCATCACTTAACTAAAAAAAATTACAATTTGGTCACTAAACTATTCAAGTGTTTTTTTTTTAAATCACTAGGCTATTAATTTTTTTAACGTTCTGATAGTGAGCTCCAATCAACAATTTGGAGATCGGTATGGTAGATCAGTACCCATTAATGAGTGGAAGAACATACCTTAGATCCAAGTTAATTTGACGATTAATGTTGGACATCAAAGAAAAAATAGTTTGAATTTTGGTTTAGCAAATTTGTAACGTCTAAAGTTGTTTCATGAAAAAAAACTGAACTGTAGAAGAGAAGGGGTAAAAGAGCTTTCGATTTGTGTAAACAATGGAAACAGATAAAACCATATAATATCGATTTTAACAGTCTAATAACTTAAACAAAAACTTTTGAATAATTCAATGAGGATATTATAACTAATGCTATAATTTATCAATAAATGCATTATTATAAATTGAGTAGCTACAGTAACTTAAGCAAAACACTAAATGATTAAAAAAACCTTAATCACATAAAACAAATTATTAACATGTAAAATATATTATAATATTCCGAACTCACAAAAATAAAATAAGTACAAATATGATATGAAAAATAACATGAACGAACATGAATACATAAACATGACAAAATCGATACTATTACAGTAACTTTCAATTTTTGTGTCATATATCTTATTGATTGTTTTTGTATAGTAATATTCAGTATCATTTTATAGAAAATTTGACACATTAATAAAAAATATAATTATTTCAATACAGTGGTGAAATTTTTAATTCCATAAACGGAGTTGAGATTTTGCTACATATCTTTTAAGTTGTTTTAAAAAAAGAGTATTTGATACATTGATAATGCACTTTTAAATTTCACAAGTAGAATTATAAAATTACCATATATCCTATTTACGAAGTTAAAATTTCTACCGCTTGTATAGAAAAAATGACCTTTTAACAAATGTGTTTATTTATAGTCTTTTATATCGTTTTATTTATTTATTTTATTATTTCTCATATTAAGTTTATGTTGTTATTAATTTGAAAGTTGTTAAATCTAATCAACCATGTTTAAATAATTGCAATTTATGTCATATTTTAGGTCAAAGTATTATGGAGGCCCTTGTAGTAGGAGTCTAATTGCATTTTACCTCTTTCCTTAAAATAGGTAGATTCGTCCCAATGTATTAGATTAAAGAGTAAACTGATCATTCTGTTATAAATCTTATCCGTTTATGTCATTAAAAATTGGTTCTTGGACGTTAGCATGAGGTACACGTGATATGCTAAAAGTTACTGTCTAGTTATTCTATTAACCATGTCAGTTTTAAAAGTACAAATAAATAAAAATTTTAACATAAAAGACTAATTTGATCTTTAATCTAATATATAAAGACTAATTTTCTCATTTTTAATTAAATGAAACAAAATATAAATTGTTTATTAATACAGGGACTTTCGTGATATTTTTACCTCACATTCTATAATAAATAAGGTTGTTAAAAATTTAAATTATTTTAGTGATATATATATTATTTTTTAAGTTTATTGCGAATTATCCATTCAAATACAATAGTATACTTGCGTGCATTTATCTAGTAAATATAACGATGCTCACCGCACGCTTGTGTCGTTTCAATCCAGAGCCGTTGGATCTCTTTTATTCCTTCCCAGATTTATCTCTAATTCTCTATCATTGTGGGCCCAACCTCTTCCAAAGTTTTTCATCACTCATCAATTCCATTGGACCTCACTTTGTCTCACTTGGTATAATTATGATTTTAATCATTTTAAATTTAAACTCTTTTAAAAAAATTAAAATTATATTTACTTTTACTTTAACATAATTTAATATGTTTAGGCTAAATTTGATGAACATGCATCACTTTAATGGAAAAAAATAATGGTGTGATAAGTAGAGACTCTCGATTTAGAGTATTGATTCGAGATCTATTATATATAATTATATGTATAGGTTTATAAATTTCATTATATGTAGGGATTTTAATTCATTTAGTCCCAATTTATTAATTTTAGCCTAGATTATATAAATTTTTAATTTGTAATAGTTTAATATTTGTAGTTACTAAGACTTATTTTATAATTATACCGTGTTTGGTACATCCAAATAATATTATTACAAAAGTAGAATTATAGTATAAGGACTAAAACCAGAATTAGACCATCTTACTTTATCCGCCACATATCAGTACCGTACTCCCGCAGAACACCTATCAAAGTCCCTTTTGCTTTCTTTCTTTCATTTATTTTATCTTATTTTATATTCATATAGGGAAATAGTAATTCTCGACAAGGCGACTCATTTTCTTTCTATCAAAAAATAAAATTTAAAAATAAAAGAGAAAAATTTTCCAATTTGAGTTTCTTTAAGGAAACACGAGCTCAGGCCCCTGCAAATCTTAGCTATATTTAGGGTTATTTTTCAACCTTTTATCATTCTTTTTTCTTTCAATTTTTTTCTTCTAATAATCGATGTTTTGTTCAACCTGAAAAATATTCTATCTAGGGTTAGGGTTTAGAAAATGGAAAAATATTGATGAAAAAGATAAATATTAAGTGAATTTTATGTAACCAGTAACCCAACGGAAGCCATGGCTTTTCAATGAAACAGGTGATAATCGCTAACTCGAGGGGGCATCGATTTTCGCTAAAGTTGGAAAGGTGCGGCCTTTGGTTGTTCCTTTTTGCTGTTTTTATATGGCGGCGGCGAATCCTCAGCCACTGCAGGCGCGTCCGTTTGTGGACCACGCGCGAGGGACGATACAGATCGAGGACGACGATGGAGACTACGAAGATGACGCTATGGATGACGTGGAGGACGCGAATGCCAACTCTGTGAATGTGGCGGAGCATGGAACAGGAGTAGTAGGCGGCGTTAATGGTGGTGGAGGCGTGGTTATGGCATCGAGAACTAGCGAGCTTACTCTCTCTTTTGAAGGAGAAGTTTACGTGTTCCCTGCTGTTACGCCTGAAAAGGTTTTTAGCTTTTTATCCTCTTTCAAATAAAAATTATATTTATTGCTAGTTGTTTTTTGTTTGATTTTAGTAACAAAATAATTCTCTCCTGTGAGTCCAATTGTTTTTGCAAAGCAGATTTCGATTAGTACTGTTACATTTTTATTTCCTTTTTTTTTCCCTTTTGTATTCTTATTTTAAAGTAATGTTTTGACGTGAGAAATGTGACCAAGTTAGCTGGAAGTGTAATAATGTGCCTGTAATACGATTCTTAAATAAAAGGTTTAATATGCGGAGGCTGAATTCATTTCTTGGAATATGGTTGATGAATTTAATTATTGATTTGTGGCTGAAGCACTAATTTCATTGAATAGTTTGTTGACTGAATTATGGAAGCAAAACAATTGTTTCTTTGCTGATAATAACTTCTGATAACTTTGGCAAATTACTGTTTCACTCTTAATCTAGCTAGAAGTTTATGTTTTAATAATTGGTAGGAAATATGTTGGATTCAAGTTAAAGTGTCCAAATCTAATATGCTGGTTGTGCTTTTTCTTGTTCAATATGTGTCCATCAGTCATCAGTGAAATTAATGACAATTTGCTATTTTACTATAGTCAGCCCTTAAATTGATTTTGTGCATTAGAGTTTTAATTGCCTTTTTTTCATTTTGAGGAAGTGGTTTTAATTGTTTTTGTGCTTTTTCTGTATCGGTTGAGTAATAAGTAATTTATTTTATATTCTTTTCTTTCAATGCATGCACTGGTTTAGAGCTTCTTCCCTTTTCTTCTGAATAAGCATACATTTTTGTTTGATTGTATGAAATAGGTTCAAGCTGTTCTATTGCTTCTAGGTGGTCGTGATATCCCCACCGATGTTCCTACAATTGAAGTACCTTTTGATCAAAATAACAGGGTATTGCTGCTGTTAAAATAATTATAAACAATTGAGTAATTGCATTCCACTATCCTTTTTTTTTTCATTTTGTTCCATATATCATATTGGATAGGGTGTAGGTGATCTTCCGAAGCGCTCCAATCTTTCAAGACGAATAGCATCCTTGGTTAGGTTCCGTGAGAAAAGGAAAGAGAGATGTTTTGACAAGAAAATTAGGTATACAGTACGGAAAGAGGTTGCACAGAGGTATGACTTTTTGTCCTCAATTTGTTTAGGTCTACAGTTTAATATTTTGAAATTAGGTTCTTTGATGTAGAACTTAATAGTGTAAACAACAGCTATCCAAAACTTTTGATGGCAGTGGAAAAGGCTATAGACATTTATTACAGGTTGCCATCCTGAGAAGTGTTTAATACGGCGAGCAGTTGGTTTTGTTTAAGTTCGAATTTAAAAGCTTCCATGTGTTCTTGCCTCTTTTGAAAGAGAGGCAGGCGTAAAAGTAGGCATGGACTTTAATGTCTGCTGTATGTATAGGCTATTTAAATTTCACAATTTTATGTACTGATTATCTTATGAGACTAATAGACTAGTGAGTGGAGATGAGTACACATTAGTGGTAAATGTATTACTGCATTTTTATGATATATACAAGTGGCAGTGGTGCAGCTTACAGTTTTATTCTGGTAGGATGCACCGTAAAAATGGGCAGTTTGCATCTTTAAAGGAAAGTACTAGTACTTCAAGCTGGGATTCCTCGCAAACTGACCTTCAAGATGGTACTCCTCGTCCAAAAACTGTGTGAGTTCCAAACTTGCATGTTACCAGATTATTTGGATATAAATATCATGTTGAACCTTTTGAAGAAATATATCTTCAATGTGTTATAGTGTCCGGAGATGTCAGCATTGTGGTGTTAGTGAAAATAATACTCCAGCAATGCGTCGTGGTCCAGCTGGTCCAAGGACTTTATGTAATGCATGTGGGCTTATGTGGGCCAATAAGGTTCGTTAAATTAGTTTTGAATGATGCTTTCCTTGTGGATGCTTGATTTGCAGTTCCATGGTCTATTATTTCTTTTTCACATTTGATACTTCATGCTTGTCCCCATAGTATTCTCTATTGAGCATCATCTTGTGTAGTTATAGTACGTCAGCATAGTTTTTGGAGTGTTGCTGGTAATCTTCAACAATCCTTCTTTTTGTTGTTGTTGTTGTTGTGATTTGTTGTTTTCTGTAACTTAATGTTGAACGTACAGGGAACGCTGAGAGATCTTAGTAAAGGAGGAAGGAGTATTTCCATGGACCAAAATGAACCTGTAAGTATCACGGGGATGTTCTCTACTTTGCAAATATTTATTTATTTTATTATTTTCACTTGCTACTTTGGTTAAAAATTGTTGAATGAATTATATATATGGTATACAGGAAACAAAAATTGATGTTAAGCCTTCAATTATGGAAGGGAACTTCCCTGGTAACCAGGATGAACATGTACATACATATTCTTCTCCTTTATGATCGAGCTTTTTAAGGTGGTTGTTTTCTTTCCTCTAACATGTACATAGATTGTGCAGGGGAATCCTTTAAAAGATGTCACTGATGGATCCAATAATGCTTCTGTCAACCCAGATGAAGAAGTAGGTTTTCTGATCCTTACTTAACTTGAATTACATGTTTTTATTTTGAAAGGAAAATCTGTTACCACCTGAAAGAAGTTCATCTTATAGCATTTAAATGTGATCTTTAAATATTGATGATTGTTATTCCTCGTTTATGCATTTATTCCTGGTTGATACTTTACCATAGGTATCGACTTGAAGACCAAATTCATTTTTGGATTGGTGTTATGCATTGATTCTTTCTTGTATTTGATTGGGCCATCTCTGTTGAGTAGGATTTTTATGGGCATAGATTCTTAGAAAGGACAAATTCTTAAATCTTAAATTTTGTGTTTTAGGTGGATATTTATTTACATATTGAAGCAACTGAACAAGATTCAGCAGAACAATTCTCAGAACTGAAATAAATTATTGAACCAGTCTAATAGGTAATCTGTTCTTTTTCTTTGTAACTTGCATTTCCACTTGGTGCAGGATTTGCATGAAAATGCAGAGGATCTTAAAAACTCTTTGCCTGTGGGAATTGTTCATCCCTCTGCAGATGACGATGAGCAGGTAAAACATTAGGGATTTTACAGAGGTATATAACATCAGTGTGTGTATATATTTGAAACCAAAAACAGTTCCGTTTTTCCCTAATATAATTCCTACAGCACAGCACAGCAAATGTTCTTGTTTAGACATGATTCTACTTTCTTGTAGGTCCCAATCAGGAAGTGGAGTATTTTTTTTTGGTAAAACTGCTAAAAGAGCCCTTAAACTAGTTTACTTTTGTTAAATAAGCCCCTATGCTTTTTTGATATTCAAATATGCCCTATATTTTGATTTGTATTTAAATTAGCCTTTATTTCAACTGAAATATGGATTTATATTAAGAGTTCTATTTAGGTATAAGTTAAGGTTAAGGCTTATTTGGATACTAGTTAAAGATTAAGGGCTTATTTGAATACCAATTATAGTTTAAATTAGAGTTCCAAGGGTTTATTCGGGTGTAATGAAAGTATAAAGGCTTATCTAGATAAATTGACAAAGTTGAAGGGCTTATTTACTACAATGACCATTTGTTTTCTAGAAAGCAGTTTTACTAACTGCATGTGTTCCTGACTCATATGAAATAATATAGTTTATACAAAATGCAGGAACCTCTGGTTGAGCTTGCTAATCCATCAGATACAGAAATTGACATTCCTTCTAGTTTCGATTAGAAGGTTTTCAATTTGGCTCCCAATCCAACAATTTAACAAGATGTGGGTATTAGACACACTTTTACCCCAGGTAGTTTCTCTTGCATCTGTGTGCTTGGTACAGTTGAAAAAAAAAAAGAAAAGATTACCATGTTTATATGGAGGCGAACATAGCCAGATTGTATGAGTTACCATAATTAGGAAACCAGCTTGACATTGAACCCTAAAGTATAGTAATCAGCTTGTGATTGGGAAAATACATGGTGCTGCTTTGCTTTCAGGCTGACATTTAGATAAACTTTGAATTGAAGGTTTTCCTTGTTATACTCTGTGTACATTTGATAGGTTAAAAATGGCTAATGCTTTTACTAGTTCTATAATATGTGATTTCTTTAGTACTTTATACAGCATGATGAGATGCTTATTTGTGTTACACTGAGTGTCAATGGTTAATAAAAAGAGGCGGTCCAAAATGCTGTGTCATACAAGTGTCAATGGTTATTAAGGGATTGCGTCTCTTTTAAATTAGTATGGTTACCTCCAATGTTTTGTGTTGGGTTGGGTTGGGTTGATTACTTATTCTTTTATTAAATTATAGAGTAAAAAATTACAATATGTTCAAAGTTATTGTACTTTTCATATATTTTGAATTTAATTTTCATATTTTTATTTTTAGGAATTTAATACTTCTATTTTGTTGAATTTTAAAATTTAGATTCATTTGTTAATATCGTTAAAATCCTGATGTTAAATTTGCTAGTGTGGTATTTTGAAATAAAATAACTCCCTTGGTATCAATGTATAAAAATAATTTTACAATGAACTTGAATTTAATAGAGAGTTCTGCATTTTAATTCGAATTATGTCAAATTAAGAATGTAGAGGATTGTTATTGAAATTAAACCATTAATTTTTAAAGTTAAAAGGAAAGCTAAAAATGTATAGGTGTCTAAATTATGTAAAATTAAAGTGCAGATATTAAATATCAAATTTGAGTGAAATATAGAGATCAAAACTGAAAATTAACTATTCTTATATAATCATAAAAAGGTAGAGGGGTTAAAAATGAAATCTAACCATTTTTGATGGTAAGTGTCTTATAAGGAATGCTCAATATCGAGTGAAATATAGAGATTAAAATTGAAAATGAAAAGGTAAAGAGGTTACAATTGAAATTTAACCGGTCTTTCTCATTGTAAAAAAAAAAAAACACACACACACACACATTCCTTTCATATATAGTAGTATAATATAGTAAGTGTGTTTATAGCTAATCTTTGTCATTGTGTTTTGTAATTTTGGGATTAGTTAAGAGTTGGTTTGTATATTATAGAGTAATTAAATGAAAGTGTAATTACATTCTCTTATAATTATAAAAATTATAATTCTTTAGATATGTTATGTTTGATAGTACAAATTATAATTATATAATTATATAATTTATATTTTAAAATATTAATTACTAGAAAAATATTATTATGATAAAATAATTTCTAAACAAGTGATAAAAATTAAATTAAATAATCGTATTTATTTTGTTAGTTTAAAATGTAGTCAATGATATAATTACTAATAAAAATAACAAGAAAAATAAATGTCATATGCAATTTTATCCAAATATTCTAGTGCATATTTGTTGGGTTATTTCTTCTTTAATATTCAACATATACTCTTTATAATTATCTGTTGGTCATTTATTGAGTTCATCATTATTATGATTATCAATATTTCCTTATTTCATGTAGTCTTCAAATATTGACCATTTCAATTCCATATGAAATATGTAACATGCATGTATGATCCATCTTTTTTTTTTTTCTATGTTATGCTAAGGTGATATTAATATGAGAAATAATTTTTAGAACAACATATGTCTTATCACCTACATTTCAAGCTTTTAATGTCTCAAATTAAAGAGTTCGAGAGTTATATATTATGTTTGTATCTGTCATAATTCTCTTAAATGGTATCATACCCCACAATATGGTGTAAGAAAATATTTTATATATGTATAATTAACATTGACCTTATAATATTTGAGTTTACAGTTCAAAAATTTGTAGTTTTAATTATAAAAAAATTATATAAACTTAATTTGAAGGAATATTTATACTAAGTTATATCCCTTTTATAATACATAAATTAAGTAAGAAAAATATATAATTTATAATATATAACCTTTATAAATAAAGTTTTATAAATTGTCCAATAACTTTCATAACAATTCTTAAAAGCAATATAGATTTTTGCCATAACTTTAGAAAGTTATTTTTATAAATAAATTATGATAAAAACTATAACATTTTTTTATCAATAAGTATATTATTTTTATAATATATAACATGAATACATAAATAAGTTATGTCTATACTTATTGACTATAAATTTTATAAATAAATATATTATAACACTTTTATAACATGTAAAATATTGATTATAATAAAATTTTCCTCATAACATTAGAAATTGTTAAGATTTATAATATAAGAATTTTTTGTCACAACTAACCCAATTTTGGAGTGTATTGGGATGCTTAAATTACATAATTACAATAGTTACCCAAACATGTTATTCTTATGTACATATAAGTAATTACACTCAAATTCAATTATTATGTTGCTTTCCAAACACTACTTAAAGAACATTTCTTTATCAAGAGGAAAACGCCATTATACACTAGTGAATTTTTAGAATATTTGTATGTGTACAAGAAAATAATATTTTTAATATTTTGTTTTTATTTTTAATATTTTTTGAAATCTAAAATAATTAAGTAATTATAAATTAAAATTTTATTTTTTAAAATAATATAAACGTAAAATTATGTTGGATTTTTAAAAGAAAAATAATAAATAAAATAAAATTTATATTAAATGGCTTCGAGATCGAGTAAAAGATTTGATATTTTAAAATTATAGAGAAATATTATTGCATTTATATCGACTTTGAATTAGAGTTGATGAATTTCTATTTAGTATGAAATTAAAATAAAAATAAAATAAGAAAAAATATATTTATAATTTAATTTACAATTATTCAGGTAAAATTTTTAAAATTATTTATGTAAAATGTTTAATATGAGTTGGGTATAGAGGTGCTCATATGCCGGGTCGGGTTGGATCTAAGCATATATTAATATACTTTATACTTGTCCAAGCCTAATCTGACTCGAAATATGAGCTTAAAATTTTATTCAAATTAGTCTATATTTGTAAAAAAATTAACGAAGTCCATTTTAAGTGCCTTATATTATTTTTAAAATTTAAGAAATATTTATATTATATTATATTAATATTTAATAACTTTATACATTTTTATTTATTGAAAATTTTTATAATTATTTTAACATTATTTTAATATTTACATTAGAGTACTATTATATATTTAGTATAAGTTTATTTTTTAATGTGTCCTAAATTACTTAATATATAAAAATAACATAATATAAAGTATTATAAACTTAAAAACGAGCTGGACTAAGCTTGGGCCTTGAATGTTCAAGCCCAGCCTTGAATGGATTTAATTTTTTTGTCTAAGTCTATTTTTTGGGCCTAATATTTTTACATAAATCTTCCCAAATTTCAGACAGATCTTCGAGCCTAAGCGAATAACTCAACCCATAAACAAGTTTAATATTAAAAAATGACCCAAGTTTGAATCGAATTGGGCCCGCAGCACAATAACGGGCTTATATACTTATGGCTTAAAAATAGAGCCCAATATTCAACTCAAAATTAGAATGTTCTGGAGAAGCTAAACTATGCTAAGGTCGGGGCCATCAGATCGGATTGCTAGAAACGTGGAGCCCATGAAAACCGCAAAATTTATTGCCCAAGCAACAACACTCCTATATATAGCGAAAGGCCAAGCCTATCAGTCGACGCGTTACGACTCTCAACAAAGCCTGCAATCCGTACCATTTATATATCGTTCACGCTTTTCCCAGCCTTAACCTATCACGCTTTTAACAATGCCCCGCCGAAGCTCTGGAGGTTAGTAAACGATCCGTTTATCTCTTCTCGTTGCTGTAGTATTTTTTTTAAAGATCGAATGCTGTATGTTGTGGTTATGATTTAGGTTTTGATCTTCATGTGTATGAAGTTAGGATTTTTTATGATCATCGCTTCTTAGTTATGTTATGTTATGTTTTGTCTTCGTTTCGGAGTTTTCTCTGATTTTTTTTATTTGAATAAATCAATGTTTGTCATGACATGTAAAGATGATAATTTATTTCATTTAATGTAATTTTCGGTTTTCGTTTTCATTCCCGCTGTTATGTCATTAGCGATTGTGAAATTTCGGCAATTTTATTTCGAGGATTTTCTACCTGCGGATATTGGATGCACTGCATTTTTATTGGATTTTTTATTCGATTTTTTTCACTATTTCTCCTTTTTCCTGGTAGTTTTAGACCTATAATCCCCACAATATGTTAAAAGTGAAATGCTGATTTTTGCAGGAAGGTCAGCCCCAAGGCCTGCTGCTCGTGCACCATCGAGCAACGTTCCTTCGAAACCCGGTATTTTTGCTTATTGACTTTATGAATAACTTTTTTTGTACATGACTCTATGAATAGTTAATTCTTGTGGTGTTATTTTTAATCTTTTGGTCTAAAAAAAATCAAATGTAAAATAGTTCCAACAATTTGAGAATAAATAGGGTGCAATTAAGTTTTAATTTATAGTTAAATGCCAAAATTTATTGCATATTTCTTTTTTGATTTATAATTAAATGTTAATATTTGGTTAGTCACGAATTTTTCCTTTTCTATCCATCTCCTAAATCCACGAAAATTTTCGTTTTATTTTGAAAGAACGTAACTGGAATGGAGAAATCATGTGTAATCAACACGCAATTAAATACCAAACTGAATACTTGAAACTTAACTTGTACCTAATTTATTGATTTTATGAATAGTAGTTCTTGTCGTGTTGTTTTTAATGTTTTGGCCTCCAAAAAAAATGTATGGAGTTCAAAGTGTCTAGTAGCTGTTGCTTACCATAGTAGTGACGAGTTGGAAATCAATTTCCTCTGTACGATGTTAATTCTAACACTAACGAGAGGGAATTCAGTAAGAAGAGTGAATAGTAGCATGTTATTGAGCATTGTATATTCCATTTGAATTTTCTTATTGATTTGCAGATTTATATCTGAGTTGAAGCTTGTATGAAACATTGTTTCTAAAGTTTATTCTCTCAAGTTATGTTTAATGAACTTAATTGGGTTTTGATTTTTTGCAGCTAGTTCTGCCCCTCCTCCAGCACCTGTGCAAAGTGGAAATGGACTCGGTGCTGCCATTGTAGATGGTTAGTTGGAAGCTATTTTTGCTTACAGTTAGAATTTCTTATAGGCTATTTATTTATTTTTTCGTTGTTTATACGTAGGTATTGGATGGGGTGCCGGAACTGCTATGGCTCACAGGGCTGTTGATGCCGTCATTGGCCCTCGCGTCATCAAACACGAGACTGTTGCTTCATCAGAACCAGCTGCGGCTGCTTCTGCTCCCGCACCAAACACAAATAGCATGAACATGGATGCATGTGGTGTTCAATCCAAAGCACTAAGTGATGTATGTATTTTTCTTCCCTTATATTCTTCATCCATTAGCTTCCATATTGAGGGATTGCTCTTGAATGTACAGAGTAGTGTCCCTGGTTTCTGTGCATTCGAGATTAACGCTCATTGATTTGGTTGCAGTGTCTGAGCAACTTCGGAAGTGATATCAGCAAATGCCAATTCTATATGGATATGCTGCAAGAATGCCGCAAGATCTCCGGTGCGTTGGGCGCTTAATGTTGAAAATCTAAAATCCCCCATCAAGGTCATTGCAATTTAGGAGTTTTGAGTAGCCGTGTCCTTTTTAGTTTGTCTATATTGATGCAAGCAATGGGCTTGCTGGTGGGAAAATGGCACTGTTTAGGAAAACTCGCTGCTGTAAACTTAACATCGCATATCTAAATTAATAAATAATATTTTTTATTGCGATGTTTCTTTCGAGCTAAGATTGGTAAATTAGGCGAGGTTAGGTGAATAATATTTTCGATCACTCGTTTCAAATAATTTGAGCGCTAGCATTCTAAAACAAAGTTATTTTAGTCGTTTTAAGTGTAGGGATGGTTTAAAGAATCTGTGAAATAATGTATTTTAAGAGATGAGAATTTTGGAAGGAAGATAAAATAAAATGATTGTGGGGGATTAGTTAGTAGGTTAAGAGAAATTTTTTTAGAAGTGGATTATCAGATTCCATGATTGCTTTGAGTGAGGTCTTATGGATTATGTCATGGGGATATCTAAATTGGTTTATTAAAGTGATAGATAGGTGATGAAAATTTGTGATTGTGGGGTGAGAATAAGCGAAATAAGATTTATTTTAGTTTTATTTTTCATGAAAAATAAAAAAAGAAAAAAGTTCAAAGAAAAAATTAAATTGAGTAAAACGAATAAATATAGAGATACATTATATAATTTAATTTTAATTTTTATTAAAATGAATGATTTAATATGTCACGGCGGTTTATTATTATACCGTCAACGGCATTTAATAGTTTAATGATTAAAATGTTACAACAAGTGAATATAAGTGATTAAAATGTAATTTGAGATAAAAAATAATTATTTTGAGAATTTACCCTTTTATTATACTATTAATACTTATAATTTTATAAATAAAATATTAATTATCACAAAATATTAATATGTATTATATTAAATTGTTTTAATATTAGATTGATACTTTTTAAATTAAATTTATTTTTTGTCTAATTCAATATTTCAAGTCTATACTTTTATCAAATTTCTCTTATTAAATAAGCTTTCGAGCCAAGTTGAGTGACTCAACTCATGGACAAGTTTAGTTTGAACTTTACTTTTACTTTATTTACTTTACTTTAACACTATGTGATCTTAATTACTAAATGAAATGGAAGGATTTTATTAATATCCATAAATGATAAATCATAAATTGAATTGTTAAATTAAAAATTTTAATGATTGAATTGATACTACTTTTAATCGGATCCTAATTTAGTTGTAAAATTATCTAAAAACATAATATTTTGTTAAAGTAAGAAGTACCATTTTAAGATATTTTTGTTTTTACATATAATATTAATATATATATACTCATAATATTATTTGAATTTAATATCTTAAAATCTTTATTTTAATTTTACAATCCCAACCATAATCATATTTACCATTTCATATTAATTTATTACATAATTTTTTTACTAATATCACGACTGTGTTATAATTTAATATTATTTAATCTGAACAAAACAAATTTAGATTGAAGTAACTAATTAATTAATTTTTCAATTCCAAATACAACCTTGAATTAACAAGAAATAAAAAAAAGAAGAAAAAGGTAGCAATGAATTTTCTTCCATTTGTAGTAAAAAGGAAAAAGACGAGTGTGTGTAATAATGTGATCTGTTTTTTGCCCATTCTAAGTTTTGCGAGCTGACAATAAATACATACAAACTAATTCATGCTTCAACTATCTGTTCATATTATAATACACTCATATGAGCGCCTGAACTCTATATCAGCTGCGATTGGTCTTCATTTCGGCGCCTACTATATATATGTTTTCACATATTTCCCAAAAATATTGCTTCTAGTTTGGTATCTTGGTTTGACCACAATTCGACTCTCGGTCTTCGTCAATCCCCAACACTATTCTTCGTAAATAAGAAAACCCAAATCTCAAAAATATCGGTAAATGGAAATATCTTAGACCTTTCATCTTTAAAATGCTGAAAAAGTTGAAGACAACAGCGCCAAGGAAGAGTTGAAAGAGATGGGTTTTTGGGAGGCTTTTGTTGAACTCTTAGCAAATATCTTCACTGTACTCTGTTGGTATGCAGATCTTTACGCTTTGTTTAATTCAAGTTCATAGCTTATTGTGTTAAAGTCCCTAACGTTTTGTTTCTTTTAAAAATTTTGTTGATTTACAGGCCTTCATTCACTTTAATCTACCCCTTGTACGTAGCTATCTTGTTAGACTTTTGCTGAATTTGGGTTTAAATTTTTCGTAGGACTGGAATTTAGCATCTGTGTAGATGGTTCTATTTTAATTTTCCTTGTTTAAATTGCAGGTTTGTTTCAATTCGCATTATGGAGACTAATTCTTCCTTAAAAAATCAACAATGTTTGACATACTGGGTTCTGTTTGCTTTCATTACAATGGTGGAGCTGACACTTGGGAACATTTTGAAATGGTAATAATTCTGGGTTTTAATTGTTTAATCCAAATTTCCACTTGTTTTTGTAGTTTCAACTTGGAAATTTTTTTAGCTTGATAGATAATTTGATGGAACAAGTCATAAAGAGTTTAGACCTGATACTAGTGAGGAATGTTTGCAGGGGTAAAAGTAGCATAGAGGCTTTTATACCAGGAGTGGATTTCCTCTCTACCAAAACAAAATGAGCAAATTAGGCAATGTGCCTTAGATCAAAGAACAAATTGGTCCTGTTAAAAGTTTAATCCATTTTTACTGTTAAAAATTAGTTCCTATAGGTTGACATGAGCTATATGTGGCACAGCATGTACAACTATCTGTTTATTCCGCCAGCGATGTCAGTTTTTAATAGTAGAATTTGGATAAAAAATTTAACTAAAAAGACTAGTTTGCTCTTTGATTTAATGTATGGGAACTAATTTGCTCATTTTTTTATCAAAGGTGGCAAAATTCAATTTGACTTTTAGTACAATAACCTCCATAATACTTTTATGGTTTGTAGAGAAGAAACTATAAACCTTTTCTTGGGGCCGGAATTAAATTATAAAATTTTGGAGTGATAAAATGTAATTTTACCATTACATTAACTTACAAAATTTATAATTTTTGGAGGGACTAAACTAGCATTTCACCATATTCCCCTTGATGTTTGCATTTGCCAATCTCAGTCATCATTTGGATTTTTCTTACTGAATTTTGTGCTTGTTTTTGTTATCATAATGGCAGGTTTCCTTTCTGGCCTTATGCAAAGGGTGTAGCAACAATATTGCTTGTGACACCCTACTTTGGGGGTGCTTCTTATGTCTTCAGCCTATTGATCAGACCTTATTTTATAGAGAAAAGATGGGACATCATGTTCTTCCCAAAGAAGAAAGGCTTTGTATTGCACGAAGCAAACGGTACCGTTGGTGATGCCGACACAAGCACGCTCACAAATGGGCCAAAATCGGAGAAACTTACTACTGACCAGGTAAGTTCATACATTGATGGTTTTTAGAATAATGTAATTAGTGAAGGCATGGTATATATGTAGATGAAAAACATTATACACTGCAACGATGGAGCATCGAAACAAGGAAGGTATTATGTATGTGAAAATGTTCCAACAGGTCATCGAATGGGGACAATAATGCTAGGATTTGTTTTCACACTCTGTTTAATTCATAGGAGTTCAATAGTTTGTTTGTAAGTGGAGGTCTGTTTGATGGTTCTTCGTTCAGGGAAATGTTAATATCAGCTACGGCAATACGGAGGTGATTTCTACACAAAAGAGAGTTCAAAAGGAATGGAGCTGTGTACTTTGTCTAATAAGTACTTCAAGTGAATATTGTCTTAAAGAACACCTTCAAGGGAAGAAACACAAGACCAAGGAATACGAACTCCGAGTAGGTGCACTGCCATTGAAGGAAACTTGTATGTTATCTTCAATGCCGAAGAAAGTTGAGAAGGTTGTTTTGTTCCGTAACCTGAATATCGAGACATGGAGTGGCCTTCTACATCCAGTCACTAGATCAATTAGATGGTGTAAATGGAAAAAGCCAGAGATAGGATGTGTAAAGTTAAATACAGATGGATCGGTAGATGCGGGAAATTCGGGTTTTGGCGGTTTATTAAGAGACTACAGGGGTGAACCATTATGTGCATTTGTTTGTAAAGCTCCTCAAGGTGATACTTTCTTGGTTGAACTATGGCCTATATGGAGAGGTCTTGTTCTTGCTTCAGGTTTAGGTGTTAAAGTAATATGGGTTGAATCCGATTCAAAGAGCGTTGTGAAAACCATTAACCGAGAGCAGCCATATGGTCCAAAGAGTAGTCAGTGTTTAAGGCAGATATGGAAACTTTTAACTAAGTTTGAGAACTATCGGGTTACGCATTCATGGCGGGAAACTAATAAAGCAGCCGATCATCTTTCAAGGATGGTTCTTAGGGAAAATGATGTAGTGTTGTGGCCTGCTGACTTTCCTGATACACTTAACAGTATTATAAAGGACGATGCACAGGGCAAGACTTACTTAAGACGTTAACTTGGCCGTTTAGCTGTGGTTGGGGATTATAAATTGTGCAACAAAAGGTGTTGTATATAATCTATATATGTATATATAGGGTTTCAACCCTTTGTGGGTGTATGGACTCCATTAGTGCCTTTTGCCATCTTTTGATGACTGCATGCTTCTGAGTGGCAGTGGTAACTTTGTAAACAAGAAGCAAGAGAACTTTAACATTGCAATTTTCAACCATTGGCAACAAAATAGTCCCATTTGAAGTTCTGATTTTGTTAAAAGAACAGTTGGGCTAATTTCATTGGATGTGTTTATTCTTTCGTTAGCTTAATGTTGCATGTAGGTTCTCTTTTACACGGTACTTAAAACTTTTCATCGGAAATGAAAAATCAAAATTTTCAAACAGATTCCTTTTGAATCAAAATCAGTATCGAATGTTATTTTGAATATAGGATAGACGGTGTTATTTTGGACATTAGCAGTTATTTTGAATATAGGATAGACGGTGTTATTTTGGACATTAGCAGCCGGAATATTCTGGCGGAGAAGTTACCTAGGCCTAATTTAGGAATGTGTATCAAAAGTACATTTGGTCTGAATTTTGACTTAGAGAAATATTTTTTTCTCTCAAAAAGCAACTTATTTGAGAATACTTTTATCCCAAAAGTGTTTCTTAAAAGCAATAACTAAATTGACCATTTTTCATACCCTCACAACATTGAGTATGAAAGTCACGAGGCATAAGTCCTACAACACAAATGAGGAACTTGAATTTAGTAAAAATGCGATGTGAGTTGAGAATGATGAGTAAGAGATTGATTTTTTTTCCGAGAATAATGAGTTGAGGAGAAACTGATTTTTTTCCGAAAAAATCTTCAGAAGTGTTGTCATACCAAAAGAGATTATGTGAATATTTTTTAATCCTCAACTTCAATCAAGTTCTTGGATTAAAAATAAGTTACATAAGTTACGAATTGAATCACATTGATCTTATTTTATGAAAGAAAAATACCGTACATTTGATTTTTTTTTTTGAAATATTTAAATACAATTACATAAATTTAATTAATGCCTATAAAACGCCAATTAAAACGGGTCTATCCGGATACAAAGAAACGGGCAAAAAGATGAAGAGTGAGCGTCAAACACAACTAAACTCGTTGAACTTTACAAACCAAATAAATAAGCAAAAAATAATAGGCATAAAAATGGCTGCAATTATTGTACGCTATTTAGCAAAACGACCAAATTTTATGTAAAGACGACTACCTGTAAAAAAAATGGCCTTAAATTGAACCAATGGTGAGCCTCTCCTTTTTTCATTTCAACAAAGGAAAGACAAATTTCTTTAAAAAAAAAAAGTATAAATAAAGATGGCAAATTTAAAACTGCCAGAAAATGACATTCCGGTAGCCAATATGCGACTGTACAGTAATATAAACATGTAATCAGTTCAACATCAGCCCAACTACCCCTTGTGCCCCCCAAAACAAAATTCCGATCCTAATGCCATTTATATCTATCTTTATCTACATGACGACAATATTTTACCGCTCCGAAATCTTAACCGAATCCAAACCCTTCACTGCCCTCATGAATCGCAAGCAACAACCTCTCTTCTAGATGTTCCTTAGACGGATACTCAGGTAAATCCAATTGATTGAAACTGCATTAATCAGAACGAAATGATCCTTACTAATAAATAAAATGGTACAAAGACAGAAGATCATCGTATTTTATAGGGATGATGCAACAGATTACCAGGTATGAGCAGAAGGCAAGTGATCTGGACTGCCGTATGCTTTGTGTATCTGGAACTTTTGTGAACCTGAAATTCCTTGAAGTGCACTAAAACCTTCTAAAGGCACCTGTGAGATTACCAAAAGCACACAAGTGATTTCATACACCAGCATGGCTATAACAAAGCGAAATTTCGTACATGTGAGAAAACGTAAATTATACATACAGACATAAATAGAGCTCTGGCATATCTCTACATACTCGAGGAATCAAAAAAGTTCATGATTTTCAAGTGAACTAATAAACCCATCTATCCTACTTGAATCTTAATTCAAGCATTCCATCATTAATTGTGATTTGTGAATGACATGCTTGTGAATGATGATTAAACATGTATAGAACAGTAATGATAGAAAAGTGATAGAAGGGAAGCATGAACCATAAATAATTAACCTTTGGTCTGAACTATAGTTGACAACTCGAAATGTCAAATTACTAGTAGTATTATCTACATTTTCAGGTGTTGAATTACCTTCGAGGTGCCTGTCACAAACTGGAGAAGCCGAGCTTTATCTTCCTTGCTGAACCCTTGAACAACATCCCAAAACCATTGTATAACAGGTGATGCTGCACTATACCCTGAGTACTCGGTATTTGCCCTCATATCATCCACTAGGAGACAGTAGTCACAGATCAGGTCATATTCAGATAACTTGGCAAAACAACGCATTCTACCATGTAATTAACATTATATAAACTGGTTTACAACACTTACAATCAATATCTGGAAGACCACTTATCAGTAATTCCAGCTCCTTGTCATTAAAAATAGTTATTAATTCCCTGGGAATTAATTCATTGAATCCTTCCAAAAATGCATTGATTTGTGGACGAATAGCAGTTGTCAAACGATGCTCAGCAACTAAATCAACATATTGGTGTTTATTCTCCTCAGTAACTTTAATGTTCCGACCACCGGGAATCAGCTCATAGTCAGTCACCTGCATCATAAGTTGTCGAATGTAATTATAGCCAAAAAAATTTCTCAATGCAAGGGCTTGATATAAGTACCAATGAAAATCCAACCTGTGTCCTTTCATACAATATCAACTTCTCCTCGTCAGCATCAATGCTAAAAGTAAGGTCTAGGACATCACTAATATCATTCTGAAAAATAAACAATGAAAGAATTAAGGTAAGAAGGTGAGAAGAACATTTATCTCTATAATGAACATGCCATCAATTCTATCACTCCCTTCCTGCATAAAAGATAAAAGAGGACATTGGAAATAGACATATGACTGACCTCAAGCATCCACTTCAGGTTTTTGAAGTAATCAGGGTCAATCGCTTCAATGTCATGGTAAGTAACTTTAACATCCAATATATGCTTGTAGAAAGATCGAGTAAAGTGAACATCCAAGAGTTGCCCATCAAAAAGTGCTTTTCCGACCTGGAAAATTTTATTAGGAAGTGAAAAAAGAAGAGAAACAAAAAGGTCTCAATCCAATAGGTGCAACTAGAGAAGGTACTCACTACTCGTCCAACAAATTTGAAGTATGAAAGATGTTCTGTTTGGTAGACGGAGTTGGGATTAGGCTGGAACGTTGACTCGTTGCCCACTGTAGTGAACAGCAAAGCTCCTTTGTCAAATATAACCCTGGATAAGAGCTGATACCATTCCCTTGTAAGCCCACCTGCATCAATACCTTCCTCTCCTTGGAAGTGAACAGTCAACCTCCCCTTCAAATCTTGAGTTGACCGCATCCGTAGCTGGTTATATGAATCCTCAAGTATGTAAGCTCTTCTAACCAATATTCTTAGAGGACTGTGATGATGATCATGTTGATGCTTTATTTTGGACCTGAAGTGAGCCCGTTTGTTATCAAAATCAACAAAGCGGGGAACTTTAAGAAGAAGTGAAAATGACTTATCAAGCAGCCCAGGATTCTGGCGGATGAAAGCATTTAACAACTTCCTATGCTTCTCCGAGAACTTCACAAAGACAACATGTTTTTCATCAAATTTTGTGATAGGACCAGAAGTTTTCAGCTGGCCTGAAGATGTGTTGGCATCCTCGACATCAGAAATCGCAGCCATGCCTAAATCATGACCTGAACCTGGCGGTGCAGGATGCAACTTTTCACACACCACGAAAAAAGATTCTATATATGGCAAGATGTTCTGAGCACCTGCAGGAAGGGGTGATGTTACACCAGATTGTCGTGATGTGGAAGTTCTGGATGAAGCTGATAAATCAGATGCAGAATCTGAATAGCTCTCTATTTTGCTTATGCAAGAACTCAACTCTATCCACAACGGTTCTAACGCTGCATTGATGTCTAAAACCCGGCCAAGAGCAGAGGAACGCTCTGTTTCAGGCAGCAGCTGCATTTCCTTTTCTTTCTCACTTATGGAACTAACAAGAGAACTCAGTGCCTGTAAAACCCTTAAAATTGCAGCTCCATCAGAAGATGCTGTGCAGAGAAGAGCTTTCACTGCTTCACCAAACTTGTGCAACTCATCCATGGAAGATTCAATCAGATGTTGTATAGCACCAGCTAGCTCAGAAATAAACAGATGACTATGGCGTGGAGTAATAGCCACCAGCTTTTTCATTACCTCTGCCACCAGACCATATGCATTATCTGACAAACTGGGTCAGAACAAGAACATCAGCCCAGGCAAAGGAAATAAGGAACTGAATCATATTCAAAATTCAGTGAAAAGATAATAAATATTTGTTAGGAGTTGCAAACTGCATAATCCAGTCAATTCTTCTTTTTCAATTTTCAGTTGCAAAGCATAAGTCACAGAAGATGGAGAAATGGACCTTTCTTCAATAGAAGCATAAGAAATAAATGGTGGAAAATCAAATTAATAGACAGCACAAAAGAATACATGATGTAGACATACAACATACCCTTCCCGTGCAAGCAATGAGCACAAAAGTCGAAGCTCAGCTCGTGGGAGATTGGTCAGTACACTCTGCACATCACTTTCATTACTTGCACAAGATGCTGAGGGATTAGATGCATCAGCAGTCTTTAAAGATGATTCAGCAACCTCCGAAGGAGCATAATGATTCTCTGCATTAACGGCAGCATCAGACATTGAAATTTGTGAAGCAGGTATTTGTTCAGTGGTTGACACCAGTTCAGTGGGTGGCGCCCTCAACTTATCAGATGAAAAAGGCTTCCCTTCGGCATGGTCAATGATGACATCCAACAAGTTTAGCAGCTGAAAAAAAGATCATAAATGAGCAAATAATAAATACAAAGGCATATTTGCTTAGCATATTTCCAATGGGGTTACCACTTATTACCTGCTCAAGATGTGCTATACTTCTCAAGTACAGGGGTTGATTGAGAAGGCTCAAAAGCAATGCAACAGAAATGAATCCTTCCTCCTGCTGCTCAGTCATCAAAGCTTTTCCACGTGACTGATCAATATTCCTTGGCTCTTGTAGGGTAGCAAGAGGCAATCTAAACTGAAGTAATATCTTTGCAACATATGGATGATTTCGAGCCAGGTAAGTGAGAGTCTCAAGAACTCGCCTACACACTAGAGGAGGAATTCCTACAGTGGGACAGCATAAGATAAAAGAAACCACTTAGAACACAATTACTACAATTCAAATCAAGAACAAAGCATAAAACAACTCCAAATATAAACCCATGAAGAATACAAAAAAAATAGAAGCAAAAGATACCCTACAGAAAGCGAAAAAATGGAAAAGAAGAAGTAAAGTCCTTCGGACAAACCACAATGAATCACTAGGGGTTATATACTCTAGTCATGTGTATCATATCTTACCATCAAAACGTTGAGGACGCGAATACATAACATTATTCTGGCAACCATAAAGCCTGTATGGTGGTTCATTTGAATTTGAATAATTGATGGGCTTTCTTGTATCAAGCATCAGCATGTCCATCAAGATTTTAACGAGCGCTGTTCTCGTTTCATTATGAGCACATAAGTTCAACAAAAGCTTCTGCAAAGCACCTTTGTACAGTGGCTGCAGAATTTAACATGTTAATTCGCAAGTCAAGGATGAACTTCAAAAGGAAACATTAACCTGCTGAGACTGAGAAGCACCTGAACTATGCGAAGTAACCGAACCATTGCTTGAAGAGCTTCTGTACCAACTAAAGGGGTTCCTTCAGCTTCAATTACCTTAGCAGACACAGATCTTCGTGACACAATACTTCCCCCAATCCTGTCCAGGCTGGATCCAATACCCTCACCTCTCCTTGAAGATTCACCTCTGCGATTTCTAGGGTACATTCCAAACAAGTTACGATTATGATATCGATGTGCAAATCTCTCACGCAACATGTTTGCCTCCGCAACAAGGGCAGGTGTGAGATTAGCAAGAATAGCATCAGATGATGTTAACAGAACCTGAGGATAAAAACAACAAAAGGAAAAATATTCAGACATCTCCAGTTTACAACTTGAAATTAACCACATCACAGCGTAAACCATACCTCTTCCCGTAAATCTGAAGGAAATGTTGCAATTATTGAGACGGTGTCCATCTCAACTGGTTGACCTTCCAGCTCCTGAGACTGATGATTCCTTTGTGCTTGCTGTTGTGCAAGAACTTCAGCTCGGATGTCTGGGGGAAGGGCCGCAAGAAACTCTGGGTCAATATCTCCAGAATTCTGTCGTTCAACATTTGAGGGCTGCGCCACTTGACCCTGCTGAGCTGAAAGAACCTCAGCTCGCAACTCCTCCGGGAGAGCATCCAAAAATGCAGGATCAATTGATCCAGAACCAGCCACACTATTTATCTGCTGCTCTGAGGCCGGAACATCTTGATCTGCTTCTCGACTAGAATTCTCTGACACCTCAGTGACACTGTGGAGAGGTGCATCCCTAACACCAACAGCTGTAGAATTCCCACTAGATACATTTGTTCTTCTTGCACGAGCAGCCTGTGGATCAATAGTTCTGTCTGAAGAACCTTGCCTTTCTCCACCATCATCATGGCCATCTGCACTTCCAATCTCAACATCAAGGCTTCGAAGGCTCTCCCCTAAAGTAGCCCCACTACCACTACTTTCTTGGCTCACTGCTTCAACATCACGAACAGTTGCATCATTTTGCTCAAATTGCATTTCAATAGATTGTGAATGTCTATTTGATGCATCTGTTCCTTGAAGACTATCATTTACCATATGGTTCCCATCCACATTGAGAGAGCTACCATTTGCAGCAGAAGATGGAGGCACATCAGCATTTTCATTATTTACATTGTTTTCGACAGGATTCTCAGACCTCACACCAGCACCTGATTCCTGTAACTGAATACCGTCACCATGTGTCTGAGGTTCCACCATTGATTTGTTCTGATCAGAAGATTTCTCAGGGACTGATCGCCTCAGTTGGGAAACAAGCAACTCTTCAAGGCCTTGAGGTATAATAGCTGCACTTGACCCACTGCCTTGTTGGCTCTCATCAACCCACAAGTTCAAAGGATGACTGTGACGCCCATTCCTCAATGATCGAAAAATAGTATCCAGTTGTGATGAAGCACTGTCTGAGTTTCTGTCTGAAGGAATCATAATGTGGGCATTCTCTGGAAGAAAGGAACATGGAAAGAGGTGGATGGTTGTTAAAATCAGAGATGCACATAGAACAACAAAATTAATAAGCATTAGGTGTAAATTAGAACAAATCCAGAAAAAATATACATCATTAGAATACAGAGCGAGAGAACCTGACTGCCTTGGAGAGGCTGAGCGTTGTGATGAAGGTCCCAACAAAAGAGGATGCCTTGAAGGAGCTGAATTCTCACCACTGCGTCCCAAAAGACTGTAAATGGATGTAGTACGTCCTTGACGTCTAGAACCAAAAACTTCAACTGGCATTACACGAAGAGTTTCACTGGCAAAGCTGTGGTCTCTACCAAAAACATCAATTTGGTCAAACACATCCATTCCATTCATACCCTCTTCCAACCTAAGAATTACTCCACCCTCATCATCATCACCATCCTCTTCATCTTCCTCCAATACTTCATCATCAAACTCATCATCAATCTCATGATCATCTTGATCTGTGTCAGGATGAGGCAGGTGATGTACATCATCTGCCTCCAAATCATTATGATCCTCGTCATCCTCGTCATCATCTTCATCCACTTCATCCCCGTCATCTCCAGACATCTCCTCATCCTCGTCATCATCAAGGTTTTCTTGCTCATGGGGCTGGATTTCAAAATGAATCCCCACATTGTCTACACCATTATCAAGATCCCTTGCATCCTCAGAGGTTTCTTGCATATAATGATCCTCAGTTGCAGGAGCAAAACCTCCATCAAGATCCTGGTCATGTTCCACATCATCCGTAACAGCTTGAGGGACCCCATAGTTTTGGACAGTATTGAATGACTCAACACGGTCAGCTGCAACTGTATCGTGACTAGACTGAGATGCCATTTCCATGGATTGTGATGCATCAATATTATCAATTCTCCCAGACTGGTTATGCTCAGCAGGTTTGACAGAACTCTCACCTTTGATAGCAGAAGAATCAGCTGAATGAGCATACTCCTTGGTTACAAGTTCCAAGGTTTTGACAATCCCTGTAACAACTTTAGGTGACTCAGAATGATCCAAATCCAACACCTCAAGCATGCGTGTTAATGATGCAACCAAACCAACATCTATAAAAGTGGCAGAAGCTTCTGCTGAGATGCATGATCCAGTTGATGTACGGGCAACTAATATATCATTCAACAGATCAAAAAAAGACTGCATATTACTGCTTGGAGGTTTGAAGCCATCTGATGAATCAACGAAGTCATTGAAAATACAATTAATCTCTGTAAACACTCTTTTCCTGGCCTCTGCAGAACGAACACAAGATGCAACCAAAAATTGACTAGCCCTGGTTGCTAGCTTATGCCTCCAGTCACCATCACTTTTCCTTTCCTTCTTTGAATTCCTGGAATATGGAATAAACCGGTGAAGAATGTGATGAAATATTCCACTCGTGGATAAACCAGCTGAGCCCCTTTGATTAGGGACCCTGCAACTACTAATTTCACCATCTCTCCTCAGCAGCACATGAACAGATGAAGCATACATTAACAGAATCTCTGTCAAAAGTTTCAAGATGAATGCTATCTTTGCAATTGATGAAGAAGCATCTTGTCCAGAAACACCATTCAAATCAGACACAGTCGCAATGGCTTTTCCCTTACCCTTGACGGCAGCAACATCAATTTCCATATCAGTTGATGAAGGTGCATCAACAGGCACATCTGTTCTAACTTCATTTGTCAAGGGAGGTACAAAAACATTAACTGAATCCAGAAGAAGCTCAATCACATTTACAAAACTTGGGGGATATTTTCTATGCATTTTAACTGACTTAGAATTTGAATCAGTAAGTTTCCCATGCCCAGTCCCAGGGGCTGCTGAGTTCGTATTGCACAAATTACCCTTTCCATCAGTTTGCTGTGTTCTATCTTTGTCTGATGTTTTCTCTTTTTCTTTCTCCTTGGGTTTATCTTTGTCCCTGTCTTTAACCAAAACAATGTAAGGTCTGTCACCAACCATCTCTACTTGGCAGACAGACTTGACAGCCTGCATAAATATTACTGGATCACGAGAAATGACAGAACTTAGGTTGATAATGAAAATACGTGGACTAACTCTTCCACTTGAATGCCGATTTGCCAAAGCTGCAAGACTGTGCTTTATCTCAGCTTCCATTGCCTGCTGCAAGGTTTGAGGATCCTCAAGGACATGACGGATAATGGTAGCAGCGACATTGTCAAACCCAGGAAAAAGACTACTTGTTGGCAGCGAAAGAAGTGAACTTACACCCCCACCATCCAGAAAACAAACAGCGACAGAATGGGTTCTAGTCAGAGTGGAACACAGCTGCAGGACAGCATGCATTGTTTCAGATGGAAACTGGCTTTTTATACAGCTACAAGCAATCTCAATCAGTCTCTTCTGCTCGTGAATATCTATATGTCTCGGAGACCCAAATGAGGACTGCAACTTACTTTTGTTATCCTCATCAATACTGACAGATGTCTGCTGGCTACTAACATTGTCGCCTTTCAACTGCTCAACAATTTCAGTATTCAATTTTGGCTCCACCTGAAGTAACCTATCAAGAGCAAGGAAAGCAGTTGTTACCCACTTTGGAACTCGATGCTTCTCCTTGTCTACTGAACCAGAGTCCCACCCTGAAAGTAAATCCGTTACAACTTTTACCAGTCCACTCTTTGAGGCGATCTCCCGTGCCCCCACATCCTCATGAAGAATCAAAGCAAGAACATGGAGAAGACCAGAGAGCAGAGAATTGTTTCTGCTATCAGAAACAGAACTAGAATCTCTAACTTGGTCAAGAATGAAGGAAATTACACTAGACCTATATTGGCCATCATTTTGGGAGCAGATCAACACAAGAAGGTCTCTAACCGGGAATGCCAGAGGTTCCTTCATCTGAAGCAGCTTTGTACATGTTGATAATAACTCCTCAACAGGAGGAAGTTGAACCATCTCTTCTTCAAGTTCCTTGCTACTGTCATTTGAAGCATCTACATTTGTATCAGTTTCAGGGTTCCCAAGAGACATGGCAAGTGCACGAGCAAGCTCATCATCCTCCTGGATTTCCTCTGGATGGGAGAATAGCCACTCCATTGCCAACTCCACACTATTAGATCCAACTTGCCTCAGAGCTTCTTCTGCTCTAGATCTGGAAAATCCCATCTCTACAATTGTTGCTACGGCTGTTTCATTTGGAGGGGGCCCAATAACACGAGCACTGTTGCTGCTGGCAATATTTTTAACTTCAACACCAGAGTAAATGTGGCTAATGATAGAAATAACTGTCGTGATGAACTCAGAACTGCAGTCAGTAAACTGTGGGTGAGTCCAAACTGGTAGCACTGCCTTAAGCACCATAGATTGAAGCACCTTCACAAAAGTTTCAGCATCCCGAGGGAAAGGAACATCACCGCTAGCAAGTGTTTGCACAAGCAAGTGTTTGGTGAATGGAGATAAAATAAAAGAAGAAGTCACAAGATGATCCATAAATTTACCATAGCTAGCTAATGGACCATAAATCCATGCATGGTCACCATCTTCCTTTTCATCCTGCTTTAGATTACCAGTATCTGTATCCATTGGAGATGCTGGAGCCCTATTAACTGCAAATAGTAATTGACTGGTAGCTTCAAAAGTTGTCAAAACTGATTGAACAACTCCGCGTCCATATAAGCAGTTTAGCATAATAGCATTGCAGGAATCCGGCCGGTCCAGAAGAATGCTGTTAATGAAATCAATAACCTTACCAAAGTAGCGACATTTTGTAGATATGGATGCTTCCGAGCCTGAAGAATTTACATGGCCTCCATGGTTCATGTGACCCAATGCAATAGAGGCAAAACTAGAAGCAACAGATTTTGATGCAGGGGATGCATTAACAGTATCATCCCGACGACGAGAAGGAAGTACCATCACTTTTCCCAACTCTTGAAACAAATGGATAATGTGGAAGGAAAGTGACCTCACCATATCACAGCAAGATGTGTGATATGACCTCTTCTTGTCATATTCCTTTTTTTTTGCAGATCCAGAAGCATCTGATAAAGAAGAATGATTGGCTCCAAAACGCATGTTTGAACCATCAATACCCAGTCTCTGTTGAAAGCCAGTAGCTCTGCCAAGTTCACGATAAAGATTTATGAGGTCAAAGAATTGAGATTCAATGTTCCATCCTGGTATCCTTCTCCTTAATAATGGATCAAGAAACTGTCTAAACGAGTTCAACCGTTGACCATCAGTATCACTTGCACTAGATTCCAGTTGTTGTGACTCGGGCTCAGCAAAACTAGAACTGGCACTATCATCCTCTGTTCCAACTTTGGCATCTTCAAGGAGTGCAATCTGCCATAAAATTTCACGATGAACAAGACCAATGTCTTCCAGAACATCTTTGCTGCCATTTCCAAGTTCTGCAAGCAAAGCACTAACCCAACGATTATCTTTGGAAGCAGCAAGAAACAGTAGGAACTCAACAAGGAAAAGGGGGGAAAAGATTCCATCATCAGGCATCAGCTTAGGATCCAATAAAAATGACCCTGAAGCTGCACCAAATGCCATCAAGGCTTTCTTCAAATGTTCCCTAAGAGAAGAACAGAAGGCACGTGCAAGAGGAGCAGAGTGATGCTGAGTAAACCCTTTAAAAACCATGGTGCTTTGTAAAGCAATTGACATCCCCTCAGATGACTGTACAATACTAGGCCTTAAAAGAAGTTTCAGTAAAGCTTCAATTCCACATTTCTCCACAAACAAGCGACATGTTTCAGCATTCTCTGTTGTTCTATGAAGCAAAACCATCAGATGTAAAATGCACAACTGGAGAAACTGCTCATCACTGATATCTTCAGTTACAGAATCCACTACACCACCCAGACGACAATGCTCTTCATTTCCTTTGTCTTCAGAATCAGTTTCCATTGCAGTTGTACCATTAACTTTTTCCATAGATGATGACCCAGACAGACTAGAGCTCTCCCCAAAGGAAGCAATTTTATTTACAATTTCAATTATCATATCAACACCACTGCTTCTCAATGAAGATACATGGCGCAAAAGCTCTTCTGTTGCATTAGCCAAAGGAACAACTGCTTCATTCATCACCAGCACATACTTCTTGCTTGTAAAGATGTCAACAAGGAATCGCAGTGCTGACGTTTCTTTCACTGCCTCCAAGCCTTTGGCATTAAGACAAATGGCACCAATGCCATTTGGAACACATGTTATAGCCTTTGAAGATGGAAGTACCCCAGACAACACTGAAGATAAAAAGGAATCCGGAAGACCCAGTTCAAGAAGTGCAGGAAGACAAGTTGGATCTTTATGGATAATCTCACTCATAACAGTCACAGCCGAGTAGTAAATATCACCTCCAAATTTATCAGCATTCCTATATATGAGTGACAATGTACCAGGCAGAGAACTGTCATGAGGATTCTGTGGTCTGGTGGAGTTTGCTGGGGCATATGTAGCAGAACCAAGAGCTTTCAAAAGCACCTTGATAAGCCTCTTTTGGGAGTACAAGTGGTCATCATTGTATCTTGAGCATTCCCCGGTGATCATTAAATTATCATTTCCGCCAGACATACCAATAACTCTATGGACTTCTGTCTGCAGCCTCTGAGCCAAAAGCTCCACTCCACCCAATTCTCTAAGCAGTGACACAGCCGAACTGCTGTAATCCATGAGCTTTTGTAGAGCTTTTACAGCCAAATACACAAGATGCATATGATTTGGGTCAGAATCCTCCAAAAGGGGTAAAAAGGTTGGCACCATTCCAGATCCTCTAATATTACTCCCTGATGCAGAGGATGACACGATATGAAGCAGATAGAACTGAAGAAGAGCATCAATAAAAGCAAGAGATGATGGATCACTAGAACCTTTCAGTGACAGAACTGCCTTCTGGAGCACATTCAAGAGAATCATTCGATTTCCTACAGTAAAACTCATGCTTGATCCACTCAAAATTCGTGCCCGATCATGAGATGTTGAATATGCAGCTAACTGAGCTCCCAATGCAAGCATCGCAAGAGTTCTAATAGTTCCAGGAATAGTTTCCTCAGAGCGCACGATCCTGATCAATTCATTTGTATACGCCGGTTCATTCACAAAAAATGTTGTCAGCTCATCATTAGCATCATTAGACTGAATAAGCACAATAAATGCAAGAAGGCAAATCCTGCTGTACAGCCTGCATATCCTTGTCGACCGAAAGGAATGTGCATATCTAATTCTTGTTAGCAATGAAAACCGAAGCTCAGGGGGTACGTTATACTCTTCAATACAGATCTTCATTATTAACAGATCATCCTCCTTCCGCAAATGTAGGTCTGGCATGTATATGACTCTCGAAGTAGAATTGGCATCATCAATTCTTTCTTCAGGTCCTTGAGTATTTAGACCATGCAATTGAAAATAAAGACTAGAACCAATCTGGTTTTGGGACTTGTCACGCTCATTTTCTGTGCCGGATGGAAACAAACTAAGCCCTTCCTCCTGTGTTCTCTCATTTGACAAAACACATGAATAAAGACCCAATCCCTCCTCCTTGCTCCCCCAACCCTGAGCAAGAGAGAGCAGATAGCTGTTGACAGAACCACATCCAATCAACTTACCACTCCCATGGACCTTAGATGGGTTTATTTTAACAAGTGCAGAAAGAGTCTCCAGTGTAGCTATAAGAATTTCAGGATCAGTAGATGAAAGTAGAAGCTTGAAATGCTGAAAGGAGAATGAAAGAGTTGTATTATATAAAACAATATTAGAGAATCACATAGTTAAAGCTTCTTACGAATTAACAAGTCAAGATACCTCCAAGCAATCAAATGCACTCTTGTTGTGACAATTCTCCAAGATAATTTGCATTACTCTTAGTATTTGAAGAACTGCATGCTTTGGAAATGGACTGTCATCTTCTAGAATTTTATCTGATAGGAGCAGATCATTCCTACAAGACAGGTATGTCTTGAAATATGTATCAAAATGATGAAACAGTGGCCTCCAATGATGAAAATTCCCCTGAATTAAAAGCAAAAAAGTGAGTGAAAAAAATCCAAAAAAAAGCGGGAAAAAAGAGGAACATTTAGTAAATAATCACCTTGGTGTACTCCCACCGAAAGCCTGAAAGTGGTATTGCTATATCCTGTAACGGACTCTGAATCACTTTATCAATAAATGCTTTAATCTGAGGAGGCTGCAAGTGACAGTAAAATGATGGATTTATTTCCCAGAAGAAAGGAGCAAAAAGAAGAAAACATAAGCTTTGGAAACCATTCAGGCAAGCCTCATGGAAACAAGTTTATATTCCACTCAAGCAGATTCAAGACAACCAGTAATAAAATTGACATTTATACATATGTTCCTCTAGGAATGTGCTTAGATGCATAAAAGGACGATGAGAATCATACTAACAGAAGTAAAAGTCATGCCATTGATACCAAGCACACACCTAATTGAAGATAAACCATGGCAGCCTCAAAATAGAGAGATATACGTATCAAATATAAAATGATAACATATTATAGATGCAAAAAATAAGTCATATAGTAAATAACCAGAACAAAAAGGATTAGGAACAACAAAGAATATCCTATTGCAAGCCCACCAAACCACACAATCATACCTAGCAGAGGAAAAAGAAAACTATCAATGACATCCTAAGAAAGGGAGACTGTCCATGATAAACCATCCAATTTTTGCAAAAGAAAACTTTCCAAGAAAAGTACACTTAGAAACATGCAGAGAGTCCCATAGCTAGCACAGCATGGAATGCAAAGTTCAATAACATAACTTTCCTTTCTTTTTTTTCTAAAAATAAATGTAAGTACAAGCAAAACCATTGCATCCTGAAAAGACTGTTTCTTCTTTTAAAAATAATTGAAGTTTACTGTTTCTTCTTTTAAAAATAATTGTATGTAAACTTCAAAGCCTCCTATTCTTACTCAACAAGAATGTCCTTCATGAGTACACATGCATTTGAGAGATTAGACCCAAAAATTACCCTGATTTAAAAATAAATAAATAAAAAGAACACACATGCACATGCAAACATATTGAATGGTTATTTCGAGTTAGGGTCATACATATGCCCAAATAATAT
Source organism: Gossypium arboreum (assembly GCF_025698485.1). NCBI lineage: Eukaryota > Viridiplantae > Streptophyta > Magnoliopsida > Malvales > Malvaceae > Gossypium > Gossypium arboreum. The sequence goes on from NC_069075.1 coordinate 139,696,179, forward strand.
AGTTCTTCAGTTTAAGATAAATTTTAAGAAGATGCACATAACAATTTGTGACCATGTGCAATACCATAAACTAAGCATTAAATAGTTCTCAAAGCATTACTCTCTTTCAGTTAAGAGGGAAAATCAATCAGTAGAATCAGCCGAAAACACTATTGTATTGAGAACCAAAACTTAACTCAAATAAACATTGTGAAACAAACACAACATTCAAATACGAATAACTACAACCAAAGAGTAATAATTTAAAACCCTAAGGGATTCACCAAACAGTACTAGATTCTGATAAACCCTAACCGCAAAGTATTTTACACAGGAAAAAATAACCAAAAAAAAAACTTACAGGCTCAGAGTCGAACTTGATAGAAGGACCACCGGTGGCGGTTTCGCCAGACAAAAGCTGGCGAAGCCTTGAAGGCAAAGTCGATCTTATATTCGCCATCTCACCTCTACTTCTCTACTTCCAACCACTACAACGACAAACCAAAAAGAATTTAAAAAAAAAAACTGTACAAAATTAAACCCTAAAAACAGAAATCAGAGATTTTAAAAATCGAAAAAAAAAATCAAAACAGATCAGATATCAGATTACATAAACTACAGATATACTGAAAAGGAAAAGAGAGGGAGACCATACCTGAGAAAGGAGGGAGAGAAGAGCAAGGGATGCTTTACACATCCAAAGTACAAAACATGAAATTAAAACAAAATTAGAACAAAAAAGATAATTTTACAGGGAAATTAATTCAAAAAACAAAATGAGAGAAGAGAAAGGAAAAGAAGGAGGCGTTTTGTTTTTGTTGGCAGCTTAGCTTGGTTTTACGTGTTGTTTGGTTTTGATTTTGGCTTAATGTTTAAAATTGATTTGTTTTAGTTTCGTGAGAAGAGATTTATATAATGGTGTTTAAGAAGATAATCTAAGGCCAAGCCAAAAGGGAAAATTTGCATTTTAGGGTCTTAAAAAGGACTGAAATATAAAATTAAAATAAATTAATAGTGACAAATATAAATATGTTTTAGTGAGTTGAGAGAGCAAGAAGAAAAAGAGCTGACACATATACAGTGTTTTGACAAAACACAGCTACAGAAGGGTCATTTTGAAATTCGGATTTTTTTATTACTTGACCTTTTTAGTTTTCTCTTCTTCTTTTTTTTCTTTATCTTTCTAGTTCTTTTATTTTTTTTTATATTTAAATTTATAACAAAAAATTAAGACTTTTGTCTTTCATATATTCTTTCTAAGTAGAAATAAATAAAGTGGATATTGACTTTGAATTTTTCAATCCATGGCTTCATTTTGCTTGTTTAAAATCTAATAGTTTAATTAAAAATTATGTAAATTAATAAACAATTAGAATTTTATAAACTTAGTTTAATCATCAATTTTTATCAATTTTGATTTTTACTAATTTGAACTATTTATTCATATATTAATTTAAATTTTTTGTCCATATTATTATACCAACCAATTTTTAATCCAAACAATTTAATTGTTTAATTCGATTTAATTCTAAAAATATTGATTAGATGATAATAAGAAACCATTAATAATATATTTTTTATATATAATTAATAATTTAGTTTTATAATATTAATATTTTCTTTTAAAAATAGTATTTTGACTAAATAGAATATATATATATTTAGTATATATAGAGAGAGGATTTGCTTGAGATCTATCTCAACAATAATCAATTTAGATTAAATCACATGGATAATCAATAACTATTTTTCTGTTATTAAAATCTCAACAAATTCTTTCGTTATTAAAAATAAATTAAAGGAAAATTCCAACAAATTGGAGAAATGACTAAGAAATAGTTAAAAGTTAAAACAGTCTAATGTTCCTTTTGGTTAAAAGCTTCAGTCCATCTTTCCCTTACTTTGTTAGTCACTACTTTGTTCCTTGGGACCCAATAGCTAAAAGTGAAAGGAAGAAAAACCTTTGAAATTAAAAATAAATATTGATTTAATGTATAATGTACTGTAGTGTGTGAATTTATTTTATGTAATTGTAACTCTTAAATTTTATTTAATTCATTTATAATATTTATAATTTAAAACATTTTTCATTTAAGTTCAATTTCAATATTAATTATCATGTTTTTAAAATTAAAACTATATATTATTATATTTTAATCTCATAACTATATTATTAATAAAATGTTACAATTTTTATAAAAAATATAATATAATTAAATATAATTAAATTAATAAATACTATTAATCCAAACGATAAAACTAGTATATATTATAGTAGGATATTGAAACATTTATAGGAATTATTCTAAGTGGCAGCCTAAAATATTTAGAAGTGGCCATCCTCTTTAATTAACATGTGTTTATTCAAATCACTTAATATATTTAGTCAATTTTGTGTTTAAATGTATATCATTTAATTTTTATTTACTTACTTTTAATTTTTATTTAAATAATTTTTACCATTTTTTTTTGGTACCATGTAAATTTTAAGCAGTTTGATTAAGAGTAAAATATATTCTATATTTAATGGTTAATGATGATTAAGAATAAATTAACTCTAGCTCAAACCAAAAAAACGTCTCTATACGTTATATAGGTAAAGCATTATTCATAACTTTGATGTCCTTCCCTAATGGTTGAAGTCCCTAGTTGATATTTTTTATATCTTTTTCAAAACGCCTTGCGCAAAAATACCAATTGTTAATCCAATCCTCTTTGCCTCAATGATTGCTTATCTGAATATAGCCTGCTTAGCAATACCCCATGCAAGATGCTGCAAAACTTGCAAATTTCAATCCTTAATTATTAAAAATTACTTTGCATTTTCTCTTTGCTTGTCTGAAAACACTTGCACGAATTCGATAACATACACAATCTGTACAAAAAAAAAAAACAGTTACATAAATAGCTAAAGATTTTGAACTGTGGATTACATTAAAAATATCATTTACCTTCATGTCCTTTAAAATAACAACCATTTTTGTGAACCATAAATTCAATAAAATACAAATTATTATGCGTTGAATATCTTCCATTAACAAAGAAGAAAAGCTAAAAGTTGATATATAAATTATTAAATATCGTTAAGTTACCAAATAAGCATGCATGATTTATATAGTAAGTAAAACTAATATTCATGATTTTCATTCCAAACATATATATTTTTCTATGAATGATACATATCATGTAATTAAATACATATAATTTAGGTATAATAATTTATTTAACCTTTTAACTTTATAAAAAAAGTCATTTTAGTTCTACTTTTTTTAGAACTTCAAATGACAAAGTTTGTTATTTTCTCCCCCAAAATGGATGGAATCAACTGTTAAATTTTTTATCTGATAGCAGATATGAGTTGTAATAGAATATGTGGCATTCTACGCATTAAAAAACATTGCATTTAACTTACACAGAATTTTAATTTAAAATAAAATATAATTAAATCAAATCCGAAAACTTAAAAAACACTACTTAAATAATGTCAATACAACTATTAATTAAAACTCAATTATTCTTTACACATACTTCACTTAGAATCAATGTAAACTCTTCAAAGAATGCCTAAAAAGAATGTCTAATTATGCAACCACAAATATTCAACAAAGAAACCAAAAAAGACACTCCAAAACCTATCGCCAATGTGCAACAATCAGGTCTATTTATAGGCGGATACAAACAGCCCATTCAACAGTATTTTGATAAATTTTTAAATTCTCGATTAAAAGTTGATTTTATCTATTAAAATATCTCTAATAATTATTTCATAAAATCTTTCATAATATGATTTGTTAAAATAATTTCTATTTCTCAAAAAATAATGATAAGGATAAAGGTAAGACTCATTAATAATTTAAACTCTCTCTCTCTCTTCTATTTCAAGCCAAACGAATGGATAATCGTAGGCTCTTATTTTAATGAAATTCTCTTCATTTGTTGGGTTAAAAAATATGTAATCAAGACTTATGTAACAATCAAACATGTCAACAAAAAACATTTGATTGCAGCAGAACTATTAATTTATCTGTTGTTCAAAAATAAAGCAGAGCAATAAATACTATTTTAATAATCGATGACAAAGGTACTAATGGATTACTGAACTTCTAATATTTCTTTATAATTAGAGTTGTCCAAGGTTGGGTAACTTACCCAGTCGAGTAGGCTTGGCCCAGTTTAGGTTGGGTTTAAGTAAAACAATTTCTATTTTGGATTGATCTGTATTGGCTCAAATTTGATTTAAATAATAAAAAATACTTTTAAAGTTAAATTAAATTATAAAACTAAATAAAATTTTATATTAATATTTGAACAATAAAGTGAGCTTTTGAGGTATGTCTAGCAAACTAAAAAACATGCTTGGGCTTTAGTTTTTTTGATATTGAGCAATGATGTGGTTTAACTCGACTCATAAATTGTACAACTTTATTTATAATATGTAAGTTGTAAATTTAGTCTTTATAATTTATACTTTAATTTAGTTATTTAGTCTTTATATTTTTGAAAATTATATTATATTATAGTGTAAATATTTTTAAAAATATGTTATTTATGTTTAAAATTTCAATATAAAAATATGTATAAGGGTAGTAAAAGAAAAAAAATGAAATTACTTAATATTAAATAAAAAGAAATTGTAAATTGATTTAGGCTAACTATCGATAAATATAAGTAAATTTATGAAATGTTTAATATTCATATTTTAAATTAAATTAGACTTAAATAATTATATATCACGTTAATATAATATGTGAATCCGGATTAAACTTGAACCAACTGAATTACAAATTCATAAAATAGAGGTTAAAGCAAGAAATAAAGCCGAGTAAACCAACAACAACACAATCTATAAATCCATGTAATTACAACACACTTGCATTTTACATACATTAATATACCATGTTCTCTTATTTTCATACAAACATGTTAATATCATACTTTGATTTTATTGTTATTTCTTCAGTAAAAGTATTATGTTGGCTTCTATATTAAAAGTTAAATTGTATTTTGTCAATTTACTCACAAAATGGATAAGTTAGTTATTATCGTTAGTTCAAAGAGTAAATCGATATTTTTATTAAAATTTTATCCATATTTATTGATAAAAATTGGTTTAGTTAACAGAATAATCTTTAACATATATAAGCTGATTTTAACAGAAAAATAGATAAAATTTTTAATAAAATAATCAATTTACTTTTTAATCTAAAATATAATAATTAATTTACTCATTTTTTGAATAAAAAGAGTTGACCTAAGTCCTGCATGATGCAATCATCAAGAAGGTGGTGCTTCTAAACGAATATAATCATACATAAGCCCTTGTAATGCGCTGCTACACATTGGTTGAGTCAAGAAAATGGTGTTTTCACCTTCCATAAGGAAAGTACCTTTCACATCTATGCTATAAAGACCGTACAGTCCATGGATTCCATGTCTTGTAATGGTGTTATCATGTCCAATCACTCCTGTTGTAAACAGTGGGGGATTTGCCTTCGGATTATTGATTCTAACTTGCAATTCTGCAACATAGGCTGTTGCTAAAGCAACTCGAAGTTTGTAGGTTCCAGTTTGGTTTATATTATCAAGGTTGAACTTGATTTGCCATGTGGTTCCTTCATACTTTCCATCATTCTTCTTCCTGAAAATCAACAAATTTCTTCTTTTGTTAATGGGAAACTCGATAATTTTAAAATAGGTCAAACTCATGGTTTCTGGTATTTCTATTATGTTAAAATTTTGGATGTAGTCCCCGTATTTTTAGTTTAGCATAATTTGGTCTCACTACTTTTATGCTATTGTTAGTTAGTCTAAATTGGTAAACACAATTAAACAATTTTTGCTAAAGTGCTGACTTGAATTTTTTCTAAAAGGGAAAAAAGCAACATTTAGTCCTTAAATTTGGTAACTTTTCCACATTGGTCTTTAAATTTTTTTTATTCATATTAATATTGGAACTAACCAGTTGTTCTCGATTTGATCATTGAACTTGAATTCCGTTAATGTATGATGACATAAAACTTTAAAATTATGTCAAATTATTACTTGTTTTTTTTAAATCTTTTAATAAATTTTGGTTTGTTTTAGATTTTATATAAAGTTTTTAAAATTTTCAAATCATGATATGGTACAATTTCGAGTGTCACGTTATCATACTTTACGAAATTCAAGTTTAATTACTAATTAAGGAAAAGTTGTCAAGTTCTAGACTAATATAAATAAAAAAAGTTCAGGGACTAAGTTAAAAAACTTACTAAATTCAAGGGCTAAATGTTACTTTATCCCTTTAAATAAATACCCTTAAGCATTCGGTTGACATGCAATTCTTTTATTGAATTAAGCTGTTTAGCACTTAGCTAATACATAATTTTTTATCGGCACTTTAGTAAAATAATTAATAGTGTTAATCATTTGAACTAATTAATAACATTATAAATAAATAATAGAATTAGGTCAAACTAAAGTACAATAACTAAATTTCAAATTTTAATATAGTAAAAGGACCAAAACCATAAATTTGACCATTTAAAGATATGTAAAAGAAGAAAAGAAAAGAAAAAAACCTGGTAACTTGAGCAAAGAACCAGTCAGTTCTGTAATCACTAACACCAACAGTGTAAACTAAATCTCCATTAGGATATAAATCTGAGTATCTCTCCCACAACCCATATTGCCTGTACCTGATCAAAACCAAAACGATCAAACATTTTACATTTACTTCATCTTAATACTATCTTTCATGTTGAATTTCATATACACAATATTTGCAGGCTCAGAAAACTAACTTTTCAGGGTGGTTCACATATAGTTTATTAATGTACTTTGGATCAGGATCTGGTACATGGAACTCTGCTGCAGTTCTATCAGGGATTCCAATTTCCCACAGTGTAGCCCCATCTCTTGGTGGTTCATAAACAAGCTCACCCATGTCGATATCACAACCTGCTTTAACATATTGCTTGAATGAGATTTTGTTATGCATGTATGTATGTATGGGTGGTGCTAGGGGGCTGGCAGGCCCCGGCCACTTGAAATGAGAAATCCCATTTTTAGCCTTTTTAAATTTCTAAAATTTTAAATTAGTACATGATAAAAATGCATTTTGGTCCCTCCAAAATGATATAATTTTGATTTAATCTTTTAAAAAATTATGAAGATATAAGCTATTAAAACAGTGAAATTGCATTTTATCTCTCATAAAAATATATAACTTAATTCCGAATCTTTCGTAAAAAATTTTTGCCATCACCCCTGCATGTATGTATGGGTGAAGCCAAAAAAAAAATTGAGGGGCCAAGATTCAGTTATATATTTTTATAAAAGTTAATGCAATTTCACCATTGTATAGACTTATATTTTATGGTTTTCAAAAGGATTACATAAAAAAATTTAACATTTCAGGAAGCTAAACCATAATTTTATTATATATCAACTTAAAATTTGACTAAAAAAATACTTTCTTATTGTAGGAGAGGTCGTATGTATGTATGTTAGAAGTGAAAATGGATTTGATACCTGAAGTTATGGTAATTATGGTATCATTTTTGTAATCACCAATGAAACCTGGGACCCAAGCATAAAGATTATAGTCACCAGTCCTTACATCATTGATCAAAAAGTAGCCATTTTCATCTGTTTTAGTCCAGAATTGGTAACCCTGACATAATACATTTATATATTGATTCAGATTCATAAAACAGTGCCTTGGAGAACAAGCAACTGAAAGGCAAAACTGTTAATTTTTTTACGGTAAACTATACCTAATTAAGCTATTAGTAAATTTATTAATTTCAAAAAGTTACAAAATTATAACTGAACTATTCAAAAGTTTTCATTTAAATCACTGATTTATTCAAAAGTGTTTATTTAAGTTACTGGGCTGTTAAGTTTTTTAAAAAAAGTCCGACTAATGAACTCCAAGTAACGGTTTGACGATCAGTATGATGGATCGGTACCCATCTACAAGTAGAAAAACATACCTTAGATCCAAATCAATCTGAAGGTCAGTGTCGGAGATTAGAGAAGAAAACTATTTGAATTTTGGTTTGTTGATTATTATAGAATAGAAGGGAAAAATAGTTTTCGATTGGTATAGGTGGTGCGAACAGAGAGGCCATGTAATAGTAGGTTTTTAACACTGAAAACTTTCGAATAGTTTAGTGACCATTTTGTAATTTTTTTAAATTGAATGACCAAACATAAATTTACTAATAGTTTAGTAACCTCAAGTGTAGTTTACCCATTTCTTATTTACCTTGCTTTCTGTTTGCCATGAGCCAACATCTCCTGGTGGCGCCAATCCCACATAAGCACCATTTACTGATATATGTTCATTGCTGACATACCTAAACAAGTTCCAGCCATGATCAAAATTCGCCTTGAATATTAACAAATCAATAGGCCAAAAAGCCAAAGAGAGTACCTGTCACTAACTCGTAATCTACCACTAACGCAACCTCGCTGCTGGGATTTTGGAAAATCGTCCGATGCTAGGAAGTTGTAAGGCCAACATTGGACTTGGGTTTTTGTCTGTAAATCCAAATTCGATTGTTTTAAGGTGGTGTTGTTCTTCCAATTGTTAAGAAGTAAAAAGAAAGTACCTCTTGTTTAGCATCTTCCCATAGCCAAAGAGGATCATTGTTGTCAATCAAAGTGTTGAGATAAAAGAAAACGGGGCCGAATACTTTCTTCCATGGCTCTCCGCGTTGAAACTTCGGCACCATTTCCTCCCCAACGTAATGAGCACTCAAAAACATCTAAATGTAGCATTTTGGTTAATGATCACATGTAATTAGAACAATGATCTCATAGCGTACTTGTTTGTTACTTACTGCTAGATTTATAGGACCAACATGAGAAGTAAGGTTTTGTTTCATTGGTCCACCGGATCGGAACTCATTGCTCGGCGTGATTTGCCACCACCCCACCGGTGGATCGTTGCATATCCATCCATGAACATGAAGATCTTTGTTTTCGCAAGAGTATTGATATTTGTCATCCACCTACAATAATAACAATACCATATAAGTTCACTAAACAAATAGGAAAAGCCTAAACGGAAAAAAACCCCCAAAGAAATGAACCTCTCCCTGGAACTCCGACTCAACCGGATGAACAATTAGGACTGCTTCGGGATAAGCTAGGGGACTACTTCTTCTTGGTGACCGGTCATCCGGTAACGGCATGCGCCTTTGCCTGTTATCTGCCACTGCCATGTACTGAAACCTGTAAAGGAACACGACTTAAAATTCCTATCAAAATTCAACCCTGTGCAAACAGAATCATATCACTAACACGTAAGTCGATTCATCACATACTTGTCTTTTCTAAGCTTGAAAACGATCCTGGTTTGTGGCAAGTTGAAACCAGGCCACTCTTTTAAGTGCTCGTAAATGGCGTATGAGTAAAACCCCGATGATCCTCGAAGCATTACGAACCTTTTGTCTATATTTAAGGGGACATGCTTGCCCTCTAAAGAACTCCTATCTCTAGTGAATGAGATTTCCACTTGTTCTTCGTTTTCAACCATCACTTTGAATTTTGACCCTTTTATTCTGCATATTAATTGCTTTGTTTATCAGATTATAATAATATAATACGAAAAAAAAAACATAAAATGTTTTTTTTGGGGTTGCTTGCAGTACACGTAAGAGGTCCCTGTTGTTCCTCCTGTTCCTTCTTCACTCCAAACAAGGTCCCAGTACCTGCATATATGGATTCCATTTTCTTAAGAATTTCTTGTAACCCAAGAAATTTTTAACGATGAGAATTGCAGTGAAGAAATTCATGATTTACCCTCTATCGGATTCATGGTTACGAATTTCAAGCAGATTATCGATGCCTTGATAGCTTACTCCGGTGACGATTCCCTCGGGTTTCGATATTGTGACTTGGAGTATCCCATTATCCATCACCACCTGTGTATGGTATGAAAGTGTTAAACTACTTCATCAACAACTACATAACGTTACATGAATTAAAACACATAAAACACACTAAAACTTTTATTGTACGAGTATGCGTGTGAAAATTACGTATTTAGAACACGATTTATTTTAAAATAATATATAATAAATAATGAAAGATTTAGTTTGAAACTAATTAATAGTAACACCTGAAATATGTACGATATTAAAATAAAAAAAAGTAGATTAACTTGTGATATCAACTCAATCAATAACATTATTAATATATATACACTTGCTGGAGGTAATAAAATATGCATAATATGTAAATATTATATTAAAATAAAATTTTAGTTTAGTGGTAAAATTAATGTTTTATTGATGTGAATAGTATTGGTTTAAATTCAATGATTTAAATACCCTTTAATAATTTTATTACGGAAGGACATTTTCATAATTTCTCAAACCGAGTTGGTGTCCGATTAACTCATGACACACCAACTCAATCAGAACTTAATAATAGTATAAATAAAAAGACTAAAATACCCTAAAAATATAACTTAATTTAATTACAAAAAGATATTTTCGTAATTTTTTAAATTGAGTTGATGCTTAATTAATTTGTGACACTACCTCAACTTGAGACTTAAATACTAGTATAGATAAAATACTTTGAAAAAGATTGGAAACAAGATTTTGACTTACATGATCATCTTGAATAAACAATTGCACCCCTTGAATGGACATGGTTTATGGGACTTTTTTTTTTTTGTTTCCCTGAGACCTAATCAATTAATGCAAAACTAATTGATTTGGGGGGCTAATTATATATAATGAACAACTTGTAGGGATCTAAAGTGGAAACAATTTTTAAATAAATGGTGCATGGCTTATAAGAAATGGGTTTTTTGTGTGTGTGTGTGTTGCTTTACTTGGATTAGAGAGCAAGACACCTAAATTTTGGGTTACTTTTGTTGATTGAGAATTCTTTACTCAGTCGCTAATTGTGTTTGATTCACAAGTTCAAAGCCGTGAAAGAGCCGCTACGTACGTGCATTATGTTGGCTGCTCCACTTACGATGGTTCCTTCATTAAGTCATAGATTGTATTGCCCATGTTATAAAATAAAAGCTTGTTTATGAGGGGCATAGATTCCAACGTTAAAGTGTGTGTGGTTCAGCTATGATGGCTTACATTTACAGGAAAATATAAAATAGAGGCATCCTTTGTTTATGTTATAAAATGTTGTACTTCATTATAATAGAGCTTTCTTGTCGTATAACTTAGTATCTAATTGTTTTTTATTATTAATTTTTGGTGTAGTGCATTACAATGAGGGGCGAAATTAGAGGTGCTGATAGGTTCCGACTTTTTTAAAATAAAAAATTTTATATTTTGACTCTTTAAAATCTTTTTAAAATTTTTTAAATTAGTAAATGTAAAATTATATTTTAGCCTCTCTAAAAATGATAAAGTTTTGATTTAATCCTTTATAAATTACATTTTACTATCGTAAAAATTACAATTTAATTTCAACTATTAAAAATATTTTCTGACTTTGCCCGATTACAATCCTAATATTTAGCTCAGATATTGATCAATCAAAAAATTATAAGAGGAAATGAATATAAAAATCAATTACGAAATATATTGCGAAGTTAAAATTCAAAACTATGAATATGATTTCTTAAATTTAACAACATAAATTAATTGGATTAAATCACATATTTTCAAGAAATCTTTTATATAACTAAGATTATCCTTTAAATCCTTATTAATTAATGATGATTTATGCGGTGAAATTAGTGTATATTTGTTTCTATTTTCGTAAATTAATTATCAATTTAGTTGTTTTAGAAAGGGTAAACTGTCAAAATAGTCACTTTTATTTCTCTCAGGTTACATTTTAGTCACTTATGTTAAAAATGTTACGTTTTAGTCACTTATATTAACGTGTTGTAATATTTTAGTCACTGAGCCGTTAATTTAACTTTTCCTTTTTTTTTTTTTTCATTCTCTTCTCCTTCTATTTTCCTTCCTTCTTCATCTCTTTTAACATAAAAGAAAAATATTAAATTGCTTAAAATGAAAAAAAATATAGGGACCGATTGTATAATTTAACCTAAAATTTTCATTTGAAATGATGATTTAACGCGTCACATCATTTTACCGTTACACCGTTAACAATAATTAATACTCCGTGACTAAATGTTACAACACAATAATATAAGTGACTAAAACATAACATTTCAAATATAAGTGACTAAAATATGACCTAATGGAAACAAAAGTGATTATTTTAATAATTTACCTTTTAGAAATCTTATTATTAATTTTCACAGAGCATTTAATTAACAAAATGTAAGATAATTTCGACAATAGGATTATCGTGTAAAGCTATTTTAACTCTCCAATTTGGTGCTTTAAATAGTTATAATTTTCTCCTCCAGCTGTTGAATTGGCTAAATTTTCAATGAAATGATATAAATAAAATTTAACTATTTTTTATCCCGTGCGTGCGATGTTGTTATATATATCTTAAAATTTCTCTATTTATTAATTTAAAATAATTTTCAACCTTTGACAAATAAAATTATTAAAAATAAAATTTATATAAATATGAATGTTTTGATTTTTATTCTTTATTTATGATATAATAATTGTAAAAGTCATATATGTTATTTTTTATATATGATATTAATTTAACAAAAATAAGTATTTATTTCAAAATTTTAATATAATTCCATATAAATTAATACAAATATATACCAAATATGTATGTATTCATATTAAAAATTGTGATTATTATTTAAACTTATAACTACTGAAAATTTTAAGTGATTTAATTAATTAATATATACATCAATATATAAAAATAAAATATGTATCATATATATTTTGATATGCTATTTAGAATATTGTGTCTCACATGTATGACTTTTTCTAAAATATTATTACTATATAGTAATAAATAATTAAATATATTAATTTAAAAATGTTTAAACTAACTTAAAAAACACTACAAACTAAAACTTTTTAATTTTTTAAATAAAAAATAAAAATTTATTTACATTGTTAATATATATGATTAGAGATAAATTTAATTAATTTGATTCAAAATATAATTAGATAATATTCAATTAATAAATATTTTAAAAAATTATTCAAACTAATCATTACTGAGATTGTTTTTAGAGATTTAATTCTGAAACTACCAACATTTGAAGAATTTATGAAGCAAATAACTAAAAAAATTAATACAAAATGTCAAAATTACAATATGAACGTAGTTTTATTTCCATTTTAGATGAAATCTTATAATATGCATATATATAAATAAAATTGTATGAACTTTTAGTAAAATTTAGAAAAGAATTTGTCTTGAAATAAGGTAATAAAGTGTAATTTAAGAAAAGATAATGAATTAGAAATGCATACCACTCGAATTATTTAGGAATCTTAAGCTCCTTCATGCATGATGTGATTGATTTATTAATTGATTTAGGTTGAAATTTTAATAAAAAATATTTAATTATTTTATTTTTTAATCTTTGAACTTGCATGGTTTATCAAATTGTTATTTTTATTATTATTAAAATTGGCTATTTGTTATAGTTTAGAGTAAAATTGATCAAATGATAAAAAAAAGTGATAAAATTGTTATATAAGTAAGTCTGGGTTTAGATAGGTAATGTTGTGCAATGTGTTTCGCTTACTTTTTGTCTCACGTTATAGTATTATTGCAGTATCTAATGTCATCCAAACCCACATTGATTGCTTATGAATTACTAATCTAGTCTTATATACAAATTTAAATACTTGTGTAACTAATTGAGAAAAAAAAGTAAAAACCTTTTTTATTATCAATTAAAGGTGTGTTTGACATTGTTTTTAAGAGACACTTTACAAAAACACTTTTTGATATAAAATCATTACTAAACAAGATATTTTTGAACTTTTGAGACAAAAAAATCTTTGAAAAAACACTTTTTTGACCAAAAATAAAAGCAGAAAATTTTAACTTTTAATTAAAAAAGTGTTTTTTTGCCTAAAAATATTTTTGAGAAGCAATACTAAACTGATCCTAAAAATAGATAATAGTTTTCGTAAAGCATTCTTCATAGGCTGAAACAATATCTATTACAGTAGTAAAATATGCAAATACTTAAAAACATATAGCATTGATCCATACAAATAAACAAACATTATCCAATTTCATCTCTAATTACAATGTGCTCGACATATATTCTTCCTTAGAACTTAATTTTGAGGGACCTTCGAGTCGAATGTAATCATACAAAATACCTTGAAAAGGACTACTACTTCGCGGTTGCGTAAGGAAGATAGTGTTGTCACCTTGAACCAACAATTTTCCAGGTACATCTACATTGTAAAGCCAGTAGAGTCCATGAATTCCATGCCTTGCTATCGAGTTATCCCTCCCCATTAGCCCGCTCGAAAACAAAGGATTTGTTTTCGGATCATTGATTCGAACCTATAAATAACAAAAAAATCGATTAGTTTGATTAATAATCGAATTGAATTTTCACTAATCTAATTAACGAGATTTATGAAAGTACTAAAAAAATTTAAAATCACATTTTGAACCTACTTTTTTAGAGTTAACCAAACAAAATTAAATTCGGTTGGTTAATTAGATTAAAATTGAATAATGAACAGTAGTTATATACCTGGAATTCGGAAAAAGTTGCAGAAGCAATCGCCACTCTTAATTTATATGAACTACCCTGATCTACATTGTCAAGTTTGAATCTAATTTGCCATGTGGTTCCTTGATACTTGTTAGTATCAATTTTCCTGCAATCAACAAATATTGGTAACTCGAATATCAAAGTTTGACACCTAAAACAACAATGGAAATCCTGTATGACTCTTTTTGACTGAGGCGAATCTGAAAATTTTTTAGTACCAAAATTTAATTATAAATTTCTGAGCAGTTAAAATATAATTTTATCTTTGTTAAGAGATTAAAAAATTTAGAAGTCAAATTACAATTTTATTATTTTAGAAAGGACTAAATAGATAATTTTTCATTGGGGAAGGGGGCAAGGTATTCACCCCTAGCCCAATGGGCATCATCATTATTGTAGCAACCAAAAAATTATAAGTTGAAGCACGTCTCGGTGTGTAATGTCCTTTAATTTAAGGGTTTGGAGAAATTTCGAGCAAAAAATCAAGGGCGAATTCAAAGGAAGCATGAGACCTTCGCCCTCCAAAAATAGAAAATTAACCTTTTAGTCCTCTCAAAAATTTTAAATTTAAGAGTTAATATATGATAAAATTATACATTGACCTTTAAAATGAAAAAAAAGTCATATTCAATCCCTTCAAAATTTATAAAATTATAAATTTATACATAATAAAATTTTATTTTGACATTCAAAAAATTTATATTTTAATTTCTGCTCAAAAGATTTTCTGGTTTTTACCCTGAATTATACATGGATGTTTAAAAATGAAAACGATAAGGGAAATGGGAATGATGTTGAAGAGTCTTGCCTGGTTACTTGGGCAAAGAACCAATCTTTTTTATAGTCACTAGTGCCAACCGTGTAAACTAAATCTTCATTGGGATACAATTCTGCATATCTTTCCCAAAGTCCATACTGTCTAAACCTGTCACCACAAAGGTACATTACTACATATATTGAGCTGCTGTTTATATGCAAATTTAAGAACATGACCACTGGAAAAGGATGAATATTTCATCACTATTATTAATTATGGATTAATTGCACAGGGCAACCCCAAACTCTGACTCAAACTTTAAACCGATCCATGAAATTCAAATGTGTTAATTGGGTCCTCAAAGTATCAGTATAGTAAAAAGCATATCCTTTTTGTCACGTTAGTCGTTAACTTGGACATTAAATGTATATTTAAAACATGAGTCGTATGGACAACTTAGATTTGACATGGAGCATATCTTGCATTGGTATCAAAATGGTATCAATCAAGTCCTTGATATTCTTAACTTATTCATGCTACAGATATATATGTATTTAAAATTTAATTCACCTACTTTAAATATGTTACATGTCAAATTCGAGTTGACATTTATCATCCAAGTTAACAAGTAGGTTGATAGAAATATCTTATTGATATGGTACTAATACTTTGATGACTCTATTAAAACATTTTCAAAATTTAAAACTATATATATCTTGATGGAATTAAGTCATTAATCCATAAATTGAATGTGAGAGCTTTTGAGAACACAAAGATGAAAGGCTAACCTATCAGGATGGTTGACATAAAGTTTGTTGATGTACTTAGGGTCAGGATCTGGGACATAAAATTCCGCAGCAGAACGATCAGGAATTCCTATTTCCCACAACGTCGGCCCATTTCGTGGAGGTTCGTATACCAGATCGCCGACCTCAATTTCACTACCTACATTAAAATTTTCACTAACATGGTCACAATAAAACCCTTATAATACTAGGCAATTTTGAGAATTTACAAAGCTCCAATTGTACCTGGAGTTATGGTAATGGCAGCACTATATTGATAATCTCCAATAAAGCCAGGAACCCATGCATAAAGGTTATAATCACCAGGTCTTATGTCATTGATCAAAAAATAACCATTTATGTCTGTCTTGGTCCAAAATTGATAGTCCTATAAGGAAATATGATATCATAAATATTTTTCAGAATTATTTCTTTTATTTCCATCATATACTATATATGTATAAAGCATTGAACTGCATATATATAATACAAGAAAATCACCTTGCATTCTCTTTGCCAAGACCCAACATTGCCTGGTGGAGCCAATCCTATGTAAGCTCCATTGGCTGGTATGTTGTCATCACTAACATATCTAAACAATATAATCCCAAAAAATTGAGAACATGATTTAATCAATTGGGTGTGCTTGCTATGCTACAAAAGTATAAACAATAATTTCTCAAGATAATAAATAATATAGGTTTATTGAACTATCAATCGGATCATTCTATCGATCTGTCTATTAACTTGAGCACAGGATGGAATGTAAGAGTAGACAGAAGGGCAAAAAATTTAGATATTTTCATTAAGCCCTTCAAAATTTTTGAAAAATTTTAATTTGACTCTTAATTTTAAAAAAATCTCAATAAACTCCAAAATATTTGGGAAAAAAAATTAGACCCAAAATTTTGGAGACTTTAATTAGGCCTCCCAAACTTAATGTCATATTCAGGCACCGCTTAGACATTAAATGGTAGCTTGAGTTTGATGTGAAGTATATTTATTTAACTCAATCGTGTACCTATTGCATGAGTAGTTTGGATTTAACTGTTTAAAAAATATTTTATTCTAAATCTTTTTTGTGGAACTAGGGCATCCTCTATGTTTATTTTATGATCTATAGAGATTAATTCTTTCAAGATTGCTCTTTTTAATAATGTTGTCTTCAAGATTCTAACCCGAAAGGTTGTGCATTGTATCTCTTGCTATAAAAACTATCTTGTTTTTCTTGTTTTTCACATGTCATATTCAAACCATCCATGCAATAAGTGCATAGTGTTTAGATTTTGATTATGTGTTTTAAATTACCTGTCATTGACAAGAAGCCTACCGTTGACATTTCCACGTTGGTTGGATTTAGGGAAATCATCTGAGGCTGGAAATGTATAAGGCCAGCTTTGAACTTCAATTATCATCTGTAGCCATTAACTTGTCATTTATTATCAGTAATTCACACATTCTAATCCTAATAATTTAATAGTGAGTCCAATAAACAACTAAACCTGTTGTTTAGCATCCTCCCAAAGCGAAAGCGGCTCATCTCCGTCCATTGTACAATTAAGATAGATAAAAACAGGGCCGAACACTTTCTTCCAGGCCTCACCGGCACTGAATTTCGGCACCAAATCCTCCCCGGTATAATGAGCACTCAGAAACACCTGTACCATATTATATATCATTTTATATCATCCAATGAGGCATCATCAAAAGTAAAAAGAGGCCAGCCAGCCAAGATTTTCTTACAGCAAGGGTTGTAGGACCAACATGAGAGGTTAGGTTCTGTTTGACTGGACCACCGGACCGGAACTCATTGCTGGGTGTGACCATCCAGAACCCTACTGCTGGTTGGTCGGTGGTGCAGATCCAGCCATGGACTTGGCTGTCTTTGTTATCACATGAATATTGGTACTTGTCATCCACCTGAACTCAACATTGAGACAAAATTTTCATTCAATTTCATTGCTTTAGCAAATTAAAGAGATAATTTTATATGTTAATTAGTGGTCACCTCTCCTTTGAGATCGGGCTCCACTGGATTAACGAGGAGAACAGCTTCTGGGTAAGCCAGGGCTTGTCCTCTTCCTGATAAACGGTCATCAGGCAATGGCATGTACCTTTGCCTATTGTCTGCCATGGCCATGTAGTGAAACCTGTAATATTAATTATTATTAGGCATAATTATACATTTAGTCCTCAATATTTATGTCTTTTATCAATTTGACTCTTTTTTAATTAAATTTGGTTATCAACTTTTTAAAAAGTGTTAATTTGTTTTTCTTAAAAACAGAAATGCTGACTAAAATCATAACTTTTTAATGATATTGGCATGATAACTCATATAACAATTCACGTGTACTTTATATTGATATGACACTATTTGTTTTATACGTTATTGAAAAATAATTAAATTTATAAAAATATTTAAAAATATATAAAAATATCATAATTTTTAAAAGGCATGAGTATACATGGATTGCAATGCTGACTATCATTTTTAAAACTTATTGATTTAGCCAATATTTTTATTAAAAACAAAAATTGAGTTTTTTGAAATGTTGATGGTCAAATTCGACTATTTTTAAAATGATTATGTGCTAAATTTAACTAAAAAAAGAATAAAAGTCAAACTGACAAAAGATATAAACATTAAAAGCTAATTTGATCTCTATGCCTTATTATTATACCTTTTAAGATTACCGGCGTTTAAAATTATATATTTTACTATTGCAATGACTAGGAAAACGTGAATTCAATCATATTTAAACACATTTTTTTTCAATTTAAAAGTTGATACTTTGGAGATTACGAGTAAAATGAGTATTGTATAAATATATATATATATATATTTTTTTTTTTTGCTTCAAAATTAATTCTTAAGGATTAAATTGCTGACGAGACTAATAAAACTTATACTTCCTACTAGCCACTATATATATATATATATATATATATATGTAAAGATGTAAAGTGATAAGTTAATTATAGTACTTGTCTTTTCTGAGCTTGAATGCGATTCTGGTTTCGGCAAGGTTAAAACCAGGCCAATCTTTTAAGTGCTCATAAATGGCATAAGTGTAAAAGCCTGAGCAACCACGCAACACTATGAACCTGACCATAAAAAAAATCTCACATAAAATGATTGTAAAAGAATATTGTTTTATTGCAGGTTCAAGAATTAATGGAGAAAAAAAAAAAACCTTTTGTCAATATTCAAAGGAACAAGCTTGCCATCTTGGGAACTATCCCAAGTTCTTGTGAAAGAAACCTCAACTTGATCCTCATTTTCCACTATTACTTTGAAACTCGTTCCTTTAATCCTGCATACAAAAGTTCACTGCTTCATTCAAATTTAATTTGAGAGGTGGGGCAAAAGCAAAGTTAAATAGTAGAAAAAGTCAAATAATTTACGTCTAGATGAACAATAAAATTAAATATTATAACTGTGAGATTAAAATATGTGATTAAATTTATATTTAGATTCAAATGCAGTTGTAACATTATCAATGTTTCATTGATGTGAGTTTTTGCCTTAAAAGCTATGAAACACATCTCCACGGGGCAAGCAGGACTTAACTCTCCTAAAATACGAACTTTTATTGTTCCTTTAGTTGCTTTAAAAGCTATAAACTATATGTTTATATATAATAAAATTACTTTTTCACTTATAAAAGTTATAAAATTTTGATTAAGTTATTTTAAAATTATAAATTTATAAATTAATATAATGATAAAATTGTATTTTAACTCTAAAATGACCTTATAATTTAGTTTCGACATCTTAGAAGAAAATTTTGGCTTCACCTCTAGTTTTATTGTACTCAATAAAAAATTTAATTTTATTAAGAGACAAGATAAATTTTAAAATTTTGGGAGAGACAAAGCTAATATATATATTAAAATAATTTAAATTAAGTTATTAAATTTTAGGAAGGACTACAAATGTAATTTTTGTTAATAAATGTGTTAATATAAATTAAATTATTAAAATTTAAGAGAGATTAAAAGTATAATTAGATCATTTAACTAAGAGGTCAAGACCCCGCCTCTCGACTTTACCCCTACGTTTAGATTGGGTATAGAATCTTCCATTTTTCTATATAAGGAATTTATTATTTACTTGCATGCAATCAGTGGCGAAGCCAAAAAAAAATTTTAGAGGGGGGTCGGATGAAATTTTAATTTTTTATAGTTTATATTTTTATAATTTATAAAGGATTAAATTGAATTTTTATAATTTTAGAGGGTCAAAATGTAATTTTACCTTTATTAATTTAAAATTTTTAAAAATTTCAAATGCCTAAAATAAAAATTTTCATTTTAGGGGGAGCGGGGCCATGCCAGCCCCCTAGCTACGCCCCTGCATGCAATAACTCCTACGCTTAAATAAAGGTTGAAATTGTAAGTTAATTGACATTGTTATTATTGTAATTATAAGGAAAACATAAATTTAAATGCGTTTAAACCTTCTATAAAAAAATAATATATTAAAAAAAACAAAAAGTAAAAACAATCTTACACGTCAAAGGAGCCAGTAGTACCAGGAGTTCCTGGTGAGTTCCAAACAAGGTCCCAATACCTGAAATGTACGTACCATTTGAAAATACACCCAACAAAGCAATGCAACCTTTTTCTTTTTCTTTTTTGAATCAACAGCAAGAATTAAAAACAAAATGAAGATGAAAGCCTGAAGCAATATATATGTGTATATGTATGTTTATACCCTCGATTGTCTTCATCATTTAGAACTTCTAGTAAATTATCGATGCCGTTATATCGAATGCCGGTCACGATCCCGTCAGGGTTCGATAAAGTCAGTTGGAGTATGCCATTATCTATCATCACCTGCATGAAAATGAAGTTAAATTATATTGTAACTTCAGAACGAAGATGAGCTCTTTCCATGTAATGGGTTTCATTTTACACTGAAACAAACAACAATAGAAAAGAAGGGAAATTATACATGGGTGTCTTGAGTGTGGAGCTGAACCCCAATAAGTGGCATGATTATGAAGATTTTGATGTGTTTTTGGGTGGAGAGTGGGTTTTGCTAGATGTGCATGGAGATTTTGGGCAAATAAAATGGTTTATAAGAGTGGGGTTTTTTGGGATTAGATTTCTTGAATTGGAGATAAAGTATAGTTTTGTGTGGAATACAATTTGGTGTCAGTGGTCACAAATTAAAAACATTCTCTTAACTTTGTCGCCACCGCAGTTTGGTGCCCTCCCCATTAAAGATAAAAGCGTGCAAGAGTCGCTATGTGGAGGAGAGCAGCCAATTTCAGCATGAATTAAAGCCCCAAAATAACTAAAGATTCAATTTAAATCACAAGTCCTTGTGTCTTTTTCTTTTTGGTACCCAAAACTCTTGTTATTTTTAATTGCCACCTCAACACATAAAAAATTGCACTATGTAGAATGTATATCAATTGATTCAGTCTTTTTTTATATCAGGATTCAATCCAACTTGTAGGTTTAGGATATGAGAACATAAACTAGAATTGTCCTCTTTTGATATTATCATTGATACTACAAGGTTTTGTCACATTTGGATATTCTTGTTAAATCAATCTAATTGTGTTTTGTAATATAAGGTCGAATTTTTAATAAGATAATATTTATTTTCTCAGAACAAAAAGATAACGAAGCCAAGGTTTTCAAAAATGAACCAATGGTCGAATTAATCAAACCACCAGTCCAATTGATTTGATTTGTTCAATTAAATAAATCAATAAAAATTCATAAAAATATTAAAGAATAAAAAATCTGATCCAACCACCTAAGTTATACTAATTCTCAAATTAATTGATCTAATACTTTTCTTTGGCCCGGTATTTAGGTCGATCTAGTTTAATTCTTGATCATTACACATTACATAGAAAAGGGTCAATTTAGCATTGCTTCTCAAAAACATTTTTGAAAAAAAAAACATTTTTAAACAAGATGCTTTTGAGTTTTTCAAAAGTACTTTTAAGATAAAAAAAATATTTCGCAAAAATAATTTTTTATCCAAACAAGAAAATTTTAATTTTTGTTCAAAATTATTTTTTGACCCAAAAATACTTATGAGAATAATGCTAAATTAGCCCTAAATTGTGAATGATATACATTTTTGGTTGTTGAATTAAGTTATAGATGTCTTTATCTTAAGATTAAGGCCTGATGAAAGCTTTGCCCTTGATAATGAACCGTTGTTACTCTGCGAATATCATGATGATAGTAGTTTCAAGTAAAAGCATGGCTACTAGCGTAGTACTAGGCTACTACAATGACATTTTACTTTTAAATATAGATTGTAGTAGTTTCAATTTAAAAATAACATAAATTAAATAAAATATTTAAATAATAATAATAAGGGAAAATAATATATTCATTCACTTGTGGTAAGAAATAATTATATTTATTCATAAAATAAAGGAAGTATTATATATTAATTAAATTTTGGAGTCAATAATTATATTAATATTATAATAAATGAGGTGTCAAAAGTGTTCACTTATTGTAATTCTACAATGTGATATAAGATTATTTCCTAATTTGCTTATATATCTTACTTTATATAATATATATTATGAATTTATATGATTTGGTGTCCAAATAATTGCATATCCAAATAAAAAATATGTGAAATTTAAAAAAATATAAATACGGATGATTTAATTTTAATAAGATAATATTATTTAAGGATAATTATTATGTTCACTAAAAAACTCTACAAACAAATTTAAAATGATGTCAAATATTATTTTAATTTTTTTCATTTTATTACACAAAAAATAACATTATCCTAAATTCATTTGACACCATACAGAATAATAATCTTATTATCTAATTAATTAACAATGTATAATGTATGAGACAAATATAAATCCTTAAGATACAAATCTAATTGTGCTAGCTACATAATCCAGCCCGCCATCACATGGTCCAAATTCCGATGGCAAGTGGCCGTTTGAAGGACTAACAGGCATGGAACGGCCCATGAAATTCCCTGTGGCCATAGTAGAACCCATCTAGTGCCAGCATGATATTGACTATCATGAAAATTAGAGGGCGTTTGGCTCGACGAACCTTAGATTACATTTCTCAATAAAATTACAACAATGTAAATTAAGGGTGAAATGTGAGATTACCTTATGTGGTTCATTTGATTAGAATGTAAGATTCAAATGTTTGGTTGATGAAATGTCAAATTACCCCAAAACAAATTTTACTATATTGTTCTTGTTATAAAATATGGACTCATTAAACAAATAATTTAATTACTGGGAGGATGCTAAAGAGCAAGCTAGTTTACCAAATTGTCAATCATTCTATAATCCTAATAACCGGGGAAAAAACCTATAATCCTGTAAAGAAAAAAGAATTTGATTGAAAGATATGGTCTCAGTGAAATTTTCTATCAAAATGATAATTTAAATCATAAACAACAAATCAAATAAGCTTCAAACTTCAATTTATAACAGCAATATTAAATTAATCGAATAACTATTAGGAATTATTTTATATAAAAATAAATTAAAATCATAATAAAAATAAATTTGTGTTCTATAAATTGAAAACTAATTGAAACTTACAAATAATACAACATAGAGGAAGAGATAGTGATGGTGGCCATCGTACAAGGTCTCATTTTTGTACCTATCTCTCTATATAGTCTCTTTAATTAATTAAACAATGATTTATAACAATGGAAAAAAACATTTTCTAAAAGGCAAACGAGAGAAGCCATAACAATTAGCAACATAAGAACTCAACAAACATGAAACCTACAATATAAATTAAAAAATTCTACAACAATCAATAAACACAACCTACAACATATATTAAAAAAAAATGAAAGAACAAAAAACTCTCAATGCAATAAACCGCAAAGTAAAATGAGTATACAACTAAAAATTGAAAATATTTAACCTACCTAACTAGAGACTAGAGTGAATGTCCAAGAGGGTGTGGAGTTAAAATTGGGAAGCAAAGGCTAGAGATTTTAATTTTCAAACTTACAAGAGAAAAAGAAAAGGAACAAGGAGATATTTGATTTTTTTTTTGTCTTAAAATATAATAAAAAGGATTATATTGATAAATATAATAAATGTATAAGGTGTTTTTGTCTTAAAATTTAGATTCTACCTATAATATTAGATTACACCCTAAATTGCAGGAGGATTGGAATGTTAAAATCCAAACACCATAATCTCATTCCGGAATGTAAGATTATGAGTCGTGATATTATGTTGGATGAACCAAACCCCCCCCATTTAATTGCACCAAATATTCTAAAACTATGATATTTAAGGGAGAACAAAAATCGATTTTAACAAAAAAAATTGACACAATCGATTTTTTTGTTTCAGTTTAGTTGGTTGGGACGATTTTGTTTATTTCACTATTAGTTTAAATGGTTTTGTCGGTTGGTTCTCAATTTTTGAATCCCAAAACTAAATTGACTGAAAAACTCAAGTTTATATTATATTATTTTTAAATTATTTAAAATTTGAATCAAATTAACAATTTTAGTAATGAAAGGACCTTATAGATATAATATATAGTTTAAGGATTTAATTAGAATGCTTTAAAATTTGAGGCTTAATTTAGAATGAGTACTCTAAAATGATATAAAAACCAAATTCTCTATGCTATATAAAGCCAAATTAAATTTATGTAACGAATTAATTAATGATTTAGTTCAGTTATAATTGTTTTAAGTCAACAAATATTAAATTTAATATAATTTCCTTTTAAAAATACTTATTTTTGTAAAAAGGAAAAAAATAACATCCTAAAGCCTCTACTATTTTTAAAAATAATTATACATTCTTTAAATAAAAACTTCTACTCAAAAAGAAAAAAAATTCGCCAATAATTTTAATGCTTATATGTACATACATTCTTTTTAACAAAACAAGCACATTGTGAAAGTTTGATAATGTATTAGTAAAAAAAATATTATTTTATATAAAATATTATACAAAATATATATTTATAAAAAATTATGTAAAAATCAAATTAAACTTTGATTAACATATTATTTTTATTAATTTTATATAAAAATATTTTTAAAAATCCTTATAATAATATTTTTTATTAAAAATATTTTTAATGATAAATAACACCGGCGTTTAACGAAATTTTCTATTCTATTGTTTAAAAAATAATTGCCCAAAAAATTAGTTAGTCGCAAACTTCTTCTCTGTTTTTTAAATTTTGAAATGAAAAAAATTACATTTTGTGTCCCAAACTAAGAAACAGATATGGCATTGGACTGTTAGCATATTATCCCAATCTGAATGAATTTGATACAGCACCAATAGTACTAATATATGCTCTTAGGATAATATGATAGATACAGATAAGTGACAAAACGTTAAAAACGTAGCTCTCTAGCTGATTTACATAACGCCCCAGTTTGTATAGTGTATTCTGCTAATGCACCTGACTCGCTTCCGCCTTCTTTTGGAAAAAAAGTGATCCGAATAAAACAGCAATGCCGGTTACCGCAATGGTGAATATAAGTCGTTTCCGTGAATATTCAGGTGGCTGCCTTCTCGGAGCACCTTGTTCCCTTTCAGGGGCCCTCACATTCCTAACCATAGATCCCAAATCCATTAATGAAACCCAAGATGAATTCGTATAAACATAATGACGATGGATATGGCAGGCAACGAAGAGCAAATATCTGCGGATGGTTTTCAGGAAACTAAGGCTAGAGTACGGGTGATATGTTCAAACATTGTTACAATAAATCTTAGGTCATATTGAACAAAAAATAATAATCTTAGGTCATAAGATACATGACTTCTCGGGTTTTGGAGACCTTTGTCCTAGGAGTTAGGTTCATTTTTCCACTTTACTAAAAAAAATTGACATTATTTCCTTTACATTAGATCAAAAAGCAAATTAGTCCTTTCCATTAAAAAAATCATCCATTTCTACTGTTAAAAACTGGTGTGGTTGGCGGAATAACCATATAGTTACACATAGTGTGCCACGTGTACCTCGTGATGACGTGCAATGACCTTTTTTTAACAGTAGAAATAGATGAAAATTTTAAAGGAAAGACCAGTTTACTCTTGGATCTAATGTACAAGGACTAATTTGCCCCTTTTTTTTGAGTAGAGAGGGCAAAATGCAATCCAACTCCTAGTACAAGGGTCTACATGGTACTTTCACTGAGATAAATTCCATCGATATGCAGATGACGGGAACAAAGTTAAATTATGCACTATGTCAGGTCATGACTGAATTAGTGCATCTACAAAACACTCTTAAAGGTAAAAGTTAAATTATGCACTATGTCAGGTCATGACTGAATCAGTGCATCTACAAAACACTCTAAAGGTAAACAGTGTATGTACCTGGAAGATTCCACATTGTTTTCTGCAATACCAGTGCACCTACTTGCATGGTTATATCTTTCTCTCAGTCTAATGTATCTGTTACATTGATAACACATCTCTGTCCGGTTCCCACAGACTTCCTAAAATCACAAAGCAACACAATATTGTAAAAATTTCTCCTAACACATATAATATGAATCCTTTCATTCAAAATTATTCATAATTAGTACCTGATGCTCAGCCAGATCAATAGCAGGCAACGGAAACTCACAAAACTCACAATTAACAATCCTCTGGGGGCAACTTTCACCTTTATGTATATCTAGATTTCCACGTTCCATTGTCGCACTGCACAATGAGCAAGCCACCTGCTCACATAATGAGTCAATAGCATGATCAATTTAGTATAAGGCATTATGTGAGATTTTTAAGTAGATATGCACTTGCACATTACCAAAAGACACAAAAGCATAATTGAATCAACCAACAATAAACTTGGTGACTTGTTTAAACAAATCTTCGTTAACTGCACCTCCCTATTTGTTATCAATCACTTACGGACTAGTTGGAGTCTATAGTTCCACTTATTTAACTGTTTAATATTTCGTGAATGTTTACACTTGACTAAACCTCTGGTGGTTGATAGATTCTTCAGACCTAATAAGTTATAACTACAAGCTGAGAAAGTAGTACTTCATGCCAAAATGAGACATCAAAACCTGAACCAAAGTAAAAATAAGAAGTTCAAATGGAAGAACAAAATCGGGAAATGGGAGGGGAGTTATCAACTCAAATATCCATCAATGAAACCAGGCTTTTTCGATTAGCTTTCACAGATAAACTACAAATCCAATGCCAATAAGATATTCAAATGTGACAACTTAGTTATCCCTCTGCCAAGCTTTCTTCCAAATAAAGTATTTTAAAAGAATTTTTTAAAAAATCAACTTTTGAAAATTTGTAACATATTTTAAGATTTGAATACTATCTAGTATTGCTGTTTATTAAGCTACACCCAAGGGTCAAGAGTTACATTGCTTCTAGCTCAAGCAGCATCAAAGGCATCAAAATGATAGGGAAATCAGAAAAAGTAAAGAAGAAAGGTAAAAAATTGATTCATTATAAACAATCAGAAAAGACCTAAACCATACCGGAGCATGGGTGTTTAAGAAATGTTCCTTAGCATGCCTTATTGGAACCATATCACCACAAACATTACATTTTTCTAGATTCCGGGAGCAATGAGCATAATGCAAATCAATATTTGAAGAAGGTATGGCCCTGTCACTGAAAACATTAAAAAAGAAAAAAAAGTTACTCATTAGAATTTCTAGGGCATGCAATTTTCCAATACCATTTCATATGGAAAAAAAAGACCACCCTCATTCAACTAGATTAATGAAAGAAATCATTGCAACATAAAATTTAATTATTAAACCACCTCAAAACTAAGGCATGCATCAAAACAGGATTCAAAAACTAAAAACGCACATCTTCTATAAAAAAGGGAAAGCTATGCACCTCAGTATCTTTGATCGAAAACTTATATTCCGCATCCTAATTATGTTAGGAACACAACAAAGCACATGTGAAGGTTCCATATCAACAGCAAGCATTCGTTATAAAACGGAAAAAGAGGAATTTGAAAGCTTCATTCAACATATTGCTAAGCTTGCAGTTCAGCATCAAGTAGATTGTAATTACAGTCCAAAAGCATAAAAGATCCTCAAGAAAGGGTTCCGACAATATATTGTAATGTACAAAATACCAGCAAAATTTTCATAATTTAATAGATTTTCAGCAATTGAAAAAGATGAAACCCCTGATCACATGAACTGATTGCAATCATAAACGCATCAAACAAACATAATTTGAGGTTCTAAAAGATATCAAAGCAAGAAATTTAACTAAGTCATTCCCTTTCCAGCTTGATTTGATCAAATTAAATCAACTAATAACTTTTTAAGCAAGAACTAATTTCCAAGTAGACAAATTTCCAGACAAATCAGGCAACAAGAATTCATCCACAATGAAAATTTCGAAAATTTCTTCTAATAAATGAATAAAGAACCAAAAAGGCAGGGATCAGAAAGACAAGAAAAAATACTGCATCAAAAGTTCAACGAATTAAAATTAATTATACAAAAGAAAATCATAAAGATACACAATTTCAAGAAAACCAAATATTAATACGTACCAGTGATTGCATATGCGGGTGGTTTCATCCGAAGCAATTTCCATGGGCGATCCGTCCAAAATCTGCAAATAAAAATTCAATGAGTAACAGGAAATTGAGGGGAAAATTCAGATAAGCGGAAAATGAATTTGGATAAGATATTAGAAGAATTAACCTACAAAAAGCCCACTTCTTTTTATTTTTTCTTTTTTTTCTTTAAATTTATACGAGAGAAGAAAATAGAATAAAATGAAATTATGGCCAAGACTCGTAGAGCATTTATTATTTTGACTAATTTATAGGTTGAAGTTGAACGAACAATTATTGGATCGGGTCGGGCTGGATTAAATTTGTATGTTTGTTGTGGATCCGGTCCATACAATTGGGCCTTTGAGTCCTTTATTCTTTTTAATATTAAAAGCTTTAATGGGTAAAAAATCCTCAAACTTTAAAAAAAAATAAAAAATTAAACCTTTGTTTTTTCTTTTTTCACTCAATTGATTACTTGAACTGTCAAAATACATAAAAAAAAGCTCTCAAATTTTTTAAAAAAAGCAATTAAGTCCCTACTTTTTTTTTTCACTCAATTATATACTTTAACAGTTAACTGTTAAAGTTAACTGCCACTATTTTTTTTTCAATTAAAGTCATCATGTCTCACAACCACTACATAACATGTGACAAAAAATTATAAAACCATAAAATCATAAAAATATAAAATTGTAAACTTTTATAAAATCGTAAAAATTATAAAATATATAAAATTATCAAAAAATTATAAACTTTTATAAAGTCATAAGAAAATTATAAAAAATATAAAGAAATATAAAATTAGTAAAAAATTATAAAATTATCGAATCAAAAGAATCATTTTATAATTTTTCTATAACTTTATTGATTTTTTTATCATTTTTCACCACATGTCATGTTATGTTTTGACATGTGATGGCTTTAACTAAATAAAATTGGGGTCATTAACTTTAATGGTCACTGTTAAAGTTACCATTAAAGTTAATGGTTAAATGGCTTTTTGATGCATTTTATAATTTTTTTATGACTTTTATAAAATTTTATAATTTTAAGAATTTTATATTATTTTTAATAAATTTAATAATTTTTATAACTTTTATTGATTTTTATTTTTTGTATTTTTTTCTACATGTCACATCGTGGTTGTGACACGAGTGGCTTTAACTAAAAAAATTATGGACGGTTAACTTTAACGGTCAATTGTTAATGTACCCAATCGAGTGTAAAAAAAATAAAGGCTTAATTGTTTTTTTGAAAAAGTTTGAGGGGTTTTTTTTTATACATTTTAGCAGTTCAAGTGCCTAATTAAATGCAAAAAAAAGAGTAGAGACTTAATTGCTTTTCTTAAAACAATTTGAAAATCTTTTTTATGTATTTTAAAAGTTTAAGTAATTAATCAAGTGAAAAAAACAGATACTTTATTATATTTTTGAAAAAATTTGACAACTTTTCACAAGGAAGCCATATTAAAATTGAAAAATATTATCAATTTAAAAATCCATCAGTTAGGTTGCCTTCAATTTTACCTAACAAAAGAAATAATAATTCTAAAGCTTTTCTCAATAAAAGAATAAAGGCTTAATTGCAATATTTTCCTCAAACTATACTGTTTTATAAATTTAGATACTTAAAGTTTTTTATGATGAAAAGTGATACTTAAACTATCAATTGCATCTCATTTTACTTAAAAAGTGTACGATGTCTAATAAAAATGCGACTTGTCATACTCTTATTGGTTGGTATTATATTTTGAGATAAAATAAGATAAAATTTATAGTTTCAAACTTTCAGTATCACCTTCGATTAATAAAAACTTTAGGTACTTGAGTGCATATATACTTTGAAGGCCAATTTTATGGTCAAGTCAAAAATATATAAAAACAACGGGAACTTAGAAATCCCAGGGTTGGGTCTTATATTGTGCAAAACATATTTGGGTTATTTCCATATTTTATTTTGATTTAAATCCTATTATCTATCTATTTTTTCAATTTTAGTTTGATTTAAATTTGAATATATTTTATTATTTGATTGTGAATTATAATAATTAATTTTGATTATAATTATTTAGGTGTATTATTAGCTATTATACTTATAATTATACTTCTTTGAAAAATAAATTTAACACCATGTTTATTTCCCTTATTCATTGAATGGTAAACTATTCATTTATTTGATTAAATGTAATACCCATTCAATGGAATGATCATTATTTCTCTAATACTTATCTTCTCGTAATAACTATTCTTTTGTATCATCAAAGGATGGCTATTCCATGAAACATTAAATAAAAAAAATCAGATTAGTCCTTAAAACTTGACATTAAAAATATAAAATAAAATTTTTAAAATATTTTAATATAATTTAAACTCTACAAGCAGAGTAAGTGATACATACTCCGTTTAAGATGTAGTGAAAAATAAAAATTAGTATTAGAAAAATGATAAACTAATTAAATAAGACATGGGTAACTTCTAATTTTGTTTGTGAAATTAAAAAAAATGATAATTTTATATCCGATGTTATTAATGTTGAAATGAGTATTACATTTAGTTTAATTTGCTGGAACTTGTGGAAGAGGAGGAATAAATGAGTGCTTAATCATTTGTGAGGATACTTCATACGTGGACATCATTGCTAGAAGCCTCTCATGAGCAAGCCATTGCTAGCTTGAAGAAGGGTTATAATGAGGCCTCAACCAGATCAAAGTGTAGGCTGGTGTCCACTGGCAAAAGGATGGGTGAAATTAAATATCGGTGGTGCGGCTGGATCAAACAGAATAGCCAAAGTTGGCGGAGTATTAAGGGATAGTGTTAGCAGCTGGACAAAGGGGTATAACCAATGTGTTGGGCGGTGTTCAGTGCAACAGTCAGAAGTGTGGATGTTGTTCGAAGTGAGACTAGCTTGTGATTGTGGATTAATTTCGGAAAGTTGTTAGTACAACTAATTAATGCGCGCCCAGGGTAACGGGAGAAGCCCGCTAGCTCTAGTTCAGAGTATAAGAAAGTTCTGTGATTGGCCATGGGATTGGGAGGTCATGGTGAGGCATGTTTTTAGAGAGTTGAACAGGTGGCGGATCACATTGCTCAACTAGCACAACAAGACATGAGTGATGCTTTTGGGAGATTGCCCTCTTCTTCTGTAACCAAAAAAAAAAAAAAGTTTATAAAATAGTAATTCCAATCTTATATTTTTATTATACAAAAATTCTTAACTGAATTAGTATGATGAAATAATCTGATTATCACATAATCTAGTTGTAAGAATTTTCAAAACGTTTTCTTCTATGAAGTACTATTCTTAATGTGGCTTGGACTCGTTGCAAAATTTTGTTATTTGCTAAAAATGTTTTTGAGAATAATGTCCTATAATATAACAATTCAAAGTTCAACTATTAAATATGAGATTGTTTTAATAGAGCAAAAGTACCATTAGATAAATTTCTTTTCCTTAATAATAATTACATAAAATAATATAAAAGTCAAATTACCTTGCGGAATTGTACATTTAATTATAAACTATATATATAATTGTACACAATTAGGAGAGAAGTAAACTTTTTTTTTTGCTTGAATTTTACATTTTAGAAGTAAAAATATAATTTTATTATTATATTAATTTATAAATTTAAAATTTTTTAAGGGACTAAACTATAATTTCACCCTTTTTGGAGGCCAATGCCTGCCCCAGTGTTGCCCTTGTACACAATAGTAATGTTAAATGTTAAAAAATGTTATTTGTCATTTTTTTTAAGTAAAATATCCGTTAGTGATTTTAAAATAAGTCATTTTTATTTTTGTTATTTAAAAAATTTGTTAATTTAATCACCGCTGTTAATTAAATTGATTAAATTCATCATTTAACTGTTAAATTATCATAATACTCCCACTTCCTTTTTCTAGTTCTTTTTTCTTTAATTTTATTTTTTTTCCTTTCTTCCTTTATCTTCTCTCTTCTAATTTAGAAACCCTAGCCATCACCCCCCTCAAATATGTCGTTGCTGCTACCGTTGAACCATCATCGGCAGGCGTTGCTACCATGACCGTTTGACGTCTTCTTCGACATCAAACCGTCGATCCAAATAGCCACCGTGAACCTGAAAGGAGTTTCGTCTTCTCTCATTTTTCTTTTTCTCACTTTTTATATTTTTTCTTACTGACATTTTTTGTTTTGCTTCTTTCATGTTCTGGGTTTGCTAGATTTGAGACCCCTTCTTTTTCCTTTTGGTTATTAGGTGTGCTGTTGTGTTTATGGTTGTTGGTATTTAGGGAATTGTTATGGTGTTTTTATGTTTGGTAGATTTCACAGGGGATAGTGTAGGTTCTTATGATTTGGATAAGGGCTTAGGCAAATGGTGACTAGGAGATTGATGATGAGTAATAGGGGGATTGGTGGTGCCGGTTGAGCTTATCGACAAAGCTTAGTTGCGAAAAGGGTGACTTGAGGTTGTGGGTGATAGATGATGGCTAGACAGTGGAGTGTCGACGATGATTGCCAAGGTAGAAGATGAAAAAAAAGGAGAGGAGACAGAAAATAAAGAAAAAAGGGGAAAAAAAAACTAAAAAAGGATTGGAGGAGTGATTAATTTATTAGATTTAGTTAATGTGGATGATTAAATTAAGAGTGAATTATAAAAATAGTCATTTTTTATTTATCTTAGATTATATTTTAGTCATTTACATTTGAAATGTTACGTTTTAGTCACTTACGTTATCGTTTTGTTATGAAGTGGCCATTGTACCATTAACTCCGTTACTCCCTAACGGGAGTCCTACGTGACAGTTCAAATGAGTTTTAAATGCCAACTTAGATGTCCAATTGTTGGGATGAAAATAAATTTTTAATTAAATAAATTTAATTTGAATTGCCACGTAGAATATCATTGTGATAACATAAATTACATAGATTAGAATTTCAGGCCAATGTCAGAACACAAAATCGAACTTTCTTTCAATAAGAGGCATTAAATTAAGGGTATAAATTGTACAAATAGTCACTTAACTATAAAAAATTCATTTGAGGTGCTTAAAAAAAATTTTGCAATTTAAGCACCCACGTTACATAATTTAGTCATTTTGGTCACTCCCATTAAAATAATAAATGACAAACTAACATGATAGTTAAAAAATCGACATAATAATAAATTTAATATGTAACTTTTACATATTATATCGAATTAATAATAAATTTAAAAAATTAACCTTTAACATTACAATTTGATCCTCAAAATCTTTATTGTGTAAAAATTTCAGCTTACCATCCATGAACTACCGCCCATCAAACCTTTTTAATTGAAAGATCCAGATATGTTAAAACCTAAACAGCATCCAACAAATTTCCATGTCTTCTAGCACCATCAACCTGATGAAATTAAAAAAAGCCAAAAATAGGAACTTGAAAGAGAAAAAAAAAAACTTTGAAAATTTCAAAACATGAAAACCCACAAGTCAAATTCTGGGTGGCGCATTCATATTTGAAGATGGTTTCGTAGAAGGCTAACCTCGACCACCTCGACCAAAGTCACAATGGGACAAATGCCATTATGAGTCATAATTAGAAGTGCTTTGGGTTAGGTTCGGGTGAAGTTTAAAAAAAATTTTATACTCGTTTGTTAGGTTTAGTTTGGCTTAAAAAATGGGCTTAAATTTTTGTCCAAGTTCGACCAAGATAAAAATGTTAAACTTAACCTCGGCTCGCCTGTATTAATTAACATAATAGTAAAATAATAACAAAATTAACAATAAAACAAGTGTTCTACAATATCCAAATAATAACAATAAAATAGTAGTAATATAATAGTAAAATGGTAGCAAAATAGAGAGAAAACAATAAGAAAATAGCATTAAAATGACAAAAAAAATAGCAATTTTTTTTGTCCTTTTTGTGAATTCAGGGGCGGGCCAAGCCCGGGCCAAAATGCCTTACTTGAGGCCTGACCCGTTTTTTAAACAAACCTTATTTTTTTATCTAAGCCCATTTTTCGAACTTATATTTTTACCTAAACCCTACCATTTCGACCCGACTCATGAACAAGTCTAATTATAACCCAATAAAAAAAGACAACAATATAAATTTAACCCAAAATGGAAACCTAGAATCAGAATCAAACATAATACAAACATGAGTGTACTCATCTTCATAACAAGCTTTTCATATTCATCAAGACAAGCATGTCACTTCAATTTTTTTTTTTTTTAGATTGTTGTTTGTTTGAAGAACCCAAAAAGGATGGAAGCTTGAAAGGGAAAAAGGAACCCATTTTATGTGTAGAAAAGAGGGAAAAACAATAATAATGTTTGCTGAATCAAACAAGGCTAAATGCCATTCATGCTCAAAACTCATTCACTTTGTGTTTCCTTAGACTAAATCGCTATTAACAATTTTACATGATTAAATTAAAATTATTTGTAAATTTTGAGAGTTAATTTTTTAAAATTGTGACTAAATTAATATATTATTTAAAAATTGAAGGCTAAATTTGTTATTATACTGATATTTTTAATTGTCAAGTCAGCTTACTATTTGTGATTTTAACGAGAGTAACTAAAATGACCGAACTATATAATGTGTGTACTTGAATTGTAAACTTCTTATTTTGAGTGCTTAAAATAAATTTTTTATAGTTAGATGACTAATGTATAATTTATCATTAAATTAATTAGCATTTGAAAATTTTGCATTTTAAATTAGGAAAATTGAAAAAATAAAAACTAAATCGGGTTTTTTAATACTATTTTAAAATATAGAAATAATGCATAATTAATACTTTATTTTGGAATAATTGGTGCTTTTTTAATTATCTCAAGTTGTATTGAGAATATTTTCAGGCATATCCCATGCAAGAAACTCCATTGTCTAGGGTTTGGAGACTGCCCTTGACGTGAATGTCTGATTGGTCGAGGCCACGTGAACCGTGAAGGTCCATTAAATTTTGAGAATCTATCGATGGGAAATCTTTTGAAATTAAAGACGGGAAATGATATAATTGATGGGAATATTCAATATAATTTCTAGTTTTTTAACTCGTATATGTAGGAATTAATTATGTATATTAATTAAATCTATTTTAATTATTTTTAATTTTTTAAAATTATAGCATTTCACAAATAATACAATCAAGGGTAGTGCCAAAAAAATATTTAGGAAATCATATATGAATAATAAATTTTTAGATTCAAAATATAATTTTATTAATATATTAAATTATGATTTGATAAAATTTAAAAGATTTTTATAATAAATTTATTATTTTGGGGCCAACACTACTACTTATTCCTATCTTCGTCTCTAATACAATTAATTAAAATACAATAATATGTGTAATTATCATAACTTTTATTAAAGTAATACTCGATTTTAAAATTAGTTCAATTTTTAATAAATAATTATATTTGGCGTAATGGTAAAACACACTACACTTTTAACACGGAACGTGTATTTAAATTTTAAAAACGATATTATAAGAAGTATCAACCACCAAACTCAAACAGTAACACTAAAATAAACATGAATATAATAATAGAAAAAATAGTTTTATATATTTACATTCTTATGTTTCCAACTAAAAGAAGCAAAAGGACAAATGCCAAACATCAGCCAAGATAAAGGGGAAGTCCAATTCCCATTATGATTTGGATTACATTAGATTTAATCCAAAAAAAAAGTGGAAGTAATAATAGTGGCTTTTTATATAATAAAACTTTAAGTCATTTTCTGAATTGAAAAATAGATTAGTAGTTGTTTGTTTATGATGTTTATGGGGCTATGAGAGAAAAAGCAAAGTATCTAATAAAGATTTGGTCTTCTTTTGGGAAGTAAGATGTTGCTTTTGGAAATGCCTATGTTCCCACCCCCAACAAACTCCTTTCCCAGTGGATAATATATCTATATACATACACACACACATCAAGGACTTCATGTGCATGGAATTATTATTTATCTAAGAACAAAAGTAAAGCATCAAGCAAAGTTTCAACTCTTCATTTCCCAAAATCTTGGCTTTGGGAAAGTATTAATTCATCATTTTCTTTGATTTTGTATAAAAGAATATTAATTTTTCACTCAAACTCAAGTTCCTTTATACTAATAACAATGTCAATGTCAATTGAGTTAAGACTCAATCGATTTCTCACTTGTTTTTTTAACTTATTATATAATTCTTTGCCAATTTCCTCTATAAATCTTGTTCCGGTCCACTTTTCTAAGAAAACAAAAGATCATCTATCAGGCAAAGTCAAAAAATTACTTTAAAGAGACTAGAGATAAATCATAAATTATTAGGGTTAAAATACAATTTTATCATTATAGTAACATGTAATTTCATAAAAAATTAATGACAACTACCATTTAGGGGGGAACAGGGCCACTACTTGCCCCCTATCTTTTTCCATGTTTTCTACCAATTCATCACCATCACTAAAAGAGGGTATTTCAACAGGATTGTTATCATTTATCATTCACGTATTCTTTCACCATGTACCATCAGATCACATCGTAGACTTAAAAAGATGTAAGCAATAGGATATCTATTAACAATTCGCCAATTACTAAATGGCATATGATTTACTAAGAAAAACCCCTTAAAAACCTCTTGGAAACATAAACAATTTATCTATTCACAATTCACTCTATTATTAACTTTCTGGATCATATGTGACAATTCTCGACCTACCAAATAAACCATTTTTACCTCCATAAATTTCATCGACAATCTCCTATCAAATTAATTAATTATTTAAATTCTTTATTTCAACACCTGCTGTTAGGTAGAGGCAATTCTAGGGGGCCTGGCATGGACCCCGGCCCCCCTAAAATGAAAAATTACTATTTAGACTCTCTAAATTTTTTTAAAATTTTAATTTAGTAAAAGTAAAATTATATTTTAGTCTCCCTAAAATTATAAAAATTGATTTAATCCTTTTAAAAATTATAAAGATATAAACTATAAAAAATTAAAATTTCATTCAACCCTACTAAAAAATTATTCTGGCTTCACTCCTAATAGACTTCATTAACATTTCCCATGCTCAAATTTATATATATAAAAAAAAAAAAAAAAGATGTGATTCATTGCTGGTTAAATATGGAAATTCATCCAAAGCTCGTGTGAAGTTGACATTTTTAAGTGGTATATATTAAAAATGTTTTTTTCCCAATAATTTACTAAGATAATGGTATCCCCCCTAACATGTAGGTTATTAAAATGGAGTGACATGCATTGACTACTATTTAAGGAAGAAAAGGTGAACGTGATTGCTGAAAATAAAAGCTGTTTCATTTTTTTATTTCCCTAGCATTCACCTATCTCTTTCATGAGATGAATTTTTATTCCTTACAAAGCTTAAAAGAAGTAATTCATTTTTAATACAATTCAAGGACAGATTATTCAAGGTTGAAGTTCCATTCAATATTTAAAAAGGTTGGATACAAATATTATAGAGAAAAAAAAGATAATTTAAGAGATGAATTTAGTTTGGATTCTAATTTTGAAAGTCGAATTTGGTTTGATTTTTAATTACATAATATATAAAAGTTAAATTTATAGTAATATATAATAGTATAATGTAAACATTACAAATATGTTAAATTTTTATATTTAAAATTTAATAAAAACATATTAAATTAAAATTTTCATAATTTTATATAATAATAACAATAATATAAATGGACTTAAAACGGGTTTAAATTAATTGTTTACAAATATAAATATATTTAAATAAAATTTAAAATATATTTTAAATTAATTCAAACTTTAAAAATATAAAATATATTAATATTATGCATAAATCCAATCTCACTCTACCTTTAAACTACATCATATTAATTACCTAAAATAAGAGAAGTAAAGGCATGTATGTAAGTTGTTTTTAAAATCTAAAATGAGTGAGTGATTGATTTATCTTAAATTAAATAGAAAAGCGTCATGATGTATAATTATTTTGTGAATGTAAATTTAATATATAAAATTTGATTTAAAAAGTAATTGAGGTTCGATTGAAATAATAAATTTGAGATATTAAATTTGATGGTATCAGTAGGATAAAATTTTAACATGTTTATGTATTTTTAAATTTTAAATAAAAAATAAAAAATATAATAATATAATAACAATAGTAATTTATAATTGAATTGAGATTTGGTTGATGAATAGCTTTGATTAAAAATAGTGTAAATCTTTTAAATTATATTTAAGGGTTTATTGAATTGACATCATCCTTCAATCATATCGAATTCAGTTAAGTAATTATCGAAACCCTTCTTTTATAAAATAGTAAACATTACTGTAAGATATTTTTGTTATTTTTAATTATATGAAGTCTAAAAAATAAGCTGATAGGATTTGAATTAGAGGTGTCCATAGGCCGAGTCCAACCAAAATTTTAGGCCCGTTTGCTAGGCTCAGGACTCGGCCTAAAAAATGGGCTTAAAATTTTGCCTAAGCTCGGTCCGGATAAAAATGCTAAAATCGAGTTCGATTCGACCACTCAGTATTTTTTTTTTATATAATTTTTTAAAAATATAATACATCAAAAATATTAAAAACGTTAAAATAAATGTTTCCCAACAATTTAAAAATAAATTTTAAAAACAATATGTATACTTAAATAACACTGAGACAAGTGCAACTTAACAAGCAAATGCGTCTAAAATAGTAATAAAATTAACAATAAAACAAAAGTTATATAATATCCAAACAAGAACAACAAAATAGTAGCAACATAATAATGAAATGATAGCAAAATAGTAAAAAATAATAATAACAAAATAATAACAAAATAGTAAAATAAAATAAAATAAAACAACAATTTTTTTGCACATTCGGGCCCGTCCGAGCAAAAAAAAAATACCCGAGGCCTAACTCGTTTTTTAAACGGCTTTAATTTTTTGTTCAATCTCATTTTTTGAGCTTATATTTTTACTCAAACTTTCTCACTTTTCGAACGACCCTTCGAACCGAGTTGGACCATGAATAGGTCCAATTTAGACCCAAAACACTATAATATTTAATATTTTAACTAAAGCTTCATTTGATCTTAAAGCAATTTTTTTATAAATATATTTATTTTATAAATTTTTTCATCGCATAATAGGTGAGCTATATAATATAGTATAGATTAACGTGTTGTAAAGGTGGGAATAAAGATGGCTATAATTGTCTTAAGCAGCCATGATTATGAGGCATCGTGGTTCATGGTAGATGAAGCTGGATTTTATCATTAATATATATGAATTTGGGATCCAACGCAACTTGCAATTGCAATGCCTTTCGAGGCATACATATATATGTATGGGACACTGCTACTATTGACTAACTGCCACGCTAGTGATGACTCTCTGTGTCCCATGTCCATGTTGCCAACATCACCATCATCCCCAAATAGGGAACTCAAATTTTACGCTGCAGGTTTATTTAGCAAGTTTAGCTAAACAAAAAAAATTCGTACTTTGTACTGGTGAAACTCCCAGGGAAGCCCCTATACATAGGGTGGATTGCATTTCAGCTATTTTACCGAAAAATAGATAAATTAATCCTTATATATTTTAAAACGTGTAAATTAACTTATTCGTTAAATTTTATCTGTTAAATACCGATGTAGAACGTTAAATCCATGTTGAAATTATTTTTTCGTGAGGAAACTATTAAAATGATCACCCAACTATGTATTTTATTCTATTTTGTCACTAAACTGTTAATTTTTTCAATTTAGTAATTAAGATTTTTAAAATTAAATATTTTAATCACTCGAGTTGATGTGGACTTTTTTTATTAGTCGATAACAAAATTAGCCCTCTAATACTTACGTATTCCGTCAATTTAATCATAAATATAAAAAAATCATTAAATTTAGTTCTTAATATTTACAAAATTTTTCATTTTAGTTCAAATTCTAAAAATTTAATAAATTTGACCCTAAACATTTACAAAATCTGTCAACTTCGTCCTAACTCTAAAAATTTTAAATAAGAAGGTCCTCCCTTGTATAAGCCTAAGTGAATAAAACTTCTAAGACACCCTTAATTATAAT
The DNA here is from genome assembly GCF_025698485.1 of Gossypium arboreum. Lineage (NCBI taxonomy): Eukaryota > Viridiplantae > Streptophyta > Magnoliopsida > Malvales > Malvaceae > Gossypium > Gossypium arboreum. The sequence continues at coordinate 139,736,880 of NC_069075.1, forward strand.
ATAAAAACGCATAAGCACATTTAATGAGTTGGATATTGATTTTGAGTTCTGACATAGTATCAATAATTTTATTTGAATATGTGATTTTGATTATTGTAATTGTATATAAATAGTTGGTTCCATAATCATCATATTTCGAAGGGTAAATTTTACAGTTAATCATCCAATTTTCATAAGTTTATATTTTGGGCATCAGAAATAAAAAAATTACATTTTAGACACTACTGTTAATAATCGTTTTATTTTGGTCACCCGTCATTAATTTAATGTACATTTTAGTCACCTAATTTTAGTATATTTTCATTTTGATCACTCATTTTATCTTTTTAATTTTCTTTATTTTTAAGAATGAATTTTAATTTTTCTCTGTACTTGAGATTTTACAGAGAATTTCATGGATTTTATAAGGAAAAACCAATTTATTTTTGTAATTTCTTTAATTTTTTCCTTTTTAGGATTGAATTTAATTTTTCAGTAAAGTGTAAAAACTTCGGATTTTATAATAAATTACTTACATTACAAAGAAAAATCATTCTATCTTTTTAATTTCTTTTATCTTTTGAATTAATTTTAACTTTTCAGTAAAAAGAATTAATTTTAGTTTTTTAATAAAAAGGAAAAACTTGAATTATTTACGTGCGAAATGAGTTACAAGGAGAAAGTTGGTTTTTATCTCTGTAGCTAAATAATTTAATTTCTTGTAAAAATTCATGTTTTTTCAAACAAAATTAATTATAAAAATATAAATGAGTGACCAAAATAAAATTTTATTAAAATTGAATAATTAAAATGTATGTAAAATAACATTACCTAACTTCAAATTAATGGTGGCTGAACGAAAATGATTATTAATGGCAATGTCTAAAATACAATTTCTTTTAGCGTTAAAAATAAAAATTTATAAAAATTAAGCGATTAATAGTATATTCTACTCTCTCTTTGAATCATCGAAAGCAAGTTATATTTATTTTCATTCCAAAATTAACCTTTAAATTAAAAATGTTTAATGATAAATTTGGCCACTAATATTTGCATGTTTTATCAAAATGGTCCTAATTGTATTTTTGAGTTTTTTTTTTTTTTTTGCCATCAACCTTTGTTCTTTTTTTCAATCTGTGATTTAGTGAAAGTACCATTAAAAAAATTAACGGTGATGATATGAAATTTTATATGTGAAATATTTTTAATAAGATGTAATTTATTACTTAGATAACCTAATAAAATAATTACACGGAAAATAATAAAATAAATAATACATTAAATTAAAAAATAACTCTTAATTTAAATAAAATAAAAGTAATTATCTAAAAAATTAATCCAGAGAAAAACTTCTCAGTAGACAAACGTATAAAAGATTGAAACATTTTGAAAGAAAAGAAAAATTGAAACATTGAATTTATTCATTAAATCTGTTAGAAAAAACAGATTGAAAAAAAAACAGAAGTTTATGGCAAAAAAAAAAGCTCAAAAATACAATTACGACCATTTTAATAAAAAATACAAAGATTAATGACCAAATCTATGGTAAGACAAAAAATGTGTATATAGAAAAAGCAGATCCCTATGATGCTAATGCATCCTAATATTTCAAATTCACCCTTGCTCCAACCTTCACCTTCTTCATCTTATTAATTTAATTAAAAACAAATTTCATTTTTAAGCCATTTTTCACATTGATCAATATTTAACGTTTCACACAATTTTTAGTATATGATTTATCGATTACGAGTGTTTATTTCATAGCTGGTATTGTGAGTTTGAGTAATAAAGATTATCTATTTATGATGAGCTCTTAGCAATAATTTACTCTTATTAAAAATATATAATTTTAAAAAAAATCTTATTTTCACTAATTACTATTATTATTTTTCAATACTATACTATTATTAATTTTACCCATCAAATTTAAGAGTTTAAATGGTTGTGCTAAATATTACCAATATATCATCTCTAGGTGATCATTTACTTGTGTATATACATATGTTGTTTATTAGGTGATAGAAAATATTTTATGTTAAACATATTTTCTTTTAAATTTTATTTTATAATAAATATAAATGAAATGGTAATAAGTTTGTATTTAATATTATTAAACATATGTTTAATGATTGAATTTGTAATTTGTAATTGTTTTTGTTTAAAGATGATCTAAAATGTGGAAAGATTAAATTGTCAAAATAATATTAATTATAATTTAAAAGAAAGAGTAATTTTATAATTTTATAACTAAGCTGGTGACTTGATTAATAATAACACCAACTAAAAAAGTACTTAACTGTAAGTGTCGGTTAGATTTTTTTTTTTAAATGTCAGCAATTTTTAAAACAAGAGCAGAGAAGTTAGAACTTTTTAAAACATTAAATCTCATACAATATTTTTAGAATCAGATCGGTGATCGAGAATCAATTAGGTTATTGATTTGTCAGTTCAATTGATTCGATTAAAAAATTATTAAAATTTCATAAAATTAAAAAAATAAAAATCTAATTTAACTGCTCAATTCAACTGATATTTTATTTGATTCAGTCAGTTCATGTCAATTTTTAAATTAACCAATTAAATATCCTTCTTTAAACCAATACCTCAACCGATTCTCAATCTAATTAATCTAATTTATTAATCCAATCTAATTAAAACAACCTCGATCACGTAAGAATTTTGTTGAATGAATGAATTGAAAGATGTGAATGTGTCTGCAAACTTTATGATTAATGTTTGCTAAATTTAATGCCTTAATTTAATCAATTAATACAGCATGAAGATCTTGGTGGGATTCAGATGAGCTGATGGGTTGCCACTGCTACAACCTGGGAACTTGCTTTGTCAAAATTCTAGGAAAAACACAGAAGATCAGATGCTTTGTCTGTTTTTAATTATCATATATTTATTTATTATAATTATAGTTATTATATTAATAAAAAATAGTATCATAAATTAAACGAGGAATAATTTAATTGAAAATATATAAGTTATTTTAATCGTATTTATATTAATAAAAATATCACAAGTTAAACTAATAATTTACTTGAAAAAAATATTAAATAATGGATACGTTAATATAAATAAAATACTTTAGTATTTTCATAATTTCTAATTATTCTTACCTTCAAAAATATATTTTTATTATCTTTTAAGTAACAAAAGAAAACTTGTTGGAAAGTTACTTATCAATTTAAAAAAGGAACTACAAATTCTCATAATTAGCCATTTATTTCTTTTACTATTTTTTACTAATATTTTCATTTGAAATTTAACTAGATTTGACACACATTATGAAATAAAAAAATTAAAACTATAAAAAATTCCACATGTCATTTTAAAATAGTATTTTTACTATACATATTTTAATCACAAAATTTTAAATAAAAATTAAACGTTGCTATATAAATTTAAAAAAAACTAAAAAAGAGAGTTATGTAATCGAGAAAACTTTCGTAAATATTTCAAAATCTCAAAACCCAAAATTTTATATCAAAATTTTTTAAATCTTCATTTTAAATTATACCATATAAGGTCTTAGGTATATTAAGGTTAAATTAACGATTTTAACAATGTTGTTTGAATCGGACCGAGCAGGTTGAATTGGGAATCGATCGGAATACTAATCTGGAAAGTTGTTTTGAATTGATTAGATTAGGAACAATATGGAATGATTGAATCAACTAAAAAAGTATTTGAATAAAATTTTTTAATATTTTTTTAATCTAATTGGTTGGTCCAATAAACCAATAGCCTAACTAGTTCAACCATATTCATATTTAAAAAAACATTAGATTTAAGTAACAAAAGGAAATAATTGATATAACCTCTATAGTTTGAATACGTAATTAAAACTTTTGAAATTTAATGATCAATTTAGAATGATATAATAATTTAGAGATATTTAATACAATTTAACTCTATTTTTTCAAATAATACATATTTTAAAATTATTTTCTTGGAATATATTTATATTAATATAAAAAAATTTAAATATAAAGAAAGAAAGAAAGAATGCATTTGATGTTTTCAAGCTTCTTTGGCAACATCCAAAGTCCTTGGATATTTTGGGAGTGGGAGTTTTTTTTTTTTTTTTTTGGTGTTGCACGGTCACCAATATCCCAATAAGGAAACCTTAAAAACTAAAAAAAGGAGAATCCTTTACCAGTTTCCACATCTTTTTCCGACACGTGGCTCGCACCCAAATTAGTAATTTTTATTCTTTATTGACCCAATTTGCCCCTGCCGTCTCCTTTATTGTCAGTTATGTCCCTTTTACTTGAAATGACGAGAATGTCCTCTGTAAAAAAATGAAGAGTGTGCTTTTAAAATATTCATGGCAAATTAATTAAAAATTATTATTACACTTCTTTTTTTTTTTTGTCCTGGATTGTCATTTGTCATTCATATGTCTTTTCAAGTGAATTGCTGTCTGCTTTTTGATTTTGAATGATTTGACTTAAACTAAATCCAAACAGGTCCAATCCTATTTCTATTTACTTTTTGAAAAATGATAGTTTGTGTTTAGTGTCTTTAATCGATACGATATTAAAATAAATAAATATTCAACAAGCATAATGATTAAAGATATTTATTGCTATAGGTATAATTTGAATTTAATTTACTATAATCGTATTTATTATTTAGGTTTTATTTTGTTATTATAATTTACTAAAAAATATTAATTTTTAAATTTTAATAAAACCAATATATCGAATACATTTTTCCCAAAAATTAACACTTAAAAATAATCTCTAATTCAGTTTTTGTTACAGACACTAATTAAGAAAATAGTTTACTTTTAACTATCTTTTTTATAAATTATAGTTATTAGTTTTTCATAACGCTAATGAAGGTAATAATTAAAATTTTACCAAGTAATGACTTATTTTTCATTTATCGGTAAATTATTAAAATAGTTATTTTATTTGTCACTGATTACATTTTAGTCACTTATGTTTGAAATGTTATGTTTTAGTCACTTACATTATCGTTTTTTTACGAAGTGATCACTCTACCGTTAAGCTCTGTTACCTCCCTAATAGCGGTCCTACGTGGCAATCCAAATTAAAATCATTTAATTAAAAACTTATTTTCACCCAACAACAAGACAACCAAGTTGGCATTTAAAACCCATTTAGACTTCCACGTAGGACCGCTATTAGGGAGGTAATGGAATTTAATGGTAGAGTGACCACTTCGTAACAGAATGATAACGTAAGTAACTAAAACGTAATGTTTCAAATATAAATTACTAAAATATAATCTAAGGCAAATAAAAATGACTATTGTTATAGTTTACTCTTCTTTTATTTTTTTTAAAGTAGTGCATTAATCTGTTTGTAAGATAATATTTTGGTATACTTAGGCTTCGTTTGGGGCGGCAGTGCGGTGCGGTGCGTTTAGCTTACTTTTTATCTCACGCTACAGTATTGCTACAGTGTCTAATCTCACCGTCACCGTTGTTTTTACAATAACCACAGGTAAACGCATCGCCCATCCAAACTCACCATTAATTAGCGCTTGATTAGGTTTTGATTAAATAAAATTTAAATAATTTACTTTCTTTATTTTTAGATTTCAAAATTTAGGTTCGATTGTTAATATCATTAACATTTTTATATTAAATTCATTGGCTTAATATTTTAGGAAAAAATCATTTGGTATCCATGTAAGAAAAATAATAACATTGTAATAAACTTAAATTTAACAATTGAATTTTAATGCATTGACAACTGAACATGCATTTTTAAATATAGGCGAGAATGATTGAATTCCTTGAAATAAAAGTAAGGAACTAAATTCTAATTATATGAAAAATACATGGACTTAGAGCATATTTTAACTTAAAACTTTAAGATATTTTATATAAAGAATCACACTATATGATATTTAGTCACATACTTTATCTAAGTATAGTTATAATGAATACAAGTTTATTTATCATATTTTTTAAAAGGGTAAACTACATCCAAGGCCACTAAACTAACTATCTATTAGTAAGTTTACGTTTTAGTCACTCAACTTCAAAAAGTTATAGAATGATCACTGAATTATTTAAAAGTTTTCATTTAAGTCATTGTGTTATTAAAATCGTTGTTGTAAAGCCTTCTTTATTCATACCGTTTGCATCAATCGAAAGCTCTCATTCCCCTTCTCTTCTGGAGTTTAGTTTTTTCATGAAACAATTTTGAACGTCATCAATCTACAAACCCAAATTCAAACAGTTTTCTTCTTCGATCTCTGACATTGATCATCAAATTGACTTGGATCTAAGGTATGTTCTTCTACTTATCGATGGGCACAAATTCATCATACTGATCGTCAACTCGTCGCTCGAAGTTTATTGACCAAACTTTAAAAAAAAATTCGAATAGTTCAATATTTTAATAAAAAATTTTCTAATATTTCAGTTACCATTTTGTAACTTTTTAAAGTTAAATAATCAAAAATTAAACTTTATTAATATTTTAACGACCCTGGATAGAATTTACCCTTTTTAAAAAGCTATATTTAGCAATTAATCAGATTACTATTTTTTTTAGGTGGTGAGCTAGATATCTAAGTTGTTTTCAATAGGATGGCTTTAATGCTTAATTGAGAAGACATGATTTGCAATTTTGGTACCAATAAGACATGAATTATTGCTTAACAAGTTTCCAAATAAATCCAAACATCCCTTTAATCTATTTTGAGAAAACTTTTTGTTTAATTTTTCTTTTATCATAAAACTTGGTTGGAGCAAACTGTTAAGAAATTTTTGATGTCACCCAAGTCAATGATTCAAATATATTTCTCATAATTGCCCTAAATTTAGCCAAAAATTTCAAAACAAATCATCATTTTTTGTTCCTTCTACATAAATTTGACTATAAAATTAAGCTCTCTCATATATAGTAGACCGCTAAGTAAATTTTTTTAAAGTAATTTATTTTTAAAAATTAAAATTAATAAAAAATTATAATTAAATGTTTTATTTAAAGAAAAGATAGGAATTATACATGGATCAATTTAAAACTTATGTCAATTGAAGATTTCATATTAAAATTTTTTTAATTTACTTGTAATTCAATCGAATTTTATAATTAATGGTCGATTTATATATTGCAAAAATTTGCACATCATTATTTCAAATTTTAGTCATAATTTTTTCAGTGTAACTCACGTACCACTTAAAAATAATTCTTGTGATTCGTTTTCTAGATAAGAGTATACATCAGTGAAAAAACAAATCATTACCACATATCCAGGGGCGAAGCCAGAAAGTTTTTTTAAGGGCCGGATGAAATTTTAATTTTTTATAGTTTATATTTTTATAATTTGTAAAAGATTAAATTAAATTTTTATAATTTTAGGGGGGCTAAAGTGTAATTTTATATTTACTAATTTAAATTTTTTTTAAAAATTTCAAGAGACTCAAATAAAATTTTTCATTTTAGGAGGGTCGGGGCCCATGCCAGCCCCTACCCATATCTATCATTAATAAATAATTTTTACAACTCAATTCTATTACATGGAAAACCAATAGATTTAAGTTGGATCCGATTTTTTAGTCATAAATATATAATAAAATTAACAAATTTGAAAAAAAAAATAGGGCGATTGACTTTTTTCAAGTCTTGATAGTAAATGTCTAAATGACAAAATGTAAAAATTATGTAATTTTGTTGAATCTCCACGCAACGATTAAGGGTGGTCAAAAATAAGATAATGAGGTGGTTGTTCCTTCTAAAAGGGACAGCTTACGGCCTTCCATCACCGGACTGTCACTTTAGCCCCTTCTCCCACAATTGCATCGGGGGACACTGTGGCCCTTATAAATTTATAGAGGGCGACAAAAAACCGAAATTTTGTTTTAAAAAGGAAGGTTTAATAGTCACTTTATTCTTGAGTATTTGAGATTTATTCTTTTTATCTTTTAAATTAATTTAATATTTAAAAATTGAAATCCAACTAAATTTGAATTAAATATTAATTGAAATTATTTTTATATCAAATAAGTAAAGTGAATACATTCTTGTAATTAAAAGTAAAACGGATAATATATTTTTAGTCATTAAATTTAGTAATTAAGTCCATTTTGATACTTGTATTTTTTTATCCATTTTGATAATTTTAACTTGACCCTTAAATTCATTTTGAGTCTTAAACTTTAAAAATATAAAAGTTTAATGATGTGATACTTTGATAGTGTGTCACATTATCACTTAATATAAATTTTTAAGTGATGACATTGTACAATTTTAGAGTGTCACATACAATATTTTAATAACTAGACTAGTGGTTGAACTAACCAAACCACTGGTTCTCGATTCAATCAGTTCAACTACTAAACTAACAATAATTAAATAAATAGTTAAAATTCCTAAAATTTTTAAAAAATATTAAATAGATTCAACCATTCAACCACTAGTTTTTGTTTCTGTTTTTGATTTTTACCAGTTCCGAATAGTTTTTGATTCAATTGGTTCAACCTTTTTTTTTACCAGTATACTAGTCTATTCCAATTTAATCGATCCAACCAACCAATCTAGTAATGTTCCAAGAACACTGGTCATATCATCAAATATTAACGGAATCAAAGTTCAGAGATAAAAATGGATTTAATTGCCAATATCAAAGTGAACAAAAAAAGTACAAGTACCAAAATGGACCTAGTTGCCAAGTTCAAAAGGACATAAATTATATTACCCAAAGTAGAATGACGAAAATTTAAAAGCCAATGAGTACAGGGACTGGATTTTAAATTAGACCAAACAAATATCTCCCAAAAAAGGAAATACGGTCTACGTTACCGCATATCCCACGTGTCGGTGACCTATACGAGGGACGGCTCTTTTCCCCCAAATCAAAGCAATTTAAACAAATTCTTTCGACTCCTGATTCGTCCACGTGTCCAAAAATACCGTGAAAAACCACTAGCGGTTTATACACAAAAACCGCTGGTTTTTTGCTCCCGCTTTAAAAAAAAAAAACTTTCCTTATATAGATGGCTTTCTCTAATGATAATCAAGGCCAAAACGACGTCTCTGAAACCTCGGTTTGTCTCCTTTCTCTGACTCCCGTTCCTCACTTCCTTTCCAAGTAAGTTTTTTCCCCATTATTTTTCAAAAAATAAAAAGGCAAAAAACAATTTTTTTCTTTTTTTTTTAAATTTATTTTTGCTAAGTTTTTATCATTTCTCTCTAGCTTTTTTGTCGGATATCGAGAGTTTTAATTTTTTTTTTCACTTTTTTTTGGTTGTATAATTAGAAAAGCTTACTCGTTTTTGAGTACTTCGCTGAGCTATAAAAGGTATGGGTAGAGGGAAAATAGTGATAAGGAGGATCGATAACTCAACGAGTAGGCAAGTAACTTTTTCGAAACGAAGGAACGGATTGTTGAAAAAAGCTAAGGAGCTTGCGATCTTGTGTGATGCTGAAGTTGGAGTAACGATCTTCTCCAGCACTGGAAAGCTCTACGATTTTGCTAGCACCAGGTCCTTTTAAGATCTCTTATCATCATATTCTATTTGCTTAAAATGTTCTTGGTTTTTTTTTATTACCATAATTTGTGATTCTAGCTAGCTTATTATTATTATCTTCATAGATTTGATTTGTATGTTTCTTCGTAATATTTTTTTTGAAGTTTTTTTTGTTAGATGTGAAATTAAATGAGACCTTAATGTTGAAATACGGTAGGGAGATTTAAACGTTAGAGATATTTAGTTTTGATTTTATGATTTTATGATTCAAAAAAATGTGCGGATTTTGCTGTGGATTTAGTTTGAGTGTCGCCTTTGATTGTTCGTCATCGTCATTTCGTTATGATTTAGGGCTTGGCTGAGTTCGAAATTTTAGAAAACTAGAAAAGTACGCCTAAGCTATAGAGAGAGTAATTTGAGTTCAGGAGTTGACTTCGAGATTTTCTACAAAGACTAGCGATGGCTGATTGAAGGTTCCATAGAACTAGATTAACTTTGTTTTTGGACATAGTAGAGCTAGAGTATACTAAATTAATAGCTAAGAAGAATTATAGCTCATACTTTTTGTTTAATTTTAGGACTCAATTTGAAGCTCCTAATCAAAATGCTTGGTTTAAGAAACAAACAAAAGAGATTTGGGGTTGAATGGTCGTCTCAATAAACACTTACAAATTAAATTCCTCTTGTTTTTTTTCCACAATGACACCAGGTATATATATAACCAACAAGAACTCCAAGCACTGTAGGAAAAGTGAAAAAAAAAACCTTGAATGACTTGTCAACAGGATCCCAATTAATTCATGAATTAATCTTATAATTATAGAATGATATATGTATATACATATATATTTACTTTGTAGCACAACAATTAATAGGGTCCCCTTTGATAAAAGGTCAGATTAGGGAAATGTCAACCCCACATCTAGCTGAAGAAATAGGAGAAAGAAAAAGATGATGTTGTCAACAGTTGATGCCACTGACTACTTATTAGCAGTTCTGCTAAATAATATATGAAAGTTTAATAATAATAATAGAAGTTAGCCTCCTAAGATAACCAATGATCCAAAATATAAGTTGTCAATCTATAGTATATATATAGTGTTTTTATCATAACTAAATGGAAAGATGACACCCCATTACTTTAAGATACAACTTGTACTGAAAATATTATGAAATGCGAATGAAGCATTACTAAAGTAGGGTTGATGAATAGGATATGTATAGTAGTAAAAAGTTTCTGCTAGAAGTTTGGAAAAATATTTTTGGTGGCAAGTTGACTATCCTATGGAGGATGGTGGATATGAACATACTCATATGTATATATTCAAAGTCAAGAGTGTCGCATTGAGTGATGATATATGCAATATTGTTGGTGATGGCAAACTCAATGAGTCTGTTTGCATTGTCTGATCAGTGCAGTGATAGTGAGGCTTGTGCTATTATAAGAGGTAATAATGAGCTTGGGTACGCATAGTAGTGACAAGTTACATGTATTCTTTCAATTAGTAATTAACTAATTACATTTCTTTCCACAAACATGTGTTTTTTGTTTGAATTTTCTCAATGCATGCTGAATTAAGAAAGAAGGCTAGGTTGTGGAAACTTCTGGGGATTAACTAAACCTAAATTTCTTTTTACAATAAGAATACTGCTTTCTCTTTCAATATAAACATCATTTTAGAAACCATTAGGCTATTTCAACTTAAGCTAGGTTAACATTTATTCATTGAATATATGACAAAAGAGGAAATATATACCTAAATCAACATCAACAACTTAGATATATTTTTTGGTACATAAGAGTTTAGGTTAGAGGAGGTTATCCCAGTCCAAGATCAAGACATGCTACTGGCTTCATAGAGGGCTACATCAGCAACTTGATAAGTGAAATTTGTTATACCTTTACTCCTTGGACACACTTTTGGGAATAACCCTTCAAAAAAACCCTTTAGAATAATTCCTTAGCTACACAACCATGTGAGCCTCTTATAATCATTGTCATTTATGACGTCAACTATCATGCCCCATCTAAAATGATTGATAGCGTGTCTAATCATCATCCTACTTATGTCTATGGTGACGGACCACTTGGCCAATTTACTTTGAAGTCAACAATAAAAGGATGAAACATGGCACCTTGGGATCATGGTTAAGGGTATATAAGCCCTTAACCTCGTCCATGAAGGGGGATCCCCCCTTTCTCATTTATTCTTTTTCAACTCTGATCAACTCATAACCATCACTACCAAGACCTTCGTCCACAACGACTCTCAGCCTTACTCTAAACAAGGTGAATCGTCTCACAGTGTCATAATTTCCGCCTCAGTGTGATCTAAGTATCAACAGAATTGTTGTGCTCTACCGTGTGTATCACAGGAAGATTGTCAATAAAATTCTAAATTAAATAAAAGAAATTATGATAAGTCTAGGTGAATTCCCTTGGATAAATTGACTAGATAGGTTTACAACTGAAATTACAAAATAAAACATATACAACCTATCTAAATGTTTTCTAGTTCAACAATATATATACAATTAATAAGGAACTAAAGATATTGAAGCAGAATGTAAGTTGTTTAGTGGTTAATAAACAATGAAAAATACTTTTAGCTTTCCATAAAAATCAATGAAAAATATATTTAATTAAATAAAATATTGAAAACTTATTTTACGACTTAACTTTTGTAAGCATGCAAAAAGGTTTGATGATAAAATTTAATATCTAATAGAGAAAATTAGGAAATCTAAAGGAGTTTTATATATACATACGTATAATTCTTTTTTAATATTTAATTATAGATGATGATACTTTTGCACCTTAAATATTCTCTTCATTATTTTAGTGGAGATATCAAGATAATATGCTCACCAAACATCCTTTTAAGTGAACTGTATAATATAATCCTAGGGTTTTATCATTAGAGTTTCATGATTTCTGATTCGGGCGGGCCTCTTGTTTCATATGTAATATTCAAATATCGTAATGGAATACAGAAAACATTAATATAGGAGAAAGCAAGCTTCCCCAACCTTATCTCTAAAGTTGATCGCAAGAGACCAAAGTCTAGAGGTCCTTTTTTTTTTAGTAAAATAAATATATAAAATAAAAAAAAAGTCTCAATGTAAAAATAAAAATAAATTATTATCTTATATTTTTAAAGAGAACGAGAAACAGGTCATGGATATTCCAACCTTCCACCTCACAATATTTTGATAACAACATTAGGGTTTCTAGGAAAAAATAATTCTAAATTCGAAAGAACCCTATCCATCTAAATCGAATTAGATGAGAACATAGAAAAAAGAGAGTACAAAAGGCCGCATGCAAAAATTGAACTCTACATTAGGCATAAGTTAGGCTTTCACTTTATTTTCATGATCATAGGCACTATATATATAATGGGGCCCTAACAAGAGATAAGAACTAATCATCTGCATTGTAAAAGTCACGAACCAAAGATGTTCCTATAAAAGGAAGTGAATATATAATTGAAAAAAAGAACCAAAATATCTTACATTTGCAAACAAACTAAGGTGTGATTCATGGACCATGATTTTACTAACTAATTCTAGATTCTTATGGAATTGAATATTGGGAAGATAATCAATCTTTATAATATATAAAATCACATGAAATCTTATGAAGTAAATGCTTAATATTATTTAATATCTATGACATTGACGGGTTTCAAAGCACATTATTCACCACTTACTCTTTGTTTATTACAATTTGTCAAACTCAAGTCCTCACTCTTTAGCTTTTCTTTATTTTATTTTATTTTAATTAGTTCATTTGAAAACTATAGCACAATGGCATTAGAAGCTAAATGTTCTTAAAAGCAGTTTTAGCCGTTGAATTATACTGTTGCCAGCCTTAACTTTATAAACGTCAAAAGGTGCATTCTGATCCCTAGGAAATCCTGAATGTGGAGCACTTTATATAGAAAATTTATCCACGTTTATATTAAAGATTAATTAATATCCTCTTCTAGAAAAAGAATCTTGTAAATCTTCTCGTTACATATTTTTATAATTTAAAAACTTCAATACATTGAATGAGATGATTTCTCAAAATCTCATTCTTCCAAGCGACAAAACAACTATACCATTGGTTATAAAACAGGTGCTTTATAATGAAAATTGTATGTATTGAAATTACAATAATGATGATTCTTAATATTTACTAATTCTCTCTAGTATTTATAGACATGAGATTTACTACAATATATTAAAATTTGACGGGATAAGATATGCATAAGATAGAATATTATTGTGGTCTCGAAATAGGAATTATAATACAAAGTATTCAATTTACACGCTTTCTTTTAAGAAACAAAACTTTGTTCTAATAGATTTTGATTCACAACCATTTGATTCTGTCTCCATCCCACATTTCTTTTACAAATTTTTTTAAATATTCAGTAATTGCATTAAGCTTTAATTAAATTTGAAATTGTGTTAGTCGAATTTTTAAACTGGCTAAAGTCCTCCAAGTATTATTTTTTTTCTTTCACGAAACTTAAACTCGAAACTTTAAATAAGTTGCATCAATTTTTTTATAAATCCTAGAATAACCACAGGAAAAAAAATAAAATTCCACCACCACGATCGTCGGTTTGAACTTATCTGTCAAAATCATCACCTTCCTCTTCTTTGTCAATATTATGTCCTATGATACTTTGGATCTCTTTTTTTTTATTAATTATTTTAATTTTTAATAAAATAAAATCAACTTAATTTTGTGATAAGTAACTACTTACCTATTTCTGTTGTTCAACACTTTCTTGTTGAAAAATTTAAATTAAAAAAAAAATTAAATTGATTTTTAAATACATTTAAAATATTAAATGTTGAAAAAAATTTAAATTTAATGAAATAGAAAATTTTAGTGATTTATCAAACACAACAATTAAGATTGAAGTTGGCAATAAAAGTTGAATTCAATTTTTACTCAGAAAAACAAACTTAATCGAGCGAGCTTAGGTAGTTCAAATCTAACTTTAAACATTTAATTATGAGAACTCGAGATTTTCTAGCTTGATTTCGTGTCTCCTGCACACTTGCACATAAATGACGAAATTGAAAAAAGAATTGCAATGTAAGAGAACTCTTTTAAACGTAAATCAATTCTTAGAATTGTTTTCTTTTTATCCAGGCACATTTTATTAGTAATATAATATAGATTTCGAAGAAAATTGATCCTTTTTCGAAATGCCCATTATTTACGTAAAATTTGATCTATTTGTGTAAGTTTCTTTTATTTGGCATGATAAGTAAATGTTTGAACTGATAAAACTAAAAAGTAAATATCAATGTAATTAATAAAGCCTATACTTGATGATGAAAATAAAAAGGGCAAAATTTCAAGGTGTCATATTTCCATTCCATCATGTGTAGATTTGATAATTAAGATAAAATTGCTTACACGTATTCTAATTAAAGTTGTTCAAACATTCCTTTAATACAAGTGATCAAACAAATAAAAACACCAAGTGAGGAATTATGGCTAGCTAAAAATGTCTTATCAAGCAACAGATGTTGCTTAATTGTTGACTTCCTTTTGCACGAGTCAATCTCTATTTGTCCATCAAAAGAAAGGTTCGTCGAATAAGAAAAATCCTAGCTTGAATTCTCAAATTGGCGATAATTTTTCTGCAAGTTAACGTGACATTGTTAATATCTTTAGCCATTACAACTCCTTGACAAGTGAGGAATTATGGCTGGCTAAAAAAGATGTCTACCAAGCAACAAATGTTGCTTAATTGTTGACTTCTTTTTGCATGAGTCGATCCCTGTTTGTGCATCAAAAAAAGGGTTCATTGAATGAGAATAATCCTAGCTTGAATTCTTAAGTTTGGCAATAATTGTTCTGCAAGCTAGTGTGACATTGTTAATATATTCTCAATGAGAATAATCCTAGCTTGAATTCTCAAGTTTGGCAATAATCGTTCTGCAAGCTAGTTCTGCAAGCTAGTGTGACATTGTTAATATCTTTAGCCATTACAACTCCTTGACAAGTAAGGAATTATGGCTAGCTAAAAAAGGTGTCTACCAAACAACAAATGTTGCTTAATTGTTGACTTTCTTTTGCATGAAACGATCCCTATTTATTTATCAAAAGAAGGGTTTGTCGAATGAGAATAATCCTAGCTTGAATTCTCAAGTTGGTAATAATCTTTCTACAAGCTAACGTGACGTTGTTAATATCTTTAACCATTACAACTCCTTGACAAGTGAGGAATTATGGCTAACTAAAAAAGAGTCTACCAAGCAACGAATGTTGCTTAAATGTTGACTCCATTTGGCATTAGTAGATCCCTGTTTTTCATTAAAATAATGGTCCGTCGAATGAGAATAATCCTAGCTTGAATTCTCAGGTTGGCGATAATATTTCTATAAGCTAGCATGACATTGTTAATATCTTTAGCCATTAAAACTCCTTTACAAGTGAGAAATTATGGCTAGCTAAAAAAAGTCCTACCGAGCAACAAATGTTTGCTTAAATGTTGATTTCCTTTTTCATGAGTTGATCCCTATTTGTGCATCAAGAAAGGGTTCGTCGAATGAGAATAATCCTAGCTTGAATTCTCGAGTTGGCGATAATCTTTCTACAAGCTAGCATGACATTGTTAATATCGTTAGTCATTAAAACTCCTTAACAAGTGAGGAATTATGGCTAACAAAAAAAAAAAGGCTATCAAGCAACGAATGTTGCTTAAATGTTGACTTTTTTTTTCATGATTTTTTCATGAGTCAATCCCTATTTGTGCATCAAAAAAAGGGTTCGTCGAATGAGAATAATCCTAGCTTGAATTCTCAAATTGGTGATAGTCTTAATGCAAGTTAACGTGACATTGTGAATATCTTTAGCCATTACAACTCCTTGACAAGTAAGGAATTATGGCTAGCTAAAAAAGGTGTCTACCAAACAACAAATGTTGCTTAATTGTTGACTTTCTTTTGCATGAAACGATCCCTATTTATTTATCAAAAGAAGGGTTTGTCGAATGAGAATAATCCTAGCTTGAATTCTCAAGTTGGTAATAATCTTTCTACAAGCTAACGTGACGTTGTTAATATCTTTAACCATTACAACTCCTTGACAAGTGAGGAATTATGGCTAACTAAAAAAAAGTCTACCAAGCAACGAATGTTGCTTAAATGTTGACTTCATTTGGCATTAGTAGATCCCTGTTTTTCATTAAAAGAATGGTCCGTCGAATGAGAATAATCCTAGCTTGAATTCTCAGGTTGGCGATAATATTTCTATAAGCTAGCATGACATTGTTAATATCTTTAGCCATTAAAACTCCTTTACAAGTGAGAAATTATGGCTAGCTAAAAAAAGTCCTACCGAGCAACAAATGTTTGCTTAAATGTTGATTTCCTTTTTCATGAGTTGATCCCTATTTGTGCATCAAGAAAGGGTTCGTCGAATGAGAATAATCCTAGCTTGAATTCTCGAGTTGGCGATAATCTTTCTACAAGCTAGCATGACATTGTTAATATCGTTAGTCATTAAAACTCCTTAACAAGTGAGGAATTATGGCTAACAAAAAAAAAATGCCTATCAAGCAACGAATGTTGCTTAAATGTTGACTTCTTTTTTCATGATTTTTTCATGAGTCAATCCCTATTTGTGCATCAAAAAAAGGGTTCGTCGAATGAGAATAATCCTAGCTTGAATTCTCAAATTGGCGATAATCTTAATGCAAGTTAACGTGACATTGTGAATATCTTTAGCCATTACAACTCTTTGACAAGTGAAGAACTATGGCTACCTAAAAAAGATGTCTACCAAGTAATGAAAGTTGCTTAATTATTGACTTCCTTTTGCATAGGTCAATCCTTCTTTGTGCATCAAAAGAAGGGTTCGTCGAATGAGAATAATCCTAGCTTGAATTCTCAAGTCCGCGATAGTCTTTCAAGAAGCTAGCGTGACATTGTTAATATCTTTAGCCATTACAAGTCCTTGACAAGTTTGGAATTTTGGTTAGCTAAAAAAAATGTCTACCAATCAACAAATGTTGCTTAAATGTTGACTTTCGCATGAGTGGATCCCTGTTTGTTCATCAAAAGAAGGTTTCATCGAATAAGAATAAACCTAGCTTAAATTCTCAATTGGCGATAATCTCTCTTACATGCTAGCATGACATTGTTAATATCTTTAGCCATTTTCTTAACTATTTTAAAATGCAAATTCCAACTATGATTCGCAACATCAACCATCTTTAAACTACACTTCTCGTCAAGTCACGCATTATCGATCCTCTTGCAATCTCTTACCTATCACGTGGTTTGCCAACGAGGAAGTAATGGTATATAATTATGTGTAACATCCAAAAAGGGTCAAGCATAGCTTGCTTAAAGATCATCACATTACGAACTTTCCATAAGCCTCACAGGCTATAAGAGAATAATGTAAAAGTCTCTTGCTTCTTAATTACCTTGATCATTTAGCCAAAGCCACAAAAAAAATCCAACTCTTAACCAAAACGAGATTGAAAAGTTAAAGTTTGACGAAGAGAAAGCTCCCAAACCAATTAGCTTTAGCGAATTCATACTTTACACATGGAGCAATTGCCTTTTACATTGATAAACATTTTTCATAGTTCATCCTTGTTTGAAAGACTTATGATAAAAAAATAAGTTTAAACTACAACTTGAACTTCTATAGGAACACTTATATCTTACCCTTTAAAAGATATTTTATGGGTCACCCATAAGGAAACTTGCCATGGAATACTCCATTACATTCCTTACTAAAAGACATTTTCTAATATATATGTTGATCCTTTTTCCACGTTATCAAACCCCTAGTTCTTGTAACATTTGGCCTTTAGTTCCTTTATCAATATTGCGATTGAATTTTTCATAATCCTTCAGGCTTGTTGATCTGCTAGTAAGGATTCATTCATTAACTATAACATTCAAATACTCGACCCATCTACATGGATGTGTTTGCAAAGGTTCCCCTAAGTTCATAAGTGTTTTCCCCCATTTAATGGTCTCCACCAGAAAATTGTGAGAGTTTGATCAATATTTCCACAAGTATAATGAGTAGCTCTGTAATAGGAACACATATAAAAAGAGATTGAAGTTAGCTTAGATTTAATGAGTGTTAGCCTATCTTCTTGCAATAAGCGTTTAGCTTTCCAAAGCACAAGTTTCCTCTTAATTTTGTTAAGAATACCTTAAAAGAAAACACTTGCTTGTCAAATCTTTAACCCTCAAAATACCACTAAACTACCTCATTTTTTTATGTTTAGGAGAAGAAAGTGTTTCGACATATCAAGGTTGACCAATTGTTACTAAAAATCACAAAATTCCTTAGGACTGGATTTAAGATGACGATAGAAGATAACATTTGCCTTAAAAAAAGATAGCAATCATCTAGAAGGTGATTAGAATGGACTACTTCATGGGTGTTTTTAATGGCACTGATTGTACCATTGTTTTCCACTTCAATTAACATTAGAAAAAAAATGTTTTAGTTGAGCAAAAAGAGGAAAGGGGCAATTGGATCTCCTTGTCTAATATCCCATTAAATAATCAAAATGATCCAAGAATAACTAACATATCAATTTCATAACCACCTAAATGAATTTAAAACTATATTTTGTTAGTTAAAACTTGAAAAGTTTACTTATTTAATGATATACAATAGTAAAAGAAAAAAAAGAGAAGGAAAGAACATTACACCTCTACTTTATTAGCTTCATGTGTTCTTGCAAATCATTCATAAGTTGGCTTACACCATTAATTAAGAAAGCAATATCACCTCTAGTGAGTTAAAAATATCAATTTTCCAACATTTCCAACAAGCCTATAGTATCTACAATTGTTAACTAGAATACTTTCATTACACCCTAACTTTAACTTGTTTTCATTTGAGTACTTCTCTGTAAATTCAAGCATTCTTGTTTCTTTTAACAAATCCAAATGCATAATTTTTTCTTTTTTTTTGAGTCTATGTTTTAATGTCTGAACATTCATGCGCACTTTTTGCACTAGACAACGAAAAAATGCATTCTTAACATCAAGTTAATTTAAAGACCAATCAAGGCCTACCGCCAACAAAAGGAGAAATTTAATTGTATTGTATTTTGAAAAAAGAGCAAATTTCTCTTGATAGTCACTTCCATAAAACTAAGTGAATCCTTTTATAATGAATCTAACTTTGAATCAATCCACACTTTCACCTTTATATTTTATAATATACACCTATTTACATCATACTAAACTCTTCTCTAGTGGCAAATTTATAATCTCTCTGGTTTCATTTTTTTTGTAAGGCTTAAAATTTTTCATGCACAACTTTCCTCCATTCTAGTTCTTTAGGGCCTCATAGACATTGTTTGGGATTCTAATCTTATCAAGATAATCACCAATGCTCAAATCTTAAGGACAATCCCTCATATGAATCAAAGGTGGAGATTAAGTGTTGAGAGCATGTTCTTATCCCTTTCAAATAGCAGAAGATAATGCATTGAAGGCCAACTCAATATGAGAATTATAATTTTTATTACTTAGTGTGTGTATATTATAATTTTAACTTGGATTTAACTTGACTTTGATAAATTAGTGTTGATACAATTTATACAATAAGGTCTTTATTTGGTTCTAATGTTTTTGGTGCAAAGGTTTGAGGTTATCTTCCTTTTCCTAAAACCTTTGTAAGATGTTAAATGTATAGATCTTGTCGCTAAGTTTTGCCAAGTTTGGATTCTATGTAACAACCCTCTAAATAAGAGTTGTTTACTAATTAATTATGATTCATTTGGTTATCCCAAAGTTAGCATACGAGTATTGGTTCACTCTCAATAACAAATTTAGTTGCTCCATATTCACTAAAACTAGTCAATTTAAGGTTACATGGTATTTGCTCAAAGAATGTGATATCCGTGATGTTATATTATTTGTGCGTAGTGGCCAAATAGCACTCACACCCTTGGTTTAGAGAATACCTTATAAAAATATATTTATGTTACGTTTAGTAGGAGTTTTATTTTTCTACATGTTTTAGTCATTGGTTAGTCATAAACTAACCACAATTGGTAATATTTAACCACTCATGACTTGTTTGTAGCAAATAAATTGAAAACTTTTCGCTTATTTTGAAAAAGTCTTTACAATAATTTTTACTCATTTTTCTAATTGTATGTTTAAATTTGTAGTAATCATTTTTTTTATGGCTTAACTATTTTAAAACATGTGTTAAATAAGTTATTTACTCATGTTATTACACTAGTAACCAAACACAGCATTAATGACTTTAAGATTTAGTTTACCTCAATAGAGTTTGTGGTTTATAAGTATGGATACAAGTAATACACCTAGATGTCTTCAAAGGAACAATTAACGCAAGGGATTATATTTAGAAAAGATTCGAGTACATTAAATCCTAGAAGGCATTCTATTTATCAAATACATGCTTACTTTTTTTCTTTCAACAATGTCAATTTGTTGGGGCGTGATTACACATGAACTTTAGTGAACCATGCATTGACTTGTTAGGTAAAACCCTAAGTTGGATCTGAAATACTCTCTAGCATTATCAGTTCTTAGGATTTGTTTCTTAAATTAAGCTGTGTTAAGATCATGGTGTTGGAGTTTCTCTAGTTTGCCCTACCTAATATTTTTTTTATTCAAAAAACCTATATAAGCCTAGTGTGATTATCTATAATGGAAACAAACAAAATAAAGTTTGTCATAGGTCTTACCCTAGATGGTCTCCACACATTTCTATGGATTATTACCAAAGACTCAGATGATTTGCTTATATGAATGATGAAGGCATATGTTTTGTGCATGTAAGATAGATAAATTTCGATGTCCTAAACAATAATGCCATCTAAGAAACAAGGTCAACGTAATTTTGGGCTTGAAACCATTAGACAATTGGGTTTTGGATGGCCTTATTCTTTTATTGTCAAGAATTTTGAGAACATAAACCCAACAACAATTCAAAATTGCTATTTGACCTCAAGTTCAAGTCCTAAAATTCACAAACTTTAAAAAAAAAATAGCAACAAAAGATTACAATCTATATTTGGAAAAGAATTAAACGAAAAGTTAATTGAAATTTTAACAAATCTTGCTATAACTATTTTTCATGGAGGTCAATCTGCTTTCCTTATTGTCTAATTCTCATAACATGAGTTTAAAGATTCAAATAAGGTTTTATCCCCTATCATATGATCAGATGCTCCAAAATCCACAAACCAATCGCCTAACTCAGGTCCCTAAAGATAAAGCTTTGCTACCACTCGTTGAGTTGAGAACAAAAAGAAGTGAAGAGAAATAGAGTTGTTTAAAAACAAACACTCTCACTTGGATTCCTTTTATCCAAAGGTTTTATGCGTTTATAGGTAGCTTCTAAGCCACTTCTCATCCAAATCCCATAAGAAATTCATCTCATCCTTATTCTAATCCTTGTCCAAATTATAATCCTTAAGATAGGATCTAAACAAGAAAACTAACAATGATGATGAATGTGCTAACCAGTAAAATGGCTTTAACTTAGCAGCAACCTATCAAGTGAGAAGTGATTCACTTTTAAATTGATAGCTTCTAAGTAGTTTGAATAACAAATTAAGTAGCTTCTTTTGACACAAGAACTTAATGTTGCTCATGATGCTCAAATACATCAAAGTTGATTCGATCATGCCCTAAAATTGAGGGTACTAATGATAGCATAAAAGGTAGTTTAATAAAATCCATCCTTGAGATCGACTTTTGTGTACAAATTTGGGCTTTTTCAAACAAGGATGGTGCCTTTTTTACATATCACACCAAATGTAAGCAGAATATTCTATCTAATATTTTGGGTCAAACAAATCATGCATGAATATTACTTTTCCTAAGGCTCAACTTGAAGTCATCTCAACCCATGAAAATCTATTTATAATCTTTTACCCTTTTTTTCCCCTTGAATTCATACTCAAACATGTCATACCTTGAGCAATTTTTAGATGAAGGTTTTGCCATTAGGACATGAATTAAGCATAAGCATATCTTACATTATCCAAATTATTCATTTTCCTTAAAGCATTTATGTCTAACATCAACACCTAATATATTCAAACAGAGTACAGGAGGTGATCCTCCTAAAAACCAATAAAAGTTTGCCTGGAGCACATCTATGGTATAGCTATATGAAAAGATCAATATTAAGTGATTCTAACGTATGATAATAGATGATTTCCATCAAACAGAACAAGTTTGGGTTAAAAACAGTGACATTTTAAATTATGAAAGAAATAGCTTCTGTTCCAACAACAGATTAAGATAAAATACCTTGATTGCATAGCAAAGAAACATCCATACCTTGAGGTTATGATATCAAACAAGCTCCATCTTTATGTTCATGGTTGTGGTAAAGAACCATGCAGAGTTAACGAAAAAGATGGAATTCCTTTCTCAAAATGACTGATAATTTCAGCCAGATAGTTTACCTCCTAATAATCAGACTCGAAAACAAAGTAGGGAGGGAATCGCAAGGGTGACAAGGTAGGGATGACAGAATACAATATATTTTACCATGAATGTAACCAGATTTAGTGGCGATTCAAGATATGGATATATTCATCTTGCTAAAAGTTTGTTTGGTACAGATTAGGCATGAATATTTAAAAAAAAAAGAATCGAAGTAGCATAGGGTTTAATGTTATAGTTGAATGAGGCAAACAAAGCAAGCATGAAGAGGAAACAGCACTTGGACAAATCAAGACTATCATATTTAACCAAAAAGAAAACTTACGTATAGGATTGTAACTTCAACTGTTCTGTTCAATAGCTGGTTTATCTTTCTAGAAGGAAGCTGTCATTGAATAATATAATCACAACTGTCAGATACAACAATTTTAGATACTAGTGAAGTTGACAGACGCTATCATTATACTTTCTAGAGCTACGTACAATGATTTTGAATGTCCTCTCTGTGTTTCTTCTCTAGTGTAAGCATTTAGAAATTACAGAATCCCTGATACAATTCAAATCTTCTATTGCTAGCATGAGATCTATAATTGAGCGATACAACAAAGCAAAGGAGGAACATCAGCAACTGGGGAGCCCAACCTCAGAAGTCAAGGTATTGTTTAAGTACTTAATCCTAAATTTCTTGTATCTACAGAGCATGCTTGATACATAATTTTATTATTAGCTAATTAGCAGGCATTTAACTTCTGCCGGAAAAAGAAAATGTAAGATTGCAAGGTTAAATAATTTTTTTGGGGACCAAACATTACAAGCATACCTGGAAACATGATGCATGAAAATTTTTTATAGCTAAGCATGGGTCTCAGGTTGGCAGCAGGCATAGGCTACTGTTACAAAATGCTTGTAAATTTATATAGCTGAGCATCAGTTCAGGTTGGCAGCAGGCATAAGTTAATAGGACAAAATGCTCGCAAAATTTTATAGTTAAGCATCAGTTTCAGGTCTAGATTTTGTGCAACTGGTGACAAAAATTTGGCCGCAGCAAAACCTGAAGATAATTGGTTTGGATACATTCCATTAATTACTCTTCGGATTGTTGGAATAGGAATGAGATAAGTGCATGCATAGGCTAACCATGCTAGGATCTTGCCTTTCTATGATGGAAACATTACCAATTAAGATACAACATCGAAGAAACCAAAATGGGCCCATGGTGAATATAAGCAAAATAAAAATGCTAAGAAATTATCATCTTCAGGCATGACAATGGACATTAAATGGAGATTAGTTTGGATAACCAAACACTTCATATCGCCACTGGAAGGCTAGGCAACACTTCAATTAACTCCCTCCCTCCCTCTTTTTATTTATCTACCTATCAATCAAAAAAATATTATTTGAGACTAGTTAAAAAAACACAATGAGATAGGTCTACAAAATCTACGAGCCTAGGACATGCTAATTCTAACCGTGATAAAGAGGATATATTTCAAAATATAAAAATTGATGAGGGTGAGAATGGTACAAAGTTCAGACCAGACAACGAATAGAGACCAGTTATAGCAGTAAGATACCTCCCGAAAACAAGAACTATGGTCAAATCATGCACTAGTATTTAGGGGTGCACATATGGTTAAGTCAGTCGGTTCGGATGGCTTTTTACTTAATTTACCATCCTCCTACTATAACCAAACCAACTTAACATCGGTCAATTTAGTCAGTTAACCAAATTAATTTTTAAATAATATATTATATATTTATAATATATGTAAAATAATTAAAATATAATATATACTTATGCTCTCTCCTACTAGTATTCATGTGGTGATGAAAGAATTAACATCTAACATAAAGACGCACGCAAGGATGGAAAGTTATAAGGAGGTACTTGTACCTGCCACAGTCATGACATTCAACCTGGAAAGTTGAGAGAACTACCACTTATCATAGCTTGCTGTCATGCTTTTATGGTTTAAGGGGCAACTACAGCATAAAAATGACTAAAATCTTAACTGATCAACAGAGCAAAAAATTTCCAATGTTAACTGTTATCTTAGAGCAGAATCCTAGAATTAAGTAAAGAAGAGATTCGACGAAGTTAGAGATTACAGAGTAGCATAGCAGTCAATTGTTCTAAGTTTCCTATGTGCATGGAAGTTATTTCCTTTAGAGAGCGACCGCAATGGTAAATTTCCTCTGTAGGTGTCTTTCTCTATGAAGAATAACAGCACTTTCAAAGTTTCCAGTGAAAAGTTTTTAATTCACCAATGAGAAATCCCCACTATAACAGTTGACAATAGTAAAACCTGCTTTTAACTCTCCCTCATGTTTAAATCACGATATGAACATTCTAACAGGAAGTTACATTAAACAATGGGAAAATCCTTGCAGTTAGCTTTACCTAATGACTTCATAAATTTCCTTCTAAAGCCATCTTTCATCTTAGACCTGATGTTCCTTGCCTCTAGACCAAACGCAAATACTGAAGTATAATATTTCTACTTTGAAAAACATGACTCCTGCCTCTTATTATGCTTTTACAGTTTTTACCTATGATATATATTGAAGCTAGAAGCATTCTCTGATTAATTCTAAATAAAGAATCATATAACTCGCTGAAGAAAGTTTGTACTTCGCTATATCCAGCAGAAAACTATCAGTGCATATAAATTTCCCATGGGATTTTACTTGCTAAGTTTCTTGAGCAGGCAAGCCAAAAATAAGAGCCTTTAATTACCCTAAAGAAAGGAGGAAATTTTTACAGTTATCTTTCTCCAAAGACTGCCTCAACTTTGTTGAGAAGCTAAGCAATAGCTTCCTCCAACAAATTATATTCATCAACAGCTCCAAAGTCAATAACATAGTCCAATGGCAAAATAGAACTTTCATTTCCTTGCTTGTAGACCAAATCCAGAAATTTATATATTATCTATCTACATTGGAATTCACATCCTGATGTCTTTTATGCCTTTGAGCTTCCATTGGTGAAATACATAGAACTAGAAGCATCCTCCAATATCCTGAAGTTTGTACTTGGCAATTTCTAGAAGAAAAAGCATCTGTAAGTGCATATAAATTTCACCTAGCTTTTTACTAGTTGTTAGCTCTAAGATCCTAATTTTTAAATCCAAAAGACAAAAATAGAATAAAGCTTCCACAGCAAGAGCTAAAATGTGCATAACTTTGACAAGTAACCAAGAACTCAAGAAGTGATTTATCATCAAAATAGTTAAACATACATATTCTTGCTTAATTTAACTCATAGTCTAACTTCTCTACAAGATTGAAAATCTTCTCTAGCAAGAACCTTGAATCTAAATATGTTTGATTTCTTTTTGCGTGTAAATTTGCCTACATTTGCAGTATTCAGAACATTGTTGAGTCCACATATATGATATGCATGGTTATTGTCATATACCAGTAACAAAGTTATCTAAATATAATGAACCATATTTTTCAGTTCTGGCAAAGGGAGGCAGCAATTCTAAGACAGAAATTGCAAAACCTGCAAGAAAATCACAGGTAAACCAATTTTTTGGCAATACAAATGCATCATGTTAAACATTAATGAAAAAAATACAATGAACCAAAAATGCAGAATCAGTAACTCTTTTTACATTAGGCATTCTTCCAAACACAACACTTACGCCCATATGTCTCAGTTCAACACAGTCAGCTTCATACTTTTCAACCAAATAACAGCTTTCCCTATGGATTTTAGAACTACTTATTCCACCCTTTTATGATGCAACTATGCTTAGAATGTTCTATCCTTTATGGCATGATTCATATATATCTAAAGATTAGACTGAATGAATCATTCATCCTTCAACAAAAATGAACACACGGAGACTAGCAGTCCTAGCCATAATTTTCTTTCCTATAAAAGGATTTCATATCTAACCCTAAAGCATTGAATGGACCCAAGAGTAGAATGAGAATGTAAAGTCCATTGCATCTCATGTACATGCCTACAAAAGACTTTTATAATGTCTAAGATGAAAATTTATAGACTGAAATTATGCTTCTGCACACCATAACAGGCAAATGATGGGTGAAGAACTTTCTGGATTGGGTGTAAAAGAGTTACAGAATTTGGAGAGCCAATTGGAAATGAGCCTTCGCGGTGTTCGTATGAAGAAGGTTTGAAACTTTTATTTCCAAGTCATGCTCAGATTTTAAGTTCAAAACAGCATGCAAAATAAAGCAACCCCATTTAGTAACATTTATTCCACTGCTGTAGGATCAAATTTTAATGAATGAAATTCAAGAATTGAACAGAAAGGTAAATCCTGAAACAATAACTTCAGCTCCTTACTACCATACTGTCTCAGCATAAGTGGCTAAATTGCAGTGTCTCGTTGCAGGGGAACATAATTCATCAAGAAAATGTGGAACTCTATAAGAAGGTAAACCTAATTCGTCAAGAAAACAATGAATTATATAAGAAGGTATTAATGGATCATAACAATCCCAATATACTAGAAGCATTAAAAAGATTCAACCATTAAACCTTTGCCTGTTATAAGAATTTCTAAAACCAACCTCAAAATCAAAGTTTAACACATCCAGGTTTATGGAACAAGGGATGTCGATGGTGCAAACAAAGACTCCCTTCTTACAAATGGTTTAGGCATTGGAGAGGATTCACAAGTTCCAGTTTGTCTCCAGCTGTGCCAGCCACAGCAACAAAGCTATGAAACACCAACAAGAGCTACAAACTTGGGGTACATCCCACTCTATATGTTAGATTTTGATTTAATGCAGATTTCTTTGCCCCAATTTGATGTACACCTTTTTTCATGGTAACTGCAGCAGACTGCAATTGCAGTAGCAAAAGCAGATGTACAGAAATGGGATTGGATGTCACTCGACTTCTATCAACAAATATCTCATGGTTCCAAAAGTTATGCTTTTCATAGTAAGATGTGGTATGTTAAAACCACCAATCATTCAGCAAACATTGGTTTGAAATGTTTAAACAAATGAACTTTAGCATGTGTGTGATGATCAAGAAAACCATCTAGTTATGTAAAGATAATTTAAGCTAATAAATAAATATAAATATATAAGGAGGAGAAACCAGCATTAACTTTTTTGAAGTTTCAAAGATGACTGAAATGAATATCGTAATTACACACTTGTTTTTGTTAATTTGAAATGAAAAAGCTTCTTCTTTCGAAACTTCTATGACAGCAACACGGTGGTTCAGAAAAATGTTAATATTTAGATTGGTGAAGCTACAAAAAAATTCGAAATATGGAAGCATCACCAACAAGATCCTTAAAAGTGTAAATTCATTCAAGTTTTACTACAACTCAATTTTCAATTATATTTATACCTTCTTATGTAATTCATTTTTTTTATTAGGTTTACCTTCTTATAGAGTCCTACGTTTTCTCCTTCATTACATTGTAGACAGAAAGCTGATAACATGACCTGCAATACCAAAAGAATAATAATATAAAAGTTTTAGAATACCAGTTCAAGGTAACTAAAGGAAATAGCCGCCTTATAATACATTACAATACTATATGAACAGAAGGTAAAAACGAGTTTCTTTGGTATTTAATACATAACACGATTAGTTAATACAAACCAATATTGAGAGACTTAAACATAGTATATACATATGATGGCAGTACAATTTCAAAATGTTAAAACCATCGGATCGTGTTTCTAGTTTACTGCTCAATAGAAAATTCACAAGTATAGCCTACATGGCTTTAAGACCTAGGACAGTCCACCCACCCCCAATAATAGCTTTGACTGACATAACCAGCACATGCAGTTACAATTCGTGTTTCTAGTTGACCGCTTAACTAGAAGATGCACAAATATAACGTACATGGCTTAAGACCTGGGACCCCCCCCCCCAAA
This sequence comes from Gossypium arboreum, assembly GCF_025698485.1. Classification (NCBI taxonomy): domain Eukaryota; kingdom Viridiplantae; phylum Streptophyta; class Magnoliopsida; order Malvales; family Malvaceae; genus Gossypium; species Gossypium arboreum. The sequence goes on from NC_069075.1 coordinate 139,765,642, forward strand.
ACAAAAAAAAAAAAAAAGAGCTTGGATTAACATAACCAGCATATACAGTTACAATTGAGACTTTGGGCCGTAAAAGTAACTTAACTTCAGGCTACATTCACTTTCAGAAAGTCTCAGAGGACACTACAATAAATTGGACAGCATGCAAGCATCCCAAGAAGGTTCACAACCCAATGTCATAAAATATAGCTCGCAGAGCAAGGAAACAGTGTATTTAACAAGAAACTATATGCATATGTTGCAATAACTCTGCCTGTGGTAGCACAAGATGCCTATAGCTGCAATTACAGCCGGTCCCAAGCCCGGAAAAAGAGGAGGGTTGCAACATGTTGAAAAGAAACACTATAAAACAATTATGGACCATCAAAATAACCTGACTTCCAATTGTAAAATAAATGCAAATATAATAAGAGCAAAATAGAACTTAGACAGGTGCCTTGCAAGTAAGCTTAGTTATATTCAAATGCTGATCCAACGGAAAAGGAGGGATGTAACATGTAGGAAAGAAATGCCATAGAACAATGATTGACTATCAAAATAACCTGACTTTGAATTGTAAAAATGCAAGTATAACAACAGCAAACCAGAACTTAGATGCATATTGGACATATCTAACATACACCTCAAAATTGCATTTGGAACATTAAGTCTTCATGCAACCAAAGCCTAGTTATTCATCAAGAGACATAATCAAGCACAATAATAAAGGAAAAGGAAGAAAGCAAACAAGAAATAAGCTAAAAGGAGAAAAAACAGAGAAATGAACTCATATCATTACATTAATTAACAAAAGAAAGAAAAACAGACATTAATAATATGCACATCAAAAAAAACAGACATTAATAATATGCACATCACCCTCTCACAAAGGCTCAAAGCACCCGAAAACATGAATTAGGACTCTACTCTTAAAGCAGTAAGGTAAGTTTTCCAACATATTGACATTAAATGTGTTTTGGCTCTATTTGAGGTAGGACTAACCAAAGGGCCTGAAGAGGAAAATTCAGCATAGGTCGTGCATGTTGAAACTTAACAGCTTGATATTTATATCTTTTATAGATTAAATGATTTGAAGTTGTAAATTAGTCACTTACATTTTTAAAGCATTTATTATATTTTGTCACCAAGAACACTTCTTATGATGAATTACTTAGATCATTTCAATCTCATTATCGTAGTGTTCATCTCTACCCCCTAAATATGTTATTTTCCTTATATTTTTTCCTCAATCAAATAAGGAGTACATTTTGAGATTTTTGCTTGGAATTTTAGAACAAGCAATAATATCAATGACCCATGACTTCTATTTCTTGATTGGGGAGGGTTAAATGATTTCAAGATTTTGATTCCACATATGAATAATGACTTAGCTTTTGAAAAGTGTGATACACGATTTCAAATGTTCGGCATTGCTATAATGAAGTAAAAAGTAAAAATATTCATTTTAGACATGATGTTGTAAAGTAAAAATAAGTTAATTTAAATGGTATTCAAAATTGTTAATATTATGATGTATGAAATATCAATAATTAATACATTTAAGTAATTAATACATTTAAGCAATTAATATTAATTGTTTATAAATTTTCTAATGTATAAACCATATAACATATAAGCATAACTCTTATAAATCAATAAAAATTTCATAAGTAATGAATAATTGACTCAAATGCAAAGTATCATTCTTTCCCTTGTCTTTATTATTATTACCACAATGTCATGTTAAAATTATTTTGGTATGAACAAATATTCAACTTAGCTCATAATAGAAAGTATAACAAAAATAATTTATAATAATTCATTGTTAAGTATAATATATAAAATATAAATTTTAAATACTTTTTAGGCAATGAATATTGTAAACCTGCAAAATTATATTTTGGCACCCAAACTAGCTTTCGAAAAGCCAAAAGCTATATTTTTCAACTTTTTGGTGAGGTTTGAAAAGCTGACTATTTAGCATTATTAATGAGTCAAAAAGTTCGTTTGGCTTGAAAGATTGGTTTGAGAAGCAATGCTAAACAAGGCCTTCTATCAATTAAATAGTGTGCAAACTATCCAAGTAAAAGCTATTAGCCACACACCAAAGGAAGCCTAATCTAACCAGCATTAACTAGTTAAAGTTTGGAACCAAAATGATAGATACAAACATACATGCAAAGACATATTGATTGAGCTTTATTGTGTGAAAAAGAGGCTGGGAAAAACTATCAGTTACATGACAGAATTAAATAGTTTAAAGTACTAGTAATACAAAATACAATTAGCATGTTATGGGCCAAACCTATGTTAGGAAGGGCATAAATTTTGATTCTCTAATTAAGGCCTAGGTTGCAATTTTAATTCTTTCCTAAGTTTCTTGATGGTGATTTTATATCAATTTATTTATTTCTTCTTAGAATAAATTTCTTATTTATGTAATAAAACTGGTCCTCGTTTAAAGGGATGTATAGAATAATAAACCCTAAACAAAATTTCTATTAATAAAACTAAAGAGATTCAAGTCTCTCTTTACTGGTCCTAAGGTTTTGGTGTTCCTTTGATGAGCTGAAATGTCAATCACAATAATAACACAATTGACTTCGACTTCCCCATTAATCACCCTATGATTCAATCCTATTCTCATGTCCATAACAATTTGGCATCAAAGCATATCACATTGGCAATGATGTATGAGCATTGTTATAAGAGAGAATTGTTTTGAAACCTGTGGTGGAGGCTAAGTTCATCAATCTAAAAACTCGTATAAACATCTACCTTCAACAAATAACTCGGCATATCTAGGAACAACTCAAAACCTAATTTTTTACTTGGGCAAAAAAAGTAGGGATGGTGATGTAGGCAGTAAAACAATCCAACTAGACCGATGCATTTCCCACCAACTACTGTAGGAGGCATGGCGCCACCACCACTTGGGGAGCAGAGGGTTCCATCAATTGGAATTATTCCCAAGTACACAAAAGTGGATTTTCAAACTTTTGATGGATCAAAGGATCCTTTGATTTGGCTACATTGATGTGAATAATTTTTCAAAACCAACACGCCAATGAGGCAAACAAGGTAAGTTTGGCAGCCTTCCACATTCTGGGTGAGGCACCACTTTGGTATTATTAAATCAAATTGGAGGGGCATGTGATGAACCAGTAAGAATCCTATAATTATGGCTCCTTTAGTTTTGGTGCTCTGATGGGCGGCAACTCCTTGGGAGATCTGGTTAGTTTGAAATAGACAGGAACTTTAGAGCTTTATCAGCAACAATATCAACAAAAATTAGCAAGAGCTAGTCAATACATTCGAGTAAACTGACATGATGGGTTTTTCATGGCTGGACCAAATGATTCCATTCGCTTGGATGTTCAAATGCACAACCCCCCTAATTTAGCCATAACTACAAGCCTCACTAAAGCCCTTGAATAGAAGCAGCAAATACTACATGTCAGGAATAACCATAGAGGAACTTGGCAAGGTAATGATGGCAGCAATATATTAGGGGGAACTATTAAAGCTAATTCAGTAAATTTTCCTACCCCTTTTGGTTGAAAGTAGCTTATTTGAATGATGAAGAACCAAAAACTAAAATTGAGACTGAACTAGGTTGATTTATATTGTCAAGTTATCTTGATTTCAAACTTAAGGATAAGCTCACATGGCAAGAGGGGGTAATGTTATGGGTTGAACCTATGTTGGGAAAGGCCATAATTTCACTTCTCTAATCAAGTCTTGGGTTGCAATTTTATGTATTCCCTTAGGTTTCTTGATTGTGAATTTATTTCAATTAATTAATTTCCTTTTTAGAATAGGTTTTCCTATGTATGTAATAAGATTGGTCCTTATCTGAAGAGGCGTATGGAATAATAAGCAGAATTTCTATCAAAAAAACCCTAAGGTGCCTGGGTCTCTCTCTATTGAATCTTAAGGTTTCGGTCTCCCTTTGATTGGCTGAACTATCAATCACAATAGATCATTACAAGAATACAGATAAAGGGAAGACAATTGACTTCGACTTACCCATCAATGGTCTCGTGACTCAGCTCTCATGTTCATAACATAGCAAAAAATTTAAAGGTTTAAAATTGTTTTACAAAAATGTATTATTAATTTTTATATTGGGATAAATTATACAAATTAGTATGAACTTCTAAAATATGAAATGGAGAAATATATCTAAAATGGTGTATTACTTTAAATAATATTAATATCTTAAACCACTAAAGCTTCGCATAAACCAAGCAAATCTCCAAAAATTTATAATAGCCAACAACAAAAGTAGTCAAAGTACAGGCAAAGTTACTAAAAGAACAAAACAAAACCTGAGAGAAAGGATCGAACTTGCAAGTTGAAGAGAAAAAAACCTTAGAAACATGCCCTCCGGCTCTACACTCTAGAATTATCCTATTCTTTTACATATTCCAAAGATCTCCTATCCAATAAGATCATGCCTCTACCATAATAGAGCCAGCAGGTTTAGCAGTCTTAGCAAATGATAAGTTCTCAAAAGTGATGTTTCACATAGAGTTTTGAGTTACTTAACCAGAACCTAATAGCAATAAAACAAAACTAAAAACTGCTATAAGGCAATGTCAACAAACCCAAAACTTGCTCCAATGACGTGAGGACAACAAAAGCGATAAGCAGCAATGAATACAGAAAAGAAACACCAAAAAAACTCAAAACTTGCTCAAAGAAAATGTCATTCGGCACTCAATTTAACTCCTACCTTCTACTTCAACAGAACTTCAACGAAAAGCAAAATGATTAGTTTGATTGAATTGTACTTTAGCTAGCAAAAAGGAACTGAACGCTAGATATATGTAGCCATGTAGCAAATCTCCACATGAAACTCATGCATACAAACCATTTATTCATCATAAACTCTCTAAGAAATGTTCAAATTTTTAACCAAGTATTTAATGACCATCAACTATATGTATAGAAACATCTCGCATGACAATAAAGACAGACATTACCACAATATTTTATGTGCTTTTCCATAATTGTTGTGCTGAAAGAGCTACGGACTAACACTATGCATACCTAATAAACCCAAATAATGATGATTCTACAGCAGTGAAAGCATAACGAAATTATATGAAACGCCAACTTGCAAAAAATGATCAGAACTGTTTGAAAACGTGTATGCTATGACATATATTTCGCATCTCAATGTATAAAAGGGCTCAGGCTCATTCACTAATGCAATTTTTTTTTGAGGGTCAGTAATACAAATTTTTAAATTGAAACTAAGCTGATATAATCAATAATGCTTTGTAGTGACCCAACCAAAACAAAAAAGAAATATGAACAGTGCTAAAACACTATTCAGACAACGGCAGGATATAAAATAATTAAAAAAGATAGCGTACATGAAAATGTTAAGAAGATTAATAAGAACCACCTGGAAACAAAAGCTAATTTGCTTTGAATCTTAAACTTTCTCTCCTCTTATTGTCACCTGAAAAAAGTCCAAAATGACAAAACTCCTTTAGCAATAATTTTTTTAAATGTTGTAATAAAGAGAAAGAAAATGCTAGCAATTGAGTGGGCGTGAAACACTCCATTTCTCAACTAAGTTGCCGAGAAAGCTTGACAAGAAGAAGTCAAAACGGTTTATTATAGAAATGTTTTGAACAAGAAAAATGTTTCTCGGATGGCTTTTTTTTAGAATAACTTTCTCTGTAACCAAACGGATTTCACGCAAAAAACCTCGAAACAAAGCTTTTCACCGCCATCAGTGACAAATTCCGAATCAAAACGAATTAACAGTTCTCAAAACCCTCAAACAAACAAATTACTTAACGGAAAACGAATCACCATTCACGTTCAAAGCAGAAAATGCAAACGCAAAACAATACAACATAAAATGAACGTCAAATCAAAATATATAACCTAACGATCTGATTACGAATTTTTTAACTGAATCAAGAAAATAACCAAATAAAAACGAGAAAATTAGAAAAAAAATCGGATCCGTTTACAAAGAAAATTATACCTCAAGAAGCTAGGGAAGCCGAAGAAGAGTGATATAGGTAAAAAAAAAAAGGAGAGAGAAAAAAAATCTGGAGAAAGAGCTGGAACAGACACTAGATTTTGGGGATTTAAATAAGTTGATGTGGGGGAGAGCTAATGAAGGATGCCCCCACTTAATCTTGTTCTTAGCTAATTAATCAAAAAAATTATTCAATAATCAGACATTGGTTGACGCTTTAAGCTTAGCTTTTGGAAAAAAAAATTAGTGCAAAGGAATTATTTTATTTTTGATGATTTGATTCTTCATAATCTAGGGTTTCGGTTTTCCCTTTTAAAAGAAAAAAAAATAACATTAAAAACTAAAATTCGCTTTCTGGCTCTTTGGAGATTTCACCCGAAAACCAGCTAAGCCGCTGTATGAGTTTCGAGCCGCCGATATTTCCGTTTCCCGCCCCGTTTAAGGGTATAGCAAAAATACATGGGCTGACCGCGCGGTTTGTAGAAAAAAATCTATCAATTATGACCCAAAATTAAAAATTAGATATAATTAATTCAAATTTAAATTACTCTACAAATAGAATTAAAAATTCAAAAATTTAGAATTTAGAATTTAGCTTTTAAATTTTTTTCTAAAATTTATTCCTTTTATTTTTTTATTTCAAATTTTAGCTCTAATTGTTAATATTATTTTTTATTAAATTTATTGATGTGATATTTTAAATAAATAATACTCACTTAAAAGTCATATAACAAAAATAATAATGTTGTAATAAAATTGAATTTAACAAAAATTTAACATTGTTAACAATTGAACCTAAATTTTAAAATAAAATAGTAGAGAGACTAAATTCTGAAAATATAAATGTATAAAGTAAATTTTAATCTTTTGAATAATATAAGGACTTATGACATATTTTAAACAAAATCATCACATGTACTATTTATTTTAAATTATTAATTAAGAATATATTGATTCATTTTAATTTCATTGTTAATGTATCATATAATTATCTATAACCGGATGATCGAAATCCGAATAATCTAATCTAGAAATAGTCAACAAAAATACTTGACTAACAAACTCATATTTAGAACAATTCAAACCGAATATAACCCAAACTCAATATTGCTCAATTTTAAAATGATTCAATAACCTAAACTTCAAATTATTTGATCAATGAACAAATCACATTTGAAATTATCAAAATTTTAAAAATGACATAATTTCATAATTGTACTCTAAATCTAATTAATTTATCTTAAATTATCTTAATTTAAAATCAATCTTCAATTGAGGCCTTAATTAAGTTAGTATCGATATTTAGGGACAGGCAATAATCTTGGCCCTCGTAAAATGAAGAAATTATGTTTTAGCCTATTCAAATCTATAAAATTTTATGATAATATGTGGTAAAATTATAGTTTACCCTTAAATTGATAAAAGAAAATGTATTTAATCATTCTAAAACTATAAAAATATATGCTAATACAATAGTGAAATTACATGCATTAGGGTATATCAATATTATTTAAATTGAGTCAGATAGATGGCCAGATTGAGAACCAAACGAAGTACCGACTTGATGAAAAGCTTTAAACTAGTTAAGTCCAAACTTATATGACTGATTCAATTAATCTAAAAATCGATTCAACCTATATTCAAAACTTTTATTTTTATTAATATTTTAATAATTTATTTAATATCAATAAATCAATGATTTAATAGTGTGATTTTAAATAACTTTAGTGTATATTATGCTTGGATTAAAAATGTAGGAGTTATGAATAATTACAGGATTTGATTAAAAAAAAAACCAACTAACTCGGCCAATTGACGAATCTACTAATAAACAAAACCAACTGCGGCAAAGGGAATGGAAAACAAACTGGACACGTATTGCCGAAAGACAGCGACAGCAATGAGTCGTCTGCAACCATAAGAATTTTTAAGCCTTGCAACGTTGCAAAAATGAACGAACAACAACTTGACGCGTTGCCAAATGGAGATCTTTGAAATCTCATTGGCTAATTTTTTTATTTGACTTTTCTTTTTTGGGTTTTGGAGGAATCAAAGAAAGAAACTTCCATTTGTTAATTAGAAAAAATAAACCCCAAAAAAAAGGGCAAAAAGTGGTATTCGTACTGTCAGAAACACGTGTCGTGGTTTGGAGGATTATTTAAAAAATATGTTGGAGAAAATAATATTTTATTGATAAAGGGAAGAAGATATTTTAGTGTAGGTCAAGATATTTTGAAGGGGAGTGTGGACTGTGAAAAGTCAGAGTGCTTATTAGTTATTTTACAGCCCAAAAAGGGAATCTGATAACCGTGCAATAATTATGGGCGGGGTTGGTAAGGTAAAGGAGGGGCGTAATCTAGCTCATTAAGTTTGAGTTCAAATTCGATTCGGAATTTGAAATTTATATTTGAGTTGAATTTGATCATACATTTATTTTTAAGTTTAAGTTGATTCAATATATAATTAAGTTATTTAAATTCGAAATTAATTAAATTTTATCAATTTTATATTTAAATTCAACTCAATAATTAAGTTTAAAATTAATAATATGTATTAATGGCTTGATAAATTTCACGTGTTGTTCAAGTATAATATTATTAAACTCAAAACTAGCTTGATCGATATCTCAAGTTACTTGAGCTTGACTTAATAATTATCAAATTAAGTTTAAATTTTTTCAAGTCAAACTCGAATACCTTGAAATACAAGTATCTTATTTACAAGATAAATAATTACATTTGAAAAAATGCTCCATTACAAACTCAAATGTCAAGTTCGAATCTCATCTTAAAATGTAAAATAATTGTAAATTTTAAAATGTTTATGGGCTAAATAGGATTGATTTTTGCTTAAAAAATATCTAAGCTCAAACTTGATTCATCAAAATCATCAATATCACTATCCAAAAATAATAAAAATATTTTTTTATTTTTAATTATACAAATATATAAATATTAATATAAAATTTAATTATTTTTAGATAGTAAACGAGTTGGTAAGGTAAATGAGGCAAGTAAACCGGATAATAACTTAATTGACCCTTCAACTTTGCAAAATATTCATTCTAGTTTTTCATTTAATTTTTATTTTTTAGTTTTAAACTTATATTGTTTGTCAAATAATCCCAAATTGGATAGAAAAGCTTACATCTGTTAACCTTGCTGATATGACATCCACGTATATACCACATAAACAATTATTTTTTTAAATTTCAATAATTATAGAATATTATTATAATTTTTATTATTAAATAACTTTTATGCTTCTTTGTAATTTTTATAGTTCTTAACCATTTTATATATTTTATTTTTATTTTTTAAGTAAAAAATTATTTAATTGTTGATGTGGCATACACATAGACTGCCATGTAGATGTCAGCAAAGTTAATAAACGTCATATTTTTCATCAATTTCGGAGTGTTTTGATGAAAAATACTAGTTTAAGGACTACAAGAGGTGAAAAATATATGGATGGGTAAAATGGTTTTTTTATAAAGTTTGATGGTCAAATAAGTCATTATACATTGTTAAAGTTACTACATTGCAAATGCATTTGAAGCATTCATTATCGAGGTGATCATGAGCCAGATCAAATTAGGTCAAGGCTTAATTTTAAAAATAAATTCAAAGTTTAATTCACCCCAATTTGCTCAATTAACTTGTTTCGTTGTTCAAAATTAATAATTTTTTTATTTCAAATTCATTATTAAAATATATTAATATAATATTACTTTTTAAATAATAAAATGGGTTGGGTCAAGTTAACTCAAAGTTGAAAAACATAAATCTAAATTCAACTCATAAACACCTCTAATGAGTTATCAAAATTTATTCTAGTTTAAGTTGGATTATATGTAGGTTTTGTACAAATCTATTCGATAATAATTTATTTTAGTTATAAATATTTGGATCTATATTATTTATAATTACAATTAGTTTTGTATGGATATCATACTTGAGTGATTAGAAAGGAAAACACCATATACAATTTAACATAAATTTTGAAAGGGTGTTTCTTTAAAATAATTGAAAGGGTAAATCATATCTAAAGTGACTTAGCTATAAGCGAGTTTATACTTTAATCACTAGATTTCAAAAAGTTACAAGTTGGTCACTAGTCTTTACTTGGTAATGATATGAGGTGTGGCCGTTAACTCTCCATTCCTCATAGTGTAAACTATACCAATGTCACTAAACTATTAGTAAGTTTACGCTTCAGTCACTTCATTAAAAAAAAAAGTTACAAGTTGGTCACCGAACTTTTTGAAAGTTTTGGGATTTTAGTAACCTTGTCCATATTTATATTCCAATAATCTCGCCACAGCTTGACCTCCTCCTCTAGCAAAAAAAACACATCGAATCAAAGCTTTTTCCCTTCTTTTTCAACTCCATGGTTTAAGTTTCCTTGAAATGACCTAAAACTCCATTAATTTAAACCCAAAGTTCTAACGGATAAGCTCTCCAATCTCCATTCATGATTGTTGGATGATCTTCTAACTTCAATATGTTTCTTTTCTCGGTGATGCTTTCTCTTTGACCTTTTAAGTTGAGTTTCTACCACCTAAAACTCTTTGATTAATTCCTAACTGAATTTAGTACATTTAAACCTATTTTTTAAAATATTTTTATTTTATTTTCTCTCATACTATTCTATCCCTTTATTTTTACAGGCCTTATTTAAATTAAACTTTCAGAGTACCATATTATACAAAATACTTAAACAACATAAAAAGGAATTTGATCAAGATACAAGTGACTAAAGAAGTGACAAAAGTGAAAATACAAGCAACAACATAAATAAACTCTTTGTTAGTATTTCAAAAATCAAGATTAGAATTTCATTAATACAATCTCTTCTCCCTCAATCTGTAAGTGATTTAAAAAATTAAAATGCACCAAACACTATCATAATCACAACATGTCTTTCCCTTAATCACAATCTTTGAACAAATAAAGAAAACCACAAGCTTTCCTTGGTGACAATCCACTACTCTATTCATCACCAACCAATTTGCGACATTGAACTTGGAAATGCTTAAAGGATTTGTGTCTAAATTGAAATATTTGAAGTACGTATTAATGAACAATCTTATCCAAAGACTTGTCTTCTTTTTGTTTCTTAAAGTATTGAGCTTATCTCTTAACATGTAAAACATTTTCTTACATTTTAATTCTAGCATTTAAAAGGATCTTTATAAAGCTATTGACAGTACATTAAAGAGACGCAGAAGAAATATATGTGTCAAAGCATCAAATTGCCTTCTAATAAAATCTAGATTCGATTCATATTATAAAACTCAAAATTTTATTCTTCTTGGGCGGAGTTGAAACAAGGATGGATTAGAAATTGATCAGGATATCAATTTAGTGAAAGTTATTAAATTGATTGATTCAAGAATTAGTACGGAACTAGTTGAATTAGACAAAAAACAAATTAAACTAGATCGTTGAACTGGAATTTTTTAATAATTTATTTTATTAAACCAAATATATTAGTAAACCGATAAATTGACGACTTGACTGATTCAGTCATCAATTTAATTCTAAAAACTCTGCATCATAAGATATTCAACTAAAAAAATCTAACTGAACAAATAACATTATATTTTTTATTTGGTAAAATTTAGGTGAGAGAGAATTATCCAATTTAAAGTTAGGAAATGTTACTCTACTCGATTTAAAATTGATATTTACAAATTATTTATCAAATAAGATAATAAATTATTATTATTATTATTATTATTATTATGTAGAACAAAGATGCAAATCAATAAATTATACATTGGGATTCATTTGACAAACCTTAAACAACATGCGAAAGAGAAGAAAACATTTTCTTTGTCTTAAGTATAGAGTATAGACTCGCCCGTAAACTATGATTCAATCTAAAAAAATTGTCATATCCATGATGCAGATGAAAGAAAATGTTATATATCAAAATTAATTTCTTTTAAAATATATTCGACAATGAATATAAATAGAGTATTAATAAACTTGTATTTTAATACTATTGAACATATATTCGTTTAATCGTTCATTAAATTCATAAATTTAATTTATTATTTATAGATAATATAACCATATGAAAAGATAGAAGTTGTATTGTAATAGTATTTATTATAATTTAAAAGAAGAATATTTTTATAATTTTATAAATAAGTTGATGACCTAATTAAGGGTGATATTAACTTAGTAAAATATATAAATATTATATTTAAAAGAAATATGTAATTGAGATAGTAACTCTGTTAATATTAAGATATATTAAATCAAATATATAAATATTAAATTAATAATTTTAATAAATAAATTAAAATAAAAAATATTTTATATTATTGAATCTGAATTCGGATAAATTCAAAAAATTATCTTGGGATTAAAATAATCAGATTATGGACAAATCTAAAAAGAAACAAATTATTCTGCTGACAGATAATTGGAACACATTGAGGACAAACCTAAAAGAACAAATAAAAAAGAAAGCAAAAATATCTTCTCTGTCTGAATCATTAATCTCTTATCGAGGACTGGATACATTGAATACCTAATTGCTTTGGTTTCCCAAGATCCTAAAGTCAGGCAATTAAGTAAAGTGGAAATGAAAAAGTAAATAAAAATATTTATGTGTCCACACCATATTGGTTCATGTTGTAGATATTTTACCATCTCTTTGAAACTCAACTTGTCGGGTAACAGGAGAAGTAGTAGTTCATTGTTTTTGAACTTAGATTTTCTGTCTTAAATTGGGTGGCTGTCTCCATGTTGATGTTAACCCGACAGATGGGTAGGTAATTCCCAACGTAATTTTACAGCTACATCACTGATGTAGCTGTTTGAAACCTTAGATTTTTTGTTCATCCTTTTTAGAAATCTATTTAGGTCTTGTTGTAAAACTTTGATTAATTTTAAGGTCGGGAGAATTTAAGAATTTTTTAGAGGTGAAATTGATTAATAAATTTTAAAAGATTAAAATATAATTTTATATTATATTAATTTATGATTTTTATTTTTAATAGATTAAACATATTTTTTTTAATTTTGGAGGGTAAAATATAATTTTAATACAATTTAATTTTTAATCTAATAATTTGATAAGGACTTGTATGAAAATTTTTAATTTAAAAGAATCATGCTTAATTACATTTTAATTTATGGAACTTGTTAATAGGTGAGTTTTAATAAAGTAATGAATGTTAATATAGTGGTATTACTAATGTTCTCTTTTACTGTTTTTATATGAAATATTTAACTAAAATAAATAAAAATTACAGTGGGTTAAATTAAAAATTAACTGGTAAAAATTAAGCACTAAGTGTTTAGTATCGAATTTTATATGCACTGAATTTATATTATAAATTTGTTTGATGTATTAGTAAAATTATACACTGAATATAAATATTTTATTTGATAATATATATTTTAATTTTCCTAAGGTATAAATTTTAAAATTATATATGAATTTTGATTTAATGTGTAATTGTATATATAAAATTTAATTTGATGCAATTATACACGTAAAACTCTAATTGTGGTTCAAGTGTGTAATTGGATACTTAATTTTAATTTAATCATACACGTTTAAGTAAATAAATACATCAATTTATTTTTATATTGGATAAATATAATTATTTTTTATGCAATATATAAACATAAAATGATGTTATACCTATTATTGTGTTAATAATTTACAAAAATTTGATCAAATCAAGATTTCATGTATAAAAGTGCACAAAATAAGTTCATGTATATAATTGCACATTAAATTATAGTTCATGTATTCTAAAATACATTATTTCATAATTTTAATTTTATTAGTATGATCTTATTTATTTTATTTTAAATAGTTCGAATAAAAGTTAAAGATAAATTTTTAATATTTTAATATTTAATAGAATAAGGAAATAATTTAATTCAAAAATAAGATTTTTAAAATAAAATAAACTTAATATTTTTCGCATTAAATAATAAATAGTTATTTATTTACAATATTAAACACTTTTATTTGTTGAAACTCTTATATTAAGTAAAAAGTAATATGATTATAGAATACAATTAAAAATTTTAGATGTTGAAAACATTCATTTGATTGGAAATCAAAATTTTAATATTTTATCAATGAATATCTAAGGAATTGAATTTGAGACTAATAAGGATTTATTTATAAGTACCTTACCACTCCATTATATAGCGTAAAGCAAATGCAAAATATATTTTCTAATAAAATAAAATTTTGATTGAAGTTGATGTCACTTAAACATATTTAGTTGAGTAAAACTATATATATATATATACAAAATTATACATAATAACGACACGAGTGAAAAATTTATGTAAAAATATATCTATTAAAAGTCAACAAATAAAGTTTTGATTGAAATAGTAAAGCCAAACATTTAAAAATCACAATGTCGTAAGTTCATATGAGTTTTTATTGATTTTACAAAAATATATAAAAATATCAAAATGGTATTATAATAAATATAAATTACTTAAAAAATGATTTTGAGTAATTTCTCAACTAAATTTGTGCCTAGTTAACTTGTGACACCAACACAATAAAAAAGTTAAAGTATAATTGTTGATATAAGTATTAACAAGGAAGAGTAGGAGGTGGAGGTAAGAGTGTTGATTCAAATGTGACAAGCACGGAGTTTAGGTTTAGGTGTAAAGGGAGAAAGTAGGAAAAACTTTGTGATACTTATGGTTTTTATTAAGGAAGAAGAACAAGATCCTTAGTCCCTCGTGCTTTAGGTATATAGAGGGGTCACCCATTATCCTGTAGTGCCACGTAATTGATAGTACAGGGGTAGGCATGATTGTGTGGTTGGCGAAGTGACAAGGTCGTTATAGATTAGTTGTTGCCATATAGTGTGCTATGTGGTCCTACTTTGACATGTTCCTCCCTAAAGTTATACAAGGTTGTTGCACCGCAATGGTACTCATGAAGGGTATGTATCAAGTGGTCATTTAGTGATCCTCGCGGAGGTGCATAGCGAATTGTCTCTAGGCTAGTTCTAATAGGATATATAGGAGGTTCCTCATGGACCGTCTTAAATGAGGGGTCGCCATAGGTGATTTTCAGTAAGAGGTTGTATGTGGACCCACTTTCAGCGAGAGTCATTTATGGGTTGCCTCATATCTTACTACATGTAATGTTCTTGTAGGGATATAACGATAATATAAGTATTTATATAAATCAAAATAATATATTAATTGAGTAAAACAAAATTTTGAAGTATACAAATAATTTCCTTATTTTATATACAAATTTTAATTAAATTTTGCCTAGATTGAAACTCAATTATAAATTAATATAATCTTATTTTCTTTTAAAAAGTAGTAGAGTTATTTATGTAAATTATTTTTTAAAACATAGGATTGATTTATCTATTTCTTCATTTATCTATATAAAGTTACTTAATCCCCTTTTTTTTATTTTACAATCTATATACATATATAAAAGTCTCGAGAAAATTTAGAGTCAGTTTGGGATTGCTTTCAGGAAGCATTTTTGAGACAAAAAGTTTTTCAAAAATACTTTTGAGATAAAAAAAATCTTTGCAAAAACTTTTTTTTTTAGCAAGCAGATAATTTTAACTTTTACTCAATATTTTTGAGCCAAAAACACATTTGAGAAGTAATGCTAAACTAAGTAAATAAATATCAACTCAGATAAATTTGTGCACAATTTTTTTATAAACCGATAAATAATAATATAAGGTTATTTATGTCCTTTTAATTTTATATTTTAGTTTTTCTAAAAAAAATATCTATGAAGTACCAATCACCATTAAAAACGAGCACAAAGTTAAACACCCAAAGGAGATTCGATGCGAGATCCATAAACCTTGATACGAGAATCAAATCAATCATCCACTGAGCCCAACACTGTTGTCTCTATGGACATGGCTATGAACCCATATTTGGGGACATAATCACTGGGCTTTTTCTCAACCATAAGAATTGGAGTTCACTCTCTTTAAGTCCCAATTAGCCTCAACAATGGGACTTGGCTGCTCTATCTCCAGGGCTGATAATATTTCATAGAAACCATTAACCAGAAGAAAACAAAACTGGATAAAGTCACAAACAACGCCGGCATCCTCTCCCCTTTTTCTAAAAGTTATCCCTTCCACAGCTTATTTCTAGGTAAGCTCTCTCCCTTTGCTTTCCATAGAAAACCTCATTTGAACTTGAATTACTTTTATAATTGTGTTGGAATAACTGCCTTTTTAGATTTCTGGTTTGTTTGAAGTACTGTATGGTTTTTTTTTTTAAGTGGTGGTGTTTGAGAATTGATATTTTTGGTAATTTACAAACTCGTAGGTAAAGTATGGATATGATAGTATATACAAACCATGCCCATGAAGGGTTTTGTTACTTTCACAGGGAGGGTTTAAGAAATAGTCGCTTTTTAGAAGCTAGGGTTAAGGCTAAAGCTGTTGCTAAAGCTTCTATGGGGTGCAAACTCGGGGGGTTCCAAATGCGGAGGCGATGTAAGGTACTTGCTGTTTCAAAGATTGAAAGTGCTGGTGTTAATGGTAGGTTGCAAGGTTATGAAAGTTCCCAACAAGGGGGTTTTGGGAATGGTCATGTTTTGTCTAGTCCGTCGAGTTCCATTATTGAGGAATCTGGCAGCAATAATCAACTCCGTAAATTCGTTAGGAATGGTGAACTGGAAGAAGGGTTTAGGCTTCTTGAGGGCATGGTTTATCATGGTGAGATTCCTGATATTATAGCTTGTACGAGTTTGATTCGTGGATTTTGTAAGAGAGGCAAGACGAGGAAAGCTACACGGGTTATGGAGATTATCGAAGATTCAGGGGCTGTTCCTGATGTCATAACCTATAATGTGTTGATTAGCGGGTATTGCAGGGCAGGGGAGATTGATAATGCTTTACAAGTTTTGGATCGGATGAGTGTTGCTCCTGATGTTGTTACGTATAATACAATTTTGCGTAGCTTGTGTGATAGTGGGAAGTTGAAGCAAGCGATGGAAGTTTTGGATCGGCAATTGAAGAAAGAATGTTATCCGGATGTTATTACATATACGATTTTGATTGAAGCAACTTGCAAGGATAGTGGCGTTGCACAAGCTATGAAGCTTTTGGATGAGATGAGGAATCGAGGATGTAAACCAGATGTGGTTACGTATAATGTTCTTGTTAATGGGATTTGTAAGGAAGGGAGATTGGATGAAGCAATCAAGTTTTTGAATAGCATGCCATCTTATGGATGCCAACCGAACGTGATTACTCATAATATTATTTTGCGTAGCATGTGTAGTACCGGCAGGTGGATGGATGCAGAGAAATTGTTAGCTGATATGCTACGTAAGGGCTGTTCCCCTAGTGTTGTCACGTTCAATATACTGATTAATTTCTTATGCCGAAAAGGTTTATTGGGCAGAGCAATTGATGTATTGGAGAAGATGCACAAACACGGGTGTACTCCAAATTCCTTAAGTTATAATCCACTGCTCCATGGGTTCTGCAAAGAAAAGAAGATGGAGAGGGCGATTGAGTATTTGGAGATAATGGTGTCTAGAGGTTGCTACCCTGATATAGTGACCTATAACACTTTGCTTACGGCCTTATGCCGAGATGGGAAGGTTGATGTGGCAGTCGAGATACTCAATCAACTAAGTACCAAGGGTTGCTCGCCTGTTTTAATCACTTACAATACCGTGATTGATGGGCTGTCAAAAGTAGGTAAAACAGATCAAGCTATAAAGCTTTTGGATGAGATGCGTGCCAAGGGTCTAAAGCCTGATATAATTACCTACTCTTCACTTGTTGGAGGACTCAGCCGAGAAGGAAAGGTTGATGATGCGATAAAGTTTTTTCACGACTTTGAGAGAATGGGTGTTAGGCCAAATGCCATAACCTATAATTCCATCATGTTGGGCCTTTGTAAGGCTCGGCAAACTGATCGTGCTATTGACTTTTTGGCTTATATGGTGATGAGGGGATGTAAACCTACTGAATCTACATACACCATTCTTATTGAAGGTATAGCATATGAAGGCTTAGCTAACGAGGCATTGGAGTTACTAAATGAGTTGTGCTATAGAGGAGTTGTGAAGAAAAGTTCGGCAGAACAGGTAGCTGTCAAGATGTAGGCTACGGTGCATGCCTTATTTAGTTCTTCCGCAGGTGGCAAACACTAAGTCTTGCCACATTTCTGCATAAACTACAGTTTTACTTTGTTTTCTCCTCGCTCCTGGATGATGTCCTAGTGCAATTTTGGTACATAGCCATGTAGCCTTTGGAATTCTATTTTTGTGCCATCCTTTTACTCTAGAATCAAACGTTCGTACCTGTCATGAACATTTGTTATATCCTTCTTTAACCTTATATATGCTTTTCGATTTTCATGTTTGCCTTGTTATGTTTTAGCTTGCAGCTGATGTGGTAATTATGTTTGCTTTGCTTAATATAATGTTAATATTAGTACCTTTCTTCAAAGGTTTGTTTGTGGATTATTTCATTACTTGTGATGGCATTTCATCACATTTTAGGCTCCGTATCTTCCAATGTAAAAGTTTTTACGGAAAATATTTTCACTTTTTCCGATGTTTATTTCATGTAAAATAAGATGTTTAATGTAAAAAGTTTTCCAATTAACGTAAAATTATCCCCTTATTCCCGTAAAATATCTTATCAAAAATTTTTCCATAAAATATTTTTTAAATTGATAAGGCTTTGTTTACTCTAACATCTCTCATACCCAACTCAAACATCAGGTCAAAGCACTGGAATGTTATATTCTCTACTACATTCTTTACTTATCAAATATTTTATTACAAGCTTTCATAAATTTTAAATTTAGTCCCTTTTTATCATAAAAGTTTAATATTCACTACTTAATCATATTAAATCAATTTTCTTTCTTGTTATACTTTAATCACATAAATTATCTCAATATCTTGTTTTACATATTAAATTTCTATGTATTTCACTTTTGTTATTTTATTCACATATTTTTTCAAGTTTAACAATTTAGTCATTGTAATAATAAAATTTCATATTTTTCCACAATTTCACTTTTACAATGTTTTTGCATATTTCATCATCTCATATCACATTCATTAAACTTTTATCATAATTTTCTTATTCACATATTAAATTGTTCCACACTTAAATTTTATATAATTTTCAATTTAGTTCTTATTATCGTGTAATTTATTTTTCACCATGTAAGCATTTTAATCAAATAATTCATTATAATATCTTATTTCACATAACAATTTTTCATGTAAATCAACTCTCTTGTTTTAATTATAAATTTCATAAAATTTACAATTTAATTCTTAACATCATAAAGATTCATTATTTATTATAATTTCACCTCAACATCGTTTTTTAATCAATTCACTATTTCATTTAAACTCTTCATCATAAATCTCAAATGTATGTTTGTTTCATTGAAAACAATTTTTATGAAATATTTTTACGAAATCTGCCAAATAATAGAAAATATTTTACACAGATTTATTCAAACTCCCAAAAAATATTAACTTTTCCAGAAAAGCCAAGAAATCATTTTCAGTGAAACAAATGAAATTGTAATGATCAGTGTAGGACCAAATTCATGCCATGATCCAATACAAGAAAAATAGGCACAAAAATAGACCCAAACAAGGCCCAAACGAACAGAGACTCAAAGTTGTTGCATGAGTCCTCGCGCCGCACGCCTCTCACCAGCGTCCCACTCCGCCACGCCTCTCGATTCCGAGATTTTCGCAGCTATATCTTCAACAGAAAACAACAAGAAGCATAGTAACAGGAGGAGACTTATTTTTCCCTTGTTTTATTTCTAGGCTATAAAAAGCCATTGAAAATACGGTATAAAGGAGAGTTTTTTTTTTTCCGAGGGAATCAAGAGAAATACAGAGAAATATACCAGATTTCTGAGTAAACTTTTAATACCATTCAATAGAATCAAAGGTGATTATAGTTTTTTTTTCAAGGTTTTTAGCCTTTGTTGTGCATCTACATTTTTTTTCCTTATTTTTGAAAATAATCAAACAAAGTTTTAAAAGAGAAAGGAGGGCTTACCTGGTCTTGATCCGTGAACCGGCGGTGAGGTGGAGGTGCGTGGCACCGATGATCCTCCAAGTGGCGCAAGCTAGGTTGAATTCCTAGCAAAGAAAAATGGAAAAGGAGCAGGGAAGAAGAAGCATTCTGCTTCTTTTTGTTTGAAAAATAATGGGAATAAGAAATAAAATGGGTCCTGCAAAACCATTCAATAGCTTTTAAAGTGGCGGGGCTCACGTGTTTGGCCCTTTTAAGGGGTCAATTTGTGCATCAGGTCCCTGTACATTTTCTTGCTGCCCAAATCTGCTTCACTTTTGTTTTTGAATTTCACCCAGCAATTTTGTGCAACTTTTAATTTGGTCCATATTAAATGCTAGGTTCAAAAATTTGGGTAAATTGCATTTTTAAACTCCCTTGTTCCACGCGCCCTTCAATGAGGTCCTCCTTTCCCCTTTTATTTGTGCTTTATCCTAGAACTTCCGTTTTGATCTCAATTAAGCCCTATTTTGCTTATTTTAAACACTTTTATCACAAAATTAAATTCTTTTGGTACTATTATTATTAATCTATTGCTATTTTATTTAACTATTTTAGGTTATTTTCCTATTATTTATTGTATTATTTTTTTACACTATTATTTATTATACTTATTATATCATTTTCGTTATTTTTTCTTCCATTTAATTTAGTCAATTTGAGTTATGTTTCACATTATTATATTATTTATTTATTTTTATATTTGTTATATTCTTTGTATACATTTTTTTAAGTAAAACTAATTATTTTATGTATAACTTGTCATTATATGTATTACATTATTTGGCGTATCATTTTTCTTCTTTTGCTAATAATCATTTTTTTCCTGTGTTATTTCTTTTTATATATATATTTTATAATAATTTTAAATATAGTTTATTATACTTATTATATTTTATTCATCATATTTTATTTATTTTTTTCCTACCGTTTACTACTATTATTTTACTATCATTATTTATAATTTTTATATGCATATATTCTTCGTTAAAGTTTTTTTTATAATTTTTAATAAACCTACTTTATTATTTTATTATTTTTATATACCATAGTTTTTTTTCATTGATTTTTTTTATATACTAAATTATTATTATTTTATTTTTTTTCGCCTTCTTTGTTTGTTTTGAATATCAAAATATTCCTTTATCGGTTCACTCTCAAAATTTTTCAAAACATAGGCAATGTTCGATATTTAAAGAATTCAAAGGATCGTGCCCTAACGTACTGGGTTTCGCTTTCTTGGTCTGCTTTGAATGTTCGAATACCCTCTTAAAGCTAAAAACGCACGTTTTAAAGGCAAGATCACATCTGAGGGTCAAAAATATTGTGTCCTAACGTACTGGATGTAATGTTTTACCTCAAGGTGAGATGGTCTTTAATACACATTTGACTTACCTAAATGTTTTAAAAGCCAATAAAAGGAGGATCGCGTTTTGAACTCTGTCCAAATCTTTAATTTTCGACATTGAGACACTAAATAATCAATCAAGTACCAATTTTGGGCGTGTCGAGGGTGCTAATCCTTCCTCGTACGTAACTGACTCCCGAACCAATTTTTTATTTTCGTAGACCAAAATCGTCGTTTTGAAAAATTTATTTATTTATTAAAAATGACCGTGTTTTGAGGTGAACCAATCACACCCTATTAAAAACGATTGGTGGCGACTCCCAACTTTTCATTTTCAAAGTCAATTTCCCGTTTTCAAAAAATGGTTTCGACAATCGGAATTGCAACTTTGTGATGTTAAGATACTTGATAAATTTAGTGAAATTTATACATACTATGTTTTACATCATGTTCATGTTTATTACATCGGCAATCAGTATCATAATTATTGATAGAAGGATAATAGAGGCCCTTCTACTAAGAGTCAAATTGCATTTCACCCTATCTACTAAAAAAGGGTAAATTAGTCCATATTTGTTAGATCAAAGAGTAAATTGATCATTCTGTTAAAAAAATTATTCATTTTTACTATTAAAAATTAGTCTAGGTATGCCAACTTGAGGTATACGTGACATGCCATGTGTAATTGTATGATTATTTCATCAACTACATTGGTTTTTAACCGTAAAAATGAATGAAATTTTTAACAAAAATGACCAATTTGCATTTTAATCTAAACACACATAATTTAATTTATCTATTTTTTGAGTAAAAGAGTATAATACAATTTAACTCTTATTCTATGATACTTCTTGCAAAACTTCCCATTAAGTTCAAATGAGTGAATATTATGAAACTATAATTATATTTTATCTTTTGGGACGCTGTATATATATAAATTGCACTCTCATTGAATTCCAGGGGCATTTTTCCTTTTTGTGTGCTTATAAATGTTTCTCTTTTACCATGCTCTAACTTGTAAAATTCATTAAAGAAGAGTTTTACTCTACCCATTTCCAAAACCCCATTGTTTTTTGTCTAGCGAAATCTGTGTGCAAGTTCCCTTAAATAACAGGCATGTCAGTTACTTCCTTGAGTGAGGCCAAAGGGCATTAAACAAGGGAAATGATAAGGATGAATATGTGAGATATGTCATGGTTATAGCATGGGGTAGTGGTTTAATAACGGGACAAATGTACAAGGGTGACTGGACGTGTGTAGGACAAAATGACAGGTATCCAAGGATTAACCAGATGAAGAAGGCAGCTTTGTACGCCCTTCAATCACGTGGTTTAAGGGCCATTACTTAATGCAACTGATTATCCACCCATGTTTTTTTCCCCTATGTTTGGATGCTTGGATAAAGAAAAGGACGTAAAATAGAAATGGTTAAAAAAGATAGTAAATTATGTGTATAAATAATAATTGTTATCAAAATACGGTAAAAGTATTATGGAGATTTTTGTATTAGGATCGAATTATATTTTTTCTCTTTTATTCAATAAATGGGTAAATTAATCATTATATGTTAAATCAAAGAGTAAATTGATCTTTCTATTAAAAAATGTATCTATTTTTACTGTTAAAAATTAATCATCATACAACAGTAGGCAGTATAAGTGGCATGCCATGTCATTGTTTGATTATTCTATTAGTCACTCTAGTTTTTAACAGTATAAATAGATAAAATTATTAACCGAAAGAATCAATTTGCTCTTTTATTTAACGACAAGAAAAAATGTCTTATTTTTTTAATAAAGGAAGCAAAATACTAATTATCTTTTAATATAAGAGCCTCCATGATGCTTATACTACATGAATAATTATTTGATATATTAATATCGGAGTTTTTGAATTTCATAAAGAATCATATTCATGTGTTCTTAATTGATATATAACTGTTTTTTTTTTTTTTAAATTTTGCTTTAGAGGCAACTTATACATTACTCACAGAAGTAAATTATTACCGACATATGTATGTATGATGTATCAACACACGCCACAAGCAAACAATCCCTATAACGTCTTTGGTCAATTCTTTTAGGAGTTAAATTACTTTTATTTTGTTAGTATACTTTTTTTTGTTAGTGTACTAATAACTCGTATATTTTATTTGGATAATAAAAAAAATGTTGAAATATTTTTTTCAAATATACCCTTTCACAAAATGTTAATATAAAATGTGAAAAGACAAATATAAATATTTTTATTTCTCCAAATTGAAGTAAACAAAAATCAAACAATTTAAGAGAAATTTCCTTGCTCCTTTACCTTAATCCAAATTCCAAGGATAAGGCTAATGGCATCAGCCATGTCTTAGAGGAAATTCTCACTTTAAAAAGCTTCCAATTTTTAATGTCCTTTCCGAGCTGTTTTGTTTTGTTTTTCCTAATCAAAATGTAAAAAAGAAAAGAAAAAACCAGAAAGAAAAACTTAATAAAGATTGATGGGAATCTCATTGGCGTAGCTATGATCATTTAAAACATGACTCTAACATCCAATTTACGGTTTCTTTTTGTTTGTTTGTTTGTTTTATAGAGTTGTTTTGTTGTTAGAAGAAACTCAAACTATATACAGCTCTACAGACAAGAACGTATCAAATGGTGCAAATTTAATACACCATCAATGTATAACATTTCCTTTTTGGCAAAAATGAATGACGACAAGTTATTCTTTCTTAACACCCTCTCTCTCTCTCTGACCCTAGATTCCTTGTTTGCATTGTTTCTCACTCTCACTTGCACTTTTTTTGGGCTAAATTATGATATAAGTCACCGTACTTTTAAAATTTTTTTGAATTAAATCTTTGTAATTTTATTTTCAAGAGATTTATCTCTTTATTTTGAATCTAGATCTAACTGTTAATAATTTTTTTTGTTAAATTTAGATTATTACAAGTTATTTTTAAATTGTATGGCTAATAAGTGAATTTTTTTAAATTTTAAAATGTCACGTTAATAAATGTAGTAAAAAATAATTTAATAGTATTAATAATTTCACCTTATATTTAAAATTTGAAAATTAAAAATTAAAAAGTAAATAAATTAAATTTTGAAAATAAAAATACAAGGACTAAATTTTAATTTTTTGAAAAGTACAGAAACTAGTTACATATTTTAACCCATTTTTTTTCCTTTTTCCTTTATTATTTGTTCTCATAAAACCCAAAAGGAGAACAACTTTTTCCTATATACTGATTCATTTGTGGTACCAATGCCCTTCGTCTCCACCACACACTAAAAAACTAGAGACCCCAAATCCCCTTTCATAAACAAAAAAAGGAACATTTTTGCTTTCTTCATCGTTTAGAATCAATAAAGTTGCTTTTAAAAAGGGTTCAAAAACCATGGATAGAAGTTCATCATCACTATCACCAAATGAAGAACAGTTGCTTTCTTGTTGGGGTCGTCTCAAGCTAAAGCTTCCTTGGACGAAGAGGAAAATAAGGAGTTTGGGGCATAGCATAACAGCAGCTTTTAGGGCAAAGCGACCCAGACCTGTTGGTGGCTTTAAGTATGACCCTTTAAGCTATGCTCAAAACTTTGATGATGGCTATGGTGATGATGACCCAGAGGGTGCTCTTTATCATGGATTTTCTTCTAGATATGCTGCTCCTTCATCAAGATCAGTTACAGACAAGTGAAAATGGCTTTGGAGGTGAAGCACTGAAGATTTTTCATGTTTTTGCTGTATGTGTATAGTGCTTTAGATTAATGGTTTTTTGAACTTTTTATATGCAGAAAAGGAAAAAATATATATAGAAACATGATATTTTTCATAGTTCCTTTTCTTTTTGTTTTCATTTCTTATCGAGAAAAGTGTTAATAAAGGGAAAAAGATGTTGAAAACTTTTCAAATGAATCTAATACAGTGAACATGTTTCTTGCATGGTCAATGTGAAATATAAGGTAGCAGCAGTAGGCATATATAGCATGATAGGTTTCAACTGTGAAAGCACAAGCTCCATGGATGAACCAGTTGAGAGCAAAGTATAGTTTGATAATAAAAGGGATGAAAAAGATACTTTTGGGTGGAACTAAGCAGACCCCAGGTAACAGCCTGGAACATGTTCATGGACTGTGTTTGGACACTGTGGTGAGCAGCAGCCACCATGCTACTGTAAGGTTGATTGTTTCGGCTATTTATTACAGTTCTCTTATAGGCTCTTATTGTTGAAGACAAAATCGAAGGGATTAGCAAATAAAGTAGTAACCTTATACGAAGGGTCATGTTTTGTTTTTGTGTCTATTTTTTTGTTTTTGTTTCTGTTTCCATTACCCTTTTTCTTTTTGCAAAATAACACCACCTAGTGTTCTCTATTATAATAACAACAACAATGATAATATTTAAAATAAAAATACTTTAATAATTTAATAATTGATTTGGAATATAAGGTCACATCAATTTTAGTAAAATATTTTATATATTTTTAAAAAGAAAATGATATCATCAACTATCTAAAATTTTTCCTAACTCGTAAGCAGGAGATAATCAATTGCTCAAATTCATGTCATTTTGTATTGACAATAATATTAGTATCAACAACGAACTAAGCATCAATTGATTACTTTTTTATTATAAAAGTAATTTTATAATTGGTAGATTACGAGAAATTTATAATTTACTAGATTATGAAAAATCTAAAATAAAAAATAATTATGTAATAATTATATTTATAAAAAGTAATTTAAAAATATTTAAGATGTTAAAATCTGTAATATCTTTAAGTGTTTATATTTTTATATAAAATATATAAAAGATGAAATAATTTTAAAATAAAATAATTTATTTTATAAAATAAGACTAATTCTAATTAACTTACAATAGCAATTATATAAAAATATATATGGGTAGATACATTTGGGGAGTTATAGTGTTAAGCCATATAGGGCAATAATTTTTACACCTTTTGAAAGAAAAAGTTATATTTATGCTTTTGATTTGACATATAGGTGGGGATTTGCTGTTTATTAGATATTAAAAATATTTATTAATATATATTTACATAATTAAATTAAATATAAAATTATTATTAATTATTATGAAATAATAATTTGATTTGGACTGGCTTAATTACAAAAAACACTTTCTTCGAGGTCAACATGACGGTTTCGACCTTCAACAGGTAGTCACATGTAAAACACAATGAGTTTAGTTAAAGGGAAAAGGAAAAAGCAAAAAATAAAAATAAAAAAGCAAATTGTGAGCTATTATTAGCATTTTGTAAACCTACTTTTGAGAACAACATACCCTTTTTCTTTATTGGGCAAAAAGACCGGGAAAGAAATTTGAAGAAATGTTTTTTTTTTAAATTAAATTTTTAAAATTTTAATTTTGGTTGAATTCGTTTAATTAAATTTTATTATTAGTCGTTTATAACGAGTAAAGTTATAAATTTAGGGTGAGATACGATACGATATATTTAACTTACTTTTTATCTCACGTTACAATATCATTATAATATCTAATATTACCGCCACCACTATTTCTATATTAACGGCAAATAAATTCATTGCCCATCCAAATCCAACCTTCATAAATGTTTTCTAATTGTATCATTACATTATTAGTTCCTATACTTTTAAAATTTTAAATTTTAATCTTGACATAAATAACAACAATTAAATTAATTAACTAGTATAAGAAATGTGGCATAACATTATACATATAATAATGTTTTTAATATTAGATTTTAGAAATAATAAAATTTAATTTAATAAATTCAAAAATTATTATTTAGTCAGATTAAAATTTTAAAATTAAAAAAATTACAGGGATTAAAAATAACTAAATAAAAAATTATTTTATTAAATTCATTTGTGTAATATTTTGAAATAAAAATATACTCACTTGACACGTATAAAAAATATTACAATGAATATTAATTTTAACAAAATTAATAATTAAATTTACATTTTTTAATTAGAAATATAAAAAGACTAATTTTCTGAAATAAAAATTTTAATTTTTTGGACTAAATTTCATTGAAGGAAGAATATTTTATTTAAAGAGTTATGGAGTAGAAATGTTGATTGGAGGTCCGCTATTTGCCTCACACTTATCCCACACAAAAGTAGATAGGAATTAGGATAACGTAACAGGTGATGTACAATAGGTCCATAACTCTTTTAACAAAATGCGTCTTCATTTTATTCATAACATTTATATTATCTGTCCCACCTTTCTCTATGGCTTCTTTCCCTTCATTTGCTAGCACCGGCACTCTCAAGCTCGAACCAGACTCCACAAAGCACTCCACCGTTTCTCTTTTAACACGTAAGGTATTCAAAGCAACACAAGTTCTGTTTTCTCTTTCCTGGGTATTTAAAATTCTCAATTTTCAATATAAGTTTACAAGAAATGGGTTTTGATATTTATATGCATTGATGCTAAGTTGCATATTGATTTTCTCAGAGTCCAAGCATATCTTATCCCAAGAGTCAAACATCTACCCCATCAGAGTCTCTGAACTTCCAAGAATCACTATCACTCATAACAGATGGTTCAAAGATTGAAACATCTTGTTATGTCCCTCTTTTGCAAGAATGTATTGAGAGGACTTCGTTTTCGGGGGCTCAAAATTTTCATTCTCATATCATCAAGACTGGAACTCATCAAGATGTGTTTGTAATGACATTCCTTGTCAATGTTTATGCCAAATGTGGATCCATGGAAAATGCTCAAAAAGTTTTTAACAAGTTACCTAGAAGAAATGTTGTTGCTTGGACAACTTTGATGACAGGCTATGTTCATAATGATCAATCAGATGTTGCCATTTCTGTTTTCCAAGAGATGCTCGAATTCGGGTCTTTTCCGACGAATTATACTCTGGGAATTGCTTTAAATGCATGTTCTGCAATAAACTCGGTTGAATTAGGGAAACAAATCCATGGATACAGTATTAAATACCATATTGATCACGACACAAGTGTTGGGAACTCACTTTGTAGCTTATACTCCAAATGTGCAAACTTGGATTCTGCTATTAAGGCTTTTCTAAAGATTGGTGAAAAGAATGTAGTTTCATGGACTGCTGTAATTTGTGCTTGTGGAGATAATAGTAAAGCTCTAAAGGGATTGAGATTCTTCACTGAGATGCTTGCTGATAATGTTGAGCCTAATGAATTCACTTTGACAAGTGTTTTGAGTATGTGTTGTACAATGCTATCTTTGAGCTTTGGGGTACAAGTTCATTGTTTAAGCATTAAGCTTGGATATGAACCAAACCTCAGAATAAGGAACTCTATCATGTATTTGTATCTCAGATGTGGGCGGTTCGGTGAAGCACTTCGGCTGTTCAATGGTATGGAAGACATGAGTTTGGTTACGATGAATTCGATAATTGCTGGCTATGGTGAAATGATGGAACTAGCAAAGGATGATCTTTCAGCTTACTGTAATGGAACCGAGGCTCTCAACGTTTTCTCGAAATTGAATAACTCCGGATTCAAACCGGATATATATTCCTTCTCGAGTATTTTAACTGTATGTAGTAAGATGTTTGCTTTAGAACAAGGGGAGCAGGTTCATGCTCAGACACTTAAAACTGGGCATCTGTCTGATATGATAGTGGGAACTGCATTGGTTAATATGTATAACAAATGTGGAAGCATTGAGAGAGCAAGCAAAGCTTTTCGGGAGATGTCTGCTAGAACATTGATATCATGGACTTCAATGATTGCTGCTTTTGCACAGAATGGGCAAACTCAACAAGCACTGCAACTATTTGAGGATATGAGACTGATGGGAGTAAGACCGAACCAGGTAACCTTTGTCGGTGTTTTATCGGCTTGTGCTCATTCCGGTATGGTAAATGAAGCACTCGGGTATTTCGAGACAATGCAAAAGGATTTTAAGATCAAGCCTGTTATGGACCATTATTCATGCTTAATTGACATGTTTGTGAGGTTGGGATTATTAAACGAAGCTTTTGTTATGATCAAGAAGATGGATTTTCCTCCCAATGAGTCTATATGGTCTCTATTGCTTGCAGGATGCAAAAGAGATGGCAAGACTGAATTGGGCTTCTATGTTGCTGAAAAGTTACTCGAACTGAAGCCGAAAAATACCGAGACTTGTCTCTTGCTGTTAAATATGTACAAATCCGCAGACAGATGGGAAGATGTATCGAAAGTACAGGAACTGATGAAAGAGAAGAGACTTAAAAAGTTAATGGATTGGAGCTGGATTAGTATTCATGACAAGGTCTAT
Source organism: Gossypium arboreum (assembly GCF_025698485.1). Classification (NCBI taxonomy): domain Eukaryota; kingdom Viridiplantae; phylum Streptophyta; class Magnoliopsida; order Malvales; family Malvaceae; genus Gossypium; species Gossypium arboreum. The sequence continues at coordinate 139,795,300 of NC_069075.1, forward strand.
TCATTCAAACCCGACGAGAGGCAAGCGTACGGAGCTGAGATGTATGATTACTTGGATCAATTACTTGATAAAGCAAAGAGTCTTGTTGGATATCAATCACTTGAAAGTTTTGAGTTACTCGAAGTAGAAGAAGAAGAGGGGAAAACATTACCTTCAAATGTTCAACATAGTGAGAAATTGGCTGTAGCATTTGGGTTATTGAACATGCCTAATGCTGCACCAATACGAATCATTAAGAATATAAGCATGTGCAGGGGTTGCCATAATTTTATGAAGGCTATTTCTTCACTTAATGCAAGGGAAATCATCGTTAGGGATAGCAAACGGCTCCATAAATTTGTGAATGGGCAGTGTTCTTGTGGGGATTATGGGGGTTTACTTTGATGAGTTAGGGCAGCTTCTCATCATTCCATTTTTTTACCCCTCAGTGTACGAAGGTTGAATTAATGACATTTCATGCAAATTCTTTTGTCTATGATATTCATGAATATTCCAAAGGGTAAACTAAACTAGGTAATTCTGATTCCGATACGAACATAACAATGAATATACCAAAAACATGAATTATTAACGGGTCAAAATTTTATAAATATATAACATCTTACACACAAATTACAATACAAACTCCAAGACAAAGAGATTTCCAGGTAAAGCCAACTCTAAAATGTCAAAGTCTGTGTACTTCGTGGACTAGTATTTTTACAACAGATGGCATTTACTGAAGGAAACAAGCTATGAATCAAAAACAAGAGAGCTTTACAAACACTATCCATCCAAAAGGTATAAATAAAAACTATAGTTTCCTATTTCTCATGGGGCAAAGAGAGGAGTTTGGTGGGCCAAGTCGGTCGTACCGTTGACCTCAAGGTTGTAATACAACATAAATGCCATTGAAATACTGGCAATGTTGTGGGATGACAGGTCAACGTCTTTTACTCCTAGATTTGGTGATCCTAGTTTTGCTTGATTCATTTGGTGGTTTCCATATTATCTCCTCGAGGTTGCTATAAAATGCCTGGTAAAACTGCGCGAAAAATATGGATTGTTTATGTTGGAATCCAAAACTAAAGAAAACAAACTTGACATGTGATTGAAACGAGGGAACTAACCTTTAGGTATTCTCCGGCATCACCAGCTGCTTTTTGCATATCTACCATTAAAAATGTGGGAGCAACCTCGAAAACCTTCAAAAAGTACAATCCGAATGGCAAAAGGAAAAGGAAATTAGTAGTAGACTAAATTAAAAGGTTGGTGTGGAATCAGCAGGAGTTGAACCTACTTCGAGGATAACTGACAAATGAGAATTCTTATTAGCTGAAAGACCTTCAACTCTCATCTGAAACACATAATCATAGTTTAGATGACAATGGAAAAACTATGGGAAACAGTTTTCTCCACTCAAAACTGATGAAATAACTGGTAAACAAAGAGAATAAATCGTTGTGAAGGAACAAGAGGAACTTGTTAATGCTAGACTGAAAATACAAATTTAAATGAAGAACAAATCTGGTAAAAGCAATGCTAATAGCTTGATTTACATACCTTATAATTACGAATATGTGTCTTATAGCCCATTGATTGAGCAACAACTTCCATGCTAGAAAGAACCACCCTTGCTGGCTTTTGTGAAACAAATCGTGTCTGGTACTTCATATTGTCCTGACAGAAAGGATAATATGTTCATTTAACTTAATATTAAACACATACAGTTGACTGCCTCGCAGAAACATATACTGAAGGCTAAAACCAAGAAATTGCCATATATGATTTCCAGCAATGACTTCCAGGTGAAACTAATGCTCATAAACAGATAGCATTAGAAATCAAAAGGCAAAGAAAAGCCTAGCAGCTTTTCTGATCATGCTTTTTGGTTGGAAAACCTAGGAGCACATAATTGATACCTTCAAAAATGGTGACGAGGTAATTATAAAACAATTTATTAAAAGAACTCTACCTTCCCACGGTCAAAAAGCGTTGCAAGGTTCAAGCCTTGAGAAAGAATGATCAAGTCAAATGCATTAAGACTCAAAGGACCCATATCCTCATTTCCTGAAGGCTCATTACCCCTTTCTTCCTATAGCAATATAATATTAATAATTAAGAGTTAGAAATTAATCACAAGAACGGACTCAAACAAACAAATAAACCCAATTCAGACACAAACATAATGAAACTTTGTTTAAGTTATTTATACAAAAACCAAACTATAATTTTATAGCATATTAAGCTTAAGTTGTTAAATACCTTATCAACCTCTGGATCATCAAAAACAGCATTTACTTCATCCAAGTTAATATCTTCATACTCAAGAAGTCTGACAGGAACATAGCCCTTGTTAAACCACTCATCGCTCCTGATTTGCTCAATTGTAATACGCTGTGCACAAAGAGATGGGAGATTTCTTACTACCAAGCAAAATGAAACATTGAAAACAAACTAAATTTACTAAAAACACAGCCAAAAAAAAAAAAAAAAAGGTATACCATATAATGGTAGGATTGGTGCACTTAGTTTCAAATATGAGACCAGAATCCTTCATGGTTGCACTGGTTATAAGTTATGCAAAGTAAAGAGTCAAAGCAATCCATATAGAAACATGAGTTTATGGCAGTCAGCACGAGGCTATCAGAACACCAAGAACCAATTAAATAATGACTCCTTTAAGCCATCAGAAAGGAGATAGTATTCTTGTGGTTCATTAGCTTGCATATTTCTATCTCAACTTCTACTAGATTAGGTTGATCATTTCTGTTTTAGGGTGCATTCCAGGATGCCTTGAATCCACATCATCAATTTCTACATCCTCGTGACACATTGCAATAATATCATGCAGATAAAAGAGTTCAAATTTGTTGGACAACAAGTACTTACAGTTTGAGGATTTGGGTCTAGAATTCTATGAATCAAGGATTTCGCGCCCACAGGAAACCAAGAAGGGCAAGAAAAGTCTGCTCTCTCAATCTGCAGATCAAAAGAAAATCTAAAAGGCAAAAACAGCAGCTATAAAGTAGTGACTACTTAGAATGAATTTTTTTTGGCAATTATGTCCTGAATCCAGAAGGAAAGTTAAACACAATAATGATAAACTAGTACACATGAAAACAATTCACACCTTACTGTAGAGAGTGGTGAGATCAAGCTCGTCAAATGGAAGATAACCTGCCATCAAAACATAAAGGATGACCCCACAAGACCAAACATCTGCCACAGCACCATCATATCCCTTGTGACTTAGCACCTATAAAAGAGATTATATACTGATTTAAGATGTATGCAACAGCACAAAATAGACCATTAAATTAAGGAGCATTCATCACAAAAGCTAACTACTCTTGTGATTACTACCTCTGGTGCCACATAGTTTGGAGTTCCACAAGTTGTCCGGAGGAGGCTAACTCCCTAAACGTAAATATCACCAAATAAAAACCCATGTGATTATACCACTGTTAACCTATGTTATTGACAAGGGAGGAACACAGAAAGGTTCACCCTTCATTTAATTTCTTACTTGTTCCGGCAACGCGCTAAGGCCAAAATCTGAAATCTTTAAATTTCCTAGGGAGTCAAGTAAAAGATTTTCAGGCTGCATATAGAAGCAAACAATTGTCAGAAATTATGAAATCAAACAAATAGAAAAATTACATTCTAGATTCTACCAAAAAGAACACCTTCAAATCTCTGTGGTAGACTCCCTTACTATGGCAATATTCCACACCATCAATTAGCTGTTGGAAGAATCTTCTAGCTTCCGCTTCACTAAGACGACCTTTATGAACCTGCATGAATACCATCACTCTTTAGTACTCACGGAAACGAAAAGACCCTATAGTACAAACGAAATTGGTTTTGATTTACGATACTTACTATTTTATCAAATAATTCACCACCGGTAATGAACTCCAAGATTATATAAATCTTAGTTCGGCTTGCTATGACCTTAACAAATAAAAAAATTTCCATTTTTAGAAACACACCAAGCATGCAAATTATGGAATTTCATACTCTAATAATACTTCTAAGTTACTTACCTCGTGCAAACGAACAACGTAAGGATGTCTAACAAGCTTCATTATAGATATCTCCCTTTTGATCTGCATTAATTAATAGACATAAAAGAATTCAAACTTCTAGATCATACTGAAGCATGATTACTAGAGCTGATTAAGCAATGAAAATTTACCAAATTCACCTTTAATTCAATAAAAACACATATAAAATAAGATTAAACAAAAACTATCCTTTGTATCAAATTAAAGAACTTTCTCATAAAATTTCTCGGTAAAATATATAAAGAAAAGTGAAAATTTGACCTGATCAACCATCTTGTGTTTAATAATGGTGCTACGATCGAGGACTTTCATGGCAACGCTTTCGCCGGTCTCCGTATTTTGGGCGAACTTAACCTTAGCGAAGGTTCCTTCTCCTATAGTTCTTCCAATCTCATACTTCCCTACTTTTCTCACCACCATCGTTGATTTTCTTCCGATTTTCTCAGTCTTAGCATTCCACTTTCTCTCTCGCCAAACAAAGAAAAGAAAAGAAAAAGATCAAAAGATAAAAGCGAAGAGCTTTTCGGTCCAGAAGCAGATATTCAAAACCAAAGCGTGTTAGTGGAAATCTCTTAGCTTTTTTGGAATTTAAAATTGCTACCACTTCCTGATAAATTAAATAATTATAGTATTATTACAGTACAAAAAATGCAGGACAGAAATAAAAATAAAAATAATTCTGAATATAGATTTTTTTTTTTGAGAAAGAGAAATCTCAATAAAAAAAATGTACGGCCACTAAAATATAGGTAGAATTTTAATAAACGGCGAAAGAACTTAGGAACAAATGGAGGCCGGAGGGATTTTAGGTTTTGACCGTTTGGTGGAGAGAGGGGGTAATTTTTATTTGGTTTAAGGGAAAATTCCACTTAAGGCCACTAAACTATTAGTAAATTTATGTTTTGGTCATTCAACTTTAAAAAATTACAAAATAGTCATTGAACTATTCAAAAGCTTTCATTTAAATCACCAAACAATTTGAAAGTTTTTATTTAAGTCACTGAGCTGTTAAGTTTTCTTTTTTAAAAAGTTCGGCTAGCGAGCTCCAAAAGATTATTTGACAACTGGTACAGTTGATCGGTTCCCATCGATGAGTAGAAGAACATACCTTAAATTCAAGTCGATCTGACAGTCGGTGTTAAAGATCGAAGAAGAAAGTTTTTTGGATTTTGATTTGTAAATTCATGACGTTTAAAGTTGCTTAATATAAAAAATGAATTATAAAACAGAAGTGGAATGAGAGTTTTCGATTAGTGTAGGCAGTGCGGATAATGAATTCCATACAACAACGATTTTAACATCTCAAAGATTTAAATGGAAACTTTTGTATAGTACAGTGACTATTTTGTAACTTTTTAAAGTTGAATGATAAAAAACGTAAACTTACTATTAGTTTAGTGGCCTTACCTTAAATTAAATTGGGTTAAATATCAAAGCTATACATAAACTTTGATTAAATGTGCAATTTGATGCATGAAATTTAATTTTGTGCAATTATACACATTAAACTTTGATTTTGGTTCAAATGTGTAGATAAACTTTTAGTTTTTATTTAATTTTACACATTTAAAGAAATTAACATATCAAATTGTTTTTATATTAGATAAGAATAATTATTTGTGGTACGTAAACATCAAATGATATATCGATAATAATGTTAAGGGCATGTGAAAATCGAATCAAATAAAAAATAAAAAATGCCATGTATAAAATTGCACAAAATAAAAGTTCTTGTGTAACATTGCACATTAAACCAAAATTCATGTGAAAAATTGAGATTTGTCCCAATTTAATTCCTCCAATTTTATTAGCAAAAGGGATAAAATAATATTTAGTCCTTAAATTTGATAACTTTTACATTGTGGTCTTTAATTTTTTGGTCCATTGTAGTATCGGAACTTGACAATTTTTTTTTCAATTTGGTCCATTAACTTGAATTTTGTTAAAGTATGATGATGTGACATTCCAAAATTATACAACGTTATTACCAGGGCATTTTATAAATTAAAATTTTTTTTATAAACTTTAAATTTTCATGTGATGACATGAGGTAATTTTAGAGTGTCATGTTATTACTCACGAATAGAATATTAGAATCCAAGTTCAATGACTAAACTGAAAAAAGTTGTCAAATTCCAAGACTAATTGGCAAAAAAATGTCCAAAAACCTTGAGAAAAGTTGTCAAGTTTAGAGACCAAATGTTGTTTTATTTTTTTCAAAAATATTTGTTCATTTACTTGTTTGATTTAAAATAAAAGTCGGATTGAAATATTTTACATTTCAATATTTAGATATGTAATTTAAAATTGATCTATAATTGATAACACGTATTCAAATTTAATAAAACTCAATTAGTACTGTTATTAATTGGGTTTTAATTTTAAATTAGATATGTAAAGAGATTAAATGTTTTAAATTAAAAGTAGCAAACTAAATTTCTAGAGTTCAAAAGAATATGGGACTGAACAGAAATAAACCTTTTTTTTGAGTAATTTTAGTTTGACTTAATATATCCTTTGGTATTCAATTTCAACATTTTTGTCTAATGTGGTATCTGTGTTATGCTTTTGTCTAATTTGGTACATGTATTTAATAAAATTTATATATTTTAGTACTTAGAAGTAAGTGTGTTAACCCTTTATTGTTTAATATAGGTTTGCGGTCGACTTGATGAAAAATAATTGTTAATATTATTAGGTTTCAAATTTTTTATGGTTTTGTTAAAATAATAAATTTATTGTTAATTGTGAATTTGTTTAAATTTATGTTTAATTTGTTAAGTACAGATGTGATTTATTTTCGATTTTAGGATTGATCGGATGAAAATTATTTGTTAATATTATTAACTAATTATGAATTTTCATCAAATTAACTCTAAAATCTAAATTAAACATTAAAAATTTAATACGATTATCTTCAAATATCGAAATGTATAATTTTATCAAATATAAATATAAAAAAAAGAAAAAAAGAAAAGAAAACCATATGTACCACTACTCAAATACTAAATTATGCCATTCGATGGCCATCAGTTAAGGGCTGAGCTGACTACTGCTTTCCTCTTCTATGGTTGGTGACAGGTCACCTGTTAGACTCAAATTTTGACTTTTTTTTTTTTTTTGAAACAGATCTAAAAAAAACTTCAAAAAAGAGAAAGAAAGAAATATAATAGGCATGTAAAATGATTTTAGTTTTTTTATTAATTTATTAATTTCAAAAGAATTTAAATTTTTAATTAATATTATTAAATAGGCAGGTAAAATGATTTTAAGGTTTTATTTAAAATATTTGAACTAATAAAAATACTCTTTGTTTTTTTTATTATATTACTAAATTACCATTTAAAAATAATTATAATCAAGTTTAAAAAGTGGGAAAAATATATTATAATAGTTATATTAAAATAAAATTTATGATAATTATAATACATTTAAATTTATTAATTGAAAAAGAAATATATTATAATAAAAAGGTTTTGATAATTATCTTATAGTTTTAGGTTTATTTAAATAAAAATAAAGAAGAAGTCTAAAATGAATTAGTATACGATAGTAATAGTAAAATAAATTTGTGAAAATTATAATAAATTTATATTTATTTGGAAAATGGAATAGATTACAGTAAAAGATGTGCTAATTATATTATAGATCTATTTAAATTACATTAAAATAATTATAATCTAATTTAGATTTACTAGTTAAAATGTTTTAAAAAGAAATTATGATAATCTAAAATAATTAGATATTCTAAATAATTTAGATTCGTCTTATTATTATTATTTAGTTGGTTTAGTTGAAAAATGCTTTCAACAATAATTTTAATCATTATTATTAAAAGTATTTAATGTGTTTATTATTTAGTGTAAATATTTTTCGTATTTATCATGGATTATTAAAATTGTTGCATGTTGTTTTATTTAATTTTTATTTTTAATTTAATATTTATTTTATGTATATCAATTTTTATTTTATGTATATCAATTTTTAGAGACTAAAATAATAAAGATTGAATAGTAGAAAAATATTTTCATTTTAACATTAAATACATATATTCATGTGCAATACACGTAACATAATTGATATATATTAATTATACTAATTAATTATTGTTTTGAATAATGTTGTTTTATATTAATTACATGAACTAAAATTAAATTATGCAATGAATATATTAAAAGTACTTTAATTATTATTTTAAATTTATTATTATAATATTTAAATTTTAACTAAATTAATATATTTTTAATTATATTTAACAAATTGAAAAAATATTATTTTACATTAATTACATTAATTAAAAATATAATATTTGAAAAATAATTAAAAATTAAACGCATAGAATTACATACAACATATGCAACAATAAAGACTAGCTTTAATAAGGTTAAAATGTGCCAGAAGTCCTTGTTCTTTTCAAAAATTAGGAATTTAGTCTCTAAATTTTTATTTCATATGATTTAGTCTTTCTATTTTTCAGATTTTAAATTCAGGTCCAACTCTTAACATTGCTAAGTTCTTTTTGTTAAATTTGTTGCTGTGACTTTTTTGAAAAAAAAACAACTCATTTGGCAGCCATGTAATTAAAAAAAATAAGTTTATAATTAACTTGAATTTAATAAAAAGATTTAATAGTGCTAATAGTTATATTTAAATTTTAAAATCTAAAAATAAAAAGACTAAAATTTTAATTTTCAAAAGTATAGCGACTTGCATATTTTAACCTTTTCAATAAAACCACGTATGAAATCTTAATTACCATCAAGGAATTAAATATTTCTATCAATTGAAAAGCATGCGATTGATGATTTTTTTTTTATGATGTGTTTTGGATAATTCGAATACTTTTACCATATATATATTTAAAAAACTATTTTTATTATATTATATTTTAATATTTTAATTTAAGTAAATTACACAAATAATCTCTCAATTATAAAAAAATTATTTTAGACACTAAAATAAAAAAACTTACAATTTAAGTACTCACGTTATATAGTTTAGTCATTTTTGTTATTTCCGTTTAGATCACAAACAATAAACTAATATGACAGTTAAAAAATTGATATAATAATATATCTATCCTCAACTTTTACATACTATATCGATTTACTCATATTTTTAAAAAATAACTCTAAAAATTACAAATATTCTCAATTTAATCTAAATTCTAAAAAATTTGAAGAAATGTATAAAAATACATAAATATTTTATATTAATATTAAACAAATATAATTATAATATATTAAATAAAATAAAAATCTCTCCGTCTCTCTCCTCTCCCCATCCCCATCGGACCTCCCCACTACCGTCCTTCTCCCCTTCCCTACCAGACCTCCCCACCACCGTCCCTCTTGAAACATAATCATCTTGTGGAAGCTGTAAGTACATAGAGCAAGGATTGTCAAAGTTATGCAAGGGTGCTGGCCGTGATGAAGATGCTGCAATAGTTTTCTTGAAACATAATGTGAGTGTCTTTTTCACGACCCAAACTTTTTCACGACCCAAACTTTGAAAATTTATGTCCTATATTCTAATTTATGGATTCCATAAAAGAATAAACAACTTAAGATAGAATTTTCATGCTTGATAGGAGGGGATTTTGGACCACAAAAACATGAGCTCTTGTTATATGTTTTCTTCCGGAAGTAATTGATGAGTTGATGAACAGTCTGAAGTTGATGAGAGAGACTTAGAATCAAGGTAATCTATTTGAACATTTAATCCCATTCCTCTAAATACTGACTAATTTGCAAATATATTAGAAGTGTCAACTATTTAGGGTGAATATCAAATATGCTTAGTCTTATGGTTCACTCATTTATTGTTGTTAAGATGAATCAAGTCTTTTATGGGAATTTGAGCGTAACGAAAATTTGCTTGCTATCATAATTGAAACTGAGAAGAAATCTTAATTTGTGGAGAAAACCGAGGGGAGAGGGACGGTGGTGGGGAGGTCCGTGGGGAGGGGAGAGGAAGAGGGATGAGGTGGGGAGATTTTATTTTATTTAATATTAATATAAAATTTAAATTTATTACTATATTTTTTAAAAATATTTATATATTTTATATATTTCTTTAATTTTTTAGAATTAGTATCAAATTGAGAATATTTGTACATTTTTAGAGTTGATTTTAAAATTAAGATTAAATTGATATAATATGTAACATTTGAAGACTAAATTTGTTATTATATCAATTTTTTAATTGCTATACTAACTTGGAAGTAACCAAAATTATCAAGCTATGTAATGTGTGGGTGCTTTAATTTATAATTTTTTATTTTGAGTGTCTAAAATAAAAGATTTTGATAGTTAAGTGACTATCAGTATAATTTATCCTATAGTTTATAGAAATTAATGAAAATTTTTATGCATTGCACACGTCAATTAGTTGTTTAAAAGTTGTATAATTTTTAATTTAATATTATTTTGGTCCTCTTGTAAAGAAAGATACGGAATGGATAAACATTAGTGCACCGTGAATATTTATTCATATCGGATAAGATTATGTATTTACTTTTTTAAAATTATTTTTAATTGTATTTGAATATTATCTAATTAAGATTTTGAAAATATTTTTTTTCGACACGACTACAGTTGAGCTTAGACTTGCATAGTAATTAGCTTTACATAGACTTTGAAATTTAGAGAGTTTTGAGTTTCACCTTGTATAAATCACATTATATGTTAAGTTTTGTTCAAATTTATTTTGATATAGTTAGTGGTAGATTTTAGTATTAAGTTTTTAGAAAGTGTAACTAAAATTTTTAAAAATTCGAGGGTTTTAATATGAAAATTTTACGAATCTAATTATAAATTTCAGAAAATTTAAAGGTTTAACGAGAATTTACAAGAAAAAAATTTGAAGTGTCTAACTGAATTTTTTTAAAAATTAAAAAATGTAATGAGAATTTTTAAAAATTTTCGAAGACTTTATAGTAGAAAAAACTCCCTAGACTTCAGTGAGCATCCGCCTTTAAATATAACTTTGCAATAATTAATTTGGATTGTAGTTATTATTGGAGTAAATTTTGAAGCAAAATCTTTGTTTATGTAGCTAGGAAAGGGGACAAAAATTAGAATGGGAAGAGGGTCAAAAGCTCGCCATTAGTGTTGATCTTGTCGCTGCAGCCAAACAATACGTACGATTTCTTATCGAGGTTGATAGGAGCCGGACCCTCTAAGATGGCCTTATCTTAGACCGGGCCATTTATAGGTCAATCTTGTAAGTCTAATAAAATTTTTCCTTTAATTTTTGCTTTGAATGACATTAATTAATTGCACCAAACATTTTTAAACTATATTAATTAATTGCACCAAACATTTTTAAACTATGTCCTTCACTTTTAATTAGTTCTTGAATTTTAATTTATTCTAATTACACTCTTAAACTATTGATGTTATATTAATTAGGTCTTTTAATTTTACTAAAATCGTTAATTTAATTGTTACATGACACGTTAGATCTTATGTAATATGATTTAAAATGAAAATTTTAAGAAAAATGAATCTTGTAAAAATAGATGTTTTAAAAATTCTAGTTTTGAGATTTTCAAAACGTTTACTAAGATTTATCATTCACTTTTTTTTAAGTTTTACTTTATATTTAGATTTTACTTTTAAAAGTTATGTGACGTATCATTTAACGGTTAAATTAACAACTTTAATAATAAAAGGACTTGATTAGTATAATATCAATAGTTTGTCAATGTAATTAAAATATTTTGAAGTTTGGAGACCGATTAAGAATGAAGGTTATAGTTTGGGGGTGTTTGGTGTAATTAACTTTAATATATTTATTCATATTCTCAGTGGTAAAAGTACCATTGAGGCCCTTATGCTACTAATCATATTGCATTTTTTCCTCTCTACTAAAAAAAGGGTAAATTAGTCATTATATATTAGATCAAAGAGCAATCAAAGAGCAAACTAGTCTTATTAAAATTTCATCCATTTTCATCGTTAAAAACTGGTCCCTATATGTCAGAATTAGATACACATGGCATGTCACATGTAACTGTATAATTTTTTTGTCAGTCATGTTAGTTTTTAATAGTAGAAATGAATAAGATTTTTAACAAAAAGGACCAGTTTACTCGTTGATCTAACATACAAAAATAAATTTATCTATTTTTTGAGTAAATGAAACAAAATGTAATTTAATTTTTATTATAGGTGCTTCCATATTACTTTTACCTACTCTTAATTTTAAGCTTTGACTATTCATTTACCTTTGATAATGTCCAAGCTTAGGTACAAATATTGTTGGCTTCCACTACTTGCCAAACATACGGAGTCTACGGTTTCGGAAGGCCCTTTGGTTGTGGCACTCGACAGTGAATGGATTTGGCATTGCCATAGGCTCAACCCAATACACTTTTAAACCATGGAACATAAATGCAACATTACATATATATGTTGTGATAGTGAATTTTTGCCAATTTGTGTATTTATTGTCTTTTTTAGGTACGGTAGAAGGCTGATTGTGAGGAACTCTATGGGAGAATCCTTGACAATCATAATGTCATGTCCTCAATTAGTACAACTTACAGGTGGATGTGAGTCCTTTCTTTGATCCTTAGATCCTGACATGCATATGTCTTTGGTCTATTCATGGTCAACCACTTTAAAAGCATCCCAACCTTAAGTAGCTTTCAATATGACGGGATATCATTGGCGAGGTTCTACGTGTCCCTCATAGACCGAAGGGTACGACACCCGTCTCTGGCTAGGTTGGGGGAGTGAACTCCACATGTCACATTCTCATGCCTTGACGTGCTTGGATATTGGTGAGGTACTGGTGAAGCACTAGTGGCGAGGTATTCTAAGTGCAAATTAGAGAATCTATTTGTTCTAGGCAAGTGACCAATCTATTTTCATTAGGAAAATTTAGTTCAGATTGAATGAGTTCACGTTAAGTATACGTGGTTAAAACTGCAACAAATTTTAAATTGGTTGAGCTTGTATTAATACTTGTACTGTGACTCATTTAGTGAATTTACCTCTGAATAAGATTCCAAAGACAAGTTTATCAGACAACATAAACAAAATTCGGTATTTGAATGTTAATGTTTGAAATATATCATTTTGTAAAATTAGACGTCGATAATGGTAATATATCGTAAAAAAAAAAAAAGATAGAATTTTACATAAAAATCCTTTAGATAAAAAATTACAAATAGAGGAGAAAAAACTTCATTATGTCAAATTCGAATGATATAAGAAGAGAGACGATGAAGTCTATTTATAGTTTTAAAATTTTATTCTAATAAAAGTCGAATAGAAATCATCTTAATCTAATCAACATCAAATAGATAAAATAATACAGTAAGATTAAAACTCCTATCTTACTACTTGTTTTTATTTTAACACATTTTCATTTCTTATTGCAACATCCTAGTGAAATCATTCCAATCCAATTACAATAGAAATGGACTTCTATGGGTCAAACTAGCTTTAAGACAATTGAATCTTTTGACTAACCAGATTAAAGATCCTGGAGAATTCATATCAACAGTGAGTTGTCAAAGTAACTTGAGTCGAATCAGACGGAAACTTCCTCTCTTAACACAGTCTCTTTTGCAGCATTTCTTGGTGAGCAAAGCTGTGAATCCGCTACCTTCAAGCTGAAACATATTCAAAAACAGCAAGTGGATGTTTCAGGTTTAAGCATGTTAGAAAATAATGAATCTTTGACTAATTTTGTGAACCATAAAAATTATGATGTCTTATACAGCTTATATTTATGAAACATATCTTGAGACGTTGGGTTTTTGGAATTCTGGAACATGACTTATGATAATCTTGTAGATATTCAAATCAAAACACATGTATTTTAGACTCAAACTTTAAGCAAACTTGATTTTTTTTCCCTCCCCTTGTCCACTTCATGTTTGATTTTAAGTGTTGGGAAAAAAAATATTTATCTTGGTTGAGTGGAGAAAGGGACCAATGGCATTTTATATAGTAATTCCAAAAAACTTTAATATGATACAATGATTTTGGGAGGTGATTCCTTACGCGTACCATGAATATTAGTATAAATGACTTTGGTCAATGTACCTTAATGGGTCTTTGAATATAGAAAATACATTGACCTAATGTGTTTTATATATTGTATGCAGTCATGTACGTACAGCTAACAACTCAAAATCTGTACCGAGATAAGCATCCCCCCCCCCCCCCCAAAAAAAAAAAAACAAACATATATGTGATTGAATGAATGCCTCTAAATTTCCGAACAAAATGCTCACCTTTTGTCGACGATGACCACGGAACGGAGCTCACAATTGTCGAAGCTGAAAAAGGCCCACATCAGACCAGGTCAAAATTTGAAAGCAAAGAATATATAATCGAGTCTTTGTCTGAAGAAGAAGAAAAGAAAATGGAGACAATGTATAAGGCCCACCGTTTGCATAAAGCTGTTCTAGCTGTTGGATGACAGTCGTTTTCAAGTACATTTAGTATTTGTTGAAGTATTATGCCATGACTCACAATCACAATCTCTTGTTCTGGCCTTGTCCATAGCCTGCAATATATATAAACTGGTGAATTATTTCTCAATCCTAAATTGTTGATAAGGAATTAGAATTTACCATTTAATAAAAAGAACCATTCGAGCAGCCATTTCCTCTTCGGACTCTCGAACGTGTGGATTCCACAAGCTGTCATCTTCACCATCCATCTGCACATGCAAAACTCTTTGAATACTGATATTTAATGAAGATATAATCTATATCAGCATCTTATGGTTAAAGGAACTTGCCATTGAGAAATCAATGGAAGGGAAAAGAGCCTGACACTCGCTGACCCTTCTCCTCATATCACAAGGACGAACACCCTGTATTGAATTGGAGGATGCGTCAGTATATTATGCATATATTGAACTCCAATCATGGTTGGAGTAAATCAAGAAGGAAGGCCTAGCATGAGAGATTTCAGCCATATATGGTATTACCATGCGGTCTCGACAAAGCTCAACTGCCATAATTTGGGGGTGATTGACACCTGCATCTTCGTTGCTTTCAGTACTACCGAAAACTCCAAAAGCAGTTTGCATGGTCCTGCAGTGATGATCATTTACACTCATCAACTATCTTTATCTAAAACTGAAATGTATTTGAAAAATACAAATATTCCCTTGATTTCTTTTTCAGAGACTGAGATATTCCATTGAAATTCAGGCAAAACTGAGCTTTATACCTGCATAAGGGGGAAGTTACGACTAACTCAATCCTCTTAAGTAGCCCACTAGCATGAACATCGTTCCGCAGTTTACCAACCTGAAATAAAAAAGGTAGAAATTAATATGATTATATCAAAAACTGGATTAATTCATTTCAGGATTGAAGATTGATGATAAGCTAGCCATTGAATGTTGTGGGATTACCTGGTGCAGGCCCAGTGGGGAAAGTTGGGCATCAAATAGGTGAGGGGACAACAGTGCTTCACGGTTAATGTCTCCTTCTACATTATGCATGGCTTGTCCATGCCTCACCTTAAAAAAAAAGATAAAAAAACTATGATTTAAAAAAAAAACAAAAGTTAAGCAAATAATTGGTACTAGGATGGTGTGAATATATATACCAGGTGGACAGTTTTGCAAAGCTGCCATGGGTATGTAAATTGAGCTGTTGTGGTCTTCATTTTCTGCATTTGGGAATTCAATTCAAGTAATAGAAGATGCTCGTAAGAACAAAAGGATGGGGAATAAAGGAGCAAAGAAAGAATGGGGATTGATAATAATTGACACAAATGGCTATAAAATTTTTTAAGGGAAATTGTAAGAAGTGAATGTAAAATGTAGCAGACCCTATATTTATACAGAGAGAGAGGGACTTGCAATGTATTTTCTATGTTGGCTCATATATCTTTACATGACTCGTAATTGAACAATTATGATAGAATAATGAGTATATTCGGTAGGTACGTATAGTCTGTTAGTAATCAATAAGGAAAAGGGACGGAATTTAAGAAGGAAATGACGAGAAAGACGATGTGATTGAACCAATTTTAATGCACGGGGCCCTGAAAATAATATTTAGTAGGATTTGACTTGCTATATTTCCCAACAACTCTCAAAATCTTCTCAGTTCATCATAAAGTATAATTTTCCTCAGTAATGGCCAAAACTAGCTAACTAATAATATTAGAAAACAAATAAATAATAAAATACCATTGAAATGCATACAATTTTCCTAGAAACCCCCAAAAGAATAAATATATTAAAAATGAAATGAATATCATTGACATGAAAACCACAAGTCTTATGTTAACTTACCAGAAAACTGAGAGAAAAAAAGGCAAGAAATCAAAGGAAAAATAGTTCAGTGTTTTCGGGGAAGAACTGTAGAAAGCTAATGGTATAATTAATGCTATATAGGATGGATATATATAAGCATGCATCGGGGAATGGAAAGGAATATCGTAGGCAGGGGTTTAGTTTGATTTTCTTGGTTGTAAAATTCAATCCATGCATACGTAAATCTGGGTTTGTTTGTTTTTCCTTTAGAAAAAAAAGAAAAGAAAAGACTTTAGTCGTTAGACTTGGTTGCCAATGTGAACAATCATGTTTTCCTTTCTAAACCAAGTCTCCTGTTGATTTATTAATCAAATCTTGACATATGAAGTATTCAAAGATTTTCAATCATACCCATCATTAATCTATAATTTATATATTCAAATTTAAAAAAAAAAACAGAACGACTAATACAATATATAAAATTACCTATAACATTTTCTCGACTCATTAATAGGAGAATAATGCACTTTAATGAACTCAAACTCAAGTCCTTTTACATTAGCAACAATTATTATATTAATCGAGCTAGTACTTAATCGACTCTTTATTATAATAATTAAAATAATGTTCCTTTAAAAAAAAATAATTGAAAGAGTATTAAAGGACAAATAAATTTATAATAACCTAAAACTGAAAATGCAAAAAATTAAAGAAGTAAAGTTTTCTCTGTACATACGAAGGCTATCATAAAAAAATATGTACCTAATTCTTGATAAAGGGTAGTCCAGACCGTATGATGATAATGACCCTAAAAGACATTTTAATTTGGGTTTTCAAACTTCGAGACCATATAATTAGTGCCTTTTTTTTATTATCATCATTATTATTTCAAAGGAAAGGTTTTTTTTTTTTCTATTTAAATTGATTTCTGTCCAAAAAGTTTTATCCAAAATTTGTAGAATTGGGTTTTAGGCAATTTCAACTTTCTTCTTATAAAGATAATACTATTTAGGTAAAAAGATGTTACAAGTCCCAGTACTTTTTAAACGTTGAGAATTTAGTCATTATACTTTTATTTCTTGGAATTTAGTTTCTCTATTTTTCATATTTTAAAATTCAGATCCAATTGTTAATCTTGTTAAATTTAAGTTAATTATAAAGTCATAATTTTAATTACATGGCTATCAAGTGAATTTTTTATTTAAAAAACGTTATAGCAACAAATTTAACAAAAAGAATAATAGTGTTAATAGACTTATTCATGGGTTGAGTTACTCGCCTAAGCTTGAAAGCCCGTTCAAAATTTGAGAGGGTTTGACTAAAAATATTAGGCCCAAAAATGAGATTGGGAAAAAAAAAAAAGACTTGTTTAAAATATGTGCCGGACTTGGGCATAAGCATTCAAGGTCTGAGCCCGACCTGACCTGACCCATTTTTATTTATAATGTAACGCCCCAATTTTCGGGAATCCTGTGAATGTTGGCATAGGTTTAATTATGTTAGTGGGCCTCTAGAAAGCCCAAACTTAAGATAGAGCCCGACAATTTTAGTTAATTTTTGTTCCATAACAAAAAGGGGGTGAAATTATGAAATAGAACCTATGTGAAAATGTTTGAAAATGCTATAGGCTAAATTGAAGTGACCAAATAAATAGGAGTGCAAAATAGGAGGATTTGCATGACAAACCTCCCATTTTACATGAAGTGGCCAGCCATCATGTTGTTGTAGACAAAATGTACACTTGATATCCATAATTTATGGTACAAATTGATACAAATTGATAATAGGTTAGGTAAATGTTTCATGATAATAGGTTAGGTAAATGTTCCATGGTAATAGGTTAGGTAAATGTTCCATAATAATGGGTTAGGTAAATGTTCCATGATAATGGGTTAGGTAAATGTTTCATGATAATGGGTTAGGTAAATGTTTCATGATAAGAATTTCATGTCTTTTGTATTAAAGAATTAAATGGATGAAATATGAAGTTTTATTAAAAGAAAAAGAGGTGAAAAGAACAAAGTTTTGTCCATCTTTGTTCATCATAGCTGAAGTTAGAGAAGAGAAAGGAGAGGAGAAAGCTCTTGAGTATTCGGTCATTAGGAGGAGGAAAATTGAAGGTAAGTTCTTGGTACCTTGCTTCTATTTTGAGGTTCATGAGTTCTTCTTGATTCTACCTTAACTCTTGAAGTATATTTTGATTTTTGGTTGTGTTGTGAGCATTTGGTCATGAATTAAAATGAAGGAAATGGTTGTTGTTTCATGTTCTTTTGATGAAAAATGGAAGATATGTGAAGTTGAGCCAAACAAATGAGCATGCATGTGCCTTAGATGCTAAAGGCAAAAATCGGCTAACATGTTGTGCTTTAAAATGATGAAATGGAGATTATGCTTAAGTAAAAATCATAGATATGTGATGATTGATTGGTGATATACATGTTTAAATAACATGCATGCAAGATAGGTGTATGAAAGAGTGATTTGGTAATAAATCTGCTGGGGACAGCAGCAGTAACGTGACTTTGAAAAATCACCATAAATTGTGGGAGATGAATTAGAAGCTGAATAAATTATGTAATTAAAGCTTAATGAGTCTAGTTTCAAATGGAATAAACGAGAACATATTTTGAATTCTGTACAATGAGAAATTTGATTCATAATGAAGAGTGGTCAGATTAATCAAACAGTGAAACATGGGAAACTTTAAGAAAAATCTGGTATTGATTGGCCATACCAAAAATTCTGAAAATTTTATGGATAAAAGATATATGAGTCTATTTTCAGGGAAAATTAACGGCACTTGATTTGGAGTTTCGTAGCTCCAGTTATAAATAATTTAGTGACTGTTGCTCAGGAAGACAGCTTGCAGTGAAATTATGATTTTGTGGTAAACATTGACAAAAATTTGTTAATGAGTTGCTTATTATTTCTTATAAGCTTACTATGATCTGTAGGTGTGGTTGGCCGAATATTGTAAGGGGTTAATACGTAGTTTGTATTTGAATAGTTAGATTAATGTGTTAGTAATCCAATTGTAGGCAGTTCGTGTGTGGATCTCGTCAGCATATCGTTGCAAATAGGTGTGTAACTGACACCCTCTCATAGACTAGATTGGCAAAAGCCGAAAAGCCGAAATGCCGAAAAGTCGGTATTTTGGGAATTTGCGAGTGTGCGAATGCTCATAAGATAGTTGGGTTTGTATATTTGGTAATCTAAAGTAATAAACTGCAGACGCGATTTCGTACATTTTGATAATTTGGGCTTAATGGGCCAAAGATCGGGTTCATGGGCCAACGGCCCAATTCGTAAGTATGCGGTAAGTGTTCGATAGTATGTAAATAGTTAGGATATGCATGAAAACCCTGAAAGTAGCTAAATTACTATAATACCCCTATGTATGGAAAATTACTGTTATACCCCTAGGTGCAAAATTACCATTATACCCGTAGGGTTAATTTTGACTGAAAAGCATAGCGATCTGATTCTGTATGATGTATGCCATGATTATATATCTATTGCATGGGGACATGGGTTATATTATGGAGGAAGCGTTCTGGTGGCTATGCCACAAATATCTGATCTGGTGGCTCTGCTACATATATCTGTTCTGGTGGCTCTGCCACGATTATCTCAGATCTGTAACTCGTCACATTATTCTGCTCGCAGCCATGCTGCAAATTCTGTGGTGTGTAGCGGTTGGGTGGGTCGAGTTGTCTCTCCACACGGTGTAAGGTTGGTACGGGGGTGTATACGGTTGGATATGGTTGGGTTTCTGCATAAACATGTAATATCTGCTCGCTCGCTATGGGCCTATGGGCTTTATTCGAATTCGCTGCGGCTAAGGCCAACTTATTCTATTTCGTGGTTTGAGTGATATAGGCTATGGTTGGG
The DNA here is from genome assembly GCF_025698485.1 of Gossypium arboreum. NCBI lineage: Eukaryota > Viridiplantae > Streptophyta > Magnoliopsida > Malvales > Malvaceae > Gossypium > Gossypium arboreum. The sequence continues at coordinate 139,815,480 of NC_069075.1, forward strand.
TTAATTTACACACCGAGTTTCCCCAAACTCACCCTTTTATTTTCATCCACGCAGAAATCCCCAACCATAGTGGGCTTGGAGTCGTGAGGGAATTTGAGTGGCCACCCGCTCGAAAGTTTGATTTTCTTCCGTGAACTGGACATCCTTTTAATTATGTTTGAGGTTTTGGGCTTTTAAATGTAATAAGGCCGCTTATTTATTTTGATGGTTTTAATATGTATTACTAAGATAGGTAATACTTATTTTAACTGTTGAAATTGGATAGCTTTAGGCGCGTTTTCAAAAACAACAGTTGATTTCAAAATAACACGACAACAAGCAAAGCTTCCAAATGAAAGTATTTTCCAAAATTAATCAATTTTCCTAAAATGACTTAATCAAATCGGTTTCCTAGAAATATCCATGACGTTAAGGTGTGGCAATGGCGGTATGCATGTCTAGGATTGGATCCGAAGGAGCTTGGTACTTAGCAATCCGATGGACTCACCACCTCTTTTCCAGCTTCCTACCGGTGCACACTTCCATTCACTTTAACCCTTAATGAATTAATCTTTTGAACATCAAGTACGATTTTCGGACTTAGAATGGAAATTTTTTTTTACGTTTTTGATGTGGCATGCGGATCCGCCATAACTTCGAGCGGGTTTGGGGTGCTACATATAAAATTTTATATTATAGTATTTTTATATATTATGTAATTTATAACACATTTAAAAAATAAACTTATACTAAATATATAATCCTACTCTAATGTAAACATTAAAATAATGTTAAGATGATTATATAAAATTTTCAATAAAAATAAAATTATTAAATATTAAATTAAAATAATATAAATATTTTTAACAATAATTTGGTTGGGTCTAAAATAGACTTGGATTAGTTTTTTGCAAAAATAAGCAAACTTAGGTAAAATTTTAAGCTCATATTTCAGGCTGAGTCTGGTTTGGACAAGTACAAAGTATTTTAGTATTATGCTTAGGACCGACCCATAAACACCTCTAAATGTTAACCGTTGGTCCTAAATTTTAAAATTTTAAAAATAAATGGATTAAATTCCATAAAATAGAAGTACAAGGACTAAATTTCTAACTTTTGAAGAATACAAGAACTTCTAACATATTTTAACCATATACTTATTATGTCTCTTTTTACAATGAATCTAACTTTATTGGTCAACTTATTTCTTCTTTTATCTAAATTCGCTTTATTACCATTTACAATTCTAATATAAAGTTTATAATTTCCTACTTTGAATATCCTCTTTCTTCGTCTTCTTTTAAGAGTATTTCACATTTTAGTCTCTCGAGTGTATCGCTTTTCCCACTTCAATTTTTAAAATTTTCTTTTATTCACTTTAGTCCCTAATATTACCAGATGATCTCATTTTAGTTTTTAACATTATTAGACGTTTCCAATTTAATCCTTTAAACGTTAAAAAAACTAGTTGAAATATCAAGTCAAATATAAATTTCCACATGGCATACGCTAAAATCGCAATGACATCATCATTAAAAAGACCTATTTTTTAAAAAATTAAAATAAATTATAAATGTTTAATTTTTTTAAAAATGTTAGAATCTTTAAGAATTGTAAAAAATTAAAAATATTAACAATCTAAAATATTGTAAAAATATTAAAAATTAAAAATAAAACTTGTTATATCTTGAAATAAAGTATATATTCACTAATCACATTTAAAATATTAAAATTATTTTTCTTTACCCGTGTAATGCATGATTGATTATATGTATTAATTAAATTATTAAAAGATATTTAATTATTTGTTTTTTTATAAAATTTATAAAATTTATAAAATTTATAATGTTTTTATATGGTTATGAAATTAAAACGTAATAATATAAAAGTTTATTTTTAAAAACATCATCATTGAATTTATATAAAGATTATTTTGAATTACTTTTAAAATATAAATATCATTGTAGCGGCGTAAAAAAATTTTGTTTCGCTTGGTCGCTAATTAAGGCGACTTATTAAACATTTGAAAACCAACTTTCGATTTTATTAACAAAGGGAGTCGCCACCGATCCTTTTTTATAGGTGTGATCGGACACCTAATAAAATTATTTTAAAACAAAAAGAAGGTCAAATTTAGGTCTACGTGAAAGTCCAGAGAAAAATTGGGGTTCGGGAATCAGTTACGCGCAAGGAAGGTATTAGCACCCTCGCGACGCCCAAAATTGGTATCTCATAAACATGTGTTGACTTGATTTTCAAAAATACGAATTCAATTTGACATTACTCGTGATCCAATTGAAAAATGAGAATTTTTAGTTTTCGATTTTTTTATTAGAAAGGGTGTCCCGTTTTTTAACACAAGCCGACAAATTTCACCCAACATAGCGATGAAATCGATGGCTTAATATTAAATCGGTACATTGCCTTATTTTTGAAATTAATTAAAACATGAGGAAAAATATTCCTAAAGTGAGACATTAAAAATAGATAAAGGACTTAAAAAAAAATTATATCATTAATGAAAAATATTAACATGGAATACTAGAATATTAGAATAACAATAATAATGATATTTACAAAAAAAATAAAAATAAAAACAAATCATGTACTAATAATAAAATAGGAAAAATGATATATTTGGTAATAATAATATAAAATAATAATATGTACAAAAAAATACATATATATATGCATATAATAAAAGTATGTAATAATAATAATAATATCTACAATAAAAGAAAATATTAGGAAACGTAAATAAAAAATATATACATAAAAATTTACAACAATAATATAAAATAATGATATATACAAAAAAAAATATATATATATATATACATATGTACATAAAATATACACTAATATAATAATAGTTATAATAATACTAGCAATAGTAATAATTTGTAATAATAATATATACACAATATGGTATTTTAAAAATATATATATATATATGTGTATATATAATAGTATTTAAGAATATATACATAAGATGATATAAAATACATACATGGAATAGTATAAGAAATATATAACTAATGGCATTAAAAAATATATACATAATATATATAAAATACATATAATATATATATACGTATTAGAAATGATAAAAATTATTAACACACTACATAAGTAAATGAAATATGATAATAATACTAAAATAATTAATTTAAATAGTAAAGTAACTAAAAGAATTAAATTGAACTAAAACAAAATATTTGGGGCAAAATTGAAATAAAAATAAAAGGAAAGGACTATATTGAACATGCGTGGAAATAGTGGGGGGCCAAAACAACAAATATTCCTTCCCATCAAAACTCAGACATCATGGGGACTAAATTGAAAATCGCAACAAATTTTGGGGCCAAATTAAAAAAAAATGAATAATGACTTAATTGCAAAACAATAAAAAGCGGAAGGGCTAAAAGCACAATTAGCCCTTCCTTAAAAAAAACGCGGATCCTAGGCGGGTCGGGTCGGGTCGAATCGGTCCAAGTCAAAACGACGTCGTTTTGGGGCTTAAGTGTAGCCCCCAAAACGACGTCGTTTTGGAGGGCTATATAAGGCCTAAAATAACCAAAAAAATTCATTTGGTGAGAGGGAAAGAAAAAAAGAAGAGAGAGGGAAGAGAGAGGGAGGGGAAGGGAATCGGCCGGGGTTGATCACCGCCACGCATGTGATGGTCGGAAAAGGTAAATTTTTTTATATTTGTTTTGTATATATATTTTATTATATTTTTTATTATGATGTATATATATAGATTAATAGATTCAAAAAAGGGGAAAAAATAAAATAAAAATAAAAATAGGAGTAAAATAATAAAGAAGATAAAATCACCTTTAGGTATTTTTTTAGCTTTCGATTTCTGAGATTTTTGGTTTGTATTCGACGCTATGCACTTTTTTTCTTAGTTTTAATCTGCTAATATTGATACAAAAATGAAGATAAATTCTTTGTATTGATCAAAATTCCCCCCCTTTTTACATGATTTTTGAATGGCTTTTTATAGCCATCTTTTACATGATTTTCCATTATTTCTTTTTCTATTTTGTAGGTGATGGTGGGAGACAATGGATATCAAAAATGGGAGGAAAAATGGGGCAAGTGGGAAAGTGGCTAGGTGACTAGGGTTTCTTGGTTTTTTTTTTTTGGGGTTTAATGGGCTTTTAAATTGGGTTTAATATTTGGGTTTTGTAATGGGTTTGGGTAGATGTAAATGGGTCATAGGTTAAGGGTTTTAGTGGGTTTAGAGGTTTGGTTGGGTTTTGATGAAATCGGGCTCGGACAATTTGGGCTTCTACAATCATAATAGTGAATTATGTGAATTCTATTTTTATATATAGTTTTTAATTTAATTTTAATTAGTAATTATTGAATGTAAAGTGTTAATTAAATTTAAATATTATGATTGTTAAGTAATTTATTATAATAATATATGTATTTCAATTTTAATAGTGTATTTGACGGGTTACAGTTTAACTTAGCGGTGTTTCAAAATATAAACGCCACATCATACTTAACCTTTGCTGGCGTAATCAACAAACGCCGAAAGCGCCAATAGCCTTACATATAACGGCGTCTCTTGCCTAAAGCGCCACTAACTTTTTACGCAAATAATTTGATATAATTTTCAAATAAATTTTTTTTAAATAATACCAATGTTATAGGCTTTTTTATAAAAGTAACTCTAAAAAATAAATTAATTATCAAAATAATCACCCTTTTAATTATGTACAAAAATAATCCATTTTCTACAGTAAAAAGTGGTGGAGCCATATGATATGGCGCCACCACTTTGCCACGTCAGCCAGAGGTATTAAAGAATTATTTTTTGGTGGAGCCATGTTGAATGGCGCCACCAGTATAAAATACTAGGGAAATACTAAAAAATCTGGAAAAACGGGGGACTTAAATTTTTTTTTTCATTTTTGGGTGGAGCCATTCTAAATGGCGCCACCACTTTTCCGATTGTCGAGTTCTTATATTTTTTTTACTTTTTTACTTTTTACTTTTTCTTATATTTTGTCTCTTTCTTAGATTTTTTCTTTTTAAGTTTTATATTATTTTCTTAATTTATTTTGCTTATTTAATTTATATTATTAATTTAAAAATATTTGTAATATATATTTAAAATGTTTTATAATATTTTTTGAAATTTTAATTATTATTTTTAAAAATATTTTTAACTTTATATATATATTTGTGAAATTAATTTTTATAAATTTTAAAATGTATTTTTCAAATTAGTTTTGAAATTATTAGTTTTATAATATTTGAAATGTATGTTTAATATTTTATTAATTTTACATACAATTTTAAATATTATTTTTAAATTCTTTTTATCATTAGGTATATATATTTAAATTTTAAAGTTTAAATTAAAAATATATATTTATTATAACTAGTCACATCATCTCAGTGATGTGACTATTAATAAATTAAATATAAATATAAATTTTAAATATTATTTTATAAATATTAAATATATTTTTTTCTTTTTTGACTCTTTTATTGTTTTTTTCTTTTATGTATAATTATTATTATTAATTTTAAAAATTTGAAATATTTTATTAAAATATATATTTGTAAATTTTAGATATGTATTTTGAGATTTTTTAAAATTTTAAATACAATTTTAAATACATTTAAAAATTATAATTTTTAATAATATAAGAAATCATAATATTTTAAATATTTTTAAAATTTTGTCTTTTTCCTTTTTTTTACTTTTTGAAATTTTATGTTTTTTCTTATTTTATTTTGTTTATTTATTTTATTATTAATTTTAAAAATTTTGTAATGTATGTTTAAAATGTTTTATAATATATTTTTACAATTTTAAATATTATTTTTAAATTCTTTTTTGAACATTAGATATATGTATTTAAATTTTAAAGTTTAAATTAATATATATATATATATATATATATATATATATATATATATTTATTATAACTTGTCACATCATGTCAATGATGTGACTATTAATAAATTTCAATATAAATATAAATGTTAAAAATATATATTAAATATATATTTTATTATTTTGACTCTTTTATTGTTTTGTTTTTTAAAAAAAAATTGTTATATATATGGGTGGGGCTTGGTCCCCTTATATAGATGAAGAAGTTGAGTGAGGGAAAAAAAAAGGTACGTTTGTTAAAATTTTATTTTTTGTTTTATATTTTATAGTTTATGTAATATAATAAATAATTGTATTGTATGTTTGTTTTTATATTATACAGATTTGAAGATGTCTTTTGGAGTAAATACGGATCACACTTCATCGATGATATTTAAAACAGTAAAATTTATTATAAATTAAAAAAAATTCGGTTTAGTTTCTCAATTTTTTTTTGTTAATCGCTACTCTGTTGAACATGTTTTGACCGCTTTAAAATACTTATCTCTAATTAGTTGTTATTTAGCTTCATTGAACATTTTAGATTATTAATTTGATTATACTTTGTAATACTTTATTTTTGTTATAATTGATTTAGATATACATTATTTGTAATTGTATTTGTATACTTTAAAAAAAAGTTAGTAGCACTCACCTCCAAACATCTAATTTAATCACACAAATTATAATAGAATAGCTATATTATAAAAATAAATTAGGATATTTTCATTTTTTAAATAACTACCCTTAAAATCGACTTACTTAAAACTTTACTCTATTTTTACTAATTTCATACTTAATTTATTAGACGGTGTGTAGGGATTAATACATAAAACTATTACTTAACGAGCTCGATTTATGAAAAAAAATTCTTTTAATTTTAATATATATATTATTAAAAAATAATAAAAGTGAATATATTTGATTATTTACTAGTTAATTTATAAATAACTAGAAAACATAAGTATTTGTTTAAAAATACTTTATGTTTTTAAATTTTATCATATAAAAATATTAGTATTCCTTGAAAAACAATTTTTCGCTATTACTCACTTTAAAAGTTGAATAAGATATCATAAAATTTTAAAATTACAAATATATACGTATTGTAGCCATTGGTGTCAAATTGAACTTGCTTGAACCAATCATCTTCTCTCGGGTTGTTTTTTGGTTTGGACTTATTTTTTACACTGGTGGAGTTTGAGTTGTTGCTCAATGAATTTCTCTTTTCTTGTAATTTTACTAGTCCCCAGTTCATATTCCCGTAATTTCTCCCATTCTTTTATTATTAATATATTTATTTTAATTAATTTAATGCTTAACTATGGTTAGGATGTAATAATCACATTTGATTTCTACGTGTTATTATTAATATTTTATGACAAATTTTCATTCTATTATTAATATATTATTACTTATTTAATTTAACTTAAAAAAAAACTTAGAATGGTTACGTTGGTATAATATAAGTGTGATGTTTTGTTTTCTCAACCTTTCAATTTTATTCTTGAATATATTTTTTATGTTTAAATTATATAGATAATTGATTTATCATATTTTTATAAAAATTTACCATACTGAGATGGTTATCGGGTTTTGAGGTTGTGGTGTCATTTTCCCAAGTACGATCTAGACGAGCAGATCATGCCATACTTACGGTTGGCTGGATTTGGGGACGTCGCATTGATCCGGAAGTTTGACTTGAGGCCAAACTTACTATCCGCCTTGGTTGAGCGGTGGTGTACGGAGACCCACACTTTCATTATGCCGTGCGGGGAGTACACTATCACATTAGAAGACATCGCTATACAACTTGGGTTACGAGTTGGCGATCTTTGTAGTCACGGTCAAGTAAAGTGTTGGAACCTTCTGTAGTATGCCACAGATCGCTTGGACGGTCCCTCGTGATGGGGAAGCAATTTCACATGCTTGACATTAGCATGGTTGAGAGCAAATTTTAAGCGATTATCGAGCAACCGCCACGAGAGAGGAGGTGATGTATCTTTGCTCGAGCCTATATTATGTAGCTGATTGGGGGTATACACGAACAACACGTCTAATAGAGTCCACTTAAAGTACTTGCCTTTATTGGAAAATTTTTCTCGTGCCGGTAGTTATAGTTGGGGATCTGCAGTGTTGGCTGCATTATACTATGAGCTCTGTCGTGCAACAAAACATGGGGTTAGTAATATGGCTGGTTGTCTGGGTCTACTGCAGCCTTGGGCTCTATACAGAATTCCGTTTCTAGCGGCTGTTAGGCACCAACCATATTCGTGGCCAATTATAACTAGGCAAAAATAAAATTATACTTAACATTTAACTACTCATAAGTGTGGATAATATTTTTCAAAGTTTAACTGCCAACGTGTTTGTTTCGATTTCAGATGGGCGACGTCTCCGGGAATTGGTGCGAGCCAGACATTAATCATTTACCGTCAAATGATAGAGGCGTACGTCGGAGAAAAAGTAATATATATTAATATGGTTTAAGTAACGTTTATTTAACTTATCCACTTACAGTATGTAATGTGAATTGACTCATTATGTTATATTGTGCAGTTCTTGTGGATGTCGTATTCTGCAGTAAACATTGCAACCCTTATTCCTCAGAGGGTTCACGCTGAAGCTCGTATGTGGTGCATTAACACGCCGGTGCTCAACTTCTCAACCGTTGAGTGGTACAACGGTGATCGAGTTATGCGACAATTTGGGTGTAAACAATTTGTGCCGGTCGAGCCACAACAGTTTGCTGATGTCCACGATAAGACCAGGCATGGGAGACATACATTAGATTGGAGCGTGGAACATCAATGTTATGTAGCACTATGGAATACCCGGTACGACAGGCGGCCTGAGATGCACTCCTGCATGTTTGACTTCAGTCCCTCGACTGAATATATGCAGTGGTACATGAATTGATGGTGAGTTTATTTATATGGTGGATAACTTATGATACACGGCTGCAGACGTAGAAATCAACCTACGGTAGAGGTAGAGGATCAACATATGGCGGAGCCCGACTCGGAGGACCAAGTTTTAAACACATCGGAGCAATAGGTTGACACTTTTTGTGATGAGTCCCAGAGCAGTTCATATAAACCAGACATAGGTGGTTCAAGTTCATATCACCCGGACATGGGTGGTTTGAGTTCATATCACCCGGACATGGGTGGTTCGAGTTCATATTACCTGGATATAGGCGGTTCGAGTCCATTTGACCTAGAGCAACCACCGACATCAGTTGATATGTTTGGTAATAACATGTACTCCACCCCGTCTCAGGCCACGATCGACCCAGTTGCCAATCCTTCAGATGTGTACAATACACTTCAATGTCCACCCCGTCAACGAAGGCCCGTAAATCGTTATACCCCGAACGATGATACCACTCCTGGTTCTTTCCAATTTTAAGTTATGTAAACTTCAAGTATTATGTGATGTTTGTTGTATTGGTTTAAGGTTTCACAACTTATATATTAGTGTTTTTTATTTAATTTATTATAAAATCTTTTAAAGTATTAAAAGTTGCAACTATTAATTTTAAATATAATTTTAACACTAAATAACACAAACTTTATTTCTAAAAGATCATAATATAGACAGACCTCAGTTACAACATTTAATTTCTTTCAGACCGTCAAGATTGGCCAGTGTAGATGTTTCCATGGGGACATTTGCTCCGATTGTGGCCAACTGTTCTACATATGATGCAACGCTTTGGATTGACTTTTTCTCTTACATCTATGTCATTTCGAATTCTCATTATTGTCGGTCTACCTTTGACTCTCCTACGTAGTGACCGATCAGGCAACATCTCAAATGCAGGCGATTGCACTTCCCATGTTGATATATCCCTTAATACAGGGAACTCGTTACCCCAAATACACAACGTACGTTCAAGTGTGTATACATCATCGATATATTGTTCGACATTGAAACTATAGGTAACACAAGCTGCAACCACATGGGCACACGGGTACCGTAGTACTTGGAACATCCCGCACTCACACCGCCTGTTTCGGAGATCAACTCCATAGGACCGTGGTGGGATCCCTGACCGACGACTGATATACTCTGTCACTCGAAAAGTTTTCAAATTTCGAGAATATAGTTCTACATTCATCAACCTAGCCCTTTGAGTGTTATCTTTCATGGCATCTCTGATTTTTTCGACGTACACGTGTCCTGCCTCTAACTGGTTTGCTTGTTTCAACCCCATTTTTGGCATTAAGGTTGCTAACCTGTAAAATGTGGCTGAAAAAACAGCTGAAATTGGCAAGTGACGCGTATGCCTTAAGACGGAGTTAACGGCCTCAACAAGGTTAGTTGTCATATGGCCATAATGGTACCCCTCGTCAAAACATTGAGCCCATTGCCACGGCTCTATGCTACTCAACCACTGTGTAAGAGAAGGTTTGCAGCCCGCCATATCAGTCTCTAACCTCGCCAACTTATGTCTAAATCCGTGTGGTTCTAGCTCGTACCCTATGTATATATTCCGATAAAATACGTTAAAATTAGGAAATGGACTAGAAATAATTACAAATACGAATTTAAATATGATATTTTTACCTATGTTGACAATTCGTTTGCACCAGTCTTTGTTCTTATACTCATTGTGGAAGTTCACAGCGATGTGATGAATACAATAGACAAACCTCCACGGAACCTCCGATTGCCGAATTGCAGCAACAAGACCCTTCGATCTGTCAGATATAATGCAAATGTTGTCTTGCCTAACAACATGTTTCCGTAAGTTTCGAATGAAATATGCCCATGATTTAGAGTTCTCCGACTCTACGATGGCAAAAGCGATTGGTAGTACATTTCCATTACCGTCTTGTGCAACCGCAATCAGAAGTATCTGCGTGTATTTTCCATAAAGCCATGTTCCATCAACTTGCACTACCGGTTTGCAGTGGGAGAAGGCCCTAACACATGGATCGAAAGTCCAGAACAGTCGACGAAACACTCTTTTTCCCAGTTCTAATTCTCCATTAGGGCTTCTATAAGGCAACGTTTGCAAGTCCAACTCTGAAGTTCATTGTATGACTCATCCCAGTCGCCGTACAATTGTTGCATGGCCATTTGTTTCGCCCACCACGCTTTCCTGTATAACACTCTGTACTGAAATCGAGCTTGCATGTCTGCAATCAATGTCGACACAAGAATGATTGGGCTATCTTTCACCAGTGGCATGATGCAGTTGCAAATACTTTTGGCATCCAATTTTCAGTGGTCTTGAGACATACGTGCGACAGTACATGTATGACGCCCTTCTAATTTTTGTATTTGCCACTGTTGAGTCTTCTGTATAAATGCAGCATGAACTCACCAACCACACCCATCGTCGGCTCTCCAACATTCCCCAACGTATAATGTTGGTGTAGGTTTGGCAACCTTGTAATCAATTGACAACTTCATGCTGTATTGTTTGATGGCAAACACACAATCCGCCTTGTTCTCGAACTGTTGCCCAACGAACAACTCGTCGAATTGTGAATTTGACGCCAATCTATGAGCAGGTACTATATCAGCGTACTCAGGGAACTCGGATGCATATGTTGCATTTGGATCTACGTTCAACATGTTGCCCCCAGGTTCATTTCGTAAAATAATACCATGACTTGGGTTACAGAATGAAGGGCCGTGAATATCTTCAACCTCCTCCGGGCCTTCATCATCGATATCGTTCGGAACCTCATCAACATCGGGGTCACTAAAATCTTCAACGTCTTGATCAGAATCTTCACCATTATTGGTCATTTCTCTGACATTTGTCTCAGTGCTTATTATCACCTCCGGATGTATTTGTAGACGGGGACCGATGGTTGGGTTGTTGTATGAACTCCCACCATAATTAGGAATTTTGGGTATCTGCGACGTTCCACTGCATTCTAATTGGCCTGTCCATCCAACATTAAGATCAAAATCAAATTCGCGATGTTGACTTATTAGGCTAACATTCTCAACATGCTCTAAGTCTGCTAACTCAGCAAATAATTCAACTGGTTGGGGGTTCACACTCCCAGTGGACCACCATATTTCTACCATAGTGCCCAAGTCATCATCATCTAACAGTTGCATCGCACAAAATTTGAACGGATCTGTAGAGATTGGAAACTTGTAAAATAATTTAGACATCGCCCTTCCACAACAGATAGCTATTTTCGCACTAATCTTTTTTTTCATTTCTGCTAGCTTCACATTTTTTTTGAATCGCAAACCTACTCTTTGCCGGCCTTGAAATACACAGCCAATATCACCTTCTACAATTTCACCATAAAAAACAACATACACAAAAAACACCTCATTATTCATTTTTAACAAAATTTTTGAACTTTTCCACTTAACACAACAACTACACCACTCTATATATAGAAGAGAACCAATAGCTGGAGCCATAAAGAATGGCTCCACCAAAATACTGTGATTTTTTAGAGTATAGGGGGCCCCGTAGCAATTTTGCCATTTCCTGGTGGAGCCAAATAATTTGGCGCCACCAATTTTCAAGTCTGACAGCCAACTTATTTGTTTCAGCCTTTTTTTTTAAAGTTTTGACTTTCTTTTTCTTTTTAAGTCCTTATTTATTTTATTTATTTCAAAAACTTGAAATGTATTTTTAAAATGTCTTATAATATATATTTTATAAATATTAAAATATATTTTCAAATTATTTTTAAATATTAAATATATTTTAATATTATAAAACATTTAAAATGATTTAAAATGATTTAAAATATTTTTAATATTTTAAATGATTTTAAATATTTTTAAATTTTACATAGAATTTTGAAATTTATAATTTTATTTATTTTAAAAATATTTAACATTTTTAAATTTTTATACAAATTTTATTTAAAAATTTAAATGTTTAAATGCTTTATATTATTAAAAATAAAAAATAATAAATTTGAAAGATCATATCTTTAAATTATTTTAATATTTTATATTATTAAAAATATGGTTAATATTTAAAAATAATATTTATAATTTTCAAAAATTAATTTGAGAAATATACATTTAAAATTTAAAAAAAATCTAAAACTGATATTTAAAATTTTAACAAATATATATTATAGAACATTTCAAATATACATTACAAACTTTTAAAAATTAATAATAAGAAATAAATAAATTAAATAAACTAAAATAAAATAACAAAAAATTATAAAATCTTAATTTAAAATTCTATGTAAAATTAATAATATATTAAACATACATTTCAAATATTATAAAACTAATAAACAAAATACAATAAGAAAATAATATAAAACTTAAAAAAGAAAAAATTAAAGAAAAGACAAAATCTATGAAAAACTAATCTAAAATTTAATTTGAAGTGTATAATAAAAATAAATAAAATAGATAAACAAAATAAAATAAGAAAAAATTAGAGTTCAAAAACTAAAAAAAGAAAAAATAATTATTTTTTACAATTTTAAAAATTAATTTGAAAAATACATTTTAAAATTTATAAATAATTAATTTCACAAATATATATATAAAGTTAAAAATATTTTAAAAATAATAATTAAAAATTTAAAAAATATTATAAAACATTTTAAATATATATTATAATTTTTAAAATTAATAATATAAATTAAATAAGTAAAATAAATTAAGAAAATAATATAAAACTTAAAAAGAAAAAAATTTAAGAAAGAGACAAAATATAAGAAAAAAAGTAAAAAGTTAAAAGTAAAAATATAAAAAAGTAAAAAAATAATATAAGAACCTGACAAATCAAAAAAGTGGTGGCGCCATTTAGAATGGCTCCACCCAAAAATGAAATTTTTTTTTTAAATCCCCCGTTTTTCCAAGATTTTTTAGTATTTTTTTAATATTTTATATTGGTGGCGCCATTCAACATGGTTCCACCAAAAAATAATTTTTTAATACCCCTAGCTGACGTGGCAAAGTGGTGGCGCCATATCATATAGCTTCACCACTCTTTATTGTAGAAAATAGGTTATTTTCGTACATAATTAAAAAATATGGGTTATTTTAATAATTAATTTATTTTTGTACATAAGGCGTTATTAATTAATCAACAAGAGATTTGTTCAAGAAAAATAAAAAACAAAAAAGACAGAAAAAGACAAAAAAGACAAAAAAGACAGAGAAAAAGACTTTGATAAATATATATATATATATATTATATATAGTCACGCGTAAAGCATAGTGTTCACGTACAAATTTTCTATTTTCTTTTTGGAAGGAAAAAGGAGAAAAAAAAAAAAAACCCTGGTTTTACGCTTGCATGGACTGAATTTTACTACCAAGAAAATCAAACTAAACCCCTGCCTACGATATTATATTTCTTTCCCTTTTTGCGAGCTATACATATATGTATAAATACCATAAGTCCTCTATGGCTCTATCCATCACTTGTCATTAATTATACAACCAGTCCTTCCCCCAAACACTTAATTACTTTTCCTTTGATCGATCTATTGTGTTTTGCCTCTTTTCTGGTAAATAAAGCTAAGACATTAAGTTGCATGTCAATGATATTTTCTATTCATTTTAATGGTATTTACTGTGAGTTTTCCATGAAAATGTGTAGGCATTTGAATGGGTATTCATTATTTAAATTATAGTTTATGATGCGCTGAGAAAATTTTGAATTTTCCTACTAAATAGTATTTCTTTTATAAAATTTTGAATTTTCCTACTAAATAGTATTTCTTTTATTCCAAGTCACTTGCATTGAAACTACTTTTCTTTTTTGTAATAGCCGAAATAGGAAATTAATTAACAAAAATCAGTCTTTCTCGTTAATATTTCCTTCTTCAATTTCCTTCTTTTTTCCTTATAGTTTATTACTGTCTAATTCCATCATAATTATTCAATTATGAGTTACGAAGAAATATATGTGAACCAACGTAGAAAATACATTGAAATTCTCTCTCCCTATATATAAATATACATATAGTCTGCAACGTTTTACGTTCACTTCTTACCATTTATAGGAACAAGTTTCTGGCCATTTGTGTCATCTACCAATACCCATTTTTTGTTTTCATCATTACTCCCCTATTTGCAGAAAATGAATACCACAGCAGCTCAGTTTCCATACCCATGGCAACGTTGCAAAATTGTCCACCTGGTATGTATATACACACACCATTCCAGTATCAACTATTTGCTTGAAATTTGTTTTTTATTAAACCGTAGTTCTTTTATCTTTTTTATTTTAAGGTGAGGCATGGACAAGCCATGCATAATGTAGAAGGAGACATTAACCGTGAAGCACTGTTGTCTCCTCACCTATTTGATGCCGAACTTTCCCCACTGGGCCTGCACCAGGTAATTCCACAACATTCAATGGCTAGCTTATCATCAATCTTCAATCCTGAAATGAATTAATCCAGTTTTTGATATAATCATATTAATTTCTACCTTTTTTATTTCAGGTTGGTAAACTGCGGAAGAATGTTCATGCTAGTGGGCTACTTAAGCGGATTGAGTTAGTCATCACTTCCCCTTTATACAGGTATAAAACTAAGTTTTGCCTGAATTTCAATGGAATATCCAAGTCTATGAAAAAGAAATCAAGGAAATATCTGTATTCTTCATATACATTTTAATGATCACTGCAGGACCATGCAAACTGCTTTTGGAGTATTCGGTAGTACTGAAAGCAACGAAGATGCAGGGGTTAATTGCCCCCAAATTATGGCAGTTGAGCTTTGTCGAGACCGCATGGTAGTACCATATATGGCCAAAATCTCTCATGCTAGGCCTTCCTTCATTTGCACCAACCATGGTTGGAGTTCAATTATATATACTGACGCATTCTCGATTTCAATACAGGGTGTTCGTCCTTGTGATATGAGGAGAAGGGTCAGCCAGTGTCAAGCTCTTTTCCCTTCTATTGATTTTTCAATGGCAAGTTCCTTTAACCATCCCATTCTTTGAACAAGATTTAATATGCTTATATATATATATATATTATATCTTCATTAAATATCAGTACTCAAAAGAGTTTTGGTTGTTCAGATGGATGGCGAAGAAGACAGCATGTGGAACCCAGACTTTCGAGAATCTGAAGAGGAAATGGCTGCTCGAATGGGTCTTTTAATGAATTGGTAAACTCCAAATTTTCGTATGAACAATTTAGGGTTCATAAATAAATCTTGGAATGTAAAATTTCAAGATCATATTAGAGTACAATTTCATCAGTGGTTATATATATTGCAGGCTATGGACAAGGCCAGAGAAAGAGATTGTTATTGTGAGTCATGGAATAATGCTTCAACATATTCTATACAGACTTGGAAACGACTGTCATCCATCAGTTAGAACCGCTTTATGCAAACGGTGAGCCTTAAACATTGTCTCTATGTTCTTCATGTCATTTAGACAAGGACTAATGATCTGATGTGGGCCATTTGCAGCTTTGACAATTGTGAGCTTCGATCTGTGGTCATCGTGGACAAAAGGTGAGCATTTTTGTTCCCAAATTTAGGGACATAATTCAATCAGACAACCTCATATAGTCATATACATACATATATATAAAACATCAACATCCGCATCCAGTTACTGTTTTGAACATGCTGCAGCTCAATGGAAGCGGATTCACAGCTTCGCTAACCAAGAAATGTAGCAAAAGAGAATGTGTTGAACTGGACTCAAGTGACTTCGAAATAAATAGACTCACCGTTGCATTCAAGAATTCTTTAATCTATTGCATCCAAACTTGAATTATTGTTCTTTCTTTCTTTTTATTATTTGTTTTAAAGCTAGTTTGACCAATTGAAGTCTGTTTCTATTGTAAAACAAATGGTAGATAACCATCCTGTGAGCAAAATTTGTACTTGATTGATTTTCAAATAAAATAAATTAATTTTTAAGTCATCTGTTGCTTCATGTAATATATTTTGCATACATCATTTGTTATTGTTATTAGCAATCCACACAAAGTTATCTTGATTTAGTGAAAAGATTAATCAGACATATATAATATTAAAGTTCAAATAATTTGCAATTAAATTTTATTTATTCAATCGTACAAAGATATAATAAATCAATTATAGAATTTTATTTATTCAATCAATTCAAACTTTACAAGTAGAATGATGAAATCACTGCACTAAGAACAAAAATCCTAATATCGGGATATCTTCTTGAACACTTTTCAATCAAGGTGATTATCATAGAATAGGCAAAGGAAATTGATACAATGATAATTAATGAGCTCATTGGATTCCTACAAACCTTTGAGATAAATATAGATGAGTCTAAGTGTAACATCCTTGACACCCCCCGAAGTGAGAATAGTGTCAATTCGGGTTGTACGTGTTAGAAAATTTAGAAATAGATAAAATAGAATAATTAATATTAGTGGAGAAGGTGGTTGGATATTATAAGAAATTAAAAAGACTTTTGGATTTAGAGAAATTAATTTAAGGTATTGATTGAATTGTAAAAGTATGAGAAGTGTTGGGCCGTAGTGTAAAAATTAGAAATAATAATTAATAGAATTTGATGCATGAGAAAAATGGGAAAGACATGAAGAGTAATTTGACCAAAAGAGTACATAAGCTTGTGGGTGAAATTGAAATGCAATGAGAATTACTTGTTTGGGTAATGACAACTTGATTTTTTAGTAATTTAAAATATAAAAATTTAGTAGATATTTTAGGGAAAGATGTAGAAAACTCTTTCCAACTTCAATTGTCATCATGCTCCATCATTTTTTTCTTTCTTTCTAATTCATGTTACTTTCATCCCTTTCTATAGCAAGTTTCATTTTCTTTCATTTTAGTCTATTTTCTTCCATTTCCAACCCTTTCAAGCTTTAAACTTTAAATTTCCTCCGTAGATTCTTAGTGAAATCAAGAGAACAATTTCATGACAAGATAAATTTTATATGATGTTAGCTAAAGTTCATATTTTAATAAAGAGAAAAGAAGAGTTAGAGATTGAGTAAGGTTAAGTTAAGAATGATAAAGTTTACTTATAAGACTTCTGTTTATCTCATCAAAATACATAGAAATAATATGTGATTTTTGTTCTGATATTAAATATTGTATATGTTTTGTGCAAATGAAGAGAAGGAAAAGAGAAGTGGACATCAAGTTGGTGATAAAGGCAAAGAAATAACAAAAGAGTTAAGGAAGAAGTAAGGGTACATTCCAAGCATTTTGTTTTAAGTATATAAAAATTTTACTTTATATAATCTAAACCCTAAATGAAAACTTGTTAAATTATCTTATAAATTTTCATGGGATTTATTTATATATATGAAAATGATTATTTGAATTATGGAAATTAATTGAAAGTGAAGTTGTATTCTTATAATGAATCTAAAAGGACTAAATTGAAAAAGTGTAAAAGTTAAGCAGATAAAATAGATATTAATATGAAGATTTTAAGTGAAATGCTAAATGTTGATATAGTAAATGTTAAGAGAGATTTTCCAATAGTAAATTCTATATAGATGAGGATTAAATTGTAAAAAGGGTAAAATTTGAATTGTTATATTTGTTGAGAAAATGCAATAAAATTGTATAGTTTAAATGCCCATGTAGACAAAATGTGAACTAGTAAGATATAAGTGGTGTGCCATTAGGAAAATTTCTATTGTGCAAGTGAAAGTGACTCTACAATGCAAGTGTTAGTGGAACTCCGGTGCAAAGTGGCAATAGCACATTTGTGTGAATAATAGTGACACTTCAATGCGAGTTTTATCAACCTTTCCACATATCCTATATGTTCTATTAAGTCTACAAACGGGCTATAAAATTTCGAGATAAGTGAACTCAATAATGGCATTGGTAAGTAGTTATAAACTTGTTAATCCAACATTTCGTTATAGCAATTATTGAAATAAATTTATTTATGATGATAGTGATTCATGATAGTTATATGTGTGTGTATGTGTGTGTGTGTGTAATAAATTTGTTTCAAATTCAAATTTTCTTAATATGCTCACTGAACTCTCGTGAGCTTCACACATTTCTTTTCAAATGCGTAGGGTGAGGACTTATTTTGAAGCTTTAGAGGAAAGGGAGATCTCTACTCATTTGATCACAAATCAAGCTTGAAAGAGAGTATGAATATAAATTTTTGGCATTAGCTTTTGGCATGTACATGGTGATGTTCAAGGTTGGAAATTTATATGTTTGAATTCTTTATTGGCTGAATTTGGTTAAAAGATACCATATGAATATTGTCTTTGATGCTAGGAAGAAAAATGCTTAAGTTATGAGGTAGGATTAAAGTTATGACGTGGAAACTTTTGAAGTTGCGACGAGCCAAATCAAAGAGTGATGTCATGACATGGTACCTTTGTGGTTGCGACGAGCTCAAGTTAGTGAGTGACATCGTGACGTGGAATCCATGAAGTTGCGACGAACACTCGATAGTTTAAAACTTTACATTTTGGTCCTTAATCACCCTCCAATCACCTTGAGAGCTTTCGTAAGCTTGGTTAAGTATTTAAATCATATTTTAATCTTAATTTTAGCTATGAACTTGAATAAAAATGTTTAATCTATTTGGAGTGATTATAGTTTATCTGACAACAAATGTAACATCCCGGTATCTTAACTTGAAAATCAGGTCAATTAAGGGGTGTTGCATTAGGAGTAGTATGGTTAAGGTAGAAAATAACATTGCTTTGTAAGATGTTTCTCCAATTGCAACTAAGGAAAAAACTTCTATCGAAAATTTGCTAAAACACTTGACCATTTTTAAAAGAAATTTAAACAAAGTCATTTGGAAGTATAATGATGTTGGTCAATCTATAACCATTAATAGAAGAAAATATGTTATGATAGAAGTTCAAGGTCACGAATGCAAAGATTATGGACAAACCAATGCTACATATTCCAACACAATCAAAAGGTTGAAGTCTTCAGGAGTTACATTTAGTGATTCCAAAAGTGGAGATGATGAAAAAGATAATATCAACACCCATATTGCTTTTACTTCCTAGTTGCTGATAGAAGTTATAAATGACTGTAAAATTTGACAGTGATAGTGGTGAAAAACCAAAAAAATACTTTATTGAGGCATAAAAGAGCATACTAGATAAATGATGCCTAGTATGTAAAGTTAATGAAAAATTAACTAGTGAAAATTTTGTTCAACAAGAAAACTAAAACCTTGTGAAGAATCTCAAAGAGAAAGAGTCCTTGCTAGAAGAAAAAAAAAGCTATTCTTGGTAATGCTTTGAAAGATCTTGCATCTAACCCAATCTATTTTAAGAAAAATTGGATCGAGAAGTGAAGAAGCGAATGAAATCCTTGTTACTGGTAGATGTGAACTGATAAATGAAAGCCTTGGCTATGTTAATACTTTTTTTTTTTGCTCAGTCAATTGATTACAAGAAAAAGGCGTTGGGAACACCCAACCCATACCAAAACAACAAAGAACCAACATCATCCAAATAATGCCAAATAGAGCAAACAACAGACTTCAAATTAAGAAAACAGAACTCTCAAAACAAAGTATACCACGACAGAACCTGCTAAAACCAAAACACCCGCTATTCCATTCATACCACAGCATGCGACTTCAATTCGAACCTCAGCCATTTGCTATAATCGTCCTTTCAAAATCATGAACAACTACCTAAACAACCACGACCGAAGACGACAATATTTCAACCAATCCGAAAGCAGTAGTTGAATTGCATACCCAAAAATAAAAAGACCAGCTCCTTCCAAAACACCACAAAAACCAACACATCAGTCTCTTAATTTCCAAAGAATAGACAGAAAAATAGCTAAAAAAAAAAAGCTGAAAATCAACTTCTTATCGTCCTAGAGCACTCCACCACAAACAATATTTGTAAAAATAAAATAAAATAAAATAAAATAAAATAAAGAACACACAAATTTTACGTGGAAACCCTTTCGGGAAAAAACCACGGGCAGAGGAGAAGAAAATTCACTATGTCGAAAAATTTGAATTCAATACAAGAGGAATAGACTATGTCTATTTATAGGCTTGTAAAGCCATATTCTAGTAGGATTGAAACACCTTATCCTAATCAATATAAAATAGATGAAGTTTAATAAGGTTTAAAAACCTTATTCTAAAATAAAATAAAAGAAGTCTAGTTCTGTATGGATTTTACTTTTATTTTATTTTCCATCGTATTTTATTTAAATAAGAATTTGGATCACTTAATTCTAACAATCTCCACCTTGACACAAATTCTCAATGAACAAGTTCTTCATCGCGAACTTTCAATAAACAAGTTCTCCACCTCTTCCATAAAACCCCTTAAGGGTTTAACTTCAACAATGAACACCAACCAAGTCTAAGCAATGCTCAAACTTGGTTATAGGAAGTGACTTAGTCATCATATCTGCAGGATTTTCATGAGTACTAATTTTGCTCACAATAATATCACCACGAGCAATAATATCACGAACAAAATAATACCAAACGTCAATGTGTTTTGTTCTCTCATGAAACATTTGATCTTTTGTAAGAAAGATGGCACTCTGACTGTCACAAAATACTGTGCTGATTTGAAGGTCTTCATTGAGTTCACTAAAGAGTCCTTTCAACCAAATAGCTTCTTTATAAGCCTCAGTAATCGCCATGTACTCAACCCGATTGGTAGACAAAGCATTGTAGGCGCAAAGTGGCTTTCAATGATTGCACAACCTCCGATTGTAAAGACATAACCTGTGAGAGATCTTCTTTTATCAAGGTCTCCAACAAAATCAGCATCAACATACCCTATGACTCCATCTCTAGTTCTTCCAAACTGTAAGCAAACATCAGTAGTATCTCGTAGGTATCTTAGAATCCACTGAACTGCTTTCCAGTGTTCTTTACCAAGATTCGCCATGTATCTGCTAATTGCACTGACTGCAGATGATAAATCTGGACGTGAACAAACCATAGCATACATGAGAGATCCCACTGCACTAGAGTATGGAACATGTGACATGTACTCAATCTCATCATCTGATTGTGGAGACAAAACTGATGAAAGTCTGAAATGGACTGCTAAAGGAGTATTAACAGGCTTAGCACTCTGCATATAGAACCTGCAAAGAACTTTCTCAATGTACCCCTTCTGACTTAGGTACAATTTACTTGTTTTTCTATTTATGAAAATCTCTACTCCAAGTATCTTCTTTGCTGGTCCTAAATATTTCATCTCAAATTCTTTACTTAGTTGGGTTTTGACATTTCTTATCTCTCCTTTATTTTTTGCTGCTATCAACATGTCATCAACATAAAGAAGTAGATACACAAAAGAACCATCACTGTTTTTCTTAAAGTAAACACAACTGTCAAAACTACTTCTTTTGAAATCATGAGAAGTCATAAAGGAATCAAACCTCTTGTACCACTTTCTTGGTGACTGTTTCAAACCGTAAAGGGACTTTTTCAGCAAGCAAACATAGTCCTCTTTTTCTGAGACTATAAAACCCTTTGGTTGTTGCATATAAATATCCTCCTCAAGTTCTCCATGCAGAAATGCAGTTTTTACATCTAACTGCTCAAGCTCCAAATCATGCATAACCACAATACCAAGCAAAGCTCGAATCAAACTATGCTTAACAACTGGAAAGAACACATCTGTGAAGTCCACTCCTGGAATTTGACTGTAACCCTTTGCAACAAGTCTTGCTTTATATCTGGGTTCTTCAACTCTTGGAGTCCCTTCTTTCTTTTTAAACACCTATTTACAACGAACAGCCTTTTTACCTTTAGGAAGTTTCACAAGGTCCCATGTTCTGTTTTTGTGGAGTGATTCCATCTCTTCTTGCATAGTAAACATCCACTTTTCTGAGTCTTCACAGCTAACCGCCTCAGAATAATTAGATGGCTCTTGATTCGCATCTATATCTTAAGCCACATTTAAAACATAAGCAACTAGATCAGCCTCGACATACTTCTTTGGAGGTTTAATTTCTTTTCTAGTTCTGTTTTTGGCGATATAGTATTGTGGTGAAGAAGCAGTTCTATTCTCAATTTTTGTTCTGGCTTGAGGAGTTGACTCTGTATTAATCTGATGCTCCACCTGCTTTTGATTTTCTTTATTGGAAGAGTTTTTAAGAGATAAGTTAGGTAGCATAGCAGTTTCATCAAAAACAACATCTCTACTAATCACAACTTTTCTATTTTCAGGACACCATAACTTATACCCTTTTACACCAGCTTTATAACCAAGAAAAACGCATTTAATGGATCTCTTCCAATTTTCCATTATCAACATGAGCATACAGGACACCCAAAATCTTTAAATCGAATAATTAGCGGGATTACGGACCATACCTCTTGTGGAGTCTTTTTCTCAATGGCAACAGATGGAGATCGGTTGATTAAAAAACATGCAGTAGAGGCTGCTTCTGCCCAAAATAACTTTGAAAAGTTGGCATTTAACAACATACATCGAAACTTCTCCATGATCGTTCTGTTCATTCGTTCTGCAATGCCATTTTGCTATGGAGTATGACGAACTGTCAAGTGTCTCATGATCCCTTCTGACTTGCACAATCTATTAAACTCATCAGAACAGAACTCTAAGCTATTGTATGTGCGGAGGTATTTTATCTGTTTTCCCGTCTGTTTTTCAATCATAATTTGCTAAGACTTAAATGCGGAAAACACATCACTTTTCTGCTTCAGGAAGAACGCCTAATCTTTTCTGGAAAAATCATCAATAAAGGTTAGCATATAATTAGCTCCACCTCTCGAAGGCACTCTGGATGGCCCCACGGATCGAGCGAATATACTCCAATATTCCTTCGTGTTATGGATTCCTCTAGTGAATCGAACTCTCTTTTGCTTCCCAAAAACACAGTGCTCACAGAAATTTAGTTTGCAAATTCCTTGCCCATCAAGAAGTCCTCTTTTACTTAATTCTACCATGCCATTGTTACTCATATGCCCTAGGCGCATATGCCAAAGTTTAGTAATATCATCATCTGACAAGGAAGAGGAAGTGACAGCTGCATCACCAGTAACAGTAGAACCTTGCAAAACATATAACTTGAAACTTTTTCTTTGCCCTTTCATCACAACAAGGGAACCTTTAGAAATCTTTAAAATCCCACTTTCAGCTATATATCTGTACCCTTTTGAATCAATAGTACTCAACGAAATTAAATTTCTCTTCAATTCTGGAACATGTCGTACCTTACTAAGTGTTCTGACAACTCCATCAAACATCTTAACTTTAACTGTTCCAACACCTGCGATTTTACACGAAGCATTATTTCCCATCAAAACAACATCTTCAGATACTGTTTCGTAAGTTGTAAACCAATTCCGATTGGGACTTATGTGGAAGGTGCAGCTTGAATCAAGTATCCATTCCTCGCTTACTTTAGAATCATTGATAGAAGCAACTAGAAGTTCACCATCGCTGTAATCTTCTACAACATCAGCTTCACCGAAATTTTCTAGTTATTTTCTCTTTTGATTCGCAGCCTCCCTTTTAATCTTATTTTGTAGCTTATAGCACTCAGATTTAATGTGCCCTTTCTTCTTGCAGAAGTTACAAGGTTTACCTCTATTTGAAGACATTGATCTACCTTTAGATTTACCACGAGGATTCCGTTCCTGTGTCCTACCACGATCATCATCAGCATTCCGATCTTATCTCTCACGAACAATGAGACCCTCTTTCTGAGAGTCGGATTTAACCACAAGATGCTTCATCTTATCATACAAGGTTAAAGAATCATAAACCTCATCAACTGTGAGAGACTCGCGACTATATAAAATCGTGTCTCTAAAGGTTGAATAAGACGGGGGCAACGAACAAAGTAGAATCAACCCTAGATCTTCTTTATCATACTGAACCTCCATGCCCTCCAAGTTTGAGAGAATTTCTTTAAACAATGTTAAGTGTTCGTATACAGACGCACCTTCCTCCAAACGATGAGCATAAAGACGCTGCTTCATATGCAACTTGCTTGTTAGAGTTTTCGACATACATATTTGTTCTACCCTCTTCCATAATACAGCGGCAGTCTTCTCTTTCATCACATCTTGTAAAATTTCGTTGGACAAATGCAGATGTAATTGTGTTAACGCTTTTTGATCCTTACGCTTCTTCTCTTCATCTGTTAATGTCGAAGGCATCTTATCTATCCCTAGCAGGGCATCCTCCAGATCCATCTGTGCAAGAACTGCTTGCATCTTAATTTGCCACAACGCAAATCTGGTGTTGCGATCCAACAGCAAAATTTCA
Source organism: Gossypium arboreum (assembly GCF_025698485.1). Lineage (NCBI taxonomy): Eukaryota > Viridiplantae > Streptophyta > Magnoliopsida > Malvales > Malvaceae > Gossypium > Gossypium arboreum. Next base: position 139,840,547 of record NC_069075.1, read on the forward strand.
TACTTCAAAGATGCTATTACCGTGATCGAGATGAATAACCACGGGCAGAGGAGAAGAAAATTCACTATGTCGAAAAATTTAAATTCAATACAAGAGGAATAGACTATGTCTATATATAGGCTTGTAAAGCCATATTCTAGTAGGATTGAAACACCTTATCCTAATCAATATAAAATAGATGAAGTTTAATAAAGTTTAAAAACCTTATTCTAAAATAAAATAAAAGAAGTCTAGTTCTATATGGATTTTACTTTTATTTTATTTTCCATCGTATTTTATTTAAATAAGAATTTGGGTCACTTAATTCTAACAATATTCACAATCAAATCAACCCCTACAACAGTAAGTTGAATCCAACCCATAGGATAAGGCTCCCAAACTAAAACCAAGCCCTCCACCACCCACACAACAATTCATCAGCTAACTCCACCATTCAATCCAACTCAACCACGAATGCAAACCCTTACACAAACATAAAACAGACATGAGTAGAAGGCCAACAAAAGAGAAACCTCAAAAAATAGGAACACTCCTACTCCTGTTCAAACATAATCAACAAAAAAATCTCCAACCAGCAGAACAACATCATAACAAACATTTTACTTATAAAGAATCCCACTTTACTTCACGACAACCCCCAATTATTGTAAACAAAACACACTTCCAATTCTATATTGCCAATAAAAAAACCATGTGGAACCAAGAACAAAAAAATGATAACCATACTTTGAAAATTCCAAACCAGTCTCGAAAGTTCTAAAACATTCCATAAAGCAGATCAATCATCCATAACATTTTCCACTAATTCTTCCCCAAACGTCGATATTTCTAAGAAGTTAACAGTCTTAAATCTCCTTTGTTGTACCAAATTCCAAACATCTCCTGAATCGCCCTCCTTCACCTACACCGAATACTGGTCAAAAACTACATCTCCCGAAATTTATCTCTAAACCTAAACACCTCTCTCACTAAGACTTCGACAATAAGTTACTGTATCTTCACTCTCATAGTTTCTTCGATTACATATTCTTCATTACCATGAACACTGAACCTCAATTTCTTTCCAATTGCCCAAGTGTTATTTGCTTCCCTAAGAATCACCCTCATTCTGTTGTTGATATCTGAATCAGAAAGGGATAAATTTACAATCCTCTCATCTTCCTTACGGGACTCCCTTCCTCTTTCCTTATGCAGAGCTCTGTCCATATTCTTTCTCTCCTTTGACGTTAAAATGCTGTTTTGAATTTCATACATAGACCGAATTTTTTGTTTAATCCTTTCTTTTTTTTTCTGCGAAAAAGAACTCGTTGCAATTCTTCTTCAACTTTCAGAGTTGATTCCCAACTGTCTCCTCTAACTAAATCAGATTCCAGACTACTAATATTGCCTTCCACTGGACAAATAATTTCTTTTGAGTTGGATATACCAGCATTCCTGCAGCCTACGGCCATACCCAATCCAATATCACCTCTCCCAACTTTTGGATCATCTAAAGGGACCTCAACAATATCTAAGCCCATATCCCTAACATCTTTTATAGCCCTTTCCTTACCTTTGCCCGTATCATCTGCAGCTCCCAAATTAATTTGATTGGGAACATACTCTATCTTAGTCTCTTTATTTTTCAATTCCATTAATCTCTGACATTCATTTAAATTATTCCCATTTTCAAGGTTGACATCTATTAATGCACTTACCATGACGCTTTCTCTACCCTACAAGTATTAACCTTATAGATCCTTGTGGAAATGATCCTTGTTTTTCCATAATTTATAGCTCCTACTTACTAAATTGTTGAAAAATTAGTATCCATTGCACTCCTATTAAAATATCTTATTAAGGAGAAGTATATTGATGTTGCTACTGAGGGGATTTCTTTCTTTCTTTTTTTGGCATACCTATTGTCAAAACTATTCCTTGATTTAAAAATTTAAAAATTTTAAAAAAGGGGTAATCAACTTTTGAAAAACAAATGCATGGAGTCGCCACCGATCTTTTGCTTTGGTGTGATCGGATCACCTAAAAATTTGGTTATTTTAATAAAACATTTATGATTTACTAAAACAACAATTTTGGCCTACAAAAATTTTAAAAAACGGGCTCGGGAGTCGGTTACGCATGAGGAAGGATTAGCACCCTCACTACGCCCAAAATTGGTACCAAATCGATTAAATATTGTCCTTATGTGTAAAATTAAAAATGTTTTTGAAATGTGTCTTTTTTTAATAAAAGTTGAATAACCCGAGTTAATCGTCAAAATTTTCTTGTTTCGATGTCCGGAAATTTATAATTCGAAAATCACGAAAGGATGCTCAACTATTTAGTCCAACGAAAAATCGAAACCCAGCACAGTAGGGCACGATTCTTTTAATTCCCAAACATTGATCATTACTTCATTTTGGAAAATACGAGTGAAATCCCGGAGAGATATTTGATTATTTCAGTCAGACGGGAGATTGTAACCCAGCACGATAGGGCACTATTCCCCGAACTGCCCAAACATCAAACACTTCTTTCGTTTTAAAGGGTTTTTAGAAAACGTGGATGAAACTTCAAAGGGATCTTCGATTGCTTAGAATAAATGAAAAAGCGCAACCCAACACGATAGGGCACGATTCTCAAATATCCAATCATCGAACATCCTTTGTTTTGAAAGGTTTTTAATAAGCATGGGTGAAAACCTAAAGGAATATTCGATTGTTTTTAGCAAACGAGAAATCACAACCCAAAGACGATAAGGTATGATTCTCGAATCATCAAACACCAGTATTGCCTTTATTTGAGAAAAATCTTATTTCGAGGTAACAACATGTCATACCCGTAAGTTAGGGCACCACACCTCGTATCTCCAAAATAAACATTTTTTAAACTCACATTGTGATTAAAAGGAATATTCCATTATTTAGGTTAAATAAAAAGAATCGAAATCCAAGAAGTTAGGTACGATTATCTCGAATTACCTAATACGGAATATTACTTTTATGAAAGAATTGTTTTAATATATTGAGTAAGAAAAATAACGTGATTTATAAGAAAAATAACGTGATTTATAGTAAAACATAAAAGCAAATTATAATATTAATGTGAATAATAACATAATAGGTGCGACGAAGTGTCAAAAGCGATAATATGAGTAATTATAAAAGATGAAGTAATAGCAAGACTAGTAATATGTAAATATAAACAAATGCATGAGGAAAATGAAATGATCGAAGACATAAACAAATTAACGAATAAATAAAAATGAATAAAACATGGAACAACAAAATGGCAATGACAATGATGATAATAATAATAATAATAATAATAATAATAATAATAATATAACGTAGAAAATAATGATAATAATATATGAATTAAAAAATATATATATATACACATACATATACCAAAGACATATTCATAATAATAGTATTGAATATTAAAAGTATATATATAATAGAGACAAAAATATATACATAATGTAGTATTGAAAGTATTTACATGGGATAATGTATAAAAAACATATGAATAATGTGATATTAAAATATATACATAAAAATATAATATAATATATACATAATATAGTATTAAAAATATATATAATACATACACATTAGAAATAATAATAATAATGTTACAAAACAATTATTAATAATACTTCATAAATATATACATACATATATATATATATATATATATATATATATGTTAAAAATAAATACATATTAATATTAAGATGATGATAATATTAAAATAACCATTGATAACTTTACATATAAATATATACACGTATAAGTATGATAATGATAATTATAATACTAATACTAATAATAAATACAATAATAGTAGTAAAAATAAACACATTAATAATCATGAAAATAATGTGTACATGAAAAATAATAATGATATGATAAAAAAACGATACAATATAATAATAACATAAAGAAAATAAAATAATAATATTTATAATAAAAGAAAATAAAAGAGTGTATTTAAAAGCATATATATAATATTATTTGAACTAATATTAAAAATTAAAGTAGCAAAGATAATATAAAAATCAACTTAAATTAAAAAAGAGACTAAATTCGAATTAAAAACGAAGTTTTGGGGCAAATTTAAAAAAAAAAAAAAAAAAAAGGGCCTATTTAAATGCGCGTGAAACAACAGAGGGCCTAAAGTGCAATAACCCCTTTATAAAATGCACAAGACATCACTAGGATTAAATTGAAAATTACGACAAATTTTGGTGCCAAATTAAAAATAAAAATAATTTAATTGCAAAGTAATAAAAGCGGAGGGCTAAACGCGCAAATAGCCCTCCAATGAAAACACGGATCCTGAAGTTGGAGCGGGTCGGGTCATGGTCGGCCATGGGTTAAGAGCCAAACGACGTTGTTTTGGCATTAGTGACTTAAACCCAAAACGACGTCGTTTTGATGGGGCTATATAAGTCAAAATTCCTAAAAAAAAACTCATTTTTCCTATTTCATAAAAAAAAAAACTAACCCCTTTCTCTCAAACTCTCTCAAGGCCTTCTCCTTCCGACCAAACTCCTGCTCCGTCCGCCGCCATCCGCCGCCGCCGGCCACCGCGCACGGTGGCTGGAAATTTCAAAAAGGTTTTTTATTTTTATTTTTTATATTTCTTATATATATACCTTGATATATTTTAATACATGAATGAGAAGAGATGGATTCGAATAATAAAATAAAAAAGAAAAGGAAAAAACCTTAAGCCGGTTTGCACTTCTTTTTGTTTTTGATGGCTTTGTTATTATCTTTTTTTTTTGTATTGCTTGCTGTTTTTTTTTAAGAAAAATCTTCAGAGAGATTACACTTTTTTTTTTCAATCTCTTTTTTTTTGATAAAAACCCCTTCCTTTTTACAATATTCTTGTTTTTGTACCCAAAAAAAATCTGGGATTTCAGGCTTTGTAGCCGAAATACCATGGATTTGCTATCTATTTCCTTGTTTTCTTGCTTCTTTTCTGCCCCTTTTTTTTTGTTTTTTTCTTCTTTTGACTTTTACAGGTGTAAGTGAAGCAAGTGGAGGTGGCTAGGTTTTTTTTTTCTTTTTTTTTACTGAAAATTAGTTAAGGTTGTGGGCTAATTGGGCTTTTAGGGTTTTAATATTTGGGCTGTAATTGGGTATTGTATTTATTTATTTGGTTTATTGGGACCCGGGCAAAATTTAGGCCTTACACCTATTATTGTTAGTTGTTCTATTTATTCATGATGGTTCCTACTCGCTACTACTTGGTGTTAATGAAACTTTAGGTTATGAAGTATGAGCTGAGTTTGAGGGAGTATGAGCTACTTTGGATTTTTATAAAAAAAAAACAGAGGAAGTATGAGCCGAGTTTAAGTGGGAGTCGGAACTTGATGATTAGTCCACTTGCTATTGTTTTTGTTGTTTTTGTTTTGCGAATGGACACATTTTGTTACACTGGAAACTCTGGATATTTGGTTTGCCAAGTTTGTTTTTATGATGTAATGATGTTTGATGATTTAATGACATTAATTGTTGTTGGTGACAATTAGAGAGAGTTTGAAGAAATTTATTTCGTGTTCTATACATTCTTTTCTTGAAAAAGGTTGTTTTGGGGTTTTAGTCAAAAATGCTAAAGGGGAGATTGTTAGTACCGATTACAAGTATCAGCTACAACGCCAATTGCAACTTAAGGGAAAGCTAGCAGGGCATTATAGCTTACCTTAAGGGAAAAACATGTTTGGAAAATGTAACGGAAAATAAGTTTAAGGAAAAACCAGAATTTTAAATTTTTTTTCAAAAACAAAACTTGATTGTGATATCTAAAGTAGTAAACATTTAATCAAAATTGTACATTTTCAATTTATCTAGGATGAACGCTTCGAATGAGTAGTCTTGTAATGACCTGAAATTCACGGGCACCGGAAAAGTGAGTTATAGGGCCTCCGTCTTAGTGAAATAAGTTCGAAAATAATTATTAAAAATATTTATGAGCCTAGTGGTGTGTCTAATTAGGATCTAATTAAGTGAATTTAGCTTAATTTAGAGTAAGTAATAAAAAGGATTAAATTGAATAAAGGGTAAAAGTTTAATTATAAAGCAATAGAAAATAAAAGGATTAAAATGGCAATTAAGCCATTGACTAAAAATGAGGTGGCATATTGGTGAAATAAAATCAAAGATTTTTTTAGGTTTTATATATTATAATGATTATTATTATGGTTTTATATTAAATTGTTATGATTATTTAATTGATAATATATTATAAATAAATTAAATAGAAGACAATTGTATGGTAATAAAATATACATGTGTAAGAATTGTATGGGTATATTTGTAATTTAAATATTTAATTACTTATAATTTAAGTATAAAGATATTTGTTAATTAAATAATTAAATTATAAGATTTTTGGTATGAAAAACAAATTAAATAATGACATTTGTAATGATATGAATATATACATTTGTATTATAATTATGTATTTACTTAAATTTTAAGTTAAAGATATTTATTAATTAAATATTAATATTATAAGATCTTTATTTGTTAAATAAATAAAAGAAAGACAAATGGATGGTAATAATAGTGTACAAATGTACAAAGATACATGTATACAAATGTGTTAATTATATTGTTATTAAATTAATAATAATAATATATATTAGTTAAATGATAAAATAAATAAGTAAAATAAATGAAATAATAAAAGAATAAAAAGAAAGACAAAAGAAACAAAGAAGAAACAGAACAGAAGCATTTCGAAACAGGGAAAGAAAAAGAAAGAAAGAAAAGGGAAAGGAAAAACTAGGGTTTTAAGGTTTGAAGCTTTAAAAGGTAAGTTAATTAAGTCCTTTTCTCTTAATTTTGATGTTTTAGGAGCTTTGAAACAAGATTTTGATGAAATTAAGTTGATGGTTCAAGAGTTCATATGTTTCCAAGTAGGGTTCATGTTGGAAAAATTATGGAATTAGGGATTAAATTGAATGAATTCTAAGTTAGAATTGATTAAGGGATTAAATTGTAAACTAGGCTATAAGTTTTATGTTGTAGGGACTAAATTGAAGAAATTTTGAAATTAGGGAAATATGCTGGAAATTTTATAGTTAAATATAAGTTTAGACAAAATTTGAATAGAAAAAGAGAGTGAATTGAATTATAAAATTTAGATGGTTAAATGAAATGGTAGGAAAGTACATGATATTTTGATACATGAACATTAAGTTGTTAAATGAATGAAGTTTTAATCAATTTTGAATGATGCTATGATAGTTATTAAATTAAAATTTTGTTAATAATATAAATATTAGTATATGAATGTGAAATATTGGTGTTGGTTGTTTTGGTTTGAATTTGCGGGAGGTTTAGGTAAAAATAAGCGAAATCTTTGAAATTTTTATAAAAAAAATTGGAATACTCGAACAAGTCCCGTTCTACTTTTAATACGTGTTTGAACTTGAGAGTTCAAGATAGGGACTTAATTATTATATTATACTATGAAAGTTATATTAATTGTAAATTATTCGTAAGTTGTCTGATATGTCCGGTAATGCCTCATAATCTCGTTCCGGCGACGGTTTGGGGTTAGGGGGTGTTACAAGTCTTCTTTGCTATCCTCAAGCTTATGTCTGCCGAGTGTGGGCTTGCTTCAAATAAATATTTTTCCACAAAATTATTAGTGGGGTAATTTTGTAATTTCTTTAAACTTCTGGGTCAAATTGTAAATAAAAAATATCTCTAGAAATCTTTTGAAATAATTTATTTAGAGAATTTTCTCTCTACAACTTTTTCTTGAGTTCAACTGTGAAAATAATGACCCAATACTCTCTTTATATACTGAGAGTTTACTGAGTTCAACTAATATAAAACTTAATCACTCTAATTAAATTAATATAATACTTATCTTGATATAATACTTATCTTGATAAGTATTAGATTAAATTAATATTAAATCTATTAAATTAATATAATATTTATCTACAATATAAATATAAATATTAAATTTAATTTAATATTAAGATAATCACTTTAATATTAAATTAATAAAATACTATGAAGATAAGTAATAAATTAAATTTAATATTAAATTTATTAAAATAATATTATTTTTGGAATAATTAATTTGAAATCAAATTATCTGGTAGAGTCCTAGTAGAAGTGCGATTCTTCCATTACTCAACTGCCGAAAAACCACCACCATCAACCATCCGCCAGCCATCAAAATGTCGCTGTCCCAGCCGCCATGCTCGGTGGTGTCATCATAGGCGCAACATCCTCATAGAACCCCGAGCCGGTTCAGTTTGGATTAGTGACGACCCAACCTGTCCAGTCCAACCACTGGTTGGACCATCGGTTCAGTTTCACATACTAGGCTTTATTTCGACCAGTTTTGGGTCTTAATCCCGGTTTTTGGTTCTCAGTTCCAATTTTTTATCTCATGTCCGATTTTCAAATTCAATTACCCATTGAGCCAATTGTCTGACCTGAAAATTAATTTTCAAAAATATCATATTTATTTTAATTAATTTGATTAATTTAATTTTACTTGATCAAAATTAATTTTCTCAAAATCAAAATTAATTTTCTCAAAAATAATTGAGATTTTCCAAAATTAATTTTTAAGAAAATTATTTAATCAAATTCTCTAGTTGAACAATTCTCACGACCGCCCAATTTAATTCCACATCGAATAAATCGACTCAATTAAATTATTTCTAAAGTCGTAGAATTTTCTTTTAATTCAAATGTAGTTCGATTGAATTTTTGTTAAGCTAGCGGAGAAGCTAATAGGACATATATAATTAGGTTCTAGTAATTGCAATTATATCCAGAAGTATCGTTCCATTAATTTGAAATTTACTTAATCATGGAGTTAGTCCCCAAGAAGTACCATGACTGAAAACTCCTTATTGTATACTCTTTACGAAAGCAATTCATTCAACTGCTTTGTCCAATGACACCGTCATGTGTGTGTTACCCTCATAAGATATCTTTGATTCCTTTGAGTTAAATCCATCCACTCAATACAATCCTATTTTATCTCATTGTCACCATTGTGTCTTCCTAATGATTAATATGACGACTGTCAACAAAAGACTGTGATAAATTGCTCGTTCGAGAACAAGCAACCCGTGGCCACATTCCATATTTATAAATCCACATAGTGCCAATAAGAGGATATGGTTAACTCTTTAATCAAGCTATGAAAACCATTGTTTCTAGTAAAGTCATGCCATACACAAGTCATGTACCTAACATACCGAAGACTCGATCATCTTTAGAGCATAAGCCTCTACTTATATCAAAGCACATGAGTTATATACACATGGTCGATGACTAAATCAAGATTTAGGTAAATCATACCATGAATATCACAAATGAACTAATTCAAAAATGGATTCAGAATTAATTCAACTTGGGTCCAATTCAATGTATCATCCTTCCAATTAGTACATCAATGTCTCTACGCATGGAGTCAACTGCTCCGATAGCCAAGACTAACCATCTCCCTAATTGGAATTGTAAACAACATAATAATCATTCTAAGTATTTGAATCAAATACTCATTTTGATTCTTTTACAAGATTACGGACTTGTTTAGATTATCTACTTAAGTAAGTGTCTTTCTCGCAATGTAAACGTCCTTACAATGCCACTTATCATCAGTTTGAACTTAGACAATAAATGAGCTAATATTTGTTTGTCACAATTTTGCTATGTATGCAAAACATGAAAGACGGAAACATAAAAGATATAGTAGTGAAATGTAAAATTAATTTTATTTATTTATCCATTTTTCAAATACATAGAAAATAATTACATGTTTACTATAATATGGATACATTTCCTAATAATTGGGTCAAGTAAGGAAAGTTTTCAAAGAGTTCTAGTGTGATCTATTTATGTAATACCTTGAAAATTTTTACAGTAAAATATTATTCTTGATATAGTAAAATAAGGAAATAAAGTGACAAAAGGAAATTTTGAGTTATGTCAATATTGAGAAGTATATTATGATATATTAATTCAAGAAAGGACTAAATTGTAAAAGTGAGAAAAGTTTTGTTGCAAAAGAGTAAATACTCAAAATTTGAGGGGTTAAAGTGTAAATATGAAAAAGTTGAAGGACCAACAATGTAAATATTTTAAGAGTGGAATGATCTAGAAACTAAGGAAAATGAATGAATTAGGACCAAATTGAATAGGTGAAGAACTATGAGGGACTAAATTGTAATTTTACCAAATTAAATGATGACTCAAGGATGAAATTTTAAAAGATAATGAATGGCAAAATGGTCAATTGGAAGAGAGAGAAATCTAGAAAGTAATGATGATGTTGATGATATTTTATGATTATTTAATTAGATATATATTATTTTAATAAGATATTTTATTATTTTATTATTATTTAATTATTAATTATTTAGTATAAAAGGAAGGAAAGATGAAGAATTTTCATCGTCTTTCAATGCATGAAACCAACGTTAGAAGAGAAGGAAAAGAAAGAAATTTTCTTTTCTTTACAAGTTGGTCCTTCCACTAAAAATTCACCATTTTCACCTAGAAATCAAAAGAATTTCCATAGCTACTAAGAGAGAAAAATGTTAAGGAGACCATGGGGAGTTAGAATATCAAGTTGGATTCAAGAAATAGAAGCTGGAGGAGAGAGAAAATCAAGTTAAATATTAGTATCAATAGAACAAGGTAAGTACATCAAGATTTCAATATGTTTTTAAGTTTGTTATTATTGACAAAGCATGGAAATAGTGTTATAGTAGAGTTTTCTTACATAAGGTCCTATGTTCTTGATATGTTAGTTAAGAGAAAATAAGAGAAAGTGATGAGAAATGGTGTAGAAAAAGAAAATAAGGGTGTTATAACATGGTAATTAATATCTTGCACTAAAACAGTTTTGGACATCAGCAGTAGTCTAACTTTGAAAAATCATAAAAAATTGTAAAAATCTAATTGTAGGATGAATAAAATATGAAATTAAATATTATTAAGTCTAGTTTCTTATAGAAGAAATTATATAAGCAATGGAATTGTAAATCATGAGATATGATGAATTTTGTGAGACAAGGTCAGAATGATTTTGGGTTCCCCTGTTCTAACTTTGTAAAATCATAAAAAAATTGGATAAAAATAATTAGGGGCTTAAATTTATATTTTTAGAATCCTTAATGAGTCTATTTTCAAGAGATGTACGAGGAGATAATTAATTTTTAGTGAAAAAGGGTCGGAACTATCAGACAGCAGAACATGGGAGATTTCAATGAATAAACTGTATTAATTGGCCCAACCAAAAATTATGAAATTTTTATGGTAAGAAGACATATGAGTCTAGTTTCTGGGAAAATTTATGGATCTTAATTTTGAGTAATATAGCTCCAGATATAAATAATTTAGTGACTATGACACAGATGGACAACTTGAATATTCATAAAAGTAAATAATAAAGATTATAGATAATGTTACTTACAAGTGTGTTATATACATTAAGGATGTGGAATGGAGAGGAGGAGGAGGAAAATATATATGAATATTCATTTAGCATGGCTAATTTGCAAGTTTTAGGCTCAAGGACTAAATTGAATAAAAGTAAAACTTTATGGAAAATTTTATAAAAATTTTAGAAATGACCAAATAGCATGAAATGGATTATTTTATTATTTAAATTACAAAATTTAATGAAATTATTAATTTAGTTTAAGATCGGGGGAAAACATGTTTTAGGGATTAAATTGAAAAGTGTTGAAATTATGGAAAAATTTTGATATTTTATAGAATTCATGGACTGTTATCGATATGTATGATAATAATAGCTGGAAATAAGGATTAAATTGCAAGAATTTTATTTTCTTGACCCTAAGGATGAAATCGTCATTAATTAAAAGTTTAGGGGAAAATGGTAATTTTGCCTAGAGCATTAATTAAATGCATTAGAATATGAAATGAATGAAAATGATGATCAAATTTATTTATAAAGATCTGGACGACACAAATACGAGACTTAATCGTGGAAAAGAAAAAATATCGGATTAATGAAATTATAAACACAAACAATCATTGAGGTAAGTTTGTGTAACTTGAATTGTATTTTTAAATACTTGAAATATGTAGTTATGTGATGAAAATATGATTTGAATGTTCAATTCATGATAATTGATGAAATATTGATAATACATCCCAGTTGAATGGAATGGAATTCATGATTATACTTGTGAATTGTATTTTTGTCATGCATATGAAATTGATATGGATATATTTGATAATACCCGATAAAATGATAAATCCCGTTGAATAAAGGAAAATCGATGGATGTAAGTTTCCCAAATTGGTTGTAGTTTTGCATATGTTGCAGACACACTATAGCTCGAAAGAGCGTCCCGATATTAGCCCTCTCGAGCTTCCTGTTATATGGTTCTTGCGAGCTTTCCATTATAGCTCTTCGGGGCATCCCGATAGATTGTGATCCACATGTGTTGTGGACACACTGTAGCTCTTAAGAGCGTCCCGATATATGGCTCTTCGTGAGCTTCCCGATAGGCTCTTTGTGAGCTTCCCGATAGTGCCCGCTTGAACTTCCCGATATATGGCTATCCGGAGCTTCCCGATAGGCTCTTTGTGAGCTTCCCGATATGGTTCTTTGTGAACTACCTGATTTCGGCTCTATTGAGCTTCCCGTTATAGCCCGGATTAGCTTCCCGATATTACTCTTTATGAGCTTCCTGTTAAATAGCTTGAGACGGTAAAAATGATCTAGCCCGGACGGGTGATCCTATCTTAATATAACCCTCCCGAAGAATGTGGAAAATGGATTTAGCCCGGACGGGTAAATCCGAATTAGGGTCTAAATTTAGCCTGGACTGGTAATTCAGATCCAAGCTCATTAGAGTAATTGTCGTTCTGAGGATTTAGCTCGGGTAGTAATCCCGACAATACTCTATGAGTTTATGTTCTGAGGATTTAGCTTTGGTGGTAATCTCTTTGTAAGGATAAGGTTCATGGAGTGTGCTCTCTGGAAAAAGGGTATAACCATATGTGTACGAATTGACGGACCCGAAATTGTACACTAAAAGTGTACCTCTGAAAATCCATCAAAATTCCTAGAAATTCAACGGGATAAATATGAGAAATGGAAGAACATGAAAATTATGGAATTAATGAGCTCATCAATCATTTATCTTTGTATTGAATTTATATTATGATTTGTACATGTTATATGGACACATGGTGTGGAAAGTATATGGTACATGAAATGTTGATATAATGAAATGAATGATATATGTTATTAAAGAAACGGTAAGAGAATGATATGTATCATGACATGTACATATGAGATTATCTTTTATATGTTAATATAAGGAAAATATGTAAGTTAAGACGAGTATTAAATTCAAATATGACATATTGAGAAAATAAGAATTTATATGAAATATGTGTAAGTACACTAACAAGTGTTGTTGTTGATGCTTAGACAAGTGCCAAGCCATTGATTGAATGGTAATATATTTATTGATGCATTGAATCGGTAAGTATTTAAGTGAAATTTTTTTAAGTGATCTGTAAATGGTAGTAATGCTCTGAAACCCTGTTCTGGCAGCAAATACGGGTTAGGGGTGTTACAATTTACCTTATTTATAGATATTGACACGCCCGTGTCATCAGGCCGCGTAACTCTCTAACTATGACGTCATCATCAAAGTAAGGCCACACGGGCAGAGGCACGACCGTGTGTCTCAGCTGTGTTGTAACACCCCTATAACCCGTATCCGTCACCGGAGTGGGTTATAAAGAGTTACCAATCCGAAACTCAACATTAGTACATACACATTTACATAATTTCATTAGCAATTATATTTATAGCCAAACACAATCAAAGATAGAAATTCAAACTTATATCGACATTCAAAAGTTGTCATATTCACATGGCTTATATACAAGGACATCTCAAAATATCATTCACTTAAGTCTATTCTATACATGCCATACTAGCTCAAAATATAGTAGTACCAAAATGATAGATAGTGTGACGAATTGCTGACGATCCCCTCCCCGAGCAGGTGACTGTAATCAACAATCTATAAAATAGGGAAACATAACAAACGGAGTAAGCTTTCATAAGCTTAGTAAGTTTTAAGTAATGCAACAAATAAACTCAATTATAGATAAATTATTCAATTTCTCAAAAGATCATTTTCTAGATATATTACCATTTGGCCGAATATACACAAGCACATGATGCACAATTACATTCTCATTTCACTTAATCTGAATTCATATAGCATAAATCAATAAATCGAATATTTTCACATACTTTCACAACTTGACCGAATGTATCATGATCATCGATATAGGTATAACATTTATTCACATATGTATCACATTATACACTTATGATTTAATTCAAATCATACTCACATATAAATACAAAATACGTACCTGGCCAACTTAACGCGTTGAATGTATTCATTTTGTCGTTTTAACACGAGGTATCTTAGTTTTAGACTTTTATCAAATCACCGGCATTTAGCCTGCTAGGTTTAAAAAAAACCTGAATTCATTCACTGGCATTTCACCTGCTAGGCTCGAAGCCCGAATAGTATCTCACCGGCATTATAACCTGCTAGACTCAAAGGCCCGAGTGGTATTTCACCGGCATTATAGCCTGCTAGGCTCAAAGGCCCAAATAGTATCTCACCGGCATTATAGCCTGCTAGGCTCAAAGGCCCGAATAGTACTGTGCGATATTCAAATCAATAAGTTTCATATAACATAATCACACCAAATTGGATACAAGCATCATTCGAACATACATCATTTAATCATAAAAGTATATCACATTTTACTTCCATTACAATTGCCATTCAGCCATATACATATATGACAAGTAATACTTAATTCTTATAATATGTCATGTCATTATCAAAATATATATATATTTAACTACTTAAAACTTACCTCGAATATATTCGAATAGTCTCGGATCGGCTATTCAACTACTTTCTCTTTTCCCCTGTCCAACCTTAGTTCTCTATGCTCTTGAACTAATTCAAACAAAATTTAACTTATTAAAGTCCCATCATGCTAGCTTATGGCCGAATATGACAAGAAACTTAATAGGCCATATAGTTACTTTTAGCTCAAATATAAAATGGTCATACACATTTTTAATCACATTAAGCAATTTACCTTAACATATAACCCACATAACTAAAGTACATATAACCCTAATGACTCTTAAATATGTATATCATCAAAGTTCCTACGATTTAACCCTTAAATTTTATAGCTGAATATTCATTGTATAATAACTCTCATGCACAAGCACAAAACTCATATGGCTATAATATAATTTGATAAACAATCACACATACAACCTAATATACATATATGACATGTTTGAACATGCTATTATAAATTAAATACATATTGCGTTCTTAACATAGATTTCAAGGCTACAATCAACAATTACATTTATTCCTAAATAATAGACTAAAACCATCATGGAACATTTTACTAACTCATTACCTTGCATATCCGAATTTCATTAATTAATATACATACAACTCCAAATATTATATCATGGAACAAGTGCCGAATTACAAATTATAATAAAATCAAAACATAACTCTTACCATGATAAAAACATATTAGAACATTTATTTATTTATTTATTCAATTCGGATACAACAAAATAACCTTAGATATCAAATCTCTTACAATACATTGACAAAATTCAACAACCAAACACACTTATATTTTTATCCATGCATATTATAACCGAACCAGCCACACAAACTCAACCTAAAAACATTAACCTTTCCCAAAACATATATTACCTATCTCAAACTTAATTTATAACCATATAAATCATTTAAAACATCCAACACCAAACTTTTCTTTAACTAGACACATTTTTGGCAATGACAATGGCAATTTAACAACCTTAAATCAAATTTATAATTTTTTTGTATATCACAATCAAAGCATCCACTCCATTCCATCATTTTAAAACACAAACAATAGTCAAATATCACCTAAGTTCACATTCGACAATTCACCAATACACAAGTCGATTTTTCATAACATCCAAACTACCTATATGAACATTAAACTATCTCAAACATCACCCATTTGCAATTATTCATTAAAACATAAAGACAACAATCATCCCCTTCAAAAATCTTCCATAGCCGAATACTCAACTCACTACACAAGTCAAAATTTTGACGTGGGCTAAGTAAGGGACTTAGTAACTAGCTTAATATATGCTATAATTTCAAAAACTAACATGAATTTCATACCTTAATCCAAGCTCAAAGTGACCGAATGCTATCTCCCCTTTTCTTCTTTAAAGTTCGGCTAAGCTAAGGAAGAAGATGAAATATACATTTTGTTTTTCTTTTGTTTTTCTATTATCGTTTCTTATTTTAATTAATTTTTATTTCATAAATTAAGACATTACCATTATTATATTAATATGTAATACATATTTTGCTTATCATCATTATCATGGCCGGCCACTTCAACTAAAGTGGGAAATTTGACATGCAAATCCACTTATTTACACCATAAATTATTTGGCCATTACAAAAATAACCTATCATATTTTCAAAAATTTTCACATAAGTCCTATTTAATAATTTCACTCACAAATGACAATATTAAAGCATGAAATTTTCACACATGCACTTTCACATATAATAAGCACAGAATATAACATCTAATTATTTTTATGACTCGGTTTTGTGGTCCCGAAATCACTTTCCGACTGGGGTCAAATTAGGGCTGTCACACGTGTAGAGGACACGGTCTAGCCATACCGGCGTGTGGTGCGGCCGTGTGACCTTACTTTGATGATGACATCATAGTCAGAGAGTTACGCGGCCAGATGACACGGGCATGTCAAAAGCACATGGGCGTGTCCCCTGGCTCACACGGGCGTGTGACTCTGTATTAGGGAAATTTTCCCAAACCTTTTTAAAGTTTTCGATTTAGTCCCGAACCTTTTTTGGTGTATGTTTTAGGCCTCGTAGGCCCATATAAGGGACAATATGCATGTGTATGAATGAATTTAAATTGAATGAAATTTTATGACTCAGTTTAATACGTTTGCAAGCGTATGTGTTCTGGTAATGCCTCGTACCCTATTCCAGCGTCGAATACGGGTAATGTGTGTTACAGATATATTGATTTTGAATAAGTTAAAGTCAAGAAGATCTATTCTATTATATTCCATAATAAGTTATTTAATTGGGGTGAAATCTCAAAGATCTATTCAAATCACACTTACTCTTCTACAAAGTACTACAATGCCTACTTAAAGACTCATGTTCTCAACTTTTGAGAGGAAATTGAGAGAGCATTTATTCTGTTTACATTAGGAACGTATTTGAGTACAAATTGTTTGTAACTTGTTTTTTTGATCAATTTACATCTAAACTTTTAAGGGAAAAAATCTTAGAGAGAGAACGATCTAAATTGTGAATGGGAGAGAAGTTGCATCTCAATATAACTATTTATGATATGTGTATATTTTATCATTATTAAGGTTTTAAACGAGTAGCTTAATAGTAGCCACAACATCTTAAGTTTATCATTTAGATAAAGGGTAAATTGTTAAAATAGTCACTTTTGTTTGCCTCAGGTTACATTTTAGTCACTTATGTTTGAAATATTATGTTTTAGTCACTTATGTTTAAAATATTATGTTTTAGTCACTTACTTTATTGTGTTGTAACATTTTAGTCACTAAGCCGTTAATTGTCATTAATGGTGTAACGGTAAGCTTACGTGACTCGTTAAATCATTATTTCAAACGAAAATTTTATGTTAAATTTTACAATTGGTCCCTATATTTTTTCATTTTGAGTAATTTTTTTTCTTTTATGTTCTTTTAACTTTTTTTTTTATTTTCCATCCTTTTTTGCTTCTTTCTTTATTTTCCTCCCTCCTTCATTTCTTTTAACATAATTTTTTATATTTTCTATTTGTTAAAACTAGTCCATAAGCTCGCCTCACTCGAAAAAATTAAATTATTTTAAAAAAATATATAGGAACTAATTTTAAAAATCAATATATGAAATAAAACAAGAGACCCACCATTTGGTATACAAAGTTTCAGAACATTATGACATCATTTGGTTTTACTAAAGGTATTGTTAATTGTGTATCTACTATCAGGTTAGTAGAGTAACTTCATCCTTTATTTTCTATATTGATGATATTCTCCTTATTAGTATTAAATAGTTTCACTAAATTAAATACAATTTTCCTTCTCTAAAACTTTGTGTTATATGAATATTTAATTTAATGAGAATTGGACTAAAGTTTGAATTTAAATATCACCAAATGTAATTAATAAATTGTTTGTAAACTTAAATCACTACTCATCTATCAATAAAAACAAGTCTCATTGTCTTGACTTCCGGAGCTTGTTGATGTTGGTTCATACATTGCTTCTTTGATGGGGTTGGGCATTATTTCCCTCGGACAAATTTTATCTTTTTCAATTTGAATCAAATTGGTCAAAGAATTCGTTTTTAATGTCGTTTGTGGGTCTGGTCTCTGGACATTTGTATGCTAACTTTGTTTTTTAAAATCCAAGTCTCTAATGAATAAATGAAAAAAGGTTTTCACTGTATATATGGAGGCTATTTTAAAAAATATGTAATTAATTCGTCAATAATGACCTTTTATATTAGCAGTTCAATCTTCAAACCTTAATAAGTATTGCCTTTTTCTTTTTTGCTTTTGTGTAAAGCATGCAAGCGTACACACGTCCACGTTACAACAATAATGATGACCAAGTCGGTCTAAATCAAACGTTTTGATTATTGTTTTTACACATTTTAGCTAATTTACAACTTGTTATATTTATACTTTAGTTGAATTAGTGTAATTTATTTTTTTATAATAATAAATATTATTTTGAGGGTATTTTTTTTTTTTTGATAAATTTTAAAAATATTCATGATGAGAATAATGAGATTTGTGCAGATTTATGAATAGGGGATGTTGTGCAAATATCTACAGGACCTAAATTATCAACGAGCTCCTCAATCACATTAAAATTTTGTCCTAGGGTTGCTTCGCCAACTGGAACACTTGGAGGAGCTCTCGTGTCAAGCACTTCCTTTCCTCTCATTAGGCTGTTTCTAGCACTCATAGCTATAACTCTAACTCGATTATTTCTTAATAATTGTTGTACCTCACAAGTTACATTAATTTGTTGACAGGTGATATCTTGACCCTTAACTACTAAAGCGTTGTAAAAATTGGGCATCTTGTTCTGGAGAAAGACTACATCCAATATTGGACCGATGATTTGAGAAATACACCCATATCTTCTTTTTCAAGTATGAAAACTCTAGGAACAAAAGTAATAAGATTTATTTTCATAATATGAAGTGAAACATCTCATTTTTTTCCCGAAAATAATCAAATACAAAATAAAGTAAAATATATTTTTTACATTTTAATAGCATATGTAAATAAATTTTCAATGAAAACAAATTATTGTGATAAATTATACTAAATATTATATGAATTGAAATAAAACACAAAAAAAATTAAAACACTAAACAAAAATAACTTCAACATAATGTATCAAAATTTATAAAATTCACACTGTAGTAGCCAATTTTAGCCTAAACCAATAAAACAAAATAAATCCCCAAAAAAATAATAATAATAAGAGTCCATATAAAAAGTCCATTACAGATTAAAACCAAAACAAATTAAAACCCATACAAACCAAACCAGCCCAAATTTTAAAACCAAATACAAACCCAAACTACTCAGGCCCATTTCTAACCCTAACCCAACAACACTTTTAGAAAACAAAGAACCCTAGCACTGCAGCCGCCGCTCAGCCCTAACGCGCGCCACCACCATCGCCTCATGAATCAAGCCTTTTTACGTTTATTCAATAAATCATTTTATTTTAACCTAAACAAATAATGTATGTCGTTTAAATATTGCATTCGCTATTATTCAAAAACAAAATTTTAAAACAAAGCAATGTTTCGCGTTTTGGAACATCGAGGAATTGTGCCCTAACTTACGGGGTTTCGGTTCTCTCGTTGATTCTAAATAGCCAAATATCCTTTTTGAGTTTTAAAATACATGGATTTCCAATTAAAATTAAAGACAAACTTGCGCTCGGGAGTTTATGGTATTGTGTCCTAACTTACGGGATGTGATACTCCAATATTTCGAGACGAGAAAATCTTTAACAATCGTTTTGAGCTAATTCAAGCATTTTAAAATCAATGTTAATAAAAAAGGATCGTATTTCAAATCCATTTCTCGATTTTCAACTTTCAACTTTAGGAAGATAACTAATCAATTTGGTACCAATTTTGGGCGTGACGAGGGTGCTCATCCTTCCTCACACGTAACCGACTCCTGAACCCATTCTCTCGAGTTTCGTAGACCAAAAACACCGTTTTAATAAACTAAAACGTTTTATTAAAATAAAGGTAATCCGATCACACCTAATAAAGATCGGTGGCGACTCTCGTTTTAATTTTCATTTTCAAACAATGGTTTCGACACACACATTTATCTATTTATAATGATAAAATTATAGTAATATAATATCTAAAAAAAACATGAATTGTTTTTTTCTCCTTTCTATTCTTATTCTTTTCTCTTCTCCTTTCTCCTATATACAACACTCAAAGTTAAAATATTAAATGAATTAATAAGTAGTTGGGTACAATAGTAAGACACATTGCACTCCCAAATAGAGAGTATAAGTTGAAGTCTTAGAGATAATATAGTTGAGAAAGACAACCACGAACCTCGAACATAGACTATAAAACAGACATGCATAATATAAAAAAAAAGTTAAATGAAAAAATAAGACACGTGAAGGATTCATGGGTGTGCACATCTACAATGCCACCCATGTATCCTCTTTTTATATATGTTTATAGATATAGAAATTTATTATTTGTTCAAAAATAATATATACTTAAAATTAATTAAAACTTAGAAATTACATATTGACTTAATCTAAGACCAACTTAACATGTCTACTTAACAAATATAATTGAATCACGTTATTTTTTCCTTAAATTCATATTTGATTCAATCTAATTTCTAAAATTGAAATGTTATTGCAACACTTTAAATCTGGTCAAAACGTTATGGCTAAATTTAGAAGACTACATTGACTATCGAAATTGCTGAAGTAAATTTTTGAAATTTTAAACACATTCTAAAACCATTTACTTATTTGTTCAAAACTAGTGAAATCGAACATTTATCCTTATTTCGTAGACATATAATAATTTTAGAAATTGATTGATTTGGTAAATAACTTGTAACGATTAATCATTTTTGAAAACTAATTAGGATTTTGTTAAAAACTCGTTTTTCAGAATTGCAACGAAAAACGTATTAATTTTAGAAATCAAGTGTCTTTAGAATTTCCTTTGTGAATAACATTCATTTCAAAACTAAGTCATATTTAATTCAAAACTTATTTTCATTGTCGTAGCGGAAAAAGAGTGATTATGTTAGAATTTAAAAAACCAAACTTCATGCATAATCTTTCAAAATACCTGTTTGATTAGTTTTAAAAGCTCTAGTGTTATGCAATCAAGTCATGCACATCAAAATAATAATCCCCAAAGTAATGTCCCATGCCACAATCGATAAACAAACTTATTACAATCTCAAAAATAATATGATAATAAACTTAAATAAATACTTTATTTATAAAAGTTCGAGACAAGCCCTCTGAATATCGTGTCTAATCCTAATTTGAGGATTATTTAAAAGGAGAAAAATTAGAGGGGTGAGCTTTAAGAAGCTCAATGTGAGTCTAGAAGTAACAATTCAATCATAAAGATATTTTTAGAAAAACAATAAGCTATCCATACAAAGCCAACAACGGTACATAGCAAATCATTAATCAATACCATCAAAACAAAGCTCCTAGTAAACATGACAATTTTCAACCAGTGTATAAGCATGAGTATGATCTAATGATGCAATGCAAAGTGTCAATAGAACAACAAAGCCTACCCCCATTCGCTACACATCATCTTTATCCACCCAACACACCAATTAGGGTAATTAAAAACCCTTCAAACCAAACACACCAAAATCGTGGTCTTTAGCCACCAAAAATTATGCAGACAAACTCCCAAATTTATTGTGAAAATACTACCAGAAACAGATAATACAATTTAATTACCAATCAAAATTTGCAGGTAAACCACCACAATCGCAGATCGTAGTCTGCCAGAACTTCCTCCAAATCATATATAACCCATCCCCAATGCACATGCAAATGACATAACATAAGTGAGCATACTCGAATCAGACGTGCCCATATATAGATAAAATAGATTAGAACATACTAGTTGCACATATAGTTTAACAGGTAAAAAAATGCTATTGGCATATTCGGATAAAACAGATCAGAACATGCTAATTGCACATATACTTTAACAGATTAAAAACATGCTACTGGCATATTCCGCCATCACAAAAACAGACAAGTATCATATTCAACAACACAATAAGGAAACATACGCATTCAGCTAGCTCAAATTAGGGAACCAAAACACACTCACAATCAATCGGCTTACACCAAATTTTACAGTTAGGGGAAATACTTACATTCGGCCACCGCCAGAAGAAAACACAATTCACAATTGAACGATTTCAATTAGAGCACAATATCATTTGATTATTATCATACACTCACAGATCACGTAGGGTTAGGACTCACACTTGATCTATGTAGAGGATGGGCTAGTGGTGGCAAATAAGGGCTGTTGAATGTTGAGAGAATCAGTCGCAGGTCACCAAAGGGCTGATGTTGCTGTTGGTTGGTGGCGCACAGGGTGCGATAGGATATGGTGGCTGCTGATTGCGTGCGACAGGATGCGATGGTTGCTGATTGCGTGTGACAGGATACGATGGCTAGCGATTGTGTGCGACAGGATGTGATGGCTGCCAATTACTATAACCAACACTAATCCAGAAAAGAATAACTACAACGAAACTTGGAGTATGGACGACAATACGGTAGATAAAAAGGGTGGCAAGAGGTGAAAAATAAGAAAGAAATAGAGCTTGCTAACCAAGAAATTACGAATAAAATCGAAAAAGGGAGAAGAAGATTAACAAAAAAAGAAAGAACGATAGAAAACAAAAGTGGGAAAAAAACAGAAAAGTGGAGGAAATGGGAAGAGGGGGGACGACACTAGGAGATAAACTCTACATTTTTTTTAAATTAGACTAATTAAACCCCACTAAATCCTAATTAGTTGCTATCCTAATCAGGTTGCTCAGAGTTTGAGTATGACCAGTTTTTTGACAGCATGAGCAGCAAAGAGAAGCAAAAATTATTCCCACTTTGAACACAACATGATTCAAATTTGGGACTAAAAAGATAGGAGAATTCGATTAAACTGGCAGAATCACTCTTATCAATAAACATACAGTAGTTAAAGATAAGCTAGATGTGCCAAACAAGATATTGGGACAAAAAATAATAAAAATTTTCAAGAGAAAGGCATCAAACACAAAACCTCAAGTGCACAACTAGACACTTAACTGCTGAACTAGACCAATTTACATGTCACAAATAACACCTAATAAAATAACAAATTCGAGGCATTACAGAATGAATTCAAACTTGGGTTTCGAGGACCATTTCACTGACGCTTAACCAACAGACCAATAACTCTTTTATTTTCTAGAAACAAACAAATAATCTAAAAAATCAGGGCGCGATCACTCTCTCTCAATTCACAAACCCAATTCCACTAACTCCCGATTTTTAATATGTTACAGTTATTCATTAAATAGTAAAAATAAAACACTTTATGGATCACTCCATCATATGATTTATATAAATTTCAAATTAATTGATGTGAAGTTCAAAATTGATTTTTATAAATCAAATCAAGTAAATGCTTAGATAAAGTTAATTAAAATATATTCTTCCATTTACTCAAAAGAAAAATAACTTTAAAAATTGATTTACATATAAATCTAAATAAATTGTGATAATTAATAATTGATTTTCTTTTAAAACTTGTAAATTACAATAGGATGTCATCAATTCACATGTAAAATCAGTAAAAGATTTGTGTTTGAATTGGGGAGCAAATGAGAGTTTAATTCCTCACCCTTCTCAAAACCTTATTTAGCTTTTGCCTTTTATGGAAGTTGATCCCATGTTTGTGGGAATCAATCCTCTATATGAAAATGCCTTGACTAAAAATGTGTTTAAAATATTTTAAAATAATTTTAACTCAATTTATAATTAAAATAATTTTAAGCAAAAACTAACTCAAAAATATTATGGGATATTTGGTAAAAAAAAAGTTTCGGATCTTTTTAGTTGATTTGGGTATAAATAGAGGATTGGGTAGTCAAATCCTCTAATTGTAGTATTTGGTAAATGAAGATTTACAAGAACTTGTAGAGCTAAAACTTTCAAAACAAAAATTGCTCTGATAAACAACTTTTTTCACAGTTGATTGGGAATGTGATATGTGCAATGATATATTTGACCATGCTTGCTAAAAAATTACTCACTAATTAATTTCCATAATGGCTGTTTATTTAAAAAAAAATACTTATAAATGAGGAACTTAAGAAATTTATTTATTTAAATTTTCAAAATATTCATTAATTAATTTCTATAATGGATGTTTTAATTCCTTGATAATAGTGCTTTATTTCAATAATTTCATCCACTAAAGTATTATAAACAATAAAATATCATGCTATTATTTGTCATTTTACACATATCAGCTTTCAACTATCAATTAAGTTTTACCAAATACTTTTAAATAAACAGTTAATAGAATTAGTTAGTCAAATCAACCACTACAATCAGTTATTAGCCAATTGTCAAACAGGTTCATATATAAATCAAATAATTTTAAGGAAGTGTTTTTGAATGATTTTGGATTAGAAAATATTTTATGTTTAAATATTATTTGCTCAAAATTATTTAGAAATAAATATAACTAATTATTATATTGAGATATCAGAACTAACACTCTTTCAAACCCAAAATCAATATTTAACCCATCCTCCATCCTCCTCCCAAAAGGAAGTTAACAATTTCCAAACAGCAGCATCATTTTGTAAAATATAAAAAGGTTAAGGTTAATAATCACAAATGAGATTGCTCTTTGATTTCAACCCAAGCTGGAAAGTAAAAAAATTTCAATGAAATTACCTTTTTATCCCTTTGTTAAATATTTTATTTTACAATATCATACTTAAAATTTACATCTTATATTTTAAAAAATACTTTTTAATCGTAATAATAAAACTATCGAACATTTCAAAAATACTTTTAAAATTTTTATTTCACAATCTTTCCCAAAAGGCACTTTTAGCGAAAGCACAAATTAAGTTAAAATGGATAACTTTCGTATGCAAAGTACACTTTCGAAGAGGGTGTGTGCTCAATTCCTGACCCACTAATTAATCTATAGGCCGAATGTTATCTAATCTCATCCCAAAATTAACAATTATTTAGGCCACTTATTATATGTATTTATAACCTAGCTCAGCCCTTTATTATAAGATAATCTCGGTCCAAAATTATGGGACTAGTTTTGAATGAAACCCATGGTTTTTTAGTCCAACAATCCATTGGATGGACTTGGATTCGATGACAAAAGAAAGGGTCCAATCCGAAAAGACAAATTCAATCAAGTTTGAGAAATCAGAAGAAAATTTTCGCTTGTTTAGCATTATTGTCACAACTTTTAAAGATTAAATGTTGCTTTTTCACTATAAAAATAATGCTAAACAAGTGTATTTTTTTTATTTTGGATTAAAATCATGATTTTACAAAAAAAAGTTTGTATTCTTTTCTTAATTTTGCTTTTATTATTATTTGAATTAAATTTGACTGTCATTCTTTTAAAATAAAATTAAATTTAACCATAATTTCTAAAAAGAGTAGAATTATTTTTTAATGAAATATTGATTAAAACATTAAATTTTTAAACATAACAACCTGTAATAGCCTTATTTTGCTGGCCCATTCGAAACCAAAAATAACCAAATGCAAGCCCAAACAATGAAAAAATAATAAAAACAAAAAATGTCCAAATATTCCAGTCCATTCACAATCCAGAACCTTACTAAACCTAACCCAAAAAATTAAGACCTAGCAAGCCCATTTTACAAATGGCCCAAACACAACCCAAAACCCTTAACCCAATTTCTATCGGCCCAATAGGCCCAAAACATTAAACCAACTCAGAAATCCTAGGGTTTCTGAGCTAGCCCTAGCGCCGCATCCTCCTTCTGTCGCCCACGTGCTCCGTCAGCAAGACCAACGCCAGAGGTTCGGCTTCATTTTGTCTCGTTGCACCGAAATGGACATCTATGGCCCCCGTTGACCTTTGTGCACCTGCAAAAGAGAGCCAAAAAGGGCAAGCAAAGCAGGACAATAGAGCAAAGGCAAAATAGAGCAAAAAATGAAGCAAAGAAGCAGAACATACAATAGCATAGACGAAATCATTTGTATTTTCGGCTATAAAGCCTAAACAGAAACCAAATTGATTTTTTTACGAACACACAAAGCAATCAAAAAAAAAAACAAAAAGGTTGAGTCTTGTTCTTTCTTTTTTAATTTCAGTTTCTTTATTTTAATTTCTGTTCTCAAATCAGTTTTTTAACACAAATATATAGAAAAAAATAGAAAAGAGGATTTACCTGGGAACCCGGAGCCGGTCGTCGGAGCCCCTGCTTCGTCGTCGAGACCGATTCCCGAAAGGGAAAAGGAGGTCTCTTCTCTCAGGTCCTCGGGCCAAGTAAAGCACCACCTTCGGGTGCCCTAAGTCGAGGTCAGAAAACCCCTTCGCACGGCCTCAACCACCGCCCTCGGTGGTATTGTGCGAGACTGTGACGATCGGTTTCTTTTGAAACCCTAGCAGAGCACAAATCGGGGGGGAGGGGGGCTGTTCTTTTTAGAAAATGAAGCAAAAATAAAAAAAAATGTTAAAACTTGGTTTAAATGGTGCAGCAAAACGGTGCCGTTTTGCCTTAAGGTTACCAGCGCCTAAACGGCGCCGTTTGGGTGTCAGATCCGCGCGACCCAACCAGCTGGAGACTAGGATCAGCGTGTTTTCACGCCTTATGGGTTATTTACGGATTCGATCCCTCCGCTTTTGTGGTCTGTCGCAATTCAGCCTTATTTCCTTTTCTTTTCTTTTGATTTTTACCCTGTAAATTTTGAAATGTTCAGATTCGGTCCTTATTGAAATTATGTGTTTTGGGGGACGAGGATATTGCCCTATTTGGTCCCCCATCTCATTCGCATGTTATAATTTAGGCCCGATATTTGTATTTTATTCCGTTTTTTTATTGTTTTGTTTTGATTTTGATTAAGTCCTAATTTGTTTAATTTCATTACTTATTTATCATTTTATATACTTGAATTCAATAATAATATTATTTATTTATTTAATTATTTGCTAATTCCTCGTTTTACTTTTAAAATTTTATATTCATGTTTATTTTATTTTTCTAACATTATTGTTGTTTCTCTAATTCTATTTATTTATTTATGCTTCTATTATATTTCCATTCATTATACTCCCATTTATATTTATGTATTAATATATTACTTTTGTTTTTCATATATACATCTTTTATTATTATCATTTTATTCATTTGTATCCTTTTACATAGTTTTAAACTTCTGATTTTTCATTTCTATTATTAATGTCATTTTATCTATTCTTTTAAATAAATTTTGTTTATTTTCATCGTTTCCTAATGTTGTCATTGTACTATTTAATTATTTATTTTATATCTTTACATATACTTTTTATTTTAAATTATTTTATATATAATATATTTTAAAATTTCTCAAGTGTTATTCAATTATACTAATTTAAGTATTAATCTTTTTTAAATTCTTTTATTGTTGTTCGTTTTGATTTTTCTATATATATATTACTTATTTTAAAACATTTTTATATATTTTTTATTTTAAAACTTCTATATATATATGCATATATATATATATATATTATTTTGGATTGTATCTATATATATATTTTCACTTAAATTATCTTATATATTATTCACTTTATATTTTATATGATATCCATTTTAAAATATTTTTTAATACATGTCGCCTTGAACTATTATATACATTAATTATTTCACATTGCTTTTTATTTTGAATCTTTTTATATATTATTTTTGAATCGTTTATTATTGTATATAATGTTTATTCTTAAACTTCTTTTGTATATGAATTATCTATTTTTAAAGCTTTTATATGTAGTTTATCTTAAACTCTTTATGCATTGTTTATTTTATTTATATTAAACTTTTCATCCTATACATATTATCTATTTTAAATTTTTTTCTTTTTTTTCTTCACATATGATTTATTTTAAATCTTCGTGTATATTATCTATTTTAAAGTTTTATATGTATTACTTGATTTAAATTATTTTATATGTTATTTACTTTGAAATTTCTTTTATATTATTATTTTAAATTCTTTTTACATATTATTATTTTGAGCCTCCTAATATTTATTTTAAATTCCTTTATATATGTTATTTTGAACTTGTCTTATTCTTATTTAAATTTGTCTTATACAACTTATTTATTTGTTTTAAATTGTTTTACTATTGTTCATTTTAGGTTTTTATATAGTATTATTATATATATATGTTACCTATTTTAATGCTTTATATATAGATATATATCCTCTCTTTTAAATTGTTTTGCATATTATTAATTTAAAATCTCCTTTTTCACATTATTTTAACCTCATTATCATTTTAAAATCGTTGTACATCTTATTCATTTTATTTGTTTGACACCTTTTAAATTATTATCAAATTCATTTGTCTTTAATTGTTAATATTAATACCTAAACGATGTACCTTGTGTGATTATTGCCATTGCATGTATTATGATTTGTTATTTGTACTTTCATATTATTGTCATTTATTTGTGTAATATTTTTATTCACCTATCATCGCTCCATGACGCACTATATTTTTATGTCATATCATCACCCCCATGAATCAAGCCTCGTTGCATTTATCCAACTTGAATTGTTTTTCTAATCTAAATAAATATCTACGCCGTTTAAATATTGGATTCGTTATTATTCAAAAGCAAAATTTCAAAATAAGGTAATGTTTCGCGTTTTGGAATATCGAGGAGTTGTGCCTTAACTTACGGGGTTTCGATTCTCTCATTGATCGTAAATAGCTAAATATCCTTTAAGTTTTAAAATGTATGGAATTCCGATTTAAATTAAAGACGACCTTGCGCTCGGGAATTCATGGTATTGTGTCCTAACTCACGGGATGTGATACTCCGATATCTTGAGATAAGGAAACCTTCAACAATCATTTTGAGCTAATTCAAGAATTTTAAAATCGAGGTTAATAAAAAGGATCGTATTTCAAATTTATTCCCGATTTTTAATTTTCCACATTAAGGCACTAACTAATCAATTCGGTACCAATTTTTGGGTGTGTCGAGGGTGCTAATCCTTCCTTGCACGTAACTGGCTCCCGAACTTGTTCTCTTGAATTTCGTAGACCAAAATGCCGTTTTAGTAAACCAAAACGTTTTATTAAAACAAAGGTGATCCGATCACACCTAATAAAGATCGGTGGCGACTCTTGTTTTGATTTTCATTTTCAAAAATAGGCCGATTCCCGTTTTTTTTAAAAATGGTTTCGACACAACCCACGTGTACTTTATAGGGTTTTTTTAACAAGTAGTGTCATGTCAATATAAAGTACACATAGATTGACACAAAGGTTGCCAAGTGACATAGTTAAAAAAATTGATATTTTAGTTAACATTTTCGTTAAAAAAGACAGATTTAACTATTTTTAAAAGGTTAATGATCAAACTTAGCTTAAAAAAAAAAGGATAAGAGTCAAATTGACAATCGAAAGCTAAATTTATTATTATATGCTTAAAAGAAAGAAAATGTTGTTTTTAACTTTTGGAATTATTGCTAATAAAACTCAGGTTCAATGGGATAGCAAAATTTTTGAAGTCTTAAATTCGATTCTCATTTTATATAAAATATATAATTTTTTAATTAATTATTTAATTTTATTATTGAATTGTTTATTCAATTAAGTAATTGAATTAGTTGAATGCATAAAAACTTTTTGAAATGATTTGCATTGCTTAATTTTTATTATTTAAAACATTTTGACATTTCAATTCCTTACGCTAATAGTTGCCCATCATTATATCTACCACCACCTCATTAACAATTAATGCAAGGAGACTTGACTAAAATGATCCATAGCAATCACAAAATGGCTTTTTCATTCCTTTTTGTACTAGTAATTTCGAATGACCAAGTTTTCATACTTGTCATTTTACCAAATATGCCATAAATCCTTATGTGAGGAAGTACCTATGAGATATTTTAACCAAAGAAAAATGTTGATCTCATTGGCCAAATTGACAGCACTATTGTTATATGCACTACACAAAAGATTATTCTTGGCGCAACTAAACATTAGTGGCACGCGCATTTAATCTCCACCTAGTTAGTGGATCCCTTAGAATTTTTCTAGTGCCGGTGTTAACCCGTTGCCATCCCGATTAATGGAGTCGGTGCCGGGAGGAATTTGATGCTCCAATTTGTGAGGAGTGGACAAATGTAGATGGATCAAAATCATGGGAGTTTACTTTAGAAAAGCTCTCGAAATTTGTAAACCATTTATTGTTATAATAATACCAATACAAAGAAAAATGTTCTAAATGGCTGGCTATGATTCTTTTTTCGTTTTCTTTTTCCTTTATAAAATATTTTGTCTACGGAAACATTCACATTAAAGTTTTAGATTCAAATTTCGAGCTTAATTTAGATTTATTTTTGTATGTTAATTTGTTAAATTAATTATTTAATTATGTGTTTATAAACATGTTCGTTTTACCATACACGTTACAAAAAAAAAAAAGTAAAATATCTTTAATTGAAATTGGGCAATCTAATCAACTTAAGGTGTGAATATGTTTTTCTTTTCTTGAAAAATAAAAGAGCTTTCAAAGAAAAATCAATCTCTAACAAAAATCAAGTAGGTAGACTAAATTTAACCCCAAACCAATTGATTACCTCTGTCTTAATCATAAAATTATCAATAAAAAACTCAGAAAGGAAAATAAAAGTCTAAACAAGGAGGGATGAGATTTGCATAGCATAAAATTACGCTAGTTAAGGAATGAACGGCTTTGTTGCCACTCCATCAAGTTTATTATGGATAAATTATAAAATTAATTTTTAATTCCCTCGTTCAAAATTTAAAATTAAATGGTTGAAACTTGTCATCGATAATTCAAGAAACTTTTAAATGATTCAAATTAGAAGATTTATTTGATCCATTAATTTTATAAAACGAGTTTAAAGAGTACTGAAACATGTTTATTTTAGGGTGTAATTTTATACAATATTGATTGAAATTTGTTGACTAAAGGTTTTTTTTATAACCCTTCAAAAAATTTAACATTTTCAATAATTTATTTAATCACACGCGATTGATAATTTATAACAATGATATTTAAATTTAGTGTTCAATTTTTAATTTATCAAACCACACTTAAAAATTTTGTATTATTATTTGTTATGTATATGCAATAAAAAGGGAGTAGTGTCCAAGTACTTGAAAAAAGGTTTAGGAATGCTTATCTTTTACGAGATAAGTGAATAAACAATGACAAAGACTATGCGGATTAATGATAAGGTTTGAAGATAAAGCTTAGTAGTAGATGCTTTCGAAACTACAGATATAGTGGATACTTTTGAATATGAAGATAAAATTTGGAGGAATACTTATTAATGTTAATTGTGTCTGAGAAAAAAAAGAGAAATCTTCTTTGACACTTAACTACTTTAATCTAAAGATTGAGCTTAAATTATTGCGTAATGTCCCGACAAATCCTTCTCTTGATAGTTTTATTGTTTTTAACTATTATAACCACTACAATTTTTACTAAATAATCTGAAAAATGACTCATAATAAAGATAACATATGTGATAAAATTTAAATCAAGGAAATGATGCACGTTTGAATATTGAAAATAACATTTTTAGAAGAGGTAACTACACACTTTAAATATGAATCATAAAATAGATATAAAATATACTTAACACTATTTTTTATTATATAATATCAATAACTATCTATATCGTTTAAATGGTTATGAGTTGAATAAAATGTATATATATTATGGTTTATGGAGATGGTCAACGTGACCCAGCAAACTTCCAAATTTTCAAATGGCATAACACAAAGTGTTTCCTACTCTTGTTTTTTATTTCAAGGAGGAAAACTTTGAAGTAAACAATAAACATAAATTACAAAAGCGAGCCTTTGGCGGCATAGGATAACAACAGGGACGGACGACGGCAATTTGTCGGCAATAATCAAATCACAATAAACGACGAAAAATACCGACCGGTGGCCGTCCAAATATAAAGTACTAAGCCGACCTGCCGTTCTATAAACAACGTTTAGCTTAATAATATTCTCACAATGTTTTTCGTTATTATGCTACCAAATTAAAGACAAAAATTCTAAGAAAACAATTAAAGTAGTTAGCGGGTACATGTTTGAAAAACCAATCGAACTAATATTCTATCATCAGTATTTAATATCTTAGAAGTAACTGAGTTAAAGATCCATTAATTGATGACTTCCAATTCCTCCACTGAAACATTTTTTTTCTTGGAATC
The DNA here is from genome assembly GCF_025698485.1 of Gossypium arboreum. Classification (NCBI taxonomy): domain Eukaryota; kingdom Viridiplantae; phylum Streptophyta; class Magnoliopsida; order Malvales; family Malvaceae; genus Gossypium; species Gossypium arboreum. The sequence continues at coordinate 139,873,271 of NC_069075.1, forward strand.
TCTTTGGACTTCATTTCCATGTGGGATACTCATTTCATAATAACCAATTTGCATCAAATCTGATCCCAATCCCATTACACTAAAAAAATTGCAATTTAAAAATAAATTAATAAAAATACGATCTAGCTACTAATATATAAATACGAAATATTTACCAAAAACTCTCACCTTTCATAAGAAACGCGGACTGAACGTATTTCACAGTTTTCAAAGCTGCATATATATAAAAATTGAAAGCTAGTCAAATATATGTTAACCAAAATTATCTTTTAAAATACATGATAAAACTTTAAACATAGAAATAGGGAGTCACGTGTCTGTCGTGATTAAGGGTCAAAGTCTCACTTGGAACAATTTTTTTTTATGAAATTTACGTCTAATCAAGTGTCGTTCTAATATTTGCTTAATAATAAGACAGAAAATGCAATTATCTATAAATTAATTATCACTAATAAACACATGGTTCATGCAATTACAACTCTTCGTGAATATAAAAGGTTGTTGCCGTCCAATGTTATAAAAACAAAATTATGGCTTTTTAGCTCTAGTTATTAAATTACCCATTAAATCTTAATTTGAATAGTGTAAATATTATTGTTAATGCAGTAAGAAAAGTTATAAATAATTTTAAATATTATGTCACAAAAATAGATATGACCAGAATTTATATATATATTATATATATATATATATATATATATAAATACCCTTAAATTAGCATTATTAAATAGTTGATGAACTTTAATTTAATTGTATACTGACCGGGGGCTCGAACGTTTAAGGCCCGATACTTATTAGTATTAATAAGTTCAAAAGCTTCCTGCAAAAACACACCATGGCTCACCACTGCTATCTCTGTCTCTTTCCTTGTCCACAACCTACAAAAAAAAAGAAAAAAAAATAATTAAGCCAACAATAGTTTAACCCAGTCATCAAAGTGCAAGGTTTTGGACCAACAACCGGAAAAGTATTATAGAAGTTTTAATATTAGAAGTCGGATAATATTTTATTCACTCTATTTAAAAAATAAGTAATTGATTTTTATACATTAGATTAAAGAATAATTTGATCATTTTTATTAAAAATAGATAAATTATTTTAACCATTTGTATTATTATAAATCGGAGTGGCTGATATAATAACCAAATAGTAATAGATGGCTACATTTGTACATCATGCATGTTGAGGTATAAAGACTAGTTTTTAATACGGAATTTCTTTCTAAAGGACCAATTTACTCTTTGATCTAACGTTAGACTAATTTATCTATTTTTTTAGTAGAATGAGCAAAATATAATCTGATTCTTATAAGAGCATTCATGATACTTTTACTGTATAACTTTATAAAAGTGAGAATACAAATTTGGCCTTTAAAAAAAGCATTCATGGACAAGATTTTATCCAAGTACACCGTGGGTGTGAACAAAATTAGTCAAAGCTTTAGAGCTAACCAATTGATAAACTTCATTCCCCTAGCTAGTACATCTCCGAAGGGCTCTCTTTTATTTGCTTCCCATAAAATGTCGTCTTCATTTTCGATCTGAACATTAGGGTTTAGTGCATGTTGGTGAATGTTAACTAATGAAAGTAGTATTCAATGGGGGACTGTATTGAAATTAACCAAGAACGCGTGAAAATTATGACCGAAAGAAATAAACACTTGCCAATGAAAAATCAACCGCGGGGAAATGAGACCGATAATGGCTGATAGTTCCTCTCTTGTCGCATTCGTATTTTCCCTACAATAAAAGTTATTTATGATTCATATATAAAAAAATTCTAATTTCACCGTATTCGAAGTTTCAGCTATCCATATAAAAACAACTTTGTTTTGTACCGAACACTATGCATCGAGGACAAAACAATATAGTCCAAACTTGAATAGGGAATACCAAACATGGAATTAATAAAATAACGTATTTCTACATTTTGTTCTCTTTATTAAAAAATGAGTAAATTAGTTTATATATGTTAGATTAAAGAATAAATTAATTTTTTCTGTCAAAATTCATCTAATTTTATTGTTAAAAACTAATATAGCTTATAGAATAAATCAGACAAGTACACGTGATATGCCATATTTATCTTATGTTAATATACAGAGACTAATTTTAATATTAAAAAATAGATAAAACTTTTAATAGAAAAATCAGTTTACTTTTTTATTTAATAATTTTAATATAATTACTTTTACCATGAAATATAATGACACATATGTGTATATATATATATAAATTGCATTTATAATACGGTATCTTCGGATGTTAGCAACCATACCAATCGTTCACGACAAACTTCAAGTGCTATAATTGGTGGGCGATTGAAAGTTGGTTGCTGATCATTATCACTAATCCTCCCATTTCCTTCCTCATATGAAGTGACATCTGACAGTTCTGGTTGGTCTTCACCATGAAATATTCCGACCGCCGTTTGCAATGTCCTGTAATAATCCAACCATATAAAAAAAACATGACAACACTTGCCTCAGAAAAAGAAAACATTTGTTAGATATATGCTAAGATTTTGGTACCTTGACATAGGGGAAGTGATGACTAACTCAATCCTTTTAAGCAGTCCATTGGCACACACATCTTTCCGCTTCTGCCGAACCTGTTAAAAAGAACTCGAAAAGCTATGTTAGTTTGACTCCAGCGTAAATTTATCTAATAATGCGAATACTTGGAGAAAAATATCACCTGCTGCCAGCCCTGAGAGGAGAGTTGAGCATCAAAATACTCAAAGGATGTTAATGGATCTCGACTTTTCTCTGATTCTAGATTGTGCATTCCTTGTGCATGCCTTACCTGAACGTTCGTACATAAATAAACACTAAATTATATTCTTCAACAAATTGCTTTAAAAATATTAAAAGAAACTGAGCACAAACCAGATGAAGAGTTTTACAAGCGCCAGAGGGAATTTTTTCCATTACTGCAAATATACAAGATAACCTGCAGAGAAGAAAGGATAAATGAATATGGAAGGTAAATTTTGGGTTATTTATAATGGCTACCCCATGAAAATAAGACCAAGCTGCTAAATTTTACTCAATTTAATCCGTTGGCGTAGTCCCACGGACAAATATAAAAAGATATCTTTTTCTTTTTGCTTAGATAAACTCTAAGCTAACTACTCTCGAAATTTATGTCTAACCTAACCAAACAAAAAAGCTTGAGGGTACACCATATATGTATGTATGTATGTATTTCAGTGCATCAGAATTGACCATCATGCATAGAAATCTAAAACCAAAAAATGAAAAATAATACGGTTTCTCTAGAAGTAGAATATTTGTCACAAAAAGAGACCTAGTTGACGACCAAAAGACCAAGAAAGGAACTATGATCCTTAAAGGAAATTTGCCTGGTAAATAACCCAGAAATATTAAATAGATAAACAAGAAACTAAAGAAAGCAAAGAAGAAGGTTTTTGTATTTTTCCAAAGCTTAGAAAAAGTTGTAAATAATCAAAACCAGACTTGACAAAAAAATGAATAAAACATAAAATTTCCACATGGGCTTTTAAATATTATATGTAATATAATTCAAAGAAACTAAAGCAAAAAAAAAAAAAAAATGTTGTTGTTTAATACCAGAGAAATAACGAGGAAGTGGGTAAGGAGCTAAAAAGATATTAGTTGAGGGAGGAAATTTATAACATTTTCAACAACTTATATGGGCATGATTGTCGGATGTCTGAACTTAGAACGTTAAAACTGGTCAACTGCTCATGCCGCTGGGAGTCGGCTGAAACATTTACTTTTTTTTTTTTTTAACTTGATTATTCTTAAGTAACAATAATAAAACATTTGGGGGAAGAAGGAAAGAGAGAGTATCTTTTTCTATTTTTATTATTTAAAATACGGATAATTATTTTAAATATTGTCAGAAAAAATTCCACTAGATTTGGATTGATGACATTTATTTTTGGGTTATAATAAAATAATAATTAAAGAATTAAAGAATAACACTTAACATCGTCTTAAACTCAGTTGTGAAATTTTTTACTTTCCTAACAATGAATAGAATAATTACCCTTTTATTTTTTAAAATATATATATGTATATGTATATAAATATAGATATAGATAGATAGATAATTGGTAGTGGATGGGTAGTTTGGAATTAAACCAATCTTTCAAATTTTACAACATAATGTTTTTATCACTAGGTCGGGGTTGGTAGCCTATCTATATCTATATCTATATTTATTATATAATATGTGACTAATTTTGATGTCATTGAGCTAGCTTTATTAAGAGCTATATTGAATTTAAATTTAGGATAATGTAAATTTTGACCCTTGAACTTGGTAATTAGTCATATTTTGGTATAGAGAAGAGATTATATGAAACTGTAATTTCACGTTATCCCTATCCCTTTTTCAATAGGAGAATGATAAATTAGATTTTTCCTCCTGATTTTCAAGTTTTTCCTCTTGAAAAAATTCAAATCCAACTAAAAATATTGAAAATTAGGAGGAAAAATCTAATTTATCATTCTCCTATTGAAAAAGGGATAGGGATAACGTGAAATTACAGTTTCACACAATCCTTTCTCTGTTTGTATATATATATATATATTGTATTTGATACTTGAACTTGGTAACTAAGTCCACTTTAATACATGAGGTTCAATGGCGAATCCAGAAATATGACTTAAGGGGGCCAACTTATATTAGCATTTTAGGGGCGAACCTAGAAAATATTTTGGGGGAGGGTCAAAATTAAATTGTATATTTTTACGATAGTAAAAGTGCAACTTCACTATTTTAATAGCTTATATCTTTATAATTTTTAGAGGATAAAATCAATTTTTATCATTTTTGGGGGCCAAAGTACAATTTTACTATTATTAATTTAAAATTTTATAAATTAAAAAGGCCTAAATAGAAAAATTTTCATTTTATGGGGCCGGGCCCTTGCCAACCCCCCTGGATCCACCCCTGATGAGGTTTGATTATGTAAAAAAAGTGATGATGTGTAACTTTGAGATTGTACTACATCATCAGTTGAAAATTAAAGTATTATATAAAATCTATTTTTAAAAAATAAATAATACATTTTGTTAAGTTTCAATTATCCAATTGAATAGTTATTTTTATTTTCTAAATATTAATTAATTGATTAATTTAATTAAATTATTTTCTCAATCCAATTCTAATTTCATTAAAGTCATGGTAATTTTACCGTATTGGATTCCATGATGAAATTAATTTAATTGTCTCATCCAACAAATCTTATGATGACTAACTAATATAATTTTCACTACAAATTTCAATTATTTAATTACAATAATAATTCAAAGAAATTAAATTAATTTTTAAGTCATCTTTTGTATTTAACGAGAAAATGTATTCACTGCGAATAGTGATACATGCGATCTACATTCAATTTGTTTCGAGTTATCTCGAGCTAGTGGAGGGACCGATTGGACATATATAATTAGGGCTTGAATAATATGTAATTAAGTTTCAGTATTTTCTCTATTAATTACAACTTAATTAATCATAAATTCATTCCACTATAATACAATGATTGAACTCTCCCTTATTATATACCATTATAAAGACTACTTTATTAAGTGTTCGTCCAATAACTTTTTCATAGATGTATGTTACCCTCATAAGATACCATTAATCTCTTTGAGACAAAATCTGCTCTCCTAATATGATCATATTCTATCGCATGATTTTCATTACATATTGGTCCTATTTCGTGCTCGATCTATAAAAGAGCTTTCATATGCTCGATTTTGATTGTTTAACCATAAATGAATATGCTTGGTATTGAATTATTATGTATGTGAATATTTTTTTTGTAAATTAAATGTAGTTGGTACGACAAAGAATGTTGCATTCCATAACTAGAACCTGACAATCGAGTCGGGCGAGGAATGTTACAATATAAGCATAAGCATGCCAACGGTGAGTTCCACATTTACAAAGGTTTCCTTATGAAAGGAAATAAGCTTTGCCTTCCTCGAACTTCTTTGCGTGAGAAAGTTATCTAGGATTTACATGACCTTGGAAGAGATAAAACAATTGTTGTTGTGGAAGAAACGTATTATTGGTCTCAATAGAAGTGAGATGTTGGTAGATTGGCTAAACAATGCTATACATGCCAAACTGAAAAAGGGCAAACTCAAAATGCCAGCATTTACACCCTTTTACCAGTTCCTGAGCATATTTGGCAAGATTTACTACAGACTTTATGCTCGGATTGCCACAAACACAACGAGGTATGGGTTCAATTTTGGTTGTGGTTAACCGTTTCTAGAAAATGGCCCATTTCAACCCTTGCAATTAAACTATAGAAGCCTCTAATGTCACTACACTACTTTTCAAAGAGATAGTTTGCTTACACAAAGGTCCTAAGTTGATCACCTTTGAATGAGATACTGTAAAAATATTATCATTCCATTTTCCTATATTGTATCGCATCAATTCAGTCATTGAATTTACCAAAAACATCACTAAAAAACTTAAATGATACCATACATAAAGAGTAATTATATCATTTAAATATATGTTATATTCTCTAAACTTATATTTTTTTTAAATTTAGAATTAGAAAACTAATACTCACATATATGGCGGAAATATACCACACCACTCACACATACCACACCCACAAAAAGGATTTAGAGGCAAATTTAAAAAGATGAGAGGAGAGAAAGGAGAAACATGTTTATGCTAGTTCAAAGTTACGCATTTTTCAAATGTTTTATTTTCTTTTTTTTTCTATTTTTAAACAAAAACAAATAAAAAAAAACCATATTAGTCTTTTCATTTAATACAAATGAATAAAAATAGGCATATGGCCCAATTTGAACTCACGCCAAATGATTAGTAAAACCTTAAATTTATCGTCCAATCAAAACTTTATTTCAATGTATTTTATGCAATTTTCTTTTAATATGCATAATTTATTATCTCCATTAGTTATATATCAATACTATTTATTAAGTGTTTTACTAAGTTGTTTTCACCCTCAACCAAGTCACCAACTTGATTAGTAAAATTATGAAAATATGAGGATATATTAGTCTTTTCATTTTAACAAAAACCAATGAAAATATGAATATGTGATATTTAAACTCGCACCAATTGAACTAGTAAAATTTTAAATTTACCATTCAACCAAAGCTTCATTTTGATATATTTTATGCATTTTTATTTTAATATGCACAATTTATTATCTCCATTAGTTGTATATATTGATAATATTGTTAATTGAGTTGGTGTAACAAATCAACTCGACGCTAACTCACAAATGATGATAAAATCATGATAAATAATTATAATGCATTTAGTATTGTTTATCTTATGTATTTATGTGTTTAAATTTCGTACATATTGTATATGTGTTATTATTATTATTAATTTCAAATCTTACATTTAATTATTTATTATATGTTTTTTTTGAAAAATTCGACTGGAATATAACTTAAAAACAGTAACACATTAAAATTCATTGGGTTAAACCCAACTAATTGGTCCCAAGAAAATAGAATGAAATTGGGCTACTAGCAGATTGGCCCATAAATTCAAAAAACGAAATCAAACGGGAATTAGAATTCTATCTTTACTCCAGTCAAACAGGTACAGCTGTTCCTCATTAATATTTATTTTTAAACACATACTTATATTTTAAATATGCATTGTTATTTTCCTTCCATTTTTTCATCTCTCCTACCAAACAAACTTATAGAAAGTCTTTCAAATTTCCACTTTACTAAGCAAATTCAAAAAGGTAAAAAGTTGGGACAGTGTATTATACACGTGAACAAAGTGAAGAAAGATGAAGAAGAAGATAGGTAAGGGTAAAGTGCACGTGAAAATTGATAGTTGGTGTAGCTGTATGGATAGAACATTTATCAAAAAAACATGACATTGAACTTTAATAAAAGCCCACCCCTTGCTTTTCTAGTTTTCTTTTTCAATATTGAGGTCAATATTGAGGTACCAATTCATATGTGTTTGGAAAAATTGTAATTTATGGAAACTGTGAGGCATATTTTTAATAAGTGAAGGTGGAGAGTTGAATAATTATAAAATTATGATTTCATATTTTACTCTATGAGACCTTTATAACGGTATATCATATGTTCAAAATGATTAAGTGATGAATGAGAAATTGATGCTCAAAGTAAGCTACTTAGAAATATTTGTTAAGGAAAAGAAAAGCTTAGATCTCATATTGATTAAATACCAAGTGTGAGATGTGTATATGTATGAGAACTCACTTAAAAGGCAATTGAATGATTAAGCTTGGAACTTTGTCTTACACATAGAGGGGTGTAGATCCAAACCTATCAGGGTTGGGGCTTGTTCACATAATGTAAGTGATGCGAAATGTTTGGATTGGTTGGGCCCATAATGGGTTTTTGGATATTTAGCCCAACGTAAAATTTATTTTAATCAAATTGATTTAATTGCCCCTTTAATGCAGATTTTGTCTCGTTATACATGAATATTTCCAAAAACTCCCCCACTTTGAATGTCTATAAAAGGCTAAGACTTCTTTAGAATTTTTTGCTCACTCTCACACCGAGATTATTTTTCTCCAAAATTCTTCTCTTTTCCTCTCTATATTTTCCAACATTCAGCGATAGAAAAAAGGCACCGTTTGTCCGTTGATCATTGCAGAGATGCTATTGTTTCGATTATCATGTTGTTGTATCCTAGGAGACATTCAACCAAACATTCTCCAAGTACTGTAGGAGCAGCCAAATCTGTCTTAAGGAAACTGTGTAAAACAGGTCTCAACATCTAGTAAAACTCGTTTCTTCTTTTTTATTCCTGGTTTTTATTATGTTATTTATTGGTTTTTCATATCCGATAATTTAAATATAAATTATTCAATTTATTTTATTTTTTATCTATAAATATTTGTTTATTTATATTTATATATTTTTGTTCGCTAACGTGTTTTGTCTAACAATATATCCTGTAGATGATGTCGTAAGATTTAAATTAGAATTATCTTTTTACAAATCTTTGATTATTTTTAAATTTTTGTGATAGGAAATTGCGAATTTGAATCTATTAAGTAATGAATTTGTGGTCCATAGAGGTGCTCATGGGCCGGGCCGGGTTCGGGCAGGGCTCAACTAAAAATTTAGGCCCATTCATTGGGCTTGGGCAGGGTCGGGCCCAAAAAATGGGCCAAAAATTTTATCCAAGCCCGACCCAAATAAAAATACTAAAATTTGGGCCCGGCCTAGCCCGCCCGTATTTATTTTTATATTATTTTATATAATTTTAAATATATATAATACATCAAAAATATTTAAAAAATCAAAACAAATATTTTCCAACAAATTGAAAATAAATTTTAAAAAAATGTAGACTTAAATAGCACTAAGATAGATGCAACTTAACAAGCAAATACCTTTAAAATAATAACAAAATTAACAAATACCTTTAAAATAATAACAAAATTAATAATAAAATAAGTTTTATACAATATCCAAACAATAACAACAAAATAGTAGCAACTAATAGTAATATAGTAGCAAAATAGGGAGAAAACAACAAGAAAATAACATTAAAAAACAAAAAAAAATGGCAGATTTTTTTTTGTCATTTAGTGAATTCAGGCCGGGCCCGGGCTAAAAATACCTTACCCGAGGCCCGACCTATTTTTTAAACGGGTCTTGTTTTTTGTCCAAGCCCATTTTTCAGGCCTATATTTTTATCCAAATCCTCCCACATTTCGGGCGGGCCTTCGGAATGAGCCGGATAGCTCAACCCATGAGCAGGTCTATTTGTAGATAATTAAACAGGATAATTCAAATACATGTTACAAGATAGCCCAAAACGCTAAGTCGTGACACATGCATAGGTCGCTAATTGATCATATATACATTCACGACACTAGTAGATAATTATGGTTTCACCTTCGTATATTTAGTATAAACTCTCCCAAATTATCTTGTAAGTCTTTTGAATAAATTATCAACCTTTCGATCTTTTATTTCATTGAGAAAAAGAGAAAAGACATAATTGTCTTTTACAATCACAAATGTAAAACAATGTTAAAGTATGAACATTGCTATAAAAAAGGACCACTCAATCAAAACTTGAGTAGTGTGAAGGCTAATGCATCAAATTACACTACAAAATTTTAATTTTAATTGGTATATAATTATAAAATTAATTACGTAATAATTAATGTAAAATTTAATTAACGCTATTGTTTATTTAATGTGATTATAAAATTAAAAAATTTAATTATTAACTAATATTATTTTTTATTATCATATAATATTAATAATATATTACAAAAAATTCTAATGTTTTAATTTAATAATTGAAAAGTTTCTTCTAAAGAAGACTGGGCTGAGCTTTGACCCAAATCCATGATAAGCAAATGGACCTAGATTGAGTAGAGCCCGGACTCTATAAAGGCTCAACTTGAACTGAAAGTTATTTATGAACCTTTTCTTTACCAATCCAAAGTTATTCCTTCACAATGTATATATAAAAACTTATATTTGAGTTGGTATCACGAGTTAATCAGATATTAGCTTAATTAAAAATTTACTAAAATAATTTTATAAAGTAATAAATATTAATAGAAAAATATTTTTTGATTTAATGTTTTAATAAAATAATACTATATTAGGATTTGAATCCATGACACATGAATTTTAAACTTTTAACTTAATCATTACAACTAAAATTTCATTTGATTTTAATATAATTGTTTATAAATATATTTTTTACATAAATTCTGTGTATCGAGTTAACTGACATCAACTTAGTTAGGAAAAATATTTAAAAAATAGAATTATATAAATATTTTACTTTTATTGAAAAACAAATAAAATAACTTACCTACTATATGCATGTAAGTTTTTTAATCAAAACATTACTTCTCTAGTATTATTATTAATTTTGAACAATTTCATTATAGGTTCTGATCATATTTGTTCTTTTTGATACAATATCTAGAATTACCCATAGTCCCTCCCCAACTCATAAATAGAAAGATCATGCACTTTAACGCACTTGAACCCACGTCCTCCTACATTGGCAATAATGCCTATGCCAATAAATATATTATAATCTCAAAATTGTATACGAACTTTAGTTTAATGTTCAAGTTTATATATGAATTTTGGTTTTGCATAATTTTATACATAAAATTTTGATTTGAGACAATTCTTACAAATTATTAATATAATTATTAATATAGCATCATTTTAAGTTTAAAATAATTATATTTATCCAATGTAAAAATAAATTGATGATTAAAATGTATATTATTGAATCAAAATTAGACTTTAGGACTTAAACCAAGTCGCACAATTGATTGTGCTCTCAATTAATGCACTTAAAATAACCGTTTCTCTAATAAACAACAATAAGTGCTCTTAGTACATTACATATACAAGTCTCCTAAATTTTTAAATAATTGAGACCTGCTAACATACTCTATCAATTATAATTAATCTTCCTTCGAAACAAGTAAGATAATATGTATAAAGAACATATTCAATGATACCAGGATAAGTATTGAATCCTCAAGATATACTTCCAAATTTTGCTCAATTCAATCACATTCATTTAACTTGGGAAGTTGATTGCTTTGATTCAAATCCAAATCAATATTTACTATGTGTAGTTTGGATATCAAAGATGAGCTTGTTGTCGTCCAAAACATTAACAAGAATCATAGCCCAATAATTTTTGTTGCTCAAATTTCCCAACTTAAACATGATAAGTTTTCTAAGCAGACAATGCTATAATCAATTAACACTTAACCAAACATTAATTTAGAGACTTAAAAACTCCCTCAACACTTTTTTTTTTTCAATAAAAAGAACAATTTATTAACTACAAAGTTCAGTACACAAGAAAAGTTAAATTGGTCAACTGCAGGGGCACACTAGAGAGGTAGGCAGGGCTCTAGTCCCCTTAGAATGGAAAATTTACATTTTAGCCCTTCTAAAATTCAAAAGGTTATAAATTAATACATGATAAAATAACATTTTGATCCCTTAAAATGATAAAAATACAATTTAATTTTTTTAAAAATTTCAAAGTTTTAAGCTTACAATGAAAAATTTTACATTTTAACTCTTATAAAAATTTTAATCTAATCTCAGTCCCTCTAAAAAATATTCTTAGCTTCGTCGCTGTCAGCTTGGGACTTAAAATGTCTAAGAGATAAAAATAAACAACATATTTTCAGCTAAATTCCTCTGAAGGACATCCATGCACTGGTTACCCTCCTAGTAGATACAGAACAGACGGCTACATTAGAAACTCCTCAACATAATCCTACAGACAGAAGTACTAACCATACGTTGAATTTTGCATACAAACAATATACCAAATGCTTTCCCATCATTAAAAGGAACAAGAGAGACAAAGACATAAAGGTTTAGGACATGCATGAACATTGGCTCCCAATGCCCAGCCCTTCCCCAGGAATCACATGAAATGGGAAGGGTACGAGATTTCAATGTTGGGTTAAGGAGCGACATATTTTTAGGTAATTTTGTCTCTAATAGTTAGGACTTTTCTTGTCCATGAGGGCAGTGAGCAGTGTATCTATATATTTATGTTTTGACCGTAAAAGAATGACAGATATATATAGATATATATGTACGTTGCTTTGTTGTTTTTTGTTGTTAATTTTAATTTTACTCGAATGCTAATGAGCTTCATTTTCTTCCCTAGTTGCTATAGTACATAAAGCTTTGCCTTTGATAAGAGAAGGTGTGTTCATAAGCTTTTTCGAACTAAACACAATTTGCACCCCTAAAATGCTATTTCGCAACTTGGGCTGTACCATTTGACTTGCAGACATGCGGGACTCATCAATTTTATTTTCAGTACAAATTGCGTAGGAACTATTAAATGGAGGAAAGTACTTTTTATTATTTATTATATTACGAAATTAATATTAAAAAAGTATTTTAGTATATTAACAAAAGCAATATCAATTAGAAAAAATAATTTAATTAGATAAAGTTATAGTAATATTGAAATAAACTTAATAATTTTACATTTATTGCTTTTATTAATTATCATTTAATTAATATTAAGGTTACTTACAAATTAAAATTAAGATTTGTTACTATAAATAGATTCATTAGTATCAAACACTTACTGAAAAAAAAATTATTTAATAGTTTTGCTTCCATGGCAAAAAAAGGTTTGCTGATACGTTCAACTTTTATTATTATCTAATGTTTTCTGCTTTGGTTAGTGTTGAGTTGTTAATTTATATTATGAGTTGCAACTTAAAATATAATTGAAACTAAAAAAGTGAAACAATGAACACATGAATTGATTCTGCAATTCCGATTTTTTTTTATGTCTACAAGGCTTTACATAAAGAGTTATCTACTATAATTCTATACTAAAATATTTATTTAAGCTCAACTTACTCATTATACTATAGCATCACTCCTATTCAATTATCTAAATTCAATTTTCCACTAAGACTTTCCTCTTTAAAAGCTTACTCACAAACTAACCAAAAAGTAGTATGATATATATATATATAAGAGTTGTAGATTGATAATAGCTTTCCCAATTAATCCCTTGATATGATATGGAATAAAAGATATTTTTCATCAATTAAATAGCTTTAAATAATGTAAGAATCATATTATAACTCTTTAAAAATATCTCAACTTGATTGAATATCTTCACCAATTATGTTCACATAAATTGTTGCTTAACCTCCTAAAAAAGAGAAAAAATGAAATCTATTCAAAATATGTCAAGAGAATAGGTAAGCTACATTTTGTCTCATAGCAATTTTATAAATTACATCAGAGATAAAGTCCGATCTATTTTTTAAACTGTTTTATCTTGTATCATTTTTCAAATTCTATTATTTTCGTTCAATTTATTCAAAATTTTGACACTTAACCCTTCAACAAATTTGGATTTGAGATGAGTGCTTCTAGAATCTCAATACTTGGTGCCAAATTCTAGTGCATGCACCAAGACACAAAAACATATTAATCTCTCTTTCAAATCTGTATTCATGTAAAACAAAACTTATTCCTTTTCTATTTAGAGCTTTTTTCTCAATTTAAAGATAAAAACTATAATTATAAGTATGATTTTTTTTTTTTTACAAAATAGAGAATACCCATCCGAAAATCCTTACATCAACATATGCCACCATGCACGTTAAACTTAGATCAATCATCATGACATCATCCTCATCTTAGCACTAAATTACAAGCTAAAACTTATGTTAATTTCTAATGAAAAGGACAGTTTACTTGATACAACTTAATTTCAAAGATTTGATTTGCTTGTTAAAATAGAGAACAGTAAAAATAAATTTCAAAGATTTGATTTTCCTAGTTAATTTCCAACTACATTGATTAGATCCTTAGTTTACCGAAATTAACTCCTTAGCATTCCCCCTAATATCATTTGATTAATACGCATTATTGTCCTTTATATCTAAATGCCATCCCTCCAACGTCAACAATACGTCAACAATCAAGTTGTTTGTCAAGTAGAGAATTTCATATATATATGAATGTATGTAAGAGGTGATTTTACTATAATGACATATCAAATCAGTTTCTCTACTATTAAATGAATTAATTGAATCATTGTACTATTAAAAATAAATAAGACCAAATTGTAATAAAGTTAACATTTATTATTTAAAAAATATAATTTACTATTTAACATGGTTAATATTTTAAAAATTTTTATGGTTTTGGAAATAGTTTTTTTTGTTTGGAATTGAACTATATATGTTGAGGGGGAATCAACTCCTCTGGGAAAAGTCTTGTTTTTGAAGTGTCATCCTCTAGGCAGTTGTCCTGAACCCCAATAATTGAAGGTATTGTCTCCTTGTCAGGGTTTTGTCCCCGACCTCCACGGAGAATTATATACGGTTTATGCTTCGGGTCAACTGCTTAGAGGAAGACACTTCGAACACAAGACTTCTACTAGAGGAGTTAATTCTCTCGTCAATAAACTGCTATTGGAAAAAATGACTTTCGATATATTTTTAGTACAGTAAATATTAACTATATTACAATTTACACTTATTTGATCTTTTTTAATAATAGGCAAACTAATCTGATCCAGTCCCAATAATAAAAACACTTTCAATGCATTAACCTATCAAAACTTGATACTCCAATTAACGTGGGGGAACGGAGACAAACTTGATACAACTAATAGCGTATCTTAATTAAACTCAAAAGATGAACACGCCATGCCACACTACTTAGCTTCAAAGTTCAAAACCTATCAAATATTTATACAGTAAAACGCGTTGCGAACCTTTAGTCCATTCATTCAATTAGTTGAATGAAGTAGTGGGGTTTTGTTTTTTCTTCTAGTTTCGGTTTGCTTTTCAATTTTAAGTAACCAAATTATAAGTATTTCTTAATTCACATATTGACTATTTTACTATTATATATAATTTCAAACCATCCCCAGCCTTAGGTCATTGAATATAATATATATCAACTTTCATGAAAGTCATGATCCTTTAATTTAGTTTTATCATTCAACTTATTATTAACAAATTAGATAATTTATGTAATTATATATATGAAATTTGAATTCTGGTTTATATGTATACATGAAACTGCAATTTTAATTCAATTATACATATTTAAAAAATAGATACATACATTTATTTTCATATTGAATTGATATATTTATTTGTGTATGCAATATATCAACGTAAAATGATGTTAATTCGATAATGTTGTCAATGATTTGTAAAACTGAATCAAATTAAAATTTCATTTATAAAATTATATAAAATCAAAATTAATGTATAATATTACATATTTGATCAAAATTCATGTATAATTTTGATATTTATCCCTAAAATTAACTTTGAGATTTTCTGATGAGTTATGTATGAGAAATACTTAAGGAAATTAGCATAAGTATCTTTGATGAGGACTTCGATTTTCGTTTTGATGAGTCTGCTAGCTGGTGGATCAAGAGTTTGATTATCGTTTGGGATATATCTGTTTTTTTTTTTAGTGTTGAAATTGCATGGAGGAAGTGAACACTTGTCTATTCATTATGCAATTTTGCTGTCAGGTTTTGGAAAATGGGATTTTAAAGGGGTTAGGAGCTTTCTGATTGTGATGTTGTCACCGAATTCCTTCGGTTGGTGAAGCATGATTTGATTTTATAAAGGATTTATGTTGACTGCCTGGTGGTGAACCATATTCTTATCATGGTGTTAGGGATGCTTGGTGTGCTTGAACTTTACATGGTTGCCGTGCAGCTAATGTTTTTTTTCCGCTTATTATCACTCTGTTGGTGTTCTAGTGATTGACGCATCGGGTTGATACTGGCTGTATGGGAGATCTTCCTTTGATGTTTCTATGGAGTTTGATTGCAGCTGAATTTTGACACCTGTAAGTTGTAAGGAGTTTTTAATTATAGAAAACACATATACGTATGTTTGAACTCACATCTTATTATATAGATAATACTGTTAATGTCAACTGAACTAAAATTTAATTAACTTATTTAAGATACTTTTAATAATAAAGAAAAATAATATGTAGTAATAAAATCAAAGAAATCATAATTGGTATATTCAAACAATGTGGTAAAGGTTTGTATTTGAAGGAAAATTAATATATTAACTATAAAATTAATATATTATATTCAATTAATATCAAACGAAATGAACTGTTAAAAAATTCTATAAAAATAATAATTTAATAAAATTTAATTTTAAATAATCTTACATTACGTCAATCAAACAATAAAATTTTATTTTTAATCTAATGAACCAAAATGAAAATTTAACAAACGTGATAATGTGCTAAGTAATATTTCATTGCATTAATTTTAGTATCAAAGTAATTTTACATTACATGTACCAAACGCACTCTAAAGATCTATTTGGATGGACAGTAAATCTGGTTCTAGTGAGATTGAGAACAACAATAATGATAAGATTAATTACCATAATAATGAAAGTAAAATTAGTATGAGATAAAAAAAAAACAAAATGATTGTTTGAGAGATTAAGTTTATATAAAATATAATTTTATATATAATAATTCGTGTAATTAATTTTATCAAATAATCCCTAAGAGAAGAGATTGTATGAAATTGTGATTCCACATCATCTTTATCTCTTTTTAATAGGAGAATAACAAATCAGATTTTTCCTCCTGATTTACAGCCTTCTCCTCCTGAAAAAATTCAAATCTAATTAAAAATGCTAAAATTCAGGAGGAAAATTTTGATTTATCATTTTCCTATTGGAAAGGGATAGAGATGACGTGAAATCATAGTTTCATACAATCCCTTCTCGATTCTTAATACTATGTTTGGTAGGAGGGAAAAAGAATAATGTATGATTATTGACGGATTGCATCTTTACCTACGAAATTTTCTCTTAGAAAACCGATAGAAATAACTGTCATATTAGTTAGTAAAGATTTTCAAAGATGTAATGGAGCCAGTTGTGGAATCAAATTAACTTTTAGCACTTGTTTTTTTCTATAATTAAGCTTTAATTTTCAATAACAATAGTAGACCAACTAGTTCATAATTCAATTCATTGTTGCAATCTTTTAGATTTGTTCAATAAAATTGGTAAACATAAAGAAGTAATATATCAAGAATTTTCATATACGACAGCCTGAATTTCCCAATATTGAGGAATCGTGTATATTTTCTACTAAAAATAATTAATGTTATTAAGCTAATCATAGAAAGAACAAAATATACATTAATTTTTAGCTTTAATTGTTCTCAATCTTTGAACATATAAAATGTTAGATTTCATTGTACTGCAACTACTAAACATGGAACCCATTAATTTAATTTATTTAAATGCTTATGGACTTCTTTA
The DNA here is from genome assembly GCF_025698485.1 of Gossypium arboreum. Taxonomy (NCBI): domain Eukaryota; kingdom Viridiplantae; phylum Streptophyta; class Magnoliopsida; order Malvales; family Malvaceae; genus Gossypium; species Gossypium arboreum. The sequence goes on from NC_069075.1 coordinate 139,891,115, forward strand.
ATAAGTATTTTGTTTAAATATTATTCAAATCGATTGAATTCCTTTTTATAAATAATTTTGTATCTTTTGGGTTCATATCCTTAAAACATCTCACATAATTGGCATTTATATATATATATATAAACCTTAATTCCAATATAAAAAGGAGATTATTAATTAAGATTACAACTATTATTACTAATTTATAATTTTATATATTTTAAATGATCAAAATTTAAATTTTTTCTAAAAGGGACAAAGTAAAATTAAAAATTAATTATTGTATAAAGGTAAAATCAAGTCACATCTAATCATATCTTAACAGAGCACTCCAAAACTCTATTAATAGCATTCCATAGTCCTACTCGATAAAATATCGTGCTAGAAGGACTTACACCAAGCTCATTCTTTTCCATATAAGGGTCCTCCACCTCGAAAGGAATCAAGGATGAGACACAAAAACTCTACCCAAACATCATCAAACTTCCCAATTCACTAATATTTTTAATTACAAATAACTGTCAACAATATCTTGTGAACTATCTTTAATTATTCCTTTAAAATATGTAACATAGGAGTCAATGGTTTTAGGGTGTAGATCATCGATAATCATGCGATACACATTTCGAAGTTAAATTAATTAAGGACCCACAGCCACTGAGGCACTAAACAAAATTGTTTGGCTTTGAAGATCATTTAAAACAGATCTTATGATTTTAGTCAATACAATAGGGAATGATCTCTCAATTCAACCAACTGTTGTTCTTTAATTGCATCTTAATAATCTTTTGATAAGTGATGTCTTCTGGCTTCATTTTTTGATTCCTCGACCTAATCAAAGAAGTCAAATAATTATTTCTTTTTAAGGCAAGAAATACAATAGTAGTTAATGGAAATATATAACAAATAAAATACCTATACATATATATACTACATATAGAGAGAGATTAAGGGATTTAGCTCCAATATTATGGCTTCTCTAATTGAACCTATGATTGAGTGAATTATTTCCTAAATCGTTTACAAAATTTTTGGTATTTTTTTCAAATTTATTCGGGCTTAAATCTCATTATAAATGGACATCTTTTTTCTTGTTGAATCGATATAAAAAAAAAAAGAAAAAAAGAAGAAAGAAAGACATTGAAAAATACCAACCTCACTTAAAAACATGTTACAAAAACTCCTAGAGCAATCTTTCACTCTGAAAAACACTCAACTTGAGACAATCAACATCAATTCAAATAAAAACTAAAATGCAGCAAATAATAATCACATCCAGACTTTAAAAAACGAAGGACTCCTTATTCTGCTTTTGTTAGAACATCAACCAAGGATTTCACAATATCTACTGTTTATAATTTCTTTTCAATTACCACTCCAAAACAACACGCAAACTAGATTAATAAATGGGTATTATTAAATTTATTAGTTCATTAATTTTTTTTAATAATATTTAGCATTGATGATCAATAAAAAAAACAATCATTTTCATTTCTAGCAAGTCATTCAAACTAAATTTTGCCTTATCACAAGTGGGGTTTTCATTAACATTAAAAATCTTTTGTGCGATCTTCTAACAAAGTTCTGTGATTCTTTACGTCCACCATTAAAATACTTTGGTATACATTTCTAGCCATTCAAACTTCAACATGATTCTCTTGTATTCTCTAACAAGTGGCCTTAACATCTACAACAATGCTACCCTAGCTAGTTTAATTTAAATCATTATACTTTTAAAATCTTTATTTGAGTTAAGATCATGAATTAATTGAATATTAACTTAGTAGGAAAAAAATTTAAATCTAGAATAATATAATTTTTAGTCTTAATTTTATAATTTCAATTAAAACTTCATTTTCTTTTTAATAAATATTTATTTTACATAAAAAATTTACTCACACATACCATAATCTAATTTATACGTGTGAAAGCATAAAATTTTCTTTTGTATATCGTTTCATTTACGTAGGTATCATGCCCCCACTATATTAATTAGAGACGTAAACTCAATTTCGAAATGGTTGAATCTCTCAAAATTTTAATAAAATATATGCCCCCACAAATTGAAAATCTTCAAGCAAAATACGAGGCTTAGAGACCTTTCTAGGCAAATTTAGCTTTCCCAACATGACAAGCAAGTTAAACAACCTGTTTGAGAAAATGGGTAATGTGTAATGACTAATCAGAAAGCTCAAGTTTATGTAAAGATTGTGACCTAGTAACAATCGCGGATATTGACACTAAATTTTGAATAAGTTAATTAAATTTAAAAAAAAATTGAAGAATCTAATGAGAATTTTAAAAATTTTGAAGGGTTTAATAAGAATTTTTCAAATAATTTAGAAGTATAATTAAAATTTTTAAGAGCCTAATAAAAATTTTAAAAAGATATTGAGGGACCAAAATATAAGGATGGCAAAATTCAAACCGCCTGATGAATTTCGAATCAATCCACTTTGATTGGAGCAGTTTTTTTTTCTTGAAAAATGGATGCAAGATGAGACAGGGTGGATTTTTTTTTTGGACAATGGGTATGAAGCGTTTATGGTATTTGCTTGCTCAACTTTGTCTCACTCTGCTATATGAGATTATAATTTTACCATTGTACATAAAATTATTACAAGAATAAATTTATAAATTTATATAATGTGTTATAAACTCATATATTTTATGTTTAAATATTTACTTGACTTTAAAAATATTTAAAAAATTAGAAATAATTAGTAAAAATTAAAATGAAGTCGAGTGAGGCAGGGTGTGGGATGGATGCATCAACATCTATAAAAGTGGTAGTAATTATCAAAATTATGCATCCATAGTAAAATAGATAGGTGATGAAGCAAAGCATGTCAACTATGGAACGATGGTAGATTTGACAACATCCATCTCACCTCGCTCTGTTGTCATCCCTATCAAGATTCTTTTCTCCTATTACAATTTGTCTCTATCTAATCAGAAATGACAAAAAAGAAAATGTAAGAAACCATAAAATATATGTGTGAATGTGTATATATGTGTACACTCAATTTTCACTAAAGTATGAAAAACCTTTACAATGTACAACTTTTGTTGTGCAAGTGCTTAATGGTCTCTAGGAGGATAGGGTTACACTTTTTGGGGGGCAAATATAAGGCTATATTGGGAGCAGCATTGAGCAGGCAGCACCATGAGAGGGGTATGGGACCGGAGCTTTCATTGTTGGTCGATTGCGATCACATGTTAGGTAGATTTAAAAAAAAAAAAAAAGAGATAAGACTTGTAGGTAGAGTTGGCTAATAAATTTAAAGATTAGCTAGAGGGTTCATTAATTGTGTTTGTGCTAATTTTCAACATTTCCACTAATTAATTGTAATTATTAGTCTTCTACCATGTTGTTAGTGGTGTGTTTTTCTTTTCTGGGGGTACATTAGTGGTGTGTTTATTTGAAATAGAAATTAATTTAAATTGGTTTAAGGAAAAATTACTCCATTTCATCCTGTCAAAGTTGAAAAATATTGCACAAAATTTATATATATATATATAATTACTAAACAACTCAATTATAAGCCCAACAAAATGAAAAACCCTAATTTGTCAATAATTCTTACAAAATTATTTTGCAAGTATAGTATACTCATAAGTATGATATAAGTATAAATATATGCCTGAATAATTACGACATAAAATCAATCAAATGTAAAGTATAGTAGATGAAGAATCAAACAAAAGGTAAAAGTATCATGGAAGTCCTTATATTGAGTTGTAGATTGTAATGAGTAAATTAGTCAATGTATATTAGATCAAAGAGCAAATTGATTTTTTCTGTTAAAAATTTCATTTATTTCTATTGTTAAAAACATATAGGAATCGATTTTTAACAGTAAAAATGGATGAAATTTTAACAGAATAATCATTTTTCTTTTTGATCTAACGTATAATGACTAATTTTTTTATTTTTTTAGTAGAAAAATTATAATCTAACTTTTAATACAATAACCTCCATAATATTTTTACCCAAACAAAATTCATTTACGGCATATACTTACATAAAAACATTATACTTTATAATGACTTATGGTAAAACTTCAACGTAAGTGTTAAAAACCCAAAACAAAACCAACAATTTAAATGTGATTTGTGGGATTCTCCTCGTGAAAACAATCGCTTATTGTGAATTTTATTGATTTCATTCATTATTTAGGTGGGATTTAGATATTACACTATTTAATTTATTTTTATCTTACGTTAAAATATTATTATTATAATATTTAATTTTATTGTTACAATATTTTTACAATAATTACAAATAAACGATTATCTAAATTAAGCTTTTTTTTTTATTTTCCAACATATTATACAATCCCAAAATTAGAAATAAGCATAAGCAAAACAAATGAAAGGAAAAATAAATTTAAAAGAAATACTCGAAATGAAAGCTGTTTCTCTTTCTTTCACATGCAGTTGAGTCAGAGTCGTCCCATGCATTTACAACCCAAACTTTAAAATAAAGAAAAAAAAAACCCTAAAAACTAGTGTCACCCGTAACATCAATCGGTACGATAAAAAAACGAAAATCAAAACGAAATTTAATAAAGACAACCTTATTTGATCGGTTTATTCATTAAAAAATGTTTTTTTTTCTTTTTTGGAAATTCAACATACAATTTTTGGAAAGTATACAATTTTTGGTAATAGAGCTTAAAAAAACAAATATACAAGTATCTAACGTTGCGTTTCTTCAATGATCAAAAAGCCTGTATTTGGCACTGTTTAGCATCTTTTATAATTGAAATCACTAGCATACAAAAAAACACACACTAGCTGACAAATTTATACAGAGAAGTTCAAAGAAGAATATTAAAAAAAAAAAGAGCGGTTTTGTTTGAGTTCCATGTAACAAAAGAACCCTAGTATGAGATATTGTGGGCGCTGTCCAAGTTGTATAAAATAATTTGTAGTGATAAATATATATGAAAAGGAAATAAACCTGCTAATATTACTGTAGAAAAACCGCTTAGTGTCGGGGTTGTGGGGAGAAACTGCCCCTGGTTTTCGAAAATTTCTCCTCGCTTTTTCACTTTCTTTCTCTATTGTAGTTCTCGTCGACATATGTGTCTTTGTCAATATAATTATAAACGTAGGAACTCGTTTTCGTTAGGTTTAAAAATTGAAGAAGGATTATGAATAAAATAAATATTATATTAAAATTTTAGATATATTTCAGTTTCAATTCGATTATACTTTAGGATGATTACTTATGGTTATAGTATTTCGGATGCATATTATTTGTAAACTTCTTCAAAAGGATTGATATGGTAAATTATATTTGTTTACGAATTCAATTAAGATTTAATTATAGGAAAGTATCTATTTACACCTTTTATTTTTTGTACGATTAATATTTTTAATGATTTAATCGTTGAATTTATCGATATAATAATACTTATTATTTATGTAAATTTGAACTGAATATCTAATATATCGATCTAAAATAGTGTATATATTAATATTTATTGAATGGTTGAATTTTTATACATAAAACAAATAGTTAGGAAATTTTAATTTACATCAATTTGATATGCATGATTTATATGAATAGAATATGAAATATGACAGTTGGATCGTTAAAAGATTAATCGTACAAAAATATCTGAAAGGATTTATATGAAATATTGGGTTCGCTTCGCTAGAACTGAATTTAAATTAAATTAAATTAAATTTTTACTTAAATTTAATTATAATATAATATTAATGTAAACTTTATTTTTAATATTATATGTTTTTTAAACAAGAAAATGGGTGGTTTGTGTAAATGATGTCAAATGGAGTTTGACAAATTTTATTTTAGAATCAAGTTAATTTTTGGTTTGATTCGGCCATGAACACCTCTAATTAGTAATGTATAAATTTATACATTTATAATATATCAAGTGCAAACCTATTAATTAAACTCCTGATTGAGTTTGTGTCATGAGTCAACCGGATACCAACTCGTTATGAAAATGATGAAAATGTCATTTCCCTATTTAAAATAAGTTATATTATTCTAAGATATTTTGACATTTTTATTTTAAAAAATAATAAACAATTTATATATGGCGCGATTTGAACCAATAATATTTGCATCAATAAAAATTTATTGTTATCACTCAATCAAGATTTTTTTTTTGAAATGTTTTGTACATTTTAATTTTATTATGTATACTTTGTTACCTCCATCAATTGTAGTGTCACAAGTTAACTCGACATCAACTCAAAATTGATAAAAACACCATGATAAACAACTGTAGTGCATTTACTATTCTTAATTTGATTTATTTTTACATGCTTAAGTATCATTTTGCTCACAATTTAATCCATTTTTTCCTCTTTTTAATCTCGTACATATTGGAAGTGTTATTATTAATTAATTTCAAATCGTACATTTCATAATCTATTGTATATTATTTTTAAACACACCTACAGGGACGAAGCCAAAAAATTGACTTACGGACTCAGAAATGAATCATATACAAACATACAATTTCATAAAAAAGAAGGAACTAAAAAAAAATTTTACCATTTTGGGGCCCTCTGTCTTCATCTCTGCACACTCATATATTCTAGATACGTAATTTTCACAGACCTAGGTGGGAGATAGAATCTTAGCATTAGTTTCAAACTAATTTATTGTTAATTATACTGTTAATTAGCTGTTCTTAGTAAGGATGATATCTACTTAATTAGTCTCAATTGAATGAATGGTTCAAAAAAGACACCCATCACATTAGATGTTGATTTATTTGAGTCATAAAACACATGAAATCATTTTCATTAGTCTTTCAAAATTAAAAATAGAAGTTGAATTTTTATAATAACATCCCCATCTAAAACTATTATTCACATTTAAATCTCATAACCTACGAATGTATACGTGTACCTTTAAATTACAAAAGCTTATATTTGTTGGAATATATATATTCACACACTGTTGATTATTGGTGACACCTTTGTTTTATATATATATACATAGGTGACATTTATTAGATAATGCCCGATAACGTATACAATATAATGACCAATCACTTTTCATTACGATTATATATTTATAATCTATTCTTAATTGAGTTGTGAGAGAACAATGCATACAACACGATAAATTGTTTGCAGATTTTAATTTTGGCAATAATATACAATTTTTTAAATATATTTCTTCTATTCACGATCTTAACATACGTAAAACTAGATTTTAATCGATTAAATTTTAATTCGATTAGTATGGGTATTATAGTCAATACAGGAGAATGTGGGTTCGAGTGCGTTGAAGCACATTATCCTTCTATTTATGAGTTGGGGAGGAATTATGACTAGTTATAGGCATTATCTCAAAAAGAACAAATATTATCCGATCTTATAATAAGATTCTTCAAAAAAAAAGTAAATTTAGATTTAAATTTATATTTAATATAGGTGTCACAGCAAATTATTTTTCTTTCTTTGTTCTTTTCTTTTTCGCATATTATAAAAGCGGTTAAATTTTAGCTTAAATTTGATATTTAATCTATATGCTTTAATTTTTAACATAATTTGATTTTTATATTTTTATAATATTATTAATTAGTCCAAATAATTAATATTGATACGTGGTTATATATAATTTGAGTACCCTAAGAGTCTTATAGTTTGACACGCAGCTTCCCATTTCTATTAGGTTTGTGTCATTTTTACATCATAATACAATGGTCAAATTTCAATTTTGGCCTCTACACTAGGTTGAAACTTGACATTTAATCTATATACTTTAAGTTTTGACATAATTTACCCTATTTACTTCTATAATATAATTAATTAGTCTAATTAATATTGTTAATTATTTCAATCAAATGCATACGTATAATTCTAATAGAAAAATAAATTATCACGACGATTTGAATGAGTATTTAAAAAAAATCTTAATAAGTATTTTCAATGTTATTTTCATTTCTTCGCAAATAAAGTGCATCAAAGAGAATTGATGAAATATATATATATATATATAATAATCTCATTATAAGCTTTGATCATATTTGCTCTTTTAATACAATGACTGGAATCGGGGCAAAATAAAGGGCTGGCAAGGGCTCCGATCCCCATAAAATGGTAAAATTTTCAGTTAGGCCCTTTAAAATTTTAAATTAGTAAATGTAAAGTTGTACTTTGACCCCTTAAAAATATAAAAATTTGATTTAATCCTTTAAAATTATAAAGATATAGGCTATTAAAATGATAAAATTATATTTTTGCTATCGTAAAAATTACAATTTAATTTCGGCCCCTAAAAAGATTTTCTGGTTTCGCCCTTACTTAAAACTATCCATAGCCGCTCCTCAACTCATTGTATGGCCCAAATTTTGCCCGGGGTCCAATACCAAACCCAAAACTTAGCCCAAAACACTAACCCAACCCAAAAAAAAAATCAAAAAAAAAAAGAAAAAAAAAGAAAAAAAACCTAATCTCACCTACTCCACACCATAATTAGCCACCCACCCCCATTTTGCTCCATTTGCCTACAAAAGAAAAGGCAAATAAATTAAAAAAAAAAAAGAAGAACAAGTGGTAAAAACTTATAAAAAGTCACAATCTCAATGTAAAAAAAAGGGGAGGGGGAGAGAGGAATTTATTGTATTTTGGAGAGAAGAATTTTTTTTTGAGATTCAAGAAGAGATTTTTTTTTTTTTTTTGAGATTCAAGAGGGGATTTTTCTTTTTTTTTGAGATTCAAGAACAAAAAATCAGTATATCAATAGCAATCAAAAAGGTTCAAAGGGTTTCATTATATTCACTCCAATCGTAGTAAGAAATAAGGGATAGAATCAAAGCTGTGCGTTTTGGGTCAAAGGGCTATTGTCCGTTTTAGTCCTTCCCGGTTATTTGCATGTGCGAATTAATCCCTTCTTCTTTTATTTATTACGGATTTGCCCCAAAATATTGCTCTCAGATTCGATTATGTCCTTCCTATTATTTTTTATTTGTTTCTGTTTACCTTATTTATATTATTATGTTTGCATTTATCTCTTATTTCATTCTAATACTAATATTATTAGCACTTCTATTGTTTTTACTATTAATTAATGTATGTTTATTATATATGTACGTATGTACATTTCTATATATATAAGTATTATTTTTATTACGTCATTTTAATATTACTATTATATCATATTTACTTTTCGCATTTTAATATTATTATTATTATTATTATTATTAGTGTATATTTTATGTACATATATGTATGTATATACTTTTATATATAGTATTGTTTTTTAAATTTAATATTTTATTTGCTCTTTGTATTTCTATATTATTATTATTATTATTATTATCATTATATGGTAGTGTGTATTTGCATTATATGTATATATATATTGATATATAGTATTATTTTTGTTTACTTTATTTTAATATTATTATTACCTTCATTCCATTATTATTATTAGTATTATTATATTTTACTATCATTATTTTTCATACGTATATATGCTCTTGTTTATATTATTATTACTATAACTACTATATTTTTTACTACATCTATTATGTATTACTAATATATTATTACTACTATTGTTCTTATTATTATCATCACTTGTTATTCTCATCACTATTATTATAATTTATCATTGTTACTTATTATTTTACTATTATTATCTAATATATCATCATTATCATTATTTTCATTATAACTTAATAGATCATCATTATTATTATTATTATTATTATTATTATTATTATTATTATTATTATTATTATTACTATTATTTAATATATTATTTTTACCATTATCGTCATATTGTTACTATTACTATTATATTATTATGTTATTATATCTTTTACTATTATTATTGTTGTATTTTTCTATTATTGTTATTATATTTTCCTTTATTTTTGTATTTACTTATACGTTATTATTTTATATTAATTAATTTGATAACTATATATTTTTTAGCATATTTATTTTATTTACATATCTTTACTTTTATTATTATTTCATCATCTATTCTATTTATACTTTTTTTTAAATAATTTCAAACATTTAGCTTATTCATTATTTCCCTTTCTTATTATTTATTCGACTCATTTATCTTACCTTCGTATTTATCGTTAGTATTCATATTTGTGTTTATGTTTATCCTGTTATGGTTATCAATTTTTATTTGTTATGCATTCTTTATTATCTCGTTTCATTACGAATTTAGGTTTTATCCAACCCGATAGTGATTCTTTCACTAAAGTAAATATTTCGTATTTGGTAATCCGAGACAATCGTTCCCTAACTTCTTGGATTTCGATTTTTTTTCTCTCACGTTTAATCTAAATAACGGCATATTCTTTTAAATCATAATCTGAGTGTTAAATAAAATACTTACTCTCTGATATTTGAGGTGTTGTGTCATAACTCACTGGATATGACATCTTATTACCTCGAGATAAGATTTTTTTTGCAAATAAGGCGATGCTTGGTGTTTGGAAATTTCGAGAAAGTAGTGCCCTAACTTATTGGGTTGCCACTTTTCTCGTTGAATTCAAATAATTAAGCACCCTTCTAAGTTTTTAAAAGGTTTTCTAAATGCAAGCTAGTATCTTGGAATTTCAAAGCAATATGTCCTAACTTATTGGATATAGCGTTTTGTTGCTTCGAGATAGGAATTTCAAAAAAGGGGATAACTTAATGTTAATACTTTGACGCTAGTGAATCCCAATTTTCAAAGTTAAAATATTTTAAAGAGGACTACATCTTAATTTTTTTTTTCTTTTGACATTAAAGACATTTGATAATCAATTAGGTACCAATTTTTGGGCGTTACGAGGGTGCTAATCCTTCCTCGTACGTAACCGACTCCTGAACCCGTTCTTTTACTTCGTGGACCAAAACTAATGATTTTAAAACAAAATGTTTTAAAGGTGATCCAATCACACCTAAAAGATTGGTGGCGACTCCGTTTTCATTTTAAAATCGATTCCCATTTTCTAAAGCTCGATTTGAAAATGGTTTCGACAACTTAGCGACTCCTTTCGGGAAGTAATAAGAGAGTCAGCCATGTAATTGATTATCTTTTGTCTTAATGTCGGAAATTAAAATTTTAAAATTTAATCCTCTTTGCATTACATGTGTTTGTATTATTACATGCTATATTTTGATCGCATTGCATTTCGCATGACCGTTGTGGTCACACCCTTAAGTGGGAGTGAGAAGCTACGCCTTCGTGAGGTTTTCGCCTCCGTGCAGGATAGTGGATCACTTTCGGGATACATCCGTACCTATGGTTTCGTAAGATTTTCATCTCCGTGTAGCCATAGGGAAATGTATTCCCCTGAACTGAACTCGATTTAAATGAGCCTATAATGGGTGAGGATCGAGGAATCTGTTGGTTCGGGTACCTCAAACTTTAGAACCAACCCCATGTCGAAGGACCGTATAAGCCCAACTTAGACATCACCCTTATAAGTTATCGTTGAAATTTATTGATATCATGTGATCTCGACTATCTCTTTTCTTTTGCTTGCATGTCATTTTGCATTTACAAAGATATCGATTCGTGGTCAGTTTCTAAGTTAGGAAGTTTTATTATGGAGAACGGACTTCTTGATAAAGTGGAAGGCAACGTTAACGTCCACAGATGGTCCGAGCAAACTCAACTTGAAAAAGGAGACAAGATAGCTATAGGATATATGTCTGAGTGCCAGATTATACTCGTATAAGTGTCACACGAATAATCTCCAAGAGCTTAAGGAAATTTGGGATCGATGGGGCAAAGAGACTAAGCAATTATTTTACGGTAACTATGGAGACTTACCTTACTTGCTTGATGTTCGGATAGACGAGCACTTATTGAGCCCTTGCTCGCTTTTGGAACCCCAGTACAATTGCTTCACTTTTGGGGAAGTAGACATGGTACCCTCTTGTAGAAGAGTACCTTGCTTTACTTCGTTGTCCCGGTTTCGAATGATAGGATCTATTCCCGAGCTTCTTGTGTCCCTACCTTTTGGAAGAAATTGATGATTATTACGGGATGAGCGGCAATGGGCCACGGCCGAATTAAAGAAAAGGGTGAGTGCAAGTGCATTTAGTAGGATGCTTTGAAAGATTTGATTCGACACACCTCGATGAGACAAAGAAGATAGATGTTTTTGCCCTAAGTTTATATGGATTGATGGTCTTCCCTAAGGCTTTGGGATATGTGGATGAGGCAACCACGGATCTTTTCATCGACTCAAGAAAAGGTCACTTCGTCCCCGCAATTTTGGCGAAACATTTAGATCTTTAGGTGCATGTAGGAGGGCTGGTCTTTGGCGAGTTTATAGGGTGTGCTCGATTGCTTTTGGCTTGGTTCTCTGATCATTTTCGGTTGATAAATAGGGTGGTTTATCGGGTTTACTTTGAGGATTATTCACTGTTGAAAGATATAGTAGCTTCAACCAGGAGAGTTGATGTTCCAAAAGAGAATTGGATAGCGTTACTTCAGAACCTTCAGTCAAAAGATGTCGAGTGGAGAGCTCCGTGGATGATGCCTGGTGAGGTTCTTTACCGATGCGGTAGTTTTGATTGGGTACCCTTATTGGGGATTTGGGGTGCCATTGGCTATGCCCCTTTGCTCATACTGAGGCAGCATGGATTGAGACAGTTCATACCAGCAACTCAGGGGTTGGCTCAAAGTGAGTTTGTATATAGAGGAGCCGATTACAAGAGGAGGGTTAGTGAAGTTTCTAGTGCTTGGAAAAAGACTTGTCGATTGAGAGGAAAAGCTATTAGCCCCGCTACGACACCGGAATACATAGAATGGAGAGGTAGAAGAGTTAATGATAATATCCCTAAGCTAAGTATGGAAGGAGCTCGACCAATGGAGGAATATTTTCAAGTAAGGCCCTCAAAGTTAGAAATTATGAAACAAGAGTTCGAGAGACAAAGCTTGGAGTTCGAGAGGAGGATAGCAAAGCTCGAAGAAGAAAAGATGTACTTGAGTTTGGACATTGATGTCCAAAAGATGGAAGTCGAGAAACAGAGGAAAGAAAAGAGAAAGATTGAGGAAGATCGAGATGATCTAAGGGAGCATTACAAAAGGGCACAAGTAGCCTTGAGGAGGCGAGTAGGAGGATCTTCCAATCAATGGCAAAAGGAGGTTCAAGAAGAAAAGGATAGAACCGAGTACTGGGAGAGGAAATCTCAAGAAATGCGGGGGCAAAATTTGGCATTAGAGGAAAAGAATAAAGGATTGAAGACCAAGGTAATAGAACTTGGAAAATCCCTGCGTTGGCACCAAAACCATAACTCTACGGTCGAGTTAAAAGAGCTAAGAAGTAAGGTCGAAGATTTGGAGGTGGCATTGCATGACGGTGAACTCCGAGTTGAGCAGCTCAAGGCGCAAGAGGATTATCTGAGGAGAGAGCTATATCAAGCTAAAGAACAGGTCAGAAAAAGGGATCATGTCATTAGTGAAGCCATAGCTCAGATTCGAGAGGTTGCTGAGTATGTGCAAGACTTGACAATTCGAGCTGACGTATTGAGTCTGATGTATTCATCATCGTCGGATGTAGGACGAAAGTTAGCCCTTTTATTAGATAGAGTTAAAGCTTTGGGCCTTAGGGCGAAATCGTATTTGTAATCCTCTTATATGTAAAGATATTCTTTTTCTAAATAAAATTTTCTAAATGAAGTTGAACCAGAATCGATATTCTTTTTGCATTCATGCATTTGCATATCATAACATTTCATCACATCATTTGCATTCAAAGTTATAGAAAGACCCTGATTAGTTAAAGTTTACTTTGCATAGGTAGAAAACAGAGAGGTAGAAAAGAAAATATGGAAATCACACATCCTTACGGCACTCGTACTAAAACTAAGAACATAGATCAAAGGTTTGAGCAATTACAAAAAGATATGCAAGATCAAATGCAAGAGCAGTTGGCCAAAATACAGAATGAAATAAGGGAGCAGATGCTAGAAGCTCAGAGAAACATGATGGTTGAAATGGCTCAGCTGCTGAGAGCCACTGATAAAGGAAAAGCTCCCATGGCGATCACTGAAGAGGATAATGAAGGTCCTCCGCCGGGTTTTACTCCGCCTCATGTGCCCCTACAAACCGAGGCACCTCCTAAAAGGCCATCTGTCACAGTAAGGCCTCAATATGAGCCAGTGGATACTAGAATCCCCATAAATTTCCCATCTGGGTTGGGAAATAATTTGGGTGATAGCTCAATCAACCCTATTACTCCTGATCTGGATTTAATGGAGAAGGAAAGAATGGCCACTGAATCCTCAAAATAATTAGAAGATCGTTGCAGGTGGTTAGAGGAGAAGTTTAGGGTTTTAGAAGGCGCTGGCAATCATCATGGGATTGATGCCAAAGACTTAAGTTTGGTTCTAGATTTGGTGCTTCCTCATAAATTTAAAATGCCAGAGTTTGAAAAATACAATGGGACTACTTGCCCAGAGGCACACATAACAATGTTTTGTAGAAAAATGACTGGTTATGTGAACAACGATCAACTATTAATCCATTGTTTTCAAGACAGCCTGGTGGGAGCGGCGGCTAGGTGGTACAATCAGTTGAGCCGTGCAAGAATCAGTTCATGGAGAGATCTTGCACAGGCTTTCATGCAACAATATAACCATGTGACTGATATGACGCCAGATAGGATCACACTTCAAAACATGGAGAAAAAACCTAATGAAAGTTTTAGGCAATATGCACAAGGATGGAGGGAGGTGGCAATGCAAGTACAACCACCATTGTTAGAAAAGGAAACCACCATGTTATTTATTAATACTTTAAAGGCGCCATTCATCACACATATGATTGGAAGTACCACAAAAAGTTTCGCGGATATAGTTATGGCGGGTGAGATGATTGAGAATGCCGTGAGAGGCGGTAAAATTGAGGGAGAAGTGGCTAAAAGATCAGCCCCAAGGAGGAAGGATAATGAGGTGAATAGTCTCAACTCGAGGGCAATCACAGTTGGTCAACCCAAAGCAGCTATGGTTGAACAACAAAATACCCAAAGACAGAAATCGAGCATAAGGCAGAATTTGGAAAGAATGCAATTTACGCCTATCCCTGTGACGTATCGTGAGCTTTATCAAAGCTTGTATGATGCACATGCCATTGCTCCATTTCACTTGAAACCACTACAGCCACCATACCCCAGATGGTATGATGCAAATGCTAAGTGTGAATATCATGCGGGAATACCAAGGCATTCAATCGAAAACTGCACAGGATTCAAGAAGGCCGTGGAGAGGCTTATCAAGATGGAGGTTGTGAAATTCGACAGTACCCCTGATGCTGAAAATCCGTTACCGAATCATGGCAATCAAGGAGTGAATGCCATTAATGAAACAAAGATAAGAAAAATCAAGGAAGACATTGCTGAGGTGAAGATACCTATGAAGGTAATATGGGAGGAGATGGTAAAGAGAGGTATACTGACCTCTAGAAAAGGAGGAGAAGGAATAGAGAACCATTGTGAGTTCCATGGGGAAGTAGGTTATGTGATTTAAAATTGTGAAGAGTTCAAGGTTATGGTACAAGGCCTTATAGTTAACAAAGAGTTGCAGGTTTCTGAGGGTAGTTCTTATGAAGGACAAATATGTGTACTAGAGAATGAACGACAAAGAACCAGCCAACCGAGAATTATTATCTCCTTGCCAGGGAATAATGAAGAAGGGTCACAAACTAGGCCCAAAATAGTCATCCACAAACCCAATCCTTTCCCTTATAAGGATGACGGGGAGGGTGCCATGGAGCTATGACGCAATATAACAATACCGAGGGGAGAGTATAGCTAAGCGCGTCGAGGGCACGCAAAATGAAGGTTCTCATACGAAGTGGGAAACGTTATGACGGGGAATATCGAATAGAGCCCGCAGAGACGAAAGATGCCAAGGTGAAAAGGAAAAGGAAAGCTCAAGTACTCATCAATGAGTAGGTAAAGGAGGAAGAGGCTAAGGAATTTCTAAAATTCTGAAACATAGCGAGTATAAGCGTGGTCGAGCAATTGCGCAAGCAACCGGTAGCGATATATCGATGTTAGCCCTACTCTTGAGCTCAAGTGCATCGAGATGCGTTGTTAAAGGTGCTTAACGAAACATATGTTACCCATGACATATCCGTTAACAAGCTAGACCGGTTAGTAAACAACATCAGTGCTGACAATTTCATTTATTTTAACGATGATGAAATTCCACCTGGGGGCATAGGGTCAACCAAAGCCCTACACATCACTACTCGGTGTAAAGGATACACACTTCCAAGTGTACTCGTGGATAATGGGTCCGCTTTGAACGTCCTGCCGCTATCCACCTTGAACAGATTGCCCATTGACAGTTCGCATATGAAAACGTGTCATAATGTGGTAAGAGCCTTTGATGGAACTGAAAGAAAAGTAATGGGGCGAATCGACATCCCTTTGGAGATTGGGCCAAATACGTATGAAGTTGATTTCCTAGTGATGGATATCAAGCCCTCCTACAATTGTTTATTGGGGAGACCATGGATACACTCGGCAAGAGCAGTGCCCTCTTCATTGCACCAAAAATTAAAGTTAGTAATGGATGGTCGTTTAATAACCATCAATGCGGAAGAGGACATCATAGCGGCAGTTACCAGCAAGGCCCCTTATGTTGAGGCAAATGAGGAGGCTATTGAATGTTCTTTTCGCTCTTTAGAGGTCATCAATGCCACCTTTATTTTGGAAGGAAGCAAAGTACCGGTACCCAAAATGTCTGGAGCCACGAGGATAGCCTTACAAATAATGATGGGGAAAGGAGCATTGCCGGGAAAGAGGCTAGGAAGACGGTTGCAAGGAGAGGTTCAAATCCCAAAACTGATTGAGAAGAAAGACCGCTTTGGCTTGGGCTTCACGCCAGGCTACAAGCACAAGAGGCGGGAAATAGAGAAGTGCCAAGCAAGAAGAAAGGCGCATTTGAATGGAAGAGAAGTGGAGTGGGGACCGATGACATTCCCACCTATATCCAAATCCTTCAAATCAGGAGGATTGCTGAGAAAGGAAAGTCATTAAGTTAATACTGTACACAATGAAGGATCGGAGCAAGGAAACCTCGAGGGCATTCGCCCTTACGAACCGGAGAGCTCTCTGAATAATTGGACTGCGGAAGACCTTCTTGTAGTCTTTAGGAATTTTTCAGAGTAATTCTCAAAACATGTCTGTTACTCTAGGGCCTAGGAGTAATAAGATTATATTCGTGAAATAGGCTTATGTTCATCTATAATTATTTAAATAAAACATAACTTTTTATCAATTTAAACGAGTATCGTTCTATTTTTATCGACCAATATTCCTCCAAATTCTAGCAATTCTTATTCTTTTATTCATAACACATAAACAATCATTCTTTGATTCATTCATTCTTTGTATATTCTTTCATACCTCCACGTGTCCCTATATATCAATGATATGAGTCTTGATACTACTGACTCTTAATTTCTCTGGCGAGCAAGACATGTGTTTAGAGGAACCTAAGGATTTTGAAGATGTTCAGATTGTGACGTATCTCTCGATCTGTTAAGAATGGTTAGCGGGAGGAGAAACAAATCATGCCACATGAGAAAGAGGTAATAGAGAATATAGCCCTAGAGGAAGGGAAGGAGTTGAAAATCGGAACCCTAATTGGCGTGGACACAAGGCATGGTCGATTGAGTTGCTTGAGAGTTCAAGGATATCTTCGCTGGTCATATCGGGATATGCCCGGATTGAGTAATTGACATTGTGGTACATCGTCTTCCGATAAGACAAGATTGTAAGCCAGTCCAACAGAAGTTGCGAAGAATGAGGCCAGATATCGTCTTGAAGATAAAGGATGAAGTCAAGAAGCAGTTTGATGCAGGATTCTTGCAAGAAGTGAAGTACTCGAATGGGTAGCTAACATTGTGTACATCCCCAAGAAGGATGGGAAAGTACGAATGTGTGTTGATTACAGAGACTTGAACAAAGCAAGCCCAAAAGATAATTTTCCTTTACCCCACATTGACACTTTAGTAGATAACACAGCGGGATATTCATTGTTCTCCTTTATGGATGGTTTCTCAGGATACAACCAGATAAAGATGCATCCAGAGGACATGAATAAAACCACCTTTATAACCTTGTGGGGCACCTTTTGCTACAAAGTAATGCCATTTGGACTAAAAAACGCAGGGGCAACGTACCAAAGGGCCATGGTGAACTTGTTCCACGATATGATGCATAAGGATATCGAGGTATACGTTGATGATATGATTGCCAAGTCGCGTACGGAAAAAGAGCATATTGAGGTCTTGAGAAGATTGTTTGTAAGGTTGAGAAAATTTCAGCTGAAGCTCAATCCAGCAAAGTGTACCATTGGAGCCAAATCTGGAAAGTTGTTAGGCTTCGTAGTCAGTGAAAAAGGAATTGAAGTCGACTCAGACAAGGTCAAAGCCATACGAGAATTACCCCCACCACGTACTCAGAAAGAAGTTCGAGGATTCCTAGGAAGGTTGAATTACATTGCTCGGTTCATTTCACAACTAACCGAGAAATGTGATCCTATCTTCGCCTCTTGTAAAGCACAATCAAGGTATTTGGGATGGGGAATGCGAGTGCTTTTGAAAAGGTCAAGCGAGATTTGTTGAATACTCGGTATTGTCGCCACCCGCCCAGATAAACCATTAATACTGTACTTATCAGTGTTCAGTAATTCTATGGGATGTGTGCTTGGCCAGCATGATGAGTCAGGGAAAAAGGAGAAGGCAATTTATTATCTCAGTAAGAAGTTCACTGACTATGAGATGAGATATTCACCAATCGAAAAGTTGTGTTGTGCGCTGATTTGGACAACTCGGAGATTAAGACAGTACATGCTATACCATACCACTTGGCTCATCTCAAAACTTGATCCGTTGAAATACATGATGGAGTCAACAGCTCTAAATGGGAGAATGGCGAGATGGCAAATTTTACTTTCGGAGTTTGATATAGTCTACATAAGTCAGAAGGCTATAAAAGGAAGTGCGGTAGCGGACTTCTTGGCTAGTAGGGCTCTAGAGGATTATGAGCCACTAAACTTCGATTTTCCAAATGAGGAGTTGATGTGTATAGCAATGACCTGAAAATTCTTCTTGGAGGCTCAATTTTGATGGGGCTTCTAATGTAGTCGGAAATGGAATTGGGGCGATCTTGGTATCTCCAAATGGTGATCATTATCCTTTTATGTGTAAGTTAGACTTTGATTGCACAAACAATATGGCTGAATATGAAGCATGCATCATGGGACTTCAAGCGACTATAGAGCGAGGTATAAAAACTCTAGAAGTATCTGGGATTCGGCGTTGGTTGTTTATCGACTTAGAGGTGAATGGGAGACAAGGGACCCTAAATTGATTAGTTATCGAAAGGTAGTTTTGGGGTTACTTGAGGAATTTGATAGCATCACCTTGATTATCTCCCACGAGACAAAAATCGGATGACGATGCTTTAGCAACCTTGGCCTCAATGATCAAGGCAAATAAAAAGAAGAAATGAAGCCAATTCAAATGAGTATTTACGAGGCTCCGACTCATTGTTGTAACATTGAGAGGAGGAAATGACATTAACCCATGGTATCGAGATATATTGCGATACGTGAAAGATCGTAAATACCCTGAACAAGCTAGTGAAAATGACAAACGAACCTTGAGGAGGTTAGCTTGCGACTATGTTTTAGACGGAGATATCCTATACAAAAGACGAAAAGACCAAGTACTTTTGAGATGTGTCGATGCTGTAGAAGCTAAGTTAATTATAGAAAAAGTTCACGAAGGTGTATGCGGGACGCATGCAAATGGGTTCACGATGGCAAGGCAAATCATGAGGTTTGGCTATTATTGGGCCACTATGGAAGGGGATTGCATCAGTTACACCAAGAAATGCCATAAGTGCCAGATTTATGGGGATAAAATTCATGTACCACCTTCACCTTTGCATGTTATGACTTCTCCATGGCCCTTTTCCATGTGGGGCATGGATGTTATTGGACCAATATCACCGAGAGCTTCGAATGGTCATCGGTTTATCTTTGTAGTAATTGACTACTTCACAAAATGGGTAGAAGCTGCTTCTTATGTGAATGTTACTGAGTCAGCTGTGAGTCGATTCTTGAAGAAGGAGATCATTTGTCGGTATGGAATGCCTGAAAAGATCATATCCGACAATGCATTGAACCTAAAGAACAAAACGATAGCAGAAGTTTGCGACCAGTTCAAGATTAAGCATCACAATTCTTCCCCCTATCGTCCAAAAATGAATGGGGCGGTAGAAGTTGCCAACAAGAACATTAAGAAAATAGTGGGGAAGATGACTGAGACCTATAGAGATTGGCATGAGAAGTTACCGTTTGCACTCCTGGCCTATCGAACATCTGTCAGAACTTCTACCGGGGCAACTCCATTCTCGTTAGTTTACGGGATGGAAGCAGTATTACCTATTGAAGTAGAAATACTTCTCTTCGAATTTTGACAGAAGTAAAGTTAGATGAAGCTGAGTGGGTTCAATCCCGGTATGACCAGTTGAACTTGATTGAAGAAAATAGGCTAAAAGCCATTCGACATGGTTAGATGTATCAGAAGCGAATGATGCGAGCTTATGGCAAGAAAGTTCGACCAAGAGAATTCTATGAGGGAGACCTTGTACTGAAAAAGATCCTTCCTATTCAAAAGGATTTTAGAGGAAAATGGATGCCGAATTGGGAAGGCCGATGTCGTAAAGAAAGCTTTCTCCGGTGGTGCATTGATCTTAGCAGAAATGGATGGGAAAAGTTTACCTAATCCAGTGAACTCGGACTCAGTTAAAAAATACTTTGTCCAAAGAAGAAGAGAATCTAAGGTGAAAACCCGCAAAGGGCGCCTTGAAAAAAAAAATAAAAAATAAAAGACGGAGAGGCCAAGGTGAAAACCCACAAAAGGCACCTTGTGATCAAAAGGGTTTTGAGTTGAAAACCTGTAAGGGGCTCAAATTTTGAAGAGTATCTGATAATCTTGTTACAAAGAGCAAAGAATGCTACAAACGGGGGCATCAATAGAGTACTTGGGATCTTTTAAACACATTTTGAACTCAAGAAAGACTTCATGGAGCTGGTGTATAGGCACTCAAGCAGTGATATCTGGAGGATCTAACTTCTATCTTGTTTTCCATCTTTAGATTCTATTCCTTCCTAAAGATAGACCTTCAGATTAATTTCCTTTGTATTCTTTCTTCTTAATTCATTCAAATCCAATTATTCTTAAGATTTATTCATCTTCCATGTTGCATTTAAATAATGATAGATGAACTAAATATGTTTACAAACAAAGTTTTGCGCATTACTCTGAAATTTCTAGACAATACAAGAAACTAAAACAGGACAATTGTTTGAGAAATTCACGTAAGTAAAGGATGAAGGAACTCGAGGAATTTTTTTCATCCAGTCTAAAGGGAAAATGAACAAAATCAATGATTCAATTTTAAGAAAAGATTGTTTTACAAACATCCTCAGCGGATCGTAGCATTGGAGGAAAGGTACAGGCCTACGGGCTGAGCGTGAATGAAGCTTTGAGAAAAGAAAGGCAAATGAAAGAATGAATGATGACGTCTAGGATAGAGGTCATATTCATGACATTTTGCATCATAACATGTTTAATTAGGAACATTTTACTCACTTCGAGCATGGCATCCTACTTATCAAGCATAATCATTCTACAGGATGACGCGCCTTAATCCCTTAAGCAGTAGGGTAATAGGCCACACATAGCAGATCTCGCCTTCAGACGATTTCACTGAAGCAGATCCAAGATGGTTTGGCATCCTTGTGTTTACAAGGAACAAATCGAAAACATAGCTGATTTGGCTTTCATGTGATTACGATGAAGCAAATCTAAGATGATTTGTCGTCTCTGTATCGTCAGAGAACGAATCGAAGTTTGGCATCTTCACTTTAATGGAGAGCAGACACATAGCAGATCTCACCTTCAGATGTTTATGCTGAAGCGGATCCAAGATGGTTTGGCATCCTTGTGTTTACAAGGAACAAATCGAAGACATAGCTGATTTGGCTTTCATGTGATTATGATGAAGCAAATCTAAGATGATTTGTCGTCTCTGTATCGTCAGAGAACGAATCGAAGTTTGGCATCTTCACTTTGATGGAGAGCAGACACATAGCAGATCTTACCTTCAGATGATTTCGCTGAAGCAGATCCAAGATGGTTTGGCATCCTTGTGTTTACAAGGAACAAATCGAAGACATAGCTGATTTGGCTTTCATGTGATTACGATGAAGCAAATCTAAGATGATTTGTCGTCTCTGTATCGTCAGAGAACGAATCGAAGTTTGGCATCTTCACTTTGATGGAGAGCAGACACATAGCAGATCTCACCTTCAGATGTTTATGCTGAAGCGGATCCAAGATGGTTTGGCATCCTTGTGTTTACAAGGAACAAATCGAAGACATAGCTGATTTGGCTTTCATGTGATTATGATGAAGCAAATCTAAGATGATTTGTCGTCTCTGTATCGTCAGAGAATGAATCGAAGTTTGGCATCTTCACTTTGATGGAGAGCGGACACATAGCAGATCCCACCTTGGATGATTTATTTGAAGCGGATCCAAGATGGTTTGGCATCCTTGTGTTTACAAGGAACAAATCGAAGACATAGCTGATTTGGCTTTCATGTGATTACGATGAAGCAAATCTAAGATGATTTGTCGTCTCTGTATAGTCAGAGAACGAATCGAAGTTTGGCATCTTCACTTTGATGGAGAGCAGACACATAGCAGATCTCACCTTCAGATGTTTATGCTGAAGCGGATCCAAGATGGTTTGGCATCCTTGTGTTTACAAGGAACAAATCGAAGACATAGCTGATTTGGCTTTCATGTGATTACGATGAAGCAAATCTAAGATGATTTGTCGTCTCTGTATCGTCAGAGAACGAATCAAAGTTTGGCATCTTCACTTTGATGGAGAGCAGACACATAGCAGATCTCACCTTCGGATGTTTATGCTGAAACGGATCCAAGATGGATTGGCATCCTTATGCTTACAAGGAACAAATCGAATCATAGTTGATTTGGCTTTCGCGTGCTTACGTTAAAGCAAATCTAAGATGATTTGGCATCTCTGTATTGTCAGGGATCAAATCGAAGAAATAAATCTGACATTCCTGTGCTTACAGTGAAGCAGATCGAAGATTTCAGCATGGCATCCCTGTGTTTATAAGGAGCAAGTTGAAGACAGCAGATTTGGCATCCCTGTGTTTATGGGGAACAGATCGAAGAAGCAGATCAAGAACTCAAGACTCATGAGCCGGGCAAAATTGGTCCTTTATAGTCTTTGCTCTGTTCTTGTTACACAACAACAAGCAAAGAGGGCAACTGTATGGCCCAAATTTTGCCCGGGGTCCAATACCAAACCCAAAACTTAGCCCAAAACACTAACCCAACCCAAAAAAAAAAAAAAAAGAAAAAACCTAATCTCACCTACTCCACACCATAATTAGCCACCCACCCCTATTTTGCTCCATTTGCCTACAAAAGAAAAGGCAAATAAATTAAAAAAAAGAAGAACAAGTGGTAAAAGCTTATAAAAAGCCACAATCTCAATGTAAAAAAAAGGGGGAGGGGGAGAGAGGAATTTATTGTATTTTGGAGAGAAGAATTTTTTTGAGATTCAAGAAGAGATTTTTTTTGAGATTCAAGAGGGGATTTTTCTTTGTTTTTGAGATTCAAGAACAAAAAATCAGTATATCAATAGCAATCAAAAAGGTTCAAAGGGTTTCATTATATTCACTCCAATCGTAGTAAGAAATAAGGGATAGAATCAAAGCTGCGCGTTTTGGGTCAAAGGACTATTGTCCGTTTTAGTCCTTCCCGGTTATTTGCATGTGCGAATTAATCCCCTCTTATTTTATTTATTACGGATTTGCCCCAAAATATTGCTCTCAGATTCGATTATGTCCTTCCTATTATTTTTATTTGTTTCATTTACCTTATTTATATTATTATGTTTGCATTTATCTCTTATTTCATTCTAATACTAATATTATTAGCACTTCTATTGTTTTACTATTAATTAATGTATGTTTATTATATATGTACGTATGTACATTTCTATTTATATAAGTATTATTTTTATTACGTCATTTTAATATTACTATTATATCATATTTACTTTCTGCATTTTAATATTATTATTATTATTATTATTATTATTATTATTATTAGTGTATATTTTATGTACATATATGTATGTATATACTTTTATATATAGTATTGTTTTTAATTTTACTATTTTATTTGCTCTTTGTATTTCTATATTATTATTATTATTATTATTATTATTATTATTATATGGTAGTGTGTATTTGCATTATATGTATATATATTGATATATAGTATTATTTTATTTACTTTATTTTAATATTATTATTACCTTCATTCCATTATTATTATTACTATTATTATATTTTACTATCATTATTTTTCATACGTATATATGCTCTTGTTTATATTATTATTACTATAACTACTATATTTTTTACTACATCTATTATGTATTACTAATATATTATTACTACTATTGTTACTGTTATTATCATCACTTGTTATTCTCATCACTATTATTATAATTTATCATTGTTACTTATTATTTTACTATTATTAT
The DNA here is from genome assembly GCF_025698485.1 of Gossypium arboreum. Taxonomy (NCBI): domain Eukaryota; kingdom Viridiplantae; phylum Streptophyta; class Magnoliopsida; order Malvales; family Malvaceae; genus Gossypium; species Gossypium arboreum. The sequence continues at coordinate 139,915,741 of NC_069075.1, forward strand.
CTAATATATCATCATTATCATTATTTTCATTATAACTTAATAGATCATTATTATTATTATTATTATTATTATTATTATTATTATTATTATTATTATTAGCACTACTTTTATTACTATTATTTAATATATTATTTTTACCATTATCGTCATATTGTTACTATTACTATTATATTATTATGTTATTATATCTTTTACTATTATTATTGTTGTATTTTTCTATTATTGTTATTATATTTTCCTTTATTTTTGTATTTACTTATACGTTATTATTTTATATTAACTAATTTGATAACTGTATATTTTTTAGCATATTTATTTTATTTACATATCATTACTTTTATTATTATTTCATCATCTATTCTATTTATAGTTTTTTTTTAAATAATTTCAAACATTTAGCTTATTCATTATTTCCCTTTCTTATTATTTATTCGACTCATTTATCTTACCTTCGTATTTATCGTTAGTATTCATATTTGTGTTTATGTTTATCCTGTTATGGTTATCAATTTTTATTTGTTATGCATTCTTTATTATCTCGTTTCATTACGAATTTAGGTTTTATCCAACCCGATAGTGATTCTTTCACTAAAGTAAATATTTCGTATTTGGTAATCCGAGACAATCGTTCCCTAACTTCTTGGATTTCGATTTTTTTTCTCTCACGTTTAATCTAAATAACGGCATATTCTTTTAAATCATAATACTGAGTGTTAAATAAAATACTTACTCTCGATATTTGAGGTGTTGTGTCATAACTCACTGGATATGACATCTTATTACCTCGAGATAAGATTTTTTTTGCAAATAAGGCGATGCTTGGTGTTTGGAAATTTCGAGAAAGTAGTGCCCTAACTTATTGGGTTGCCACTTTTCTCGTTGAATTCAAATAATTAAGCACCCTTCTAAGTTTTAAAAGGTTTTCTAAATGCAAGCTAGTATCTTGGAATTTCAAAGCAATATGTCCTAACTTATTGGATATAGTGTTTTGTTGCTTGAGATAGGAATTTCAAAAAAGGGGATAACTTAATGTTAATACTTTGACGCTAGTGAATCCCAATTTTCAAAGTTAAAATATTTTAAAGAGGACTACATCTTAATTTTTTTTTCTTTCGACATTAAAGACATTTGATAATCAATTAGGTACCAATTTTTGGGCGTTACGAGGGTGCTAATCCTTCCTCGTACGTAACCGACTCCCGAACCCGTTCTTTTACTTCGTGGACCAAAACTAATGATTTTAAAACAAAATGTTTTAAAGGTGATCCAATCACACCTAAAAAGATTGGTGGCGACTCCCGTTTTCATTTTTAAAATCGATTCCCATTTTCCAAAGCTCGATTTGAAAATGGTTTCGACACTCATAAATAGGAGGATAGTGTGCTTCAGTATACTCGAGCTAATGTCTTCCTGTATTGACAACAATGTCCGTGCTAATCGAGATATAACTCAATCGAAAAATTGATGAAATAATTATATAATATATGTAAGTAGAGAAAATTTTTCAAACAAAAAATATAAGAAATAATGAAAAACAAAAAGTGAAGAATAATGTATCATCCCGTGATGATTTTCGATAGATGGATAGATAAGACATTCAATTTCAACACAAAACCAACTTTTCTTTTGCATATGCTAACATTATATATATATATATATATATATTACATTTTACAAAAAAGAACAATAAAACCTTTTTTATTTATTTTGCTAGCCGACATAATTTATTAATATAAAAATGTACTTATCCAAGCTTCTTTATGCATGTTGTTATAAAACTTTATCAGATGATTAATTTACTTAATAATTGTAAAAGAAAATATTTATATTAATTTATTTATTTTTATTTCTGGATTAAACCACCATCCTTTTTTGGGTAAGAAGAACATGCATGGGGAAATGGAATGAGTGATGGATCAATATTTTAGGGAGATCTCGTACATTACCACGTGGGGATCTATATATCTGACACGTGTTATTGTTAGAATTTCACGTGCTGGACTATATCTACCCCACTCCTGCATTATTATTGGTACTTTCAACACTTTTTAAGACATATTTACCATAGATCTGTTCTCTAATTATTTTTATTTTTGTTAAAACCTTATACTTTTTAAAATTTTAAAATTTAGTCATTATATAGGTATGTTTTAATCTTTTATTTTTAGGGTAAATTGCAGTATAAGTCACTCAATTATGATTATTTTTTTAGCCACTCAACTATAAAAAGTTACAAATTTAGGAGAATATGTAAAAATGTAGCACGTGACTATGATTTCTTAATTATGGATTAAATTTCTTAAACTTATGCTTGAAAATTGAGAGTTTGTCTTTTGTTTTGAGTACTTAGGAAACAACAGTTAGTATAGTTGTTTGGTCGTCGCACGTTTTCATGCAAGCATATAGGGAGTATATTCTGTTTTATTTTGTCTCAACTTAATTTAATTACTACAAAAACTTTTTTAATCTTGAATAATTACTACGAAACTTAATTTGTCTTAATTATGTACCAATAAAATGTTTAACATGTTTCATGGTAGCATATGTCAGATTGTGTCAGAATGACATACACATACAGTAGTATGTTTTTTATTAGTTATGTCAAAATTTAACGATAGAAATAAATAAATATTTTAATAAAAAATTAAATTATTTTTATTTAACATATAAAAATTAATTTATTTATTTTTTAAATAAAAAATAAAATATACTCTGAATCTTAATATAAAACCTACGTTTTGATTTTATTTTTAAATAAAATAAATTTAAAATGTTTATTAATTTAATATAATAATTTAAATATTAGAACTTTCGACAGAATAATAATAACTAGATAAAGAAAAGATGGAAAAGATGATGATTAAATAGAATGATGAAATATAATTACAAATTAGCCCATATTGTGGGGTTTTATGTTGATTGGTCAGTGTCAATCTTGAAATTTCACTCGTCACTTTCACCACAGATTTATATTTTTCATCTACTTTCTTTTAGGACGGTGGCACACAGATTTATTTTACTGCTTTATGCTTGCAAGTTTCGATGAAAACTAGTACAATTTTTTAGATTATCACAATGACCCTTTGGTCTGCTTTTTGGGTAAATTATAAAATTATTCATCTAATTATTAGCGTATTTTTATTTTGGTCATCTAATTATGGAAGCTTTCAATTTAGTTACAACCTTTTAGATCAGTTCTATTTTAATCATTCAAGTTTTAAATTATTTCTATTTCGATGACTCTTCGTTAAATGGTTAGTAGAAGTGATGATGTATCATTTTTCTAACGGTAAAATAATACATTTAGTTCTTAATACTTATACATTCTATCAATTTGATCCTTAAATACATGTCATTAAAATCTAATTAAATAAAAAATTATATTAATATTTACATAGTCTAATTAAAAGTTTTATTATATTAGTATTAAATAAAATATAAAAATTCCTCTCCTCCGAAACCTTCCCCCAGAGAGAGAGTAATATAATATAAATTTTTAATTAGATTTTATTTAAATTAATATAATTATTTATTTAGATTTTTATGAAATATTTTAGGATCAAATTGATAGAATTCGTAAATGTCAAGGGTTAAATTTGTTGAATTATTTAGAATTAGAATTAAATTGATAGAACGTGTAAGTACTTAACACTAAATATGTTATTATATCAATTAGAAAAATGTCACATCATCATTTCTGTTAACCATTTAACGGAGAGTGACCGATGTAGTAGCCCAAATTTAACCGGGCTTTAAAACCCAAAAGCAAAATAATAAATAAATAAATATTTATTTATTAAAGTCCATTAAAAATAAAGCAGTCCAGTTACAAAACCAAATAAAATAACCAGCCCAATGCAGACCTAAACTAACCCAATACCCTTTAGCTCAAACCCTTTTGGCCCAAATACTTGAGTTCGTTATACCCAAATGCATCGGTTACTACCTAGCAAGCCTAAAACTATCCCTTAACCCGCTTACACCCTTAACCCATTCTGATTACAACCTCAACCCAAATACACCAAGCCCAAACCTAAATCGACCCAAATAGCAGAGGCCTAAAACTTAAGTTACCACTAGGGTTTCTAACCCTAGCTCTTTCTCCTCGCGCCGCAAATGGAAGATTCCAGAAGCCATCTCAACAGACGCGTCTGCTCATCTCTCATGTCGTTCCAGTGACCCCCCATCAGCGCCGTAACTCTGCCTCCGAAATCAACACGCGAATCGACACTAGCCCTCGTCACCACCAGATTTCTCGCGAGTGCCTGCAAAAGAAAAGGAAACACAGCAGATACGAAAAAACAAAAAAGGAAACTAAAATAAAAAGATTTCAGCAGATCACAATCAAAGATATGGTGGATACAGCAAACAAGAAATAGAAAGAAATCTTCGATTTCTTTCCCAGTTTATGTAATAACAGTAGTGGCTATAAAAGCCCGAATCAAAACAGTGTAAAAGGACCTTTTTTTTACGAAGAGAGAAATATACTTACACAGATTCGTTTAAGGAAATACCAACAGTCTCTCAAAAGGTGATTTAATCGCATATCTCGTGCTTTATTTTGTACATATATGAACTGTTCTAGCATATACGAGTAAGGATCTAAGGGAAAAGAGATTACCTGTGGAAGGACAAGGGTTTTTAAGCCTTGAGACCACCGTGTCTGACGGCAGGCAGGTAGGCGTGTGCAAGACTTGCACCGTGGCCGGAGGCCGAGTGGGACCTCTCTCTTCCCTCAGAGAGCATTTCAAGACCTTTTTTAAGACCGATGTTAAAATGATTTTAAGTCGCAAAATTGGCTTATATAGCCTCCTTGAAACGACATCGTTTCTGCTTAACTTAATAAGCTCAAAACGGTGTCGTATTAAGCCATGGGATTCGCGCGTTGACCCGATTACCCGGGGAGGATCCGCGTGATTTTTAGAATTGGGTTAATTACCCAATCGGTCCTTCCACCTCTTTTAATTTATAATTACGTGTTATTCTATTTTTTAATTTGGCCCTCATATTTTACAATTGTTTCAATTTAGTCCCAACGGTTATTCAATTACATTCTGGGAAACGTCGCCTTATTAGGAATAGGGCAATTTGCCCAATGAGTCCCTTTTGTTTTACGCGCGTTTTAATTAAGGCCTTAATTCAGTTTTATTTCTTTTAAATTCGCCCTGTAATTTTGCTGAACTTGAAATTTAGCCCTATATTTATTTTATTATTATATATATATTTATATATTGTTATTTGTTTTGTTTTTTTACCTTACTTTTATATTATACATTATAAGATTATTTTATTATATATATTATTATTATTTATTATATATTATTTTTTCACAAATTATTATTATTATTTTACATCATTATTTTATATTATTATTATATTTTACTTGTATTATATATTTATTAATTATTTATATATATTGTTCTTACATATATATTTTCATTATTTTATATTATATCTGTCGTAACCATTTTTTGCTAAAAAAACGGGTATCGACTTGGAGAAAAAAAAACGAAAATAGGAGTCGCCACCAATCTTTTTAGGTGTGATCGGATCACCTTAAGTTAATCATTTTAATAAAAGTTAAGATTTACTAAAACGATAATTTTTGGTCTCTGAAAATCGAAAATGAGTTCGGAGTCGGTTACGCATGAGGAAGGATTAGCACCCTCGATACGCCCAAAATTGGTACCTAGTTGATTAATTAGTGTCTTAGTGTCGAAAATTTGAAAACTTGAAAGAATTTAAAATATGATCCCTCTTTGTAAAGAAAATGCTCAAATGTTAAGGACCTTCTCGTCTCACAATATAAAAGGTCACATCCAAGAAGTTAGGACACGACATCTTGAATTTTCGAGCGAGCTTGCCTTTTATATAAAAATTTGTGTATTTCAAAAGGTTATTCAGTTAGTTAAGGTGAACGAGGAAAATCGAAACCCAGTAAGTTAGGCACGTTTCCTCGAATTCCCAAACACCGAATATTGCCTTTACTTGCAAAAATCTTATTTCGAGGTAACAAAATGCCATACCCAGAAGTTAGGGCACAACACCTCGTATCTCCGAGAATAAGCATTTTCAAAACTAATGTCGCGATTTAAAAGAGTATTCCGTTATTTAGGTTAAAGGAGAAAATCGAAACCCAATAAGTTAGGGCACAATTGTCTCGAATTACCAAATATGGAATATTACTTTTATGAAAGAATTATTATTGGGTTGGATATAATGATAATAAGAATAATATTAAAGTAAAGTAAACAATAATACTATATATAAATATATATATATATGTATATAATAGAAATACACACTACTATATAATAATAATAAATATAGAAATACAAAAAGCAAATATAATAAAAATATTAAATTAAAGTAATAAAAAAATACTATATATAAATATATATATATATGTATATACATAAAATATACACTAATATATAATAATAATAGTAATGGCAAAAATAATGAAAATATGAGTAATATTAATAATATATTAGAATACAAAAGTAAAGTAATAACAATAGGGTGATAATAATAATAATAATACAAACAATAATACATATATATATATAATAATAGTAGTTAGAAATAAAAAATAATAGAAGTAACAATAATGATAGTAATAATATAAATAAATATGGAGAGGGCATATATAATATAATAATATAAATAATAATATATACATGAGAAATAATAATAATAATATAAATAATAGTAAAAATAATAAAATAATAAAACAAAGCTCTCAACTCTCTTTCTCCCTCTTTTCTAAATCCGGCCGTTGGTCCGGCTTTACTTCGGTCATGGACCCCCACGGGCCGCCATCGGCGCCACCGTACACGGCGGCCGGACCTCAAAAAAAACTTTTTCGGTAATGAAAATATGGGTAAGCTTCTTACTTTTATTTTTACTTTCGTATAAAAAAAACAAAATAAAATTGAAAGGAAAACAATAAACAAACAAAGAACTAAAGATGAGAATAGACAAAAGAAACCTCTTTTGCTTTGATCTTTGATTAATCTTCAAAAACTAGCCTTTCCAAGAAACAAAAACAACCTTCTTTCCAAAAAAACAAAAAAAACACCTCCAAAAAACAAAAAACAATCCTCCTCCAAAAAACCAAAAACCCACCTCCCCAAAAACAAAGTCTTGAATGGCTTTTATAGCCAAATTTTACAAGTGGAGTGGTTGGGGTGGTTTAGATGGCCAAGGGTGGTGGAGTTGGTGGCCAAGGTGGGTGGCCAACAAAGGTGGTGGAGTAGGTGGCCAAGGTTTTTATTTATTTATTTATTTTTTTGTGTGTTTGGGTTGGGATTAAGTTGGGCCAAAATTGGGTTTAGGCTTGTAACTGGATAATAGGCTAGGTTTAATTCGAGTTTGGTTTTATTGGGTCCCGGGCAAAATTTGGGTCTTACAATATCTATTATATTTCTTATTTCTTATATATTTAAATTATATTTTATTATATAACATTTATTGTATTTTTATTTTTATTCTATATTACTTATTTTTTATATGTCATATATATCATATATTATCTATTATATTATTTATGTTTATATTATTCATTATATTATTTAAAATTTTAAAATTTTAAATTAAATTATATTTTTAACTCATATTATACACATATTAAATTATTAGTTATTTATTTATTATACATTATTTTAAAATGATATTTTCATGTTAAGTGTTATTTTATAAATTCTTTTACATACTTTTATTTTATATTTTTTTATACCCAATATAGTTTATATATAATTATTGTTCTTTTATAAATATTTTGTTATTATGTTTTATATATTGTATAGCAAATACTATTTTAAGATTATTATTAAATATTATGTCTTTATTTGTATTATATGTATATTTTGTTAACAATAACTCATTTCATTTTTTTTGCATATGTCATGTGTTATATGTTATTTTATATTTATTATTTGATATTATATTTCATGAACATGTACATTGATATTGTATTACTCTTTTTTGTATGTCATGCATTATTTAATTATTACCTTTTGTATATCATGCATTATTTAATTATTACTTTGTATGTTTGTATATTTTGTTTATTCATTCTTAATACATGCTATATATATATCTTTGTATGCATATTGTTAATATTTGCTATATATATATTATTTTTATATATATGTATCTAATGCACGATCTTTATATTATTGCCATCATTTTGTTTAAATGCATGTATTATTTACCTACTACAATAATATGTTACTATGCATGATTTATAATACAATACGATTCCCCACGCATCATTTTTAAAAAACAAGGCTCTAAAGTTTTCAAAAATATAAAGGCAATGCTTGGTGTTGGGAAATTTCAAGAAAGTAGTGCCCTAACTTATTGGGTTGCGACTTTTCTCGTTGAGTTCGAATAATCAAGTACTTTCTAAGTTTTTAAAGGTTTTTCAAAATGTGAGCAACTGTCTTGGAATTCCAAAGCAATATTTCCTAACTTACTGGATGTAACGTTTTGTTGTTTTGAGATAGGGATTTCTAAAAAGCTAACTTAGTGTCAATACTTTGATACGAGTGAACTCCAATTTACAAAAAATAAAAATATTTTAAAGAGGATTACATCTTAAAAATTTTAAATTTCTGACATTAAAGACACTTGATAATCAATTAGGTACCAATTTTTGGGCGTTACGAGGGTGCTAACCCTTCCTCGTACGTAACCGGCTCCCGAACCCATCTTCTGATTTCGTAGACCAAAACTAATGATTTTAAAACAAAATATTTTAAAGGTGATCCAATCATACCTAAAAAGATTGGTGGCGACTCCCATTTTCATTTTCTTAAAGTCGATTCTCATTTTCCAAAACTCGATTTAAAAGTGGTTTCGACAACCGAAATGGAAATGATCTAAAACGTGAGTGACCTAAATAAAAATTATCTAAAACGTTAATAACTAAATTGAAAACTTTCATAATTAGGTGACCAAAATAGAAACTTTAATAACCCTTTTCTTAATGGAGGAGCTTGATTTTAATTTTTAAATTTATTAAATATTAATTTTAAGAAATTGTATAAACCAATTTTGAAATTAATCAATCATTTTACTTTAAAAGGAATAAATATCAAATTTATATATAAACTTTGGTCCAATGTGCAATGTCATATATGAATTTTGATTTTGTGCAATTTTATCCAAAAAATTTTAATTTGATTCAATTTTTACAAACTACAGACAACATGTTGGGTTAAACCCAAATTATGCAACGAATAAGAACGAAAAACAATAAAAGTCTAACACAAATATTTTCGTTGAAAAACCCTTTCGAAGAGTATAAAAAACCACGAGCAAAGAAAAGCTTCACTAAAATAGAAAAAAACTAAAAAGAGAGTACAAGATGGAGAAATAAACAAACCCAGAACCTAAAATACAATGTTTTCTTGAAATTCCCACAAACTCTATCTTAATTTCAATCAAATCCTCGAGGATTGCTAAAAGCCCATTTATAGACTAAAATTCATGACTAATTTGATTAGAAATATCCCAAAGTGATTAGAGTTTGATTAGGAAAAGATAGCAGTACTTAACGATGAGAAGAAGCCCGATTAAGTTGAGTACACATTGTGACATAGCATATTGCCTCGTCAGGATGTCATTCTTCATGTCATCAGGACGAGGCAACTTTTCTCATCGAGATGTCGTTGACGTGTCATTGTGACGTCAATTCTTTCTCGTTACGACGCCACTGTCTGTTTCATCACAAATACGAGGCACACTCCACAAATTTCTACCTTGACTCGTATTTCTAAAACACCTTCTTTGTCGAGCCCCGTCAGGGGTCTAACTCATCTCTTTCGAATGCTTACCAAGTCTAAGCAATGCCTAAACTTGGAAATTGGAAGACTTTTTGTCATCATGTCTGTTAGGTTGTTTTCTATGCCGTTTTTGTGCATCTGAACATCTCCTTGAGCGATCACTTCCTGAACAAAGTGATATCGAATGTCTATGTGCTTTATTCTTTCGTGATTCATTTGATCTTTAGTGAGATTGATGGTACTTTAACTATCGCAATATACAACAGTCTTGTCATTTTTATCAACCAGCTCCCTAAATAGACCTCTCAACCAAATGGCCTCTTTCACAACCTTTTGTGATAGCCATATATTCTATCTCTGTAGTTAATAATGTCACAATGGCCTAAAGAGTGGCTTTCCAGCTAATCGTGCAATTAAAAAAAGTGAAGAAATAACTTGTTAGAGATCTCATTTTGTCTAAGTCTCCGGCATAATCCTAATCTACATAGCCGACTAGACTTTCTGAACATCTTTCAAGTTCTAAACAAGTGTTAGATGTCCCCCTCAAATATCTTAGAATCCACTTAATAGCTTGCTAGTGTAATTTTTTGGGTTTGGCCATGTGTCTACTTACTACACTAACAACATGTGAAATATTGAGATAAATCGTAGCTCTGATACTACTAAATGTAACACCTTTAACTCGTCTCTATCGTCGAATTAGGGTTACAGAGCATTACCGTACAATAAAAAACATTTAACATTATAATATTTAAATAAATTAAACATATGATAAATCATTCATTCACATGCACTTTATTCATAAATTGAGCCTTCAAGGCCCTAAAAATAGTTTAGAAGTAATTCGGGACTAATTTGAAACAAAACAAAAAGTTTAAGAAAAAGTTGCAAAATTTGAAAAGCAAAAGTCACACAGCCTGGTGACGGGTATCCCTAATACAGTGACGGAGACGGGTTACGGGTGTTACAAAACCTATACCATTTTATTCCCCTTCCTAAGAACTTGAAACCTAGAATTAGAGGTTCATTCACATTTAAATCTACTTGAATTCTAAGAAAATTTCTACCCAATCCTTCCCCCCACATATCACCATCAACCCTAACCAAATCCCTACTTACCCCAATCAAAACAACATTATACACAATTAATGTTTTTAAAGGTAAATTATGGATTTGAATCCATATGCTTACCTTTGAAAAATCAAGTTCCTACATCACCTTATCCAATAGTTCCAATTCGATTCCCACAACTATTCCCTCCCTCAAGATTTAATTTGATTCCCAAATTGATAGAGGATAGTAAAGTGCTCCCTTTCTATCCCCTTTGTCAATAGTAGATCTAAAAAACAATAATTCCAAGAAAATATCAAAATAGAACTTGAAAAAGAAAAAGAAAAAGACTCAAAAAAGAAATTCAAAAACCAAACTTGACTCAACCACACAATGAATAAATAGTGAAACAAAAATCATAAAAAAAAACTTACACATTCACCCCTATCTTATCTCTGAAATAACCCTAAAACTCAAGCAGAAAACTCTAAGCAATCAGAATAGAATTACCCAATACAAAAAAAACAACCTTCTAACTGCTTCTCACAATGAGAAAAAAAACTCTATAGAGAGACGCTCTCAATTCTAGAGAGATAATATATTACTAATTGACTAATGATACACTTTTTTTAACTTCAAATTTATCGGATATCAATTTTTTTAAAATATAGAGGGGAAGTACACTCTATCAGAAAAAGTCAATGAAGTATCGGCCGATAGGAGTCAATGAATCCCTCAAAAGGTCAATATTGTCCTCAGCGAGGGATTTTTGTTTCTTGGCTCTATGAGTGCTTGAAGAGGTAACTTGAAACACAACAGTTTTATAGAGTAGGAGCGCCTCATCGGGTGCCTAATAAGGCAAACCATGTGCATTTTGCATGGTTGGACTCGAAGCTATGCCCTATAGCGTTGTGCATGGTTCACCTTATCAGGCTTCCGGTAAGGCACTCTTACTTTGTAACTTGTCACCTCGTCAAGACGCCTCTGTAAGCACTCACAAAGTTGGAAGACAAATCTCAATAAACAACAGTTTGCAGACTTCTCCAAACAAAATTAATCTCCCTTCCACAACAAACAACCACAAAAATTGGATTAAATGTTAAGTTAAATTATATTAAAAACAAATGGAACTGTTGACTAAATTAAGGAGGCAAAAAGACAGGAAATGAAATGGAAAAGGAGGAGAGGAGGAGACAAGCATATAAATGCCAAGCCTTGTGAACCAGATCAGCCTAATATAAACACTAGACATAGTTAATTAATGACTATAGATCACTATTGACTAGTGGAGTCTACATATTATTCATGCACTGATTAAAAGTCATATGCATCAGCCAAAACAATCCCTTTAACAAACAGTTCACTTGCAGTTTATATATTGGCCTCAGCTTTCTTATCATATTTGTTAAACCAGGTGAGATGAGAATGGGATAGACGTCCCCATTCCTTTTTTATAAAACAAGAAACATGGCAGATTTATAGCTAATTATGTTATAATAAAGAACCAATGGGGCAGATAATACCAAAATTAGTGATGAGAAGAAACAAAACACGCCATAACAACTAACTTTGAATTTGTGGATTAAGCCAAATTTCTTGAGGCAATGGAAATGGGACCCCACTAATCATTCTTTTTTTCGCTTTAATATTTATACTTTAATTTCATATAATTGAGTTTTATTGTTATTAATGTTATGTTATAATTTAAATAATTATTAATATTATTAAAAATTTATTTATAGATTAATAATATTATTTTATAATAATGTTGACATGGTAACCCACGTGTAAGAAGAACTTGAAAGGTGCTGTTCACTTCTGACTGATACATTTATACAATGTGGTCGAAGTTTCAGATGGATTACCAATTAAATATTAGGTTTTAATATCATTATTATTGGAGAGATTTCGGTGAAAAAGACATGAAATCACCCCATACAAAGAAAGGAAAAGGCAGATTCCATTTCACTCTTAGGCTAATAAATACAACAAATATCATACTATAATCATATAAATTGGATATATCATACTCCCCCACTTTCAATCTATGTAGCTATAAAATCCTCAACTTGTTGAGACTTTCTTTTTCTCAAGGCATCTCCTAATAATAGACACGATTCCCAAAGTGAGAGAAAAAGCAAAAATGGAGATCAATGAAGAAAGTTTCTTAGAGGAATTATTAGCTCTAAGAAGAGAAAATTGGGACACAGTTCCAACACAAATGAATGAAGTTTTCTCTAATGGATGGAACTTTGATTGCTTTGATGATATGAACCTTTCAACTAGTTTGTTTCCAACTACTTTCTGCCATGAATTCTCAACAGCTTTGCCTTTGGAACAAGACTTGGGTTACTTCAATGGAGTTTACTGCCCGTTTGGCGATGAATTCTCAGCACCACAACTCACAGATTCATCAAACAACACCTTTGATACACCACCTCCATTTCCAAATATGTTGGAAGAAGAAGAATCTGGTTTCCTTGCTGATGAACTTAACAAGCTAGATGTTCAAGTCCCTTGCAAAGCTGAGCCATTTCAATCACCAGAAGCACCAGTTTTCAACAATGAGGCAGCTGCTTGTTTAGACAGGAAGAACCGAGGTAAGAAGATGGAAGGACAACAACCTTCAAAGAATCTAATGGCTGAAAGAAGGAGAAGAAAGAGACTAAATGATCGCCTTTCCATGTTAAGATCAATTGTTCCCAAGATCAGCAAGGTGAAAGAATTCGAGTCCCGTCCTGTATAAATGTGTGAATAAATTCTCGGACTAATTTGGGTTTTTTCTTAATAGATGGATAGAACATCTATACTTGGAGATACTATAGATTATACAAAGGAGCTATTGGAGAGGATTAAAAGTTTGCAGCAAGAGATTGAAACAGATTCAAATGAGTTAAACATGGCTCACATTTTCAAGGGTGGGAAATCAAATGAGATCTTTGTGAGAAATACACCAAAGGTAATTGGCTCTTTTTATTTTATTTTTTTGGTTAAAAATGCACCATTTTCTCTAATACCCAAATCTTGAAATGAAGTGATGAACATGTTTTGGGTGCAGTTTGAGGTGGAAAGAAGAGAAGGGGAGACAAGGATTGAGATTTGTTGCAGTGGGAAACCAGGGTTGTTGTTATCCACAGTGACAACACTGGAAGCATTAGGCCTTGAGATTCAACAGTGTGTTATTAGCTGTTTCAATGATTTTGCATTGCAAGCATCTTGTTCTCAGGTAAAAGGAAATAAATTTTATTACCATTTCTCTCCGGTAAAAATATCATGTAGGTAATTGTATTAGTAGTAAGATTTATATTTTATTATCTAACTAAAATTAGATAAATTAATCTTTGTACATCATATTAAAATATAAACAGATCCTTTTATTAAAAATTCTATCTATTTTTTTTACAGTGAAGCACTATTTAAAACCCTATGTCAAATGAATTTTGACAAATGATAGTCCATTATTTACATTTATGGCATTTTTAAAAAATCAGTTTACTCTTTAATCTAACATACATGGATTAACTTGCTCATTATTTTAAGTAGATAGAGAAAATGCAATTTGATCATTAATACAAGGATTAATGCAGTTTGTTCATCAACTCACAAATTAGGTAAATTAGTGCAATAGATTAAATCAAAGAGTAAATTAGTCACTCTGTTAAAAATTCTACTTATTTCTAGTGTTTGTCTTGTTTTATTTTAGATGTGATTTTAAAATAATTATAAAATATTTTTGAGGATTTTTAACCATATTAATGGATAGATTTTTAAGAAAATGATTAGTTTACTCTTGATTTAACGTCCAATGACTAATAGTATATTTTTTAATATAAAGAGTAAAATGTGATCTAACTCCTAATACAAGGTCTTCCATAGTACTTTTACCATTTTTGTTCCATAACTTTTAAATTTGCAATCTTAATTACATTTTTTTGGTTAACATTGCAGGATTTGGAACAGAGAACATTAATAAGTTGTGAAGATATAAAGCAAGCATTATTTAGAAATGCAGGGTATGGAGGAAGATGCTTATAGGGACTGAAATAGAAGCAACTTGTGGTGAATATTTTTGATATGTTCCTCCAAAATCTGATATTTCAATTAGCTTTTCAAGTAAGGAATTGTTAGTAAATTTTGCCTTTCTTAAATAACTCAAAAATTTCTAGTCACTAAGAACTTTGTAATAATTGCTTCAATTTGGAGATGTTTATTAATGCAAGATTCTTTATTAGCTTTTCCATTTTTGTGTTGGTAATTTTCCAACAAACCAAAGGCAATTTTAACCCATATTTTAATTTTGGTCCTTATGTTATGTATAAAATTGAAATTTATATTTTAATTTTGGCATAATCCAAAACTTCAACTATTATAATATCATGGAATAAATACACATTCTTTTTATTTTTATTTTTAAGATTTTATAGCAATGGTCAAATTTTAGTTTTGATCCCTATATTATGATCAAATTTAAAGTTTTACCTCTATGCTTTAATTTTTAACATAATTTGGTATATCAATTTTTATAATGTCTTTAGTTAACCTAAATACTTTATTTTGATTAAAATATTAGCGTGAATATTTTAAATATTGTAAACATCATTAAAATTCTCTATTAAATCTTAGTAGTACAATGACATGGCTATTAAGTTAATTAGTTTTTTTTTTTTTTTTTGCAATATCAATATGTCATAATAGTGAATCTAACATATGAATTTTAATGGTTCTAATAACTGGACTTAAATTTTAAATCCGAAAAATAAAAAGACTAAAATTTTGAAAACAAAGATATGGAGATTAATTTTCAAATATACAGAGAATATAAGAATTTTGAGCATATTTTAACTTTTAAATTTTTAATGTAAAAATAATAATTAACATATCTCGACTCTTATAAGTTGGAAAGGTAGCTGCTTAATTGTTAATTGAAACTCAACTTCTATTGGTGACTCCTTTGTCTTGCTTCTCTCAAAATTCAAGGCCATCATGGTCCAATCTTGAGGAGATGGGGTTGCATTTTAGACTTCAAAAGCATAATGTGCCACAATATGGTCCAATTTTGAGGAAATGGGGTTGCATTTTAGGCTTTAAAAGTATAATGTGTCACAATATAATCCAAATTTGAGTGAAAGATATGAACATTTATGTAAGAAAAAAAATAAAGGTTGGTTAAGAGTTAAAAGATGTTAAATTCAAGATTCATGCATGCTTTTAATACCATCATGTATATATATATAAAATATCTATAAGAAATTTATATTAAAAACCAAATATGGTTTTAGTCGAAAATCAAAATGGTACTATTAAAGCTTTGAATTCTATGATCCTCATGTTTAAATCCTATCATGTATGGATAATTATTTTTGTTTTATTTAATATATAAAAAAAAATAGAACGCCTCGTAGTTACATTTATTATTTTGTAAAAAATGATGTATCCTTTAGTCATTTCCTAACTGAATTGGTATCTTGTTGGCTTGACACCAATTCAATCAAGAGCTTAATTATAGTATAAATAAATAATACATAACACCTTGTGGAGTATTTCAAGTTCAAACTTTGATAATTTATTTTAAAATGTTTCTTTTAAAATTTTTGTATAAATTATTAAAAGACATAAATGCACCTATAATTATATTTTTATTTGTTTAAAAAAGGTAATTTAGTCATTTTAACTGAGTTAGTATCCAATTAATTTATAACATTAACTCAATTAGGATTTTTATTATAGTATAGATGTACTATATTATGACATGTACAGTGTGAAAAAAATTACACAAAACTATATTTTATTTAAAATTTTGATGTTAAAATCAAATGAAATTTTAGTTTAAATGGAAAATTTAATTCCTTGAAAATATTGGAGTTTCATGTTGAATCCTATATTGGGTTTAAACATTTTTTTATTAATTTTATATAAAAATATAAAAAATAAAATAAAATCGCTCTTATATTAAATTTTGTTACTTTTTAAAATGAAAGATTTTTAGTCATATGGTGATTGGAGCAACTCAATCAAAATTAAAATATAATATACATGGTTGAAATTACTTGACATGTTCCTCTATTATAAGATCTTTATCAAATTAGTCCCTTTACAATTAACTGAATTAATTTAATCCAAGTATTTTTTAAAAATCAAATAAAGTAAAATTTTAACATAATTAACGTTTACAATTTAAAAAATTTCATCTACTATTTAACAAAGTTGATATCTTTAAATATTTTATGGTTCCTGTTGGGATGAAAATAAAAGTTGATAACAGAAGGTAACGGACAACCAAAACCCTCAAGATGATCTCGAAAGCACCCAACATGGCTAATCCAAGGAAAGCTCACCAAGACAAGCCTTGGGCGAGGCCCAAGGCAAGGCCCCAAATGGAAGGCCCTCTAAGACCTGGTTCCCACTTGCAAGACCACTTGACAAAGGTTCAATGCACCTCAGAAAGATACCTCAACACCAAGCTAATGATGAAACGTCACATGGCACCAAGTTACTACACCATTGGCTATAAATGGAAGGATTCACTGCCATTCACAGAAAGACCAGTCATACTTCACTACATAGCAATTGAAAAGCATCTTCTACCCCTCTTTTTCAAAACTTCTTTTCTTGCATTAAGTTATACCTGATCATTGAGTTGAGTTGGAGTATGCCTCGGAAGTCCTCTGGTGCCCGCTAACATTATCCCTTTCTCTACAGACGTCCTTGAAGTCTCCATAGTCTGAGATCAACCTGATCATCTCCCGAGAGTCTAACTTAGTCGATCCGCTACGCTGGGAGAAGTCTAGCCACATTGACATCATCATTAGAAGCCAAGTTAGTTGATCCTCTATGCTGGGAAAAGTCTAGCCACGTTGAGATAATCTCCATAGGCTAGCTTAGTGGATTTGCTACCCCAAGGGAAGCCTAGCCATGTTGAGATCATATCTAGAGGACAAGTTAGTTGATTTGCTATGTTGGGCATGGTTTTCAAGATCAAACTATTAGTTAAATCGATCAAATCAGTAATTTTTTGTCCGCTTATTCAATAGGTTGTAAGTCGATTCAACCATATATAATAAATATTTTTTTAAAAAGTTTGAACTTGGACAAATTACATTCAAACCTTCTTTTTTTACTTTCCAAGCTCTCTTGGAAAATGGAAACTAAATAAACAATATTTATTATATAATCCTATCGCATATCTCTTTCTTTTTTTCTGTATTTGACATAATAAATAATACACCAAAGGGCCAAACCTCGTCAGGATCATCTCACTTGATCATCTCCTATGGTCATCTCAGTTGATCATCTCCTATGAGATCATGGAAATCTTCCATGATCTCATCAAGGACTAACTTAGTGATCTACTCTGTCGGGAGGCTAAGTCACATCAGAATCATCTCACTCAATCATCTCCAAGGCTATCTCTGATGATTCACTACCTCATGAAGGACCTTAGCCACAACAAGATCACCCATCGAATCATCTTGAAGCTCTCCCATAGCTCCTCATCCCATTTGTAACCATCTCGAGATCATCTCTTAAAGTTCACACGTCGTCCTGACACTTCATCCAGAATCATATGGAACGTTGTTGCCATCTAAGGTCATCTTTGAAAACATTTCGCCTTCGCTCACCAATATCCCTTCACACTTGAGAAACAATGCTCTCATTGTTGTGGTCCGGGAACTTTTTCAACCTCAATAGTTCTACAAATGAAATATTTTGTTTGTAGTTGATTTGCAAATTAAAAATAATAATTTTTTATTATTTTTAATTTAGTGTCATCCATCAATCGAAAACTTAGTTGTAAAATTACCAAAAATTCATTATTTTACAAAACAAAAAAATATCATTTAGAGGATATATTTTCGTTTGTTTATACTTTTATATAAAATCTAAAAAAATACATACATACAATCATATTTAAACCGTAATATTCAACTTCTCAATTTTACTATCAACTTTTTTTATAGATTTTTCACTCACATCCTAATTATAGTAAAAGTTCATTAAAGTGAATTAATCCTATTTAGTTTAAATTAAGTTTTAATTCACTTTCTATATTACAGTGGTGGGTACAAAACCACGCATTAATTTGTAATCTATTTATCATTTTAGATTTTTTTTCAAATATTTTAAATGAAGGTGTAAAGGTTAGTTATTATACTTGCTCAATGCAATTCATCCTTTATTTCTTCAAGCAATGATTAAGACTAGCATGAAATTTGACTATTTTTTCGATTATTATAAATATTTAATTGAAATATTAATTTAATAATTAAATCAATTAATTAATTAATTAATTAAAACTACACATTTTTACATAAGTTGAGACTCCAACCTAACATGATTAAGATTATAATGAAAAATTGTGGAGGTATGCTTCTATTAGATTTGTTTTAATTTGTTAATACATTATTCATCATTAGCAGATAAAATACAGTGGTAAAATAGGGGATCTGTGGATACGGTACAAGCTGCACATGTGGAATCCGTATAGAAGTACAATTCTTCTATTTGATATCACAACCTTACTATACTGCTTCTATTTGACATTGATTAGAATATGATTTTTTTTTACATATAAATAGATGCAGTCAAAACTTTTCTTATATCTTCAAATTCAACATTAGTAATTTTTCTTTCCCTCTGCCCGTGATTTTTTCTTGAAAGGGTTTCTACGTAAAATCTATATATTATTATTTTTCTTTCTTATAGCTTTGTGATAATTCTATATTGTCATCATCGGCATTCAATTTTTACAACCATTAATAATGAGCACTTTTGATTTTGTCATTAATTAACATGATTATGTCAATTTAGCCTTTAATCTTTTTATTTATTGTAAAATCTTAGCTTTGGTCCTTCTACCACACTCAAACTTGAAATTTAATTTTGTACTTTAATTTGGTATAATTTTTATAATATCAGGAGTTAGTTGAAATAGTGAAGCTGTTAACAATTTTGAGTAAAATGTTTATATGAAATTTTTAAGAAAAAATAAAAAGGATAAATTCTAAAATGATACATCAAACTTTAACTATAGTTCAATTTACACATTTCACTCACCCATTATTTATCGACATAATTTTTCATTAAATCATGTGTAAATTCTGACATGACATTTTATTAGGTTAAAAAAATTTAAATTATTTCCACTTGATTTTTTTTAAAAAGATTTCTTGGAGAAAATAAGAAACTATTTTCCCAAGTGTGTGCTTTTTTAATTCAGATAGAAATAATTTAAATTTATTTATTTATTTTTAACCTAATAAAATGTCATGTCAATAATTTATATATGATTTAACGGAAAATTGTGTCACGTAGATAGCAATGTGAAAATTAGATTAAAATTAAAATTTAATATAATAAAAATGTAGTAAATGAAAATTGTACCTTTCCCATTGCAAATAAGAAATAAGTCTTCAACTCAATTTGACGAAGTTAATTAGTGAAGATTAGTTGATGTCCTTGAATCTACAGAAATTATTTGTATACTCCCATTCCTTTGATTACTATTATCCTAAATGATTGCAGGTTCCACTTTGGGTTGAAAGTGGAATGCAGAAGCAGACGAATTGATGGATAATTAGACAATGGAATAGACTAGGACCTAATTAATATATATCAATTTCAAAGGACCTAATATTTACATATTTTATCATTAGTAAAGTTACGTGGTTTTATGTCTTTTGCACGACACAAAGTCATACAAACGCACCATCTTTCTTTTTGGAAATTAATAAGTCATCTTAGAAATATTGAGAATTTAAACCATATAATTTTATTTTAATATGTAATATTATGGATTATAATGTAAAATTTTATCAATTAAATATATTTTAGTAATAATCTAGTCGATTGAGTCTTAATTCGATTAGTATTGATATTGTTGTCAATGTAGGAGGATATGGGTTCGAGTACGCTAAAACGCATTATACTCCTATTTATGTGTTAGAGAGGGGATATGAGTAATTTTTGACATTGTGCCAAAAAGATCAAATATGATCAGAACCTATAATGAGATTATTTAATAATTTAAAATATAGTCACTTAACTAAAAAAAGTTACAATTTGGTTACTGAACTATTTAAAAGTTTTCATTTAAGTCAATGAACTAAAATCTATGCTATATCGCATTCTTTATTCTCACTATATGCACCAATCGAAAGCTCTCTTTACCATTTTCTTCTACAATTCTGGTTTTTTTTTTCATGAAATAATTTTGGATATCACAAATCTTTGAACTAAAATTCAAACAGTTTTTTCTTCGATCTTTGATACTGACTGTCAAATCGATTTGGATCTAAGATATATTCTTCTACCCATCAATGGGAATTGATTTACCATATCGATTGTCAAATCGTTGCCTAGAGCTCATTGGTAGAACTTTTTAAAAAAAAAAACTTAATAGCTCGATTCAAATAAAAATTTTTATGTAGTTCAGTAACTTAAATAAAAATTTAATGACGGAATTATAAGTTTATAAAACTTAATTTATAATAGACGAGAGCATAAATAATGAAGGAGGCGACCTAAAAGCTATATATATAAAGTTGTTTTTTTCCGAGCTGTACAGCACTTAGATATATGAACTGAAATTCTGCAGTTTTTGAAGGAATTGGTCTCAGGGGTGTCTGAGATTACAAGTATACCTGTGTGCTTAACACCATGATTATAGTCATAGAAGGATTGGGTCAGTACATAATGGGATTGCTGTGGTGGGGCAGCACAAAAGCATCTTAATTTTTTTACTAAAATAATGAAATTTATTAAGTCTTAATTTAGTTAGTATTGATATTATTATTGGTATAAGAAAATATAGATTCAAACGTATTGAAATATATTTATCCTCATATTTAAATATTGAAAAGAGATTATATAGGTAATTTTAAATATTGTATAAAAAATATAATCTGATATTAATTGGATAGTGAATGTAGCTTATAAATTTTAATATAATATGTAGAAATAAAAATTGACATAGCATCACACTTGTGATAATATGTTTTTGCTCTAAATTTTGAAAATATCATAACTTTAACTTAATGAATTTAATAGCTACTATTTGGTCAAAATTAAAATTCTAAAAGTATAAGGATTGAAAATCACCAACTTAAAATATAAATAGTAAATCCACAACTTAAGCATAATATATATACTAATAGCATAATTTAACCAAGAAATTAATAAACAAGATTATCCCTAGAAACCTATAACAAATCATATATATATACAAGCAAACTAATTATTATAAAGTACAAATCAGATAAAATTAGTGGTTGATCTTGTGAGTAAGTTTTTAGAGGCTAATAAAATTTTCAAAAATTTTAAGAGCTAAATGAGATTTTTTTAAAAAATTGAGGATCTAATTAAAATATTTAATTTTTTATAAAATTAATGAAATTTTTCAAAAATTTGAGAGACCTAATTAAAATTTTCTGAAAATTTAAAAAAATTCCAAAATTTTAAGAGATGGACTCCGCCTACGTAAACTAAAATAAATCTAAATAAAACTTGTAAATAAATTACAGTATGTTTTAGCTAAGATTAGTATAATATTGTGTTTAAAAATGAGATGATAGAATAAAGTAATTTGTAAATCCGTATGAAGTACGTTCGATTAAACACTGTAGAGATTCAAGAATTTGTATGATCTGGTAGCCATATTTTAAAGAGACAAAGTACAGTGACGAGAAGGGACCCATAGTTTCCGTACTTGATCAAGTGCTACGACCAAATTTAACGTGCTCAAAGCACTAAGCAAAACCTACCCACCACCAACACTCCCATCAATTTCAATGTATTTTTATGACCCAAAATGCACCCACCTCCAACCATCTTCCTCTCTTTGCTACGTCTATCAGTTACATGAAAGAAAAGAACAATGGAGAATGAAGAATCATCGTCAAGTAGACCAGCTATAGGGTTTCCTCTGGGTTTAGCCCTTCTTTTGATCTTATTATTCTGCATAAGTGCTGTCCTTATTTGTTACCTAAACTGGCAGAAGCTTCGTGTCCTTATCCTCCGATCGTCTGATCAAGATCAGGACGATATCGAATCGGATATCGGTCGTTCACCGGAACTCGAAGTTTCATCTACTGTCATGGTACGGTGTTTCTCTTTTTCTTTCTTTCTCTCTTTCGTATTCGTTTACTCGTAATTGTGATTGTGATTGTGCTTATGTTGGAAACAGAAGCCAAAAGGTAAAATTGTAGGGCAAAGTATGCCGGTTTTGATGCCAGGAGATAAGGTACCAAGGTTCATAGCAATGGCTTCTCCATGTGAGCCACCAAGAACGGAGACGATAACCATAACGGTACCAAAACCTCCGGCTCTTTCGGTGCCGTTTTATTACTCGTGATCGTTAAAACTATCTACTCGTGTCAGGTATTACTGGTACTTGGTCATTAAATTTATGCTGATAGATTGCATATTAGACGCTGTATATAATTCACGACAGAGCAATGTTCCAAACAAAGAATATATCTATATGTAATTTTTTTTTCCTCAAGAAATTGTTTATTGTAAATTCTGATCATCAAGATCATGGACGGGAATACATGTCTCTTAACGTGAAAAACAAGTTGCAATTATTTAGGGTTAGAAGCGTTAATGAGTTCAACTCGATCCATATTAAGTTTAAATATGATATTAAAATATTTTATATTTATTTAAACTCGACTCAGCTCGAAATATAGTTTAAAATTTTGCTTAAACTTATTTATATTTGTAAATAGTTAATCCAAGTTTATTTTAGAATCACTCAAATATTTTAATTTTTAAAAGCTAAATATATTATATTTAATATAATATTTAATAATTTATATTTTTTTATTTATCAAAATTTTATATATAAGCATCACATTTTTAAATTTTTACATAATATATAAAAATAATATAATATAATATAATATATTAAGATTTTAGAAAATAGGTGCGTGCCTTGAATGTTCGATTCTAAACTTGGCCCATATTTTCGACATAATTTTTACTCAAACTCTCCCAAATTTCAGTTAAAGGCTCAAACGAACAACCCGATCATGAATAGGTCTATTTACATATATTTATTTTTGTCCAAAAAATTTAATTATCGGTGAATAATTTTATAGCCTCATTCATCAAGGTTATGTATCATAATTATATTTTGAAGCCATATATTTATATAAAATTTGACAAATTTATGCACTCATTATAACCATTAACCCTTATCTGTCGCCGAAACAGGGTCATGGAGTTTTACCTAATTATTCTTAATTCAAGCTAATTTACCTAACTAAAACCTAATTAGCTACACAACTAACTTCGTAAATATTTATTCAGTTTTACGCAAACGGAGACCTAAAGTCGTTACACTCATTTTCTCTTTATATTTTTTTTCATTTTTTTGAAGTTTGTATTTAAAAATTATCAAATTAATGTAGAATCAAACTAAAACTAAAGACATGGACAAAAAACATGACCACCAAGTATAAAGATTGGACTCAATTGGATGGGTTTATCATCAAGATTTTATAACAAGAAAAATGTCACAAATTAGCATATGTTGCCATAAGATTGAGGCCCACCCCAAGAACTTGTTCATAAAAAAAAAAAATTAGATATTTTCATGGGTCCATCAAGCTATGGCCCATAGCTCAAGTTTGAATTTCATTCGGCGGCCCAATTTGATAATTTATTTCATTGTCTGGGAGTTAGATTGCATTTTGCCCTCTCTATTAAAAAAATAAGCAAATTAGTCCCTGCTCGTTAGATGAAAAAGTAAATTCGTCCCTTTTATAAAAAAATTCATCTATTTAAACTATTAAAAACTGATATGACTGATGAAATAATTGGACAATGACACGTGGCGTTTCACTTGTACTTCAAGTGTACAAGACTAGTGACGTATAGTAGAAATGGATGAACTTTCTAACAGAATGATCGATTTGTTATTTGATCTAACATTTAGGGATTAATTTGCCCATTCTTTAAATAGATTAGACAAAATACAATTCAATTTTTAATAAAAGGACCTCTATAATAATTTTACTAACTGTAGTCAGATTGAAGTGAAATTTTGGGACATATCTAATTGAGAATATAGATTAAAATTAAACATCTAATAAAAATGGGGCTAGTCTTTTAACTCTCTCAATTCAAGCTTTTACTTAAGTTAGCTTAAACTAAAATTAAATATTAAAATTTTAATTATGGTTGATTTTTAATTTTTATTACCATGTTTTTTTTTCTCAAGACAAAATCCCGAAATATCTGCTGAAATATTGGGCATCCAACTAAATTATCTTCAATGGAAAGGATTGAGAAAAAATATTACCAATATCTGTTTGAGAGAAAATTATTATTGTTTATGTCAAGGGTTTAGCTTATTATAAAATAAATACATGATTAGTTCAAAGGATTATTTTAACCATTAAATTAACTACCCCTTCAATAGATTAGCTTTAACTATTTTAGTATTGGAAGGACAATTAGTGACACTAGCAAGGTTTAGGTTTTACATGTGTATATATAATACAAATCAAATAAAATTAGATAACTTTAGCGACGAAGAAAACTCTAATCTGATTGGTTTCGACTTGACTTTACTCGTTTTATTAGGGTTAGATTTTTATTTTTGAAAAATCAAGTTTATGGAGGGTTGAATTGGGTGAATTTAAAAAATTAGTCGGGTCGGGTAAGATTGGATTTGAGGTAAATCTGCCCTGCCTATCTCGAGATATTTACTAAAATGTCATTAATATATATCTCGAGGTAAATCTGCCCTTCTTTTTTTATTCACATGTTACTTTGTTTATTTGTTATTAAAATCCTATAATGTGAGTTTCCTTAATTTGGGTTATTTAGGGATGGCAACGGGCAAGACAGGGCGGATTTTTGCCCAACCCGAACCTTGATGAATTTACCTCGACCTTGACTTGACTCCAACTCTTAAAGAAAAAAAATTGTCTCGAACTCGAACCTGAAATTTAATAAGAGATCTGACCCAACCCAAAATTAATTTAATTGTTTTATTTTATTTTGAAGCAAATAAAAATATTTTTTTTAGTTTGTACTTAAAAACTTAATATATATTTATATATATTTAACCCTTAAATAAGAGTATAAACATGTTTCAGTATGCTCAAATTCATATTGTCCTATATTAATAATAATGTCGATGCTAGACGAACTAAGACTTAATTGACCACATATATATATAGGTTTAGTTACATGACTTTATGATGATGACGTGGCAATGAGGTGGAGCACATCATAAACTAAAATATTTGAGATAACTACGAAGTTCATTGGTCAATTTGGGTTTATGTGCGATATTAACATATTTTCGTTATATTCAATTAGATTGTTAATCATCCATTATTTTGAAATTAAACTATTATTTAATATAATATTACTCTTTTATATTAAAAGTACCGAATATGGTTTATGTGTGCTTAAGCTCATATAGATTCAAAATATAAACCTCAAAATTTGACTAAATTTATCGATATTTATGAATGGTTAACCTAAATTGTTTTAAGCCCTGAACATATTATTTTTAAATTCAAAAGAATAAGTTTATATTATTATTAATTTAACATTTAATAAATTTATATATATTCATTTATTAAAATTTTAATAAAATAATATATTACATACTTAAAAAAATATCCGGTTGGGTTAAGATTGGGCCTTTGAATGTGTAACACCCTTCACCTGTCTTAACGTACGATACAAGTGGTGATTTAAATAAAATTAATACGTTGTGAAATGGTCGTTTTTATGAATAAATTTTGGGTTCGAGTCTAAAAATATCCAATAGCACCTTCCATCCATACTGTGCATCGGGACAGGTGAGGAATATTTTAAATGAACTCTTTTTTGTCCAATGCCATGTTTTGCGTTTAATATTTTCGTCCAAATCCTCTTAAATTTCGAGCATTACTTTCAACTTTAACAAGTAGTCCAACTCTTGAACCATGTATATACATGAATTAAGGTTTTCTTTTTTTGGAAAAGAAATCATGGTTCACATTAAATCTTCGAGTTTCCTGAACACTCTCGATCCCTTCTCTTTATAAAGCAAATATTTTTAAATTAAAATATTAGCAAAATATTAGCTAATTTTTTTATTTAAAACACAATTTTAGTTTTATTCCTCTATTATGTTGAAATTATAGTTTTAATTCCTTTTTTAATTTCATATAATTTAGTCTCCCTATTTTTACAGTATTAATAGTATGACTAAATTGATGGCACAGTTAATTGATATCGTTAATGTGATAATATGAAAATTTTAAACCAGTTTTAACCATTCAATAGACATGTAAATTTATTATTTGTTAAACACGATTAATTATGTTTTCACTCAACCTTGATTGATAAACAAATAACAGTTAAAAGATTTCATGTCATAATTTTAATGACAATAACTAGCAGTGCTATTAATTTAGATCTAATAATAAAATTTATAAAATTAAAGATACGAAATTATGCCAAATTAAATTATACGGATTAAATCTTAATTTTAACATAACAGAAGGACTAAGATCAAATTAAGCCAAGTTAAAAAGAATTCCTGTCCTTGTCGTCCCACTCCTACAAAATCACATATCAACACGCGTGCCACCATCATCATCAAAACTCCCTTGGAACGGAAAGGGGTCCCACATCGTTCATATTTCATTCACTTCCACTAACAAACATCCTTGTTTTCTGATTGGTACGTGTATTAAACGTACTGACAAAAAGCGCGTATAAGAGTATGAGAGAGAAAAGCAGTGAAGGAAGGAAGTTATATGTCGCGTTCTTTAGCCGGCAATCCAAAATGAATTTTTTAAAAAAAAATAATAATAAAGCAGCTTTTTTCTTTGTCCCCCAAACACATCATATCGCTTCAATCTGTTTCTGTTTGTCCACCTCTTTCATTTTTTTTCTATACTTCTGTTTAATGGTCTAATTGTGGTTTTAGTCCTTCTACTATGATGAAATTTAAGATGTAATTTTTTTTTCCTTTTTAATTTGATACAAGCGATCCTTCTACTTGTTATCAGTATATCCAAATTGATAACATTGTTAGTTGTTATTATTATAGTGAAAACGTGAATTTTTTTACTGTTATCTAGTGACACAATTACAGTCAAATGAAAATAAAATCAATCATGTTCAACTAGTGTTAAATTTGTATCATCTGAATATTTAAGGAGACAAATCTTAAAATTATACATGAATTTTGATTCAATGTGTAATGTTATACGTAAACTTTGATTTTATGAAATTTTATTTGATTCAATTTTTATAAATCACTAACACAATTATCAATGTAGATCATTTTACATTTACATATTACATACAAAAATAATTATATTTATCTTATTTAAATGTGTACAGTTGAATCAAAATCAAAGTTTCATATGTATAATTATATCAAATCAAAGTTCATATATTAAATCAATACTTTAAATCATTTTATTTAATTATGTCGAATAAATAAATGAACGTTTTAATTTTATTTGGGTTGATGTATACTTTGCCCCTTAAACTTCACCACTTCTATTTAATTGGTATTTTTAAAAAAAATCTAAGTAGTACTCTAAACTTAGATCATGTCACGTACTTTAATAACTTTATTATAACATCGTGAAAATGTGATGATGTGGCAACGTCAACCAATAATATGATGACATGTAACAATCTTATGACATGTGACAAGCACTAATAAAAAATTAAAAATAGATCTTTAAAAATATATAATTATTTCATGTCCAAAATAAATCTGAACGAATGAATATCCAGATTCAAATGAATTTAGAAGTCATTTTATCCAAATTCATTCTGTACATTTTCTTTTATATTTTTATATATTTTAATAGAAATTTTAATTGTACAATGTTCCTACAATCTCAAAAAATTTAAAAATCATGAAATTATAATTTATGAATAGTAAGAATTAAAAAGGTTTCTTAAATATTTTCTCAAAACTCATGATAATTTATTAAAATAAAAAATCAACCAAAATCTCTTAAAAAAACTTATTGAAGCAAAAACAAATAAGAAAACATATTAGGTGAATTAAACTTACAAATAAATTATATATATATGTAGAATCTCAAATTGTCCGGGCCCGATTATAGCAAAACCCAACCAAACCTCTAAACTCACTAAAACTCTTAACTCATGACCCATTTACATCTACCCAAACCCATTACAAAACCTAAATATTAAACCCAATTCAAAAGCCCATTAAGTCCCCCTAAAAAAAACCTAACCCAAAAAAAAAAAAAAAAAAAACACCTAACCCAAAAAAAAAAGAAGAAAAAAGAAAAACCTAACCCAAAAAAAAAAACTAAAAAAACCCTAGCCACCTAACCACTTTCCCACTTGCCCCATTTTTCCTCCTATTTTTGATATCTATTGTCTACCACCACCACCTACAAAATAGAAAAAGAAATAATAGAAAATCATGTAAAAGATGGCTATAAAAAGCCATTCAAAAATCATGTAAGGAAAAAGAGGGGGGATTTTACAAAAGATTGAAAAAAAAAAGAGGAGACAAACACAAAAATCCCTTCAAATTTTGAACACAAAAGAAACATCAATAAAAAGGTTGCATTTTTTTTTTTTTTCCTCTTCTTTCGAATCTTTTTTCTTTCTTTTTTTTGTGTTGTTTTTTTCTTTCTTTATATATACATATATTGTTAAAAAAATTTACCTTTTCCGGCCACCGTGGGCGGTGGCTCTGCAACCAAGCGGCATGATCGACGATCGACGGTGACCGCCCCCTTTGGCGGATTTCCTTTCCCCCTCCTTCTCTCTTCTTTCCCCTTCTTTTTTAGGTATTTTATATATATTATGTATATATTTTTAATGCCATTAGTTATATATTTCTTATGTATATATTCTTAAATACTATTATATATACATATATATATATATATATATATATTTTAAATACCATATTGTGTATATATTATTATTACAAATTATTACTATTGCTAGTATTATTATAACTATTATTATTTTAGTGTATATTTTATGTACATATGTATATATATATATATATATATATATTTGTACATATCATTATTTTATATTATTGTTGTAAATTTTTATGTACGTTTCCTAATATTTTCTTTTATTGTAGATATTATTATTATTATTATTATTTCATACTTTTATTATATGCATATATATATATATATGTATTTTTATGTACATATTATTATTTTATATTATTATTACCAAATATATCATTTTTCCTATTTTATTATTAGTACATGATTTGTTTTATTTTATAAATAGCATTATTATTGTTATTCTAATATTCTAGTATTCCATGTTAATATTTTTCATTAATGATATCATTTTTTTTCGTCCTTTATCTATTTTAATTTCTCACTTTAGGAATATTTTTATCATGTTTTAATTAATTTCAAAAATAGGGTAAAGTACCGATTTAATATTAAGCCATCAATTTCATCGCTATGTTGGGTGAAATTGTAAACTTGTGTTAAAAAACAGGACACCCTTTCTAAAAAAATCGAAAACTAAAATTCTCATTTTTCAATCGGATCACGATTAAATATTATATTGAACTCGTATTTTTGAAAATCAAGTCAACACATGTTTATGAGATACCAATTTTGGGCTTCATGAGAGTGCTAATACCTTCCTCGCAGAATCGACTCCGAACCCCAATTTTTCTCTGGATTTTCACGTAGACCTAAATTTGGCCTTCTTTTTGTTTTAAAATAATTAGGTGTCCGATCACACCTATAAAAAAGGATCGTGGCGACTCCTTTGTTAATAAAATCGAAAGTTGGTTTTCAAATGTTTAATAAATCGCCACAATTAGCGACCAAGCGAAAAAAAAAATTTTTACGTCACATAATTTGGCGACTCACTGGGACGCTTTTGAGAGTCGAGTCGAATTAAACTCGCGTTGTCAAAATTTTCAAAGTTCCTTGTTCAAATTAACATTTAGTCGTGATCCTCAAATTTTTTGTTTTTAAAAAAATCATGCATTTGCATCGTGTTGTATATATTCTAACTTGTTTTATCCAGTTGTTTTTCAGCTTTAAATTTTTGTGATTTTGGTTTTGGTTTAGTTTTTTAAATAAAACGTAAAGGTTTGCAAGTTTCTCCCCACACACCGTGCACGTGCATTTTTGTTGCATAACATGAGCTCTATACCCGGGCTCCGTCCCTGTTAATTGAAAGTAAACGCCACGCCTTCGTGAGTCAACTCGTTCCTCTACACAGGCTAGTGAATACTTTCGGGTTACATATGACTTTTGCTTTCGTGAGTTAACTTGTCCCTCCGCATAGGCATAAGTAAATGTAATCCCTCGAATTGAACACGTGAGCCTGTGATGGGTTATGACCGAGACTTCATGCTAATCTTAGCAGATGATAGTACGAGCAATTCGAGTACCTGTTCTAAAACCAAAACCGCATATAGTGAACCATACGAGCCACCCAACTAGAGCCATGCCGAACCTCCACTCGTTTAGTAGTCACCGAAATAAGTACACAGGAAAAGCACATCTTACCTTCTATTTCTTTTACATTTGTGCTTTCTAAGCAAGGGAATCGAGTCCACTGGACCAAGTAGCTTAATTTGTTAGATTTTCCATAGTTTTTCACTGTTTATATGTGTTGCGCTAACCAAGGTCGTTTGTCTGTATTTTTATTTTTCATCATGCATCGAAGGCATCTTGTTAGGAAGGTGTTGATTAGAGATTGGTTGCCAAAAATGGGTTTCTAATGGAGGAGTCAATTATACGAGTGACTGAAACGTTGTGTAATACTCATTTGATTAAGAAAATGCCTAAATAGGAGCTATCTTGAAATTAACACCAAATTTTTGCATATTCATTCATGACTGACATTCATTTGACATTCATGCATTCATTCATACATTGCATATCCCATACTCGGTCGCTGAAGATAAAATATATAATTCGCAGTTGTAATACCACAAGACTGGAACTACGTCATCCGTATAAAACGTGCCGACAAGCTAGAGTAATGGAGGCTAAATTCAATGGAAGATATTTGCAAGGAATAGTCAGGGCTTTAAAGCCGGTGCACCACAGGGCCCGATACGGTTTGGGGTTCTAGCCTGACATGCGTCAAAGAAGAAGACAGTGGAAGAAGGATCAATAGAGAAGAATTGCAAGAACTTTGGGCCGAGAACCAGAATGGAAACCAATAGAGTACCCTCCTTTGTCAAAAACATTTACACCTGCGGGAATGATGTACCCCGGACAGGATAATATACAAAGCATGTTATTTTTAATTGAAAGGGGTCTTCAGAATGTCAGTATAAATGTCATTGACAAAAGAAGTGAGGCTATTAAAGATGTTTCAACGATACGCCATTGTCCTCCTGGTTTCATGTTGAACAATTGGACTGCCGAGGACCTTCTTGTAGTTTATAAGTCTTCAGAGTAATGCTCAAACATTAACCCTCTATTGTGTCCTTAGATATAATAGAACTCTTTTGTAAGAGCTTGCATTCACTCTTTATCATTTAAATGAATATTAATGAAGATGCATTTTGTTACGATTTTTTGCATTATCACTAATTTCATAATCATTTTCTCATTTCATAGCCTATCCTCACATTTGCCTCATTGCCATGACATAACATTTTGTTTGTTGTTTCCAATACTTGGATGTCCCTCTATAGCTTCCTTTTCCATTCAACTTTCAGGTGCTCAGATGTCAATAGCATGAACAAACCCGTTACGAGTCCTGAAATCGATTTTGAGAAGGTTGTTTGTTTAGGAGAATTCGAAGCCGAAGAAAATGCTGAAGACTATGACTCGTCTCCTGACTTGCTAAGAATGGTGGAACAAGAGGATAAACAGATTTTGCCTCATCAAGAATCTGTTGAAACAATAAATCTGGGAACTGAAGAAAGGAAGCAAGAAGTGAAGATTGGGACTTCTATTTCAGAGGGCACTAGGCATAATTTGATAGCTTTGCTCCGCGAGTACAAAGATGTATTCACATGGTCATATCAGGACATGCCAGGATTGGATGAAGATGTAGCGGTCCATAAGCTCCCATTAAAGCCAGAATGCAAGCCTATTCAACAAAAGCTAAGACAGATGAGGCCTGAGATGTTGTTGAAGATAAAAGAGGAAGTCAAGAAGCAATTTGATGCTGGCTTCCTACAAGCCTCCAAATATCCAGAATGGGTGGCTAACATAGTCCCGGTACCAAAGAAAGACGGCAAAGTACGAATGTGCGTAGATTATCGTGACCCGAATCGAGCAAGTCCTAAAGATAATTTTCCCTTTCCACACATTGATACGTTGGTGGATAACACGGCAAAACATTCATTGTTTTCCTTCATGGATGGATTCTCGGGGTACAATCAGATCAAAATGGCCCCGAAGATATGGAGAAAACTACCTTCATAACGATGTGGGGAACATTCTGCTACAAGGTGATGCCTTTTGGGTTAAAGAATGCAGGGGCAACATATCAGAGGGCTATGGTGACGTTATTCCATGATATGATGCATAAAGAAATAGAGGTCTATGTCGACGATATGATTGCTAAATCCGAGGGAAGAAGAGCATGTAGTGAACTGAAGAAGTTGTTCGACGACCGAGAAAGTTCAACTAAAGCTCAATCCGCCAAATGTACGTTTGGAGCTACCTCAAGAAAATTGCTTGGTTTCATTGTCGTGAGAGAGGTATTGAAGTTGATCCGGATAAAATAAAAGCCATTCAAGAGTTACCACTTCCGCGCACGCAAAAGGAAGTTAGAGGATTTTTAGGGAGATTAAACTACATCGCCCGATTTATCGCTCAACTTACCGACCAATGCGACCCAATCTTTCGACTCCTTCGAAAACATAATCCCGGAGAATGGAACGAGGAGTGCCAAGTGGCTTTTAACAAGATAAAACAATATTTGTCTAGTCCTCCAGTACTAGTATCGCCAACTCCGGGAAGACCATTAATTTTGTATCTGACAGTGTTCAAAAATTCAATGGGTTGCGTACTGGGGCAACATGACGAGTCAGGAAAGAAAGAAAAGGCGACCTACTACCTCAGTAAAAAGTTTTCTAAATATGAGGCAAAATATTCGTCCATTGAGAAATATTGTTGCGCTCTGGTTTAGGTAGCTCAGAGACTCAGACAATATATGTTGTATCATACGACATGGCTAATTTCAAAGCTGGACCCAATAAAATACATGATGGAATTGCCGGTACTATCAGGAAGAATAGCACGATGGCAGATCCTCCTTTCGGAATATGACATTGCCTATGTAAGTCAGAAGTCGATAAAAGGGAACGCAATAGCTGATTTCTTAGCAACTCGAACGACAGAGGAATATGAGCCTTTAAGATTCGATTTTCCAGACAAAGATTTAATGTACATCACAAAAATAGAATCTGAGTCATCAAAAGAGAAGTCATGGAAGATGTGTTTTGATGGTGCGTCAAATGCTTTAGGGCATGGAATTGGAGCAATCTGGTATCACCAGACGGAATCATTATCCGTTCACGCAAGACCGAACTTCTTCGTACCAATAATATCGCAGAATATGAGGCTGTATCATGGGGCTTCGATGCACTATCGAAGCGAAACATCGAGATCTTGGAGGTGTACGAGGACTCACCCTAGTGATTTACCAAATCCGTGGAGAGTGGAAGTAAGGACTCAAAATTGATTAAGTACAACGATTTAGTGGTCTGGATTGATCAAGGAATTCAAAGAAATAACTTTTCATTACTTCCACGAGAAGAGAACCAACTGGCCGATGCCCCGCCACTTTGGCTTCAATGTTCAAAGCAAGTAGAGAAGCAGAAATAATGCCCCTCAAAATGAGCATATACGAGGTCCCTGCACACTGTTGTAGCATTGAGAAAGAGGCAGACGGACGGCCATGGTTCCATGATATCTTAGAATATATCAAGAATCAAAGCTATCTCGAACAAGCGAATGAGAACGACAAAAGAACAATCAGAAGAATGGCAGCGGGATTTGTTCTTGATGGGGATATCCTGTATAAAAGAGGAAAGGATAAAGTACTTTTGAGATGCGTGGATGATGTTGAAGCCAGAAAGATACTTAAAGATGTCCATGAAGGAATCTGTGAGACACATGCCCATGGTTTCGATATGGCGGAAAGATTATGAGACTCGGTTACTCTTGGTTGTGATGGAAAGCGATCGCATTAGTTTTGCCGAAAATGCCACAAATGTCAAATCTCTGACGATAAAATTCATGTAGCCCTTCGCCCTTCACCTCATGACTTCTCCGTGGCCTTTTTCTATGTGGGGCATGGATGTCATAGGGCCTATTTTCCCGAAAGCTTCTAATGGACATCGATTCATTTTTGTGGTCATTGATTACTTCACAAAATGGATAGAAGCCGCTTCGTTTGCCAATGTGACCAAGACTGCAGTTTGCAGGTTTTTGAAGAAGGAAATCATTTGTCGATATGGTTTGCCTGAAAGAATCATTTCAGATAATGCCATGAATCTAAATAACAAGATGATGAAGGAAGTATGCGAGCAATTCCAAATAAAGCATCATAACTCCTCGCCATATCGCCCAAAGATGAACAGGGCTGTTGGAGCAGCCAATAAAAATATTAAGAGGATCATTGGGAAAATGACTGAGACATTTAAAGATTGGCACGAGAAGCTTCCATTTGCTCTGTTTGCATATCGCACATCTGTACGAACATCTACGGGAGCAACTCCCTTCTCTCTGGTTTATGGAATGGAAGCTGTGCTACCTATCGAGGTTGAGATCCCTTCCCTACGAGTCTTAATGGAATCAAAGTTAGAAGAAGCAAAATGGGTACAAGCTCGATATGATCAGCTGAACTTCATTGAAGAAAAGCATCTCAGGGCAATTTGTCACGGGCAGATGTACCAAAAAAGAATGATAACAGCCCATGACAAGAAGGTACGACCAAGATAATTCCATGAAGGAGAACTCGTGCTGAGAAAAATTCTCCCAATACAAAAAGATCTGCGAGGGAAATGAGCACTAAACTGGGAAGGACCGTACGTCGTAAAGAAGACATTCTTAGGAGGAGCTTTGATCCTTATTGAGATGGATGGGAAAGAGTTGTCGAATCCAGTGAACTCAGATACTGTGAAGAAATATTATGCTTAAGATGAAAACCCGAAAAGGGCATCTTAAAAAAAAAAAAAAAGGGATCAAGGCGAAAACCCGAAAAGGGCGTCTTGATTAGTACAAAAAGATTAGGATGAAAAACCCGAGAGGGCGTCCTAATGAAACAAACCTGGCGGTCGAACGATAGGTCAAGCGGTGAGGCTCTGATATTTAAAGCATTTCGAAAGCTCGAAATCTTCTACGCAAGAAGCCGCTCGAAAAGATTTTGATTGAGGAACGAGGAAGAGTTCATGTGTTGAATATCTAGAGCATTTGTATCCGCTGAATACGATCCTTTCTTTCTTTTTGACATTTTTTTACTCTTATTGGTTAACTTGCTTTGTTTGCCACATTTGAAATAGATGAATATTAAATATCATTTTTGTCCCTATCTGACCTTTTTCATGCATCTCATTATGTGTTTATTTATATGATAAATGGTGAAATGACATACTCTAAACAAAAGAAATGTTAAGCATTACCTGGATGAAAATTTGATAAGCACAAGAGTCTCAAAGTAAGAACAAAGTTCAATCGGGCGTAAGAGTGATATCGAGAAACGTCGATTACTCGTGAAGCTTGAAGACAGTATAAGGCACAAGAGAAAGTCGAGAATTAAAGCAATGAATACAGATCCTCAAAGAATCGTGGCTAAATGGACATCCGACAAACATGCTTAAGGAGCTTTGCATAATCATGTAGGCATAAAAGCATTTAAGACAAACATGTGCATATCGTTATAACATCATACATGGCATATACAGGTACCCCAGCAGAGCAAGAAATCTTGAATGAGAGTCACACTGAATCAAAGGAAAAGACACCCGAGTTCTACCAAAGGATGATTTTGGTATTTTGATGTTTTTAATTCATGCTTTTCAAGGAAATCAACTCATATTTGAGAGATGAGTTGAGCCTCAAGACACGTTGAGGTATTTTTAATTTTTGTTTTCAAAATCAACTCATATTGTGAGAAGTGAGTTGAGCCTCGGGGCACGCTGAGGTATTTTTAGTTTATGTTTTAAATTGACTCATATTGCGAGAGGTGAGTTAAGCCTTTTAATTTTTATTTTTCAAAATCAACTCATATTGCTAGAGGTGAGTTGAGCCTCGGGGCACGCTGAGGTATTTTCAATTTCTGTTTTCAATTTATGTTGTTCAAGAATCAACTCATATTGCGAGAGGTGGGTTGAACCTTTTAATTTCTACTTTTTCAAAATCAGCTCATATTGCGAGAGGTGAGTTGAGCCTCGGTTCACATGCTGAGGTATTTTCAATTTCTGTTTTCAATTTACGTTGTTCAAGAATCAACTCATATTGCGAGAGGTGGGTTGAACCTTTTAATTTCTCCTTTTTCAAAATCAGCTCATATTGCGAGAGGTGAGTTGAGCCTCAGGTCACGCTGAGGTATTTTTAATTTCTGTTTTCAATTTATGTTGTTCAAGAATCAACTCATATTGCGAGAGGTGGGTTGAACCTTTTAATTTATACTTTTTCAAAATCAGCTCATATTGCGAGAGGTGAGTTGAGCCTCGGTTCACATGCTGTGGTATTTTCAATTTCTGTTTTTCAAAAAAATCAACTCATATTGCGAGAAGTGAGTTGAGCCTCAGGACACGCTGAGGTAATTTCAATTTCTGTTGTCAAAAAAATCAACTCGTATTGTGAGAGGCGAGTTGAGCCTCAGGTCACACGCCGAGGTATTTTCAATTTCCGTTTTTCAATTTCTGCCTTTCAAAAAAAAAATCAACTCATATTGCGAGAGGTGAGTTGAGCCTTGGCTCACGCGCTGAGCTATTTTCAATTTCTATCTTTCAAAAAAATCAACTTATATTGTGAGAGGTGAGTTGAGCTTCAGATCACACACTGAGGTATTTTTTCAATTTATATTTTTCAAAAAAATCAACTCATATTGCGAGATGTGAGTTGAGCCTTGGGTCACATGTCGAGGTATTTTCAAAACTCATTTTTCAAATTGCTTTTCAAAATCAACTCATATTGCAGAAGTGAGTTGAGCCTTGGTTCACGTCTTTGAGCTATTTTCAATTTCTGTTTTTTTCAAAAAATTCAACTCATATTGCGAGAGGTGAGTTGAGCTTTTTAATTCTCGAGAGTTGAGTTGAGTATTTTAATTTTGTTTTTCAAAAATCAACTCATATTGCGAGAGGTGAGTTGAACCTCAGGTCACATATCGAGGTATTTTCAAAATCGCTTTCAAGTTAAGTTTCAAAAAATCAACTCATATTGCGAGAGGTGAGTTGAGCCTTGGCTCACGCATTGAGCTATTTTCAATTTTGCTTTTAATATCTTTTGGAGAGTCAATTCATATTGCGAAAAATGAGTTGAGCTCGGGATCACATGCCGAATAGAGAATAAAGATTGAAGTGATTGAAGACGCCAAATTGTCTCATTAAAGTTGCGATGGAGTTGATCGAGGCATCGATCTTGCCTTTCGGAGTCGCAGAAGAGAAGACCAAAACCTTATCTCACTGAAGTGATAGAAGAGCATATTGAAATGTAGATCTTATCTTTCCGAGTTACAGTGAAGCGGATCGAAGCCACAAATCTCATATCCTTGAAGTTACATTGGAGCAGTTGAAGCTACAAGGCATATCTCGAATTTGCGATGGATTGAACCAAAGTTACAAGATGCGGTGGACTGAAAAGGGACTAACTAAACAAGAAGAGTTCCAAAGCAAGTCAAGACCTAGCAAGATCGGGCAAGTTTGGTCTTTCTTAAAAGTCTTTGCTCTATTATCGTTGCACAACAATGAGCAAAGAGAGGCAGCTGTAGAATCCCAAATTGCCCGGGCCCGATTATAGCAAAACCCAACCAAACCTCTAAACCCACTAAAACCCTTAACTCATGATCCATTTACATTTACCCAAACCCATTACAAAACCTAAATATTAAACCCAATTCAAAAGCCCATTAAGCCCCCCCAAAAAAAAACCTAACCCCCCAAAAAAAAAGAAAAAAGAAAAACCTAACCCAAAAAAAAAAGAAGAAAAAAGAAAAACTTAACCCCAAAAAAAAAACTAAAAAAACCCTAGCCACCAAACCACTTTCCCACTTGCCCCATTTTTCCTCCCATTTTTTATATCCATTGTCTACCACCACCTACAAAATAGAAAAAGAAATAATAGAAAATCATGTAAAAGATGGCTATAAAAAGCCATTCAAAAATCATGTAAGGAAAAAGAGGGGGGATTTTACAAAAGATTGAAAAAAAAAAAGAGGAGACAAACACAAAAATCCCTTCAAATTTTGAACACAAAAGAAACATCAATAAAAATGTTGCATTTTTTCTTTTTTTTTCCTCTTCTTTCGAATCTTTTTTCTTTCTTTTTTTTGTGTTGTTTTTTTTTCTTTCTTTATATATACATATATTGTTAAAAAAAAAATTACCTTTTCTGGCCACCGTGGGCGGTGGCCTGCGATCGGCGGCGACCGACGATCGACCGGTGATCGGCCCCCCTTTGGCCGGATTTCCTTTCCCCCTCCCTTCTCTCTTCTTTCCCCCTTCTTTTTTTTAGGTATTTTATATATATTATGTATATATTTTTTAATGCCATTAGTTATATATTTCTTATGTATATATTCTTAAATACTATTATATATACATATATATATATATATATATATATTAAATGCCATATTGTGTATATATTATTATTACAAATTATTACTATTGCTAGTATTATTATAACTATTATTATTTTAGTGTATATTTTATGTACATATGTATATATATATATATATATATATATATATATATATTTGTACATATCATTATTTTATATTATTGTTGTAAATTTTTATGTATATATTTTTTATGTACGTTTCCTAATATTTTCTTTTATTGTAGATATTATTATTATTATTATTACATACTTTTATTATATGCATATATATATATATGTATTTTTATGTACATATTATTATTTTATATTATTATTACCAAATATATCATTTTTCCTATTTTATTATTAGTACATGATTTGTTTTTATTTTGTAAATAGCATTATTATTGTTATTCTAATATTCTAGTATTCCATGTTAATATTTTTCATTAATGATATCATTTTTTTTTCGTCCTTTATCTATTTTAATTTCTCACTTTAGGAATATTTTTATCATGTTTTAATTAATTTCAAAATAAGGCAAAGTACCGATTTAATATTAAGCCATCGATTTCATCGCTATGTTGGGTGAAATTAATTAAACTTGTGTTAAAAAACGGACACTCTTTCTAAAAAAATCGAAAACTAAAATTCTCATTTTTCAATCGGATCACGATTAAATATTATATTGAACTCGTATTTTTGAAA
The DNA here is from genome assembly GCF_025698485.1 of Gossypium arboreum. Classification (NCBI taxonomy): domain Eukaryota; kingdom Viridiplantae; phylum Streptophyta; class Magnoliopsida; order Malvales; family Malvaceae; genus Gossypium; species Gossypium arboreum. Next base: position 139,956,038 of record NC_069075.1, read on the forward strand.
ATCAAGTCAACACATGTTTATGAGATACCAATTTTGGGCGTCGCGAGAGTGCTAATACCTTCCTCGCGCGTAACTTACTCCCGAACCCCAATTTTTCTCTAGATATTCACGTAGACCTAAATTTGGCCTTCTTTTTGTTTTAAAATAATTAGGTGTCCGATCACACCTATAAAAAAGGATCGGTGGCGACTCCCTTTGTTAATAAAATCGAAAGTTAGTTTTTAAATGTTTAATAAATCGCCACAATTAGCGATCAAGCGAAAAAAAATTTTTTTTTTACGTCGCTACAATATATATATGTTTAGTGTATAAAAAAGAGTAAGGAATAAGAAGAAAAGATTCATGCAAAAATGAAGCAAAATTGATGGTTTTATTGAAGATGAAAGCAACTTTTTTCAAGATGAAAATTATGGTTATATTTTAAGGCTAGTCCTTGTATTTGTCAATTTCTACAAATTTTGCTCAAATTTAATCTTATTATTTTTCGAATTGTTCTTTTTCAGCCCATCCTTTAACTTTTACCACTAACTCTATTTAAAAATCAGATATAATCACAAATTTATTTATCAACCCTTAAAAATTCTCAAACATGTTAACAAATTAAAGATGGGAAAAACCAAATAATATTTTTTTATAAGATTTTTTAAAACACCCATAAGATTAAAACTTGAAATTTATTATTATGGTACACTATACACGTACATAATATGTCCAATAGGAGTTACCCAAATAAAAATCTATCATTTGCTCTTTTAAATGCTCAAAACTGAGTCAATTTTATGAATGAGTATCCTCTTAAGAATAAGAACAATTACGAGAACGATTTTATATATATATTAAGTAAAAAAAATGTTGAATACAATAACAAATGCTGTCAATTACCATCAAATTCTATCATTGAGTACTTAAAATCTCTTGTTTTTTTTCTTTTACATCAAGGTTGCATAACACATGCTGTCAATTACCATCAAATTTGAGCAAATTCATGGCTCAACACCCAGCGTCCATCAGCGCCTGTTAAGGATAGTTAGTAGCTGTTAGTCAAGAGTAGTTGTTAGTCAAAGTTGGTTCGGTTGTAACTATTTGCTACTCGTTATTGTGCTAAGGAGTTAAGAGTTAGGTACAACAGTTACACATTCTCGTACAAATAGCTATAGAGACTATTGTAAAGAAATCATCTTTGCATGAGGATGATATTTTAATATCATATATTTTTCTTTATTTATGTTTAGGACGAAGTCAGAAAAAAATTTTAGGGGTCCGGATGAAATTTTAATTTTTTATAGTTTATATCTTTATAATTTGTAAAGGATTATATTAAATTTTTATAATTTCAAGGGAGGCCAAAGTGTAATTTTACCTTTACTAATTTAAAATTTTTAAAAAATTTTAAGGGCCTAAAATATAATTTTACATTTTAGGGGGCTGGGGCCCAGGCCAGCCCCCTGGCTTCACCCCAACTTGGATTCCGCCACACATATTGGTACCTCCACAATAATTCCATTAAAATTTGTTGACGTAGAATTGGCAGCCAATAGAAAGACAACATGTGGCAATCCCATATAATGACATGTGACAAATCCTAATAAAAATATTTTTAAAAATATATAAATTTATAAAAATTAATTTATATTAAGAATGAACTTGGACAAATATATTTATAACATTAATTTCAACCAAAACATCATTTGCTTATAACATTAATTTTAATAAATATATTTGTTATATAATTTCTTTCACCCACATCGTGAGTGTGTCATAATTTAGTATATTTATAAAATTATTTTAGTAATATTTTTTAATATCTCTTATTTCCGCTATTCTAAAAATATTCTAAACACGTATATAGGGTTAATTTAGTTTATTCCGCTATTTTTCTATGGTAAACGACATCGGTAGTTACCAAACTATGAGTAAGTTTTTTTTTGGTCATTCAACTTTGAAAAGTTACAAAATAGTCACTCAACTATTCAATTTTTTAGTCACCCACCGTTAAATGGCTAATGGAAAGATAACATGGCAGTTTTTAAAATTGGCATAATAACAAATCTAGCCCTCAACATTTACACATCGTGCCAATTTAGTATTTAAAAAAAATTAGCCCTCAATCTTTACACATTACCTAATTTTATCATATTTTTTACACGAAAATATCATTTGATACATAATTTGTAAATTAGAAATAAAAACAAAATTATATATTTAAAAAAATCTGTTTATTATTAAATTGGACAATCCTTAAATACATTGCTTTTCTTATTCTTCAAATTACTAAGAACTTGGTATCTCTCATTGATATTAATTCATTTTTTGTTCGCTTGAGCTAACTGCCATTAATGAAACAAATTATTTTTTTAAGTTGTTAGACTTACACTTGGGTTGAATTAATAAAGCGAGTATTTTTTATTTTTTATTTTCAAGCAATTGAATCAATTGGCTATTTTTAAAAATTTGGGTTTGTTTCTTGTTATTCATTTTTCCATTGAATCAAATGTAGGAACAACATCAGAAAGGGTCACAAGAAAAGTAAAAATGCAAAAATGATCGAATTACAAAATGTGTAAATGTTGATACTATAAAATTTTTTAGAATCAAGACAAGTTGGCACAATATATAATTGTTGAGGGTTAAAATTGTTATTATGCTAATTTTAAAAGTAACTACGTCAAATTTCCTTTAGTAATTTAATGGTAGGGGACAAAAAAAGAAAAAAAATTTGAATAGTTATATGATCATTTGTAACTTTTTTTAATTAACAAATATTATTTTAATAATTGGATGAATGCCAGTATAATATATGTGGGGTGTGCCTCACATTTATTGGACACTCTGTAAGCACTTAAGAAGACTGTAACACCCCAAATTTTGTAAGTTTTGAGTTGTTGGATCTTGACAAGTAATTGGACTTGGTTCTATGGCTAAGGGTTGTGTTAATTTTGGAGGAATTTGGTTTTGTTAGGTGATACTCGTGAAGCACGTGGTTCGCTTCGGGTGTAATTGTTAATTAATTGCAAGATTTGGGGTAAGGAATTGAATGTTAACTTTCGAAATTATTTGTTGATATGTGTTTTACCAAAATCCACATTTTGGTGTTAATATTCGGTATTAATCAATGAGTTTTCTTGATGATTTTTAGGCTTAGGAGTTTTTGTTCTTGAATCTATATCGAATCTAAATCAAGTGTGTGTTTCTAACTCAAAACCATCACGAAATAATACAAAAAATTTGGAAAAAAATGCAAAGGAAATATGAAAAATATTTAAGAAAACGCAAAGGAAAAAAGAATACGTTTGGACCAGGTATGGGGTGTTACAAAGACATTCAATGATTTACCGAAGAAAAGGTAAAATAGAGCTGATGTCGTAATGACGCGATGAAACCCCAAATGAACGTGACGGCAACGTCGTGACAAGCTTGCATAGGACGTCGTGATGATTTCTCCAAGTTATGCAGCCGTGTTTGAGATTTCAAGTAGGATTGCTTCTCCCAATTAAACTCTGATTATTCCAGAGATATTTTAGTATTATTAGAACTCAAATCTACGCCTATTTAAAAGGTCATTGTATCCCTGTTTTGAGAGGCCAATCAACAAGGGTTTTTCTTTGAGGGCTACAAGATGCAGTGGCATATGAGTTTTGGTGAGGGTTTTGTGGTAATTATGGAGAGTATTTTGTACCTCTTTTGTGAATGCCCTATAAGATTTAGGGTTTTGTTTACCAGTTTGCTCTTTGAGATTTTGAGCTTTGTATTCAGGGTTTTAGGTAATGTATAGTTTGTACATTTAGGTTTATTTTTTTCATATTGGACTATCGTTTGTTTATTTGTTTAGTGAAAAGCCGATACCTCATTTGCCCGTGGTTTTTCCTTCTTTAAAGGTTTTCTATGTAAAATATTTATGTTTGTTTCTTTCCACTTTTACTATCTCATTGTTTATATGAATTGAACCACAACAGTATATCTATTTTTCTATTACACCTAATTATTCTTTTTATAAATGTATAATTAATTATAAACTAGATTCACATCAAACAATTAAGAATATTAAAAAAAGCATTTAAGATGTTTAAATTTTAATAAACAATTACCATTTCAAAACTTAATTTTTATAAAATTAAATTTTTACCCATCTTAAATTCTAGTAATAGTGAAAATCTCGAGGAGTAATTAAATACATACCTCTTTAGGTGAAACCGATGGGGACCCAATTAGATGTCCCACAAGCATGTGAAAATGGTAGGTGGGTCCAATAGGGGTCTCATTCATGTGAGTGAAAGAGTCTAAGTTTTTGTGAATTATGAGATTAAAGTTAGGAAATATTTGCAATGCAACACTAACACATGGCCATAGAGGGCACAAATGGAGAAAGGAATCTTCATTTTGTTAAAATAGAAACAAGTTTGAGCAATGAGACATATGAGCCTTTGAGTGGGGTGGTTGAATTTCTTATATGTAGCTAAACAAATGACAATTTCATTTTTTTCCCTTCTCATTATAACTTTGAATTTTTGGATTTCTTTCCCCCTTGGTACAATTTCTTTAAATGTATAAATACAAAAAAATTATGATATTTAAAGGAAAAAAAAGCATTATCATTGTGTGTGGCATTGAGTAGACTTGTCTCCTTAGAGTTTTGTTAATTCCTTATGATTATTTTATGAATGGTATGATCAAATTTTGTAACTGGTTTTAGAATATTTGTTTGAAATTTGAAAGGATTTGAACAATAATATTAGATTTAAAATATGGGATTAAGTTTAAAAATAAGTTAGACTCGAACTTGAACACTCAAGGCTTGGGTCAGACTTTTTTTTCAATTTTTAATATATTATGTTATGCTATTTTTATATATTATGTAATTTGTAACATAGAAAAATAAAATCTATAATAATATATTACACTATAATGTAAACATTTAAAAAATGTTAAGTTGCATATATACAATTTTAATAAATAAAAATATTTAATATTAAATAAAAAAATGAGCTAGCCTAAAATGGGTTTGAGTTATCCATTTACAAATTTTTAAGTTTATATTTAGGGTAGGGTCAAGCCTTGGCAAGTATATTTTGTGCTAATATCATACTTGACTCAAATCCAGCCTTACCTAACCCATGAACACATCTAATTGCCATGTGTTATTTTGTGTTTTATATAAAGACATAACAACATCCTAATTCACTTGTATAATTTTTATTCAAATAACAATATATAGAATAATTACTCTTTTAATAATTCAATGCATTGATCTAATTTGAATTGTGAATTATAAATGATATAATTATAAAAATATGATAGTTTATTTTAATTCTTATCACAAATTTGATCTCTATATTACATCATCATAAATTTAAGGTAGGTTTGGAAAGTCATTCAATAATTGAATTTGAGAATAATTGTTTGAAATTATGGATAACATGTTTTGGTAATAATCGTAATTAGTGGATCTCATTAAATTGAATATAATTAGAGTACCTGAATTACACTCTCCAATTATTAAGAGAGGGGTTGAGACTTAGAGGAATTACTTAGGCAATTAGCGTTGATAACTTTCAAAAAAAATTAATTAAATTTTTGATAAAGAAACAAAAATACCAAACACAATATAAGGAATTGAGATACAATTACACTTTTCAATTAAACATATCTAATGAATTATAATTTCTTATAATTACCAGAGGTAGTAATTATTATCTTATTAATTACAGTTTTTTGAATCGCTATGTGTCGTCCAAACACGCACTTAGGCTCTTGTGTTAGAAATCACGTTAATTTAGAGTGTATTTGATAAATCATTAAAATTTTTATTTCAATGTATTTAATTCTTAAATATATTTAATAACAATAATAAGTTTTCACTTAATTCAAAATTTTTAACAAAAAAAGCGTTGAGTGGAATAGTAGGTAGTTACTTTTTAAATATTACGCTAAAAAAAAGTTTGGGCAAAAAAATAAGTATGTAAAATATGAGTCAAATTTGAGCTTATATATTAAAGCTTAGAGCCAATCTTGACTCTTTTTTTTATATCGTATAAAGATAAATTAAAAAGTAATATGAAATCACCTAAATAAATTTGTGTTAATCATTTATAAATTTTGATGGGTTTAAAAGACTCTTATTTTAGATTGAACCAAGCTTAGAAATCTATATGATATTATCTATATTTACAATATTATTTAAACATTTGGCTGAATTAGTGTTATAAGTCAATTATGTATAAACTCGATTGAGAAATGATTAAAGAAACATTACTTATACAAAGTAAGTTATATTACTATGAGTGCATGTTTGTCTTTTAAAGATATTTTCATATAAAATTAATAAAATCTAACACATGGTAAGATTTGAATCTAAAACACCTTGATTTTAACATGCTCAACTTTACCATTTTAACAATGATTTTCTTTGAAATTTTGTATAAACTTTTAATAAATTTATATATTTTATATATTTTCTTTTCACATACATCATGAATGTATCATAATCTAGATGGTGTATATGTTTTTGGTTTTTTTTAATTTCCAAATGTACTTGTGTAATTCAAATATTATCACATATTTATTGGTTAAAGTATTTGGGAGATCCTTATATTATAAGGACTGGATGAAATTAGTCTCTTTCTTATTAAGTAGATTAATTTAGTCCCTATACTACTAAAAAGAATTAAATCTGTTCAAATTGTAACATAGATAAAACTGATTGTACAAAAATGTCTTGAAAATTATTTTTAATTGTAGTTTAATTTCAAACAAAATATTTCATTTATAAAACAATAAAATCTTTAAAAATATTAATTCTATTAAACAATAAACGATAGTTTTCAAACAGGAAATGCTAATTATATCCCAATTAGACTTCATTGATTCTTTTTAATAGTTTAAAAATTAAATTAATTCATTTAATAATAAAAGGACTAATTTGATAAATTTTGAAATCCGTTAGGCATGGTTGATTGGGGGTAACATTGTCTAATCGGACCTATCTTCAACTCAATTCTAGTGGGAAACGACTGTGATCCAGTTTTTGATTGATGGGATGTCATTGTGAAAAGACAATTTTGCCCATTGATTTGTTCCAAGCTCAACCATTTTAGCTTTGAAAGTTCAAAAATTGTGTTTGCAGAGTTGATCCAAGCTTTGCATATTACAATTTTTTTTAATTATATTTATAATTTACAATCACATGTAAAATTATTAAATTTAGGTAATATTTCACAACAATTTAGCTCAATTATTAGTTATTAAAGCTAAGCTAGTGTTAAATTTAGCTTGAAGCAACTAGAAGTGAGAGTGGGCAAAAGACAAGGTGGGGTCACTTGATTGATCTGCCCACTACTTATGATCAATATCTTATGGGGAACATCATAATGAAAGAGATGACATTTTCCCTCAATCCATACATAATTAAACCTTCCATCAATTGCTTTCTTTATATTTTGATATAATGAGGTGTGTATTTTATAGATTGATAGTAAATTACATATGTAATTTTTATGTTTATTTAGGGATTTTTTGGGAATAAATTTTTAAAATACCTTTTTATTGAGTAATTCATTGGGATTTTAGAATAGTAGATATATTGTATTCGAGGTGTCAATGCTTGATTCTAGCCTTGAGTATTGTTTCTTTAACTTTGAGAAGAGCCTTAACGGGTTCTCAAACTATAGAAAGCACTTAACCACAAAGGAAATGTTTATCATTTGATCTTGGTGGGTTCGAACCCATGTCCAGGATAAGAATACATGCCCACCAAGACCGTGAGTTCTAAAATGATTAATTTTCATTGATCACAAAACACAGATAAATTAGTCTCTTTAATTTAATTTGTTAAAATAATTAATTTAATTGGACAGTGTTATTAAACCTTAAAAATAAAAATAAAAAATCAACGAATTTAAGTTTATGTTTTTACAAACATACATATTAACTTTTCGAGTTTCATAAAATACGAAGATTAAAATAATCTCTAACATGTTTAGTATTTTAGATGAGCAAGGTTTTGGCATAATTAATAAACATTAAGGACTCGATTTTAAAGGCTTAAGTTTAGGTCTCATCATTTACGATTCTACCCTATGCATATGCTTGTAACTTTTTTTAAGAAAAAATTGTTAGAATGCACGCTAATGAAAATTTGGGCCAACGGAAGGTCAAACCCCCTCATCAATGATCCATCACAGAGAAAAAAGATCAACGGCTCGGGTTAAATCAATCAACAGTTAATAACCGTTGATATGCGGTTCCTCGAAATATTCGGCGGACAACTAAAATAAAATGACAAAAGGGTAAATTTCACTTAAGGTTATTAAATTATTAGTAAATTTATGTTTTAATCATTCAACTTTTCTTTTCTATGAAAACTACTTTGAATGTCAATTGAAAGCTGTTAAAATTGCTGTTATATAGCCTTTCTTTTTCCTACACTGCCTGCACCAATCGAAAACTTTCATTCCACTTTTCTTCTATAGTTATTTTCTTTTTGATAAAATAACTTTAAACGTCATGAGTTTACGAACCAAAATCTAAACAGTTCTCTTCTTCGATCTTAGACACTTGTGCCAGATTAACTTAGATTTAATGCATGTTCTTTTACTCGTCAATGGGTACTAATCCATCCTACCGATCATCAAATCATCTATTAGAACTCACTAACCGAACTTTTAAAAAAATTAACAATCTAATAACTTAATTAATAATTTTCAAATAATTTAGTGACTTAAAATAAAAATTTTAGAATAATATAATGTTTATTTTGTAAATTTTTGAAATTAAGTGACTAAAATGAAGTTAATGTTACCAAAAACAGAATAAAAAAAATTGAGCTAAAAGCAGGGCAGAAGTATATATATATATATATATATATATACTGGTGAGACAAAAGTAAATTTATTTTATAAATTTTAAAGTTTTGTTTGATTTTTAAAAGCATAGAGTTTCACATCCAACAGCAAATAAGCTTTTGTTACTTTGTGACGAATGGAGGGTCCTTAGCTTTCTCTTTTAAATTAAAAAAAAAAAATCACACATAAACGTATTTTTAAAAAAATTAAACTTTGAACAAATTTCAAAGATTTTGATTTTCTTCTGCAATTTCTCATCCACCAATTGAATCAGGTATCTTTGTAATTTGTTCTTATCCTCCTTTTTTTTTTTTACTCTCTGTTTCTAAGAGAAAAATTTGTGTTGGGCTCTTTCTTTCTTGTTAGCTGGTGTTTGTTTCCTGAGAAAGCTAAAAAAAAATGCAGGAATCTTTTGTTCTTTGTTAAGCTCTAAAAGCTGAAAGTTTAAATTCCAGTTCTTTCTCACCGTTTTTCTCAGCAACCAAACATGTTACAACCCTACAAAGCTTCTTTAATGTAGTACTATCATTTCTTCTTTAAAAAAAAAAACACTCTTTTGCTCTTATTTCCCCTTTTGGCGCGTGCGTACGGTTTAGTGTTCTAATTTTATTTATTTTTTTCATGCATTTTACAGTTGTCAACTCTTAATACAAATCCGAAATCTTTATATATATTATGGTTTAATTTATGCTTCTTTTAGTTACAAGAACTTAACTATTTCACTGGATTTTGTTAAAAGAAAAAAAAAAGGTATTTAATGATAAGTTTCACTGTGTTTAACACTATATTTGAAAGTTTTTGTTGTTTAATTTGATTGGAGATGGTCAATAGTTAATCATATGTTTCACTGTGTTTGTATATATGCAGCTTTTGGTTCAATTGATTGTTTCTTAAATTTTGTTTCTCTTTAAAATGAGCAGGTTGTGAAGTATTGAGGGTGTTTATTATTTGTTGTTTTTTTATAATTACTGATGTCTCCGCCGCTGCTTGGCGTGGAGGAGGAAGGGGTTCAGAGCAATGTTACTTTACTCGGTTCTTCAGGCTCAATGGAAAGTGTGTGCCAGAATAGTGCTGAATTGAAGGAACGGAACTACATGGGCTTGTCTGATTGTTCTTCAGTGGATAGCTCTGTTTTTTCCCCTCCGTCCGAGGAAAGAAAGGCTAGTTTGAATCTAAAGGCGACTGAGCTTAGGCTCGGACTTCCTGGATTGCAGTCGCCTGAAAGAAATCCAGAACTTTGCTTGTTAAGTTCTTCTCAGCTTGATGAGAAGCCGCTTTTCCCTTTGCATCCTTCAAGTGATGGTCACTGCTTTGCATCACAGAAGAATGTTGTTTCAGGGAATAAAAGAGGGTTCTCTGATGCAATGGATGGGTTCTCAGAGGTAAGAATTGTTGCTATTGATGAATTGCGAGACTAATGTTAATGAGTTTAACATGGAAAGTTCTTAATCTTTGTTGCAGGGCAAGTTTCTTTCTGATTCAAAAGTTGATGTTATGCTGTCACCTAGGCCTTCTTCAAACTTCGGGGCTCAATCAATGAAAGCAAAAGAAATCACAAGCCAAAACGTGGTGCATGACAGGCCTCATGCTGCTGACAAGATCAGGCCTAATCCCAATGCATCTGCAAACAATAACAGCGGAGCACCTGCTAACAAGTAAGTATGGGTTTTTGTAATAAAATTTTGGGGCATAACCATGAGAAGATTATCTGATCCTTTCCACTTGCAGGGCACAGGTTGTAGGTTGGCCACCTATCAGATCATTTAGGAAGAACTCATTGTCCTCGGCTTCGAAGAACACTGATGAAGTCGATGGAAAGGCAAGGCCTGGTGCTTTGTTTGTGAAGGTTAGCATGGATGGTGCTCCGTATTTGAGGAAAGTAGACTTGAAAAACTACACTAAATATCAGGAGCTGTCTTCTGCACTTGAGAAGATGTTCAGCTGTTTTACCATAGGTGAGCTATTATGCATGTACTTCATAAGCTGCTCTTATTCATACTACTTTGTTTGCATAGATCCAGTTACTGCTATATAACTATGAATTTCAGGTCAGTATGGATCTCATGGAACCTCGGGCAGGGAGCTGTTGAGCGAAAGCAAGCTCAAGGATCTACTTCATGGATCAGAATATGTTCTTACTTACGAGGATAAAGATGGTGACTGGATGCTTGTGGGTGATGTTCCATGGGAGTAAGCTCTAATCCTTCCCTTTTTATGTCTTTGCTTTTCATTTTGTGCTTCTTTCCAGTTTGATTATTATGTTTATCCATATCTAGCTATTAAGTCATGGTTATAAGAATGTATGTTTCAACATTTAGCAAAATGCCAGTCATTTACTGGGTATGGTATACAGATTGCAGTGAAAGAAGTGGAATCTTCTAAAGCAAGGTGTGAAACGAATTTTGTTTTGCTATTAAGCTTTCTGATCTGTCTTGAACACTAAAAAAAAATTGCTAGGAGCTTATTAGAATCTGTAAGATATACAAATAAGATCTAGGCGCAAGCTATTTATAATATGGTATCTATCAGAATTTCATGGAAGCTCTTGAAAAACGGGATGGAACCCTTGTTCCTTAGCACCTGTGAAAATTGCGTAATAATGTTGAGCATGCATGGAAACATTGGCTTGATCACTAATTTGTCTGTTTATTTCTTTCACTTCATTTGGCTTAAGTTCCTTACCAGAATATTGGTGTATATATATGATTCAGCTTATTAGTGTTTAATTTAGTACTCAAATAATGGCTGTTCACTGTACCTAAAATTTGTACTTGTTTCAGGATGTTCACTGACACCTGCAAAAGGTTGAGGATCATGAAAAGCTCTGATGCCATTGGACTCGGTAAATACTTTTATATGGTTATTATCCTTTAACTTAGTGTCATGCCATGAGCTAGTAAGGAACCAGTTTGAATAATTTACATCTTGTTCCAATGAAATGTTTAACATACATGTTCACAGTATGAGAAATATCCTACGCGTATTTGTCTAAACTTATAAATTGGACATCTAAAGGTCCAAACCATCACAAGAAGCTCAAAACAAATGCAAGGAAATAATGCCGTTTTAATTTTATTTTGCCCCTTCAGGATAAGTAAAATACTAATATCTAAAGTTATTATAACACATTGTGGGATCTCCTACATGTCCTTTTCAAGATCACCAAGTGCTATTACTTTTCAATAGAAAGTCTGCCAGAATCACTGCTTCACCAAGTTTGACTAAAGGGTCTCTCAATTCTGAAAAAGGGCCATCATTTGTCATAACAAACAAAGCATAAACTGTGCTCAATCATCTTACTATGAGGGCTGGCAAGAAGAGCTTTATTTTGTCTAGACCATATGATGCCTGTTCATGTTAACTGTTGCCCATACCTATAAATTTTGTTGCTTACATGGAGCCTTTTGTTTTTGTGAGCAGCTCCGAGGGCCATGGAAAAATGCAGGAACCGGAACTAGCTACCATCATACATGATCTTTTCCCACACACCGAAGATTATTATTTCTGAAAGAGATGACATGATGCTGGAGTGGGTAGGAGATCATCATGTAAGCCTGTTTTTGTTCTACTGAAAAAAGTCGTATCCAGTGCGTAAGGCTACCGCTATAAGCAAGAACTAGAAATTCCCATTGTAGGCACAACCATTTGTCGGTGTTTGTAGCGAATAAACCTGTTAGTCTACATTAAGTTATAAAACCTTCCTAGTCCTAGCGTTTGTGAGTAACTTTAAGATTCTATCAGTCATGAGTCCGAACGAGTCCCTGTTTCAAAGCATGATCTTTTTAGTTTGTAAAGTGCATTGCTTGTTGAACTTTTATGGTGCGTGTTTGAATGATGAAAGACCTCGACATATTATCTATACAGTGTGTGACTTGCTTGCATGTTTTTTTGTCCTGTAGTTACATCAAGTCCCGATTCGACCCGGATCTTAATATAAACATGGTTTTCTGAGTATGCTGCTATACTCAGCTAAATTCAACCCCATCAAAAGAAGATCCGGAAAGTGGTCGGGGCTAAAGGAAATATTGAATTAATTTCAGCATTCATTATGCATTGGATATCAAAGACTGGTATATAAACAATAGAGATAATGGCAGCACTTAAGATATGGTTGTCGGGAAGTAGCCCTATCAAAGCATGTGAGACACTGCATCATTGTTGTGGTCTGCTCAGAATAAACAATGTAAAAATAGGGGGGAGTGGGGACTAAGGTGAAGGCTAAGTACATATTGTTTGCCATTGATGGTATTTGACCTTGAGAAAAGAGCTGCCGGTGCCACATTGTCTTTATTATCAGATCAGATTGTCCTTTTTGCTCTATATTTTACACAGTTTCACTAGTTACAACACTTTCACCCTATGCACGTGGATTTTGGTTATATCTATGTTAATCTATGCTATTATAAACTTTTTTTTATTGCTACAAAGTCAAGTTACAAATCGGGAATAAGAATTACATTAACAGAGTTTAAACCTTCTCATTAGGGTGTTACGAGGACGAGAATTACATTAACGGGGTATGAATCTTGATATTTATAAGGTATCGATAATGATATTTAAATGATGTGAAAGTACTAAGAAGGTTTTTATACTGGAAGTTAAATTATATTTTGTTTCTTATATTTAAAAATGGGTAAATTCATCTTTATATATTATATTAAACAGCAAGTTAGTTATTTTCATTAAAATTTTTATTTATTTGTGTCGTTAAAATTGACATGTACGTATCTTGTGTTGATATATAGAGATCAATGTTAAATTGTAGAAATGAATGTGATTTTTCAGAAGGATTAGGTTACTAAATTGCTCATTTTGTGAGTAGATAAGGCAAAATACAATTCGACCTCTAATACAGAAGTTTTCATAATACTTTTACCCAATTATGATATTTAAGGTACTAACAATAGATCTTAATCATTACTTCATTTTATTGTTGACTCACGCTTAACTTCGATCACTTAAAATGACTTAAAATCTAAATTGAAATTATAACAATAAAATCAATTCAATATTAATTAGGAAATGACTTAAAACTTAAATAATAAAATAAAATATTTAAGTATTTTAATGTTTAATAAATAACCAATTATTAAAACATATGTAATGAATTTTTAATTTAATTTTAAAATTCTTGAAATTTAATCCAAATTAATCAGGTTTTAATTTGAAAAATAAACTCTGATTTTAATAAGGTATTTTAATGTTTAATTTCAATGAAAATTTTGAATATTTAATATTTTAAATGTGTTTGATAATTATTTTAATTTTTATTTAATATAATTATTTTTAAAAAATGTTGAATAAGATAAGTAGGTTGATAGCTTTAAAAATTGAAATAAATTACTTTTTTTAGAAAAAAATATTTAAATTAACATATTTATCTTTTGTCCAAAACTATCTAAAATAGTATAAAATATTATATTGATAAGGTTTAAAAAATAATCATTTATAAATCAATATTTACTTTTATCAAACAATTTAATTATATTCAAGACTTATATTTATTAATTTACCAAATAATTTTTTAATATAAATTTAGCGCTTATAAAATTTAATAATAAAAATTCAAAATTTAATTTTCAGCATTTAAAATTTAAATTTATCAAAACACTTAATTACTATAATGTTGACATTAAGTATTATATTTGCATCATCAAAATCAATGATAAGATATGTAGTTGGGCTTAAATGAAATTGTGATCGCAAAATAAGAATAGATAATGACCATTGTTAAAGTTGTGTGGCTTAAATTCTTGTTAAAATAAAATACAAGTTGCAAAATAGGAGGTTCTACAAGGGCAAAGGCTGAGGGCTACACAAGTGAAATCTGTATAGAAGTGTACTTCCTCTATTTGATATTTGATTAGAATAAGGTGTTTTAATCTTATTGCATTACATCTATTAGACTTTGATTAGAATAAGATTTTTAAACTATAAAATTCTGCCCATGGTTTTCTTCTCTTTTATCCATGATTTTTTTTAGAAAGGGTTTCCACGTAAAATTCTGTATTTTTTTTTTACATTACATTACTATTATTGACGTTCAATTTCTCACAACCATTAACAACAATTAAGTAAAAGCAGACAAAATATTATAATTTGCATTATTTAATTGCCATGAATGTAAAATTGTAAGCACAAAAGTGGAGTTGCAACATGGTGAGTTTGAGTAAAATTTCACAGGCATAGAAAGTCTCTCAACAAGGCTTCACAGATATAAGAAATTTTTAAACTGTGGATGTACTTTTTTCTATCGTAACAAAATAAATAAACTCTCAAATTGAATAACAATAAAAGGAAAGTAAAAAAAGAAATTAGGTTAGTATTATGAAATGAAGGTCCTTGAAAAATAAAGGACAAAATTCACTGTTATGTTATTTTTGAAATACCAAAAAGGAGTTGAGCTTGTAACCCTAAAAAAAAGTTCATTCATTTGGACAAAAAGAAAAACAAAAAGCTGTGAAAAGGTGAAGGATGCAAAGCACCTTTTGTATTGGGCCAACTTAGTTGGAGAAGAGAGCTGTTGTTTGCTGAGGTAATGAGCTTTCTGTCAAACTCTCATACATTTTCGTCTACTTTTACAAATTCTCTTCCCCATTACATCATTTGCATAGGAAATTGAAAAACTGGTTGTTTTTACAGCTTTTATTATGAGAATTTCTATCGTTCTTATTAATCAAATTATTTAAATTTATTCGATCAAAAGTGAGCAAAATGAGATTTTGTTGAAAAATAATCCGTACTATTACGCTCTCAATTAATTAAATCGTGATGGTAAAAAGAGAGTTCTTCATTTGATATCATCAATGGTTGATAGAATTTTGATATGCTCTTTGTTTTTATTATTATCTAAAAGTTAAGAATAATTTGAATCATACTGAATCACATAGTAAAAGATCTCATCATAATTGACACCATGTAAAAACTTATTATATTTGTAGTAGAAAAACTTTTTCAATCCATCTTAATTTTGATATTGAATAAATTGGTTTCTCTTAAAGAATTAGAGCAATTTAATTTTTGCTTATTTTGAAAGTGAGCAACTAAGGACAATTAATCACACCATCAATATTTTTCATCAATTTTACATAAATTTGACTAGTATAATAACAAATTTAGTTCTCATAATTTACAAATTCTATCAATTTGGTAATGATTCAACTAATTTAGCCCACATTATTTTTGTAAATGTTGACGGTAAATTTGTTGAATTTTTAGAATCAAGACCAAATTAATAAATATGTAAAAATCGAGGGTTAAATTTATTATTATATCAATCAAAATTATGTATAATTGATTGAAAAATATTAATATCGTGATAAATTATCCTTAATTACTTACTTTCAAATAAATAACTCTAAATTTTTTTTAAGGAGATTAGTTTTTTATATTTTGGAGCAAACCCTTTTCTCATATTTTTGAATGATTTATGTACTATTGGGATTCACCCCACCAAGATAATTATTTGCCTTTTCTCTCTTTTTCTTTGGTTTACAGCCTAACATTGGACAGCTCCAATGCTAAACAAAAATTAAAAAACAGCCTTTTTGCTGGATTGGGTCATCTTTTTCTTTATTTCCTTTAATCATGTAATGCTAAAACTAGTAAATTTTTTTCTCTTCAGTAGGCATTAAAGCTTAAAAAGACTTCAATATTTAGTCAAAATCCTCATTCATTGCATAACTTGACCATTTTATACACATCTTTTGATTCAAGAAAAATAAAGCTTGTGGGGAATGAAAGCCAAAGAGCAATGATGGTGCAATTTTGTCTTACACACCAAAACTACAAAAATGTATTTGGTCCTAACTACCATACAAAGAATAATTCTGAAAATTCACATCTTTTGAAAATTGTATTATTGGTCCCTTTTCTTTTTGCTTATATTCATTCCCTTTCACCTTTACCTACTAACTTTTCAGAATAATGTATATGTTCTTTTGGCACTTTGTAATATCCACTCTCATTGACCTTTTTTTTTTCTTTCCCTTTTATCATCTAATAATTATGTAGTTTGCTGATAGTCTTTTGAGGAGGAACGCTATTGGAACATGAGCGATGTCGGAGTTTGTACTTTGAGGAGCGTTCGAAATTTCAAAGGAAAGTTGATGCCAAAGTCTTAAACTTATCGTTTACAAATGGATTGAAATAATTTTCTTTGACTTCACATTAATTAATCATTACATGAATCTAATTGTGATAAAAGTACTATAGAGGTCTTTGTATTATGATTTAGATTGTATTTTGTCCCATTTATTTAAAAAATAGATAAATTAACCTTTGCATGTTAGATCAAAGAGTAAGCTAGTTCTTTTTGTTAAAAACTTTATCCATTTCTACTGTTCAAAACCAATGTGGCTAACAGAATAATTAGATAGTTACATATAGAGTGCCACACGTACTCCATGCTCATATATGGAGACTAGTTTTTAATAATAGAAATAGATAAAAAATTTAACAGAATGACTAATTTATAAAGATTAATTTGCCCAGTTTTTAATAGAGGGATAAAATGTAATTTGACTCTTAATACAAGCGCCTCCATGATATTAATACTGTTAAATTCTATAATAATAATAAAACACTCATGAACAATTGTTAATTAATAAGGAATTCAATTTTTTAAGCAAATTTTTGAGTAGATAAAAATAAATAATTTTAAAAAGACTTTATTTTCTATTTAAAAACTTCACTTAACCCAACTTCATATTTAATAGAGATTCAGTGTGAGTAGAGGTTATTGAAAGGACCAAAACAACATGACCTGCCTCCATATCTTTGCCCATTCCATCTATGGATACTATCTTCCTGAAATATTGGCAGATGACTGAGAGATTGCAGAAGATATATAACAGCAAAGAATGGCAAAGATAAAAAGCACCCATTCTATGCTAGTAAAGATGCCAAAAAAAAATTGTAAAATAATTTTAAAAAGTAAAGCATATGACATTCAAGATTGATGAAAGTTTGGTTTTAGTGCATAATTTTATAATCCCATATCCATTTATCCTCTGCTTTTTTATCATCTGCAACAAAAATGTAGACCACCTCCCCATCTCCACCCATCCATTATTTTTCAAAGCATTATAATAGGAGTTAAAACTCAAAATTGTACATAAATTTTAATTTAACATGTAAATGTAATAGGTCAATTTTATTGAGTGTACATGAAATAATTATTTTGACATATTAATAACAATATTAATGATATATGAACCAAGATAAAATCTATATTTCATATATATAATCGAATAAAATCAAAATTTATATTCAATAATTTTGATGAAATTTTCTAGTCAAACAAGTTATTGAAAGTGGGGTATTATGTAGCTTAATATCCTAAATGAAAGTTGAAGTGGTTAGCAAAGTTCATTAAACAATGATATATTAGGGCAAATTCTTGGTTTGTTTTAATTCCCCCCACTAACAAATTCCATAATGCCTGCTTTGACTCTTAATGCACAATAAACAATAATGTAAGCTATCTGGTAATGTCCAAATTCCATTCAATTTCAACTCTATCCATTAGCTTTGGGACTGCAACTTTCAGACATGACATTTTGTAGAACAATAATGGAACAGGGTTAGTCATAAATATAGTTAAGACAGTGATCCAAAAAAACCAAGAACATGGTTAACAGTTGCTACGGCTGAATTAAAAACAATTCCACATGATTTGTTCAAAGTATTATTGCTTTGGTATAATTTTATGATGTATTCAAGTTTGTAAACTGGAAATTGAAACCCCACTGCTCAGATTTTAGATAGTGACAAATTCAAAGGTTACTGTTAGAAGATTGGAAACGCAAGCACTAAAAGACGAATTAAAAACAATGAAAAATAATAAGTGGAAATACATACTAGCCTGGTAACATCAACTAAAGCAACTTTTCAAGCATGCACACCATTACCAACCACATTCAAAGATAGATATTCAATAGTCACATCCAATCTTCACTGTTCACCTCTAACCAATGGGGTAAAGTTCTCGTAGTGGTATTTTTTTCATATAAAACTTGAATCCGAGACATTGTTTAAGGGATAAGTATTGAAGTCGTTATTAGTTGATTTGTTAATAAGATAATATAGGGTAAAAGTATCATAAAAGCATCATAAAAGTTTTTGTATTAGAAGTAAGATGATATTTTATCTTTACTTAAAAAATGAATAAATCAATTTTTATATGTTAGATTAATGAGTAAATTAGTCCTTTATATTAAAAATTTTATCCATTTCTACTAAAAAATTAGAGTGGCTGATAGAATAACTAGACAATTAGACATGGTGCGTACCTCATGCTAGTACACATAGGCTAGTTTTTAATAGAAAAAATGGATGAAATTTATAATAGAATGATCAATTTGTTCTTTGATCTAACGTATAAAAATTAATTTTTTTTTAATAGAGACAAAATACAATCTAACTCCGAATATAAGAATCTCTATAATACTTTTGCTCATAATATAAATTAGTATTTGAGTTCAAGGGGCACACTTACTTGTCCCTTATGACTTTATAAACTCAATAATTAGGGCATAATTTTAATTGGATGTAGACCACTTTTTAACTTCAAGATTATGACAACATGTATATCAAAAAAACATGAACTACCCAAAAAGTTGAATAGCCGAAAGGAAAAGGGGTTTTGAGTTTTGGATTTATTGATTTAAGAAATTGAAGTAGCTAGAACTCTCATTACAGGCATGTTAAAGTAAGAAAATGTGTTTAAAGTGTTCTTTTTATGGCAATCTAGGCACCTCCTTTCCCATGTTAGGCTAAGGGTTACATCTATTTGGCTAAGTAGCTAAAAGGGGAATCAGCAGAGTTTTAGACAAAAAGTTTATTGCTACTATTTTTTAGAATTCGGCCCCCCATTAACTGAACCACCTCTTGGTTTGCCTGCCAAATGGGCCAAAGAGACACAAAAATAATGGGATTTTAAGCAAATAAGCTCATGACAGTTGTGAATCATGAGTGAAGAAAAGCTCAATAAAGATGTATGATGATGATGATAGAGTAGTTGTAAATCGAAGAAATGTTATTAGCATTTATGTATGCTAAAATATTTGCTCCTACATCTCGAAAATCGGGTTAAGAAAAATTAGGTTAATAAATTGAGAGTGATCACGTATTATTTTTAAATAAATATAATAGGGGTTGTGTTAAATATAACTCCTATTTTCGATCAAATTTAAAAAATAATCTTTCAGTTAAATTCTGTTTACCTGTTTCAATCAAACACTGATTAGTTTAGATTATTTTATTATTATTTGACCTATAAATTTAGTCTATAAATAGGCTCTTTTACAATCTTAGAAAAATACTCCAATTAGAGATTAGAATTCATAACACATTTAGAGAATTTTGTATTTATGTTTTAAGGGTTCTTTGTTTTCAGGTTTTCGGGGTTTAGTCTTTATCTCCATCTTTTGTACTATTCGTTCTTTTGCCATTATGGTAAAATTATCTTTGCCCGTGGTTTTTTATCCTCTTTAGAGGGATTTTTCCACGTTAAATTTGTGTGTTCAATTTCTTAATTTATTCTATTATTTTTTTTATTCGTTACTTAATCGGGTCGATCCTAACAAGTGGTATCAGAGTTAGTTCAATTTTCATAGATCAGCTCATTCAAAGATGGCAACAACAAGGTTTGAAATTGAGAAGTTCGATAGTGAGACAAATTTCAGTTTGTGGCAAGTTCGGATGATGGCAATTTTAGTTCAGTCCGATTTGAGAAAGGTTGTTACCGGGAAAAAGCCTGAGAATCTAAATAAAACAGAATGGGAAGAGCTTATGAAAAGGCTTTGTCTGCAATCCAGTTGTGCCTCGCGAATACGGTATTGTAGGAGGTATTGATGGAGAAGACCTCATCTGCCTTGTGGAAAAGGTTAGAAACTCTTTATGCGACTAAGTCTCTAGCTAACCTTTTAATGTTGAAACAACGTCTATTTACGTTTCGCATGAACAAATGTAAGCTTCTTAGAGATCACATCAGTCAATTCATTACTCTTTTAAATGATTTAAAGAACGTTGAGGTTCATATTGATAATGAAGATCAAGCTATGCTATTATTGTGCTCTTTACCTCATTCATACAAGTCTTTCAGGGAGACCCTGATTTATGGCAGAGGCAAACTCTCGTTCGAAGATGTGAAGGGTCATTTGTTGAGTAGAGATAAACTCGACAATAAGTATCATTTGGATAGCAAGACAGATAGGCAAACTTCCTTTTTGGTAGCATCAAAGAAACGAGACAAAATGTGTCGCTATTGTAAAAAGTTAGGTCACGTCAAAGCAGATTGTTATAAACTGCGAAATAAAAGAGCTGCTGAGAGTAACAAGGAAGAAGTAGTTGGTGCTAATTTGGCTGATGAAAATGGTGATGATTTCTTGTTAGTGTCAACAAGCGATAACTCCAAGCTCACGTCCGAGTGGATCCTAGATTCAGGATGTTCTTTCCACATGTGTCCCAATAGAGAATGGTTCTCCACATACAGTTTGGTTGAAGGTGGAGTTGTGGGCATGGTAAACGATTCATCTAGTAAGGTAATTGGTATTGGTACTGTTAAAATTAAGATGCACGATGGGACGATTAGGACACTCTCAGATGTCAGGTATGTACCTGATTTACGAAAGAATCTCATCTCCTTGAGTATTTTAGACTTGAAAGGATGCAAAATTAACATCGAGTCGAGAGGCATTAAAGTATCTCGTAGAGTTCTCGTTTTGTTAAAAGGAAAAAAATCGACAGTCTTTATATTCTGGAAGGTTCTACAGTGACCGGTGAAATCAGACGTCCCTCATCCATTACGGAGTTGAAGTCAACTCGTTTGGAGTGGAGGCAACTTAGTCATAGGAGGGAAAAATGTATGACTGTTTCGTTGAAGAGAGATTCTCTTTTGGATGCAGGTTTTAAAAAGTTAAGGTACTGTGTTCGTGAAAATCAGACCCGGGTTAGTTTTGATTTGACAGTGTACAAGTCGAAGGCTAGAAGACTTTCAGTTTCTAAGCACAAATTCAACTCAGTTAATTCCCTGCATAGTTCAAGATAGGCTCGTGGCGGGCTTTGGCAAATATGGTGTTGTGGAAATATAAGTCAAGGTGGAGATTTATTAAGTATGACTCCTGTTTTCGGTCAAATTTGAAAAATAATCTTTCAGTTAAACTCTATTTACTTGTTTCAATCAAACACTAATTAGTTTAGATTATTTTATTATTATTTGACCTAATTTAGCCTATAAATAAGCTCTTTTACAACTTAGAAAAATACTCCCATTAGAGATTAGAATTTATAACACATTTAGAGAATTTTGTGTTTACGTTTTGAGGGTTCTTTATTTTCGGGTTTTCGGGGTTTAGTCTTTATCTCTATCTTTTGTACTCTTTGTTCTTTTACCATTATAGTAAAATTATCTTTGCCCGTGGTTTTTTATCCTCTTTGGAGGGGTTTTTCCACGTTAAATTTGTGTGTTCAATTACTTAATTTATTCCACTATTTTTCTTATTCGTTGCTTAATTGGGTCAATCCTAACAAGTTGTATCAAGAAAATTAATTTGTTACAGTGGCTAAGTGTCAGCTATGTATGTCTAAGATCTTATATTAAAATTCTTTCTCTTGAATTTTTATTGTTTTTATCCCAACCCCTATCTTTGAACATATAACTTATCTATTATTTTTACTCAGTTGTTGATAAGAATGAATATATTAATTTAGTGGTAAGGTTTTAGCTTATTTAAAGGTCTTGTGTATGCAAAGTGAAAATATTTTTTATTCTCCCTAAGTGTGCCACCCATGTGATTAGTAATTGAGTAAATTTCAAACTCTGGTTAAACTGTTAAGTTAGTAGAAAATATGATAGTTTTGGATTATTTTTTTGAGATAATCCCTCCCCAAAAATCTCTCCCACTTTCCTACTCTCACTCGATTTGTCGTCCCAAACTTCTTTCCCTTTCACGTTTTGTTTCTTTTATTGTTTCTTTCCTTTTTGTTCTTCCAATCTTTCTTTTCCTTCCATGTTTTTGCATTTGTGGTGCTGTCAATTTTGTGTTATTGTCTGTGGGGTGTTTTCAAGTGAGTTGATCGTAATTTAATCTTGGTGTAAGTATTGTTGTACCCCCTTCTTCCAATAATAAGGTTTTTAATTTTCCTTTTGCATAGTTGACAATTTTTTTGTGCTATGTTCCCCATTTTTAATCACATTGGTTTTTCTAGGTGAGGATCGCGAGACGTCTAATCCTTCGGTGATCTAGATACTGTTCAAAATTACTGTTTCTTTCAAGGGTAAGTGGTCTATGCCCTATTTAAGGCCGAATCTCGGTGTTAAGGTTGAATAGTTAGTGCTTACGGTCGAATTAGTGATTTGGAAATTAGCATTTCATTGATAATTCTCGCGTTCTAAATGTCGTTTTAGGTTCTGGAATACTTGTTGTTGTGGTGTTATCAAAAAATGACCTGATGTGTATTTTCTGTCCTTAAAAACAATGGACAACGTGAAGTTGAAAAGCATATTGTCAACGCCACATGGGCTTGTAGGCCTATTTTTTGTAAAATTTAATTAAGGTTGTATTTGAAGTGCATTTCAAGGTTAGCCACATCGTAGGGACTGTTATGTGATATGTATGACTTATACATATGAAATTTGATATTCTGCTTTTGTATGTGCAATTTTTGAATGTATGTTAGTATGTTATGATGTGTAAAAGCGTGTATGATTTGTCTGCATCTAGATAATGGTTAGTGGTTGCATGTGCATTAGGGTGGGATAATGATGTGATGGAGGAAGCGTTGACAGTTTAATGATTTGTCATAGCTAGTGGTTTAAATCACATATCTGCTCTGGCGGCTCGACCACACTTATTTGATTCTGGCAAATTATCGCATTAGTTTTGGCAGCTTTGACTGCACATTTCTGTATGGTGACATACGATCATCTATTGGTGTGTGGGGTTAGATGAGTATTTATTGTCCTATATGATGTCTTGGAAAAAATGAAGATGGTGTGCAGCGGATGGAGGTAGGATCTGTATTTGTTCTGTGTTAAGTGTTGCATCGCAGGATATGCCATGCTATTCATATCTAATTTGATTATTATGTTGCATTGCATCGTATGTCATGCTGTATATTCTGTTCAATTTTTGACTTCTATGTGACTTTGATATATGTTTTATTTGTGTGGGTTGAGTTGTACACTAAGCTTGTTAGTTCCCTAAATTAAATATGATCATGCGACGTGCGAGAGTTCAGACTAGTTTCTCAGTAAATTAAATATGATAATTTAGGTTTTTAAACTATTCTAGACTTTTTGGCTTTTTTTATTATTTGTTTTTGTTGGATCTGATAATTGATATGTTTAAACAACAAAGTTCTATGTTTTTACAAAATAGATTTACAGTTTTCAAAATTTAATACTCAGTAATTTCTGTTGTAAAACAAAGTTATCAATTAAACGAATTTCTGTAAAATGAACAACTAAAAACATGAATTTTCTAAAAACTAGAAAGAGGTTTACAAAATTAATAATGTTAAGATACACGTTTTTCGAATTCAAAATCGGGGTTTAAAATGAATTTATATAATTCTTTAAGATTCGATCATAACGTCTAGATTAGACGTGAGATGTTAAAGTAAATTTCTTATATTTTTTCCTTTTATGAAATAATTGGATCTTCCATGCCGGGCTTAAATTATATATATATATATATGAATATTTTTAAAAGTAACAAGAAATAAGTAATAAAAAAACATAAGACACAAAATATTAAAACCTACAAACTATAAAAGTAGTCATTAAAATGACACATTCATTTAATAATAATGTAAATGACAAAATAAGATTAAAAGAATTTATTTCAAAATCAAATGATAAAATTTAATTAATTCCAAAAATAGATGAAAATATTATTTATTGTGATTAATAATGAGTCTTAAATATTATTTTAATTATTATTTAATCACTGCTCCACTTAAATTGTTTCATATAGGGATATATAAAATTATATATGAATTTTGATTCAATGTACAACTTGATACATGGATTTTGATTTTGTATAATTATACACATTAAACTTTGATTTTGGTTCAAATATATATATAAAACTTTTATTTTGATTCAATCAGATACATTTAAAGAAATAAATACATTGATTTATTTTTATATTATATAAGTATAATTATTTGAGTCTGTAATATATAAACATAAGTTGTTATTATATCAATAATGATGGGAATGATTTGTTAAAATCGAATCATACCAAAATGTAATACATAAAATTACACAAAATCAGGAATATTAGTCATGCTATGCATGCAAAAGATTTAAAGAAAGTACTGTGTACAGCAGTTGTGGAGTGTAGTGGAGATGAACCCTCTTAAAATGGTAAAATTTTAATTTAGACTCTTTATATTTTATAAAATTTTAAAATAGTAATAGTAAAATTATATTTTGACCCTCAAAATGATAAAATTTGATTTAACTATTTAAAACTAATAAAAATATAGATTATTAAAATGATGAAATTATATTTTTACTATCATAAAAATATACAATTTAATTCGAAACTTAAAAAATTTTCAGACTCGATAATTGATGTACATATTGTTGGGAGATTCCAATTGTTTTTGGCATGTGCCACATATTATTAATCACAAAAACCTCAATAACCCTACCATAAACTCAAATTTATTTTCATCATCATGTAAAGAGACATAAAATAAAATAAAATTAAACTTTTAATTTCCCCTATTCTCTCAGAATTCAGTGCCTTTCAGTGATTAAATTCGTTAAATTCTCTCCCATTCATGTCCTGTTTCACCAAATGAGTTTTTAAAAAAAATGAATATTTCCATCATCGTTTCATCATGGATCTCCGTTTTCTTTTATAAATCTGAGAACTTTATGTTATATATAAAAATTTTATAGTAATTATGACATGGCCACGCCGTTGCCAGCGCACCAACTTTTTTCGACCATATTTTCATTTTTCGGAAGATCGGAGTGAAAATAATAAAATCAATTTTGGGATCCAAGTATCGGTCTGGACAGAAAAAAAATCGATAAATTAACAAATCAATATAGACTAATTGAATTGGACTAAAAAATTTATTGAATTGGTGATTATATTGGATATTATAATTTTATATTTTTAATAATTTATAAATTTTGAATTAGATGAATCGCCAGATTAAGAACTGGTGTTCTAACTTATTTGACTACCGATATAATT
The DNA here is from genome assembly GCF_025698485.1 of Gossypium arboreum. NCBI lineage: Eukaryota > Viridiplantae > Streptophyta > Magnoliopsida > Malvales > Malvaceae > Gossypium > Gossypium arboreum. The sequence goes on from NC_069075.1 coordinate 139,982,097, forward strand.
CTAAAAACATTGAATACAATATAGATTAAATATACAATAGGATCATATGACACATTTTACTTGTGTTTCAGAAATAAAATTTTGAAATACCAACATATAACTTTGCACGTAACATGTTTAAATAATCATTATAATAATAAGTAAATCTTAAAACACTCAATTACCTACTCCAATACCTGATATTAAAAATTAAAAATTACAATCTCATCTTCATATATGCTGTATGTAAGTTTAAATTTGTATATTCTATATTTAGTATAAAAGAATATACAAAATATCATATCTAACCCAAAGGTAAGATCCAAGAGAGAAAACAATGCCATTTTTTGTAATCCATAATGCCACTGACATAACAAAATCTAAGTAATCTCTCAAATCAATCTAAATGGCCCCTCATGCAGTTTTGGCATCTCATAATCAAATTAAACAAAAGATCAATTAGTGTCATTATAGAAGATATCTGCCTTAAGGATTCGGTCCTGATTTTACGCACACATCTCCCATATGACTTACAATTGCATAGAAAGGTGCCATATTTGATTAGATTCTTTTCATGACTCAAGAACAAGTATTTAATACCTTTTTGTCTTTAGGGATGTTGATTAATTAATTTAAACCCAAAATTGGACTTGATTCTTTTCATCTTTTCTTCTTACATTCAAATTTTACTTCTAAATACTTGCTGGGCTGAGTTTTAATTCTTTGCTCAAATGTTTATTTGTATTTGAGAGTGCTTAATATTGCAAATCGATATCTTTGAAAGGTCATTTGTTGTTTGGTACCTTATTTCTCTTATATGTGAGATTATTTGAATTTTTTTTTATAAAAAACCTTAGTAGAATTTTCGAGGTTATATCTTTACCTTCAAAAGATTGGGAAATTTAAAATTTATACCTTATTCTTGAATGGTATCAATTCAAATACAGTGAATTAGGAAAATTTATAGCAAAGGAAGCTAAAGTAGTGGAGGTAGGCAATTACGGTCAAACCATTATAAATTATTGTGTCCACTTTTATTTGAATCTTCCTATCTTTTTGTTTGAAATTTTTAAGCACCAATTCACCCCCTCTTGGTATTATTGAGCTTTCATGCTAAAAAGCTAATATTTACATACACACTAAGGTTGAAAAAGCAGGATGCCTGAAAAGGCTCGGCCTAAACTGACTCATCTCACCTTACTAGAGTAGTCACGACCCCTTTCTTTATTGCCATGTTCGAAAGATCTCACCTTACTAGAGTTCTGATTCTATTAGGTTAGTTAGAGATAAATGATTGTGACACTTTCTTCCCATTTGGTGGATGGCCTGCATATAACCTATCCCCATTTGATTAGGAAACTTTGCCTTCATGCAGATGTTGCCCAAGTAAGATTGGCTCTCTTCATTAGTGGTTGTCCAAAGATGGCATTGTACATCAACAATTGGTCAATGACAAAAAATGCTACCATAAGTGGAAATATGTCTCCTATTGCCCATAGTAATTGATAAAGTTATCAAGCCCTTTACTTCAATAAGCTAATTAGTGAAGTCGAAAATGAGGTTCTCCTTTTTCAATTCTTGCTTAGGGAGGCCCATTTTTTAAAGGCAACCTAATATAGTGTTTCTGCTGCTTTGTAATTATCAAGTATGATTCTTTTTACTTCATAATTAGCAATTATACTAGTGATCACCAAAGAGTCATTACCATCATCATTAATTATTGGATCTTAATCTCTTTCATCAAAATTCACTCACCATTTCTCTGTCACAAAGGACTTTTTCATCTAAGAGATAATAGACTTAGCACTCCTCGAGTGAGCCTTTCTCTTAGTCTTGAAAGTGACCTACTCATTAGTCGTGGCCATATCATATTGATTATGCCTTTGATAGGTCTCTTTCCTTCATCATGTTTAACCTAGCTAAAAGTTCTAATTTTATTTTGCTCTTGTTGGCGAGTGGACTATTTTACAAATTGTTTAAGCTCTCCTCATCTAATAGATTCTTTGATGGCATCTTTAAGGTGAACACAATCCTTAGTTTGTTACCCTACATTGTTATGAAACTAGCATCTGTTTGAAGAATATAGTCTTTGTGGATTTGGCTTTATCAGTGGTGAGCACTTAGAGATCCCTTCCATTGCAACATCATTTAAAATATATGCCTATGATCGAGCCGTGAGATAAATTTCTTATAACACCTTAAAAGTTGACCTGATTATCAAATCTGAGCAGAAGGATGTCATATTCATTGCCGGAGCAACAACAAAAACAAAACATCTATGGCAGAGCATAGTTCATGTAAATATAAACATTTCAATATAAAAACATGATATTCAACCCTTCCCAGAACTTATACGAGCCTATGTACACGCAAGAGTTAACCCGAGATTGAAAAAAGACCAAAATGCAACATTTCCAAAATTGTAGAACAGGTATTGATACCCTAGCCAGGTATTGCTATCAATTTGATCTTCAATGTTTTAAACAAATTGAATAAAATTCAATAGCATCGATACCTTTCATAATGTATCGGTTGTAACATCCCGAAATAGGGCCTAAACGGAACAGTGGTTGCGAAACCACAAATCCGAGGTAGAATGTAACGGCCTAATTTTCAGTGGTGTCAAAAATGGTGATTTGAGATCACTAAATCGGACAAATAAGATTGAACAAGATAGTAACTTAATATTTATGAGTCAAGTAAGAATTAAAAAGAATTTGTGAAATGGTGAAATTAGTGAATTAAAATAATTTATTAGGTCGACGGGTCAAAACGAGGTATCGAGACCTCGAATTTGAAAATCGAGCTATAAATATTTTTATAAATATTTATGAAGTGTCATTGAGTTAGTATTAAAGTTTCGTTAGAAAATTTTGATGTTTGGATAGCTAATTAATTAAAAGGACTAAATCGAAAATAGCTCAAAATTTGTTAAATTGTGAGTAAATAGCTTAAGTATTTAAAAGATGGATTTAAAGAGCAATTAGACCCAAAGGTTAATGGCTGGACGGTTTGGGTATGAAATAAGCAAGAAAACAATGTGAACAAGGGACAAAATTGGAATTAGCATAAAAGTTAATAGTAAAAAAGCGATGTGATTGAAAATCTAGACATTTCTTCATCTTTCTCAGCCGTAAACGCCGTAGCAGGTCTCCTATGCTGGTTTTTCATATTTTTGCACCATGTAAGTTCAATTTTACTATTTCTTAGTAATTTTTATGTTTTTGTGACTTTTACAATTAGGTCCAATCATCTAATTCATTAGTTTTTGATTTGGTGGGTGAAATTGGAAGTTACCCTGGCTGAGTAAGGGTAGTTTATGATGAATTATTATGAAATTGAAGTTCTAATTTCATATTAAGGTTGTTTTATTAAGTCATTTTGATAGAAAATGGTATTTAGGACCTAATTGTGAGCAAAATTGTGAATTAGATGTTGGTGTTGAAATTCAGAATATCAAAGGCTGTGAAATAGTTTATATTGATAAAATAAAAGTGTTAATTTAGAAAAATTAGTTCAATTGATGGGTGAATTGAGCAGGGACTAAATTGTAAAACTGTAAATTTTGGGGTAAAAGTGCAATTTCGAATTTTGAACAGCATAAATTGTGAAGTGAAATAGAAATCAAATAAATGCTAATGAGTAGAAATATTTTATATTATAGATCAAGAATCCAAAGAAGAACGAGGAAAAGAAAAAGTAAAGGACTAAATTGTAAGGTTTAGTCACATTTTGTATCAAGGTAAGTTTACAGTAAATAAATGCAATATTCTTTTATTTTACATTATTATTGTCAATTTCAGCATTTATATATTATGTTATGAAAATATTTAAAGTCGAATTTAAGGTGAAGTGATGAGGAAAAGTGTTAGAAAGCCGGTTGAACCCTAGGAATGTTAGGATATTAGGGTTGACAGATGAACGAAATGAGCCATGTAAGTCCATATTAGAAATATGGCTTTGGAGACAGGATTGAGCCATGTAAGTCCATATTATATATGGCATTGGAGACAGAATAATTCATGTAAGTCCATGTCAAAGACATGGCATTGGCGAGATATTGATAGACAGAACGACCCTAGTATCCTTAGTATTCCGAGTGGTTCAACGGGTCAGGATACGAGTTAAATTACAGTGAATTAACAGTAAAGGAAAAGTAGATTATACTTATGAAAAGGAAAGGTCGTAAGAAAGAAGGTAAGGAATAAAGAAGAAGATAGAAATTAAGAAGTAAAGAAATTTATGATGTTAGATGATATTATGCATAATTATCCATTATGTTGAATGTTGTGATTTATTTGCTTGTAAGCTTACTAAGCCTAGTGCTTAATCTCTTTATTTTCTTCTTCTTATAGTACTTATCTAGTCACTCGGGATCGAAGGAAATGTCGGAGGCCGATCACACTATCAAAGAAATAACTCGGTATAACTAGACGTTTTGTTTTGGGTATGGCATGTATAGAAACTTAGCTACTTTTGGTATAATATGAATAATGAATGATGTGTAAATACTTGCTAGTGATTAGCTAAGAAAATAGCTGATGATATACATGTTTATTAATATGTATGATTGAATGATGATTATCACATGAAAATTATGAAAAATGTGAAAGTAACCTAAAAAAGATTCAAGTAATGAAATGATGTAACTTTGAAAAAATCACTAAAAATTTTAGAAACATAGTTTGAAGATGAATAATATATGAAATTAAAGCTTATTATGTATATTTTCTTATGGAATAAGAAAAACAGGTAAAAGTATTATATTTTATGATATATCTGAGTTTTAGTGAAACAGGTCGAGCGATTTCTGGATCCTCTGTTTCAACTTTGAAATTCACCATAAATTGTACAAAACTAATTAGAAGGTATAATTTATATGGTTAGAATTATTGTTGAATCTAGTTTTGGGAGAAACAAACGACTTAGTCATATGAATTTTGTACAGGAAGAAAAATGGTTTGTAGTAAGAAGAGGTCAGTGCAGTCAAGTTTTGAAACAGGGAAACTTTAACTAATAAACTGTACTAATTGGCTAAGTCAAAATTCTAGAAAAAATTAGTAGATATATATATGAGTCTAGTTTTATGAAAAATTTACGAATCTTAATTTCGAGTTTTGAAACTCAAGAAATGAATTTTTAAGTAACCATGACGCAGAAAAACAGTTTATTTTGAAAATTAAAATAAGTGATTTAGAGTTGTTTAAAAGGTAAGATAAGTTTAGTAACACCTCAAGCTTGACTCCGGTGATGGTTTTGGGCGTGGGGGCGTTACATCGGTACTTTTTCCAAAGTATATATACTTTACTCTGATATATAGGCAAGCATGTGTACATATATCCATTTATAAATTCAATAGCTTCAATATTTTACACACTACTATTAAATTTCCCTGTAGGCTATTAACATTATATCAATTTATAAATAAGAACATATAAGAAAGATTTCATAAAACATTATAGGCATATAGGCAAGTATGTGTACATATCATAAAATACCAAACTCCAAAAGTATCAAGAACTTAAAAACAATCCAAAATTTGACCTAACTAGGTACATGCCAACCTAAAATTAAAATAGGATTTACAAACATTGTTGAGTCAATGGGTCATCCTTTGGATGCTGAAATCTATTAGTTTCTTGCTCAATAATCTCCTAACCTATTCACGAAAAAACAACCATACGCTATGCAAATTGCTCAGTGGTAAACTATGATTCAAGTTAACATAACAATGAATATGCAAATGCATGCAATTAAGTCAAGTTTATTTCATACACAATTTCATGTCATTCATCTCAACTACTTCAAATTTTAAGTAAATACATATCTCAGTTACCTACTCAAGTACATGATGATGCTAACATATACATTTGCATTCTTATTTCTATCATTTTTCCATATAACACATATTCATATTTATTCAATTTCAAATATCATATTAACAATCTCCAAGTCTGTAAGCTCAATCTTGATCCATTAGCCCTTGACCTCATTTTCAATTCAAATAATATAACATAGAATTTCATATTTTCAAATCATTTCATTTCAATATCATTTAATGAAATCATGTATTTTTAACCCTACTAACCGGACACAGACTCAATATGGATACATAGATCTGTCACACTGAGTTGCCCGACAACTATGATGCTATAACGTTACATAGTACCACCCCAGGTTGCCCGACAACAATGGTTTTTCTTAAGTCAATCAAATTGTCACCCTAAGTTACTTAGCAACAATGGTTTTTCTCAACTTAATTAATTTGTGACCCCGAATTTCCAAGAAATGATGGTTTTACTAAGTACTCTGACCCTATGGCATGCCAACTATATTCGACACAATCCGAACAGAGAGTAGGGTAACCGATTTTTGTTTCACTACATATAGTTCAATTAGCTTTCCAATATCCACAATCCACCATCATTTCACAAATTCGTAGCATACATAACATGTTTCAGCCATATTTCATATCAAATATTATTATCAAATAAATTAGAAATTTTGTATTGTATTCAATTTAGTCCTTATTTCCATATTCAATTCCGAATATATCAAATCAGCTCAATTAATCATCAATGATTTACCTCAACAATTTTTGATGTTAAATTACATGAAAATGTAACATTTAATTGAGTCCTGAATCATAAAATTACAAACAAAAAATTTTGAGCTATTTGTCAGCGGCTTTAGCTTTTCCTCTCCCTCTCGTGGAATTCGGATCAACGTTAGCTACAGATTAACATAAACATACAAGAAAATCAATAATTGACCAATTTCACAATCAATTGTCATTATATATAAACTTTGCAATTTATTCAATTTAGTCCCTAAAATCAGGACTAACATAACTTTTTATCTAAAACTCCAAATTGAAATCCAATTTCACTATGGTCTATTAGGGACATCCTATTTCTTATTTCTATATCCAATTTTATATTTTATTCAATTTAGTCCCTAATGTATAAAACTATTAATAACTTCACTCTTTAGTCATTTTTTTCATATCTAAGCTTAAAATCTATCAATTTAACACCTAAAACTTTCAATTCTCAGCTATGTCAACTTTAAAAACTTTAATATTTTTACAAATTGGTACATGAGCTAGCTAGATTAAGTTCACATCATCTCAAAAACATAAAAATTACAAGAAAATAACTAATGACTTACTTGAATTTTAAAGCTAAAAGCTTAACCCTAAAAGAAATATTGTCTCCCTTTTCTTCTTATTTCTTGTTCATTTTGTGCCAAAGAAAAGTATGACAACATTTCATTTATTTTGTCTTTTATACTAGGTTTATCTTGTAATTAACTTTAACTAAGCTAATTAATTTTAATTATTGTTTAATTAATTTACCATTACACCACCGTCCACTATAATGAATTCTATCATGGTCTAATTACAATTTTAGACCTTTGGTTAATTGCAATTTAGGTCCTCAAGCCATTTTTCTACTTAAAAATCTATAGCGATTGAATTTTATGATTTAGCCCCTGGACCCCAATTAAACACAATTTCGACTAAATTATTTATCCAAAATTCAATTCATATATATAATATCTCTATAAATATTTAATAAATATTTGCAAACTTGTTTTACAGAAACAGGGTCTTGAAACTGTATTTTTCGACACCACTGACTTTCGGGTCGTACATTTCTAAATCTCCAAGTCAACATTCAAGTCTTTTGTTTCCATGGTTTCCGCGATGAAATGATAGATATAGTCTCTTAATGGCTCACTTTCCTTTTGCTTAATAACGATAAGTTTAACAAGGCTTTTGCAACTGGTTTTGTTGGCGAGGAAATGGATAAAGAACTAGAGTGCTAACTTCTCAAGGCTTAAAAAAGTGACAATTAGAAGGGTCAAGTACCACACATTTATGTGTCACCTAGATGTCATAGAGAAGACTCTGCATTTGAGTGCGTCAAAGGCACCCAAGATTTTCATGTAATTTTTATATTGGCAAAGGTGGTCCATAGGGTATTTTGCTCCATTGTTTGTTTCCTCTGGTAGCTTAAAGGAGTGAGGCATTTATTTTTTAACAATTTCTGAAGTAAGGGTGTTTTAAAATAAAAGGCCCATTCTACATCATAAAGCTTTGTTCTTTGAAGAGACTACATCTATCTTTTCAAAGCTTTTACTTATCCCTTTAAAGGGGCATTTTGGTTTAAGAGGCCATCAGTTGGGACCAATACTCTTTGTGATTTCTCTAACTAGCATGTCCTCTCTTTTCTATTTGCATTGGTGGCCTGACTTCGAGGAGGTATCATCCTTTTGTCTTAACAATTTTTGAATTTGGGGTAGGTTTTGCTTTGCTTTAAGCTTTTGGATAACTTGAGCATTTTGTTTCAATGTTTCCTCTTCTTATTGTTGAACTTGTGTTTGAAGAAGTTTGAGTTAGGCTTGTGGTTTAGAGTATTATTGTGTGTTTGGAGTTAGTATTGGCATTGAATGGTATGGAGAAGGCAACAAGGTTATATTGTTGTTGGTAATTGGTTGGGATGTTGAGGTTGTTTTCATTGGGTAGAGACATGATTTTTGCTCTAATCCCCATAAACAAGGCCAATTAGTTTTAGAAACTACAGGCAGTTCATATATGGTGTCAAAAGTCGCTAATGATGGTCAAATAATGATTAGAAGAGTTGTAAAGGTGGTTTGGCAAAGTGTCGATGTTCTTAGGTTGCTTGGAGTCCTCTTAAAGATAGAATGAGCTTACATAGAGGAGGATCTTGGTGTGGGCCCCTCAAAATAGGTTCCCTACCATATAAGATGGAATGTCCTACAAAGACGTGGTAGAGTTATAAGGGACTTATTAGATGTGCCAAGAGAATTTTCTAAATTAACCCTGATGTGGTATGATGGCAGCCCAAGTGAGAATCACATAATGACCTTTAAGCGGACAAGCGCTTCTATAGTTGAATCCCTCTAAGGCAAGCCTTTTATAATTAAAATAGTTGACTTGATGAGGTGTTGAGACAAAATGATTAAGTATAACAAAATTAATTTAAATTGATATTAAATTTAAATATTATATTAATATTTACTTAATTAGACATATAAATGGATTGAAATTGAATTAAAAAAAAAGATTGAAGGATAGCATGGTCATTGAACATGGGTGACCAAATACAGATGCTCCATCCGAATTGGTTTTAAGTCAAAACCATTAATTTTAATTATTAAGATATCTTTTAGGAGCATGTATTATTAATTAAATTAAGCATTGAAAAGCAACTAACCATCGTCAACTCGGGGTTATCAAATGATGGGATCTTTTCCATATGGGTTGTCCAATTTGGTCATGTGATTTGTGGACATTTTCCCCCCATTTTTCTAATACATCAACATTCATTATGCATATAAAACTATTGATGCAACAACATATCAATAAACAACGATAGTTGAGATTGGGTTACATAAAACAATTATTATTTATTTTGAGGATTTACAGTACTATTTTTGGCTACCTTTCTTTTAAATGTGAATCCTTAATCAATAGTGTGAATGGTATGTCCAATGAGAAACAACATAAATTATCTCTGATGGACTATTATTAATTATACAATAATAATGTAAGGATGGTTATGAATAAATTTTTTTTCATTGTATTTATTGGAGCAATTGTTCAGAAACTAATCCTTCGTATTGTTTAGGCCCATTAAGGGGTAAATGTTGACAATGAATTTTAAAGTTACTCCATAACTAGGGTGAAGATCAAAACTTCAACCACTGATCAAAGTAGAAAAGACCCTTACAATCTCACCTAACTTTCATAATTTATTTTATTATTGATTTAGATTTTGAATTCTCAAAAGAGACAACATGATACCATCTTAATAATTATTACATCAATGAGAATAGTGTTAGCTGTTCCATTTCATTTCTTATATAATATGTTATTTTTGTTATCATTTAGAGCAATATATTAACAAAAACAAGTGTTCTCTCAAGGCCAATTTTTTTTTTATTGTTGTTGGGTTTGATTTGATGATGATAGTTTATATATATATTGCTTTTATGTATAATTTTTTCATTTGTTAAATTAGAGAAAAAACATGTATGAATACATTCAAACTTAAATATTTTATTATTATTATAATAACAATAATATTTATTGAACTGATACTCAATCGACATAATAATATTTAATTTTAAATATTATTATTTTATAACACTAATTTTTTTATTGAAGACAGTTAAATTTATCAATATGGAGAGTTGTACCCAAATCAGATGCAAATCTGATTCCAAACCTAATTAATATGTTGATTGATAAAATTCATGTGCTTCACAGAAAAGATAGCCTCCAAAATAATTATTCAACAAATTAATTCATGTGGTTGAGAACTGATTTTATTTTAGAAATTAACTTAATCAAATTAATACCCAAAATGAATTATAAGTTGCGGCATGTGTGATGGTTGTCTATCTCATCTTTTAATTATGTGATCGAGATTTCAATTTTCACTTATGAGATTGGAGCACATTTTATAGCTAGTTATTTGCCTCTTCAAAGAATACTCATGGCGAAGGAATTAATCACTACTACCGATGGTGAATATTCTAGTTTCAATAAAAAAAATTTAAATACCCCAAATGAAAAAATCCAAGAAAATGAAAAATAGATTACAATATGTTTTAAGTATGTGAAAGTATGTTTTAAGTTTCTATGTTCTTTATGTATTTAGAATTTAGTTCTTTTACTTTTATTTTAAGGAATTTAGTCATTTTACTTTTCATATTTAAAAACACAAGTCCAAATGTTAACACCGAAATTCAAATTCATTACAACGTCTTTTTTTAGCTACATGGTTACTAGGTGAGGTTTTTTTTTTTTTTCAAAATGTCATACCAACAAATTTAACCTAAAAAATAGTTGTGTTAACAATTGAATATGAATTTTGAAATCTAAAAAATAGATGAATTAAATTCTTGGAAATAAAAGTACAAAAATAAATTTCCAAATTAACGAGGAGTAAAGGGCTTGTGGCATATTTAACCATGTAAATAATGACATTGCTCTTTAGCTTTTTCCCCTATTTGATTTCATATACAATCAACCTTCTCTATAATATATAGTCACCCACTTCACAACATTTCATTATAACAATCAAGTTTATAGTAGAATCGTTTTTTAATATTTTATTTTAACTCTTTATAACAACTTTTCACTTAACAACCATAGCTATGAACTACATTCTTTATTAAATTAGTTCTCTGTTAAAACATATTTTATAAAATTTTAAGCAAAAATTATAGCTATTTCATATAAGCAAACCTATTCATTATAATTTATTAAATAAAAATTATTTTAATTAAAATATCATTTCAATAAAATATTTAAATTTCAGATGAAAAAAATATTATTCATATTTTATTAAATGAAAATAATCTTCAATGATTGAAATTAAAATGTCATTCAATAAATTATTAAGTTCACTAATTAAATATTCTACCATGAATTTGGAACATTATAAACTTATAATTTGATTACTTAAATTTAATAACTTATGATAAATTAATCGATTTAACTTGATAACTTATATTCATTAATTAAACTTGTTATATTTATAAACTTGAAAAAATTTCTATTATAGGTTTATGACAAGAATATGGTAATCTCTCTAATTTTATTTACAGACCTTAAGGATGTATATATATCTATCTATCCAATAGTAGTTACGTAGGAATTAAATTGCTAAGAGATAATATCCCATAATAATATCTTCCAACATCCCGTTAGGAATCAAATTGCCAAAAAGATAATATCGATCCTAATAGTTTATAACAATTATCTCTTTATAGCAAGATGATATTATATATGTATGACAATCATTTCTCTATAACGAGCAAAATATTAAAAGATAAATAAAACTATCATAAAGAAAATTGAGGGTAAATAAACATTTATTATTTAATTGAAGAAGAAATAGGCCCTTCCAACCATTTGGTGACCTTTCAGTTCATCTTTGAGCATTTATTTATATTATAAATCCTTTGAATTTATTATGTTATCTTATTTTATGTTTCTTTAAATAAATTATATTATGAATTAATAGTTTTTTATATAAAATTATGAATTTAGTGTTAATTATTAATGATTTTGATATATAATTAATTGGTTGACAAACTTGATTTTTTGGTCATATCATAACTACCATTTTGATATTGATACAGAATTTGCAATTAATAAATTTGATATTATCATTACAATTATAAATTATTTTTATTTTAGGAATCTCAAAGAAAATCTTTCAATATCTTTTCTTTTCTTTTTTATAAAATTGTTAATTATTGAAACTAATTCCTTTTAATTAAATACATTTGGTGAAAGATATATTTTCTAACTTTTAAGCTTAAATTTAAAAAAATGTTTGCTTGACCTTTAAATAAAAAAGAGGGTCAATAGAGGAGAAATTATTTTGTAGGTCCTCTCGCCACATTATTTAAGACATTTCAATAATTTTTTATTGTTATTGATACATAATTTTGATTACTTTTTACCTTGAACTCCGAACTTCAAACTTCGAACCCCAATCCTAAATCTCAAATTCAAAACTTTGAACCTCAAACCTAGGGTTCAAGATTTAAGTTTGAGGTTTGAGTTTATAATATAAGTCAAATGCTCAATTTTTTATTAGATATTATAATTATTTAAGATTATCTTTTACCTCATTCATGCTGCAATTACTAAACTTTATTTTTAACAAATTAATATTTAGATACTACTCTATATTAATTTATCAAATGAAAATAAAAATGCTACTAAATTTATCACTAAAAATTATAAATTCTATAAAATAAATCAAATTAAAAAATTGAAAAAAAATTGAGGGCCTAACACAAATTTGTCCTTTTTTAGACACTACATTATAATATCAAATTTTAAAATTTTAAAATTTAAAGGGACTTAAAAGGAATTTTACAAATTTTAGTGCATGGGGGGCATAGCCGCAGCCAATCCCCCCTAAATTTGCCTCTGATCACAGGTTTCCTCATCCGTTTTACAGTTTGCACAGAGTCCTATTTAAGTCGAGATGGTATTCAAGTAAAAATACTTCCAACAATGATGACTCCAAGGTCAAGGGCGAATCTAGGAAAGTTGACAAGGGCCAAGGGCCTGACCCCCTTTAAAATGGATTCCATTTTAGCCATTTAATGTTTTAAATTAGTAAAAATAAAATTGTACTTTGAAACCCTAAATATGATAAAATTTTTGAGGCTATTTTACTAAATTGACCCAAAAAATTTTAATATATACAAAAATGATTCAGGTTCAAAAACAATCACTAAAATGACCTGAAATGAACAGTAGAATGGGGTTTTGGCATGTTAATGGCCACCACCAACTCATATTTTAGACCCATGATTGCCTGGTAATTGTGTCAGCCTTTAAAATTTATTTATTTATTTTTTGTTTTGGCCTGTCAATGGCCGGCACCAGGGTATTTTTTTTTAAAATCGTATCATACTGGTATACAAAAATACCAGTATTTAAAAAAAAATTTGGTGCTGGCATGTCAATGGCCGGCACCAAAGTATGAGTTTCAAAAAAAAAATTTGGCCTTGTAATGGCCGGCACCAAACCTTATATATAGTGGGTGGTTTGGGTTCGATAGTGCAAATGGAATGAGAAATTTTTTTTTTGAGAAAGCCATCAAAATGAGAGTGTTTTGTAGTATATCATCAAATGAGTTTTTCGTAGTGTACAACCGAATTGACAAAGCCAAAGACAATTTTTTTTTGAAACTCAGACTCACATCGGCCATTGATGATCCAAAGACCAAAAATTTTGATTTTTTTTGTACTTGGTGTTGGCCATTGACAGGCCAGTACCAAATTTTTTTTTTAAAACTCGTACTCTGGTGCCGGCCATTGATAGGCCAGCATCAAAAAAATTTGATTTTTGTACTTGGTGCCGGCTATTGACAGGCCAGGACCAAAAAAATTTTTTTTTTGAAACTAGTACTCTGGTGCCGGCCATTGAGAGGCAGCATAAAAAAAATTTGATTTTTTTTTTGTACTTGGTGTCGGCCATTGACAAGCCAGCACCAATTTTTTTTTAAATACTGATATTTTTGTATACTAGTATGATACTATTTTAAAAAAAAAAATACCCTGGTGCCGACCATTGATAGGCCAAAAAAAAAATTTTAAGCCTGACACAATTATCAGGCAATCATGGGTCTAAAATATAAGTTGGTAGTGGCCATTGACACGCCAAAACCCCATTCTACTGTTCATTTCAGGTCATTTTGGTGATTGTTTTTTAACCTGGGTCTTTTTATATATATTAAAATTTTTTGGGTCAATTTAGTAAAATATCCAATTTTTGAAATAAAATTTTAGATATTCTTTGATAAAATCTCAGTTTGAAGATGGATTAATGGTATTTGAATATAAACTCTCTTATTTCTCACCATTTGATTTATTTTTGGTACTATTCTATATATTGCAAAAGAAATCATTTGGCTAATGAAACAACATCAAGTAGACATTTGGTGAATAATAAACTATTAATGAAATGTTATTTTCAATTGGTCAATAATCAACTATTGTATAGTCCCATTCCCAACTCAAATCATCAAAATAGTACACATTATTTTTTATTTTATTATCAATATGGTATACTAAAAATTTCTAATTTTATATTTCCCTTTGCTTGTCGCAGAAACTATCAAGTTTGCAGTTCCAATGTACCCTAGAGACCAGGGATTTGAACCTCATATAAACAATTATTTCACTACTTCATTGCTAGACAAATTCCTACCCAAATTTGGAATGTCCACAAATACCCAAGTTAATTAATAAATTAGTCCCTTACACCATTATTTAATGAGGACTTGAATTGAAACACTGCATGCATTTATTGGTTTCTGTTTTTCTATGTATGGTAATAAAACTTTGGCTAATAGTTGAGTGTTGTCTCCCAAAACCTAAGCACAAAAATTAGTTCAAACATCACTACAAATACACACTATTAGCCACCTAAACCCTAAACTAGAGATTAAAAAAAATATTGGGTTTTTATTTTTAATGTTTCACAAGAAAATAGAAAAAGTGGGGTTTTAGGTATGCCTAACTATGATTAAAAGTGTAAATAATGATTAGATTAAAGATTGGGTGTGGAACAAAGGAGTTGACATTTTGACAAAAAAAGCTTCTGAATCTCATCAGTTTCAACCTTCATCACCTTTCCCCATGTGACTATTCTTACTAAAACGTCACCTAATACATAGGATTTAGGGTTTAATAGTAAAAAAATTGATCTTTTTTATAAGTAAAATGTTGTGTTCATATTTTATAGATGAAAAAAAAAACTACTTTACTATTATGGGTTAAATTTATTATTTGAGGCCTAAACTCGTTAACAATTCACATTGGGTTTTGAATGTTTTCTATTCAAGTTAGTCCTTGAAATTAATAATTGTTCTCATATTAAGGCTTGAATTAGGCAATCGTTTCAATATTAAGGCTTGAACTTTTTTTGTCCAAGTTAGTATTTGAACTTGGTAATTGTTCTCGCATTGGAGCCTAAACTTTAGGATATTCAAAGAAATATTAGGGGCTAACTTTGACAAAATAAAGTGAGAACAACTACAAAGTTCAAGGACTAATTTAGAAAAAAATAATTCAAACCCTAATTTAAGAATAGTTGCAAAGTTCAAGCACCAAAAGGTTATTTAACCATTTTGCTATCTATCAATCAAAACTAAAAACACAAAAGCCCCCCAAATTTTTTTATTTTTTATTTGGAGGGGGAGAGGTTAAGAGTTATTTAAATTGAGTGTGATTAGATATTTATTAATATTCTTATTAAGGGTTAAAGTTTGCTATTTGTGTAAGTTATAAATTTAGTCCTTATACTTTAATTTGATCAAATTTAATCTTTATATTTTTTGATTTAGTCAATTTTAGTTCTTGAGCTTTTCAAATTTTGAAATTTTAATCATGATCCAAACAATACCAGTTAAATTCGATTGGTTAAATTTTGCTATTAATATTGTATTATGCGTGAAATTGTAAATTTAATACATATACTCCAATTGGGTCATTCTTAGTCCGAAAAACTTTTTGAATTTCAAAACTTTAATCTTAACACAGATAACCGTAGTTAAATCCATTAACTAACTTTTTCTCGTGAATAATATCTGAAATTAACCAATGACACAACACTAACATATGATAATATATTTGCCGTGTCAAGTTTTGAAAATACCATAATTTAATAAATATAACATATACCATTTGATAAGAACTATTATTTTAAATTTGAAAAGTACAAATATTAAAAAGATCAAATTAAAGTATAATGACTAAATTTATAACTTATGCATATTGTAGGACTAATAGTAAAATATAACCTTTTATTAATTATTAATTTTAATATTTTTAAGTTATATATATTCATAATAATACAATATTAAATATAAAATTAATAATTGAGTAATTTTGTTAGGAGTGCCAAACTATCTTCAATAAAGGTTTGGTAAAATTTTTAAAATGATCTTATTATAGGTTTTAATTATATATATTTTAAATAATGTCTAAAACTACTTATAACCCCTCTCCAATATATAAAAAGAGAATAATACACTTTAGTATACTAAAATTTATGATTCTCTCGTATTAATAATAATATATATATCAATCGAATTAATGCTGGATAGATAAAAATCTAATAATTAAAATTTCAAAGATTTGCAAATTCCCAAAGCCTGCTGAATTTGACTTTAAGATTCCCTTAAAATTTTAACCACTCTCTAGTCTCTACGCTGCCAGTCTGCCATCCTAGATTCCTACTAAAACTCATCATCATTTTTATTTCCTTAATTACACATTTATATTGAATTTTGATTTAATATTAATATGATAAGTTAATTTTTTAATTTTATAATAAGAATTATCTTTATTTTATTATATAAAAAGATTTTAATTTTGATTATGTGTCCTTCAAAAGTAAATTTACTCATTTATTTTGGTATTTAAAATAATTGTTTATACATATAATATATGAATGTAAAATGTTGTCATATTAATAATAATGTTAGTGGATTTTTAAGTGGAATTAAAGTATATTTCATATTCAGTTTACGGTTTATGGAGATTAAATGTTTTGGAAATCATGGTTACCTCTTTTAACAATATCGACTCTAAGATTTGAGAGCCCTCTCATTGGGAGTGTATTGTGTATTACCATTACACTCAACATGACTTTTTGGAAGTTATACTTTACAATTATATTAATACCGAAGTTATTCATTGTGAACATATAACTAAATAATTAATGCAGTTCAAATTAATTCACTAGAACACATCTTAAACCATCACATTGATGTGTTATTGTTAAAAGTACTATAGAAGCCTGTTGGGAGTCAAATTGTATTTGATCATTTTTACCCAAAACGGAAAATTTAGTTCATGTACGCTAGACTAAATAGCAAATTGATAATTTTGCTAAAAATTCATTTATTTCTACAATTACGAAATTGATTAATGTATGTGAGCATAAAGTACACGTGACATGTTATGTGTTATTGTTTGATTATTCGTTAATCACGTCAATTTTAACAATACAAATGAATAAAAATTAATAAAATAACCAAATTATTTAATTTTTAAGTAAATGAAATAGAATGCAATCTGAATTTTATCTGCTATTAAATAAAATATCGAGAATGCTACTAGTTTGTAAATTTGAAATAAATTATAAAAAATTGTGATTTAACTTTTATACCAATTTTAGAAAGAAGAAAAATAATGGTTGAATGATGATGAAGTGGTAGTTAGTTCCAAATCATCTTCAATATGAACTCAATGATTCAAGTTGATGAACGGCTAAGATTAGCAGAATTTTAAAAACTACAATGATATGCATAGCATTTAAATACAATATCACTGACAACCTACCGTATATGAATCATGCATGAAATAACAGAGCCCTCAAAAGGATTTTCCACCTCTGAACAACAATCACTCGCAGGAGGCGAGAATGAAGAGCACGCAAGTCAACGATTGCACGCATCGAAGCGGCGCGTGAAGACAGGGATACACAAAATGCATGGAGCATGAAAGGCATGGGGGTTCTATTTTAACCGGTCGGTGTGGAATAACGTGGTGAACGAAGACTGGACCCTTTCTCACCTCATTGTTTGAACGGTAACGTTGAAAACAATTAACCCACACGTGCCGGTCAAACAAGGTTAAAATCTCTTTTAATTAAGGTCAAATTCTATAATTTGGCCAAAAAAGTCAAATTCTATACTATCTTAACTATATATTTTAAGAAGAAATCATACTTTTATGCAATCATCTCAATTAAATTCTATGTAATTATGAATAAATTTGATTTAATTTTTTATATATACATGTAAAAATTATAGCAAATATCTAATCTATTTCATAACTATAGTTATTTAGACTTGAAATTGACGAATAAAAAATACTCTTACTAATGTTTAGTAATTTTAAATGGAAATTTAAATAGGGTGTGGCCAAGTGGTAAGGTAGTAGAAATAATTAAGGGAAACGAATTAGCCTTAAAATTGAGTCTTAGCTCAATTGGCATGAGTATTATTGTTAATGTAGGAGGACGCAGATTTGAGTGTGTTGAAACACATTACCCTCCTATTTATGGGTTAGAAATGGACTGGGAATGGACTATAAGTAATTTTAAGCATCCTATCAAGAAGTTATAATGAGATTATTAAAAAAAAAATTGAAAATACACACATTTTGAGAAATAAGAGACTATTATAATTGATGACTAAAATAGCAAAATCATCTTAGTAGAAGGACTTTGTATAAAATTTTGACCTTAAATTAATCATTTGCAACGAATATAAATATTCATCGGGGAAGAGAACCTTCCCTCTAGGTTTCGGAAATAAGAGAAAAAAAGAAGCTGCAGATCTCTACAACCCCCATTTTAGTTGCAGAAACCTTTTAGGGGACCATTCTTTAAAACAAAAGAGAGAGAAGAGCAAAAAGAAAGCTAAAAATTCCATTACTTTGTCTCTTTATAATTTCTTTTTTCTGCAATTAAATCCCCTCATGCTTGTATCTTTAAAACCTTTGATCTTTACCCTTTTGTCTTCTCTTCTGTCTCAGCCTTAGATCCATAAAAAACAACCCTTTTTTCTTCGTCTCTTATAATTAAAAAAGAAAATGGCAACTGGTTGGAGAAGAGCCTTTTGTACTGCAATCCCTAGAGAACCTGAAACCACTGATCCTAGTCCTAAAAATTGTGCTAAGTTAAGCTTTTTTAGTAGTGGAAGTAACCCTTCTACTCCTCGTCTTCAACCATCTTCCACAAATGAAAACACCCCTAAAGCATCCAATCCTTCTTCTCCTCGTTCACCACTAAAGCTCTCACTTTTTCGTAATAGCTTCAAGTTCAGAGTAAGTGAATTTTAACATTTCGAAATGTGGATAAAGTTTGAATCTTCTTGTTGACAAAGTTCGGTTTTTTTATTTTTTGGCAGAGTACTTGTGGGATATGTTTGAATAGTGTGAAGACAGGTCAAGGGACGGCGATTTACACTGCGGAATGTTCACATGCTTTTCATTTTCCTTGTATAGCTGCTCATGTTCGTAAATATGATTCACTTGTTTGTCCTGTTTGTCATACTACTTGGAAAGATGTTCCACTTCTTTCTATTCATAAAAACCCCAGAAGTATTAACCAGCCAAAGCCTAAACCGGATTTGAGATCTTACGATGACGATGAGCCATTGCTTTCACCAACCGCTGGTGGTGGTCGTTTCGTTCCTATTCCAGAAGCTGATGAACACGAAGAAGAAAGCGCCGGCGATGTGGAGGAGTTTCAAGGATTCTTCGTGAATCCCAACCCATCATCCATCGAAGTACACCCATTCAACGGCCGTGATTCGAGGAATGTACAGGTCCGATTATCACCTGAAACGGCGGTTGTTTCAGTTGGCCGTGGATATGAAACTTATGCCGTGGCTTTGAAAATAAAAGCCCCTTCACGTAATACGGCGTCGTTTTTGGACCTTTCACGTCGTGCGCCTATTGATTTGGTTACGCTTCTTGACGTGAGCGGTAGTATGAACGGTGGTAAGCTTCAGATGTTGAAACGTGCGATGCGTTTAGTCATTTCTTCGCTCGGCTCGGCTGATAGGCTTTCTATTGTGGCTTTCTCGGCTAGTTCAAAACGGTTGTTGCCTTTACGGAGGATGACGGCTCAAGGTCAACGAGCTGCTCGGCACATTATTGATCGGCTTGTGTGTGGTCAAGGGACTAGCGTTTGCGATGCGTTTAAGAAAGCTACAAAAGTGCTTGACGATCGGAGGGAGAGAAATCCGGTTGCTGGTATTATTTTGTTATCTGACGGTCACGATGAAAGAGGTTCAAATCAACGGCTTCGTTCAAGCCACGTGTATTCCACTCGTTTCGCTCATATTGAAATCCCGGTTCACTCGTTCGGTTTCGGGCAAACAGGTGGGTTTAGTCATGACCCGGTTGAGGACGCGTTTGCTAAATGTATTAGTGGGATATTTAGTGTCGTGATACAAGATTTGAGAATCCAGCTCAGCTTTGCCCCTGACTCAGCTCCGGCTGAAATCACAGCCGTTTACTCATGTAACGGGAAGCCGACCGTTTTAACTTCCGGCTCAGTCCGGCTGGGTGATTTCTACGCCGAGGAAGAAAGGGATTTACTCGTGGAACTCAAAGTTCCGGCGTCGGCACTCAGGTCCAATCACGTGATGTGTGTTCGTTGTCTTTACAAAGATCCCATTTCGCAAGAAGTCGTATACGGCCGAGATCAATCCCTTCTCGTTCCTCAGCCGAACGCCGTTCGATCACCGACTCCAGAGATCGAACAGTTTAGATTCTTTTTCATAACGACTCGAGCCATAGCCGAGTCGAGGAGGTTAATTGAGTGTGGTAACGACTTGACAAGCGCACACCATCTGTTGGCTTCGGCTAGAGCTTTGTTAATGCAGTCGAATTCGTTGACGGTGGCGGAGTACGTGCGAGGGTTAGAAGCCGAGCTGACGGAATTGCAGCGGATGAAACAACAGATGGTGGAAATCCAACGGCGGAGAGTGAACGAGAGGGAACGAGAAAGGGAGGCAATTATGGTGGTGATGGATGAGAATGGGGAGCCACTAACACCGTCATCGGCTTGGAGAACGGCTGAGAAGTTGGCTAAAGTAGCCATGATGAAGAAGTCGTTGAATAAAGTCAGTGATCTACACGGCTTCGAAAATGCTAGATTTTAGTCTTTTTAATATTGTTATTTTTATAAAAAATGAAAAAAAGAAGTTAAAATGAATATATATTAGTATATTAGGGTTTTGTATTTATCCTTTTATTTCAATTTCTTTTATTTAAGAAAAAGGAAAATGTGTGTATTTGTAGGAAATTTTATGGTCAAAAATTTCTTTTAGTTTTATTTTTTGTCTTTTAATTAATTTGGAAGTGAATTATTATTATTATTATTATTTATTCACTTCATAATTATAATGCTATCATTTAAAAGAATGATTGGGATAGGACTGTAATGATGACTGAATCATTTTCTTATCATTCTTTCTCTTTTGTTTAATGTTATTATTTTACTTTTTTCAACTTCGAATAATAATGATGATATAACCTATAATTGAAGTTACCTAATATCTAGATTCATATATTATACAACAATATTTGGTATAATGAGTTTTTTTTTAACAATATTATTATAAATCTTGATTATAGTTCCATAAATAAGAGGATAATACGCTTCAATACAATTAAACCAATATTCTTCTATATTGGTAATAATGTTTATATTAATCGAGTTAAGACTCAATTAATTGATATAATGAGTTTTAAACTCTACACAGGTTAACAAATGATAAATGTCTTATAAAAGTATAGTAAAATATTTTAATAAAAAGGATACATGTCTATTTTTAAAACTATTTGTAGAATAAAAATAATGCGTCTGAAATATTAACATTTATATTATTAGATTTGTTAATTTTAAATGAAAAAAAGTTATAAATAAAACTATATATATCATTTGAAGCTAAATTCCATGAAAACAATAATGTTTTTTTTATAAAATATTATTTTCATCATATTATTAACATAAACAAATTACCGCCACACATATATATCATTAATAAGTAATTTTTGGCATTCGATCTCATGATGTCGGTATAGGATTAACACCTTTGGTCCATGGATCAAACATCAGAGTTGTTATGTTTAAAATTTTAATACATACACAAATATGATGACTCAAATGATAAATATCAGTTCCATATCTTTTAAGTAAGTTCTTAATTTAAGTCTTGTGGAGGAAGAAAACATTAAAAGAAAAAGAAAACTTTACTCCATTTAAAAATCTAATTTGGGTTTTTTTTACATAAATAATATAAAAAGTAATAATTACGAAAATGAGGTCAGCTATAGATTATTTATAAGAATGATATGTTTTGAACAACAAAACTCGGTCACTGCATATTATCAGCTGACACCGAACTCAATAGCACACCCATCATAAGTAAATCATTTTAGTTGAAAAAAAAATTACTTTTTAAGTGATGTCACCAATTAGGGTGGTGACATCAAAATTTTTAACCGTGTTAATTTTATAAACATAAAATGCTGAACAAATATTCAGGAAATACGACTGAACATACTGATGCAACCTGACATATTAGTAACACCAATTTAAATTTAAAAAAAAAAAAACATAACATGTCTGTAGGGGTTAGTTATCGTGATCGACTAGTTACATTGACTATAGAGATACCGCCTAACATGGTGGCGATGCTGCTCTTCGCTGGTCGGCCATGGGTCTTGACCAAATAGTTTTTTTGTCTCCTTTCTTATAAATTAACACAATGGTCCCCTACTCCCCACTCTGCAAACGGTAAAAAAGAATTGATATTTGAGTTTTGGGTGCAGCTTGCAAAGATAGGTTAGTGCTTATCTTTGTAAAAAAATTTATTTGTAATTTTACGTTTTAATCACTCAACTTTAAAAAATTATAAAATAGTCATTAAATTGTTTAAAAGTTTTTATTTAAGTCATTATGATATTCAAAATTGTTGTTGTGTGGCTTTCTCTATTCACACTACCTATACCAATTAAAAGCTCTTCTTCCTCTCTCTTCTATAGTTTAAATTTTTTTTCACCAAACAACTTTAAAGGTCACGAATTTGTGAATCAAAATCCAAATAGCTTTCTTCTTCGATCTTCAACACTGACCATTATATTGACTTGGATCTAAGGTATATTATTTTACTCATCAATTGGTACTAATCCGCCCTACCGATCGTTGAATTGTCTCTTGGAGCTAACTAGCTTAACTTAAAAAAAAAACTTAATAGCTTAGTGAAATAAAAACTTTCAATAGTTCGATGACTTAAATTAAGACTTTTGAATAGTTTAATTTGCAACCTTTTAAAATTGAGTGACCAAAACTTAAATTTACTGATAGTTTAGTGACTTTAGGTGGAATTTACCCAAACAAAAACTAATCCTTCATTAAAACATTTACCTGAACCTGTAGAAGAAAAGGTGGGATTGGAAATGGGGAGTGACAGTAAATCAAAGCGTCCAATCGTTGAAAACCTCTCAACGTGGGGTTTTGTGACCTTTTGATTCATTGTGGCATTTAGGCAAACAGCTGGAGTGCTACTTTAAGCTCCCGTAGTTAATATTATTTGTTTACAGCTTCTCACTGTCACACAGTGATTGATCAGTAACTTCAACAGCTACCTACTACTCTGTGTCAGTCTGCTTCACTGTGCTGCTCACTGCAATGGATTGGGGCCCCTAAAAACAACGTATCATAACATCACAACCAACGGTGGCGATTTCATCTCCCAACCAAACATCACTCACAGCTGATCCCCTCCTCGTTTGGTTAGCAGAACCAAGTACTTGAAATCGGATTTTACAAGTCAGCCACACGTTCTTCTTGTTATTGTTATATCTTGTAAACGTACATTTGGATTCTTCAATTATTTTAAGGGAAAATTGCACCAAATGTAATTAAATTATTAATAAGATTTTATCATTTAATTTTAAAAGTTAATAAAATAGTTACTGTACTATTTAAAATTTTTATTTAAATTAATAAATTATTCGAAAGGTTTGATTTTATTTAAGTTATCGAATTGTTAAGTTTTTTAAAAATTTAGCTAGAAAACTTGTAAATATGATGATAACATTATCAATATTACAGGTGTCAAAGACCCAATAAGCAAACAAAAATGTTGAATATGCGACTTTTTCCTCTTGTACCAAAAAAAATGGAAGGGGTTCGCTAAATTATAATTGGAAGATTATATTTTTTAAAAACTTATAATATAAAAACTTTTGAAATATAATTTTTAAAATTTCAAGTTTTTACCCCACATTTCAAACATTAATGCTATATTATAGTTAATTTTAAAATCACAATTTTTTAACTTAATTTTTTCTAAATTTCAGCTCGTTTGTTAATTATATGGTTGGAGATTCGATTTTTGCTCATGAAATGAAATATAATTTGTGATCAGCATTTTACTTATTTAGAGTATTTTTATTGTAAATAAATTAATCACTATTATCAATGATGAATACCCTAATTTCAACTATAACGAAAAACTATCTTTTTAGTGTGCTTAGCTTTGAATGAAAGATCCCTTAAATAGGGAACTAAATGTTCAGTTAATAGGATTTAACTCCAATTTCAAATGTTATATTAAGGTTAAAGTACTTTAAGGTCACTAAACTAGAAGTTATTTTACATTTTAGTTACTCAACTTTCAAAAGTAATAAAATGATCACTGAACTATTCGAAAGTTTTTATGTAAGTTATTGGGTTATTAAAACTTTTTTTCTTCTCTTCTATAGTTGAGTTTTTTTTCATGAAATAACTTTGAACATTATGAATCTACAAACTAAAATCCAAATAACTTTCTTCTCCAATCTCCCGCAATTGGCCGTCAGATCGACTTAGATCTAAGGTCCGTTCTTCTACTCGTTAATGGGTACTGATCTATTATACCAATCGTTAAATTGTCATTTAAAGTTCGCTAACCAGATTAAAAAAAAAATTTACTAATAGTTTAATAATATTTAGTGTAGTTTATCCGATTACTAATCACAATTGGACAGTTTTGGAAGTCTCTCTCAACTGCCGCGATTAGTGTATAATAATTGCCAACTAATAACAAAAGAATCTGATTCTTCTTATATCCTCAGAAAACGACATCGTGGGACCCCAAATTGCAGTCCTTAAATAACACAAGCAAGAAAAAGGGCAACCGGTGGTTACAAAAGACATGCACGTCTTCTCCTTTTTCAATTAGTTTGGTCCTTCGATTCCAAATTACAGCTTCTTTGTCCTTCTTATAATATCCTTTCATGTCGAAATGACAAAACCAAAAATTGGTCCTAATTTTAATGCACTTTTATTAAACATTATTCACCAATAATGCTGCCATGTTGGCTGATAGTGGCGGATCTTAGGACTAATTTTTTAAGGATTAATTAAAATTTTTCACAAATTTCAAGCAAAAACAAATTTGAAATTTTCTAAAATGAGGGGCTAAGCCCCTTGACCTTCATTACAATCTACCCCGTTGGCTGATAAAGCTTTGTAAAAACAAAAGGGTACAACTGTTGTAACTATAAGTTGTGATGTGGTGGTTGCTCACCCCATCCTTTAAGTATGTGATTGGGAATTTGATCCCATCATGAAAATAAAGTATATTTTATGACTAACCATTTATCTCTTAAAAAAACAAACGACTTGATAAAATTAATCACTATTTTCGGTGCTGAATGCTTAATTCCAATAAAAAAGAAGAAGGTGCAACTGTTGATGAGAAAGTGTATGGGTCCAAAATCTTGTGGGTATTAATAGCTTTAGGGAGCCCAAAAGGACCCTCAGTGTTGTTGTCTCAATGTAGAGTGGGGTTTGCCTTTGAATTTTGGAGTCATACTGTTCTTAAAATGTGGTTCGTTAGGGCTAACATCAGACATCATAGCAAACAAGGGATACACACACCTCTAGTTTGATTTTTGTGTGGTCTTGGCTTTCAATATTGTGAGAGAAAGAAGTTTGGAGGAAGGGGCTTGAGATTTATAGCCATGATTATAAAACTTGGAATCGTATATTAGAATAGTTGATAATGATTCAATTGTATAAGGTTTTTTTTTTTGGAATGTACAATTAAAGGGATAATATTCACGCACTCACATTAGAGACATACTCACATACACACACTATATTCGAAGGGAACTGTCTAAATAAAGGCCTACCATTACTCCCTTAGAGGAGCAAACCTAGATGAGTTTTATAGGTGAACAATTCGTAACCACTAAACTAATCATGAGAGTTCAAATATATAAGTTGAATTAAAAAAAGTAAAATTAATAAAAAAAAAAGTCAAAAGAATTAGAGGATGATTCAAAATAATGCGATTATGGCTCATAAAATTTTTCACTACTTGCGAAGCTCAAAAAATGACACTAATAAAGGTTGTGTTTTAAACTTGATATGAGCAAAATTTGAGTGACAATTTTTTGTCGAACATGATAACTAAAAGGGGTTTTGGAAATAGGTGGGTTAATTTAATGGTACATTATGTTTTCTGTGTCTCTTATCGTGTTCTATTCAATGATAATCTAATTGAAATTTTTTACTTTGAGAGAGGTTTGAGGCAAGTTGACCCCTTGTCACCTTATTTTTTTTCTTTTCTGTATCCAGTGTCTCTTAACTCTGCTTTCTTGAGTGCAAGAGGATGGAAAATTCATAGGCGTTAAGGTGAGCCAAAATGGCCCCAGGATGAAACACCTTTTATTTGATGATGATAACTTGTTATTCATTCATATTAAGAAGGGGAGGCTAAGACTATAAAGGAGCTTTGGGCAAAACATTAATTTGAACAAATATATGTTACTTTAGCCCTAATACTAGGGTGGAGTCTCGAGCTTTGTTGAGTGACATCCATAATGTTTGGGTGGTGGAGGAGCTTGATATGTACATGGGTTCACCCTTGGTGGTAGGGAATGAAATTTTCATTAAATCTTTCCTTCAAGCCATAGGCAGAGCTACATTGGTCATAGGGGTCAATTGATCCTACAAAGAGAAAGAGAAAGAAATTTATTTATAATTTTTTTAATATATATATATATATATAATAACGGGTGAATTGATCCCACAAAAATTTGAAATTATTCTTTTCAATATTTTTAGATAGGTCCTCCTTAATTGGTAACAACTCTTTTATTTTTTTCAAGCTTTATTTATTAATGTCTAGAAAATTAAGATTGTGGTTTTTCTTCTCGTAGATTAAGATTTTTATACAATATTTAGTTTTTTTTAATTAATTGAACGATTTTGGATATTGGTTTTGTATGAGATTCCTTAACATCTTGACTGGGTAATAAGTTTTTTGAGTTTAATAATAACACAAACCTTCGAAGAAATTGAGATTGATTGTATTTATAATCTTAAGTTTCTTGAATATTGATTAGAAATTTACAGTATGTTTGGTTGGCTGTAATGCTAAACCATTACAGCCTTATTCAGTGGGCCCGACCTTATTACATTGTTTGGTTGGCTGAATTGGCTATTAGAGCCCTATGCATTACAGCCTTATTCAAGAAAAATCACCGTTTACAATTCCTGCCTCCCCTCGCCGAATACCAATTCAGCATTAAAAGTTTTCATCTTTACCCTTCTCATTTCTTTTTCATCTGAGCATTTTCTTTTCTTTTTTTTTTCACCTCTGATTCCCATTTCCTTCCAACAGTCCTCGTAGCCTCCACAAATTCATCCTCAAGCTCAACAGTTTCAATTTCCTCTTAGTTTTCTTGAGAAAATCTGACTTCGATGTGAGAGGAAAGGGCTATCGATCCAACACCCAGATGTTAAATCGGTGCTGAATCGAGTGAAGCAGTTCGCTGACAAGGAAAGATTTTGACCTTCTTCAATCGAAATTAAGACCCCCCTTTTCGTTAACTATCCCAGATCCCCAAGAATACTATTTTAATCGAACCCTATTAAGCACTTACATGCTATTGTCATTGATAGGTATAAGATGTTTTTAAGATTACTTGTTGGAATTGTTAATAAATTGTATAGAAAGCTTGTTGATTCGGTAAAGGAACAATTAATTTGGGTTAAAGAAATGGTTGATGTTTCTGCTACAGGAATTGATAGTTTGTTAGTGTGTTTAATGAGGCAAATTGTTGGTGGTGATTTTAGTGATGGGAATCTTTGGTTATGTTTGGAAAAAGGTCGTATTGGACTCTCTACTTTCTGCCCATGCTATGCAAACACACGCAACTGCACTCTGTTTTGGACAGTACTCATGACATGGCAAAAAAAACACTAAAATCTTTGCAATTTTCATAATTTTTAAGGTTTCCAGATCCTGTATATGGGGTTCTAAAGTTTACTAAGAGAGCATTAGACCACATACTAATTTTGTTTCTTGACATTGTTTAATGTAAGATCCTATATATCAAGATTGATACTTGTCCAGAATATTTATCTGTTAATACATACTTCATCCGGCTAAATTATGCATTTGAGTGAAAACTGTATAATTTATCCGGATGAAGTATGTATTAACAGAAAACTATATAATTTATCCGGTTGAAGTATGTATTAACAGAAACCTATATAATTTATCCAGATGAAGTATGTATTAACAGATATACTTAAGATCTAGTTGACACTTAAAATCTAGTTGGACTGTCACGTAGGATTACCATTAGGGAGATAATAATAACATAAATGACTAAAACGTAACATTTCAAATATAAGTGACTAAAATATAACCCGAGGCAAACAAAAGTGACTATTTTTGTAGTTTACCCATAAATAAAACATTGCAATATATGTAAAAACAATTTAAAATATAAATTTATTAATATATATATATATATATATATAATAAACTCAAATAAACAACGAAAAGATAATAAATTCTTAAATATATATTTGTTTAATTTAAAATGACTTTTATAAAATATTTTCAGAAATCTACCAAATAACAAAAATATTTTACATAGATTCATCCAAACACCGAAAAGTAAATCATTTCTACAAAAGTAAATCATTTTCCGAAATTATTTTCCGGAAAATATTGTATTGGCAAACAAACGTAGCCTAAATATGTATTGCGTTTAAAAATAATAAAGTAGATTATATTTTTTATAGTATTATATATTTTGATTTTTAATTCATATAATAATAATTATATAATGAATGTTATTAAATTATATATTTTATTAAATTATATTTAATAATAATTATGTTAAAATATGGTTAAACTATTTATTATTTTTATTAAATTATTTTCAATAGTAATCTTATTAAAATTTAATAACAATGACAATAATCATCTATCTTAACAAAAATTCTGCTAAGGGTATTCTGGTTATTTTAGTTTTTTTTCCTTATGCTATTACATCATCATTCCATTCAACCAAACATAAGAATACTATTACAGTTCTATTCTATTCCATTCAACCAAACAGTTGAATTACTTATTACAGCTCTATTCCATTACAGCTCTATTCAATTACAGCTCTATTCCATTACAGTGAACCAAACGTACTGTTAGTATTTTTATTTATAAATTGTTATTACTAGTATGATTTGTGTGAGTCTTGGGTTTGAAAATTGACTTATTGCATACCCATAACACTAAAAAGCATTTACTTGATATTTTTTTTGTGAAAAAAATTACTAGTTTGTTGATTTTGTGAAAATTTTAATGTTTGAGGAATAGATTTATTTGTTTCTAAATGTTTAATAAGAATGGAAAAATATTTTAAATGAAAGTCTACTAGTGAAGTAGAAGAAATACAAATCGATATAAAGAAAAGGGTTAAAAAAGTTTAAGTTTAGCCTTTAAAACCTTCCAGCTTATCTAAATTTCAGAGCGAGATTACAAATTATCATCAAAATGATAGAAATAGTATAAGAATGGCATGTTTGCAGAAGTACCTTGTTAACTTCGCAATCACAACTTTCACCAAAAAATTGAGGGACTATTGGATTGAAAATTTCCAACTTCTTACTGAAGGCTATGTAATAGTCTTATATCTAACCATATTATACATTGTTTTATCAAGAATTATGTACATTAGTTTATATGACTTTTATAAATGTTTTTTTTTTTAAATTTGACCCCACATTTCAAAATTTCAAACTTTGCGCTATTCTTTTTTGCATTGAGTACTTTCTTATTACTTAAATATGTCACCAATAATGATATTGTTCAGGTTATTTGCAGGTATTGGTAGGCTCAATGTGGCACGGATAAAGTGTAGGTTATGTTGGCTTCGAACACTATCAGACAACCAAAATGAATGGAGGGCCTAGGCTCTCGAAATGCTAGACTTTTCAATATAGCACTCTTCGGCAAGCAAATTTGGTGCCTCTTGCACAAAAAGGATACCTTGTGCTTTAGAGTGTTGTCAACCAAAAACTTTCCATCAAGTGACATCTTTCTTTGCAAATAAGTTGATAAACCTTTTTTTTTTTTTTTTTGGTTTGTAAAATGATTTATGACTACACTGGATTCATTTATGTCTAGGCTTTTTTTGGCACATTGGATACAAAAACAAAGCTTGGACTTGATTTGAGGGGAGTGAAGGGTCTTGATGGGAAGGATCTTGTGCATAATGATATTCTTTCCCTTCATTCCATGGTCTCAAATCTATTAGTAGAGGATAGGCCTAGATGGAATGAGGATCATATTTGGCTATTCTTTCGTGCGATAATACTCATGGTGACATCTTGGTTTGGGGACATGCCTCTACAGATGTTTATTCAACAAGATTTGATTATAATTGGCTCTTTCTTAACTCGATGAGATTTGGCCCTTAGAGAGTTTTTTTGTAACTTTGGAAATTAAAGATCTTTCCTAATATTAAATTATTCGGTTGGAGGTTGAGCCATGAGATTATTATTGGTCAATGACCTTTAGTTTAAGAGATGTGGTGATTTGATAGAGTACTTAGTGCACGTTGTCTGCGATTATCCTTTTCTCAAAAAGGTATTGATTTTGAGTGGTATTGATGATAACTTATTAAGTGCTGTTTTTTTTTTGCAGGGAGAATTGACTGGAGTTTGCAATGAGGAATTTTGATAAGGATGCCCTTACTAGCCTTTTGGTGGTTCTTTGATAGTTATAGGAGGCAAGAAACTTGGAGATTGTGCAAGCAAATACTACGATTTCTCAGGATGCTTTCATTTGTGCTCAAGCACTCAATAAGGACTTCAGGTTCATTATCGTCTTTGTACGCCGTTGGTACCTAGGATATTGAAGATCGACAGATGGGAGGCTCCACATAGTGAACACCTTATGATCAATGTTGACACGGCTTAGAAGGCTAGGGAGCGTGCAATGTCCTGTGATGTGGTGATTCGTGATTCGGAAGGTATGGTGCATGCTAGTTGCGCATGCAAGGTTAAGGGTGCCCATGATGCTTTGGCGACTGAGGCAATGGCCATTGTTGAAATCCTTGGGATGGCCCGAGATTTCGGACTTCCGCTGTATCATTGTTAAGTTAAACTGTTTAGATACTATTAACAGACTTAATAGCAATAGTTTGGATTTATCTATTTATGGCCGAATCATTGAAGAGCACTGTATTTTACATGATTGGTTTGCTTATATTTCTTTTTGTTATGCCTATCCATCAACCAATGGTGTTGCGCATTGTTTAGCCCATTAGTCCTGTAGAGCCTTTGCTTCCAAAAAAATGGAAATCCCCTTAGAGAAATTAAAAAAAAAAAAACACTCTACTAAAGACTATCATATACTAACCCTAACTTTAACCATTTAATGGGAAAAAAAGACTTAAAACACAAACCATGACCATGACTTCACATACAATCTTTCACAAAAGCATTCAAAAAAATAATATCAGATCATATGTGCATTTAAAAGTACAAAGTCAAGAAGTTCGACAGATAATTTGACACTTTAACAAAAAAAAAAAAAACACTGTAAAATTGTATAAGCATTTATTTTTGAAACTCAAGGTACACCTTAAACGTTTCAACAACAGGAATGCTAAGACTCATTCGAAGTGGTCGCATCATCCTTATGCTTGATCATACCAGAATCCACAAGAATGGGAATCTCTGCAGCAAGCCATGGAGCAAGTCCCAAACAAAGTGCATGCGCTATACCGAACCGAGGACTGCACAACAAGATCATCAAATTCAGAAAAGAAGAAACTACTGAGCAAAGATTACAGCATAAACAATATGAATAAGTGCAAAAGGGTTATAACAAAGATTAAGAAACCAGATTCGTGAACATCCATTACTTGTTCAATACAAGCCACCTCTTAATGATTTAAAGGAGTATAATGATGAAACATACTGACCCTTTAAACTAGACTACACTGGAAAAAGCAGCCTTCCAACATCGATGCTGCATAATACAAACACATTCAAATCTCATTTTTTTACGGCTCTTTGCTCTATTTGACTTGCTCCGAATTGCTCTCTATATCTTCCTTTATATGACTCCAGATTATATTTCCGCTAATTTTCAATCTGACTGAACCTTAGTTTTTCTGCTAATGACAGCTTTAGGAAGAACACAGGTAAAAGTACCATGGAGGCCCCTGTACTAGGAGTCAGATTGCATTTTGCCCCCTCTACTAAACAAAATGGGTAAATTAGTAATTTCACATTGATCCTTCCTGTTAAAAATTTCATTCATTTGTATTGTTAAAACTGACTTGGCTGACAAAATAACCAGATAGTGCCATGTAGCATTTCACATGTGCCTCATGCTGAGGTAAAGTAACCAGTTTTTAACAGTAGAAATAGATGGAATTTTAACAAAAAGACCAATATGCTCTTTGACCTAATGTTCAAGGACAAATTTGCCCATTTTTTGAGTAGAAGTGGCAAAATGCAATCTAACTTCTAGTACAAGAGCCTCCATGGTACTTTTACTGAAGAACACAACATTGAAGATTATTTGCTTGTATTGGACAATCATTGAACATGCAAAATAATCTGTTCAACTACGAACTCGAAATAGGGGATACTTTACATGGACAATTGGTGCACTTTAACATGGAATTTTCCAACAATGATTATGAACACAGCCAATATGTAATCCCCCTCTACTTGATCAAAGGTTATATTATGCCCCCAATTTAGATTTTGGATGCCAAATCCAATCAACACCCAATAGTTATATTAGCAATTACACAGTACAAACACACGAGATAACAAGTTAAATTCTTCTATTTCCTAATATAATCATGAAAACATAAAATTCAACGAATTAAAACCCAAAAAAACCCCTAAAATTCAACATACCAATTTTTTGCCCAAAGTGGCTTGAAATGTACGGTCAAACAAATCTTCCCTCCTCTATACATCTGCCATAAAAAAAACAACCAACAATTAATAATCACATCAAAACAAATAACAAAGAAGCAAAAGTTTTAAAAATTTCACCTTCTGAGTCTTGCCATCGAGTTCGGGCAACTCAAGCTCCGGGGCAGTGGCGGGATAAGTAACGGGGATATCAAACTGGAGATCAAACTCGTACTTAAGGAGATTATGGACGTACCAACACTTGCCTGTCCAACGGGTACCCTCGGGATTGGCTGCCGATATACGGAACCAATCGTTATCGTTGGACTTGTTCATCTGGGTGTAGGCTATTAGAGCTCTGTATTCCTCTTTAAGCCTCTGAGTCCATGCCGTTCCGTCTCTGGGGCCCGCCTTCGTCGTCAATAGCGGGATCTGGGTCAGCGTCGACTTCGTATTCGGGTCCCAGCCTTCCATTTTTCGGGTTTACCCTCTTTCGCTAACCCTAACCCTAGATTTTATTCTTGATTGAAGATGAAAAATTGAACCATCAGCTCCTGTTTCAGTTTGTAAGTATCCGTTAAAAAAGTTCCATTATTTTCTCGTGTGTTATTATACCGACTCGATGAGGTTATAATTGGAAATTCATTCTTTAGCATGCAAAAATAAAATAGGTTAAACCACCTCGTTAGTCACTGAACTTTTCATGTATTCCTATTTTGGTTATTGAAGTTAGGGATAAGCATTTGGTAGAGTCAAAATTTCGAGTTAGTCGTGTTGATGAATCCTATTTTAGCAACTGAATTCAATTTGAATTTTTTAATTGAATTGAATCGAGTCGAGCTAACGAATCCTATTATTTATACTTATTGTTGCATTTATATGAACCGATTATTTAGCTAGTAGACGAAGTATTATATTATTTAATTTATTGGGTAAACATTTATTAAAACGACGTAGTTTTGTTGTTTAACTTAATGATTTTGACTTTAACTTTAGAAAAGATAAGCATTTATCAAAACGATGTAGTTTTGCCTTTTCTTATTCTGATTTTTGAATAATTTAAATTTTTATCAAGTTTTTTGAATCGAATCGAATTTTGCTCAACCCTAATATTGATTATATAAATTGGTTACAACGATCATAGCCTTGTGTTTGTTGTTGAATCTCTAAAACAACCCATTATACTTTTTGTATCTTATTACCTTTGTCGTGGCTTAAAATTGAGATTGTATATACTACAGGAAAATAGACTTTTAGCGGCACTTTTAGTGGCGTTTTAACAAAAAACGCCGCAAATAATAAACATTAGCGGCGTTTGTCCGAAACGCCACTAAAAACTAAACTATAGCGGCATTTTTGACAAAAACGCCACTAAAAACTGGTCAATAGCGGCGTTTTTGGCCAAAACGCCACTAAAAACTGGTCAATAGCGGTGTTTTTCGCCAAACGCCACTAAAAGCTGATCAATAGCGGCGTTTTAATCCCAAACGCCACTAAAAACTAATTAATTGCGGCGTTTTTATCCCAAATGCCACTAAAAACTGATCAATTGTGGCGTTTTTATCCAAAACGCCACTAAAAACTGATCAATTGTGGCGTTTTGGATAAAAACGCCACAAAAAACTGATTAATAGCGGCGTTTTTGGTACAAAACGCCACTAAAAACTGATTAATAGCGGCGTTTTTGGTCCAAACGCCGCAAAAAGTTTAGCAGGCATTTTTTAGTAGGGTAACCGACACTCGTTTTGATTTGATCTGATTTAATTTTCATATTATTTTCTTATTTTTATTTTGAATTCGATTTAATTATTTTCGTATTTAAAGCTAACTTTATAAAAAAATATAAACTACACTATTCATCACTTAGCTATGAGAAAGTTTCATTTTTGTTACTTAATTATGAAAAGTTACAAATTGATAACTAAACTATTTACAAATTTTTATTTAAGTTACCAAGCTGTTAAAATCGACGTTGTATGGCTTTCTGTAAACCCTTAAATCTTAAACATTAAACCCTAAACCCTAAATTTTAAAATATAAACCATAAACAATAATCCATAAACTCCAAAACCCTAACCCCCCCAAAAAATCATATGGATGTTGATGTGTATATATATAGATATTAATGTAAAAGCTTATGTTTATAATAAATTGTGAAAGCAGTACTTAATATTGATTAAATTCATTTTTAGATTTAGGGTTTAATATTTAAGGTTTAAAGCCTATGGTTTAGGGTTCAATGGTAGAATATATTTTAAGTTTATGGTTTAGGCCGGTTCAATGGTATAGTATATATATTAAGTTAATGGTATGGGCCGGGTTTGTTATCTTGGATTTGGGGTATAGTGTTTTAAATTAGTTTGTTGTTTGGGGTTTGGCACTGTTTTAAAGTATTTAGGATTTAGGGTCTTAATGTTTAAGGTTATAAGGGTTAGTGTTAGGGTTTAAGGGTTAATTGATTAAATGATGTTCTGGTTGAATCTAGGTTCTGGAGTGCTCGTAGTGTGGTTTAATTAAATACTTGATCTCATGTTTATACATGTATTTACGATGTATATGTTTATATTCCAGATAATTACGCATGGATTTAGTATTATATGAAATTTGATGAGGTGGTTCATAAAATTATTGAGTACGAAATGTTAACATGAAATTCTTAAAATTGAATCAATTTTAAAAATAAAATAAAATAAAATTAGTATTTTTATTTTTAAATTAAATTCTAATTATAAAATTAAGTGAGCACTTTAAAATTTATAGCCTCATGATTAAATATTGAAATTGAATTTATAATTTCAAAATCTAAAAATAATATGTGTTTAATAATGTATCAATTTCCGAGTATTACAAGATGCTATAACTTTCTTTGCATGTAATGGACTCTCGAAATTAAACTCGTCTTACTTTAATTTTAAGATGCAGATAATAATGATCTCTTAAAAGAATTTTTTAAAATTTTATTTTATGAAATGTAATTTTATAAGTATTGGTCACACCTAGTTAAAAATATTCTCAATAAAACCCAATGTTTTAAAATTTTCATTTTTCTCAAGGTTGTCAAGTTCATTTTTATCATAAATGGTTTTGAATATATATATATATATATATATTATTTGAATTCATTTCATGTTTTAAATAATTATTAGAAATTATTTACCTAAAATTTAAATATTAAATATTTAAATAATAATTATTCAATATAATTTAATTTTTTCAAATTAGATATATTGTTTGAAAGTAAACAAAATTAGTTTAAAAGGAATTTAAGAAATAATTAAACTATTAAAATTTAAATGCACAAAAGCGCCTCAAAAAAATTTCAAATCAGGCAAAACGAAGTCATTTTATGATTTGCGTGCAGAGGCATTAGCGGCGTTTTTACAAAAACGCCACTAAAAATAAAGAATTAGTGGCGCTTTAAAAAAAAGCATAAAATCGAGAATTAGCGACGCTTTTGTAAAACGCCACTAAATGTTTAATTGAAACGACGTCGTTCCAAGTGTGATTTAGTGAAGTGATTATCTTTAGCAAAACGGCGCTGTTTTTGTTTCATCCTTTTCATCCTTTTCATACCCAAAACCCCTAAATTTCCCCAAATCAAAATTTCCTTCTCCCCTAAATCGAAATTGCCCTTAAACCCTAAATTTCCCACACTCTGCATTTCCCACTCCTCCCCTCTGTATCTAATTTTAAGCTTCTCTCACTCTCACAAAATTACTCTCTGCAAGTATCAAAGGTTTAGATCTGAGGGAGAAAAAAAACACCCAGAAATCTTTGCTGAAAGGAAGATCTGGGTATGCCTTAATTTTTCTTCTTTCGGCTTCTTTGTTGTCTTTGCTGCATTTTCAACTGATCTTGATGTTAAACAATGTATGCTTTATTTTATGTGCTCTGTATGTTTACACCCATTTTGCTTGATATACTAAAGACCGATTTCTTGATGCAGATCCCATCCCAAAATATCTTGATCAGTAAAGGTTCAGAGGTGAGTTGTCTGTCTTTTTTCATTTCAAATTTTAAGTTCTATTATAAGCTTCTTTCGTAGAATTGCAAAGATGAAATAGAATTGAGAGATGAAGAATTTCAAAGAGAAAAACTCGTAATTTTTCTTTTCCATAAACATGAAACTGCTAGAATTCAAGGAGAAAAATGAAAACAAGTTTGCCACTTGTTTCCTCCTTAATTATAATAATCAAATCCTCTAAATGCTAACCTTCATACCTTGGAAATATTTTAATGATCCTAGGTCTTTGATCTCAAACTCCTTAGCAATTACTTCATTAGGTAGTTGATTTCTTTAGTATAATCCCCAACAACAAATGAAGAGGCGGTCTAGATTAGATTTGCTAGAGATAGCAAAATCGAAATAATATTAAATCTTTGTTTAGCATTGCATTTCAAACTTGCTTTTCAAGCCAAATAAGCTTTTCGACAACATAAACCAACTTGTATATTTGTCAAGAATTTGACAAAATAATTTGTCAAGAATTTTTAAAATATTTTCACCATTTTAAATATAAAATATTCTTTTTCATATCATAAAATTTAAAATTAATTATATATAAGTAAAAAAATAGAACACTATTTGGTTTTGAATAATTGTGATTCTTAAACTTGTATTTCATATCGGTTCGAGTCAGTTTTCAATTTTTTGGTTTTTCTTGCTCAGCCATAACTGAATCAATTAACATGCATGAG
Source organism: Gossypium arboreum (assembly GCF_025698485.1). NCBI lineage: Eukaryota > Viridiplantae > Streptophyta > Magnoliopsida > Malvales > Malvaceae > Gossypium > Gossypium arboreum. The sequence goes on from NC_069075.1 coordinate 140,020,102, forward strand.
AATGCAAAGTTGTTTACTCGGTGAAACAACGGAACAAACATTTCATGCCACTAATGCCAAAAATGCTTACAGTAAAGAATAGAGTACGAGCAAGGAGTGAACCATCGTCAATGTCGGCATCAGAACAGGACGTACTTTAGTAGGATTCAGTTTCTTCATACTATAACCAACACAGTGTTGGCCAGGTCAGATTCGGTTCAATACCAGAAAAGATGGAATAATCTTCTTACTGAATTCATGAAAATACTAGATGCAGTGAAACTAATTTCATAATCTAAAGTTTCAGTGGTTAAATTTATAATGTTGTAGATTAGGCCTGATTTGTATTTAAATGTCTTAACATTCCTTTAAGGGTAACTTTAACATAAACCAACTTTCATAATTTTCATAATTTAGTATAAATTTATTTTGTAACTTATACATGTTATTATTACAAACAAGCATTTAATACTATTTAGATTTTAGTGTTTCCAAAAATTTACATAAACATTAAAGAATTTTTTTTACCATACTTTCCTAAATTTTATGGTTAATAAAACTATGATCATAATTTGTTTCAATTAAGTCATTTTGTTTAATATATATTTATATTTTAATAGTTGCACCATCGTTGTATACTCCTTTGAGGTTCTTTTATACCATTTCAATATGCCAATGCCTTAGCACTTGATGTCTTTATACGTTGTAGATTTAAATCTTTTATTGCCTTGATATTCTTTAGTTACTACTGTAATTATAGATAGGATCAGTAATGACTTTCGCATCTGTTTCCTTGGTGTTGTAGGTGGTTCAAGTGCAGGCATATAAAACTCATTGGAGTGCCTCTTTTCTAGCAGTTTGGCATCAAATTATCAAATTAAGGTATGTACTGATGCTGATAATCAAGCAAACCTTATGCTAAGTTTGCAACCTAATTAGATAACCGTGGGTTCCATAGCAAGACAATCAACCTTTGAGTTATATTCAAAGTTTTAAATGGTAGGAGATTTTAGTATAATTATAATATAAATTTTTTTTTTGTGACCAACAAGTTTAATCGACTATTAAACATTTTTTTTTAATTTTGCCTTTCACTAAAGGTGTTAGTTAAACTGCTTAAAGTTGATCCAAATCCTAGCATATCAAATAATAAAATAACAAATAAATAAGTAAAAGGTTTGAGTAACTCATCATTAAGAATTGCGGTGGTGCAAAATTCTCATATTGGATGGCAGATTCTTGTTTCAAGAATTTGTCAGTTTTTGAAGCTTCGCAAATGTGATGAATTTGGTATACTTCAATATGAACTTGAAATTATATTTAAACCATATGATATAAGCATGCAAAACTCAACTTATTTCCATCATTTTTCATGATTCCTGTCTCATCTTTCTTCCTCATTTTGCATTAATAAAGTGTTTGATTGGATCTGCAAAGTACCCTTTGTTAGACATCGTTAAATACATGCGAGTGCTTTTGTAGCCGTTGCTTCGTTGAAGACCACACAGGCTAACACTCAAACCACAGGTGTGAAAACATTTAAACCTGGACCAATTTGATGGCTGTTTAGTTCGATAATATGTGATTGTCCTGAGGAACAAGATGATAATAGCAATCAATATTATCTTTGCGGTGAAGAAAGCTAAAGCTGGTGAGGTAGTGTTCATTTCAAGAAAATTAATGAAGGCATTCAACTGAGCTAGTTTAGCTTATTTGATTTTTATAAAGAGGTTAGTTGATTCTATTATACAAATTTATTCAGCAACTTAAATGTTGTGTTTTCATCTGCATGTGCTAATTATTCCACTAAGCTTCCTTTCTTTATACCGACCTTGTATTCGGGATTGTGGATACCATCCGGTGACATTGCTATGCCAATCCTAAATTCATTCAATCTACAATGTATAAATGTTGATGAGAAGTTATTGGCATATTGTGATTGAGTGTACCTTTGCAAAATTACCATACTTCAATGGGTGGAATTTGTGATTGAGTATTTTGTAAAAGGCTAGTAAAAGGGTGGGTGGTGTTTTAGTATTTTGTAAAAGGCTAGTAAAAGTACCTTGGCTTCTAAGAGTGGTTATATTTCTTTAGTTTTGACATTTGAGTTTCAAATGAATTATTAGTATTTTAAGAGTGATTATTAGGTGGGATGAATTACCGAAGCTAAATCCGGGATCCTTACCATCTAATTACAACAAAATTAATTAAAGTTTCTTTAATTTCCGCAGATTATGTAATGTTAGGAAGTGTATGGTGAAAGGTGAAATGAAACAGAATTGGTCATCCACTCAAACCTCACACCATTTTCATTGACCGTCAATATTCCATCAGTTTTGGTTATTGCTTTTACGTCAAGAAATGCCACATTTGCTTCCAAATTCATCTTCTCTCATATCTCTATCTTTATCTATAACTCCCTTCTTTTATGCCCTTTTCTCTCTCTCTCTTTATATATATATATTTAGCAGCTTTATAACTAATTACAAAGTGCCATGTGGCATCTTTATATATATATAAAAAAAATATATTCTTTTATTAAATGTATATACAAGTTCTAGGTACTATCGAGCATATGTGAATTGCATACTTTCTTGGCTTATTTATATGCATTTTCATGTTCAAATAATTAACAAATAATATTTTCCTGACTCCAGCTTCTGTTTCTTGGTGAGAGTTGAGTAGACCAGCTTGTTGAAATTATTAAGGTACGTTTTAGTTCAAAATTCTCATCATTAATAGTTTCATCATGATGATGTTGGAAAAATTAATCTTCTAGGGCTCCGATTTTGTACAGATTTAATTGCTGATTTTCTTTTCAAATATTGGATCGTTTTACATACTTCACATTTGCCATCTAGTTTTCTGCCTTATGTTTTCTGTTATCTGCCATTCAATTTGCCATGATCCTTTTTTGGGCCTAATTTTATTTTCATGTTCTTTTGTAGAAATTAGTTATCCACAAGGTAATATATATAGATATAGCTTATTTCTATGTTCTTTTATATTTGGTTCAACTTAACTATTATTTGATTCAACTTAAGTATGAATTAATTTTATTACCATGTAGCTTGCTTGTCCATTAAAATTACAACAATATAGCTGACCTTCTCTCCAACCTTTTTTAAATATTTTAAAGATTCAAAGTATATAATTGGAAACTGACGGGTTGCCTTATATCGAGTATGTAAGATATAATGGATCCTCCTAGGTGTAACAACGCCACGTATGATGAATCTTAAAAAATTCAAAAAGACTTGAAAAAAGTTCTATCGAGCTCATTTACTATTGAATATTTATTACCATGTAGCTTGCTCGTCCATTAAAATTAAAACAATAGATGACCTTCTCTCCAACATTTTTTTAAATATTTTAAAGATTCAAAGTATATAGGTTGGAAACTTTGACGGGTTGCCTTATATCGAAATGTAAGATATAATGGATCTTCCTAGGTGTAACAACGCCACGTATGATGAATCTTAAAAATTACTATATTCAAATTACTATTTTTTATATTAATAATGTTTGATTTTAATATTTAATAATTTTAAATGTCTTTAAAAGTTACAACTAATTTTTTCAAAATAGTATTAATATTGATCATTACTTAAATAAATTACATAACTTACATAACTCATATAACTTACATAATTTACATAACAACTTACATAACTCACATAACTTACATAATTTACATAACTCACATAACGTACATAACAACTTACATAACTTAACTAATACATGTAGTGTAATCTAATAATTTCCTTAAAAGCATATAGTTTAAAGTTCAAATTTCATAACTTACATAATCTACATAACTTACATAAAACATAAAAATATATCATATCAAGACTTACATAATAAATGACTTACACTGTAATTTATTGTCAACTTTAGAATTCAAGAACTACGAAATGGATAGGAGTTGGATGAAATTGTCAAGGGTAAGCAACGCCTATCGAAATGGAGTACAAACTTTTATGAATTTTGCATTTCAAAATGCAAGCCAAGAGAATATGATTCTTTGCCGTGTAAGAAGTGTGGCAACATCAATTGGCATACTCGTGAAGTTGTCTCTGAACATCTAATTGTTGATGGCTTTATTCGGGGGTATAAAAAATGGATTTTCCATGGAGATTGTACATCTAGTGGAACTTCTTCAACGATTAATCCGACTTATCCTGATACTGATTACCATCAGTATGTTAGACAAGATGACATGAAAGGTATGTTGCGGGATGCATTTAATATGCACAGTCATGGTGAGCAATCGTTTCCACCTGACTTTATTGCATCCGATGATTGTAATATTGGTGGAAATGTTTTTGGCGAAACGGGAACAAGTGCACCTTATGAGGAGCCAAATGAAGAAGCGACGAAGTTCTACAATTTACTTAATGAAATGAACGAAGAACTTTACGAGGGATCAAAATATTCGAAATTGTCCTTCTGTATTCGTTTATTTTACTTAAAATGTTTGGGAGGGTGGACTGGAAATTCTTTTACAATGTCACTCTGAGTTTCGAGAGAGATGTTTCCTTTTGCAAAAATCCCCCAATCTTGTCAAGATATGAAGAGACTAATAAAAGATTTGGGCCTTGGGTACGATAAAATTCATAGTTGCCCAAATGACTGCATGTTATACTGGGGTGATCAGAAGAACCAACAGTGTTGTAATGTTTGCGGCAAGTCTCGTTGGATGAATAGGAATACAGAAGATGTGAATGCGGATGAAGGTGGGGCACAGTTAAGAAAGAAGCCAGTCAAGGTTTTGCGATACTTTCCCCTAATACCAAGACTCCAAAAGCTTTTCATGTCGTCAAAGGCGACCGAATCTATGAGGTGGCATAATGATCAACGGACCGATGATGGATTATTAAGACATCCTGCGGATTCTTTAGCTTGGAAATTATTTGACTTGAAATTTTCAAGCTTTGCAAGCGATCCTCGAAATGTGAGGCTTGGGCTAGCAGCTGACGGCTTTAATCCATTTAAAATCATGAGTACGTGACAAGACTTGGCCTCGTGGTGCTTGTTCCTTACAATTTGCCTCCATGGATTTGCATGAAGCAATCTTCGTTTATTTTATCAATGATTATTCACGAGAGAAAGGTCCCGAAAATGATATTAACATCTATTTGCAGCCACTTATTGAAGAGTTAAAACAATTATGGTCGGGTGTTGAGACATATGATGTATTAAAAAGAGAACTTTTATTTACGTGCAGCTTTATTGTGGACAATTAATGATTTCCGGCTTATGCTAATTTATCGGGTTGGAGTACTAAAGGACGTTATGCTTGTCCTTGTTGTCTTTGCATAAACTTGTTCAAAGTGGTTGTACAATGGGAAGAAGTTCTCTTATATGGGCCATCGTCGGTGGTTAGATGGAAATCATAAATTTAGATTTCAGAGGACTCTATTTGTGATGATGAAGAGTACAGAGGAGCTCCTCAGCAGACCGTTGGATCTGAAATCTTGTTTATGTTAAAAGATATCAACTTTAGTTATGGGAAGATGAATCAACCACCTAACACGAAATTAAAGAGAATATCGAGGGATGAATCTGATGATGAATCTGACGAAGAGGTTGATCCTAATGAGGCAGACTTGTGGAAAAAAAGAAGTATTTTTTTGAGTTACCTTATTGGGAGCATAATATTTTACGCCAAAATCTTGATGTCATGCATATTGAGAAGAATGTCTATGAGAACATAATTGGGACAATTTTGAATGTCGATGGAAAATCAAAAGATAATCTTCAAAGTCGACTTGATTTAGTTGACATGAGAATTCGGCGTGATCTTCATCCTCAAGTACTTCCGAATGGGAAATATCGGTTGCTGCCTTCTATTTTTTCAATGTCAAATGAAGAGAAAGAGGTGTTTTGTATGGTGTTGAAAGATATAAAGGTCCCAGATGCGTATGCGTCAAATATATCTCGATGTGTGAGTCTTAAAGATCGAAGATTATATTCATTAAAATCACATGATTACCACATCTTGATGCAAGATTTACTCCCAGTTGCTTTACGGTGCTGCATGTCAAAAAATGTGACGTCCTGTATAATTGAACTATCCAATATAATGAAAGCTATTTGTGGCAAAGTTTTCGATGTTGAAGAACTTAAGAAAGTACAAGATCGAGCTGCTTTGACTTTATGCAATTTGGAGAAGATCTTTCCACCTTCCTTCTTCACTATTATAGTGCACTTGGTAATCCATCTCCCTCACGAAGCAATACTTGGTGGACCGATTTTTTATCGATGGATGTATCCAATAGAAAGGTGCTAATTTATTTGTCAAATATTTATTTATTCGCGTCTATACATTTAGTTACAACTTTTGACAAATATTGTATATCGTGTTTAGGTTCCTAAGCAAATTGAAATCTTATTGTCGCAATAAGCGTTATCCAGAAGGATCAATTGCTGAAGGCTACTTGGCAGAGAAGTGCATGACATTCTGCTCTAGATATTTAGAAGATGTTGAAACACGATTGAATAGACCAAATAGAAATGCTGGGCTCAATGATCATAACTTGGCCGAAACTTATTTATTCCAAAGTTATGGAGAACCAATCGGCAAAGTTGAAATTGCAGAATTAGATGATATATCGTGGATACAAGCACATCGATATGTACTTTTTCACCACGATTTAGTTGAACCGTTACGCAAGTAAGTTCTAAAATTTCCTCACATATTTGTCGTTTTGATTTGTTTATCTTCTAACCAATTACACTTGTTTTTAACATAGTGAGTACAAACAAATTTTGAGATCTCGTGTACGCTCTCGAAGATTGCAACATCGAGAGATTAATAAGTTATTCACAGAATCTTTTCATGAATGGTTAAGTCAAACGGTATGTAACTAAAGTTAATAAGTTACATATAATCCCGAAATTTAGTTAATTATTCAATTTACTTTTAATTCAATAGGTTTGGAGTGGAAAGGACGCCAATGGCGAAGTTAAATGACTTTCCCAAGGTCCGAACAGAATAATAAAAAGATATAGTGCCTTCCTCATCAATGGATACAGATTTCATACAAAGTATCGTGAGAGAATGAGGAGAACTCAAAATTATGGAGTTGACGTTAATTCTTCAATTACAAGTTATGCTAGTGCTAGGGACAGTAATCCGGTTGAGGGTAATGTGGAGTATTACGGACTTCTTACCGACATTATTGAGTTGGATTACTATGGCAGATGGAAAGTTGTATTATTTCGGTGTGATTGGGCTGATGTTAATACTGCTCGAGGAATTAAAGAAGATCAATTTGGTTTTACAATGTTGGATTTCTCTCGCTTGATTTACACTGGACAACAATTGATGGACGAGCCATATGTATTTTCCTCTCAAGTGAAACAAGTTTTTTATTCAAAAAATCCAACTGATGAGGGTTGGTATGTTGTACTCCGGAACACCCCTAGAGACTTGTTTGAAATGGATAATGGAAGTAGAGATGACATCGTCGAAAGATCAGAAACAGTACCTTTTCCAGAACAAAACTTAGATGAAAATATCCCTAGTACTAATACACAACATTAATGGGTTCGACATGATGTGGATGAAGATATTTACGAATAATGATGTAGTAAGATTTTACAATTTTTTAATTATATGTAATATTATAATTTTAATCTTTGTGATGTTATATAATTTAACTATTTTATATGTACTACTATTGTTGTAATTTGTTACTAAAACTTTAATTATTTTATATGTATTGCGGGAAAAATCGTAGAAGAAGAGTACGAGATTTAAGTATTGTCCGAATACTCCAAATTCGGAAGAAAGAAATAGTGAACAATGCAGCGGTTGTTGGATCTTGAATATGCCGAGACACTTGATGAGCTGAAGAATTTCAAAGTAATGTTATGTTCATTTTACATGTGTTGACTTTTATTATTGAATTATTTGTCAATTTTAATATAATAATAGTATATCATTTTTAGTGAAAGTGGTGGGACGCAGCAGAGTTCGAGGACGACGCTACTTAGAGATTTATCGACTTAGATCCTATCGAGCGTGTTAAAGTAAGTAGAAATACTCATGGTCACTGTTGGATCTGAAGCCCTTGACTTTTAGCAGATCTATTTGGGCATTTTAGCACAAAATGCAAATATGTTGCCCATCAACTACGAATCATGGCATCACATGCCCGATAGCAACAAAACCAGGCTCTCGCTAATATTAAGGTAACAAAATGTGAATGCAATTTATAATACTTTGGTTTAAGTTTCATTTATATTTACATTCTAAACTTATGTTTTTTTAGGAGAGATTTGCTTTAGAAGTCTCCGATGATTATATCAAGAAGGCATTAGGTAAAAGATGGAGAGACAATAAAAGCACTTTAAAGAAACAATATTTTAAGAAATACATAAGCCTTGAGGAAAAACTGAGAAATGTTCTGCCAGGAATGCTGAGGTATCAATGGGAAGATGCGGTTAGATTTTGGAATTCAAAGAAAGGAGAGGTATTGCGTATTTCCAAACTTTTATATATAGTGTTTACTATATACGTAATAATAATTTTATTATGTAGGACCGTGAGCGAGTTGGAACAAGCAGCAGGCAAAAACAAAAATTCACACACACGGCAGGGTTGAGAAGTTTTGCTTCTGTAGCTGAGGCCAAGGTATTATGAATTTATTAATTCTTTCAAATATTAATAACTTTCTATTATTAAATAATATTCTTACTACTATATTGTAGGAAGTCAAATCCGGACAAAAAGTTGGATGCCTTGACTTTTTGAGATTACGATAGGAAGAAAGATGGATCTCCTATGACATCCGAAGCTGGAGAAATTATGGTATATTCACTTAATAATATTTGATTTATTCTAAATATTTATAATCTTTAATTATAATTGTTTAATTCAATTCATCATTAGTAGTTTTAAATAATGTTAAGTTATGTTGCATTTCTTTTATTATATATTTCATTTCTAACTCTTTAATTGATTTTTTAGGAGAAACTAAAGGAGAAGAAGGCGGAATATGAAGCGATTGCTTCGAGTGATAGTTCTGTTAATCTTGAGAACATTGATAACAGAATTATCACTGAAGTTTTGGGTCCTGAAAGGTACGGTCGGGTTCGATTTCAAGGATCTGGTGTTACCCCGACCCAATATTTTGGATCCGGCTCCCAGCAATACATGCCTTCCGGAAGTCAAGCTCAAGCTGAAGTTCAGAGGTTAAGAGACCAGATAGCTCAGATGCAAGCGAACACGGTTGAGCAAATTGCCGAGGTTCAACGAAAATATGAAGAACTCCAGCAACAACTTAGAGCGGAGGCGCAGAAGGGAGGCGGGCTGCAATGAGAGAGGCAGAGGCACGAGCGATGGTAGCGAGCAGATCAAAAGTACGATGACCTCCACTACTGACTTCAGAGATGATGCATATGTTTCAAAGAATCGCAAAAGCCGCCATCTTAGACATTAGTTTTCTTATTGTAAGAATATTTTAAGTTTTGTCACGTTTAACATTATTGTAAAAATATTTTAAATTATACTTTATTTATTAATTATATCATATATCTTTAGTTAAATTTGAAGTATCATTTAGAATTAATGTTTTTGGTTGTATTTTTATGTTAAATTTCTTTGTTTTTGGCTGCATTTTATATTATATTTGTTGTATTTGGTTGGATTTTAATGCAGGAAGGGCTGGATATTGGTGAAAAAAAAATTACAAATCTACCAAAATTAGCGGCGTTTGTAGAAAAAGCGCCGCTAAAAGCCTTAACCTTTAGCGGCGCTTTTCCCACAAACGCCGCTAAAAGCCTTGACCTCTAGCGACGTTTTTTTTCAATAAACGCCACAAATTTTTGTGGCATTACCTATAGCGGCGTTTTAGAAAGCACCGCTAAAAGTTTTAGTGGCGCCTAAAAGCGCCGCTAATGATCCGTCACTGATTGACTGAGGGCTCAAACTATATATACTAGCATGTTCCAACAATGCAGGGAAGAAACGAATTAACTTTTTCCTTCAAAAATAAAAAACCCAAAAAAATCATTGCAAAAAATAGAAAAAGAGAGAATTAATTGTTTCTATAAATCCTAAAAACCCTTTACCACCTTACTATCCAATTCATCTTTAACCCTCACCATCACTATAGCTATTCCCTCATTACCTTACGAAAATCTACACTCTCATTACTATCAATTTCCAAAGCTCCACCCATTACTAAACTCATCACCATTTCCCTTAACCTTCACTAACTCTAAATTCCAGCACCACCACTTTGCTCGCTCCTTCCTATCGTTTAAACCTTGAACCCTCACCAACCTAACCGATAGCTCATTATCTTTTCCATTTACAATATCAATTGGCCCTCTCCACCACCATCTCAACCTTCGGCTCTCACCACCTAAAGCTCCTACAAACAGCACTCTCAAAATCGCATCGAAACCTACCCCTATTGTATCAATGTGATTGAACCATAGTCACCATCCCAAAGTCATACCCCAATTCAACCCAACGGTAGAGTTAACGAGGAGACCAAGCTATCGTTTGATGGTTTCCCATTGTAACTCTGATTGCGTTTGCGGCTAGGGTGAGCAAAATTCAATTAGAGTCTTGCCCTTAAATTGTATCTTTCTCCTCATCAGCAATATTGAGTCTTGTTGGATCATCTTCCATTGTTTTTTTTTTTTGATAAATCCTTTCTTTTGGTATGATTTGAAACCCTAATTTTTTTTGAACAAAAACCTTTTTTTATCAATAGAACAGAAAAAAAACCCAAAGACGTGTTTAGACTAAGACGTGTTTAGACTAACTTAAAGATTTGATATTTTAAAATCATAGAGAAATATTATTGCATTTATACCGAGTTTGAATCAAAGTTGGTGAACTTATATTTAGTATGAATTTTAAAAAAATAGACATATATATTTATTATTTAATTTATAATGATTTATTAGGTCAAGTGGTTTTAGAAAGTAAGGTATCAGGACCTCGTTTTTATAATCCAAGCCGTAAATATTTTTATAAATATTTATCGAGTATCATTAAGGTAGTATTAAAATTTCGCATAAAAATTTTAACATTTCGATAGCTAAGTAATTAAAAGAACTAAATTGAAAAAGGTATAAAACTTCCGATTATAATAATTAAGTTATTAAATGGCTTGATTACTAAATGATAGAGAACTTAAGAAACAATTACACCTAAAATAAAAGATGAGGCGAAAAAAAATATAAAATAAAGTCATTCAATAGCAAAATTGTAATTTTGGTGAAGTTAAAATAAAACAAATTAGATTTGGATAGTTTTCTAGACATTTCTTCTTCAATTTCGGTTCAAAAACAGACATAGAAAGAAGTTTAAGTTGGTTCTTTAATTTTTGCTTCTTGTGAGTTTAATTCTTACCCGTTTCTTGTAATTTTTATGTTTTTGAGATTGTTACAATTAGGTCTAACTAAACTTTACTTTAATTTTTATTTTATTAAAAATTTTGAATGTTTCCATTGATGAATCTATATGATTTTAGTTATTAAATGATGAATTTGAGATGTTGGTTGATATTTAAAAGTAATTTATCAACTAATTTTGATGAATTTTTCGATTAGGGACTAATTTGTTAAATTAATAAAAGTACAAAGATTTAATGTGAAATTATTGTATAAATGGGATGTTTTGAATATCATGAGCATTTGGATAGCTTGGATTTGTATTAAAAATGGTTAATTTGCATATTTTCGGCTCAGGAACTAAATTAAATAAAAGTAAAACCTTAGGAGAAATTTTGTAAAAATGTCAAAAATAACCAAATTGCATGAAATGAATTGTTTTATTGTTTAAATTAATAAATTGAATGAAATTATTAATTTAGATCAAGATTGAGTGGAAAATCAAAGAAAATAGAAAATTACCAAAATACCCCTGCATCTTGGTATTTCTGCAATTTAGCCAGGAAAGTTCATATGAACTGTATTTTGTATAATTTTGATTAAATTGAATGTTAATTGGTGATGGGTATTATATATATGTGTGTGTGTGTTCTATTGTTGGAATTGAATTATTATTGGAAATATATTATCGAATTTAATACTCAGTTTGGATTAAACGCGAGATTTGAGTACATTCGTAAATTGGTGTATAGTGGTATTGGAGGGAGATATCGGCATATTACCCAAGTAAATCGGGGTTTAGCATTTGTTGCGAACTCTTGTGTTTTACTTCCTGTTTGGAGTGATTGGGTGGATTAGCTCTTAGGAGCTTATGTTCAGCTTTTTTGAGCCTCTATTGGTGTGTTCTGGTGAGCTAGCTCTATGAGCTTCTATTGATGATGTACTCTTATCCGTAAGTCAATCTTCGTATGGAAAATCTCGATAAGGTAAATTGTTTAATGAATTTTAAAGATTTGTTAATTATTGAATATTGACCCGAACATAAATGAAAATGAAATATGTTGTGATTAAATGAGATAAATGAGTTATGTACTCATGAATTGAATATTGAATGGCTAATGCCAGTGTATAAACAATTGTGGTTTGGTATGTGAATAGCTATTTATACAGCAATGGTGTGAATTGGGACATTGTTAATCAAATAAAAGATGTTAGCATGTGCAATTTGAGTATAGTATGAAATAATGTTGAAATAATGTGTTAGTATATATGATTTTGATTGGTTTTTGACATGAATGCTATATGATATGAAATGTTTACATTTTCTGTCTGTTTGATTTGTAAACTCTGGTAATGCTTCGTAACCTTGTTTTAGCGACAGATTCAGGTTAGGGGTGTTACGGTTGGACTAACAAATGTAACAATTCGGGAAAAGGAAAATAGTTTAGGTATCACTTGTGACTTATTAAAAAAAAAAGAGTTTAGATATTAAGATGGGAAAAAGAGTATAATTTAAGTACCAATTTGTGGATTAAGCCAATTATATATAATGTTAGTATATTTTATGTTTATCTAAGTTTAACTTGATCCGATTTGATATATTTGTCTAAAATTTTGTTTAAATTAGTCCATATTTGTAAATGATTAATCTAAACTCGTTTTAGATCCCTTCAATTCTTAATTTAATATTTTATATAATTTTCTTAATTAAAATTCTAAATTTAAACAATATTATTATACTATTATATATTTAATTTTATGTCATATAAATTACATAATATATAAAAAATAAAATAAATTGCAAATGTATAAAACTTATGGAGGTGGGCTTAAACCTTAAATATTAAAGTATGGATTCAACTTATATTTTAATTTTTATAGGTTATTTATTGTATATTATTAAATTAAATTGCTTTCACATTAAATTTGTTAGTATTCAATTTTTATTATAGTTTTATGTTTATTTTTACTCCACTGTAATCAATAAATAAAATTAACTCTTGTTATATTTATAGTAACCTCCATATTCAATTTTTTTAGTAAAATATTATTTAAGATAATAAAATATATAATAGTGATTTTGAAAGCAATTTAAAAATAACAATTAATTTTATTGAATAGATAAATTATCTAATATAAAAAAACTTGATAATTTATTTTAAAAAATTATATTAAATTTAAAATAAATAATAACATATATAATATATAATTAAATAAACAAAATTTTATTTAAGTTAAATCAAATAGATACATTATCTAATTAAATTTTTATTTAAAATTAAAATTTTGGCTATCTAATTAAATATTTATCCGATTTATTTAAAAGTATATTATTCATCTAATCTAATCTAATTTATTTAATTAACTATTTAATTTAAATAAAATATTATCTATATAATTTAAGTTCGTAAAAATAATTAATGATGTGTCAACAAATTACTCATGCCACTTGTGATAATAGTGACTCCTTACTTGTAAATTGGATGATAATGCGTTCTAACCTATGTATTTCTTGTTATTGTAACAAAAGATATCAATGAGCTAAAACTCATTGTTTACGAGAATAAAATTTTAAAATATATATATATATATATATATTTAATTTAGTTCTTAGCGATTATTTAAATTTAAATAAAATAATTTATAAATGTTATATTTTATATTTATTATTGTACAATAGAAATTGGTATATTCATATAATTATTCAAAATATTGGTTACTTTATGCAACTATTTAATCTATTATACTAAAATATGATTTATAATAAGTTAATGTACATGCAATTAGAATGAATTTCAATATTATTACAAGTCTAAAGTAATGATTTAATTTGTTATACCATAATAAAGTATATAAACATAAACAATAACTCAATTGTTGAGAGTAATGTCAAAATTCATAACCCTCTTTAAAGCTTATATTTAAACACTTTATCGAGATAATGTTACCTTTAACCTAATCATCAATTCGCATAAACTATAAGAATACCAATTATAAGAATAAATGTCCCACATCTAAAATATTTAACTAAGGCTGCCTATAATATTCTACTCTTTGTTGGGTCATATCACATCATCAGTCAAGGGTTCCTTTGTTTTTTCTCCTTGATATTCAAAATCTACTGTAACATTAGCATACGGATGGACCGGAGTTAGGGTCCATGTTGTTACACTAATTCATAGTTGGCATGGTTGAGTTATATTTTTTGCACTTTTTATAATATTTACAATTGTTTTAAACATGATTCTTTATATATATATATATAGATTTTCTTCAATAATATTTTATTATATTTTTTCCTTTTAATAGTTAGATATATACAAAAATAAAATGATAAGTTTATATAGTAGAACGGACGGACAAAATATTATTATGATCGTTCTATACTCACCATACAAAAGAAAAAATTTACATTACCATTAATTTTTTAAAAACCAATTCATTTTCAAAAATCATTTTCTAAAATCTAAAATTGAATGTATTAACAATTTTGAGGGTATTTTGTTTGAAATTTAAAATAAAATTTGAGTATAACGTTATATTTTCTTTTGGTACATTAAAATTGGAGAAGACATCAAAGTGATCATTCGATTAGGATACTGTTTTATTATAATAAAAGCATATTTCATGTCTATTTTACTTCATCTTCAATGTTTGTAGCCGAGTAGGATTTTCTATTTATACAACAAAATATGATTATTAGCTCAACAGTGTTGGACTACATTTTTGTACCCTTAGCATTGCGAGTTGTGAGGCCGGTACTAGGGACTGAAGCGAGGAGTAATTAGCGTTGGGTTGGTTCGGCAAAATACTGAAATGGAGTCGGAACTTCATCGGCCGTAAAAGGCCCATCAGGGTGAAAGGTCTTAACTTGAGAAGAAAGAAACTGGGAACACGACACAGAGAAAATTATATTTAAATAAGGCCGAGCAATTTAGAAGAAGAAGAAGAAACAGAAAGGAAGAACATGAACCAAGTGTGAGAAGTAGGAAAAGCAAGTGCAGAGAAGAGAAGAAAGATGAGCAGCATTGGAACTGGGGTTTTTCAGATCGAGTACGCCTCCAAGGCCGTCGATAACAGTGGGTTTTGTTCTTCTTCTTTTTTCACTAATAATTATATACACATTCTGCTATTGTTAGGTTCTCAATTATCTTTATTTTTCAGAACTGTAATTGGAATAAAATGCAAAGATGGGATCGTTATGGTATGCTTCTTTTTCTTTTACTTTGATTGCTTATTTTGAATATAAAATAGTTTCGTTAAAATAGATATTGCTTTTTCAAGGGAGTGGAGAAGCTGATCGCATAAAAAATGATGTTACCTGGCTCTAATCGTAGAATCCATTCCGTTCATCGTCATTCCGGCATGGTATTCCCTAGTTTCCTCCCACTTTTTTTCAGCTTTTAACTTCAATTTATTGTATCTTTAGCCACATTGTTATTTGTCAATGCTAGCTTTGGATTCTTAGTCTCTCGCTCTCTTTCCCCTGATATTGGATGCTCGAATTTAGGCAGTAGCTGGATTAGCTGACGGCAAACAAATTGTGGCCCGTGCTAAATCTGAAGCTACTAGTTATCAAAGGTCTTTAATTATTTTTCTCCTGTACATCAATTTCTTAAATTCAGCTTTAATTATGTTGTTATGTGTTCATCTAATTGTAACTGTATTTTGGTGGTGGTGGACCTGGTGGTTTAGTGTGTATGGTGAACCCATTCCTGTCAAAGAACTTGCTGAACGCGTTGCAAGTAATGTCCATTTATGCACTCTTTACTGGTGGCTCAGGCCTTTCGGCTGTGGGGTAATTCTAGGAGGTTATGATAGAGATGGACCCCAATTGTACATGGTTGAACCGTCTGGCATCTCCTATGTAAGTTCATTTCTTGCGAATGGGGCTTCATTCTTCTTCATTTTTCTTGTTGCTAGTTCTATCGGTATATTTATCATTTAATTTATAATCATTCAGGTAAAAAGTTTTAAAAATTATTTATGCGAAATATTCAATATGAGTTGGGTGTGAATTTTAATATTAGAAAATGACCCAAGTTTGAACCGAATTGGGCCCGCAACACTTAAGGGCCTTATATGCTTACGGCTTAAAAATAGAACCCAATAGTCAACTCAAAATTAGAATGTTCTAAGGAAGCTAAACTATGCCTAGGTCGGGGCCAGCAGATTGGATTGCAAGAAACGTGGAGCCCATGAAAACCGCAAAAGTTATTGACCCAACCAACAACACTCCTATATATAGCGAAAGGCCATGCATATCATCCCATTACCCAGAAACTAAACCCTTAAACTGAAAACAAAGCACGAGGGTGAACCATGAGCAGCAATACTAGTAATTGCTCGAGTTATTTTGATGCACGACACCGAGATGGAGAGATCAAGGCCTTGTTTTTCCTCGATAAGACACGGCGGGATTCCGAAGATAGACGCAGGAGTGATTTGCGCTTTTTGGATCTGGAAAGAGGTGAAATCAGTGACATTTTGAGTAAGATCCCACCTGATGTTTATAATGGTTTCTCTGTGGTTACCTGTGGGAACCACGCTTACGCCATTGGGGGGAAGATGATCTACCGTTCAACAGACCATGTTTTCGCTTTGATTTTAAGCACGCTGAACGTGGGTGGAGAAAAGCTACTTCTATGCTGTACTGTCGGGGTTTTCCCGAGGCTCTTGCTGTAGAAGGAAAGATTTACGTCTTCGAGGGATCTGGTGTTTGTTTTGGCGAGGTTTACGATATAAGTGGGGATAGTTGGGTTCCATTGATCACCCCTTCTATTGCGGAGTATTCCTGTTCTCCTAGATTCTTTCCGATCTCGGATTTTGGTGCACTTCCGTCGCGATAGATCTCTTTACGCCTATTACTATAATGATAAATCATGGGTTTGCCTCGATCCAAAATTTCCTTATTGGTCTCGCACAGTGGGAATCGCGGGCAATGTGCTGTATGTTTTCTATGAGTTTTGTGACGAGACCTTTTGGAAGGCGTATGATGTGCAGGATAAGAAATGGTTGCCCCTCAAGTGGTTAACAGAATTTTCATGCACCAGTGGGTGCTCCTCTGATTCATTTGGGTAATGACAAGTGGTGTATGGTTTGGCACAGCTATACCCTTAATTGTTTTGAGTACCTTATAATCAGAATGTGGTGCAACAGGCATGGAGGGATTTATGCAGCTGGAGATGGTGGACATGGAACCTCTGATTCATTTCGATCCGCTGATCATAAAATATTGATGCCTTAAATGAAAGTTAGAGCCTCCTTCACATCATGATTATTTCTATCCTTAGAAAGTGACTGATTATTGCATTTGCCAATGCTGTTTGTCATTATATTTGGTTTGCTCTAAATGAAGGTTAGTGCTATCATAATTATTCCTATCCTTGTAAATTGACTTATTTTTCATTTGCTAGTACTGCTTGTCATTGCATTTTGTTTGCTCTTCTTGTCACTAAGAAGCTGATAATGAGCCTTGAACTTCCCGTATAAAACTTGAGTAATGCTAAGGTACAAAGAAGTCGAGTTGTTGTGTGAAAATGTCTTCCTTTTTCCAAGATGAATGAGTGGACTCAGTTTTGTTAGGACTATGTGTTGTGCGATCTGCTTGTTGTTTTGGATGGGTACGAGGCTCCTAGCACCTTTAGGAAACTAGAACTGAAGTTCGTTAGCTTTGGGCAGAGAATTTTAACCAAAGGCTTGCTTTACCCCAAATAGTTGCTTCTATTTTGATGATTATTGCATTTGCCAATGCTGCTTGTCATTATATTTGGTTTGCTCTAAAGGATGATTTTTTTCCCTCTCTTTCAGACCTCAGCCAGAACGCATTGGTGTATAGAGTAGAGTATAATGATGAAGCATACTGAACCTTTAAACTAGACTACACAGGAAAAAGCAGACTTCCAACATCGATGCTGCAAAATACAAGCACATTCAAATATCATTTTTTACTGCTCTTTGGTCTATTTGACTTGCTCAGAATTGCTCTCTATATCTTCCTTTATATGACTCCAGATTATATTTCCTCAAATTTTCAATCCGACTGAACCTAGTTTTGCTGCTATTGACAGCTTTAGGAAGAGCACAAAGTAAAAGTATAATGTATGCCATTGTACTAAAAGTGTAACATTTTGCATGTGCTTATATTGTTATAAAGTAATCAATTTTTAACAGTAGAAATTGATGGAATTTAACACTTTGCTCTTTAACTTAATGTACAAAGATAAATTTGTCAATTTTTTGAATAGAAGGAACAAAATGTAATCTAACTTCTAATACAAAGGTTTTCTTAGTACTTTTACTGAAGAAACATACCAAATTTTCGAACATACAAATAATCTGTTCAACGATGAACTTGAAAATAGGGTTGGTTTTACACGGACAATTGGTGCACTTTAACATGGAATTTTCCAACAATGATTATGAACATAGCCAATATGTAATCCCCCTCTACTTGATCAAAGGTTATATTATGCCTCAATTTAGATTTTGGATGCAATTTCCTATCAAAAACCAATAGTTATATTAGCAGTTACACACTACAAGCACATGAGATAACAAGTTAAATTCTTCTATTTCCTAAAATAATCATGAAAACATAAAATTCAACGGATTAAAACCCCTAAAAAACCCTAAAATTCAACATACCAATTTTTTTTGCCCAAAGTAGCTTGCAATATATGGTCCAACAAATCTTTCCTCTATACATCTGCCATAAAAAAAAAAAAGCAACCAAAAAATTAATAATCACATCAAAACAAATAACAAAGAAGCAAAAAAAATTATAAAAATTTCACCTTCTGACTCTTCGAAATAAAAAATTTAAAAATTTAGTTCTTTGTAAATTTACACTATTACCTTCTCAAAAATATAAGTAGACCTCTTAAGGTTTAAGATCTTTACAATTTTTTCCTTTGTATATATATTATAGTCATCCTAAAAATACAAGTAAGCCCCTCCAATATTTTTAGAGGAGTAAAAATAATATTAAAAAATTATTCTTGATAAAAACAAAGAGAAAATCTTCTTGAAGAAGCTAAATTACTCATGATGATTTTTGAATGATATTTTGTTAAATAATAATAAATTAATGTTTATTTAATAGTTTACTTAACATAATAATATTTTATAAGTAATATAATAATATATATATAAAAAAAAGAAAAGAAAAGATGGAATATACTTTTATCATCTTTCTTCTTCATAATGGTGCTTAGCAAGAACAGGAAAAAAAAAGTTCTTTATCATTTTCCTCTAAATTTGAAGTATAAGGTATATTTTTCTTCAAACTTTTCATAGATTTTGAATATTTGAAACTTGTTTTATATATATGTACCGATAGTTTTTGTTTTATCAAGTATATTAAAAGTTACTATTAAAGGATATTGATAGAACTTGAAAGCTTATAAAATTAAGTGAAATGTGTATGTTTTTAAAAGGAAAATAACTAATTAGGAGACAGTTTGTAACTTGTTAGAAGTGTAAAAATGAAACAAAAATAGTTAGATAATGTTATAGTAAATTTTGGCCAAAGTAAAAGGGAGGAAGAAAACCTTGGTCACTTTGTTTAAAATTATGTCAAATGATAACTTGTGAAGCAGTGAGCATTCCTATGAAAACGGAATAAAAAATGGTTAACCAAGTCAAATGATAGCTATTTCGTCTTAATTGTTGGAATACTGCTTCTTTTGAATATATTTTTTATATGTTTAAATCAATTGTCATGTTAAAATACTGCTTCTTATGAATCGATTATTTATACGTTTAAATATATTGTTACATAGCACTTCTAACTTGTACTTAAGGAGAGTATGGGCGTATGAACACTTGCCAGTCCAACAGTTACCTTCGGGAATGGCTATCGATATACGGAACCAATCGCTATCGTTGGACTTGTTCATCTAGGTTTAGGCTATTAGAGCTGTGTATTCCTCTTTAAGCCTTTGAGTCCATGTCGCTTTATCTCTGGGGCTTGCCTTTGTTGTCAATAGCGAGATTTGGGTCAGCATCGACTTCATATTCGGGTCCCAGCCTTCCATTTTTTTCGGGTTTACCCTATTTTAACCCTAACCCTATATTTGAGTTTTGATTGAAGATGAAAAATTGAAGCGTCTGTTTCAGTAGTGAACAAATTTAATTCAATTCGAAAATATCGAAAAAATTTGAATTTTGAGTTAAACGAATTTAGTTATTTGAGTCAACTCGAATTTTTTTTCGAATTTCTAGTTTGAATCGAATTTAATTTTTGAGTTAGAATCAATCTAAATAGAGATAATTTTATTTATATTAGCTATTTATATTATTAAATTAAATTTACTGTTTATATCATTTAATTGTTTAATCATATTAAATCTTTATAATTTTATGTTAAAGTTGAATTATTGATGATGCCATAAAATATTCGTATTATAATTGTAATAGGCCCATTTCGCCCGAGCCCATAACAAAAACCAAAAAATAAAATAAAAAAATAAATAAAACGAAATATTTAATAATCCAAGTCCCTTTTGTTACAACAGAGCCCAAACCAAAATAAACCCAGCATCTGACCCAAACATTAAACTCAAATTAACCCAATTAACCCAAATAGCCTAGCACCCAATGGCCCAAAACTAAACCAAATTTTCGGCAGAAACCCTAAGGTTCCTTTGTGTCGACAGTGTTTCAAAGACTTCCAAGACCGCCATCGCCTCGGCCAATCCCACGGCGCCATCACCAATGGCTCCATACCGCAACAAATGAAAATCACAACAAAGAAATGATGATAATATAATGAATAACAAAGAAACAAATGAAGGGGGAAAAGGGGAAATTTGTAAATTTTATATTTGATTTTGGCCATATAAAGCCAATTGTATACTGTAAAGAGGGGGATCTGCTTTTTTTTCAGAGAAATATTTTACGCATACCAAATACAATCAAAGATTAGAAGGTGATTTTTGATCTATTTTCGGCATTTCGATTTTTTTTTTTAGATTTTACGTGAACCAAAATTGTTTCAAGTGAAACAAAATGTTTTAGTAGGTGACCCAATCAGACCTAAGCAAAGAGATTGGTGGCGACTCCACATTTTGGTTTTCAAATGTCGATTCCCGTTTTTTTCTTTCAAATAAAAAAATGGTTTCGACAGCTTGGCGACTCCGCTGGGGATTGAACAAAGAGAGTCAGGCCATAAAATTGATTATTTGCTGTCCTTTTGTCAAAAAATTGAAAATTTGTTTTGAAAGTCATGATTCTTTTGATTGCATTTGTTGGTATGGTGGTGGGTCTTGTAGAATAATATTGCATTGCATTGCATGACCGTTGTGGTTATACCTTTAAGTGGGAATGAGAAGCTATGCCTTCGTGAGGTTTTCACCTCTGTATGGGCTAGTGGATTGCTTCCGGGATACATCCGTACCTATGATTTCGAAAGATTTTCATCTCCGTATGGTCATAGGGAAATGTATTCCTCTGAACCGAATTCGATTCATATAAGCCTATAATGGGTGAGAATTGAGGAATTTGCTGGTTCAAGTACCCTTTCTCTAGAACCGAGCTACATATAGTGAACCTTGAGAATCCACCTTAAGTAGAACCTTGCCCAAATTTAGTGGTCACCTGAATAGGTACTTTATTTGATATTTATCTCACTTGTACTAACGTGTTTTGTTTTTGTTTTGTTTATAATTGCATTGCATTACATCATCATAGAAATGAGGTGTTGATTCATATTTGATTGCTAAATAGAACAGTTTGTCATAAGAAAATGAATTTCCTGATAAAGGGGATTATAATACGATTGTTTGAATTGACGGAAGAAGGCTGACAGTTCGTGGAGAAAAACAAGTTTTTACCTGAAGATTCAAACCAATAAAGATTGTTCGAGAGCCGTCGCGTCCCGATTTTCTTAATGGAGCTAATTAAAGTCGTGAGCATAATGAGTCGTGTCCTGGATCAAGCAAAGAAAAGCTAGTGGAGGCATTTATTGGAGGCTTGCGAGATTTGATACTTACAAAAGAAAAGGGATCAGTGGCGTTGCTTGGAATATGAAAGTAAGGTCGTATATATAATCCATTTTATGTAAAGGAATTTGTTTTCTAGAAAAGTTGTTCTAATGGAATTGAATTTAAAATCAACACATTTCTTTCTTTTGCATTCATCCCATGCATTTGCATTGCATCGCACCATTACATCATTTGAATTAGATTTTCATAAAAGGGTCCCTAATTAGTTGAAATCATTTCAGTTAATCTGGAAAACAATAAAAACTTACCAACCAAGAGTCGTTACGGTACCCGTGCTAAGACAAAAGATATGGCCGAAAGATTGGAAAGACTTGAATAACTTCAAAGAGAGATGCAAAACCAGTTACAAATACAGATGCAAGAGCAACTGGCAAAGATTAGGCAAGATATGAGAGATCTAGTGTTAGAGTCTCAAAGGAATATGTTGAACCAGTTGTCTCAATTGCTGACAAAGAGGCTTGAAGAAAAGAAAAGTTCCATGATCAATACTGGGAAGGACAATGAGGAGCCTCTCTACCCTCCAGGTTTTACTCCGACAAATGCTCAGACATATCCACAAGGTGTACCTATTATTAGAGCTCAGCAATATCAGGCTGGTATTTCTACACCAGTGGATTACCCGATAGGCTCAGGCTCCAATCCGAGGGGCAACCTAACCAATCTTGAAGTTCTTGATCTGGATGAAATGGAAAAAGCAGGGAGGGAATTGCCAAGACAACTTGAAGATCGGTATAGATGGCTAGAGGAAAAATTGAAGGCAATGGAGAATGTTGACTTCTGCTATGGGATTGACGCTAAGGATCTGAGTTTGGTTCCTGATCTAGTACTCCCACCAAAATTTAAAACTCCAGAGTTTGAAAAGTACAATGGGACTAGTTGTTCTGAAGCTCATATCACAATGTTCTGTCGAAGGATGACAGAATATGTTAATAACGACCAACTGTTAATACATTGCTTTCAAGACAGTCTGATCGAGCCAGCAGTTAAATGGTACAATCAATTGAGTCGTGCTAAAATCAAATCATGGAAGGACTTAGCACAAGCTTTTATGAAGCAGTATAGTTATGTAACAGACATGGCACCCGACAGAATTACCCTGTAAAGTATGGAAAAGAAGCAAAATGAGAACTTTAGGCAATATGCCCAAAGATGGAGAGAGGTAGCAGCACAAGTCCAACCGCCTCTTTTGGAGAAGGAGACTGCGATGCCTTTCATCAATACTCTGGAAGCCCCGTTCATTAATCATATGTTGGGAAGCGCTGCTCTGAGCTTTTCAGATATAGTAATGTCCGGTGAGATGATTGAAGATGCGATAAGAAATGAGAAAATAGATATGGGAGAAAGTGCCAAAAGGTCAACCTCGAGAAACAAGGCAAATGAAGTGAACATCGTGAGCATGCCTTCCAAATTGGTCAATATAGGCCAGCCAAGGGTTATAACTACTAATTATCAAAGAGAATCTGAATGACATATCCAAAGAGAGGTCCAGGGTGTAATACCCCTACCCGTATTCATTGCCGGCATAGGGTACGAGGCATTACCGGAGTTTACGAATTAAATTTTTTTTTATATTCAATATAGCCCCTTTATAAATATCTAACCTTCCCTGCAATATTAAATCGAGACCAATCCACATCAACCAAATCAATTCAACATATTTTCAAGATAAATTCATGTATATTTATAAGATAACGTCATCACATATCTAAAACCAGGTTTGTTAACCATACTAATGGATAACTTTACAATCATTTCACGTTAACATTTACTTTGTTAGCTTATACATGCCATTGATTTCCAAAATAAAGTTTCTTTATATACCAAAATCCTAAGGTTGATAGTGTGATGTGTCTCCGACCAAATCCGACCTCCGAGCTCTTAACAATACAAAACAGGGAAAAAGAAAACGGGGTAAACACTTTGTGCTTAGTAAGCTCATGTAACAAGAATTATACTTACCTAATATTTTCAATACAATATAATAAACATTCATATATCCATTCAATGCATTATTACCCTAACATGCACAAACTCAACATTCAAGTTAGTACAATAATTTCCATGTATCAATAATATATACCATGATTAATGAGCTCGTCAATACCATGGTTTCCATTTCCTTGTTATTTTTCCATATTTATCCCGTTGAATTTATCGGAATTTCGATGGATTTTCAGAGGTACACATTTATTGTACAATTCCAGGTCCGTCAATTCATATTCATGTGTGCACATATCCATTTCAGAGAGCACACTCCCGCGAACCTCAACCTTGCAGCGGGATTACCAGTCTAGGCTAAATCCCCTGCAATATAAACTCATAGAGTATTGTAGGGATTACCAGTCCAGGCTGAATCCCCTGCAACGACAATTACTCTAATGAGTTTGGATCCAATTACCATCCAAAGCTAAATTTAGACCCCAATTCGGATTACCCGTCCGGCTAAATCCATTTTACACATATTCTTGGAGGGCTATATCAGATAGGATCACCGTCCTGCTAGATCCTTTTTACTGTCAATGCCTTTTCAAAGATCCATCGAATTTTCCTTTCATTCAACCGGGATTTCTTCCCATTTTATCAAATATATCAATGTTTCATTAATTTTCATACAATGAACATTCAGATCATATTCACATAAATAACATACAATCTCAAGCATTTAAGAATATAATTCAAGTTACACGAACTTACATTGATACTTGTTTGTAAACAATAAAAATCTACTAATCCCAAACTTTTTGCTTTCCTCGATCTAGCTTCGTATTTGAATCTTCCGGATCTAAATAAATAAATTTAATTATCAATTCAATACATTTCATGTTCATATGCAACATTCTCTATAATTCAACTATTATTTATAGTTCATTCAAAGCTGTCTACTTGAGTCATAGTCACTAAATTATTTATAACTTGAGCTAAGGAACTCCAAATTAATATCCGTTAATATTTCCTGAAACTAAACTCATATATATTTTCACCATAAAATTTTCAGAATTTTTTGTTTAGCCAATAAGTACAGTTTATTCTTTAAAGTCACCCCTGCTCGTTTACGACGCTTCGACCCTTCTTCACTAAAAATTATTATCTCTTCATACAGAATTAAAATGATTTTCTCGTTTGTTTCTATTAAAAATAGACTCATTAAGGATTCTAGACATATAAATTTAAGCCCATAATTGTTTTTATTAAATTTTTTTATGATTTTTCAAAGTTAGAACAGGGGAACCCAAATTCATTCTGACCTTATCTCACAAAATTCATTATATCTAAAAATTTAAAAATCCATTGCTTACACTATTTCTTCTATGAGAAACTAGACTCAATAAACTTTAGTTCCATATTTTTTCATCTTCTAATTCGATTTCTACAATTTATGGTGATTTTTCAAAGTTAGTCTATTGCTACTGTCCAAACTGTTTTTGTGCAAGCTGTTTATTACCATTTTTCCCCTAAGCTTTTAATAAATGATAATTTTGTCCCTACTCAATTAGCCTCTCAATTGAGCTGATTTTTCTCAATTAACATTTTATTATATCACCTTAAACTAGTTTAAAACCTTTAGGAATCAGAATTTCAGCAATAGACTTTAATTCCAAGCATTTTCACAATTAGGTCCTAAAAATCAATTTCTATTGAAATTACCTAATAAAATCATCTCATAAACAAATTAAAGCTTTAATTTAATTCTATTTCATCACAAACTTACAGCACTCAACCATGGTGACTTTCAATTTCATCCATGAAATCAAAAACTAATGAATTTAATAGTAGGACCTAGTTGTAAAAGTCTTAGAAACACAAAAATTACAAGAAAAAGGCAAGGATTAACTCACTTGGTGCAAAAATTATGAAATATCAGCTTAGATAACCCTCCTATGGCATTTTTAGCTGCTGGAATTGAAGAGAAATGAAGAGAAATCTAGATATTTCCTATTTAGTCCTAGCTTTATTTAGTTAATTTTGCAATATTTCAATTTTACCCTTAATTTATCAATTTTTCTGCTGATTTCATACCCTTGCCGTCCAACCCAAATAACTTTTGGGTCTAATTGCCTTTTAAATCCTTTCTCATTAGACTCTTAAGCTATTTAATCACTCTAGCAACTTTTACACCTATTACAATTTAGTCCTTTTCATTTAATTGACTACCCAAACATTAAAATTTCCTAACAAAATTTTAATACCACATTAATAACATTTAATAAATATTTATAAAATTATTTTTGACTCGGTTTTACGAGATAGAAGTCTCGATACCTTATTTTTACCCAATTTCTTCAATAATTTCTTTTTCTATCTAATCACTAAATTGGTAAAATTTTTCTATAAATATTTTCATACGATTTTCCTATCATATCAATTTTCAAGCAAAAATATTGAAATAAATTTCTCTTTAATCGGATCTATGGTTACTGAAACCATTGTTCGATAACCTTGAATTTAGGCCATTACAACTCTCCCCTTTAAGGATTTTCGTCCTCTAAAATCTTACCAGTAAAGAGGTTTGGGTATTGTTTCCTCATTGCCTCCTCCGGTTCCCATGTCGCTTCCTCAATCCCGTGCTTTTGCCACAATACTTTCACCAAATTTATCTTTTTATTTCTAAGCTCTTTTGTCTCCGTACAATATCTTGACCGGTTCTTCACCGTAAGTCATATCCGGTTGAATCTCTACTACATCGGAGAAATAACATGTGAAGGATCTGATCGATATCGTCAGAACATAGATACATGAAAAACATTATGGATTCTATCAAGTTCCGGTGGTAATGCCAATCGATAAGCGACCGGTCCAATTCCTTCTATGATTTCATAAGGCCCGATAAATCTTGGACTCAGTTTACCCTTTCGACCGAATCGGAGGACTTTCTTCCAAGGAGACACTTTTAGAAATACCTTGTCACCGACTTGAAATTCAATCTCTTTTCGTTTAAGGTCGGCATATGATTTTTGACGATCGGAAGCTGCTTTTAGACTATCCCGAATAACCTTTACTGTTTCTTCTATTTCCAGGATCAAATCAACCCCATGTATCTTCCTTTCACTAAGCTCTGTCCAATATAACGGTGTTCTACATTTTCTACCAAACAAAGTTTCATACGGAGCCATTTTAATACTAGACTGATAACTGTTATTGTAAGCAAATTCAATCAAAGGTAGATACCTCTCCCAATTACCGTCAAACTCTAGTATACAACATCGGAGCATATCTTCCTATACTTGAATTACACGCCAGATTGACCATCCGTCGAGGATGAAATGCGATCTTGAAATACAACCGAGTACCCAAGGCTTCTTGCAATTTGTCCCTAAACGAGACGTAAATCGGGGATCTCTATCTGATATAATGGAAACAGGTACTCCATGTAGCCTGACAATCTCAGATATGTACAGTTCAGCTAATTTATCTAAAGAATAATCCATACGTACCGGAATAAAGTGAGCTGACTTTGTTAATCGGTCAACAATCATCCAAATAGCATCTTTTTTCCTCGGAGACAAAGGTAGCCCCGATACAAAATCCATAGTGATTCTTTCCCATTTCCATTCTGGTATAGTAATTGGCTGAAGTAACCCCAAAGGTATCTGATGTTCAGCTTTAACTTGTTGACATATTAAACACCTTGATACAAACTCAGAGATATCATGTTTCATTCCCGACCACAAGTACATATTTTTCAGATCATTATACATTTTATTACTCCCCGGATGTACAGACATAATACCGCTGTGAACCTCGCGTAGAATCTTCTATATGAGCTCTGAATTCTGAGGTACACATACCCTACCTCTGAATAATAAACAACCATCAGAACCAATCCGAAATTCAGAATCATTACCTGACTCACACTGTGCCCGTTTAACTTGTAACTTCTCATCATTCTTCTGAGCTTCACATATTTGCTGTAAAAATGTCGGTTTAGCTTTTAATTCTGCTAGGATTGAACCATCATCAGTCAATGATAACCGCGTATTCATAGCTCGTAAAGCAAACAGAGATTTCTGGCTCAAAGCATCAGCTACAACATTAGCCTTACCCGGATGGTAATCAATAATCAAATCATAGTCCTTTATCAGTTCAAGCCACCTCCGCTTCTCTCGTAGAATTTGCAACACAATTCTCAAATGTTCTGCATGTTCTTCTTCATCCCGAGAATAAACCAAAATATCATCAATGAATACTACTACAAATTTGTCTAAGTACGGTCTGAATATCCGGTTCATCAAATCCATGAATACTGCAGGTGCATTAGTTAGCCCAAACGGTATAACTAGAAACTCATAATGCACGTACCTGGTTCTAAAGGCTATTTTTGGCACATCTGACTCCTTTACCCGTAACTGATAATAACCTGATCGAAGATCAATCTTTGAAAACACAGTAGCACCTTTCAGCTGATCAAATAAATCATCAATCCAGGATAACGGGTACTTATTCTTTATGGTTACTTTATTAAGTTACCGGTAGTCGATACACAATCTCAAAGACCCATCTTTCTTTTTCACAAACAGAACCGGAGCACCCCAAGGTGAATGACTCAGTCGGACAAAACCCCTGTCAACAAGTTCTTGCAACTATGTCTTTAACTCCTTTAATTCTGTAGGAGCCATACGATATGGAGCTATGGAGATCGGAGTAGTTCCCGGAATCAAATCTATAGAAAATTCCACTTCTCTTTCTGGTGGCAATCTTGGTAATTCCTCTGGAAATACATCGAAAAATTCACATACCATCGAATCGCTCTGTAACACCCTATCCCGTAAATCGCCGCTGAATAGGATGAGGCGTTACGTAAATTAGGAATAAGATCGGAAGAATAAAATTTTAAACTCCCTTCTTTAATGTTGTTTTTTTTTGAAATAACGAACATTCATTTAGATAAGTACTAAACACAGCCAGGGATAAAATCTAAACTTCTATAAGTAAACGTCCAACAGATGCCATTTTCGTATGGCTTATATACAATAGTCATAATATCATTCTACTGTATTGTCTATCCTATACATGCCATAAGCTAAGTCTAATTACATAGTTGCCGCAATGGTAGATAGTGTGACGAAGTGCTGATGATCCCCGAGCTGGTAGTCAGAATCCACAACCTATAACCAAAACATGATTGAACAGAGTAAGCTTTTGCGAGCTTAGTAAGTTTTAAGCAAAACAAAGTGTTCTCATTCACTATCATTGGTCATTCATTTCAACTGTTCGATGAAGTTAATCTAGAGCTTCATCTCGAACCATAATATCAATAGACTAATTACTTGGCTGTTTTTATATATATATATATATATATATACCTTCGAATAATAGTGACCTAGATGGTCGAATATTTCCAAAGCACATTCTTCGTCAATTTTCAACTTTCCATGTTCCTTTCCACTTATTCATAATCACACCCTTATTTTTAAGTATTTCAACATGACAAATCTTGAATTACCGTAGGCACATAAAGAAACAAACATATTCGTTATCACATATACGTAAATGTGAAAACATAATTCTTACCTTGTCTTTGGTACATTTAGCCCAACCCATACTCAAATCATAAGGCTTTTGGGCGAATATGCTCTAATACATAAGAACATTTCATCACATACTTCATTATACTGGCATACCATTACCAATTAGATCATTCACATATTTGGAGTCATAATATTAATCACATTTACTTACCTCTTCGATCGATAATTCACCTCAAATCACTCCACCGATGAGTAAGTAATACTTTTGAACATCTTAAATACATAACACTTATTTGATGGTAACTTATTGCAGATACTCAATATCAAAGTCTTACTTGAATCCTAGCATTTAGCCGTCGGGTCTTTAAAGCTCGAATATAGTACAAGCACGAAGCCTATGGATGTTAATCAAGATAATATTCTCGCATAAGGCCTGCGGGGTTTTAACCCGGATATAGTACTGACACAAATGCCCTTCGGGACTTATCACATTTATACACTTTCACATCCATCACGTTGGCTACTCTGCCCTATCACATATATACACCTTCACATTCATCGGCCTTATCACATATATACACCTTCACATTCATCACATCTGCCATTAGGCCTTATCACATATATATACACTTTCACATTCATCACATCGGCCATTAGGTCTTATCACATATATACACACTTTCACATTCATCACATTGGCCATTCGGCCTTATCACATATATACACCTTCACATTCATCACATCGGCCATTAGGCCTTATCACATATATACACATTCACATTCATCGCGTAAAATCTTAAACCAAAATATAAATTTTTCATGTATTCACATCACAATTATTCAAATATGCTTCACATACCACATATACTATCATGTACATACTTGGGCTTGGTTGAATCTACATCAATCACTTTTCCAATGAATAATTCAATTTCACGCCATACTATCATTTCATATTCGAATACTCATAAACTTACAATTTCACAAATTTTAATATCAAAGATCCATCTAACACTCATATATCATTTTACAATATCACTAATTAGAATTCAAGTATGGGTTTAATCAATAGCTTATGAGCAACTAAAACAAGTTTTATCCATGTTTACAACAAAAATCACATATTCACTACAAGCTGTTTTCCTAACCAATGGTCACTAAATTATTTATAACCGAGCTACAAGGCTCCAAATCACTTGCCGTTAATTTTCCCTGAATATAGACTCGTATATCTTCCATCCATAAAATTTTCAGAATTTTAGGTTTGGCCAATCAATACCAGATTTTTCTTAAAGTTTCCCCTGTTTCACTGTTTGACTAACCTGACCAGTCTTCACTACGAATCAAAATTCTCATTGTACAGAATTCAAAGTATGTTCTATTTGATTTCATTTGAAACTAGACTCATTAAAGAGTCTAAGCATATAAATTTTATCTTGTAACCATTTTTGTACAAATTATAGTGATTTTCTTAAAACAAAATAGGGGATTTCGGAGTCATTCTGACCCTATCCCACACAACTTTAAATATCTCTTTATAGGAAATTTCTTTGCTTCCACGGTCTCTTTTATACGAAACTAGACCAACTAAGATTTGATTACATATATTATTCAGCCTATAATTCCACACCAACAATTTATAGTGATTTTCTAAAATCACATTACTGTTGCTGTCCAAGCAAATTATTACAATTTGCTCTTAAATTTCCAAGTCCAAACACATATGAACTTACCATTTGAGTTTAAGACATATCATGGCCACATCATATCTTATTAAATCAACTCATTATGTCCTATTATGGTTGAATTTACTCAACGTTTAATCGCTTAAAACTTACCTCGAACTGGTCGACGACTAGATATCCACGGCTATTCGCTTACTTTCTCTTTTCTCCTATCCGACTTTGATCCTCTTTGCTCTTAAGCTTAAGTAAAACAATAGATTTGCTTAAGTACTTAACTAATATTATTCACTCAACAATCACATTTGGAAATAACTTATCATTTAATCTATATCTAAAACAATAGATTTCAATATGTATCATATTTAATAAAACATGCCATGACTCAATTTCATGCTTATTTAATTTATATCTAATTCACATTCACAAGCAAAGAGTCACTTAATTTATCATGCTTCTTATACATGAATCTAATCATATCATGAATGTCCTCGTGTGTACATGGTACATACATAAGGCATATATATATATGTTCGTACCTATATATGACTATCATCATTTAACCATTTACTCCTAATTATGCACAACAGCATACACACATGCATATATGTATAATACATGCCTTAATATTATATACTTTTATTTTCAAATTACAGCATAGTTCCAAAACATATAGCTAATTTCGACTGTCATCTTATCAACATTTACCACAATACCAATTTCCATTTATCTTCAATGCTGTACACGAATACTTACACTCTCATATGCATACAATCCATTTAAGATCATTATATGCCCCATTTAGCCCTAACCATTCAGGCTTAAACTTTCCTACACTCTTATCCAATGTCATACGTAATGCCGAATGTCCAATTTAACCAAACTTCAAAATTTAACCTTCATCACTTTAATTGACCATTACCTACTCTCCACGACTTTAAATACTAAGTAATTAACACCCATACTTTTATACCGAATTAACTAACACTTATAGTCCTTAGCCAAATGTTATTAAACTTTTGTCATCATAGTATTTCTACTTATCACTTTACACAATATTATCAAAGCCGAAACCTATGCATAACCCTACTCACATTATTCAAATTATACCCTTAAAATTCATATACAATGCCAAACCTCTAATTCATTCACTTCTATAACCCAAACGGCAATAGCTTACATTTTAACATTTAAATACCAAGCATTTGTTCAAGTAAATATAATTACTAACAACTAAGTATTAACTAACTCAAACTTCATTAAAACATGAGAACAACAATCTATCCTCTTCAATTTCTCCCATGGTCGAATGCTCAAATCCTTTCCAAAAATCAAAATTTTAATATGGGTTGAATAAAGAGCTTGGTAGCTAACTTAAAATTAACAAGAATTTTAAGAATTGATTAGAAGTCTTACCTTGATTCAAGCCTAAAGTGACCGAATGGAGCTCCCCCCTTTCCTCTCTTACAATTCGGTCATGAATAACAAAGATGAAGCTTTTTTTTTCTTCACCCAAATTCTCACTTATTTCTTCATTCAATAATATTATAAAAATTATAAAACCATTTAGTTGCCTTAAAACTAGTAAATAATACATATATATTGTCATAAACATCAACATGGCGGCCACTATCATGAAAAATGGGGACTTTGACATGCAAGTCCCCATATTTAATCCATGCAACAATTTGGCCATTTTAAAATTAACCAACACATTTTCAATGTTTCTCACATAAGCCCTTTTGATTAAATTCGCATTCAATTGACAAAATCAAAGCATCAAAATTTCACACACAAATTGTAACATAATATAGACATGAAATTTAACAATCAATTTCTTGTGTGACTCGGTTTTGGGGTCTTGAAACCACTTCCGACTAGAGTCAAATTAGGGATGTCACAACTCTCCCCTCTTTAGGATTTTCATCCTGAAAATCTTACTAGCGACTAGGTTAGGATAATGTCCTCTTATTACATCATGTCCATATAAACATTAACTCATCGATAGCAATTGTAATTCATTATTGATTTCAGATCGATCTATAAAATCATTTTCTTATCTTAAAACAAATACATAAACATTTCTACAAGTAGGCACATATATCTCATTTTCTTGATTTCATAAGCAATAATCACTTAATTTAATTCACAAATGCGTTTCAAACACATATTAAGCACATATTAACATGTATAATTCACATCATCAACCCACATATTTGTAACCCACATTTTCATTCATGTATAAGTCAGTAACTTGACCGAACGCATACATATATTCAAACATCCCAATAAATATCCTTTATAACTCCATCATCTCTCACTATTCAACTTAACTTATTTCCAACAAAAATCAACTTCCACATACCGGTATCGCTTATTCTAATCTTACTTAATTTATCATCTTAAATATACCCGTTGAATCATTCAAATCATTACGGATACTCATTAAGCACATATAGCTTTACAATGCCATATCCTAGATATGGCCTTACATATTCTCACATATCGAGCCGATGCCATGTCCTGCACATGGTCTTACACACTATCTCAAATCAATGCCTTCGTCCCTGCACGAGGTCTTACATGAATTCCACTTCACACACTTAGTGCCCATCGACCGATCTCGCACTCGTAGTGCTCGGTTAAAGGAATTCGCACACAC
The DNA here is from genome assembly GCF_025698485.1 of Gossypium arboreum. Classification (NCBI taxonomy): domain Eukaryota; kingdom Viridiplantae; phylum Streptophyta; class Magnoliopsida; order Malvales; family Malvaceae; genus Gossypium; species Gossypium arboreum. The sequence continues at coordinate 140,054,255 of NC_069075.1, forward strand.
ACAAAGGCTCTAATCATTCACACACATAGTGCTCTTATTCATTCGTTATTACACATTGAAAACAAACTTAACCAAGTCTATAAAACATCATATATGTACACTTTAAACGTATTCTTTCATTTAACTTTGAATTCATACGGTAATGAACACTTAAACCTTGCTCGAATCAGGCATTAAGCTGCTAAGCACGAAGACCGAATACATATCAGGCACAAAGCTCGCTAGGCTCAAGGCGAATACATATCAGGCACAAAGCACGCTAGGCTCAAGACCGAATACATATCACCGCACAAAGCCTGCTAGGCACGAAGGCCCCAATACATATCACCGGCACAAAGCCTGCTAGGCTCGAAGGACCGAATACATATCACCGGCACAAAGCCTGCTAGGCACGAAGGCCCGAATACATATCACCGGCACAAAGCCTGCTAGGCACGAAGGCTCGAATACATATCATCGGCACAAAGCTCGCTAGGCACGGCGTCGAATACATATCACCAAAGATGATCGCTCTTGAACTCGGTCCGGATACATCACTAGCATGAATGCTCTTCGGGATTTAGCCCGGATATATCACTAGCATGAATGCTCTTCGGGATTTAGCCCGGATGTAACACCAGCACGAATGCTCTACGGGACTTAACCCGGATATATATCGCCAAAGACGAATGCTCTTGGGACTTAGCCGGATCATCGTCGAGACCTTTAGCTCGAATGAAATCTCCATATAAAGCCGCGGATCTTAATCCGCACATAATCTCCACACATATAGTCATCGGGTCTTTAAGCCCGGATTCACATCGTTGAGTCTCGTACATATTTATTCACATGTTACCACGATTCACATAGCAAAATCACATTTGAAATTCAAGTCCACTAATTCGCACATAGGCATATAACATGCTCATTGACTTTGTGTTGTGAACATCATTCAAATCTAATACATGTATACCTCTTTTACCAAACTTCCAGCTCAATGAGCAAACACACATAAGAATATATACATATCCCCAATTTTGTTCTTTGTTAAATTCTCTAATAGCCATTCGGCTACACAAACAACATGTTTATGATTTCTTTCACAATAACCTTATTATGGTAAGGACAATAGGATATCATTCATCTATCATACATGTATATCATGCATTTTAAATTAAATACCAAATTCACTTTCTCAAAACTTACTCATATCATACCTTTCTCAATATTGACGCATCATAAGCATGTCTCAAGATTTCAATACCATCTGCTACATTTCGATTGGGATCGAAATTCATTACAATATGAGAAACACTTTTAAGCTGTCGAAATCATCACACTATCTTATTATCACTCTATGGCATGTATAACTAGATCGACATGTGCTACGTTAGTCCTAGAATCGACTAAACCGTAGCTCGATACCACTAAAATGTAACACCAAAGATCCTGTGAATCGTCGCGAGAATAGGATGAGGCGTTACTGTAAATTAGGAATAAGATCGGAAGAATAAAATTTTAAACTCCCTTCTTTAATGTTGTTTTTTTTTGAAATAACGAACATTCATTTAGATAAGTACTAAACACGACCAGGATAAAATCTAAACTTCTATAAGTAAACGTCCAACAGATGCCATTTTCGTATGGCTTATATACAATAGTCATAATATCATTCTACTGTATTGTCTATCCTATACATGCCATAAGCTAAGTCTAATTACATAGTTGCCGCAATGGTAGATAGTGTGACGAAGTGCTGATGATCCCCGAGTGGTAGTCGAATCCACAACCTATAACCAAAACATGATTGAGCAGAGTAAGCTTTTGCGAGCTTAGTAAGTTTTAAGCAAAACAAAGTGTTCTCATTCACTATCATTGGTCATTCATTTCAACTGTTCGATGAAGTTAATCTAGAGCTTCATCTCGAACCATAATATCAATAGACGAATTACTTGGCTGTCTTATATATATATATATATATATACCTTCGAATAATAGTGACCTAGATGGTGAATATTTCCAAAGCACATTCTTCGTCAATTTTCAACTTTCCATGTTCCTTTCCACTTATTCATAATCACACCCTTATTTTTAAGTATTTCAACATGACAAATCTTGAATTACCGTAGGCACATAAAGAAACAAACATATTAGTTATCACATATACGTAAATGTGAAAACATAATTCTTACCTTGTATTTGGTACATTTAGCCCAACCCATACTCAAATCATAAGGCTTTTGGGCAGAATATGCTCTAATACATAAGAACATTTCATCACATACTTCATTATACTGGCATACCATTACCAATTAGATCATTCACATATTTGGAGTCATAATATTAATCACATTTACTTACCTCTTCGACATCGATAATTCACCTCGAAATCACTCCACCGATGAGTAAGTAATACGACCTGAACATCTTAAATACATAACACTTATTTGATGGTAACTTATTGCGATACTCAATATCAAAGTCTTACTTGAATCCTAGCATTTAGCAGTCGGGTCTTTAAAGCTCGAATATAGTACAAGCACGAAGCCTATGGATGTTAATCAAGATAATATTCTCGCATAAGGCTGCGGGGTTTTAACCTGATATAGTATCGACACAAAAATGCCCTTCGGGACTTATCACATTTATACACTTTCACATCCATCACGTTGGCCACTACCTATCACATATATACACCTTCACATTCATCTACCTTATCACATATATACACCTTCACATTCATCACATCGCCATTAGGCCTTATCACATATATATACACTTTCACATTCATCACATCGGCCATTAGGTCTTATCACATATATACACACTTTCACATTCATCACATTGGCCATTCGCCTTATCACATATATACACCTTCACATTCATCACATCTACCATTAGGCCTTATCACATATATACACATTCACATTCATCGCGTAAAATCTTAAACCAAAATATAAATTTTCATGTATTCACATCACAATTATTCAAATATGCTTCACATACCACATATACTATCATGTACATACTTGGGCTTGGTTGAATCTACATCAATCACTTTTCCAATGAATAATTCAATTTCACGCCATACTATCATTTCATATTCGAATACTCATAAACTTACAATTTCACAAATTTTAATATCAAAGATCCATCTAACACTCATATATCATTTTACAATATCACAATTAGAATTCAAGTATGGGTTTAATCAATAGCTTATGAGCAACTAAAACAAGTTTTATCCATGTTTACAACAAAAATCACATATTCACTACAAGCTGTTTTCCTAACCAATGGTCACTAAATTATTTATAACCGGAGCTACAAGGCTCCAAATCACTTGCCGTTAATTTTCCCTGAATATAGACTCGTATATCTTCCATCCATAAAATTTTCAGAATTTTAGGTTTGGCCAATCAATACCAGATTTTTCTTAAAGTTTCCCTGTTTCACTGTTTGACTAACCTGACCAGTCTTCACTACGAATCAAAATTCTCATTGTACAGAATTCAAAGTATGTTCTATTTGATTTCATTTGAAACTAGACTCATTAAGGAGTCTAAGCATATAAATTTTATCTTGTAACCATTTTTGTACAAATTATAGTGATTTTCTTAAAACAAAATAGGGATTTCGAGTCATTCTGACCCTATCCCACACAACTTTAAATATCTCTTTATAGGAAATTTCTTTGCTTCCACGGTCTCTTTTATACGAAACTAGACCAACTAAGATTTGATTACATATATTATTCAGCCTATAATTCCACACCAACAATTTATAGTGATTTTCTAAAATCACATTACTGTTGCTGTCCAAGCAAATTATTACAATTTGCTCTTAAATTTCCAAGTCCAAACACATATGAACTTACCATTTGAGTTTAAGACATATCATGGCCACATCATATCTTATTAAATCAACTCATTATGTCCTATTATGGTTGAATTTACTCAACGCTTAATCGCTTAAAACTTACCTCGGAACTGGTCGACGACTAGATATCCACGGCTATTCGCTTACTTTCTCTTTTCTCCTATCCGACTTTGATCCTCTTTGCTCTTAAGCTTAAATAAAACAATAGATTTGCTTAAGTACTTAACTAATATTATTCACTCAACAATCACATTTGGAAATAACTTATCATTTAATCTATATCTAAAACAATAGATTTCAATATGTATCATATTTAATAAAACATGCCATGACTCAATTTCATGCTTATTTAATTTATATCTAATTCACATTCACAAGCAAAGAGTCACTTAATTTATCATGCTTCTTATACATGAATCTAATCATATCGCCGAATGTCCTCGTGTGTACATGGTACATACATAAGGCATATATATATATGTTCGTACCTATATATGACTATCATCATTTAACCATTTACTCCTAATTATGCACAACCGCATACACACATGCATATATGTATAATACATGCCTTAATATTATATACTTTTATTTTCAAATTACAGCATAGTTCCAAAACATATAGCTAATTTCGACTGTCATCTTATCAACATTTACCACAATACCAATTTCCATTTATCTTCAATGCTGTACACACGAATACTTACACTCTCATATGCATACAATCCATTTAAGATCATTATATGCCCCATTTAGCCCTAACCATTCAGCTTAAACTTTCCTACACTCTTATCCAATGTCATACGTAATGCCGAATGTCCAATTTAACCAAACTTCAAAATTTAACCTTCATCACTTTAATTGACCATTACCTACTCTCCACGACTTTAAATACGAAGTAATTAACACCCATACTTTTATACCGAATTAACTAACACTTATAGTCCTTAGCCAAATGTTATTAAACTTTTGTCATCATAGTATTTCTACTTATCACTTTACACAATATTATCAAAGCGAAACCTATGCATAACCCTACTCACATTATTCAAATTATACCCTTAAAATTCATATACAATGCCAAACCTCTAATTCATTCACTTCTATAACCCAAACGGCAATAGCTTACATTTTAACATTTAAATACCAAGCATTTGTTCAAGTAAATATAATTACTAACAACTAAGTATTAACTAACTCAAACTTCATTAAAACATGAGAACAACAATCTATCCTCTTCAATTTCTCCCATGGTCGAATGCTCAAATCCTTTCCAAAAATCAAAATTTTAATATGGGTTGAATAAAGAGCTTGGTAGCTAACTTAAAATTAACAAGAATTTTAAGAATTGATTAGAAGTCTTACCTTGATTCAAGCCTAAAGTGACCGAATGGAGCTCCCCCCTTTCCTCTCTTACAATTCGGTCATGAATAACAAAGATGAAGCTTTTTTTTTCTTCACCCAAATTCTCACTTATTTCTTCATTCAATAATATTATAAAAATTATAAAACCATTTAGTTGCCTTAAAACTAGTAAATAATACATATATATTGTCATAAACATCAACATGACCGCCACTATCATGAAAAATGGGGACTTTGACATGCAAGTCCCCATATTTAATCCATGCAACAATTTGGCCATTTTAAAATTAACCAACACATTTTCAATGTTTCTCACATAAGCCCTTTTGATTAAATTCGCATTCAATTGACAAAATCAAAGCATCAAAATTTCACACACAAATTGTAACATAATATAGACATGAAATTTAACAATCAATTTCTTGTGTGACTCGGTTTTGGGGTCTTGAAACCACTTCCCGACTAGAGTCAAATTAGGGATGTCACACTGCCTGTATTTTTGACTCAGATACTTTGGTGTTAAGTACTTAAGCCAAGTAAGCATCATACCCTTTTTTGACATACCTCTGTGCTGCCATTACCGAAATCATATCAGATAACCCCTCTGTCTGATCAGATTTAACCCGGAGCAACTTACCATTCTGACATTTTAGCACAATATATTTTTGTCTACAATTTATTACCGCATCATGCTGGGTTAACCAATCCATGCCCAATATCACGTCAAATTCATCAAATAGTAGTAACATCAAATCAGCCGAGAAACAATAACATCTTACCATTATTGGACAATTTTTACAAATTTTATCCACCAACACGATCGCCTGGGGTTCGAGACTTTAACCACAAATTCAAGAGGTTCAACAGATAAATTTTAGTAATTGCAAGTTTAACACATATATATGAATGCGTAGAACCGGGATCAATCAATGCAGAATATCGAGATCAAGTAAAGAAAATGAACCAAGAATAACATCGGCATCGAGGCATCTTCTCCGCACGAATGGCATATGTCCTAGCAGGTGCTCGTGCCTCAGGCCTACCTGCAGTATCTTTTGTAGCTCCTTGACTACCACTGACATTACTGGATGGTTGAGGTGGTTTACCTCTCGAAACTGGATTACTCAGCTTCGATATCTGTTCAGCTTCTTTTTCACCCCTTTCTGGGCAATCTCTGAGGAAATGGTCAAAAGAACCACATCGGTAACAAGCCCCGCTCTTTAATCGACATTCACCAAAATGAGCTTTATTACAGTACTGGCATCTCGATTTAGGAGTGCCAACACTGCCAACACTGGTCACTGATGGAGTAGAAGGCCTTGGATTAGTGCGTTGAGAACCTCGCTCTTTGCCCGAATACTCAATGGCTGAAGTAGAACGATCCTGATACTTCTTCAATTTCTTTGAAGCAGAAAACTGGGATTTTCCTATCGGTCTTTTACTAAAAATTCGAGCTTCCCTCTCAGCCTGTTTCTTTTTTTTACTCAATTCTTCTGCTTTATAAGCTCTCTCTGCCAATGTAGCAAACTCTCGAATTTCAAGAATTCCGATCAGTAGTTTAATGTCTTCATTTAACTCTTCTTCGACTCGTTTGCACATTTCAGCTTCTGACTGTACCCATTCTCGAGCATATTTACTCAATTGAACAAATTCTCTTTCATATTCAGATACTGATCTGTTATCCTGTTTCAACTCAAGAAATTCTTTTCTTTTCTGATCGAGAACCTCTGGCTGATATATTTTTTTCTGAACTCGGTCTGAAAGAATTCCCATGTAATTTCTTCTTTCGGAACAACTGAAGCTTTAGTATTCCACCAATGGTAAGCTGTGTCTTTTAGCAGTGAGACGACACATTTCAGACATTCTTCTGGTGTACAAGATAATTTCTCTAGAACCCGAGTAGTGTTTTCTAACCAGAATTCAGCCCGTTCGGAATCATCATCAACTGCTGCTCAAAATTCTTCGGCCCCATATTTTCGAATTTTATCTACTGGAGCTTTCCCTTTTCTGATAGATTCAGTACCTGTACCTTGTGGGATCTCAGGAACCGGTGGAGGAGCAGGAGGGGGAGCTTGAACTTGCTGCACTACAGGGTTAGTTCTTAAGTATTGATTAAACCATTCATTCATCATTTGAAAGAAGGCTATTTTTACCTTCTCCCTTCGACCCTCTGTCTCGGGCCTTCTACTGCTAGTTTCTTCTCTTTGTCTTTGAAGTTTAGGAGCATGACTCCCGACTTCTTGATTGAGCTCGATCGATGACATTACTATAAGAAAACACATTTTAAATGGTCGGGAGATATCACACTATCAATAATAATTTAAATGGCATGTATAGCTAATCCCGTATTTACTACATCGGTCCTAGAACCGGCTAAACCGTAGCTTTGATACCAATAAATGTAATACCCTTACCCGAATTCATTGTCGGAATAGGGTACGAGGCATTACCAAAGTTTACGAATTAAATTTTTTTTTATATTCAATATAGCCCCTTTATAAATATCTAACCTTCCCTGCAATATTAAATCGAGACCAATCCATATCAACCAAATCAATTCAACATATTTTCAAGATAAATTCATGCATATTTATAAGATAACGTCATAACATATCTAAAACCAGGTTTGTTAACCATACTAATGGCTAACTTTACATTCATTTCACGTTAACATTTACTTTGTTAGCTTATACATGCCATTGATTTTCAAAATAAAGTTTCTTTATATACCGAAATCCTGAGGTTGACAGTGTGATGTGTCTCCGACCAAATCCAACCTCCGAGCTCTTAACACTACAAAATAGGGAAAAAGGAAATGGGGTAAGCACTTTGTGCTTAGTAAGCTCATGTAACAAGAATTATACTTACCTAATATTTTCAATACAATATAATAAACATTCATATATCCATTCAATGCATTATTACCCTAACATGCACAAACTCAACATTCAATCCATTTCCTTGTTATTTTTCCATATTTATCCCGTTGAATTTATCGGAATTTCGATAGATTTTCAGAGGTACACATTTATTGTACAATTCCGGGTCCGTCAATTCATATTCATGTGCGTACATATCCATTTCGAGAGCACACTCTGAACCTCAACCTTGCGGCGGGATTACCACCAGGCTAAATCCTCGCAATATAAACTCATAGAGTATTGTCGGGATTACGGTCCAGGCTAAATCCTCGCAACGACAATTACTCTAATGAGCTTGGATCTGAATTACCAGTCCAGCTAAGTTCAGACCCTAATTCGGATTACCCGTCCGGCTAAATCCATTTTACACATATTCTTCGGAGGGCTATATCAGGATAGGATCACCCGTCTGGGCTAGATCTTTTTTACCGTCAATTCCTTTTCAGAGATCCATCGAATTTTCCTTTCATTCAACCGGGATTTCTTCCCATTTTATCAAATATATCAATGTTTCATTAATTTTCATACAATGAACATTCAGATCATATTCACATAAATAACATACAATCTCAAGCATTTAATAATATAATTCAAGTTACACGAACTTACCTTGATACTTGTTTGTAAACAATAAAAATCTACTAATCCCGAACTTTTTCCTTTCCTCGATCTAGCTTCGTATTTGAATCTTCCAAATCTAAATAAATAAATTTAATTATCAATTCAATACATTTCATGTTCATATGCAACATTCTCTATAATTCAACTATTATTTATAGTTCATTCAAAGCTGTCTACTTGAGTCATAGTCACTAAATTATTTATAACTTGAGCTACGGAACTCCAAATTAAGATCTGTTAATTTTTCCTGAAACTAGACTCATATATATATTTTTACCATAAAATTTTCAGAATTTTTTGTTTAGCCAATAAGTACAGTTTATTCTTTAAAGTCACCCCTTTTCTGCTGTTGACAGTTCTGACCCTTCTTCACTAAAAATTAATTATCTATTCATACAGAATTCAAATGATTTTCTCGTTTGTTTCTATTAAAAATAGACTCATTAAGGATTCTATACATATAAATTTAATCCCATAATTGTGTTTATTAAATTTTTTATGATTTTTCAAAGTTAGAACAGGGGAACCCGAATTCATTCTGACCTTGTCTCACAAAATTCATTATATCTCAAAATTTAAAAATTCATTGCTTACACTATTTCTTCTATGAGAAACTAGACTCAATAAGCTTTAATTCCATATTTTTTTCATCTTCTAATTCGATTTCTACAATTTATGGTGATTTTTCAAAGTTAGTCTACTGCTGCTGTCCAAACTGTTTTTGTGCAAGCTGTTTATTACCATTTTTCCCCTAAGCTTTTAATAAATGATAATTTCGTCCCTACTCAATTAGCCTCTCAATTGAGCTGATTTTTCTCAATTAACATTTTATTATATCACCTTAAACTAGTTTAAAACCTTTAGGAATCATAATTTCAGCAATAGACTTTAATTCCAAGCATTTTCACAATTAGGTCCTAAAAATCAATTTCTATTGAAATTACCTAATAAAATCATCTCATAAACAAATTAAAGCTTTAATTTAATTCCATTTCATCATAAACTTATAGCACTCAACCATGGTGACTTTCAATTTCATCCATGAAATCAAAAACTAATGAATTTAATAGTAGGAACTAGTTGTAAAAGTCTTAGAAACACAAAAATTACAAGAAAAAGGCAAGGATTAACTCACTTGGTGCAAAAATTATGAAATATCAGCTTAGTTAACCCTCCTATGGCGTTTTTATCTGCTGGAATTGAAGAGAAATGAAGAGAAATCTAGATATTTTCTATTTAGTCCTAGTTTTATTTAGTTAATTTTGCAATATTTCAATTTTACCCTTAATTTATCAATTTTTCTGCTGATTTCATACCCTTGCCGTCCAGCCCAAATAAAATTTGGGTCTAATTGCCTTTTAAATCCTTTCTCATTAGACTCTTAAGCTATTTAATCACTCTAGCAACTTTTACACCTATTACAATTTAGTCCTTTTCATTTAATTGACTACCCAAACATTAAAATTCCTAACGAAATTTTAATAACACAATAATAACATTTCATAAATATTTATAAAATTATTTTTGACTCGGGTTTACAAGATAGAGGTCTCGATACCTTGTTTTTACCCAATTTCTTCAATAAATTCTTTTTCTATCTAATCACTAAATTGGTAAAATTTTTCTATCAATATTTTCATACGATTTTCCTATCATATCAAGTTTCAAGCAAAAATATTGAAATAAATTTCTCTTTAAATCGGATCTATGGTTACGAAACCATTGTTCCGATAACCTTGAATTTAGGCCATTACATAGGGAATAAAAGTTTCCAAACCCTTATGTACTTGGGGGTGTTTTAAGCAATGGGACTGTGGAAAAGATCCCTGTATTTTTTGAGCTAATCTAGAGTAATGTTCAAAACGCGCTTGTTGCTTTTAGCCTAGGGGCAATAAGAATCCTTTTGTGAAATAGGCTTGTGTCCAAAATTTTTCTTTCAACAAAATGCATTCTTTTTGAGTAAATATTCTTTCATTCTTTTTATATTCTTTTGTTCTTTGGACTATTTTTCAAATATGCTTTCATTCTTCATTCATGATCATACCATACAAATAATTATCCTTAGAATCATTTATTCTTTGGAATTTACCTTTGTACCTACAATAGGTCCCCAGATATCAATGACATGAGCAACGCTGTAACTGACTCCCTTTTGGGGTGAGATATGTGGTTAAACAGATCTCAGAACTTTGAAGATGACAGAGATTGTGACTTATTTCCTGATTTGTTAAAGACGATAGAATAAGATGAAAAAACAGATTCTACTTTATGAAGGGTCAATGGACATTGTGAGCAAAGGGCAAAGATCAAAACCTGAATTACCACAAAGACAAAATAAATCATCATTGAGTTACTCCAAAGATGTTTTCGCATGATCATGTCGAGATATACCTGAGATATTAAGATCTGTGGACGATATAAAATGTCTATACGGTGCCAGAAGGACACATGTTAGTGGTTTCATGATAGTCACGCTAATCATGAGGTTTGGGTACTGTTGATTCACCATGGAAGGAGATTGTATTAGTTAGGATGTATTTAGAGAGACAAGATTTATGTGTCTCATTCATTTCTTCACAGACTTTTTCTATGTGGGGCAAGGATGTTATTAGGCCTTTCTCGTCTAATATACATCGATTCATCTTGGCAGTCATTGATTACTTCATGAAGAAGGTGAAGGTCGCTTCATATGTCAATATTACAAGATCGATAGTCACCAAATTTTAAAAAAAAAAAGGTTGCTGACAAGTAATCACTTTCATATACAACTGCACAATGCAAAAGTTTGCAGTCTGTTCAGGCACTATATCACAGTGCAATAAAGGCATCCAATAAGAAAAAAAATACAAAAATAGAAAAAAAAGGAAAAGCAAACAACAGAGCAAGGGTCATAGTGAAAAATGACTGAGTCTTGTAAGGATTGGCATAAAGAAGTTATCATTTACCTTCTATATTTGTCGAACGTCGGCCTGGACCTTCACCGGGGCAACACATTGATTTATAGGACTGAAACAGTTTTTGAGAATGAGACTCTTTTTCTTCGAGTCTTGGCAGAACTAAAGTTGGATGAATCAGAATGGGTCCAATCCTGATATGATCAGTCAAATTTAAAGGATATCCGTCACAGTCAGATGATGTGGGCTTATGACAGAAAGGTTTATCCTCGAGAATTTCATGAGGGGAGCTTGATATTGAAGAATATCCTTTCTATACAAAAGGACTTCAAAGGAAGAAATATGCCAAACTAAGAGAGACCTTATGTAAAGGAGGCTTGTTTTGGAGGAGCATTGATATTGACTGAAAAGATTTTCTCAGTTCGGGGAATTCAAAATGCAGTCAAAAAGTATTCTACTTAAAAGGGAGAGGCCAAGGTGAAAACCCGCAAAGGGCGCATTGAGACTTTTAAAAAAAAATCAAAATTAAAAAAAATCAAAAGAAAAAAATCAAAAAAAGAAAGAAAGAATCAATCAAAGAAATTGAAAAAAGAAAGAAAAAGGAGAGGCTAGGGCGAAAACCCGCAAAGGGCACTTTGAGACCAAAGGGAAATTGAGTTGATATGTGGATCAAAATGGGGCATATAGTAGTCTTGCTATGCCTGAGTTAACAATGAAAGAAGTATGTTACGTCTTGAGGTATCAACAAAATACTTCGGATCTCCTAAATACAGATTAAGTGTAATACTCTATACCCGTACCTGAGACCGGGATAGGATACGAGGCATTACCGAAATTTTCAGAATAATTTCAATTAATTTATATTATTTAGTATTCATTTTCATGTTTCATGTAACATCCTTTTCATATATTCAATTCAAAATATCATATAAAATATGGTACAATACTTAAATTGTCATATTTACATGCTCATTCAGGGTATCCGAACCTACCTGACTAAAATGCAAAAATACCAAGATTTAGGGGCATATTGGTAATTTACCATTTTCCCAAATTTCACCCAATCTTAAATTGATAATTTCATTCAATTTATTAATTTAGATAATAAAACAATTTATTCCCTTCAATTTAGTCATTTTTTACATTTTTACAAAATTACCCCCTAAAGTTTTACTTTTATTCAATTTAGTCCATGAGCTTAAAACATGCAAATTAGCCATGCTAACTGAATATTCATATATGTTTTTCCTCCTCCTCCTCTCTATTCCACATCCTTAATGTATATAACATTCTTGTAAGTACGAGTTCACAATTTACTTATTAATGCTCACATCAATCTGTTCACACAAGTCATAGTCACTCAATTATTTATAATTCGAGCTACAGAGCTCAAAATTAAGATCCGTAAATTTTCCCTAAAACTAGACTCACATATCATTCCACCATAAAATTTTAAGAATTTTTGGTTTAGCCAATTAGTACATTTTATTCATTTAAGTTTCCCCTGTTTCACTATCCAACAGTTCTGACCTCTCTTCACTAAAAATTAATTATATCATAGTACAAAACTCAGATAATGTTTCCATTGATTTATATTGAAAATAGACTCATTAAGGATTCTAATCATATACATTTGAGACTCTAATTAATTTTATCCAAATTTTGGTGATTTTCCAAAGTCAAAACAGGGGAACTCGAATTCATTCTAACATTGTCTCACAAAATTCATTATATCTCATAATTTACAAATCCATTGCTTACATCGTTTCTTCTATGAAAAACTAGACTCAATAAGCTTTAATTTCATATTTTATTCATCTTCTAATTCGATTTATAAAATTTATGGTGATTTTTCAAAGTTAGTCTACTTCTGCTGTCCAATATTGTTTTAGTTCAAGATGTTCATTACCATTTTTCCTCTAAATTTCAAAGGTCATACAATTCAGTCCTTGCTCAATTAGCCCATCTATTAAGCTAATTTTTCTCAATTAACATTTTATTCCATCATTCTAAACTATTACACAATCTTTGAAAATCAGAATTTTAACACTAAACCTTAATTCACAACTTTTTCACAATTAGGTCCTAAAATCATTATCTATTGAAATTACTTGATAAAATCATCAAACAACAAAATAAAAGCTTCAAATTCATTTTATTTCATCATAAACAGCTAACACTTATCAATGATAGCTTTTAATTTTGTTCATAAAATCAAAAACTAATGAATTAAACACTTGGACCTAATTGTAAAAGTCACAAAAACATAAAAATCTCAAAGAAAAGGGTAAGAATTGAACTCACATATGTCAAAGTATGAAAACCAGCAGCTTTCAGACCTCCCATGGCGTTTTTGCTGAAGAAAATGATGATATCTCTAGATTTTTCAAATTTGTCTTGTTTTATATGTTTAATTTGCAAAATTTCCCATTTTGCCCTTGTTTCTCCTTGTCTTTTTTGCTTATTTTCTTGCCCAACCGTCCAGCCCATACAATTTGGGTCCAATTGCCTTTTAAATCCCTCCTTTTTAATCACTTAAACTATTTAATCACAATTTAATAAATTTTGCACTATTTTCAATTTAGTCCTTTTTAATTAATTGACTAACCAAACATTAAAATTTTCTAACAAAACTTTAATACTAACTTAATAACACTCCATAAATATTTATAAAAATATTTATGGCTCGGTTTATAAATCTAAGGTCTCGATACCTCGTTTTCAACCAAATTTACCTGATTAATTCTTTTAAAATAGCAAAATTCACTAATTAAAAATAATTCTTTTAAGTTCGCGCTTGGCCTATAATTATTATTTGTTAAAATTTCTAAACTTACTCGTCGGATTTAGTGATCTCGAATCACTGTTTCCGACACCACTGAAAAATTTGGCTGTTACATTAAGCTCAGAATGGTCCTCAAGAAGTTGGTACAGAGAAGCTCAAGCTGCGATATCTGGGGCATCTAGCCTTCCATTTTTACCCATTTTGTTGTTATCTTAGATTACCTTATTCTTTTCAGGTCACGTCCCAATAAATTTTTTTTCTTGGTTGCATTTGTTTGTTTATTTCGAGCTATATTATTAGTTAATTCCTTTCTTGTCCATGATTATGATCTTTTTCAAGCATTTTGCATTGAAATAACGATTTTTGGACTAATAACACTTTCATAAAGGAAGTTTCGCATATTACTTTGGGAACTTTCTAAATAATACAGGAGCCAAAAATAGGACTATTGTTTAAAACTCACCAAGCTTAAGGGTTGAAAATGTTTAAACCCAAATTGAGATTATCTCTTTGGATTTTCTGTCAAAGATATTAATTGGTGTTATAATCTCGGCAAAGAACGAGTAATAGGGTTATTTTCGAGAAAAAAAAGGTATTCTTTATTCATACGGATATCAAGCACATACGTCTGTTCGTTACACACAGGGAATGGTGTAATAGTTCAATTGTTTAAAGATGATGCAAATCCTATATCTCTGAGTTGCAGCAGGAAGGATAGAAAAAAAAAACCAAATGTTATTCCCCTGAAGTTGCAGTGGGAAGTACAAACTTCATGTCCTAGAAGACTACAGTGTAAGAGACTTTGAAATAACAGTAGGGCAAGCTTGCTGAGTAAAATATGATTGTTTCTTTAGGTTTTTTTGTCAAGAATACCAGTCGAACAAGATGGCAGCAAAATAAATCAGTGATAATGCTCTGGTGAACAACGAGCGATGATACCTTAAGCATTTTTTACTAAGAAAAAGAAAAAGAAAAAAGAAAGATCATTTAAAAAAAATCATTTTCATCTTTGCATTCATATATCATTCATAACACATCTAGTTAGGAACATTTGATTCATTTCGATCATAGCATCCTAATTATGTGACAACAGCTGTAACGCCCCCACGCCCGAAACCATCACCGGAGTCAAGCTTGAGGTGTTACTAAACTTATCTTACCTTTTAAACAACTCTAAATCACTTATTTTAATTTTTGGAATAAACTATTTTTCTGCGTCATGGTTACTTAAAAATTCATTTCTCGAGTTTCAAAACTCAGAATTAAGATCCGTAAATTTTTCATGAAACTAGACTCATATATATATCTACTAATTTTTTTCTAGAATTTTTGACTTAGCCAATTAGTACATTTTATTAGTTAAAGTTTCCCCTGTTTCAAAACTCGACTACACTGACCTCTTCTTACTACGAACCATTTTTCTTCCTGTAAAAAATTCATATGACTAAGTAGTTTGTTTCTCTCAAAACTAGATTCAACAAGCATTCTAACCATATAAATTATACCTTCTAATTAGTTTTGTACAATTTATGGTGAATTTCCAAAGTTGAAATAGGGGATCCAAAAATCGCTCTAACCCTGTTTCACTAAAACTCAGATATATCATAAAATATAATACTTTTACCTGTTTTGCTTATTCCATAAGAAAATATACATAATAAGCTTTAATTTCATATATTATTCATCTTCAAACTATGTTTCTACAATTTTAATGATTTTTCAAAGTTACATCATTTCATTACTTGAATCAGTTTTTAGGTTACTTTCACATTTTTCATAATTTTCATGTGATAATCATGTGATAAATTTCTTTACTTCTCAATTTCTATCTTCTTCTTTATTCCCTTACCTTTTTCTTACCCGACCTTTCCTTTTCATAAGTATAATCTACTTTTCCTTTGCTGTTAATTCACTGTAATTTAACTCGTATCCCGACCCGTTGAACCACTCTAATACTAAGGATACTAGGGTCGTTCTGCTCTATCAATATCCTGCCAATGCCATGTCTTTGACATGGACTTACATGAATTATTCCTGTCTCCAATGCCATATATAATATGGACTTACATGGCTCAATCCTGTCTCCAAAGCCATATTTCTAATATGGACTTACATGGCTCATTTCTATTCATCTCCGTCAACCCTAATATCCTAACATTCCTAGGGTTCAACCGGGGCTTTCTAACACTTTTCCTCTGTCACTTCACCTTAAATTCGACTTTAAATATTTTCATAACATAATATATAAATGCTGGAAATTGACAATAATAATGTAAAATAAAAGAATATTGCATTTATTTACTGTAAACTTACCTTGATACAAAATGTGACTAAACCTTACAATTTAGTCCTTTACTTTTTCTTTTCCTCGTTCTTCTTTGGATTCTTGATCTATAATATAAAATATTTCTACTCATTAGCATTTATTTGATTTCTATTTCACTTCACAATTTATGCTGTTCAAAATTCGAAATTGCACTTTTACCCCAAAATTTACAGTTTTTACAATTTAGTCCCGCTCAATTCACCCATCAATTGAACTAATTTTTTCTAAATTAACACTTTTATTTTATCATTATAAACTATTTCACAGCCTTTGATATTCTGAATTTCAACACCAACATCTAATTCACAATTTTGCTCACAATTAGGTCCTAAATACAATTTTCTATCAAAATGACTTAATAAAACAACCTTAATATGAAATTAGAACTTCAATTTCATAATAATTCATCATAAACTACCCTTACTCAGCCAGGGTAACTTCCAATTTCACCCACCAAATCAAAAACTAATGAATTAGATGATTGGACCTAATTGTAAAAGTCACAAAAACATAAAATTACTAAGAAATAGTAAAAATTGAACTTACATGGTGCAAAAATATGAAAAACCAGCTTAGGAGACCTGCTACGGCGTTTCGGCTGAGAAAGATGAAGAAATGTCTAGATTTTCAATTACATCATTTTTTAACTATTAACTTTTATGCTAATTCCAATTTTGTCCCTTGTTCACATTGTTTTCTTGCTTATTTCATACCCAAACCGTCCAGCCATTAACCTTTGGGTCTAATTGCTCTTTAAATCCATCTTTTTAAATACTTAAGCTATTTACTCACAATTTAACAAATTTTGAGCTATTTTCATTTAGTCCTTTTAATTAATTAGCTATCCAAACATCAAAATTTTCTAACTAAACTTTAATACTAACTCAATGACACTTCATAAATATTTATAAAAATATTTATAGCTCGATTTTCAAATTCGAGGTCTCGATACCTCGTTTTTGACCCGTCTGACCTAATAAATTATTTTAATTCACTAATTTCACCATTTCACAAATTCTTCTAAATTCTTACTTGACTCATAAATATTAAGTTACTATCTTGTTCAATATTATTTGTCCGATTTAGTGATCTCAAATCACCATTTTGACACCACCGAAAATTAGGTCGTTACATTCTACCTCGGATTTGTGGTTTCGCAACCATTGTCCGCTTAGGCCCTATTTCGGGATGTTACATTTCTCCCCCTTTAGGGATTTTCGTCCCAAAATCTTACCGTGAAGAGATTTTGGTACTATTTTGTATAGCCTCTTGGGTTCCCATGTAGCCTCGTCTACCCCATGTCTATTCCATAGTATTTTCACAAGTGCAATACTTTTGTTCCTTGATTGCTTTATCTCTCGAGCTAGAATCTTTACCGGTTCTTCACCGTAAGTCATGTCTGCTTGAATCTCAACCTTTGTCTAAGAAATCACATGTGACGGATCCGAATGATAACGACGTAGCATAGACACATGAAATACATTTTGAATCTTCTAACTCAATCGGAAAGCTAACCAATATGCTAATGGTCCGACTCTCTCAATCACTTCAAACGGTCAAATAAAACATGGACTTAGTTTGCCTTTCTTGCCAAATCGAGAACTTTCTTCCACGGGATACTTTCAAAAAAACTTTGTCACCAACTTGATATTCGATCTCTTTTCTTTTAAATCAGATATGACTTCGCCATGTCAAGTCGCTTTTAAACAATTTCGATAACTTTCACTTTTCTTCATTTCTTTAACTAGATCAACCTCAGAAATCGACTTTCTTTAAGCTCATCCAATATAAAGGTGTGCGACATTTACGTCCATACAAAGCTTCATAAGGTGCCATCTTCAAACTCGATCGATAACTATTATTGTAGGCAAACTCTACTAATGGTAAATATTTTTCCCAAGCGCCTTGAAATTCCAAAGACACAACATCTAAGCATATCTTCAAGTACTGAATAACTCTCTCGATCGACCGTCGGTTTGAGGGTGGAAAGTCAGTACTAAAACTCAACTTTGTGCCCAAAGCCTTCGTAATTTCTTCCAAAACCGTGAAGTAAATCTTGGATCTCTGTCTAAAATGATCGATAATGGTACCTGTGTAGTTTGACTATCTCGACATATACAACTCGCCAACTTGTCAAGTGAATAATCCATACTGAACGGGATAAAATGAGCCGACTTCGTTAACTTATCAATCACAACCTATATCTGCATCTTTCTTTCTGTAAACGGCAATCCTGTCACAAAATCCATAGTAACTCGATCCCATTTCCACTCGAGGGACTAGCACAGTCGCAATAAACTGAAGGTACCGATGTTCGCCTTTACTACCGACAGATCAAACATCTAAAACAAACTCAAATGTCCCTTTTCATTCCTACCCACCAAGACATTTTTTTTTAAATCATTATACATCTTTATACTACCGGATGAATAGACAAAGAACTACTATGTGCTTCCTTTAAAATCTTTCGAATAAGCTCATCATTCTTCTAGATGCATACCTCGTCTCGGAACATCAAACAACCGCCGAATCGATCCGAAAATCGACTCTACATCCGACTCAGACCGATCTCTTTTGGTTAACAACTCATTGTCATTTTTTTTTGAGCTTCACAAATTTCTTCAAGAAACATCGGTTTAGCTCTCAACTCGCTAAGATAAAACCATCATCCGATAAGGCTAGACTAGTGTTCAAAGCTCTTAATGCAAATAAAGATTTCCTACTCAAAGCATCAAGAACAACGTTTGCCTTACAGGTGATAATCCATCACTAGCTCATAATCTTTAATCAACTCTAACCATCTTCTTTGCCTCAAATTCAAATCTTTTGAGTCATCAAATATTTCAAACTTTTGTGATCGGTGAATATGTGGCACTTCTCACCATACAAATGATGTCTCCAAATCTTCAACAAAAAACAATGGCAGCTAGCTCTAAATCATGTGTCGGATAGTTCTTCTCATGTGGCTTTAGTTGTCTAGAGGCATAAGCAATTACCTTCCTTCCCGCATAAGTACACAACCAAGTCCATTCATGGACGATCATCATAAATCACAAACTCCTTACCGGTTCTAGTTGCACTAAAACAGAGCTTTAGTCAACAATGCTTTTAACTTGTCAAAACTCGTTAACACTTCTCATCCATTCAAACTTGACATCCTTTCGTAGCAATCTTGTCACGGGTAGCTATCATGGAAAATCCTCTACAAATCGCCTATAATATCCGGCAAGACCAAGAAAACTTCTAACTTTTGATACATTTCTAGGAGGCTTCCAATCAACAATGGCTGAAATCTTGCTCGGATCAACCTTAATACCTTCACCAAGCAATATGTCCAAGAAAACCAACTTCGTAACGAACTCACTTTTGCTGAACTTGACATACAACCGATTATCTTTCGAATCAGAAAGCGTTCTCAAATGCTCTGCATGCTCAGTCTCATCATGAGAATAAATCAAGATATCATCAATAAACAAAACTACAAACTTATCCAAGTACGGTCTGAAAATTCAGTTCATTAAGTCCATGAAAATGGCAGGAGCATTAGTCAAGTCAAATGGCATCACAAGGAACTCATAATGACCATACCTAGTCCGGAAAGCAGTCTTCAAGACATCTGACTCTTTAACTCACAACCGATAATATCCGGATCTCAAATCTATCTTGAAAACACAAGTAGCTCCTTCAATTGATCAAACAGATCATCAATTCTAGGCAATGGATACTTGTTCTTTACTGTTACCTTGTTAAGTTGCCGATAATTTAAGCACAATCTCATCGATTCGTCATATTACCTTGTTTCAATTTCAGAATTCCTTTCTCTTCCGGTCAAGAAACCTCGATCGATGTACTTTTACTGAAATTCCTCCCGAAAGAAATCCCAAGTGACCCTCTCCTTTGGTACAACCGATACAAGTGTCTTCCACCAGTAGTAGGTCGAGTCTCTAAGAAGTGATACTACACATTCCATACAATCCTCGGTGTACAAGATAACTCATCAAAGACTCGATAGTATTTTCTAACCAAAATTTCGCTTTTTCGCATCATCATCTTTTGTTGCTCGAACTCTTTCGCCCTTGTTTCTGATTCTATCAATCGGTGGCTTTTCTCTTATCACTGCACTGTGATTGGGGAGCTTGAGCTACATGGGTAGCCCGAGAATCATGAGGGTGGAGGTCTAACTCCGGATTCGCATGCGAACGAACTCGGCAAACAAATCATTCAAAGCTTGGAAGAGAGTTTCTCGAGTCACTCCTCCCTGATTAACTGTTACTAGCCTATTCTCAGATGGCGCTACCCCTTCTACGGGAGCAGGCGCATTACTTTCTACATCATCATCACCAGCTCACTCGGGATCCATTACAATAAAACAAAATATTTAAAAATCGCCGTGAGTCGTCACACTATCAAAATAAAAGTATGGCATGTATAGCTAGACTTTTCTCACACTAACTATTCCGAGAACCGACTAAACCTGCTCGATACCAATAAATGTAACGCCCCACGCCCGAAACCATCACCGAGTCAAGCTTGAGGTGTTACTAAACTTATCTTACCTTTTAAACAACTCTAAATCACTTATTTTAATTTTTGGAATAAACTGTTTTTCTCGTCATGGTTACTTAAAATTCATTTCTCGAGTTTCAAAACTCAAAATTAAGATCCGTAAATTTTCATGAAACTAGACTCATATATATATCTACTAATTTTTTCTAAAATTTTGACTTAGCCAATTAGTACAGTTTATTAGTTAAAGTTTCCTGTTTCAAAACTCGATCTGCACTAACCTCTTCTTACTACGAACCATTTTTCTTCCTGTACAAAATTCATATGACTAAGTCGTTTGTTTCTCTCAAAACTAGATTCAACAATCATTCTAACCATATAAATTATACCTTCTAATTAGTTTTGTACAATTTATGGTGAATTTCCAAAGTTGAAACAGGGATCCAGAAATCGCTCGACCTGTTTCACTAAAACTCAGATATATCATAAAATATAATACTTTTACCTGTTTTGCTTATTCCATAAGAAAATATACATAATAAGCTTTAATTTCATATATTATTCATCTTCAAACTATGTTTCTACAATTTTAGTGATTTTTCAAAGTTACATCATTTCATTACTTGAATCTGTTTTTAGGTTACTTTCACATTTTTCATAATTTTCATGTGATAATCATCATTCAATCATACATATTAATAAACATGTATTATCAGCTATTTTCTTAGCTAATCACTAGCAAGTATTTACACATCATTCATTATTCATATTATACCAAAAGTAGCTAAGTTTCTATACATGCCATACCTAAAACAAAACGCCTAGTTATACCGAGTTATTTCTTTGATAGTGTGATCGGCCTCCGACATTTCCTTCGATCCCGAGTGACTAGATAAGTACTATAAGAAGAAGAAAATAAAGAGATTAAGCACTAGGCTTAGTAAGCTTACAAGCAAATAAATCACAACATTCAACATAATGGATAATTATGCATAATATCATCTAACATCATAAATTTCTTTACTTCTCAATTTCTATCTTCTTCTTTATTCCCTTACCTTCTTTCTTACCGACCTTTCCTTTTCATAAGTATAATCTACTTTTCCTTTACTGTTAATTCACTGTAATTTAACTCAGTATCCTGACCCGTTGAACCACTCGGAATACTAAGGATACTAGGTCGCTCTGCTCATCAATATCTCGCCAATGCCATGTCTTTGACATGGACTTACATGAATTATTCCTGTCTCCAATGCCATATATAATATGGACTTACATGGCTCAATCCTGTCTCCAAAGCCATATTTCTAATATGGACTTACATGGCTCATTTCGTTTCATCTGTCAACCCTAATATCCTAACATTCCTAGGGTTCAACCGGCTTTCTAACACTTTTCCTCCATCACTTCACCTTAAATTCGACTTTAAATATTTTCATAACATAATATATAAATGCTGGAAATTGACAATAATAATGTAAAATAAAAGAATATTGCATTTATTTACTGTAAACTTACCTTGATACAAAATGTGACTAAACCTTACAATTTAGTCCTTTACTTTTCTTTTCCTCGTTCTTCTTTGGATTCTTGATCTATAATATAAAATATTTCTACTCATTAGCATTTATTTGATTTCTATTTCACTTCACAATTTATGCTGTTCAAAATTCGAAATTGCACTTTTACCCCAAAATTTACAGCTTTTACAATTTAGTCCCCGCTCAATTCACCCATCAATTGAACTAATTTTTTCTAAATTAACACTTTTATTTTATCATTATAAACTATTTCACAGCCTTTGATATTCTGAATTTCAACACCAACATCTAATTCACAATTTTGCTCACAATTAGGTCCTAAATACCATTTTCTATCAAAATGACTTAATAAAACAACCTTAATATGAAATTAGAACTTCAATTTCATAATAATTCATCATAAACTACCCTTACTCAGCCAGGGTAACTTCCAATTTCACCCACCAAATCAAAAACTAATGAATTAGATGATTGGACCTAATTGTAAAAGTCACAAAACATAAAATTACTAAGAAATAGTAAAAATTGAACTTACATGGTGCAAAAATATGAAAAACCAGCATAGGAGACCTGCTACGGCATTTCGGCTGAGAAAGATGAAGAAATGTCTAGATTTTCAATTACATCATTTTTTAACTATTAACTTTTATGCTAATTCCAATTTTGTCCCTTGTTCACATTGTTTTCTTGCTTATTTCATACCCAAACCGTCCAGCCATTAACCTTTGGGTCTAATTGCTCTTTAAATCCATCTTTTTAAATACTTAAGCTATTTACTCACAATTTAACAAATTTTGAGCTATTTTCAGTTTAGTCCTTTTTAATTAATTAGCTATCCAAACATCAAAATTTTCTAACGAAACTTTAATACTAACTCAATGACACTTCATAAATATTTATAAAAATATTTATAGCTCGATTTTCAAATTCGAGGTCTCGATACCTCGTTTTTGACCCGTCTGACCTAATAAATTATTTTAATTCTCTAATTTCACCATTTCACAAATTCTTCAAATTCTTACTTGACTCATAAATATTAAGTTACTATCTTGTTCAATCTTATTTGTCCGATTTAGTGATCTCAAATCACCATTTTTGACACCACTGAAAATTAGGCCGTTACATTCTACCTCGGATTTGTGGCTTCGCAACCACTGTTCCGTTTAGGCCCTATTTCGGGATGTTACAATAGCATTACATCTAGTTAGGAGCACTTGGTTCATTTTAATTATAGCATCCTAATTATTTGACATAAACATCACATCTAGTTAGGAGCATTTGATTCATTTTGATCATAACATTGTAATTATTTGGCATAAGCATGATACATGAAACCGAGTATACAGGACAGCTCCAAGAGGACAGTGTAGTAACATCGGTAAAGTCAGATTTTATATCCCTGAAGTTGCAATGGAATAGATCAAAGATTACAAACCTTATTTCTCTGAAGTTGCAGTAGAGCAGGTTGAAGTGACGGGTCTTATCTCCCTGAAGTTGTAGTGGAGCAGATCGAAGATGGTGAATCTTATCTCTATGTATCGGCAATGGAGCAGATTTTACCACTGACCTTATCTCTCTGTGGTAGCAAGAGAGCTGGTTGGCGATTGTAGTCTTATCTTCCTGAGGTAGCAAGGAAGTAGACTGAAGATTGAAGAACTATTTCCCTAAGCAGTGGTGGAGCATATCGAGGATGGCGAATCTTATCTCCATGTATCAGCAATGGAGCAGATTTTAGCCATCAGCCTTATCTCTCTGAGGTAGCAAGAGAGTAGGTTGAAGATTGAAGTCTTATCTTCCTGAGGTAGCTAGGAAGCAGACTGAAGATTGAAGATTGGAAAAGGTAAATCTTATCTCCATGTATCGGCAATGGAGCAGATTTAAGCCCCAAGCCTTATCTCTCTGAGGTAGCAAGAGAGCAGGTTGAAGAATGAGTCTTATCTTTCTGGGGTAGCAAGAAAGCAGGCTAAGGATTGAAGATCTTATCTCCCTAAGATATAGTGGAACATATCGAGGATGGTGAATCTTATCTCCATGTATCGGCAATGGAGCAGATTTTAGCCACCAGCCTTATCTCTCTGAGGTAGCAAGAGAGCAGGTTGAAGATTGAAGTCTTAACTTCCTGAGGTAGCAAGGAAGCAGACTGAAGATTGAAGGTTGAAAGAGGCGAATCTTATCTTTATGTACCGGCAATGGAGCAGATTTAAACTCAATGCCTTATCTCTCTGAGGTAGCAAGAAAGCAGGTTGAAGATTGAAGTCTTATCTTCCTGAGGCAGCAAGGAAGCAGACTGAAGATTGAAGATTGGAAAAGGCAAATCTTATCTCCATGTATCCGCAATGGAGCAGATTTAAGCCCCAAGCCTTATCTCTCTGAAGTAGCAAGAGAGTAGGTTGAAGATTGAGCCTTATCTTTCCGAGGAAAGCGGACTGAAGATTGAAGATCTTATCTCCCTAAGCAATAGTGGAATCGGTTTTAGGCACCAGCTTTATCTCTCTGAGGTAGCAAGAGAGCAGGTTGGTGATTTTAGTCTTATCTTCCTGAGGTAGCAAGGAAGCAGACTGAAGATTGAAGATCTATTTCCCTAAAGCAGTTGCGGAGCAGATTGAGGATGACGAATCTTATCTCTATGTATTGGCAATGGAGCAGATTTAAGTCACCAGTCCTATTTCCCTAAAGTTACAGTCAAGATTCAGCAAAATCGGGCAAAATTGGCCCTATTTAAGGTCTTTGCTCTATTCTCGTTACACGATAATGAGCAAAGAGGGGCAGCTGTAATAGGCCCATTTCGCCCGGGCCCATAACAAAAACCAAAAAATAAAATAAATAAATAAATAAAACTAAATATTTAATAATCCAAGTCCCTTTTGTTACAACAGAGCCCAAACTAAAATAAACCCAGCATCTGACCCAAACATTAAACTCAAATTAACCCAATTAACCCAAATAGCCCAGCACCCAATGGCCCAAAACTAAACCAAATTTTAGGCAGAAACCCTAAGGTTCCCTTGTGCGAACAAGTTTCAAGCGACTTCCAAAGATCGCTATCGCCCCGGCCATCCTACGTGCGCCATCACCGATTGGCTCCATACCGCAACAAATGAAAATCACAACAAAGAAATGATGATAATATAATGAATAACAAGAAACAAATGAAGGGGAAAAGAGGAAATTTGTAAATTTTATATTTGATTTTGGCTATATAAAGCCAATTGTATACTGTAAAGAGGGGGATCTGCTTTTTTTCAGAGAAATATTTTACGCATACCAAATACAATCAAACATTAGAAGGTGATTTTTGATCTATTTTCGGCATTTCGATTTTTTTTTTTTTACATTTTACTTGAACCAAAATTGTTTCAAGTGAAACAAAACATTTTAGTAGGTAACCCAATCACACCTAAGCAAAGAGATTGGTGGCGACTCCACATTTTGGTTTTCAAACGTCGATTCCCGTTTTTTTCCTTTCAAATAAAAAAATGGTTTCGACAATAATTTTATATTGGTATCAAGGTCACATTTTATCTTTTAAGATAACTTTTATTAAAAATCACATTTTTATATTTAATATATTTTTAATTTCAAAATATATAGTGACAAAAATTAGAAGATAATTGAAGCAACTAAGCAAGTAAAGAAGTTAACTCGTATATAAAAGAATAATAAATAAATTATGAGAAGATGAAAATTCACAACAAATTTGATTACAGTGGGTGATAGTTGTTATAATGATTCAAAATTATTATTTTTAATTTAACTCGAATAGATATATTCGATTTGAATTCTATGTTACTCAACTCGATTCGAGAAAATTTCAAATCAAGTTATGATGAAAAAATAGGATTCGTCAACTCAATTAACTCGAAATTTTTTCATTCGATTCGATTGAACGCACACCCCTATTTGAAAGTTTATGTTAAAAGGTCCATTATTTTCTAGTATATATGCTATTATACTGACTCAATGAGGTTATAATTGGAAGTTCATTATTTAGCATGCAAAAATAAAATAGGTTAAACTGCCTAGTTAGTCGTTAAACTTTTCATGTATTTCTATTTTGGTTATTGAAGTTAGGGGTGAGCATTCGATCGAGTCGAGTCAAAAAATTTTGAGTTTGTCAAGTTGACAAATTCTATTTTAGCAACCGAACTCAGTTTGAATTTTTTTGAATCGAATCGAATTGATTCAAATAATTTCGAGTTCGAGTTGAGTTAGCGAATCCTATTATTTTTACTCAATGTTGCATTTACATTAACCAATAAATTAACGAATCCTATTATTTATACTTATTGAAGGAAAGTGTATGGCATTATATGTTAATACTCTTCCCACCGGACAAAAATTGTATTCTTCTTTGCTTTCATCATCATCATCATCTTGCCCCTAAACTGTTTCTTCCACCTCACCAGCAATATTGAGTTTTGTTGGATCATCTTCCAACGTCTTTGTTTTGATAACTAATTTCTTTTGGTATGATTTAAAACCTTAAAATTATTTGAACAAAAAGCTTCTTTTATCGGTAGAACAGAAAAAAACCCTAAAACGTGCTTAGACTAACTTGAATATATGATATTTTAAAATTATAGAGAAATATTATTTCATTTATATCGAATTTGATCATAGTGGGTGAATTTCTATTTAGTATGAATTTAAAAATAAAATAAGAAAAAATAAACATATATATTTATCATTTAATTTATAATCATTCAGGTAAAAATTTTAAAAATTATTTATGCGAAATATTCAATATGAGTTCGGTGTGAATTTTAATATTAGAAAATAGAACCCAATAGTCAACTCAAAATTAGAATGTTCTAGAGAAGCTAAACTATGCTAAGGTCGGGGCCATCAGATCGGATTGCAAGCAACGTGGAGCCCATGAAAACCGCAAAATTGATTGACCCAACCAACGACACTCCTATTTATAGCGAGAGGCCATGCCTATCGTCCCTTTACCTAGAAAGTAAACCCTAAAACTGAAAACAAAGCATGACGGTGAACCATGAGCAGCAGTTCTTGTAATTGCTCGAGTTACTTTGATGCGCGAGAGCGAGATGGAGAGATCAAGGGCTTGTTTTTCCTCGATAAGACACAGCGGGATACCGAAGGTCAACGCAGGACTGATTTGCGCTTTTTGGATCTGGAAAGAGGTGAAATCTCTAACGTTTTGTGTACGATGCCACCTGATGTTCCTCTTGGTCCCACTGTGGTTACCTGTGGCAACCACGCTTACGCCATTGGGGGAAAGATCCTTCGGGGTAGTATCTTTCGTTCATTAAACCATGTTTTCCGCTTTGATTTTAAGCACGCTGAACGTGCGTGGAGAAAAGTTACTTCTATGCTGTACCGTCGGAGTCTTCCCGAGGCTCCTGCTCCACAAGGAAAGATTTACGTCTTCCGTGGATCTCGTGATTGTTTTGGCGAGGTTTACGATATAAGTGGGGATAGTTGGGTTCCATTGTGCGTCCCTTCTATTGCGGAATATTCAGGAATAAGTGGCCCTGTTCTCCTAGATTCTTCCAGATCTCGGATTTTGGTGCACTTCTCTCGCGATAGATAGAGATCTCTTACGCCTATAACTATAATGATAAATCATGGGTTTGCCTCGATCCAAAATTTCCTGACTGGTGGTGGGAATCGCGGGCAATGTGCTTTATGTTTTCCATGAGATTTCTTACGAGATCTGTTCTTGGAAGGCGTATGATGTGCAGGATAAGAAATGGTTGCCGGTCAAGTGGTTAACAGAATTTTCATTACATCAACCAGTGAGTGCCCCTATGGGCCCCCCTCTGATTCATTTGGGCAATGACAAGTGGTGTATGGTTTGGCACAGCTGTACGCTTAAATGTTTTGAGTACCTTATATTCAGAATGTGCCGCAACGGGCATGGAGGGATATATGCAGCTGCAGTGGGCGGCGATAGAACCTCTGCTTCATTTCGATCCGTTAATCATACAATATTGATGCCCTAAATGAAGGTTAGAGCCCCCTTCATATCGTAATTATTTATACCCTTGAAAAGTGACTGATTATGCATTTGCCAATGCTGCTTGTAATTATATTTGGTTTGCTCTAAATGAAGATTCCCCCTCCTCTTGTAGGCCTCAGCCAGAACGCATGGTGTATAGAATTGAGTCAAGACTCATGTTGATGGTGAAGGAAAAACTTTGAAGACTACAAACTTTGAATGTCAATTATCTTGGTTGAAACTTTGAACTAATTGGGTACTTTCTTTTGGATACCCAGACTAACACATTGACGAAGCATAAAAAAAAAAAAAAAAACAGGTTAAAGACTACAAAAGTAACATCTGACTATATACTATTCTCATTTTGCAGTCCTTTCACTATTATTCACTTCTTTTAAGGTCACTTCTATATATAATCAAATAACTAGTAATATCACCGGTTTGATTTTTATATAATCAATTTCTTTTAATATTTTATTTTTATTTTAAAATTAAATAAAAACTTCATTTATATATTTATGTCTCGTTTTGTTCGTCATTTTGAATAAAACAACTAATTGAATAAATTTTAGTTATGTGCACTCAAATTTTTTTTTTTAAATTGATGGTTGCTAAATGATGATTGGGTGGTGTCATTAATGGAATGACGGCATTATTATAGAAAACATGTCATTTTCGTACAATATTTTACTCTTAAATTATTTTTGTATTGAATAATTCTTTTGCGTTAATTTTAAATCTGTTTTCTTCAGGATTAGTTGGTTCTTATATGGTGGGCCTTATTAAGAGCATAAGAAAGACACCTGTATTGATTAAGGGTGGGGTGGGCATTCGATCAAGTCGAATCGATTTAAAAGAATTCAGGTTAATTGAGTTGATAATCTTATTTTAGTAATTGAACTTAATTTAAATTTTTTTAATTGAATTTAGTAAAAAAAATTTGAGTCAAGTTAACCAATCTTATCATTTATACTCAATGGGTAAACATTTATCAGATATAGTTTTATCTTTAAACTGAATGGTTTTGACTTTTAACTTTAGAGAATGTAAACATTTATTAAAACAGCGTAGTTTTGTATTTTCTTATTCAGATTTTTAGATAACTTGAATTGTGTAATTTATATTTGAGTTAGATCGAAAAATATGATTTTTTTATTTGAGTAGATCCAGATAACTCGAACTATTTAATTCAAAATTTGAATTTTTTTATTATATTTTTCGGATACCAAATAACTTGATTAGCTCTAATTGTGTAATTTACATTGACAATGTCAAAACTATTTATACAAGCACTAGCACCGAATGCTAGTAAGAATCTTTAGGGCCAAATTTATTTATTTTTAGAATTAAGACTAAATTGATAGAATGTACAAATATTGAATTGAAAATAATGTTATTAGGTCAATAAAAAAAGGTCACATCAAAATTCCGTTATCAATTTAATGGCATGGTGACTAAAAAAATTAATTTTGAAAACTTTAATAGCTAAATCAATTTTTTTTTTTTTATATTTAGGTGACTAAAAAATACTCTCATAGTTTAGTGACTATTCATGTAGTTTATACTAGTCACGTAATCTATCCATTTCAGATTTAATGGCTTAGTGACTAAAAAATAAATTTGAATAGTTTAATGATCAAATTGAGAAGTTTCAAAATTTGATGATTAAAATAGAGAAACATATGAAAAATTCAACAACTAATTAGGTAGTTTACCCAACAAAGTAATATTTAAAGTAAAGAAATGACAATCACAATAAGAATGATGAGAATCAAAATAATTTTGATAAGTAAATCATTTTAAGCCATAAATTTATGGGGCACCAAATGGTTCCTTGTTTGCTTGGGTTCATGCCATTTGTAATGACACCATGTGGCACTGCCTTGCTACATGCTTATCTGCCTCTATCCTTCTGGTTCCCTTTTTGAGGTGAGGAATTTTGTCTGCATGCAGAAGGTTGTTAGGGCCACTTTGAGGCTTTGAGCAGTGGACGCCTAAAAATAGCAGTGTACGCTGATGCTTGGTTCTCCTTCCCAGGAGTGGCTAGAAGCATGATCGACCCTTTCACCTCATTGCTTTGATTAGTAAACCCTAGATGGGAGTTAGCCTTCTTTACTTGCTGCTTGTCCAATTCCATTTGTTGAAAGGCTTTCACGACACTGCCAATGTAACACACTTTCACAATTGGAGTATCCTACCAACATTAGTCGAAGAAACTATACCACTGCTATGCAGACATGGAGGAGTTGATGACTTCCAGTCATGTATTTGCAGTCACAAATTGAGATAAACATTAAGTGCCAATGTGTCTCTATGCATATGGATGAGGGGAAACAACTTGCACTTGAGGGTATCAGAGGCTCTCGTGTTCCTCATATAGCTCTTACATTAATGCAGATCCTCCATTCCCGATATGTTTCCTTTGGCAACTTGAAGTTGCATCCTTCTGGCCATATGGATGAGGGAAGCTACGTCCATTCCTTCTGGCCACACTCCTCGTCTATCCTTTCTGCTCCGGGGGGGTAACCCTTGAAGCTGCATCCTCATGTCCTGGTGCCAGATTTTTTCACCATGTGAGATCATCTAATTCTTTATAAAATTACTTATTTCAAAATTAAATTTTTGACTTTTATGAATAAGTTAGTTATGTAATTTATTAATTCACATAATTACTTGGAAGTAGCCAGGAAACTGGGAACCAGATAGCAATGGCGTGGCGGCTCATCAAGTCTTCCAATTCCAACCAAAAGTCTCCACTTCCCTACGCCACAGAAAATTTATAGGATAAATTCTGCTATTAGTCCCTATTAGTCCCTATATTATGCTTAAATTATAGATTTAGTCCCTATATTTCAATTTGGCCATTTTCAGTACTTATACTTTTAGAATTTTTAAAATTTTGGCTTTGTCCAAATGGTAGCTACTAAAGTCATTTATTTTATTTTCAAAATTTGATGCAACAACCGTATTATTGCATGTGTAACTTGATTTCAACTTATTATTTCTATATATTATTCACAAAAAAATAAGTTAATAGATTTAACTTTTGTCGTTTTGCATTAAGATTGAACTTTCGGAATTAAAAAATATAGCAGCTAAGAATAATACAATTGAAGAACATAAACTAAAACTACAACTTTACACATAATACAAGATTAATAGTAGAATTTAACCAAATAGATTTAACTGTTACTATTTGGTCAAGACTAAAGTTTCAATATTTGAAAAGACAAGGACTAAAATCGACAAATTTTAAAAGCACATGCAAGCTTTTTCAGAATCGGTTTGGTGGTTGAACTGATCAAGCTACTAATTCGCAGTCTGGGTGGTTCAATTAAATAAATCATTAACAAATTTATAAAAATATTAAAAATCAATTCAACAACTTTATATCAGCTCATGGCTCAACCGGTCTAAAGTCTTTCTCCAGACTAATACCTTGATAGAGTCTTGATCCGATCTGGTTCATATAACCATGAATATAAGGACTAAAATTGATCAAATTAAATTAAAGGTAGTAAATCCATATCATACTCAAAATACAGCGTCTAACATCAAAATTTTACCAAAATTAAACGTTTCCCCGACAAGTGTCAATTCCTTCTCTCTTGATAGCACCAAATATGAACAATCATCATTGAAAACCATCATCTCCACTTGTTTCAATATTTTTTCACTATTGGCCGACGTAGTTGTATCTCCTCTTCTACAAGTAGTCTTTGAAAAATTGGCCAACCCTTTAATAAACGAGATTGCCAACAGTCTTGGCCTCAAAAAAGAGGTAAAGAAGCTTCAAAGAATCTTATTTATAATTCAAGCAGTACTTGCAGATGCTGAAGAACAACAATTAACCAATAAAGCTCTCACAATTTGGTTAACTGAACTTAAAGAAGTTGCTTATGATATGGAAGATTTGCTTGATGAATTCTCTCTTCAATCTATTCAATATAGGGACCATAGTACCATTGCTCAACAGGTACGTTCTTTTATACCTTCTTTGGTAAAAGCAGCTGATTGTATAGATTTATTACCCAGATTAAAACAAATCAAGGAGACATTACAGGTTTTAGCTGAAGAAATGTCTAGTTTCAATTTGAGTAATAAGGGTATTAGAAAAAGAGGGGTAAGGCAAACTGGGTCTTTTATAGTTGAATCAGAGGTTTTTGGGAGAGAAAAGGATAAAGTTAGGGTAATAGAAGAATTATTATCAAGCAATAATGGGTCTTTAATGGGGGATGTATCAGTTGTTTCCATTGTTGGTTTGGGTGGTATTGGGAAGACAACACTTGCTCAATTAGTGTATAATAATCCCATAGTGGTATCGTATTTTGATTTGAAGATTTGTGTGAAAAAATAAATAGAATAAAATAAATAAAAATAAAGAACACATAAATTTTACGTGGAAACACTTTCGGGAAAAAAACCACGGGCAGAGGAGAAGAAAATTCACTATGTCGAAAAATTTTTACTCAAATACAAGAGGAATAGACTATGTCTATTTATAGGCTTGCAAAGCCATATTCTAGTAGGATTGAAACACCTTATCCTAATCAATATAAAATAGATGGAGTTTAATAAGGTTTAAAACCTTATTCTAAAATAAAATAAAAGAAGTCTAGTTCTATATGAATTTTACTTTTATTTTATTTTCCATCGATTTTATTTAAATAAGAATTTGGGTCACTTAATTCTAACAATCTCCACCTTGACACAAATTCTCAATGAACAAGTTCTTCATCGCGAACTTTCAATAAACAAGTTCTTCACCTCTTCCAAAAACCCCTTAAGGGTTTAACTTCAACAATGAACACCAACCAAGTCTAAGCAATGCTCAAACTTGGTTATAGGAAGTGACTTAGTCATCATATCTGCAGGATGTTCATGAGTGCTAATTTTGCTCACAACAATATCACCACGAGCAATAATATCACGAACAAAATGATACCGAATATCAATGTGTTTTGTTCTCTCATGAAACATTTGATCTTTTGTAAGAAAGATGGCACTGACCGTCACAAAATATCGTGGCTGATTTGAAGGTCTTCATTGAGTTCACTAAATAGTCCTTCAACCAAATAGCTTCTTTACAAGCCTCAGAATCACCATGTACTCAGCCATTGGTAGACAAAGCGATCGTAGTTTGCAAAGTGGCTTTCCAACTAATTGCACAACCTCCGATTGTAAAGACGTAACTCGTGAGAGATCTTCTTCTATCAAGGTCTCCAGCAAAATCAGCATCAACATACCCTATAACTCCATCTTTAGTTCTTCCAAACTGTAAGCAAACATTAGTAGTGCCTCGTAAGTATCTTAAAATCCATCGAATCGCTTTCCAGTGTTCTTTACCGAGATTCGCCATGTATCGCTAATCTGACCGATCAGATATGATAAATCGGACGTGAACAAACCATAGCATACATGAGAGATCCCTCTGCACTAGAGTATGGAACATGTGACATGTACTCAATCTCATTATCGATTGAGGAGATAAGGCCGATGAAAGTCTGAAATGGTCGCTAAAGGAGTACTAACAAAGCTTAGCACTCGCATATTGAACTGCAAAGAACTTTCTCAATGTACCCTTCCGACTTAGGTACAATTTACTTGCTTTTCTATCTCGAGAATCTCCATACCAAGTATCTTCTTTGCTGGTCCTAGATCTTTCATCTCAAATTCTTCACTTAGTTGGGCTTTAACCTTTCTTATCTCTCTTTTATCTTTTCTCGCTATCAACATGTCATCAACATAAAGAAGTAGATACACAAAAGAACCATCACGTTTTTCTTAAAGTAGACACAACTGTCAAAACTACTTCTTTTGAAATCATGAGAAGTCATAAAGGAATCAAACCTCTTGTACCATTGTCTTGGTGATTTGTTTCAAACCGTAAAGGGACTTTTTCAAGAAGCAAACATAGTCCTCTTTTTCGAGACTATAAAACCCTCTCGTTGTTGCATGTAAATATCTTCCTCAAGTTCTCCATGCAAAATGCGGTTTTACATCTAACCGCTCAAGCTCCAAATCATGCATGGCCACAATACCAAGCAAAGCTCGAATCGAACTATGCTTAACAACCGGAGAGAACACATCTGTGAAGTCCACTCGAATTTGATGTAACCCTTTGCAACAAGCCTTGCTTTATATCCGGGTTCTTCAACTCCGGAGTCCCTTCTTTCTTTTTAAACACCCATTTACAACGAATGCCTTTTTACCTTTAGGAAGTTTTACAAGATCCCATGTTCGTTTTTGTGGAGTGATTCCATCTCCTCTTGCATAGCAAACATCCACTTTTCGAGTCTTCACACTAATCGCCTCGAATAATTAAATGGCTCTTGATTCGCATCTATATCTTCACCACATTTAAAGCATAAGCAACTAGATCAACCTCGGCATACTTCTTTGGAGGTTTAATTTCTCTTCTTGTCCTGTTTTTGGCGATAGAGTATTGCGGTGAAGAAGCAACTCTATTCTCAATTTTGTCTTGGCTTGAGGAGTTGATTCGTATTAACTGATGCTCCACCGCTTTTGGTTTTCTTTATTGGAAGAGTCTTTAAGAGATAAGTTAGGTAGCATAGCGTTTCATCAAAACAACATCTCTCGCTAATCACAACTTTTCTATTTTCAGGACACCATAACTTATAGCCTTTTACACCACTTTATAACCAAGAAAACGCATTTAATGGATCTCGGTTCCAATTTTCCATTATCAACATGAGCATACGCAGGACACCCAAAAATCTTTAAATCGTAATAATTAGCGGGATTACCGCACCATACCTCTTGTGGAGTCTTTTTCTCAATGGCAACGGATGGAGATCGGTTGATCAAAAACATGCATGAGAGGTCGCTTCGCCAAAATGACTTGGTAAGTTGGCATTTGACAACATACATCGAACCTTCTCCATGATCGTTCGTTCATTCGTTCGCAACGCCGTTTTTTGTGGAGTATGACGAATCGTCAAGTGTCTCATGATCCTTCCGACTTGCACAATCTATTAAACTCATCGAATGTAACTCTAAGCCATTGTGCATGCGGAGGTATTTTATCTGTTTTCCGTCTGTTTTTCAATCATAATTTTCCAAGACTTAAATGTGGAAAACACATCGCTTTCGCTTCGGAAGAACGCCCAAACTTTTTCGGAAAAATCATCAATAAAGGTTAGCATATAATTAGCTCCACCTCTCGAAGGCACTCGACGGCCCCACGGATCGAATGGATATACTCCAACGTTTCCTTCGTGTTATGGATTCCTTTAGTGAATCGAACTCTCTTTTGCTTCCCAAAACACGGTGCTCACGAAATTCGGTTTGCAAATTCCTTGCCCATTAAGAAGTCCTCTTTGCTTAATTTTGCCATGCCATTCTCACTCATATGCCCTAGGCGATATGCCAAAGTTTAGTAATATCATCATCGACAAGGAAGAGGAAGCGACAATTGCATCACCGAGAATAAGAGAACCTCAGAAACATATAACTTGGCAATCTTTCTTTGCCCTTTCATCACAACAAGGACCCTTTGAAATCTTTAAAACCCCACTTTCGGTGTGTATCTGCACCCTTTTGAATCAAGAGTACTCAACGAAATTAAATTTCTTTTCAATTCGAACATGCCGCACGTCACTAAGTGTTCTAACAACTCCATCAAACATCTTAACTTTAATTGTTCCAACACTGCGATTTTACATGAAGCATTATTTCCCATCAAAACAACACCTTCAGATCATCGTTTCATAAGTTGTAAACCAATCCCGATTGGGACTCATGTGGAAGGTGCACTGAATCAAGTATCCACTCGCTTACTTTAGAATCATTGACTGAAGCAACTAGAAGTTCACCATCGCTGTAGTCTTCTACAACATCAGCTTCACCGGAATTTTCGGCTGTTTTCCCTTTTGATTCGCAGCCTCCCTTTTAATCTTATTTTGTAGCTTATAACAACTCAAAATTAAATTTGCCCTTTCTTCTTGCGAAGTTGCAAGTTTTACCTCTGTTTGAAGATTTCGATCTACCCTTAGATTTACCACGAGGATTCCGTTCCTGTGTTCTACCACGATCATCATCAACATTCCGGTCTTGTCTCCCACGAACAATGAGACCCTCTCCCTGAGAGTTGGGTTTAACCACAAGATGCTTCATCTTATCATACGAGGTTAAAGAATCATAAACCTCATCAACTGTGAGAGACTCGCGGCTATATAAAATCGTGTCTCTAAAGGTTGAATAAGACGGGGGCAACGAACAAAGTAGAATCAACCCTAGATCTTCCTTATCATACTGAACCTCCATGGCCTCCAAGTTTGAGAGAATTTCTTTAAACATTGTTAAGTGTTCGTGTACAGACGCACCTTCCTCCAAACGATGAGCATAAAGACGCTGCTTCATATGCAACTTGCTTGTTAGAGTTTTCGACATACATATTTGTTCTAGCCTCTTCCATAATGCAACGCAGTTTTCTCTTTCATCACATCCTGCAAAATTTCGTTGGACAAATGCAGATGTAATTGTGTTAATGCCTTTCGATCCTTACGCTTCTTCTCTTCATCATTAATGTCGAAGGCATCTTATCTATCCTAGCGGGGCATCCTCTAGATCCATCTGCAAGAACGCTTGCATCTTAATTTGCCACAACGCAAATCGGTGTTGCGATCCAACAATGAATTTCATACTTCAAAGACGCCATTACCGTGATCGAGATGAATAACCCTAAGCTCGATACCAATTTGTGAAAAATAAATAGAATAAAATAAATAAAAATAAAGAACACATAAATTTTACGTGGAAACCCTTTCGGAAAAAAACCCACAGGCAGAGGAGAAGAAAATTCACTATGTCGAAAAATTTTACTCAAATACAAGAGGAATAGACTATGTCTATTTATAGGCTTGCAAAGCCATATTCTAGTAGGATTGAAACACCTTATCTAATCAATATAAAATAGATGGAGTTTAATAAGGTTTAAAACCTTATTCTAAAATAAAATAAAAGAAGTCTAGTTCTATATGGATTTTACTTTTATTTTATTTTCCATCGTATTTTATTTAAATAAGAATTTGGGTCACTTA
This sequence comes from Gossypium arboreum, assembly GCF_025698485.1. Classification (NCBI taxonomy): domain Eukaryota; kingdom Viridiplantae; phylum Streptophyta; class Magnoliopsida; order Malvales; family Malvaceae; genus Gossypium; species Gossypium arboreum. The sequence continues at coordinate 140,092,099 of NC_069075.1, forward strand.
ATTCTAACAATTTGGGTTTGTGTTAATGATGATTTTGATGCTGGGAAAATCATGGTTTCCATTATAGAATCTGTTAGTAAAAGCAGATGTGATGTTTTGGGGATGGATGTATTGCAGCTTAGATTACAAGAGTTGCTTCTCGGGAAGAGATACTTGTTAGTGTTGGATGATATTTGGAATGAAGACGACGGGGAATGGGAGAATTTACGGATGTCGTTGAGAAATGGTGTGGAAGGGAGTAGAGTCGTCGTCACTACACGTAGTAAAAAAGTGGCATTGATAATGGAATCGGTGTACACACATCAATTGGAAGGTTTATCAGATGATGATTGTTGGGGTTTGTTCAAGCAACGAGCTTTTGGAAGTAACGGAAAGGAACATCACAATTTGTTTCCTATCGGCAAGCAAATTGTTAAGAAGTGTGGTGGTGTGCCTTTAGCTGCTAAGACTTTAGGAAGCTTAATGCGATTCAAACGAAACGAAAGAGAGTGGTTGATTGTTCAAGAGAGTGATCTTTGGGATGTATCCCAAACCGAAAATGGAATTTTACCGGTCTTAAGATTGAGTTATAGCCACTTACCATCACATTTGAAAGCTTGCTTCGCTTACTGTGCGATATTTCCTAGGAATTACATAATAAAACGAGAGAAGTTAATCCAGTTGTGGATTGCAGCCGGTGTAATTCAATCACCGGAAGGAAGAAGGTCGTTAGAATATTTGGGAAATGAATATTTCGAGGATTTGGTATGGATGTTTTTCTTTCAAGACATTCAAAGGAGTGGAAGTGGCTACATAACAGATTGCAAGATGCATGGTCTTATTCATGATCTTGCACAGTCAATAGTGGGACATGAATTCAAGAGGTTGGAGCATGATAATATGACAGAAGATCTATCTGAAGTTCGTCATTCAACGGTGGTTTGTAATTTCAACTTATATACAGTCCCGGAAGCTCTGTATGCAGCAAAAAAGTTACGATCGCTCCTCTTATTGCTCCCAAAAGGTGACCTCGGAGAAGTTCCTAGTGAAATTTTTTCAAGTTTTAGACATTTGAGGGTCCTGGATTTAAGTGGTAGTGGCATAAAAAAGCTGCATGATTCGATTTCTTCCACTATATTTTTGAGATATCTTGACATCTCTAACACCCATATTGAAAATTTGCCAGAAGGTATCTGCAACCTTCGTAACTTGCAAGTGTTGAACCTTTCCGATTGCTATAATCTCACTGCACTACCATGTGATATAGTCAAATTGTATAAACTGAGACATTTGATGATAAATGGCTGTGAAAGACTCGTTACAATGCCCCCTTGGATAGGAAAACTCGAGTACCTTCGAACATTGCATACGTTTATTGTGGGAAATGGTGAAGGTCAACATCTTAACCAGCTGCAAAATCTAAACCTTGGTGGAGAGCTTAATATTAGACAGTTACAGAATGTACGGGATGCAACAGAGGCAATGGAAGCTAACTTGATCGGAAAACGAAACCTTCAGTCACTGAGTCTATGTTGGGAAAGTGATGTTAACAGTCTAAATGACGGTATTTCCAATGATGACTGGCTAGAAGTGCTCAACCACCTCCAACCACATCAATTTCTTGAAAAGTTGTCTATCAGAGGGTACCAAGGAATCTACTTGCCTAGATGGATGACTGTTCAGAAACCAAATATAATCGAACTCAGGTTGATTAGCTGCCATAGATGTAAATATCTCCCTTTGTTGGGACAGCTTCCCCTCCTTAAGGTCCTGTACTTGCAAGGAATGGAAGCGGTGAAAAACATTGGAGCTGAATTCTACGGAGAAAGCATGGGTAGACCATTCCCTTCATTAGAAGTGCTAACACTAATAGATTTCCCTTCTCTAGAATTCTGGTGGGGTTTCAACAGGAGAGAAGAATTCCCTTCTTTGGTCAAACTGACAATCAAAAAATGCTCCAAGTTGCAAAACATGCCATGGATGCCATTGCTTCAACATCTGGAGCTGCACAGCTGCAACGAAATGGTACTACGGTCAGCATCTAACCTGACTTCTCTAAGCACCCTTGTGGTAGGTGATTTTGTAGAGCCCTTGATCTTCTTGGAGAAGCTGCTCCAAAACAATCCTCTTCTCATGTCTCTTAAGATTAGTTCTTGTCCAAAACTTCACTCGATCCCTCCAAGTTTAGAGAAACTCACCAGCCTGAAATCATTAGCAATTTGCTGGTGCGAAGAGCTACATTCATTACCTCGAGGATTGCAAAACCTTACCTCATTGGAGTCCCTGGAGATTATTGAATGTCCTAGTCTTGTTTCTTTGTCCGAGGATATACAAGGCCTGCGGTCCCTACGATCATTATCAATTGAGATGTGCAGTAATCTCAAGTCCTTACCAACAGAGTTGCAGTTCCTTACTGCCCTTGAGCACTTAACCATAATGTACTGTCCAAATTTGGCTTCTCTACCCGACAGTTTCCAACATCTATCGAGCCTCAAGAGTGTATCAATTTTGAACTGTCCGGAGCTGAATTGTCTCCCCGATGGGTTGCAATATGTATCTTCAATGCAGAATCTAGAAATCCGAAGCTGCCCAGGTCTGCTCGCTCTGCCAGAATGGATAGCAGAACTACCCTCACTTAGATCTTTGGCATTACCAGATTGTCATAATTTAAGTTCCCTTCCAAGTGGTCTGCAATCTGTTGGTTCACTTCAGCATTTGTCTATTCTAGAATGTCCAGCTCTGGAAGAGAGGTGCAGGAAGGATATTGGTGAAGATTGGCCTAAAATAAGCCATGTTGCTCATGTCTATATTGGATCAAGAGAGTCCCAAGGCAGCTCATCTCATTAAAGGTCTGCAAAATTTCCTTTCATTGCTCTCCGTTTTGCCAGTTCTTTACTTTCCATTTCATGCATGCATTATGTATGGATGCGTGCGTGAATGTGTATATGTGTGTGTGCATGCTCGTGTGTGTATGTAATTATGTATGTATGTATGTTCATGCACGCGCCAATGTATGTTATTTTTATCTAGTCTTACTAAGAGTTTCTTTAATGTCTTGAACAAATTGCAGATTGGGAACTGCAATTGCTTGCTTATTAATGTAGTTGAAGCAAGACCAACGAGTTCAGCAATGGATGATATTCTTGTAGATATTTCTTTAGAAACAAATTTAATACTGTAGATATTTCAAATATCATGTGTAAAAATTTGAGTCTTTAGTGGGTAAAAGTATTACGAAGGTCCTTGTACTAGAAGTGAGATTGCATTTTGACCCATCTATTCAAAAAATATCCAAATTAATTCTTATATGTTAAAGCAAAGAGTAAATTGATCATTTTTGTTAAAAGTTTCTATCTATTTATACTGTTAAAAACTGACCTGACTAATAGAATAACTAGACAGTAACTTGTGGCGATGCCACTTTTACCTCATACTAATAGTAAAAATTGAAGATTTTTAATGGAAAGATCAATTTATTTTTTGATCTAATATACAAAGATTGATTTGTTCACTTTTTAAGTACAATTCGACTATTAATACAAGGGTCTCTATAGTACTTTTATCGTCTTTTGTGTGTATTTACAAAGTGAAAACTTGGCTGCATCAAAAAAAAAAAAAAAGAAAAGAAAAGAAGATAGGTACAGAAATATTATCATATTGATAATAATTATTTTCACATATTTCCATAATTGTTTGTATTACATATATAAATAAGGAACGATTCACTTAAAAACAGTTAGGCAAATGGGAAGACGAAGTTCATTGAAAGCTTCAAAACCCAAAAACGGTACATATGGTGGCCCGAAGGCAGCAGTACAAATGATTCTACAGGCAACCCCGAACGAAAACTCATGCCCATTACGCACACGATCATCTCCTGAAAGACACCTTCATGCATCATGAATTTGTACCAAATGATTTTACAGTATAAGTGGATCCATACTCTCTTTGTATCTTTATAAATTAATTCAACGGGAGAGTACCATTTACGAGTGGCATTGCCGGTTCAGGGTTGCCGTACTTGTCTGCAGGTTGTACAAGAAGAATTCATCAGTTACAAAAGTTGAGGAACCCCATAGTTATCAATAGTAACAACACAGTGGAGGAACAAGGAAAAAAATGAAGATAATAGAAAAAACTAATGAGATGCAAGGGCAGAATGAAGTTGACATACCAACAGCACGATCAGGTTTTTGTTTGTATTCGACATTAACGCGATGAGCTGCTCGCAACATTATTAACTTTCCCGAGCTGTGGTGATCCGATGTAAATATGTGCAATATGAGCTATTTTTGGCCAATCCTTACCTAAGTTTTTCTTGCAATGCTCTTCAAGCCTTGGACATTCATGAATCGAGAGACGCTGAAGGGTGTCCAGGCTCTGAAAACCTTCTGGAAGTGAGTTTATATTAGGACAATCTGATATTGCCAAAGATCTAAGAATCGAAAGATCTGCAATCCACTCCGGCAACATACGTAAACCCGGACAACCATGTATTTCAAGATTTTGCAGTGTTGTAACATGTTTAACACTTTCAGGCAAAGATGATAGCTCCGGGCAGCATAAAATGGACAAACTCCTCAGCATGGAAAGGTTATGCCACTCAGTTGGCAAACACACCAGATTTGGACAGTACATGATGGTTAATTGTTCGAGAGAAGTAAGATGTAGCAGTCCAACGGGTAATGATCTTAGGTTACTGCAGTTCTCGATGGATAAATATTTGAGGGAAATTAACCCGTCGATATGATGGGGTGAAGTAGAAAGGCCATGGCATTCACTGATCTCTAGAGACTGCAAACAGGTTAGATTCTGCAATTGTTGTGGCAAAGATGAGAGCTCGTCACACCAACGAATTGTCAAAGATGTTAGGGACACAAGGCTCCCCAAACTCTGTGGGATGCAGCAAAGGTTGGGACAAGAGCTGATAGTTAGAGACAAGAGATGAACATTGCTCCGAAGCAAGTTATCCAATAGAATTAATTGTCCAGTAAAGCCACCAATGATGAGCACAGATAGCGAGGTTATATTTCCTGCTGACATTAATATAGATTCATTGCAACTCTGCAACTCTAAATGCCTAAGCGCTGCAAATCGCGGCATGTTCATCAACTTAGGACATTTATTGATGATTAATTTGACAAGGGAGGGGAATTCTTCACCTCCACTTATACCCCACCAGAATTCCAGATCAGGGAAGTCTATGAGGGATAACTCCTTTAATGATGCAAACAATTTCTTCTTGTTTTCCCCGTAGAACTCTCTGCCTATATTCTTCACGCAATCCATTCCATGCATATGGATGATCTCTAGTACTGGAAGTTGACCTAAAGCAGGGAGATGTTCACATCTTTTGCAGTTCATCAACACTATTTTAGTTAAAACAGGCAGTGAAGGAGTCTTTATCCAGCTTGGAAGATGGATTCCTGGATACCCTTTTATTGACAAGTGTTTGAGATTTTTTGATGGTTGCAAGCAGTCAAGCACGTTCTCACCTAATTTGCAGTTAGAATCGTTTTGAACTTTCAAGTCCAGCCGCTTATGATCATCACCCCATGACAGCTCCAGCGAATGAAGGTTTTTCATACCCAAGATTACTGCTCTAATTTCTTGTTTCACATCCTCCAAGTTCTTGATTGTCAGCTCACCCCTAAGCTGCAGCCTCGCCAACTGTTTAAAGTTATCGGTCTTGTTTGATACGATAAAGATCGGCAATGTCTGAAGATGAAATAGCTGACCGATGTTGTCTGGCAAGCAAGTTAACCTTTCGCAATCATTTATGATCAGATGTCTTAGCATGCACAATCTATCTAAGTTCCTTGGGAGACCAGTCAAATCAGAGCAACCTGAAATGTTTAGCACCTCCAATTTGCAGAGGCTACCTATAGTTTCTGGTAATGTTGCAATAAAGGTATTCGACAGGTCAAGGTACCTCAAATGCTTCAAGCAAGAAACTGTGCTTTGCAACCTTTTGATGCCACTATAACTGAGGTCTAGGACTCGCAGGCTCCGAAAATGTGTAAACAACTTGGCTGGGATTTCACCAGAGTCACCATTGGAAAACAAAAAGATAAGAGTTCGTAACTTCTTTGCCTCATACAAGGCTTCTGGAATGGTACAAGATTCAGAATGGCAAACTACAGATGAGTATCGAACTCTAGCCAGATTTTTCGGCAGGCAACCATGTTCAAATATGAAAAACTCTTCTCCAGCAACAGATTTTGCAAGATCATGAATGAGATCGTGCATTCTGCACTCAACTACATCACCACCGCTGTTTTTCTTCACTTCTTCAAACAAAAACATCCACATTAATTCGTTAAAATAATTGCTCCCGCTGTTCTCAAGAGATGTTCCTTCTTTACGTGATTGAGTGCCTCGCAAAGGGTATTGGCAAGACTGAATTAAGCCTTCCGCAATCCAAAGATGGATTAACTTCTCTTTCTTGATAACGTAGTTCTTTGGAAAGATCGAGCAATACATAAAGCATCCTTTCAGATGCAGTGGCAAATGACTATAACTCAACCTTAAGGCAGGTAATATCCCATTTTCGTCTTCACAAACATTCCAAATCTCATTTTCCTGCACAGATAACCATTCATCTGGCTCTCTTTTGAACCGCATAAGACTCCCGAGTGCCTTTGCTGCTAAAGGAACACCCCCACATTTTCTCACTATTTGTTTTCCAATAGGCAACAGATTTGCGTGGTCCTCTTGATCATTTGCGAAAGCACGCAGCAACCTTTGCACTTCTTGTTGTGACTATGACTTTGCTTCCCTCTGCACCTAATTTCAGCAAACTTTTAAGCTTATCCCATTCATCAGCATCTTCGTTCCATACATCATCAAGTACAAGCAAATATCTTCTCTTGAATAACAAGTCCCGTAATTTCGACTGAAGAACATCCATCCCTATGAGATCATCACACTTTCTCCTAGTTGCAGATTCTATCATCAAATTAACAATCTTTCTCACATGAAAATCATCATTAACGGACACCCACATCCTGAGTTCATAATTTCCTATCACCCTTTCATCATTATAGACTAGTTGAGCAAGTGTGGTTTTACCAAGTCCCCCTAAACCCACTATGGGAATAACTGAGACAACCTCATTGACTTTACTTTCAGCAGTTAATTGTAGCATGTCTACTATCTTTTCTTTATCTTCTTCTCTCCCTATAACTTCGGATTCAATCACAAAAGAACCAGTTTCTCTTTTCTGTTGACTTTTAATCGCTTTATCGCCATCTTTTCTCTTGAGCTTGAAATTAGACCTCTCATCCAATAACACATCCAATCTCTCCCTAATCTGTTTTAGTTCAGGCAACTTTTTAAGATATGTTATGAAAGGTCTCAAAGAAGGAACAATGTTTGTCACCTGTTCAGTCAAGCTATTATTGTTTTCTTGTATCATCGCTTCAGGACCAAACTCTTCAAGCAAGTCGTCAGCATCAAAAGCTACCTCTCTAAGGTCACTTAACCACAACTTTGAACTTTTATCTGTAGCTTGCCACTCTTCGGCATCCTGAAGCACAGTCTGGATAGCGCCCAATGCGCGTTGAAGCTTCTTGATTTCATCCTTGAATCCACATCGATCTGCAATCTCTTTCAGGAACCGAGAGGCTAGCTTTTCAAAGACAATCTGTAGAAGAGGGCACAGAACTATCTCCGCCATAATCTTTTCACACTGCTGGTGAGTTAAAAAGGTTTCAAGCTCCTATCTACTATGGTAAAGTGGATTCTGTAGTACAAGACAATCAATTTTCCTGTCAGCCTTCAGAAGCTGAAAGTGAACACTTCTTTCACGCAACGCGGCTTTGGTCAATCGTTCATAAATTTCACTTGTTTTCCACAATATGGCAACCTATCTTTAGTGTACCTGATTTGCAAGGCAACCTATCTTTAAGGTACCTGATTTGACGGTGCATTTATTTATTAATGACTTTAGTTTTGAGTCTCCGACTATGCTTAACCGAACAATAGGAGGACCTACATATCAGCAAAATTGCTACTGATTTTATGTAAAAAGAACAGTGAATACCCAGTTCCTCATTCAATAAAGAAAAATAATCACTTTCTTTTATTCAATAAAGTAAAATAATGTCAACATGTAAGACTTTTTCAACGATCGCAATTGTGGACAATACCCACTACTGAGGGAGAAAACAACAAATGAACCTGACCTTGAAAGAATGAGGTAAAGAAAAATACTTGGATAGGTAACAAATCACCCATGATTTTGATACAATGCCTAAATACAGGGCATAGATTATGGATCCACAAGCAGGCCCATCAAACACCACCTAATGAGCCGAATCAATCCTCCCAACCCACAAAACACGAAGCACCACAACTCTACAAGAATTTGTTCTACATGAATACTCGCACAGTCACTACAAAATTCTAGAAACAAAAAATCACAAATCTTTTGTTTCTTCGTTACTGCCAGATGAATAAATGTAGGCCCTGCTATATGAAAATGGTTGCAGCAAATTCTGCTGATGAAAGTTGAACTAATGAGCCACCGGCAAAATGTACAGGCAGAACCGTGATAGGAAACTAGCTGCAATCACAAAAATTTCAGTATAAGATTACTTAGTTTCCCTACGAAAATCAAGCCAGAATGCATAAATTAATATATACTTCAGCAGCTAGAGAGATGGCTGATCTCCACTTATTTGCTTGTTTCCATTACTTCTCTTTTTTCCATCTAATTATGTGTTTATCATGGTCCCTTGTTTTGAGGTGAGCAACCTCTCTGATAACCAGAGTCAAACTTACAAATAAAATGCAGAATCAAAATGCATACCATTTATGCCCTCAGCATAAAAAAATTGTAGAGATGAACTCCTGTCACTTGATAGCCAAGGTAATCTCTAGGTTCTTCTCAAGTAGCCAGCCTTTGGGATAAATTAGATTGCTGGTATCTAAATGAATGTGCCAGTTCATGATTCTGGAACAACCGGGTAGTATACCTTCCATTTGACTTTCATCTTCAGCCACTTGCTCTATAAACGTAGTTTCCTGCATAAAAGAAACTGTGAGCAAAGCCGAGAATTGTGCTGCAACATTTCTAGAGAAATTACACAACAGCTTCAAGGTGAGTACTACAAAATGCAACAGTATGATATATACCTGGAAACCCTCCTTCACAGTGTCCAATTGTCGAATTGGGTTTGAGTAGGGGCGTCCCCATCTCTTTGGATCCCATAAAATGCTGCTGTTGAAAGCAAATCCCGACATATCAACATGAAACCTACGAAGTCTTTTACTTTTCTCATTTGTGTGCCACCCGATTACTTGACTTCCATTGCATACCGGACCTTCCAGGATTGCCTTGTTTTTGCTTGGTGCAAGCATGGCAACAGGCCAAGTTCCAAATCGTCTAGAACAAAATAAGGTAAATATTATGATTCATTGTAAAATAGAAACACAAGAATAACATAAAGTAATTCATAACAATTATTTTACAAAATTTATAAAGCAATCCAAAATTGAAAAGCCATATCATCCTAAAAAAAATCAAAATAAAAGTTAATGGACATCTTCATTAACCTTTTACAAAGGGAAAACTTCTAATCAACAGCAAACAATCTTAAGTTAATTCCTTATTTAAAATCTCACGACAAACCGGAAAAACAATATTCATCAGCAACCGGCAAGGCTGCAATAAACAGAAGATGAACCAAAGGCTAGAACTATAGGATCATCGAAGCTATATGATTACATTGTTATATGAAAATGAAACTAAATCTTGTTACCATAGTAAAGAGGTAACATGCTGATATGATTCACAAACAAAAATACTAATGCATTAAGTAATGCCAATAATTTTCAGATAGTTAATCACTAAATATAAACCAAAATTACTTCCCCTTTTCAATAAATACATCCCATTTTCAACTGCCCAGCAAAACAAAATGTTCATAAAAAAAAATCAACAATTATTGTAATCACAAAACATTCCCCAAAAAAATTAATGAAGAAAATTAAAAAAGCTAAAATTACCTAATAGTTCTCAAGCTTTCAAACAACTCCACCGTGTAGACATTGTCATCGTCGGCGAAAAACACGATCCCATCGACCTTATGCCGTTCAATATGTTCCAAAGCGGCATTCCTTTGATGAACACCTCTATCCTTCGGTTCACTAGGACTGCGCGTGCACACCACGTGCCGATACATAACACCGGTTCTCCTCAAAATCTCTGCCGTCTCAAATGACGCTACTTTCTCCTCCACCACTATCCAAACCAACGGTGGTTTCACTAACCTCAAAACTTGCCCTAACCTGTTCAAGAAATACGCTTGGAATCCCCTGTTATAAGTCGGCGTAACGACGATTAATTGCTTTAACGGCGGCCCGATTAAATCGTCAACTTCCTTGGGTTCTTGCAATCTGGTATGAATGCCCAATGACACAGAGGTAACAATCTGATCGTCCAATCGGAGGTCAACATGTGGCGGCTTGAGTTCCGGGAATGCGAAATCCTCGGCTCGGATATCGGTATCCATGTTTCCAAACAGCGTGATTCCAAAAACGAACCCTATAAGGAAAAAGAAGAGACACCAGCACAAAGATCGCCGCCATCCTTTGCGGTAGACTAGATTTAAGGCAGTGAATAACAGCGGTAAATGCCTTGAAGAGGAATGTTTGCTGTTCCCGTTGGGTAAAAACTTGTGAGACGGAGAGGAGAATCCGGCGCCGTTCTGGTAAGAACGGTGGTGATATGCCGGCGACAGAGTTCTACGAATCGAAGCCATCTGATTGGTTGAAAAAATCACAAAAAAAAATTACATTATCGGATCTTTAAAAAAATTAATAAATTACATAATGCGGCCGAAGTCTGAACTGGTTTTCTATTTTTTGAGAGCTGAGTAAAGGGCTCTTCGTCTTCGTCTTTTCTTCGTCTTCGAGAGAGGGTGGACTTAATTTTGTTTTATTTATTTAGATCTAATTGTAGTTTTGGTCCCTGTATTATGTTTGAATTTGAGATCCAGTCTTTGTACTTTAATTTGACATAATTTTGATCCTTCTATTTATATAATATCATATATCTGTTAAAATATTGATATGAATGTTTCTTAATTAAAAAAAAAGAGTAAACTACATGTTTAGTCACCTAATATTATTTTATTTTTATTTTAATCACTTAACTATGAAAATTTTTAATTTAGTCACTAATATTTAAGAAATTATTTTTTTAGCCACTAAACCTTTAAATATTTGTCTTACATTAAGAACAAAGAGGATCATGGCGGTGCCATAGTTGGTCAGGCGACAGTCGGTGGCTAGGGTTTGAAAGAAGGTGTTTTAAAGAAGAGAACAAAGGACTAGAGATTATTATTATTTATCTTAATAAATTAGGTGGAAATTTTGTGGCATCAATAAAACATTTTTTTGCTTCCATGTCAACAAAAAAAACCTGCTCATCTAACTAAAAAAAGAGTAAATTTTGTTGCTTTAGTGATTAATTTGAAAATTTTAATAATTGAGTGACTAAAATAAAAAATTAAAAGTTTAGTAACTAACGAGGTACTATATCCAAAAAAAAAGGTAAGCTAGGTGAAAAATACATCAAAATTTATCTATGTTAACTATTTAGGTAAAATCTGGTATTATAAAAATAGAGAGATTAGATTAGGTTAAATTAGTGTACGTATTAAAGTTAGCTAAAATATAATAAAGCAACGAAAACCATGATTTGATAAAATTTAGTCTCGATACTTAAAAATTAAAATGTAATTCCTATTTTTATAATTTAAAATCTCAATTCAATTATTAATATTTTAAATATTTTTGTCAAAAATTGTCAACTTAACATATTAATTAGGCTACTTTTATATGATGTGACATATAATTGACAACAGATAAACATATTATGATAAATTCTGAAAAAAATTATTGAATTAAGAATTTTAAATTGAAAAAAATAGGAAGATTTTAAATTATAGGAGCTAAATCTCAAATTCTGTAAAAGTACAGGGGACTAATAGCATGTTTTAACCTTATATGAATTATAATGCGGGAAATAGAAGGACACGTGGCGAGTGATGGTGTGGAAATGCTTTGGTGGCTACCTTCCATGTTATTATTATTGTCGGGTTACGTAGCATTTTTGCTAATCATTAGATAATAATATCAGAAATGTAATTAAAATTATCATAGATTTAACTGCATGTAGTGGGAAATGATTAGAAAAAATAAACTCACTAGTTGGATGATTATTTTAAATTTTGCTACAGTTAGGTGATTAAAGAAATTTTATTATAATTTAGTGATTAAAAGTATAATTTACCTTAAAATTATTTTTAGTGTATTTTTATATATAAAAAATATATGCATGTAACGATATTTGAACTCGATACATAATAAAATTTATTTTTTAACTTAATCATTTCAATCAAAATTTTTATATTAATTATTTTAATAAATTTATTACTTCACTTGTATTTAATATGTTATAATCTAATATAAATAATTGTTATTTTTCAAATACTATATTTATGTTTTATTTTGTATTTTTTATAATTTTTCATAATAATTTATTTTTAACTAAAAATCATTTAACTTGAAATTTTAATAATTATATACTTATTTCACTTTAATATAAATATTAATTTTCAAACTTCCATTATTTTTCAAAAGATAATGAAATGATATTTTAGTTTACCCTAACAAAATGGAAACTTTGAGAGCAACCCATCAATATTTTGATGATAGGATTGAATTTATAGAAATTATGAATTGCTTGCACATTTTATTTTATATTATTTTTGGCACTTTGCTTGCACATTTGAACAACTAAACAACCTGCAATTTTACACATGGAATGGAATACATGAAGACAAAGAGAAAAGAGGAGGTTTTAATAGCACAAATTTGCTATTCATTTGCTCTCATAATTCATTTGGTCATGGGGCTCACCAACCTATTAAATATAGTAGAAGTTGGAGAAGATTTCTACTATATAAATATCCCACTTGTTTTTCTTTTCTCTACATCCAAAATATAGTATAAGGAAGTGATTATTATTGTAAGACCCAAATTTTGCCTGGGACCCAATAAAACCAAACCCGAATTAAATCTAGCCTATTATCCAGATTCTGCCCAAACCCAATTTTGGCCCAACCTAATCCCAACCCAAACACAAAAAAAAATAATAAATAAAACCTTGGCCACCTACTCCACCACCTTTGTTGGCCACCCACCTTGGCCACCAACTCCACCACCCTTGGCCACCTAAACCACCCCAACCACTCCACTTGTAAAATTTGGCTATAAAAGCCATTCAAGACTTTGTTTTAGGAGGGGTTTTGGTTTTGGAGGAGGATTGTTCTTTGTTTTGGAGGAGGTTTTTTGTTTTTGGAGGTATTTTTTGTTTTTTGGAAAGAAGGTTGTTTTTGTTTCTTGGAAAGGCTAGTTTTGGAGATTAATCAAAGATTAAAGCAAAAGAGGTTTCTTTTGTCTATTCTCATCTTTAGTTCTTTGTTTGTTTATTGTTTTCCTTTTAATTTTATTTTGTTTTTTTATACTAAAGTAAAAATAAAAGTAAGAAGCTTACCCATATTTTCATTACTGAAAAAGGTTTTTTGAGGTCCCATTGCATTGTGTACAGTGGTGGTGCCGATGGTGGCCGTGGGGTCCATGATCAAAAAAGGACCAACTTTGGATTTAGAAAAGAGGAGAAAGAGAGTTGAGAGCTTTGTTTTATTATTTTATTATTTTTACTATTATTTATATTATTATTATTATTTCTCATGTATATATTATTATTTATATTATTATTATATTATATATGCCCTCTCCATATTTATTTATATTATTACTATCATTATTGTTACTTCTATTATTTTTATTTCTAACTACTATTATTATATATATATGTATTATTGTTTGTATTATTATTATTATTATCACCCTATTGTTATTACTTTACTTTTGTATTCTAATATATTATTAATATTACTCATATTTTCATTATTTTTGCTATTACTATTATTATTATATATTAGTGTATATTTTATGTATATACATATATATATTTATATATAGTATTGTTTTTATTACTTTAATTTAATATTTTTATTATATTTGCTTTTGTATTTCTATATTTATTATTATTATATAGTAGTGTGTATTTCTATTATATACATATATATATATTTATATATAGTATTATTGTTTACTTTACTTTAATATTATTCTTATTATCATTATATCCAACCCAATAATAATTCTTTCATAAAGTAATATTCAGTATTTGGTAATTCGAGACAATCGTGCCTAACTTATTGGGTTTCGATTTTCTCTTTTAACCTAAATAACGGAATACTCTTTTAAATCGCGACATGAGTTTTGAAAAATGCTTATTCTCGGAGATACGAGGTGTTGTGCCCTAACTTACTGGGTATGGCATTTTGTTACCTCGAAATAAGATTTTGCAAGTAAAGGCAATATTCGGTGTTTGGGAATTCGAGGAAACGTGCCCTAACTTACTGGGTTTCGATTTTCCTCGTTCACCTTAACTAACTGAATAACCTTTTGAAATACACGAATTTTTATATAAAAGGCAAGCTCGCTCTCGAAAATTCAAGATGTCGTGTCCTAACTTACTGGATGTGACATTTTATATTGTGAGACGAGAAGGTCCTTAACATTTGAGCATTTTCTTTACAAAGAGGGATCGTATTTTAAATTCTTTCAAGTTTTCAAATTTTCGACACTAAGACACTAATTAATCAACTAGGTACCAATTTTGGGCGTATCGAGGGTGCTAATCCTTCCTCGTGCGTAACCAACTCCCGAACTCATTTTCTGATTTTCATAGACCAAAAATTATTGTTTTAGTAAATCTTAACTTTTATTAAAATGATTAACTTAAGGTGATCCAATCACACCTAAAAAGATTGGTGGCGACTCCTGTTTTCATTTTTTTTCTCCAAGTCGATACCCGTTTTTTTCAAAAAAATGGTTACGACAATTTGGCGACTCCATTGGGGAGTTTTATAAGAGAGTCAAGCCACAAGTTGATTAACTTTTGTCTTTTTTCGAAAATTGAGAATTTGGTTTTGATATACGATCACTTTATTGCGTTTCACCCGTTTTTCGTACTGTTTTCATCATTTTATTCCTATTTTCTTTAATTGTTTCAAGTTTTTATGCATATATCTTCTCGCATTGCATTGCATGACCGTTGTGGTCACACCCTTAAGTGGGAGTGAGAAACTACGCCTTCGTGAGGTTTTCACCTCCGTGCAGGATAGTGGATCACTTTCGGAATACATCCGTACCTATGGTTTCGTGAGATTTTCATCTCCGTGTAGCCATAGGGAAATGTATTCTCCTGAATTGAACTGGATTCAAATGAGCCTATAATAGGTGAGGATCGAGGAATCTGTTGGTTCAGGTACCCTTACTCTAGAACCAAACCACATATAGAGAGACCTAGGAGCCCACCCTAGGTAGAGCCACTCCGAACCCCTAGTGGTCACCCGAATTGCTTTATTTGTTATTTATTTATCCTGCACTAACGTGTTTTATTTTTGTTTTGTTTATAATTGCATTACATTACATCATCCTAGGAAGGAGGTGTTGATTCATATTTGATTGCTAAATAGAACAGTTTGTCATAAGAAAATGAATTTTTTGATAAAGTGGATTATAATACGGTTGTCTAAATATGATCCAAGTGAACACATGAAAGAAGACTGATAGCTCGTGAAGAAATACAAGACTTCGCTTCATTGCTTGAAGACAGAAACTGACAAAGATTATTCGAGAGTCGTCACATCTTGACCTTCTTAAAGGAGCTGACAAGTATCACAGTAATAAGTGAGCAACGAGTCGCAGCCTGGATCGAGCAAAAAAGGAGTTAATATAGACATCTCTTGGAGAATTCGTCAGACTCGACCACAAGATCCGGATATGAAGAGGAAGATAGGTGTCTTCACTTGGAATACAAGAGAAAAGCCGTATATGTAGTCCGTTTTATGTAAAAGAATTTGCTTTCTAGAAAAGTTGTTCTAATGAAATTAAATTTAGAATCAATGCCTTCCTTTTTTTTTTGCGTTCATGCATTTGCATTACATTACATCAAAGAAAAGAATGTGTTGATTCGAAATTCAATTCCTAAATAAAATAGTTTGTCATAAGGAAACGAATTTCTTGATAAAGTAGATTATAGTGCGATCGCCTGAATATAGTCCAAGTAAACACGATGAGAGAAAGCTGGTAGTTCACGGAGGAATACATGATGTAATTGCCAAAGATTCAAGCCAACAAAGGCATGACGAGAGAAAGCTGGAAGTCCACGAAGGAATACATGACTTGATTTAATTGCCAACGAAGATTATTCAAGAGCCGGCACTTTTGATGAGTATCATGGAGATAAGTGAGCAAGAGATCGAGGCTCGATTAAGCGACAAGGAACTAGTAAATGCATCTTTTAGAGAATTTTGGATTCGACCATGAAAAAAGATCGGCGTTTACTTGGGATATGAAGGGCAATACCGCATATGTAATATATTTTCATGTAAAGAAATATGTTTTCTAGAAAAGTTATTCTAATGGAATTGAATTCAAGATCAACATCTTCCTTTCTTTTGCATTCATTCCATACATTTGCATTACATTGCAACATTTGCATTAAACTTTCACTAAAGAACCCTGATTAAACAAAATTATTTCAGTTAATCTGGAAACCAACGAGAATCAAGCAACCGAACACAGCCACTATACCCGCCAGAAACCAAAGCAATGGACCAGAAATTAGAAAGGATAGAACAAATGCAAAGGGAGATGCAAGAACAATTACAAGAGCAGATGCAAGAGCAACTGGCTAAGATACAGCAAGATATGATGGACCATATGTTAGAGTCCCAGAAAAGCATGATGGATCAATTAACTCGTCTATTGGCTGGCGGATTAGAAAAGGGGAAAAGCCCTTTGATCAATGCGGGAGATGATAATGAAGATCCTACCTACCCTCCGGGTTTTACCCCACCTCATGTGCCCCTGCAAACCGAGGCACCTCCTAGAAGGCCATCTGTCACAGTGAGGCCTCAACATGGGCCAGTGGATGCTGGAATCCCCATAAATTTCCTATCTGGGTTGGGAAATAATTTAGGTGATAGCTCGGTCAACCCTATTACTCCTGATCTGGATTTAATAGAGAAGGAAAGAATGGCCACTGAATCTTCGAAAAAATTAGAAGATCGTTGCAGGTGGTTAGAGGAGAAGTTTAGGGTTTTAGAAGGCGGCAATCATCGGGGATCGATACCAAAGACTTAAGTTTGGTTCCGATTTGGTGCTTCCTCATAAATTTAAGATGCCAGAGTTTGAAAAGTACAACGGGACTACTTGCCCAGAGGCGCACATAACAATGTTTTGTAGAAGGATGACTGGCTATGTGAACAACGATCAACTATTGATCCATTGTTTTCGGGATGACCTAATGGGAGCAATGACTAGGTGGTACAATCGGTTGAGCCGTGCAAAGATCGGTTCATAGAGATCTTGCACAAGCTTTCATGCAACAAATATAACCATGTGGTGATATGACGCCAGATAGGATCACACTACAAAACATGGAAAAGAAGCCGAGTGAGAGTTTCAGGCAGTATGCACAACGATGGAGGGAAATAGCGATGCAAGTCCAGCCACCTCTTTTGGAGAAAGAAACGACCATGCTCTTCATTAATACTTTGAAGGCCCCATTCATCACCCATATGATTGGGAATACTACCAAAAGTTTTTCTGATATGGTAATGGCAGGCGAGATGATTGAGAATGTCATAAGAGGTGGCAAGATTGAAGTTGGAGAAACTACCAAGAGGTCAGGAGAATGAAGTGAACAGTATGAGCTCATACAATAGAGATCACTCAAGGTCAATAACTGTCAATCAACCAAAGGTGACTACGAGGGGGCAACAAGGTTCGACAAAGCAGGAATCAAGTGTAAGGTAAAATTTTGAAAAGCTCCAATTTACGCCAATCCCAACGTCATATAAGGAGTTATATCAAAGTTTATTTGATTCACACGTAGTGTCCCCATATTATATAAGGCCGTTGCAACCCCCATACCCCAAATGGTATGATTCAAACGCTCAATGTGATTATCATGCGGGAGTATCGGGCATTCAATAGAAAAGCAGATCGCCTTCAAGAAGACGGTTGAAAGACTCCTCGAGATGGGGATTGTGAAGTTTGATGACACCCCTGGTACAAAGAGTCCGTTACCAAATCACAATGATAAGAGCAAATGATTAAAGGACTCTGTCAAAGATAGAAAAATAAGAAGAGGATTAGTAGCATCGGATCCTGAGTAGAGAAACTTGTGAGGCATTCGTCCTTACAAACCTGGAAATGTTTTAAATGATTAGTCTGTAGAGGAACCTCTTGTAGTTTTTAGAGCTAATCTAGAGTAATATTCAAAACACGCTTGTTGCTTTAAGCCTAGAAGCAATTAAACCCCTTTTGTGAAATAGGCTTGTATCCTAAGTCTTTATTTCAATAAAATGCATCTTTTTGAGCAAATATTCTTTGATTTCATCTCATACGGTACAAATAATTGTTCTTAGATTCTTTTGTTCTTTGGAATTTATTTCAAATATTCATTTATTCTTCATTCATGATCATACCATACAAATAATCATCCTTAGAATCATTTATTTCTTTGGAATCTGCCTTCAGTGGGTCCCCAGATATCAATGATGTGAGTAACGCTGTCATTGACTCCGAGTCTCCTTTTGAGCGAAATATGGGCCTAAAGGGATCTCAACACTCTGAAGATGATAGAGATGTAGACTACTCTCTAATTTGTTAAGGATGGTAGAGTAAGATGAAAACAGATCCTCTCTTACAAAAAGACAGTAGACAGTAGGCCTATGACAAGAGAAAGATGCAAACATCGGAGTCTGCATTACCACAAAGGCAAAGCGAGACGGCATTGAGTCACTTCCTAGAATTTAAAGATTTTTTGCATGATCATATCAAGATACGCCTGGCTACTAAGATAGGAGGATGTTGCAGGGTTTTGAATGACATATGCTAATGGTTTTACGATGGCCAGGCTAATCATGAGATTTGGGTTCTGCTGGCCCACCATAGAAAGGGATTGCATCAGTATGCTGTAAATGCCAAATTTATAGAGAGAAAATTCATGTGCCCCTTCATGTGGGGCATGGAGGTTATGGGCCGATCTCTTTGAAAGCTTCTAACCAATACCGATTCGCCTTTGGGGTCATCGTTTACCCCGCGAAAAGGATAAAAGTTGTTTCATATGCCAATGTCACTAGGTCGACAGTCATCAAATTTCAAAAAAGGGGTGCCAATAAAGAGTGCCAGAAAATCATGTCTAACACAGCTGTACAATATCAAAAGGTCACAGTCTGTTTAAAGATTAGGCGTTATATGGCAAAGGCAAAGGCAAAAAAAAAAAAAAAAAACACAAAAACACAAAAACACAAAAAAAAACCAAAAAATTCTAAAAAAAAAAGCAGAAAAAAAGAGAAGCTAGGGCGAAACCCCGCAAATGGAGCCTTGAGACTAAAAGGGATTCAAGTTGAAAACTCGAAAAGGACAGCTCAAATTTGGCTCAAAGTGGGGCATACATTAGTCTTGCTATGCCTTAATTAACAATGAAGAAGTATGATACGTCTCGGGGCATCGACAAAGTACTCCGGATCCCCTAAACACATATTGAACTCAGAAAGGTCCTCAAGAAGTTGGTACAGAGAAGCTCAGGCTGCGATATCTGGGGCATCTAGCTTCCATTTTGCCCATTTTGAATTTTTTTATCTTTGATTCTTCTCAAGATATGTCCACATAAACTTTCTTCTTATTGCATTGCTATCTTTGATTAAATCATTCGTTTTGAGTTGATTTCATTCTTATTGCATTTGCAATCTTTGATTAATTTATCCATTTCGAGCTATGCTCATAACCAATTTCCTTCTTGTTAATTGTTTTGATCTTTTTCAAGCATTTTGCATTGAAATAATGATTAATGGAATAATAACACTTTCACAAAAGAAGTTTTGCATATTACTTTGGAAGTTTCTAAATAATACAAGAACCTGAAATAGGACTATTGTTTAGAACTCACCAAGCCTAAAGGTTGGAAATATTATCTCTTTGGACTCTTTATTGGTTGAACCAAAAGACGAGACATTTCATCAGTGATACAACCTCGACAAATGACGAGTAATGTCAACCTAAGTGTAAAAGAGGGTCATTCTCGAGAAAAGAATTGATACTTTGCATTCATGTACATCTGGTCATACACCTAGGGAATAGTGTAACAGATCAAATTGATTGAAGATGATACAAATACTATGCCTTTGAGTTGCAGTGGAATGGATGGAAGAAACCAAATGTTATTCCTCTGAAATTGCAGTAGGAGGCACAAACTTTATATCCTAAAAGGTACAGTGGAAGGGACTCTAAAATTACAGTGAGGCAAGCTTTCCGAGCAAAATGTGATTGTTTCTTTGACTTTTCTGTCAAGAATACCAGCCGAACAAGATGCCAACGTAATACGTCAGCGATAATGTCCTAATGAACAACGCACGATGATACCTTAAGCCTTTTTAAAAAGGGCTCATGACATTTCTACATTCATATAATAACACATCTAGTTAGGAGCATTTGATTCATTTCAATCATAGCATCCTAATTATTTGACACATTCATAACACATCTAGTTAGGAGCATTTGATTCATTTCGATCATAGCATCCTAATCATTTGACATAAGCATAGATATATGGAACTGATTCTACAGGTGATGTGTAACACTCCTTACCCGAGACTGTTGCCAGAATCGAGCACGAGGCATTACTAAACTTATTCTATCCCTTAAATAGGTTTAAATTGTTTATTTAAGCATTTCGGAATGTGCTGCCATTCTACGTCGTAGTCGCCTAAAAATTCATATCTTGAGTTCCGAAACTCGAAATTAAGATCCGTAAATTTTTCCTAAAACTAGACTCATATATCTATCTACTATTTTTTTTCATAGATTTTTGACTTGGCCAATTAGTACAGTTTATTAGTTAAAGTTTCCCCTATTTCAAAACTCGATTGCACTAACCTCTTGTTACTACGAACCATGTTTCTTCCTGTACAAAATTCATATCACTAAACTGTTTGTTTCTCTTAAAACTAGACTCAACAAGGATTATAACCATATAAAGTATACCTTCTAATTAGTTTTGTACAATTTATGGTGAATTTCCAAAGTTGAAACAGGGGTTCCAGAAATCGCTCTGACCCTGTTTCACTAAAACTCAGATATATCAAGAAATATAATACCTTTACCTATTTTTATTATTCCATAATAAAATAGACATAATAAGATTTAATTTCATATATTATTCATCTTCAAACTATATTTATAAAATTTTTAGTGATTTTTCAAAGTTACGTCATTGCTGTTACTTGAATCTGTTTTTAGGTTACTTTCACATTTTTCATAATTTTCATGTGATAATCACCATTCAATCATACATATTAATAAACATGCATATCATCGGCCATTTTATTAGCTAATCACTAGCAAGTATTTACACATCATTCATTGTTCATATTATACCAAAAGTGGCTAAGTTTCTATACATGCCATACACAAAACAAAACGTCTAATTATACCGAGTTATTTCTTTGATAGTGTGATCGGCCTCCGACGTTTCCTTCGATCCCGAGTGGCTAGATAAGTACTATAAGAAGAAGAAAATAAAGAGATTAAGCACTAGGCTTAGTAAGCTTACAAGCAAATAAATCACAACATTCAACATAATGGATAATTATGCATAATATCATCTAACATCATAAATTTCTTTACTTCTCAATTTCTATCTTCTTCTTTATTCCCTTACCTTCTTTCTTACGACCTTTCCTTTTCATAAGTATAATCTACTTTTCCTTTGCTGTTAATTCACTGTAATTTAACTCGTATCCTGACCCGTTGAACCACTCGGAATACTAAGGATACTAGGGTCGTTCTGTCTATCAATATCTCGCCAATGCCATGTCTTTGACATGGACTTACATGAATTATTCTGCTCCAATGCCATATATAATATGGAATTACACGGCTCAATCCTGTCTCCAAAGCCATATTTCTAATATGGACTTACATAGCTCATTTCGTTCGTCTGTCAACCCGAATATCCTAACATTCCTAGGGTTCAACCGGGGCTTTCTAACACTTTTCCTCTGTCACTTCACCTTAAATTTGACTTTAAATATTTTCATAACATAAATATATAAATGCTGGAAATTGACAATAATAATATAAAATAAAAGAATATTGCATTTATTTACTGTAAACTTACCTTGATACAAAATGTGACTAAACTTTACAATTTAGTCCTTTACTTTTTCTTTTCCCGATCTACTCTCAATTTCGCTCTTCTTGATCTATAATAGCAAATTTAGCTTATTTAATATCAACATTTATCAAAACAACCCTTTACTCAAACTTTGGCAAAATTACATTTTGCCCTAAACTTTCACATATTTGCACTTTTGCCCCAAGGCTCGTAAATTAAACTTCATCCTATTTTCTTATGTTTTATGACTTGCTGATCATTTTTCCCTTCTATGGCAACATCAAATTCACACACTAACATGTACTTATGACTATTAGGTATTTTTACCGATTAAGCCTTTTACTCGTTTTCACTTAAAACCAAGTAGCACAAGTTGTCTAACATAATTTAAAACCTCATATTCCATCATAAAACATCAAAATACACAAATTTCACCTATGGGTATTTTTCCAAATTTGATTCCTAACTTAAATTATTGCTAGCATAAGCTTTATCGAGCTAGGGACTTCAAAACGTAAAGATCATTAAAAGCGGGTTTGGAATCACTTACTATGAAGCTTGAAAGTTGAAGAAACCCCAGCTATGGAGAGAGGTAAGGTTCTGCTGGTAACTTGAAGAAGATGATACAATTTTATCATCTTTTTACCTTTTATTAATGTTAATAACCAAATGACCAAAATGCCCTCCTTACTAAACTTTCAAAAATTCCTTCCATGTCCTAATTTTGTTCATGAACTTAAAATTGGTCAAATTACCATTTAAGATCTCTAATTAATATTCCAAAATAATTTCATACTAAAACTTCTAGAATGCAAGTTTTGCAAATTATTCGATTTAGTCCCTAACCTCAATTTAAGCACTTTATGCATAGAATTTTATCACGAAATTTTCACACAATCATGTAATCATACCATGAACCTCAAAATAATAATAAAATATATATATATTTTTTTACCTGAATTTGTGGTTTCGCAACCATTTATTCGTTTAGGCCCTATTTGAATGTTACATTTCTCCCCTTTAGGGATTTTCGTCCGAAAATCTTACCGTGAAGAGATATGGGTACTGTTTTGCATAGCCTCTTCGGGTTCCCATGTAGCCTCGTCTACCCCATGTCTATTCCATAGTACTTTCACAAGTACAATACTTTTGTTCCTTAATTGCTTTACCTCTCGAGCTAGAATCTTTCTGGGTTCTTCACCGTAAGTCATGTCTGGTGAATCTCAACCTCTGTTTGAGAAATCACATGTGACGGATCTGAACGATAACGACGTAGCATAGACACATGAAATACATTATGAATCTTCTCTAACTCAATCGGTAAAGCTAACCGATATGCTAATGGTCGACTCTCTCAATCACTTCAAGCGGTCCAATAAAACGTGGACTTAGTTTGCCTTTCTTGCCAAATCGAGAACTTTCTTCCACGGGATACTTTCAAAAAACTTTGTCACCAACTTGATATTCGATCTCTTTTCTTTTAAATCGCATACGACTTACGCTTTTCGTGAAGTCGCTTTTAAACAATTTCGATAACTTTCACTTTTCTTCCGTTTCTTTAACTAGATCAACCCCAGTAAATCGGCTTTCTTTAAGCTCATCCAATATAAAGGTGTGCGGCATTTACGTCCATACAAAGCTTCATAAGGTGCCATCTTCAAACTTGATGATAACTATTATTGTAGGCAAACTCTACCAATGGTAAGTATTTTTCCCAACTACCTTGAAATTCTAATACACAACATCTAAGCATATCTTCAAGTACACGAATAACTCTCTCGATGACCATCGGCCCGAGGGTGAAAAAGTACTAAAACTCAACTTCGTACCTAAAGCCTCTTGTAACTTATTCCGAACCGTGAAGTAAATCTTGGATCTCTGTCGAAATGATCGATAATGGCACTCCATGTAGTCTAACTATCTCGAAATGTATAACTTCGGCCAACTTGTCAAGTGAATAATCCATACGGATTGGGATAAAATGAGCCGACTTAGTTAGCTTATCAATCACAACCCATATTGCATCTTTCTTTTTCAGTGTTAACGGCAATCCTATCACAAAATCCATAGTAACTCGTCCCATTTCCATTCCGAACTAGCACAGTTGCAATAATCCCGAGGGTACCGATGTTCGGCCTTTACCGTTGACAAATCAAGCATCTAGAAACAAACTCGAAATATCTCTTTTCATTCCTACCCACCAATACAATTTCTTCAAATCATTATACATTTTTGTCTTTGCTGGATGAATAGATAAAGAAGCGCTATGTGCTTCTGTAAAATCTTCCGAATAAGCTCATCATTCTTTGGTACACAAATTACGTCTCTAAACATCAAACAACCATCGAACCAATCCAATCGATTCTATGCCCGACTCACATTGAACTCTTTTAGCTTGTAACTCATTATCATCTTTCCGAGCTTCACAAATCTCTTCAAGAAATACCGGTTTAGCTCTAAATTCAGCTAAAATAGAACCATCATCGACATGGCTAAATTGGTATTCAAAGCTCGCAATGTAAATAAAAGTTTCTCGCTTAAAGCGTCAAGAACTACATTTGCCTTACGGGTGATAATCAATCACTAACTCATAATCTTTAAGCAATTCCAACCATCTTCTTTGCCTCAAATTCAAATCTTTTGAGTCATCAAGTATTTCAAGCTTTTATGATCGGTAAATATCCAGCACCTTTCACCATACAAATAATGTCTCCAAATCTTCAATGCAAATACAATAGCAACTAGCTCTAAATCATGTGTCGGATAATTTTTCTCATGTGGCTTCAATTGTCTAAAGGCATAAGCAATTACCTTTCCTTCTGCATGAGTACACAACCGAGCCCATTCAAGGATGCATCATCAGAATCACAAATTCTTTACCGGTTCCTTGTACTAAGATAGGAGCTTCGTCAACAATGCCTTTAACTTGTCAAAACTTTGTTGGCACTTCTCATCCATTCAAACTTAACATCCTTCCAGTAGCGGTCTCGTCAGCGGGTAGCTATCATGGAAAATCCCTCCACAAATCGTCTATAATATCCGCAAGACCAAGAAAACTTCTAACCGATACATTTCTAGGAGGCTTCCAATCAACAATGGTTGAAATCTTACTCGTATCAACCTTAATACCTTCACGAGACAATATGTCCAAGAAAACCAACTTCGTAACTGAACTCACTTTTTTTGAACTTGGCATACAACTGATTATCTCTCAGAATTTGTAAAACTGTTCTCAAATGCTCTGCATGCCCAGTCTCATCATGAGAATAAATCAAAATATCATAAATGAACACAACTACAAACTTATCTAAGTATGGTCTAAAAATTCGGTTCATTAAGTCCATAAAAATGGCAGGAGCATTAGTCAAGCCAAATGGCATCACAAGGAACTCATAATGACCATACCTAGTCCGGAAAGCAGTCTTCAGGACATCTGACTCTTTAACTCGCAACTGATAGTATCCGGATCTCAAATCTATCTTGGAAAACACAGTAGCTCCCTTCAATTGATCAAACAAATCATCAATTCTAGGCAATGGATACTTGTTCTTTACTGTTACCTTGTTAAGTTGCCGATAATCTATGCACAATCTCATCGATCCGTCTTTTTTTTCACAAATAGCACTGGTGCACCCATGGTGAACTCTGGGTCTTACAAAGCCTTTATCTGTTAATTCTGCAATCGAGCTTTCAATTCTTTCAATTCCAATAGAGCCATTCTATAAGGAGCAATAGAAATGGGCGTGGTACCGGAATCAACTCAATACCAAACTCAACTTCTCTAACAGGAGGCAAACTGGTAGTTCTTCCGAAACACATCGGAAACTCACATACCACGAGCATCGATTCAATTTTCAATTCGGATCTTTAGTGTTCAACACAAAAGCAAGATAAGCTTCATACCCTTTTCTCAAGTATTTACGAGCGGACATAACGAAATTATAGGAAATGAACTATCGACTCTTCCGAATTAACCCAAGAATTTCACCATTTTCACACTTCAACTCAATGAATTTCTTTCCACAATTCACTATCACATCATGTGTAGTCAACCAATCCATACCAAGAATCACATCAAACTCATCAAATGGCAATAGCATGAGATCGTAGGAAAACAAGAGCCTCTAATCATTAAAGGACAATTTCTACATACCTTATCTACTAATACATGCTTGCCTAATGGATTTGATACTTTAATCACAAATTCAGAGATTCTATAGGCATACTTATACTAGGCATCAATTTCATACAAACATAAGAGTGAGTTGAACCGGATCAATCGAGCAATGACATTAATATCATGTAGAGAAAATGTACCGTAATCACATCGGGAGGATGCCTCTTGGCGTGCACGAATAGCATAAGTCCTTGCAGGGCTCTAACATCCGGTCTCACAGTAGAATCTCTAGAGGTACCTCACACTTGCTCCTACTCCGGTTGCCTCGGTGATCGCCTCTAGTAGGAGCATTTCGGATCTAGCACTCTGTGTTACCTCTCGGCTAGCCACTTACGGACATTCTCGTACAAAATGATCTGGAGCACCACATTTATAGCAAACATTTTTGCTCGCCCGACAAGGACCATAATGAAGTCTACCACACTGTGGACACCTTGATCTACCCCTGCTCGACATTACCTACACTCGTAGT
Source organism: Gossypium arboreum (assembly GCF_025698485.1). Classification (NCBI taxonomy): domain Eukaryota; kingdom Viridiplantae; phylum Streptophyta; class Magnoliopsida; order Malvales; family Malvaceae; genus Gossypium; species Gossypium arboreum. The sequence continues at coordinate 140,119,063 of NC_069075.1, forward strand.
CGAGGTGGTCCGAGCCTTCGGATCCTTAAATCTGCTACCTCTATTCTCGACTAGATTGCCTGCCGAAAAGCTAGATCGGTAGAAAACTCTCTGGGCCTCTTGGATGTAGCACGAAATGATCTGCTCATCTGTCTCTTCTTTGTATCTTGTGTCTCTGTCTCAACTTTGCCTTTTCTTTTTAATAGCTCTTACGCCTTATGTGCTCTCTCAACTAAAATAACGAACTCTTTTATTTCTAGGACACCCACCGACGATGGATATCATCATTTAACCCGTCCTCAAACCTTTTACAGGATAGCCTCTGTGGACACACATTCTTGAGCATATTCTTGAGCCCGACAAATTCACGCTCATAATCGGTCACCGTCATATTGCCTTGTTTCAATTCCAGAATTCCTTTCTCTTCGGTCAATAAACCTCGGTGATGTACTTTTTACGAATTCTTCCTGAAAGAAATCCCAAGTCACCCTCTCTTTCGGTACAACCGATACAAGTGTCTTCCACCAAGAGTAGGTGAGTCTCTAAGAAGTGATACTACACATTTCATACATTCCTCGGGTGTACAAGATAATTCGTCAAAGACTCGATAGTATTTTCTAACCAAAATTTCGCTCTTTCTCGCATCATCATCTTTTGTTGCTCGAACTCTTTCGCCCCTTGTTTCTGATTCTATCAACTGGTGGTTTTCTCTTACCACTGCACTGTGGATCGGGAAGCTTGAGCTACATGGGTAGTCCGAGAATCATGAGGGGTGGAGGTCTATCTACGGATTCGCACGAACGAACTCGGCAAACAAATCATTCAAAGCTCGGAAGAGAGCTTCGAGTCACTCCTCCCGATCGACTATTCTGGCCTATTCTCGGATGGCGCGCCCTTACGTGGAAGCAAAGCATTACTTTCTACATCATCATCACCGGCTCGCCCGGATCCATTACTATAAAACAAAATATTTAAAAAAATCGTCGAGAGTCGTCACACTATCAAAATACAAGTATGGCATGTATAGCTAGACTTTTTCTCACACTAACTGTTCCGAGAACCGACTAAACCTGCTCTGATACCAATAAATGTAACACTCCTTACCCGAGACTGTTGCCAGAATCGAGCACGAGGCATTACTAAACTTATTCTATCCCTTAAATAGGTTTAAATTGTTTATTTAAGCATTTCGAATGTCTGCCATTCTGCGTCGTAGTCGCCTAAAATTCATATCTTGACTTCAAACTCGAAATTAAGATCCGTAAATTTTTCCTGAAACTAGACTCATATATCTATCTACTATTTTTTTTTTCATAGATTTTTGACTTGGCCAATTAGTACAGTTTATTAGTTAAAGTTTCCCCTGTTTCAAAACTCGATTGCACTAACCTCTTGTTACTACGAACCATGTTTCTTACTGTACAAAATTCATATCACTAAGCCGTTTGTTTCTCTTAAAACTAGACTCAACAAGGATTATAACCATATAAAGTATACCTTCTAATTAGTTTTTAAAATTTATGGTGAATTTCCAAAGTTGAAACAGGGTTCCGAAATCGCTCGACCTGTTTCACTAAAACTCAGATATATCATGAAATATAATACCTTTACCTATTTTTCTTATTCCATAAGAAAATAGACATAATAAGATTTAATTTCATATATTATTCATCTTCAAACTATGTTTATACAATTTTAGTTATTTTTCAAAGTTATGTCATTCTTCATTACTTGAATCATTTTTAGGTTACTTTCACATTTTTCATAATTTTCATGTGATAATCACCATTCAATCATACATATTAATAAACATGCATATCATCGGCCATTTTATTAGCTAATCACTAGCAAGTATTTACACATCATTCATTGTTCATATTATACCAAAAGTGGCTAAGTTTCTATACATGCCATACACAAAACAAAACGTCTAATTATACCGAGTTATTTCTTTGATAGTGTGATCGGCCTCGACGTTTCGTTCGATCCCAGTGGCTAGATAAGTACTATAAGAAGAAGAAAATAAAGAGATTAAGCACTAGGCTTAGTAAGCTTACAAGCAAATAAATCACAACATTCAACATAATGGATAATTATGCATAATATCATCTAACATCATAAATTTATTTACTTCTCAATTTCTATCTTCTTCTTTATTCCCTTACCTTCTTTCTTACGACCTTTCCTTTTCATAAGTATAATCTACTTTTCCTTTGCTGTTAATTCACTGTAATTTAACTCGTATATCGACCCGTTGAACCACTCGGAATACTAAGGATACTAGGTCGCTTCTGTCTATCAATATCTCGCCAATGCCATGTCTTTGACATGGACTTACATGAATTATTCCTGTCTCCAATGCCATATATAATATGGAATTACACGGCTCAATCTGTCTCCAAAGCCATATTTCTAATATGGACTTACATGGCTCATTTCGTTCATCCTGTCAACCCTAATATCCTAACATTCCTAGGGTTCAACCGGCTTTCTAACACTTTTCCTCTGTCACTTCACCTTAAATTCGACTTTAAATATTTTCATAACATAAATATATAAATGCTGGAAATTGACAATAATAATATAAAATAAAACAATATTGCATTTATTTACTGTAAACTTACCTTGATACAAAATGTGACTAAACTTTACAATTTAGTCATTTACTTTTTCTTTTCCCCGATCTACTCTCGAATTTCACTCTTCTTGATCTATAATAGCAAATTTAGCTTATTTAATATCAACATTTATCAAAACAACCCTTTACTCAAACTTTGGCAAAATTATATTTTTGCCCCTAAACTTTCACATATTTGCACTTTTGCCCCAAGGCTCGTAAATTAAACTTCATCCTATTTTCTTATGTTTTATGACTTTCTGATCATTTTTCCCTTCTATGGCAACATCAAATTCACACACTAACATGTACTTATGACTATTAGGTATTTTTACCGATTAAGCCTTTTTACTCGTTTTCACTTAAAACCAAGTAGCACAAGTTGTCTAACATAATTTAAAACCTCATATTCCATCATAAAACATCAAAATACACAAATTTGACCTATGGGTATTTTTCCAAATTTGATTCCTAACTTAAATTATTGCTAGCATAAGCTTTATCGAGCTACCGGGACTTCAAAAACGTAAAGATCATTAAAAACGGGGCTTGGAATCACTTACTATGAAGCTTGAAAGTTGAAGAAACCCCAGCTATGGAGAGAGGTAAGGTTCTGCTGGTAACTTGAAGAAGATGATACAATTTTATCATCTTTTTACCTTTTTATTAATGTTAATAACCAAATGACCAAAATGCCCCTCCTTACTAAACTTTCAAAAATTCCTTCCATGTCCTAATTTTGTTCATGAACTTAAAATTGGTCAAATTACCATTTAAGATCTCCTAATTAATATTCCAAAATAATTTCATACTAAAAACTTCTAGAATGCAAGTTTTGCAAATTATTCGATTTAGTCCCTAACCTCAATTTAAGCACTTTATGCATAGAATTTTATCACGAAATTTTCACACAATCATGTAATCATACCATGAACCTCAAAATAATAATAAAATATTTTTTTTACCCTGAATTTGTGGTTTCGCAACCACTGTTCCGTTTAGGCCCTATTTCGGAATGTTACATGATGTCCCTAGAATCAGTGAATTCACAAGCCTTAAGCCCCTAAGCAACAGGGTAACAGGCTGAAGATTTACAGATCTTAACCCCCTAAGCAGAGGGAAGCAGATCGAAGACGAAGGGTCTTAAACCCCTAATCGGTAGGGTAACAGATCAATTGCAGATCTTATCTCCTAAGCGGTAGGAAACAGATCGAAGATGAAGATCTTAACCCCCTAAGCAGTAGGGAAACAGATCGAAGATGATGGGCTTTAACCCCCTAAGCAATAGGGTAACAAGCCAAATTTACAAGCCTTAACCCCCTAAGCAGTAGGGTAACAGGCTGAAGATTTACAGATCTTAACCCCCTAAGCAGTAGGGAAACAGATCGAAGATGATGGGCTTTAACCCCCTAAGCAATAGGGTAACAAGCCAAATTTACAAGCCTTAACCCCTAAGCAAGAGGGTAACAGTGAAGATTTCTGATCTTAACCCCAAGCAAGAGGGAAACAGATCGAAGATGATGGGCTTTAACCCCCCAAGCAGTAGGGTAACAAGCCGAATTTACAAACCTTAAACCCCTAAGCAGTAGGGTAACAGGCTGAAGATTTACAAATCTTAACCCCCTAACCAGTAGGGTAACAGGTTGAATTTACAGATCTTAACCCCTTAAGCAGTTGGGAAATAGATCGAAGATGATGGGCCTTAAACCCCTAAGTAGTAGGGTAACAGGCTGGAAATTACAAATTTCTTTTCCTCTGAAATGGCATTGGAGCGGCTAAAAGCCACAGCAGATCTCCTTGAAGTTTCAGAGGATCTTTTCTTCCTGAAATGGCGTTGGAGCGGCTAAAAGCCACAACAGATCTCCTTGAAGTTTCAGCAAACCTCTTCTTCCAGAAATGGCATTGGAGAGGCTAAAAGCCACAGCAGATCTCCTTGAAGTTTCAGTGGAAGAAGATCAAAACAAGTCTTATCTCTCTGAAGTTACAGAGGAGCAGACCGAAGATAGCAGATCTGACATTCCTGTGCTTACAGTGAAGCAGATCGAAGATTTCAGCATGACATCCCTGTGCTTATAGGGAACAAGTTGAAAACAGCAGATTTGGCATCCCTGTGCTTATAGGGAACAAATCGAAGATAGCAGATCTGACATTCCTGTGCTTACAGTGAAGCAGATCAAAGATTTCAGCATGGCATCCCTGTGCTTATAGGGAACAAGTTGAAAACAGCAGATTTGGCATCCCTGTGCTTATAGGGAACAAATCGAAGATAGCAGATCGACATTCCGTGCTTACGAGTGAAGCGGATCGAAGATTTCAGCATGGCATCCCTGTGCTTATAGGGAACAAGTTGAAAACAGCAGATTTGGCATCCCTCTGCTTATGGGGAACAAATCGAAGATAGCAGATCTGACATTCCTGTGCTTACAGTGAAACAGATCGAAGATTTCAGCATGGCATCCCTGTGCTTATAGGGAACAAGTTGAAAACAGCAGATTTGGCATCCCCGTGCTTATAGGGAACAAATCGAAGATAGCAGATCGACATTCCCTGTGCTTACAGTGAAGCAGATCAAAGATTTCAGCGTGGCATCCCTGTGCTTATAGGGAACAAGTTGAAAACATCGTTGGCATCCACGTGCTTATAGGAACAAATCAAAGATAACAGATCGACATTCCTGTGCTTACAAGTGAAGCGGATCAAAGATTTCAACATGGCATCCACGTGCTTATAGGGAACAAGTTGAAAACATCGATTTGGCATCCCCTGTGCTTATAGGGAACAGATCGAAGATAGCAAATCTGACATTCCTGTGCTTACAGTGAAGCAGATCAAAGATAGTGGATATCGCCTTCCTGAGTTACAGTGAAGCAGATTGAAGCCGTCAAGAGGCCATTTTAAAGAAGATCAAGAACTTAAGACTCGGCGAGCCCTGGCAAAATTGGTCTTTTTGTAGTCTTTGCTCAATTCTCGTTACACGATAATGAGCAAAGAGGGGCAGCTATAAGACCCAAATTTTGCCTAGGACCCAATAAAACCAAACCCGAATTAAATCTAGCCTATTATCCAGTTACAAGCCCAAACCCAATTTTGGCCCAACCTAATCCCAACCCAAACACAAAAAAAAAATAATAAATAAAAACCTTGGCCACCTACTCCACCACCTTTGTTGGCCACCCACCTTGGCCACCAACTCCACCACCCTTGGCCACCTAAACCACCCCAACCACTCCACTTGTAAAATTTGGCTATAAAAGCCATTCAAGACTTTGTTTTAGGAGGGGGTTTTTGGTTTTTGGAGGAGGATTGTTCTTTGTTTTGGAGGAGGTTTTTTTTGTTTTTTGGAGGTGTTTTTTTGTTTTTTTGGAAAGAAGGTTGTTTTTGTTTCTTGGAAAGGCTAGTTTTGGAGATTAATCAAAGATCAAAGCAAAAGAGGTTTCTTTTGTCTATTCTCATCTTTAGTTTTTATTTGTTTATTGTTTTCCTTTCAATTTTATTTTGTTTTTTTATCTGAAAGTAAAAATAAAAGTAAGAAGCTTACCCATATTTTCATTACCAAAAAGGTTTTTTGAGGTCCCATTGTAGTGTGCGGTGGCGCCGATGTGACCGTGGGGTCCATGACCGAAGCAAAAGTGGACCAACTTTGGATTTAGAAAAGAGGGAAAAGAGAGTCGAGAGCTTTGTTTTATTATTTTATTATTTTACTATTATTTATATTATTATTATTATTTCTCATGTATATATTATTATTTATATTATTATTATATTATATATGCCCTCTCCATATTTATTTATATTATTACTATCATTATTGTTACTTCTATTATTTTTTATTTCTAACTACTATTATTATATATATATGTATTATTGTTTATATTATTATTATTATTATCACCCTAGTGTTATTACTTTACTTTTGTATTCTAATATATTATTAATATTACTCATATTTTCATTATTTTTGCTATTACTATTATTATTATTATATATTAGTGTATATTTTTATGTATATACATATATATATTTATATATAGTATTGTTTTTATTACTTTAATTTAATATTTTTATTATATTTGCTTTTTGTATTTCTATATTTATTATTATTATATAGTAGTGTGTATTTCTATTATATACATATATATATATTTATATATAGTATTATTGTTTACTTTACTTTAATATTATTCTTATTATCATTATATCCAACCCAATAATAATTCTTTCATAAAGTAATATTCCAGTATTTGGTAATTCGAGACAATCGTGCCCTAACTTATTGGGTTTCGATTTTCTCCTTTAACCTAAATAACGGAATACTCTTTTAAATCGCGACATGAGTTTTGAAAAATGCTTATTCTCGGAGATACGAGGTGTTGTGCCCTAACTTATTGGGTATGGCATTTTGTTACCTCGAAATAAGATTTTGCAAGTAAAGGCAATATTCGGTGTTTGGGAATTCGAGGAAACGTGCCCTAACTTACTGGGTTTTGATTTTCCTCGTTCACCTTAACTAACTGAATAACCTTTTGAAATACACGAATTTTTATATAAAAGGCAAGCTCGCTCTCGAAAATTCAAGATGTCGTGTCCTAACTTACTAGATGTGACATTTTATATTGTGAGACGAGAAGGTCCTTAACATTTGAGCATTTTCTTTACAAAGAGGGATCGTATTTTAAATTCTTTCAAGTTTTCAAATTTTCGACATTAAGACACTAATTAATCAACTAGGTACCAATTTTGGGCGTATCGAGGGTGCTAATCCTTCCTCGTGCGTAACCGACTCCCGAACTCATTTTCTGATTTTCATAGACCAAAAATTATTGTTTTAGTAAATCTTAACTTTTATTAAAATGATTAACTTAAGGTGATCCGATCACACCTAAAAAGATTGGTGGCGACTCCTGTTTTCATTTTTTTTTCTCCAAGTCGATACCCGTTTTTTTCAAAAAAATGGTTACGACAATTACATTTGAAGATGAAGTTTTAATAACCGACCTTTCAATCGAAAAGTACATGGTAATTGTATGACACCCCATATCCGACTTGAATTAACTTCATACATTGAAGTTAGTTTGTGAGATATCACATTTATTGTCTTAAGTAGCCCAAACGAACTTCATACATTGAATTTATTAAGAAATCTGAACTAAAACCACTTAGATAAGTCATTTAAAATAATCAAAATTTATTTTTAAGTCTTTAAAATCATATTGAAAATATTTTAAAATGATTTCTAGATGTTTGGAAGTGTCCAAGACTAATTACGGGTCTTTGGGATTGAAACAATGCAAAACAAGGAAGAGACCCTAGCCTACCATTGTTGAATTAGTTCAAGTCCGAGGACTTGTACCAATACAAGTCCCTACTACCGTAGCTTTTTACTCACTGTCATGCTTGTATCAACACAATCCAAGCACAACTATGCTTGGACCCAAAATTCACCTTAAAACTCATCTATTTTATGTTGGATTGTCAATACATCCCTTGACATAATGGAAAAATATTATGGCTATCACGAGCCAAGGATCCATGTACAAGGAACAAATTCACGCTAAGAAATGATAAAAAAATATACCTTTAATGATATGAAAGCAGCATTGGTATGACGTTTATTCCTCTGTTCATGTCGCAAATCATAGCCAAAACACAAAAATCTTTGCCTCTATTGGTATTCACCTGGATGAAATCGATTGGAAAATCTCTCATAAAACTTCAAAGAGAAAAATGAAACTCTTTTGTTTAACTACTAGTCAAAAAATAGTATTTTGGGTAACCTAGAATTTGGGATTTGCCTTCCTTTTTATTCAAAACTATTTTGAAGGGCAATCAATCATCAAGAAGAAAAATAAGATATATCTCTTAAAACGAGATTTTCTCCCTTATTTAAGGTAATATCGATTTAATTTAAATTCTAAACTTTTTTGCTTAATCAAAATTTATTAAATATTGTATTTTAATAAATTTGAAAACACATATTTATAAATTAAAATACATGAAACATAATTTCACATTATTTTAATTTAATCCTCTATATATACGTATCAAGTATGTGCATATATTATGATAATTTTAACATTATCATATTAAATTAATAATTAGAACATGTCTATAATCAATTTAACTTTTATGACATATTAAACATAATCTCAATTTTCGTTACATTCTAATCATCCCAACCAAAGGGTGTGACCCTATGAGATCTTATAATGTTGACAGTAGCATTAAAACGATTCTAATGTTACAAACAATGAGTGACATCTAGCAATGCATCACTGTTACCCAAGTCGCAAGAAGTCATGGTTCGACATGGTCTTCTATGAAAAACATTATTATGTATTGCATCCCTTTGTCCTTTATATCTAGATTGAATGCAATTAATAGTATAGTCACACTTGTATAATCCAATATCAAATTTATTGATTCCCAAGTAGACTAAGATAAACAAATAAGTGTGACATCTCATATCAATTAATTTAATCATGGCCATGCATTTCTAGTCTCACTCGATCAAGAGGCCTGAAATATTTCTCCCACTATGTAGAAGGGACAAATCTTATATTGATTACTCCCAGCTCACTACAAAGATTGTGACACACCCAAATTAGTATTTATATTACAACTATTTACAGAAGGCGTTTGATTGTGTCAAAGCATACGGCTCACAATGTTGGAACAATGATGATCTCAAATCTAAGGATCATACATACAATTATCACTATGACAAATGTTGTGACTATTACATAATAATCCAATAAACATCTCATGGTGGGTTAGATCAGTATATTGTTCTCTAACATATACTTATATGTTAATTTGATATCACATATCTATAGCAACACTTATCATCAATCAAGCATATATCTGTCTTAATGCATTATTGTTGTCCAAGCCTATAATAATACTTGACTAAAAATATTTAAGAATGATTATATTATTCTTTACACATTATCATTATTTAGTTTATTCAAACACAGAAATGCATTCTAAAAACAATAATGGCAATGCCTTTATTAATAAATTAGGTAACTGTTTATTATTACAATTATCAGATGACTGATTTTTGGGCATACTCCAACATTTTGAATCTTAACATGCTCATATCTAAACCATGACTCATAACACTCAAAAATCAATTTCAAAACATCATTCAAACACATTTTAACAACTCTAAACAAAGTGAGCACATATATGCTAAAATAGCATTCATGCTTAACCATCAAGCAAGCAATCAAACATTCAAGTGCATATTCCTAATATATCTAGTTCATACTTCAACTAGGATATTAAAACATATCGTAATATATGCATACATGCTTTGAACTTAGGTTATGATAAATTATACAATCACTTAAAATACCAAAAGGGCTAACATTAACATAGTAAATTCCAACTACTATCTATTAACTTAGGTACATGTCAAGACACTTCTAATATTCAAAATTAGTAATACAAATTTTTGATGAGTTGAGACGAGGATTTTGGATGCCACTGAGAATCACAAGTTAACGGTACCTATTTGTCACATGCATACGAAATAAACATATCCACACATTGAACATAGAGAGCTTAGTGATGCTAACATAAATCGAATTCAAAATATTAAAGTATTATAAAAATTGACATCTTAATAATATTTAATTTTAATGCATCCATTTCAATTCAATAGTACTTAACATGTCTTGCAATTTCACTACATCAGGTAACTTTGCAATGATCTCTTATACATTGTATCACATTTATCATTGTTGTCTCATTTCATGATTCTACATATATATATATATATAACCATTTTATATCTATGAATCATAATGTCACTTGTATATCATATTTCGTTCAATGTTTACGATACATTATTAATTGTCTCTTCATAATTTGCTCATATATATGATCACATTACATGTCTATAATTCATATCATAATGAAATCATTTCTCATTGCTAATTGTCTTTCTTGGTCTATTTCAATCACATTTCATATGCATAATTGATTTTCATATCATGCTCATAATAATTTTATGTATCATTTTCTTAATGAGCCCCTATTAACTGAATATAAACTAAAGGGTGGATACATAGATTAATCCCCTAACACTCCACAATGAACACATAAATGCTAATCGAGCATTAATGCATTGATCTCCCTAACACTCCATAGTATGCACCATAGTGTCAGAATGAATCACATCGAAGTATTTGAATTAATTGCATTGAAGTGCTAGAGTGTATTGCTTTAAAACGCCAAAATGCATTGCTTTAGCCTGGACTGGTAATCCCGCTGTAAAGATGAGGTTCGTGGGAATGTGCTCTCTAAAATGGAAATGTGCACACATGAATATGAATTGACGGACCCGAAAATTGTACACTAAAAGTGTACCTCTGAAAATCCATCGAAAATTCTAAGAAATTCAACGGGATAATTATGGAAAAATAATAAGGGAATGGAAATCATGGTATTGATGAGTTCATCAATCATGGTATCTATATTATTGACACATGAAAATTATTGTACTAACTTGAATGTTGAGTTTGTGCATGTTAGTGTAATAATACATTGAATGGATATATGAATGTTTATTGCACTGTATTGAAATTATTAGGTAAGTATAATTCTTGTTACATGAGCTTACTAAGCACAAAGTGCTTACCCTATTTCCTTTTTCCCTATTTTGTGGTGTTAAGAGCTCAGAGGTCGAACTTGGTCAGAGACACATCACACTATCAACTTCAATATTTCGGTATATCAAGAAACTTTATTTTAGAAATCAATGGCATGTATAAGCTAATAAAGTAAATGTTAATGTGATATGAATGTAAGGTCAGCCATTGGTATGGCTAACAAATCTTGGTTTTGGTATGTGATGAGGTTATCTTATAAAAATACATGAATCTATCTTGAAAATATGTTGAATTGGATTGGTTGATGTGGATTGGTCTTGGTTTAATATTGCAGGGAAGGTTAGATATCTATAAAGGGCATTGAGTAAAAAAAAATTTAATTCGTAAACTCCGGTAATGCCTCGTACCCTATTTCGGCAATGAATACGGGTAGGGGGTATTACAGACATGGTCTTCTATGATAAACATTATTATGTACTGCATCCCTTTGTCCTTTAAATCTAGATTGAACACAATTCATAGTATAGTCACACTTGTATAATCCAATATCAAATTTATTGATTCCCAAGTAAACTAAGATAAACAAATAAGTGTGACATCTCATATCAATTAAATTAATCATGGCCATGCATTTCTAGTCTCACTCGATCAAGAGGCCTGAAATATTTCTCCCACCATGTAGAAGGGACAGATCTTATATTAATCACTCACAGCTCACTACACAGATTGTGGCATACCCAACATTAGTCTTTATATTACAACTATTTATAGAAGGCGTTTGACTGTGTCAAAGCATACGGCTCACGGTGTTAGAACAATGATGATCTCAAATCTAAGAATCATACATACAATTATCACTATGACAAATGTTGTGACTATTACATAATAATCCAATAAACGTTCCCATGGTGGGTTAGATTAGTATTTTGTTCTCTAACATATACTTATATGTTAATTTGATATCACATATCTATAGCAACACTTATCATCAATCAAGCACATATCCATCTTAATGCATTATTGTTGTCCAAGCCTATAATAATACTTGACTAAAAACATTTAAGAATGATTATATTATTCTTTAGACATTATCATTTTTGATGAGTTGAGACAAGGATTTTGGATGCCACTGAGAATCACAAGTTAACGGTACCTATTTGTCACATGCACACGAAACAAACATATCCACACATTAAACATAGAGAGCTTAGTAATGCTAACGTAATTCAAATTCAAAATATTAAAGTTTTATAAAAAATAACATCTTAATAATATTTAATTTTAATGCATCCATTTCAATTCAATAGTACTTAACATGTCTTGAAATTTCATTACATTAGATAACTTTGCAATGATCTCTTATACATTGTATCACATATATCATTGTTGTCTCATTTCATGATTCTTCATATATATATATATATAACCATTTCATATCCATGAATCATAATGTCACTTGTATATCATATTTCATTCAATGTTTCTTATACCTTATTAATTGTCTCATCATAATTTGCTCATACATATGATCACATTACATGTCTATAATTCATATCATAATGAAATCATTTCTCATTGCTAATTGTCTTTCTTGGTCTTATTTCAATCACATTTCATATGCATAATTGATTTTCATATCATGCTCATAATAATTTTATGTATCATTTTCTTAATGAGCCCCTATTAACTAAACACAAACTAAATGATAAATACATAGATTAATCCCCTAACATTCCACAATGAGCACATAAATGCTAATCGAGCATTAATGCAGTGATCTCCCCTAACACTCCATAGTATGCACCATAGTGTCAGAATGAATTACATCGAAGTATTTGAATTAATTGCATCGAAGTGTTAGAGTGCATTGCTTTGAACTGCCAAAATGCATTATAATTGTATCCAAACTCTATCTAATATTGTTAATAGGGAAATTTTCATTATTGTTTAATATTATGGCATAATTCAATATGTTCCATTCATGATTTCACATGTAACTCAATTCATAGTATCATATTGATGTTTATATAGATATTTACTTGGTACCTTATATTTTCATGACAAGGAGCATAACACTTTGTTCATGCCATCAACACTCAATTTGTTAGATATACTTGGTATTTTTACCAATTACTTTCAGGTCATTTTGACATCAGTTCACCCAACACTTATTACCCTTTTCATGCTCAAACTCAACAAGGCATAACTCATTAATTTGTGTAATTGTTTACTATTAATACTCTTATAAAACAAACTATTTAATAATTATATGTAAAGGATGGAAATTATACCAACACAAACCGAATTCATTGCACGCCATCTGTTCTTGTCTTTGCCCCTCAACGTTTCGGTTCGTCTTTAATTACATATGATAATATCAATATAGAAACAATGATAGTTTCTCAACATCAAGTAAATAAACTAATAGTTAAAACAACAACGATAGATTCCTAATGTAATGAACCGAAAGTTACGGTATCGAAAATTGAGTCTTGAGTCTTTGTTTAGTGAAATTTATTCATGAATATTTATTAGAAATATTTATGAATTATAGTTGAATAGTTATTTAGTGTTTAATTAAGTGAAGTAGCTTGAATTTAGTTTAAAGGATTAAATTGCATAAGGAATAAAAGTTTAATTATAGATTAAAAAGTAAAAGGGACTAATCTAGCAATTAGACCCTAAGTGCCATGTGTGTGAATGTATGATATAACATGTGTAATAGTTGGTATATATGTGTAATAGCTATAAGATATTTTATGTTATAGCTATTACGCATATTAATTTATATTTATTATAGGTTAATAATAATATAATATAGTATAATGAATAAAGAATAATGAGTAAAGAAACATAGAAAGAGTTACTGAGAGAGCAAGCGTGAGAAAGAAAGAAAGAAAGAAAGAAAGAAATAGAAAAGGAAATTTGAGGATTAAGGCCCTAAAGTTTAATTGGTAAGTTGTTTTAGCTCATTTTCTTATGATTTTTATGTTTATGGATGCCTAATTCAAAGTTCTACATGTATGAGGTTAAAATGAAGAAAAATAGAAAAATTTTAGATATTGATTTAGTTGAATAAATTGAGGTTTTATGGGTTAAATTGATAGGAATTGAAGTTAGAAGTAAAAATTGAGTGATTTATTAAAAGAATTCTAAGTTAAGTTTAAATAGGGATTAAGTTGAATAGAGCTCAAAATTTATGTTTTATGAGTTAGAAATTGTTAATGGGTTGATTAAAGAGAATATGAAGCTTAAGTTAAAGAAAAAAGATTAGTAATGGAAAAAGGACGAAATTGGAATTTTTGTAAAAGTTTGATAGAAAGTGAAAATGTGTTTTATGAATTAGTATATTGATTATTTTTAATTGAATGATTGTTAGTAGCAAGCGTAGCACGGATCGTCATCAAAGAAGGAAAAGAAAGTGAGCGAAGATATCGATTAAATTCGATAAATAGTGGTTTGTATTTCTATAAACCGAGCTTAATCGTTATTGCTATATTTGATATTTATATTGTATGAAAATGTGAATGAGGTAAGTATTTTTACCATATTGAAATGAATGTGATTTTGAATACCCTATTAGCGTGTCGGGCTAGTCGGATATAGTTGACATGTCATAGGAATTGGAAGTATTGGGATATTCGAGCATTGAGTCGATGAGACACTATGTGTCGACTCTTTGTTAAAGTTCGGTTTGTTCCGATGAAGTACTTTGTGTACTATAATGTTAAAGTTCTGGATTTGTTCGATGAAGCACTATGTGCTTATCCGGAGTGTGGGTTGGATCCGTGTATCCGTCGGTGTCCAAAGTGATGTTAATAAGGGTAAATAAAGTAAAGATTATTAAAGTCTTGATTGATATTGAATAATAGCAATAATGTGTTTGAATTACCATGTTTTAAAGTTGATTAAGCTATTGTTTATAGAAATACCACTGAGAGTATTCTCAGCGTCACGGTTTGTTTCGTGCATGAGCTAAATCTGAAAGTATAAGGACTCGACATACAAGCCGATCCCCAAACTCAAATTGGTGAAGTTTCTATCTTTTAGAAAATGGCATTGTACCTAGGATGTCTTTTGGTTATTTTGAAAGTATCTAAGTTGTTAAGTGATATTTTGGTATGTTTTGTAAATGTTACCAAAACCTTAAGTATGGTATGTTTTGATATGTTAGTGAAGAGTAATAAGAGGAATTGTTGGTAAATGTTGTAGAGAGAAGAAATGAAGATGTTATAAACTTAGTTATCAACATTTTATACTAAAACAGATTTGGACAGTAACAGTAGTACAACTTTGAAAATATACCAAAAATAGTATAAAGTGAATTAGATGATGAATAAAATATGTAATTGAAGCTTAATGAATCTATTTTTATATGGAAGAAACAAAATAGGTAAAAGAGTTGTATTTTATGAGATATTTATGTTTTGGTGAAACAGGGTTAGAACAATTTCTGGATTCTCTGTTACGACTTTAGAAATTCACCATAATTGTGTATTAAAATTAGGACTCAAAATTTATTTGTATGGATTCCTTATTGAGTCTATTTTAATTGAAACAAATGGAATAGTCATTGGATTTCTGTACAGGAAGAAATTTGATTCGTAGTGCACAAGGGTCGAGTGGCGAACCCTGAAACAGGGAGACTTCTTCTAATAAACTGTACTAATTGGCCTGACCAAAATTATAGAAAAAATTAGTAAATAGATATATGAGTCTAGTTTCAGGAAAAATTTACGAATTGGATTTGAGTTTCTTAACTCGAGATATGATTTTTAGCGACCGTGGCGCAGATGGATAGTTTACTACGAAAACTGTTTAAGTGCTAAGATAAGTTTTGTAATGTCTCCTGCTTGACTCCGGCAACGGTCTCGGGTAGGGGGACGTTACACCTAATGTTCAAAATTTTTGTATCTTTCAATTCTCTCGATCGAATCAAAATCTGACTTCATATCTATATTCTAAGGACCTCAAATTATCATTACATATCATAAAATCCCAAAGTTATCTTCTCTTTCACATGGGTACTCTAGGAAATTCCATGTGCGTATTTCTCTAGTAACATTAAAATAAACTTTCATGGTTCGAAAGTGATGGGTTTTCCCAAGTTTGTGGGAGCAACCCATAGTTCCAATTCAGTATTTGTATTGAAATCTGATAGTTCCAATCGAACTGGATCTTTAGGTATCTCAACAACATAACTAACTTTAATATGCTAATTGAGCCTCAATTAAATTGACATCGTTGTTATTGCAACAATTAAGAGGATACAGATTTGAATGTGCTTAAGCACTCATTTTCCTCCAATTTAAAGGTGAGGGGTTATAGATTGAAGTTAACTTTGTATAAGAAAAACTAAGATTAATATCACGAGTAATTATTTTGTACTGTAACGTCCCCCTACCCGAGACCGTCGCCGGAGTCGAGCAGGAGACATTACAAAACTTATCTTAGCACTTAAACAGTTTTCGTAGTAAACTATCCATCTGCGTCATGGTCGCTAAAAAAATCATATCTCGAGTTATGAAACTCAAAATCTAATTCCATAAATTTTTCCTGAAACTAGACTCATATATCTACTTACTAATTTTTTTCTAGAATTTTTGGTCGGGCCAATTAGTACAGTTTATTAGAAAAAGTCTCCCCTATTTCAGGGTTCAGCTACTCTGACCCTTGTGCACTACGAATCAAATTTCTTCCTGTACAGAAATCCAATGACTATGCCATTTGTTTCAATTAAAAATAGACTCAATAAGGAATCCATACAAATAAAGTTTGAGTCCTAATTCTTAATACACAATTTATGGTGAATTTATAAAGTCAGAATAGGGAATCCAGAAATTGTTCTAACCCTGTTTCACCAAAACGTAAATATCTCATAAAATACAACTCTTTTACCTATTTTATTTCTTCCATATAAAAACAGATTCATTAAGCTTCAATTAAAAATTTTATTCATTATCTAATTCACTTTATACTATTTTTGGTATATTTTCAAAGTTGGACTACCGCTACTGTCTATTTTAGTATAAAATGTTGATAACTAAGTTTATAACATCTTCATTTCTTCTCTCTACAATATTTACCAACACTTCCTCTTATTACTCTTCACTAACATATCAAAACATACCATACTTAAGGTTTTGGTAACATTTACAAAACATACCAAAATATCACTTAACAACTTAGATACTTTCAAAATGACCAAAAGACATCCTAGGTACAATGCCATTTTCTAAAAAGATAGAAACTTCACCAATTTGAGTTTGGGGATCGGCTTGTATCTTTGAGTCCTTATACTTTCATACCTAGCTCACATGACGAAACAAACCGTCTGCTGAGAATACTCTCATGGTATTTCTATAAACAATAGCTTAATCAACTTTAAAACATGGTAATTCAAACACATTATTGCTATTATTTAATATCAATTAGTACTTTAATAACCTTTACTTTATTTACCCTTATTAACATAACTTCGGACATTGACGGATACAGATCCAACCCACACTCGGGATAAGCACATAGTGCTTCATCGAATAAATCCGAACTTTAACATTATAGTACACAAAGTACTTCATCGGAACAAATCCGAAACTTTAACGATGAGTCGACACATAGTGTCTCATCAACTCAATGTCGAATATCCCAATACTTCCAATTCCTATGACATGTCAACTATATCCAACTAGCCCGACATTGTTAATAGGGTATTCAAAATCACATTCATTTCAATATGGTAAAAATACTTATCTCATTCACATTTTCATACAATATAAATATCAAATATAGCAATAACGATTAAGCTCGGTTTATAGAAATACAAACCACTATTTATCGAATTTAATCGATATCTTCATTCACTTTCTCTTTTCCTTCTTTGATGACGTATCCGATTGCTCGTTTGCTACTAACAATCATATAATTAAAATCATCAATATACTAATTCATAAAACACATTTTCACTTTCTACCAAACTTTTACAAAATTCCAATTTAGTCCTTTTTCCATTACTAATTTTTTTCTTTAACTTAAGCTTCATATTCTCTTTTAATCAACTCATTAACAATTTCTAACTCATAAAATTCATTATAAAACATAAATTTTGAGCTCTATTCAACTTAGTCCCTATTTAAACCTAACTTAGAAATTCCTTTAACTAATCACTTCTAACTTCAATTTCTATCAATTTAACCCATAAAACCTCAATTTATTCAACTAAATCAATATCTAAAATTCTCTATTTTTCTTCATTTTAACCTCATACATGTAGAACTTTGAATTAGGCATCCATAAACATAAAAATCATAAGAAAATGAGCTAAACCAACTTACCAATCAAACTTTAGGGCCTTAATCCTCAAATTTCCCTTTTTTATTTCTTTCTTTCTTTCCTTCTTTCTTTCTCACGTTTGCTCTCTGTTAGTCTTTCTATCTTTCTTTCTTTCTCACGTTTGCTCTTTGTAACTTTACTATTCTTTACTTATTATTCTTTATTCATTATACTATATTATATTATTATTAACCTATAATAAATATAAAATTAACATGTGTAATAGCTATAACATAAAATATCTTATAGCTATTACACATATATACCAATTATTACACCTGTTATATCATACATTCACACACATGACACTTAGGATTTAATTACTAGATTAGTCCTTTTACTTCTTTAATCTATAATTAAACTTTTATTCCTTATGCAATTTAGCCCTTTAAACTAAATTCAAGCTACTTCACTTAATTAAACACTAAATAACCATTCAACTATAATTCATAAATATTTCTAATAAATATTCATGAATAAATTTCACGGAAACAGTACTCAAGACTCAATTTTCGATACCGTAACTTTCGGTTCATTACATGTACACTACCAATAATATTTTTAGACTCTAAAAAGAAAAGGGATTGAAATAATGGCATGCGTCTCTTTCTACATATTTAACTATTTTTATTTTATCTTACTACTTTATACCATTTTCTCAATTTTACTTACGAATCTAAAAAATCCACCGACAATTCTCAATAGATGGTGTTGAAAAAAGCCCAATTTCACATGAAACGTTGGGATGGGGAATGAAAAGAAATGGTAAGGCCAGTAGTAGCCGCTTTCCCATGACAGTGTTGGGCTTTCATATTATCTCTTTCTTGTTCTTAATTATTAGGCTTCCGAAATATCATAAAAATGGACCAAGCCCATTTCTTTAGAGAATTAGTAGTAAATTACATGCTTAGTGAAAATAATGGATATTAATAAATATTTCAAACACACCATAATGGTAAAAATATTATTTTTATCTAATTAAAATATTTTTTTTTATATTTTAGTGCATTCTCCTATCATGTATTTCGGCATTGATGGATCAACTTTGTCACTATGGGCTCAAATTTGTGCTCCTTACTAGGCCAACATGCCAATTAAATAATAAGATAGTTGTCTATGCCTACTTTGTTTCTTTCTCTTTGAACCATTTTTCTTTTTGGGTATAATTACAATATAGGAATGATAATATTGAAACTCTGATCTTTGAGATGTAAACAAGAAACCTTAATCATTATTCGGTATACCCATAGTTATTCTCATTCCTACTACAGTCCGAGTTCTTTTAAATTGAGAGTAATATTCAGATAATTTTTTTTTAATAATAATAATTTCAAGATTTAAACTCAGTTCATATATAATCTATTAATATTTCACATCATCACTTTAACCATAACAGCTACCTAATTTTGCTAAACTTATACCACTTGTCTTTCTCCTAACCTTATCCCTCTTCTTCTTTCTTATACGTGGGCATTGCATGATTTATCTTCACAAAGTTTTATCATTGGAGGCCTAAAAAAGTATATAATTACTTTATAGCTCCTCTAGGTTATTGGTTCCTTGAATGACATTTCCCCATTCCCTTACATGAAAGGTCCCTATTCCCATTCCCATTCCCATCCCCATAACCTTTCTACAATTTCCAGTCAAAGTGCATAAAAAAGTGGTAATCGTGACTTGTAAGGGCAAGAATTTCTCAGTCAAATGTTGAATGTATGAACCGACAAAGCTTGGTTGCATTTAACCAAAAAGCTACCTTGTCTTTAACATCTTTTGGTTCTCTCTTCAGTTTCTCCTCTTTGGACAATCTTTTTTTTTGGGATTTAGTGTCTTTGTGTAAACATCAACGTATCTATGTCATTGTTACCGTATCTAAAATTGTCCCAAGGGATCACTATCCCAATGCGGCACTCTATTGGCACCAAAAGAAAGTGATGTGTGTTGTTTTTAAGTTTGTTATGCTCTTATTATTCTTTTTGTCCTACTTAGAAATCATCCAGTCAATTAGACTTTCTTCACATTCTTAAAAAAAAAAAAAATCTTTTTACTAGAAGAATTCTCCACAAACCATTAATATCACGACAGATAATTTAAATTAATTTCAAATTTTTAATTGATACTAAATTCAAATTTTAAAACTTGAACAACCTCCGATCCTCTT
The DNA here is from genome assembly GCF_025698485.1 of Gossypium arboreum. NCBI lineage: Eukaryota > Viridiplantae > Streptophyta > Magnoliopsida > Malvales > Malvaceae > Gossypium > Gossypium arboreum. The sequence goes on from NC_069075.1 coordinate 140,139,767, forward strand.
TCTAATAAGGGTTCGAGAAAGGATATTTTTTCAAAATATCATTGTTTTATATGATAATTGTAATTTAGAATTGGGTCAAGAATATAGTTAGGAGAGAGATCGAGACACTAAAATAAAAATCATTATAAAATAAAAATAAAAACCCAAATAAACTTTTCAGAAACTAAAACTAGACTTAAATTTATTTTTATATTTTAAAATATATTTTTAATTTTTTTAAATATTTAAGAAATATAGGATTGGAAACTTGGACATGTTAGACTGAGCATTGAGAAAGAAAAGAACTGTCTTTTGAATTTTGACCCATGAATAATTTTAATATGAAAATATCAAATTTAATTATTATATATAATATTAACATCATAGAAAAAATTAAATTTTAAGTAAAATATATATTTTTAATTTTTATAATTGATTTTGCATATATGTAAAGTAAATTTTATTAAATATATAATTTTTATATTAAATATTAGTGTTGTAATTTTATTTTATTTTATTTTATTTTATAGACATATGAATGATGAAAAGTCAATTATTAAAGTAGGTATATATATTTGATTGATTTAAAAAGTAAGTAATTTAAACTAATAAGTTAATTGTTAGTGTTGGGTTGTTTGTTAGTTGTATATTAAATAACGATAATGTAGATTAAGAGTTAGTTTTACAATCTAAATTTTTTTCTAAGCTTAGTGGGAGGTCTTGTCCAAAAATAAATTCATTATGAGCGAACAATACAAATAATGATTTAAATTTAACTTAATCAAATTACAATCCCATTTCTATACATTCAACTAATATCACTCTTTCACTAACAATTTCTCTTTAAAAGTTTAGTTACAAATCGAACATAAAATAATTTGTTTACAAAATATTTTGCACTAAAACAAGATCTACTAGTGAACTAATATGACCGAAATAAGCAGCTAAAATTGATCTCCGATTGGTCATTGATAAGGCATAAAATAAGCAGAAATCTTCGGCACTTATCTTTTCAAACAGAGAAAATTAGTCACATTGAACTCTTAAAAAGTTCCTTCCTTTGATAAAATATCTTCACCAATCACTCAACCAATTATAATCTCGTGATTATTGCTTAGAATTCTTAAAAATATATAAATGATTAATCAAAATCTTTTAAAAATATGTTAAAAAATATGACAAATTTGACAAGGTCGGATTATAAAATGGGTTGCAACTTACTTCAAACCTAAAAGATTTAAGGGGAATAAAGTTAAAAATTTTAAGAGGGCAAGACACCCATGGCGATAAGTCCCTACTTAAGATATTTGAATGTAAATACAACAATGTCGTATAGATTTTTGATAATCTTATATAAATATAGAGAACCTTACATGCTCAATTATGGATATATACACAAGTTTCTTGACTTCTAAGCTGCAAACTTGGACTTGGTCCCGCCGCCTATATGATTTTGTTTGAGAAAAAATTGTATCGTTATTTGTATGGTATGGATAATTTCGTGTTATTCATTGCAAACACCATCACCTAACCTAAGATTCTAAAGGTGGTATTTTACTAGAAGAAAGTTATTTTTTTTTTGGTATAATTAGAAGGTTAACATTTATATATATAATAGAAAATATTCATACTACATATATACATGTTATGTCTAAAGAGAATTAGACTTAAATAAAAGTCTACCACTAACTTCTTTGAAAGCTCGAATCCGAGTAGATTCCATGTAAGAACAACTCTTTTTTCATTAGACTAATCATAATTTTTTTTCTTTGAAATTTGTTGTCTTTAGTACAACAACATTATGAAAGTTGAACCAAATGCACATCGGTCCATGGGGAATTGATGGGAATGGGCATGCTTTCGTATTACACATTGCTAAGACTCATGCATTAAAAAGGCCCAAATCTTTGTACTTATTTTTCTCCTTTGAATTTGACCAAGTCATGGTCATCAACATAATCATGCATCACCCATTACGATTGAGTCAAAAAGGGGATCTTAAGAGGGAAAGTTTGGGTATATTTTCTTTTTATTTTCCTATGGTTGGAAAAGAGTTTATGGCTTGTTGGACTCCATTTTCTAGTTTGAGCTTGTGGTTTGTTGGACTCTATTCTTTAGCTCAAGCTTCTAGCTTGTTTGACTTTTCTAGCTTTATTTTTCACTTTTTAATAATAAGAATTGATAAATAAAAAAATTTTGCTCGAGCTTATAGCTTGTTGGATTTTTTTAGTTCAAAATTTCAGCTTTTAATAGTAAAAATAAATAAAATTTTTAATAAAAATATCAGTTATTTTTAATTTAATATATATAGATTAATTTATTTGTTTATTAAATAAAAAATGAAATAATTTAACTCGTGATAAAAATATCCAACATACTTCTACTGTTTTTTCCTTTGGTTCAAAAAAGAGTTTATGGCTTGTTGGACTCCATTTTCTAGCTCTTCCCCCTCTATTATTTGTTGTTGGATTGTCGACTAAAGGGAGAAATTAATAATAATGAGGTTGAAAAACACTTAAAACTCATATATAATAAACGCTAAACGAACAAAAATGTCAAACTTCTCTTTGTTTGGTAAAATATGATGGAGATCCCTCTCTTAAGAATTAGATTGTATTTTATCCTTTTTATCTAAAAATGGGTAAATTACTCTTTGTATGCTAGATTAAAGAGCAAATTGATCCTTTCTCTTCAAAATTTCATTCATTTTTACTATTAAAAACTGGTTTGACTGACAGAATAATTATACAATTACACGTGGCAGGCCATGTGTGACTTATTTTGAAGTATAGTGATTAGTTTTTTAACAATAGAAATTGATGAAATTTTCAAAAATAGAATCAGTTGGCTCTTTAATCTAAATATATTTATCTATTTTTTAAATAAAAAATAGCAAAATATAATCCAACTCCTAATACAACAACCTCCACGATACATTTACTCCTTTTATTTTCATTCACTTCCAAAATTTTGAGAGCAAAATTACTTCTTTAAACAAGGTTCTCCTACTAAAACTCCATTTATTAAGCATATCATCCACATGTATTTCGGCCAAAAGAGTTCATAAATATTATCCTAAAGACTATGCACTAGTGTGGGTGACTTATCTTTGATGATGGAGGGCCGGTTAGTGGTTGTCTTGTAATCGACTTTCATTAACAAAAATATCATCATATAAAGTGTACATGTTGACTTTTATTCTATATAAAAATAATAATGTAAATGCTAACATTCTATCTCTTAAAAATATTGCATGAATCAAGTACTGATTAGAAATATTTTTAAAATTCGACTTAATAGATCAACTAAACTGAGAATCGATCATTTAATTGGTTTTAGTGATGGATAAAATTAAAAAATAACAAATAGTTATGAATCGATAAAAAATCAAAAATATAAACAAAAAGTGTATGGTTGATTTAGCTATGAATTTTTAATAACTATCAAATTCATTAAGTTTTGTTATTTCCAAAATCCGATGAGGCAAATATATTGTCATATATGTAATGTCATGATAGCTTATTATATTTCTACATATTACTTACAGAAAAAAGCCAAGTAATAGATTTAATAACTATCTTAGTCATAGTATAGGACGAATAGTGAAATCTAACCAAATAGATTTAATTGTTACTGTTTGAGTCGCAGAGTTGTCCATGGGTCGGGCTGGGTCCTAGCAAAATTTTATGCCCAATTGCTAGGCCCGGGTTTAGGCTTGGTCTAAATTTTCGTCCAAGTTCGACCCAGATAAAAATGCTAAAACTTGAGCTCGACTCGTATTAATTTTTTAAAACTTTATTTTTACATAAAAAATTTAAAAATTTAATATACCGAATACATTAAAAATATTAAAATAAATGTTTCCCAATAAATTGAAAATAAATTTAAAAAGTCTTTATACTTAAATAGCACTAAAATAAGTATAACTTAACAAGCAAATGTCTCTAAAATAATAGCAAAATTAACTATCAAACAAGTGTTATATAATAACAACATAATAGTGAAATGATAGCAAAACAATGGCAAAAAGTGGAAAAACAATAGGATTTTTTATTGAAAATTCAGGTCGAGCCGGGCTCGGGCAAAAACCTTACCCAATACTTGGGCCTTTGTTTTGCTCAAGCCTTTTTTTTGAGTCTATATTCAAACCTTTTCATTTTTCAGGCAGTCCAACTCATGTACAACTCTATTAAGTTTGGATTAAATTTTCAATTTAAAAATATAAAAATTAAAATTAATCAAATTAAAATACCTAAACTAAATCTACAACTTATACAAAATACACATATTATTAGCAAACTTTGACAAAACAATTTCCTTAAAAAGCACCAAAACTTAAAAGCCCCCCTTGGTGCCTACAAATGACTATTCTTGTTTGCTTCCAGTGGTACCCATTACACCTAACACCAAAATAAATATCATTGTGGACATTGTCGGTCCTTTGGTCCCTCTGTCCTACAAACAAAACGAGAAAAAGAAATTACTATAAGCAAAATGGTCCAAACATTTGCAAACATGCAACCTTACAAGGAATTGGGGTGTCCTTTGGTGATCCTAATGCCACACGATTGCCATCTTTTAACCAACATATCATTCAATATATAGCTATACCTTTCCTTTCTAATTCTATTCTTTTAAATCAGGATATCCAATTCGACAATAATAATTAATCTTCTTGTCATAAGTATTTATCAAAGAGGTAAATAGTTGGTTATGAAATGTCCCTTTTTAATTTCATTCATTAAGTTTATACGATATAACTTGATTTGATTTCCTACAATGTATAGATAAATAAATTGATAGATAAAATAAATTAAAATTCAATATAGTAAGGATTTAATATTTTACGATTACCCTAGTAGTTACTCATCTATTAGTAAAATTCTTTTTGTTACCCAATTATGAAAAGTTTCAAAATGATCACTTAACTATTAGTAAATTTCTTTTTCGTTACCCAACTATTCAAACTTGTTATTTCTTTTCACCAATTGATTAATACTAATAGCTTTTAAAATTAACATATTAACAATTTTAATCCCCAACATTTATACATTGTGTCGGTTTAATTTTAATTCTAAAAATCTAACTTTTAACATTTACACTTTATATAATTACTTAAGCATTTTTCCAAAAGAATGGTATGACAATTTCTTCTTTTTCATCACCAATCCATTATTTCATAATCTTATAGATAGATTTTCGATAAGATATGTACGAATTGGTGACTCTATTTTTTCTTACAATGAAAACCCATTTATTGGCATCTATCATGTACACAAGATTTTGATTCAACATTTCAATTAATTAGTACATGCATTGTCGTTTCTTGGTTAAATTTTTTTATGAAAATACCAAAACGTCACTTGAAAAATATGTCTATTTTAAGCAACTTGATTGATGACTTGATTGATGAAATGAAATGCATTTGTGCATTAGGGTTTACAAAAGTTTGACGATACATGAAGAAGGAATAATGACAATTTGCATGCAAAAGGATGATTAGATATATGCATTGATTGCATGCAATCCCAAGGTGGTGCCAATGCCTGCAGGGGCTTATATGATCTAGACTCGACGATGCAAAATTATTTAAACTTTATGAAATTTTAATTTGCATATTAGTTATTATTTTTCTAAGTTTTTAAAAAATTAAATCAAAATTTTATCATTTAAGGGTAAAATATAATTTTACCATGTATTAATTTGTTATTTTATATAATTTAGAGAATAAACCTACAATTTCCCCATTTTAGAGGGGCCAAAACCTCTGCCTACCCCTTAGTATTGCCTCTGATTTTGGGGGAGGAAAAGAGGATGACTGAATTTAAACCCATATCAACTATATCCCAGATAAAAACTTTAACCATTGCTTCAAACAAGTCTTAGCATTTGCATTATAAATAAGCTCTAAACCCTAATTTTTTTAAACCAAAATGCAATTTTAATCGAAATAGAACTTTTTTTTAACCCAAAAAGGGTGTTGGATGGCATAAAAAATTGCAAAATTGCATCTTTGTAAAGTTTATAATTCAATTCTAGTTCTCAAGAAGAAAGTTGAGTTTGCTCCTTGTTGTAAAGTTTTTCAATATGGTGGTCAATATCGTACCAGTACTAGTCATATCAATCAGTATGTGTCATTTTGAATAATCTAAACAAGTATTAAGTAGTCTAAGTTCTGTCTCGATTAAAATTTGGGTGCGTTAATTTGATTATTTTGGTGTGCTTTGGCCCATTTTAGCTAATAATGGCTTGTACTTGCTCCTATCAATTGGTACAAAGTTTTGATACTTTAAACCAAGTTTTACTTTTTTTTTTCATCTTAATCATTTTATTTTTCTATAAATACATTTTAAATTAAAATATAATTATAAATTTAAGCTATTGAAATTAATTAATAAATTTAAAACTTGGATTTGCATATAAATAATCATATGAATGTATTTGAGATATATTGACATGTATATATAATATATAATTTATTAAGAAGATAAAAAATTAAATTGTAAATATGTGAAAATGATTTAAACATCTATAAACTCGAAATAATATAGTGAAACATATCGATTTCCATATGAATATTATAGCATGCCAACTGGTACAATAATGACTACCTTGATTTTGACTGTCCTTGAAACACTAGTAATTTTCAAAGATTTACATGTTTTAGTCAAAGGTCTCCAATACTAGAATATGTGTATGTGAGTGAAAAATAATAATTTTTAAAAATAATATTTATTAAAAATAATCAATTTTAAAATAAAAACAACTTTTTAAAGTGAATTATTATTGTTTGTTGTAGCAAATTAGTTTAGATATGTTAGACTAAAAAAATACTAAGAGGGAGGTAAATTGGGATTTGAAAATTTCTTTTTTTAAATATGAGAAAGGGTATAAAAACTGTAGCGACGTAAAAAATTTTTTAGTTTCGCTTAGTCACTAATTGTGGCGATTTATTAAACATTTGAAAACCAACTTTCAATTTTATTAGCAAAGGGAGTCGCCACCGATCCTTTTTTATAGGTGTGATCGGACACCTAATAAAATTATTTTAAAACAAAAAAGAAGGTCAAATTTAGGTCTACGTGAAAGTCCAGAGAAAAATTGGGGTTCGGGAGTCAGTTACGCGCGAGGAGTTACGCGCGAGGAAGGTATTAGCACCCTTGCGACGCCCAAAATTGGTATCTCATAAACATGTGTTGACTTGATTTTCAAAAATTCGAGTTCAATATAATATTTAATCGTGATCCGATTGAAAAATGAGAATTTTAGTTTTCGATTTTTTTTAGAAAGGGTGTCCGTTTTTAACACAAACCATTTAATTTCACCCAACATAGCGATAAAATCGATGGCTTAATATTAAATCGGTACATTGCCTTATTTTTGAAATTAATTAAAACATGAGAAAAATATTCCTAAAGTGAGAAATTAAAAATAGATAAAGGACGAAAAAAAATGATATCATTAATGAAAAATATTAACATGGAATACTAGAATATTAGAATAACAATAATAATGATATTTACAAAATAAAAACAAATCATGTACTAATAATAAAATAGGAAAAATGATATATTTGGTAATAATAATATAAAATAATAATATGTACATAAAAATACATATATATATATATGCATATAATAAAAGTATGTAATAATAATAATAATAATATCTACAATAAAAGAAAATATTACTAAACGTATAAAAAAAATATATATACATAAAAATTTACAACAATAATATAAAATAATGATATGTACAAATATATATATATATATATATATACATATGTACATAAAATATACACTAATATAATAATAGTTATAATAATACTAGCAATAGTAATAATTTGTAATAATAATATATACACAATATGGTATTTAAAATATATATATATATATATATATATATATATATATATATATATAATAGTATTTAAGAATATATACATAAGAAATATATAACTAATGGCATTAAAAATATATACATGATATAAATATAATATATACAATATACACATATGATAAAAAACTATTAATATGTACATGTATATTTATATACACATTAAGTAAAAGTACTAATGCTAACAATATTAATAATAAATATAATAATAGATATATATGCATATAATAGTAAGAAACGAAACATAAAGGACCAAAATAGCAATATTACATATATAACATGATTAATATTTAAAGCTGAATTAATAGCAAAATAATATGAAATCCAATGTAAATCTGAAAAATAAATGAAAAAGGACCAAAATTGGATTAAAATCAAAACTTTGGGGCTAATTTTTGAAAAAATATAAAGGAGATAGGACCTATTAGAACGCATAAAAGCGTGGGGACCAAAACACAATTAATCCTCCCTCAAAACATAACATAGCAAGAGGGACTAAATCAAAGCGCTACATACTTTAAAGCCAATTTTGACAAAAAATCATTTTGAAGAGAGAAAGAAAAAAAAGAAGGAGAAAGAAGAGAAGGGAGGGGAAAGGAAATCCGGCCAAGGGGGTCACCTGAGATCGTCGGCGCATTGCCCGTCGCCGGCCGCCGGCCACCGCCTTTTTTTAAAGGCAAAATTGAAAACGGAAATTGAAAATACCTCGGTGTGTGACACGAGGCTCAACTCGCCTCTCATAATCTGAGTTGATTTTTTGACAATGAATTGAAATTACCTCGGTGTGTCACGAGGCTCAACTCACCTCTCATAATATGAGTTTTTTTTTTGAAAGGCGTAAATTGAAAAGCGGAAATTGAAAATACCTCGGCGTGTGACTGAGGCTCAACTCGCCTCTGCATAATCTGAGTTGATTTTTTGACAACAGAATTGAAATTACCTCGGCGTGTCACGAGGCTTAACTCACCTCTCGCAATATGAGTTGATTTTTTTGAAAATACCTCAGCGCATCCTGAGGCTCAACTCACCTCTCGCAATATGAGTTGATTTTTGAAACATACAAAAAATTGACAATACCTCAGCGTGTCCCGAGGCTCAACTCACCTCTCGCAATATGAATTGAATTTTGAAATAAAACATCAGAATACCAGAACATGTCATCTGGTGGAACTCATGTGTCTTTTCAGCTATCATCACATCTTCTTGCTCTACTGGAGTACCTGTATATGTCATGCATGATGTTATCATGATATGCACATGTTTTTCTTAAATGATTTTATGCCTACATGATTATGCTATGTGTCTTAGGCATGTTTTTCGTATGCCCTTTTTATTCATGATTTTCGTGATGATCTGTATTCATTACTTCGGTTCCTGACTTTCTCTTTAGGCCCTGTACCCGTCCTCAAGTTTCACGAGTAATCAATGTTTCTCAAATATCACTCTTTTGCCCCTGGTTGAGCTTTGTCCTTGCGTTGAGGCTCTTGTACTTATCAAATTCTTACCCGGGTAATGCTTAACATTTCTTTCGTTTAGAGTATGTCATTTCACTATTTATCATGTAAATGAATCACATAATGAGATGCGTGAAAATGGTCAGGTAGGGACAAAAGGATACCTCACATTTATTCATTTCAAATGTAGCAAACAAAGAAAGTTAACTAATGATAGTAAAAGAATATCATAAAGAGAAAAGGGATTGCATTCAACGAATACAAATGCTCTAGATATTCAATGCATGAACTCTTCCACGTTCCTCAATCAAGAATCTTTTCGAGCATGGCTTCTTGCGTAAAAGATTTTGAGCTTTCAGAAATGCTTCAAATATGGTAGTCTCACTATTTGACCCACCGTTCAAAACGCCTTGTTCTTTAAGCCCGGGTTTGCTTCATTAGAATGCCCTTTCAGGTTTTTATCCTAATCTTTTGTGTTTAATCAAGACGCCCTTTTCGGGTTTTCACCTTGATCACCCTTTTTTCTTTCTTTTTTTTTATATGCCCTTTTCGGGTTTTCATCTTGGTTTCCTTTTTCAAGCATAATATTTCTTTACAGCATCTGAATTCACTGGCCTCGGTAACTCTTTCCCATCCATCTTGATGAGGATCAAAGCTCCGCCCGAGAATGCCTTTTTTACGACGTATGGACCTTCCCAATTTGACGCCCATTTTCCTTGGAAATCTTTTTATATTGGGAGAATCTTCTTCAGCACGAGTTCTCCTTCGTGGAATTCTCTTGGTCGTACCTTCTTGTCATGGGCTGCGATCATTCTCTTCTGGTACATCTGTCCATGGCAGACTGCTTGCAGACGTTTTTCTTCAATAAGGTTTAACTGGTCATATCGAGCTCGAACCCATTCTGCTTCCTCTAATTTCGACTCCATTAAGACTCGTAGAGAGGGGATCTCAACTTCGATAGGTAGCACAGCTTCCATTCCATAGACCAGAGAGAAAGGAGTTGCCCCCGTAGATGTCCGTATAGATGTGCGATATGCATACAAAGCAAATGGTAGCTTCTCGTGCCAGTCTTTATATGTCTCGGTCATTTTTCCAATAATCTTCTTAATATTCTTGTTGGCCGCTTCAACAGCTCCATTCATCTTTGGGCGATAAGGCGAGGAGTTATGATGCTCTATTTGGAATTGCTCACACACTTCTTTCATCATCTTGTTGTTCAAATTTAAGGCGTTATCTGAAATTATTCTTTCAGGCAAACCATATCGACAAATGATTTCCTTTTTCAAAAACCTGCAAACCGCAGTCTTCGTCACATTGGCAAACGATGCGGCTTCTTTCCATTTCGTGAAGTAATCAATAACCACAAAAATGAATCGGTGTCCATTAGAAGCTTTTGGGAAAATTGGCCCTATAACATCCATGCCCCACATAGAAAAAGGCCACGGAGAAGTCATGACGTGAAGGGGCAAAGGGGCTACATGAATTTTATCACCGTAAATTTGACATTTGTGGCATTTTCGTGCAAAATTAATGCAGTCGCTTTCCATCGTCAGCCAGTAATATCCGAGTCTCATAATCTTCCTGGCCATAGTGAAACCATTGGATGTGTCTCACAAATTCCCTCGTGGACCTCTTTAAGTATTTTTCTAGCTTCAACAGCATCTATGTATCTCAAGAGCACCTGATCTTTTCCTCTTTTGTACAGGATGTCCCCATCAAGAACGAATCTCGCTGCCATTCTTCTGATTGTTCTTTTGTCATTCTCATTTGCTTATTCGGGATACTTTTGATTCTTGATATATTCTAAGACATCATGGAACCATGGCCGTCCATCTATCTCTTTTTCAATGCTAAAACAATGTGCAGGGACTTCATGTATGCTCATTTGAAGAGGCATTATTTCTGTTTCTCTGTTTGCTTTGAACATTGAAGCCAAAGTGGCCAGGGCATCAGCCAATTGGTTTTCTTCTCGTGAGAGGTAATTAAAAGTTATTTCTTGAATTCTTTAATCAACTCGCCACTAGATCTCTGTATTTAACCAGTTTCGAGTCTCTCACTTCCCAATCTCCACGGTTTGGTAAATCACCAAGGTGAGTCTCCAGTATACCTCTAAAGCTTTGACGTTTCGTTCAATAGCTGCACGAGTCTCATGATACATGCCTCATATTCCGCTATGTTATTGGTGCGAGAAGAAATTCACTGGCGTTGAGTGGGTAATGATTCCCTTCTGGCGATATTAAGACTGCTCCAATCCTGTGCCCCAATGCGTTCGATGCACCATCAAAGCTCATCTTCCATGACTTCTCTTTTGGTGACTCGCATTCTTTTTCCGTAATGCACATCAAGTCTTTATCTGGGAAATCAAATCTCAATGGCTCGTAATCCTCCGTTGTTTGAGTTGCTAAGAAGTCAGCTATTGCGCTTCCTTTTATTGACTTTTGACTCACATAGACGATTTCGTATTCTGATAGTAAAATCTGTCATTGTGCCATTCTTCCTGAGAGTGCAGGTGATTCCATCATGTACTTTATTGGGTCCAGCTTTGAAATTAACCATGTTGTATGATACAACATATATTGCCTGAGTCTTCGAGCTATCCAAACCAGAGCGCAACAGTATTTTTCAATGGATGAATACTTTACCTCATATTCAGTAAACTTTTTACTAAGGTAGTAGATCGCCTTTTCTTTCTTTCCTGACTCGTCGTGTTGCCCCAGTACGCAACCCATTGAATTTTCGAACACAGTTAAATACAACATCAATGGTCTTCCCAAAGTTGGCGGTACTAGCAATGGAGGACTAGACAAATATTGTTTTATCTTATCAAAGGCCACCTGGCATTCCTCATTCTATTCTCCCGGGTTATGTTTTCGAAGAAGCCGAAAGATTGGGTTGCATTGGTTGGTAAGTTGAGCGATGAATCGGGCGATGTAGTTTAACCTCCCTAAAAATCCTCTAACTTTTTTTGGCGTGCGCGGAGGTGGTAACTCTTGAATAGCTTTTATTTTATCTAGATCAACCTTGATACCTCTTTCACTAACAATGAAGCCGAGCAATTTTCCCGAGGTAGCCCCAAACGTACATTTGGCCGGATTGAGCTTTAGCTGGAACTTTCTCAGTCTGTCGAACAATTTCTTCAGGTTCACTACATGCTCTTCTTCCCTTCGGGATTTAGCAATCATATTGTCGACGTAGACCTCTATTTCTTTATGCATCATGTCATGGAATAACGTCACCATAGCCCTCTGATATGTTGCTCCAGCATTCTTTAACCCAAATGGCATCACCTTGTAGCGAAAGTTCCTACATTGTTACGAAGGTAGTTTTTCCATATCCTCGGGGCAATCTTGATCGATTATACCCGAGAATCCGTCCATGAAAGAAAACAATGAATGTTTTGTTGTGTTATCCACCAACGTATCAATGTGTGGTAAGGGAAAATTATCTTTAGGACTTGCTCGATTCAGGTCACGATAATCCACACACATTCGTACTTTGCCGTCTTTCTTTGGTACCGGGACTATGTTAGCCACCCATTCGGATATTTGAGGCTTGTAGGAAACCACATCAAATTGCTTCTTGACTTCCTCTTTTATCTTCAACAACATCTCGGGCCTCATCCGTCTTAGCTTTTGTTGAATGGGCTTGCATTCGGCTTTAATGGGAGCTTATAGACCGCTACATCTTCATCCAATTCGGCATGTCTGATATGACCATGCGAATACATCTTTGTACTCATGAACAAAGTAATCAAATTATGCCCGGTGCCCCCGAAATAGAAGTCTCAATCTTCACTTCTTGCTTCCTTTCTTGGTTCAGATTTATTGTTTCAACAGATTCTTGATGAGGCAAAATCTGTGTATCCTCTTGTTCCACCATTCTTAGCAAGTTAGGAGACGAGACATAGTCTTCAGCATTTTCTTCGGCTTCGAATTCTCCTAAATAAACAACCTTCTCAAAATCGATTTGAGGACTCGTAACGGGTTTGTTCATGCTGTTGACATCTGAGCACCTGAAAGTTGAATGGAAAAGGAAACTATAGAGGGGCATCCAAGTATTGGAACCAACAAACGAAATGTTATGGCATGGTATGAGGCAAATGTACAGATAGGCTATGAAATGAAGAGATGATTATGAAATTAGTTCTTTCGTGATAAAATGCATCTTCATTGATATTCATTTAAATGATAAAGAGCGAATGCAAGTTCTTACAAAAGAATTCTATTATATCTAAGGACCCAATAGAGGGTTAATGTTTGAGCATTACTCTGAAGACTTATAAACTACAAGAAGGTCCTCGGCAGTCCAATTGTTCAACATGAAACTAGGAGGACAATGGCGTATCGTTGAAACATCTTTAATAGCCTCACTTCCTTTATCAATGACATTTATACTAACATTCTGAAGACCCCTTTCAATTAATAACAGCGTGCTTTGTAAATTATCCTGTCCGGGGTATATCATTCTCGCATATGTAAATGTTTTTGACAAAGGAGGGTATGTTATGGGCTCCCATTCTACTTCTTGGCCCAAAGTTCTCGCAATCATTCTCTCCTGATCTTTTTTCCACTCTTTTCTTCTTTGACGCATGTCCGGCTGGAACCCCAAACCGTATCGAGCCTTCTGGTGCACTGGCTTTAGAGCCCTGACTATTCCTTGCAAATATCTCCCTAAACCTTTCCTCGCTTGAGATTCCCTTCCTACAGTCAGTTTGACACCCATCCTGGTATTTCTTGACAATTTTGGCGCGGGAATTCTGTTTCCCTCAGTGACGAATGTGGCATTGACAAATTCAAGAGATCGGAAGGAACATTTCATAGCGTCTTTACTCACTTCAATATATGGTGCGTCGGCAGAAATAGATGCTACAATGTCTTCTTCTCCCTCGACAGTGAACAAACAGCCATCCATGATAAATTTTACCTTTTGATTGAGGGATGATGGGACTGCTCCAGCAGAATGTATCCAAGGTCTTCCCAAGAGACAATTGTATGATGGTGTAATGTCCATGACTTGAAACTCAACATCGTATATGTAGGGACCCACTTCTAGAGGGATCTCGATTTTTCCCATAACTTCTCGTCTTGTTCCATCGAATGGCCTTACTGTAGAATGGCAGGGCCTTAGATAGGACAAATCTATCGGAATCCTGAAAAGTGTGGCCAAAGGCATGACATTGAGTGCCGATCCATTGTCGATAAGCACGTTCGGTATTATATATCCTTTACAACGGGTTGTGATATGCAATGCTTTCACTGAGCCTTTACCATTGGGCGGTATTTCATCGTCACTAAAAGAAATAAAATTATCCGCATTCAAGTTGTTCATCCATCTATCCAGTTTTTCAACGGATACATTGTTTGCCACATAAGATTGATTTAACACTTTCAGCAGAGCGTTAGGTGTGGTTACGAACTCAACAGCGAGAGATAATACCGAGATTCGCGATGGCGCTTACTCAATGTTCTACCACGTTGTACTCACTGTGCTTGATAAATTTTAAAATTCTGTGCTTCCTCCTCGTCCACGTGCTTTTTAGCTTCTTGTTGAGCACGTTTCATGCTTCTCTTGATCACGTGCATCGGTGCTTTTCCTTTTTGTTTCAAGTCTTTGTTCTTCTTTATCTCCTTCGAATAACATCTTCCACTACGAGTGAAATGACCTACTTCCCTGACGCTTCCAGTCATGGCTTTGGGTTTTTCATCTTCAGGTGTGACGATATTAACGTCATATTTCCATGGTACTGCTTTATTGTCCTTGTAAGGGAAAGGAGACGGTACTTCAATTATCACTTTTGGTTTCACCGATTCCTTCCTTGCATCGTAATAAATTACGAATGGTCGATCAGCGCTATACTGAAAACCTGACTGTCGTAACCATTTTTTTGAAAAACGGGAATCGACTTGGATTTTGAAAATAATAGAACGAGAGTCGCCACCGATCTTTTTTGACGAGGTGTGATCGGGTCACCTCATAAAAGTGGTTGTTTTTAATAAATAGTTTGATTTATTTAAACAACAATTTTGGTCTACGCAAATTAAGAAAACAGGTTCGGGAGTCGGTTACGCACGAGGAAGGATTAGCACCCTCGGTACGCCCAAAATTGGTACCTAGTTGATTAATTAGTGTCTTAGTGTCGAAAATTAAAAAAAAACTTGAAAGAATTTTAAAATACGATCATTCTTTATAAAAAGCTCCAGTGTTAAAGACTTTCTCGTCCCAAAATATGAAATGTCACACCCAATAAGTTAGGACACGACATCTTGAATTTTCGAGAGCGAGCTTGCCTTTTATGAAATCTGTGTATTTTATTGAAAGGGTATTCGACTATTTAGAATAAACGAGAGAAGTCGAAACCCAGTAAGTTGGGGCACGTTTTCTCGAATTCTCAAACACCGAATATTGCCTTTATTTCGAAACAAAATTCTTATTTCGAGATGACAAAATATCATACCCGGTAAGTTAGGGCACAACACTTCGCATCTTCGAGAATAAGCATTTTTCAAAACTCGTATAGTTAGGGCACGATTATCTCGGATTACCTAATAACGGATTTTGCTTTTATGAAAGAATTATTTTAAGGTATCGAGTAAAGAATATAATAAGATGCATAGTAAAATATGAAAGCGAATTATGATATTAACAGTAACGTGTAATAATAGGTGACAATAACGAGTAGTTGTAAAGGATGAAATAATGGCAAGGTTAGTAACATGCAAATATAAACAAATTCATGAGGAAAATGAAATGATCGAATGCATAATAGAAATAAATAGAACATGGTAAAATGGAGCTGACAATGATAACTAACGATAATAATAATAACATGAATAATAATAGTATAATGTAAATATGAAGTAATGGGGAACACGTATATGTAAAAAGCGTAGTACTAGACTAAAAAATAATATTTATTGAAAACAGTGATATATATACAATAGTAACTAATAATAACAATACATAAGTACATACATGCAAGTATTGAAATATATACGTAATAATAGAAATAATAATAAAAATATACATGGTATTAAAATATATGTACATGATATAGTTTTAAGAATATACACAACATGCATGGTATTAAAAATGGTATTAAAAAAACATAATACATACATATAAGTATTGATAAAAAATGCTAATACTAATAATGGTCATAGTAATTACAATAAGGATGATAATAATAAGATTAAAGGAAAGTAAACAAAAGTAATCCCGTATATCAATATATATATATATACATGTAGTGAAAATACATACTACTATATATAATAATAATAATAATGATAATAATAATAATAGTAATATAGAAATACAAAGAGCAAATATAATAAAAATATTAAATAATGAAAAAGCAATGCTATATATAAATATATATATATACGTGTATGTACATAAAATATACACTAATAATAATAATAATAATAATAATAATAATAATAATAATAATAAAAGCTATTAATAATACTATATAATATAATATATATATATATATACATATAAGCATCAAATACAATAATAATAATAGAACACTAAAAGATATAATAATAATAGCAATAAATGTAATAGCATGACTAATGTTAAAATTAAAATAGAATAATAAAAAAAAAAGGTAAAGAAAAGGGACGAAATTGAATTGAAAATAGAACTTTTGGGACAAATTCAAAATACATAAAAGAAAAGGGGATTAAATCGCATGCGCAATCAACCATGAGGGACTAAAATGGGGAATAACCCCTTGTCTCAAAACGCGCAGCTTCAAAAGGACCGAATTGGAGAAGAAATAAAAATTCTGGGCATAAATTAAAAGCCAAGAGAATGAAATTTAAAAGCAGAAGAATGCGGAAGGGCCGATCGCGTAATTAGACCATCAAAAGAAAACATGCGGATCCTCGGACGACGAATTGGGTCACACGCGGTCAAACAAAAGCACGCCGTTTTGGCGTTGAGACCCTAGGCACAAAAGCAGTGCTTGTTTTACCCATTATAAAAGCCAAGTTTTTTAAAATTTCATTTTCCTCATTCTTTTCGAAAAAGCTAAAACTCTCCCCAAATCCTCTCAAGCTTCTACTCTCGGTGGAGCCACGATTCTTGGGACCACCGCCGTCGCCGTCTCCGACCATCAGTACACAGTGGTAGAAAATCGCCCGTAGGTAGATTTTTCTCCTCTTTTTTTATATTTTTTATTTATTAAATATATGTGTTGTTTTATTAAAAATGAGGATAATATATGTAAATAAATTCGAAAAGAAAAAAGAAAATAGACCTTAAGCTTGCTGTTTTTGGTTCTCCGATCTCTGATATGGGGGTATTCCCTGCTTTTGATGTTGCTAAAGTCTCTATTTTTTACTTGAAATCGAATATTGTTTGCTTTTTATTTCTAAAAAAATCTGAATGTTACAAATGGTTTTTTTGATTTGGCCTCTTATAGGTATTTTTTCTACAACTTGCCCCTTGCTTTCTGTCTCTTCTTCTTTTATTGCTGCAGGTAAACGGTGGTGGAGCAGAGGCCACTTGCAGGCGTCGGTGGTGGAGCAGAGGGGAGCACGTGCTGGCGGCTAGGGTTTCTGTTTCTTTGATTTTGGTGTTTGCTTAGGTTACTGTTGGGCTTAATGGGCTAGTAGATAGGTTTTGGGCTAGGGATTTAGTGGTTTGGGTGTAGTGGGTATTTAGTGGGCTTAGGTTTGGGTCCAAAATTGGGCTTGTACACTGACGATTGATTGTCGGAGGCACATACTTCTTTCTCATTGGCCTCTCATTCATTAATGATCTCAATCTCCTTATTATCTATCCGGTCTTGCAGTAACCTTTTAAATTCCTCACATGATTGAATGTTGTACCCTACAATTCCATGAAAATAAAAAAAATTGACATTCTTTTCTGAGATTATCGTCGGGGCGACAGAGCAATCCATTCTTGACCAGTGCCTCCCAGATTTTCTGTAAAGGCATCCTTATTTCTGAAACACATCTTCTGACTTGCCATTCATCTTCTTTCCCCACTTTGCTTACATTCCCTTCAGTATGGTTAGGGAACGAATTCCCAGTTACATTACTGGCACTATCGAATCGTAGGATACCCGCATCAATTAGTCCTTGAACTCTCCTCTTAAAGGCTAGGCAATTTTTCGTGGAATGTCCCTGGTTTCCCGCATGGTATTCACAACAGTGTTTGGGTCGTACCATTTTGGGTATGGGGGCCTTAAGGGTGCCATATAATGCGGGGATATCAATTGCTTCTCCAAAAGTTTTGGGTACAGTTCCCCATATGACACAGGAATAGGGGTGAATTGTAGTCTCTCGGAATTGGGTTTTGCTAGCCTCTGCTCGTTTTTGGGTTGACCTTGGGCGAGTATTGTATTTTGTAGGAATGTAGTGACGGACCTTTGGTTGTTCATAGCGTATACGGGGTAGGAAGGAGGTGGTGCTTGGTAGTAAGGGGTCTGAGGAGGATAATAAAAATTCGGAGGAGGATAATTTCGAGGTCGGGGTTGGTTTGGATATGGGTTAGGGGCATAACGGCTTCCCATTCCCACCATGTGGGCTTCTGGTTCTTTCTTCTTCATGGGCGCTGCTCTTCTTGAACTTTCTTGACCTTTCATTCCACCGCTCTTGACGGCATTATCTATAAGCTCACCGGATATTACAATATCCGTAAAGTCTTTCGTGACACTTCCCACTAGTTTGTCATAAAACGGTGCTTTCAAAGTGTTGATGAAAAGAACGGTTATCTCGATTTTTGTTAGTGGGGGTTCCACTTGGGCTGAGACATCCCTCCATCTCTGCGCATACTGTCTATAAGTTTCTGACGGCTTTTTCTCCATCATTTGCAAAGTCATCTGATCTGGCACCATATCTGATACATGCTTGTATTGCTCACAGAATGCTGATGCCAAGTCCTTCCAAGATCAGAGCCTTTCCCTACTAAGCTGGTTGTACCACCGAAGAGTCGATCCTATTAGACTATCCTGAAAACAATGTATGAGTAGCTGGTCTTCATTCACGTAACCAGTCATTTTTCGGCAAAACATGACAATATGCGACTTTGGACATCTCGTGCCATCGTATTTTTTGAAATCAGGCACCTTGAACTTCGGACGCAGAACTAGATCAGGCACCAAACTGAGCTCTTTGGCACTTAGTGCAGAGAAGGCTTCAGTACCCTCTATTGCTTTGAGTCTTTCCTCTAAGCTCCTATACTTCTCTTGAGCCTCGTGATCGTCCGTTCTCAACCTGGCTATTTCCGCTGGATCGTCCAAATCTGGAACAATTGGATTGGCAGGATTAGCCCCAAGATTTGATATGAATATTCCTTGCCCTAAATGAGTATGTGGCATCGGCTGTTACTCTAGGTCTGTGGGTTCTCCTTGGGTGCACCCTCTTTGTGCTGCGCGGGCGTGTGGTGGAGTGAATCCGGGGGGATAGAGCGGGTCTTGATTGTGATTAACTCTTGATCGAGATTCCTCGATGTCAGGGCTCTGCATGGGTCCCTTTCCTTTAACTAAAGCTGACATCATCTCCATCATCTTGGCCATTTGATCCTTCTGTTTGAGCTATTCTTCTCATGATCTCACCATTAAGTCTCTCATCTCTTGCTGTGACCTAGCCAACTGCTCTTGTAATTCCTTTTGGATTCTTTCCATTCTTTCAATCCTTTCATTGAATTCAGCCTCCATTGTTCTAGTTTGTCGACACGTTCTATACGAGTGGCGTAGTTCTAGATTTGAAGTATTGCAACTGCGAATTGTACGTTTTAACCTCAGCGAACAAGTATGGGATATGCAATGAATGAATGAATGCATGAATGAATGCATAAATGTCAAATGAATGTTAGTCATGAAAGAAATGCAAGAAATTGGTGTTGATTTCAAGATAGCCCCTATTTAGGCATTTCCTTAATCAAAAGTGTCTATTACACAACGTTTCGGTCACTCGTATAATTGACTCGTCCATCAGAAACCCATTTTTGGCAGCCGATCTCTAGTCAACACCTTCCTAATATGATGCCTATAATGCATGATGTAAAATAAGAATAAAGACAAACAAACTTGGTTAGCACAACACATATGAACAGAGAAAAACTGTGGACAATCTAATAAATTAAGCTACTTGGTCCAATGGACTCGATTCCCTTGCATAGAAAGCATAAATGTAAAAGAAACAGAAGGTAAGATGTGTTTTTCCCGTGTACTTATTTCGGTGACTAGTAAACGGACGGAGGTTTGGCTCTCTAGTTGGATGGCTCGTATGGTTTAGTATATGCTATTTTGGTTCTAGATGGGTACTCGAATTGTCTGTACTGTCATCTACTAAGATTAGTACAGAGCCTCGGTCATGGCCCATCATAGGCTTACGAGATCAATTCGAGGGATTACATTTACTTATGCCTATGCGGAGGGACAAGTTAACTCACGAAAGCATAAGTCATATGTAACCCGAAAGTATTCATTAGCCTGTGCGGAGGAACGAGTTAACTCACGAAGGCGTAGCGTTTACTTTCACTTAACAGGGACGGAACCCGGGTATAGAGCTCATGTTATGCAACAAAAATACACGTGCACGGTGTGTGGGGAGAAACTTGCAAACCTTTTCTCTTTATTTAAAACTAAAAACTAGAATCGTAAAAACTTAGAGCTGAAAAACGGATGATAAACAAGTTAGGAAAATATTTACAACACGATACAAATGATTCTTCGAAATTTAAAATTTTAAGGATCACGACTAAATATGTTTTTGAACAAGGAATTTTTGCAAATTTTAACGACACATGCTTAACTTGACTCGACTCTCAAAAATGAAGGTACCTATCCCCAGTGGAGTCGCCATCTGTAGCGACGTAAAAAATTTTTTAGTTTCGCTTGGTCACTAATTGTGACGATTTATTAAACATTTGAAAACCAACTTTTGATTTTATTAGCAAAGGGAGTCGCCACCGATCCTTTTTTATAGGTGTGATCGGGCACCTAATAAAATTATTTTAAAACAAAAAGAAGGCCAAATTTAGGTCTACGTGAAAGTCTAGAGAAAAATTGGGGTTCGGGAGTCAGTTACGCGCGATGAAGGTATTAGCACCCTCGCGACGCCCAAAATTGGTATCTCATAAACATGTGTTGACTTGATTTTCAAAAATACGAGTTCAATATAATATTTAATCGTGATCCGATTGAAAAATAAGAATTCTTAGTTTTCGATTTTTTTTTAGAAAGGGTGTCCCGTTTTTTAACACAAGCCGACGAATTTCACCCAATATAGCGATAAAATCGATGGCTTAATATTAAATCGGTACATTGCCTTATTTTTGAAATTAATTAAAACATGAGAAAAAATATTCCTAAAGTGAGAAATTAAAAATAGATAAAGGACTTAAAAAAATGATATCATTAATGAAAAATATTAACATGGAATACTAGAATATTAGAATAACAATAATAATGATATTTACAAAATAAAAACAAATCATGTACTAATAATAAAATAGAAAAATGATATATTTGGTAATAATAATATAAAATAATAATATGTACATAAAAATACATATATATATATGCATATAATAAAAGTATGTAATAATAATAATAATAATATCTACAATAAAAGAAAATATTAGGAAGCGTACATAAAAATATATACATAAAAATTTACAACAATAATATAAAATAATGATATGTACAATATATATATATATACATATGTACATAAAATATACACTAATATAATAATAGTTATAATAATACTAGCAATAGTAATAATTTGTAATAATAATATATACACAATATGGTATTTAAAAATATATATATATATATATGTATATATAATAGTATTTAAGAATATATACATAAGAAATATATAACTAATGGCATTAAAAATATATACATAATATAAATATAATATATACAATATACACATATGATAAAAAACTATTAATATGTACATGTATATTTATATACACATTAAGTAAAAGTACTAATGCTAACAATATTAATAATAAATATAATAATAGATATATATGCATATAATAGTAAGAAATGAAACATAAAGGACCAAAATAGTAATATTACATATATAACATGATTAATATTTAAAGCTGAATTAAATAGCAAAATAATATGAAATCCAAGGTAAATACGAAAAATAAATGAAAAAGGACCAAGATTGGATTAAAATCAAAACTTTGGGGCTAATTTTTTTAAAAAATATAAAGGAGATAGGACCTATTAGAACGCGCATAAAACTGTGGGGGACCAAAAACACAATTAATCCTCCCCTCAAAACATAACATAGTAAGATGGACTAAATCGCAAAACGCTACATACTTTAAAGCCAATTTTTGACAAAAAAATCATTTTGAAGAGAGAAAGAAAAAAAAAAGAAGGGAGAAAGAAGAAAGAAAGGAGCGGGGAAAAGAAAATCCGGCCAAGGGGGGTCACCGACCGATCGTCGGCCGCCTCCCATCGCCGACCACCTCCGGCCACCGCCCACGGTGACTGGAAAAGGTAAATTTTTTTTTTCTTAACAATATATGTATATATAAAGAAAGAAAAAAACAACATAAAAAAAAAAAAAGATTCGAAAGAAGAGGAAAAAATAAAAAATGCAACCTTTTTATTGATGTTTCTTTTGTGTTCAAAATTTGAAGGGATTTTTGTGTTTGTCTCCTTTTTCAATCTTTGTAAAATCCCCCCCCCCATTTACATGATTTTTGTATAGCCATCTTTTACATGATTTTCTATTATTTCTTTTTCTATTTTGTAGATGATGGTGGTAGACAATGGATATCAAAAATGGGAAGAAAAATAGGGCAAGTGGGAAAGTGGCTAGGTGGCTAGGGTTTTTTGGTTTTTTTTTTGGGGGTTAGGTTTTTTTGGGGGGGGCTTAATGGGCTTTTGAATTGGATTTAATATTTGGGTTTTGTAATGGGTTTGGGTAGATGTAAATAGCTCATGAGTTAAGGGTTTTAGTGGGTTTAGAGGTTTGGTTAGGTTTTGATGTAATCGGGCCCAGGCAATTTGGGCTTTTACAAAAACTATACACAGCAATTTATAGTTGTTGTAGGCCAATTTTAACCCATTTACATCAAAACCCAATTTAACCTTACCTAACCCACCAAAATTAAACCCAAAATCTTAACTACCCAAAGCCCAATTTACATCAAAACCCTAATGGCCCAAACCCTAAGCCTAAATCAAATAAAAAAACCCTAGCCCACAACCTAAACTTTTCTCAACTAAATCCTAGCATTTGCCACCACCAACTCCATTAGCCACACTTGCTCATCACCAACTCCACTAGCCACACTTGCTCCACCACCTACTTCACTAGCCACACTTGCTCCACCACCACTTGTACCTACAAATGAAGACATAAACAATAAAAAATATTTTGTAAATGGTTATATAAGCCTTCTCATATTTTGTATTTAAGGGAGGAAGAAGTTTTGGGGGAGAAAGTTATTATAAAGGATTTTTGAGAGGTTTTTTGAGAGTAATCAAGGAGCAGAGTTATTGTAAAGGCTAGTTTTTGGAGAGGCTAGTTTTTTTTTTGGAGATTAATCAAATATCAAAGCAAAAGAGGTTTCTTGGTCTATTCTCGTTTCAAGTTCTTTGTTTGCTTATTGTTTTCCTTTCAGTTTTATTTTGTTTCTTTTATACGTAAGTAAAAATAAAAGGAGAAAGCTTTTCCATTTTACTGAAAAAGTTTTTTTGAGGTCCATTGCCATGTGCAGTGTGTGCACCGACGGTGGTCGGCAGCATGTCCGATATGATCAGACGGTGGCCGACCTTGTGGTTAAAAATCACCCACTCTCTTCCTCTCTTTTTTTGTTATTATTATATTTTTAATATTATATTATATATATTCTTTTAATATATTAGGTATATTCTAAATTCTATATTATGTATATATATATATTATACTATTTTATGTATATATCTTTAATACTATATTATTTATATATTTTTTTTCTACATGTTATCTTATGTATATATTTTAATTATATTATGTATGTATTTTTACATTATATTATGTACATATTTTTTATATCTATTTTATACATATGTATATATTATATATATCTTAACATTACTAGTTATATTTTCACTATTTTATGTATATACTTCAAACACTATATAGTATATTTCTAACACTATTACTATTTATAAATATATATATATTTTACGTACATACTCTTAATATCTTTATTATGTATATATTCGTTGTTTTTATTTCACATTGGATACTATTATTACGTTTAATATATCACATACATTGTTATTGTTTTAATATTGTTGTCATATTTATTATTTGTTTCAATGTATTTTCAACTCGTTTATTTTTGTCTCCCGCCTATTTTATATCATTCTGCTGTTCATTACTTTAAAGATTTTTATTCATGTTTTTACTAATTTCAATAAATAAGGCAATGTTTAGCATTTTGGAACATCAAAGAATTGTGCCCTAAATTACTTGTTGGTTCTAAATAGCTAAATATCCTTTTGAGTTTAGAAATGCATGGATTTCCAATTTAAATTCTTGTGCTCGGAATTCATGGTATTGTGTCCTAACTTACGAGATGTGATACTCGATATCTCGAGATAAGGAAATATTTAAACAAATCGATTTAAGCTAATTCAAGAATTTTAAAATCAGTATTAATAGAAAAGATCGATTTCAAGTCCCTTCCGATTTTTAATTTTCGACATTAAGACACTAACTAATCAATTCGGTACCAATTTTTTGGGCGTGTCGAGGTGCTAATCCTTCCTCGCACGTAACCGACTCCGAACTCATTCTCTCAAGTTTTGTAAACCAAAGGCCTTGTTTTAGTAAACTAAAATTGATTTATTAAAACAAAGGTGATCCGATCACACCTGATAAAAGATTGGTGGCGACTCGTTTTAATTTTCACTTTCAAACAAAGTCGATCCCGTTTTCAAAAGAATGGTTTTGACGACTTGGCGACTCTTTGGGGACCTCGAGTCTAGCCTTAAATTGATTGTTTTTGTCTTTTGTCAAAATCGAAAATCAATTTTAAATTTACTACATTGCATGTTGTCTCATTATTTTCGCGACTCTATTCATAATATGCTTGCTTTAAGTGGTTTAATTCTTTGAGGTATCTTTGCATATCGCATCGCATTATTGGTCAATTTCACCCTCTTAAGTGGAAGTGAAAAACTACTCCTTCGTGAGGTCTTCACCTCCGTATAGGATAGTGGATCGCTTTCGGGATACATCCGTACCTGCGTCTTCGTGAGGTTTTCACCTCCGTATAGCCGTAGGGAAATGTATTCCCCTAAATAGAACTCGGTCTGTATGAACCTATAATGGGTGAGGATCGAGGAATCTGCTGGTTTAGGTACCTTTACTTTAAAACCAAACTACATGTAATGAGCCCTAGGAGCCTACCCTAGGTAGAACCACACCAAACCCTAGTGGTTACCTGATTAGGTGCTTATTTACTCACTATTTGCTTTGAATTCTATTCTTTGTATATAATACTAACTTGTTGTATTTTGATCATTTTCGCATGACATTTCATCATAAAAGGGTGTTGATTTACGTTCGGTTACTAATTAGAAGAGTTTAGCATGGAAAAAGGATTTCTTGATAGAATGGAGGATAATGCGCCATCCGAGTGTGGTGCGAGAGAACGCATAATAGGAGAAATGAGATAGTTTGACCGAGGGATATGAATCGGAGTTGTGGGATTTCACTCGCATCGGTGTGACTCGAGCGACTGCAAGAGTTAAGGGATATATGGAATAGTTGGAATGGCAAAGTCAAACAACTCTTTTCTTTGTAACTTACGGTGACCTACCCTATTTGCTCGATGTAAAGGTGGACAAGTACTTGTTCCGGGCCCTCGCGCAATTTTGGAACCCCGCTTACAGTTGCTTCACTTTCGGAGGAGTTGATTTAGTACCTACGGTGGAGGAATACGTGGCGTTACTTAATTGCCCGAAGATTTAGGCCGATAGGGCCTATTCAATACCTGTTAATGTCCCTCCCTTTTTGAAGAAATTGATGAATATTATGGGGATGAGCGAGCAATGGGTTGCGGCCCGCATCAAGCAAAAAGGGGATAGTAAATGTGTTCCTTGAAGGAATTTGAGGGATTTTATTCTTGCGCACCCGGATTCGAAGAAAAGGGTTGATGTTTTTGCCTTAAGTCTCTACGGTTTGATCGTCTTTCCTAAAGCACTTGGACACATAGATGAAGCCGTCTCAAATTTATTCGATCGACTTGATAAAGGTTCCGGCAATCCTAGCAGAAACTTTTCGATCCTTGAATACATGCCGGGGAGCGGGCGAGGGAAGATTTATTGGTTGCGCACAGCTTCTTTTGGCTTGGTTCCACAGTCATTTTTGGAAGGTGGAGAAGGTCTCCTATCGGGTATTCTCTAAGGATTATTCCCCATTAAGATAATTAGTGGCCATATCGAGGCGGGACGACATCTCCGAAGAGAGGTGGATAACTATTCTCTAAAATTTACGGGCCGAAGACGTTGAATGGAAGGCTCCGTGGTTGATTCCTGATGAGATCTTATATAGGTGCGGTGATTTTGGTGGGTCCTCTGGTGGAATATGGGGAGCCATTGGATACGCTCCACTGATGGTGTTAAGGCAGTATCGATCAAGGCATTTTATACCGGTGACACAAGGGTTGGCACAATGTAAGTTCCCCTATAAAGACAACAATTATAAAAAGAGGGTTCGCGAGATATCAGATGCATGGAACCAAACTCGAAGAATGAAAAGATTCACTGCAGGCCCAATGACGACCCCCGAGTATGAATGGTGGTGGGGTAGGAGAGTCAACGACAACATCCCTAGGCAGAATCAAGGGAACACACAACCGATAGAGAAGCATTTACGGGTCATCCCATCCGAGTTAGAGATCATTAAGTAAGATTTTGAGAAAAAAAACTCGGAGTTGGGGAAGAAGATAGAGCAGCTAGAAGAAGATAAAATGAAGTTGGGGTTAGACGTCGATATCCACAAGCTAGAGGCCGAGAAGTTAAGGAAAGGAAAGAACAATGCCGAGGAAGATTTAGACAGTCTGAAAATCGATTACAAGAAGCTTCGTAAAACGATAAAAACTACTGGATTAGGTAAAACGTCAGAGCAATGGCGTCAAGAGATTAAAGAGGAAAAGACTAGAGCCGACCATTGGGAGAAAAGATTTCAAGATGCCCGAGTACGAGAGGACACTCTGAAGAAGAGCTTGTTAGAAACCCAAAACGAAAAGGAGAAATTACGAGCTCGGGTGGCTAAATTGGAAAGATTACTTCAGCAAGATCGTAGCCATAATTCGATAATTAAGCTAAAGGCTAGTCTGAGCAGGATCAAAGAGTTGAAAGGGAAAATAGAAGAACTTGAGACCGACTGCGAGATAGCAAAATTGAGTGGAACTTCTTGAGACAAACAACAACCATTACTGAGAGAACAACTTCACCACTCTCAAAACCAGTTAGAGATAGAGACTATGTCATGGGCGAAGCTATAGCTCGAGTTCGGAGATAGTGATCACTTGCAAACCTTAGCGATTCGGTGATATATTGAGCTTAAAGTACGAGTTGGAATCGATCGAGGTGAAGCTTAGCTTGGCTTCTTAGGAAAGTTAAGACTTTGGGCATTAGGGCAAAGTCGTATATGTAATCATCCGTTCTATGTAAAGAAATTTTTCTTCTAGTGAAGTTCTTCTAATGAAATTGAATTGGAATCAACGCCTCTTTTTGTATCCACTTATCCATTCATTGTATATACATATCCCATAATCATTCGCTAAGGTTATAATCATATAATTCACAGTTCCAACACTTCAAATCTGGTACCACGCCATTCGTATAAAACGCGTCGACAAGCTAGAGCAATGGAGGCTGAGTTCAATGAAAGAATCGAAAGGATGGAAAGAGTCCAGAAGGAATTACAAGAACAACTGGCTAAGTCACAGCAAGAAACGAGGGATTTGATAGTAAGATCTCGAGAGGAATCACTTGAACAAAAGGATCAAATGGCTAGAATGATGGAGATGATATCAGTTTTGGTCAAAGGAAAAGGACCCATACAGAACCCCGACAGTATGGAACCTCAATCAAGAATTAATCATGACCAGGATCCATTCTATCCCCCAGGATTCACTCCACCACATGCCCACGTAGCACAAAGAGGGTATATTCAAGGGGAATCCACAGGCTTGGAACAACGACCTATGCCATTTGCTCATCTAGGGCAAGGGACATTTATGTCAAATCCCGGAGCAACCCCTGCCAATCCTGTAGTTCCAGATTTAGATGATCTAGTCGAAATAGCCAAGTTGAAAATTAATGATCACGAGGCTCAAGAGAAGTATAGGAATTTGGAAGAAAGACTCAAGGCAATAGAAGACACTGAAGTCTTCTCGGTACTAAGTGCTAAAGAACTCAGTTTGGTACCTGACCTAATCCTGCCTCCGAAGTTCAAGGTGTCTGATTTCGAAAAGTACGATGGGACAAGATGTCCAAAAGCACATCTTATCATGTTTTGTCGAAAAATGACTGGTTACGTGAACGAAGATAAGCTACTTGTACATTGTTTTCAAGGCAGTCTAGTAGGATTGGCTCTTGATGGTACAACCATTTCGATGAGAAAGGATCCGATCTTGGAAAGACTTGGCGTCGGATTACGTGAGCGGTACAAACATGTATCGATATGGTGCTGATCGGATGACTTTACAAATGATTGAGAAAAAGCCGTCGAAACTTTTAGGCGATGAGCTGCAGAGATGGAGGGACGTCTCACCCCAAGTGGAACCCCACTAATGAAAAGCGGAGATAACCGTCCTTTTTATCAACACCTTAAAGATGTCGTTTTATGACAAACTAGTGGGAAGCGCCACGAAGGACTTCGCGGATATTGTAATATCCAGTGAGCTTATAAAGAATGCCGTCAAGAGCGGTAGAATGGAAAGTCAAGAAAGTTCAAGAAGGGTAGCGCCCATGAAGAAGAAAGAACCAGAAACCCACATGGTGGGAACGGGAAGCGTTATACCCCTAATCCGTATCCAAACCAACCCCGACCTCGAAATTACCCACCTCCGAATTTTTATTATCCTCCTCAAACCCCTTACTACCAAACACCGCCTCCTTACTCTTCTTACCCCGTTTATGCCACAAGTAACCCGAGACCAACCACCACATTCCCACAAAATACAATACCCGCCCAAGGTCAACCCAAAAAAAGCAGAGGCTAGTAAAACCCAATTCGAGAGACCACAATTTACCCCTATTCCTGTGTCATATGGGGAACTGTACCCAAAACTTTTAGAGAAGCAATTGATATCCCCGCATTATATGGCACCCTTGAGGCCCCCATACCCGAAATGGTATGACCCAAATGCTAGTTGTACATACCATGCGGGAAACCAGGGACATTCCACGAAAAATTGCCTAGCCTTTAAGAGGAGTGTTCAAGGACTAATTGATGCGGGTATCCTACGATTCGATAGTGCCAGTAATACAACTGGGAACCCGTTCTCTAACCATATTGAAGGGAATATGAGCACAGTGGGGAATGAAGATGAATGGCAAGTCAGAAGATTTGTTTCAGAAATAAGGACGCCTCTGCAGAAAATTTGGGAGGTACTGGTTAAGAATGGATTGCTCTGTCGCCTCGACGATAATCTCAAAAAAGAAGGTTAGGTTTTTTGTGATTTTCATGGAATTATAGGGCACGGCATTCAATCATGTGAGGAATTTAAAAGGTTACTGCAAGACCGGATGGATAATAAGGAGATTGAGATCATTAATGAAGGAGAGGCCAATGAGAGAGAAGTATGTGCCTCTGACAATCAATCGTCAGGTTTTCTATATAGCGTCGATCGACTATTCGTAATTTATTAAGATGTAAGGAAGGAACCGGTGAAACCAACAATAATAATTTAAGTACCTTCTCCTTTCCCCTACAAGGACAATAAAGCAGTACCATGGAAATATGACATTAATATCGTCACACCTGAATATAAAAAACCCAAAGCCATGACTGGAAGCGTCGGGGAAGTAGGTAATTTCACTCGTAGTGGAAGATGTTATTCGAATGAGGTGAAGAAGAACAGTGACTTGAAACAGAAAGGAAAAACACCGATGCACGTGACCGAAGATGAGTATGAAACTGTGCCTGAACAAGAAGCTAAAAAGCCTATGGACGAGGAGGAAGCACAGGAATTCTTAAAATTTATCAAGCACAGTGAGTACAATATGGTGGAACAATTGAGTAAGCACCAAAGACAATTTGGTATTATCTCTCTTTGTTAAATTGAGCTCGCACCGGAATGCATTGTTAAAGGTGTTGAATCAAGCTTATGTGGCAAACCATATATCCGTTGAGAAGCTTGACAGATGGGTGAATAATCTAAACGCGGATAATTTCATTTCTTTTAGTGATGATGAAATACCACCCAATGGTAGAGGTTCAGTGAAAGCATTGCATATCACAACCCGTTGTAAGGGCTATATAATACCGAATGCGCTCATCGACAATGGATCGACACTCAATGTAAAGCCTTTGGCCACACTTTCCAGAATTCTGATGGATTTGTCCTACCTAAGGCCTTACCATTCTACAGTAAGGGCATTCGATGGAACAAGACGAGAAGTCATGGAAAAATCAAAATCCCTCTAGAAGTGGGTCCCTACATATACAATGTTGAGTTTCAAGTCATGGACATTACACCATCATACAATTGTCTCTTGGGAAGACCTTGGATCCATTCAGCTGGAGCAGTCTTATCATCCCTCCATCAAAAGGTTAAATTTATCATGGATGACTGTTTGGTCACTATCGAGGGAGAAGAAGACATTGTAACATCTATTTTTGCTGACGCACCATATATTGAAGTGAGTAAAGATGCTCTGGAATGTTCCTTTCGATCTCTTGAATTTGTCAATGCCACATTAAATCATTTGAGTGAAATGAATTCTCGAGCTAAAAGCCGAGAAATACCAAGATGGGTGTCAAGTTGATTTGTAGGAAAGGGAGCCCGAGCAAAGAAAGGTTTGGGAAGGTACCTACAAGGAATAGTCGAGGCTCTAAAGCCGATTGCACCACAAGGCCGTCTGGTTTAGATTTCCAGCCGGACATGCGTCAAAGAAGAAGGCGATGGAAGAAAGATCGGGAAAGAAGGATTGCGAGAACTTTGGGTGAGAAATAGAATGAGAGCCCATAACGTACCCTCCTTTGTCAAAAACATTTACATCTGCAGAATGATATACCCCAGACGGGATAATATACAAAGCACTATTTGTTATTAATTGAAAGGGTCTTTAGAATGTCGATATAAATGTCATTGACAAAGGAGCTAACGCAAGTAAAGACATCTCAAGAATACGCCCTTGTACCCTGGGTTTCAGGTTGAACAATTAGACTGCGAGGATCTTCTTGTAGTTTATAAGGCTTCAGAGTAATGCTCAAACGTTAACATTCTGTTATGTCCTTAGATATAATAGAATTCTTTTGTAAGAGTCTGCGTTCGTTCTTTATCATTCAAATGAATATCAATGAAGATGCATTCTGTCATGATCTTTCACATTATCACTAATTTCATAATCATTTTCTCATTTCATAGCCAATCCTTACATTTGCCTCATGCCATGCCATAATATTTCATTTTTTGGTTCTAATACTTGGATGCCCCTCTATAGTTTCCTTCTCTATTCAACTTTCAGGTGCTCAAATGTCAACAGCATGAACAAACCCGTTACGAGTCCTGAAATCAATTTTGAGAAGGCTGTTTGTTTAGGAGAATTCGAAGCCGAAGAAAATACTGAAGACTATGTCTCGTCTCCTGACTTACTAAAAATGGTGGAACGAGAGGATAAACAGATATTTCCTCATCAAGAGTCTGTTGAAACAATAAATCTGGGAACTGAAGAAAGGAAGCAAGAAGTGAAGATTGGGACTTCTATTTCAAAGGGCACCAAGCATAATTTGATTGCTTTGCTCCACGAGTACAAATATGTATTCGCATGGTCATATCAGGACATGCCAGGATTGGATGAAGATGTAGCGGTCCATAAGCTCCCATTAAAGCTAGAATGCAAGCTCATTCAACAAAAGCTAAGACGGATGATACCTGAGATGTTGTTGAAGATAAAAGAGGAAGTCAAGAAGTAATATGATGCTAGTTTCCTACAAGCCTCCAAATATCCAGAATGGGTGGCTAACATAGTCCCGGTGCTAAAGAAAGACGGTAAAGTACGAATTTGCGTGGATTATTGTGACCTGAATCGAGCAAGTCCTAAAGATAATTTTCCCTTACCACACATTGATACGTTGGTGGATAACACAGCAAAACATTCATTGTTTTCTTTCATGGATGGATTCTCGGGGTATAATCGGATCAAGATGGCCCCGAGGACATGGAGAAAACTACCTTTGTAACAATGTGGGGAACATTCGCTATAAGGTGATGCCATTTGGGCTAAAGAATTGGGGCAACATATCGAGGGCTATGGTGGCGTTATTCCATGACATGATGCATAAAGAAATAAAGGTCTATGTCGACGATATGATTGTTAAATCTTGAAGGGAAGAAGAACATGTAGTGAACCTCAAGAAGTTGTTCGAAGGTCGAGAAAGTTTCAACTAAAACTCAATCCGGCCAAATGTACGTTTGGGGCTACCTCGGGAAAGTTGCTAGGCTTTATTGTCAGTGAAAGAGGTATCGAGGTTGATCCAGATAAAATAAAATCCATTTAAGAGTTACCACCTCCACGCACATAAAAAGGAAGTCAGAGGGTTTTTAGGGAGGTTAAACTACATCGCCCGATTCAT
The DNA here is from genome assembly GCF_025698485.1 of Gossypium arboreum. Classification (NCBI taxonomy): domain Eukaryota; kingdom Viridiplantae; phylum Streptophyta; class Magnoliopsida; order Malvales; family Malvaceae; genus Gossypium; species Gossypium arboreum. The sequence goes on from NC_069075.1 coordinate 140,172,906, forward strand.
CGCTCAACTTACCAACCAATGTGACCCAATCTTTCGGCTTTTTGAAAACATAACCCGGGAGAATGGAATGAGGAATGCTAGGTGGCCTTTGATAAGATAAAACAATATTTGTCTAGTCCTCCGATGCTAGTACCGCCAACTCCGGAAGACCATTAATATTGTATTTGTTGTGTTTGAAAATTCAATGGGTTACGTCTTTGGGGCAACCTGACGAGTCGGAAAGAAAGAAAATGTGATCTACTACCTTAGTAAAAGTTCACTGAATACGAGGCAAAGTATTCGTCTATTGAAAAATACTGTTGCACTCTGGTTTAGGTAGCTCGGAGACTTAGGCAATATATATTGTATCATACAACATGGTTAATTTCAACGCTGGACCCAATAAAGTACATGATGGAATCACCTACACTATTAGGAAGAATGGCAAAATGGCAGATTTTACTGTCAGAGTATGACATCGCCTATGTGAGCCAAAAGTCAATAAAAGGAAGTGCAATAGCTGACTTCTTAGTAACTCGAACAATAGAGGAATATGAGCCCTTGAGATTTGATTTTCCGGATGAAGACTTGATGTGCATTGCGAGAAAAAGAATATGAGTCATCAAAAAGAAGTCATGGAAGATGAGCTTTGATGGTGCATCGAGCGCATTGGGGCATGGGATTGGAGTAGTCTTAATATTGCGAGAGGGAACCATTACCCACTCTTTGCCAGTGAACTTTTTACGTACTAATAACATAATAGAATATGAGGCATGTATCATGGGACTTCGTGCGACTATTGGACGAAACATCAAAACTTTAGAGGTATACGGAGACTCACCTTGATGATTTACCAAATCCATGGAGATTGGGAAGTGAGAGACTTGGCCGGTTAAATCTGATGATCTAGTGGTAAATTGATTAAAGAATTGAAGAAATAAATTTTAATTACCTTCCACGAGAAGAAAACCAATTGGTGATGCCACAGCTACTTTGGCTTTAATGTTCAAAGAAAAGCAGAGAAGCGAAATAATGCCTCTTCAAATGAGCATATATGAAGTCCCGCACATTGTTTCAGCATTTAAAAAGAGCCAGATGGATGGCCATAGTTCCATGATGTCTTCGAATATATCAAGAATCAAAAGTATCCCGAATAAGCAAACGAGAACGACAGAAGAACAATAAGAAGAATGGCCGCGGGATTCGTTCTTGATGGGGACATCCTATACAAAAGAGGAAAAGATCAGGTGCTCTTGAGATGCGTAGATGCTGTTGAAGCCAGAAAAATACTTAAAGATGTCCATGAGGGAATTTGCGGGACACATGTCAATGGTTTCACTATGGCCAGGAAGATTATGAGACTCGGATATTACTGGCTGACGATGGAAAGCGACTGCATTAATTTCGCACGAAAATGCCACAAATGTCAAATTTATGGTGATAAAATTCATGTAGCCTCTTTGCCTCTTCACGTTATGACTTCTCCGTGGCCTTTTTCTATGTGGGGCATGGATGTTATAGGGCCAATTTCCCCAAAAGCTTCTAATAGACACCGATTCATTTTTGTGGTTATTGATTACTTCACAAAATGGATAGAAGCCGCATCATTTGCCAATGTGACGAAGACTGCAGTTTGCAGGTTTTTGAAAAAGGAAATCATTTGTCGATATGGTTTGCCTGAAAGAATCATTTCAGATAACGCATTGAATTTGAACAACAAGATGATGAAAGAAGTGTGTGAGTAATTCCAAATAAAGCATCATAACTCCTCACCCTATCGCTCAAAGATGAACGGAGCTGTTGAAGCAACCAATAAGAATATTAAAAAGATTATTGGAAAAATGACCGAGACATATAAAGACTGGCACGAGAAGATACCATTTGCTTTGTATGCATATCGTACATCTGTGCGGACATCTACGGGAGCAACTCCTTTCCCTCTGGTCTATGGAATGGAAGCTGTGTTACCCATTGAAGTTGAGATCCCCTCTCTACGAGTCTTAATGGAATCAAAACTTGAAGAAGCAGAATGGGTTCGAGCTCGATATGACTAGTTAAACCTTATTGAAGAAAAATGTCTGAAGGCAATCTGCCATGGACAGATGTACCAAAAGAGAATGATCGCAGCCCATGACAAGAAAGTACGGCCAAGAGAATTCCACGAAGAAGAACTCGTGCTGAGAAAGATTCTCCCAATACAAAAAGACTTCCGAGGAAAATGGGCGCCAAATTGGGAAGGTCCATACGTCGTAAAGAAGGCATTCTCGGACGGAGCTTTGATTCTCACTGAGATGGATGGGAAGGAGTTACCGAATCCTGAACTCCAAAGTGAATGAAGAAATATTATGCTTAAAAAGGAAAATCAAGATGAAAACCGAAAAGAGCATCTTAAAAAAAAAAAAGAAAGAAAAAAAAAGAAAAAAGGGGATTAAGGTGAAAACCAAAAGGGCATCTTGATTAACACAAAAGATTAGGATGAAAACCTAAAGGGCATTCTAATGAAGCAAACCGGCTTAAAAAGCAAGGCGTTTTGAGCAGTGGGTCAAACAGAGAGACTACAGATTTGAAGCATTTTCGAAAACTTGAAATCTCTTACGCAAGAAAGCCATGCTCGAAAAGATTCTTGATTGAGGAGCGTGGAAGAGTTCATGCGTTGAATATCTAGAGCATTTGTATTTGTTGAATGCGATCCCTTTCTCTTTATGACACTTTTTACTATCATTGATTAACTTTCTTTGTTTGCTACATTTGAAATGAATAAATGTGAGGTATCTTTTTATCTCTACCTGACCATTTTCATGCATCTCATTATGTGGTTCATTTACATGATAAATAGTGAAATGACATACACTAAACAAAAGAAGTGCTAAGCATTACCCGGATAATAATTTGATAAGTACAAGAGCCTCAAAGCAAGGACAAAGTTCAACCAGTGGCAAAAGAGCGATATCTGAGAAACACAGATTAGTCGTGAAGCTAAAGGATGGGTACAGGGCCTGAAGAGAAAGTCAAGAGTCAAAGCAATGAACGCAGATCATCAAAAATCATGACGGAAAGGGACATAAGCAAGCAAGCCCAAGGCACATAGCATGATCATGTAGGCATAAAGGCATTTAAGGCAAACATGTGCATTTCATGATAACATCATGCATGACATATACATGTATTTCAGTGAGAACAAGAGATTTCGATGATAGTCATCTTGAATCAAAGGAAATGACACCGAGTTCCACGGATGACATCTTTTGGTATTTTGATGTTTTTATTTCTATCTTTCAAAAAATCAACTCATATTGCGAGAGGTGAGTTGGGCCTCAGTCATCTGTTGAGGTATTTTCAATTTCCATTTTTCAATTTATGCTTTTCAAAAATCAACTCATATTGCGAGAGGTGAGCTGAGCCTCGGGGCACGCCGAGGTATTTTTAATTTCTGCTTTTAATTTCTGTTTTTTCAAAAATCAACTCATATTGCGAGAGGTGAATTGAGCCTCGAGGCACTGTTGAGGTATTTTCAATTCTGTTTTTCAATTTTTGCCTTACAAATTCGCTTTTCAAATCAACTCATATTGCGAGAGGTGAGTTGAGCCTCGAGGACAATTTTCGTTTTTTGAGGTATTTTCAATTTTATTTTTTAATTTATGTTTCTCAAAAATCAACTCATATGCAAGAGGTGAGTTGAGCCTCAAGAAGTTGAGGTATTTTGAATTTCATTTTTAAAAAATCAACTCATATTGCGATAGGTGAGTTGAGCCTCAGGACATGCTGAGGTAATTTCAATTTTTGTTTGTCAAAAATTAACTCATATTGTGAGAGGTGAGTTGAGCCTCAAGACACATTGAGGTATTTTCAATTTCTGTCTTTAAAAAAAATCAGCTCATATTGCGAGAAGTGAGTTGAACCTCAAGACACTTTGAGGTATTTTCAATTTCTGTTTTTCAAAAAAATCAACTCATATTGCGATAAGTGAGTTGAACCTCAAGACGCTGAGGTAATTTCAATTTTTGTTTGTCAAAAATCAACTCATATTGTGAGAGGTGAGTTGAACCTCAAGACGCTGAGGTGTTTTCCATTTCTGTTCTTCAATTTCTGTGTTTCAAAAAATCAGCTCATATTGCGAGTGATGAGTTGAGCCTTGACTCACACGCTGAGGTATTTTCAAATTCTGTTTTTCAAATTTTGTTTTTCCAAAAACACAACTCATATTGCGAGAGGTGAGTTGAGCCTCGGCTCACGTGCTGAGGTATTTTCAATTTCTACTTTTCAAAAGAATCAACTCATATTGCGAGAGGTGAGTTGAGCCTCAGGACACGCTGAGGTAATTTTAATTTCTATTTTTCAAAAAAATCAACTCATATTGCAAGAGGTGAGTTGAGCCTCAAGACACGTTGAGGTATTTTCAATTTCTGTCTTTCAAAAAAAAATCAAAAAAATCAAATCATATTGCGAGAGGTAAGTTGAGCCTCAAGACGCTGAGGTATTTTTTCCGTTTTTCAATTTATTTTTCAAAAATCCAACTCATATTGCGAGAGGTGAGTTGAGCCTCGACTCACGTGCTAAGGTATTTTCAATTTCTGCTTTTTAATTTCTACTTTTCAAAAGAATCAACTCATATTGCAAGAGGTGAGTTGAGCCTCAGGACACGCTGAGGTAATTTTAATTTCTGTTTTTCAAAAAAATCAACTCATATTACGAGAGGTGAGTTGAGCCTCAAGACACGTTGAGGTATTTTCAATTTCTGTCTTTCAAAAAAAAAATCAAAAAAAATCAACTCATATTGTGAGAGGTGAGTTGAGCCTCAAGACGCTGAGGTATTTTCAATTTCCGTTTGTCAATTTATTTTTCAAAAATCCAACTCATATTGCGAGAGCTGAGTTGAGCCTCGGCTCACGTGCTAAGGTATTTTCAATTTCTACTTTTCAAAAGAATCAACTCATATTGCGAGAGGTGAGTTGAGCCTCAGGACACGCTGAGGTAATTTTAATTTCTGTTTTTCAAAAAAATCAACTCATATTGCGAGAGGTGAGTTGAGCCTCAAGACACGTTGAGGTATTTTCAATTTCTGTCTTTCAAAAAAAATAAAAAAAATCAACTCATATTGCGAGAGGTGAGTTGAGCCTCAAGATCTTGAGGTATTTTCAATTTCCGTTTGTCAATTTATTTTCAAAATCCAACTCATATTGAGAGATGAGTTGAGCCTCGGCTCACGTCTTTGAGGTACTTTCAATTTCTGCTTTTCAATTTCTACTTTTCAAAAGAATCAACTCATATTGCGAGAGGTGAGTTGAGCCTCAGGACACGTTGAGGTAATTTCAATTTCTGTTGTCAAAAAAATCAACTCGTATTACGAAAGGTGAGTTGAGTCTCGGGCCATATGCCGAGGTCTTTTCAAATTCCGTTTTCAATTTCTGCTTTTTCAATTTATGCTTTTCAAAAATCAACTCATATTGCGAGAGGTGAGTTGAGTCTCGGGCAACATGCCGAGTGTAGAAGGCCAAATTGCCCGGGCCCGATTACATCAAAACCCAACCAAACCTCTAAACCCACTAAAACCCTTAACCCATGACCCATTTACATCTACCCAAACCCATTACAAAACCCAAATATTAAACCCAATTCAAAAGCCTATTAAGCCCCCCCCAAAAAAAACCTAACCCCCAAAAAAACCAAGAAACCCTAGCCGGTTCCTTTCCCCCTCCCTCTCTCTTCTTTCTCCTTCTTTTTTCTTTCTCTCTTCAAAATGATTTTTTGTCAAAATTGGCCTTAAAGTATGTAGCGCTTTGCGATTTAGTCCCTCTTGCTATGTTATGTTTTGAGGAAGGATTAATTGTGTTTTGGTCCCCACGGTTTATCTGCGTTCTAATAGGTCCTTTCTCCTTTATATTTTTTAAAAATTAGCCCCAAAGTTTTGATTTTAATCCAATTTTGGTCCTTTTCATTTATTTTTCAGTATTTACCTTGGATTTCATATTATTTTGCTATTTAATTCACTTTAAATATTAATCATATTATATATGTAATATTGTTATCACTATTATTTTATATATTGTTATTATTATATTATATTTAGCTATATATATATTCTTTATGTTTCGTTTCTTACTATTATATGCATATATATCTATTATTATATTTATTATTAATATTGTTAGCATTAGTACTTTTACTTAATGTGTATATAGATATACATGTACATATTAATAGTTTTTTTATCATATGTGTATATTGTATATATTATATTTATATTATGTATATATTTTTTATGTAACGTTTCCTAATATTTTCTTTTATTATAGATATTATTATTATTATTACATACTTTTATTATATGCCTATATATATATATATGTATATTTTTATACATATTATTATTTTATATTATTATTACCAAATATATCATTTTTCCTAATTTATTATTAGTACATGATTTGTTTTATTTTTATTTTTGTAAATATCATTATTATTGTTATTCTAATATTCTAATATTCCATGTTAATATTTTTCATTAATGATATCATTTTTTCGTCCTTTATCTATTTTTAATTTCTCACTTTAGGAATATTTTTTTTCTCATGTTCTAATTAATTTCAATAAATAAGGCAGCGTATTGATTTAACATAAGGTCGTTGATTTCATCGCTATGTTGGGTGAATATCATTGGCTCGTGTTAAAAATGGGACGTCCTTTTAAAAAAATCGAAAATTTTAAAATTCTCGTGTTTTGAAATAGGATATTTATTTTGTGATTATTGATAAGTGATCAAATTTTATTTTTAAAATGCAGATGAGGATAGGTAATTTGTCAAAATTCTAGTGTTGTAAACTCTTCAGTATTTCCAAAATTTTTCGTGTTTTCTTAAAAAAATTCGAGTTTCAAAAATTTTCGTGTTTTCAAAATTTTCGTGTTTTAAAATTCTCATTTTCAATTGGATCATAATTAAATATTAAATTGAATTCGTTCTTTGGAATTAGAGACAACGCGTGTTTAATAAGATACCAATTTTGGGCGTCGCGAGGGTGCTAATACCTTCCTCGCATGAATCGACTCCGAACCCAACGTTACTACGGCTTTTGACGTAGACCTAAATTCGCCTTCATTTTGTGCAAGAATAAGTTTTCTTTTCTAAAAAGGATGATTTATTAGGTGTCCGGTCACACCTAGAAAAAAGATCGATAGCGACTCCTTTTTAATAAAATCAAAAGTCGGTTTAAATTTTCAAATAATCGCCTTAATTAGCGACCGAAAGCAGAAATTTTTACGTCGCTACAGCTGGCGACTCCACTGGGGATGCTTTTTGAGAGTCAAGTCGAATTAAACTTGCGTTGTCAAAGTTCCTTGTTCAAATTAACATTTAGTCGTGCTCCTCAAATTTTTTGTTTTCAAAAAAATCATGCATTTGCATCGTGTTGTATATATTCTAACTTGTTTTATCCGGTTGTTTTTCAGCTTTAAATTTTTGTGATTTTAGTTTTGGTTTAGTTTTTTAAATAAAACGTAAAGGTTTGCAAGTTTCTCCACACACACCGTGCACGTGCATTTTGTTGCATAACATGAGCTCTATACCCAGGCTCAAGTCCTGTTAAGTGAAAGTAAGCGCTACGCCTTCGTGAGTTAACTCATTCCTCCATACAGAGCTAGTGAATACTTTAGTGTTACATATGACTTATGCTTTCGTGAGTTAACTTGTCCCTCCGCATAGGCATAAGTAAATGTAATGCCTCAATTGATCTCGTAAGCCTATGATGGGCCATGGCGAGGCTCTGTACTAATCTTAGTAGATGGCGGTCGCAGAACGATTGAGTACCCATCTAGAACCAAAACCGCATATAGTGAACCATACGAGCTATCCAACTAGAGCCATGCCGAACCTCCGCTCGTTTAGTAGTCACCGAAATAAGTACACGGGAAAAGCACATCTTACCTTCTATTTCTTTTACATTTGTACTTTCTAAGCAAGGGAATCGAGTACACTGGACCAAGTAGCTTAATTTGTTAGATTTTCCACAGTTTTTCTCTGTTTATATGTGTTGCGCTAACCAAGGTCATTTGTCTGTATTTCTATTTTTCATCATGCATCGAAAGCATCTTGTTAGGAAGGTGTTAATTAGAGATTGGTTGCCAAAAACGGGTTTCTAATGGAGGAGTCAATTATACGAGTGACCGAAACGTTATGTAATAGACTCCTTTGATTAAGGAAATGCCTAAATATGGGCTATCTTGAAATTAACACCAAATTTTTGCATATTCATTCATGACTGACATTCATTTGACATTCATGCATTCATTCATGCATCCATTCATTCATTGCATAACCCATACTCGTTCGCTGAAGTTAAAACGTACAATTCGCAGTTGCAATACCACAAGACTGGAACCACATCATTCGTATAGAACGCGCCGACAAACTAGAGTAATGGAGGCTGAATTCAATGAAAGGAATGAAAGAATGGAAAGAATCCAAAAGGAATTACAAGAGCAGTTAGCTAGGTCACAGCAAGAGACGAGAGACTTAATGGTGAGATCACGAGAAGAATCGCTCGAACAGAAGGATCAAATGGCCAAGATATGGAGATGATGTCAGCTTTAGTTAAAGGAAAGGGACCCATGCAGAGCCCTAACATCGAGGAATCTCAGTCAAGAGTTAATCACAATCAAGACCCGTTCTATCCTCCCGGATTCACTCCACCACACGCCCGCGCAGCATATAGAGGGTACACCCAAGGAGAACCCACAGACCCAGAACAATGGCCGGTGCCTCATACTCATTTAGGGAAAGGAATATTTATATAAAATTCTGGGGCTAATCATGCTAATCCAATTGTTCCAGATTTGGACGATCCAGCGGAAATAGCCAGGTTGAGAACAGACGATCGCGAGGCTCAAGAGAAGTATAGGAGCTTAGAGGAAAGACTCAAAGCAATAGAGTCTGAAGCCTTCTCTCGCACTAAGTGCCAAAGAGCTCGGTTTGGTGCCCGATCTAGTTCGCCTCCAAGTTCAAGGTGCCCGATTTGAAAAATATGATGGCACGAGATGTCCAAAGCGCATCTTGTCATGTTTTGTTGAAAAATGGTGGTTACGTGAATGAAGACCACTACTCATACATTATTTTCGAGGATAGTCTAGTAGGATCGGCTCTTGATTGGTACAACCGACTTAGTAGGGAAAGGATCCGATCTTGGAAGGACTTGGCATCGACGATTCGTGAGCAATACAAGTATGTATCGGATATGGTACTGCACCGGATGACTTTGCAAATGATGGAGAAAAGGACGTCGAAACTTTTAGGCGGTAGATGCGAGAGATGGAGGGATGTCTCACCAAGTGGAACCCCACTAACAAAAGCGGAGATAACCGTTCTTTTCATCAACACTTTGAAAGCACCGTTTTACGACAAACTAGTGGGAAGTACTACGAAAGACTTTGTGGATATTGTAATATCCGGTGAGCTTATAGAGAATGCTGTCAAGAGCGGTAGAATGGAAGGTCAAGAAAGTTCAAGAAGGGCGGCGCCCATGAAGAAGAAAGAACCAGAAACCCACATGGTGGGAAAGAGAAGCCGTTATGCCTTTAACCCATATCCAAACCAACCCCGACCTCGAAATTATCCACCTCCAAATTTCTATTACCCTCCTCAAACCCCTTACTACCAAACACCGCCTCCTTACTCTTCTTACCCCGTTTACGCTACAAGTAACCCGAGACCAACCGCCACATTCCCACAAAATACAATACCCGCCCAAGGTCAACCCAAAAACGAGCAGAGGCCAGCAAAACCCAATTCCGAGATACTACAATTTACCCTTATTCCTGTGTCATATGGGGAACTGTACTCAAAACTTTTGGAGAAGCAATTGATATCCCCGCATTATATGGCACCCTTGAGGCCCCCATACCTGAAATGTTACGACCCAAACGCTAGTTGTGAATACTATGCGGGAAACCAGGGACATTCCACGGAAAATTGCCTAGCCTTTAAGAGGAGAGTTCAAGGACTAATTGATGCGGGTATCCTATGATTCGATAGTGCCAGTAATACAACTGGGAACCCGTTCCCTAACCATACTGAAGGGAATGTAAGCACAGTGGGGAAAGAAGATGAATGGCAAGTCAGAAGATGTGTTTCAGAAATAAGGACGCATTTGCAGAAAATCTGGGAGGCACTGGTCAAGAATAGATTGCTCTGTCGCCCCGACGATAATCTCAGAAAAGAATGTCAATTTTTTTGTGATTTTCATGGAATTGTAGAGTACGACATTCAATCATGTGAGGAATTTAAAAGGTTACTGCAAGACTGGATAGATAATAAGGAGATTGAGATCATTAATGAAGGGGAGGCCAATGAGAAAGAAGTATGCGCCTCTGACAATCAATCGTCAGGTTGTCCGTATAGCACCGATCGACCATTCGTAATTTATTACGATGTAAGGAAGGAACTGGTGAAACCAAAAATGATAATTGAAGTACCGTCTCATTTCCCTTACAAGGACAATAAAGCAGTACCATGGAAATATGACGTTAATATCGTCACACCTGAAGATGAAAAACCCAAAGCCATGACTGGAAGCGTCGGGGAAGTAGGTCATTTCACTCGTAGTGGAAGATGTTATTCGAAGGAGATAAAATAGAACGGTGACTTGAAACAGAAAGGAAAACAACCAATGCACGTGACCGAAGAGGAGTATGAAACTGTGCCTGAATAAGAAGCTAAAAAGCCTATGGACGAGGAGGAAGCATAGGAATTCTTAAAATTTATCAAGCACAGTGAGTACAACGTGGTAGAACAATTGAGTAAGCAGCCAGCGCGAATCTCGGTATTATCTCTGTTGTTGAATTCAGAGCCACACCAGAACGCTTTGCTGAAAGTGTTAAATCAAGCTTATGTGGCAAACAATGTATCCGTTGAAAAACTGGATAGATGGATGAACAACTTGAATGCGGATAATTTTATTTCTTTTAGTGATGATGAAATACCGCCCAATGGTAGAGGCTTAGTGAAAGCATTGCATATCACAACCCGTTGTAAGGGCTATATAATACCGAACGTGTTCATCGACAATGGATCGGCACTTAATGTCATACCTTTGGCTACACTTTCCAGGATTCCGATGGATTTGTCCTATCTAAGGCCCTGCCATTCTACAGTAAGGGCATTCGATGGAACAAGACGAGAAGTTATAGGAAAAATCGAGATCCCTCTAGAAGTGGGTCCCTACATATACGATGTTGAGTTTCAAGTCATGGACATTACACTATCATACAATTGTCTCTTGGGAAGACCTTGGATCCATTCTGTTGGAGCAGTCCCATCATCCCTCCATCTAAAGGTGAAATTTATCATGGATGGCTGTTTGGTCACTGTCGAGAGAGAAGAAGACATTGTAGCATCTATTTCTGCCGACGCACCATATATTGAAGTGAGTAAAGACGCACTAGAATGTTCCTTCCGATCTCTTGAATTTGTCAATGCCACATTCGTCGCTGAGGGAAACAGAATTCTCGAGCCAAAGCTGTCGAGAAATACCAAGATGGGTGTCAAGTTGACTGTAGAAAAGGGAGCCCGAGCAAGGAAAGGTTTGGGAAGGTACCTGCAAGGAATATTCAGGGCTCTAAAGCCAGTACATCACAAGGCCCGATACGGTTTGGGGTTCTAGCTGGACATGCGTCAAAGAAGAAAACAGTGGAAAAAAAGATCAGGAGAGAAGGATTGCGAGAACTTTGGGCCGAGAAGTAGAATGGGAGCCCATAACATACCTTCCTTTGTCAAAAACATTTACATCTGCGGGAATGATAAACCCCGGACAGGATAATATACAGAGCACGCTGTTTTTAATTGAAAGGGGTCTTCAGAATGTCAGTATAAATGTCATTGACAAAGGAAGTGAGGCTATTAAAGATGTTTCAACGATACGCCATTGTCCTCCTGGTTTTATGTTGAACAATTGGACTGCCGATGACCTTCTTGTAGTTTATAAGTCTTCAGAGTAATGCTCAAACATTAACCCTCTATTGTGTCCTTAGATATAATAGAACTCTTTTGTAAGAGCTTGCATCCACTCTTTATCATTTAAATGAATATCAATGAAGATGCATTTTATCACGATCTTTCGCATTATCACTAATTTCATAATCATCTCCTCATTTCATAGCCTATCTGTATATTTGCCTCATACCATGCCATAACATTTCATTTGTTGGTTCCAATACTTGGATGCCCCTCTACAGTTTCCTTCTCCATTCAACTTTCAGGTGCTCAGATATCAATGGCATGAACAAACCCGTTACGAGTCCTGAAATCGATTTTGAGAAGGCTATTTGTTTAGGAGAATTCGAAGCCGAAGAAAATGCTGAAGACTATGTCTCGTCTCCTGACTTGCTAAGAATGGTGAAACAAGAGGATAAACAGATTTTGCCTCATCAAGAATCTGTTGAAACAATAAATCTGGGAACTGAAGAAAGGAAGCAAGAAGTGAAGATTGGGACTTCTATTTCAAGGGGCACCAGGCATAATTTAATTGCTTTACTCCACAAGTACAAAGATGTATTCGCATGGTCATATCAAGACATGCCAGGATTGGATGAAGATGTAGCGGTCCATAAGCTCCCATTAAAGCCAAAATGCAAGCCCATTCAACAAAAGCTAAGACGGATGAGACCTGAGATGTTGTTGAAGATAAAAGAGGAAGTCAAGAAGCAATTTGATGCTAGTTTCCTACAAGCCTCCAAATATCTAGAATGGGTGGCTGACATAGTCCCGGTGCCAAAGAAAGACGGTAAAGTACGAATGTGCGTGGATTATCGTGACCTGAATCGAGCAAGTCCTAAAGATAATTTTCCCTTACCACACATTGATACGTTGGTGGATAACACAGCAAAACATTCATTATTTTCTTTCATGGACGGATTCTCGGGGTATAATCAGATCAAGATGGCCCCTGAGGATATGGAGAAAACTACCTTCGTAACAATGTGGGGAACATTCTGCTACAAGGTGATGCCATTTGGGTTAAATAATGCTGGAGCAACATATCAGAGGACTATGGTGACGTTATTCCATGACATGATGCATAAAGAAATAGAGGTCTACGTCGACGATATGATTGCTAAATCCCGAGGGGAAGAATAGCATGTAGTGAACCTGAAGAAATTGTTCAACAGACTGAGAAAGTTCCAGCTAAAGCTCAATCCAGCCAAATGTACATTTGGGGCTACCTCGAGAAAATTGTTGGGCTTTATTGTCAGTGAAAGAGGTATCGAGGTTGATCCGGATAAAATAAAATCTATTCAAGAGTTACCACCTCCGCGCACGCCAAAAGAAGTCAGAGGATTTTTAGGGAGGTTAAACTACATCACCCGATTCATCGCTCAACTTACCAACCAATGCAACCCAATCTTTCGGCTTCTTCGAAAACATAACCCGGGAGAATGGAATGAGGAATGCCAGGTAGCCTTTGATAAGATAAAACAATATTTGTCTAGTCCTTCAGTACTAGTACCGCCAACTCCGGGAAGACCATTAATTTTGTATCTGACAGAGTTCGAAAATTTAATGGGTTGCGTACTGGGGCAACATGACGAGCCAGGAAAGAAAGAAAAAGCGATCTACTACCTCAGTAAAAAGTTTACTGAATATGAGGCAAAGTATTTATCCATTGAAAAATACTGTTGCGCTCTGGTTTGGATAGCTCGGAGACTCAGGCAATATATGTTGTATCATACAACATGGTTAATTTCAAAGCTGGACCCAGTAAAGTACATGATCGAATCACCTGCACTCTCTGGAAAAATGGCACGATGGCAGATTTTACTATCGGAGTACGACATCGTCTATGTGAGTCAAAAGTCAATAAAAGGAAGCGCAATAGCTAGCTTCTTAGCAACTCAAACAACGGAGGATTTCGAGCCATTGAGATTTAATTTCCCAGATGAAGACTTGATGTGCATTACGAAAAAAAGAATGCGATTCACCAAAAGAGAAGTCATGGAAGATGAGCTTTGATGGTGCATCGAACACATTGGTGCATGGGATTGGGCGGTCTTAATATCGCGGAAGGAATCATTACCCACTCAACTTTGCCAGTGAATTTCTTACGTACCAATAACATAGCGGAATATGAGGCATGTATCATAGGACTCCGTGCAGCTATTGAACGAAACGTTAAAGCTTTAGAGGTATACGAAGACTTAGCCTTGGTGATTTACCAAATCCGTGGAGATTGGGAAGTGAGAGACTCGAAACTGGTTAAATACAGAGATCTAGTGGCAGATTTGATTAAAGAATTCGAAGAAATAACTTTTAATTACCTCCCACAAAAAGAAAACCAATTGGCTGATGCCCTGGCCACTTTGGCTTCAATGTTTAAAGCAAACAGGGAAACAGAAATAATGCCTCTTCAAATGAGCATATATGAAGTCCCTGCATATTGTTTTAGCATTGAGAAAGAGACAGATGGACGGCCATGGTTCCATGATGTCTTAGAATATATCAAGAATCAAAAGTATCCCGAACAAGCAAACGAGAACGACAAAAGAACAATCAGAAGAATGGCGTGGGATTCGTTCTTGATGGGGACATCTGTATAAAGAGGAAAAGATCAGGTGCTCTTGAGATGCGTAGATGCTGTTGAAGCCAGAAAAATACTTAAGGATGTCCATGAGGGAATTTGCGGGACACATGCCAATGGTTTCACTATGGCCAGGAAGATTATGAGACTCGGATATTACTGGCTGACGATGGAAAACGACTGCATTAATTTTTCACAAAAATGCCACAAATGTCAAATTTATGGTGATAAAATTCATGTAGCCCCTTTGCCCCTTCACGTCATGACTTCTCCGTAGCCTTTTTCTATGTGGGGCATGGATGTTATAGGGCCAATTTCTCCAAAAGCTTCTAATAGACACCGATTCATTTTTGTGGTTATTGATTACTTCACAAAATGGATAGAAGCCGCATCGTTTGCTAATATGACGAAGACTGCGGTTTGCAGGTTTTTGAAAAAGGAAATCATTTGTTAATATGGTTTTCCTGAAAGAATCACTTCAGATAACGCCTTGAATTTGAACAACAAGATGATGAAAGAAGTGTGTGAGCAATTCCAAATAAAGCATCATAACTCCTCGCCTTATCGCCCAAAGATGAATGGAGCTGTTGAAGCGGCCAACAAGAATATTAAGAAGATTATTGGGAAAATGACCGAGACATATAAAGACTGCCACGAGAAGCTACCATTTGCTTTATATGCATATAACACATCTATACGGACATCTACGGGGGCAACTCCTTTCTCTCTGGTCTATGGAATGGAAGCTGTGCTACCTATCGAAGTTGAGATCCCCTCTTTACGAGTCTTAATGGAGTCGAAATTAGAAGAAGCAGAATGGGTTCGAGCTCGATATGACCAGTTAAACCTCATCGAAGAAAAACGTCTAAAGACAATTTATCATGAACAGATGTACCGGAAGAGAATGATCGCGTGTGACAGCCCAAAATTGACCCTAGTCGGGAAGTGGTTTCGGAACCGCTAAACCGAGTCACCGAAATGTTTGAATGTAATATTTATTGTCTAGAATATGTAATTATGAATGTGTGAAAATTTCAAGTTCCGATTTAGCCGATTGCATGTGAATTCAGTTAGTAGGACTTGTGTGACACTTTTGAAAAGTGAAAGGCTAATCTATAAGGACCTAATAGTGCATGTAGTCAAAGGGGTGGACTTGCATGTCAAATTCCCCCCCCCAAAGTTGTAGTGGCCGGCCATGACAAGGAATCATGGGCTAAGCATGTCATGAAACATGTTTTGTTGGTGCATTAGGGAGAAACAATAAACAAATAAGTATGGGTAATAAAGAAAGAAAAAAAAAATGTGTGTGTGTGAGTGAAACCCCCCCTCCCATTGCCGTGCATTGTGGAAGAGAAAAGAAAAAAATTTGTTCATCCATTTTTTCATTCTCTCTTGACCGAAAATACTAGAGGAAGGAAGGAATTTTGCTTCATGTTTGTTTTGGAAGAGGATTAGGAAGAGGTTGGCTATACTTGCATCAAGATTAAGGTATGTTTGAGGTTGTGCCATGAGATTCATGCATGTTTTTAGTTGCTAGCTTGATGTTCTTGGTAGCCCATGGTTCAAATCTTTGCTATGTCATGGGAATGAAATTCGGCCAAAGTAAATGTGGTGTTAATGCCATTGCATGCTAAATATCAAGCTTGATAATGATACATGTGATGGGGATTGAGGACTCTTAGATTTTCTTTTAGCATTTTGAATGAGATACTAAGTTCTTTGTTTAATCATGACCAAAATTATGGTGTTGTGATGTATTCGGCCATGGTACATCCATAAGTGTGATTTATGCTCATTGCATGGAAAGTAAGATTTGTGTATTGAAATTTTGTTCATGTTTAGTTACAATCAACTTGAGATTCGGCTCTAGCATATATATATGTATATATGTTTGCACACGATGTATTGGTATGACATATATGCTATTTCAAGGTGTATATTTGCTTGTGATGATGTCTCGATTATGAAGTAAATGAGAGATGTGTATTGAGCTACGATATGTAATGCGTTAGTAGTAAAATGTATGCTGTTTTTGTGTGGTATTAAGTGTATAATTGGCCTCAACATGGACATGTATATTCGGCCACATGAGGGGAAATTGGTGTGCATGCATTCGGTTAGAGGCAAGCATATTGATGCCTATTCTTGGCTTAGAAAATTCGGCTAAGAGGAATATTAACTAATGTGTTGAGTTCGATTCATGATTTTGTACATATGCGACTTTGATGCCTAATGAGTATATATATTGGCTAAGTATCTTGAATTCCTCTTTCGATGCTCAAATGATAAAACCAATTTATTTGTTAAATTAAGCTCAAGAGCAAAGGGGAGCTAAATCCGATAAGGGGAAGGAAAAAGTCGTCGAATAGCCGTCGAAATCGTTCGACCACGTCCGAGGTAAGTTCTTGAGTAATAGAGCTTAAATTCTGAATTGATTAGATCATGTTTAAAGCAAATTAAAATCATGCTCTTTGTGTGTGGCTATTGAGCGAAATTGCAAGTGTGAAAAGTGCCTTGTGTTTGAGTTTTGCTATTGAAAATGAAATCTGAATGTGTCATAATTTATTGATAATTGTGCTGCGGTTATTGAATGATGTCGGGCTAAGTCCCGAAGGCTTTGTGCTAAGTGACTATATCCGGACTAGGATCCGAAGGCATTCGTGCGAGTTAATAAATCGGGCTAAGCCGAAGGCATTTGTGCAAGTTACTAAACCGGGTTAAGTCCGAAGGCATTCGTGCGAAGTCACTATAACCGGGGCCGTCCGAAGGCATTTGAGCGAGTCGTTATATCCGGTTAAATTCGAAGGTACGTGATTCTAGAATAAGCGATCTTGCTGTAAAATTTCAGTTAATACGCTTGAAAAAATTCCAGCAATGAGGTATGTTCATATGAGCTTGAATTAGTTGATTCCCTTGAATAATATTCGCTCGATCGAGTAATGAGTTTCGGTATTTGACTAAGGTGATCCCTTATGTATGAACATAGGGGTTGGAATGTGAAATGAGTATGATATTGAGAATTTGTGCATATGAAATTATCCGTTAGCTTTATAAATGCTATGCTTTTGTTGTGCTGGAATTTCTTGCTCAAACTTACTAAGCATAAATTGCTTACTCCGTTTTCTCTGTTTCTCTTTTATAGATTTTGCTCGTTAGCTATCGGATTCGGGATCATTGAAGTCGAAGTCATCCACACTATCAAAGCCTCCATTTTGGTATAATTTTGGTTGAACTTTGAAATGGCATGTATAGGACTACCCTTTTGTTGAAGGTCATGTACCTTTCGGTTTTGTGTAAACTTGGATAGCCATGCGAAAATGGCTTATATCGTTTTAGTATAATACTATAATCATTTGTATGTTGATCATTATGAGGTATGGAATTGTTTTGAAACGATTAGCAATTGGAATGGTTAATCATGATCACACTTTGTGCTATGTATGCAAAAAGGGCCAATTGAATCATGGAAATCATGAAATAGGTAAAGCCTACCTTAAAGGTAGATGCTAACTGCAGCAGTGATGTGGATGTGAAAAATCACTAAAAATAGTAGGAATGGTATTAAATAGTGAATAAATTATGTAAATGAACCTTGATGAGTCTACTTTCATATGGAAGAAACGAAACGGTCATAGGAGTTACATGTTAAGAGATATTAAAGTTCTTGTGAAACAGGGCCAGAACGGTTTCTGGATCCCCTATTCCGACTTTAGAAATTTATTGTAAATTAACCAGAGATAATTAGGAGTCATGCCATATATGTATAGATTTATCTCTGAGTCTAGTTTCTATAGAAATAAACGGCATCAGTATTGAAGCCCTATACAGGGAGATATCCATTTCGTAATGCACCAAGGTCAGTGTAGTCGATCCCTGCAACAGGGGAGACTTTAACTAATAAACTGTACCAATTGGCTCGACCAAAAATTCTAGAAAAAAATCTGTAGATGGACATATGAGTCTAGTTTCAGGGAAAAATTATGAAACAAATTTTCGAGCTCTGAAACTCAAGATATGATTTTTAAGGCGACAGTGATGCAGTAACCAGCTTGTCTGGAAATTTCTAAATGGACTGTGAAAATAGTTAAGTCTGTGTGCACCTTGTGTTCTATTCCGGTAACGGACTCGGGTATGGGGTGTTACAATTTTATTGGTATCAGAGCTACGGTTTAGTCGATTTTAGGACTACCGTAATGCGTTTGGGTCTAGCTATACATGCCATTTTTTTGTGATTATTTGATAGTGTGGATATTTCTGACGTTTGAATTTGTGTTTATTATAGTAATGGATCCCGATCCCAACCGAGCGATAGCTGATGATGTGGAGAGTGTGGCGCCTGCTCCCGCACAAGGGACAGCGCCGGCGGACTCTCAACCTGTTGCTAGCAATCCGAATGATGAGGCTAGGCAAGCCTTTTATAGCGTGATGAATGATTGGTTCAACCAATACATTCGAACTAATACGGCTGTTCCACAACCTCCATTCCCAACAAACAAAGCCCCCATACCTACAATGCCTCCGGTAACTGACCAAATAAGGTCGAATAAGCCCCCAGTTGATAGAATCCGAAAACATGGGGCTACTGAATTTAAAGCTACGGATAGCGACGATGCCGAGCAAGCTGAATTTTGGTTGGACAACACTATCCGCACTCGATGAGCTATCTTGTACACCGATGAATGCCTAAAGTATGCTATCTCCTTGCTACGTGATTACGCCTACTATTGATGGAGCACTCGACTTGTTGTGCCCGAGAGCAAGTAAATTGGGAGTTTTTCCAAACCGAGTTTGAGAAAAAGTATATCGATCGAGATTTGTTGATCAAAAGCGGAAGGAATTTCTTGAGCTTAAGCAAGGTTCTATGTCGATTCATCGATTCGAGCGAAAATTTGTTAGACTTAGTAGATACGCTCGGGAATGTGTTTCGTCCGAGGCATCATGTGTAAACGCTTCGAGGATGGGCTGAATGAAGACATAAAAATGTTCGTCGGCATTCTTGAAATCGAGAATTGTAGTACTTGTTGAGCGAGCTTGTAAAGTCAAGAGCTTAGAAAAGAAAAACAAAAAGTTGATGTGGGAACCGGAGAGTTTGAAAAAGATCCTCGGAAAGTCTCTTCAACATGCATCGAAGAAATTTAGAGATGATGTGGGCGGTCTAGAAGCGCGGGCCTTTTAGGCGAGATCGTGATCGACCCACAATGGGTACACGAGGCACTTGATCGCCAGTGTTGGGAATGAACGTCGAGACGAGCAGAGTGTCGACATTGTGGCAAATGGCATTTTGGAAGTGAGGTTCCGTGACCGCTCTGTTACAAGTGCGGATCGGTCGACCACTTTATTAAAGATTGCCCGAGGTTGTGCGAGCAGAATACAAATCGAGTGGGAAACCGGTGCTACCACCGCCGAGGCGGACTATCCGGAAATACGGGCAATGCTAGTGGTGGTCGAGAGGATCTAGAGATGTTACGACCAGATCCGAGGCTCGCGCTCTGCTAGGGCTTATGCTATACTCGCATGCGTGAGGATACTTCCTCGCCGAGATGTTATTACCTGTACTTTCACTCTCTTTGATACTAATGTCATTGCTTTGATTGACCTGGTTCTACTCATTCTTATATATGCGAAAACTTAGCATCCAAGAAGACTTTACCTATTGAGTCTCTTGAGTTCGTAATTCGGTGTCAAATCCTTGGGTCGTTACGTGTTGGTCGACAAAGTGTGTAAGAAATGTCCCTAGTAATTCGAGGTTCTGTTTTCCGCGGACTTGATGTTTTGCCATTCGATGAATTTGATGTTATTCTTGGGTTGGATTGGTTGACCGTGCATGATGCGGTTGTGAATTGCAAAAGCAAGACTATTGATTTGAGGTGCGCAAATAACGAGATGATCCGAGTTGAGTCTACGGACTTAAAGGGGTTGCCAGTTGTAATATCATCAATGTTGGCCCAAAAATATGTAAGAAAGGGGTGCGAAGCATACCTTGCGTATGTACTTGATGATAAGGAGTTAGAAATAAAACCCGAATCTGTGCCGGTGGTTTGTGAATACCGGATGTTTTTCAGAAGAATTACCGAGTTTGCCACTGTTCGGAGATAGAGTTTGGCATTGAGCTTGTACAGGACCACACCGATTTCGATAGCTCCGTGATCGTATGGCACCAACGGAATTAAAGGAGTTGAAAGCTCGGTTGCAAGAGTTGGTAGATAGAGGCTTTGCTCGCCCGAGTTTTTCACCTTGGGTGCACCGGTGTTGTTTGTGAAAAGAAGGGCGGAGCCATGAGGTTGTGCATCGACTATCGTTAGCTTAATAAAGTGACAATAAAGAACAAGTATTCGTTACCGCGTATCGATGATTTGTTCGATCAACTGAAGGGAGCCTCAGTGTTCTCAAAAATAGATTTGAGATTGGGCTATTATCGATTCGCGAATCCGAGATCGGACATACCCAAACCGCGCCTTGAGCGAGATATGGTCACTACGAGTTCTTAGTGATGCCGTTTGGGCTCACTAATGCCCCTGCGGTATTTATGGATTTGATGAATCGGATCTTCAGACCATATTTGGATCGGTTCGTAGTTGTGTTCATTGACGACATCTTGGTCTATTCAAGAGATGAGACCGAACATGCGGAGCACCTAAGATTAGTGTTGCAAATTTTACGGGATAAGCAGTTATATGCTAAGTTCAAACAAGTGTGAGTTAGGTTAAAGAGGTTAGCTTCTTGGGTCATGTGGTATCTGATCGGTATTCGAGTCGACCGAGTAAAATTTCAGCCATACTTAACTGGAAGCCTCCAAGAAATATTCTCGAGGTTCGGAGCTTTTTGGGACTTAGGTTACCGACGGTTTGTAAAAGGGTTCTCGATGATAGCCACACCCATGACTTAAACCGCTTGAAGGATGTCAAGTTTGAATGGACGGAAAAGTGTCGAAAAGTTTCGATCAATTGAAAACTCATTTGACGGAAGCCCCGGTTTTAGTGCGGCCGAATCGGCAAAGAGTTTGTCATTTATAGTGACGCCTCCTACTTGGGTTAGGTTGCGTATTGATGCAAGAAGGTCGAGTTGTGGCCTACGCGTCGAGATAATTAAAGCCACATGAGAAAAATTATCCGACCCATGATCTCGAATTGGCTGCCATCGTATTCGCCTTAAAGATATGGCGACATTACTTATTTGGTGAGAAGTGCCATGTGTATTCGGATCACAAAAGTCTCAAATATTTGATGACTCAAAGAGACTTAAATTTGCGACAAAGACGTTAGCTCGAGTTGTTAAAAGATTATGAGCTCGTCATTGATTATCACCCGGGAAAGGCTAATGTGGTTGCGGACGCCTTAAGCGGAAATCACTTATTTGCTTTTCTGAGCGATGAATGTACACTTGTCTATCCTACCGACAATGTGTTAGTAGCGAATTAAAGGCCAAACCATTGTTGACTCATCAAATTCGTGAAGCTCGAGAAAGTTGATGAGGAGTTGCTTGCAAAAGCAATTTGAGTGTGTTCGAACAAGGAATCGGAGTTTCAAATTGATGATGACGATTGTTTGAGGTTCGAAGTCATTTGTGTGTTCCAAAGAATTCGAAACTTATTTCGATAATTCTGAACGAAGCCCATTGTAGCCGAATGGCAATCCATCCGGAGTACGAAGATGTACAACGATTTGAAACGTCGGTTTTGGTGGCATGGTATGAAACGAGACATCTCCGACTTTGTTTGAGATGTTTAATATGTCAACAAGTGAAAGCGGAACATCAAGTGCCTTGGATTACTTCACCGATTACGATACCCGAGTGGAAATAGGATCGAGTCACAATGGACTTTGTGTCCGGACCGCCATTGTCGACAAGTAAGAAGGATGTGATTTGGGTTGTTGTTGATAGGTCGACTAAGTCGGCTCACTTTATCCTGTCGCGCACGGATTTTTCATTGGATAAACTAGCTGAATTATACGTTTCTCAGATTGTGAGATTACACGGGGTACCGATTTCTGTTGTGTCGGATAGAGATCCGAGATTCACTTCGCGATTTTAGAAGAAATTGCAAGAAGCTTTGGGTACCAAGTTGCATTTCAAGACCGCCTTTCACCCCAAACCGATGGTCAATCCGAGTGGATAATTCGGATACTTGAGGATATGTTGAGATGTTGCATCCTCGAGTTCAGTGGTTCATGGGAACGGTACTTACCTTTGATTGAATTCGCTTACAACAATAGTTTTCAATCAAGTATTAAGATGGCGCCTTACGAGGCCTTGTACGGGCGTAAATGCCGTACACCATTGTTTTGGACCGAGCTCGGTGAGAACAAAATTTTTGGAGTGGATTTGATTAAAGATGCTGAACAGAAAGTAAAAGTAATCCGTGAAAATCTGAAGATAGCCTCCGATCGTTAGAAGTCGTATGCGGATCTGAAACGAAAAGACATTGAGTATCAAGTGGGAGATAAAGTGTTTCTTAAAGTTTCGCCTTGGAAAAAGATACTCAGATTTGGCCGTAAAGGCAAATTGAGCCCGAGGTTCATCGGGCCATATGAGATATCCGAACTAGTCGGTCCAGTTTCGTATCGTTTGATTTTGCCCCCTGAACTTGAAAAGATTCACGACGTCTTTCATGTTTTGATGCTTCGGCGCTATAGATCTGATCCGTCGCACGTAATTAGTCCATCAGAGGTTGAAATTCAATCCGATATGAGTTATGAAGAAGAACCGATTCGTATCCTAGCTCGTGAAGTGAAGGAGTTGCGAAACAAAAGGGTTCCGTTAGTAAAAGTGTTATGGCTCAAACACGGATGGAAGAAGCTACTTGGGAACCCGAGAGCTCTATGAAAGAGCGTTACCCAAACCTATTTACGGTAAAATTTTGGGGACGAAAATTTCTTAAGTGGGGAGAGTTGTGACACCAAAATTGACCCTAGTCGGAAGTGGTTTCGGGACCGCTAAACCGAAGTCACCGAAATGTTTGAATGTAATATTTATTGTCTAGAATATGTAATTATGAATGTGTGAAAATTTCAAGTTCGATTTAGCCGATTGCATGTGAATTCAGTTAGTAGGACTTGTGTGACACTTTTGAAAAGTGAAAGGCTAATCTATAAGGACCTAATAGTGCATGTAGTCAAAGGGTGGACTTGCATGTCAAATTCCCCCAAGTTGTAGTGGCCGCCATGACAAGGAATCATGGGCTAAACATGTCATGAAACATGTTTTGTTGGTGCATTAGGGAGAAACAATAAACAAATAACTATGGGTAATAAAGAAAGAAAAAAAAATGTGTGTGTGTGAGTGAAACCCCCCCTCCCATTGCCGTGCATTGTGGAAGAGAAAAGAAAAAAAATTGTTCATCCATTTTTTCATTCTCTCTTGACCGAAAATACTAGAGGAAGGAAGGAATTTTGCTTCATGTTTGTTTTGGAAGAGGATTAGGAAGAGGTTGGCTATACTTGCATCAAGATTAAGGTATGTTTGAGGTTGTGCCATGAGATTCATGCATGTTTTAGTTGCTAGCTTGATGTTCTTGGTAGCCCATGGTTCAAATCTTTGCTATGTCATGGGAATGAAATTCGCCAAAGTAAATGTGGTGTTAATGCCATTGCATGCTAAATATCAAGCTTGATAATGATACATGTGATGGGGATTGAGGACTCTTAGATTTTCTTTTAGCATTTTTGAATGAGATACTAAGTTCTTTGTTTAATCATGACCAAAATTATGGTGTTGTGATGTATTCGCCATGGTACATCCATAAGTGTGATTTATGCTCATTGCATGGAAAGTAAGATTTGTGTATTGAAATTTTGTTCATGTTTAGTTACAATCAACTTGAGATTCGGCTCTAGCATATATATATGTATATATGTTTGCACACGATGTATTGGTATGACATATATGCTATTTCAAGGTGTATATTTGCTTGTGATGATGTCTCGATTATGAAGTAAATGAGAGATGTGTATTGAGCTACGATATGTAATGCGTTAGTAGTAAAATGTATGCTGTTTTGTGTGGTATTAAGTGTATAATTGGCCTCAACATGGACATGTATATTCGGCCACATGAGGGAAATTGGTGTGCATGCATTCGGTTAGAGGCAAGCATAATGATGCCTATTCTTGGCTTAGAAAATTGGCTAAGAGGAATATTAACTAATGTGTTGAGTTCGATTCATGATTTCGTACATATGCAACTTTGATGCCTAATGAGTATATATATTGGCTAAGTATCTTGAATTCCTCTTTCGATGCTCAAATGATAAAACCAATTTATTTGTTAAATTAAGCTCAAGAGCAAAAGGGAGCTAAATCCGATAAGGGAAAGGAAAATGTCGTCGAATAGCCGTCGAAATCGTTCGACCACGTCCGAGGTAAGTTCTTGAGTAATAGAGCTTAAATTCTGAATTGATTAGATCATGTTTAAAGCAAATTAAAATCATGCTCTTTGTGTGTGGCTATTGAGCCGAAATTGCAAGTGTGAAAAGTGCCTTGTGTTTGAGTTTTGCTATTGAAAATGAAATACTGAATATGTCATAATTTATTGATAATTGTGCTCGGTTATTGAATGATGTCCGGCTAAGTCCGAAGGCTTTGTGCTAAGTGACTATATCCGGACTAGGATCCGAAGGCATTCGATGCGAGTTAATATCCGGGCTAAGCCCAAAGGCATTTGTGCAAGTTACTAAACCCGGGTTAAGTCCGAAGGCATTCGTGAAGTCACTATAACCGGGCTTCGTCCCGAAGGCATTTGAGCGAGTCGTTATATCCGGTTAAATTCAAGGTACGTGATTCTAGAATAAGCGATCTTGCTGTAAAATTTCAGTTAATACGCTTGAAAAAATTCCAGCAATGAGGTATGTTCATATGAGCTTGAATTAGTTGATTCCTTGAATAATATTCGCTCGATCGAGTAATGAGTTTCGATGATTTGACTAAGGTGATCCCTTATGTATGAACATAGGGGTTGGAATGTGAAATGAGTATGATATTGAGAATTTGTGCATATGAAATTATCCGTTAGCTTTATGAATGCTATGCTTTTGTTGTGCTGGAATTTCTTGCTCAACCTTACTAAGCATAAATTGCTTACTCCGCTTTCTCTGTTTCTCTGTTTTATAGATTTTGCTCGTTAGCTATCGGATTCGGGATCATTGAAGTCGAAGTCATCCACACTATCAAAGCCTCCATTTTGGTATAATTTTGGTTGAACTTTGAAATGGCATGTATAGGACTACCCTTTTGTTGAAGGTCATGTACCTTTCGGTTTTGTGTAAACTTGGATAGCCATGCGAAAATGGCTTATATACGTTTTTAGTATAATACTATAATCGTTTGTATGTTGATCATTATGAGGTATGGAATTGTTTTGAAACAATTAGCCATTGGAATGGTTAATCATGATCACACTTTGTGCTATATATGCAAAAAGGGCCAATTGAATCATGGAAATCATGAAATAGGTAAAGCCTACCTTAAAGGCAGATGCTGACTGCAGCAGTGATGTGGATGTGAAAGATCACTAAAAATAGTAGGAATGGTATTAAATAGTGAATAAATTATGTAAATGAACCTTGATTAGTCTACTTTCATATGGAAGAAACGAAACAGTCATAGGAGTTACATGTTAAGAGATATTAAAGTTCTTGTGAAACAGGGCCAGAACGGTTTCTGGATCCCCTGTTCCGACTTTAGAAATTTATTGTAAATTAACCAGAGATAATTAGGAGTCATGCCATATATGTATAGATTTATCTCTGAGTCTAGTTTCTATAGAAACAAACGGCATCAGTATTGAAGCCCTGTACAGGGAGATATCCATTTCGTAACGCACGAAGGTCAGTGTAGTCAATCCCTGCAACAGGGGAGACTTTAACTAATAAACTGTACCAATTGGCTCGACCAAAAATTCTAGAAAAAAATCTGTAGATGGACATATGAGTCTAGTTTCAGGGAAAAATTACAAAACAAATTTTCGAGCTCTGAAACTCAAGGTATGATTTTTAAGGCGACAGTGATGCAGTAACCAACTTATCTGGAAATTTCTAAATGGACTGTGAAAATAGTTAAGTCTGTGTGCACCTTGTGTTCGATTCCGGTAACGGACTCGGGTACGGGGTGTTACATCGCGGCCCATGACAAGAAGGTACGGCCAATAGAATTCCACGAAGGAGAACTCGTGCTAAGAAAGATTCTCCCAATACCAAAAGACTTCCGAGGAAAATGGGCGCCAAATTGGGAAGGTCCATACGTTGTAAAAAAGGCATTCTCGGGCGGAGCTTTGATTCTCACCGAGATGGATGGGAAGGAGTTACCTAATCCAGTGAATTCAGATGCTTTGAAGAAATATTATACCTAAAAAAAAGGGGGGGGATCAAGGTGAAAACCCAAAAAGGGCATCTTGATTAATACGAAAGATTAACATGAAAACCCGAAAGGGCATTCTAATGAAGCAAACCCGGGCTTAAAGAGCAAGGCGGTTGAACAGTGGGTTAAACAGCGAAACTACAGCATTTGAAGCATTTTTCAGTAGCTCAAAATCTTCTACGCAAGAAGCCATGCTAGAAAAGATTCTTGATAAGAAACGTGGAAGAGTTCGTGTGTTGAATATCTAGAGCATCTGTATCCATTGAATGCTATCCGTTTTCTCTTTATGACACTTTCTCATTATCATTGGTTAATTTTCTTTGTTTGCCACGTTTGAAATAAATAAATGTGAGGTATCCCTTTGTCCCTACCTGACCATTTTCATGCATCACATTATGTCGTTTATTTTCATGATAAATAGTGAAATGACATACTCTAAACAAAAGAAATGTTAAGCATTACCTGGATAAGAACTTGATAAGTACAAGAGCCTCAACGCAAGGACAAAGTTCAACCAGGGGCAAAAGAGTGATATCTGAGAAATGTAGATTACTCATGAAGCTTGAGGATGGGTACAAGGCCTAAATAGAAAGTCAAGAGTCAAAGCAATGAACACAGATCATCAAAAATCATGACGAAAGAGGACATATGACAAACAAGCCCAAGGCGCATAGTATAATCATGTAAGCATAAAGGCATTTAAGACCAAAATGTGCATATCATGATAACATCATGCATGACATATACAGGTATTCCAGTAGAGCAAGAGGATGTGATGATAGCTGTACTGAATCAAAGGAAAAGACATCTGAGTTCCACCAGTTGACATCTTTTGGTATTTTGATGTTTTTATTTCTGTTCATAAAAAAAAATCAACTCATATTGCGAGAGGTGAGTTGAACCTCAGGTCTCATGACGAGGTATTTACGATTTCCATTTTTCAATTTATGTTTTTCAAAAATCAATTCATATTGCGAGAGGTGAGTTGAGCCTCGGGGTACGCTGAGGTATTGTCAATTTTTGTGTTTTAATTTATGTTTCAAAAAATCAACTCATATTACGAGAGGTGAGTTGAGCCTCAAGACACGTTGAGGTATTTTCAATTTCTGTCTTTCAAAAAAAAAAAATCAACTCATATTGCGAGAGGTGAGTTGAGCCTCAGGTCACACGCTGAGGTAATTTCAATTTATGTTTGTCAAAAATCAACTCATATTGCGAGAGGTGAGTTGAGCCTCAGGGCACGCTGAGGTATTTTCAATTTATTTTTCAAAAATCAACTCATATTGCGAGAGGTGAGTTAAGCCTCAAGACACGTTGAGGTATTTTCAATTTCTGCTCACATTGCGAGAGGTGAGTTGAGCCTCAGGACACGCTGAGGTAATTTTCAATTTCTGTTGTTAAAAAAAAAATCAACTCATATTGCGAGAAATGAGTTGAGCCTCAGGACAAGCTGAGGTAATTTCAATTTCTATTTTCAAAATTCAACTCATATTGCGAGAAATGAGTTGAGCCTCAAGACATGCTGAGGTATTTTCAATTTTTGTTTTTCAAAAAAAAAAATCAACTCATATTGCGAGAGGTGAGTTGAGCCTCGGGACACGCTGAGGTAATTTCAATTTCTATTTTCAAAAATCAACTCATATTGCGAGAGGTGAGTTGAGCCTCGGGGCACGCTGAGGTATTGTCAATTTTTGTGTTTCAATCTATTTTTCAAAAAATCAACTCATATTACGAGAAATGAGTTGAGCCTCGTGACACTGTTGAGGTAATTTCAATTTCTGTTTGTTAAAAATCAACTCATATTGCGAGAGG
This sequence comes from Gossypium arboreum, assembly GCF_025698485.1. Classification (NCBI taxonomy): domain Eukaryota; kingdom Viridiplantae; phylum Streptophyta; class Magnoliopsida; order Malvales; family Malvaceae; genus Gossypium; species Gossypium arboreum. Next base: position 140,201,605 of record NC_069075.1, read on the forward strand.
TGAGTTGAGCCTCAAGGCACATTGAGGTAATTTCAATTTCTGCTTTTCAATTTATATTTTTCAAAAAATTCAACTCATATTGCGAGAGGTGAGTTGAGCCTCGTGACACTGTTGAGGTAATTTTCAATTTCATTGTTAAAAAAATCAACTCATATTGCGAGAAATGAGTTGAGCCTCAGGACACGCTGAGGTAATTTCAATTTCTGTTTTCAAAATTCAACTCATATTGCGAGAAATGAGTTGAGCCTCAAGACATGCTGAGGTATTTTCAATTTTTGTTTTTCAAAAAAAAAATCAACTCATATTGCGAGAGGTGAGTTGAGCCTCGGGACACGCTGAGGTAATTTTAATTTCTGTTTTCAAAAATCAACTCATATTGCGAGAGGTGAGTTGAGCCTCGGGACACGCTGAGGTAATTTCAATTTCTGTTTTCAAAATTCAACTCATATTGCGAGAGGTGACTTGAGCCTCGGGACACGCTGAGGTAATTTCAATTTCTGTTTTCAAAAATCAACTCATATTGCGAGAGGAGAGTTGAGCCTCGAGACACATTGAGGTAATTTCAATTTCTGTCTTCAAAATTCAACTCATATTGCGAGAAATGAGTTGAGCCTCAAGACACGTTGAGGTATTTTCAATTTCTGTTTTCAAAAAAATCAACTTATATTGCGAAAGGTGAGTTGAGCCTCGGTTCACATGCTGAGGTATTTTCAATTTCTGTCTTTCAAAAAAATCAACTCATATTGCGAGAGGTGAGTTGAGCTTCAGATCACACACTGTGGTATTTTTTCAATTTATATTGCGAAAGGTGAGTTGAGCTTTTTAATTTCTGCGAGAGGTGAGTTGAGCCTCGAGTCACATGTCGAGGTATTTTCAAAATCTGCTTTTCAAGATAAGTTTCAAAAATCAACTCATATTGCGAGAGGTGAGTTGAGCCTTGGTCGACACTGTTGAGCAATTTTCAATTTTTGTTTTTAATGTCATTTTTAGAGAGTCAATTCATATTGCGAAAAATGAGTTGAGCTCAGGATCACATGCCGAGTAGAGAATAAAGATTGAAGCTGATTGAAGACGTCAAATTCTGTCTCCTTTTAGTTGCAGTGGAGTTGATCGAGGGCATCAGATCTTGCCTTTCTGAAGTCACAGAAGAAAAGACCACAAACCTTATCTCACTGAAGCAATAGAAGAGCAGATTGAAGTTGTAGATCTCACCTTTCTGAAGTAACAGCGAAGTAGATCGAAGCCATAAATTTCATATCCTTGAAGTTACATTGGAATAGATTGAAGCTACAAGGCATATATCATAAGATGCAGTGGAGTGAACCAAAGCTACAAGATGCAGTGGACTAAAAAGGGACTAACTAAACAAGAAGAGTTCCAAAGCAAGTCAAGACCTAGCAAGACCGAGCAAATTTGGTCTTCCTTGAAAGTCTTTGCTCTATTCCCGTTGGACGACAATGAGCAAAGAGGGGCAGCTGTAGAAGCCCAAATTGTCTGGGCCCGATTACATCAAAACCCAACCAAACCTCTAAACCCACTAAAACCCTTAACCCATGACCCATTTACATCTACCCAAACCCATTACAAAACCCAAATATTAAACCCAATTCAAAAGCCTATTAAGCCCCCCCCAAAAAAAAACCTAACCCCCAAAAAAAAAAACCAAGAAACCCTAGCCACCTAGCCACTTTCCCACTTGCCCTATTTTTCCTCCCATTTTTGATATCCATTGTCTACCACCATCACCTACAAAATAGAAAAAGAAATAATAGAAAATCATGTAAAAGATGGCTATAAAAAGCCATTCAAAAATCATGTAAAGGGGGGGATTTTACAAAGATTGAAAAATGAGACAAATACAAAAATCCCTTCAAATTTTGAACACAAAAGAAACATCAATAAAAAGGTTGTATTTTTTCTTTTTTTCCTCTTCTTTCGAATCTTTTTTCTTTCTTTTTTTGTGTTGTTTTTTTTCTTTCTTTATATATACATATATTGTTAAAAAAAAAATTTACCTTTTCCGCCACCGTGGCGATGGTTTGATGGTGGCATGACGACGCAGGCACGACGATCGGCCGGTGACCGGCCCTCCTTGGCCGGATTTCCTTTCCCCCCTCCCTTCTCTCTTCTTTTTTCCCTTCTTTTTTTTTCTTTTTTTTTCTTTCTCTCTTCAAAATGATTTTTTTGTCAAAAATTGGCCTTATAGTATGTAGCGCTTTGCGATTTAGTCCCTCTTGCTATGTTATGTTTTGAGGGGAGGATTAATTGTGTTTTTGGTCCCCCACAGTTTTATGCGCGTTCTAATAGGTCCTTTCTCCTTTATATTTTTTAAAAAAATTAGCCCCAAAGTTTTGATTTTAATCCAATTTTGGTCCTTTTTCATTTATTTTTCGTATTTACCTTGGATTTCATATTATTTTGCTATTTAATTCAGCTTTAAATATTAATCATGTTATATATGTAATATTGTTATCACTATTATTTTTATATATTGTTATTATTATATTATATTTAGCTATATATATATTCTTTATGTTTCGTTTCTTACTATTATATGCATATATATCTATTATTATATTTATTATTAATATTGTTAGCATTAGTACTTTTACTTAATGTGTATATAGATATACATGTACATATTAATAGTTTTTTTATCATATGTGTGTATTGTATATATTATATTTATATTATGTATATATTTTTATGTATGTTTCCTAATATTTTCTTTTATTATAGATATTATTATTATTACATACTTTTATTATATGCCTATATATATATGTATATTTTTGTACATATTATTATTTTATATTATTATTACCAAATATATCATTTTTCCTATTTTATTATTAGTACATGATTTGTTTTTATTTTTATTTTTGTAAATATCATTATTATTGTTATTCTAATATTCTAGTATTCCATGTTAATATTTTTCATTAATGATATCATTTTTTTCGTCCTTTATCTATTTTTAATTTCTCACTTTAGGAATATTTTTTTCTCATGTTCTAATTAATTTCAATAAATAAGGCAACGTATCGATTTAACATAAGGTCGTTGATTTCATCGCTATGTTGGGTGAATATCATTGGCTCGTGTTAAAAATGGGATGTCCTTTTAAAAAAATCGAAAATTTTAAAAATTTCGTGTTTTGAAATAGGATATTTATTTTTGTGATTATTGGTAAGTGATCAAATTTTATTTTAAAATGCAGATGAGGATAGGTAATTTGTCAAAATTCTAGTGTTGTAAACTTTTCGTGTTTCCAAAATTTTTCGTGTTTTTCTAAAAAAAATTCGTGTTTCAAAAATTTTCGTGTTTTCAAAATTTTCGTGTTTTAAAAATTCTCATTTTTCAATTGGATCATGATTAAATATTAAATTGAATTCGTTCTTTGGAATTAAAGACAACGCGTGTTTAATAAGATACCAATTTTGGGCATCGCGAGGGTGCTAATACCTTCCTCGCAGAATCAAGACCCGAACCCAACGTTACTCTGGCTTTTGACGTAGACCTAAATTCGGCCTTCATTTTTGTGCAAGAATAAGTTTTCTTTTCTAAAAAAGGATGATTTATTAGGTGTCCGGTCACACCTAGAAAAAAGATCGGTGGCGACTCCCTTTTTTAATAAAATTAAAAGTCGGTTTAAATTTTCAAATAATCGCCTTAATTAGCGACCGAAAGCAGAAATTTTTACGTCGCTACACCGAGGTCTTTTCAAATTCTGTTTTTAGTTTCTGTTTTTTAATTTCTGTGTTTTAAAAAAAAATCAACTCATATTGCGAGAGGTGAGTTGAGTCTTGGCTCACGTGCTGAGCTATTTTCAATTTCTGTTTTTAATGTCTCGTTGGAAGAGCAGATTGAAGTTGTAGATCTTATCTTTTTGAAGTCACCTTGGAGTAAATCGAAGCTACAAGGCATATATCAGAAGATGCAGTGGATTTGATCAAGACAACAAGATACAGTGGTTTGGAAAGAGACTACCTGGATAAGAAGAGCACCAAAGAAGTCCATACTTAGTAAGACCGGGCAAAATTGGCCTTTCTTTGTGTCTTTGCTTTATTCCCATTACACAATAATAAGCAAAGAGGGGCAGCTGTTGTAGGCCAATTTTAACCCATTTACATCAAAACCCAATTTAACATTACCTAACCCACCAAAATTAAACCCAAAACCCAAAATCTTAACTACCCAAAGCCCAATTTACATCAAAACCCCAATGGCCCAAACTTTAAGCCCAAATCAAAATAAAAAAATCCTAGCCCACAACCTAAACTTTTCTCAACTAAATCCTAGCCTTTGCCACCACCAACTCCACTAGCCACACTTGCTCCACCACCACTTGTACCTACAAATGAAGACATAAACAATAAAAAATATTTTGTAAATGGCTATATAAGCCTTCTCATATTTTGTATTTAAGGGAGGAAGAAGTTTTGGGGGAGAAAGTTATTATAAAGGATTTTTGAGAGGTTTTTTTAGAGTAATCAAGGAGAAGAGTTATTGTAAAGGCTAGTTTTTGGAGAGGCTAGTTTTTTTTTTGGAGATTAATCAAATATCAAAGCAAAAGAGGTTTCTTGGTCTATTCTCGTTTCAAGTTCTTTGTTTGTTTATTGTTTTCCTTTCAGTTTTATTTTGTTTCTTTTATACGAAAGTAAAAATAAAAGGAGGAAGCTTTTCCATTTTTATCGAAAAAGTTTTTTTGAGGTCCGACTGCCGTGTAGGGTGGCACCGACGGTGGCCGGCCCTGTGGCCGGAAATCACCCACTCTCTCCCTCTTTTTTTTGTTATTATTATATTTCTTAATATTGTATTATGTATATATTCTTTTAATATTAGGTATATTCTAAATTCTATATTACGTATATATATATATATATATATTATACTATTTTATGTATATATCTTTAATACTATATTATTTATATATTTTGTTTTCTACATGTTATCTTATGTATATATTTTAATTATATTATGTATGTATTTTTACACTATATTATGTACATATTTTTTTATATCTATTTTATACATATGTATATATTATATATATCTTAACATTACTAGTTATATTTTCACTATTTTATGTATATACTTCAAACACTATATATAGTATATTTCTAACACTATTACTATTTATAAATAAATATATATATATATATATATATATATATATTTTACGTACATACTCTTAATATCTTTATTATGTATATATTCGTTGTTTTTATTTCACATTGGATACTATTATTACGTTTAATATATCGCATGCATTGTTATTGTTTTAATATTGTTGTCATATTTATTATTTGTTTCAATGTATTTCCAACTCGTTTATTTTTGTCTCCGCCTATTTTATATCATTTCATTGTTCATTACTTTAAAGATTTTTATTCATGTTTTTACTAATTTCAATAAATAAGGCAATGTTTCGCATTTTGGAACATCGAAGAATTGTGCCCTAACTTACGGGGTTTTGGTTTTCTTGTTGGTTCTAAATAGCTAAATATCCTTTTGAGTTTAGAAATGCACAGATTTCCAATTTAAATTAAAAGACGACCTTGTGCTCGGGAATTCATGGTATTGTGTCCTAACTTACGAGATGTGATACTTAGATATCTCGAGATAAGGAAATCTTTAAACAAATCGATTTAAGCTAATTTAAGAATTTTAAAATCAGTATTAATAGAAAAGATCGTATTTCAAGTCCCTTCCCGATTTTTAATTTTCGACATTAAGACACTAACTAATCAATTCGATACCAATTTTTTGGGCGTGTCAAGGGTGCTAATCCTTCCTCGCACGTAACCGACTCCCGAACTCATTCTCTCAAGTTTCGTAGACCAAAGGCCTTGTTTTAGTAAACTAAAATATTTATTAAAACAAAGGTGATCTGATCACACCTGATAAAAGATTGGTGGCGACTCCCGTTTTAATTTTCACTTTCAAACAAAGTCGATCCCCGTTTTCAAAAGAATGGTTTCGACAATAGTGGTTCGGCCCTAATAACCTACCTTCTTTATCTTAGCCTCACTTGTCAAGAATTCACTAACTTGAATCGATACATTTTAAGGATAATATATAACCTTTACAACTTTGTATCTTTTTGCTAAAACTAAGATAAAACATTCCTTCCGAAGTTTTTCAAGGTTAAATTAGAACATTTCTAGTTTTTGTGACTAGCTAGTAATCTTCCCAACTTACGATTGGGAAAATAAACAAATAAACCTCTCAAAGGTAGGTGTTTACAAGATTTGACTCTCAAAAAACTTACACAAAGATAAAACAATGAAAGATTTGAAAGACTATGTACAAGCGAATCAAGAAAATGAAGAACTAAAATGTATTCTTTTGATTTGGATGTTTAGGTATGTGTCTGTTGTGTATTGTAGTGTTGTTGAAGTGTAACTAACGTGGCAATTTACATTTGTTTTTATTACTGAAGTGAATAATTATTTTTTTAAAAAGTTAGAATTTTTTTTAAAATTTTTGCTAATATTTATTTTTTTGAAGTAAATGTGGACTATCATATAAATGATCACGTCAATGCCGTTAAAATTTCAAATGTCTAAACAACTTTTTCATCTAAAAGTAAAAGCAACTTCATAAAGAAAAAGAATTAGAGTCAAAGTTAGGAACAAAACTAGATTTTTTTTTAAAGGGGTCGATTTTGAATTATAAAATTTTGAGAGAATTAAAATTTTAATTTCTTCATTGTATTAACATTAAATTTTACAATGTTTCAAGGGATAAACTGTGAAACTTTTTTTGAGAGACCATAATTGAATTTTAAATTTTAAGAGAGGCTGAAATACAATGTTACCATTAAATTAATTAAAACTTTGCAATTTCTAAAGGGACAATTATTCATTTTGGGAGACTAAAGTTTCTACCTGCTCTCTCCAACTTCATATCCAATCAAAATGTGAAAAGACCGTTAAGAACTAAATTTATCATTATACAAACATAATAACCAAACAGTTACTAAAAATGCAAAGCTTTACATAAACGAGAAAACAACCTTCTTTATTACCCAAAGTCTCAACAATCCAACCAATAAGTGGTTGGATGTAATGGTAAGGCACATTGCGAAGGAATTTAAATTCAAATTTTAAAGAGGACAGTCACAAACTCCGAATATAAACCGTAAAACAGACATAAAAAATATATAAAAAAACCCTCAAGAATTCAAATTCAAATCATTAAAAACCTACCACGATGCATCATAGATCAAACAACCAAAGCCAACAACTCCTAAAGACCTAAAGAAAGCAAGAAAACAAGGTGTAAAAGGGCAGGTCAACCAAAATGAGTTAAGTAAACCTCCTCAAATCAAGGAAAAATGAGCAACAAAACTGAAAGTGGAAGCTTTATTAATTCAATCATTAATCAATTAATTATTACAGTTAATTTACAATAAATAATTAGTTTAATTTGAAAAAGATAATTGATTTTTTATAAAATTTATTGCATGACATAATATAAAGAAAAAAGACATAATTGTAGCAATGTGACTTTGGTATTATTGGCAAACACCCACTATTTACAATCATGATGTGTGTCTTCCTCTTATTATCTTTTACTATATATATATATATATATATATATGTCTTGTGGGAGTTTTGTCTGAATTAGTTCAATTTTTGTTGATCATTTGTTTCTTGTACATTAAATTGGTTGATTCTATATTTTAGTTGGTCGAACATGTATTTATATTTGTATTTGCAATTTATATTTGTTTTATACTTAAAATTATATTTTTATATTAATCAAACATTTTAAAAATATATATATAGGTTCAAATATATCATAAATCTATGTATTCTTTTTAATTTAAGAATTTAGTCTATGTACTTTTTAAATTTTAAAATTTAGGTCTAATTATTAACATTGTTAAAATTATTTTATTAAATTTAAGTTTATAATAATGTTGGTTTTTAGCTACACTGCTAATAAGTGGATTTTTTTATAAATTTAAAATGTCACATCAATCAACATAACAAATAAATTAACAGTATTAACAAATACTTGAATTTTGAAATTTAAAAATAAAGAGACTAAATTCTTAAAAATAAAAGTATAGAGACTAAATCTATATTTATAAAAATATAGGGACCTGAGCAGATTTCAACATTAAAAAAAGAAAAAAACATAAATGTTTGGGGTTCTTTTTTTTTTTTTGGATTGGTAAAATATGATTGTTGGGGCCACGTAATGCTGCAATTGGGGTGGATTACTAAATTCAAGCAAAATAAGGATAAGACGAGAGACACGTGGCGTTTTGTAATGCCACTTTTCCACTAAAAAAATGAAAAAATGTGTTTTTCAATAACACGTGACTTAAAATATTCTATTTTAACATCGACCCAAAAACAAAAATTCTATTTTAATGTGGTGGAAAATAATGGTCTCATAGTTATCCTATATAAGGCCATAATGTCTTCCCCATACCTCCAAAAATATATACTCTCTATTTTAGTAAAGTTCATAATAATTTTAAAATAGAGTAATCTATAATAATAGTCACTTTTGTTTGTCTCATGTTTCATTTTAGTCATTTATGTGTGAAATGTTACGTTTTAGTCACTTATGTTATTATTTTATTACGAAGTGATCACCCTACCGTTAAGTTTCGTTATCTCCCTAACGGTAATCCTATGTGGCAGTCCAACTAGATTTTAAGTGCCAACTTAGATTTCTAAATGGGATAAAAATAGATTTTTAATTAAATAAATTTAACTAATTAAAAATTTTAAATATTAAACCTTAACTAAAAAACTGTTCATCTCCTCTCTCTTTTTAATTTTTCTTCAGTCTCTCTATTTTTAATTTTTTTTTATTTTATTTGAAAGATTTGGATAGATTTGGAGAGATGACTGTTCATCTCTCCCCCAAATCTTTAACAGTTCATTTCCCCCAAAATATTTACAGTTCACTCAGACCATCTTTTACTTTTCCTTCTTCTGCCGATCTTTGAAACTCAAGTTCGCGTTTCAATTTTCTTCTTTTTCGTCATTTGTTTTGGGCTTATGATTTGTTTTGGATTTATACATATTTCATCTGGCTAACTTTGGTATTCATTTCTCCAAAATTAGTTCTTTACTTTTCCTTCTTGTACCGATTTGTTTTGAACAGTTTTTTTAAGGTTTAATGTTTAATGTTAAGGTTTAATGTTTAAAATTTTAATTAATTAAATTTATTTAATTAAAATTCTATTTTCATCCTATTTGAAAATTCAAGTTGGCACTTAAATTTTAATTAAAAGAGAGAGTAAATGAACAGTTTTTTGTTAAGGTTTAATGTTTAAAATTTTAATTAATTAAATTTATTTAATTAAATATCTATTTTCATCCCCATTTGGAAATTCAAGTTAGCACTTAAAATCAAGTTAGACTGTCACATAGGATTACCGTTGGGGAGATAATGAAACTTAACGGTAAGGTGATCACTACGTAACAAAATAATAACATAAGTAACTAAAATGTAACATGAGGTAAACAAAAAGTGACTATTTTTATAGATTACCCTTTAAAATAATGTTATCCCCATATGTACAAATCGATTTCCGATCTATTAGTTTTTGCAATGTTATTTATAAAATTTGTTTGAAAGTTTTTAATAACTGACTCAAGTCTCAATAATGAATATTGTAATCTTATCTTTTCAAACGCTTTCATTCATACTATTCGTATAAAATGTCGGGGCAAAGACACTTTAGCAGCAATGAAGTTCTACATATGCAAGGTTTAAGATTTTCTGTTAATTGTTACAAGGAAAATCCAATAATCATTGGTTGCAATTAATTTCCCAATGTATAACAATAATCTCTTGTCAAATTTTAATCAATGGACAATATAACAGCATTGTGGATTTTAACAAGGAGACCTCTTCTAACATTGCTACTATCTCAAATTAAGAACTTTAAACCCGCTTTCTTAATCTCTATCATTTGAATATCCAATGACTTTTGTTGCCCCTACAATTGAACAAACTCTCCAAAATTTTCTAGGTTTCACTTATTTTTTTTAAATCCTAAATCTCTAGGTTTATGCGTTGAGTAACGAGACATACATTGAATAAGGCATTGATCTTCAGGTATTTTTTTTCTTAACTCTGCTTCTTTCTTAAAGTACCGAAAACCTTAACTCATTTTCTTAAATCATAAACAATAACCCTTATTTAAACACTTAATTCTAAATTGAAACATTTGATAAACACCCATCAAAATATTTTTTTTTTACTATATTATAGCTTCAATCCTTTATCAGGTCAAGGATTTTTTATTATCAAATTCTATAACCAAAGGCAACCCCGACTTTCCTAATTTAGATGTCTTTTGTGAGAATAAACTTTCACAGGTGTTAAAAGCATTAAATAGGGTATGAAGACATCCTCTAACCTAACCTTAAAAAGGAATTAATGGTTACAATAAACCCTATTTATGGTTAGGCTAGAAGATTTTTCCATAATCGAATAATGCTTCCCCGCTTGTGGAAGTCCACGGTTAGGAAAGACATCCGAATACAGAGAGTTAGAGCTTCCTTCATTGAAGTTACAGTTGGGTTGAAACCCTTAACCTAACAAGGCATTATAGCTAAAACAAAAAGGTGGGAGGAAAATATTTGTGACAAGAGCTTATCCTATTTTTTAATCTAGAGTTAAGTGTTTAGAGAAATAAGTCAAGGTTTAAAGTTTAAAAAGTTTAATTCTAAGATTAGAAGGAAAATGTTGAGTGCTTAGGGTTTATTTTTTAAGGTAAAATGATATATAAGTGTGAAAGTTCTGTTAAAATATACACTGACCTCGACATTTATAAATACTTAGATCATTGAATTGTATTTCATTAATACTTCTAACAATCAAGAGGGTATGGATTTCGTGGGGAATTTATAGCCCACGTACCTTGACACCCGCAAGTGTCGACTAGAAAGATGACTCTAAAAAGTACATATTTTTAATGAATAAATTTTGTACAATATTAAAATAAAAATTACTTTAAATTAGTTTCAAATTTCAAAACATTATGATTGAGTCATCAAAATATCATAATTATAACAATCAAGTTCTTCCATCAACATCACCATTATCTTTGGTGTTAAATATCAACTCAAAGGGATATTTAAACATACGAGTCAAATTATAAATATGTATGCACTCTTTGTATAAATAATTTGCATTTAATATATTAAAAAATATAATAACCCTTTGAAATTTTAATAACATTGTTTATTTTTAACACGATAAATCTATATCATCCACAATAAGCACACAAGTCTTTACAATTTAATTTATATATTTTAAAATGCTTCGTTTATATCAAAGAGATATAGGAAGGATCCACTTATATCAATGTAGATTGTATTTTAACTATCCAACTGTCATATTTCATACCCAATTCATATAAATTATGTATGTTAAGTTTGACACAAATTAAAAAGTTCTAACTATTCGTTTTATGCAAAAAGAAAAATCTTTTCATCATTAAATATATATTAATATAAACAATATTTTATATAAGATTGATTCAAAAATTACATGCATAAAAATATAAATATCTTGACAAAATTTAAAGATTAAATTATTAAAATATTAATAATATAAAAGAAAAAAAACCACTCAAATTTTATAGAGAAATCCAAAGTAAAATTTGGGGTTACATTGAATATCCTGTTGGGAAAGGGGGACCAGCTTTGTTTCCTGCTGCATCTTCTATCCAAAAAACTCATAGGAACATTACATAAAATCATCATCAGTACCGATGCAATGTCCCCACCAACACTGACCCATTTCAGGGTTTCCCACTGCCAAAAATAAAGCCCTTCTCTTCTTTTTTCTTCCATTAATTAAGCTTCTTAATTATTGATTTTTTTTTTCCATTTAAAAAAAATTATTTGTGGGTTCAGTCATCAGTGTTGGAATTGTAGAAGCCAAAGGCAACGAAGGTGGAGGTGGAGCCTAGGAAACTGCCAAATTTGGCAGAGCCACTGCACCAAAACTTTTGTCATGTGAGAAGTAGACAGAGGTAATAATAGGTGGATTTTGTTTCTTCAATTGAAACAGGCTCCACTCTCCCCCTCCCCTCCCAATTTTCTAAATATTTTGCTTCAGATTATTGATTTCAATCCCATCATAAACAAATGCCAATCACTGTTTGTTTTCAACCCTTCCATTAATTCAATGCCCGAAGCTTTTCGGATCTTTTTCAAAAGTTGGACAAATTTCTGAGAATTTGCTATTCATTGTATTAAAGAAAGATGTTATTTTTGCATCATCAGCCCAATACTTTGATAAAAGTAGAGTCACTCGATTTTTTTCTTAAAGTTAAAAGATAAAATTTTGAGTTAGAAAGATAAAAAAAATGATATATTTATTTTATCAGCACAATACTTTAATAAAAGGAGAGTGATTGAATTTTTCTTTAGAGTCGAAAAACTTTGAATAAAAAAATAACCTAATAAAGAAAAATTTTAAATCTATTATCCACTTAAAAAATATTATTTTTAGGTTATCAACACGATACTCTAAATAATTTAAAAGAATATAGTCATAAGAAAAAGGGAAAATTCTTGACTATTGGTAAAATTTTAAAGGAGAGGAAAAGCTTACCAATTCCATACAAAAAGGGTGTGATTAATTAAGGGATTAAAAGTAGGTAAAGCAAATTATACTAATTTTGGGTTATAGATATGCTCTAGGTGTAAGGTTATTGTTTGCCTTAAAAGGAAAGGAAGAAGAAGAAAGTCAAGTAGAATCATGTTCCACCAGTCCTTTTTTTTTTCTTTTAAAATTTCATAGCTTTCTCAATCCTTCAATATATACATACACATAAAGAGAAAGAAGTAAACTTGGTGACTATTCACTTCTACATTTGTTATTTCATATAATATGGAGGAATATAAAGAAAAATAAAGAAAATTACAAATGAAAATTTAGTTAAACAAGGTACAATAGAGAATTAGAGTGGGAAATGTGTTTTTTATCAGTGTTTTTCTATGATGGTGGGGGAGGGGCCAAAAAATGGAACTGAAATTAATGCTCAGTATCTGTACTGAGTGAGTTAGATAAGAAAGGGTCTTTTTCATTTGAAGCAGACTTCACAATATCATCATTTATGGACATTATCCCTTCAAGATCAGCCTTGGCATATTGATCATGTTGTTTACTTGAAATGGGCAATGGGGATTGGTGTTTGTTGCTATTAGTGGTGGTTTGTGTGAGGACTTTGGCTCTTTCTACTTGAACCATCCAATCTGTTCTATAAAGGACTAATAGCATGAGTAATGCACAGGTTGCTTGAGCAGCAAGTAAGCCGAGCCAAAGCCCGGCGAACCCCAGTTCGATCACGAACCCCATTAGGATAGCTACCGGCATCCCCACTAGGTAAAATGAACCCAAGTTTATGTTGGCTCCGATGGTTGGTCTGGCGGTGCCTCTTAAGACCCCACAACCGGTTGTTTGAGGGCAATTCCCGAGCTCGCAAAGCCCCACGATTGGTAATGCAACTGATGTAAGCTCGAGGATTTCTGCGTCGCTGGTGAAGAACTTACCCCATTGATGTCTCATCAAGGTGGTGAATAGCATCGCTGAGAGACCGATAGCTACGGCGCAAAAGACCGAAACGATCATGGAAATACGAGCTTTTCCAGGTCGGTTTGCACCGAGTTCGTTCCCAACTCTTGTGGATACTCCAACGCTTAAAGCTGAAGGGAAACAATAGACTAGAGCTGTTGTTTGAATAAGGATCCCCATTGAAGCAATAGTAGCTTTGGGGTTAACAAGTAAGCCACAAAGCAATATCATGAGTTCATACCACCACCATTCGAGGCAAACAGACGCACAAGTCGGCAAGGCTAGAGCGAGCAACGATGACCATCCCCTAAGACAATCAGTACTTGGAGTTACCCAAGAATCTTTATATACACCAGAAAAGTATACAAATAAAGAAATCAAAAGGAAGACATTGAGATTAGTCCACACCATAGCTATTGCTACCCCTGCTACACCAAGTTTAAGATAAACAACAAGAAGGAAATTCAATGGAACATGAAGTAACACTGAGATGGCTGAACAATAAGTTACTGGTAATGTAATGCTTTGAGTCCTAAGATAGACTCTAAGTGGATGTAAAAGTGAAAGGAAAAAAAGGTCAGGGATTGAAAAAACAATAAATACATGAGCCACTAATGATATTTCTTGGTCTTGACCACACCAAAGAAGAATAGCTTTCATATTGGCCCACATGAAAGAGATAGGGATAGAAGCTGATAAAAGAAGAAGCACTGTTCTTTGTAATGTTAACCCAAGAAGTTTCCATTGTTTTGCACCATAAGCTTGTCCACAAATAGGTTCCATTCCCATGGCTAAACCAGAGATAACAGAGTAACCAGTAATGTTTGCAACACCAATGGCAAGTGACCCACCGGCAAGCTCAAGTTCACCAAGGTAACCAAGAAACAACATAGAGATCATAGCTCTTGAATATAAAAGTAAACTACTAATAGCTGTAGGACCTGAAATCTTCCCTATAGCTTTAATTTCTTCCATAGCCTGAATGCACAAAAACAAACCGTGAAAATCAGACATTTGATAGCTTATAGTGCTAAACAAAAAACTACCCTTTTTCCTAAACAAGTTTTTATTACCTCAGAGATTGTTGGCAACCTATTTAGCTGTTCTTCATCATCCATAGTTTTGTTCAAAGGGTCTTTGCTAGAAGGTGACTTCGGGTTATACATAGCTATATGAAATGGATAAAAGAAGTTATGGGAAAGGAGAAAAAGAGATTTGATTACAAAGGGGGGAAAATAGGAACACGCTTATGGCTTATTTGTGCTTATGGGTGCTAATATTTATATAGGAGCGAATTGGGGCCCGTACTCTTAAGGTTCTTGAACGTGTCAATATTTATATAGAACCCCCTAAAGCCAATACTAGAACACTTTTTGTAAGCACCCATAATTTTTTTTTATAGCTTTTTTGTGTGTCTTTCCTTATCTCTTTTAGTCTAAATTTGAAGGTTAGTTAGTCACTTAGGATTTGTATTCCTTTTGTTGAACACCTAAGGTTGGAGTAATATAAAGAAAACCCAAGTTTTTGAGTGTGGAAAGGAACTCAAATAAGTGCCTTTATGTAATTAAATATCATTTACAGGGATAATATGACCAACCCCATTTCTTTTTTTGGCATTTTGTGTTGGTTAATATTGAGTTTAATACTCTTTTAAAAGAGTTAAAATAAATCATTTTTTTTTATTAAGTGGATGATCTTGAAAGCCATAAGTTTATTATAGATAAAAGTATAATAATATTTTATTCTTTTTATACAAAATATATGAAAATTTTAATAGAAAGGATTAACTTTGTATCCTATTTTCTTTTATTATATTTAGCATATTTGTATTACTAATTAAAAGAGAGAAATAAACTAGTTTATCTTCAATTTGTCAAGTGGGAAACCCTTGATTGACAAGCAAATAAACTTGGATCATCTCTTTAGTGAAATGACAAGAGCATATCAGTACATATATATAATCTTTTGACAATGGTTGAGCATATTGCTATATATATACACATATATATCTATCTGTTTGCAAGAACTAAGGCAGCCATGCATGTTCTATTTTTGCACAGCCCATGTGATGAAGGAAACCCAATTTCAAGCACCATTTTTATTTGTTGCTTTTTTCTGCAACCACTAAAAAAAGGATCACCAATATGGAGAGTTGACAATGTTTTATTCATATATTTGTTTCAGGTCCCATCTGTTTGTGGGTTTCTCCCTTTTACTGCTTCATTCCTTTTGAGGGGCAATGAGTTTAAGAGAGTGAAGCAGCAGAGACTGGCCTGGCACATTGAAGCAGTAATGGTTAAAATTTGTTGCTAGTCCCTGTACTTTGACAAAATTTGTGATTTTATCCCTTTACTTTAAAAGTTAAAAATTCAATCATCTTTACTTTTTTTTCCTTTATGAATCCCAATTCAAATTGACAATGTAACATGTTTACGTCTCGTCAATTATATGTCACATTATATGAAAGTAGCTTAATCAACACGTCAAATTGATAAATTTTAAAGAAAAATACTTGCAATTTTTAACTTAGATTTTTAAGTTTTAAAACACAAGGATTAAATCTCATACTTTGTTAAAGTACGGGGACTAATAACATATTTTAACCACCAATACTACTTTAACTCTACATGCAAGATTTAATGAATGGGTTCTATATTTTGATTTATTTTTAATTGTTCAATATTATCTAAGTACACATGATAAAATTTTAATCTAGTACACTCTAAGTAAATATAATTATAAAGATAGCCCTAATAATAATAAATTGCAATAGAAATGCTGACAGTGAAGGTTGGCAGTGTCTAGTGTTGTGCTTCAGTTTCCTAATCCTCTAATTAGTTGCAATAGTATTTCAGAGAATGCCAATTCGTAAAAGGTTCAAAGATTGTAAGATGTGAGATAAAATGGGGGTCCAAATGGGGAAAGCTTAAGAGGTTAAGGAAATGAAAGTAAAGAACGTGGGCATTTAGGGGTTCAAGTGACCAAACTGTCGTATAATCTATAGGAATTTTCTTTTCCTTCCTTGCCCAAAAAAGGGTTTAATTTGATTGTTGGTTAAAGGGTTATCTTATTTTGAAATGGGACCAGCAAAAGTGTGTGTTAATGGAGATGACATAGTAGACCAGAAGATGGAAGAAAGGGGAACACTGAGAGAAAACCCTTTTTTGGGTTATTTCTGAGACTGGCGGCAACCCTACCATTTAAACCCCAAAAAACAACTTGGAAGTGTGCGGCAATGGGCATGTTGGAGTTTTGGTTTTAGAGATAAGATATTTACTGCTTTTCTTCTTTGAAACCCATACCTCCTCCCCTCTTCCAATGTCGTCAGATTCCATGTGTGTTTCATGTATACGACACCTATGATGTGTCATGCAACTCCATATATATATATATATACACATATATCCAATTAAATCCCTACATGATAGATTAAACAGTAAATTAGCTATTTTATTAAAAAAATTCTATTTTTATTATTAAAAATTAATTTATATATGTTAACATAAAATATATGCGACACCCCAATTCTCGTTGTTTGGTTATTCTATCAATTATGTCAATTTTTAATAGTAAAAATCAATAAAATTTTTATTAAAAAATGACCAATTTAAGGATTAATTTACCCATAATCTATCACTTAATACAGAAACCACAAAACTCTCTAATCATTATTTTCTTCATTCATAAAATTCAAACCCTTACCAAATTTTCTATTTCCTAATCACATTAGACATCATCTTTTAGCATTATTTTCTTCATCTACGGAACTTGAACCCAAAGCTTAAAAAGAATATTAATCACTGGATAACGTTTATTCTCAATATTTCTGATGGGAAATGGGGTTCACCAGAGGAACTGAAATAATTTGTAGGATCAGAAGAGGGATGATTCATGCTATTCGCTTCTAGTGTTGGCAATTAACTCATATTATATATATTATTATATCATAATATATTGATTCTTGTCTAGGAACTCGAACAAATTCATAGATTCCATTTCTTATCCCCAAAATATAAAAAAGAAAGGTCGATGCATTGCTTTGCTTAGTCTCAATATTCCATTACAGCACCTACTAGAGTTTCCCTGTTTCCAATGTCCCATCAAAAATGCCACAGGCAACAGCTGTGTCTGTATCTGTGTGATGATATATGATAATATGCAAAAATGGCACCAAAATCAATGCATCATCACTCTCAGCCATAATATGCATTCATAGAAAATTCTTCAATCATGGGTTTTCTCGTTTTGCCTCATTGCATGTATGTCAACAAGATGACGATAAAGTTTGAAATTTAATTTCTACATTAAAAAAATCCAAATTTGTTGAAATTTTGTCATCAATTCATCACACGTCCATGCATTCGATAAATGTATTTCTATTGTGAGTCAAATTATATTTTGCTTCTATTTAAAGAATAGATAAATTAATTTTTGTATATTAAATTAAAGAATAAATTAATATTTTTTTGTTAAAAATTTTATTCATTTTTACTATTAAAATCTAATGTCGCTGACAAAACAATCAGACAATTACACTAAGCATACCACATGTCCCTCATGTTGAGGTATAGGGACCAATTTTTAACAGTAGAAATTGAATAAGTTTTTAATAAAAAGAACTCGTTTGCTCTTTAATCTAGCATATAAGGACTAACTTATCCATTTTTTTAATACAAGAAGCAAAATGTAATCTCGCTCATTATACAAGGGCCTTCATAGTACCTTTTTTAAGTAGAGGGATTAAACTTTAAATTTTATTAAAGTATGAGGACTGGTGGCAAATTTTGACCAATTTTGATAAGAATGCAATAAAACGCAAGAATTTATTCCAATGTTCAGATATCAAGCAACGCAACAAAAACAGGGGGGGGAATTATGTAAAATATTACAAAAGAACAGAGCAATCATGAACAGCACAAATAAATGAAGCTTTTTTCATATAAAAAATAAAATAAAATAAAAGCATATAAAACATGTCTCCCCCAAGGTTGCAATCAGCACAATTTCACCACCTTAATACTACAAACTGGGGCATAAAATGCATGATATTCCAATATATAATGATTAGACCACAAATATGCAAATTGCAAGCATTTCCTTTCAATAAAATAAAAATAAGAAAAAGTTGAAGTTTTGATAAAGAATAGATACCAAATCAGCAGCTACTTATCTTGTGGTGCTAAGGGAAGCAGTCCTGGGATTAATTCTCGAATCAAGGCTTTCACCAAGATTTTCCAGCGGGTGGACTAGTTTTTCATCCCAAAAATAAAAAATTTCTCCACTTATTTTCAGATAAGTTGTCCCATCCAGAATTCAATAAATCTACAAAATACATTTGGGATAGAGCAACATTTAGTTCTTAAACTTGAACTTTCTCAACTTAGTCCCTGAACTTTTTTTTATCCATGTTAGTCCCTTGGCAAATTTTCCCAGTTTTGATCCATGTGATGATATGGCATTCTAAGATTGTGCCACGTCATCACCTAAAATTTTTTGGAGAAAATTTTTACGTGATGGCATAGTAGAATCTCAAGTGCCACATCATCACATGAACCAAAACTCGGAAATTTACCAACTTCAGGGACTAAATTGGAAAAAGTGGCCAAGTTCAGGGACTAAATGTTACCTAATCCCTAAATTTTTCTTTTGGAAAAACTTCATTGAAAGCTACCACATGACCAATATGCAAAATACTTCCATTTTGAAGGGAGGCATAGAATTAGTCATTCTGGAAGCTTACTGTGCGAGAAACAATCTTGTTTTAGGTTTCAGATTTCATTAAAAGTAGCTGCAGAAAAGTATAAAGTTCTAACAGACCTAAAAGCTTCAACATTTGAATGTAGTCCGGTAATCACTATTTGCAACATAATTCAGTGTTTTCAAATGCCAACCAACAACCTCAAATCACAACGATTTTATTAATCAATAGAGCAGCAATAGCTATACACAAATTGTTGCTGTGTGAACAAATATAATATTCATGTTGATTGCATACAAAAAAAAAAAAAAAAAAGGTACAACAAAATACCTCATGGGAGGACGACCCTGGGCTTCTGTGAACTACTTCGAGGGATAGCCAAGATTGCTACCAGTCCACCGGTGAGGGCTGCAACACCTGCTACTGCGAAAGCTGGTGAGTTTCCACCACCAAATAGTTGATCCCATGGTCCACTTCCCAGAGACACCACAACCTGTTGGTAAAAGCCAAAGTTTCACTACCTAAATTGCTTGAAAAAGGATCATAGAAGAACTTCCGTAACAATCAAAATAGCAACATTACGGAAGGCATCAAGTAACATAGTGGTTGATGCTAAGCCATAAAGGGAAAAAGGGAAGACTTGATTATGAATTCCCTGTCAGTCGCTCTATGACTCAACCCTGTTTGCTTGTTCATAACAAAAGGGCTATTAATTGCAACTTATCATGAAAATTGATAAAACTATAATAGAAAGGGAAAGACCTTGATCAGTTTGAAAGCTTCATTGTAAAAGAGCTTCCTTGCAAGAGAGAACAGATTTTAGAAAGGAGAATTTTCTCTTCACACTAAAGAGGGTTCAGACTGTTCTTATGAAATTATGACAAGATGCTGCAAATTAGTTGCCCACATATATGCGACAATTCTATAGTAGCCTTGTAATGACCTTTATTTTTCTGTTAAACTTCCACGGAAGCATAAGCAAGCCTCTTTTACCAAATTTTCAATGGTTGTTCACCCAAAGTTTCCAAAATTTCATCTTTATAAGCAGAGAATTAAAATATGCTTCCAAGAATTAATGTTAAATGCACTTGAATAAGATTATTCAAGTCAAATGCATGTCACTAAAATTTATTAAAATATGTTCATAAGACAACAGAATTTCAGAATCCAAGTTATATTAATTACTAACGATTTCCAGAAATGAAAATATATAAAAGAAGAAAACAAAACTAGAAGTGATACATACATTAATCATCTTCCACAAATAGCCGGAGTGGATGTTCCCTAGTATCTAAAAGTTGATGCTAGAATGCATGCATTATCTGCGTGGATGTGTGTGTCTGTGTCTCCGGGAGAGAGAGAGAGTTCTCATTCCTATAAAATTCCATGGCAAGTTGAACATTAAGTCACAACTCATCCGAAGCCTAATCACTATTTAATACAAACACAAGTTTACATGGCTCCAACTTATTAAATCTTTTGAATGACGTCAAGACAAATAAATTGTTTACATCCTCCTGTTTTAAGAAATTTATTAGAAAGGCTCTGTCCAGTCCACTTCAATTCCTTAAACATGTATTCAAATGAGATGATCACTTCAAATAGAGTGCTCCTATGCTTGACAGCAGGGACGAAGACAAAAATCTCAGGATTTTTAAAGGGACTAAAATGGAATTTTACGATTGGGATGGAAGTGGGGGAAGGCCCCTGCCTGCCCCCCTCGGTGCTGTCCCTGCTCAACAGGCTATCACTTTTTTTTTATTTCCAAGTAGATAAACCATCAAAAACCAAAAGGCTAACCGCAGCTATCAGTGGTCCAACTGTTAGGATGTGATGAGAGCCATCCAAGAGGTGATTGTATCATGTCAAGAACAAATGGTGCTATCAAATAGATGACTTTGTGAATAAGTAGGTAAAAGTAGATAGCAGCTTCAAAGCATGTGATTCCAATGCATGACTTTAACATTCCATGCGATAGCATGTTTTTCCTTCATGATAAGACCAACTATACAAAAAAATCGTAACAACATGCTATTTTGATCACAATTCAAACAATTAGTTCATAATAACGTTCACAATTTATGCATTCTGCCTTTTTATAATGAACAACATAAAAACTCCCTGCCCCAACAAAGAATATTATGACTAATTTACTGTTTTTCAAGGAACGACAGTTCTTTTGATTGATGCCAATTCTTAATTAAGATAAGAGGTGACAATTGAGCATGTGAATGTTACTTTTTAGTTAGCTTAAAGAAAAGGAATCATAATCAATTCAGGGCTCCTGTCCATATCATGAATCCACAAGAGCAGGGATGGGGAGAATTAATAAATATCAATCAAGTTCATTTTAGCCCCCTTCTCCTTTGCCAACATCAACAAAAAGAAAGAAACAAGAAGATAGATCACATTAAAAACGAGTCAGGTGCAAAGCAATACCTGTGGAATAACAATAGCAAGATTTAGGACACCCATTGATAATCCTGTAAAAAACAACCAAGAGAATCAGTGCCTTAACTGCTTCTCCATAAATAAAAAGGAACAGAGTAAAAATTTACCTTGGCCGAGTCCCAAAGATTCAATACGTGAGGATATCAAGGCATATGGAACACTATAAGTAATCTGAAATAAAATACAAACTGCATTAGTTGAATGCCATAACTGAATGCTCCTAATTTTTTCTTTCAAAAAAAAGAGATTAATTGGGACACTAGCAGAACCAAGCTAACCTCAGGCAATAAGTAATATTGAACATCAAAATTATACCCAATATGACCAATGAGAGAGAACCCCATGTTATTAGACCTTAGGAGGTACCATGTGACAAACTCGTAAGGGGTAATAAGCAAGAGTGACACATGATAACAACAGAACAAAAGTTGGGTTTTGATCCCATCTTGAGCATCCATCCTATAACCAATTGGCAATAGGAAGAGAAACCCAACTTGAATTAAGGCAACGGCCAAACTAGGATTTAACCAAAGTGAAAGAACACCACTTTAATAAGGAGCAATGTTTTAGTACTTTCATGAGCAAGACTAATGATGTTTTAGTCCGGAGAAAGAAATTGCCATCTCTATGACCATTAGACAGATTCAATTAAAAGCCACATGACTTTGTGTAGGATAAAAGGAGCAGCTTACAGCCAATGGAATACCGAGGAAGGAAAAAATCACTAGTGCACCAATGACAATGCCAATTGGAGGTAGACCATGACCAATATAATCCAAATGATTGGCCACATATGAGAGAACCAGCATTGCAAGAAAGCATAGAGCCATAAGAATGTTTGAAACTCCCCAGATAAAACCAGCTCCCCATTTGCTACAAAGCTTCTCCATAAGCACTGAAGTAATTCCTAGAACAACAGAATTCAACATCAATCCGAATGCGCCCATTCTGACCCCAGCATTATAGTTATCCCCCTCATTTGGTTGACCACCATAGATCTCTCGACCCATCCAGTCAGTATCAAAGAGAAGAAAAGGGAACCATCCTATCCAATTCAGTGCAGTAACAGACAGGACTATCCATATAGGCGCTGAGAAATATCTAAATGTTCCAAATAGTTCCCATAGAAAAGCTTCTTCAGCTTGGCCACCTTCAAGCCCCTCTTCTAGAAAGGGTGTAGATCTATCACGAGAACCTAGAGGTACTTCCTTAGCAGCTAAAACACTGAGATATGTAGTAATTGCAATAAAGATAATGTCTAGAAAGAAAGCAGACTTGAGATTCGCGCAATCAACATCGCAGGCATCTGTCATGGTAAATGGAAGAATCTTATACCAACCACTGTATGATCCTGTCGCGAAACCAAGAACATTGCCAACAGCCATGAACAGAGAGAAGTAAGCATTTGCCACTCGAGTTCTTCGATGGTCCTTTGCTAAAATGGCAAACCGGCAACAATAGCAATCAAATATGTGGGGTGGAAATCGTATTATAAGCAAATATACCATATAAAATGCTGAACAATCTGAGAAGGTTATTCAATCTTGAAGGAAATGAAACAGATTATATATATAATAGTTAAAATGATAAGATCAAGTTCCATTTAATAAGACCCTAAATTGGTAATCACTTATTAACTTCAATACTTAATTAGCTCACTGCATTGAAGCAATCAACTAGCCCAAGCACTGTACAGAACCAAAATTTTGACAAAAAACATTAATTGTAATTATTAGAAGTAATGTTGTACTGTATCTAAACTCTGAAGGGGTAAACTGAAAAAAGACAAGCACTAGAGGCACAATCATTGAAAAATAA
This sequence comes from Gossypium arboreum, assembly GCF_025698485.1. NCBI lineage: Eukaryota > Viridiplantae > Streptophyta > Magnoliopsida > Malvales > Malvaceae > Gossypium > Gossypium arboreum. Next base: position 140,225,141 of record NC_069075.1, read on the forward strand.
AGTAATACCAATAATCAAACGTAAAAATAATTTTATATTCCATGATGAGTAATGACTACTTTGCTTTACTCTTTAAAAAGATGTCATAGAAAACAAAATTATCATAATTTTCATATTAAATAAATGCTAATTAAGCTCTAAATTTATTTAATTCCAACAAAAAAAAATCGAAAAGAAGAAGAAGAAGAAGAAGAAGAAGAAGAAGAAGAAGAACTAACCAGTAAGATCAGCAAGAAGAGCTCTACAAGGACCTTGAGTGGTGTTATTTGCAACATCAAGAATCCAAAACCCGAAAACAAAAGCCAGGACAGCTCCCGGACGAGAACTTTTATTATCGCCGAACAACCATCCGATATCGGCAGAGTGACCGATGATCAAAACGGCGACGACAATCAAAATTGCACCAGCAACAATAAACGGCCGACGACGACCGAACTTACTGGTGCATCGATCACTCATATGACCTACCAAAGGCTGCACCAGTAGACCAGAAAGCGGTCCACAAAGCCATATGATACTAGCCCACTGGTGAGGTATACCTAACTCTTGAACGTAAGGTGTCAAGAGAGAAAGCTGTAAAGCCCAACCGAATTGTATCCCACAAGCCACGGAAGCGACTCGAAATAGCTGCCGGAGTGGAACTCTAGCTCGACCCGCCGGTCGAACAGAAGAAGACATCGGATTTTTCCCTCTAGCCGCTCTTTGGCGGTCTGAATCCGGGATCGGCATCCGTTTTCCTTTGAATTTCAAAAAAGTTTCTTCTCTCTCACGAGAAAACCGATTCGGTTTCTTAACTGAACCGGATTTTCCGGGTTTGTTTCCGGTCGTTGAAAATTTTGAGTTGCCGTTGAGAGATAGTGGAAAAAGGTGGTAGACAGGTTAGAGGGTGACGACTGACGTGAGAATCAATACATAAATAAAAGGAGCCTTAAAATTGAAGGAAATTACAAACAAAGCCATTAGGATAATGAAGAGCTAGAAATTAGAAGATTGACCAAATTGGAAATTTTTGTGTGTATTTAAAGGGCTATTTTCGTATCAGATTTTTCTTTTCCAGCTTTCTGACAGCATCGCATTCGTAATGTCGTACATTAATAATGTAATAATACCAACTCCCCGAGTGCAAGTGAAAAGTTTTTATTTGGATCATTTTTGTTGTTGTTGGATATAGCTAAATTAGGCATAAATTAGCTAAATTGGTTAATTTTGGAGAGAGAGAAAATGCATCCAACTGGATATAGTGTGGTTACATTTTTATTGTATGTGTAAGTATTAACCCTCTAACTATATAATATTAAGAAAACTTTGAATTGAATTAGTTTCTCTCTAATAAACCTAATCATAGACCAGACGACCTATTCAGGTATCAAAAGTGAGAGGGTTTGAGAAAAAATATAAGTTTGAAAAATAGATTTGGATAAAAAATAAGACTCATTTTCTAAACAGGTCTAGTCTCGGGTAGAATTTTTTGCTTGGGTCTGGCCCGAATCAGCTTAAATTTTTTTTCTACTATTATTTTACCATCATTTTGCTATTATGTTGTTACTATTTTGTTGTTATTGTTTGGATATTATATAACTTTTGTTTTATTGTTAATTTTGCTACTATTTTAGAGGTATTTGCTTGCTAAGTTACAATAACTATCTTCGTATTATTTAAGTATAAAGACTTTTTTTGTAATGTATTTTCAATTTGTTGGAAAACATTTATTTTAATGTTTTAGTGTATTTGATGTATTATATTTTTAAATTTATTTTTATATAAAAATAATATAAAAAAGTTAATACGAATAGGGCTCGAGTTTAGCATTTTTAATCTGGACCAAGCTTTGACAAAATTTTAGGCCTATTTTTGGGGCTGGGTTCGAGACTAAAATTTTACATCGACTTGACCTGACCCATGATCAGGCCTTGTAACACCCTTAACCCATATTTGTCGCCAAAACAGGGTTACGGAGCATTACCGAAGTTTACAGATCAAGTACAAACATTTTATATCATTTTTCATTCATATCAGAAATCAATCATAATCAATCATAATCAATCATATTGTCCCTTATATAGCCTTCAGGGCCCAAAATACGCAATAGAAATAAGTCGGGACTAATCTGGGTACTCAGAGAATTTTTCGCAAAATTTTTCTAGGTGCAGGGCACACACGCTTGTGTGGCTAGGTCGTGTGTCACACATGGTCAAGAGACACACCTGTGTCTCAGGCCGTGTGGGTATTCGAAATATGGACACACGGTCATGTCCCAACCAATGTTCATACCCATGTAACTCTCTGACTTGGGTCACACGGCCAAGCCACATGCCCGTGCGCTAGGCCGTGTGAGCATACTGACTTGCATTAATAAGGTACAGGAGTCACAAGGCCAAACCACACGCCCATGTGGATAATTTTGAGCATTTTGTTTCTTAATTTTAAGATGCAAGGAACATACAGCCAGATCACACGCCTATGTGCTAGCCTGTGTGTCACAGACAGCTGAGACACATGCCCGTGTCTCTGTCCGTGTGGACGAAAATAGGTCATTTTCCAAGCCCCATTTCTCACCCATTTTTTCTTTCAACATACATCAACATTTTTACACATTCACCAGCCAATACAAAACATTCAAATCAAGCTAAAACCATGTCTTATGCATGTAATATCACTTCATAAATCCAAGCAACCAACTTATCTATAAAAATGCTATCAATCAACTATACCAAACACTAACATCAAACATGATATAACCTCTTATATACACATCAAAACCATGCCTATCACAAGCCATTCCAATGGCTAGTTACAACCAAAACATTACATGCCAACATTTGGTTAATTAATCTATACATGCCATTATAACCAAAATTAATTATCTATATATATATATATATATATATATTGAAATGGGCCGATAGATAGTGTGATGTAGCTCTGACCAGCTTTCAACCTTTACGAGCTTCAGAGTACTATAAGATAGAGAAAATAAAACAAAGTAAGCATTTAATGCTTAGTAAGTTCGTATAACGGGAAATTAACTTACCATTTAATTACAATTAAAGTAAACATACGAGGCATACTTAAGCAAATTGACCAAAAACCCTAGCACATATCCTTATCAAGCATGTTAGTCATGAAATTCATGTAACAATTCATATTCATAAATGTAAATAGTCATCGAGCAAATTTCATACACATGTATCTTTCATCCCATATTTCAATTTGTCAAATATCATCACTTTCATGTATTTTAGGTATATATACGGGTAATAATTCATTTTGAACTCATATTTTCTCATGTCAAGATTTTGTCCGTTGAATTATTGAAAATATCGATGGATACACGGGTAGTACACACAATGTGTACAAAACTGTAATCCATCAATTCATGTACATGAATGCTCATGCAAACATGTAAACAGAAAGCTCTTTCGAGCCATATTATAGGAAACTCATGTGAGCCATGTAACGGGAAGTTCAAGCGAGCAATATCGGGAAGCTCCGGAAAGTCATTAATCGAGATGCTCATGAAAAGCCTTTAAACGGAAAGCTCCAAAGAGCAATATATCGGGACGCTCATAAGAGCTGCGGTGTGTCCACAACATATGCAAGATCACAACTAATCGGGATGCTCCGAAGAGCTATTAATGGGAAGCTCACTGAACCATGTAACGGGAAGCTCGTAAAAGCCAAATATCGAAATGCTCATAAGAGCTAATAACGGGACGCTCTTTCGAGTTATGGTGTGTCTGCAACACATGCAGGACCACAACCAATTAGGGAATCCTGTATCCATTGAATTTTTATTTGTACACTCGAGACTTTATACTTGTCGAACATTGTTTGATATGTGATTAATTTTCATACAAGGAAATTTACACAATTCACATACACAACATTCAATTCAAAAATATAAACATACAATTTAGTTACACGAACTTACCTCGACAAGTGTTTCATGGATTTGTAATCTACTAATCTTATGCTTTTTCTTTTCCTCGTTCTAACTCTGTATTTGGTCTATCCTGATCTATAAGAATAAATTTAACATCAATTTAGTACAATTCATATTCAATTTAATCCAATTCACATCTTAGGCAAAATTATCATTTTGCCCCTATACTTTTAATTAATTCTAATTTCGTCCCTAGGCTCGAAAAATGAAATTTATGCAATTTAATATTTATTCCATGAAATTCATGTATCTCACAAAATTTAGAATTTTTTCCATAAATTTTACATCTTTTCAATTTAATCCCTAAATCACAATTTCATCAAAATTCCCTTTTACAAAAGTTGTTTATCTATCAACAACCTTTCAATTTCTACCACAAAACTTCATAGTTCATGCATAATCATCCATGGAAAAACTCTAGTACTTTGATAACTTTACAAATTAATCCCTGAGATAACAAAATTAAGATATTACAATCTATAAATATGAAAATTACTAAAAACGGGACAAGAATTCATATCTAATCAAGCCAAAATAGTTTGCTGGAACTCTTCACCCATAACTAGGGTTTTCATGTCTTTAATTTTAGGAAAGATGATAGAATGATGATATTTTCAATTCTTTTATTATTTATCATCTTATATCTTTTCTCTTTCCAATCTAGTCATTTTATTTATTTTCTATAAATGACTAAACATACTTATCTACTAACTCTTCTAAATGGTTTATTTTTCATATAAGGACCTCTAGTTTTGAATTTCATAGCTATTTGATCCCTTTAGCTATTAGAATCCATGATGGCTGTCGATTCCACCAATATAAACCTACACCTAGTTTGCAAATTAAAGCAGTATAGGGAGTAGGGTCGATCCCACAGAGACTGGAATTACTTAAAATTGTTTGTTTCTTGACCAGATTAGTGTCTGGGCAGTTGTCGTGCCTGCGACGTTTAGGGGGGAAATAAAGTATGAAACCTGAAATAAATACAAGAAAACGTAAAAAGTAAAAAGTAAAAGATAAAATGAAAATAAAAAGATGAAATAAAAATAAATCACAAAATAATTTAAAGGAAAATCAATAAAACTTAGCTCAGCCTTAAGCACGGGTTTTCCCGTCTTTGACCCGTTCCTCGAAATTAGGTGAACTGCTCTTTTCCGATAAGCTAGTTATAGCTACCAAGGACGCCTTGGACACCAACTCTTCCTTGTGTAAATTAGTTATGGAACGTCCTATAACTAACCCTTACCGATCGAACAACCTACGAAACATTCGTGATTTAGAACTCCGACAGCTTTGCGTTCTAGAAGAGCCTAGCTCGAACCAATGCCCTTAAACGTTGGGACATTTAAATCCGGTTACTACTTCCCTTGACGGAACCAAACAGCAATCCCCACTTGGCACGCCAATGTGTTAACGGAAAACCAATTAGACAATCGATCCTTTCGGAATTCCAACTGTACGTCTAGGCACACTAACTCAAACGACGTCTTTTTTGACTTAGTGTTGTCTCGACTTTGTGAGTTGACGGAGTCATACTCTTGATCCGGAGAAATAATAAATATCAAAAATTGGGAGTTAAACGGCTCGGGTTCGTAACTCACGGGTTTTTGACGGGGTTAACACCGGCTTAAAGCTAAAATGGGTTTTAGTGTGGCATGAATTTAATCATGCTTGAAAGTGATGATGATGGATTTATGTAAAAGGTGATGGAAATTGGAAAGGAAAGGTATTTGCAAAGAGAATTAGACAAATTTTGTAAAAAGAAGACAAAATAATCTAATGCTCAATTGAATTAAGAAAAAGAAAACAAAGTGGATAATGGAATTCCAAAATGAAATAGGAATGTAAAGACAATTGATTAATGGATGATTTCCTAAGAACTAAAACCCCCTATTTATATAGATAGGGTTTACTAAAAATAGCTTAAGAAAATTAATATAAAATCTAAAATAATAATAATTAAAAAAATAAAATAAACTTAAAATAGAATTTCCTATTTTTGGCTTTTTACAAAGTCAAATTTATGACTAGTCCTTGGCTTGCTCCACCTTTTCGTTTTGGCCCATTCCAATAATTTTCTTCTAATTTGGCCCCTTTTCAGCTTGTTTTTGATCAATTGCATCCCTAACAAGAATTAAATCATAAAAACACTTAATTAGCAGGATTCAGTTCATCAATAAACCAAATTAAGCATAAAAAATATGCAATTTGACATGTTTATCAATCCAACTTTTGCACTTTATGAAATTTGGTCCTTTTCATCAAATTAAACATGAAATCGATAAAATTTTCTTAACGAAATTTCCATACGATATTTCTATCATTATGCAGACTATGCAATAATATTAAAATATTTTTTCTTCCTGACTTGGATTTGTGGTTCCGAAACCACTGTTCTGATTTCACTGAATACGGGTTGTTACAGGTCTGCTTCCCAACAAATAAGTGTTTAGGTAAGAAAATCTTGCCTAATGGAAAAAATGATGGAGAGTTGACAAAACTCTATACTTTACATTACAAAACCAATAAATCGGAAAAGGATGCATTATTTTGTGAAAGAATTTTCAGACTTATAAAAAGTGGAATTTTGTGACACCCCTCACCCATATTCAACGCCAGACTAGGGTTACAAAGCATTACCAAATTTATAAAACAATTAAACATTCATTTTATATAGGCCCAAATCTGCCCGGGCTTGCACCAGAACCAAAACCAAAATAAAACTAAAATAATAAAACTAAAATAATTAGGACCAATGTCTCTGTTACAAGCCCAATTATTTAGCCCAAAATAAAATAAACCCCTAACCCAAATCCCAGCCCAAAATGGAAAAACACTCAAGAAACCCTAAGCCAACAAGTTTACGCCAAGACCTAAGCTTCGGAACATGCGAGCAGCCAGGAGTCGGGCTCCCACGAGCGGTTCCGCAGAGCCTCCGAGCCTCCTCCACGTCATCCCCACGAGCGTTCTCCTCCGTACAATCGAACCTGCGAGAAGAAAATAATAGAAAACAACTCACAGCAGATTGACAACAAATAGATCTAAGGGAACATTTTTGTATTTTTAATTATTATTTTTTTCAGCTATAAAAGCCAGTGAAATCGAATGTAAAAGGGATCTCTTTTAAAAAAAGAAATACATACGTATATTGTAGAAAAATAAAGAGTAATCCAAAATCAGTTCTTAAAAGGTGATTTTAGATTCAACTTTTCTGGATTTTATGCTTCCTTTTGGATTCTATTTCCTTTATTTTTTTTCATTATAGTTTTAAAGCCTTAGAAAGTAAAAAAAATTAAAGAGGTTCCTTACCAGATGCCATGGTTTCCTTTTGCTTTGCCGAAGTCAAGGCGTAGAGGGAACCTAAGGCTAAGCAATCGAAAGGCTTGTCGTCGTTATGGAGATGGATCGGCGTTCAGGGGAAAGGTTAAGGTCGGCCAATGTGAAAAATAGGAGAAAAGGGGGGTTAAGGATTAGTTTCAGCAAAAAATGGCAAAGTGCCATTCAATCGTTTTTTTAGTTTTTAATGGCAAGCGAAACAGCGTTGTTTCATAGAGAAAGGGATCCGCGCATATATCCGATCAGCAGGTCGGATCCGCGCCCTTTTGTTGTAAATGGTCAATTTGCATGATTGGTCCTTTCCTTTCGCATTAGCATGCGATCAGACTTACTTCAGATTTCCTTTTTTTTTTTAATTTTCCCCAGAATTTGTGCGACAATTCAACTGGATCCGCGCTTAAACGTTACATTTTGATATTTGGAATATTTACCTTTTCAATCCTCGCGTATTTGTGCGCATTGAGCTTTGGTCCTTGGTTCTGTTTCAATGATTTATTTTATTTATTAATTATCCCTGTTAGTTTAATTTTATTTCAATTAAGTTTTTTGTTCATTTCAATTTGTATAATTCATTATTTTTTTCATATTCATTTAGTATTCAACTCTTATTTTTTAATACATTTTAAATTACTTTAATAGTTTGCTTTGTTTTATTTTTAAATTATTATTTTAAAGTCACCTTTTATATATCATATTGTTTTAAAATTTTGTATAATATTTGATTTAAATTACTCGTATATTAATATACATATAATATTTATATTAAAATTAATTTTACTCTATATATATTATTAAATTCATGTTATTTTTACATATAGCTTCTTCTAAATATATTTATGCATATATATATATATATATATATGTTTTTAAAACCTATTATGCATATAATTTATTTCATAAGATTACATTTTAGTATATATATATATATTTTTTTTATTATCATTTCAAATTTTTATGTATTAATAAAGTTTTCCTTATTTGTATGTACGTTGTCAATTTTAAATAAATATTTTTAACATTTTGCATATTATTTGATTCAAATATTTTCACTCTATAATATTTTTTAATAATTATATATCCCTAGTTTTTATTTACAAGTTATTTCAAATTCATTAATTCAACAATCCATATATTATGTATATTATCGCTCATCAATTCATCATTATTTTAAAATTGTCTTATATCACATTGGCATCTAATTTCTATTTTATACATTTTGCATTGATTATTTTATATTATGCCATATACATTATTGTTGTATTTATTTTTTCATTGTAATTTTAATTGTTCTCCATCCATGCTTGAAAATTTAATATCATTTTTCTTGGATTAATTATATTTAATTGTTTGTTTTGTTAGTAGGTTAAATAAGATTATATTATCTTCATTCGCAAGTGTTGTACTTTATTTGTGCATGTTATCCCATACTTATTATTTCACTTTTTGTTTACAAACGTTGCTTGGTAATTTCCAACTCTTAAAAATCAATTATTTCATTCTATTTCAAGTAAAATTAATATGTTTTGAGCTAGTTTACATATCTTTTTAAAAATCTTAAAATAAGGCAATGTTCAGTATTTAGTGATTCGAGAAATCATGCCCTACTGTGTTGGGTTTCGATTTTTTTCGTTGAACTAAATATTTGGACATCCTTTTGTAATTTTTGACCTAAGAGCTTTTGGAAGCCAAAACTCAAACATGTTCTTAAAAGTATAAAGGATCATGTCCTATCGTGTTGGATGTGATGTTTTATACCTTTGAAATGAGAAAGCTTTGACGACCGGCTTAGACTACCCAAACGTTGCAAAAAGGAACCACATTTCAAATTTTTTTAAAAACCCTAGACATAAGGACAGCAATTAATCAATCTGGTACCAGTTTTTGGGCGTAGTGAAGGTGCTAAACCTTTCTCATACGTAACCGGCTCCCAAACCCATTTTTAAATTTACATAGACCAAAATTGTTTTAAGTGAAACAAAATATTTTATTAGGTGATCCAATCACACCTAAACAAAAAGATTGGTGGCGACTCCACATTTGGTTTTAAAAGTCGATCCCCATTTTTTTTCCAAAAATAAAAAATGGTTTCAACACATTTCACATACATTTTCAAAATTCATGTAGTCATCATTCAAACTCAATCACATTGTCCTTAATACGAGCCTAGGAGACCCTAAACATGCTTTATAAGTGGTTCGGGACTAAACCGATAGCTCAAGAAATTTTTACGAGACTTAGAAATTTTTTTCCAAAATACAGGGGACACATGCCCGTGTGGCCCGACCGTGTGAGACACGCCCGTGTCACAGGCCTTGTGGACATTAGAATTGAGAGCACATGGCTGTGTCCCAACTCGTGTCTGACCCTGTGTAACTCTCTGACTTGGGTCATACGGTCAACACACACGCCTGTGTGGCTAGCCCGTGTGCCCTAAAAATGGCCACACACGTCTATGTGCCAGGTCGTTTGCTAGGCCGTGCCAAACCTATAGGGTATACTAACTTATGCCACACAGCCAAGACACATGCCCGTATCTGGGTCGTGTGGAACATACTAACTTGATCTCAATTTCAACACCAGGGGACACACGACCATGCAATCTGACCGTGTGTCACACACGGTTGAGACACACACCCGTGTCTCTACCCCTGTGGACAAAAATAGGCTATTTACCAAGCCAATTTTCCACCTAACTTTACACATACCTAAAACAATCCATTAGACATCAAAACATGGCATAAAAAGGCATTCAACCAACCTCATTTAAGCATCAATTATACTATTTCAATATCAACCAATATCAAACATATCAATACCACAGTATGCTATTCAATTTATACCAAATCTCATAATCTCAAATAAACAATACAATCACTTTCCACCATGCATCATTTATCCTAATCTCACAAACATACCAAATTCAATTCACAACCATTTGGTACCCCTAATTACCAAATATCATCAAGCATTACATACCCATCATTAACACATAACCAAAACAATATGTACATATGAAAACACAACCAATCCAACCAAATTAAGCCAACTCTCATGGCTATATAAACAAAACCAAAACATTAACATTTACAAGCCATTTCAAATGACCAAATTCATTTTCAAACTATATATCAAAATGGCCATAACTCCTATACATGCCATATACTCAAAATACTTAAGTTCAAAAGTACCAAAGTGATAGTAGTATAGTGTGATGAAGTCTCCGACAATCCCGAATCCGAGTTAGCTTTGATTTCACTATAAAACACGAAAAATAAACAAAGTAAGCTATAAAACTTAGTAAGTTCATATAGCATTTAAATCAACTCATCATATATGCTTAAATTAAACACATTAAACATAGCATAACATAGCTTACAATAAATGACCAACCTACCACATTTGTATTCACAAAGTTAAATGTAACTTTCATAATTTTCCTTATTTCAATGTATTGCTCGGTTTATGTACATACCTATAACATCCCGTATCAAACTCATACATATCTACAACTTTGACATGCCCGTTGAACCATTCAGAATACTATCAGATACATGGGAATCTCGCACCTTAAGTGCCACATACATAGTTGAAGCTATCTCAATCTCGTATCAAATATAATGCTCACACTAGAGCTATCAACAGGTCTGCTCACACAAGTTGACGGTCATGACAAAACTACACGGTGCTGCTCACACAAGCTGACGAGTATCCGCAAAACATGTTGAATAACTCAGCCACTAGTAGAACGTACAGACCAGCACCCAAATCACATAACCCCTAATGGCATGTCATTCGTATCCTAATCTATTCTTAAGATTCAATCGAGACTTTCTCACTTGTCGAATCATCATTGAATATGTTCGCAGTGTCGTATTTACAATTTATATAATATCAAAGCATTAAAACACAAGTATAATAATTTTTAACACATACGAATTTACCTCGAATGTAAAAACGGTGAATTAAGTCGATTAATCTAAAACCTTATTCTTTCCCCGATCTAAATTCGTATTTCACCTTTCTTGATCTAAATATAATCAAAATTAAATTATTTAATAATATCTCTATTCAATTTAATCAAAAAACACACATTTAGACCTTTTATATTTTTGCCCCTAACAGTTCAACATTTTTACAATTTAGTCCTTATTTCATAAAATCATAAATTCATGCAATTCAACCAAAACCTATGCTATCCAAATTTCAACTAGATCCCTAACAATCCATATTTTTCATTTATTTCACAATTTAACCACAAAATATCAACATTTCACAATTTAATCCCTAATTGAATATTTTACCAAAAATCACTTAACAAATGTTGTTTATCTAACAACAAACATACATTTTTTATCATCAAACATCAAAATATATCTATATTCATCAATGGAAAAACCCTAAACCTTTAAAAATTTTGCAAATTAGTCCCTGGGCTAGCTAGATTAAGCTGCAACGATCTCAAAAAACATAGAAATCATTAAAAACGGGACAAAAACGAACTTACAATTGAGCTAGCAAATGACCGAAAGCTTCAAGCTATTTTAATGGCTTTTTCCACCCTAATATTCTGCTAGGAGAAGATGAATGCATCAAATGCCTTTTGTTTTATTAATTTATCACTTAATTATCTAATTACCAAATTAACCTTAATAATAAACTATTAAATCACCTAATTAATGGCCATACTTGTCCACTCATAAAAATAATGGGTTAATTACCACATAAGGACCTCTAATTTAAAATTTCATACCTATTAGGCACCTTTAGCTAATAGAACTCAAATTTTACACTTTACGCGATTTAGTCCTTTTTACCAAATTAACCATTCAAATGATAAAATTTCGTAACGAAAATTTAACACAAACATACTATCATGCTGTAGACATTAAAATAATAATAAAATAATTATTTTGAATTTAGATTTATGGTCCCAAAACCATGTTTCGATTTGACCAAAAAACAGACTGTTATAAATTTGCACTTATAGAAATTATAGAGTAAATGGAAATGAAAAGGAGGCCCTAAATTTTGTGAACAATGTAATGTTGAATTTTTGATTCTTGAATACATAGATATTAAATAGGATACATAAAGCTAACATGTCTAATAGCTTATGTATGGTATATAAAATGTCTTCCTAGTTATATCGTCAATCTTTTAGATAAACTTCTAGAAGAATTAAAGGATCTAGTATATTGCTATGTATGATTTGATCAGAAATATTTTTTACAGATTACACATATTAATTTATTAGTTAAATTTAAAATTTATTTTAAATATTAAAATATTTCAATTGAATCTTTAAATCGAAATATATTTTAATTGGATTTTACCATTAATAAAACTATGTATTTGAGTAAAGTTTTTAGCGTTTAGATATATTGTCAAATTTATCCTTGAAAAGGTCAGGAAAAGCTTGAATAGTTAGAAGCTAAGAAGGTTTCATTTGCAAGAGGTGTTACTTTGGCAAAAGCAATATTCTTATAAGTAGTCTATTCTAAAAGGAAACTATGATGAAATTGAGAAAGTGGCTCGAAAATTTATTTGTGCCTATAATACAACTTGATATTAGTTAAATATTAGGTTATCAAGGAGTATATATTTGTTTATTCATTTTGTTTTTTATGCAAGAACTACTAAAGACGAACATATAAAGATCTTCGGGTACTTAAGTGCATCTCCAAGAGTGAGGTTTTTTTCTCATGAGGCTTGAACCAATCCCAAAACATCACATTATGGCACTGTTTTTATGAAATAATTGAAACTTCAAATAGTAACATCGATGTTTAAAAATATGAGAATGTCAAATGAAAAAATAATTTCTAATTTAATAGAATAAACTATGTGATATATATAACCAAGCCTTTTCTTTTGATAAGGAGTACTCGAATGCTAAACCAATGTGCAAGGTCTTGTGATGTCTCTCAGAAAGATTTTCCATCAAAGTGGTGTTGGTGTATGTGGATAAAATAAAGTTATGAGAAATTAATAAATGCTTCAAGTTGTATATCAACGTCACTTTCTTTAAGATTCTATTTGCCTCATCTATATTGTGATGTGAAAAAGAGTTACTAGCAATTGAACCTCAATGATACAATAAAGTCCAATGACTATCTATGTTTTGCACTGACGGAAACAGTCCACTGAACATTGAGCAGAGCATAGCAAGGATATCAATTTCTATAAAGAATTTTTACAATAATTCTTTATAGAACAATCTAGGAATATAAAAGATAGTAGGAGAAATAAAAAAAAAAAAAACTTTGTTTCTATGTTTTTGGGTGTATCATACAAATGAAATTCACTCCTATTTATAAGATGTCTCATATCTGTTCATAGAGACATAACTATCTAAATGATAGCCCTATCTTTAGCAATAAACACAACTTGAATAATTATAACTATTTGTTAATAATCAATCGACATAATTTTTAGTTGCTTATAGCTTTTCATTCGCAACTATTGAAACATTATATATATTGAAAATGTTCCAACAATTTCCCCACATTTTTTAAATATTCTAGATTTTGATCATCTTGGAAATCAATTGCATAAATAAAGGTATCTTACGATTGAACCTCAACTTAGTGAAAACATGTTAAAGTTAATCGAAATTTTTCCCAAGCCCGACCCACTTGTATTAAAAAATATTATTATTTTTTATATAAATTTTTTAAAAAATACAATATATCAAATACACTAAAAATATTAAAATAAATATTTCCCAACAAATTGAAATTAAATTAAAAAAAGTATTTATACTTAAATAACACTAAGATAGATGCAACTTCACAAACAAATGCCTTTAAAATAGTAGCAAAATTAATGTAATAGCTCGTTTTCAGTGAAATCGGAACAGTGGTTTCGGGACCACAAATTCGAGTCAAAAAAATTATTTTATTTTTATTGCATCATCTGCATCATGATAGGAAAGACGTATGAAAATTTCAATAAGAAAATTTTACTGATTTTGTGTTTAATTAGAAAGAAAGGACCAACTTGCATATAGTGCAAAAGTTGAATTCTAGTAGCTAGAAGGATTAAATAGCTATGAAATTCAAAATTTGAGGTCCTTATATGGTAATCAGACCATTAAGGAAAGTTAGTAGATATTTTTAATGATTCATCCATGGAAAATTAGAAAAAGAAAATGACTAAATTAGAAATTGAAATAAATAAAAGATGATAAATTAAATAAATAACTAATATCATCATTTTATATCATCTTCTTCTCCTAATTGTATGGAGACCCTAGGAAAGAGAAACAAAATCAAGCAAGCTTAATTGGGTAAGTAATCTTGTCCCATTTTTAGTAATTTTTATATTTTGAGATTGGAATAACCTAATCTATCTATTTTGGGGATCAATTTGAAAAGATATTAAATTATTGAAATTTTTCCATTGATGAATATGCTAAAAATTTGAAATTTATGGTATAAAATGAAAGGTTATTGATAGATAAACAACTTTTGTAAAGTGATTTTTCATGAAATTGTGACTTAGGGACTAAATTGTAAAGATGTAAAATTCATGGAAAATTTTTTATTTTTATGAAATATATGTGCTGTAAATGTTATATGTAAAAATTGGTTAGGCTTGGAATAAGAATTAAATTGCATAAATTCCATTTTTCGAGCCTAGGGACAAAATTGTCATTTACAAAAAGTATAAGGGCAAGATGGTAATTTTTCCTAGGATGCGAATTGAATTAAATTGAATATGAAATGTATTAAATTGACGTTAAATTTATTTATATAGATCCGGATAACTCAAATACAAAGTTAGATCGAAGAAAAGAAAAGAGTGTCGAATTAGTAAATTTCCATATACGAACAAGTGAAGAGGTAAGTTTGTGTAACTAATTTTGTACATTTATATGTTTGAATTGAATGTGGTGTATGATAATTATGTAGTTGTCATGCATATGAAAATTGAATACATATCTGATAATGCCCGATAAATGATAAGTCCCGTTGGAATAAATGAAGTTCGTTGGATACAAGTTTCCCGATTGGTTGTAATCTAGCATATGTTGCAGACACACCATAGCTCTTACGAGCATCCTGTTATAAGCCCTCTCGAGCTTCCTGTTATATGGTTCCTGCGAACATCTTGATCGATAGTGATCTTGCATGTGTTGCGGATTATCGCAGCTCTTTATGAGCGTCCTGT
The DNA here is from genome assembly GCF_025698485.1 of Gossypium arboreum. Taxonomy (NCBI): domain Eukaryota; kingdom Viridiplantae; phylum Streptophyta; class Magnoliopsida; order Malvales; family Malvaceae; genus Gossypium; species Gossypium arboreum. Next base: position 140,240,592 of record NC_069075.1, read on the forward strand.
TATATGATCAATTGTGATCCTGCATCTATTGTGGACACAAATGCAGCTCTTTATGAGAATCCTAATATAGGCTCTTTCTGAGCTTCCTAACATGGCTTGCTTGAACATCCTATTATATAGCTATCCAGAGCTCCCTGATAATAACTCTTCGGAGTTACCTGTTAAGCTCAATGAGCTTCCTGTTTTAAAACTCTTATGAGTTTCCTGTTATAGCCCGGATATGCTTCTTGTTACATGGCTCACATGAGCATCTTGTTATATGGCTCGAGAGAGTGTTTTCTGATTATAAGCCCTAATTAGGTATCCTTGGATATGAATTGATGGATTTCAGTTTTGTACACTTTAAGTGTACTACATGAGCGTATCCATCGATATTTTAAATAAATTTAACGAGTAAAGTTCTGACATGGCTAAATTGAACTTGAAATGATTTGTCATGAAAATGCACATGTAATATGGAAAAATGATATGTAAAGCATATGTATATGAAAATCATTAAATGATGAGCTCATCTATGTTCTTGGTATTATGTGAATTACTTGACTAACATGATTGGTGAAGTTGTGTGTTTTACGCTATTAACCAAATTGCTTGGATGCATTTTTGTTTGGTTATCTTAAATAAAAATATATGGTAAGTTAAATTCCTGTTATACGAATTTACTAAGCATTTGAAATGCTTACTCGATTTTCTTTTATATGTTTTATAGTGTTCAGAAGCTCGTAAAGGTTGGAATCAATCAGAACATCATCACCCTATCCTTCAGCTCGTTTTGGTATAAATAGCAAACTTATTTTGGTATAATGGCATGTATAGACTAACTTAGCCAATGTTTGCATGTAAATGGTTGTTTGTAATCTAGCCATTGGAATGGCTAGTGACGATATATTTAGTGAATTAATATATGTGTGTTTGGCATGGTTAGATTGAATGATGGTAAACCTATATGTCTTTTAAAAAGGTAAGTTTGAATATAGGTGATGACATATCATGTATAATGTTAATGTTGGCTTGGTTTTAATGTCTTGAATTGGTTGGTATATATGCTTATATGTTCATGTAGGTGGATGACAATTTGGGTGAGAAAAATGGCATTGAAAATGACCTATTTTTGTCCACATGGGCGTGTGTCTCAACCATGTGTGACACACGGTCATGCACACGAGCGTGTGGTTTGGCCATGTGTGACACACGGGTGTCCCCTGCATCTTAAAAATTAAGAAACAGAATGCTCAAAGATTATATAGGCAGAGATACGGGCGTGTGTCTCTGTCGTGTGTGACACAAGGTCTAGCACACGGACGTGTGTCTTGACCGTGTAAATCCTGCACCTAATTTTTGAAAATTAAATTGTCCACACGGCCTAACACACGTGCGTGTGGCTGGCCGTGTGACTCAAGTCAGAGAATTACACAGGTATGGACACGGGCTGGGACATAGCAGCGTGCCTCACATTGAATGCCCACATGGCCTGAAACACGGGCGTGTCACTTGGTTGTGTGTGCCCTACATCTAGGAAATTTTTTCAAATTTTGCGAAAAATTTTCTGAGTTTTTGATTTAGTCCCGACTTGTTTCTAATATATAAATTGGATCTCAAGAGTCCATATAAGGGACAACATGATTGAATCATGAAATGCTTCGAATATGAATAGTAAAATATATGAATTAATTGTAATTTATCTGTAAACTTCGGTAATGCTCTATAACCCCGTTTTGGTGACAGATACGGGTTAGGGGTGTTACAATTAATAATAAAATAAGAGTTATACAATATCCTAATAATAACAACAAAATAGTAGTAACACAGTAGTGAAATGACAGCAAAACAGTAGTAGTTTTTTTTTTTGCAAATTCGAGTTGGATCGGGTCAAAAAAAGCTTACCTGAATCACGATCCATTTTCTAAATAGACCTTATTTTTTTATCCAAACCCATTTTTCAAACTTATATTTTTATTTAAACCCTCTCATATTTTGGACAACCTAACCCATAATCAAGTCTAAGGGATAACAATTAACTTTTTTCCACATTCAAATAAAAAAGAGCTTAAAAAGGTTAAAAGGCACAATTCATTTTAGAATTATTTTTAATTTTATAATATTTTTTCACTAAATGACGAAAGTGTCCCTTCAAAAATGCAAAACTGTAGTAATTGGGTATAGAAAGTTTGTTAAAGGAAAGGAATTCTTCAACTTTGTTTGTCATTTTGGTTTGTCGTTTGTTATATTGATCGGATAAAATATTATTATAATAAAATTTTGAAAATAATTATTTGATGTAATAAGAGTAAAGTTTTAAACTTTACACTTAGGAATTAAAATATTAAATATCTATTTAAATAAAAATATTAGATTATAGCAATTACATTATTATAATTCATGTTTTTATAATGGTCGAATTGAGTAGATAATCAATTCTCAATTTAATCGATTCGTATAATTTAATTAAATCAATTATTTAACAATTTATTGAAAAACATAAAATAATCCAATTCAATAAAATTTTTAATTCAATTAATCCATACCAATTCAATTTCATAAACGGTAAACTTTAAAAAGGTTAAAAAGATAATAATACCCTTATACTAATATAATTCATTTCTTATGAAAAATAGATTTTAATATTTTTAATTGACGGGTGATTTTCGAAAACATAAATACTAAGAAGATTTAATTTAATAAATAAAATATAATTAAAAATAAAATGAACAACCATAGTTGGATCCGATCCGACCTGACTCGATCGGATCATTGTTTCGCAACACGTTTTATATGACAAGAAATTAAGTGGGGGCTTGATCGGTTGGCGACATGATTTTCGCCCGCCTCTACTTTTGCGCCCTTTTTCCTTTTAGTATAATCTTACCTGCCGCCCATTAGAAGGACCCTACCTTGGGTTATTGTCTTTCTTTTTCACTTTTGAACCCCTCAAGATAATTCTAATTTAATTAACTCGTTGCATGTAAATTAATTTTTTTAATCATATGGGTTAATTTCACATTTTAATTTTAATAATAATTTAATTCACTCCTTAAAATATTAGTATTGTATCACTTAAGTTCTTCAATTAACTTAATCATTAATATAATCGAGAATATTTAAAATTATATATACACTTACATATCTATTAATGGACGGTTTAGATCTATTATGTTATTAAAAAAAGTAGTGTGTGTTTTACAATTTAATCCATATGTTTATGCATGCTTCAAGTAAGTTCAAATTAGAAGCAAATTTGATAGAATGACATGATTAATACAATATCAATATTAATACTTGAGGACTCGATTATTTTTTAAAATTAAAAATTAAACCCTAACTTATAAATTTGTATTAAAGATTGATAAATTAGAATTTGAGTGAGAGAATGTCAGTTTGGGTGTTAAATTGGATTTAATAATAGAGTATATATAATATATATTTTTCCATCAAATTAAAGCAATAAAAGATGACAACTATTTGCTTGCTTAAGCCGCAAATAGATTCCTTAGTGGGGTTTTCAACAATAGACAAATAATAATCATTATCATTAATGGATACAAAGAAAAAAAAAAGGAAAATTATCCTTTTAATACCAATTGAAAGACATGACATTAAACATCAACTACAACTTTATGAAAACACCCTTTTTCGTTAATTAAAACCTTGATTAACGCTTACGTTTATTTATACTCCTACTTTCCTTCAACTATATATATATATATATATATATATAATAATAATCTTATTATGGATTTTGATGACATAAAAAACATTTCAGTGCATTTAAATTCACGTCCTCCTACATTGATAATAATTTCAATGTCAATCAAGTCAAGATTCAATCGGCTCAAATGTTTATATATTTACATGAAAAGAGAAAAAAAAAACCTAAATTTTCATCATTTAACTCTTGGGTATAATTATGATTTTATTTTCTCTATTATGTTGAAATTTGAGATTTGATCCTTTTACTTTAATTTGCTTATGGTGTTTTTACTTTTTATAATGTTGTTATGTTTTTTTAATTTTAAGCATTCGATTAAAATGAAAATTTATTATTGATTTAACATGTTTGGTTGGATTTATACGTGATTAATGTTGTCAATTTTAATCTATTAATAACATTAAAAAATAAAATACTAGATTATATCAAATTAAAATATAAAATTTAAGCCCCAAACTTCATCATCCTAAAGAGACTTTAAAACTATAATTAGATCTCTTAACTTTTGTAAATAACAAATTTTTAGGGCCCAATGCTCCAAAATCCAAAACCCTAACACTTCTTTTTTCTATTGAAGGTAGGATGAAGCAATTCATTGATAAACCCATTGGGCTCCCACTAGTCCACCAACGTAGCCTTTAAAATAGGACTGCAAATATCATATTGAAGTCTAGGATGAATAAGAGATATTCAAAATATTATTCAAGGTATTCGTGTCAATCTCCACAGAACAAGTCAATCAGGGATACGATTTGCATGATTTACATCAATTCAATCTTCAATGATTTTTTTTTTTAGACTAATCTTCGTATATGGATTAACACGCATCCATAAAATCAACTAAGTTACGACTCAACTATTTTAAAGTCCGTTTGTTTATATGTAAAAGGTTTTATGAAAAATATTTTTTTGTATTTTTCTGTGTTTATTTCACAGAAAACAGTTTGGTCAACGGAAAATGACGTACATGTAAAATAAATCCTTTTTTATTTATAAAATGATTTACCCTCTTGAAAAGCGTAAGCCATTTTTCGAAAAAGAGCTTCTCCATAGATAATTTAATTTTTATATAAAAATTAACTTAAATCAAGTTTAATATTATTATATTGATAATAATTTTTATTTTTATTTTTAAAAATATTTAAAATTATTAAAATATTAATATAACAAATATTATATTTTTAATATTATTAAACATACATATTTAATTATTTATATTTAGTCATATAATAAATTATTAATATAGTTAATATAATAAATAATTTAATATTTCAATTTTATTTTAATAATAAATTTTAAAAATAATATTTTTAATAATATTATTCACATATTATTGAAAATATCAATATTAATATGTTAATAATGTAATAGCCTAAATTTTCAATGATATCGGAATAGTGATTCGAGATCACTAAATCCGACAAATGAGTAGAAAATATTAATAATTTAGTGAATATAAGTTAAGTGTGAAGTTAGGAAAATTTTTGAAATAGCGAATAGTGTACTAGAAATAAAAATTTTAAAAATTAGAATCGGAAATGAGATATCGAGAGTTTGAAAATTTAAAAATGAGCCATAAATATTTTTATAAATATTTATGGAGTGTTAATAAGTTAGTATTAAAGTTTCGTTAATAAAATTTTAAAGTTTCGATAGTTAATTGAATAAAAAAGATTAAATTGTAACAAATGTAAAATTATGGGAAATGATTAAATAGCTTAAATGATAAAAGAAAGATGGTTTAAAAGGCAAATAGACCCAAGGTCTATTTGGGCTGGACGGCAAGGTGCATGAAATCAGCAGGAAAATTGATGAATTAGGGGCAAAATTAAAATATTGCAAAATTTACTTAATAAACTAGGACTAAAGTGGAATTATCTACAATTCTCATTATTTTTCTGCATTCTCATCAATAAAAACACCATAGAAGGGTTTTCTTAAGCTGTTTTTTTTATATTTTTATTGCAAGTAAGTTCAATTCTTGATTATTTCTTGAAATTTTTGTGTTTTTATGACTTTTACAACTAGGTCAAGTTGTTGAATTCATTAGTTTTTGATTCTATAAAAGAAATTGGAAGTTGTTATGAATATGTGTTGGAAGTATATGATGATTTAGCATGGAATTAGAGTTTTAAATTGTTTATATGCTGATTTTATTGAAAGAATTGAATAGAAAGTGAATGTTTGGGACCTAATGTTGAAAGAGTTTGAAGTTATGGTTTTATGTGGAAATTATGAATTTAAATAATTGTGAAATAACTTATAATGTCTAGGTAAAGCATTAATTGGGAAAAATTAGCTTCATTGAGGGATTAATTGAGCAAGGACTGAATTGTATGAACTGTGAAATTTGGGGCAAAAATCGAAATCAACATTTGCACTAAAACAGTTTTGGATAGCAGCAGTAGTCTAACTTTGAAAAATCACCATAAATTGTAGAAATCGAATTAGAAGATGAAAAAAACATGAAATTAAATCTTATTGAGTCTGGTTTCTCATAGAAGAAATGGTGTAAGCAACGGAATTGTAGATCATAAGATATAATAGATTTTGTGAGACAATGTCAGAATGATTTCGGGTTCCCCTGTTCTGATTTTGGAAAATCATAAAAAATTTGATAAAAATAATTATGGGCTTAAATTTATATTTTTAAAATCCTTAATGAGTCTATTTTCAATAGAAACAAACATGGACATCATCCGAATTCTGTACAAAGAGATAATTAATTTTTAGTGAATAAGGGTCGGAATTGTCAGACAACAGAACAGGGGTGACTTTAAAGAATAAACTGTACTTATTGGCTAAACCAAAAATTCTAAAAATTTTATGATAAGAAGATATATGAGTCTCAGGGAAAATTAGCGGATCCTAATTTTGAGTTCTGTAGCTAAAGATAAAAATAATTTAGTGACTATGGCACTGATGGGCAGCATTGGAATATACATAAGTAAATAATGAAATTATAGATAATATTACTTATAAGCGGGTTAAAGATGAAGTCAATACTGATAAGTGAATGATTTTACAATGATAGATCGAGAACCCAAGCAAGTCGAGGAAAAGAAAAAGTAGTGATTAGTCCCCGAACTTTCACAAATTTTGCAAATTGACCTGTAAGTTCATATGGTTGAAGTTTAATGATTATATGTTAATTTTATGAATTATATAATGTAATATGTATGATGAAATATATTTATTGATAAATAGAGAATAAAATAACAACACAAAAATCAAATAAATGATTAAATTGAGCGGAATGTCGGATTTGAGTACTTCTGATCAGTGACAAGTGATAAGTGGTAGCCTCAGCTACACTTATCTGATCAGTGATAAGCGACAAGCGACAAGCGACAAGCGACAAGTGATAAGTGGTAGCTTTAGCTGCACTTATCTGATCAATGACAAGTGATAAGTGATAAGTGGTAGTTTTAGCTACACTTATCTGATCAGTGACAAGTGATAAATGTGATCAGTGCAAGACCGTGGCAGGACTATGACTTCAAAAGGTGATAAGTGATCATATGCAAGACCATAGTTATACTATGGCAAAGTGAAAGTGAAGTACTCAATTTTCCGTAACCATTCCCTAATTTGGTTAAAGAATGATATGTGACAAATGGGCCCAAAAGAATTAAAGGAAATGGATAAGTAGTAGTAAGTTTATACAAGGGAACTCACCAATGGCTGTAGTTGACAGGTGAACTTAATAATTGTGTATATTGTATAAGTGTATAAATATTTGGTAAGATTTATGTTTTATGCCTATGAACTTATTAAGCTTCTATAAGCTTACATGAGTGTAATTAATGTCTCTTGTAGATTGACGTCGAAGTATACGGAGGATCAGATCAACACAGAGGATCACACTATCCAGATTATCTCCGGTAGCTTTTGCAAATTTCTTTTTGATTTATATGGCATGTATAAGGTTTGATGATTATATAAATACTAAGACTTGTTTAAGATATATACATTAAAGTAAAGAATGATGAATATGTTAAATAGTATAATTATAATAGTAGTATAATTTGGTATCAAATTGATTGAAATGAATTGGTTGGTTGGATTGGTCTCGGTTTTAAAATTTGCAGGAAATGTTAGATATTTATAAAGGGGTTATATTGAACAAAAAAAAAGAACTTTGGGATTTTGCGAAAAATTCCTTATGGTTTCGATTTAATTCTGGTTTGGTCTCGAATTATGTTTTGGGCTTTGGAGGCCCATCTAAAGGACGCCATGACATGTTTTAGTAAATGAATAGTATTTAACTCGTATTAATGGAAAATTAATTCGGTAAGCTCCGGTAATGCCTCCTGCCCTATTTCGACGACGAATACGGGTAAGGGGTGTTACATTTAGTGGTATCAGAGCCAGATTTATCCGGTTCTCGAAACATGTGTTACGTGTAAAGTGTTTAGAAATACATGCTATATAAATCTGTGATTGTGTGATGTGTATGATTCGATCTAATCTTTGTCATTTTTATAGATATTCTTCAATTATAAAGATGTCAGATAGACCTGAACGTACTGAATAGGAGGAAGTTAACAATAGAGTGCAGACTTCTGAATAAGGAGCAAGTAGTGATATTTCAATTTCTATGATGCGAGAGCGAGAACTTAAAAATATGATTTATGGAGTTATGAATCAGTGGTATAAGGAAATGATACAAGAAAGAAGTTAGGCTCAACCACTTCTTCCCCCTACTGCACCACCTGTGGTACCTCCGGTTGCTCCTCCACCTCCTTCAATAATTGAAACTAGTAAACGTTCTCCGATTGAAAAGCTTAGGAAGTTTGGAGCTGAGGAATTTCGAGGGAGATCAGATGATGACCCTGTAAAAGCTGAGTATTGGCTATAGAATTTGGTAAGAATTTTTAAACAGTTAGCTTGTTCTCCGGAGGATTATCTACGATGTGCTGTCTCATTGTTAAAGGAAGAAGCATATAACTGATGGGAAACTGTGAAAGCTGTAGTACCTGCAGAGAAACTTACTTGGGAATTTTTCCAGAACGAGTTTAAAAATAAATATGTGGAGAAAAGATATCTAGACAAGAAAAAGAGAGAATTTCTTGATCTACGGTAGGGAAATAAGTCAGTGGCTGAATACGAAAGATAATTTGTCTACCTCAGCAAATATGCTCGAGACATTGTACCTACTGAAGAAGAAATATGTATCAGATTTGAAGAAGGGTTAAATGATGAGATTAGAATGATGATTGGGGGTAATGAAATACGGGAGTTCGTTGTTCTGTCAGACCGTGCTCAAAAGCTCGAAGAAGTATATAACAGAAAAATGCAACGAGATCGGAAAAATAAAGAGTCATTTAAAAGAGGTGCTTCTAAGTCATTTTCAGATTTACCGGTGAAGAAATCTAGAGAAGAAATTAGTCAAACTACATCCGTGCCGGGAAGATTGGGTAGAGGTAGATCAAGACAATCTGATTTCAGGGTATTTGATAGACCTGCAGCAAGTGTAAGCAGTGTTCAAAATACTCCCCGGCCTAAGTGTCAATATTATGGAAGACATCATTTCGGTGAATGCAGGACTAAGGTGGGGGCTTGTTATAAATGTGGGGCTACTGATCATCTTATTCGAGATTGTCCCCAGCTGCAAAAAGATGAAGTGGATCAGAAAAAGATACAGAGAACCACTCCCCAAATAAGTAGACGTTCGGGCCAGAGCAGTGCTACAGGGGCTACCCGTTCGGGTATGAGAGAACCAGTTAGTCAATCAGAGAATAGAGCATCAGCACGTACCTATGCCATTCGAGCAAGGGAAGAGGCTACGGCTCCTGATTTAATTGCTAGTATTTTTTATCTTTATGATGTTACTGTTTATGCATTAATAGACCCTGGGTCTACTCATTCATATATTTTCAATATGCTAGCATCTGAAAAGAAATTATCTGTTGAGTCCACTAATTATGATATACAAGTCACTAATCCATTAGGTCAAAGTGTGATGGTTAATTTAATATGTCGTAATTGTCCACTGAAAGTGAAAGGTCGTGAATTCCTCGCTGATTTGATGTCATTACCCTTTCGGAATTTGATATTATTCGGGATGGATTGGTTAACAAAACATGACGTAGTGAATCTGTCGAGAGAGGCGATTGATTTGAAAAATCAGACAGGAGAAATGATTTCGGCTGAGTTTGGAAATATGAAAGATAATGTCCGAATTATTTCAGCCTTTTTAGCTCAGAAGCTAATGCGGAAGGGTAATGAAGCATATTTAGCTTATATTCTTGATACTCGAAATTCTGAATCAAAATTGAAACAGTTGCCAGTTGTTAATGAATTTGCTGATGTGTTTCCTGAGGAATTGCCGGGTTTACCACCAGATCGCGAAGTTGAGTTTGTGATGATCCCAGGAATAGCTCCAATATATGTAACACCATATAGAATGGCACCGACTGAATTAAAAGATTTAAAGACTCAGTTGCAAGAATTGTTAGATAAGAGGTTTATTAGACCAAGTACATCTCCTTGGGGTGCACCTGTTTTGTTTGTGAAAAAGAAAGATGGTTCGTTGAGATTGTTTATAGATTACAGACAATTAAATAAGGTTAAAATGAAGAGCCAAGATCCTTTGCCCCGCATTGATGATTTGTTCGATCAATTGAAAGGTGCTGCTGTGTTTTCAAAAATAGATCTTCGATCTGGGTATTATCAGCTGAAAGTTAAAGATGTGACGTACCAAAAACTGCCTTCAGAACTCGGTATGGTCATTATAAGTTTCTGGTAATGCCATTTGGTTTAACTAATGCCCCTGCTACATTTATGGACTTGATGAATTGGATTTTTCAACCTTATTTGGATAGATTTGTGGTTGTATTTATTGATGATATACTGATCTATTCGAAGACCGAGCCTGATCATGCACAACACTTGAGAAGTGTGTTACAGACTTTGAGAGAGAAGCAGTTGTATGCAAAGTTCAGCAAGTGTGAATTTTCGCTACATGAGGTTGGATTTCTAGGTCATATTGTTTCAGCTGAAGGAATTCGAGTAGATCCAAGTAAAGTGTCAGCAGTGGTAAATTGGAAAACTCCAAAGAACGTAACAGAAGTGCGAAGTTTCCTGGGATTAGCGAGATACTACCGCCGATTTGTTAAAAATTTTTCAATGATTGCCTTGCCGATGACTCGACTACTTCAGAAGAATGTTGAATTTGTATGGTCTGAAGAGTGCCAATAAAGTTTTGACAAGTTGAAGAAGATGTTGACAGAAGCTCCAGTGTTAACTCAGCCAGAATCAGGTATACCATATGTTGTGTATAATGATGCAACTTTAAATGGTTTGGGTTGTGTTTTAATGCAATCAGGGAAAGTAGTGGCATATACTTCTCGACAATTAAAACCGCACGAGAAAAATTACCCTACCCATGATCTGGAGTTGGCCGCAATTATGTTTGCTTTAAAAATCTGGAAACATTATTTATATGGGGAAAAATGTTATGTGTATACCGATCACAAAAGTCTGAAATATTTGATGACACAGAAAGAGCTGAACTTGAGACAGAGACGGTGGCTCGAACTATTAAAAGATTATGATCTTGTTATTGATTATCACCCGGGGAAAGCTAATGTAGTCGCTGATGTACTTAGTCGAAAATCATCATTGTTTGCACTTCGAGCAATGAATGTTCATTTGTCTGTTAATAAAGATGGCTCAGTATTAGCAGAATTAAAAGCAAAATCTACATTCCTTCAACGGATCCGTGAATTACAGAGTGATGATCTGAAACTAGTGCTGAAACGACAAACGGTTCAGGATAATTTGAGTTCAGAACATAGCGTTGATGATGGTGGTATGTTGCGTTATCATAATAGAATTTGTGTTCCGAATAATCCAGAATTGAAAAATGATATTCTTGCTGAAGCTCATAATAGTAAGTATTCTATTCATCCGGGTAGTACAAAAATGTATTACGATTTAAAAAGAATGTACTGGTGGCCTGGTATGAAGCGAGAGATTTGTGAATTTGTTGCAAAATGTTTAATCTGTCAGTAGGTGAAAGCAGAGCATCAAGTACTAACGGGTTTATTACAACCTATTATGATTCCTGAATGGAAGTAGGAACACATTACGATGGATTTTGTATCAGGATTGCCTGTGACTTCGAAAAAGAAAGATTCAATCTGGGTTATCGTTGATAGATTGACGAAGTCGGCACATTTTATTCCAATCAGATCAAATTTTTCATTGGAGAAGTTAGCGGAATTGTATATTTCTGAGATTGTGAGATTACATAGAGTTCCAATATCTATTATTTCGGATCGAAATCCGAGATTTACTTCGAGATTTGGGAATAAATTACAGGAGGCTTTGGGCACTAAATTAAATTTCAGCAGAGTTTTTCATCCTCAGACAGACGGGCAGTCAGAGCGAGTGATTCAAATTTTAGAAGATATGTTAAGGTGTTGTGTACTTGAGTTTGGCGGCAGCTGGGAAAGGTATTTACCTTTAGTCGAATTTGCTTATAATAATAATTATCAAACTAGTATTAAAATGGCACCATTTGAAGCTCTATATCGAAGAAAGTGTAGAACTCCATTATATTGGTCTGAATTAAGTGAACGGAAACTAATGGGAGTGGACTTGATTCGGGAAACCGAAGAAAAAGTTCGTATTATTCGAGATTGTTTAAAAGCTACCTCCGATCGGCAAAAATCATATGCAAATTTAAAGAGAAGAATAGAGTTTAATGTGGGTGATCGTGTATTCTTGAAAGTGTCACCGTGGAAGAAAGTTTTGCGGTTCGGTAGAAAGGGAAAACTCAGCCCACGATTTATCGAGCCGTATGAAATCATTGAAAGAATCGGTCCGGTAGCTTATAGATTGGCTTTGCCCCCGGAGCTTGAAAAGATTCATAACGTGTTTCATGTGTCTATGTTGAGACGGTACAGATCAGATCCATCACATGTAATCCCTCATACAGAAATAGAGCTCCAACCCGACATTACTTATTCAGAAGAACCGGTGAAAATTCTAGCTTAGGAAATTAAAGAGTTAAGGAACAAACGGGTACCGTTAGTAAAAGTGTTGTGGCATCGACATGGTGTGGAGGAGGCAACCTGGGAAACAGAGGAATCAAATGAGATCACAATATCCGAACCTATTTTCAGGTAACAAATTTTGAGGATGAAATTTCTTAAGAGGGGGAGAATTGTAATAGCCTAAATTTTCAGTGGTGTCGGAACAGTGATTCGAGATCACTAAATCCAACAAATGAGTAGAAAATATTAATAATTTAGTGAATATAAGTTAAGTGTGAAGTTAGGAAAATTTTTGAAATAGCGAATAGTGTACTAGAAATAAAAATTTTAAAAATTAGAATCGGAAATGAGATATCGAGAGTTTAAAAATTTAAAAACGAGCCATAAATATTTTTTATGGAGTGTTAATAAGTTAGTATTAAAGTTCCGTTAAAAAATTTTAAAGTTTCGATAGTTAATTGAATAAAAAGGATTAAATTGTAACTAATGTAAAATTATGGGAAATGATTAAATAGCTTAAATGATAAAAGAAAGAGGGTTTAAAAGGAAAATAGACCCAAGGTCTATTTGGGCTGGACGGCAAGGTGCATGAAATCAGCAGGAAAATTGATGAATTAAGGGCAAAATTGGAATATTGCAAAATTTACTTAATAAACTAGGACTAAAGTGGAATTATCTACAATTCTCATTATTTTTCTGCATTCTCTTCAGCAAAAACACCATAGAAGGGTTTTCTTAAGCTGTTTTTTTATATTTTTACTGCAAGTAAGTTCAATTCTTGATTATTTCTTGAAATTTTTGTGTTTTTATGACTTTTACAACTAGGTCCACTTGTTGAATTCATTAGTTTTTGATTCTATGAAAGAAATTGGAAGTTGTTATGAATATGTGTTGGAAGTATATGATGATTTAGCATGGAATTAGAGTTTTAAATTGTTTATATGCTGATTTTATTGAAAGAATTGAATAGAAAGTGAATGTTTGGGACCTAATGTTGAAAGAGTTTGAAGTTAGGGTTTTATGTGGAAATTATGAATTTAAATAATTGTGAAATAACTTATAATGTCTAGGTAAAGCATTAATTGGGAAAAATTAGCTTCATTGAGGGATTAATTGAGCAAGGACTGAATTGTATGAACTGCGAAATTTGGGGCAAAAATCGAAATCAACATTTGCACTAAAACAGTTTTGGATAGCAGCAGTAGTCTAACTTTGAAAAATCACCATAAATTGTAGAAATCGAATTAGAAGATGAACAAAACATGAAATTAAAGCTTATTGAGTCTAGTTTCTCATAGAAGAAATGATGTAAGCAAGGAAATTCTAGATCATGAGATATAATAGATTTTGTGAGAAAATGTCAGAATGATTTCGGGTTCCCCTGTTCTGACTTTGGAAAATCATCAAAAATTTGAGAAAAATAATTAGGGGCTTAAATTTATATTTTTAAAATCTTTAATTAGTCTATTTTCAATAGAAACAAACATGGACATCATCCGAATTCTGTATGAAGATATAATTAATTTTTAGTGAAGAAGGGTTGGAATTGTCAGACAGCAGAACAAGGGTGAATTTAAAGAATAAACTGTACTTATTGGCTAAACCAAAAATTCTAAAAATCTTATGATAAGAAGATATATGAGTCTAGTTTCAGGGAAAATTAGCGGATCCTAATGTGGAGTTCTGTAGCTAAAGATAAAAATAATTTAGTGACTATGGCACTGATGGGCAGCATTGGAATATACATAAGTAAATAATGAAATTATAGATAATATTACTTATAAGCGGGTTGAAGATGAAGTCAATACTGATAAGTGAATGATTTTACAATGATAGATCGAGAACCCGAAGCAAGTCAAGGAAAAGAAAAAGTAGCTGATTAGTCCCAGAACTTTCACAAATTTTACAAATCGACCCAGGTAAGTTCATATGGTTGAAGTTTAATGATTATATGCTAATTTTATGAATTATATAATGTAATATGTATGATGAAATATATTTATTGATAAATAGAGAATAAAATAACAACACGAAAATCGAATAAATGATTAAATTGAGCGGAATGTCGGATTTGAGTACTTCTGATCAGTGACAAGTGATAAGTGGTAGCCTCAGCTACACTTATCTGATCAGCGATAAGCGACAAGCGACAAGTGATAAGTGCTTTAGCTACACTTATCTGATCAATGACAAGTGATAAGTGATAAGTGGTAGTTTTAGCTACACTTATCTGATCAGTAACAAGTGATAAATGTGATCAGTGCAAGACCGTGGCAGGACTATGACTTCAAAAGGTGATAAGTGATCATACGCAAGACCATAGTTATACTATGGCAAAGTGAAAGTGAAGTACTCAATTTTTCGTAACCATTCCCTAATTTGGTTAAAGAATGATATGTGACAAATGGGCCCAAAAGAATTAAAGGAAATTGATAAGTAGTAGTAAGTTTATACAAGGGAACTCACCAATGGCTGTGGTTGACAGGTGAACTTAATAATTGTGTATATTGTATAAATGTATAAATATTTGGTAAGATTTATGTTTTATCCCTATGAACTTATTAAGCTTACATGAGTGTAATCAATGTCTCTTGTAGATTGACGTGGAAGTATACGGAGGATCGGATCAACACAGAGGATCACACTATCCAAATTATCTCCTGTAGCTTTTTTAAATTTCTTTTTGATTTATATGGCATGTATAAGGTTTGATGATTATATAAATACTAAGACTTGTTTAAGAAATATACATTAAAGTAAAGAATGATGAATATGTTAAATAGTATAATTATAATAGTAGTATAATTTGGTATCAAATTGATTGAAATGAATTGGTTGGTTGGATTGGTCTCGGTTTTAAAATTTGCAGGGAAGGTTAGATATTTATAAAGGGTTATATTGAGCAAAAAAAAAAAACTTTGGGATTTTGTGAAAAATTCCCTATGGTTTCGATTTAATTCTGGTTTGGTCTCGAAGTATGTTTTGGGCTTTGGAGGCCCATTTAAAGGACGCCATGACATGTTTTAGTAAATGAATAGTATTTAACTCGTATTAATGGAAAATTAATTCGGTAAACTCCGGTAATGCCTCCTACCCTATTCCGGCGACGAATACGGGTAAGGGTGTTACAAATAATAAATATTTATTACAATTATAAATATATTAATAATAAATATTTTGTAGTATAAAGGTTAAAATATGTCATAAGTCTATGTACTTTTCACAAATTTGCAATTTAACCTGTATACTTTTATTTTCCAGAATTTAGTCCCTCTACTTTTCAAATTTGAAAATCAAGTCCAATTGTTGACATTATTTTTTCTTTGTCAATTTTGTTAATGTCACATCTTTAAATAAAAAATACTCACTTGATAGTCATATAACTAAAAAGTAACATTGCAATGAACCTAAATTTAACGAAATATTTTTAATACATATCAAAACAATGTAAAATATAAAATTATAGATATAAAATAAACTCAATTAAACAATGAAAAGATAAAAAAAAAATCAAATGTATGTTTGTTTAATTGAAAACGACTTTTATAAAATATTTTTAAGGAACCTGCCAAACACAAGAAAATATTTTAAACAGATTCATCCAAACACCAAAAAATATTAATTTTTTCAGAAATTATTTTCCGAAAGCTATTTTTAGTGAAACAAACGGAACCTTAATTCAAAAGATTGTCAACCTTGAATATAGCATGTTATGAAACTCGAGTACCATAACAACTCCAACATTAGAATGAGCACCAACTATTCAATTTTGTCTTGAAACACCCAAAAATTCGTGAAAAAAAAAAGATAGAATTGAATGGTTGACTCAACATTTGATAACTTTTCATAGTTGGTTCACTAAAAAAGACAAAATTAAATAGTGAAATTATCATTTTATAACTTTTCATAGTTCGGTGATCAAACAAGAAAAAAATTATAGTTAAGTCACTACTAATGTACATTAGTTAAAAAAATAAATAGGAATTTTCAAGTGATGATCAATATGGTCAAAGAAATTGAAGGAAATAAATTGAAGAATAATTGACTCCTATCCAAATCAAAGTAGGGTAACTATCAATGATCCTGGACCCCCATCACGTGGAAAATATTGCTTGAGACAACTCCCTACATTTTACTATCACTCTTTAACATTTTCGAAAGTTACGCTTACAAATTTTGAAAGTTCGGTAAAATTACTATTTGAGCTTTTTGTATTAAGTGTGATATTATATTTAATCTTTTCTACTAGAAGAAATGGATAATTCATCCTTTATATATTAAATTAAAAAGTCGAATGGTTCTTTTTGTTAAAAGTTTCCTCTATTTTTAAAGGTAAAAATTAGTGTGCCCGATTGAACAATCAAGCAACACCATGTGTATGTCATAATGATTTCTGAGGTCTAATTTTAAACAATAAAAATGGATAAAATTTTTAATAGAATGACCAATATACTCTTTAATCTAATGTACAATGACTAATTACCCTTTTTTTTAACAGAGGGGGTAAAATGTAATCCGAATCCTAATAGAAAGGCCTCGATAGTACTTTTACTTGAAAGTTATGAATATTTTCATGACATGACCAATATAATTATATTGATATGATAAATATATTGGATTGATTTAAAATTTTACATGCATGAGATATACAATTATACTAATAAATATGACAATTAAATTATTAAAATGTCGATTATAGAAAAACTAATGAAAAGATGTAAAACTAACTCCGATTTAAGTGGATCATTCTCCATATAATATTTATATATTAAATAAAATCAATTTTAATTTAAAAATATAAGCCAATCCCTCCTCATATAATATATCATTGGAAGGGAAGCTATGAACACCAAAATTATTAATATTCATGAATTACAAAACGGATATGGATGATAACTCCCTATTATTTAAAGCATTCCCACTTACACCTTTCACGTTTGAAGAAAATCTAATAAATCTCATTGAGATCTATTTATTAGTATAAAAAATCAAGTAAGTACCAAGGAAGACCTTGTAATCGGGAGTGGATTGGATATCGGCCTCTTTATTGAAAATATGAGCAAATTAATCTTTATACATTTTGAAATGTGCAAATTAACTCATCCGCTAAATTGTCTATATTAAATAATGAAGTGTAACGTAAATTGAAATGATTAATTACTAATTTGATCCTTGAACTATAGTTAAAATATTTTTTTATTTTTTTAAATCTTAACAATAATTATAAGAAATTAAAATCATCTTAAAAAATATAAAATATTAAAATATTATATTAAAATTTAAAAATTCAAAATAAAAATAAAATTATTAAAATTATTAAAAATTTATATAAAAATAATTTTAATGTTTTAAAATTTAAAAATTAATTAAATGATGACGTGTCATCTACGTGACAATCTACATGTATGGCACATCAATAAAATTAATATTCGTTTACTTTTTCATTTATTTTGGTATGACTTGACAAAAATTCAAATTCAAATGTTAAAATAGATGAAAATTAAAATAATTTTTTTATAAAGTTAAAAAATAAAAAAAGTCATTATATCTTTATATTATTAAATTAGTTGATATCTAAATTTTGTTAATTCATGGTAAAGCCGAAGGCCAAGCCGCCCATGATCTTGACAACAATGATGGTGTCATTTTGATTTATGGATTTGTTTGTATTACTGACAAATTAAAATTTATGAGTAAATTATACCTAATCTCATTCAATTATTAATAAGTTTACATTTTGATTATTCAATTTTAGAAAGTTACAAAAATTGTCACTGAATTATTCAAAATATTTTATAAAAGTCGTTGTTGTATGGCTTTTTTTGTTCACACCGCTTGCACCAATCTAAAACTCTTATTTTCCTTCTCTTTTATATTTCAGTTTTTTTTTATGAAATGATTTTAAATGTCACAAATTTGTAAACCAAAATTCAAAAATCTTTCTTCTCTAATCTCCGACACTAGCCATTAAATCAACTTAGATCTAAAGTATATTCTTCTACTTGTAGATGTGTACTAGTTTACTGTATTGATCATCAAATAATTGCTTGGAGCTTGTTAGCATGACTTTTTTTTTTAAAAAAAAACTTAAATAAAATATTTCAAATAGTTTAGTAATCATTTTGTAACTTTTGAAGTGAAGTAATCAAAATATAAACTTACTAATAGTTTAATGACATTTAGTATAAACTTACTCTAAAATATATTTAGGTGTAAATCAAATATAAACATTTATTAGATTGAATTATAAGAAATTTGATGTTGTTTTAAGTAAATTTTGAAGTTTTGAATCTGTTTTTCTTTTTTAGTACACAAAAAATAGTTGAGTATTAAGGTGAAGAAAAACTAAGAGAAGTACTCGAGACACAATTCGCCTAGCTAAAGATGCTCCTCCTATGGTGTGAGTTATCATTACTGTCTTCAGTGAGCTTAATAGCCTCAAATAGGTTTTGCACGTCACGAGTTACTATTTATTGATTTAAGTCATCATTCTGCAATAGTCTTTTTGAAGATAGTATTAATAAACTTTTAATCTTATCGACAATTACCTACAAGAAGAAATATTATAAAAATCTTTTCGACAACTACCTACAAGAAGAAATATTATGAATTTTAAAAAGGATAAAGAAAAAGCACAAAGTGAAGATTCTGACATGGGAGCTCAAGCGATGAGACTTAAGCCCACATCATCAAACTCCTTAAAACCTTAATTTTTAAAACCTTATTACATATGCTAATTGAGTCTTAGCTCGATTGGCTTGAGCATTATTGTCAATGTAGGAGGACATGAGTTTGAATGCACTGAAGCACATTATCCTCCTATTTATAGGTTAGGGAGGGGTTATGGGTAGTTCTAAGCATTGTGTCAAAATGAGTAGATATGATCAGAATCTATAATGAGATTCTTCAAAAAAAAAATCTTATTATATATGTATAATATTATATCAACTTATTAATTCAAACAGTATATAACCTAAAATCACAATTTATGTAAAATATAAGGACTAATATCAAAATTTAACTCATATTTTAAGTATTATGTGGGTCAGGGTATTAAATAGTTATGGATATATAAAAATGGCAAGTGGGAACTAAAAAGTGATTCTAGAACATGAGTCAATGAATCATCCAAAAGACTAAATAGATTCAATGTATTTTGAGATCTTTCTTTTCTCCAAATATGGACACTCTTCATTTCGTTACACTTTCGTCCACAAATTATTGAAGGCGACGTGCGCCTCACGCGCACTAACACACTGCCCCTAACTTGAATTCACCCACGTGCTTTTTTTCTACACCGTTATTTTTAAATTATTAATCATCTTTAAAGAAAGAAGAGAAGTCAACGTCGTCAACTTTACCCGCTTATAAAAAATTTTGAAATAAAATTTTAAATTTAATAATAATAAATTAACATAAAAAGTGTATTTATAATAGGGGTGCGGCTTGGGTGATATACGACCCAGAATTCTTATCTTACATATATGCATGTAAAATATTAAATTTAAAATATAAATATATTTTAAAATAACATATATTAAATAATAAAATATATATTTAAAATTAATTAATTATAATAACATATGAAATATATATGATAATAAAATAAAAATAGATTAAAAGTGAGTAAAACAAAATTTAAACATAAAAACACATTATATTAATAATATTAAAAGGATTATAAATGTTTATAAATGTGTTGCCATCATTTGTGAGTTAGTCTTAGAATTGATTTGTGACACCAATTTATTTAACAACATTATTAATATATACAAGTAACGGAGCTAATATATTGTACATATTAAAATAAAATCGTACAAAATATATCAAAATGAAGATTTGGTTGAGTTGTATCTTTAAAATTTCACTAATTCAATTGGTGCGAGTTTAAATCCCACCAAATAATACTCTCAAAATAATATAACTTATTTTAATTACGGAATGACATCTCTATAAATTCCTTAGTCAAGTTAGTGCTTAGTTGACTTGTGACACCAATTCGATTAGAGGTTTAAATAACAGTATAAATATACAAATGATGGAAGTAATAAAATGTATATAATAAAATTAAAATGTATAAAACTATTAAGGTAAAATTTTAAGCGAGTGATAGATTAAAAGTTTTACTAATGTAATCGATAATTTAAGTTCAGTTATAACTATATACACATTTTATTGGTTTTTAAAAATAAATAAATTATAACTTATTTTAATTAAAAGGGCATGTCTGTAATTTTTATATTCAAATTGATGAACTGCTGAACGTGATATTAATTCAGTCAAGAATTTAAATAATAATATAATAAATATTTTTAAATTTAAACAATTTTTAATAATTATGTAATGATTGAGGTAATCTTTTAGAAATATAATTTAACCTTAATTTTATTTTAGTGCTGGTGAATAGATTTTATTATAAAACTGTAAATATATTTTAAATTAAATTGCGACAATAATAAATTATTTCTGCTCCTACAAGGCTACAACCCTATGGCGGCTACTTTAGTTCTTAGGGACATACATTGACACGTAGAGCGTACCAAATTCCAATTTTGTCCACAGCTTTTGAGATAAGATGACGTTAAAAATGATGTCCACATTTGAACTTCTCTTTTTCTCTTCCAAACAGTCTAATTATGCTGTTAGTCCCTCTATCATGCATTAAATTTACTTTTTATTTTAATTTGACATAAATTCACCTTCTATTTTTATAGTATTACTAATAAATCCAAATTGAGAAGTGAAAATAATTAATCATGTCCAAATAATAAATATATGAGTCAACAAAATGTCAAAGGGTTAATATTTGGTACATGGAGTGTACTTTTTTTTTATTTCACAAGCAATCGGGGCTAAATTAAATTATAATTTTTACAATAGAAAAAAATAAAATTCCACCATTTTAATAGACTATATTTTTATATTTTTAAATTATTAAAGCAAAATTTTATATTTTTAAGGGGCTAAATTGTAATTTTACTTTTACTAATTTTAAATTTTAAATTTTTTAAAGTGACCATATGAAAAATTTTCCATTTTAAGGAGTCGGGCTCCCACCAACCCTCCTAGTTTTGCCGCCGCAAGCAAGTTTAGAAAATTATCATGTGTTTTTTTAATATTTTACTATATTCCTATAAAATACTTGTCAACCCTTAACCCTATTTTTATAGTCTAAAAACTCTACCAACAATATACCAAATGTTATTCGGATGTTTAAGTTCGCTTTTATATAATTAAATCACATCTTCACTTACTATATAACAATCAACAATATTTTATTGGAGCTATTAATAATTAGGGTTAAGTAAGAAAAACTAAAAAATTAAAATTGACTAGAATAGCAATTTATGAAATGCATGTTAAAACCACTTATAATATTATGGGTGAGATCGGTTTGGTTCAGTTAAATATTTGAAAATTTTCAAACCATCTATTAAATTTTAGTTTCGATTCAAATATTAGATTTTTCATATTAACTTTTTGTTCTAGATTTTGAATTTATTTTGATAAAATGAGTACGATTTTATGGCTTATAGATATTAATTAGTAAAATTTCATATTTTATATAGAAAATTTAAGTTATTTTCACGGTTTTAAATATAAATTATTTATTTTTCATTATATAAAATTAAAATTAATTATAAACTGAATAAAAATAGGATTCGATTTAGATAATTACTATTTTTTAACTTGTATTTAATAAATCTTTTAAACACATAGATTTAGATCAATTTTAATTTTAATTTTATTTTTCTTCCTCTAAATAACATTCCAAAAAGTAAAAAGAAAAATCAACTTATATCAAAATTAAAATAAAAATTAAATCTCAAATTTGAAGGACTAAAACTGAAATTAGACGGTTCCGAATAGCAATGACTTTTTGGATTTTACTACAAAACAATGACACGTTCTTAACCTCAAATTTGATTCAATCACCACTTTAAGTACACTTTTCTTCTTCTTCTTCTTCAAGTCCACCACATTTTTGTCTGGTTTTTTTTTTTTTTCCAATCCATCAAGCTATGTCAAACACATGTTCTTACCACCACCAAAAAACCTGTCTCTATTGGTATCTCACTCTCGTCTTCTGTTTTTTCTCACCATTTTCAGTCAAATCCAATGAACTCCAAATCTTATTGAATCTAAAATCCGCTCTCAACAAATCCACAACCACTGCTTTCAATTCATGGCAAACCCCAAATTCCATTTGTACCTTCAATGGAATCACTTGTAACCATGAAGGTTTCATTACAGAACTCGACCTTTCAACTCAGAACCTAACCGGTATTCTTCCATTTGAGTCGCTATGCAAGCTTCCATCTTTAGAAAAACTCTCTTTTGGTTACAATTCATTACACGGTCCGATCACCGGAGAGTTAAATAATTGTGTAAAGCTTCAATATTTAGACCTTGGGAACAATTTTTTCACTGGTTTCTTCCCGGATATATCTTCTCTTATTCAATTAAAGTTCCTTCATTTGAACAAGAGTGGATTTTCCGGAAAATTTCCATGGAAATCGCTGGAAAATTTTACCGATCTTGCTGTTTTAAGCATTGGTGATAACCCTTTTGATCGTTTTCAATTCCCAGATCAGATTTTCAAGTTAAAGAAATTGAATTGGCTTTATATGGCGAATTGTAGTATTGAAGGGAAGATTCCATCCGCCATTGGTGACCTTATTGAGCTTATAAACTTAGAGCTTGAATACAATTTTTTATCTGGTGAAATCCCAATAGAGATTTCAAAGCTTCATAATTTATGGCAGCTTGAGCTTTACTACAATAATCTCACCGGAAAACTCCCTGTCGGATTAAGAAACCTTACAAAGCTTGAATTTTTCGATGCTTCGGCCAACAAGCTTGAAGGAAACATATCAGAAATGGGGTATTTGAACAACTTGGTAAGCCTTCATCTTTATCAGAACAAATTCACCGGCGAAATCCCACCGGAGTTTGGTCAATTCAGAAAACTGGTTAATTTGTCTCTGTATGAAAACATGTTAACCGGCCCTTTGCCGGAAAATCTTGGTTCTTGGGCTAATTTCGATTACATCGATGTGTCGGAAAATTCCTTGACTGGTCCAATCCCTCCTTACATGTGTAAACAAGGTACCATGAGAGGCCTCCTTTTGGTTCAGAACAGGTTCACCGGCGAAATTCCGGCGAGTTACGGGAATTGTAAAACTTTGAAGCGGTTTAGAGTCAACAACAACTCACTTTCCGGCGTAGTTCCGACGGGAATATGGGGGTTGCCGATGGTGGATATAATCGACATTGCTTATAATCGATTTGATGGGCCGATTACATCTGATATAAAGAATGCAAAGGTGATGAGTATACTTTCAGTAGGATTTAACAGATTATCAGGTGAGTTACCGCAAGAGATTTCGAAAGCCATATCCTTGGTTAAAATTGAGGTTAATGATAATAAATTTTCCGGGAAAATTCCACATGGAATTGGGGAATTGAAAAGATTAAACATCCTTAAATTCCACAACAACATGTTGTCTGGTTCCATACCTGAGTCATTGTGTTCTTGTGTTTCACTTAGTGACATAAACATGGCTGTCAATTCACTTTCCGGTAAAATCCCATCATGTTTAGGATCTTTAGCGACGTTGAATTCTTTGAATTTGTCACTAAATGAACTTTCCGGAAAAATTCCAGAAAGTTTATCGTCACTAAAGTTGAACCTTTTTGATCTGTCTTATAATCGTTTAGCTGGTCCTATACCAGAGTCTTTATCCATTGAAGCTTATAATGGTAGCTTGGTTGGAAACCCGGGCCTTTGTAGTTCGACCAACCGATCTTTCAAGCGATGTCAATTGGGTTCCGGCATGTCAAAAGATGTTCATACGATTATAGTTTGTTTCGTGATCGGCGTGACGGTCTTGCTTGTTTCGATAGGATGCTTCTTGTATTTGAAGAGGACTGAAAAAGATAAAAATGGTGATGGTCATTCATTGAAGGAAGAATCATGGGATGTTAAGTCTTTCCATGTTTTAACTTTCACTGAAGATGAAATCCTTGATTCGATCAAGCAAGAGAATTTGATTGGAAAAGGCGGGTCCGGGAATGTATACAAGGTAATGCTATCTAACAGAGCGGAACTCGCTGTGAAACACATATGGAACACGAAGTCTAACAGCCGGAGAAAGACCCGGAGTAGTGCCCCGATGTTAACCAAACATGACGGTAAGGCAAAAGAATTTGAAGCCGAGGTCCGGACATTGAGCTCAATAAGACATGTCAATGTGGTTAAGCTTTATTGCAGCATTACTAGTGAGGATTCAAGCTTGTTGGTGTATGAATACTTGCCAAACGGCAGCTTATGGGATCGGTTACATACGAGTAAGAAAATGGAGCTTGATTGGGATACAAGGTACGAGATTGCAATCGGAGCAGCTAAAGGACTTGAATACCTTCATCATGGATGCGAAAAGCCGGTGCTTCACCGAGATGTAAAATCAAGTAACATACTGTTAGATGAATATTTGAAGCCAAAGATTTCGGATTTCGGACTTGCCAAGATTGTTCAAGCCAAAAGTAGCATTGGTAATGACTCCACCCATGTCATTGCAGGAACCCATGGTTACATAGCGCCCGGTAAGTCAATTTCAATGCTTCACTTTCAAAGTTCAATATTAACTAAATTACTAAAGCAACACTATTTTTTTCATAGAATACGGCTACACCTGCAAAGTCGACGAGAAGAGCGATGTATATAGTTTCGGTGTGGTATTACTGGAGTTAGTGACCGGAAAAAAGCCAATAGAGCAGGAATATGGAGAAAATAAGGACATTGTGAGTTGGGTTGGCAGCAATTTAAAGGGCAAAGAGAGTGTTTTAAGCATAGTGGACCCAAATATACCACATGCATTCAAAGAGGATGCAATGAAGGTGTTGAAGATTGCCATTTTGTGCACCACTACACTGCCTGCCCTAAGACCCACCATGAGAAGAGTGGTTCAAATGCTCAAAGAAGCTGGACCCTACCGATTGGTCGGGATTGTTATCGGTAAGGACAGTAACCTGAAGGAAAAGGAAAACAATTGATGGATTCATATAGTAACATATGGAGTAACTTTTTTTTGTAACATATTAGGTAATTTCATCAGCATGTCATTGGTTGTGTGGTATATTGGCCTAGTTTTAGATGGGCGGTTCAAAAAGTTTCGGGTTTTTCTTTTTTCGATTCAGTTAATTTTGAGTTAAGGTAGTTCAAGTTTTTGTGTCTAGTCATTACATGTTTTAATATTTCAGATTTAACTTTAGATTAGATAAATTTAAATTATTAATTTTCATGATCAAATCAAGTTGAGACCTAAGACAAATTTAAGTTTTGATTGATCTAATCTAATTTTTAAGCTTATGATAAAATTAGAATAACGGGTCTATCTAATTATTCATAATAATGATTGGAAATTGTGAAAATAAAAGAGTACTATTTTTGTAATATTGTGAAATTATTGGTGTGAATTGATTAATGTCACATTAGTAATAGAATAGGTGCATGAACTTATAGACAAAAACGGCTAAAACGTTTACTTAAAAGCATTGTCTTACCGGCGGCTCCTTTATTATTTTTAATTAGAAAAAGTAAAAAACAAAAGACATATATATATATATATATAACCATATATAGAATTTAATCTATTTTAAGTAATTTTTCTGTCTCTATTTTATGATGTCTCTATTTTATGATCTATGTTTAAGGTTCATAACTAGGAATCTTACTATGATAAAGTTTTAAAATCTTGTTAAAATTTATATAATTATAAACAATCGAAATTCTAATTGATTGAGTTTTAACTCGATTGATATTAAGTATTGTTGTCAATCTTTGGAGGATGTGGGTTCGAGTCAACTAAAGCACATTATTCTCCCATTTATGCATCGAAAAAAGGGTTATGAGTAATTTTAGGTATTATCTAAAAAAAACAGATATGATCATAACCTATAATAAGATTATTTAAAAAAATTTATTATCCTCACATGTGATTTTTATTAAATTTAGGATGAATTACCATCTCTCTCGTGTTTTTATGAGATATTCATGCTTCCAAATTATTTGGACTTAATTCAATTACAATTTAATTACTATTTAATTAAATTCAAGCAATTTAAATAAATTAACTTTAAAATTTTAATATTTAACTCAAATAAATTGTGAACCAAATTAATCTTTTAAATACATTTTTATATAAGGATGTAAATAAGCAGAATGTTCGAGGAATAATTTATGAATGATTCAACTTTTTGTTCGTTTATATTTATCTATAATGTCTTTTAAGTTATATTTAAAATATTATAAAATTTAATCGTGATATTAATATTTTTAAAAATATTAAAATTTTGATTATTATTATTTTTAAGTTTAAGCCTTGGGCCTCAAGAACATAGACCCATAAATTCTGGATTTTAAATTTTCAGTTGCTGGGTCCTGGATTATTCAACACAAATAAGCCAGTTAATTTTTTGTTACATTATAGGCTTCAATAATTATCTAAAAGAAAAGGAAAATTCAACCCACAGTTACTTTCATATTTATTATGGTTCAAATTTAGATATATTTTAGGTTAAATTCTAGTATTAGTTTTCTGCATTTTGCTCAATTTTAGTCTTTGTATATTTTGAAATTTGGAATTTCAATCTCGACTTAAACAATAGTAGTTAAATTTGTTTAGTTAAATTTTATTATTAGTCCTATATATTTATACATAAAGTTGTAGATTTAGTTTATATTTTCTAATTGAATCATTCTTAAACCTTATAATTTTTAATTTTGAAATTTTGGAATTGACGAAAATGAGATTATTAATTCGATTAACTGACATGGGATTATACACGTGATGATATGTTTGTCACATCAGATTTTGGAAATAGCAAGACGCAACTTAATAAGTTTAATCGCTATAATTTGATCAAGATAGAAATATTAAAATTAAAAAAATACAAAGGCTAAAAATGATCAAACTAATGTAAAATGATAAAATGATAAAATTCATAGTTTATACATAATATAAGGACTAATAACAAAATTTATTATTAGTACTTCTAAGAAAATGTTTAGCTCAAGCTCTAGCTTTTCCACTCAGAAATGTCCCTCCCATATGCTATAAGGCACATGTTGAGGTTCTCCCGCTCATCGCTTTCTTTTCAAGTATTTGAGCTCTCAACAAAATTAGAAACAAAAGTCTCGTAGGGGTTTCAGGTGAATGACACTTCACAAATTTCTGAAAATCAAATAAAATTTTTGGACAAACAACACTTCACAGATTTTTCCAAAGAAAGTCGAAAATTTTCTTAACAAGTACAATAATATATTGTAATAATTGATGTTGATTATAATTGTTTTAACGAATGACATATTAATTATATAAATGTACTTTGAAATTTCTTCTTAAGAGGAAAAAAAATGTAAACCGTGCATATATATGTGTGTGTGTGGGGGATGTACCTCGCATTTATCGGATACGTTACGAACACTTAAGACAAGAATTGAGAAGAAATTAAATAGGAGCAGAAAGTCACGTGACATTGGGACAAGGAGGTCTCGAGCATCGAGACAAGAGGCCACGTGGGGATGAGCTAGGTGAAGCATGTCAGGACGACATAGCGTTCTTGGCAGCCAAGCAAGGCTGCGACGTCATGATGAGCAGGAAGGTCACGTCACGACAAGGCGACATATTCTGCTCAAATACAACTACAGTTTTTGACTCTCAATATGATTTCTCTCTTAATCGAGCTCTATTTCATCCAAGATTATTTTAGACATATTGGACTCACATCCCAAGCCTATTTAAAGGGTTTTTGGAACTCTATTTAGTAACAATTAAATTCAGAGAATTAGATTTGCTTTTAATATTTCTTGTGTGAGATTTCTTAAAGGTTTTCGAGGAGAGTTTTTGTATTTGGGATATTTGGGTTTCTTTTGAGAATTGCTCTTTGTATTCGGGTTTTGGATACTTTTCATTGTTGTACTCTTTTGTTTGTTGCTTAGTAAAAAGTCAAAATTTTCTTTATCCGTAATTTTTTATCTCTCAGTAAGGATTTTTTATATAAATACTTATATTCTTCTTCACATTTACTATCTCGTTGTTTATACGAATCAATCCCAATAATACAAAATATGCTAGTTCAAAGTCGTACAAAATAAGTCACACGCATCATAACTAATCAAAATATTTTATATAAAAGAATATTAATAATTATGTACGGTACTAATTATTTATTTCCTATTACAATTATTTATTAACCATGATCATTTTTTTATACAAAATCATGATTAATTTTTTGAATGGAAACAAAATGTCACATTTAAATCTAATTGCAGATATAATTATATTATATACATGTGAATCGCATAAAAATAATGGCCAAAAAAATATGTACATAAAAAGAATTTTAATCACAGTGGCCAACAATTGTGCAGCTTAATAAACATGAAATTTGCAAAGTTGTTAAAATTAGATTGGATTAATCGGATAAATTAGGGAAATTTTCTTTAAACCAGTAAAAAACTTAGAAACCCAGAATTTGACTTTTGTTTTCTTTATTATTTTTGAACTTTAAACAAAAAAAGAGTAAATTATAGTTAAGGTTATTAAACTATTAATAATTTACGTTTTGATTATTCAATTTCAAAAAGTTAATAGTATGAACTATTCAAAAGTTTTCATTTAAATTACCAAGTTGTTATAATCATTATTGTATGACCTTCTTCATTCGCATTGTCTGCACTAATGAAAAGCTTTCATTCCTCTTCTCTTTTATAGTTCATTTTTTTTATAAAATAATTTTGAACATCACGAATCAACGAATCAAAATTTAAGCAATTTTTCTTCTTCGATCTTTGACACTGATTGTTAAATCGATTTGCATCTAAAGTATATTCTTCTACTCGTCGATGGGTACTAATCTACTGTATTGATTGTCCACTAATCTCTTGGAGCTCACTAACCGAATTTTATTTAAATTTTTTTTAAACAATCAGTTACTTAAATGAAAATTTTCGAATAGTTCAATGACATAAATGAAAACTTTCGAATAGTTCATTGATTGTTTTATAATTTTTTAAAATCTAGTAAGCAAAATGTAAAATTGATAACAATGTAGTCAGCTTGAACCCAGAAATTGAAGATGCTTTGAGTATTTTTATCTTTAATTTTTGAAATGATTGCATCGAAAAAATGGAACCAAGTTCAAAGAATAATGTTACTGTGGTGAGAGATGCGGCCTACCGTAGCCTTGTGTCACCTTTTAAGTTAAAAATATTTGTATGCTCTTTGTTTATGCCATTAATTCGCAATTTTTTATTTTGTTTAATTTGCAATGAAGAAAATGGATGTCAATTTCAGCACAAAAGTGGATTTATTCTTTCATTCTTTAATTTTCCACTTACCAATTACCATATATCATACAAACAATATTTCATTGTAAGAACAGTTCCATGATCCTTACATCAACAATAATAAAAATATATAATTATGTCAAATGTCAAAATTTATATATGATATCTATAAGCCGATTTGTATGTATGTATGTATGCATGCATGCATGCCTACAATCATTGAAACAGTATGCCTTATCATCTGAACACAGTCATTGAGTGTTCTTTTTTATTTGTATATATATATATATGCATGAATCTCACAAGTGAGGGAAATGGTATTGGCTAGTATAAAGCAAAAACATAGTACACTTGGACAAGCTTAAACAACACATCAAGAGGGTTCTGTAGATTATTCCAACACCTAATCTGTATATGTATATATATTTAGTGGTAACATTAACGTTATTCCTCTCTACATGAGATAGTGGTGTATATATGCATATACGTATATATATGTGTGTGTGTGCCACTTTATGCAAAAGATAAGCACAATACAAACCTACAACAAGAACCTGCTTTTTTTTTTCTTCATCATCCAAGCTGTTAAAAATGGCACCAAAAGCTGTTTTTCTCTTCTTAATGTTACTTAGTTTCATGTTTTATTCTTCAAAAGCTATAAGACAGAATCAGTGGCAATTCTTCAGCATCATGAAAGCCTCGTTATCGGGAAATCCGTTGTCTGATTGGGAGGTAAATGAAGGGGAAAGTTACTGTAATTTCACAGGAATTAGCTGCAACAGTGAAGGATATGTTGAAAGTATGAACTTTTCAGGCTGGTCACTCGCCGGTAATTTCCCGGCCGATGTGTGTTCTTATCTACCGGAGTTACGTGTTCTCGATATCAGCCGCAATAACTTCCGTGGAAACTTTCTTAATGGCGTCGTTAACTGCTCTGTCTTGGAAGTGTTCAACATGAGCTCTGTTTACCTAAATGCAACATTTCCTGATTTATCGAAAACGACATCTTTACGTGTACTCGATTTGTCATACAACCGTTTTCGAGGTGATTTCTCTATGTCAATTACTAATCTTACAAATCTCGAGGTGTTGTACATCAACGAAAACGATGGATTGAACTTATGGCAACTCCCGACGAACATTTACCGGCTTACTAAGCTCAGAATCATGGTCTTAACGACTTGCAAGTTGTATGGTCGGATCCCGGCATCCATAGGAAACATGACATCACTTGTTGACCTCGAATTGAGTGGAAATTTCCTTTCAGGTCAGATACCAAAGGAGCTTGGATTGCTTAAAAACTTGCAGCAGCTCGAGCTATACTATAATCAGCACTTATCCGGAATGATACCTGAAGAACTCGGAAATCTGATGGAGCTTAGAGACTTAGACATGTCGGTCAATCGTTTGAGTGGAAGCATTCCAACATCGATATGTCGACTTCCTAAACTTCAAGTCCTACAACTATATAACAACAGTCTTACAAGCGAAATCCCGGGCGTTATTGCAAACTCGACAACCTTGACCACACTGTCACTCTATGGAAACTTCTTATCAGGACAAGTTCCTCAAAATCTGGGGCAGTTATCACCTATGGTTATTCTAGACTTGTCTGAAAACCAACTATCGGGTTCGTTGCCAACCGAGGTTTGCCGTGGAGGTAAATTGCTCTACTTGCTTGTCTTGGATAACAAGTTATCTGGGAAGTTGCCTGATAGTTATGCAGATTGTGAGTCTCTTGTTCGATTTCGAGTTAGCAATAACTATTTGGAGGGACCAATACCAGAAGGACTTCTTGGTCTCCCTCATGTCTCAATCATTGACTTGGCTGATAATAATTTTACGGGCCATTTTCCGGGTTCAATAGGAAATGCTAGGAACTTGTCTGAGCTTTTCATGCAGAACAATAAGGTATCAGGTGCTATACCTCGCAAAATCTCTCAAGCTATCAATATGGTAAAGATTGATCTCAGTAACAATCTCCTGTCTGGATCAATACCTACAGAAATCGGCAATCTAAAGAAACTAAATTTACTTGTGTTACGAGGTAACAAGCTCAGTTCATCCATCCCGAGCTCCCTTTCTTTGTTGAAATCCCTCAATGTCCTCGATCTTTCTAGCAACTGCTTGACTGGGAATATCCCAAAGAGTCTTAGTGAATTGTTGCCTAACTTCATCAACTTGTCGGACAACAACCTTTCCGGTCCGATTCCTCTCTCGTTGATCGAAGGTGGATTGATGGAAAGCTTTTCAGGCAATCCAGGTCTTTGTGTTACAGTTCATATTCGAAATTTCCCCATATGTTCTTCACACGCTTACAACCACAAGAAGCAAAATTCTATGTGGGCAATCATAATATCAGTCATTGTCATTACTATTGCAGCTCTCTTGATTCTAAAACGTTGTTTCAGTAACCAAAGAGCCGCAATGGAACATGACGAGACCTTGTCTTCATTGTTCTGTTCATATGACATGAAGAGCTTCCATAAAACATATTTTGACCTACATGATATCCTCGAAGCAATGGTCGATAAGAACATAGTAGGCCACGGAGGATCTGGCACTGTGTATAGGATTGAACTCCGAAGTGGAGATGTTGTTGCAGTAAAGAAACTATGGAGCAGAACAACAAAAGATTCTACTTCAGAAGATCAGTTGATTATAAAAAAATGCTTGAACACCGAGGTCGAGACTCTCGGAAACATAAGGCATAAAAACATAGTCAAACTATATAGCTACTTCTCGAACTTCGATTGTCATCTATTGGTTTACGACTACATGCCGAATGGAAACCTTTGGGATGCTCTTCATAAAGGATGTTTCCATTTAGATTGGCCAAACCGACATCAAATCGCACTTGGGGTTGCACAAGGCTTAGCATACCTTCACCATGATCTATTACCACCTATAATTCATAGAGACATCAAATCAACCAACATCCTACTTGATATCAATTACCAACCCAAAGTTGCCGATTTCGGAATAGCCAAAGTATTGAAAGATTCAACCTCTACAATCATAGCAGGCACATATGGGTACTTAGCGCCTGGTAAGACAAGTCATGTTATTTCATATGTTTTTTTCTTTTTGTTGTTGCTGAACTTAATTTGATTGTTGGTTATGACAGAATATGCATATTCAAATAAAGCGACAACGAAGTGCGATGTTTATAGTTTTGGGGTGGTGTTGATGGAACTAATAACAGGGAAGAAACCAGTGGATGCCGATTTCGGAGAGTATAAGAACATTGCATATTGGGTTACAACAAAGCTGGATACAAAGGAAGGGGTAATGGAGGTTATAGACAAGAACTTGTTGGGGTCATTTAAGGATGAGATGATTCAAGTTCTTAGAATTGCAATGTGTTGTACATGTAAGAATCCATCTCAACGTCCAACAATGAATGAGGTTGTTCAATTGTTGATTCAGACAGACCCTTGCTTAACAGATCCTTACAAGTTTTCAACAAAGACCAGAGAAGCATCAAATGTCACAGAGAACCAATCAGAAGAGGTAGAATCATAACAACCTAAAGCTTTTTCTCTTTTGATTAGATTTTGATGATTAGTGGCTTGTAGATTATCTCTTTCCGTTTTCTTCTCTTGTAAGGACCTAAGGAATTTAAATCACTATAAACTGCTTTATGGCAACACACAGCATGTATATGAAATCATTGCATAGCTTCCAATTGCTTTGTTTTCTCTGTATGTATGTATGTATGTATGTATGTATGTATGTATGTATGTATGTATGTATGTATGTATGTATGTATGTATTACATAACATCATACACCTGGCAATCTTGTATTTGTGGTCTCCCAAGAAGAATGAGATTTTAATGGGAAAAAATAGTCTTTTAAGCATGGTGGAGAGTCCATATAGAGAAGTGGAGAAGCTATGTTCAATGGAATTGTTTTCAACCAAAAAAAGAAAGGGTATCAAAGCAAGCTTGGCCATTTATACAAGAATCAAAAGATAAAAATCAGGCACAACAAAAAAACAGTATATATATTCATTCAAAACAGTACATGAATTGTTCTAAAAAACCCAGATTCTAGAAGAGTAAAAAGTACCTAATGATAAAACTTTTTTACTGAATCAGATAGTTTACCAACAAGAAGGAAACAATGCTTGTTATTCACAACGATGGGTTCTCAAGTTGAGTTACCCACTTTGTGCCTGAAATGATAAAAGCAGTGGTAGTAAATTGGTAAAAGTGGGTTAAACAATTCACAATAAGAAAGTTTTAAAAAAATGTAGATGATGATGATGGTTGATTGAAACACTAAAAAGGCCACTCATATATGAAGAACTTGAATGCCTGATTAAAGTGGCTTAACAGGTTGAGCACTTTACAATGTTTTTTCCATGAAAAATTGAATATAAAAATATTGACATTTACTAGCACTTCCATTGAAATAGTAGAAGACATCAACAAATTGGTGTCACTTCAACATGATTAACAATTGGGATTTTATTTGATTTACTGATAGCAAAGTGGATTATATACCATCAATGTATAAATAAAAACCTGAAAAAGAGATCAATGGAAGATCATGATAGATTGACTTTGGAGGAATTTAAGGGGCCTTCTCTAGTCCAAATGGATGAATGTTTGGACTTCCTTCTTGGATCAAACAAATCAAGAACTTCCATTTCTTTGGGCTTTTGACAATCTTTTGACACTTTTTGGATTAAGAAAAGGATTTTAGATAGGGTACTATAAATAGAATAAGTTTTACATAATTTCAATTATTTCTTTAATGATTAAGATATGTTATAAGTTTTGTATTTTTTATAAATTTGAAATTTAGTCATTTTGTTTTTCAGATTTTAAAATTCAGATCTAATTATTTATTAAATTTAAGTTCATTACAACGTCTATTTTTAATGATTAAGATATGCCATAAGTTTTGTATTTTTCATAAATTTGAAATTTAATACCTTTATTTTTCAGATTTTAAAATTTAGATCTAAGTATTTGTTAAATTTAAGTTCATTACAACATCTATTTTTAGTTTCATGGATACTAAGTGAGTATTGTTTTATTATTCAAAATGTCACATAAAAAATTTAATAGTATTAACAATTGGACTTGAATTTAGAAATCTGAAACGTAAGGGATTAAATCCTAGAAATAAAAATATAAAAATTAATTTCTAAATTTGTGAATAATATATTTAATTCTTTTGTTAATTGGGATGAATTAATTTATTCGATTAATTGAAATTTAATATTTAAATGTTATTTTGGTTATCATTGACCTCTAATTTTGCTGAAAAGTTATTAATATTTTAATTATGTTTGGTTTTGGATTTTAGTTTATTTTAATATTTTGATTGAATACATAACGTTATTTGTTAGCGTCATCTTCAACACTAATTACAACTTGAAGAAAAGTTACTAGTGAGTTAAAACTTATTATATTCTAATTTGCATATTTTTACCAAATTTATATGGACTTTATTTTAGTGAATTATAAAAATTATTAGCTGACTTATTAATGAAGTCAAATATGCTAAATCAACACAAATAAAAATCGATTAAAGATTTTCAATACAATCTAAGTTTCCTTAATAAGAAGATTTGATCTTCAAGGATATTGATACTAAGATCTTTGCCATTATGTGGACTATGAAAGACCTATTTTGTGGCTACTTTAGTGGAATTAATTGATTTTAATTTAACAAACATGGCTTGTTTAGGTTAAATAGAGGAATGAAGGAGCACTATACTTGTTGGTATAGAAAATGTTTTATTGAGTGTAGATATCGGAAGTAGTTGAATTGAATCAATTAATTTATATTTAAGTTTTGAGGAGAATTATCTAGATCAGTATGGGAATGATGTTACTACTTGGTGAGTGAGTGAAACTTATATCATAACTTGTACTTATTGAGAGCATAGTTAAATAACTCTTTCGGCTAGGCCACACAAATCTAGAAAACTTTCACAACTTAAAAAATATATATACATTTGGACTAATATTTGACGGAAAAAAAAAACAAATTCTTCAACTTGTATCATAACTAAACACTTGACGCACTAAATGGTGATCATGTTGTTGATTTTTGTGCAAGATGGGAGGTGTTTTAGTGACCAGATCCCCTATGTTGGACGGCTCAATTTTGTTTACTAGAAAGTTAAAATGATGACTTTCATTAAGTCCATGAATGAAAATGCTTGGTGTTAAACTTTGACAAGTTGGGAACCTCCTATAAATGTTTTAGGTAAATTTGAGACAACCTATACAAGTGAGGAACATAAGCTTGCTAATGGAAACCCCAAAACTCTTAATGCTATTTCTTTGAAGTTGGTGAACAAGAGTTCAAGAAGACTTCAAAGTGCACTACAAGTAGAGAAGCTTAGTTAGTTCTTGAGACTACGTATGAGGAAATTAGCATTGCGAAGGAATCAAAGCTTCAGATGCTGACTACAAAGTTTGAGACCTTGAGGGTGCAGGAGAAAAGGATTAAATAAGAAGACCCTATGTATTACTTGGAGTGATATGAAAACTCATCCAACTGTTTAGAAGAAGATGAGGAGCATCTCAACAACTATGTTGCCTTCACTACTCAAGTTACTTCATCATATTCCACTGATTCAAAAGCTGTTAGTAAGATTAAATTTAAGGAATAAATAATTTTAAAAAACAAGATTAATTAATTTTATCAAACAACATAAATTACATTGAGTACTTAATTTTATTAATAGATCAAACAATTTTTTAATTTTGAGGCTAGAATTTGCAACTCATGCACTTGATATATGATAGGTTTTATATAAGTAATGTTAAATTCAAAATATCTTAATGCAAGAAATTTATATGTGCCTTTTTTCTCATTTCTGTATGAGTTCTTAAAAGTAGTCTAGATATCCTTTGGTGAAGTTATATTTCTGTAAATGTTATATAATCGATTTGTGAGAGAATTCAAAATGAATCCACAATAAATGAACTCATCTTCTTGTCTTGTACTTTTCTCTTTTAAAGTAACATCAGAATTTGTAGATGTTGCTCTGATAATGGTTAGATATTTAGATCGAGAACATAAAATATTTTCAATACAGTAACAAAAATATCATCTTTTTCTTTTTGTGTAATTGGTCCCATTAAACTTATCTAACTTGATCATATCTTGATGAACTTTTAGGCTTGAAGTTAATTCAATCTCCATGTAGAACATGTGTAATGGCGTAAATTCAATGTTATCGGAACAGTGGTTTCGTAACCACAAATCCGATTTAAAGAGAAATTTATTTCAATATTTTTGCTTGAAAATTTATATGATAGGAAAATCGTATGAAAATATTGATAGGAAAATTTTATCAATTTAGTGACTAGATAGAAAAAGAAATTATTGAAGAAATTGGGTAAAAACAAGGTATCGAGACCTCTATCTCGTAAAAATGAGTCAAAAATAATTTTATAAATATTTATGAAATGTTATTAATGTGGTATTAAAATTTCGTTAGGAAATTTTAATGTTTGGGTAGTCAATTAAATGAAAAGGACTAAATTGTAATAGGTGTAAAAGTTGCTAGAATGATTAAATAGCTTAAAAGTCTAATGAGAAAGGATTTAAAAGGAAATTAGACTCAAAAGTTATTTGGGCTGGACGGCAAGGGTATGAAATCAGCAGAAAAATTGATAAATTAAGGGTAAAATTGGAATATTGCAAAATTAACTAAATAAAACTAGGACTAAATAGGAAATATCTAGATTTCTCTTCATTTCTCTTCAATTCCAGCAGCTAAAAATGCCATAGGACGGTTCTCTAAGCTTTTATTTCATAATTTTTGCACCAAGTGAGTTAATCCTTGCCTTTTTCTTGTAATTTTTGTGTTTCTATGACTTTTACAACTAGGTCCTACTATTAAATTTATTAGTTTTTGATTTCATGGATGAAATTGAAAGTCACCATGGTTGAGTGCTGTAAGTTTATGATGAAATAGAATGAAATTAAAGCTTTAATTTGTTTATGAGATGATTTTATTAGGTAATTTCAATAGAAACTGATTTTTAGGACCTAATTGTGAAAATGCTTGGAATTAAAGTCTATTGCTGAAATTCTGATTCCTAAAGGTTGTAAATTAGTTTAAGGTGATAGAATAAAATGTTAATTGAGAAAAATCAGCTCAATTGAGAGACTAATTGAGTAGGGACTAAATTATCATTTATTAAAAGCTTAGGGGAAAAATGGTAATAAACAGCTTGCACAAAAACAGTTTGGACAGCAGCAGTAGACTAACTTTGAAAAATCACCATAAATTGTAGAAATCGAATTAGAAGATGAAAAAAATATGGCATTAAAGCTTATTGAGTCTAGTTTCTCATAGAAGAAATAAGCAATGGATTTGTAAATTTTGAGATATAATGAATTTTGTGAGACAAGGTCAGAATGAATTCGGGTTCCCCTGTTCTGACTTTAAAAAATCATAAAAAATTTAAGAAAAACAATTAGGGGCTTAAATTTATATGTCTAGAATCCTTAATGAGTCTATTTTTAAGAGAAACAAATGAGAACATTATTTGAATTCTTTATGAAGAGATAATTAATTTTTAGTGAGGAAGGGTCAGAACTGTCGACAGCAGAACATGGGTGACTTTAAAGAATAAACTGTACTTATTGGATAAACCAAAAATTCTGAAAATTTTATGGTAAAAATATATATGAGTCTAGTATCAGGTAAAATTAACGGATCTTAATTTGGAGTTCCGTAGCTCAAGTTATAAATAATTTAGTGACTATGACTCAAGTAGACAGCTTTGAATGAACTATAAATAATAGTTGAATTATAAAGAATGTTGCATATGAACATGAAATGTATTAAATTGATAATTAAATTTATTTATTTAGATCCGGAAGATTCAAATACGAAGCTAGATCGAGGAAAGGAAAAGTTCGGGATTAGTAGATTTTATTGTTTACAAACAAGTATCAAGGTAAGTTCGTAACTTGAATTATATTCTTAAATGCTTGAGATTGTATGTTATTGATGTGAATATGATTTGAGTGTTCATTGTATGAAAATTAATGAAACATTGATATATTTGATAAAATGGGAAGAAATCCCGGTTGAATGAAAGGAAAATTTGATGGATCTCTGAAAAGGAATTGACGGTAAAAAGGATCTAGCCCGGACGGGTGATCCGAATTAAGGTCTGAATTTAGCCTGGACTGATAATTCAGATCCAAGCTCATTAGAGTAATTGTCGTTGCAGGGGATTTAGCCTGAACTGGTAATCCCGACAATGCTCTATGAGTTTATATTGCAGGGGATTTAGCCTGGACTGGTAATCCCGCTGCAAGGTTGAGGTTCGCGGGAGTGTGCTCTCTGAAACGGAAAAGTGCGCACATGAATATGAATTGACGGACCCGAAATTGTACACTAAAAGTGTACCTCTGAAAATCTATCAAAAATTCCAAGAAATTCAACGGGATAAATATGGAAAAATAACAAGGAAATGGAAATCATGGTATTGAAGAGCTCATCAATCATAGTATATATTATTGGTACATG
Source organism: Gossypium arboreum (assembly GCF_025698485.1). Lineage (NCBI taxonomy): Eukaryota > Viridiplantae > Streptophyta > Magnoliopsida > Malvales > Malvaceae > Gossypium > Gossypium arboreum. Next base: position 140,280,178 of record NC_069075.1, read on the forward strand.
GAAATTATTGTACTAACTTGAATGTTGAGTTTGTGCATATTAGGGTAATAATGCATTGAATGGATATATGGATGTTTATTGTATTGTATTGAAAATATTAGGTAAGTATAATTCTTGCTACATGAGCTTACTAAGCACAAAGTGCTTACCCGCTTCCTTTTTCCCTGCTTTTGTAGTGTTAAGAGCTCGGAGGTCGGATTTGGCCTGAGACACATCACATCGTCAACCTCGGATTTCGGTACATAAAGAAACTTTATTTTGGAAATCAATGGCATGTATAAGCTAACAAAGTAAATGTTAACGTGAAATGAATGTAAAGTTAGCCATTAGTATGGTTAACAAACCTGGTTATAGATATGTGATGACGTTATCTTATATAAATGCATGAATCTATCATGAAAATATGTTGAATTGATTTGGTTGATGTGGATTGGTCTCGATTTAATATTACAGGGAAGGTTAGATATTTATAAAAGGGCTATATTGAATAAAAAAAAAAATTAATTTGTAAACTCCGGTAATGCCTCGTACCCTATTCCGGCAATGAATATGGGTAAGGGTATTACAACATGCTTATAATAAAGCCTTAATATTGTTAAAAGAATTTATAGTAAAATAATAATAATAAATAGACTTTGAGGCGTGAGACAGTTTCCTTAAGGCTTTATTATACTTCCAAGAATATAATAAAATCTTAAAACATCCAAAGCATAATAGTAAAAATGACTATCATAACAGTTCTTTAAATAAACAAAGTAAAATTATTTCTGATAGTCACTTAACTATTGTCAAAAATTGACCGATTGGGTCTTAACCGATTGGCATTATTGCTAATGCAGACGTGGGTTTGAGTACGTTGAACCCCTTTATCCTTCTATTTAAGGTTTAAAACTTACTCTAAATAATATAAAACCCGTAAAGTGAGCTTAATCATGCAATCATCAGGTTTTAAAAAAAATATTTTTTATTGGTGTCGTGTGACATATTAACAACACCAGATTAAAGTGTGATAAATTAAAATGTTTAGGTACTTGATATGAAAAAAATAAGCAAAAAGGGGTTTATGAAATAATTTCCTAAAAAGCATATTTGGTACTGCCTAACAATGTGGCCGCAACTTATTTTTTATTTTTTAACAACAATCAATCTAAAAGAGAAAAGTTTTATATCGGTGCCACCAATATGTCGGGCGACATCAATGATAATTGGGGAAAAATAGGGTGATGTCATCAACTAGTCAAGTGACATGGATATTCATTGTAAAAAACATCTTATTTTTATAACTAATTTAATTCTTATACTATTTTTGTATTTAATTAGTATTATTTTTATAAAAAAATACCCCAGTTTATTATTTCATAAAATTTATTGCGAACTGTTTTTTCTGTTTTGTTTTTTTAAGATAAAGGGAAAAAGCATATCGGAGTCAAACTACAAACAGACCAATCTGCACATTTGGACAATAATTCTGTAAGGGATCTTTACCTCCAGTAAATTACCCAAAGAATATTAATAATTAAAAATAAAAATATAATTATTAAAAAACATAAAGATTCCTTTTATCAATTATTTTATTGTTTATTATTATATTTTTAAATTTTTAGTGATTGCATAAATATAAAACCATAATTTTTTAAAAATTTAAAAATAAAATATACACATATTTAATCCGATTCAAATATTATTATTAAATAAAAAAAGCATGGGCACAAAGCTTTCGTTACTGTTATTTTTGTTTTTGCAGATACAGTGTAAATGGAGGTCAGAAATTCAGAAGAAAATAAGTACCAAAAATAAATTAAAAAACAGTCCATGATTTGTTGTCACCATAAAAAAAAACAGAGTACCTCTCTGTTATTTTAAATTAAAAATTTGTTAATCATAAAATGAAATGAAAATTTAAACATAGTATATTTAATTTTGGATTGTTTATTTAATATTTCTACGAAATTTTAAAATATTTTAATTGATTTTGTAGAAATATTTTATTTTTATATTTTTAAGAGATGAATATATTTAATTTATAAAAGGTTTTTTGGTAATAAAAGTCCCAAATTAAATTTTAAATTGATTTTAAACTTTAAAATATTTTAATTAAAATTTAAAATATCAATATTATATTAATTTAGTTCTTTTATCAATCTAATTTTTTCCTTAGATATTAAATGACAATTTGCGTAAAAATTGGAGGTGACTTTAACTTCTTCTTCTTTTTTTTTTAAAGATTTTACGACTACAATCACTAATACATGTATTCAAATCTATAACCAAAACCAATTCAATATAAAATAAAACCGAATTGAAAATCAAAATATATCCGACTAAGGACCACACATGATGGAACTTAGACTTAGAATACATATGGTGAGACTTAGAACTAGAATAAAATTAAGAGAGAAACCAAACGTGGTATTTTTGCATGCTAAGGTTTGAAAGTGGACACTTAAGATCTTAAGACCTCATAGGCCGGTTAATTTTAACTTTTGAGGTTTTAACATTTTTGTGGTTTTTATACTTGTTTCAATCGTTGTTTTTCAGTAAAAGTATCATGGACTCTTCTATACTAAGAGTTAGATTGTATTTTACCCATCCAACTAAAAAAATAGATAAATTAGTCATTGTACGTTAGATCTAAGAGCAAATTGATCATTCTGTTAAAACTTTCATTCATTTCTACTATTAAAAACAGATCTTTGCACGTCAACATGAGGTATACGTGGCACACTACATGTCACTATCTAGTTATTTTGTCAGCCATGCTAATTTTAAATAATATGAATGGATGAATTTTTAATAGGAAAATATTAATTTGTATAGGGACTAATTTATTTAATTTTTAAGTAAATAGGATAAAATATAATCTGACTCTTACTAATGAGCCTCCATAATACTTTTACCTCATATTTCTTTTCAATTCTACATATTCTAATTTTTCACATGTCTAGTTTTAATATGATCCCTACGTTAAATCTGAGTTGACGTTTATAATTGAATCCGAAGTAACAATTAAGTTGATGGAAGAAAATGATTAATAAGATCTTAATATATATTTTTATTTTTCAAGGTATTTATTAGAGCGAGTCCAGTAACTAATTTTCTGCATTCTATAGACTCATGAAGGGGGTAGATGCTAACTTTCTAGTTTTAAAACTGTTTCAAACTCTTAACTACTTGTTAAGATAAGAAAATATTGATATTTTTAATAGTGGAGTTAAAACACTTAATTTGAAGAATTTGGTACCACCATTATTTACTTTTTGGTTGGACCAAATTATTGAGAATTCATTGTCAGTATTATAAATTCCTCTCCTTTTTCAAAATCAATTCCCTTTTTATTGGCCTTTTCCTTTTAGTAAAAGGCTTTTTCTATTATATCATAAAACGTCATTCCTTAGCTAAGATTTGAAAATTTGGCCTTTAATTTAACTTTTTATAAAATTTTAATTATGATTAAATAATAATCATTAAATTCATTAAAATTTTTATTCTCAAATTTTGATTGAAAAACATAGTATTATTATATATATATATATAATGCTATAATAGCTTACTATTTTTATATATTATTTACAAAAAATCGATTAATGAATTTAGCGACTATCGTTTTGTATTAAGATTAAAAGTTTAAAATTTAAAAAGTATAAGGCTTAAGAATAGGGGCAAACCAGAAAATTTTCGATGTTGAAATTTACATATTTTTATGAGTTAAAATGTAATTTTATCATTTAATTAGTTTATATCTTTATATATTTTTAAAAATTAAATTAAAATTTTATAATTTTTAAGATAAAGTATAATTTTACTATATATTAACTAATAATTTTATAAATTTTAAATGATCAAAATTGTAATTTACTATTTAAAAGCCCGAGCCTTGCTAGCCTCCGCATCAGCCTTATAAGGACTAAATCTAAAAATTTACATATAATATCGAATTTAACTAAACTGATTTAATTACTATTGTTTAAATCAGAATTAAAGTTTTAAAATTAATTAATCTAAAAATATATGGAATAATAGTAAAATTTAACCAAAATTTAACACAGAATTGATTTCATGCAATGTGAGTGTCTAAACGACAAACCCCATAAGAAAACAAAACTGTACGATTACTATAATATTATTATTCAAGAACTGAATTTTGTTTTTTCAGTTGTGCAATATTTTCTTCATTATTATCGATTCATTGATGTAAAAATTGAAAGAAATGGTAAAAAAAACCAAAAGCTGACAAAAAGTCTTACGTCATTTTGAAGTGAAAAAACAGAGCAGCTGCCGTTGCCTTTGCTTGCCAGTGAGCCCTTCTGCCGGTCTGGTCTGGTCTGGTCTGTCACTGTGCCTGCCCTGTGCTATGTGGGGACACTGTGTGACTCACTGGTTTCTCTCATTGTTTATCACTATCAGTTCATCAAAAAAAGCTCCCTTTTTTATTCATGAATTTTATAGAAAAAAGAAAAGGGGTTATTTGGGGTGTCTTTGAAAGAAAATTTAAAAAAAAAAAGGTACGAAAAAAGAAACGATTTTGAGGGACAAAAGGGTGAGTTTTTAAAGAAAGAAGAATATGATAAAAAGTTGAAACTTTGCAAATGGCTTTTCAGCTTTCACTCCCCAAAAAAAATGGTTGCTTTTTATTTACACCATTAGAATTCCCATTTTGGAAATGAATAGCCATTTTCTTTTCCTTCATCATCATCTATCCATGTTTTTTTGGCTTTAAAAAAAACCAGACAACCTTAAACCCAGAAAGCAAAAAAAAACCTTAAACCCATTACTGTAATGGCTGTTGATAGCTGTAATGCCCAACTTACCCTTGGTCTTCTTCACACCTTTTGTAAATCGAAGGTCGTTTTCGTGTTTTCACAGATGAGACTTGAGTACTGTATAGCTCTGTTTCTCCCTGTGTAAAAAAAAATTCACTCCTTTCTCTTATTGCTTGCAAAAAGGCAGACAGGATGAAGCCAGGCAAATATAAACATATATTTTCTATATATAGTTTCCTTCTTTTCTTTTTTTTCTTTTTAATGAGATTCTAAAGGTGAAGGAGGAGGAGCAATGGAGCATATGGTTCATCAATCATCAATCATCAATCATGGTCATTCATCATCATACATTGAAATGCAGTGGGAATGGATTGAAGAAGTATTTTTATTGATGTTATTATAATGCTATGCTTTATTTTAATGTGTATTAATGGCTATGGTGATGGTGATGATGATGTATTTTCCCAACTTCCCATGGATTAACACTTTGCTTTCTATAAATATAAAGAGATAGTTGCTTTATCTTCATGCATTTTATGTATGTACTCCAATGCACTTTTAAAGCTTTGAAATGTTGAAACCAATTCTCAGTATGGAATGATTCTGTTTTGCCTTTAATGGAACTTGGAACTTTGTTTGTATATTTAGCTTCATTGTTGCATTTTGGTCCATGGAAAATAATCGTTTCATTTGTGTGTGGTCCATGTAAAGTAATAAGCATAGTTTTTTTTTTTTGTTTTTTTTTCCTTTATATTTATGCCAATTTTGATGTTTAAGGATACTAATTTGGTTGACTTTATGCATTATTAGGATTTGAAACTTTGACTACCTTACTGTTCTACATTGCAACAATGATTTGAGTACCTTAATGAATGTTAGTGTCTTAAGGTTTATGTCTGCTATCTGGTTTGCTTATCCTTTGTTATATTGTATCATAATTCATGCATTATGTTGTTTACGTCGATTCGATATATGCCTTACATGTTCATTGCAATACAGAATCTGTTCCTCGTTTACCGTTCGGCTTTGTTTGAGACATATTTGTACCATGGTGTTGCAACGAAGATTCTATTTTCGTGTTTAAACCGTTTGCAACAATGCTTTCATTAGAGCAAGTTTTCATGTCTGCTGATAGAGAACAATTTGTAATGCTTTCACTTGATGACTTGTTTACACTGTTGCTCGTACAAATCGTATATCGGTTTTATCTTATCATCTAGATTGCTTTATATAGTTTTCAGCTTCTTCTATTGCAGCTTTCAGTTGCATGACCTTATTCTAGGCCTATAGAGTTCTCACTTTTGTGGCATATTACGCATGTTTATTTCAATAGGCTGTTAATTTTCGAACCCGAATGAAGTTGGAAGCTATGAAGCTTTCTACATGTTCACCATGAAACTGCACTATGGTCAGTTAGAACCCAATTCTGCTTCTTTGCTTGCTTTATATGCAGCTTGAAATCGCAATCGAGTTTTTGTCGTGAAGCTGCACCATGGTCATTCTTGTAGAATCAAACCTCTGTTCAATAGGCCTAGATGATTATCCTTTGTTGCAATGTTAGTGTCTTAAGGTTTATGTATGCTATCTGGTTTGCTTATCCCATGCAAAAACATGGTCTTATTACATTTAGCAGCATTGGATTCACATTCTGTTGCTTGTTCATGGACTATACTACCTGTTTTTCAACCCGATTCTTATCATTTTTGTTCTTGCACCGATAATCAAATCAGTCTTTTAACATGCTCAGAACCCTTTCAATGCCACACTATGGGGTTGAAGCTAATGCATAGATATCTTAGCTTTTTGGCCAACTGGATGACATTTTCATTTATAGAAGATGCATGTACGCTAGAGAAGGCGGCATGGTGTGTATCGTTTGTTCGTATACGGACCAACCAAGTAGATATTGTAGGAAACCGGAATGTGATAGTGACATTTACAAGAAGTCGATTTGTTGGAGCGGTAAGGGTCCGGCCTCGTTTAATCTGTAACTGCAGTTTAGAACCCATGGTGCTTTGGTCTTTGCTTGAACCTTTCTCTGTATGGGAGGAGTTTATATTCATATTTGTGGGACTGTCCTGTTTTGCTTTGTTTTTACACCATAAATCCACGGTGACCGGATCAAATTAATTACTCATTATTAAATAAATCAATTTAATCCCTATACAAATAAAAAGAATCGTTCAAATTATAACAGAGTTTGCATTTTCTATGTAAAAATGTCTTGAAACAATTGCATTTCAATTTTAAACAAAAGATTTCATTTATAGAACTGTAAAAACTTTAAAAATATTAACTTGATCAAGTAGTAAATGTTAACTTTATTCCAATTTGACTCATTTTAATAACATAAGGACTAAATTGAACCATTTAATAATAAAGTAACTAAAAGGACCTCTTAAATACATTCATCATAAATATTCACACAAGTATAAGATGTTAACTGAAAATATATCTATTATGCATCAATCATTTGTTGAATTCATTCCCATCACATACATACATCATTTCTCTATGGAGTTAAATTCCCTACTGGATTTCACATTGTTGCTAGTTTTACTGAGAATACATTCTACTGTATAAAAAGCTTGGCCTTCCTAACTCACCATTTTAGAAGTACACGCTTGCCGGACTGACATCGGTCCTCATTGTTAAGGGAGCTTTTCGGAAGATTCATCTTAAACCTGATAATATACAGCGGCTACCATCTTGATGCTCGGAATGTGTACCAGACAAGTATACAACTTAAAAACGATGGTCGGGAACTAGAAACAGAAATCACCGACTCCCATAATAATTATTGAAATAGATCTGGAAATGACCACATTATGAACCGAGCAAAAATATCCGATTCCAAGAACTCTATATGAGCAGCTCTTCCAATTAATGCGTTCAAGTTCCTGCCATGAGAGGATGTGTTGAAGTTGATATCACAACGCACAAACACCCGATTCTCAGCTGTAGGAGCGCGTATCTGGTCCAAGCAGTTATTCAACATCTCTAGAAATGCTTTTCCCTTTTTGGAGTTGTCCATTGATGCTGCCCGGCATGACTTGATTCTGGCGGAATGATACGGAACATAACCATCCTGAGAGAGATGCTATCTGTCAATGGCCTTATGGTATAAGGGAAAACATGAACAGCTAATAAACTTTTTAATGGGTAAACTGCTCAGATAGTCGCCCAACTATATAAGAAATTTTCATTTTAAGCACCTAAAATAAAAGACTTGCAATTTAAACACCCCGATTACATAGTTCAATAGTTTTGGTCTCTCTTGTTAAAATCACAAACAGCAAGCTGATGTGACAATTAAAAATATAATAACAAATTTAGCCCTCAATTTTTATATATTATATCGATTTACTCATAAATTTTAAAATTAACCTTCAAAATTTACAAATGTTCTCAATTTGATCCTAATTTTAAAAATTCAAAGAAATGTATAAAAGTACATAAATATTTTCAAAAGAATATAATAATCAATTTAAAATTTATATGAATATGAAGATTAATACATAAATATTTTCAAAAGAATATAATTATAAATTTGAAAATATTTATGTATTTTTATATATTGAATTTTAGAATTAAGATTAAATTGAAAATATTTTGTAAATTTGAGGGTTAATTTTTAAAATTATAACTCAATCAATATAATATATAAAAGTTGAGAGCCAAATTTATTATGATACCAATTTTTAAATTGTCATGTCAGCTATTTACAGTGACAAAAACGATCAAACTATATAACGTGAATGCTTAAATTGTACATTTTTTTTTATTTTGGGTGCCTAAAATGATATTTTTCTATAATTGGGTGACTATCTTTGTAGTTTACCTTTTTAATTATACCTTTAACGTCTTAATCCCATAAAACTTCTAAATTAAACTGTTCATTTTCATTAACCTTACTGCTTACAAACAGCCTGATGATCCTAACAAGTTCGAGAAGAAAAAATAATAATAATCAGCAAGGGCTATGGTGGAATACCTGGGGCGAAGAAAGGAGGATTATATGCTTGAAATTTTCCAGAGTTCTTTGCTGAAAGAAGGAAAGGAAAAGAATTATATGTTTCTGCCATGTCTTAAGCAAAACAGAGGGCACCAGATAGGAAGAATGGCCGTAAAAGTACCACACAAGTCTGTATTAGGAGGCAAATTGCATTTTGCCTCCTTTACTAAAAAAAAGAAATAAGCAAATTAATCTTTGTACATTGGATCAAAAAGCAAAATTGATCTTGCTAAAATTTAATTTATTTCTATTGTTAAAAATTGAGCCCTGTACGTCAAAATGAGACTGTCCAGATGAAATTTTTAACAAAAATAAATTGCTTTTTGATCTACCGTATAGGGATTAATTTGCCCATTTTTGAGTAAAATGGGCAAAATGTAATCTGACTTCTAGTACAGGAGCCTCCACGATACTTTTACCAAAGAATGGCAAACTCAAGACCATTTTGCAACTTTGTTCTCAATACCTCGCAAAGTTTGTAGAAGAATGTGTTACGAATATCAGGGTCGTCAGCAAAAGTGAGCTGATGAATGCATTGTGTCCCCTTGAGCTTCTTCAAAAGCCACAGTCCAGAATTGAATAAAGAATTTGAACTGTATAGATATCCCAAATGTGGACCAGATAGAGACACAAATGTATGGAGGAATCTAAGGTAAGGTTCCATAGCACTCTCTGCAAAATGAAATGAACATATCTAACAGACATTTCAAAGTGATGAAAATGGAAACACGGCTTTAAACAAAGATAACCGACCTGCTAATGCTGTTCTTATTATAACGTTTCCGATAGAATGCCCGACAAAACTAAGTTTGATATCTCTCAAGTGTCCAGATCTAGAAGCTTTATCCATTTTCTTTTTAACAAAAGAAATGACTTCATGCGCCAACCTTAGTCCCATTTCTCTAAAGTCTCCAGATGTTTTCTCTTCGTTTACTTCGGACATAAGAAACTCTATCTTGGGATCTATCAAAAGCCATTGGTTCCGAACAAGCCGCAGATCCAAATGATGCCCCTATCATGTTCAAGATGGGATCAGACACATTAACTCACTTGACAAACTGTCTGTAGCACAACACCGAAACCTAACAAGGCAACAAAAATATAACCCAAGAAACAAGTGTGGGAGAGAAGAAACTTGCCTGAAAACCATGTACAAAGATGACAATCTTTAAATCACGGCCAATTTGAGCAGCACTTGCACTTGATAGCTTTTTCACAGCTTCAGAACTAGGAACAGTGCTTGCGGTAATTGAATCTATTATGTCCAAGTTCCTCGTGTACAAGTTATCACTAGAAGTACGTTGAGTTGCATTCATTACATGCTCTATAATTACAATAGGAATTCCTGAAGGATCTCCAAATATTTGCATGTCTTGGATTGATCGGTTGTTCATCTGTGTGCAAACAATCATTACCGGTAAACTAAGGCATATGTAAATAAAAACAATAAGCATTAAATATAAGGACTTACCCTCATTTGTGCAATACTTCGCCGATGAAGCTCAGCCCGCATAGCTGCCATCTGCGCAGGCTGCATTCCACAAGATGAATTTGGAATTGAAAAAAATTATTGTTGTTCATAGCCGATTATGTCAGCCAAGAAATAAAAAACATAAATGAGTAATTACATCATCTATTAATTTCCACAAACTTGAACCCCTCTTATGCACGATTTGGTGGGAAGACTCATCAAAACTGCCATTTATGTAACGATGAGGCATGTCAACTTTGGAGTACACCATCCATATTGACCATTCAGCTCTTCGATCTTTAGCCCATTCATCACGAAGGACATCCAATATCCGTGTTTTACTATCCCTGGAAAGAGACTTAAGTTTCAATAAGAGGGATACTGAGCATAACAAGCCTACATTTAGGGGAGAAAATGTTTAACAGCAAGAACAGGAAGTGAAGATGTATGTGCTAACCTGTGGAAATTCAGGAAAGTGTTCCATAAATAAAACACTTGATCACCCGATAGATTAAATATTTTAAGGACATCATCCTTCGATAAATTATGGAGCAATCTATCACTTTGAAACTCTAATCTGCCATTTACTCTCTGTTAAGAGACAAAGGTGTTATCATTTTAATATATTAAAACACAAAAATAAGAATAAGAGTACACTGTTCGATAACATAAAGCAAGGACCTCAAGACCATTTTGTGGCTTGCCTTGTGCTGAATCTTCAGCATCAGCAGCAACCGGTTCTTCCAGAAAGGAATCAAACAACTTCATATCGTTCATTTTGGAGGTAAATTCAGTCAAATCAATAGCATGGTTAATGGCATCACTAAGTTTTTGCAGCTCCGCAAGCAGTGTGTCACGAGCATTTAATAATGCCTTAACAAGCATGACCTGTTTCAGATCAGTAGAAGCCACTTGATCCAGTGCCTGGTCAACCACATAGTTGAACTATTAGTGCATTAATATTGATTATCAAGGATAACAAGAAGCTGAATTAAAGGAATACAATGAATTTCCCTTATTACCCACATAACCCACAAGAAAAAGTTCCATTAAACCCATACCACTTAAATTAAGAATTGGAAATGGATATATTAAACTCTTACAGGTTAAATAATCAAGCCTCATGAAATTCATACATTCTACCAACCATAACCTACAATTTCCACCAGTCCAATGAATAGACTAGATCCACAATAAGGTAATAAACTTTGCTCTCATGCACACACATTGCACACTAGATTCTGAGATTATATTACAGCCATAAAACATTTATCCATGCCACATTCCAGTAGTGACACCAAAAATCTATTGAATGTAATGCCACAATCAAGCAGAAGCACAAATGGGAAAACTATGGTTAAGGGTAGTTATTGCATTTCAATTTTAAAAGTTTAGAATAAACCTGAGTAGATCCGTCAATGCTTTCACCAGAAACATCATTAGTTGTAGAATAAGCAATGCTGAAATGATTCAACAGGTCAAGTTACTTCAACATATCATCAAAGCACAATTTTACTTTAATAAATAAAACCACCCCTCTCCCTTTATCTCATTTCCCCCAAACAACCGCCACCCTGAAAAAGGGTTCGGAAAAAGTGATGAGAGGAATATGGTTGGTGAGAAGGTTAGTCATCATTGTTTCTAGATCTGGGACAAACCTGGGTACCTTCGTGTGGACCTTGCGAGAGCCAGCTTTTAGCAGAGTCGTGTGAACACTTACATCCACCAGAACAGCATGAAATGCATCAAAGTAAACAGGGCAATAAGAATGAAGTCCTAAAAGAGCTTTAGGAGGGATTCGGAATTCATGGATGGCAGCCGGGCAATAATCAGGAGAAGCCTGAAAATCAGAACTGATTGAATGCATCCCAATCAATTATGGGCAGTTTTAACTTAGAAAAAAAAAATTGATGAGAGAAATGAAACACATTAGCACAAGGAATATAAGTATAAACTTTAAATTTTAATCATCCATACGTAAATAGGAGTTCTCAACTTACCCGTTCACCAATACAGGAGCATATAGAAGCTCAAACTTCAAGATGACAGCTGATAAGGGAGGACCCTGTCGGATAATGCTACATCAGTGCCAAAATGAGAAACAAATATTGACTGTCATGGCTAGACAATAGCCAAACAGAATCAAAGTAGAAAAGCTTCTATACATTTCATTTCTGAGTAGCAAAATTAGATTGAAAGAAAACCCTGCCGACTTTCAGGAAGATCCAATATCGTTTCTATTTTCATACAGTTGGAGTAGAGATTTTAGCATCTGTTAGCTTAGAGGTATCAGAAGGCAGAGAAAGGTTTCTGGTTGGTAACGTATTTGGTGTGCTTCCCTGTTCAAGGGAATGCAGAGATACACAAGAAAGAGATTGGCTACCTCATTTTCAGGAATAGGTAGATCAAAGGCAACCATGATAGATAGATAAACATCCTGCCTCGCATATTTGATTCGAAAAGGCTGTGTCGCAAAACTGTTGTCCGTATCATCAATCCTCCATACTCCAAATACTTCATCAGAAACAAGACTTGGGGCTGCAAAATTTTCTAATCTTATTAACAAAGAATTGCTCTCTAAAACACTACTGCATTAAACTTTCAGAGTGAAGTATAAAACTCATTAAATAAGTAGGAGAAAACAACAAATAGTTCAAAACATAATTCACCATTCAACAAAATGAAAAACAATTGTCAGTTTTAATTAAGAATATAAAGGACATTATATCTATTTGCTTCAACTACATCAAAATCAATAGATCAGCTAATATAGCATAATCTTCTATCAGCAAGGACACTTCCCAATTTTACAAACTGCAAGATTCCTATTTAGGCCTCTAGAGGGACTAGTTTAAATATAAAATGCCAGAATGCAGCTACATTTCAAAAGGTTTATAAGTTAAAAATAACTTGATTTCTAATCTTGTGACAAAGTGGAAGCATTAGAAGAAAAAACAAAAATTTCACCAAATTACCTTCATATTGGACGACTCTCGCAGGTGTTCCTACAGGAGCATACTCATCATTGTCCCATCTAACAGTAAGCTTCAGTTGATACCATCTAAGCACACAAGAACCAGAAGACAGTTCATATGTATAAAACTCGAAAATAAACAGAAAAATGCAAAAAAAATGCCCCATACCCTTGCTGGAAAAGATCGAGGTTATGAAACCTATGGATGTAAATTGCAATCTCCTGGACACTATCCAACATTACCACCGGCTGTACTTCAGCCGGGTGAGGCTTTGCATCTGGTAACTTCTTTGCTTGTGCACTTCTACTATTCAAACCGATTAACCACCCAAGACGTCGTAACATATGTAATCAAGTATCCACAAATCTCGCATTCCCTCTTCGTTTCTCACTCGTGCATCATCCTCAAAACCAAATCGATATGTGTCTCATAGAAATCATCGAAAGAACAAAGCAGCCACACATAAACACTTTATTGATCCATGTCTTCAATTCTATTGGTAACAAACAAATGCAAACAGCTGCAAACAAGGAACTATAGTCTAAATAACATAGTTTTTAAAAGGGAAACAACCATTCCAAAAATAGTAAAGGCATAGTCTCTCATCATAACTTCAAAGTAGAATTGCAATATGATAATGCTAAAACTGCTACTAAAACACAATTATTTGCTTTAAAGGCTGCTATTTACTAACAACATTAGCATTCAAAGGTCAAACCCTATGAAAAAGAACAAAGAAACAACATATTTGAAATTGTAGACAAAATCAAACTACTTTGTCCAGTATACAACTGTGCAATTGATGATCAAAAGACAATCATGAGCAAAAAGAAAAGCAAGTACAAGGAACAAAACAGAAGAAGAACAAAACCCGGGGGGTCAGATCTGCAAGGTTTTGCTACATTTTTTGTGAGACAAAACCCATAGCTAGGGTTTGCAGCAATTTTTGGGGTGTTGAAAATTATTAAAAATAATAAATGGCAAATGAAAATAATGGAGATCTCTCGTGGAATACTATGCAGTGATGTTTTTACTTTTTAGTGACTTTTTATGGTCTAGTTGTGGAATTTTACGATGATGTCCTTCCTCTATCTGCGCGCCTGTCTTCTCCTGTCCCTTTTTTTTTTTTTTTGCGCCAAAATCAGTCGAACTAGACCGGTCGATTATAATGGAAAACCGGAGCAACGACCCCTCTCGAGTCTCGCCGACCGATCCTGTTCGGTATTGGTTCGGGTCTTCTATCCGCCCATTTACCCGCCTTTGAGATTAGGAAGTTGGGCTTAAGGCCCATTATTAATGGGTTAACTAATTTATAAGTTGGATTGATTGATTAGATATAATTTTTAAATATTAATATTTATATATTTTACAGTTAAATTTAAATATTTTCATTATAAAATTAAGTTTAAGTTTTTTTAAGTTTTTATAATTTGAAAAAATTTAGATTTATTTATTGTGTGTATAATACGATATATGATTTAATTAAAAATAAGGATGATAAATTGATAAATTTGATAGAAAATACTAAATTATTTTTAAATTACAAACAAACATTTTTTCTTTTAAAATTTTTAATCATTTTATTCTTTCCATAAGTTAATATATTTTATTTTTATGCAATTAATTTTTAAAAAAAGTTACTATGTAGTGGATTTTTTCTTTTTACCATATTAATTTATTTTTTATTTCATATTATATATTTTAAAAGTAAAAATTATATTGTATTAAATATTCAATAACAAGAATTGTGTAAAAAAATTGAATATAGAATTGTGTAAATTTTAAAATTTCTATGTTATTTGATTTTTTAATTTTAATTACTTATTTTTTTAAAAAAATACAGTTGGAGAGTTAGTTGAATATGGATGGGTGTATAATAATAATTTCATGTCTTTAAATTTTGATGACGTGGCAACTTTTTATTGATGCCTAAAACCTTAATTTTAAAGATTATCCTAATTTAAGATATTCTCATAATATATTATTTAAGAACTGAATTTTCTTTTTCAATTATACAATATTTTCTTATGTCTTAGTTAAGCAAATATGTCAATTTTAAAAGGAAATTAGGGTTTTAGGCTGTTCTTTCTCGAAATTTAGGAAATAGTATTTTATATATAAAACATTAAAAAATAAAAATTTATAAAATTCATAGAAAATCATAAAATGCATTTTTAATGATTTTATATATAAAATATTTGTTTTTTCCACATGGAACCATCCTAGTGTACCATGGGGTAAAAACAGCTTGGAAAAAAGGGGCACCCTTGGCTTGCATTCAAAGATTCTAAAAATGTAAAAAAAAAAAAAAAAAAAAAATTAATAAAGAAGAGTGAGTTGAAACATAAGTGTCAACGGAATAAGTTAGCAAGTTTACATATATTAGAACATATTTTGTAAAAATGTTGGCCGTATTTGGGTTAGAAAAACTGATAGAAATAGTTGTAAAAATATTTACATGAAAAACTCGATTAAATGTTTGTTCATTACGGGTAAGGGTTCCAATTGTCGGGTAAAATTTTTTACCCAATTTAGATGCACTAGAAGGCAATATGGATGACGATATTGAAGAGCTTATAAAATTGATGGACGTAATCATCAATTACCCATTTGGATTTGATGTGCTAAATTTCAATCGTTTCAAATTGTTTTTTAAATTGAAAGTTTTTATTCATTATATCAATTCTAAATTTTTATAAATTATTTGATTTTTTGCATCTTTATTTTAATTTCATAATTTTTTGAGTTTATTTACATGTCTATATCCACATTGACATGAAATACATAAATCCTTCGTTCTTACTCGATTCTCCTTTTAATTGGGAAGGGGAAGACATTGATAAGTGTCGTTTGCTTATAAATTTAAATTATCTCATAAATTGATGCATGTTTGATCTTGATTATTTTGATTGTGAATTATCTAGAGTTACTAATTTGGGTGGGTGAGTAAATGTTTTGTCACAATTGACTGCTTTATAATGTATATAAGTATAATTGAAATAGTTACGATCACTTGGTTACTTTTGTTGTAAGGATACTGCTCGAATGTTTTCTGCTATTACAATGATTATGCAATTGAATGCTATGTAAGAAAAGTAATATTTCAATATTTCTGATAATATTCTATTTACTTTTCTTACTAAATTTTACTTAAATTTTTATTTTGTGGATTGACAAGATTGGGATCGTGAAAGAGTTGAATGTAGTAATACCAAATTTATGTATTGATCTATTTGAACGTTGTATTTTATTGAAACGTTTTCACTTTTTATAGAATATTAATATCATGCAAGCATGTTGCATTATCGATATAACCTTCAAATAGATTAATATATAAATTTTGGTATAATTGCACTCAACTTTCTTACGTTCGAATCTTACTAATTTACAAAATAAATAATTCAAGTAGAATTTCATAAAACAAATAAATAAAATATTATCAGATATATCGAAATCTAACTTTTCTTCCATCGCATTCAATTACATAATCATTATAATGGCTCGAAAACGTTTCAGTAGTATCTTATAACGAAAGGAGTCAAGTAATTATAACTATTTCGATTATAGTCGTGTACTTTATAAAACACCTAACTATGACCCAAAATATCTACTGGTCACCTATATTAGTAATTCTAGATAAATTACAATTAAAAAAATTAAAGATCGAACAGGCCTCTCTTTATTAAATAATCCAAATTTATAAGGAAGCCACATTTAACAACGTTTTCACAAATAAAAGAAAAATCGAGTAAGAACATGGGGCTTATGTATTTCCTATCAATGTGAAAATAGACATGTAAGAAAACCAAAAAAAAAAAAAAACTATGAAATTAAAATAAAGATATGAAAGATCATTCAATTTACAAAAATTCAGAATCGAGATAATGAAGACAAACTCTTAGTTCAGCAGGTAATTTGAAACGATTATAATCTTGCACGTCAAATCCAAATGCGTAATTGATGATGACGTCTACCAATTTTTTAAACTCTTTAATATCATCATTCAATTTACTTTCCAGTGCATTTAAATTAAGTATAAATTTTACCCAACAATTGAAACCCTTTATCGTAATGAACAAATATTTAATCAGGTTTTCCGTGTAAATATTTTTATGGCTACTTTTACCATCTTTTCTAGCCCAAATACTAGTAAATTATGAAATATTTTTACAAAATCTTTTCTAATATATGTAAACCAACTAAACTTACACCTCCGTTGACACCTATGTTTCTATTACATTTTTAGAATCTTCAAACGCAAGTAATTATTTATTTTCATGGCATACAAGTTGATGACACCTGATTAATTCATCGTCTTCTTAACTAAGAATTTATATATCCAAATCGATAATAAAATAAATAAGAAAATAGATTTGAGTTTTGTAAATAAAATTATAAAGCCTTAGCCTTAGACTCGGTGAAGTCCAGTTTTCGAATCGATCCTCGAAAATAAGTTTTCTCCTCCAAACAATAAGCTAGTTATAGCGGCTAAAAACGTCCTAACAGTCAATTCTTTCTCTCGTAGTTGATTCTGGTATGCCATGCAAACCAACCCTTACCGATTATTTAGCCGTGACACACGTGTTTGTAATTCAAAACCTCGATAGCCTTGCGTTTTAAAGAACCCAACTCGGATTAACGACCTCAACCACGTGGGACATTTAAATCCGATCACTATCTCTCTTAATGAAAATCTCACTAGTATGACTCAGCCAGGATACGACAATTTGTTTGCAGGAATCCGAATACAGCATGTCTAACTTATCTTCCTAACTGTACGCAAAAATAACTCTAACCTAATGTGCACTTTTTGAATTGAAATCAAATTGACTGGGACGAATTTATACTATTTCAATTTTTCGGAGAGATGATGAATACCATTATAAAATATTTTTAATACGGATTTATTTCTCATTATTCTTAACCTAAAAAAATACCGATCTAAAACTAAGTAGAGACTTAGTAAAGCATAAAATTAATCATGCTTAGTTGATGTATAAAAATGGTTTAAATGGAAATGGTGGAAGATGAAAATGGGAAGTAACTTGGAAACAATTAAGCCAAAATATTGAAATGGAAATAAAAGTTTTGAAAACATATATTTCACTCAATCCAAAAATGAATCGAATACTTGAAAGGATCGATTGATCCAGATTGCAAGGATGTTGTGGGCAATATTGTTCTCTACTGCTTCTGAAACCATCCATTCTTGCTTAATTTATGGAAACACACCTAGTAAGGAAGGGATGATTTCTGAAAGTTTAGGTAACTTTATCAAGAATGTTGTCACATTGTGTACGGGATCCGGTGATGCATGCTGCAACGCAGGTATGGTTGTGGGTGAGAAATCATCATACCTTTTTGATTTGGTGCTATTTGATTTGGTTTAGCACAGTTGTGTTCGCTGATTGAAGATTGCAGACTCGTTTTCTCCTTAGCTTATTCGTGAAATTTTGGCTTATATTACGTAATACAAATCATAAAGTGCATCTTGATTTGTTTTTACCAATTGTATACATTTAATGTAAGTATCTAAATCTGGTTTCGGTGCTGAAAATGGTAAAAGATTGTCTTCACCACGAAGTATTGAAGTTTGTTTTCAATATTTGGAGTAAAGAATTTCTATCAAATTGAATATTAAAATCAAGTACTTAATTGAGATAAAACAAAACTTGAGTATCAAATTGAAACTTGAACCTTTAAAATTCAAAGGAATCCAATCCAAAATTTGTAATTACCGCATTCAAAACATAGATTGAAATAAATCCAGATTTTCTTGTGGGGAGGCTAAATTGAGAAGCAACCACTCTACCTACAACTGGGAGATGATTAGGAAACCTAAACCACTTGGAGAGCTAAGTATGATAATCTACCAAGCCCACATTGAATTTCCAAGTATTCAAAGTGTATTTTTCTAAATTCACCATAAACCCTATATTAAAATTAGGCTAAACCACCTACACACTATTTACATGAAATAAAATATTAGATTTTTCTTTTCTAAATATAATCTTTACATAATCAAAAACCTAATCAACCCTTAAATGTCTCTAAATTTCTAATTCAACCACTCTTCTATTGCTCATGCTCCAATTTAATCCTTCTCTACTTGTCTTTGAGTCAAAGCATACGAATTCTGTTCCTGACAAGATTTAAACATAAAATTCACCGATTAACAAGAATTAATTCAAGAATAAATTGATTTGAACACGTAAAATATACAAAATAAACATGCTATCAGAAGTAAATGTCAAAATCCTTTGTTTAAATGTAAAAGTGAGAAAACAATAACAGCATTATGAAAAGAAGACCCTAACTGATTGAAAGACTTTAAAAAAAAAACAAAGAGCAGCACCAAAGATCTTCATAAACAGAAATTACATCAATAACATGACAAACATGACAGGAAACGACCAGTAATCTAAAGCAACTAACATTACACTACAAATTAAATTCATACAAAGGCTCTAACAAGAATTTCATTATGCACTTAGACACAATAAAACACATTTGCGATTTGGGTATAAACCAAAACTTAAAAAAAACAAAACAAACAAGAAGCCAGTCATATATATTGACAAAATTCATACAAAAACAAAACAAACAATAGGCCAGAATTCTCCCCCACATTCATATTTTCGTACGTATACATTGAGAATCTGAAAAAAAAAAACAAAAAAAGAAAAAAAGACAAGGAACAGAATAAAAGCTGAATTCTTCAAAATCGGTCTACCTAACAGTGAAAACATAAATAGAAATGCTTCCACAACATCATCATACACTGCATATGCATACAACATACAACATGATAAGACCTTGTACCATAAATGTGAAATTGTACATGCACACTATGTATGAGCTTACACAATATTGAGGCATCTTTAAAACTTGTTCCTTATGTAGTTTTAACTTACTTTTCTCTGCTTTGTCAATGTGTCAGTCTCGGTATTCAGAAGTCAAAGGTTTGCAAAAAACTCGTTTCCTATGTCAAAACATTAATATAACATTATTCATTTAATATGAATTACAAAAATAAATTTACAATAATTATAAAAATTTTATATATTCCTTACACTGCTTCATGCATTTTGGGTTGATACAAATCTTCCAAGTTGCATGCGTGATTGATACAACCGTCAAATAGATCGATAAATAAATTTGGCAGGGCCTCGCTTAACTTTCTCACGATCCTAATATTGCCAATCTACAAAAATAAACAATTTAAGTAGAATTTAGTAACAAAACTAAATAGAATATTATCAGAAACATCGAAATCTTACTTTTCTTTCCCTGCATTCAATTGCATAATTATTGTAATGCCAAAAAACATTTGAGCAGAATTCTACAACAGCAGCAGCCCTCGAGAAATCGTAACTCTTTTGACTATGGTAATATACATTATACAGCACCCGTTTGTTATACAAAGCATGTACCCAGTCACCCAAATTAGCAATTGCAAATGTAGTTAAAGTATCATTAAAAGATTCAAGCTTAAATACTTCTCTCTTTAGGAGGTAATCCAGATTGATAAGAAACCGATACTTATCAGCGTCCCCCCAAATAAAAGGCGAATCAAGTAAGCACCTAGGGCTCACATATTCCCTGTCAATGTGGACATAAACATGTAAGTAAACCTAAAAAAAACTATGAAATTAAAATAAAGATATGAAAGATCAATCAAACTTACAAAAATTCAGAATTGAGATAATGAAGAAAATATCTCAATTCAGGAGACAAATTGAAACGATCATAATCTGGCTTATCTAATCCGAACGGGTAATTTATGATTATGTCCATCAATTTTTTAAGCTCTTCAATATCATCATTCATCTTGCTCTTCAGTCCATCTAAATTGGGTAAAACTTTTACCCAACATTCGGAATCCTTCCTTGTAATAAACAAACATTTAATTAGGTTTTCCGTATAAATGCTTTGACAGCTACTTCTACCCGCTTTTCTAGCCTAAATACGGGTAGCATCTTGAAATATCTGTACAAAATCCCTCCTAATAAAACTAAACCAGCTAGCCCTACTCCTCTGTAAACGCCTACGTTTCCAATCACTCTTCTATTTGTCAAAAAATTCCATTACATTTAAACAATCTTCAAACGCAAGCAACCATTTCTTTTCATGACATACGATTTGATGACACCTGAGTAAGTTATCGTCATTGGCATACTTAACTAAGAACTTGTACATTTTAAGAGCTGCTGTCTTATCTTCATAAGGAAGAAAAGTTGAAGAAATTTCTTCATTTAAAAACTTTAAGACACCATTATACGTATCTAAATTATAATAATTGATAACACAATGTGGTACAGGCATAGCTGTGGTCATACAGCAAACCAAATATAATGATAAGCAGCATTGGCAAATGCAATAATCAGTTACTTTCCAATGATAGAAATAATTATGATGTGAAGGGGGCTCTAACTTTCATTTAGGGCATCCATATTGTATGATCAACGGATCAAAATGAAGCAGAGGTTCCATGTCCACCCTCTCCAGCTACATTAATCCCTCAATGCAAGTTGCGCCACATTCTGAATTTTAGGTGCTCAAAACAATTAAGCATATAGTTGTGCCAAACCATACACCACTTGTCATTGCCCAAATGAATAAGAGGGGTACCCACTAGTGCATCTAATGAAAATTCTGTTAAACATTTGATAGGGAACCATTTCTTATCCTTCACATCATATGCCTTCCAATAATAGGTCTCCTTAGAAAACTCATAGAAAACATATAGCACATTATCCATGATTCCCACTGAGGGAGACCAGTAAGGAAATTTTTGATCGAGGCAAACCTATGAATTATCGTTATAGTAATAGGCCTAAAGAGATTTATTGCCACGGAAGTGTACCAAAATTCAAGATCGGGAAGAATCTAAGAGAACAGGGCGACTTATTTTTGAATATTCTGCAATAGAAGGGGCGTACAATGGAACCCAAATATCCCCACTTATATCGTAAACTTCGCCAAAACAAACACTAGATCCCTTGAAGACGTAAATATTTCCTTCTACAGCAAGTCCCTTAGGAAAACCCAGACGGTACAGCGTAGAAGTAACTACGATATTGATGCCCTAAATGAAGGTTATAGCCCCCTTCACATCATAATTATTTCTATCCTTGAAAAGTGACTGATTATTACATTTGCCAATGCTGCTTGTCATTATATTTGGTTTGTTGTACGCCTACAGTTATACATGTACCACATTGTGTTATCAATTATTATAATTTAGATACGTATAAGGGTGTCTTAAAATTTTTAAATGAATAAATTCCTTCAACTTTTCTTCCTTATGAAGATAAGACAGCAGCTCTTAGAATGTACAAGTTTTTAGTTAAGTATGCCAATGATGATGACTTACTCAGGTGTCATCAAATCGTATGTCATGAAAAAAAATGGCTGCTTGCGTTTGAAGATTGTTTAAATGTATTAGAATTTTTTGACAAACAGAAGAGTGATTGGAAACGTAGCCGTTCATAGAGGAATAGGGCTAGCTGGTTTAGTGATATTAGGAAGGATTTTGTAGAGATATTTCAAGATACTGCCCATATTTGGGCTAAAAAAATGGGTAAAAATAGCTGTCAAAGCATTTATACAAAATACCTAATTAAATATTTGTTTATTACAAGAAAGGTTCCAAATGTCGAGTAAAAGTTTTACCAAACTTAAATGGACCGAAGAGAAAGAGGAATGATGATATTGAAGAGCCTAAAAAATTGATGGGCGTCATCATAAATTACCAGTTCAGATCAAATAAGCCAGATTATGATCGTTTCAAAATTCTTAGTTAAGTGTGACAATGATGATGACTTATTCAGGTGTAATCAAATCTTATGTCATGAAAAGAAATGGTTGCTTCTATTAGAAGATTGTTTAAATGTAATAGAATTTTTTGACAAACAGAAGAGTGATTGGGAATGTAGGCGTTCACAGAGGAGTAGGGCTAGCTGGTTTAGTTATATTAGGAGGGATTTTGTAGAGATAATTCAAGATACTGCCCGTATTTGAGCTAGAAAAGCGGGTAGAAGTAGTTGTCAAAGCATTTATACGAAAAACCCAATTAAATGTTTGTTTATTACGAGGAAGGGTTCCGAATGTCGGGTAAAAGTTTTACCAAACTTAGATAGACCGAAGAGAAAGATAAATGATGATATTAAAGAGCTTAAAAAATTGATGAACAGCATCATAAATTACCAGTTCGGATCAGATAAGTCAGATTATAATCGATTCAAAGTTCTTAGTTAAGTATGCCAATGATGATGACTTACTCATGTGTATTCAAATTGTATGTCATGAAACAAAATGGCTGCTTATGTTTGAAGATTTTTTAAATGTAATGGAATTTTTTGACAAACATAAGAGTGATTAGGAATGTAGGCGTTCATAGAGGAATAAGGTTAGCTGGTTTAGTTATATTAGGAAGAATTTTGTAGAGATATTTCAAGATACTACCCATATTTAGGCTAGAAAAGCGGGTAGAAATAGCTGTCAAAGCATTTATACGGAAAATCCAATTAAATGTTTGTTTATTACGAGGAAGGGTTCCGAATGCCGGGTAAAAGTTTTACCAAACTTAGATAACCGAAGAGAAAAGAGAATGATGATATTGAAGAGCTTTAAAAATTGATGGACGTCATCATAAATTACCCGTTCGTATCAGATAAGCCAGATTATGATCGTTTCAAAGTTCTTAGTTAAGCATGCCAATGATGACGACTTACTCAGGTGTCTTCAAATCGTATGTCATGAAAAGAAATGGTTGTTTGCGTTTGAAGATTATTTAAATGTAATTAAATTTTTTGACAAACAAAAAAGTGATTGAGAATGTAGGCGTTCATAGAGGAGTAGGGCTAGCTGGTTTAGTTATATTGGAAAAGATTTTGTAGAGATATTTCAAGATGCTGTCCATATTTAGGCTAGAAAAGCGAGTAGAAATAGCTGTCAAAGCATTTATACAAAAAAACCCAATTAAATGTTTGTTTATTACGAGGAAGGGTTCCGAATGTCGGGTAAAATTTTTACCAAACTTAGATGGACCGAAGAGAAAGATGAATGATGATATTGAAGAGCTCAAAAAATTGATAGACGTCATCATAAATTACCTGTTCGGATCAGATAAGCCAGATTATGATCGTTTCAAAGTTTTTGGTTAAGTATGCCAATGATGATGACTTACTCATTTGTCTTCAAATTATATGTCATGAAACGAAATGACTGCTTGCGTTTGAAGATTGTTTAAATGTAATGAAATTTTTTGACAAACAGAATAGTGATTGGGAACGTAGGCTTTCACAAAGGAATAGAGCTAGCTAGTTTAGTTATACTAGAAGGGATTTTGTAGTAATATTTCAATATGCTGCCCGTAATTGGGCTAGTAAAGCGGGTAGAAGTAGCTGTCAAAGCATTTATATAGAAACCCAATTAAATGTTTATTTATTATAAGGAATGGTTTCGAATGTCGGGTAAAAAGGTTTACCTAACTTAGATAGACCGAAGAGAAAGAAAATAATGATATTAAAGAGCTTAAAAAATTGATGGACGTCATCATAAATTACTCGTTCGGATCAAATAAGCCAGATTATGATCGTTTCAAAGTTCTTAGTTAAGTATGCCAATGATGATGACTTACTCAAGTGTCATCAAATCGTATGCCATGAAAAAAAATGGCTACTTGCGTTTGAAAATTGTTTAAATGTAATGGAATTTTTTGACAAATAGAAGAGTAATTGGGAACGTAGGTGTTCATAAAGGAGTAGGGCTAGCTGGTTTAGTTATATTAGGAGAGATTTTATAGAGATATTTTAAGGTGCTGCCCGTATTTGGGATAGAAAAGCGAGTAGAAGTAGTTGTACAAGTATTTATACGGAAAACCTAATTAAATGTTTGTTTATTACAAAGAAGGGTTCCGAATGTTGGGTAAAATTTTTACCAAACTTAGATAGACCAAAGAGCAAGAGAAATGATGATATTGAAGAGCTTAAAAAATTGATGTAGATCATCATAAATTACACATTCAGATCAGATAAGCCAAAGAATGATGGTTTCGAAGTTCTTAGTTAAGTATAACAATGATGATGACTTACTCAGGTGTCATCAAATTGTATGTCATGAAAAAGAATAGCTGATTGCGTTTGAAAATTGTTTAAATGTAATGAAATTTTTTGACAAACAGAAGAGTGAGTGGGAACGTAGGTGTTCATAGACGAATAAGGCTAGCTGGTAGAGTTATATTAGGAGTGATTTTGTAGTGATATTTCAAGATGTTACCCGTATTTGGGCTAGAAAAGCAGGTAGAAGTAGCTGTGAAAGCATTTATATGCAACACCCAATTAAATGTTTGTTTATTACGAGGAAGGGTTTCGAATATCGGGTAAAAGTTTTATCTCACTTAGATGGACCGAAGAGCAAGAAGAATGATAATATTGAAATGCTTAAAAAATTGATTGACGTCATCATAAATTACCCGTTCAGATTAGATAAGCAAGATTATGATCGTTTCAAAGTTCTTAGTTAAGTATGCCAATGATGATGACTTACTCATGTGTCATCAAATCGTATGTCATGTAAAGAAATGGTTGCTTACATTTGAAGATTATTTAAATGTAATGAAATTTTTTGACAAACAGAAGAGTAATTGGGAAGGTAGACGTTCACAGAGGAATAAGACTAACTGTTTTGTTATAGTAAGATGGATTTTATAGAGATATTTCAAAATGCTGCCCGTATTTGGGCTAGAAAAGCGGATAGAAGTAGCTGTCAAAGCATTTATACGGAAAACCCAATTAAATGTTTATTTATTACGAGGAAGGGTTTCGAATGTTAAGTAAAAGTTTTACCTAACTTAGATGTACCAAAGAGCAAGAAGAATGATGATATTGAAGAGCTTAAAAAATTGATAAACGTCATCATAAATTACCCGTTCGGATCAGATAAGCAAGATTATGATCGTTTCAAAGTTCTTACTTAGGTATGCTAATGATGATAACTTACTTATGTGTCATGTAAAGAAATGGCTGCTTGTATTTGAAGACTATTTAAATGTAATAAAATTTTTTGACAAACAGAAAAGTAATTGGGAACGTAAGCATTCACAGAGGAGTAAGCCTAGCTGGTTTTGTTATAGTAAAATGGATTTTGTAGAGATATTTTAATATGCTGGCCGTATTTAGGCTAGGAAAGCGGATAAAAGTAGCTATCAAAGTTTTTATACAGAAAACCCAATTAAATGTTTGTTTATTACGAGAAAGGGTTTCGAATGTCGAGTAAAAATTTTATCTAACTTAGATGGACCGAAGAGCAAGAAGAATGATAATATTGAAGAGCTAAAAAAATTGATGGACGTCATCATAAATTACCCGTTCGAATCAGATAAGCAAGATTATTATTGTTTCAAAGTTCTTACTGAAGTATGCCAATGATGATGACTTACTCATTTGTCATCAAATCGTATGTCATGTAAAAAAATGGTTGTTTGCATTTGAAGACTATTTAAATATAATGAAATTTTTTAACAAACAGAAGAGTAATTAGGAACGTAGGCGTTCACAGAGGAGTAGGGCTAGCTGGTTTTGTTATAATAAGATGGATTTTGTAGAGATATTTCAAGATGCTGCCCGTATTTGGGCTAGAAAAGCAGATAGAAGTAGCTGTCAAAGCATTTAAACGAAAAACTCAATTAAATGTTTGTTTATTACGAGCAAGGGTTTCGAATTTCAAGTAAAATTTTTACCAAACTTTAATAGACCGAAGAGCAAAAGAAATGATGATATTGAAGAGCTTAAAAAATTGATAGAAGTTATCATAAGTTATCCGTTCGGATCAGATAAGCCAAATTATGATCGTTTCAAAGTTCTTAATTAAGTATGCCAATGATGATAATTTACTTAGATGTCATCAAACTGTATGTCATGAAAAGAAATAGCTGCTTGCGTTTGAAAATTATTTATATGTAATAGAATTTTTTGACAAATAGAAAAGTGATTTAGAACTCAGGCGTTTACAGAGGAGCAGGGCTAGGTGGTTTAGTTATATTAGAAGAGATTTTGTAGAGATATTTCAAGATGCTGCCCATATTTGGGCTAAAAAAGCTGGTAAAAGTAGCTGTTAATGCATTTATACAGAAAACCTAATTAAATGTTTGTTTATTACGAGGAAGGGTTCCGAATGTCGGGTAAAAGTTTTATCAAACTTAGATGGACCGAATAGAAAAAAATTATAATATTGAAGAGCTTTAAAAATTGACGGACGTCATCATAAATTATCCGTTCATATCAGATAAGCCAGATTATAATCGTTTCAAAGTTCTTAGTTAAGTATGCCAATTATGATGACTTATTCAGGTGTCTTCAAATCGTAGGTCATGAAAAGAAATTGTTACTTGCATTTGAAGATTGTTTAAATGTAATTAATTTTTTTGACAAACAGAAGAGTGATTGGGAACATAAGCGTTCAAAGAGAAGTGGGAGCTAGCTAGTTTAGTTATATTAGGAGGGATTTTGTAGAGATATTTCAAGATGCTGCTCGTATTTGGGCTAGAAAAGCAGATAGAAATAGCTCCTTGTATAAATGCTTTGACAGCTATTTCTACCAACTTTTCTATCCCAAATACAGGCAGCATCTTAAAATATCTCTAAAAAATTCCTCCGAATATAACTAAACTAGCTAGCCCTACTTTTCTTTAAACGCCTACATTCCCAATCACTCTTCTGTTTGTTAAAAAATTTAATTACATTTAAACAATCTTCAAACTAAGCAGCCATTTCTTTTCATAACATACGATTTGAAGATACCTGAATAAGTCATCATCATTGGCATACCTAAGAACTTTGAAACGATTATAATCCGGCTTATCTGATACGAACGAGTAACTTATGATGACGTCTATTAATTTTTTAAGCTCTTTAATATCATCATTTATCTTGCCCTTCGTTTCATCTAAGTTTAGTAAAAATTTTACCCGACATTCAAAACCTTTCCTCGTAATAAACAAACATTTAATTGGATTTTCTGTATAAATAATTTGACAACTATTTCTATCCGCTTTTTTAACCTAAATACAGGCAGCATATTAAAATATCTCTACAAAATTTCTCCTAATATATCTAAACCAGCTAGCCTTATTCCTCTATGAACGCCTAAGTTCCGAATCACATTTCTATTTGTCAAAAAATGTTATTACATTTAAACAATTTTCAAACGCAAGCAGTTATTTCTTTTCATGCCATACGATTTGATAACACATCAGTAAGTCATCATTGGCATACTTAACTAAGAATTTTGAAACGATCATAATCTGGCTTATCTGATCCGAACGTGTAATTTATGATAACGTCCAATTTTTAAAGCTTTTCAATATCATCATTCATTTTTCTCTTCAGTTCATCTAAGTTTGGTAAAACTTTTACCTAACATTCGAAACCATTCTTCGTAATAAACAAACATTTAATTGAGTTTTCCGTATAAATGCTTTGACAGCTACTTTTACCTACTCTTCTTTTAACGCCTACATTCACAATTACTCTTCTGTTTGTCAAAAAATTTCATTACATTTAAACAATCTTCAAACACAAGTAACCATTTCTTTTCATGACATACGATTTGATGACACCTCAGTAAGTTACCATCATTGGCATACTTAACTAAGAACTTTGAAACGATCATAATTCTGCTTATTTGATACGAACGGGTAACTTATGATGATGTTCATCAATTTTTTAAACTCTTCAATATTATCATTCTTCTTGCTCTTCGATTTATCTACGTTTGGTAAAACTTTTACCTGATATTCGAAACCCTTTCCCGTAATAAACAAACATTTAATTAGATTTTCTGTATAAATACTTTTAACAGCTACTTCTATCCATTTTATTAGCCAAAATACGAGCAGCATCTTGAAATATCTCTAAAAAGTTTATCCTAATATAACTAAACCAGCTAACCCTACTCCTCTTTAAACGCCTACATTCTCAATCACTTTTCTGTTTGTCAAAAAATTCCATTACATTTAAACAGTCTTCAAATGCAAGCAGTCATTTCTTTTAATGACATACGATTTGATGATACCTGAGTAAGTAATTATCATTGGCATACTTAACTAAGAACTTTGAAACGATTATAATCTAACTTATCTGATCCGAACGAGTAACTTATAATGACATCCATCAATTTTTGAAGGACTTCAATATTATTATTCATCTTGCCCTTCGTTCCATCTAAGTTTAGTAAAAGTTTTACTCAACATTCGAAACCTTTTCTCGTAATAAACAAACATTTAATTGGGTTTTCCATATAAATACTTTGACAACTATTTCTATCCGTTTTTCTAACCCAAATACAGTCAGCATCTTGAAATATCTCTACAAAATCTCTCATAATATAACTAAACTAGCTAGCCCTACTCCTCTGTGAAAGCCTAAGTTCAGAATCACTTTTCTGTTTGTAAAAAAATGTCATACATTTAAACAATCTTCATACGTAAGCAGCCATTTCTTTTCATGGTATACGATTTGATAACAAATGAGTAAGTCATCATCATTGGCATACTTAACTAAGAACTTTGAAACGATCATAATCTGACTTATGTGATCTAAACGGGTAATTTATGATGACGTCCATCAATTTTTAAAGCTCTTCAATATAATCATTCTTTTTTCTCTTCGATCCATCTAAGTTTGGTAAAACTTTTATCTGACATTCGGAACTCTTTCTCGTAATAAACAAACATTTAATTGAGTTTTCCGTATAAATACTTTAACAGTTTCTTCTACCCACTTTTTTAACCTAAATACGGGCAGCATCTTAAAATATCTCTACAAAGTCCCTCCTAATATAACTAAACTGGCTAGCTCTACTCCTCTTTAAATGCCTACGTTCTCATTTACTCTTCTGTTTGTCAAAAAATTTCACTATATTTAAACAATCTTCAAACGCAAACAACCATTTCTTTTAATGACATATGATTTGATGACACCTGAGTGAGTCATCATCATTGGCATACTTAACTAAAAACTTTAAAATGATCATAATCTGATTTATCTGACACGAACGGGTAATTTATGATAAAGTTCACTAATTTTTTAAGCTCTTCAATATTATCATTCTTCTTACTTTTCAATCCATCTAAGTTTGGTAAAACTTTTACTCAATATTCAGAATCGTTCCTCGTAATAAACAAACATTTAATTGGGTTTTTTATATAAATGCTTTGACAGTTACTTCTATTCGCTTTTCTAGCCCAAATACGGGCAACATTTTAAAATATCTTTACAAAATCCCTCCTAATATAACTAAACCAACTAGCCATACTCCTCTTTGAATGTCTACGTTCCCAATCATTTTTTTATTTGTCAAAAAATTCCATTACATTTAATTAGTCTTCAAACGCAAACAGCCATTTCTTTTCATGACATACGATTTGATGACACCTGAATAAGTCATCATTATTGGCATACTTAACTAAGAACTTTGAAACAATCATAATCTAGCTTATCTGATCTAAACGGGTAACTTATGATGACGTCTATCAATTTTTTAAACTTTTCAATATCATTATTCATCTTGCCCTTTGTTCCATATAAGTTTGGTAAAAATTTTACCTGATATTCTAAACCTTTCCTCGTAATAAATAAACATTTAATTGAGTTTCATATAAATGTTTTGACAACTACTTCTATCCACTTTTTTAGCCCAAATACGGGCAGCATAATGAAATGTTATCACAAAATTCCTCCTAATATAACTAAACCAGCTAGCACTACTCCTCTGTGAACGACTACATTCCCAATCACTTTTCTGTTTATTTAAAAATTCCATTACATTTAAACAATCTTCAAACGTAAACAGCCATTTTTTTTTATGACATACGATTTGATAACACCTGAGTAAGTTATCATCATTGACATACTTAACTAAGAACTTTGAAACGATTATAATCTGGCTTATTTGATTCGAACGGATAATTTATGATAACATCCGTCAACTCTTTAAACTCTTCAATATCATCATTCTTTTTGTTCTTCGATCCATCTACGTTTGGTAAAACTTTTACCCGACATTCGGAACCTTTCCCCGTAATAAACAAACATTTAATTAAATTTTCCGTATAAATGCTTTGACAGCTACTTCTACCCATTTTTCTAGCCCAAATACGGGCAGCACCTTAAAATATCTCTACAAAGTCCCTCCTAATATAACTAAACCGGCTAGCCCTACTCCTTTTTGAACGTCTAAGTTCCCAATCACTCTTTTGTTTGTAAAAAAATTATATTACATTTAAGCAATCTTCAAACGCAAGTAGCCATTTCGTTTCATGACATACAATTTGAATACACATGAGTAAGTCATCATTATTGTCATAACTAAGAACTTTGAAACGATCATAATCTGGCTTATCTGATCCGAACAGGTAACTTATGATGACGTCCATTAATTTTTTAAACTCTTCAATATCATCATTCTTCTTGCTTTTCAGTCTAAGTTTGATAGAATTTTTACTCGACATTCGAAACCCTTCCTCGTAATAAACAAACATTTAATTAGATTTTTCGTATAATTACTTTGACAGCTACTTCTACCCATTTTTCTAGCCCAAATACGGGCAGTATCTTAAAAAATCTCTACAAAATCTC
Organism: Gossypium arboreum; assembly: GCF_025698485.1. Taxonomy (NCBI): domain Eukaryota; kingdom Viridiplantae; phylum Streptophyta; class Magnoliopsida; order Malvales; family Malvaceae; genus Gossypium; species Gossypium arboreum. Next base: position 140,312,040 of record NC_069075.1, read on the forward strand.
TCCTAATATAACTAAACGAGCTAACCCTACTCATTTATGAAAGCCTACATTCCCAATCACTCTTCTATTTGTCAAAAAATTCTATTACATTTAAACAATCTTCAAACGCAAGCAGCCATTTCTTTTCATGACATACGATTTGATGACACCTGAATAAGTCATCATCATTAACAAACTTAACTAAGAACTTGTACATTCTAAGAGCTGCTGTTTTATCTTCATAAGGAAGAAAAGTTGAAGTAATTTCTTCAGTTAAAAACTTTAAAACACCCTTATACGTATCTGAATTATAATTATTGATAACACAATGTGGTACATCCATATCTATGGGCCTACAGCAAACCACAAACAAAAATGACTATTGTAACAACCCGACAATTACGGGTATCGAAAACTGAAGGTTTAAGTTATTATTTCCGTAAAACGAATTCGTAAATATTTATTAGAAATATTTACGAATGATAGTTGAGTGATTAATTAGAGTTTAATTAGTGAATTAGCTTGAATTAAGGATAATTAAAAAAAAACTAGATTGAATAAAGAATAAAAGTCTAATTATAGACTAAAGAAAAGCTAAGGGACTAAATTAGCAATTAAACCATAAGGTGACAAGTATGTGGTAATAGTGAAATACATGTGGAATTAGTATTAAACATATATATGTAATTATTAAGTATTTACTTATAATATTTACTTATATTATATTATTATTATAATATATTACTTAAATAAAGAATGAATAAAAGAAATAAAAGCAAAGAAAAAGAAAAAGAAAGGCACGAATGAGTAGGGAAAGAAAGAAGGAAAAAGGGAAAGAAAGAAAAGGAAAAATTAGGGTTTTAAGATTTCAAGCTTGATTGGTAAGTCAATTCGATCTTTTTTCTTGTAATTTTAATGTTTTTGGAATCCTAAGACAAAGCTCTATATGAATTATGTTGAAAAATTATATTAGTTTATAAGTTGTTAGATGTTGATTAAGTTGAACAAATGAAAAATTATGTAATAAAGTGATAGAAATTCATATAGAGCTTTCAGAATTTATGTTTTATGATGAATTTTAAAGGGTTAAAACTTGTTTAAAGTATGTATTAAATGAAAATATGAGACTTATTTGAAGAGAAAAGAATAGTTATGGTGGAAGGACCTAATTGAAATTATGTAAAAGTTACATGAAAATAAAAGAGAGTTATTAAATAATATACATTGATGATTTTGAATGTTAATTTTTCCGTAGCTAACGTAGTATCAGAAACGTCATCGAAGAAGGAGAATGAGAAAGTGAGCAAGGATATCGAATAAACCCGAGAAATCACGGTTTGTATTTCTATAACCTAAACTTAAAGTATATTTATCTTTGTGATCTCAACAATGCATGGTAGATAAAAATAAGGTAAATGTAATTATCATTGATTTATAAAAACCCTATTAACAGTATCGGACTAGTCGGATATAGTTGGCATGCCATAGGATTGAAAGTGTTCAGGGATATTCCGACTTTATGTCGATGAGACACTATAAGTGTTGATTACTGTTACTATTCCAGATTTATTCCAATAAGTTACTATGTGTATCGCTACCGTTACTGTTACCATTACGGTGTATTCCGACTTCAGCCGATAAAACACTGTATAATATCCCGACATGTGGGTTGGATCTGTGTATCCGTCCAGGTCCGAGTTATGTTAATAGGGGTAAATAAAGGAACTGAAGATTGATCATTACTAATTAAATGATGTACTGATTGATGGCAATTGAAAATACCGAATGATAGGAAATGTACACTGAAACTGAATAATAAAATTTAAGTAATATAAGATGAATGTAAGTGATTAAGCTATTAAGATTATGAAAGTAAAAGCTTAGAGTTCAAATGTACATATATGACTTAATTATTGCTTTAACTATTAGTTTATAGAAATACCACTGAGTGTATACTCAGCGTACGGTTTGTTTTCGTGCGTAGGTTTAGGTACAAAAGAAAGCTAAGAACTCAGCATCCAATCGAACTCCTAACTCAAAATGGTGAAGAACCTTTCTTTTGATGAAATGGCATGTACCTAGATTATTAAGTTGTTATTTTGTAAATGATAGATAATGGTGTGAATATGATGATGTATTTGAAAATGAAATATACATATTTTGTCCTGAAATAATTGATTGGTTGGACATTATTAGTGTATAAGTGTGATTTTGTTTAGGTGATATCGAAAAAGGGTGAGAAATGTGACCTTAAATGGTCTACTTTCGTCCACACCGGTAGACACACGCCCTAGGCCGTGTGTAACAAACGATAAGCACAAGGACGTGTGTGATGACCGTGTGTCCCCTGCATTCTTAAATGTGAAGTCAGGACAGCACACGGGTGAAAAACATGGCCATGTGTATTGATCGTGTGAAGGACACGGGTTTCAAGCATGGTCGTGTGTTGTAATCGTGTGAAAATAGCTTAAAAATGATGAAAAATCATTTTACCACATGGCTTAGCCACATGGGCATGTGCCTAGGCCATGTCCCCCTTTGATAGTTAAGAAATTACAAGTCAGAATTCCACACGGGCTGACCACACGACCATGGGATCCCCACGGGCTAGCCACACGGCCATGTCCCAAGCCACATGAGCGTGTGCCCCTATCTTCAAGGTAAAATTTTTAAAGTTGTCGGTTTAGTCCCGAACCACTTCTAAAGTATGTATTGGGCCGTAGGCCCATATTAGAGACTTTATGGTGAAATTTGAAAAGTTTTAATTTTGAAATGCAAATTTATGACTTAGTTTTATACGAATGCTAGTGTATAAGTCCAATAATGTCTTGTAACCCTGTTCTGGTAACGGATACAGATTAAGGGTGTTACAACTATAGTACAATATAAATTAATTAAACTGTTATAATAATTGTGTGCCTATTTGACTGTATAAATAAGATGTTATCATAGATAAATCCTAAACCCAATTGACTATATTAAAATCAACATATGAGTATGGCATTATTACTGAATAAATAAAACTATCATATAATTGTATAATGTAAATAGATGTAGCCATCTGAATCAAAATAAAACTACTAACAAAACAAAAACTGTACTCATTAGCAAGCAGGAAAACTATTTGACTAGGCTAGGTTGCTTTGGTGAAGTAAAACCCTCAGAAAGACAAACCAAAAAAATCAGATATTGTAATGTATTTGGGATATCAAATATACGGGTCTATCGGCAAATCAACTCAACCAATTCCTAGCTACTGAAAGTTTTAAGCAAAGAGAAACGTTCTACCTGGAAGATTCGATTCTAACTTCGTCGTGCAAAAAATGGAGAAGTTGGTGAGGAAACCGAACTGAGTGAGACGACGATGGCTTGAACTGTAACACCCCAAACCCGGCCCAGACGTTATGGCCGAATCTGTCGTGCCACATTGGAGTTGAAAACCCACGTTCCGTTTTAGTGTTTTAAAACCATACATTTTATTGAGTTAACAAAGTGTATGGAAGCCGGGCACCCGTAGATATCCGAGACAGAGGAGGTGAGCCATGAAGGTCGCTAAGTACCAAGCTCTTTAATTGGATCCAATCCTAGACATGCCCACAACCATAGCCACACTTTGTTATATCGAGTTTAAATTTGTTTAAGTGGACGTCTTTGATAAATCGATTAATCGTGGTGTTGAGATATTTTGAAAACAAGTATCATTTTGAAAACACGTCCTAAGTCTAGCCCATTTGAATAATTATTAACCAATTTTAAATTTATTAAAATTAAAATAATTAGAAAAGAAATAAAAGGAAAGTTAAAATTGGCCTTATTACAACCCAAAATAAATAATAATTAAAGGAAATTAAATGAAAACCAACACTTATTTAAAAGCCCAAAGATGATCACCGTGGCCACTCAATCCTCTCCTACCAAGTCCCCACATCAAGGCTCACCTGCAAGGTTAAGGAAAGGGGGTGAGTTTGGAAACTCGGTGTGGAACAAGCCCTTTCGAGCCCAAAATAATAACTACTGTTGGGTCTAAGCCCAAATCAATCTCAATCATGCTTTGGGCAGTAGCCCTTTTCATATTTCATATTTCATATCTTGGTCAAGCCTTTTCATATTTCATATTATGGGCGAAGCCTTTTCATATTTCATATTATCGGGTCAAGCCTTTATCAGAAGCAGTATGGCCCTTAGGCCCATTTCAATGTCACATATAATTTCAATGAAAGAATGCAACCCATTTGGGGAGACTACTCAACCCACCATCCGCTACTCTCCACCGTACCAACCAACACACCATGTGGGATTAACTCGACCCACCCCGCCAAACTCTCTTTGGCGGCATAGATTGCTTTATTATATAACTTGGAGGCCTAGCCTCTTTTAATAATCAGGGCAAAAGCCCTTTCAATAAGCGGGGCATAAGCCCTTTTATAAGCGGGGCATAAGCCCTTTTGATAAGCAGGGCATAAGCCCTTTTCACTTCCTCCATCCATATAAAAACCCAACCCAATGCATTTATGATTACCTCATGTGCATATCATACATTTCATGTGCATATCATACATACCATATTTATCAAAATCCCATGTATTAAAATCATACATAAACTCTAGGGGTATAATGGTCATTTTTACCTAGGGGCAAAACGGTCATTTTCATGGTATAAGGGTAATCTCATAATTTTACCAAAAATTAGGGTTTCCATGTTCATTAACGATTACTAACAATCCATGGGTGCAAACAGTGATTCTGGCCCATTTTTAGCGAAATCGAGTTATTGGGCCTAAAACCCCTAATGGGCCCTACTTAGCCAATTTCGTCATCTAGGCCCATTTAGCCTATATTCCATAACGGTTTTAACAGTCTTATCATGCCATATAACAGATTTCCGTTTTCTACCAATTTTTACCCAAATGGGCCGAAAGCCCAATGGGCCCCACTTCGGCCCCTCGAGGCCCAACTTACCAAGAACGCCAAAAATCACATTCTTACCGTTTCCATCGTTCTCGATCACCGTCTCATCGATTCTAACTAACTAGTGAGCATTCGCTTGCTCACAAGTCCTCGAAATGCCGAAATTTGGCATTTCGACTTTCGACATTTTATCGCTTTAAGCTATAAAAGGGTTCGTTACACACCTGATTTGCGATATTCCTTGACGAGATCTCCTATGCGATTTCTCCTATAATCAATTGTTAAATAGATTAGCTCGCAATAATTGAACCAAATTAAGAACTTTCCAATATTAACACTTACACATTCGCCACCATCCATAATGGCCTTAGGCACCTTACCTTTGTCGCGATTGATGACTAGGCCTAGCTACTCCGTGATCCAAGCTACTCCAAATCGACACTACACCTTGCTGCTCCTTCAATAAATAAACCAAAATATTAAAAGAAGACCCCATAGAGTCATGCCCATATTCGCCATCTCCTAAACTTGGAGTTTGACTTTTGACTAAAGCTACACTAGGAATTGTTTAGAGTTTGAACACTTACCACGTCTTTCTCCTCTTGAATCCGGATGCCTAAAAGGTAAGGGAATCGAACGCCAACTATTGAGAAGGAAGAAAAGGTTCTTGGTCACAAAGAATCGGCACCCCTATCTTCATCGATTCGACTTTTTGCGACTTCGGCAAAAATAGAGATAAAGGAAAACAATGGTGAATGAAAGGAAATAGTGGGCTGATTTGAAAGAAAGAAAAGGAAGAAAATTGAGTAGAAGGGAGGTAGATTAATTTGGAAAAGAAAGAGAAAAAGCTACACACCAAAGAACAAAATCGGTACAACTAAGACCCTAATGCCGAAATTACTAACCTAATACCCTCTGCCGAAAATCCCTCTCCAAACTCCCTTATTCTACCAACTCTATCTCCATATCACATCCCTAAAATCTCTCCCTTATCCCTCCTTAATTTATGCATTTGACTTGATCCAACTCTCTCCTCTTACGAATCCACTCGGGTTCCAACACTTACCCTTCCCTGCACAAAAATAAATACTCCTATTTGCCAACACAGGAATCGATCCTGTGTCTTCCCCAACACTTACACGCCACCTTTAAAGCTCCCTAGTGGCGTCACTTAGCAACTTTGCTAGAGGATCTTTTTGTGATACACTTTACCCACAACTTAATATAAGGGCACCTAGCCAGAACCCCTAACTCCTAAATCCAAAATTTAAAAATTCCACCAGGTTTTGGCCAACTCATGGGCCTTCCATAAGCCTATTTACATACCCAAATTATGAATTCCATCATCACCTACCAAATTTTAGAAATTTACTTAAAATATCAAGAATCGCGAAAAACCCGAAAATCAGGATGTTACAACTCTACCCTCCTTAAAGAAATTTCGGCCTCGAAATTTACCTCGTCCAAACAGGTTGAGGGTATCACGACGATTGCCTCTTCGGTCTCCCAAGTAGCTTCTTCCTTGCCATGGTTCCTCCAAAGTACCTTCACCAACGGATGACCTCCTTCTCAACACCTTGACATTACAATAAAGTATTTGCACAGGTTCCTCTTCAAAGGTCAAACCGATCGTACCTCAATTTACAGAATCGGCACGATATGAGTTGGGTCGAACGATATCGCCTTAGCATGGACACATGGAAGACATCGTGAATGCGATCCGATTCGAGGTAACTCTAGGCGATAAGCCACCGCCCTATCCGCTTAATGATTCGGTAAGGCCCAATAAACCGTGGGCTCAACTTACCCTTCTTACCAAATCTCAAGATCTTCTTCCAAGGCGAAACTTTCAAAAGACCATGTCTCCTACCGCATATTCAATATCCTTACGCTCAGATCGGCATAAGACTTTTGTTGATCCGCGCCTCTTTTAACCTCTTCCGATTACCTTAATCTTGTCTCCAGATTCGCCACCAACTCGGTCCAAGTATTTGCCTTTCCCCAATTCGCCCAACAAGTAGGCGGCGACACCTTCGCCCATATAGTGCCTCATATGGAGCCATCTGAATACTTGCTTGATAACTGTTGTTATACGCGAACTCCGCTAAGGGCAAATGGTCCTCCCACCGCCTTTAAACTCAATAGCACAACCCTCAACATATCCTCTAAAATCTGAATAACCTCTCGACCGCCCATCCGATCGAGGGTGAAATGTCGTCTTGAAATCCAATCGCGTTCCCAATGCCTCATGCAACTTCGCCATGGCGAGATGTAAACCTTGGGTCTCGATGCGAAATTATCGATCATGGCACACCATGCAACAGTACTATTTTCGCCACATACAATCCGCCAACTTCAAGTGAGTAATCGGTTCGGACGGTATGAAATGAGCGATTTCGTGAGTCTATCCACAATCACCCAAATCGAATCCTTCTTAGAAGGTGTCAACGGCAACCCACTTACAAAGTCCATAGTTACCCTTTCCCACTTCCAAAGTGGTATCTTTACCTACCGCAACAATCCCGAAGGTAGTTGATGCTCGGCCTTCACTTGTTGACATGTCAAACATCTCCCAACAAATTCGGTCACTTCGCTAAGCCGGGCCACCAATATTACTCTCGCAAGTCTCGATACAACTTACTCCCTCCCGGATGCATAGCACAAGGTCCATTATGTGCCTCTTTCAAAATCATCAATCTCAAATCGGAGTTCTTGACATACAAATTCTCCTCGAAAACAAAGAATTCCTCACTATTCAACCCAAAGTCGATTCTCCCTTCTTAACTTGTCAAACCGAGCAACCAACGACTCGTCCTCCAAATTGTTGCTTCTTGTCTGTTCTACCCAAGTCGGTCTCACTCAGTAACTCGCCAACAAACTCCGTCGGCATACAAACTTAGACGAGCAAACATCGCCTTTAATTCCGCCGACCCTTCGACTTAACGCATCACCACGACATTCGCCTTACAGGTGGTACTCAATCGAGCAGTCATAGTCCTTTAACAACTCTATCCACCTTCACGCCTAAGATTCACTCCTTTTGAGTCGCAAGTACTTAAGACTCTTGTGATCCGTATAGATGATGCATTTCTCTCCATATGTAATGCCTCCATATCTTAAGTGCAAAGATTACGGCGCCAATTCCAAGTCATGCGTAGGGTAGTTCACCTCATGTGGCTTAAGCGTCGTGAAGCATAAGCGACCACTTTACCCTCTTGCATCAACACGCACCCAAACCTACATGTGACGATCGTCAGACACCGTGAAATCCTTACCGGACTGGTGAATCAAAGCTGGCGCTTAGTCAAAACCTTCTTCAACTTTTCAAAAGCCTCTCACGCTTATCCGTCCAAACAAAAGGTGCTCCCTTCCTTATAAGTTTAGATTAACGGTCGCCATCACGAAAATCCTTCTACGAATCTCGATAATAACTGTCAACCCCGAAAACTTTGAATTTCATTCTATCGACTTGGTGGCTTCCATTCCAAAATGGCTTCAATCTTTCGAGGTCCACCTTGATCCCTTCAACAGACACAACATGCCCCAAGAAGGTAACTTCCTTCACCAAAACTCGCACTTACTAAACTTTGCATAAAGTTGCTTCTCCCTTAACACTTGCAAGACTACGAAGATGCTCATCATGCTTCTCTTCCATTTCGAATACACCAAGATATCATCAATAAAACGACTACGAACCGATCCAAGTATGGTGGAATACCCGATTCATCAAATCCATGAATACCGCAGGTGCATTAGTCAACCCAAATGGCATTACCGAAACTCGTAATGTCTCAGATCGAGTCTGAACGCCGTCTTATAAATATCCCCTCTTTAACTCTTAATTGATGATATCCAACCGAAGGTCGATCTTAGAAAACACCAAGCTCCTTTTAATTGGTCGAACGGATCATCGATTCTTGGTAACGGATACTTGTTCTTGATAGTCACTTATTCAACCGCCGATAGTCAATACACATTCGCATAGTCCCATCTTTCTTCTTTGAACAAAGACGGTGCACCCCACCGGAGAAACACTTGGTCTTATAAACCTCTATCCAAAGACCTCTTGAATATGAGCTTTCAATTCTACCAACTCCTTTGGTGCCATCCGACAAGGCGCAATGGACACAGGAGTCATTCGGGTAGTAAGTCGATTCCAAACTCGACTTCTGTTCGGGGTAATCCGGAAGTTCATCCGGGAATACATCCTGAAATTTCCTAATAGTCCTAACCGACTCCACCGTTATCTCCTCAAGTCCCGTTTGACTTACAAAGGCCAAGTCGCCTCACAACCTTTCCGGATCAAATTCTCGGCTCTTAACGCCAAACAACATTGGATAAATAATCCTTCGTTCCCCTATGACCATTATCTCCTCATCTTCGACGATTCTTAGTACCATCCTCTTTGCAAGACAATCCAACGTCGCCTTGTGCTTAGTTAACCAATCCATTCCCGAATAAGATCAAAATCACGAAATGGCGGCTCCATCAAATCTCCTTCAAGATTTTATCCTATGTCACTAATCTGATCGCCCTAAAATTTTATCTACCTTAACCGAATGTCCCAATGGACTTATTATCGATACCCCACTCACGGTCTTCTCAGGAAGCACATCTAAAGCCCCAGATACATCACAAGCAACATACGAGTGGGTGGAACCCACATCAATCAAAGCGATGTAAGGCATGCTATGAATGAAGAACGTGCAGTTATAACATCGAGCGTCACCCTCCTCACGATGTCGTGCGGCATAAACCAACGCCGGTTGTCGAGCTTGACATGTCCAAGACCTCCGCCAGTGCCCCACGTCCTCGTCCATTACCATTGCCACCTCTACCTTGCCCCGACCCTCTGTGGTGGTGGTCCTCCTCGCCGTGGTTGGACATCCCTTTGCTCTGCCGCTAGCTCTGAAATGTCCTCCGAGAACACTCTCTGCACTTATGCTCCTTTGACCCACATCGAAAACATGCTCCAGTTCGTTTCTAGCACTCCCCCATATGCACCCTCCCACAGTCCCTGCAAGCCTGCGGTCTATAAGTATTTACTGGAACTGCTCAAACCGGTTCCTCCATCCTTGCTCTTTTAACACTTCGATTCGTGGCACTCGAGGGTCTAAAATCCCTCTTGAATCTGGGTCGATCCTTCTCACGATTCTGTCGCTCACTCAGCTTCACCTCCTTGGCTATCTTAGCCTTTTCTACCAATGCAGCAAAACCACGCTCCCTCTGTGGAGCTATCAATATCCTAAGCTCATCGCGGAGACCATCCTCTAAGCGGACATCGCGCTCATATTCAGATTGCCACTATACCACTAGCATATCGACTTAGCCTCAACAATTACGCCTCATACTGCTACGATCTTATCACCTTGAGTCGATTCAAGAATTCCTTTCGACGAGCATCCACATAGCTTGCTCCAATATACCTCCCTTTAAAGGCGGTTTTGAACAATTCCCGTGTTACTTGCTCAATTGGGGTACTCTCCTTACGGTGATCCACCATCGGTATGCCTCGTCACGTAGCGGCGACACGGCTCCTTTCGACTTTTGCTCCATCGAAGCGATCTAGGTAAATCCATGATCCGATTCTGTTGCCTCCACCAATATTACGCCACATTCGGGGCCACTCCAGATACACCCCTAAATACCCTGCTCCGTTGGCTTGAGTCGCTCCGATATAGACCCCTATTCACCGTCCCAAGATTAGCTCCACCACTCTTTCTAAAACCCTTAACATGGCTTGGGATAAAGCGTCATCCCCATGACCCGATCATAAGACCCAGTCTCACATTACTTATGACACGGTGGCTCTCTCGGTGGCCTATGCCCCGAGGATGAAGATTCACTTGCACCTTTCGCGACCACGTCCGCGGCCTCGTCCACGAGCTCCTCTAGTACTCATATCGAATTATCTGATTTACGAATTTTATGAAATTAGTATAACGTTCCATTGTTTATTAAGAAAATGTCTTATGTAGATATAGCAGTTCAAGGATTTTTCGTATCATCGTAGCCTAGCTACGTCTCATTCCTACTGATTACTACTCTACCCTAGCTAAAGTCTCATAGTAGGGTCTCAAAGACTATTCATAATATCATATCAATATCATATATTGTAAGGAAAATATACTTACAGACTTGGTGTGGGGATTCAAAGTCGCCACTTCTTTCTCCGATCCATTTAAAACTCAAAAAGCCATATTTTTGCTTATAGAGGTAGAAATTTAAAAATTTTGATTTGAAAGCACCCTTATTTTGAAACTCTTGTTTAAAACATAAAAACTTGTACCATTTTAACAAATATACTCATAAAATATCTTTAAAATGAACTTTTCAAAACCATCTCCAAAAATACCCTTCTTAGGCCTAAGTTTTCAAAAAATTTTTGGACCCGATCCACAACCGAGTTGTTGCAACCTAGGCTCGATACCACTAAATGTAACACCCCAAACCGGCCAGACGTTATGGCCGAATCGACGTGCCACATTAGAGTTGAAAACCCACGCCCGTTTTAGTGTTTTAAAACCATACATTTTATTGAGTTAACAAAGTGTATGGAAGTCGGGCACCGTGTAGATATCCGAGACAGAGGAGGTGAGCCATGAAGGTCGCTTAAGTACCAAGCTCTTTAATTGGATCCAATCTAGACATGCCCACAACCATAGCCACACTTTGTTATATCGAGTTTAAATTTGTTTAAGTGGGCGTCTTTGATAAATCGATTAATCGTGGTGTTGAGATATTTTGAAAACAAGTATCATTTTGAAAACACGCCCTAAGTCTAGCCCATTTGAATAATTATTAACCAATTTTAAAGTTATTAAAATTAAAATAATTAGAAAAGAAATAAAAGGAAAGTTAAAATTGGCCTTATTACAACCCAAAAATAAATAATAATTAAAGGAAATTAAATGAAAACCAACACTTATTTAAAAGCTCAAAGATGATCACCGTGGCCACTCAATCCTCTCGGCCCAAGTCCCCACATCAAGGCTCACTGCAAGGTTAAGGAAAGGGGGTGAGTTTGGAAACTCGATGTGGAACAAGCCCCTTCGAGCCCAAAATAATAACGACTGTTGGGTCTAAGCCCAAATCCAATCTCAATCATGCCTTTGGGCAGTAGCCCTTTTCATATTTCATATTTCATAATATTGGTCAAGCCTTTTCATATTTCATATTCTTGGGTCAAGCCTTTTCATATTTCATATTCTTGGGCGAAGCCTTTCAGAAATCAGATGGCCCTTAGGCCCATTTCAATGTCACATATAATTTCAATGAAAGAATGCAACCCATTTGGGAAGACTACTCAACCCACCATCCGCTACTCTCCACCGTACCAACCAACACACCATGTGGGATTAACTCGACCCACCCCGCCAAACTCTCTCGGCAACATAGTTGCTTTATCATATAACTGGAGGCCTAGCCTCTTTTTAATAACTCGGGCAAAAGCCCTTTCAATAAGCGGGGCATAAGCCCTTTTGATAAGCAGGGCATAAGCCCTTTTCACTTCCTCCATCCATATAAAACCCAACCCAATGCATTTATGATTACCTCATGTGCATATCATACATTTCATGTGCATATCATACATACCATATTTATCAAAATCCCATGTATTAAAATCATACATAAACTCAGAGGTATAATGGTCATTTTTACCAGGGCAAAACGGTCATTTTCATGGTATAAGGGTAATCTCATAATTTTACCAAAATTAGGGTTTCCATGTTCATTAACGATTACTAACAATCCATGGGTGCAAACAGTGATTCGGTCCATTTTAGCGAAATCGAGTTATTGGGCCTAAAACCCTAATGGGCCCTACTTAGCCAATTTCGTCATCTAGGCCCATTTAGCCTATATTCCATAACGGTTTTAACAGTCTTATCATGCCATATAACAGATTTCCGTTTTCTACCAATTTTACCCAAATGGGCCGAAAGCCCAATGGGCCCCACTTGACCCTTCGAGGCCCAACTTACCAAGAACGCCAAAAATCACATTCTTACCGTTTCCATCGTTCTCGATCACCGTCTCATCGATTCTAACTAACTAGTGAGCGTTAAGCTTGCTCACAAGTCCTCGAAATGCCAGAATTTCGGTATTTCTGCTTTTCGGCATTTTATCGCTTTAAGTTATAAAAGGGTTCGTTACACACCTGATTTGCGATATTCCTTGACGAGATCTCCTATGCGATTTCTCCTATAATCAATTGTTAAATAGATTAGCTCGCAATAATTGAACCAAATTAAGAACTTTCCAATATTAACACTTACACATTCTACCACCATCCATAATGGCCTTAGGCACCTTACCTTTGTCGCGATTGATGACTAGGCCTAGCTACTCCGTGATCCAAGCTACTCCAAATCGACACTACACCTTGCTGCTCCTTCAATAAATAAACCAAAAATATTAAAAGAAGACCCCATAGAGTCTATGCCCATATTCGACCATCTCCCTAAACTTGGAGTTTGACTTTTGACCAAAGCTACACTAGGAATTGTTTAGAGTTTGAACACTTACCATAGTCTTTCTCCTCTTGAATCCGGATGCCTAAAAGGTAAGGGAATCGAACGCCAACTATTGAGAAGGAAGAAAAGGTTCTGGTCACAAAGAATCGGTACCCTATCTTCATTGATTCGACTTTTTATGACTTCGGCAAAAATAGAGATAAAGGAAAACAATGGTGAATGAAAGGAAATAGTGGGCTGATTTGAAAGAAAGAAAAGGAAGAAAATTGAGTAGAAGGGAGGTAGATTCATTGGAAAAGAAAGAGAGAAAAGCTACACACCAAAGAACAAAATCGGCACAACTAAGACCCTAATGCCAAATTACTAACCTAATACCCTCTGCCGAAAATCCCTCTCCAAACTCCCTTATTCACCAACTCTATCTCCATATCACATCCCTAAAATCTCTCCCTTATCCCTCCTTAATTTATGCATTTGACTTGATCCAACTCTCTCCTCTTACAGAATCCACTCAGGTTCCAACACTTACCCTTCCTGCACAAAAATAAATACTCCTATTTGCCAACACAGGGAATCGATCCCAGGTCTTCCCCCAACACTTACACGCCACCTTTAAAGCTCCCTAGTGGCGTCACTTAGCCACTTTGCTAGAGGATCTTTTTGTGATACACTTTACCCACAACTTAATATAAGGGCACCTAGCCAGAACCCCTAACTCCTAAGTCCAAAATTTAAAAATTCCACCAGGTTTTGGCCAACTCATGGGCCTTCCATAAGCCTATTTACATACCCAAATTATGAATTCCATCATCACCTACCAAATTTTAGAAATTTACTTAAAATATCAAGAATCGCGAAAAACCCGAAAATCAGGATGTTACATGAACTCTGAAAGAAAGAACGACAATGAATGTTCCTTCGAAGAAAAGAGTGAACAGAAAGAGGAAGAAATGTAAGCAGTGATTTAGGAAAGTAAAACCCTAAAAAAGAAAATAACAGATGCAACTGACCAGAAGAGGTGCTCCCTTCCCGTTTTACTATGCTTCATCGTTCTCCCTTCCCGTTTCACTATGCGCTTCGTTGTTCTCCTTTCTCGTTTCAACAAAGTATTTTTAATAATTTCTAAATTCTTTCCACAAGCATGGTCATCACGTGAAGCGCCAAACATCAAACAATCCTTTCATGATCATCTTTGCTTGTATTGAAATTATTCTTAACCAAATCCCAAATTTTCACAAGCTTTCAAGGCTTTCAATCCTTATTGCTGTCATGTCTTTTACTTATGCTTCCATTGGTCTTGGACTCTCCATTGCTAAAGCTGCAAGTAAACAAACAAAACCAAACCCTTTCATTCATTTAGTTTCATTATGTAAAACTTTCATGTTTATCTGATTGTTGTTTCCATGTGACATCAACATCAAGGTGGGGGAAAACATGTAAGGACAAGCTTAACTGGTGTACAAGTAGGGTTTGACGTGTCAGGCTTTAAAAAGGTTTGGAGAACTTTTTGGAGTTGTCCATTAATGCTGCCCGGCATGACTCGATTCTGGCGGAATGATACGGAACATAACTGTCAAAACCATTTTCAAATCGAGTTTTGGCAAATGAGAATCGATTTTAAAAACGAAAACGGGAGTCGCCACCAATCTTTTTAGGTGTGATTAAATCA
This sequence comes from Gossypium arboreum, assembly GCF_025698485.1. Taxonomy (NCBI): domain Eukaryota; kingdom Viridiplantae; phylum Streptophyta; class Magnoliopsida; order Malvales; family Malvaceae; genus Gossypium; species Gossypium arboreum. The sequence continues at coordinate 140,327,073 of NC_069075.1, forward strand.
CATTTAAAACATTTTGTTTTAAAATCATTAGTTTTTGTCCACGAAATAACAGAACGGGTTCGAGAGTCGGTTACGTACGAGGAAGGATTAGCATCCTCGTAACGCCCAAAAATTGGTACCTAATTGATTATCAAATGTCTTTAATGTCGAAAAAAAAAATTTTAAGATGTAGTCCTTTTTAAAATATTTTAACTTTGAAAATTGAGATTCACTAGCATCAAAGTATTGACATTAAGTTATCCTTTTTTTGAAATTCCTATCTCGAAACAGCAAAACGCTATATCTAATAAGTTATGACATATTACTTTGAAATTCCAAGATAGTGGCTTGCATTTAGAAAACCTCTAAAAAAAAACTTAGAAGGGTACTTAATTATTCGAATTTAACGAGAAAAGTGGCAACCCAATAAGTTAAAGCACTGCTTTCTGAAAATTTCCAAACACCAAGCATTGCCTTATTTACAAAAAATCTTATTTCGAGGTAACAAATAAATGAATAAAACGAATAAAAAGACAATAACGAATAAGCTAGGAAATATTCGAGATTAAAAAACTAGTAATAAATAAATAATCATTATGTAAGACTAAAGAACGATAGTATGTGAAGATAATAATAATATTAATAGTAATATTACAAGTAACAATTTTGGAATGATGTGTGAAATTATATAAATGTATGTGAATATATAGATAAGTAAACAATATATATAGTGAGTGAAGAGTAAAAGGTAAAATAAGTGTATTTAAAGAGTAATTGGTAAAAATATAATAATAAATAATAGTAGTAATATCGTAATAGTATTAGAAATATACGATATATAATATTGAAGGTAAATACATAATATATACATATTAAAAATAATCATAATATTATAAACAACTATTAATAATACTACATAAATAGATATATAGTAGTAGCATATACATGATATAGTTAAAAATATATAGAGTAAGATAATATGGGAAATAAAAAATATATATAAACGATATAATATTAGGGCATATGCAAAACAATAAAATACAATATTAAAAGATATATATATTGTATACATAATATAATATTAAAATATTTACATGGTATATACATAATAATGTAAAAATAAACTATTAGTAATATTATAAATATATACATATAGTAGTAATAATAATATAAAGGTATTTCATATAAACAGTATGCACGTGAAAAAAAAAGAAAAGAGAAAATAATAATTACAAAAGTATGAAATCAAAATAATATGTAAAAACACATTTATTCTAAAAGAATAACTGAAACTTAATTGAGAGAAGAAACAAAATCCAAGAGATAACTTACAAGTAAAACAAATTATTGAAACAGAATTTTGGGCTAAAATTAATGCGTATAAATGTCCAAGATCTAAAATTAAAATGCCCCAAATCTTAAAATACCGCGCAAAGGGGGCAAATCGAAATAGCACACAGACTGCAGGGCCAATTTAAAATAATATAAAAAACTTAAATATGGCCCGATTGAAGGCTAGAACAAAGGAGGGGACCAATTGCGTAAATTACCCAATTAAAGGTAACATGCATGGTCCCAAGCAAAAGTGATTCCACTCCCCATGCTACTTTATTTTATTATTAATCAAAACACTCCCCATGCTATTTTGTTTCTTTGTTAATTAAAACTATTTCCCCATACTATTTTGTTTTATTGTTAATTAAAACTACTTCCTCATACTATTTTGTTTTATTATTAATTAAAACCATACTTTATTTTTTTTTTTATCATAAAAAAACTTTTAAAAAAAACAACAAAAAAGAGTTAAAACATCACCCTACCACCCTACATTCATTTTTCAAAATAGAGAAAAGGCTCTCAACTCTCTCAACCCTTCCCCTCCTCCGGTCATCGGACCAGCCATCAACCGTCACGCCGATCACCGGCCACCGTGGACGGCGGTCGAAAAATCTTCCGAGACCTTTTTTCGCTTCTCTTCTCGAGTAGAGCCCAGATTTGGGGTTAAAACGACCTAAAAACCTTCAAAAATTAATAAGCACCCTAGAACTCAAGAATCCATTCGGTTTCAGGCCACCGATCTTCGGCGGTGGCTTTCTCGATAAATCCACGATATTGAAAAGCGAACACCGGTAAGTTCCTTCCCTCTTTCCCTTTTTATATTTTTTTGCAAGTTTTTTTTGTTAAAAATATTTGTAAAATAGATAAAAAGAACGAATAGAAAGAAGATAAAAAAATAATAAATAAATAAATAAAAATAAGGACAAACACCTTTTGAACTTGTTTTCTCCTTTTGATTTCTCCCAAAAATCTCTGTAATACAACCCCCTCTAATACAATCACTTCTCTCCAAAATACAATCGATTCTCCCCCCATGGCACAAGGAACATAGGGCTTTTATATAGCCCAAAATCCAAAGAAAAAATACAAAGAATTTTATTTTTTGGTGTTTTTCTTTGCTGTCCTTTTTTTTGTCTTCTTTTGCAGGTATAGAGTGGCGGAGGCAAGTGGGTGTGCTGGTGGCAGACAACTGATAGTGGCGTAGGTGGCCAAAGTGGGGTGACGACTAGGGTTCATCACCACTTTTCTTTGCTGAAAATTGCTTAGGTTTGGGTAGTTCTAATTTGAGCTAGTTTTGGGTATTGGGTTTGGATAAGTTTAGTTATTGTAATTGGGTAGTTTTGATTTTTGGGCTGTTTAACACTGTAAATGGACTTAGAATTTGGTTATGTAGATTTTATTTTTTGCTTGTTTGCTTGGGCCAAAAATTCAGTCAAATGAACAGCATGGTTAATGGCATCACTAAGTTTTTGCGACTCATAAGCAATGTGTCACGAGCATTTAATAATGCCTTAACAAGCATGACCTGTTTGAGATCGGTAGAAGCCACTTGATCCAAAGGTTCGTCAACCACATAGTCGAACTATTAGTGAATTAATATTGATTATCAAGGATAACAAGAAGCTTAATTAAAGCAATACAATGAATTTCTCTTATTACCCACTTAACCCACAAGAAAAAGTTCCATTAAAGCCATACCACTTAAATTAAGAATTGGAAATGGATATTGTAAAACCCAAATTTTGCCCGGGACCCAATAAAACCAAACCCGAATTAAACCTAGCCTATTATCCAGTTACAAGCCCAAACCCAATTTTGGCCCAACCTAATCCCAACCCAAACACAAAAAAAAAATAAATAAATAAAAACCTTGGCCACCTACTCCACCACCTTTGTTGGCCACCCACCTTGGCCACCAACTCCACCACCCTTGGCCACCTAAACCACCCCAACCACTCCACTTGTAAAATTTGGCTATAAAAGCCATTCAAGACTTTGTTTTAGGGGGTGGGTTTTTGGTTTTTTTGGAGAATGATTGTTCTTTGTTTTGGAGGAGGTTTTTTTGGTTTTTGGAAGTGTTTTTTGTTTTTTGGAAAGAAGGTTGTTTTGTTTCTTGGAAAGGCTAGTTTTGGAGATTAATCAAAGATCAAAGCAAAAGAAGTTTCTTTTGTCTATTCTCATCTTTAGTTCTTTGTTTGTTTATTGTTTTCCTTTTAATTTTATTTTGTTTTTTATACGAAAGTAAAAATAAAAGTAAGAAGCTTACCCATATTTTCATTACCGAAAAAGGTTTTTTGAGGTCCCATCATTGTACTGTGGCAATCGATGTGACCTGTGGGGGTCCATGATCTGAAACAAAAATGGGACCAAATGGATTTAGAAAAGAGGAGAAAGAGAGTTGAGAGTTTTGTTTTATCATTTTATTATTTTTACTATTATTTATATTATTATTATTATTTCTCATGTATATATTATTATTTATATTATTATATTATATATGCCATCTTCATATTTATTTATATTATTACTATCATTATTGTTACTTCTATTATTTTTATTTCTAACTACTATTATTATATATATATATGTATTATTGTTTGTATTATTATTATTATTATCACCCTATTGTTATTACTTTACTTTTGTATTCTAATATATTATTAATATTACTCATATTTTCATTATTTTTGCTATTACTATTATTATTATATATTAGTGTATATTTTATGTATATACATATATATATTTATATATAGTATTGTTTTTATTACTTTAATTTAATATTTTATTATATTTGCTTTTTGTATTTCTATATTTATTATTATTATATAGTAGTGTGTATTTCTATTATATACATATATATATATATATATTTATATATAGTATTATTGTTTACTTTACTTTAATATTATTCTTATTATCATTATATCCAACCCAATAATAATTCTTTCATAAAGTAATATTCAGTATTTGGTAATTCGAGACAATCGTGCCCTAACTTATTGGGTTTCGATTTTTCTCCTTTAACCTAAATAACGGAATACTCTTTTAAATCGCGACATGAGTTTTGAAAATGCTTATTCTCGAGATACGATGTGTTGTGCCCTAACTTATGGGTATGGCATTTTGTTACCTCGAAATAAGATTTTTGCAAGTAAAGGCAATATTCGGTGTTTGGGAATTCGAGGAAACGTGTTTCTAACTTCTTGGGTTTCGATTTTCCTCGTTCACCTTAACTAACTGAATAACCTTTTGAAATACACGAATTTTTATATAAAAGGCAAGCTCGTTCTCGAAAATTCAAGATGTCGTGTCCTAACTTACTGGATGTGACATTTTATATTGTGAGACGAGAAGGTCCTTAACATTTGAGCATTTTCTTTACAAAGAGGGATCGTATTTTAAATTCTTTTAAGTTTTCAAATTTTCGACACTAAGACACTAATTAATCAACTAGGTACCAATTTTGGGCATATCGAGGGTGCTAATCCTTCCTCATGCGTAACCGACTCCCGAACTCATTTTCTAATTTTCGTAGACCAAAAATTATCGTTTTAGTAAATCTTAACTTTTATTAAAATGATTAACTTAAGGTGATCCGATCACACCTAAAAAGATTGGTAGCGACTCTGTTTTCATTTTTTTCTTCTCCAAGTCGATACAGTTTTTCAAAAAATGGTTACGACGACTTGACGACTCCACTGGGGACTTTTATAAGAGAGTCAAGCCACAAGTTGATTAACTTTTCTTTTTTCGAAAATTGAGAATTTGGTTTTGATATATGATCACTTCATTGCGTTTCACCCGTTTTTCGTACTGTTTTCATCATTTTATTCCTATTTTCTTTAATCGTTTCAAGTTTTTATGCATATATCTTCTCGCATTGCATTGCATGACCGTTGTGGTCACACCCTTAAGTGGGAGTGAGAAACTACGCCGTGAGGTTTTCACCTCCGTGCGGGATAGTGGATCACTTTGAATACATCCGTACCTATGGTTTCGTGAGATTTTCATCTCCGTGTAGCCATAGGGAAATGTATTCTCCTGAATTGAACTCGATTCAAATGAGCCTATAATGGGTGAGGATCGAGGAATCTGCTGGTTCAGGTACCCTTACTCTAAAACCAAACCACATATAGAGAGACCTAGGAGCCCACCCTAGGTAGAGCCACTCCGAACCCCTAGTGGTCACCCGAATTGCTATATTTGTTATTTATTTATCCTGCACTAACGTGTTTTATTTTTATTTTGTTTATAATTGCATTACATTACATTATCCTAGGAAGGAGGCGTTGATTTATATTTGATTGCTAAATAGAACAGTTTGTCATAAGAAAACAATTTTTTTGATAAAGTGGATTATAATACGGTTGTCTAAATATGATCCAAGTGAACATATGAAAGAAGACTGATAGCCCGTGAAGAAATACAAGACTTCGCTTCATTGCTTGAAGACAGAAACTGACAAAGATTATTCGAGAGCCGTCACATCTTGACCTTCTTAAAGGAGCTGACAAGTATCACAGTAATAAGTGAGCAACGAGTTGCAGCCTGGATCGAGCAAAAAAGGAGTTAATATAGACATCTCTTGGAGAATTCGTCAGACTCGACCACAAGATCCGAATATGAAGAGGAAGATAGGTGTCTTCACTTGGAATACAAGAGAAAAGCCGTATATGTAGTCCGTTTTATGTAAAAGAATTTGCTTTCTAAAAAAGTTGTTCTAATGAAATTAAATTTAGAATCAATGGCTTCTTTTTTTTTTTTTGCGTTCATGCATTTGCATTACATTACATCAAAGAAAAGAATGTGTTGATTCGAAATTCAATTCCTAAATAGAATAGTTTGTCATAAGGAAACGAATTTCTTAATAAAGTAAATTATAGTCGACCTTTGAATATAGTCCAAGTAAACACGATGAGAGAAAGTGGTAGTTCACGGAGGAATACATGATGTAATTGCGAGATTCAAGCCAACAAAGGCATGACGAGAAAATAGGAAGTCCACGAAGAAATACATGACTTGATTTAATTGCCAACGAAGATTATTCAAGAATGGCACTTTTAATGAGTATCATGGAAATAAGTAAGCAAGAGATCGAGGCTCGATTAAGCGACAAGGAACTAGTAAAGGCATCTTTTAGAGAATTTCTGAGATTCGACCATGAAGAAAAGATCGGCGTTTACAGGATATAAAAGGCAATACCGCATATGTAATCTATTTTCATGTAAAAAAATATGTTTTCTAGAAAAGTTATTCTAATGGAATTGAATTCAAGATCAACATCTTCATTTCTTTTGCATTCATTCCATACATTTGCATTACATTGCAACATTTGCATTAAACTTTCACTAAAGAACCCTGATTAAACAAAATTATTTCAGTTAATCTGGAAACCAACGAGAATCAAGCAACCGAACACAGCCACTATACCCACCGTAAAACCAAAGCAATGGACCAGAGATTAGAAAGGATAGAACAAATGCAAAGGGAGATGCAAGAACAATTACAAGCGCAGATGCAAGAGCAACTGGCTAAGATACAGCAAGATATGAGGGACCATATGTTGGAGTCCTAGAAAAGCATGATAGATCAATTAACTCGTTTATTGGCTGGCGGATTAGAAAAAGGGAAAAGCCCTTTGATCAATGCGGGAGAAGATAATGAAGATCTTACCTACCCTCCAGGTTTTACCCCACCTCATGTGCCCCTGCAAACCGAGGCACCTCTTAGAAGGCCATCTGTTACAGTGAGGCCTCAACATGGGCCAGTGGATGCTGGAATCCCTATAAATTTCCCATCTGGATTGGGAAATAATTTGAGTGATAGCTCGATCAACCCTATTACTCCTGATCTGGATTTAATAGAGAAGGAAAGAATGGCCACTGAATCCTCGAAACAATTGGAAGATCGTTGCAGGTGGTTAGATGAGAAGTTTAGGGTTTTAGAAATACGGCAATCATCGGAGGATCGATGCCAAAGACTTAAGTTTGGTTCGATTTGGTGCTTCTTCATAAATTTAAGATGCGAGTTTGAAAAGTACAACGGACTACTTGCCCAGACGCGCACATAACAATGTTTTGTAGAAGGATGATCGGCTATGTGAACAACGATCAACTATTGATCCATTGTTTTCGAGATGACCTAATGAGAGCAAGCGGCTAGGTGGTACAATCGGTTGAGCGTGCAAAGATCAGTTCATGGAGAGATCTTGCACGAGCTTTCATGCAACAAAGATAACCATGTGGTGATATGACGCCAGATAGGATCACACTACAAAATATGGAAAAGAAGCCGAGTGAGAGTTTCAGCAAGATGCACAACGATGGAGGAAATAGCGATGCAAGTCCAAACCACCTCTTTTGGAGAAAAAACGACCATGCTCTTCATTAATACTTTGAAGGCCCCATTCATCACCCATATGATTGGGAATACTACCAAAAGTTTTTCTGATATGGTAATGGCAAGCGAGATGATTGAGAATGCCATAAGAGGTGGCAAGATTGAAGTTGGAAAAACTACCAAGAGGTCAGTTCCAAAGAAAAAGGAGAATGAAGTAAACAGTATGAGCTCATACAATAGAGATCACTCAAGGTCAATAACTGTCAATCAACCAAAAGTGACTACGAGGGGGCAACAAGGTTCGACAAAGCAGGAATTAAGTGTAAGGCAAAATTTTGAAAAGCTCCAATTTACGCCAATCCCAATGTCATATAAAGAGTTATATCAAAATTTATTTGATTCACACGTGGTGTCCCCATATTATATAAAGCCGTTGTAACCCCCATACCCCAAATGTTATGATTCAAACGCTCAATGTGATTATCATGCGGGAGTATCGGGGCATTCAATAGAAAAGCTGATCGCCTTCAAGAAGGCGGTTGAAAGACTCCTCGAGATGGGGATTGTGAAGTTTGATGACACCCCTGGTACAAAGAGTCTGTTACCAAATCACGATGATAAGAGCAAATGATTAAAGGACTCTGTCAAAGATGGAAAAATAAGAAGATGATTAGTAGCATCGGATCCTGAGTAGAGAAACTTGTGAGGCATTCGTCCTTACAAACCTGGAAATATTTTGAATGATTAGTCTGTAGAGGAACCTCTTGTAGTTTTTAGAGCTAATCTAGAGTAATATTCAAAACACGCTTGTTGCTTTAAGCCTGGAAGCAATTAAACCCCTTTTGTGAAATAGGCTTGTATCCTAAGTCTTTATTTCAATAAAATGTATCTTTTTGAGCAAATATTCTTTGATTTCATCTCATACGGTACAAATAATTGTTCTTAGATTCTTTTGTTATTTGGAATTTATTTCAAATATTCATTTATTCTTCATTCATGATCATACCATACAAATAATCATCCTTAGAATCATTTATTTCTTTGGAATCTGCCTTCACGGGTCCTCGAGATATCAATGATGTGAATATATTGTCATTGACTCGAGTCTCCTTTTGAGCGAAATATGGGCCTAAAGGGATCTCAACACTCTGAAGATGATAGAGATGTAGACTACTCTCTAATTTGTTAAAGATGGTAGAGTAAGATGAAAACAGATCATCTCTTACAAAAAAACGATGAGCAGTGAGGCCTATGACAAGAGAAAGATGCAAACATCGAATCTGCATTACCACAAAGGCAAAGCGAGGCGTCATTGAGTCACTTCCTAGAATTTAAAGATTTTTGCATGATTATATCAAGATACGCACTGCTACTAAGACAGGAGGATGTTGCGAGGTTTTGAATGACATATGTTAATGGTTTTACGATGGCGGGCTAATCATGAGATTTGGGTTCTACTGGCCCACCATAGAAAGGATTGCATCAATATGTTGTAAATGCCAAATTTATAGAGAAAATTCATGTGCCCTTCATGTGGGGCATGAAGGTTATGGGCGATCTCTTTGAAAGCTTCTAACCAATACCGATTCGTTTTTGGGGTCATCGTTTACCCCGAGAAAAGGATAAAAGTTGTTTCATATGCCAATGTCACTAGGTCGACAGTCATCAAATTTCAAAAAAAGGGGTGCCAATAAAGAGTGCCAGAAAATCATGTCTAACACAGCTGTACAATGTCAAAAGGTCACAGTCTGTTTAAAGATTAGGAGTTATATGGCAAAGGCAAAGGCAAAGCCAAAAAAAAAAACACAAAAACACGAAAACAAAAAAAAACAAAAATTCTAAAAAAAAAAGAAGCAAAAAAAAGAGAGGCCAGGGCGAAACCCCGCAAATGGAGCCTTGAGACTAAAAGGGATTCGAGTTGAAAACCCAAAAATGACAGCTCAAATTTGGATCAAAATGGGGCATACATTAGTCTTGCTATGCCTGAATTAACAATGAAGAAGTATACTACATCTTGGGACATCGAAAAAGTACTCCGGATCCCCTAAACACATATTAAACTCAGAAAGGTCCTCAAGAAGTTGGTACAGAAAAGCTCAAGCTGCGATATCTGGGGCATCTAGCTTCCATTTTGCCCATTTTGAATTTGTTATCTTTGATTCTTCTCAAGATATGTCCAAATAAATTTTCTTCTTATTGCATTGCTATCTTTGATTAAATCATTCGTTTTGAGTTGATTTCATTCTTATTGCATTTGCAATCTTTGATTAATTTATCCATTTCGAGCTATGGTCATAATCAATTTCCTTCTTGTTCATTGTTTTGATCTTTTTCAAGCATTTTGCATTGAAATAATGATTAATGGACTAATAACACTTTCACAAAAGAAGTTTTGCATATTACTCTGGAAGTTTCTAAATAATACAAAAACCTGAAACAGGACTATTGTTTAGAACTCACCAAGCTTAAGGGTTGGAAATATTATCTCTTTGGACTCTTTATTGGTTGAACCAAAAGACAAGACATTTCATCAGTGATACAACCTCGACAAATGACGAGTGATGTCAACCTAAGTGTAAAAGAGGTCATTCTCGAGAAAAGAAATGATACTTTGCATTCATGTACATCGGTCATTACACCCGAGAGAATAGTGTAACATATCAAAGCGATTGAAGATGATACAAATACTATGCCTTTGAGTTGCGGCGGAATGGATGGAAGAAACCAAATGTTATTCCTCCGAAATTGCGAGAAGAGGCACAAACTTTATGTCCTAAAAGGTGCAGTGGAAGGGACTCTAAAATTACAGTGGGGCAAGCTTTCCGAGCAAAATGTGATTGTTTCTTTGACTTTTTCATCAAGAATACCGGTAGAACATGATGCCGGTAATGTCGTCGCGATAATGTCCTAATGAACAACGACGATGATACCTTAAGCCTTTTAAAAAGGGCTCATGACATTTCTACATTCATATAATAACACATCTAGTTAAGAGCATTTCATTCATTTCAATCATAGCATCCTAATTATTTGACACATTCATAACACATCTAGTTAGGAGCATTTGATTCATTTCGATCATAGCATCCTAATCATTTGACATAAGCATAGATATATGGGCCGATTCTCGGTGATGTCCCTAGAATCGGTGAATTCACAAGCCTTAAGCCCTTAAGCAATAGGGTAACAGTGAAGATTTCTGATCTTAACCCCTAGCGGTAGGGAAGCAGATCGAAGACGAAGGGTCTTAAACCCCTAATCGGTAGGGTAACAGATCAATTGCAGATCTCATCTCCTAAGCAAGAGGGAAACAGATCGAAGATGAAGATCTTAACCCTCTAGCGGAGGGAAACAGATCGAAGATGATGGGCTTTAACCCCAAGCGGTGAGGGTAACAAGCCAAATTTACAAGCCTTAACCCCAAGCGGTAGGGTAACAGTCAAGATTTCTGATCTTAACCCCTTAGCAAAGAGGGAAGCAGATCGAAGACGAAGGGTCTTAAACCCTAATCGGTAGGGTAACAGATCAATTGCGATCTTATCTCCTAGCGGTAGGGAAGCAGATCGAAGATGAAGATCTTAACCCCCAAGCGAGAGGAAAACAGATCGAAGATGATGGGCTTTAACCCCAAGCAAGTAGGGTAACAAGCCAAATTTACAAGCCTTAACCCCTAGCGGTAGGGTGGCTGGTCAAGATTTACAGATCTTAACCCCAAGCGGTAGGGAAGCAGATAAAAATAATGGGCTTTAACCCCTAAGCGGTAGGGTAACAAGTCGAATTTACAAACATTAAACCCTTAGCAAGTAGGGTAACAGTGAAGATTTACAAATCTTAACCCCCAACCAAGAGGGTAACAGGTTGAATTCTGATCTTAACCCTTAGCGGTTGGGAAATAGATCGAAGATGATGGGCCTTAAACCCCTAAGTAGTAGGATAATGAGCTAAAATTACAAATTTCTTTTTCCACGAAATGGCATTGGAGCACTAAAAGCCACATGAGATCTTCTTGAAGTTTGAAGATCTTTTCTTCTGAAATGGCGTTAGAGCGGCTAAAAGCCACAACAGATCTCCTTGAAGTTTCAGCAAACCTCTTCTTCCAGAAATGGCATTGGAGAGGCTAAAAGCCACAGCAGATCTCCTTGAAGTTTCAATGGAAGAAGATCAAAACAAGTCTTATCTCCCTGAAGTTGCAGAGAAGTAGGACCAAGATAGCAGATCGACATTCACGTGCTTACGATGAAGCGGATCGAAGATTTCGACATGGCATCCTGTGCTTATAGGGAACAAGTTGAAAACAGCAGATTTGACATCCATGTGCTTATAGGGAACAAATCGAAAATAGCAGATCTGACATTCCTGTGCTTACAGTGAAGCAGATCAAAGATTTCAGCATGGCATCCCTGTGCTTATAGGGAACAAATCGAAGATAGCGGATCGACATTCACGTGCTTACGTGAAGCGGATCAAAGATTTCGACATGGCATCCACGTGCTTATAGGGAACAAGTTGAAAGCATCGATTTTGCATCCACGTGCTTATAGGGAACAAATCAAAGATAACAGATCGACATTCACGTGCTTACGAGAAAGCGGATCAAAGATTTCGACATGGCATCCTGTGTTTATAGGGAACAAGTTGAAAACATCGTTGGCATCCACGTGCTTATAGGAACAAGTTGAAAACATCGTTGGCATCCCTGCTTATAGGGAACGAATCGAAGATAGCAAATCGACATTCTGTGTTTACTGATGAAGCGGATCAAAGATAGCAGATATCGCCTTCACGAGTTGCGGTGAAGCGATTGAAGCCGTCAAGAGGCCATTTTAAAGAAGATCAAGAACTCAAGACTCGGCGAGCCACGGCAAAATTGGTCTTTTGTAGTCTTTGCTCCATTCTCGTTACGATAATGAGCAAAGAAGGCAACTATAAGACCCAAATTTTGCCCGGGACCCAATAAAACCAAACCCGAATTAAACCTAGCCTATTATCCAGTTACAAGCCCAAACCCAATTTTGGCCCAACCTAATCCCAACCCAATAATAATTCTTTCATAAAAGTAATATTCTGTATTTGGTAATTCGAGACAATCGTGCCCTAACTTATTGGGTTTCGATTTTTCTCCTTTAACCTAAATAACGGAATACTCTTTTAAATCGCGACATGAGTTTTGAAAAATGCTTATTCTCGGAGATACGATGTGTTGTGCCCTAACTTACTAGGTATGGCATTTTGTTACCTCGAAATAAAATTTTTGCAAGTAAAGGCAATATTCGGTGTTTGGAAATTCGAGGAAACGTGCCCTAACTTACTGGGTTTCGATTTTCCTCGTTCACCTTAACTAACTGAATAACCTTTTGAAATACACGAATTTTTATATAAAAGGCAAGCTCGTTCTCGAAAATTCAAGATGTCGTGTCCTAACTTCTTGGATGTGACATTTTATATTGTGAGACGAGAAGGTCCTTAACATTTGAGCATTTTCTTTACAAAGAGGATCATATTTTAAATTCTTTCAAGTTTTCAAATTTTCGACACTAAGACACTAATTAATCAACTAGGTACCAATTTTGGGCGTGTCGAGGTGCTAATCCTTCCTCAAATGCGAATCGACTCGAACTCATTTTTGATTTTCGTAGACCAAAAATTATCGTTTTAGTAAATCTTAACTTTTATTAAAATGATTAACTTAAGGTGATCCGATCACACCTAAAAAGATTGGTGGCGACTCCTGTTTTCATTTTTTTTTTTCTTCTCCAAGTCGATACCCGTTTTTTTCAAAAAAATGGTTACGACAGATATATTAAATTCTTAAAGCTTAAATTATCAAGCCTCATGAAATTCATACAATCTACTAACCAAAACCTACAATTTCCACCAGTCCAATGAATAGACTAGATCCACAAGAAGGTAATAAACTTTGCTCTCATGCACACACATTGCACGCTAGATTCCTATTCAGGTCTCTAGAGGGACTAGTTTAATATAAAATGCCAGAATGCAGCTACATTTCAAAAGGTTTATAAGTTCAAAATAACTTGATTTCTAATCTTATGACGAAGTGGAAGCATTAGAAGAAAAAACAACAATTTCACCAAATTACCTTCGTATTGGACGACTCTTGCAGGTGTTCTTACGGGAGCGTACTCATCAGTGTCCCATCTAACAGTAAGCTTCAGTTGATACCATCTAAGCACACAAGAACCAGAAGACAATTCATGTGTATAAAACTTGAAAATAAACAGAAAAATGCAACAAAAAAAAAAAAAAAGAAGCCCCATACCCTTGCTGGAAAAGATCAAGGTTATGAAACCTATGGATGTAAATTGCAATCTCCTGGACACTAGGAAGCACAGACACGGGGAAAATCCCCTCGTACCAGTGTCGTACTGGTGTCCGACACGGCCGGATACGTACAGGACACGCCTTGAAGAGTGTCAAAAAAGGACACTCCCGGACTTTACTTTGGCCTGAATCAGAAACGGAAAAAAAAAACCCATATACAAGAATAGAACTTTAGTAAACAGATAAAAAGAACTTTAACATTTAATCGTGATAACTTATGGGATTTTTAACATACCTGATTCACTTATATGAAGATGATGATGCTGGTTTTTTTTTTTTTTTTTGCAGAGAATGAAATACAGAGCAAAGGTAAGGATGGTAAATGAGAAGGGAAAAAAGTGGTAAATGGGGAAGAAATAGTTAATGCTATGTAAGAAAAAAAAATAGTTAATGCTGTGTAAGAAAGAAAAAAAATGTCCGTATTATATGTCCGTGGCCATGCTTCAGGACACTATCCAACATTACTACCGGCTGTACTTCAGCCGGGTGAGGCTTTGCATCTGGTAACTTCTTCGCTTGTAGACTTCTAATAATCAAACCGATTAACCACCCAAGACGTCGTAACATATGTAATCAAGTATCCACAAATCTCGCATTCCCTCTTCGTTTCTCACTCGTGCATCCTCCTCAAAAACTGAATCGATACGTGTCTCATAGAAATCATCGAAAGAACAAAGCAGCCACACGTAAACACTTCACTGATCCATGTCTTCAATTCTCTTGATACCAAACAAATGCAAACAGCTGCAAACAAGGACAGAAACAAGTAAAACCATAAAAGCAAAACAAGGACTGAAACAAAGACTGGTATTTTAGCACACAGCTCAAAGTGCCAGATGGTTACAGCAAAAATAAACCAGAAATGACAAAACCCACTGAAACAAGTAAAACTATAAAAGCAAAACAGCAAAGCAAAACCATAAAAGAAGCAGACCAAACATTGTATTATGAAACGTCCTTTAATTCATGGAATTTCCAATGAAATGGTATCTTCAAATACAAATGTTAAGCAATTTATGAATCTAACTGTAACAAGTAAAAAAAAAAAGGAAAACATATCTAAGAAAAAGAAACAAAAACTCTCCTTTTGAAAGAAATCAGAAAATGAAGATGTTTAGTTAGCTTATAAATGATTGGACAAGCAGAGGACTAAAAAGGAAAAAAAAATGTTCATTTAATTTAGAAACAATAAATCAAAGACCCCAAAAATTTAAAGAAGAATCTTGCATGACCCAAATATTTATAAACTCATATTAGGAAAAAAAAAGCTTTAGAAAGGCTTCTCATTTAGTAGCAAAATAAACACAATAAAGAAAAAAAAAACTTTAGATTTAACTTATGAGAGTAAAAAAAAAAATGATTTCCCACAAATCCAACACATTAAGACAAAACTGAGAAAACCCAGAATATATGTATCCCAGATGGATTAATAGAAAAGCAGAAATTTACCAAAAACTCTTCATTTCTTTAGCAAAACACTCACATAAAACCTTACAAAAGACAGCAACAAGAAAAACCAGGTAAACATATGAACCACATTGCTCATTTTAAAACCAAAAACCCAAAACAAAAACAAAAAGACAAAGAAACTTTGATACAAACAATATATATATATATATATGTACGTTTCTTACAGGTTTATGTAGCTTGACTTGATCTGACCAGATCTTGAAACCCTCTTGTTCTTCTTCTTCTTGGGTTTTCTTTCTTTACAGTTTCTCTCTCTTCTATCTTGTTTGTGTCTAATAGCAGACAAAGTGTTGTGTGTGATTTTCCTTTTCTTTAGCTATCTCACTGATACTCTGTTTTCTTTATTTTATTTCTATGTAGTATTGAATTGTTGGTTATTTATAGGGACTGTTTATTTGTTTTTTCATTTTCATTTTAACAAAAATCAATTAACTCGGCTATTCATTTTATGTTGATTTATATATAAAATTTCATTTTATAAATTACTAATAATATTATCTAATTAGTATTATTTTATATTGATATATTATTTATTAAATAAAAATTACTTTTTAGTAATGTTAGTTTTGCAACCCATGTGACATTAAATACGTATTTTATATTGACATGACATAATTTATTTTATATGTCACTTTAATAATATTTTAAAATTTTAAAATAATTAAAAGTTAAAAAATCCACAAAAATTTAAAAAAATATGAATTGTCATTTCGCCATTATGTTTAAAAATTATATATAAATTTTAATTTGATTTAATTTTTACAAATCACGAACAATATTAATGAATTAGCACAATTTTATATTGATATATTGTATTCACAAATAATTATATTAATCCAATATGACATTTCTTTAAATATATATAAGTGAATTAAAATCGATATTTCATATATACATATAAATTCAAATTTTATGGGTATAATTACAATAAATCAAAGTTGATATATAAAATTGATATTTACACAAATTTTTAAAAAATTGCTTGAATAACAATGATTTGTGCTCATTGATTCTAATCTAGTTAACAAATTTGTAGGAAAAGTAGAAGAATAAGTAAGATGGCAGTACATTATTAAGATTAATTAATGTACTATTTGAATTAATTAATCAAATCATAGTTAGCACTAAGATATGTTCTAAATAAGTGAAAAGCCAGAAATAAACTAGATCATGCAATTCATCAATGCTTCAATATTTAATGTTTTTCATATTATAAAATACATCATCATTTACAATTTGTTTTATTATAACTGATTTTTATTTTTATTATAAAACACAATCTCATATTTTATTTTACTTTGGTAACCTTGTGGAGTCTAAACAAGGTGGGGTTTAATGGTGGTTGACACCGTAATGAAAATTGTCCAGTCTTTGTTCAGCCTCAACCTCCCCCATCTTTCTCTTGATGACTATTTGTCGGAGAGACTCACATAAAAGTGACAATTTAATTTAAAAATAATATTGAATACACAAATAATTATTTTATTTTCCTCTTTTTACTTTTTTGGGAAATATCTTTTAGCTTCTTTTTTTTTTTTTTTTATAATTTCCATCAATAGTATAACACATATATTGTGCTGAGCATGAATTTGTGAGTGAATTCGAGATGGACAAAGACAATAAACATTATTTAATGTGGTTCGATCCTTTTAATCTATGTTCATATTGTGATTTCACTAAAACTTTTTAGTAAAAGAAGCAGACCATAAATGCGCACATGGAAACATAGTTTTTAAAAGGGAAACAACCATTCCAAAAATAGTAAAGGCATAGTCTGTCATCATAACTTCAAAGTAGAATTGTAATATGATAATGCTAAAACTGCTACTAAAACACAATTATTTGCTTTAAAGGCTGCTATTTACTAACAACATTAGCATATTCAAAGTTCAAATCCTATGAAACAGAACAAAGAAACAACATATTTGAAATTATAAACAAAATTAAACTACTTTATCCAGTATAGAACTGTGCAATTGATGATCAAAATACAAAATATTTGCCTTTGTTTTTTAAATTTTTCTCTTTTGAATAATAACAACTGTAACGTTTAAAATGATATATTTATCTTATTCGGGCATAATATAAAATAGATAAACATTTAAATATAACGTATAGTATAATGATAATGCAATAATACAAAACGACTAAGTGGGGTAAAATATTAGAATAATGAATAGCAAGTAAATAAAGGAATACTACAACAATAATACAATAATAATAATCATATCATATGAATAGTAACCCAAAATAAATAAAATGAGAGATGCATGACATGGAAAGGCCAAAAATAATAAAAGAAATAGTAAAATAACAAAATAAATAAAATAAAATTAATAATGACACTAATAATAAAATGTGCCAATAAAAGCATTCGTAAAATATATATATCGATGATAATAGAATAATAATAATAAATAAAATAATACTAATAACAGTAAAGGCAAAAGAAAAGAAAAATGAAAAATGAATATACGATAAAAGAAAAATAAAGACAATTTTAAATATTAAAGAACCAAGAAGTAATAACTAAGTACATAAGTAAATAACTAAATAAAATAAAACTATAAAAAATAAAATAAAAATATATAAAAATAATAATCTAGGAAGAGCAGAAATTATATAACAAGGACTAAAATGAAACTTAAATAAAATTTTAGGGGAGAAACCGGGATAAAAACAACATATGGGACTAAATTGCAACATACGAATGAAAAGTAGGGACCAAACCGGGAAATATTCCCTGTCCTTAAGCGCAGCATTTCATCTGGCAAGTCGAAAGACTAAATTAAAAATGAACTAAAATTGAATGGCCAAATTTAAAAGAAAAAAAGAAAGAAATTAGGACTAAAATAAAATTCGCGCAAAGGAGAGAGGACTAAATTAGGAATCACTCCCTATCCCCAAAATGACGCCATTCTCAAGAGGACTACAATGAAATAAAACTAAAATTATAGGTAAATTTAAAATTTAAAAAAAAAGAAATGGGACTAAATTGCAATAGACCATAAAATCCGAAGGACCGGGAGTAAAAATAGCCCATTAGTCACGGAAACATGGGATCTAGCCACTTTCGAGTCTGATCGGATCGGGTTATATCAAAATGACGCCGTTTTGGCGTTTGAAATTGACTCCCAAAACGACGCGGTTTTGCATAGGCTATATAAATTAAAGTTTTACAAAAAAAAAATCATTTTCCTTTTATTCTTAAAAAAAAAAAGATGGCCTCTCATTTTCTCTCAAGCCTTCTCAGTCCGGCATAACTCCGGCGAAGGCTCTGGTCGCTGGGCCACCGTGACGGCCGCTGATTACAGGCGATGGCGTCGCGCCCCACGATGGCCGAAAAATAAAAAAACTTGCTTTTTTGGGGTTTTTTCGGCTTCCCTAGTTTAAAGGTATCATCTTTCATCAGAGATGATAGACCTAGGCCACTCACTGCGGCAGAATACGAGGAGTCAGGTGAGTTTTTGACCCCTTTTTCCTTATTTTATGTTTATTTTTAAAAAAAAACGCAAGTAAAAAAAAATAAAGAAGAAGAATGAAAGAATAAAAAGACCCACCTTTTTATATTTCTGATTATTTTTCTCTATTTGTATATTCGATTCTCTTTTTTTTGTATTTGATTTCTCTCTTGTGTCTCAAAATACATGGTCTGTTATGGCCTCTTTTATAGCGGAAGTTACAAGATTCTTTTTTGTTCTTTTTACTTTTGTCTGCTACTGCTCTTTTGTTTTTTCTTTGTTGTTTGTTCTGCCTTGCGTGTTTCACTGTGTATAGGATGTTGTTGCAGTAAAGAAACTATGGAGCAGAACAACAAAAGATTCTACTTCAGAAGATCAGTTGATTATAAAAAAATGCTTGAACACCGAGGTCGAGACTCTCGGAAACATAAGGCATAAAAACAGGGTCAAACTATATAGCTACTTTTCGAACTTCGATTGCCATGTATTGGTTTACGACTACATGCCGAATGGAAACCTTTGGGATGCTCTTCATAAAGGATGGTTCCATTTAGATTGGCCAAACCGACATCAAATCGCACTTGGGGTTGCACAAGGCTTAGCATACCTTCACCATGGTCTATTACCACCTATCATTCATAGAGACATCAAATCAACCAACATCCTACTTGATATCAATTACCAACCCAAAGTTGCCGATTTCGGAATAGCCAAAGTATTGCTCTACAATCATAGCAGGCACATATGGTTACTTAGCCCCTGGTAAGACACGTCATGTTATTTCAAATGTTTTTTTTTTCTTTTTGTTGTTGTTGAACTTAATGTGATTGTTGCTTATGACAGAATATGCATATTCGAATAAAGCGACAACGAAGTGCGATGTTTATAGTTTCGGGGTGGTGTTGATGGAACTAATAACAGGGAAGAAACCAGTGGATGCCGATTTCGGAGAGTATAAGAACATTGTATATTGGGTTACAACAAAGCTGGATACAAAGGAAGGGGTAATGGAGGTCATAGACAAGAACTTGTTGGGGTCATTTAAGGATGATATGATTCAAGTTCTTAGAATTGCAATGTGTTGTACATGTAAGACTACATCTTGACATCCGACAATGAATGAGGTTGTTCAATTGTTGATTTAGACAGACCCTTGCTTAATAGATCCTTACAAGTTTTCAACAAAGACCAGAGAAGCATCAAATGTCACAGAGAACCAATCAGAAGAGGTAGAATCATAACAACTTAAAGCTTTTTCTCTTTTGATTAAATTTTGCTGATTAGTGGCTTGTAGATTCTCTCTTTCCGTTTTCTTCTCTTGTAAGGACCTAAGGAATTTAAATCACTATAAACTGCTTTATGGCAACACACAGCATGTATATGAAATCATTGCATAGCTTCCAATGGCTTTGTTTTCTCTGTATGTATGTATGTATGTATTACATAACATCATCCTCCGATCTTTTGCACTTTATTATCCTTCAATGCCTTCTTTTATCTCATCAAAAGCAACACACAGATTTAGAAGGTACTATATGCTTAGATGCTAAGAATTCTATAATAGGAGTCTGGACACGATGCCCCATTTTTTCAAATTTAGACCAATTGATATGCCTCTTGCTGGATAGTACCTCATCCTCTATAGCCTTACTATATTGCCACCATAAATTAGGAAAGCAACGTAAACATTTTTTATTTTCTTCTACTCTACATTCCAAAGTCTCCAAATTTTTCAAGACATTCGTTGCATCGGTCAGCCAATCTTCTACATATTTCTCGATTACTTGAGTTTGAGTATACCTTTCAGCCGTTTCAACAGTATTTTGCACTCGAGCTTATTCTGTGATCAGACTTTGTCGTTGATCATTGAGGTCTACAAACAATTTTACGGAAACGAAACAAATGTCGAACACCCCGGTCAACTGGTGTCGCCAAGTTGTTTACTATCACTATTCCCAGACTATTAGAAGTAGAAACGAGACAAAAAGATGCAGCCATCTGAAAACGCAAATCAATGAGACATATTTAATTCAATTATTCCAAACAAAGTCCATGTTAAATATTGAGCTGGAAAAATAAATGAGGGAGGGAGAGATTATACCAAAGCCCAAAGTAATGTTGCTGCTGGGCTTAACTGAAAAGGCTCTTTTTTTTTTCTCTGGTTCATCCTACTAGCAAAACAGAAATTGAGCGCCGCCACAAACGGAGCGAGCAGAGTGGTGGTGCTGGTATTTGGTGATGGAAGTTGAGGGCAATGGTGATGGGTTTAATAATGGGTAGAGCTTCAGAAAATGATAGTAATGTGGGTGTGTTGGTTTTCGTAAAGTAATGGGTTAATGGCTATGGTGATGGTAAGGTATGAGGGTTGAAGATGATTTGAACAGTTAGACCGTGAAGGGTTTGTAGAATTTGGTTTAGCACTGTTGTGTTCGCTGATTGAAGATTGGAGACTCGTTTTCTCCTTAGCTTAATCGTGAAATTTTGGCTTATATTATTTTATACAAATCGCAAAGAGCATCTTGATTCGTTTTTACCAATTGTATACATTTAATGTTGGATTTTGCAAGTATCTAAATCTGGTTTCGGTGCTGAAAATGGTAAAAGATTGTTTTCACCATTAAGTACTGAAGTCTGATTTCAATATTTAGAGTAAGAAATTTCTATCAAATTAAACATCAAAATTAAGTACTTAATTGAGATAAAACAAAACTTAAGTATCAAATTGAAAACATTTAAAATTCAAAGGAATCCAATCCAAAATTTGTAATTACCGCATTCAAAACATAGATTGAAATAAATCCAGATATTCTTGTGGGAAGGCTAAGTTGAGAAGCAACCACTCTACCTACAACTGGGAGATGATTAGGAAAACTAAACCACTTGGAGAGCTAGGTATGCTAATCTACCAAGCCCACATTGAATTTTCAAGTATTCGAAGTGTATTTTTCTAAGTCCACCATACACCCTATACTAAAATTAGGCTAAACCACCTACCCACTATTTACATGAAATAAAATATTAGATTTTCTTTTCTAAATATAATTTTTAAAAAATCAAAAACCTAATCAACCCTTAAATATCTCTAAATTTCTAATTCGACCCCTCTTCTTTTGCTCATGCTCCAATTTAATCCTTCTCTACTTCTCTTTGAATTCCTGCATCCGAATTTCGTTCCTGACAAGATTTAAACATAAAATTCACCAATTAACAGGAATTAGTTCAAGAATAAATTGATTTGTACACGTAAAATATACAAAATAAACATGCTATCAGAAGTAAATATCAAAATCTTTTGTTTAAATGTAAAAGTGAGAAAACAATAACAGCATTATGAAAAGAAGACCCTAACTGATTGAAAGACTTCCAAAAAAAAAAAAATGTGCAGCACCAGAGATCTACATAAACAGAAATTACATCAATAACATGACAAACATGACAGGAAACTGCCACTAATCCAAAGCAACTAACATTACACTACAAATTAAATTCATACAAAGGCTCCAACATGATTTTATTATGCACTTAGACACAATAAAACATATTTGCGATTTGGGTATAAACCAAAACTTAAAAAAACAAAACAAACAAGAAGCCAGTCATATATACTGACAAAATTCATACAAAAACAAAACAAACAATAGGCCAGAATTCACCCCTACTTTCATATCTTCGTACTATACATTGAGAATCTGAAAAAAAAAAAAAAAAAGGACAAGGAACAGAAGAAAAAGCTGAATTCTTCTAAATCGGTCTACCTAACAGTGAGAACATAAATAGAAATGCTTCCACAACATCATCATGCACTGCATATGCATACAACATGATAACACCTTGAACCATAAATGTGAAATTGTACATGCACACTATATATGAGCTTACACAATATTGAGGCATCTTTAAAACTTGTTCTTTTTGTAGTTTTAACTTACTTTTCTCTGCTTTGTCTATGTGTCAGTATCGGTATTCAGAAGTCAAAGGTTTGCGAAAAACTCGTTTCCTATGTCAAAACATTAATATAACATTATTCATTTAATATGAATTACAAAAATAAATTTACAATAATTATAAAAAATTTATATATTCCTTACAGTGCTTCACGCATTTCGGGTTGATGCAAATCTTCCAAGTTGCATGCATACTTGATACAACAGTCAAATAGATCGATAAATAAATTTGGCAGGGCCTCGCTCAACTTTCTCACGATCCTAATCTTGCCAATCTACAAAAAAAAACAATTTAAGTAGAATTTTGAAACAAAACTAAATAGAATATTATCAGAAATATCGAAATCTTACTTTTCTTTCCCCGCATTCAATTGCATAATTATTGTAATGCCAGAAAACATTTGAGCAGAATCGTACAACAGCAGCAGTCCTCGAGACATTGTAACTCATTTGACTATGGTAATATACTTTATACAGCACCCGTTTGTTATACAAAGCACGTACCCAGTGAATCAAATTAGTACTTGCAAACGTAGTTAAAGCATCATTACAAGATTCAAGCTTAAATACTTCGCTCTTTAGGAGATAATCCAGACTGATAAGAAACCGATACTTATCAGCGTCCCCCCAAATAAAAGGCGAATCAAGTAAGCACCTAGGGCTCACGTTTTCCCTGTCAATGTGGACATAAACATGTAAGTAAACCTAAAAAAACTATGAAATTAAAATAAAAATACGAAAGATCAATCAACTTACAAAAATTCAGAATTGAGATAATGAAGAAAACATCTCAGTTCAGGAGACAAATTGAAACGATCATAATCTGGCTTATCTGATCCGAACGGGTAATTTATGATGACGTCCATCAATTTTTTAAGCTCTTCAATATCATCATTCATCTTGCTCTTCGGTCCATCTAAATTGGGTAAAACTTTTACCCGACATTCAGAACACTTCCTCGTAATAAACAAACATTTAATTGGGTTTTCCGTATAAATGCTTTGACAGCTACTTCTACCTGCTTTTCTAACCCAAATACAGGCAGCATCTTGAAATATCTCTACAAAATCTCTCCTAATATAACTAAACCAGCTAGCCCTACTCCTCTGTGAACGCCTACGTTCCCAATTACTCTTCTGTTTGTCAAAAAATTCCATTACATTTAAACAATCTTCAAACGCAAGCAGCCATTTCTTTTCATGATATATGATTTGATGACACCTGAGTAAGTCATCATCATTGGCATACTTAACTAAGAACTTGTACATTCTAAGAGCTGCTGTCTCATCTTCATAAGGAAGAAAAGTTGGAAGGAATTTCTTCATTTAAAAACTTTAAGACACCCTTATACGTATCTAAATTATAAACATTGATAACACAATGTGGTGCATCCATAGCTGTGGGCCTATAGCAAACCAGAAACAAAAATCACTATAGTATAATATAAATTTGTTGAACTGTTATAATAATTGTGTGTCTATTTGACTGAATAAATAAGATGTTATCATAGATAAACCCTAAACCCAATTGACTAAAATCAACATATGAATATGGCATTACTACTGAATAAATAGGACTATCATATAAATCCCATTCTAACCCTTAACAATTAACCATTTTTCTAAACACTTAAATCACATGTAAATTAGTATGAATCTCCAACACCCTACATCAATGGCAGAAAAAAAAGTTCATCGCTTTCTAATCCATGAATTACACTCCTATTCTAGGGCTAAATAGTTAACTCCAATAAAGTTGAAGAAAACTAAAATAACTGGGAATTCAAGCTTTGAGACACTTTAACACTGAATTCAAAACTTAAAATCCATGTATCTCTCATTCAAAGACTTAACCAAAGAAACAATCTTTAACAATGACTTCAATATAACGTTAAACATTAATAAAAAACAAAACGATGCATTAAGTGATTGAAGAACGAAAAGAACTCACCGATTAATCAAGAAGCAAAAACCCAAAACCAAAAATTGATTTACTGACAGCTTCGAGGACAAGTAGGATTGAATATAGAAGAAATTGAAAACAAAACAGTTTCTTCTGAATTTTTAGGGACTAGGCTTCTATTGTATTGTTTCATGAACCGTGCTCGAGCGGTTTATTCCGGGTTATGGGGCTTTTTTTGTTTTTTATTAAAGGGTGAGACCCAGCCCATAAAATAAATTATATTGGGTCACAAAATTAATATGCCCATTTTCTTGTAAGTGTAAATCTATTTTTACTTATTTAAATCCAACTTCCAAAATTAATGGAAAATAATTAAATATTAAATTTGTTGATTTCTTTTTATAATAGATATTAGAGGACTAAATTTATTATTAAGTTAATAAAAAAACCACATTAGCTTTTCATCACTCGTTTAACAACTAAAAAGGTAGTGATTAAAATATTTAATTTCTTTGTTTCTTTTATAATTTTTGACTGAGTTAATATCGATTGAGTTATGATACTAATTGAATTATAGACTTAAATATTAATATATGAGTAGGGATCCACTTATATCCCGTATATTTTTATATAATTATTATTTTAATAAAAAATTATTGAATTTATTGATATAATTGTCCTTGTCATGAAAGTAAATTTTGAATTGATTTTATATCTCTATGATATAGACCGTATGTATTAATACTTATTGAAAGGTTAAATTTTTTTTTTTGCATAAAACAAATAGTTACAAATTTTAAAATTATGTCCAATTTGACATGCATGATCTATATAAATGAAATATAAAATATGATAGTTGAATTGTTAAAATATTAACATGGAAGAAAAACGTTTTATCTGGAAGATTCGATTCTAACTTCCTTGTGCAAAAAATGGAGAAGTTGGTGAAGAAAAGAGTAAACAGAAAGGGGAACAAATGAAAGGAGTGATTTGGGAAAGTAAAACCCTCAAAAAGAAAATGACAGATGCAACTGACCAGAGAAGGTGTTCTTCCTTGCCGTTTCACTATGCTTCATTGTTCTCCCTCCCCGTTTCACTTTTGTATCTTATATAGTTTTGGGCTTTTTTAGTTTGTTTTTTAACAGGCCTAATGGCCCTTTTTTATATTGAAAAATAAAAAAAATTATATATAAATATAAAAAATATCATACAATCACTATTTTATTTCTTCACAATCTTTTCATCAATATATATATATATATATATGTATATATTTCTCTATCAACCGTATATAGTCAAAAAGATGAAGGGTGAACAAAAGTAGTGTGGATGACATCCAATAGAGAAAATCGAGGCATTAAATAGGGTAATAAATCATTATTTAAGGAAAATAATAACATGAGAAGTTTAAAATAATGACGACTCCAAAATAAAATAATAATAATGTAAATAAATATTTATATTTTACTTAAAATGATAAAGTCGAGTTTTAAAGTTATGATGTGTTTTTTATATATTTTATATAAAATATAAAAATGTAACGATAATAATTTTTACAAAAGAATGATTTTTTCTTTTTTTATAATTTTTAACTGAGGTATCAATTGACTTATGATATTAATTGAATTATAAACTTAAATATTAATATATAAGTATAGGTTCACTTATATCCCGTATATTTTTGGATGTTTAATATTTTAATAAACCAACTGTTAAATTTATTGATATAATTCTACTTCTTATAAATGTAAATTTTGAATTGATTCTATATCTCTATCATATATTAATACTTATTGAAAGTTTAAATTTATTTTTTTACATAAAACTAATTTAGTTTTACACGATATAAGTGGATCATTGCCGTTAATATAGATATAATTTGATTTTAAATTTAAATGTCGTAAATGAAAATAACATTAAAAAAATATTTTCCGTTTAAGGACCTAATCCAAAATAATTTCAAAATGAACCAAGGTCAAAGAATGTTATGAAATGAACCAACTTAAAACTTTTGCTTGCTATTCGAGACTTTTCTCATGTTATTTGTCAAAAAGTTTCACTGCCCATTCTGGACCATTTTTCAACTTATGATCTTTTATGGGTTGAAACTAAACTTTTTGATAGCTTGAAATAATATTAATAAAGGTTTTCTTAAAGTGTTTAAAATATTATTTAATATTTTAAAATAATCGATAAATATTTTAATTGAAGACCCTAATTATTTTTTACAGTGATTTCTTAAACTGTTTAATTTGACTAAATAAATAAAATGTTATCATAGTTACTCAATCGATTATGTTATAATCAACATATGAGTATGTCATTACTACTGAATAAATAAGGCTATCGTACAATGTAAATAGATACAACCATTTGGATCAAAATAAAACTAAGTCTTTATTAAAATAAAGAAGAAACCGTGCTGATTAGCAAGCAGAAAAATTGTACAAAGAATATTACTCAATCGAGTTCTCTTCTTTTCTCCCTGGAAGCCTATGCCAGTGCCCTAGTAGTGTCTTATAGAGTCACTGTCCATTTTGTTTGAAAGAAGTATCTTTCTTTAATCTGTCCCTGCTCCTAATGATAAACTATTTTCCATGAGAGATTCTTTCTTTTTTACTTCTAAACTGACTCTCTCTAAGCCAGCTCGTTCAAGTGCTTACGATATGGTGACAGTTAGATCGTGAAAGTACCTTGGATGATGGTCTTCTTGGTGATGGTGATGCCTACTTGACTGGATAAATAAGATGACTATATTATAATCAACATATGAGTATGGCATTACTATTAAATAAATAAGACTATTGTATAATCATATAATGTATATAGATGCAATCATCTTAATATAAAAAAACTACTAACAAAACAGAAATTGTACTAATTAGCAAGCAGGAAAACTGTTTGATTGAATAAATAAGATGTTATCATAGGTGCTCAATTTATTATATCATAATCAACGTATGGCATTACTATTGAATAAATAAGACTATCGTATAATGTAAATATCTAAGCCAACTCATTTCAAGTGCTTTCATTCGCCGCAACAAAAAATATGGTGATGGTAAGGTCATGAAACTTTCGATGATGGTGATGGTGATTGTTGAAAGCCAATGCAACTTCTAGATAAAAACTAAGCTTACCATTTAAGAGATATTTTTTTTGGAAGATTTTAGAATATATATAAAATAAAGAAATAGGGTATTATCTAGAAGACTAGATATTATACATAACATTCTAGTTATTAGATATTTGTGAAATTAATGGTAAGGATGTTGACATCTGTCAATAATCCAATGGTCACTAAACTCTATAAATAGGGATCAAAGCTTTCATTCATGTGATGATGAAAAAGAGAGAAGTGTGTATCATATTGTAATTGTATCATGTATTAATAAAAGTGTTCTCTTATCTTGTAATTATAAGCCTCGATTAAGCCTTAGGTTTTTAAACACTTAATGAACAAACACTTAATCTGGTATTCCATGAAAATGCATTTACAACTCTTTTTTACCACATTTTCTAGCCTAAATACGAGCAACATTTTGAAATATCTTTACAAAATCTCTTCTAATATAACTAAACCAATTAGCCATACTCCTCTTTGAACGCCTAGGTTTCCTCTCACTCTTCTATTTGTCAAAAAATCCATTACGTTTTTAGAATATTTGAATGCAAGCAACCACTTGTTTTCATGGCATACGAATTGATGACACTTGAGTAAGTCATCATCATTGTAATGCTTAGCTAGAAATTTGTACATCTGCAAAGTTCCCGTCTTGTCTGTATAAGAAAGAAAAGTTCTTTGCTTGAAAACTTTAAAACCCCCTGATACGTATATGAATCATGTTCCTTGATAACACAATGCGATTCTTCCATAGTTGTGGGCCTGCAGCAAATCAAAACAAAAGTGACTATCGTATAATGTAAATTGATTGAACTATTATATAATTGTGTGCCTATCAATAAATAAGATGTTATTATAGATGCTCAATTGAGTATGTTATAATCAACCTATGAGTATGGTATTACTACTGAATAAAAAAAATTATTATATGATCGTATAATGTAAATAGATGTAACCATCTGAATCACAATAAAACTAAGTTTTGATTAGGAAATGAGAATATCAACAACAATTTGATTATATTTTATGATATATATTCAATATAATAATATTTATTATATTTTAATATAATTTTAAGTTTATTTTATTAACTAAATCAATATTTGTTTATAAACAATGGCGTTAAAGGTTTATAGGTTTGAGAATGGAGGCCATTCTCCAATGTGCCCCTTTTTCTAAAGATGTCATGCTTTAGAAATATATGTTTATTATTTATTTATTTATTTTACAGTCAACATAATATCTAACTTTAGCATATAAAATTTCATCTACTTTAAAATATGCCCAATTTGAAAGTATTTTTTACTTTATATGTTGAAAAACGTGAATGTTTATAAAAGTTATTATAAAAAAGTCTTGGTCAGTATTTATTCTTTTAATGAATTTATAAAATACGAAAGATTAATTATTTAGCTTCATTCGATAAATAATTTAAGGAAAAAATATGGATTATAACATTATCATATGTCTTTTAATTATATACTAGCCTTTATGTTCTTGCTTAGGATTTATAATTTTTCATTAATTTATTCCATTATTAATATTTTAATTATGAAAATTTCATTTTAAATATATGATTTAAATAATAATGTAAAAAATGTTAAAATGAATATTAAATGAAACTCTAGATAAACTTACAAAAATTTATTTTAATATATATTTAAAATTTTATAAACAAATTATATATATACCATAACAATTTAATATTTCAGTGACATATTTAAGAATTTTCCATTTGTTAGTATAAAAAAGTTACATTTACTTATTAATTAAATAAAAATTAATTAAGGATTTGAATCAATTAATTCAAAAATAAAATTCTCTATCATGTATTAATTATATAATAAATATATTTTTAAATAATATTATGATTTGTTTCATTTCCTACTTAAAAAATATGATGCTCTACGTATACCTTGTTTTAACGTAAAAGGACTAATTTTTAATAGTAGAAATAGATAAAAATTTTAACAAAATGATCAGTTTATTATTTCATCTAACGTTACAATGACTAATTTGTCTATTTTTTTAATAGAATGGGCAAATTATAATTTGACTCATAATACAACGACTCCGTGATACTTTTACCACACATTTTACCGTTTACCTTTTTTTCTTTAGTGATTAAATTTTAAAATATATATTCACTACTTTTTTGGTTAAATTATTTAGTGGATTCTTAGGCTAAAAAAAAAATAGTTTTTTTAATAATAAATGTGAGTAATTTAGCCAGCCTTTGTATATTTAATTTTGAAGTTTTGAGAAAAAATTAGACAACTTGAAAATGCTAATTAAAATATACAAAGATTAAATTCATGTACAAACAGTTTTTTATTTTATTTTATTTTATATTAAAATTTAATGTTGTTTGTAATTTTATCTAGGTTAAAATATGTCATAACTTCTTGTATTTTTAGAAGATCTAAAATTTAGTCTCTATACTTTTCAAATTTCAAAATTCAGGCTTAACTATTAATATTGCTAATTTTTATGTTAAATTAAGGTTAATTATAATGTCATTTTGTTAATTACATAGCTATCAAGTAAGTATTTTTATATTTCAAAATTTTACATCGACCAATTTAAAAAAATAATAGAATTAACAATTGGACATGAATTTTGAAATTTGAAAAGTATAGGAATTAAATTTTGAGAATAAAATATAAAGTCTAAATTTTAAATTTCCAAAAGTATAGGGACTTGTGATGTATTTTAACCTTTTATCTATTTACTTCAAAATTAAATGCATAAGGACCAAAATGGTTAACTTTTATAATAGAATGACTAATTTACTTTTAGCCCTATAATACAATAACTCACCAAGTAATTGAACCCAATTTTTAAAAACTTGAAATTCTTAAAATGTACTGTGATAACATTAAAAAAAATCAAATCAAAAGCAAAATCTTTTTTCATGTGCCAAAATCATAATATAAGCTTTTCTCATGTGCTAAAAATAAAGAAAAACTTGTCAGAAATTAATGTTTTTAAGTACAAATGTCTAGATTTGTCTGAAACTCATGTTGTTTAAAGTACATCTTCACATATGTTGCACATCAATTGATAAAATTATATTTTGTTTTAAAAAATCGATATTCACATCATTCTATCATTAAATTCCGTGATAAAATGAAATCTCACCGATCATCTAAATGAAAATCGATATAAAATCGCACAAGTGTTTGATAACAAAATTTCTCAGATTAGTTTGGAATTAGGTCTAAAGCTAATTGGTTCCTATCTCTGCGAAAAAAGATATGCCAAAAAGATGCAGTTCCAAGCACCAAAGGTCGAGGACAAATGTGATAAAATCATAAAACAAACATGGTTTAATTCTTCTCTCAATCCCTGAACTCTTTTGAACTTTTGAAATTTAATTCCTATGCTTTTCATTTTCAGGATTGATTTGGTAATTAATGTTTAATTGATAATGTTATTAATGGGCATTCGTTAAATTTGAATATATGACATTTTAGGTTAAAATATGACATTGTAATGAACTTAGATCTAACAAAATAATTTTAATAATGTTAATAATTAGACATTAATTTCGAAATTTGAAAAATAGAGAGACTAAATTTCAAATTTACAAATCGTACAAGGATTTATAACATAATTTAACTGACATTTAACATTCAAAGTTCCAAATTTAAAAAAAAAAATCGAATTGATAATACATATTCAAATTTACAAAAGTCATTTAACAAAACAAGTGGTTAGAAGTAATGGTAAGGTACACTGCACTCCCAAAGGGAGAATGTAGGTTCAAACCTTGGAAACAATATTGTTAGGAGGGACAGCCACGAACTCCGAACATGAACATTCTTAAATCAAACAAATAGAATGACTACCTTCCCATAAGCATAGGGATTGAATTTCAAAAGTTTAAAGAATAAAGGGACTAGAACCACAATTAGCCCAATTAATAAATTAAGCACAAAATTAAAGCAAAAAAGAATCTGAATAAATTGGTCCCTTGTTTTTTTTTTTTTCTCCATTTCATATTATATTCGCACATTAAAAGAAATTAAATACAATATCATGTAGAACTAGCTATTCAAATTAAAATGAATGATTATGAGCAAAAGATTCTTATTGGATAGTTAGTGGTTCAGTCTAAAGGGTCCTCCACATGAGAATCTGTTCTTCCACAGTATTTTCCTTTTCAAGTACAGTTTTATCAATATCCAAATTTATTCATTTTTTAATGGATAAAATAATTTTATTTATGTTATCAAAAAGAATAATAGGGCTTTTGCCATCGTCTTTTATCTCCTTCATCCTTCCACAATATCAATGCCTATTCGGAAGTCATGTTTTAATTATCCACGCAAACTAGGGATGGCAAAAAATTCTTCAATTTAATGGAATTTCTTTTTGAAAATTGTGTTTGTGAGAGTTTTTTAATTTTGATTTGGTCTGATCTTATAAGAGTATTTTTTTATTAAAAAAATCAAGTTTTAGGTGCGACGGGAAGGACTTAGGTAAATTCATGTCGTTTCGCTTTGATATAGTAATGTTTTTTTAAGAAGTCATTTAAACACCAATTTAATTGAAAAGAAAATTAAAGAAAATATTTAGAAGAAAATAGATTTTATTATAAGGTTATATATGTTTGTCAAGTAAGTGGTTAGGTTGGGTTGTTTAAGATTCTTTTGGTGTTTGTATGATATTTGGTGTTGGTATTGATTATATATATATATATATATATTTATAATGTGGGTGTCACATAATTTAATTTATTAAAATATCTCTCTTTTTATTTTTTGGGTTTATTGAAATTGTTTTCCGGTTACATAGTTACAACAAGCTATATCAATTGAAAGAGTGAAAAACTTGAGATAGACACGAAAGTTGATTGTGCAGCAAAAAAGCTTCTTACATTCCCACGATCTTACTCAATGAATAATACATTATCAATTAACAGTTACAAACAAATGTCTTCTCTTTGAAAGTTTAGTTACAAACAATATGAACAATTGCACTAAAATAACTTCATCACAATTAATAGAATAAGTGATCTCAATCATGTACTAAGTGTGACCATCTCTCTTTTTCTCTGTACTTAAAGAAAATTTTATCATGTTAAAAGGTCTTCAAAAGAATCCTTATTTAAGAACAATTTGCATTAAAATAAGTTCCTCACGATGATATAATGAATAGAATAAGTGCTCTCAATCTTGTACTAAGTATGATCATATCTTTCTTTCTCTTAAAAGAAATTTTATCACGTTAAAGGTCTTTAAAAGACCCTTTTGTTTTTTTAACAATTTGCTTACAACAATTTGCACTAAAATAAGTTCCTCACCGTGAATAAAATAAGTACTCTCAATCTTATACTAAGTCTTATCATATCTCTCCTCTTAAGAAAAATTTATCACATAAAATGTCTTTAGAAGAGTCTTTATTTGATTTAACTTCTTCAAAATCAATATCTTTTTAAATAAGGTAAATGTATCACACATATTCTCCTCGTTGCTACAATAGCAATACCACCAATTGAGCTAAGGCTCAAATGACCAACTAAAACTCTTAAAAACTATTTCTACTTAATTCGATCTCTTCAATTTACTACTCAAAATTTTCCAGAAAACTGTAACTATTATTCAAATTACAGAGATAAAAACATACCAACAAATAAGGCAACTTGCACAATGTCCATTTGCAACTAAAGTTGCATATGAGATGTATAACCGGCACTAACAATTTTATAGCTATTGTTTAAGTCTTAGTTTACATTAATCCCAAGTTCAAACCTAGAAATCCCTTCTTAAAAAAATTGCTTTTTATATTTTTACTTAAATTTATACACACTTTTTATATTTTTTATCACATTTTCTTAACTTTATAAGACATCGCGTACAAACTTAATTTAAGTTTTGTAAAAATAAATATAATATAAAACATTATGTAAAATTTCGTAATAGATTAAGACAAGTCAGTGTCGAGAACTATAGCATTTAAAGATATATATATAAAGATCAAATCATATCAAATTAAGACAATACGATACAAGAAAAAACCGATAACTAGCCCTATAGACATCTAAGATAAAATCTCCTATCTTAATACATTGATATCTTGGACACACCCTATTGACCTAGACAATGTAGATCAACTTTGTACAACTAGATTGACATAAAGTAGATGTGAACTAGAATTGAAAGAAAACAGAAAAGCAAAAATGTTTGATGACAAAAAACTTTGAGTGAGATCCTGTCATTGCAAAAATCAGGTCCCTTTGTTACAATTATTCACATAATAAAATATAAGTTATAATGTTGCTTGGAAAATTCAGTTTCCTCCTTTTGTTCTTTAATTTACATATGACCACACACCATTTCACATCTTTATACTTGAAAATGTGAAAATTCATATGATAGAATTTTGAAATAGGTGTTTTATATGAATATAATTAACTTTATATGTTTTTAATTTTTTTTTTTAAAAAGTAGTGAGTGTTTAAGGATAAAGTTATCAACGGTAAAGGTATTATGCAAATATTTGTATTAGGAGTCAGATTATATTTTGTTTATTTTATTAAAAAAAGAACAAGTTAGTTCTTATATGTTAGATCAAAGAGCAAATGGGTCCTTATGTTAAAATTTTCATCCATTTCTACTGTTGAAAATTGGTTCCTATAAGTCAGCATGAGGTACTCGTGGCAAATCATCTGTAACTATCTGATTATTTTGTTTGCTACCCATTTTTTAGTAAAAGGGGGCAAAATTCAATGTGACTCCCAGTATAAAGGCCTCCATGATACTTTTATCAATTACACAAAAGTTTACAAGTATAAATACATGTTTGAGTAATCACTTGGTGTAGAATCAAACTGTTATAACACAAATTAACTGAAAACCGAAACAAAAAATCAAACTGTTACAAAACAAACTAAAAATTAAATCAGTCTAAACTACGAACTAACTGATTGAACTAAAACCTACACATAGTAATCGCCTGAAACCTCATTCATTTTAATTTAACTTAATAAATCTCAAACCTATATATTTAAAACCCAATACCTATGCCTTTACTAACTCAACCAAGAGTTGATTGGCATCATTAACATTACATCACGAACTAGATTAAATTATTATCATTTTGGGTCATCTGAAATGGAGCTTTAAAATGTTAATTATTATATTACTATAAAGGTACCCACAGGATATTTTTCATGGTTAGGACAAAAATGATGATCTGTCGGAAAGGGCCAAAGTAAAATAATAAAAATAATAATGAGATTCGATCCATCGGGTTAATCGATTGAAACAAAAGCAAAAAAGCTGATTAAAAATCCATAAAACCTGAAGTATTTTGAAATTATTTTTACAAAGTTGGATCTTTTTAAAGTTATGTTTTGGTTTATTTACATAATTGTTTTATATATAAAAGGGTTGATAATGCCTGATGTCCTTACACTATGGTTGATATTTTAAATTAATCTATATAAATTTTAAAACATTTAAATTAAGTCATCATCGTATCAATTAGGTTTTTTTTGTTAGCGTAGCCATCAGGTTAGGTATTAAATATTAGTACAGATCTGATGTGGAACATATTTTAAAACATATTAATAAAATGTTTAAGACATCTTTACCTATTGCATGAATAATTTAGACCTTTTGTAATAAACATAGTTACATGTAAAATCTAAGTTGTCCATATAATAGATACAACCGTGCTCAAATTTTATTTCTGTGTTTCAAATATGTTCCTATCATACTCGAGCTAGCAGTTAATGTCCTCGTTAACAACTTGGTTAATGGAAGCATCTGATTGATATGATATACTTGGAGGACTAAATTAGAATGTTAGAAAACTTAAAGAACAATTTAAAATTGGCATAATGTCAAATTTGGCCATTAACCTTTCAATTATTTTAATCCATTAAACAAAAAAATTAATCTATTCAACTTTTGAGTTGACCAATCTTAGCCATTATATTTTTTGAATTTTAAAATTTCATCCCTAACTCAAATAATATCAATTTAATCCATTTGGTTAAATTTTGTTATTAGTTATTATTTTAGTCCATATTATTTTTGAATTTTGAAATCTTGGTCTTAACTCAAACAACAACAATGAAATCCATTAATTAGCTTTTTTTAGTAATATGTGGAAATAGAAAGTTGACATGGTATAACACGTGTAATAATATGTTTGCCCTATAAGATTTTGGAAATAGTAAAATTTAACAACTACCATTTGTTATTATTGAAATTTCAGAATTAGAAATGCAAAAAAATTAAAAATGACCAAATTAAAGTATAAAAACTAATTCCACAACTTATACACAGTACAAGGACTAATAATATAATTTAACACTTTAAATATGGTTACACACCTTTGAGTTGATCAGAAAGTTTAAATGTTTGAATACCAATTAAAAAATTAAGCCATAGTTTAGAGGATTTGGTGAAATTAACCTTAAATATGATCAAACCGTATGATTAAACTAGTTTAATCTTGTTGAGCAGTTGAGGGAGACCAATTATTTCTGCTAACTCAACCAGTATCATGTCTTCTAAGTACTAATTTATATGTCATAAATTTGGAGTTCAAACTCAACCCAAAACGAGACATTCACGTCTACTTGATAGGTGATCGTAGACCCATGTATGATCCTCTTTGTGAATCAAGCTGCTCATAATAAGTTAGCTTAGGAACAAAACCAATCATTATTGAAGGTTCCATCAGCTGCCCCGTAAAAATTCAATTTTCAATTAGGTTTTTACCAGCTTTGGTGATAACCATTAGGGTTAGATACAAAGGTGCGCTAGCTAACTAGCTCATTGCCGTCGCAATCCAGAAATGGTACGTCTCTCACTTAAAAAGAGGACCCATCGTTTTCATTTACATAAAACCCCCCCATAAATTTGTTTGGTATTTGATTAGATCCACACATTATTATTATTCGACACCCACATTTATTGGTCTTTGTCATCTAATATTTGTCCTTGTGCCTGTGACTTGCCATTTGTTGAAGGGACCTTCGAAAAGACAAATTTGTCGAATTATTGCAAATGGTGAGAAGAACTGAGAAGCTGTCTTGGTGATTTATCATGTGTCTTTCGATAATTGTTGAATTTTGCCAACATTATATGCATATATGTATGTGATGCGAGAAATATGACGGTCCATTATTACATTCCATGAACCAAAGTTTGTAGCAAATTTTAATTAAATGTACAATTTAGTAGTCAAAGTAAGACTCAAAATTTCAACAATTAGTGAAGGCGTCACTTAGTCAACCCTTTTCATCATCATTATCGTGTCGAGTTTCAATGTACCGTAATTGCATTAAACTCGAATTTGATAAAGCTAATCATAATTTTTTATTAAAATTAAATTATATTATATTTTATTAAATAATGAAATAGTAATTTGATTGTTTTTTAAAATTTAAGCGGATTGTATTAATAAAGCTGGTATGATTAGCGAAATAATTAAGTAAATAGAGATTAATTTTGATCTAATATATAATGATCGAGTTATCTATTTTTGAGTAGATGTAATAAAATACAATTTAACTCTTAGTACATTGATTTTTATAGTACTTTTACCCATTTAACTCTTTTTTTTTATTTACTTACTTTAATATTTGTGTAACATCACGATTCTTAATCTTTAATTTATTTTTTGACACAATGCCTAAAACTACTTATAACATCTCTCTAATCCTTAAATAACAGGATAATGTACTTTAATGCACTGAAACTTACATTCTCTTATTGTAACAATAATACTAATATCAACAGAACTAAAATTCAATCAACACCATTTAACTTTTATTAAATTTAGAATCAAATTGAACTGATGAATCATAAGTAAATTCATAAACTTAAATCCGAGATTTTATTTAAAAATATTAAACACCTTATTACGCCACCTAACACATTTGATTATTGAAAGTCAAATTCAAAACTTAAATAATCAGCCACTTTCCATTTCGTTTCAAATACTACTCTGCTCTAAATA
The DNA here is from genome assembly GCF_025698485.1 of Gossypium arboreum. Classification (NCBI taxonomy): domain Eukaryota; kingdom Viridiplantae; phylum Streptophyta; class Magnoliopsida; order Malvales; family Malvaceae; genus Gossypium; species Gossypium arboreum. The sequence goes on from NC_069075.1 coordinate 140,364,956, forward strand.
ATTGAACTTAAAGTGATTCCGTGAGCAAAAAATGTTTAATTTTGAATTTAGTCCCCCAGTGATGTGGATTTTTCTTTTATTGTCATTCTGTCATAACCCAACAAAATTTAAATTCTGTTGAACCGATAATAAATTTTATATATCAGTTGAATGTTTTAAGAGTTAAAAATATTATAAAAATAAAAAAATTAAATTTTAAATTTCAACATAATAAAAGAATTAAAATAAAAATAAACCAAAAAATAAGATACGATAAAATAAAGTTTAATATAACAAAAAAATTTATAAAATAAGTTGATAATCAATTGAGATATTAATAGAAAACAACGTTGAATTGAATTTTAATAAAAATAAACAATTAATTAAGCTCTTGAAATTATGTTTCCGTTGAAGCCCTTGTCGTCATTTATTTTGAGCTAATTAGAACGATGGTGTGGTAGCTAACATGAGAGTTAAGTTGGAAATTGAGCTAACTTTTTTTTTTTAATATCAAGTTTCTATATCTTTTGACATTATAAAAAAATACTAACAATGTATGCCAATAATGTATGCCAAATAAATATATACAAATATATCTATATCTAAACTTTAATTTTTCTGACTTCATTCTAAATGTAAAATAAAAATTTTAAAAATTATAATATGCCACATCATCAGCCCAGTCAATACAAAGTTAACAGCGTCCAAGCCTTCAATGAAAACATAATTCCGAAAACTTTACTGATTGCTTATTTTCAATTAAGGACTCAGTTGATTATCAAATTATTTTATAGGGACTTTTCCATATATTAAACCCTAAGATAAAATAAGAAAAAAACAGCGTCGTCCCTCACACGTGTGAACACAAAGAAAGACAAAATGATGACCTTTTGTTTGAAAAATGTTGTCGTAAGCCCCCAAAAAAACTCTTTTAAATTTAATTACATTGACCGTTAACATTAACCAATATGCGGCTACCGGTAACCCTTTTTTTTGGGATAATTATTTAAAGACCCCTGGCATTTTTTTTAAATAATCTCATTATAGATTTTGATTATTTTTTTTTTACAGAATGTCTAAAACTATCTATAGCCGCTCCCCAACTCATAAATAGGAGGACAATGCGCTTTAGCACACTCAATCTCACGTCCTCTTGTATTGACAATAATGTTCATACTAATTGAATTTATACTCGATTAAGACCCCTAATATTATTTTTCAAACAACATATAATAATTATAAGTCAAAAGAAAGTATTATTAGTTTCAAACAACATATAATACAAAATTCCACTAATTTCTTACTTCATAATATTTAATATTAATATTTTTGAATTTTAGTACAAATATTTTTCAACCTTGTTTGCTTGAAGTAAAATTGAAGTCGGTTTGAATCAAGTCAATAATAACAGCCTGTCCTTTTTCTTATTAATTCATTTTTTTTTCAAAATATTGTCCACTTGAAGAACATTTGCTTTCTTTTTCGTTTTATATTATTTATTTATTTATTATTGAATCAATAATTCAACTGATTAAATTATATATATATATATATATATGTTAAGTTTGACCATCAATCTGATTTTTATTAAGGGAATATAATTTTGATCCTTGAACTTGATAATTAAATTTATTTTGGTACCTATACCATTTTTGTCCACATTGTCACTTGAGTTTGACAATTAAGTCCATTTTATCTTCCAAACTTGAAAAATTATAAATGTTTGATTATGTGGCACTTTCGTCACTTGAAAATTTAAAAATTTATATAATTTTTTAGGTGATGACATGGTACAATCTCAAAGTATCACATCCGGTATTTTCATTGGTTTGACCATCACAAAAACAATTAAAAATTCATAGAACTCTAAAAAATTAAGAATAAAAAAAAACATTAAACTGATTTAACCTATTCAATTGCTGATTTTTGTCCCAATTTCAAGTAATTTCTGATTCAACCAATTCAACTCATCTATTTCGACTGTTATACAAATTAATTTTCAGTCCAATTGATCCAATCGACTAATCCTATCAAGTTCTAGTAACACTAACCACACCACTAAATTTTGACAGAATCCAAATTCAAAGACTAAAATAAATCTAGCTGCTAAATTCAAGGGTCAAAATCTATATTATACCTTTTATTGATTATAACATCTCACCAATAATCATAGCGTATGGTTTTAATTAATGTGTTTTGACCATAGGTTTATTAGATGGGGATGTCTCTTAATGTCTCCTCCACCCTTTTGTTTTAAATTGATCAACACTTCATTTAAATGGAAATACCATATGTCATATAACTAAAGGTTGTCCAAATTCCCAACCATCATGGACAAATCTATTGCCTCATCCTACTTTATAACTTACTACAATATTCAAATTCTCATTTAGTACACCTTATCTTAGATTCAACCAAATTCCCAAACCTTAATCAATATTATTAAGAACTAGAGGTATAAATTTTTAAAAATTAAAATATAAATTTATTTTATTTTCAGAGAATGATAATCAAAAGCCAATAAAATTATTTGTCCTTATTAGAATCGTCCCTAAATACAGTCTGACATGAATACAGTTTGTTTGTCCTCAAACAAATTTTTGAAGGCACTAAAATTAAACTATAAGCTTTTTTATGGTAGCCTCCCTAGCTTCCCCTAAATATGATACTTATATATAGCCTTTATTACAATGGTTTGCGGTGGAGCTAAAAGGTTGCCAAATTCCATGGCTCGGTAGCATTCATTGGAAAAAAGAGGCTAACATTAATTAAAGTAATTGGATCCAATGTATATGAAAATAAATTAAAAGAAAAAGGCAATATCTTTCACTCCCTCCAACATTGGGACCAAGACCACTCCTTTGACAACAATAAGAATTTTGATAATAGTTGTATATGTTATTGTTCCCCATAACTTATAACGTGAAAGAAAGATTCACATATTGTAATTATAAATGATAAAACTCGAATTTAAATTGTTATTATTGAGTTAGACTCAACTTATTCATTTTATTTGTTAAGAAAAAGACTCACACATGGTATTTATTGTTTCAGTCTATCTAATTCGAAGTATCAGTTTTTACCAATATGTTAATGAAATATTATTTTCTTCATCTATAAAATTTAAACTCGATATTTTATTTAAAGGGTATTAAACTTATTATCATACGATCCATAAAGTGGTGATATTCTGAAACTTTCTAGTAAGAACGGAATGTTTTTGATTGAACACAAAATAGGTTTAAAACATTGAATTATAAAACTTGCTATATTTATATAGATCACTTGGAAGGTGTAGGCTAAAAGGCTTAAAGAAAAAAACTTGATGAAAGCATATATCCATTAGAACCGTTCATTTCAGCACTTAAAGGCATAAAAAATTTTGAACTTTGCTTGCATCTGATACCTCTCATCAAATCATCCATCACATGTGGAGGGGTCGAAATCAAATTATTTTTTTCTTCTTAATTTCGTGTGTTTTTCATTGTCTTTGTGGGTAAAGTTGGCACTACTCTAAACCCAACATTTTGCAACAACAAAAAAAAAAAAAAAAATTGGGTGTCACAATGGATGGTTACCATGTATTACGGATTTTCCACATAAACTTTAAAGTGTGTGGGTTCTTGAGTCTTGTAGATAGAGAAAATAATGATGAATCTTCTGATTATAATACATTCATAATGTAGATGAAAAATTAATTTATGGAAAGAACACATTTATAAAAGAGTTTATATAAATAACAATTAAGGTTTTGGTTGAATGAATGATACAATTTACTTCGAAACTTGAGGGTATTCACGTCTTTTCTCAATTGAGTTGGTACCTAATTGATCCGTGACTCCAACTCAGTCGGAAACAATTTACTTTGAAAAGTGAGTACTTTTGTCTTTTTTTCAACTAAATTTATACTCAATTAATATATAATACCAATTCAATAAAGGTTTTATAATAAGGATAGACACAATTCACTTTAAAAATTGAGGTATTTTCATCTTTATAAAATAACGAAAAACTTTATAAAGAGAAAATATTTTATTTCTTTTAACTGAATTGATACCCAATTAAATCGAAACACTAACCTAATAAAAAATTTATAAACATATAAATATAATTTATTTTAAAAATAAAAATTATTTTATTTTATTTTATTTTAAATTGAATTGGTACCTAATTTACTCAAAAAAAAAAAGATAAATTTAAAAATCTAACTGGATTAAGGAATTTTTAAAGAGTGGGGGACCCCAAAAACCATGACCATCAATTGTGCAAGATAAAAAACACTGCCAATAATTCTCATCCCCCAGTCAGTAGTCTCCAACCAAGCCTATATATGCACACGGATCATACCTATGTATGCTTATCATCTTCTTAAGAAGCCCTTCAGAAAAATAACCCAGTTTTTGTTTCCCATTTTCATTGTACATTTAACGACCCTTTCCTTCAACATATATATAATACATATATACACACACACTCTTCTCGTCATTATAAACAAACCCCAGCTTTAAGGCAGAGAGATATATGGCCAGAGAGATGCAAAAGAACACCATGTTCATTGAACAAAACACTGGCGACTATGAAAATGGTGACCTTCAAAAGAATTTGGATGATGATGGTCGAGAAAAAAGAACTGGTATATAAATTTTTCTATCTTTTTTTTTTTATGTTCTTTATTTATTATTTTGATGTGACTTTTTATGGGTTTGAAGGGACTTGGGTTACTGCAAGTGCTCATATTATCACAGCTGTGATTGGGTCTGGAGTATTATCACTGGCATGGGCGATTGCTCAGCTAGGTTGGGTGGTTGGACCGGCGGTTCTTATAGCTTTCTCCTTCATCACCTACTTCACTTCAACCCTTCTTGCTGATTGTTATAGAGCTCCTGATCCTGTTCATGGAAAAAGAAACTATACTTACATGGATGTTGTTAGAGCTTATTTAGGTACATATTATATCATCACCATTAATATTTATCTCTTTTAAGCTCAATTAAATCCCAAAATGAATCTGGGTTTTTCCCTTTTTTTTGGTTTGTTTTTGAAGGAGGAAGAAAGGTTCAGCTTTGTGGATTAGCTCAATATGCAAATCTTCTTGGTGTAACCATTGGTTATACAATTACAGCATCAATTAGTATGGTGTAAGTAAAAAAATTTTGAAAGTTTGGAAAGTGTTTGAAAAAATTCCACAGTGACCATGATTTTTATATTTGTTTTTGTAAATTTCAGGGCTGTGAAAAGGTCAAATTGTTTCCACAAGCATGGTCATCACGTGAAGTGCCAAACATCAAACAATCCTTTCATGATTATCTTTGCTTGTATTCAAATTGTTCTTAGCCAAATCCCAAATTTTCACAAGCTTTCATGGCTTTCAATCCTTGCTGCTGTCATGTCTTTTACTTATGCTTCCATTGGTCTTGGACTCTCCATTGCTAAAGCTGCAAGTAAACAAACAAAACCAAACCCTTTCATTCATTTAGTTTCATTATGTAAAACTTTCATGTTTATCTGATTGTTGTTTCCGTGTGACATCAACATCAAGGTGGTGGAGAACACGTAAGGACAAGCTTAACTGGTGTACAAGTAGGGGTTGACGTGTCAGGCTCTGAAAAGGTTTGGAGAACATTCCAAGCTATTGGGGACATTGCCTTTGCTTATGCTTACTCCACCGTCCTCATTGAGATTCAGGCAAGTATATACACGCACATATATGACTTATTAACTCTATGCAACTAGTTATATGCATTCATAGTGCTGGTATGTAGGTGGCAATGTTCAAGCATATTGCTTTTAACACACGTATGTATACATATTTATTTATTTAGATACAAGTAACATGGAAGTACTGTGGGAATCGGTCTTTTTTTTTAAGTTCTATTCCGTAAAAATTAGCATAACTGATAATATAAATAAATAGTGAAATAGAAGAATTAGTTTTTAAAAATAAAAATAAATAAAAATTTTAATAAAATAATTAATTTATTATTTAATCTAATATATAGAAACTATCTTCCTCACTTTTTAAGTATAAAACTTAAAATACAATTCAAATTCAGTACAAGGATTTCATGATATTTTAACCTATTTAGGTATATAATTAAGTGCTGATGCATGGATGTTGAAATGTGTGCCTGATAATGTCAAACGTCGGCATGAAATCACGGTGGTTGAAAAAATAATAATTCATGGTGGGGGTCTCTCATTTTCCAATTCTTATACATGAATTGAGACCCTATCAAAAAAATAATTGCTTGTTAGGTACTTGTGGTATTGATTTTTATAATGTTTTTCATGTCTGTTTTGAAAACTTACAAACATCATGTGAAGTTATCATACGTGTAAGAATCTAAAAAGATTTTATATATAATAATAAAACAAACTGAAATGAAAAGGAAAACTTGAACCTTTCCTTTCGGTGATGGTCCTCTGTGGGGCCAATTTGTAGTAGGAACTAGAAATTGCAAGTTGTATTTTTCAGCTTCAATTTTCAGAAATGGAGGCTTATGAATAATTATTATCATATTTATTTTGGTATAAAAAGTTTTTTATATATTTAATAAAGGGTAGAAATTAGTAGGTTTATAGAGATCCTATATATTAGGAGTCGGATTGTATTTTATCTCTTTTACTCAAAAAATAAATAAATTAATCTTTATACGTAACATCTAAAAGCAAACAGTTAAAAATTCTATACATTTTTACTGTTAAATGTTGGTGTGGTTGATGGAACAACTAAACAATGACACTTGGCATGCCACGTGTTCCCTCATATTAGTATGGAATGATTAATTCAAGCAAAATAGATGAAATTTTTAATAAAAGAAATTAAAGAAATTTTTTACATGGATGGACTAATTCAAACAACTAAATAATAAAACGCCATCACTTAATGGTAGAATAGTCTAATGTATGAAGATTAATTTATCTAATTTTTGAATAAAAGAAACCAAACCACAGAATTCTTTATAATACTTTTAGGAATAGGAACACTGTAAAATGTAAAAAGAATCATTTCTTTTTGTTACTGTAGGGCTATATGAAGATTCCTATGGACCATCCATATATATGGTGGACCTTAAAACTAGAACCACTGATTCCATTGGCTTTTTGTATGTAATCTTTCTTTTTGTGTTCTTTGTGAGTCATCAAAAATTATCATCAAACTATTAGAAAAAGATTGTGACATCGAATCTACATGAAGTGTTTCGAATTCTTCTGTCCCATCTCATAAAATGAAGGAACTACTTCTCCATATGCAGCCTCTCTAAAACTACTTTTTTTCGTTTTGTAATTTCAGGATACAATAAAAGCGAGTCCACCAGAAAATAAGTCAATGAAGAGAGCGAGTGGTGTCGGTGTCACGACCACCACTTTATTCTATGTACTTTGTGGCATTGTTGGATACGCAGCATTCGGAAACGATGCACCAGGAAATTTCCTTACAGGGTTCGGTTTCTACGAACCCTTTTGGTTAATCGACTTCGCCAACGTCTGTATTGCTGTCCACCTTATTGGTGCATACCAAGTTTTTGCCCAACCGTTATTTGGGTTCGTCGAAAGCCTGTGCGCCAGACATTATCCCGACAACAAGTTCATAACCCGCGAACACGCTATGGATGTTCCGTTCTGCGGCATTTACTATCTCAACTTCTTCAGATTAGTATGGAGGACAGCGTACGTTATAGTAACAGCCGTGCTAGCAATGATATTCCCTTTCTTCAACGATTTCTTGGGTTTGATCGGAGCTGGTTCGTTTTGGCCATTAACAGTTTACTTCCCGATCGAGATGCACATTGCGCAAGCAAAAATACCAAAGTATTCATTCAGGTGGGTATGGTTGAAAATACTAAGCTGGGTTTGCTTGATAATATCACTTATAGCAGCAGCTGGATCTGTTGAAGGACTAATTCAAAGCCTTAAGACATATAAGCCATTTCAGACTCGGAATGAGGAGTAATCCTTGCTTAAAGGTTAGGTTTATGAAATACTTAACATTGTTCAATAAGACAGAGTTTGCAGTAAATGTAATTTATTGTTGTCTTCACTTATGTATTCCATACGCAAATCTGCTTGTTGTAGTGTGGTTCCTTTTGAAAGAGAATAGAGTAACCAATTTTAATTTGATACAATTTGATCCGTTTATTTCTATAATGTAATTAGTTATTCCGAATATTGGCATGAATTTTCATCATATTGAAATAAAGTTCTCTTTTTTTGACTGGAATAATTAACAGTGTTATCTATTTAAATTAACTATTAACATTATACGGATTAAATTATACCAAATTAAAATAAAGGCACTCAATCCCAAATTCAAACATAATAAAAGGACCAAAACCATAATTTAATCTTTTAAAGCACCATTCAAAGTCAATTATGGAGGAAATGTTAAAATATGTCATAACTCCTTATACTCTTCAAAACCGTATTTTAACTTTCATGTTTGTTTGCTAAGTAAAGAAAGTTCTTTTAAGAACACAAATTAAACACACGATGGTAGCATCCTACAAACAAAGAGTTGCAAACATCATTCCGTTGTAATCAACAACATAAGCACACATTTAAGATTATTTCCTTAAAAAGGAACTTTGATAAATACAAGGATCAAAATGCACAAAATTCATAGTTTAAGTACTTTTTATCATCACAGGACAAAACAGTAATTTCCAATAAAGGATTCAGACTCAATGGCCGATGATCAAATTAGCCATGCTTTGTGTTAGAGCAGAATCATTGGCAAACACTCAACGATTAAAAATAGTTATCAAGGTAAAAATCAAAGTGCCAACTATTACGAATTCAAACAAAACAAGCAATAATGCTCGATGATGCACCGGAATGTTACTAAAATATATTACGCATTCACGGTATGTTAAATAAAAAATCGGGTTTCCTTTCTCGACTGTCAAAGAACATAAGTACAAACAGATCAGCTAGTAAAATTCTTCAAGTGAGATTGAAAAGGAATGTCATTTCCCTAAGCCAATTTTAAAATAAGATTCGGCATTCTCACAAAAACGGTTAAATAGGAATCCCGACAATGTCCAACCAGCATGATCATCGGATTATGCGATGAGCTTTTAGAACAAGGACCGGATATCAAATCAGTAATCATAACTTGTAGTAAGTGATGAGGTAGAATCAACCATCGAATATAACTGAAGATGATTACCTTATTATTAATTCAAGTAGATTCGGTCTCACTCATCACAAATGCCTGTATTAAAGACTGAGCTGCATGCGTTTGTTCGGGTGTTCCAGATATTGTAATTGCAGTTTCAGTTGCTGCAGGCTTGGGTTCGGTAATTGTAATTTTCGCATCAGAAATCTGTGCATTGGTTTTAAAGATAAGCTCTTTTTTTTTTGGCTGCATGTTAAGTAAAAACGAAGTACCGGATTCATTAACATACCTGACGTATCTGTTTTAAACATGCGCCATCTTCTCCATAAATTATAGGAACAAGGGAACGAGGAACAACAACTTCAATAGTTGTGCTTGTGATAACAGCCGGTTGGCTTCCTCTACATAGCCATAACAAAACAGAGATGTTGCCATTAGAGGACACGTTGTAAACTAATACATTACTAACAGAAAAAGTTATATTTGTTTACCCTCCAAAACCGGAAATTCTTCGGTGGGGTGGTCCAGAGAAATCTGGCATGCCTAAATATCCCTACAAACAAAAACAGAGAACGTAAAATAAATTAATATCTAAAACAAAATTGTCCCATAATTTCATTTTTCTATAAGTTTTACCTGAGGACCCCATGGTTTTCTTTCGGATGTATGAGGAGGCATGCCTGGTCGATGAATATTGCGCATAAAAGGAGGCTCATGTGGGTGAAAACCACCATGTGGAGGTGGTCCACCAAAAGCATCAAAATGATGAAAAGGACCTAATCCCGGAGGTGAAAATTCTCTCCTTCCCATAAACGAAGGGAATGGGAGTCCTTGGTCCATGAAACCGGGATTCGAAGGATGGTTAATAGAAGGAAACATATCACGAAAGAAATGATGTCGCAGCCTAGATGTTATTTGCATAATAGCATCTCGAACAGTTTCATGATCACCATTAATCTACGATAACAAAATAAAGAATCAAAGAGAGTAAAAGAACAGCTCCAAAATTTCCAATTTTTAAATCTTAAGAGAAGGTATAAGTACCATGGAGGCCCCTGTACTAGGAGATAGGTTGCATTTTGCCCCCTTTACTAAAAAAATAAGCAAATTAGTCCCTGTACGTTAAATCTAAAAGCAAATTGATCCTTACTGTTAAAATTTTCATCGGTTTGTACTGTTATAGACCAGGTAGTAACACATGATGTGCCACATTTACCTCATTTTGACTTACAAGGATTAGTTTTTAACAATAGAAATTGATGAAAATTTCAACACAAGGATCTATTTGCTCTTTAATCTGACATATAGGGATTAATTTACCCATTTTTTAGTAGATGGGACAAAATGCAATCTGGCTCCTAGTATAAGGACCATTATGATACTTTACCCTTAGGAGAAACACGGAAGCTAACCTGAACAACTTCTTCACCTTCGGAAGCACACTTTGGAACCTGATCCTTTCCCAATATTCGAATATGAGCCCCAGATGACTTCCTCATTTCAGCTATAATGGCACCACCTTTGCCAAGGAGACAACCAATTTGATTCGATGATACAAGAAGCCTAACCATCATAGTCTTGTCCTTGCTATCAGGCATAGCCCTAAATAACCTACCGAGTACACGAAGAACTGCATCTTGTGCAGGTGATATCCTATCATCTGGGTGCTGAATTTATTGATTAATCATCAGTCCAATAAGAAAACCACAATGCTAATAACTTAAAATAATCATGCAATTGAAGACTAAATCATACCGCCGGACTAGATACGATAATTACGCGGTCCTCACAATCAGGAATAGCTTCCACAACTTTGATATCACAGCCTGTTTCTTGCTTAAGAGTCTTAATTATTGCTCCGCCCTTTCCAATGACAGCACCAACTTTGTCATCATGACACAATAACCGGAATGTTAGCATTTCCAGAGAAGGCATCATTCTTCCAGGCATATGAGGGGGAAGAGGTGAATGATGCTCAACATCCCGAGGTCCTGCAGCAAAGGGTGCTCCCTGAGAACTTAAAGAATGGTTTGGTGGTGGGTGGACTTCAGGCCTAGGACCAAAAGAATGGGATGACTGGCCGGTTGTGTTGAGAGGGAACGAGTCATGATCCCGAGGTGGATTTTCTATTAGCTGTTGAGAAACAGATTGAAGAGCTTTCCGAACTGCATCAAACTCCCCAGTAATCTGTAGCAAAACCGCAGAGTATAAAGTCCAAGTAAAAGTCCGTAATAAGTTACCATGATACCTAATGTGCATATTTAATCATATGGTAAAACATAATATAGTAGAAACAGCACTATAACAATGCTCAAATCTCAAAAAATTGCTCACAGACTGTGTTAGGTATTTGTTTTTAATAAGCATAATATAGAATAAAACCTAAGGTACCTGAACTAATTCATAGGAAGCTGAAGCACACGCGGGAAGTTTGTCTCTGGGAAGAATTCGAATTTGTGCCCCACTGTCGGCAGACATTTGCTTAATTACACTGCCACCTTTACCAAAAAGGCAGCCAACTTGACTAGAAAGAACAAGCAACCTTAAAACCATTGTGAAAGACTTAACAGTTTCGGTTTCTTTATCAACTCCATCTGAATTTCGCTCTGTTTCAGCCATTCTTTCAAAAACAAGTAACAAAGCCTCCTGCACGCGGGAATTTTCATTTACAGATTTTAAAGCCTTAGCATTGTTGTTTTCATCATTTCCTTTTTCTTCATCACTCCGATTGCCTGCATCAGCTCCGTCACCACCATCCTCCTTTCCTTGCACTGTACCAACTTCAGTATCTTTATCAGAAGATCCAGAACCCATGATGGCAATTACTATCTCATCACAACCAGGGATAGCCTCCTCGATTTTGACATTTGCACCAGTTTCTTGAAGAATTTGTGATATTAAAGTGCCATCTTTGCCAATGACACTAGCAGATTTAGCTTCCGGACATAGTACACGGAAAACAATACCACCGGATGAAATTTTAGATTGGTCTGACTTTTGCAACTTTCTTTTCCCATTCAGCTCTGAAGGGTTCCTATCGTGTGGTCTCTTAGAAGGCGTCAATGGAGCAGACATTGTTGAGGGGTTAATTCAACTACCTATTTCATTCAAATGCCAATAAGAATTCGACAAAACAAAAACATGATCAGAGTTACCAAAACACCCATGTCGAGAATATCTCAAAATCATCAATTCCTCATTGTAGGTCCACAGCGGCAACAAAAACGTGATGGGAAAAAGCCACAGGTCTGTTTTCTTTTCCCATTACTCGACTAAAATAACAATAACATCACCTAAACCCAAAGTTCACCTTAAAAGAGAAAATCAAATGCATAAAAAGGAAAATGAACCAGCAATCTCAAAATTTTTCCATATAAAGAAACGAAATCAAATATTTATAATCTTAAATGCCCAAATTTAATGTGCAAAAAAAAGAATTAAAACTTTTAAGTTGACCAAAATGTAGTAAAAGATCAAAATACAATTATAAACTTCTGATTTGAGAATACAACTTATCATGTGCTTATTAAGCTTTCTCCTATAGCTCGACTATCTTTCTTCGACATTGCATCGTTCCGGTTCTTTTTAATGCTAACAATCAATCTAGCTGTAAATAATTTAAGCTGAAAATTAAAGTTACAAAGCTTGAGTCTTGAGAAATAGGATCAATCCCATTCTGACCCTTAACAATTACCCATTTTTCTAAACACTTAAATCACATGTAGATTAGTATGAATCTCCAACACCCTACATCAATGGCAGAAAAAAAAGTTGATCGCTTTCTAATCCATGAATTACACTCCTATTCTAGGGCTAAATAGTTAACTCCAGTAAAGTTGAAGAACCTTTAAATAACTGGGAATTCAAGCTTTTGAGACACTAACACTGAATTCGAAACTTAAAATCCATGTATTCTCTCATTCAAATAATTAACCAAAAAAACAATCTTTAACAATGACTTAAATATAACATTAAACATTAATAAAAAACAAAACGATGCATTAAGTGATTCAAGAACGAAAAGAACTCACCGATTAATCAAGAAGCAAAAACCCAAAACCAAAAATTGATTTACTGACAGCCTCGAGGACAAGTAGGATTGAATATAGAAGAGATTGAAAAAAAAAATAGTTTCTTTCGAATTTTTAGGGACTAGGTTTCTATTGTATTGTTTCATGAACCGTGTTCGAGCGGTTTATTCCGGGCCTTTTTTCGTTTTTTATTAAAGGGTGAGACCCAGCCCATAAAATGAATATGCCCATTTTCTTGTAAGTTTAAACGTAATTTTACTTATGTAAATCCAACTTCCAAAATTAATGGAAAATAATTAAATATTAAATTTGTTGATTTCTTTTTATATTTAAGATCAAATTTATAAAAATATATAAATATTAGAAAACTAAATTTATTATTAATTTAATAAAAATCCACATTAACTTTTCATTACTCGTTTAACAACAACTAAAAAGCGGAGTGATTAAAATATTTAATTTCGAAATTTTAAGTGATTAAATTAAAACTAATAGTTAAGTAATCAAAGGCATAATTGAGGGACTATTGTTGTAGTTTATTAAAAAAAACCGAAAAGGCACTTGTCCACGATAGATTCTATTAACAGCAATTGAAAAATCCTCCTTATTAACGTCAAATTAGATCCTCCCATAAGTTTCTTCTAAGCAACCTTAGTTGCCTCAAGGCTATCGGTCTAAATTAATATGTGGTCATAGCCTCGATCAACTAAAATACCTAAACCATTCAAAATGTCCCAAAGTTCATGCTCCAACACTGAATAATATTTTGGTCTTCTTTTTATGTCATTTTGCAACATTTTGTTTTACTGGTTTACAAGGTTTCCTCATCTTATTCAATAGAAGTTTTTGCCCTTGGAATAATATTTTTGCTTTCATAATTTCACAACCATAGATAGATATACTACAATTGTTAGAAACACAATGTTAAATTTAGCTCCTAACTTTTACTTGTTTTATCATTTTAACCCTTTCTTTTTTTTTACATTTTGGCCCTAATTTTTCAAATTTTAGTTAAATTTTCTTTTAGATGAAAATTTTGATTACATTATTAAAATTTTATCAACATTGATATGATAACTTACATGTCAATTCATGTGTACTTTAGAAAATCCATAAAATCATTAAAAATATCTACGTTAATAATGAAGTAAAATAGACCATTACACGGGCTGTCATCTCAACATCATTAAAATTTTATTAATTTAGATACTTTAACTTCCCAAAAGGTAATTGAAATGAATTTTAAATGTTGAGGGCTAAAGTGATAAAAAACACAACGAAAGCAAAATAAGGATCAAATTCATCATTATGTCTTTTTTTTTAATTATATATATTTAGGTTAAAATATATTTCTAAGTCCTTGTATTTTTATATTTGAACGTAATTCCTCTATTTTATTTTTAAGAATATTTTTTTTACTTTTTAAATTTTAAAATTTAAATTCTACTTATTTACTTATTTAATAATCATATAATAAATATAATATTTGTAATAAATTTGAATTTAACGATAAATTCTAAATATACTATATATATATATATATATATAACATTACATCAATTATTTCCATGTCAGTTCTCACAAACAAACAAATAATAAGGAAATTACCTGGAAACTACTTGGATGCAACTCTCACTCTCTACTCTCTCTTTTTTTTTCATATACTAATTTAATTGTGCATAATACATTAAATTTTAATCATAAAATTGCTCAACTTGATTTATCCTTCCATTCATATCAATTTTTATATATATATATATATATATATATATATATGTATATTTATAAATCATGGTTTGAGAATAAACATTTTTAATATATTAGAAAATGAAAGGTATAAAAGAAATGAACAAAATTGATTCCATAAGTCCCTCCCATTTAGTGGCAACTTGGGTTTGAAATTTTGTTGTATCTCAAATTTAAATATAAACATAGAAAATAATACATATATCATATTAATACTAAATTACGAAACATTTATAATGCCGGTGAAAAACACCCTTATAATAATATAGCTTACTTTGTATGTAAAAGGGTATTTTAGTAGTTCTCAATTAAATTAGTGCCTGGTTCACTCATGACTGGATCTGTTCATGGGTCGAGTCACCTGTCTAGGCCTGAAGACTTACCCAAAATTTTGAGATGATTTGAACAAAAATATTAGGCTTGAAAATTGGACTCGGGCAAAAAAAAAAATTTAGGACTGTTTAAAATATGGGTTGGACTCGAGCTTGAACATTCAAGATTCAAGCCCGACCCAGCCTAACCCATTTTAAGGTTATAATATTTATATAATATTTTTTATATATTATGAAAATTAGAACATATTAAAAAATAAACTTATATTAAATATATAATAAATACTACTACAATGTAAATATTAAAATAATGTTAAGATGACTATATAAAAATTTCAATAAATAAAAATGTATAAAATTATTAAATATTAGTATAAAATAATATAAATATTTTTTTTTAAAAATAATATGGGCGGACTTAAAATGTGTTTGGGTTAGTCTTTTACAAATATGGGCGGATTTGAGTAAAATTTTAGGCCCAAATTTCGGGTCAAGCCGGGCTTGGGCAAGCATAACATATGTTAATATTATGCTTAGGCTCGGCTTGCCCCATGAATACCTCTACTCGTGACATCAACTCAATTATCGACTTAATAAAAAATTTCTATGATTGATTCTTATTGGTTTTATGTAAATATATAAAAGATAAAAATACCTTTATATAACTTACTTCATATGTAAAAGGATATTTTGATCATTTTAATTAAATTAATACTCAATTAACTCGTAACATTAACTCAATTAACAACATAATATACAAAATAGTAAAACAGTAATTCACCTAGATAAAAAATAGAATAAGTCACATATATGGAGTAAGATATTTATTAATGATTGAATCATGTGGAAAAGACAACTAAGGTGAAATTACTTAGAATATGTGTCTCATATTTTCCAAAAAATAATAATTAAAAAAAATAAGGTGAAAAAGAAGTTTAATGTGGTCCAATTTTTTCCCCTTATTTTTGTATTATATGATGATGTATTTTAGTAAACGTGACATTTTATAATGCTAAAACAACCATCCCATCATTTTCAAAGGTTTTGCCTCATTTTACTTGGAAATTGATTGAAACAATCAAATATTTTTTTTTGCTATTTTTGGGTACAAATCTCCTATTCTTTTTTATTGCAATTCAACCCTTTTAATGTGTGTTTTTTAAATTCATCATGACATTGATGGGTTTTTTTTCTTCTCTAAAATGATTATTTTAAGAAATATATATATATATATATATATATAAAATTAGATAGATTAAATAATATTGAACAGTAAGTATCATTAATTACATTAGATTGTAGCACACGCGGTATGGTTGAAATGGTAAAATAAAATTGTTTGAAATATAATATCGTAAGTTTAAATACCATTATATATAAATACAAGTTAAAAAATGAATGAAAATATTATTTATTATATTATTCTTTTGAAATTAAAATAATATTTTATTTTATTTTTAAATTTTCAGAATATATTATTAAATTTTAAATTATAGTTTCACTATAACACTTCTACCATCATAAAAAAAGTATATTTTTACCGATATTTCAATAATATAAAATTATGACTTGCTTTGCTACTACAAAATAAATGTCTTAATATTTAATTATTATTTTATTCAATTTAGTAACTAAAAATAAAAGAAATATTATTATTTTATTTAAATTTATAATTATAATTTAATATTTTATTATTAAATAACTTAAAATATTTTAATTATATTCAACATTGAATAATATTATTTTATATTAATTACATAAAATAAATATATTATTTAATAACTAAATAAAATATTTAACATTAAATATGTGTAAATTTATATATTTTATAATAATAAAAAACAATTTTATTGTTTTAATAATTTATTTTTATAAATTTTAAAAATTAAACTAAAATTTTAAAAATTAAAATATATTTTTAATTTTATTAATTTAAAATTTTATAAATTACAAATTAGTCTGAATTAAATTCACCAGGAAAGTTGACAAAATATATAAATAAAATATAATTCATTCCACGTCATGAATCATATGATTCTACCCCAAAACTCCATCCATATTTGTTAATAAATACTATAAAAAATTATTATTTTATCGTATCTGTAAAAGGCTTCCATATCTAATGCTTATCCAATGGTCAATAGGTGTATAACATCTTGATTTCTTCAATCCCACAAATATTAAAATATAATTATGGATTGAATCGGATCGAGATTCGACTTTTCGAGTCAATCTAATTTAATTCAAAATTTTATTTTATTATTTTAATAATAATAACATATCAAAATATATTTTAATTAATATTTATAGAATTTATAATTAAATTTTAATTTAAATATTTTTATTATTTATATTTAAATTCCGGTCAAATTAAATAAATCTAAAATATAAAAATTATTGTTTAAATCCGACGTTAAATTTAAATTGAGCCGAATAAATTACTCAATTAGTCTAACCAGCATTATAAATCAATGGGTTGAGAAATAAGTTTGCTGGCTCCTCATTAGGTTGATTTATATGCATTATTTTCATTTATTATTTATTCTTTGTTTTGGTTATAGTTGTCAAAGCCACTTCCATCAATTTTCAACTAGCTTTTATATGATATATATATATATATATATATATATTATTTGTGTTTTAAGTTTTTAATATAGCTTTCAGATTATGTTATTCTAAAATTTTATCACACGTGTAAGTGCATGAGAATTATAGATTTAAAATATAGATATATGTTTAAAAATAACATATAATAAATAATAAAATGTAAAATTTGAATTAATAATAATAACATGTATGCAATATGTATGAAATTAAAATAAAAACCAATCTAACTTGTGAGTAAAAGAAATTTGAAATAGATAAATAAATCATTTTAAAATATTAAATCTACTCAAATTATTTATCATGGCATTGTTATTTTTCTATAGGACGTCAATAAGATATCAAGATAAAATTCAATATTAAAAATATATTTTTAAAAATTAAATATCGAATTGACTTGCGACACCAACGCAATCAATGACATCAGTTCAATCGAGGGTTTTATTAATAGTATAGATATATAAATTTGGTGAGAAAAATATTTTAAACTAAAAGTTAACCTTTTAAAATTTATTTAAGATTATCCTTGGTCAAGCAACAAATAACTTGTTTATAGTTCCATTAAATACTGCTTCAATTATAAAGTATGTTAATTTTAGTTATTTTATTTAAAAACTATATAAAAGTATGAAAAGAATAAAAAAAAAACTAATGAAGGGTATAATAGTAATTTTAAACCGATTGAGTACTTGGTTAACAGTTTGACCATTAAAGGCGCTAACATGACAAACATGGCAACACAATTTTATTAATAGAAGGGCCTAATTGATTTTTTTTGTCATTAATGACTCAATAGAGTGTTTTTTTAAGTACTCAATTGATTTTTAAAATTTTTGCTAAATACTTTTTAACCCTTAAGCAATTAACTAATAATATATTATGTTATTTTTAAGTAGAATTTCTAAAAGATACACTAATAGAAATTAAGTATTGAGTCTTTACTGCTAAGTTTTTATAAGTGATGAATTTATAATAGAAATTTGTTTGGTAAATTAATAAATATAAATACGGAATATAATTATATTGTTTGATAAAAAATATTATTTGTTTTTAATTTCAATATTATTGTTTTGGATAGTTTTAGATGAATGACAAATATGGTAATTTGAACATTTCATTAAAAAAGATAATTTATTTCAAATATTTAATAAAATAAAATCGATTTAATATTTTCTACATTAAGTAATAAGTAGCTACCTACCTACTTATTTCATTGAACATTTTTCATCGAGATTTTTATATTAAATGAAAAATTAAATTGATTATCAAACAAATTTATTTAAAATAAAATTTTAATAATTTATCACACACCCTAAATTTATTAATCTTATATTAACATGCTATCATATTAATTAACATTACTTTTATTATCATCCATTAATAATACTAATAAAATTGTTACTCTAATATCGATTTCATAATATAATTAACAATAGTAAAAATACAAGAGAAATGTAAAACCCTAATAGTAGCATGATTAACGTAACTTGAATCCAGATTAAATTTAATTCATACTGCTAATATACAGGTTAAAAAATACTCAGATTTTCAAATGATTGATTTAATCAATCAAATCACTGTTCTTATCAAATCCTGGGTTTTTTTTTTTCATCAAAAGAATTTAAAAGAACATAGATAGCACACGTGTTCTATCCGTTTATATTTTCATCATATTCTTATCTTTTATGGAAATTAATATTTTTTTAAAATAAAAATTAAAATTAAAAATATAAATAAAAATAATATTTATACATGAGGTTATTATAAATCAAACCTTATCCATGAACTTATTATAACTCTTTGGATGACCACAAAATACACATTATTTCATTTTAGGAATTTAAACTTTTATTATAATTTTATTATTTTTAATTATTTATTCAATAATCATGTAACGAAAAAGTAAGGCTACAATCAATATTAATTTAATATTAAGACATGTTAATAATTGGACTTGTATTTTTAAATTTAAAAATAAAATAATTAAATTATAATTATATGAAAAATATAGGGACTTATAGCATATTTTAACTTTTTTATTAAATTTGAAAGGTTTAAATGTGTTGTTAGTTTATATACTTGTATAGAATTTTAGGTTTGGTCCTTATAATTTAAAAATTAAAATTGCTTGAATTTATCGAAATTTATCAATTTAACGTGTTTATTTTAATTAATCATATATTAAATTGATAAATTTTTATAAAAAAAAGGAAAGAGGATGATCTAATTTTAACTTTTAAGTACAATGACTAAATATTAAATTTTGTAAAAGTACAAGGATTAATAGAAAATTTTAACCAATTTGAAAAAAAAGGTCGGTCCAAAATTTTACATTATTTAGAAAACTAAAATTAAATGATTTGCCACGTCATAAGTCACCCTTACATATCAAAATCAAAATCCAATGATCAGATAACCAAATCAAACACGCGTCAATACCGTAAGCCAAAAGGCAAGCGAAACATACAAACAAAACTTCGTAAACAAAACGCCTATTTATACAGTACGCCCCTCCGATTTCCCATTTTACACCTATATTACATATCCCCCTCTTCATTGGCATTTTTTTTCTCTTTATTGTAAGCTCTGAATTTCTCTTTCACCCACATGAGGCTGAACGACGAGAACGACGAAGAAGGAGGACCGAAAACGATGTCGCACTGCTCCATCGGACACTTACAACAAGAGAAAAGCTTTGTTATTGTTGGATACGCTCTTACTTCTAAGAAAGTTGAGAGCTTTTTAAAGCCAAAACTCGAAGGTTTAGCCAGGTGAATAAAGCTTGGGTTTTTAGTTTTTTTCCCCTCTTTTTGCTATTTGAAGGCTTTAGCCATATTGGGTTTTGATTTTTTTTTCTGGGTTGATTGGTTTTTGGAATCTAATCTGTGGATTCTAAGAGTGGGAATATGCTCTGCAGTTTGATGTCGTTTTCGTTTTATGGTAAAAAAAGGGAATATATATTGAATAATATTACATCAAACATAGTAGTAATCAGTGAGTCAAAGTTTTTTTTTTTATATTTAAATTTTATGGTATTAATTTGAGATATTTATATGTTAATAGTATCTTATTTGGACTTATTTGATTGTTTTTAATATTATAGGGATTAAATTGGTCCATTTAATAAAAGGGGATTTACTTGATACAGTCCCTATAATACAAGCACCTCCTAGATTCTAACCTTTTTTCTGTTAGCTTGATAAGGGGAGAAGCTTGAATTTTATGGTTGATATGAAGCCCTTTTTTGCTGTTTCTATCTTTTTGTATAACTTTGTATACATGTTGAAAATGGTACAGGAATAAAGGGATATTGTTTGTTGCAATCGATCAAAACAGACCTCTTTCAGATCAAGGTCCTTTTGATATAGTATTGCACAAGGTTAGCATATATATATATATTTGAATCATCTTAAACAAGCACCCTAATGCCTTCAAGGTCTTGCACTTAATGTCATCCATTTTTTTTTAATGCAGTTGACCGGAAAAGAATGGCGCCAAATTCTCGAGGTTGGTCTGAATTCTAGATCATATCATTTTTTTTTCTCATTAGAATGATGGATGTCCTGGAATGATCATGTATGAAGATGATTTTGTTTGTGTTTAAAACTCATTAATGGCTAACTATATAAATTAGGTCAAGACCTTAAGCACCTTATGTTTTTTTTGTAGGAGTGTTTTGCGAGTGTTGAGGTCTAGTCGTTGTGAACTTTTTGTATGCTGAGCCTGTATCGGTGTTTAGGGGCGAAGCAGGCCAAAGATGAATCATAAATTCTTGGGGGCCAAAGTGTAATGATAAAAATTTTATCATTATACTAACTTACAATTTCATAAACTTCAAAGGGACTAAAAGGCATATTTACCATTGTGTTTTTTTTTTTTGGGGGAAGGCCACTACCTACCCCTTGTCTACTCCCCTGTCGGTGTTTCCTTATATGGCTGCTGTCTCAAGGGCTCTTTATTTGCTAGTTACACATTAGTGTCGGAACAATTCAGCTGACATTCTTTTCCCTCTTAACTACAGGAATATAGACGAACACATCCCGAAGTCACGGTTCTCGATCCTCCGGATGCTATACAACATTTACACAATCGTCAATCGATGTTACAATGTGTTGCAGATATGAATTTATCTGACACTTACGGTAATTTGTGCTAAACTTTTTGTCGACATTCACATGCTGATGTAAATTAATATTGATGTTTTACCATGCAGGAAAAGTTGGTGTTCCTCGACAGTTAGTCATTAAAAGAGATTCGTCATCCATTCCCGATGCTGTAACCAAAGCTGGGTTGATACTACCCCTTGGTATGTACCTTTTCAGCTTTGCTCCTATTTTTTGAGGCAATTCTTTATTATCAAAACTTACGTATTTATCTTTTTCAGTTGCGAAACCATTGGTTGCCGATGGAAGTGCAAAGTCACATGAACTATCACTTGCTTACGATGAATACTCTCTTCAAAAACTTGAACCACCGCTCGTTCTTCAAGAGTTTGTTAACCACGGTAAGCAATGGCAATTTTTATATGGACTTATGACTGCAGTACTGTTTTCTAACTTTAATGTCCGTGTAGGAGGTGTACTTTTCAAGGTTTATATCGTTGGAGAAGCCATAAAAGTAGTGAGGCGGTTCTCTTTACCTGACGTAACTAAGAGAGAACTCTCGAAAAATGCCGGTGTTTTCCGTTTTCCACGTGTTTCGTGCGCCGCAGCATCCGCGGATGATGCCGATTTGGACCCGAGTGTGGCTGGTATTTTGTCTCACTGAATACCCTTTCATCTTTGCTACTTTTACGTTGGTATTTCTTAACATACGCAATTCCTTCTATTTGCAGAGCTTCCTCCTCGCCCATTACTCGAAAGACTAGCCAAAGAACTTCGTCGACGACTGGTAGTTTTCTAACATAATCCGATCCTATGGATTACTTTTGATACCTTTCTATATAATCTTTTCTTTGGTTATATACAGGGTCTTCGGTTATTTAACCTAGATATTATCCGGGAACATGGAAGGAGGGATCATTTTTACGTCATCGACATCAACTACTTTCCCGGCAAGTGAAACTTCTATATTATATAAGCATCATGCTCTCATTTTGTTTCTGACTCGAACTGCAATTTTCTGTGGAAATATTACAGGGTACGGGAAAATGCCTGGGTACGAACATATATTTACGGACTTCCTGTTAAGCCTCGTGCAAAGCCGATACAAGAAAAGATCGGTATAGTAAGTAAACTCTTGGAAACCTTAAAGAATCGAAATGTTAAAAAAGGGATGGCACCTAATGGTGTTTCAGAATCATTGATCATGAATGGAAAGCATTGAATGATGATTCCTGTTAGAAACTGGAAGAGGATGCCATTTTGGAAGGTGTAAAAGATCCCAACATGTAAATCATCGGAGCCGGTCGGCTTCTCCGGTTCCAGGTTTTATGATGTAAAAAAGAAAACAGGTGTATTTGTTGATAGGCATTTGATGTATTTGTTAATACACATTGTTTTGTTCATTGTAACATATTTGTCTTGTAGAGGCAGTTAAGAGCAGTTGATTACATGTTTTTTTCTTCTTCAAAATTCGAGCATCTTTAATACTTGACGATTTAATCATTTATTCTAATCTCAAATAGTTCAAGTAATTTAGTTTTTATTTTGAATTAAACTCGAAATTTGAAAGAATCTGAATCAAGTTTTGAGTTAGATCTTCGAGTCTTGATTCAACTGATATCATAAAATCGAAAAATTAAAATTAATTAATTAAATAATCAAAACAAATTTGAGTGGAAATTTACACATATACCTTATTCAAATTATTTGATCAGATTTACGTCATATTTAGTTCGAGATATTTAAGTTTTAATTTTAAATTGTTTGATTAAATTGTTAATTTTTGTAATTAAATCAAATTGAATTGAGTTTGAATTTAAATTGATCAGATTAAAATTTTAAATTTGATTTAGGTTAACTCAAGTTTGAGTTTATAATTATCATTTTTTGGGCTCGGGTTTTGCATTTTCACTTTTGGTTTTACCTTTGTACTGGGCCTTAATTTTCATTTTGTTTAACGAGATTCAAGTACTTTGGGCCTCTAAGTTCATTTTCAATTTCTTTTTGTTAGTACTTTGGGCCTCTAAGTTATCATTTTCAAATTCTTTTTGTTAGGGGTCTCACTAATCTGTATTGGGTACTTAAGTCTTGATGTTTGATGGGTTTTTGTGAAATATTGTGTAATTTTGAACAGTAGGACCATCAAGTAGGGGAATGCACATATCAAAGACCGCTTGAAAGCCTTGCTGGTCTATATGTGGTATCTATAATAAATGAGGTGTGATGCTGGAGTTGTTTATCGTCTTGTTGGAAAGATAGAGGTTAGAAAGACGTAAATTTCTTTTGTCACATGGAGAAACAATTATAACAATAGAATATGCCCATTTATTAATTGGCTTTTTGGTCAATGGGCATGTGGTAATCAAAGCTAGTAACATTGGTGTAAACAACAAGTGCTATCGATTGTCGGGTACTGTTTCATTTAAGAATGAGGACAAGAACGAATTACATGGAAATCATATGAAAAACACATAGTTGGAAAAAGCTTGTCAAATCAACCTTCCACCACATTCAACTATGGAGGAGATGAATCGATATGTCAAAGTTTTGAATGCTTTGGATGGATCAATATGACAACAATGTTCATATTAAGTATCTTTTGTTGAAAAATATATGGAAGGTGTGCGTGATGGAATTTTAAAAATTTTAATGTATTTAAGTTCGCTTTCGTAAGTTGATTCCTTTTGAATTAAATTATTATATAAAAACGTGTAAAACATATAGTGAACCGAGATATGACACTAACAAAATAGTTTCTTTATATAAATTGAATTAAAATAATAATTTACACAAATATAGAATAAATGAATGCATCATACAAACACAAAATATAGAATAAACCACATATTTAGAATATGGATGTATGCAGGGCATAATGTTAATTTCAGTCCCCATTGTTTACATCTTTTTGTTAATTTAACTTATATATATTTTAGTTAAATTTAGCACTTAGTTTTTTAAAATAATTTGAATTTGACCATAAACCTTTTAAAAATTTTGAATTTGATCATCAATTTTTTTTAAAAAAAAGTCGAATTATTGTTTTGTTAATAGGAATACTGACTAAGAAGTCAATTTCAAATATGACAGCTTGCATGACAATTCACATGTACTGCTATCTTCTTCTTTTTCAAAACTTCTTATCATTTTTATTTTACAGTTTTTATGTTATTTTGTTAATGTGATATATAAAACAAACTGTGTCATATCAACATAAAGCATACATAGATTGTTGCACAGGTTTTTTTGAACAATCTCATTATAAGTTTCGATCATATCTGTTTTTTTAAACACAATACCTAAAATTTCTTATAACCTCTCCTCAACCCATAAATAAGAGATTAATGCATTTTAGTGTACTCGAACTCACATCCTTCTGCATTAACAATAATATCTATACCAAATAAGTTAGACTCAATCGACTTATTATTATTATTGAAAGATGCCAAATGTTGAAGCAAGAACTTTTAAATGTAATGTATTATGTACAACTATAAAGCTAGTTGGGTTAATTGTGAATTATATAGATCCACTATATTTAATGAAATCATTATTTGATTTAAATTCATCATTATGGGTTCCCCAACCATATTAATACCTTACCTTATGTCCCATCCCTTAATTAATTCATATATTTTATGTTTCTTTCAATTAGGGACAACAATGTAATATAACATGGGCGAAGTTAGAATAATTTTTTAGAGGGTTAACTGAAATTTTAATTTTTATATTCTATATTTTTATAATTTTTAAAGGATTAAACTATATTTTTATAATTTTAGAGGGCTAAAGTACAATTTTATCTTTATTAATTTAAAAATTTTAAAAAATTTAAAGAGCCTAAATAACAATTTTCCATTTCAGAGGAAGCCGGAGCCCTGCCAGTCCCTTAGATTCGGCTCTATAACATAATAAATCTTTGACATATGTTAAACATACATTGGTTATTGCTTTTATTTATTTATTTATATATCACAAGTATTTAAGTATAATCTATGTGTAATTATGAAACAAAAGTTGCATATTTTCATAACATTTATTTAATTACTTGTAAAAGTATAAAACATAATTTAATGACTTATAGAAACTTTATTTAAATTGTTGATTGAGCTTTAGCTCAATTGGCATAGGTATTGTTGTCAATATAAAAAGACGTGAGTTCGAGTACACTAAAACGCATTATTTTCCTATTTAGTTGTTAAAGTGCAATTTCGTTATATATTAATTTATAATTTCTCAATTTATAAAAGAACTCAATTGATTTTTTTAAGAGGCCAAAGCCTCGACTACCTCAAATTTGTAGGTAAATATTTAATTAATGAAAATTTATATTTACATGTATTATTAAAAAATTATGAATATAATTTCAATATTTTAATTTAATTATTTTATAAATTTAAAATGTAATTTAATATAAAATATTATCTTTTATGTTTAAACATATTTAAAGAAATAAAATTTTCTTATGTGTTATGGAGAGTACAAAACTAGTATATAATATATTTTTAACCTATTCGTTTATTATCTCACGAGCATGGGAGAAGAAATGCTACATATTAGAGGTGTTCATCAATGAGTAATTTAATTTGAGTTTTTATTTTTAACTTTATATTGGTCCGATTTGGTTTGCTTTACTATTTATTAATAATAAAAATATAAAAATATAAAATTATTTTTATACTTAAAATCAAACTGAAATATATTTTTATTATTTTAAAATAGAAAATGAGTTTTTAAATAAACTAGGGTTGAACTTTTTTTTTTACAAATGGATTCTGACCCATTTTGATCCATAAACATCTCAATAGTGTATCCATAGGGTAGATAAAGGTGTTGGTCTCACTTTGGTTAATTTAATATATAAAAAATTTACATACTGATACTAACAAATGGTTGGTTGTCTTGATGAGGCACATTGTACTGATAAGGGCAGACTCAAATTCAAACATTGAAAAATAATATTTAGATATAAATTTTAAACATAAATTATAAAATGAATATGGAGTAAAAAATATATTTTTGATTTTTTAAAATTAATAAAATTTATATCTAACTGTAATAAAAAATTTATGGTTGCCCTTTATAGGTCCCTCCTTTCCAAAAATAATAGAAAAATGAATTGTTTTGCCCACTGTCAAATTTATGATTTAACCTAGGAGTAGGAGACTTCATAACCCAAATTTTATTACTCCCAGGATGTACTTGAAAAAAAATGAAAAATTTCTTTTACAAAGGGAATGATTTAGGATGGTCTAAAAATTGAAAAAGATAAAATTGAATGACATTTTATATATTTAAAAAATTATTTACATTATATATTTGTTATGATATAATTAGAAATGATAGAACTTAAATCATTTGATGAATTTGGAATCGATTTATTTTGAATTGAGTAGAATTCTTTCTTTTGAAAAATAGACAAAGGGTGAGGTGATCTTTTTTGTTTTTTAATAGCGTGTATAAAATGGTTTTGATAATTGTTTATCCAATCCCGCCTTACTTAGTAATATAAAATTATTATTTTATTATATATATATAATAATTAAAAGATAAAAATAAAATAATGTATAAATATTTACTAGAATTTAAAATTTTCCTAAAAAATGAAGATAAATAAAAATAAGATGAGA
The DNA here is from genome assembly GCF_025698485.1 of Gossypium arboreum. Classification (NCBI taxonomy): domain Eukaryota; kingdom Viridiplantae; phylum Streptophyta; class Magnoliopsida; order Malvales; family Malvaceae; genus Gossypium; species Gossypium arboreum. The sequence continues at coordinate 140,392,499 of NC_069075.1, forward strand.
TGAGATTTGATGATTAAGCATGAGATATGTAATTTTATTGAATACTATTAAAGGAAAATCATTTGTAAGATAAGATGAGATTAGTGAATACTAAAATTGGGAAGATGACATGGGCAATGACAGATAGAGAACAACTCCCAACGCCCACGTGTCCGCACCATGAAATACTCCCTCTAAAATCAGCAATTAATAATCTCATCCAATAACCAGTAGATAAAATCAACCCCACCCAATTCCAGATCAGACGAACCCAAATCTTTCTATCAAAAACCCGGGTCCCAACTCATGAATCATAATCAAAAGTAATATTACGTTACGTAAATTAAATCTTAATTTTATTGGTATAAATATTTTTATTAATATTGGAAAACGTGATTTTAGATGTACTAAATTACATTATCATAATAGGATTAATAAAAAATTATACAGAAAACTCACTCTTTTTACCAAAAGGTAGAAACAAATGAGTTATTGATTGAAATTAACGGAAGTTTAAGTTTAACCCTAATTATATATATGGGTTTTTTAGATTTATTTTGGATTTAAATTTATTTTTATAGATTTTACCTAAAAATATGAAAAATATAAAAAACATTTTGTTATTTTATAAAAAAATTGTTTTTAATTATTTATTAATTAAATTAGTGTTCAATTGATTTATAACACAAATTCAATTAAATATTTAAATATAATATATAGTGAAGTATCTGAATTTAACATTTTATATTTACTTGGTACTTAAATAATTAATTTTTTGTGAATTTTTTATAACGAGTGACTTTAAATAAGTTTATCAACAATTAAATTAGTAATTTTAATGATTAATATTCTATATTTATATTTTCATAATATATTATAAGTTCTACTCATATCTATTTTTTTTATGTAAATCTTAAAATTACTCTTAACTTCTTTTTAACTTATAAACAAAATGATAAAGTGATTCAATACACTTAAACTTACGTCATTTTATATTAACAATAATATCAATATAAATCAAATTAATATTCATTCGATAAATTTGTTAATAAATTTAATCCCACTCAAGCATTTTGTTTTTGCATAGAAGAAGTGAGATTCCACGTAGGTGGTGAGAAATGAAAAGAGAAAGGAAGGATATTTTCGTCATACGACTTAAAAAATATGGAGCCTACAATTTTAGTTGGTCAGGTGAAAGGGATAGAGAGAGAAAGAGAAGGAGCTCCCCCACCTCATAAGATATTACGCTTTGGGAAAAATTCAAGAAAGGTCCCTATACTATACATTTTTGACAAATTTAATTTCTTTATTATAATTTCATCATTTTTAGTCCTATAATTCGGAATGTATATTTTTAATCAACAGATTAATTTCTTTTGTGAATTCCATCAAATAATCTAAGGTCCTTATTTTAAAACATATGTGACAGTCATATAGATATATATCTTGGTATTTCATGTATAATTGTACAATTATTTACCACTTTTTTTTTTTTAATATAAAAAATCCAAATATGCAAAAACTAAAGCTGAGCAAAAAAATAAAAAATTGACTCAATCGAGGTATTTAGAAGTTTTATAAAATACAAATTAAAAATTGTAGTTAATTTAAATTGAATTAAATTCTATTTTTATTTAATTTGTAATTCATTTTATTTTTATGCTATAAATATATATTATATTTAAAATAGTGAAAATAACTTAAAATTCTACATAAATTTAAAAAATCTCATATAACATTTATTGATTATTTTTATTTACTTGAAAATACTTTAAAGCTTTGCCAAATAATATTTAAAAGCATTAAAACAAAATTTATTTTTTCAAAATAAAGTCTAAAAATTCAAAATTAATATAGAAAATCGAGAACTAAACTGAACCAAATTATTATGGATGATTCAAAAATTCAAAAATCCAACCAAACAAAGCGAATATAACCCTTACAAAAAAAAAGTCAAAGAATATATATCATGTCATTACATGTTTAAAAAATAAATCATGTTAAATTATTTCACAGAATTCATGAAAAATAACATGGGGACTGAAAATAAATTTTTCGAAAATAGAAATGATCAAATTATAGTAGAGAGACTAAATCTAAAATAAATGCATAAAACAAGGACTTTATATGAAATTTGACCTTACCGTCAGCTTCCGTTCCATCCATTCTGGCAATTGACTCCAGCCTGTTGCCAGCTATCATCCATCTTCCCCAATCTGCCCCCTGTTTTTCCAAAAACTCATCTTTTAATCTCAAAAAAAAAATGTCACAAACCCTAAAAACAGAATTAAGAGAGATTTTAGAAGAAAACAACCAGACAACAATGAAGGCTATTTGGCTTACCACTGTTCCCATTTCCACTTTTCGAAACCCCATTCCCTTCTCGACTTCCCATGTAACCTCCATGCACAGTCTTCCATTTTCGCTTCAAGCTTAAAACCCTCTCTTTTCAATTTTTATCTGTGCGACAAGTATATAGAACTAATCATAGATTCAAGAGTGCGGGTTTTGACGAAGAAGGGCAAGAGCAAAGAGAAAAAAGAATGGACCCTTGCCCTTTCGTACGGCTTACAGTGGGGAATCTGGCATTGAAAGTACCAGTTGCGTCTAAACCGGCTCGGTCCGTTGTTCATCCATCGTGGTCGCCGTGTTTTTGCAAGATTAAGCTTAACAATTTCCCTTTACAAACCGCTGTTGTTCCGTACATTCCGTCGGAGAATCATTTCCCCGATAACCAACCACCATCTATTGCCGCTACTTTCCACCTGAGCAAAGCAGATATCGATAAACTCGCTGCGAAGTCGATATTTTCCGCTAAGCTTTCCCTTAAGATCGCTGTCTATACCGGTCGGAGCGGCGCTACTTGCGGGGTTAACTCCGGTCGTTTGTTAGGGAGAGTGTCGGTGCCTTTGGATCTGACGGGAACTGATTCTAGGGCTTGTGTTTTCCACAATGGCTGGATTTCAGTCGGGAAAGAAGGTAATAAAAATTCCTCCGCTCGGTTTCACTTGAATGTTAAAGCGGAACCCGACCGGAGATTCGTTTTTCAGTTCGACGGCGAGCCGGAATGTAGTCCTCAAGTGTTTCAGATCCGTGGAAATATCCGGCAACCCGTTTTCACTTGCAAGTTCAGTTTTCGAAATACCGGTGACCGGAATCAAAGATCTAGGTTAGTTACTAATTTTTGAATGCCAGACAGTACGGTACAGCAAAGTTAAAAAGTTTTAAAAAATGACAACTTTTTAACTTTTTACTGTTGAGTTAGTTTGTGATTTGCTTGTGGAGTAATTTTTTTCAGTTAAAAATCGTACAGGCCGTTACAGTCAGAGCCAAGTAGTTCTTGGAGTTGGTTAAGCTCGTTTGGGAGCGAAAGGGAAAGGCCAGGGAAAGAGCGAAAAGGATGGTCAATAACAGTCCACGACTTATCCGGCTCACCTGTAGCCGCCGCTTCAATGGTCACACCTTTCGTGGCTTCACCCGGTTCGGACCGAGTCAGCCGTTCTAATCCCGGTTCATGGCTTATTCTCCGTCCAGGAGATGGCACCTGGAAACCCTGGGGCCGTCTCGAAGCTTGGCGTGAACGTGGTTCTTCCGATGGACTCGGTTACCGCTTCGAGCTCATTCCCGACATGAGCGCATCGGCGGCTATCGTCTTGGCCGAATCAACGCTTAGCTCGAAGAAAGGCGGGAAGTTCGTCATCGACCTCGGCAGCAACAGTGGCGGAGGAGCTTCAAACTGGCGGAACACGCCGGTGAACGCGACGTCTCCGGCTTGTAGCCCGAGAAGCAGCGGGGATTACGGGTACGGACTATGGCCATTTTGCCTTTACAGAGGATTCGTAATGTCGGCTCGCGTGGAAGGAGAAGGCAAGTGTAGCAAACCCTGCGTGGAAGTTAGCGTGCAGCACGTGAACTGTACGGAAGATGCAGCTGCTTACGTGGCGTTAGCAGCTGCCGTTGATTTAAGTATCGATGCATGCCGGCTTTTCTCTCAACGGTTGAGAAAAGAGCTCAGTAATCCCCACGACATAGTTGTCTAATCCCCATTCCCTTTTTTTCCCTTAATGGATAGGTTTTAGTTTCCATGGTGGAAAGCAAGAGGTTTTTTACTTTTTTTAATTTACCTTTTTCCTTAAAAGAGATTTTTACTATTTAACCAAAAAAGCTTCAGTAATTTCCTCTTTTTTACCTCTAACTTTAAAAAAAAAAAAAACTGTACAGTGAAGTCAAGGGAAGCACGCTTTGTTTTTTTAACTGTGTGGCTTTTTTTTTTTTTTTTTTAATTATTATGGAAAAAACTATGTTTGTATTTGAACTAGAGTGTAAGGATAGATGATGTGCTGTAATGTCAATTTGTAGTTGGCGATTTTGTTTTATATATAATCTATGCTCTAATCCTGGTTTTATTTTTTTAATGATTGTTTATTTGTCTTTGATTACAAAACAAGGGCCAATGGTGGGAGTGCACGTTACTGCTGTTTTACTATATTATAATTGAAGAATGGGTGATGTGTGCTGTAATCCGCTTTCATTAGTGTGTAGGCATAGAGAAGAGAGGTAGAGTTTTAAGAGTTGCTAATAGGGGGCAGGGATACGTACAGAACATTTTTGTGGAGGGTCCAAATGAGATTTTGACAGTGTATTAATTTATGTTTTTCCAATTTCTATATGGGTTTTAAAGTAATTCTATCATTTTTGGGGTTAAGGCTAGCCACTAGGGATATGGTGGAATTGGATAGGGTGAATGTTGCCGAATCACTATAATATTCATGGGATAGTGGGATGCATCCATCCTATTCTATCTCATTCTAATTTAATTTTGTTATTAATATTTTTAAAATCAAATTAAATATTTTTAAACATGAAATGTATTATTTTTATAGTACATTATTACAGTTTTATTATTATAATAATTATATATACAAGAGTAAAATGATACAGGGTAGGGGAAACAATTATTTTAACCTTTTCATTTTCACTATTCAAAAATAGTTCATTGTGTGTTTTGATTTGTATGGAGTGATGGTTAAAATGATTGGCATGAGTTTTACCTCTTATATTATATCACAAAAAGGAAATTAGAAAGCATGCTATGTTTCACTAAAATCATGGTTTTGTTATGACTTAAATCATTCTCATTTTAGGGTCTAAAGGGGTGTTTTAAGAGCAGAGGTTTCTTAGGAAGGCTGGATAGGTGTATATATATGTGTAATATGAAGGTAAGAGCTGAAAATGGAAAGTGGTAGGACCTGGATTTGGTGGCACCTGCCTGCCTACTTACAAATGGGTCCGATTGAGTTTTTTTTTTTTTTTGTGGACCAATATGAGGACCATGACCTTACCCTTCAAAACTTGAAACAGGGGAAGGGACGTCAAAGGAGGTCAGAGAAGCATGTGGATGCTATGCTCTGCACGACACACTGGCACTGCACATAAAATGGTTCAAAGTCCTTTCTAGTGTGTAAAACCAAATGGTCAAAAAGGGTTTTGTTATATATTTAATAAAAATATGAGGGGGGTAGAGTGTTATGTGCGTGGGAAAGGGGGTGAGAGAGAAATAAGATTAATAGAGTAAATGAAAAGTGTCAGCCTTTGTTGGAAAGTGAAAGGGTTGTTAAGTTAAACAATGGTAGCGTGGTGGGGGTGAAAGCCCAAAAAAACGTTGGTGAGAGCGTGGTGGGGATGAGCATCACTATCACATGACGTGGTGTGGTACCATGGGGGAGAATTGGGAACCAGTGGTCCACCCCACCCTACATCCAGCACACTGTTTTCGCCTATGAAATTTGGAGCTCCTTAACATGCTCTTTTGCCTCACTCCTCCGCCCACAAATGGTTTATGTTCCAAGTTTCCACCTCATTTTAGTAATTTCAATGGAAAAGAATTGGTTTTTCTTTTTTTTGGAGTCTCAACTTCGAATATTACTTCTACATTTCGGTTTCATCCTTGAGTTAGTGTTTGAGCTCAATAATTATTCTCACAGTTGAGTTTGAATATTTTTGGGTTGAAGCTAGTTTTTGATATTATTTTAAAAATTCTAAAATTTAAGTTTTAATATGAGAATAATTATTAAGTTTAAGAATTAATTTAAACAAGACAAAATTTAAACTCTAATGTGAGGACAAATTTAAGGATGACAATGGAGCGAGACAAAAGCGAATGTTATAAAATTCACCACTGCTCCACAGTTAGCATCCTCTATTCCACCACCCGTCTCACTCTCATAATTGAGTTGGTACTTAGTTAACTAGTGATACCAACTCAATTAAATATTTAAAAATTTAATATATAGTATAAATAAGTATATATGTCTAATTTATAACCATAACTGTGTAATTTTTAAAAAAAACTTCACTCCGAATTGATAATTTTATAATAAAAAAAACTCTAATTTAATCACACCACCAATGAAGCTTTGATCTTATTGGTAAAAGTTAAGATCCTAGGTCATTGAATATCCGCTTTGAGTCTCACTATACATAATTACCATGTGCGGACTTTCTATCTCACCATATATAATTATTATGAGTGATTTGTATTAACTTGATTCTATTTTATAGTTGCTAAAATATATATATATATATATATATATATATATAATTGCAATATACTTATAATTGCACTATAGTCAGACTTTCTATAACTACTTACTTTGATAATGTCTTTTCATTTATAACATCAACAATTAAAAACTACAAAATATATTTTTTATTAAATTAATTTTCTATAACATATTCATATTTTAAAAATGTATAACAACTCCCTCTATGTAATATTTAAAATTTTAAGAGATTATTATAAAAGATTAATATTTATATTTGTTAACTCCCTTAACTCCAATTTAATTACTTTTTGGGTGTTTTTTATTTATTTTCTCCAAGGATTTTAATATGGCTAGTGGGAATTAGTGAGGATTGAATTTGACCATTTTAGGATTTATGAAATTATTTATTCATTTATTATGGTGTAAATGATGGTTTACATTTTTTTTAGCACATTCATATCTTATATCTACTAATGATATTATCAATTATTTTTTTCAAGTTGCAATCATGACTTTACCAATGGAGCATGCACCCATCATTGCTGCTTCAATCCACATTATTTAACCACTATTTCTCATTTTCATGAAATTGTTGTTACTTTCTGTTTGTTTATACACTATTATTTGGTATATTGTGACTAAAAACTAAAAATTAAGTTAAAACGGTAGATTTAATTTTAATTCGATCAGTATAAATATTATTATAAATATAAGAAGATATGAGTTTGATTGTCTTTGAAACATATTATCCTCTTATTTATGGGTTAAGAAAATGTTATTGGTAGTTTTAAGTATTATGTCAAGCAAGATAGATATGATTAAAACCTATAAAAATTATTAAAAATTAAATTAAAAACAAAAATAAATAAAACACCTATTATTATTCTAATTTTGTTTTTGTTTTTGTTTTATTTTCAATGATAATACCTAATAATAATAATCCTTAGTTTATGATTATAAATAAAAATATCTTTAATGAATTTTAAAACACAACATATACTAAGAAATGGAATGAATAATTCGATTATTAAAAAATATATAATGATAAATTTAATTTTAATATCTACATTTTTTATCAATTTGGTCATTATTATTTTTATTAAATGTAGTTATTAATCTCTCAAAATATTTAAATTGCTCTTCTTTAACAAGAATGTTGATTAAAATATTAAATTTTTAACGATATTGGTATGACAACTTGTGTGGTGATTCACATGCAGTTCATGCTAATATGACACTATTTGTCTTATATGTCACGGTAAAAACTAATTTAAAATTATAAAAATATTCAAAAAATAAAAACAAATGCAGAATTCAAAATAAAAAAAATATTCATAAAAATTAAAAAAAATAGCATGACGTACACGTGAATTGCTATGTAGGCTGCCATGTTAAAAAAAGTTTAACATTTTAGTTAGCATTTCTATTAAAAGAGCAACATATTGATTCCTTTTAAAAAATGTTAATGGTCAAGTTTAATTCTTTTTAAAATGTTGATGACCTTATTTAACTAAAAAATAATATATAAAATATATATTTTTAAAATTTTAAGCGATGACGTGATACAATATCAAAATATCATATCATGATACATTAAAAAAATACCATATTTCTAGACTAATATGTACCAAAAATAACTAAGTACCAATAAGAAAAATTATCAAATTTAGGGATCAAATAATACATTAACCCTTTTCATAAAAGAACATTCTAGAGAAAACCAGATGGATAGAAATAAAGAAATTGGGACATTATATGTTTAGATGTCTCATTCATAATATTTGGTGAAAAATCATAATCAAAATATTATGTTTGGGTCGTCGGATATTCCTAATCTTATTTCATTTTCCCCATTATAGCTTTGTAGACCCCAAAATAAATATCAACTAATGACGTTAGTAATGACGTTTAGTCATTATGTACCCAAATTGTCCTTTTGAGGTTTTCTCCTTTGTTATATATATATATATTTTTAATTTTTTAAAATATTTATCAAAATTTTAAAGCCATTTCATATCGAAGACGAGGATCGAAGCCTTGACTAATGGTTAATATAGAAAAGACTTTTACTATTTCATTTAATTCCCATAACTAAATTTTAAAATGTCTTAATAAAATTTTAAAGGTTTTTTTTTTTTGTTAGCTTGAGGTTAAATGCTAACTCGTGTTTTAGATGGAGTATATTTATAATACAAAGACTAAATTTTTAAATAATTATGTATTTAGTGTATGAACAATTTAGATTTAACGCGTTGAAAAATAGTTTTATTATTATTATTTTTCAAAATGCTAGCATTCATTACGAAAAAACTGTTAATAAGTTTGAAGGTTGGGTACCTAAGTCAATAGACAAGTCTTATATAAAGAAAGTTAAGCAATCCAATCACAAGTCATAATACAATTCCTAGAAGTGACTAAAAAAGAAATGTCCGCCATGAAAACCGGAGGATTCCCAAGGGTAGTCGATGCATAGCTTGTCGTCAAATTCCAAGATACCTCGTTGCATGATGATCGTGGATTAGCTTAGAGCCAAGCGTCAATGCATAGACTTTAGCCGCCAATTCCGAAGAGGAATATATTAGTGCGCTGGCGCCAACAATTACACTTCTAAGATGGTTGCGAACAAAAGCCACTATTCTAGCTTTGGATGAAGCAGAAGAGAACGTTGCATCACAGTTAATATGTACTTTGCCAAGCGTCAATGCATAAGGCTTTAGCCACCAACACCAAAAAGGAATATATTAGCGTGATGGCTCCAATAATTACACTTCTAAGATGGTTGCGTACAAGAGCCACTATTCCCGCTTTGGATGAAGCAAATTAAAGACAACGCTACATCACAGTTAATATGTACTGCACCTTCTGGTGGAAGGAGGATCCAAGTTGAGTCTCGAGAGGATGGAATCAGAGTCAGAGGTTGATTTTTTGATAGAAAGGAGGAGTAACTTTGGAGTGCTTCATTCCACACTTGGATTGGTCCTTTGGTTTTCCTTTGATAATGAATTGAAACCCACCATTGGGCAAAAGATGGAAACCTCACTGGATTAAGATCATAATGGAAGGGTGAAGCTTGCTAAGTTGCTCGGGTTGGAGGATCAAAGGAGAGAATGTGCTCTAACAAATCTGAATGGTCGTTGCATTTAGTGGCAAAGCCAAAGGGGCAGGCAAGGTCTATCTTGGTTAAATAAGAAATTTTTCCTTTAGTCCTCCTAAAATATAAATAATTTAAATGGGTAAACTATTAAAATAATAACTTTTGTTTGATTCAGGTTATATTTTAGTCACTTATGTTTGAAATGTTACGTTTTAGTCACTTATGTTATCATGTTGTAGCATTTTAGTCACTGAGCCGTTAATTTCTATTAACGGTGTAACGGTAAGTTGACTTGGCACGTTTCAATTGAAAATTTTAAGTTAAATTCCATAACTGGTCCCTATATTTTTTTTTTATTTTGAGCAAATTATTATTTTTCTTTTTTTTTCTTTATTTTTCATTCTCTTCTACTTCTCCCCCTGTTTTCTTTTAACGTAGTTTTTCTAAATTTTCTATTTGTTAAAACTAGTTCACAAGCTCACCTCACTCGAAAGAATTAAATTATTCAAAAAATAAAAGTATAAAGACTAATTTTAACAAATGAAAAACATAGAAAAACTACGTTAAAATAAATTGAGAATGGAAGAGATTGAAAAAAAAGAAAAAAATGAAAGCTAAAAGAACGTAAAGAAAAAAATTAATTTGATCAAAATAAAAAAATAAGGGAACCAATTGTATAAATTAACTTAAAATTTTTGTTTGAAATGATTATTTAACGTGCCACATATTACACTGTTAACGACAATTAATGACTTAGTGACTAAAATGTTACAACATCATAACGTGATTAAAACGTAACATTTCAAACATAAGTAACTAAAATGTAAATTGAGCTAAATAAAAAATTTAACCAATTTAAATTAAGTTTTTAACTTTTGAATAAATGGAAAATTTTCATTTCTAGTCCCCTTAAAATATAGATAATGTGATTTAAGCATTTTAATGAAAAAAATTTAACATTGGTCCCTAAATCTTTTTTATAATTTTATCTTGACCCCTAAATAAAATTTATGACTTTGTCCTGCCTACGTCTTGGGTAGGAGGCCGAGAAACTTCGATGTCTCGCTACAAGATTTTCGTTGGGGAGCACTTTTAGGCTCCAAATTGTGCCCCATTCTTTTTTCTTTTCTTTTTTTTTACCTACAATTAGAGCATGAGACATATTTCGCGGAATTGTCATGAGATAGACGAAGAAAGTGATTACCCGATTGGATGATAACATGGTCATGTTTCGTGTAGTATCAAATAAGAGAATATTCTTAAAATTTTATTTTCGTATTTTACATATGCCAAATGCTAAGCTGATTCAATGACCTGATTGATAAAATATTAATATTTTAAGGATTAAAAAAAAAATTTGAAGTTTAGACTAATTTAAAATCTAATCAGTAGTTTAGAGACCTCTAATATAATTACTCCATGCTATAAATATACTGATTTTCCCGTGTTGAACTGCTATTAGTAAAAAAAAAAAGCCAATTAGCTCAGTCACCATCCAAAAAGTGTGTAACTTTGAACTGGATCTACAAAATCCAGTTGAAGTGTTAAAGAAGATGAAAGCATTGGGGTGGTGGTTAATGCTTGTGGGTTCACTTCGATTAGCCTCCGTTTGGTTCGGCTTCTTCGATATCTGGGCTCTTCGTCTCGCTGTTTTCTCCAGCACTTCCAGTAAAACTTTCTTTCTCTGTTTTCTTCATTTTATTAAATATTTCCTTTTTGATGTTTGGTTTTCTGTGAATTTGATGATACATTTTACGAAATGGTCACTAACTCCGACAATAACAAATCTTTTTAATTTTTAAACAAAAGGAAGAAACTTTGTTTTTGTAAGCCATGGAGAGACAATGTGCTGTTCTTGTGTGCGTGCCAAGTGTTTGTTTGTCTGTTTAAGTTAGATAAAGGTAGCTTCAAATACCCAGATTAAAAAATATGGGGAAAAAAAGTGTAATTTGGAATCCCAGTGTTTAGAGATTTTGATGATTCTTATAGGGAAAAATGGGAAAAAAAATTAGTTAATGTGCCAATTTGGTATTTAGCTTAAATTAATGTAATATGTTTGCTTCTTTGAATCTATTATATAAGATTTTTTAGTTCTTTCTTCTAGGGGTGTATTGGATTTGTTGGTTTTTTATTCGATTTATCGTTTTATTTGCATTGAATTTGAGATTCTTGCTTGATAGTCCAATGCTGATTATGGATCTTGAAATTTGTCTTGGTTGATGAGAAGGAATGAGGGTTGAGGAGAGTGCAAGATTCATATTTGTACCTTAGTCAAAGTAGCAAAACCAAGAATGATATGGATTTGAAATGTATTAATTCGTAAAAATGTGGACAAATCTAGAATTATAAGGGAATGGTGGATGAATTTGGTAAGCATGCAATGGATTTTGGTGGCGCCATTGTCCAAGAAAGATTTTAGATGTATGAAATGGAGTAAACAAACATAAAAGAGATTTGGGGTATCTGAGAATTTTATTGTAGCTTCAATTATGGTTCTTTTAAGTGCATGTATAAGCTCTTAGTTGAAGAGAAGACGATGTTGGCAGCAAAGGGGTCACTGGTGGTTTCAAAGAAGGAAATTTAGTGATGAGGATGCAAAGTTTGATTCAAGTTTGAACACATGGTGGAACTATTAAATCATGGATCTTTAAAAGGAATCGGTTTGGCGCAGAAGGTTTCTGAGCTCAAGAAAGATGTGGAAATTTGGATTTTGACTAATGTCAGAAAAGTTAATACTTGGAGTATAATGTGAAAATGTTCTTGGTCCTTTAATGGTCTTTAGGGGCATGCATGTACGGTTTTCACTTTCAATTGTATGATATGTTATAGCTAAAGGGAAAAAGATGGAGGGTTACCTAAAATTTAAGTTAATACAAAGCACTTCTTATGGAAGCATGTCATTAATGGCTTGAGCAGGATCTTTTGTGCATGTAATGCAATGGGGAAACTATTTTAGGGATAAAAGGGTTTTTCATGAAAAAAACCCTAAAGCTATGTTTTGATGATATATTTTACCTTCCCAAGTTAATTCGGTAAAAATACCTTGGGGGCCCTTGTACTAGGTGTCAAATTGTATTTTGCCCCCTCTACTAAAAAAATGGGCAAATTAGTCCCTGTACATTATATCAAAGAGCAAACTGGTTCTTTCTATTAGAAAATTCATTCATTTTTACTATTAAAAATCAGTATGGCTAACAGAATAATCAAATAGTAATTTGTGGCATGCCATATGTGTCTCATGCTGACATACAAATACTAGTTTTTAACGATAGAAATGGATAAAATTTTTAACAGAAGGGCCAATTTACTCTTTGATCTAATGTTTAAGGATTAATTTGCCTACTTTTTTAGTAGAGAGGGCAAAATGCAACCAATTCCTAGTACAAGAGCCTCCATGGTACTTTTACCAATTATTTCTTATTGATGATATCAAGTATATGTTTCAAACAAAATAAAGGAGTTTGGAATTGAAATCCTCTAAATAGGTAGCTTTACTTTTGCTGCTAAAAAGCTCTAAATTCTTTTAAATTTCTTCAACTTCATATCTGGAGGGAGTGAACAGAACATATGATTATCTAACCGTGAGATATCAAAATTAGTCAGCTATGGCATCATTGCATCGATATGTTTCCTTATACATTCTGTTCCTATTAATAAAATTGCTAACTCTCTTGCAGTATGTACAAGCGAAAGCAGTTTCATTTCTTTTTTGGCTAATAGAACAGCCTTTGCAAATAATGTAACAATAAGCTGTTCTGCTTTTCTGTCTCAGGGTTCAATTAGTTTCTTGTTGAGGAATAGTAAGTTTTTTGAGATCTTGATAATTGGTTTTCCATTTTGTTTCTAATGATATATGCAGTGACTGAAGTTCATGGGAGGACATTTGGAGTTTGGACACTTTTGACTTGTACTCTCTGCTTCGTATGCGCATTCAACTTAGAAAACAAGCCACTATACTTGGTGACATTTTTGTCATTCATCTATGCCTTTGGTCACTTTTTGACTGAATACCTTTTCTATCACACAATGGCCCTCTCAAATTTGACAACTGTTGGCATATTTGCAGGTATATTGTTCATGAGACTTATGAGAGTAAACATGCCAAGGCACTGCTTTTACATAAAGTTTTTGGTAAAAGTATCATGGAGGCCCTAGTATTAGGAGTTAGATTGCATTTTATCCCCTCTACTCAAAAAATGGGCAAATTAGTTCCTGTACATTAAATAAACAAGCAAACTGGTCATTTATGTAAAAATTTTCATCTATTTATCTTATTAAAAACTAGCGTAGTTGACGAAATAACCAAACAATGATACGTGACATGTATCTCATGATAATATACAGGGACGGATTTTTAACAATAGAAATGGATGAAAATTTTAATAGAAGGACCAGTTTCCTCTTTAATCTAATATACATGGACTAGTTTGTCAATTTTATGAGTAGAGGGGGCAAAATGCAATCCCGAAGGGGCCTCCATAGTACATCTACCAAAGTTTTTCCATTTAAGTTGCTGAAAATTTTCCTTTATAAAACAGACTTGAAATGATAAAATATATGTTTGCCAAAGATCTCATATTTTTTATACTTATTGGCATGAACATCTTTAGCAGAAATCTCAATTTGCCTTAATGATATTTTTTCTTCATTTTAGAATTATTTTGGTTCATCAAACACGATGATTTGGTTTAAAATATTTTGGGTAATCATTTGCCACGGGACTCTGACTACTATACAACTAAGCGGAAGTTGCCATTTTTGCCTTATAACTAATTATGTTTTCTTTTTTCTATTCTGGAAATCAGGGACATCGATTATATGGATGCTTTTACAGTGGAATGCACATCAACAGAGGCATGTTAAGCATCCCTGAACCTGAATTTATATTCACTTTTAGTTACTTATGGACATTGATTTTATGTTCTCGATCAATACTTACTGATAAAGAGCTGTTTAAAAACTAGATTGATACATGCATTGATTCTTATAAGGATGCATGCATTGAACTGATACTGTTACAAGTTATATAATCTTTTTTGATACAACTCCAAATATGGTTTGTTTTCTTCCTGATTATATAATCTTTGACATATTTCTTTAACAGTGATGAGTTAATGCAAAAACACTTTGTACAGTTCCTATAAAGAATCTAAAGACCCAATTCTTACAACACCTAGTTTCCCACTCGGTGTTAGTGATAGAGCTAAGATGGTAAGCCACCAAGTTTCTCAATAACACCTCTTTGCTCATCATCTTCATCAATCTTGTGCTGCTCGTCAACTTCTCATGGATTGATCTTCCAATAAACTCAAATCTTCAAGTTGGTTTTCCTTATCTTTATCTTCTTCATCAATGAAATCCTCAACTTCCTCACTTTCTTCCCCTTCCGTTTTCTCTTGATCATGTCCGTCGATCTCATCGTCCCCACCCCCTCTTCCATCATCTTCACTTTCCTCGACTTTACCTTCCTCCACCTCTTCTTCCATTTCTTCATTGATATCCGCAGATGATGACCCTTCCCCTTGAGGATCAAGGTCTTTCCTCCCAAGTTTTACGATTGCATGGCTGTGCTCGGTTGTCACCGTTTGGAAAATCCCACTTCCCTTGTTATTGTAACTGTTCCTAGCTTGGTTGAACAACCAAATGCAAAGTGCAACCAAGGCACATATTTGAAGCACATGTTTTACTTTGAACCCTTTATACCTCTGGTTTCTACTAGGTGCTTGCTTTAGCATGGTGAACCCCTTGAATTACAAACCTTAATATCTGTCAAAGAACGATCAACAATTAGATAAAGACACTACAAAACTCTATATGTTTAATCCCCTATTGTTCATAACAAGAAATTTAACTTTTGATACACAAAATGTTTGTTCTTTTTTCTATAGGGTTTAACAACTATGATAGGGTAAAAGGTTCACAAGGGAAGCATGAATAGGGCTAGGGGATGTCATGGTTTTGACAAAAAAGATTAATTTCAAAAGGGTAGATTGTTGCCTCACTCTAAAAAGAAAGATCTCATTTCATTAATGAAACCTTATCTCCACATGAAATGTGGCTAATTGGTATTTGTGAACTAAATTACTCATTGTCGAGACTTGTTTGGAATAATGGTTAAAGCTTCTCTTTAGCACTTGAATGACACAATTTCAAACATTATCATTTCCTTTGTCGCCCCCTAATATTGTAATGATAAGTTTCATGCTCTACATTCAAAGGATCTATTTGAAAACTTTTGTTTTCAAATTGGAAGATACACACTTAAATGTGCTCTTGAAACAACTACTTAGAAATTATTACAACAGCAATAATGCCAATTAAGCTAGTAGTTCATTGGCTAGCTCATTTTATTTTTAGTAATATGAATATTCAAAGAAACATCTTTGAATTAAAACCTAACTAGGGAAGTGTAACTCCCTTTTCTCTATGGGGGCCATAATGAAAACAACAGTGAAAAAACCATGGTAAACCCTTTTTTTCTCAGACAAATCCTCCTCAGAATTCAACTTAAAATCAGACAAAACCCATTTAAATTTGAGGCAGAAAACTCATAAAACATACTACAGGTCAGAGAATAAAGGTGAGAAAAAGAAAAGATACCCTCTAGAAAAGGCAGATCCTTATATATATATATAAATAAAAACTTGTAAAGGAGTAAAAAACGATATATTTTTTATGTAACCTGGAATCTTGGGTTCACTTACGTCCAAGAAAAATGTGTACTTCCAGTTTCAAAAGGCAGCAGCAGCAGCAGCGGCAGCAACAGCAACAGTCATATTTTCTAAAACAAATCTTTGTCCAAGGAAATGGTAAGATAGGAAGAGTGTGGAGGGCACGATGGATTAGCCATTGAAACAACTACTTTTGGGGTTTAGGGTTTTAAAGTTTAGCTTATCAAAGAGAGACAAAAGGGATGAGGAGTGAAGGCTGAAAACACACACTGAAACAGAGAAACTATCACATGGATGTCAATTGTTTCATTCATTGGCCTTACCTTCATGTGTGGGTATGGTTTGGTGGTGTGGGGTTTCATCATATTCATGACTATTGATAAGTATATATTATCTTGGTAAAAGTATTTTGCAGGTTCTATGCTAGGAGTTAAATTATATTTTGCTTTTTTTATTTTAAAAAATGGATAAATTAATCTTTGTATGTTTGATTAGAGAGTAAACTAGTTTTTTATAAAATCCTGTTTTAACTGTTAAAAATTGGTCTTGCACATTAATATACATGGTACACGACGTAGCATTATCTGATTATTCCATCAATTATATCATCTTTTAATAATACAAACGGATAAAATTTTAATAAGAAGGACCAGTTTACTCTTTGATTTAATTTATAGGGACTAATTTACTCATTTATTAAGTAAAGAAAATAAAATTTAATCTGACTCGTAATATAGGGTTGTTTAATATTTTTACCATATATATTATATAACATATGAGTGTCGGTGACACATTCCAAAATTCCCTAATCCACATAGGAAACATCACTGTAGATCAATAATGCTAGCATTCATTGAAAAGTACAATATATATATTCCCAGTAATCCAAAATTTACTGCTATGGGGTGAAAATTAATGCAACTTTTATCAAAATCTTAGAGGTAATATGGTTGCAGGCGAAAGGGCATGAAATGAACAGAGTGGTGGTGCCTTTTTTTTTTTCAACTGAGAACCTCAGTGAAATCTCCTTTTCTTTATGTCAATGGTGGGGCTCTACTGCCATGCACCAGAAAATTTTAAAAAAAGGGAACTTTTTAACTAAAGTTTGAGCTTTTGCCTCTCAAGGTGTAAATCAAGTTAATGGTAATTGTGCATAAATATAAATTCAAAAGTTTGAAATAACCTAAGTTGAATTTTGTACTAAGAGTTTAATCAGATTAAAGACTATACCAGTCATTTATATTAAAAATTTTATTTATTTCTATTATTAAAAACTGGTGTAGCTGGTAAAATAAACTTGTACTCCATGTTGACATATATGAACTAATTTTTAACAGTAAAAGTGAATGAATTTTTAATAGGATCAATTTGCTTTTTAGTCTGATGTACAATGATTAATTTGCTCATATTTTAGTAAAGGAGACAAAATAAAATCTAACTGTTAGTACAGTTGTCTTCATAATTCTTTTACCAGTGACATAACATATCATGATGAGTTTAAAGATTATACAGAATTTTGGTGGGAAATTTGATTGCTTGATTGGGAAGTGTTAGCTAAAGTTGAGTATCCGATCAAATCGAGTTAAAAAATTTCAAGTTAGTTGAGTTGATGGATCCTATTTTATCATCTTAACTCGATTTGAATTTTTCTCTAATTGAGTTGAGTGAAATAGATTCAAGCCAAGTTGAAGAAATTTTTTTCGAGTTAAATTTTAAAAAATGGACCGACCATATTGGAATCTTGTTGACAATATGATTAAATTCCAAGTTAAAGAATATAAATATCATGTATATTTAAAAACTCTTTTAAAACAAGGTAAGACCAAAAAAAAGAAGATAATTTGTGTGATAAACTTGATTTGATAATTTATTTGTTTAAGGCCTCAAATTTATTATTTTAAATTTTTTAAAAAATTATAATTTAGCATTTATATATTTAGTATTTTTTTAAAATTTTTTAATACATTTTTATAACTACCAGACACCCATGGGGTATTTATATAAATTTATTATTCAAGTTAATCGTATTTTTCGAGCTATAAAATTTAACTCAATTTTAACTAAAAAAGTTAATTACTTATTGAGTTAGATTCTTAAAGGCCGAATAACTTTCCTACAATGGTGACTGATCAATTACGGATATATGGCCAATTCTCTCTCAATAGTCTCGGTGCTACTTTATAATTGTCCCTTCGTATAATTTGAACAACTTAATTAATTTGAAATTCAAAAAAAAGGTCGCAATCAAAAATGTGGAAACATGTGTTTTTTTTATTTTTATGAATGACAAATTTCTCATCACAACATCAAGTTACAGTTTAGGTATTGTCACCAGTCATCTCTGATATGAAAAAAAAAAAAAAAGCCAGGAAAAGTGTGTAAAAAATGGATTTGAATGAGTTAATGCAAAGTTCCCATCCAATATTTACCAATTCTCATCCATGGACTAAATGAGTAATGAATGAAAATGATGAGTCGTTTTTTACAAAAAAAAAAAAAAAAAAAAGAAAAAACAAAAGAATGAACATGATAAGTCCTTCACTAGTCTCTATACAGATCTTTTTTAAGGACCATGTTAAAATGCTGCATTTTCTTTTTGGCAATTTTTGCATTTATATTTTACAAGAAATATATATATATATATATATATTTGCATTACAGTGATAATATACAACAATGAAAATTCAACTATTAATAAGAAAAGCATGATCCATGGTGGTCGGTTTCGCATTAATTCCCATTGTAATAGTTGGGGTGTACCATTTTAATGTTAAACTGTAACAAGTAATATTCTTTTCTGCATTAATGAAAATTTTGGTCTGTATTGGCCGCATCAGTTCATTCTAGTTAATTTTTATTACTCTGATTAAAATATGATACGTCGATCGATGCATGAATAATATTAAAAAATATAGAAAAAATTAATTGTTTATTGTTATGCTGAAGATTTAATTGGAACAAAGACCATTAAAAAAAAGGCTACACCGAAATAAAAAGTTTAATTTTATGTAAAGTATACAAATTAAGATATAATAAAAAAACTACTCACCCGATTATCAAGGAAAATTTTTTCATTTCCCTTCCGCTTTTTAGTCAAAAAAGAGAAAGGAGCTACTAGAACATACTAGTTCCAGTTGAAAAACAGTGCGCCCACTGGTACTAATTACCTTGCTATGATCGCTACCATTTATTCAAGGTTTATTAAGAAATTGGACTCTAAATTATGTTCTAATTTAAGGTGATTTTGGATGGATGATTGATACAGCTCGTTTAACTTACTTTTTGTCTTGCACTACAGTATCTAATTTCACTACTATTGCTTTTTTTACACTAACCACAATTAAATGCACCATCCATCCAAACCCATCCTTAATTTAATTGGCATCAACATAGTTGTCCGAGGACATAGGTTTGAGTGCGCTGAAGCGCATTATCCTCTTATTAGAACAAAGACTAATATTCATGATGCTACACTTATACGAAATGAAGTAAATAAATAAATAAATAACAAAAAAACCTTTTTCAGATTAAATGAAAGATAAAGGTTAAATTCTGCTATTAGTCCTTATACTTTACAAAAGTTGTGGACTTAACCCATGTACTTTAATTTGATCAATTTTAGTTCTTACCCTTTTCGAATTAGTTAAATTTAGTTATTGTATTTTTCAAATTTTAAAATTTTAGTCCTAACCCAAAATAGTAGTACTTAAATCCGTTTGATTAAACTAAATTACTAGTCCTGTACTATGTATATAATTGTAGATTTAGTCAATATTCTCCAATCACATCATTCTAAGTCCTCTAAACTTTTCAAAATTTGAAATTTTAGACTTAATGCAATAGTATTTCGGGTAATTTGTGGAAATAACAAACTGAAATAGTGTTGCACATAAAATAATATGTCTGACGCATCAGTAAATAACATAACTTAATGAATTTAAAGACAAGCATATGATCATTAGGCTTCAACCCGATTATTCTATTCCACCTCTTAGAACAAAAAGAACTTAAATCAAGGAGAGAATTGAAATTTCAAAAAATTGAAAAGCACAGGATTAAAAAAATATCAAATTAAATCCACAATATTAGTAAAGTTCAAGGACTAATAGAAAAATATAACCAAAAATAAATGATGAAGGGTCGTTAGGGATTTATCCCTTCGAGGCAACCCTGTCTGAAAAAAAAATCTGCAGCAAAAACAGGTTCTCAGCTTTCTCTACTGATGTTTTACAGACAGGAAAAAAAAAATTCTTGTAACAGACGAAATCACCCATGTCGTCATTTGCCATTATTAATGAAAGAAAATTTTAACTGTAACAAAAGAAAAATACTGTGCATTGTTGAAAAACACATATGGCTACCATGCTAGAGAAAATCCAAGTTAAAAAAAACGACAAAAAGTACTAATTTTTATCCACAAAAAAACAAAACAAAAACTGGGTTTTAATTACTTGAATATGAAGAAATTAATTCAAGGATTGAAAATCATGTTCCCACATTTACATTTCCAACACATTGGTTTATAGTTTGACATATCATTGCCTTTAGAATAAGCAATTGGAAATATTACAATAGCTGTGTTTTGTACTGATCGTGTTGTGATTGGAACTTGAATTGCTTCACATTGTGGACATGAACTGCATCTTTTTTGACACTTTGGTGGTCTTGATCCTATTAGATTCCTCATCATTAATGCCTTGTCTTGTTCATTCCCTATCTGTTTTAGAAAATTTCTGTCATTTCTGTTTGGATACCGAGAAAATAAAAAAAGAAAGAAAAGAAAAAGAACTGAGTTCATGAATATATACCTCATTAGCAACTTTGATGGAAAGTGATCTTCCTGGAAATGGAGTGAAATATAAAAATTTTAAGACATGAATATAAATTGGGTTTCTTTTTTTCCTTTTTTGAGAATAAAAGGAACAAAGATTTTACCTTGAGCAGCCATGAATGTAGCCATGAGGAACAGCAAGGAAATAATGAAGTGTCTGTGTTTATTACTTGAAGAACTGTTCATTTTGGTCATTAAGAGAGATTTTTAAAGAGGAGAGATATGGGATATTAATGAAGACCTCAAAACAAGGAAATCTAATATAGGTGGCATTGGCAATGGAAACAAACAAAAGAAAAGATGAATCTGTGTAATGCGATATATATATGTCCGAAGGATGGAACGTGGAAGGGCAAAAAGGAGGACTGTAATGAGGGCTAAAAGCAAACTGGAGGGGAGGGGGTGTGGGAGAGGACTTCAACCTCGTTTCATGAGCCACCAAATAAACAAAACTAAGGTGAAAAAAATGAAAATGGCGAGACAAATGAAAATGGTGTAAGTGAAAACAAAAGGGATAATTCAATATTTAGTCTCTGAATTTGATAACTTTTTTAAATTTGGCCTCTGAATTTTTTTGGTTCACAATAGTCTTTAAATTCGGTAATTTTTCTCAATTTTGGTCATTTTTAGTGGTGGATCTCGGGATTAAGTTCTGAAGGTTGATTAAAATTTTCAAAAATTTTAAAAGTTTAATGAGAATTTTTTTTAAAAAAAAATTAGGGGGTTAAATTAAAGTGTTTAAAAATTTTATGAGATTGATGAGAATTTCCAAAAAAGAGAGAGGAGATTTTAATTAAATTTTGCAAAAACGGAATAATGAGATTTTTCAAAAATTTGGAGGGCCAAATTAAAATTTTTAAAAAAATTCAAGGGAGTAAATAAAATTTCCAAATATTTTGGTCTTTAGGCACCATTACCATCCAACCCTAGTTCTTGTAATGATGTGGTACTTCAAAATTGTACCATGTCAAAGTTTAGAAAAAAATTATATTTTTAGGTTGAATATATAATTTAGTATCTGAGTTTGACATTTTTTTTTCTATTATGGTACCTGAGTTTGAAAAATTCACTAGTAACACTAAATTTATTCTATTAACAAAATCATGAAAACTTCAAACCTAATAACATTAGCAATTAACTTTCATCAAATCAATCTTAAAACCCAAATTAAACACCAAAAGATTAACACCATTACCTTTGGGTACTAAAATATATAACTTTTGTCAAATGCAAATATCAAATTTGACTAAAAAATAACGTAGGTACCACATTAAAAAAAGTATCAAACTTAGATACCAAATGATAAATTAAGTCTAATTTTTTGTAATAATGTAAAATAATATTAGAGTGCTACGTTATCACATAAACTAAAATTGGGAAAAGTTATCAATTTTTAGGACTAGTATAAGAAAAGTCATCATGTGGTCCAAAAGAAGTTTAGGGACCAAATTAAAATATATATATCAAAATTAAGGACTAAATGGTATTTTATCCCAAAACAAAAACAGTAACAAGAAATATCCTTTTACAAACCAAATGACAAAAAATAAGGAGTTTTAACCAAATGGGGTTTATGTAATGCAATGTTTTCCCTATTCTTTTCAATCTGCCACGTTTACATTCCAGAAAGCACTTTGGGTTTTTTGGATTCTGATTCAGTTGACAGAGTCGGTGACTCGTGAGTCTTCACCAGTTCCACTCCAACATGCCCAAAGGCAAAACCGCCTCTTCAACCATTAATCCCTACTGAACTAGTTTTAAAATTCGTAACCAGATTTATCTCTTAATAAGCGGATTAGTTATTGAAAAAATAGGGTTATTTGTGGTTGCTTTACACACATTCCTATAAGCAGCAGTAAGGTCGCCCATTGTTCTTGGGACTGAAGCTCCCTGTCTTTAACACAGAAAAAAAACACTATCTGTATGTGTTCTGCAATAATCCTAACTGCTTATGCCTACCAATTACACCACTGTTTTATGAAACCATTTCTTCATCCAAAAACATAAAAACTAATATCCTTTTATGTTTTAGTGTTTTTTCAATGTTGTTACACAATGAGATTCAGCTCCATATTCAGAAATTTTAGGGACTGGTTCTTATGTAGGAGAATATGGGCCAGGTAAAAATATCATGAAAGTTTTGTATTAGAAATCAAATTATATTTTACTTAAATAGATAAATAAATCTTCGTACTTTAGATCAAAGAATAAATTAAAAATTTCATTAATTTTTACTATTGAAATTAATCATTGTACATTAATGTATACTGAATCACGTCACATATCACTATCTAATTATTCTTTTAGCCATGTAAACTTGTAATAATATAAATGGAGAGGCTTACTCTTATTTTGGCCCTTGATTCCACTTTTGATACTTAAGGTAAAATTATTTTTATGTACCTAATTCATGAATGTACATTATAGTATTTATGTATGTTTATAGTTCATACCACAAATTAATTCATTAATTAATGTATAGAAACTATTAATTGTGATGGTAAAAGTATTATTGATACCTTTATATTAAAAAGTTAAATTAAATTTATTTATTTACTAAAAAATAATAAATTAATTTTTGTACGATATATCAAAGAAGAAATTGTTCCTTTATGTTATAAAATTCATCCATCTTTACTGTTAAAAAAACGGGCGTAGCTGACGGAATAACTAGACAAATACACGTGACGTGCCATGTGTACCTTGTGCCAACATACAAAAATAAGTTTTGAACAGTAGAAATAGATAAAATTTTTAACAAAAAAATCAGTTTGCACTTTGATCTACGTTCAAAGATTAATTTATCCATCTTTTTAATAAAAAAGGACAAAATACAATCTGACTTTTAATACAAAAATCTTCAAATAAATTTACGCTAACAAACTCATAACTCAAATAATAACAAGACAAAGCTTATAATTCGGGTTGGAAATTTTTGCCATAAAAAAGTTTTGAGAACAAATTTTCATGCAAACTTTCCATAAATTAAATGTATGGTACGTTCAATATTTTAACCTCAAAAATGTCATTTTTGTAGCTCTTTTTTTTTTTTGAACTCTGAATTCTGATACTGAAACCCTTTTTGATTATTTCTCCATTATTGCATACAGTAACATCAGCATCTATCTACATTATTGATCACCAGCTTTATGGTTTACGTGCATTATACAGCACTCAGACAGCAGTAACAATGGCAGCGAGACCTTGGGCCAAAGTCCAGCCCCCACATAACTATCGTTTACAACACTAGTAGGTATCCTACCCATAAGTCTATCCATAATTGTGTGTCTCTATAAACACACACACATATATATGTACATATATGAGATTCTACCTTCTGCTATGTGTTAATGGCTACTGGCTAGGAGCCTTTTGAATACCATTTAAATTAGAAATTAGATGGATTCATAGAGCAATTAGTGTCGTATAATAAAAGAAAGTCAAAATCACTAAGTCCAAACTTGAATGACGTCTTAGTTTTTATAAGATTAAAGTTTAGTATAAGTCCTTATATCGTTTCAAAAAGTTTATTTTAATTTCTTTATTATTTAAAGGAACATTTTAATCTTTGTACGTTTGTAAAGTTGACATTTTAGTCGCTACATGTTAATTTTGTTATTGATGGAATTGTATGATTTAACGATTATTGACATGATATTAAATCAAATTAAAAAGCTTACTAGTCTTGAAAACAAATGGAATAACATGACTTAATGATGGCTGATGTGAACCAAATTACAAATAACCGCATGTACCAACATGATATACATCCTCATTTCTCTTATGTCGAAGTTTTAGCTCTTCATCACTTTAATTTGTTAATGAATTTTCTATTTTGAGGGGAAAAATGGTAAAAATTCCATAGTAATACTTAGGTTAAAATATGTTGTTAGTACTTAGATAAATTTTGAGATTTAATCATTGTTCTTAAAAAGTTAGAAATTATTTCTTTTTACTTTCTTGATATAATTTGTCAATTTAACATGTTAATTTGGCTAGCCTCATGTGAAAATGCATATAATTGACGAGAAATAAACATGTTATGTTTGGCAAATTTTAATTGAAATTCTTAACGCTGATAACGATAAGCTAATAAAAGAATGAATTTACATTTTAACTCTCATAATAATATATAATTTAATCTCGACCCTTTAAAAAAAAAAATTTGACTTCACCCTTACTTGACTTGTTAGTATTGGAGTATGGCCTTATTTATAAACTAGCACAACGATCCTTTGTATACATTACAAGATTAATACAACTTAGTTTTAGCTGAAAACTATTGAAGTAACTGAAATTTGGTATAAATTTAAGATCAAAACAACAGATACAAGTTAGAATTAGTCGAGACAAACCATATCACAATAAAATATACCAAAATTTTAATTGAAACAGAACTTAAATTATTTGGTATCGATTTAAAACCAAAACAAAAATTATGCAGCTAATTTTGTCTTGTCTTATATAATAAACTTTTCCATCAACAAAAAAAAAAAAAAAAAAAAGGGTTGTTGGCATTGACAACTTGACGTGTGAACAATATCTTCTTCTTCTTCTTGTATTTTAATCTCATTATGATTTGCTTTTTTTAATACAATATTTAAAATTATCCATAGCCTCTCCTCAACACTTAAATAGAAGGATAATGCGCTTCAGCGCACTTAAACTCACGTCTTCTTACACTAACAATAATACCAATATTAATCGAATTAATATCTTTTAAGTCTACGAAATTGGTCGGAAATGAAAAAGCCAATCCTGTCTTATTATAAAAAACTTTTAAAGTCGTTAAAAGGAAGCTGGTGCCGTAATTTAGTAATGCCGATACGTTTTCTTTTTGAGGGTTTATCCGAATTTGGTTAAAAAGCCATTGCAAAGGTCAATTAGACCATCATTCATGGGGATGCTTCTTTGTTCTTTGCCACACGCTATGCCCTAATTTCATTCAATCATCTAATCATTCTTATGAATTATGAGTGCATTTTGAACTTCAAAATCTTCTGATCCAGATTTTAAATTAGTCTTAAAAATAAAAGTATTTGTACCATGTCAATTAAGTCATTCAATCGATTGTGTTAATGTTTGAATGTTTACCACATAAATGACTTTGATTAACATGTTAAAATAAAAAGAATAGTCCTTGATCAATTTTCAAGGCATAAAGATAACTTTAGTCCCTAATGTTTATTCATTTTATCATTTTGGCCCTCAACTTTTAAAATTTAGTCAATTTGCTTACTTTTTGACAGAAAAATTGATTGAACAGTTAAAATTTTAATGGCATTAATGTGACAGTTCACGTGACATTTTATATGTACTTCACTGTTAACATGGATAAATTTTTTAAAAGTTTTTATGAACTTTTTTGGAATTTGTTGATTTTTAAAATATTATTTATTTATTTTGAATTTTTATGAATTATACATACATTACCACATTAATGGCCACATCAATGCCGTTAAAATTTTAACATTTCAATTAGTTTTTCCATCCAAAAACAAGTAATTTAACTAAAATTTAAAAGGTTAAGGGTCAAAATGACCCCCCAAAAAATAAAGGCCAAAAAAAAAAAAAGTAAATGTTAGGGGAGATATTTATCTTTATGCTTTTTTTTTTAACACATTAGTTCAAAATAGACATGTTCAAGGACTGAGTTAATCGTCCAAGCTCGAAAGGTTGATCAAAACTTGTAAGGGTTCAGACAAAAATACTAGGCTTAAGCAAAAAATATTAGGTCTACTTAAAATATAGAATAGGGTTGGGTTTGAAAATTCAAGTCTCCAGCTCAGCCCATTTTCTAATATATCATAGTGAGTTATTTTTATATATTAGTAATTTATAGCACATAAAAATTAAATTTATAATAATAAATAATATTAAAATATAAACAATAAAAAATTTAAATTCAAAAAATTCAAAAAATATAGGCTGGTCTAAAATGGGCTTGACTTATCTATTTATAATTATGGGTGGGCTTGAATAAAATTTTAAGCATATATCTCGAGTTGGGTTAGTCTTGGATAAGTATAAAATATATTAATATCATATTTAAACCTAACCCAACCCGACTTATGAACACCTCTAAATCAAATATATCTCATTCACATTGTAAGACCCAAATTTTGCCCGGGACCCAATAAAACCAAACCCGAATTAAACCTAGCCTATTATCCAGTTACAAGCCCAAACCCAATTTTGGCCCAACCTAATCCCAACCCAAACACAAAAAAAATAAATAAATAAATAAATAAAAACCTTGGCCACCTACTCCACCACCTTGGCCACCAACTCCACCACCCTTGGCCACCTAAACCACCCCAACCACTCCACTTGTAAAATTTGGCTATAAAAGCCATTCAAGACTTTGATTTTATAGGGGTTTTGTTTTTTGGAGAAGGATTGTTCTTTGTTTTGGAGGAGGTTTTTTGTTTTTGGAGATGTTTTTTGTTTTTGGAAAGAAGGTTATTTTGTTTCTTGGAAAGGCTAGTTTTGGAGATTAATCAAAGATCAAAGCAAAAGAGATTTCTTTTGTCTATTCTTATCTTTAGTTCTTTGTTTGTTTATTGTTTTCCTTTCAATTTTATTTTGTTTTTTATCTGAAAGTAAAAATAAAAGTAAGAAGCTTACCCATATTTTCATTACGAGAAAAGGTTTTTTGAGGTCCGTCATTGTGTGCTGGTGGCGATGATGTGCCCGTGGGGGTCCATGACCGAAACAAAGCAGACCAACTACGGATTTAGAAAAGAGGAGAAAGAGAGTTGAGAGCTTGTTTTATTATTTTATTATTTTTACTATTATTTATATTATTATTATTATTTCTCATGTATATATTATTATTTATATTATTATTATATTATATATTATTATTTATATTATTATTATATTATATATGCCTCTCCATATTTATTTATATTATTACTATCATTATTGTTACTTTTATTATTTTTTATTTCTAACTACTATTATTATATATATATGTATTATTGTTTGTATTATTATTATTATTATCACCCTATTGTTATTACTTTACTTTTGTATTCTAATATATTATTAATATTACTCATATTTTCATTATTTTTGCTATCACTATTACTATTATATATTAGTGTATATTTTATGTATATATATATATATATATTTATATTTATATATAGTATTGTTTTTATTACTTTAATTTAATATTTTTATTATATTTGCTTTTTGTATTTCTATATTTATTATTATTATATAGTAGTGTGTATTTCTATTATATACATATATATATATTTATATATAGTATTATTGTTTACTTTACTTTAATATTATTCTTATTATCATTATATCCAACCCAATAATAATTCTTTCATAAAAGTAATATTCCGTATTTGGTAATTCGAGACAATCGTGCCCTAACTTATTGGGTTTCAATTTTTCTCCTTTAACCTAAATAACGGAATACTCTTTTAAATCGCAACATGAGTTTTGAAAAATGCTTATTCTCGGAGATACGAGGTGTTGTGTCCTAACTTACTGGGTATGGCATTTTGTTACGTCGAAATAAGATTTTTGCAAGTAAAGGCAATATTCGGTGTTTGGGAATTCGAGGAAACGTGCCTTAACTTACTGGGTTTCGATTTTCCTCGTTCACCTTAACTAACTGAATAACCTTTTGAAATACACGAATTTTTATATAAAAGGCAAGCTCGTTCTCGAAAATTCAAGATGTCATGTCCTAACTTACTGGATGTGACATTTTATATTGTGAGACGAGAAGGTCCTTAACATTTGAGCATTTTCTTTACATAGAGAGATCGTATTTTAAATTCTTTCAAGTTTTCAAATTTTCGACACTAAGACACTAATTAATCAACTAGGTACCAATTTTGGGCGTGTCGAGGGTGCTAATCCTTCCTCGTATGCGTAACCGACTCGAACTCATTTTCTGATTTTCGTAGACCAAAAATTATCGTTTTAGTAAATCTTAACTTTTATTAAAATGATTAACTTAAGGTGATCCGATCACACCTAAAAAGATTGGTGGCGACTCCTGTTTTCATTTTTTTTCTCCAAGTCGATACCCGTTTTTTTCAAAAAATGGTTACGACGACTTGGCGACTCAATCGGGAGTTTTATAAGAGAGTCAAGCCACAAGTTGATTAACTTTTGTCTTTTTTCGAAATTTGAGAATTTGGTTTTGATATACGATCACTTCATTGCGTTTCACCCGTTTTTCGTACTGTTTTCATCATTTTATTCCTATTTTCTTTAATCGTTTCAAGTTTTTATGCATATATCTTCTCGCATTGCATTGCATGACCGTTGTGGTCACACCCTTAAGTGGGAGTGAAAAACTACGCCTTCGTGAGGTTTTTACCTCCGTGCAGGATAGTGGATCACTTTCGGAATACATCCGTACCTATGGTTTCGTGAGATTTTCATCTCCGTGTAGCCATAGGGAAATGTATTCTCCTGAATTGAACTCGATTCAAATGAGCCTATAATGGGTGAGGATCGAGGAATCTGCTGGTTCAGGTACCCTTACTCTAGAACCAAACCACATATAGAGAGACCTAGGAGCCCACTCTAAGAAGAGCCACTCCGAACCCCTAGTGGTCACCCGAATTGCTTTATTTGTTATTTATTTATCCTATACTAACGTGTTTTATTTTTGTTTTGTTTATAATTGCATTACATTACATCATCCTAAGAAGGAGGTGTTGATTCATATTTGATTGCTAAATAGAACAGTTTGTCATAAGAAAACGAATTTTTTGATAAAGTGGATTATAATACGGCTGTCTAAATATGATCCAAGTGAACACATGAAAGAAGACTGATAGCTCGTGAAGAAATACAAGACTTCGCTTCATTGCCTGAAGACAGAAACTGACAAAAATTATTCGAGAGCCGTCACATCTTGACCTTCTTAAAGGAGTTGACAAGTACCACAGTAATAAGTGAGCAACGAGTCGCAGCCTGGATCGAGTAAAAAAGGAGTTAATATAAACATCTCTTGGAGAATTCGTCAGACTCGACCACAAGATCCGGATATGAAGAGGAAGATAGGTGTCTTCACTTGGAATACAAGAGAAAAGCCGTATATGTAGTCCGTTTTATGTAAAAGAATTTGCTTTCTAGAAAAGTTGTTCTAATGAAATTAAATTTAAAATCAATGCCTTCCTTTTTTTTGCGTTCATGCATTTGCATTACATTACATCAAAGAAAAGAATGTGTTGATTCGAAATTCAATTCCTAAATAGAATAGTTTGTCATAAGGAAACGAATTTCTTGATAAAGTAGATTATAGTGCGATCGCCTGAATATAGTCCAAGTAAACACGATGAGAGAAAGCTGGTAGTTCACGGAGGAATACATGATGTAATTGCCAGAGATTCAAGCCAACAAAGACATGACGAGAGAAAGCTGGAAGTCCATGAAGGAATACATGACTTGATTTAATTGCCAACGAAGATTATTCAAAAGCCGACACTTTTGATGAGTATCATGGAGATAAGTGAGCAAGAGATCGAGGCTCAGATTAAGCAGTAAGGAACTAGTAAAGGCATCTTTTAGAGAATTTACAGGATTCGACCATGAAGAAAAGATCAGCGTTTACTTGGGATATGAAGGGCAATACCGCATATGTAATCTATTTTCATGTAAAGAAATATGTTTTCTAGAAAAGTTATTCTAATGGAATTGAATTCAAGATCAACATCTTCCTTTCTTTTGTATTCATTCCATACATTTGCATTACATTGCAACATTTGCATTAAACTTTCACTAAAGAACCCTGATTAAACAAAATTATTTCAGTTAATCTAGAAACCAACGAGAATCAAGCAACCGAACACAGCCACTATACCCGCCGTAAAACCAAAGCAATGGACCAGAGATTAGAAAGGATAGAACAAATGCAAAGGGAGATGCAAGAACAATTACAAGAGCAGATGCAAGAGCAACTGGCTAAGATATAGCAAGATATGAGGGACCATATGTTAGAGTCCCAGAAAAGCATGATGGATCAATTAACTCGTCTATTGGCTGGCGGATTAGAAAAGGGGAAAAGCCCTTTGATCAATGCGGGAGAAGATAATGAAGATCCTACCTACCCTCCGGGTTTTACCCCATCTCATGTGCCCCTGCAAACCGAGGCACCTCCTAGAAGGCCATCTGTCACAGTGAGGCCTCAACATGGGCCAGTGGATGCTGGAATCCCCATAAATTTCCCATCTGGGTTGGGAAATAATTTGGGTGATAGCTCAGTCAACCCTATTACTCCTGATCTGGATTTAATAGAGAAGGAAAGAATGGCCACTGAATCCTCGAAACAATTGGAAGATCGTTGCAGGTGGTCAGAGGAGAAGTTTAGGGTTTTAGAAGGCGCTGGCAATCATCAGGGGATCGATGCCAAAGACTTAAGTTTGGTTCCAGATTTGGTGCTTCCTCATAAATTTAAGATGCCAGAGTTTGAAAAGTACAACGGGACTACTTGCCCAGAGGCGCACATAACAATGTTTTGTAGAAGGATGACTGGCTATGTGAACAACGATCAACTATTGATCCATTATTTTCAAGACAGCCTAATGGGAGCAGCGGCTAGGTGGTACAATCAGTTGAGCCGTGCAAAGATCGGTTCATGAAGAGATCTTGCACAGGCTTTCATGCAACAGTATAACCATGTGACTGATATGATGCCATATAGGATCACACTACAAAACATGGAAAAGAAGCCGAATGAGAGTTTCAGGCAGTATGCACAACGGTGGAGGGAAATAGCAATGCAAGTCCAGCCACCTCTTTTGGAGAAGGAAACGACCATGCTCTTAATTAATACTTTGAAGGCCCCATTCATCACCCCATATGATTGGGAATACTACCAAAAGTTTTTCTAATATGGTAATGGCAGGCGAGATGATTGAGAATGCCATAAGAGGTGGCAAGATTGAAGTTGGAGAAACTACCAAGAGGTCAGTTTCAAAGAAAAAGGAGAATGAAGTGAACAGTATGAGCTCATACAATAGAGATCACTCAAGGTTAATAACTGTCAATCAACCAAATGTGACTACGAGGGGGCAACAAGGTTCGACAAAGTAGGAATCAAGTGTAAGGCAAAATTTTGAAAAGCTCCAATTTACGCCAATCCCAATGTCATATAAGGAGTTATATCAAAGTTTATTTGATTCACACGTGGTGTCCCCATATTATATAAAGTCAATGCAACCCCATACCCCAAATGGTATGATTCAAACGCTCAATGTGATTATCATGCGGGAGTATCGGGCATTCAATAGAAAATCAGATCGCCTTCAAGAAGACGGTTGAAAGACTCCTCGAGATGGGGATTGTGAAGTTTGATGACACCCCTGGTACAAAGAGTCCGTTACCAAATCACGATGATAAGAGCAAATGATTAAAGGACTCTGTCAAAGATGGAAAAAATAAGAAGAGGATTAGTAGCATCGGATCCTGAGTAGAGAAACTTGTGAGGCATTCGCCCTTACAAACCTGGAAATGTTTTGAATGATTAGTCTGTAGAGGAACCTCTTGTAGTTTTTAGAGCTAATCTAGAGTAATATTCAAAACACGATTGTTGCTTTAAGCCTGGAAGCAATTAAACCCCTTTTGTGAAATAGGCTTGTATCCTAAGTCTTTATTTCAATAAAATGCATCTTTTTGAGCAAATATTCTTTGATTTCATCTCATACGGTACAAATAATTGTTCTTAGATTCTTTTGTTCTTTGGAATTTATTTCAAATATTCATTTATTCTTCATTCATGATCATACCATACAAATAATCATCCTTAGAATCATTTATTTCTTTGGAATCTGCCTTCAGCGGGTCCTCAGATATCAATGATGTGAGTAACGTTGTCATTGACTCCGAGTCTCCTTTTGAGCGAAATATGAGCCTAAAGGGATCTCAACACTCTGAAGATGATAGAGATGTAGACTACTCTCTAATTTGTTAGGGATGGTAGAGTAAGATGAAAACAGATCCTCTCTTACAAAAAGACAGTAGACAGTAGGCCTATGACAAGAGAAAGATGCAAACATCGGAATCTGCATTACCACAAAGGCAAAGCGAGACGTCATTGAGTCACTTCCTAGAATTTAAAGATTTTTTGCATTATTATATCAAGATATGCCCGCTACTAAGACAGGGAGGATGTTGCGAGGTTTTGAATGACATATGCTAATGGTTTTACGATGGCGGGCTAATCATGAGATTTGGGTTCTTTGGCCCACCATAGAAAGGATTGCATCAGTATCTTGTAAATGCCAAATTTATAGAGAAAATTCATGTGCCCCTTCATGTGGGGCATGGAGGTTATGGGCCAATCTCTTTGAAAGCTTCTAACCAATACCGATTCGCCTTTGGGGTCATCGTTTACCCCGAGAAAAGGATAAAAGTTGTTTCATATGCCAATGTCACTAGGTCGACAGTCATCAAATTTCAAAAAAAGGGGTGCCAATAAAGAGTGCCAGAAAATCATGTCTAACACAGCTGTACAATGTCAAAAGGTCACAGTCTGTTTAAAGATTAGGAGTTATATGGCAAAGGCAAAGGCAAAGACAAAGGCAAAGGCAAAGGCAAAAAAAAAAAACACAAAAACACGAAAACACAAAAAAAAACAAAAATTTCTAACAAAAAAGAAGCGGAAAAAAGAGAGGCCAGGGCGAAACCCCGCAAATGGAGCCTTAAGACTAAAAGGGATTCGAGTTGAAAACCCGAAAATGGCAGCTCAAATTTGGATCAAAGTAGGGCATACATTAGTCTTGCTATGCCTGAATTAATAATGAAGAAGTATGCTACGTCTTGGGGCATCGAAAAAGTACTCCGGATCCCCTAAACACATATTAAACTCAGAAAGGTCCTCAAAAAGTTGGTACAGAAAAGCTCAGGCTGC
This sequence comes from Gossypium arboreum, assembly GCF_025698485.1. NCBI lineage: Eukaryota > Viridiplantae > Streptophyta > Magnoliopsida > Malvales > Malvaceae > Gossypium > Gossypium arboreum. Next base: position 140,426,511 of record NC_069075.1, read on the forward strand.
GATATCTGGGGCATCTAGCTTCCATTTTGCCCATTTTGAATTTGTTATCTTTGATTCTTCTCAAGATATGTCAAAATAAATTTTCTTCTTATTGCATTGCTATCTTTGATTAAATCATTCGTTTTGAGTTGATTTCATTCTTATTGCATTTGCAATCTTTGATTAATTTATCCATTTCAAGCTATGCTTATAATCAATTTCCTTCTTGTTCATTGTTTTGATCTTTTTCAAGCATTTTGCATTGAAATAATGATTAATGGACTAATAACACTTTCACAAAAGAAGTTTTGCATATTACTCTGGAAGTTTCTAAATAATACAAAATCCTGAAACAGGACTATTGTTTAGAACTCACCAAGCTTAAGGGTTGGAAATATTATCTCTTTGGACTCTTTATTGGTTGAACCAAAAGGCAAGACATTTCATCAGTGATACAACCTCGACAAATGACGAGTGATGTCAACCTAAGTGTAAAAGAGAGTCATTCTCGAGAAAAGAAATGATACTTTGCATTCATGAACATCTGGTCATTACACCCAGGGAATAGTGTAACAGATCAAACTGATTGAAGATGATACAAATACTATGCCTTTGAGTTGCAGCGGAATGGATGGAAGAAACCAAATGTTATTCCTCTGAAATTGCAGTAGGAGGCATAAACTTTATGTCTTAAAAGGTACAGTAGAAGGGACTCTAAAATTACAGTGGGGCAACCTTTCCGAGCAAAATGTGATTGTTTCTTTGACTTTTCTGTCAAGAATACCAGCCGAACAATATGACAGCGTAATACGTCAGCGATAATGTCCTAATGAACAACGCACGATGATACCTTAAGCCTTTTTAAAAAGGGCTCATGACATTTCTACATTCATATAATAACACATCTAGTTAGGAGCATTTGATTCATTTCAATCATAGCATCCTAATTATTTGACACATTCATAACACATCTAGTTAGGAGCATTTGATTCATTTCGATCATAGCATCCTAATCATTTGACATAAGCATAGATATATGGAACTGATTCTACAGGTGATATCCCTAGAATTAGTGAATTCACAAGCCTTAAACCCCTAAGCAATAGGGTAACAGTTTGAAGATTTCTGATCTTAACCCTTAAGAGGGAAACAGATCGAAGACGAAGGGTCTTAAACCCTAATCGGTAGGGTAACAGATCAATTGCAGATCTTATCTCCTAAGCAGAGTGAAACAGATCGAAGATGAAGATCTTAACCCCTAGCGGTAGGGAAACAGATCGAAGATGAAGATCTTAACCCTAGCGAAGAGGGAAACAGATCGAAGATGATGGGCTTTAACCCCTAGCGCAGAGGGTAACAAGCGAATTTACAAGCCTTAAACCCTAAGCGGTAGGGTAACCGGTGAAGATTTAGATCTTAACCCCCTAAGTAGTAGGGAAACAGATAAAAAATAATGGGCTTTAACCCCCTAAGCAGTAGGGTAACAAGCCGAATTTACAAGTCTTAAACCCCTAAGCAGTAGGGTAACAGGCTGAAGATTTACAAATCTTAACCTCCTAAGCAGTAGGGTAACAAGCCGAATTTACAAGCCTTAAACCCCTAAGCAGTAGGGTAACAGGCTGAAGATTTACAAATCTTAACCCCCTAACCAGTAGGGTAACAGGTTGAATTTACAGATCTTAACCCCTTAAGCAGTTAGAAAATAGATCGAAGATGATGGGCCTTAAACCCCTAAGTAGTAGGGTAACAGGCTGGAAATTACAAATTTCTTTTTCCCTGAAATGGCATTGGAGCTGCTAAAAGCCACAGCAGATCTCCTTGAAGTTTCAGAGGATCTTTTCTTCCTGAAATGGCATTGGAGCGGCTAAAAGCCACAACAGATCTCCTTGAAGTTTCAGCAAACCTCTTCTTCCAGAAATGGTATTGGAGAGGCTAAAAGCCAAAGCAGATCTCCTTGAAGTTTCAGTGGAAGAAGATCAAAACAAGTCTTATCTCCCTGAAGTTGCAGAGGAGCAGACCGAAGATAGCAGATCTGACATTCCTGTGTTTCTGATGAAGCAGATCCAAGATTTCAACATGACATCCACGTGCTTATAGGGAACAAGTTGAAAATAGCGATTTGGCATCCACGTGCTTATAGGGAACAAATCGAAGATAGCGAGATCGACATTCACGTGCTTACGAGTGAAGCGGATCAAAGATTTCAACATGGCATCCCCTGCTTATAGGGAACAAGTTGAAAACATCGATTTGGCATCCCCTGTGCTTATAGGGAACAAATCGAATATAGCAGATCGACATTCACTGTGCTTACGGTGAAGCGGATCAAAGATTTCAACATGGCATCCCCTGCTTATAGGGAACAAGTTGAAAACATCGTTGGCATCCTTGTGCTTATAGGAACAGATCGAAGACAAGCAGATCGACATTCCTGTGCTTACAGTGAAGCAGATCAAAGATTTCAGCATGGCATCCCTGTGCTTATAGGGAACAAGTTGAAAATAGCAGATTTGGCATCCCTGTGCTTATAGGGAACAAATCGAAGATAGCAGATCTGACATTCCTGTGCTTACAGTGAAGCAGATCAAAGATTTCAGCATGGCATCCCTGTGCTTATAGGGAACAAGTTGAAAACATCAGATTTGGCATCCCTGTGCTTATAGGGAACAGATCGAAGATAGCAGATCTGACATTCCTGTGCTTATAGTGAAGCAGATCAAAGATTTCAGCATGGCATCCCTGTGCTTATAGGGAACAAGTTAAAAACATCAGATTTGGCATCCCTGTGCTTATAGGGAACAAATCGAAGATAGCAAATCTGACATTCCTGTGCTTACAGTAAAGCAGATCAAAGATTTCAGCATGGCATCCTTGTGCTTATAGGGAACAAGTTGAAAACAACAGATTTGGCATCCCTGTGCTTATAGGGAACGGATCGAAGATAGCAGATCTGACATTCTTGTGCTTACAGTGAAGTAGATCGAAGATTTCAGCATGACATCCCTGTGCTTATAGGGAACAAGTTGAAAACAGCAGATTTGGCATCCCTGTGCTTATAGGGAACGGATCGAAGATAGAAAATCTGACATTCCTGTGCTTACAGTTGAAACAGATCAAAGATAGCGGATATCGCCTTCCTGAGTTGCAGTGAAGCAGATTGAAGCCGTCAAGAGGCCATTTTAAAGAAGATCAAGAACTCAAGACTCGGCGAGCCCTGGCAAAATTGGCAAAATGGAGCAAAGAGGGGCAGCTGTAAGACCCAAATTTTGCCCGGGACCCAATAAAACCAAACCCGAATTAAGCCTAGCCTATTATCCAATTACAAGCCCAAACCCAATTTTGGCCCAACCTAATCCCAACCCAAACACAAAAAAATAAATAAATAAATAAATAAAAACCTTGGCCACCTACTCCACCACCTTGGCCACCAACTCCACCACCCTTGGCCACCTAAACCACCCCAACCACTCCACTTGTAAAATTTGGCTATAAAAGCCATTCAAGACTTTGATTTTATAGGGGGTTTTTGTTTTTTTTGGAGAAGGATTGTTCTTTGTTTTGGAGGAGGTTTTTTTTATTTTTTGGAGGTGTTTTTTTGTTTTTTGGAAAGAAGGTTATTTTTGTTTCTTGGAAAGGCTAGTTTTTGGAGATTAATCAAAGATCAAAGCAAAAGAGGTTTCTTTTGTCTATTCTTATCTTTAGTTCTTTGTTTGTTTGTTGTTTTCCTTTCAATTTTATTTTGTTTTTTTTATACGAAAGTAAAAATAAAAGTAAGAAGCTTACCCATATTTTCATTACCGAAAAAGGTTTTTTTTGAGGTCCGGCCGCCGTGTACGGTGGCGTCGATGGTGGCCCGTGGGGGTCCATGACCGAAACAAAGCCGGACCAACGGCCGGATTTAGAAAAGAGGGAGAAAGAGAGTTGAGAGCTTCGTTTTATTATTTTATTATTTTTACTATTATTTATATTATTATTATTATTATTATTTCTCATGTATATATTATTATTTATATTATTATTATATTATATATGCCCTCTCCATATTTATTTATATTATTATTATCATTATTGTTACTTTTATTATTTTTATTTCTAACTACTATTATTATATATATATATGTATTATTGTTTGTATTATTATTATTATTATTACCCTATTGTTATTACTTTACTTTTGTATTCTAATATATTATTAATATTACTCATATTTTTATTATTTTTGCTATCACTATTACTATTATATATTAGTGTATATTTTTATGTATATATATATATTTATATTTATATATAGTATTGTTTTTATTACTTTAATTTAATATTTTTATTATATTTGCTTTTTTATTTCTATATTTATTATTATTATATAGTAGTGTGTATTTCTATTATATACATATATATATATATATATATTTATATATAGTATTATTGTTTACTTTACTTTAATTTTATTCTTATTATCATTATATCCAACCCAATAATAATTCTTTCATAAAAGTAATATTCCGTATTTGGTAATTCGAGACAATCGTGCCCTAACTTATTGGGTTTCGATTTTTCTCCTTTAACCTAAATAACGGAATACTCTTTTAAATCATAACATGACTTTTGAAAATGCTTATTCTCGAGATACGAGGTGTTGTGCCCTAACTTACTGGGTATGGCATTTTGTTACCTCGAAATAAGATTTTTGCAAGTAAAGGCAATATTCGGTGTTTGGGAATTCGAGGAACGTGCCTAACTTACTGGGTTTCGATTTTCCTCGTTCACCTTAACTAACTGAAAAACCTTTTGAAATACACGAATTTTTATATAAAAGGCAAGCTCGTTCTCGAAAATTCAAGATGTCATGTCCTAACTTACTGGATGTGACATTTTATATTGTGAGACGAGAAGGTTCTTAACATTTAAGCATTTTCTTTACAAAGAGGATCGTATTTTAAATTCTTTCAAGTTTTCAAATTTTCGACACTAAGACACTAATTAATCAACTAGGTACCAATTTTGGGCGATCGAGGGTGCTAATCCTTCCTCGTATGCGTAATCGACTCGAACTCATTTTTGATTTTCGAGACCAAAAATTATCGTTTTAGTAAATCTTAACTTTTATTAAAATGATTAACTTAAGGTGATCCGATCACACCTAAAAAGATTGGTGGCGACTCCTGTTTTCATTTTTTTTCTCCAAGTCGATACCCGTTTTTTTCAAAAAAATGGTTACGACACACATATTCTAAAAATTTTATATATCATAGTCGAATTGATATTTAACATCTAAATTGAAAACTAAATTAATGGAAATACTTTATTGTTATAGTATTGATATTTTAAGACTCAATTTAAAAAAAATCAAAATTTGTTGATAGTTTGAAATAAAACCTTGTGCTTTGTTGTGATGGACACTATTGTAAATAAAATTGTTAAAAATATTGGTATTATTTTGTTAAATTAAAATGTTTAAGAATTGAATCCATATTTAATGAATTTATTAATATAAAATATTTTCTCTCCTAAATTTATGTATCTATATTATTAATAAAATTATTGGTGAGTTGGTGTCGGTTGACTTTTTATATTAAAATAAATTATATTATTCGAGAGTATTTTAATATTTTTAACTTAAAAAATAAAAATATGTTTAAGATGGGATTTGAATCATATCAATTACAATGAAACATTTAAAGTGTACCGCTTAATTAAAATTTTATTTTAATTTATTTATACATTTTAACTTTGTTATGCACACTATATTACTTCCATTATTCGACAATTTATGTTATTTTTAGACACACTTATATTCTAAATGTGCGGTTTCTACATGCACGTATGATAGTATTTTTAATTGTTATTATTGTTTTGTAAATTGATTTCCGCATATAAAATAGTTTACTTTATTGTTATCAAAAGGAAAACACAACTTTATTTTTAATAATAATAACCTTGAAAGACATTATTGAATAAAACTGTTACGAAACTCGAATATGAAAAATAATATTAAGATTTTAAAATAAATAAATATATGTTATCTTCTCCTTTTGTGAATGCATTTAAAATTCTAAGGTAAATCCTAAGACAATAACTATAAAAAAAGCGTTTCTTTATTCAAAAAAATTAGGTTAAAATATATTTTAAATCCTTATACTTTTCTTACATTCGAATTTAGCCTCTTTATTTTTTATTTTAAGGAATGTAGTCCCTATACTTTTCAGAATATAAAATTGTAAGTCCAATTATTAATAATGTTAAATTTTTTCTTATTACATGAATATCAAATGAGTATTTTTTTATTTAACAATTTGACTTGAAATTTGAAATTTAAAAATAGAGAGAAAATAAAAGTAAAATGATTAAATTTCAAATGAACAAAAAGAACATATCCTTAAATCATATTTTAACCTTTTTATTATCTTTTAAATTTTCTAACAAAATAACTAGATTTTTTGTTTATTTTATTTTGGGTAAACTACACTATTAGTTAATAAACTATAGTTATGTTTTTATTTTGGTCACTTAACTAAAAAAGTTACAATTTAATCACTAAATTATTTAAAAAATTATTTAAATCACTAAATTATTTTTAAAAATTATTTTCTGATAACTTATTAAGGATTTTTTTTAAAAAATTTTTGCTAGCAAATTTCAAACAATAATTAAAAATAAGGCGAATCAATAATTATTGATAAGTAGATCTAATAACTTAAATCAAAACTTTAAATTTCAGAAATGAAAAAATCAATGGTTTAAACTTTGAAACTCAAAATCATTGGACAACAACATAATAATCGAATAAAAGTCGGTGAAATCCCATCTTCCCCACCTAATTTCTCAAGCATCAAAAAGCATTTCCCTTATAATCAAAGATTCCATTTTTATTCAATAAAAAACATTAAAATCAATGAACAGAACAAAACCACTTCCTATTTCCTTTAAAACCTTCTACTCCAATTCACCATGCAAATTGCAATGTTACCCAGTCTGCAAGACAAAGAAAGACCATAAAAAAAACCAGACAAAACTGAAGTGATTCACTTGTCAACGGGCCCTATACTGTTTTTTTTTTTTTTTTTCTGACCGAAGAGTAAAGTGGTTCGATAACTTTGATTGGTCGAGTTACTTAGGTCCCGCCCTTTTCTTAGACTCCACTTTCAAAGGGTTTTGAATCACCAGCGCCTCTATAAATGAAGGGTCTTCCCATTTGCTGCTTCATTAGTCGACAACATAAGCATCCCTTCAAGGTTTTTCTCTATAATTTTCAATTGTTTTTATTTGATTCTCATTTCATCTCATTTCCCCTTTTTTGGTGTTTGTTATTAGAGATCCGAAGAAACCATGGAGAACCCACAATTGATGTCTAACAATGGCTGCTCTGAGGTGGGTTTCTTTTGTTCTTTTTGTTTTTGGCTTAAAAAGGTGTCCATTTTTCATATTATTCTTCTTGATTTTGGCTTTAAAATGAGGCTAATTGGCTAGAAGTATGTTCAAATTCGTGCCTGTTTGCGTACATTGACCAGATTTTAATAATAGAAATGGATGAAACTTTAAACAAAAGGACTGGTTTGCTGTTTAATGATTAATTGTGTGGCTTGGAAGTATTTTTCATGTTGATTCTTTTATTTTCTTTTGGCAGAATTTGAACCAAGCTGCTAATATAATAGTGAATCATGATTTTTCCAATGGACTGCACTCTTGGCATACAAATTGTTGCAACGGCTTTGTTGTTTCGGCCGAGTGTGGTGACCGAGGCAAACCGTCGTCATCATCGAGGTCTGGTGGTAATTATGCAGTTGTCACGAATCGAACCAAATGTTGGCAGGGTTTGGAACAAGATATCACGAGCAGAGTTTTGCCGGGTTCTACGTACTTGGTTTCTGCTTGTGTTGGAGTGTCAGGACCACTTTCAGGGTCTACTGATGTGTTGGCGACTTTGAAGCTTGAAAACCATGGCTCGGCTACTAGCTATATGTTAATTGGAAAGTAATGGTTCTTTGACTTTTATTGCATTACATTTCTTTGTATGTAAGACTCAAAGAGGAACCTTTTTGCTTAATGATATTTTTTGATTGTAGAACCTCTGTGTCAAAGGAGAAGTGGGAAATTGTTGAAGGTACGTTCTCGTTATTGGCCGTGCCTGAACGGCTTGTATTTTATCTGGAAGGGCCTTCTCCCGGTGTTGAGTTGCTTATCGATTCGGTGGTTATTAGCTGTCCTAGTTCAAGCAAATCCGAGGTAAAATCCATTATGTTATGTTCATTTTCATCATTTTCATCCATTGTCTTACGTGACCTAGTTTGATATTTTTGGCATTGTTTTTTATTTTGAAAGAGTGCAAGCATAGGAGCTGGAGACGATAACATCATCATAAACCCGAAATTCGAAGATGGCCTCAATAACTGGTCCGGAAGAGGCTGCAAGGTTGCTTTACATGATTCTATGGCAGATGGGAAGATAGTTCCGCAATCCGGGAAAGCTTTTGCTTCTGCAACTGAGCGTACGCAGAACTGGAATGGAATCCAGCAGGAGATCACTGGAAGAGTGCAACGAAAGCTTGCTTATAGTGTAGCAGCTGTAGTACGGATATTTGGTAACAATGTCACTACCGCTACTGTACAAGCCACACTATGGGTCCAAACACCAGGTCGCAATGATCAGTACGTCGGAATTGCCAAGTAAGTTCTTTATTTGTTCCAATTGGTTTGTGTGGAATCTGTGAAGCTTTAACCTTTGGTTGCCCGTGTTTACCTGTGGTGTTCATGTTTGCGTCTTGACCATTTTTTCTTTTGATCTAAAAGTGTGCAGGCAACCGACAAGGATTGGGTGCAATTGCAAGGAAAGTTCCTTCTAAATGGTTCCCCATCGAGAGTAGTCATCTATTTAGAAGGTCCACCTTCTGGTACCGACCTTCTCGTCAATTCCTTAGTCGTAAAGCATGCTGAGAAAATCCCTCCTTCACCTGCGCCAGTTATTGAGGTGAGTTCTATAATTTCATTGTGGAATCCGGTATTGCTTTTAATATAGTACTTGTGTCCAGCACATATTTGGATATTAGTGCGGAGTATGATCCTCCAAACATACAGAAAAACTTACAAAACATTGAACATATATGTATTGGGCATATACCACCATCCGACACTCACCTCCTAGTCCGGGTGACATATACTTATGGGACAGTTTACTGATATGTTTTTACTTTTTGTAGAATCCTGATTTCGGAGCTAATATAATTACAAATAGCCAACTGGATGACAGTACGAATGGATGGTTTCCTCTTGGCAACTGCAATTTGAGTGTCGGGTCAGGCTCGCCACATATACTCCCTCCAATGGCCAGAGCTTCCCTTGGCGTTCATGAACCTTTAAGTGGCCGTTATATCCATGTGAAAAACCGCACGCAAACTTGGATGGGCCCAGCTCAGATGATCACCGATAAGGTGAAACTTTTCTTGACATACCAAGTATCAGCTTGGGTTCGAATTGGTTCCGGAGCAAATGGTCCTCAAAACGTAAACGTTGCTCTCGGTGTGGACAACCAGTGGGTTAATGGTGGACAAGTTGAGATTAACGATGATAGATGGCACGAAATTGGTGGTTCCTTTAGAATCGAGAAGCAACCATCCAAGGTTATGGTTTATATCCAAGGTCCAGGTGCAGGTGTCGATTTAATGGTCGCTGGAGTTCAGATTTTCCCAGTTAATCGAGAAGCAAGGTTCAAATATCTGAGGCATCAAGCTGATAAGGTACTCAGGTTTCTTAGTATTTACTTATATCAAAATACACAGACCATATAAAAAACAGAAATCGAATTTTTTTGAACCCTATATGAGCAGAGAATTTGTTACCATTTATCATGAAAAAGTGAGAAACTAACAGATAAACGTATCTTCGAACTATTAGTCCTAGCTGATATTTTACTTGTAATGAATGTCTTTGGCTCGAATACAGATCCGAAAGCGTGACGTTGTCCTCAAATTCTCGGGAGCTGGTTCTAGCGGTTTGTCGGGGACCAATGTGAAAGTCGTGCAAACACAAAACAGTTTTCCTATTGGGTCGTGCATGAGCAGAACGAATATAGACAACGAAGATTTCGTTAATTTCTTTGTGAAAAACTTCAACTGGGCAGTGTTCGGGAATGAATTGAAGTGGTATTGGACCGAACCGCAACAAGGAAACTTAAACTACAAAGATGCCGATGATATGGTGGCTTTGTGCCAAAAACACAACGTAGAAACCCGAGGTCATTGTATCTTCTGGGAAGTACAAGCCACGGTCCAACAATGGATTCAAGCATTAAACAAAGACGACTTAATGAAAGCTGTTCAAAACCGTTTAACCAACCTTCTCACCCGTTACAAAGGTAAGTTCAAACACTACGATGTGAACAATGAGATGTTGCACGGATCGTATTATCAAGACAGATTAGGCAAAGATATACGAGCAAACATGTTTAAGACTGCAAATCAGCTTGATCCATCTGCCACATTATTCGTGAATGATTATCATGTTGAAGACGGTTGTGACACTAGATCATGCCCTGAAAGGTATATTGAACACATTCTTGATTTGCAAGAACAAGGTGCACCCGTTGGAGGAATTGGAATTCAAGGACATATAGATAACCCTGTAGGACCAGTTGTGTGTACTGCTCTTGATAAGTTAGGCATTCTCGGCCTTCCTATCTGGTTTACGGAGCTCGATGTGTCTTCAATCAACGAACACGTGAGAGGGGAAGATTTAGAAGTTATGCTTAGAGAAGCTTTCGCACATCCGGCCGTGGAGGGTGTAATGCTGTGGGGATTTTGGGAACTGTTCATGAGCCGGGATAACGCACACTTGGTGAATGCCGAAGGCGAAGTTAATGAAACCGGTAAAAGGTTTCTTGCTCTTAAACACGAGTGGTTGTCTCATGCTCGTGGACAAGTAGATGTAAAAGGACAATTCAATTTCCGAGGCTTTCATGGGAAGTACGCCGTGGAAATCGATACTCCCTCTAAGAAGATCGTGAAAACTTTTGTCGTCGACAAGGGTGATACGCCACTGGTTGTTCCCGTTGAATTATAAATTCCCTACAAACCTAACAAAGGAGGTAATGAGATCTCTCCTCATGGATCATCCATTATTTCCATAAAAGCATACACACACACGTATTTGCGTACATACGTGTATATATACACACACATCATACAAATGCTTGTGATTATCAAATGCATGGGTTGTCTGTTTGCAAAAGTTTGATTGTATCCATTGTAACATAAAATGGTGAAGAAATAAAAGCATGTTTCTTTTTCAGTTATTTAACCAACTCTATCTCCAATGCCAGTTAATTCTGCTACTATATATAGTATGTATATATAAGGTTAAACTCTGTTATTAGTCCCTGTACTTTACGAAAGTTATGGATTTAATCTCTATACCTTTTAGAATTTGAAATTTTAGTCCAGACCCAAACAATAACAATTAATTTGCTTGGTTGAATTCAATTACTAATCTTGTATTATGTGTACAGTTGTAGATTTGATTCATATTCCCCAATTGAATCGTTCTAAGTCTCTATACTTTACGAATTTTGAAACTTCAATATTGATACAAACAATAATCATAATCTATTAATTGAATTTTTAACGAGTAATATACAAAAATAATAAGCAGACATGTTTTATGCATCAATTTTTTTGGAAATAGCAAAATTTAATGAATTTAAAATTATTGTTTAATGAAGACTAAAATTTTAAAATTAAGAAAGTACAAGGACTAAAAACAATTAAAGTATAGGGATTTAATATACAGTTTTTACAAAGTACGAAGACTAGTAATCAAATTTAACATATATATATATAAATAAAGAACCCACAATAGCCCAATTCTATCATTGTTCAAGCTGCAACATGTTTAAAGAAGGCCCAAAGGTTCAGACGTAATCAGAAGTACTAGGTTTTGGCGATTAAATTCTATCATTGTTCAAGCTGCAACATGTCTAAAGAAGGCCCAAATGTTCAGACATAAACAGTAGTACTAGGTTTTAGTGATTAAGAGAAGTGACAAAATAGTTGTGGTCGAGACATCGATTTTGAGTTTAATTTTTGAATAATTTTTATCTTTTATTATTTGAAAATAGAAAAAAAAATGTTTGGTGGGAGAAATGAAAGTTCTTAGCCTAATTTGTACCATTTTCTTTTATTGGATTCTACCACCAAGTACAAAAAAATTTAACTTTGGCTATTAGTCCCTATACTATGTTCATGTTTTTGATATAGTTCTTTTACTTTAATTTAATTATTTTTAGTCTTTATATTTTTGAATTTTAAAATTATAGTCTTGACTCAAGATAACTATTAAATTTATTGACTTAAATTATGTTATTTTCAAAATCGGATACTATAAACATTATCGATGTGTAATGTCATGTTAACTTGCTATTTTCACATATTACTAACAAAAAATCAGTTAATGAATTTAATAATTACAAAAGTATAGGGACTAAGAATGATCCAATTGCAGAATATGGACTAAATCTATAAATTTACATATAGTAATTATAGTTTGGATCAGGATTGAAATTTCAAAATTAAAAAAGTGTAGAGACTAAAATTGACTAATTGAAGAGTACAAAGACTAAAATTAACCAAATTAAAATACAAAGATTAAATCCACAACTTACACAAAATACAAGGACTAATAACAAAATTTACCTATTTCCCCTCCAAATCAAAACACAGTTTTAAACCCACAATAATTCCAACTTAAATAGAGTAAAAATCAACATCATGTTTTTCTTCCCAAATAGGTATCATTTATTAATGATTTTCTCTTGTCAACAGTACAAATATTGAACTTTTGGGCATATACGAGAAAACAGCAAATTTACTATGATTAATTAGACAAAAAAGGACCCCCCCAATTGCAATTTTACCATCCAATTTATGCCCCTCTCACATCAAATTGATAACTCTCACCATCTACTTTCCTACTAGACTACCACCATTAATTATTGTTATTGTACTACACATTACTATCCAAAAGTTACCCGTCGGTTCACATTAAAAGACACTCTTTTTACATAATTTTATGATTTTACATGGTGCTCTAATGAAATTTCTCCACATCAAATCACGTACAAACTTCATTATAGTCATATATATTAATTTTTTTAGGTGACCAATGATTTCAACACTCACCCATGTTTTGTCCACCTTGAGTTGATTTAAAAGTGGAATTGTCTTTTTGGTGTATTGTGTTAGATTGAATTGGATTAATTTAGGTTAAATCAATTTTTTTTAGTTATTTCGAATTCAAATTAATTATGGGTTTAATTTATTTTTGTATTTTTTTATATTCATTTTATTGTTTTTGTTCAGAGTTTGTGATTGTTCATTTCAACAGTATTATCTTCAACGTTCAAGCTTACCTTCTCTCATTTAGAATGTACCATGTCTTACCATTATTAGGTTTAAATTATTTTACATTGAAGTCATTTAACCTTACTTAGATGGGTTTTTCATCAAATTACTTCTTTGGGTCATTATAAATTCAGATAATTTTTCGACTTTGAGGTGAACAAATTTGATGTTTTAAAACCTTTTTTTTATACTCAATTTAGTTGGAATAAATTTAAGGTTAAAATATGTCATAATTTCTTATATTGTTCACAAGATTGAAGTTTAGTCTCTATACTTTTATTTTTAAAATTTATTTTTATTTTCAAATCTTAAAATTCAAGTTCAACTATTAACACTTTTAAAATTATTTCGTTAAATACAAGTTCACTACAATGCTATTTTTTAGTCTACTAATTTTTTTAGTTCAAGTTAGTTTCAATTACTTTTTAGGTCATTTAAAATTCAAATAATTTTCGAGCTTGAATAGAACAAAATTGATTTTTTTTACTTTTATAATCAATTTAGATGAAATAAGTTTAAGGTTAAAATATGTCATAAATTTTATACTCTTCATAAATTTAAACTTTTCAAATTTCAAAATTTAAGTCAAACTATTAAAATTATATTATTATACAATTTACATACCTTTAACAGAAACAAATCAACGTGACAAATACCATGACTTAAACCCATAATAACGTAAGCTATGGAGTGAACATCTTAATCAACACACCAATCATTTAAATCTAAATTGAATAGATTAAATTTATGAATTTTTACCATTGATTTTGATTAATTGAATTTAATTCAAAAATTAAGTGTTGGGTTTTGTGAATTAATGAGATTGTAAAGTGGGTTATGATAGGTTAGGGGGTGTGTTTGATTAGACCCAAAAATAGTGTCATCCCCCTGTTACTAAATACTTGGCTCCAATGGACCCCATTTTCCCACATGGGTGTGTGTAGTGTAGGTTACCATCTCCTTCCCTAGCGCACGTTAGTCTCTTCCCCTTTTGTAAAAAGAATCCTACTTTCTTCAATCCTCATGGATTAATGGGAAAAAAATGGGTGTCTGTCAAATTTTATAAAAAAAAACGGAGTTTACAGTTTTGATGTGATTGGATATTGCAGACTCCACAAAGTATGTTAAGAATAGTGGTAAAAATTTTGATATTTTTAAATTATGGGTTTGAATTTTGTGAATAATAAAAAAGAATATTATTATTTTAAAAATTGAATAAATGATTAAATTAATTAAATTATTGAATCTAAATTTAATTAAGAATTTTTTTTAAAATAATCCAAAATTAGGTAAAAAACATATTTTATTGCTTAAGCATTAATTTAATTGACATTATTATTATTGTAATAGTGAGAATGTGAATTGAATACAATAACGGATTTTGATATTAAGATTTAAGTGTAATAGTGAGAATGTGAATTCAAACACAAAATAACAAGTCTTGGAGTTAAGATTTAAGGGGTTTAACTAAAATTTTCAAAAATTAAAGGATTTAATGAGAATTGATAAAAATTTTAGTAGCTAATTATTTTTTTTCCAAATTTTTTAGGGCCCAGCTAAATTTATGAGTCTAAATTTTATTTAAAAAATTTTGCTTGGGCAAGGCATCCCTAGGCCCTCATTATCATTCACAGTTAATTTAAGGGTATGGAAAATATTATAATAAAATAAAAATTATATAAAATAAAATATATTTTTAAAAAGTAAATATTTAGTATATTGGTAGTATATATTTTTATTTCTTAAGCAGTTTTAAAATTTTGACATATGTCCTTTTTTTTAAATATATATTTTATTATTTTACTATACGGACACTTATCAATTTCTTAACCCCGCTTGTAGTGTTTAAAAGTTTCATAGCAGTGTACCAAATAAGTTCTGATTTTTGACTATTCATAATTATATATTATCAACTAAATTGATTAAACTACCGATTCAACAATAACTGAATAAGAGAATAAAAATAAAAATCTAAAAGGTAATAAACTTAAAATTATAACTTGAGCAATAAAATGAGCCAAAACTACAAAAACCGAAAATGGATTGAATCTTACTTTTCATTTGTGAGTTATTGTAACAACGAAGATGTGAGTTTAAATATATTTAATTATATAACATATTTTAAAATTAATTTATACTTTTTTGTTAATTTAATTCAAAATTTTCTCAATTCATAATTATATAACAATATAACATCGATCAAACTGATCTAATTTTTATTCTTAATTCAACTGATGAATCTAATTCGATTTTGATAATATTAAACTTATCTTTCATCTAGATACGTTAGACTTTAAATTTAATCAAAATGAATACAGAAAGATATAAATAATAAAAGAAGAATTTGGCAAAGGGAGGTGGGACTGGCGGAGGAGTGCATCGGGAAACAGCTCCCGCGCTGCTTTCGCGCGCCACTCACAGAAAGGAGAGGCAGTAAATGGGACCCAAAGGAGCAGAGCAGGGGGCCGAGTAGGTGAGAGACTGAGTGAGACTCGGAGTGATCTCACAGTTTGTTCAGCTTTGAGCTTAATTAACTGGTAGTTGTGAGTTAAATGTGTCAGTATTACATTCAAAAAAAACTTGACTCAGTGAAAGACTCAAGATTGAAGGCTGACTGAGTTACTGTTGTTTTTTGAGAAGCTTTTATTTATTTATTTATTTTTTTAATTCTTTTAGAAAGAAAGAAAAAGGGAAGTGAAGTGAAGTATTTCTGTCTTGCTCTTATGTCTTGTCTCTGTTATTTGCTGTCTCCTGTCTTTTCTGTTTTCAACTCTATTTGCCTAACTTTTTAACTTATATTTTTAATAAAGTGAATGTTTATGGATATAAAAAAGTTTAATATATTTTAGGATTTTAATATTTTTAAATATATAATTATATTAATAAATATAAATTTCGAAAAAGTATTATAAATATTTTATTCATGAATAAATAATGTATATTTATTTCAGGGTAAATTTAAAAAATGTCATTTTCAAAAATTATTAGGAATATGAGTTGATTTTTCGATATTTAAAAAATAAATCGATTTTAATAATATAATTAAATGTTAGTAATCTTTGTTCAAACTAATAATTTATTAAAAAATAATAGCTGAATAAACTAATAATTTATTAATAAAAATCATTAAACACGTCCTATTGGATATGTTCCATTTCTTGAAGCAAATAAAATAATATATAATAAATTCAAAAATGTAATTGTGGACATGTACATAATAACTGTAAAAAGTTAGTCATAATAATTCTTTTCACCACCAAAAGTGAAAAATGAAGATAAACAAGAGAATAACAAAATTATGAAGAGAATCCTTCAATGAATTGAGAAAATTTATGTTATAAAAAGTTATTGGTCACGTATTTATTATAATATAAACATTTTGTTAAACTCTATTAATATTCTATCAAACAAAATGAAAATTATACGGAAACTAATAATATAATTGATGTTGAACCAAATTTGACATATAAAATGATAACTCACATGATTTGTATGATATAACACTATTAGAAACAGACAATATCATTAAGATAATGATTAAAGAATTTATTATTTTATCAAATATAGATATCAATAAAAAATTCATCAATATCTATATGTATCATGCCGATAAATCATAATAATATTTCGAGTTACATTTGATTTTTAAAATAATTTTACATTTTATTAACTAAACAATAAAATTTTTATATTCCAACTCAATAAATTAAAACAAAGAATACATTATTCTCTTCAACTCGTTGGAACTAATTAGTCAAATCAAGGAATACTTGTGTGCCATTATTAGAATTGCCATTTGCCAAGAATGGCAAAAGCATATTCAAAAGGGATTAGGAGAAAATTTGTAAAGATTGAGTGGGTATTATATTATAGGATATTATTGTTTGGATAATAAAAGTATATATGCATATGTTTGGATTTGCTGTGACTAATGCCTATTGACATCACCAATTTAATTATTGTGTTATTACTATTATGATCATGATAAGCATTCAAAAATTAGTCAAAAGTGCGGTGAATCGAATTAATGGTAAAATCGAAGTTTTGAAATTTTCGAGGTTTTAATTTAAATAATAAATTATGTTTGAATTGTTTTATTTAATTTGATAAATTAAAAATTTAGTGTTAAAAATTTAAATCTGAAGTTTAATTAATAAATTTTATTTGATAAATTACTTAAAATTAAATTTGGAATACAAAAAAAAGATAATTTCTCAAAATATAACAGCGATCCTTTTTTTCCTTGTTAAAGAATCCAAATTAATTTGATTAATAGACGTAAAGGTAGAATGTTGATCTAATAAAGCAAAATGACAGTTGCAATTACATTATTTTAAATAAAATGTTATTTCCGATTGAATTTTAACTTAATTGGTATAAGTATTATTGTTAATACAGGAGGAAGTGGATTTAAGTGTGCGAAGTATATTATCCTGCTATTTATGAGTTAGGGAGGAATTATAAATAATTTTAAACATTTTGTCGAAAAAAACAAACACAATCAGATTATTAAATAAAATTCAATTTTTAATTTTTATTTAAAAATGTTAATTTAACAGTTGACATGACAAATTTTAATATTACTATTGATTATGTTAATTATGTCTACTATCGAATCTAATTGTATGTGTTGTATATGATTCCACGTTATGGAACATTTTTCAAAATTAGAAAGAAAAAAGAAGCACCCAAATTGAAAAAGTTTATCGCTTTGGATTCTTGTAATTAAATCTTAATTGGTTGATTAAGCAAGTGTTAAAGATAATGCTAAGCCATAATTATTAGCTAATTATATTTCAGTCTATATAATTAATGGTTAAGGTAGAGATTTTGAGTGATGAATGTGTAATTAGGATATACATATTAACGTGTAATTGTGTTGTATTTTGTGTTAATTTATGTCTTTTGTACACATATTTTATTTATAATTAGTATGATATACTCATGCTTTGTGTTAGGTTGATTTTTTGTTTATGTCAAATTATGGAGTAAAAATTTGAAGAGTAAATATATTTTAAGCAAAGTTTTTAGAACCAAAATGTTGATCAAATTGGTCAAACCACTTGTTCGTATGGTTCGATTAAATGAATCATTAAAAACATAAAAATAAAAATATTTTAAAAAATAAAAAATGGGTTCAATTGATTTTTTAGTCTAGTTCTACCAGCTCGTACCAGTTTGTAAGTCAATAAGCTTGCTGTCTCTCACTGGATTGGCACCTCGACCGATTCAATCGGTTCAAACAACCATGACTTTAAATCTCTATACTTTGTACATTTAGAATTTAATCTCTCAACTTTTTGAATTTAAAAATCCGCTTTCAAATTATATATAATCATGTAATATTTTAATTAAAAAAACTAACGATATTAACTAGGGGTGAGTCCAGGGGTGAAGCCAGAACATCTTTACGGGGGGCCACATGAAATTTTTAATTTTTACAGTCTATATCTTTATAATTTTTAAAGGATTAAATCAAATTTTGATAATTTTAGGGGGGCCAAAGTACAATTTTACATTTACTAATTTAATTTTTTTTAAAAAATTAAGGGCTTAAATAACAAATTTACATTTTAGGGGGGTCAGGGCCCATACCAGCCGCCCTCTAGATTCGCCACTGGGTAAGTATTCAATTGAGTCGAGTCAAATCGAGTCAAAAAATTTCGAGTTAGTTGAGCTGACGAATCTTATTTTAACAATTGAACTCAATTTGAATTTTTTTAATCAAGTCGAAACGAGTCAAAAAAAATTTGAATTGAGTTGAGTCGAGTTAACGAATCTTATTATTTATACTTAATGTTGCATTTACATTGGCCGATTATTTAACTAGTAGACGAAGTACAAGCTTTTAGATTAATTTTGAGTAAAAGAAAAAGGGAAAGTGGGGCAATTCGGGAAGGAAAGTAAGACTACTAGGTAAACATTTATCAAAACGATATAGTTTTACATTTTCCTATTTTGATTTTCGAATAACTCGAATTAAGTGTGAGTGTTTGGTCGAACCAAGTGAAATTGTTCTAGTTAAATTAGAAAAATTAATAATGTCAAATTAGAATCTTGTTACAATATAACTAGTTCCATGTTAGAGCACATAAATTTGAAACCATATAGATTCGAAAACTTTTTAAAGCATAATAATAATAATAATGATATTTTGGTATGATAAACTTGAATCATTAATCACTTATTTAGATTCCAAAATTATTATTTTATAAATTTTATAAATTTTAAACTTTTTATATATATTTTAGATTTTTTAAATTTATAATTTTTTAAGAATACAAATTTTAGAATTTTTATAAATATTTTGAATTTTTGAAAATTATTTTGACTATTTTGTAATTTTGTTAAGAGAGAGACCAATTTGCTCATTTTCAAAATTGATAAGGACCAAAAGGTATTTATACTAATCTGTTATTCGAATGATTTGAATTATTCGAATTGTAAAAATTCATCTCGACTCGAACTCGAAATTGGAAATTTCTTATTTAAGTTGACTCGAATAATTCGAATAACTTGATTCAATTAACTCAAAATTTAAATTTTTTTCGATTTTTTCGAATTGAATCGAATTTTGCTCACCCTTTTAAAATTATTAACTATTTGAATTAATTAATAAAATTATAAAAATAAGATGAAAGTACATGTCTAATCTGATTGGTTGAGTGAAGGAATTAATTTGAGTTTGCTGAATATAAAATAAAAATAAAATATTTGAAATTATCGAAGTGGGCTCTTAAGATCAACCGAAAGATAAACTATGCTCACATAAAATATAAATTCATCAAAGTAGGTGTATTGTTTTGGTAGTAATATATATTGGTGTATTTTTAAGTGTCATTTATCAAGACTTAGTATAGCTCACCACATGTTTAATAATATAATTTTGAAGAGTTTGTGCTTTCTTTTAATTTCGAGATTTTATATTTCATTTTTCTCATATTGAAATCTTTAAAGTATTGTTTATACTTACCTACACAGGTCGTATTGAGTGAAAGCACCTTATTCACTTCTATTATTGAAAAAATTGAAGAGTTTATGCTTGGTGGGCTTTTAACTCATGTATTATAGCATTGGATAAAATGGATTTTTAATTTTTGCGAGTGTTTAAATAATCGTAAGTGAGAACGTTGAATTATAGAGTGAGTTCACTTTAAGTACACGAATTGCGTAAATATCATTCGGGTTCGTATACTTTTGTTGGAAATATATTCTTTAATATTTTATTCGTAACATTCTAGTGCAACAACGTTACAAGTAGATGGTTTTACTAATAAAATTATATATACAAGTAAATATACCTCAATTGCATATGCATAGATATATTTATATACAAATAAAATTTTAAAATTATTTTTAAGTTGAATAAATTCTTCTAATGTTTTAAATAAGAATCAATTTTAGAGAAAAAATCAAATTTAAACTCCAAAAATAATATTATTAAAAAAACAATCATCAACATCGAAAAAATTAAATTTTTTTACGTACCGACTAATACGGATACGATTGTGAATGTGAAAATGCCATGACAACAAGATTGTCAACAAAAAAATTGCCTTTTTTGCTTGATTTCCGGAGGGAAACAAAGGAATGTTAGTCAATTATTTCAATCAAAGTTAGCTTAGCCCTCTCTCTCTTGCAAATGAATTATAACACTCTCACAAACATTGGCGGTTGATTGGTCACTTCACTTGTTCAATCAAATATATATCAGAAATGATGAACCTTGTTTTTCTATTTAAAATTGTTGTGTTATGTAAAGATCAAACCATGTTAACAATCTTTTTTAAATTAGGGTTTACCACAAAACTCATTTTTTTAACACACTAATTAAGCTTTATTTGTATATGGGTGACATGACAGCAACAGCTCATTTTGGATTGATGATTTGATTGCCAAAAAGGCAAGAGCACCAATAATTGATGACAAGTGAACTGTAGATGATGAGCTTCAAAGCACCCCCTTACCAGTTTCTCAAAAATGATGGTATCAAGCTCATCATCATTATAGAGAACTTTGCCACCAAACTGAACTGATGATCACATTAAAGTAATCTTTCACAAATCCCATTTTATTAAATTAACTATTTTTAAACTTTTTAATGGTAATATCAATGAGATTTTATTATAATGATTTTTATAAATCAATAGTTATGGTGTTTAAACTTATGTTTCCCAATCCAAATCTAGGTTGTTTTTCTTGCTTAACCCTAAATAGGAAAAGAAGAGTGATGGTTCATAGATTTAGTAATAAATTAGTTTTTCTTTTGAGGATAAATATTAAATATATATAAACTTTTATTTAATGTGTAATTTTATATATAAAATTTAATTTAGTGTAATTATATATATATAATTTGAATCGTGGTTCGTATGTATACATGAAAATTTAATTTGATTTTAATGTATACATTTAAAGAAATTAACACATACATTTATTTCAATATTGAATAAATATAATTGTTTGTGTATACCATATATCAACGTAAGATAGTGCTAATCCAATAATGTTGTAAGTAATTTGTGAAAATTGAATCAGATCAAAATTTATATACAAAATCATATATGGCATTGTATATTAGATTAAAATTTAGTATAATTTTAATATTTATCCCGTTCTTTATGAACAAATTAATTTTTATATATATTTAAAGTAAATATGTAAAATTATAAATGACGGTAATATTTAATATTAAAAGTTAATGACATAAAAAGTGAGAATTTAGTCATTTTGGTTTTAAAAATATACTGAATTTTGACGTCTAAAATTTTACTTATTTGCTTCAATTAAATGTACGTGAATTGTCGATCAAGTTTTAATTTGATTGATATGAGTATTGTTATCAATGTACAAGGACGAGAGTTTGAGTGCGCTAAAGTACATTATCATCCTATTTAAATTATGGTTCTAATTCTAAATTGAATTTTGAATTTCAAAATGTTCCAATTGAATTTTCAAAATATTAATATTATATCAACTGAGGTTATTTCATTAACTTTGGCGTTAAATGTTGGTTTAAATCTAACAAAGAATATATTAAAACATATTGCTCAAAATGTAAATGTGTATATGCCTACTACACGAACATTTTGGATCTAAATATTAAAAAAAGGAAATACCTCCCATAGATTTTATTGACACAATTTTTTCTACAACAAGCCTAATCTAAATTTTCCATGAGATTGGTATAAACGTGTTTGCAATTAATCTTTGTCTTTTAAATATGATCGGTATCAAATCTAAATTGATATTTACCAATTAAACAAACGAATAGATTAATGTAATGACCTAATTGATACAAAGAGATCAACACACGTGTTCCTTTAAAAATCTTAAAGATAAATTTACAAGTTTAAACGTAGATTATATACTAATATCAAGTTTAAACATAGATTGTATACTAGTATCTAATTATAATATTTAAACAACTTAAAAAGAACAAACACCTTAAGAACAAGGTGTGGAGGGATATAAGTATGGTGGTTCACACCTTAAGGGGTTTAGAGAGCCACTAAAGATTGTGGTGATTCATATTGTATTTGAGTGAGTGCTAAACTTGTAAAATTGATCTTGCTCCTCCTCTTTACTACGGAAAAGAGAGTATTTATAAGAGAAGGTCTCGAAGTAGGTCCTTGGACAATTTCTTAGACGAATAAGAGCTTACAAATAATACCTCTTTAGATGCTTTGCATACCATGCTCTAGGGATGGGTTGATCATTAAGGCTTACGAGTTTGTATGCTTTATATCTGATCTTTCAAATAACTTTGAAAAGCCATTCCCAATCTTCAACCAAATTTCCTCTTTGGCCAATAGGGATGCTTGCTTCCATGTTGCATATAACCATATCACAGTCCTGAAACTATTGATTATGTACCTTGACATTGTAATACCTGGCTATTTGTGGGGATTGAACAACTAGTTTTGGTAAGACTATTTCTCTAGGACATTCAAATTGGTGAGCTAAATGAGTTATAGTTTTTCGTTCAAGTTCTTACATACGGTATCAATTGTTATAACAATTAAATTATATAAAGTATAGAGTAATTTTAAGATAGTGGTTCACATTGTAAATTATGTAAAAAGCAGCTGATGATGATAATTTAAAGGTGTTGATATAATATCTTAACAAAATATTGGTTTATAGATTGATCTTGTTTCCTTTACTCGATCCCCCAAAAAAAGTATTCATACGAGGATGAGGACTTGGAGTGTACCCTTCTTATAATAATTTTCTTCTTGGAGTGTACATAGAATGTCGCTATATTTAGAGTTAGTGAACTTGGAAAGTTAGAAACATTTAATGAAATTAGATCTCATCTTACGGTAATCCTTGATGATGCTGTGACGAAGCTTAATGACATGATGATGCTCTTTTTGTGGTCGCGAGGGATGCTTGAGCATAAAGGAGAACAACAAAATTAATAAATATATATATATATATATTTGAATAATTTTATTATAAGTTTTGATTGTATTTGTTTTTTTACACAATATTTAAAATTATTGATAGCCCCTCCTCAACCTATAAATAGGAGAAGAATGCGCTTCAGCACACATAAACCCATATATCCTCCTATATTGGCAACAATATAATTACTAATTAAGCAAAGACTCGTAAAAAATCTATTCTTAATTCAAAACAAACTTCAAGTTCTACATCTATTTGGTATTGAGAACCATTAAGACAACAGTAAACCGTAATTTCAATTTATATACGTATGATTCTCACCCACACTTCGTATTGAGTTGAAAAAATATGTTTTGTTAATTATAGAGTAAATATTTAAAGGTTGCAATATACTTTAAATTCTTGTACTATTCATATATTTTAAAATTTAATCTTCATACTTTTATTTTTAAAATTCACATAACATTTGAATCGGAATAAAGTACTTAGACCAACTAATGACATTATAAGAATTAATGTACCAAAATATTTCAAAATTGAAATATACAGATTAAATTTTAAATATAACCTAAGTATAAGGATGAAAACTAAAATTAAAAATCTAGCGAGTAATTTAAAATCTAAATTCATGAAAGTTTGGAAATAGCAGTTAAGTGAGAGGTGGTGCATAGGGAAGAGGCGAAGAACAGCACCGTGACTGTAATTTAGTGAATGACAAATGAATAATGGGGTACCCTGCAAGGTTTCTGCTGGAGTTTTAGACATGTCCAATCGTCTTCAGAAATATTTTTCATTTTCCTTTAATTATTTATAAATTTACATTATTTTAATAATAAAAGAGCAGGCAAAGCAAAATACCATAACCAAATTCACAGCAATCTGTTTGATCAATTTTCGGCCCCCACCTCTCATAGCGCGCGACTCTCGGGAGCGGAGGCTGTTGCCTCTTCTGGGTCACTGTTTGTCTCTTTCATATTTTTCATATAGGTATAATAATAAATTAACTGGTCATTATTTATATATTTCGTCAATTTTAATTTTTTCAAAAAATTTAATTAAAATATTGAGTAAACATATAAAATAAATAATGTCATGTTAACATGATAATACAAATTGTCATGTTCATATTATTAAAAATTTAATGTTTTAATCAACAATAACAGTAAAGTTTATCATTATGCATTTCTAATATAATATTATAAATATTATATATAATACGTTCAACAGTATTCAAAATATATCTTCTTATATTAATAATAATATATATATCAATCAAGTTAAAACTCCTACTATTATTAAATATATCAAATTTAGTATAAATTTTATTGGAATTTTATATGCGCGGATTAAATTTAATTTACATAACTCAAATCACACGTGCTTTGCTGCCAAAATGGTAAGAAAAAAACAGCACAATTTTTGTGTGTGTGTCAGACTGAAGGGTTGGAGTTGGCAGTGACCTTTTTACTGTTTATAGTTGAAAAATATTGGTTTCGTACCATTAACAATTATATGAATCTTCCATCTCCTTCTTCCTCAATTCCTATGAATGAGATTAGTGAGGATAATTATTTTATTAACCTCTAATAAAATAAAATAAAAATTCAAAAATTAAATTAAAATGACTCAATAAATCTTTTTTAATATTATCTTTAAAATTCAAACTCTTATTTTCACGTGTAACATACCATACCATTGTATCAGTATTTATATAGGTAACAAATCTTTTTATTTATATAATTTGTCGTATATCCCATTATATAAGAAAAAATTATTATTGATAAAGTGATAAAAACAAATATTTTTATTAATTAAAATTTGTCAATTTTTCAATTAAATCGATGTTTAATTAATTTATGGTACCGATTTAATTATTTTATGTTTAATTAAATTTTATAATAATATTATTACTGTCTTTTGTATTTTTTTTCTTTGTTATTTATATAAAATTTAGATTTTATGAATTAATGAAAATGGAAGCCATAAATATACAACTTTGGCATGCCACTGTAGAGTAATTTGAGTGATTGATATTTGAATGCAAATAGTTATGAATTTAATTATTAATTAGCTATTTTATTCTATTTTGTCAAATTTCATTATTAGTCCTTATATAATGTATAAATTATGAATTTAGTCTTTAAATTTTTATTTTTTGTCAAAATTTTTAATTTTATACTTTTAAAGTTTAAAATATCAGTCGTGACCCAATTCATAGCGGTTAATTATGTTAGGTTGTGTAAATTATAAATTTAATTTTTATCCTCTGACCTAATTTTTAAATCTTTATAATTTTCGAATTTAGAATATAAACCCTTCAAAACTTAATGCAAACTTCTGCAAAATAAATTAAAAAAAATAGTAAAGTTTGACTGTTATTAGATTGAATATTCTTTTATGCTTTGGTGGGTAACCCACCTAATAAGGAATATAAAAATAGAAAAAGGAAACCAAAAACAAGATGATATATTGCATTGTTTCAGATTTAGTAGACACAAAGCATGATAGATTTTGGTAGGATATGAATAATATAAAATAATGAGTTGTTTGTTATTATATATTGTTCTAGATTTTTAGCTGTTGATTTGTGCTATAATTAATCTATTAAAATAATGAACTCTCCAAATAAGGAAATAAGTGGAAATCATGTGCCTTACATTTTTCAATCTTAAATGATGTCAGTCTCATGATTATGAGAAGTAAAATTTGATTTGATTAAAAAATTAAAAATTTAAATTTTGAGTTAATTTTGATTAATTTTTAATTTTTAATTTTTTATTTATGTCAATTTTAAAAATGAGTAAATTAGTCTCTCTTTTAATAAAAATTATAAAAAAATTTAAAATATTTATAAAAATTCTATTTTAATTTATAATGATTTTAAATTTTGTAAATAATATATAATGAAAGTTAAAATTTTAAAAAATTCTCGATAATAATTTTGGGACCTAAATAAGTTAATTAATTATTCAAGTTTATCGTAATAAAGTATCTTATTTTTATTTTATTTTTTGAAAATGTTTTAAATATATACAGATTTCAAATTTATGTGATCTAATATGAAATTACTTATCTTGTAACAATATTTCAATTTAATTATTTCAATTTAATAAGTTCAAAATTTTAATTTAACTTGAATCATTTAACTTGATTTTATTTGACTTTCACTCGACTCAATTTGAAAAAAAATCTAATCGAGTTAAAATGATGAAATAAGACTCGTCAACTAGAAATTTTTACACTTGATTTGATCGAACGCTCGCCCCTACTATTATTTGGTACTCTCCAAGAGACAAATAAACTTAATATTCTCTAATGATGGCTTTGTAGATGGAAAAGAAATTCTTATTTAATTTGAAGTAGAATATAGGAGAGGTAAATTTAGGTTAGGGTGGTTGACGGGTTGACTCTTTTATTAGAAGTTTTTAAAATATTATTTTTTGAGTAATTGATCGGATATTCAAAACAATGGAAGTATTATATCTGAAGTGTTTATGCTTAATTTTAATCTCAAGTTAAGTCTCCCTTCTTCAAGTAAAAATGCTAAAAACATTTTTTTGGTGGATGTAGGCACTTCTAACAAACTCTTTGAACCTTTTTGAGCTCTCTTCCAAGTAGAGAGACAAAACTCGAGACTAAACTAAGCATAGACACTTTTGGCACAATATCTTCATTGTTTGAGAGTTTGATCGGGTTACTTAGAGAATCACACTTCAAAGACTTTTTTCAATAAAAGAGCCAACCCCTCAACGACGGTTAAATTATTAATGTAAATTAAGTCTTTTAATCCTTAATTAAATAGTGAGATTGCATTTTTCACTTCTCTAAAAATTAATAATTTAATTATCTTTTAGCACAAAATTTTATAATATGTTCTTTATTTTCACTGCCATTATAGAAAAAAAAAGTCAAAGCTTGAGTTGATATAATAAGCTTTGATTCGTACCATTTCTTTTTGTTGTTTATGTAAACGGCCATCACGTCAATTATCAAATTGATGAATAAATAATTGCTTTAAATTTTAAAAAAAATTGTTATTTTCATGCCTTAATTAGGCATTATTGAGGTTTGATTAATTATAAAGTTACGTTATTTAATCTTTTGATTAAACTAGTCTGATTAGTTTCACCGACAAACTTAAAATACTATATTTTTATAAAATAAGTTGTATTATTACAAACATATTTTTATCTTTTTATCCTTTATATAGAATTAATAAAAAATTATGATTTTTAAAATTTTAAATTTACCATTTCAATCAAGATTTTATTTGATTTTTATATGAGCTTTTAATAAATTTTTTTTGCATAATCTTTTTCACCCACATTATATGTGCTATGAAATTTTTAAAGAGAGTTAGAATTGAATTATAATATTTTTACGAGGTCAAAGTGTAATTTTATCTTGTATTAACTTACAATTTCATCATTTTTGAAATGACTAAATATAAATCTTTTCATTTGGAGATGGCAAAGTATATTTTATGTACATTGACTTTTATTTTTTATTTTCATTTACTACGAGATTGAAAGGCATTTATTTTTATTTTAGGAGGACTAAAGTCCTTATCTACCCTTCTAGAATTGGGGTGTGGGATATCACATTCATTACCGAAGTAATGACAATCATTCACAATCATTTATGTGAGTTAATGATTTGTTTTAAACAAGTTATAAATTCAATAAGATATACAAGTATTACTGGGGTTGCTATTCGTAGACTGAAACCAACTTATTATGTTACCGTGCGATCTCTACTTGCTTGCGAACTAAACTACACAATCCACCTATAAGGATGAGTTAAAGGAATTTCATAATCATGGAATATTAACCAAATGTCAATCAATATTATAAGACGTTCTTACAGTTTTAGACCCACGTCATATCCTGTAGTTCAATTAAATAACAAATTTTAACCCTGAGTTTCAATTTTACCATTCACTCTAGATATACGAGTGTCTTCATCTAGGAGAGATAAGTTACATTTAAGGATTTCTTATAATTATATTATATGGATAAGTCACGTGCGGAGAATTTTGATTTTTTTTCGTGAATTATCGGTTAATGAACTTTTACGTATAATTTCACCTATACGAACTTGAATCTGTGGCGAAGTTTTGGCGGACTTAAACATGTGGATTCACACCTTACGAACCTATACCTGAAGATGGTTGTTACGGATACGTAATTGTACACATGCTTGAAAATAAATGTCCTGTGGATTATCTTAGTTTGTAAATTTGAGGATAAATTCTGTGGACTTGTATTCACGGATTCATGCTTGGCAGAAACATGCAAGTAGATTCATTCTTATTAAGAAATCTTACTGACTCGTGCTAGGTAACCTTCATTATGGACCTTGATTTAATAGGGGTCTTTGCGAACTTATGCTTGAAATAGTCCCTATGGACTTATACGTGGAATAGTCATTGCAGACTCGTGTTTGAAAGATAGTCTCAGCGGGCTCTTACATGAAGATTCATATATATTGATTCATATAAGTTGAATTCATGCTTGGTGGGTTAGGACAGGACAAATCATTCTATGCGGATTCAAACGTGTGGCTTCAAGAAACAAATAGTCATGTGAATTCTTATACGGCGGAGCCCAACGTATAGCCTTAGCATGTAAACTTGAAGTTACATTTGAAGGGTCGTCATAACTTGAAACATGAGGACAATTCCAACGGACTGCCATAACTTGTGTATGCCTATGGTGATAAAGAATGAGAAGGATGAATGCGAAAGTGAATCGTAAAGTTTGTTAAAGTCGCGGATTTGACTTACTGCTCTAGACGTTCGGAAATAAATTTGGATTTTGACACAACCTGAAACGAAATTGAATCAAAGTCAGATAAAACAATTAAAATAAATAACTAAAATAAAATAATAAATCAAATATTAAGGAAGCGAATAAAGAAGATAAATGGAAAGATAAAACGTGACATGTAGAAGTCCTAAGAAGCCTTGGAAATATGAAAAATCTACAACCCTCTTCAAACGGCTCTAATTTCCCTTCCAAGATAGAAACCTTAGCAAGAAAAAGTTTGAATATGATCCTCACAATCTAAAAAGATTGTTAAAACTCTTCTAAAAGAAATTCAAGAGAAATTATTGAAAAAGAAAAACCCTGAGAGAATTTAAGTTTTAAACTAAACTTTATTGTTAACATAAAATTCTGAAATAACTTAAAATACTTAATAGTTATCAAAAATTAGGAATAAAATAATAAGAGCTAATAAATACAATATTAGGCTCGTATATAATAAAAATTAAGCCTAAAACTCGAACCCAATATGATTTAAACTCAAATTAAAACCCAGACATTCGTAATTCCCATCATAATCTTGTTCAAAAATTCTGCTCGCGCAGTCTTCACTAAAACAGTCATAACTTGAGATCCCAAACTTAATATCGAGTGATTCAAAATGCGTTTCGAAGCTAAGAGCTAGATTTTCAAACAACATGAAGAATCTCAATCCAGAAATGTCAAGATCCCATCCAAAAAGTTGTCGCAAGTATGTTGATTTCCCAAGCTTGAAAATTGGCAGTTTTGGTGATTGGAATTAAATAATTTTCACCTCATCTGTGCATGTATCCTATGGCCATGGGACATACATACATACATAAGGCTCAAAGCTTTAGACTTCGTAGTGTCTCATACTTGAGAAAAGCCCTTGCAAGGTCATCACATACTTGTGTGCATATATCTCCTTATAGTCCAACTTAACCTCCGTAAAGCCAAAGAACATGCATATACATTCTCTGTACCCATCAATCGAACCTCTGCAAAGCAAAATAACAAGTGGCACAAAGTGCACAACATGACATCTCCTTATTCTTTCATCCATCGTTACATTCCTCCCTACTCCACATATCATTCATTTTCACTAAAATAACATATAGCAAACATTCAACGATTCCCACACTCAGCTATACATAAAAATTACTAGCACAAAACAGAGCATACCAAACATTTCACCACAGTCTCTAATACACATTACAATCAGTGGATCGTTCAACAAAACAATATAATCAATAATAATTTACCCAGTAAACATCTCATCAATACCACAAGCTTATGCCCTCAACCAGACATGCATATACATACCAACGCTTAACACGAATCATCATACAGGAAATATCTCACAGCAGAGCCACATCTTGACGTCAGATGAACATGCAACATAATTTTTCCAAGAAACCACAGTCCAAACCACCATACTAAACATGCAAAACAAAAACTAAAGGTTTGAGTTCAGGAACTCACCAACAAGCATTCCTAGAAGCCAATATCACCTTCCCCTACTTAGTTTCTCCTTTGCCGCTTGATCCTCTTCCTTTTCTATTAGTAGGTTGCCAAAATCTCCATTTCTCGAACCAAAACGTTCATTTCCACCCATATGCAGACTGTTCCCTTAATCCTTTTTCTATTGTTTACAAAACAACCTAGAGAAGAAATGGAAGAAAAGTAGTGAATGTAAGTGTTAGGATTTTAACCCGATTAAGTAACGAACAAGAAAATAGCAGAATAAATTGAGAAATTGAACACACAAATTTAACGTGGAAAAACCCCTCCAAAGAAGATAAAAAACCACAGGCAAAGATAATTTTACTATAATGGCAAAAGAACGAAGAGTACAAAAGATGGAAACAAAAACTAAACCTCGAAAACTCGAAAACAAAGAACCCACAAAACGTAAACATAAAATTCTCTAAATGTGTTATGAGTTCTAATCTCTAATGGGTGTGTTTTCTAATATTGTAAAAGAGCTATTTATAGGCTAAATTCATAAATCAAATAATAATAAAATAATCTAAACTAATAGTGTTTGATTGAAACAAGTAAATAGAGTTTAACTGAAAGATTGTTTTTCAAATTTGACTGAAAATAGGAGTCATATTTAACAAATCTCCACCTTGACTCATATTTCCACAACGCCATCTTTGCCAAAGCCTACCACGAGGCTATCTTGAACTATGTAGGGAATTAACTGAGTTGAATTTGTGCTTAGAAACTGGAAGACTTCTAGCCTTCGACTTGTACACTGCCAAAACAAAACTAACCCCAGTCTGATTTTCACGAACACAGTGCCCTAACTTTTCAAAACCTGCATCCAAAAGAGAACCTCTCTTCAACGAAACAGTCATACCTTTTTCCATCCTATGACCAAGTTGCCTCCGCTCCAAACAAGTTGACTTCAACTCCGTAAAGGACGAGGGACGTCCGATTTCACCGGTCACTGTATAACTTTCCAGAATATAATGACTGCCGGTTCTTTTACCTTTTAACAAAATGAGAACTCCACGAGATACTTTAATACCGCTCGACTCGATGTTGATTTTGCATCATTTCAAGTTTAAAATACTTAAGGAGATGAGATTCTTTCGTTAATTAGGTACATAGCTGACATCTGAGAGTGTCCTAATCGTCTCATCGTGCATCTTAATTTTAACAGTACCAATACCAATTACCTTACTAGATGGATCGTTTCCCATGCGCACAACTCCACCTTCAATCGAACTATATGTGGAGAACCATTTTCTATTGGGACACATGTGGAAAGAACATCTTGAATCTAGGATCCACTCGGACGTGAGCTTGGTGTTATCATTTGTTGACACTAACAAGAAATCATCCCCATTTTCATCGGCCAAATTAGCACCAGCTACATCTTCCTCATTACTCTCAGCAGTTTTTTTTTATTTCGCAGTTTAGAACAATCTGCTTTGACGTGACCTAACTTTTTACAATAGCGACACCTTTTATCTCGTTTCTTTGATGCTACCAAAACGAAAGCTTGCCTATCTGTCTTGCTATCCAAATGAAGCTCATTGTCGAGTTTGTCTCTACTCAACAAATGACCCTTCACATCTTCGAACGAGAGTTTGTGTCTGCCATAAATCAGGGTCTTCCTGAAAGACTTGTATGATAGGGGTAAAAAGCACAATAATAGCATAGCCTAATCTTCATCGTCAATATGAACCTCAACATTCTTTAAATCATTTAAAAGAGTAATGAATTGACTGATGTGATCTCTAAGAAGCCCACCTTTGTTCATGCGAAACGTAAATAGACGTTGTTTCAACACTAAACGGTTAGCCAGAGACTTAGTCGCATAAAGAGTTTCTAACCTTTTCCACAATGCAGATGAGGTCTTCTCCATCAATACCTCCTACAATATCGTATTCGTGAGGCACAACTGGATTGCAGATAAAGCCTTTTCATCAAGCTCTTCTTATTCTGTTTTATTTTGATTCTCAGGCTTTTTCCCGATAACAACCTTTTTCAAGCCTGATTGAACTAGAATTACCATCATCCGAACTTGGCACAGATTGAAATTTGTCTCACCATCAAACTTCTCAATTTCAAACCTTATTGTTGCCATCTCTGAATGGGCTGATCTATGAAAATTGAACTAGCTCTGATACCACTTGTTAGGATTTTAACCCGATTAA
Organism: Gossypium arboreum; assembly: GCF_025698485.1. Classification (NCBI taxonomy): domain Eukaryota; kingdom Viridiplantae; phylum Streptophyta; class Magnoliopsida; order Malvales; family Malvaceae; genus Gossypium; species Gossypium arboreum. The sequence goes on from NC_069075.1 coordinate 140,459,744, forward strand.
GTAACAAACAAGAAAATAGCAGAATAAATTAAAAAATTAAACACACAAATTTAACGTGAAAAAACCCCTCCAAAGAGGATAAAAAATCACGGGCAAAGATAATTTTACTATAATGGCAAAAGAACGAAAAGTACAAAAGATGGAAATAAAAACTAAACCCCGAAAACCCGAAAGCAAAACCCACAAAACGTAAACACAAAATTCTCTAAATGTTTTATGAGTTCTAATCTCTAATGGGTGTGTTTTCTAAGGTTGTAAAAGAGCCTATTTATAGGCTAAATTCATAAATCAAATAATAATAAAATAATCTAAACTAATCAGTGTTTGATTGAAATAAGTAAACAGAGTTTAACTGAAATATTATTTTTCAAATTTGATTGAAAATAGGAGTCAAATTTAACAGTAAGAATGAGGGAATGAGGGGGGTCTGGGATCCTACAGGCAACTCCAATTCTCCTCGTTACCCCTCCTTTCCTTTGATCTCTAGAATTCAGTAAACATTAAATTTTTTATAACATCGTTATTATGTTTTCCATTCTTGTAGTTACTTCTCAACCATTTGACTTCACTCCAATTAATATATTTGTACAAAAATTAATATATTTTCAATTAATATTTAATAATTTTTATCTTAATCATATTTAAATTTTATAATTACATTATAAACACAATTATTAAATTAATTTATTAAATGTAATCAATAATTATATATTTATATTTACATATAATATATATAAAAATATTTAAAATATCGATAAATCCGAAACAAAATATCAATCAATACTAATATTATAACTTGTAAGCAGATTACTTATATTAAAAAAATGAGTTAGAAAAATCATGTTGATTTGATATTTTCTATAGTTTAATAATATAAATATTATAATGTTAACATGTTACATTTTATTTTGAGTTATTCTATGCATATGTTTTTTAAAAGAAAGTTATATGTATTAATATAAATACAGTCTCAATTACGATTTCAAATGCAAATAACATAGTTTGAATAATTATGATTGAAATTAATATATGATCGGATTGATAAATGAAATATATTTAAATTTAGACATAAATAAAATTGAATATAATTTATAGCAAGATTTAAATTAAAATTAATTTACATAAAATAAGACTTCAAATTAGTATGAGTTTGAATGGACAGATACAGTACATTTAACTTACTTTTTATTTTACGTTACCGTATTATTACAAACGTATCACACATTTAAATCTATCCTTAAACATTTAATTTTTTTTTAATTTCAGACTTACCATTAATTCAAAATCTCATGGACGGCAAATTTTTTTATTGACATTATAACTAAGAAATGTAGAAATTGAGGGGTTTCATGTTTATAGCCTTCACATGGAGAATTAAGAATAATTCAACGACGAAAATGATTAAAATTTCTTTTATTTTAGGCGATAAGTGTCAAATATTCATCATAAATTTCATCTAAATGACTTAGATATAATCTATCAATTTAACAAAATATCTCCCTTTTTTATTTTAACTGCTTAAAATAATTTATTAAAATCAGAAAAAAAAAGGTTTAGCCAATTATTAATTAGGATGAAAATGGATGGTTTGATGAATTAGTTTCTATTTGGTGTCTTGTGACGGATAGATAGTGCCATGGATTGGACGTCACTATAAGAGAAAAGTCACTAAAAAATAAAAGCAAAGCCTTCACTCATATTGCATCATATAAATGCTCTTATTTATTAGGATTTTAATAATTTCTAATAGTATTAAATATATTTGACATAATTTGGGTGAAAGAATTTTTTTTTGTGAAAAATATATATTTATTTATTTTAAAATTAAATTTGTAAGTATTTTGATTTTTTCCGTAGCATTTTGAGGTTTAAGGTTTAAATCTTGTTATAATATTTGTTATTTGTTAAAAAATAATTTTTAGATTTTTTTCATTTAAATTAGAGTTTAATTAGTTCATGAAATTAGCTCAATCGAAAGTTTTATATTAATATATAAATTGAAATATATTCGAGTTAGTTTCAAGTTCAAGTTTGTTTCAAGGTTGGGTTTTTTTAATTTTATGTCATTTAGGGTTTAAACCGTTTTGAGTTCAAGTTATTTGAGTTCTTTAAGATGAAATCATTACAAGTTTTGATCACTTTGGGTTCAAGTTTTTTCGAGTTCATATAGTTTAGTTTTGAGTTTGAGTTGTTGAATTTTTATGATCAAATCGTAATGGGTCAAATTTTGATTTAAATTGAATTTTCATATACAAATCAAAACTGATGGTTACGACACATTTCGTGAAATATATTTAAAAATCTAAAAAAAAAAATAAAGACAAACATCATCATCTCTTTTTTTTAATATTAATTTCATTATATGTTATTATTAAATTTACTTTTTTGATACAATATCCCTCCCCAATCTTTAAATAGGGTGTTAATGCATTTCAGCACACTCGATCTATGTCCTCTTACATTGATAACAATACCGTTATCAATCTAATTAAAACTCAATCGACAACATACATCATCATCTTAACCGTTATGAAAGCTTTTATTTTCCTTGCAATAATAATCTTAATATTTAATAAATTAACTCAGGTCTATATGTATTCCTAATTAGACAATTCAAATTCAAATTTTTAGACAATATTATTAAGAGTAATATCTCAAAAATTAATATTCATAAATAGTAATTTAATATAATTTAGAAATCTCTAGAGGGAGTTTTTGGAAAATTTTTATATATTATATAAATGCAAAAGCTATATGCATAGGTTGAATTTGACCAACCTTTTCACTAAAAAAAAAACCAACAATGATCACAATAAATAAAGAAAAACTTTATGCAAAAATTTAATACTAAAAACATTTTAAACAATACTTAATTGAGAATGAATAGTTTTCCCTTTCCCCCTCTTCAATCCTCTCATTATAAAATCCAGGCAGAGAGAAGTAGAAAAAGATATGAAAAAAGGGAAAAGAAAACCATTAAAATATTGTTTAAGAATTAAGAGTGAAAAAAAAAAAAAAGTAGGAAAATCTTGGCCATAGCTCCTTCTTAGCCTTTATTAAAATCTCAAATAATTTAATTTCCTCCCAACAATGAACGTCTTGTCAACCAACCCATAGCCCATGCTGGTTTAAGCTTTTCTTTTTTTATTTTTTATCTACCCCTTTTCCCTCATCTTCTTCAACTTTCTCAGCTCATTTCTGGGTTTCTTTTCCTTTTTCTGGGTACCATTCTTTTATGCAATTTTCACCTAGATTCAAGACCCTTTGATATAAAACTGCAAAGGATTTCATTAGTTTCCCATTCGTTTTATTGTTAGATTTGATATGAAAAAATGGTGAGCTGTGGTTTTTTTTTTTTTTTTGCAGTGAATGATCAGTAGGGTGTCTTAGCTATATACTCTTCTAGGGTTTCCATTCTTTAGGGTTTTCTTTACCTTTTTTTTTTTAAAATTTTTCTTGTTCAGTTTTATAATAATGGAATATAATCAGATAAATGAGAATAATAGTACTAGTAGGGGAAATTTCTTGTACGCATCTCAAGTTCTTGCATCAAATGGTTCTCCATATGGTAGAACAAGTAGTGGGTCAATACCGCCAGTTTTAACCTCTTTTCATCTTCAACCGAGTGATCAACACCCAATTGTGAAAACTGAAGCTAGTACCTCACAACATGCCCAAAAATTCCATTACAACAACAACAACAATAACCCTTTGTTGAGAGGGCATCAACCAATTCATCACCAACAAGAAGGGAATGAAAGCTCTAGTGAAGTGGAAGCTATTAAAGCCAAGATCATAGCTCATCCTCAGTACTCAAATCTCCTTGAAGCTTACATGGATTGTCAAAAAGTGAGTTACCCAATTAATTAATTTAGTTACCCTTTGTTTTTCTCACTTAAAAGCTTCTTTTTATGCTATAGGTAGGAGCTCCACCTGAAGTAGTGGCACGACTAGCAGCTGTTCGACAAGAGTTCGAAGCAAGGCAAAGATCTTCAGTAACATCAAGAGATAACTCAAAAGACGCTGAACTTGATCAGTTTATGGTGATTTTGTTTCTTTTTTGGTTATCACTTTTGTGGGGGTATAAATTTCATGGCAACTGCTCGTTGTATTTACTGGTAAATTTTTTTTATGGATCCATAAAACCCAGGAAGCTTACTATGATATGTTGGTGAAATATCGGGAGGAACTAACGAGACCAATACAAGAAGCTTGGGATTTCATGCGGAGGATCGAAGCTCAACTTAACATGCTTGGCAATGGTCCTGTGCGGATCTTTAATTCTGGTACTTTCTTTTTTCCCATTTTCAGCATGCTTAATGAAGATGATTTGCTTGGATTCCTTTGGAAATTGTAGACCTGAGCCTATGCATGTATATATATGCATATATGTATATCTCTCTCTCTCTTTCATTCATTTGCCATGGCTTCTCTTTCCTAGTGAAGGAAAAGAATGATAACTTTGACCCAAATCACGTCTTCCAATAATGAAGAAAAATAGCTATGGTAGTGATGGTTACAAAAAAAAGAAAAAGAAAAAAAACCCTAGCTAATGAAGAGTCTATTTAGATATAAATTGATTACAATGTGTTAACAAAGGGAGCTCATGTATATATTAGAAAAAAGACACGTTGGGGGCTTCTCTTTTGTGTAATGGGGTTTACCTTTTCGATGATCTCTGACAAAAGGCCATGTTCCTTATTTTAGGGTTTCGTTTTTCACTTCCCAAAATCTGGATAGTGTGTAAATCTGATTCTATTTATGTGGGTTTTTGTACATAAACATATATACTTCTCAAGGGATATTAATGGAGGGTTGATCATTATTCATTAGTGCCGTCTTTTAAAACAGTAGTTAGTAAAAAAAATTAAAAAATGGAGAGAACACATGATGCTGTTCATATCAGTGCTATGCCCCATGTAGCCTGTACGGCTTTGGCAGTTAAAAAAATAGTGTAACTTGTGTTTTGTTTTCTTTATAAAATTTGTTTTGTGCTTTGTCAGAGTCCTCTTTATCTAAGTTTTTTATGCTGCATAAACTATATACAAGAAATATTTTACTATATCATCTTCACTTGAATGCATCAAAGCAATTGAATTTGGTGAGCTAAAGGTCTCTATTTATGGTAAAATTTATGTATGGATTCATGTGTATTTGTGCTGAATTTGGATGTGGATTGCCTTGTTTTCTGTCTGGTATGTGGATAATAAGTATCAATTTTATGGTCTTTCTGTCTTGCATTCATATGTATTTGAGCCCTTGACCATCCTTGACTGTTGGAATTTTAATTTGGACGATGATGGTATATTCTATATATGATATTTGTAGAAGCTATATATGAAGTGAATCATAGGAGGAGCAAAGTCTTAAGATTTTACTGATTAATGTGAGCACAATCATAAGATGGAAGGAATAGTTGAGTAGTTCCTTCGTTATTGGTGTCCCATGAAGTGGATGACCAAAGTCTAGCTCAAGCCATTTGCTTATAAAGTGCTAAATTTATGTGATCTTTGTTGGGTTTAATTTGCTTTTCACTAATGGGAACATGAAATGCATTGAACGGTGAAAGTACCATGGCAGCCTCGGAAGAAAGTCCTGAGTTGGTTCATTTGATACAGTCTACTACTTTAGCTTTACGCCACTCATAAACCGGTTAAAATGTACTATAGAGGCCCCTATATTAGGAGTTAGATTGCATTTTGTTCCCTTTACTCAAGAAAATGAGCAAATTAATTCTTGTATATTAGATCAAAGAGCAAATTAGTCCTTTCTATTAAAATTTTCATCTAAAAATTGGTGTGCCTTTGATTTAAGTATGGTGACTAATTTATCCATCTTTTTAGTAGAGGGGACACAATGCAATTTGAATCTTACTACAAGGGCCTCCATGGTACTTTTACCCTTATAAACCTATTGTCATTGACAACATCATAAGGTTCATTTATTAGTTCACTATTTAACTACTTTTGGAAATAGTTTTCACTTAACTATAAAAGTGTGTTATAATCTTGAATGTGTTCAACTTTCACCAAAATGAATACCCAATTCATTCATTACAATCTGCCTAATTTATTTGTGGCTCTTGACCTTTTGATGTAGACTATTGATTTACATGTTCCATAATAGTTGTCATTGCAAGGACTGAAAATGTTTTGATTTGGTTAATTTGAACAGATGAGAAATGTGAAGGTGTTGGTTCATCCGAAGAGGATCAAGACAATAGTGGCGGAGAAACCGAACTCCCTGAAATCGACCCGCGTGCTGAAGATCGAGAACTAAAGAACCATTTATTGAGGAAATATAGTGGTTACTTAAGTAGTCTCAAGCAAGAACTATCCAAGAAAAAGAAGAAAGGGAAACTACCCAAAGAAGCTAGACAAAAGTTGCTTAGTTGGTGGGAGTTACACTACAAATGGCCGTACCCATCGGTACGAACTATTATATTATATCCTCTTTTTAAGCTAAATTCTACTAGTCTCACAGTGCTATATTCTCACAGGAGACTGAGAAGGTGGCATTGGCTGAATCAACTGGTTTAGACCAGAAACAAATTAATAATTGGTTCATAAACCAAAGGAAACGCCATTGGAAACCTTCTGAAGACATGCAATTCATGGTGATGGATGGTCTGCATCCGCAAAATGCAGCTTTATATATGGATGGTCATTACATGGGTGATGGTCCTTACTGTTTGGGACCATGATAATGTGCAATACACCATTATATATATTACTTGCCTATATATATATATATGTGCTTGTTGTTTGTTTAGTTACACTGCAGTCACAGTGTATGTTCTTTCGGTATTACAAACATCCTAATTATAATGTTGTGCATTCGTCGTCATTTTACCAGTTACACAAGATTTGGGATGTTTGCTTTTTTGTTGCTCATGTTCGATGGTATGCTGTTGTGCTTTGTCTGCAAGTAGAAGGGCATGTAAGGAGCTTTAATCCTGTAAGAGAGGTGGTAATTGTGTAATTGAAATTTCATGTCTGTATGTTTAAGTACTACCTGTTTTAAGTGTATATAGTGCTAAACGGTTAATGATGTTGTAATACTTGGGGATCTTAATCTGTCTTGAATATCTTAGAACTTTTGTCTTGATGGATGGTTATAATTGCCAGTGACTTCAAGTTTATATATATATGTATGTATGTATGTTTCCTAATAGGGCCCTCCTTATAGGAGATGATGAATCATGCGTGTGAGATGCAATACTGTATATGTGAATAACATTCCACCTCGTTTCCATTGGAAGGGTAGATTTGGTTTCATTAGATTTGAAAGCATGGCGGATGCTAAAAGGATAATTGAACGTTTGAATGGTTTCAGATCATTTGGGTTTCGCATTGGAGTCAATTTGGCCCAGATTTGGGGAGAAAGCCACCTTTTGAAAAAGAGTACGTAAAGATCAACCTCATTCTCAATCCACCAAAGGGGAAGCCAAGAATATGAACCGTCAGGGGACCAATGTGAAAGGCAGTCTTCCAGACAGAGGGGTAAAGGGAAAAACTTCTATTGAGCTTGATAAGAAGTCTGATCGTAAGTAGGTGACAATTCAAGGGGTCATTGATCCGGAAAAATTGGATTGGCTTAGCCACTATGCTATCGGTTGGATAGAGATTTCTCAGTTCTTGAGTCTCTTAACGAAAAGCTTCTTTTGGATGGTATCTCTGTTGTTGATATATTCAAACTATCAGAAGCAACAATGATTGTCCTTTAATGATGTCCCTTATAAGTCTCTAATTGGGTTGTGTTGATGAAATGGTCTCTTAAAATTGAGTCATGGAGTGAGGATGTTGTTTCTATTAATCGAAGAATTTGGATTAGTTGTTATGGTATCCCCCATCATGCTTGACGTATCCAAATCATTACAGACCATGAAGAAAGGATAAACGACACTATTGCTTTGCAGATTGGGGGGGGGGGGCAAATGTTTTTGGGGTAATAGTTGTTGAATTTGATCTGTCATTAAACTCGTCTTAAAATGTTGTTGTTCTAGTGACGATGAAAAGAACATGAGTTCAGAATCTAAAGAAAGGTCTGAATTTGAATCAATGGTAAAGGTGTTGTCCAGTAGAAACATGATGCAAAAGAAGTGGACTCGTCAATCGGGAGAGAGGTTGATGATGAATTACACGTGACAAGGAGGGTATACAATTAAAGATTAAATGACTTGGAAGCCGAGGGTTACTGCTATTGGTGAAATAGTAGAAAAAAGGCTAACGGGGAGGCATTTCATGATCATTGCCTGAACCATGATCAACATTTGTCTGTATTGGAAGACATTTGTCTGTATTGGAAGACGTGAGATAAGTTGTAGGTAGTAATGACATTGAGATTATGAATTGTAATCAGGAGGGAGTTCAAACTTCTAGATTATATGCCATGAAGAAGCTTGTTGAGGTGGGAACTCAACTTGCAAATTCGAGCCTAGGAAAGTCTAATGATTTGAGTTTGGGGTTAGATGGGGACGTTGAGCCTTCATGTGAGCAGTCCTTATCCAAATGCACTCGTAGAAAATGTAATCTATCATGGAGATCAAGTTAAAATTAAGGGCTCTGAAATTTAAAATTGTTTTTCAACGTGTTTAAGGTTGAATAATTTACATAAAATTTAATTTTTTAACATTTAATATCAGTAAAAGTGTTATGACGATATTTGTACTAAAAATTATATTATATTTTATGTTTTTATTCAAAATTGGATAAATTGATAATTGTATGTAAGATTATAGAACAATATAATTTTTATGGTAAAATTTTTATCAATTTTTATTTATTAAAAACTGCATAACGATAAAATAATTAAATAATTATATGTAATTTATCACGTGTATGTCATGAATTTTTTAAGAGAAGAATCACTTTACTCTACCGGGATTAATTTATTAATTTTTTATTGGAGGAATGCTAGGTTGACATGGATCCATTGATTGGTGGGCTAGGCTTAACATTGAAATCAGAAAATTGCTCCTTTTTTTTTATTTGTTTATTCTACGGTGATTGCTTAAAAACCGTTGTTGCCAAGGTTCAATATTTTATCCACTTGAGTAAATTTGGTTTTTGACGCAAGAATCATGGAGGAAAGTTTCGGTTTTTCTAACTTCTTCCAGAAAAGTTCTACATTGGAAAAACTAGAAAGATACAAGCTTTTTTTTTTTTTTATACAACAAAAGCTCTGATTTTTTGCTTGTTCGTCACTATATAAAACCATAACAGACAAAGAAAACAACTTTACACGTATTAAACCGTAATAAAACCTTTACAGATCGTGTCAGAGCCTAAAATGTCCCAAGTGGAAGAGGAACAATTATTGTAGTGAAGAACATTCATATCAAACCAAAAAAAACTCAAAAAAAAAAAAATAGACACCGAGAAACCGAGATGTTTAATGTTCAATTGAGCTTTACAAACACTACAATTTTCCAATTCTCTTCTTCTTTCATGGTAACCCCTTTTTTTTTTTCCCTTTTAGTACAGATAATAACCGCAATTTACAATTTTACACCCCCAATATGAAACAATTTGTTTCTTTGCAGGCTCAACATCATCTTCATTTGGCTGCTACATCTTCACATGGTTGGCTTCGAGCCACTCCATCAGATGCTCATAGGTAAAAAAAAAAAGTCTTTTTTCTTGCACATGTCTTGATGTGTTTTAGTACGATGTAATTCATGTCTGAAATGGGGTTTTTTTTATAAGAGTTTTCTTTTGAAATAGTGAAACATCAGCGGACAAAAGATGGGATAGCCTTGCATTCAATCCTGTGAAAACAGACTATATTTATGTAATGAAAAGTTGTAAAGATGGAAGCTTTTCAAATGGTGGTTTAAGACAATATGGGAACATTGAGATTAGTCCATCAGCTGCTGTCTTGAATTATGGACAGGTTAGGTTATTTGCTTGGAACTCTAATTGTTTAAGGCAATGAAGTTGTAGCAATTTAACGTCTTCAACGGAAGACAATTACTCTTTCCATACATATTTTGATTAATATAATAATAAATTTAGCTATTAAAGTTTATGCATTTTGTCAATTTAATCTTAATTTAACAAATTTATCGTGCAACATTTATGTAAATGTTGAGGTTAAATTTCTTAAATTTTTAGAAGTAAGGCCAAAATGATAAAATATGTAAATATTGAAAGCTAAATTTGTTACTATACCAATCAAAATTATGTGCAATATTAATATCGAGATTAATTGTCTTTAGTTGCTCACTTGCGATATTGGCAGGGATTAAATTATTCCAAATTTTTTGAGAGGGATCAATTTACTTAATTGTGAAATTGAGAGGGATTGGAGAGGTCTTTTTACCCTAATTGTTCTTGATGGTGATTTGTTTTTCATGTAGGGGATTATTGAGAATTTGAAAGCATACAAGAACAAAAATGGTTCGATTATACTTTTTCGAGTCGAGGAAAATGGATTGCGAATGAGGGTTGGTGCAGATCGAATGTGTATGCCTGCACCGACTATCGAACAGTTTGTGGAAGCTGTAACGAGTACTGTATCGGCGAATGAACGATGGGTAATTGGACACCAAATGCTTGTCGTTTGCATTTTAGCACTTCAACCTTATGTTATCTGCTATGTTGATGTTGCAGGTTCCTCCTTCCAATAAAGGCTTTTTACACGTTCAACCGCTACTTATGGGGAATGGACCTGTTCTTAGTCTTATACCGGCACCCGAATTCATCTTTTTGATCTATGTTACACCAGTTAGGAACTATTTTGAGGTATTCGTGCATGAATCAAATCGATTTCAAATAGCAAGTACCCCAGTTCTTTACCATTGACCTTATACAATTATCGTGATGACAGGGTGGTTTGAAGCCGATTAATGTGGTGGTCGAAAACGATATACATCGTGCAACCCTTGGAGGAGTTGGAAACATAAAAGCTATAGGGAATTACGCCGGGGTAATCTGACTTTATTTGCATAACCCGACTTCATGTCTTTTAGAATATTGAGGCTATAATTTCTTTTTTCTTTTTAATAGATTATGAAGGCACAGGCTAAAGCTAAAGCAAATGGTTTCTCTGATGTTCTGTATCTCGACTCCATTCATAATCGATATCTCGAAGAGTTCTCAACCGCTAATGTTTTTGTCGTAAAGGTATGACGGAGTTTTGACTTAACGGTTGCTTGATGATTGATTTCATAGGCATATCATACATTTAGACCATGAATTTTGCAGTTTTATGAATTATGCTATAGTATCAAGCCATTAAATAATACCCTGTAATACATACATACATATATATTGCAGGATAATACCATCTCCACACCTGTTCTAGGAGGAACAATTCTTCCTGGAATTACAAGAAAAAGTATTATAGAAATTGCTCACCGCCAAGGTTTCAAGGTAAGACCAATTTGCTCTTTCTTTCGTATTCTAAAAGCTTCAGTCTCTCTCTCTCTCTCTCTCTCTCTCTCTATATATATATATATATATATATATATTGATTGATTGATAGCTTGAAAAATCTTCTTCTTTATATGCATAGGGTATATCAGTTGTATAAATCTGATCTAGGCCCTTTGCATTTATAATCACTTAAAAACAGGTTGAGGAACGACTCGTGCCGGTTGAGGAATTGTTTGATGCGGACGAAGTCTTTTGTTGTGGGAATGCTGTATGCGTATTGCCTGTTGGCAGCATTACTCTCAATGGGAAAAGGTGCATCTTCTTTTCTTACTTGATTCCCTTGAATTACTTAGTTATCTAGTTAAATATTGGTGTCCTCTAAAAAAAAATTGAAGTAATTTAATATTTGTCAATTTTAAAAATGAGCTACTAAGGATAATTAATCACGGCGCTAATGTTTTACATCAATTATGTATAATTTTAATTGGTATAACAATAAATTTAGCCATCAATATTTACATTTTTTGTCAATTTGATCTTAAATTTAAAAAATCAATAAATTGAGCCTCAATTTTTATACATTTACATAATGTTGCAAGCTAATTTAACAATTAAAATCAAATTAATAGAATGTGTAAGCTTTGAGAGATAAATTTGTTTTTATAATAACTAAAATTATGTACAATTAACGAAAAATATTAGTACCGTGATAAATTGTCTTTAGTTGCTCATTTTCAAAATTGATACGGATTAAATTGCTCTGATTTTTTTATGGACCAATTTACTCAATATCAAAATTGAGAGGGATTGGAGAGGTTTTTTTACGAAAAATAAAATATCCAAACAGCTACATAACTATCTACGTTAAATGGTGCGCAACTGAATTACCAGAACGACTATAGAAGAAAAATCTGTGCCTCTCATACGACACCATTGAAAAGGCTCTTCCTTGAACTTCCACATCATGTTGAAAGTTCAAATTTTTTTAGAGAAGCTCAAAGTTGAAAGGGCTTCATTAAACATTGTTGATGACAGAGTCGTATTTTTGCATCATTTGTTGCTTGCTTGACTAGAATTATTGCAGGGTGGATTATGGAGAGAGTGAATTTGTAGTATCTCAACAACTATACTCAGCACTTGCAAATATACAGATGGGTCTTATAGAAGATAAAATGGGTTGGACTACATTGTTAAACTAGTTAAACAAACAAAGGTATTTCTTTATTTTCTAGAATATTTAACATCGTTGAATTACCAAGGTGTAGTAGGGTACCAATTCAAAGGTTGGAAAGGTTGTAAGACATTAAAGAGATGGTTAAATCCAGACCTATTAATTTCATCTTTGTTCATCTAAACATTTAGGAATTTTAAATCTAACTTTTCCTGTCAATATACATGTTGGAACTAAACCAATCGATCAGACAAGTTGACTTGAAAATTTGTTAGTATATTGTATTGAACAAAGGGGCGAATTAATTTTGAATCAAATTTTTAACGGATTATTTTGAACCGGTTAAATCAGGTTAAATACTAGTTGAATGAATTTTTAATAATTAAATTTAATTAAGGTTAAATTGATCAATTAAATTAGTTGAATCGAGAACCGGTGATCTAATTAATTCAACTAATTGTCCGATTTTAAAAGCTTTATTCTTCACTTACTTGCAAGGTTTTCTGAACCAGTGGCCGAATTGGCTGACCATGGGTTCGTTGGTTCAATCATTTCGTCCAGTTCAATTAAAAATTTATAAATAATAAAAAAATATTATCATTCGGTACAATTATTCGATTTAACTGGTTTTTTAGTTGATTCTATTAGTTTGTATTAGTTTTCAAGTTAGCCGGTTCAATGTTCTTCTTTGAATTGGTACCCCAATCCGATTGGTTGATCTAGTCTAGTCTAAACAACTTTGCGTACTTGGTAATTTCTTATTTGTTTCTTTAAATTGATTTTAAATCGAGGTTTAGCGAATCGCCCAGAACTCGATTAAAAATCAGTTGAATCGATTTTTTTATAAATTTAATAATAATTTAATTAATTAAAAAACCGATGTTCTTATTTACTTGCTCAGCAATTGCATGGTAATTTTTCTTCTTCTTTTTGGGGGGAGGGCTAGAGGAAACTTTTTGTGTGTGTTGCTACTTTCTAACATATGATTTTCTTTGGAGGGCAATTAATGTATCTAGCATTTCTTGTCTTTTCCTTAATAATTCAACATATAATCTAATCCCATTATTTCACTCAATTATAAGATAAAAAATAATAATTCTTTTTACTCAATTAAAGTATATTTTCATTAGACTTTTGCTCACTCAAAGGAGCATGCATGTACAAGCATTAAGCACTAGTGATCATGTTTCTCTTTATTATTAAGTATCATTTCATGCTTTTAAGGGATTGGGGTCACATCCATCCTTTACATAAAGCTTATCCATTTGTAATGGAAAAGAAAATAGAAGGTAGTGAAGAGTATAAACAATTAAATAATGATTCTTTTTTAAAATTTTATGTTAGTAATATGTGGGATTGTTGAAGTATATACTCTAAAATTCTTGTCAACACAAGCTTTATTTATAAATACAGGAGAAGGTTATCACAGAATTTCGATTTAATAGTACTAGGTGTTTGTCTAAAATTTTACGCCGTGAGTTCAAATCACAAGAGTAGCTTTATTTGTGATGTGTAAGTTGACAATAATTTACTTTGATCATGGGTGCTCTTTCAAAGTTGACAATATTTTTATTTTCAACCCCACTTTTACAAAAAAACTTTCATTCTTTTTTTTGAAGACTTTCAGAGTCCGGCAAGAGCTCTAGCGGGCCACTGCGGTCGACCACCGCACGACGATCGGAAATCGAAAAATCGCCCTTTTTTGCGATTAAAAGGTAAGCTTTTCTTTCTTTTTCTTTTTAACTTCTTTTTAATATGTATAAATATATAGCTTTAAAAACAAGAAAAAATAAAGAAAAATATATATATATATATATATATATATATATATATATATGTATATAATCAATTTTGAAAGAAATAAAGAAAAAAAAATATATATATATATAAAAGACCTTAGCCTGCTCTTGAACTTCCTTTCTTCTTTGATTGCTTTATTGGTTTTAGTATTCAAATGATGCTCGAATATTACAAAAAAAAAAAAAGAAAGAAAAATCACCCTTTTACATTGACTTTGCTTGGCTTATAAAGCCATTTAGAATATATTTCTTTATTATTGTTGTCACTTCTGTCTTTATTTCTTGCAGGTGGCGGTGCAAGTGGCGAGGTGGAGCAATTGGTGGAGGAGGGCCGACGTCGTGACAAGATAATGAGGCTAGGGACTAGGGGTGGCATTAGGTTTAGGGGCTTAGGGTTTTTTCTAAAAATTTTGAATTTTTGGGCCTCTTATGTTTGGGCTAAGGTTTTCTAATTTTGGGTTTGGGTGTATGGTTTAGTTTTGGGTTTGTTTTGGGTCTGATAGTTTAGGTGTTTAAAGTCTTTTTGGGCTGTTTAATTATTTTGGGGTCTTATTGGGCCCTGGGCTAAATTGGGCTTGTACAGCTGCCTCTCTTTGCTCGTTGTCGTGTAACAAGAACAAAGCAAAGACTTTCGAGAAAGACCAATGTTGCTCGGCCTCACGGAGTCTTAACTTATTTTTTGGTGTTTCTCTTCTTTAGGTAGCCTCATTCCAGTCCACTGCGTCTTGTTTTTTGATCCATTCCACCGCAACTTTAAAGAGATAAGACTTGTAGTTTTGATCTACTCTACTGCAAATTTAGGGATGTGAGATTTGTGGTTTTAGGTTTATCCGACCTACTACAACTTCAGAGGTATAGGACTTGTCGCCTTAATCCGCTCCACTGCAACTTCAGGGAGATAGAATTAGCTGTCTTCAGTTTACTCTACTGCAACTTCAGGGAGATAAAACTTGTGGCTTCAATCTGCTCCACTGCAACTTTAGAGAGATAAGATTTGCCATGGTAGATTTAACCTAACCTACTGCAACTTCAGAGGTATAGGACTCGTCGTTTTAATCTGCTCTACTGCGGCTTCAGGAAGATAGGATTAGCTGTCTTCAGTCTGCTCCGTTGCAACTTCAGGGAGATAAGACATGTGATTTCAACCTGCTCCACTGCAACTTCAGGGAGATAAGGTTTGTTTTGATCTGCTCTACTGCAACTTTAGAGAGATAAGATCTGTAATTTATAGCGTCAATTTGTTTCACTACAACTTCAGGGAAATAATATTCGCTATCTTCAATCTGCTCCACTACTGTTTAGGGAAATAAGATCTACAATCTTTGATCTGCTCCACTACTGCTTAGGGAGACAAGATCTACAATCTTCAGCCTACTCCACTACTGCTTAGGGAGATAGGATGGTGGCTTAAATCTGCTCCATTACTACTTAAGGAGACAAGATTCGCCATTTTCGATCTGCTCCACTACTGTTTAGGGAGATAAGATCTACAATCTTCAGCCTACTCCACTACTGCTTAGAAAGATAGGAAGGTCGCTTAAATCTGCTCCACTACTGCTTAGGGAGACAAGATCCATAATCTTCAGCCTATTCCACTACTTTTTAAGGAGATAGGATGGTGGCTTAAATCTGTTTTACTACTGCTTAGGAAGATAAGATTCGCCATCTTTGATCTGCTCCATTGCTATCTCATAGAGACAAGATCTGTGAAATCACCGAT
Source organism: Gossypium arboreum (assembly GCF_025698485.1). Taxonomy (NCBI): domain Eukaryota; kingdom Viridiplantae; phylum Streptophyta; class Magnoliopsida; order Malvales; family Malvaceae; genus Gossypium; species Gossypium arboreum. The sequence goes on from NC_069075.1 coordinate 140,475,812, forward strand.
GTTGTTACATCATCTTCTAGGGACATGATCTATAGAATGGGTTTCATGTACCTATGCTTATGCCAAATGATTAGGATGCTATGATCGAAATGAATCAAATGCTCCTAACTAGATGTTTTATAAATGAAATATGAATGCAGAAAGGAGAATGAACCTTTTTTTTTTTAAATGCTTAAGGTATCATCGCTCGTTGTTCATCAGGGCATTATCACTGACGTATTATGCTGCCATCTTGTTCGGCTGATATTCTTGATAGAAAACCTAAAGAAACAATCATATTCTGCTCAGCAAGCTTGCTCAGTTGTAATTTCAGAGTCTCTTCCACTGTACCTTCTGGGATATAAAGTTTGTACCTAACACTGCAACTTCAGGGGAATAACATTTGGTTTCTTCCATCCATCCTGCTGTAACTCAGAGGTATAGGATTTGTATCATCTTCAATTAATTTGATCTGTTACACCATTTTCTGGGTGTAATGACCGAATGTATATGCCTGATAATTGCATGAATGCAGAGTATCATTTTTCTTTTCCCGAGAATGATCCCCTTTTACACTTGGGTTGACATTGCTCGTTATTTATCGAGGTTGTATCACCGACGAAATGTCTTGTCTTTTTGTTCAACCAATAAAAAGTCCAAAGAGATAATCATCTTTCTCCAATATTTCCAACCCTTAGGCTTGGTGAGTTCTAAACAATAGTCCTGTTTCAGATTTTTGTATTATTTAGAAGCTTCCAAAGTAATATGCGAAACTCTTTTTATGAAAGTATTATTAGTCCACTAATCGTTGTTTCAATGCAAAATGCTTGAAAAAGATCGTAATGATAGACATAATTGAAATTTATCAGAAATAAAATTTGCAAAGAGTAGATTAATCAAAGAAAACAAACATTGCTGGAATACAAAATGAATAAAAGGAAAATAGGTACCCCAGATATCGCAGCATGGGCTTTTCTACACCAACTTTTTGAAGACCATTTTGAGATTAATCTGTGTTTAGAGGATCTGGAGCACTTTGTCGATGCCCCAAGAAGTAGCATACTTCTTTATTGTTAATTCAGGCATAGCAAGACTACTGTATGCCCCACTTTTATTTGAATTGCCGTTTACGGGTTTTCAATTCAAAACCCCTTTGGTCTCAAAGCGCCCTTTGCAGGTTTTCGCCTTGGCCTCTTCTTTTTTAATTTTTTTAAAGTCTTAAAGTGCCCTTTACGGGTTTTTGCATTGGCCTCTCCCTTTTTTAGGTCAAGTACTTTTTGGCTGAATCCAAATTTACAGGATTAGGCAAGTTTTTACCATCCATCTTGGTCAAAATCAACGCTCCTCTAGAAAATGCCTTATTTACCCCATAAGGTCCTTCTCAGTTTGGCATACATTTTCATCTGAAGTTCTTTTGTGTGGGAAGGATCTTTTTCAATGTTAGGTCTCCCTAGTGGAATTTTCTAGGACGAACCTTTCTGTCGTAAGCTCACATAATTCATTTTTGGTACATTTGTCCATGATGGATAACTTTCAATTCAATTTAACTGATCATATCGAGATTGAATCCATTCTATTTCATCCAACTTCAGCACAGCCAAAATTTGGAGAGAAAGAATCTCAACTTCAATGGGCAAAACTGTTTCTATTTCAATGAGAAACGTGTTGCCCTGGTGGAGGTCTTGACCGATGTTCCGTAAGCATAGATGGTAAATTCTCATGTTGATCTTTATGAGTCAATCATTTTCCCCATGATTTTATTTTTATTACTTATTATTTGTACCGTTCATTTTCGGGTGATATGGTGTTTGATCTTGAATAGACCGCAAACTTCTGAAGTCGTGCTGTTGATGCAATCCTTTTTGGCATTCCATATCGACACGAAATGGTTCCTTATTTTTTTTTAGAATCTGCTAATTGTCGACTTTGTGACATTAGCATATGAAGTTGCTTTCACCCATTTAATAGGGTAATTGACGACACGCAAAGATGAATCGATACCCGCTAGAAGCTTTTGGCGAGGTCAGCCCACTGACATCCATGCCCTACTTAGTGAAAGTCCATGTAGAAGTCATGAAGAGATGAAGGAGACACATGAATCTTGTATCCATAAATTTGGCATTCATGGCATTTCTTGGTATAACTGATGTAATCCCCTTCCATTGTGGACCAACAGTACCCAAATCTCATGATTAACGTGGCTATCGTGAAACCATTAACATGTGTCCCTCTGACACCCGTATAAATATTTTTTTAGCATCCACAGGTCTTAGTATCCCAGGTATATCTTGACATGATTATGTGAAAACATCTTTAAATTCTTAGAATAACTCAATGATGATTCGCTTTGTCTTTGTGGTGATGTAGGCTTCAATCTTTGCCTCTTTCTCACAATGTCCACTGACCTTTTGTAAGGTAGGATCTTGTTCTACCATCTTTAATAAATCAGAAGATAGGTTACAATCTCTGTCATCTTCCAAGTCCTGAGATCCCTCAAGACACATATCCCGCTCAAAAGGAGATTCTGGGTCAGTAGCAGCGTCGCTCATGTCGTTGATATCTAGGGACCTGTTGAAGGCAGATTCCAAAGAATAAATGATTCTAAGGATGATTATTTGTATGGTATGATCATGAATGAAGAATAAATGAATAATTGAAAGAAAGTCCAAAGAGCAATAGAATCTAAGAACAATTATTTGTACAATATGAAATGGAAAAAATAAAAGAATATTTGCTCAAAAAGATGCATTATTGAAATAAAGATTTTGGACACAAGCCTATTTCACAAAAGGATTCTTATTGCTTCTACACTTAAAGCAACAAGCGTGTTTTGAATATTACTTTAAATTAGCTCTAAAAATACAGGGATCTCTTCCACAGTCCCATTGTTCAAAACACTCACAAGTATGCATAGGTTTAGAAACTTTTATTCCCTGGTTCCCTCTTCAGATATATCATTCAGATTTTTCGATATTCCTTCTATGCTTTTGACTTGTTCAAGGCATCGTAATTCTTTTGCCCCCACTTTTAAATATAGCATTTACTGCATTGTCAGAGCGATTAAGTTCTAAGGAATCGTCGAACTTTACAATTTTCATTTCAATAAACCTTTCGACTAACTTTTTAAATGTAAGGCTATTTTCGATTGAGTGTTCCATTATTCTCATGTGGTACTCGCATTGAGCATTCTTATTGTACCATTTTGGGAACGGAGGTTGTACGGGTTCTGAGTATAATGGAGACACCACATGCACATCAAAAAGATTTTGATACAACTCCTTATATGACATCGGGATGGGTATAAACAAGAGCCTTTCTGTATTTGACCTCAAGTTGGATTCCTGCCTTGAAGAGTCTTGATAGCTAGTGGTTACAGCCTTCGGCTAGTCTACGTTGACCAATTTGGAAAGCGTGCTCACGATGTTCACTTCATTTTCCTTGTTTCTCAAGGTTGACCTTTTAGCACTTTCTCCCGCATCTATCTTCCCACTTCTTACCGCATTTTCAATCATCTCACTGGATTTTACTATATCTGAAAAGCTCAGAGTAGTGCTTCCCAACATATGGTTAATGAACAGGGCTTTCAGAGTATTGATGAAAAGCATCGTGGTTTCTTTTTCCAGAAGAGGCGGCTGGACTTGTGTTGCCATCTCTCTCTATCTTTGTGCATATTGCTTGAAACTCTCATTTTGCTTCTTTTCCATATTCTACAAGGTAATTCTGTCGGGTGCCATGTCTGTTAAATGGCTATACTGCTTCATAAAAGCTTGTGCTAATTCCTTCCATGAATTGATTTTAGCACGACTCAATTGATTGTAGCATTTAGTCGCTGACCCGATCAGACTGTCTTGGAAGCAGTGGATTACCAATTGGTCGTTATTAACATATCCTGAAATCCTTTGACAGAACATTGTAATGTGAGCTTCAAGACAACTAGTCCTATTGTACTTTTTAAACTCTGGAGTCTTAAATTTTGGCGGGAGTTCTAGATCAAGGACCAAACTCAGATCTTTGGCGTCAATCCCACAATAGTAGTCAACATTCTCCATTGCCTTACATTTTTCCTCCAACCACCTATACCGATCCTCAAGTTGTTTTGGCAGTTCCATCTTCGTTTTTTCTATTTTGTCCAGATCAGGAACTACATGAGTGGTTGGATTGCCCCCCGGATTGGAGCCTGAGCCTATCGGGTAATCTACTAGTGCTGAGGTACCAGCTTGATATTGTTAGGATCTGATAGCAATAGGTATACCTCGTGGACATGTCTGAGCATTTTTTGGGGTGAAACCCAGAGGGTAGAAAGGCTTCTCATTGTCCTTCCCAGTATTGATCATGGAGCTTTTTCCTTTTTCTAGCCCCTTAGTCAGCAATTGAGACAGCTGATTCATCATATTATTTTGAGACTCTAGCATTTGGCCTCTCACATCTTGCTAGATCTTTGCCAGTTATTCTTGCATTTGCATTTGTAACTGGTCTTGCATCTCTCTTTGGAGTTGTTCAAGTCTTTCCAATCTTTGGTTCATATCTTTTGTCTTAGCACGAGTATCGTAACGATACTTAGTTCAGTAGACTTTTTTCGGTTCCCAAGTTAGCTGAAATAATTTTACCTAATTAGGGTCCTTTTGTGAAAATCTAATACATATGATGAAATGCAATACAAATGCATAGGATGAATGCAAAAAGAAAGAGAGACGTTGATTCTGGATTCAGTTCCATTAGAACAAATTTTTTAAAAAACAAATTTCTTTACATAAAATGGATTACATATGCGGCTCTTTTTCTTCATATCCGGATATTATGGTCAAATCTTGCGAATTTTCCAAAAAATGTCTCTATTATCTTCTTTCTACTCGATCTGGACCGCGGCCCATTGCTCACTTATCCCCGCGATACTCGTCAGCTTCTTTAAGACATGATGGCTCTCGAATAATCTTCGTTGGCTTGAATCCCCAGACAACGAAGCAAAGTCGTGTATTCCTTCATGGACTATCAGCCTTCTCTTGTTGTTAACTCGGACCATATTCAGACAGCCGTATTATATTCCACTTTATCAAGAAATCTATTCTCCATGACAAACTTTTCTATTTAGCAATAGAATATGATTCAACACCTCCTTTCTATGATGAAAATGCAATGCAATCAAAACATGTTAGCACAGGAGAAATAAACAAAATAGAGTACTTATCTGGGTGACCACTAGGGGTTCGGAATGACTCTACCTAGGGTAGGCTCTTAAGGCTTGCTATATGGGGTTTGGTTCTAAAGAAAATGTACCTCAACAGCAGATTCCTCAATCTTTACCCATTATAAGCTCATATGGATTGAGTTCAGTTCAGGGGAATACATTTCCCTATGGTCATGCGGAGACGAAAATCTCACGAAGACATAGGTACGAATGTATCCTGGAAGTAGTCTATTAGTCCATGCTGAAGTGAAAACCTCACAAAGGCATAGCTTCCACACTCACTTAAAAGGGTAAGATCGACAGATCATGCAATGTAATATGCAAAAAGATGCCTAAACTCAAACCAACACAACAATTACAAACCGCAATTATAAGGATCGTAACAAAGACAAATAAAATGCAACGAAAGGATTTCTTACGATGAAAATGCAATGTGATCGAAGCAAAATCAAATGCGTCAGCACAAAAGAAATAAAAACAAAATAGAGCACCTATCCGGGTGACCACTGGGATTTGGCGTGCCTCTACTTAGGGTAAGCTCCTAGGAGCTCTCTATATGCGGTTCGGTTCTAAAGTAAAAGGTACCCGAACCTGCAGATTCCTCGATCTTCACCCATTATAGGCTCATACAAACCGAGTTCAGTTCAGGGGAATACATTCCCTATGGCTGCACGGAGATGAAAATCTCACGAAGACATAGGTACAGATGTATCCCTAAAGCGATCCACTATCCTACACGGAGGTGAAGACCTGACGAAGGAATAGTTTCTCACTCCCACTTAAAAGGGTGTAACCGTGCAGTCATGCAATGCAATGTGCAGGGATATACAAAAAAGCTCGAAGCAAATAAAGAAAATATGAATAAAATGATGAAGATCGTAACACAAAACGGATGAAATTCAATGAAAGGATCGTATATCAAAACCAAATTTTTAATTTTTAACAAAAATACAAAAGTTAATCAACTTGTGGCTTGACTCTCTTATTTGGTTCCCCAGTGGAGTCGCCAAGTTGTCGAAATCATTTTATTTTTTTTGTAAAAGGGGATCGACTTGGTTTTAAAAATGAAAACAAACGTGGGAGTCGCCACCAATCCTTTTTGATGATGTGTGATCAGGTCATCTGGTAATTTAGTCGTTTTAACAAAAATTTAAATTTATTGAAACGATGATTTTTGGTCTACAAAATCCAGAAAAACGGGTTCTAGAGTCGGTTACGCACGAGGAAGGGTTAGCACCCTCGATACGCTCAAAATTGATACCTAGTTGATTAATTAATGTCTTAGTGTCAAAATTTGAGAACTTTGAAGATTTTAAAAGTACGATCCTTTGTTAAAATATTATTTAATTAATTTTTTTGAGAAAATAGCGTATTTTACGTTAATCGAGGAAAAGAATTATGTCCCGTAAGTTAGGACACAATATTTTAAATCCCTGAAACGAGAATAAACTCTGAAAATTATTTATTTTTGAAAGATATTTGGTTATCTCAGTTTTAAGAAGAAATCATATTTCGCAAGTTAGAACACGATTTTTCTTAATTCCAGAGAATATTTAAAAATTAATGCTATGAAAATATTCAAGTATTTGGATTTATCGAGAAATTTGAAACCCCGTAAGTTAGGGAATAACCTTTCGAATTTTAAAACATGGAGTATTTCTTATTGAAAACAACATTTTAATGTATCGGGTAAAATGTAACATGATTTTTAGTAAAATGTGAGATGAATTATGGTGTTAATTTACATAACCGAATGATGCAATGTTGTAAATGAAAATAATAAGAGCGGAATTAGACAACAAGAAGATAAATAAACAAGTAATAAATAGGATTATTATAAAAGAGGTAAATAAACAAAGGAACTAATAAAATATAATAATAATAATAATAATAATAATAATAATAATAAAATACGATAAAATAAAAATAATAAAAATGAGCAAATAGATAAAAAGATAAAACGAATAAAAACAAATGATGATAATGATAATAATAATAATAATAATACTAAATAATAATAATAATAATAATAGCATAATGAAAACTGTTAAATAAAAGGAGAATAAATATATCAATGAATAAATAGTAACAAATAGTAACAAATAAAGAAACAAACAAAATATAAAAAGGAACGAGAATATAAAATGTAAAAGAGTAAAGACCATAAAAGAAAAATGGAGATAATTTTATATCAAAGGATTAAAAAGCAATACTAGCCAAATACCTAAATAGATAAATATAAACAGGAACATAAAATAATGATAATAATCGTAATAATAACAACAATGGACTAAATTACGATAAAAAAAGGCCTAGGTATAGATTTTAAAATAAAAATAAAGAAACGTGGTCTAAAGGGCTAGAATGAATCACGCGCAAAGATGCAGGGACCAAATAGGAAATTAGTCCCTGCCCCATAAACGGCACCGTTCAGGTGTTTAGCCATTCGAATGGTCTGGGGACCAAATTGCGACAAAACAAAAGGAGTGGCCAAATTTAAAAACAATAAAGAAGCGAAATAGGACCATATTGAAACCAGCCTCGAAAGCAGAAGGACCAAGGGTGCAAATAGACCCTTTATTGAAAACACGCGAATCCCTTGAAACAGGTCGGGTCGGCGTGCAAGTCGTATCAAAACGACACCGTTTTGGCACTTAAATAGCCAAAGTGAAACCGCGTCGTTTCACGCTATTATAAAAGGCCAAAATTTTCTAAAATTTTTATTTTCAACCCCACTTTTACAAAAAAAACTTTCATTCTTTTCTCTGAAGGCCTTGAGTCCGTGAAAGCTCCGGTGGGCCCTGCGAGTCTACCACCATGACGGTAGCCGAAATCAAAAATCGTCCTTTTTTTTGCGATTAAAAGATAAGCTTTTCTTTCCTTTTTTTTAACCTCTTTTTAATATGTATAAATATATAGCTTTAAAAACAAGAAATAAAATAAATAAATATATATATGTATATAAGCGATTTTGAAAGAAAGAAAAATAAATAAAATATATATATATATATATATATATATATATATATATATATATATAAGACCTTAGCCTGCTCTTGAACTTCCTTTCTTCTTTGATTGCTTTATTAGTTTTAGTATTCAAATGATGCTCAAATATTACAAAAAAAAAGAAAAACCCCTCTTTTACATTGATTTTGCTTGGCTTATAAAGCCATTTACAATATATTTCTTTATTATTGTTGTCACTTTTGTCTTTATTTCCTGCAGGTGGCGGTGCAAGTGGCGAGGATGGAGCAAGTGGTGGCAGAGGCGCTAACGTCGGCAGCGTGGAAGAGGCCAGGGACTAGGGGCGGCATTAAGTTTAGGGGACTAGGATTTTTTTCTGAAAATTTTGAAGTTTTGGGCCTCTTAGGTTTGGGTTAGGGTTTTCTAATTTTGGGTTTGGGTGTATGGTTTAGTTTTGGGTTTGTTGGATTGGGTTTGTTTTGGGTCTGATAGTTTAGGTGTTTAAAGTCTTTTTAGGTTGTTTAATTGTTTTGAGGTCTTATTGGGCCTCGGACTAAATTGGGCTTGTACACCAACATCTATAGTGACTGGAAAAAATAGATTTAAAATCCCTAAATGTGTAGATGAACAAAGATGAAATTATTAGGCCTGGATTTAACCATCTCTTTAATGTCTTACAACTTTTCCAACCTTTGAATTGGTACCCTACTACACCTTGGTAATTCAACGATGTTAAATATTCTAGAAAATAAGGAAATACCTTTGTTTGTTTAACTAGTTTAACAATGTAGTCCAACCCATTTTATCTTCTATAAGACCCATCTGTATATTTGCAAGTGCTGAGTAGAGCTGTTGAGATACCACAAATCCACTCTCTCCATAATCCACCCTGCAATAATCCCAATCAAGCAAGCAACAAATGATGCAAAAATACGACTCTGTCATCAACAATGTTTAATGAAGCCCTTTCAACTTTGAACTTTTCTCTAAAAAAATTTCAACTTTCAACATGATGTGGAAGTTTAAGGAAGAGCCTTTTCATTGGTGTCGTATGAGAGGCATAGATTTTTCTTCTGTAGCAGCCCTGGTAATTCAGTTGCGCACCATTTAATGTAGATAGTTAACGTAAAAAAATCTCTCCAATCCCTCTCAAATTTGATATTGAGCAAATTGGTCCATAAAAAAATCAGAGTAATTTAATCCGTGTCAATTTCGAAAATGAGCAACTAAAGATAATTCATCACGGTACTAATATTTTTCGTTAATTGTACATGATTTTAGTTATTATAAAAATAAATTTATCTCTCAAAGCTTACACATTCTATTAATTTGATCTTAATTGTTAAATTAACTTGCAACATTATCTAAATGTATAAAAATTGAGGCTAAATTTATTAATTTTATTAAAATTAAGGTCAAATTAACAAAAAAATATAAACATCGATAATTAAATTTATTATTATACTAATATCCAAGATCGGATTGCAAGAAACGCATGAAAACCGTAAAACTAATTCACCCAACCAACAAGACTCCTATCTATACGGAAAGGCCATGCCTGTAATCGCATAATCTTGATTTCTTGATTCAACAGGGTTCTCATCAGTCTCACATTACCTATAAACTAAACCTAAAATTGAAAAGAAAGTGTTATGGCTATTAATTAGAGGGGTTAAAACAGTAGTTAATTTCTATTAATTTGTTGAGTTTATTATGTAGTCAGGAAACAGCACGTTTTGGGGAAGGGAGTCCTTTTAATGAAAACGCTGTGTTTTAGGGGGAAGGCTTAGTTTCAAAACGAGGCGTTTTGACAGCTAGCTGTAACCGAATGACAGCTGTAATTTCCTTTTAAGCATGCTCTACATGCTGGGTTGTTATGAAATTGAGTACTGAATTCTCATCTCTCATTTTCTCTTTCTCTTCTAACTCTCTCTTTCTTCTTCCTCCTATTCTGTTATTCTTCTTCCTCTTTTCTTCAGCAACCGCACTAGAAAGCACGATGGTGAACCATGAACTGTAATTCTGCTAATTACTCGAGTTACTTTGATACGCGAGAGGAAGATGGAGAGATTAGGGCCTTGCTTTTCCTCGATAAGTCACAGTGGGATACAGAAGGTAGACGCAGGAGTGATTTGCGCTTTTTGGATCTGGAAAGAAGTGAAATCACTGAAGTTTTGAGTACGATCCCACCTGATGTTCATTTTGGTTTCTCTATGGTTCCCTCTGGCAACCAAGCTTACGCCATTGGGGGAAAAATCTGTCGGGGTCGTAACTATCGTTCAACAAGCCACGTTTTCCGCTTTGATTTTAAGCACGCTGAACGTAGGTGGGAACAAGTTACTTCTATGTGGTACCGTCGGAGTTCGCCCGAGGCACTTGCTGCACAAGGCTCCCCAAACTCTGCGGGATGCAGCAAAGCAAGTTATCCAATAGAATTAACTGTCCAGTAAAGCAAGTTTGGGGAGCTTTGTGTCCCTAACATCTTTGACGATTCGTTGGTGTGACGAGCTCTCATCTTTGCCACAACAGTTGCAGAATCTAACTTGTTTGCAGTCTCTAGAGATCAGTGAATGCCATGGCCTTTCTACTTCACCCCAGCATATCGACGGGTTAATTTCCCTCAAATATTTATCCATCGAGAACTGCAGTAACCTAAGATCATTACCCTAACATATAAGAATTAATTTGCACATTTTTTGAATAGATGAGTGAAAATGCAATCTCACTTTTTAATATAAAGTCCTTCCTAATACTTTTACCCACGAAAAACTCAAATTTTTACACATGATATTAGAAATATCTACGGTATTAATTTGTTTCTAAAGAATATCTACAGTATTAATTTGTTTCTAAAGAAATATCTACAAGAATATCATCCATTGCTGAACTCATTGGTCTTGCATCAGCTACATTAATAAGCAAGCAATTGCAGTTCCCAATCTGCAATATGTTCAAGACATTAAAGAAACTCTTAGTAAGAGTAGATAAAAATAACATACATCCGCGCCTGCATGCACATACATACACACACATGGAACCCAAAATAATTATGATTTGAAGGGGGCTCTAACCTTCATTTAGGGCATCAAAAATGTATGTTCAAAGGATTAAAATGAAGCAGAGGTTCTATATCCACCCTCTCCAGCCGCATAAATGCCTCCATGCCTGTTGCGCCACATTCTCAATATAAGGTACTCAAAACAGTTACGCGTATAACTTGCTTTGCTGCATCCCGCAGAGTTTGGGGAGCCTTGTGCAACAAGGGCCTCGGGCGAACTCCAACGGTACCGCATAGAAGTAACTTGTTCCCACCCACGTTCAGCGTGCTTAAAATCAAAGCGGAAAACATCGCTTGTTGAATGATAGTTACGACCCCGACCGATCTTTCCCCCAATGACGTAAGCATGGTAACCACAGAGAAATCAAAATGAACATCAGGTGGGATCGTACTCAAAACTTCAGTGATTTCACCTCTTTCCAAATCCAAAAAGCGCAAATCACTCCTGCGTCTACCTTCGGTATCCCACTATGACTTATCGAGGAAAAACAAGGCCCTAATCTCTCCATCTTCCTCTCGCGCATCAAAGTAACTCGAGCAATTAGCAGAATTGCGGTTCATGTTTCACCGTCGTGAAAGAGAGAGTTAGTAGAGAAAGAGAAAATGAGATGAGAATTCAGTACTCTATTTCATAACAACCTAGCATGCAGAGTGTCGAAACTATTTTTTTGAAAACGCAGGAATCGACTTTGGTTTGAAAATGATAATTAAAACGGGAGTCGCCACCGATCTTTATTTGGTGTGATCGAATCACCTTTGTTTTAGATAAAAAATTTTATTTCATTAAAACGGCATTTTGGTCTACGAAATTCAAGAGAACAAGTTCGGGAGTCGGTTACGCGCGAGGAAGGGTTAGCACCCTCGACACTCCCAAAAATTGGTACCGGATTGATTAGTTAGTGTCTTAATGTCGAAAATTGAAGATCGAGAACGAATTTAAGATACGATCCTTTTTTATTAGCATTGATTTTTAAGAAAAAAAACACTTGAATTAGCTCAAAACGATCGTTAAAGACTTCATCGTCTCGAGATATTAGAGTATCACATCCCGTAAGTTAGGACACGATATCATGAATTCCCGAGCGCAAGTTTCTCTTTAATTTAAATTGGAATTCCGTGTGTTTTAAAACTTGAAAGGATATTTGGCTATTTAGAATCAACAAGAAAACCGAAACCCCGTAAGTTAAGGCACAATTCTTTGATGTCCAAAGCGCAAAACATTGCCTTATTTAGAAAATTCTCTTTAAATCATAGCAGGTACGATACTTAAACGACGTGTATTATTTGTTTGGATTAAAACGATCCATGTTTGGACAAATACATTTGAGGTCAATACACGATATGATTTAAACGTAATAAAATAAAAGGGAGTATGGAGCATAAAATAATAATACAAGAATAACATCCCAAATGTACGACAAATATAAAGATGCAAGTGAATGAATTAAGGTACACACAATGACAATAATCACTCAACATGCATTATTTAAATGTTAACATTAGTAATCAAGGAGCAAATAAATAAAAATAAATAAATAAATGAATAACATATATGACGATCTAAAAATATAGTATAAAGAAAATTAAAACGAATTAAACATAAAAACTATTTAACATGATGATAACTAAGTTTTAAAAGTAAAACAATGAAAATGAATCTTTAAAATCAATAATATATAAAATAATTTGAGAAAAGGTGATACATTTATTTATGAAAATTTAGATCAAATGATGCGTACATTTATATGTATATATAAGTATAAGATAAATAATAATATGAGGAAATAACTTATAATGAGTAATAAAGAAAATATTTAAAATGAATGAATTGAGTTCTAAAAGGGACATAAAACAATTTAAAGTAATAAAACAGCCTTAAATAAATAATATGTAAAACGATTTTAAAATGAAAGGGCAATTTAAAGTAAAGAATATAAAATGATTTATAATAATTAACATATATAATATTTTTGGCACAAAATAAAGTAACATATATAAAGCAAACTTCAAATAAACAATATGTTAAAAGAATCAAGATAAATAATGTGTATAATATTTTAAAACAAATAATATATATAGTTTAAAATATCAATAGTTTACAATATATAACATGTAAGAACTAATAATAATGATAATAACAACAAAAATGATTTAAAATAAACAATAGAACAGTTTAAAGATATATAAAAGAATATTCAACAAATGAAATATGAAACAAATAATATACACAAAACCTGAATAAATAAATAATATAAAAAATAGATTAAAATCAAATTGATTAGGGGCTAAATTAAAATAAAACGAAACTAGAGATAAAAAACTAAAACAGAATAAAATACGGGGTCGAAAATGAAAATATACACGAGGTTTGAGGACCAATTGGGAAAAAAGGCCAATATTTGGACACGCGTCCGTGTTCCAGTGCACTGGATTGATTTAAAAAGTGCGGAAAATTTTATGGCCAAATCTAAGGAAGTAAAAAAGAAAAGACCAAATTGTAGCGCCCCACAGAATATAGGGACCTCGCACATAAATATCCCAATGATGGGAAACGCGCGTATCCCCCTGGGTATGGGTCGGGTCGCGCAAACAGAGGCCCTATACGGCGCCGTTTTAATCGCTGGTGATGCATCACTTAAACCAATTTCTATTATTTTTTTATTTTCCCAAACAGAATACCCCCCCTTTTCATGTCTCTCATCTGCTAGGGTTAAAGAACCCATCCTTGCGCTGCCGTTATGTCGCCGTAGAGGGCGATCGGAGTCACGAAAAGGGGGTTTTCAACCTCTATTTTTAAAGTGCCCGAAAATCGCGTTTCCTTAACCCCCAAAAGCACGAGAGAACAGACTCCCCATTTTCCTTTTTTGAAGCCGATTCCAACGACGGAGTAGGGCTCCGATGTTGCGGCTCCGAGGTTCGGGTAAGTCCTCTTTTCTCTTCTTTTTTATTTTTGTTTCAAAACTGATTTTAGAACACCAAAAAAATAAAAATAAAATAAAATATAAAGAACCGAAAAAAATGTAACAGAGACTGAAACTCAACCTTTTGTGTTTTTTTTTGATTGCTTGATCGTGTGTGTCACATTTTTTTGTGTTTGTGGCTATATAGCCGAATACAAATATGCTTTTCTGTTCCTTGCTACTGTTTTGCTTCGTTTCTGCCTCTTGCTTTCTTTTTGTCTCTATTTTTGCAGGTTCTGAGGGTCAACGAGGCAAAAGCTTGCCATTTTGGTGTAACCGGTGTCAGGGGGGCCGTCCCTTGAGCGGAGCGCGCGCAAAGGACGCACATGGAGGCTGCAGCGCCTAGGGCTTCCTTGGCTGAAGGTGCTCAAGCTGCGGGCCATTCTTTGGGCTAGGGTTTTTTATTTTTGGGCCTCTTTTAATGTAAATGGACTATTAATATATTATTTTTTATTTTGATTTTAGTTTCTAATGGGCCCGGGCAGTTTTGGCCCATTACACAGAGCATGCTTAAAAGGAAAGTACAACCGTCATTCGGTTACAGCTACGTGTCAAAACACCTCGTTTTGAAACTAAGCCTTCCACCTAAAACACAGCGTTTTCATTAAAAGGACTCCCTTCCCCAAAATGTGCTGTTTCCTGACTACATAGTGAACTAAACAAATTAACAGAAATAAACAAAAAATAACTACTGTTTTAACCCCTCTAATTAATAGACTGATGAGAACCCTGTTGAATCAAGATTATGCGATGATAGGCATGGCCTTTCAGTATAAATAGGAGTCTTGTTGGTTGGGTGAATTAGTTTTGCGGTTTTCATGCGTTTCTTGCAATCCGATCTGATGGCCCCGATTTTAGATATTGGTATAATAACAAATTTTACATTTTTTTTTGTCAATTTGACCTTAAATTTAAAAAAATCAATAAATTTAGCCTCAATTTTTAGACATTTAGATAATGTTGCAAGCTAATTTAACAATTAAGATCAAATTAATAGAATGTGTAAGCTTTGAGAGATAAATTTTTTTTTATAATAATTAAAATCATGTACAATTGACGAAAAATATTAGCACCATGATAAATTGTTTTTAGTTGCTCATTTTCAAAATTGACACAGATTAAATTGCTCTGATTTTTTTATGGATCAATTTGCTCAATATCAAATTTGAGAGGAATTGACGAGATTTTTTTACGTTAACTATCTACATTAAATGGTGTGCAACTGAATTATCAGAACGACTACAGAAGAAAAAACTGTGCCTCTCATACGACACCATTGAAAAGACTCTTCCTTAAACTTCCACTTCATGTTGAAAGTTGAAATTTTTTAGAGAAAAGTTCAAAGTTGAAAGGGCTTCATTAAACATTGTTGATGACAGAGTCGTATTTTTGCATCATTTGTTGCTTGCTTGATTGGGATTATTACAGGGTGGATTATGGAGAGAGTGGATTTGTGGTATCTCAATAGCTCTACTCAGCACTTGCAAATATACAGATGGGTCTTATAGAAGATAAAATGGGTTGGACTACATTGTTAAACTAGTTAAACGAACAAAGGTATTTACTTATTTTCTAGAATATTTAACATCGTTGAATTACCAAGGTGTAGTAGGGTACCTATTCAAAGGTTGGAAAGGTTGTAAGACATTAAAGAGATGGTTAAATTCAGACCTTACGCATTTAGGAATTTTAAATCTATTTTTTCCTGTCACTATAAATGTTGGAACTAAACCAACTGATCAGACTAGTTCAACTTGAAAATTTGTTAGTATATTGGTCTGAACAAAGAGGTGAATCAATTTTGAATCGAATTTTTAATGGATTATTTTGAACCGGTCAAATTAGGTTAAAACCTAGTTGAATGAATTTTTAACAATTTAATTTAATTAAGGTTAAATTGATCAATTGAATTAGTTGAATCGAGAACTGGTAGTCTAATTAATTCAACCATTGGTCCGATTTTAAAAGCCTTATTCTTCACTTATTTGCAAGGTTTTCTAAACCAGTAGCCGAATCGGCTAACTATGGGTTCGTTGGTCTAATCAGTTCATCCAGTTCGATTAAAAAATTATAAATAATAAAAAATATTAGCATTCAGTCTAATTATTTGGTTTAACTGGTTTTTGATTGATTCTATTAGTTTGTATTAGTTTTCAAGTTAGCCGGTTCAATGTTCTTCTTTGAATTGGTACCTCAATTCGATTGGTTGATCTAGTTTAGTCTAAACAACTTTGGGTACTTGGTAATTTACTATTTGTTTCTTTAAATTGATTTTAAATCGAGGTTTAGCGAATCACTGAGAACTCCATTAAAAATCGGTTGAATCGATTATTTTTATAAATTTAATAATAATTTAATTAATTAAAAAACCAATGTTCTTATTTACTTGCTCAGCAATTGCTTGGTAATTTTTCTTCTTTTTGGGGGGAGGGCTGGAGTAAACTCTTTGTGTGTGTTGCTACTTTCTAACATATGATTTTCTTTGGAGGGCAATTAATATATTTATGCATTTCTTGTCTTTTCCTTAATAATTCAACATATAATTTAATCCCATTATTTCACTCAATTATAAGATAAAAAATAATAATTCTTTTTACTCAATTAAAGTATATTTTCATTAGACTTTTGCTCACTCAAAGAGCATGCATGTACAAGCATTAAGCACTAGTGATCATGTTTCTCTTTATTATTAAGTATCATTTCATGCTTTTAGGAGATTGGGGCCACATCCATTCTCTACATAAAGCTTATCCATTTGTAATGGAAAAGAAAATAGAAGGTAGTGAAGAGTATAAACAATTAAATAATGATTCTTTTTTAAATTTTATGTTATTAATATGCGGGATTGTTGACACAAGGTTTTATTTATAAATACCGGAGAAGGTTATCACTGAATTTTGATTTAACGATATTAGGTGTTTGTCTAAAAATTGTACATCGTGAGTTCAAATCACAAGGGTAGTTTTATTTGGCGTGTGTAAGTTGACAATAATTTACTTTGATTGCGGATGCTGCTTTCAAAGATGATTGTATATATATACA
Source organism: Gossypium arboreum (assembly GCF_025698485.1). Taxonomy (NCBI): domain Eukaryota; kingdom Viridiplantae; phylum Streptophyta; class Magnoliopsida; order Malvales; family Malvaceae; genus Gossypium; species Gossypium arboreum. Next base: position 140,493,003 of record NC_069075.1, read on the forward strand.
CTCTACAGGAGAAAATATTGTATGAAACAGTGACGCCACATCATCTGTATCTCTTTCCAATAATTTCATGCCACATCAGTACTTTTATCCTGAATTTCAAGATTTTATCCTGAAAAAAATCAAATCAAAATTAAAATACTGAAATTTAGGATAAGAATACTGATGTGGCATAAAACTATTTGAAAGGGATACAGATGACGTGGCGTCACTGTTTCATACAATCCTTTCTCATATATACAGTTTGATTTTACTCCTATCTCTTCCACTCTTTAAGATTTTTGAAATTTAGGTTTTTTTTTTGTTTTATTTAAGGAATTTAATTTTCTACTTGTTTAATTTAAAATTAAATTTCTAATTCAATATTTGACTTTTAATATTCAAATGTTTGATTTAAAATTTAAATCCATAATAAATATTATTTAATTTTAACAAAAATCAATTAACAATGTTATCAATTTTGATTTTTACAGCAAACAAGTTTAATTGTAGCGACGTAAAAAATTTCACTTTGGTCGCTAATTGAGGCGATTTTTTGAAAATTTGAAAACCGACTTTCGATTTTATTAAAAAAAGGAGTCGCCACCGATCTTTTTCTAGGTGTGATCGGATACCTAATAAATCATCTTTTTAGAAAAGAAAAATTATTCTTGAACAAAAATGAACGCCGAATTTAGGTCTACGTCAAAAGCCAGAGAAAAAATAGGGTTCGGGAGTCGGTTACGCACGAGAAAGTTATTAGCACCCTCGCGATGCCCAAAATTGGTATCTCGTTAAACATGTGTTGTCTTAATTTTCGAAAATGCGAGTTCAATGTAACATTTAATCATGATTCGATCGAAACATGAAAATTTTTATAATTTTGATTTCTTTTGAGAAGGACGTTCCGTTTTTAACACGAGCCGACGATATTCACCCATCATAGCGATGAAATCAACGACTTAATGTTAAATCGGCACGTTGCCTTATTTATTTAAATTAAAAAAATAAATAAAATATTTTTAAATAAAAAGAAAACTAATATCGATGTTGAAATAAGATGTGATCTAATAGGCTAAATTTGGAACAGACAAATAATAATAATAAGTTAAGGATATCTGAAGCAAATATGTAAAACATTAACAAGGTATATGTGATAATAATAAAACAATAGTAGTGTATATGGTATTAAACATGATAATAATAGTAATAATGTAAACATGAAATAGTAGTGAACATATATATATAAAACATATAATACTAGATTAAAAATATATACAATATATATTGAAAACAATAATAATATAATAACTAATAATAACGATATATAAATATACATATATGTATTAAAATATATACGTAATAATATAAAATAAAAAGTGTATACATAGTATTGAAAATATATACGTAAAAATAATATAATATAAAGAGGAAAAATAATGATAATAATATAATAAAAGAAAAATATATATATATACATACATATACCAAAAATATATTCATAATAATAGTATTGAGTATTAAAAGCATATATATATAGACAAAAATATATGCAAAATATAGTATTGAAAGTATCTACATGGGATAATATAAATAATATATGAATAATGTGATATTAAAAATATATACATAATATATATAAAAATATAATATTAAAAAATAAATACATAATATATATATAAAATATATACACAATATAGTATTAAAATATATACATAATATAGTTATTAAAAAAATATACATAAGATGATATGTAGAAAATGTAATATAATATTAGAAATATATACATGACATATAAAAATACAATATTAAAAGATATATATATATATACGTAATATATATAAAAAATGTATACATAATATAATATTAAAATATTTACATAGTATATACATATTAGAAATAATAATAATGTTAAAAAACAACTATTAATAATATTAAGATGTACATATATATTAAAGATATATACATATAATAAAACATATACTAATATTAATAATAATAATAAGGATAATATAAAAATATATACGAAATAGTATATATATAAAAATATAACTAATAATATTAAAATATATACATAATATATATAAAAACATATACGATATATATATATATATTAGAAATGATAATAATATAAAAAACTATTAACACACTACATAAATATGTACATGTATATGCATATATAAATATTAAGTGAATATCAATACTAGTACTAATAATATTGATAATGAATATAATAATAATAATAATAATAATAATAATAATAATAATAATAATAATAATAATAATAATATTAAAAGTATATACGTAATATAGTGTTAAAATACATACATAATATAGTTATTAAAATATATACATAATATAATAAAATATATGAATAATATGATATTTTAAAAATATACATAATATATAAAAATATAATAAAAAATAATATACATATATAATATTAATATATATATGCGTAATATAGAGTATAATATATATTAAAAGAATATATATGACATACGAATATATTAACAAAAACAATAATATTAAAACTATTAATAATACTATATATATATATATATAAGTATTTAGGTAAAAATAATAGTAATGAAATGCTAATAAATAAAAATATAATAATAATAAAATATAATAGTATAAATAATATTAAAATTAGAATAAAATAATGAGAAAAAGTGAAAAAAGGATGAAATTGAATTAAAAATGAAAATTTTGAGGCAAATTCGAAATAAAAACAAGAAGAAAGTGTAATGACCCAAAATTCACGGGCATCAGAAAAGTACATTAACGGGCCTCCGTCTTAGTAAATTGAGTTCGAAATAATTACTAGAAATATTTATGAGTTTAGCGATATGTTTAATTAGGTTTAAATTAAGTGAATTTAGCTTAATTTAGAGTAATTAGTAAAAATGACTAAATTGAATAAGGAGTAAAAGTTTAATTATAAATTAGTAGAAAATAATAAGGACCAAATAGGGAATTAAGCCTATTTGGGAAGATGAGGCGGCAAAAGGAGTAAAAATCTAAGATTTTTACTTGGTTATATAGTATAATTTTGACAAGTGGATGGTAAAAAAAAAATTATTATTATATATTATTAGTAACTAAAGTGAATAAAAGAAACAGAGTAAAGAAAAGAAACAAAAAGAATAGAGAAAAGAGAACAGAAAGCATTCGAGTAGGGGAAGGAAAGAAGAAAATAAAAGAGAGAAAAGGGGAAATAGGGTTTTTGAAGCTTGGAGTTTAATTGGTAAGTTCAATCATGTCCTTTTCTCTTAATTTTGATGTTCTAAAAGTATTAAAACAAAGTTTTGATTGAATTAAGTTAGTAGTTTAGAAGTTTTTAGATTTTTAAACAAAGTTCATGTTGAGCAAAATGATGAAATAGGAGTTTAATTGAATGAAATTAAGTTAGAATAGAGATTGAAATGTAAAGTAAACTATAAGTTATGTGTTTTAGGGACTAAATTGAGAAAAATTTGAAATTAGGAAAATATGTTGAAAATTTAATAGCTAAATTGAGTTTAACTGAAATTTGAATAGAAATAAAGTGTGAATTGGTGTTGTAAATTTGGTTATTAACATTTTTCACAAAACAGTTTTGGGCAGTGGTAGTGTTCTGATTTTGAAAATTCACAAAAAAATTAATAAATTGAACTAGAGAATGAAAAAAATATGGAATTAAAGCTTATTGAGTCTAGTTTCTTATAGAAGAAATGGTGTAAGTAACGAAATTGTAGATCATGAGATATTATAAGTTTTGTGAAACAAGGTCAGAATGAATTCGGGTTTCCCTGTTCTAACTTTGAAAAATCATTAAAAATTGTATAAAAATAATTATGGGTTGAAATTTATATGTTTAAAATCCTTATTGAACCTATTTTCAATATAATTAAACGGGAACATCGTTCGAATCTTGTACAAGGAGATAATCAATTTCTAGTGAAGAATGGTCAAAACTGTTTGACAGCAGAACAAGGGCAAATTTAAAGAATAAACTGTACTTATTGGCTAAACCAAAAATTCTAAAAATTTTATGGTAAGAAGATATGTGAGTCTAGTTTCAGGGAAAATTAGTGTATCTTAATTTGGAGTTTTCTAGCTCAAGATATAAATTATTTAGTAACAATGACTCAAGTATACAGCTTTGAATGAACATATAAGTAAATAGTGGAATTATATGTATAAAAATGGTTAAATTTGCATGTTTAGGCTCATGGATTAAATTGAATTGTGTTGTATTGATGATTATAAATTATTATTATTTTCGTAGTTAACAAATAACCCAAGACATCGGCGCACAAAGGAAAGGAGAAAGCTATCGAGGATTAAAACGAGAAATTCACGGTTTGTATTACTATAATTTAAATTACTTTTTATTAAATGTTTTATATCAATTCTATATTTAATAAGTGAATTATAAGGTAAGTATTGATATTTGAGTTGAATGAGAATTGAATTGAATGGTGAATGTGTATGTATAATTGAATTGTAAATTGATTTGAATGTGAAAATTTTAATTGAAAAGTAATCTTGGAATGGAAATGAAAGTGAATTGAGAATTGAAATACCCTATTAACTAGTCGGGCTAAGTCGGATATAATTGGCATGCCATAGGATCTGAAAGTACGGAATTTGCCGACTTTACTAATCGGGCACTTTATGTGTCGTATTTCAGGCACCTCGTGTGTCGTATCAGGCACCTCGTGTGTCGTTTTAGGCACTTTATGTGTCGTATACTGATCAGGTACTATGTACCGTTTTAGGCACAATGTGCCGTACTGGTGTGTTGGGTTGGAATCCGTGTATCCGTCAAAGTCCGGATTTGTTAATAGGGTGAACATCTAAAATGAGAAATTTAAAATAAATTGATTGATTATATTATTGAAATATTGAAAGAAACGAAAAAGTTGAATAATGGATTGAAAATGAAAGGCATGAACTTAATGTTCATGTAGTGATTGAAATTGTTACATGTAATATGTGATGGAAATTGAAGAATAGTTAAAAATTGTATTGTTATTATTAATTAATAAAAGTTTAAGAATGAATTGATATTTGTGAAATTAGATAGTTACATGTTTGGTAATTAAAATTCTTTATTGCTATTATAATTTGAATTATGGTAATACCACTGAGTATGGAATACTCAGCGTGCGGTTGTTTCCGTGCGCAGGTTAATAGGAGTCTAGTATCCCGGTTAGCATCTGAACGATCCCGACTCCAGCAAATTTTTGGTGATGTTTTCTTTCTTAATTGAAAGTGACATGTACTAGGTGTTGTATAAGTTATGTAGATATACTTGTAATGTTGGTTATAAGAATGGTATACCACATTTTGTTTTTCGTTTGATAAAATGGTAAATATTATATTATATAATTTGGTATTAAGTTGGAATGAAAAATGAATGAAGTTATTAGTTAATTTGGATTAATATTATGAATGTTTAGTTATTAAATAGCTATGTTAATGAATTGGTTATGATTTAGATATATTTAGGTTTAAATTGTTTTTGATTGTGCCATTGGTTTTGGATTAGTTTGGTTTTTGGTTTGAATTTGAAGGGGGTTTTATGTAAAAATTAAGAAGAAATGCTGCCGAAATTTTTATAAAAATAAAAAAAAATAAAAAATCTCTGAATACTCAAACAAGTCCTGTTCCATTCCACTTTAATACTTGTGTTGGGCTTCGAAAGTCCATTATAGGGACATAATTCTTCAATTATACTATGAATGTTATAATAATTGTAAAATATCCATAAGTTGTCTGATATATCCGGTAATGCCTCGTAGCCCTGTTTCGGCGGCGGTTTGGGGTTATGGTGTGTTACAGAAAGGGCTTATTTGAACGCGCGTGGAACAACGGAGGGCCTAAAGTGAAATAACTCCCCTTTCTAAAACGCACAGCATCATCTAGGATTAAATTGAAAGGCGCGATAAATTTTGGGGCCGAGTTAAAAGTGCACAAAAATTTGATTGTAGAAGCATGAAAAAGTGGAGGGGCTAAAAGTGCAATTATCCCCTCTAATGAAAAAACACGCGGATCCTTGGAGCGGGTCGGGTCAACACGCGGGTCGCATCAAAACGACATCGTTTTGATGCCTGGGGACATAAGCCAAAACGACGTCGTTTTGGTACCCCTATATAAGTTATGTTTTTTGCAAAAAAAAATATTTTATCCTTATTCTTTTAAAAAAAAATCTTCAAAATGCTCTCTACTCTCCCCTCCCCTCTCCAAGTCCTGTCACTAGACCGACCATTGGCTACCACAGCTCTGCCGCCGGCCACCGCTGGTAATTTTTTTTTATATTTTTAATATATATGTATTTAGGTAAGAAAATAAAGGATTAAATGGATTCAAAATGAAATAAAATAAAAAATAAAAACACAAAGAACGGAAATAAATAAACCTTTTATCTGAAATCTTTGAACTCTTTTTTTTTTGTGTTGTTTGCTGCGATTGGGTGTTTGTTGTGGTTTTAGTTCTTTTGATTGTATTTCTACTCTGTTTCTCTTTGTTTGGAAGTCTATTTTTTATTTTTCAGGAAAAAGTCCCGTTTACATCGTTTTTGTTCCTTTTATATAGCCTTATACAACTTGTTTTTTCATTGATGTCTTCTTTGTGTTTGCAGGTACAAGTTGGACAGTGACAAGGGCGGTGGCGTGCTACAGGCGTGGCCAGTGGAGTTGGTGGTGGCAGAGGCTAGGAGCGGCGGCTAGGGGGGCTAGGGTTTAGTTGAGAAAAGTTTAGATTGTGGGCTAGAGTTTTTTTATTTATTTTGGGTTTGGGTAGTTGGGTTTAGGTTATTTATTTGGGTTGGGGTCTGATTTTGTAATTGGGTTTTTAGTTTAATTTTTTTGGGGGTTATTTGGGTTATTGGTTTAATTTTGGTGGATTAGTAGGGCTAAATTGGGCTTGTAACATTAATAAAAGAAGAAAAATGAAGACTTTCGTTTTTGAAGAGTAAAAGGATGACTTTCTAGAATTTTGCCGCTTCATTTGGAAGATTAGAGGTGTTCATAAGCTTTATCAAGTTGGGTTCAAGCCGAATTTAAGTATGATATTATTTTTGCCCTAGTTTAAAATATGGGTCTAAAATTTTGTCTTAGTCCGTTCATATTTGTAAATGGTTAATCTAAACTTATTTTAGGTTCGTCCATATTTTTAAAATTATTTATATTATTTTAATTTAATATTTAATATTTTTATTTTTATTTATTAAAATTTTATATATAGATATTTTAACAATTTTAATATTTATTATATTATTATAGATTTAATTTTATATGCTATAAATTATATAAATATAAATATATTATATTATATTATAAACGTAGAAAAGCGAGTCGAACCTGAATATTTAAGTTTGAACAAGCTCATATTTTAAATAAGTCTAATATTTTATTCAAACTCATATTTCAAATTTAATATTTTTATATAATTCGTACCAAATTTCAAACTTCAACTAATAGCTAGCTACATAAAGAACAAATGAAAACGTACTAACGAGGCTAGAAAAACTTTCATCAATTTCAACACTTCATATTGTCATTTGATGCATGATAATTACCCACCGGCCATTATCTCTCAATTACTTATTTGCTTAGTTAAAATCGGTATATATTGGTTGATTGAATTTTATTTTAATTGATATGAATATTGTTGTTAATATAAGAATACGTGAATTCAAGTGCACTAAAATATATTATTATCTTATTTATGGATTAATGAAGAATTATAAATAATTTTAATTATGTAATATTTTATTTTAGCAACGTATCTTTGTAAAATTAAATCCATAATGGATTAATATGATTATATATAAAAGTGTATATATTGATCAGATTTTAGTAATCATTAGCTTCTTTTCAACTCTGCAATATGTCAACATATTTCTCTTTATCTATTGAGGGGGAAAAGAACTCTTGAACCATTATTAAGTCTATTACTACAAAAAATATATATATATAGGAAATGTTGAATAATTTTCTACCAAGCCATGTATTATCACAACTTTTTGATAAATATAATAATTATTATATTATCATGAGATGTTTAAATAATCTATAGTCACATTGAGTTTCGATTAAATTAAGAGTTGAGTCAGATTGAACTATTAAACGGGAGCAAGACTCTCTTAATGTTATTTCTTTTCATCCATAAGACTTGAATTTCAGACTTTACTTAAGAGGTATCTAACTCCTTATCACTCAACCCAATGACCCCTCAACTCTTAAATTGAAAGATAATATACGGTTAAATGTGTTCAAACCCATAATAATACTAACTGAACAAAAATTCAATTAATAATGAACAGTTCTTAATTTATTGACACCCAATAACCAAACCCCAATTTATAAATTGACTTGATACCAAGAGAAAATCGTAATCTTTGACAATAGCAAAAGTTATGCAATAAGAATTATTATAGAACCCTAAGCTTCTACAATAATGTATTACATAGCACTAAACAATATGGAATAATTTTATTCATCAATAAAGCATATAGATAGATTAATTCTAGCCTAAAATATATATACATATTAATTCCATTTCCATTTGTCCACATTCAAACGTACGTAATGTTCCACTACATAGCTAGGCCTACACTATATGATTTAATTCGAATTGGACTTATGGTTCCAAGAAAAACAGCAGCCCCTTTTAAGAAAAACTAAAATATTGATAAATGGTATGGCATGTCCATTTTCTCTATTATTACCACTCCAAGTCTTTCGTTTATGCTATACACCCTTTTTGAAAAACCACATGTATATAATATATACACATACATATCATATGGATGTGTTTTATTATTAATTAACCCCTTCTCCTCTCTTTTCTCTTATATAATTCTTTGTTTCAATGGAAAGATAGAGAAAAAAACAAGCATGGGTAGAGCTCCTTGCTGTGACAAAGCTAACGTGAAAAAAGGTCCATGGTCACCTGAAGAAGATGCCAAGCTCAAAGCATATATTGAGCACTATGGTACTGGTGGAAACTGGATCTCTTTGCCTCAGAAAATTGGTAATAAACTAATAATATATGTATATGTATGTGTTTATGTATGGTGTATGATGTGAGTTTGAGAGGATTTTTTATGATAAGATAGGTCTCAAGAGATGTGGGAAGAGCTGTCGTTTAAGATGGTTGAACTATCTTCGCCCAAATATCAAACATGGAGGTTTCTCTGAAGAAGAAGATGAAATTATCTGTAGTCTCTATGTCAGTATTGGGAGTAGGTACGTATATATATAAAATATAATTATTCATATTCATTACATATATCACTATAACTTGCATGATTTTTTTTGTTAGGTGGTCTATTATTGCTGCACAGTTACCTGGGAGGACTGATAATGATATAAAGAATTATTGGAACACAAGACTTAAGAAGAAGCTTCTTGGCAGATATCCCCGGCCTGAGCCGCCTTTCCCGGTGGTGCCGGTACCGTACTCGAGCCAAGGACAAAGTATCCAGTTTACGAACTCTCAGTGCAGTGTTGTAGATGGAGCAAATATGGAGCAGCACATGCTTCAAGGGCAAACCAGTTCTTCTTCATTAAATGGAATGGAATTGTTATATGGGGAAGACATTATCAATGATACAAGCTCTCTGGTTTGCCTTGGAATGTTTCAACACTATGCTTTCTATGATCATATCAGCTTGCAGTAAATTGTAAGGGAGGTGTTGAATTATAATCTTAGAGAGAAAACATTAATTTTGAATGATAATTATAATCTAGTTTTAGCTCATTATATGGTTGCTTTGTATTGTTCATATGTGCTTGGTGTTATATTTGAATCTTGGTGAATTCTTTTTCTTCACTGTATTTTTTAGTACTCATTTTTGTTATTTGTGTGTTTTTTAATACCTATTTGTGTCACAGTATTACATGTAATTGAAGGTATATTAATTGATTTAAAGCTCTTGTTGAAAGTTTATTGGTAATTGAAGTAGTTTAATTTGCTAGCTTATAGTTCAATATATAGATGATAACCTCGTATATTATATTATTATCTAATAGCTACTGAGGGCTAATGCCTGCCTATATATCTGAACTTAAGGGATTTGTTGAAGAAAACAATCATCCTTTCTCTAATCCACTTAAGCTAGATTCTATATGTATTATATCAAACAATTTATACTTTTTACACTTTGTTATGGTGGGAATGTACTCATTCGGGAGAAATTTATGAAATGTTGTTCATCATGTAGTCAACACTGTCCTCAACAATAAAAAATATTGTCCTTAGCTTTTGCAAAGAGCTATGTACTATTCATATAGATGGAAGACACCTCAGTTGGTGGAGTTACGACCTACCGAAAGCTTATGGGAGAAGTCTTAATATTATGCATCATTATAGAGAATGCGTGTGAGAGACTCAAACCACTAACCCAAATACTTAAAAGCAACATATATTGTCCATGAAGACTAATCCTTTCAAAATTCGTGATTATTTTTTTTAATAATATTATCTCTAAAGTTAGAACTTGAGTTCTCTTGTTAAGAGTGCAATTGACCGTATTATTGCATCTTACAATCGTTAATAGGGTCCAATAGTTAATTTCATGATCCACTCATGTGAAAACTGAACAATCACTTGAATATACAATTATATATAAATAACATAGTAATTGCCTAAACTTAGAATTAATTTAATTTATAAAATATCTTCTAATAAATTTAGGATTTGAATCTCAACACTTACAAAAATCACCCTTTCATCTATAACTTTTTTTCTTCTCTAAATAATTACCGCCTGACCCATCTCTAACTCCAATACGAAAGAGAAAGCGATAAAATTGTCCGATTTTATATTAGTAACGCAAAATTTCTAAAAATCAAATATTAAGATCATTATAATTAGTATTTGATAAAGTAACACCTATAATCATTTAACTATCAATTTCATGCAAAGTGGTGTGCATTTGGTCATACAAGGCAAAGACCATTGATTATTGCTTAATTAATTTCATTAAATTTGGTTTCAATCATTATCAAAAGTAACCCCACATGCTACCTATAATGTACCCTTTTAGAGAGGTTCTTCTATCACAGCTCATTACAACTAATCCTTCAATTTTATTCAAAAAGGAAAACTCTTTAGATTTTTCAATCTACTACTAGCTTTCTAAACCTTCTAATTTCCATGTAATTGATTGAAGTCAAATTATGTTACCTATTAATTAATAAACTTGTGCTATAAGTTTAGATTCATGTCTATTTTCAACCTTTTTTTTTATTCAAAACCAATCAATCATATCAAAAATAAATAATGAAATTTTCTTTGGATTACATATTTTCAGTACTCTTCAATGACAGATCTTAGGACTAAATATTGAGATAGCTTAAATAGAATTTTCAATAATTTTAAAATTTTAATGAGATATTTTTAGAAAATAATTAGAGGGATTAATTAAATTTTTTAAATTTTTTGTGAGACTAATGAGAATTTCGGAAAAAAGAGTTTAATTAAAATTTTTAGAAAATAAAAATAAAAAGCATAACTAAAATTTTAAATTTTTGAAGGGCTAAATTAAAATTTTCAACAAATTTCAAAGGAAAAATAGAAATTTTCCAGAAACCCCATTACCGTCCGGCCCTACTGCTCTTGTTGTTTGTTTGGTTTATATGGTGTTTTAAGTCCCATGAGACTGGGGTGTATAAACCATGTGTAGATAGTGCATTAGTCCACGTGTTTATACTCATGCAGTATATTGGCCTGGTCGTCTTTGAGGTTCGTTGAGGAAGGTCTCCATGCATGATGGTCAATCGGGTCAGACCTTCCAAATGCGATGGAGACGTACAATAATAATTCGTCCTGTCGAAGGTAAAGTTATAAAATGATATTATCTGAGACAAAATAATTACGTTGTTGGTGAAATATTATTCATGAGGTGTTGATGATATAATATTCTTTTTAGCAAAAAACTATATATAGAATTACTTGCAAAATAGGAAAAATTATGTATAGATAAAGAAATTGAAACTCTACCGATCGTGATATGTGTACATCCGTTTAATAAGTGATTCGTATGTCACACACAACCTAATTCGGCGAAGCGATCATGCTCCCTAAACCTGTGCAGATTGACCATATAAATAATGTAAAAAATTGGATGAAAATAATGCCTATTTTTCATTGACAATTTTTCTTGTGTTGATAAGACTTGGTGGTGATATTGTTAAAGACAAATTTTTCATTGACAATTTTTCTTGTGTTGATAAGACATGGTGGTGATATTGTTGAAGACAAATTCAAAAAGGCCTATTTGTTGCTTGTGAAGCCAACTAAACCAATTAGCACTTTAATGTCAGCCTAACTTACATTTGAATATGATGTGATATGTGTATTTCTTTCACATGCTTTAACCAATATTTTCTCACCTTGTCTTTTCATTTTCTCTATGTAAATTTTGTACTCAAATTAAAAGATAGTTATTTTAATGTGGAAATTTTATAATTTTATCGAAAAAAATTGGTCAAGTTTTGCTATTAATTCCTATATTAAGTGTAAGTTATGGATTTAATCTTTGTACTTTAATTTAGTCATTTTAAGTCTCTATGGATTTTGAATTTTGAAATTTCAATAACAATCGAACATTAGCTGTTAAATTAGTTAAGTTAAAGTTTGCTATTTCTAAAATCTTATGTCGCAACATATTATCACATATGTAATATTATATCAGCTTGCTATTTCCATATAATACTAAAAGAATCCGCAACATTTTTAGTTAATGGATTTAACGGCTACTCTTTGATTTAGGACTAAAATTTTGAATTTTAAAATATCTAATTGGAGGACAATGATAAATCCACAACTTAAGTATAGTACAAGACTAATAACAAAATTGAACCTAACAAATATAACAACGACCATTTGAATTAGAAATGAAATTTCTAAATTCGAAAGTATAAGAACTAAAATTGACCAAATTAAAATATATGAATTACATTCACAACTAAGACATAGTATAGGGACTAATAACAATATTTGACCAAAAGTTTTATCACAAATTAGTAACATTTCAATGTATTTACAATATCCTAACATGAATTGGAGTGTCAAAGCAAGAGTCAATAAGTCTGAAAAATAATAATATAAACTAAGTTTATAAAATTATTAATTAATTTCAATTTGAAAAGAAAGAACGAGTATATCCCAAAAAAAGAAAAGGTCTAAAACAAAGAAAATTAAGATTTCAAATTTTGACTTTAATAATTTGAGAGCCATATTTTGTCATAGAAAACGATGACCATAATAAAACCAAAACCATGACTTATTTCGTTAAATTGCTTTTAGGGTTAAATATTCTTCTAGCACTATAGTGAAGCCAAAAAATATTTATGGTTAGAAATGAATTATATATATTTTTAGAGGGATTATACTGCAATTTTACTTTTGGGAGGCTAATGTATTGCCTGCGCTTCGCCATCTCCTACTTCCCGTAGTTGTTGATTTTTGTGGTTACCTAAAGAAAAATCAACATTAATTTGGTACCTGTTGAGAATAAAGATTTGAGTAAACTTCACTAATTCCCTCTTAACTTTGGTTAAAACTACTTAGTCAAAGAATTTTTTAAACTTTTAAACCATCATCCAATTATTATGTTCTATTATTGAGATCATGGGCATTCTATGTGGCACAATAGTTTGTCGCATAGTTGTTGGTGTTTGAAACAAAGCAAACCAAGCATAGTCGAAAGCTTGTGTAGCAAGCCACGTGACTTGGTGAAGAAACAAAAACAGATTTGCTAAGAGAAACAAGAACAAAAATCGAAAGCAAAGAAAATGGAACATAAAAATGAATGAAATTCAATGATTTTCATTAAGTAAAACTTTGGTTTGTAGCCATTACATATATCAATCATTGACTGAGCAAAATAAGTCAAATACATCACCTAATGTATACCTAATACCACTAAAACACATTGAAACTTGGTAAATAAACTTGTACAACAAAACAAAGCTGATTTTTCAGCTCAATCACCACCTAATTACATCAGTCATTTAACAAACATAGTTCCAAGTGAACTAGAATGCATTACATTGACCAAAGTAACAAAATGAAACAAAATGGGTGACAGCAGCATTTGGCTTGGCTGCTTCTGGTCTTGGCCTGGTCTCCACGGTCTGCCTCCTGGTGCATGTGCTGCATGCAAGGCCACTTTCTAACACTCCTCCTTGGTCTTCATGCTGCTAACTCCAAGTTCTCTTCTAAGTTTGATGAACCTTGACTCGTTAAGTGCCTTTGTGAAAATGTCAGCAATTTGATCTTCTGAATTGCAATGAATCAGCTTTATCTCTCGAGCTTGCTCCATCTCCCTTACCATATGCAACTTAATGCTGAAGTGCTTGGTTCTACCATGGAAGACAGGATTCTTTGCAATTGCAACAGCAGATTTGTTATCACAAAAGATCTCTGTTGCTTTCCTTTGATGCAAGTTCAAGTCAGCTAAAATCTTCCTTAGCCAAATGGCTTGATTAACAGCATTAGCAGTAGCAACATACTCAGCTTCTGCTGTTGACTAAGCAACTATCGATTGCTTCTTAGAACTCCAGCAAAACATAGCTGAACCAAGGGTAAAAGCATACCTTGAGGTACTCTTCATGTCATCTTTTGAACCAGCCCAATCACTGTCCGTGTAGCCTATTAGCTTCAAGTTTTCACTTTTCGCAAAATGCAAACTATAGCTCAAGGTTCCTTTCAAGTACCTGAGCACCCTTTTTTCCTATTTGAAGATGTTGCTTGTTGCAGCAATGCATGAATCTCGATAGCATACTCACTGCAAACATAATGTCTGGTCTTGTTGCTGTTAAATACAATAGGCAACCAATAAGACTTCTATAATTAGACTCACTAACTTGTTCATAGTCTCCTTGACTCGATAGCTTCATTCCAACAGCCATAGGTGTGCTTGTTGGCTTGCAATTCTCCATGGAGAACTTGCTTAAAATCTTCCCAACAAATGTCTTCTGTCTCAGGAAAATTCTATTTTGAGTTTGCTGCACTTCCATTCCAAGAAAGTAGGTCATTTTCCCAAGGTCAGACATTTCAAACATATTCATCATTTTGGCTTTGAACTCAGCCAACATTCTTCGATTTCCTCTTGTGACCAATAGATCATCAACATATAGGGAAACAATAAGCTGTGTTTCAGCTTGTTTCTTCTTGACATACAATGTTGGCTTACTAGAGCTCCTTTCAAATCCCAAACTGACCAAGTAACTATCAATCCTGCTATACCAGACCCTAGGTGCCTGTTTTAAGCCATACAAGGCTTTCTTCAGCCTGTAGACCATGTCTTCCTTGTCTGGCACTTTGAAGCCTTCAGGTTGCTCCACATATATCTCTTTTTCTAGAAAACCATTAAGAAAAGCTGATTTTACATCGAGCTGGTGGATTTTCCACTCCATCTGAGCTGCTAAGGCAACCAGCAGCCTGATGGTGTCTAGTCTGGCCACTGGTGCAAAGGTTTCCAGGTAGTCTAGCCCATACTTTTGGCTAAAGCCCTTCACAACTAGCCTAGCCTTCAACTTGTTCAAACTCCCATCTGCATTTTACTTAGCTCGATAGACCCATTTCACTCCAATGACCTCCATGTTGATTGGTCTAGCAACCAATTCCCATGTCTGATTCTTCTCTATCATGGTAATTTCATCAAACATTGCCTGTTTCCAGCCTTTATGTGCTTCAACTTCTTCAAAATAGCTAGGTTCTTCTTGTGCAATATGAGCCCTCTCATAGTGTCCTTGTACCCCTGACATGTTCATCATCTATGTCCATATCAGGACCATTTTGATCAGATTCAAGCTGATCTGCTATAAGTTCTTCAGAAATGGCCTCAGGTTCATTTCTTTCCCAATTCCAGTAAGCCTTCTCATCGAACACCACATCCCTGCTCACTTAGACTTTGTTTGTTGAAGGATCCAAGATCCTATAACCCTTTTTGACGGAGTTGTAGCCTACCAGAATACCAGGTTTGGCCCTTTTTGATAACTTGTCCCTCTTCACAGCTGGTACATAGCTGTAACATAGGCAACCAAAGACCTTCAAATGAGCCAAGGATGGCTTAAGCCCGAAACATGCCTCAAATAGAGTTTTATGAGCCAATGCTTTAGTTGGTAGCCTATTCTGAAGGTACACAACAGTGTTAACTGCTTCAGCCCATATGATCTTGGGCAATTTTTTCTGAAATAAAAGACACCTAGCCATATCTATAAGACTTCTATTTTTCCTTTCACTGACCCCATTCTGCTGAGGTGTATAAACATTGGTTAGCTGATGTTTGGCACCAGCATTATTGCATAGAGCTTGGAACTGAGCTGAGGTGTACTCAGCTCCATTGTCTGATCTGATGGTCTTCAATTTGCAGCCTGTTTCTGTTTTAGCTGCAGCTTTAAACTTCATAAACATTTGAGCTACCTCAGACTTATGCTTCAAAAAATAAATCCAGCAATATCTGGTATGATCATCAATAAAGAGGATGAAGTACTTACTTCCATTTAGTGATTCTGACTTCATGGGACCACACACATCAGTGTGAACAAACTGCAATCTCTCAGTTGCTCTCCAGGTTGTGTTTGCAAGAAATGGAAGCCTGGCTTACTTTTCCATTTGACAAACCTCACAAACATCTTCATTCTGAACTAACTTGGTGAAGTTTTCAACCATTTCTTTGCTGACCATTTGAGCCATCGATCTAAAGTTGGAATGACCAAGCCTTTGATGCCAAAACTTGGTGTCTTCTGTTGAAGCAACATGAGCTGAGTGTAAGTCCTCCGACCAGTTGACTTCAAAGCATTTGTCACTTATGGTGGTTGTCATGAGGCTTGATCCATTTGGATCAGTGATTTGGCACTCCTGGCCATTGAACACAACAGAGTATCCACATTCAAGTGGTTGAGCAATGTTGAAAAGGTTCCTATCAATCTCAGGTACCAGCAGCACATTTGTTATGATTTTGTCTCCTGTGGAGGTGTATATTAGCACATCTCCCTTTCTTTCAACCTTGATGAACTGACCATTTCCAATTTTTACCTTGGTTTTGCAAGATGTGTCCAAGGTTTTGAAGATATTAGCATCTGATGACATGTGGTTGGTGCAACCACTATCCAACAACCATCCTTTTGAGCCTTTGCTTTGACCAGCTAGACATGTAACAGCCCGATTTTGGGCCTAGTCGGAACAGTAGTTTTGAGACCACTATTCCGAGGCCAGAGAAAATTATTTTAGTATTATTTTGTGTTATAATATAATTTTATAAGTGCATGTAAATTTTGGTAAGTTAATTTTAGCGATTTCTAGTCCAATTTCGAAAAAGGACTAAATCGCGTAAAAGGTAAAAGTTGAGTTTTAATACCTAAAGGTGTTAAATTTCCTTGTATTTTAAATTGGGGGTCTTTAAAGTGAAATTAGGCCATTTAAAGAGTGATGGTCGGCCATGAGACAAGGAATGAAATGGTCAAACATGTTAGGTAAGTGTTGGGTGACTTATTTGACAAATAAGTAATAAAATAAAGAAAAGAAAATACCATCTTTTCTTCATCTTCTCTCCACCGAAAAAAATGGTAGCAAAGAAAGGGTTTAGAAGTTGGAAACTTTCAGCAAAGAAACTCCCTTTATAGTAAGTGATTTTAATGCTTTTTCTTGATAATTTTTACATTATTGGAACCCCTAAAGCATGAGCTTTCATATGAGGGGTCTATTTTGGAAAATGATGAAGAGTCTAGGGTTTTGCCATGAGAGTAAATGTGTTGTTTGCTGTGTTTTTATGGAAGATTATGAGTCCTAGTTGTCTAATAAACAACTTTTGTGAAAGAAATTGCATGAAAACACATTAAAAAGGGCTAGATTGCTAAGTTGTAAAATGAGTTGTAAATATGTGAAATAGTTGAAATTATGAGTTGCTATAGTTATGAAAATGGTTCATCTAGACTCAAGGAGTAAAGAAATGTGATAAAAATTATTTTATGAGCCTAGGGGTAATTTGGTAATTTTGGCAAAATATAGGGCAAAATTGTAAAATTGCCCAAGTGTGTCAATGGACTAATTTGATCAGTACATTGTTTTAATAAGTTGAATGTGATATTTTAGATGATGAAAATCGAGATTTGGACCTAGAACGGAAAGAAATCGATTAAGGGATAATTACGTCTTTTTTTCACCTTTGTGGTATCGAGGTAAGTTCATGTGTAAATAATGTAGCATAATTGTTATTTTTAAGTTATTGATGTTAAATATATGATATACTGATTTTTATCATTAAATATATGCTTTGTGGTTATTTTCGAATAAAATGCAAGTTATGTGTATTATCTGTTAAATATAAAGTGCTACCGAGTATTGGTTTTGGTATTTTACGGAAGATGGCAAGGATATGTGTTCAAAGAAAATCCCGTTTGAACCTTAGGAATAGATTAGGATATAAGTGACATGTCACTAGGATGGTTGAGCATCCGAACTCGTTGAGTTGAGTCCGAGTTCACTTATGGATGCGAATGTTCGAACTCGTTGAGTTGAGTCCGAGTTTGTGAGATGTAACTAGGCATCCGAGCTCGTTGAGTTGAGTCCGAGTTCACTTATGGATGCGAAAGCCCGAGCTCGTTGAGTTGAGTCCGAGTTCACTTATGGGCGGGTTACATGGTAGCTTGGCTACATATGTGGCACTTATGTGCAAACTTTCCATGTATCCGAATTATATTACGATGTGTTCAACGGGTAAAATTCTACTCAAATGGAGGAATACTCGAGAGGAAAGGGACGTATTGGTAAATGTTGTGAAATAGATACTTTGAACAGGTATGTATTTAACCCTCGGGTTGAAAACTCGACATAACAATAATATGGTAAGATGGTAAATGAAAATGTGATATGAATGTCTCGGTGATGATTATACAAACGATGTTGTATTAATTTTGTGAACAATGATCATGAATGAGTAATTTAGCCTTCACAGATTTGAGTTACTGCAGTAATGTAACTTTGAAAATATACTAAAAATAGTGGAAAATAAGTTAAAGGCAGAATAAAATATGGGATTAAAGCTTAATGAGTCTATTTTCACATGAAAGAAACAGGAGAAGAAAAAAAATTCCATATTGTGTGATATTTGAATTCTTGTGAAACAGGGTCTGAATGAATTCGAGATCCCCTGTTCTGATTTTATAAATTCACCAAAAATTGTAAAAAAAATTATTAAGAGTCATACCTTATATGAATGGATTCCTTATTGAGTCTATTTTTAGGGAAAATAAACGGCATGGTCGTTGGAATTTTTTACAGGGATAAATTCGGTTTGTAGTGCACAGGGGTCAGAGTGGTCATACCCTGAAATAGGGGAGACTTTAATTAATAAACTGTACTAATTGGCCCAACCAAAAATTCTAGAAAAAAATTAGTAAGTAGACATATGAGTCTAGTTTCAATAGAAATAGACGAGAACATTATTCGAGTCTTGTACTATGAGATAATAGAACTTTAGTACAGAAGGGTCGGAACTGTCAGATAGTGAGTCAGGGGTAACTTTGAGGAATAAACTGTACTATTTGGCTTAACCAAAAATTCTGGAAATTTTATGGAAGAAAGAAAAATAAGTATATTTTCAGGGAAAATTAACGAACTTAATTTGGAGTTTCGTAGCTCCAGATATAAATAATTTAGTGACCATTGCTCAGAAAGACAGCTTGTAGTGAACTTGAGAATATGTTGTAAACATTGATAAAACAAGTTAATGAGTTGCTTATTATTTTCATATGAACTTACTAAGCGAAAGCTTACCCCCCTCTTCTTTCCCATGTTTTCTAGAGTTTCCAGGTTAGCTCGGGTTGGAGGCCGTCAGAGATATTATCACACTGTCAAGCTAACGCTATTGGTGTAGTGATTTCAAGTACTTTGAGCCTATGGCATGTATAGGAGTTTAAATATTAGAGTATGTGATATGGCTTTAACCATATGTGTTGGCCTATTTTGATTATGGGGTTGTAAATCTATTTTAATTATGCATGCATGTGCTATGGTATTATGTGATGAGTTTATAATGATTATAGTATGAATGTGGTAAAGATGTGAGTAAAATATATGATATCTATTGCATGCGAAATTGCCATAATCATGACATGTTAGGAATGTTTAAGTACCTAATTTTGCCATGTTGTATGTTATTGTATAAGTATGCGTGTACCTATTGTGAGTGTGACAAAATGGCTTGGAAAATAGCCTTGTATTTGTCCAGGTTTTTGGACACGGGTTTGGGACACGGGCGTGTCCCTAGCACACGGGCGTGTGCTCTATACCCACACAGGCGTATGAAGCCTTAATGCAAGAGATTTTCTAAGTTTTTCATGAGTTCTCGGTTGGGTCCCGAACCACTCCGGATGTATGTTTTGGGCCTTGTAAGCCCGTATATGGGACAGATTGTATGTGAAAATAAAAGTTTTTAATTATTTGAGATTTCATGGCCCTGTTTAGTATGGAAGTGTTAGTAAAAGTCAGGTAGCACCTCGAACCCCCTCCCGGCGTCGGATGCGGGCGAGGGGTGTTACAAGACATGATATAGCAAAAACATGTTCTTCATGATCACTACTGTCTTCAGCCACTCGAGCTTCTTCATTCCTGTGTTGTGGTTGGTTTTGGCCAGGTTTGCCTTTTTCTTTGCAGACCCTTTCAACATGGCCTTTCTTCTTGCAATGTTGACAAAAGGCATCTGGTCTGAACCAGCATCTGGCCTCTGGATGACCAGATTTCTTACAAAATCTGCAGAGTCGATCTCCTCCTCTTGCAGCATCAGGCTTAGGCCTGCTTCTCCAGTTCTTCTTGCCTTTGTAGGCTAAGGTACTCGAGGCTGCTTCAGCCTTGGCTTGAAAAGCACCCTCCTAGTGCTCCTCCATTCTGCTGGCTCTCCTTTTCTCCTAAGCATAAAGAGCATTGATAAGCTCAGTTAAAAAGATACTTGCCAAGTCTCTTGAATCCTCCAAAGATGAGATCTTTGCCTCATATCTTTCAAGCAATGTTGAGAGCACCTTCTCCACAATTCTTGTCTCACTAAACTGTTCTCCTAGCAATCTTATGTTGTTGACTACAGCCATTATCCTGTCTGAGTACTGCTTCACTGTCTCTTCTTCTTTCATCTTGAGATTTTCAAAGTCTCTCCTCAAATTCAACAACTACTGCTGCCTTGTTCTTTCAGTGCCTTGGAACTCCTCCTTGAGCTTGTCCCAGGCTTGCTTGGGAATCTCACAAGCCATGATGCTGGTAAAAATAACATCAGAAATACAGTTCTGAATGCATGACATGGCCTTGTGCCTTTTGGTCCTCTCATCTGCGTGCTGTCTGATTTGAGCCACTGTGGGATTGACTCGAAGTGGAGCTGGCTCGACATCAGTGTTGACAACTTCCCGCTCATCTTGACAACCCATATGTGGAACCCCTCACCATTAAAGACTGATGGTGCTGCAGGAGAAAAGCCTGATGAAGCCATTCAATTTACTACAAGTCCTCTAAGATGAAAGCTCTGATACCAATTGTTGGTGTTTGAAACAAAGCAAAGCAAGCAGAGTCGAAAGCTTGTGTAGCAAGCCACGTGACTTAGTGAAGAAACAAAAATAGATTTGCTAAGAGAAACAAGAACAGAAATCGAAAGCAAAAAAAATGGAGCATAAAGATGAATGAAATTCAATGATTTTTATTAAGTAAAACTTTGGCTTGTAGCCATTACATATATCAGCCATTGACTGAGCAAAATAAGTCAAATACATCACCTAATGTATACCTAATACCACTAAAACACATTGAAACTTGGTAAATAACTTGTACAACAAAACAAAGCTGATTTTTCAGCTCAATCACCACCTAATTACATCAGTCATTTAAAAAACATAGTTCCAAGTGAACTAGAATGCATTACATTGACCGAAGTAACAAAAAAAAACAAAATGAGTGACAGCAGCATTTGGCTTGGCTGCTTCTGGTCTTAGTTTGGTCTCCACGGTCTGCCTGCTGGTGAATGTGTTGCATGCAAGGCCACTTTCTAACAATAGTTTCCACGTAGAATGCCATGTAATTTGGCATGTGTGGCGTCTGATACTGTAACATTGGTTCGGGGCACTCTTTTTACCCTTTATTACCTTGAACAAGTAAGGGCACTTAGTATATTTGAATCGATAATCATCTTTCAATGAATCTAGCCTCCTCCATCTCTCGGGACCAAGAAGGAGTAGTACAAGAATATTCACATATTGTCCATTGACTACACCTTTTGGTCTTATCTTAGGCCCTGACTCACCTTCTGTGGACGAACCTGGCGGAGGAAACCTTGGGTTTTCGAGGCATTGGGATTCTCACAATTTTTTGTGTTACTCAAGCTGACATTCTTGCTCCTGCTTTGTCTATTCCTATTCATGCAAGTGTTTCCCCTTAAGGCAGAACGCTCTCCTACCAATGCATTTTTACATCTCATAGCTTCAGCAGATCGATTAGCCCTATTTATCTTCAACACAAGAGTGCTCGATCAATGAGCTATTACGCACTCTTTCAAGAGTGGCTACTTCTAGGCAAACCTCCTAGTTGTCTCTGCATCCTTACTTCCTTTATCACTGAACAACCTTATGTGAATTTTTATTTGAAATAATTGTTAAGTCAATTAAAATAAATAACAATTAAACAAAATAAAAAAATAAAAATACCTTTTTTTAATTAGGAAATAAATTTGAGAAGTCATTTGTTGAAACCTAAACTCATTGTTTTGTAAAAAAATGAATGAAAAGATTTATTTCTATTGTCTGTTCAAATTATGGTAAACAGCATGCCTAGGAACCACTACATCCACATTTTCGTAGTTAAAATCCCTACTATCCTTGTGCAGAAAAATGAAAATAATGGTAAAGATCAACCTAAAGCAATTTTTTGAGAAATTGTTGCTAATGAAGAAGCAGATGTAAAGTATGAAGGTTTGGGAAAACTTACAAGTAGCTTCTAACAATGAAGCTGCTTCTTATCAAACTTCTTATGAAGCTTCTAACAAACGGCCTCCATGGCTCTCGTATTATCATTTTGAACTTAATAAAATACTTATTTAATTCATTATACTGCCTAACAGCCTCTTATTGATAGTGTCTTTGTAGGAAAAATTATGTACACAGTTTAAATCCTCAAATTTACCACTAACACATTCTCTATAGTGACATTTTTCATGTTGAACCCATCTAAGTTTCTACTAACCCTTTCACCTATATAAATCTCACTTGTTTCCTCTTTATCATCCCCTACTTCAACATGGAAGATGTCGCTATAGAGAATGTGTTAGATAATGATAAACCTGAGGATTTACACAGTACACATGACTCATACTTGGATGGCCAAAATTGGCATGAGTTCAATACTGAATGTGATATGGTAAGTTTAAATTGAAAAAAGATTTAATATTCCCAACCAAAGACACTATCAAAGAGGTTGTTACGCAGTATGTTAAGGTTCACAAATATTTTATTAAGTTCCCAAAAATGATAATATGAGGTTGAAGACAATTAATTTGTAAGGATAGTAATCTTATGAGCCTCAAAGGTAAACCCTAATGACCATGTTGACTAGACATGACAAATCAAAACTTATAACCCTCAACATACTTGCTCAAAGGTCCATAAAAGGAAGAACATAGCAAAATGGTTGGCAGACATTATAAAGATAAGTTTATTAGTGACCCTAATTATGCCCTGACATTATTGCAACAGGGTGTGAAAAAAACTTTCTGACAATTATCTCACTCACCAAATATGTTAAAGCCAAAGAGCACTGGAATTAATTAGAGGGAGTCATAAAAATAAGTATGGGAAGATTTATGATTACTTAGGAGAGCTTAAGACTCCTAAAACCTAGCACCATAACAATATGCTCCTGAGATGCTAAGTTATTTCAAAGATTGTATATCTAACTATAAGCAAACAAAGATGATTATAAGGCTCTGGCACCAGAACAATATGCTCCCTAGATGCTAAGTTATTTCAAAGCTTGTATAATCTGTCTGCAAGCATTCAAAGATGGTTATAAAGTTAAATTTAAGGATTATCAATTCAGATGGGTACTTTTTGAAGAGGTACCATAGTGATTATATTTTGACAACTATTGAGATAGATGCAAATAATGGCATCCATCTTATTACATATGTTGCAGTTGAAAATGAGAACCATGCATCTTGGTATTGGTTCCTTGATCCATTGACAAATGACTTGGAAATTATCAAATCACATCACTATTATATCTAACAAACAAAAGATATCTCAGCTTAATTATGTTAATTTATGCTTTATTTAGTTTATTTAATTACTATTGTTTCACTGTATTATTTTTTACTTTTTTTCATTCTTTTAAAATATCATTTTATTCTTTTAATTATTTTTAAATTAATTTATTTTTACTATACATTAGACTAATCTTTCTTTAATCAAGAAAAATATATTATATACATTGAAAAATACATATGACATTTTAAATACACATATATTATATATACAGTTGGAAAAAATTCACAATATTTCAGCTTCAAATTGATGGTATAAAACCTAAATCACTAAAGTAATCATATCTAAGGTTATATACATATACAAGGGCATCTTGTGTATGAATTATCTCAGCCACATAAAGTGTGAGAAAATAAAACTGAAAAAGTACTTAATTTTCCACAGCAAAAAAACTATTACCTATGTGCTGCTTCCAGTCTCTCTTTGCCTCTTTACTGGTGTTAAATGTTTCCTATATAAATGTACAAGTTACAGCTACTGGTCCCAGCAAGCAACCGCCAATATGATGATGGTGCATTTTTTTGGCACATTGACGATAAGATATGAATCAATCAGTTCCCAAGTGCAATCAACAGCCTATTGTTCATCTAATTGAACGTGTTGAATTCCTGAAAAGTTAGGCTCGGTTCAATTCAGTTCAGATCAAATGGAATAATTAATAGCAATTCAGGAGGTAAAAATACAAAGAAGGCACTTGTATTAGGAGCCAGATTGTATTTTGTCATCTTTACAAAAAAATAGACAAATTAGTCTCTATACATGAGATCAAAGAGTAAACGGATTATTTTGTTAAAAATTTCATCAATTTCTAATAAGTCATGCAGCATGTTATGTGTAACTATTTGATTATTCTATCAACCACATTAGATTTTAATAGCAAAAATAGATGAAAATCTAAACAAAAAAAAGATAGTTTATTCTTTGATCTAGGGTACAGGGATTAATCTGCCCATTCTTTGAGTAAATGAAGCAAAATACAATCTAACTCTTCTTAGTATAGGGGTCTCCAAAATACTTTTACCAATTCAGGATGGAAGGAAGTATGCACCAAGTAGCAGGAATAACTAAATGTACCTGAATGGTTTCAACGACTTGAGACCATGCAAATTATCTTCGTCTCCTTGGTGGTGTGATGTGTTTCTAGACAACGGTAAGTTGGAATTAATGGACACTTGATGAGAGATTATCGGGTTCTGGAAGTATGCCGAGCGTATTTGATTACGAATCTCTTCTTTCCTTCCCAATTGCTCATCTTGTTGATCCATCTCTATAAGAATTTGTGCAGGTCTCCTCTTGAAAACAGGGGAAAATCTCTGCCTACAGTACTCATTGAAGAGAAGAGTGAGTAATATTAGGGGAATGATGAAACCAGAAGCAACCGGTGATCGTTTTATGCCGAAGATCCCGAGGGCGATAACTTGCGTTAACAATAGGGAGAAGATTGCTGAGTTGTGAACAATAGGCCAGAATTCTCCCCCACTTTCATATTTTCGTACGTATACATTGAGAATCTGAAAAAAAAAAAAAAAAAAAAAGACAAGGAACAGAGGTAAAAGCTGAATTCTTCTAAACCGGTCTACCTAACAGTGAAAACATAAATAGAAATGCTTCCACAACATCATCATGCACTGCATATGCATACAACATGATCACCTTGTACCATAAATGTGAAATTGTTCATGTTGACTATGTATGAGCTTACACAATACTGAGGGCATTGAAGCATACAACAAACCGTTACAGATGATATCATTGACGAAAGGCAAGAGGATATAAAAGTTGATCGGATAAAACTCACCTGGTTTCGATAGACGAGGAAAGCGAGAAAGAAGAAAACCAGCAAGAAGGGCAATATTAAGGGTGCCATGATGGAACAAGTGAAGCCAATGTGTACAAACAGAAGCAGCCGTGGAATTTCAGTATGGTGAGGGAAGGTTAGAGCACAACTAGATGGTTCTACTTTGGTTCTTAGTATGAATTTTCTGAAAAAATTGCAAATAAGCGGGAAAGGTTGCATTATTTCACAGGACAAGCTAGCCCAGCCTGATGATAATACGTAAGTTGTGAAGAAGGTAGCCTGCAGATGAGAACAATTTCAGTTAGATGTAATCCTGAAGATACACAATCACATGCCATAAAAAAGTGAGAAAAGCAATCTGTCCTATGTGAGTGCCTACAAAAGAGAGCGCTTAATAGTGTATTTCATGCATCTCAATAGACCAAGGTAAAATCTAAATCTAACTGCATATAACAACTTGCCATGAAGTTGGAGGTGTTCAGGTTTTATTAAACCAACAATTGAGGGCGCATGGAAAGATTACCTGGGTTGGCACTGCTCTGGCAAGTTGTGTAGGTGCATCTTTAAAACTTGAGAAAACAGTCAGTTGCCTGATGATAGATCCAGAAAGGACATTAACAAAAAAAACATTCCAAATTGTGAAGTACAGAACTTTGATGCAAGCACTCCGTTTCCTCTGACTACGTGAAATATTCCCCTCCATTGCAGAAAACAACATCATGGTTGGTGGAACAGCATAAAGAAATAACATTAGAATAACACTTGGTAAGTAACCTGTTACCACCCGGTGTATAAACTCCCTGCATGGCATAACAAACAGGAAAGATTCACAATGAGTGCCTGGTTCCTTCTCTTTTAACTCCTTCCTGTTTCCACTTAATAACAATGATATTTGTCCTATCTACATGTATTAATACACACCAAGAGCTTGGGTGAGTTTAATGCAGTTAAATAACAGTGACATCAATATAATAAGTTGTATCTGGCTATTTATGTACTCTAGATTGTCTTTCAGAGCCTTCAATCTAGGCCTGTTCTCAGTATGCGTCACAAGCAATAGCAGATATAGGAGTATTAACAGGGTTCACGATTATGGTTCTTTTCATGCAGGTTTCTATATAGAGTTTCTTGCATCAGGCATCGGTCATGACTGCAATGTGATATGAAAGCAGCATAATTGAAAAATAAATAAAAATAACAAGCTTATACTGGTTTTGCAATAGAGTTTGGGGAATGATACTCACTGTTTTAAAATTCCTTTAAGAAATGGAACTCTACGTGATAGCTGGTCTAAGTGCTCTAGTTGAGTCAAGCCTTGCACAAATGTAACAGGAAGAAGAAACAGGAACATAAAAACAACAGAAGCTATAAGAGTTGTTATTTTACGAAGCCAAACTTGTTTGTACGGTATGGAGAGGTTTGACCAATAAACATCATGTGGCTCAGGGGCAAGTTCTGTCACCCACAACATGGGGTTTGATGATTGAAGAACTTGTGCTGCAACAAGAGCAGCATAGCGAGTCCTGAAGAAAACAAAAGCAGCTGGACATTCCTGTATCAAAGGTCAAAATAAAATAGAACATCACATAGCCACTTCCATCAAAGTTATGAAAGTTAGTGATCAGCATGCAAATTTTTAGCGACAAAATGGCAGCAATTCCCAAGTTGGCAAAGATAGATGAAAGAAAGATGCTTATGGCACAATAAAATGATCTAGAGGAAATATTAAAGCAAATTCACTTTGAGACTGAAAACAGTAACTGCTTCATTGTATATTATACAAACAATATCTGTTAACGTTCCTAACAAAAACCACTAAAAAAGGCAAGCATAACTTAAATACAATTTATACACACATAAACCTGAAATAAGAACTATTGAAGTTATTCAAAGATTTTCAACCTTTCTTCTTTGACTTGACTGCAGCCTATCCATACTGGTTGAACTGCTAACACTGTCTGCTCTAAGGTTAAGCACCATAAAGGGATGTGCAGCTCCTCCAGGAATACAATATGGCAAAGACCTGTCTAGAAACCGTGGGTCAATGGATTTTAGCATTCTGTACATTCTCTCTGCATCCTTCTGCAAAGACAGCATTGTTAAAGAAAAGGTTAAATTGTTATAAATTTATGTCACTAACGTAAATCACTCAAAGATAGATGCTTACCATTAATTTATCAACTGTACAAGATCCATATACCATCTGATGGGACAAATAGCTTTCTGGATAATAAGTTGAAAAGAACTGTTCCACTGAATTACTGTATGAATTATCCGGAGACCAAGGGACACCACGGACTAGAACTGTGAAATGACTTGGATTGGGAGGAGATCCAGTAATATGTGCTAACCTCATTTTAGTGATACTTTTATAATCCTAGAACGAAGCAATAATCTTTAAATGAATACTAGAAAAAAATTTAAATGCATATACAAGTTAAACTATACGAGTAAATGATGCAATTTTGGTTGTACATCCTTACAGAGTAAAGTAGAACACAAGCTGAGCAGGATATGAGGTATAATGCCAGACAATGGACCCAAAGCCTGAAAAAATTTTAAACAAAAGGAAAAAAATATCAATGAATGCTGTTTTTTCTCCGTATTGGGGTGGCATCTTAATATCTCACCATAATAAAGGGTGAAACTGAACATACCATTTAGAATCTTCTTTTACATTTCCAATTGTAAATACTTCAAGTGATTCTGAATGGATTTCCTTGTGCTGCATATCTTGTCCATAATAATTTACTGGAAGCACTATAAAAAGGCAAATTACAGCAGCAATGATGAATACCCGAATACTGTAAAGGACATGAAGAACATAGCAAGGCGGTTAGTAAACCTGCAAAAACAACCATAGATACCGAAACAGAAATTGAAATGTTGAACCACTTCAAGATGTTTTGAACTTAAATTTGAGACTGAATCACCTGAAAACAACAATTCTCATGAAAGCTACAGCATCGACACCGCCGACGGCCAATATTTCTTCATCGGTTGCTTGCCAGGCTTTAGCAATCCAGCCTGTAGAGGGCACAAATCTTTCAAAGCAACTAATATCACCAGTACCCCTTACCGGTTCCGAAACAAGCCGCCGTGTAAAATACACGCACGCATTGCCTGGTTGTTTCCTCAATATGGAATACAGTGACAGAAGCACAACACATATAGCTATGTTGATTCCAGCAGAAGTTAAAAGATCACTGACATCCATCCCACTCAACTATATTTCCTTTGTTTAAAGCTTTACAGATCCAATTACTCAAGCGATTAGTTGCTGAAGAAGGACTTTACACTGCTTCACAACTTGCTTTAAACAGAGGAATTTTTTTAAAGAAGTTTGGCTCAATTTCACACAGAACCTGAATCAAGTGCTGCAAAAATTGTTCAGAAATCAAAATTTTAATTAACGTCATTTTTTTTCCGTCAATCATACCTCAAAAAACAAATATTTCAATGAAAATTCAAACTAATTTGCCGGCAAAAAAGCTTCACCAAATTTCAATCAAAATTTTAAAAAGAAAACATAATCTACAGTTCCTTTTAGTCTAATTCTAAATCTGTGATGCCTAATGAAATTTCAAAAAAAAAAAATACTTGTTTTTAGTCCTTTACTATAATTGGAAGAGATAAATACCAGTATTAAACAAAACTAACAAACATTCAATTTTAAATGGAAACTACACACAACAATCAATATACCATGGACGAAATTCAAACAAAACTAAATCATTTTGATTAAACAAGCAAAAAAAAAGAAAAGATTAATTCAAAAAACAAGTACCTGTGCGAAAATTAGAGCCAAAAAAAAAGCGTAAAAACTACCAAAAAAAGAGAAATTCTCGAGCCAAAAATAAAAAATAAAAAGGAGAAATTATTTGATAACTTTGAAGAACAAAAAATCAAGAACCCTAAATTTTATAAAAAGAAAAAATTTTAAATGATTTTATTGTGAAAAACAAAATTAACTTGCGATAGTTAGTTACATGCAAAAAAAATTGGGTGGTGCGAGTGATCGACACGTGTAAATAGTTAGTAACAAAAAATGCGGAAAATCAAAGATTTAAGCGACATGGCAACTGAATATTCCACGTGGCGAAAAATAAGTGGATAGCATGGAACTTGTAATATCCTCCTCAACAAAGATCAGCTTAACAGTCTCTAGATTCCTTTTTGAGTTCCCGCTGGCGCCATTTTTCTGGGTTTTGTTACGGTGCATCCGTGACTTTGTTTGTTTAAATGGAGTCGGGGTCATGACCAATGAGGGTTGATTAAGTTCCTGAGTTTTGGCAAGAAATTTAGTAGTACTTGGACGCGAACCAAATAAATTAAAAATAAGGGTAAATTACATTCAATGTCACTAAATTATTACTAAGTTAATATTTTAGTTATTTAACTTCAAAAAGTTATAAAATGATTATTGAACTATTCGAAAATTTTCATTTAAATAGTAAAACTATTTAAAAGTGTTTATTTAAGTCACTAGTACGATTTAACGATCAGTATGGTGGATCAATACCCATTGGTAAATAGAAGAACATACCTTAGATCCAATTCAAGTTGACGACCAATATTGGAGATTGGAGAAGAAAGTTGTTTGGATTTGTTTCTCAGATTCATGTCGTTTAAGTTGTTTCATGAAAAAAAGAACTGAATTGCATAAAGAGAAAGGGAATGACAGCTTTTGATTTGTGCAAATAGGTCGAATAGAGAAGACCATACAGTTGTGATTTTAACAGTCGAGTGACTTAAATGAATTTTTTTGAGTAGTTCAATGATCTTTTTGTTAACTTTTTAAAGTTGAGTGACCATAACATAAACTTACTAATAACTTAATAACTTTAGGTGTAATCTACATGTTTATAAAAAAATTTAAGAAATAATAAATAATTAAAATTTTAAAAGTCCATAGACTTTAAAAAAAATCATCCATGTCAATAAAGTACATATAAATTGTCATGTAAGTGCCGTTAAAATTTAAATGGTATGATTTAATCAGCTTTTCCATTAAAAAAATAATTTGATTAAGATTTAAAGACCATAGATCAAAGTGATCTAAAAGAAAAAAAAAGTTAAAATAAGTAAGTATTAGAGGCTAAATTTGTTATTATATCATTAAAATTTATTGATTTTGATTTAAGCCCATTAAATCTTATATATCTGGCTAGATCTGCCCATGGGTCGGGTTAGGTCCACCTGAAAAGTGAGAGAGTTTAGGTAAAAATATAAGCCCGAAAAATGATTTTGGGCAAAAAAAGTAAGGTCTTGAGTAAGGCTTTTTTGGCCCGAGCCCAAATATGCAAAAAATTTGCTATTTTTTTTACTGTTTTTTATTATTTTTTTGCTATTTTCTTATTATTTTTTCACTATTTTGATACTATTTTGTTGTTATTATTTGTATATTATATAACTCCTTAATTTTGTTACTGTTTTAGAGGCATTTGCTTATTAAGTTCCACTTATCTTGTGTTATTTAAGTATACATATTTTTAAAAATTTATTAGAAAATATTTATTTTGATGTTTTTAGTGATGTATTATATATTTTTTTAAAATAATATAAAAAAATAATACGAGCAGGCCGGACTAAGTTCGAATTTTAGCATCTGTACCCTAATCGGACTTAGATAAAATTTTAGACTATTTTTTGAGTTGAATTAAACCCAAATCTTACAAACGGGCTTAAAATTTTTTATTGGGCCCGACCCGGCTATGTACGGCTCTAGTTGTAACCCAATCGTTCTCAATTAGGATTATTTAGGCCCTCGATACGTGTATCACTCTCGGTGAAATTTGATCTTTTTCAGAAATTAAAACTCTAACAAGATCTCTTTTAGTTACTGGAAAAATACGAAATAGTATAAAAAGGAGAATCAAATTCAAAGGCGGTGGAAAAAACAGAAGGAAGAAGAAAATAAACGATTTAATTTTCTGCATAAATATTATATTTTAAAGAAAAGAAAGAAAGCAAAAGAACAGTCTTTGAAGGGAAGGAAAAAAAAGATCCCTTGCCATGCGATTAGGGTTTGTTGATTGAAATTGAATTGCAGCAAAAGGGATTGTTGAACATATCGTTAATTGGGGGAGAAATTTTAGGGGTTCAAAAGGAAATGGGAGGCGAAGGAGCTGAAAGGGATAAACAATGGTCGTCTCCAACCAAGGATTATAAAGCCAAAGATGATGACCCCAAACTTTGGGGAATTTTCCTCTTTGGTTTAATTGGCGCCACTGCAACCACTTTCGCGGTAAGTTCCTCCATTCCCCACCAAAACCCTTTTTTGAAGTTTCAATGGTTCTGAAATTTATATATGTGTGTATTATAATACGATGCATTGTTAGGGTTTAGTTTGATTTATTGGCCTTAAATTTTAGACCTAAGGTTAGGGTTTTTTAAGGAATGGGAACAAATTATGTTAATAAATTAGTGGGTAAAAGTTCCATGGAGGCTCTGAGTCAGATTGCATTTTACCCTCTCTACTAAAAAAAAAAGCAAATTAGTCCCTATACATTAAATCAAAGAGCAAATTAGTTATTTCTATTAAAACTGTCATCCGTTGGATGGAATTTTTGACTAAAGAATTAGTTTGCTCTTTGATCTAGCATTAAGGGACTAATTTTCCCCTTTTTTTAGTAGATGGAGCAAAATGCAGAGCTTCCATGGTAGTTTTATCTAAATTAGTGTTGGCAGGAGCAACTATTTGTTGGAATTGCCCATTTGATTGTAGTTACAAAATCTGGCAGGTTAGTCAGCTGAGGAGATCTGTTGATTGGATATATACTCAGGTATATTGAAAACAAGTTCTTTCGCCGATTTCAGCTATTGATGATTCAATAATACTATAGTTGACAGCATCTTCGTTGTTTTCTTAAAGGGAATGGTGGAAGGATTTTTTTGGTTCTTAAAAGTTTTTACTTGTTTTCGCGATTGAATTGCTTCTATAACTACAAATTTAGATTAATGGCTAGTGGTTTTTATGAAAACATAATGTTAATAGGATGATAGGCATTTTCCCTAAGTAAAGATGCAATAGATTTAAAGAGGAAGATTCGTTTCGAGGGATTTGTTTGATCTCAAAATTATTGCTTTGATACCGTGTGTGCTGCTGCAGTGTGCTAAAAGGTGTTATTTTTGTTGTCAAGCTTAAGTACCTTTGTTTTCATTTGCTGATATTTTTGGTAGAAGTATCATGGAGGCTTCTATACTAGGGAGTCAATTGCAGTTTGCTTTTTTACTCAAAATTGGGCAAATTAGTCTTTGTCCGTTAGATCAAAGAGCAAAGTGGTTCTTTTTGTGAAAAAATTCATTCGTTTTTATTGTTAAAATTTAGCGTGGTTGATGAATTAACCAAACAGTTACACGTGTCACATGTACCATATTCTGACATACAAGAACTAGTTTTTAATAGTGGATTGGATGAAATTTTTAACAGAAGGATTCGTTTGATCTTTTATCTAACGTGTAGGTACTAATTTGCCCTTTTTTTTTAGTAGAAGGGGCAAAATGTAATCTGACTCCTAATACAAGGGCTTCTATAGTACTTTGACCGATATTTTTAGATTTAAGGATATGAATTGAGCTGTGTTATGTTTGATTGTTGCCTTGTTGAACTTTTGTACGGATCAATCACTTTTGCTGAAATCTTACTTTGACTATAGCATTTGTTATTTCTTTTCGAATCGTATCTGTTAATCTGATCATTGTGTGTGTACTTGCACCATGAAAGTTAGTCAGGTCAAAACCATCACGAGGAGGAGGTTCTTCTCGAACATCCTTTCAAGAGGAAGCATGGAGAAGGTATAATCGCCGAATGCAAGAAGAGCACGAAGAAGAAATGGAAAGAGTGGTAAGCTTTCGATTGTGTTTCGAGCATACTCTATATTTTTATGTCATCTTGTTGTTTAATTAAATTCCTTATTCTCTTTGTAGGAACGAATAAGGCGGATGCAAAGTGTGTTTAACAGGGAACGAAATAAACACAAAAGGAGCTATGAAACCTGGAAAGAAACTGGTCCCGGTGCTTACCATCAACACTTTCAACGAGATGATTGGTATTGGAAAGCAGATGCATCTTATAGAGATCAAAGAACTAATTACAGGCCACCTCAAAGAGAGCGAGCGAGCTATCCATTATCACATCATTACACGGTTTTAGGTCTTGACAGGTAATGCCCGCTTTTACAGTGTTAATAAAAGCTTTTCAATCATATTCATTTTGCTGTAGCCAAGAGCTTTGGCACTGGTAATTGACTTATCTCGACTTCCTTCTGTTCTCAGAGCCCGATTGAAACCATATACCGAAGATGAGATTAAGGTATACTGAATTATCTTTAAAATGCTTCTCCATCACTGCGTTTTGATATATATGCTCGTCGTTATGTTATTGGATATATATCATATATATATATATATCTTGATCAAAAGTTGACTTGGAATGACTTTATTCATATACTATATAGAGTTAATTGCACCAGACACCCTAAACTATGACCCCCATTTTAATTTGGTCCCCAAACTTCAAAACATGTTGATTACATTCTCAAACTATCGTGTTTTATCAAATAGGTCATTTCGTTATCAAATCTTATGTAGTTAAATTTAAAGAAAGTTAGAATGTTGTTGCATAACTTTCAAAAGTAAAAATTAAAAATAAAGGGTTTGGGGATGTATCATTTTACGGTTAAATGATAAAACGACAATGATGTCTATATGCAGACAGCATTCAGGGCCAAGGCGAAACAATTCCACCCAGATCAGAACCAGGATAATAAAGGTAAGATGTTTTGGCCATTTGGCAACTATTACTACTAAACCCAACCATAACTTGGTGTTTCTTCGGATTGTTTTTTATTTAAACTTCATTCGTGTTATATTCCAGAAGTTGCCGAGGCGAAATTTAAAGAGGTGATGATGTCATACGAGGCTATAAAGCAAGAAAGGAAGAACACGAGGGTATGAAAACTGAAAAACCAAGCTACTATTCGACAAGAGTTGAGGAAGTGTGAAGTGTTAGAAATAGGGATGTAGAATATATTTAAAACCCTACACTTCTTACCTCTACTGCTGGATTGGAGTTCACACTCAGCACTGAAAATCAATTTTTTTTGTTGAGAGTTTAGCTCAGTTCATATATTTCATGTTGTATTTCTAGGCTTTTACATCTCAGATGAATAATGGTTTTTTTTTTACCGAGAGCGAATAAACCAGAGGGGGTGTGAGTTGTGATACTATTGTATTTATCGGAAGGTATAACATACCATGCTTAATTTTACAGCCCTCATAGGATTTCTTAATTCAATATTATATCTTTTACTGTAAATGTTTTTACCGAGGGTGAAATTTTTGGTTAATTTGATATTGTGTTTGATCAAAGCAAATTCATTCATTTTTCTTAGTTGGGGCATTTTTCCGGTAAATCTTTCCCCTAACCTTTGAAAAGAGAGAGTACAAAATGAAATTTGCTAACTATTTTTGTCGTAGCGAAAAAGCTAAATTCTTGATATAAATTAATTTGCAGGAGGTACTCTTCTGTAATATGCAGGAACTGTCGCTGGGAAGAACATTTGCCTAACTCCCTCTGCCTTTATGATAGGGAATATGATTCCTGATGCTCCCTGAAATTAAATATTTTACATATTAATAAATTCTTCGAACAAAAATAAATAAACACAGATAAACAGTTTGATCTATGTGAGTAGAATTGGTTTTAAATCAAATCAATTTAGATCAGTTTCGAGTTATTTCAGATTAAAATCTTCAGATTCGAGTCGGTTTATGGGTTAAAATCAATTTGGGTTTAGATCAATAAGGTTTTTTGGATCGAGTCATCTGAAGTCATTTGTTCTAACCACATTTCAAGTTCAAAACACTTCAGACTCCTATCATTTTGTGTTCAATTTGTTTTCAGAATTGAGTTTTCACGTTTCTATGGTTTAGTTTGTGTTCAAATCCTGATTTTTGTAAAATTCGGATTAAAATTGACAAGTTTAGAGCAAGTATTGCCAAAGGATAAACAAAAATAATCATAAACCATACCGAGATGAGTCGAGCTCCAATCCAAATTCGTTTAGGTGAAGGGAATGGCAACAGTAAACGACCAACACCGTATATTGCCACCGCAAAGAAATGCAGAACCAAGCTCAAGGGGCGAGGGTTTAAACCTGAGAGCAACGATATTGGACCTGTTGAGAATACACCTCCAAGGCTTAGATAATCGAAACAAGCCTGTCGCATTTCCTTCCTTGCTTGATCAGGTGATGCGCAAAACACTTTGTACAATGCACCTGCCAATGTATTGATTGTAGATGCCACAGGCTGCAAAAGAAGAACGTTATATTGAGCCTTTGTACGTTAGATTAGATTATTTTTTTAATCGATCCGACTAATCGCAAATGGTAATTGAGCCTTATTCATATGGTTTACCTTACGCAAGGTGTAAAATGATTCTAGATATTTACAGAGTGTTGGTGCGTCATTGAGGTCACGCAGAGGCTTCAGTAGATCACGAAGAACAACAATATCGGATAAAGCCACAGTCATTCCTCCGCCAGTTAATGGATGGCGCATGTTAAATGCATCTCCCATTAATAGGGCTCCAGGAGTGGGATAAGGAGAAGCCGGCATGCTTCTGTTTGGCATTGTCCTAATATTTCCCTTATCAACAGCTGCTACAAATGAATCGTAAATTTCCGGTGGAACCTGTTATATATTATGCAGGCACATTGTCAAATCCAAGAGAACATAAGTTCAGCGTATTTTGAGTAAAGAACACTTTCTATAAAAGAATAAAGAAGACAAATATGCAGGATTAGAGCAGTTAAATACCTGAGGAGCCACAACTGTCTTCAAATAATTTGCCATCTCCCCATTGGCAATAGAAGGAACCTTTTGACCTGGTACATCAACGAGACAACGAATCTCTGTGCTGCTAATAGGATAGAACAAAATGGGGGAAGGATCTGCTAGTATAACATGCCCGTGATTTGCGTAAGGAAGATGGCAATTCTCCAGTACTAATCCAACAAAACACGAGGGTACATCTACCTGCAGATTGTATCATTAGGTTTTTTAAGTTTCTAAATTTACTTGACCTTCAAAAAACAAAGGGTTGATCGGTCAACTCACCTGAGGGTTGCAAAGGGAGCGACGTAGGTTTGAAAAACAGCCATCACAAACAATGGTTAGGGGTGCAAATGCTGTCAAGTCACGGCCATCTTTAGTTTTATAC
Source organism: Gossypium arboreum (assembly GCF_025698485.1). NCBI lineage: Eukaryota > Viridiplantae > Streptophyta > Magnoliopsida > Malvales > Malvaceae > Gossypium > Gossypium arboreum. The sequence goes on from NC_069075.1 coordinate 140,530,303, forward strand.
TGCACTCCTCTGATAGTCCCTTTTTCTTCAAGTAGAGAAGTAACTACACCTTGCTCTAAACGTACACTGGTAAAAGATGGGGAAAAGGGTATAAATACCATAACAGATATACGTTGCCATAATGCTACAACAGGCAGTACAACAATTTCACAATAATGAAGCATCATCAAAAGAGTTCGAGCAATGAATAAAAACGAACATAACGAATTAGCAAACAATTAATATCTAAAATGGGGAAAAGACATACTTGGGAAGAGAAGCTGCTTTCTCCCGCATCCTCTGTATGAAACGTCCATTGTGGAAGCTCCTGCCAGATACATCTGAGTGGAAATTTTCTAAGGGATAAGAAAGTCGGGTACGTTTCCCATCCTTGAAAAGCGCATAACCAAATACCTGCTGAGCATCAATTTCCTCCACACAATCTGCAGTGAGAAAATCCATAAGGTTCGTTGAACTCATTCCATTAAAATATTAACAAAATCATAACCAAACATTGAGATAGCCCCAACTCAATCAACTTGAGATAGTTACAAAATTCATTATTCGCCTACCTTCAAGTCCCAACTCAATTAACTTGAGATAGCCCCCTGGTTGTAGCAGTTCCCCAACAATACGGTCAGGCTCTGATAAATCTCTTTCAATCACATGCACTCCACGTCCATCCTGTGCTTTAGACCATATAATCAATTTAAAGTTGAACTTGATATAGCTTTCAACAAGAATAGTCACAATATTTTTATCGAAAAGAATGCTATTATCAAAGATGATGCTAAATTTGCACATAATCATCCCATCTTAGACTGTGAAAGCAAATTAAACCCCAAAGAAAAAAAAAAAGGATGCTAACCGTACAGACATCAATAAAAACACACACAAAAAAAAAAAAGGATGCTAACCGTACAGACATCAATAAAAACACACACACAAGGGTTTATTTACAATTACATGATTAATACACTGCTATAAATTAAATTGGTTATCATATACAGAAGGTGAGCATCAGAACAACGAAGCAAGACCATAGTTAAACCGTAAGGGTTAATTTGGCTGACAGACTAAATTTGTAAGGGTTCCTATTTGTTGGCCAAATCAGTATCCAATGAGATCACAGATGGTGATAATAAATACAGGGGAAGACAACTTGGAAAACCCAACACTTGCACATTTTTTTTTTTTAAAATTACGGCCACAAGAAATGCCAAACCTTGTGCAAGGCAATCTTCGGTTACAGCTAAAAAGCAAAGACTATAGTTAAATTGACAGTGACTGATTATGTAGAAATCAGGTTCTGTAGATTGCTAAATGCTAATAGTAAAAGATGGCTCATTTTATTCAAGTCAAGCTCAGTAGAAGCCTATAATAATAAGATTGGCAAGTGGTAACAAGTAAATACTGATCTATAATTACAAAGCTCAGAAAATATTCCCGAATCATGGCGGACAAGCTCGTAAGTTCTTTTTCAATAATCATACGCATATAAAAGTTGCAACATACTCTATAAGAGAGCCATAAAAGAAGTAAAATGGTTTGTCAAAAAAAGGGCATGAAAGAAAACAAATATATTAAAGGGAAAAAGAAGAACAAAATGTATAGGTGAAGGTTCGAGAATCACTTTAAACTTGTTTTAAAGAAAGCAGAAAGAAATTGTGAAACGAACAAGACTTTTACTAGTTCGTGATTGGATACCGAGAAAGCGGAAAAGAAAGAAATAAAAGGAAAAAGAAAAAGCACCTTGCCAAGAGTGTGAGCGAGTGCGGATCCAGCAACACCAGCTCCAACAATGATGACGTCAGTATCACAACCATCAGCGGATCTACATTCTCCGTCAACAGCCGATACGCTCGTCACCGACTCAGTCCTTGCGGAAGAGATCCCGATCACTTTCCGTCTCTTCAAAACGACACCGCACAAAGCAAGAAGCGTCGTTACGAAAACCGAGATCCACGCCAACACGTAAGGATCCGCCATTTTTCTCATTCTTCTCCTCTCCTCTCCTCCTCCAAATGCTAAGCCAAAAAAGAACGACAACGTAGAGACTGTGAAAGCACAAAAAAGAAGAAAAAGGAAAGAGAAAATCGGAATCTCTTTGCTCTGTTGATTCTCTCTTTGATAACGGTGATGAAATTTGGCTGGTTTTTGTTTGTTTTGATTAGCGTGAGACGGTGGTGCTTTGAATCTGAAACGGCTTTCAGCTGTTGCTTCGCTGTGAATGCTTTTTTTTTTTTTTTTTTTTCTGTTTTCGAAAACGTTTTAGAGGAAAACAGCACGGGAAAATACACGAGATGGGGTTTAGGCTTTTATAGTGTCCACATAACGCAACGGAACGTAAGTTATATATACTTCTTGCTAATTTGCACCTTTAATGTGGTTGGACTTAAACTACGCATCCCTCTTTTTAATTTGGTTAAATTTGCTCTAGGTCCCTGTATTTTTGGTATATTTAAAATTTAATCTCTCCACTTTTTTATTTAAAAATACTAGTCAAATTGAGATAATGAGAAATTTAACCCTCAATGTTTATATCTTGCTAATTTTCCCAGTTCTAGCACATTGTTTTAACTTAATGGGATAATAATAACTTTTGCTCTTAATGTTTACATCTTTTATCAATTTGGTTTTTATTTTTTTAGCTAAATTTAACTATTAACTTTTTAAAAAAATTTAAATCATTTTTTAACTAAAAGTTGACTAAAACATTGATTTTTTTTTACTAATGTTGCTGTGGCAACCCACGTAGTAGTCCAGATGTACTTCATGTTAATATAATATCATTTATCTTATATGTTAGGTAAAATAATTTGAAAATTACAAAATTCAAAATTCAAAACAAATTATAAAAAGTTCATAAAAATTCTAAAATATATAATGAAGTGCACGAGAATTGTCATACAGTTTGTCATGCTTAAAATTTTAACATTTTAATCAATATTTTTATTGAAAAATAATAATTAGACTTTTTTGAAAAGTTAATGATTAAATTCAACTATTTTTAAAAAGGAAGAACTAAATTTAGCTAAAAAATAAGATTCAAATTAAGAAAAAATATAAATGTTAAAAGCTAAATTTATCATTATGTTTAATTTAATTTATTTATAATTAATTTTAATTTGATTCGGAGACAGATCGAATTTCCTTCAAAATCAGCATTAGGTCTGTAAACATTAAAGTGTGTACTCTAAGATGCTTAAGTCAATAAAAGGTAGATAGACAAAATAAAGAGAAAAGATACTTTAGGCAAATGGTGAAATTAATTATTTTTAGTGTGGCATGAAATTTTCCTTTTGAAGTCTTTATTTTATTTATTTTTTGGCCAAACCTTTTAGTTATTTCTTTAATATCATTGTCGTATGTACTAATTTTGAATTTCAAATGAAATATTATTTTGTTTATTGTTATATATCTTTAAAAGAAAATAATAAATGCACATGATAAATTTTAAATATTATTTTAGAAAAGTAAAATATTTATTGAAAATAAATGAAAAATGAATTCACAAAATTATTGGTTTAAAATTAAAGTTTTGAACTTGTTGAGTGATTTTCTTTATGTTTCTAAGATGGTGGTGTTTGTATATTTATATGATATGAGTATTGTTTATTGATATAACATATTAGTTAAGTTTCATGCATATAGACACGTATCCTACTCTAGATCGAACACGTGTTTATATGGTCTCGTGCACGTGTAACTTCGCAATAGACGAAGGTCGATCTGTGAGCTCAATAGAATCCGACCCAAACCCATTTGGGTTTTTAGATCGGTGATAGAAATTATCCTAACAATTTGTCCCCCATCGAAGGAAAGTCATAAAGTGGCTCTAGTTAGAACCTGATTCAATTAGAATAGAAGTGACATAAGTAAAACTTACCAAGTACCCCGCGAGCTCAGTTTGTGAGCTTAATAGAATTCAGCCCAAACCCATTTAGGTTTTTGGGCTGGTGATGATAATTATCCTAACAAAACTTTAATTTTATTTTTAGGTAGTACAAAACAAGTTTCTTTAAGAAGTTAGAACTACAAGATTAATCTAGCAAGTGTGTATAACAAGAAAAGGTGTATGTATAGGAGGATTGTTAGTGCTTGTTTTTCATAAAAATATAGATATGCATCAAGTTGTAATTGGACCAAGCGATTACGGCAAGAAAAATAGAGATGGAAATTAGAAAATTGTTTTCATTGTTCGAAATCTCTATAAATTATCAATAAATTATATGATTTAAGTTCAGTTCACTTACTAAGTTGTGATCTTACATTTATACATTCAACTGAGATCACTTTCCCACTATTCAACTCATTCATTAAGTTGCAACCGCTACATTGACCTAAGATCACTATCTTACTAAGACCTTATTTGATAACCCATTGAAAATATTAAATCAACTAAAAATTAATATTTTGGATAATTTAATTTTTTCTAAGCACGTTTGTAAAAGTGTGGAAAATAATAAGTAAATAAGGGCGTCACTTATCACTTAATGTTAATTTTTTTCGATTCTTATTATTTTATTTTATTTCTTTTAACATTATATTTTAAATAATTTACCTTTACTTTTTTTTAAAATTTACATTTATCAAACACTTTAATTATATTCCGTCCTTAATTTTAAGAAAAACACCAAACAGATTTAGTTTATCAAACAACACTTAAGACTTTCCCCAACCAAAAACTCGGTTACACATTCACAGAATAGTTTGAATATATCACAAAACCACTCACTAATATTTCTTGTAATGAACCAATTGAATTCTCTCTAAATCCACACTAACTAATCTTCAATGCATTTTGTATTGTCTATATCTTCACAAAATCAATTACCTTTAATATAAGAACAATCAGTATTAAGATAAACCTTTATAAAGTCGGTCCACATTTTCTTGTGATTACGTATCTTAATATATAAAGTAACTTTATTTAATCTAATCACATATACATATACGATTATAATCTAGTAATTTACTTCTCAAATATGCGAGTACATCATCAAAATACATTAATCAAATATGCCAACGAATAAAACAAAATTTATCATACATCTATGTCACAACTTACAATTGACTTGTTTTTATGCCAATTCCCACTTCATCCTACTCCCATCATCCCCTGGTTTTTATGCTAATTCACATGCTTAACACTTTTAAGTACATAATTTTTTTCTGTTTTACAAAACGACCACTTGCATTTTGTTAATTAAATACTCGGTACATCTTTTCTGTATCACTATTCCATGGGGGGAAAACAGTGAGGAACATATATTATATTATGTAATTTGACAGGATGTCATTTAATTAAAGTATTTAATTAATAGGTATTATTAATAATATTATTATCCTTTTGGTTCTATACCAAAATAACATATAGAGGAAGTGCGTGGGAGATCACACGTTGAAAACAAGGGGTCAACGTCTTACTAACCCACTAATTGAAATAAAATATTATAAAATTATGGCTTTAGTAGTTTTGGTGAAGTAATGCATAATATATCGAGAATATTGATATTGTTAGGATAAATAATCACAATTTTGATTATGAATTATAAAACAGTTATGAAAGGTATTAAAAACAATAAATTATTTTAATAGGAGGACAAAAAATCCTTTTTAGTGGAAAGTTTTTGTTAAAATATTTCATATGCTATTGTACTATTCATATATTTGAAATTTAGTCCATGTGCTTTTATTTTTAGGAATTATGTCTCTTAATTTTTTCAAATTTTAAAATATAAGTCCAATAGTTAACAATGTTAAATTTGTTGTTCGACATTTTGAAATGAATAAAAATACTCACTTGGTTGACATGTAACTAAAAAATATTGTAATGAACTTAAATTTAACAGTATTAATAGTTAGACATAAATTTTGAATAAAAGAATTAAATTTCTAAAAATAAAAGTATAAGGATTAAATTCTTAATTTATAAGGAATTTAGGGACTTATGTCACATTTTGACCAAACCATTTTCAACGCTTAAAAACTTTATGAGCTAAGTCGAGCATTTAATGCATGCACGCACTAAAAATAGGATTTAATTGCACCAATATATTTATTTACTTATTTACTTTATATAGTGAAATCAAGTCAAACGAAGAATTTATATTGCAAAAAGATAGGGTGTTCAAATTTCGGTTAAATCGAATTAATTGATTGATTCGATTAATCGATCTAATTTGGTCGGAAGTCGGTTATTAATTTTTGAAAGTTCGGTTATCAATTAATTCGGTTCGAAATTGAGAAATTAACTGAATTAACTAAACTTAATACTTAATAAAACAAATTATATGTAGTTTTAATTTGGTTAATTTGAATAATTCGGACAAATTAATATTATCAATTTATTTTTTTGATATGTTTTATATTTGTTTTAACCAAAAATACATAAACATGTCAATTTTGGTTAATTTGGTTAATTGACCGAATTAACCGAAATATTTTGATTTGGTTATTTTTTTGAAAAAAAATTGGTTCTGTTAACGGTTGAAGGATTAAAAAATTCAGTTAATTCGGTTAATCTAATTTGGTTCGGTTAACCGTTTGAACACCCTTACAAATAATTGTGAAATCTTGATAGTATGAAAAAAAAATATAGGGTTTTTTTTTTTTTTTTTTGTGAAAGGTATTTGTTTTGCTATTCTATCTTACCAAGTCCCCAAACTATCATCTGGATTTTAAAATAGTTCCCAAACACTAGAATATTTTAATTAAATATTCAAAGTATAACATTATATCAATTAGGTCTTTCCATCAACATAGCTATTAATTAAGACACTAAAATGTCAATTTAGATTTGACATGAACATATTTAAAACACGTAAATTAAATTATGCATGTAGAAAAAACACACATACTCGTAATTTGATTAACTTATTTCAAATATACTCCACATTTAACACCTAAGGTTGACAAAGAAAAAACCGATCGAAACAATATTAACACTCTAAGGTCTTAATTAGAACATTTTAAAATTTAAAGATTAATTTAAAATTTGAATAATAATTTAACAACATATTAATGCTTGGTGTTTAGAGTCCACCCATATCCAATATCTACCAACTTGCTTAGCTTAATTACTTTTTCGAGAAAGTTAGGGAAATATGCACTTGGATTTTAGCCATTGCTGCCCAAACATCTATCTTTAGGATATTAATAGTTCATTCGAAATTGTGATGAAAGGGATTCATGGTGATAAGCAAATAATTTCGACTTTTTGTTGGGTTGATTATTTGTTTGTGTTAAATTGTCGAGTATAAATATGAAAGTTAAAATATACTCTAAGTCTGTATATACTTCATACATTTAGAATTTTGTCTCTTGTTTTTATTTTTTGAATTTAAATTTCAAGTCCACTTATTATTGCCCTTAAACCCTAAAACTCTTACGACATTCTAATTATATATAACCAAGTAATATTTCAACAAAAAAGTTAATGATATTAACTATTTGGACTAATTAATAACATTATAAAATAAGATACTAAATTATGCTAGAAATTAAAGTATGGAGATTAAATCTCAATTTTAGGCATAATAAAGGGATTGAAACTAAAATTTAACCATTTTTCTAAAATGTAGAGAGAGAAAGCATATACATTTCATACATTTAGAATTTAATCCCCTACTTTTATTCTAAGGAATTTAGTCCTCTAGTTTTCAATTTTAAGAATTCAGGTCTCATTGCTACCATCATTAAAATTCTTCTATTAAACTATTTAGTGTCTCATTTTGAATTTTTTTTTTTAAATACACTTGGTAGATGGTGGTGGGGGAGGGGAGAGGGACGATGGGAGATTTTTATTTTATTTAATATTATTATATTTATATTTATTTAATATTAATATTATTATTAAATTTATTATTATAATTTTTAAAATATTTATGTCTTTTATATATTCCTTGAATTTTTAGAATTAGGATAAATTTGAGACCATCTATAAACTTTGAGGGTTAATTTTTTAAAATTTATGACTAAATTGATGTAATATGTAAAAGTTAAGAACTAAATTTTTATTATATTGATTTTTAATTGACACGTCAATTTTCTATTTGTGATTTTAATGGCAAACGATGTAATGTGAATGCTTAAATTGTAAACATTTTACTTTGGATGCCTAAAATGGAAATTATTCATAGTTGAATAACTATATGTGCAATTTACCCATAATAATAATTGTGGAACAATAATATGTTTATAGTTTTTAATGAAATGTTACTAATATGATTGATTGGGCTTGAAATTCTATATATATATTAGAACATTGAACTGTTGGTCTCTGCTTATATCAGAAATCTATTTGTCCCCCACTTGAAAAGATTGCATTAGAATTATATTAATTAATTATATGATCTTGATGAGGTGTTGAGTACTAAAATTTGTACATTTCATGTGGAATTTGTTTTAATTTTCATTATTATTTGATTCTTTCTCTTGATTGAGAATTGTTTTAGATGGATCCCCAAAAATATTGCTAAACATGAAAAAGGCACACTAAATATGAAATTTTCTATTAGTCCCTTCCATGGCACCCAAAAATGCATTTGAAGCTAATGGACTGTGGGTGCTGTTGGTAAAGATTGATGTCCTGAATTTTGAAGGTTTCAGGTTCAAGTCCTATTATTTATAATTGCGATGTATGAGTCTTCTGTTCATTCTATGCATATGCATTATATAGATTTTATCTATTTTTTTTTTCTAAATTGATCCGGCTTTTATTCAATTCTTTATCTATTACGCATTATATTGATGGTCATATTTGTGATTATTGCATATTAACTGTATATTATTCCCGTTTGGATAAATTTCAATTGAGCATTGCTTTGTATAGTCCCCAAAAATGGTGTTTTCCACAGTAAATTAATTGATAAAGACTAAAAGTCTAAAACTTGATTTTAGGGCTGATTCAATTTCTTCTGTTCAGGACTTTCATTGTCAGATGCTAGTGGTGATGTGTTTGTTTAATGTTTTCTTTTCAATTATAAGTTCATGCACTGGTTTACTTGTTTGTCATTATGATGACTAGGCAAACAGTATCATATGTTAAAAGACCTTGGAAATTAATTTTGTTTTTAAATTTTATTACATACTTGCTCGACTGATGAGATTGAAAAAGTTCTTTCATCGATCAAAATCAATATTTTTAGAATTGGAATTGATAGAGTAGTTAGATTGAGAATCGACTGCAATATTGGTCTAAAGATAGGGATTGAACCGATTGACCTGCAAACTGATATAGATGAGTTGAACCACGCTAAAAAATAGATTGAACTAGTTTTCTCTATTTTTTATTTTTATAAATTTTTAATAATTTATTTAATCAAACCGAACAAACCTATCAAACCAAGAATTGATGTTTTGATCGATTCGACCATCAATCTAATTCTTAAAGCCTTAATCAAAATCATGAAGTCCAAATTGTTCACACTTGTAGAAACTCAAGATGAGATGAAGAAAAGAAAAATATATCTATAAAGTAATAAGGATAAGGTTAATATTTAGTACACTAGTACTATATTTTTTTATTTCACAAGATATTTTAAAAATTTGTCATGTGTCTTTTTTTCTTAATATTTATTTATTAATATTTTATTATTTCTCTATAGTACACTTGTCAACCCTACTTGTGGGGTTTAAAACCTAGTACCAAATATTTTTCCAAATATTATTCCATCTCTCTCTATATATAAAAAAATATATTTTTTGTCTTTTTGCCACATGACAATTTTAATTTTTTCAAATAAACTTACCGATTAAACTAATAAATGTAGCAACTTAAAAAAAGTAATTTAGGTACTATTTTTAACAAAAAAAGAGATTAGATAACAAAATAAAAAAGACATAATTTAAGTATCAATTTATAGGTTAAGCTTATTAACAATTTTAAATTTACATAATTACATTTGAAATCACATTTGAACCAATAATATAATATTTTTTGATACATAAAATAATAAAACTTTTAAGTTAGGATTACTGCTGAACTAATTGTCATCAAACAATAAGTATGTAGCGCAACGGGCATCATCATCTAATAAACCCCTCACACTCTCTAATAGTTCCTCATGAATAATCAAGTAATCCATTTTACTTCAGGCCTCTTTCACTATTAGTCTCTTTCAGGATATGTCGAAATTTCACTTCTTAATCTTTAAGACACCAGTCTTGAATGAGCCAAACTTTGTTGTAATTATTATTTGCTGCTAGCCCATTTTTTTTATAATAGATACCAAAATCAAATTATCATTCTCAATCTCCACTCTACGATACCCCTTTGCCCAAGCAAACTTTAATATCTAAAAAATATCTGATAATCCCATCACCATTTCGAAACCTCCCAGTCAACCACCACTAAGTCCTTTCATCACTCTACCTATAGCCGCTCTTGATTTAAAAGTTGACACTGAGTATTGTTCTTCTTCATTACCACTATTAGGAATAATTATTCAAAATGCTAACAGTGAAAATAAAAATTTTCACAAGTAAGATTTTTGAAAGTTACCATGTGTACAAAAATGAAACAAAGAAAAAAAAAACATTTCGATAAATTTGATGATAATGTAAGTTTAATTATTGATAATGAAATGATTAAATATCACCAATTGAAAGTGATAAAATTGAATATTGATCCCACTCTTAGGGACTTATGCATATTTTAAACACACGTTATTTCTAAAAGAAAATTGTCTAAATAAAGATTTATCATTTGCTTTTCAAAAGTTTGAATTTAAGTGTGTTCTATGGATGAACAACTCTTAACCACTGGATCAATTACGACAATTTCATTATATAGACAATTTACATGCGGATTATAGGCAGAGGTGATTGCACAATTTAATTATTATTTGTATTTTCACTTTTATGTGATTATGTTAATGGATAATATAATTTTTACCATCAATTTTGGTATCTGTATTTTTTGGTTCATTTTAATATTTAAACTTGACAACTAGGTCTATTTTTATTTTATGAATTTAAAAATATAAAAGTTTGATAATGTTACACTTTGAGATTATGTCACATTATCACTTGAAAATTTAAAAAATTATATAAATTTTCAAGAGATAATGTGGTATGATTAGAGTGTCACATTAAGTGTTTTAATAACTATATTGACGGTTAAACATATCAAACCATTAGTTCCCGATTCAATCAGTTAGACCGTCAAACCAATAATTAAAAATAAAAAAAATCTAAAATATATATATATATATATAATTTTTTTTAAAATTATTAAATTAATTCAACCCGTTTAACTATAAATTTTTGTTTTAATTTTTTATTTTTACCAATTTCAAACCGTTTGCTAATTAAATAATTCAACCCCTTTATATATGATTTAATAGTGAATTTCTATTGCCAAATTCACTTTTATTATATGATTTAGTAGTGAAATTGTTGTGTAAGGTGTTACGAATATAAGTAAAGAACAATTTTCTATATTTTATCTTATTTTTGCATTTGAGATGAAGTTTAATAGGCATAGAGCCGTTGTGGCTTGTATTTCCTGCTTTTTTGTGCTTCTTGGTTGCTATTGGACCTTTGTAAGAGATGGAGCCCAGGCTCCTTCACGGCCAACTTCAAATAAACGTAAAGAGCAAGCGGCCCATGTTCACCTTTGAAAGGCAACGGAGAGCCTAGCCGTTGCAAATTTGAAGCGGAATGGCGCCGTGTGCTGTAACAAGGCAATAAAAAGCTGGCAGGTAGGTGTCTATTCTCTACTGGCTTTCCTTTAACTTCCCGTAACTATGCTGTCACTCCAGCAGGTCCCTTTTATTCCTTATAAATCTTCAAAATTCCACGCCATTTATACGTGTCAACAAGTCATTCGCCGCCGCGTCAGTTCCAATGCAACGACATTTCCAACGCACCGTCTATGAACATATATACCCCGTCTTCAACGATCGAGGGTCAAGTTATTTTCTTCTTCAACGGTTTTTTAACAACCAATTAAAATGACGGGTCTACCCTCATCAGATCGTAAATACCGCCGGAGTCCTCCTCGGTCCCCTCTCCTCCCTCAAAAGCTCGACGACGACCAATCATTCGATGCTCACGGATCTGGCTTCGATGGCGCGTCGACTTCCGGTGCCGTTTTCAACCTCTCAACCACCATCGTCGGAGCTGGAATCATGGGTCTCCCAGCCGCCGTCAATCAGCTCGGCTTAATCCCTGGTCTTCTCACTATCATGTTCGTCTCTATGTTGACTGAATCGTCTATCGATATGATTCTAAGGTTTAGCCGAGCCTCCAAGTCAAAAACGTATTCAGGCGTCGCCGCCGATGCTTTCGGTGGAGCCGGCAGTAACATCCTCCAAGCTTGCATCGTCATCAACAACTTGGGCATGCTCGTGGTTTACATGATTATCATAGGTATACTTTTATCAAGCCTTCCCATGTGGAACTATCAATAGCCGCTTGATCTGAATTTGAATTTTGAAATTTGTTGGCTTGGCAGGTGATGTATTATCGGGGACTTCGGTGGATGGGTTCCACCATGGTGGAGTAATCGAAGAATGGTTCGGCCAACATTGGTGGACCACTCGTTCCGCCTTACTCTTGTTCACCACATTTTTCGTTTTTGCTCCTCTCATTTCATTCAAGCGCGTTGGTAAGTCAAAATTCTAATTTTTATAAGCTCAATGCGGTGTAACTCGAAGTGCTAATGAGTGCTCAACCAATTAATTAAATTAATTTGTCACGATGGGCTCCAGTTTGGGGTATCAGCCGTGTTATGAGAGCATAATTCGAAATTGTCTTTTTTGGTTACTTATAGGTCCTTAAGTCTAGGCATTCTGTAGAACGGATATCAATTAGTATCTATTTCGCAAAGTGCACTCGTTTTTATGTTGTGACATGATTAATATCTTTGGAGGCACACTTGAGTTAGGCAAAACCTAAGTGCCAATAAGACAATTCCGAGTTATGTTTTGAACATGATCAAGCCTCGCAGGCTGGGCTGGGTCGTGATTCAACTCATGTTGACCAAAATTCTAAATTGTTGCTATAAAATTGTTGAAGGTATTAACTTTTTTTTATGGGTTTAAATTGTGATGCTTTTGGTTATTTTTAGATTCATTGAGATACACATCAGCGTTGTCAGTTGCCTTAGCTGTTGTCTTTGTGGCAATAACTGCGGGAGTTGTAATTGTTAAGTTGATGGAAGGGAAGATTGGGATGCCTCGACTAATGCCAAAGCTTGTTAATCAGGCATCGTTTTGGAAGCTTTTCACCACTGTGCCTGTTGTAGTCACTGCTTATATATGCCACCATAACAGTAAGTCATGATATACTGTTTTAGTACCTTCAATGCTATTCGTTTTACCATCATATTTTGCTTGTGTATATTGTTTGTTCAAGTTAATTTTCAACCAATCCGCTATGTTGATTTACTTTCGCTTTGTTAGTTGGTTGAGTGCATTATCTACATACATAAAACTCGGGTAAGACCAAGTTGACCCTTTTTTGGTTCAATATTACATAGAATTATAAAGGTTTTATATTAATGCACTATCAGTGTATAAATCGACAATGAATTATGTAATGCCACATATTAAAATGTTTAACTATCTATGTTTTTAAGGGTTGCTAATGAGGTGTCAATGTGTGGTTCACTGTGAGAGTGTAGATTTATATATTGGCAGTATCAAATACAAACACAATTATATATATATGATGCACCATTATTAGGACTGTTAGTTTGTTCTGAATCTATCATGAGTATTCTGTAACAAAACTATTCGTTTTCGAGACTAAAGCTTTGCTTGGTTTAGTGAAAAAAAAAAATTGGAAAGATGGAAAATTGAAGGGGTAGAAAAATAGAAAGAAAATATAATTTTTCTTTTCATAGTTGTGCTTGGTAGGAAAGATGGAAAATTGAAAGAAAAAGTAAATTTCTCTCCATCCATTATTTGGTTTGAAAAAAGAGATTCTGAACTATCATATACTCCTCCCTCGTTTTCTCTTCCCTTTATCATTCCAATTTGGAAGGATTGTTTCATGCATTACGATGGAAAATGGTTATATCTTCTATTTTCTTTCCAACGAAGCGCATTCAAACTTTTATTCCCACTTTTCCGCTCCCTCCTTTCCTTCCACTTTTTCACTCAACCAAGCATGCCCTAATAGATATTTAATCTGTTTATATTAGTCCTTTTATTACCATCTTTCTATGCATTCCATTGTAGCAGCTAAATACATATTGAAAATGGATATTTCAATTTCAACTCTCTTTAGTGTATGATTGCTTTCTTTTATTGCTATGGAGTATTGATTAACACAATTTCCTATTGACAAAAATTCACCTTGCAGTACTCCCTATAGAGAATGAACTTAAAGACCCTACACAGATGAAGTCAATAGTTAGAAAGTCTCTCACATTATGCACTTCTGTGTACATTGCAACCAGCTTCTTTGGGGTAGTCCTCTTTGGGGATCATACTATGGATGACGTGCTTGCCAATTTTGATGGCGATCTCGGGATTCCATATAGTTCATTGCTTGATGATCTGGTCAGAGTGAGCTATGGCCTTCACCTGATGCTAGTTTTCCCGATAGTATTTTTCTCCCTTCGTCTCAACGTTGATGGTCTTCTATTTCCATATGCAATTCCTATTGCTTTTGACAACAAGAGGTTCTTTTCAGTAACAATAGCTCTTATGGGTTTTATACTTATGGGAGCCAGCTTTGTTCCTAGTATCTGGGATGCCTTTCAGTTCACTGGTGCAACTGCTGCAGTTTGTGTTGGTTTCATCTTTCCAGCTGCAATCACACTGAGGTAAGCAATGGTTATATGATTATGTATAGGCTAAATGCTCAAATTAGGGCCAACCTGTTGGGGCTTGCTCACATAAGGGCCTAACCTTTATAAAAGTGCTCAAATAAAGGCTTTTCATGCACTTCAGCCCAATTTGTAGTAAAAATTAGGTGAATGCTAACATGTTTAGAATAACATATGATAGTTGAACAAAAAAATTGCTTGAAAAGAAGATAAAATTATAAAAACATAATTTGAAACCTGATATATGATATTTGAGAAGCACTTATTTGAACACTTTCAAAAAGTTTTAACCCTTATTTGTACATTTTGAAAAGGTTTGGCTTTTATCTGATCATTTTGAAAGGTTTGGCCTTCATTTGAGCACTTTTGTAAATGTTTGGGCCTTATATGACCATTTTGAAATGTTTGGCCCTTATGTGGGCAACCCCTAAAATGTTGGGCACCAATTTAAGCATTTAGCCTTATGTCCCGGTTTTGTCGAATGTGTCAAACATGATTTCATCAATGGCAACATTATTAGTCCCTAAATCATAGATGGTCTACATAATTGAGCCCTAAATTAGATGGTTGGATAAGGGATTCTGATATATGAAATGGCATAAAATTCATATTTTATGAACTGAAAACACCTTTTTCGTTTTTCTGATATGGAACCATGCAGGAACATCCCTGGAATTGCAGCAAAGAATGATAGACTAATATCATGGATGATGATCTTTCTTGCTGTCTCAACAAGCACAGTGGCAGTGACTAGTGACATTTATAGCATTTTTTAAGTTGATGAAGGAATTACATCATAACAAGATGATTTTACAGAAGGGTCTATACTTATCCGGTTTCTGCTGTGCATTGATATGGTAGGTAACTCAACCTAACGAATGGAAACAATCCGGGTTTCTTTCATTCAGTTTATCCTCGAAAACTGACATGATGAATAGGGCATCTCTGAGCAATATGAGCTGTGAAAAAGGGTTAGTGTTGTGGAGAAACTTACGAGGTTTGATACAACCTTTGTTCTATGGGACTATTTAGTTGGTCAATTCTTTATTCTTTAGAGGTAATACATGAACTATGCAATTTTCATGTCTTAACTTTTTACATTTCATATGGTTTGAGGTTTACTTTTGATGAAAACTTTCGCCTACTCATATTTGGACCTTTACAGCGTTAGCCGAGCTTGAATTGATCGAGTCAAATTCAAGCTTAATAATACTTAACTTGAATGGCTTATGAATTTTATCAAGTTTTTTCATATTTTTATATTATTAAGTTATATTGCCCTTAATATAAGTACTATTAAAGTAAAACTTAATTATCGAGCCGAGCTTAAATACAAAAATTGGTAAATGAATTTAATCGAATTTGGATAGCCTAATTATATTTCAAGCCTAACTTAAACTTAAAAATAAATATTTAAGTAAACTCAAACTTAATTATATTCAAACTTGGTTTGGCTCAATTAGACTCTTAACCTGATATATTATTGTTTGTTGTTAGGTAGTCAGTAGTCTTGAGGATCCGTGGCCTGTGGACTATAAGTCTATTATTAGCACTTCTATAAATGGATTTTTTGGGCTCGTTTTTGTTGAGTATTATCTAAAGCGGGTATAAAAGCTGATATTTTAATTTTCACTTGTTATATAATTTATAAAGATAAAATGAATGAATATACTTGATAGGACCTTAAATTCTAGTGATAAAATCAAATTAGTTCTTCTATTATTAAATGAATTAATTTGGTATTTATACTATTTTACTATTTAAAAGATATTATTTACTATTAATAAAGTTAATATTTTGAAAGTTTTTCATTATTCGCAAATGAAATTTTTGTTTGAAGTTGGTTATAAATGAAAAATAAAAGTTTTTCATGTCATTTTTTAATCATAAATATTAACTCTATTACAATTTGATTTGATTTTATTCTTTTAATAATACAATGATTAAATTGATAAATTTAGGTGTTTGATTCACCTGGCGTAATGTTACATTCTGGAATGAGGTTAGAGTATTTAGATTTCAACATTCCAACCATCCCGTAATCTTACATTATGGCTATCTTATAATATAAGGCATAATCTCGTTACAACTTCTTTCTTGAATAATATAATATTACAGTTAAAATCTAAATTTTAAGATAAAATTACCCTTTTATTATATTTTAAGTCAAAAGTTGTTCCTTATTAGCAACCACACGTTGCTTCTCAATCTCTAACTCCTCTTGAGATTTGATGATCTTCTCCCTTTCCTTCTTGTTTTCAATTTTAATTCAAGTTATTCTATAACGATGTTTGAAGTACGAGAAGAAGCTTAAACTATTTTATAAAGCTATTTTATACTTTAATTCATATTCTATTGCTTTTTTTGTTGACTTATTTATTTTAATTTTTCATATGATTATGTTTAAAATCTTTAAATAAAAATATTTTTAAAAAGAAATTACGTAAGGAATTACTAAAGATATTTTTTTAACTCAAATAAATATATTCAATTCAATTTGAATTCCACTTCACTCGACTTGATTCAAGAAAATTTCAAATTGAATTAGGATGATAAAATAGAATTCGTCAACTCAATTAACTCAAAATTTTTTCTTTCAATTCGATCGAACGTTTACCCCTACTATTTTATGACTTGAGTTAAACCTATTTATGGTTCAGGCTGTTTGTTAAATCTTAAAGATTTACTCAAAATTTTGGAGTGTTTAGGCAAAAATATTAAGCGAAAAAAACGGACTTGAGAAAAATAGACACGTTTAAAAATGGGTCGGGTTTAGGCGTGAATATTCAAAGCTCTAACCTGAATCAGCTTAGCTCAACCCAGTTTCTATGTTCATAATATATAATATAGTATATAATTTATAACATAAAAACTAAGGATGTGTTTGATAAATTGAAATTTTAAGTGCTGAAAATTTAAGTACTAAATTTTTATTGCTAAATTTTATAAATGTCGAACTTATATTAGAAAATTATTTGGTAAATTAGTAAATATAAGTACCGAATATAATTATGTTGTTTGATAAAAGTAAATATTGATTTTAAATATTATTATTTTTAATTTTAATCTTATTAACATAAATATTTTATATTATTTTAGATAATTTTATATAAAAGATAAATATGATAATTTAAATATCTCATTTTTAAAATAATAATTTATTTTAAATTTTAATAAAATAAAATTAATTTAATATTTTTAAGTGATAAATAGCAACGCATCACAATTCTGACGGTTGAGCTTGCAAATGAGCATTAGCTTCTAAGTTTTATTATTACCACTGATGGGGTTAAGTTTTTTTTTTTTAATTTATACACTTGTTTGATCTCTTTTTATCGGATGTTAAATATAATAATAAAATATATCGTATTTTAAAAAAAATACATATTCAAATCTTAAAAGTTATATTGTTAAAAAAATAATTACAAATTTCAAACATAACTCGGATAAAGATAAGAAAAGTACAAAATAAAAAACTTGTGACCAACATTATTCAAAAATTAGTGAAGTGAAATTTGGGACGCAAAAAATAAGACTAATTTTGACAACAAGGGACTCTCCCTTTGCTTTGTGTTCAGCTAAGCCAAAGCCACGTATCTTTTAATAATTTAACATCTTTTGTTCTTTCTATGATGTAATAATACTGTTTACTTTTATTTTTTTTTAAAAATTGACTTATTTAATAACTTTAAATACACGAGCATATGTCATCAATTATTAGTAATTTTATATTTTAATGACTTAATTTAAAAAATTATAAAATAATTATTTAATTATTCGAAGTTTTTATTCAAGTCATCGTGTTGTTAAGTTTTTTTTTTTTAAATCTGGTTAGAGAGCTCCAAACTATAAATCAACGATTGATACAGTGAATCAATACCCATTGATGAGTAGACGAATATATCTTATATCCAAGTCAATGTTGAAGATTTGAGAAAAGCGTTTAAAATTGTTACATGAAGAAGAACTGAACTATAAAAGAAAATGAGAAGAATAACTTTAGATTGGTGTGTGCGGTGCAAACGAATAAGGCCATATAATAATAAATTTAACAATCTAATGACTTAAAATGAAAACTTTTAAATAGTTTAATAATAATTTTATAACTTTCTAAAGTTATGTAATTAAAATGTAAACTTACTAATAATTTAATAATAAATCGTTATTTTTATCTCTACATTTTCAAAATCAAAGCTCCTTTGTTCGTCCTTATCGGTTATCATCGATAATGGTTTGGTTTAAATGGATTTTAGTGTACAATATTTTTTAAAAATAATCAAATATAATATTTTATATTAAAAATAAAATTAATTTTAAAATAAATAAAAAGTTTATTACTATTTCTTTTATTAAAGAGAGACACTAGTCGAGGTTACAAGAGCACCATCATCATGAAGAAGCAGTAAAATCTCATCCGAAGGCTGCATGGATGTGTGCACTCCCAAGGGACAGCTGAAAGCGAGACACCCCCATCGCGTTAACTACTCTGATAAGTCCTTTAGAGGAATTTCTAGTAAGGATCACTCGGTTTACCACTTGTCCGATAAGTTGGTCCACTCATTAATTAACATATTATATTTAAATAATCACGTTTCATCTTAATTGACTTAACACAAGTCATAGCTCCATTTTATCTAAACCTATGATTTCAACCTACTTGATCACCACTTACCCTTAACCCACTAATTACGACTCAACACATATACATCGAGACAAAGAATAATATATATAGATCAAGGTGTAAAGTTAAACTGCAAGTCTCTTACTATATTACGTAATTTTTATAATTTATAAATTTTAAATTAATAACAATAAAATTATATTTTAACTCTTTAAAATGATAAAAATTTAATTTAATTTTCTAAAAATTATAAATATATAAATTATTAAAATAATAAAATTATAATTTTACTATCATAAAATATATAATTTAATTCTATCTCTCTTCTCTCCAAAAAATATTTTTGACTTCTTTCCTATCTCCTAAATCATATTTTTAGATCCGCTGCTGAAATTTTTGTTCTTTTTAATACCTACTCTGATCATTTACTCTTACCCACTAATAGCAACCCAACGCATGCGAGGGTTTTTCTTTTCTTTTCTAAACTGCCTTAATCCATGGTCCTTCCCGTTGTTTTTATATATAGGTTTCTTAAAAACTGGGAATTTAATACTGGGGGTATCCATCAACACTGATAATTGACATTTCAACTATAAACTCTGTGTTTGATGTTAAAGTGATACGATCCCACTATACTTCAAATGCATCCATTCATAAAACGTGTCTTTTTTTTTATAATTATAGGAGAATGCGTTTAATTGGGTACGTTTTTCTTGACATATCAATAGAAATTCGTTTAATTGAATGTATTTTCACATTTTCTTTTAAAAAATTATTTATTTTGTTGATTAATTTTTTTACATATTTAGTTAATTTAGTCCGTTTTCTAGACACTGTATTTTTATTATTTTAAAAATAAAATTGAATTTTTAAAATATCAATGTCGGATCTCACGGCAGATTGAACGGAGTTTACATCACGAATTTTGTTTTTTTTTTAATTTTTTTAAAAACTTTTTGGAATTGAAAATAGATTGACAAGAAGAGAAATTAATAGATTGACAAGCAGTATCTTACACATGGTTTGTCGACTACAGTTCTACCATAAATAGCCATCAACAAAATCATTAGTTTTTTGTTAAGGTTATTGTTGTATAATAAATTTAGATAATAATAAAAATCGATATATTTAAAATATAAGTTAAGTTTGAACTTAAATATTTAAAGTCGAAATTGTACTGACATTTTAATTTTTAAATATTTTATGTTATATTATTTTTATATATTATATAATTTATAATACATAAAATTAAATCTATAGTAGTATACAATATTATTATAATGTAAAAATGTTAAGATAACGATATATAAAATTTTAATAAATAAAATATATAAATATATTAAATTAAAAACAATATGAATATATTTTATTAATTTTAAAAAATATGGATAGTCTTAAAATGGGCTTAAGTTAACTATTTATATATATGGGTGGGTTTATACAAAATTTTAGACTTCATGTTTCAAGTTGAGTTGAGTTTAAGCAAATATAAAGTGTATTAATATTATATTTAGACTCAATCTGGACCCGACCTGACTCATAAACTCTTCTATTGTGGTATTGTTTCACAAAGGTAAGTTTTACTTTAATCACTTCTAATTTTACACACACCTAAAAAAAAATAATACAAGAAAGGCCACCTCACAAATATTGATTAGTAGAATTTTTTTTTATTTCTTGCTTTTTTTTTTTATATCTAACGACTACTCTTACTTGTTACTAGACAACTAAGCAATTCCTTTGAAAAAAAAAAAGAGGGCTTCCAACAAAAAACAAAACCTCTTATGCAAATACGAAAAAAAATTAATTTGTTATATTTCGCATCTAATTGACTTGCGGAAATATGATAATTTCCTTCATGAATTATTATAAACCAACTCGTTGGATTCACGGGTCACTTGATCTTCCGTTTCTAGGCCCAAGCCAATATCTCTAGGAATTTGAGGAATTTTCTATTGCATGATACCTGGAAATTGTAAAAATGACAGCTTTAGTAGTTAGTTGTATATTTAGATATAATAACAAATTTAATTCTTAATGTTTACTTATTTTGTTACTTTAGTCATGAATTTTTTTTAGGATCACTTTGGTCTTACATTTTCAAATTTTAGTTAAATTACTTTTTTAAACAAAAACCCGATGAATTAATGAAAATTTAACGACATTGACATAACAATTCACATGTAACTTCATTACTAATGTGGATATCTTTTAAAATTTTATTAACCTTTTTCAAAAAAATCTAAAAAGGTCTACTGGGTTAAAATTTTAAAATTCAATAAATTTTTGATAAATAAATTTAATATATATTAAATTAACAAAAATAATAAAACTAAAGATACCATATGGTGTCATTCATCTTTCTTTCCTTCTTTTTATTTGCACTACTTTTAATAATATTTTGTTGATGATAAAGTGCTATATATATACCGTACAGCAAAAATTTTGGGTTAATCTAAAGCTTATTTGTGTTCCCACATTCACACAAGTTTTTCAATATTCCATCCCAAAGTTAAATTACATTCCCTAAATCACCACTGGAAGTATGGTATATATTTCCTTTTTAGTGATTAAAAAATAGTATATCATTTTCATTTTATAAAAAATATATATATAAAGATAAATTTACAATATATTTTCTATTAGTTTAACTCTCTTTTTAAAGTTAAATTATTAAATTATTTTTAAGTTAAAATGCTTATTAAAACATTAATTGTTAATGTTATTAACGTAACAACTAGTACGATGGTCTATGTACATATCATACTCTTTTGAGTATACATGTAGAAAAGAATTCCATTGTTTGTGTTGAATTTACGGTGATTTGAAAATTTAAAAATATATATATTTAATGATTTCTTTTAGCTATAAATATTTTACCTTATCTAAGCGAATATGTAAAATATAAATTCATAAAAATAATGGAACAAAACTCAATATTTTTGAAATCTAATCGATGATTGAATTAATCGATTTTTGATTTAATTGATCGACCATTGATTCAAGATTAATTAAATAAATTATTAAAATTTGATAAAAATAAAAAATCATGTTCGACTACCAAATCAAACTGATTTTATTGTCTCGGGTCATACTGATTCAGGATTAAGGCTTGGTATATCAATCGATTCTTATTCCAACTAATTTCACCGGCTCATCTAATTAGATTTTAACAACTTTGACAATACCATTTTTTTTTAACATATACTAAAGTCAATCAAACCAATCCTCCCTATTTTTGGATGGATCCACTTACACAGTTCTTTTTGTATATTTTTATACGATTAATATTTTAACAATTCAATTATCATATTTCATATTTCATTCATGTGAACAATGCATGTTAAACTTGATGTAAATTAAAATTTTTAACTATTTATATTATATAAAAATTTCAATCGTTCAATAAATATTAATATATATAATATTTAAATCGATATAATAATATATTAAATCAATTCAATATTTTACATATGTAAAAATATAATTACATTGATAAATTCAATAATCAAATTATTACGAAAAAATATGAAACAATATAAAAATATATATAAAGTGGGGTCAATATCCCATTACAATTTTTGTTTTGATGAATTGACCAATCCACTTTGAATTTCAATTTTATACATAACAAAGTGTTTTACCTATAAATATTTTGATTACATTAACATTAAAAAGATTCTTAGAAAAAGTTTGAGTGTCGGTATTGTCTTATGGGCCAACACATAGCACATTATTTTTTATTATTTTTTATCAATTTAAATTCTGATAATAATATCTATTTTTTTTTTATATATAATGCTTAAGATTATTTATAATCCCTCCAAACCCATAAACAGGAGGATAATACACTTCAGCGTACTTAAATCCACGTTTTCCTGCATTAATAACAATATTCATATTAATCGAGCTAATATTCAATCAACGTGTGTCCATTATTTAATTCATAATATTCAATCAGTCATATCCATTTAAATTAGGTATTTATTATATATATAATGGAGATTAATTAATTATGTTTATGATCAATGCTCTTTACTCTCAACTAACCCTCATGATTTATGATTATATAATACAAATGCTAGGGTCCAACATGTTTTGCAATTTATTTTTTATTTCTTAAACTAAACTATTAATATTAATCTATAGTATAATGTTTAGTTGTTTTCATAATAACCCCTCTTTCATTCATTGGAACATAATTACATGGAGAGTTGTCATCCATGACCTTCCTTGATTTTTTTTCTTTTTCTTAGACATAATGACTTATTTAGTTTTAAATTTTACAAAAAATATTTTAAACTTTAATTTAGTTTTTGTCTATTTAAATTTACATTTTTCGACAAATCAGTCTAAAATAATCGGAAAAATTAATAACCGTTAACTTTGCTAGTATATAGAGTAATCAGTTAACTTTTAATATTTCTTTACTTAAAAAATTATAATATTTTATATTTTTAAAAAATTTAAATAATTTAAACAATTTCCTTTATTTTGGGGTTTTCTTTAAATTTAATTAATTGGTGATTTAGTATTTTCTTGACAATCCGAGTGTATGTCCATAAAATAAGTAAATTCATTGTTAACTTTTTCATTTATTTTTGGCTAATTTAATAAAAATGCAAAATAAAGATTAAAAAGACAGAAAATTAACCGAATAAGCTAAAATAATTGTGGGAACTGAACAAGTCATTATGTATTTTCTTTATTTACTTATAAAATATTTTAGAAGATAATTGGCTGTCAAAATATGTTAACAATCTCTGTGCTTTAATAAAGTTTTTAATTAAATATTAAAAGCATACCAAGCAAGGGTGAATCTGATAACGTGTTGGGTCACTCATTCAGATTCGTTTAAAAAGTGGAAGTGTTTGGGTAAAAGTATAGATCCGAAAAGTGAGATTGGATAAAAAATAAGGCTCGTTTGTTGTCATCTTGATTTGTTTTTCTATTATTTTGCTATTATATTAGTATGATTTTGTTATTATTGTTTAGATATTGTAAAACTCTTGTTTTATTATTAATTTTGTTACTATTTTAGGCATTTGCTTGCTAAGTTTAACTATATTAGTGTTATTTAAGTATAATTTTTTTATGCATTTTCAATTTGTTGGGAAACATTTATTTTAATGTTTGTAGTGTATTTGATGTATCATATTTTTAAATTTATTTTTATATAAAAATTAATACAAGCAAGTCGAGCTCGAGCTTAACATTTTTTATCTAGGCTAGATTTAGACAAAATTTTAAACCCATCTTCTAGTTTAGGTGCTTAGAAAACGGGCCTAAAATTTTGCATTAACCTAACCTGAACTTGACTCGACCCTACCCATGATCAAATTTAAAATGAACTCAAAAAATATTTTAAGAGAAGCCATATAATTTCATAAAATTTTAAAAACTAAATAAAAATCTATCAATTTTTTAGGGTTAAAGTCACTACCTGCTCCCTATACCTTTCCTTTTAATACCAAGTAGAACAACATGACATGTTGTATGTTATTAGATGACAATTTTGTTAGACAATATTAACTACATTAAATAAATTAAAAATTAGATTTGATTAATTCAAAATTTTTATTTATTTTTAATTAAATTGAATTTTATTCACTCTTCCATTTCAATGTATTTAAATTTATATTCCTCTACATTAATAATAATACTTATTCTAAAAATCATCAAATCTTGTGTGATTTTAAACTTTATGCGAATGCAATATTTGATGATTCAATAAAATCTTAATGGAGTCAAAATTAATATTAATATTTTATTTTAAACTGATAATATTTATTTTTAAATATATATACATATATTCATATAAAAATATGTATTTAATATTAAAGAATAAATAAAAATTCGTTGAAAGTGAAGTCACAGTATGCATGGTCAGCAGTGAGCACCGTCACTCATCAGTGTCACGTGTCTTCTTCTCTCATCACGGTCTTACTCACACGTGTCACAAATTCAACGGCTCAGTATGAATCCAACCCAACAAACATAAATTATTCCAAAAATTCCCTTTATACCACGCCGATTAACATTAAATTTCCAATTTCACCCCTATCCTTATGGTTCGGACCGGACCGCTGACCTAATCTTCATAAGACTCGCGTGTGTTTTTTAAATGAATAAAAATTGAAAATTTCGAAATGTGTTATGTATTTAAAATATAAGTTTATATTTTAAAATAATATACAATATATAGTTAAATGAATTTTTGAAATTAATTATTAATAATAAAAAATAGATTAAATTATAAATAAAATAAAGATAATTTTATTTTCACTTTCTGGCGTATATATGAGATGTTAGAACTGTAAATCAAAATCTGATATAAACTTAAAATATTAAACTAGGAGATATCATGTTAAATCATCAATTACCAAAATTAAATGCGAAAACATACTTGAATTTATCGATTTCTTGAAATCTACGAATTTTAGGATTTTGATATTCTCAATTAGCACACAAATAATATAGATGAGGTGACTATCTCTTTTCTGAATATGAGATATTATAAAAATTAACTTATGTAGCTCTAATTTTTAATCAGTCCATTATCAATCAGAAATGAGTTGTTAGAGTATCTATACTTATTTGACCCATACTTTATTTAATAATTAAAACATAATAAACATTAACCAAATTAGCTCACTTTTAATTTAGGCTAACCTATTATGATACTAAATAATAATAATTATGTTATATATGTAACGTCCATATTTTTCAACATGAGATTTATCAATATAAAGGTATCACTAGATCTATCATGAACCATTATTAAAGAGCTTTATCATAATAAATCATAGTTATGGTGATAGATTCAAGGTGATGAGGAGAAGAATACGCTACCTGAGACTTAGTCTTTTGTATATTATTATGGTGGTAGGTCTCTTGGAGGCTTTTGGCAACCTATTTTTGACTGATGAATGCTCATCGTCAAGTTGATTTGATGATTTTGAGGTTAGGATACAAATTTCAACAAATTGTTTTAGATTACTTTGCAGTAGATCTGCTCATGGGTCCGGCCACTTGGCTCTTCCCGAAATGTGGGAAGGTTTGGGCAAAAATATAGGCCTAAAAAATGGATTTGGACAAAAAATAAGACTCGTTTAAAAAATGAGTTGGGCCTCGGTAATGCATTTTTTTCGAGCCTTGCCCGAATTCACTAAATGACAAAAAATATTGTTTTTTAATATTATTTTTTTTGTTGTTTTATCCCTATTTTGTTATCATTTTACTATTATGTTGCTACTATTTTGTTGTTATTGTTTAGATATTGTATAAAACTTATTTTATTGTTAATTTTGTTATTATTTTAAAGAAATTTGTTAATTTTGTTATTATTTTAGAGACATTTGCTTGTTAAGTTGTATCTGTCTTAGTATTTTTTATGTATTATATATATTTTAAAATTATATAAAAATAATATAAAAATTAATATGGGAGGGCTGGATCTGGCTCGGATTTTAGCATTTTTATTTTGTTTGAGTTTGGATAAAAATTAGGCCCATTTTTGGGCCAGGCTAGGCCTAAGCCTAACAAACGGGCTTAAAATTCGAGTTGAGCCGGCTCGCCCATACACGTCTCTACTTTACGGACATGACATTTATACATTAATTTATAGTGATTTATTTATTATTTGTACTATATATCGTGCCTTTATATTATTGTTGTTGATTATTCCTATTAATAATAACGTTTTACTGAATTTATTAATTAAAATATTTTTAAGTAAAACTGTCGGTGGCTTATTAAACGTTAGGATCGAGTATTTTGACTATCTATACTAACGTTGTAAAAAAGGATGGCTACATGACACATGTCACTGCTCTCTTTTGTCATTATTTTGTATTGGTTAAATTTCAAATTTGATCCATTATTATGATAATATTTGAGATTGATCTTTATATTTTAATTTTATCTACTTTTTGATGACATTAGTCATTCCAAATAACTATCACCCTCAACTAGTTCAATTAAAATGCCGACAAGAATTTTTCTTAAAAGCACTTTTCAATATTAAAAAATATTATCTTGATATGATAAGTTAAAATGTGTACTTTTAATAACTCAACATTTTAACTGAAATATTTATTAATGTTATTAAATCTAATTTGTGTGAACTTAAAGTACGATATGTCGACTTAAAAAATATTTATTTCAATAACTAAAATAAAAATGATCTACACGTTGAGTGGTTAATATGAAAGTGTAAAATGATATGGATATAATCTAACGTATACAATTAGTCATCATTAGAAATTTAATGCTTGAGTGATTTCCTAATAACGAAAACTGAACCCTCCTAAATATTAGTCACTAATTAAGGTGCGAATTATAAATTACCCACAATTAATCTAGTTATCCCAACCGTACGGATACTTAGGAATGATTAATTTTCTTTAAAAAACCAAATTAGATTTGTTTCCTTTTTAGTACCATAATTTTTTTTTTTACAATTTCAGTAACATAATTTGTTTCCTTTTTGTTTTCTTGTTAAATCACACTGTAACATAAATTATCCAATGATTTCGATTTTATTAAAAAGTTTTAGGGTTAGGGTTTCTAGATAAGTTGTTTGATTTATTATTACAGTTTAAAAGCATTAGTTGAAAAAAAGATTGGAAAGAAAAAAAATGGTCATTATCGGAAATCTAAAGGTCCTTGTTTCGTGAAATTTTTCATTGTCACTATCAACTATAAATGGTAAAATTTTGCTATTAATCCTTATACTTTTAAAATTTAAAATTTGACTCTTCATGAAATAATAGTTGTTAAATTCATTAAGTTGTATTATTTTTAAAATTTGATCAGATAAATATATTATCATATGTCTAATGCTATGTCAATTTGTTATTTTCACATAGTACTTACTAAAAATCCAGTTAATGGATTAATGACTGTCATTTGTGTCGATATTGGAATTTCAAAATTCGAAAAAAAAAGGAACTTAGGATGATACATTCGGAGAAGATATGGTAAATCTACAACAATACACAGAGCGTAGAACTAGTAATTGACTTTAACAAAACAAATTTAAGACTAAATGCTCAAATGGGGGCTTAACCTTTTAGGGGTTGCTCACATAATGATAAAACCTTTCAAAATGGTCATATAAGAGGCTACCCTTTATAAAAGTACTCAAATAAGAGTCAAACCTTTTTAAAAGTGCTCAAATAAGGGCTTCTCAAATGTCATATATCATGTTTTAAATTATGTTTTGACAGCTTTTTTTTCCCATACAATATCTGATTCAGGTGTTATGTGTTTTATTCTAAACACGTAAGCATTTACCTAGCTTTTTCTAAATAAGGTTAGACTCTTATTTGATCATTTTGAAAGGTTTGACATTTAGGTGAGCAACTTCTAAATGGTTGAGTTAGGATTAAATTTAAAAAATAAAAAAGCATGGGGACTTAAATTGATAAATTCAAAATATACAAGAACTAAAAGTATAAGGACTAAATTCATAATTTTTACAAGATATAGAGACAAATAGCAAAGTTTAACAAAAGAAAACATGCATTAACAAAATCAGTTGTGTGTTAAATTAATTAAGATTTGGTAAAAAGGAATTGTTATTGTTTTGTCTTTTTTGAATCCCTTGATTTTGAAAGACAGCACACTGTCGTGTTTTCTGTCTGTCATAAAAAAAAGTATGTAAAATTTCGATTTTTTTTTTCTCCCAAAACATAATAATTTAAAAAACAATCCATTTTCTTTTACATAATATCAAAATCAAAGACCTGTTGAGCTGTTACCATCTTTTTTTTCTTTCCATTTTTTTTTTCTTTTTGGGTTTTTAAAGCCTTGTCCTTTTTTTGCAAGCTGTAATTGAATAAGAAGAGCTTTTTGTGGAACTTCCTTTTTAAAAAAAAAAAAAAACTGTGAAAGCTTCATCTTCAAAACCCAAAGTTTAGATTTTTAATATTTGGTGTAAATTTCGATTCGCCATTGAAGGGAAGCTTTGTTTTTCTTCGTATTTCAACAATGGTGTTAATTTGTTAGTTCTTTTTTCTTATTACAGCATTAACGGTTAACCCAAGAGAAAAGTTTCAAACACAACAATGGCGCTGCCGTCGTTTAATTGGTGGGGAAAAGGAAGTCATAAAGGAACTCCGGTCGTCGTCACAATGGAGAACCCAAACTGGTCAATGGTTGAACTTGAAGCTCCATCGGAATCCGATTTTCAAACGTCGACGGTCACGCAAGAGAAAGCGCGTGGTAAAAACGCGAAGCAACTCACTTGGGTACTCCTCTTGAAAGCTCACCGTGCCGCCGGTTGTTTAACTTCCGTTGCTTCCACATTGTTCAGTCTCGGTTCAACCGTACGTCGCAGAGTCATCTCCGGTCGAACCGACAACAACGACAGCTCTCCCTCGACCGAAAACAAAACTGTTAAAACCCGGTTCTATAACTGCATCAAAGCGTTTCTTTGGTTATCCTTGTTATTACTCGGTTTCGAAATCGCCGCGTATTTCAAAGGTTGGCATTTCGGTGCCCCGAAACTCCAATTACAGTACATTTTCACGGCGCCGTTCGGTGTTAGGGATTTGTTCGACGGGTTGTATACTCGTTGGGTTTTGATTCGGGTCGGGTATTTAGCTCCACCTCTTCAATTCCTCGCTAATGTTTGTATCATCCTCTTCATTGTACAAAGCTTGGACCGGCTTGTACTCTGTTTGGGTTGCTTTTGGATCCGGTTCAAGAAAATCAAACCAATCCCTAAAGAAGACGCCATTATTGACCTCGAAGAAAATGGTTTCTTCCCAATGGTCCTCGTTCAAATCCCTATGTGCAACGAAAAAGAGGTAATAAAAATTAAAACCCAGAAAAAACACACAAAAAGACCCTTTTTTAATCATTTTATGATAAACCCATGCTTAGATTTTGCTCCTTTTTTTTGTATTTTTGCAGGTTTATCAACAATCAATAGCTGCAGTTTGTAATTTAGATTGGCCAAAATCGAAGATTTTGATACAAGTATTGGATGATTCTGATGAGCCAGCAACACAGCTGCTTATTAAAGAAGAAGTACATAAATGGCAACAAGACGGTGCCCGGATTGTATATCGCCACCGTCTGATCAGAGATGGTTATAAAGCTGGTAATCTTAAGTCCGGCATGAGTTATGGTTATGTTAAAGAATACGAATTCGTTGCCATTTTCGATGCTGATTTCCAACCAGCACCGGATTTTTTAAAACGAACCATTCCCCATTTTAAGGTAACTGTTTTCCTTGATGTATCGTGTATGTTTTAGAATTAATTGGCAGTGAAATTAGTTGTGTTTCTTTTGTTGTTGTTGTAACTCTTACAGGATAATGAGGATGTAGGGCTGGTTCAAGCAAGGTGGTCCTTTGTTAATAAAGATGAAAATTTACTAACTAGATTGCAAAATGTTAATTTGTCATTTCACTTTGAGGTAGAACAACAAGTGAATGGTGTTTTCATAAATTTCTTCGGGTTTAATGGTACTGCTGGGGTTTGGAGGATTAAGGCGTTGGAGGAATCCGGTGGTTGGTTGGAAAGAACAACTGTTGAGGACATGGATATCGCGGTCCGTGCTCATCTTCATGGATGGAAATTCGTTTTCCTCAATGATGTCGAGGTATAGCTCAAGTTTTAGATATTGGTAGTTGAATTTAGCTGCCACTTTTTTTTTTAATGTTTTTCCGGTTTTTGTTATCTGTTTCAGTGTCAGTGTGAGCTTCCTGAGTCTTATGAAGCTTATAGGAAACAACAACATAGATGGCATTCAGGACCGATGCAGTTGTTTCGTCTTTGTTTGCCGGATATTATTCGTGCTAAGGTGAACGCTTTTTTGAAACACTTTTAAAACCCGTAATTCTTGATCTATTCTTATTGTTCTTGTTGTGTATTTCGATGGATGCAGATCAGTATGTGGAAGAAATTCAATATGATCTTTCTGTTCTTTTTGCTTCGAAAGCTGATCCTACCGTTTTATTCGTTCACTCTTTTCTGCATAATTCTCCCCATGACAATGTTCATTCCCGAGGCCGAGCTTCCGGCATGGGTAGTCTGTTATATCCCTGCTACAATGTCATTCCTAAACATCCTTCCAACCCCGAAATCATTCCCATTCATTGTTCCTTACCTTCTTTTCGAGAATACCATGTCGGTGACCAAGTTCAACGCCATGATCTCCGGTCTTTTCCAACTTGGTAGCGCATATGAATGGGTTGTTACGAAGAAATCAGGTCGATCATCCGAGGGTGATCTTGTATCCTTGGTCGAGAAAGAAATAAAACAACAGCGCGGTGAATCCGAACGCAATCTCGACGAAACAAAAACCAATATTCTTCGAGAACAAAAGAGTAGGCAAAAGAAGCATAATAGGATGTATACAAAGGAACTAGCTTTAGCATTCCTTCTATTAACAGCTTCAGCTAGGAGTCTTTTATCAGCACAGAGTATCCATTTTTATTTCTTGCTATTTCAAGGGATATCTTTCCTTCTTGTTGGTCTAGACTTAATTGGTGAGCAGGTTTTATAGAAAGTGTGGTCGATGTAAATACAGGCGGACTCGAACTCAGGTGGTTACCAAATTTGAGAATTGGTATTGTCTGCTAAATGAAAACTTCCGGCGGAGAGGGTTGGCTGAGAGCGGTGTTCATCATCTTCTATCCTCGAGATTTCGGTTCTAGGTCCACCTGATACGAAGGAGAAATTGTGTTTTAACATTGATAGAACAATGGGACTCAATTTGGACATAGGTACACTTGAAAATGGTGATACTCTTTCAGCATGTCTCTGATTCTTTTGTAAGAAAAAATTGTTGTTCAAAAATCAATGAGGAATTCGATTACAGTTCCAAAGCATTGTGCATTGTTTTTATATACACACATACATATAGAGAGAGAGAGAGAGAGTTACCGAGATAGATTGCATTTTATCTCCTTTATTCAAAAATAATTAATTAATTAATTAATTTGTTTTTGAGTAAAAAAATGAAATGTAATCTATAATTTTCATGATGATTTTTCTTTTCATGATGATTTTTTAAAAAATTTATCTAAAATAAGCTTTAAAAATGAACTTGTTTTCATGTCTCAAAGTACCATTGAGATAGGAAAATGGTAGGTTTAAGCTTTTTTTTTTGAAATTAAGGTATCACTTACGGTAATAGTTGAGCAAAAATCGAACTCTTAAATGAGATGGTGACACAAAAATACGTAAACTGGGTAGGTGGGAAGCAAATGGGGTCCAACCAGTGTCCTAGTCATTGAACCGTGGGTTTGTAGCCCATACTCAGAGCTGGCTCACCGAATTTATGGTTGGGAAGCAGCTGGACCACACTAGGACATGTAGGATGGGATCCCCCATGGATTGTTGTTTTTCCTTTTTCCATAATATATTTTCCCAATGAGAGTTTTCTCAAGAAAATGACAAAAGAACAAAGAAAATTGAATTGATGTTAATTGAAAGCAAAGGAAAAACAGAACATGTTTCCGAGGATAGATGAGATGAAGGTGGAGTTTGTGCATGAACTATGACTAAAAAGTCAATTGGGGAATGTCTTTTATTTACAGTTTTTACATTCTCAAGGGAACTTTAAATTCAATGAAACTGAATTCTGAGAAAAAATCTGAAATCCATGGTCCAGTTTCAGCATGCAGCCAACAGATGCAACAAGTGGCATCAAACACTTGTACGACAAAAATTTTAAATAGGTTCATGTCTATACATTAATTTAACAATTTAATTCATATATTTTAATTTATTCTATTAAAAACTGTTAAAAATTTTCGGGTTTTATCATATAAATTTGTTTTATTATTTATGTAAATTAAAATTTTTTGTAATTGTTATTTTAAACAATATTATTTTTAAAGTTTGAATTTGAAAATTCATCACTTACCTCATTTAAAGTTATTCTAATTACCAAAAAAGTGGATTAAGAGGATTATCTAACCTTGTTTGTGATTTGGATTAAGCCAACATAAATGCACAGAGGATGACACCTTTCACGATTCAATGAACCATAATATATACATGAATTACATAGATAAGGAGAGGATGATTTGCTATAATCGTAAAATTCTGATATAAGATTCAATAAATTAAGATCTATCATGTTAGATGATTTAAGAATAAATCAAGAATAAAATTATATGCGGAAGCGTATCTAAATCTATTGATATCTTGAAATATTCAAGTCTTATGGTTTTAGTCTTCTAAATTAACACACAAGTAATTTAGAGAAGGTGTCTCTCTCTCTCTCTCTTCACGAGTGTTGTTAGAGCCGAGCCCTTTAGCTCCTAAAAGCGACTTCACTTCCACTCATATAGATAGATAGATCCCATCGAGAGTGTTTTCATAAATATAATACTCTGACATATTTATGTTATGAGTCTATTAAGAGTATAATGCTCGTCCTTCCATTTATCATTACGTATACCTAGCACTTTTCATACTGGGATGATATATTATTTAATATTTATATTGCTAGCAGTCACATATTGATGATGTATTTTGTCTCATTGAACTCAAGACTTGACGTTATACCAAGCGTTGAGTCGATTTCCTATCATAAGTGACTAAAATATTATGGGCTTGTACCTCATCCCAAAATTTTCACATAATTATGTTAATTTTCTACACCTCACAACGAAACTTTATATTTATTTACATCTTAAAAGTTCACAAAACCAACATCCTCACCGTATCTAATAATCTATTCCTTCGCTAAAGAATGCTATAAAAAATTACCTAGTCATTTTTTTTAATAAGGATAAGTATGTATGTCATGGTCATGATAATGACAATCAACACATTTTCAATGAGTTTTCTATGACAATTTTTTTTCTTGTCTCAAGTTCTCAAGCTTCCCTTTTAATTCATGATTTTCTTTTTCAAATGAATCACACTTTATTTTGGTAGCTTCTAAATCATTTTTTGAATTAATTTCAATTTCAAAATTCTTATTTAAAAAAAAATTTATTTTCGATTTTGAACCTAAAAATTATTTTCTTGTGTTCTGAATTCATGATCTCAATTTCTAAAACTAACTCATCAAAATTATCTTGAAATTCATCGAACTTTGAGCTTAGAGAACTTTTGAAAGTTATAGACTTTCGATGATGTTAATATTTTCCTCGATTGAGGTTTTATCTCTCGACTCTATTGAGAACTTTGGTGAATTCACAGAGTGAGAACACTTCAGAGTGTTTGAACAAACAAAACCAAGAAAATTAAAGAATTTGCCCAACCCTATAACTTATGGTATATAGGTCATTTACTTAACATTCTTCCCAGTAAATGACTTTTATGCCATATGTCATCGAATCGAGTCCAACTATACACAAATTCTTCAATCTTATTGGTTCCTATTCAATCATTCCGAAATATTCTATATAAATTTGTTAAGACTCAAATAGAATAACAAAAATCTCAACCAAACACAATACCGAACTTGTTGAAGACCCAAAACCCCACTAAGAATAGTATTTTAATTTGAAAATTCAATTAAAACACCTTAGAAATGAACATACAATTTGATGAAATTAGCCTTTTTTTCATTATTATTACAAGTTCTGTATAAATTTAAATTTAAATTAGCCTCTTAAGTTTTGTATAAATTTAAAGTCCCATCCATGTCTCTCGTAATGAGATTCAACCATAGCATTATTATCCAATGGACTAACCAAAAACATGTTTGGTTACCAAGAAAATTTGCAGAGGAAAAATGAGAACTTGATTACAAGAAAATTTTCTTAAAACAATTACCCAAGCTTTCAAAAACAACCATCAAACCCCCTACAAAATACCAATTACCAAAACAAAAAAAATTCCAACATCCGATATACATCATCTGTAATTCCGACATTTCATCTTTCCCTTGTCTAAAAATTAGGAAAATAACTTTTAACAGATAAAAAAAAACCCACCTATACACCTGAACAATTTTTTTGTTCTTCAATTCGCTTTTCCCATATAAGTTTAAAATCTGCAGTCAACTTGAAAACATTTCAATGCCTGGTTAGAAGGAACTAAGCCTTTTTTTTATTTGAACTTCTTCGATATGTCAAAGCCCCGGTTTTAACCGACCTGAAAATGATCCGAACTTGAAGTTAAAAACATGGAAAACCAATATAACAAAAATATAACTACAATGCTTGAATGAATGAGATACCAATTGGTCCCAAACTGTCCATCGCTGAACTCGAGTCGAATCCCATTTGAAAAAGATTTTGAAGCTCATTGTCTAGTACAGTCTGTAAGAAAACCGGAATTCGTTTGGATCAAAATGTTCTGATGAAGAACGGGCGAGAAAGGAAATGATTTTGATCCTTATATTGATTACCTGTGGTGGCAAGGGAGGGAATTGCGGATTTGTGTTTGGGATGCCCGAGATTGTTCCGGGAAAGATACCGGAGGAGAAAGGGTGAGAGGAGTTTATCCCGGGGTTGAACCCGACAACTGCTGCATTTCCACCTCGTGAATGAAGAATCTATTACAGGAGAGAGAGTAAGGATTCATAATCATTATTGATGGTATATATAATTTCTCAATTGTATTTGAAGAATTAACTTACATCCTTTGATAGAATTCTCTCTAAATCGATGTTCAGCTCCGGGTTGACAGTGGCAAGTTTCATCGACAAAAACTACAAAGAAGTAGAAAGGGAATAAATCATCGAAATATTCGGTCCTAAACATCATACTGCAAAAAACTGCAATACAACATTTCCAAGGGAGGTGCTCGTATTTAGTTACTGGCCTAAGCCAAGGATTTTACCGAGGAAAGAAAGACGGTCCGATTATTCAAATGAAGCAAATTTCCCTACTATACTTCTAGATTCGAAGTTTTTCTATAGTTCCTTAATTGTATTACTGTAAAACAAAAAAAACCGGTCATGGTTTCATACCTCAACCTGTTGTTGCAGTGACTGGACATAGTTGATTATCTCATCAAGCATTACAGCTTTCCCAGTAATCTAAAACAACAAAACCGAATCAAATAATCTATGATTTGTTTTCATTTTAAGTAAAGAGTCTACTATGAAACCATGATCGGTCTAGTTACCTTATTGCATCCCGGTACAAGTTCTTGAAGCAATTTCATCCTCTCACTTATCTTTTCCCTTCTCACCTACAATCGGAAATATTTCTGGATTCAATACGAAGCTAAAAACACAATAAACATCATACGTTTGATATGAAAACAATTAGTTACCCTTTCTGCCAAGCTGTGACTGTTTGTAGCCTGGCCCCTTCGAGCTCTAACATGGATGTAATTTTCTTTAGGAGCTTCTCCGGTTTGAGAACTGTCTTTAGCTTGTTTCACAACTTGTTTACCGCGTGAATTAGCAGTTGCATTTTGTTCGGTTTTCTGTTTCTTAGAATCATGTTCTTTTGGAACATCACAGCTTTCTCCTGAAGGATCCTTTTTCAGCTCTTCATCAGCATTCTAATACAAATAACAAAGTCGATTATAATCATGCTCGAAAATTTCAAAACTATTGTGATTCAATCAAACAATATACCTGGTTTGCTTCATGAACTCGTTTTCGACACTTCCCATTAGGTGAAGCACCAACAACACCCTCCTCTGAAATTTGAGGATCATCACGAGATTGCGTACTATTTGTCGAAGCCCTTTCAATGCCACCCTCATGATTCATAGCATAACCCTGGGTACAACGTGGTAAACTCATCGGACCAACCATTTCCGACAAATTCCCAGTACCAAATCCTTGGATCTTCGGAACCAACTCAACGAAACTCGGATCGGATTGATACTGGGAAAAATGGGAAGTCCCACAAATACCCTGATTCTCCATTAGGAGAGGGTAATGAGAATTGACAAATCCAATATGAGAAACCATTGAAGAACCACCTCCAAGGCTTTCACTTTGATTCAACGATACCATCGGATCCCAACCGGAACCAAAGAAAGGATCCGATGAATTCGAAGACTTGGTATTATACATCGAACTCAATGCCATTCCATCAACTTTGTCACACAAAGGGTTGTTAGTATTCATAAGGCTATGGTGTTTAAACCCTAAATCATCATTACCATCACTAGCCATAGCTCTAAGTTCCAACCCTAAAAACACCCCCAAATTCTAAGCTAACCTAGACCTGAACCAAGTT
This sequence comes from Gossypium arboreum, assembly GCF_025698485.1. NCBI lineage: Eukaryota > Viridiplantae > Streptophyta > Magnoliopsida > Malvales > Malvaceae > Gossypium > Gossypium arboreum. The sequence goes on from NC_069075.1 coordinate 140,567,812, forward strand.
GATTTGACCAAGGAAAACAAAATATAATGTTGGCAGCTTTATAGAACTGAGAGGATGTTAAAGTAAAAAAGGACCAAATCCAATGCATCAGCCATGGAATCTCACAGGGACTAAATTGTTTACCTCTTCTCTTTCAAAAGTCCCCCCCAAGGATCAAAATCTACTCTTCTGTAAGACAAACAAAAAAAGATTGAATTTTTAAAAAACCAGATCCTAGATAAAGACCAATGCTTTACTAAGATCAAATTAAGGTAAAAACAACTTTAAAAAAATGAGAAAATAAAAGAAACCCAGATTCTAAATTTGATGATAATATCATAAATGAATGAACTTTACAAGAACTAGTACAAAGATGATGAAAGCAAAGTAAATCAATACCCTAAAACACTCTCCAAGAACAAAGAGAAGGGAAAAAAAAAACCCTTTTTTGAGAGACTATTATCAAAGCATCCAATTTTTTTTTTCCTAACTTTGAATTATGCAAGAACTGAAATGAGGGGGGCAGAGTCTAAATTCATAGTTCCCCTAAATTGGGTATTTTTTATGGTTACCTCTAAAAGCATCAAATGTTTGCTAAGCTTAAAATTCCACCTGAGGGAAACCAAATTCACCAACTTGGCGCTTGTACCAAACAAAGCATCAAATTCCAACCTTTAATATATATATATAAAGAGAACCTATAAGGCTAGAGAGAGAGAAAGCATATAAGAGAGACTGTGTTTTGATGTAAGAAAGATTAAAGATTGGAACTTTGCTTGTTTTTAAAAGACATACTAACTACTGCACTCAACTGCTCTTTGTTCCTAAATTATTACAGAACCTAAGCTACTTTTTTTGCCTTTGTTAAATTTTTTATCTTTTGATTTATTTATAAGTGTTTTTTTTCCCCTTTTTTCAATATTTAAACAATATTTAACTTAGATGCCATTGGAGATGTTCTTCTCTTCAAGGCCAAGCTAGCTTTGCTTCCTTCTTTGATCATTTTACTTTATTTATTTTTTTCCCATTACTGACACATTTTGCCAACTATTCTAAGACAGTCTTCTCTTTGCTGTTACTCACTTGTTTCTCTCTCATTGCCAACTAAGCCCCCCTCTTCATTTCTTTTCATAATTTTTAGCAATATTTTAAAAAAATCACATCAATACAATGTAGAAATACAACACTATGATTGTAGTTGGTATTATTATTAAAAAATATAATTTCGTATTATCTCTCTATTTAAAAACTTTCATTATTTTGGAAATTAGATTTTAAAAATTAAATTTTTTACTAATCGATTGTCCTTAAGGGCATTTAGATCGAGTAATATCTAGTAGTATGATTTACAAAATATAAAATTACTTAATCGTATTGCGTAATATATTACATTGTTTTGTTTGATTCGTTTAATTATAATATAAGATTTAACTTTTGTTTGACAAAATATAAAATTATTTGAAATTACAATTTACTAGTTTTATTATTGAATTATATTGAGAGTGAAAGTTAAGTCTGAAAATATAAAAAAATATAAATAGATAAAATGTTAAGTTTTTAACTAATAATAGACAAAACTCATTTTATAAATAAATATAATTAAATGTTCCTTGTGAGAATGTATATAAAAAATAAAAAAGGTTAATTTATGATTAATATTTATTATATTATATTTTGGTTTAATGAAAATGAACTAAAGTAGTTAAAAATAAGGTAAAAAATATACAATATTAAGATCGCTTCAATAAAGTCTCGACTTATATAGAAGTAATGGATAAAACTTTTATCGACATTAATTTAGCATGAATTTAAATCATATTACTCTCCTCTCTTATTTTGATATTGTATAAAAAATACTCCAATTATGACTTATTTTTGACATCTAAATACCCAAGTTTAATTTTTTTTCTCATAAAAAATCAACTCAATGAAAAATCATTAAATCAAGCATATAATAACTCATAATAAAATCTTATACTATTATTGATAAGATAATGTAATTTGATGTAAATGGCTCTTAATTATACATGATTTTGCCCTTGCTCATCATTTGATTCACATTGATTATCAATCATCCCCCACAAAACCCTCCTTTTTAACACAATCCAATTTCATATTCATGGAGTTCCAAAAAAATCATTTAATTATTCAAAAGTTTTTATTTAAGTAATTGGGTTGTTAATTTTTTTAATAAGTTTAATTAGTGAGTTCTAAGCAAAAATTCAACGATTGATTTAGTAGATCAATACCCATTGGCAAGTAAAATAATATGTCTCAGATCTAAGTGAATCTGATTTTCTATGTTAGATTAGAGTAGAAAATTATTTAAAAAGTCTGAACTATAAAAAAAGAGAAAAAGAGTTTTTGATTGGTGAATGTAGTGTGAATAGATAAAATCATATAACAATAATTTTAACAATCCAGTGACTCAAAATTTTTTTTTGAATAATTTAATAATTATTTTATAACTTTTTGAAGTTAAGTAACTAAAATATAAAATTACTAACAATTTGATGACCTTGGGTGCAATTTACCCATTCTGAATTTGTGATTGATGGGGATTGAATGGAGATGATGAAGTCAGCAATATGACAGGTGTCTAGTGATTGGACAAGTCACAGAAAGAAGACAGTAAACCTAGAAGCATAATATGATTTTCCCATAACACCAACTTTTTTATTAAATAATACATTAAATTGAATTGAATTAATAAGAAGAGGTGCAGCAACAAATCAATCTTTTCTTTTTGAGGAACATAAGGAATAATGGAATCTAATCATGAAATAAAATTTACCTTGTAAGTTGTCTGTGGTAAGGATTTTCCAGCTGGAGGGGTGCCCTTATTCACAAAAAAGCCACCCTAAAACTCTTGGTCAAATCCTATTATTTTTTGGTCAACTTAAACTCTTGGTTGTTATCTTGCTGGATTTATTTCTTATTTTATATTATTTATTTTATTGGCGAAATCAACGGCTTACTTAGCTTAGATTCTGTTAAATTTGAGTTAGTTGTGAACAGTGATGGCAAAGAGATTGGATCCGTATTTTTTCTGGCAATATTGTTAGAAAGAATAATCATAAATTTTGAATATATATAGTATAATAAATATTAAAGATAATTTTTTATGTATATATGTTCAAATCTATTTTGCTTTAAATTATTCATAGATCCGACTTGATCTTTAATAAATATTTAAAATGTATATATATTTAGATTCTACTTTTGATTTGGTTAGAAGATTATTTTAATTTTCATATACCATGAAATATTAAAATCTATATTTTAAAAATATAGTATTGCCATGAACTTCAATCTCGATTCCGAAATGGTTTTTTTTTAATCCTAGCCTCAACTCATTTTGAAAACTTACATATAATGTTTTATATTATAATGATTTTACAAAACTAAACCAAATATGTATATTATAAAATATTAATAAAATGATCAATAGAATTTTAGTTCGATTAGCATGGACATTGTTGCCAAAACAGGAATATGTGAGTTTAAGTGTGCTAAAGCGCATTACTTACCTATTTATGGGTTGAAGAGGGGTTATGGATAGTTTTAAGTATTGTATCAAAAATATGTAATCAAAATAAATAAAAATATTATATATTAAACCCAAGCCCGAAATGGTTCTGTCCATATTAATTTGTTATAAATTATTTTTATATAAAATAAATTTTAAAAATATAATACATCAAATAAACTAAAAACATTAAAATAGATGTTTCCTAACAAATTAAAAATATATTTAAAAATTTTTATACTTAAATAATACTAACATAGTTGCAACTTTGCAAGCAAACATCTCTAAAGTGGTAGCAAAATTAACAATAAAACAATAGTTATACAATATCCAAACAATAACAACAAAATGTTAACAACATAATAATGAAATGACAGCAAAACAATGGATTTGGGTTGACCCGGGCCTGTGCAAAAAAATCTTACTCAAGGTCTAGCCTGTTCAGAAAACAAGCATTATTTTTTATCCAAACTCATTTTTCAGGCCTATATTTTTTACAAATTTTATTACTTTTTAAGTGAGCCTTTGAGCTTGGGCGAATGACACGACCTATGATCGGGTCTAATAAACTAGATGAATTATTCGACCCATAGAGAATTCTACTTGACACCATGCATGTTAAGTTTTACGAGCTTTCAATTTTCCCATGGACTCTAACCCCTTGAGGTACAAACATGTACAATTTGGCCTGACCTCAATACCCATGGGGTGTCGAGATTTGGCTTGAGATTATTCAAACTCCCTAACTACCCAAATGAATGTATTTGGCTTGCCTCGAGCCTCACAGTATAAATAACCCCATAAATCCTTAAGTCCTACCTTATTCCTTTAGATTAACCTGAATTTCCATCAACAATAAAATCACATAGCTGCAGTTTGCACAAATATATATATATATATATATATATATGATACAATTACTTAGTTTTATCCCTTGTGTTTTGTCTCTTCATTAAGAAAGAAAATTCTAAAATTAGTTTGTTCAGAGATTACTTTGAGGTTTGTAGATGATTCTTGTGGCGACCACTCTCGAAATACTAACAAGTATTTCATTGTAATGTACTTTCTATATTATAATTTGTTTCCAAATGAATGTACTCTCGAAACTATGGTAACCTCGAGTCTAAAAATTTTATACATTATTATCATTATGAGAGTTATTGTAATCTTCCCATAATAATCCAATAACATTATCATGATGGGTCAATACACGATTATCTAACATACACTTAATGTGTTTAACTAGGTATCTCATTCCAATGACAACATCTTGCCATTACTCAATCAGATACTAATCTTAATATATTATTGTTGCCCGGACCCACAAACATATACTAAATATAATAATAAAGACATTGTCATTATTTTAAAATCTTTATTTTTCAATGAAATTTTTCAATAGCATATTTTTGCATTCAAAAATAATTCCATAACAACATCATTAAGAGAAAAAAATTAAAAAAGCATTATTTGAATAAAAATTCACCTATCTCTTTTGAATCTTCTTATTACAAGTATAATATAAATATATGTTCGAGTAGCTATAAGTATCAAACTATTAAAATATGGATAAATTATTGAATAATTATAAAATAGAATCAAACTATTACAATACAAATAAATTGAGAACCAGTACTATTTAAACTAAAACCTAAATATAATAACCACGCATAATGAAATTTGAAGACCTATGCATGGTGGATATAGACCGGAATACTCAAATCTAAAACTTTCACCTTTGACAATTATGTTAATACCTCGTGTTAGAGAATATAATTTTTTTTAAAATAAAGTTTTATAAAATGGAGATAAATTAAAACCCCCAAGATTTCAATAATTTTTTGTGGAACGTTTTACACGAAATGTGTGCTTCTTGTGATTGATGGTTTTCAAATTTGATGTGATATTTTTTCCCATACCGTGTGATGTTCAAAATGGACCCCACTTCAATGACTAGGTAGTCAAATATCATATGAGTGTTATGCCACACCTAACTCATCTATGTACCTACTCACACTAAATTATTAAATATTCATAATAATAAAAAAATCCAAATATATTTAATATTTGAAAAATGATTTGATAAAATTTTACAAATAAATCCTTTTAATATACATTAATAAATAAATAATAATTTTAAGAAAAAATTGAGAGTATTTAAATTATTTCATAGAATTAAATTTTTTATAATGTATTAAATATTAACCATAATATTTATACTTATATGAATAATTAATTAGTTATAGAATAAAACTAAGAATACGTTTACGCTATATGCAAAGGTAAAAAAGATGTACTTGGTTAACTTAATCCAATTAGGCAACAAAGATGTACTTGGTTTAATTGATGCATAAATTGTTTATATTTTCCCTCAAATCAAAGTTTAATATAATTTTAGAGGAGAGCTTCAAATGGGAACAGAGGGAATTGAGCCTTGAATTATGTTTGCGGTGATGTGTTGGATGTTGTGGAAAAATAGAAATAAATAGGTTTTCCAACATGAGATTGGCAGAGTAGAGGATACGGTAAGAGGTACTAAGTGCTTTGCCCTTAATGTTTGTGAAATAATTCGCAACAGGAATGCTTCTGGAAATTCAAGGCTTGGAATGGCTAAAAGGCAACCACCTAATCTTGGATGGATCAAAATTAATACAGATGGAGCCGCAAACACAGATGAGAACTGGTTGGCTGCTGGAGGTGTTCTACGAGCTTTTTCTGAGAATTGGGTTAGAGGTTGTCAAAGGTTTATTGGAAGGGGATCGACTGTAAACTCAGAGTTGTGGGTGATCCTTCATGGTCTTGAAATAGTACAGAACAGACGCTCTAATAAGATAATTATCGAAATTGATTGTATGATGGCAGTTGAGATCATGATTAAGGAGGGCTAAGGTAGTATGTCTTCAATGACTATCGTCATGAAAATAAAGACAATATATCGACAATTTGCGGCTGTCAATTTCCAATTCGTGAATTGGGAAGAAAACATGATTGCCGACTGATTAGCAAGAAATTATCCCTCAAGTGAACTGAATTTAATTAAGATCGATATAGGAAATTACTTTTAGAAGATAAATTAGGAGATATCCATATAAGAATGAATTGAACTAAGGCAATGTGATACCTTCTCTTATTTATATATAAAAAAAAGAGTTCAATATAGTATTTAGTTTAGCAATGGCATATGCATATACACACGTGAAAATTTATGTATGTCCATCCTTATCTACATATATATGCATGTGCAAAAGGACATGGTTTCGAGTGCGTTGAAGTGCATTATCCTCTTATTTATAGGTTAGAGTGAAGTTATGAATAGTTCTAAGTATTATATCAAAAAGAGATTGTTAAAAAAAAAACACTCTATATTACAATCCAAATTTATTGATCTATCTTCTAACCTTATCCATTTTCCTTAATAAAAAGGGTTAAGGAAAGTTCCATCCCTAATCGGTTGTTAAATACCCTATTTAAATATTTTAGTAAATTTTTCTAAAAATAGAGTATCATGATATTGATGTTTTATTATTATTTATAATAAAATAATAAATAATAGTAAAATAAATTTTACTATAAATTGTAATATAATAAAAGATATTTGTATTTTTAAAATAGGCTAAATAATATTTAAAAAGCTATTTAATATCTAAATATCTAATTAATGAAATTATTTTACGAAAATTAGATTTCATATTTATAAGCGTGTAAATCTTATTTTCAAAATAAATTCATTTAATCAAAATATTTCAATAAAATAAAAATACTTAAAATGGTAAAATTTGTAGTAAAATGAACAATACAGAATAATTTATTTAAATGTTGATTTTTTTAATTTTACAAATACTAAATTTATATTAAAAATTTGTTTATATTAATAAACATTAATTACTAAAAGTAATTATGTTGTTAGAAAATGTAAATATATTTTTAAATTATTTGTTTCTTAAATTTAATCTTATTATTAAATATTTTATTTTGTATAGTTTTGAATAGAAGTTAAATACAATAAGTTTTCACTTGTTAACAATTTCACATATATATTTTTAAAATAAAATTAATTTAACATTTTTAAAATTTAGTGATAAGTAGTGATCTACCTATTTATCTTATTCAATTTTTATTACGAATATTTTATTTTTATAAATTTTGTATTAAATAAAAACTATTTACCAAACGCGCTTTTAATAAAGGAAAAGATATAAATGGCAAGGAAAATGGTAAAATTTATTATCATAGATTTTTAATGATATTATATAAAAATATAAAAATATCCTCGTAATAGTATAACTTACTTCATATATGAAAGGATATTTTAATAATTTTCTAACTGAATTAGTCATTAATTGACTCGTGATACTAAGCTCAGTTAGAGACTTAATACAAGTATAGATGATGATATATCATATGCTTATTTTAAAATAGTGGTATTAGGAATTGTTATAACAAATAAGTTATATATGATGTAGAATTGTGCAACTGTGGTGTTTCACACTGTTGAGGGTGCGGAGAGACATAAAAATAAGGTGGTTCACATTGTAGGTAGTACGAAGAGGCACTAGGGAGGAAAGATTAGAGGTGCTGTGGCAGTATTTTGTCAAATTGTTGACTTAAAGGGTTGATATTGTATCTTCTTATGAATCTTCTTTTGCCTTGTGCTAATAGGGGACATTTATAGAGGGAGATTAGCTTAGCTTGAATCTTAACCATCAGACTCTTTATCTCTTAAATACAAAGGGTAACGTAGTAAATGTCAACTTAATGACAATATTGAAGTCGACTCAAGAAAAATACTCGTCAAATAATTACCGATTTTAAAAATTTATTATAATATTTATAATAATTACACAATACATTATTTAATTATAAAATTATTATAAATATCATAATACAAAAAATAAATATCTAGCATAGAAAGAATTGCAAATACAAAAAAAAACATTAAATCCCAATTTCATGTGAAAATGAAAGTAAAAGCACCCAATCCCATTACCAATTAAGAAAAAAGAACCCCGGCCATCACGCGTGCGGCAAGCGCCGATCGCACCCTCCTTGGCCCAATCCTTTCCTTACATCCCTTATGGTCCACATGATGTGGTCCTTCCTTGATTAGCAATTATTTGATGGGATACCTTAATAATCTATTTGCGATTCTCCTCCACCCCATTCTTTTTTCAATAAATCAAATAACATTCAAAGTTAAATTTATATTTTGATCACTCAACTTTAAAAAGTTATAAAATAATCATCGAGCTATTAAAAAGTTTTCATTTAAATCACTAGGTCGTTAAGTTTTTCTTTTTTTAAGTTTGACTAGTGAGTTCTAAGTGACGATTCGACGACAACTATAGTAGATCAATACCCATTGATGAGCAAGTTGATCTAACAGTTAATGTCGTGGATCGAATAAGAAAGTTGTTTGGATTTTGATTTTTGATTTGCAGATTAATGACGTTCAAAGTTGTTTTATAAAAAAAAAAATCTAAATTGTAGAAGAGAGAGAAAAAAAGCTTTCAGTTGGTTCAGGTGGTGTGAACAAAGCAGATCATACGACAACAATTTTAACAACCCAGTGACTTAAATAAAAATTTCTAAATAATTTAGTAACCAATTTGTAACTTTTTGAAATTAAGTGACCAAAACATAAACTTACTAAAAGCTTAGTGACCTTAAGTGTGTAGTTTACCCTAATATTAACTCATTTTGAAAGAATAATCATATTATATAACTTCGATTCACCTAATGGACAAAATTAGACCTTTCAATTAGACAGATTCAATTGATTACCAGCATGTGAATTTGAATTGGATTAATTCAGAATTGAATAATTTCAATTTTAAATTATTTTGGGTTCATATTATTTTAATTTCAAGTCATTCAGATTTACTAATCACTTATTTTAAAATAAATTATTTTAAATTTTATCATTCTAATTTGATACCCGAATTTGAATCATTTCGAATTTAGATTAAGTGTCATAAAATTATTCTTTAGATCAAATTCGGATTTTTGTTAAATAAATTTGTGCTTTTGTTTTAAAAAGTTCATAACCATGCCGGAGCTGCCTACTCCTCACTCCTTTTTGGGCCACTAAGATTTATACTTTCAAAGAAGCTTTTTTTAAGCCTTTCTTTTTCCTATCTTCTTTACACAAAGTTGCCACAAAACCTTCCTTTTTGCTTCCCAATTATACAAACCCCGAAAATAAATCCTCGGTTTCTTCTACTATAAAATATATATGATTAAAATATGTCCCTATATTTTTTAAATTTAGAATTTAGTTCTTATATTTTTATTTTCGAATTTAGTTCATTTACTTTTTAGATTTTGAAATTCGATTTAATTGTTAACATTGTTAAAAAATTTTCGTTTAATTTGTTAGTGTGATATTTTGAAATTACAAAAATACTCACTTAGTAGCGTTGTAATGAACTTGAAATTAATAAAATAATTTTAAAAGTGTTTAATAATTGAACCTGAATTTTAAAATATGAAAACTAACTGATTTGAATTCCTAGAAATAAATGTATAAGGACTAAATTTTAAACCTGGAAAGATTTCAAAGACTTATGGAAAATTTTAACATAGATATTAGTGGAACAATTTGATGGCCGTAGAAATAATGAAAAACACTACAAGTCATCATGATTAAAACATAGGTAAAGAATTTATAATTACGTGACTAATAATTAAAAGTATTTCAATTAGGGCATAATGATATTTTGGCCCTTTAGTTTTATAAAAAAAGTTATTTTAGTCCTTTATTTAATTGTTTATTTCTTTTAGCTCTTGAATTTGTATTTTTTTGTCAAATCACCCCAAAATAGATGGAAAAGTTAATATTTGTTAACTTTGTTGATGTGGCATACACGTGGATTTTCACGTAGATGACATGTCGGCTTTTAATTAATTTTAAAATTTTTTAAAATTTATGTTTTTTAATAATTTTAATTTTTAAAAGTTTTTATAATTTTTGAAATTTTAAATTTTTAAAATTAATTAAATACTAACACATCATTCACATATATGCATTGTCAGCAAAGTTAAAAATGTTGAAAAAAATAAGTTTAAAGGCTAAAAAAATGAAAAATTAAATGAAGGACTAAAATAAATATTTTGTAAAGTTGAAGAGTCAAATTAATCATTATTCCTTCAATAAAAAATAAATCAATTTTGGTTGCATGATGGGATTAAAGAGTAAAGAGTAAATAAGTGAAGAATGTGAAATCTCAGACCCCTCCAATCAAAGCTTGAAACAAGCATGCGCATTGGAGGAGCAATCATAATCATATTTCTTTTAATTAATCTTTCCCCCTTTTCAATATTTAAAAGCATCAAAGGCTGCTCTTCAGTTCAGCAAACCTGAATTCAATGAATGGCTAAACAAGTTTTCTCAATCTTGTTTTAGAAGGGTTAATGCATTATTTAAGTGCTGAATTTAATAATTGTTTTCCTAATAAATTGGGTAAGAGTTTTCGTATTGGGTTTTAATTTTTTTGATTTAAGTAAGTTCTTGAATTTGATAATTATTTTTATATTGGGACCTGAATTAGGTAATTGTCTCTACATTGAGGCTTGATCTTTTTTGTTCCAAGTGTTAGGTAATTTTTCTTATATTGGGGCTTGAATTAGGCGATTGTCCTCATATTGAAGCTTGACTTTTTTTTTATTTCAAGTTAGCTCCTGTGCTTGACAAATGTTCTCAAATTTAAGTCTAAACTTTTCTTGCCTAAAATTATTAAAAAAATATCATAGACTGAAATTCAAGCTCTAATATGAGAATAATTTCTAAATTCAAAGACTAACTTACTCTAAAACAATTACCAAATTCAAACTCTAAATAATGAATAAACTCAATTTAAAACCCAAATTAGCCTTATCATTCACAAATTTTAAAAAGGTAAAAGAAATCTGGGGTACTGAACATAATCATAAGCAGGGGTAAAAGAAAGCTGTGTAAAGAAACATAATGATGAGATAAGAAGGTAAAAGAAAGAACAGGTACTTTGGTTTCCTAATGATGGTAATAACAAGCATTGATTTGTAGATGGTCTTCCCTTACAAGGAAAAAATTCATTGTCAGAAATAAAATCCCACCATGTATATGCCAAGCTTTTTAAGCTTTGATGGGTCTCTCATGGAATCCAGATAACCTGAAAAAAAAAAAAAAACATCATCAGTTTCAGTTCTGATAAATTTGCAGGTTTTTTCAACTTATAAGTTGATAAAGAGAGATTTCTGCACCTTTTGTACTTCAAATCTTTCAATGTCCTTGTAGCCATTTTAACGAGGCTAAAAACTATAGCTACAAATTAAAAACAAGATGATTTTGAAGACAAAATTTTATCTAGGGACACTTGAAAGCTTCAATTTATTGCTTTTCTAGCATTGGTTTGCAATGTCAAATAGTGCATAATACATAGGGAAAGTTAAAAGAAGGGTGATGGTATTAGGTTATGGAGTGATGTTCATTCAATATTTTTGCATGTTTGCCTCTTCATAATTAAATTAGTAATATGCAAAACTAGTAGCATTTTTTTTTAATATTATGGTTAAGTTATCATAAAAAAAAAAGTAAATGGATCGATAAGTATTAGGTGTACTGATTGAGAGAACGTAAGTTCAAATCTTAAAAATGATATTATTTAGAGGAGTATCTACAAACCCTAAATATAGACAGTAAAATTGACATGAATAATACAAAAAAGAAAAAGTAAATGCAAAGTAAGAATGATAACGGACAATGATGCCTCCCCACTTAAAAAAATTGGAAAGTAATATTGAAGCTTGATGTTTGTTATGATCTTCACAAGATTAAATATTGCTTGCTCTATTACTAAACTAGGTAGATTTATTAATGATTCAGATGTGGATCACTGGAAAGCAGTAAGAAGGGTATTCAAATATTTGAGATATACTTTAGATTATGGACTTCAAAATACAAGATAACTTGTAGTATTAAAATGTTATAATGATGCAAATTGGATATCCGATATGAAAGATTTAGGATCTACAAATAGGTATTGTTATAGGCCAATTTTGGGCCCATTCACATTAAACCCCATAAGCCCATTTACATTACAATACCCGGAGCCTAATAAGATAAACCCAATTACCCATTTACCCCTTTTAACTACCCAAACCCGAATGGCCCATTTACACCCAAATCCCTTGACCCATTTACAATTATTACTCCTAACCCTAAGCTAGCCCAACCAAAACCCTAGTCCCTAAATTGGTGACTCACCACTTGCCTCTCCCAATCTCCTATGTTGTCGCCACCAAGCACCATCACACACTCCCACCTTTTGCAAAAGACAGAGGAAGGAAGCAAGCACGTAACAATAGTAAAAATAATAGAAAAAGAACTTGTAAAGGCTATAAAAGTGAAATGAGATCAATGTACAGGAGGAAATTGTTTTGAGAAGTAAAATATCAGATCTTTGAAATAAAAGCCAAACAATGTGTTAGTACACAAAAATAAACAAAGCGGTCAAAGAAAAGAATCAAAACGCCAAAACAAAGAGCAAACCTTAAGGTGATTTTCCTTTTTAAATCGGTTTCTTTTACTCCTTTCTCGCTTACTCAATCACATATACATATATATATACATATATTATTAAGCAAAAAATTTATTTTTCCGCCACCGTGGGACGGTGGTCGTGATGGTGGCATGCATGGCCGACGACGGTCCCATGATCGAGACCGATGGCCGGTCCATGGCCTAAGTCCTCCTCCTCTCCTTCTCTTTTCCTTCTCTCCTTTTTTTTTTCTCTCCTCACCAAATGATTTTTTTGTTAATTTTGGCCTTTATATAGCCTCCCAAAACGACGTCGTTTTGGGGGCTGCCATTTAACCCCAAAACGACGTCGTTTTGATGCGACCCGGTCCGACTCGACCTGACCCGCCTCAAGATCCGTGTGTTTTTGGAAAAGGGGGAATTTGCGCGTACGGTCCTTCCGCGTTTTCAAGCTTTTGCAATCAAATTTTTTTATTTTAAAATTTGCCCCATGAAGTTGTCGCGCTTTTCAATTTAGTCCCCACTGATATATTGTGTTTTGATGGGAAAGAATATTTGCTATTTTAGTCCTCCCAGGTTATGCGCGTGTAGCATTTTGATCCTTTTTCTTTATTTCTCTTTAAAATTACCCCAAAACTTTGTTTTTGTTCAAAATTTAGTCATTTTTTAGATTTTAGTTTATCTTCGTATTATCTTTGTTATTTTATTTCATTTTAAATATTATTCAATTATCGTTATTATTATATTAGTGTATATTTTATTTACATAATATATGTATTTATATCTACATAGTATTTTTAAATTATTTTTATTTTAATATTATTATATTATGTTTAGTTTTTTGAATTTCTATATTATTATTACTATTATTGTTACTTATTATTATTCTTGTTATGTACATATTATTTATACTATACTTAATATTATTATTATTATTATTATTATTATTATTATTATTATATTTACTATTATTTTTATAAATATTAGTGTATATTTTATTTTAATATCATTATATTATGTTTACTTTTTAAATTTCTATATTATTATTATTATTATTATTATTATTATTATTGTTACTTATTATTATTCTTTGTTATGTACATATTATTTAAACTATACTTAATATTATTATTATTATATTTACTATTATTTTTATAAATATTAGTGTATATTTTATTTTAATATCATTATATTATGTTTACTTTTTAAATTTCTATATTATTATTATTATTATTATTGTTGTTGTTACTTATTATTATTACTGTTATGTACATATTATTTATACTATACTTATTATTATTATTATTATTATTATTACATTTACTATTATTATTTATAAATATTAGTGTATATTTTTATTATATATGTTTATATATACTCTTTATGTATGGTATTTTTAACATTATTATATTTACCTTTATATTTATATATTTAATATATTATATTTTATTTTCCTTACCTCATTATTACGTCATACTTTCTTTTGTATTTTTACTATTATTGCTATTATTGTTATTATTATTATTATTATTTATTATATTTATATAATATTATTAATAGGTACTTTTAACATTATTGTTTCTAATATGTAAATGCTATGTAAATACTTTTAATACCATATTATGTATGTATTATTATTATATCTATTTTATCCTATTATATTGTTAATACTAGTATATACATTTTATTATACTAGTATATATATAATTTTATACATAGTATTATTTTCATATATCATTATATTTATTATTATACCTATTATTTTCACTGTCATCATTTATTATTTTATTTTAATATTATTATGTATATATTTTTCATATACGTCATGTACATACATTTCTCAATATTTATTTTATATATATATATGTATATATTATATATATTTTAACATTACTAGTTATATATTTTACTATCTTATATATATACTTCAAACACTATATATAGTATATTTCTAACACTATTACTATTTATATATATATATATTTTACGTACATACTCTCAATATCTTTATTATGTATATATTCATTGTTTTTATTTCACGTTGGATGCTATTATTATCTTTAATATATCGCATGCATTGTTATTGTTTTAATATTTTGTCATATTTATTATTTGTTTCAATGTATTTCCAACTCGTTTATTTTTGTCTCTCGCCCATTTTATATCATTCTGTTGTTCATTACTTTAAAGATTTTTATTCATGTTTTACTAATTTCAATAAATAAGGCAATGTTTCGCATTTCGAACGTCAAGAATTGTGCCCTAACTTACGGGTTTCGGTTCTATTGTTGGTTCTAAATAGCTAAATATCCTTTTGAGTTTTGAAATACACGGATTTCCAATATAAATTAAAAGACGACCTTGTGCTCGGGAATTCATGGTATTGTGTCCTAACTTACGGGATGTGATACTCCGATATCTCGAGATAAGGAAATCTTTAAACAAATCGATTTAAGCCAATTCAAAAATTTTAAAATCAGTATTAATAGAAAAGATTGTATTTCAAGTCCCTTCCCGATTTTTATTTTTTGACATTAAGACACTAACTAATCAATTCGGTACCAATTTTTGGGCGTGTCGAGGGTGCTAATCCTTCCTCGCACGTAACTGACTCCCGAACTCATTCTCTCAAGTTTCGTAGACCAAAGGCCCTGTTTTAGTAAACTAAAATTGATTTATTAAAACAAAGGTGATCCGATCACACCTAATAAAAGATCGGTGGCGACTCCCATTTTAATTTTCACTTTCAAACAAAGTCGATCCCCGTTTTCAAAAGAATGGTTTCGACAGCTTGGCGACTCTACTGGGGACTTCGAGAGTCGAACCTTAAATTGATTATTTTTTGTCTTTTGTCAAAAATCGAAAATCGATTTTAAATTTACTATATTGCATGTTGTCTGTTATTTTCGCGACTCTCTTCATAATATGCTTGCTTTAAGTAGTTTAATTCTTTGAGGGATCTTTGCATATCGCATCGCATTATTGGTCAATTTCACCCTCTTAAGTGGAAGTGAAAAACTACTCCTTCGTGAGGTCTTCACCTCCAGTATAGGATAGTGGATCGCCGGGATACATCCGTACTGCGTCTTCGTGAGGTTTTCACCTCCGTATAGCCGTAGGGAAATGTATTCCCCTGAATCGAACTCGGTCTGTATGAACCTATAATGGGTGAGGATCGAGGAATCTGCTGATTCAGGTACCTTTACTTTAGAACCAAACTACATGTAACGAGCCATAGGAGCCTACCCTAGGTAGAACCACACTGAACCCTAGTGGTTACCTGATTAGGTGCTTATTTACTCATTATTTGCTTTGAATTCTATTCTTTGTATATAATACTGACTTGTTGTATTTTGATTATTTTCGCATGACATTTCATCATAAAAGGGTGTTGATTTACGTTCGGTTACTAATTAGAAGAGTTTAGTATGGAAAAAGAATTTCTTGATAGAGTGGAGGATAATGCGGCCGTCCGAGTGTGGTCTGAGAAAACGCAATAGGAGAAAGGAGATAGTTTGATCGAAGGATATGAATCAGAGTTATGGGATTTCACTTGCATCAGTGTGACTCAGAACGACCTGCAAGAGTTAAAGGATATATGGAATAGTTGGAATGGCGAAGTCAAACAACTCTTTTACTATAACTACGGTGACTTACCCTATTTGCTCGATGTAAAAGTGGACAAGTACTTGTTTCGGGCCCTCGTGCAATTTTGGAATCCCGCTTACAGTTGCTTCACTTTCGGAGGAGTTGATTTAGTACCTACGGTGGAGGAATACATGGCGTTACTTAATTGCTCGAAGATTCAGGCTGATAGGGTTTATTCAAGACCTGTCAACGTCTCTCCCTTTTTGAAAAAATTGATGAATATCACAAGGATGAGCGAGCAATGGGTTACGGCCCGCATCAAGCAAAAAGGGGATAGTAAATGTATTCTTTGGAGGAATTTGAGGGACTTGATCATTGCACACCCAGATTCAAAGAAAAAGGTTGATGTTTTTGCCTTAAGCATCTATGGTTTGATCGTCTTTCCTAAAGCACTTGGACACATAGATGAAGCAGTCTCAGATTTATTCGATCGACTTAATAAATGTACCACACCCGTCCCGACAATCCTAGCAGAAACTTTTCGATCCTTGAATGCATGCTGGAGAGCGGGCGAAGGAAGATTTATTGGTTATGCACAACTTCTTTTAGCTTGGTTCCATAGTCATTTTTTGAAGGTGGAGAAGGTCTCCTATCGGGTATTCTCTAAGGATTATTCCCCATTAAGAGAATTAGTGGCCACATCGAGGCGGGACGACATCTCCGAAGAGAGGTGGATAACTATTCTCCAAAATTTATGGGCCAAAGACATTGAATGGAGGGCTCCATGGTTGATTCCTAACGAGATCTTATATAGGTGCGGTGATTTTGACTGGGTTCCTCTGGCTGGAATATGGGGAGCTGTTGGATACGCTCCACTGATGGTGTTAAGGCAGTATCGATCAAGGCAGTTTATACCAGTGACATAAGGGTTGGCACAATGTGAGTTCCCCTATAAAGACAACAATTATAAGAAGAGGGTTCGCGAGATATCGATGCATGGAACCAAACTCAAGAATGAAAGGATTCACCGCAGTCCGGCGACGGCGACCCCGAGTATGAATGGTGGTGGGGTAGGAGAGTCAACGACAACATTCCTAAGCGTAATCAAGGAACACTCAACCGATAGAGGAGCATTTACGGGTCATCCCATCCGAGTTAGAGATCATTAAGCAAGATTTTGAGAAAAGAAACTCGGAGTTGGGGAAGAAGATAGAGCAGCTAGAAGAAGATAAAATGAAGTTGGGGTTAGACGTCGATATCCACAAGCTAGAGGCCGAGAAGTTAAGAAAAGGAAAGAACAAGGCCGAAGAAGATTTAGATAGTCTGAAAACCAATTACAAGAAGCTTCGTATAATGATAAAAACTACCGGATTAGGTAAAACGTCGGAACAATGGCGTCAAGAGATTAAAGAGGAAAAGACTAGAGCCGACCATTGGGAGAAAAAGTTTCAAGATGCTCGAGTACGAGAGGACACTCTGAAGAAGAGTTTGTTATTAACCCAAAACGAAAAGGAGAAGTTACGAGCTCGGGTGGCTGAATTGAAAAGATTACTTCAGCAACATCGTAGCCATAGTTTGATAATTAAACTGAAGGCTAGTCTGAGCAGGATCGAAGAGTTGAAAGGGAAAATAGAAGAACTCGAGACCGCACTGCGAGATAGCAAAAGTCGAGTGAAACTTCTTGAGACAGACAACGACCATTACAGAGAACAGCTTCACCACTCTCAAAATCAGATTAGAGATAGAGACTATGTCATGGGCGAAGCTATAGCTCAGGTTCGGGAGGTAGCTGATCACTTGCAAACCTTGGCAGTTCAGGCTGATATATTGAGTTTGAAGTATGAGTCAAAATCAAACCGAGGCCGAAGCTTAGCTTGGCTTCTTAGGAAAGTTAAGACTTTGGGCATTAGGGCGAAGTCGTATATGTAATCATCCATTCTATGTAAAGAAAATTTTCTTCTAGTAACGTTCTTCTAATGAAATTGAATTGGAATCAATGCCTCTTTTTGCATTCATTCATTGCATGTGCATGTCCCATAATTATTCGCTAAGGTTAAAACATACAATTTGCAGTTGTAATACCACAAGACTAGAACCACGTCATTCGTATAGAACGCGCCGACAAGCTAGAGTAATGGAGGTCGAATTTAACGAAAGGATTGAGAGGGTGGAAAGAATTCAAATGGAATTACAAGAGCAACTGGCTAAGTCACAGCAAGAAACGAGGGATTTGATAGTAAGATCTCGAGAGGAATCACTTGAACAAAAGGATCAAATGGCTAGAATGATGGAGATGATGTCAGTTTTGGTCAAAGGAAAAGGACCCATGCAGAACCCCGACAGTATGGAACCTCAATCAAGAATTAATCATGACCAGAATCCACTCTATCCCCCAGGATTCACTCCACCATATGCCCACGTAGCACAAAGAGGGTATACTCAAGGGGAATCCACAGGCTTGAAACAACGACCTATGCCATTTGCTCATCTAGGGCAAGGAACATTTATGTTAAATCCCGGAGCAACCTCTACCAATCCTGTAGTTCCAGATTTAGATGATCTAGTCGAAATAGCTAAGTTGAAAACCGATAATCACGAGGCTCAAGAGAAGTATATGAGTTTGGAAGAAAGACTCAAGGCAATAGAAGGCACTGAAGCCTTCTCAGTATTAGGTGCTAAAGAACTCAGTTTGGTACCTGACCTAATCCTGCCTCCAAAGTTCAAGGTGTCTGATTTCGAAAAGTACGATGGGACAAGATGTCTAAAAGCACATCTTGTCATGTTTTGCCAAAAAATGACCGGTTATGTGAATGAAGATAAGCTATTTGTACATTGTTTTCAAGATAGTCTAGTAGGATCGGCTCTTCGGTGGTACAACCAGCTCAGTAAGGAAAGGATCCGATCTTGGAAAGACTTGGCGTCGGCATTCTGTGAGCAGTATAAGCATGTATCAGATATGTTGCCTGATCGGATGACTTTACAAATGATGAAGAAAAAGCCGTCAGAAACTTTTAGATTGTACGCGCAAAGATGGAGAGACGTCTCAGCCCAAGTGGAACCCCCACTAACGAAAACGGAGATAACCGTCCTTTTTTATCAACACCTTAAAGACACCATTTTATGACAAACTAGTGGGAAGCGCCACGAAGGACTTCGCGGATATTGTAATATCCTATGAGCTTATAGAGAACGCCGTCAAGAGTGGTAGAATGGAAGGTTCAGAAGGTTCAAAAAGGACAGTGCCCATGAAGAAGAAAGAACCAGAAGCCCACATGGTGGGAATGGAAAGCCGTTATGCCCCTAATCCATATCCAAACCAACCCTGACCTCGAAGTTATCCACCTCCAAATTTCTATTATCCCCCTCAAACCCCTTACTACCAAGCACTACCTTCTTCCTACCCTGTATACGCCACGAAAAACCAAAGACCCGTCACCACATTCCCACAAAACATGGTACCAGCTCAAAGCCAGCCCAAAAACGAACCAAGACCAGCAAGGCCTAATCCCGAGAGACCGCAATTTACTCCTATCCTAGTGTCGTATGGGGAATTGTACCCAAAACTTTTAGAGAAACAGCTGATTTCTCCCCATTACATGGCACCCCTTAAACCTCCATATCTAAAGTGGTACGATCCAAACACTTGTTGTGCATACCACGCGGGGAACCAGGGGCATTCCACGGAGAATTACCTAGCCTTTAAGAGGAGAGTTTAAGGACTTATTGACGCGGGTATTCTACGATTCGATAGTGCCGTAGCGCAACTGGGAACCCGTTTCCTAACCATGCTGAAAGGAATGTGAGCACAGTGGGGAAAGAGGACGAATAGAAAGTCAGAAGATGTGTTTCGAAAATAATGACGCCTTGCAGAAAATCTGGGAGGTACTGGTTAAGAAATGATTGCTTTGTCACCCTGATAGAATTCTCGGAGAAGAAGGTCAAAGTTTTTGCAATTTTTATGGAATTGTAGGACACGACATTCAGTCGTGTGAGGAATTTAAAAGATTGCTTTAAGACCGGATGGATAATAAGGAGATTAAGGTCCTTAACAAGAGGGAAGAGGCCAATGAAAAAGAAATATGCACCTCTGACAGCCAGTCATCAGGTCCTCCTTATAGCGCTAATCGACCATTAGTAATTTATTACGACGTGACAAAAGAGTCGGTGAAACCAAAAATGATAATCGAAGTACCGTCTCCTTTCCCGTACAAGGACGACAAAGCCATACCATAGAAATACGACGTCAATATCATCACACCTGAAGGTGAAAAACTCAAAACCATAACTGGAGATGTTGGAGAGGTAGGTCATTTTACCCGAAGTGGAAGATGTTATTCGAAAGAGGTCGAACCAGTGAAGAAGAACAGTGTCTGGAAGTAAAAAGGGAAAGAAGTGATGCATGAGGCCGAAGTCGAGGAGGAAATTCCATCCGTGCAAGAGACTAAAAAGCCTGTGGATGAAGAGGAAGCACAAGAGTTCTTGAAATTTATCAAGCACAGTGAATACAATGTGGTGGAACAATTGAATAAGCAACCAGCACGAATCTCGATTTTATCCCTGCTGTTAAATTCGGAGCCACACCGGAACGCTTTGCTGAAAGTGTTAAATCAAGCTTATGTAGCAAACAATATATCCGTGGAGAAGCTTGACAGATGGGTGAACAACTTGAATGCGGATAATTTTATCTCTTTTAGTGATGATGAAATACCACCCAATGGTAGAGGCTCAGTGAAAGCATTTTATATTACGACTCACTACAAGAGCTACATAATACCGAACGTGCTCATCGATAATGGGTCGACACTCAACGTCATGCCTTTGACCACACTTTCCAGAATTCCGATGGATTTGTCCTATTTAAAGCCCTGTCATTCCACGGTAAGGGCATTCGATGGGACAAGGCGTGAAGTCATGGGAAAGATTGAGATCCCTCTGGAAGTGGGTCCCTACATATATGATGTCGAGTTCCAAGTCATGGACATTACACCCTCATATAACTGCCTTTTGGGAAGATCCTGGATCCATTCCGCTGGAGCGATCCCATCATCCCTCCATCAAAAGGTGAAATTTATCATGGATGGCTGTTTGGTCACTGTCGAGGGAGAAGAAGACATTGTCGCAACTATCTCTACTGATGCGCCATACCTTGAAGTAAGCGAAGACGCAGTGGAATGCTCCTTCCGATCCCTTGAATTCATCAATGCCACTTTTGTCGCCGAGGGAAATAGAATTCCAGTGCCAAAACTGTCGAGAAATACTAGAATGGGTGTCAAGTTGACTGTAGGAAGGGGAGCTCGAGCGAGAACAGGTTTAGGGAGATATCTGCAAGAAATAGTCAGTGCTCTAAGGCCAGTACACCACAAGGCCCGATACGGATTAGGTTTCCAACCGGACATGCGTCAAAGAAGAAGGCAGTGGAAGAAAGATCAGGAAAGAAGAACCGCGAGAACCTTAGGCATAGAACCAGAATGGGATCCTATGGAATTCCTTCTTTTGTCAAGAACATTTATGTCTGCGGGAATGATATACCCGGGGCGGGATAATACACAACGCACAATGTTAATGATCGAAAAGGGTTTTCAGAATATCAGTATACACGTCATTGACAAAGGAGCTAACGCAAATAAAGACGTCTCAAGGATACGTCCTTGTCCCCTGGGTTTCAGGTTGAACAATTGGACTGCTGAGGATCTTCTTATAGTTTATAAGTCTTTAGAATTATGCTCAAACGTTAACATTCTGTTATGTCCTTAGATATAATAGAATTCTTTTGTAAGAGCCTGCATTCGCTCTTTATCATTCAAATGAATATCAATGAAGATGCATTTTGTCATAATCTTTCACATTATCACTAATTTCATAATCATTTTCTCATTTCATAGCCAATCCTTACATTTGCCTCATGCCATGCCATAACATTTTGTTTGTTGGTTCCAATACTTGGATGCCCCTCTATAGTTTCCTTTTCCATTCAACTTTCAGGTGTTCAAATGTCAACAGCATGAACAAACTCGTTACGAGTCTTGAAATTGATTTTGAGAAGGTTGTTTGTTTAGGAGAATTCGAAGCCGAAGAAAATACTGAAGACTATGTCTTGTCTCCTGACTTGCTAAGAATGGTGGAACAAGAGGATAAACATATTTTTCCTCATCAAGAATCTGTTGAAACAATAAATCTGGGAACTGAAGAAAAGAAGCAAGAAGTGAAGATTGGGACTTCTATTTCAGGAGGCACCAGGCATAATTTCATTACTTTGCTCCGCGAGTACAAAGATGTATTCGTATGGTCATATCAGGATATGCCAAGATTGGATGAAGATGTAGCGGTCCATAAGCTCCCATTAAAGCCAGAATGCAAGCCCATTCAATAAAACCTAAGACGGATGAGACCTGAGATGTTGTTGAAAATAAGAGAAGAAGTTAAGAAGCAATTTGATGCTGGCTTTCTACAAGCCTCCAAATATCCAGAGTGGGTGGCTAACATAGTCCCGGTACTAAAGAAAGATGGTAAAGTACGAATGTGTGTGGATTATCGTGACTTGAATCGAGCAAGTCCTAAAGATAATTTTCCCTTACCGCATATTGATACATTGGTGGATAACACGGCAAAACATTCGTTATTTTCCTTCATGGACGAATTCTCGGGGTACAATCAGATCAAAATAGCCCCGGAAGATATGGAGAAAACTACATTCATAATGATGTGGGGAACGTTCTGCTACAAAGTAATGCCATTTGGGTTAAAGAATGCTGGGGCAACATATCAGAGGGCTATGGTGACGCTATTCCATGACATGATGCATAAAGAAATAGAGGTCTACGTTGACGATATGATTGCCAAGTCCCGAGGCGAAGAAGAGCATGTAGTGAACCTCAAGAAGTTGTTCGGAAGGCTGAGAAAGTTTCAACTAAAGCTTAATCCAGCCAAATGTACGTTTGGGGCTACCTCGGGAAAGTTGCTAGGCTTCATTGTCAGTGAAAGAGGTATCAAGGTTGATCCAGATAAAATAAAAGCCATTCAGGAGTTACCACCTCCGTGCACGCAAAAGGAAGTCAGAGGATTTTTAGGGAGGTTAAACTACATCGCCCGATTCATTGCTCAACTTACCAACCAATGCGACCCAATCTTTCGGCTTCTTCGAAAGCATAACCCGGGAGAATGGAATGAGGAATGCTAGGTGGCCTTTGATAAGATAAAACAATATTTGTCTAGTCCTCCAGTGCTAGCACCGCCAACTCCAGGAAGTCCATTGATATTGCATTTGACCGTGTTTGAAAATTCAATGGGCTGCGTTCTGGGGCAACACGACGAGTCAGGAAAGAAAGAAAAGGCGATCTACTACCTCAGCAAAAAGTTCACTGAATATGAGGCAAAGTATCCGTCCATTAAAAAATACTGTTGTGCTCTGGTTTGGGTAGCTCAGAGACTCAGGCCATATATGTTGTATCATACGACGTGGTTAATCTCAAAGCTGAACCCAATAAAATACATGATGGAATCACCGGCACTCTCAGGAAGAATAGCACGATGGCAGATCCTCCTATCGGAATACGACATTGCCTATATAAGTCAGAAGTCGATAAAGGGGAGCGCAATAGCTGACTTCTTAGCAACCCAAACAATAGATGAATATGAGCCATTGAGATTTGATTTCCCAGATGAAGATTTGATGTGCATTATAGAAAAAGAGGGCGAGTCATCAAAAAAGAAGTCATGGAAGATGAGCTTTGATGGTGCATCGAACGCATTGGGGCATGGGATTGGAGCAGTCTTAGTATCGCCGAAGGGAACCATTACCCATTCACTGCCAGGCTGAATTCGTGCAGCTATTGAACGAAACGTCAAAACTTTAGAGGTATACGGAGACTCAACCTTGGTGATTTACCAAATCCGTGGAGATTGGGAAGTGAGAGATTCGAAACTGGTTAAATACAGTGATCTAGTGGCAGAGTTGATTAAAGAATTCGAAGAAATAACTTTTAATTACCTCCCACAAGAAGAAAACCAATTGGCTGATGCCTTGGCCACTTTGGCTTTAATGTTCAAAGCAAACAGAGAAACATAAATAATGCCTCTTCAAATGAGCATATATGAAGTCCCAGCACATTGTTTCAACATTGAAAAAGAACCAGATGGATGACCATGGTTCCATGATGTCTTAGAATATATCAAGAATCAAAGGTATCCCGAACAAGCAAATGAGAAAGACAAAAGGACAATTAGAAGTATGACAGCTGGATTCGTTCTTGATGGGGATATCCGGTACAAAAGAGGAAAAGATCAGGTACTCTTGAGATGCGTAGATATTGTTGAAGCCAGAAAAATACTTGAAGATGTCCACGAGGGAATTTGTGGGACACATGCCAATGGCTTCACTATGGCCAGGAAGATTATGAGACTCGGTTACTACTGGCTAATGATGGAAAGCGACTGCATTAGTTTTGCAAGAAAATGCCACAAATGTCAAATTTATGGCGATAAGATTCATGTAGCCCCTTCGCCCCTTCATGTCATGGCTTCTCCATGGCCCTTTTCTATGTGGGGCATGGATGTTATAGGGCCAATTTCCCCAAAAGCTTCTAATGGACACCGATTCATTTTTGTGGTTATTGATTACTTCACAAAATAGATAGAAGCTGCTTCGTTTGCCAATGTGACAAAGACTGCAGTTTGCAGATTTTTGAAAAAGGAAATCATTTGTCGATATGGTTTGCCTGAAAGAATCATTTCAGATAACGCTTTGAATCTGAACAACAAGATGATGAAGGAAGTGTGTGAGCAATTTTAAATAAAACATCATAACTCATCGCCCTATCGCCCGAAAATGAACGGAGCTGTTGAAGCGGCCAACAAGAATATTAAGAAAATTATTGGGAAAATGACTGAGACATATAAAGACTGGCACGAGAAGCTACCATTTGCTTTGTATGCATATCGCACATCTGTATGGACATCTACGGGAGCAACTCCTTTCTCTCTGGTCTATGGAATGGGGGCTGTGCTACCCATCGAAGTTGAAATTCCCTCTTTACGAGTCTTAATGGAGTCGAAACTAGAGGAAGCAGAATGGGTTCAAGCTCGATATGACCAGTTAAACCTCATCGAAGAAAAACGTTTAAAGGTAATTTGTCACGGACAGATGTACCAGAAGAGAATGATCGCGGCCCATGACAAGAAAGTACGACCAAGAGAATTCCACGAAGGAGAACTTGCACTGAGAAAGATTCTCCCAATACAGAAGGACTTAAGAGGAAAATGGGCACCAAATTGGGAAGGACCATACGTCGTAAAGAAGGCATTCTCGGGCGGAGCTTTGATTCTCACTGAGATGGACGAGAAGGAGTTACCGAATCTAGTGAACTCAGATGCTGTGAAGAAATATTATGCCTAAAAAGAAAAAAAAGATCAAGGTGAAAACTCAAAAAGGGCATCTTGATTAACACAAAAGATTAGGATGAAAACCCGAAAGGGCATTCTAATGAAGCAAACCCGGGCTTAAAGAGTAAGGCGGTTGAACAGTGGGTTAAATAGCGAGACTACAATATTTGAAGCATTTTTCAGTAGCTCAAAATCCTCTACAGAAGCCATGCTCGAAAAGATTCTTGATAAGAAACGTGGAAGAGCTCGTGTGTTGAATATCTAGAGCATCTGTATCCATTGAATTCGATCCCTTTCTCTTTATGACATTTTTTCGTTATCATTGGTTAATTTTCTTTGTTTGTCACATTTGAAATAAATAAATGTGAGGTATCTTTTTATCCCTACCTGACCATTTTCATGCATCTCATTATGTCGTTTATTTTCATGATAAATAGTGAAATGACATACTCTAAACAAAAGAAATGTTAAGCACTACCTGGATAAGAACTTGATAAGTACAAGAGCCTCAAAGCAAGGACAAAGTTTAACTAGGGGCAAGAGAGCGATAACTGAGAAACACAGATTTTTCGTGAAGCCTGAGGACGGGTACAGGGCCTAAAGAGAAAGTCAAGAGCCGAAGTAATGAATACATGTCATCGCAAAAATCATGACGAAGAAGGACATACGACAAACATGCCTAAAGCTCATAGCATAATCATGTAGGCATAAAATCATTCAAGACAAACATGTGCATATCATGATAACGTCATGCATGACATATACAGATACTCCAGTAGAGCGAGAAGATGTGATGATAGTTGTACTGAATCAAAGGAAAAGGCACCTGAGTTCCACCAGATAACAGGTTTTGGTATTTTGATATTTTTATTTCTATTTTCAAAATTCAACTTATATTACGAGAAAAGAGTTGAGCCTCAAGACACGTTGAGGTAATTTTTATTTCTATTTTCAAAATTCAACTCATATTGCGAGAAATGAGTTGAGCCTCAAGACACGTTGAGGTAATTTCAATTTCTGTTTTCAAAATTCAACTCAGATTGCGAGAAATGAGTTGAGCCTCAAGACATGCTGAGGTATTTTCAATTTCTGTTTTTCAAAAAAAAAAATCGACTCATATTGCGAAAGGTGAGTTGAGCCTCAGGACACGCTGAGGTAATTTCAATTTCTATTTTCAAAATTCAACTCATATTGCGAGTAATAAGTTGAACCTCAAAACACGTTGAGATATTTTAAATTTATGTTGTCAAAAATCAACTCATATTGCGAGAGGTGAGTTGAGCCTCGGTTCACATGCTGAGGTATTTTCAATTTCTATCTTTCAAAAAAAAAAATCAACTCATAATGCGAGAGGTGAGTTGAGTCTTGGGGCACGCTGAGGTATTGGCAATTTTTGTTTCTTAATTTATGTTTCAAAATTAAACTAATATTGCGAGAAATAAGTTGAGCCTCAAGACACGTTGAGGTAATTTCAATTTCTGTTTTCAAAAAAATCAACTCATATTGCGAGAAATGAGTTGAGCCTCAAGACATGCTGAGGTATTTTCAATTTTTGTCTTTCCAAAAAATCAACTCATTGCGAGAAGTGAGTTGAGCCTTAGGACGCGCTAAGGTAATTTCAATTTATGTTTTCAAAAATCAACTCATATTGCGAGAGGTGAGTTGAGCCTCGGTTCACATGCTGAGGTATTTTCAATTTCTATCTTTCAAAAAAAAAAAATCAACTCATAATGCGAGAGGTGAGTTGAGCCTCGGGGCACGCTGAGGTATTGGCAATTTTTGTTTCTTAATTTATGTTTCAAAATTCAACTTATATTGCGAGAAATGAGTTGAGCCTCAAGACACGTTGAGGTAATTTCAATTTCTGTTTTCAAAAAAAATCAACTCATATTGCGAGAAATGAGTTGAGCCTCAAGACATGCTGAGGTATTTTCAATTTTTATCTTTCAAAAAAATCAACTCATTGCGAGAGGTGAGTTGAGCCTCCGGACGTGCTGAGGTAATTTCAATTTCTGTTTTTCAAAAATCAACTCATATTGCGAGAGGTGAGTTGAGCGTCAGGGCACGCTGAGGTATTTTCAATTTCTGCTTTCCAATTTCTGCCTTTCAAAAAAAAAGAAAGAAAGAAAGAAAATCAACTCATATTGCGAGAGGTGAGTTGAGCCTTAGGACACGCTGAGGTAATTTCAATTCCTGTTTGTCAAAATCAACTCATATTGCGAGAGGTGAGCTGAGCCTCGGGTCACATGTCGAGGCATTTTCAAAGTATGCTTTTTCAATTTATTTTTGTCAAAAAAAATCAACTCATATCGTGAAAGGATCACATGCCGAGTAAAGAATAAAGATTGGAGCTGATTGAAGGCACCAGAGCTTGTCTCCCTGAAGTTGCAGCGGAGTTAATCGAGGACATCAGATCTTGCCTTTCTGAAGTCGCAGAAGAAAAGACTACAAACCTTACCTCATTGAACCGATAGAAGAACAGATTGAAGTTGTAGATCTCACCTTCCTGAAGATGCAGTGAAGCAAATCAAAGCTACAAATTTTATATCCTTGAAGTTACATTGGAATAGTTTAAAGCTACAAGGCATATATCAAAAGATGCAATAGATTGAACCAAAGCTACAAGATATGGTGGACTGAAAAGAGATTACATGAACAAGAGAAGCACCAAAGAAGTCAAGACTCGACGAGATTAGGCAAAATTGGCCTTTCTTTGTGTCTTTGCTCTATTCCCGTTATACGACAATGAGCAAAGAGGGCAGCTGTTATAGGCCAATTTTGGGCCCATTCACATTAAACCCCAAAAGCCCATTTACATTACAATACCCGGAGCCCAATAAGATAAACCCAATTACCCATTTACCCCTTTTAACTACCCAAACCCGAATGACCCATTTATACCCAAATCGCTTGACCCATTTACAACTATTACCCCAAACCCTAAGCTAGCCCAACCAAAACCCTAGTCCCTAACTTCAGCTGACTCAGCCACTTGCCTCTCCCCAATCTCCCATGTTGTCTGCCACCAGCACCATCACACACTCCCACCGCACCTACAAAGACAGAGGAAGGAAGCAAGCATGCAACAATAGTAAAAAATAATAAAAAAAGAACTTGTAAAGGCTATAAAAGCTGAAATGAGATCAATGTACAGGAGGCGGCGGCGGCCGGCGACGGTCCGGCGATCAGACCGATGACCGGTCCATGGCCGGAAGTCCTCCTCCCTCTCCCTTCTCTCTTCCTTCTCTCCCTTCTCTCTTCCTTCTCTCCTCACCAAATGATTTTTTTTGTTAATTTTGGCCTTTATATAGCCTCCCAAAACGACGTCATTTTGGGGGCTACCATTTAACCCCAAAACGACGTCGTTTTGATGCGATCTGGTCTGACTCGACCCGACCCGCTTCAGGATCCGCGTGTTTTTGGAAAAGGGGGAATTTGCGCGTACGGTCCTTCCGCGTTTTCAAGCTTTTGCAATCAAGTTTTTTTTATTTTAAAATTTGCCCCATGAAGTTGTCGCGCTTTTCAATTTAGTCCCCACTGATATATTGTGTTTTGATGGGAAGGAATATTTGCTATTTTAGTCCTCCCAGGTTATGCGCGTGTAGTATTTTGATCCTTTTTCTTTATTTCTCTTTAAAATTACCCTAAAACTTTGCTTTTGTTCAAAATTTAGTCATTTTTTAGATTTTAGTTTATTTTCGTATTATCTTTGTTATTTTATTTCATTTTAAATATTATTCAATTATCGTTATTATTATATTAGTGTATATTTTATTTACATAGGTATATGTATTTATATCTACATAGTATTTTTTAAATTATTTTATTTTAATATTATTATATTATGTTTAGTTTTTTGAATTTCTATATTATTACTATTATTATTATTGTTACTTATTATATTATTGTTATTATTATTATTATTATTATTATTATTATATTTATATAATATTATTAATAGGTACTTTTAACATTATTGTTTCTAATATGTAAATGCTATGTAAATACTTTTAATACCATATTATGTATGTATTATTATTATATCTATTTTTATCCCTATTATATTGTTAATACTAGTTTATACATTTTATTATACAGTATATATATACTTTTATACATAGTATTATTTTCATATATCATTATATTTATTACTATACCTATTATTTTCATTGTCATCATTTATTATTTTATTTTAATATTATTATGTATATATTTTTCATATCGTCATGTACATACATTTTCAATATTTATTTATATATATATATATATATATATATATATGTATATATTATATATATTTTAACATTACTAGTTATATATTTTACTATCTTATATATATACTTCAAACACTATATATAGTATATTTCTAACACTATTACTATTTATATATATATATAGATTTTACGTATATACTCTCAATATCTTTATTATGTATATATTCATTGTTTTTATTTCACGTTGGATGCTATTATTACCTTTAATATATCGCATGCATTGTTATTGTTTTAATATTTTTGTCATATTTATTATTTGTTTCAATGTATTTCCAACTCGTTTATTTTTTGTCTCTCGCCCATTTTATATCATTCTGTTGTTCATTACTTTAAAGATTTTTATTCATGTTTTTACTAATTTCAATAAATAAGGCAATGTTTCGCATTCTGGAACGTCGAAGAATTGTGCCCTAACTTACGGGGTTTCGGTTCTCTCGTTGGTTCTAAATAGCTAAATATCCTTTTGAGTTTTGAAATACACAGATTTCCAATATGAATTAAAAGACAACCTTGTGCTCGGGAATTCATGGTATTGTGTCCTAACTTACAGGATGTGATACTCTGATATCTCGAGATAAGGAAATCTTTAAACAAATCGATTTAAGCCAATTCAAGAATTTTAAAATCAGTATTAATAGAAAAGATCGTATTTCAAGTCCCTTCCCGATTTTTAATTTTCGACATTAAGACACTAACTAATCAATTCGGTACCAATTTTTGGGCGTGTCGAGTGTGCTAATCCTTCCTTGCACGTAACTGACTCCCGAACTCATTCTCTCGAGTTTCGTAGACCAAAGGCCCTGTTTTAGTAAACTAAAATTGATTTATTAAAACAAAGGTGATCCGATCACACCTAATAAAAGATCGGTGGCAACTCCCATTTTAATTTTCACTTTCAAACAAAGTCGATCCCCATTTTCAAAAGAATGGTTTCAACAGGTATGTTTTTATTCTTGGTGGAGTTGCAGTATCTTAAAAATCCTCGTATGTACTGCCAGAACCACGATAGAATCAGAGTTTATGGGTCTTGATATAAAGCTAAAGAGGAAGTTGAATGGTGTTGGAATTTCTTAGAATATTCTATGTTAGCCAAAGCTAGTGCCAGCTATTTGTATCCATTGTGATAGTCAGCAAATTGAAAAGGCTTAAAACATCATATATAATGGTAAGTCTAGACATATTTATCATAAACTTAATACCACTAAATACTTGCTCTCCAATGGAGTTATTTCGTTGATTATGTAAAGTCAAAAGAAAATATGCAGATTCGCTATCTAAATATTTAACAAGAAAGCTTGTGTATAGTTCATTGAAGGGAATCTACTTAAAGCCTTTAAAAGACATAAAAAAGTGTTATGACGGTAACCTGACCTAGCTGACTAGAGATATGATCTACGTTCAAAGAGAAAACTAAACTATATAGCACTTTTAGTAGCACTTGAAAATTATTATTTCCTATTTATTCCTACGGTGAAAAAAACTGCTAACTTGAAAAAAATAATGATGAGTTATGTTATTAATGATCTTCAAGTAATAATTTATTATTTCAAATTATTTCTTATGTTAGGTGTGAAAATACCAAGAAAGGGGTAAATTGAAATTTTCAAAATTTCTTCAAACTTTCTAAATAATGGAGTTATTGGAAGAAAAGTTTGGACAATCAATTATCTACCTCCACTACCTTAGTTTTCCACCACTAATGATTTCTCAATTCATTAAATTTGAATTGATACATTTGAAAGAAAAATATATAATATTTATAGTCCCTATATTTTTTACAAGGATAAGATATAACCTTCTCCTAATTTTTATGACTGAACTAAAATCCTCTAGCTTTTACAAAAGCTCAACTAGAAACCTTTTACAATCCGCTTAAGGGGCATTTGGTGTGCGGAATATAACATTACAACCAAAATCTTACATTCTAAAATGAGATTGCGGTGTTTGGATTTTAACATTCTGGCCATCCAGTACATTACGACGATTTCATAATATAGAGTGTAATTGTGACAACCCGAATTAGGGCCTAATCGGAATAGTGGTTTCGTGACCACAAATTCGAGATAGAAATAATTGTTTTATAATTATTTTGGGGTTTATGATATGATTTCATGATTTCATGAAAATTTCGTGATGAAATTCTGTGCATTTCGCGCTTAAGTTGAGAATTGGGACTAAATCGAATAAATTGTAAAACTCGTGTTTTAGAAGTTTTTAGTATGAAATTGCTTTGGGATATTAATTTGGAGGTCTTAAATAGCAATTTGACCCATTCTTAAGTTATGGACAAAAGTTGGACATGGAGGGAATTTTTTGAAAGTTTAGTAGTAAGGGCATTTTGGTCATTTGTATATTAAATGAAATAAAATGGGAAAAATAACACAAAATTGGTTATCATCTTCATTAGTTGCTGCTGAAAATTTCTCTCCTCCATAGTTAGGGTTTCTTCAACTTTCAAGCTTCATAGTAAGTGAATTCAAGCCCAGTTTTTAATGTTCTTCACATTTTTAAAATCCTCGTAGCTCGGTTTACTTATTTCTACCATTAGTTCGAATTAAGGTTTATGTTTAAAAATTTACCCATGAATTATAGGCATGTATTTTGTTTTTTGATGATAGAATATGAATGTTTGAAGTTAGGGGAACGATCTTTTCTAAGCGATTTTTAATGAAAACGAGCAAAACGACATAATCGATAAAAATATCTATTGTGCATAACTATGTGTTAGAGTGAGAATTTGATGTTGCCATAGAAGAGAAAAATGATCAGTAGGTCATTAAACATAAGAATAAGGGCTGAAATTAAATTTCCGAGCCTTAGGGCAAAATTGTAATTTTGTAAAAGTTAGGGGGCAAAAATGTAATTTTTGTAGAATGTGATTTTTGAATTAAAATAAATAGTTTGAGTGTTAAATGAGCTAAATATGTTGATATAGATCAAGAAAGGCGTGGAATCGACCTCGAACGGGAAAAGGAGAAAGTTTTGGACTAAATTGCAAAATTCTCATATTTTGCACCGAGGTAAGTTTGTATGTAAATAATACATAAATTTCATTTACATTTTTATATTTCAGCCTATTTTATATATATTAGCTGATGTTGAAGTATAAATAGACTATTGAAAGAATGGAAATAAATAATAGAGAGAGAGAGATCCCGGTTGAACATTCAGAAAAAAAAAATTGAACAAAATAGATGGTACGTAGCTAGGTCACATGTATGGTGCCGAGTGCACATCATGTGTACAAGAAGGCTACGAGATACTATATAGTAGCTAGGTCACATGTGTGATACGGGATGTATCCCATGTAGACAAGAGAGCTACGTGAGAGATAAATGTAGCTAGGTCGCATGTGTGATTCCAAGTGAAGGACACCATGTAGACAACAGAGCTACGAGACAAATCGGCTAGGTCGCATGAGTGGTACTAAGTGTTCACCATGTGTACAAGAGAGCCAATTAAATGAAATATTATGGTGGGGTGTGTCTTTGAAACCATCAAGTATCGAGGATTAATCCGAATTGTTCAACGGGATGGTTTTGTGGTGACATTGTAGTCATGGACCTACACTTGTGATGCATGAAATGTGGTGAAAATGATTTGTGGTATATATATATATGTAAATTAAAATGAGGTTAGTATAAAGAAGGTGTGAAAGAGTGAAATTAGCATTGAAACTGCTTTTGGACAAGAGCTGATGACGTGATTTTAAAAATTCACCAAAAATAGAAGGAATTTATTTAGAGGTTGAATGAGATGTTAAATTAAAGCTTAATGAGTCTATTTTCATATAAAAGAAACAGAGAAAGAAAAGAAATTCTATATTTGAAGATATTTACAATTGTGTGACACCTGCTCAGATGACTATGTGATCCCCTGTTTCAACTTTGAAAATCATTAAAATTGTACAAAACAAATTAAGAAATATAGTTTATATGCCTAAATTCATTTTAAATGAAACAGGTTTCATGGTTATTTGAATTGTGTATTGAGAGAAATTAAATTAAGTAATGAATAGAGGTCGATCGGTTGAGTCGTAAATGGGAAACTTTAACTAATAAACTGTACTAATTGGATGAACCAAAATTCTAGAAAAAATTAGTAAAAATTTTTATGAGTCTAGATTCAGGAAATTTTACTGATTTGAATTTCAAGTTTAGTAACTTGAGTTATGATTTATTTAGTGATCATGACGCGGGAGGGACAAACTTGATCAAATTGGAGTATACAATAAAATTAAAAATATGATATAATTGAGTTATGTTGTAAACATATTAGATTTCTTATTTGTTATTTATATACTTACTTACTAAGCTATAAGCTTACTTTCTTTTCTCTCCTTTGTCTTATAGTGTCGTTCACCTAGCACAGAGTCGAGATCGTAGAAGATCCGCTCGCACTATCAATATTCTTGGTATCTGAACTCAACATTTTGAAATATGGCATGTATAGCAGACTTAGTTATTTTGTTAAGTGTCCTAATTGTCTAGGTTAAAATTACTACTTATAGTATCAAACTAATCATTTTGTACGAAGTCTTTGAAGTTGGTTTGTATTGTTAATGGTATCAGAGCTATAGTTTAGTCGGTTCTCGGACTAATAAAGTGTGTGTAAAAGTCTAGTTATACATGCCATAAAAATATTGTGATAGTGTGGAGACTCCTGATTATTCTATACTGTGTTTTGTTTTAATATAGTAATGGATCCTGAAGGAACTGCGGCTGATGATGCTGCTAGTAATGCGTCGGCTCCCGCACAAGGGACCGCGCCTGTGGAAAGTTGACCTGAGACATTGAGACGGGGAGATGAGGCTCGGGATGCCTTTCTCCAAATGATGAACAATTGGTATACTGAATTTATTCGAGCAAATCCGAATGCTCAACCTCCTCCACCCCCTCATATACCTCAGGCAATTCCTGTAGCTACTCAAGGCATAGATTTGGTAAGAATGAACAAGCCTCCGGTTGACAAGATTCGAAAATAAGGGGCCGAAGAGTTTAGGGCAAAGGTCGATGATGATCTTGAGAAAGTGAAATTCTGGCTTGAAAATTCTACCCGTGTATTTGATGAGCTCTCATGTACACCTGAGGAGTGCTTAAAGTGTGCTGTATCGCTTTTGAGAGATTCGGCCTATCACTGGTGGAAGACTTTGGTAGCAGTGGTGCCAAAAGAAAGAGTTACTTGGGATTTCTTCTAGGAAGAATTTAGAAAGAAATACATAAGTCAGCAATTTATTGATCAAAAATGGAAGAAGTTCATTGAATTGAAACAGGGCAAGATGTCTGTGGCAGAGTATGAACGCGAATTTGTGAGACTCAGCAAGTATGCCCTGGAATGTGTGTCCACCGAGGCCATTATGTGCAGAAGGTTTGAAGATGGGCTCAATGAGGACATTAAAGTGCTTGTAGGAATTTTGGAGTTGAAAGAATTTGTAGTATTGGTTGATCGAGCTCTTAAAGCCGAAGAATTGAACAAAGAAAGAAGAAAAGCTGCTATTAAGGCTCGGGATGCCAGAAAAAGGCCGATAAGCAAGCCATTTCAATCTCAATCAAAGAGGTCTAAAGAGACAAACCCTCGAATGACAGTTTCAACTGGGGATTCACACAGAGGTCGTGGTAGAGCATATTCGGGGTCTAAAACTCAAGCTACTTGGTGGCAAGTGTGGGTAATGTGCAACCTAGAAAGCCGAGTGTCGCGGTGTGGTAAGGAGCAACATTATGGTGAGTGTTGGGGAACCGAGCGAGCTTGTTTCAAGTGCGGTTCTCGCGAGCATTTTATTAAAGATTGTCCGGAGAAAGTTAAAGAAGAAAAATTTCAGAGTGCTAGACAGAATACCACCGCTAGTAGAGGTAGACCACCGAGAAATATTGGAGGTGGGACTAGCAGTAAAACTACGATGAAAGATTCAACGGCAAGATCAGAAACTAGAGCACCTCCTAGAGCTTATGCTATACGTGCCCGAGAAGATGCATCATCTCCCGATGTCATTACTGGTACATTTTCTCTTTATGATACTATTGTTATTGTATTGATTGATCCTCGGTCCACTCATTCCTATATTTGCATGAACTTAGTATCTAATAAAAAGTTGCCTGTTGAGTTTACTGAGTTTACGATTAAAGTGTCGAACCCCTTAGGCCAATATGTGCTAGTTGACAAGGTTTGCAAGAATTGCCCATTAATGATTCAAGGTTACTGTTTTCCGGCTAATTTGATGTCTTGTTACCATTTGACGAGTTTGACGTTATCTTGGGAATGGGTGGTTGACATTGTATGGTGCCAAGGTAGATTGTAAACAAAAACACTAGAGTTGAAATGTGAAAATGGAGAAATTTTGTG
Organism: Gossypium arboreum; assembly: GCF_025698485.1. Lineage (NCBI taxonomy): Eukaryota > Viridiplantae > Streptophyta > Magnoliopsida > Malvales > Malvaceae > Gossypium > Gossypium arboreum. Next base: position 140,604,413 of record NC_069075.1, read on the forward strand.
GGTTGAAACAGATGAATCAAATAAATTGCCTATGGTGATTTCGCACATGTCCGCATGTAAATACATGAGGAAAGGGTGTGAAGCTTATCTAGCTTATGTAATGAATCTTGAGTTGCCTCAATCAAGTTTGAATCAATACCGATAGTCTGTGAGTTTCGGATGTATTTCGGAGGAATTGCAGGTTGCCTCCGAAGCAGAGAGATAGAGTTTGCCATTGATTTGTTGCTTGCATCGCACCGATTTCGATTGCTCCATATAGAATGGCTCCGACTGAATTAAAAGAATTGAAGGCTCAGTTGCAGGAGTTAACAGACAAGGGATTTGTGAGACCGAGTTTATCTCCCTGGGGTACTCCTGCATTGTTCGTAAAGAAGAAGGATGGTTCAATGAGACTTTGCATTGATTACCGTCAGCTTAATAAGGTGACTATAAAGAACAAGTACCCATTGCCAAGGATTGATGATTTATTCGATCAGTTAAAGGGGGCCACAGTGTTTTCAAAGATCGATTTAAGGTCTGGTTACTATCAGTTGAGAGTTAAGGAGTCGGATGTGCCGAAAACCGCCTTTAAGACAAGGTATGGACATTATGAGTTTCTCGTGATGCCTTTCGGCTTAAAAAATGCTCCAGCTATATTTATGGACTTAATGAATCGGATCTTTCGGCCATATTTGGATAAGTTTGTAGTAGTGTTTATAGATGACATTCTAATTTATTCTCGGGATGAGTCTGAACATGCCGAACACTTGAGAACCATATTGCAGATCTTGAGAGAAAAGAAACTATTTGCTAAGTTCAGTAAAAGTGAGTTCTGGCTTCGTGAAGTCGGATTTTTGGGACATATAGTCTCAGGTGATGGTATTCGGATGGATCCAAGCAAGATTTTGCGATCATTGATTGAAACCCCAAGAATGTATCCGAGGTTAGAAGCTTTTTAGGCTTAGCCGGGTATTATAGATGTTTTGTTGAGGGATTTTCGATGATTGCCTCTCCTATGACTAAGTTGTTGCAAAAGAATGTTAAGTTTGAATGGACTGATAAATGTCAGCAGAGTTTTGAAAAGTTGAAAGCACGATTGACTGAAGCACCAATTTTAGTACAGCCTGAGCCAGGAAAGGAGTTCGTAATTTATAATGATGCATCATTGACAGGCCTTGGATGTGTGTTGATGCAAGAGGGTAAAGTGGTAGCTTATGTTTCGAGACAGTTAAAACCGCATGAGAAGAACTATCCTACACATGATTTGGAATTGGCCGCTATTGTCTTTGCCTTGAAGATTTGGCGACATTATTTGTATGGTGAAAAATGTCAAATTTTTACTGATCACAAAAGTTTGAAGTATTTGATGAATCAAAAGGATTTGAATCTGAGATAGAGGAGATGGCTTGAATTATTAAAGGATTATGATCTAGTGATTGATTATCATCCGGGAAAAGCAAATGTGGTTGCTGACGCCTTGAGCAGGAAATTTCTTTTTACTTTGAGAGCCATGAATACGGGGTTAGCATTGTCTGATGATGGGTCAATCTTAGCAGAGATGAGGGTTAAACCGTTATTTCTCCAGTTGATTTGTGATGCTCAAAAGAATGATAGTGAGTTGCGAACCAAGAGAACTCAATGCGAATCAGGTTATGACTCAGATTTTCGAGTTGGACCAGATGACTGTTTGATATTTCGAGACAGGATATGTGTACCGAAAAATGATGAATTGATTCATAAAATATTACATGAGGCGCATAGTGGTACATTTATCGTTCACCCGGTAGCACAAAATGTATAATGATTTAAAGAAGTTGTATTGGTGGCGGTATGAAAAGGGCATTTCTGAATTTGTAACCAAGTGTTTGATCATCAACAAGTAAAAGCTGAACATCAAGTGCCTTCAGGATTACTTCAACCGGTAATGGTGCCTGAGTGGAAATGGGACAAGATTACCATGGATTTTGTAACCGGTTTGCCTTTAACTCCTAAAAAGAAGGATGCTGTCTGGGTAGTGGTTGATAGGTTAACAAAGTCAGCCCACTTTATACCAGTACATACCGATTTCTCACTTGATAAATTAGCCGAATTATATATCGCTGAAATTGTGAGGTTACACGGAGTACCTATGTCTATAATATCAGATAGAGATCCGAGATTTACCTCGAGATTTTGGAAAAAGTTACAAGAAGCTTTGGGTACAAAATTGAACTTTAGTACCGCGTTTCATCCACAAACAGATGGTCAATCGGAAAGAGTAATCCAGGTACTCGAGGATATGCTTAGATGCTGTGTCTTAGAATTTGGAGGTAGTTGGGAGAAATATCTATCTTTGATTGAATTTGCCTACAATAACAGTTATCAGTCAAGTATACAAATGGCACCGTACGAAGCCTTGTATGGTCGTAAGTGTCGGACTCCTTTATATTGGACCGAACTTAGTGAGAAACAGATTCACGGAGTTGATCTAGTTAAAGAAACCGAAGAGAAAATAAAAGTAATTCGGGGTTGCTTGAAAGCTGCTTCAGATCGACAAAAGTCATATGCAGATTTAAAAAGAAAAGAGATTGAATTTCAGGTGGGTGATAAAGTGTTCTTGAAGGTGTCACCATGGAAAAAGATTCTGAGTTTAGCCGAAAAGGCAAGTTGAGTCCGCGTTTTATTGGGCCGTACGAGATTACTGAGAGGATTGGACCAGTGGCATATCGGTTGGCCTTACCGGCAGAATTAGAAAGAATTCATAACGTGTTTCATGTATCAATGTTGCGACGTTATCGTTCTAATCCTTCACATGTGATTTCTCCAACAGAAATTGAGATTCGACCGGTGAGGAGAAACCAATAAAGATTTTGGCTCAAGAAATTAAACAGTTAAGAAATAAAAGTATAGCCTTAGTGAAAGTATTGTGGCACAGACATGGGATAGAAGAGGCTACGTGGGAACTCGAGGAAGCTATGAGGAAACAGTACCCGAACCTCTTTACCGGTAAGATTTTCGGGGACGAAAATCTCTAAAGGGGGGAAGGATTGTGACAACCCGAATTAGGGCCTAATCGGAATAGTGGTTTCGTGACCACAAATTCGAGATAGAAATAATTGTTTTATAATTATTTTGGGGTTTATGATATGATTTCATGATTTCATGAAAAATTCGTGATGAAATTCTGTGCATTTTGCGCTTAAGTTGAGAATTGGGACTAAATCGAATAAATTGTAAAACTCGTGTTTTAGAAGTTTTTAGTATGAAATTGCTTTGGGATATTAATTAGGAGGTCTTAAATAGCAATTTGACCCATTCTTAAGTTATGGACAAAAGTTGGACATGGAGGAATTTTTGAAAGTTTAGTAGTAAGGGCATTTTGGTCATTTGTATATTAAATGAAATAAAATGGGAAAAATAACACAAAATTGGTTATCATCTTCATTAGTTGCTGCTGAAAATTTCTCTCCTCCATATCTAGGGTTTCTTCAACTTTCAAGCTTCATAGTAAGTGAATTCAAGCCCTGCTTTTAATGTTCTTCACATTTTAAAATCCTCGTAATTTCGGTTTACTTATTTCTACCATTAGTTCAATTAAGGTTTATGTTTAAAAATTTACCCATGAATTATAGGCATGTATTTTGTTGTTTGATGATAGAATATGAATGTTTGAAGTTAGGGAATGATCTTTTCTAAGCGATTTTTAATGAAAAGCGAGCAAAAACAAGCATAATCGATAAAAATATCTATTGTGCATAACTATGTGTTAGAGTGAGAATTTGATGTTGCCATAGAAGAGAAAAATGATCAGTAGGTCATTAAACATAAGAATAAGGGCTGAAATTAAATTTCCGAGCCTTGGGGCAAAATTGTAATTTTGTAAAGTTAGGGGCAAAATGTAATTTTTGTAGAATGTGATTTTTGGATTAAAATAAATAGTTTGAGTGTTAAATGAGCTAAATATGTTGATATAGATCAAGAAAGGTGTGGAATCGACCTCGAACGGGGAAAGGAGAAAGTTTTGGACTAAATTGCAAAATTCCCATATTTTGCACCGAGGTAAGTTTGTATGTAAATAATACATAAATTTCATTTACATTTTTATATTTCAGCCTATTTTATATATATTAGCTGATGTTGAAGTATAAATAGACTATTGAAAGAATGGAAATAAATAAGAGAGAGAGATCCCGGTTGAACATTCGGAAAAAAAAAAATCGAACAAAATAGATGGTACGTAGCTAGGTCACATGTATGGTGCCGAGTGCACATCATGTGTACAAGAAGGCTACGAGATACTATATAGTAGCTAGGTCACATGTGTGATACGGGATGTATCCCATGTAGACAAGAGAGCTACGTAAGAGACAAATGTAGCTAGGTCGCATGCGTGATTCCAAGTGAAGGACACCATGTAGACAACAGAGCTACGAGACAAATCGGCTAGGTCGCATGAGTGGTACTAAGCGTTCACCATGTGTACAAGAGAGCCGAATTAAATGAAATATTATGGTGAGGCTGTGTGCTGAAACCATCAAGTATCGATGATTAATCTGAATTATTCAACGGGATGGTTTTGTGGTGACATTGTAGTCATGGTCCTACACTTGTGATGCATGAAATGTGGTGAAAATGATTTGTGGTATATATATATGTAAATTAAAAATGAGGTTAGTATAAAGAAGGTGTGAAAGAGTGAAATTAGCATTGAAACTGTTTTGGACAGTAGCAGTGACGTGATTTTGAAAATTCACCAAAAATAGAAGGAATTTAGTTAGAGGTTGAATGAGATGTTAAATTAAAGCTTAATGAGTCTATTTTCATATAAAAGAAACAGAGAAAGAAAAGGAATTCTATATTTGAAGATATTTACAATTGTGTGACACCTGTTCAGGATGACTATGTGATCCCCTGTTTTAACTTTGAAAAATCATTAAAAATTGTACAAAACAAATTAAGAAATATAGTTTATATGCCTAAATTCCTTATTGAGTATAGTTTTAAATGAAACAGGTTTCATGGTTATTTGAATTGTGTATTGAGAGAAATTAAATTCGAAATGAACAGAGGTCAGATCAGTTGAGCTGTGTAACAGGGGAAACTTTAACTAATAAACTGTACTAATTGGCTGAACCAAAAATTCTAAAAAAATTAGTAAAAATTTTTATGAGTCTAGATTCAGGAAATTTTACGGATTTGAATTTCAAGTTTAGTAACTTGAGTTATGATTTATTTAGTGATCATGACGCAGAGGGACAACTTGATCAAATTGGAGTATACAATAAAATTAAAAATATGATATAATTGAGTTATGTTGTAAACATATTAGATTTCTTATTTGTTATTTATATACTTACTTACTAAGCTATAAGCTTACTTTCTTTTCTCTCCTTTGTCTTATAGTGTCGTTCACTAGCATGTGAGTCGAGATCGTAGAAGATCCGCCGCACTATCAATATTCTTGGTATCTCGAACTCAACATTTTGAAATATGGCATGTATAGCAGACTTAGTTATTTTGTTAAGTATCCTAATTGTCTAGGTTAAAATTACTACTTATAGTATCAAACTAATCATTTTGTACGAAGTCTTTGAAGTTGGTTTGTATTGTTAATGGCATATGTTGTAATGATCAAATTGCACGTCATATTTTTGTTGGGTTTTGTTTAATAGTATATACTATAATTTGTTAATACCTCGTACCCTGTTCCGGTGAAGGATACGGGTAAGGGGTGTTACACTAATCTCATTATAACCTCTTTTTTAGGTAATTTAAGATTACAGGCAGAATCTGAATTTTAAGATAAAATTACCCTCTGTTTTTATTATATTTTAAGACAAAAACTAAAATATCTTTTTTTTCTTCTCTTCCTTCTCATAAGTTTGAAAACTAAAATCCTTAACCTTCTCCAAATTTTAACTGTACACTCTCCTAGAGATTCACCCTCGTCTCTAGTTAGGTAAATTTAATATTTTCAATTTCTAGTTGTGTCTTCATATTGCTTTGTGGTTTATTGCATTGAGATTTTTTTTTTCATTTTTCAATATCTGTTGTAGGCTTCATGTTTGTCGATTGTTGTAGATTTTTTTTCAATTTATGTTGTAGGCTGCAAGTTTGTTGAGTTTTTGTGTTGTTGGTTATTATGAGTTCTCTCGTTTGTTTTTTTAGAAAAGTTCTCTCGATTGTTATGAATAATTATTTAAATAATTAAAGAGAGTATATAAAGAGATAGGTAGAAAGCGAAGACCTTGTAAAATAGCCATCGTTACTATCTCTTCACCAGTGTTGTATTGTTTGTAAGTTTCAATTAAATTTCAATTTTCAAATCCCAAATTGCTTTTGTCAAGAGTTTAATCTATTTTCTTAAGAACAATTGCTAGCACATATTCGATTAATTGAATATTATTGTTAGAAAATGAAGTTTGGAGCTTATTTGCTTTGTTGTTTGTGATTTAAATTACCGTTTCGATAGAAAATTTCATTGAAGTCATAACTTTCAATCAAATTCCTTTTTTCTTGACAAGATTTTAGGTTTTTTTTCTCCAGCAATTAAGATTATAGAATGACTGGCAATTTGGTGGACTTAACTTGCTCTTTAACATTCTCTCAGTAGTTGACATAAATTATTTGGTTAATGAGTCTATATTTTATAACAAGGACAATATAGTAAAATTTGCTTTTAGGTAATTTTACTTTCCATAAACCAAACACTTTGAATCTTAAATTCCTAGGCAAATGAACTAAATAAAGTAATTTCACATTCTACTTATACTCTTACATTCCCATAATTCTATTACGGAATGCAATCTAAGATAACCAAACGCCTCTTTAAGGTTTTATACTTCAAAAACCTTAAGTATACTCTTTACAAACAAGGAGAAGATGAGCAAACTAACAATGAACCTCAAGTAGGTGTGTTTGCAAATGAGACTCTAAATACAAAGATTTGAGAGTAAGAAAAGATATTGCAGCAAGCTCTTAATGAAATATGTATAAGACAAATGATGAAGAAAATGAAGATTTGAAGTTAATTCCCTTGTGTTTTATGCTTGGATATTTCTCTTGTTTTTTTTGATGTGTCTTTGGCGTGTATTTATACTAAGGGAATGAGTTTGTAAATATTTGTAGTCGTTGGGTAAGACTTGGAGTTATTGCATCACTCAATTTGTACATTAACTGCAGTTGCAGATGAACTTGAACTGATACTACTAAAAAAATATAGTCGTTGGAAGGCAATGGTATCGCCACAACTAGGCTAGTACCGATACAACTCCAGAAGGATCAATACTTTTAGGTTTGTTGTAACACTACTATCTAGGGTTTTACAGTTTTGCTTATGTATCGAAACTATGCCCCAAACTTGTTTAAAATGGATTTAAACACTTAAAACATTTTGGTATTTACTAAAGAATATATGGATAAATTCAAACTCATTAGAAACATGTTTTTGAGTATTTTATAAGTCTTTGAAATGCTTTAAAATAGTTTGAACACTAAATGACTTAGTTAATATTGTTATATCAAAAGCTTGAGACATCAAAATTAACATCTTGCTTGAAATATTTTTATTGTTATATTAAAATTAATAAAGATGAATAGATAAAGTCAATAACAAAATTATTGATTTTTGAAAAGTAATGCTAAACTAGCTTTTATTCAATTAACCAAGGATTTTCGATAGAATAAGTTCGGTCAAGTTAGTTATAATGGCTACGATAGTTTTGTAATAGGTTAAAATAAATTATGTCACTCAATTATTAATTATAAATTAGCATAATCAAATCAGTTGTCTTTAGCTATTTTTTAATATATAAAAAATATTTTTTGAGACAATCAACTGGGTTTTATTTATTAATTCCAAAACAAAGCTCAAAAAAGCAAACGGGTTGTACAGTTAAAAGTGAACCTAACCATTAGGCCCAATAACCTAGCAAAAAGAGCATGCCTAGATTACCACATGGGAGCAAACAAGTTCAGTTTGGCAACCCAGCCCCCTTCCCCATATCTCTTTTATATAAAATTTTAATCAAAATCAAAATCTAAGCTTATTCGATTTAATTGACTTAACCGATCAAACCAAATATCGTGAAGTTGATTAGATCGATTAAAACCTAAATGGTCAATTAGTAAGCTAAAGTATTATTCTAAACGATCAAATTACATTTTAAATTTTTTTTAACCGAATCAACCGACTAAACTCTCCTACAAATGATTTTAGATAAAAAAATTTGATGAAATAGACTCAAAAAGTGGGATGATCATTTAAACCCAAAGTTTTGAAAATTGGACCAACAATGGACTTATGGAGTTATTCTTTACTATCTAAATTGGGCCAACAATAGGCTTGACCCAAGTGCATTGAAAAACAGATTAGGCCTCAACATAGAAAAGAGGAAAGTTAAATAGACTCAACCCAGTTAAATAAGAGTCCACCAAAGGAAAAAAAAGTACCGGGACCAACCGGTCGAGTGATAAAGAGTTTAGTTCTGTAACCTTTTCAACTCGATCCAGAAGTTATGATCGAATTATGAAGATAAAATTAGTCAAAAAAAATCAGAAAAAGTCAAAAATGGCTGAGCAAAACTGATACAAGAAGATAAACACATGAGCTGCAAGAATTGCATAGATTCAGTAATATGATATAACATTAGGGTTGTACGGTGGAAAATGGAGACTAGACAAAGAGGAGATGTGTTAGAGTCGAAGAAAAGACAAATTTGCAGACAAAATACTCACGGCTTAGGCTTTTAGCAAATGGCATTGTACACCCTATCATATATCAATATCATGGTTTATTATATTGTGTTTTTAAATAATAATTATACTAGCAAAATTGGACTAAAGATACTCACGTTAGATTCTGGACGCTGACAGCTTTGAATGCATATAATAATCCAATATGTATATATATGATCTGAAACTGAGAGGGGCTATTTAGCTATGTATGCTTTTAGCCTTATGGGAAAATAAAAACAAAACTGGCTGCCACAATCTGTACGGAGCATCATCCTCAATCTTGTTCCCGAGCCATTCAATTCATTTTGTTATCATCATTCTCCATAATTTAATTTTTGTTTGGTATAATTCTAGTTTTAGTCCCTTTACTATGTTGATTTTGTAATTTAATCCTTCAAACCCTTTACCTGATATACTCTCGCATAAGGAGGCTTGAAATCACAATCTCTAAGAATATGCAATGTTGTAGGGGCTAGCTATGTTATTACTTAGTTGGGTAATTTTTCAGCTTTAATTTTTCATATTTCATCTTCTTTATTTCTTTTTTTTTTATAATAAGGGGCGAAGTCAAGAATTTTATGTTGGGGGTCGGCATAAAATAGTAAAATTTGAGGGATGCAAAAGCTAAAACTTTTGTATTAAAGGGGATTAAATTAAAATATTAAATCTTTGGGAGGAAAAATGATAATTTTCATTTTTACCAAAGGGCTAAAGGACTTCAATTAAATTACTATTTTTTGAGAGGGACTAAAATTGCATTTTTTTCATTTAAATAAAGAATTAAAAATGCTATTATTAATTTGGGCAAACTCCACCCATGGCTACTAAATTGTTATTCAACTTCAAAAAGTTATAAAATGGTCATTAAACTATTCAAAAGTTTTCATTTAGTTACTAAGCTGTTAATTTTATTTTTTAAAGTCTAGTTAGTGAGCTCTAAGCGATGATTCAACAATCGGTACAATGGATCAATGCCTATCAACGAGTAAAAAAACATACTTTATATTCAAGTCGATATGATGGTTAGTGTCAGAAATCGAAGAAAGGTGTTTGAATTTTGATTCACAGTTTCATTATATTTAAAGTTGTTTCATAACTGTAGAACAGAAGTGAAATAAGAACTTTCGATTGATGTAGGCAATGCAAACGAACAAGGTCATGCAACAATGATTTCAACAACCTAGTGACAACTTCAATGAAAACTTTCGAATATTTCAGAGTCATTTTATAAATTTTTGGGCTCCAAGGTCCTACTCTTATCCCTGCACCTAGCTTCATACATGTTCAACACTTTTAACTATTGTTTTTTGAGAAAATATTTGGTGCACTACCCGTGAAGATTTTGGACTCCACAAGCAGGATCAGAGGTTGGCAATTGTTTTATAAGAGTAAATAAATATTTAAAAACTCATTCTTTTAAATATTAATATACTCTCCCTTTAAAAGCGGTAATTAATACGATTATCAATTTAGATATACTAATAAAATTGTAAAAATAAAACCATATTAAACTAAAGTAGAGCAATAAAATCTCAAATTTCAATAAAGGGTCTAAATCAAGAATTAATTTTTTTTAGCATACAATATTTTTTATAGGATTACAATTACAAATAGAGTATTAAACGAAGATATGTCCAACCAGCTTCAAAGTAGAATCAATTCAATATAAAATACACTAAACAAATAATCGGAAACAATCGAACCAAGTCGAGAAGAACTAAAATATTTTTCTATTTTACGTGAAAATTAATTTTTTCAAAGTTAATGATTATATTTTTAACAATATCATTTCTAGATTCAATTTTAAATTGTCTTAATTAAGATATAATATATTTTACGATTGGATCAAATAGAGTGGATTTAAAAAAAAGGAAAGTTGTTTACCATACAAAAACCATCTCCATTTTCAAGTTTTCTTTTTTCAACAAAACCTAAAAGGAAACACCACCGATTGGAATGTGAAAAGGGGGAACATGTACGAATAGTAATGTCAGGTGCTCTTTAAGACTTTAACATGCATTACAAGCTAAAGAGACACAAGAATGGGGGTGGGACAGTGATACATGCAAGAGACAAAATTTACCTCTCAATGCAGAAAAAAAATTTAGAAGGCAAGTGAATGCAATGTATGAATGAAGATGATGACAAAAACTTGTATATATAGCAGTAAATGACCAGTATTCTGCTGAACCAGCAACCATGTCTGGCCCCTAGGGCCAACCCAATTGGCTAACCTTATCCCTTTATTTTTTTCTGGTAAAAATATTATAGAGGTCTTTCTATTAAAATTTGAATTACATTTTGATCCTTTTTATTAAAAAAATAGATAAATTAGTCTTTATATATTATATCAAAGAATAAATTGGTCTTTCTGTTAAAAATTTCATTCATTTTTACTATTAAAAATTGGTATTTATACGTCAGTATAAGTGCATGTGGCACAGCATGTGTAATTGCTCGATTATTCCATCAGCTATGTCGGTTTTTAGTAGTAGGAATAGAGCTAAAAGTATTATAGAGGCCCCTATACTATAAATCAGATTACATTTTACCCCATTTATTCAAAAATGGATAAATTGGCCCATATACATTAAATCAAAGAGTAAACTAGCCATTTCTATTAAAAATTTTATCCATTTCTACTGTTAAAAATAAACATGACTGATGGAATAACCAAATAGTTACATGCAGCGTGCGTGTAAAATGGATGAAGAAACAAGTTTTTAACGGTAAAAATGGATGAAATTTTTAACAGATGAATTTGTTTGCTTTTTGATCTAACGTACGGGACTAATTTGCACATTTTTTTAATAGAGGGAGTAAAAGGCAATCCCACCCTCAGTACAAGAGCCTCCGTGTTATTTTTACCCAGATATAGATGAAATTTTTAGCAGAAATGACTAGTTTGCTCTTTGATTTAACGTAAAAAGATTAATTTATTTATTTTTTTAACAAAGAAGACAAAATACAATCTAACTCTTAGTACAAAGACCTCCATGATACTTTTACTTTTTTTTGTTACATGTCTTTCTCATATATATATATATATATATATATATATATATATATATATATATATGTATTTTGGAACACACCCCAAATTTCAAAACTTAGAAAAAATGTTTAGCAAATGAATGCAGGAACTTAAAAGGGTAAACGTAAAAGGATATGCAAATTGGGACCGAAGGTGGAACAATAAATGGTGGCATCAAAGTCACTATTCTTCAATATTTGTCATGTTAGGTGAAGTTTCATCTACCACTTCTGAAATTGGTCCTAAAATTTTATGTTCCTTTTAAATTTTTAGGTTTGTGAATCAAACATTTGATGCCATTAAAATCGGCAGTGTTGAAAGAATCTTTCAAAAGAATATTGTCCTTCATCCATGCACCTTGAGAGAAAGAAGACATGAGAAAAGTCAGAAACTCATTCAATTTTGGCTTTTTTCCCCTCCTATTTTGGGTCTAATTTTGGTTTAAGTCCCTCAATTATGCTGAAAATTTTGATTTAATCCCTCTACTTTAAATCCGTTGAATGATTTGGTTATTTTCTTTTATAATTTTATGTAAATTTATTATTGGTGGAATATGATTGAGAAGAGAGGCAAAAAACCTCGGAACTTGACGGGTTGTGATCCACACCAGCCCTATAGGTGTGGGGTTTTTTTATTTAAAAAAATCGATTTTTAAGAGGGATAGGTTGATTTTTCTATTAAAAATTTTGGGATTCAACTTAGGAAAAATTTGCTTTGCACCATCACGGTATATTTTTTAAAACGATCCTCTTTTAATTTTATAACTATTTTTACTATTTTAATTATAATTTATTAATTTTATACGAATTTATTTCATATATTTAAAATTTACTAAATATTTTCATATATATTTTTAATTTTATAATATATATGTTTGGTCTAATTTCGTAAAAATCAATATATTATACGAAAATTATCTAAAATTTCAAAATAGAATGGGGAAATATCATTGAAGCCATTTTAGGTTCGGGGCAAAATTTTTAAATAAAATCAAGTTTGACACAAGATAGGAAATATAAAAATTATGTCTAGGTCGGGGCGAGAAATAAACTATCCTAACCCTTTGCCATCCCGATGATGGATTAGATTTTCATGATTACGTATCCGAAAATATTTATAAGGAAAAGAGTTTCATGTCAATCATTTTAACAATACCAATTAATGAGAATATTATCGGTTTACATTTGGGGTAGGGGATGGAAATAACACAATTTAAATTCATATTAAACGGGTATCTGACAAGAGCTTTAACCAACACTCCATATAAGTCAAGACATGAGATTATTAATTTAAACCTACTAATAACATCGTAAAAGTAAACAGGAAAACCCTAAACCAAAATGGAAGAATTCAAGATAGTGAGAGACTAAAACCATAATTAAACCTTTTATTTTAGGATTGAAACTTGGTGGCATAATATCAGTCCAAATTGGTCACATGAAAAATGTTAGAACTGAAAAAAGGAAAAGTCGAAATCAGATGCTGGACGAAAGGAGCCACTAGACTTTTAAGGTCTCCCTATACGAAACAAGCCTCCTCCATTCACAACATCCCATTATCCTTTCCCTTTCAAATTTTTTGGACAAATTTACATGCACATCCTCAAACAATATAGCTTCATACTCTTAGCTGTTTCTCATGTACGTACCCTAAAATTTAAAGGACCATTTCTTGTCTCTTCAATCTCTCTCTCACTATATATATAAATCATATTATAAGAGGTTTATTTATAGCTTTAATGACTTTGAAATTTGGGATTCATGTTTTAGTCCGGTGATAAGATTTAATTTAGGTTTTAAGGTTGATTTGATAAAAGTTAATTGCTGATATTATTAGCTAACCTGAAATTTGAAATATGAAAAGTATAGTAGCTAAATTCCTATAAATAAAAGTATAAAAATTAAATTCTCAATTTTTAAAGAGTACAAAACTTATGACATATTTTAATTTTGTATTTATTGATATCTTTATATATATTACATGCATATTATGTGAGCTTTAATCATAGTTTTAATCACTTTGTTAATTGGAATTTGGGATTCAATGTTAATTTTGCTTTTTCTTATTAATAAATCTAAAATGGTAATATTGTTACCTATCCTTAAAGTGATGATGTGAAACGATTAAAATTATGTGAAAATCCAATCAATCTTATTCAATTATAATAAATTTGCATGTTCGCCCAATGCTTATCAATTTAATAGTAGTAACGAGTTATATTATAAATTTGGATTCATATTAACAAATATTGGGTGCAATGGTAAGGCATATTATACTTCTAATAAGATAACAAGAATTTAAACCTTGAAGACGACATTTTGAGAGGGACAACCATAAACCTTCAACGTAAATTATAAAACAAACTTAAAAGATGCCAAAAAAGCGAATTTATTAATAACATTAGAAAAATCAAATTATATTAAATTAAATATATAAAGATTAAACCTTAATTTTTTTTTGGTTTCCTAAGGTATCCACTAAAACAAGCCCAATGACTAATATTTTGTATTCTGTAGGCTCATTAAAAGGGTAACAATTGGCCACAAGTTTTAAAGCTGCTTTATACTCAGAGCGAAGATCTAACTCTCGACCACTGGTTAAGGTAGGAGAAATCCTTGCCATCTCACTTATCCGGTGGTTATCAAACCTTAAATTTTATCATAGTAAAGGCATTGATATCATAATCTAACCCTATAACTAACAATAAAGTTCAACTTTGTTTATGTATAAAAAAAAAGATAAATATTAAAATTATACATAAATTTTAGTTTAATATGCAAATGTAAATATAAAATAATGAGGCTTTGACTTAATGGTTAAGACAAAGATCTTGAGTCTTTGAGACTCAAGTTCAACTCTCACTTTGTACGTGTGTCATGTGTAGGTTTTGTTTAGTTTTTTTTTTTTTTATCTTGTTTGATTATTTCTAATTCTTCTAAGCTGATTTTACATTATAATTTATTAGACATATTTTTGCACGTGTATTGGATTGATAATTGTAATATTCTAAAAAACAAATTGAAAACTATTTTCTATTTATTTTTATTTTTTCCTTAACCCTATAATTTTTCTTTTACTATTTAGGACAATATACTATGGATTAGGTTTCATCAGCCATTGGTTCAAACACCAAAACTTCTTTGAATCCGCCGGCTTCATGCAATCAAATTCGAGAGATGGTATGGTATGAAGCAAAATCTACATTGGAATTTTTATTTTTGGGACTAATTCTATTTAGATAAGATGATTTTAGATAAAACCTTTATAATAGTGATGATTTCATGATTTGATTTCAACTTAAATGCTTAGAAAATTTGATCAATGTAGTTGTTTCATATCAATTTTAGTCGGGATGCACCATTCAAATAATAAATCAATGCAATCAATATTTATTTTGTTCTGATTAAAAGTCCAGTCCAAACACATCACATCGACCTATTTTGTCCCATTTCTATCATACTGATTGGAATAGATTTTTAAAAAAAAATTTAAAATTTCTAACTTTTTACCGAAACATTATGCATCGGTTGCTATATGAATATTTCTATTTGATATTTGCAAATATTTTTTTATACATACATTAAATATTTTTTAAAAGATATAGATAAATTCAAAATGTTATAATGAAATAGATTGATACAATACAAATCAATTCTGGTAAAAGGACGGTGAGTCCA
This sequence comes from Gossypium arboreum, assembly GCF_025698485.1. NCBI lineage: Eukaryota > Viridiplantae > Streptophyta > Magnoliopsida > Malvales > Malvaceae > Gossypium > Gossypium arboreum. The sequence continues at coordinate 140,619,818 of NC_069075.1, forward strand.
GCAAGAGGTGAATTGCTTCCTCTCCTCAAATGAAAAATTATCTTTTACTTCCCTAATAAATGATAGAATTTAAAGTTATTATATGATAAAATTATACATTAACCCTCTAAAAATAAAAAGATTCCTATTTGATCATTTCAAAAATAATAAAGTCATAAATTATTACACGATAAAATTACACTATAGCCTTAAAAAATATATTATAATTCAATTCCAACACAAATTCTAAATCTGTCGCTAAGTCCATCTATGCATTTTGCTTACGATAACATATAATAAAGGTATAATTACTTAAACACTTTTTAGATAGACAGTAGTTATAATGTGATGGAATCTTTTATTTTATAATTCACCGTCATCGATATTTTTAACCTTTACTAAAAATATAATACATTGCACATCCAAAAACACTACTAGTAAACAAGAAAATCGAAGGCACATGAAGATCGGAAATCATTCAAAAACATAAAAATGAATGATGATAATAAGCAAAATGGGGTGAATCCAGGTCGTGTGCAACTAAGATTAATCCATTATTATTACTTTTCCAATGTAGTGTCCTACGACTAACCTCAAAGCCACAAGCTTTGTTTTCACCACTCCCAAGCTGTCATCAACAATCACCCCTTTGTAATCATATTTGTTGACTGAACTTAAAGGAGGGTTTTTGTCTTTTTGAAATCTTTCACCCGATAATGCTTATATATTCACTATTTTGCATTAAAAATAAAAATAAAACTTTCCTCCACAAAGAATATCAATCTTTTTGACCATCAATCTCCTTTACTGTCACTTTCTTATTCATTTAAAATTTCATACTCACATTCAAATCCAATCAAATTTAAAATTTAATTAAAATATTTATTCTGTATATCATAAAAAGTTCCAGTTCGATTCTGATAACAATAATATTTTAATATATATTTTATAATCGTCCAAATACTTCGATTTAAATCGATTTTCGATTTTTGTTATTCGGAACCAAAATCTTACACAAACAGTGAACTTTTCTTAGGTTTGTTATAAATCCTTTTATAATAAGCCTCTTTATTTCTTGTCTAATCAAACCTTTTGATTTAATTCCTCTTAGACATGTAATTTTTCAACCCTTTTCTTCAAAAAAGTAAAGGAAGATTATATTTTCCTTGTGATGCAATGGGTGTAGGGCATGCTTTTGGCCAAAAATCCAAATGTAAATCACGAAAAATTATTGACAATATCTTCAAACCAACTGGCAATGACCAAACCCTACTTTCTTACAACGTGATTCCTTTCTATGGTTGGTATTTATTTCGACATTATTGAGGTTCTTTATTTTTTTCATTTTTTAAACAAAACACAATGCTGATGAATTATTCAACAATCTCTGACTTCAATCATAAGTATATGTTATAATATATCAAATAAGGTGGCGATAACATGATGTGGTTTACATTTCAACAATTTAAGTAGGGTGGCGATTGGATACATCGTCAATCATTTTAGACAAGATGTGGTTGGTTTACGTTAGAGGTGGCGATTAATACATGGGACCTACATGGTTGTGTGATTGAGGATTGGCTGTAAGGGGTTATTCTCGAGGAATTTTTCGAGGAGTGTTTTCAAGGGGTGGAGGTATAACAATAATCAAAAGATATTTTGAATAATCACATTCAGTAATTATGTTAATATAGAAACTAAGGTGACTTTCACTGCGTATATTGTAACTAAATTCAACAATGATCGTGTGTATTAACACAATTAAATGACATAAAATAAGTTAAGATGTATTGCATGAAAATTACATGCAATGTGATCTAAACAGGGGCGAAACCAGCGGGGACAGGCATGGGCCCCGCCCCCCCCTAAAATGGGAAATTTTCATTTAGGACCTTTAGATTTTTTTAAAATTTTAAATTAGTAAAGGTAAAATTGTACTTTGGCCCCCCTAAAATTATAAAAATTCAATTTAATTCTTTAAAAATTATAAATATATAGACTATAAAAAATTAAAATTTCGGCCCCCCCAAAAATTTTTTTCTAGCTTCGCCCCTGGATCTAAACATATATATTTGTAACGATTCTCTTTAAACCTTAATGAGATCAAAACATACCAAAATTAAAGTGTGAATAAACCAAAAGAAAGTTTATTTCTTTGGAAAATAACCTTAATGTGTGTGTAAAGTGAAATAACTTAAATGAGTATATAACAAAAAAAAAAAAATTGAAATCTCCCACTAAAGTTGAATATCCTCAAATAATATAATACATATACAAGTATTGCACTTATAAAAGACATTCAATGGTGATCCTTTAATAGGTGGTTCCTCAATCCACCCATACCAATATGTTCTATAGACAACCATTCACTCTAACAACAAGGATTTTTTTTTCTTCTTCTTCAGAGTATTCGCACACTCAGCTTAGATGTGTCTAAATTCTTGACATTCTTAGCATTGGATTCCTCCTCCTCTTTCTCACCTTATTTGAAAGCTACTCCTTTGGCTTTAATCTTTGGAAAGCTCTTGGTGAAACTTTTTGAATCTTCTAGACTGCTTTTTGAAAGCTTTGTTGAAGTTCTGTGTAAGCAAAACAAATTGTTCTTAAAAATCTTCAATCACAGTGGACCCTGTATTAGTCACTGCATCTGTCACTTGCAAAACAATACTGTTTTCACATTTGGATCTACTACGTCTAGATTCATCAAGGTTCAATTCAAACACCTATAAGGATCTAATAAGTTCATCAATCATCATACAATTTATATCATCGGCTTCCTCAATGGCAATAAAAACCTCTTAGGCATGGATCTCAAGACTTTTCTAACCAATTTAGAGTTAGAAGATTTCATCTCCAAGTGCAAATGTCTGGTTGGAAAAATTACAAAGTTTAGAATAATAGTCACCTATTGTTTCATTGTCCTACATCCTAAGAGTTTCGAACTTTGTAGTCAACATTTCCATCTTTGACTACTTCACTGTATTAGTGCCTTCATGAGCAATCTCAAGGATATCTCATGCCTCCTTGACAATGGTGCACTTCAAGATTCTCTTGAACTCCTAACCGTCCATTCCACAAAATATAGCATTAAGTGCTTTGGAATTGTCAATTGCAAGTCAATTTTCATCAGTACTCCATGCCTAAATTTGGGAGTTCTTGCTTCAATCTCAATAACTGGTGATACCAATAAGTACCGCATGTCAAGCTCTTTCATACTACCTTCCAATAAGCGTAGTTGGAAGCATTCAACATAGAGGGATGTGGCACTGAAGACCCTTCCATTTCTAGTGATTACTAACATTCGGAAACATCACTAGCTAAGTTAAGTAGGAAGATCTGATACCAATTGTTGGAATCTACAATCAATAATTGCAAAGAAAATAACTTGTGCAAATGGAAGTGTCAACCGCAGTGCCCACTGAAGATGGCACTGCGACAAGAAAAAAGAAAAACACAAATGAGTTGTTTATGCATCTAGTTTTTCTACGTCTGCGAGGCCTAGATCACTCACCTCTAATAAACTTGTTTAAACTCTCAATGCACTCTCAAATAACAGGTTCCTCAATTAACAAATAAGTGCTACAAATTTTCGATACAAAATCTATACAAGTCTCTTAAAATATATAAGAGTTATGAGACTTGATAAAATATTAGATCAATTATAATAAACTCTCCTATAAAATTACAACATAAATAACATATACAATATAATAATAAAGTCCAAGATAAAGTAGAATAATTTGAGATAAGTCTTCAATGCAATCACGATTCAATCTTATATTTCAAGGGATTTGATTGCTTGACTCGATCTGATTCAATCTTTAAGATATGTTGCTTCAAATGAACTATTCTTCATAGATGGACTATCATATTCCACAATATTAGCACAATTCACAGCCCAAAGATTTTGTTGCAAAAGATTGTCATTGCTCTCATAATTGTCGCCACAATTACCTCTTTCAAGGTTAAATAAGGCTTTCATATTTTGAGCGTAAATCCAGCTTCACAAAATAACCTTTAATCCATCCTGATTTGCACATGTTAGAGATTGTGTCACTCGAATCCCGTCACTTGTTGAAGATATAAATACAGTTGCACAAGTTAAATCTGTATAGAACTATTCTTCTTCTACTTAACTTTGATTAGAACAAAATTTTTCAACCCTTAAATAGATGTAATCGATTTTTCTCTTGTATCATTTGGTTTTGAACATAAGTGAATTTCTCCTCCCTTGCCCGTGGTATTTTTCGAAAGGGTTTTTCACGTAAAATCCATGTGTTCTTATTTTTCCTTTTCTTATTGCTTCGCAATCATTCTATCGTCATTATCGACATCAATTATAACATCTTAAATCTCATCAAATCAAATATCCTCAATATAAGGATACAAAGAATTGAGACAAATAGTTATAAAGTCAGTACATATCTTCTTGGATTACATATCTCTGTATATGATAGATCACATTAAAATTCATTAAAAATAATCCTATTTGATCTTCTCTGATTATAGTCATGAGATTGGTTGTACAAATTGATAAAAACATGCAAGCAAATATCTAAGATATTTTGATCAAATATGCCAATAAGTAAGTCAAGTTATATGATTTACTCGGTGCTAAGTGCAATGGGCATTACTTGAGTCACTACTTCCAAAACTTGTCTCAACAAGATTCATCTTCACATGTTTTTGGCTTATCACCTTCTTTAAGACATGGGATAAATTTGAGTCAAACTACAAAGAAGGTTTATGTGTAAAAAAAAAAAAAACCCTTACATAACATAATATTATTGGATAATGAGACCCTGTCCTACAAGATAAAAGGACCTACCTAGTAATTTTCCCTTTTTTATCAAATGAATTGATGATTTCTTTTTTATCATATAAGTGTAAATAGATAGATTGGAACAAGTTAACGACAGTTTGAAGTGGATAATTTCTTGCATGTTGTCTGAACTATAAACTTTTAGTAGTTAAAATAATAAATGTGGATAGAGTTCTTCAAAAATCCAGCTTTTACGGCACATATTCCTCATTGTCAACCTATCAAAATTCTTTTAACAAATCTAAAATTTTAAGATTGCTATCCACCTCAGACATGCAAACAAAGTAGCAGAAAATGTGGGATATGATATAAATCTCTCAATTTAGGCACATTCCATGCCATCATCTCTTTTTCCATAGTCCACACCAAGATATGGGATCCCTTTTTATAAATCTTTAGTTTACATCATATGGAATTAAGAAGAAAAAGTTAAAGCACCTTTACATACTTAATATAAATCAATTTTTAGAGCCTAAAGCTTGAATTTTTTTTATCCAAATTAGACCTTAAATTTGGTAAATATTCTCAAATTAGGACTTTAAATTTTTTTATCTAAGTTAAATCCTAAACTTAATAATTATTCCCACGTTAGAGCTTGAACTTTTTTTTCAAGTTAGTCATTGAAAATCAGGCCCCAATATAAAAATAATTGCCAAGTTCAAAGACGACAAAACAAATTTAAGTCCCAAGGTAAAAACAATCTCCTAATTCAAGTTTTAACGTAAAAATAATTGTCAAGTTCAAATTTTAAAAAAATAAAAAATTATATCCGTGATAAAAATTGTAAATTTCAGACCTCAAATAATAATTTACTTGCAGACAAAGTCATAACTAATTATGAGCATTAAATCTTATAGTATGAAGCTTTGTTATGTTGTTTCCTTTCGAGAATATCTTGCACCCTTTATTGACATAATGGTGTTAATGCAAAGACTTAGTGTTCAAAAATAAGCTCAACTTTTTGCATTATTGGGAAACATTGAGCTGGTTTTGTACTTGGCAGCAACTATGAATAAAAAAAAAGTAGAAAAGTAGATTCAATTATATAACAACCATTGAAACATTGAATTACATCATTTCGTGGAATATAATCATTAAGGCCCCCATATCAACTTAATCCCATACTTTCCCTCCATTTTGTAAAATCTTCATATTCTAATATGAAGCCAAAAGATTACAGCTTGAGAAAAAAAAAAAAAAGGAAAAAAAGTTTCCTACAATTAGGTCCCCCACCATTGTCTTTTCATTGATCCCAAATTCCCTCCCATTAACTGCACTTTTAGTAGACATAATCAAGACTTTGCCTTTTTTCCACTAACTCCCACTGGCTTTCTTCATGCAAAACTTTCATGTGTTTCTTTCAGTAATAGGAGTAAAAAAAAAAGGGGTTTCTAAGTGTCATTCCAAGCAGCAAAAAGGGGTAAGTGAGCCATTGAAATGGCAGTAGCTGGCCTTAGCTGAGTTGCTGTTGATGATGGGAACCAATTAACACCATTAGTAGGAGTAATGAACTTAGATGCCAAGGGTGGTTTCGCGAAAACCATTGTCGAGCCTGTTTTATCAGGGCTACCATCTCTTGAGTTGCTTACGCTGGTTACCAACGACGATGGGTTGGAATAGTGAGTCCCTAGCTTACACGATTCATCCACCATTGCTTGTGTAGAACTCACTAAATCAACTCCAATTAGATCTTGTAAAGCCATGGAGAAACTTGGGTTTCGATAGTTTCCGGTATTTGTAGTCTTCGGTTCAAGAGACTCAGCAGCACAAACAGTCAGTTGTTGCTGTGAAACATGGCCATGTTGAATGGTCTCTCCGTTGGTTTCGATAGTATCATTGTTAGAATCCATCTCTTTGTTTCGCCTAGCTAACTCACCGGCAAGTAGGGTACTACTGGCCATAATCCTTTCAACATCATATCTTGTAATGTCGAAGTTGGTCACCGCATTAACACCTCGAAACTTTATAGCAGCAATATCATATGCTTCAGCTGCTTCCTCTTGAGTGCCTAAAATGAAGATTGAACCATTAATAAACAAAAAATAAATAAAAAAATCAAGCTTTTGATTAAGAATTTTTCCCCCTATTGGGTGCCTAAAAAAAACAGCCTTTAAAAAAGTTCATTGAGACTGAAATCAGAATATTGTACAGTTTTTAAAGCAAACTGTCATCATATCAGCCATACAAAAAAGCATACCACTATATATGCCATAAAAATAAACACTTTAAAAAGTTCTTTAGGTCATGCAAGAGATTCAAATAAAAAGAACTTACTAAATGTTCCAAGATAAAGATCCTTGTTTCCTGCAACTCTTCCAATGCGAGCTTGCCATCTTCCATGCTGATGATGTCTATATATACACATATATATACATGCATATATAAAAGAATCAATATATGAAATCTTACAAAATAATATAAAAAAAAGGGTTGATGAATTTCAATATACTAACCTTGTTACTCCTCTGTAAATTGAAGCCCCCCTAGAAAATCCACTACTTTTCCTTCTTAGATGAGCAACATATTCTTGGCGGTTCATGTTCTTCATTTCCTCTAATTCTTCTCTATAATTTTCAAGCTGGAAAAGACCCAAAATCAATAGAATCTCAATTAATCATATGGTATTCTTTGTTAAAAAGATCAAACAAAAGTTGTTGCCTTACTGGGAAATTTATATGAGTGGAGGGACCCCAATATTTAAGAGCAGCAAGATCATAAGCTCTAGCAGCTTTCTCTTCCATGTCATAACCCCCTGAGGATTCATTTGAAAAACTAGAGATTAACAAAGATTTAAAACAAGATTTATTAATTTCAATACTGATTAAAGATAAAGCTTACCAAGATAAACTGAAAATTTGCATGAGTTGATTGAAATGGCATCCATGAGAAGCACCAACATGACAACAAGGAATTAATGAACACAAGTCAGGTCATTAAAGACAGATGGACCATGAATTGCAGTCAAAAGAAGGAATACTTCCAAATGGATACTGTATTTTTTGGCTTTTTGCTTTTGAGGACACTAACCTTGCCTTCCTTTCCTTGTTTGCCCTTCTTTCTTGCAACTGTTATCCCATAGATGAGCTTCATATCTACCTGTCCATCTATGTCTGGTGGGAAAAAAATACATTTCAAAATATAATAATGTGAGAAAAAACAGTAAACAAACTGTGGAAAAACAAGAACATGAATGAACAGACCTTGTAACACCTCTATACTGAGATGTTCTTTGTCCAAATGTGTCAATGGACTTCCTATGAACAGTTTGCTTTTGACTCACTTTACCAGGCCCCCTCTTCTTTGTTTCAATGGCCACACATTCAGTAGTGGCAGTAGGTGAGATCTGTCTTTGAGCTGTAACACAACTTGAATGAGAACCAGGACTCATTGATAAGCTTAATGACTGTAAATCCCCACAACCTATTGCAGGTACTGAACCTGCTCCATCATCAACTATACTAGTTGTCATTTGTTGTTCAAGTGAACTATGAGTGGAGTACTGTTGCCTAGCTACCCAATTTTTAAAACATGGCATTGTATCACAGTCTGCAAGTTGACCATCCTTAGCTTCTTCTTCCAACGATGGTGATTGATACATGCCTTGTAAAGCCAGACCTGAATAGTATGGATGTGTTTGAACAGCAAAGTTGGTTTCATGGTCTGCATTTTGTTGATAGTACATACTATCTAAGCTTAAAGCCATTGTTTCCCTTTCATGGCTTCCATATTGATGAGTTTCCATTGTTGCACCACCTAGAAAGTCCTCTAGTTTTGGAGATGAAGTTGGTACAATCCCTTGATATAAAAAAAAGGGTTTTAATATAAAGTACAAAACAATCTGAAAATGCCAAAAGAAAACGCAGAAAAATGAAGATATATACCTTCAGATTGTGATCTACTGAGAGCTTCCATGATACAAAGAGAACCGTCTGATTTAAGAGGCATAACAGATAAAGGAGGAGCATGAAAGCCTTCACTTTCACCAACACCAAAACAAATACCAGAACCATAGAAGCTTGTAGGAACAACATTAACAGCAGTACCAGCCGCTGAAGCTTGACTATGATGATGAAAATGATGATGATGATCATGACGGTGATGAGGATCATTAGTTACCTCCATTTTCATATGAGGTGAAAGGGAAAACCCCAACCAGTTATTATTACTACCACTGCCATTGTCACTCATAGTCTTCATCTTATTTCTAACTTTTTTCTTTCTTTCACACACTTATATATCACTTATATATATTTACAACCCCCCAAGCTGCAAAGCAAAACTCAATCATTGAAGGTGAAATTTTAAAAATAAAAAAACTAATCATACCCCAAATCTGTTTTTGCTTGTTTCCCCATCTGAGAAAACTTGGGTCTTTTGTTGTCTAGTAAACAGAAAAGAAAAACTCACATTTTTTAAAATTGAATCCCTTCTCTTTCCTTCTCTCACTTTGTCTCTCTTTTAAAACTAAACAAAAAGAACTAAAATTTCAAGCAAAGCAATGTTGGAAGAGAAGAGGGAGGGGTGTCCCTTTTATTCCATAGGGATCTGTGTATATATATATATGAGAAAGACGACCACGTCCCCTTACCTTTGTTTTCTTTTTGTTTTTTGTTTTTTCAAAACACAACACCACACACACACACTTAATAAACCCTACAAAAAACCCAGAAACAAACAGAAGAAACCCAAAAACGTTGTTTGCTTCAGTTTTTTTTAATGAAAAAACAAGAAAAACCCAGAAATAATTTAATTATAAACTTAATGAGAGAAGCTTTAAAAATATTAGAGGAGGGAAGTGAGATAGAGGAGAGAGGAGAGGGGTCTGGGATTTTGCTTTAATATTTTACAGTTCACAGAGGGGGGTGATAGATTTGACGTGCAGGACACTGCCTATCCAGTCACTTCATGTTCACAGTACTGTAAACAACCTGCAAATTCAAAAGAGGATCCAATTTAAAATCTATATATGTTTTTCCTTTTCTTTCGTAACTTATTAACTAATGGTAAAACTATCACCCAGCTCTGTAATAATAATCTAATCTTAGTACACATTGTCTTTTATATTAATTTTTTTTCTCAATCATATTGTTTAAAAATGGCATGAACGGTGAAATAATTAGATATTAACAGTGATGTATCACGTATAGCTTATATTGATATATAAAATTAATTTTAATAGTTAAAATAGATAAAAATTTTAATAAAATTATCAATTTATTCTTTAATCTAATATAAATAGATGGGCAAAATATATTTTGACTCTTAATATAAAAGCCTTCAAAATAATTTCACCCTTAGATGATATATTCGTTCCCAACTTTCATTTAAAAATATTTGGTAAAAATATCTCTCCAATCTCTATCGATTTCTAAATTGAGCAAATTGATTCCTTTCAAAAAAAAAACAAAGCAATCTAATATGGTGAATTTTTAAGTTAGCAACTAAGGATATTTAATCACAAACATTATTGTCTTTCATCAATTGTACATAATTTTTATTGGTATAATAATAAATTTAGTTGTTGATATTTATATATTTTGTCAAATTGGTCTTAATTCTAAAGATCTACAAATTTAGCCTCAATATTTACATAATTATATAAATGTTGCAGCTAAATTTCTTAAATTAGGAAAATTTATCGAATGTATAAACTTTGAATGCTAAATTTGTTATTATACCAATTAAAATTATGTACAATTGACAAAAAATATTAATATCGTAATTGATTGTCCTTTAATTATTCACTTTTGAAATTAACATGAATTAAATTGCTCGATTTTTTAAAAGAAATCAATTTACTTACCATTGAAATTGAAAAAAAGAGGAATATATTTTGTTTAAATAAGTTGAAATTTTAAGTAATGTTATGTTTTAACCTAAATTATTAAAAGAAATTTTAATTTGAAATTAAATAAAATAGTCTAAAGTCTTGAGATTAAGCTGAAAATATTTTCTAAATGAAGAATAAGTATAATTTTTTTATAATAATAGTTTCATCATTTAAATGACATAATTTATAGTTTGTAGTTTTAGACTTTGAATTCATTTTAACAATAACTAATGTGATATTAAATTAAATTAAAATAATTAATAACAAGTGAAATGGCGTGATTTAATGGTGATTAATGTAGACTAAATTGTAAATAATTTAAACACCCCAATTATGTACCAAAACAAATAGAATCTAAAATAATATGGAAGTAAAAGTAAAATCAGTTTTTTTATCTCTTTTATTTTTCAAAATTATTGTTTAGTATTTTAATTTAATTTAATATTTAATTTAAGGTTTCGCTAATCACTATTAAGCCATACTATTTTAGTAACAATAAAATTTCCGTGTCATAATTAAAATGTCAACTTTTCAAAAGTTTAAACACCAATGTATTACTTTTAATAGTAGAAGAATTAAGATGAATTCTATGAGATAGTAAAGATGTTCATCGTTCTAGGTGCAACCTGAATTTAAGTTACGTTAGTCACATTATTGTTGTGACTTTACCTCCTCTTATAATTCACCAAAAAATATATATTAAATTAAAACATACTTAATATTAGTGATAGTAATAACATTAAATTATGTCAAATTATTAAATAGGAAAAATACTTAAACCCTAAAATTTAATGAAAAATTCATTTATCTCATGTAATTACTCATTTATATCTCTTTTAAGGTTTAATAAAATCTATTAACTCATTTCAATCATTTTTAATTAAAATCATAAAAATTATTTATTTATAAAAATTTTAATTATCATTAAATTAAATTATAAATTATATATATTCTAATATAAGGTATGTAAGTTAAAAAATCCAAACAAATATAATTAAAATTAATTATTATAAAGCACTATCGGATTAATAATCAAAACGTATTCATACTTAACCCAAATTACTATTAACATTTAGAAGTCTCAAATATATTTGGATATTTCTAACTGTGACCACTAATAGGTCACAGCCTACCACCCGCCGTAAGATCTTTTATTTTGATAAATGAAAGGTGTATTTGAGTGGGTCTTCTGACGTGACCTCTGCTGAATTTGTGCTTTATTCATCTGACAGTAATGAACTTGGCTGTGATGCTAGGGTGACAGGGAAACACCAACTTTTATTTTTATTTTTTAATTACATAATTTATTTTATTTTATTTTATCAACGAGCAAGAGATAAGAAAATTAGTTTGTCTTCCGCGGAAAAATAAATAAAAGAAAATTTAAATAAATATTATTATAAATTTTGATAATATTTTTTATATAATACTTAAATTTACTCATAATCTCTTTTTAATTCATATCTTTCTATATTAATAATAATTTTATATTAATCTAGTTAAGTGTTATTTTATTTTTTATTAAAATTATATTCAACTGTTATATATTATATTAATATTATCTCATGTTAATGCCATTTTACGTTTATCTATTATTTTGAAACTTAATCAATGACTTAATAATGAACACGTTTTATAGGTAAAAGGAGCAAATAAATATATTTATGAAAGGATTTTAATTTATTATAAATTTAATTAAAATCTTTTTTAATTTTTATTGAAGAAAATTGATAGTCAATACCTGCTTCAGACCAAAAGTGAGATGTGGGACTCTAATCAACTTGAAATATTCCTGAAATGATGAGCAAAGGGACCCCATTTTTATTAAAATATTAAATTAAATAATAATAAAACTTTAACTAATGTTCTACATTTCTAATTAAACTCTAATCCTTTCTTTCATCTAAAAATGATTTTGTAGATTGTACTCTTAAAAGAACTTAGTCCAAAATCCTATAAATACTACATCTCCTATGTTTTGTTTTTTTGGTAAATCCTGCTATTGTTCTTATACTTTGTAAAAGTTGTAAATTTAGTTTTTATACTTTTGAATCCATCAATTTTAGTATTTATATTATTTTAATTTTGAAAATTTAGTCCTGGCCCTAACAATAGTAGCTAAATTTGTTTGGTTAAACTCAATTATTAGTATTTTACTATACATATAATTGTAGGTTTGGTCCATATTATCTAATTGGATCATTATAAGAACTTTTTTTTAATTTTGAAATTTCAATATTGATGCAAATAAATGTTGTTCATCCATTAATTGAATTTTTAGTGAGTATTATGTAGAAACAACAAGTGATATGACATTACATATATATTAATATTTTTTGTGCATCATATTTTGAAAATACGAACTCAACTTAATGAATTAATAATAATTGTTTGGTGAGGACTAAAATTTTAAAATTTGAAAAGTACATTGACTATAAGTGATCAAATTATAGTACAAAGACTAAAGTCACAACTTTCACAAAGTATAGAGACTAATAGAAAATTCTAACATTTCCTTTTTCAAGCCCAAGATATTACAATATACATATAATATAATTTACTTCTAAAATTACTTCTAAACTTGAAATTAAAAATATTAAAATAACCTCCTCCATTTTAATATTGCAAAACACACACATACGTGCGCGGGCACACCACAATGGATCAAGAGAGAGTGTTTCATGGTTAGGAAAAATAAGAAGCTAGGCTTGCCAGATGTGAAAATCAACAATCACTTAACGGATGCTAGTTTCTATATCATTAGTCAAATGACCAACTTGAACTTAGTGTTAAAGTTTGTTCCTATTCTTGACGAACGCTGGAGATCAAAAATGGGCTTATACATATCCAGTCAATGCTGACACTGTAAATGAGAAGTAATTTATGCTTTTGAAATAACTCGTTGAATTGCTAAGCACAAACCCTGTGGAGAAATCAGATGTGGACAGGAAACTAGTGAAATTTACATGGTTGTAGAGACAATACGATGAACTCCCACAAGATATAACGCCATTTCAAATCACTCAAAATGTTAGAGCTTTCACTATTCAAATGATTGCAGAAATGTTGATGCCAGATAAGGTTAGCAATTTAACTCATAACATATATCTCCAATTATTAGTGGACTTCAAAACTACTAAAAACATATAGTTTGAAGATAGTTAGAACTTTTGCCTTCCTAAGATTTTTCATAAGGTGCACAAATGGATGTGAATGAAATAAATGGTTGCTTTCAACTTCTATAAGCGTAATAATGGTATGAGTTATTTTCATTAGTGCCCATCATTTTCGCACCACATATATTTCTTCTTATAAGGTAAAAATATATGCATGCTTAATATATTGTGTTATAGAACTTATTACACTAATAATATATGAAAACAATACTTACATTTAATATTCTAACAAATAAAGCATTAGTAGTTTAGACTATACAACTCATACAAATGACTTGACTTGGTTACAATAAAAATAGATAAATATGCAAAAGATCTAATAAATTGTTGGTATTTTCACATTTAATTCATATAATTATCACTAACAATGAATTTAACTATATTTACATCAAATGCTTAAGCTGTGTACAAATGCCTTGCTAGGTTGATAATGTTATGGTGGTTCTACTACAAAAACCTTCACACACAATCTCATGTCTAAAATAAGTACGACGTTTATATGTTTTTATATTGTTAAGTGGTATCATATCAATTGAGTTTTACAATAGTTCAAGATCATCTAACACATTCCATCAGATTCAATAAAACATCGATAAACTTAATGAGTTTGATTTGCATATATGAAGTAATCATTATTGGAATAATATTCTTAGCAAATGGATCAACTTTTGGGTCACTTTTATTTAATATAAAGTTGTGGATGTTGAGAATAAATGAAATTTTCATACCAACAAATGCTTACAGTAACTAGTAAAATGTAAATAATCTATCATATCTTATTAAGCCATACAACATCTTTAGTTTAGAGAATGATGAGCATCTACGAGCTACTAAAGGAAACCTAGGAAAGCACATGCCTAAGCTACCCAACCTAACAAATGAAGAAATCTACAATAGTGTACCAAAGTTGCCCAACCTCCCCAAGTAGGCAAACTTGCCTGTTGGAGAATTTATGGTTCTAGCAACAATAGTTGTTGCAACTTGAAGTGTGACAGAATTAGACCATAACTTGCCTTATTTGAGTTGGCAATCTATTGAGACAAAACCTATTGGGCTACGAGCTTGTTGATATTGTGGAAGTTGCTTAGGCCCATTTTTTATGTTAACTTATGCGAAATCAAATCTCAAAATGATCGAATCCAAATGTTTCAATGCAATTCGAGTTCCCTATTTTATCTAGTTCAGACCGTGATGACTTGAAGATATTTTAAAGATCTCAGCACTTACCTTAGTATTTATTAAGATAATTGTGGTCCTTTATGTAAGGTTACTTGTGAGAAACTTTTATTATAATTTGTATGTATCATAGCAAGCTTAAAACTCCTATATATGATAGTCTTGTACTTACTACTACCTACAAGGGAGTTAGAACTTATCATTTGTTTACTAATGAACTTGTTTAGAGTGCATTTTGTAAGTAAACTCAACTGAGTCACTTGATTCATAACTAAATTTCAGGGAGAAAGTATTAGTGGCGAGTGATCCAGATTTGTGTATGAGTATGAGGTTACTACATGGTGTGTTGTATGACTTAAATCATTACTACATGGTAGATTAGCTCTCTAAGGAAAGCCTCGCAAATGTAGGAGGAATTTGAATTGCGTAACCAAATTTTTGGGACTATTAGTTTTGAAAGGGGTTGAGTATTTGATTTTAGTACTCCATGTAGCCTATTATGGATTGCCTAATCTAGTTGAGCCATTCGAGTTTCTAAATCCTTCAATCCAACATTAGTTATATGTATAAATTGTTAAAAAGGTTTTGTAGTGACAAATGTTTTCTCTACTACTCGTGGTTGTTATGGTTGTTACCTTTGATGTTGGTTCCAAGGGAAACGTGGTGATCTAAATGGTATAACTTGAGAATAATTGCCTTGATTAGTACCCTAACCAAAATTTTGATGATCTCTTAATCTTGAATTTTAGGTGTTCACAAATAGGTTAGGTTGTTATCATCCCAGATTTCCAACACATCTGACCAATTATGTCTCAGTTGTGCATTGCCAAGAATTATGATTATCTCCACACTATTCATAAATAGCATAGACAATCTACTTTTGTTAACCCCAATTTTCTCATGCAAATATCGTTTCAAAGTAGCCATTTTGGCAATGAAGGCTATCAACACATTAATCTCTACTATTCCAACAGTTTTCTTTTAGCTCGCAACTATTTTACTTGAAACCCATTGCAAATTATTTTCTGTCGTGTCTTTAATTATCATAAAAGTTCTTCAGGTGACTTACTCAATAGTGCTCCATTAACCACTTCATCCATATTATCTCTAATTGATTCATTTATCCTAGTGTAAGGTGTTTGCATTAACAAGTTATTCTGGAACTTGATGGCGAGGACATTTTTTCTTGCATGTCCTTGAACCATTCTCACATCTCATGTAAATTTTTCTTATTATATTGCTAGGAACTAGTGATGTCATTCTACGATTTAACTGTCTTAGCTCAAGAGAATGACTTAACTAAGAATTTTCCCACAACTTGATTTTAATTTATAATTGATTCATCTGGTAGCCTTTATAATCAATCCACAACTCTTTTGGACAAAGAAAATGATAATTTCTTAAATTTAATAATCTCTTTAAAAACACCATTTCCATGCCCGTGTTTCTAGAAATAAACATCAATCGTTTATTTAATTGATGAAATTTTGAGTCACCCTACAATGTACCTTGTAGAGGAATACCAAAACTGTAAACCTTCAACTAAATGTCTCGACTAAATCAAACTACTAATACATGCAATATATTGTATTGCCATATTTGTTTGCTAACAACATTCCTTCTATCATGTAGAGTATGTAAGCCTTGCACATCGATCGATTTGTTCAACACTCATATTCGAGGAGGTTGATCAATTTTTTCAACCATGTGAAGTTAACATGGCACCCTTCGAAATTATTGTATTCCTCAAGAATTGCGCCTAAAAAATTATGGAGTAACAAGAATAAATCTATATACTTTCTCCTATTATTGCTTTTCCATTTACTAAAAGGTTCATTATTAGAGTTACACCTTTCAGTGTTATTATCACTTCACCCCATGAAAAATGGAAAGTATGTCTCTTAGACGTCCATCTTTTAGCAAACAACTTTAACATTGTACCGAAGTGGATCATTTTAGATTTATATATAAACGAGCCCTCTGTAAATGGTCTTTGATTTGGTCATCTAGTACATTAAAAATCATACCATAGGGGGCTTCAAATTTCTATATTAAGCCTAATAATAATTGTGGAAATTACTTTACTATAGTTTAAACAAAATTTTATAAAAAAAAATAATTGTGAATAAATTTAATGCTAACAAATTTTATTGATATCTTGAGTAATTTTATGTGTTCATTATGCAACCTCAATAAATACAGTAAAAGCAAGGGAATCAAGGTTAAAGTAAAAGAGATTAAAAATTTTGAGGTTTTGTGTGAAAAAAAAAATAGGAGTGTGGTATTTATACACTTTTACTCTACATTAATTGACATAAATTCCACACGAATATTAAAATATTGTAGACCTCAACACTCATGAGTATCAAAATAATCCTTAAAAATACATTTTAATAAATAATATAATAATGAAATTTCCTTAAAAATATTTTAATAAAATTATAGTACAAAATTAGATACATGCTTTTCATTTCCTCAAGGGATACATGCATTCCTTTGGTATTTCACATTTGAAAATTCTGTATTATTTATACAAAAATTTAAATTAATACTTGTAACTAAAACAAATAAGGGTGAATTATATTGGTAGCCACCCAATTATTATTAAGTTTTTTTTATTACTCAACTATGAAAAGTTATAAAATGGTCTCCTAATTATTTGACGGTTATTTTTTAGTTACCCGATGTTAAATGGTTAATGTAAAAATGATGTGGCAACTTTTAAAATTGGCTTATAAAAAATTTAGCTCCCAATGTTTACACCTCGTGTTAATTTAGTCTTAAATTTAAAAAAAAATTAAAATTCAATGTTTACACATGACCTAAATTTATCCTATTTTTTCCTTCTAAAAATATAATTTAGGGTAAACTACACCACTAGCTGCTAAACTATGGCTAAGTTTTTATTTTGGTCAATTAACTAAAAAAGTTACAATTGGTCACTGAACTATTCAAAAGTTTTTATTTAAATCATTGGGTTATTAAAATCGATGCTATAAAGCTTTCTCTATTCACACCTCATGCACCAATTGAAATCTTTCTTTGCCATTCTCTTCTACAGTTCAAATTTTTTTAAGAAACTGTTTTGGAATTCACGAATCAATGAGCCAAATTTCAAAGATCTTTTCCCTGATTTCCAAAACTGATCGTCAGATTGAATTGGATTTAGGGTATGTTCTTCTACTCATTGATGTGTATTGATCCACCAAATCAATCACTGAATCATCATTTGGAGATCGCTAGTGGAACTTTGGAATAAAACTTAACAACCCAATAACTTGAGTAAAAGCTTTTGAATAGTCCAATGACTTGTGTCACGCCCCAAAAATTTGTTTTCTACTTTTGTAAATTTTTGACACAATTGTGTATTTGCTTTAGTGGTTAAATGTTCTAAGTGTGTGTGAAAGGTCCCAAGTTCAAGCCTTTCATTTGGCAAATTTTTCTATTTTTCTGATATAAGCCATAACCTTGTTCAGTAGGTTTAAGTTTAAATATTTGTGGTATCATATTAAAATTAGCTTGTTGGTCTAGTGGTGGAATGGAGTGTTAGATTGTTGAAAGTTTTGTGTTCGAATCTTAGCGTGGACAAAATGAGTTCTTTTTGCTCAATTTTCGTGTAGAGTTGTGCTGGAGATAGTTTTTGGGTAGTAGTTGGTTAGTGGGATTGTGGGAGATATTTGAGGGATATGGGTAGGAGTTATCAAATATTATTTTATTTTTTTCTCGAAAATTGTGGCTTTTCTCTTCTTCCAAAATTCTAATGCCATTTTCCCCATCTCTGCCAAATTTTGTTCCTCATTCGTCTTCATTTTTCTTATTGATCTCTTTTCTGTGTTGCCTTCTCTTATTCAACATGTGGCTGTGATAGTTGGTAAGTGGAAGTATTTTCTTTTTAATCGGATAGGTAATCTTTTGCTTAACTGGTTTGAAGCCTGTGGAATCATTTGTTAATAGGGAACTTATGTTTTGACCACAGCGAATCCGGAGGAGCGGAGGTCTCATCGTGTTGTCTCGTAATCGAGCCATTCGGAGTTTTGGGGGTAAGTGTTAAATGCTTAATTTGAGTTGGTAAGTTTCGAATTTTGGTTTAATCAAATCTTAAGGCTGATTCTGGGTTTAGTTCTATCAATTATTAGGTACTGGTTATCTCGGGAGTGTTTTTGCACCAAGACGTTACTAAGTGTGTACCCGAAATGCAGAAAATGAGGTTCAGCGAAAAGTCGAAAAAGCTTGCTGTCGAGACCACACGGGTATGTGGTCTCCCGTATGGTAGGCCGTGTAACGGAACACGAGCGTGTGACCGACGAGCCAGGCTGTGCGCGTATGACACAGTCGTGTGATGGCTAGGTAGGTTGTGTGTGACACATAGGCTATACTGATTTAGGCTGTGTAGGCCACACGGGCGTGTGGGTCCACACGCCCATGTTTCTGAAATGCTGCTTAAGGTTGCACAGGTTACCAAAGTCAATTGTAAACCTACTATAGGGTCGGTAAGCATTACTTAGACCCCTATTAAGTGAACTGTCTGTATGATATCTGAACTGAGCATGTGTGTTGATATGAATGTATAGATTGAAATTGCATAATAGCATGACATCTTTTGTATGTTGCATTGCATCGGGGTAGGTTATTGATGATATTTGAAGAAGTATCTGAAAGGCTATTAAGCCTGTTACCTGGCAGCTCCGCTGTAAATTTCTGATTATGTGCCGTATTTCGGTACAGCATGGTGTGTAGGGATAGGTTGGTTGATTTAATCCCTACATGGGTAGGGATGGACGAAGATGGTATGTAGAGGCTGGTGGGTAGGATTCTGATTTCTATTATTGCATATTGTATCTGAGATGGGTCAAGCCCCTGATTTATATCTAAAATTGTATCTGATTGGGCTAATGCCCAAACTGAATCTGTAATGAGCTCAGGTCCAGACTATCTTTGACTATATTCTGATGTGTATTTGTATGCATATTTTCTGTGGGGATTACACACTGAGTTTGCGAAAACTCACCATTTTTCTGTTAATCTGTACAGGTAATCCCCAATTTTAGATAGATCAGTGTAGCGGAGGACTCGACGGTGACTATCATTGTTTTGTACTGCTTTGACTCAATTTTTGAATTTATGTTATTTTGGGTATTTGTTGTGTAAATTTTTGGACTTTGGACTGTTTCGGTTTTAAACTTTGGACTTTTAACTGCTTTACGGTTTTAGTACGGCTAGAACAGTAAAAACTTGATTTTGCTTAAAACAACATTTTCTTTCAACACAAATGGTTTTCTAAAAATAAACGTTTCCAAAGTTTTCGCTAAAAAGATACTATTTTAGACATAAATAAAGAACGTGTAATTTACTCAGAATTAAGATAAATGCTAATTAATTGGAACGATTTCAACTCGACAAACTCAATTTCAAATCCCATCCCATATGGCTTCGCCAGATTCAACCATAACGTCTAGGCCGAGTTTGGGGTGTTACAAGTTGAATGAAAACTTTAGATTAGTTTAGTGACCAAATTGTAACTTTTTAAAGTTAACTAACCAAAACGAAGACTTACCCATAGTTTATTACAAATGGTGTAGTTTATCCTATAATTTAATACACAATGTGTAAATTAGAAATAAAAACAAATATATATTAAATTTTATTTATTATTAAACTAGACAATCCTCGTATACATTGTTTTCCTTATACTTCAAATGACTAATAACTTGATATCTCTTAATGATAATTAATTTGCTTTTTTGTTAGCTTGTGCTAACAACCATTGATGAAGAAAATCAAAGGTTAATTTTTTTTTTAAGTTGTTAGATTGACAATTGGGTTGAATTAGCGAAACGAGTATTTTTATTTTCAAGCAATTGGATTTGTTTTTTTTTTAATTATAAAAGGCCATAAAGGGCAATTCATTCAACTAAGAAATATCATTTAGTATAAGCAAATGTATAGAGGGTGGATAATCCAAGCTAAACGAGAGCTCATGCTCACAATCCAAACCAAAATGACTAAGGAAATCTGCCATCCTATTGTATAACAATGGAACTTAAATATAAACAAACCAAACAAAACTCTGGCCTCATTTAAAAAATGGCCTAAAATAGAAAATTCTAACAAATCAAATTCTAACTTATTTATCACAATTGCACAATCACTTTCAAGTACAATGTTACAGAAGCTTGAATATGATGCCAATTTCAACCCAGAAGTTGTAATACCCCTAACCCATATCCGTCACCAGAACAGAGTTACGGAGCATTACTGGAGTTTACAGATTTAAAAAAAGTTTACACATATCATTTACTATTCATAACCGAAATCAAACATATCCAATTATAATGTCCATTGAATGGGCCCTTGAGACCCAATTTATGCTTTGAAACAAGTCGGGACTAAATCGAGCATTCCAAGAATTTTTTTTGCAAAATCTCAAAATTTTCTTAGGTGCAGGGGGCACACAGCCAAGTGACACGTCCGTGACCCAAGCATTGTGGGCATTCGATGTGAGGCACACGGTCGTGTCCCAGCTCGTGTCCATGCCTGTATAACTCTCTAACTTGGGTCACACGGCCAGTCACACGCCCGTGTGCTAGGCCGTGTGGACAATTTAATTTTAAAAAATTAGGTGAAGGGATTATACGGCCATGTCACGCCCATGTGTTAGGCCGTGTGACACACACGGCTAAGACACACGTCCATGTCTCTACCTGTGTGAGCAATTCGAAGCATTCTATTTATCAAATTTTAAGATGCAAGGGACACACGGCAAAACCACATGCCCGTGCGCATGGCCTTGTGTCACACACATCTGTTTCTTTGCCCGTGTGGACAAAATAAGGTCATTTCCAAGCCTTATTTCTCACCCAAATTGCCTTCCACCTACAAAAACACTTAAACATGTTCACCAACCAATTCAAACCATTCAAATCAAGCCAAATTCATGTATTAAGTATAACGAAATATCGCCTATATGTATATTGGACTTAATTTGCTAACTCAATTTAACCATCACCATGATGATATGCTTTGCATTACTTAACCATTTTAAACACATACCAAGCATGATAAAGCTACACATAATTATATATATTTACTTCAAAATATAACTATTACAAGCCATTCTAATGGCTAGTTCCAACCAAAATATTTATTCTTTATGCTTAACTTAGCTTATATATGCCATTATACCAAAAGTTAGCTTGCTTTATATACCAAGAAGTCCAAGGGATAGTATGATGTGTCTCCGACCAAGTTTCAACCTTCACGAGCTTCCGAGTACTATAAAACAGAGGAAGTAAAACAGAGTAAGTATATTATGCTTAGTAAGTTCATATAACGGAAAATGAACTTACCAATTATTTACATTTAAGATAATCATACAGAATTCATCCAAATAAATTTGACAATTTTCCTAATCACATATAATCTCAAGAAATTTGTTAGTCATGTATTACATGTAAACATCAAGAATCAATGATGACTAATCATGTAATAACTTTCATATACATATGCTTTTCATATCATATTTTCATATAACATGTGCATTTCCATGACAAATCATCTTAAGCTCAGTTTAACCATGACAGAACCTTGCTTGTTGAATTTATTTGAAATATTGATGGATACATATATAGTACACTAGAAGTGTACAAAACAGTAATCCGTCAACTCATATTCAGGGGTACCCATTAGGGCACATAATTAGGAAGCACTCTCTCGAGCCATATAATAGGAAGCTCATGTAAGCCATATAACAGGAAGCTTATCCGAGCTATAACAGGAAATTCATAAGAGTTTAAAACAGGAAGCTCATTGAGCTTAACAGGTAACTCCAAAGAGTTATTATTAGGGAGCTTCAGATAGCCATATAACAGGAAGTTCAAGCGGGCCACATCAGGAAACTCATAAAGATTCTATATCAGGACGCTTATAAAGAGTTGCGGTATGTTCACATTATATGTAGGATCCATACCGATTACATAACAGGACTCTCACAAAGAGCTGCGGTATGTCCGCAACACATGTAGGATTAATACAGATCGAGATGCTCATAGGAACCATGTAACGGGAAACTCGAAAGGGCTTATAACAGGATGCTCTTTCGAGTTACGTTGTGTTCGTAACATATGCAGGATCACAACCAATACGAGAAATATTGTATCCATCGAGTTTCATTTATTCAAACGGGACTTATTACTTATCGGGCATTATCGGACATGTGATCAATTTCATACATAAGATAAGACATTTATACAATTCACACATATACAACTTTCAATTCAAACATATTAATATATATGATTTAGTTACATGAACTTACCTCGTCACTTGCTCGTATGCGGAAATCTACTAATCTGATACTTTTTCTTTTCCACGATCTAACTCTTTATTTGATCTTCCCAGATTTAATTAAGCTTGCTTAATGTCTTCTCTATTAGCTAGGGTTTCCATAAAAGTAAATTGGGGAAGATGATGAAATAAGATGATATTAGATTTTTATCATCTTTAATTATTTCAATTTCCAATTTAGTCATTTTCTTTTCTTGAATTTCCATGGATGAGTTATTATAATTACCTACTAACTACATTTAATGGTTTAATTGCCATATAAGGACCTCAATATCTAAATTCCATAGCTATTTATTACCTATACTACTAGAACTCAACTTTTACATTTTATGCAATTTGGTCATTTCTATAATTAAACATGAAATCAG
Source organism: Gossypium arboreum (assembly GCF_025698485.1). Classification (NCBI taxonomy): domain Eukaryota; kingdom Viridiplantae; phylum Streptophyta; class Magnoliopsida; order Malvales; family Malvaceae; genus Gossypium; species Gossypium arboreum. Next base: position 140,643,512 of record NC_069075.1, read on the forward strand.
TAAAATTTTCTTATCGAAATTTTCAAACGCCTTTCCTATCATAATGCAGACCATGGAATAATATTAAAATAAATTTTCTTTCTGACTCGGATTTGTAGTCCCAAAACCACTATTCTGATTTCACTGAAAACGAGCTGTTACAGAAGTAGTGGCCCGAATCTCCTCCCAAGCTAGATCATCATAATCAAGCACATAACTTGCTAGACCCCCATGCACCATCCCATCCTCGTCTCGCACCATCACCCCAGCACTCACCCAATTATTGTTGGAGATAAATGAAACATCAACATTAACCTTCAATATCCCCCTAGGGGTAGTACCCAACGTATAAATCTTGGCTGGTGTGATAGTAATGGATGACAAATAAAATTATGGAGCCTAAAATCTGCATGTAACTTTCTTGCCAGAGCTAGTATAAGCTAAAGGGATGAGAAAACATCGTGTATCACAACATTATTACGTTCATTCCACAAATTCCAAAGCAACACTAATAAGCATGTAAAGGTCTCATTATCAAAAAACTGCATAGTTTTCTCAAGCCGATCAATTCCATAAGTTGACACATTATTAAGATGAGCATTATGAATACCGACTAAAATAAGGGTGTGATGAGATACCCGATAATCATCTAGCGCTTGTAAGATAGATTCAGTAGGCTCCTACATAAACTACAATTGGCATCATTTATAAACGTGGTTAAGGCAATCTTGATAGCTGTAGGCAACAGAGCATCACCGACTTACCAAGCAAACAACCTAATTTTTGGAAGAGTTTTAAGTTTCCATATAGCCCATTAAAAGAATCGGTGAAGCCTCAAACCAATAGACCTAAACAAAAGCCAACTATAATTGAACTTTGTAAAGTAGCAACCCTATAGCAAATGACCCCAAATAAGCATATCAGATGGCCCATAAGATGCAAATAAGAAAGATAAAACAATGTTTGACTATTCCTTCGAGAACAAGCAATTGAATTTGCTATTCTTTTTTCAATTTTTGGGTTTTTTATTTATTGTTGTTGTTCATTTTTTTTATTGAATCAAACGTAGAGATAATGTTGAAAAAGGTCATAAAGAAAAGCAAAACTGAAAAAAGGTTCAAATTACACAATATTTAAATTTAAGGGTTTAATTTTTTAGATTAAAGACTAAATTGGCACAATGTATAAATGTTGAGGGTTAAAGGTTATTACCATGCCGAATTTAAAAACTACTATGTCAACTTTATATTAGTCATTTAACACTTGGCGACCAAAAAAAGTAAATCAAATAGTTAGGTGACCATTTTATAAGCTTTTGTAATTGGGTGACCAAAAATAAACTCACCAATAGTTGGGTGGCTGCTAGTGTAGTTTACCCAACAAACAATAACTTGCAAATTAAGTAGGTAAAAGTGCTATAACAATCCTTAAACTATACTTCATATTGCATTTTGGTCATTCTACAGAAAAATAAGTAGACTAGTCCATGTACATTAAATGAATGAGCAAAATGCTCCCTCCGTTAAAACTGTGCCACTAAATGCTAGTTTTGGTGTTTTATATATAAGGTATAATAACAAATTTATCCATTGATCTTTACACTTTTATTCAGTTTGACCTCGACTCTTTTATTTGGAGCAAATTGACCCTTTTTCTTTCATTGTTGGTGTGACATTATTTTAATTTGTATATCATATTAGTAACTAATTTAAAAATTATTAAAAATAATAAAGTAAACATTACAACTCAAAATTATGTAAAAATCTCAAAATTTTAAAAAATAAAATTCAAAAATTATAAAAGTTTTTCAAAATTCAATAAAATATCTATTTTAAAAATTGCAAAAGAATTTTAATTTTTCCAAAATTATGAATTTTTTAAATCTTTAAGATTTTATTATTCTTTTAAATTTTATAATTATCGTATAAGGTAATCTGTATTTGTTTTAACAATCTCATTATAGGTTCTAATTATATCTGCTCTTTTTGATACAATATCTAGAATTATTTATAGTCTCACCCCAACCCATAAATAAGAATATAATGCACTTAAGTAGATTCGATCTCATATCCTCTTGCATTGACAATAAAACCCATGCCAAAAAAGATAAGACTCAACATAAGTACTGTAGTTATTCCACTAAGCTTGTGAGTTTGCTTGGAAATTTATGAAATTGTTGCATTTGTCCATGTAATAATTAAAGGATCAAGTGGCATGGCTTCCTTTGAAGCTTGTTTAGGAGAAAATGGTGGTGGTTCATAGACATCCACACATTTCTGCTTCCCAAATTGGACGTATAAACCAAGCGGTACTTCAGAAGGTGAAAACACTTAATATTTACACAGCTAGTAGTTTAAACTTTGGATTTGTGGAACTAAAGTACGTAAATTCCACTATATTTGTCTTCATGTAATTTAAAATTGTTAAAATTTTATCTTTTTAAGTAGAAATTAGGACAACTTTTTTTCTTATATGAACATAAAATTCTTCTTCTACTTTTAGTTGGATTGGACTTGAATAGAAAAAAAATTATATGATTTTTGGAAAAATTTAAATATTTAAACTTCTAAAATATAAAAATTCCTTTTAAATATTTAAATTTTTTTATTTAAAATGTGAAAATCCTTTATAATTTATTTTATTATTTTTACATTGTTTTAATATTTTTATGTTTTTAAATTATTTATTGATGTGATATATAAAACAAAATAATGTTACATCAATAATACAATGTTAGAGCCAATTCGCTCCAAATAAAATAGTAAGACCAAATTAAATAAAGATATAAATGTTGAGGACTAAATTTATTATTATATCACATATGTATAATACATAAAATAGGCATTTAACAACATAATTTTAATAGAGGAACCATTTTACTTCATCTAATATATAAGAATCAATTTACATACTTTTTCAATAAGAAAATTAAAATGTAATCTAAAATAAAATACAGGGACTTCTATGATATATTTGCCAAACCTCCAAAGTTTTTATGAAATAGAATGTGTTTTCGTCATTGATACCAAACCATTTCCTTAATTGCACAAGCTATAGTAGTAGTCTTTTAATTAAGGTCAATGATGTTATACTTATCATGAATTAGGCAAAATTAAACAAAATTATCCATCAACTTTAGGGTTTTCTTGTTGCTGAATTTTAATTAATGGGTTGCTTTTTTTTCCCCCTTTTTGATGGTCAACCTTTCCTTTTGAATTTCTTGGAGTGGCTAAAGAAAAGCAAAGCAACTCTTTATCTTTTTAAAGCTTTGAGTTGGATAGTAGTAATGAATTTTATGCATTTCAAGTAAATTTTTGAAATTTTAGTTTGTGGGTTGAAAAATTAGTATGAAAAAAATCAAGAATTTTAGAAATTAGATTGATAGTTAACTGGTCAATCAGTTTGTCTAGCTTAATTAAATAAATTATTTTTAAAAAATAAAAATAAAAAATTCAATTTAATTATTAATTTAATCGGCTTAATCAACTGTTTCAAACGATTCGTGAATCAATCGGTCTAACCTCTAATTCAATTTTATTTTGTTTCATTTTATTTTATCTAGGTTTGTTATTTACTAAGGTTAATTTTTAAAAAATAAAAAATAAAAAGCAGCAAAGAGAAAGTGGGGGATATTTTCATGCATGGGAGATGTGCATGAAGAAGGGGTAATCATGGAGACAGATATTCAAATGTAAATCATTTTGGTTTGAAACCCTTCAATGAAAGACTGAGTTGTTTGAGTTGTGAGCACAGAGGTGGGAGGGAAAGATGAGTGATTGATTCTTTTGATTATATTGCAATCATGAGTGAATACATCAACACCCACACATCGCCATGAAAAAAATATATAAAGCACTGAACTTTATTTTTTATTTTTTATTTTTTTTGTGTAAACGTTGATGAATTAATGAATGGCTTTGGGCCCTTTGGCAAAGAGCTGCCTCCACTCTCTCTTATAAATTCTCTTTCATTTTCCACCAACCTTTTCAGTGAGAAGCAATTGTGGTAGGGTTGTTGGTAGTTGCTGTTCCTGTAAACTACACTCAAAGTCATTCAATTTTAAAAAAATTATAAAATAGTTATTGAATTATTTAAAAATTTTTATTTAAGTCACTAAGCTGTTAAAATTTTCTTTTAAAGTTTGACTAGCGAGCTCTAAATGACAATTTGGTGAGTAGAACAAACCTTGATCCAATTTGATTTGACGACCAGTGCTAGGGATCGAATAAGAAAATGGTTTGGATTCTGATTTGCAGATTCGTGACAATAAAGTTGTTTCATAAAAAAAACTACAGAAAAAAAGTGGAATGAGAATTTTTGATTGGTGTGGCAATAGAAACAAAGGTTATACATCAACAATTTTAACATATCAATAACTTAAATAAAAATTTTTGAATAGTTCGATAACTATGTAACTTTCTGAAGTTAAGTGACTAAAACGTAAATTTATTAAATATTTTAATAACTATAGGTGTAATTTACCCTTAATGTATTAAAAAAGTTTTTTTGGAGGTTTGTATTGCGTATTTAAATATGCAATAGGTATAGATGTGGAACAGGGATGCTTCAAATAACTCCATGTTATATAGAAGCAAACCTAGACTATTATCTTCAACCCCACCTCACCCTGGTCCATGGCATTGTGCCTTGATATACATATGCATTACTCGACTTCAAGGGAAAGTGGGTAATTCTTTTTTTATTTTTAAGCATTTAATGTATTTAGAAAGTATTTGGAAGTTTGTATGTTTATACTTATATTCGAGCATGCAAGAAACATGGATGCTTTTAGGTAGAGGTGAAATTAGAATTTTTTTGAGGTTAAAATTAAATTATTAATTTTTTAAGAGTTAAAATGTAATTTTATTATTGTTTTTATAAAGATTAAATCATAATTTTACGAACTTAAAGAGATTTAAAAAAAAAATTCATTTTAAAAGATGAAAGCCCTTGCATGCCCCTATTGTCGCTCTTAATTTAGGGGCAAGTAAAAGTCGGTTCAAACCAACTTAATCAATGTCTTTTAATCGAGTTAATTGTGATGGTTTTGTAGGAAATTATAATAGGTTATATTGCTTAGTTGTCGGTTTTGATCAGTTAATCAAGGTTGAAATTGATCGGCTAAATCAAAATTTCAATATTTTAATCCAACTAATCAGATGAACCAACTGCAATCCTTTAAATGCTTCAAAGAAATGTACCCAATGAAATTGATATGTAAAATTTTAACCAACAAGAATAACATGAACAAATACCAATCTGCTAGGAAAATAGAAAAAAAAAATGGAGAAGCAAAAGCCAAAACCTATATTTGCAATCTATATTGTTCTTCACTATTTGCAGTACTTTGAACAGTAACTGTGATCTAGTAACACTATATATATATATATATATAGTGAAATGGAAGAAATAAGCAAATATTTGACTGCAACACAATTATACAGGCATATATTGAAGTCCATTATTGAACAGTAGACAACTAGAAGAAACACATGTTAATCTTCTCCATTATCAAAGGCTTAATTTAAGTGAAATGGTTGAGAAAATTGTAAATGTAATGTAATATATAAATATATGTATATATATTTAAGGGAAACAATCAACAAAAAAAGCAAACAATAAGAGGAACCAATTTTGTCCCATTGTTGAATATGCATGCAGGGTTTGTATTTTAGTCAGAGATGTGGACCTTACAATCTGCAGTAAAAGGGAAAAAAAAAAAAAAGAGAAAAAGAAATCACTGTTTCAAAAGACAAAAACAGTAGAAAACAGTTTGCATTAGAAAATGTTTTTATCCTCAGTGGGAGTCAGTCCATTTTTTATTGTGTTTCCAAAGGACAATATGGACTTTGTGACATAGAATTTGAAACTGAGGAAACAATTAAACTCCTATATCTATTTGTATTCGATAGTTATATTAAATTTCGAGTCAAATTTCTAAATAAAGGGTGTTTTTGTATTCGATAATTATATTAAATTTTGAGTCAAATTTTTAAATAAAAAGTAAGGTTAAAGTTTTTTAATAAGTGTTTTCTATAGTCATAAAATTTGAATCTGAAATTTTAAAAGACGTTACACTTTTACCACTCAAGGTATAAAAAATCGATAGTTAAATGTTTTTTAAAGGTGATATAAAGAAATTTAATTAAATTAATTTCTCTATTATTAAATATATTAAATAAGAGATTAAATTAATTGATTTAATAATAAAGAGAGTAATTTGATCGATATAACTTTTCAAAAACTTTAACTTTTTGAAAAGTTATGATAAAAAATAAAAAGAAAACTAAAAATTTATCAAAACATAAAACCCAATTAGTCAAAGAAATAAAAGACCACAATTATAGTATCAAGTTACTAAAACAGATGTACTAAGTAATAATCATAACCAAATCATGTGGTTCTAATTCTCTGCAGAACCAGCTTTCAGCAAAATCCATGGGCAAAGATGTGTTCTAAAGCAACCATCAATTAGAAACAATAAAATGCAATAAACATGAGTTTTCCCTCAGCTTAGTTCCTATAGAATAGAGATAATGCATAGAGAATATTACTGCGGACTCAAAGACAAGACAAGGCAAGCCAAGTAGCATTTGAAAATATTTGGTAAATTACGATGGATTAGATCAAATAATTGTCATCCGTTTAAAATGTTAATGTTGACATGGGTTCTTAAGAAAATTTCATATTAGCAGTTAAAATGGAGTAGTTAACTATTTCGATTCGAATCAAATTGTAAGAGTAGAGACCAAAGGACTGAACCCACAATTTAAATATAGTAGAATGACCAAAACATAATTTGACCAAAATGTTTAAAACAAGATATGGAAGACAGGCTGCTTCCAGCTTTGAGCTTTTTGCTTGGTAGTTGTTCGTCCATGTAGGATCATTAGGGAAAAAAAGAAAATCCTTCTAGAGACAAACCAAAATCCCAAGGATAATTGGAGAAATTCATGCATTTACTAATGGTTTAACTTATTGAACTAGTGCTGCTAAAACCCTGTCTGAGGAAGAGGTGGTGTAGCTGAGACTTTGAGACTTAAATGTGGGGAAAGGGAGTTATGAGAATCACGTGAGAACACACAAAATCCAAACAAAATCTAATGAAAGATCCACAACAAGAGCCAATAGCCAATAAGAGGGGCCAACAGAGGAAAAAGGAAAGTGAGATTAAGAGATAGATGGATTGATATACCCCAAATTTTCACAAGGACAGCAACAGCTGTGACTCAGTAACTCGCTAGCTGTTTATTTTAGCTGCTAAATATCCTATACCTCTATCTCTCTCTCATATGTATCCTTCTATAAGGCTTAACTAAGAGGACCCTTTTGCAAACCTGACAATTTAAAGTTGTTTTTAAACCCTTACCTTCCTATACACTTTTCCCTATTTGTCACTTACTTTATAGCTTCCCTTTGAAAAAAACCAGTGGTGACATATCAAAGATCTAAGTCCATATGTCATGTCGTAATCAACTTAGATTCTCTCTCCTTCTTTTCTTTGTTTCCTCAGGAGAGTTTTTGAGAGATAAGCAAGTTGAGGGACAGCTTGGCATTGATGTATATTTAAAAATAGACCACTAGCTTCTTCTTTTTGTCAACCTAGCTTTTACCTAAACAAACCAAAAGAAACTTCATCATTTATAATCCTCAATCAAGCAAAACAAATCAATTAAACAAGCCATATCCTAAAGACATCCTCTCTAGGCTCTATTAATTGCCAAAAGAGTGAAAAAAGAAGGGGAGGGGTAATTAATAACTTTTGGTATGGAAGAATTCCAAAATAAAAAACAAGAGAAATAAAGAATGGTGGATGGGGAATGGGGGATGTGGGGCTTACTTTTTCAGCAGTAACTTCTCCAAGATACCCCATAAGTCCCACATGTGCCTTTAATGTTGTTATTTTGAATGGTATATGGGTTTTGAAATGTTAACTTATTTCCTTTACTCTCTCTTTCTGCTTGTTAATGGCAGAAAACCTATGAAGGATGTTTCTTTTTGTAGTAATGTTGGTTTTTTAAGACCAAACATGTTTTTGACTTGCAAGGAATGTGAAGAAAAGGAAAGCATCCTCCCCTTTTTTTCATAGTATTTCAAAACTTCTTCACGTGATCATAGTTAATTGTCAATTAAAGCTAAGAGCTCTCTCTTTTGTCCATTGCTATTAGTTTTTTCCACTTCTTTCCCTCCCTCCCCCCCCCCCCCATCTTCTCCAACTTATTTGTTGGATTTTGGATTTGGTACCCTTTCCTTTTTGTCTAACACCCTATGTTTAATAGCCACCAGAGCTTCGGCTGGGTGTAAAGTCGAGCTTTTGACGTGCAAGCTTTCTCAACATGTTTTTTCATCCATAAGATAAAGAACTCAAAACCATACTAAAAAAGTATCAAACTTATTACCCCTCGTTCACTAGATAAAAGTATTATATAATTCTCTATATTAAAGTTATATTTCATTTTACCCTCATTTACTAAATAAATAAATAAACTAGTTCATGTTTGTTAAATTTAAAAGTAAACTGATTATTTAGACTAAAAATTTCATCATTTCTACTATTAAAATTAATGGAATAATCGGATAATTACATATGCCATTTTATGTATACCTTATACTAACATACATAGACTAATTTTTAAAAAAATAGATAAAATTCTTAAAAAAAAATCATTTTTCGTTGATCCAACAAGCACAGTTGCCCTTTTTTTTAGTAAAACAGATAAAATATAATTTAACTTTTAATATAATGTTTCATGCTACCTTTACGTACTCATCATGAATTAGTGATTTTGATACCCTTTTATTTCTATGTAATTGGCAAGCAAACTTAAGCTGAATTGAAAACAATCGGACAAAAGAGAAACACTCAATAAAAGGAAATTCAAGAGAACAGTTCCAAGTAGAAATAAGGAAACTTGCATTGAAGATGAAAGTGCATTTCTTGTATTAAAAAAGGGGTTAATACAACTTAATACAGTGTACTTAAGTGGATGGCAATGGAGATAGTGGAGGGTCAAAAGTCATAACACCGAACGATGATGTGATAAGCTGATGGGTTAACCAAATAGAACATCAAGAAATGAATTATGGTCAAAGAAAAATACCCAAAGAGGGTCTGGAGCCGGGCCATTAGTTGCCTAGAGAGAAAAAACAAAAGAAAACCAATGAAAAAACCCACTGTTTTTGGTCATGTATAACATATTCTAATGTTGATGGGACTCCTCATGGAGCAAAGTATCCAAATAAGACGGCCTCTTCATTGTGACGGCTTATCTTTTAAAGATGTTAGAGACTCCACTCACTGGCTCCACTATTGTATTTACCACCATAGCCGATGAAATGATCCCTATCCAACCCCATATTGCCTATATACCATTTGCTACCTGAAAAGGGCCTTGTCAAATCCATCAAAGTTGCTAATGCCTATCTGCTGAAGAATCTCCCTTTGAAACACATGGTGGGTACGTATCTTTCCTCATGCAGACAAAGCCTCTTTTTTTACTCTTAATTTACAGGATCCAACTGGATCACGTAACACACGATGTTTTGGTTTGTTTATAATTCCCCTCATTAGTGGTTTCATTACACAACAAAAACTTTTAACTGGCATTTGTAAGAGATGTCAATGAATGTCCCACCAAGACATGTAGTTATAAATCCTTATGAATGTCTCAATGATCTGAATCAGCATGGAACCTACAACATTAAACAAAAAGATAAAGCCCTCTAGCAATATCCTCAAAGGCTTCATATTTTGAACCATCATGGCATTAAGAAACAAGACACAGTGTGTAGTATAGTTAAATCCCTACCAGTAACTCAAAACAATCGAATACCACAAACATTCAACTTAAAAAGCCCCACTCTATATGTATCCAGCAATGCAGGCACTGGACTTGGGGCTATAAGCAGATTTTCAATGAATTCCTATACTATCATGCATATATAAAGCACGCAATCAGAGAAACATTCTTCAGCATTTCACAGTAATAACAATGTTCTATTGGAGAAGTAAAATGAAAAAAAGGTGGAAAACATCAATATGACTTTCGGTGGTAGACAAATCTGCATTGTACAACTAAAACAACAAAGAATGACCTAAAGTTTTTTTTGTTTTGTTTGTACTTTTTGCACAACTAAAAGAAGGCTACTTGCTTGTATCTCTCACTCAACAAACAACAATAATAGCATCTACCATTCCCTTGTGATAAAGAATAGTAGCATCACCATCCAACTTGGTTATTTCTTATTGCTTGTCAACTGCGGGGATGGAAAGATAAATCATATTGCTACATTCATTTAAAAGAAAAGCCGATTTACAAATGATAATGCAAGTGCAAGGTAGCAGTTCTGGGAGTTAGTACACTCTCCATGAATAGAACTATTATTACACTTTTAACGACGATTACCACAGATATTCACAGGACTGTATCATCGTGCTACAATGTTGAAGCTTTGAACTACATCAGATTAGTACAAAATGTATACATGAAGATTGTAAAAATTGATGACTTACAGGATCAACCTCATGGTGGTTGTCGGGTATCACCATCTTCGTATCAATGATGTGAGCAACTGCAAAATTAAAATAGTAATCACATCTCAGTTTAGAATGTGTTTTTCATGTATGAGCAGAAGAGTACTACCAACTCAAAGGTACATATGGTAAATTCAAATTGTAAAAGTATTGCACTTAAGACCATACTAAAGGAGTATATCCTTGAAATTTAGATAACAGGAGTTGAAACCATTTTGTCTTTCAGTTCATAATCAAAGAAGACTAATGAGAAAGAAGGTCTCATTTCAGTTTGGATTTGATTTTTAGGTTTTTCCTTTTCAAAACAAAATATATATCGCCTTGGTTCAGTATTTTCCTGAAACCCAAAACGAACAAAGAAAAAAGATGGAAAGCTCTAGAATGACATATGTCCCATCATATAGGAGATCATTGCTAATTTTAAGGTTATTTATCAGTTTCTGAACCAAAGTAGATAACCAAATGTGTTACAAAGATCTTGCAAGCATAAGATCAAAGCTTAAAATTGTTTCATGAACATGGGGAATAACGAAAAAGTTCACATACCTCAAATAGTTCAAATGGGCTGCCACGTCGATATACATCATTCTTCTTTTTTGTATCATCAGGGAAAATGCTTACTATTAGTGCTCTCCATCCAATAAGCAAAACAGAAGTGCTTCCCATTGTTACCAAAACAAATGCATATGGCGGAACATGGCCTGATGTTGCAGCTCGTATAATCAATCCCAACTGTCAAAAGAGAAAATAGTAACAAAACATGATTTACATAAATAAGTTGTCACTTTCCAGCTAGATTTACACAATGCAACTAGAAAAGAAAGACAAGAAGGGGGGGGGGGGAATTCAACTTAAAAGTAACTAGTAAACCGTAATCTGTCAATATGTTGACTGTGTGTCTATAGTTAACTCTGAAAGGAGACAATAAAGAAAAGCTCCATTAGGCATACTTTGGTGAAGTATGATCGACAATCCCAGCTAAGAATTAAGATAAATATATATATGTGGTTCTATATATGTGGCTCACTAGACAAGCAAGTCATAAACAATATGATAGAAAATATAAATTCTAAGGCAATAAAGAAATGCTTCGAAAGGAGTCAATAAAGAAAAAGCTTCAAAAGGTATACTTTGATGACAGAGTATGATTAACAATCCTGGCTATGATAAAAAAATTATATGAGGTACACTAGATCAGCAAGTCAAACAATATGATAGAACATATAAATTCTAAGGCAATAAAGAAAATGCTTCAAAAAGTATACTTTAATGAAGGAGTATGATTAACAATCCAGGCTATGATAAAAAATTATATGAGGATCACTAGACCAGAAAGTCATAAATAACATGACAAACATAAAAATTCTAAGGCAATAAAAAAAAGCTTTGAAAGGAGACGATAAAGAAAAAGCTTCACTGGGTATACTTTGATGAAGAATTATGATTTACAATCATGGCTAAGATAAAATATTATATGAGGATCACTAGAGCAGCAAGCCAAAGAACAACATGATGAAACATATTCTAAGGCTCTCTAAGAAGTATTATAAGTACAACATTGAACCTTTAACTGAAAGAATAATTGTAAAGTTCATGTAGCCACACCTCTCATCATAGTAGAGATCCCAAGTTCAAATCACCCTCTCCCAATGTTAAACAGAAAAATGAACCCAAATTTATGCTAATTGTTATGAACTTATGGTGATATGAATGGTTGAAATTTGGAAAACAAGACATGGAAACTTACAGGAATTCCCAAACCCCAAGATCTGGCAGCAGCAATAAGGGCTTGGGATAGACCATTGGCTCCTCGTCCATCCTCACTATAGCCCCCAAGGAAGTATGCACTCAAAAACCATCCTATCAATCCACAATTCCACTTTTACATAAGTTATATAATGAAAATCTTATTATTATTTTTCTTTGAGGTGAATTGCACTAAACATTCTCAAAATATGACCCAAATTCTAAATTGGATCTTAAACTTCAAAATATTCTAATTGAGGCCTCAATGTATCTGTACCATATCAATCACGTCCTTCCATCAGTCTCGCTATTAGCTTGAGTGTAAATCAGTAAGTGTCAACTCAAGTCTAACATGAAGCATATTTAGACATCAAATTATAAATGTGTACCCACAACATGTATAACTTGTATTTGATGTGTTAAAAAAATAAGCTTCTTAAATTTGTTTCAATATTGTTTGTCTTCTTAATACGTACTTATTTACAATTAGATCTTACATGTTTTACATATGTCACATGGCAAGTATGAACCGACAATTAAAACCTAAATGGTAATTAGTCTTTGATTAATACAATATGTGTAAAAGTATCATAGAGGCCCTTGTACTAGGAGATGGATTTTATTTTACCCCCTCAACTCAAAAAATTAGCAAATTAGTCTTTATACATTAGATCAAAGAGCAAATCGGTCCTTCTTATAAAAATTATATCGATTTCTAATATAAAAAATTGGTCCTTATATGCTAAAATGATATACATTTAATATGCCATCTATAACGTTCAGGCTTTTCAATACGGTAAAAATAAATTAAAATTTTAACAATAGAAATAAATGAATATTTTACAGAAAGGACCAATTTGGCAATTTGGATCCTAGTACAAGGGCCTCCATACCTATAATATAACTCTTTATACAATGTCTAGGACTACTCATGATACCCTTGATCAAGCCTGAACCCATTTCCTCTTGCAAGGGCAAGATTGCCAAAGGCAACCGAGCTAACACTCAATTGGCCCAATATGATTAAATTACAGTGAAATGTAAAAGTTAAAAGAATACCAGCCAAGAAAGGGTCAGCTGTACGTATTGTATCCATTGCAAAAATGGGGAGACCATGGTTATATCTTCCGATTGCAGAAAACAAAAGCAAAGCCAACACATCCCCACCAGCAAGCAAAGCCACTCGACTGTCACATAACAATCCAAACAATTAAAAGAATAAAAAAATAAATTTTAAAAATAAAAGGAAAAAGAAAAAGCTTTTAGTTACCCCCATTTGGAAAGATGAGAAGAAGAAGAACTGGGTTTTTCGAACTGGATAACACCTTCCAAAGGGACATCATCTTGACCAACGAAAACGGTGTCGTCGCTATTGTTGAAAGGAGGAGGAGGAGGGGAAGATTGTTTAGGGGCAGAGTCTAGGCCTCCTTCAGCCTTGGCGAGAGTGATTTGAAGGGGTTTTCGTGGATTTCTTGAAGGGATGAATTTGGGTCTTTTATGGATTGAGGAATTGGAAATTGAAGGTTTAATTGGGACAGTGAATTTGAGTGAACATTTTTTAGCCGACAATGCTCCGCTTGGACAGCTTATCAGAAACATGTTTGAGCTTCTTTCGGTTTTGTGTTGGGTTCTTTTTTGGATTCCCAAAAAGGGAATTTATTACAAAAAAAAAATCAAGGGAAAATGCTGGCGTTGATATTTTCTCACCACTTTCTGGAGAGCTGAAATTGAAGAAATAATTTTTCTGTTTTTTTCTCGGTTTTTTTTCGTTTTATCTCAGCCGTCTGTTTGATTGGTCCAAACCCATCAAAGGAAATCTATATAGATCCCTCCAAGCCAGAAGCTTGATTTAGCATTTGGAAAAGGTTTTTTTTTTCTTTAACAAATGGCAGCATTACTTTCCAGAGCTAGAAATCCAAATTCAACCAATGGGATAATAATGATAAGGTACTGGGAATGGATTGATTAGGAATGTTATACAAATGGAATTGTTATTATAGTTTCTTTAAGCCTACTATGACAGTATTTTGTTGGAAACTTCTTAACTGAAGACCTTTCATAAGGCACCTCTCGACTGAAGATTTTTCGTTGGGAACCCCTCGTGAAAATTCATAGGCTAATAGCCTTCGTTAAGAACCCCTCGACTGATAACCTGTATGACGACCAGACTCACTCATCATAACAAGGGATAACAGTGTCAATACAAAATAACTTGGGACAACTTAGGACGCAAACAAGATTACACGAGACATACCATGACACCAGTCATATTCGTTTGGCATCTAACCTCCAACCTCCCAATGCGACCCATCACGTGGCACTACGAAACAATAAGTGACTGACTATATAACCCAATAGCACAAAGGAGAAGGAGATGGATACTAGAACACAGGCTTCTCCACCTTTCTCCTTTCTCTTTCCTTTTTATCTTCTCTTTCATCTTTGATGGCTCTTCACTCCTACCTTTTGTTGACACTTGGTCTCATTAAGGAACATTTCAAGTTCCAATTGTTTTTGTGGCTAAATCGGATTCCAGTTGTTTTATTTTGGATTTTGATAATTTTAGGTTCCAATTTTAAGTTCCCATTTTGAGTTAGATTTGGGTTATTTCATTTACCTAAGTAATTTTGGACCAAAAACATTTTGATTATGAGTAATTTCAAGTCATTTTAAGTCGGATCACCTAACAATAAGGCCCAAGAAGGATTGAAAAAGCCGACCAATATCAAAACCATGTATTTTATATTTGAATTAGTTTTTTAAATTGAGCCAACCAATAAAAACCAGTTGAA
The DNA here is from genome assembly GCF_025698485.1 of Gossypium arboreum. Taxonomy (NCBI): domain Eukaryota; kingdom Viridiplantae; phylum Streptophyta; class Magnoliopsida; order Malvales; family Malvaceae; genus Gossypium; species Gossypium arboreum. The sequence goes on from NC_069075.1 coordinate 140,658,563, forward strand.
TAAAAAAAACATAGCTTCATTATTAACATTGCCTGACAGAGTAGTGAAACTGCACAAAGAGAAATTAGAATTACATGATACCCTGATTTCTGTACGGACAAATCATCATAATCTAAACACAATATATATATATGAGCACTGCCGGGCATGGTTATGGCACAACATTACGTCTAAAAGTGGAAATGGACCAAATCATGGTTAAACTTTTCCTAAGCCTGTTTAGTTAAAAAAATTCACTAACCCTTCAAAGTTCGAAACCCCAAATGTGCCGAGTGATCATCTTGAAGCATCAACATATAAAGGCTCAAGTTCTCCGTCATGATGTTTCTGATCCTGTTCGCTAGAAGCACCGGCGTTGCATTCCTTTAAACCCTCACCATCATAGTTTGCTCCTTCGGTCTGAGGTGGCATGGCATTTGTAGGTGGATCTCGAGAGTCATCATTAACTTGATTTGATTTTCCATCAACTGCGTTCCCAGTAATCCCATTGAACCCACCAGTCACTGTACCCACTAGACCAACCCCATTGTTCATGCAAGGGGGATAGGCAGATGCAGTTCCATAAGGTGGCGGGCAAAGTCTTGGTCCAAGCATTACAGGGGCATAAAAAGAGCCCCTCGGAGTAACTGAAGGGACACCATAACCTATCCTACCATATCCAACGGTTGGGTACCCATTGCCATAAACACCACTTCCGTAAACATATCCATCAATGGTATTATACCCAATAAGAGGAGCATAACCAGGGAACATACCATATCCAGGACTACTGGGAACGTAATCAAAAGGCTGAAAACCATTATATGGTGATACCGGTACAACACCAGCCTTCATGTTATAACCATTGTTACCACCATTATTCCCTTCTTTTGGCACTGCACGTTTGACTTCCACAAGCCTATTACTCAACTCATGAAAACTCTTCTGCATAACATTCTCCACAGCCTCTTCCGATTCGAAAGTAACAAACCCGAATCCTCTAGGCCTATTAGTCAAGCTGTCATGCATCACAACTACGTCGGTTATTCTACCGAATCTTTCAAAGTAATTCTTAAACTCTTCCTCGGTTAGACTAGCAGATAAGCCCCCTACGAAGATCTTTTTAGTCCTAAAGTGATTATTGCTATCAACAGGTTCACTACCACCATTCCTACTCGGCTGTTCATTCGAATTGTGGTGCTGTTGTCGCTGAATTTGGTTTTGTTCGCTTCGGGGTATTGCCTTTTTCACTTCTACCTAAAAAACCCAAGCAATAACCATAATCAAACAACCCAAAAAAAACATAGATGCCTTGCTATCCTATCTCTAAACAAATTAAAAACTTTACTCTAAATTAATTAACAGATTACAGAGATATAAATTAACTGAAAGATAAGCTTTGAACTGACCGTTCTACCAAGAATTACATGGGTAGCTTGAAGAGCTTTATCAGCTGAAGAAGGTTCAGAGAACAACACAAAGCCGAAACCACGAGGGCTTTTGGTGTTCTTGTCTTTAGCTACGACAGAGCTAACGACGTTGCCGTATTTGCTGAAATGATCCGTGAGAATAGCTTCACTTGTCTCCCGAGATATCCCTCCCACAAACAGTTTGGCTTGATCAGATTCCATACTCTTTTGCTCCAATCTTAACCCTAAAACCCCAGCTACTGAAACCAAAAAAGTAAAAATAAAAATCCCCCAATTTGAACAAAAACACACGAATTACATTAATTTGCACAAGAAAAAAGAAATTGCGGTAAAAACAATAGACACCCTAACCCTAAAAACACGAATTACATCAATTTGCAAAAAAAGGGGTAAGAACAGCTCTAAAACCCTAGAAATATTATACCACTGGAATTGAAAACAAAGAGTCTTAGAAACCCTAAACTAACAGAAATTAAAAAAATTCCCCCAATCGACGGTCACCTATAACCCTAATTCAACCCTAGAAGTATTATACCACTGGAATTGAAAATAAAGAGACTTAGAAACCTTAAACCCAGCAGAAATTTAAAAAATTCCCCCAAATCCACAGTCACATGTAACCCTAATTTAACAGAATACTAAAAACTCTGACCTAATATTTTTAGGGTTTATAGCAATAAACCCTAAAAAAATTTGTGCAAGAGACAACGAACAGCGAAAAAACAAAATGTTTAACTTTTTTAACCTGAACAAATGGGAAAAAAAAAACAGTAAGGTTTGTAACGCGTGACGAAAGTCGAAACAGGTGAAAAATCTAACCTTTGTTTGAAAAGAAAAAGAAAATGGGTTGAAAAATTTGGGGAACACGAAAACCTAATTTAATGGGCTTTAAGTTTACACAATCCAAGTTGAAGTTGGACTAGTTTTTAAGGGTTTTACGAAGGGGTGTATGCTTCTATGGATTTCAATTTAGGGTTAATTTAATAATAAGTCCTTAAATTATTCTTTTTGTTTAATTTTTGTACTTAGTCTTTTTTTTTTGTCTAATCAGGTACTTAAACTGTAATTTTGTAACCCTTATGGGCGTTGACTTCATCTTTGTTAAAACAAAACACTTCCGCCAATGATGAATTGGCACGTAATTAAAATTTTATTTTCCTTTACTTTGGTTAAAATTTGACAAAAAAGTTGTAATATTAAATGAATTTAATAATACAATTATAATTTATTATATGATTAAATATAAATATGTATGTTTAATAATATTAAAAATTATAAGTATGTATGTTTAAAAATTTTAATAAAGGCGTTGATTGAGTCTTAGCTCGATTAACATAGGTATTACTGAGTGTACTGAAACATATTATCCTCATATTTATGAGTTGAGGAGGAGCTATGAGTAATTTTAGGTATTATTTAAAAAAATATGATTAGAATATTCATGTAAGGCTTAATCGTAAGCATCAGATATATATATGGCATGTCCGCTATTTTTATCAAAATGTTGGCACATTATAGGATCATATATCGGTAATTATTGCTTCACAATATTGAGAGATTTCGGTGGCAAGTATAAATTATATTAATATTGTAACACTCTGAAAATGTCGAGGTTATAAATTCCTGGGTAATCTTCATTTACATACAATAAACGTATTCTTTCATGAAAATTATTTTATTTTTAAAAGTTTTAAATTTTAAATAATAATTTTACATACTGTAAAACCATTGTAGTCCAACACTATGTATTATAAAAATTTAAAATACTATATTAATATTGTATAACATTAAAAAATGTTTATAACCTCAATAGTAATTCAAGAAAATTTTCATTTGCTTTTTAATTATTATGTTTTCAATTTTTTTTTTTTAAAATTGTTTTAAATTAATTTTAATTTTATTGTTTAAAAATTATAATTATTTATATTATGTCACTAATCAGAATCTATTGTTAAATTTAACCTAATTATTTAGAAATAGAACTTAATTAGAAGTACTTAGAACACTCTTATTAATTAGCTAGGACTCTTCATCATGACTTTAGGGTCCATAACATCTTTTACGAACCCTTACCTCCTAAGAGGTTGAGAGTCGTTTGATAAGAGCCTTCGTGTGACAGGCAATTGATGATTAACGTAGACTTGACTTGGAGAGCTAGCGAGCGACTGGTAGCATTTGGTGCGATTGTTCGAGACTCAGAAGAGATGGTGCGCGCGGGTATGCGCACAAACTGGTGTGTGCCTTCGGTGCTTCTTCCACCGAGTCCTTAGCCATTAATTGTTGATACTCTTTAAGATGGCCCGCGAGTTGGGTTTTAGTCATATTACTATTGAGTTGGACTGTTCATGGTCGAATTCTTGAGGAGGCCATTTATTTGCGTGTTTGTTCTAGTTTTCCTTCATTTATATATATTTATACAGCAAGGAAGAAAAAATCTACACAAGCATGTTGCTTTTAAGGATTTGACAATGATATACACTATAAACAGAAAAACAAAAACAAAAAAAAAAATGGTTTAAAATAGGTTTCCCTCCCAAACAATGACAAAAATGAAATTATAATAAAAATTTTAAAATTATTTCCAAAAAAAAACAAAAAGAAAGATAAAAATATGAATATACAGCTCAAATCCAGGAGGCAGTGATGGTAACTCGCAATAAGGACACAAATATCAGTGTTTGTGGACCCTTTTGCAATTTCGTACCTTTTTTTTCTTAAATGAAAAGTTTGGTATGAAATTTTAAGTCAAAGTATTATGGAGATATTTGTATTACGAGTTTGTCTTTTTTATTTAAAAAATTAGTAAATTAATTTTTGTACGTTAGATTAATGAGTAAGTTGATTAGTTCTTTTAAAAAATTTATTCATTTTTACTGACAGAATAATCAGACAGTTACATGTGATATGTCACATATACCTCATTTTGATACATATAGACCGATTTTTAACAGTAGAAATGGATGGAATTTTTAATGAAATGGCTAGTTGACTCTTTAATCTAATGTACATAGACTAATTTGTCCAATTTTCAAGTAGAAGGGGCAAAACGCAATCCTACTTCTAATACAATGGCCTCCATAGTACTTTTGCCCATTACGTGAAAATGCAATGATATAATATAAGTTAGGGTAAAGTACATCAGTGATCACTCAACTAATCGTAAATTTTTATTTTGGTAATTATTAAGATTATGGGTTTTGGTCACTAAATAGTTAAATGGCTAAATGAAGAATGGCATTGTTGTTTTCTAGTTAGCGTTATAAGAAATTTAGCATTCAACATTTACAAATTATATTTAAAAAAAAAATCATTAATGTTTACACATCATCTCAATTTGATATTGATTACAAAAAATTAAAAATTCATAATAATTTTCAAAAAAACTTTAAAACAATAAAAATTATAATTATTCAAAAATTCAAAAATATATAAAAGAATTTTTTTCTTAAAAAAAATCTCTTTATAAAATGATTAGATTTGGTGATGGACAAGGGTACTTCATATAAGGTTTAAATATGCTATGTTTCTTTTTACCCTTCACAAAATTGAAATTTAGTTTTTATATTTTTATTTTTAAGAATTTAGTCCCTTTACTTTTAAAATTTAAAATTTAGATCTAATTGTTATCATTGCTATTTTTTTATTAAATTTGTTGGTTTGATATTTTGAAATAATAATAAAAAGCTCACTTGATAGCAATGTCACTAAAAAAATGATGTTATAATGAACCTGAATTTAACAAAATAACTTTACCAGTGTAAACAATTGGACCTGAATTCTGAAAACTGAAAAGTAAATGGACTAAATTCCTAAAAATAAAAATATGATGATTAAATTCTAAATCTATGAATAGTATAAATACTTATGACATATTTTAACCTTCGTATAACCCATGTTCGAGATTTCGAAGATCGTTAACCTGCCATGATTAAGACCTTTACTACTTATAGCACATTCACTTCAAAGTCCATCACCTTCTTCTTCTTCGACTTCTTCTTCTTTTTCTTATTCTTCTTCTTCTTTTTCTTCAACCACCAAACCATGATTCTTATTATAAACTGGCCTTCTAACTTTAAAACATCCAAATTACTTTCTCAAACTATTAATGTTATGTAACACCCCTAACCAGTATCCGCCGCTAAAACAGGGTTTCGGAGCATTACTAGAATTTGCAGATCATTTAAAAAATTTTCAATTAAATACTTACCGATTCAATGCATCATATAAATACATATATTACCATTCAATCAACAGCTTGACACTTGTTTAAGCATCAAACAAAAACATTGTTAGTATACTAGTATGTATTTCATATAAATTCAACATTGATATACTTTTTTTCTCGACATGTCACACTTGAGTTTAATAATTGTCTCAACTTACATAATTTCCTTGTATCAACATATCAAAGATAATCATATATGTATATGTCATGAAACATATCATTCTCTTACCGTTTCTTCATAAGTATATATCATTCATTTCATTATATCAATATTTCATGCTCCATCATTTTCATATATTTTATGTATATTTATTCCGGCACTAGTTTACATCAAACTTAACATAAATTATATTCCATGTACCTATACTTATTTCGTTTATCTATCTTCATAATTATTTCATACAACTATTTTGTACATATATTTCCATATGACCAGTTCTTGTAATGATTTCACACAACCATTTCATATAACCATTCGTCATCTGACACATATTACCTGAATATCAATTGTTCAACAGATGTCATAGCGTCTCCCATCCACGGTCTTATTTATCTTTGACATGATGCCATATTGTCTTTCAACTATGGTCTTACTCATTTCCTGTCATGTTGCCATGGTATCTTTCAACCATGGACTTATTCATTTCCCGTCATGTTGCCATGGTATCTTTCAACTATGGTCTTGTTCATTTCATGTCACGTTACCATGGTATCTTTCAACCGTGGTCTTACACATTTCATATCATGTTGCCATGGTATCTTTCAACCATGGTCTTACACATTTCATTTCATAAAGCACACTCTAGCGAACCTCATCCTTACAGCGGGATTACCAGTCCAGGCTAATCCACTGCAACGACAATTACTCTAATGAGCTTGGATCTGAATTACCAGTCTAGGCTAAATTCAGACCTTAGTTCGGATTACCCGTCCGGGATCTGAATTACCAGTTCGGGCTAAATCCATTTTACTCGTATTCTTCGGGAGGGCTATATCAGGATAGGATCACCCGTCCGGGCTAGATCCTTTTTACCGTCAATTCTTTTTCGCTCAACTGGGATTTCTTCCCCTTTTTATCAAATATTTCAATGTTTCATCAATTTTCATACAATGAATATTTAAATCATATTCACATCAATAACATACATTTCAAGTATTTAAGAAGATAATTCAAGTTACAAGAAAATACCTGGCGAAATTGCAGAAATATCAATATTAGGAACATTTTGGTAAATTTTTCCTTTTCCCCGATTTTCACCCAATCTTGATCCAAATTAATAATTTCATTCAATTTATTAATTTAATCAATAAAATAATTCATGTCCTTCATTTTGGTCATTTTTGACATTTTGCAAAATTACCCCTATAGTTCTTCTTTTATTCAATTTAGTCCCTAAGTTTAAAACATACAAATTATCCATTTTAAATGTAAACCTGTTAAAGGTGGCAACAAACAGCAGTATGTATGTTACCCGGATGAAATACTTCTCTCAATTTCTCATCCCTTTGCTTCTGTTCGTTTGGTTGCAACTCTCAAGTCCTTGAATCTCAAACTTACTTCATGTTTTATCTGGAATTATTGCTTTGTTGCTCTAGCTTCAACAAGAGCTTCATATTTCATCCGGATAACTTGGTTCTGTTTTTCTTCCTGTGTGAAAAACCCATCAAAAGCCTTGCTAGCTGAAAATTCATATATTATTCAATTTCTAATTCGATTTCCACAATTTTTGGTGATTTTTCAAAGTTAGACCACTACTGCTATCCAAAACTGTTTTAGTGCAAAATATTAATTACCATGTTTATAACATCCTTATTTTCTTTTCCTACACTATTTCTCATTACTTTCTCTTATTTTCTCTTCACTAACATATCAAGAACATAGGACCATATGTAAAGAAACACTACATTAACATCAATCCCATGCTTTTTCAATAATATCAAACTTAAAAATATATTGAAATCATGTTGTTTTATTGATTTCAATCTTCATCTTGATTTTCTCTCTCCTTCAGCTTCCATTTCTTGAATCCAACTTGATATTCTAACTTCCTCTAGTCTCCTTAACATTTTTCTCTCTTACTAGCTATAGAAATTCTTTTGATTTTTGGGTGAAAATGGTAAATTTTTTGGTAGAAGGATCAAATTGTAAAGAAATCAAAACTTTTTTTCTTTCTCTCTTCCTCTCACGTTAGTGCATGGGAAAGATGATGAAAATTCTTCATCTTTCCTTCTCCTTTATACTAAATAAATAATAATAAAATATCTCGTTAAAATAATATTTATCTAATTAAATAATTATAAAATATCATTAACATCATCATTACTTTCTAGATTTCTCTCTCTTCCAATTGACCATTTTGCCCTTTATTATCTTTTAAAATTTCATCCTTTAGTCATCATTTAATTTGGTAAAATTACAATTTAGTCCCTCATAGTTCTTCACCTATTCAATTTGGTCCTAATTCATCCATTTTCCTTAGTTTCTAGATCATTCCACCCTTAAAATATTTACACTATTGGTCCTTCAAATTTTTCATATTTACATTTTAACCCTCAATTTTTGAGTATTTACTCTTGTGCAACAAAAATTTTCTCACTTTTACAATTTAGTCCTTTCTTGAATTAATATATCATAATATACTTCTCAATATTGACATAACTCAAAATTTCCCTTTTGTCACCTTATTTCCTTATTTTACTATATCAAGGATAATATCTTCTGTAAAAATTTTTGAGTATTACATGTTATATCAATAAGATTATTTTGTTGCTAAAATCGTTAATTTAAGCATTAAGCGAGACATCAAATCTCATGTGACATAAATTAAAATGAAAATTAAAAAAATATATTATAAAAATAGATATTATAAAAATTTTGATTTTGAGGTTTTGAAGTTGATACAAAACTACTATTCATTATCTTTTTTTTTTGCTTTATTTTTACTTATAATTTTAAAAGTTATGTGGCAACATTTTACTTTTTTAAACTTTTCATTTTAAATTATGTCACGTAAAATTTTACATGTTATTTAATAAAAGAACCGATTGATATTTTTGAGGTTGTAATTAAAATATTTTAAAATTTGAACATCAATTTAAAATAAATATCATAATTTAGAGATATATTGTATAATTAATTATATAACTATAAAGTCAAATTTTGAATTAAAATTAAGTGGGACAAAAATACTATTAAAACAGAAAATAAATAAATGGAGTGAAGTGGAGGGTGTCTCTGTGTCGGCAATGAGGGAGGCGAACCTCTCAAATGCCAACATCAAAACTTTTGCCCACTTCCAATTCCTCTACTTTTTTTGAATAAAAAAATTGCAGGCAATTAATAAGCCAAAGGAAATATTTTTGTTTTTACTTTAATTTTAAGCAAAAATTTTTATACAATATGCTGTAACATGGCCCATTTTGATACGATGTTTCAACGTCCTATTTCTAGAAAATCTTTCACAAAGTTGCTAATGTACATATGGGTATTTATGATTTATTATTTATATAGTACAAATTCATAAAAAATATTAAATTTCATGTGTTAATTTGATGGTCAGGATGTTTATTGTTTTAAGTGTAATTTAGGTTTGAATTGAATTAGTTGAGTCCCTGTTAAAGCTTTTGTCATTCTCTTGTATTTCTCCAAAAAAATCATAAAATATACTCAAGACTTTTAATATATATTGACATTTTTTAACCTTAGAAATTTGAGGAGGGAATGAATGTTTAAAATACATTTTGTTAATTATGATTTAAATTTGAAAATTTGATTAGATTAATTGGTAAATTTAGATTGATTTGAACTCAAAATGATACGAATTTGAAATGATTCAATGTCTAAAAAATTCGAATATTTTAAACCCAAATTAATTTAATCCAAAATCAATTTGACTCGTCCAGTTGACAAATCTAAATATATATTACTAATATAGTAAGAATTACCATATATCAAAACAAATAATTTTCTCTATTTGAGGATGGATGGAAAGGGCAACCAGACAGATAAAGGCATGTTTAGGTGCATTTAGGGTCACAATTGCATTACTTGTAATGTTGTTTTCTGCATTTTTTAACATGTGTCTCGAGACATCAAAAACATGTCTCTAGATCTCAAGAACAAAAAATTGAATTTCTTGTTTTTTTGGGTACATGTCTCGAGACATGGTTCCATTGTCTTAAGACAAAAACATCAAAGCTAAATTAGTGAGAATTTGTTCTAGGGTCTCGAGACATGGTTCCATTATCTTGGGACTTCAAACTTCAAAGCTAAAATCATGAAACAGATGGGGCATGTCTTAAGACATGGCTTCACTGTTTCGAGACATATCCTTGCTTTTTGCTAGTTTGACCCATGATTTGTAATTTGACTCCATGTTTGACCCATATTAATATATGTGAACTTACATTTATAACATATTTAAATTATATTGGCCATATTGGTTTTATCTTTAGCTTCGATGATATATTGAAGTGTTTGTTTGAGTTGCTTTGGTGACGAATGTAACTTCTTCCATTCGATTGGTGTCTGAGTTAAGTGTAGGGTGTCACACTTCAAGGTTTGGAGTTTTTACACCATCCACATCATGTAACAGTCCGATTTAGACCCTAATCGGAATGGTAGTTTCGGGACCACGAATCCATGTAAAAAATATTTAAATATTATTTTTCGTGTTTATTATATGTGAATTTACATGTGTGAAAGTTTCGTATAAATATTTGATTGTTTGTGTGCTTAATTAAATAAAAAGGGTTTAATCGCATAAAATGAAAACTTGATAGTTTAATGTATAAGGGCTGGATTGTTATTGTCTTTTAAAATGGAAGTACTTATGTTGTAATTATGCCATTGGCTATATGAGTGGACGGCTGTAGGCATGATTTATATGGTTTTATAATTAAAATTTTAAGGTTAAAATTGTAAAATAATAAAAGACATATATGATATATTATTACATAAAATAAAAAAGAAAGCCATGCATTTTAGCTCATATTGTGACCAAAACTAAAAAGAAAGAAAAATAACTAAAGCTTGGTATATTCGGCCATTGTTGGTTCAATTTTAAGGTATGTTTTGTTTCAATTTTTGATCATTTTTACGTTTTTGTGATCGTTGCTTTGAATACTACCAGACTCATGCTCGAATTTTTTATTTCAGTGAATATTTTGTGTTATGCCATTGATGAATATTTGTGTTTTGTGATGTTTGATGATGAAATATCAAAAATATGTTTTAGATTAACATGTTTTGTATTGGAGTTTTTGATGGTTTTGAGTTATTAGGACTAAATTGCAAAAATAATAAATTGAGGGATTAAAATGTGAAATAGATGAAATATATGGACTAGTATGTTTATATGGAAAATTCGGCCCAACTATATTGTTGTGAGATTTTGTGTATTTTGTGTTTTATACAATTAGGACTAATTTGTAAAAAGTATGAAATATCAGGGGTAAAATGGTAATTTGCCTATTTATGTGTTGCTGGATTAAATTGAACGAAATTGTGTTTAAATGAGTTTAATTTGAAATTATATAGATCAAGAACAAAGGAAATCAAACTTGGATCGGGGAAAAACAAAAATAGTCGAATAGCCGATTTGTAACGTCCGTCGATATCTGAGGTAAGTCTTTAAGCAATTAAGCATGGTTTATTTTGAACATAGAATGTTTTATTGTGATGATTCGAATTTTATAATCTATTAGTATAGTAGTCGAATGTGATGTATCATTGAATTATTGTGGTTGAGTTTCATTCAACTGATTTAAAACCTCTGAAAATGTGTACGTGTTACATGGAATATTATATGATTCGATATACGAAATGTTGTGGAATGGTTCTATATTTGTGATATTCGGGCTTTGAGCCTAGCAAGCCTTGTGCTGTTGACTTTGATCGGGCTTTGTGCCTAGCAGGCTTAATGCCAGTGAATAAATATCAGACCTTGGGTCTAACAGGCCTTGTGCCGGTGTGTGATTCAGGCTTATACCTAGCAGGTTTTATACCGGTGGTTTGTTTACAAGTCTGTAATTATAAGAGTTCAAATTATTCTGGATATTGAGCAAGTGAAATTGAGATAAATTACCTTGTTTATGTTCGGCCACATAGGTAAGTACATGTAAGCTTATATTGAACTTGTATATTCGGCTGCTTGTGAGGTTATATTGAATTTGAATATTCGATTACGTGTGAGTTTATATTGAATTTGTGTATTCGGTCATATGTGAGGTTAACTTGAATGTGCATATTCGGCTATATGTGATGTTCTATTGAATTTGAACTATAGGTTACATGTGATGTTTTATTTAACTTTTATATATTCGGCCAAATGTGAGTCCATTAATAATTTTGTGTATTCGGCCATACATGTAGGTGCTAATGTGATAACATATTTGTTCTTGTATAATCGGCTATATAGGAAATATATATATATATATGGTGATATGTATTCGACTTTGAACATTCGGCTACGGTATCTTAATGTGTTAATGTGTAATATTATTGATATAATTCAGTTAGTTGAATGTTTTGGTTATTCATTGAGTTGTTTATTGTGCTTAAAGCTTACTAAGCTAAGTTAGCTTACTCTGTGTGTTTGTTTATTTTGTTTTATAGATTTTGGTTGTAAGTCATGAGCTCGGGGATCGTTATCGAAGTCATCCACACTATCGTCAACTTTCGGTACTATTAAAAGTTTAATTTCGAACTTATGGCATGTATAGACTAATATGTATTTTGTTCAACTTTGAACATGTATATATATTAAGCCATGCGAATATGGCTTATCTTTAGAGTTTGGATATGGCTATGTTTGGCAATGGTTTATCTCATTTTGATTATAATGATATGTAAAGTGAATGAAAAGTAAATGTGAATGGTATTATATGTGTTGGTAATAGCTTGAAATGATAAGTGGAATTGGCTGTGGTTGGTCGCTTGGTTTTGATATGTTTAAATATAAATAAAATGGTTTGATGATTTGATTTTGATGTATGTTTATTCATTTATAAACGTGAGCTCAGGTGTTAGCATGTTTAATGTATACTAGAAATGCATGATATGAGGCATGCCTATATTCGAATATGCAAAGATTAGTGTAGTTCGGTTTGCGTGAAAAAAGAAAATGTATAAGTACTATAATTAGTTTTGAGTTTACTAATGGTAAATTATTGAGATTTTATTGTTTAATAATGTTTGTAAGTGAGACATTGATAAATGACCATTTGAATAGTAATTTTATGCAATAGTACACCATGAGCATTATATGCATTTTGCAAAATTGATAATTATGTGTACGTATATACATGTACTTTTATTGTTAATTCGAATGATGGTTTGGGTATATAATGAAAGTATATGTGTATGTTTATATTTGTTAATGAAAATGTGATTATTTGAAAGGTATAGATTCGGTTAAATTTTGAGGTATGATTCGTAAATGCAATATGATAAATAAAGCATGTTTAATATTTAATTAGCCATGTGCTTTATATATTTATGAGTATGAATTGTATGAATATGTGAATGTTTGGAATTTTATTTTTGCTCAGTAATGCCTCGTAACCCTAATCTGGCGACGAGTACGGATTAAGGGTGTTACACATAAACTATTGGAGGCTTCCCACCAATTAGTATTGAGTGTCAAGTTCTCTCATGCATGAACTTAATAAATTCTCTTATCATTGCCTTTTAGTAGGCATAATTTGTGTCATCCAACATAGGGGGTCTCGAGATTGATGTACCATCCATCTCTTTAGCAAATCAACAACATGATCACTTAATTCGTCAATTGACTATCTTTGATACCAAATAGAGTTTGTTGATTTTGCCTTCTAAATGCAAGTTTAGTTGCAGTTGACTTTATTGACTAAAAAAAGCAAAAACCTAATATGGACAAAAAAATTGGTTACATTATCTGAAAACTTTCTATGTTTATGGAGCCTTGCCTATATAGTAATTCACTATAAATCTTTAGTACAACATGTGATTTAAGTTCATCTCACTCAGCAAATTGCAACTTTGTTCTTATACATTAACTAGATCACTCTCTCCACTAAGTCTTTTCCCTTAAAAACTAAATCACAATTGAATAAAGAGAACAATTTATTTACAACAACAAGACACTAAAATAAGTTCCTCACAATGAATAAGATAAGTGTTTTCAATGTCATACCAAAAACAACGAACAATCCTTTCATAAATAGACATATATTGGCTTGTCAAAACTATAAATAACGCGAACTTCAATCTTCTTGAATTGTACTTGAATATGTCTTCAATATGGAATAAAATAACTAAGATCTTCAAGGAATAATCTTTTAGAAATATTGAATCTCTTCAATTAATGAAACCCGAGCACATTGAAAATTTTTAAAGAGTCATTACTTGACTTGATTTTCTTCAAGTTTTACTTCAACGAATAGCTATTATATGCTTTAAATAGTCCAAATTTTTTTGGTCAAAAAATGCCAACACATATATGGCAAGTTATGTAGTAATCCAAATACAATTCAAGTTACAACTAGTGATCAATTTGGACAGTGTAATAATACTCTAGAACGACATATTTTTATGTGCTAATTGCATGTTTATTTCGAGTATGACCCTACTAATTTGAGCTATTTATGGTCTTTTATCTTTCAGGGACTAAATTGGAGGCAAAAGGAAATTTAAATGCAAAAAGTGTAAATTTGAAGATAAAATGGGCCAACATGCGACATAGGGAAAAAAGTGGTGTCAAAAATGTAAGTATAGAAGACATAAGGGCAAAAGTGCAAAAGAAGAGATTTTATAGCACAAGACTCTATTTAATGTTTAATTATATTAAGATAATTATTAAGGATTATTATTTAGATTTAATTTTATGATTTATTTTCATTTATCTTTAATTATCTTTAAATATCTTTATTTATTTGTATTTATCTTTTAGAATTTAATTAGGAATAGGCTAGGTTTCTTAATACTATAAATAGGGGATGGTGTGACACAATTTGTAAATCTCTTTTTCTGTAAACACTCTCTCTCCCATAAATTTAATCTATTTGTTCTTTCCATATTTTTTCAATAAAAATTCGCTTTTCATTATATTTATTTCTTTTTCCCAAAAAGGGTTAATGAGGTTTAGAATCTATACTTGGCCTTCTCGACAAATATTCATCGTTTCTTCGCATTACAAGGTTGACGCTTCTGTCCATGTCCCTTAAAAGGTGATCTTTTCAACGTGTGCAAAGGCAGCCGCTTTGTATGTTTTGAGAAGGTTGCACAGTCGGTTCATTAGCTTACTGCGTCAGAGGTTAGCGAGCCCAAAAGACAAAATGGCGTGGGATTTGCCATTGAAAAGTGATGGTCTAGCATAAGATAATTCCACAGAAGCGATTGTTGGCTAGAGTCAGGTTTCGCTAAATCGTAAGTCTAAATTCTTGGAGCTAGTGGTCGTAGGCGTTCTCTTCCACTATAACTGGCTTATTTTGTTTGAGAATGATCACCTAAAAGCCGAGAATTGAACCCAAGGCAGATTGAGACAACTGGAGGCTGAAATCTCTCCATAAGAACACATTTTTCTCAACTTTATTTATTTCTATTATTTTAATTTTAACTTTCGGAATTTCAATCAAAATTTTTAATTTTTTTTATTTTATTTTTTCCAGATCAAAACTTTTAATTCTGTTTTTTTTTTTCCAGGTACACAGGTTTTCTTGGGTACGATTCTGACCAAGATTTTGAGGAACAAGCAATTGTGTAAATCCGGTCCCTGAGGATTTGACCCTACTTCCCTTATACTATTATTTTACTATTATTTTTAATATTTTATAAGATATTTTTGGTGCTCTCAATGACCGCATCACAGTGTAACTGGCATTGATAATTTCTTAAGTCAATAAAGTTAGTTTTCATATGTAAACTGAAGTAATCAACTAATTTCAAAGATCACTAACAAGCATAATCATTCTAATTAAACCCTAAATTGATTGAGCCAAAATCATCAAAAACTTAATATGTAAATTAAGTAGGTTTACACCCATATATAAGCATCAATATTTGTCAATGAAGATATAATGTTAGTGTCGTTTTCCCCCCTAAGTTGATGCAAACATAACATTAATACACTTATTTTTGCGCCCTTTGGTCTCGACTTATTTTTGCTTTTTATTTGGAAACTTGACATTAATTATCCTTTTCGGCCATAATTGATTTTCTAAAATATATTTGGCATTTGGATATGTTATAAGTCACATCAATGCCATTGTTGTTTAGACTTTAAGAAAATTAATGGAAATTAAAGGGATGTTTCCTTTTCAGTTTCAAGGGCAGCTCATTATGGGACCTTGTTAAGTATTAGACATGCAATTTTCAAACAACATGAATGCTTGTTATCCACTTATCTTTTAGGTTTATATTTTGATGAATAAATAAATTATTATTAGAAAATGTTTTATCCACTCGATTTCAAATTTAATTGTGATTTCAATATAATTATCATATACAAAAATTTAAGACAAAAGGAAAAAAAAAAAACAGCTACATAAGTGTTGAAACATTTCAAGTCTTTAAATTGATACTTAATTTGAGTTTAATTTTGGATATCCAAAAAAATTGAATTACAATTTAAATTTTAAATTTTTAAAAATATATATACTTCTATTATTAAATAATAATTTTAAATCATTTTATAAAAAAACTTATTTAAATGATCAATACTTTTCTTTTAAAAGAATGCCAACTAATAGTTCTTTATAACACTTTAGATTTTTCACCTTAAATTGGTTTTGGATTAAATTAATTTAGATTAGTTAAATATAAATTTCAAAATTTTCGAGTTTTTTGGAGGTTGAGTTGGGTTTGAATAATGAGTCATTTAAGGTTACTTGTTGAGTTTTTTTCGATTAGGTCACCTCCCATTCAAGTTATTTTGAACTACTTATTAGATCATTTCAAATTTGAGTTATTTTGGATTTAGGTTGGACAAGTTCGTATTGCAGTATTTTTTTATGATTAAATCAAGTTGAATAGATTTAAATTTAAATTAATTGATATAATTTTTTATTTTGATTGATTAATATTCTAGTGAAAGATGTGGTTTTATAAATGGTAAAATATGTCATAAGTCCTATACTCTTCACAAATTTAGAATTTAGCTCATGTATTTTATTTCTAAAATTTAGTCTCTTTACTTTTTAGATTTTAAAATTCAGGTCCAATTGCTAGCAATGTTAATTTTTTTAAATTTGTTGTCGTGACATTTTGAAATTAAAAAACTCACTTGAGGTTTAACTAAAAAAATGACATTATAATGAACTAAATTTTAATAAAATAATTTCAATAGTATTAATAGTTAAATTTTGAAATTAAAAAGCTAAAATTTTAAAATAAAATACATAAATTAAATTATAAATTTATGAATAATATAAATTTGAAAGATTTTATGTGATTTACATAATCATAAAGTTTTTATTTATAAAAATATGAATGTTACTTCAAATACTTCTCACGGGTGAATTTGATTATTGAATACGAAAATTAATGTTTCGAGATTATTAAATTAAAAAATCTAAATTGAATTGAGTTATAATTAAGATTCAAACACTTTATTCGATTGAGTATTAACTCGATTAGTATGAGTATTGTTGTCAATGTAAGAAGACATGGATTCGAATGCTTAAAACGTATTATCTTCCTATTTATGGGTTGAAGAGGAATTGTGAATAATTCTAAATATTGTGTCAAAAATCGTAGATTGTTAAAACATATTTTGAAACACGAAATTTTGAAAGAATTTTATGAATATTCCTTAAGTCAACAAATCTCCTAACATCATAATTATGAATATATTATTATTGGAATGCTATCCAAAATTTTGGTGTATGTATTTTAGAAGTCCTTTTATTATAGGTGCTTTATCAAATTAGTCCATTTGTTATTAAATCGATTAATTTAATCTATGTACTATTAAAAGAATCAAATAAAGCTAAATTGAAATAGCGCTAACATCTCTTGTTTAAGAAAATATCATTTATTGTTCAGAAAATTTAATATTTTTAAAGTTCTTATAGTTACGTGAATAAAATCATTTGTAACAACAATTGAAAAAAAAGCAATTTTTTTATACATTAGATATTAACTCTGTTACAAATTGAACTTATTTGATCATTTTAATAATATAAACACTAAATTCATCCATTTAATGATAAAAAAAGGACTAATTTGATCCAGATCCCATAATACATGGACCTTTTAGGTACTTTAACCCCAAAAATTATTGTGTATAATTGCATATACTAATCCAACAATTAACGGGTAATCTACAAAAATAGTCACTTTTGTTTGCCTCAAGTTACATTTTAGTCACTTATGTTTAAAATGTTACGTTTTAGTCACTTATGTTATTATTTTGTTACGAAGTGATCACTCTACCGTTAAGTTCCGTTATCTCTCTAACGGTAATCTTACGTGGCAGTCCAACTAGATTTTAAGAGCCAACTTAGATTTCTAAATGGGATAAAAATATATTTTTAATTAATTAAATTTTTTAAACCTAAACCTTACCTAAAAAACTGTTCATATCATCTTTTTAATTTTTATTCCATCTCTTCTTTTTTTCAATGGGTTTTTTTTTTCTTATTTAACTGGAAAAACTATTATTAAGATCAAAATAGTTGAAATCAAATTGACTGCTTCATAAAGATAGATTCAATGGAAGGTTCAGGTATGTTGTCTTCTTTGTATTCCTCTATCTCTTTTATTCAGTACTGAAAAACAAAAGATTAGATTTTTTTATTGTTTAATGAAAACCCTAAATTAAAATTCTTGATATTTTCTTCTACTTTTTAAAATTGTTTGTAAACATGTATTTTATTTTGCGTCAATAGACATCCCATAGAATGCAACCAAAAACATGTTTCATTCAAGCTAATTTTAAAATTTTCAGAAAAGGGATGTTACTTTCACTGTTCTTGTTCCTAATTATTATATTTTCTAGTTCTTTCATAGTTCTTGAATAATTGGTTTCTCAATCAAATTTTTTCTGATCTGAATCAACTTGTATGTTCACAATCTCTTTGTGGGTATTCCAGATTATTCTTTCTTATTGGTGATTTCAACTATTTTGATCTTAATAATAGTTTTTCCAGTCAAATGAAAAAAAAAACTCATTGAAAAAATAAGAGACAGAAGAAAAATTAAAAAGATGATATGAATAGTTTTTTTTGTTAAGGTTTAGGTTTGAAAATTTTAATTAATTTAATTTTTTTAATTAAAAATTTATTTTCATCCCATTTAGAAATCTAAGTAGGCACCTAAAATCTAATTATACTGCCATCTACGATTACCGTTAGAGAGATAACGGAACTTAACTGTAGAGTGATCACTTCGTAACAAAATAATAACATAAGTGACTAAAACGTAACATTTTAAACATAAGTGACTAAAACGTAACATTTTAAACATAAGTGACTAAAATATAACCTGAAGCAAACAAAAGTGACTATTTTTATAGATTACCCACAATTAACGCATTCCCTCAATTCTCTTCGTCGTTACTCAAGCTTTGATGCCCCTATTTTTTATTAATATTTTTATTTTATATTGAATAGTGTCAATATATTTTATTTTTTGGTTAATTTTTGCTATTAGTTACTGCACTTTGTGTAACTTGTGGAATTAGTCCTTATACATTAATTTGGTCAATTTTAATCTCGTACTTTTTGAATTAGTCAAATTTACTCCTGTACTTAAAATTTTAGTCTTAACCAAACAGTAGTAGTCAAGTTAGTTTGGTTAAATTCTACTATTAGTAATATATTATGTGTAAAGTTATAGATTAGTCTATATTTTCAATTCGATCATTTTAATCATTTTGTAAGAAATATACAGAAATAGCGAACTAACATGACGTTTTATATATGATAATATGTTTTCCACATCAAATTTTAAAAACAACAAAATTTAACTTAACGAAATTAGTGATTACCAATTGATCAAAATTAAAATTTTAAAATTAAAAATGATTAAATTAAAATAAAAAGAATAAATTTACGAGATGCCAATATTAGAATTTAACCTTACTTTTTCACAATTCTTTCAAGTTCATCAATTAAAATTCTAAGAAAGGGCATCAACATTTATGATTAATTATGAGATTGAATGCATGACCAATAATTAAAAAGGTTTCACTTCCATTTATCAAAGCTATAATTAAAAAAGTGTTCTGTTTTTTGCCCCTTTAAATATAAATTCCAATTTAAGTAAAAAAACATGTTTGGATTAATAATGCAAGCCATAATTAGTGAATAAAAAACATGTTTGGATTAATAATGCAAGCCATAATTAGTGAATACATATTTATTACAAACTATTAAAGTTGTCACAAAGGATACTGTCTTGAATGACCATTATTTATTGCATTTACCAAATTCAGCAGGTTATTTATTGAAAATTTACATTAACATCACTAGTCACCACTTGGCTCTTGTCTGTTGGATTACAACATTTATTTTTTCGTCGATTGAATCACAGTTCGATTGGTATGGATATTATTATCAATATAAGAGAACGTGAATTTGAGTGTGCTGAAACGTATTATCCTCCTATTTATGAATTAAAGAGAGACTATAATATAAATATATTAAAATTATATGATAAATTCATCGATTATAATTTACAAATTTTCATAACTAAACTGACGGATTTAACATGTGTTCGCCTTAAAATATTATTTATGAATTTTTAAAACTAAAAATTTACTAACGGTGTACTAAATAAATTTTCAATTTTAATTAATATATATTTTTATGGTGTTCAACTACCTAACCAGGATATGGATAAAGTAGTACTTAAAAAAACCAAAAGTTTTGCAAATGGAGGGACTTTTGAGATTACAGAACCCTGTTGTATTTGTCAAATAAAGTTTATATCTTTCAGTAAAATTATATAATGTAATAGTATAAAAATTAATTTATTTATTTTAAATTAAACATACAAAATATAATTTGTAATATTTTTACTCATGTATGTATATATATATTTATATGTGTATGTATGTGAAAGTGGTAGCATTAACTACTAACTTTCTTCTTCTCTCTCTCCAATTATTTAAATATTTCTTTCTCAAATATCAAATCTTTATTATAAACAAACAGCAAGTCTGGTTTGTATGTGAGCTAAAAAGCTTAAGCCATAGTAACCAAACACTTAGAAAAAAAATGAACCTTTTTGTACCTTCACAAGCTCCTTTCTTTATTACTGCTAATAACCCAATGCTTGATTTCTTGAGTGCAGAGTTTGTGTAGCTTTGGTGGGTTTTTCTATATGGATATTGGGGGTGTAGTGGTGGGTTTAGAGGGGTTTGTGGGTTCAGAGACTGTAGTTACTTCATCCCTTGTTTCAGATCCTGAGACAAAGCCTAAGTTGTACGGATCTGGGTTCCTTAAGCAAGAGAGACCTGGTAATAATGAAGATGTGTTGTTGTGGAGGAGTTCAAAACTGGCCAAAACGGAGGGGGTTTCAGCCTCCGAGGCAATGCCGTTGTTGCTCCACCACAAGAATAGTTTATTGAGATCTAATGCTAATGCTGCTACCTCTGTCTTCTCTGATGGGGTTTCAGCCTCTCAGGCAATGCTGAGCTTTTCTTCTGCACCTAAATCCCGAGCTCTTTCACTGGATAAAAGCTCCCAAAATGTCACTTTCCCTTACTTCCACCTCACATCACCTGCTTCTACTAGAAATACAGGTATATATACATGTGTGTGTGTGTGTGTGTGTGTGTGTGTGAAGGAATGTTAAGGTCCTAACATTTTTGCCATGGAGGAAAGACATTAACTTTGTAAAAAATGGCTGTAGTTTGTTGGTTTAAAGTCATGCTTGTGAGTTTTGTAGTATGGATTAGACTTGTTTTTATTATTGGTTCTTTGGTTTAATTCCATATTTTGGAATGTTTTTTATGTCTTGTCAATGCATTATGTTTCCCATTTTTTTCTTCCTCTTAAATTTTATCACTTCCTGTTTTAGGTGAGAAACATTTTTGGTAATGATCAAACAGTGACTATATGTGTGTGTGTGTGTTTGTTTTGTTGTTGTATCAAAAGACAACAGATCCATGATTCTTGTAGCTACCTTAAATGTTGCAGACAGGTTATGGTTTCTGTGTTACTGCCACAACCCTTTTTTCCCCTTTTTTATTACAAACCCTTTTATGGCTTCAATTTCTTTGCCTTCTTTTAACCTTATCTGTTTTTTTTTCTTTTTGTCTTGGTTTTGTATGTTTTTAAGGTTACAACAATGGTGGATTCAATGGTGAAAACATGCATGGGGTATTAGGAGGAGATAGAGGACCATTTACACCATCTCAATGGATGGAACTTGAACACCAAGCTTTGATCTACAAATACATAAATTCAAATGTGCCTATACCATCTAATCTTCTTATTCCTATAAGAAAAGCCCTTGGTTCTACTGATTTCTCTAGCTTTTCTGGTGGTCCCCTAAGAACCAATACATGTAAGTTGTCTTTTCTTAGACTAACAAGAAAAGACCCACTTCTTTTTTTCTAACTTAAAATGTCTATATGAAACTTCCATGGTTGATGCTAAAGTTGCAGCAAACAGTGTTCTTGCTGCATTCCACGGATAATGAGATTATGCTTTAATTTTTCTCTCTTATTGGCTAATAAGTACTAAGAGTCTGATTGCATTTTACCCCTCAAAAAATGGGTTAGTTAATCTCTATATGTTGGATAAAATTGCAAATTGATCATTTCTATTAAATGTTTCTTCCATTTGTAGAATAATCAGAAACTTAGATACGCTACATGCCATGTATTCCTCATGCTATGGTACAGAAGTTAGTTTTTAACAGCAAAAGTAAGTGAAATTTTTAGAAAGACCAGTTTGCTTTTTGATCTAATATGTAAAAATTAAT
Organism: Gossypium arboreum; assembly: GCF_025698485.1. NCBI lineage: Eukaryota > Viridiplantae > Streptophyta > Magnoliopsida > Malvales > Malvaceae > Gossypium > Gossypium arboreum. The sequence continues at coordinate 140,681,109 of NC_069075.1, forward strand.
TTGCCCATTTTTTAAGTAGAGGAGGCAAAATGCAATACAGTTCCTAGTACATTTACCAAATGTTGAGTTGAGTGAGACAGTATCCCAAACAGGCCTTGTTTGCTTCATAATCTGTTTCAAACAAAAGCATCAATATCATGCCACTTAAAATTTTAACTTTAGCACATTGCCACTTTTGTTTTGGTCCCTACAATGGTTGAGGCAACTTGTCTCAGCCTTTTTAAAGTATAACAAACAATGTGTTTTTATCAAGATAAGCATCCAAAATTAAAGCAGAAAGTTAAATATTTTGTACCATGTACAAATTATCTAACAGGAAAGTGCTTTGGCATTCATTTTTCACTTTTGTTTTTTATGTTCTAATAGTGGGATGGGGAGCTTTTCGTCTTGGGTTCTCGAACAACACTGATCCTGAACCCGGACGGTGTCGTAGAACAGATGGAAAGAAATGGCGGTGCTCGAGAGATGCAGTTGCCGACCAGAAGTATTGTGAGCGGCACATGAATAGGGGCCGCCATCGTTCAAGAAAGCCTGTGGAAGGTCAATCAGGCCATTCAGCTGGAGCCACTAGCACCACTACCACCAAGGTGATGTCTACTGTCTCATCGACTTTGGCGTCAGTGGTAGCGCCAATCAGTGGCTGCAGCGAGTCCAACAGCCTTACTGTTGCTCAGCAGCAGTTTAAGAATTTGCAGCCAGTGACAGCTCCTGTTAATAGGTGATAGGAATCATCTGCTTTCCTTTATAACTTATAGTAATTGTAGAATTTACTTATCTCATTCCATGATTGTTGTCGTTTTGCAGGTTGCTTGTGAACAAAGAAACTTTGGGTGAAAGATTACATGAAAGTACACTGGATCTAAAATCCAAAGAAAACCCTTTCTTGATGCCGATGCAGCAACTGGTCACGTATGAAGAAAACTTGAGAAATGAGTTCGGAGTTGTTTTTTCCGACTCACTCCTTAACCCTTCCCATAAGGACTCTTCCTTGATTAACTGCAGAACTTTTGGTTCATCTCAAGACCTTATTTGTCAAGCAACTGTATCCCAACATTCCCTTCGAGAGTTCATGGATGATTGGCCTAAAAGCCAGTCCGATCGATCAACCATTTCCTGGCCTGAAGTTGATGTTCAATCAGACATGACTCAACTTTCCATATCAATACCAATGACTGCCTCTGATTTCATGTCCTCAACTTCTTCTCCCAGCAATGAAAAACTGTCTTCATCACCTCTCAGATTATCTCGTGAATTTGACCCTATGCACATGGGACTAGGTGTAGGCAGTGTTATTAATGAACCAAACCATAAGCAGGCAAATTGGATACCCATCTCTTGGAAGAATTCCATGGGTGGCCCCCTTGGTGAGGTATTGCACAGCACCAACTCATCAGCACTTAACCTTATTACATGCGATGATTGGAACAATAGTCCTCGGCAGCTTAACAAAGACTACCTTCGGTTCTGTTTCTAACAGCAGTGCTGGAAGCAGTCCAAGACTAGACAATGACCTACGTGGTTCAACCCTTGTTCATACTTCCTCTTTGCCTGCATTGTAGAACCACTTTGGTCAATTAGTGATAAAAAACTTTAAGTTATTATATTAGTCCCTTTATATTTTCTATAATTTGTACTTTAGAATTGAGCTAACTATAAGTACCTAGACAAAGGAAATTTGTATGAAATTTTTGTTTTCAGCACATGTGTTGGCTTGACTTTGTGTTGAGGAGAGTAATGGCGGTTGGTTGGTAAGTATGGCAGTGGATTAAGTTGCTTGTAACGCTATAGACAAGGTTACAATTTCAATATAACACTAAATTTCACTGTTTTGTACTACAAAATCATGGTCCCACCCATTAACTGTGTCTAGCAAAAAAAGAACCTATTTTTGCAGGGGTATCTTTCCTTGAAAATTGAAACTGTAGGCTTAGCAACAATAGTAATATGTTACTTTCATGGTTGGCTTTTATGTTAAAGAGTCCAACCAACTTCGAACCTGCCGGGTCCCTTGGATGTGAACTGGCTGATGGGCTATATTACTTGCCAGCTCCAAGTTCCAACTACCTATACAAGTATCCAACATTGTTCTGCAGTTGTTGAGACCCCAGGTAATAATCATTGTTATCTCCTGCAATTACAAAACTAGGAACCCATGTTACCTGGATTTGGATACAAGGGGAGGAGGCTATCTCAATCTATTTCACTGGCTTTATAGAGGACTAAAAGTGGTAACTAACAGAACATCCACTAAATGGCTCTACTGCTGAGATTCAAATTTTAGTGGGATGGAAGTATCACGAAGGCTTTTATATTAGAATTTAGATTACATTTTATTTTCACTACTCAGAAAATGGATAAGTTACTCTTGTACCTTAGATTAAAGAATAATTTTTTTTGTTAAAAATTGGTCATTGTATATTAGTATAAGATATATGTGGCATATCACGTGTCACTGCCTAGTTTTTTGTTACCCACGCTAGTTTTTAATAGTACAAATGTATAAAAATTTTAATAGAATAAGACCAATTTGCTCATTAATCTAACATATTGTCTATTTTTTTAGTAAAGAGAACAAAATATAATCTAACTTATAGTACAGAAGCCTCCATGGTACTTTTACCGCTTAGTTTATCATTAAGATAGAAAAATATTTTTGAACAAGGTTCAAAAATTTTAAAAATTTGACAGCATTTATTATTATTGTCAAAATATGCTTTTAAAAAAAACATCAATTTTAGAAATAATGTTACAAAGTAAAAATATATTAGATTTTTTAATTGAAAATAATAAAATAATTTCAAACCAAAAAGCTAAAAAATTTTATTTATGGGGATCTAAAAATATGATTTGATTTTAAGAGTTTTGTTTACCAGTATGAAAGTTATCCAACACTGTTCTACAGTACATGACACCCGAAGCAATACTCATCTCTTGCAATTACACAACTAGGAACCAATGTTACCCGGATTTGGATAAAGGGAATGAGGTTATCTCCGTCCAAGAACATGTCACAAGCTTCGTAAAAGATCGAAAGTGGTACTAATAAATCACCCATTAAATAAGACAAAATATATTAGTGGTGCAGTAAAAGTATTGAGAGTTTCGGTTGTATTTTGTCTCTTTTATTAAAAAAATTAGTAATTTAATTTTTATATATCAGATCAAAGAGTAAATTAGTCTTTTTACTAAAATTTTTATCCATTTTTATTGTTAAAAACTAGTTCCTATACGTCAGAATGAAGTACACATGGTCACGTGTAACTATCTGATTATTCCATTAGCTACACTAGTTTTTAACAGTAAAAATAGATGAAATTTTTAATAAAAAAGTCTGATTTGCTCTTTGATCTGATGTACAAAGACTAATTTATTTCTTTTTTTAAATGGAGTAAAATAAAATTTAACTCTTAATACGAGATTCTCTATAGTATTTTTACCATGTTACTGTTTACTCAAATGGTAATAAATATTCAACCATCTGTATCCACTTTCCATGGTATAATTTCAAATCTACAAAATTGGTAACAGTGGGCAAAAGAAAGATAGAGCTTTCCTTTTCACATTTAATTCCATAACCTAACCAATTATACTCTCTTTTTATTGACTCAGTAAATTAGAAGGACTACTTTGTCTCGCACTATAACAAGCAAACCACTAATGTGGAAACCACCAAAGTTATCAAAATTTACTCCTTTCATAGATGACACATGAAATATATATACATATACAAGAGATTGTATAAAATTGTAATTCCACGTCATCCTTATTCTTTTTCAATGAGAGGGTGATAAATTAGATTTTTCCTCCTGATTTATCATAATTCCATTGGAAAGAGATAAAAATAACGTGGAATCACAGTTTCAAACAATTATTTCTCTTTCTATATATATATATATTCCTTTGAGAAGATAACACCTGGCATGGTTCTGTATATTAATGTTTATTGAATGGTTGAAAGTTATTTTTACATAAAATACATAATTAAAATATTTTAATTTATTTCAAATTTAAAATGCATATTCTATACTAATGGAATATGAAATATGACAATTGGATAATTAAAACTATTAATCTTACAAAATGATACGAAAAAATGTAGTTACATGGGTGTAAGTAGATCCCTCTCCATATTTGAACAATGAACGTGGAAGTTATAACATTGTTAGTTAGATACTTATCTATACTATATTTAAAAGAGTAATTAAGTTAGTATCACAAATTAATCGAATCCTAATTCAATTGAGCAATTACTAAAATTTCTTTCTTCTATAAAAAATAAATATTGTTATGAGGGTATTTTTATCATTTTAAATCATGTAATTTCTAGAAAAATGCACTTGATGGGGTTTGAACCCAGAAATACACCACAATTTTCTAGTCTTAATTTTATCATTTCAACAAAGGCCTCATTTAATCATAACATTAATTTTTAATAAATATCTTTGTTACATAATTATTTTCACCAGCATCATGTGCCATAATTTTTTAGAAAAATTTAAAATACTTGTATGATTATTTTCTTTTCTATAATATATATAAAAGTATGAATTTGAAAATACTATTAAACCGGTCAATATAGTCATTATATGAATTTGAAAAAACTATTAAACCGGTCAATATAGTCATTGTTTGTTGATTGTATTACTAAATATTCTATTTAAACATTTTTATTATTTATAAGTTTTATCACATTTATAAATAAGAATTTTATATTCGATTAAATAAATTTACTTGATAAAATTGTTTATCATAAATAAAATTTTGATTCAACTAAGTGATTTTTATTAAATGAATTTATATAATAAATAAAAATTTATGTTGGATTAATTTGTATTTAAATTATTATTTTCCATTAACAAAAGGAAAAAAGAAAAGAATTGATTTTAAATAATAAGTTTTAATTATTGATATAATAGAGAGCTTTGTGTTTCATATATAAATTTCCAAATAATAAAATTTGTTAAGAATAAATGAAGAGGAAGAATTTAATTTATAATATATCATTTTAAATAATTGATATATGTTATTTATTTTATTAATTATTATTTTGAATAATGTTGCTTTGTATTGATGGGAGTTGATGATGGTGGTGATTGTAAGAGAGAGAGAAAGAGAGATTCGATCCCCTGATATAGGAGTTGATATCGGTTTATATATAATGAGTTTTAATCCCAAAGTGCCACGTGCCTTGGCGTTATTGGTGATCGAGGGTGATTACATCAACTAGCCTAGCATGACAAGCATAGGCTTGGGTGTGACTTGTAATGGCCTAAATTCAAAGTTATCGGAACAGTGGTTTCGTAATCACAAATCCTATTTAAAGAGAAATTTATTTCAATATTATTTCATGAAAATTGATATGATAGGAAAATCGTATGAAAATATTGATAGAAAAATTTTACCGATTTAGTGGTTAGTTAGAAAAAGAAATTATTAAAGAAATTGGATAAAAACAAGGTATCGGGACCTCTATCTAGTAAAACCGAGTTGAAAATAATTTTATAAATATTTTTGAAATGTTAGTAATGTGGTATTAAAATTTCGTTAGGAAATTTTAATGTTTGGGTAGTTAATTAAATGAAAAGGACTAAATTGTAATAGGTGTAAAAGTTGCTAGAATGATTAAATAGCTTAAGAGTCTAATGAGAAAGGATTTAAAAGGCAATTAGACCCAAAATTTATTATGACTCGACGTCAAGGGCATGAAATCAGCAGGAAAATTGATAAATTAAGGGCAAAATTGGAATATTGCAAAATTAACTAAATAAAGCTAGGACTAAATAGGAAATATCTAGATTTCTCTTCATTTCTCTTCAATTCCAGCAGCTAAAAATGCAATAGGAGGGTTCTCTAAGCTGATATTTCATAATTTTTGCACCAAGTGAGTTAATCCTTGCCTTTTTCTTGTAATTTTTGTGTTTCTAATACTTTTACAACTAGCTCCTACTATTAAATTCATTAGTTTTTGATTTCATGGATGAAATTGAAAGTCACCATGGTTGAGTGCTGTAAGTTTATGATGAAATAGAATGAAATTAAAGCTTTAATTTGTTTATGAGATGATTTTATTAGGTAATTTCAATAGAAATTGATTTTTAGGACCTAATTGTGAAAATGCTTGGAATTAAAGTCTATTGCTGAAATTATGATTCCTAAAGGTTTTAAACTAGTTTAAGGTGATAGAATAAAATGTTAATTGAGAAAAATCAGCTCAATTGAGAGGCTAATTGAGTAGGGACGAAATTATCATTTATTAAAAGCTTAGGGGAAAAATGGTAATAAACAGCTTGCACTAAAACAGTTTGGACAGCAGCAGTAGACTAACTTTAAAAAATCACCTTAAATTGTATAAATCGAATTAGAAGATGAACAAAATATGGAATTAAAGCTTATTGAGTCTAGTTTCTCATAGAAGAAATAGTGTAACCAATGAATTTGTAAATTTTGAGATATAATGAATTTTGTGAGATAAGGTCAGAATGAATTCGGGTTCCCCTGTTCTAACTTTGAAAAATCATAAAAAATTGAATAATTAGGGGCTTAAATTTATATTTCTAGAATCCTGAATGAGTCTATTTTCAAGAAAAACAAACGGGAACATCATCCAAATTCTGTATAAAGAGATAATTAATTTTTAGTGAAGAAGGGTCAGAACTGTCAGACAGCAGAACAGGGGTGACTTTAAAGAATAAACTGTACTTATTGGCTAAACCAAAAAATTCTGAAAATTTTATGGTAAGAAGATATATGAGTCTAGTTTCAGGTAAAATTAACGGATCTTAGTTTGGAGTTCTGTAGCTCGAGTTATAAATAATTTAGTGACTATGACTCAAATAAACAACTTTGAATAAACTAGAAATAATAATAATAAAATTATAGAAATTGTTGCATATGAACATGAAATGTATTAAATTGATAATTAAATTTATTTATTTAGATCTAGAAGATTCAAATACGAAGCTAGATCGAGGAAAGGAAAAAGTTCAGGATTAGTAGATTTTTGTACACAAACAAGTATCAAGGTAAGTTCGTGTAACTTGAATTATATTCTTAAATTACTTGAGATTGTATGTTATTGATGTGAATATGATTTGAATGTTCATTGTATGAAAATTAATGAAACATTGATATATTTGATAAAATGGGAAGAAATCCGTTTGAATGAAAGGAAAATTTGATGGATCTCGAAAAGGAATTGATGGTAAAAGGATCTAGCCGGACGGGTGATCCTATCTGATATAGCCTTCCAGAAGAATATGTGTAAAATAGATTTAGCCGGACGGGTAATTCAAATTAGGGTGAATTTAGCCTAGGCAGTAATTGGATCCAAGCTCATTAGAGTAATTGTCGTTGCGAGGATTTAGCCTGGTGGTAATCCCGACAATACTCTATGAGTTTATATTCTGAGGATTTAGCTTTGGTGGTAATCCCTTTGTAAGGATGAGGTTCATGGAGTGTGCTCTACGAAATGGAAATGTCGCACATGAATGTGAATTGAGCGGACGGAATGTACACTAAAAGTGTACCTCGAAAATCCATCGAATATTCCAAGAAATTCAACGGGATAAATATGAAAAAAAAATATAAGGAAATGGAAATCATGTATTGATGAGCTCATCAATTATAATATATATTATTGGTACATGGAAATTATTGTACTAACTTGAATGTTGAGTTTATGCATGTTAGGGTAATAATGCATTGAATGGATATAGGAATGTTTATTGTATTGTATTGAAAATATTATGTAAGTATAATTCTTGTTGCATGAGCTTACTAAGCACAAAGTGCTTACTCTGTTTCATTTTCCCTTGTTTTGTAGTGTTAAGAGCTCGGAGGTCGAATTTGGTCGGAGACACATCACACTATCAACCTCAGGATTTCGGTATATAAAGAAACTTTATTTTGGAAATCAATGGCATGTATAAGCTAATAAAGTAAATGTTAACGTGAAATGAATGTAAAGTTAGCCATTAGTTTGGTTAACAAACCTGGTTTTGGGTATGTGATGGCGTTATTTTAAAAATATGCATGAATTTATCTTGAAAATATGTTGAATTGGATTGGTTGATGTGGATTGTTTTTGGTTTAAAATTTCAGGGAAGGTTAGATATCTATAAAGGGGTTATATTGAGTTAAAAAAAAATTTAATTCGTAAACTCCAGTAATACTTCGTACCCTATTCCGGCAATGAATACGGGTAGGGGTATTACATGACTGCTAAAGTGATGCTTGGGTAGGCTGTCAATCATGTCAAACAAGATAGGTGTCTAGTGACTGTTGTCATAAATGGCGGTTAAGTGGGGCTCTTACATGCCCTATATACAAATATGTCTAGTTCGAAGAGTTCCCAAGAAGTTCGCATGACATGGTCTAGCGAAGAATTTGGCAAGAAGTTTTGCATATTCGATGCTTCGAAAGGTGACATGTGAGGGGTTTTTTTAGGCATGTGGCTACTTCAAATGGTGGGTCCTAGTCTCCAATGAGTGGTGTTCGAGGGGCCTTCCTCAAGGTGTTGGTCCTGATTCTCGAGGAGTTATGCCCAAGGGGTTAAGGGTATAACAATTGCCCCCTAATTTTGAGGAAGGTTATAAAGTGACCTTCCTTGAGACATTGCCACATGCTGAACATGTTTAGGGTGCTCGTTGAGATTCTTAAATTTGAATTGTCTTGGCTTTGGTGCATGTAATACACGTGTGGTCTACATTTTTTCTCCATCTATGCTTGCATGCACTTGCATTGATTGCCATGGGGTACAAGTCATTCTCAGGAATTGACAAAGTCTGTTTCTATTGCAATGTGTTGTTTCGTTAGACACGTATCCGTGGTTGGTTGGTTAAGCTTTACCGCTTATTCTAGAAGCTTCCTTGATTGAAAAACCTTTATAAAGTCTTTGTTTTTTTCCCCAAGGATATTTTATTACCGTTGTAGTTTTTGAGTCGAATTTCCTGCTTCTTGTTTCTTTGGTTTGATTTTTGTTTCTTTCTTTCTCTTGAGTGAATGTTACTTCATTTTTCCTAAAGCCAAACGATCTTCTAATTTTGGTAAGTTTCTTTGTCAATTATCCTCTTCTTAGTTGGTAAAAAGAGAACGGTGAGGGGTACTAGTGTTTAGGGCAGTGATGATGGATTGTTGATGCAGGGGTCCAACATACGACGATAATTGACGATTCACCTAGCTTAAGGCGAGGCAGAGAGCCATTGTGAACGATGGTTAGAAAAAGGTTAGTGATAAAGGTGATTGTAAAATTGTGAGAGAGAGAGAGAGAGAGAGAGAGAGAGAGAGAGAGAGAGAGATTCGGTCTCCTAATATGGAAGTTGATATTAATTTATATATAGCAAGTTGTAATCCTGAGGTGCCACATGCCCTAGCATTATTAGTGAGCAGGGGTGATTATATAAACTGACTAGTTGTGACAGGCTTAAGCTTAGGTGTGATTACTAGGTGGCAAATGGATAGGTTGTCAATCATGTCAAATGGGATTGATGTCTGACGATTGTTGTCATAAATGGCAACTAAGTAGGGCCCTCACATGCCTTATGTACATATATGTCTAGTTTCAAGTGTTCTTATAATATGGTCTGTCGAAAAGTTTCACTTATTCGATGTTCCGAGGGGTGACACGTGAGGAGCTTTTCTGAGGCATGTGGTTACTCCAAAGGATGGGTTCTAATCTTCGAGGAATGGTGTTCGAGTGACCTTCAAGGTGTTGGCCTTGAATCTCAAAGAATTATACCTTAGGCACAACACTTTATATTAACTATATTAAGTAAAACTATATTTTATATTAAATATGATAAAAATGTTTCCTGTTATTAGTGAATAATTGAATATATTAGCTTGACCACTTCCTCAAAATGCATGAATTGCATATGGTCGATAGGTGATGTACCAATTAAAATTGAAAAAATAATTTAATAGAAAAATATTTTAACATAATATTTTAATATCAAACTATTAAAAATTGTACTATAGATTTGCTATTAAGAAATAAATTATTTGAAAGAGTTTAATAATATCAACAAGTCTAATAATTAGAACTATTAAATTAAAACTTTAATAGAAAATTTTCATATTTAAAAACATTTTGATGATATGAAGCGTAAATGTATATTATATTTTAATTCCTAATTAAATTAATAACGTAAATCAACCAAGTACCAAATTAAATTAGTTGAAAAATGATTAAAATACCCTCAATGAATTTTCAACCTTTAATTTTACTATTTCAATAGAAGATATTTAGTACATAATTTTTCTCACTCACATTTTCAGTGCAACATAATTTAGTTTAAATTATGATTAAATATAAGATTTTCATAACTAGATTGATGGTTGAACCAATTATACCACCTATTCCTAGTCTAACTAGTTTGTCTTATTCAATTGAATAAATTATTAACTAAGTAAAAAATCTGTAAAAAAATAAAAGCCCAATTCAATCGCACAGTTCAATATGTTCGTGGTTCAACCAGAAACTCTTTATTCCTTACCAGTTTCCAATCTAACCATTCCAACCGACTTATCTAACTTGATTCTGGGGTAAGGGTCGTATGGAAGAAGATACATTAACTTAGTACACAAGTTACCCGCATGGACATGAATCAAGCATAGAATACAACTCATCCACCTTATCAAACACTACAAATGTCAATGGCGGCCGTAAAAGCTTTGGTTAGCTTCCTCAATCATATATCATTATCATCATTGGAAAGAAACAATGTCTGTTAGCCAATCCTTTATCCTAATCCCATTTTTTTAAAGTTTGGTGGCCTTTTTCTTTTTCTTATCTAATAATAATGTACCAACCAAAAAAGAATACGAATCTGCTAGGTCTGTATGACCCAGTGGACATTCTACCATTCCATGGGTTTAGTTCAGTTTCGTTTACCATAGTATTAATAATTACACTGCCATGATTGTCCCTCTCTATGTATTATTTCCATGATGAATTGACCAGAACCAGTGGGCAGTATTAATTACTTAAATAAACATCTTTGTAATCACAGACACAATAATGGACTTATTATGGCCTATAGGATAGAGGTGAATTTTATGTATTGCAAGAAAAGAGAGGGATTTCAGCTTTCAATACCTTTGCTTGCTTCCTCTCCTCCTTATGCAATGATTTTGTGCCCATAAATCTGTATTCGTCTTTTTCGATTGTCCATTGATTTCTCGAGGATTTGTGCCCAAGCCCGCTCCATTTGGGAGCTCATGTCACAACTTTGGTACCATTTGGTCTAGGAAAGGTCATGAGCACGTTACCAGTATTGTTTTCTTTGGATCATCCTAAGATGCGAGTGCCCAAGCTTGAACCAAAGAGGACAATACTAAGATTGCGGTCATGACATTGACACAATGTGAGGAAGTGAAGAGTACCTGGCCAATATATGGGGTCGTGAACGTTACTGTTCAACAAAGAAGCGGAGGCAATTTCCATTTCCAACTTAAATCCTAGACAACGATTGTAAGACATTTAACCCTTTGTGGGTTGTGAGAGATGATGATAGTGATTCACATGGAAAGAGGTAACATGACTCGAAAATTACAGAAGTGAAAGGCTAATATAATAATATTTAAGGTAAATTAAATTTGAACATAGTGAAACAGAAGGGAAGAGGTAAAGATTACTGTCCTAGAACATGAGGAAGGGTGAAAAGTTCATAAATCCTCAACATAAGCTACCAGATTCATATCAATGAGAATGGATATGAATAACGAAGAGCGCTATTACCAAATTAGTCAACTAAGGTCACAAATATAAGAAAACATAAAGCAACAAGTATATGCTAGAAAATTTGAGCAGCAATGAAGTAATACTGTCCACCAGAAAGCAAAGACTAATTCAACCCAAGTTCCATGATCCATCTCACTCATGAATAAATAATCACCTTCTCATCACGGCCAACTTCAGAATTCAAAGATTAATTCAATCCATCTTTCACTCATGGATAAATCACCTTCTCATCACAATCAACTTCAGAATTCATAGACCAAAAGGTCTACCAAGTAAATATAACATGTGTTATGGAAGGTTTAAACAGAGAAAAACAAGACAAAGACTGCCAAATTTAGAAGAATTTTAATGACTAAGCATATAAAACTTGTTCCACATAAGAAACTCACAAAGCAGACTCTGCTAAGAGGGCATGGATTTCAATTTCTTCGTTCGTTTGACTAGAGGATACACATTCTTTATCACTTTCTGAGCCTTCTTCCCAGATTTAGTTTTCTTCACCATCTTATACATTGGAGGCATTTCCCTTGAGCAGACTCTGCTAAGAGGAAGTAGATTTCAATTTCTTTGTGCGTTTGACTAGAGGATACATACTCTTTATCACTTTCCGAGCCTTCTTCACAGATTTAGCTTTCTTTCCCTTCTTAGTCATGGGAGGCATTTCCTTTATAGGACCTGGAGGAATTCCTTGCTTAAGTGCACTTCCTCTAGGAGTAACAGAGGGAGGTAACCTCAAACTTAATGGAGGTAAAGGACTGTGGGGCTTCCAAACCAGATTGTTTTTCATTGAAAATCTTACCCTCTTCGTGCTATTCTCACAAGTTTTCGCAGTTCCATCACCTTCGCCATCAGCTTCACCAGTTAGCTCCCCATTCTGAGGTTTTCGGCCATCCGCACTCTTTGCTCTCTTTCTCTTCTTGGAGACAGCACCATTAACTTTTGGTAAATCACAGGCAGTTGCAACATCGCTATTCAAACCCACTTCTGCGGCAACCTTCTCAAACTGGAGCTGAAGGTTTGAAATCACTGATTCCGTAAATGTTATAGAATCCCCATCACCATTCTGCTCAATATTAGAACTGGCAACCTCTGCAGGTAACTTAACATCATTCTCCTGATCTGCAGGGCTACATTCAGTTTTCTTGCTTTTCTTAGTCTTTTTACCATTGTCCCCAGTTGCCTTTTTGGCCTTCTTGCTTTTCTTTGTGGCCTTCTTCGCAGAACCGGTAATATTAACTTCAACTGGCTCCAAAACATCATTTGAAACATTCGCGTCTGTCTCACCACCAACAGGTATCAATTCAGGTACCTCATCTTCTTCATTGCCTTCATTACCCTCAGGAATCGAAATATCAATACCCAATGACGTCAAATCCTTCTCTAACTTCAAGAATTCCTCATGTAATGCCAACACAGCCTTTCTATTACCCTGACAGCAATCTAGTGAAGAACCCAATTCATAGAACTTTGTAGAGAACCCCATCACTAAACCAATCGTCCCAAACACGACTACATCATCGCTTTCATCAACCTCATCACCGGACTGCTTAAGCTCCAGCAATCTCCTTCCCGTCTTAACAAGCACGTCAAACACATTGCTCCTTATCTTCCCAACCAAAACCTTATCACCCACTTTCCCCAAGACTCCAACAAACGGTTCCAATAGAACCTCAACAACCTCCTTTCTTAATGGAAAAAAGGGCCTAATTTCCTCGAGAAAAACCGAAGCAATGTGATAATTAACGCCATTACCTTGAAACTTATCATCAGCTATAAATGTACCATCAACTAAAACCCTAATCGAACGACGCATAAAATCCAAATCCCACGACGATTCCTTCAACATGACAAAGAAGCAATTCAAAAACCTACGAATTAAGAGGTAAAACTTATCTAACCTTAACTTATCAATCCCGGTCCACTCACGACGCATGGTGAGAAGAAAAACGGAGAAGTATTGAAGAGATAGACCGGGTTCGAGCTTCGGCAGAACCGAGGAAAGCTTGTTGATGAGGTCGGTCTGGGCGGGCAGCTTGTCAGCGTGCCAAACGCAGTAGAAGAGACCTTTCCACAGCCTCTTCATCTCTTCATCGGAGACTTCACTCTGTGAAGGAAGCCACCCATTGAGGAGAGACCGTACGGCTCTGTCACGGCTCGACTTGTCGCAAGCCGCGAGTTGCTTTATCAGGGTCGGGCCTTCTCCGGCTCCGGATCCGGCCATATTGAGCTGATCAGAAATTATTAGGAGAGGAAGTAGTCGGAATCGGAGGTTTCTTCCGGTTTGCTGTTAAAGAAGAGCGAGCAAAGAAAAAACCCTAAGGGTAGTTTTGGAAAATAAAAAAACCTGAACGCCAAACGGCTGGAGAATGGTAAAACACGAAAATACTTGAAAACTATAATCTTTAGTTTCCTCCTTTTGTGGGCACGATTACCGGACCCAGTTTCGGATCCTCTCCGTCCTTTAATGACTCATTCGGGTTATGGGCGGCTCCAATTAAGAGTAGGTTAAACTACCTAGTTGGTCATCCAACTTTTAGGGAGATTTCATTTTGGTCACCTAAAATGAAATCCTTGCAATTTCATCATTCAACTTTTATGATGCTTTTACTTTAGTCCCCCGGCCATTAAATATCTAACAACGGTTAACTGTACATACCACATCATGTTTGCACTTTTATTTTGATCACCTAACTTCTATGTTGCTTTCATTTTGGTCACCCAAAAAATATCATTCTTTTAAGTATTGATGGGATAAAAAACATTAAGGATTAAAGTGGAAAAACAGTAGAAACTAAAATAATACTTTAAAAATTTTCCAAATTGTATTTGTTTACCCTTTTCTGAAATTTCCAAAAATTTTTCAATATTGAAAATTTAAATTTCAAATAATCAAAATCAATTAAATAAATTATTGGAAAATTTTATCCCTTGTTAGCTTATTTGTTACTATAAAATTGAAATCAATTAAATTACTATCATTCTATATTTTAAATTTTTATTATATGTTTCCAAATTAAAATCAACTCAAATAACTTATCTTTAATAACTGTCTATAAAACTCAAATTTCTTTTCATTATATTATCTCGAGTCTTCCATACTAAGCTAAAAGCAATGAAAGATCCTTACAATTAATTAAATTATTTAATTTTATCTTTTGTGCCAGATAAAATTTAGAACTTTTTCATCACTTCTTCACTCGAGACGAGAGAACGAGTAATTAATTTAATTAATTGTCATGATTTTTCTTTGTTTTGAACTTAGCATGGAATATATAACCAAACATACGCAATTATTAAATATGATTTATTTGAGTTGATTTCATTAAGAATAATATGGAAATATAAAATAAAATTTTAAAATTTTGAAGGAGATTAGCTTAATTAATTTTAATATTATAATAATAAATCGATTGACATTATAAATGGATAAAAAGTTTTCAAGAATTTATTTAATTTATTTTGATGTTTTGGAATTTAAATTTTAATATTTAAAATATATATTATTTTTGGCAATGTGATAAACAAGTACAATTTGATAATTTTAATATATTATTTTAGTTTCAACCGCTTTTCATTTTAGTCCTTGAATTTTTACCCCATCAATACTTAAAAATGATATTTTTTTTTCCTCTAAAAAGTTTTCTTTTAAGTGACCAAAATGAAAGCGACCTAGAAGTTGGGTGACCAAAATAAAAGTGTAAACATAATTTGGTGTGTACAGCCAACTGCAATTAGAGATTTAACGATTAAGTGACAAAATAAAAACAACTAAAAATTGGATGACCAATTAAATAATTTACCCTTAAGGGTATCATTCGAATTAAAAAATTATAATTTAGTCCTTTTAAATATAAATTCGATCCAATTCAATTGTATTATAAAAATTAACAAGTAAAGCTCATTCGATCTTAGCTAGAATTGATTTGAATCAAATATTTTAAACTCATCGTTTCGAAAAATCTAAATTTAAATTGACCTAAACTTGAAATCATCAAAATCTATAATAAACTTAAATTGAAATAACCTAAAATTTTTGGACCTAAATTGATATATTGAGATGGACTTAATCAAAATCAACATGTCTAAAAGACAGCTTAACACTATTATGATTCTTAGTTTTTCTAAAAACTTTTCTTAGGTAGTAAATTTTTACTTTATGTGTTGGAAACTTTTGATGAATCTTCGTCTTCAAAATCGAATTGAATTAGTTGAACAAAAAATTAATTAAAGTATCAATTTAAAATAAAGGGTTGAATCGATTGATTTGTGAACTGGTATAAACTAGTTAACTCGGATTAATAAAATTAATTGAATCAATTTTTTCTATTTTTATTAATTTTTAAAAAATTATGAATTTATTTAATTAAACTAGACAAACCAATTAAACTGATAGACTGAAAACCGATGGTACGATCTATTCAACCACTAGATAAATTATTAAATGTAATTTGAAATTTTTTATTACAGGGGAAAAAAGTATTTGAAAAAAGGCGGCGGCTTACTTCACCCCAAGGGTTCTGCCTCTTTTCCCACCGCTGGACTAGTTTCAGTTTTCTTGGCTTTTGTTTTGAACACTCCAGCAAGTTCACTGCGCACGGCGGTACACCGTCGCTATTCGGCCTTGACGGCTCGCACATGGTGATGTCGATCGAGTTACACGATGCCCTCGCCGGTCGGTTGCTAATGCCCTCTCGAAAGCGTTGGATCTACAGCCGTCAATGTCCCCGACATGCTCAACGGAGGCGACGGTAGTCTTAGGCTTTTGCCCCTCCTCAGCAGTGGATTTGCCAGTCATATGTTCGTCAGCCCTTTTGGGTCTACTCCCTCCAGCCATCCCTTTCCCTCCCCCGTTACAAGCAATGGCGGCCGGAAGTTTAGGTGGCTAAGGTTTGCTTATTTCAGGTTTGGGTTGGGCCTGGCTAGCCCATGTTCTTTGTTGTATTACTTTTCAAGGCTTTGGGGCCTTTTTATGTGTACCCTTTGGTGGTTAATAATATTATAAACCTTTATTTAAAAAAAACAATTGTAAAAAAAATATATATCTAAAAATTCGAATATATATATATATAAATTGAAAGGCCATAGTCAATTGAGTCTTAACTCAAGTGGCATGACCATTATTGTCAATACAGGAATACGTGGATTTAAGTGCACTGAAGTGTATTATCTTTTTATTTATGAGTTGAGAAAATTTTATGCCTGATTTTAGGCATAATCTTAAAAATAGCAGATATAATTAAAATCTATAATAGAGATTACTATATCAAAATACATAAAGAAAAATGTCATACTTTAAGGTTGACTTAGTATCGAGTGTAACTAAAGAGATTGATAAGATATCCGGCCCCCTTAAAATAATTTTTTTTTATTTAAACCCTTTTTATATACGAATTACTATCATATATATAAATATTTATATAAAACTATTATTTAATATTTTAAAGTAACAAAAACAAGTTATCAAATCACATTAACTTAAACCCAAATCTTGATAAATAAATAATTTTGCTTTAAACTCAATTCAACTTAACCCTAAAACACACATGTTAAGCTAATAGTATACCCTATAACACATTTTTTGCCATATGGTGTTTGCCAATCTTGAAGGCAAAAGCGACACACAAGCAGAAAGAGAGAGAGATGGGTGTTAAAGATTGCCAAATTTGAGTATTGGACATTTTTTTAAAATCATGATCATCAAATAGAATCAGATTAGTTAGTCGAATTCGAAGTAGATTGAGGTATCGGTTCAGAATAATATTGAGTTGATTGACTCACGAATCGATATAAATTAATTGAATCGAACTAAAAAATTAATTAAATTAGTGGTTTAATTGGTTTCCAATTCAGTTCTAAAAATCTTGTTCAAAATGGTAAAGAAATAAAGGCTTAAACACATTATTATTTTTAGGTTAAAAATATGCCATAAATCTCTATACTTTTAAGTTTTCGAAATTTAATCACTGTACTTTTATTTCCAGAAATTTAGTTATTCTACTTTTCAAAATTTATTTGTGTGGCATCTTGAAATAAATAAAATACTTATTTGGTAGCCACACAACTAAAAATATGATATTAAAATGAACTCGAATTTAATAAAAAAAAAACTTAACAATTTTAGTAATTAAACTTGAATTTTGAAATCTGAGAAGTAAAATGACTAAATTCATAAAATTAAAAGTACAGGGACTAAATTTTAAATTTCTAAAAAATCCATAAAGTTATGAAATATCTTTTAACCTTATTTTTAATTAACAAGGTACGGATGAATTTTGTTCATATCTTCAATAAATATCAATCTCGAGTTTAATCTGTGGGCAACCCTTACCCTTTATAGATAGGGAACAAGATGGGCATGTAACAACCTACATTTTATAAATATATACTTCATTGAGGACCAATTAAGAAATCTTAATTAAGATCTTTTCTGTCAGTTTTCTTTATACATACAAATTAACATGCATACTAAGATCACGGTGTACCATAGCAAATTGGTAGCGTAGGAGGGCTTGTTACTTTCATAGTGATGTTGGTATATTTTCGGTTTAATCGGTTGAATTGAGTGTACAATTATTTAAAATTTTATATAAATTAATATATTTAGAAAATATGAAAATGAACTAAAATATAATAAATATGTTAAAATATGTTGTTAGTCCATGTATTTGTATAGAATTTGAGATTTAATCTCTGTATTTTAGGAGTTAAAAAAAGTTTCAATCTCCTTATTTTTTCAATTTATCACTATTGATAGTTTATGTTAAAATTTGTCAACTTAACATTTTTATTTTTCATCAATCATATGACACGTTACTTGAGGAAGGCTAAATCAACATGCCAAATTGACAAATTTTGATAGAAAATACCTACGAATTTTAATGATTGGACTGATATTTTTAAATTAGAGTACAAGGACTAACAGTTTTAACCAAAATATAATTAAAAAGGTCAAAATATGCCATAAGCCCCTATACTATATGTAAATTTGGAATTTAGTCAATGCACTTTTATTTCTAAGAATTTAATCCTTATACTTTTCAGATTTCAAATTTCAAATTTAGGATCCAATTGTTAACACAGTTAAAATTATTTTATCAAATTCAAGTTCACTACAATACTATTTTTTTAGTTGCATTGCTATTAATTGAGGTTTTTTTTTTTTATTTCGAATTGTCACATCTACAAATTTAACAAAAAAAATTGTGTTGACAATTGAACCTGAATTTTAAAATTTAAAAGTAAAGGGACTAAGTTCTAAATTTGTGAAAACATAAGGACTTGTAGCATATTTTAAGTTTAAAAAAGAAATAGTAATTCATTAGACCATTTCTACGTTTTCTTCATGATGTAAACATGCAAGCCGTTGGGGACTTCTTTCATATAAAATACAAAATTTGTCTAATATGCTTTATTAATTTAAAAGCTAACACACATTTAAAGGAACATTAGCAACTGATCATAGGCTTAAAAACACATTATGATCAAACCTTAGTATTGTTAGTATCAAAACAAAAAATGAGTCACAATGCTAATGTACCTTTTTCATGGGAACTCAAACCCGGGGTTTCAAAGGTGACATGCGAAGAACACAGTATTGGTCTACGACATGTGAGGGTAAATTTGCCTCCTCCTCCTTGTTTGTCGAAGAGTGCTCGGTTTTGTGTCGATGACTTGAACGGCGTTCTTCCATCATGCCAACTTCAGACACCATCGAGTGGTTCGGAAAAGAAGGGTAATGCTAACAACGGCAATAAGCAGGAAGACCCTTTTGTGGCGGCATTTAGGAAATGCACGGAGTACTCAACGAATGGTAAGTCGGGGGGTATCGATGACAAAATCGACGGGACATGCAAGACTAGGAACAAGAAGAACATGTTTATTTTGTCGTGTAAGTATTCGTGTAATGTTAGTAGTTGTAATGTTAAGAGTGTGTCGGTGTTTGAAAGGAAAAAACAGGGTTGATTTGCAAAAATTGAATGGACAACGTGTTAAAAGGTTAAAATGTCACCCTTCACAGATTTAAATTTTAGTCCTTATACTTTTTGTTTTCATGAATTCAGTCCCTCTACTTTTAAGATTTCAAATTTTAGGTCTAACTCTTAATTTTTTTGGTTAAATTTGTTAGTGTGACATTTTAAAATAAAATAAAAATTACTTATACCGTGTAACTAAAAAAATAAGGTAATGAATATGAATTTGACAATGTAAACATAACACTGTTAACGGTAGGGCCTAAATTCTGAAATCTGAAAAGTAGAGGGACTAAATTTCTAAAAACAAAACTATAAGGATTAAATTCTCATTTCATGAAGGGTACAATGACTAATGGCATATTTTAACCTAAAAAATCTTGTTTGTATATGATGTGGCCATTTTTTTCTTACAATATGGATCTATGGCAATCAAATTCCCAGTTGAACTTTTGTCTGAATGGTACTGGTTTACAAATTTTTAAGGGCTAATTTCATCAGAACCCCCTCGAAAAACACTATAGCATAGATTTTAAATAGATACCCAAATCACCACCAAAAGAAAAAAAAATAGATACCTAAATTTCAAAATATGCTAATTGAGTTCTCAAAGTTGGGGGAGCATTTGTCGTTTTGAGGAATATTTCGTATCAGTCAAATCTTTCCATTAGCTATAAGTTCGGACGTTAAACGCCAGCTCAAATAGGAGTATTTAGAACACATGGGTTAAGTTACAAACACATGTATACCTACATTAACTGCTTAGATCTAGCATGTTAAAAAAATAGTCCCTAAATTTTATTAACATTGACTATATTTAAATATGTCATATTTAAGTTGTTCACCCAATAGATATATACATATTTAGAATTTAATTAGCATGTATTTTGAAAATACTCCATGTAGGATCCAAATTTATGGTTAAGTTGACAGTATGGCATGATTGGAGTTTAAGAATCAAATTAAAAATTAAATTATAGTTTAAGGATGTTAAATGAAAATAACCCAAAATCAAATTACCAATTAAACTATGGTCTAAGTTGTACTGGTTTACAATATTTAAAGCCAAATTGAAGATATTTGTCAAATTTTGCGGCTGCCTGATTGAGTTTCCGCCCTCGAATAAAATTTTTGTTAATTCAACTTGTAAAATGCAAATTGGCATATATATATATAATAGAGTAAACTATAAAAATAGTCACTTTTATTTGTCTCAGATTACATTTTAGCCACTTATATTTGAAATATTACATTTTAGTCACTTACATTATTGTTTTGTTACGAAGTAGTCATTCTACCATTAAACTCCATTACCTCATTAACGGTAGTCCTACGTGGAAGTCTAAATGGGTTTTAAATGCCAACTTAGATGTTCAGTTGCTAGGATGAAAATAAGTTTTTAATTTGGACTACCACGTAGGACATCCAAGTCGGCATTTAAAGCCCATTTGGACTGCCATGTAAGACCGCCGTTAGGGAGGTAACAAAGCTTAATGGTAGAATGACCACTTTGTAACAAAACAATAACGTAAGTGACTAAAACGTAACATTTCAAATATAAATAACTAAAATATAATCTGAGACAAACAAAATAATTATTTTTATAGTTTAGTCTATACACTAATTTTCTCTACTTTCATAAGAATAATAATAAAATCTGTCTTTGATTAATCTTTTTTACTTTAATTTCAAATCATTTGGTCTATAATTTTATAATATTATTAATAAGTTCAAATTGATAATATCTTTAACTACTATAGTTAAATTGATAATAAATATTAGTAAATTCAAATTAATATTTAAAAAATAGGTCGATTTTAGAGTCTGACAATTAATATGATAAAAATGCGTATTATAAAATGCATTTTTCGGAAAGTGCTTTATACGAAATGTGTTTTTCATCTATTGTTTGATGGTTAAATGCGTATGTTTTCTACTCTTATATCCCAGAGTCCTCTTTCATGTTTATTTGATTTTTTTTCCAAAGCATGTTGTTTCATGTTTTTTCTTTTAAATTTAGTTAATGTTTTTAATTAATAATCATGTTATTTTCAAGTTTTAATTAAAAACATGTTTTTAAATTTTATTTTATTTTTAATTTATGTTTTAATTAATAATTTTTATTTATATAAATAAAATAATGAATATGTAAATATATTATATATTATTATGTTAAATATATTTTATTTTTTAAAACATCTTTTGATATAAATTTAAATATGTCAAATATTTATTTTTTCATGTACATTATGCATACCATAAGTTTTAAAATAAAAATTGATTAATTATTTCAATATCATATATGATATTTAACATAATGAAAAAACAAATATTTAACATATAAATATTATATATAAAGAAAAGTATATAAAAATTAGTTGATATTTTTGAAAAGTAAAATATATTTAACATAATGATATATATAAAATATATTTTTATTATATAATTACTTATTTATTATTTTGTCTATATAAATAAAGAAATTATTAATTAAAAATAAAATAAAAACTTAAAAACATGTCTGTTAATTAAAACATACTTATTAATAAAAATCATTAATTAAAAATTTTAAAAATAAAAGGAGGCTTGTAACAACATGCATTAGAAAAAAAATCAAATAAACATGGAAGAGAACTTGAACTTAAATCATATAAATGGAAACTACAAGCATTTTTCGTAAAAGGAAAGCGCATTAGCTATAGAATGTACACGATTTTTATCATGTTAACCGTCACACCCTAAAATTAATCTATTTCTCTAAATATAATTAAAATAGACAAATTTTTCTATTTTTTAAATTTACATTCACCACTAATTTTGTATTTTTAATTACTATTAGAAAAATTAGTCTATATTATATTAATTTTAAAAATTAAATGAATTACATATTATAAAATCTTACAAAAATATTTAATTAAAATATATAAAGTGTCATGAAAGTTAACAAAAATTCTAATTGAAATATATATATAAAAGAAATTTGATAATTTATTTTTAGATATGATATAAACTTGATTCCGACCCAATCTAAAAATAAAGAATTTTAACATTAAATTACACTTAAGGTTATTAAACGATTAGTAAGCTTATGTTTTAGTCGTTTAACTTCAAAAAGTTACTAAATGTTCATTGAACTATTCAAAAGTTTTCTTTTAAATTACTAGGCTGTTAAAATCGTTGTTGTATTATAGCCTTCTTTATTCGCACTGCCTACACAAGTTGAAAACTGTTCTTACCTTTCTCTTCTCTCGTTTAGATTTTATTTTATGAACCAATTTTGAAAGTCATACATCTGTAAACCAAAAATCAAATAGCTTTCTTCTTCGATCCTTGATGATACTAATTGTCAGATCGGTTTGGATATAAGGTCTGTTCTTTTACTCGTCGACGGATACTGATCCATCATACCAATGGTCAAATTATAACTTAGAGCTCGCTAACCAAACTTTAAAAAGAATAAAAACTTAACAATCTAATAACTTAAAATAAAAAATTTCAAATAGCTCAATGACTATTTTATATCTTTTTAAAATTAAGCGATTAATACATAAACTTGTAGTTTACCCTGAAAATCAAATGAGGTCAAAATCATAACTGACAAAAGACGGCAAATAATGCAAAAGATAAATCAGTGACCAAAGTGTCTCTTCTCCATTACTGGTTATTCTATGATGTAGACTCCTATGACTTGGTCTTCTACGAGTAATTTTCTCACATTTTATATACAAGGAAATTTATGTGATCATATATACAAGAAAAACCCTTTACTATAAACATCCTTAAACCAAAACCATTTCTTGTCCACCCCCAAAAAAATGAATCAATCTCAAGGGAACGTGCCCTTCTCATGGGAAAACAAGCCTGGTATATCCAAAAAAACACCCCAATTATTACAATCCTTTAAAGAAGGTGATGATCATTACACTCTACAAAAAAAGCTACCACCACCTCCATGTCGACTAGAAAGCGCTAAGGTACCGATGCATGACATTGCAATCCCTCTCCCACCTTGTGTTTTTCAACCCCCTTTGAGAACTTGTTCAAAGGGAAGTGGTGTTGATGATAGTGATGACCCTTTTTTAGCAGCTTATAAAGAGTGTACCAAAGGGAGCAACAAAGGTAAAAAGGGAAGAGGGTGGTCTGTTTTGAAGAAGGGTTTCTTTAGTTTTGCTTGTAAAGGATCTTGTGGTGTTAGGGATGATAGTTTAGTTAGGGTTTCTCAACTTCCTATTGAGAGAGATATTGATTAATTCGGGTTTTTTTGAAGATGGAGGGTACTGTTTTTGTGAAGTTTGACTGGTTCAAAAGATGTTGTAGTGTGTGTGTCTGTGTGTGTTTTGAGTTTCTTGGAAGTTGTCTTAGTTTGTTTTCTTATTTTCTTGTATCACATGGCTTAAACTTTATTCCATGGACTTCTTTCATCTATATCTTAGTGTTATCCAGGTTATTTTTAGAATTGGATCGTTGATCGAATCAAACAAGTTATCGAATTGTCAGTTTTATCGTTTCTTTCGGTTTAATTAAATAAATTATTAATATTTCATAAAATAATTTGATCCATATTGATTATTGGTTTAACTAATTCAATACATTTCTTTAAACTGATAGCCTAATTGATTTCCGGACCAACTGGTCTAATTGTCTTGTCCTGTTCAAACAACCACGAGTGTTACTTGACTTAATATCACAAGTCAACCGAATATTATTTAAGTTGAAAATTGATTAAAAACTTGTTCCTTTTACAAATCAATGATTAATTTTATGTGAAGATATTATTATGTATAAAATCTATAAAATTAATTTAAACCCAAAATAAATCTAAAAAAAAATCTCACATGATGTGATTTATATCCAAGACACATGGTTTATAGATCTCAAATTTAAGATTTTAACCAAAACCTCGTTTGTTTTTATAACAAATATATTTTTATGTAAATTTTTACCCGCACCATAATCTAATAAGCTAAATATTAAAAGGTTCATCAAAATGAAAAAAAAAAATCATTATGCCCAAAATTTGAAATTTAATATTTTCTACTTTTAATTTTAAAATTTTAATTACTTTATTTGTCTGATTTAAAAATTAAAATTAATTGATATTATTATTGATAGATTTTCATCAAATTTGAGTTCTATAGCACTTACTCAAATTCAACAGAAGTCCATCTAACAATGTTAGGGAGACTAAATTTTTAAAATAAAAAGTAGAGGGATTAAATTTTAAAAGTTCAAAGAGTAGAAGATAGGAATGAGAATTAAACATTTTTTAACGTACAAGACGGGGTCAAAGGGTGGATTGATTGTTAGAGCTAGTTGGGTTTATGATTTGATGTCACAAAGTTGAAGCTGTTCAATCTTTGGTGTTTGATATAACCTAAAAAAATCAAAAGAAAAATCTGTAGAGTTCAAGACATTAATTTATTAGCAAAAATGGAGACCTCAATTTTCGAAAGAAAATAATTTCATTTTGCAAGGTTGAAAATATGCTTATAGGATAAGATGAGTGGACTCGTTGAAACCAAGCACAAGTCTCCTACTAAATTCCAAGATGGTAATGTATGATATTGGAATTTTAGTTTTTTCTTTAAAATTTTGGTGCATGACACTTATTTTTTATCTAAAAGAAAATTGACTCTTATTTTTTATTAGAAGTAAAATAGAAAATTTTAAAATTAATAAAGTTAAAGAGTAAAAAAGTTTTAGTGACAAATTTAAAAATTAATTAAGTCATTTTAAAATTTTAAAATTATTTAAAATTATAAAATTATAAAATTATAAAAAAGTTATTATTTTTATTAAAATTAACAATACCGACTTATTAAAATCTAATGATTATAATATTTTAATAAAATTTGACCCTACTCTTTTATTAGGTCAAGTATCATTATTTTTAAAAAATTATAATTTTTAGAACTTTTAAAATAAAATTTGATAATAATTTTGATAATTTTAAACATTAAAAGGGCTTAATTGATTTTGTTTTTTAAATTGTTACTAAGGCAACTCATAGGTCTAAGCTAAAACATGTACATAAATAAAGCACTAAAACAATTTAGCATGGAAGAATCCAATAAAGGATTTTTGTCTATGAGACATGAAATTTCTCTCTCAAAGGAAATATGTTCTTCAATGCCACAAGAAAGAGAAAGCATGAGTGGGATTCCATATGTATTTGCTGTTGAGTTTATCATGTATGTCATGTTATGTACTCGTTTAAATAATTCATATGTTTTAAGCATGATGACTAAGCATTAAGTAAATCCTGATGAATTTACTATTGGGTTTATTATGTATGTCATGCTATGTACTCGTTTAAATGATTCATATGTTTTAAGTATGACGAGTAAGCACTAAGTAAATCCCGATGAAGGTCATTAGACCACAGTTAAAAATATCTTCAAGTACATGAGAAGAACTAGTGATACATTATTGATGTATGGAGGTGAAAAAGAGCTAAGTGTAAAAGGTTACACTGACGCTGGCTTCCAACTCGATAATGACGATTCTAGATCACAATTGGATTGTCGATTTTGCTTTAATGGTGGTACAATAGAGGCCAAGTATATTGAAGCCAAATAGGCAACAAAAGAGGTTGTTTGGATTAAAAAGTTCATTACTTAACTCGGAGTTGTGTCTAGCACATTAAATGCTATAAGACTATATTTGTGGCAACAATGGAGCTATTGCACAAGCAAAAGAATCTAGATCTCACTTACACTCCAAACATATACTTAGACGCTTTCATCTCATTTGAGAAATTCTTGATCGAAAGGATGTAGAAATGTGTAAAGTACCAACAAATGATAACATCGTAGATTCACTAAACATATTTTTTGACAAAGCAAAAACATGATAGTCAAACTTGATTACTTGGTTTTGATACATGAGTGATCGGTCTTAGTGCAAATGAGAGATTATTGAAGTATGCCTAAAGACCAATCATAAGATGATTGTAGTAGTATACTTATTTACCTAGTTTATTAGTAAAGACATTGTCATTGTTATTTCCAATCTTTATTTTTGTGTATTAAATATATCGATTAATAATAATTTCGTATGAATAACATGATTATTTTGAAATATCGTTTGGGGAACAATAATGCATTGAGAGTAATACGTAATTGATTGAGTGACAAAATGTTGTTATGGATGTAGGATATCAAGTCAACACATCAGGATATGTTACAGGAACAGTGCTAGACTGACCCACCATGAGAATGTTTATTGGATTATTATGTAATTGTCATAGCAATTCTCATAGTGATAATGATATACATGATCATTAGACTTGGGCTCATCATAGTTTCAACTGCAAAAGTTATATACATTGACATAATCAAATGTCTTCACTAATTGATAATACTATAAAGATTGTTATTGAGTATCCTACGATCTATATAGTGAGATATGAAAGATCAAATTAGGATTTGCCCCTCTTACACACTGAGAATGATTTGTTGAGCCATTGATTGAGTAAGAATAAAAATACATGGCGTGCTCAAATGAAATGATATGATATACTAGACTTATTTGTTTGTCTTAGCATACTCAAGGTTCAAAACAATAAAAGTTTATACTAAACAAGTGTGATTGTTCCATGATTTGTGTTCAATTTAGATATCATGGACAAAGAGATTACTGTACAATAATGTTATCATAGAAAGCTTATGGCAGACTATGATTTCCTGTAACTTAAGTAGCAATTATGCATTATTAAATATTACTCACAATTTGAAATATTAGAAATATTTTAACAACAGTGCCAATGTTATAGGATCCTACAATATCATCCTTATGGTTGGAAAGATTGAAAATAAGCCCCAAACTTACTCGAACCGAAGTGTTTAGACGATTTATAAAATACAAGTTAAAAAATTATATTTACCCGATATTACATTTTAAAAAGTGGAAATGACTCAAAAGTTCTATATAAAGATATTTTTAAAAATATCATATAAAAGTTATTGATTTTTTACCAAATAATATTCAAAAGTAATAAAACAAACTTTATTTTATTAAAATAAGTCTAAAAGTTAAAAAAATTAATATGAAAAATCAAAAACTAAACTAAAATAAACAATCAAAAAAATCTAAAAAAAATCGATCGACCTGAACTAAACCGAACCGGTATTACTGGCTGTAACTCGAAAGAAACCATGGATCGGATTCTAGTGGAAGTGACCCGGAGAATACCGGGAGAGGTAAACTGCACTCGTCACCAAAAGGATATAATTGGCAAAACTGGTAATAAAACGAAAAAAAAAGAAGAAAATTTTACTTTTTAGTAAATTTTCCCCAAAAGGAAAAACAATTTTTTTCCACTCTACCCTTCAAAAAAAAAGAGAAGCATTTTTCTTCTCTTTTCCACCTATTCCTCTCTTAAACCCTAGCACCTAAAATTTCGACACTGAGATCCAAGCTTTCTCGCAAATTGAAACTCTTTTAATCTTCACTTAATATCTGTAAGTATTAATATTCCGATTTTAGCTTCCTTTTTTCAGTTTATTTTTCTACGATTGATTTAGAGTAAATTTGTTTCTTGGTATTTTCGGGTGTGGATAACTTGGATGCTGTCTCAGCTCTTTTTGGTGATTGTTAATAAATTAATTGATCCTTTTTGCAGGTATTTGAGGCAAACTTTGCATATGTTCTGGAATGGCTAACAATTCTCAACCCTCTAGTGCGCAGGTAGCCTGCTGATTAGGTTTAATTTTCTTGGCTTCATTTCTTTAATCTAGGATCTTAACTAAGATTATGTTGTCTTTTGTGGGTTAAAGCTTGGTTACTGATGCTAGGTTTTGTTCAAATTTATTAAAATTTAAGAACATAGCCTAAGGCTTTTCTATCGTTCTCCTTTTCTTCTTGGAAGTAGTTTGAAAGAACTTGAATGTATACATTACAAGCTATGATTTTGACAAGACTCTCTTGGTGGTACTGGCATTATTGTTTTCAATATTAGTGAGAAATGGGTGTTGTTTTTGCCCGAAGTACATAAGTAATCTCCTTTATTCTAGTTTTTTGATGAAGGTCTAAGATGTTTAAATTTGTTGGCTATCTTCTTTCTTTCCCAGCCACATTGGCCTCCTGCAGTTGGATCCATGGGTCCCCAAAGTTATGGCTCTCCGTTATCTTCACAGGTAGCTACTCTTTTTTCTTTTTACTCATTTTTATTAGATGGTTTTTAATCTTCTGAGAGCAATTTATTAGATGCTATGTGTGTGAAATTTTCCATTACAGTTTCGACCAGTGGTCCCAACGCAGCAAGGGCAACACTTTGTTCCAGCTGCTTCCCAACAGTTTCGGCCTGTTGGGCAGGTTCCTTCTCCAAATATTGGGATGCCAGCTGTTCAAAATCAGCAGATGCAGTTTTCTCAGCCAATGCAGCAGTTTCCACCCCGGCCAAATCAGCCTGGTCTTTCTACACCTTCACAACAGCCAATACAGGTACAATATGGTCAAACAAACAGGCCTCTTACATCTGAACCACCACAGTCACATCAATCTGCACCTCCTTTGAATAGTCATATGCCTGGTGTAGGAGCCCCTGGAGTGCCCCCTTCATCATATGGTGTATGACCTCATTCAAATGTTTCTATTTTCCCTTTAGTTAATATGTTACACAGCCTCTGATGTTTTTATATTCTCCCAGTTTGCGCCATCTTCATTTGGCTTGCCACAGAACAATGTCAGTGCACCGTCGCAGTTTCACCCTATGTCTCAAGTGCATGCACCTGTTGCTCCAGTTGCCGGGCAACCTTGGTTGTCAACTGGAAATCAGAATGTTTCACTTGCTACACCAACACAGCATACTAGCCAACAACCTCCACCTTCTTCTGCTGATACAGTAAGTCCTCATCCCTGGGATATAAAATAGTATGCTAAACAGAAATATAACGAGGTTATGCCTTGTCTAATTTTCGTTGTTTAATTCAAATGTTATATACTCTCTTCATTGTTTATTTGTTGATACAGTAAGTCCTCATCCCTGGGATATAAAATAGTATGCTAAACAGAAATATAACGAGGTTATGCCATGTCTAATTTTCTTTGTTTAATTCAAATGTTATATACTCTCTTCAGTGTTTATTTGTTGTGCTGATCAGAAACACGTTCAATTGATAAATTGAATTGTGGTGAGAACTTGCCTAAGAAGTACAAATTGTTAACTAAGGTGATCAGTCTTGAGGAGAAGACTGAGAGAGGAATATTAGAAGAAAAAGAGGACATATATAACCAAAATATAAATTTAAAAAGGAAAGGCCACGGAGCTTTAATCCTTTTGGACTTGTCCTATCTTCATCTTTTCTCCACGGTTTTACAATTGGATAATAAATACTTCAGTTTGTGCTTTTTTTCTCTTATCATAGCAGTTTATATGACATAGTAGCTTTTAGTGAATTTTTTCTTCAATGAGTACATATGAATTTTATGTACTTTTATGAGCTTTAGTTCCTTTTATCATTAGCTAGAATTTGGCATAAATTTATGTTATGAAAGTTTATCTTTTATCTTTTTCCTTTTTTGAAGAAATTCTGCAAACTCTTAAGTGATTTTTGGCTTTCTAGGCTAAGTTTTTTGTTTAGTCTTCTCTGTTTCTGTACGTTACATTTAAAAAGAAATCATATGTGCATTACATAATCTCAAATTGTGTCTTGTATAATGTTTTAATTTAGTTTGCATCTTGGAAGTTAGTTTGCATTGTATTTTGCATTTGTCCTTGCTGTTCCCATGTTACCATTCTATTAAATCTCATTGTTTTTTATTCTTCACTTTTTGCATACCAGAATGCAAATGTTCCTAGCCTTACTCCGCAATCTTCTGATTGGCAAGAGCATACATCAGCTGATGGAAGAAGGTAACATTATATAGTACCTCATAATTGTGATTTTTGCTCACGTTTTGCTATATATTTGGATTTTAACTTCTAGTACTTTCATGAGTTTGTGTCTAACTGTTTTACATATCTGCAGATACTATTACAACAAAAGGACAAGGCAATCTAGTTGGGAAAAGCCTCTGGAACTGATGACACCAATAGAGGTGAGGCATTTGAGCATCTGGTTGCTGTTTCTGCTGTTAAATTTTTATGCTCTATGATCTGTTAACCTTGAATTTGTTGTGATATGCTATTTATACAAATTGCCCCCTTTAATGGATGCTGAGACTGTAGCCATTCTTAACTTGTTAAAAAATGTTTTATGCGAATTCTTCTTTCTTTTGCGTCTTTTGGAATTGGTTTGTAGATGTCATGGCAAGTTGGAGAAATTTAACGACTGCTCTAAATGGTCACTTTGAGGGCGGGCCTTCACTTTTCTCAAGGCAGGCAACATTTTGCTATTTACATTTTGTTTATTATACGGGGAAATTTTTTTATGAGGAATGATTAGATATATAGACATTTAGGTGCCTTGTATTAACTGTTTTCAATTTTTTTCTTCATTTCCTGTGCTGTTAGTGAAGTTTTAGGATGGTAGTAATACATCCCTTCCCCCTCTTTACATGGCTATCTAATCTGCTTTTCAACTTCTGTCACCTCTATATATTTCTCCTTTTCTTTTCTTGTCTCTTTGGTAGTTCATGTATTTATCTAATCCTGTATCTTATGTTTTGTACAGTAATGAGTTTTATAGATTGGTGTAAGGAATGTGTCATGCTGTTTATCATGTATTTCTATCCAATCGAACTTCTTTGTTGTTTACTCTGGTTCTAGTTTAATAATGTTATTACTTGTTCCCTTTCTCCTCCTTTATGGTTTCATTGTTGCAAGCATATGTTTGTAGAGAGTTCCACAGGTACATATTGGCTACTGATTTCAGAGGTATGAGATGCTGGGTCAAAGGTTTTTGCTGTATTTATCAGTTCTTTTTGTTTTCATAATTGTTGCTGTGATTATGTAAAGGTTCCTTTGGAATAGAATTTGATGTTCAGTATATGTTTTTTTTGTTGGTCATATTGGCTCTACAATTTGTTTACTCATCCTTTTAGAGGTGCGAAGGAGGTAGTAATGTGAATTGACTTGGATGTTAAGGAATCCCTGAAAAATATATTTAAGTTTCTCATTTGGCATGGAAACATCCTCAAGATTTGGCCCTGTTAAAGGTTTTGCTATTTGCAACCGAAAAGTACAATTTAGATTTAGGTTCAATTTGGGACCTGGAGGAAGATGGATTTTGTTACTTTTTAACTAAATGAGATGTTAGCTTGCACTTTTAGATGATATTATCGGTATTTAAGTTAAGACTTCTAGATGAATCCGAGCACATTCATGAGGTGAAAAAGAATTTGGAGGTAAATTGAGCCAAATTCTCACTCAGAGATAACTGTTCCTTCTCTCTGTTAGTTTTGACTAGAGTTAAATAATTTTGATATTAGGATCATAGTACAGACTGTTGCTGGAGGTTCTTTGACCTACATTGATCCTAGCCGAGTAGAGCAGTCTGGTACTGGTTCTAGCATAGCTGTCGTGTGAGCAAAAACTTTGGCTTGCCCATGGGCTAACTTATTGCAATGGCTGAGTTGTTTAGTTGACATTTCCTTTACCTTTTCAGGTTTGGACTTTTACAATTGAGACCATTGTGTGTACTAGTGTTATCTTTTACCATGATAGAATAGTTGCATATACACTCATCCTCTTCCCTTCGAGGAGTCATATGGATGAAACTAACAATCTTTCTTAACAAGGTCATGTATATTTATATTTGTTCCATCTTCATATGCTTGGGTGCATTGTTGGCAACTTCCTTGGTGAGCTTACATTGACTGATATAATACCACTCCTTGGTATAATCATGATGTTTTCCTGAAATTCTTTTCATTACTACTTTCACTTCTTTACTTAATTATTGATTTTTCTGTAACAGAGAGCTGATGCATCCACTGTTTGGAAGGAATTTACAACTCCAGAGGGGAGAAAGTATGTTTGAGCTCTGTTTTACGCTTTTATTTATCATTCACATTTTCCCCCCACAGAATATTGTTAGATGCCCTATTGTATCCACCTTTTTCTTGTCTGTTAAAATTTTATTTGCATGAGCAATATGTGATCAAGAGATTGCTTTTGAAGGTATTACCACAACAAGGTTACAAAGGAGTCTAAGTGGACAATACCTGAGGAGTTGAAGGTTCATCCTTGTGATTTATTGTTACCGTATCTTTACCTGGTAGGCTGGCACTTTGCCTATCTGACATTATTTTTAAATGTTTAATTCCAGTTAGCTCGTGAGCAAGCTCAAGCAGCAGCTAGCCAAGGAACCCCATCAGGTTCAGGAGTGGCTCCTCAAGCTCCAGTTGCTACTGCTGTCTCTGCAGCTGAGACACCTACTACAGCTATTCCTGTGAGCTCCAACACTTTGCAGGATTCAAGCCCAGTTTCAGTTACGCCTGTTGCTAATCCTTCACCTACTTCAGTATCTGGACCAACAACAGGTCCTGTTGCACAATCAGCTGCTATGAGTGCAACTGGGGTTCAACTCCCTGTTGTGTCTGTGACACCTGTACCTGCAGTCCCCTCCAGAGGTTCCACTGTCCCTGCTCCTTCTGTCGGTGCTAACACAGCAGTCACGTATGGACATCTATTGATCTTTTATTTAATTTTTCAGTGATTCAATAATGTTGTTGAAATTAACTGCATCATTCTGTATCCTCACTCCAGAAGAAGCTCAGAAACTACATCAACTCAAGACACTATGCATTTTGCAGATGGAGCTTCTGCTCAGGACATTGAGGTATTCACATTTGTTGTTTCAATTCACAGCTCCCTTCTTTCGTTTGACCATTTCTTGGAGAGGCAAAATGATCTTTTTAAGAGTTCTTTTCTATTTTTGGAAAAAAATAGTTACTACCTACCATTGTTGGCTGGTCTATTTGGCAAATTGTAGATGCACACTTCCAAATACGTTGGCAGTGGGATGTTTTTCGTATTTGTATTTGTTTTTTTGTTTAAAATATTTTTAATTTGTTTTTTCTTTTAGGAAGCTAAAAAGGGGATGGCAACGGCTGGAAAAGTTAATATGACTCCAGTGGAAGAGAAGGTTCCAGATGATGAGCCTTTAGTATATGCAAATAAGCTGGTAACGTTCCAAAGACATATCACTTTTTTTTTTTTTTTTTTTTGTCTTATCAGTTAAGTTTTGTTCTTTCTTTTCCCCTAAAGACAGGGAGCTTTGATGCCAATTAGGCAATCGACCGGATGAATGGCAGTTCATTTATATGTTTTCTTACCTAAATTTTTTTTTCAGGAGGCAAAAAATGCTTTCAAATCACTCCTTGAATCTGCAAATGTGCAATCTGATTGGACTTGGGAGCAGGTACTCTTGCTTCATCTTTTGCCTTCCTGCCAGCTTTGTTCTTTCAGTATGTTTGTTTCTTCTGACATTGATAATTTCTTCCAGACAATGAGAGAAATAATTAATGACAAAAGATATGGTGCTCTGAAGACACTTGGTGAACGGAAGCAAGCCTTTAATGAGGTAAATGGTAACCAGTAGTCTTATAGTTGCGGTTGTGTGGTATCACTTTGTTATACATGTCATAGAATTGCTATAAGTTTGTCTTACTTCACTTAATTTATTTTCTTCTGTAAATCAATGTTTGGGGTTAAATAAAAAATTATCTGATTATGTTCTGACAAATTGATATCATTAATAGTATTTGGGTCAAAGAAAGAAATTAGAGGCTGAGGAAAGGCGCATGAGACAGAAGAAAGCTCGAGAAGAGTTTACAAAGATGTTGGAAGTATGTTGCATGAAGTTCATATTATCTTCTCTTCTTGTCTCTATTTACGTTTTTATTTGGCCTAATGCTTTCTTGTTGCTCTGATTTCTTTCCAGGAGTCCAAGGAACTAACATCATCAATGAGATGGAGGTTGAGATTTTTCTCTATGTTTTGGGGAAATTAGATTTGTTATAGCCTCATTATTAAATGTTGAAACTGTTCAATATTCTAACTAAGCTTTAACCTGTTCAGCAAAGCTCAAAGTTTGTTTGAAAATGATGAACGGTTTAAGGCTGTTGAACGAGCCAGAGATCGGGAAGATCTCTTTGAAAACTATATAGTGGATCTTGAGAGGAAGGTAATAGTTTCATACTTCTTGCAGTTTTTGCAGATGTACAATTTCTCATGTATAATTGGGTTTTGGTCTGTGGATGTCGTGACAAGATATAGTATGCCTAGGTGCTGTCTGTAGAATAAAAACCTGTGAATTCCACCTTGTTCCTCATCTGTCAGTCATATGCCTTCAGCAAGATTAATATTTATGGATGGTTACTTTTTCAATCAAATTTTGCCTTGGGAGTAGTAGCTTCCAAATACAAGTTAATTGATAGTCTGCTAATTCAGTCTGTAAAACAGTTTGGCCATTTTTGTATAACTTACGAAAATCATTGGTTCAGATTTTGATTTCTTTGACTTTGAAACATTTTACTGCTTCTGTTTCTAACACATATTATCACTGGTATCCTGCTAATTTCTGCCACAAATTTGACTGTTATTTCTGTGAAGTATGATGGGTCAGACATCAAATAAAGGTTCATGAGTGAAAAAAAAAAAAAAAGATTCATGCATGCAGATTTGTGATTTCTAGTTTCAATATATTTTGCATCTGCTTTATCAGTTGGTATTCATTATGGCTAAATGGAAGTTTTGGAGGATTATGCATTGTATTACTATATTCATTGGTGAATATCCAAGCAAAAAATTAAACCTATTCAAAATCGTAATCTTGTTATTTAATGCAGGAAAGGGAATATGCTGCAGAGGAAAAAAGGCGGAATATAGCAGAATACAGGAAATTTCTGGAATCCTGTGACTTTATTAAGGTACAACATTTACAAAAGAAGATTGTTATTTGTTCTGCTTGTAAAGGTCATTAGCTTGATTTCTTTTTTTCCTGAACTTCTTTCAATTTGCAGGCAAACAGCCAGTGGCGGAAAGTTCAAGATCGCTTAGAGGATGACGAAAGATGCTCACGTCTTGAAAAAATTGACCGCTTGCTCATATTCCAGGACTACATTCATGACTTGGAGAAGGAAGAAGAGGAAAAAAAGAAGATGCAAAAGGTAGAAGTACTTTTTATGATTATTAATTTGCTACTGATCTGTGTTCTTACCTTTTTTCTTCTGTCAAAATTTAGGAACAACTGAGACGTGCTGAGCGCAAAAACCGTGATGCATTTCGTAAGCTAATGGAAGAAAACGTTGCCGATGGCACTCTTACGGCTAAAACTTATTGGCGAGATTATTGTTTAAAGGTTTTTATCTATTTTAACTTGTTTTATAGTAAGAGTGGCTTTAACCAATGCGTGTTTTGCTATTTTTCAGCAATAGCTTTTGCTTAGTCTCTTTGTTTTATGCTTTGTAGGTGAAAGAATTGCCTCAGTATCTTGCTGTTGCATCTAACACCTCAGGTTCAACTCCAAAAGATTTGTTTGAGGATGTTGCTGAAGAATTAGACAAACAGGTGTGTGCCACCTCAGATATGTTCTGTGAGAAGTGTCCATTTTCCTCTTGTTTCCATTATATTTTTGCTCAAGCAGGAAAAATTTCATGTTTCTGATGGTTTCTTTTGTACATTGATAGTATCATGAAGACAAAACCCGCATAAAAGAAGCAATGAAGACAGGGAAGGTAGGATACTATATTTAAGTCGCTGGTTCTTGCTTGGTGCTTTCTTGTTATTGAATCCCTTGGCTTTCCCTCAGGTTACTATGGTTTACTCATGGACATTTGAAGACTTCAAGACTGCTATTTCAGAAGATGTTGGTTCCTCATCGATATCGGATATTAACTTAAAGGTACTTCTGTTGCAAGGGAACACATGTTTTCAACAACAAAAAAGGAAGGGATTGGGGGAAAGGAAAAGAAGGAAGCCCTAACCTCTTGTAGATTTTTTATGGAATTAAATGAAACCCTCCTAGAACACTTTATCTGATTAGAGTCCTTGTACTTTATAATTTAATCAGATGTTTAGAGCTTCAAAACAGTGTTTGATAAGATGTTGATAAGTTGGTTGGTTGTTTTAGCATTTTGTTCACTTCATTTATTAGATTAATGAAGTATACAGCTTGTGGCTGAACGTTGATAAGTTTATTCTTTACTTGTTCACAGCTTGTGTATGATGAGCTGCTCGAGAGAGCCAAGGAGAAGGAGGAGAAAGAGGCTAAAAAGCGTCAACGTCTAGCCGATGACTTCACTAGACTATTACATACATATAAGGTCTGTTATACTTTTTTTGAAGACAAATGGGCAGTATAGCTTTTGTAAACTTGTTTAATTTCTAGTCCTGCTTCTTTGCAGGAGATAACCGCTTCTTCTAACTGGGAGGAATCGAAACCACTTTTTGAAGAAAGCCAAGAATACAGGTATTTCACCCTTATCTTTGCATTAAAGATAAACAACCGTTTGTTTATCATTTTTCTCACTTTTATGATTCTTTCCTCCTTTGTTGGTTTCTTGCCATGTTTTTTATTAGATCAATTGCGGAAGAAAGCTTTAGGAGAGAGATCTTTGAGGAATACATTACACACTTACAGGATAAAGCTAAAGAAAAGGAGCGTAAACGAGAGGAGGAAAAGGTTTGTGAATCTTTAACTATATTTCCAAGTAGTTGGTTAAAATTTTCATATATTCATAAAATACCTTTGATATCGCTTCACTCTTTGGTCACCATGAAGTAAGTTTAGTTGGTTTTAAACTTTATGTATATGAAGTGCATGAAATAATACAAGCACAGTTGCA
Source organism: Gossypium arboreum (assembly GCF_025698485.1). Classification (NCBI taxonomy): domain Eukaryota; kingdom Viridiplantae; phylum Streptophyta; class Magnoliopsida; order Malvales; family Malvaceae; genus Gossypium; species Gossypium arboreum. The sequence continues at coordinate 140,718,552 of NC_069075.1, forward strand.
TAGTTTTTTTGAGTTTTCCCTCTAATTTTCTTGAATCATTATCTCCACTTCATATTTGCATAAAATCATAGGTTTCTTCTAAACTGAAAGAAGTTTTATCTGGTTGTTTTCAGGCTAAAAAGGAGAAAGATAGAGAAGAGAAAGATAAACGGAAAGAGAAGGAGAAGGAGAGAAAGGAGAAGGAAAGAGAACGGGAGAGGGAAAAAGGTAAAGACCGAACTAAAAAAGATGAAACAGATAGTGAGAATTTAGATATATCTGACAGCTACGGCCATAAAGAGGAGAAGAAAAAGGAGAAGGAAAAAGACAGGAAACACCGTAAACGACATGCTGCTGATGATGGGAGTTCTGACAAGGATGATAGAGAGGAGTCAAAGAAGTCTCGTAGACACGGTAGCGACCGTAAGAAATCTAGAAAGGTATATCTACCTATCTATCCGTTGATGATAGTACTTACATGTTTGTCCAACTAAGCCTTAACTGTTCTTCCAATGTTTCCTTGGCAGCATGCTCACTCACCCGATTCTGACAGTGAAAGCCGACATAGAAAACACAAGAGAGATCACCGTGACGGCTCACGCCGAAACAGTGGTTACGAGGAGCTGGAAGATGGCGAGCTCGGTGAGGATGGTGAAATCCAGTAGTGTTTCCTATTCTCATCTAAAAAGCTAAGTAAACAAGGTTGGGAAATAAACTAGTACTTAAATGATTTTACTGCTACATTGTTGTATTTTGTAAACCAAGTCATCTACAACTCTAATCACATTTTAACTTTTTAGCCTTTTCTACACAGGCAAAAATATAAAAAAAAAAATTTCACCAAGTTAGTAAAAATTAGATTTTGTAGTCATTCACACATCAGAAGCAAACTGTTGGCTTTATACAAAGATTTGGTCTTTTGGTTGAATGCATGTGATTATTTTTAATATTATTATTTGTCTTTACTTAAAAATCACTCTGTTTTGTATTGGAATTTTCCATCTTTATTAAGAGAGCATCTAAGAGGTACAATTTCCTTTCCTTGACGCTATTTTGACTTTGATATACAGTTTTGTTGGCTTTAGAAAAATGTCTTGAGTGCTGCCCTGTGTTTTGTCATAATGTAATGTGCATTTATTGTGTTACCTATGGTCCCTCCTTTTCTCTATTTATTATACATATAAAGGATTTTACGTGGTGATTTTTAATCTGGTCGTTTCTATTGAATGAATTATTAGAAATATCATACCTTTATTCTGGATTGATATTTTGGCTGATTTTTAATTCAACTAATTTGACTGGTTTTACTATATTATTCTGCATTTTGAGCAATGTTTTGGGACAATCGTAATCCTTTTTTTAGTGGAGTAATTAAGAAAAATTACCAAAAGAATGTATAATTAAGAGGTTGGTAGACCTTCAAAAGCTTGACTAATTGTAATTTTGTATAGAGGTTTAATTACTAGTTTGATCAGATTGGCGGTATCCGATGATTAATCGAATATCTGAAGTTAATCACAAAAAAAGAAAGGTACTTTTTACTTTATGGTGGGTTGTATGTCAACCTCAATGGATCAAATCCATCATTTAATAAAAGCTCCAACACTATGGTTCAATCATTTATTATATTATTTCTCAAAAAGAATATCATTAATTATATTCAATTAAATTTCGGTTCAATCATTAATATATTATTTTTCCCTTTGTCAATTATGGATGGCATTCAAGTGCTGCACTATACAAGCAAACAACAAATTCTTTTTTTTTTTTTTTGTGTGCTGGAATTCTGGGTAATTTGATTTTTTATTTGATTAATTTTGTTTAAATTTTTTTGGGTTAGGTCATTATAAGTTAATATCATTTTAGGGTTTGGTCATTTCAAGTTGAAATAATTTTAAATTATTTATTCGAGCCATTTTTAGTTGAATTATTTGGGGTTCAAAACCTTTTTTTAATACGAGACAATGTCAAGTTCAAACCAACTCAAGTTTAGGTTGGTCTAGTTTATCGTCTTTCTATGATTATATTAAGTTGGGTCTAATTTGTATTTTGACCAACTGAATTGGGTTTAAATTTGGATCAAAATTAATCGAGGTAAAAAACCATCATGTTATATCAGAAGGTGCTTTTATTATTGAAACCATTAAATAACACATCAAATCTTATGTAACTAAATTTAAAATTAAATATTTTTAAAAATAAGACATTGCAGATATAATTTTTAAAAGTAAAAACTAAAAAATAAAAAGATTAAGAATTTTACAACATTCATTTTTATTAAAATTTTCATTTTAAATTTTGTTGTATAGACCCGATGTACAAGATAACAGTTAAATTAACGATTTTAATAACAATAGGACTTGATTAGTATAATATCAATAGTTTAAAGATGTTTGATGCAGTTAACTCCTTTAATAATATATTTATTAATTTCTATCATTATGCAATAAATCTAAAGAGAGGAAAGAAGATTAGAAGAAGCACATAAAATCAAAATAGTAATTGGAAATTAGAAGCAAAGCAAAACCAAAATTACATTCATGTTATGTTATCTAACAAAATCAATCCATCAATCATATCCATAACAACATCACTTATAAGCTCTTCAACAATGGCATTTCCAATACATATCCCCATCTCCTTTTTATATGATTCAATCTCAAAACCCTCCCATTCTTGCTTTGTTTCAATTACATCCAATTCCAACATCTCTTGTATGTTTGTTTCATCCCCACGTTGTTTTCCCCATCCTTTTATTTTCTCACAGATAACATTCCCAATCTCTTCTGACCCTAAATACCTTTTCCCTTTCCCTTCTTTCATACAGCCATTGTTATGATCCACAAGCTCTCTTACACAGTCTAACAGTAGCTGCTTTGTTTGCTGTAATACCCTTTTTGACATTGAAAATGGTGATGAACCACTTGACTGTTCTGAATCTGTTGTTTGTAGAAGCAAATTCCATAGTGTAGCTGATAATATTGATTCCTCTGTTATTAACTTGGGCCAAATGAAGCTTTTCTGCATTGTATTGGAACCTGTTTTTAATTTAAACCATGAGGGTTAGTATTTTTAGTAATTGAATTTAGGACCTGAACTTGGTAACTTTTCCCACATTGGGGCTTTATTATTATATTTTGTCTAAATTAGTCCCAGAACTTGACAATTATGTCCAACAAGGCTGAACTTGAAAAAAATAGTTCAAACCCTAACTTGGAAATAACTGCCTACTTCAAACCTTCATATAGAACATGGGAATAATTGCCAAATTCAGAGACTAACTTAAAAAAAGAAATTTTAAGTCTTAATGTGGGAATAGTTGCTTAGTTCAAACCTATAATTGTCAAGTTTAAGCCCTAATGTACATGGAAATAGTTGTCGAATAATTGTTTAGGGACTAACTTGGACAAAAAAAGTTTAAGCCCTAATATGGAATAGTTGCCAAGTTCAGGGATCAACTTGAATAAAAAAAATTCAGACTCCAATGTAAGAAAAATTGTCCAGCTCAAATTTGATGTGAGAGCAATTGCCTAAGTTTATGGTCTTACTTGGACAAAAAATAGATTAGACCTCAGTATGGGAAAAGTTGCCAAATTCAGACTAAATAATGATTTAACCCTTAATTTAAAATCAGATCAAAATTGGGTGTCGAAGAGATGAACCTGTGGAAGTAGACATAGCTTCTAATACTGATTGTGGACTGTGTTGCTTAGTATCTTCCATGTTTGTATCTACAACAGCTTTTTCTGCCATTTTTGAAGACATTGATGATGATGATGCTTCTTCTTCATCTATGTCACTATCTGAGCTTGAATTACACAGTGCTGAGCAAGAAAATGTATCTGTCTTTCCATCTTCATCATTGGGATTATTGGTTCTTCTTAACCCTTTGCTTGTAAAGAATTTGTTACATGGTATAAGTTTAAGTACCTTGGGGATGTGTTGTGGGATACCCTTTTTGGTCTTGTTTTTGGTTGAACCACCATGGATGGGAGTTAAGTTCTTGGCACCACACCCTTTTTCTGAAAGGTAAACTTCTAAGATAAAAGGCTCTTGTTGTTCTTCAAGGAGTTCACCCAGTTGTCTTGCAGGCTTGGATGGTATGGTCCTTGAGGCCATGTGAGCTGAAAAGATGATTGAAAAAACTCGAAAAAAAGTGGAACAAAATGAAGATAAGGTGTTGCATATGCAAGACCTTAGGCATTAAATGGGGGAAAACATGGATATCTATCAGTTTGGGAATGTAAAATAACAGAGAACAGATGGAAGAATGGGGTATTTAAGGCCATGAAAGTGAAAGAAAGAGAGAAAGGTTATATAGCTTATTTTTCTCACGCTCGTGTCACACACATGGATATTGTATATGATAATTACAATCATTTTAGTATTTAAACTTGGATTTTAAATTTTGATGATACGATTATTGTTATCAGAACAATGTTAGGTTAGTTAGTTGAATCAATTGGATTGAGAATCGATTGATATAACAATACAAATAAAAGAATTGAACCGATCATATTGAAAATTGCTTAAAATTGTTAAAAATCGAAATTTGGGACAAAAATTGACTGTTGAATAGGTTTAATAATATTTTATTTTTAGCTTTTTAGATCTTTATGAATTTATTTATTATTGTTGATTTAACAATTGAACTGATTGAATTAGGAATCAGTGGTTTAACTGATTTAATAATCCGTTTGATTATAAACACTCGATGCAAGACTTTGAGATTATACCACATCATTACTTAAAAATTTATATAACTTTTTTAATTTTCAAGTGATGATATGATACGATATTAAAGTGTCATATCATTAAACTTTTATATTTTTTAAGTTTAAAAGTCAAAATGAACCTAATTATTAAGTTCAAGCGATAAAGTGAATTAGAAAAAAAACATAAATACCAAAATGAATTTAATCATCAACTTTAAATGTCAAAAAATTATATTATTCTAAATTAAAACATAATCTGTATCTTACACTTACACTCGAGTTGGAGTAATATATAGGGAATATAAGCCTTCTAATCCTATCATCTTCAAGGGTTTTGTTTTTGTTTCATTTTGCCTTTTGTCTTTTTTTAATCCCTCTCAGAATAGTTTTTTTGTTTTTGGTATTTAATTTGGTCCCATAAGGACTTTGTTTCTTTTTGACTTAGCCAAAGGCAAGTTGAATGCTAGAACCTGGTCTGAAATTGGCTCTGTACTCTATTTGTTTTTACTTATAAAACTAGTCTCACATCATATATATATATATATATATATATATATATAAACATACATACCTTCCTATGTATGGACCTCCATTTCCTATTAACTCAAGGGTGTGCATTCAGGCAGTCCATATCATAAGGTTTCATTGTTCATGACATTACAATCAGCATTTATTAGCTTAATGTCTTTCATTTTGTCTTTGGTTGTCCTATCAGTCACACATGATTTTATAGTAGAAACGGATGCAATTTTTTATAGAAGAAACACTTTGCTTTTTGATTTAATGCGTAAGGAATAATTTACTTAATCTTTGAGCAAAGTGAGCAAAATGCAATTCGACTCTTAATACAAAGACTTTTATGACATTTTTACCCAAAGGCATGCATTTAGGTGGTCCACGTCGTATGGTTCATTGTTTGTAACATTACAATATGCATTTGTGAGTTTCATGGCTTTCATTTTGTCCCCTGGCTGTTCTGTCAATCATGTCTTGATTTAATAGTAGAAATGGATAGAATTTTTAATGAAATAACCACTTTGCTTTTTTATTTAACATGTTAGGATTAATGTGCTCATTTTTTAAGTAGAGGGAGCAAAATGCAATTCAACTATTAGTACAAGGGTTTCCATAATATTTTACCCAAAGGCATGCATTCAAGTTCATTATTTATAACATTTACAATCTGCATTTGTTAGCTTAATGGCTTTCATTTTGCCCCTTAATTTCTCTATTAGTCACATTATCATTTAATAATAAAAATAAATAAAATTTTTAATAGAAGATTCAGGTTACTCTTTAAATTAACACACATGAATTAATTTATCTATTTATTTAATAGAAAACAAAATAAATTTTAACTTTTACAAATACCTCCACAATAATTTTAGCCAAAGTACGTGCAGTCAAACAGTCCATGTAATATGGTTCATTGTTCATAGCATTTACAATATTCATTTGAGAACATTGTGACTTTCATTTTCATTCTTTTCGTTGTCTTTTTATGAAATGATTTGAGGGAGGCCCCAGTAATAACATGATTTCTGTTTATAAAGTAAAAAAAAAGTAAATTAAATCCAAGGTCACTAAACTATTAGTACGTTTATATTTTGGTTACTCAACTTAAAAAAGTTACAAAATAGTCATTACACTAATACACTTAAATGAAAATTTTTCAATAGTTCAATGATTATTTTGTAATTTTTTAAAAATGAGTGACCAAAACATAAACCTACAAATAGTTTAGTGACCTTAGAAATAATTTACCCAAAAAAGTGGGAGCATCTTTTACTTGGGGATTTGGTTTATCAGAAAATCAGAAAGGTATGGATTCAGGGTTTCCGGAAAGGAGAATCTATGTTATTTATACTGTTATGGAATTACTTGGATAACAATTTAACCCCTTTTTTTACTCTTTGTTTTGTATTGTTGTGTTATGGTTTTGGGGATTGGGGTTTTTCAGATTTTAAACTTTTGTTAGATGGATTGATTTGATAAAATAATAGAATTAAGCTAATTGGGAAAAAAAAAATTGAAACCCATTCCATAGATATTTCAATTAGGTGAGTAGGGTTGGCTTTAGATTACATCAATTTGAATTAGTTGAATTTGAATTTTAAAATTTTCAAGTAAGTTTAGTTAGTATCGTTTTAATTTCGGGTCATTTAGATTTGAGGCTTATGTTAGCTGAGTCAAATTCGAATTATTTTGAGTTCAAATTATTTCGATAAGGACGAAGCCCATATTATTTTTTTGGGAAAGCGAGATTGAGTTTAAATTTGATCTTTCTATAATTAATAATACTAATTTTCTTTCCCAAGCGGAATGATTGTATATATTAATAAAAGTAAACAAAGCTTAATATATAATGATTTAAAATATTCATATTTAAATATAATTAAAGGAAAATTGACAAGGAAAAATAAATTTTATTTGGAATTTTTAAAATATAATTGCAAATAAACTTCAATTTAACAAATAAAAATAAATGTTTGATACATAAAAACTAATTATCAATAATTTTATAAAATACACAAATAGAAATAAAAATTACAGAGAAATTTTAACTCAAAATTAAATTTAAAAATTAAAAAACTATTTCAATTTTTTAATTAATATATTTTTACCTTTTGAATTTTATTAAAAAACAGTTTGTAAACCGTATTAAGTAGAACTATTTTAAATTGTAAAAAATTGTTTTAAACATATTTTTAAAGTAAATATTAAACATGATTTTAATTTTATTTAAAATAAAAGTGTATTAAATTATCTTTAAAAAGTGTATAAAAAATAGTTTTCACAATACACGTGACAAACATGTTTTCTTTTAAATAAATATTAAACATGATTTTATTTTTAATTAAAATTAAATTAATAAAAGTGTATTAAATGCATTGATTTAGAGTGTTAAATTTTCTCATTTTAAACTATCTACATTATCATCTTAGACATTTTAATATAATATATATAATATGTAATATATATATATATCTATTTATTTGATGGGCTACTTTTCTTTTATTCCTCAAATAATTTTAAAAATTAGTAAATGTTTTTTTTCTTTTAACATTTTATTATGTCTCTATAGGACATTTATCAATTTCTCGACCTACTTACAATTTTAAAAACTTCACTAACAGTGCAATAAATATTTTCTCATTTATGATTATATCTTAGTTTAAATCATTAATTCCTTAAAAATTATTTTTCAATTCAAAAAATCTAGGTTGAGCTGTATTTTTTTAAAAAAGAAAAATTACCGAAAAATAATTATTTTAATAACCACAATTTCATTTTTAAATAGGTTAAAATATCTCATTAATCCCTTTTTTAATAATTATTTTTTAACAATTTCATTATAAATAAATTTTAATCATATTGCTTTTTAAAAAAAAAACAAATTATTAGAACTACCCATAGCCCATTCTCAACTTATAAGTAGGAAGTTAATACACTTCAACGCACTCAATCAAATCCACATCCTCTTACATTAACAGTAATACCCATACCAATCGAACTAATAATTAACCTGCGCTAAACTTATATATATATATTAAAAGACATCGAATTTTAATAGTATTCAGAGAATAAATTGAATTTAAACAAATTGTACAATGGAATGTATATAATAATTGTACATCATAATTTGGTCTCCCCACCCGTGATTGATTGTTCTAATTTTGTGATTGTATTTTGTTGCATCTAACACCACACATATATTGCGTTAATTTCATTTTTATCCTTGAATTTAGTAATTATGTTTATTTTGATATTTATATTTTAGTCCACTTTTATATTTGTACTTAACAGCTTTTTTCTTTTTCATTTTAATCTCTAAATTTGGAATATGAAGACTTGCATTTGTTAGATTTTTAGATTTATATAATTTTTTAATTTTTAGGTGATAATATGACACTCTAAGATGTTGTCATGTCATAAAAATATACTGAAATCTAAGTTCAATTATTAAAGTAAATTAATTACTAAATTTAAATACTAAAATTAAAAAATATTTATTAAATTAATAAAATATTAATATGTCAAATCATCATATTTTAATAGAAATCAAATTTAAAGACCAAATTAAAAACATATCAAATTTTATGACTAATATAAAATTCAGAAAGTAAAAATTACTTTTTATCCCTCTTATTTAACTAATGCACTTTTTTTTTTTTTTTGAATTGATGGATTTAATTATAGGAACATAATAACAAGTAGGTGTCCAATAACCATGGTGATGAGGAAAAACCATATATCATGGATGGGATAGGACATGGGGCCTTGTCTCCTTCCATCACAATCTTATTAACCCAATCAACAAGGCATTAGTTTAATTACTCTTCTTCTTTCTTTCCATGAAAAAAATGTTAATCATACCAAATTCTTAACTTAAAATATTTAAATAATTAATATTGAATTTTAGGATTCAATCAATTTCTGGGAATATAATCAGCTTTGGAGGCTGAGTTATAGGGTATCTTTGAGGGTATCTTTGAGGGATTTCCCTTCTGTTGAAGTAAAGATTGGATAGAATGTTGATAGCATGAAAGCAATTCAGATTATTCAAAACAATATCTCGAAGGACTCAAATCTAGCTTTAGTTAGGCATATACATCAACTATTGGAAAAGATAATACAATGGCATATATAACATGTGCTCAAGGAAGAAAATAAAATTGTGAATTTTCTTGCAAAAATAGATCGCAATTTGAGAACTACCTCCTTTTAAGTGTTTTAGCTTAAAAAATATTATTCCAACAAAAAAATATTTAAATGTGATAAGTTAGAATTTTCAACTGTATATTACTACCAATTGAATATATATTTTTTAATTTTAAAATGTTACCAATTAATTTAGAAAATAATTTTTCAACGGTGAAAATAATCATTATAAAATTTTTAAATTCAAGAATACTAAATTTATGAAAATAAAAGAAATTAATTCCAAATGTAGAAATAATCATACATATATATATAAAACATATGTTCGGGTGACAACTACAGTATCTCCAATAATACCAACATCATTAAGGTTTAAACAAGTTGTAAATTAAAAGACAAACAGTTTGAATAAATTGAAAGAAGAATGGCAAGCACTCATGCCAATACCCAAGGAGATAAATGAAATCAATTTATTTATTTTAATACCGTACTAGATTTTCAGCTCTCAGTTTCTCAATTTTAGATTTAAACTCACCGTGAATCGACGCCAGTGATCTCTGCCGTGAAGCAAAAGCAACACTGAATTGTTTAATCTCTACTTCCAGATCTTTCCTTCTTTGTACTTCACAGTTCAAGTCCTTCAAAATGTTTTCCTTTTGATCGGTTAGGAACGTTATGTTCTTCGATGATTCGGAGACTGTTTGCAGCAACGAATCTCGTTCTTCTTTTAACTTTTGAAATTCTCTTTCCAAGTTGCCGTATCTTTGTTTTGAGGACTCTAAAGAGTTGTTACTGAGATCTAGTTCTTGTTTAAGTTCACATATTTCTCCCATTAATCTGCTGTTTATTTGTACTTCTTCTTCATGTTTTCTCTGCGAATGTCAAGCTTGGAACTGTTTAGAACATAGAAAAGTACCATCCAGAAAATTAAGCAGTAAAAAAATGTCAGATTCGGTACGGTGAGACCTGGAATGTAAACCAATCATTTTAGGTTTTGGGTCAATCAACCTAGATTGGGATTATTTCAAGTTTTAACATTTTAGTCATTTTAGGTTGGAATGATTTTGAATTTGGGTTCAGTTACAAACTATTTCAGGCCAAGTCATTTTGAGTTTCAGTCACTTCAAATTATTTTGGTTTACTTGTTCGGTCGTTTCTGGACTGATACTTTTTGGATTTTGAGTTAAATTAGGTTCTGGTTAATTTGGGTTTGGATTAGTGACTTGTGATCAAATCGGGTCATGTTAGATTTGGGTTCGGGTTGGTCAGGCTAGATTTTCGGGTTTTGCACAAAATTATGTTTTAGCAAAGAGGTTCATCGTGCAGAAATATCCAATGCTACCTACCAATCAATAGGAGTTGGAATTTGAAAAATGAAAACAATATTCTTTCTGGAATGATAACTTCATGCAGTTAACTACCCTTTCTAACTTACCTTCTACGCCAATTAATGCATTTGAAAGATTGACAGTTAATCAAGAAAAATAACTGGAATGTAAGCTACATACTAACCTGGAGTTCAACTTTCTCTTTGATGACAAGTTCTAGCTGTGTCTTGAGATTTTGGAGTTCTAGTTTGTAGTTATCATTTGAGCAATCCTGACAATGCAACTCATAAAGTAAGTTAAATTTATGCAGCTGTTCTTATGACTAAATACCATTTATCACATTTAAAGGTATTAATAGAAAACCAAAATTGCAAGAAAAAAATGACTAGGAATGTCAACTCACAGGAGTTATATCTTGGGGTGGAAATGATTGAACTTTTCTTGCGGGTGTCGTTTGGAGTGAATCAAGGTCTGCAATGTAGCCTTTATTCATTTTGAACCAAGTGTCTTCATCAGCTACATTGCTAAAAGAATCTGGAAGAGGACTGAAATCCGGTAACTCTGAATAATTTGATCGCTTGGCAACAAAGGCGTTGTTGCTAGTCTCCTTAAAACAAGGGGTTTTAAAGTCATTGCATTCGTCTTTCGGGCTTTCTTTCATGGAATCCTGCCCTCACCAAAACCAAATTCGTTAAATTGCCTTGGTTTCCAAGTAATGTTGCTAGAGGATACGCAGATAAGATGCTTGATCTTGTAGGAACCACAAACGGACAGAGTGTACCTGACTAGAACTTCTATCACCATCTGAAACTAGACTACTTAGATTTTCGATCTTCAGCTGTTGGTCTCTAATACGCTGTTCGCGCTCCTTGTGTGATCTTCTTTCCTCTTCCAGTTCCATCTCCAGTTTCTCACGTTCTAGTTCATACTGCAAATTGGAATATAAGTAGACAAAAAATATATTATCTGTATATGCGAATAATTTGTGACACAAGAAGCTAATGCAGGTTGAACAATAAAAAAATTTAATGAACCTTAAGCATGTCGTTCCTCAGCTTTAATATCTCTTGTTCCAGTACTTCAGAACGAGACCCCTGAACACAGTTAAACTATGTTAGATAGCTTTTTAAGACTATTAATAGTATATGTGACCTGAGCCTCACCTGAAGCTTCCTGCGCAGGTCCTCTATCTCTAACTGTTGCCTTTTCAGTAAGGCTGCATCTGTCAATATCTACAAATAGGTTCACCATGATTAGTTTTATGTCAAATTCATCCCAAATCAAACAAAAATGATGAGAAGCAAAGTGGAATAGTATTCTTGTTTTTTCATATAATAGACTAGAGCTGGAGATCCATAAATTAGACAGTAAAGAGGTCCAATAAAAGAAAGTTGGACAAACCTCATTCACTTGAGCGCAATTAGTAATGCGCTTAGCTCTGCTAGCAAACTGGAGAGTTCCCTTAGTTTCCTCAACGTGAACCTAAACATATGATATCACAATTAAACCAAATGCTCTGTGAACACGCCATAGGCACACACTAAAAGGAAGGCTACCTCTTCTGGTGCTACAGTACATATAATTGAAGTTTTTGCATTTCCACCTAGAGCAGTTTGGAGTATGCGGGTTAATTTACTATCACGATAAGGAATATGTGCCCTGTATTTGTCAATAAGCCATATGGTTAGAAAATGGTTATCCTATCCTACACAAATGAAGTTACTTCACAGATGATAAGAACTATACCTTTGTTTTGCACCATTACTAAGTTTATTAATTACATTACCAAGAACCATTAAGCTCTTGTTAATATACTTTCCTTCCTTCAAACGTACTCCACCAGCTCCAGTTTTAGCAATTCGCTCAGAACCAGCCAAATCTACCAAATTCTACCAAAGAAATGAAAGAAACATTAACAAGACAAAGTAGAGATTGGATAAAAGAAAAATGGATTTTGAAGTATGATGTGATACAAACCAAAATCGACACGCGTATGGCATCGCTGCTCGAATAATCACCGGAGCCTGTATCAATTCCCTTGCTTTCTATCACCTAGTCATGTAAAAGAAACATAACACATATTCATCCAACTAATAAATAAGAGTAATATTCATGTTCAGCTATATTTTAAAAGAACATACCATTCTGAATATTGTATGAGACCTACTACTTCGTGCATTCATATTTGTCTCACCAAAATGCCTATTAACTGTGGGAAAAGTAACTATTAGAAAAAAATATAGTCATATAAAACTAAGGGTAAAAAAAGCAAGCAATTTAAAGGACCTTCTCCTGACTCTAGGAGCTTTATCACTTGTTCAGCATTGTTCACAATTTCTTCTCTGAGACCCGCAACGAATATCCCTCGCTGAAAAAAAAACAAAAACAAGAAACAACAGTTACTTTATGGTTTATGGATAAACAATGGCTAAATTCTGCTATTAGTCCCTGTACTTTAACTTGATCAATTTTAATCCCTTTACTTTTTGAAATTTTAAATTTTAATACTGACCCAGTAGCTAAATCCTTTTGGTTAGATTCAATTATTAGTCCTGTACAATACATATAGTTGTACAGTTAATCCATATCTTCAGATTGGATCATTCTAAATCTCTATACTTTTCAAATTTAGAAATTTCAATTTTGAAGCAAATTAGGGTAGTTAATCCCTTAACTAGATTTTTAGTGAGTAATATATGAAATAACAAACTAACACGATTACATATATGATAATATCATATATGTTTGCATCAAATTTTAGGAATAGTAGAACGTGACTTAATGAACTTAACCGTTATCATTTGGTGAACACTAAAATTTATTAATTCGAAAAGTACAATGACTAAAACTAACAAATTAAATCCACAATTTTGGCAAAGTGCTGGGACTAATCGCAGGTTTTAACCATAAACAATTGAAGCTTTAACGACTTTAATCAATGGCTGACCTCCAAACTCTCATGAATCGGCAATTTCTGATTCTCTACAGCGAAAAGGTCGTTAATTTCTTCATTATAAATTTCCATGTAAGAAACTCGGATGAGAAACTCCCGATCAGAAATCTGAGAATATGATTCAACACCATTCAAAGCTTCAATTTTGAAATATCAAAACCTCAATTTAGAAAAAAAGAAACTAATTGATTTAAATTACCATCTGTATTTTCTGAAACACATCATTAACAGCTCGATGAATAATTCCTGGATCGTTCAATGAACCATTCATAGTATAGGTCTTACCACTACTCGTTTGTCCATACGCAAATGCAGTCCCTATAAACATTTTACTAATCGATCAAAATTTTGAACATATCATCAAAACTAGGGCTGAAAAGAAAAAGGAAAAAAAAGAAGACGAACCGTTAAAGCCATCGACAGCGGCATGAATAACATCCTTGGTAAGAAGCTCATAAACCTTTGAATTTGAACAACTTTCATCGAATACATGATCTACAAACAAACAAACAAAAAACAAAAGAATTAGAGTTAAAAAGGATGGGAAAAAAATAAAAGGGGAGGATTAAGAGGTGAAGAACTGAGATTTACCGAAAGCGTAAGAGAGGCCAGAAATGGGAGTGCCATGGAGCTTGTGAAGAGAGATACGACTATCTTCGATTTTCCAGAAAGTTCCAGAAGGAGATTCTTCAGAGATCGAAGGTCGTACTCTCACAGCTACACAGATCTTCTCAGCCATTGCTTTTTTTTCTTTTTTTTTTCTGTTCGTGTTTTAGAACGTTGGGGTTGCAGAGATAAAGAGGCGGGACTTTATGCTTTGGTTAAAAGGAGAATTAAATTTGAATTGATTTGGGTTCATTGGGAAGCCCCTAATGGAAAATTTTCGACCATTTACGTCAGTCTTTGACTGGTGGATTTGGATCCAAAATTAATGGTATTTCTTGGCCCAGAAGTTTTGGGCCCATGTTTTTAACCAGGTTCAGCCCTTTATTTATTTATTTTACTAAATTTAAGTTTATAATTTAATTTATTATTTTTAGTTTTAGGTAGAAATTTAATACTGTTAAAATTATTTTACTAAATTCATATTAATTACGTCATTTTTAATTATATTCAAATTAATTACGTATTTTTTAATTATATTCAAATTAATTACGTATTTTTTAATTATATTGCCCCAAAAGGTGAACCAAAATTCCATTTTAACCAAGATCATTTATCATCACATTACAAGCTCTATTAACTCCCTTTCTTATATATGGTCTAATTCTGAGTTTAATCCCTCTACTGTGTTGGAATTTAAAATTTAATCCCTTTGATTTTACATAATTCGATTCTTTACTTTTATAATAATATCATTAGTAAATTCAAAATAATTTACATATCAACTAAATGCTTTAGGCTGTTAAGGTGAAAAATCTACTCCATCACTTAAATGGAAAAAAGAAATGTTAACAAGACCAAATTATGTCAGAATAAAAAGGATTAAATCACAAATTTCAGTATAATAAAGAGCCTAAACCCAGAATTAGACCCATATATAAATATGCAAAGAAGCAATGCCCATGCAAATGGAAGGAGTGAAACCTTGGCATTCACTAAGAATGTGAAAAGAATCTGAAACAATGAAAGCATCACAAAGAACAGTCTAGGATTTACAATAAATAATGTACACTATTTCATCATACACCCTTAAAACACTCAAAAACCCAGCACCAATGTATACAGAGATAAAAGATAATCTCCTTTCATGCTCTGGATGGTGGAAACATTTTGGACATTTACCTGCAATTGCACTTCTCCTGAGGCAGGTAGCTTCTACTCTTAAGTTCCGTGGATTTCAGCAACAAGAAATACAGGAAATCTACAAGTTCACTGGAGGACTTCCCTGTAAGAATCGAAATGGAAGCTATAAGTGTTCATTAGTGTGCAGAGAAATCAGTATGGCAGCAAATGCAATTAATAAAATTTGATCTTTACTTTGAACAAAAGATCATAAGCAATGTGTTCCCAAGGCAATGTTATAGACATTAAGCAACATTTGAGAGGTATCATTTCTTCATCAGAAGATGAAGTGGCAGAAGCCACTGCATAAGCGTTCTTTGCTGCTACAGATGCAACAGAAGCTGCTTTACGAACAATGGAGCCAAGTCCGAAACCCTTTTTTGATATAATGGGTGAAAAAGGACCTGAATCTTCCTTGCTTTGGTCTGATAGAGAAAAGATAGATTCAGTGTATGAATGGATACTTGCATGCATCATTCACATGAGTAATGAATTCAACACTGGAAATTTGGGCTTTTACAGTTTTAATAATCTACATAAGCATTGAGAAATAAGAAACAAAGAAGGAACTGAATTTTAGAGGATAGTTTCTAAGATGAATTTCTTACTGACCTACGACACCAGAAACAGCTACTTCAACTTCCCCACGTCCTCCAGGACCTTTCATGTAAAGTCTGTCTTTTTTGCCAGAGGAATGACCCATTGATAGAAGACTTCCAAATCCAGAACTCCCAGCTGGGAAAAAAAGACGGAATGATATGAGATGAGAACTAAATAAGCATGAAGAAGACATTAAGAATAAACTAAAAGCTAAGCTGTTTAGAACCTAAGTTAAGCAGTCTACATGTTTTGCACCCTTTAAACTAGACCAGGCCTACTCGACATTAAATCAACTGCAAGTTTAAAGACTAAATGTGCATGTTTTTCCACAGACCATGATTATTTTTGATAAATGAAAAATATGTTGATTAAAAGGAACCAACAAGGGTGTCAACCCATTGTAAAACTATAGTAAAACAGAATATGTTTAACATATCAATCAATTTCTCACATTCACATTAACACAAGCAGAACATATTTATCAGATCATGAGCTAGATTTTTGCAAAATTCTGAAAGAACAAAAACAGAAGGCAATTCTTGGAAAGATTGATTCCAGGTAGTGTACCATCATATGCATCCCGGACCATTTGATAGCTGACAAATCCAGAAAAAAGTGTGAGCTGCAATAACAATTAGCAGCATGTCATCAGCAAACTGATCTTCAAAGTACGTTTGCATGCATACTACTCCCAAGCAGCTTTTCACAGAATCAACGGCATCAGCCCATTTGATGCTAACATTATGTTATTTAAAACTTACATATACAAAATTAGTTCATGATGATCAAATATTCCAAGTTGGCATATTAAAATGTAACAAATGTCAGGAAAAACAATTATATATCACTTCCATCATTTTTGTAACATTTTGTTAACATCAAAAACCAAGAAGTTGTAAGTACCTCCTTCAGAAGTGAAGACTCTGGTTGATCACGGAATCAATACACATAAATTATCACAAAGCTGAGAAAGGACCCAAACCTTACTATTTTTCGTCTTCATAGAATTAGTATCTACTCTTAATGGTACTTTGTTGCTGGAACTGCTATCATTTGTACCCTTTTCACTAGGAAAAGCTGCCCCATCAAGCGCATTAAGAAGAACACAATAGCAATGATCTGTTTCTGTCAAGACCTGCATGAGAAGAAAAATGTCAAGTGTGATATATTGGAGGTCCTACAATTAACCAAAACATTTTTACTTTCCATAAAATCCAGCAATTTCGTTATTAACAAAGAACAGCACAACAGTATAACCGAGAAAGGATGCAAATGTACAAACCAAGAAGTGACTTTGGTACTTAAACATCTTCAAAAATAGCAAGTTCTAACTTCCTCATTAGCTTATGCTTTTAAAATGGGTTGCAAGAGGAAGTCAGTAATTCCAGCCAAATTGAAAACCATATACCACTAGAAACTTGCACTTTTGCAAAAAGTACTTAATTAAAAATTTCATCATAAATATATTAATTTGAGAAAAAATAAAAGGATAAATAACACGTGCATTTATGCAACAATCTTATTGGTAACTTTATAAAGAAAGTGAAAGCATTTACCACTGCATCAAAAGTAGAGTCAAAATCATCTATTGCAAAACAGATGTCCGGATAGGCAGGTGTTGTCTCTACTTCCTGTATCCATGCAAGTGAGCATGCCAAAAAATTGAAGAAAATCTCAATGTCACCATGATTTCCTGGAAATAGAAAGGCTTGCCTTTTTTGAGTCCAAATGAAAATTTACTCGACTGGGAGATGCATAAACAGTCTTCACAACCTGCAGGACAGCAGAATGAAAAATTTACAATCAGATAATGCAGCATCCAATGTTGGCAAGGACATTAAGCAATCCTTTCAAGTAACAGGATTTGATTTAACATAAAAAATAATTCAAGTTCTCGGATTCAAATTGCAAAAATTTACAGGCTATAGCTTATATAGGGAGGATGAATTCAGTAATTCACATAGCATGTTAGAAGCAATAGTTACATGTTTATTCCTACTTTTCTCAACAAATTTGGTCAGTTTTTCTTTTTCTTTTCCTCCATGATGACAGATATTAAGTACAGAAGAACAGTTCCAAAAAGTTAGAGATATAAATATCATCCAAAAGGTTACTGACATCATTAGCTACAATAAAGCAGGAATTACCTTGTAGATAGCAGATAATGGTGTGTCTTGCCCCACTTGATGATTTCTAAGGACATTGTGACTGGAAAAAGGGGAAAGTTAACTCATAGTTCAAGTTTAACCACTAAACTTCAAAATTCAAATTCAAAGACAGGAAAAGTTAGTTCACCAGGGTGAAAGGAGGAAACAAAGAGACATTTTTAAGAGTAATAAGAAACGGAATATATCATTTACACTTTAGGAAAGCATCCACCATTATGGTTGGAACAACATATACGGCAAAATAACTAAAATATGTATCACATTGTATAGATAAGACACAACACATTGAAGTGAAGAAATTGCCTGCAAATAGCCACTGTTACAGAGTACGAAGTATGGGCAATCATATTCAAATAAAACGAGCGCCGCCAATCCACAACTGATAAACTGTCACCAACTAACTTATCTAACTGTTTCAAAAAAAAGTAAAGACAAATTATACTAAGTTGTAATAAAGGTAACCCAGAATTGGCACCTACAGCATTATACCAAAAAGCTATGAAAGCTAATGAATTGAAATGGAATCAACTTAAACAAGAAAACTTAAATTCAGATTCAAGTTGGTTTTTGACTTTCTTTTACCTCAGGTGCCCACCTGCGTACAAAGTAAGGAGCAACACTTTCCTCACTTTCGTTAAAAGAATGCCCCTTCTATAACATCATAAATAGAAACAATTAGCTTAATATTCCAAAAAATAGTTAATTTAAAAAAATAAAGTGATCAAGATTCGATACCCATTTCCGAACGAAAAATATGAGATCATCATCTTGTCGACCTCTCGATTCCTTACCCCTAACGAAATACAAATCGAAGATATCATGCCAAAATTTACCGTCCATTTCAACGTCTGTAGCATCTTCCTCATCCACCGTCGTTTTCCCTAATAAATTCGAGTGTTTTCTAACCACGCTCAGTAACTCAAACCTACCGCAAAACATAAAAATTAGAAACATTGTTAATAAAATTCGAGATCATTGAAGAAATAAAATGAAGAATTAAACCCTAATTTCAATGTCTTTTACCTCGAAGGGGTTTCTTCTCCAATTTGGAGCATCGCTTAAAAACTTTTTTTCCCCTTTTTTTGAAATTTTTTTTCACTTTAACGTGCCGTCAAATCAATTTGGCCTTTACTGAAGAAATTTTTCAGCGACGGATTGGGGAATTTAAGGCGACGATTTTAAGGTAGTTCAAAACGGTGGCGGATCCTGATGCTGCACCGTGGCAGTGACTTCCCCTCTGCGTGCTGATGGTGTGTGTGTGTGTGTGTGTGTGTGTGTGTGTGTGTGTGTGTGAGAGAGAAAGAGAGAGAGCATATTTTCTTTTGTTTAAACCAAAGATAGTTTAAAAACGGTAAAAATGGTGTCGTTTTATTTAATTTTGGATTTTGGTATTCGAAAAATTTATAGTTTTAACTCTCATTTTAGATTTATTTAGGTCGGTTTATTGCAATAAAAATGATTTTGGAAAATAAATTTTAAAAATAATTTTTTGAAAAAATTAATATTTTTTTGTCATATCTATTCTCTTTTTGGAAAAGTTAATTAAGCAAACATAATTTTAAATTTTTTATATTTTAATTATTCAATTGAATTTATTAATACTAATGTAAACATATTAATCATCGTAATATCTATATTGTTTTGGAAAAGTCAATTGCAGTTTTTTTCTTCACGGGTTAAGCGAATTTTTATCTTACATTGAAACCGTACATCGCCTAATTCCTAGTTTGATCAACTGATCCAATTCGGTTTCAACATAATTGAATGCATGACAATGTGTGTATTTAAAAAAAAAAACTTAAAACATTCTATCATTGATTTTTTTAAATTAAAAAAAATAACACATTAAATGTAAAAACATTTACAAAATAACAATTAAATAATCATATTATTAGTTGATTGAGTCATAAATCAATTGGTATGAATATTGTTGTTAATGTAGGATGTGGGTTTAAGTGCTTTGAAGTGTATTATCCTCCTATTTATGAGTTAGGGAGAGGCTATAAGTAGTTTTAAGTATTATGTTAAAAAGAGTCGATATAATCAGATCATATTATCAACATTGAGATGTTTAGCACCAAAATTCGAGTTCCATTTTATGAAAATTGTGTGGATTTATTTGTTATATTAAATTACATTACTTGATTGAGTTAAATTATTCAATTTAATACTTACAATGCTTGATATTGATTAGACTTATTATATTGATCAATTATAACTTCAAAAACAATTATATAATCTTTAACAGTTGCATACATATATTAAACCTCATTTTTGATTTATAAATTTTAATCTAATCATTATTATTGTATGTATGTTTTGTTATTTACTATCACTATGCTCGTTGATATATCAAAAAAATGTAAGCAACAAATTTTAATAAAATGATATGATAACATAAAATAGTTTTGGTCGAAATGTTAAAGTTAAATGATTAAAAATTATAATGTTTTAGGTTTAAATCTCATTATATGTAAGAATTTTTAGATTTTATATAAAAATATAAAATTATCCTAAATATAATATCTATTACTTATTAAAAATGAGGGACAACTTTTGGTAAATTTATTAAGTTGGTGTCCTGATTGAGGGTTACACAAACTCAATAGATTTGTAATATAGTAAGAGATATATTTTAACTAAAAAAAGGACTATAGAGGTTACTCTATTAGAGTCTAATTATATTTTATCATCTTTACTAAAAAAATAGACAAAATAATCATTATACATTATATCACAGGGAAAACTGATTTTTCTATTAAAAAATTTCATCAATTTTTACTATTAAAAATTAGTCTTGATACGTCAGTATGAAGTATATGTTGTATGCCATGTATCATTGTATGATTATTCTGACAGTCATGTAGATTTTTTTAATGGTACAATTGATAAAATTTTAAATAAAAAAAACTAATTTATTTTTCAATTTCATATTCATAAAGAACAAAAGTAAAAATATACTTCCAAACAACAATATAATCCCACTAAAACATTCACAAATGCAAGAGCAACTCCATCATCATATTTAACTTACCAAATTAAGTAACAAACGAAATATATTTCTTAAAACCCCTTAGTCTTGAAGAAACGGTGCTTTCCCTGCAGTCCTCCTCCTCGTGGTTCCAGCGTCAAGCCTGACGTTTCCGTCACCGTGAATCAACGGCACGTCATTCGCGTCCTCGCCGTCATCTGCCGTGGTTATACGGACGCAAGAACACCGTTCTAACGATGCAAAGAATACAGTCGCCACGCCATTGACGAACCACATGATGACACCGTCGAGCTTTCCACACCCAGACCCAGAAGCAGCTGGTGAGCCGTGAGCGGTGGGTGGTGACGGACGGACCAGCTTGGGTTCGTCGTCGTTTGATCGGAGATTGAAGAAATGTGAGCAGTTAGTGGTAGTAGAGGTAGTGGTTGCCATGACCATGAATTTAGTTGGTAAAATAATTTATGATCAAAAGCCTTGAAGTTGCCGAAGAAAAAAAAGAAGAGGAGTGGTTATGGGATTAAAGTTGAGGGTTTGGGTGTCCCTTTTTAAAGTTATAATTATGGTTGTTTGTTTAATTATTACTATAATAAATTTAATTCCACTTATGCCCTATTATTTTTTAATGAAGAGGTGATGTGTATGGTAGTTGACAAGAGATCGAGCTGTGTAAATATTAGATAATTAAATTTATTAATAAGACAATAAAAAAAGTTCACGTTATATTTTTATTATTGAGTTAATAGCATCTAATGGGAAGTAGTTAAAATATTTAATTTGAAAAGTCAAAAGACTAAATCAAGAACATTATTAGTTAAATGACCGAAATAGAACCAAATATACAAGTGAGAACTATTCTTATAATTTACACTAACTTTTAATATAAGTATACATATAGAGAAAATTATTTGGTAAACCGATAGTAAATTAAGTTAAAAAACTTCCCAAACAGAAGTGAAATGCTATTATGTATCGTTAATGAATATTTAAAAATAAAATAAACATGTGATATTTATTGAACCCTACTTGTAAATTTAAAAATCTCCGCTACAGATAGAATAATAACCATGTATATATATATTCAAATAGGAAAGTAGCAACAGAAAAAGAAAAAGAAAATACCGGACCCTACCTATAACAACTCTATTCATATAAATAAATGTAAATAAAGGCCTTTAAATATGTTAATTCCTCCTCCTCCTCCTCCTTTTTTCTTTCACATAACTTCATTCCTTTATATAGCAATGACAATTCCAATTTTTGCTTTTTCTCACCTAATTTTAAAATTTTTAACATTCTATTTACTATTATTTTAAGTTAATCTATAAACTCTTTTTTTGTCGAGTGGTGTAAAATCCGATAACTACTAAAAATAATTTCGAATTTAAGACTTATAGATAAAGAGAGTTTTTATCTCTTACTTAGAGGTTTGATTTGATTTGACTTCAAATTTAATCAAAAAAAATATTTTTTCCCTATTTATTTATTTTGTTAGTGCCAACTATACATCTAGACTATAGTGTAACTTTTCATATATGTGTTGACAACTTTGGTCGAAAAGCTTTGAACTTTTTTATGTATTTGAGGATTTTTAATATTAATTTATCATATTGAAAGTGAAAAAATTCAATGAAGCAAAGACTGATTGAAGACTTTCAACGTTATCAAGCTTCCTTAATTAAAAAGAGATCTTTATTCCTAGAATGTCTTTGATATATATTTCCTTATTGAAGACGTACTCGAGCTATTTTTAAGGAGTTTGAAGTTTGCGTTCATTGAAGAATTAACAAGTCCAAATACACTTATTTAATAGAGGGCTTGTTTTACTAATAGCACGAGATAGAAAGCACTTAACTTGCTCGTTGTGAGCAACTTATGTTAGTGCATAATTGTTGTAAACAAAAAGTTCTTTGTGTTCAATTAGTAACTAAACTTTTAAGGGTCAAGTCTTAGTTGGGAGAGTAATATAGTGTATGCATAGGAGTGAAATCAAAACTTGATAAATGAGTTGAACGTAAATCACATATTGTATTGAAGATTGATAGCAAATTCAAGTACTCTCATTTTTTTGATCATTTGAATTCTTATTTTCTTAATTATAAAAACTAATTTCATTAAAGAAAAAGCATTACAAGGAGCCTTGGTCCCTAAAAAAATAAATAATTTCAATTCAATCCTTTTCTCTACTGTGAGAATTTAAAAAAGGGAAGAGAGAGAAAATCTTAGGATAATGCATTTTTTTGAAATTATGTATTTTCGTCATTTGAATCCTTATTAAGCCTACCATAATAAAGAAGAAATACAGGATAATGATGAGACCCATAGGTGAAGTGAGGAGTCTAATCATTGTTTACCCCCACTTTGTTTGTAGCCCTATCTTTATTATTTCTATCAAATAGTTAACAACCCTAAACTTATTTATGGAGACGAGAAAGGGAGAGATTAATTGAATTTTATATATGGGGAATTAATTTTTGGTTAGTGAAATTAATTTGGGAATGTAAAACTAAATAGGGAAAGAATTATAATAGTGGTAGTTGTTATGTAATATCATAGAATTAATTGAGCAACAACTCAAGCTTTGAACAAAATTTATCATGTGGAACAGTGGGAAGTGCTTTCTTCTGCATGCATGATTAGATAACTAGAAGTTAATAAGTGCGATAAATGTCATATTTATTTATATAATTAATTTGTATATTATTATTATTATTTATAATATATTTGTCAAACTCTTAACTTGCTTTTAGAGTTTAAAAAACTACTGACGGTGTATTAAATTATTTTCATATATATATATATTAAATTATGGGATTAAATTGTTAAAAATTAATGTGTTTTAAGTTCAAATCTTATTAAGTGTGGTCATTTTAATATATATATTTTAGATTTCGATTATGTAAAAGATAAAATGTATTCATAATTATAATTAATTATTTTTAATTGAGTTGGTATTCAATTAATTCGTGATACCAATTTAATAAAAAATATATTTATTTTAATTATTTAACTCGTATTATGTTTTATATTATTATTTTAATTATTTTCTGATGGTATCCTAAACTTGATACGTAAGATACAGTATAGTACTAATCGTCGGTGGAAGCTTATTGCTTGCTTTTAAGAGTTGATGCTGATATATATATATATATATATATATATATATATGTGTATGTGTATGTATATGTGTGTGAATCGAAAGATTGTAGGAATGTTGCAGGATATAGACTTGAATGGTCGTCGTTTATTTGGAGGATGTTGATCACCACTCAAACTACCTAGCATTAATTGCCAAGAAGGGATCCTTTGGAAATTTGTAAGAAATTGGTGGGAGAGTAGGGTTCTTCAGGATTTGAATCCTAAATTTTATGTAATTTAAGATTTGAAATTAGGGATGTAAATGAAATATTGATGCTAATAAATTATTCAAGTTCGATTTGAAAAAAATTGTTTTAGATTTGGTAATTATCGAGTTGAGTTAGAGCTATCGGTCAAATTGAATTCGAGTTTAGCAATACTCGACTCAAATGGCTCGTGAACTTTATTGAGATTTTAATTTTTAATATATTGTTAAATATTTTATATTATTAAATTATATTATTGCCCTTAATATATATTATTATCCCTAAGTTTAATTATCAAGCCAAGTTCGAATTTGAATATGTACGAGCTTAATCGACCTCAAGTAACTCGATTGTATCTCAAGCTTAAAAATGTATGTTTAATTGAGCTCGAGGTGAGTATGGAGCTTTCATGGTCATGTTCCACTTTCATGGTCACCATCGTATCTACTATAATAAAAATAGTCATAACTTATAGCGATAAGATTAAATCATTTGTCACAAACAAATGGCCTACATATTGCATAAGTCATATAGTCAATGCATCAACTTTTAGTTTACTATTTTGAGATGAATAGGTTTTCAATACAGTCATTCATTTACGTAGTAAATTAATTTATAAATGGATCTCAAATTAATTCAATGGATCTCAGATTAATTCAACTTGATATTGTCCAAGACATTGTTAATCCAAACAACCATATCTATGTCTTTATCTTGGGAGTCAGTTCACCTTCAATAGTCAAAACAAGCTATCTCCCCATTTAGACTTATAGACGACATAATGATAGTCTTAACTGCAGTCATTTACTCAATATGACTGCATGAACTACAAACTATTTAGATTATTTAATAATATAAATTATTTTATATATTACAAATACTCCTTATAATACAACTTAATATAAGGGAAATCTTCGATAATCAGTAATCTAATATTTCCTTAATCATTTACTTTACATGCAAAACTATTAAAGGCATTGTGCATTTCCATGAATAATCAGTTTAACCATCAAATTTGATAAAATTACTATACTTAAAAAGGACATAAAAACCTAACATGAACTTGCTAACTAGAATTGGTTTGTAAATAGATCTGCTAGTTGATCTTTAGACTTGTAGTAAACTAAAGTTCTCCAATTTTTAGTACTTCCCTTAAGAAAGTAGATAAATCTGATCATGAGTTGGTTTTAGGCTTAAAATTCTACTAAAGTCTAATTCATATTAAAAATGCTAAATTCGAGTTTAATTTGACTTGTCCGTATTAATTTTTAAAATTATTTTATATAAAATTAAATTTAAAAAGTATACATCAAATATACTAAAAATGTTGAAATTAATATTTCCCAACAAATTAAAAATACATTAAATGGACTTTATACTTAAATAATATTAAGATAGTTGCAACTTAATAAACAAATGCCTATAAAATAGTAACAAAATTAATAATAAAACTAGAGTTATACAATATTCAAACAATAATAAGAAAATAATAGCAATATAATAGCGAAATGACAACAAAACAATTGATTCGGGCCGGGTCAAGAGAAAATTCTACTCGAGGGCTAGCTCATTAGAAAAACAAGTTTTATTTTTTTGTCTAAACTTATTTTTTAAACTTATATTTTTATCCAAAACCTCTTATTTTTTGAGTAGACCTTCAAATTTAGACAGCTGACCTGATACATAATCGAGTGTAGAAGTAGAGCTTGAGGATGAAATCATTGTTCTTCCATATGTATATCACACATCATCCTTTCAACCATAAAACTTTATTTGTTACTGCTATTGTTGTTATGAAATCCACTTCTACAGTACTTTCCATAACATCAAGAGCTTGAGTAAGATGTTATTGGGCTGTGGCCCATTTGATACAACATCCTTAAAAGTTGTGATACGTGTAACCTCTAAATCACCTGACAAACAAGGAACAGTCAAAATGGGAAACACCTGGATAACTACATCTCACATTAAATGCCATTAGTTAATTTCATGCATCGAGTACAAAGCACAAAAATTGCAAAAATCTTCACACTGAGATTTTCCTTTAGATTTTTCTCTTACAAAGCAATCAAATCACATTTTCTTTTACCATTTCCATTTGATATGATATCATATATTATATATCTGCTGAAGTCAAGTATATAAAGTAATTAAAACTTCACCCCTACACATGTCTGAAATTAACTGGTTGATATTGGATTGATATGAAATTATCTGTAAGTCCACCCAAATTCAACCCCCACCAACTCACATAGTATCTTTCTTTCCCTTCTATATCCTCTATAAATTCATCCATTTTTGTTTCACCTTCAATCATATCACCTCTCAAAATTCTCTCTTCAAACCAAGAAAACAAGAGAAAAAAAGATGTCCAAGCTTTGTTCACTTTTCATAGCTGCGCTTCTTTTTAATTTCATGCAAAGCTATGCTGCTAGGCCTGAGCCAACTTTGTCCTTAACCCAACATGAGGTATGTCTCACCTAATCCAATCCTCAGATTTCTTTGTAGATCTCTTTTACAAGGTTACCTATACATATGTGTGTATTGATATTGGTTTTTGGTTCATGCAGGGAGTTGAGGCAGAGAAAGTTGATGCTGATGAGAACTGTGAAGGAATTGGCAAAGAGGAGTGCTTGATGAGAAGAACCCTTGCTGCTCATGTGGACTATATTTATACCCAGAATCACAAGCCATGAAGTTGAATTGTTTTGGTAAAATATTGGTTCAATCGTAGCATCAAAAGCCATAAATAAAATCACATATATTTCCATTAATGTTGGCATATGATTGTATAGATGGCATATATATTTGGTTTTGTTCTTTCTTATTCTTCTTTTTTTCATGCATGTGAACCACAGATGATCCATTTCTTTGTAGATGCAAACTTAGAAAATGTTTGAAAAATCAGTCACTTGGAAAAAAGAAGAGAGAAAAAGAATAACACATAAGCCAAGTTGCTAATGAAGATTCTCTTAAATGGAGATGAAGACAAAGAAAATTGGTTACGCTTAATATTGGTCAAAAAGCTGTGACTAAACAACAATGGAATTAACATAAAAAAATTTATGGCTTTTTTGCAAGACAATTTACACATGTAACGTAAGAATTTTCTTGCAAGTTCCAACACACGCCAGATAATTGGCAACATGCCAACCTTGAGGGTCAAACATGGCTATGACAATTCAACACTCTTTAATAATGTGATAAATGCATGTTTAACAACCATAAGAGAGATGAACATACCATCTTTAAATGGCAAAGAAACAGCCACCATTTTTTTATATGAACTAAAGGGTACAAATTTTTAATAATTTTATACTGTGTCATTTGTTGGAGAATTAGCTTTACGTTATAATTGGATGTGAGTGGTGGACAAGATGAAAGTACATGGTCTTTTCAGGGACCAAAAGTTTCAACATAAAGATCATGTCATTGGATGACCTACAAGGTCACAGCTCTGTCAATGAATGGCAGGTAGGGTTGCACTTGCAAATGCAACTAGTAAATTTCCTACAAGGACCTACCCCACTATCTGGACTGCATAGTACATAGGCACTGATGATTCTCAGAATCATAAATATGGATTACTGTCACAATCACACAAGTCCAAGGTTCAACATTATCAACTTAACAACAACGATCATATTCAGATTCTACAGCCATCGGATGTAATGTTTTAAAGATGACTGCATCAACAACTAAATTGTTCGTGACAACGCAAGCTCTATGTATATGCACAGACGCTTGTATCGACCAGCAAAAGTACAAACTGAAAAAGTAGACTCGACCAACTGGTTATGGATAAATCCCTTCGGTTCATAGGCTGGGGTTAGTAAGATAGGTGTAAAGGGTTCTTTTGATAAGGTGAGAAAACGTTACAATCTAGTAAAATGAAATGTCATTTAGAGATGGCAGAGAGGAAGATTGGGGCAGACTCTAGAAAACAAGTGTGGTGGCAGTGAGTGGTGATGGAAGCAATAAGAGACTGAGAAAGGAGAGCACTAAGATGGTTGTTGTGATTGTAGAAAAAAAGTTACAGGGAAAATTCTAAAGTGCTAAGTTTGCTAAAAGATCAAAAGTCCCGAAATAAAACTTTTAAGCCTCCATTTATAGGCCTTGGAAAGAAATGATTAAAGAACAATTATAATAAAGTGGGAATGAACATGCTAAAATAATGGGTGGTGGAAGTGGGAGAAGTTATTTGAATGTGTGTAATGGAAGGTAAGTTATATGAATAATGGGTATAAGGATGGGTACATGAAAGTTACACCTAGTTAAAATATTTTAGCAAGAAAGGTCTTAAGTGCAAATGCATATTTTGTTTAATGAAGAAATAAGGAGGAAGCAGTTGTATTCCAAAGAAAGGTTAAGAACAAATTTGTATATGAGCTTCCAAACCAAGCTCTCCAAGGCATCCCAATAGTGGAACAACCTAGAAATTCTGAAAACCTTCCAGGGTTGTTCCCAACATGACGTTCCCAAAGGTGCTCTTGTAAGGAACAATATTTCCCGAAGCTACTATTGATAGAACAATTAGTAACCAAAAACAAGCATCTACAATAGGTCATAATGTTAATTAATCTATCATCATATACAATCCATCAGAATCATATTACACGATCAAAAACTTTCCTAGGCAAGAAATGATGCTCATAGGGATATATATCTTTGAAAGGCATTGACTGAAACTGACTGCAATAGGTACAGCAATAAGCAAATCCCATCCTACTCAGAGAAATCACAGTTCATGAAAGTGTGATGTGATTATCAATGGAACAAACTTTTATTCAGAATGGTCAAAGAGTTGGCACAAGTATTGTAAATTTAACTCAGAGCGTAATAGTAGTGTGCATATCCTCTGTAACTTTGATTTCTAAATGACTTAATTTTGTGGAACAACAATTACCATAATTGTGGTATACATACAGCATAAGAATATCGAGTATACGTTTGAATAATTCAATAAATTTGGAGGAATTTCAGTATTTTCCTAAAGCTAAAATGACCCTAGTTAATACATTTTATTTGCAGGAGAGACATATATATACATTGAAGGCAACTTTATTAAGATTTCGTTGTAGTTCCATGAGAAGAGAGAACAAACCTATTCAACCCTGCAAGAGAACCCTGCTACCACCAACGATATGTAAGTAAAGTGAGACACAAATGGTGACAATTATGGAAGACTTTGCACCGACGTATCTGATAACATCAAGTCCTCTTTCCACAACCTCATCACGAACAACATGAATGCTTCTTTTCATACTCTCTAAAAGCTTCCATACCAGAAACTCCATTATGGTTTTTATCGTTCCAAAAGTCACCCTCCCAGTCACATCAACCACAAACTTCCTATTGCTAGGAACTGCCAATGTCGATGAGACCTTATCAAATGAGTTCCCCTTCCCCTCTTTCACTCCTTCTAAAGATGCTTCTTCCTTGGTGTCCTCACTCTGTTCTACAATGGAACAAGTATCCGATCTCGAATTTGTCAGCACCTGATGCGACGTTCTCACCAACGTTTCCACAGCACCATTACAAACAGAAACCAAAATGCCTCTCACATTGTGTTCATGCTTCGGATTGGTCATCCCAGCAAACATTTCATCATAAGTATTAATATCCATCGTCTTGTCAAGATAAACTGCAACAGCCGTGCTTACAAATCTTTGTATACAATCAGCCATTAACTCTTTAGACTTATCATCATAAAGCAAATTAACCCATTTAGGCACATCAGATGACTCACCATCAATTTCACCACCACTTGAATAAAACCCCATAACCAGATTTTTAGCAAAGCTACCAACAACAACAGATACAAAACCAGACCCAGCATTAGAAAAAACCCTATCCAATACCTTATCAGTCAAGCTAGAATTCTCCATAATACCCTTTCCTAATTCACTCTCATTCCTTGATTCTAACTTATACCCTCTCAAAACTCCAATTGTTAAACCCTCATTAACCCTAATAAAAGATTGGGAAAACTCATCTGATCTCACAATCTTTGAAATCTGTTTCAAACTATTAGGAATTTGATCAGATTCAGATTGTAAAAACTCCCTTAAGTCCTTAGAGACAATATTAATGGTCTCTGCTGATTCAGAGACCATTTCAGCTAAAGAAACCAAAGCTCCAAACAGCTTTAAAAGTCTCTTCCTTTTCTTCCCCAAAGAAGGTAAATTATACACCTTGTAAACCCCATAACCAGAAACACCACATATAGCTAGCAAAATAAGCCATTTTTTCTTCCTACGTGAAAAAGTCAATGCCTTTTCCACCAATTCCATATCCGTTAAAACCCCCAAAAATACCCACAGTTACAATAATTTTAAACCCTGGGGCTTTTTCAAATAAGACTAAAAAAAAGCAAATTAACCCCAGAAAAAAAGAAGAAGAGAAATTAAAGATCAGTTGTATAGATAAAAAGGTGAATTTTTTTTTTTTAGTTTTGGTGTTGAATTACGATAATTACTATTGGATTTGCAGTAGGGATAATGAGAAACGAACCTGGTTGCAGAAATGAAGAAAAAAAATGAAATTGATAAATAAATTACCGAAATTTAGGTCCAGAGAATCTCTTTTCTCTGCTTTGATTTTTCGAAGAAGGCGGGGGGGTCTTGTCGTTATTTATTAAACGACGCTGTATCAGAGCGTTGCGTTTATTAGTATAGATAATATCATGTAACAACCCATGCTAAATCTTTCGTGTAAGATTCTGTCATTTTATCTCTCTTACTTAATAAAAAATTAAATTGATCTTTATGTGTTAAATTTAAGTGAAGATTAGTCATTTGTGTTAAGATTTTCATTTATCTGTAGTGTTAAAAATTAATATGGCTAACGGAATAATTTAACAATGACGCGCAACATGTCACGTGTATTTTATGCTAATATATAAAGATTTTTTAACCGTAAAAATAAATAAAATTTTTAACAAAATAATCAGGTTATTTTTAATCTCATGTACAATGACTAATTTATTGATTTTTATATTCGAATCTTCATTATTCCCAAAAGAGTATAAAGATAAATTTTGAATTTGAGCATGATAAAAGGATCGAAATTATAATTTACCCTTCTTATATTTGAAAGAATTGTTACGTAAATGTTTATATTTGGAAAAATGACATTTTTACCTTCCAATTTTATAGAAAAGTCATTTTAGACCTCTATTTTTTCTAATTTTTAACGCTTAAACTTGTGTTTTTTGTCAAATCACATAAAAATAAATGGAAAAATTAATGTCATTTAATTTTGCTAATGCACGTGAATGACACATCATCATTTAATTATTTTTTAAAATTTTAAAAATTAAAAATTATAAAAATATTTTTAAAATATAAATTAATTAAATGTTATCATGTAATCCACGTGGCAATTCATGTGTATGCTATGTCAACAAAGTTAACAAACATTAAATTTTTATCCATTTTAATGTGATTTGATAAAAGAATATAAGTTCAAGGACTAAAAAATAAATAAAAAGTTAAAATAACTTTTCTTTTTATAAAGTTAGAGTATCAAAACCTTTATATTTCAAAAAAGGCGGGCTATACTATGTACCAATAACCACTTAGAGGTACGGTGGGAAATGGTCTCCATTAACTATCCAAACGAATAAGGAAAGTTATGAATTCAATTTACGTACTAAATACCTAAGTTCAAGGTTCATCATGCGCAGTTACTCTTGTGGGTCTCTGAGTCTCATTTTATGCAGCTATTATGTGTGTGTTTTAGTCTAATTTGTTAACTTCAGTTTGGATTGTATCAATTCTTATGTCGATTATGCTATAATGATTTGATTCTACTTCATAATTCCTCAATCAGTCATGCTATACTAATTTGATACTTGTGATTCCTCGGACTTATATTTGTATTTGAACTCTGATTG
Source organism: Gossypium arboreum (assembly GCF_025698485.1). Taxonomy (NCBI): domain Eukaryota; kingdom Viridiplantae; phylum Streptophyta; class Magnoliopsida; order Malvales; family Malvaceae; genus Gossypium; species Gossypium arboreum. The sequence goes on from NC_069075.1 coordinate 140,750,972, forward strand.
TATTTATTACACTTTAAAAAAAAAAATTAAGTTTCATAATTTAAAAAGTATGAGAACTAAAAACTATAAAACCAGAGAACATGGATCAAATCGATTACTTATACAATGAATAAATATGACCATATTAAAATATAATGATTAAATTAACAATCTACAAAACCACGAAAATTAAGTGAGCTAACAAGGGTATTTTCTACCCTACCTTAACTGAGAGTTAAAGATATTACAAAATATAGAGAATTAATTATTAGGCTCGTTTTGATAAATACCTTAAGAAATAAAATAAAAATATGCAAGTGACTAATACAATAACATTAGTTAAAAGTTTTGGAATAGATCATAAGTTTTGTTTGCACCATTTTTATACGAAACCTAACAATCCATCCTTACATAAACAAATTAGATAATGTATTTTATTAGAATTAAGAGATGGAAGTAAGTTAAAGACTTCATCTTTCACAACAATTTTTATTCAATTATTAGTTCATTAAAGTTCAGATGATGTAAACAACAAGTCATATCCTATGCAGGGTAAAATTTATTATAGAAGTAATCGTAATATGAATTAGATTGTATTTTATCTTTTTTATTAAAAAATAGATAAATTAATTATTATATGTTGAATTAAATAACAAATTAATCATTTTTGTTAAAATTTTTAAAATTGATTTGATTGATGAAATAACTAGACAGTTACACGTGGTTGCCACATGTACCTCATGCTGGTGTACAAGTAGGAGTGAGCAAAATTTGATTCGATTCGAAAAAAATCAAAAAACAATTTGAATTTCAAGTTAATTGAATAGAGTTATTCAATTTTTTGAGTCAACTCGAATAAGTAATTCGAGTTTTGAGTTTAAGTTGAATTTTAAAATTGAATAATTGAATGATGATTGATATAAATATCCATTTGGTCCTGTCAATTTTGAAAATGAACAAATTAATTTCTCACTCAACAAAATTAAAATAATTTTAAAATTTAAAAATATTCAAAAATCCAATTTTTATATTTTTAAAAAATTTAAAAAATCTAAAGAATATATAAAAAGTTAAAACTTTAAAAACTTTAAAATAATAATTTTAAGGCCTAAATAAGTTAATCAATGATTCAAATTTATCAAATTAAAATATCTTAATTTGACATTTTAATTTTTAATTTACCCCGAACAATCTCACTCAATTAGATCAAACACTCACCCTTATGTATAAGACCATTTTTAATAAACTAGTTTATTCTATGATCTAACTAACAATTACTAATTTACTCATTTTTTGAGTACAAGATGTAAATTGCAATCCAACTCTTAGTACCAAGATCTATATGACAGTTTACCAATCCACTATAAATATTTAAAAATAAAAATAAAAATTGAATCTCATTAATCATGTTATCAAAAAATTCCATAAAATTTAGCAAAAAAAATAAAAAATACATATATCCTATATCTATAGGGCAAAGTGGCAAACCTCATGTTGTAAGAAGGAAACTTTTTAAATACAGATTTTCTGTACAAAATCAAGGAAAACCGAGACAAAATATCACTCTATTTATCACTTTGATTGATCACTCACCTTCAGCACCTGCCACCGTTGCCCCTGCATAAACGTTGCTGTCGGTTTCTGTACTCGGCCCGACCAGTGGATCTTATTGCTAACTGAATCATATCACAGACTTATGTTTTAGAAGTTTCAAATCCTTTTGAAACCATCTTTGATTTTGTGGGGGTGATACTATAATCTACATCCTCGAGATCGCTGAAAGAAATATCTTCTTCGTTCTCCACACAGATCGTCGCTCCACCATAACCACCGTATTCGGAATCATCATCTTCTGGCCAATCAATATCATCATCTTCAAAAGTTGGAATTGTTATTTTTGAGGATGCCTTATCCTCAGTGCTAGACACCGGATGTTCCTCGATAACAGACTTATCTATGACTGGCATCTCGGTACTTTCGAGCGGATGCTTTTCCTCATAATCTGTTGTGATACTGGATGTGGGTTCAGAAGTATAGGTCCTAGGTGATGTGGTCTCGAAGGCAAAATAACAGGATGAGGAAGGAATAAGATCATTTTGCAAAGTACTAGAGCTACCTCCTATGTGGGAAGGGCTTCTTCCGTACCAATCGGTTTCTCGCTTCGTTTGCTTTTGTAGCTCCTTCATCCACAATGTTCTGGCTTCCATTACCTGCCGGAAATAGATTAGCCAACTAGAGAATTAATCGATAATATTGTCTACATATGCTTGATAAAGAATAGGACATAAAAAGTGGAGAAAGACTCTAGATCAGATCTCTTCTAAAACAATACTATCGGAAAAAGTACCCTGGAGGCCTTTACTAGGAAACAAATTGCATCTTGCCCCCTCTACTAAAAGAAATAGACAAATTAGTCACTGTAAGTTGGATAAAAAGCAAACTAGTTTTGCTGTTAAAAGTTCCATCTATTTTTAATGTTAAAAATTGATCCCTATATGTCAAAATGAGATACATGTGGCACGGCATGTGTAACTGTCAGGTCATGCTGTCAGCCAAGCCAGTTTTAATGGTAGAAATGAATGAAAATTTAACTGAAAGGATCAATTTGCCCATTTTTTAAGTAAAGGGGGCAAAATGCAAGCTAACTCCTAGTACATGGCATTCATTTTACTTTTGTCCAATACCATCACTTTTACATAACAATATGAAATGCTATTGAACCGAGCTTCTCATCCCTAGCAGCCATGGCATAAAGAGAATCAAGAATCATCCAAGTCTACTCCTTTCAGGTCATACGTAAAAAACTTAAGCAAAAATTAATGAAGAAACCAAGGAAAACCAATTTTGAAAATGGACTCCTAACCGTAACTTTCTTGAATGGATGGAGAGAATAATTTAAAAAGAAGAAAACAAGTACAGGAAGAAACTCTTGTCCGACATATTCAGCACACTGAAACCAAGCAAAGAAGGTTGCGGTTGATACGGACTCACAAATGTGTACAGACTTTCCAGTCGTTGTAAACACATGAAGTGATGAACTCTATATATTACCTATCATGTAAATGGAAATGATAATTGTGAACCCAAGGGAGAAGATTAGCTAGAGTGCAGGTGCAAAAGGTGGATTTCTTGTTTGAATGCCGAGAATGCAAAGGAATCTGATATCAATTGACTATCAGACTTTGCAATATTTCTGTAAAAGTACTACAGTGGCTCCTGTAGTAAAAGTCAAATTGCATTTTGCCCCTTCTACTCACAAAATGGGCAAATTAATCCTTATACCTTAGATCAAAGAGCAATTTGATCATTTTGTTAAAAATTCCATCCATTTATACAGTTAAAATTTGGTTTGTGTACTTCAGCATGACATACATTTGGCACACCGCATATCACTGTTTGGTTATTCCATCATGCACAACAGTTCTTAACAGTACAAATAGATGAAATTTTTAAAAGAAAGGACTAATTTACTCTTTGATTTAATGTACAAAGACTAATTTGCCAATTTTTTAGTAGAGGGGGCAAAATGCAATCTGGCTCCTAGTACAGGGCCATCTATGGTACTTTTACCCAATAATTCTTGTTCCAATATTTACAGAATATAACTACACCAAATAAAGTTTAAATTTTAAAAATGTACAACCAGAGCCAAGAAAAATAAAACAATGAAAAAGGAAGAGTGATGGATAAGGGGCCAAAAGAACCAAAATGTAAGTAAAAACGATAATTTGGTGCCCGATGATATCGATTCTATGAAAAGCAACTGACCTGAGGTGTAGATAGAACCTCTGCGTCATGCTTGTTAAGTCTTGAATGTAGAAGAACAAAATAAACTTTCCAAAAGTAACCATCATTGATATGGCAAGGGCAAAGTTCGAATCTAAGAGCTGCTAGTCTGGGAGCAAGATGTTCAATGGCCATAGTATGCTCTTGTTGTGCAACCGACATGTCAAAATCTAAAACAAGGAAAACAATGGAGGAAAATCAGATAAGCGCGCAAACTCTTATTGCGATTTGTGTGAATTGATTCTTCGTAAGACACAAAAACAATAAAAAATGAAATCTCAGAAATTATGATCAAAATTGAAGTTTATAAATCAAAAGTACCTAGCCAAAGAAGCAAAGAATACATGAAAAACCATACAGATCGAGCAAGGTGCAACGATAATATAAAGCTTGAAAATTTAAGCAAAGAAGGTGGCACTTGATCGAATTTCACAAACATTGGAAATAAGTTTTCAGCCCAATCACTTAAATTTCATTGCTTCTGAGCAGATTAATTACATTTACTTTCAATGATACTGAACTCCTTTATTTAATGACCTTCAATGCTTCAACAATAGAAATATTTAGCTTACATAATGGCCTAGGAAAATAAAGGTGGCATCAATCTGGCATTTTAACATAAAGGTGTAGAACCCTAAAACCATCCCGTATTTAATTGAAATTCAAACAAAATTAACAATTTTTGGTGATGCGTTGAGCTCTTGAGCCTAAAAAAAACAGAAAATCAATAGAAAAATTGCATATCAGAGTATGGAATGGGGTCAAATTAATCAGGAAATTACCATCTAAGTCCTCATCGGGATCAAGAGGGAAATCCAACCACGTTTCTGGATGATGCGCGATGTTCCTCGCAAATGTCAACACCTCATCCGTTAACCCAACCGCATTGAACACCTGATCCACCTCCTCATCTTCATTTTCACTTTCCCTCCCGTTTTCTTCCTCATTTTCCCCGGATCCAAACGGAAAATCCTCCGCCGCCGCCATCTTCAACAACCTTCCCCCAATCTCAGCCCCTTCAAACGCCACAGAACCAGACGGTTCAACTCGATTCAAATTAGAGAACGACACATCATCAAATCGGCGATCGGATTGCGTCCGAGGAGAAGGAGGAGGAGCAAGAAAGGAAGCGACTCCCCAGAGTTGACGCGTTAGGGTTTGTTTGAGCTCGGTTAGGTCTTCTTTGATACCACGCGATTGAAGCTCAGCTATTTGTTGAGGGGACAATGAATGTTGTTGTAGCGACTGGGTTTCTTCGGGTTCAAGGCTTTGCCTAAGAGGAAGGGAGGATGATTGAGACTGGTGCGTTGCAACGTCGTTTTCTTCATCTACTGAAGAAGTTGATTCATTATCATCTTCTTCGTTAAGAAGAAGCGAGTTCGCTAGTGACCGAGCTAACCATGACATGCTTCTTTATTATCTCTTCTTCCCTTTTTCCTTTTTTAAACTTTTTTGAATTTCATTAGAGTGGAGCAATCAATTATATATGGTTGAATCTTTTCGTTTTGACTTTGATTTTTTTTTTTTGACTTTACTATAATTGTTCGGTTTGTTTTTCAGTAAAATATTTTTAAAAATAATTTTTGAAAAATAATTTATTTTTTTAGAAAATGATTTACTGAAAGTATTTTTTGGTGTTTAGATAAAGTCGTATAAAATATTTTACATTGATTGGTAGATTTCACGAAAATATTTTCGTAAAAGTTATTTTACATATATTAATAAATATATATACATATTAATAATTTTTATATTTTAAATCGTTTTTACATATATTGCAATGATTTATTTATAAATAAATAAATTAAATTAAATATATAATAATACTCAATTATTAAGCTACAACATTAACCTTCATAAATTGAAAACAACCAAAGTCGATAAATTATTTGTAATTGTGTTAAAATAAAAAAACAATGATTGAATAATTATAAATTAGCTTCCAAACCACAATTAATACTAGAAATTAATAATATTATCCAAATGCATAATTAGTAGTACACCACATAATAACAACATTGTCCAAGTGCATAACTAAATATTACACCACATAAAAGTATTAATATCTTCAACCTTGAGAAAATTTTTGAAGCCAAATTTTTTTATGCTTCTTATTTTTAACTAAAAAAGCTTTGGTCTCGGATTCATGACTCACTAGATAATCAAACACAGAGCACAAGAAGTCATCATGAAATCCTTCTTCCTCCATCGACATCACTTGTTTGTAAAGCTGTGGTGTCTTATCCGCAGTAAATTGTTTCAAAGCATTAGCAATTTTGCCAAGTTGTTCACCCACAAATTTAACTTGTTCATCAACGACACTTTCTTGAACATTTTTTCTTTTACGTTTGGATGTACCAGATGAAGATACATTTGTTCTTACCTCTTCATCCTCTTCATTGTAGCGATCTAGAGGCCTTTGAATCTTGGTTACCATCATCCAAATCTATGTCAGCAAATGTTCTGGCAAAACTCCCTGTTGTCATATCTTTGCCAACAACTAAAGCCATTTCATCATAATGATCAATACTTTTATTCAAAAATGGTTCATACTTCTTGTGTGCCTGTTGGATATTATACACAATTAGAATAACAAGTATAAAATAATTGAAATATACTTAACATATATATACATATATTACCATCACTGCTGCATCATATGTCGCTCTATCATATGTGATCATTTTCATGTTAACATCCCATCCAAAACCACTTTCACTCGAATTTTGCATATAATTTGTCATTGGGCTTTTACAGTCCTCAAATGATTTTCCACATGCTTCGCATCGCATTGGACTTGGAATCTTTTAGAAATAGCTTCGACAATTCGTTTAATAGAAACTGTTTTGAAAGTATTAGAAAGCTTATTTCCTTTCTGGGCCTCTTCTGCTAGAATTTCAAGAAAAACATGTTCCATCGGTTTTGTCCGCCTGAATTGCTTGGAGGTCCCTTCTTTGTTGCCCTTACCCATTCTACATTAATAATTGTCATTGTCAATCATTTCGATATCCAACAAGCTTAAAACATAATAAATTCAATATCTAACAAGCTTAACATAATCAATATCTAACAAATTCAAGACATAATAATTTCAAAATCCAACAAACTAAAATTTTAATATCATTATCCAACAAACATTAACAAAAAAAGAACAATTTTAATACTAAAACATACATAACATAGAAACAACAAACCTAAGACCTAAACTTACCTAATATTTCTAGCCATATAATCAGTCTACATAGTTTGTGCAATTTCGTCTCTCTTAGCAGACCATTCTCTTGCTTCTTCTCTTTCTTCTCGCTCCGTAAGAGTTGGTATTATAAAATCAGACTCAGACTCCTCGTATAATCCTTGATTAAGTAAATCATTAGGATCAACTCCCATGATATGATTATGAATGATACAACAAACCAAAACTATGTCTACTTGAGTTTGAAAATTCCAAAATGGTTCAGCATCTAATACACAAAACTGTTTCTTCAAAATCCCAAAAACACGTTCAATAGTGATTCGCAATGATGAATGTCGAAGATTAGAGAGTTCCTTTGCATTTTCAGGCCCCTGAGCACTAAACTCTTTTAAATGATATCGGACACCACGATATGGGGTAATAAATCCATTTCGGATGCCATATCCAGCATCAGCAAGATAATATTTGCCTACAATTTTACAAAACATAATTAATACTAATAAATTATGAGCTATTAGAACTATTTGGTATTTAATGATAATTATTACCTTCTGGAATTCTTAATCCTCTTGGGCTTGAAAGTGCATCAATTAAAATACGAGAATCATGTGCACTACCTTCCGAACCAGCTAGAACATAGGAAAATTTCAAATCAAATGTAATGGGCCAATACATTTTATGTCGCCCCCATTCTGACCACGAAATCTTCCTTCAATGCTAGGTGGAATGGATGCTGAACATGAGTTCCATCTAATGCTCCGATACAATCTTTAAAATAAGGATAAAACCTTCGATTGTTTCGATTTCACTAGAGTTGACTCATCGGTGATCTAATAACTAGTTTATAAAATTTCAAAATAGCTCTCAATACAATCCTAAAGTAACGGTGAACTGTCTCAGTTGATCTATAATATCTAGATCCAATCACTCGAAACCTTACATTATGACCAATTATATGTAAAAATATCAGTACTTGCTCCCTAATATTCACAGATTTAGTTGATTGTAATAAATTATTCCTACTAAGAATATCACACAAATTAAAAAAGGCAATCGGTCTCATCCTTATCATATTAATGCAATGTTGGTCACCACTATATAAAATGCTATTAATATAATTTTCTCTTTCATAATCTTGATTCACACGAGGGTGAGAAGTAATTTCCTTCCTAGTTTTTAATTTTTAATCCAAAGAGCCCCAAAAGCTAAAACTGAAGCCACGACTGCAGCAATTACATTTTGATGTTGACTACGATCCATCTACACAAAACAATGCCACACAAATATTTAATCACTACAAAAAAGGTGCAAGCTTTTCATAAGATCACATATATGAATAAAGCTACCATGACTAAAGTGCATACATACATATATGAAAATTGATATCTAATACACTAGTAGCTCATGAAGATATCCAAAAGTCAAGACTTTAAATATATATATTTATTAAAATAATTATAACGACTGAAATTATTTTTATTAATTAAAAAGTTGAAAAAAAACCTTTAATAATGTCGAATTTTATTAAATCTATGTTAGTATAGATTATTTTAGGTTAAATTATGGTTACTATTTATTTATTATATTTAAATTTATGAATTAAGAATTAATATTTATATTTTAATTTGATATTATTTTATTATATTATTTTAATTACAGCAAATGATGTATTGTAGTATCCATCTATCCCAATTCAAAAACACAGTCAACATTGGCAAAGGTAAAAATATTGACGAAAAACACACAAGTGGTATGGAGAAGAGTCAAATTTGTTGAACATCGATGTCATTTTCTAAGGTGGTCCAATAGAGTTTTGTTCTCTCACGTGGAGAAAATAAGGTTTGTTAAGTCACAATAAAGTATAATATTAACAGCGTGCAATTTCTCGCATAACCAAAGTGATAAAGAGTAAAACTTGATTGCTCATACAAATGCAAAGAGAATTGAAGGATGTCGTCAACGTTATATCTACCTGCTCTTGCTTGAACAGGAAGCTTTATTAGTGATTCAATGCCGCTACATGAATAAAATCATAAATGCGTGGGTATGTTGAGAAAGGTTCACACCTGCAAACAAGCAATTGAGCTCATCGAGGTAACCACAAGTGTTTTCCTATAAGACTAAGCACATCACAAGACAATATATAATTTTCAAAGTTAAACATCGCACAAGTACAAAACCATTGCTACAATTGAATAATCCCACAAATAAAGAGGAATCAAGAAGACAAGCAACCACAACAATCATTTAAGGAAAAGGTTAAGGATTACACAAGTATCTAGTTTGAAAGTTAAACATTGCACAGTACAAAACCATTGCTACAATTGAATAATTGCACATCCAACTAAATTACCTAAATCCAAGCAAGTACAGTTTTCAAAGCAGGTTCGATCAAACAGGGAATAAGCAGTAGAAGTTTGCTTTTGGTAGAAAGGAGTCAACATGGTATTTCCATAGGGAAGATTGTCACAGATAGTAGATGACAAAACAAAGGCTATTTCGTATATAAAGAAATAGTGGATCAAGGCTCAAGATAAGTACCTAGGTTGAAGGTGGCATTTATCGCTTGTTCGATCGAATGAATAGCCTACTTTCTTTCGTACCGGAGAATGGGAATTTTCAAGCGACATTCAGAGATGGGAATCAACTTGCTTACTTCTCGCGTTTTCCTTAGCGCTAGTTTTGCTTTCACTGGATTCTAGAAAGGCGTTAGTTCTTTGACCCGGGAGAGGCAACTCAATAGGAGCTGCTATAGAATCTGAATCGGCTTTCTTGCTTTCAAGCTTGACTTTCTTCTTTTGGCGTGATCGCTTCTTGTACTTCAAATCTTACCAAAATAAAACCCCTGAAAATCCCCCCAAAAAATGGTAACTAAAAAAGAGAATCCATTGGATTTGAGAAAGGGTAGAGCTTTACCTTAAGCCAAGACCGAAAAAAAGTTTTATGCGGGAAGAGGAAAATGCTGCGAAAGAGGAGAGAGAGATTGCATGAGAAAGAGAGAAAAGAAGGAGAAAGGAAACGAAATACTAGCAGGAAGAGAACGGAAATTGAACAGCAGCAAGAGAAGGGGCCTTACCTGGATGAAGGAGAAGCACGGGAAAGTGTCTTACAAAAATTGAAACGGTAAGACATTTTCCCAAAATGTAAGGGATTTTACGCGTGATTTGAAAAATGTTTTCCAAATGGAAAAGGTTTTCAGGCTACCAAACACTGGAAAATGAGGAAAATACTTTCTGGAAAATGAAATACAACCAAACAAACACACCCTAAATCCCCTTCTCTTGCTGCTGTTTAATTTTCGTTCTCTTGCTGTTGGTATTTCGTTTCCTTTCTCCTTCTCTTTCTTTCTTTCTCATGCAATCTCTCTCTCTCTTTCTTTCGCAATCATTTTCCTCTTCCTGCATAAGGCTTTTTTTTTTGGTCTTGGCTTAAGGTAAAACTCTACCCTTTCTCAAATCCAATGGATTCTCTTTTTTAGTTACCATTTTTTTGGGGGATTTTCAGGGGTTTTATTTTGGTAAGATTTGAAGTACAAGAAGCAGTCACGCCAGAAAGAAGAAAGTCAAGCTTGAAAGCAGCAAAGCCAGATTCGGATTCTATAGCAGTTCCTATTGAGGTGCATCTCCTGGGGTCAAAGAACTAACTGTCTTTCTAGAATCCAGTGAAAGCAGAACTAGCGCTTAAGGTAAGTTAATTCCCATCTCTGAAGGTCGGTTGGAAAATTCCCATTCTCCGGTACGAAAGAAAGTAGGGAAATACCATGTTGACTCCTTTACGCCCAAAGTAAACTTCTCTGCTTATTCACTGTTTGATCGAACCTACTTTGCAATTAGAATAACAAGTATAAAATAATTGAAATATACTTAACATATATATACATATATTACCATCATCTTTGCATCATATGTCGCTCTATCATATGTGATCATTTTCATGTTAACATCCCATCCAAAACCACTTTCACTCGAATTTTGCATATAATTTGTCATTGGGCTTTTAGGTCCTCAAATGATTTTCCACATGCTTCGATCGCATTGGACTTGGAATCTTTTAGAAATAGCTTCGACAATTCGTTTAATAGAAAGCTGTTTTGAAAGTATTAGAAAGCTTATTTCCTTTCGGGCCTCTTCGCTAGAATTTCAAGAAAAACATGTTCCATCGGTTTTGTCACTTTGAATTGCTTGGAGGTCCTTCTTTGTTGCCCTTACCCATTCTACATTAATAATTGTCATTGTCAATCATTTCGATATCCAACAAGCTTAAAACATAATAAATTCAATATCTAACAAGCTTAACATAATCAATATCTAACAAATTCAAGACATAATAATTTCAAAATCCAACAAACTAAAATTTTAATATCATTATCCAACAAACATTAACAAAAAAGAACAATTTTAATACTAAAACATACATAACATAGAAACAACAAACCTAAGACCTAAACTTACCTAATATTTCTAGCCATATAATCGGTCTACATAGTTTGTGCAATTTCGTCTCTCTTAGCGAGACCATTCTCTTGCTTCTTCTTTCTTCTCGCTCCGTAAGAGTTGGTATTATAAAATCAGACTCAGACTCCTCGTATAATCCTTGATTAAGTAAATCATTAGGATCAACTCCCATGATATGATTATGAATGATACAACAAACCAAAACTATGTCTACTTGAGTTTGAAAATTCCAAAATGGTTCAGCATCTAATACACAAAACTGTTTCTTCAAAATCCCAAAAACACGTTCAATAGTGATTCGCAATGATGAATGTCGAAGATTAGAGAGTTCTTTGCATTTTCAGGCCCTGAGCACTAAACTCTTTTAAATGATATCGGACACCACGATATGGGGTAATAAATCCATTTGGATGCCATATCCAAGATCGACAAGATAATATTTGCCTACAATTTTACAAAACATAATTAATACTAATAAATTATGAGCTATTAGAACTATTTGGTATTTAATGATAATTATTACCTTCGGAATTCTTAATCCTCTTGGGCTTGAAAGTGCATCAATTAAAATACGAGAATCATGTGCACTACCTTCGAACCGGCTAGAACATAGGAAAATTTCAAATCAAATGTAATGGCCAATACATTTTATGTCGTCCCCATTTACTGACTCTGAAATCTTCCTTCAATGCTAGGTGGAATGGATGCACGAACATGAGTTCCATCTAATGCTCCGATACAATCTTTAAAATAAGGATAAAACCTTCGATTGTTTCTGATTTCACTAGGAGTTGACTCATCAGGTGATCTAATAACTAGTTTATAAAATTTCAAAATAGCTCTCAATACAATCCTAAAGTAACGGTGAACTGTCTCGGTTGATCTATAATATCTAGATCCAATCACTCGAAACCTTACATTATGACCAATTATATGTAAAAATATCAAGTACTTGCTCCCTAATATTCTGATTTAGTTGATTGTAATAAATTATTCCTACTAAGAATATCACACAAATTAAAAAGGCAATCGGTCTCATCCTTATCATATTAATGCAATGTTGGTCACCACTATATAAAATGCTATTAATATAATTTTCTCTTTCATAATCTTGATTCACACGAGGGTGAGAAGTAATTTCCTTCCTAGTTTTTAATTTTAATCCAAAGAGCCCCAAAAGCTAAAAGCTGAAGCCACATTGCAGCAATTACATTTTGATGTTGACTACGATCCATCTACACAAAACAATGCCACACAAATATTTAATCACTACAAAAAAGGTGCAAGCTTTTCATAAGATCACATATATGAATAAAGCTACCATGACTAAAGTGCATACATACATATATGAAAATTGATATCTAATACACTAGTAGCTCATGAAGATATCCAAAAGTCAAGACTTTAAATATATATATTTATTAAAATAATTATAACGACTGAAATTATTTTTATTAATTAAAAAGTTGAAAAAAAACCTTTAATAATGTCGAATTTTATTAAATCTATGTTAGTATAGATTATTTTAGGTTAAATTATGGTTACTATTTATTTATTATATTTAAATTTATGAATTAAGAATTAATATTTATATTTTAATTTGATATTATTTTATTATATTATTTTAATTACAGCAAATGATGTATTGTAGTATCCATCTATCCCAATTCAAAAAACACAGGTCAACATTGGCAAAGGTAAAAAATATTGACAGAAAAACACACAAGTGGTATGGAGAAGAGTCAAATTTGTTGAACATCAGTGTCATTTTCTAAGGTGGTCCAATAGAGTTTTGTTCTCTCACGTGGAGAAAATAAGGTTTGTTAAGTCACAATAAAGTATAATATTAACAGGCGTGCAATTTCTCGCATAACCAAAGTGATAAAGAGTAAAAACTTCAGTTGCTCATACAAATGCAAAGAGAATTGAAGGATGTCGTCAACGTTATATCTACCTGCTCTTGCTTGAACCAGAAGCTTTATTAGTGATTCAATGCCGCCTACATGAATAAAATCATAAATGCGTGGGTATGTTGAGAAAGGTTCACACCTGCAAACAGCAATTGAGCTCATCAGGTAACCACAAGTGTTTTCCCTATAAGACTAAGCACATCACAGCACAATATATAATTTTCAAAGTTAAACACTGCACAGTACAAAACCATTGCTACAATTGAATAATCCCACAAATAAAGAGGAATCAAGAAGACAAGCAACCACAACAATCATTTAAGGAAAAGGTTAAGGATTACACAAGTATCTAGTTTGAAAGTTAAACATTGCACAGTACAAAACCATTGCTACAATTGAATAATTGCACATCCAACTAAATTACCTAAATCCAAGCAAGTACAGGTTTTCAAAGCGAGTTCGATCAAGCAGGAATAAGCAGTAGAAGTTTGCTTTTGGTAGAAAGGAGTCAACATGGTATTTCCATAGGGAAGATTGTCACAGATAGTAGATGACAAAACAAAGGCTATTTCGTATATAAAGAAATAGTGGATCAAGGCTCAAGATAAGTACCTAGGTTGAAGGTGGCGACTGCTTGCTCGATGCGAATGAATAGCCTACTTTCTTTCGTACCCAGGAGAATGGGAATTTTCCAACTGACATTCAGAGATGGGAATCAACTTGCTTACTTCTACGCGTTTTCCTTAAGCGCTAGTTTTGCTTTCACTGGATTCTAGAAAGGCAGTTAGTTCTTTGACCCCAGGAGAGGCAACTCAATAGGAGCTGCTATAGAATCTGAATCTGGCTTTGCTGCTTTCAAGCTTGACTTTCTTCTTTCTGGCGTGACTGCTTCTTGTACTTCAAATCTTACCAAAATAAAACCCCTGAAAATCCCCCCAAAAAATGGTAACTAAAAAAGAGAATCCATTGGATTTGAGAAAGGGTAGAGCTTTACCTTAAGCCAAGACCCGAAAAAAAAAGTTTTATGCAGGAAGAGGAAAATGCCTGCGAAAGAGGGAGAGAGAGATTGCATGAGAAAGAGAGAAAGAGAAGGAGAAAGGAAACGAAATACTAGCAAGAAGAGAACGGAAATTGAACAAAGAAGAAGAGAAGGGCCTTACGGATGAAGGAGAAGCACGGAAAGTGTCTTACAAAATTGAAACAGAAGACATTTTCCCAAAATGTAAGGGATTTTACGCGTGATTTGAAAAATGTTTTCCAAATGGAAAAGGTTTTCAGGCTACCAAACACTGGAAAATGAGGAAAATACTTTCTGGAAAATGAAATACAACCAAACAAACACACCCTAAATCCCCTTCTCTTGCTGCTGTTTAATTTTCGTTCTCTTGCTGTTGGTATTTCGTTTCCTTTCTCCTTCTCTTTCTTTCTTTCTCATGCAATCTCTCTCTCTCTTTCTTTCGCAATCATTTTCCTCTTCCTGCATAAGGCTTTTTTTTTTGGTCTTGGCTTAAGGTAAAACTCTAACCTTTCTCAAATCCAATGGATTCTCTTTTTAGTTACCATTTTTTGGGGATTTTCAGGGGTTTTATTTTGGTAAGATTTGAAGTACAAGAAGCATCCACGCCGAGAAGAAGAAAGTCAAGCTTGAAAGCAGAAAGCCAGATTCGGATTCTATAGCAGTTCCTATTGAGGTGCATCTCCTGGGGTCAAAGAACTAACTGTCTTTCTAGAATCCAGTGAAAGCAGAACTAGCGCTTAAGGTAAGTTAATTCCCATCTCTGAAGGTCAGTTGGAAAATTCCCATTCTCCTGGGTACGAAAGAAAGTAGGCTATTCATTCGCATCGAGCAAGCAGTCGCCACCTTCAACCTAGGTACTTACCTTGAGCCTTGATCCACTATTTCTTTATATACGAAATAGCCTTTGTTTTGTCATCTACTATCTGTGAAAATCTTCCCCATGGAAATACCATGTTGACTCCTTTCTGCCCAAAGTAAACTTCTACTGCTTATTCCCTGTTTGATCGAACCTACTTTGAAAACTGTACTTGCTTGGATTTAGGTAATTTAGTTGGATGTGCAATTATTCAATTGTAGCAATGGTTTTGTATTGTGCAGTGTTTAACTTTCAAACTAGATACTTGTGTAATCCTTAACCTTCTCCTTAAATGATTGTTGTGGTTGCTTGTCTTCTTGATTCCTCTTTATTTGTGGGATTATTCAATTGTAGCAATGGTTTTGTACTGTGCAATGTTTAACTTTGAAAACTATATACTGTGCTGTGATGTGCTTAGTCTTATAGGGAAAACACTTGTGGTTACCTGATGAGCTCAATTGCTGTTTGCAGTGTGAACCTTTCTCAACATACCCACGCATTTATGATTTTATTCATGTAATGGCATTGAATCACTAATAAAGCTTCTGGTTCAAGCAAGAGCGTGTAGATATAACGTTGACGACATCCTTCAATTCTCTTTGCATTTGTATGAGCAATTGAAGTTTCTACTCTTTATCACTATGGTTATGCGAGAAATTGCATGCCTGTTTATATTATACTTTATTGTGAATTAACAAACCTTATTTTCTCCACGTGAGAGAACAAAACTCCATTGGACCACCTTAGAAAATGACACTGATGTTCAACAAATTTGACTCTTCTCCATACCACTTATGTGTTTTTTCATCAATATTTTTACCTTTGCCAATGTTGACTGTGTTTTTGAATTGGGATAGATGGATACTACAATATAATGAAATTTAATAAACTACTTAATAAAATATCATTTGGTAGGATACTTCAATACATCATTTGTGTAATTAAAATAATATAATAAAATAATATCAAATTAAAATATAAATATTAAATTTAAATATAATAAATAAATAGTAACCATAATTTAACCTAAAATAATCTATACTAACATAGATTTAATAAAAATTGACGTTATTAAAGGTTTTTTTCAACTTTTTCAATTAATAAAAATAATTTCAGTCGTTATAATTATTTTAATAAATATATATCTTTAAAGTCTTGACTTTTGGATATCTTCATGAGCTACTAGTGTATTAGATATTAATTTTCATATATGTATGTATGCAATTTAGTCATGGTAGCTTTATTCATATATGTGATCTTATGAAAAGCTTGCACCTTTTTTGTAATGATCAAATATTTGTGTGGTATTGTTTTGTGTAGATGGATCGTAGTCAACATCAAAATGTAATTGCTGCAGTCGTGGCTTCAGTTTTAGCTTTTGGGGCTCTTTAGATTAAAAAATTAAAAACTAGGATGGAAATTACTTCTCACCCTCATGTGAATCGAGATTATGAAAAAAAATTTATATTAATAGTATTTTATATAGTGGTGACCAACATTGTATTAATATGATAAGGATGAGACCGATTGCCTTTTTTAATTTGTGTGATATTCTTAGTAGGAATAATTTATTACAATCAACTAAATCTGTGAATATTAGGGAGCAAGTACTGATATTTTTACATATAATTAGTCATAATGTAAGGTTTCGAATGATTGGATCTAGATATTATAGATCAACTGAGACAGTTCACCGTTACTTTAGGATTGTATTGAGAGCTATTTTGAAATTGTATAAACTAGTTATTAGATCACCTGATGAGTCAACTCCTAGTGAAATCAGAAACAATCGAAGGTTTTATCCTTATTTTAAAGATTGTATTGGAGCATTAGATGGAACTCATGTTCATGCATCCGTTCCACCTAGCATTGAAGGAAGATTTTGTAGCCGTAAAGGGGGGACGACACAAAATGTATTCGCTGCCATTACATTTGATTTGAAATTTTCCTATGTTCTAGCTAGTTGGGAAGGTAGTGCACATGATTCTCGTATTTTAAGTGATGCACTTTCACGCCCAAGAGGATTAAGAATTCCAAAAGGTAATAATTATCATTAAATACCAAATAGTTCTAATAAGCTCATAATTTATTAGTATTAATTATGTTTTGTAAAATTGTAGGCAAATATTATCTTGTTGAAGCTGGATATGGCATCCGAAATAGATTTATTACCCCATATCGTGGTGTCCGATATCATTTAAAAGAGTTTAGTGCTCAGGGGCCTGAAAATGCAAAGGAACTCTTTAATCTTCGACATTCATCATTGCGAATCACTATTGAACGTGTTTTTGGGATTTTGAAGGAACAGTTTCGTGTATTAGATGCTGAACCATTTTGGAATTTTCAAACTCAAGTAGATATAGTTTTGGTTTATTGTATCATTCATAATCATATCATGGGAGTTGATATTAATGATTTACTTAATCAAGGATTATATGAGGAGTCTAAGTTTGATTTGATAATACCAACTCTTACGGAGCGAGAAGAAAGAGAAGAAGCAAGAGAATGGTCTGCTAAGAGAGACGAAATTGCACAAACTATGTGGACTGATTATATGGCTAGAAATATTAGGTAAGTTTAGGTCTTAGGTTTGTTGTTTCTATGTTATGTATGTTTTAGTATTAAAATTGTTCTTTTTTTGTTAATGTTTGTTGGATAATGATATTAAAATTTTAGTTTGTTGGATTTTGAAATTATTATGTCTTGAATTTGTTAGATATTGATTATGTTAAGCTTGTTAGATATTGAATTTATTATGTTTTAAGCTTGTTGGATATCGAAATGATTGACAGTGACAATTATTAATGTAGAATGGGTAAGGGCAACAAAGAAGGGACCTCCAAGCAATTCAGGCGGACAAAACCGATGGAACATGTTTTTCTTGAAATTCTAGCAGGGGAGGCCCAGAAAGGAAATAAGCTTTCTAATACTTTCAAAACAGTTTTTATTAAACGAATTGTCGAAGCTATTTCTGAAAAATTCCAAGTCCAATGCGATGCGAAGCATGTGGAAAATCATTTGAGGACTGTAAAAGCCCAATGACAAATTATATGCAAAATTCGAGGTGAAAGTGGTTTTGGATGGGATGATAACATGAAAATGATCACATGTGATAAGGCGACATATGATGCAGCAGTGATGGTAATATATGTATATATATGGTAAGTATATTTCAATTGTTTTATACTTGTTATTCTAATTGTGTATAATAATATCCAACAGGCACACAAGAAGTATGAACCGTTTTTGAATAAAAGCATTGATCATTATGATGAAATGGTTAGTTGTTGGCAAAGATATGGCAACAGGGAGTTTTGCCAGAACATTTGCTGACATAGATTTGGATGATGGTAACCAAGATTCAGTGCCTCTAGACTGCTACAATGAAGAGGATGAAGAGGTAAGAACAAATGTATCTTCATCTGGCACATCCAAACGTAAAAGAAAAAATGTTCAAGAAAGTGTCGTTGATGAACAAGTTAAATTTGTGGGTGAACAACTTGGCAAAATTGCTAATGCTTTGGAACAATTTACTGCGGATAAGACACCACAGCTTTACGAACAAGTGATGTCGATGGAGGAAGAAGGATTTCATGATGACTTCTTGTGTTCTGTGTTTGATTATTTAATGAGTCATGAATCCGAGGCCAAAGTTTTTTTAGTTAAAAATAAGAAGCATAAAAAAATTTGGCTTCAAAAATTTTCTCAAGGTTGAAGATATTGATACTTTTATGTGGTGTAATATTTAGTTTTGCACTTGGACAATGTTGTTATTATGTGGTGTACTACTAATTATGCATTTGGATAATATTATTAATTTCTAGTATTAATTGTGATTTGGAAGCTAATTTATAATTATTCAATCCTTGTTTTTATTTTTAACACAATTACAAATAATTTATCGACTTTAGTTGTTTTCAATTTATGAAGGTTAATGTTGTAGCTTAATAATTGAGTATTATTATATATTTAATTTAATTTATTTATTTATAAATAAATCATTGCAATATATGTAAAACAATTTAAAATATAAAAATTTATTAATATGTGTATAAATTTATTAATATATGTAAAAATAACTTTTACGGAAAATATTTTCAGAAATCATCAAACAATGTAAAATATTTTACATACTTCATCAAACACTGAGAAAATATTTTCAGTAAATCATTTTCCAGAAATCATTTACCGAGAAAACATTTTACTGGCAAACAAACAGACCCTTAATTTTTAAAAGGATAAACATCCAACTAATAAATCATAATTTAAACTTCGATAGATGAGTGTCCAAAATTTATAATTTCTCCTATAAATAGGTTATTGATCTAATCACGAGAGAAAGTTTACTTTATTTTAAGATAAGATTAAATGCTATTTATTTTTATTATCGGAGTTTATCTTGGAGTATGCTGTTCGAATAGACTGTCATAGTAAGCTTATAAATAGGCAGCTAATACATATGTGAAGATGCATTGGTTAAGAGAATGCTATGCTGATTTAATTAAGTTTATCTTTGTTATTTTCCATTGTATTTTTGCACTATATTAATAGGAATTCTTTACAAGAGATTGAACCTTTGTAAGTCAGATATTCTGGTCGCAATAGGTGATTGAATCATTTGTGGAATGAAATCATTTATTGAACAACTACATTAACAAATGATTATGTGTAAATTTCTCCTCTTTTTTTTTGTGTGTGTTTTGATTTTGTTGTTTGTTCAATCTCTTGTCTGAACACGTATTTAGACAAACAATTTGATTTAAGAGGCAAAGTAACTAATTTTTTCACCTACTTTTAAAGATCGCTTACGAAGAAGTATAATAAACTGAAAGAAAGTATATATTAATTAATAAATAATGAAACAAGAATTAGATTTAGGATGACATATAATACCGGAATTAGGCCCATTGCAACCTTATAATATTGGCAACATGGAGGGTGACAATGATGTTATGGTGAAAAAAATGACCAACAATGAGGAAAATTGGAATTGGGGGCGAATTAGAGAGATTGCTAAAACTTTCAACACTTGCATATATTGGCATTAAACCCCTAAATGAAATTGTGGGAATGATATGTGTATATGGGAAAGCTTTTACCTTCGCAGCTTACAAATGTCTAGTATCAACTCAATGGCAAACGAAAAATAAGAAGATAGATTTGTAGGGGTGTATATTTTTCAGTTCTAACCGAATTAATTTGATTAGTCGGTTGGCCACCAAATCTGATTCGATTGAGGTCGGTTAAAAGTTTTTAAAATTTTTTATTATCTTTTAATTCAGTTCGAAATCGAATAATTAATCAAGATTAATAATAATATATTATAGATAATTCCAATACATTATATAAACTCAAAATATAAAAATCAATGGATTTATAAATATTGGGCTTAAAAATATATTATGAAAACTAAATATATTTAGAAAAAATTTTAAAATTAAACTAAAAATTTTAATATTGGCCACACAATGATAACATTAAATTCGTTTAAGTTAAATTAGGTTATTTCCAAAATTTTATACAAGAAACATATTATAATATGTGTAACGTAAGACCGCCACTTTATTATTTTCACATAATATTAACAAAAAACAACCCTCTCATTTTAGCTAACAAATTTAATCGCTACCTAAGTCGTAACCAAAATTTCAAATTTCATAACATATAAATTTCATTTTGGTATTTGGTATATTGGCAACGCCCTTTTTTTATTCCATAAGCAGCCTTAAAAAATTGACACGTGTCTTTTTTTTTTTACAATATTTATTTTTTTAATACATTGTTATATCTTTATAGTACACTTGTCAACCCATGACCTTACTTGTGGAGTCTAAAAGTTTCACTGACAACATACCAAATAATTTCTCTACTATTAGATGTAGTAGTTGATAGATTGTTGAAGTTATTACAATTTTGCATAGGTTAAAATATGATATAAGTCCATATACTTTTTATAAATTTGAAATTTAGTTCTTATACTTTTGTTTTAAAAATTTAATCCTTTTACATTTCAAAATTTAAGTCCAACCGTTAACATTGTTAAAATTATTTATTTATGATCGTTTTCAACCGACCATTCAACATTGCTTTTCCAGTAGGATAAGATTTAGTCTTCCATCTCATAAACTAAATTTTTTTATTAATTTTATAAAAGGAAAGATTTAAAATAAGTTTTTTTATTGATTTAATCAGTTTTAGTTAATTCAAAAGTTGAGTGGTTTAATAACACTAAATTATAATACAATCATGATGTGTGTGAAAAAGAATATAAAAACAAATAACGCTTTGGTTAACACTGTAAGTTCAAGTTCTTGATTTATTTGTATAAATTTTATATAACACTTTTATAGTGATATTTATTAAATTATAAAAAAATATTTTTAGTCATTTTCAATTAAATTGATCTCTAATTAACTTATAACATTAATTTATATAAATATACTGATGTGATATTAATTTTCAATTCAACCAATTTTATATACCAAAGTAGTACATTATTTTTTACCACTAAAATTTTATTTCGAGCTTATTTGGGGTTGGTTCAATTTTTTTTTCATTTGATTTTATAGATTTTATGAAGTTTCAACCAAATTTTTTTCAACACTTGCCTTCCTAGTTTAGACAAGATAGATTTTTGCAACTTGCAGGATGGTCCTTGCTAATTCATATGGGACACGTTCATGCTATTTGGCTCTCACTATCCATCACCTTGGAATTTAGCCTTAATTGCTTGTTCACATGGGATTTCTACGTGCCCCCCATGTTATTTACGTACCACTATAAGCTACCTATGCTTTTCGTTATTGAATTATCATGATCTAAGATTCAACCCTTTGTCCCCCCATGTTATTTACGTACCACTATAAGCTACCTATGCTTTTCGTTATTGAATTATCATGATCTAAGATTCAACCCTTTGTCGTTTCACATAAGCACGAGAACCATTTTGATCTATCGGTTTTGTTAGACCTACACCAGAACACCAGAACATGACACATGATAAGCTATTGAACAGTCCACGGATGACTCTTCGCATGGAATGGTCCATAAGCAACCTTTCGTATGGAATGGTCCGCAGACGACCCTTCATAGACCTTGTCTTAGTTGATCTATAGAGCCCACCATGCACCCTAGCTAAGACCACCAAACCACATAGAACACTTCATGGCTACAACTAATCTACAATAACTTTGCCACTCGACCAATTTGCATAACTATAAAACATTATACTATCGGCTACGTGACACTGTAGGACAAAAGATAATCCCTTGAGTGCATGAGGGACCAAGTATCGAGTTTAACTTTTAAGGAGTGTGAGAAACAAGAATGCATGCATTCATGACAACAAAAAGGGGAAACCCAAGGATCTCATCAAGTCTTTGAAACTTGAAACTAATCATTCTATTTTTGTTTCTATGTAGTCATCATCTCCTACAACATATTTTTAAAGCATCTTGGAAATTGAATATCATTCTAAAAACAACATGATCATCACGTGTAGGTTGATTGATGTTGAAGAAACTATGTTTTAACTCTCATTTCTTCCATTTTTTATGTATAGTTCGATGTTGGAGACTTCGAGATATCATCTGATTGACTGATTGACTGATAATGCATAAAATCCGAGCATTGAATGTAAATACAACACATTTTAACTAAGAAGCTCTATAATTACAAGTGACACAATTGCTAAAAGGAATCCCTTCTGAGCTTTTTCATTTGTATGAGTTTTACACTTGCATTTTCTCTTCATGTAGATTGGAACAACAACAAAGCAACCATTGACATAAAACTAGATTGAATCACAGACCTTGTTGGAGAATTATTGGAAATTTATCAACAGAAAACTTGAGCTTACATACAAGAGATTTTGAATTTTGGTAAACTAACACAACTTTTCAGTAAGTTCAAAACCCCCCTCATTATGTTGCTACCTCATGTGAAAACAATTTATATAGTGAAAATTCATTAGTATACACAAGAGAGTAAAGGGTACCTCGGAAAACCCCGATTGATTCCATTCCAAGTTCTTCAAACCCGGAAAAGCTTGTCACCCTCCACTTGTCATGGAAGTCATGTGTATATCGACAAGCTGCAAATTTTTTCCCTTCATTGAATTGTTCTTGTAAGCTTACACTTGGAAATGAAGATTGTAGTTGTGTAATTGAGACTGCATAGTTTCAACAACTCGGCTGATCGTTGCTTCAATACAGGATTGCAACCACTTTGTATAACTAAAAGGAGCTTTGCGGCGAGACCTGCATCGACAGCAAGTGAAGCACATTCCTCTGGTGCAAACTTACAAATGGACCACAATATCGATAACGCGAGCTGAGTACAGTTTTCCGATGCTTTCATTAATAGTTTCACCACATTTGGTATAGTACTCGGACAATCTTTCAAAGCCAATCTTCCTTCAGGTGTACTTGACAAAAGCTCCAATATATGAAGGACTAATTCCAAACATTCATTGTTCATACCAGGTATCAACTCAACTAATTGAGGAACTGCACCAACATTGACAAATGAGTTCCTAACAGGTTCATGCGAACAAATGGTTTTAAGCAAATTCAAACCAGCTACTACACCATTTGGATGCTTCTTGTCTTTCACTAGCCTTAACAATCCGACTAAAAGACTCAAACTTGCAACATTTTGGGAAGCAAAATCAGTCCCTTCTATCAACATTCCAATCAATCTAGTACAATTTATCTTAGTCTCAATAGACCCTTCATTTAGAATATCCACCATTAAAGATATTTTAGCTGGTTGCAACAAATCAGACATGGAATTCAAGTCAAGGTTCAAGTAAACAAGTACACCAATTACCTCACAACCAACAGCATGAGTTGTAAAAGGCCCTAACAAAGATGAAATCAAACCAATACCTCCATTTTCAACAACAGTCTTCTTAGCCGTCCCATGAACTTGAACCACTTGTCTAAGCTCTTTTAAAGCTTGAACTCTAGCTTGACCCTTGATTTTCTTCAAATTCTCCAAAATCTCTTTAACCCTTCCTTGTACATCCTCTGACCTTTTCTTCATAGCCAAATACTTTTGAGAAAACCAACTATGAATCAACTGTTGAAGTGTCTTGTTTGGTGTCATTGAATCATCCCAAAGCTCTTGCATAGTGGTAGGACAAGTACAATGACCTAAAGAGAACCATTTAAGAATATTGGATCTCTCATAAGTTTGACCAGTACAAAGGGTAACAGGATCATGCATTGGTTCTAAAGAAATTGGACATATGAACACCATTGGTACATCCATAGGTTCAAGCTCTTCAATCATTAGCTTTAGATCCAATTTCTCTGAACCAAAACCAGTGGCTATTACACCACAACCACCACCACCACCACCACCACCACCTAAAACACCATCTTTAACAGCTGTTTCTAGATCTAGAACTTGACTATCAACTTCCCTTCTACTAGATGGTTGATACATTGGCATTTTGAAATACCCTTTTTGCAAATACAACACTACAAACAAACAAAGACCCTTTTTTTTCACACAAAAAGAAAGATAATGAAGAAGGGAAGGAAGGGTTTTTTTTTTTTTTGTTATTTTATAACACACCTTTTGTGTTTCATTGAATGGCAATCAAAGGGGACATTTTGTCTTCCCCATTCTTTTGCTTTTCATTGTTGCTTTGCTTTATCTAATGTCTTTCTCTGGTCAAAAGGGCAGCTTCCTCTTCCTTGTTCTTCACCACTAATCCCATCATCATCATCAAAAGAATGACGGTAAAAAACAAAAAAAAAACCCAATCTTTCTTCACTATTACAACTCAACTTCCTCTTTAAGATTCTTAAAAAAAAAAAGTGATAAAATCATTCAAAACCCCATGCCCAGATCAGCTAAAAGGAAAAGGGGAAAAATAGACAAAGAGGTAAAAGAACAATCAAAGGTAAAACAAAGACATCAAATTTGTTGATGAAGAGAGGGTAGGAAATGAAATTTTGGGGGGGATTAAAAGGAAATTGGGTGAATTTAACAATGCTTTAGTTGTTGAAAGGAGAAAGAGATTTTTTCTTTTTTATAAAAGAAAAAGAAATTCAAAGCAAATAGCACAGTCTTCCTTACAGCTCTTCTTTTTGGGGCAAGTCAGGTTACTAAATTTTTTAAAAATTTTATTTAATAATGGTTAATTTTATAAAAGGTCCTCTATTATGTATGGTTAACAAATTTAATCCATTTATTATAGTTTAATAAATTTTTAGTCTATTTACTTTTATGTTAATTTGATCTTATATATTTGACTTGGTTTATCTTTTAAATATGTATATATACTTTAGAGTTTTGTTTTTAGAATTGGATTAGACTAATCGAATATATTGATTGGATCAAAATTGGTCAATATATCGATTTGGAATAAGGATTAAACTCATTGAACCGAGTTAAAAACAGGTTGAATTGAGTTTTTTATTTTTTTATTTTAATAATTTATTCAATTAAATCAGACAAGAATAATATAACTATAAACATATTTTCGATCAACTAAAATGCATAATCAAATAAATACAAAACACAACAAATAAAGAATCGACAAAAAAAAATCTATATATGATATACGCATAGAGTGAGACGGAGAACCACGTGCCACAAAATTTTAAAAAAGTACATCAAATTATATTATAAAATTAATAAAAAAAGTTTTAAAATATACATTTTGAAATATAGATAATTACAAATAATCAAAAATAAAAGGAAATGATTTAATCAAAAAAATTATAATACAAGGACCGTTTGCAAAATTAGACCAATATAAAATTTTATTGGAAAAAGGGAGGGTAACCGGCGATTGACGGGCTGTGAAGCAGTGGATTTTAGCCCTTGGTGACTGTGCATCACACGTGCATTGATCTCTTTAGTGACCGCTACATCCCATTTTTATGAGGTTTTATTATTATTTATATATTTTTGCCTTGAATTTTGTAAAAAAAGAAAAAGTTTTTTTGAATTAAAAAAAAAGGGGAAAATTGTTAAGGGAGGGGATAATTTAGAATCCAAGACGCAACCTCAGTCAGTCTCGTGGTCAAAAAGGGGAAAATGATGTTGCCAAGCAACAGAAATATTTAATAATTTTCAAAAATAGGGGAAATTAAATAAAGAAAGCAAACAAAACTAACCCCACTTCTCATTCTCACGTCATGTCCCCCACTTTTTTTTTTTAAATAATTAATTTTTTTACTTCAAATTTTTTTATATCAAATAGTCATATCGAGTCTTGATTAAATAGGGATAAAATTTTATCCAAACTTTTTTATTTTCTATTCATAATTTTAAAATAAAAATTCGATAAATTATTGTATAGATCCTTTTCACTATATCATTTACGGTTTTTAATTTTTAATGACATTTTAATAATTTTTGTTCACGTCGTTGACATATAAATTTGATGATTTTTTTACTCTGAACACTAAATCTTGAATCTCAAACTCCGAATCATACACCCTAAACCTCAAACTCCGAACTTGAAAGTTTTAATTCGGGTTTGGGGTTCTAAGTTCATTGTTCGAGTTTGAGGTAAAAAAATAAAAATTATATATTAATGACATGGAAAATTTTGTTAAAACGTCATTAAATAATCAGGAAATTGACTATGAATGATGTGATGAGATGTTTCATAAAATAATTTCTCACAAAATCCTTTTTGAAAGGCACTTAACGTTTGAACCAATAGAGAGTTTCTATTTTTATGCATAAACTTTGACTCGATGTACAAGTTAATACATAAATTTTGATTTGATGTAATTATACACATGAAAGTTGATATGTGACTCATATGTATATATGAAAAATTGATTTTGATTCAGTTTGTGCACATTTTAAAAAATGAACATATACATTTATTTTCATATCGAATTCATATAATTCTTCGTGTATACAATATATTGACGTAAAATTGTATTAATTCGATAATGTTGTTAGTGATTTGTGAAAATTGAATCAAATCAAATTTTCATATATAAAATCGCGCAAAAGTATTGCTCATATTTGACATTGCACATGATATCGAGGTTTATTTATAATTTTAATAGGCATAATAAATTTTTTGGCCCTCAAATTTTCCAAAAAAAAAAGTCGTTTTAAACCCTCCATTTAAATTTTTTTTCACTTTTAGCCTTTAAATTTGTGTTTTTTTGTCAAATCACCCTATAACTTTGTTGATATTGCATACACGTGGATTGCCACGTATAACACATAAATATTTAATTAATTTTAAAAAGTACAAAATATTAAAATATATATTTTAAAAATTTAAAATAAATTTAATAATTTTGACTTTTAAAATATTTTTATATATTTTAAAATTTTAAATTAAAAAATTAATTAAATGATGAGATATCATTCAAATAGTAATCCACGTGTATTCAATATCTACAAAGTTAAAAAAAAAATTAACATTTCTATTTATTTTGGGATGACGTGGCAAAAAATAAGTTTAAAGGTAAAAATGAAAAATTAAAAGAAAGCTAAAATGATTTCTTTTATTTATAAAAATCAGAGGACCAAATAACTCATTATGCCATTTTAGTATTTATCAATTTTCATAATTCATCAAATATAACTTTAGTTGACCAATCAAACCATTATGTTTTGTTTTAATTACGTTACAGTCCTTTTCAAAATATTTTGAGCACCCATTCTAATTATTCTGTTTTTAAATGTGAATTTTGATTTTTTTTTAAAACAGTTGAGCACCCATTCAAAATCTTTTGATTTTTAAAAATATTTTGCTTTATTTATTTAAAAATGAGTAATTTAATTATTATATATTAGATCAAAAATAAATTAATTATTTTTATTAAAATTTTACTCATTTTTACCGTACACGCATACCTCATTTGATGTACAATAACCAACAATCAACAAAAAAGCAGATATAATTTTTAATAAAAGATCCAATTTATTTATTTTATCTAGTATACAACGATTAATTTGTAAATGAATAATATATATATTTAGGTTCGTGTCTATTTTTTCTTTTGAATTTCAATTAAAAGTATAATTTTTATTTTAATATTATTATTATAGTATTATAAATTTTTTTATAACATATTATAAAATGGAAATGCAGATCTAGTTGGGTCAAATTGAGACCTTAACTTGACTCGTATTTTAACCGAACTTATTTTTAATTTATTTTTGAATTTTTCTAATAACTCAATAATTTAATTTCGATTTTCAATTTTTAATATTTTTTTACAAATTCAAATATATCTAAAACAATTATGGTCCTTTTCTAGTTATTAAATAAAAATATTTAGGACATTTATTCAAATAAAATTTATTTGAATTTCAAATTTATTTGAATGAAAATTAAATTTCAAAATTCACAAACATGAGCATTTATTTCTGTTGTAAGAATATTAAAAACGAAACTTAATACT
Organism: Gossypium arboreum; assembly: GCF_025698485.1. Classification (NCBI taxonomy): domain Eukaryota; kingdom Viridiplantae; phylum Streptophyta; class Magnoliopsida; order Malvales; family Malvaceae; genus Gossypium; species Gossypium arboreum. Next base: position 140,779,568 of record NC_069075.1, read on the forward strand.
ACTTTTTTAAAAAATTATTGGTCAAACTTGAAATTCAAAGGAGCGGAGTGCACGTTTGATTGGGCCCAGAAATGAAATCCAACAATCGATCTAATCCTAATGTACACGTGCCACATAAAATTATAATTATGTTTATTTTAATTACCCAAATAGTATAGTTCATCTGTATGAGTTTATATTTGATGGATACGTGTCATCGTATAGACGAATTCATATTTATGATATACATATTAATTTTAAAATATAGTACGTTATATTTAGAAACTACCTTATAAATAAAAATTTAACTTTTATAAAAAGTTTACTCACAAAAACACTCGACAAAAACGTAAAAATTAATATTTCGGAATGTATTTAAATTTACGAAATTAATTATAAATTATTGCTGACATAGAGTAATGTAATAAATAGTAACTTTTATAATTTTTAATTAAAAATGGTTCTAACCTTAAGCTTTTATGTTTTGCGGGTCTTTGGTTTTGACCTCTTCGATTAGCGCTCTTTGCTTTGCGTTCGCTTAGTTCCTCGTAGCCACGTGGCTATGGGAATTGTGAATATCCGTCACTTTATGGATGGTTTTTAAATTAAGTTAAAATATGTAATAGGTGTCTATACTATTCATAAATTTAGAATTTAGTCTTTATGTTTTTATTTTTAAAATTTAGTCCTTTTACTTTTCGGATTTCAAAATTTAAGTCTAATTGTTAATATTGTTAAATTTGTTGGTGTGATATTTTGAAATAAAAAAAAATCACTTGATAGTAATGTAACTAAAAAATGACGTTCTTTAAATCTGAATTTAACAAAATATTTTTAACAGTGTTAAGAGTTGGACTTAAATTTTGAAATTTAAAAATAAAGAGACTAAACTCCTAAAAATAAAAATATAGAGATTAAATTTCAAAATCATGAACTTCCTAAAACTTGTTTAAGCAAGTGAGCTAGGTTTGTTGTTTTGAATGCAAGTTTGTAAGACTTTTAGAACTTCAACGATCAAATTTTGATTTTGATGATTTATGGACCATTTAGACATACTTAAAATATGTTGTAAAACTTAAATAAACTAGAAGAAACTACTCCATCTTCATCCATGGCGTTCTCCTTAGGAATCCACATTTTAACAACCTCTTTTATCCTTTTAGAATGAATCATTCTCAAGATTTTCAGAACTAGATCAATAGTCGAACTGATCAGATCATTGGTTTATCGGTTTGAGTGGTTTGATTTATGTCTAATTTGATTAAATAAATCATTAAAAATTTATAAAACATACAAAAATATTAAAAATCCAATTTAATATGTTCAACTATCTGGTTCAATCAGCTTTTTCTTCTTTTTTTAAATCGATACTCTAATTAATTACAAATCCAACTAACAGATCCAACCTAGTTCAAACATCCTTGCTTCACTCCACATGCCCAAAGGTACAACCTTTGAAGCACCATTTTGGAAGCCATGGAACATCCCCTAATATAGACTTAGTGGATCTATCCTTCAATACGACATTAATGGCTCTAGGTATCACTAAACTAGTATTAATATCAACACAAACTTTTGCATAAGCTAATATGTTTTACCCTACTATAACACCATCCACATCGAGTGGATTACCAAATGCACTCAAATTATAGCTTATCCCTAAATTTGTATAGAGCTCTAAGAGAACATCCCTCAAATTTATCCATACAAGCAACTTACGCAAATTAAACTCTAAATTTTTCATACTTGGTTCTCATTTGTGAACGATAATCAACTTATTTTGGATATGTTGAGGACCTTGATTCAAAACTCAATCTCTAGACCAACAAGTATTGAATGTAATAGTAAGACACATTATACTCACTCTTAAGAGAGAACACATGTTCGAACTCTTATAAACGATATTACTAGAAGGGACAATCATAAACCTCGAACATAAATTAAAAAAACTTTGGGCCACCAAAGATAACTACCGTACCTTCTCCCTTGCACGGAGTTCTAATTGAAAACCCTTAACCCACTATTTGTCACTTTTAGATGAATGACTATATGACATAGAAATAAATAATTGAAATATAACATAAAATATAATATAAAAATAGAATAATAACACGAATATATAGGAACTTTTAAAATTGGGATTGAAAATTGAAATATGTAAATTAGAAAGTTAGAAATTGAGATTTAATTTATGGAGAAATTATTTAATGCATTATCAATTAAATTTTATTTAAAAAATAAAGATGATATTAAAATTATTTATACTTTGTAATGCTATACATAATTTAATAAATAATTATTATTTAATTTTGATTAATTAAATTTTCTTTTACACTCATTTACGAAATTAAATAAATAATTACTAGTTAATTTAATCGTGGTATTCTTCTTGGATTAAGGGTGGCTCATTCCGGACCTTTAGAAATAATGCGCAAAGCCCAAGTGCCCAATGCCTAGCTTGCTATTCTCCTTTACAAATGGGTTAAATTAGACTTATACTAAAAAGCCTTAAACTGGAAAATTTATCTTCAACGTGTTCATTTGCATCTAATTGGTCTCTAAGTGTTTTACTGGATTTAGTTGGTCCTGAATTTGTATTCCATAAATCAGATTGGTACCTTCTACTAACATTGATAGTTTGTATTGACGTGGTATTGTTAGCCAATCCGGTGGTGCCACGTGGTAGTCTCTCAGTATATCACGTGCAATCATAAATTAAAAAAAATTAAATATATATAAATTAATTAAAAAAGTATAGTTTTTGTTTTATATAAAGAAAGAACCTAGACAACCAGTTGTCCAAATACAGATAGATATGTATAAATTTATAAAAGTTGACATGTTATCCTTTTGTTAGCATTTAACGACTTGTGACAAAAAAAAACTCATAATTAAGTGATTATTTTGTAACTTTTCATAATTAATTGACAAAAAAGAAATGTATTAATATTTGGGTGACTATCAATTTAGTTTACCCTAAAAATAAATAAAGAAAAAGAAAGTGTATATATATGCGTGTGTATGGCTTGTCGAGTTTTTAATTATAAATCTTGCTAATAGGGATGTTCATAAAAAAAATGTAAACCCTAATTTGATTGGATTGAATATTAATAATCAAGCCTTTAATTGATATCTTTTTCAAGTTTAATTGGTGGATCCTTACCTTTATATATAATGTGAGTAGAGAAAGATTGAAAGGACAAAGAAGAGACACATTGTCCTTTTCCTAAGGTCTAAGTCACTTTCCAAGATATGGTTGCAAAATCTTCCTGAGAAAAGGTATGAAAATATTAACAACATATATTTGGATTAAGTTTAAATTTTGGAGTCATTACTGTTAAGAGAGTTTTATTTAAATATCGCTCAAATAAAATTAAGTTCAGATTATAAAACGGATACGATCATTTGTGATTATACCAAAAAAATGTATATATATATAAATCGAAAAAATATTATCCAAGTTTAAAATTTATGGTTAAGATTAAAATCACAAAATAATTCATCCATTATTAAAACTGAAGTAACAGTGTATATACATGAATTCTTGAGTTTTTCAGAGTAAATTTTGTTAGCACTATGTATCATGATTCATATAAATAAAGAAAATCAAGTTGCACAATAATATATATATATATATATGTTGGGTGGGGTTCTTGAATTCTCCACCATAAATTTTGTTAACAAGGATGCTGATATAAAAACTATAAGTGGAAGTGTTGAATATTAATGTTTAAGTCTTCAATTGACATCTATTCCTAACTTGATTGCTGGATATCTTTACACTTGTCCATATATATGTATGTGTGTGTGTGTTTGGGGTATTCTTGAGTCCTCTATCATAAATTTTGCTAATAAAGATGTCCACGTAAAAAACTACAACATAATCTGGCAACATTGAATATTAATGTTCAAGTCTTCAGTTGATATCTATTTTAAATTTGATTGTCAGATTTCACTTATGCTCTACCCTCATAATATATATATATATATAAAGTGACAATAAACAGAGATTGAAAAGATAAAAGAAGAGACATATTGTCCTTTTCCTAAGATCCAAGTCCCTTTCCAAGATATGGTTGCAAATTCTGAGGATGGCCAGGGAAAAAAACACCTTCACTAAACCAAAAGCAAATTTCAATAATTGCTTTGCTCCTTCTATTATATGGATCATATTCTTGGTTGGTAGCTAGCTAGCTATCAAAAAATATGGAGGATGGAGTTTGATTGATGCTTTTGGGACCCTTCTTTGGTGGAAAATGATGTTTGCCTTTTTCCCTCCCCATCTTAAAATACTTGTTTGTTTTCAATCTGAAATAAGTTGTATATTAGTTTCTCCAAATTTAACCAACCCTACCTAGTTTTTAAGCTAGGTTGGCATTTTGCAGATGTGGGGAAAATGGTGGGTCATATTTCTTTTGAGGCTATTTGGGATCATTGAATGGGTATTAGCTGTTGAGGAGTCGGATCTTCGTCACGATAAGTATTGTTCTCGATCAGGGGTTTATCTTTTAATTTTATTAAGAGCTTTGATAGATTCATAAAATTAGAATAGCTCGAAGTGTTTTATATATTGTATTTTTAACCTGTAAATCTAACTACGACCTCATAAAACTGAGCTACATTGACATTTTCTTATACTATTTCTTCAATTGTTGTGTTTGGTGGGTGGAAATGAGTTCTATGGGTATTCCCCTCAAGGACCACCTTTTTTTTTTTCTTTGGTTATAATATGAAGTTTTTTTTATTAATATTGTATTCCTTATTTTCACTTGTTGTAATTGTTCTTATTTGAATTTATCTCACGGATTAATGATATCATTTCAATTAAAAAAGATAAAATAATTTTTTTATATATAGAGTAAATTGTACTATTTTAAGGATATTTTTATCGTGTTATATCGTAAAATAAAAAAATACTCATAATATTTTAACTCATACTTTTTTTATATTTATACTTCATCATTGAATTAAGGCCTCATTTATAATTAATATCAAAATTTTAATAAATATACTTTTTATATAATTTTGTTTTTCACCCGTATTGTAGATGTGTTAGAATGTCATATTTATTATATAAACCTTAAGAAATTAGATTCTATGCTAATAAAACCAGATTCTACAGGTTGGGGATAGATTACATGGTTTATATACTATGAAACGTGATGTCAAGAAGAGAAACTGGAGAAAACCTACAATTTTCACAAGTGACCTTATGTCATCACTGATAAAAATATATATACATATGCATATATAATATATTTACACCCCCAATGACAGAAATTTAACTTATTTTTAATGTTCATGGGTTGTTTCCCATTGCATTAGCAGGAGCAGATAAATAAGTAGAATTGGAAAAAGGAAAATGAAACAAGAATAAAAAAGGGAGTAACAAGATCCTTTGAGACAAAAGCTGTTACAGTCTACCCTTTTGTCAGTCCCAGTTTCTTTCTTGAAAATCACCTGTTCCAAGGATTATTATTAAGTCAATGCAGATTAAGCCATATATGTATGTATATATATATAAATTATATATCACAGCAAGTGAAAGAAAAGACCAACCTGAATCTTTTGTACCAGCTTTATTTCCAGGTTTCAAGTGCAATGTTGATTTACCCTGGAAGAAAGCTCACAGTTGACAATAACAATGGAAGGAAAAAAAACTGGTTCCAATTGAGGAAATAGTAAATAAAATACCTTAAAACATGTACCAGAGAAGCTTTGTGAAAAGTCCAACTTCTTGCTGCAATTCTTCTATACATACATGCATACATACACCAGTTATAAAAGAAGATATATATATATATATATGTGAAGTATATTGTACTTATAATGTAGAACTTGCCTTGGAAAAACTTGTTAAAGGGGAGGTGGCAGTGTCATCATCAACACCATGTTCTTTGATTTTCTTTTTGGCTTTGCTTCTTTTCTTAACTGGTCCAGAGCATTGGTCATAATCATCATAGTAATGTTTTGGACCAGAAGATGCATCAGATACCATTGATAAGTCCACCTCAGCAGCTTCTTCAGCCATGAATATACCTCCTTTTCCTACATATTCTTCATTTGGACGCTGAGTTTGTGAGTAGTAAGAGGATTGATACAAGTAAAATGTCCAACCAGACTCACAACCATTACTACCACATTGTGAAAGTGATATATTCATTATATGAAAATGAATGAAAAATAAAGGAACCTTTTTTTTTCTCTTGGATTTTCATGCAAAGTCCTTGAAAGGTGTTTGTGTATATATACACTCAAAATCTTAGATTAGTTTTGTCCTTTCTCGCACCCTTTGGCCCATCTTGTTTTTTCTTGTGTAAATCAAATAAGTGGTGAATGGTGATAAAGGGGGAATGGTTTGAAGTTCATTTTACCTTAGGGGAAATGACCATACATACGTGATGTCCATTTGGGGAAGCTGTTGGAATGCATTAAATGGTGGAAAGAGGGTCTAAAGTGACCCCATGAATGTTTTGTTAGATCATTGAAAAAAAATATAAAGCATCTAATGAATATTCCATCTTCCCAAATTAAGGCTAAGTTATCTCAAGAACTATATGCAAAAGCAGTAAAAGCCTATAGAGACTATGATTTAATGCTAATGCCAACACTTCCAAGAACTATTGATGCATTTGCTTGGTATTTGATGAGTATATTCAATTTTTTTCTTTTTAAAGCATATATATTTGGAGAGTTATACCTTATACTTGTATTTTAATATATGTTTGAGAAGCAACGAGTACTTGCCGCCTTGGCTCAGTTGGCAAAGGTTGTTGAGTATCAACACAAATTTATTGGAAAATATATTTTGTTAATGTTTAAATGGTAAAAAAAAAATTAACTTTTTGTGAGTAGTCTTTAGGTAGTAAGTTTAGTCTTAAATTTTATATTAGTAGGGGAATGAATTACACATCATTTAGGAATAAAAAAACAGAGGATTGTTAGTTTATATAAAACTCATATCTCACATTGCTTATAAAACCGAAGGTAGTGAGGCATTGGGTCTATATAAAAAGTTATATAGTAATTGTTAAGTGTACCAAATCAAAAATTGAATCTTTTATTTGATCTTTTAAAATCCTCATTTATTTCCTTATTTTGGAGTTTTAGGAGATATAGCTAAATTTTAGTTTAGTGGTGTTGTGAGTTTAGGTGCTCTACAAAAAGTATCAGAGCCAAGTTTAAGGAGTGAAACTTTTCTTAGTATGCATTGTGGTTGCAGTATTGTCTGATCTTTCACATTAGAAAAGACATTCTTATAGCTATTTGAAGATTATCTTTGGTTGCTTAATTGTAAGAATCATCTGTCAATACGATGACGGACCTGCAAGTTGTCAGTGGAATGAAGAAGCTTGATAACAACAACTATAATACATTGCCAACTTGTATAATGTCTTATATGTAAAGAAAAGACCTTTGGGAGGTTGTCAATGATAATGAAGTGACACAACCAGAAGTCAAAGATGCAAGTGGCACGCTAAGAAAATGGAAAATAAAATATGGTAAAGCAATATTCACGTTGAAGATGACGATTGAAGAGGATGTGTTGGAGCACATCCGAGATGCCAAAACTCCTAAAGAAGCATGGGATACCTTAGAAAGTTTGTTCTTCAAGAAAAATGACACAAAGCTTCAACTCTTTATGGGCGCGTTTTTGTTGATGGTGCAATGTGACATGACAATCTCGTAGGATTTCCACAAAGTGAAATCATTATGCCGAGAGATAGGTGACTTGGATCCACAAGCTTGATGGTCAAAGAAAAAGCCCGTGAAAGGTAATATTGCTACTGCCAACAATGAACAATAATGGGATGTCGACGCACTGTTTGTTGCAGAAGAAGAGATGACTCTTACAGCTATAACGTGCAATTGAGTCAATTATGAGAACGATTGGATTGTTGGTTCAGACTGTTCAAAGCACATGATAGGTGATAAGAAGTACTTGCAAAATTTGTCGGAGTACAAAAGAAGCCGTGTCGTGATGATTGCAATCTTGTTTACAAAAGGCTTGTGTGATAACAAACTCAAAAGTTTTTGTTATCAATTTGGCATGCTGAAAGTTGGTGTTGAGGGGGAGTGTTGAATATCAATACTAGTCTTAAGTTTTAGGTTAGTAAGGGAATTAATCCCATATCATTTAGGAATAAAAAAGCACGGGATTATGAGTTTATATAAAAACTCATATCTCAAATTGCTTAGAAAAACGAAGGTAGTGAGACCTTGGGTTTATATAAAGACTTATGTAGTAAATGTTAAATGCATCAAACCAAATTTTAGTTTAGTAGTGTGGTGGGCTTGGGTGTTCTACAAAGGTGAAGGTTCTGGGCTCTAAGTACCTAGATTTGAGACTCTTCGCAATTAAAATTTATAGATCTCCAAGTCCCACCATGAGTTATTTCCATGTATGAATTTTAGTTCAATGTAACGCCCCCTTTACCCGAGACCGTCGCCGGAGTCGAGCACGAGGCATTACTAAACTTATTTGAGCACTTAAACAAATTCAAACAATTTATATCACACTTTCCAGACAAGCTGTCCAACTGTGTCATAGTTGCTAAATAATTCATATCTCGAGTTATAAAACTCGAAATCCAAATCCGTAAATTTTCTCTGAATTTATACTCATATATCTACTTACCAATTTTTTCTAGAATTTTGGTCAAGCCAATTAGTACAGTTTATTATTTAAAATCTCCCTGTTTCAGGGTTTGACTACTCTGACCTTTGTGTATTACGAATCAGATATCTCTCTGTACAGAGCTTCAATGACTATGCCGTTTGTCTCTAATAAAACTATACTCAATAAGGAATCTGTACATATAAATTATGACTTCTAATTATCTTTGTAAAATTTATGGTGAATTTCCAAAGTCAGAACAGGGGATCCAGAAATTGCTCTGGCCCTGTTTCACAAAAATTTAAACATCTCATAAAATATAGCTCATATACCTGTTTTGCTTCTTCCATATGAAAATAGACTCATCGAGATTCGATTCCATAATTTATTCATTATTTAATTCCATTTCTACTATTTTTAGTGATTTTTCAAAGTCAAACTACTGCTACTTACGAAAACTATTTTAGTACAAATATTGTTAACTAGTTTATAACATCTTTACTTCAATTCATTCAAACTCTATACATGCCATATAAATCTTCAAACATAAAACAAAAGCTACGGAATTGATCTGGATAGTGTGCTTTGTTGTGTTGATCCGATCTACCCACTTCACTTCAAGTCAATCTACATAAAATATTAAACACACACAAGTAAGCTTATTGAAGCTTAGTAAGTTCATAGGTTAAAAGTAATGCTTACCAAACATAATATTTCCAAACAATACCAAAACATTTACTAAAGTTTCCTGCGATTCACAACCATTGTTATAATAATTCACATAGTTGAGCTCAACAAGATAACAACTACTCAATCTCTTTCATTTGGATCACTTCTCTTTATTTCTTATAATCAAATTAGGAAACGGCTTACGAAATTGAGTACGTCGTTGCTCAATGCCACGATTCACAACTCAGTATGGTTTTCCTCATTGAAATACCATACCTACATTTTTTAACTCGGTATGGGAAATGCCATACCTACATTTCTTAACTTCGGTATGGATTTGATAATACCATACCTACATTTCACATTTCAGTATGGATAATACCATACCTACATTTCACAACTCAGTATGGATGATACCATACCTACATTTCACACTTTGCCATGGAACAACCATGGTCTTATCCAATCAATTCATCACACGTCACGATACGAACGTACTCAATCCTGCGTTTTCCTAATTTGCATTTCCACATTTATTCTTTCATTAACAAAATCTACACAATCCCACAACAAATTCGTATATAATAACACATTATATACTTCAATCATTCACAAATAAACATCTAATTTCAACCATATGAACTTACCCGGCTAATTTGTAGAAGATATTGAAATTTTGGGACTATTCGCAACTTTTTCTTTTCCTCGTTCTTCTTTGGATTCTTGATCTATAATATAAAATATTTCTACTCATTAGCATTTATTTGATTTCTATTTCACTTCACAATTTATGCTGTTCAAATTTTGAAATTGCACTTTTACCCCAAAATTTACAGTTTTCACAATTTAGTCCCTACTCAATTCACCCATCAATTGAACTAATTTTTCTCAATTAACACTTTATTTTATCATTATAAACTATTTCAAAACCTTTTATATTCTGAATTTCAACAGCAACCTTCAATTCACAACTTTTTCACAATTAGGTCCTAAATATCATTTCCTATCAAAATCACTTAATAAAACCACCTTAATATGAAATTAGAACTTAAATTTCATAATAATTCATCATAAAATTCCCTTATCCATCCAGGGTAACTTCCAATTTCACCCATAAAATCAAAAACTAATGAATTCTACAAGTGGACCTAATTGTAAAAGTCATAAAAACATAAAAATTATCAAGAAAAAGCAAGAATTAGACTCACATGATGTAAAAATATGAAAAACCAGCTTTCTCCAGACCTTCTATGGCGTTTTGGCTGAGAAATTATGAAGAAAATATCTAGATTTTTCAATTACATCATTATTTAACTATTAACTTTTATCTATTTCCAATTTTGCCCTTGTTCACATTGTTTTCTTGCTTATTTCATACCCAAACCGTCCAGCCATTAATCTTTGGGTCTAATTGCTCTTTAAATCCATCTTTTAAATACTTAAGCTATTTACTCACAATTTAACAAATTTTGTGCTATTTTCAATTTAATCCTTTTCAATTAATTAGCCATCCAAACGTTAAAATTTTTAACGAAACTTTAATACTAACTCAATGACACTCCATAAATATTTATAAAAATATTTATAGCTCGATTTTCAACTTTGAGGTCTCGATACCTCATTTTTGACCCGTTTGACCTAATAAATTCTTTTAATTCACTAATTTCACCATTTCACAAATTCTTCTAAATTCTTACTTGACTCATAAATATTAAATTACTATCTTGTTCAATCTTATTTGTCGAATTTAGTGATCTCAAATCACCATTTCCGACACCACTGAAAATTAGGCCGTTACATTCAATTAGTTAGTTCATAGTTTGGATTGATGCAATTTATAGTTTGTGTTGTAATAGTTTGATTCTACACCAAATGGTTACTCAGACATGTATGTGTACTGTACTTATAAACTTTCACACACACACACACACACATACATACTTGAGAAGAGTAATGGATATTTTAAAGAAAAGAGTTAATATAATTTTGTGCCCTTGAACTTGACAAGTAGGTTCACTTTGATACTTTTTTTTTGTTCACTTTGGTACCTAAACTTGGCAACTAGTTCCATTTTGATCCCTTAACTTGGAAAATTAAAAAAAAATTAATGACGTAACTCTATAAGATTGTGTAATGTCATCATCTGAAAAAAAGTGGATCTAATTACGTGACACAACCTTATAGTGTCATGCCATCAAACTTCAACAATTTTCCAAGTTAAGGGACCAAAATTACCTAGTTGTCAAATCCATGTATCAAAGTGAATAAAGCAATACAAATATTAAAGTGAACCTAGTTGCCAAGTTCTGAGAAAAATTGCATTAATCCTAAGGAAAATGAAAAGTTCGGGTAATATAGAGTTAATGTGAGCTGAACATATATAGATGATGGATTAAATATATACAGATCTATTGCTTAAGAGCAATACCTTCTCCGATTTTAAGGTAGAAAATTCACAGTAAAGTACCATACGTTTTGCCCCCTCTATTAAAAAAAAGGGCAAATTGGTCATTATACATTAAATCAAAGAGCAAACTAGTCCTAATAAAAAAAATCATCCACTTTTACTGTTAAAAATTGGTCTTATACCTCTGCATGAAGTACACGTGGCATGCCGCATGTAACTATCTGGTTATTTTGCCAGCCACACCAGCTTTTAACAATAGAAATGAATGAAATTTTTAACAAAAAGGACTAGTTTGCTCATTAATCTAGCGTACAAGAACTAATTTAATCACTTTTTTAATAAGGAGACAATGCAATCTAACTCCTAATATATAAACCTCCATAATACTTTTAGTAAAGATTAACCCTAATATTTGCATTAATGCCAACACTTCCAAGAATTATGATGCACTTGCTTGGTATTTGACGAGTATATTCAATTGTTTTAAAGTTTATATATATATATATATATATATATATGTGTGTGTGTGGAGGATTATATTCCATTCTGAACATATGCTAAATAAGAATATTAGATATTTTAAAGAAAATGAAAAGTTCAAAATAGCTGTTCTTGGCCCCTACTAATAATGTTGAATCCTCATGGTTTCCAATGATGCAAAATGATTTATATGCACATTTAATATATGAGTGTAATAAGGCAAATCCTATAGCTACAACTTGCCTGAAAAAACAAAAAAACTGTATACATTTAACCAAAAGGTGAAAGACATTAACATATTTAGGCAAAAGTTGAACTTAGATAAATATAAAAAAACAAATGACAAGAACCAATGGCCCTTAAATTAGGCCGAAAGTCGATGCTTAATTTAAGATCATTTTAGATGAATATTTATTTTTAATACTATACGTTTAGTTTTTTTTTTATCTTACATTACAGTATATTTAGTCTCGTCGTCACCATTATTTTTATATAAACTAGAGATAAACGCATTGCTTATCTAAAAGGACCCTTAAAAAACAATGATTAGAAATTGCAACCCAAAAAAAAAAAACACATGAAGGGGGCCATTGTAGGATCTTGCTGTGGATCAAACTGGTCCCTCTCTCAGGGCATTAAACTCATCAGCACATGCCCTTTGGTTGTTTGTGGCCCTTTGCCACTCCATTGGCATTTGTTTTTCTGATATTATTGCATGATTTAATCTTTGGCATTTGTGTTTTTTTCTTCTCCTCTTTGATTGAAAATGATTCTAAGTTTACTCCATTATTATCATCGATTCAATCGGTACAAATCAAAATTTTCATTGATGTGAAAAAAATAATCGAGTGTTTAAGTTTATTACTGAAATTATGCACACTAAACAATACAACTAGAAAAGCAAACTCAAGCTTCCTTCAAACAAAAACTAATGTAAAATCTCTCTAGTTGCCTTTTGTGGTATATATAATTTGGTTTGCACAAATGATTGTGAAGTGGACAAGGATAGGTTAGTTAAAAAATTACCATGAAAGTCCCTATACTAGAAGTTAAATTGCATTTTATTCTCTTTATTTAAAAAAAATAGGTGAATTAGTCCCTATACATTAGAATAAAAAACAAACTAGTCCTTTCTGTTAAAATTAGCATAGCTCACGAACTGTGTATCATGTGCACTTCATACAAATGTACAAAGACCCGTTTTTAACGGTAAAAATAATAAGATTTTTAATAGAAAAACCAATTTACTCTTTAATTTAATGTACAAAGATTAATTTACATAATTTTTTAATAAAGAAGACAATTTAGTCTTACAATAAACTCCTCATCCATCGATTTTTTAATATTTAATATTTAATTAAGTTTAAAAATTATATTTGAGGGTTTTGAATTTTATCAAAATATTAAATTAATCTTTTAAATATCTTAAATTTAAAACAATTTATTATAATAATTCAATGGCTCTCAATTGTTTGTAAGTATATAGACTGTGAGCTAAGTCTCACCACAAATAAAAGCCTGTTGTTGGTTGAACACAATAATGTTTAAATGGGGTTTAAATGGGATTCAACTAAAAATTGATTGAAATACCGATTTGAAGAATGATATTCAATCAATTGGATTCAAAATTGATATAATCGAGTTTTTTTAATTTTAAAATTTTAATAATTTTTAATTAAATCAATTAGACCAACGAATCGATAACTTAATTAATTTAACCATCAATTTGATTCTAAAAATAGTGATCGGATTACCACATCGAATAAAATATTTATTTTAACAACGTTAATTAATAAAAACAGAACCATTTAATCATTTGTTATTCTAAACTTTAAAAAATGAGTTTAATTATAATATTTAAAACTAGACAAATATTTACTCCAATTCCAAATATTGGATTCTTTGTGCCTGCACAATTCTTCTTTTTTCTTCATTTTACTTCCTTCCTAAAACAGCGTCGTTTAAGAACCCTATAAATTCTAAACCTGTTTGTGAGCCTGCTCCAAAATGTTGGTTCCATTTTCTCCCCAAACTTTATCCAAATAAAAATTAAAAAATTTAAATTCAACTCAGACCCATCCATATTTAATAAATTAAATGATCTTTTTAATGATTTAAATTTCGTACAAGAAAAAAAAATCAAAGCTACAATAAGTTTTTCAAAATTAGAACATCTTAAGATAGTTAAAAACCAAAGTTTTTAGAACCGGATTAATGATTGAACCGGTCAAATTGTTGATTTTCGGTTTAAATAGTTTATCTGATTTAATTAAAAAATATTAAAAAATATATAATTTTAAGAAATAGAAAAAATTAGTTCAACTAGTTTTTTAGCTTGACTTAACAGCTTTCAAGCAATTTACGAGTCAACCAATCTAACTCTTCTTTTCAAACTAGTATCTCGATTGGTTTCAAGTTCAACCAGTGTTCGATCCAACCGATCTAACTGCCAGTCTAGTTCTATTTAAACAACATTGTTGAAAACTAAAATACACGAAAATTTATGAAAAGAAAAAAGAGCTTAACACATCATTTGTTACTTGAGTTTAACACCTTTTTTAAAAATATGGTACTTATATTTGGGAAATGTTATACATTTGGACTCCAAAGTAATAATGTTAAATTTTTAATGTTTAATTTGAGTTTTAAGATTAAATTAATAAAAATTATAATTAACTAGTAATATTATCAATTAACTTCCATCAAGTTAACTCAAAAACATCCTTAAATATTTTGCCCAGGTTAAAAAAATTTGCCAAAACTCGGCTCCAATATAAAAACAGACCTAGTATTTTGCTCAATCCCATTTTTTTAGCCTTTGTCCAAATCTTCTATATTTTGGATAGACTTTCAAAATTGGACATGTAACTCAAATTTTTGAACAAATCTATTTTTTTTTTCTTCACTTCTTCTCATCTCCTTTCTCTTTCTAACCCAAATTTTCTGACTCCTCTCTTCCATCAACCCAGAAGTTGGCTAAAAACCTATGTCACCCATTGTCGTCGATAGCCTATGGAGCCCTAAGACTCACCCTTGATTATTCTCGACTTCCCAAACTCAGTATGTTTTGGCCCCACCAAAGCTGTGTCGAGCAATGGAAGATACACGGAATGCACTAAATGGAAGATTTTTAACTAACATTGGTAATTAAGTTATTTCTTTTAACAATTAATTAAATTTTATTCTTTCATTCAACTATAATTTGATAGATATATTAAATTGAAGTTGATCATATATAAATTAATACCCCTTTTCTTGTTAAGATCATACACACATAAACTAATAAAATTTTATAGCTTCAATCATTACTGGTTCATGTAACAAAAGGGAAAAGGCCAAGAGGAAGAAACAAATTTATCATGGTATTTTTCCTCGACTCTGGTGGGCAATTCCAATTTTCTATTAAATAATTTTATTATTTGTGAAAATAATATTATTCTAAAGATCCTATAATTATTATTTATACAATATTAAATTTTGGTTTACATAAAATTAACATCATGAATTTTATACATGAAATTGCCAAAATTTCTTATTCATTTAATCATGTAGAACATATACTCGACACCTATCAAAATCATTTTCATCAATAAAGATATATCTTTGAACATTATCATGACTTCATCGCATAGAAAATGAAAAGTATGGGTCTTGAGTCTTCCCTTAACTAAAGAGACAGTAAACCCTAGCACGCAAAGGGAGTGGCTTGTTTGAGTTAGTGTATATAAACAACCCTAGTGTAATCCGAGGCTTTAAAATTCAGATTATGGTGCGCACGACATTCTTATCTCCACCTTGTTAATAATTGCAAAGAAGTCTAACAACAACAAATTTCTGATAATAATGTGAGAAATTTTACCATATTTGCGGCAATAGAAAACATTAATTTATCTTGCAATATCAATAAAGCCATTTTACCATATGGAAATTTTGGTTATAGTAAGAAAAATTATGATTTAGGGTACTTAAAGGAGAAGCAAGAATTTTTAGTTAGATTTTTGTTATACAATTATAGTAAAACATATCATAATCTGATTTGGTGTCCGACACAAGGTTTAACCCGAAAACTTCTCTTATATATACATTTTTAAACATCCTCTTTAGAAGAAAGATATTCTGAATACTCCACTTTGTTATCTTTTTTTCTCTGCTTCTTCACCAAAACATTCTCTCTTATTTTCCATTTCTATTGATGCCGTGTATTAATAATTATGTATGAAAATAAAAGGTAGGATAAATAAATATGACTTTCATATTCATAAATGTTGATATTATATAATTTAATTTAGATAGTTACAGGTGACATGTCGCGTATACCTCATTTTGAATTACGGGGGTCAATTTTTAACAGTAAAAATGAATGAATTTTTAACAAAAAGATTAATTTATTTTTTGATTTAACGTATAAAATTAATTTATTAATTTTTTAAATAAAAGAGAAAAATGTAATATAGTGTTATTCTACTTTTAGTTATTAATGTATGATATATATTAATTCTTTTAATGTTGGAGATTTTCTTTTCCATTAATATCTAAATATTTTTCTTGATATCCCAGAAAAGCTATGACTTGATCCCTCAAGGGGTATGAAATCACCAACAACAGATAGACAAAAACATGAATACACATCTCTAGAACCAGGACTTCTCAGAGAGAAGAATCTCAATTTTTTACTTCAACGTGGCAAACACCAACAGCACCGCTCTAACTGGGAAGAAAAAGCATCACACTTTTCAACGCAATAAGACCACGTTTTATCGAAAACCCATCACACAATCAGCCACCTGTAAGTAGAAACCCCTCCAATCACATTCTCACTCATGATCCATCCCCCCCCTTTGCATGCAATAGGAGACTAAGCCAATACCACGTGGAGCGACGACCCTCGAAATTAAACCGACAGAGAAACCCAAAGTGCCAAAAGTGTGCTGTTGTTGTGTCGTAATTTTGAAGGGTGGTGAGGGTGTCGAAGCCAAAATGAAATACTCACCAAACCAAACGCTGATAGGTGTAACAACGCATGGCCGCCAACGCCACATGTAGTTGTAAGTAGTAGTGACACACACAGGGGTTTTGATTGGTGTATGAGCGGTTCTAAAGTTACGTGTGGGATCGATTTCAATGCCTTTGCTTTTGCTTCTCATGCTATCTTTTGCTTTCCTATTGGTTGGTTTTTGACTCTGGATTGGTTGGATTTTGGTTTAGTTTATTGGTTTCGGATCATTTGGGTTTGAAATTTTTATATTATTTTATATTTTAAATTATTTTAAATTTAGATTATTTTATGTTCGAATCATTCATGGCGAGTCATTTAAGTTTGTCGATCAATTATTTAAGTCGTGTTTAGGATATTTTAAATTTTTTTATTCGAGTTTGAAACTTGAGTTTGAATTATATAAGTTATTTTTATTCTGAATTCGGGATCAATTTAGATTTAGATAATTTCGTGTCAAATTATTGAGGAGTTAATTCAAAATGGATGGATTTAATTTCTAAAATTTTCGAATTATTTTAGATTTTATATCATTTTAAATTTAGATTAATTTCAATTTTTGGTCGGTTTAAATCATTTTCAACTTATTATTTAACAATTCTTATTTGTACTTATCATTTTAAATTTGGATCATTTAATATTGAATTATTTTATATTCGAGTTGTGTTCATTTCTAATTCGGATATTTTTAAATTTTTTAAAACAATTCACACACCTTGAGTAAGAGCAAATCATTATCATAAACACACCAACTCGAATCCACGACATAGTCTACAAGGTGAACACTCATCATCATTAGATCAACTTGGGTTTGAATTATTTTAAATTCGAGCCTAGCATAATTGGATTATTGGTTTTCTATTAGTCATAATGATTTTGTTGGCCCTCTAACTTTACAGAAAAAAAAAAAGCTTTTCATTTAATTTTTTAACTCGTTTAGCTATTGAACTTGTATTTTTTGTCAAATCAACCCAAAATAGATGAAAAGGTTAACATTTGTTCACTTTACTAACGTTACATGCACACGGATTGCCATGTGGATGACATTTCAACATTTAATTAATTTTTTAAAATTTAAAAGTATTAAAAATATTTTTTATACTTTTTATAATGATTTTTAATTTTTAAAAATCAATTAAATATTGAAATGTTCTCCACGTGGCAACCTACGTATATGCCACACCAGCGAAGTTAAAAAACGTTACATTTTCTATCTATTTCGGATGATTTAACATAAAACACAAGTTTAAGGGTTAAAAAGAACAAAAATTAAATAGAGGGTTAAAATGATTTTTTTATAAAATTAGAGGGCCGAATAAGTTATTATGTTTTTTAATTATGGTTTTTTTAATTATTAAGGAAAAGGTATTTGAATTGATTTGTGATGTGTTAGCATGCATGTACCTATTTGCTACTGCAAAATCCCACATGTCTGTATCTTCTTAAGCTCCTCAAACACGTACCCCATCATTCAAATATCCAAATGTCAACATCTCCCCCGACCTCTAAACTTGCTTTCAATTCATTGGCTAATTTTCTACTCTTTAAAACCACCCCCATCACCCCTCTTCCAATTCCATACCTTTTGAGTGTTCAAACATAAAGTTTGAGAGAAAAAAAAGTCACCACCATGATCAAGACCTTGAATCCTTATTCAGCTAAAACAGCTGAAATTATGTCTAGGTACCGTCCTATAGCTCCTAAACCTGAAGTGTTACCTGAAAACTCCATTGATGAAAGCTCAGCTATGTCTCAAAAGATGAGACAGTCACCTTATTTGAGGAATTTATGGCCTCAGTTACAAGCTCGACCTAGTAGGAATAGAAAGAGAGGGAGAGGTACTGGCTTATCACCACCACCGCCAACAACAACAGCACTGAAAAGAGCAAGAACCCAATATTTCTTAGGGCTTTCTCCACCGCCGCCGCCGCCACCACCACCACCACCACCATCAACAACAAGTTTGGTCACACTCCCTCTTCTTCCATGTTTAAAGGTGGCTGCTCATGAAATACCGGAAGAGAAGGATTTTTTGAAGCAGCTCCAAGGTCTTCCTGTTCTTCCCACTAGTAGTCTTATAACACCTCAGCCAATTAGACCAGTGGGTTCAACCATCATTGTTGGGTGCATTAATGAAGCACCAGCACCAGCAGCACCATTGCAAGCCCCTAAGAAACCAGAGGAGGTTGAAGATGATATAGAATCTGAGTCCATGCCAACAATTATATCTGATTCCAACAACAAAGTCAGGCTAGCAAACTCAGCTTACAAAGCCATGGTGGGTCAACCTGAATGTCCCTGGCTTGATTCCATGGTGAAAGGCAGTGAATGCAAAAGAATCTGTGGGGAAGTGATGCTTAATCTATCTAATTCAAGTGTGCCTGTTAAATCAAAACGGTTCTCTTGTTGGGTGAGGATTGAATGGGGAAATGAAGGGAACAATAACAACAACAAAGGGTCGATCACAGCTTTTTGTGATGTAGTGAGATTATCTTGCCAGTCAAAAGACTATCTCTTCACATGGAGGTTCCATATACCCACCATAGGGAAAACATCTTAGTTTAGTTTCAATGTCTGAATTGCGAAAAATGTACAAAGTTTTTCTCTTTTTCTTTTACTGCAAAATGTAACCTTAACCAGTTAGTACTATATGCAAGTACAAATGTCACAAATATATATAGCATATAGTGTAGTAGTTTTTTGTCAGTATCTTTTGTGTATAGATATGCTATGAGAAGCTTTTAGTACTATTCTATATATGTACTTCTTCAACTTTATTGTTACTATCATATAGGAATTTGCAATTTGATCCTTAGTTTATCATTTATCAGCTCTTTTTTACATGAAGTATATGATGTATCAAATAAGAATATTGATATTGGTATACTGTTTTAAGCTCTGGTATTTCCTCCATGTACTGATTCGTTTATAACTTGGTGTCATCTTTTGCTGTAATTTAACTCACGGGTACTCACCAGAAACATGAACAGGTAGGCAACCGTGAACTGCTAACCATAAACTTCGATTGGGCCCTCTGAACATGAGAACATGAACTGGTAGGCAACCATAAATCCATGTTTATCTTAAGCAAAACATTTCACTTTCAATTAGGCATTTGGTATGCAATTTATGTTTCAGTTTATACCCTTGCCTTCTACCTCTTTTATGCAAACAT
This sequence comes from Gossypium arboreum, assembly GCF_025698485.1. NCBI lineage: Eukaryota > Viridiplantae > Streptophyta > Magnoliopsida > Malvales > Malvaceae > Gossypium > Gossypium arboreum. Next base: position 140,799,888 of record NC_069075.1, read on the forward strand.
TGGAAAATTACAGTGCAAGATTTTCCCTCCTTGAAACTAGAAGTAATAATATAACAAGCATTGACAGACTCAATAGTATATATACTATAAGAGACTCAAAGTAGGTCTTGTGGCATCCCATTTAAGTATACTACAAGATGCTGCACAGTATAGCATTTCAACAAAAACAAAAACCAGACACAGTAAAAACATATATGATAATATAGAAGAAAAGAAAACTAAAACACCATTGATGACAGAGATTTTAAGATTCAGCAGCAACTTCAGTTCCAGCCTTCTCGCGATCGCCTTCGAGCTGGCTTAAGTTCCCTTTTTCCTTAATGAGTTGACCATGGTGGTGCTTGCAGTAAAGTCTACCTTCATGTGCTATATAATTTGAAGGGCTTATAACACATCCTCCATGTGTGCATTTGAAACAACTCTTGTGGTAAGGGGTACCATTCACTGTAACCTTTTAGACAAATCAAAAACATTATTTTTTACCGTTTATATGTATACTAGGTAAAAGTATAGTAGTATAGTATCATGGACACCCCTCCAATAGGATTCAATTGCATTTTGTCCTTTTACTAAAAAATTGAGTAAATTAGTCTCTGTACCTTATATTAAAGAGTAAATTGATCATTTCTGTTAAAAATTCTTTTCATTCCTATTGTTAAAAACTTGTATAACTGATTGAATAACCAGACAACTACTCGTGATCTGTCATGTGTACCTTATGCTGACATACGAGATCAATTTTTAACAATAGAAATAGATAAAATTTTTAACAAAATAACCAATTTGTCCTTTGATCTAATATACATGGACTAATTACCATTCTTTTAGTAGAAAGAGGCAAATACAATCCGACTCCTAATAAAATGATTACCATGTCAAATGCTGAAACATCATAGGATAATGTTTACCCTCTCAGTTGGATACACTGTGTTTTTACAGCCAACACATTTATCTCTTGTTCCACCAAACATGCCTGATACTTTAGTAGCTATTGGTTTCTACACAAAGAAGGTTCATATAATCATGAAAATTTACATATAAGGACTTGTATATGTAATAAGCAAGGTAAATATACCTGAAAAGCCCCTCTATTATGGAGACCTGATCAAATTAGTCACTATTATTAAATAGATAAACTTAGTCTCTGTATAACAAAGTTAATATTTTAAAGTATTTATGGTTCTATAAAATAAAATATTTTTGTTTGGAATTGAAGTACAATTAAATAATAATAATTTTTGAGACATTTTTTATACAGTAAATGTTAATTATATTACAACTTGGAGATAAAACTACTATGGTGACTCGTGTATTAGGAACTGGATTGCATTTTGTCTCCTCTACTAAAAAATGAGTAAATTAGTCTAAGTATGTTAGGTCAAAGAGCAAAATAGTCCTTCTGTAAAAATTTCTTCCAATTCTACGATTAAAAATTGGCCCTTATATGTCAACATACTGATTATTTCATCAACTACGCCAGTTTTTAATAGTAGAAATCAATAAAATTTTTAACAGAAATGATCAATTTGCTCTTTAATCTATAATATAGGGTTAATTTACCCATATTTCAAGTAAATGAGGTAAAATGCAATTTGGCTCCTAGTACAAGGGTCTTCATGGTACTTTCACCCAATTTGAACTTATTTTATTTTTTTAATAGTATAAGGATTAAATTGATCCATTTAATAATAGAGGGATTAATTTGATTTAGTGCCTATAATACAGGGACCTCTCAAGTATTTTAACCTAATAAGCAGGCATAGTATAGCTTCTTCCATGTAATTTACCTCACCATCAACTGGTTTTTCTGGCTTTGCAATCTTCGGTGTACCTATGAAAGACAATTGAAAATTGAACTTGAAAAAATCAACTAGATCTATTCAAAATCATACCATTTTGAATCTATTTGAAATATATATATATATATATATATATATAAAGAAACCCAGAATTTTTATACCTTCAAAACTTTTCTCAAGACTACCAGTTCTTTTGAAAAGTTGATCAAAATGAGGCCTGCAATACAAAACTCCTTCAAAGGAATTGTAGTTGCCAAGCTGCAAAATGAGAATGAGATGTGTATGTCAATATTGATTTTGATGAAAAGACTTCATGGTTTAAATTATTACTTTCCAGTCCTCCACTGGCAAATTGACAATATTATGACATAATTTATCATACCAACACATCATGTATTGAACCATTACTTACCTTCAAAGTACCTTTGCAGTGATGGCACCTAAAACAAGCCTTGTGATAAACCCTGTTATCAGCTGTTAATTTATCGACCAAATACACAGTTTTGTCACAAGCCATACATTTCTGGGTTGTTCCTGCAAATGCCATGGTTGGGTTCTTTTGATAATATTCCCTTTCTCTTTGCAATTTGTTGTTTTGATGGGGAGTGAAGAAAAAATAGAAGAAGATAAGGAAAGGGATGATGGAGAAATGGAGCAATTTAGATTGAGGGGGACCAAAATGCAGGTGTATAATTTTAAAGGATCTTTTTGCTAATTCATTTTTTATCCAATCTTTAAGCACATTACTACCATTCTCTCTAGATATTTTTATATATCGATTAATATTTCGCACACTCGAAATTAAATAGATAACATGTCCTTGTCTGATTCAATGACAAAGAATAGAATTATATAATGTTAATGTATTTAATGTGAATTTATCATCTCTCTCTTCGAATGGATCTGAATTAATCTACTTGTTGAGAGATACATAGTACAAAGTGCTTAAATTTCTTGGGTATAATGTTAAATTTAGTTTTTAATATTTATATTTTTTTATCAATTTCGTCTTTTTTTAATTAAATTTGGCCTCGTCTTTTAAAAATAGTCAAATTTGACCATCAATTTTTAAAAAGAATTAATTTAATTTTTAACGAAAATATGAACTAAAACGTTAAATTTTTAAACATAGAAATCCATATGGCAATCCATGTCTTTTCTACTAATTCTTTTGATTTTTTAATATTCTTATAAAATTTAAAGTATTTATTAACGTGGCATATAATATAAATAGTATCGTGTCAACATGAAACACATATAGATCGTCACGCATGAACTATCATATCAATATTGTTAAAAAAATGTTTTAAGCAATATATCTATTAAAAAAATAATTTAACTTTTTATAAATAATTAATAATTAAATTTAACTTAAAATAAATAAAAATTAAATTAATAAAAATATAAACATTGAATATTAAATTTATTATTATACTGATTTACTAAAAGAATTAACCTGGATCAATGATTTAGGTGATGTGAAGGGTTGATGTCATATCAACAGTAGTTCAAATCTATGCTACCATTGTGGAGCTACTTTGCCTTAAATCACCCAGACATAAAAGCAATATAGGAGCTTCAGTTGTACGCTAAAAGTATATATTCGAGTTTTTAATAGTTGTCATACAAATTATGGGAATAGGACAGATGTTGAGTCTAGTGTTAAATTTTTTTGACAGAGGTAAGTTTGAATGGATGATTGAGTATAATACATTTAATTTATTTTTTATCTTATGTTATAATATTTAATTTTATTTTTATTATTGTTTTTAAATTAATTGCAGATAAACACACTGTTCATTTAAATTCACATTAAATCTTTATTCAATTTCTATTAATTTTATTATCTATAAAAAATATAAATTCAAGCGTATTAAAATATATTTATGATTCTATTTAAATATTTTAACATATTAATTTAATCCATACTCATCGTAATTATTGAAATTAGTTGGACAAAAACTTTGACTTTTGGTTCAAGAATTTGGGGACCCTATGAAATGCCAGCCCACCCTATCCAATATGCTTAGCTGTCCTCTCCTGCTTTAACCCCAATGATATTTTTCTCCCATTCTAAGCCAATGACATAGTTTCAAAGTTGAATATTTTTGAATTCTAAGTATAGATATGTGTTCGAGATTTAAAAAATTAAAGTTTTGAGAATTAATTATTGTAATTAAAATTTTAAAATTAAGAAATTTTTTATGTAAATGTTTTAGTTTAATTATTATTGTCGTTACTGGCAATATTCATTACAATTTATTAATTTAGCGTGTGTATTTTTCGTCAATTATATATTACATCATATGAAGATAGTTTAATCTATGAATAAAGTTAGATAAATTTTGATAGGAAATACTAAGATTGGGTTGAGAATTTTAAAATCAAAATAGTAAAACGGCTTAACTTTTTATGTAAAAGAGCTAAATCTCAAATGTTATCAAAGTTCAGGGATTGATAGCATACTTTAACCAAAAAATAATTTATTCTATTGTTAGTTGTTAGATGTAGGGATGAACGTTTGATCGAATTGAGTGAAAAAATTTCGAGTTCATCGAGTTCACGAGTCTTATTTTATCATCCTAACTCAATTTGAATTTTTTTAAACTCGGGTCGAGTGAAATCAAATTAAAGTCGAGTCGAATCGAGTGAAACTGTTCGAGTTAAATTAAAAAATTAAACATATCAAATAAAAATATTGTTACAATATAACTAATTTCATGTTAGAACACATAAATTTAAAATTATATATATTTGAAAAAAATTCAAAGCAAAAAAAAAAAAAACTTAAGTATGACAAATTTGAATAATTAATTAGTTCCCTAACATTATCATTTTAGAATATTTTAAAATCTTAACTTTTTTATATAATTTTAGAATTTTAAAATTTTTATAAATATTTTAAAATTTTAAAATTTTTTGAATTTTTTTGTAACTTTTGTTGAGAGAGACCAATTTGCTTATTTCCAAAGTTGATAGGGACCAAAATGTATTTGACCAATATGTTATTCGAATTGTGAAATTCAACTCGACTCAAGTTCGAATAACTTGATTCGATTAACTCAAAATTTGATTTTTTTATTTTTTCGAATTGAATCGAGTTTTACTCACCTCTAATTAAATGAACCAAAACTCGATGACACATACCACAACAGTAAATGTGCATGCCATATCACCATTTAAAAAAAAAACAATTAAATTATTCGATAAAATCAACGAAAAAAAAGGTAATCTTAAAATTAAAAATAAATATTTTGAAAAGTAAAAAGATTAAAAATACGAAACAATGTAAAAACATTATATTTCAAAAATATACATTTTATAGACCTAATTTTCCTCATTGCCCTATATGCATAGCCCTACCTAGAACAAACATGTTGCTTAATAATACAATTGAGCCCACATATTTCTTCATAAAGGGAATTTGGTTAAGTTCACTCCCCTTTGAACCAAACTACCAAAAAGAAAAAATTTCCATAGGTTTTGATGTGAATGGTTGGCAAATTTGCAATGCATTACAGCTTGTAATAATCATGCACCTTATTTGTGAACCCATGTGCCTGAACCACTGGTTGGACCACCTTTGCTTTATTGTCATTGGGTCCAAGAACCTGATCTTTAACCATGAGCCTAGGGGCCACTTGCTAGCCTTGCTTCCTTGTTTACCAATGTGTGATTGAAGATGATGAAAATTAGGTTGGGCAAAAAAATCGAATATTTGAATTGCGGTGTATAAAGGTAAAATATTGTGAAAGTTTTGTAATTAGAGTTTGATCGTAAAAAATAAGTAAATTAATTTATATACGTTATGTTAATTTTTTGTTAAAATTTTAATAATTTTATTGTTAAAACCGATCCATATACATCGCCATAAATTATAAATTACATGTCATTTGTTTTGGTTATTCTGTCGGTATACTAATTTTTAACAATACAAATGGTTATTCGTAAGCACACTAATTAAGATATTATTTATGAAAAGGAAAATACAAAGGATTGGAGTTTGGAAAGAAATATTTTAGGAATTTTAAATTAGTTTTAAATTTTAATTCATTTATGATCGACATTTAATTTGAATATTGTTATTTAATTTTGAATCCAAATTACTTAAAATTATTTGTTGAATATCTGAATTCAGTTAGTTGAAAAGATTTTTTTTAAATAAAAATTTAAAAAAAAAGTTAAGTGGATAAAAATTTTAATTCAATTGATGAAATAAACCAAATATCAAAGCTTTTAAAAATCATGTGGTCGAACTAGTCAAACCATTGATTTTCAATTCGATCGGTTCATCTAGTTTAATTGAATAAATTATTATAAGAATAGAATTAGAAAAAAATTACTAGTCCAACCTTTTATTCTAGACCAATACCCCGTTCAATTATCGATCCAACCGATTCAATATGGTTTTGAAAAATAGGAGCAAACCATTGTGAAGACAAATACAAAAAAAGAAAAAAAATGATGATTGGAGGAATTGAATTGATTTATGATTTATTATTATTATTGTTATTGTTTTACGAGTAATATTTTCTCAAATAAATGCAAAATAAGGTCAAAAGGTTGTTTCAAAAGGTGGGAGCGTTCGGGCAAAAATATAAGTTCATAAATAGATTCGAACAAAAATAATACTCGTTTTCTAAACAGGCTGGGTATTAGGCCTGTTCAAATCACGTCTATACTTTTTTTTGTATTATCAATTTGTTGAGAAACATTTATTTTATTATTTTTACTGTATTTGATGTATTATATTTTTTAAATTTGTTTTTATATAAAAATGATCTAAAAAAATTATTATGGTTGGGTAGGGTCAGACTCGATTTTAGTTTTTTTAATATAGGTCGAATTTGGGTAAAATTTTAAGTTTATTTTTCGAGCCTAACCCGGGCTTAGAAAGAGGACCTAAAATTCTGCATTGATCCGACCCGGCCATGATGAATTCTATATTGGGCTACTAGACCTGATCATGGATCAAGTCACCTATTTAGGCCCGAATGTCCACCTGAAAAGTAAGAGGGTTTTGATAAAAATGTAGAGCCAAAGATGGGCTTTGATTAAAAAAATAGGCCCATTTTTCAATCTGTCCGGACCTCATGTAAGAAAATTTTGGGCCTGTTTTCACACGCCTGCCTACCCTTTCTTTTCCTTTCCTCTTCAGCCGACTCCCCCAATTTCTAATCCCTGACATCTAATTTCTAAATCCCTAACGAAATAACTTTCCCTTCTCCACTCCAACACCTACCGGCCACCACCACCATCGTTCACCAGTCAGGCAGTCACCACCAATCCACCACACACCCTCTGGCGACTTTATAGTTTTAATACGGATCGAGCGAGCAAGCTTGCCATTTCTTTCTGAAGCGTTTCAAGTTTTAAGACGTCTCACTTTCAGCTCACGTTTCAGAGCAGGTGAATTTCAAAATCCTTTTTTTTTTCATTAATTTTTATTTTCTTTTGGTAAATGGAGGCATTTCAATGATAAGCTTGAGAGAACTAATATTGGCCTTACCTTCATTTTTTTTCAGTTTTTTTCTAATCTGTTGTGCACATTTAATGTTAAATTTCTTTCTTATTTTTTCATGTAGCTATTGTTACTTTAACCACTGTTTGGTTTCCGAGAAAACCGAGGAACTTAATTACCAATTTTCACTTTGTTCCTTTTTCTGTCTGAACTGAGTTATTTATTTGGAGATTAAGCGGTTAAAGCTTTTCTTTGTTCTTTTATTACTTTAGAAGGAATTTTCTTTTGTTTACTCTTTTTGTTGTTGAGGATGAAGACAGTGTTGAGATCCTATACTTTAATGGCCCATAAATCTGAGCAAAAACTTGATATTTTTGGTTAGCAATCTGAAAATATTTCTTTTATTAAGAATTAACTCATGAGCATCGAAGTAGATACGAAAACACCTACTTCTTTTTCCCTTAAAGTGTTTGGAATTCTTGCATTGCTATTATTATTTTTAAATTTGTTTTATATAATAAAATAATCTAAAAGTTTGTTTACTAAAAGTTCCTCTTTTCTTCTTTACTGAAAATCAGCTACCTTTTTTCTTGTAGGAAAACCCTTCGAATTAAGATGGTGTTTGGGCAAGTTGTGATTGGTCCACCTGGATCAGGAAAGACTACTTACTGTAATGGCATGTCTCAGTTCCTCAAACTTATTGGAAGGTTTCTGAATTTTGCTTTTATGCTCATATGTTTAGATATATTTTTATTATAGCAAAAAAATTGACTGTGCCCATGCTTTATTTTTGTAGGAAAGTTGCTGTAATCAATTTGGATCCGGCCAACGATTCGTTACCGTATCCTTTTAATCAAAAATTTTGATTTGTGATGTTTTTCATTGTCCTGAATGTTTGATCTTATATGAACTTTCCTTAACATGAATGTAGTTATGAGTGTGCTATCAATATTGAGGATCTCATAAAACTAAGTGATGTTATGACAGAACATTCTTTGGGGCCTAATGGAGGTGTACTTTTGTTTTGCTCTCTTGGTTAATGTTTTTTTGCTTTTAGTCTATGATTGTATAAAAGGGATTCCAAAATTTCGGTTGGATAAATCATAAAATGAGTAAAACAGGCAAGTGATATCCGTATAAGTGGCCTAAAGATGTTAATGACTATGCACTTATGCAGTATTTGCTGGTTTATTGTGGGATAGAAAAATGCATATAAATTGTGCTAATGGTTGTTAGGCTCTAGTTCCGGTTCGATTTCCCTATGGCATCTAATGTATATTTTTCATGTGCAATCAAGAACCTTAGATGCCAGTTTTTTAAATATTTCTTAAAGATCTTAGTGACTATGCATTTACACAGTATCTGCTGGATCGTTGTGGGATAGAAAAGTGCATATAAATTGTGTTTATGGTCGTTATGGCTTGAGTTCCTGTTTGATTGTCGTATGGTATCTAATGTATATTTTTCATGTGCAATCAAGAACCTTAGGTTCCAGTTCTGTTAAATATTTCCTAAATATCTTAGTGATGATGCAGTTATGCTGTATCTGCTGGTTTGTTGTGGGATACAAAAATGCATATAAATTGTGTTTATGGTCATTATGTCTCTAGTTCTGGTTCGATTGTTGTATGGTATCTAATGTATATTTTTTATGTACAATCAGGTCTTGTCTATTGTATGGATTATTTAGAGAAGAATATCGATTGGCTGCAGTCTAAACTGGAACCTCTTTTGAAAGGTCTGTATCTATTGTCTTCTCTTCGTTTCACAAGTTTAGGCACTCGGTTTTGTTTCATAAATACCATATTGTGCATGGAAGACCATTAGGCTTTCTCAAAAAGGGATGATATGCACAAGGCTTTGAGCTTGTCTTTCACGTGGAGCCTTACGATTGAACAGTTGAATATTTTGCTTTTGTGTTTGTGGTTTTGACTTTCTCTAGGAAAACCCAACAATAGGAACATTTACAAGGGAGTAGCCTTGATATTATGCAGCGATTTGTAGGCTATTGTGCTTATTGCTGATAAATTTTCTAATTTTTTTTATAATTTGCAGATCACTATCTTCTTTTCGATTTTCCTGGCCAGGTTGAACTATTTTTCCTTCACTCGAATGCCAAGAATGTAGTCATGAAGCTTATTAAAAAGTTGAATCTTAGGGTATGCTTCTATCTTTTCCTCTTGTAGGGTGCTGACAGTAAAGGTGATTTCCGGGTGTTATTCCGATGTTAGAACCGTAGAAAACCGAGTTAATTTATTTTATGCAGTTGACTGCTGTACATTTAGTCGATGCCCACCTATGTAGTGACCCGGCGAAGTATGTCAGTGCTTTGATTCTCTCATTATCTACCATGTTGCACTTGGAGCTGCCACATGTCAATGTCCTTTCTAAGATTGACTTAATTGAAAGCTATGGAAAGCTCTGTGAGTATGCCGGAACTGTTTTAATTATGTTACACGCCTCAGAATGGTAGCACTCGTGGTTATTCATCTTATCTTCGGATGTGATGCAGCTTTCAATCTGGATTTCTACACGGATGTCCAAGATTTATCGTATTTACAGCACCATCTTGACCAAGATCCCCGCTCTGCCAAGTTTAGGTTTGTTATTGAGACCTGTTTATTTTTGCATTTTTCACTATGCATGAGACACAAATGTTTCTCCTTTTGATAAATATACATCATACGAGGTTTTGCTTACAAGTTTAAACTTTTGCTTTTGAAAATCCTTAATGGAGGTTTGTTATCGAGGTTTTTCACTAATTTCTTCTTACAGAAAACTTACAAAGGAGCTTTGCGATGTAATTGAAGACTTCAGTATTGTCAATTTCACAACCTTAGATATTCAGGCATGCCGGGAACTATTTCTTTCTCGAGTTATATCATTCAACTATGCTTCATTTTATAGTTTTTACTCTGTTAATCGGATTTCCCCTTTTAGGATAAAGAGAGTGTTGGGAATCTTGTGAAACTTATCGATAAGAGCAATGGATACATATTTGCCGGTATAGATGCCAGTGCGGTTGAATTCAGCAAGATTGCAGTACGACAAGTTGATTGGGATTATTACAGATATCCTTCTCATCTATCGTTTAATTCTCTTTATTTATATAACATGTGATAATCTACCTAACATCGTGAAATACCTTATCGATACATTAGCAAGTTTTTCTTAATGAATCGGTTCACAGCTGCTGCGGTACAGGAGAAGTACATGAAGGACGATGAAGATTTCGATAATGATGATTAACGATGCCTTGTGATGGGATCACGAATTGAGTGAGTTGCCACCTTCAATATGCCTTCTTTTTACCTTGTTTATATGTGAATTTTATGAATCCAGGCTCGATAACCTCAAGTTTATACACCTTTCGATGTTCTTATCTTATTCTAAATTAGTTCTTAAACTTTTGAAACCTTTTTTTTCAGACTTAAAAGTATCATTATTTAAAATATATAAATCAAATTGTAAACTCGTGTGTACTTATTACATGAATAGCTTAGATATGATATCTTCTAAAAAGGTGTTGACTTTTATCAACACATTACATCAAAGTTGTCAATGCGGTATGTATATATTTGTTTGCAATTTGATCCATGTGTTTTAAATTTGCTCTATGTTAAGTCCAAACATGCAATTAATGCTTCCATTATAACGTTCTTGAAGTTTAGAGATCATTTAGAAATTGGACAATTGTTTAGGGATGTTTAGTGCAATTAATCCTTTACAATGAATTGAATGTGGATATGGTCACCATTAACGACATGGTCATTGTCTTACCATATGACCTTTGAAGGTTTATTTATTTATATATATATATATATATATAGCACGTGATTCGCAAGTATTTATTTCATTTTTTTGACTAGTTTGTTTTTCTAAAAGAAAAATCTCTAAATAGATATCCATTCTTTGAATAATTGCAAGAAAAATCCAAACATTTGGCAACTGTTGACATCGTATACTCGTACTAATTTAATAGGAAATTTACAGATTTATCATAATTCATACTATTCTTATCATATTTTTTTCCCCTCAATGGCATACTTTCTTTTATTATAATTATTATAATTATAATAATAAGTCCTTTGTTCCAAATTCTAGAGTTTCTTAACTAGAACGTGTTAATAATTACATTACAATTTAATAAAAGGGTTAGTTTCACTATATGTTCTTAAAGTATGGTTTAAATTTCAAATTGGCCTTCAAACTTTCAAATGTTTTAATTAAGTTCTTTAAGTCTCTTGGTAGTTTGGGCGTTGAATGTCATTTCTAATCAATTGTGGAATATATTTAAAATATGTGAATCAAATGGTAAAAAAAATGTACTTATCACATGAATATCTTGAATTTGACATGTTAACTTTTAAGATTTTTATTGACGATGTCTGCAATTCTAAACACGTTAGATTCAAGACATTTATGATTGATACGATATTGTTATTTTAAAATGTTGGAAATTTTCAGAGTTTGAAAATTAAACTAGAATATGAATCATAGTTTGAGGACCAACCCTAATAATAATTCCACTATCATTGCATTTTATTTTGTATAATATGTCAAAATCTTTAGCCTTCATAAATAATTAATTTATAAAGGTACAGCATTTTATTCCTATTCATCCTTTCCGACACTAAATAAAGTTGTACACAAACTAGATGTCAAACCATACTGTAATCCACGACGAAGCTTCCATTCACTCGCAAGTTTCAAATCATTAAATTTGACTGAGTTGGATACATGACTTAATGATCACACTGCAAATTAACAGTAGGATCAATTACATCCCACGATCTCAAACTATAGTTTAAATTTCAAATTGGTTCATAAACTTCGAAATATTTTAATTGAGATCATAAAATATCAGTATTATATCAATTAGATTTTGTCAATTTAGTCATTAGGTTTAAGTGTATAATACCAGTTCAAGTCTATCACGGAACATATCTAAAACATGTGGATTAAAGGTATCTTAGACGTAACGTGTTAAAAATAGTAATATTAGAATTTATGATTGACGTATTTATAATTTGATTAATGCATTTAAAATATGTTTCACCTCATATTTGAGTTATCGTTTAATACTCACGCTAATGTTTAGACTGACGAACAATGCGAATACTTTAGAGACTCAATAAGAACATTTTGAAACTAAAGGACCAATTGAAAACATAAATCATAATTTGAGGACCAACCCTAATAATAACACTGCATCACTACGTCACTCTTTTGATTAAAAGTCAATACAAATCCACCTCTTCGCCAAGCAAATACAAAGTCAAAATCTTTAGCCGCAATAAATAAAAAAAAATTATAAAAAGGTGAAACATTTTATTTACATTTATAGTCTCCAACCCTAATTAAAACAAGAGGAAGATTCCATTTTACTCGCAAGAATTTCATCTTTTTGCTTTATTTTGACCAAGTTGATACAAAATTTAATATTTAAGTCCCAAAGTCCTCCATTTCTCTTTTTCAATCAAACAAATCCCCCTTCAAAAAATCCCCATTAACCCAAAATTTTCAAATGTTTCATCCATTGATCTGTGGAGCTTCTAATCATCAAGAAAATGCTGATTCTGATCATAAAAGCCATAACAAAGACAACAACAAGAACCCATATTCCGACCGCGGTCTCGACAAGTTTTCTGCACTTTTATCCGAGCTTGAAGACAAGAAACAAAAGATCTATTTACAGACAGGTTCTCGAGACATATCCATGGTTCGTTTCATGTACAAAGATTCAACAGATTTTGTCCCTGTCGTTGTAAAGCTCAAAGACAAAGAACCAAAGCCAAAACCTGTTGAAACCAAACAACAAGAACAAGAAGCATGGGATCATAAGCATTCAATGGAAACCTTAAGTGAAGCCAAAGATGTAATGAAGAAGATATCAAGATTACAACCAGACAAGCAGAAGAACAAAAATGGGTTTTCATGGAAGCGACCATATTTTTATTTACCAACATTTTTTGTGTTGGTTTTGGTGTTATTAGTGTTCTTTGGAAGATCGGTTTCGATATTGGTAACTTGTGTTGGATGGTATATGGTTCCTACAATACAAGGAGGGAATTACAGTCATGTAAGAAGAGGAATAATGAAGAAGAAGAAGAAAGATCATGTAAGAAAATTGAGCAATGAATCTGAGGTTGTTCGAAGTAAGTCTTCATCTCCTGTTCGTGATTACCGTAAGAAAAGCTGATTATGTTATGTAATTATTCTTTTTTGCTTTTGGCTGTGTTTTTGGTGTTGGATTGAAGGATTCAATTCATTCTTTTGACTGTAACTTGAATTTGATAATGGGAGCTCTGCCCTAAACAACTGTTGGATTTTAGTCAAGAAAATTCTAGATTTAGTTTTGAATATTTTGAAGTTTTAATTTCGTCCTTTTAAAGTTTAAGGTTTAATCCTTTGACTTTTAATTTAGTGTATCTTGGTATTGTATAATATTATTAATACTTTCAATCTGATTAACTATTTAGGGTTTGAATCAGGTAATTATTTTTATATCAGGATTTGAATATTTTTCTAAGTTAAGCCTTGAGCTTGACAATTATTCTCATATTGAAGTTTTAAATTTTTTTTTTTTGTTCAAGTTCAGTGGCAATCTAAAATTAGATGTGCTACATAACAATCGATTCAAAAGAAGAAAAAAATAATATTCCACCATAACAATCGATCTAAACATATAAACAATCAATTTTTGGGAGGGCTATAGTATAAATACAAAGGAGAAAATTGCAAAAATCTTAAACCTTTGGGGACCTACTTATATTTTTGAGAGAATCATAGTATATCTACTAGGCTCCGCCATTGTTCAAGTTAGTTCCTAATAGTTTTAGATAAACCCTAAAGTTCAGCCTTGGGAATAATTGTCCAGTTCAAGAATTAACTTAGACAGAAAAAAGTTTAAGCCCCAATACGAGAATAGTTGTTTAATTTAGGCCCCTAATGTGGGAATAAATGCTAATTTCAAAATTTAACTTAGACAAAAAAAAATTAAAGTTCCAATATAAAAATAATTATCCATCAGGACCTCAAATATTAATTTAATCCATGCTAAAATACTATTTTAAAATAATCAAACCAACTCCAAGTAATAATAAATTTATATAACAGTCTACTGCTTATCATTATTTAAAAAATTACCTCGTCACAGTAACTATATAAATTAACAATGATAACATTATAAAAAATGAATATTATGCTAACTTAAAGTAGATAGATAAATTATAATATTTTATTGTATTCAAATAAAGTTTAAAAATATTTATTTAGGTATAAATTAAAGACAAAAAAAGTGATGCAGATAAATATTAAAATTGATAATTTATTGACTTTAATATAATATTTAGTACTTGAGTTTGACATTTTTTATACAGATTTATTTTTATCCAACACGATATTTGTATTTGAGAAAAGCTATATAATTTGATATCCAAACATAACGATTTTAATTTTTAAATGATTACTTTAGGATTTAGTGTTTATTTAATGAAATTTAATTATTTATATTATTGGGTTTAGATTTTCGTGATTTTCTTAATAGAATAAATCAATATAAGTTGTTACTTTGTTTAATTTGTTAAATGCAATTTGGTGGTTGGGATTTCCTTTACGGGTTTTAAAGTTATTTTTATGAAAGGTGGATTGCTAACGTTATTAGTTCATTATAAATTTTATCAATTCATTCTTAAAACCGAATTAAATTTTTTATCACTATTACGTGTGAATGTCAAAATAAATAACTTTTACTAAAATTAAATATTACATTAGAAAAATCAAAATCGAGTACTAAATGATGTATTAAGCATAACTTATTAAATTTCAAATAAAAATTGAAAATTTTATTTAATTGTTATAAAATTACAAATAAAATATCTAAATAAAATAATAATAATAATTCTTTTATTTTAGTTAGTATAGATTTATCCAAGCATGGCCCATTAGTGTCATATATTTAGTGTTTAGCCCAAAACCTTAAACCCTTGCTGTTTAGTGGACTTGGATACGAAAAATAAATAAAATTTATAAACAAACAAATTTATGTGACATATTTAATAGGTCAAATTCTGTTATTAGACCCTGTATTTTGTGTAAATTGTGAATTTAGTACTTGTATTTTAATTTGTAAAATTTTGTCCCTATACTTTTCAAAATTTGAAATTTTAGTCATGACCCAATGGTAGCAGTTAAATTTGTTTAGTTAAATCATGTTATTAGTCCTATATTATGCACAAAGTTATAGATTTAGTCCAGGTTCACTAATTGGATCATTCTTAGTGGTTATATTTTTTGAATTTCAAAATTTCAGTCTTAATGCAAACGAAAATCATTAAATCTATTAACTGATTTTTCTTGTAAGTAATATGTAAAAATAAAATACAAACAGAGCATTACACATGTGATAATATGTTTGACGCTTCAAATTTTAAAAATAACAGAACTTAGCTCAATAAATTTAATAGTTGTCATTTGGTTAGGACTAAAAGTTTCAAATTCTAAAAGTACAGAAACTGAAAATGACCAAATTAAAGTATAAGTACTAAATCCACAACTTATGCAAAGTGTAGGGTCTAATAGCAGAATTTGACCTATTTAATAAAGTGAACTTGAGCTTTCAAAGCCTGCAAAAACAACAACTTGGCCACGTTTTGTTTGTTGGATAATGGTGAGATAAGTAATTTATTACGTAACTATCATATGATTTCCACAAAGTAAGGTATTTGGTATATTTGATAAAATATTAATTTCACCTGATTTTTTTACTTAACGTGGGTGGTAGTCACTGTTGTTTCAATCGTATAGATCGAGAAGAAAATTATTAGATTAATTGATCTGAGAATTAGTACGGATCGATTAAATTAGGTGGTTGAATATGACTTTTTATTTTAAATATATTATTTTATTTTTTTAAAATTTTTTATTGATTAATTTAATTGAACTGGACAAGCCTCTTGAATTGACAAATTGATGGCCTGACCAGTTCGACCACCTGTCCCGTTCTAAAAATTTTGATGATAGCTTTCATCTATATCAAAGTAAATATATATAATAGAATTTCTCACACAAGAATTTCACATATAAAAATTCTAATTATATATTCGTATTTATATAATTATTAAAAACATTATGAATAAAAAAATAACATGAGAAAATGACATTATATAATTATATATTCATATTTTGCATCTATAGTCATATTAAAATAATATGAATGAAGAATATAAGTAAAACACAAGATTTAATAAACAAATCAAATCACATATGATTTTAATACAAAACACTTTATGCACGAAGTGTGTTATTTTCGTAAATAATTTTTTTATAAAAAAAAGAAGATAAATTAACTGAATTTCGACTAAATTAGGAGTCAAGTTAGACAAGACGGTTAAATGAGAGGTGAGCTCTCTAACATTGTTGTCTTTTTTCATTTACAATACTCGGACTTAAAACTTTATTTAAGGTTAAGTTCTGGTATTAGTCTCTATACTTTACGAAAGTTGTAGATTTAGTCCCTATACTTTTTGAATTTTAGAATTTTAGTCATGACCCAAACAATAACAATTAAATCTATTTGGTTAAATTAAATTACTAATATTGTACTATGCAGAAAGTTGTAGATTTGGTCTATGTTCTCCACGTGGATCATTTTAAGTCTCTATACTTTTCTAATTTCGAAATTTCATTCTTGACGCAACTAATAGTCGTTAATCCATTAACTAAATTTTTAGTGAGTAATAAGCGGAAATAATAAACTGACATGAAATTAATAATATGTTTGGCGCATCGATTTTTGAAAAATAGAAAAACTTAGGTTAGTGAATTTAATAGTTAACGTTTGTGAGGACTAAAATTTTAAAATTTACAAAATAAATGACTAAAAATGATTAAATTAAAATACATGAATTAAATATATAATTTTTGTAAAATAAAAATTCAGAACTTTATTTAAAAATATTTATTTTTTACAATTCAACCCAATAAATATATATTGATAATAATATCACAATTTTCCTTTTTATTTTATTTTCCTTGCTTTGTAAGATAAAGATGTCATAATTGCAACAACTTAGACCAAACAGTAAAAAATATCATATGTTTAACTTGTTAGCTAAAATATTGCAAATATAAATTGAAACAAATTATAAAAATATTTTTCCTTTGTTTCTCTTTTTTAATAATAATTGAATCTTCTACGTTTAAAATAGTAATAAAAAAAACACAAGCATGGAGAGTGTTGCTTTTAGAAAAAAATATATTAATGTTGACACTTGAGGGAAAGACTGCCAAGTTTAGGGACTAATTTGAACAAAAAAAGTTTAAAACTAAATGTATGAACAATTGTCTAATTTAGTTTGGGCCTCAATACAAAAACAATTATTAAGTTTAGGGACTAATTTGGATAAAAAAAATTTAGGCCACAAATAGTGATTTAACATTGTAAAATATATGCTTTTTAGAGTTTACAAGTATAAAATAGTTTAATCAAATCAATACAAAGTATAAGTAGATGAAGAATCAGAATATAACCAAACAAAACTCACTTATGACAATTGCTTATGGTGGAACTGGAAATTCGCACATGGTAATTGCACACGGGAGGGACAAGTATATATATTTGATACTTTTTTATGGAAATTTTAATCTATAGAACTCTAACATTACGATTCTAACAATTAATTGATTTAGCCGATTGAGTTTCATATTATTTATCATCGTTGTTGTTACAATAATTTAAAAGATACGAGTTCAAATACGTTTAAGCATATAATATCTTATTTGAACAAAGATTATACTTAATTTAAGTATCGAAAAGATTCATAATTTTAAACCAACCAAAAGAAAATAATGCTTCAAATGAAATACTACTAAAAAGATATTTACTAGAAAGATTATTAAGTGTACCAATCATAATTAAAAATTAATAGGTAGGCATACATAGATTAATGGATCATTATATCTAATTAAATAAAATATCTACAAGTCATTTAATTTAATATTTATTAGATCATAGAGTTGAATTCTATAGTTGATATAATTAATAAGTGAGTCCACTTACTAACAATTTTTTAAATTAATATCGATGGATTATTTAATTAAATTAGACTGATTGAAAAGAGAATTAATGACTTGATAGATTTAATTATTGATCTAATTTTAAAAATTTTGCTCAAAACCTACACACAGGGGCAAAGGCAGGGGCTTGCATGGGCCCGCCTCCTAAAATATAAAATTATTTTTTAGGTCTTTAAATTTTTTTTTAAATTTTAAATTAGTAAAGGTAAAATTACACTTTGGCCCCCCTAAAATTATAAAAATTTTGATTTAATCATTTACAAATTATAAAGATATAAACTATAAAAAATTAAAATTTCATCTGGCCCCCCAAAAAAAATTTTCTGGCTTCGCCCTTGCCTACACATAAAATTGGACATTATAATTTTTGGCTCTTGAATTTGGCATCTAGGTTCAATTTGGTACCTGTACTTTTTTTGGTCCCTAAACTTGAAAAATATAAAAGTTTGATGATGTGACATTTTGAGATTGTGTCACACCATCACTTGAAAATTAAATAATTTATAAAAATTTCCAGATTATATGAGGTACAATCTCAGAGTCTTACCTTCAGTGTTTTAATGATCGAACTAATGGTTGAATAAGTTACACCACCGGTTCCTGATTCAAGCAGTTCATTTGGTTCAACTGTCTAACCGAGTAGTTAAATGAATAATAAAAATTCATAAAAATCTAAAATAATTTTTAAAAAAATATTAAATTGGTTCAACCTCTTCATTTGTTGATTTTTGTCCCGATGTTCAATTTTTATCAATTTTAAGCAGTTTTCGAGTCAACCTGTTCAACCTCGTTGTTTGAACCATTATATCGATCAATTCTTAATTTGTCTGATCCGATCTTATTCTAGTAACATTGGTCACATCACCAAATCTTGATAAAATCTAAGTTTAAGAGCCGGAATAAACCTAGTTACCGAATTCAAGTACCAAATAGAAGAAATTTATATTATCTAAAAATATTAATATTATCTGGTCAAATCGTCGTCATTTTTCAAAACACTGCGTGTTAAATTAGCAATCAAGAAGTCAATGGAAGAACAAAGCTGTTACTACTTATTTTATTCTACTCTCTTATTTATTTATCCATTTTCATCTCAGTTTCCTCTTATAAGTATTCCTTTGAAAATCAAAATACCTAAAGATCATCAAAAATACAAAATCAACACAACCCCATGATTACAAAATGCTCAAAATCTAAACCAAGCTCAACAGCAATGGATCCTGTAATATGGAGCAAGTTACCCCAAGAACTACTCGAACACATACTGTGTTTTTTGCCTCTTAAAACGTTTTTGAGCTTAAGGTCAACGTGTAAGCATTTCAATTCCCTTGTATTCTCTCCTACTTTCATTATCAAACACAGTTCTGGTTCTGGTTCTGGTTTATGTTCATTTTTGTTGCTTTCACACCAACAGTTTTACAGTCATTTCCCTTTGTACGACACCATTATTGGGTCATGGCGTGATTTAGCACTACCTTTCTCTTTGTTTCCTCCTTTTGGTTCTTCACAATTCAATCTTATTTCATCGTCTAATGGTCTTTTATGTTTTGCCCTACCAAGCTGTTGTTCTTTTTTAGTATGTAACATGTTAGCCAAATCATCAAGGGTTATTGAACTCCCTTTTTTCCCATTTTCATTCGAGCTCCTCACTCTAGTTTCAACCCCAAAAGGGTACAAAATCTTCACCCTTTGTACCAAATTCTCTTCCAATCAAGCCTTCGTGTACGACTCGGTGGTCCATTCTTGGACCGAACACGATGGTTATCAACCACTTTTATTCGAAAATTTCCATCAAGAAGGTGCGTTCTACGATGGGTCTTTATGTTTCACCACACCGGAGCCATTTTCAGTGGTGTGTTTCGACTTGGGAACCGGCAAATGGGGGAATCTCAACGTTGAAATGCCGAGGGAACTAACGTTTGTGAGGCTAGTAAGTGGTGTTAGTGATAGGAAAAAGTTGTATATGTTGGGTGGTATTGGGAGGAATGGGATTTCAAGGAGTATGAGATTGTGGGAATTAAAAGAAGGAAAGAAATGGGAAGAAATGGAGAGATTGCCTGAATTGATGTGTAGGAAATTTGTGTCTGTTTGTTACCATAACTATGAACATGTGTATTGTTTTTGGCACCGTGGGATGATTTGTGTTTGTTGTCATACTTGGCCGGAGATTTTGTATTATAAGGTTGAGAGAAGGAGTTGGCATTGGTTACCAAAGTGTCCTTGGTTGCCTGACAAATGGAGTTGTGGGTTTAGGTGGTTCTCTTTTGTTCCTCAACTACATGCTTTGGCTTGATTAACTTGTTGTTTTCTTTAATGTTGTTATTGTCTTTCTTGTTTGCCAAACAATGAAAATGAAATTTGATGTATTGTTAATCTTAGTCGGTGTGATAGTGTGATGGTTAATGTATCACTCTATTTTTAATGATACAAATTGTTGGATTTGTTGAATGTAATGATAAAGTACACTGATTTTTATTTTTATTGAGAAAACTTATATATCAGAGATGATATTATTAAAAGTGGCAGACAAGAACTCTAATAGCAGGGGCCTTGCTCCTCCAAAGTGGTAGAATTACTTTAGGTACCCTTTAAGAATTGTAAGAATACCTGTTAGTATAGTTGTAAAATTTTATTTTGGCCCCCTGAACATTTATACTTTACTTACTGTCCCTTCAAGAAAAATTTCTATCTATTAGTCTTTATAAATTGTAAAATGAATAAAATGAATATGAAAGATATATTGACAGTATAAAAAAATAACTTATTGGATGTATTGTTTCTCCTTCGTCTAGCAATCATTTGCTTATGTAATAAGTAAAAGTAAAGGGAGTTGAGTATTCTTATACATTAACCCAGAGAAAAGCTGAAAAGGAGTTTTTCTTAAACAATTATGAAGTATCATTTTTATCCTCTCAATTTAGGTCAATTTGAATAGAAGATCCTTTACTATGAGTTTTTGGAGGATTTAGTCCGTATATATTATAATTTGATATTTTTAGTCCTTTTACTTTTTTGCAATGTGCATTTTTAATCTTGGGGTAACTTTTTTCCATTTATTCTATCAAATAACTTGGCATGACTTATTTTTTGAACATGGAATGATATCACATATACATAGGGATGAAGTCAAACTTTTCTTAGAGGTCAGAATTAGATTATAATTTTTATATTGTCAAAATATAAATTTATTATTGTATTAATTTATAATTTTATAAAATTTGAAGGGTCCAAACTAATAATTTGGGAGCAAAATTAATTTATAATTTTAGAGGGTTAGAATTAAATTATAGAGTTTAGGAGCAAAATGAAAATATATCATTCTATTAATTTGCACCAATTTGGGGACCGCCCCTAGCATCATCCCTGTATATACACCTTTACATTTTTGCATTCTTAACAATAATGGTTAATTTTCAATTTTAGTCCTCTATACTGTGTTAAAATTTGAGATTTGATCTTTATACTTGAATTTTTTTATATATAATTTGGTACTTCAATATTTATAATGTCATTAGTTAGTTTAAATATTTTATTTTAATTAAATTGTTGACGTAAATTTAAAGATTTGTTAACATCATTAATATTTTTTTGTTAAATTCAAGTCCATTATAACGCAATTTTTAGTGATACGATTATTGAGTGAGTACTTTTTTAAAAAAATTTAGAACATCACATCAATAAATTTAACAGAAGAATTTAACGGTGTTAACAATTAAATCCAATTTTAAATTCAAAAATAAAGAGACTAAATTCTTAAAAACAAAAAATTAGGGATTAAATTTTAAATATATAGAGAGTACAAAACTTGGAGCATATTATAAGCTTTAAATTTTAACTATTTAGTAAAAAATAATTAACCCAATGTGAAGTATAGGTCAAAAACCATGCTAGTTGTTGAAAATAAAATTACGAAAATTACATACCTTAATAATTTTAACAAATGTACTTTTATGATTTGTTTTAACTACAATCTCCTTTCAAACATAGTATTAAAGGGTAAAAGTACTATAGAGGCCCATATATTAAGAGTTAGATTGTATTTTGTTCCCTTTATTAAAATAAATGAGCAAATTAGTCTTTGTACGCTAGACTAAAGAGTAAATTGATATTTTTTAATAATTTTTTGTTTCATTTTTACTGTTAAAAACCGGCGTTGCTAATAAAATAACCAAACAATTACATGCGATGTGCCATGTATACCTCAATGTGATGTACAAGGATCAATTTGTAATAATAGAAATAGATTAAATTTTTAACAAAATGATAAATATACTCTTTAATCTAATAAATAATAACTAATTTGTCTTTTTATTAAAATGATTATTACAAAATACTTTCATGATACTTTTTATCGATACTTCATATTCTAAGTTCGACAACAGCTGAAATGTTTAAAATAAAAAGGAAGTTCCCATTTATATTCATTTATTGTTCTTACTTGCTTTTGGTTCAATATTTATGATTACTTTTAATGATAAAAAATGGGCTAATTGCCTCTCAATGTCAACTATTATTATTATTATTACTAAACTTATGATATACTCATGGATAAAAAATTTATGGAGTGAATATATTTATTTAAAATTTAAGTGGTACTTTGATTGTAATATTAAAATCAAAGGTTTTATATACATGGTGTTTTTTATTCAAATTTTATGATTGCCAATTTACTCGATCAATGATTTAAATATAAGTTTGTTTGTATTTTTGGTAAAATTGAATAAATTGATTTTTAAAAATTGAAATAATTTAATCCATGTTAATTTTGAAAGTGAGTAATTAAGGACAATTAATCACGACGTTAATATCTTCTATAAATTGTACATAATTTTGATTAGTATAGTAACAAAATTTAACTTTTAATGTTTACATATTTTGTATTAAACTGCTCTTGAAAAGAATCAATTTGTTTAATTTTGAATTTACTTTGGAAGAGGTTAAAAAGGGGAACACCAGATCGATAGATCACAATTCAAGTTTCAAAAAACAAATACATTTTTTATCATGTACAAACTCGAACTTAAGCTACATCCAAAAAAAAATTTACACAGTCAGATCAAACAGGAGAACTGAAAATAAATATTTTTAAAGATAAAGAAAAATAGTGCATGGTCCAAGGAAGTGATCCGTTTTACACGCTTCAAGTTGGAAGGCAAGTGGGCGATCATCTAATGTTTTTATTGCATTTACTTAATTTGATGACCTCAAGTATTGAATAAATAAATAAAGATATTTTGATTGCTAACTTAAGTCATATTTATGAGAGTTTTTTTTTTTCGAAATTTTTTTGCCTCTTTTTATCTTAAAAATTGGGTAAATTAGTTCTTATATATTAGATTAAAGAATAAATTGGTCCTTCTGATAAAAATTTCATCCATTTCTACAGTTAAATTCTGGTCTCTATACATCAGCACGTGTCATTATTTGGTTCTTTTGTCAACCATGTCAGTTTTTAATAGTAGAAATAGATAAAAAAAAATTTAATAGAAATGACTAGTTTGCTCTTTGATCTAATGTACAAGGGCTAATTTGCTCACTTTTAGAATGAAGAAACAAAATGCAATTTAACTCTTAATATAAAAGCGTTTATGATGCTTTTACCAAAAATAACTCCATCCTTGAATAGATATGATTTTAAAATTACAATCAAAATATCTTTCTTTATTTATTTGTTCAACGCTATGCAGTCATAGATTTAAGTACATGTTATTAAAACAAATAATATTTGTTTTTTAGTAAATGGGGCAAAATGCAATCTGATAATTAGTACAAGAGTTTCTGTAATAATGCAATCTGACAATTAGTACAAGAGTTTCTGTAATATCTCTACCGTTATTTGTTTAAATTTGAAATTTGAGAGAATTTAAAAAAAAAATATTATGTTTAAAAACAAGATTAGGGAAAAAAGTTTAAACCTGTTTCAAATCTGAATTGGATTTGAGCTCCAACATCCAATGCTAGACTTAATTTAATTCGTTAACTTTTTTATACAATTAATATTTTAATAATTTAGTCGTTGAATTTATCAAGATATTTATACTTATCATGTAAATTTTTGATCAATCCGATATTTCTATCATACCGATCTAAAATATTGTATATATTAATATATATTTAATGGTTGAAAGCCTCTTACATTAAAACATAATTAGAAAATTTTAATTTATGCCAAACTTGACATGCATGATTTATATAAACGGTGCATGCAATGTGACGATTGGATTATTGAAATATTAAAGCTTAATACACGCTTTAGTCCCTAAAATATATCGTTTTTCTCACTTTTGTCCTTAATTTTTTTTGACTCACTTTAGTCCCTCGTTATCAAATGTTCCCAGTTTATTCTTTTGATGAAAAAATATTTTAAAATTTACAAAAATTATTAAAATCATTTAAAAATAAAAAATTATAAAATTACAAAAACATATAAAAAATAATGAAAATTTTTATAAATGACTAAAATAACTAAAATTATTTTTAACATCTAAAGGACTGAACTGGGAACGTCTAGTAATGTTAGGGACTGAAGTGGGCAAAAAAATTTTAAGGTCCAAAGTGGGAAAAGAGGTATATTTCAAGGACTAAAGTGTGCGTTAAGCCAAATATTAATCATATAAAAAGTTTTGAAAAGGTGCAAAACTACTTTAGTTTAATACCGACGGAAGTGCATCTCTCCTCAATATTATAATGTAAACATTAAAAGATATGCTAAGTTGTCTATATTTAAATTTTTAATAAAAATTATTAAATTAAAATAACGCATAAAGCAACATTTAGTCCTTGAACTTGGCAACCTTTTCACATTGATCCTTGAACTTTTTTTGTCCATAATCAAATGAAACTTTTAAATTTTTTATTATATATTTTTAAAGATTTTATATAAATATTTTTTAATTTTTAGGTGATGATAGCAAAATTCTAAGTGTCATGTTATCATACCTTAATGAAATCCAAGTTTAAGAATTAAATTATAAAACCTATTAAGTTTCGATCCTAATGTGAACAAAAGGGTTTAAGTATCAAATTACAAAAGTTACTGAATTCTTTTAACTTTAAAAATAAAATAAAAAAAAAGAAAATTTTAAATAAATAGAGAAATGAAAATGATTTGATTAATTAGATGAACTTAAAAAATTAAGATTTATATTTTAAATCTAGTTAGCCTTAAACAAACATGAGATGTATTAACTCTATATATAAGCCCGGGATCAAATCTTTCTCGACCCATCAACACTTCTAATGAAAGGTAATATGAAGTATTGGATTTTGGGTGACAAAACAGTTTGTGAAATTTGAACCCTAAGGACGATTGGGCTTTAAGCCCATAAAATAGCCCACCATAAATAAGAGTAAGTAAAGTGCCATATTGGGCCAACAATTCATTCATTGTATGCTATATAAAGGTATTTCCAACTTAACATTAATAGTGTGATTGATAATAGTTTTAATTTGACTTAATATAAAACATTTTAACAAAAACGTACTGAATAAGATAAATAGGTAGGTAAATATTTTGTCACTTAATGTAATTTTATTTTAGTAAAAATAAAATAAATAATCATTTTAAAAAATGAGATATTCAAATTTCCACATATGTACCTTTATCCAAAACTATGAAAAATAATATAAAATATTATATTAGTAAGATTAAAATTTAAAAAAATTATTTTTAAGATTAATATTTACTTCTATCAAACATCATAATTATATCTCGTACTTATATTTACTCATTTATCAAAGAATTTTTAATATAAATTCAACACTTACAAAATTTAGCAAGTAAAAATTCAATACTCAATCTTTTAACACTTAAAATTTTAATTTATCAAAACACCCTTAAGTAAGAGATAATTCTACCATAAGACTACACTATTTACTAAAGTAATTACCAAGTAATTAAAACTTAATTGAGCTTGCCAATTGAGTCTTAGTACAATTGGTATCGTTGTCACTGTAACAATAAGAAGAATGTAAGTTCAAGTGCATTTAAGTGCGTATTATCCTTCAATTTACACATTATGTTAAAAAATCTTATTTAATTGACCTTGTTTTACTAATAAAAAAAACTTAATTGACCTTGCAAATAAAATATTTAAGTGTTGACTTGAATGGAGCGCTAGTTAAAATTATTATCATATGGTATATAAAAACTTATTTAAATAGTAATAACAATTTACCTTTAAAAAATTAAAGAAAAATGTTTGGAAAGGAGGATAGCATAAGACTACCTAAAAATGATGGTTGGAAAAGTTCATGATTCGAGTTGAATTGAGTTTGGGTTGAACTTATGTATGGTATTGGTATACCTTATACTTATATAAATTTGTCTCGATTTGTAATATGAGTTTCAAATTTTATCTAAATTCATCCATATTTGTAAATGATTAATTCAATTCAACGAAATATTTTTATCCAATCCTTTCGGATATTATATGAAATTTCCACATGCACTTGGACGAGTTTAATGGTGGCCAAAAAAACCTAGAAATGTTCATTGCCTTTCACTTTAAATGAGTAGTTTAAGTGCTAAAGTAACTAAAGTTGATTGGCTTCCAATATTAAAAAGCAGTAATCAATTAACAGCCAATCAAAATCTCATGTTATGCATGCACTTGATTTATGATAAAAATTGATTAATCGTAATAAAAAATATTATGGATCGATTAGATTAGAATATTTTGCATTTGAGATATTTACAAATTGTACGCTCCATATTACTCTAATGGAGTCTTATGTCATGTTTAAATCCAATTAAGTAGGCATTATAACTACTAATTAAATAAGGCATTACTAGCAGATTGAGTCTAAATTTTATTTATTTGTCCTATATATGTATATATTTAGTATTAGTACATTATATATAAACATGTATATATATAAGTGTGAGCAACCAATTGAATCCTCGAATGGAGGTATCATTCTTAGGGTATCAGCTCGATTTTAGCCTTGAGTTCTTGTTTCCCTACTCTAAGCATAGACACCTCAAGGCTAAAATTGATCATAAACACCTTAAAAACAATACTTCCATTCAAAAATACGATTAACTACTCAAATAATGATACTTTAAAAACTTTTCCACCTCAACATTATTTATTGTAAATAATGACTCCACAAACTAAACAAAAATATAGAATAATAAGACTCGAGCACTATCACCATCAATCTCCGAAGGGAAAGGATAGGAAAAAGCAATATCCCATACCCATAATCCACCAATGAGAATGCCGCAATCTTCCAAGGTTTCTTTATACTATATTTTAAGTTAGGTTAAATATTTATTTTAAAAGAATTTAATTTTTTTAATTTAAAAATTTAAATTCAATGATTAATATTATTTATTTTTATTGTACGATATTAAATTTAACAAATAAATTTTAATAATCTTAACAATTGAATTTATATATTTAAACCTAAAAATAAAAAAATTAAAAACAAAAACAAAAAACAAAATTGGATAATATTTTAACATTTTAAGCTTCTAAAATAATCTAGATAAATGCACTTTCGGCATTTTGTAGTGATAGGGACTTAACTTCTTGGTGTAGTCCAAGTGTCCATTACCAATTTTATAGTATCAATAGCTCTTTTTCTAGTAATCAATGGCTCCCTAAATTAAGCTGCCTACCTTTTTTTACCAATATTTTGGAATCATATCAATGATGCAATCGATTAAATTATCCATTTTTGTCCTATTATTTTATTTGATTTTAAATAAATAAAGTATCAAGAAAATTAAAATATTTATAAAAATCAGTTAATCGATTTTTAATTCAATCCAACTAGTTATAAATTTTTTAAGTTAATCAATTTTTATTTCTTTTCAGATTAATACTTGACCCATTTTGATTTGACTAACTAATTCAATTCAATTCAAACAACATTATTTGTTACACACGTACATACATAATTATATATAGATTTATGTTAAAACTAACGTTGATAATGTCAATATAGAATGATTGCAAAGCAAAAAGAAAAGAAAATTAAAACATATAAATTTTACGTGGAAACCCTTTCAGGGAAAAAATCACGGGCACAGAAGGAGAAATTCACTAATATTAAAAACTGAATAATACAAGAGGAGATTTGACTACATCTATTTAAAGGTTGAAGAATTTTACAAATCCCTTTATTTTACTATTGTATTTTTTTCTTTAATAAAAATTCGAGTCACATAACTCTAATAATATATTATTCAATTTAAAATAACGATCAACACTACACATTTAATGTAATTTTAATTTAAATGAATTATGAGAGTTTTTCTTTGGGCATCCCACCATTACAAATCAATATTGTACTACAAAAAGAGTTACAAGCATTAAAATGATTTGTAAGCATTACATTTATTCTTTTTAAAACGTTGGGTTGGAGGAGTGGGTTGGAATAATTGAGCACCCAGAGTCAGCTTTTTCTCAAGTGTTCAACAATAAAAAAGTTGACCATTTTCCACATTATTTATTTATTTATTTAAATCAATTATTTAGAAAAATAAATATATATAAATTTTTTTAGTTTGAGATTATTTTATATTTAGAAATTATTTAAGTCGTAATTAAATCTAAAATTAAGTAAAAATAAAATATTAAATAAAGAAAAACATTTTATATAAATTAATATTACTTTAATAATTCACAAAATTGGAATAATTTGATTTAAATATTCATTAAAAGCCAAGTCATATTTTAGTATACCTTTGCTATTAGATGGCAGCCCACCATCACCATTGGATTTCCAAGTCAATAATTGAATGCTGTTGATGTGTTATAATTTTAATAATATTATCACACCTACAGGACTTTCCTGTTTTGATTTAGAAAATGCATAATGCATGATGTGAAATTTTTGTACAATAATGGTGTAATGTTTTTACTAATAATAATATGAGCAAAATAATAATCATGGTTAAGATTCAGATTTTAAATTAATAGTCTTTAAAGCATCAGGTTATATGTATTAGCAGTTTTTAATTTCAATTAATTATAATAATTTTTTTATCCACTTATTTTGCCTTCTTCTTAGGAAAGAGAAATTTTACTGTCTGATTATATTCACATTTTCATTCTTGATTCTTAATACGAAAGAAAATTTGGTCAAAATTAAGATAGATATTTTCGTAGACGATTTTATGAAATTACACTACTAAACCAATTAACAATCTAAATTATATAACAATTCAAATGCTTGTGGTGGGAATGAAGGTCACATGATATGAATACGTGTCAAATGGATGTCTAATAAGAGTTTTAACCATCGTTCCATACAATACTAGATAGTCTATATTTTTAACTAGTTCGATCCAAGTTGTTCATACAATAAATAGACATATTTACCAACTAATTCACGTATTTTAAATATGTTTCATATATATCTGAATTGACCTTTAACGCCTAAATTAATTATTAAACTAATAAAAAACATAATTAATACAATATTAATACTTTAAAACTCAAATAAAACGTTTTAATGTAAAATTTAAATGATAATTCGAACACATTTGCTGTAATTAACCCTTAAAAATTCAAAAATGTTTTAATTAATCCCAACTTCTAATCATTTTCGATTGAACAATGAACTTAACTCCTATGGTTGTAATCATGGACCAAAAAGTTAGA
Organism: Gossypium arboreum; assembly: GCF_025698485.1. NCBI lineage: Eukaryota > Viridiplantae > Streptophyta > Magnoliopsida > Malvales > Malvaceae > Gossypium > Gossypium arboreum. The sequence continues at coordinate 140,829,842 of NC_069075.1, forward strand.
ACCACCAAATCAAAGCAAAGGTCGCTTACCATGCAAGTATAACTTTTTCTCCTTTGAATTCCATTTTGAAAGCACAAGGCAAAGGACAAATGCATGTGGTGCTTCTCTTCTCTTTGCATAATTGTACAACCAAATATGAATGGTATAATTACAATTGTTAGTACCATAATTTATTTGGTACAAGTTGGTTAAGAAAACAAGGCCAAAACCATATATAAACTCAAAATTTTAGATCTATTTGTCTGGATATAAATCGGATCTGAATGAATTGAATTAAGAAAAAATAAATTATTAGGGATGTCAGAATCAATACTTCGAGATATTCTTTGATACTTTAATTTTAACCAGCAATTGTGCAAGTCTAGTAGTGCGAAAGTCCTAACTTATCACAAATGTTGGGGGTTGAATGTTATGAGGATAGAGGTTGATTTGGCGCGAACTTTGTTTTAAGACCTTGTGAGCCATATATCTACATAATGGTTTTTTTGGAATATTTTTGTGTTAATTGCTTTAGACATTTCGAAATTATATTCAAAATTTAGATTAGTTTTAAACTTTAAAATGTTTCAAGTAAATTTTTTAAAGTGTTAATATTGTATAAATTAGGTCTTTTAGTAACCTAGCATTAGTTTTAGCCTTAAATGTAAATTGAATATAATGTGGAGTATACTTAAAATACGTGTCTACTTATTACATTGACAATTTAATTTTAAATATAAAAATAATATCATTAAAATTTTAAAATATACTTTTAACACATACTCATCTGAGGAATACACATATATTAAGAAAAAATATACTTTAGGTCATATCCGATTTAGTATTTAACATCCAAACTTAGGGTGAATTTAGATGGGTGGTGCATTTATTTGCAATTAGTGTAAAAATAATAGCAACAATAAGATTATATATTATAATGATATTATAACGTGAGACAAAAAATAAGCTAAACACATTTCACTATACCGGACCGTCTATTCAAACCCGAGTAATAATTATAATAGTTGAGAAAATAACATGTCGAATTTCCCATCCGGTGGCGTGATCTGTTTTGATGGTATATGATTGGTGAGAGCATGCACATGCAACCAATTGGGGGTATTGGTGGAATGGCCAAAAATAAAATGAAAAAGAAAAAAGGGCATTGGAGTTTAAAGCAAGGGTACACGTGGCAATATTTGGAGGAACTCAGTGTACTGAAAAGGACCTTTATCACAGTACCGAAAATCTTTGCTTTGCTTTACTTTTTCCGATCAATCTTTGAGACATATATTTGCACCTTTGATTTCTTTGATTTTTCTTTTTCATAAAATGGGATCTTTGTTAGATTTGTGTGTTCTTTTTTTAATTTTAATAAATACTAAATGTTAAATGCTTAAATTAAGTCTTGACTTTTTAACTTTAAGAAAATTTCATACGTCCGAATCTAGAATGTCATAAATCATAAGAATCAATCAAATAAGCAAAAGAACAAGTATTTTCATTAATTATTTCTGAAGCATTCGGAATAAAAAGTCCATGGTTGCAACAACCCTTACTCATAAAACTGTATTACTTTTACCTAAACTTTTCCTAATAATCTGACAAAAACCAAATTAGCTCGAATATTATGAACATAAAGCACATCAATTAAGGTTAGGGTATTTCTAGATATAAATTTGAGCATAACTTTACATTTTTCAAGCACATTTGCAATTCATGAATCTTCTAAGATAAATAGTTTCTTCTCCTTCCCACACTTGGTAGTAGGACACAAATGGATTTAAATTGCCATAAATTTGCCTAGTTACATTGGAGTCTATCGTCCACTCTTTCATATTAGTCATAATATTGACTCAAGAAATGATTGTAACAATTATGTCGTTTGCTTCGATCAAATTGATATTTAGTTTGGTTCGATAATCATTTCTCCCTTTCTGGTGTCTGCATTAATGTGCATGATGGCTTAGTTTGCCAAAAATGAGTAATTTCCTTCTTCTTCTTTTTCTTAAAGATAATGCTTTGTGTTTTGCGTTTGTAATCATGTTTATTCATACCTCTTTTTGCCTCTTTTTAGTTGGTGTCTTGGGTTATGATATGAATGATTAAGTCTATAAGAGGGAGTTGCTTGTGCTTGTGTTTAAATTGCTACTTGTAGTCGTTCCATGATTGTGGCAACTTTTCAAAAAACAACTTAGCAACAAATTCTTCTTATAGGGTAATACTTTCAAACTTGAGGTCTTCCAACAATTTGTGGTATTCATTAATTTGCACTTTTATGTATTTGTTGTCGGTTATCTCTCACTTATAACACTTTTGAATGACAAATTTTTGCTTCCTAGCTTGAAATTGTCCTCGTCAAAAATTTAAATCCTAAATATATTAACGAAGGGCTTGGCCTAAAAAAGCTAAACACAATCGAAGAATATATAAGAAAATAGGAATCATTTCTTGAGGCATCTATAGCACGATCCTTAAAAATAATTCACCCACAACATACTCTCCAAAATTCGACAAACACTTACAAATTAGTACTCAACTACTCAAATGAATGAAGAAGTCACGACTCCTTCCTTTCTACTAGTTCTTACAAGTTAAATAACATATTATGGTTAATAAACAAATCTAAAAGACTATCAATGTGATGTGGGGTTCTTTTGAATTACACTTGTATTTCCAACACCTACAAGTTTGAAGCTATAAAATTCGAATTTATTTTTTAAAGTAATAACCCTCAACTTTTATATATTTTATCTTTTAACTTTTTTTTTAAAGTTAAATTTGTCTATTATCTTTTAAAAGAGTGAAATCTTTTTTTTTAACAACAACACAGGATAAAATGTTAATTTTTCAACAAATTTAGTGGGATAACCCGTATAGTAGTCCACATGTACTTCATATTGATATAACATTGTTTGTCTTATATGACATGTTAACAAATAATTTAAAATTATAAAATAAAAAAATCAAAATTTAAAAAGAAATTATAAAAGGTTCATATAAATTATAAAAAATAAATCAAACATAAATTGCCATGCAAGTTATTTAAAATTTAACGTTTAGCCAGCATTTTTGTTAAAAAGTTTTAAGTTGTAATTTGACTCTTTTTTTTTAGATTGAGCATTAAATTTAATTAAAAAATGGTTAAATTGATAAAAAACTATAAACGTTGAAAGATAAAATTATCATCATGTCTTTTTAAAATGCAGCAAATTACTTATAAAATTTAAAACTTAAATTCAATTGTCATAAGCTATTCATAATTATCTCTCTGTTAATTAAATTTACTGTTTTAGAATCAGATTAAACTAAGAATTACTCGATGTACTGATTTGAAATAAAAGTTAAATAAATTGAATTAATTATTAAACTAAATAAATTAATTTTTTATTTTTAATAATTTATTTAATTAAACTAATCAAATAAATTAAATCGATTAAACTAAAAATTAACACCCATACAATTTTCAAAACATTTATTAAACTTTCAAAACCGTGGGGAATTGTTTTATTTATCATTTCTTTTTACCAATGAACCACGGGGAGTTTAATTGGTGATAGAGAAGGCAACCAAGGGGGACTGCGTCTTCGATAATAAAAAAAAAAAAAGCGTTTATCGAATGGCGAACCTTCGACGCACGCGCTTAAAGGGACAGACCATTCGCACGTGCTCAACAATGGCTTATAAAGTTTTTGGTACGGTCAAAACCCTGCACGTGTCAACCCAAAACCCATTGTAAGCGTCCAGGTGTAGCTCCCTTTTGTCTTTTGCACTCCACCCTTTATATTCGCTTCCTTATTCACTATTTTTCAGCGCTTCTCAAGTAACCCGAAAATTACCTTTCACATTCGGATCCGGGTCACCCGATTTCAAAAATATCCGGTGAGATTTTTGATGCAGTGACGGCGTGGTGGTTTTGGATATGGAGACAGAGAATGCAGTGAATTACAAGTTTATGGGGAGGAGCTTTAATGATTTGAGTATCAACGATGATTCTTCTGCTTTTAGTGATTGTAATAGCGACAGATCCGGTGAGTTCTCCACGGCGTCATCGCAAAGCCGGAGGTTATTTCTCGCTTGTACTAATTCTGATAACTCCGATGAATTTATACGGCAACTCGTATCGGATCTCGGCTCCTGTTCGATTGATGAGCAAAAGAACGCGGCTTTAGAGCTTAGATTGTTGGCGAAGAACAAACCGGAGAATCGAATCAAGATCGCTAAAGCCGGTGCGATCAAACCGTTGATTTCGTTAATCACATCAACCGATCCTAACCTTCAAGAAAACGGCGTGACGGCGATTTTGAATCTGTCTTTATGCGACGAGAATAAAGAACTTATAGCTTCATCTGGAGCGATTAAGCCACTGGTTAGAGCTTTGAGAACCGGAACTTCAACGGCGAAGGAAAACGCGGCTTGTGCTTTGCTTCGGTTGTCACAAGTGGAAGAAAACAAGGTTGCAATCGGACGGTCAGGAGCGATTCCACTTTTGGTTAACCTTCTCGAAAACGGTGGAATTCGCGGCAAAAAAGACGCATCAACGGCTCTGTATTCATTATGCACGGTTAAAGAGAACAAGATCAAGGCCGTTGAAGCTGGAATCATGAAACCGCTAGTGGAATTAATGGCAGATTTCGGTTCCAACATGGTTGACAAATCGGCTTTCGTTTTGAGCGTGCTGGTATCAGTACCGGAAGCCAAAACGGCATTAGTTGATGAAGGAGGGATTCCCGTTTTGGTTGAAATCATTGAAGTTGGATCACAAAGACAAAAGGAAATCGCCGCCGCAAACTTGTTGCAGATTTGTGAAGATAGTGTGGTGTACCGTACTAAGGTGGCCCGCGAAGGAGCGATTCCTCCCTTAGTCGCTTTGTCTCAGTCAGGCACCAATCGCGCCAAGCAAAAGGTAAGTTACTAGTAACGGTAATATCAACCATATATTTCTATACTAACTTAAAATATTGGATTTCAGTTAAGAAAAATACAAATAAGATCAATTTATTTAAAAATAAGTAATTTTAACTTTTTTATTACATATATTTTATTTAATTTTTAAATATTAATAAGAAAAATAGATTTACCTCAACAAATTAATAAAATTAAATAAGTAATTTTAAAAAATAGAAACCACGTCCTCTTTCTCTCATACAATTCTTTTATCAATAGAGACTCAAAATTTTTTTTATCAAGAACCATTTATGTATTTTTATTTCTTTATTAATAATTTTAGTTTCTTTTAAAATATATTATTTTCATTTTTACTCGCATAGCGAGTGTTCATGCAATTATTAATTTGAAATTCTAACTAAATCTGGTGTTACAACACCATCTCAATCAATAAATTTATTAAAATAAAATTATAAAGATATTATTGTATTTTACTATTTTTAAAATTAATATTAAATATATTTTATTCATTTTTCTAATCACCATAAATTATTATTATTATGATTTTCATGTACGGTTGGTTAGTCATCGTTGGCTGACGTGGCATGGCTATTTTTGGGAGAAAAAAAAAAGTCGCGGAATCACCCACGCCAGTCGCAGAAATTTCTCCTTCCATTTTGGTTAATTAAAAAAAATTAAAGAAAACTCATAAAGAAACCAACAAAACGCGCCTAGTCGCAAAAGAGGCTAAACTGTCTTTTCAAATTTAATTAATTATTTTATTTTAATTTAATTTCTTTTCCAACCAGTTTGTTGAAATTTCTTTTTCTTATGTTTTCATCATGAAAGGCTACTACTGTTTTGTATTATTGTGTCGAAGATGAATAGAATTATTTCATTGTCGTTTTGTTTCTCATGATTCATTTATTAATTTGGACATTTATTTTGTACAGGCAGAGAAATTGATAGAGCTGCTCCGGCAACCAAGGTCCGCCAACGCCGCTGCCAGTCCCTCAGATCTGTAAGCATAAAAATCTTTTCTTACATCACATAAATGATTGTAATTATTTAAAAAAAACTGAAATAGAGATTTTACGAGATAAAAAAATGTGAATAAAAAATGTAAATATCTTTATATAAAATCTATCTTGCTATGAAAATGATGTGAGACTTATGAGGAGCAGATTGATTTCTGGATTTTGGTTTGTCCTTTTCGCATACTTTATGAAGTATATATTAATCGTTTGGGTTATACAGTATTTTATTTTATACCATATTACATATTATATCACATCCTAAATGTGTATATAAATCAATTTTTCATATTAGATTTTATCACACTTATCATAAAATTTATTTAATAATGAGTCAATTAAGTGATAATAAACTTGTATTTTTATGTTAATATTTGAATTTATAATTTATAATTGTTTTATTTTAAAATGATATAAAAATAAGAAAAGAAAAATTTGTCATTATAATCATATTAATTATATTTTAAAAGATATATTTTTATAATTTTATAATTGAATTTGTGACTCTGTTAAGAGTAACACTAACTTATTTAATTTTATATATTTATATAAAAATATAGTTATTGAATGAACTACATGTTGCGGTTAAAGGTTTTGTATACAAAATTTCTTCAATTTCGGGATCGATTCATAGATTTAGTAGTGTTTTTAATTATTTTATTTAAAATTTTAGATAAAAATGTGAAAAACAAAAACAATACCATGATAATATTTATTATTTCTTAAAAGATGGTTTTTAAGTTTTTACTAATTGATTTAATGTTCGATCAGCTCATAATATATTTAAATGTATTTTATACTGAAGTTATTTTTTTATGAAAATGTGTTAAAATTAAATAATAAAGTATTAAAAGGAAAATTTTAATTATACTTTTTATACAAATTATTTGTAATTTTAGAGTTTTAGAGAGATTAAACTACAAATTTATTTTTTTAGATATAAACATAAGATAACAAATAGTTAGATATTGTATTATTTTGTCTTTTTCTTTCTTAAACTATAAGTTTAAGGAAGTATTAAAGTGGAATAAACGAATGTCATTTGTGGTCCGGAATTGTGGCTTCTTTGTTTTAGTGGTACTTTTGCTTTGTTTGGTAACATTTCATAGTTTAATTAAGTGCATATTTTATATAAAGTGTAATCTTTTTGCTCTAATTTGGTATTATTCAATCTTTTTATTTTTATAAAATTATTAGGAGGACTAGATTGATAACATCATTAGCAAGGGCGAAGCCAGAAGGGGGGTCGAATGGAAATTTAATTTTTTATAGTCTATATCTTTATAAATTTTTAAAGGATTAAATTGAATTTTTATAATTTTAGGGGGGCCCAAAGTGCAATTTTACCTTTATTAATTTAAAATTTTAAAAAAAATTCAAGGGCCTAAATATAAATTTTCTATTTTAGGAGGGGCCAAGGCCACTACCAGCCTCCCCTTGTATCCGCCTCTGATCATTAATTGTGATCATTAATCGGTCACATTATTTAGGTTATACGAAAATTTAGTCAATGACGTTTAACCTATAATAAATTTATATGTTGCTGAAAGCTTAGAACTATTTAATAAACAATTGACTAAACTTGACCCAATGTTACTAAACTATTCGAAAAGTTTAAGTTTTGGTTACTCAACTTCAAAATGTTATAGAATGACTACTAAACTATTTGAAAGATTTCATTTAAGTCACTAAATTATTCAGAAGTCTAGTTAACGAGCTCCAAGTGGCCATTGAATAATCGGTACGATAAATTAATATTCTTTGATGAGTAGAAGATCAGAGAAAAAAGTTGTTTGAATTTCGATTCTTAGAATTTTAACTGTCAAAGTTGTTTCGTGAAAAACAATTGAATTATAGAAGAGAAGGAAAAAAATGTTTTCGATTAATATAAGTGGTGCAAATAGAAAAGGCCATATGATAACAAATTTAATAGCCTAATAACTTAAATAAAAAATTTAAGAGATTAAAACATAAATTTATTAATAATTTAATTTACTTTAACTACAAACAAATAAATCAAACTATATTAAATTAAAATAATCATTTTAGAGGGACTATATATTATAGTTAAAATATTTGAAAGGAAATCCACGAGAAACTCGTGCATGAGGACGAAATAAAGAAAGGGGTGCCCACATTCATTATTGGTGTTTGATTTTCTTGTTAATTAAAATTATTTTAACCATCTTATCATCTTTCTACGTGTCGAAATCTCACACTATCACTAGCTTGGTACTGTAACTTTTTAAGTTTATCAATTTTCTTTTTCTTAAACCAAATTTGTGGAGTAGAAACAAACAAACAAACAAAAATAGTAAATAGATGATTATTTATAAGACGAAACCTAATATCTGGTTATTATTTTATTCACTTTTTTTTTCTTTTCTTTTTAGAAGAGCTTTGTAATGATTTGTTCTTTTCTCTCTTTATTCGACGTTATATCACTTTCCAATTTCCATATGGTGCATGGTTAAGCTCCAATATTATATTATATTTGGTTAGTTTCAAAAAAAGAATTATTAACTATATATATATATATATATTAGATGCTTCGTTTTTTGAGTAAGCAAAGTTCATATAGGTGCGCAATGCTCTTTTTTCTTTTTCTTTTTTTTTTCTATTTCTTTTTTTTTTCTACTCAAAGACATTGATTCCATTCATCTTTACTAGAACTTTGCATGTGTTAGGTCACTCCATCAAATCGAAGATCTGTTTGAAAAATATAAACTTAAAAAATAGATTTGAACGAAAAAAAAAAGATTCATTTAAAAAACGAACTAAATCTTGAGTAAAGCTTTTTTTTGGCTCGAGTCAGGCCCAATCTAAATTAACAAAAAGACAAATAAAAATTGTTATTTTTTGTTATTTTCTCATTATTTTACTATCATTTTATTATTTTATTGTTATTATTTAGATATTATATAACTATTATTTTATTATTAATGTTGTTACTATTTTAGAGGTATTGGATATTAATATGTTTTATATAAAATTTAAATATTTTATTGAAATAATATATTAACTAAAATTTATTATTTTTATTTCACTTATGTATAGAATTGATTTTACTAAATTTTGATACAGGAAGCTGATATAGAGAATTTACTTTAATAAGGAGTATACTTTGTTGTTATAGATGAAAAATTGTTATACAGTGTAAAAATAATACATAAAAATTTGTTCCACAACAAATTTAGTTGTTATAAAGGGTTATTGTTATATAAAGGATTGACAAATATTAATTGAGGTTCAATTATTTTAGCTTTGAGTCATTTTGAGTTCGGGTTATTCAAGTTTGCAACTTAAGTTATGATTTTAGATTATTTTTGGTTGTGATTGCTTCATAGCCATTTTTTGTTTAGATAATTTTAATTTGAATTATTTTCATGTCGAATTCAATTTTAAATTCTTATCAATTTAAATTCAAATCATTGATATTTTATAATCAAATCGAGATATTATTATCATCCTCTTCTCCTATGCAGCAAAATAGTCTTAATATTTGAAGTTTTAAATTCAAAATTGCTAAAACTATTTAGCCCTACTCCAATGATTAGTTTGGGTATCATACTTTGCATGTAGACCTTTGTAATATGATGAAAAAGTGTACATCTCCCATTACAATAATCTCTAATCCCTATGCATATGAGTTTGGGTTCTTTCAAATATATATCTTAAATTATCTCTAACTAATTAAAGAAGATATTATAACCTAATCCAAACCTGCAACCTCCACCAAGAGTCTTTTAACAATATCCACTTTTAAATGTTTTTTAATCCTTAAATAAGATAATCAAAAGGATTTAATGTTAGTTAAAAAATTGTGATTACACAAGCATGTTGTTGATGATCAACAATCTTTTTTTTTTTTTTTTCCATTTGCTTAATCCCACACTAATACTCCACATTAGAGAAATTTAAAAAATGAATGAGGATTGCTTTGGGTTATTGAGTTCAAAGTCTCTAGGCTACTTTTGGATGGACGATGATTGTAGTGTGGTGAAATCTTTTATCTCATAGCTATAATTATTAATCTCACAAACATCGTTGTTTTTACTTTACAGTCTATCTAAAAGTACCATTATCTTGTGACAATTTTTATATATTTTTTTGGTTTTGTTTAAAAAGGCTAGACTAGGAAGTCTATGCTCTTGCGATTTGGAGTGGTAAATGGTACGATCTCTCTGTAATAGAATTCTCTAAGATTTAAATCCCGTTCTTATAAAGTTGACTCGAAATTCCACCCACGTCCATTGAGCTAACCATCATATATATTTTTATAGTTATTTTGAATCAAATAATCATGGATTAACAAACCTATCATTGGATTTTAATATAATATCTCAAACACAATTCTATTTTTTTTTTAAACTTAGAGGTTCAAATTTGTTTTATTTTTCATTACTAATAAAATATGTAACAAAAATACACAATTTGGTTTAGACATTAATTACTTAATTTAGGGTGAAGTTAAAAAAATTGTTTCTAAAATTCTGAAAGGGCTAAAGTTAAAATATTTATGTTAAAATAATCTTCTTTAAGGATTAAAATGTAATTATTCCATTTAATTAAAGGTTAAAATATTTAAATTGAATGTTTTAATTTTTGAAGGGCTAAAAAGTAATTTTACCATGTAGTTAAGGATGGCCATAATCCTTGTTTACAAATTACACCAATGAAAAAGTAATTTTACATGAAACCCTTCCCATAAAAAAAGTATAATTACAAGATTCATTTACCAAAAAAAGAGAAAATATTGGTTAAATTGTTTAACAAAGTAGCACTAAAAAAAGGCACGAGCTGCACCCCAGCTAACATAATTTTGCAAATTTATATCAAAATTTAATTTTAATTGATAAACCCTAATTTTTATTTAGCTTACAACAAACAATACAGAATTAGGGGAGAGATTTTCGTATACTGATGTAAAATTAAATTGATTTTACACAATTCGTAAAATTTTATACGATTAATATTTATCAGTTCAATCGTTATATTTCATATTTCATTCATATCATTCATGCATGTTACTTTTGGTGTAAAATAAATATTTTTAACTATTCATTTTATTTAAAAAAATAACCGTTAAATATATATTCATATAAACAATATTTTAGACCAATATGATGGAAATATCGATTGATTAAAAATTTACTTGCATGATAAATGCAAATATCTTGATATAAATTCAACAATTTAGATTGTTAAATATCAATGATATAAAAAGTTGCAAAAGGAAGTAAAATAGAAACGCTTTACATTGATGTAAGTAGACCTCTCCCGATACTAACTATTTAAAAGGTATATAAAAATTAGATTAATGTATATTTTATGTATCATTATATTAAATTATTTAACTATCATTTATTATATTTTAAAATTTTAAAATATTTTATGTACCATTAATTTTGTAAATAATTTATATTAGTTACTTAAAAGGTATTTAAAATTTATATTTCATGAATCATTATATTAAATTATTTAAATATCATATAACTTAACTAATTTTTTACTTTACACTATTGTTGATACCTTGTATCAACAAGGGAAGAGAAGGTGGTGGTGTAAGTAAGGCATGTTTACCCTTGTTGGGCAGAGAACCAAAAAAGTAGGAGAATGAAGAGGAGAGGGATGAGAGCTTAGTCTCTTAGGGTTTGTTGAGAAAGAAGAGGAGGCCCTTTTTATGTTGTATCTTAGGGTATTAATGGGTAAGCGGTGGTTCCTGAGTGGTCTCCTCTTGAGGAAAACACACTCGTTAATAATGGATGACCTATCGAAGAGCCCAACCGGGTGGTTAAAGATGGATGATTCCTCTCGTGTGTGATACGAAGCATACAAGTAGTTGGTCATTGATTAATCATCCAGACGATATAAAGTGGAGGGCTGCCTATGGGCGTCTTTCTAATCGCTTCTCATGTTACTACGTGTTCAAGTCAAAGAAGTGGTATAACAATTATTATGTTAAAAGAAAAAAAGGACATTTTAACCTTCAATTGCAATTTTTAGCAACATTACTAAACATTTAAAATTAATAAACTATATTTTTCACAGCACGTTTTCTAATAACAATTTAAAAAGCACTTTTCAGCTGCAACATCCACGAAAAACTAAGCATAATTGTTCAAGTAGATAAGCATAATTGTTCAAGTAGATAATGACATGGCTTAAAATACTTTTGTAATAAGATTAACAGTACCATTTTTTAAGTGATACAATTTTTAAGCAATTTTATCTTGAAACAAAACCTTCTTTATAATATAAAGAAATCGAAAACTAAATAAAACCGAATTATCATCAACGATCTAAAAATTTAAAAAAAAAATCGAATCAAATCGGATCGAATCCAACCAATTTGAATCTCTACCTTTCAATGTTGGTCTCCTTCAAATTATCTGTTCAAATGTCAAATTAGTTCCACAAAATATCTTCTGGGCTGTGGTGGAATTTTGTTGCTATCACGGCCCATGAGGCCGCCACGTATTTATACAAAAGCCTTTCACCAAATATTTACATTTTATAATTATTATTTTCTATTGGATTTTTTCGACTTAATTCAAATAAATAATTTGATTTTTCAAATTTCGAGTCAATTTAAATTTTACAATTTAAATAAATTGAATAACATATTAATATTTTGATCCCTGAAAATTCCAAAATTTCATAATTTTTTTAAATTCTTCAAAATGGTGAATTTGAGGACCTAAACAAGTAAATTATCAATTTTAATTTATTATATTAAACTATTTTTTAAAATATATATGGTTTTAATTTTATGTGCTTTGACATAGAATTAATTATATTGTAACAATATTTTAATTTAAAATGTTTATATTTTAATTTAACTTAAACAATTTCACTCGATTAAACTCGACTCAAATTTCATTTAACTCGAATTGATTCAAAAAAAATTCATGGTACATCCATTTAAATTATTTACACATAGATATTTGCATATTCTTATAGTTATATCTAGGGTTAATGCATTGTTTCAGGCCTAAATTTGGTAATTGTTTCTATATCGAGGTATGAATCTTTTTCTCTAAGTTAGTCTCTAGATTTGATAATCGTCCCCACATTAGGGCTTATTTTTTTTATCCAAGTTAGTCCCTGAACTTGACAATTATTTTCATATTTGGGTTTGAACTTATTTTGATTAAACTTTTTTTAAGGAAATAGCATGGATTAACTTGGATAAAAAAAAATTCAAACCCTAATATATGATTAATTGTCAAGTTTAGGGGCTAATTTGGATTAAAAATCAAAATCTAATGTGAGAGCAATTGCCAAATTTAAGGATTAAGTTAAACAAAAAAAATTAAAACCCCAATATGAAAATCAAATTCAGATTCCAAATAATACATTAACCATTATATTTAAATGAGAGAAAATATAATAAAATATTTTAAAAATAGAAAAAATAGGCACGTCACAATTTTTTAAAGATACTTGTAAAATAAAAATATATTACTAATACATCAAATACCAAGTCTTAATTTAAATGCAAGTTTAAACCAATTCAAAATATATAATAAAAAAAAAACCTATGCAAAGCTCATACCTCAATTAATCATTAATTAATTTTTGTTTTGGTTAAAAATAATTTAATTATAAAAAGCTTGAATATATATAATATTATTAACAGTCATGAAAATAAAGAAAATAAATAGAAACATACTTCAAATTTCAAGATTAAATTAAAGGAAAAAATTAAAATAGTAAATTTTTGTATTAAAAGTCTAATTATATTTTCTTTTATCTATTAAAAAATAGATAAATTAATCTCTATATATCAGATAAAAAATTAATTCTTCTGTTAAAAATTTCAATTATTTCTACTATTAAAATTTGATATTTGTATGTTAAAATAAGATACACGTGACATATTACACATATAATTATTTAGTTATTCTATTAACAACATAAATTTTAATAATAAAAGTGAATAATTTTTAAAAATAATTAATTTACTTTTAGATAATTCTTAATATACTACTATTCTTATAGCGAAAAGCATCCTCTCGTCACGTCACAATCACGTGGGTATTCTTATCCTAATCCTATGGGAGGGAAAAATATCATGATAAAATAATATTTAAAAATCCCAAGGACCCTAACGTCCACAAATTTATGTATATATAAAAAAATACAAATTTATGATTTATTATTACCATAATAATAAAAGTTAGATATTTTATTCATTTTCTATATATTATTTTGAATATAAAGTTAATTGCATCGATTTATTATTGAAATGATACACACTGATTAAAATGATTAAACCCAATGCGAATTTGACTATATTCAATTCAACTAAAGTATAATTTAAATGACCCAACAAACTACTTAAACTCAAAATCACAATAACTTAAAATGATGTAAAATTGAAAAATTCAAATGGGTTAATTAGTTAATTGACCCTTAAAATATACATTTTCCTCAATTGATATCTATGCATGAATTATCTTCTTTTTTTCATTTTAAGAGAAAATTAGGAGAAAATTAAGAAATTAGATTTTATTTTTCAACATAGAGATTACGTTAAAGAGAAAAAGGGTTTGAATTATCACTGTATCAACACCAGAATAAAAATCCGACCCATTGGGTCCAATTGGCATTGTTGAAGTAAAAAAACACTAGAAAACTCACCGCGGAAGGGCTCGCCGGAGCACTTGAGCAAGCAACACCGGCGCAGTCAAGTGCGGTAAATGGCCTTCTGTTCTCAAAATCTCCACCGTGGTTCGTCCCCCAAGATGGGTCTTTAAATACTCCGCCACCGATGCCGGAACCGACACATCTTTCGCCGTCTGGATCACGCAACACGGCACTCTCACTTTCCCGAGTTCCCCTCTCAGATCACTGTTGAATATCGTCCTTGAAACGAACAATGATATGTCCGGTCTCATGTTGAAAAGTGTCCGGCTGAACTCTCGAACCGCCGTCGGCACATCGGCCCCCACCAACACTGGGGCAAACCCGTTGACCCAAGCTTCGTAATTGGCTTCCATTGCTGAAAATACTTCCTCAATCTCGCCTAGCTCGAACCCTCCGTGGTAATTTTCGTCATTGAGAAACCTGCAAACCATAAATTTCATTTTGGTCTAACTCTAATTTTAGTCGTTGTGTTATGCTGAAACTTTAAATTTAGTCTTTTTGATTTAATTCAATCCTTTATTATTAGGTCTAATTCTAGACCTGAAATTTTGAATATTTAAATTTTAACATATTTCACCGGTGAACCACAAAGGCCAATTTTTTTTCCTTCCGTTTTACCTGGGAGAAGCGCCGATGAGGATGAGTTTGGAGAAGAGTTGAGGGCAGCGAATGGAAGCCAAGATACCGATCATGGCGGAGACGGAGTGGCCGACGTAAGCGCAACGGTGAACGCCGAGAGCTTTAAGAATATTAAGCAAATCGTCGACGAAAGCATCGAGAGTGTCGTACCTAGTGGAATCGAAGTAATCGGGGTTGACGCTGCCGGCACAAACGAGGTCGTATAGGATTATACGATAATTAGGTGTGAAAAATGGGAGAATCCGTTGCCAAACCGATTGGTCCGTACCGAAACCGTGAGCCAAGACAAGGATTCTGTCGCCGGAGCCGACAACTCGTACGTTGAAAGCTTCTAAAAGGGTGTTTGCCATGTTTATTTTGGGGGGTTTCTGTAGCGGGAATGTGTTTTTGACTTGGGGATGTAGGGTTTGTTTGATTGTTTTTTACTGGTTTAGACATTTATTTATATTGGTTTTTGCCATTGGTGGAAGGGTTAATGACTTTGATAGTGATGGTGGTCTTATCTGATATAAGTGTATTGATGGGGCATGCCGTACAGCTCAAATGTTTTCTTGGGTGAAGTTGTTTTTGGTGGGTTTTTTCTGAGTTTGGATTTTTTTTTAATTTGATTTTTTGAATTTAGAATTTTAATTTTTTTATAAAATTGAGTTTGAACGGATCTGGGATTGGGAATTTTGGGTTTAGGGTTTTTAATTTCAAGTTCATTGTACAATCTTTGGTTGTTAATATTGTATCGATGAATATATTAATAGAATTGTGTTTTAGTGTTTCGTTTCAAATTTATCGATATGGTGAAATATTTTTATAGTTTGATTTCTAGTTCTATTATATATATAACCTCAATTTAAAAGTAGTAATTAGATTTAATGCTTAATCTAATAATTACTTCATTTTAAAATGTAATAGTGAAAATTAGTTAAGTTACAGTTATAAAAATTAGCTTTTTTTTTTGACAAAATGAAAAAATAAATTACATCAAATCAATTGCTTAAAAATACCATTCGCTTTGTATTGTTGTAAAACTTTTAAGATTTCATTAGGAGCCATATCAAAAATTTTTAAATTTGACTTCAACGTTAGACTAAGTTTAGCCAACCAATCCTCAATTATGTTGTGTTCTCTAACTACATATTTAATCTGTCATTGTCCTTCAGATCTCATAACTCGCTGGACCATTCTAACCACAATGATACCTAAATCCTCCAATCTAATATCAATTAAAGCCTGAACCATATCAAGATTATCAGTCTGAATTGTAGCTCATCTATACCCTTTATTTAACAGAACGAGAAACCCATCCAGGATACCCTATATTTCAACCTCAAAATGCGTATATATACCCTAATAACGATTAAATCCCAAAATCTAATTTCCAAGTTGATCCTGCAACACACCTCCAACAGAAGCATTTCATGTAGCTCTGGCCACTATGCCATAAATGAATAAATGGACCCACATACCATCAGCATGAGAGTTATATCCCAAACTAAGAGTATTATTCTTGTGACTATTGAGCCCAACTAATAGAGATTTCAACAACTTCAATTGCCGACCAAGTAACATTCTGAAAGATGAAAAGATTTTTATTTTTCTAGATACGCCAAGCGATTAATCCAAAAAGACACGACCATGTAATGCCCTGATCTTGCAGCCTTATATGACAACAAGGTTATAAGATAACCAAACCTGAAAAGTTTAAGAAAAGGATCTTTGTTGATGCTCTATTGGAATCATATACATCCACACTTCCTTTGCTACCAGACAATCCCGAAGCACATGAATACTATCTTCAATTCCATACCCACATATAGGACAAGAATAGTTATATCCAATCCCCCGTTATGTACACTCTAAATTCGTTAGTAGTCTCCGCTTAAATGCCAACCAAAGGAAAAATCTCACTCTTTATGGACCCTAGTACTTCCATGAATTCTTCCAAAATTCTTCTCAAGATTCCAAGTTCCTTCTTTTAAAGACCAGAACGCACTACGTACTAAAAAGGAACCTAAGGCCAAATGAGCCCAAATTATCCTATTTTACCCCGAATTAGGATGAGGAGGAGGGACACTAACAATACGATTAATCACTTCTTCAAACAACCATATACGAAACAGATCCAAATTCCAAGTACTATCAAACTTTACCAAATCCCTTAGAGTGCAATCCAAATAAAGAATAGCATAGGAGGGAATTTGCGAAATTAAAGGACCAGTATATGGGATCCAAGAATCTTTCGAGCAACGAATATTAGCACCATTTCCAATGGACCAAGCTAAGTTGGTATAGGTTGGTGATGCACTGGTATATATTAGTCTTGATTGAAACGAATTGAAATACGATAAAATAGCTTAAACATGTTGAAATTTTGATGAAGATGAAACTTAAGTTGTTTGATATTGGCTTAAGAAAGAAACAATGTATACCAACCTATAAAACTATTATTGATACAATATAGATGACCATGGTTTCATCACTTGACTTTCTTTTTAGAGTTCTTGTATGTTCTAGGTTAAGTGACTAGATGGGTAGCCTTAGAAGTAGTTCAAAAGAGTAAAAGGGCTTTCTTCAATCAAGCGAGTCACTTTTTTATTTCATTGTTGGTTTGAATATTATTTTTATTCAACATGATTTTCATTGATTTATAATTACATTGAAAATACAAATCAAAGAAAGTTGAATGAACACTTGACAAAAATCAAGTTACACTAAAAACATATTTGGACCAAGCATAAGATATTGGCCGAGAAAATGTTATTGTCACTAATACAAGCCATATCATGATTGTCAAAACCACATAATCAAATAGCAACAACCAGGACTAAGAACACGAATTGGTGTGTTGTAACCATTATTGACAATCTTGTCATTCTCGAAGCTTACTTTAAAGTTTTAGAATGCATTGAATCCATTTAGTTAAACATAGACAAAACGAGTGAGTTTGTAACAACCTGATTTTCAATGATACCAGAAAAGACAGTTTCAGAATCTCATTTTCGTTCAATTTTATCTATTAATTGCTTAATTAGGGTACAAGGACTAAATTGTAAAAGTCTTATCGTTATAGGTTTTTAATTGGCCAAAGATATAAAGGCTTAAATTGCAATTAGCTAAAAAATAAAAATAGTAAATTAACCATTTTTCAATAGTATTTAGTGGCTTATGATGACATCTCTCACTTATGTTAATTAAGATTAGTTTAATGTTAATTAAAGCATGATTAGTTTAAATTAATTAAGTTAATTAGCCCTAATCTAACTATTTAAGTTAAAATAAGGTAAAAAAATATATCATTTTTCATTCATCTTTTTCCTCTTGTCGAATGTAAAAGAAAGAAAATCCATTTAATTTGAAGGTGTCGGCGACACAAACATTGACGAAAACTCGATAATAGGAGGCGAAAAGTGCAATAAGGAACAAGAGTAAGGGTATTTTGAGGAGAGAGGGAGAAGGGAGTTGTAGATGGTGAGAAGGTGACAATGGCACTAGCATCGACGACAACTCGACGATAATAGGAGAAAATGAGAGAAAAAAAACGAGAGAAAGAAAATGAAAAATGAGAAGAAAGGAAGAGAAGGAAAGGGGAGAAGAAGGTGGTCGTCAATCAACCCTAAACTGATAGATAATAGGTCAAAATAATGAAAAAATACAAGAAAAGTCGCTATTTAGGTTTTTAAGGGTTTTAACCATCAAAAGAGAATAGAAATGTCCATTTGGAGAGAAAAACAAAACTGATGAAATCTGTGAACAATAACACAAAATACAACCACCACATATTAAAGAGTGAATGTGCATTCGTACTTCCACTTCAACCAAAAAATAACATATTATGAACTTGAAAAATGGTCGAATCATGTTTTATTATTTTAAGAATTTTATTATTTTATAAAAAATTATTTTTAAAACTTTTTTATTTTATATTTTTTGCAATAATACTATTAATTTCATCTAATTTCTTTTCAATTATTGTATTTTTTATAAATTTTATTTTATAATTTATATGTTTCTTTCTTCTAGATTTTATATATAGTTTTGAACTTTTATATATTTATTTCTATTTTTAATATTTTTAATGTATATATACATTTAATAAAAAATATTTTTACATAAAGATGCCATGTGGTGCTTTGTAATTGGCTATAATAATAATAATTTTTAAAATTTGTAAAAGATGGACTAAAAATATAACAAATGCATATTTTAGATACCAAATTGAGAATTTAAATATACTTTAGGTACCAAATTAAGACAAAAAAGTTTATACATCTCAATAGATAAACAAATATACTTTAGAAGTAAAATTGCGAATTAAGCCCAATTGAATAAGGGTAAAATTTCTTCCCTAGTTTTTAACATCATTAAATTGTTCTTGTATCATTACTTCAAAAAAAATAATGTAAAACTAGATTTTAATATTTTAAAATTATCCTTGTATCATTATTTGAAGGTAATATAAATTATATTTCACTTTTCAATTTAATCTTAATAAAATTTCAATTTAATCCAATCAATTTGGTAACACTTTATTATACACTTTTTTTTAAATATTTTTAATAAAATGGATATATTTACATTATTGTTTTGTTACTTATTATTACTTATTAATATTTTTAATGAAAAATAAAATTCTTAATATTACTTATTTTACTTCTTCTAAATTACTATAATTTCATGTTTTTATATTATAATATTAAATAAATTTATTCATATTTTAATTATAATATTATTTATTAAAATTGAGATTTTATAATTTATAATATTTGAAAATTAAAAAACTATTATAATATTTTATATAATATTTAAATATGGTGCTTTCCTAATAGAATTGTTAACAAAACAGCTAGAGCATACTTAAAACGAGTTATAGAACATATTTAGATAGTGAAAGATTTTTAATTAATAAAGATATTTTAATTAAAATAAAATAAAATATTTTTAAAAATAAAATAAGTTTATCTAAATTTAAAACGAAAACTATTCAAATCGAGCCATAAGATTTTTATTTAAATGTAGGATAAAATTATGAATATGTTAGAAATATATATAATAAGAATTAGTATTAAAAAGTTTTAATACACAAAATCTCGGTAAAATGAGTTCTTCAGTTTCACTCAATTTTGAAATTGAGTAAATTGATTTTTTTTTTAAAAAAAACTTAAGTAATTTAGTCCTTGTCAATTTCGAAAGTGAATAACTAAGGACAATTAATCACGGCGTTAATGTCTTTCATCAATTGTACATAATTTTGATTGGTATAATAACAAATTTAGCCTTCAATGTTTATATATTTTATCATTTTGGCCTTAGTTTTAAAAAATTAAATAAATTGAGCCTCAACAAATTTACACAAATATTGCGGGATACATTTGTTAAATTGAGACCAAATTGACAGAATGTGTAAAATTTGAGGGCTAAATTTGTTATTATACCAATCAAAATCATGTATAATTGATGGGAAATATTAACATTGTGATTAATTACCTTTAATTTCTCATGTTCGAAATTGATAAGAGTTAAATTGCTATGAATAGGGACCAATTTGTCCAATTTTGAAATTTGGAGGAATTGGAGAGATTTTTTTACCCAAAATATCGTACCACAACTCATATTGGTTTTGACGAAGTTGATTTTTGGTCGGTCTATTTACATTAAATCAATTTAATTTTAAAATTTTTAGATTATTACAATTTTTAAGGCAAAGTATAATTTCATCATTATATGAACTTGTGATTTCCTAAAACCTAAAAAGGATTATATAAAGAAATTTTTATTTTTGGGGTGGCGAAGGCTATTGCCTATCCCTTCCTTCTGCTCTTGATTATAGTTTAGATCATTTTAAGTTTAAATCATTTTAGATTTTAATTGTTTTTTAAATCATTTGAGTTCTAATAATTTTTTTTTATGATAAAATCAAAATTACTTTCAGCTCGAGTTTCAATGTTTGTGTCAGAATTGATAACCCTACTTGAACTTAATTAATATTCTTACCAGAATCACCAGATTATTTGATGGGAGAATTAATTGCTTGGCTTAATTAAGTTGGGCAATCAATGTTATACATGGAAAATAAGCAGACTCCCATTGTAAGGTCACATAGTTGGAATCTGATTCAATATACAGGTGTACCTTTCACCAACCAAAAACTTACTGCATTGTCCATCTTTTTCCTTGTATAGCCCCATCCAACTCATTGGCTACACAGTTGAAAACACTATTATTTTCTTCAATGCAACTCTTTAAAAAAAGTTGTTCCTCTTTTACCCAATATTTGTCTTCAAAAGCATAAGAAACTGCTTTATCTTCCATCTTTAAAAAGCTTTGTTTCAGCATTTTCTTGTTCATCTTTACAAACCCCTATAAATTTATCTTGGTCTTCCCCACTAATGGCGCTTTCGGGAAAAAGGTAAAACAAAAGGACCATGGCATTATTACAAGCACTGAGGAACTAGATTGTTGTAGGAATAGTGTGGATACAAGGTTTGAGGTTAGGTGACTTGGAGTGGCTCTTATCCTAGTGCTGAGAACTGTAGGAAGGGGTTAGAGAACAAAGAGATCCCCGTTTTTTGATTGGAGTGTCTTGATTGCCTATTGTAGCGACGTAAAAAAAATTTTTAGTTTCGCTTGGTCGCTAATTGTGGCGATTTATTAAACACTTGAAAACCAACTTTCGATTTTATTAACAAAGGGAGTCGCCACCGATCCTTTTTTATAGGTGTGATCGGACACCTAATAAAATTATTTTAAAACAAAAATAAGGCCAAATTTAGGTCTACGTGAAAGTCCAGAGAAAAATTGGGGTTCGAGTCGATTCTGCGAGGAAGGTATTAGCACCTCGCGACGCCCAAAATTGGTATCTCATAAACATGTGTTGACTTGATTTTCAAAATACGAGTTCAATATAATATTTAATCGTGATCCGATTGAAAAATGAGAATTTTAGTTTTCGATTTTTTAGAAAGGGTGTCCCGTTTTTTAACACAAGCCAATTTAATTTCACCCAACATAGCGATGAAATCGATGGCTTAATATTAAATCGGTACATTGCCTTATTTTTGAAATTAATTAAAACATGAGAAAAATATTCCTAAAGTGAGAAATTAAAAATAGATAAAGGACAAAAAAAATGATATCATTAATGAAAAATATTAACATGGAATACTAGAATATTAGAATAACAATAATAATGATATTTACAAAATAAAAACAAATCATGTACTAATAATAAAATAGGAAAAATGATATATTTGGTAATAATAATATAAAATAATAATATGTACATAAAATACATATATATATATGCATATAATAAAAGTATGTAATAATAATAATAATAATAATAATAATAATAATAATATCTACAATAAAAGAAAATATTAGGAAACGTATATAAAAAATATATACATAAAAATTTACAACAATAATATAAAATAATGATATGTACAAATATATATATATATACACATATGTACATAAAATATACACTAATATAATAATAGTTATAATAATACTAGCAATAGTAATAATTTATAATAATAATATATACACAATATGGTATTTAAAAAATATATATATGTATATATAATAGTATTTAAGAATATATACATAAGAAATATATAACTAATGGCATTAAAAATATATACATAATATATATAAAATACCTAAAAAAGAAGGGGAAAGAAGAGAGAAGGAGGGGGAAAGGAAATCCGCCAAAGGGGGGTCGTTCACGGTCGATCGTCGACCGCCAATTGTCGTGGCCGTTACGCCACATACAGTGGCGGAAAAGGTAAAATCAATATATGTATATATAAAGAAAGAAAAATAATAACACAAAAAGAAAGAAAAAAGATTCAAAGAAGAGGAAAAAGAAAAAATGCAACCTTTTACTGATGTTTTTTTGTGTTCAAAATTTGAAGGATTTTGTGTTTTTTCCTTTTCAATCTTTGTAAAATCCCCCTCCTCCTTTTTTACATGATTTTGAATGGCTTTTATAGCCATCTTTTACATGATTTTTTTTTTTTTTTTCTATTTTGTAGGTGGTGGTGGTAGACAATGGGAGGAAAAATGGGGCAAGTGGGAAAGTGGTTAGGTGGCTAGGTTTTTTATCTTTTTTTTGTTTTTTTTTTTTTTTTTTTTTTTTTTTGGGGTTAGGTTTTCTTGGGGTAAGTTTTTCTTTTTCTTTTTTTTTTTCTTTGTTTTTTTTTTGGGTTAGGTTTTTTTTGGGGGCTTAATGGGCTTTTGAATTGGGTTTGGGTAGATGTAAATGGGTCATGGGTTAAGGGTTTTAGTGGGTTTAGAGGTTTGGTTGGGTTTTCATATAATTGGGCCGGGCAATTTGGGCTTTCAATGCCCTCTTTGCTCATTGTCGCAACGAAAATAGAGCAAAGACTTTCAAGGAAGACCAAACTTGCCGGTCTTGCTAGGTCTTGACTTGATTTGGAACTCTTCTTGTTTAGTTAGTCTCTTTTCATCCACCGCATCTTGTAGCTTTGGTTCAATCCATCGCAAATTCGGAGATATGCCTTGTAGCTTCAACTGCTCCAATGTAACTTCAAGGATATGAGATTTGTGGCTTCGATCCGCTTCATTGTAACTTCGAAAGATAAGATCTACAATTTCAATATGCTCTTCTATCGCTTCGGTGAGATAAGGTTTTGGTCTTCTCTTCTGCGACTCCGAAAGGCAAGATCGATGCCTCGATCAACTCCATCGCAACTTTAAGGAGGCGAATCGACGCCTTCAATCGCCTTCAATCTTTATTCTCTCTGGCATGTGATCCCGAGCTCAACTCATTTTTGCAATATGAATTGACTCTCTCGATATGTGATGGAGGTTCAACTCACCTCTCGCAATATGAGTTGATTTTTGAAAAAGTAAATTAAAAGACTCAACTCAACTCTCGCAGAATTAAAAAGCTCAACTCACCTCTCGCAATATGAGTTGAATTTTTTGAAAAAAACAGAATTGAAAATAGCTCAAAGACGTGAGCCAAGGCTCAACTCACTTCTCGCAATATGAGTTGATTTTTGAAAATGAATTTGAAAAATAGATTTTGAAAATACCTCGACATGTAACTCGAGGCTCAACTCACATCTCGCAATGTGAGTTGATTTTTTGAAAAATATAAATTGAAAAAATACCTCAGTGTGTGATTCAAGCTCAACTCACCTCTCGCAATATGAGTTGATTTTTTGAAAGATAGAAATTGAAAATAGCTCAACAGATGAGCCAAGGGTCAACTCACCTCTCGCAATATAAGTTGATTTTTGAAAGCGAAATTAAAAATACCTCAACGTGTCTTGAGGCTCAACTCATTTCTAATATGAGTTGAATTTTGAAAATGAAATTGAAATTACCTCAACAGTGTCCCGAGGCTCAACTCACCTCTCGCAATATGAGTTGATTTTTTTTTTGAAATGCGAAATTGAAAATGGAAATTGAAAATACCTCGACGTGTGATCCGAGGCTCAACTCACCTCTCGCAATACGAGTTGACTTTTTGACAACAGAATTGAAATTACCTCAACAGTGTCCGAGGCTCAACTCACCTCTCGCAATATGAGTTGATTTTTTGAAAGGCAAAATTGAAAAACGGAAATTGAAAATACCTCGGCGTGTGACTGAGGCTCAACTCGCCACTGCAATACGAGTTGATTTTTTGACAACAGAATTGAAATTACCTCAACAGTGTCCCGAGGCTCAACTCACCTCTCATAATATGAGTTGATTTTTTTGAAAGACAAAAATTGAAAACGGAAATTGAAAATACCTCGGCGTGTGACTCGAGGCTCAACTCGCCTCGCAATCTGAGTTGAAATTAAAACATAAAATTGAAAATACCTCAGCGTGCCCGAGGCTCAACTCACCTCTAGTAATATGAGTTGATTTTTTGACAACAGAATTGAAATTACCTCAGCAGTGTCCGAGGCTCAACTCACCTCTCACAATATGAGTTGATTTTGAAAAAGTAGAAATTAAAAGGTTCAACCTACCTCTCGCAATATGAGTTGATTCTTGAACAACGTAAATTGAAAACAGAATTGAAAATACCTCAACGTGACTCGAGGCTCAACTCACCTCTCGCAATATGAGTTGAAATTAAAACACAAAATTGAAAATACCTCAACGTTCTCGAGGCTCAACTCACCTCTAGCAAAATGAGTTGATTTTGAAAACAAAATTAAAAGGCTTAACTCACCTCTCGCAATATGAGTCAATTTAAAACATAAACTAAAAATACCTCAAGTGTGCCCTGAGGCTCAACTCACTTCTCGCAATATGAGTTGATTTTGAAAACAAAATTAAAAATACCTCAACGTGTCTTGAGGCTCAACTCATCTCTCGCAATATGAGTTGATTAAAACACAAAAATTGAAAATACCTCAGCGTGCCCCGAGGCTCAACTCACCTCTAGCAATATGAGTTGATTTTGAAAAACAAAAATTAAAAGGCTTAACTCACCTCTCGCAATATGAGTCAATTTAAAACTAAAAATACCTCAGCGTGTCCCGAGGCTCAACTCACTTCTCGCAATATGAGTTGATTTTGAAAACAACAATTAAAAATACCTCAACGTGTCTTGAGGCTCAACTCATCTCTCGCAATATGAGTTGATTTTCCTTGAAAAGCATGAATTAAAAACATCAAAATACCAAAACCTGTCCTTTGGTAGAATTCGGGTGTCTTTTCCTTTGATTCAGTTCGACTTTCATTCAAGATTTCTTGCTCTGTTGGAGTACCTGTATATGCCATGTATGATGTTATCATGATATGCACATGTTTGTCTTAAATGCTTTTATGCCTACATGATTATGCAAAGGCTCCTTAAGCATGTTTGTCGTATGTCCATTTAGCCACGATTGTTGAGGATCCGTGTTCATTGCTTTGATTCTCGACTTTCTCTTCGTGCCTTATACCATCTTCAAGCTTCACGAGTAATCGACGTTTCTCGATATCACTCTTTTGCCCCGATTGAACTTTGTTCTTACTTTGAGACTCTTGTGCTTATCAAATTTTCATCCGTAATGCTTAACATTTCTTTTGCTTAGAGTGTGTCATTTCACCATTTATCATGTAAATAAACACATAATGAGATGCATGAAAAGGTCGATAGGGACAAAATGATATTTCATATTCATCTATTTCAAATGTGGCAAACAAAGCAAGTTAACCAATGAGAGTAAAAATGTCAAAAGAAAGAAAGGATCGTATTCAATGGATACAAATGCTCTAGATATTCAACACATGAACTCTTCCTCGTTCCTCAATCAAAATCTTTTCGAGCGGCTTCTTGTGTAGAAGATTTCGAGCTTTCGAAATGCTTCAAAAATCGTAGTCTCACTGTTTGACCCATTGTTAAAACGCCACGCTCTTTAAGCCGTGTTTACCTCATTAGGACGCCTCTCGGGTTTTCATCCTAATCTTTTGTGCTAATCAAGACGCCTTTGCGGGTTTTCGCCTTGATCCCTTTTTTTTTTGATGCCCTTTTCGGTTTTCATCTCAAGCATAATATTTCTTCACAAGATCCGAGTTCACTGGATTGATAGCTCCTTGCCATCCATCTCGGTAAGGATCAAAGGTCCTCCGAAAATGCCTTCTTTACGACGTATGGTCCTTCCCAATTTGGTGCCCATTTTCCTCGCAGTCCTTTTGTATTGGGAGAATCTTCCTCAAGACGAAGTTCTCCTTCGTGGAATTCTCTTGGCCATACTTTCTTGTCATGGGTCGCGATCATTCTCTTCGGTACATCCGCCGTGACAAATTACTCTTAGACGTTTTTCTTCGATGAGGTTCAACTAATCATATCGAGCTCGAACCCATTCTGCTTCTTCTAACTTTAATTCCATTAAGACTCGCAGGGAGGGGATCTCAACCTCAATAGGTAGCACAGCTTCCATTCCGTAAGCCAGAGAGAAAGGAGTTGCTCCCGTAGATGTTCGCACAGATGTGCGATATGCAAACAAAGCAAATGGAAGCTTCTCGTGCCAATCTTTATATGTCTCAGTTATTTTCCCAATGATCCTCTTAATATTTTTATTGGTCGCTTCAATGTTCTGCTCATCTTTGGGCGATAGGCGAGGAGTTATGATGCTTTATTTGAACTCGCCACACACTTCTTTCATCATCTTATTGTTCGATTCGTGGCACTATCTGAAATGATTCTTTCAGGCAAACCATACCGGCAAATGATTTCCTTTTTCAAAAACCTGCAAACTGCAGTCCTCGTCACATTGGCAAACGAAGCGGCATCTATCCATTTTGTGAAGTAATCAATGACCACAAAAACGAATCGATGTTCATTTGATGCTTTTGGAGAAATTGGCCTATGACATCCATGCCCCACATAGAAAAAGGCCACGGAGAAGTCATGACATGAAGGGTGAAGGGCTACATGAATTTTATCGCCATAGATTTGACATTTGTGGCATTTTCCGCAAAATTGATTCATCATTTTCCATTGTCACCAATAATAACCGAAGTCTCATGATCTTTCCGCCATATTGAAACCATTGGCATGCGTTTTGCAAATTCCTTATGGACCTCTTCAAGTATTTTTCGCTTCAACATCATCCACACATCTCAAAAGCATCCGATCCTTTCCTCTTTTATACAGATATCCCCATCAAGAACAAATCTCACGCCATTCTTCTAATTGTTCTTTTATCGTTCTCATTCACTTGTTCGGGATACCTTTGATTCTTGATATATTCTAAGATATCATGGAACCAAGGCCGTCTGTCTACTTCTTTCTCAATGCTACAACAAGGTGCGGGGACCTCGATATGCTTATTTTGAGGGCATTATTTCGCTTCTACTTGCTTTGAACATTGAAGCCAAAGTGGCTGTGGCATCACCCGTTGGTTCTCTTCTCGGAAGTAATGAAAAGCTATTTATTTGAATTCCTTGATCAATCCAACCACTAAATCGTTGTACTTAATCAATTTTGAGTCCTCACTTCCCACTCTCCACGGATTTGGTAAATCACTAGGTCGAGTCCCGTACACCTCCAAGATCTTGATGTTTCGCTCGATAGCAAGACGAAGCCCCATGATACAGCCTCATATTCTGCGATATTATTGGTACGAAGAAGTTCATCTTGCGGTGAACGGATAATGATTCCGTCTGGTGATACCAGATTGCTCCAATTCCATGCCCTAAAGCATTTGACGCACCATCAAAGCACATCTTCCATGACTTCTCTTTGATGACTCGATTCTATTTCGTGATGCATATTAAGTCTTCGTCGGGAAATTGAATCTTAAAGGCTCATATTCCTCTGTCGCTCGAGTTGCTAAGAAGTCACTATTGCTCTCCCTTTTATCGACTTTTGACTTACATAGGCAATATCATATTCAAAGGAGGATCGCCATCGTGCCATTCTTCCCGATAGTGCCGGCGATTCCATCACGTATTTTATTGGGTCCACTTTGAAATTAGCCATGTCGTGTGATGCAACATGTATTGTCCGAGTCTCCGAGCTACCCAAACCAGAGCGCAACAATATTTCTCAATGGACGAATATTTTGCCTCATATTCGATGAACTTTTGCCGAGGTAGTAGATCGCTTTTCTTTCTTTCCTGACTCGTCGTGTTGCCCCAGTACGCAACCCATTGAATTTTCGAACACTGTCAGATACAAAATTAATGGTCTTCCCGGAGTTGGCGGTACTAGTACTGGAGGACTAGACAAATACTGTTTTATCTTGTTAAAAGCCACTTGGCACTCCTCGTTCCATTCTCCAAGACTATGTTTTCGAAGGAGTCGAAAGATTGGGTCACATTGGTCGGTAAGTTGAGCGATAAATCTCCCTAAAAACCCTCTGACTTCCTTTTGCGTGCGCAGAGGTGGTAACTCTTGAATGGCTTTTATTTTATCTGGATCAACTTCGATACCTCTTTCACTGACAATGAAGCCTAGCAACTTTCCGAGGTAGCCCCAAATGTACATTTGGTCGGATTAAGCTTTATTGAAACTTTCTCACCTTTCGAACAACTTCTTGAGGTTCACTACATGCTCTTCTTCCCTCGGATTTAGTAATCATGTCGCCGACGTAGACCTCTATTTCTTTATGCATCATGTCATGGAATAACGTTACCATAGCCCTCGATATGTTGCCCCAAAGATTCTTTAACCCGAATGGCATCACCTTGTAGCGTAACGTTCCCCACATTGTTATGAAGGTAGTTTCTCCATATCTTCCGGCCATTTTGATCCGATTCTACCCCGAGAATCCATCCATGAAGGAAAACAATGAATGTTTTGCCGTGTTATCCACCAACGATCAATGAGTGGTAAGGAAAATTATCTTTAGGACTTGCTCGATTCAGTCACGATAATCCACGCACATTCGTACTTTGCCATCTTTCTTTGGTATCGGGACTATGTTAGCCACCCATTCGGATATTTGAGGCTTGTAGGAAGCCAAGATCAAATTGCTTCTTGACTTCCACTTTTATCTTCAACAACATCTCAAACCTCATCCGTCTTAGCTTTTGTTGAATGGGCTTGCATTCTGGCTTTAATGGGAGCTTATGGACCGCTATATCTTCATCCAATCCTGGCATGTCCTGGTATGACCATGCGAAAACGTCTTTGTACTCACGGAGTAAAGTGATCAAACTATGCCTGGTACTCTTTGAAATAGAAGTCCCAATCTTCACTTCTTGTTTCCTTTCTTCAGTTCCCAGATTTATTGTTTCAACAGATTCTTGATGAGCCAAAATCTGTTTATCCTCTTGTTCCACCATTCTTAGCAAGTCAGGAGACGAGACATAGTCTTCAGCATTTTCTTCGGCTTCAAATTCTCCTAAACAAACGGCCTTCTCAAAATCGATTTCAGGACTTGTAAACGGGTTTGTTCATGCTGTTGACATCTGAGCACCTGAAAGTTGAATGAAAAAAGGAGACTATAGAGGGGCATCCAAGTATTGGAACCAACAAACGAAATGTTATGGCATGGCATGAGGCAAATGTAAGGACAGGCTATGAAATGAGAAAATGATTATGAAATTAGTGATAATGCGAAAGATCATGACAAAATGCATCTTCATTGATATTCATTTGAATGATAAATAGCGAATGCAAGCTCTTACAAAAGAATTCTATTATATCTAAGGACACAATAGAATGTTAATGTTTGAGCATTACTCTGAAGACTTATAAACTACAAGAAGGTTCTCGGCAGTCTAATTGTTCAACATGAAACCAGGGGGACAAAGGCGTATCCTTGAGACATCTTTACTTGTGTCAGCTCCTTTGTCAATGACATTTATATTGATGTTCTGAAAACCCTTTTCGATCATTAACATTGTGCTTTGTGCATTGTCCTGCCTCGGGTATATCATTCCCGCAGACGTAAATGTTCTTGACAAAGGAGGGAATTCCATAGGCTCCCATTCTGGTTCTCGGCCTTTTTCAATCTTTCAATTTTCTCATTGAATTCAGCCTCCATTACTCTAGCTTGTCGGCGAGTTTTATACGGATGACGTGGTTCCAGTCTTGTGGTATTACAACTGCGAATTATATATTTTATCTTCAGCGACCGAGTATGGGATATGCAATGTATGAATGAATGCATGAATGTCAAATGAATGTCAGTCATGAATGAATATGCAAAAATTTGGTGTTAATTTCAAGATAGCCCCTGTTTAGGCATTTCCTTAATCAAAGGAGTATTACACAACGTTTGGCCACTCGTATAATTGACTCCTCCATTAGAAACCCGTTTTGGCAACCAATCTTTAATCAACACCTTCCTAATATGATGCCTATAATGCATGATGAAAACAATAAAGCAAAGACAAACAAACTTGATTAGTAATTTAATACAGCAGAAAAACATAGAGAACTTCAACAAATCGAACTACCCGACCTAGTTTATTAAATGCAGACCGATCCTCTTATATAGAAAGTGAAAATACAAAAGGCAAGAGGCATTCCTCCTGCACTTATTTTGGGGACTACTAAACGGACAGAGGTTCGGCATGGCTCTAGTTAGGTGGCTCGTATGGTTCATTATATGCGGTTTTGGTTCTAGATAGGTACTCGAATTGCCGTACTATCATCTCGCTAAGATTAGCACGAGCCTCGGTCATAGCCTATCACAGGCTCATGAGTTCAATTCGAGGATTACATTTACTTATGCCTATGGAGGGACAAGTTAACTCACGAAAGCATAAGTCATATGTAACCCAAAGTATTCACTAGCTTTGTCGGAGGGACGAGTTAACTCACGAAGGCGTGAAGGCGTTTACTTTCACTTAAACGGACGGAGCCGGGTAGAGAGCTCATGTTATGCAACAAAATGCACGCACGGTGTGTGGGGAGAAAGTTGCAAAACTTTACATTTTATTTAAAAACTAAACCAAACTAAAATCACAAAAATTTAAAGCGAAAAACAACCGGATAAAACAAGTTAGAATATATACAACACGATGCAAATGCATGATTTTTTTAAAACAAAAATTTGAAGATCACGACTAAATGTTAATTTGAACAAGGAACTTTGAAAGTTTTGACAACGCGAGTTTAATTCGACTCGACTCTCAAAAGGGTCCCCAGTGGAGTCGCCAAATGTAGCGACGTAAAAAAATTTTAGTTTCGCTTGGTCGCTAATTGTGGCGATTTATTAAACACTTGAAAACCAACTTTCGATTTTATTAACAAAGGAGTCGCCACCGATCCTTTTTATAGGTGTGATCGGACACCTAATAAAATTATTTTAAAACAAAAATAAGGCCAAATTTAGGTCTCACGTGAAAGTCCAGAGAAAAATTGGGGTTCGAGTCGATTCCACGCTGAGGAAGGTATTAGCACCTCGCGACGCCCAAAATTGGTATCTCATAAACATGTGTTGACTTGATTTTCAAAATACGAGTTCAATATAATATTTAATCGTGATCCGATTGAAAAATGAGAATTTTAGTTTTCGATTTTTTAGAAAGGGTGTCCTGTTTTTTAACACAAGTTATTTAATTTCACCCAACATAGCGATGAAATCGATGGCTTAATATTAAATCGGTACATTGCCTTATTTTTGAAATTAATTAAAACATGAGAAAAATATTCCTAAAGTGAGAAATTAAAAATAGATAAAGGACGAAAAAAAATGATATCATTAATGAAAAAATATTAACATGGAATACTAGAATATTAGAATAACAATAATAATGATATTTACAAAATAAAAACAAATCATGTACTAATAATAAAATAGGAAAAATGATATATTTGGTAATAATAATATAAAAT
Source organism: Gossypium arboreum (assembly GCF_025698485.1). Classification (NCBI taxonomy): domain Eukaryota; kingdom Viridiplantae; phylum Streptophyta; class Magnoliopsida; order Malvales; family Malvaceae; genus Gossypium; species Gossypium arboreum. The sequence goes on from NC_069075.1 coordinate 140,862,278, forward strand.
AATAATATGTACATAAAAATACATATATATATATGCATATAATAAAAGTATGTAATAATAATAATAATAATAATAATAATAATAATATCTACAATAAAAGAAAATATTAGGAAACGATATAAAAATATATACATAAAAATTTACAACAATAATATAAAATAATGATATGTACAAATATATATATATATACACATATGTACATAAAATATACACTAATATAATAATAGTTATAATAATACTAGCAATAGTAATAATTTATAATAATAATATATACACAATATGGTATTTAAAAATATATATATGTATATATAATAGTATTTAAGAATATATACATAAGAAATATATAACTAATGGCATTAAAAATATATACATAATATATATAAAATACCTAAAAAAGAAGGGGAAAGAAGAGAGAAGGGAGGGGGAAAGGAAATCCGCCAAAGGGGGTCGATTCACGGTCGATCGTCGACCGCCAATTGTCGTTGGTGTGCCACCGCCTACAGTGGCGGAAAAGGTAAAATCAATATATGTATATATAAAGAAAGAAAAATAATAACACAAAAAGAAAGAAAAAGATTCGAAGAAGAGGAAAAAAAAAAAATGCAACCTTTTTATGATGTTTTTTTTGTGTTCAAAATTTGAAGGATTTTGTGTTTTTCCTTTTCAATCTTTGTAAAATCCTCCTCCTTTTTTACATGATTTTGAATGGCTTTTATAGCCATCTTTTACATGATTTTTTTTTTTTTTTCTATTTTGTAGGTGGTGGTGGTAGACAATGGGAGGAAAAATGGGGCAAGTGGGAAAGTGGTTAGGTGGCTAGGTTTTTTATCTTTTTTGTTAGGTTTTTTTTTTTTTTTTTTTTTTTTTGGGGTTAGGGTTTTTGGGGTAAGTTTTTCTTTTTTTTTTTTTTTTTTTTTTTTTTTTGGGTTAGGTTTTTTTTTTGGGGCTTAATGGGCTTTTGAATTGGGTTTGGGTAGATGTAAATGGGTCATGGGTTAAGGGTTTTAGTGGGTTTAGAGGTTTGGTTGGGTTTTCATATAATTGGGCCCGGGCAATTTGGGCTTCTACACCTATTTTGAGAACGAGGGAGTTTTATATAGGTGGTGGATTCGGTGTTAGGCCTGTCCTCAACCCTTATAAGCACTAATTTTGTTAAGTAGGGTTTAGTGAAATGTCGTGTGAAATTATGTTTTATCTTTTTTAGGATATGATTGACTATATGTTATAGGTAATTCATGGTAAAATTCCTTACTATATGCATTAGGATATGATGGATGTAACAGAGAGAATTTTAATAAATTTTTTCCGATTTTTAAGTGGGCAAACTCTTAATTAGTCAAACATTTTTTCAAGTTCGAGATAATTTTTTAATAAAAGACTCGACTCAAATGATTATCATGTATAACAAATACAAGTTTATGAGAGTGTATTGAATGCCTATTTTGAGGAGGGAGTTTTATGTAGATGGTGAATTTTGTGTCAGGCTTGTTTTTACATCCTTGTAAGCAGTAATTCTATTAAAGTAGAGTTTGTAGTAAAATTATGAGATGCCCTGTCAGGAAACTGATCTAATCTTTTTGAAGATATGATTGGTTATGTTGCAGTTAATCGGTGCTGGATCCCCTTATGATGCATGCCAAGACATAATGAATGTGACAAAGGTCTCAATTGATTTTGGCAGGAGTTTTGTGACAATTCCCTAAGTGGGCAAGCTGTTGGTTGGGCAAACCTTCTTTCAAGATTGAGGCTGTTATTTTGACAAATGATTTGTGTTTAATCAGTGTTATTTGAACCAATTCGATCGATCATGTCAGAAATTAGTCAGTGTATTGGTTCAAACATAGAAATTAAATTCATTTTTGGGCCAACCATTAAAAAGTAGTAAAAATTCAAAATTTGAAATAAAATTTGGTGACTAATCGATTTTTATAATTTGTATGAATTTTTAATTATTTATTTAATTATCATTGAATCAACTATTAAATTAATTGAATAAAAATCAATGATATAATCAATTCGACCTTGAATCCGATTATTAAAATATTGTATATAGCAAGTTTTCCATCCACTTTCTCAGTGATTTTTTATGGGATACTACTCTTAACTAGTTTGTTAATTGGATCAATAAGGACCAGGATTAATGGAGGGGACTAGATTGTGAATTCCAGCTTAATTTTGCTTTTACGAGTTATTCTTTTTGCTCTATAACATGAATGATGTAAACATGCAAATTAGTGTGATGGGGGTTGTTGTTGTACAGATAACAAGACATTTCGATTTGTCCCATAAGCAATAGATATTGTAATTTCCATTCCTATGATAGAACCTAAGGATTGGGACAAAAGAAATGAGCATCAAAAACATGCAGGATGAACCTAACTTACTTTGCCATATCTCATTGGAGGCAAAGCTTAGCCTAAAAAACAAGTAGGCTTCTCAATTTCCATTAGCGAAAAATAAAAAGCATGTTAGGACATAAAGTTAGAATAGTTTGCAGAAAATTTATGGCACTTGGGGCCCTCTTCCAATGAATGCCTAAACACTACGCATGTTGCAAAAAATTGACATTGAGAGAAAGTGAAAGATGGTGCATTCTTGGGGTCTTTTATTGGTTTAATGAGTTAATTCAAAGAAGATTAAAGGATTTATCTAGATTTGTAGATTAGAATAGTTGGATTGATTTTGGATTAAATGAAATTTTAAGTATTAAAAAATTTAAATTATTTTATGTCGATTCAATTTTTAAGTTTATATCATTTTAGGTTCGGATCTTTTTGAGTATGGGTAATTGAGATTTGAGACTTGGATTTTTATTGTTAGATAATTACGAGTTCAAAACATTTTTGGGTATGATCACTTTAGGTTTATGTTATTTGGGGTTATTTGTTTAGATTATTTCGGTTCAGATTATTTCATGTTTGTATCAATTCGATTTTGGCTTGTATGGCTTCATTGGAAATTCTTATGGAGGCGCAGTTGTGGCCCAACATTGAAGTGGAGAAAGGCAATTTATTTATAAATCTTTGAGGGAGAATTTGAAAATGCAAGTACAAATTTTTATCTTTAGACGACTCCTCATATTTATGAAAGAACAACATATTAGAGAACGCAAGCTTCTAAATAAAGAGAAGGGTTGAATTAATTTATCGTTGAAGAGATAGTGTGTGGGATGAAAACTCTTTCATGCTTATAATGATATTTTACTAATGGTGAAATTGATAAGAATTGTGTAAGGACTCGACCAGAATAGACAGCTAATGAAAGAAATAAGAAAATGAACAAGATGTGTATAAAAAGTCAAAATATCCTTTACTTGATCATGATTTTTTTTTTTGTTATGTAAAAAAACATTATATTAAATTTAAATTAATCGAATGAAATTTTGGAATTCAAATCAGAATTATCCCTTTACTTATCTATGCTTTTAATTCTTCTTTTCTTTGCTACTCATATTCAACCTCATCTAGATAAACCATGGGACAAGATTGTTGAATGACAAATGTGGGGAAATAAGATGCATTTAGATAATGCATTTACATTAAACCTTAAAAAGACAAGACAACACGTATTTAGGACATTCAAGAAGTATTTTTAAAGATATCTTATTTAGCACTTATAAGATATATTCAACTTTTGTAGGAAATAGGTGAGTGAAAATTTAAACATATTCCTAGAAAAAAGAATATAGAAACTAACGATATCACTAAATTAACTTTCAACGAGAGTAAAGGACTACAATTATTTACAAAGAGTCCACAGAATATCACTACTTAATAGCGTTTTTCTTTTTATTTTACATAATAAAAAAAGAAAAAAGAAAACCCAAGGTTGTAGGGTGTTTCTAAAATAGAGCATTTAACAGAATAAAGAGATAACTGGAAGCTTAGTCGATTAATTCATATCATGTCTAATCACCATTGGAATTTTGTTGGATTCTTTAGGTGAAAGTCACTCCATCATCCAATACTTTATGCTTAATAGAAAAAGTATAATTTTTTTTAAAAAAAAAGAGAAAGAAATTAATGTTATCCACATGTTTGAGAATCAAAATGAGTGTTTCTCTTTGAAAAAAAATCATCCTAGCATTATAAAGTATATGGATAATGTAACTTTCTTTGTTGTTGAAATGATTAATTTATACAAAAAAAATTTTGGAATAAATTTTAGTTAAGTTGATATCGTTGTTATTACAACAATTAGGAGAATGTAAATTTGAAGATTTAAAGTAAGTTACGGTAATATCATAAATACTATAATATCTACTATTTTTTATACAAAGCTTAAAACTACTCATAGCCTCTCCCTAATCCTTATAAAGAAGCATAATATATTTCAGTACATTCGAACCCACATTCTCTTATATTAAAAATTATATTAATACGATTTAAATTAAAACTCAATGAAAGATATTTTATGTCCTTCTTGCAAGAAAGAGGTAATGTGTTGGCAAGTTAAAAGATTTCAATTTCTTTTATCATTGCTTAGTAGATTTTACTATTAAAAGAACACGTGTTGGACATAATCATCCACTTCCTCTTTAATCATCCCTTTCTTCTTGTGATGCCCACTCTTTTCAATCATTCTGGTCCATTTCCATTAACAAAAATAGATGATAAATATACATAAAACCAAAGATGCTTGATTTGTATTAATTTTCTTTTAAATTTATCTTGGAGTAATTATTTAGATTAATTTTATAAAATTATTATAACTTTATAAAAAATAATGACTAAATTAAAAAAAAAATAAGGGTACTTATGTGTGTAGATATGGTCTAAGATTTTAACTTTTGTGGCATGGGAATAAAATATGTCACGACTTGTGGCTCTCTCATGGATATTAGATTTGATATGTCTTCTTAGTAGGATAAGGTAGTTGGATAAGGTAGGTGGGTTTCTCTTCTTTTCTTTTTAATTTTTGGTATCGGGAATTATATCCAATTTGGAATTAAATTAAGTTGAATTTTTAAACGGATAAATATCTTTTAATGCTATTTTTTTTTTCATAAAACTTGAACTCGTGAAAGAAGGGGTCGTGCATGATCGTTCCCCCTCCCCAAAAAGATAAAATTCTAGAATTATTTTCTTTAAAATTCGAAAAATTACAAGTTAATACAATGATAAATTTTCATTGATCCCTATAAAATTTATATTTTAATTTTGACCTTAATTTCTTTTTCGAACTTTATATTGCCCAATCCAGCCGAGGTAATTAAGGTAAGTTGATTTGAATGACTTGCGTTTTTTTTTTTATGTAAAACAAATAGATAAATTAAACACTATGAACTAGTAATATTCAGTGGACTCTCTGTAAACAGTTGTAGCCCTTCATTTCTGTCAAAAGCCAGTTTAGTGATATCTATTTCTAACAAGAGTTGTTGAATATGCTTGACTAGTGCTGAATGTGATGTCTTTGAAAATATTTTCTGAATTTCCTAAAAAACCTCCAAATTGTCTATCTGAATCAATACTCTATCACACTGTTTATGTAACACCCCAATATCTAGCCCAAAAATTTTGACTAGATCTTGAAGGTCACATTGGCCACTGAAATGACTTAGAACATACAAATAGTTCAAACTTTACCAAAAACATTTTCTAAAACCACTTTGGCTCATGTTTAACAAAATTTGGTAATATACTTATCTTACGTTTTGCAAACAGTGGTTTAATTGTCGCTAAGATTAAATTAAAGTCAAATTGATATTCCCTTGTTCGATTTGCAAACATTTTAGATTTAACAAATTGTTAATCGAAATTTCAAAATTAGTATTGCAACGGAAAAATCTGACATTTTTCTATTAACTGAATTTCATAAAAATTTAAGACTTAAATATTTGACCGATTATTAAAAAAGGGAAAACAGTCAATTGACTAAAGTCCATGCATGAAAATACTAATCTAACTCAAAACTGGAAACTCATATCATAGTTCATATAAAATATTTACAATCCAATTGAAACTAATTTATTAAATCTTACGAAAAAAAATATTAAACCAAACCAAGATGTGAAACTCCGAGACATTTGATTTGTTGAGTCCAAAACCTAACTTAACGAATTACCTGAAAAGAATAAACTAAGCAGTGAACTACGGAACTCAGTGTGAGTCTAAAACAAATGTAATTAAGTAGTGTCAAACAAGCATTCAAACATACTGAAATCTCAAATAATTTATATTAGTTAAACACATTGAATAAGCAATTCCATTCACAAATATTACACATTCAAATACGTAGAAAATATCCAAATGCGTGACAAATGCAAATAAAACTCACCCAACCATCCAAACACACCAACTCCGTCCAACCTGCACACCAAATAGAGTACTTTAGACCCTTCCATCATTTACACACCAAATTTGGGTTATGGTGGACCCATCCAACTCAAGCAAACCTTAAAGTGGTCATGTGTCACATGATTGTTATGCAGCCAATTTGCCAACATTGTTGCAGAATTACTGCCAAATTATATCAAAGCAGTTTAACTGCAAAATCTAACTTCCTTATCCTCATAACCAAATCCAAACCTTATCCTCATAACCAAATCCAAACCATAATGCATATGCAAAATTCTCAATGCATACAAATATATCATACTAGACATACTCATATACAATTTCCAATGTTTCATATCATACTCAACCGATTTTCAAAATAGCAGATTCAACATTATAAAAAATTTCTAATTTTCACATCCAAACATTTTCATATACCAAATTTAGTTTACCACATCATGTAAACAACTTGTGCGAATAACAAAATTAAATCTTAAGAATACATATATATATATATATATATATATATATATATATAAATATAATATTCTAACAATAATATGCCTTTCATAGACCTTCCACAACCAGTAATAGTGTCTCAATTACTCTTACAGAGGTTTAAACATGCAAGGGATCATTCAGTGACTAAAACAAATTAATTTGATAAAAAGGAGTAAAAACTTCCACAAAAAAAAAAAAAGAACCACATGACCGTGTGGGAAGGTTCAGACCGTGTGACAGGGGTACACGGTTGTATAGCTGAGGTACACGATCGTGTGGTTGAGAGACACGACCGTGTGACTGAGGTACAAGACTGTGTGGGCAGACCGTGTAACTCTTTGTGCTTGTGTGACATAATTTCACCATAAGAAGCAGGGGAGACACAATCGTGTCTCAGGCTGTGTGAAACCTCCCCAGGCCGTGTGCAATTGACAAAATCCCTAACAGAGGTCACACAGCCGTCTGACAAGAAAATTACCCTAACTTTTAAAGCGGCACATGGTCATGTGGACCGTCGGCGCACGCTTCTGTAGCTAAGGTACACGATCGTGTGGTTGAGAGACACGGCCGTATGACTGAGGTAAACGACCGTGTGGGCAGACTGTGTAACTCGTGACATAATTTCACCATAAGAAACAGGGGAGACATGGTCGTGTCCCAGGTCATGTGAATCCTCCCTAGGTCGTGTGCAATCGACAAAATCCCTAATAAAGGTCACACAGCAGTCTGACAAGAAAATTACTCTAACTTTTAAAATGGCACACTGTCGTGTGGATGGTCCGTGTGCGGCACACGCCCGTGTGGTCCAAAAACCACCCCCAAATTTGCTGCAAAACAAAAAAATTAACAACAATTACACCCTCGACTACGAGTGTTCAAGTAACACACCTGAAAATGCGCTTCCAAGCACCAAATATCCATTAATACGCCTCTATTCTACCGATCTGAAAATTCAATTTCACAACATACTAAACCTATAAGAACTTAGGTCAAAACCAAATATAAAAGAATCAAAGAACCATTATAAAACTCAACAAAACAACACTTACACTTACTTGATTCGACACTTGATCAAACGAAAATCAAGAGGACAAATGAAACCCTTAATGAACAGCAACTAACAATTATGTTGACACCAATATGACACCACAAAATAATAGAATTTTGGAGTATAGTAACGGTGAATGAAAAAGAAGAAAAAATAAATGAACAAAGAAAATAATGGAATAAAAGGATACTGAAGCAAAAGAATCCAAAATTGAAATTGGAGAAATTGACGAGAGAGAGAGAAGAAAATAAACGTGAGAGAGCTTGGGATTTTTTTCTAAAATTAGAATTTCCCTCTCAACTCCACTAAGCCCCTATCAGACACATTTAAATTCAGTTTCAATTAAACTCAACCACTTAGCTACACAACAGAAAAATAACAAAAAGAATAATCCTTGAGTAAACACGTAGAGGTTTAAACACAAGACCAAGTGGTAAGCTAACTTCTTATTACTGAACCAGTAAACTCATCCTGACTTTAAAACACAAGGTTAATTAAACTTAAAAATCTAACCTTAACCTCTAACTCAACTTGCAAACCTTGATTCTTTAAACCCCAATTTTGGGGTATGACAGTCTGCTCTGAAGAATAGTTAATAAGTGATGAAAGTAACATGTTTTAACCTCATTCTTAATACATTTTTGGGTGATTATTAGTTGTTAATTATGAGTTTTATGCTCCTAATCGTTTAAATTCATGTTTTGAGGCTTAATACAGCATTTGGGAGCAAAATGAGCGAAAAACGAGCGAAAATCAGAAAATTAGAGCAACCTACAGAAGCCACATGAGTTGACCCATTCCACACGGTCATGTGACCCACACGACCTACCAAGAGTCAAGTCATCTAAAATACCCTAAAGCTCAATGTTAAAAACAGAACATTAGACCAACCGTCTATTAAATCCAAAAATCCAGTTTCTGTGTTGATCCCTAAGAATACCCTCGCAACATCATCCCCGAAACCTACTTAACAGCTCCATCCGAGTTTAGAATTTAGACCTACTTTCTTCAATAACTCTGGTGATTTCCACCACTCCAAGTTTCGTCAACCATTATTAGAATTTAGAATCTTAAGTCTGATTTTTTTTTTACCGTAAATGATACATTCCCCTAGTTGGAATCAACTTGAGAAAGAAAAATACTATAGTTTTCCTACAAGCTTGGAAGTCTTTCGATCACGACAATATTTATTGTTTCCATCAAAAAATTTCAAATATAAATATATATAGAAAAAGGACAATATTTCATGTTTCTCTTGCCATTATTGGGCCTTTGTAATGGCTTTTGCTTGTAGTTTAATGACAAAGGGTTTTCTTATAATTAAGGTTGGACCAAAATTACTTATCTTTCCATTTGTTGATTTGTAGTTTTACTCTTTTGTGCTATTTTTACGGTTTAGACCTCTTTAAAATTTACTATTTTGATCTTTCTAGTTGATTTGCCAATTGAAAAATCAATTTTATCCACAATTTTTTTAGATGAACAAATTTGATATTCTGATATCAACAAAAACACTTTTTCTTTGACATGCGATGTTAACCTCCACATACATCAACTTTTTAACTAATTAATTGCGATGGAATTAGATACTAACAATTAACACAATGTCCAATAGTGGTCACTCTCTATGGAGTATGGACCTATTTTCTCCATTTTCTTAACCCAATTAAAAGACTGCTGGAAATTGGCTTTGTGGGAAAGAAAATTGGGCTGAAAAATGGCTTCGTGAATTATAAGGTTATTTAGTTTGGTAGGATAATCCAAACCATAGCAAAAATTCATGCTCTATACTTAAACCTATTAGGCTAAGTCTGGTTGCTAATCAATTACCCAAACAGGTTACAAACTGCGAAGAAACATCATCAAAAAGACAGAAGTTCGTCAAATCCATACGAGAAGAATTTAACTTTAGAGACTAGCAGCGAATAATCCCTCCCAAAATTACATGGCGATATCCCAATTGATGCACAAAGTTACCATGTCATGGGTTGCATAAAGGAGCACAAAATTGATGTGTACATTTTAGAATTTTCATGTTTATTTTAAGTCATTTGGTTCGATAGAACAGATCCATTATTTAGAAGTGACTCAATATTCATCTACAAAGTTTAAATTCCTTAAGACTTTTATCTTTTAGAATCATTGACATAATTTGATATGTACCATTAGATTTAAGGGAGCTTAGCTATAAATAAAGTATTTCCTCTTCATTTGTAATTATCTCATTTTTGAGTAACAAAATACTTTTGACTTAAACACTTGGTGTGTTATTACTTATGATTTTTCTGATACTTTTTTGCCTTTTTAAGTTACATTTACTTTATTTTTTGTGTCTTAAAAATTTTCTCATGAAAATACTCGTTTTTTTAAGTAAAATTGATTTGAAAGGAAAAAAATTATTTAATATCATGCGATTTGTAAAATCTAAAATTTTAACCTCTTGACACTAAATCATTCACATCTCTAAGCACCGTGCAAATACCCGCTCGTCCTCTTGAAACATACTCCGAGACATCAACATTTAACTTCAAAGCTACATCATGGAGGTCGCCACGACACCACTTACGGCACCCTTTGTAGCAAAAGCCTATGAATAAGATTATGATTAATATTATAAATGATGTTTATATTTTGATTGAATGCTAAATATGATATTTTTATTTTTAAAATATTTATTTTAATACTTAAAAATATTAATTGCAGTATAATTATAATATCTGAGTTTAACACCATTAACATGTAACTAATCAATTAATAGTATTTTAACAAGTAAATTTTAAATTCACATCAACATTTTATACGATATTTTAAGTTCATGTTACCTACATAATATATATTTTTTCAATAAATCTTTGCTTTTACTAATACTTACACATGCATTTTCAAATATTATTGAAATTTTTTATCATGTTAAAAATTTGCATAACATATTATCCACTTTTTAGATTAAAACATGTTACCCACTTTTTAAAAATAAAAATAAAGGAAACATGTTATCCACTAAACTTGGACTTTGCGGTTGATTTCATGATTATTGAGGGTACTTGAAGCAAAATTGAAAATGGTAGAATCCTTCTTAGTTACCCTAAATAAGAGTATTTTTTTGTTAATTAATTATTCTACAGCTAAATAATAACAAAAGATTGAAGGTGTATTGTACAAAAAAATTCAGATGACTAAAATAGAAATAATCCTTATTTAAAATAGTTGACAGATAATTTAACAATAAAATAATCAATTTATTAATTTGTATATAGAGTGATCAAATTAATAAAAAAAAACTCAAGGATGAACAAAATAAGAATAGAAGAAAATTATGGGTTTTTTTAGTAATTAAATGCATGAATGTAACCACCAATTGTAACCATTATAAATAACAATTATTGAATATGACTGACAAATGTTGAAATCTTTTCCCCTTTTTGGGACTTGGCTTGTGCTAACACAACCCTTTTTTTAATTGCTAGTTCCATGTGATCTTTCTACATGTTATTGTCCCAATACCTAAATCATTGATTGTATCATACCTATTTATTTATTTTTATTTTCAACCTACCCCACCCTGTATTAATTAATTAATATAATAAAACTACTACATCTCAAATCTTAATTTTGGGATCCTAAGTTTAATTTCAAGTCCAATTGAGCCCCTTCCAAAGTTTTGGAGTTTTTTTTTTTTTTTAATATAATATCTAAAACTATTTTAGAATTACTTAACCCATAAATAAAAAGATAATGCGCTTCAGCACACTCGAACCTGCATCTTCCTACATTGACAACAATGCCCATGCCAATCAAATTAAGACTCAATCAACTTATCCATTAAAATTTTGAATATTATAAAGAGGTGATTGTAATACATTTTGAGACACTAATATTTGAGATTTAAATCATAAATTATTTTTTTAAAAATTATTAAAATTATTATATATTAATAATATTAAATAGTGAGATTTAGATTGCATCTTTAATAAAATATACTAATTTAATTCCATTTATTAAAAATTATTTTAGTTAATAAAACATGAATATAAAATTTAAAATTTCATTGAGATAATATCTTAATTGAATGTATTATTTTTAATTTCATTTAGGAATAGTACTAATTTTTCTAAATTTTTACACAAAATTGTTATATACTTTATGGTTGTTGCTATTATAGAAAAGTAAAAATAAAATAAAAAAATCAGTTATACATTGGATTTTGATTAAATTTGAATAGAGTTAAATCAAAATCTTAAATAAAGAATAAAGCTTTTGCAATACTAATTTTTCAGTTTACAAGATTTAAATTTGAAATCTTATTTACGGGATATTGAGTTTTTTATCATTTAATTCATAAATTTTGGTGGATTATTTTATTATCTCATTATATGAAATAATGAAGAAAAAGGAAATTGAGATTCAAAATTTGAAATTGAGATTCAAAATTTAAAATTGAAATTCCACAAGTCAATTTATGGTAAGTAAGAGTGTTAGGTTAGTCCATAAATTACCAAATACAATATTAGCTATAGGAGATTGAGAAAGGATCAATTAGGCATTTTTATAACAACAAAATTCAACTAGTAATTAGGTTTGGTTGACTTCAAGTACTTAAGCTTAATTCTCTATTCTCACTATGACATCATTTGAAAATGAACTTTTTTATTTTTATAAATAGAAATAGATAAATTATATTATATTATATTATAAATTTATTTTTAGGGTTTACAATTAATTAAATTTATTTATTTGTATTTATTTATTTATTTTCTTTTATATAAATAAATAAAGAAAAATTATCGGTGAATCAAAGGGTGAATCAGAGGGCAGGTAAGAGTTTTGGCTCCCAAATATGAATAAATTACTATGTAGCCGCTTAAAAATGTTTAAACTATAAAATAAGATATGGTCAAATTACAATTTAACTTCCCAAAATGAAAAATATTTCTGTTAAATACTTTAAAAATAATGTAATCATAAATTAATATTTAATAAAATTATATTTTGACATCTCAAAACTAATAATTCAATATTGCCCCTTAAAAAATTTCTGAATTTACCCATGAGAAAACAATAATTTATTTACACAAAATAAAAGAACAAAAACTAAAATCAAATTATATTATGATTTTTGGAATTGAGAATTAATTAGAATATTAATTTTAAGAGATATTTGATCTGTAAATTAATATGAATAAAGCTAAAAAGCAATTGAATTAATAGCTGAATTCATTGAACTAATTTCGTAAAATCTTTAATAATATTTTTAATTTTTAATAATTTATTTAATCAAGATTAACGAAACAAAAATTAATGATTTAATTACTTATCTAATTCTAAAACCCTTAATAAGAAAAATATACAAGTGTTGTAATAGTTACAGGATTCACTTGATTGGTATGAAACCTATAGAATGTAAATTTAATTATAAAGTTTTAAAGTTTAAGGATTAATTTAGAATATGATTTATAAGTTGTGGACTTTGATGAAAAAAACCCAGAGGAGGAAAACTATATAGTGGGACCCAAAGACACTCTGTTGACCTTGGATTGGTTACCCAACCCACATGTTGAACCGCGTAATCCACGTTTTCCCTCGAATCAATGCCCCCATCTTTATTACACACGGTCAGATCCCCCCGCCGTATTTACCACTCCACGAGGTAACTCAGTTTACATAGATAATATAAAATATATTAAAGCTATTTCACCCATTTTCCACCCTCCTCATTTACCCCTTCTTCCGACGGAAACCGATACAATTGAAGATTGATATTGATTGATTCAATAGATTAAAAATTTGTTTGAATAAAATTTTTTTATGATTTATTTAATTGAATGGATTAAATTAATAAATTTAAAGTTTAATTGATTTAATTTTAAAAATTTTGCTTTTAATTATAAAGAAGTTGTCATTTATACTATTTTTAGTAAGAAAAAAAAACTTTCAACGTTGTTTGAATCTATTGGTGAAGCTACGAGGTTGTCAGGGCCCCGACCCTCTTAAAATGAAAAATTTTATATTTAAGTAATTTATAATTTATAATATTTTAAATTAATAATGATAAAATTATAGTTTGTTTATTAAGTGATAAAATTTGATTTAATCTTTTAAAATTATAAAGATATAGACTATTAAAATGATGAAATTATATTTTACTATCGTAAAAATATACAATTTAATTCTAGTTTCACCACAGTTTGAATCGCATCAGATTAGTAGGTCGAATACATTCAATCGAAAATCGATTTGGGTGTTAGTTCGATTAAAAAAATTAAACCAATTGATCCTGAATTAATATGGATCGATTAAAACTGATTTAAAGTGGTTGAATAATTTTAAAAATTATGAATTTTTAAATTATATATTCAATCAAACTAAACGAATCAAGAATAGATGATTTAATTAGTTGCGACCACTAATTTTAATTTATATATTTTTATAATTTATTTAAATTTTGATTCCAGTGGATTATAAATTTAATTAAAAGTTATTGTGATTATCAATTATTCTAATAAAAAGAAACAGTTAGGCCAATTAAGGTACTGAAGAGAGAAAGAAAATGGACTTTTTTTAGTTTTGAAAACAAACAAAAAAACGTTGGAAACAGTATTATTTGTCAACTCCGGTCTTTTTATTCTCATTTGCCTTTTTTTTTCTTTGGAAGAAGCCATTAAAGCTTAGAAGAACCAAATCCTTAAACAAAAATTCAAAATTCCAATTTCTTGGAAGAATATAATCTTCTTTTTCTGATGTTGCTTGAGCTTCTCTTTCAATATTAGCAACTTTAATAAATGAACTAGTAGTGCCAAAAAAGCTAAGGATCTATTTAATTAGATTTGTTTTTGTTTCTCGGAAGTGCAGAAGAAAAGCAAAAAATGGAGAGTTATTTGAACGAGAACTTTGGAGATGTGAAGCCAAAGAACTCATCTGAAGAAGCTTTAGAAAGATGGAGGAAGCTTTGTTGGATCGTTAAGAATCGTAAGCGAAGGTTTCGATTTACTGCTAATCTTTCCAAGCGTTTTGAAGCTGAAGCTATTCGTCGCTCTAATCAGGTTCTTTTTTTTTTTTAATTTCTTTGTTGGACTTTTCGAAGTTTTATTTATTTATTTATACTTTGTTTTGTTTGCGTCTTGAAGAAGCTTTTAGTAGAGAATTAAATGAAACTAAGCTCTTTTCTTAACTATTTTGGATCTGTTTAGATTTCTTTACTTTTTTCTTATCTAATAAAGAAGGATTTGTTCTTTTAATTTTTTAAATTATTTTTCTGTAAGATTAAAATAGTAACTTTCAAGTTTCAACTTGCTTGAGATTAAGAAGTTAGAAGTTGAATGTAATTAGGTTTAGATCAGCTGATCTATAACTGCCTAATCAACTTTTGTTGTTTCAATGCTTTAAATTTCTCGTTGAGAGCTTGCTATACTTGTGCATTTGTTTGAAGCTCTAGGTTTGTAAATCAATGGCATTGTGATTTTCAGCAAGAATATGATGTTTATTTCTCTGAGTTCTGTAGTGTTTTGAAGAAAATTAGAACTGTCTAATTAGTTCACTCTACACAAAGAGCTAGTTAATTTATTTTATGGTCTAAATTTGTTGATTTATTTTATGGTCTAAATTTGTTGCTATGTTTGTTATTATAAACTTTAATGTATACTTGGTTGGCTTTTTTCTGATAGTACTTAGTTGGGCATAATTTTGGTGAAGAGTCAGCCCTTGCACCTTAGAGATGATAGAGTTTCATTGAACATTTGGAACAATTTCCTTTTTTATTCTTGATTTTGATGTTAAGTCTTTTTATTGCTTTTTGTGTGTTATAGGAAAAATTTAGGGTTGCAGTTTTGGTTTCACAAGCTGCTCTTCAATTTATCCATGGTAAGAATCTCATTAGTCTGATACATGTCAGGATTTAACGAGTTTTTTGACGTTTCCAGTATGTTTGATTCCTTTAATTTGTCAACAGGCTTAAACTTGTCTAGTGAATATGATGCACCTGAAGAAGTTAAAGCAGCTGGTTTTCAGATTTGTGCTGATGAGTTGGGATCTATTGTTGAAGGTCATGATGTGAAGAAGTTGAAAATTCATGGTGGGGTTGAGGATATAGCAGCCAAGCTCTCTACTTCAATTGTTAATGGTATTCCTACTTCTGAGCATTTGGTAAATGAAAGGAAACGTATTTATGGAATTAATAAGTTCACGGAAACCCCTCCACGAGGTTTCTGGGTTTTCGTATGGGAAGCCCTTCAAGATACAACCCTCATGATATTAGCTGTTTGTGCCCTTGTCTCTCTTGCTGTTGGTATTACAGTGGAAGGATGGCCAAAGGGTGCCTATGATGGTCTTGGAATTGTTTTGAGCATTCTTCTTGTTGTGTTTGTCACTGCCACAAGTGATTATAGACAATCTTTGCAGTTCAGAGATTTAGACAAGGAGAAGAAAAAAATAACGGTTCAGGTTACCAGAGATGGACTGAGGCAGAAAATATCAATATTTGATCTACTTCCTGGTGATATTGTTCATCTTGCCATTGGAGATCAGGTCCCAGCTGATGGACTCTTCATTTCGGGGTTTTCCGTTTTGATAAATGAATCCAGTTTAACGGGAGAGAGTGAACCAGTTAGTGCAAATGCAAGAAACCCTTTTCTCCTCTCTGGAACCAAAGTGCAGGATGGGTCATGCAAGATGCTTGTGACTACTGTTGGGATGAGAACTCAATGGGGGAAACTAATGGCCACCCTTAGTGAAGGTGGAGATGATGAAACCCCATTGCAGGTTAAACTGAATGGAGTAGCCACAATTATTGGTAAAATAGGTCTTTTTTTTGCTGTTGTGACATTTGCTGTTCTAGTACAAGGATTGTTTAGCCGCAAGCTACAAGATGGCACACAATGGATTTGGTCTGGAGATGATGCGATGGAAATGTTGGAATTTTTCGCTATTGCCGTTACAATTGTTGTTGTTGCTGTTCCTGAGGGGCTGCCTTTGGCTGTGACATTAAGCCTTGCTTTTGCCATGAAGAAGATGATGAATGACAAGGCACTCGTTCGCCATCTGGCTGCTTGTGAGACAATGGGATCCTCTACAAGTATTTGCAGCGATAAAACAGGTACGCTGACTACTAACCACATGACTGTTGTGAAAACATGCTTTTGTGGGGAAACCAAGGAAGTGAGCACCTCCAACAAGAGTAATCATTTTAGATCTGCAGTTCCTGAATCTGCTGTGAAAATTTTAATTGAGTCCATATTTAATAACACCGGAGGAGAAGTCGTTAATAACAAAGAAAACAAAATTGAGATACTGGGAACACCAACAGAAACTGCTCTTTTAGAATTCGGGTTATTGCTTGGTGGGGATTTCCAAGCAGAACGGAAAGCATCTAAAATTGTGAAAGTTGAGCCTTTCAACTCTGCAAAAAAGAGAATGGGTGTAGTTATAGAGTTTCCGGAAGGAGGTCTCCGAGTGCATTGTAAGGGTGCTTCTGAAATAATCTTAGCTGCATGTGACAAAGTAATAAGCTCAAATGGTGATGTTGTTCCCCTGGATGAACCAACCACCAATCATCTAAAGAATACAATTGAGCAATTTGCTAGTGAAGCTCTTCGAACTTTATGCCTTGCTTACATGGATGTAGGAACTGATTTTTCTGTTGATAGCTCCCTTCCTCTTCAAGGGTACACTTGTATAGGCATTGTCGGCATCAAAGACCCTGTACGCCCTGGTGTTAAGGAGTCTGTTGCAATATGTAAGTCTGCTGGTATTACTGTCCGAATGGTCACTGGAGACAATATTAACACTGCTAAGGCTATTGCAAGGGAAATTGGAATTTTAACTGATGATGGTATAGCAATTGAAGGTCCAGTTTTCCGGGAAAAATCTGAAGAGGAATTGTATGAACTTATTCCTAAAATACAGGTGCATTCTTTTGCTCTTCTTTCTTCAACTCAGTTTCTATTTAAGTTGAACTCTAAGTTGAATATGGTACTAGTACTTAATTAAAGAACCAACACTAGTAGCATTTTGTGGCAGTTAGATTAGTCTCTTACCATATATTGCGGTGGGCCAATATATGGATTTGTCTTTCAGATGCTCATAATTAAAGGGAACTGTTCACCAACTATATGAAAGTCGTGCAGGTAATGGCTCGATCTTCACCTATGGATAAACATACTCTTGTTAAACACCTACGAACCTCACTTGGAGAAGTAGTTGCTGTGACCGGAGATGGTACAAATGATGCCCCTGCACTTCATGAAGCTGATATTGGGCTTGCAATGGGCATTGCTGGGACTGAGGTATATCCTAAATGCAGTTCCTTCACTTTCTTATCAGGAAATATATTAACTTCCAACATTGGTCTCACTAGTGGCGAAGTTGTAGAAAATGTGACCAAGATTTTGTGCCTTTTTTCACTGTTCTGAATTATTCCTAGCTCCTTAAACGAGCATGTCATGTTCTTAAAACCGATTCAAAATTTACAGGTGGCCAAAGAAAGTGCAGATGTCATAATCCTAGATGATAACTTCTCTACAATAGTAACTGTCGCTAAATGGGGACGTTCGGTTTATATAAATATCCAAAAATTCGTTCAGTTTCAACTTACTGTCAACGTGGTCGCCCTAATTGTAAACTTTACTTCAGCCTGTTTGACCGGTAAGAAACCCTGTTGTTGTCACTTTGATATGGGCTTATCACTTCTTTTGCTTGGATTTGACAATATTGTGATTCCCCTACTAATTCGAGAGTTGATATGATTTCTCGCTTCTCAGGAAATGCTCCGCTCACTGCTGTTCAACTTTTGTGGGTCAACATGATCATGGATACGTTAGGGGCACTTGCATTAGCTACCGAGCCTCCTAACGATGACTTGATGAAGAGATCGCCAGTTGGTAGGAAGGGAAACTTCATCAGTAATGTAATGTGGAGGAATATTTTAGGGCAGTCTTTATATCAGTTTGTGATTATATGGTTTCTTCAGACCAGAGGAAAGGCTGCTTTTCATCTCGATGGCCCGGATTCCGATCTGATACTGAACACTCTTATTTTCAACTCATTTGTCTTTTGCCAGGTATGTTAAAATTGTTTCGATATTCTATAGGTACTTACATGAGTGACTTTGATTTGATTCAAATTCGGTCAAACTTCGGATGTTTATGGAATCGAGCTGCATAACTTAATGCCAGTCCGCATTGTTTTGAACTAAAATTCAATGCAGTCATATCGTGTACTGTATTTGATTCTATATCTTCTTGGATTGCTTGAATTACATCAACGGCTGTCATTTTCTTCAGGTTTTCAACGAAATTAGCTCTAGAGAGATGGAAAAGATTAATGTTCTCAAAGGCATACTGAAAAACCACGTGTTTGTGGCCGTGCTAAGTTGCACTATCATATTCCAAATTGTGATCGTTGAGTTCCTCGGTACCTTTGCAAGCACTTCTCCTCTCACAGTACAGCAGTGGTTTGTCAGCGTCTGCCTTGGATTCCTTGGGATGCCGATTGCTGCTGCTTTGAAGTTGATTCCCGTAGGATCAAACTGAGACCAAGGCAATCTAGATAGGTGATTTTCCGACTCGTTTGTTTGAGTTTTCGTCTTTTGATTAGTTGCAACCCCTCTTCTTTTATCCGTTCTTTCGTTTAACACTT
This sequence comes from Gossypium arboreum, assembly GCF_025698485.1. Taxonomy (NCBI): domain Eukaryota; kingdom Viridiplantae; phylum Streptophyta; class Magnoliopsida; order Malvales; family Malvaceae; genus Gossypium; species Gossypium arboreum. The sequence continues at coordinate 140,881,730 of NC_069075.1, forward strand.
CATCATACAGCAGTAGATAGCATCAATGGATCTGATGGAAGACTTGTTACACAGTCAAGCTGAAAAGCCAAATATTTCGGGGGAGGTCGCTTAGACTGCTGCAAGACTATCGATCTTTCGGTAAAATGCCGATATAGATTCTTTCACCAAAGCTTTACATCGAATTGAAAAGATTTTGTACAGACATTATAATTTGGATTTATATAACTGGAATTGTTTTGAAATTAAAAAGGGTTTTTACCTTTCAATTTTTTGCTTATGTTAATGCATCTTTCTTGCAGTCAAGTATCGATGTTTCTATTCTTACTTCGTTGATCACAATAGGCATGGCTTAAAGTTGACAATAGGGTTAAAGGTTAAATTCTGCTACTAGTCCTTCTACTTCGTGAAAATTGTGGATTTAGTCATTGTAATTTAATTAGTCATTTTTACTTGTACTTTTCAAATTTTAAAATTTTAGTCCTTGACAAACAATAATTGTTAAATTCATTCAATTAAGTTCCGCGACTTCAAAAATTTAATGCGACAAGCATATTATCATGTGGAATGTCACATCACTTTGTTATTTCTGTATATTACTTACTCAAAATTTAGTTAATGGATTAATGATTGTTGGTTGTGTCAAGATTACAATTTCAAAATCTAAAAAGTATAAGGATTTTAGAATGGTCAATTTGGAAAATATATTTTAAATCTACAATTGTACGCGTAGTACATGACTAATAATTAAATTTAACCAAACTACTACTAATTGGATTAGGATTAACATTTCATAATTCAAAAGTATAGAGACTAAAATTGATCATTCAAAAATATAAAGATTAAAACTGATCAAATTAAAGTATAAAAATTAAATCCACAATTTTTACAAAGTACAGAGATTAATAAAAAATTTAACCTAGGTTAAATCACAAGTTGAATTAAGATTAAATTAAGGTTTAGAAATTCAACAAATTACAAATTTATCACAAAGTTGAAATAATCCAACTTGTAACAACATTAATTTGAAAAGAGCGAATGTTCTTGTGGGTTTTTAAATTCGGCAATTAAAATTTGTCTATAAAACTTTGATTTGGGGTTGGTTGAAATTCAATATCTACAATATGATTTAATGTGTTTCCTTTTTAAGTGTTTTGCTGAGGAGAGCTATTGGATGAGTCATGGTGAGCTTTTGGTATGCGTATTTGGATATATTACAACCGTCCACGTGATCGACTGAACGAGAGTGTGAAAATGAGAAGGGTTTGAGTAAAAATATAAATTAAAAAATGAGTTTAGATAAAAAAATAAGGTCCGTTTAGAAAACGGGCCACGTCTAGGGTAAGACTTTTTTGGCCCGAGCCCGGCCCAGACCAAATATACGAAAAAAAATTGCTGCTTTCTTTTTTTTTCCTGTTCTTACTTTTTTTTTGTTATTTTCTTTTTTTTTAGCACTATTTTGTTACCATTTCACTATTATATTGCTATTATTTTATTTTTATTGTTTGGATATTATAAATTTTTATTTTATTGTTAATTTTGTTACTATTTTAAAGGCATTTGATTGTTAAGTTGTCTTATCTTAGTGTTATTTAAGTGTATATACTTTTTTAAAATTTATTTTTAATTTGTTGGGAAACATTTATTTTAATGTTTTTAGTATTTTTATGTATTATATATATATATTAAAATTATATAAAAATTAATAATGGCGAGCTAGGCCCGGGGTTAATATTTTTTTATTCGTGTCGAATTTGAACAAAATTTTAAGCCCATTTTTCGGGCTGAGCCTAGCAAACAAGTCAAAATTTTTTGTTGGACCCGGCCTAGCCCATGTTAGGCAAATTCTCCTCATTATTTCTTTAGTTAAGATAATAAGTTTCAATGAAGTGATTAGATAATATAACTTGTATATTGCTTATTTAAAACCTAAAAAAGGACTTATATAGTTGATTCGTTTAAATAAACTCTTCATGCTGATAGTTAAAGGCTCTTCAGCATAAGTTTCCTCCAAAACAGCTCAAAATTGTGGGTATCAGTACATCAAACAAAATTGAATTCGATTCGATCTATTTAAATTTCAAAATTCAAATCAATTGAATCTAAATTTATCTTACACAATATTAATATGATCCAACGAATTAAATGGTTTGATTATCAACTATTTTGATAGGAATTTTTTGGACCGAGCCTAATTGTTTGATTGCCAAGACTTATTCATAACTTACAATTGCATCAAACCAGACTTAAAAGGGTAATTGAAGGATATTGTTTAAATGAAAAAAAATATTAATTTTATTTATTTAAAAATAAAATATTCATGTAATTTTGTTTTATTTATCAAGTGAGTTGATCTCACTTATTTTTATATTAAGTTGATATCATTTGATTAAGTGATATAATATGATATTTTTACTATAGTTTCAACTATCCTATTACTGTTCCTCAGTAATATTTTATTTTTAAGTTTATAGCATTTTATGTCAATGGCGTATTATCACAACACAAAAATGAGAGGTGTTTTGTTATGGTGGTCATGCCATAAAAGGGTGTGGAGAGCTGTTAATATAGGGACGGTTCACATTATGGAGAGTGTGAACAATTGCTAGACTAGGAAGTTAGGAAATAAGTGGGGTGGAGTATTGACAGTGTAAAGATTCTATGTCTCTGCCTCTTTTACCTCGATGATGAGGGGATATTTATAAAGGAATAGAGGCTCCCGTGTGCCTAAACCACTAGAGTTTCTTCCCATGGGTGCAACGATAAAGTGGCATGTGTCAACCTAGGCACTATTGGTGTCTATTTTAACGAGAGGTGTATTGTATATGACTGATTGATGGAAAAAAAACATTATATGAAATAAGGAAGCCATATAATATGTATTCCTTTTTTAATAATTTTATTGGACATCAACATATTTTTTTAATTAAAAAATAACAAATAAAATTTTTCTTATTGAAAAAAAGATAGGATAAGGTAGAATCATAATTTTATTCAATCATTTCTCTGTTTAAGTGAGGTCATAAAGCTGAGTTTCTTTGGTGTGGTATTGGTGAGGCTGTGTCATCATTTGAAGTTTTGAAAAGGTACCATTTCTTTCTGTCGTCATTTCTTTTGGGATAGCACTTCGTTTTCCCGCCCTGGTGCCTATAAAAATGTTGCCCACCAAGTTTTACGTTGCCTTGTGTTCTTTTTCTCTTGTTTTTGATTGCATAATCTTTTCTTCTTTTTGCTCATTGTACTTGGTTCTTGTTTTCCCTAAAATGGTTAGCAATTCCTTGATAAAGGATATTGCAGTGGAGGGTGAAGAGTTGCTAACGACCACTAAAATGGAAGTGATGGCAACCATGCTACGTTTATAGTGTTTGCAGTCGAGACATTATAGGTATGAATTTTTAGCTTCGTCGGACTTTCATCTAATGAGTGATGATACAACATGTGGAAGGAGCTTCTACTTGCCCTTTCATTTGTTTGAGGTAGACTTTCACCAGCCTTTTCACCTTTGGTTTGTGAGGATTATTCGAGTTTATCGTATTGCTCATCCTAGTGTTTACTAGTGTAGTATTTTTTGGATTGTACGAAGAATTGGGAAAATTCTTCTATGAGTAGCTTTGGAAATTTGTTCATATTTACCTTTGACGACCCTCTTGTTGTAGGGGAATTCAGACCACAAATTGATGAAATGTCTGTTGTAAATAATTTCCCAAGGAATGTCACCTTCTACCATCACAAATATATTTTAATAAGGAATTAAGTTGAGGGATTTTCCACTTTTGCTACTATGGACAATTCTTGCTCCTACCAGGCTTATTATTCTCCCGTTTGCTGGGTCCTCCGCCTAGGATCAATATCATCACCTTAGGACTAGGGGAATTGTATTTGTCGAGACTTGGACTCTACATGATTTTTGGAGGTTCCGTCTCGACAAGCACTGTCAAACAGACAAAGGTTGAATGAAAAGACGAACATTATTAATATGTAAGGAGTGATTATTCCTTCGATGTCACATTCAATGTGGCCTCATGACAATGAGGATTATTTGGAAACGAGAGGGAGCTTGCCGATTTTGTATTCCATTATGTGCGTGAACATTTACACATTGAGACTCCCTTTGCCATGAATCCTGAGGAAGGTCCTGTCGATGGCCGAGATGAGGGCCCTACAACTGTTGTTCACTTTTGATTATGGGTTTGCCATTTATCGTATTAATCATTTGCTTCATGCCTCCAAAGAGTGTAGGTTCCTTTAATAGATCTCGTGCTCTAGTTACAGTGGTGTTTGCAGTTGGTATTAACACTAGCGAACACCATGTGCCTTGTTGAGACAGCGGCAGAGGGTTTCGAGGTAGCTCCTTCTAACTCGTCGTCAGGGTTGGACCAAGCATTGACAGAGAATAAGGACCTGAGGGACGCAAATTGGGGCCATCATGATCTTTACTCAAATACAAGAGGAATAGACTATGTCTATTTATAGGCTTGCAAAGCCATATTCTAGTAGGATTGAAACACCTTATCCTAATCAATATAAAATAGATGGAGTTTAATAAGGTTTAAAAACCTTATTCTAAAATAAAATAAAAGAAGTCTAGTTCTTTATGGATTTTACTTTTATTTTATTTTCCATCGTATTTTATTTAAATAAGAATTTGGGTCACTTAATTCTAACATGGATATGTTAGGGGCACTTGCATTAGCTATCAAACCTCTTAACGATGACTTGATGAAGAGATCCCCGCTTGATAGGAAGGGAAACTTCATCACTAAGTGGTTTGATTGTCAACTATTCTGAAAGGATTTTCATGGGTCAGGCTTGCTTGCTTGCACATAAATTACAATTGCATCAAACCAGACTACAAAGTTTATTGAACAAAAATTTTAAAATGGAAAAATATAGTGGTTTTTATTTATTTAAGAAAACTATGGAATAAGGTAATATTTAATTTCAGGATTTGACAATTTTTTTTCAATTTTGACCCATGTAATGACACTACATTTTAAGATTACACCACATCATCACTTTTTTAATAAAAAAATAATTTTTAAATGATGATGTGGCTTAATATCAGAGTGTCGTGTTATCACATGGACCAAAACTTGAAAAAATTGTCAAATTCCAAGTTACAAGATGTGAGCGGTTTGATTTTGTTGATAAAAAGATATAAATTGCAATAGATAACAAAAGCTTTGGACATTAGTTATGGCTTCCCTTTCTCTTGTGTTCTTTCTTTGTATTCAATTGAATCAACAATGCCTCAAGCCTAAACCTTAAATCATCTTAAACCATACTTTAGAATAAAAATTTCAAAATTAATGTTCATAAATGAAAATGACCTTAATGCATAACATTTTGGAACAAATTTTTTGAAATTTTGATAATAAACAAATTGGTCCTTCTAAAAAAATCAAAGTAATTTTAACCCCTGTTATATTTTGAAAGTGAGCAACTAAAAACAATTAATCACAATGATAATATTTTTCGTTAGTTGTACGTATTTTTAGCCCTCAAAATTTACATATCTTATCAATTTGGTATTAATTTAATAAATCTAGCCCATAACATTTACACATTCTGTCATCATTTACATAAAATATATAAACATCAAAAGCTAAAATTGTTATTATACCAATAAAAATTATGTACAATTGACGAAAAATATTAAGCCGTGATTGATTGCTCTTAGTTGCTCGATTTCGAAATTGACATGAATTAAATTATTTTAATTTAAAAAAAACAATTTACTCAATATCAAACTTAAAAAAAAATCCACAAATATCTTTTCACCAAAACAAAGCATATTAAAAAACAGGCACATATTTGATAGTTACAATTCGCTGATCAATTAAGCCTGCCATTTTTCACACTATGAAGTTCTGTGCACAGGATAGTTTTCATATATGCTTGAATACCTGTATATATATCCATGGCTATACATTATTGCTATGTATATACTTAAATGATACCCTATCAAGATTGTTGCCATGTTCAATTCAAATAGAAGCATTCACTGAATTTTCTCTTAACTTATAGAATAATATCATGCATCTATAAGCATGTGCTCTGTGACATTCAGTAGGAAATATATAATATACAAATAGAATGAAACAGATAGGATAGTAATTCATTCATTACTGCTCATGATTGAAAATTTTCATTTAATTTCATTCATACTACAAGTCAGCAACTATATATATATATATATATCATAATATGATATAGTACAGTATTATTATTCTCTTCAGTTGTTGAACCGTTGTCAATTAAATTAGGTACTTATAAATTAATTCAGTGTAGGGGCAACTCTCCATTTTCAGTGTCATAAAAGTGTAGAGATCTTCTTGTTGAGTGCCACATCAACACCATTGTAAGCAATGGGAGCATACATCCATAGATCATCAGAGCTTAAAAGCTGCAACCCATGCATCATGCAAAAAACAAAAAAAAAAAAGGCAATTTCATATTAGTAATTTAATGGTTTAAGACCCTAATTTTGTTTCAATTAGGGTATCAGTAAATTTTCTTTTTCTCAGTTTACCTTGATTTGTAGCTGCAAAAACTTGACATAGTGGACAGCCTCTTCAAGCATTGTGCTGATATCAACCTGTAATTTCATCAAATTGAATGTATTAATTATAAATTAATACAAACCCCATATTTTCTATCAAAATAATATATAAATCCAATATATAGGTTATACAAGTATAATGATTTGATCTCTCTACTATACTCAAATTTGAGATTTAATTTTTTACTTTAATTTGATATATCTCATCTCTTTCATTTTATAATGTCATTAGCGAGAGCGAAGTTAAAAAAATAAAATTTAGAAACAAAATTAAATTATGTATTTTATGAGTTAAAATATAATTTTACCAGTTCGATGGGACCCTTTTATCACTAACTAAATCAAATAGGTAACACTATTAAAAATAATTATTTCGATTATTAAAATAATAAACAGGATGCCAAAATGGAACAAAAATCAACCAATTGGTTAATTACCTTAGTTCCATTGGGGACAAGGTGCTGCAAAATCCTCAACCTCTCATTAATCCTCTCTCTTCTTTTCCTTGCATAAAGACTTTGGGGATCAGTTGCTGATCCTCTACTAGCTCTTGCCTTTCCGTTCAAGTTAAGAGCTTGAGAAGCTTTGGTATCCGAGGTTGCACCCCCACCATTACTATTAATGTCTTGACAAACACTATCGTCCTCTGAACTACATGTTGTACTTGAACTATGTCCATTTTCCACACCAATGTAATTATTACATTCCCTTTCATTGCGGTTCTTCTTTGACCTCTGCACATTCTTACAACCTTTTGACATTGCCTGCACATTCCAAACCATGAATTAGAAAACGCTATAACAAGACACATACACATATATACATGAGTGTGTGTATGTACCCGAGGTCGTTTCTTTGTGTTCAAATCTTCGATGACATTGTTGACATTGCCTTCCATTGGAGTGCTGGGGAATAGTGGGGGAAACGAGTCAAATGACATGGTGATGTCATTTGTTACAGCAACATGATTTGAACAGGTAAGGTCGTAGGTTGCAACAGAATTGTAATCGAAAGCATTACTAGAAGGCAATAAAATCTCATTGATTTCAGGGTTTATAAAGCTCAAACCCTCATCATGTTCTAATGGAAACGAGAAATCAAGGTGGTCATCAATGGAGAATAATTTGTTGAATGAGTACTCCCATTCTCCATTCGGGAAATTTGCAAGTGACTCCATTGAGACAAAATAGGAGGAGGATTTTTGGGGTTTGTTTGGTACTTGAAGGGTCTCAAATGGTGGTTTGAGGTGAGCTAAGAGAAAGAGACATTTATATATCCCAAAACCCTAAAAAAAAGTTGAAATATATTATAAGTCTCTATACTTTTTAAAATTTTAGAATTTAGTCTCTTTATTTTTCAAATGTCAAAAATTAAGTTCAGCTGTTAACATTCTTAATTTTTTTTGGTAAAATTTATTAATCGACATTTTGAAATTAAAAAAACTCACTTAATAGTCATGTAAATAAAAAATAACGTAATGAACCTAAATTTAATAAAAAAATTAACAATATTAATAATTGAACATGAATTGTGAAATTTGAAAAGTAAAGTATTAAATTTGCGACAATAAGAATATAAGGATTAAATTCTAAATTTTTAGAAAGTATAAGGACTTATATAGCATATTTTACCAAAAAGAATGTAAGGGATTTGACTTATATTAGTTTATAGAGTTTCTTTTTTTATTTTTATTTTTAAATTCCAGATAATTATTGTGTTACTAATCCAGGAGTCCACTGTGTGGGGCCAAAACCAGGCAAAGTACAACTCATAAGGTGGCTAAGTTCATGAATTGATAGATTAAAATAATGCAAAAAGGGTTACAATGACCCTTAAACACCTTGGACCTATTAAAAAGTGCAATTAAAATGACTTAAGGGGTCTAACAACAATCATTGAGAGGTCACTAAATGTGATTAATTATGATTAGTGAAGTTATATACACTACTTTAGAATTATTTTTTAAAAGTGTTTTTAAAAATTATTGTGAAAAAAAGTTTTAAAAACTATCGCAACAAAAAGTTAGAATGTTTGATTTACATGTTATGTTATAAAGCAAAAGATAATAATTTAAATGATATTTTAAAATATTAATTTTAAATATTTTTAAACAATTAATATAAATTATTTGTAAATTTTAATTTAAATGAAAATATATTAAATTAACATACAATCTTTAATTCTTATCAATTAATAAAAATTCCATAATTGATAGAATAATTGAATCAAATACTGAAATATACTTCTTTCCTCATTTCTTTACTATTTTGTAATATTTTAATATTAATAAATATTTAACATAGATTATAATATAAATATAAAAAAGTATATTAACTTATTGTTAATATTATGATATATAAAACATAAAATTTAAATGTTTTAAATAATTAATATAAATTATTTGTAAATTTTATTTTTAATATATATAAAATTTGTATTTAAAATTTGACCCTTAATTTTTTTTTGAAAGTGTTATAAGCATGATACGATGAAAATATAAAATTAAATACATATCTAATTAACTATAAATATCAAATTATTACAACATAAATAAAATCACAAAACTATTACAACACAATTAAAAACTAATACAATGTAAACTAAATCGATAAGAGTAGTCTTAATTTGGCCCCAATTTTTTAATGTAAGAACGTGGGAGTCTTTCCCTTGAATATAATAAGCATGAGGAATGTTAGAAGATTAAACAAAGAAATTGGAACAAAAGGGACGGCCAGATCGTGGAAAATGAGTATGACATTTGTGTTTTTTTTTTTTTAAATGAACTTAAAATTCCGACAATGTAACCGCCAAACTCGCTCCTTGTCCTAAACGGGCTAACTGGCACCAACCCTAACACTTGTTGTTTTTGCAATTTAATCCCTTTTCTTATCTTCTTGCTATGAAAAACTATCAAATTAATATTATCCATAGGTTAGATAATTGGTAGTGTACAAACCCATCTCTTTACAACTCAGTTTTGACGCTTCAAATGATATATATACACATCTTCTAATATTATAATAGTATTTATCATACACGTAAAATTTTGTATTAAATCGAAAAAATGTTACACATTTTTAATTTACTCAAAATTTCAAATCTTTAGTATAAAGTTTAGATCTTGGACAATCCCTTCTCTTTTAGTATAAATAGATTTTGTGAACAGAATGTGATAAGTGTTTCTGATAGATTTATATTAGCCTTATACTAAAAGTATTCGATAATTATGTTTAATACATATTCGAATATGAATGAAAATATATGATCCTTGAAATATATATACACATATTTATACTTATATGGTGGGTAAGGTTGACTCTCATAGCCAATAGCTGCACAAAAAGCATGCAGCCGATGAAGAGTTTTATTTATAACCCTAAACCATGTGAAAGTTATAAATAAAAATGCAAAAAGTATAATTTGTTCCCCAACAGATGATGAAATGTAATAACCAGACAGGCATTTTTATTTTCGAATTTCGAGCATCTTTCTTTTTTTTTCATGTTTATAATTTACGTGGCAAATTAATTAAGGACATGGATTAGCCATGTACGTGGCAAATGAACTAAAAGATGCTCCATGTTTAAAATTATACCCTAAATAAAATGAACTAAAATCTCTGATCAGATTTTGTGAACACCCAAACTATAGATATGAATATAAGTAACTTCGTGAGAAATAAATAAATAAATTAACCCAAGATTCCTTCAAAGCTGAAGCACTATATCTATGACAAACTCATTATGATCCCACTTGTGGGATTTTAGTTTATATATATAATAGGTTCGTATTTAATACATTATCAATTTTGAGTGAGGTTAATTAATTTAGATTTTAAGTTATTAAGGTTTGAGATTTAGGGTTTTTAAGTCAGATCATTATAAGTTGTTCAAGTTCTTTTAAGTATTTTGGGTTTTGGTTGTTTCGAGTCTATTTATATACGCTCAAACCCATATCTTTTTTATTGTTATAATAGTAATAATATCAACTAAACTATGGTTCAATCAACATATAGTTAAGTCAAATTTGAATTCAAGTTGATTGGATCAAGTTTTTACCTTGGATAGCAAAATAATCAAATATTGAATTAAACATGGTAAAAAAATAGATAATAACATATAATAAAAAAGATTTAAAAATAAATCCAAATAAGCTGATTGAATTCGAGTACGCTGAGTCGCATTATCCTCCTATTTATGGTTTAGGGAGAGGGACGATGGGTAGTTCTAAGCTTTGTGCCAAAAAGAACATATATGATCAAAACTTATAACGAGATTATTCAAAAAAAATTCAAATAATTACATTTATAATGATGTATTAAAATCTAATTCATTAATAACATATAAAATTAAACCTCGTTGATATGTTAAATATAAATCCATATATATTTATATACTAATCCACGATGTGATTGATAATTAATCCATTAGATTACCTGAACAAAGCCAAAAACATACTTCAGAATTATTGTACTTTTAAGAACCCTATGATTCCGCCGAAACCCTCGTTGAGAAACTTACGTGTCAGCCGGAGACTTTTTAAGTTTTTTTTATAAATTTTTTATTTATGAAAATTCTTTGTTTTGAAGGGAAAATTTTCGATAAGGACACTTGGTGTTGTTAGGAGCTTTGCACCGGCCATTGCACGACCTTTCAAACAACAAAAACTCTAGCATGTCGGAAAATTTGTAGGAGCAAAATCATGTAATAAAAAAAAAAATTAGTTGCACTGAGTTTTTTTTAACTTGTCAAAATCTGATTTTATTCTTCATTTTGGAATCTAATATTAGCTGTTCCATCCTCACTAATTTTCACTAATTTCTTGGTATTGGTTTACATTTTTTCTCCTTGATTTTAGGAAATAAAAAATGACAAAATAATAATATAAGGTGGGATAAATATCAATTATATATATATATGAACTCTAATCTAGTACAATTATACACATGAAACATGAATTGTGGTTCATATATATATATATATATATATATAAAACTTTGATTTTTACTCAATTGTACATATTTAAATAAATGAATACATAGATTTATTCTTACATTGGATTAAGATAATCATTCGTGTATGCAATATATCAACATAAAATTATGATAATTCGATAATATTGTTAGTGATTTATGAAAATTGAATCAAATTAAGATTTCATGCATAAAATCGCACAACTTTAAAGTTCATATATGACATTACACATTAGATTAAAGTTATGCATAGTTTTTATATTTATCCCTATAATGATTGCAGTTTTAAATTCTTTTAAAATTAGAAGGATTGAATTCCAAATGAACAAAGAATACAAGGATTTAGAGCATTCTCATTGCCTGAATGAATTGCTACATTCTTTTCAAATTTAAAAACATGAAAAGAACATGGTTAATCCTATGATAAAAAAAAAGTATTTCTTAAAAAATTATCCAAAAATTAAATACACCATATGAAAGAAAATAATCTTTAAGACGAATAAACTGTGGGTCGACTTTAATTGACAAAGATGAAAGGGATTTTTTTTGTTTAAGTGCTAAATAATTTAAGTAAAGACTTAATTAGGTATATTCGTATATATGTATATAATAATTAGAGAGATAAGTCTCCAAGAGAATGAAATGGAGTAGTGTGAAAATTAATATAATTATTATTGATGTGTTGAGAAGCCATGTTAACGTGGGGGGAGTCGTGGTTGGTAAAACTAAGCTTTCAATTTCTTCAACAGCATCAACATGATAGAACTTGTTGGTACAAAAGGTGGGGTTCGAGAGTGGATGTGATTCATACACTGTGTCGAGGTTAGTGGTGGTCTGAAAGAATTTTGAAAGGTTTTAAAAGAGATACAATTGTTAGTGTCAAAGCGGTGTTTTGGTGTCTTCTAGTGATGAAGAGAACTTAAATTATTAGTGGTTAATTTTCAGGTTGTCACTTGTTGTCTGTTTATTTAAAGTTAGTTGTAATGGTAGTTTAGTTGTAATGGTAGTTTAGAAAAAAAAAAGTGAGAAAAATATAAGAGCAAAAAAAAATCGACGTAGCCAATCTTTGTTAACGTAATTCAGACACAACGGTCTTATGTCTACGAAACCTCATCTAATGAATGATTTTATTTTAACGATCATCTGAATCATCTGAATCATCTATTGACTTAAGCCTAATCTATCCTTACATAAAGAAGTAATTGCAGCACCAATACTAACCTCAACTGTTACAAATCACTCACTCAAATATCTCACAATACAATCAATAAACTCTCCAAAGAATACCCAAAAGAGTGTCAAAAAAATAACCACAAGAACACAACAAAGCTATGGACAAAAACATTCAAAAAATTACTCTTTGATGTGCGGCACAAAACAACCTATTTGTAGGCTTTACAAGTGATCAATCAATAGTGTTTTGATAGGTTTTAAACCCCTATTTAAAAGTTGAAATTATCCTATTAGTTATCACATAAAAGTTTTTATAAATTAGTCTTCCAACTATTCCGAAACTCTCTTGAACAAATATGATATTTATCTCCAAAAAATAGCATTTTAATAATAAGACTTTCATGTTAACTCAATCACCTCAAGCAATTCAGTTGAGAGTCTTAACACCCTAGTCAACCCACACTTCTAGTTTTGTTAAATATGTCACTTTCAAGTGAACCAAACTTGGTACAAATGAAACTTATTCAAGACCCGAGTCAATCGGCTAAGTAGAGAAACAATTTTGTTATAACAGGACATGGAATAAGCAATAGCAACTTTCCCAACAAACACATAGAATTCTCTTTTTATTTTATCAATCACGCCTTTCGTCTTTGTCACAATATCTTCATTCTTTTGTAACTATTAACTTTATCACAATAACTTTTTTTTTTGTGATAGTTAATTTTGTCACAATAGCAAATTCTTTTGTGACAAAGTATGTTAAAACTAAAATTATTAACAATAGAGCAAAAAAAAAAAAACATGTTTTCACACCTACATTTTATTACTAAGATGTGACTTAATCATATTATTGAAAGTTTGTGGTAGAGTTATAGAAGACTTTATTTTATGTGTGCTAAGATGTGATAAGAGGAGTCTATAAGTAGATCCTAACATGACCTTGCGACCATCCATTGATGGTTAGCTATTAGGCTTACAAAATATATTCAATTTAAAAGTCTAGTCAATATCAAAAGTGCACGAATATTATTGCAATAATATATTACAATGAAATACTTTCAAAATAGAAAAGGATTAAATCCCTATAGGGATAATATTAGTTTAAATTGAGCTAATGTAAACAAAATTGTTCGACTAATCTTATGGATTACCATTCTAATAGAACTCATAGAGCTATCAATATAACCAATTTGAAGGTAATCACTCAAGTAATTAAGAACTTAACAATCTCAAATTTAACTTTCCTAACAACTATAGAATTAGTGATTAGTGGATTCAATTGGTGAATTAATGGTTAAACATAAACTTGTTGACCCTAAATATATTTCCACTAATCCTAACCCCTCCGGGTCTCTTTGACTCGCCTTGAAAAGTAGAATTCACCATTAAACCCCAGCTCCCGCTTGTAAGCCTAGCATACACCACATCTTTTAACTCATTGTGCTTAACAAGCTAGATTGGTTTGGTCAACTAGGGTTAGATCTCTTATTTTTCGTAATTCTAATCATGCCTATAGTCGTCAATTATAAGCATGCGTTAAAATCACCAATCTAAGCAAGCAACAATATAAGTCTTTACAACAACTTATTTAATCATCTTATCACCAATATTCGCCACTAATCACATAACAAATTAGTTATCCGTGGATTTAACAGTAACAATGGAAGTTATCAACATTAGAATGCAAAATATAGAAGGATTAAGGTCTAGAAATGCTAATTAAGTGTAGATATCCAAATTTTTGAGAGCCCAAACTAGATCCTCTTACACTAGACTTGTCTAGTAAAATTTGAGATTGGAACTAAAGAAATTTAAGATTTTTTAATTACAAAATAATATCTAATAAAACCATTAAAGTAGATATTACATGGAAAGTAAAATTTCTACAATTGAGGAAGATAGACCATTTGGGACCTGATTTTCATGTATCATTGATACGATGGGGTTTCTCGAGGGCTTATAACAATGCCTAATTAGTTTACCTAAGTTTATTGTTAGAGCGACCTAACAGTGTGGTTAGGACACAACTATTGGCAGTTAATCAAGGTGTTGAGGCAATTAAGAGATGAGTGAAAAGAATAATGCTACAAGCAGTGCCTGCTGCATCTGGCACTGCTCAGCCTCATAACTTGCCATTTTTAAAGTTTTCAATTTTTGTAAACAAAATCTTTTAGTTGTAATCTTCGCTAATATTTTGGACGTGTGCAAGTCCATTTCTGAAGACCAAACCATTTATAGAAAACATATCTTGAAGATTGGTTTGAATTGGATTAAGCAAACCGGTTTCCTTATTTTAAGGAGTCTGGATCGGTCGGGTAACTTGGTCACATATACTGAAGATTTGAAGACTTAAGCTGGACTTATTGAAAATATTCTCCGTGATGATTACCTTGCTACTTTGGTAGGAAGATTGATTGTAAGTATGTTAGCAAATCAAAAGCAGTTTAAATACTTGAGATTTGTATAGGTTATGTACTAAGAGTTTTAGCACTTATACATTCAATAATGAACTTGTAATTGTGAAGGCATTGAGTGTGAAAACAAGTGAATTACTTGGTTTCTGGGGGGGAAATTTAGAGAATAAAGATCTAGATCTTAGGTACTAAAGTGAGGTTGTTAAACTGGTGAGTGTTAAAACTTGAATCACTTGTTATACTAGGTGTTATGATAGTAGATTATCTCTCTGAACAAGGTCCCACAAACTTCGGGAAACCGAACTACATAATCATATTGTTGTGTTCGTATTTGTTTTTCAGCAATCCATGAAGCAATTTGCATTGCTCGAAGCACTGCTTCTAGCACTACTCAAGCATACTCTCTCATAAGGTAATGCATCTCTTATTAGTTTCTGAAACTTTCAAGTAACATTATTGTTAATATGTATTTCTCTTATATTAAATTATTATTTAGAAACATAAGCATTATAAAGTTTTCAACTAATCCGAATTTTAATATAAACTAATAAAAATAAAACTAAAATGCAATTAATATTTTTGACAAAAGAAATTAAAAAATAAATCACAAACCAGATTAATACTAAAAAAATTGAAATTAAATGAAAAAAATTAACAAAAGTAAAGCCAATATATTACTAAAATTTGTTCTAAAAGGAAAGTCAAGCTACTAGAAGTTTTAATTTTTTCCTCCTTCATCTTAGTTATATATACATATACAAGTATATATATATATTTATTTATTTATGTGCATAATTAATTTCTACAAAGCATCTCAATTTTTTAAGTATTAGTGTCTATATATAGTTCATTTATATTATTGTCATGAATGGGGACAAAGAAAATATCTTCTTCAATTGGCCTCCCTAAGAATTTTTAGGTATATTAATTCTTGAAATTATTACTCTTCAATTAATAAAATATCAATTAATTGTTTTTTGGTTAAATTCTGTTATTAGTACATGTACTTTATGAAAGTTGTGGATTTAGTCCCTATGCTTTAATTTGTTCAATTTACGTCCGACCCAAACAAGAATGATTAAATCCGTTTGATTAAACTCAATTACTAGTCCTGTACTACGCATACAGTTGTAAATTTAGTCTATATTCTCCAATTGAATCATTATAAGTCCCTAAACATATTACGCATATGATAGTGTGTTTGATGTATTGGATTTTAATGAGGACTGAAATTTTAAAATTTGAAAAGTACAGATACTAATAACTGAATTCAACCATTATTTTTATATAATTGTCTTATCTTTTGCTTGTAATTATTAAACTAAAAAAAAAGTCAATGCTCACTGAACTTGTCTTTTATAGGTACATATAATAATGGTTAAAGAAAATATAAAGTAATGAAATGTCAACTTTTAGTATTAATGTAGTATTACATCATGGGAAATATGGAAAATTATACCTAAATAATAATTAAATGAAGGGGTCACTTATGTGCATAAATAATTAACAGACTTCAACTTTTATTTTTATTATTTGGTGGGAGAGTTGGCTGACTAAAATGAATCATAGAAATAAATTTAAATTAGTTTTGCTTGTTGTTCATGTAAACATACAAAAAAATTGATTTTTTCATTTTTTAATATATCTTTTGATTTTTAAAATAAGAAAAAAAGAAAGAAAGAATTTTGAAAATAAAATATAGTTGGGAAGAGCATGCAGATTTTTTTATTATAAAAAGAAGCATATAATTGTACTTTTATTTAGTTAAAATATCTGTATTCTTAATCTACAATATATAATATGTGTATGTCTGTATTTGTAAATGGTGATAAGTTGTATGAAGACCATAACTATTTCTACTTTCTAATATATATGAGGTAAAATTATAGTTTTCATCCTTCTTTAGTTTTTATACTCTAATTTCACGTAATCTTATGCTTTATTTTTATAATGTAATTAGATAGTTCAAATAATTAACATCGTCAATTATTCCACTTAAAATGTGGACGTAATTTCCTTTTTTAGAGAACTCTTCAGACTATGGGTGTAATTGAGCAAAGTTAATCTGAATATTGGAAAGTTTGGGCTTGATTCAATATTCGGGACTTGATACTCAGCTCAAGCTTGATCTGGCATCAAATTTTAAGCTGGAGCTAGAGCTTGAATAAGCTCATTTATCAATTTTCGTTCTCAAGTCCAAACACAAGCTTGAGCTCGTTTGTATTTAAGCTCTTTTATACAATAAGGATAAAAATGTAATTTCATATTATAAAAATCAATTTAAATGAAAATTTTGATTATGCCCGCAACATATTCGAATCAGGTATTACAGTGCATGAATTTGACTCGACTGATTGCTCGAGCTCAGCTCGATAATTACCAAATCAAATTTGAGTTTTTTCAAGTAGAACTCAAATAGCTTGTAGGCACCAATATCTCATTTACTTGCTTTAGACTAACCAACGAAATTATAGAAGTAGAGGACCAAATTATGTCAAAATTATTTCGATTAAAATGTTGATGTAATTTTTTTTCTTAATAACACTCTTTAGACTAGGGATATAATTGAGCAGAGTCAACCTAAATACTAGCAAGCTCGAGCTTGACTCAAAATTCGGGACTCAATAATCAACTAAAGCTTGATCAAACATCAAATTTTAAACTCGAGCTAGAGCTTGATTAGTCTCATTTATCAATTTTCGAACTCAAGCACAGTTAATTGATATTCAAGCTCAAGCTCATTCGTATTTAAGCTCTTTTTATACAATAAGGGTAAAAAAATAATTTCATATTATAAAAATCTATTTAAATAAAAAAATTCGATTATGCCTGCTACCTATTCGAATCGAGCATTACAGTGCATGAATTCAACACGGCTAATAGCTCAAGTTGCTCGAGCTCAACTCGATAATTACTTGATTGAATTCGAGGTTTTTTTTAGAAAAACTCAAATAGCTTGTGAATGTCTTATTTACTTACTTTAGACTAACCAATGAAATTATAAAAGTAAAGGACCAAATGATGTCAAAATTATTTCGATTAAAATGATGATGTAATTTTTCTTCTTCTTAAAAACACTCTTTAGACTAGGGATGTAATTGTGGCAAAAAAACAAAACAGAGACTAGGGATGTAATTGAGTAGAGTCAACTTGAATACTAGCAAGCTCGAACTTGACTCAACATTCGAGACTCAATACTCGGCTTAAGCTCGACTAAACATCAAATTTTAAGCTCGAATTGGAGTTCGAATAAGCTCGTTTATCAATTTTCAAACTCAAGTTCAAACCCAAGCTCAATTAAACTCATTAGTATTCAAGCTCAAACTCATTTGTATTTAAGCTCTTTTTATATAATAAGAGTAAATATATAATTTCATATTATAAAATATATTTAAATGAAAAACTTGATTACGCTCACGAACAATTCGAATCGAGTATTACAATGCATGAATTCGACTCAATTGATAGCTCAAGTTGCTCAAGCTCAACTTGATAATTACCAGATCAAGTTCGAGTTTTTTTCGTGTAAAACTCGAATAACTTATGAGCACCTATGTCTCATTTACTTACTTTAAACTAACCAATGGAATTATAAAGGTAGAGGACTAAATTAAGTCAAAATTAATACATGCATTAAATTAAGTCGAACCTAAATAATAGCAAACCTAAAATTTGAAGCTCGATATTTGACTCTAACTCGATCAAACATCAATTTCTAAGTTTGGGCTAAGCTCAAGGCTTCAAGCTCAATTAAGCTCACTCAGCTCTTATTATATAATAAGAGTAAAAATGCAATTTCACAATATAAAAATATATTTAATAAATAAATAACTCAATTAGACTGACGAGTAGTTTGAATCAAATATTACGGAGTTTGGCTCAATAATTACCAAATTAAGTTTTTTTGTTAAACTCGAATCACTAGCGAGCAGCAGTGTGTTAGTCTCATTTACAACCCTAGGTTATTCACTTATTTCATGCGGGAACATAGGATTAAAAATAGAATAGTAGAAACGAAAAACAAAGGTCAATAAATGGTGAATTCAGCAACTTAAAAACACAACAATGGCATTAACAACAGAATCTCTTGTATCAACAAACAAGACCTTTCACTCAAAGCCACTTTTGCTCAAAATATTATTACAAATGCAATGAACACTCGCCTAGAAGAATATCATCATCAACAACACCTAAACCTTATATTATCATGGTTCAATCCACTAAAACTTTTACCAAGTGCAGCATTTTTTATTCAACCAAATAGACTTGTTAGGCCTTTAGGCAAAGTTGTAGCTATATATTGAAAACTCTAAAAAGTGCAACAAACAATGCCCATCTACCACCACCACAACACTTGTGAGATCAAGCCGAGTTTACAAGAACAAACAGCGGTGTATCTCCTAACCGTTCCCGACCCTGAAATAGAAACCGAGAAAGAATAAGAAAGGAAAGCAAACATTAATGGGTAACTGATATCGGGAGAATATGGTTTAGTTTATGCATGATTCATAGCACACCAGAAGTCAGAAACCAGTAGCAAAATGGTAAAAGTACTATGGAGGCCCCAGTACTAGGAGTCAGATTGCATTTTGCCCCCTTACCTAAAAGATTGGGCAAATTAATCCTTATACATTAGATCAACGAGTAAACTGATCTTTTTTGTTAAAAATTTCATCTATTTCTTCTGTTAAAAACTGACATTGCTAATAGAATAACCAAATGGTTCCATATGGCATGCCAAGTCTACCTCATGATAACATATGGGGACCAGTTTTTAATATTATAAATGGATGGAATTTATAACAGAAGGGTCAATTTGCTTTTTGATATAACGTACAGGGACTAATTTGGCTTATTTTTTGAGTAAAGGGGACAAAATACAATCCGACTCCTAGTACATGGGCCTCCATGGTACTTTTACCGTAGAAAAAGACTAATGGTCAGTAATTTCAAAGCTCTACTAGAGTGCTAGTTCATACATGGTCACAAATTTGCATTTGGTATTACATCCATGCCTTTATGCTTTTGTTGAATTTGATAAACAATGGTAATTTAACATGAAATTAACTATAATAAATTTTAGTTTTATTTTAAAAGAAATGATAGAGATGCTATTGTACAAACCTCAAATGAACAAAAAGGATAACAACTAGTTCATTAGAAATCAACCACCTTTGACACCCAACATAATGTTCATAACAGAACAAATATATAGTGTTAGAAGCTGACATCGAAACTACTATATGTTTGAGAACTTACTGCTCAGCCTAACATGTGCTAGTGTTAGGCCAAGCAGTCTAAATAAGTAGGCAGGGTACAAGCAGGTCCACTGCACACCTATCAGACATGTCTTTTGGCATTAGCATAGGCTGAAAAAGAAGATTAACACTTTGCAACTATGAAACTCGAGCAGGAATGAGATTCATTGTTTCTCAAAAGAACTCGCAATTAGCTTTCTAATCATCGTAAGCAACATCTAGAATACTTTTTCCTCTACAATACTATGACATTTGTTTGTTTTCTTGCTGTTCAAAAGATGAATTATGATTCTAAATATTTATTATTAGTCCCTAAAGATGCCTAACTACAAACTTCTCCATGGCATATTTTTATTAGAGTTTATAAGCTCAACCTTAGTTTTATCAGTCATTATGGTTTCAAAATATGTGTTTAAAGCTCAGGTTCATCACACGAACTGTGATTGATAAGGCAGCAAGAGGTATGAGATTAGCACCACATACCTTTAAACCTGATAATTCGATAACACAAGCACACTCCACAACATGCACGCCGACTCGCTCTGCAAACGAAACAATCATTCATGTAAATAGCAAAGCAATGCTCTAATACGACAAAAAGGAAATCCTAAGGCAATCTCTTGTAATTTCCCCTTAGTTCAAAGGCTCACTCATAGCAGCTCACTCATAGCAACACACTAGCATATTACTTTTGACGTTTTTATATAAAATTGAACTACCAAGTAGCCTAATCGCAGCAGACAAGGTTCCACCGGTGGCAACGAGATCATCTATTATCAAAGCACGTTCTCCAGCTTGCACGGCACCGACATGCATCTCCATTTTGTCTTTTCCATACTCTAAAGAATACTCCTCGGAGATAACCTCCCCTAATAAACATCAAAAAATTTAACAATTACCACAAAGATCACTAAACAAAATGCAACAATCAACAATACTCAACAAAAATCATATTTATATATATACCAGGCAACTTATTGGGTTTCCTCATAGGAACAAACTTGGCACCAATAGCCAATGCAATAGGTGGACCAAATATGAATCCCCTTGCTTCTATACCTGCATTTTACCATACAATTATAAAGAAATATGTACAATATACACTATTAAAGTAAAAAAAAAAAAAAAACTATTACTGGAAATTACCTGCAACAACAGATATATTTTGCCCTTTGTACCTTTCAACAAACAAATCAATAGTATCACTAAATGCTTTGGTATCAAGAAGCAAAGTTGTTATGTCTTGAAACATGATCCCTGAACCAAAAAATGAAAAGAACAATTAAAGGATAAAAAGAAAAACCAAAAAAAGGGATCGAAAGTATGTTTTGTTTGAAACCTGGTTTGGGGAAGTTTGGGATGACACGAATTGCAGAAGAAATTTTGGGGATACGAGGGTCTTGTTGTTGTTCATCTTGAGACGCCATTTTTTGTTTAGTTGATTTTTTAACTGAGTTGGTGACTCGCTGATGAAACTCAACACGGGGACGGGTCGACTCGGATGATATTGATTTTGGGTTTTGCGGGAGAGAGCAAAGTAGCTGTGAAAGAGGGAGTCTGCCTAGTTGTCAGAGTGACCAACCCTAATAACCAACAGGGTAAACTACACCCAAGGTCATTGAACTATTAGTAACCATACGTTTTGGTCACTAAACTTAAAAATGTTACAAGATGATCATTGAACTATTTGAATATTTTTATTCAAGTCATTGAGTTGTTAATATCACTATTGTATGGCCTTCTTCGCTCACATTGTCAGTTCCAATTGAAAGCTCTATAGTTTAGTTTTTTTCATGAATCAGTTTTGAATCGAAATTCAAACAACTTTCTTTCCCAATCTTTGACACTGACTATCAAATCAGCTTGGATCTAATGTATGTTTTTCTACTCATCGATGAGTATTATTTTACTGTACTGATCGTTGAATTGTTACTTGAAACTCACCAACTAAACTTGAAAAAAAAAAACTTAATAACCTAATGACTTAAATGCGAACTTTCGAATAATTCAGTGGCTATTTTATAACTTTTTGAAATTGAGTCACTAAAATACAAACTTATTAATAGAACAGTGACCTTGAGTGTAGTTTGCCCTAACAAATATCAAAAATAAATAAATAAGCAACCAACTGTAATTTATTTATTTTATTTGACGTATTTGACATTGGCTTAAATATCTTCTTATTGTGTCTAGCTTCGGCACAAAAATTTAAATTTGATTTAATTCTATTTATTATAAAAATAATAAATTTAATTTAATTTATTTGAAATTAAAAACATCCAAACTCAAAACAATGAAAATTTGAATCTAAACCATCCAAATAAATAACTTAAAATAACCAAAACTATAAGTGATAAAATTGGTAATGATGTTACCCAAAAATCAACTTCAAACTTAAATAATCTGAACTTATCACAATTCAATTTTAAAATTACCCGAACAAAATTGATAAAAAAATATTAAAAGTTTATTTAATCCTATCTAAATTGACCTGATCAAAAATCAATCCAAATCAGCACGACCCAAAATTGATATAAAGTTATAATCCTAGTTCCAACTATTAAGGATAAAAAAAATTGGAACTTAGAACTAAACTTGTCTATTTTTTAAAAAATCAACTTTGTTTCAAATTTTGATTTAGGGTAGAGGTGTTAAATGGTAAAGTCGGAATGGATTGGAGTTAATTTATATATGATATTAGTATATTTTATGTTTATTCAAGCTCAACTTGATCCAAAATATAAGTTTAAAGATTTTTCTAAAGCTATTCTTATTTGTAAATGATTAACCTAAATTTATTTCGAGTCTGCTGACATTATTTTCAATTTAGTATTTAACATTTAGATGTTTTTCCTTTTATTAAGAATTTAAAGTTAAATTCTTTTATTTTTTTAAACTCAAATAACTTAACATATTTTTAACGTTTACATAGTATTATATTATTGCATATAACAATTTTTTGTGATATGAATCACATAACATATAAAAATAAAATAAAATATATTAAAAATGTAAAACGGGTCGATCGAGCTCAAGTCTTGAATGTTGAAGTCCAAGCCCGACTTATATTTTAAACAGACATATTTTTTGCTCAAGCCCATTTTTTAAAACTTTGTACTTTCAGCCTGGCTTGAATAAGTAACCCAACCCAAGAACAGATCTAGTTTAAGAAAAAACGAGTACATTAAGTTAGAAAATATATTAAAATCATGAATAGTCATTATCATAAAATAAAATAAATATTATCTTATAATAATCTGGCAAGTTATTAGGTGGGCTTTTTTTCACAAGTGAGTATAAATAACAAAATAAAGCTGGACCAACTAAATACTTGGGTTGGGCTTTGTCCAAATGCACTTGTCTGAGTTTGTATAATGTATATATGTATTAATTATGCTCATTTGTTTTTAAATTATACTATTAAAATAGTAAATTGTTATGGGTTTTAGGGTGTAGTGTTCGGACATATAGTACTTGGAGAAATTAGGTTTGATTTTGAAGATGACATTAGTAGAAGGGGTGGCTATAAACTCGAAAAGGATTAGTTTGTAAACTCTTCAGCTTTTGAAAAGAAAAAAGAAGTAAAAATACCATGGAGGCCTTTATATTGGATGGTGTATTTTGTCCCCTCGACTCAAAAATATAGGTAAATTAGTCCTTGTACTTTAGCTCAAAGAGTAAATTAGTCATTTTATAAAAGTTTTCATCAATTTCTATTCTTAAACTCTGGCATGAAGTACACGTTGCATAACTGTCTAGTTATTTTTGTGAATCACGTTAGTTTTTAACTGTAGAAATGGATGAGGTTTTTAAATAGAAATGATCAGCTTACTATCTAATCTAACGTATAAATACTAATTTGCCCATATTATAGTAAAGAGGGGAAAATAAAATTTGACTCCTACTATAGGAACATCTATGATACTTTTACCAAAAAGAATAAGAATATCAAATTGCACGTTGTATCTGTCCATCCAAAGAGACCTTTAAGACCAATCTTAATTGCTCGATTTCACACAAAGCACCTCAACATTTGGGGCAAGCAACATAGATCATTTGTTACTTCAAATCAAACCCAATGACACTAATATGCCTTTTGAAGAAAGAGTAAGGTGACTTATGACATATACAATTAACTAAGATAAAATGGATCAATTTTTCATGTATGTCATCCATGACACGACCAAATGCATTTATGATTGACCCACTTCTATTGAACTAAAACACACAAAAAAAAAAAAACCCATAATTTGCGTAATCCCATAATTCTAGAAAATGTCAAAGGGTTCCTTTGACAATAAGCCAAAATTTCCAGAAGAGACCAACATTGCTATAGTTATTTGCTTTCGTGTAGTGTTTTGTTTTCCGACATAAACAAGTTTTGCACCATAAAAAGGAAAAATAAAAATAAAAAAAACCCACATGTCTTTCGTTTTCGTAACGAACTGTGTCTTTGAAAAAATATATATGTGATAAGTTCAATGATTCTTCATCGATTGGATAAAATTTCAGAAAACGAGAAACCCATGTTTGCCTTTGTTTTTGTACCCAGATTTTCGATAGGTGAGCTGAAACTGAACTATAAAAAAGAACCAAAACAGAACAGTGCTTGATTAGGTAAGTGATGACTTAAAAGGCGGTTTTGCCTGCCCCTGTTTGAACTATAATGTTGCCATTCTTATGTATTATTTCATGCTTATCTTATTTTTTTAATTTGGATTAAATTAAATGTTTTTTTATGCATGGGTCATTTTTGTTCAACCGTCTTAAACATTTTTTTTTTCCTTTAGTTTTTTAATTTAAAATTCATAGCAAGGCGGATTTTACATTAGGAGAAATTTTCATTTAATTAATGAGCTAAAAGCTCCTACTTGCACTTACATTGGTCTCTGATTCATGGATTTTAGTGATCTAACTTTTTTTTAATTAGTAGTTTAAACTAGTTGGAGATCAACTCATATGAACAACGAAATAGAAAAGATAGAAAAGATCAAACACAAATTTTACATAAAAAAACTCTTCTGAAGAGGATAAAAATCACGAACAAAGGAGGTTTCGACTTTTCACAAAATGAGTAAACAAACGAGAGTACAATATGGAGAAAATCTATATATACTAAATGTACAAATTCAAACCCCGAAATATAAAACCCTAACTCGAGAACAAAATGCTCTCCGTAACTACCACGAAAACTCTCACCAAAACTCATCTGCGACTATATATTGTCCCCCCCCAAAAGAAAAACCTTATAGTACTGCATCTTTAATTGACTTCTTAATTGCCCGCTCAAAACAGGGGTATGAGATCCCTTTAAATAAGCCAAGACTAGAGGTTTTAACTAAGAGAAGAAACCAGATTTATGTAGGGAACACGCCGCCAAGTCGCAACGTCCTCATTCACGTCATCACAGTGTCATTTGTCGTCGCAACGTCGAGAAGCTTCTCATCGTGACGTCACTGTCTATTCGACACCTCACAGAACCCTACTTAAATTTGTCAATTAGATGGATAGAGTTTGATTTTGAATCAAGTTAATTAGAATTTTAATTTTTGTAAGGGTCATTTTGTATTTAGGTTATTTCATTAGTTTAGGTCATTTAGGCTAGTAAATCAGGATTTTTTTGGATTTTTGTCGTCATTTTCTAATTAAATTAAATTAAACTAGTTTGACTTAAATTAATTAGAATGTCTTTTTACAATTATAAATATAAAAACATGTTCGAGGAATTATTTGGTGCATAATCAAATTATTATAATATAAATTACTTAATTAAAAAATACAAATCATAAAACTAACTAGTTAATAATAAGATTCAAGATTCACGTATTTTAATTAAAACATATTTGCAATTCAAATTAAAATCAACATATTCATAATTATCATAATTTTTGAGAGGGAATTTATTCAACCAGTCTAATCGAAAATTGATGAGGGTATCGATTCAGAACACGATATTGATTCTATTAATCGGGGAGTGGGTGTTGCAGTGTTTATCCCGATGTTTCGCGTAACTTCCTACAGCTTTCTAGAGAACCAACATAATCAGTTGCAACGAATTTAAACTTGTCTTAATACAAAGAACCAGTTTGGTCAGTTGGTTCATCTATTTAATTTTTTTCTTTTTTACATTTTTTTAACGTTGTTTTTAAGAATATCATATTCCACGACTTTCAATTCCCAACACAGAAAAAAAATCTAAAACTGTCATAAATTCCCACGTGTTAAATCAATACAGATAGAACTAAACTGCCAAACCAAACCCTTAACTAACATGTGAACACAACACAAGTTGTCAAGTTTTCAGCCTCATGTGAATCATAAGTCTATAGTATTTATAACTAATTATTTGTAAGGATAAACTATAAAGAAAGTCATTTTTGTTTGTCTCAGATTACATTTTGGTCATTTATATTTAAAATATTATATTTTATTCACTTACGTTATCGTTTTGTTACGAAGTGGTCACCCTACTGTTAAGCTCCGTTAGCTCCCTATCAGTGGTCCTATGTGGCGATCTAAAAGGGTTTTAAATGCCAACTTGAATATCTTACATGATAGTCCAAATTAAATTTATTTAATTAAAAATCTACTTTCATCCTAGCACTTGGACATCCAAGTTGGCATTTAAAACCCATCTGAAATGCCACATAAGACTGTCATTAGGAAAGTAACGGATTTTAACGATAGAGTGATCGCTTCGTAACAAAACGATAACGTAAGTGACTAAAACGTAACATTTCTAACATAAGTGACTAAAATGTAATCTAAGTAAAACAAAAGTGACTATTTTTATAGTTTACTCTTATTTGTAACAAACCCAATTTTTTAAATGTAATTTTTTATGATTAAATTAATTATAAAGACTTGATTTTTGTTCACACGAAGTATTAAGCTAAGATTTGCTGTAAAGGTAATAATTAAGACAGTAATAAATTAAGACTTGATTCATTGGAATCATATTCATCGGCCAATGCCGATTTTCCTGTCGGAAGGTGCGGAAAGTGAGGAAATCAAATCAAATCCCTTTGAATACAACAACAAAAAAGGGTTAAATTCTATTATTAGTCTCTATACTTTGTGAAAGTTTTGAATTTAGTTCTAGTGCTTTTTGAATTGGTCAATTTTAATCTTGTAATTCGTATGGTCAAAATGTAATTTGATCAATAGTAGTTAAATCCGTTTAATTAAATTCAATTACTAGTATTGTACTATATATACAAGTATAGATTTAGTCTATATTCTCTAATTGTATCATTCTAAATCTCTATACTTTTTAAATTTTGAGATTTCAATCTTGATGCAAAATGATAGTCCACATATGGAAATAGCAAGTTGAAATGTCATTAGGCATATGAGAAGGTTAAAGTACTTGGGAGATCCCTCTATCATTAAATGGACCAATTTAGTCCCTATACTATTCAAAAGAATCAAATAAGTTCAAATTGTAACAAAATTAACATTGACTATATAAAAAACGTCTTGAATTTGTAGTTCAATTTCTAAATGTAAGATTTCATTTACGAATTATAAAAACTTTAAAAATATTAATTTTGTTAAACAATAAATGATATTTTTAAACAATAAAGTTAACTCTATTCTAATTTGACATTATTTGATTCTTTTTAATAGTATAATGGCTAAATTGATCCATTTAATAATAGAGGACTAATTGAATCAGTCCCTATACTAGAAGGACCTTTTAGCATATTCACCTATACAATAATATGTTTGTCTCAACAGATTTTGAAAATAATAAAACTTAACTTACACATTTCGTAAAATAGAGGGACTAATAGCAGAATTTAACAAAAATAAATTGTTAGTGAAAGTTTCTAGTGAACGTACATTGTATGAGGTTTCACCGCCCCCCATTACGCCCGTATGATCGGCAACTAATGATCGCTTGGTTCCAAAGTACTATCCCCCTCCCCGATTTTGCGTCGATTCTACTTAGTGAAATGAATGCATTATGGGGTATAGCCTTTGGGTGGGTCTTCACTATGGCATTATGCATGTGACGTTAGTTTTCAACCAAAACTAATTTAGATTTTAAAAATTTTCGATTATTTTAAGTTCGGGTTTGTATTATCTTAAATTTTTTAAAATTAAATTAAATTCATTTCATATTACTTATTTAGATTCAAAATATTTTAAATTTAAATTTATTTTTATATTCAAATTAGGTGGATAATTTAAAACGACATCGCTTTAATATTTTGAAAGGTGAGGGGTGTTAGTATTTTGACTTGTAAGATATCTTCATTTCCAAGTCTTTTCAAGAGAAGAAAAAAAAAAAAAAAACAACTATACTCGCTTGAAATGTAAGGACCCACGTAGTCTACTAATTACTTCTGTCACTTGCTTGCTATTTTCCCAGATTCAATTTTGAGGTTTTTCTTTGACCCACTATTTAAAGGAATCTTCTCTTAGCCAGAAAGAAAAAGAAAAGGGTAAATGTATATTTTGGTACTTAAACTTGGTTTCACAGTTACCTAAACTTATTTTTGTTCAATTAGATACACGAATATGACTTTTTAGTTTAAATTAGTACTTGAACTTGACTTCATATTTCAAATTGGTTTAAATAAGTTATTTACTGTAAGTAAACACGTTCATGGGCTGAGCTATCTACTGAAGCCCAAAGGCTCGCTCAAAATTTGAGGGGGTTTGGGCAAAATATTGGGCCCAAAAACGGGCTTGGGTAAAAAAATAGGCCCCTTTAAAACATTAGTCGAGCTCAAGTTTAACCATTCAAGGCCCAAGCTCAACCCAACTAGACCTATTTTCTATGTTAATAGTATATTATACTATGTTATTTATATATATTATAACACATAAAAATGCAATCTACAGTAATATATAATATTATTAAATATTAAATTTTAAATAATATAAAAAAATTAAAAGAAATTATGGGTGAGCTTAAAATGGGCTTGTGTTAGTCATTTATAAATATGGACGGACTTAGACAAAATTTTAAGTTTATATTTCAGTTTGAGTCTAGCTTGAGCAAACGTAAAGAATATTAATATAATGCTTAACCTCAAACCGAACCCAATCCAACACATGAATACCTCTAACTATAAGTACTAAATTCAAGTACCAAAATATATAGAAAAAGAAAAACTCGATTAAACGTGCTCCTCCATCTCCCCTATTATATTGCTTCTTTCACTCTCATCACAATGCCCAAATAAACTCTTAACAATATCTTCGACTTTAGCTTAACTTTCTCACCACTTGTCACGCAATTTCCTTTCGCCTACCCAATTCCCCCTTTATAAACCCTCAGTCACTCTTTTTTAGCTCACAATTTAGTCCCCAAAGCTTCAAAAACTTCTACTTTTCTCTATTGTTTGATTATGGCTTTAGAAGCTATTAACTCTCCAACCTCAGCCACCGCTCCTTTCCGCTTCGATGATACTAATTTACACTGCCTTGAATCCTTTACTAAGCGTAAGCGTTCAAAACGACCACGTCATCTCGACCATGTTACCGCCGAGGAAGAATATTTAGCTCTGTGTCTTATCATGCTAGCACGCGGCGGTGGCCAACGATTTCCATCTCCAACCACCATGCCGGAACCCACCTCGACGGAGGAGCAGAAACCGAGTTACAAGTGCAGTATCTGTAACAAGGCGTTTAACTCTTACCAGGCTTTGGGTGGACATAAAGCCAGCCACCGTAAGCTTTCCGGTGGGAACGACGATCAGACGACATCGGCGACCGGGACAGCCGGTGGGGTTGTTACATCATCCGGCGGGAAGTCACATGAGTGTTCCATCTGCCATAAAAGCTTCCCTACGGGTCAGGCCTTGGGAGGCCATAAAAGATGCCACTACGAAGGTGGAACGGGTAATAATAACGCCGGCGCCACTGCCACCGCTAGCAGCGTGACGGTATCTGAAGGAGTGGGGTCAACCAACACAAACACCAATACCCATATCAGTAACCGGGATTTCGACCTCAACATGCCGGCTTTACCGGAATTCTCGCCAGCTAATTTCTTTGTTTCTGCCGCCGGTGATGATGAAGTGCAAAGCCCACACCCTGCTAAGAAGCCATGTTTATCGATACCACCCAAAATCGAAGTCAACTAAACAATTTAAAACCCTCTTTTTAGTTTTAGATAACAATTCCATGAATTTCTGTTGTTTTTTTTTTTTTTGGTGAGACGATTTTTTCCTGTACATAGAGCTTTGAACAATTCTTCAGTCTACTGTTTTTTTTAATTAATTAATTAGTCGGCTCAATTCAATTAAATTTATTTAATTCCATTAATTATTATTTACAACATATTCACTGTTGTATAAGTTCGATAGCTTTAGTCTCAAGTTAGTGGTGGGTGGCAAAGACGGCGGTTGAAGCTTCACTTTTGGTGCATGAAAGGGATGGGTGGTTTCTTAACAGGTGGTGGTGTTGTGACACCATAAGGATCACGTTCATGTCCTCTTTTATGGCTTCTTTTATTGTTATGTTCGAGAGAGAAGCATTCAATCCGATTAACTCCAATTAAATTTCATCTCCTTAATTTATAGTGATGTAATTCGAAGAACTCAAAATTTAAATACGAATAATCTAAACTTAAATTAAATGTAATTTAAATTAATTTAAACTCAAATGAATCTAAAATTAATCTAATTTAATTTTACACGATTCAAAAGCAAATAAAGATGCAGTAATAAAGGTATAGAAGTAGGGAGTGACTTGACTTCTTAAAAATGATAAATTTATTATTTAATTTTTAAATTTTATAAAATTAGGTGTTAATATAATGATAAAATTATATTTTTATCTTTTAATAATTTATGAAAATAATTTTCATAACCTAATAAATTAATAAAATGGGATCTTAATTATAGTGTATAAGAAGTTTTGAGGTGGAGGGTGATGTTTGGTGTGGATAAGAAGATAGGCATGAATGAGATGGAGAAGTGGGGGGATTTTCTTTATAAGGGGTTTTGTTTAGGCAAAAATTAATTACAATTATAGGAGGAGAGATCATGATTTTTGGAACAGTCAGTTTATTAATTTTTAATTTTTTATTCAATCGATTCAATTGAAGAATTGATTTAATTTTTTTAGTTTCAATTTAATTTTTATTTGAATTAATATATTAATTAATTTTAATTTGATTAAGTCGATCAATTGATGTAGAGAAACTTCTTCTTTGCTAATTTTTTTATAATTACCATGCGATTGCCAAGCCCTATATTTTATTCATATAATATTAGTTGTATTTGATGAAGATTAAAGAGTTGATTCGATTCCCCTTTGATATCTTTGTTTGATATCCTTTTTCTTGTTTGTCATATGCCACTATTAGTGTACAGGATGTGTGAACTATGAAGGGGCTGTGTGCTGTATCTAAGCTAATAGCCATATGGGAAATGTCCGAGGGGTGGTGGTGCTTTCCCTTGTTTTGCTGTCTTCCATGTGTCGCTATTTGGGTGTGTGCAATTCATTTTACGCGTATAGCAACATAAAGCTAGCTATGCCTATGATTTCTTCGATGTAGTCATCCTTTTCTTTTTTTTTCCCCCTTTCATTGCAATATAATAACACGACATAAATCGGTAAGAGTCTTATGAAAGATTTTGTATTAGTGGTTATATTGTATTTTTTATTTTTTATATATTAGATTAAAAAATAAATTAATTTTTATTAAAAATTTAATTCATTTATACTATTAAAACTGCAGAATAACCGAACGAGCTTATGTAGCGTACAAGTATACTTTATTCTAATATACAAGGATCGAGTTAAATGTATAATTTTTAACATAATAACCAATTTACTATTTAATTTAACGTATAGGAGTTAATTTACCCCCTTTTTTTAGTTGAGGGGAAAAATGCAATATAATTTTTAATATAAGAACTTTCATGATATTTTTAGCGATTTAAATTTGTGTCATCTAAATATCAAAAGTGTTAAAGAACTTTAACCTTTGTTTTAAATAAACCTTGACATGTTGGCATCGATAGCTCTAAATGCGAAAATAGAGATAGACAATGATTTTGGCCCTCTCAAAAATGATAAATTAATTTATAGTCTCATTAAATTTTATAAAATCATAAATTAATTTAATGGTAAAATTACACTTTAACTTCTCAAAATTTATTCATTCATTTTTTAACCCTGGATAAATTGATTGGGTAGATAAAGTTGAATGCAAATTTTTTTTTCTTTTTAATTGATCATATGTTTCATACGGACATGTAATAGGAATATGGAATAATATGAAGCAACCGCCCATGAAAACCCATATACTATGCAATAAAGTTTACTTTTAATCTTGTAGTTTTCCCTCAATCACATACACTTGACAAATATAGCAAATTAATGTATGACACATTCATCAATCTTTAAATACAATGCATGTGTATGGTTTTTTTCTTTCTTTCTATCCTTTTTTATCTGTTTCATAATTCATATTTGAGTTGGTAATAGTTCATATTTGAGTTGGTAATAGTAGCGAGGTTAGAAAATTTTTTAAAAAATTTCAAAAATCTACCATATGCTAATTTAAAATTTTATAAAATTTAAAAAATAAAAAGTTAAATTTATTTATTTAAGAGGGTTGGGAACCTATTAATCTGTAGCTATCTCTTTCAACAAATTTTGTTTTCATTTCCTTCAAAGTGTATGCATGGACTTGAATAAAAAAAAAATTATCTCCATTTTTGTAGCTAGCTTACATGTAAATGTTGATAAAGTTAATGTACCTTTCAAGGAACCTTCTTCCACAAACTACAAGATTAATTTACGTTGGAAAATTGATTTTGTCTTTGAAGATACCTTAACCAAAACTCAAAAAAGTAGTGCTTAATCCTATGTATATAGGGAGATAATTAAGCTCTAAGTATTGTTTTAGCTAAGTAATATGACACTGCATTTGTCATTTGCACTCATTCCAATTTTTTTCATTGAGTTTCGTGAGCCCATATACTCTTTTAATGCTCTTTTTTTGTTGTTGCCCACAAGTGAATGTTCCTCTTAGAGAGATTGAAATTAAAAAAAGGTGAACATAGTACAATAGATGCTTACTTTTAGCCTTAATTTAAGCGCAAAAAAAGTTTACTTCTAGATCTTAGACTTTGTCTAACTCTAGATGGGATTTAACTAAAAATATGTAGAAAATAAAATTCAAAATTTTAAATTATGAATTATGAATGAATTAAATTGAATTAAATGTTAAGACATGCATGCATTTGTGGCTGACAAAATGAAACATAAATAAATAAAAATAATGATGAAGTCAACTAGACATTGTCGATAGTCTGAACTGAAAGGTAATGGAACTATAAAAACATGGAAAACCGCGTGGAACAGTCATGGGTTACTGTTGAAATTCATGCCAACTATGGATTGAATTATGTGTTGGAGTTGATTATTATTTCCAATTAGAGTTTTGTGTCTTGATTTTGTGGGAATCTCACTTCAATAATATAATAGGGTGTTGGTATAATTGTCTGTTCATACCATTTAGAGGTATGAGTTCAAATTTTACCAAGCTCTATGTTTATGTCCCTTTGGAAGGTGGTTGTGCGCTAAGCATTGGCCATCCTAATGAGATAGTCTCGTTCTGTTGAATCCTACCGCAAGCATTCAGGGTTCTCTACAAAGTAAGGCGACAAAACTCTAGTTTGAGACAATACTGACTTGTTATGGGATTTGTTGCTCTCGACAAATGAAACTTCGCCCTAAAAGAAATTAACCTCCCCTCAACATATATAACATGTTGAAAGTGTCATTTTAACACTAGTTAAATCTAGGCATAATAACTTATTCAGCCCTCTAACTTTAAAAAAAAAAATCATTTTAGCTCCTCATTTAATTTTTCACCTCTTTAGCTTCTAAACCTACATTTGTTTGTCAAATCACCTTAAAATGAATAGAAAATTAATGTCTATTAGCTTTGCCGAGGTGTCAGTCTATGTGTATACCATGACAATAAAGTCAACAAATATTAATTTTTTTATCTATTTTGGAATGATTTGATAAACACATAATAAGGATAATTATTACTATTAGTGATTACATATAAACACATAATAATTTTTAATTATTATTATTAAAATTCCACCGAATAGTTGTTAGTTTTCCAAATAGAAAATAAGGATAATTTTTTGTCCTAATTTGATATTTAACTTTATCATAATATTTGTATTTTAGATTTCTAAAGTTGAATAATATAAGTTTTTGAAATTAAGTGACATCATCATTTGAAAAATGAAAAATTCATGTAAATTTTCGGGTGATGACGTGGTACAACTTTAAAGTGTCACATATAATATTCTAATAATTAGATTAGTGGTTGTACCGATTGGACTATTAATTCTTGATTCAATCGGTTTGATCAATTTATCTATCAGACCAACAATAACTAAATAAATAACTAAAAAATCATACAGAATAAGAAAAATGAAAATTTTATTAAACCGGTTCAACTATTGATTTTTGTCTCAATTTTTTATTTTTATTGGTATACTGATCAATTCTTAGTTCAATTGGTCCAAGCAATCAATTCGCTCTTGTTTTAAAAACACTAATCACATCATCAAATCTTTGATAGGATTCAAATTTAGAGACTAAAATAGATCTAATTTTCAAATTCAAGTACTAAAGTGAACTAATTACTAAGTTAAAGGGCCAAAAAACTATATGAGGAGAAGAAAATTCAAGCTTCAACAGTCAAATGTCAATCGCAAAGCCAAGAAGCTGTGATATCTTATATCTAACTTCTTTGTATTTGCATATTTGACCGTACGGTTTGACTTGGACTTCCACACCACCTCGGCATTCTAAGTTGGTGGCCAAATTGTTTACAACTAAATATGATATCATCGTAAATAATTTAAATCACAATAAATTTAAAATATTCACATAAAATATTAATATATAGTGAAATTTAAACCTACATTTAAAATCTCAAAATTTTAGTTTTTTACGTATATTAGTAAGAAAAAAAATTCCAAAACCCTTTTCACTGCTATGATTTATTTCTAATTATTTAATGATATTTTAACAATTTTTTCATGTCATTAATACATAATTTTGATAATTTTTTTATCTTGAACTCGAACTTAAACTTAAACTCTAAATTCCAAATCTTAAATTCAAGTTTAAGATTAGGGTTTGAGATTTAAGGTAAAAAAATTACTAAAATTATATATCAATAACATAAAAATTTATTAAAATATTATTAAATAATTAAAAAGAATCATAAATGATGTGGTGAGAAAGATTATAGTACTTTATCGATAATTAAATATTCAATATTAAATAGTAATTCATATAATATATATACATATATTGAAGTTAGGACTGAAACCGATAAGCGTAGACTGAAAAGAAAAGGTTAGGCAAGTGGGTTTAACACAACTATAACTCTCGTCTCTTTTTGTTTTTGCTTTTTACAAAAATTGGTGAGTATTCATTTTAGTAAGTGATAGAAAATTCCTGGAAAAAAGGTTAGATAATTCATCTTTGAATCAGGTACCAGATTCAATGTAAATGCATTATCCATTATATATATATATATAAATGTCAACTTTACAAGTTATTTCCCTCTAATAATTATTGACTATATTTGCAATACTAGATTGAATGGGGGATAATTAAAAAGAAAACAAAGGGGTAACGTGCAGCTGCAATTTCATAAACATTATATATATATGGGTATTGAGTTGAATGATATGAAATGGGCCATTGATGATGGAAGCAAGAAAGCAGCAATGGAATTAGTGGAATGAGATGAAGTGGGAACATGTGTGGTTTTCCACATTAACCATTAAAGCTCACAACTTTGAAATGGGTAAGTTTTTGCTTCTCTTTTTAAATGAAAAAGGGGGGATAATCATTAAGAGACAATGTGCGGACAATAGGGTTGAACTGGAACAGCTTTTTAAATGGGCAAAAAAGTGTTGGAAGTGGAAGAAGGTGAACACTAAGACAGAGATATAGTCTGTGTCTATATGATGTTCGTCAAAATGCTCCAATCAAAATGACATTAAAAGAAAAAAAGAAATCGCCCACCGTGGGGCTCGAACCCACGACCACAAGGTTAAGAGCCTTGCGCTCTACCGACTGAGCTAGACGGGCTTGGTTGACATGTGAAAATGAAATATAATATTTAACATAAATAACTTATAGTTGATCACCGGAAGCCCAAAATAAGCCCAGGTGTGAGGTAGGCCTTAACTGGACCAATTAACTGCCTTTAATTTGTGGAGGCTAAGATGATGGCAATGGTAGCCCAACCACTCTTTAAATATAAATTTAACCCAAAGAAATACTATAAAATTTCATTCAGAGATTTGTTCTTTTGTTTTTAAATGCCGGCATTTACTGCAAAATTAATTATTAATTAATGTAATATTTACTTTAAAATTGGTTTTTAATTGCTATTTTGGTTGTGCTAATATATGCCTTCTAATATGTTTTTTCTGGGTATAAAGGATATGGATGCCTTCATATTAAGATTCAGATTGCATTTCGTCCTGTTTATTTAAAAAATAAGTAAATTAGTTTCTACACGTTAGGTCAAAGAGTAAATTTGTCCTTCTATTTAAAGTTTTATGAATTTCTACAGTTAAAAGCTGGTCTTTATACGCTGTCATGAAGTACACATGACACACCACGTGTAACCATACCTGTCCTTAACAGTGGAAATTGATGAAAATTTTAATTGAAAGTACTAGTTTACTCTTTAATTTAACGTACAATGACTATAATATTTTTATTTTTTGAGTAAAGCAAGCAAAATATAATATAGTATAGAAACTTTCATCGTAGTTTTACCATATTTGAAGATTATTTAACTAGTCTACAAGTAGAGTTTGAAAACTAGATAAGTAATCATAGGGTGACACATACGCTGTAGAATTGGAATTTTATTTGATGATGTATTGAATATTAAGTCTTATATAAATAAATAAATATGTAATTATTTAATAAATATAAAAATAATTATATTAAATAATTACGCACTCGAAATAGAAATTTAAAGCAATTTCTAATCAAAACATCAAATTATTTAAAATTACTTTAACCAGTACAAAATTTTTAAGACAATCAGAGACAACACTAAATAATACAGTAAAAGAATTAAGTTGTGGTTTATCGGTTCGGTGTTAATTTTCTTAAGGATAATTTAGATTTGAGTCATAGTTGTATAAAAGAAATAAATCTTATTTGGAAACAACTCCATAGCTATCGAATTGATATTTCAAATGGTTCAGCGCGTTTGAATCTACGTCTTCTTATACTATTATTGACAATAATATTAATACCAACTAAACTAAGACTCAATCGGTAGTTAAAACAATATTAACTGTGAGTCTCCAAATTGGTGCATGCTAATGAGACAAAAGTTTGGATAGCACTAGGGGAAAAAGGCAGTGCTAGAAGAATACAAACACAATACCCCAATCCTCACAAAAACATAGATGCTTTTAACTCGATGCTCAGCCATTGGTTATTACAAGTACAAAGACAAAAATGGTTTCATGTTGATGTTCTTCAAGTAGATAGAAGAATTTTGTGCTGTTGGTTGGGAACTGATAAAGCCATAAAAACCTGTTATGTTCTAAATATGTATATATAACTTAAATCTGCTAACTTTTTTGGTTTTTTCAAAGGTGGGAGACAGATTTAAAGCTTAATTTGACGTGGATCTAAGTATGCAGCAAATAGTATTTTGACAGCCAATAGAAAAAAGAAGAAACATAGAAGGTAGGGTTAATGTCATAAATGTCAAAATAATAATATATTCCATGGTAAAGTGTAGAAACCTTTGGCGATGAGATAATGAGGATGGTTATCGGGTTCTGTTTTAAAACTTCACATATATGGCTGTTTTCACGTCACGTAAGATTCCCACTAATTTACTTACCATCAATCATATCATATCAATCTCAAACCAAAACTTTTATTTTTTTCTTATTTTGAAAAATTTTAAGTTATAACTTAAAACTATATAGTTATAAGTATTAAATTTAATACTTAATTCAATTTATTAGAGTTTATATTTGTGTGACTCGAATTTCGTTATTTATTGAAAAATAAATATAGTGATAAAATAAGGGAATCCATAGAGGCGAGAGGCTAAGGGTTGTAGGCTCAAGTTGAGCTCGTATAGAATTATACTTTTACTATTTGATTTTAATTAGAATAGATTTTTTAACCCTTAAATAGATGTAGTCGAAACACCTCCTGTATTATTTGTTTTTTAACATTAGTGAATTCCTTCTTCTCTGTACATGATTATTTCCGAAAGGGTTTTCACATAAGATCTGTGTTTTTATTTTTTCATTTTATAATCATTCTATTTCCAATATTGAAATTTATTATAACATAACCATTAATTGATGTGAAGTTAAATTATAATATATTATGTTATATATATATACACGAGAGTTTGGGTTCAATTCTAAACAACTTATTTTTTACTTTCAATTATAAGAAAATGTGATGCGAAAAAGTTTAAATCATACCAATGACTTTTATTTTCGAATTCATAGTTTTGAACAAAAAAAAAAACCTTGTATTGCTTGATTTGTTATTGTTGTTCACTAAATTTTGAAAAGTTACATGTCGGGTATTAAATTGTTCGAAAGTTTCAAGTTGGTCATTAGCTCACTAACTTGGTAATGGACGTCAAATGTGGGGACTAGTAGATCTAGACTAAAAAAATTACAAGTTGGTTATTGAACTATTAGTAAGTTTATAAGTTTACACTTTAGTCACTCAATTTTTGCACCATTACTCCTTAATTCGATAATCCAAATAGTATCAACAAGTAGCAAAGCCATTGTCAACCAGATGTCTCACTTTTAACTCAACCAACTTAACAACCCTTCACTTTTAACCCATTCACCATTTACCCTTCAACCAAAACTATAACTCAAGAAAATCCACAATCAAGCTATTCACACACCTTTAACTCGAATTAGCAACCATATATAAGCACTAACACAACCAAAGTAAACAAAAATACAAAATAAATAGCAAAAAAAAAAAAGAAGAAGAAAGTTTCCTATTTTAGGAGTCCTAAACAAGACATACATAAGCAAAGGGACAAAAAAAATCAGAGAAAAAAGAATAAAATATAAAAATAGGAGACTTAAACGTATTAGTCTACCGGATTTTTCCAGGAGCTAGTTGGAGAGTTCAAAGTAACGGACGCTCAATCCAAAAATTCAATGAAAAAGTCTCACCGAGAAGAGGAACTTATAGAAGTTAGGCTTCAATCCCACGATAATGGACAGAGATCAAACAACTTCTCTTTTAGGGCTTCAAGTTTAAGTCAATAGAGTTTCAGTCTATTTCAAGTAAAATTAAATTATAAAGTTGAAAATGAAGGAACAAGTCTAATTTGATGTGTTTATTTGCATCTAATCAAAGTTCCCTTAAATAAAAATTTGATCTCTAAAGGAGATTAAGTTTGAGAAGATCTCTACAAGTACATTAATTGCTTGAAGACCTTTTTAACAATTCTCTTAGAGGAATTAGTGATTTTAATTGATTGAATCTCAACAAACCATCT
The DNA here is from genome assembly GCF_025698485.1 of Gossypium arboreum. Lineage (NCBI taxonomy): Eukaryota > Viridiplantae > Streptophyta > Magnoliopsida > Malvales > Malvaceae > Gossypium > Gossypium arboreum. Next base: position 140,921,643 of record NC_069075.1, read on the forward strand.
ATTGCTTATATATTACATTTTAGGTTGGAAGTATCAGATTGAAAGCACATTAATTGTTCAATTATAATTTGTTTTTAAGTGTAAAAATTATAAGTAAAGTGTGTCGTGTTTATCAATTTACATCTAAGTTTTCAGGAGGAAAGATTTAGAGGAAGAGTGGTTTAGCTCGAAGTATAAGAGTACATGTTGCAATTTGGTGAGTGAGTTGGACTTAATCACAACTTGTTATTTATAGTGTATTACTCTCTGGATAAGGCTTTGCAAACATGGGAAGTTCTTGAACAACAAGAAATTTTTTTTGGTGTTCATCTATATTTTCTTACCCGTAGTTACTTCGACTAGTAGTTGCAACTGGGCAAATAGCTAATAGGCAAAATCAACAAACTTTCAATAACTAAAATGAAAACTTGCTAATAGTTAAGTGACTAATAATGTAATTTTCCATCTTATTATTAATTTACCCGTCAAGATTAGGCTTTTAAGAAAAATATTTTGAAAATGCCAATGATAAGATGAGTATGTGGATTCTATTCAAATTTATTTTGACTTAAATCGAAATCACGTTGATATTATGAGTGTATGGATCATTTGGAGTTTTTTTTTTATAATAATTATTGAATCTTAAAATTCAAGCAAGGTGGTGTATTATAATTAGAGACAACGTACACATTAAAAGGATTTTGGCTTATACCAATTAGGAAAAGAAAATAAAGCAAAGGGTCAAAGAAACATCGATAAATTATATATATTTGATAACTTTTAACACAAATATACTAATATAATACAATAAGAATAATTAAAATATCAAATATGTATCAAAACTTTATCTAATGTAATTAAATCAAAAATTGTTTTAAGAGAGATCAAGATAAATCATAAATTTTAGAGAGTCAAAATACAATTTTATCATTATATTAATTTATAATTTTATAAATTTTAAAAAATTAAAAAGCATATTTACCATTTTTAGACATCAACGTCACTACTTGTCCTATTATCTCTAATTAATGTATTAATATATAAAATTTTAAGAATTTATATTTAATGCATGGATGATTCATAAGTCTATAGTCTATACACATCATCATTAAATAGATGATGAAACATAATCAAAAGTTTTAACAACAATGTGTCATCTTTTCATTCACTATAGTATATAAAATTACACACTCGGTGAATTATATATACATACATACATCTTTAACCTATTTCTTATATTTTAAATTAACCCCAAACTTTAAAATATTCTAATTGAGTCTTTAAAGCGTCAATGCCATATCAAAATGGTTCTTCAATCAACCTAACAATTATCTTTAAGTATTAAATGCTACCTCAAATCTAGAGCAAAGCATAATTAGAATACAAGGATCAAATTGTAAATGTGTGTGCGCTTATTATATGTACGGCTTGGATTTGATATTCAAGAAAAAAGGAAATAACCCTCCTAACTTTCATATTAAATCCAAGTTATTCATGTGATAGGTACACACTTATTTACACTTTGATCCACATGTTTTTAATATGTTTCCCATCAAATTTGAATTGGTAATTAACACCTAAATTAATGACTATGCTGACAAAAAACCCTATTAATACAATATGGATACTTCAAGATTTAATTCAAAATAATGTTCTAAGAATTGGACTGATAGTTAATCTGATCAGAACATCTATTTAACTAGTTAAATTGCTAGTTAAACTACAATTAAATAAAGTAAAAATATCCATTCTATTTCTTGTTATATATCATTGATTGAACCAATCAAATCGTAGATTTTCAATTCAATCAATATGTTTAAATTTTACAACACCAATGGAAAACACTTTTAAACTTTAGAAGAAGCCCACTAAAAATTTACCCATAGAGATGGAAAAAGAATCCACGGGTGGAGATAAATAATAAGGAAATGGTAAGTATATATTTTGGTACCTAAACGTGGCTTCAGGTTAAAATTGATACTTAAAAGGTTTTTTTTGTTCAATTAGGTATTTGAATCTGAACTTAACTTTTTGATTCAAATTATTACTTGAACTTGGCTTTTTTGTCTAAATTAGTACTTAGTTATTTGAACCAATTTGAATTATGATGCCAAGTTCAAATACCTAATTGGATAAAAAAAAATTAATACCTTGAAACCAAGTTTAGTTATCTAATTGGACAAAAAAAAAACCCTTGAATACTAATTTGAACCTTGAAGCTAAATTTAAGTATCAAAATGTGAATTTACCCACCGTCAATTCAACCGGTTTTTATTCTCATTCAATCGTTTAGTAACAATTCGCGAATCAACCGATCTAATATTTTCCTATACATTAATATTTCAATAGATTTTAAAATAAAGAATAAAGTAAAATGAAATCCAACGGCGCAACATATAGAAAAACAAAGAAAGAATAAAAAGGAAGCGGAAACACGTAGCCGGTCGTGCCCAGAGTTGTGGAAAATATTCCTTTCCTCTCTCGATTACCGCACCACCACCATCACCATCACAACATAAACTCTTTAACCTAACCATGGTTAGTTTTTAACTCAAATCCACCTTCATCACCTTAATTTAATTTAATACCACCACCACCACCCTTACAACCTTCCCTTACGTCCCACTTTCTCATTGCTATATTAGTATTAACCCTCTTAGCCTCTGCTTACAAACTTTCACTTCACTTCCTTTGCTTCACTTTCAAGTATTCTCTTCTTCTCCGATCAACAAAACAAAATCTGGGTCTTTTTTTTTTTTGTTTGAATCGGAACGGTGGTGGTGAGTTGAAGAAGAACAAAAAAATGAGCTGCAATGGCTGCCGAGTTTTACGAAAAGGATGCAGCGAGACATGTGTGTTACGGTCGAGTTTACGGTGGATTGAATCGGCTGAAGCTCAAGGCAACGCTACCTTGTTTCTCGCTAAGTTTTTTGGCCGGAGTGATCTCCTTTCGCTTATCTCCTCCGTCCCTGAATCTCAACGTCCCGGTAAGTATGTTATGACGTCCCTTCATGTTTACGTTGATACCCATTTGGTTAAATTGTATTTTTGGTCACCTTATTGTATTTAAATTTGATTTAGTCCATACAAGGGCGAATTGAGGAAATTTTGGTAAGAATATAAATTTTTGAGGGTTAAACTTAAAAATTTCATGCTAAAAAGGATTAAATGTATTACAAAACAAGATGAAAGTTTAAAATTACAATAAATCCACTTTATCCAAGTGGTGGATTAGATTTGCCCTGATTTCATATAAATTATTTACATAATTTTAATTATTAAAATAATACTTTTTTTAAATAAAAATTCTGGTTGGTATTTTAATTGAAATAATTAATAAGTTTATTTGAATAAACTGATGATTATAAAGGTAGAGGATGAAATTATATTAAAATTAAAGTATAGTGATTAAATTATAAATTTGAGTATACTAGAATCACCATAACAAAGTTTGACCTTTTATATAATTTTACGTGTATTTATTTTATTATTATTTTTTTTTGGTTATAGCTTTGTTTCAGTCTTTATTGTTTGAGGCATGTGGACGAACTGTGAATCCGGTGAACGGAGCGGTGGGGTTGTTATCGAGTGGTAACTGGCATATCTGTCAAGCGGCGGTGGAAACGGTTCTTCAGGGCGGAGCTTTACGACCAATTTCGGCTGGATCCTGGACACCGAGTTGTGACGAGTCATCAGATCGTTTCTGTGTTAACTCGTGCAACTTTGAATCGAAGCCGTTAACGACGACGATGATGATGACGGGGAATCAATCGGTTTTGACGGCGCCGTCGGATCTTAGCTTGTCTGTGACGGCTAAGTTGGGCGGAGAAATGAGAACTAAAACGGCGTCCTTATATTCAGAAGAATCGGAGATTACCACTCTTGGAAGCAATGGAAATGAAGAAACCCAAGACACAAAAATTTTGAATCTCTTTGTTTAAGAAAAATAATTACTTTTTTTATATATAAAAATTTATCTCTTTTTTATATATATATATATATAAACTGCCCATGTAGTCAATACTTAATAATGAAGAAAATAATATTATTAGCATAAACCCTTTTTATTTTTTTTTCCAATTTTTAATTATGAAATTGTTTGTTTTATAATCGAGCCGAGTTCGAACTTAATTCAAAAGTCGTTGTTTGAAACTTGGTTTGGAGCTTGATTAAATGTTATATTATTTTGGTTCGAGTTTAACTCAAAATAAAATTGAATTATCAAAGTTTAACTTGATTAAATTTGTTTATACAAATTACTCGGGTCTAGTATTAAGATATTCTAACTCAAATCATTCGATTGTCTGAGTAATTCAAGCTTGAACTCGAATTGAGAGCGATTAAGACATTAATCGAGAATAAATAAAACAAAAATGATTTTGTTTGGAGGAAGAAGAGAATGAAAGAATATATGCAAAGACATTAAATAGATGAAGGAAAATGGAAAAAGAGAAAGGGTTTGATTTTGATGAGAATGATTAATGTTAATTAAGTAATGAATGATAAGTTTCATCATTAATTTAATTAATAGTAATATTTCAAATATAGCAAAATGGATTAATCAGCAATTTATCTAATATAAGCATTCATTAGCCTTTTTATCTTTGGTTTGCTGCACTCTCTAATTACTATAACTTCTTAATTACACCCATCTTCTATACATAATCCTTGAAATGATTGCCCCATAAAATGATAAGTTTCAAATTTCAATTATTTTTCTTAAAATGGTTTAGGTAATATTGAGGGATCAGTTCGAATTTCACTTAATTAAATTATATGTGAACGAGTTGTGTTTGTACTTATATTTCATGAACCTACTTTATAAAATTCATGACCTTAATAATCAACATCTTGCGAGCTTTAATCAAAAGGATCGCACACTTGACATGTCACACATATTCATTCCCCAAGACATAATCCTTGAAAGGCTCATTGGCATCGAAAAATGGGACAAGGAAACTCTCTTTTCTTACTCTCAATTTTCTCCTCTTCTCTCCTATCTTCTCTCGGTACTCGTATTCCGATCATTTTATGATTCTCTACTAAGCGAATTCTGCCACAAACCACCATCTTATATCAACACTAAAAAAAAACTCTTTTAACTTTTAATTTATATTTAAACCCTCAACACAAATCATTAAAATAAGAGCTTACTTAAATAGCATAATAATAAGAGTTAAATTAATTGTAATAAACGTATGCATGTATAAGGACTTATCTAACAAAGCAATATAACTTAGGGGTCTTTTTTTAATATAATGGAATATTTAATCATTTAACTAAAACATAGAAAATGGAGCACATGAAGATGAAGTCAGCTGATTTGATTATTGAAACTGTCTATATGCAATGAGTGTTCTCATATGCCATATTACATGCAACTTTAGAAAGTGTAATCAAATTAAAAAAGACAATTAATTAAATTTTTTTAAAAAAATGTGTTGGGGTTAGTCCAAAAATTAAGAATTATTAAATAAAAAGGAAAAAAAAGAAAAAAATGATGCAGTACACGTCAGCTTCACTAAAAAAAATTGGTGGGTTCCACGGCATCACCCATAAATTCTTTCTTTTTTGCTCATTTGTTATTAGGTCAAATTTTAGTTTTGCTCCTTTTACTATGCCCACATTTAGAATTTAATTTATATATTTTAATTTGACATAATTTAATCTTTTTATTTGTACTATTCTTTAAGAGTTTGACTGAGTTGGTGTCACTCATCAACCGGGTCTTAAATCAGTTGTGAAATTATTAAAACTTATTACTTTTTACAAAGCAACAAATATTATTTTGAGGGTATTTTATCTTTTATGTTTTCATATAAAATATGAGAAAATATATACACATGATGATATTTGAACCCAAAGTATCATAGTTTTTATTATATCAACTATACTAATTGTCAAGGGAATCTAAAAAACCTTTTAGGGGTCAAAATTGAACTATAAATTTTATCATGTATTAATTTATTAATTTATTATTTTTAAGGGACTAAGTAAGAATTTTTCATTTTGAGAGAGGGCAAAGCATAATTTTCTCCTATATTAATTTATAATTTGATAATTTATAGAGGAATTAGAATTATAATTTTTTTTTAATTTTGGGGGCCAGGGCCAGGGCTGTTGCAGCCTTACCCGACCCCATTGTATTTTTTTTTATAAATTTGTTACATAAAATTTTCACTCATATCGTAGATGTTTCATAATCTAATTTCTTCGATATATTATTAGTTAGTCTAAAAATAAAATTGTTAACTATTCCTATTAAAATATTGACTTAAAATTGTTACACTGACATCTCATCTAAAACAAAAAGAATCGGAAGTTCAATAAAAGAAAAACCCCATCAATATTTTGACGAGAGTAATTAATGGTGTTAACAAATTGGATTAGCTAATAATAGTATAGAAACGGAAAGATCAAATCATTCTAAAGTATAGGGATTAAATCATAAATATAAGCAAAATAGAAGGATCAAAATTAAAATTTGACTTTTCATTATTATTTAAATTGTTAGAAGAGAAAAGTGGTGATTGAGAGGAAAAAGCAAAAAAGCTTATTTGTTCGATTCCATCGCTTCGCCGCGTCTATTTGCATATGCTGTGGATCCCACTCACCATTTTTGTTGAACTTCATTCACTCACATTTCGGATTTTGGATTGGATTGAATAGAATTGAATATTAGAGTACTTTATTCGTTATTTTGGCATTATTCAAATTACATCACCAAAGTCTGTAAAGCATGCCTCTCGTTGTCCACAATTCAGACATAAATTAAGGGGAAAAAAAAGTGAAATAAAGAAAGAAGAAGTACTCATGAGAATTGATTCGGATGGTAAAAAAAAAAAAGTTGGGTTTTTTTTTTAAGCATCAAATATAGGAGGACTTATACAAGCTTCGGTTGTTGGTAGATTTCAATATATATGTATTAATGATCATGAAAGTTAGAGGTTATACTTAAAAGCTATGACTTGAACCAGTTTTAATCATTGGATTTTGTCTATTGATGGTAACATGAATTATTTTTATAATAAAAATATATCCTGCATAAGATTTATTATACAATGAGACTTGCCTAATAGATTACCATCAAAGGGGACATTTGATTTGGAGTCCATGCCTAACAAGCTCACGATCAATGCCTTAAACCTTCAACTTGTTCCGTGAAAACTTAATTCTTTTTTTTTTTTTAAAGACAAAAGGAGAAACACTAGGGATGGAAAAATGCACAAAAGGTGCGAGAAGAATAAGAGTGAAGCAAAAATAAAGGTGAAAAAAGTTCACTTTTTTCATTTAACTAGAGCTTGGTTCTTGTGAAATTGGCTAATTGTAAGCAAAATAGGGTTTTCATCTTTTCTGTCGTGATTTGACTACCTAGTCGATACCGCTCATCCTTCCCCCACTCCCGTCATTATCCTCTTCTTCATCCTACTCGTCATGCATTCTCCCATCTTCATATTTGTTGATAGGATACTAATTTTTGGCTCTAATCTCACATTAGTTTGTTTCATCATGGTAAAGTATTTCGTAAGATCCACTTAAATTGCTAATTGTCTTGTAGTTCTAATTTGTCAACCTTCAGATTTTTTCCTCCAAAGTTGTGCCTATGGGCTCTTTGATAAGAGGTGAAACTTAAATTGCTATAATTAATATTTTGTAGGTAAAAATATTATAAAAATTTTATACTAAGAATTAAATTGCATTTTATCCCTTTTACTTAAAAAATAAATAAATTAGTCCATGTTAGCTCTTTAATTTAATGTATAAAAATTAATTTGTCATTTTTGAATAAATAGAACAAAATGCAATATAATTTTTTAACATATTTTGTAACCTCTTCTTTGTACGAAGAATAATTTTTTTATTATAAGAAGAGCTTGGTGAAAGCAACATTATTTATAGTTAAAATGTTGATGTAAATTTGATGGTATAGTTTCAAAGCATCTGAAATAAATTAAATTTGTGAACATCAAAATGGCACTCTTAATCTTATCATTTAGTATTGCGCTTGAAAATTGAAGGAAGAAAAATAAAGGGAATCTTTTTGGTGTCTTCTCAATGTTTGGAATATAGAAGTCAAATCAAGGGTTTTCTTTTTTCATTGCTTAACTAATCAAATATCATCAACTTCTCCTTATTTTATACTCTATTTTTTTTATTTCAATTTTACAATTTCATCTTATAATAATTTTTTAAGACTACTTGTACAATAATAAAAAAATACACTATCAGAGTACCAAATATTTACCCAAAAGTTCATCTATTATTTTATTTTGATTATGGAGTTACAAAATTCCTCCCTCAATGTACAAACTAATAATATTTTTTTATTGCTATATTTTAAGAGTATATGTCACTATTTCAAACTTGATTGTAGAATTTAAAATTACCAGAGACAAAATATAAAATATTTTTACATTATTTGGAACTTTTTAATTAATCCATAAATTTAGTAATTGTTTTCGTATTGAAACTTGAATTAAGTAATTGTTCCCGCGTTAAAGCTTGAATTGTTTTTTTTTTAAGTTAGTCACTGAACTTAACAATTGTCCCTATATTGAGACCTAAACTTAGCAATTATTTCCAAGTTGGGCATGAACTTTAAGGCTTTTCAAAGAAATATTAGGAACTAAATTAGATCAAAAAAAACTCAAGCCCCAAGTTGAAATAATTACCAAGCTTAAGGACTTACTTAGACAAAAAAAAAATTTAAGGCTAATAAAAAAATATTTGCCAAGTTCAGGGACTAAGAAAAAGAAAGTTCTCAGTAGTTGTTAAATTCAAAACTTAAAAATTGATTTAAAACCTGCTTGTAGTGGTTATGTAAAATACTCCCCATTACTTTTTTATACTAACCCTAAACCCAACTTTATATACATATGCTTAAATGTATATATACACATATATATCATATTTGTAGCAAAGCAAAGCAGAAGTTGGGGTCCGTTACACAGTTACATGTAATTTTCATTCTAATCAAAATACACAAGATTACACAATCACTCATTATATGAACACAAACAAACAAACAAAAACCAAAAGCTTAAAACCTAAGGAACCCCCCATTGACTAAAGTTGGAAAGCCATCATTTTATACATATTTATATGCTTTTCCTATAAAAAAAAAAAAAGGAAAGAAAAGAAATACCTGTAAAACTATCTAACTTCACAATCAGAACACATTTTTCCTTAACCTACGCCACTAAATTACACATAACCATGAATTTTTCATGTATTAAACAAAGACCAAATCATCACTCTCATGCATATAAAACTCAATCCGTTGAATTGGAAAGTTATTATTGTTACCTTTTTTTTTTTTTCCTGCTGATGAAATGGAGATGGGGGAGAGGTTGATGTCAGGTTAGTATTAGGGAGGAGTGAAATCACATGAGCTTTACAATTTTGTCGTCAAGTCAAGCCGGAAGGTATGTGATTTAGTTGTAAGACGTGTGTTTTCAGGCTACATTCTTTCACCTGGTTATTAGCAAAATTAGCATAAAAACGGGTTATATGCTGTGATTTTTGTAATAAAACCGGACAAAGACTATACTTACCTGCATGGCAGCAATTGCCAACAGAAGATCTTTGCACTGGTTAAGTAAAGCAAACTCGTTTGCACTTAAATTTCCAAGTTCAGCCAGCAAAGAGTTGAGTTTTGCAACCTAACAACCAAAAATAAAGAGACGAATTAGGAGTATAAAAGAAAAGAGCCAAATCGATATTGCTACTAAAATCGATATTGTCACTTCCAATACAGGTTTGAATAAGTACACAGAAAACCAATAAAACTAACATAGAATTGAAACAATTGTAAAACTTCACTCTTCGAGTATCATAAAGAATTTTACAGCAGCCACCACCAATCCACTTGACTCAAAAGTTCACGTGTAAGAGAACAAGCTCTAAGATTTAAGCTTATACCAAAGGCCAAACTTTGACAAGTGGTATAGTCAAGGGAAGTAGCAAAATATTCTATATAGGGTAGAAACAAGTGTTATAATATGTTGATGAAGGATGCATCAAAATTATGAAAACGAGGAAACAACTAGCAGGATAGACTGATAACCGGATGACTTCCTGTAGTATGGATGATCATTTTCATTTCACTGGGTCATTAATCAGCCAAATATGCCGGGCAACCATAGTAAAAACCCATAATTCAACAAGATTAGGAGCCAAACTAGGGCCACAAGACATAAACAGATTTGTACAGAAGGAGAGTCACAAGATCATCATTCATTCATTCTTCTTTCTATCATCGATAGTTTTTAAAAGATGTTTATCCTTAACTGTAAGAAATCTCTATACTTAGCATAACACCCAATGAAGAAAAATAATTAGTTAATAGAAGAGACTCAACCTTCGTATCTTTTTCCAAGAAAAAAAAAGGTCAGACAGATATGCATTAATTTTTTCAGGTTGCAGCTTATCTAAATCTAGTACTTAGGAAAATAAAAGGTTTGCACACAGAATAGGGGCAAAGGAAAATTCAAAGCTTGCGAATAAAATAGAAAACGAAGGGAGGGTGGAGGGTAGGGGATGATGAAAAAGAAAAGAAAGGGATACCCTTGATAACAAAGAGCATATTGAGGATGCCATAGCCTGCATTACATCAACTGCTGAACAAATAGCATCCTTCAATTTCTGGACATCAGCCTAAACAAATGAAGAGACAAGAAAGGTATCTCTTTTAGGAGCCACGCAAGCCAATGCATTGGAAACTGAGATGCTACAGCTCAAATGAGCCAATGAAATTGAAGAAATTCAGAAGATGGAACTTACCCTCGCCCCAGAAACAACTGGAAGGCGGAACGTGCTAGCCTTCAGAGCTTCAGTAGCCCCAGATAGTGAACTGAAATAATCATGGTCCAAGAGAGCCCATTCGTCCAAAAATATCATCTGCACTCATCGAAGGAAATAATATAATACCATATTAGTCAATAGATGAAAAAGCATTTGATCTCATGAAACTTAAACTTGCAATTCAAATCAGAGTTCGGAAACTCAAAAGAACATAACTAATGGAAGGGGTAGACAATGAAAAACCAATGATAATCTGAGTTAAGATCAGCAAAGCAATGAGAAATCATAAAACAATCCAAGAAAACATCAAGTCAACAAGAAATAAATGCACAATAGAGTGATGGTTCTTACTTGCCCCTTGAGGATGGAAATCAGCTTCAAGTTTTGCCTCAGCAACTGTAACTCAGTTCTTTTGGCTCTAACAGATTCTCGCAGTTTTGAGGTAGTTGTCAATGCATTATAGAGGCTTTTCTGTTACAAAAGCATGATAACGATTTTTGTCATATGATAACTAGAATGAAGATAATTACAGACAAACCATATGAAACTTGAGAATCAAAAGGACAGTTAAAATGCAGTGCTGTACGCTAACAAACAATGCAAAAAGATAAAAATGAATTTCAATCACATCAACCATTAAAATATGAAAAATCACAATGCAACTCTTATTTCCTCTGTTTCTCCTTTCTTGGGCAGCAATATGTCATCAACTATAGCTGTTTCTAAGGCACATATAATTAGAAACTCTGGTTGCCTCCAATTGATCAAATTGTTACCAACTGGTGACTACCCTCTTTGACTCATTCCTAAGCCTATGTCTTCCTCTTAGAAATTTAGCTTTTCTGTCTTTCAATCTTAATTAGAAATCAAAATCTAACGAAACCAATCTCTCACATGGCTTGTGCTTTCAGAGCAAAAGGAAAATCGTATGCAAAACGGGCAGTTAGTCTCTTTTCATCCCATCCAATCATCAAGTTCCCCCTTTAATTTTAGATCTTCATCCACTTATCAAAGGCGGCATTATGATACCTTAAAAAAGCATTTCGGATGGAAAAGCTGTTCTATGAAGGGATGAAAATTTTGTTTACAAAAGAATTCAAAATGGTGAAACCCAAACATGTAATCATCCAGCACTTCACCACTGCTTCAGCTTCTCTCCCCTCAATATGATCAGTCACATTTTAAGCCACAAAACAGCTATTAAAAGCTTCCCGCATACAATAACAGAACAGCTTCTGTGCCATTTAAAGCAATTATAATCAATCAAGATCCAAAACCGAATAACCTAAAAACCAGAATGCCAAGCTCTCTCAAGCAGAAGTGACCTAGAGAATTCCAGTTCTACCAAGAATATAACTGCCTGTGTTTGCACCATACAATATAATTTAGCCACAATTTGTTTGTTAACTTTCTTGAGTTTTTGATGAAAAGTTCTGAATTCCGAAATTCTAACATGTCGGTGCAAAATTTATTAGCCAGGCCATGTTCATAGAAAATTAACATAACAAAATCCATGATAAAGAACTTGCAATATTGTCAAAAAGAAAGGCACTCTAGGCACTAAAACGCTACATTGCCCGAGGAAAGATCTAAGGCACTTTGTTGAGACTCCCATAAAAAAATTCACATGCAAATTTGACAATTTTTTCACCTGTCACCTAACAAAAAGGCATGTCTTCTAGCACCAGACGTTCAAATGCGTTTGTTCAAAAAGATCTATGACGTTTTGCTGAACCTCCCATAACACAAATCCTAGTTATAATCCTTTACCGGTAAAGGTATGCAACCATTTCCAAAGAGTGGTATAGTAAAGCATGCAAAATTGAAGCATGGTACCATAAATCAAGCAACTATAATGGCCCAACGCAAGAAGAGAGAGCCATACCTCTGCGTTAGACCTCTGGGAAGACAAAACAGCATCTGCTCTAGCATTAACAAATCGCCACTGCAACAACCGATTATAAAGTAGCCTCAGCAAATGAGCATTCGAAACCTTGTTCTCCCCAATCTTACCCATCTTAATAACATCACCAGAAAAGCTCAAAATCGACGGCGTATTTATGAAACTACCACCCAACCCATTCCTCACTCTAGAGGGACTCATTCCCCTCATAGGAGACGAAGTCAAGGACGCTGCAAGCTTACTCGGTGATGCAGGCCGAACAGGACCACGAATTGGCGATAGCTGTCCTCTGCTGTTCATTACACCTTTCGGGGATGACGAAGGACTATCAATTCTAAACTTATCCGGTGCAATTAGCTTAGATGGTGCCGTATTTTTCCTAGAAACCGGCGAGTCCGAATCGGAGCGGCGTGAACGAGTAGCTGTCTCATGCCAGAACCGAGCCGGGACAATTATCCCCCGTCGCCCACGGTTAACGTCTCCGTTACCGTTACAAGGACTGTCTAGAGCACCTGAAGTACTAGCAGAGGAAACACTTTCAGTATCAGAAGCCGTGTGATCAGATTGAGCCTCAGATCCAACGGCCATTAAATCTCTATTACCGACCATGGAATTTTGTAGTGCCCTAACTACATTGCCGTTAACAGATCCGTTTAATCTCTTCCTCTCGTCGGTGCAATCCACGCTTCTAGTCATGGAGTCCGGTTGCTTTATCCTCGCTGGCCACCGCTCCGTCTTTGAATTCTCCGTTTGAACCGTTCCTTTTACCGGAGTCGTTGTCTCCGCCGGCTTCCGCCTCTCCGGCGTTCCTTTTCTCGTAGCGGTTGGAGATGGAGATGGAGATGGTTTAGCTTTGCTAAACTGATACGAAAACGACTCTCCCTGAAACGAAACGGACAAGCTTCTCGTCGAAGTGAAAAGCAATTTCTGAGCAGCTGATACTTCGCCGTTGCTTTTCCTGTTGTTATCACCGCTCAAATCCGTAGAATTATAAGACCGCGGCGTCACCGCCCGCCTCCGTTCCACTGATTGTGACCTCTTGACAACCGACGGCGTTGTAACAGTAGGAGTCCTCGAAACAGACGGCGACGGACACCTTTTAGTGTAAGCTCCGGAAGACGAAGACGAAGACGTGGACGAATTAGACGATGATGACGTGGACAAATAACGGGAAGTAACTTCTCGGAATTTTAGACTTCGTGGAACGATGGCATTGTCGGGGTCGGAAGGTAATAACGGAGGCCGTTGCCGTGGCCGTGGTTGTGGCTGTGGCTGTGGCTGTGACCGTGGCCTTGGTCCTCCCCCGTTCCGTTTAGAGATTACCGTAGCGGATACTGCAGTTACCATATTTGCGTGCACTCACAAAAATTCAATTCTCCCCCAGATTCTTTAATTCTACCCAAACCCTAACCGTATCTATTAAAAGACCTCCCAAAAAATCACTTCCAAAAAAAAATTTAAAAAGGAAAAATCAGAGATTAGATTAGAGTTAATTAAAACAACTTTCCAGAGATTAATAGATTTTTTTCCTTTTTAAAACCTTTAAAGAACAAATTTTTCGAAAGGAAAACAAATAAAAGAGCCGGAAAAAACGACCGTTGCCGGCGGCGAGAGAGAAAGTGAAAGTGGGGGACTGTTGTGTAGTCGAGATTTGAGAGTATAACGGTCGTACTAGGCATTTTTGTGCTTAGGACGTTGCCATTGGAGACTATATGAATAAGTATATAATTTATATATTTTTTATTAATTCACCATTTTTAATTTCCCTTTTTTTAAAAAAAATTGACGGAGAGAGAGAGAGAGTACTGTACTCGCGTGAGGAAGTAGCAACGTGTGTAGGTGAGGGTAATTTTGGAATAAGGTTTTACACGTGGAAGTTGGTTTTGGGGGATTAAAATAGGAGTAAAAAGGTAATGAAATCGGATTAAAGGATGGTCGGGGTATAATTATGGTTTTAGTCCTTTTATTATGTTAAAAGTATCGTAGAAGTTACTGTATATTAAGAGTCGAATTATATTTTATCTAGAAAATAGATAAATTAATTTTTATATGTTAGATCAAGAAATCTAGAGGATTAATTCAGGGTAAATTATTAACAAATAAAACTGAAATTTTTACATGGAGGGACTAATTTAAGAAACTTGATAATAATATTTCAAAGTGCAATTGAACTCACGATTCTTACATTAACAATAATATTCATGTCAATCAAACTAACACTCAATCAACAATCGAGTTAATTATATTATTAAATAACATCTTAATTTTTACGACAGAAACTATACTTTCATTAGTCTGACTTACTAATAATATTTTAAAATTAGAATAAAAATTAAATTCCAAATTTTAATATAATAAAAAATAAAATTAGACCAACTATTGCGTCACGTTTGCATATTTTATTTCTTCGAGGAAATGACTGTGAAATGTTGGCCGAGACGTTAGGCTTACGCAATAAACCCCATCCAAATTAATAATCAATACAACATTAATTTAGTTGAAAAATTATTAAATTATTATTTTATATATAAAATTAGTTATATTATTATAAATATTTTGTATTCGATTTAATTGTACAGAATTTCGTTTTAAATTAGTCCTTAAACTTTAAATTATTTTAATAATATCTCTAAATTATTGATGTTATGTCGATAGATTTTTCTATTACTAAAATTGTTAATTTAACTAATAAACAACACGTTAGATGTTATATAACTTAGTTTAAAATGAATTTTTTTAAAAATGAATACAGTAAAGATGGATGATTGAAAAATCTTTTCTTTATTTTTTAAAGTTAGCTACATAAGATTGATGTGTCATTTAATGATTTAAATAACAAAAAGACGTGATTGATATAATATCGATAATTTAAGAATTTAATTAGAATATTATGAAATTTATGAACCAATTTACAATAAGGATTATAGTTTTAAGATATTTTGTGCAATTAACTCTTTATATTTTTATATAAACTCAATAAAAATTCAACCTTTGTAGATTTTAACAAATTACTTAATAAATTTTAAACATTTAATTTTTATCATTTCAATCAAACATTCATTTAGTTTTTTATATAAACTTTTAATAAATATATTTATTCTTTTTCTTCTCCTCTTAGTGATGGATCTTCACCCTTCGCTCTTTGCCCTTCAAAAGTGAATAGTCTTTCACCTTCGCCTACACCATCCTTCGCCTTTGTTAGTTCTTCCTTGCTTAGGGTTTAACCATTGGTGTTAACAAGTTATATTTTGTGTATTTATATTATATATAGTGTGATTGTGTTTGGCGAATCATTTAATTTGGTTGGTCTAATTAATATATAAAAAATAATTGATTAAGTTTTAGTTCGGTTGGCATAGAAATTATTGTCAGTGCAGAAGGACGTAAAGTCAAACATGTTGAAACACGTTTATCCTCTTATTTAAAGATTGAGAAATGATTATAAATTGTTAAATATGACTCCTATTTTCAGTCAAATTTGAAAAATAATTTTTCGGTTAAACTCTGTTTACTTGTTTTAATCAAACACTGATTAGTTTAGATTATTTTATTATTATTTGATCTATGAATTTAGCCTATAAATAGGCTCTTTTACAACCTTAGAAAACACACCCATTAGAGATTAGAACTCATAACACATTTAGAGAATTTTGTGTTTACGTTTTGTGGGTTCTTTGTTTTTGGATTTTCGGGGTTTAGTTTTTATCTCCATCTTTTGTACTATTCGTTCTTTTGCCATTATAGTAAAATTATCTTTGCCCGTGGTTTTTTATCCTCTTTGGAGGGATTTTTCCACGTTAAATTTGTGTGTTCAATTTCTCAATTTATTCTGCTATTTTCTTATTCGTTACTTAATCGGGTCGAGATCCTAACAAGTGGTATCAGAGCTAGTTCAATTTTCATAAATCAGCCCGTTCAGAGATGGCAGCAACAAGGTTTGAAATTGAGAAGTTCGATGGTGAGACAAATTTCAATCTGTGGCAAGTTCGAATGATGACAATTCTAGCTCAATCCGGTTTGAAAAAGGTTGTTACTGGGAAAAAGCCTGAGAATCTAAATAAAACAGAATGGGAAGAGCTTGATGAAAAGGCTTTGTCTGCAATCCAGTTATGCCTCGCGAATACGGTATTGCAGGAGGTATTGATGGAGAAGACTTCATCCGCCTTGTGGAAAAGGTTAGAAACTCTTTATGCGACTAAGTCTTTGGCTAATCGTTTAGTGTTGAAACAACGTCTATTTACGTTTCGCATGAACAAAGGTGAGCTTCTTAGAGGTCACATCAGTCAATTTACTCTTTTAAATGATTTAAAGAATGTTGAGGTTCATATTGACAATGAAGATCAGGTTATGCTATTGTTGTGCTATTTACCCCCTTCATACAAGTCTTTCAAGGAGACCCTGATTTATGGCAGAGACAAACTCTCGTTCGAAGATGTGAAGGGTCATTTGTTGAGTAGAGACAAACTCGACAATGAGCTTCATTTGGATAGCAAGACAGAAGGCAAGCTTCCGTTTTGGTAGCATCAAAGAAACGAGATAAAAGGTGTCGCTATTGTAAAAAGTTAGGTCACGTCAAAGCAGATTGTTATAAACTGCGAAATAAAAAAGCTGCTAAGAGTAACGAGGAAGATGTAGCTGGTGCTAATTTGACCGATGAAAATGGTGATGATTTCTTGTTAGTGTCAACAAGCGATAACACCAAGCTCATGTCCGAGTGGATCTTAGATTCAGGATGTTCTTTCCACACGTGTCCCAATAGAAAATTGTTCTCCACATACAGTTCGATTGAAGGTGGAGTTGTGCGCATGGGAAACGATTCATCTAGTAAGGTAAATGGTATTGGTACTGTTAAAATTAAGATGCACGATGGGACGATTAAGACACTCTCAGATGTCAGGTATGTACCTGATTTATGAAAGAATCTCATCTCCTTAAGTATTTTAGACTTGAAAGGATGCAAAATCAACATCGAGATGAGCGGCATTAAAGTATCTCGTGGAGTTCTTGTTTTGTTAAAAGGTAAAAGAACCGGCAGTCTTTATATTCTGGAAGGTTATACAGTGACCGGTGAAATCGGACTTCCTTCGTCCGTTACGGAGTTGAAGTCAACTTGTTTGGAGCGGAAGCAACTTGGTCATAGAAGGGAAAAATGTATAACTATTTCGTTGAAGAGAGGTTCTCTTTTGGATGCAGGTTTTGAAAAGTTAGGGCACTGTGTTCGTGAAAATCAGACCCGGGTTAGTTTTAATTTGGCAGTGTACAAGTCGAAGGCTAGAAGTCTTCCAGTTTCTAAGCACAAATTCGACTCAGTTAATTCCCTGCATAGTTCAAGATAGGCTCGTGGCAGGCTTTGGCAAAGATGGCGTTGTGGAAATATGAGTCAAGGTGGAGATTTGTTAAATATGACTCCTATTTTCAGTCAAATTTGAAAAATAACCTTTCGGTTAAACTCTGTTTACCTATTTCAATCAAACACTGATTAGTTTAGATTATCTTATTATTATTTGATCTATGAATTTAGCCTATAAATAGGCTCTTTTACAACCTTAGAAAACACACCCATTAGAGATTAGAACTCATAACACATTTAGAGAATTTTGTGTTTACGTTTTGTGGGTTCTTTGTTTTCGGGTTTTCGGGGTTTAGTTTTTATCTCCATCTTTTGTACTATTCGTTCTTTTGCCATTGTAGTAAAATTATCTTTGCCCGTGGTTTTTTATCCTCTTTGGAGGGGTTTTTCCACGTTAAATTTGTGTGTTCAATTTATCAATTTATTCCGCTATTTTCTTGTTCATTACTTAATCGGGTCGAGATCCTAACTTAAATAGTTTTAGATATTCGTATAATATATATATATATACATATAAAAATAAATTAGAGATAATTTAATGATTTAAAAAATCATTCAACTTTATCTATGCTTTTTTGAATGTATCTTGTTTGATCATATCAATCCTAATAAATCATTAATGACCAAATAACACTTTTAAAGTATTAATATTTGTGAAGTCTCTTTTAAGCCTTTGAGTTGTACTTAAAAAAACAAATTATTTTCTTATTTTTTATTTTATTTTGATGCAAATTAAAATTGATTGAAATGTAATAAAATGTAGATTAGTTTATTAGCATAATTTTTTTCATATTCGATAATATTATAGTTGTGTAAAATAAAATAAAATAGAGAGGTAAAATAGGGGGATCTATGAGGGCGAAAGAGCATGCCGCACAAGTTAAATCTGTATAAAATTATACTTCTCCTATTAGATATTTATTATAACAGAATTATTTAACACTTAAAATAGGTGCAGTCGAACTCCTTTTGTATTATTTGTTTTCCAACATTAGTGAATTTTTCTTCCTCTCCTTGTGGGTTTTCTCGATAAGGGTTTTTACGTAAAATCTTTTTGTTCTTTTTTTTTACTGCTTTATAATAATTCCTATTACCATTATCGACGTTAAGTATAACAGATAATTACATTAGGTTTTAACTAAATTAACAATTAAGTCAAAATTTTAAATTGAGAGTAAAGTTTTCAGTGTGATGTTTACGCTATTTATAAAACTTGAATCTATTTTTTCCAGATTGTCCCCTTCTAACAGTGTCATCTCTAATATTTGAACTTGCGGTCTCCTTTGAGAATGCAATGTCTTTTATTATTACATCCAACCAGAAGTGAAGCCAAAAAAAAAATTAGGGGTTGAATTAAGTTATAATTTTTGATAAGCCTTAACATGAAATTTCACCATTGTATTAACTAATATCTTTATAATTTTTAAATAACTAAATTAAAATCTTATCATTTTTTAGAGGTCAAAATGTATGTTACCATTATTAATTTATGATTTTATACACTTTAAAGAGAAAAAAAATGTAAATTTTCAATTTTAAGAGGGTCAGAATTCTTACTTGCCCTCTCTCGTCACCCCTGTACTCAATACTTATTGATACATAACTCAAATCTTAATCTTTGTTTAAATGACATAAAACTCTTCACTAGATTTAATCCAACAAATATTTTTTACATTAGATCAAGTTCGTAACACATTTAGGATAAGTTTGGGTAGGTGGTATGTTTACTTGTAATTAGTGTAAAAACAACGGTGATAGTGAAATTAGATACTTTAGCAATACCGTAACGTGAGACGAAAATAAACTAAGACTATCATATCATACCCAACCATCTATCTAAACCCACCCTTAACCAATTAACTCAGTTGTTTTTTTCTCCCGTGGTACTAAAGTTTTTATGTTTATGCATCACTCAAAGAATCTACCATGAAAAACAAATTTGATTCGATGAACTACATACAAAAAAGAAAATCCCCCCCAAAATAGAACCATATTTTTGAGACACCTACACATGCTTCTATGCTCTCAATGTTACAAATTCCATTATAGGACCACCCACCACCCCTCAAAACACACTTTCCTTCTCTAGCACTCAATTTCCTGAACATATATCACTTTTGTAAGGTTATTGTCACCCCAAAAAAAAATAGTGAGGTGGGTTTTTTTAAAAATATATATATATATATTAATCTATTGAGTTAAAAAATAGTGCTTTTTTATCTGATTGACATCAGCTCAATTGATTGATATGAACATTGTTGTCTATGCAGGAGGATGTAAGTTTGAGTGGCTGAAACGCGTGACCCTCTTATTTATGAGTTGAGGAGAAGTTATGGGTAGTTTTAAGTATTATATTAAAAAGAATAAATATGATCAGAACGTATAATGAAATTGTTAAAAAAATTTATATAAACAAATTAATGTTTTTTGTAAAAACGAAAAATTATAATAAATGGATTGATTATTCTTTTTAACTACTAATTAGTCATTTCAAACAAATTATTCGTTAAGTAATGGGAGTAACTAATAATTATGCAATATGATGACAAAAGAAATTTCTTTAGCAAACATTACTCATGACTAAGCAATCATTCTTCCAATAAGATATTGATGTTTAATTTAGTTTGAATGATATGAAATTTAAGTTTTATTTGCGTAAATTATATATAAATAAATCTATTAAATTTAATTGAGTTAATTATTTAAATAAATGCTTGTAATAATTTATTGTAATGATGTAGTCGTAAATCATAAGTTGATATATAAGCACTGTTGCATTGGTAATGCAAAATGGAAAGAAGAGAAGGGCTAAAAAAATTGCCCCCACTTCACAACATAAAGAGAAGCACAACACCTCATAGGTTATTATGGTTTAAGCCAAAAGCATTGGTCATTTTCTATGATGCTTCGTCCCATACTGTCCATGTCTTTCTTCTTTGCTTTATGATAAATGGATTCTTGCCATTTCCCCTCATTTGTCCCACATCGACCAACTCTCTTTATTTCTCAAGTTTGTAGGATTATAAGGTTTGAAGCAGTGTTATTTGAATCGGACTAAATCAAATGGTTGAATTGTGAATTGATTATGAGATGGAGAAAAAGAAAAATTAAGTTCTAATTTTGGTTTTAGCCCCTCTAAGTATGCTAAAATTTGGGATTTGTTATTTCTATTTTAATTTGGCAACATCGTTAATTGTTGTTAAAGCGATGATGTGGAATTTCATTTTAAAAATAGTCTTGAGTTGAGGTGTAAAATTTTCTTTAGTAAAATATGGCTAATTGGATTTACACGTAGCTCTAAGTAATTGAATAACAGTAAAAAAAAATCACATTATCACTATAATGATAATAACTCGAAATTATCGATTTGGACATACTAATATTATTATAAAAGCATAGTATTAAATTATATCAAATTAAAATATAACGGTTAAATATGTGGTTAGAGGTTAAATCTCTTATCATGAAAAAATAACATATTTTATGCGGGTTGTTTATCTCTTTAAAGAGCACAATGAATACTCTGATTTTGGCAAACATAATAGGACTAAAATCAAAATTAAACCAAAAGGAGAAAAAAGAAAAGGTAATTGAACCAAATGGATAAACATGGCAGAGAGTACTTCAACTTTTGTGTCAGTTTTAATCAGGGAGTATCAAAATAAAATCCCAAATTTCATACCAAAACCAGACTAGTTTGTCTCTCTGTCTGTCTTTTTGCTTGAAATAGAAGCACAAAATGTTTGAATTTCCCTTTTTCTTTTAAAAAAATTCAGCTATAATTTATTGAAATCCTATTAGATTGAAACCCATAATTGAAGTTAACTCCAATGGTGGTTCAATGATTTAGAAATATTTAAGGACAATCTAACACGACCATTTAACTAAAACATCAGTTTAAACATGATTATAGTTTTTTAATAAATGAAAAGATTTTTGTCGATTGAGTCTTAATTTAATTGATACGGATATTATTTTCAGTACAGGAGGACATAATTCGAGTGCGTTGAAGCATATTATCCTCTTATTTATGGGTTGAGAAAGAAATTTTCAGGAAAAAAAAAACAAATCAAAGGCTGTAGAAGTACCATTAAGGTCTTATACTAAGAGTTAAATTGTATTTTGTTTCCTTTTACTTAAAAAATAGACTGACTAGTCTTTGTACGTTAGCTTAAAGAGCAAACTGGTCATTTTTATTAAATATTTCATTCATTTCTATTGTTAAAAACTAATATAGCTAATAGAATAACCATACAGTTACAAATGTCGTGCCACATGTATCTCATTCTGACGTGCAATGACCAATTTTTAACAGTAGAAATAGATGAAATTTTTAACGGAATGAACAGTTTACTGTTTGATCTAATATATAGGAACTAATTTGTCTATTTTTTAAAAGAGAGTAAAGTGTAATATAAGGGTTTTGATGGTAGTTTTCCTAGAGGTTTGTTTGGTTTCAAAGAAATTTAGGGAAGAAAAAAACCACTCTTTCTTGCATTTTAATGGGAAAATTATCAAACATGAATTGAGTAAAGAAAATTTAGACAACGATTGACTGAGACAGCTTATGGGTTTTATTAATAAATGATGAAAACATCCTTGCCTTGAGTATCACTTCATTTTATAATTGGATTTAAAGTAATTAACCTTTTCTTTTATTTAGATATAATAATAAATTTAATCCTTAGTATTTATAATTTCTATCAATTTGGTCATTATTATTTTAACTGAATTTAACTTTCAACCTCTTAAAAAAATCGAATTGTAATTTTTTAAACGAAAATACTAGCTAAAATATTAAATTTTTAAACATGTTAGCTTGCATTACAATTCATGTCAACATGAAGTGGCATTTTATTTTTTGAATATTTTATAATTTTTAAATTATTTATTTACGTGACATATAATACAAATAATAACATATCAAGATGAAATACATATAACGCTATGCAGGATGCCACACCAACATTATTAAAAATTAATATTTTAATTCTATAAAAAACAATTTTACTCTTTTGAAAAATTAGTAACAAAATTTAATTAAAAAATAAAACCAAATTAATTAAAAATATATATAAATATTAAATACTAAATTTATGGATTTACCTTTTATTTAATCAGTGTTTTCTTAAAAACACCCCCACAAACATGTGGTAGCTGAACATGATTTTTGTTTGGTCCCATTTGCTTTAGTGATTATAATATCTATACTTTCCACACTGAAAGTAAAAACAACAGTCACTTTAGTTTATTTTTCCCCCACTTGACACTTAGGTTAGGATTTGAGCTAAATTAATCATATATGTAAAAGAAAATGTTAATACATTAAATAGTTCGGTTTTTTTGAAAATTTAAGGAAATAAGTCGTTTTTTAAAAGAGAATGTAAAAATTTATCTAGCTGAACGTATTTTCACACACTCCTTTTAAAAAACGACTTATTTAACCAATTAACTTTTTTTTTGAGATATTCAATTACTTTAACTTAGAATTTAGATAATATGAAAAGAAAATAGTTAAGGATAATGGAATTAACTTGAGGAAGAAGAAAATAAGTGACTTTTTTGTGTGTTATTGTCAATGAAGTTGGGTGATATATATATATATATATATATAATACAGTTAGGTTGTGAAATTTGGTCACCTTTTTCTTTTGTATATGGCTTCCAACTGAAAACCACTTTTCTATTTATGCTGGTTAGCTTTAGGGTCAATGGGGGGTGGGAACCATTATTCTTGTTTCCATCCATGTTTTTGTGCTTGTTTTGTGGTAGTTTTGCCTGCTACTGGCTCAAAGGGCACAACTCATTGTGATACTCAAAGCATACACCAGGCAAAAAACTATCTAAAATCAATGGTTTATTATTTAAAGATTTATATTTAATACATATTCGGTGTATGATTTTATATATCGGTGATTAATGTATAATCATACGTGTTAAAAGTTTAGTTTGTGAAATTATAGTTTATTATGATAATTGAGTTACTGGAACGTGAGATTACTTAGTTATGTGACATTATTAGAATTGATAATGGGTTAGGTCGAGGTAAAATTTTAGGCCTCAACCTGAAAAACGAGTCTAAAATTTTGTCAAAATTCGCCTTAGATAAAAATTTTAAAACCCGAGCTCGACTTGGCTCGTCCGTATTAACTTTTTATATAAAAATAAATTCAAAAAATATAATACACCAAATACATTAAAAACATTAGAATAAATATTTTTCAACAAATTAAAAATAAATTTTAAAAAGTCTTTATAATTATATAACTCTAAGGTGCAACTTAGCAAGTAAATGCTTCTAAAATAATTACAGAATTAACAATAAAACAAGAGTTATACAATATCCAAACACTAACAACAAAATAGTAGCAATATAATAGTAAAACAGTAGCAAACAGCATGAAATCAATGGCAAAACAATATTTTATCTTTTTGCAAATTTGGGTCGGATAAAAAAAAAACTTACCTAAGGTCAAACTCGTTTAAAAAACAGACATTATTTTTTTTTGTTAAAATCTATTTTTCGAGCCTATATTTTATTAAACTTACCCAAGCCTTTTCACTTTTCAGACTGTACATTACCCTATTTGGTACATTTAGTCAGAATTAAAGAATTTATTGTTTGATTGATCAACTTGAAGAATATATTAAATAAGGAGAGAATTTGATTTGTTAATTATTATTTTATTTTATTTTTATTTAAGTTAGATGAATGGAAGTCATTAGAAATAGGTATAAAATTGTAAAAAAATATCACATAACCAATAAAATGTAAAATTAACAAAAACAATGGTATTAAATTATATTTCGAAATTTAACATTGTTAAAAATCTAAAATTATTGACTTAAAATAATATTCTAAATGAAATCTTATGCCAGAATTTCACATTAACTCGAAAATAAAGCTACAAGCTGACAATTTATTAAATAAAAATCCAATACTTAAAGTGTTAGAGCATGGGATGTCACAGTGTTTCTCAATGATTGTATTCGATGCCTCTGCCACTAGTTGAAATTTTGATAAATTTTCATCATTCATTGTATTTGCTAGAGCCTGTCCAGAGATGAAAATTTCTACGGTCCCTGTAAAATTACCCCAAGATTTTACCAGTTGAAAACCAGTTACCATCCTTTTTACTTTTTACCTTGTCCGAGAAATAAAAACAAGGAAAAAAAAAAGAGGAAGTGACATCAAGTAATACAAAATACTAACATGGGTTCATGATTTTATGTAATGATTGCATTCAATACTTTTAATTGCTTAGATGCATTTGCATAAGTTTATGAAGCAAAAGAGTAGGTTTTGTCCTTAAAAAAAACAGAACATTCAAAGTAAAACATTATGATAGTTAAAGAATATAGTTCGAAGTACATATGAACACTATTTAGTAAAGCTTAATAAAAAAAACCAGACAAAAAAGTACTATAAGGAATAGTTCTATTGTTAAAATTGATTTATGTGCATAAACACGAGCATAAGCACGAGGTACACGTAAAATATACCATGTATGTTCATAAACCTCGTCTATTTTTAATTGTAGAGAAGGATGAAATTTTGAACTGGGGACATTCATAGTAATTTTACTGAAATATCTTTAGTGAAGGACATATTGGTGCATTTATCATGATGGGGTCTTATTGTTACAACAAAGAGACAATATTTCATTTTCAAAGCTATGCTGATAATGGCACATTGATAGCTAGTAGGAGATGACACCAAGCAGACAAGTAGCACAGATGTCAATTGTTTGTTATTCTGTAAGAAATGGAAGATAAACATTTGATGTCTCAAGTTGTCTTTGACCAAGCACCAAATTGGGGGAGTGGCATCAGTTAGTAGATGTTAAAACACTGTTTTTCTATTGTCTTGTTATTGTTAGTTGGATATGATAATTATGAGCAATGAGAACACAAAAACACTTAGAAAAACATATAAATAAGGTTGTTATTTCATGACAAAACACATTCATACATAAGCAACTTGAAGTTATAGTCTGGATTTAGATGATGGCTAAGTGGAACCATTATCACTTTTGGGATGATTTGGTGGCGAGGGTGGTTTTGGTATGTATGGATTAAGGGGAGTACCATGCTCAATAGGACCAGGCTTTATTGATGCCTTTGAGCTCGGAACGGGATCAATACGATGCCTGTAATCTTCTAGGTCTACAGCGGTCGGATCATAGCCATTCCCCTGCAATTCCAGAAGGAAAAACATGTCTCAAAAAGAACAAAAGTTCTACACTTGATATTTTGGTCATGTAGTGAATGTGTACCTTCAGCTTCCTACTTGCTCTTGTTACACTAATAACATCACCATTTTGGGGAAACTCCATATCTGAAAAGAGATTTAACAAGCTGGTAACTACTAACACATATAGAATCAGTGGTTCCTACAATAATATATACATGCATATTTTTGAGGGGCCGATCTTGGACTCTTAACAAAGGTATTGTTCTCAAGATGTCTATGCTTGATTTTAGCTCTGGGTTTTTATCTCCTAACTTCATGAAGAGCCCTTGATAGGATCATGGAGTTTAGTTAAACCCTGATCCACCAAGAAAATGTTTAGCATTTTGGCCTTGATGGGTTCTAACCCATGCCCTTATATGGCATTGGTAAGGGGCATGAGTTCAAACCCCTAAGGCCGAAATGCTAAAACATTCTCTTGATGGATTAGGTACTTCCGATCAAATTTTATAACCCTTTTGGGTTCTTCTCGAAGTTGAGAGATAAACTCAAAGCTAAAATTGAACATAGACACCCCAAGTATAATAACCCACTGTCTGAAAGTCCAATCAGCTATTCAAGGGATCACACTTCAAAAACTTAGAGCCAATCCCCTCAACACATATATAGATTCCTACGATAATATATACATACATGTAAGATGAACCATAGTAAGAACATTATGAAGGATGAAACACTGTCGGCAGATTAATTGAAACAAAACTACATATTTTTGTCATGAAAAATGGACAAATACGGAAGGTCAAAACAGATTTCATAATCATGAATTTGAGACAGTTGACTGAAATTATTGGCATATACAACAAGACAAGAAGAAACAGGATTCTGTTTTAAGGTCACTTTCAGCAAATTGGGAAGCACCCCATGTTCAGCTATATCAGAAAGTTCATAGAACACTCTAGGTTCAATAAAACCAAATCAAAATCAAAGTTAGGGATTGATTTTGATAATATTATCAACCAAATCATAAGTGATAAAAAGACATAAACACTGACATTTTCAAACTAAATATAATAACAAAAGTTTTAAAGACATTTACTAGGGAAAGAAGAGCCGTTGAAGAAGATAAAGACAAGCAAAGCAGTGGCAACCAGAAAGCAGCAAACCCAAATCTCAGAAACCTTCATAATGATAATAAAAAAAAAAAAAAGAAGTGTGTGTAATTTTGTGTTTTTTGCAATTACACCCCCCTCTGAGAAAAACCTATCAAAATTCAGCCCATTTTAAAACTAAAAAAGGAAATGAGTGGAGATAAGGAGTAGGGGGCTTAGGGGGTGGGTGAATAGTGTTTAGTGCCTACGAATAGCCGATGCTATGGCTTTTAAGACATGTAGATAGAACGTATTAAATATTGCGGAAGGGTTTTAATGGAGGGGTAACTGAAGTAATAAAAGAAAGCATGTGAATTTTCATTGTAGGGTGTATAACGGGAGTAGGGGGATAGAGAGAAGGAGAGTAATTGCCATTGATATAAACAATGGTGGTTGTTGTTGCAGAGATGAACGGATGGATGACTGAAGGGGGAATTTAATGCAGCAAAAAGATGAGAGTGTGTGTGTGGTGGAATGCGAGCCGTTGGGGCACGTTTTGAGAGTATGGTAATGGAACGTCTCTTTAAGCTCTTTGTTTTGTGACAATTGCCATGCACTTACTTTGCTTTTTTCTTTTATTTTTAAACTATTTTTCTCGCGTATTTGGATGGATTTAATTGTAAATCTATTATGTATCACAATAATATTAATTATTAGTGTCATATTAACGTATTTTAACAAAATTAATTAAGTACATACAAAAATATTAAATTAACTTATAGTTTTTAAGTTTAGATATCTATCGAAAATAACCAATCTAATTGAAATCTAGAGTTGTAATGACAATAAAGGGTTTGTAGCTCATATCATAAGGTAGGGTGCTTGTTTTGCATGTGAAAGGTGATTCCCCACACCTTCAATTTGCAAATATAAATTTTTAACCCTCATGTTTTTAGTGAAACATTTGTTGTTTGGACCATGGAATAAGCCCATCCAATTGGCTGAAAAATATTGGGTTTTTAACTTTTAAACCCATTAAAAAAATCAGTTTGGGTGTTGCTAACCTCATATAAGTTTAATCATCATCAATACTTTTGAACCTTTGATGAGTTTTAATTATTTGGGTTTAGGTAAATTGAATGTTTGGATTGAATAGATTTAAGTTACTGCTTTTATGGATAAACCTATTTGGGTCCCATTTGTATTTGGATTATAATCGATCAAGTTTTAAGATTTTGATTAAAATTGATAAGTATCAAAAAATTTTTTTTGTCATTTAATTATGAAAAGATACAAAATGGTCACTCAATTATTTAGTTTTTTATTACCAACTGTTAAATTATTAACGGGAAAATAACTTGACAACTTTTAAAATTGACAGAATTGTAATTTTAACCCTCAACATTTATACATTATATCAGTTTAATCTTCATTCCAAAAGAATTAACTCTCAACATTTACATATTGTGTAATTTGGTCTCTCTCTCTTTTTTTTTGAGTTTTACTTTTTCTTTTCTTTTCTTTTTTTGTGACATTGAAGGTTAATTTTAAGAGAATGAGAAAATATAAAAATTATTATCTTGGAGTTTTCGGGTGTTTTAATTTTTGGTATATTTTCAATCAAATTTAGTTGATAGAATTGTTTTTTTTAGCATATTAGGTGAAAGGTAAACGTTGATGGTTAAGTATTTTAGAATAAAGACCAAATTGACACAATGTATAAATTTTGAGGGTTAAAGTTATTGTTATCATGTCATCTTTCCATCACCCATTTAACGGCTGGTGACCAAAAAAGAAAAAAAAATCAAATAGTAAGGTGACCATTTGTAACTTTTTATAATTGGGTAACTAAAATAAAAAATTTACAATAATTAGATGACTACAAGTGTAGTTTATCCAAACTAAAAACTATAGTTTTAAGTTCTGATTTGAAACGGTTGACACTAGAAGCTGGTGTAGCTCATATGATAGAGTGCTTTCTTTGTGAGAGGCATAGGGTTCAATTCCATGCACCTCCAAGATTAAGTTATTTCTCTCATCTCATTATTTTAATTTGAAAGAATTGATTTATCCATTAGGATGGAAAAGATCATCTCTTCAATTTTCCACCTAATCAAGTACACCTTTTAAACCGTGGAACTATTTTTCAGCTCTTTGTTTTGTGTCAATTGCCCATGCACTTTGCTTTCATTGTTTCATGCCACCATTTGCTTGCCTTTTAACACTGATTGGAAATACTCAATCTTGTATCTAGAGTTGTAATGGCAATAAAAGGGGGTATAGCTCATATGGTAGAGTGCTTGCTTTGCACTATTACGAGGTTACATCTCTTTTAAATCTTGTGGAACAAGGCCCAAGGATAATAAATCCCACCCAATTGGCAAAAAAAAAAAGATTGGCTTTTTTAAACCCATAATTATTTTTTACTTTTAGTTTGGGCATTATACTAATCTCGTTTTAATATTGTTTATGACTTTAATCATCATGACATACTTTGTTTAGCCATTGTGGAAACGGTTGAAATGAACAGTTGATAATTTTTTAGAAAATAGATTATTGAATGGAAATAACGCAGTTCAGTATTTTTATGTATATGAAGTTTAACTCAATAAGTAAATTTATTATCTTTCAACTCAATACAAAAAGTGATTCAAGTTCTATCACACGCTAGTATAGCAACCTTACTTTTTTAACCAAAGACCTAAATCACTCACTTCTAACTCTCCTTGAGAACTCAAAATGTGTTTATTCTCTCAAATCCACTCTGAAAAATAGTTCCACAATAAACAAATATGTGCTCTATTACTCTCTTACAAAGCTTATACAAGTCTTCCAATATATAAGAGTTTTCGAGATTTGCTAACATACTAGAGATAATTACAATCCAATCCCTATTAAACAACAACTAAAATAGCAAGATACAATACTAATAAAGACTAATGTAAAGTGAATTGTTGGGAGGTATGTCTTTAATATTATCTCGATCCAATCTCTACAATCTAAGGGATCCGATTGCTTGATTGTTGGTCCAATCTAATCCAATCTTCAAGATGTGTTTCTCCAAATGAATTTTTCTTCATTGATAGGCTTAAATACTTTCACAATATCAGCATCGATCATAACCCATAAATTTTATTTTAAAAATAGTCAACTTCAAGTATGACAAGTAAATTGTCTTTCGTAGTGATGACCTTATTTTAAAAATAGACAACTTCAAGTATGACAAGTAAATTGTCTTTCGCAGTGATGACCGAAGTAGTCACTGTTATTGGCACATAAATAACCATTTCAAAACCTTACTTTAATAAAAAACGTAAATTAGAATGCATGTTGAAATATTAAAAGTGAACTAAGGGTAAGATTGTTGATTTATTGGTGCTTGAATTGGGAGTTTAGTAGTACAATTTTTCATTTTATTTTTTCTTCCGTAACGGGTAAAGGGTAGAAGTTATCTAGGAATTGCATCTAGATTTAAAATAATTATGAATGTTTATAATTGCACCTTTTGTTAGATTGGTCCTTTTACTATTTCTTTTTAATCAAATTGGGAAAAAGAATGAATAATTTTAGCGTAAATTATAAAAATAATTACCCAACTATTAGCGTGTTTCTGTTTTGGTTACTTAGTTTTAAATTTTTTATTTCACTTATTAATGTTATCAAAATTTAATATTTTTATTGGTATTATAATAAACTTAGCACTCCAATGTTTATAGATTCTATCAATTTAGTCCTAATTCTAAAAAATTTAGTCCTCAACTACGCATTCTTTTAATTTAGTTTTACTTCTTAAAATTCAATATTAAAAACTTTAAAAAATAAAATGATTTAAAAGTTCAATTTTCAATAAAAATACATATAAATTTATAAATAAATGAATACTCAAAAAAATTACATGAAATTTATTTATTAAAATAATACTTTTAAATAAAATATTTTTTAAAAAGCCCACAAACAAAGGTTATACCATATTCAAACTTTTCCTTCTTTTTCTTTTTTTAGTTTATTTTGTAAATAATAAATTTTATTATACATCTGGCCTTACTTTTTAGTCCTCGTCAAATTTGTCGAACGCTTGGCACCGCCTTCACTTACAACTATTTGCACCAATAACTCTTACTTCAAACTTCTTGATTTCCACATCATCCATCATCATGCCATCAAATTAGGAATTAGTTGTGGAGTTGTTGGCATGGCCTTTCACCTAAGGGGTCTCCTATACTTTATCCTCACCTATATATTTCCAGTCATTCATGTCTTTATATTTTAACCTTTTTTAGATTGTCATTCTTCAACAATCCTTTTTGGATTCTTCATATCGGTTTCACAATCTCTATAAACTAATTATTTTGGGATTCATGGCTACCAATCCCAACAATATTATCTTGAGATTTATTCTTCGACAAATTTTTAATAAAGTGGTTGTTATATGTTTAATATTGGGATCATAGCTTTTGTGTCTATTTTTATTCAATATAGTTTTAACCACAATTTTAATAATTCATAGATGAATTCTATGCATTTTAACAGTGATTATTAATGTATTGAAACATAATAGAATCCCGACGCGCAACAAGTTATATAACAAGTATACCATATATAATAGCACAAAACAAGTATGAATTGTGTGGGAATCCAATACCTTGGCAACAACTTTTAACACAAACTTCAAATTTAATCACACAAATACACAAACTTGATTTCATTTCTTAAGGTGAGGGAAGCAAGCAAAGATATCAGACTTTGGGTGCTTTGCTTCAGCATGTTCCTTGCACTTCACCTCTGATGTGGTGCATATGAATGTCTGCATGCAAACCTTGCACTACATGCATGCAACCCCACCATCAAATCACATTGAAACCTGGTTTTTAGTTACTAGGAATTTTTTTAGGGTAAAAGTACTATGAAGGTCTTTATGCTACGAGTTGATTGTATTTTTTTCATTCTACTCAAAAGATCGGCAAATTAGTCCCTTAAATCAGAGAGTAGAATGGTTGTTCTATTAAAAATTTTATCTATTTCCATTGTTAAAAAATGGTTCCTGTACACGTGTCACTTTCTGGTTATTCCGTCAACTATACTGGTTTTTAACAATACAAATTGATGAAATTTTTAATAGAAATGATTAATTTGCTTTTTGATCTAAAATATAGTGATTAATTTACCCATTTTTTAGTAGAGAAAACAAAATACAATTTTACTCCTAACACAAGGACCTCCATGATCCTTTTAACTCTTTTTTTCATTCAAATTTTAAAACCTTACCTGGATGGTCATGGCTTTCTTGTTTGATTCCAGCTGACTACCTACAGCATCTCATTTTAAAAGCTCTAATCACACAACTTTAAAACTTTATGTAAAACTTTCAAGGACTAAAATGTAAAAAAAAAAAAGAGAGAGACGTTTACCCTTTGTGGGTTTGTTTTTCTCCATGTGTTTCTCACGAGCCATTCTTGATTTCTGGCCATTGCCTCCACCCATGGCTGGCTGTTGCTTGGCTGATCTCTCTCACTCCCCTCAACATGGCTTTTTATAGCCAATTCCACTTTGTATAGTGGGGAAAACCAGAAACTTCTATTGATGAGGCAAATTATGAACTGTTGCCACTCCTAATCCAATTAATGTTGAAATAGGTCCTAATTTTAGTTAGGGTAAATATACATTTTGGCACCTGAACTTGGCTTGAAGGTTCAATTTGGTATCTAAGTTCTTTTTTGGTCTAATTAGGTACTTGAACTTGACTTTAAGGTTCAATTGAGTACATAAAGTTTTTTTTCTTGGTCCAATTAGGTACGTGAGCTTGACTTTTTTGTCCAAATTAATACTTACGGTAAATAACTTATTTGAACCAATTTGAACTACAAAGGCAAGTTCACGTACCAAATTGAACCAAAATGCCAAGTTCAAACACCTAATTGGATAAAAAAAAGTTTAGGTACTAGAAGTTTTTTTCTTTTGTTCAATTAGATACCTAAACTTGGTTTCTTGGTTCAAATTGGTAGTTAAGCTTGGCTTTTTGGAAAAAAATTAATACTTATGGTAAATGACTTATTTAAACCAATTTGAGCTATGAAATTCGAGTACCTAATTGGACCAAAAATGTTTAGATGTCAAATTGAACCTTAAAGCCAAATTTAGGTATCTAATTAGACAAAAAAAAGAAGCTTAGGTACCAAATTAAACCTTCAAGCAAAGTTTAAGTACCAAAATGTATAATTATCCTTTTTGATATTAACAAAAATTAATTGTGATGGTAAGATTAGGTATGAAGAGACCAAATTATAGATGAAAAAAGATAAGGAAAGTGGAATATTATGGAGTGGGTGGCATTGAGGCCACTATATGTATATAAATTGTGGTGCATTTTCATTTCATTCACTCTTTTCATAGATCAACACACAAAAGTGGTGGACCCTAAAGCAATTTGACTAAATTTTTTCATAGAGGCATTAGGTTGTCTCTAGATGAAAGAGATTTGGGGCAATCAATTTTCACATGCTATTCCCTAAATGCATCTTTACATTTAATTTCAAGTGGGGAATGTTTCACAAAATTGGAGTACATTTTTATTTATTTATTTTTAATTTCAAATGTGTTTTGGATTTTGAAAATAAGTATGGATTATCTTAGCTAACATTTAATAATTTTAAAAATAATAAAATTACACGATATAAATATGATACGAATTTTCGCCCTAGTACCAAAGGAGAATAATTTTAAGTCAATACTCTAAGCCTACCATAGCCCATAAGCTAGAGGTTGTTCCAAGATCCATATTTAATTTATCTATTTTTTAAAAATTAATAGAGATGTATTTGAAAGTTTTAATCTTGTCATTTATATTTTTATATTAATTAGTTTTTATTTAAAAATAAGGGTAAGTCATTAAATATTCTTTTTTCCTAAATAAATCATATTTGTTTATTTTTTGATATAAATTAATTTAATCTATTTGAGCAATGAAAATTATCATTACATTAAATAAGTGTCAATTAAATCACAAATAAAATGAAAAATTAATTTATATTCAAATTTTTAGTTGAAGTTGCTCAAGTTCGATCTCGAAACAATCTTTTATCTCTAAAGATTAAAAATTTAGGCACTCAAATGTTTTTTCACAAACTTTTGGGGAAAAAAAGGAAAAGTTTGATGTTTCTTTAAAAAAAAAAAGGTTAAAATTAACCATATTATTGTTCCATAGTTTGACTAATTTCAACCAGTCTACTGCCTACATGTGTTTCAATCTCCATATTTAAGATTTTTCATCGGTTAAGTAATTGGGAGGTCCTTATATTATAAGGATTAGATCAAATTAATCGCTCTATTATTAAATAGATTAAATTTATCTTTATACCATTAAAGAAAATCAAATAAGTCCAATTTGTGATGGAGTTAGCATTTAATGTATAAAATGTCTTGAAAATTATTTTTACCATTTGGAGTTCAATTCCAAACAAAATATTTCATTTACGAACCATAAAAACTTTAAAATATTAATTCAGTTAGCAAGTAAATGATATTTTTAAAAGTTAAATATTAATTTTATTCAATTTTACCTTATTTGATTCTTTTTAATAGAAAATTGATTAATTTGATTCAATTAATAGTAGAGGATTAACTTGACGAGGTCCCTAATAGAGGACCTCTCATAATGTATCCCAACATATAATTTTTCTCCAAACAGAAAAAAAAAAAAAAAAAAAGTTGAATTTAACATTTTTCAATGTATACTTGTGTTTATTTTTCAATATGGTATCTATAGTTGACAAATATTATACATTTTGGTACTTGAAGATAACAATATTAATTTTTAGTGCTTAATTAATTTAGATTTTAAGGCTAATTTGATAAAAATCATAATTAACTAATAACATTAGCAATTAATTTTCATAAAAATCATAATCATCATATTATCTTTAACAAATTAAATGATTCATAAATAACACGAGATTTATTCTATTAATAAAATCATGAAAATTCAGACTTAATATTTTTGGCAATTAACTTTTATTATATCAACCCTAAAACCTGAATTAAACACAAAAAAAGTTTACACGTTACCTTTAGACATCAAAATGTATAACTTTTACCAAATACTTGTACCACATTGGACAAAAAAACATATATCACATTAAAAAATTGTCAAACTTAGATACCAAATGATATATTAAACCAGAAAGTTATTAGTCAAAATATCTTATCATTTTTTTTGCGGCTTTGATATTGTTGGCAAAGATTAAGTCTTTAAATCGTTATGTATTTAAATTTGAGTTTCACCATGCATAATTACGATTTGCAGGTTTCTAGTTTCTCATGGTTATGTTTTGTTCAGTTATATTCTAGTTCTTCATTTGTTTGTGCTTTATAGTGATTTAATTTAATTTTATAATTACTCAAATATGTATTGATTTTATATCTGTTCTTTTTTTTATACAATACCTAGAATCACCCATAGCCCCTCTCCCAATATAAATAGGAGGATAATGCACTTCAGCACACTTGAACTCACGTCCTCCTACATTAGTAACAATATTCGTACCAATCGAGTTAAAACTCAATCGGCAATATCAACTCTTAAATATATAAAATTTAAATTTTTTAAAGGTAATTTTAGTTGTTTATCCAATGTTAGAAGTATTCAAATGGATGAGAAGCATGTAGTATGCTTATACAACAGTTTGTAAGTTTTACTAAGAATTACAAATATCATTATAACAATACATTATTTATTTATTGAAATTAAAAATAAGAAGTTACAACTAATTTGATAAAAATGGAAAATATCAAATAATTCTAAAACCCTAGCCCCTAACTATCATTCAAAATTTAAATTGGTCTCTCAATTCTAAAATGTTCTATTGGAATGCTCAAAGTTTCATTTTTATATCAATCAAGTTCTTTCATTAACTTATCCATCAGATTAGGCGTTAAATGTCACATCGAATCTTATGTTTATCATATTTAAAACACATAAATCAAATTACAAACACATACATACTTATCATATAGATTACTTGGATCTAGCGTATTAAAGAAGAAGACAATAAAATAAAATTTTAGGAAAGTTATTTATTTTTCTATAAACGCGTCAAATCAAAACTATCATGCAGTAAGTACACAAGTGTTTATAATTAGATCAATGTATTTCAAATATATTTCATTTTCATGTTTGAACCAGCATTTAACGCTTGAGCTAATGACTAAACTAATTTAATGATTTAATTGATACACTACTAATGCATAATGCATTGAACCTCTATCATAACGCTTTGAAATTTTGAGATCAATTTATAATCTCAACTTTGAAGAAGTTTAATGATATTAAGTGTAAATTTAATAATTTAAGAAAAAAAAAGAATCGGAACAAAAATTCATGAGGTAAAGAATTTTTATTGGTGTAAATGTCTTTCAAGTCCTTATCAATTTTAAAAATGAGAAAATTAATTCTCTTAAAAATGTAATTTAATCCATAATTTTTTTTGTCTTTTTCTTTCAAATATCTAAAAAGAAATTGTGAAATTACAAAATCATTTTTTCTCTCGGACTTGCTTCAAAATTGAGAGAGAGAGAGTTTCAAGTCTTAAAGCTCCATTGAATTCGTTGTATGCACTGGGCTAAATAGGTCGATTGGATTGAAAATCAATTTAGGGTATCAATTTGGTGAAAAGTATAAAATCAATTGACTCGTGAACCAGTATGAATGGATTGAATTGAGTTAAAAAAACTAGATAAACCGATTGTATCAATTTTATAACTTTTAAATACTTTTAAAATTTTAAAATTTTAAAACCAATATGAATGGATTGAATTGAGCTAAAAAACTAGTTAAACCGATTGTATCAATTTTATAACTTTTAAATACTTTTAAAATTTTAAAATTTTAAAATTTATTTTCCTTAGACTGCCTGGTCGAAAATTAATTGTCTAATTAGTTTCATTGTCGATTTAATTCTAAAACATTCGTTTTTCTCCTATCTAAAAATGAAAAAAACTAAGAAAAATAAAGAAATTGATTGATTGATAAAAGAAACCCTAACTTTGTAAGAACAAAAAAGGGATGGTTCTCCACCTCACATTCAAGATCAATTTTATACATTTTCAAAAATAATAAAAAGTTTAAGAAATATTTGCATCAAAGGATTCAATTTGGGTTCAATTATAATTTCGACTTTGATAAAGGCAAATAAAATATTTAATTTTAAATTAAAATTCAATTGTAATTTTAAATTTAATCGAAATCTAATATTTCGGCTCTTCCACAAGTCATAATCTAATTTAATAAAAAATGAAAAATGAGAAAATCGTGGGAAAAAAGCCATGAGTCAAGAATTTATTGTCGTAGTTGAGTGTAGCAGACACGCGCTGTTTAGGCAAATGAGGAAAAATCGAAACAGAAGTAAAATGTGGGAAGAGGCGACAGCTATCTACTTGTAAGATAACGCAAACTGTCTCCACGTCAGCTTATCTTTGGCGCCTTATTAGACCTTTTTCTATGGAAACAATAATATAAAAGAGAAACTCCGTGACTTAACCAATGTTGCCAGCTATTTAGTGGTCCCATCAAGTCTAAATGTTTGAAAATTATTCGAATTGAATTAAAAAATTTATCTAAAGAACTCAATATTTGATTTATTCGTTAAGAGTGTTTATCTAAGAATCGTAAAGTTTAAATTATTTAATAGATTTTGAATCGATTTATTTTTAAGTGAAAGTAAAATGGAAATGTTAGATTCTTGTAGACAATGGGTATAAAACGATTATGATAATTATTTGCTTTATCTTACTTTGCTCTGAGGGTGTAATTAAATTAAGTCAAGCTCGAATACTACCAAGCTCAAGCTCGATGTTCAGCTCAAGTTTGATTGAACATCTTTTGTTAAAATCAAGTTTAGCTCGAGATATAATTGAGCTATTTGATATTGGAGCTCAATTAAGTTCGTTTATCAATTTTTGTACTCCAACTCAAAGTCAAGCTTAAGCTTAGCTTTATAATTAAGCTTAATATAAAAATATGCAAAATTCAATAAAGCTTGCAGTTGTTCAAGTCAAGTATTACAAAATTCAAATTTGGCTTAATAGATAGCTCGAACTTAGATAGATAATTACTTAATCGAGTTCGATTTTTTTTAGTTGAACTCAACTAACTTGAAAGCATTAGTGTCTCATTTACACTCTTACCCCGCTCCATTAACATTTATAAAGTTCATAGTAATTTTTAAGATTACACTTTCATAATAGGGCGGAATAGATGATAAAAGTAGAACAAATAAACTATAGAATGAGTTTAACAACATTTACTTCCATCTCACTCCATTGCCATTCTTATGTTAATCTCATACTTAATCCAAGATTTGAAGGTCAATCTTTTACTACTTCGCTTATGATTCAATCGGAAAAAAAGTCCGAAATTTATGAAAAGAGAAAAACGAAGGGCCCTACTACCGCCCCCCATAAACTTGGCAAAAAGTGATCCCAATCCTCTCCTCAAAGCTCCCAAAAGCCGAATATGCTTTGCTCTCTTCTACAAATATCCTTTCCCTCTCTCACCCTTCTTCTCTTTCTATTTTTTTATTATTATAACAAAAAAGACCGTCTATATTTTCATCCTTAATCCACTTTATTTCTCATTGATCCCGTCTTTTTCTTTCTGTTTCCATCTTTGGGTTTTCAAGTTATTTCCTTTGTTAATCATGGAGATTATCTTGGAACTTTTTCTGACAGCTTTTATTGCTCTTGTTTTTTCTTTCTTGATAGCCAAGATTGTCTCTCTGGCTACCGGTGGTGATGCTGGTGGCGGTGGTGGTGGTGGTGGTGACGATGACAAGATCATCATGGAACAGTTGGAATTCGCCGAGAAATTGAAAGTTTCAAGCTTTGAAAGTGAAAAGAAAGTTGATTTCGTTAAAGAAAGTGGTGATGATAACAAGGTTGTTGTTCTTGAATCAGTTGATGATGATGATGATGATGATCAGGGTTTTAAAAGTGAAACAAAAGTTGATGAATTGGAAGGTGGGGATAGTGAGGAGGTCATTGAAAGATCGAAACTTGAAAGCTTTGTGCAAGAAACCGACAAGAAAATCGGTGGTTTTGAGGCAGAAGTTGAGAGAATTGGTCAAGAAATAGAAGCTGAAAATAAAACCAAATTCCAACCACAAGAAATTAGAACTGAAGAGAGTCAAATGAAGGTGCTTGGGGAAGAAGAAAAGGAAGTGAAACTGGAGAATTATGAGGATGAAGATGATGATTGGGAAGGGATAGAGAAGAGTGAATTGGAGGAAGTTTTTGGATCAGCTTCCAAATTCATTAAACAAGAAGGAGATTTGGGTATAGGGAATGATGTTCAAATGGAACTATATGGACTCCACAAGGTTGCAACAGAAGGGCCTTGTCATGAACCACAGCCATTGGCTTTCATGGTTGCTTCTCGTTCCAAATGGTAGCTAACTTTCCTTGTTATCTGTATATTTGTTGATTTGATTTATCTTCTTTCTTTTGCACTGTTTGGAATGTGGATGGTTAGACTTCACTTTCTAAGGGTTAAATTTTAGAAGAAAGATCAATGGCCCTGTAGTCTATAGCACTGTTAATGTTTGTTACTATGTCAAAGAAAGTAAGATTTTGAAGTTTAAACAATTTAGACAGCAATTACATAATGTAGGTTAAAAGGTTGGTCATTTGTTCCTCATTGTCATAATCAACTAGGAGAAGGGTAGTTGAGCATTGTCCTCTTGTTGTGTTCTTCCTATAGATAAGCCTCATATGACTATAACTAGCTGAAACACACTTAAAGTCAATGTAGAATGGCACTAAATCATTAGAGTTCCTATAGTGGTTGAATTCGGATTGGCCTCTATAACTCAGAAATTGCGTCAAACTTAGGACACGTTAGGTTCTAAGCCTATACCAAATTAGACGGTATAGCTTGATTGGTAGTTATAATAACAGGGTTGACAGCTGCTATGTATGAGTGATGGACAGCACTGCTTGCATTGTGCAAGGAATGCTTGGCAAAAGCTGGGGAACATGAGTCCAGAGGCGGCTATGGAGCTGTATGTTGCCCTTGTTTCAGATAAAGTTCCGGGGTGGACGAAAGATACTTCCGATGTGAGTCTCCTGTAGGCTTTGTTTGATTTCTTTGGTGACTTCTTTTACCGAGAATATTTTGGATTGACACTAATATTTGTATAGGGAGAGCGGAAATTAGAATCTGCAGACCAAGGCGTTGCTGGTTCTGTGGCTCCTGATATAGATTCATTTCCAGATAAGCAGGCCATTTTTATGCATGAAAGGTGGTTTGATATTGGCAATCCTCTATTATCTTTTCACTAATGTCATTATTTATCATACTGAAAATGTTGAGCCACTTGTTTCATGTCCTGCAGGAATGCAGACTCGAATACTGCTCCAGCAGGTGGTGACATAACTGAGAGCGCAAGCCGTGAGAAGCAGGTATAAATTTCATTTCACCTCCTCCCTTTGGAACGTATGTAGAATGAAAAGGACACTAGAGCACCTAAATGTCTCGAGATTTGTAGTCATATGCAAAATATATGTAAAACACCAAGCTTTTAAGAAGGAAACTAAAAAAACTGGATGGCCTACGAATTTAAGTTGTGGACACACTTTTAGGCTATTTATTTTACCTTTGATAATACGTTTAACGGTTGCTTTTCATTTGATATGCTCTTCAGTTTTTCGAGGGTCCAGTAGTTGAATTGCCTAAACTGCAATAGCTCTCACACAATCCATAGTCGTATTTGAAAATGTCGAATTGGAACTAATGTCTGTCTGAATACTTATTTTATCATATGGCTGCTTCTGGTATATATATATATAACTTCATGTATGAAATTTCAGGCCAAAGACTGATTAGAGCATCGCCCTGATTTCATCTCCCCCCAAGACCGCAGGGGCCATTCTCCTTGGTCAGAAACAAGACTATATTTTACCACCAATTATAAATATCATCCTTACACTGAATAATCTATCCCTTGTTTATCTATAAATCCCTGTTTACGTCACCGTGTGGTTAAAAATTGAAACTATTGATTGTTGTATATTATGCATGTAAATAAAAAGGGTGAAGCACCCATGTTTCTAGTAACTGAAATGATTTGTATGCTACTAATGTGTGAATTTAACTTAAAATCGAAATAACGTGAAGGAATGTCTAAACATTATGAATATTTGTTGGCTAAACATTTGGAACATCATCTTGTTGTCTTGTAATAAAGTGCCCCTCAAGTTTTAAATTGTGGAGGCATTGGCCTTG
Organism: Gossypium arboreum; assembly: GCF_025698485.1. NCBI lineage: Eukaryota > Viridiplantae > Streptophyta > Magnoliopsida > Malvales > Malvaceae > Gossypium > Gossypium arboreum. The sequence goes on from NC_069075.1 coordinate 140,963,232, forward strand.
TTCGTTTCTATGTATTTTGTTTTAGTTTTTGTATGTTTTGATGTTGATTGGGGTTGGGGAGATGTTTTTAGTATTCAGGTAAGTGAATTATCTTGCTTGAAGTTTCTCATGGTTGAATGTGAAAAGCATGATCCTAATGTCATAAAGTAGGCTATAAGGTTGCTTAAGGTACAAGTTATGATTTTTGGTTTGACATAATCAAAGTCCTCTTATGAATTAACTGCAGTTTTATGTTATCACTCAAAATTTAAAAGTTTGTCCGATATCTAAAAAGATTTGAATAAAAATATTATATTCGAAAAATAAAGTTACAATTTAATCACTAAATTATTCTAAAGTTCTATTTAATTTATTGAACTATTTCAAAAGTTTTTATTTAAATTATTGGATTATTAAATTGTTTGTTTTTAAATTTTGCCGGCGAACTCCAAATAACGATTGGTATGATAGATTAGTATCCATCGACGAATACAAGAATATGTCTTAGATTCAAGTTAATTTGGCGAATAGTTTTGGAGACAAAAAAAACTTGTTTGAATTTTGATTTGTAGATTCGTGACATTCAACACTGTTTTATAAAAAAAAAGCTAAATTATAAAAGAAGAGAGAAAAAAAAAACTTTCAATTAGTGCATGCAATGTGAATAGAATAAAACATATAGGGAAATGATTTAAAATGAAAAACTTTTGATTAACTTATTGATCAAATTATAACTTCTTTTAATTAAATGGCCAAAACAAAACAACTTAACCATATCTTAATGACTAACAGTGTAATTTTTTTTAAAGTCGATATATTTATTTGAAACTATATGCTTTTTTTAAATAAAAAATTATATACAAAATTAAATATAATGATTACGCTTATAATTATATTTTCTTAAAAATTAAAAGAAATTTCAATTTTAGTCTTTTACTTAACTAAGTTGATATTTAATTAACTAGTAACACTAATTTAATAAGAAACTCGTGACACCAAATTAATAATAAGTTTTTATATAAAATTTATGCTACTATAATGTAAATATTAAAAATATTTAAATTGTTTACACTTAAAATGTTAATAAACATATATAAATTTATTAAATATGAAATAAAAACATATATTTATAAAAATTAAAACATATGAATGAGCCTAAAATGTTTAGGTTAAGCATTTTACAAGTTTAAACAAAATTTGGAACTCAAATAGTTGGACCAAGTTTGAGAAATCAATATATAAAGCTGATACCATATATAAGTTCATGAACGCCTGCATTCCCCAAAATCATTCAACATGGCAATGATAATTTCCCATTTTCCAAATTTATTGAATTTGAAGATGGTAATTCTCTTTCCTATGATCATTTTTAACACCAACAATCAAAAGGACTGGCAACTTGAAGATAAAATGAAGGGAATTAATCAAGGGATCACAATTCTAAGCAAAGACTCCATTGTTATTGAAGTGTAAAAACAAATACAACATTTATATAAATTTCATATCTCATTGGTGTTTTCTGATTTTTCATTTTAACTCCAAACCGAGGGAAAAACAAAATTACTGCGACAGACGATTTTCTTTGGTGTTTTTTGGTTTTTCGTTTAACTTACCGTTCTGCCTTCGGTCATCTTTGCCAAATTCTAAGCCTTGGAATGTCACCCTAGAGGATCTGTATTGACTACCATAGGCAGACCCAAAGCCCCATCCGAGGCCAAAACCAATCCCACAGCCACCACCTTCGCATAGAGAATAATTCATTAGCATTAGCATTAATAAACGAAGGGTTTGTTTTAGTTGAGTAAGTATTAAAGCAATACCTGCACCGAATCCTAAGATATTCAAAGGCATACCTGCAGGTGAGAAACGAATCACAAATAGCATTAATAAAGATGTCTAGTAAACGTAAGATTGTAGAACATTGAAGGCAAAACCGTAATGGGTCAACAGCAATAAACCATTTATAATCGAAATTCAACATATTAGTGTCAACATCCTTAATGATATTCTTACTAGCTGATAAAGAAAAAAAGATAACAAAAACGAAGGGCTGGAAATCCCATCCACTTCATTAAAGAAAAGATACTACAAAGACACAAACTCCATTACTGATTCGATATGCATTGTTGCATTCTTGCCTCGTAACCTTCTAACTATCATGATTCGAGCAAAGATAAAGACTCTATAGATGAAACAACAAAAACAAAACCCTAAACCCTGAATGATGATGAAGAGATCATCATTGGTACTTCATTCTCATTTGACATCAACAATTCAATCTAGAGTATGCAAATGCTTAATATCATCATGCAGTTAAAAATTATAACCTTCAACTAACATCAACACCCAAGGGGTAAAAGTATCGTGGAGGCCCCTAAGTGTCAGATTGTATTTTGCCCTCTCTACTAAAAAAATGAACAAATTAGTCCCTGTAAAACAGACATAGCTGAAAGAATAACCATCAAACTCCTACTAGTACAAGGGTCTTCTTGCTACTTTACCACAATCAAAGCAAAAAAAAACAAGAGTCTATGAAATTCCTCTATGTCCAAAGTCCATGTCTCACAAATTATGAAACTTTTACTTGAATGAAATAACACGAATAATAAAGGTACAAAATTTTCAACCAAATTGAAAAACTTTATGCATTGATTAAGCTAAAAAACAGAAATTGAAGGTGGATTAAAGAAAACAGACCTCCAAAACCCCATCCAACTCCAAAACCACACCCAACACCAAAACCTGTGAACAAAATTGACAAAAAAAAAAAACAGAAAAAATGCTCAAAGGCAAGAAACTTAATTTAATAGAATATTGAAAAGAAGTGTAAAATAAACATGGGTATACCAATGCCAACACCAAACCCATTGAAGTTTGTAATCATTTTTGTCGTCTTAGATGTGAATAAAAGCAGAGATGTTAATCAAAACTGGGAAATGAGAGTGATTTAACCTTAACTGTAAGAAACCCAATTCGTTGTCAAAGACTATGTAATTGATTTTCCACAAAAACGAAGAGAATCGGAGAAGGGATTCGGATTGGGAAGTGAGGGTATTCTTTTGGGTACAGTAGAAGCTTGGGTTTTGCTTCTCTATTTCGTCTTTGAGAGAAAAAAAGTTTGGACCTTTGAATTACAAAAGTAGAGGACTTTATTTTTTTCTAATACCCAAGCCCAAATCATATGATACAAATAATTCTGTTCAAGATTGGACCTTTTCCTCCAAAGTGTATTTTATTTTTTTATTCAAAAATAGATAAATTAATTTCTGTAAATTAAATTAAATAATAAATTTATCTTTTTCGTTAAAAATTTCATCTATTTTTATTGTTAAAAATTGTTGTGGTTGATAGAATTACAAGATAGTTACACATGGTGTGCCCCCATACTGATATACATGGAATAGTTTTTAACAGTAGAAATAGATGAATTTTTAACAGAAAGACCAGCTTGTTCTTTGATCTAATGTATAGGAACTAATTTGCTCATTTTTTATGTAGAGAGTGCAAAATCCAATCCGACTCTTAGTACCAAAGCCTCTATGGTATTTTTTCTAGTGTTTGGCTCAATTTTAGACTTGGATATTTGGGTTTGAATAAATCTAAGATTTGGATCATTTGGCTCAATACTCGGTCATGAGTTTGGATTGTTTTAAGTTTTGATCACTTTAAGTTCACGTCTCACGTTATTTTAGGTTCAAGTTACTTTGAGTTCGAATCATTTCAAATTTGGGTTCAAACTATTAATTTTTATGGTCAAATTAAATCGAAAATAATTGAAGTTTGGATTGATCAAATCAAGTTTTCAAATTCTTGTTATAGCTTAATATATTATTTGGTGCTTAAGTTTAACACTTTTTTAATGTGGTACTTGTGTTAGTTTTAGTCTAATATTGTACTTATGTTTGACAAAAATTATATATTTTGGCACTAAAAGGTAACGGTAATAGCTTTTACTTGTTTAATTGATTTTAAGATTAATTTGATAAAATTAATTGTTAGTTTAAATTTTTATGATTTAATGTTAATGATATTAGCGTTTGTCAAAATCAGACACTACATTTGAAAAAAAATCAAATTATATTAAAGTTAAATTAAATAATAATAAAAACCCCAAAACCCTAAGGGTAGAGGACAAGAGGGAAGAATATAAAATGTTGAGTTCCATAGTGGGATTGGAGGCGCAGTCAAGAAATTAACTTAGGGTGCAAATCTGCCTAACTTAAAAGCAATCAACTTTCAAATGCATGCATTTTACACTTTTTGTCACTCAATAATTATCTATGTATGTTCATTCTAGGAGTAAAGTTTTGAACACCATTATATTTAAAAAATAATAATATTTGATCATTAATATTTTTAGAATTAGATTGATAATCGAATCGGTTAAATCATTTATTCGTTGGTTCGATTAAAATTTATTAAAAAAATTGATTCAATAAGTTTTTTAGTGGATTCAATTAGTTTGTATCGGTTCGCATTTCAATTGATTTCCGGTCTAATCAATTCATATGTCTCATGCACCATTGGTTAGGGATAACGCTAATTTTGTTTTGGGAGTCGGATCTGATTATAACTAAAATGAAATTGTATCATTGTTTTAACATAAAATCTTACAATTTCTTAAGGGATTAAATTATAAATCTTTCATTTTGGAGGGGCAAAAAATGAAATTTAAATTTTAGGAGGGCAAAATGCAATTTACCATTAGATTAGATTAAACTTTTTGCAATTTTTAAAGGAGATAAAGAAGACAACTTTCCATTTTCTAAATAGTTTAGAAATTGAGCTTACATTTATGTTAATTGTTTTGATACACGTCGTAATATAAACTATTTTTAAGGCCCCGTAAATTTAATTTAATGTTCATAAATGTAATTATGCTATTAATGAAATGTGGATTTGAATGGCTTAATGAAACTAATTGTTTTGATAAGTATTATAATACTTCGTGATCCTAATCCGACAACGGATATAGGTTAGAGGTGCTACATAATTGTTCTCAAGTGACAACAACACTAAATGATAGCCGTTCTAAATTGAAATTCTGTTCTTAACATACCTATTCTCAAATCAAACAACAACAATTCTAATCCAGAGTAGTTCTTTCAAAAGAGAAAATCAAGTGAACAACATTGTTACTTATTTATAATTAACATTATTATTATTGATTATATTTTTATGGAGAAGGGGTAAATATTAATAAATCTATAACCTAACACAATTGTGTGGAAAGGATTTCATTGAAGATCCTTATCAAACTCCATGTATGATAATTACGTGATTAAAGTTAAACAGTTCATAAGCAAAATGAATGCCCCATATTTTCACTTTCTCCAGTGAACTTAGATTTCGAATCCAGTCTTTAATCATCATGAACTTAGGAACCAACGCACTTACTTTCCACGCGGATTACACTGTAAAAGTATCAGAGAAAAATACAAAATTTATGCACATCCCAATATCCCCACCTAAATGTACATTTAGAAACTTCACTACATTAGGAACAAAAATAGTATCACTTAGTACTAAATTATTAATAATCTAAAACTCTTTGGACCAACTTTTCATGAAGTTTTCTTCTATATACAGCATGTTTTATATAGTAGCCGCATAATCTTGAGACCTTCAAACATTGTACTAATTTTGGTTTAATCTATAGCTGAATTGTTTGTGCTATATTTATATACAGAGCTTTGCCAGGTTAAGTGGTTTAGGGGACCACTTTTTTTGGCGACAATACCCTGGATTCAGATATTGAAATTGTGGTCCCTCAAACATTGCATTTTGCAATTATCATGACAAGAGAAATGGTTGGATTGAAAGAGATTGGTCCATTGTGTATCTTTAGATACTGACTCAATCTTGAAAATTTGATTAGATTAATACAAAATCAAATTCGAATTAAATTGATTTGATCATGAAAATTTAATAATTTGAACTTAAATTAACTTAAGTCATAAACAATCCAAACCAATCATTACTTGAACTTGAAATGAACATAATTTGAAATTATCTGAACTTATAATGACTAACCCTAAAAACTCAAGTTTTAAATCCGAATAATTTGAATCGAAAATTTTTCAAAACCAAAATGAATTCGAAACCCAGAATTAATCTGAATTGAAATGATACAAAATTTTTGAAATTAACACAATTTATATTAATTCGACACACAGAATTAATAACTATACATTTTATTTTATAGTGGGAGATTTCAACAACTCAAATCCTAAACAATCTAAAATATAAATTCGAAATAGTAAAAACTTGAAATAATTCAAACCAAAAATAACTCTAACAAGTAAACAGAAATGACTATTAAACCGGTAAAAAATTCAATCTAAAAAATAAAACGTCATACGTAAATAAGCTAAAACCGAAATGATCCAATCATAAAATAACCAAAATCCAAAATTAACAAAACAAGCGAATTGAAATTGATTGGTGAACTCTTTTATATATTTTGGTGAATCAAAAGTTAAACATGACAGATTCAGCAAAAGGTTAAAACTTAGGTAGAAAAAGGGTATTTTGTTGTAGACATGTCGAACCCTACTGAATATATCGCTTTTAGAAATCGAAGTTACATCAGATTTGATGAACTTAACAAAAATATAAAACCTAAGTTTCCAGACAGTATGATGACAAGTATGCACAGGGAATCTAGAAACTTGTATTAATCTAAGTTTTATTGGAATAGTATTTTTGGAGATTTTCGAAGATATTTGACTAATCATATGTTGTTCCAGTTTAACTGATGTTTGTTTGGTCACATAAGACAAAACAGGTTTTAGAAAATGTAATGTGTTGTGTAAAAAGAAAATAAGAGAGAGAGAAGTGAGAAAAAAGTAATACGAGAAATTAAGAATTCAATTAGGCACCTAACCACTAAAAATATTTGTGGTCGATATATGAATACGAAGATATGATGATATCTGTTTAATTAAATTTTGTTATTAATCATATATTATACGTAAAGTTATAGATATTGATTTTAAAATATGAAATATTTTTATTGGAATGTAAAGGAATATCTATAGGAGTTATAAGTTTCAGAATGTTAGTGAGCACTGGTGAATTTTTATGGTTAGCAATAATAATAGGATTGATGGGTTTGTTTTGTTGAGGTGTCTTATTTGTGATTGGCTTGCTTTGCCTCAGATTTATGTGGTTTTAGCTAGCTTGAAGTGCCGTAGTTCTTGAAGAGAAGTATTGATTTATCTTCAAGGAATAAGGAAGGTGGGACACTGAATCATAATTCTTTGGTTTTAAGGTGAAAATGTTTAAACAACTTGTGAGATGAGAGTTGGTCCTCCTGGTATCATTAAATTCAACGACGACTGGATGATGTTGCAAAAAGGTTTCCAACAGTGATGACTATGGAGGGTGTTCTTCAAGGTTGCATACAAAGTTGGATGCTTTTGAGTTTTGATCATAAATGGAGGGACACAAATTCCTCAAATTACTTGCCTTTTTATGTTTAACATAAGCAATTAGTTTAACTATCAAATAAAGAGTAAGATGAAAATGAATTTACAAAATGAAGCAAACCTGCAAACATTTCATTTTCAATTTCAGACTTGCAGCCTTCCCATGTCATCGTTTGATCAATTTACCAGAAAGTATTAATGGATGGTATATTAACTCTTGTTTTTTTGGGTAAATATATATTTTGGTATTTGAATTTGGCTTTAAGATTCAAATTGGTACTTAAAGTTTCTTTTTGTCTAACTAGGCCACTAAACTTGACTTCTTGGTTCACATTGGTACCTCAACTCGATTTTTTTTATCCAAATTAATATGTAGGGTAAATGACTTGTTTGAACCAATTTGAACTAGCCAAGTTTAGGTACTAATTCGAAACAAAAAACCAAATTCAAGTGCTTAAATGGACAAAAAAAGTTTAGGTACAAAATTGAATCTTGAATTCAAGTTTAGGTACCTAATTGGATAAAAAAAAACTTTAGTTACTAATTTAAATCTTAAAACTAAATTAGGATACCAAAATGTATATTTACCCTTTTTTATTTGAACCCTCTATGATAATTAGATTGAGTTTTAATTAATGGGTTAATATATAACTACTTGGAATTAACGATCAATAGTATGGTAACACATGACAACCTCGCATTTTGACATGTGACAAAATGTGAAGTTATCATATATCATCGTATTATTGATCGTGGATGTCACAATAACTTCACTCCAACATATTGTTGTAATTTAATTATTAATATAAATTGTTAAATTTAACTACCTCATATATAAATTAACCCTTAATTAAATTCAAAGTCAAAACGAAGAGACAACGCTGTTTCAATATCAAACTCAAACCCGAAACTTCCCAAACACATCAGGATTCTAGACCTTGCAAACGGTAGATGCTAAATTAATCATTTCTCATCCACCTATTAAATAAACACAACAAGTACAATATATGTCAGATTTTGTAGTTCATTCACTGGAATCACCTCTCAGTAAACCTGTGAAATTTTTTTTACTACCCCCTTTTTTTTTCTCGAGAAAAAGAGGCAAACAGCACACATTTTTCTTTGTTTCAAATATAGCAAAGATGATTCCATCATCCATGCGCCGCTAGGTGTCATTACACCACTTATCCACCTTGTATATTTATATAGTGCCAGAAAACAAAACCCTAACCCTGTTTCAAATCTTTGTTCTTAAAACCAATGGATTCCCTCAACAAAAAAGGGAAGATGACCCCAAATTTTAACACCACTCCTCCTAAAACCATAAACGACATGGTTACGGACCAAATGTGTAACAATCCATGTTGTTTCTTTTGTATCATGAAAGAACCAGACACATCTTTAAGAAGGTCTTGTTTAGCAACTTGTTTCAATGAAATGTCAGTTATCAATAGAGATGACCAACAACATGTTTTGGTGTTAAGTGGTTTGTGGAACATAGCAATGGCACAACCAGATGATCCTGAGTTTATATCCCTTGGTATCTTTGATTGCATGGTGAGTTTACTCGAGAAAGGAACCAATGATAGAAGCTGGTTATTTAGGGGTCAAAACATTTACATCCCTTACTATACAGCTCATGTTATTGGTTCTTATACTATGAACAAGGTTGAGTTTGCAGAGAAAGCTGTAGTTGCTGGTGTTATACCTCCATTAATGGAGCTTTTAAGAGGGAAGATAAGTTGGGTTGAACAAAGAGTAGCTGTTCGAGCTCTTGGTCACCTTGCAAGCTATGAAAGAACATTTGAAGCTGTAGCTGCTTATGAAGAAGAACTGGTGAGACTCACAATGAACTTAGCTTCAACTTGTCTTGATCAAGTGTATACTAAGTTCGTTGGTGTTAAAGATGAGAACAAAAGATCAAAATATCATTGTGATTTGCTTACAAGAGGTGTTGGTGGTTTGGAAATGGAGAACCGAAAAGCTGAAGAATGGGCTAGCCAGTTACAGTGTTGGTCTTTGTACCTACTCAACTGTTTTGCTTGTAAAGAAAGATCATTGAACCTTATTTGTAACCAAGGGTTCTTGGTTGATTTATGTGGGATGTGGGGTGGATTAGTGAACCATTCATCACCAGCTGGTGTGGGATTGATTAGAATCTTGTGTTACAGCAAATATGGAAGACAAAGCATCTCTGAATCAAAACAAGTGTTGGAGAATCTTTGTCATCTTTCTAGATCATCAGATGATTGGCAATACATGGGGATTGATTGTCTGTTATTGCTTCTCAAAGACATAGATACAAGGTACAAGGTTATTGAGATTGTCACCATGTTTCTCATCGATTTAGTTGAACTCAAAAGCCTTGGTGATAGATCAAACTTGGGTGAAACCATTACAAAAACCCTTCTTTTGGATTATAAACAAAGCAAATTTAGAATCAAGAATAGCCATGTCTTAAAAGCTCTGCAACAAACATGGGAGTTGAAAGTAGAAAGAAGAAAGAGAGAAAAAACCATGTCAGTTGAAAAATTAGAAGAAAAAAGGGTGTTAGTGAACCTTATAAAACAACAAGCTAACCATGTGTTTTGGTTAGGTGATGTAGAGGAAGCCATAAAGATGTATAATGAAGCCTTGGATACATGTCCTTTGAAGCTTCGTAAAGAAAGAATGGTACTTTATAGCAATAGAGCTCAATGTTATTTACTACTTAGAGACCCTGATGCTGCCATTAGAGACTCAACTCGAGCTCTTTGTCTCTCTAACCCTACTAATTCTCATGGTAAAAGCTTATGGAGAAGATCACAAGCTTATGATATGAAAGGGTTAGCTAAAGAGAGCTTAATGGATTGTATAATGTTCATCAACTCAGTAACCACTACCACCACCAACAAGCGTGTGAAGATCCCATACTATGCAGCTCGTATGATCAGCAAACAGATGGAAGCCACGTGGTTGTTTGTCAATGCGAAGTCCAAGTTCACCAGATCAGACGATGATTATGAGATAAGTAGCAATGAAGATGATCATCAGCTAGAATGTGATGAAATGATGAGGCAAATGATGATGATGATGATGGAGAAGAAAAGTATAGCATCTGGTGAGCATTTACTTGATATATAGTACAAAGTTATATATATAAACATACAGTACTTACATATATAAATATTCTGCAACATGGCATGCTGCTAAAGTGAATGTAATGTTTTATGACTTTTTTTGCTGGTGACCCCTTTTTTTGTTTTCAGGTCTGTCCACCATAATTGAAGAACCTTTGATTGCAAAGGGAAAAAATTGGAGAGAGATGGAAAGAGCAAGAAGGAGAAACAAAACAGCTTTTAATGTCATGGCTCGATCAATGTAATAAACCACAGACTTATATATATATCATCAGTACTTCATGTTGCATTAAAGCAATGATGTATTTGATTCAGACACTGAAAATGGATTAGTCTTTTGAGTCAGACAAGTATCATGCATGCACAAATTAATGTTTTTGGTTGTTCTATTATGTTAGAGTTGCATATATGATGATGATGATGACATGAAATCATGAATCTTATAATTTAAAAGAGAAGATCATATGATGAAATATTTTAAGTGGGATGCCAGTGGTGGTTCCAGGGGATCTTTTATATATATATATGTCTGTATGAATGAATGTATATAGTAAGGAAGAAGTGGGGAGGACCACTTGAGCACAATGATGAAAAAATGTTAATGAAATGAAAGAAGAAAACAAAATGAGGCAAGAGGAGAGGAAAAAAAGCCAACCTGGCTGCTCTTTGTCTCTCCAGCTTTGAACTGTATGTCGTCGTTTTCATGGGGTGAGTGTGGATACTATTGCAAAGTATGATATATAGAGTAAAAGCCTGTATTGCAATTCACTTTTGATTTTGTTATACAAATTTCAACAAGTAGACAAGGAGAAGAGGGTGGTGTAAAGGAAGCAAATTTACATAAACAAACGGAAAGCTGGAAAGAGATAGGAGGAGAAGGAAGGCTGCTGTGAAGGATGGAAAGCTAAGTATGATTAAGGAAAGATATAATTTATTAGCGGTGATGTGATAAGTGGTTACCAAATAGTTACCATCATGGACTGTGTGGGACTAGTATGTGATGAGACTCATTCTATTATTTCTTTTGAGAGAGCATAAGATTGTTATGCTTAGGTGAATCCTAGTGGTTCCTAGAGTGAGTGTTTATATTGAAAATGTTAGAACATTTTCAAAATATATATATAGTATTTTAATAGTTACAAATGAAAAGATATAAGTAATCAAAAGTTATATCACTTTGTTATTAACTAAAATTATCACTATTCATAATGATAAGTTATATCTCTTATTAGTAAAAGATATGTAACCTAATTATTAACAAAAATCATAATTATTCAAGTAAATATCTATTGAATAATTGTGTTTATTACTAAAAATATGACTATCTATGTGAATAGTTATATATTTATGAAGAGATATGAGAACTCTTATAAATAAGAGTCAAATTTCATTTGCTTGGCACAACAAAATTTAAAAATTTTGTTTCTTTTGATTCTTGTTTATCTCTATTATTCTTAGATTGTTTAATAAATAATTACTATAGAAATTCTTTATAAAAATTATTCTTGTTATACTCTGTAAAATGCTAAATGGATTGTTTTCGCTAATGCAAAACATAGACAATAATTAGACTTCATTATATTCTCGAAGTTCATTTGCTAATAACTCTTTTGTACACCAAAATATAAGTGTTGGCAAATAGTACCTACCTTAAATCAAGTGGCTTTGATGTATTGTTAATTTCTCATAAATTTATTTTTATCCCCACACACCAACAGAAACGCAAGTGTCTTAACTATAATAGCTAGTACCCTTATATAAGGGGACGACTCTAGTATTAGCAGGTGGTCTCACGACGAGTGACTAGATAGGGAGACAACTAAGAACAACCTAAAGTAAGAGAGATAGGTAACGCATCCACCTAGTGTCTTCTAGAAGTGTCATGTGTCCAACCCATATAGGGGTATAACAAGATACTAAATATGAGTCTTTTATAATTGGAGAAATGTCTTTTGATACTCTTGACATTTGGATTCTCAAAATTCTCTCTAAGCTCAACTTATATCCTTATCTAGCCTTTTTATCAACCACATACAACCTTCCTCCACCTTACAAACTACCATCTACTGCTATGCTCAATGTTACAGGGTCTACTCTAATTTTTTTTCTCCACCTTCTCTTGATTCTTCTCCTCCACTTGTTTACAACACTTCTTCTAAAACCCTCTCACTAAGTGATAAATTTTACCTTTTAATGGTTGCATGTTTTTACAATGCTGCTTTTAATTTTTCTTTTCATAATCAATCTCAATGTTAGAGTTTTATTTTTGTCAAATAGGCCCGATATGGACAATAAAGCTGACATTAGTCAAGTTAAATTCAACCATTTTCCTGATATGGCAGCATGATAAGTATGAAATAAATTTTTGGGTTAAATTTTAAAAAGTATAAACAATTTATTAAAAATTCTAAAAATGTTTAAATTACAATCCAACAATAGCAATGCTTATCAATCAGAATTTAAATTACTTTCAATAAAAGTACTACCATTTGGTAAACTTCTACTGGGCAATTTTCTCACTAAAAACCCAACCCATTAATTTCTAAGAATTTGAATTACTTTTAATAAAAGTACTACCGTTTGGTTAACTTCTAATTTTCTCACTATAAACCCATTAATTTCTCACCAAAATTATCACCATCAGCTAATAAAACTCTTTCACTATAAAAACTAGCAAGTGTTATACTAGCAAGTGTTATACTATACGTCTAACAGTAGGAATGATCACAAAGCAATAAAAAGAAAAAATAAGAATATACAGATTTTAGGTGAAAAATCTTTATTGGGAAAAACCACAGGCAGAGAAAGAGAAAAACAACAAATATAAAAGGTTTTTGTCTACACACGTTTTAAGAGTTAAACATCCATTTTATAATCAACGTCTAATAGAAAAAGTATAGCCCTATACGGATTCAACTTGTGCGACCCTCAGTCCTTTAGTCTCACAAATCTCCAATTTTGTCTCTGTATTTTATTTATTTAATAAGTGAGTTGCACCTCGAACTTTTCATATCATACGAAATTTAGATCACACAATTCTAACACCAAGTAGCATATTGTTATTGTTTAATAGGGTTGTTTATGAACAAGATCAATATGATAACTAAGGTAAAAATTAAGTAAAAAAAAATTGAAGCAAGAAAGATATTAATAAATTAAATTGAAAATAGAAAGTGATGCATCACCACCTTTTCAAAAACTTAAACCTATTAATTAACAAGAAGTGACTTGATGAAAATGTTAGCAATTTGACAGAATAACATCACCAGTTTTTCACACCTCCCTTAAGAAAAATAGTTTAATGTTGAAATGGTTGGGCTTTCCGTGAAAAACTGAAATGTCTGATATATATATTGCTTCATTGTCCACAAACACTTCAATGCTTTTAACATGCTTTATATGCAAATCAAGCACATTTTTTCTCAATCATAAGGCTTGCATTAATAGCTGCTATTGCAACTATTAATTCATCTTCTATATTCGATTATGCCATGATCTTCTATTTTTTTAACACACCAAGAGAAAATCCTTGAGCCAATAATGAAGCAATACTCAAAGGAACTCTTAATATCATCTAAAGACTCTACTCAATCACTATTAGAAAATCCAAGTGCTTGACTGTGAAAAATAAAATAGAATAAAATAAATAAAAATAAAGAACACATAAATTTTACGTGGAAACCCTTTCGGGAAAAAAACCACGGGCAGAGGAGAAGAAAATTCACTATGTCGAAAAATTTTTACTCAAATACAAGAGGAATAGACTATGTCTATTTATAGGCTTGCAAAGCCATATTCTAGTAGGATTGAAACACCTTATCCTAATCAATATAAAATAGATGGAGTTTAATAAGGTTTAAAAACCTTATTCTAAAATAAAATAAAAGAAGTCTAGTTCTATATGGATTTTACTTTTATTTTATTTTCCATCGTATTTTATTTAAATAAGAATTTGGGTCACTTAATTCTAACAATCTCCACCTTGACACAAATTCTCAATGAACAAGTTCTTCATCGCGAACTTTCAATAAACAAGTTCTTCACCTCTTCCAAAAACCCCTTAAGGGTTTAACTTCAACAATGAACACCAACCAAGTCTAAGCAATGCTCAAACTTGGTTATAGGAAGTGACTTAGTCATCATATCTGCAGGATTTTCATGAGTGCTAATTTTGCTCACAACAATATCACCACGAGCAATAATATCACGAACAAAATGATACCGAATATCAATGTGTTTTGTTCTCTCATGAAACATTTGATCTTTGTAAGAAAGATGGCACTGACCGTCACAAAATATCGTTTGATTTGAAGGTCTTCATTGAGTTCACTAAATAGTCCTTCAACCAAATAGCTTCTTTACAAGCCTCGAGAATCGCCATGTACTCAACTTCAGATTGGTAGACAAAGCGATGTAGTTTGCAAAGTGGCTTTCCAACTAATTGCACAACCTCCGATTGTAAAGACGTAACTCGTGAGAGATCTTCTTCTATCAAGGTCTCCAAAAAATCAGCATCAACATACCCTATAACTCCATCTTTAGTTCTTCCAAAGCGTAAGCAAACATTAGTAGTGCCTCGTAAGTATCTTAAAATCCATCGAATCGCTTTCCGGTGTTCTTTACCGAGATTCGCCATGTATCGCTAACTGCACCGATCGCATATGATAAATCGGACGTGAACAAACCATAGCATACATGAGAGATCCCTCGCACTAGAGTATGGAACATGTGACATGTACTCAATCTCATTATCGATTGAGGAGATAAGGCCGATGAAAGTCTGAAATGGGTCGCTAAAGGAGTACTAATGAGCTTAGCACTCTGCATATTGAACTCAAAGAACTTTCTCAATGTACCCTTCCGACTTAGGTACAATTTACTTGCTTTTCTATCTCGAGAATCTCCATACCAAGTATCTTCTTTCTTGGTCCTAAATCTTTCATCTCAAATTCTTCACTTAGTTGGGCTTTAACCTTTCTTATCTCTCTTTTATCTTTTGCTGCTATCAACATGTCATCAACATAAAGAAGTAGATACACCAAAGAACCATCACTTTTTTTTTCTTAAAGTAGACACAACTGTCAAAACTACTTCTTTTGAAATCATGAGAAGTCATAAAGGAATCAAACCTCTTGTACCACTGTCTTGGTGACTGTTTCAAACCGTAAAGGGACTTTTTCAGCAAGCAAACATAGTCCTCTTTTACGATACTATAAAACCCTCGGTTGTTGCATGTAAATATCTTCCTCAAGTTCTCCATGGAAAAATGCGCTTTTACATCTAACCGCTCAAGCTCCAAATCATGCATGGCCACAATACCAAGCAAAGCTCGAATCGAACTATGCTTAACAACCGGAGAGAACACATCTGTGAAGTCCACTCGAATTTGATGTAACCCTTTGCAACAAGCCTTGCTTTATATCCGGGTTCTTCAACTCCTGAGTCCTTCTTTTTTTAAACACCCATTTACAACGAACAACCTTTTTACCTTTAGGAAGTTTTACAAGATCCCATGTTCTTTTTTGTGGAGTGATTCCATCTCCTCTTGCATAGCAAACATCCACTTTTTCGAGTCTTCACGACTAATCGCCTCGAATAATTAAATGGCTCTTGATTCGCATCTATATCTTCACCACATTTAAAGCATAAGCAACTAGATCAACCTCGGCATACTTCTTTGGAGGTTTAATTTCTCTTCTTGTCCTATTTTTGGCGATAGAGTATTGCGGTGAAGAAGCAACTCTATTCTCAAATTTTGTCTTGGCTTGAGGAGTTGATTCGTATTAATCGATGCTCCACCGCTTTTGGTTTTCTTTATTGGAAGAGTCTTTAAGAGATAAGTTAGGTAGCATAGCAGTTTCATCAAAACAACATCTCGCTAATCACAACTTTTCTATTTTCAGGACACCATAACTTATAGCCTTTTACACCACTTTATAACCAAGAAAACGCATTTAATGGATCTCGGTTCCAATTTTCCATTATCAACATGAGCATACGCAGGACACCCAAAAATCTTTAAATCGAATAATTAGCGGGATTACGGACCATACCTCTTGTGGAGTCTTTTTCTCAATAGCAATGGATGGAGATCGGTTGATCAAAAACATGCGAAGAGAGGTCGCTACGCCCAAAATGACTTGGTAAGTTGGCATTTGACAACATACATCGAACCTTCTCCATGATCGTTCTGTTCATTCATTCGCAACGCCGCTTTTGTTGTGGAGTATGACGAACTGTCAAGTGTCTCATGATCCTTCGACTTGCACAATCTATTAAACTCATCGTAAGAACTCTAAGCCATTATGCATGCGGAGGTATTTTATCTGCTTTTCCGTCTGTTTTCAATCATAATTTTCCAAGACTTAAATGTGGAAAACACATCGCTTTTCGCTTGGGAAGAACGCCCAAACTTTTCGGAAAAATCATCAATAAAGGTTAGCATATAATTAGCTCCACCTCTCGAAGGCACTGGACGGGCGGCCCCACGATCGAATGGATATACTCCAACGTTTCCTTCGTGTTATGGATTCCTCTAGTGAATCGAACTCTCTTTTGCTTCCCAAAAACACAGTGCTCACAGAAATTCAGTTTGCAAATTCCTTGCCCATTAAGAAGTCCTCTTTTGCTTAATTCTGCCATGCCATTCTCACTATATGCCCTAGGCGATATGCCAAAGTTTAGTAATATCATCATCGACAAGGAAGAGGAAGCGACAATTGCATCACCAAGATATGATAGAACCTCATAAAACATATAACTTGGCAATCTTTCTTTGCCCTTTCATCACAACAAGGACCCTTTGAAATCTTTAAAACCCCACTTTCATTGTGTATCTGCACTTTTGAATCAAGAGTACTCAACGAAATTAAATTTCTTTTCAATTCTGGAACATGCCGCACGTCACTAAGTGTTCTGACAACTCCATCAAACATCTTAACTTTAATTGTTCCAACACCTGCGATTTTACATGAAGCATTATTTCCCATCAAAACAACACCTTCAGATACTGTTTCATAAGTTGTAAACCAATCCCGATTGGGACTCATGTGGAAGGTGCAGACTGAATCAAGTATCCACTCCTCGCTTACTTTAGAATCATTGACTGAAGCAACTAGAAGTTCACCATCGCTGTAGTCTTCTACAACATCACTTCACCGGAATTTTTCATTTGTTTTCCTTTTGATTCGCACCTCCCTTTTAATCTTATTTTGTAGCTTACAAGACTCAGATTTAATGTGCCCTTTCTTCTTGCAGAAGTTGCAAGTTTTACCTCTGTTTGAAGATTTCGATCTACCCTTAGATTTACCACGAGGATTCCGTTCCTGTGTTCTACCACGATCATCATCAACATTCCGGTCTTGTCTCCCACGAACAATGAGACCCTCTCCCTGAGAGTTGGGTTTAACCACAAGATGCTTCATCTTATCATACGAGGTTAAAGAATCATAAACCTCATCAACCGTGAGAGACTCATGGCTATATAAAATCGTGTCTCTAAAGGTTGAATAAGACGGGGCAACGAACAAAGTAGAATCAACCCTAGATCTTCCTTATCATCTTGAACCTCCATGGCCTCCAAGTTTGAGAGAATTTCTTTAAACACATTAAGTGTTCGTGTCTGACGCACCTTCCTCCAAACGATGAGCATAAAGACGCCGCTTCATATGCAACTTGCTTGTTAGAGTTTTCGACATACATATTTGTTCTAGCCTCTTCCATAATGCAATGGCAGTTTTCTCTTTCATCACATCCTGCAAAATTTCGTTGGACAAATGCGATGTAATTGTGTTAATGCCTTTCGATCCTTACGCTTCTTCTCTTCATCTGTTAATGTCGAAGGCATCTTATCTATCCTAGCGGGGCATCCTCTAGATCCATCTGCAAGAAGCGCTTGCATCTTAATTTGCCACAACGCAAATCGGTGTTGCGATCCAACAATGAATTTCATACTTCAAAGACGCCATTACCGTGATCGAGATGAATAACCCTAAGCTCGATACCAATTTGTGAAAAATAAAATAGAATAAAATAAATAAAATAAAGAACACATAAATTTTACGTGAAACCCTTTCGGAAAAAACCACAGGCAAGAGGAGAAGAAAATTCACTATGTCGAAAAATTTTTACTCAAATACAAGAGGAATAGACTATGTCTATTTATAGGCTTGCAAAGCCATATTCTAGTAGGATTGAAACACCTTATCCTAATCAATATAAAATAGATGGAGTTTAATAAGGTTTAAAACCTTATTCTAAAATAAAATAAAAGAAGTCTAGTTCTATATGGATTTTACTTTTATTTTATTTTCCATCGTATTTTATTTAAATAAGAATTTGGGTTACTTAATTCTAACATTGACAAACATGATGATCGTGTAATAGCCCGAATTTCAGCAATGTCGAAAATAGTGGTTCAAGACCATCAAATTCGACAAATGAACTCGTAGATTATATTATTTAATATTTACAAGCCAAATATAGTTTTTAAAATATTTTGAAATAGTAAATTGTGTTTTATAAAGATTTATTTGATCAAGAAATTGAGAAAAAGAGGTATCAAGTTATAAACCGAGCCATAAATATTTTTTTAAATATTTACGGAGTGTCAATAAGGTAGTATTAAAATTTCTTTAGAAAATTTTGACGTTTGGAAGGTTAATTAAATAAAAAGGACTAAATTAGAAAATATGTAAAAGTTGCTAAAAGGATTAAATAGCTCAATTGTAAAATGAGGAAGGACCGAAAGTGAAAATAAGCCCACAGGAGATATTTTGGGCGGCAATAGCTGAGAAAAATCAGGAAATAGGTGAAATAAGGGCAAAATTGGAAAATTGCCAAAATTAGCTAAATAAAAATGGGATTAAATTGGAATATCTAGATTTCTCTTCAATTATCTTCTTTTTCAGCAACTGAAAAATAGCCATGGAAGAGGGTTCAAGCTAGTTTTCATACTCTAGCTTCATGTAAGTTTAATTCTTGCTTTCTCCTTGAAATTTCTATGTTTTTGAACTATTACAGTTGGGTCCAACTTACTATTTCATTATTTTTTGATTTCATGGCTAATTTTTAAAGTTTTTATGGATGAGTGCTGGAAGCACATGATTAATAAACATAGAATTGAAGCTTTAGTTTTGATATATGATAATTTTATCAAGTAAAATTGATGGAAATTGATTTGAGGACCTAATTGTAAAAATGTTTGGAATTAAAGTCTTGTGCTGAAATTATGATTTTCAAGGGTTGTAAAGTACTTTAAAATGATAGAATAAAGTCTTAATTGAGAAAAATCAGCTTAATTAAGAGGCTAATTGAGTAGGGATGAAATTGTTAATTATTAAAAGCTTAAGAAAAAAATGGTAATAAACAGCTTGCACTAAAACAAATTTGGACAGCAGCAGTAGACTAACTTTGAAAAATCACCATAAATTGTATAAATCAAATTAGAAGATGAACAAATATAAATTAAAAATTATTGAGTCTAGTTTCTCATAGAAGAAACAATGTAAGCAATAGATTTGTAAATCATGAGATATAATGAATTTTGTGAGACAAGGTCAGAATAAATTTGGGTTTCCCTGTTCTGAATTTG
This sequence comes from Gossypium arboreum, assembly GCF_025698485.1. Taxonomy (NCBI): domain Eukaryota; kingdom Viridiplantae; phylum Streptophyta; class Magnoliopsida; order Malvales; family Malvaceae; genus Gossypium; species Gossypium arboreum. The sequence goes on from NC_069075.1 coordinate 140,983,352, forward strand.
AAAAATAATAAAAAATTGAATAAAAATAATTAGGGGCTTAAATTTATATGTCTAGAATCCTTAATGAGTCTATTTTTAAAAGAAATAAACGGGAACATCATTCAAATCTTGTATGAAGAGATAATTAATTTTTAGTGAAGAAGGGTCAGAACTGTCAGACAGCAGAACAGGGATGACTTTAAAGAATAAACTGTACTTATTTGTTAAGCCAAAAATTCTGAAAATTTTATGATAAGAAGATATGTGAGTCTAGTTTCAGGGAAAATTAGCAGATCTTAATTTAGAGCTCCATAGCTCCAGATATAAATAATTTAGTGACTATGACATGGGTGGATAGCTTGAATATTCACATAAGTAATTAGTCAAAATTATGGATAAGGTTATTTATAAGTGTGTTATTTATACCAAGGATGTGGATGGAGAGGAGGAGGAAAAATATATGAATGACTCGTGTATAAATTGATCACATGCCCGATTATAATCGATAAGTATTGAATTAGAAATGATATAATATTTTATTTGGAATATTTATTATGAAATTATGATTATCGTTATGATACAAAAATTGAACTTGTGAGTTTATATGGCTAAATTTTAGTGATTACTTGTTAATTTTATGAATTTCATGATGTGTTATTTCAAATGTATTGATGATAAAATTGTGAATAATGTAAAAGTATAAAAATTGAATAAATGATCAAATTGAGCACTTTAGTTCAGTGACAAGATGAATTGACGGTAAAAGACCATGGTTGGACCATGGCAACAAGTGATAAGTGATAGCTTCGACTACATTTATCTGATCAAGGACAAGTGAAAGTAATAAGTGATAGCTTCGAGTACATTTATCTGATCAAGGACAAGTGAAAGTGATAAGTGTTAGCTTCGGTTACACTTATCTAATCAAGGACAAATGACAAGTGAAAAGTGGTAGCTTCGGCTACCTGATCAGTGAAAAGTGTTAGCTTCGGCTACTTGATCAGTGAAAAGTGGTAGCTCCGGCTACCTGATCAATGAAAAATGGTAGCTCCAACTACCTGATCAGTGAATAGTGGTAACTTCGGCTACAAGTGGCAAGTGATTTCCATATAAGACCATATCTGGGATATGGCATCGCTGTGATATATGCTACTGTATAAGACCATATCTGGGATATGGCATCGATATGTGATATGTGATTACGTGTAAGACTATAGCTGGGCTATGGCATCGATATATGAATATGTGTAAGACCATAGTTGGGCTATGGCATCATTATGTGAAGATGTGTAAGACCATAGTTGAACTATGGCATCGAGAAAACGAAGCACTCAATTCCATAAGACGTTCACTAATTTGACAAAGTTTGGTAAGTGTTACATGGAATTATGTGATACAAGGAAGTACGAGTTGATAAGATATGAGTATAGAACTTGGTTGATAAATGAATTCATTTGTGATTATATAATTGTTCATCTTGAATGTACTGTCCATACGTATTGATAATTCAAATGTTTTAATGAATAAAGTTCCGACATGGAATAAATTGAACACGAGACAAATAATTATGAAATTGAACTCGAAATTCATGAAAATGACGGTTATTGATATATGGAGACATGAGACATTGATATATGAATATGGAAAATGTTTGATAAATGTCTTCATTCATAATTATGGAATTATATACCTCATGTGTACTTTGATAAATGTCTTCATTCATAATTATGGAATTATATACCTCATGTGTACTATTTGCATAATGATGATATTTCAAATACTTTGGTTATTTAAGCTTAAATATGAAATAGTATGAAATCAAGATAAGTTGTTATGAAAATATATTTAGATTATAGAGATATGGCTGATATATGTTGTATAATTACATAACGTGAAATTATGTATATATATGAGAAATTTAATGAGAATTGAGCTCATACATGTTTCTTGTTATTTATATGAAGTGTACGACTGACAAGGGTGATGAAGTTATAAACAAAGAGTTACACGGGTTGAAAACACGGGCGTATGACTCTTCAAAGTGTGAAAATTTTCTAAGTATTGCAAAAGTTTCATATGTTTACGGTTTGGTCCCGAACCACCCTGAATGTTTGTTTTGGGCCCCGTAGGCCCATATAAGGGACGTTAAACATATGTATGAAATTTTTAATTTAGAAGAAATTTTATGGCTGATTTTTACATGATTGATCATATTAAGTTCGGTAATGTCTAGTACCCTATTCTAGGCTCAGAACACGGGTAAGGGGTGTTACAGATCATTTTTAATACAAATTGATAACTTGATATAAAGTTTGGAGAACCACACTCTAAAAGCTAGTAATAAAGATTGGAAAGCCTACATTCGTATAAACCACTCAATAGATTTTGAATTGATCTGCTCCAAATAAAAAAGATTTCTCTTTAAAAGAGTGGAAACGAACAATGTAGAATGGATATTTTTTTCTGTTCCGCCATGATGATATATAAAAACACCATTTTACCTTTATTTATATAAATTAAAAATAAGTTCTTAAAATTAGACTCCAATTTTTCTTTATTTGATTTTCACTTGAGAATTTTGTTAAAAAGTCGTCAAATTCAAATTAAGATAAAACAAGATAAAATAAAAATAGATACATTCAACATTTTTCAAAATTACACATTTATGCTAGAACGAAACAGATGGTGAGATAAACAAAACAAACTATCAAATTATGACGGATTGATAAAATTATTTTTTATCTCACTCTAATGTCATCCCTAATTTCACACAATATACCGCGAGGAACCATGCCATACATAACCTAATGATTCTAACAATAGGGAGGAACCCACTAATTATAAGCACAAGATATTTGAAGGTTTGGACTCACCCAATGTTTGTGTTCAAATTAATACCTTTTGGGTCATGAAATAAAGTGATGTATGCCCAAAGGCTCAACCTTTGCCATGCCAAGGCCTTTTGTTAACTTGCTTACATTTAATTTTCATAGCACATATGATTGATTTGGCAGCATCCAAAAAGCATCATGTAATTAAACTAAATTATTATTATTAAAAAAATCAAAGATACCCATTTCAAAACAATATATCTGACAAAAAATCTGATAATTATAAACACCATACTATTAAGACTAGCCACTTGCCTGCCCAATTTAGCTTCTTTTTTTTTTTTGGTGGGTCAGGTAATGATGGTGGAATTCCACAAACAATTGAAAAGCTAAAGCCTACAACTTGTAAAAGTTAAAATTTTTACAAGTTCCAACCTTTATCCATGTGACATGAACATCATTTATGCTACTATGCATTATCTTTTTAATATTATAATAATCTTTTTTAAAAGTTAAAACCATGATTTATTGGGTAAATTCATTTACACACCCTCTTAATTTTAATATTGAGCAAATTAGTTTCTCTTAAAAAATTGAAGCACTTGAATACCTATATATCAATTTTGAAACTGAGCTAAGGACAATTAATTATAGTGTTATTATTTTATATTAATTGTACATAATTTTGATTTAAATTTAGTCCATCATGTTTATGTATTTTGTGTAAATGGTGATTGCTAAATTTGTTAAATCAAGATCAAATTGACAAAATGTGTAAATTTTGATAGCTAAGCTTGTTGGTAAAAAGACCTCTCCAATCCCTTTCAATTTCGAAATTGAGAAAATTAATCTCTCTCAAAAAAATTAGGCCAATTTAATCCCTGTCAATTTCGAAAGTGAGCAACTAAGGCCTTTAATTACGGTGTGAATGTCTTCCATCAATTGTACATAATTTTGATTGGTATAATAGCAAATTTAGTTTTCAATGTTTATATATTTTGTAATTTTGGCCTCAATTATAAGAAATGCAGCAAATTCCACCTCAACATTTACACAAATATTGCAGGATAAATTTGTTAAATTAGGACCAAATTAGTAGAATGTGTATATTTGAGGACTAAATTTGTTATTATACCAATCAAAATAATGTACAATTGATGGAAACCATTAATGTCGTGATTAATTGTCCTTAGTTGCTCACTTTAGAAATTGACAAGGATTAAATTGCTCTAATTTTTTTGAGAGGGACTAATTTACTCAATTTTGATATTGAAAGGGACTGCAGAAACTATTTTACCAAAATTGTTATTATACCGTAAAATTGGCTAAAAAGTCACTATACCAATTTATTGCATTTATGCTCATTTATTTTATTCAATTTTATATAATAATAAAAAACCTTGCTTCGTTAAAAGTAGAGCATATAACACTTTTGAAGCTTTGAGATGAACATCAATGGCTGCCTTGTATCTTTACCTACCAATATTCCTAATCCTTTATATTTTCACTAAGCATTTCCATAACAAAATCCATAACCTTCCTCCAACTCCATTTCCATGTCTTCCCATCATTGGACACCTTCACCTCCTTAAGAAACCTCTCCACAGAACTCTATTCGACATCGCGAACCGGTATGGTCCTGTACTCTTTTTCGAGTTCGGGTCACGTAGGGTCCTTGTTGTGTCATCCCCGTCTGCTGCGGAAGAATGTTTCACTAAGAACGATGTCATTTTCGCCAACCGGCCTCGCTTGCTCATTGCGAAACACTTGGCTTACAACTACACTGGACTCTCTTGGGCACCTTATGGTGATCTTTGGCGAAACCTTAGACGGATTGCCTCGATCGAGCTTTTGTCATCGAGCCGGCTGCAGTTGTTGTCGTGCATACGGATGGATGAGGTGAAATCGTTGATGAGGAAGTTGTTATGTCGTCAAGATGAACCGGTTGAGTTCAAAAGAGCGTTTTTTGAGTTAACATACAATGTGATGATGGGGTTGATTGCAGGGAAAAGGTACTATGGTTGTGAAGATGTCGAAAACATGGAGGAAGCTGAACGGTTTCGAGAGATACAAATTGAGGCACTCGAGTTGAGTTCGATAACGAATTTCGGTGACTTTATACCATGGCTTAAGTCCAAGAAATTGGAAAAGAGGTTAATGGAGTGTGGTGCAAAGAGGGATAAGTTTATGCAAGATCTCATAGAGCAATATAGGAGAAAAATGAAGAGTGATCCTAATGGTGAGAGGAACAAGAAGACCATGATTGAGATTTTGTTGTCATTACAAGAATCTGAATCTGATTATTACACTGATGAGATCATTAAAGGCTTGATGATTGTAAGATTTTTATGTTATGTTCTTGTTTGAATTCATTGTTAATACACTGATGAAATTGGTCTAATGTTTTTTTGTGATAGATTCTATTGATGGCAGGGACTGAAACTTCTATTAGTTCTATGGAATGGGGACTTTCCCTTTTGCTTAACCACCCTGAAGTGCTTACAAAGGCTCGAGACGAAATCTTGAACACGGTGGGAGATGAGCGGTTAATCGAGGAATCTGACCTGGTTCGACTTCCTTACCTCCGTAGCATCATCTGCGAGACTTTGAGAATGTACCCACCGGTTCCAATGCTAGTACCTCATGAATCATCAGAGGAATGCATGGTGGAGGGTTTCCGAATTCCAAGTGGCACGATGTTATTGGTCAATATATGGGCTATACAGAATGACCCCAAAGTTTGGGAAGACCCTACAAGATTCGAACCAGAGAGGTTTGATGGGCTAGAAGGTGCAAGAGACGGGTTCAAATCGTTGCCGTTCGGGGCCGGAAGAAGAGGATGTCCCGGAGAAGGCTTGGGACTGAGAATAGTTGGGTTGACATTAGGATCGTTGATTCAATGCTTTGAATTGTCAAGGATTGGGGACGACATGGTCGATATGAGGGCTGGAACAGGGGTTACCATGCCCAAAGCTCAACCATTAGAAGCAAAATGCAAGCCAAGGCCAGCCATGCTTGAACTTCTTTCTCAAATTTAACCTTATTGGCAATAAAGATTCCAAATTGATGGAATTGGATAATTCAAAACTAATAAAAACAAGCATAAGAAGTTTCACTTTTAAGACAACTTGCAACATTTTTTGTTGTCTATTTATGTGTGGCATAGAACAAGACATTCAAAAGATAAGAGACAATTTTATGCCATTGGAAGACAACAAAAAGGGCTACATTGTTCTGTATTTACAAATTCAAAGAGACATTGATGCAAATACAAAATTCTCAGACAAACTACAATTCTGATTTTACCTTCTAATTTAGTTAGTCAAGTAAAAAAAAACTATTACATCTAGTTCAGTTGCTGTAATTACTTTATATTCCGGAGACATTACTGCCTCGATTGTGAGCTTACATAGTTTTCACCCTTGGACCTTGAGAGAATTCACAGGCTTCACTGATTGAAGCCAATCGGATTTCAGCTGGGGGTATGAAACAATCCATTGACAGACCTGGAACGTTGAACGCCACTTCTTCGATTGCCCATGCTTCTTCCATCCTGGTTCTAGTGTGACTCATTGCAGTATCTCCAAACCGAAAAAGGGTCACCACAGAACGACCTGAGTGTGCGATCATTATTCCCTCAACAGGTCTATAATCCTCGAGGAACGAATTGATTGTTGTTTCCCAGTACACAGCATCACCACCATTGTTCTGAATTCTAGTCAAATGTGAATCTTCCATATGCACTAGAAGCCCTGTCTTCTGGCTAAAGTAACCGAATAAAACATGTCTTATAATCTCGGCAGGTCCTTCACTCCTGGCCTTCAATGTTGCTGGATCAGCACAAAGCTTGAGGATAAAGCAATCCTCCCCGTTTATCTTCTTTTCCCCAATGCATCTCGCATTAGTAAACATGCTTGCTGTTGTTCTCGGATCAAGCCCCTGCAACAGCCAACAAGAACAGATTTTCAGATTCCAAGCTAAACAATTTCGCAACATGGGGCGAGGGCCGAGACTACTTTACCTGTAGTGCACGACGAAGGGGTCTAACCGGTCCTTTAGCTGCATGTGCACCGAGCCAAGGAGTGTGCCTCCACACAAGCTTCCCATTACAACCTGCATGAACCTTACTACCACCAAGTGCAAGCTCAACATACCACATATCTGGATTCATTTGCCATAACACAAACCCACCGGACTCGGCTGCCTTGGAAGAATTCCGATTCTTCGTAACCTTGTTAGCCGTCTCGAACTCGGAAGCTATCATTCTCACCCTTCCCATAGCATAAGCATTGTGAATCGAATTTTGAAGCTTTTGTCCACCTGATGCAGCTGTATATTGCTGTAATATGTATTGAGCTGATGAAGTTTCCTGCAATTTTTTTAAACATGTTACACACAATCTCAATAAGTACTAAACAAATCCCAAAACATAATAAAAAAACCAACATCAAACATAGATTAAATCCAATCAAAATTTAACCTGTAACTATGAACATGCAAAGCTTATACTTTTCACTAAAATCATGAACTTGTTGATACTAAAAATTAAAGCTTTTTTAAACCAATCAATGAAATGCATTAAGGAACAAAAAAAAGAAAGAGAGAAGAAAAGGGGTGACTAACAATTGGGGTATCTTTAATACTGAGTAGAGGAAAAGGGTCTAAAGCGCTAACGTGCACCGGTGCCAACGGCGCACCCAAGACACCAAGCAACAATCTCAGATCGGACCGTTTGCACGTCGAAGTTGAAACGGAAGGAGCGCGTGCTAGTTGACCCTTCATCCATTGAGCCCATCTACCTTCCATCCTTGATTCTCCGGCGTCAGTTCCATCGGGATCGGGACCTTCTTTCAGCGGAGACAAAGCTTCAGCTGGTCTTAAGCTTCCAGACCTGAAAATCAAAGGGTCCGGCTGTGAAACGTGGTGACTAACGTTGTTCCTCCGACGTCTTAGTAAACCTGACATTGGTGAAGCACTTCTCGCCGGACTTTTGGACCGGGAACGGCTCGGAGATAATCCTCTTACTACTGAAAAAAAACCCTGTTTTCTCTCCATTTTTTTTTTTACGATTTCGCCACTGAAACAGCTCCAAAAAAAGATGACAGAGCTTATCGTTAAGCTTTCCCTCTTCTTTGAGACCTTAATAGCGCGAAATTAAACGCTCTTAAAAGAGTAAAAAAGAAGAAACAAACAATGGTCTTTCACTGTGAGAACAAAAGCAGCTTAAGATACTGAAGAAGAAAAATATATATAAAAAGGAAAAGAGAGAATGGCGTTAATAAGAAGGAAACGTACTAAATGGGGAAATTAATTAATTAATTAATTAGGTTAAATTATTATTTTAGTCTCTCCATTATAATTAAATTAATATGTAGTCCTTTTATTTTAATTCGATGTAATTGGATTCTTTGCTTTTGTAATGTCATTACTTCGTCTTTGGGATGTAAATAAGATATTAGTGTTTGTAAGCTATTCGAGTTTGACTCAAAAAATTTGAACTCGATTGTATAATTATCAAGTCGAATTTGAGTTCGAGCAACTCAAGCTGTCAATTAAGTCGAATTTGAACTTAATATTAGGTTCAAACGGCTGACGAGCCTTATTAAGATTTTTTTATTTTTAATGTATATTCTAAATAATTTTATATTATTTAATTATATCATTGCCCTTAACATGTATTATTAATTCTAAACTTAATTATCAAGCTGAGCTTGAGCTTGAATACCTACAAGCTTAATCGAACTCGTGTTTGGACTTGAATATAAAAATTTATAAACAACTTTAATGAAGTTGGAGCTCAAATAGCTTGATTATATCTCGAGCCGAGTTCGAATTTAAAATAAATATTTAATTGAGTTTAAGCTTGCGGTATTGATTATTAAAATATAGACGTAAATTTTTAAAGTAAGGCTTTTAAAAATCCACATCATATTACAAAATAGTAATAAAAAATAATTATTTATTTGGACGGGCATTATAAAAATAGTTGATTAAATTATGTTAAATTAAAAGATAAAAGATAAAACCTAAAATTTGACCATAATATAGGGACTAGAATCAGAATTTGACCAATAATTAATTAAATAAGTGATTAACTGAATTCGCAGGTTATTCCCATGAGACAAGCAAAACAGGATCACAGTTAGGTGTGTTTAGGGTTTACATATAGGTTTCGTGGTGTCTCTTTTTTTAATTTTTTTTAAATTTACAGATTTTATATTTTATTTATTTTGTCGTTTTTTTGTTTTGGGGACTGACAAAATAAATAAATAAATAAATAATAAAGGTTAATCTCGTGACGGAAAATGAAACGGAGAGAATCTGTTGATGTGTGAAGGAAAAAATTGCGTGGGGAATAGTGCCGGTGTTTAGTAACGGTCAACTATAGTCAAACAATTATTAAAATAAAAAAGGTTTAGTGGGATTAATAATGTTAATCACCTTGCAATGGCTTATAAGTAGATGGATCTAAATTATTATTGGTTTTAAAAAAAATTTAAGATTAATTTTGGAATTCTATTATTTTAAGTTTGGATTAATTTTATGTTCGGGTTAATGTAAGTTTTTGTTCTTTTAAGCTTGAGTCATTTGAGCTTAAGGTAAGTTTTGATCAATTTAATTTTAATATATGATAAAGCATATCTTTTAAAAGGGCCATCTTTGCTCGGATGGGGAGTAATTTTCAATCTCCAACTTACTTGAAATTTGATTTTTTTAGTATGATTTTTATATTTTTGTGATGTGACTCGTACTGTTGTATTACCTTTTTTTTATGGCCGTTGTCTACGAAAACCTTTTGTATAGAATTATTTCTTAATCTTTTTACTAATTTAAATGTTTTCGTTTTCAACCTAAAAAAATTGATATCATACTTATTTATGAGTTTTTGTATTCGTATAACTCACACATTCACACACAAACACATTACACTACTACAAACAGGCTGAGTCTACATATTGATCTCGTCAGTTTAGGGATGGGTGAATGTTCACCCTTCGACCAATGGGTCGATGCTAAGGTTTTACTTATTTATGAGTTGAATTATTTGTTACATCGAAGCCAAAGTCATTTTAAAATATGATCTTCGTAATTTGAATCGAATTGATTTTTTTTTATATAAGTAGTCAACAAAGAAAAAAGTAAGAGGAGAATGTAGTAGTTATAAAAAAATGGGTTCACCTAAATAAAAAGAGAGCCATAATCCAACTACCCAGCCTCTTTACTACCACCACATTTTCCTCTTGTTTATCTACTTATTAAACATTTGTATCATCAATTTCAAGTTTTATTTAAACAATAAAATTATTTAAATTTTAAATTTATTAATAATAAAGTTTTTACAAACATAGGTAAACAATATTTTGATTTTAAAATTTTAACACCTTTTTTCACTTAAATATTTAAATTTTATTTATCACTTTTATTAAAAAAATGTGTTTTGACTGTAATAAATGAACATTTGAATAAAGAATGTGGTACATCAAATTTGTTGTAGGTATTTGGATAGTGGGGGACCTGTCCTCTACCTCTATAGATTTTGATTGATATATAAATTCATTGCATTTCTCTTTCACATTTATTTACTATTTCAAATATACCACACAACTGGGCAAATATATACATACACACCACACAACATATTTGAAAAATATCCAATTTGCTATATATATTCTAAAACCGAAAATGGGGATGAAATTTAATAAAATATTATTTATGTTGAGTATTTTTCTGTCATATTTTATTAAAGAGAACAATCGAATATTTATACATATGCTGGACATATGTATTACTCTGGTCTCTCTACTAAATTTTATAGCCCCACATGCGAACTCCTTTGTGTATGCGAACTTTCCTTGCGAGCTCTCTTGATGGACCCCCATTATAAAACCTACATACACCCAATTGGTAGTGCTCAACTGATTCGCAGATAGACAATCAAAATATTATCTGGATTTCAAGTTTATGATCATGAATACATGACAATTTAAATAAATATTTTATTACATATTTTTTTTTCTCAACAATAAAGTACAAAACAAAAGAAACATTTTAAAGATGCAACTATTGTGATTTGATGTAATGACAAAAACACACATTTTACAGGTTTAAGGTATTCAATCGATTGATTTTCGATTAATAATTGAATTGATTTTTTCTTAATTGAATCAAATTAAAAGTTGTATAGACAAATTAATCAAATTTTGATTGGTTTTCGTTTTAATAGATTAAAATTAACCTTTCAACATTTTTTTAAATTTATAACTTATAAGATTAAGCTTAATCAATAATTCAAATAACATTCAAATATTAAAATTTGACTAATTCGAGTAAATCACTAGCAATTATTCTCGTATTTAAAGTTGAGTTCATTTCAGTTTATCAAATTTTTCATATTTAAAACGAGCCTATTAGTATTTAACATAAATGATCCATACCAAAATAATTACTAATGATTTACTCATACTAGTAAACGAATTAATTTGAAATCCAATGTCAAATAAGCTTGTTACTTTCCAATCAAATCCTGCTACATCTATATATAAACGCTTGCCTTACTCATATTTAAGTTGCTCTTTTGTATTTAACAAATTATGCAATTTCTTTAAGATGAAAATTCATATGCAATAACTCCCATTAAATTGTTGGTTATGACTAGCTGAAGTAGCACTTAGTTAGCATTCTTGATAGAGAAAAGCCAAATGCAATCATGTTTAAAGTTAAATTCTCAATGACAATATTCTTAACACTATCACACCCTAAAATCAAACTTTACCAATAATCATACCTTCAAAGATCCTGAGAATCTAATTTAATGAAGAAACGAGTTTTAGCCTTTAGGAGTTGGGGGGAGATAGAATAGGGAAATGAAAATTAATTGAGTTGGGGGGAGATAGAATAGGGAAATGAAAATTAATTGAGTCTGAGGGACTATTCTGCAAGAGGAATAGAGGGGTGGTGGTTTTTTTTTTTTTTTTACAAGAAGAATTATAAAAACCATAACTAGGCTAGCGAGGTCAAGCTATTCCAGAGCAATCATTGTATAACAATTGAAGAACTTCATCCGGTAGTTACATGTAGATATATCTATTCAGAGGCCTTGAGGACGCTATTGATGTCAAACCATTGGTTACCCGGTTACCCTCTCTAAATACATATGTAACTCAAACCAGCAAAGATAGTTGGAATAGACCTTTAATAGCTCATAACACAACTGAGTGATGCTGGTCTACTGAAATTGCTTGAACCAAATGGATAGCTGCAATACTATCCATCTCAAGCACCACCTTTTTTATCTCTAGATTCCAAGCTACTTGTAGCCCCTCAAGAGCAGCCCAAAGCTTGACATTGAGTACAAAAAAATGGCCAATATTTTTAGAAAAAGCAGCAATCCAATTATCATGTTGGTCACTGATTAAACCACCAACTAAACTTTCCCAAACATATTACTAAGAGCACATATGGTATTGTTATTAGTATCGTCCTAAGTAGGTTTTTTTTAATACTGCATTTAAAGTAGTTAATTAATATATACGGAAACTTTACAGTTTAGTTTAAAAGTTTATTATCTCTTTTTTTTGTTAGTTTTATTTTTTAATATATTATAAAAATTAAATTTGACCAATGGTCAAATTATTTATCCGACTTAAAGTCCCATTAAATATTTGGAAAGATTTAAAAAAAGTCATAAAAACTTAGTCGAAATAAAGTAAGCTCATTTTAAATATGGAAAAATATGTTGAGCTTCAATAGTATCGATGAAATTGTATTAATTAATAATCATTACATGACAAATTAAGTAATTCAATTAATATCGATAAAATTGTAAATTTATAAAAGTTACATGTTGGAGTGGACTTAGAATGTAATTTTCTCTAAAAGAATTTGTGTTAGAATATAGATTAAAAATAATTAATTACACTAAACAAATAAAGAAATAGGTTAAAAAATGGAGTTTCAACTACACATCTATGTTGCATATGCAACAAGTAATCTTTGATTTGGTTGATAAACTAGAAAAACGAACCCTAGACAAAGATCTTTTGGGCAAAAGAAAAAGACAATATGAATCAAACAAGACAACTCTATCTTTTGCTTTCCTCAATTTTCCATTTTTTCTTTTCTTTTCCCCACTTTCTCTCTCTTTATTCTATTTGTTTGCTTAGAATGATTTAATCAAAGCGTGAGTTTCGCTTGGGTTAGTTGAGTGCTATATCCAACCACCTTAAACTAGGATGGAATTGGGTTTCAATAGGAACCAAAAATTCAAAACAATCCTAAGTCAAAAGTCAGGTCTAAAACTTTGTTCCTAACAAGAAATTCGATATTCTTTAAAGAAGATTTCGATTTTGTGTATTATGAAAGAAGAATTGTTTCTTAAAATTGAGTTTGATATGACTTGATTCTGGATTTAATTGTGATCCTTGGAACTTTCTGATAAAAGAAAATATTAAAACAAACTTAAGTTAAAAGACGAGACATAATCGGGTTTGAAAACTTTGTTGGGTTGAATAGCAAGAAATTTGATATTTTTTAAGGAAAGTCTCGAGTTTGAATATTATGAATGAAGAATTGCTCCTTAAAATGGAGTTTGACTCAACTTGACTTTAGATTTAATTGTGACTATTGTGACTTATACCAAAAAAGCAAAACAACCCTAAGTTAAAAGTCAAGACATAATTGGTTTTAAATCCATGTTGAGTCGTTTAACAAGAAACTCAATGTTCTTCGAGGAATGTATTGAGTTTGAGTTTTATAAACGAAGAATTGCTCCTTAAAATTGAGTTTGACCCTACTTCACTCTGGATTTAATTGTGACCTTTATGACCTTCAAATATCAAAAAAATCAAAACCCATGTTGGGTCAAATAGCAAGAAATTTAATATTCTTTAAACAAAGTTTCGAGTTTGAGTCTTATGAATAAAAAAAAAAAAGGCTAGACCAACTTATTTCTTAAAATGGAATTTGACCCGGTTTGACTCTAAATTAAATCATGCCCCTTATGATTTACAAATGCCAAACAAAATCAAAACAACCCTAAATCAAAAGATAAGACGTTATAAGCTCTAAAACTTCCTGTTGGGGTCAAATAACAAGAAATTTATTATTTTCTAAATAAAGTTTTAAGTTCGAATGTAATAATTTATTCTAATCCGGTTTTACTCTGAAATTTTTAATCGTGACACTTAGTGAATTTCAGATACCAAACAAAACAACAATTGTAAGTTTAAAGATGGTATGTTTGGCATCAGCTAACTGCAAAATGTTCCAATTCATAAGAAAACATCTCGAGAATCTCAGTGTATATATATATATCTTAAAACTTAAAACAAAATCCTCTCAGTTCCCTTATTCTCTACCAATAAAGTGGGATTCTTTGTTTTGATATTCTGAATAAATAAAATCTCAGTTTACCAATCATAGAGATTGGTTTTCAGGGTCATCATTTTATCTCAGGTCTGAAACAAGGCAACGACAACAACCCTTCAAGACAAACAATGCTTTGGGGCAGCAGCCACCATTGTCATTGGGGTGTGGGACCTTTGTTTAGCCCTTTAGTTTATCATTGGTGGGTTCATGGACTCTTCTTAAAAACTATGCCCCCTTGGCTTTACCCTACTTGCTATCCAAAATTTTGTTTTTTCACTATATTCTTTTCTAATTTTCTTTTTATATATTTCCCAATCTCTATCTTTTATTATCAAGTTGGATAATAGAAAATAATTTCAGCCATCAAATGCCATCATTTTTTCAAGAAAAGAATAAGCAGGCATTATGATTTACTATAGGAGTTAATGATATGGTGTCAACACCATTTATATTACCAATAAATATTAAATGCAATGAATTTCATTCAAAAGGAAGAATTTTTAAATATAAGGGATAATTATTAATCCCGAAAGTATTAATTTTCATAAATTATAAAATAAGATACTTTAATTATACTAAAAATACCATACATATTTGTTTTAGTTTAACTTGAAATATTACTTTAAATTGTCTTTATTTGTAAATAATTAATTAAGACTTATTTAGAACGATCTACGTTATTTAAAAATATATATATGTTAAATTTGATTTAATATTTAGTACTTTAATATTTTTATTATTTTAAAACATAAATGACTTAATATATTTTTAGTATTTATATTATAGGATTACGTATTTGTTATAATATCGTCAATAATGATAATAGGAATGATAGAAAAGTAATAAGAAAGAAAAATAAGAACACATAGATTTTATATGAAAAATCCTTATCAGGAAAAACCACGGGTAGAAGAGAAGAGATTTACTAATGTTGAAAAACAATAATATAAGAGGTTTGCAACTATGCACAATTTTTAAAGGTTAAACAACTTTTTTTTTAATTAATGTCTAATAAAAGAAGTATAGTACATTATATGGATTCAACTTGTGCAACAAAGTCCGTGCCTCAAACTTTGCCCCCACAGATCCCCAATTTTGCCTCTCTATTTTATTTATTTAACAATTAAGTTGTACTTCAAACTTTTCAGACCGGATTAAACAGGATTCGGGTCACACAACTCTTAACAGTATTACAAAATATATAATAAAAAAAACATATTATAAGATTAGAAAATGAGTCATATTTTAAACAAATCCAAAAAAAAATTCTTTAATCTCATATTTCAAGCAATTTTTTTATCAAAACTTTCTTAAATATCATATAAACCTTAGACTTAAATCAATAACCCGACCCTTAAATATCCCAACTATTTAACTAATACATAACCTTTTTTTTAAATTTTTAGAATGAAGGATCTAATTGCAATCATGTTCATATCTCTAACTTCATATTGAGACTATGATTGGCAATGAAGGTTAATGTTTTGTATATTTTTATATTGACATTACTTGTAAAGTTAGAGGATGAAACTTAATTTAAACTTATCTTATAATCAAGTGCCAAAATAGCTTATATCTTACAAAAATAGCTTATATCTTACAACATTCTTCATCTATTTTATCTTATTATTTTGAAATATTTTAATTTCAATTTTAGTTATCTTTAGACAATATACGATTTCTTAAAAGTATAAAAGTTTAATTGAAAAAGAAAAAATAGTTTAAACTAAAAAAGTTATAAATAGTATTTTTAGAACCAAATAAGTCGTTGAATCAAGCCATTGATTTATTGGTCCAATCAATTTGATTAAAATTAATTAAAATTATAAAAATAAAAAAATCTGATTTAATTTTTCATTTAATTGATTTTTAAATTATTCAATCAACTCGTATTAATTCTTAATCTAACCTGTTTAATATATTCTAGCTGGTTTGATATAGTTCAAACATGGTTGGTGACCTACTAGTCTAGTGAGAGCTAATTAAAATACAAACAGAATATTTGACATGGTCAATAATATTATTGCTGACAAAGAGAGGACTATTTAGTTAGGTAGATGTTGGTGGTAATTACCAATTATAATAGTAATATATTTGTATACATAATAATTGAATTGAATTATTTCTTATATTATTAAAAGTAATAAAATAAAATTACTATTTAAAATGATAATTACAGTTAACTGAGTTAATTTTTGAAAGCTTTGTTTATGATTCTACAAATAAAATATTTTATTAAAATAAAAGAAAAAATAGGAAGATTAAGCTTAAATTAATTAAAGGTAATCAAACATTACACAAATTTTCATGCAAGTTACGATTTTATTCTGCAATTAACTTACCTTCGTTATTTAAAGTAGAGTACAAATCATTATAATATTATAAAAATTGAATATTAATAAATTTTAACATTAAAATAAAATAAATTAATAATATATATAATAAAATTATTTAAATTATAATAATTAATATTAATATTCAAACCTGATTTTTGTATTATTTTAATATTTAATATTTAGCTACAACTCAAACGGGAGTCCAAGTCACATAAATACTAGTATTTAGGAGTTGGATTTGATTGAGTTAAATGGGTTTATTTTAGAGCCCATAAAACCAAACTTTAAGTTGTGAGCCCAAATTGTATATCTTACCCAAACCTATTATGGGCCACAAGATCCAAAAGATTCTTGAGATATATGATGGTTTCCTGTGTGGATGAGTCTTCTCCTAGAGTTAAGGTGGTTCTGTTGGTTTGGTGTCCTAGGTAAATAGTTCTCAATTTGTACTTGCAAGTTCTTAAAATTTGAGTAACTAATAATATATTTTTTATTTATAATTGTTAGAGTTGTGTGACCCGTATCCCGTTTGATCTGACTTAAGAAGTTTGAGGTGCAACTTACTTGTTAAAGAAATAAAATAGATAGGCAAAATAAGGGATTTGCGGGGGCAAAAGATTGAGACCCTAGCTTGCTATAGATCCCTATCCACGGACCATGCAATACAAGTTGAATCCGTATATGATTATACTTCTTCTATTAGACATTATTATAACAGAATTGTTTAATCCTTAAAAGTGTGTAGCCGAAAACCTCTTGTATTTTCGTTTTTCATCATCAGTGAATTTCTCTTTCTCTACCCGTGATTTTTTCCGATAAGGGTTTTACATGTAAAATCTGTGTGCTTTTATTTTTCCTTTTTATTTCTTTACGATCATTATCATTGCTATCATCAATGTATAGTATAACAATAATATATCATATCATTATTATATCTTTAATAACTATACACTTAAAACCTTAACTCTTAAATTTTGTTATATAAAAAAATTACATATGAAACGAGCTTATACTCGAGCTGGTAAATAATTGAATCCAACTTATACTCTTATAACAAAATTCAATATTTCAACTTAAACTAAATTTTAAATAATAAATTTCTAATCTAAATCTTATTGCAATAAGAGTTACACTCAACTCAATTAAAGGATTAGTTTCAATTTTCAATAATTCAATTTCCAATTCCATGCGCATGAGGTGATATGAATCATCGATTTAACATGATCAAGCACAAAAGGGAACTCTTGTTTAGCTTTACACGCTATCAATTCCTTTGTTGGAGCCTTTATTTAGGTATGCTTCCCTTCTACGTGTTATAACTATTCCAAGATTCAAGCTAATAATAATTAGATATACATTTATGCTTGATATGTTCATCTTTTATCATTTTACACATTAAATGTGGAAATCACGGAATTTCATATGATAGCTTGATGGTTAAGGATGTTTATCGTTTTAGATATGACTTGAACTTAAGTCACATTAATCATATTTGTTATTCAAACTTTACCCTATTATTATAATTTATCAAAAAAAAATAGAAATTACAATAGCATAATTAATTTTCCCTAGCCGAATTGTACATAAAAAAATCATTTATTTCCTTTCTTTGGTTGCAACCATGCATGGTCTATAGCTATGGCTTAATGGCTGGGCGAATCCAAAATTCTTTTTAAGAATAGAGTTGAATTATAAATTTTTGAGAAATTAAAATATAATTTTATCATGATTTTATTATTTTATGAAGGAATTTAGTAGATTTTTTTTTTCATTTTAGGATATCAAAATGCAATTTGACCATACACTAATTTATAATTTAAACATTTCTTAACGAGCCTACATAGCAAATTTTCTATTTTTGGGGACCAAGGCTCCTGCCTGCATCTTGAAATTCCCCCTGCTTATAGCTATGTAACTGGAATTAATAGTCTAGTAATAAGGTGTGATAAGTGGACACATATTTTATCACACAGTTTGACACACAAAGATAAAACGAGAGAACATTACACAAAAAATGCTAATACAATTCAACTTTAATTTACGTCTGCGAGATAATACGCAGATCCAATATTAAATTTTATGTTACAAATAATGATTTAAACTCAATCTATAATAATACTCGAATAACTGTAACCTCACCCAAATATATTTAATATATAATCTCCTCACTCATTTTACTAAAGGTGAAAGATAAATCATACAAAAGTGAAAATACAAAACACTTGAATGTAATCTCTAAACTCGAGAATTGTACACAAGTATTATGATTAATATGTTTTATTGTAATAGATATCATCATGAGATGTTCCTATTAAATAAAAATTTGAAAATTTCTTTTATAGCTTTATTAAGAATATCGAACTCGAATTCCATTGTGGATCTTGTTATACACGTTTAGTTATTGCTCCACCAAGCATAAAAACAGACGCTCACTCTAATGATGTATTTCTTTCTTTATCCTTTTATTTTTAAGTTCATTGTATTTTAAAAATACTATTGTCACTTTTAGAAAATTTATCCTATATTTTCTCAGCATAATAAAATTCAAACGTAGAATATTTCTTGGTATAACATTTACAGCACCCAAAAATTTCATGTGATAGCTTTTATTTAGTAAGTTCTTTGTAGACTAAATGATGTAATTATTGCTCCCAACAAACAACATATCGTCTACGTATATGTTAATACATACATATACTAAAGCTTAACCACATTAAATTTACCTAATAAATTAATTGTTTTGGAATTTTGCACAAAATGTAAAAAGTCTTATAATTAAATAAACTGGTCCCAACATTTCCTAATGAATCCCAAGAGAGCACATTTCTCGTCCAACCATTTCCCTTCCATGCCATCGCAGCATTCATGAATAGCCAATATTATATATACCCTATAAATAGTACAGGTAACTTTTCTTTTAATTTTATTTCCTTTTTATCTTTCTATAATATTGCAAATAGCAAAATTATTTTTTATCCTAATCAGTGGTTGAAAGTTCGATCTTCATCTTAGGTATGAAGTTACTTTAAAACTTATGATACATTACTTACTTAATGAACCGACAGAACACAAAAAATTAATCACTGATTTAAAAGAAAAGAGAAAAATGAATGAACATAGATGAGTAAACAACAACCAAGTTGCTAGCTTAATTGCCCATATCTATATGTATTATTACTTTAACTAGTCACAAAGATTTATTCTTTTTTCACCGATTTTCCCTATGGCAAGTTTTAATTTTATTAAATTTAAAGGAAAGTTTGTTTGTTTTTTGGGAAATATAAGGAGAGGAAAGAACATGAAGCTTCAAGTAAAAAATGCTGATCTGAAGGCAAATTTAAGCTTCACGTAATCGCTTTAATATAATCAACCTAGAAAGCTCTTTTACTCGTGTCACGTAAATGGCCAATTATAAATGAATGTCACCAAATCGAAATAAGTACCAACAAATCTTAATGGGTTGGTATATATAGTTTCTTAATATATTAATTTTAAAATATATAAGTATACTAAATAATGGTATATTGAGGGAAAATTTTGTGTAACAAATATATTTATTAAAATTAATATAAAAATTAAATGATGCATTAGTTAAATATTTAAAATTTATTGTCTCAAAGGTTCAAATCTCTTCGTAATTGATTTTATATAAAATTATGAAAAATAAAAATATTCTTATAATAATATAGCCTATGTTGTATATAAAAAGATATTTTAGTAATATAAGAAAAATATACCACTCGGCCGATTGAATCTTAGCAGAATTAGTATGGGTATTGTTGCCAATGCATGAGGACGTGAGTATGAGTGTGCTGAAGCACATTATCCTCTTATTTATGGGTTGGAGAGAAGTTATGAGTAATTCTAAAGATTGAGTCAAAATGAGCATATATAATCAAAATCTATAATTATATATATTTATAAACCAATCAAATCCACTCTTCTCATATTTTAGTTTTTTTTTTTAACTCACATTTAAAACGAATGAATGCAAAATTCATGAGACAATTTGAGTTGGCAATAACTTAAAAGCCATTAATACATGCAATAAACTTGGTACATGATGTTCCTTTGAACATTATAGTCATGTAACCGAAGAGGTAATGTAGCTAAAGCCATAAAGCAACCCCACCAAACCAAAAAACCTACGAAACAGTCTGTAATTCACTAATTTCTTGTTGTTACTAAGTACTTTTCATAAACGATTTCCATTACTCTCTTTTTTTACCTACCACTACCTCTCCACCTTGGCTATATAAGCAAGCTCCTCCCCCAAGCTCTTTTCCATTGCCAATATATATTACCATTTTTTCTTTGTATCTCTTTGTGCTTATTTATAAACAAAGATCAAGAAAAATGAAGATGGTATTGGTGCTTTTCTTGCTTGTTTCTCTTGCTCTCAGCTCTTGTTTCTTCGAGGTGTCGATTGCCGGTTCGGGTAAGTGAAAAACAAAGTTAAACTTTAGGTTGATTTATATATATATATTAGTATAATTCACATACCATCACCGTCACATACGCACCACGACTCAAACCTGCAACTTGAGCTATAGGGTGAACAGTGAACACCCATGGTCAGTAAACCAAATATTGGGATTCGTGTTGAATTATATATGTGTAGCTTTGTTGGTTCATGGACTATATGGTATTGCAGATTTTTGTGACTCAAAGTGTGCGGTGAGGTGCTCAAAGGCAGGGGTTCAAGACAGGTGTTTGAAATATTGTGGGATTTGTTGTGAGAAATGTCATTGTGTTCCATCTGGGACATTTGGGCATAAAGATGAATGCCCTTGTTATAGGGACATGAAGAACTCTAAGGGCAAATCCAAGTGCCCTTAGATGTTTTTTTCCCCATAATTACTTGTATGTATTTATTTTGCCTTTATACCCTTATAAAGATTTAACAAATGATGTTGTGGGAGGACCCTTAATCTTAACTATGTAAAATATACTAAATGAATAAATTGGGTCCTTAGATATATGATTTATGAATATGCTGTTGTTGTTGGTTATTTATATATATTAGTTTATAATGTGATATGTATTACGCATGATTTTACTTATTTAATATTTAATTAATTTTTAAAATATTATATTTTTAATTATAATAATTATCGTAAAATAATTTAAAAAGTAAAAAAAATTAGAATGTAATCATCATATTATTTTTAAATAAGTTAAAATTTTTGTTAGTTCAAAATTTTAAAATATTCCGCCACTTATTTTAAAAATATATGTTTGTGACTCAAAAATTGATCATCAAGAAGATTAAAATAAAATATGTGCATAATTATAGTAAAAATTAAATTTTAGTAAAATTAATATTATACCAAAATAAAATATTATAAATAAAAAGTAACATTTATGATAAATAATAATGATAATTTATTAGCATTATATTTGTATTAAAAATAATTAAAGATACAATTATATTGATTACTAAAACATGTTAAAATTATCTTAATTTAAATAATAATTAATTTTTTATTATTTTAAAGTAAAATAAATATGTAATTTCTTTATGCGTTTGACTGGGCATATCAATGTACTATTGTTGTCCTGATCCAGAATAATATTTGATTAAGGACAATTTAAGAATAGTCACATTATTTTAGGATGTTGTTATTATTTAATTTATTTAATATATAAAAATATAGATTGAACATAATAATAAAAATGTCTTTATTAATAAAATAAGATAAAAGTATGTATTATAATTATCTTATGATTGGTTTTGGCATATTCCAATAGGTGGAATAATACGATAAACACTATCCTTAATTTTCTTAAATATTTCGAACACTCATTTACCTTTCGCATCAATTTTTTTTTGGATGAAAACTTTTTTTTCTTACTTGTACCCATACCCAATCTTTAAACTCGAACAAGATTTTCTTCGCCCTTTATTTACAATGTGTGCAATGAATTCATTCATTTAAAAAAAATAAATTCAAAATTTCTTATGAATTTCCTTCCCCAAAATAACTTTCTTTCGCTATCTAGATGAACAATCTCATTCAAAGGTAAAAAAAAAAATCTAAAGGAGTAAGTGAAATAAAACCACAAGGAAATTTAAATGACCAAAACCAGTGGAATAATGAACATAACATTTATAAGTGAATTCAACAAATATAAACCAATTTTCCCACGATTTAATTTCTTTGCCCATTATGGCTTGAAAAAGAGATATCAAAATCTTGATAACCATGTAAATGGACTATGCTGAGTAGATGGATGATATCTAATTTATTAATAAGTATCATATCATTTGGGGAAACATATTTAGAGATTAGATTGAATCAGATTACTCTTATGTAATCCCTTAAATCAAGGAAGTTAGATTAGATTGAAACTCTATGAGATTAGTTGTCAGGAGTCCACCTTTGTTTCATTCTCTATTATTATAATGTACACAATTTATTGTATAGGTTCATGTATGGAGAGAATTGAGATTTTAAACATGTTCTAAGTGAGGAACCTTATTGTATAAGTACATATTGTTAGTAAAACATTTGGTGTCGTGTGGTGAATTTAGTGGTGAGAGTATCATTCTTCAAAGTGCAAAGGTGAGGAAATTGTCATGGGTGTGGAATAGATTAGAATCACTTGTTGTAAGTATTGAAGATAGTGAGTATTTCTCACTGAACTAGGCTCATTAGATAGAGAAAAATCGAGCTGCATAAAAAATCCTCATGTGTTTGTTTTGTTTTTTGTTTTCAAATCTCATGTCAAAGAAGTGCCCATTTTCTTACACTTTGTTAAATTTGCTAGCTATGATATAATAACTTCGTACATCAATAGGATATGCAATTAGAGCGATATTTCTCAACAAGTTTGCACATAATGCTAATGTAAGATGTCATAAGTCTTTGTGGCACCAACATGACTCATAAACCCACAACTACAAGCCTATCAAACTAACAATTCACAAAAGTTTATTGTTTCAATATATATATATATATATATATATATATCTTTTGTGCTTATAAAACTTATCAAATGCACCATGTTCACATGCTTAAAAAATATTTGAAAAATGGGAATCAATAGCATGCAAAATCCTTGATATACTCAAATCTTAAAAAGTTTAACATGCAATGTATACCTCTCTGATAACATGTCAACCACTATACCTTATCACATAAGGAAAGGATTAATAGTCAATGTGAACCACAATTTCCATTGACAATAGGTAATGTTGCCAAGCTTCCAATGCCCTTAAAGGCATACAATTCTTTATCACAGGTCAAGTAGTTCAAATGCATTACATTAAAATTTTTATTGAAGTAGGCTACTGATTTATTATTGTATATGAGGATTGTACTGATATCTACACTAAAAGTATCACACTCAACTTTAAAAATCTTATCAGAATTTGTTAAAACAAGAATATGGGCATTACAAAAAATTATCTTCGTGATCATTATACGCGAACTCTTATTTGCCAAATTATCATCGAAATAGGTAATAACAAATTTTTTTAAGAAAAATCTAAGTATGTGATTCATTAATGTTATGAAAGTCTCGAGACCATTAATTAATTGAATGACATAGTTAAGAATTACTCACTAAAAATTTTCATCTATCATGATAGATGATTACCACTAAAATAATTTTATAATTAAATTATGATATAATCATAATTTCTCTAGTTTTCGATTTCAACTTTCAAATTTGATTGTTAACGATGTTAATTTTTGTTTTTAAATTTGTTGGTATAACATTCTAAAAGTAAAAGAAAGATATTCACTTGGTAGTAATAAAACTAAAAAAAAAAGATATTTGTAATAAATATGATTTTAATAAGATAATTTTAACAGCGTTAATAATTGGACTTAAATTTTGAAAATTAAAAAGTAGAAAGACTAAATTCTAAAATTGTAAAAAGTAAAGGGACCTATGGAGATTTTAACCAATAGAAATAGATAAGAGAGAGTGAAGGAGCCAACCCGCGCTCCCTATTCCCAAAATCCCCCCCAATCCACCAAAAAAATATAATTTTTATCTCTGGTTTTCAAAATTTGAAACCGCAAAAAGGAGGATTGAAATTTATGGAGGCCGCAAAAACCCTCCCAAAAACTTGAAAAAAGTACACTAAAAGAACCCAAAATATGAGCAGAGAGTTACCTCCCAAGTATACCGCCAATCCCCCATGTTTTGAAAACAAAAGCCCAAAATGGCGCTTTTTATTTCACCCCCCTTTTATTCACCCCCTTCTCTCCCCTTTCCTTTCACTCCATCTCTCTCTTCTCTTCTCTTCTCTCCAACCCCTTTCTCTCTTTGCACCCAAAAGGGT
The DNA here is from genome assembly GCF_025698485.1 of Gossypium arboreum. Taxonomy (NCBI): domain Eukaryota; kingdom Viridiplantae; phylum Streptophyta; class Magnoliopsida; order Malvales; family Malvaceae; genus Gossypium; species Gossypium arboreum. The sequence goes on from NC_069075.1 coordinate 141,008,161, forward strand.
AAAACCTGAAGCAAAGAAGCAATGGCGGGTCAGGAGAATTGTGTGAGACTAACAAGGTCTACTGTTGCTAAGAAGAGAACAGCTGAATTGGCTGGGATAACAGATGAGAATGTGAACAATAAGAAAAGGGTTGTTTTAGGTGAGCTTTCTAGTAACGTTGATGGGTCGGTGAGTAAGGTTCAAGGGAAGAAACCAACAACAACAACCCAGAAATTGCAATGTAAAGGGAAGGTGAAAGCAAAGTCTAAAGTGGTAAGACGGGTTCTTTTGGAAGGTGGAGATGAAAAAAAGGAGGATTTTGATGCTATGTCTAGTGACCCACAAATGTGTGGGTATTACGCTTCTGATATTTATGGATATCTTCATCAAATGGAGGTATTTCCCCTGTTTCTCACTTATTATATCTATTTAATCTGCTGAAATGACTAAAGGGTTAATTTTTTTATTACGTGATTGACATTAGGTTGATCCAAAGAGAAGACCTTTACCTGATTATATCGAGAAGGTGCAAAAGGATGTTAGTATGAGTATGAGGGGTGTTTTAGTGGATTGGTTAGTTGAAGTTGCAGAGGAATACAAGCTTGTTTCAGATACTTTATATATGACTGTTTCATACATTGATAGATTCTTATCTTTAAATCCTCTCAATAGACAAAGGCTTCAATTATTGGGTGTATCTTCAATGCTTATTGCCTCGTAAGATTCTAATTTCTTTGATGGGTTGTTTTGTTTGAAATCATTGTAAATCTGTTTGTTCTTACATTTTGTCCTTTTTAAGCAGAAAGTATGAGGAAATCACTCCTCCAAATGTAGAAGATTTTTGCTATATAACTGATAATACATATACTAAAGATGAGGTAACCCTTACCTTCATTCCACTTGTTTATCTCCTTTCATTTGTGTATGACTTTGCTTCATTTCATTAAACATTGTTTTGGGTATACATGAAGGTGGTCAAAATGGAAGCAAATATACTTAAGTCCTTGAAGTTTGAATTGGGCAATCCTACAGTTAAAACATTTTTGAGGAGATTCACTAGAGTTGCACAAGAAGATTACAAAGTAAGAAATGTGCCTATACATTTTTGCATTGATTCTAAAATTCTATTATTTTTTGTGTTATTGAATGTATGGTTTCTTTTGATCCTTTATAGGCTTCAAGCTTGCAGCTAGAGTTCCTTGGGTGTTATCTTGCAGAGTTGAGTTTGTTGGATTATGGATGTGTAAAATTTTTACCTTCCATGGTTGCTGCTTCTGTTATCTTTCTTACAATGTTTATAATTAAACCGAAGTGTCATCCTTGGGTATGGTTTTGTCCTCATCACAATTTTTTATCTTTGATTTTTGTTTATGGTTAGCAAATATTAACTTGTCATTTGTGTTCTATAGAGCTCTGCCTTGCAACGAAACTCGGGTTACAAAGCATCTGATCTAAAAGAGTGTGTCCTTATCTTACATGAATTGTATTTGAGTAGAAGAGGAGATTCACTTCATGCAGTTAGAGAAAAATACAAGCAACATAAGGTGCGTGTTCATGTAACACTAGCCATTGATGTGGTTATAATTTATATAGTCTTGTTGTATTGAAATAATGTTGATTTCTCTTGAAACAGTTCAAATATGTGGCAATAATTCCAGCTTCACTGGAGATTCCAGCTTCTTATTTCAAAGATGTTCAAGAAGTTGAGATTATTGATGTTGAAGATGTTCAAGTGGTGGAAGTTTGACACATGATTTATGGTCTGTGATTTTTGTAATTCAAGGCTTGAACGTGGGTGAAATGTATATGAGAACAAGATGGGACTCTTGCTGATGCAGCACCTATGATGCATGTGGTTGCTTGAAGATGTATATGTCATTGCTGGTGGTAGTGTGCTACCAACTAACATGGATAGAACTTCAGTGTATTAGTGATTTTCGGAACAACCATATTTAATTATGACTGATTGATTACAAGTGGTTCTTTTTGCTATGTCAATATTGTTGAATGATGTAAAATATTGATTGATTACAATTGATTTTTCAAGCATTACGGTTGAATGATGTAAAATATTGTTGACAAGTTGATTTCACTACTTGGTAGCATTAAATAATCAAAGCTCATACCTATTTGTAGAAGTTTTTGCCTTTCAATTTAGTTGATAAATTATATCAGGACTTAACCTAGATGCAACATGTGTTCATGGTGTTCAAGCTCTCTGATTTTTCATGGATGTTTATACTGTAATATCAACTCTTCATTTGTACAAAGAACAAAGAGGCTATCTTGTTTTTGCTACATGGTAATCTGCAATGCGATGTGGCTGGAATGAAACTGTTGTAGAAAGATCTGTGACCTGAATTATGCTTCTTCGTGCGCGTGTTCCATTAACTGCTAAATTTTCTTTTTCAGGTAGTGATTTCTGGTTGAGAATCAGTTGGCCTGTGCTGTGCTAAGTATGAAATGATTCTGCCAATTTGCCAATCATTATAAGCAGATTAGTACATTAGAAGTGCTTTTAATTTGATCCTATATAGGAATAGAGAGATTAAAGTCGAAGTTCCAAGTCAACTTTTAGCGACTCTGGTGGTGGTTTATATGGTTGGAAATCCACATGATAACTTTCTATCCACTTTGATGTTGTTTTGCCGTCAATTGATCCTATCCATGCCTTCATAATCTCTTTGTTTGAATTGTTGAATCGTGCAACTGAATGTCTCTGTTTTTTGTTCAGTTGACACACTAGTGAATGGGGCTGAAGACCAAGTGATCGTGTCATTGGCAAACCAACCATTGGCATCATCCTTTCTGACTGGCATCGACCCCTCTCCCTTTTGTGTGCATTCTGGTGGCCACCAAGTGCTTGCGAACTATAGAACTTTCGTCTGCAGAAGTTGCACGAGAAGATCTTGTTAGAGGCATAATTTGATCGTAATCCACTTTTCGACGCAGCAATATCCCCGTGCTTGCCAAGACTCAAGTCCAGCCACTCCATTGCGTTGCCTTCATAGCATCCATCATCGTGCCCTTCGTTAATCAGGTAATTAACTGACATTTCTACTACTTTTTGATACCGAAAAATGAAAACCTAGTAAGAATTAGATGAACTATAGGATCAACTAGAAACAACTAACTAGTGCAGCAATAGATGAGAGAATGGATCCATTTATTACTTACCGGTATTGCTTGCTTGAGACACTGCTTATGTCTTATAAACATTTAGATTCCTAGCAACTCAATGATCGATGTGTCACGATAACAATTACAATACAATGGTATCACAATCTTAAAACTTGTACGAATTGCCTGCCATTATAGAGATTGTTCGTCTTTCAAGCTGTCTGCAGTTCACACTACACTTATCCATCCACATCAGTCCATAACTTTCAACACATCATTTTGGTTGATTGGGAGCCATACTGCATAGTCCAGATCGATATCAATGCAAGCATTGTACGATTTGTTCAAATGCAAGGTTTAGTTATATTCACCATTGTTTCCTACTTATGACAACACATGTATAATTGGTGTAAAATCATGACATTATAAACATATTAATGAAATAAGTCAATGTTCTTTGGTCTCAATCATGTGGCTTTGTTTTGGGTTGATTGTGATTGATAGTTGTAACACTAAGCTGGGTTATTTTTTTCTTTTTTATCATATGTTTCCATGTTCTTTGTCTTTCCATAAAGAAACAGCAGTTCGGTCATTCCTATGTAGTTGTTTTCCATGTGGTTACTGCACTTCCTTTCTAGCAATTGGATTAAGTTGATAGGGATTGGCTTCTTGGGCTGCATGATTGTGCCCTTTGGGTTAGCAGCTTTGATTGTTATTTCCACTCCTAGTATCATGCCACATTAAAAAAATATTATTATATATATTTTTTCAACATTAATAAATATTTATATTTACAACATTATTATATTATATTTATTTTTAGAGTATTTTATTGTAAACAATGTATCATTAATTTAGTTCCTAATTTTAATATTCTCAAAAGTTTACCTAAAGCATGGCTAAGGTTGTCTTTATCATCATTGCAACGATTTTTCAGGTTTAAAGTTGCCTTTAACTGTAACAATAATGTTCAATCATGTTTTCTTTTTAAAAATAAAAAATATGCACTGTGAAGGCATAAGTTTTATATTTTATTAGTGAATAATAATATAACATTATCATTAAATTAAATAAAAATATAGAGAACTTATCAGTAATTATTAATATTTTTATTTAAATATAATTAAACATTAATTATAATTATTATAATTAATTAATTAATTAATAACTTTTGAATTTATGATATTGGATTTAAGGGTTTAGGGCATTTGATTTAGGGTTTAAAGTCTTGAGTTTAAGTTTCAATATTTTAACATTTATTTGTAATTAATTATTATTTATTTATAAATCCTTCACTATTTTTTTTATTTTATATAACAATGATGTGTCTTGTTAATACTGTAATAAAGTAGATTTTCTTTATTTGTAGATAGGAAAAGGAAGAAAAAGTTTTAGGAGTTTAAATTGAATTATTATATTAATTTATATCATTTTCAAAAAGATTTAAAAGTAATTTTTCATTTAAGAGAGTCTAGGTCATTACTGTCTCATTAGTTTTGTCATTAGTTTAAAGTTTTTCATAGAGAGAATAAGCGTTGCAAACAAATGAGACGGAATATACTGAAAAATAATAGAAAAGAAGACTAGAGAAAACTTTATAACAGTGAATGCAACGACAGATACCAATAAGTATTGGTTGTTGTAGTAAAACACATTTGCAGTCCTAGTGAGAAAACTTAGCTCGAACCTTCGAGACGACATTATTAAGAGAAGCAACCAAAAACCTTGAAAGAATTAATTTTCATGAGCCGTAAAGTGGATATTATACAAAAAAGCAAAAGAATGCAACTAAAGGTGGTGATTAGTAAGATAGAATTGTAGTTCCAATAGGGTCGGAAGCGTGTAAATTATTGTACTAAAAAATCACACAAAGTTCAATTCCCAGGGAAGAGAGGTGGATCACATGGATCTCTTAAATACCAAGTCTTTCCTTAGTCAAAATATTCCTTCATAGTAATTTAATAGCACAATTAAATACTGCTATTATACCTTGAAATATTGAAAGAAAAATAGGACAAGAAAAAACACAAGAGTTTTAACGAGGTTTGGTACATTATACCTACGTCCTCGGGCACTAACACCAGATGATAACTTTATTATCTCTAAAATAATACAAACAAATAGAATTTCTTAAGAATTCTCAAATGGGAGAAGAGAGAAAACTAAGAGAGAAAGATTGGTTGGAATGGTTGAAATGAGAAATGGTTAGGCCTATTTATAGTTGAGGTTCAGGGACTAACTTGCAAATGGCCTAAAAATTTAGGGACCAAAATTGCAATTATCCCATTCAATTTTAAACAACTTGCCTACCATTTTTCCTTTCGGTGCCACTTACACCTCCCATTTTTGACTTTTCAACTCACCCTTTAATTGACTTTTCAACAATCTCCACCTTGAAGATTTGATTAGGATAATCACATCTTCACATACTTCCTTCAACTCCCCAAATTCGATAAAGCTATCTTTTGTAGTGCCTCTAAATGCGCTCTCGAGCACCATACACCTGAAGGTGCTCAAATTTTCAGGATGTTAATCAAGTTCAAACAATGATTAAACTTGATTGTTGTTACCACCTTGGTCATCATATCTGCGGGATTATCTGCGGTCGGAATCTTCTGAAGTAGAATTTTTCCTTTTTCAAAGACTTCCCGCACAAAGTGATATCTTACGTCGATATGCTTGGTTCTTGAATGATAGACTTGATTTTTCGCTAAATAAATAGCGCTCTGACTGTCACAATATAGATTAATGTGACTTTGAACAACTCCCAAGTCTTTCAACAATCATTAAGCCAAATAGCCTCCTTAATGCCTTTCAGAATCGCCATATATTCCGCTTCGTAGTAGACACCATCAGATCGTAAGGTAGACTTCCAACTCACCGGGGCTTTCGCAAGAGTAAACAAATACCCGTAGTTGAACGACGTTTATCTAAATCACCAAAGAAAGTCGGAATCAACATATCCAATCGCAAACCGACCAAGTGCTTCATCCCGCTCAAAAATTAAACCAACGTCTACGGTTTTTCAAGATACCGTAGAATCTATTTCTGACTTGCCAATGTCCTTTTCGAGATCATGCATATACCTCACAACTCCAACAACTTGTGAAATGTCGGTCACAGACACACCATCGCATACATCAAACTCCCAACTGCATTAGCATATGGAACTTTCGCCATATATTCTCTTTCATCTTCGGTCTTTGGAGATAATTGAGCCGAGTTTCAAATGAGAAGCAAGTGGGGTACTTACATGTTTTGTGTTTTCATTTACACCAAAACATTGTAATACCTTTTCAGATATTGCTTCGATTTAAACAAAGCTTGCCTCTCTCTCTCTATCTCTACTTATCTCCATGCCGAGAATTTTCTTGGCCTCACCTAGATCTTTCATCTCGAACTCTTGATTACACTGAGCCTTCAGCTTATCTATCTCTTTTTGGCTCTTCGAAGCGATTAACATATCATCAACATACAAGAGTAGATAAATGAAAGATCCATCATGCAGCTTCTGCAAATACACACAATTGTCATATTTGCTTCTTGTGTACTTCTGCCTTCTCATAAAGCTATCAAATCGCTTGTACCACTGCCTTGGGGATTGCTTCAATCCATATAGCAATTTGTTCAGCTTACAAACCCAATTTCCACCACCAGCATTTGTGTATCCTTCGGTTGAGTCATATAGATCTCCTCTTCTAACTCACCATGCAAGAAAGCCGTCTTAACATCAAGTTGAGCTAGCTCCAAATTCAACTGTGCTACCAAGGCCAACAAAATTCATGTAACACCCCTAACCCGTATCCGCTGCCAGAACAGGGTTTCGGAGCATTACTACCATTTACAGATCACTAAAAAAAATTTAAATACTTACCGATTCAATGCATCATATAAATAAATATATTACCATTCAATCAACAGTTTGACAGTTGTATAAGCATCAAACAGCAACATTGTTAGTATACTTGCACATATCTCATATAAATTCAACACTGATATATCTATTTTCTCGACATATCGCACTTGAGTTTAATAATAGTCTCAATTACATAATTTCCTTGTATCAACATATCAAAGATAATCATATATGTACATGTCATGAAACATATCATGCTCTTACCGCTTTCTTCATAAGCATATATCATTCATTTCATTATATCAATATTTCATGCTCCATCATTTCCATATATTTTATGTATATTTATTCCGGTAATAGCTTATATCAAACTTAACATAAATTATATTTCATGTACTTATACTTATTTCGTTTATCTATCTTCATAATTATTTCATATAACCATTCGTCATCCGATACATATTACACGAATATCAATTGTTCAACAGATGCTAGAGTGTCTCCCATCCACGGTCTTATTTATCTTTGACATGATGCCATAGTGTCTTTCAACTATGGTCTTACTCATTTTCATCATGTTGCCATGGTATCTTTCAACCATGGTCTTGTTCATTTCATATCAGGTTGCCATGGTATCTTTCAACCATGGTCTTACACATTTCATATCAGTTGCCATGGTATCTTTCAACCATGGTCTTACACATTTTATATCGAGTTGCCATGGTATCTTTCAACCATGGTCTTACACATTTTATATCGGGAGCACACTCCATGAACCTTATCCTTGCAGCGGGATTACCGGTCAGGCTAAATCCTCGCAATATAAACTCATAGAGTATTGTCGGGATTACCGGTCAAAGCTAAATCCCGCAACGACAATTACTCTAATGAGCTTGGATCCAATTACAGTCAAAGCTAAATTCAGACCTAATTCGGATTACCCGTCCGGCTAAATCCATTTTACACATATTCTTCGGAGGGCTATATCAGATAGGATCACCCGTCCGGCTAGATCCTTTTACCGTCAATTCTTTTTCGAGATCCATCGAATTTTCCTTTCATTCAACCGGATTTCTTCCCATTTTATCAAATATATCAATGTTTTATAAATTTTCATACAATGAACATTCAAATCATATTCACATCAATAACATACAACCTCAAGCATTTCGAATATAATTCAAGTTACACGAACTTACCTCATTGATTGCTCGTGTTTATTATTTCATTATTCGATATATTTTCTTTCCATGATCAAGTCTCGTATTTGTGTCATCCGGATCTTTATAAATAAATTTGATCATCATTTTCATTCATTTCATATTCTAATACATTTAATTAATGCTCTAGGCAAAATTACCATTTTGCCCTAAACTTTAATTAATGACGATTTCATCCTTAGGGACGGAAAGTAAAATTCTTGCAATTTAATCCTTATTTCCAACTATTATTCTCATATATATTGATAACAGTCCATGAATTCTATAAAATATCAAAATTTTTCATAATTTCAACACTTTTCAATTTAATCCCTAAAACATGTTTTCCCCCGATCTTGAACTAAATTGATAATTTCGTTAAATTTTTGTAATTTAAATAATAAAATAATCTATTTCATGCAATTTAGTCATTTCTGACATTTTTACAAAATTGCCCATAAAATTTTACTTTTATTCAATTTAGTCCCTGAGCCTAAAACATGCAAATTAGCCATGCTAGATGAATATTCATACATATTTTCCTCCTCCTCCTCTCCATTCCACATCCTTAATTTATATAACATACAACAAGTAACATTATCAATAATTTCACTATTTACTTATATGTACATTCAAAACTGTCCATTTGCGTCATAGTCACTAAATTATTTATATATTAAGCTACAGAACTCGAAATTAAGATCCGTTAATTTTTCCTGAAACTAGACTCACATGTATTCTTATCATAAAATTTTCAGAATTTTTGGTTTAGCCAATTAGTACAGTTTATTCATTAAAGTCACCCCTGTTCTGCTGTCTGACAGTTCTGACCCTTCTTCACTAAAATTAGTTATCTCCTTTTACAGAATTCAAATGATGTTCTAGTTTTTATAATAAAACTAGACTCATTCAGGATTCTATAAATATAAATTTAAGCCTATAATTATTTTTCTTCATTTTTTATTATTTTCAAAGTCTGAACAAGGGAACCTGAATTCATTCTGACCTTGTCTCACAAAATTCATTATATATCAAAATTTACAAATTCATTGCTTACACTGTTTCTTCTATGAGAAACTAGACTCATTAAGATTTAATTCCATATTTTTTCATCTTCTAATTCAATTTATAAAATTTATGGTGATTTTTCAAAGTTAGACTACTGCTGCTGTCCATAACTGTTTTAGTGCAAGATATTAATTACCATGTTATAACACCCTTATTTTCTTTTTCTACACCATTTCTCATCACTTTCTCTTATTTTCTCTTCACTAACATATCAAGAACATAGGACCTTATGTAATAAAACTCTACTATAACATTATTTCCATGATTTATCAACAATAACAAACTTAAAAACATATTGAAATCTTGATGTACTTACCTTATTCTCTTGATACCAATCTTTAACTTGATTTTCTCTCCTCCAGCTTCTATTTCTTGAATCCAACTTGATATTCTAACTCCCCATGTTCTCCTTAACATTTTCTCTCTTGGTAGCTATGGAAATTCATTTGATTTTTGGGTGAAAATGGTGAATTTTTGGTAAAGGACCAAATTGTAAAGAAAGTAAAACTTTCTTTCTTCCTCTCTTTCTCTCACGTTAGTTTGCATGGAAAGGAAAGATGATGAAAATTCTTCATCTTTCTTTCCTTATATACTAAATAAATAATAATAAAATAATATTAAATATCTCATAAAATATTAATAAAATAATATTTATCTAATTAATTAATTTAAAATATCATTAACATAATCATTACATTCTAGAATTCTCTCTCTTACTAATTGACCATTTTGCCCTTCATGATCTTTTAGAATTCCATCCTTGAGTCATCATTTAATTTGGTAAAATTGTAATTTAGTCCTCATAGTTCTTCACTTATTCAATTTGGTCCTAATTCATCCATTTTCCTTAGTTTCTAGATCATTCTACCCTTAAAATATTTACACTATTGGTCCTTCAACTTTTCATATTTACACTTTAACCCTTTAAGTCTTGAGTATTTACTCTTAGGCAACAAAACTTTTCTAACTTTTACAATTTAGTCCTTTCCTGAATCAAGATATCATAATTTACTTCCCAATGTTGCCATAACTCAAAACTTCCCTTTTTATCACTTTATTTCCTTATTTTATTATATCAAGGATAATATATTACTGTAAAGATTTTCAGGGTATTACAATTCTGATGGAAGAATGCTTCACAACAGGGGAAAATACATCATTGTAGTCAATTCCCTCCTTCTGAGTGTAACCTTTAGCTACCAATCTTGCCTTGTAGCGAATATCTTTCTTGCTAGGAGATCCATCTTTCTTTGCGAATACCCACTTGCATTCGATTGCCCTTTTACCTTTCGGTAATTGCACCAACTCCCAAGTATTGTTCTTCCGGAGAGACTACATTTCTTCATCCATGGCGCATTTCCATTTGTCACTTTCTAAGCTTTGCATTACTTCTTGATAAGTGACAGGAATATCATTATCAACAACGGGAAGGGCGTAGGCCACCATATCAGTAAATCGAGCAGGTTTACGAATTTCTCTCCGTGGCCTTGCAACTGCAACTGATTCTGGTGTACTTAACGGTTCTTGGGTCAGAACCTCTTCAACCTCTAATTCCTCCATTGTGGCTGGAGAATTAGACTTATTAACTGGGCAAATTCTCATCTGCTCAAACTCCACCTATTTTGGAGTACACTCCACCTGCTGTGGAGTATCGCTCGTCTGAATATCTTTATCTGCTACCTTTTTCAATGTGGCAGATTTATCAAAGGTAACATCTCTGTTACAGATCATTTTCTTTGTGCTTAAGCACCAAAGACGAAATCCCTTCACTCCAGAAGTGATTCCCATAAAGAGAGCTTTCTTTGCCCTCGGATCTAACTTTGACTTCTTCACATGGTAATATGTAGTGGATCCAAACATATGTAAGGAATCATAATCTGTAGCTGGTTTTCCAGACCATACCTCCATAGGAGTTTTTCTTTCTAATGCAGATGATGGCAAACGATTAACAAGATGGTCAGCGAATGTCATAGCCTCAGCCCAAAATTGCTTGCCCAACCCAGCATTGGACAACATACATCGAACTTTCTCCAGCAATGTTCGATTCATACGCTCTGTCACTCCATTCTGCTGCGGTGTATCCCTAACTGTGAAGTGTCGAACAATACCATACTCTTGGCACACATCGAAGAACGGATCACTTTTATATTCCCCTCCATTGTCCGTCCTAAATCGCTTGATTTTCTTGCCAGTCTGGTTTTCGATCATAGTTTTCCATTTAAGAAAAAACTCCAAGCACTTCATCCTTAGTTCTCATGGCATACACCCAAACTCTTCTGGAAAAGTTATCAACAAAAGTAACAAAGTAGTGTTTTCCTCCCAACGAAGGTGTTTTGGAAGTCCCCCACACATCTGAGTGAACATATTCCAAAATACCTTTTGTATTATGGATAGCAGTGCCGAATTTCACTCTATTTTGTTTTCCTAGAACACAATGCTCGCAAAATTTTAATTTGCAAGCCTTTACACCTTTCAACAATCCTTGCTTTGTCAGAATTTGCAAGGATTTTTCGCTGGTATGTCCCAACTTCATATGCCACAACTGCATTGAGTCCAATTCTTTGTTACCGGAAGCTGCAGCGACTGCTCCAATAACTGTACTACCTTGGTAGTAATACAAGTTATTTTTCCTGATGCCCTTCAATATCACAAGTGCGCCAGATGTCACTTTCAAAATCCCATCTCTCATAGTAACAATTGAACCATTGGATTCCAAGGCTCCCAATGAGATGAGATTTTTCTTCAGCTGGGCACGTACCGAACATCAGTCAGAACTCTGGTTGATCCATCTTGATTCTTTAATTGGATTGAACCTATCCCAACAGTTTTACAGGCATTGTCATTGCCCATATAAACAACTCCTCCATTTAGTTCTACTAAATCAGAGACCCATTCTCGGTTAGGAGACATATGATAGGTACAACCCGAATCCAATATCCACTCATCTGAATGGAACGGCGATGATGATGCAACCAGTGATAGTTCAAAGTCACTGGTATCATGCTTTGCAACACAAGCATCTACTGACTTTTCCTTATTCTTCACTTTGGACAATTTTTCTTCCAATGGCCTTTCTCATGATAAAAGGCACATTCATCTTTCCGAGTCCGGACTTTGACTTTGATCTCCTTTCGAGTTTTCTTCCGAGTGTATGAACGACCTCGGACTACTAAAGCTTCTGTATCTCTGATTAAGTTTTTCTGTTTGTCCTTCTTTCTCTGTTCATAACTGTATAAGACCGCACAGACTTCGCTCAGAGATATATCATTCCTCCCATGAAGTAGAGTAGTTTCTAGGAACTCAAACTCTTCAAGAAGTGACCCCAATAGCATCAAAGCCAAATCTTCATATTTGAATGTCTCATCCATATTTAGCAAATCAGTGACTAACTGATTAAATTTGGTGATGTGATCATTCATTGTGGTACTTGGGACGTAAGTGAAGCGAAACAGTCTTTTCTTCAAGTGGAGCTTATTTTGACTGTTTTTTCTTCAAAATTTTTTCTTCAAGTGCCACCCACAACTTATTTGCAGAAGTTTCCTTTGAAAAAGCAAACCTCTGCTCTCGAGAAAGGCATGATCGAATTGTGCCACATGCCAATCGATTGATCGCCTTTCAATCTTTCTCCTGTACATCATCTGGTTTCTCTTCATCAATGGCAATGTCTAGACCCTGCTGAAAAAAGGGCATCTAGAACCTCACTTTGCCACATACTAAAATGGCCCGTGCCATCAAAGATATCTACGGCCAATCTTGCATTTGCAATTGTCGGTCTTGTCCACATGGACGATGTTGAAGCTCCTACACCGACCGTTTTCTCCATAATCTTTCAATATACCTAAGGAAATCTTTTCTGATATGGAAGATCAGTTTAAACTGCAACCACAGAGCATACTACGATTAACCTTCGGCTCTGATACCACTTGTAGTTCCAATAGAGTCGGAAGCGTGTAAATTATTGTACTAAAAAATCACACAAAGTTCAATTCCCAGGGAAGAGAGGTGGATCACATGGATCTTTTAAATACCAAGTCTTTCCTTAGTCAGAATATTCCTTCTATAGTAATTTAATAGCACAATTAAATACTGCTATTATACCCTCAAATATTGAAAGAAAAATAGGACAAGAAAAACACAAGAGTTTTAACGAGGTTCGTAAATTATACCTACGCCCCTCAGCACTAACACCAGATGATAACTTTATTATCTTCAAAATAATACAAACAAATAGAATTCCTTAAGAATTCTCAAATGGGAGAAGAGAGAAAACTAAGAGAGAAATATTGGTTGGAATGGTTGAAATGAGAAATGGTTAGGCCTATTTATAGTTGAGGTTCAGGGACTAACTTGCAAATGGCCTAAAAAATTAGGGACCAAAATTGCAATTATCCCATTCAATTTTAAATAACTTGCCTACCATTTTTCCTTTCGGTGCCACTTGCACCTCCCATTTTTGACTTTCAACTCACCCTTTAATTGACTTTTCAACAAGAATAAGATTAAAGCTAGCGACGAAGCCAGAAATTTTGTTTAAGATAACTAATATAAAATTGCTTTGAATAGTGAACAAAAAGTGCACTATATTTTTAAAAGGAAAGGAGAAGTACTCAATTTATAGAGAAAGATTAACAAAAAATCTTTTAACTACCTTGGTATATGACCTACCAAACCAAATTTCTTTCATATCTCAATGGTGAAGACAACCCAAAAATTCAAATATTTTTTGGGATTATCTTTACTTCTTTAATAAAGTAGTATTGTGTGATAACCTTTTTCTTGGAACATCACTCGAAAAATGTGTCTTTTTAGATGATTTTATTTCAAGTGAGTTGTTATATGACGATGATGTTTTATAAAGCCTATCCCAAATAATGTCTATTCTTGGAGAACATTACTTTAAGTAAGAGTTGTTCTGAATATAGTTATTTTTTTACAACAATTGTTGTAAATTGAAGTTGTTATGAATATAACTATTGTTGAAAGGTTAAATTTGTTATTAGTCTCTATATTATGAGTAAATTATGAATTTACTCATTATACTTTAATTTAGTTATTTTAGTTTTTATACTTTTGAAATTTGAAATTGTAGTTTTGACTAAATCACGGTTGTTAAATTTATTAGGTTCTATTATTTTCAAAATCTTATGCGATAAATATATTACCTAATTTGTAATACTATGTTAATTTACTATTTCTTATGTATAAAGTTATTTGTTTCTATAAAATATTACAAATTCAGGAGATGTTAACTTTTAAATAACAAATTGAGACAATATATGTGACAAAATATAAATTCAACTACCAATTAAATGCAAAAAATAAAATAAAAATCATACACATATTAACCCTTAGCAAAATTAAATATTTAAACATTCAAAACTGGGATGCCAAATATAAAAATATTCCAAGGCTATATCGGGAACAAGCAGTAGCTGTTTAATTGCATGATAAGACAATTCAGAACGTGTGCTTTAAGCAAATATTTGTTTATACCACACAAGCTTTATGTATATATATGTATTTATGTATATATATATATGTATATGTATGTGTGTGTTCTTTGGACTTTGCTTAGCTTAAAGGCTTTTTATATGCAAAAGGAAAAAGAGTTCCTTGAAAGAAGAATAGGCGTAGCTTATAGCTGATAAGTTCAGAATTCAGATACTCGAAAGCAGGAGCAGCAGCTATAAAAGCGAAAATCGACTACTTGCCAAACCATACAAATAAAACCCAGACAAAGTTAAAAGCACAAGAGCCAATATCTATGCCCACTATAGTACTATCTATGAGCCATTAGTATAATTTTGGACATGTAAAATTACCCTTGTTTCAGGGACTGAATGCCATAAAGAAAAAAACAGATTGTGAAGAGAAAAAGAAGAAAGTCTTTGGAAAACACAATATATTATATTATAAAAGAAGAAAAAAGCAAAAAAAAAAAAAAATGGTTCTTCGTGAAGTGTGTCCCTTGTTTGCAGGGTATACTCAATACCATTTACATCAACTTTCTTCACCTTTTTCTTACATTTTCCAAACCAGTCCACTTATCTTTTTGGTGCTTTTTGGACCCATTTATTTGCATTTTGTTCTTACATTTGAAGAGGTAGGGTTCTTCTCTCTTTCGTTTATCCACCATAGAAGAAAAAGAAAAAAAAAACTCAGGATTTCTCTAGGTGCCAACGGCATGTTGAGGCTGTTGCGGATACTAATGGTGGTAATGTTGCTTTCTTCTATGTTAATCTCAGCTGATCCTAAAGATGAGCCATTACTTGTTGGCACCACCACCAATGCTCATTC
Source organism: Gossypium arboreum (assembly GCF_025698485.1). Lineage (NCBI taxonomy): Eukaryota > Viridiplantae > Streptophyta > Magnoliopsida > Malvales > Malvaceae > Gossypium > Gossypium arboreum. Next base: position 141,023,680 of record NC_069075.1, read on the forward strand.
ACCAGTTTCCAATGAGAAGATACCTATGGACAAGCAGCAGCAGCCACAAAGTTTGAGGGGTTCATTTGGTGTGTTCTTTTCAAGCAAGAGGAAGGTTCCAAATGCTGCTGATCCACTTCACAATCGTTGAAAGCCATGGGAGGAGCATGAATTTTAAAGCTTTCATAATGTTGGGTTTTGTTTGAACTTTTCTGGGGTTATCATGAATTGCATTTTGCATCCATGTTTTTCAAAAATTTTGTTGGATTTTCATGACTATCATCTTTGTATTTGTCTATACTGCAATATATGTGTAATGTAAATGAAGAAACTTTTGGCTTTTTTATTCAACTTTTAAATTTTTGCAGTACCTCATAATATCAAAAGCTTGAGAGGTCACTTTTAGTAGGGTTCAGAGATTTGGTAGTACCAGAGAATAATCTTTATAATCTCTTGTGCTACCATTAAAAGAATTTGTTGGTATCTGTTTGTTTTATTATATCTACTATTTGTTCTTCTTCCTCGTTGAATACTTTTACAGAGAATTTTGGAGAGTCTTTCGTTTTCTTTTATAGGCAATGAAGGAACTTGTAGACACTAATACAAGGATTATTGGACTGTATGTTTCTAATTACATAATTAAGCTAATTAAATTGATGATTTTAGTATATATGAACATATTGAACTTGTACGATTTCATAAATATTAATCAAAATTTCATCTAATTTTCAAAATCAAACTGATGCAACCATTACTATTTGGTATATACATGTATGCGTCTATATATATTTTAAGTTACAGAAATTCTTACCAACCAGTGGTGCTATTGCAATGGTAAGATAAAAATTGAAGATTGATAGTATAAACATTAATGACTATGTAAAGTCATGCAATTATGTTATTTTCGTGTGTACAGAAGAACCACTTACACCATTAAATTTCAGTAGAATTGTAAGGAATATTATATTCTTAGAAAGAAAATTCAATTTTGAGCTCTATAAGCCCACTCTCTAAAATAGTAAATCTAACTTTTGATCCTTTAAATTTAAATTTGTAAAAAAAATTATAAAATTTCAAGTTAATATAAGGTAAAATTTGAATTTGTTTAATTCTTTAAAAGAATTATATAGATATAAGTTGTTGAGGTAAGATGAATTGGTTGTTGCTGAGTGACACTCGGTAGTGCCCATTGCATGTTGACATTAAAGTAGTTTAATTACTTATCATATTTGAATTGACGATTTAATGAAGAAATATTTAGACTTGATTATGTGTTGATATACTGAAGATATTTTGGTTCATTTATGGAAATCAATCATTAGAGTTTGAAGATTGAATTAAATTTGAGTGAATCAATCAACTATTGGAATGTGGAAGATTATTCAATACAACGTTTTGTTTTAGAAATCATATCTTCAATTGATTATGCTTTTATTATTAATGATGTAATAGCTATTTTCAAGGAGTTATTTTGTATTCACTAAGATTTTATATTAGCAAATAGAAATTAAAATATGCTTTGAGGCTTGTTTAAGTTTTGTATGAGAGATTATGAGGTGCATTCTAATCTTGTTCATTGTGGAACTACTTTGTGAGAGAATGCAAACTAAATTGTAAACATTGTTGAGTGTTTATTGTCCAATTTATTAAGAGGAGGATTTGGATGTGAGTGTTCTAGTCTTTAAGTACAAAAGTATGATCTTTACACTCGTGAAGTGATAGATTGTGAATCAATTGTTGTATTGTGAATTAAATATAATGAAATTACTCACTAAATTAGACTTCATAGACTAAAGAAATTATCTGCGTAAACAAATCTTTAGTGTTCTTTATTTTGTTTGCACAATCTTCGTTGTGTCAAATCGTAATAGCTACTGTAATTAAACACTTCCATTGCAGACAATTGATATCAAAACATATACTTAACGTATTTAATTATGAATCTTGGTTGTATTGTTAGCTAACAATGAAAGGTTCTTCTATTACTCGTACTGCTATGCTAATTTTGAGAAAAATATACCACTTAACTATTGAAATTATATTTTAACCTTTATAAAAATATACTTAATTCGTATTCGTCCAAAAAATTTCTAATTCCGTCCTTATTAGAAGGAATGACACAAACCCAAAAGTGATCTCTACAGATTGCAGAATGAATATAACTTCAAACTAATAATATTAGATTGGTTTTTTTATTTAAATTTAATTATTTTATATGTATATATAAAAAAAAGGCCATCATTTTTGTTATGGAGAAGCGAGAATTAAAGTAGAGGAAGTGATGCAATCAATCAATCAATCTGCATTGAAGCTACGATCAGAAAACTGAGAATTTAATAGGGAGAACCTCTCTGCCTTAAATGGGAATCCATTTGGTAGAGCTGACGGTACGCAAAGGCATGGCGAATGCATAGATTTTTGCACTGAGAGAGAGAAAAACCCACCCATATGGCCGTTGCATCGAGAACCAAATATGTTTTCCATCTTTGTTGACCATCTAAAAGCAGTACGGACATGGATCAGATGACACTGTGAATGAAGGCCAAAGCTTTAGAGATTCCAATTGGCCTAATCATTTCTTCACATCTTTACCCCTTACCCCACAGGCCCACACCCCTTTTTTTGTATTTTCCCCAGAAATTTTAAAATCTCAAACCAAGAACTTCTTAATGTCTGCTGAAAGCAATGCACATTTATCAGACCCCCTTTTTGGGACTTCATTTCTTTATTTTAAAATTACATTACATGGGGGACTTTGGCATGAAAACAAATGTCTCAGGCGTGTTACATATACATAATATTATAATGGTAGTTTAGTATAAATTTTTTACTGTTACTCATTAGTGGGTTTCTTTTCATTTTGTTTCCTTAGGCGTGCATTAGCAGTGCAATGTTTACCCTTTTAAGACGTGTTTGATGACATGAGAGACAAAACTTGCTTCTTTAATTGGGTTTGACAGCATTTTTGGCTTTCACTTCTAACCAATATTTGCCTCCCAACACTATGTCTACTTAACCCCGAATTGCGCCTTTGTTTTGGCTAAAATAACTGTGTTCCTGCTCTGCATTTAATTTTTGTATTTTTAGAAATTTGAAGTTTAAGTCTCGGTTTAAATAGTAACAATTAATTTTTGTATTATGTATAAAATTGTAGATTTTAGTCTTTATTTTTAATTAAATCATTCTTAGTTTCTTTACTTTTTAAAATTTAGAATTTTAGTCTTGATGCAAATGACAACTATTAAATTCATTATTTGATATGGCATTACACATGTAATAAGATGCTTTCTATATTAAAATTTAAAATAGTAAAACTTAATAAATTTAATAATTACCGTTTGATCAAAATTAAAATTTTAAAATTAAAAAAAACTAAAATTGATATTTTAAAGTTATACAAAGTATAGAGACTAATACCAAAACTATACCAAAATAATTACTCCTATGATCAAGCATTGGTCAAGTCCCTTGAGCTTGATTTGAAGCTTATCTCCGAGGACCTTGCAAGAAGGATCCAAAAATGCTCCATTTGGGATTTGATAGGACAAGTTATCAAGGTGCTGCTGCCATGGGCTTTGCCAACACTTTTTACCTTATTACCTATAGGTGTAACATTTACAGTTGAATGAGGTTTTGCTTATGTTAGTATATAGCTTACGTTTTAAGAATTTTGAATATTCGAACTCGAATTTTACTATATATAATTCATGCATAAGTTTTTTTAATTCTTTAATATTTATAATAATTAATTCTGATTAAACTATTAATATAATTGTAATACTACATTAGCAGAAACAACAAGTAGGGTCTCCATGCCCAAATCTCATACCCCAAGGTTTGTAGGAATTAATATTATGGAATCTTGGCATTAGAGAAAAGCGTAATGCCTAAAGCCAAAGCCTCAATAGGCCCTTCCATGTAGCTTCTACAACCTTTAAAAATTGAAATAGTTAACCAAATTAATTAATAATATTATTAAACTATATCATAATTTATTCATGTTATGAGTAAAAATAAAATTATATAATAAAAATGTTTATAAAATTGTTATAAATAATAATTAAGGTTTTGGTTGAATGGTAAGTTATAAAATTTAAAATTATAATAATTTGGATTTAAATCTTATTATGTATTCTTTTTTTATATAATAGATATAAAATGAAAAAAAATTTCAAAATAATATAACTTTGTAAAGTAAGTATATTTTTGTAATTGCCTAATTGAGTTGATGCCTAATTGACTCATTATACCAATTCAATCAAGTACTTAATGTATAATATAAATATAGGAACCATATTATGATAAAATTAAAATATAATGATTAAATCCCAATTTAAGCATAGTAAAGAGATCAAAATAAAATTTAACCATTTTCTTATAATGTTAAAAAACAAATAGGATTTTGCAAAAGGAGATTCTTTTTATATGCAATTATTATATAGATAACAAATAATTCTTTTTTGTGGTAAAAGTACTATAGAAGCTTTTGTACTATAAGTCATATTGTATTTTATTTTTTATTCAAAAAATAGGTAAATTAGTCTTTGTGCATTAGAAAGAGTAAACTGACCCTTTTGTTAAAAATTGGTTCTATACGTTAAAATGAGGTACACATGGTGTTACGTGTAACGGTTTAGTTATTTTTTTAGTCACACTAATTTTTAAAAATAAAAATAGATAAAAATTTTAATATAAAGGACCGATTTTCTTTTTAATCTAATAATTAACAACTATTTTTTTTTCTGATTAACAATACTAAACACTAACAAGTCTAAAATAATACATTGTCAAAGGATGAAAGCAGTCAAATATACATTGGCGACGTCAAAGCTAAGAGGTGATGACATAATATTTGCTAATCTTCCATCTTTTTTCTTTTCCTGATTTTCCTTTTGACTTCAATGGTGGTTTGGGGTAGATAAAATAATTCAATTTGTATATCTCTTGCGGCCTCTCCTTTCAGATACAAATACTTGACTTCTTGCTTTCTCGCTGGGAACAGGATAGAATTTTCTTTATTAAGTTTACATCAATGATTTAAGTCGAAATAATATACAATAAATTACGAAGTAGATAGATATTGAATTGATTTAAATAAGAACAGAATGAGGTAGATGCATCCAATATATATAAAGATAAAGTGATTTTTAAGATAATGCTTTCGTAGTGAAGTGAGTTAAGTGATGAAATAGAGCATGTCAATCCATCCTGCTTCATTGCAACCACTAACTACCGATACCTCATTTGCAGTTTTCTTTCTCTTAAAACATCATTTTATCAAATAGATTTCACTATCAAAATTGAGCCCCCATTTCAGCTTAAACTGCCAGCAACACCATTCCCATTTCTACACACATGAATTCAGGGACTTCAACCATACAAGCTTAAAAGGAAATCGTGATTAAAGAAGTAAATGATTTCTACATTTTTAAACATAAAAATTACAAGTATAATTTCATGACATCTCTTCTAAAAGAATAAATGATGTCCTAGATAAAGAGCAAAAAAAGAAGCTACAGCTTACAAATCTGTGCATGTGAAATATATGCTTAAAAAATCAATGTCCACGTCCCTTTCCGCTTGGCCCTGAGGCTAATATAACAGCCAAACCCCTGAACGAAACACGACTAGTCCTAGACTTGTTTGCTGACACAACCACTCCATCATCACCTCCACTTTGTTTAATACCGGCATTGCCCGACATCGATCGAAGGGGTCGGCCATTGACGGCAGCGAACTCCGATGAAACCAACAACACCGAAAGAACCAGCACCAAAAGAACACGGTTGATTGATGAATATGATGTTGAGCTGTTCTTCTTCATCGACATGATTGTATCTCTATTGATTTGTTTTGAAATTGTGTAATTGTTGAATTATTGCAAATGGTATTGCTACTATATATAAGGGATCTTCTCCAAGCCAGGACGGTGAAGAGCTTTGTGAAAGTGGGGACCTTTACAAGCAGACTATGAATTCTAACGCATTTTGGTATAAGAAAAAAAGAGGGGCTTTACTTTGAAATTTGAGTGTTGTTGGAATTTGACTTTACAAATCCGGTACTGTTGGATTATATTACATGAAATCACAGATAAAATAATGCAAGAAAATTTCTAAATTGGGAAGAAAATTTAAGGCTAAGCTAACATTTTAGTAAACGAAGTGTATAAGCCTTTTTGGTTTGCATGGTTGGTTTCACACGCCTTTTTTTTCGTACATGACGCGTGTGTTTACACATCTGGTACGCGGTTGGGTTGATTGAATTTTTATATTTTGCAGTTTTGGTCTAATTTCTGTTTTGATCCTCTTTCTTTAACTTTTGATATAATTTGATACTTTTACTTTTAAAATGTTATTAATAGGTTCAAATTGATACAATTTAAGTGATAATGTGAGTTATTCCTTTTTCTTTTGAATAATCTCATTATAGGTTTTGATCATATCTTATGGATCTTTTTGACACAATACCTAGAACTACCCAAAGTCCCTCCCCAACCCATAAATAGAAGGATAATGCGCTTCAGCATACTCGAACACACGTCTTCCTGTATTGGCAACAACGTCTATGCCAATCGAGATAAAACTCAATCGACTATTCCTTTTCTTTAAAAAAAAAAACCTTCAAGCATTAGACTTACATGTAATTGACCCTTATAGTGTAAACAAAAAAAAATCATATTATTACCTTAATGGAAATAACTAATAGTGTCATCAATTTGCATAAACTAATAATACTTGTTGTGGGAGAAATTTTCAAAGTGTTGTTTGCTAGGTGGCTTAAGTGGTACCGTACTTGTAAGTATGTTGTCTATATGCCCTAGGTTGGTGGTTCGAGTTTGCTCGCAATATAATTATGTTACGTAGAATATCCACCAATCGAGACACTTGCCTTTCGTGAACTGTACACAACTCTCAGTTAGACTTGCTTATGTGATAGGCCACCCAACTAGGCCTGAAGGTCCGCTTAAAAAATGGAAGGGTTTGGACAAAATACAATACTCGAAAAATAGGCTTGGGTAAAATTTAAGGCCTATTTTTCTAAAAGGGTCGAGTCGTGGGTAAGATGTTTTTGGCCTGAGCTTGGCCCGACTCGAATATATTATGTTATAAAAAATATTATATTAATTATATATGTTAAATAATAGTTATATACACATTTATATTTATATTAAATCGTTAACCCAATAACAATTAAATCCATTATCCAAAACGTAAAAAAAACTTTCCCAACTAATAACCCAACCCAAAATATAAATTTAAAAAATTTATATTTAATACAATAATTTATTATTATTATTATTATTTTTATTTTATTTTAATATAATAAAAATATTTGTTAAATTTATGGTAGTGTTTTTAATATAAATACTTTTTAATGTATTTTTGATGTGTTAGAATACTTTTATTTTAGTGTTTTTATTGCATTCAGTGTATTATGTTTTTTTTAAATTTAAATAAAACTAATATAAAAAAATCAAATATGATAGGATTGGGTCGGGCTCTGGTTTACCTTTCTTAAATTGGGACAAGCTTAGGTAAAAAAGTAAGCCCATTTTTCAAGCTGAGCTGGCCTAGGCTTGAAAAATTGATCTAAAAACCTTGTATGGGCCCAACCCAAACTTGATCGGGCCCATGAGCACTTCTACTCTCAATTAAATTTAGAAGACAAAGACAATACCTTGACATTGTTGAGAGGTTTAACCAATTGCTTAGCGGATGACACTTCGAAAATTTCTGCAAAAGGAGTTTACCTGTTCAACAATACTATAAAAGTAGATGAAATGTCAAATTAAAGAGGAGAAATTGAACTTCAAATTTCAACATAGTAGAGGGAATAATGCAAGAATTGGACCTTTCATTAAAAAAAAGAATATTGTATAACATTTAATGCTAGAGTGAGTTTTTTGATGCATTTGTTGTTGACTTTTGATGAAAAATTGGACTTTGTTGAACTGTCTTTCTCCGAGTACAAGACGGTGGATACGAACATGTCTGAGCTTTGCAAGTGTTTGGGCTTTACTTTTTATTTATTTATTTATTTTGAGATTATGGGTTTAGTTAATTTATGTGTATAAGCTCAAATGAAATCGCTGGCCGTTTTTATCATTTGTCAATTTATAAAGATTGTATTTAATAGGTCCAATTTTGATTTTAGTCCTTTCACTAAGCTCAAATTTGAGATTTAGACACTAAACTTCAATTTAGCATAAATTTATATTTCTATTTTTATGATGTCATTATTCAGTACCCATTTTAACTAACCATGCCAACATGATTTTTATTTGTGTTAGAATGAGCGTTTTTTAGAACAAAATCAACATAAACATTTTAATTACTAACTAATGATATTATATAAATAACAAAATCAAATTAAGCCAAATTGAAGCACATGGATCAAATTCTAAATTTAAGTATAGTAGAAGAACCAAAATCATAAATTAGCCTGTTTAATATATTGTCCGTATATAAATTTATACCTTGATAGTTAACAACACAATAACAATTTTAGTACATAATTTAAAATTTGTTTAGATAAGATAAAGTAATTGAACAAAAATATAATTATCAAGGTAATATTATAAAGAATTATAATTTCTCATATCGTAATTCTCTATTTCATATTCTACAAATTGGTTTGAGAAATGGTTAGCTGTCTATATCATAAGCTTTTTTCCAAAGTAAAACATTAAACAAATTCAACTATGGGACATTTTCAAACAAACGCACGAGCTTGTTCAAAATTTTCAAACATACCCCCTTTTACTTGAGAATATATTAATAATTATTTTGAATTTATGGCCGACCACTAGGATTTATTAGCGAAGCATTTCAATTTTTTTTGCTGTCTCGTTTTATAGAGAATTCAACAAAATTCAAGAAAAATGGACATTAAAAAAGTTGTTCTTCTTCACATTGAATATGTAATAATATTATAGAGTAGCAAATTCAGGTTCTTCAAAATCTCTTTATAATCAATATTGGCTGTCAATATATATCACATATAGGGTTTATTCATAGCCAAATATTGTGTAAATTGATGCTAAAGTTGAATAAACATTTTTCACCCTCATATAAAATTAATGGTATCGACCATAATAGGATTTAAAGTTCCTATGCTATGCATTTTGATGAATTTAGTCCCTGTTAATCTTATTATAGGTTCTCATCATATTTTCTATTTTTGATACAATGGCTAAAACTACTCATTGCTTTTCTCAACCTTTAAATTGAAGGGTAATGCGTTTTAATGCACTCGAACCTATGTCCTCCTACACTGGCATACTGGCAACAATACCAGTACCAATCAAATTAAGACTCAATTAACAATATTACTGTATTTTTATTTTTTAAAAACCTATATTATTATTTAAAATTGTGTTATCTTTATATTTAATAATGAAAAAAAGAGAGAGAAAAACATGATATATGTGCATTTATGGCATATAACATAAAGATTTTATTGTGGAATGTTTGACAATGGCCCAAGTAAACACATGGACTGATCATCATCTTATGAAAGGGCCAAGTGAGGAAAATGAATGCTTGCTTCAAAGTTCAAAGTCCACCCTATAGAATCACCAATATCACATGGAACCATAAACTCACATTCAATTGTCACATGGATACGTACGGAGAGTATCTTTCCCACATATATCACGAAAAATCAACCCTATAGGCTAATCAAATCAACCTGATTTACATGGATGATGGATTGGCTTCACTAATACTTGGATAATCCTGGCAAGTTGGAGTGGCACTTGTCAATAGGTTGTCTTAATTAATATATTATATGACAAAAATGCGTGTCACAAACATTATTTCTACACTAGATTTATTTTATAATATTTCAATAGTTAATTTGGAATAAGATATGTGAAGTAAATTAATAGGATAAATACAAATAAATAAATTTGTTAATTAAGTTGTCACAATCTGATCTAGCTTGTAGAATGTAAATTTAATTTGTATGTCTCGAGATTTAATTATTTTACTGTAACTTTTTAGGTTAGATGTTTTATATCTTAAAACATAAGGTATGTATTTCGAGATTTTAGATTCTTGGAGCAAATATTATGTTAAAAAACATGCAAGTCTCGATACTTAAAGCAGGAGACCCTAAAAACAAGATGAAAACACACCAAAACAGTCTCAAAAGTACATCTCGTTAACATGCAAGCACAAAGTAAGACTCAATGGTGCTTGGCAACATTGAAAATCCATTCTCAACTTACTTCAAACATAGAAATTTCTTAATGAACTCCTCAAAAGAATTCTTAATGACTTTAGAACCATCTTAAAACACTTCAATTCATAATCATCAAAAACAATAGAAGAGTAGGCATGGATACCCACTAGTGATCAAAAGAGGATAGAGTAGTCAAACATTAGGTAGAGCTTCCAAGCTCAATCATAAATAACATCAAACACAAAGATCAAAGTAACATGAAGCTAATATATATACAATCATAGCATAATAAACTCCTTATGTGCATGCCACATCTAAATATACCCTAGTTTCATATTCTTATAGTCTTGAAGATGGTGTAGTAATCTGGAGGTTGAGTGAGGCTTCACAAATTGAACAAAATCTATGCATAGAAACAACAAAGGATAAGTATAAATACTTAATAAGTCCAAATAAAAAATACCATACTTACCTTGGCCCTTGAGGGAGCCAGCCAAGTTCATAATTTATCCAATGGGCAAGATTGACATAAATGAATAACATAGGAATATTAAAGGTGAAATAGCAAGCAATTCAAATATAACAATCTATATCAATAAAGAGATTCCAAACAGATTTTTTTTTTTTTTTTACTTGAGCAAGAACTATTAAACACATTAAAGCATAGAATATGAATCTTATAAGATTACACTTCCCCTTTTGCATATATATATATATATATACACACACACGTAATTTTGTCATTCTTCTCATTTTATGGATTTAAAATCTTAGACCCTCCGTAATCTTAATAAAATGGGACTAGGACATTGGAGGATCCACCCAAACACAACCATATATATACATACAATACATTATATGCGCGTTCAACCAAGCACAACCAAAGATATTACACTCGAAGTGCTCCAACTAAACACAACCAAAGTTCTCAAAAGAGAATGTTCCCTTTGGTCCACGTAGGAATGCCAAACCGGGATAGTATATCAAGCTCCGAATCTTCATATAATCCGTACAACATTAAACAACTTTTATTGACATACTAAATGTATCCTAACTATTCTACTAAATTTACAAGATCACTTCATCCTAATTAAGCACATATAACATATTAATGACGTGTATCATAACAAATTCATGTACTCAAAGTTTCTCATATTAATGTCAACACAAAGCATAAGCTTCTTATATATAAGTTTCAAATTTCATATCCTTACTCCTAATTCACAACATGTCAAAATGTCATTGTAAATTCATAAACAATCTCAAGTTACATTCATTCTTAGCAGATCAATTTCGATGAGAAAATCCATATCTCATACTCATGTATATATACAGTCATACTTGATTCTTAAAAATTTAAAATCAAAATTTAGCCCTCAACTTTACACATTATGCCAATTTAGTCTTGATTTTTTAAAAAATATTGTTTTATTGTTAAAATTTTCTTGATATTTGTTTTAGAATTTTTAAAAATCAACGCTAAATTGACATAATGTGTAAAATTGAGGGTTAAATTTGTTGATTTTTTTAGAATTACAACCAAATTGATAGAATATGTAAATATTGGAGAGTTAAATTTGTTATTATGCCAATAAAAAAAGGGCCATGTCAACACTTCGTTAGTGATTTAACGGATGAATAACCAAAATATTAAATTTCGACAACGTCAATAACTAAAGAAAAAATTTTAAACCTAGATGACAAATAAAAACACACTAATAATTGAGTAACTATTTATACACGTCACCAACATTATTTTGCATGTTGCCTCAACCTACTATTCCTCCATCGTGACTCATGAGGTTGTTAAATGTAAGCCACTATTTTCCAATCTCAGTTAATTCGATGCTAAAATCTAATATAAAGTAGATCACGAATCATGCGTCTCAATAAACAATAGATTTCAACATTCTCAACAGGGCTTGTGAGCTGCCATAGCAACAGTCCCACATTAAATAAACCTTCGGAGACTATCAGAGAATGATTGGACCACTCCCTCGGCTGAGCCGACCATATGCCGTAGTTGCCGGATTGGAAAACATGGCTCATACATGCGGTTTCACACGTAATGATATACCATTATACCAAAACTATAGCTATAGGCAGCATCGGCAGTTGACATCTTGCCTTGGTGGTCACGGGCTCAAATCCATAACCAGATATTATTTTATTGTAAAATTTGATCTTTACCCAAAGTGTAATGTGAGAAGATTGATGCAATATTAAAAATGTGAAACAAAATCTATGAGGTTTAGCCATAATCTTGGGTGGCTGCTTGGTGGATGGGGGAATAATTCTTCAACCTATTTATCTTATATTAAAAAGAGACCTAATTATGGTTTTAATCCTGTAATATATGTTTAGGATCTATGATTGTTCTTTAGGAGTGCAATGTATCTTATCACTAGACCCAAAAGTTATTATACAAAGCATATGTACAAGATGGAAAAAGACCCACACATTACAAACGCAAATGGTGGGACTCAAACCCAAGCCTTCAAGATCCAGGGCCTTAACCTTTACCAACAACCTATTTACCTTAATTTGGCATAATTTGATTACTTTACTTTTATAATGTTATTAGTAGGTCTAAATTAAAAACTCTATTAGTTGCTACAATTAAAGTGATAACGTAAACTCTTTTTAATTTTATACAATAATAAATTTACATATTTTAAAAAAAATCACATAATCACTTTAACTACAAGAACTAACAATATTATCAATTTAAATTTATTAATAACATTATAAAATTAGATTTATATCAAATTAAATAAAAGGATTAAATCCTAAATTTCAACGTATAATAGAGGGATTAAAACTAAATAGACCTTAAAAAGCAAAATTTGACGATGAAGCTATAATTTAATATGGAGAAGAAGATTTGAGTTGAAGTTTCGTTACATATGAAATCGCCAAGTTGCATGAAAAAATCAAAAGAATGTTAGACATTCTTTCTTAATATTAATATAATAATACATAAAAATTCAAGTATTCTTCAATAATTCAAACAAGAGGCAGAAAAGGACAAGTCCTTTTTGTTGCCTTCTACCCCTATTTATACCCCCCAAGAGAGCAATTGTAACAAACTAGCCCAAGCACCGATTTAGCAGTAGCAACCACAAGAGCTAGCAGTGATTAATCAAAGGAAAACGATGAAGAATGTTCAACGTATCATTTTCATGGTCGCCATTATTGTTCTCATACTCTCACATATAATGGAGGTGGAGGCTTCTAGGCCTCTCAAGCATCCATTTACTCCTACTACAGTGAAGACATTGAAGGTTTCTCGGGCTTATTCTGGACCTAGTAGAAGTGGGGTCGGTCACAATATCATTTATTAACGATTTAGATTCATCAACCTTAAATTTCTTATGATTTTATGTTAAACATACGCCATACTTGTTATTACTGAATGAGTATTGCATGATTAATAATACATGTTTTTATTTTTTATTTTTTATCTTTAATTTATCTAATGAACACTATTGTTCCTGGTCTTTGTTGAAGGAAAACATGCAAGAAAATTATATGGTATAAGATCATGTTTTTATTGATGTTTGGCAGTGAATGGAATCAATATAGCCTTGGTAGTCAAATATATAGCATGCTATTGCTAGCTAGCTCTTCTTACTTTTTAAGTCTTACTTTCTTATTTCCATATTGAACATGAATGTGCTACCATACCGTTAGCTGTTCTACATCTTCATTTCAACTTCACGAGATTATTATCTATATAAGTTTTGGGTTGAGAGTTTGGACACACATATGAGAGGGTAGATACAGAGACCGAAGTCAAAAATTTATCTTTGAAGGATTAAAATTAAATTATAAACTTTTAAAGAGGTTAAAGTATAATTTTATCATTTATGATAGTTATTTTAGAATTTTAAAAGGATTGAACTAAAAAAATTTCATCTTCGAAGAGCCAAAATGTATTTTTATTTTTAAATTAACTTATACTTCGAAAAACTTCAAGGGACTAAAATAATAATTTGTCATTTGGGGTGGGCTAGGGCCCTGCCTGCCCCCTTGGTGCTATCCCTGGGTAGAGAGCTGTAAAGCGGAGTAGTCTCGGAAGTAGGGTAAAAAAAATTAAAGAAACTTGTAATTTATTCAAGAAGATGAAATCTCCATGGTGTTTTTGAGACTCCAAAATTTGTGCATGTGTGTTTTTTTCCCCTTAAACTAGTTGTATCCACCTCATGGATTTAATACATACATTTAAACATAATTATGAGTATATTTTGTCTAAATACATAAAACATATATTAGTATCTAGAATTATCAAATTTGATATAAACTACAAAATTTGACTCGATCAATTTGAATCCAAACTTGATCTTATCTATTTGGTCATAAAAAAGTCAATAACTTGAAATCCGTTTAAGTTGAATACAAAACAACCTAAATTGAAAATAGTTGGAACCCAAAATGACCCAAACAAGTGATCTGAAATAACACAAACCCGCAATAATGAGAACTCAAAATGATTTGAATCTGCGATAACTCTACATATCCAAAAACCTCAAGCATTGAATTCAAATGACTGGACTTCAAACTATTAGAACTCGGAACAACTTAAACATAAAATTGATCCAAACTCAAAACTAACCGTAATCAAAAGTTTTGAAAGAGTAGCCAACGACAGCCACTTTTTAATAACTTTTCTTCCTGTGGGAGTAAAAGTTGGTGAGAGGTTAATGTAAAACTAAGAACATTTCATGGCTGGATTGCTTTCATTTTCAACGAGTTCACAGAATTTTCATTTGACCTAGCTGTCGTTTAAGGAAAAAATGCAAGAAAAATGCATCTATAACAGTGTATAAAAGCTATCCCAACGCTATATTCAGCATTGAAGATAGTTACGTTTTTGTCAAATCAGCTATGTTCTTAAAGATTGAAAGAGGGATAATTATGTAATTTAAAATTAGATATTTAGAACGTATTTTTCAAAGAAAAAAAATTGTTGAGACTTGTTATACACTTGATCTATCATCTTTCAAGAACCATTGAATCTTGTGATTTGTAATTTCATCGGGAGAATAGCCTCACCAAAAGGCTATATTATAAAAGGCGAACCCTCGTGATTCCAAAAAGATATATGGAGAAGAGTTCTTGATAGTATAGTAATATATAATACTATATCATATAAACATTAAAAAATGGTCGATTCAGTTTTAATTCAATTGGCATTGATATTGTTACTAGCGCAAGAGAACATGGATTCGAGCGTGTTGAAGCGCATTTATCCTTTTGTTTAAGGGTTAAGAAAGGGTAATGGATAGTTATAGGCATTGTATAAAAAAAATTAAAAAAATGTGAAGTTGTTTATATATAAATTTTAATAAATGATATAAACAATTAGGTTAATCATTTACAAATATAAACGGACTTCGGTAAAATTTTAGACTCATATCAAGTCAAGTCAGACTTGGACAATCATAAAATATATTAATGTTATACTTAAGCCTTGCTCGAACTAGGCTTGACCCATGAACACTTCTAAATTTCATTTAACATATACTAGTATCTAGAATTGCCAATTCTAATCCAAATCCAATAATCCAACTTGACTAACTCGAACCTAAACCTAGTGCAACTTATTTGATCATAAAAAGTCAACAACTTTGACTTGTTTAATCCAAACTAAAAACAATTTGAACCTAAAATAACATAAACTCAACATCACCCAAACAAATAACTTGAAATCACATGTATCTATAAGGACTAAAACTCAAAATGATTTGAATTTAAAATCACTCTACACAAAGAAATCAATATGCCTCAAAATCCAATCATCCAAGCTTTAAACAATATGAAACTAAAACAACTTTAATTCACTAGGAAAATCCTTATTAACTTTGTCGAAGTTCGGCCCCATTATATAGCCCAAATATGAGTGAACTTTCATTGGCTAGGGCAGGGCTTGTAGACAGGTTTTCATAGTCGGAATGGTCAATCAACCATCATCAACCCAAGGTCCATTGTAGCCCAATACATGGAGTCAGCATCAAATTGCAAAGCAACCACAATCTTTGTTTGTTCTCATACAACGGCATTTCTATACATTACAAGTTGGTAGCTCCTTTTCTTTTTAGACAATAACATATAAATTATAATTAAATCTTTGTTTGTTTTCTTTATTATTATAATTTATTAGTCAAAATCTGTAATGAGATGAAGCACCAAGCCATGACTTGTTCTATATTTGGAGATTGAAAACCATAAGAGTATATTTGGACCGGATGAAGATCCGGTCGGGTATAAGGTAATGTTAGTGAGAGACAAAAACATCATTTTCATGGGGGATTTCTCAAAATATTATGCTCCGAATCTTGGCAACAAAACAAAGTTCCATCCATTACACAAAAAAATAAAAATAAATAAATCAAAGTCGTGGTTTACTCCTAACCATGAAAATTGCTTTTTACCTTCTACTTTTACATGTGCTTGACTTTGATTAAGAATTGATATGACTTTGCTTCCTCTAATTAAAGTTTGGATTCTGAAATTCTCATTATTAAAAGGGTTTTACTTATATCCACTCCTCACTTGAAGGACTAGTTTCAAATTGTACAACAAATAAAGACACTACAATTATTAAAAAAAAAAAATACCCATAGCGAAATTAGGAAATTTATTTGGGGAAAGATCAAAATGAAAATAAAAATTTTTTAGAGTCAAAGTTAAAAATCTTCATGGCCCGAATGGAGGCTAGATTTTAAATATATTTGAACTCAAATAGTTAGCTTTTCTATTTAAAAATAAAAGAATTTATTTAAATTTATTTTTTAATAAAAAATGGATCAAGTCGAGTCTACTAAAGATTGACAAATCTAAGACAATAAATGATTTTTTGGTGAATTATATAAAAAGAGGACATTAACCTAATTGAGTTTTAAATTCGAATCACACTTGTGATGGTGAACATCCCGACCATTAGGCCAATAAAAAATTTTAATATATATTTAAATCAACGATTAAGACATTAGTAAATGAGGGTATTATTATGATTTTTAAAAGAATAGTTATTTTTTTTAAGTATAACGATCTGGATTATGATAATATTAAGAAATGTAGTAATTTAATTAATGTTGTCTTTCCAATAATTTGGTAAAAAATAGTATATTAAAATGTAAATATTTTTCATAATATAAGATATTTACCATAGTTTGTGAGATATTTATGAATTTATAATTGGTGTTGAAATATGCAACTCTTAATGTGCGCAAAATTATAAGGATTTAAGTCCATCATTCTTATGAGAAAAAAATTAATTATTGCATAAATATTGTAGATATTTGTTTTCAAACTGGTCTTTATATTATTTTTAAAATGTTATATTTTATCATTTATATTAGTGTAAAATATAAAATCAAAGTAATTTTATATAATTTTATATTTTTATAGATTAATATTTTAACAATCATCGACAACCTCTTAGTTTAGTGGTAAGAGTTTTAGGTTGTAAGGCATGAGAGTCTAGCTTCAATTCCAAGCAATCTCATCCTATACCCTTATTAAAAAAATATTAACGGCCATTGAATTTATTAATATAATTTAACTTAAGGTACGCATTTAGATTAAGAAAAACAAAGACTGACCTTAGTCAAGAATAGATCAATTTAACCTTGTTGAGTATCCTTAAATTAAGAGACTTGGTATATGTTGAATTAATAGGGAGAGATGTGATTTAGTGACAAACTTTAAGATTCAAGGTGAGTTGAGTGATCAAAAGGACCTAGTGTTATTAACCATAAATCGAATCAATTTAGTATATTGTTCCATAGTTATTAAATGGATCAATCAATCATTATCAAAACTTGTTAGTGAAATTGTTAGTTGAGAGTTTGATTATTAGCATTAGAGTTATCTAAGTGTTTAGGTTTGATTTCATGAAAATGGTTTTTTTTTTATAGCATAGATAGCTCTCAATTCTACTAGGTTGGTACTTTGTTTTACTAGTGTCAGAGTATTCAAATTAGCAAAGGATTTAACAAATAATTCTTCCCAAGGGTACGATTTTAGAAAGACTTTGGAAAATTATTTTGTTCTAATAAAGTATACTATTACTTGATTCAGTACACTTGCAAATAAGTCTTGGTCTTCAATTTTACATATTTTTGAGATGCACGAGACGAGATAAACAGTTGTGGTGTTGGGACCAAAGTTGTTTGCAGTGGTTGGGGTATTGGGACTAAAGTTGGAACCTCAACTATGAATGGTCGCTATGGCGGCATTCTTTCAATAATAGTGTCTCACTCCCACAAATGAGCTTCTTTGTTACTACTTTTCCTTGAAGAGAAGTGTGGTAATAATATGACATTTCTTTAAAAAAAGTGACACCACTAGTAACAAAGACTATTTTGTTTTATGTGAAAAGATTTGATACCTTTTTTGGTTATAGAATATCCAAAGAAGATTGTTTTTATGGCTTGAGGATAAAGTTTGGAACAATGTTAAGAATGAATGTGAACAAATGTGGTACATCTAAAGGTTTTGAGAGAATGATTATTGGTAAAGAGTGTTGAGATGTGAAATTTTGGTTGCAAAAATAGATAAAGGGGATTTAAATTGCAAGATTTGGCTAAGTAGTCTATTTATGAGGAATATAATTGTTAAAATAGCATTTCCCACAAGTATTAAGATACATTCATGGTGAACATAATAGCAAGAACTACTTCTAGAAAGTGTTCATTTTTTCTTTCTGAAACTCCATTTTGTTGTAGTGAGTCAATACAAGAACATTGGTGAACAATTCCCTAATACTCGAGATAATTACTCAAAATAGACTAAAATATTCACTGTCATTATCAATTATTAAGATTGTTCTTGAACCATATTGTGAAAAGTTTGAAAATTTTGGCTAGTTTTGTATTTCTTTTTTAAGTAACTATGTAACACCCCATACCCAACTCGATTGTCAGACCCAAGAGTGTGATGTCACATTACATCGCCGAAGCAAATCAAGCTATTATAACACAAATACATTTAATTCAATCATCAAAATAATTCATATGTATGCAGTTATACACTTACTGATTTCATTTTATCACTTTACGGGGGTTATATATGTTAATTTCAAAGTTAGGACTCAAATCTAAACTCAAATGTCAAATTTCAAATTTATGTCTCTGGATAGGGGTCTCCATGTCTTGAGACAAATGTTTTCATGTCTCGAGACAAGTCATAAATAACTTAGGGATTTTTAGCTTCGATGTTAACATGTCTCGAGACGCTACATGTCGTGTCTCTAGACAAGGTCATTTATGTATCCAAACAAGGTCTCGAGACCAATTGTAACCTCTCCAACCTAGCCTAAATGTTATGATTGAATCATGAAGGCTACATTAGCCACCAGAATGGCTAACAAACTCTAAACGCTTTTCAAAGAAATCTCCTAACTCATCTAATCTTTGGAAAACACAATTGTTTATTTGGTTAGGCTAAAACGTTCATTTTATAGATAATTCCATCTTTAGAATTTATTATTTTAATAAAGGTAAATGTCTTTGTAAAATCATATTGTCAACGACTCTTTTCTTAAAACCAAGAACACACATATTATAACGGAAATAAACCATTTTAGATTTTACTTAGTCCAAATAGCATGCATTTACCAATTTTTAAGTCCGAACTATTCAAATATATTATGTATGCATAAAATACTTCCCCAAAACAAAATCACAAAACCACAGTCCAGTCTAATAAATTACAGTCCAATAAATTATAATCCAAAAACTAGTAGCAAACTTATAAAGAGAAATTATTTATTGTAAAAATAGTCTGATGTTCGAGAATCATTCGCATGCCAAGTTCGATCCTAGTTTTGAGTATTTCTTGAGAAGTAGGAAACTAAAGGGGTGAGCTTAGGAAAGCTCAGTGTGAGTCTAAACAAAGTAAACGTACAAACAGTCAAAAAAACAAAAGTCATAGTATACAACTCATACAGTTTATCAAGGCACAACAATATTTGTATATGGCATGCTCAATGAATTGGTGAAATAATCCTACCCATCTGTCTGTTACACACCACGAGTTCTCCATAACTCATAAACTCCATACAATGCGAGCTAACGCTTGATGTGCATATACCACCAGTAACAATAATGCAGATAAACTGTCAGTATAAATGCAAACATTGCCGCTAATGTTGTGGTCAAACCACCAGTAAAGCAAGATAATACACTGCCAATAGTTGTGAACACATAACGATTTTTTGCAGATAAAAGTTGTCAATAATGCGAATAAATCGTCCAACCTCCTCAGTACTTCAGTACAATACATTAACAACAATAATGCGAACTTTAACTACCTTCAGTACTTTACGGAGCTCCATCGTCATCCCAGAAACCTTAACTCATGTAATGCATAATGACATACCACTCATGTAGCATACCATGCTAAACAATATGGTAACAGTAACAGTATCATATCAATCATTTAGCACAACATGCTAGTCAATACAATAATAGTAACAATATCAATTGCATAGTCAACATGCTTCGATTTAACAATTTCAAAGACATGATTTTCATGAAAACACTATTAACAGTAGCAGCCAAAACATGTTTACATACAAGCAATTTCATATCAATCACGATCATACAACCAATTAATAAAATCTCAATCATACATACAAGGGCTCTAACATATAGGGAATCCTACATGGACTAAATCAAAACATATTACAAAATAAAAAAAATAGTGAAATGGGGGTCACACAATCGTGTGAGGAGGTATAAACTGTGTTACTAAGGTACACAATTGTGTAACTTACTGTGACCGTGTACAAAACGATCTTTTTTTTCCAACAATGGTCACAAAGCTGTGTGTCAAGCCGTGTAACCTACCTTAGGTTATGTGGCTGTAACACCCCTAACCCATATCCATCATCGGAACAGAGTTATGGAGCGTTACTAGAGTTTATAGATCAATTAAACAGACATTTCATATTATATAACATTAATGTCAGAAACCAATAGAAATAAAAAAAAAATATTGTCCTTTATACGAGCCCTCGAGGCCCATAATATGCATTAAAAACAAGTCGAGACTAAATTAGGTACTCAAAGAATATTTCAGAAAACATTAAAATTTTTCAAAGTTGCAGGGGTTACACGGCCGTGTGGCTAGGCCGTTGATTCACACAACCAAGAGACACGCCCGTGTCTTAGACCGTGTAGATATTCGAAATAGAGACACACGGTTGTTTCCCAGCCCGTGTCCGTACCTGTGTAACTCCCTGACTTGGGCCACACAGCCAAGCCACATGCCCGTGTGTTAGATCGTATGAGCATATTGACTTGCACACCCTATGCTATGTTGCTGTAACACCCCTAACCCATATCCATCGTCAGAACAGAGTTACAGAGTATTACTAGAGTTTATAGATCAATTAAAAAGACATTTCATATTATATAACATTCATGTCAGAAACCAATAGAAATCAAACATATTTTCCTTTATGCAAGCCCTCGAGGCCCATAATATGCATTAAAAACAAGTCGAGACTAAATCAGGTACTCAAAGAATATTTCAAAAAACATTAAAATTTTTCAAAGCTGTAGGGGTCACACGGCTGTGTGGCTAGGCCGTTGATTCACACGACCAAGAGACACGTTCGTGTCTTAGACCGTGTGGACATTCGAAATAGAGACACACGGCTATGTCCCAGCCCGTACCTGTACTTGTGTAACTCCTTGACTTGGGCCACACAGCCAAGCCACACGCCCGTGTGCTAGATTGTGTGAGCATATTGACTTGCACAATTTAAAAGATATAGAGGACACACAGTCGTGTCACCTGGCCCTGTGTCACACACGGTTAAGACACATGCTCGTGTCTCTACTCGTGTGGATGAAAATAGATTATTTTCCAAGCCACATTTCTCACCCAATTTGACACCAGCATAACTTAATATTTTTGCATATCAACAAACCATAACAAGGCATTTAAAACAAGCCAAAATCAAGTCTTAAACAAGAAATATCACCACATATAACCAATATGCCCTTAGGCACTTTAAATGACAACTTAAAAACATGTCAACCAAGTATCCAAACTTACCTAAATGACCAAATACATATATGCATATTCAAACCACGTTTTACTTTCTATCATTCTACCATATTTAATACACATCGGGTATGGTAAGGCCACATATATATATATATATACTTCAAAATATACCAAATACAAGCCATATAAGTGGCTAATCTCAACAAAACAATTATATACCAACATTGGCCAAATTAACTTATAATGCTATTATAACCTAACTCAAATATTTGAAAGTACCAAAAGAGCCGATGGATAGTGTGATATAGCTCCAACAAGCTTCCAAACTAAATGAGCTTCCAAATTACTATAAAACACAGAAAAAATAACTCAGAGTAAGCATTTAAGCTTAGTAAGTTTGTATAACACATAATTTAACCTACCATATATCCATAAAATAGATAAGTAAACATAGCATATCTCAACCAATTTGGCCAAAAGCCTAAACACATGATCACCAACATATTAGCCATGAAAATCACATATAAGATCCAACACACACGGATGAATTCATCAGGTAATCACATTTCCAGTATTTCATGTAAATATCAGTAATAGTTCATATCGAACTTATATAATCTCGTAACAGAAATGTGCCCGTTGAACCATTTAGAGTATCGTTGGATACACAGGTAGTACACACGAAGTGTGCTGAGCTGTAATCCGTCAATTTATGTACATGTATGCTCATACGAGCTGTAAACGGTAAACTCCTCCTAGTTGAATAACAGGAAGCTCATGCCAGCTGAGTATCGGGAAGCTCATAAGAGCTGAAATCGGTGACCTTAATGACATGTTATTTGTATCTTACGGATTTGTAAGGTTCAAACGAGGCTCGATAATTGTCAAATATACAATCGATATTTATTCATGGCAATTATACAATTCACAAGCAAATAATTCAATTTAAAACATAAAAATGTACAATTTAATTATACAAACTTATCTCGACAAGTGTACGTAGATACGAATGCAACTAATTAGATATTTTCTCTTTGCCTCAATCTAACTCTGTAAGAGGTTTGACAGGATTTATACGAATGAATTTAACTCATTTCAATATAATTCTCATTCAATTTAATCTAACATGGAATTTTGTCAAAATTTACCATTTCGCCCTATACTTTTAATTTCTTTGTAATTTAGTCTTTAGGCTCGAAAAATGAATTTCATGCAATTTAATCCTCACCTAAGCCTAGCTGATTTTTATACATATTAATAGCAGCCCAAATATGTCAAAAATTTACAATTTTTACCATAAATTTATCACCTTTTTCAATTTAGCCACTAATTGATAATTTCACTAAAAAAATCTTTTTACAAAAATTGTTTATCTAACAACAACCATTCATTTTCTATCATCAAACTTCAAAACTAAAACATGTTCATCAATAGAAAAACACTAATACTTTAATAATTTTATAAATTAATCCCTGATTTAGCTAGATTAAGATACTACGATCCCGGAAACATAGAAATCTTAAAAAAAGGACAAAAATACATACCTAATTGAGCAACATAAGCTTGCCCAAATTCAAGCTTTCATGGCTAGGTTTTCTTCTTCTTTTTTTATTGGTGGAAGATGATGATAATAGTTTATTTTATTTTATTTATTATAACTTTAATTATTAATTACCAAAATTAACCTTAATAATTTATTCAATTTCCAATGATGACTACTCATACTTAACCACTAATCAACCTTAATGGCTAATTACTATATAAGGACCTCCAATTTAAGATTCCATAGCTATTTAATACCTTTAGCTATTAGAACACAACCTTTTCACTTTATGTAATTTAGTCTTTTTTATCAAATTAGGCATGTAAACGGTAAAATTTTTTAACGAAATTTTTATACGATATTTCTATCATACTGTAGACCATAAAATAATATTAAACTAATTTTTTGACTTCGAATTTATGGTCTCAAAACCACTGTTCTGATTTTAATAAAAACAGGCTATTATAGTGGCCCTACTTTAACCCTAACGAAACAGTGGCACACGACCGTGCCATCTGCCTGTGTACGATGCACGCCCATGTGGGCAAGTCGTGTGGTCTAATATCCACACTTGATTTTCCATCTTTTAGCTAGAACACACAATAAAAAATCCACACTCCGAAGAACTGATGTTATTTGTCGCTTCAAAGCCCCAAATCTAACTACAACTAGTTTAGATCTGTACCTAACACTAAGTCCAAATTGTTTAGCAACATGATAAACCATAGTATATACATATTTTTACCCCATGCTTGGCATATTTATGGATGATTTTTCCTTGGTTTCTTTGAATTTGATGCTCCTAATCCTTTAATTTCATGTTTTATACTCAAGAGAGCTTAGGATAGTAAAAAGTGCGAGAAACAGACCAAAAATGGATAAAATGTGCCTAATTCAACATGACATACGGCCTAGGCACTTCCACACGGGTGATTCACACGTCCGTGTGTGACACACGGGTATACCACACGCCCGTGTGTCATGGCCGTGTTGACATTAATCCAAGTTAGAATTGCACACGGCCTGAGCACCTTCACAAGGGCGTAGCACACAGCTGTGTCCCTGTCGAGCCCAAGTCTAGTTCTACTCGGAAAAAGCTAATTTTGGGCTATTTTGGGCATTCGAAAGCCTATATAAACACCCTAGAAGAGGATTAAGGGGGACACGCAGAGTAGAAGGCAGGGAAGTACTCAAAAACAACCATCGAAATCACCTCGGAGGCAGGATCTACATCAAGACTGAAGATTTCCATCAAATTTCCTAGAAGTTCTTTGGGTTTCTTTATGTTTTGTTGTTTTCCATACTTTGAGATGTTTTCCATTATTATTGTAACAGCCTAATTTTCAGTGGTATCGGGAATAGAGATTTGAGATCATTAAATTTGACGGGTGAGTTGAAAATTTAATAAATTAATACCTATGAGTCAAATGTGAATATAAAAGCATTTTTGAATTAGTGAATTTGGTAATTTAAAAGAATTAATTAGGTAAATTGGGTCGAGAATGAGGTATCTAGACCTCTTCATAAATCGAGACATAAATATTTTTAGAAATATTTATGGAGTGTTGGTGAGATAGTAATAAAATTTAGTCAGAAAATTTTGACGTTTGGGTGGTTAATTAAATAAAAAGGACTAAATTGAAAAGGGTGTAAAAGTTGCTAAAAGGATTAAATAGCTCAATTGTCAAATGAGTAAGGACCTAAAGTGCAAATAAGCCCAAAGGAGATATTTTGGGTGGCAATAGTTGAGAAAAATCAGGAAATGGGTGAAATAAGGGCAAAATTAGAAAATTGACAAAATTGGCTAAATAAAAATGGGACTAAATTGGAATATCTAGAATTCTCTTCATTTCTCTTCATATTCATCAGCTGAAAAACAGCCATGGAGGAGGGTTCAAGCTGGTTTTCATACTCTAGCTTCATGTAAGTTTAATTCTTGCTTTCTCCTTGAAATTTTTATGTTTTTGGACTTTTACAATTGGGTCCAACTTACTATTTCATTAGTGTTTGATTCCATGTCTAATTTTTAAAGTTGTTATGGATGAGTGCTGGAAGTATATGATGATTTGGCATGGAATTATAGCTGTAAATTGTTTATGTTCTGATTTTATTGAAAGGATTGAATAGAAAGTGAATGTTTGGGACCTAATTGTAAAAGAGCTTGAAGTTAGAGTTTTATGTGAAAATTATGAATTTCAATAGTTATGAAATAACTTATAATGTCTATAAAAAGTATTAATTGAGAAAATTATCTTAATTGAAGGGTTAATTGAGCAAGGAGTGAATTGTATGAATTGTGAAATTTGGGGTAAAATGGAAATCAACATTTTGCACTAAAACTGTTTTGGGCAGTAGCAGTAGTTTAACTTTGAAAAATCACAAAAAAATTTAGAAATCGAATTAGAGGATGAATAAAATATGAAATTAAACCTTATTGAGTCTAGTTTCTTATAAAAGAATTATGTAAGCAATGGAATTGTAAATCATGAGATACAATAACTTTTGTGAGACAAGGTCAGAATGATTTCGGGTTCCCTTGTTCTGAATTTATAAAATCATCAAAAATTGGGTAAAAATAATTAGAGGCTTAAATTTATATGTTTAGAATCCTGAATGAGTCTATTTTCAATAGAAACAAACGAGGACATCATTCGAATCTTGTACAAGAAGATAATTAATTTTTAGTGAAGAAGGGTCGGAACTGTTAGACAGCAGAACAGGGGAGACTTCAATGAATAAACTGTATTAATTGGCCCAACCAAAAATTATGAAATTTTTATGGTAAGAATAAATATAAGTCTAGTTTCTGGGAAAATTTATGGATCTTAATTTGGACTTCTGTATCTCAAGATAAAAATAATTTAGCGACTATGACACAGATGGACAGCTTGAATATTCACATAAGTAGATAGTGAAAATTATGGATAATGTTACCTACAAGTGTGTTGTTTATACTAAGGATGTGGATGGAGAGGAGGAGCAGGAAAATATACAAAAATATATGAATGACTCGTGTATAAATTGATCACATGCCCGATTCTAATCGATAAGTGTTGGATTAGAATTGATATAATGTTTTATTTGGTATATTTATTATGAAATTATGATTATCGTTATAATACAAAAATTGAACTTGTGAGTTTATATGGCTAAATTTTAGTGGTTATTTGTTAATTTTATGAATTTCATGATGTGTTATTTCATATGTATTGATGATAAAATCGTGAATAATGTAAAAGCATGAAAATTGAATAAATGATCAAATTGAGCATTTTAGTTCAGTGACAAGATGAATTGAAGGAAAAGACCATGGTTGGACCATGGCAACAAGTGATAAGTGTAACGCCCCCTAACCCTATACCGTCATCGGAACAGGGTTACGAGACATTACCAGTCAGTACAGTCCAATTTCGGTCATTAATTAAAATAAATATTTACACACATCCTAGTTTTAAGATGTCGTCCCTTTAATGGGCCCTCGCGGTCCAATATGAACAGTAAATTCAATTCGGGACTAATTTAGAATCACTACAAATTTTTAGTAAATTTCAAATTCATACTACATACCGTTGCCAACCATAATTTACTCATTTCATGAGTATATCTACAACCTAAATGACTCTCATAAAACGTCCTAGGTACATGCCATTACCAATAATTAACACACTTTACCTTAATGAATTCGGGATCGAACTAGGATGCTGATTCAACGTTCTATCTTTACTAAACCTGCGCACGGAAACAAACCGTACGCTGAGTATGGTATACTCAGTGGTATTTCCATAATCCGAACACTTAATAATATAACAATTAAACTTAAAATCACAATAACAATTTTAAGTATTCATTTATTTGTTTTATAGATAAAATTTCAATTACTTACCATATAAATTCTATACAAGTCATATAACAAACACAATAACATATTTGTTCAATTCTTTTCATTTACTTACCG
The DNA here is from genome assembly GCF_025698485.1 of Gossypium arboreum. Lineage (NCBI taxonomy): Eukaryota > Viridiplantae > Streptophyta > Magnoliopsida > Malvales > Malvaceae > Gossypium > Gossypium arboreum. Next base: position 141,051,366 of record NC_069075.1, read on the forward strand.
TATAAATTCTATACAATATATTCACAATTCACTTGTTTTCACACTTTACTTCTTAACAATATACCATTTTAATTCATTCTATCATCAATCATCATCCATTTGAACTTCACTCATTTCATGAACCTTTTGGTTCATGTTTTCAATCTCATATCTCAATTTCAATTCTCAATTCAATTTCTCATTTCATTCCAATAGCTCAATCAATCAAATTCACTCGACTTATCTTTTCACTTATTTACCCCTATTAACAAGACTCGGACCTTGGCGGATACACGGATCCAACCAAACACACCAATATGGCACCCAAATTGCCTCATCGGATAGTTCAAGCAATATTTGACACCCAGTGTCTCATCGGCCTAGCCAAGTAAAGTTGGTACCCAAGACCTCATCGAATCTATCGAAGAAATATAGTGACACCCAGTGTCTCATCGACTCGAGGTCGAAGAATCCTGAACACTTCCAATCCTATGGCATGCCAATTATATCCGACTCAGCCCGACATCATTAATAGGGTATTCAATTCACTTTCAATTTTTTAATCAATACACATTTTAATTAATCACATAAATTCATAATTCAATACAATTCAATTCACTTTTCAATAACAAATATCCAAATATCACAAATCTCATATTTAAAATTTTCAAACAATTTATATTTCAATTCAATTCAAATAATCAATATATATTCAATATTCAATATATATATCTATATATATATACGTAATTCAATCAATATAAATTCAATAAATTAATCACATACTATATCAATCCATTTCATTTGCAAAACACAATAATTCTTACTTCAAAACACTTAATATACATATTAAGAAATAAATTCAACAATTAAGTATTAGGTTCGGATTATAGAAATACAAACCGTAATTTTGAGCTAACTCCGTTGACTTTGTCTTGTCCTTTCTTAGCCAAGATTTCGGTACCACATTGACTACGAAATTAATACAATTCATAATCATTAATACATTACTAATTCATATCTTGATTTATAGAATTCTAAATTAAGATCCGCTAATTTTTCCTGAAACTAGACTCACAAATATTCTTACAATAAAATTTTCAGAATTTTTGGTTCAGCCATTAAGTACAGTTTATTCTTTAAATTCACCCCTATTCTGTTGTCTGATAGTTTCGTCCCTTCTTCACTAAAAATTAATTATCTCACAGTACAGAACTCGGATAACATTCTTGTTGATTTGTAATGAAAATAGACTCATTAGGGATTCTAAACATATAACTTTAAGCCTCTAATTATTTTTATTCAATTTTTGGTGATTTTCCAAAGTCAGAACAGGGGAACCCGAATTCATTCTGACCTTGTCTCACAAAATTCATTATATCTCATAATTTACAATTCAATTGCTTATATCGTTTCTTCTATAAGAAACTAGACTCAATAATATTTAATTTCATATTTTATTCATCCTCTAATTCAATTTATACAATTTTTGGTGATTTTTCAAACTTAGACTACTGCTGCTGTTCAAAATAGTCTTAGTACAAAATGTTGATTTACTTTAATTTCAATTTAATTCTAACTAAATTCAATTTAGTACAAAATATTAAATTTCCAGCATACTTTCCTAATTTCAAAATTTCATCAATTTAGTCCCTTCAACATAAAACTTATAACTTACTTTACAATTTGATCCTATTATCAATTCTAGCTTGAAATTTACTCAATTAAACCCTTAATTCACTATTCTATTCAACATGAACTATACTTGAAAATCTATAAACTCTCAAAATATCAACTTAATTTCATCAAAGTCTTGTTCCAAAGCTTCTAAAACATCAAAATTTAAGAAGAAATGACTTAATTGACTTACCAAATTAAACTTTGAGCCTTGAAACCCAAATTTTCCTTTTTCTTTTTCTTTCTTTCTTTCTCCCCTGTTTCTTCTCTGTTTCGTTTGCTTTCATTCTGTTTCTTATGTTTCTTTACTTATTTATATAGTATAATATATAATATAATATACTATAATATAATAATAATTTAATATATATTTTAACACATAAAAATCTCAGATTTTTATGTTTATGTCACTCACTTAGGACAAATGGCATAATTGCCATTTTGGTCCTCTTCATTTTCTTTTAATCTACAATTCAACTTTCATCCTTTATTCAATTTAGTCAGTTTTCCTAATTACTCTTAATTAAACTAAAATTACTTAATTAAACTCTAATTAACCACTCAATTGACTTCGTAAATATTTTTAATAAATATTTATGAATCCATTTTTCAGAAACGGATACCCGAAAATACACTTTTTCGGTAACGGTAAAATTCGGGTCGTTACAATAAGTGATAGCTTCGGCTACACTTATCTGATCAAGGAAAAGTGAAAGTGATAAGTGATAGCTTCGGCTACACTTATCTGATCAATGAAAAATGACAAGTAAAAAGTGGTAGCTTCAGCTACCTGATCAGTGAAAAGTGGTAGGTTCTGTTACCTGATCAGTGAAAAGTGGTAGCTCCGGCTACCTGATCAGTGAATAGTGGTAGCTTCAGCTACAAGTGACAAGTGACAAGTGATTTCCGTATAAGACCATATCTGGTATATGGCATCGGTGTGATATATGCTACTGTATAAGACCATATCTGGGATATGACATCAGTGAGATATGTGATTCGTGTAAGACCATAGCTAGGCTATGGCATCGATATATGAATATGTGTAAGACCATAGCTGGGCTATAACATCATTATGTGAAGATGTGTAAGACCATAGTTGAACTATGGCATCGAGAAAACGAAGTACTCAATTCCGTAAGACGTTCACTAATTTGACAAAGTTTGGTAAGTGTTACATGGAATTATGTGATACAAGGAAGTACGAGTTGATAAGATACGAGTAGATTGATAAATGAATTCATTTGTGATTATATAATTGTTCATCTTGAATGTACTGTCCATATGTATTGATGATTCAAATGTTTTAATGAATAAAATTCCTATATGGAATAAATTGAACACGAGACAAATAATTATGAAATTGAATTCGGAATTCATGAAAATGACAGTTATTGATATATGGAGACATGAGACATTGATATATGAATATGGAAAATGTTTGATAAATGTGTTTATTCATAATTATAGAATTATATACCTCATGTGTACTATTTGCATAAAGATGATATTTCAAATACTTTGGTTATTTAAGCTTAAATATGAAATAGTCTGAAATCAAGATAAGTTGTTACGAAAATATATTTAGCTTACAGAGATATAGCTGATATATGTTGTACGATTACATAACGTGAAATTGTGTATATATATATATATATGAGAAACTGAATGAGAATTAAGCCCATACACATTTCTTGTTATTTATATGAAGTGTACGACTGACAAGGGTGATGAAGTTATAAACAGAGAGTTACACGGGTTGAAAACATGAGCGTGTGACTCTCCAAAGTGTGAAAATTTTTTAAGTGTTGCAAAAGTTTCATATGTTTACGGTTTGGTTCCGAACCACCCTAAATGTATGTTTTGGGCCCTGTAGGCCCATATAAGTGATGTTAAACATATGTATGAAAGTTTTTAATTTAGAAAAAAATTTATGGCTGATTTTTTTACATGATTGATCATATTAAGTTTGGTAATGCCTTGTACCCTATTCTAGGCTCGGAATACGGGTAGGGGGTGTTACAATTATCATGAACTAAACTCCATAAATACCTAAGGGAGATGAAACCTAAGACGAATCTTATTACTTTTTGATTTATATGATAAATATTTGTTCTTATTCTTAATTGTGAGTTTTAATCATTGCTTTAATATTTTAGGATATTAATTCAGGTTTTTGATGTGCTTATTCAGTGGAGGAAAAGTCCCTGTTTAAGAGTAGATCATTCATAATTAAGCAGGGTTGCATGTAATCCTAGAGATAGGATGACATAAATTTGCCGGATTAGAGTCAAATCTAATAAAGGAATCTATAGATCGAGTTAATGTGACTATAGGGGTTTTAATTAGAAAGAGATTTCAATTAATCAACCTAGAGTCAGTTGTTTTTAGTCTCGAAAGGGATATTAACATAAATCAGGGATTTCTACGGAATAAGTCAAGTGAATAAATCGTCTAATTCAAAGGTAATAAGTAAAGTCTGGGTAGATTTTTTCTTGGGTATTGTCTTCTCAATCGATTTTTCAAAAGTATTTTCCAACCTTAATCTCTGTCGTAATCTTAGCTAATTAGATAATTAGTTTTAGGTAAACATTCTCTTAATTTTTAGGTTAGATAATAAAAATATAGTAATTACTAGTACTTTTAGTCCTCGAGGATACGATATTTTCGATCTCACCATAATTATACTACTATTCGATAAGTGCGCTTGCCTTAAGTTAAATTTTTAATTAGTTTAGCGACCATCAAGTTTTTGGCGCCGTTGCCAGGGACTAAGATATTAGGAACGCTTAATTTTTATTACTTTAGCCATTTTTTTTATTGCAATTTAATTTTGTTTTGCTTATATTACTAAATTTTCTTTTATTTACTTCTGATAGGTTTTTATAGTTTATGACTAGAAGAAACCCGCCAGGTTCTCTACTTTTTGACTAAATTTTCTTTTATTTACTTCTGATAGGTTTTTATAGTTTATGACTAGAAGAAACCCGCCAGGTTCTCTACTTTTTGATAGTGAGATTGAAAGCACAGCTCGTAGAAACCGAAAAGAAATAATGCGAAGCCTACAATATATAGAAGAGAAGGCAAGAAGACGATATTCACACCATAACCGAGGAGATGGCTGAAAATCAGAATAATCCGCTACCTCCTGTGGTTGCTGCAAATCCAGTAAATCAGAATCTTGCTCCTCGTACTATGTATGATTATGCTAAACCTACTTTAACTTGTTCAATTTGATGGTTTGCGAGACGAGGATCCAAACACTCATGTGGAAAATTTTCTGAAATTCTGCGACACCTTTAAGATCAATGGCATTTCTGACGATGCCATTCGCCTTCGGTTACTTCCCTTTTCATTGAGAAATAAGGCTAAACAATGGTTAAACTCGTTACCAAGAGGGTCAATCACTACTTAGGAACAAATGACCGAAAAATTTTTGCTTAAATATTTTCCACCGGCTAAAATAGCTAAATTAAGGAATGATATTTCTTCTTTTGTGCAGATGGATCTAGAAACTCTTTATGATGCATGGGAGAGATACAATGACTTATTGCGAAGGTGCCCTCACCATGGGTTACCTTTATGGCTTCTGGTTCAGACTTTTTACAATGGTGTGAACCCCTCAACAAGGTAACTTATCGATGCAGCCGCCGGTGAAACTTTAAACAACAAAACACGTAAAGCGGCTTAGGAATTTATTGAAGAGATGTCACTAAATAACTATCAGTGGCAAGTCACGCGAACGAAGCCGACAAAAGCAACCGGTGTTTTCAACCTCAACGCGATCACCATGTTGTCTAACCAGGTAGAACTTTTAAATAAAAAGATTGATGGTTTGTATGGTTCTACTTAGGTACATCCAGTGATAAGGTGTGATTCAAATGGAGGAGGAGTACACAACACAGAATATCTATCCTTCAACCCTAGCACCGAGGAGGAACAAGTCAACTACATGGGTAATAACTCTAGACCTCAAAATAACCAATATAGTAACACTTATAATGCAGGTTAGAGGAACCATCCCAATTTCTCGTGGGGTGGTCAAGGAAATCAAAGGCCACAACATCCCCTAAGCTTTCAACAACCACTTTACCAATAAGAGAAGAAATCGAACCTTGAAGAGATGCTTACAAAATTTATCTCGGTGTCGGAAACTAGTTTTTAGAATACTGAAACAATGCTTAAGAATCAACAAGCGTCGATTCAAGGGCTCGAAACTCAAATAGGACACCTCGCTAAGCTAATCTCTGAACGACCATAAGGTGGCCTACCAAGTAACATTAAAACTAACCCAATGGAGCAACTTCATGCCATTACTGGCATAATGATGAAAGGTTAGTTGAAGCTGAACCAAAACCGAGGCAAGACAATATGAAAAATAAGGGTAATGTTGATACAAGCAATGGTACACAGAAGCCGGTAAGCAAGGAATATAAACCTCGTGTATCATACCTTAAAGTGACAAGGAGAGACCACATGGACGAACAATTCGGTAAATTCCTTAAATTATTAAAAAAATTGTATATTAACTTACCATTTATTGAAGCTCTTTCGCAGATGCCAAACGCAGTGCAATTTTTAAAGGAGCTCTTAGCTAATAAAAAAAAGTTAGATGATGCGTCGCATGTGGAACTAAACACAGTTTGCTCAGTCATTCTACAGAATAAGCTACCCAACAAGTTAAAAGATCCAGAGAGTTTTATGATTCCTTACTTAATTGGTAGTTTAAATGTTAATAATGTGTTAGCTGATTTAGGGGCGAGTATTAATGTCATGCCCTATAAAATGTTTAAGCAACTTAGTCTTAGGAAGCCCAAACAAACTAGGATGAGCATTCAATTAGCAGATAAAACAATTAAAATTCTTAGGGGTATTATTAAAGACGTGCTTGTCAAAATTGATAAATTTATATTCCAAGTTGACTTTGTTGTTCTAGACATGGATGAGGATAGTGACGTACCTTTAATTTTAGGAGGGCCCTTTATAGCAACTGCTAAAACTATCATAGATGTTGGTACAGGTGAATTGATACTTCGTGTAGGAGATGACATGATTACACTTCAAGCTCGTGATTCTGCTAATATATCTAGTAATCGAGACGATTGTTAAAATTCTGTTAACTAGAGAAATATTATGGCTCAAACTTCTTGTCAGGAAACCCCTAGGAAGAACGTGATGGAGCTTCATTCTAATCCATACCCCAAAAATAGAGTGACCCACGAGGAACGAAGATTATAAATTGATGAACTAAACAAATGGAGAACACATGCCAAGGAGAAGCCAAAAGCACGCGGTGAATCTAAGCAACACCATGATGAGCATAAGGATGAAACAAAGCAATTTAAGGTTGGGGATAAAGTATTGTTAGATGAAAAGGACCCCTGAATTGTTACTTTAGAGCTTAATACAAATGGAGCGACTCCTTTCACGGTACTGAATGTTTTTCTATATGGTACAGTCGAGGTAAATCATTCTCAATTCTACACTTTTAAAGTAAATATTACTTGACTTAGACTTTATGTGGATAATAGAATTGATAGTAAGAAGGAGGAGTCTCGACTCTGTGATCTGCCGTAACTATGCAAATGAGAGGTAAGTCGAGCTTAGACTCTAAATAAGCGCTTCTCGGGAGGTAACTCGAGCACTAACACTACTAACTAGTCTATTTTAGCTATTTTTATTATTTTTTATGCAGGAACAGGAACCCATACGGTCTGGACACACGGGCGTGTCCTTGGCCGTGTGGAAACAGGGCTACAAAATTCCCAAATATCAAGCCACATGGCTTGCGATAAATCCACACGGGCGTGTGACACGACCGTGTGAAGCACACGGCCTGGACACACGGGCGTGTCCTAGGCCGTGTGAAAACTGGAGCAAAAAATTTTCAATTTCCAAACAAGTCAGAGAGTTACACATGCAAGGCACACGGCCCGTGTTTGGACACATGGGGTGTGAGATACCACACAGGCGTGGGAGAAGCGAACAACGAAGATCGCAAGACCGTGAGAACCACACGGCCTAGACACATGGGCTTGTCCCTAGGCCGTGTGGCACATAGTCATAAAAATTTCACAACTAACACAGGCAATAATCAAACCACACGGGTGTATGACACGGCCGTGTGGCCCAACACGAGCCTTACATGATCGTGTCCCCTTTAAAACCTCTAAACCTAATTTCTATTTTGTCTTCTTCCTCTCAAATTTTTCTCCCCCTTGTGAGGAGCCACCCCCACCGCTACCATCGAGTCACCGACCTCCTGCTGCCACTTTGACAGATTTATCCAAGCGATTCACTCACTTTGAGCAGCAGTGCTTTGAGCGGTTCAACAACATTGATGCCACTCTTTGACAGATTGCCACTACCTCCACATCTCTCCTTCGGCACTGTCGACCCACAAGACATCTGATGATGAAGACATTTAAGTCCATTCTATTTTGTGTCTTATTTATTTTTGAAGACTTATATTTTCTATTCTGAACCATGTTTTTCTTTATAATGATTATCAAGTAATCCCTTAATTCTCTTCCACAGTGGTGTTTATTTTCTTATTAGTAACTCAGAATCATGCCTTTTATTCTGTTTTCTCTACAATTCTTGCTTGCGCTCTTCCAAGGATTACATCCAAATTCAGTACAATTTCGCTTCTCTTACTCTCTTTTGATATTATGCTTATATTGCTATTATCTACTCTACACATTAAGGACAATGTACATCTTAAGTGTGGGGAGGTTATTTATGTGATTATTAGAAAATCTCTGAATTTTTATCTTGTTCTCAAATAATTTTTTCATATCATTATTAAAGTGAATCTTGATTGATTTATGATTTTTATTGATATGTTTTGAATTAAATCATAGGCAACTGTGCATTGATTGTTTAAACTTTAAGACACTAGAGGATCAAGCATGATAAGTCGACTTTTGAGAATTAAAATTTCTAGGTTGTTCCCCCTAATCGATGTATGATCTTGAAGTTTTGAATCTACAGGATTGATATCAAATACCCATAAATTTCGTGAGATTTTGAGCCTTTTAAAGCATAAATCTTTCTTGCTCACTGATTGTTTTTATGAGAATGTCAACATTGATTTGCTATTTTAGAACTTGCATCGATTATACATGTCGAAACCACACCTTTGATCTAATGTACTAAAATGATAAAGGCACTTAGGTTCCAACCTATTTACCCCATAAAAAGCCTACCCACATAATTGACCCCTAGTGAACCCCTTTGAGCCTTAACTATTAATTCTCGACTTTACCCCTTAATTTAAACCCACAACTTATCCCTTTTTGATTTATTAAGAATTTTTCCCTTTTTATCGAGACTTAATTTGATTAATTACCTAATTATGTTCATTCATTTCAGTTACTGAATTATTTCTTATTATGTATTTCCCATTAGTGTTCTTATTCTTAAAAAAAAATCGTATATTCATTCAAATTACATATTGTTCTAAAGAGCTTGGATAAGTTATCGTATTGAGAGAAAAGCTCCATTTATTAGTTTTGGATAATGTTAATTCTGGCACTTGTTTGTAATTCAGTAATTAGCTTTATTTTTTCTAAGTTTGGTAATTTATTAAATTAATCTCAATTCTAACCCCTTTTTTTTAGCCTTTGTCCACACCTTTAACCGGAGCCCTATTACAACCCGGTTAAAGACCGTTTGATTTGTGTATCATCTCATTATAGTGGTGGAGATTTGATTTTCATGCAAGCCTATGGTAATAACTTTTCATGTTTGACTATTAAGTGCTTAATTATTGAACCTTAAACACTTTGAGTGATTTAAGTGAATCTTTAGTGAGGATGTCAACCTTTGTTGATTGGAATTAAATGTAATTACTTAGATAAAAGGGGATACCTACGATTTTATGATTGAAATGTTCAATTTGGATTGTTTGAAACCTTAATGTTCTTTTAGTTAAGCTCTTAATGTATGATTACTTGTGGATTATTTCGAACATTATTGATGAAAATTATAAGTTAAGAAGGATTATTTTATTTGTGAGTTGAGGATTTTACTTGAGGGTAAGCAAATGCTTAAGTGTGTGGATATTTGATAAACCATAATATATACATATTTTTACCCTATGCTTGGCATATTTATGGATGATTTTTCCTTGGTTTCTTTGAATTTGATGCTCCTAATCCTTTAATTTCATGTTTTATACTCAAGAGAGCTTATGCTAGCAAAAAGAGTGAGAAACGGGCCAAAAACAGATAAAATAGGACTAATTCAGCATGACACACGGCCTAGGCACTTCCACACGGGTGATCCATACGCTTGTGTGTGACACACGGGTATACCACACGCCCGTGTGTCATGGACGTGTCGACATTAATCCAAGTCAGAATTGCACACGGCCTGAGCACCTTCACACGAGCGTGCCATACGAGCGTGCCACACGGTCGTGTCCCTGTCTAGCCCAAGTCTAGTTCTACTCAAAAAAAGCTAATTTTGGGCATTCGAAAGCCTATATAAACACCCTAGAAGAGGATTAAGGGGGACACGCAGAGTAGAAGGCAGGGAAGCAATCAAGAACAACCATCGGAATCACCTCGGAGGCAGGATCTACATCAAGACCGAAGATTTCCATCCAATTTCCTAGAAGTTCTTTGGGTTTCTTTATGTTTTGTTGTTTTCCATACTTTGAGATGTTTTCCATTATTATCATGAACTAAACTCCCTAAATACATAAGGGAGATGAAACCTAAGACGAATCTTATTACTTTTTGATTTATATGATAAATATTTGTTCTTATTCTTAATTGTGAGTTTTAATCCTTGTTTTAATATTCCAGGATATTAATTCAGGTTTTTGATGTGCTTATTCAGTGGAGGAAAAGTCCCTGTTTAAGAGTAGATCATTCATAATTAAGCGGAGTTGCATGCAATCCTAGAGATAGGATGACATCAATCTGCCGGATTAGAGTCAAATCTAATAAGAGAATCTATAGATCAAGTTAATGCGACTATAGAGTTTTAATTAGAAAGAGATTTCAATTAATCAACCTAGAGTAAGTTGTTTTTAGTCTCGAAAGGGATATTAACATAAATCAGAGATTTCTATGGAATAAGTCAAGTGAATAAATCGTCTAATTCCAAGTGAATAAATCGTCTAATTCAAAGGTAATAAGTGAAGTCTAGATGGATTCTTTCTTAGGTATTGTCTTCTCAATTGGTTTTTCAAAAGTATTTTCCAACCTTAATCTTTGTCGTAATCTTAACTAATTAGATAATTAGTTTTAGGTAAACATTCTTTTAATTTTTAGGCTAGATAATAAAAAGATAGTAATTACTATACTTTTAGTCCTCGTGGATACGATATTTCCGGTCTCACCATAACTATACTACTATTCGATAGGTGCGCTTGCCTTAAGTCACATTTTTAGTTAGTTTAGCGACCATCACAACAATCCTAGGATATTATATAGAGTTCGACTTAAACAAGGGAATAAAAACTAACCAATTTCACTTGCTCTATTTGATCGCTCGAAAGATGCAGATGACCACCTTCTTCACTAAAGATCTAAGAGATTCAGATCTGAACCTTTGCCAAAAGTTAATTCATAAGATTACTTATTCCGTCAGCATAAGGAAATAGAGAATGAAAGGAATAAAAAAGAGTTAAATCATATTGACCTTAATAAACTTGCCCTTTCCAATTCAATTATGTGATAACGGATTCGTGAAAAATGCAAAAAAAAAAAAAGGAATATAGGGGTGGCGACAACAGTGGTAGGAAAAAGGAAAGGAATGATGAAAGAAAATCAGAGATAAATTGAGGGGAAGAAAGGTTGGGCGACAAGGAGAAAAGAATAAAATGAAAAGGTTGATTTCTGTTATAAAAATTGATATTTAGACCTAGGGTTTCTATAGACTTGGATGACACACCTAAGGAAGTGAGCAAAAATTTAGAAAAAAAAGATTTTCACACACAAAAGGATTTGAACTTAGGTCTCAATAAAAATTACACTACTTCTTAACCATTAAGCCAATTACTCATCCTTAAAATAAATTTACGAGTTTATAATAAAAGGGCAGAAAGTGACAATCTCTTGGTCCACTATTCCAATTTCATCTAGCCCGATTTTCGAGATGTGACACCAGTCTCCCCCGTTCTCCTATTTTTGCTTCGGTGTTTGAATGTCTCGAGACAGGGGTTCCTATCTCGAGATTTGGAGCAAGGAAAAATCTATTTAGCTTTGATGTTATTCTGTCTCGAAACTTAGGAACAATTGTCTCGAAATAATGACCACTTGTCTCGAGATTTAGGAACATGTCTCGAGACTATACAACTATGTCTCGAGACCTCATGCACTTGAATGCAAAATTTAAATGAAATTTGTTCTAGCGGTCTCAAGACTCACTGACCAAATGGTTAAAAAATTTCACTTCTAAGTGTGTAAAACCTTACTAAATTAAACCCAAACTTACCTCAAAATATAATTATCAAATTGAACCATCTAAACACATTCAAACATTACTGAATCATAACCTTTCATGCATCAACACTTAATCAACCAATTCACATAATCAAACTAGCATAAGCAAGAATAATTAACTAATAGTCAAAAGATAAAATCCAACCTTAAAAATATTATGGGTCACTTGCCTAAAGTGCCAAAACTAACTTAGACAACAAACATACCAACCTCAAAAAATTAACCTCATAATTATTGTAAAACATGAGTTTACCAAGAGACAATGGACTACATTTCAAAGCTGGGACATGTGAATCAAAATGAAGGGTAAGATATTTAAAGAATTGTATTAAACCTATTCCAACAACAATAACTAAAGGGTCATCTACAATTGTAATTGTATAAATACTAGAATATAGAGTATAAGATAAAAAAATATATTAGAAGAACATGTCACATAATTAGAAGTATCAAAATAAAGGATCCATGATTCTTCAGATGAAATGAAAAGGTCAAATTTGGACAGTTACAATTGTTTGACATAGTGCACAATCCTACCTCAGAGAGTGGTTTAGAAGATGATAAGTTCGCTTGAGTTTTACCAAAGCATAAAAAATGGTAAACTATAAGAATAGTTACCCAAATATGCACTTGATTCTATTTTAGTCACCCAACTATTAATTTTTTTATTTAGTCACTAAACTTTTCGGAATTAAAAATTTACTCGCTTTTTCATTAGTTATTGTTAACTAAGTAATAGAAATCTAACATGGGATTTTTTATTGGCCTAATAACAAATTTAGCTGTCCAATGTTTACACATTTTATCAATTTGATTCTAAATTAAAAAAAATTCAACAAATTTTCTCAAGAAATAACTAAACTCTGTCTCACTATTAGCAGTACACTCTCGACCCTTTTGTCAACCACTATACATGACGCATCATCTTAAACTCAACCTAATTAGCTACTAGCACCACCGACGATCTCCTCTCTACTTACTATGTCATTTTTCTACCTCTTTCTCTCTCTTTTTCTAAAAAACCTATAACTACTATTCACTTTGTGTCATCGCCACCAATTATTATTGCTTCTCTGATGGTTGCACCGCCGAGACTAACTCTTGCTTTTCCGCTAAATACTAACCTTCTCTTGCTTCCCTAGTCAGTAGCTAACTTTTGACTGTTGAGATCATTGAGAGATGAACTTGAACCACTTGAACCAGACCAAGCCAATATGAGTTCCTTAGATAGAACTCGGTAATCCTCTTCAAAGTAGAGAAACTTCTTTTTTTTTTGTTATTGTCTATTCTTCTTCTTCTTCTTCTTTTATCTTGGTGGTTGTTAGTTTATTGGGTGTTTTGTGACTATCGTGTATTAAGGGTGTTGTGGATGTTGAGATTTTAAAGTATTTTAGAGTTGATTTTGGATTAGGGGTCAGAAGTTAGATGGTGAAAGATGAGTGAAGCTTGGTGCACGATAGGTCTCAGGTAAATGGTTGGTGGGAGTGGTGCGTAGGAGTTGAGAGGAAAGAGGTAGTGGTGACATCATCAACAAAGGGTGAGATTGTGAGTTTGTGAGGTTTACAGTCGTTTCAACCGAATTTGACTACTTATTTTGGGTTGAAAGAAGGGTGGTAAGATAATAAGGGTGGTAAGATGATAGAAGCTTCAGTGTTTGTTTGGTGTTTAGAGAAGATGAAATGATGATGGTGAAGGTGAGTTGAAAATAGTGATTTGTCATGTATGGTGGTTGACGAAAGGGCTAGGGGGTATGTATTATCATGTGTGAGTGAGGGTTGAGTTTTTTTTTTGATAGAATTTGTTGAATTTTTTAATTTAGGATAAATTGATAAATTATGTAAACATTGGAGAGCTAAATTTGTTATTAGACCATTAAAAAAGCTCACATTAGATTTTCATTGCTAAGTTAACAACATCTAATGGAAGAATGACTAAAATATTTAATTTCAAAATTAATAGTTAGGTAACTAAAATAGAACTAAGTGCATAATTGAGTGACTATTTTTATAGTCTACCTTAAAATAAATTCAATTTAGTTTTCAAAATAGATATATTTATTATATGTTTATTTTAGACCCTTAGATATTCAGTAATTATATTGAACCTCGACAAATCTGAAATTAAATCGAGTTAAACTATCAAATGTGACAAAACTTTTTCAGTGCTATTCTCTCCATTCACAAAACTTTAACCGACATTAATCTTACAAAACATTAAATTTTTTTTACAGTACTTAAAACTACCCACAGCTTATTCCTAATCTATGATTCTCCCTTCCCAAAACCTTTTTTTTTAAGAACCCTTTACAAAACTTGAAGCAATATCAATATTACAAAACATCATTTTTTTTACAAGCCCTATTTATAACCTATCCTCAATCTTGGCCAGGAGAATAAACGTGTTTTAACGTATTTCAACTCACATTTTACTAGTTTTAAACTAGTAATAATATAAATTCCAACTAAATTGAGGGTTAACCAATTCAAAGCATAATTTTTTTTACTACCGTGTTTGTTATATATTTATTAAAGTTTTTTTTTATCAAGATATTTATTAAAGTTTCCCCATTAAAATTTAAACAAATACCCCATTTTGTCAGCAGCTCTCAACACCACATTCATTTATCCTCTTTGTCTTCTTCGATACCCAACAAAATCATCCCAAATTACCCTCACCCACTCCACCCTCTCTTTCCTTCGTTATTTCCAATTCTGAAACTCAAATCTCAAACGATTTTAGAAAGAAAAAACCCCAAAAAAAAATCAAAGCCTTTTTTAACTTTCCTTCAATGAAACGAAGGACCCCGGATTCTCAGGCAACCGTCTCCGACCACAAATTGAAGAAAATCAAAGAAGAAGATGAAGAACCTGAGGATACAAAATCTGGGTTGATGAATTTAGATGAAAATCTTTTGTACGAAGTTTTCAAACACGTCGATGCAAGGACTTTGGCTAGGGCTTCTTGTGTAAGCCGTCTATGGCGCCAAACCGCCAAAGACGAGCGGCTTTGGGAGCTGATCTGCACCAGGCACTGGGCTAACATCGGTTGTGGAACCCAACAGCTTAGATCTGTCGTTTTGCCTCTCGGCGGCTTCCGTCAGCTCCACTCCCGTTACCTTTGGACGTTTTCCAAGCCACAAGCCGCTTCTGCTTCCGCCTGGTCTCCGCCCAAGATTATCAACTCCAAACCGCCGGCACGGTGGGGGAAAGATGAGGTTAATCTATGTCTCTCTCTTCTCTCTATTCAGTTTTATGAGAAGATGAATAACAGAGGCAGATAATTCTAATTCTAATTAATTAATTAATTACTACTATTATAGTTTTATATAATAAATGGATCAAAATATAAATATATCACTTTAATTTCACTTTTCTAGCTTTGGGTTTTGCTTGTTTTTTGTTGTTGTATTTGATTTCCTCTATTTTTGTTTGGGATTTTATTCTCTCTTTTTTTATGGAATTTTTGTACTTAAGCTTTGGGGTTTTTTGTGAACACTATATCTGTTACTCTGTGCTAATGTTAAATTATGAAATGAAACAATTGTTCCATAAAAATTATGTTCCATTGTTGTTTCCAAAGTGTTCTTTGCAACACATTTATGAGTTTGTGGGGTAAAGAGTGAATGGGGGGTATTGATTGGATTTGATGTGGGAAGATTAGCTTGTTTAGGCAGAAAAAGGAAAAACAAGGCTCCAATTGGTAGTTTTTGTTATGATTATACTGCAAAAATTTTTATCTGCCATTTCTTTTCCAATGACCAGATTGTAAGAGACCCCATAATTTTGGGGTTTAGTACTTTGTTTTTTCTTCATTGCATTTTAGATGCCAGTTTCCAAAAAACCAGTTTCAGGGTTTCTGCTTGGTTTTTTGGCTGCATTCCATGGGTGAGAATCTGGGTTTGTTTTTTTTTTTTCTCAATCTAGAGATAAAAAGTGGTTAGATTGCAATAGTTAAGAATGGGGTTAATTTACTCAGGATTTTAAATTGGTCCTGTAATTTTAAAACTTTTTAAATAATTTTAAAACTTTCTAATTGAGTTCACAATGTACCGCTGGTCCTTTTGTCATCTTAACCAATTTAGACATTAAATGTCATTTCAGATTAGACATGGAACATATTTAAAATATACGGATAATATTGTAAATATGCGGTCGAATTAAACATGTTAAAATATATATAATTTTGATAAAATTTAAAAAGGTTATTTTCAAGGTGAAAATGAATTATAAATTTTATCGTCATATTAATAATTTTACAAATTTTGAAGATATCAAATAAGAAATTATCATTTTTGGGAGCCTCTGACTTGCCACCTTGATCCTGGTTATCTAATTTTTAACCAATTAGATTCAATTAACATATTTCAAGTTAATGACTAAATGATCAGAAATACTTGATCAATGTGACATTGATACTTTATGGCTCAATTAACACATTTTAAACTTCAAAAACTAATTTAAAATTTGGATCATAATTTAAGTACATTCAAAGAAATTAACCCTCAACAAACAGTGGGATTTTATGGATTTATGGGTAGCTGCTTGAATCAACAAAGTTAAACACCATATTAGGCACCAAAATGTCATAGCTAGTTGGGATGCATGTGAGGGAGTTCCCATGTTTGATAGGCCAGATTGTTGGTATTGGAATAGGACCCCTAATTTTGTCATTTTCTCCTGCGTAGTTGGAATCAATAATGAATGTGATTTATAGCTTCAAGAAAGCTCAAGCCTTAAAAGCTATAGCTATCAAGTTGAAAAGCATGTGGACTTGAGTTAAAGCTAACCTAACTTGTTTTACATGTTTAATACTTAGTATTGTACTCTTTTATATGAAAAAGACAAATCTACGAATACGTTAAGAAGAAAGGGAAAAATAATTTGTTTGCTTTCTTTATTCCTCTATTTCATTTTTTATTAGGATTCATGACTATGTAAATATAAGCAATCCACTTAGAATTCTTTTTTCAAAGTTTACTAAAGAATAGCTCGGTAAAAGTATTATAGAGGTTCTGTATTAGTGGTCAAATTATATTTTATTCCATCTATGTTAAATCAAAGAATAAATCAGTTATTTCTATTAAAAAATTCATCCATTTGTACAATTAAAAATTGACATTGCTAATGGAATAACCAAATAATGATACATGATATGCCACATATACCTCGTGTTGACGTACAATGACTCATAAAGCTCCATTATGTTGGAAATACAGCCTAAAGAAATACTTGATCCTAGGGAAAAATGTCGAAAAAAATGTCACCGTTAGGAATAACAAGCCAAATCATGGACTTCCAACTCCATCGTAAGGCATCAGCCACTAGAAATAAATGTTAATTGGTGTGTTGTATTGCCATTGACGATTTTGTTCATCTTGGAAAATCCTTCGAAGCCATAAATACATTAGATCTATCACATTATGTAGAAAAAATGAGTCGGCTCAGACTCGAAAACTTGAGCAAACCAAGTTGTAGCAAATTTGAAAAAACACAAGTCTTTGTCAAAGAACCTCCCTCAAGAGAGGAGCCAAAGCGGAAGGGAAAATCCTAAGCCATAATCGTAACATCCACGATGCCAATCCAAAGGTCGGCTCGCTGAAAAACGAAAAGGGCTTTCAAGATTGATTTAAGTTTGATGTTTAAGTTTTTGGAAATCTTACATAGACCATTTACACAACACCAAAAAAGGAAACTAAATATGAATTATTAATTTATCACAATTACAATAATAAAAGATAATACGAAAATAATAATTTATAAATCTAGTAGAGTATGAATTGGTCCAAGCTTAGCTTGAACAATGTTGTTGCTTGAAATGGGCTCTAATCGCCCATCTGATGAGTGGCCCTTATGGTGTGACGCGACGCCAGGTTCTGGGTCTCACATGCATAGATACCTCCCACCCAATCCCCATCTTAGTTAATAAGAGTTTCAACTTTTAAAGTTATAATTATATGGACATGGACGTTGAAACATTGGAGATAATTTTATTAAGATCGTAATCATGAATTTTCAATATATATATATAAAACGAAGAATACTTAAAAAAAAGAAGGAGGTAAATTTTGACTGAAACTCAAAATTTAGGTTTTATTTAAAAGTTATCTAGTAATTACATATCTGTAGTATATTTGAGTAATTACGGTAATTAATATGTCCCTTAAATTAAGTGTAATAGGAGGGTAAAAGTTCAAGTAGTTATAAATAATAATTACTCTATAACTTTTCAAATATATTGGTGCATGATTTAAGTTTTAAAATTATCTTTATATAATAATAGTATTTTATTTTAGGATATTTATTGTGTTTTTAAAAATATAATTACAAGTTATATTACTAATCTCATTTAAATATTTTCATAATTTTATTGGTGAGATATAATTATATATATATATTTAACTTTAATATTGGGAATTTTTATTATTTCCTAACTTAGGTTTTACAAAAGTTATTAAATATAATACATTTCTTTTATAAGAGTACGTTAACACTCGTAGTTATCAAGTTTAATATAGAGGTTGACTATTGAAATTTTTCGGGATTAAAGAGGGGACGAGGAAGGAGAATGCCAGATGACAAGTCTGACTTAAGACCTTGACACTCATGGGAGACGAGCTTTGTCTTATTTATTTAAGCTTGAATTTGGATCTTGACTCTCATTGGTGTCAAGTTTAATTTAACATTTTGACTATTAGGTGTAAGTAAAATTCAATTTGATTTGAAAAAAAATATTTTTTTAATTTCGAGTTAATTAAATTAAGTTATTTGAGTTGTTTGGTTTTTTAAATCACTCGAAAAAGTATTTCAGTTTTTCCAGTTTGAGTTGAGTTGAATTTTACAACTCGAATAATTTGAATAACTTGTATAACAAATTGATGTAAATACATGTTGGGTCCTTGACAATTTTGAAAATGTGTAGATTGGTCCATTCCAACCAAATTTAAAAAAAATCAAAATATTTATAAATATATATTTTTCCAATTTTTTTATAAATATAGAGTAGTTAAAAATAAAATTATTAAACATATTTAAAAATGTTAAATTATATTTTTTTAAAATCTAAAATGATAAATTTTATGACTTAAGAAGAAGTAAATTATCAAATTTTATCATACTAATTATTTCTTTTTTTTCTCTTGTTTTATTTTAAAAGAGTTTTCAACTACATATGGTATTTATGTTCTTTAACTTGGAATCTAATCATATTGTTAATAAGATTTCAATATAGCCGGTTTAATTTTTTTTATTTGACTTCAACGAATTTATTCAACTCGAATCTCACTTCACTCGACTTGATTAAAAGAATCAAAATGAGTTAAAATGATAAAATAGAACTTATAAACTCGATTAATTCAAAAAATTTTCACTTAATTCAACTTATTTTGATCAAGCACTCATCTTTATTAGCTACTTTCTCTTCTTCTTCTTTTCTTCTCTTATGAGAAAGAAAGAGGAATGAAATTTTATTATTAACAAAAACTAATAAAAGAATTATCAATCTAATCCATCCTTTTTATTGTTTATCGAAGTAGTGCATATTTTATGAGTGGAGAGGAAATCATTTTCTTACAATATGATTAATATAAAACATACATCTTGATTTTTCTTTCTAATATTATTTGAGTCATGCATAGAAATTAGAACATCAGTATTAAAAAAACCAAATTTTCAACCAATTTGACCAATGCATAGAAATTAGAAAATCGATTTCTTAAAAATCGTTTTTGCTTTTCTCTTTAAAGTAAATCGATTTTTCAAAAATTGATTTTTCTCCTCACTCATGTACTACTTTAGTAAATAAATAAAAAACCCTCCAACTTTGCTTGGAATTCCATGGTTTATTGGTGTTAGGTCCCAAGCTTTTTCCACATAAAATGGTGTCAAGCATAGCCATTATCCATCAAACCAACTGTTATAATTTGACTAATTTTTCCATTCTATGCTTAAACCATCAACTTTGAAACCAAAATTTTGTCACTATTACTTGTATTTATTCCTTTGTGTTTGTGGAGACTGGTGGAGGCTGGCTGGCTGCTTGGACATGCATGAATTGGGAACATATTTGGCAATTTCCTTGTAGGATCCAAAGGGATATTTTCATGACAAATAAAGTAGAAACTTGTAGATTGAATTCAAACCCTAAAAATATGTCATTGTTTAGCATGCTCCTCCAACTTCTTTTACTTCTTTGGTGTATGGTAAACTCTAATGGAAAGTTCAATTTTAGTCAAATTCCAAATGAGGGTTAATTGTGTAAGCATCCAATTGGCCATTTGCCTTATGGAGAGCTTGAAGTTGTTGAAGTATTTTTGTATTATTAGTATTTTTTTCCTATACTTTCTAATGGTGTGTGAGTTATACAAAATATATATATATATTATATATGATATTCTAATAAATATATTTTTGTATATCAACAAGTGATTGGAAGAAGTAGAAATGAATCATTGTTGAGAATGCTTTACTTGAATATCATTCTCGACTCGAACCAGCCCAAACAAGATTGGTCTCATACCATAAACAAATGATGGCACTTGTAATTGTTTTATCTTGATTGTTTGGATCTCTGCAAAAGTAATGTAAATAAACTAGTTACATTCTAAACGTATTAAATGATAATGTTATTTCAGTTCTACAATAATAATTTGTATGTTGTAAGTGTTGAGTAATTTTTTCTTTTAATAAAATAGTAACTTTTAATATGCTTTTAATTAATATTATTGATAAATTTATTTTTTAGTTTTAGTTTAAACATTGTATTAATAATATTTATTAAAATAAATATGTAAATAGAAGACCATATGTATGGTTGAATTATGGTCATTATATTTCTAATATCATAAAAAAATATTGGTAAATTCATTAGCTAAAGTAAGTTTCGAGATTAAAATTCAATTTATAGAATTGTCTATGCGGTAGTGTATTGTGTGCATGTGCGAGTTTAAGCTTGTATTGTATAGAAAAAATATAAGTTAGTAATATTATTGTTTTTGTAAATTATATTTAAAGAAATTGTTAATAGGTTGTTTTAATTAATATTATTAATAATAATTAAAATTATTTTTATATTAAACATTACATTATTAATAGCTTACCATGTTCACATGAATTTTGACACCAATTTCAAGGCTACTAGCAAAATTGACAACAACCATTAGCATTTTCATACCAATTTTTACACCATTACCAAATTCAACAATCCAATTCAAATTTTAACACTTCTCATTGCTTCATATTTCTCATTTTCAGTAGTTTCCTAGAAAATCAAAAGTGGAGCTTTGAGATTGAAAATGAAATTCATCTGGGAAAGTTTAGAAAATTTCAAATATTTACCTAAAAAATATTTTAATAGTAATTAAAGTATAAAACTAAAATCTTAGATAAAAAAAAACAAAATTTATTTTTTCTTATTTATTTATGATTTAATTGCTCTAAACAACCTCTAGTTATTACTCTTATTCTAAATTAGTCTCAAACTTCAAAATATTCCATTACATCTCTAAACTATCATATCCTTTTATTATTAAAATTATTAATTTAATTGGTAAATGATACAATAAATCTTATGTGTAGTGATTTAAAATAAAATTTTAAAAAATAAAATAATTCTTTATAATTTTTATAAGTAAAAACTAAAAATAAAATAAAGTCAAAAAAAGAGAGTAAATAATTAAATATCAAAACTTCAAAATTAAAATATTTATAACACCAGTTTCTAACTGTTATATAAAATCTATCGTCTCATTTAACAATTAAAATAATCATTTTAATAATAAAAAAATTTATTAATTTAATCTCAATAATTTAAAAATATAATTAAAATCCTTTAAAATTTAGAATAAAAATTATAGTTAAAAAATGTTTGGTGCAATTATCTATTTATTTATTTATAGGTCGGTCTCATGTGTATGATGATGGTAGCATAGAGCTAGCTCATTAGGCTTATAGGCTTTGCATTTTTTGGTGGTCCCTATAGCACCTGCTTTTTGAAATATGCAAAAGTTAAATAAATAAAAAGGTTTTATTACGCAGTCAATTACGCAAACCCCTTTTTTTTAATGATATTTATAGGAAATAAAGCTAATTGTTTTTCACATAACTCAATTTCTTGGATGAAGTAGACAGTATATTGATATCGAGTAATTTTGGATTGATAGTTCCGTATTGTGTATTTAACTTATTTTTATTTTATATTATAATATTTAATTTTATTATCACCGTTATTTCTACGTTAATCACAGATAAATATATCGTTTATCTAAATTTATTCATTGACAGTCAACTATATACCCAAATTCTAGTAATCGATTATTACAGACAATTGAATTATTATTTGATATTTATTTATTTATTTTTAATTTTAAATATTAATTGAAAATATAATGATAAATTCTACTTGTAAAATTAAAATTTTTCATAATAAATTAATGAGATACACGATGACTTTTAATTTTACTTATAAAATTAGAGTTCTACTCCGACTACACTGAAATATAATCCATGAAATTAATCTAAAAATCTTGATTATTAATGAGTTGATATATACCATTTAGTTATCGAGTTTAATTTTAATGTGCAGTTTAATATTTGAATTTTTGGGTTCCATTTGAATATTTATATTTGTTTTATGTTATAAAAGCTGATGCCTAGATCAAATGACATTATTTCTTTTAGTTTGACTTAATGAATTTTTGACATGTGGTCAATTGAATATAAACAACATGACATCATAATGATGTTATTTCCTGTAAATAAAAATTATAAAAAATCTAAAAGTATTATCAATAAAAACAAAATATTTATAAATAATAAATTAAATAAAAAATTGTTTAATGGAAGAGGTTTTTTATGCAATGACAATTTATTTTTGTAAAAAAATACTACTGTTTTTTTTTTCTTGAAAAAGAAGCAATATATTAGCAGCCAAGCCAAAATAAAATATGTTGTACACACGCCCCATTAACTATTAAACGACTTCATCACTTACACAATAAAGGAAAGATGGCGGCCAATCAACCATTCAAAGCTCCTCACTTACCTTTTCGTTGGGTCAAATTATATGATCTCTGTCTTTGATCATCAATCAGCTCATTTCCGTTCAAAAACCAATAACAGAGCCGCATGGATCACTGTATATCCAAAATCTATATATATCAATATATGAACCATATCAACCACAGCTTACCAATCAACAATCAAGTTTTAGCCTTCTTAGTAAGAAAAAAGAAAAGAAAAGAAAAGAAACTCACTCTTTACAGTAACCTTATCATCGCAGGTTCTAATGGCTGGAAACTTCAAGTTTTTCTTCTTTGTTTTCCTTCTTCTATCTCCATTGCTTTTCTTTTCTTCTTCTATGGCGCGTCCTCTCAATGATGTTGCGGTAGGCAACTCCATAACTGAAGGGATTGAGACTTTCTTTGATGGTTTGAGCCTTGATGGAATCAAAACCAGTGGTCCTAGTCCAGGAGGCAAAGGTCATGCATTTAGTGATTCTGTCACCACCAATTCAGGGCCAAGTTCTGGTGGCAAAGGTCATGCATATAGTGATGCTGTCACCACCAACTCAGGTCCAAGTCCAGGAGGTAAAGGTCATGCATTTACTGATGCTGTCAACCCCAATTCAGGTCCAAGTGAAGGCGGCAAAGGTCATGCATTTACTGATGCTGTCAACCCCAATTCAGGTCCAAGTGAAGGAGGCAAAGGTCATTCGTTTAGTGATGTCGTCACGAACTCGGGTCCAAGTTCTGGTGGCAAGGGACATTAAGCTACGGTCTCATCTCATGCAATGCAAAGCCTGCAATTGATATTCTTTGGTGGCTGCATTTATTTAATTCATTATTATTTATTTGTTTTGTTCAATTTTTGTTGCTTTCTATTTGTGTTGATCATATTCTTTTGTAATGTCTGCAATAAGTTCAGGCTGATGCTGGGGAATGGGTGGTCATTATTTGTAGGGTTAATTAATCTGCCATATCTAGTTTTTGTGATTCTGAATAATGTATAACAGTTTTGACACTTAAGTAATTTATTGTTCATTCAATTATGAAATTGGTTCATGTTATAAACTTTTCTTGAGAAAAAGAAATTGTAAACTCTGGTTTTTAGAAGTGAGAGAGAAAGAAAGACATTTTGGTGAATTGCGTGCATGGTTTCTTCCAATGAAAATTTACACCACGCATTGCTGAAATGGAAGATGCTTGCACTCTTAGTTTTGTATTGTTGTTTTTTTCTATAAGAATTAAAATTACTCATAATATTTTTTTTAACGCTTAAAAAGAAATATAAAATATATTTATTACACTCAAATTTAATTTTTTTGTATTAGTAACATTATTAATATCAATTAAGTTAAAACTTAATTCAAGTTTCTGTATAGTTTTAGCCAAAGATAAAAATCATTGCGAACAAGGAGCAATAAAAAACACCACGTAACAAGGAGCCTGGATAACTGAGAGCAGATATAAAAATCCCTGCAACCCACAAAAACAAAAAAATCAATGCGGCCAAGAAAGGCCAGCCTTATTTAAGATGAACATCAACGAGGATAGAGGTTTCTTAACCTAGCCCTCAGGCTCAAATCCATCCCTGCAATGTCTAGCAAAATAATTTGCTGCTTCATTAGCGGTACGTTTCACCTTTGACAAACGAACCCTATGACACTTAAAAACCTAATCATCAATATCCACAAGTAAAGGTCTAAGCTGCCATCTCCTTCTATCAGTATTTCATCAATAGCCATTTTCGAATTCCGCTCCAAAATAATATCTTTATGATCATGTTCAACAGCTACTAATAAGCCTTCTCTCAAAATCATAGTTTCAGCAACTAGTGTATCATCAATACAAACCTTTCTTTTCTCTACCCTTTGTTGGTTATACAAAGTGGATAGGCTTTTAAGAGAGTTTAAATATAGACTTGTCTTGTATCCTCGTTGAGTAATTGAGGCTAAAAGCTCAACACACATGTCGTCGTTTGGCCTATGTCCGTGTCTATATTGAAATAGTCTTGATTCGAACACAGATTGATAGTTAACTACGTAGTTAGTTTAAATCAACAAGATACTAATATTTAAGCAGTTAATTTCATTGTTGCTCTTCTCACATTTTACCTTTTCTCATGTGTATAAAAATTTCCTATTCTTTTACATTTATGGGGGAATGTTGCTAATGCAAAGTGGATAACTTCTAAAAGGAATTAAATATTTTATGCGCGCCGTTGCTCGATCCTTCTGTACCCTTTATACTTATTCATTCTTCTTTTCCTTGCAACCTCCACTCCCCCTTATCTAACTTCTTTTCAACTCCTTGCTCCTTATCATTACCTCTGCTACTTTCACTAACCTCTAACTCTCTCTCCTAATATAATTTTTATAAGTATCACGTGAAAATGACAAGTTAATATTAAATTATATATATAATAATATATTTGCAACATAAAAAATTTTATGGATTTGAATTAAGTTAAATTTCAAGACTAAATTATAAATAAATTTGCAACTTACCAATGATATATCAACTTGTAACAGAAGTTGACTATAACAATTGTATTAATATATATACACTACACAAAATAGGTTGGTCCAATAGGTTTAATTACCAAAGCCTAAGAGGAAAATTCTTTTTAGATTGAAAGCCCAAATATTTAAATTTGAGAATAGGTAGCAATTTTCATATAACATATTTAACTAATTAACTTCTAACTATAACCAAACTTATTCACCAACATATATTTAATCTATAGGTTGAATCGATAAATTTTCATAAATAATTAACTTCGATCATAATCAGATTAACTTATCAAAATAAATTTAATTGACTTAAACAAACTAATTGAACATTGAATTTACGGATTAATCTAACAACTTTATGATATGATAAACAACTTTAATCAATAAATCAAATACGATAAATAACTATAAAATACATTAATTATATCAATATCTATAAATATTGAATTTAACTTTCCAAAATTTCAGTATTTATTATACATTGGAATTTGGATATCAATAAAATAATAAATTATTGTCGTCTGCAATTTGCAGTTCCGTTTCCTTCGAAGCAAATATAAACCTCGGAACTGATATTTTTATATTTCTACCCTTTTGTTTCTTTTTTATTAATTACGATTTGACACTAAAGTTTGTCAATGTTGTCACTAAATTTGTCTTCTCGTGTCGGCTGCTACAATAATCCACGACTGAATCTGTATAATAATTCAGGCGGTTATTAAATTAATCAAAATTTTTTATTCAAATCACTTAATGAATTCATATTTTTTAAGTTATTGAATTAATTGAGATTTTCTTTTAAAAATTTTATCTAGTGAACTTTAAAGAGGATTGGTATGATAGATTTATATCTATAGATGAATAGGATATTTTAAATATAAGTTAATTTCACAGTTAATTTCAGAAATTTGATATCAACACAGAACATCATATAATAATAATTTTAAATAAATTAATAAGATAAATTTTTTAAATAATTTAATAATTATTTTAATTTTTTTAAAATTAAATAATTAAAATATAAATTTACTAATAATTTAATAAAATTAGTTATAGTTTACTCGTATCATTTTCATTATAATATAAAATTATAAAATTAGGTGTAGTTTACTCATATCATTTTCATTATAATTCCATGACATAGGCAATCATATCAATTATCATCTAATACTTCCAAAAACCCCTCTAAAACTGTTGTTCTTTCAACCACTCTTGCCTTTCTCCATTTTCACAAAAAATTCCATGGCTATACCATTGATTCCTCTTGTTTTGTCTTTGGGTTTACTTTGCTTTCCTTCATTTTCATCCTCTGATAGTCTGCGGGCAGGCTCATCACTCTCAGTGGAGACACCAGCTGATGTTTTGACATCACCTGATGGAAGTTTCAGTGCTGGTTTCCATCCTGTTGGCCAAAACGCTTATTCCTTTGCCATATGGTTCAATAAACCAACCTGTGATGCCAACAGTTGCACCATTGTTTGGATGGCAAAAAGGGATCAACCAGTCAATGGTACATTCTCAAAGCTTTATCTGTTAAAATCAGGTAACCTTGTTTTAAAAGATGCAGGTCATATCATTGTATGGGAAACAAAAACTATGTCACCTATACCTTCATACTTGAAGCTTGAAAATGGTGGCAACCTTATCTTGTGTGATATTGAAGGTCTTATATTATGGCAAAGCTATGATTCACCCACGGATACTCTTCTTCCTTCTCAACCATTCTATAAGAATTCAAAGCTTGTTTCAATGAGAAGCCAAAGAAATTACTCTTCGGGTTATTATCAGCTTTATTTCGACACAGATAATGTGCTTTGTCTTGTCTACAAAGGTCCAGAGTTTTCAAGTGTTTATTGGCCAAGTCCATGGCTATTGAGATGGGAAGCTGGAAGATCCACATTCAATAACACCAAAATAGCTGTTTTAGACTCTTGGGGTAATTTCAGTTCAACTGATAATTTCACCTTCTTGTCAGCTGATTATGGTTTAAACATCTCAAGGATGTTGAAAATGGATTTTGATGGTAATCTTAGGTTATATAGTCTAAGTGAAGATACAAAAGCTTGGGTTGTTTCATGGCAAGCCTTTCTTCAACCATGTAAGGTTCATGGATGTTGTGGACCAAACAGTATATGTATTTATTCTCCTAGTTTTGGAAGGGACTGTAGTTGTAGTCCAGGGTATAAGTTGAAGAATCGTAGTGATTGGTCTCTTGGTTGTGAGCCAGAGTTTCATCTTCCTTGTAACCAAACTGATCAGTTTGGTTTCTTAAAGCTCCGTCATGTTGAATTCTATGGCTATGATTTCAAGTTGTATACTAATGTCACCTTGGAAGGTTGCAAGCAAATTTGTTTGCAGTTGTGTGATTGTAAAGGGTTTCAATTCAGGTTTATTAAAGCACATGAATCAGATGGTACATATTGTTATTCCAAGACACAGTTGTTGAATGGACATCGACCACCTAATTTTAATGCTGATTTCTATGTGAAATTGCCTAAAGCTATCGTCTCTTCTTACATTGATACTGTTGAATATCCTGAGTTACAATGTTCTAATGAAGTGCAGGAGCTTGAACGAAAATATACCAAAACGAGTGAAAATGAGTCATTGAGATTTGCTCTTTGGACAGCTTGTGCTATAGGGGGAGTTGAGTTTATTACCATTTTGTTAGTATGGAATTTCTTCATTAGAACCAATGATAATTCAAGCCCCAATGCAGGCTACCATTTTGCTACAACTGGTTTCAGAAAATTCACCTATGGAGAGCTTAAAAAGGCTACTAATAAGTTCTCACAAGAGATTGGAAGAGGTGCAGGTGGAATAGTGTACAAAGCAACGTTGTCCGACGGTCGAATCGCGGCGATCAAACGACTCGTTGATGCTAACAAAGGAGAAGCCGAATTCTTAGCAGAAGTAAACACCATTGGGAAGCTTAACCACATGAACTTGATAGAGATGTGGGGCTATTGTGCTGAGGGAAAACATAGGCTCTTAGTGTACGAGTACATGGAACATGGATCTTTAGCCGAAACCCTTTCTTTTAAATCACTTGATTGGAGCAAAAGATTCGATATTGCTTTGGGAACAGCAAGAGGCTTAGCTTATTTACATGAAGAATGCTTGGAATGGGTTCTCCATTGTGATATAAAGCCTCAAAACATTCTCATAGACTCTAAATACCAACCCAAAGTGTCGGATTTTGGCTTGTCTTGGTTTCTAAATAGAGGCGACGTTAAACATTCGCAAGTTTCGAGGATTCGAGGAACAAGAGGTTATATGGCACCTGAATGGGTCTTTAATCTTCCCATTACTTCCAAAGTTGATGTCTATAGCTATGGGATCGTTTTATTGGAGTTAGTGACAGGGAAAAGCCCTGCAATGGGATGCAAAATGAGTGATGATGAAAATTCGGAAGGGCAAAGAACGTTAGTAGGATGGGTGAGAGAGCAAATGGGTAGAGCCAAAGAGAATGAAACATGGAAGCATAAGATAATAGACCCCAAGCTTGAAGGTATATATGATGAGGCTGAGATGGTAATTATGGTTAATGTAGCACTTCGTTGTGTTGAGGAAGATAAAGATGAAAGACCCACAATGGGGGAAGTGGTCGAAATGCTGCTTCAACATGGAAGCCATTGAACCACAGATTATGATTATCTCCCTTAGTAATGGGAACTATGAACCACAGATTATGATTATCTCCCTTAGTAATGGGAACTATCATCAAATTGTGACCTTCAACATTGTTGTACCTCATTAGGGATTAATGTAAATATTTGTAAACTATGTTTGTATCTCAAGACTCTAGGTGCGCGTCTTGGCTATTACATCCCTTCCCCAAATTTATATGCTTGTAATGGTTAAAAAAAAAAGTTTAATTAATAAGAATGCGAGATATTTTATAAACAATCATTTAATTTTTTGAAAAATAGTTACGATGAAGAGATTAATCAATATCACTTATAACGACAAATTATAATTTCATTTGTAATTAAATTTAATTCTTATTTATTGTCTAAGATTTTCTTACTAATTTATTTATTGATGCAAGTAACTTGATCTATATGTAGTAGTGGTTAACCTTTTTATCGATATTATTTTATACCAATTCAAATTATGTGATTTCATTATGACCCCTCACGTTGTATAAAAAATTTATATTAGATTAATAAATTATTATGATATTAAAGATGGTAAATATTTAAGTCCGAAAAAATTGTGAATATTTAAAATAAAAAATGATAGGGATGAATATTAGTTTCTAATTTTATTTTATATATTATTTTGAGCTGAGTTTTTGTATGGGTAGAAAATTAAAACTTAAAAAGATGTACTATTTTAGTTCGATAAATATATTAAATTTTTAATTAAATTAAATTATTTTTAATATCTTATTACTTTTTATAAGAACTCCAATATAGATCAAGCTTAATAAAAAAATCAAAATTATTTTCATTTATAGAGGAACACGGCTGCTAATAAATGTCAACGGATTATTTAATTAATTGATGTGAAATTTTTATGATACTAGTAATATGGAAGACAGCATTAAAACTGGATTTTTATAGTATTAATTTGTAAATATAGGTATGCTTGTAAAGCAAGAGGGTTTGGTAAAAATGTTAGTTTGAAAAATGAGATTAGGCAAAAAAAAAATAGTTCGTTTAGAAAATAGGTCAAGTCTCGGGTAAGGCATTTTTGGCCCCGAGTCCGGCCTAGTTGGAATATACAAAAAAAAGACTTTTTTTTACTGTTTTATTACTATTTTCTTGTTGTTTTTTTACTATTTTGCTACTATTTTACTATTATATTGCTACTATTTTTTTGTTATTTTATAACTCTTATTTTATTTTTAATTTTGTTACTATTTTAGAGGTATTTGCTTGTTAAGTTGCACGTATCTTAGTGTTATTTAAATATACATTTTAAAATTTATTTTCAATTTGTTGGGAAATATTTATTTTAATGTTTTTAGTATTTTGATGTATTATATTTTTAAAAAATTAATTAAAAATATAATACTGGCGGGCCAGAATGAGCTCAAGTTTTAGCATTTTTATTTGAGTCGGGCTTGAATAAAATTTTAGGCCCATTTTTTAGGCTAGGCCTTGTAAACGGGCCTAAAATTTTGTTTGGGCCAAGCTTGGCCCATGAGCACCTCTACTTTAGACCAACTGAGGCTAATTTCTTTATAGCATTAAGTGCTTGCAATCATTCCAATTATGTCATGCTTGAGTTGTGACAAAATCAATTGTCAACGTGTCATAATGTTCTATTGATACTGATGTTGATGCTGAAGCCTTTGTTGTGTTGATTGAGCTTGTCTTTCACTGCATTCCACCCCGACACGAATTATATGATACTGTTTGTGAACTGAATTAATAAATTTTCCTTGAAAAAAATTCTATAGAATTAAAGCAATTCCATAAGAGGGATGTTTGCTAGACATTTAGTGGGACTTTACTAGTTTTTTTTTTAAAAAATTGTTTGATTCCATTCATTATTTTATTTTATTATTTTTAGTATTCTATAAAAGTGTCGGCGTACAGATCACTTCCTCTACATATAAAAAGTCCACCCCAACCACAGATACAGAAATAACAGGTACAGTAATATCATGCATAACATGTTCATATATAGATTGCATATATATAATTTAAACAGAACAGACATACATATCGAAATCCTACAGAAGGTAGCCTATCAAAATATAAGATCATATAACTCAGGGTTTGGTTTGCCCTTATCAACTCTACGGTAGGTTCACAGTTGATAGGAACAAATCGTGCGACCCTAAGGAAGATTTTAAAATTACGGGCCCACATGCCCATATGGGCCCACAAGCCTAAATCAACCTTGCTCGTATGGCCACACAGTTTGGCCCAAAACCCACACTCTTGTGTGATCTACACGGCCACACCCCAACTACCACACGGTCGTATCTTGCGCATATTTATGCCCTCATCAAACACACGACTGTGCCTCGCATACTGGCAACTACACGGCCAAGCACACGTCCGTGTGACATCGACAGAATGGTTTTTTAGCTTTCGCCGAAGCTCGATTTTTTGTGTTTTGGGAACACACCTGTTACGATTTTGATGCGAAAACACTTTCGAGCCAACCCACACTTAAAATTGTTACACCAAAACTCTTAAAATCAGTTTAAACTCACCATTAAACCAAACTAATGAAATTGAAAAAGGCAAAATTTAAGAGTTCAACACTTACCTGATTTCCTGAACAACTTCAACTACGATTCCGCGAAAGATGAGTGTCGTTCTTAACGATTTCCTGCTCCCAATACACCAGTTCAAAACCAACGGAAAAATCAACATTGTTCTAAACGAATTTAAAGAAAATTCTCTCAAACCTGAGCAAAAACATTCTTTCACCACTTATCAAAAATGCACAAGAACATCGAAGAAGCGAAATTCTGAGATTGACAATAAAATTGTGACAAAAAATGAAGAGCAAAGGAAGAAAATTGTCAATTGACAAAAAATGCAGAGAATGGGACAAAACCAACATCAGATTTTTTTTTTGGAAAGAGAAAGTAATTTTGAATAAAATAAAATAAAATAAAATAAAATCCCCAAATTGATTACTATCTCACTACATCCACTAACAACCCAACCAACTCAAAATTTCAAAACCACTCAAACTCTCAGAGCCAACCGAAACAAAAATTAACATCCACGTTCACGTAGGGACTCGAACACAGGACCTCTAAAACACTAACTCCTTACCATTCAAACCAGCAAGCTCATTTTAATATGGACCAACAAAAAATTTTATATAAGCCCACTGAACAAGGATAAAGCTTGGCTCTAAAATAACAAAATATTGCCAAAAAAGGAAACTTGAACCCAAGATCTCACACACACACCCATTACACTTAACCACTGAAGCAAACAGATATTTTTATCAAATTCCACATTTACATACTTAAATTATTCAGGGCATTACAACTCTACCTCCTAAAAGAAAATTCGGCATCCAAATTTCCTTGATCCGAACAGATGAGGATACTGCTGACGCATCAAGTCCTCAAGTTCCCACGTGGCTTCCTTAGTGCCATGATTTCGCCACAGAACCTTCTCTAATGGTATAGACTTCCTCCTCAGATGTTTAATATTACAATCCAAAATTTAAACCGGCTCCTCCTCAAAAGTCAAGTCCGATTTAACCTCGATCTCCTCAACAGAGACAACATGATATTGATCAAACCGGCACTGCCTCAACATCGAGACGTGAAACATATCATGGATACGGTCCAACTCTGGAAGTAACTCTAACTGATAAGCGACCGATCCCACACGCTTTAGAATCTGATACAACCCAATAAACCTAGTGCTTAACTTACCCTTACGACTGAATCTCAGAATTTTCTTCCATGTAGAAACCTTAAGAAATACGAAGTCACCTACGGAATACTCAATATCTCTCCTTTTCAGATCCGCTTAGGACTTCTGTCTATCAAAAGTTGCCTTCAGATGATCCCGAATTAGTCTAACCTTATCTTTGGTCTCAAAACCAACTGTAACACCTTAAACCTGTATCCGATGCCAGGATAAGGTTATAAAGCATGACTGGACATATAGATTAACGAATCATACATTTCATGTTCATTTATCATTCAAATAAAAAACCATTCAAATTCATTCATATAGCCTTTAATACGAACCCTTGAGGCCCACAATAAACACTAAAAATTGTTTGGGATAAAATCGAGCACTCAAGAAATTTTTCAGAAAATATGTAAAATTTTCAAAGGTACAAGGGTCACATGCACCAGGTTCCATGATTTATTTCTTCCATTAAACTTCAAAAACAACCAATATGCTATAATGGCAACACCTTATACTTTCAACCATATTGCAAATTAGTCCCCTCTTTAGTTAGATTAAGCTATAACGATTCCAAAAACATAAAAATCATTAAAAATGAGATAAGAACCACTCACCAATTGTGCTTCAAAGTTGTCAAACCCTAAGGAGCAAAAAAGGCTTCTTTTTCCCTTCACAATTGGTTGAAGAAGAAAAAGAAAAGATGATGCCTTTTTAATGTTTTATTTATTTTATCAAAGATTACTAAATTCTAAATTTTCCTTTACCAATGTTACTATTTATCATGATTACAAATTCATGCTCATCCACTATCACCTTTAATGGTCTAATCACTATATAAGGACTCCACATTTAAGTTCTATAACTATTTAATACCTTTAGCTAATAGAACACAACTTTCGTACTTTATGCGGTTTAGTCCTTTTTTATTCAATTAAACATATAAATGGTAAAATTTCTTAACAAAATTTTTATACTATAATACTATCATGCTGTAGATCACAAAATAATATTAAAATAAATTATATGACCTCAAATTTATGGTCTCGAAATCTCTATTCCAATTTCACTAAAAACGAGCTGTTACACCAACTTAGGACCAGAATCCGTCATTCACCCAACTCAGTCCAACATAGCAGAGTACGACACTTGCGATCATACAAAGCCTCATAAAGTGCCATCTGGATGCTAGATTGGAAACTGTAGCTAACGGCAGAAAATCCTCCCAACTACCTCAGAAATCAACCACACAGCTTCGAAGCATATCCTCCAGTATCTGAATCACCCTCTCAGATTAACCATCGATCTGAGGATGAAACGTAGTACTGAAGTCAAATCTTAAACCCAAAGCCTCATGCAGTTTCTTCCAAAACAGAGAAGTGAGGCAAGGATCCCTATCAGAAATTATCAAAACTAGAACCCCATTCAGTCTAACAATCTCGGAAATATAGAGCTTCACTAACTTCTGCAGAGAGTAGTTCATCCGAACTGGAATAAAATGAATGAACTTGGTCAATCGATCCATGATGACCCAAACAAAATCCTTCTTAGTGGGTGTCAAGGGCAACCCACTAACGAAGTCTATCCTCACTAGTTCTAATTTCTATAAAGGAATCTTAACAGGTTGTAGCAAACCCAAAGGAATCTGGTGCTTAGCCTTAACCGGCTGGCACATCAGGAAACGAGCAACAAAATTTGTAAACTCACGTTTCAAACTCGGCCACCAGTATAGTACACGAAAATCTCGATACATCTTATTACCGTCGGGATACATAGCATAAGGGCTACTATGCACCTCTCTCGGAATCGACTACCTTAAATCAGAATCATTAGGTACACAAACCTGTCTTTGAAAGCACAGAACTCCATCCTTATTCAACCCAAAACCAGATGTACTGCCACTCTCAACCTGACAGAATCGTAAAACCAAATACTCATCCTCTAACTACTTATCCCAAATCTGATCAATCCAAGTCAGCTTAACTTGCAACTCGGCTAACAAACCTCTGTCGTCAAATAGATTAAGACAAGTGAACATCGCTCTACGACTGAGAGCATCGGTCAATACATTGGTCTTACCAAGATGATACTTTATCGTGCAGTCATAATCCTTGAGCAGATCAATCTATCGATGCTGCCTAAGATTCAACTCATTCTAAGTAAGGAGGTACTTGAGGCTCTTGTGATTAGTGTAAATAATACACTTCTCACCATACAGATAATACCTCCAGATCTTTAATGCAAAAACTACAGTAGCTAGCTCAAGATCATACATCGGATAATTCCCCTCGTGTGAATTAAGCTGACGGGATGCATAAGCCACAACCTTACCATCTTGCATCAGTACAAAATTCAAACCAACATACGATCCATCACTATAGACCACAAACTCTTTACCAGATTCAAGCTGTATCAGAATAGGAGCCTGAGTTAGAACAGACTTGAGTTTCTTGAAGCTCGGTTGTTGCGCATTAATCCAATCAAAAGGAACACCCTTGCACAGAAGCTTAGTCAAAGGAGCTACAATCAGAGAAAACCCCTCGACAAACCGACTATAATAACCCGCAAAACCCAGAAAATTACAGACCTCTGATACATTCTTAGACTGCTTCCAATCAAGCACAGCCTTAATCTTTCTAGGATCAACTTGGATCCCCTTAGTAGAAATCACGTGCCCTAGAAAAGTTACATCTCTCAACCAGAATTCACACTTACTCAACTTAGTGTAAAGTTATTTCTCTCGGAGTATCTAAAGCACTACTCTAAGATACTCATCATGCTCATCCTTGGTTTTAGAGTACACCAGAATATCGTCATTGAAAACCACGACGAACCGATCCTGATACAGCTAAAAAACTCGATTCATAAGATCTATACATGTAGCCGAACATTTGTCAAACCAAAGGGCATAACTAGGAACCCGTAATGCCTATAACAAGTCCTAAATGTTGTCTTATAAAAATCCCATTCCTTAACTCTAAGCGAATGATACCCAGAATGAAGATCTATTTTTGAGAACACTGCAGCCTTTCGAAACTGATCAAACAAGTCGTCGATCCTCGAAAGTGGATACTTAGTCTTCACAATCAGTTTATTTAATTATCGATAGTCAATGCACATCCTTATGGTACCATCATTTTTCTTTACAAACAAAATCGGTGCTCCCTATGGAGATACACTAAGACAGATGAAACCACGATCCAAAAGTACTTGAAGTTAAGCCTTAAGCTCTATAAGCTCATTCGGTGCCATATGGTATGGAGCGATAGACACTGGAACTGTACCCGATAGAAGCTCAATACCAAATTTAACTTTTCGATTCGGAGGTAAACCTGGTAACTCTTCAGGAAAAACATCTAGAAATTTTCTCACTATTCTGATATCCTCAACAAAAGAATCTCCAAAATTTGAAACACTGACGTAGGTCAAATATGCCTCACACCCTTTTCAAACTAATTTCTCAGCCACTAGAGTAGAGATCACATTAGACAGATAATCTCGATGCTCACCGATCATAACCACCTCCTTATCATCCATGGTCCTCAAAACAACCCTCTTAGTCGTGCAATCTAAGCTAACTCAGTGCTCAACTAACTAATCCATACCCAGAATAAAATCGAACTCCCCAAACGGTAGCTCCATCAAATTTTCCAGAAACACAGCCCCTTGCACTTCTAACGGAATATTCTTATAAAGTGTACTAACCTGAACAGATTGCCCTAACAGACTAGCTACAGTAATCTCACTAGAAGTACACTCAGCCAAAATCCCTAAGTTTTCGAAAACAGCACTAGTTACACAAGAATGTGTAAAACCTATGTATATTAGAGCAATATAAGGAACTTAAAAAATATGGAACGTACCCGTGACCACATCAGGAGTGTCAGCATAGAGTAGCATAAACAAGTGCGGGCTACTCGCCTCAGTCTAATTAGTACCTCTGTCCGGTGCTCTCTGTCTTCGGCCCATACTATTATCACCCCTAGCCAGTCTATGGCCCCTAGGTGGCTGCTGAACTGCCCTCTGAGGCTATACAAAACTCAGTCCTAAAGCTTGTATCTAATCATCCCGTTGTAAACACTTTCTAATCCAATGCTTCAAAGACCCACATAGTAGACAAGCCCCTAACCTCCTCCAACACTTGCCAGAATGGTGCCTACCACAATCCCCACATGGCTGAATCCCAGTATAACCAACAGGGACCCCCACTCTAACAGGCCCATCAGGTCTGGCCCGTTTCTTAGGCCTCTGAATAGAACTAGCAGGCTCTGAATCCCTCTTATTTTTGCCTTGTTCACTATCCCTATTTTGGTGCTCCATGCACTTAACCTCTTCAGGGATTTTTGTTTTATCCATAAGAACTACGAACTCTCACTTCCTTTACGGAGCAATCAGAACCCTCAAACTGTCCCTCAAACCATCCTCAAAACGGACACATTTTTTATACTCAGACGCTACCACACCTCGAGCATAACTGTTCAATGTTAAAAACTCGGCCTTATATTTGGCCACAAATCTATTAGCTTACGTGAGATTTATGAACTCACGCCTACGAGCATCTACATAGCTTGTCCCCACATGCTTCCCTTGGAAAGCAATCTTAAAATAGTCCAAATTCAGACTATCGGACTGAGTACTCTCCTCAACTGACAACCACCACTGATATGCCTTATCGCGAAACAAAGAGACTGCACCCTTTAATTTCTGCTCGGGAGTGCAGTCAACGTTATTCATAATTCTCTCAATGGCCTCCATCCAATACTTGGCCACCATTGGGGTGACTCCAGTAGCACCCCTAAACAGCTCAACTCAATTAGACCGAAGTTCTTCAGTTACCGACCTACGACCCCTAGATCTAGAATGGGTCTAGCGACCCTCTCCAACACCCTCAATATGGCTTGAGATAGTGTGTCGTCCCCAACCGAGTGGCTTTGAGACCTAGTCTCAGTAGCAGGTGAAACTGGTATGTCACTCGTATCTAAATTTGGCATACTACCCAAAGAGGAAGACTCAGCTCGAGCCCCCTACGGCCCCTACCGTACCCACGAATACCACGACCGCAAGTTCCACGAGCGCTTATCAAACGGAATATACTTATAAAGTCTACTAACCTGAACAGATTGCCACAAACGGTAGCTCCATCAAATTTTCCAGAAACACAGCCCCTTGCACTTCTAACGGAATATTCTTATAAAGTCTACTAACCTAAATAGATTGCCCCAATGGACTAGCTACAGTAATCTCACTAGAAGTACACTCAACCAAAATCCCCAAGTTTTCAAAAATAGTACTAGCTACATAAGAATGTGTAGAACCTATGTCTATTGGAGCAATATAAGGAACTTCAAAAATATGAAACGTACTCGTAACCACATCAGGAGTGTCGGCATAGAGTAGCATAAATGAGTGCAGGCTACTCGCCTCAGTCTAATTAGCACCTCTGTCTGGTGCTCTTTGTCCTCAGCCCATACCATTACCACCCCTAGCCGGTCTACGGCCCTTAGGTGGCTGCTGAACTGCCCTCTGAGGCTGTATAAAACTCAGTCCTGAATCTTGCATCTAATCAACCCATTGTAGACACTCTCTAATCCAATGCTTCAAAGACCTACATCTCAGACAAGCCGCTAACCTCCTCCAACACTTGCCCGGATGGTGCCTACCACAATCCCCACATGGCTGAATCCCAGTATAAGCAATAGGCTCATCGTATATTTAAAATTTTTCTACATTATAAAATTTTATGCATCAGTTCTAGTATATATTAGCAATTATCTTATGCTTTAAATTATCAAGAGTTCAGAAGTATTTCAAAGATTTTAGTCTCTAGCTAGCTCAGTATAGTTTTTAGAAAGTACTAACTACAATGTTTTCAGAAAGTTCTATCTAAATTCAAAAATACTTACAGGATCGGCGCCGAAGACTCGGTGTACCACATATTTTCTCAAAATTATCCAAATTATTTGAAAATCGATTCTTTTTAAAACACAATTTTGGAACCCAAAATTCACAGCTCGAGTTTTGTAACCTGACTCTGATACCACTAAATGTAACACCCCAAACCTGGCCTAAACATTATGGCCAAATCCAGAGATGCCACAAAGAAGGATTTTGAAAACTGAGTCGTCTCGATAAATCATTCAAGTTTTATAACTTGTGAAAACTGTTGTATTAAAAAATCTCGTTCGTATTTTTGGAAAATCTTTATTTCAATAAAATCATGTTTTACATAACCGTATAAAATAAAGTGTAAAATGAAAATCCAAATCTCAAAATTAAACAAAATAGTCCGGAGAGTCTAATTATTACAAAACTCCCAAAAATAATCCTTAAATTAAAATAAAAGCCATAATCTTAAACAGTTTTGTAACGGCCCAAATTTCAGTGGTGTCGAAATAGTGATATGAAATCACTACATCCGATTAGATAATTAAAAGTTAAGTGTGATTTTAGAAATGTTTTTAAATTGGTGAAATTGTGAATTAAAAGAAATTTCTAGATAAAATGAGATAAAAACAAAGTATCGAGACCTCTTATTCATAAATTGAGCCATAAATAATTTTAAAAATATTTATGGAATGTTACTAAGTTAGTATTAAAGTTTTGTTAAGAAATTTTAACATTTCGGTAGTCAATTGAATAAAAAGGACTAAATTGAATAAGATGTAAAATTAAGGGAAGTGATTAAATAGCTTAAATAATAAATAAGAGGAACTCAAAGAGTAATTAGATTCAAAGGATAATGGTTGTACGATTTTGGGCATGAAATAGACAAGAAAACAATGTGAACAAGGGGTAAAATTGGAAATAGCTTAAAGGTTAATAGTTAAAAATGATGTAATTGAAAAATCTAGATATTTTCTTCATCTTCTCCAGCCAAAAACAGCCATCAAAGAGTTCTTAGAGCTGGTTTCTCATATTTACTACATGTAAGCTCAATTCTTGATTAATTCTTGTAATTTTTTTTATTTTGAGACTTTTACAACTTGGTCCTATTATCTAATTCATTAGTTTTTGCTTTTATGAATGATTTAGAAAGTTTCCATGAGTAAGAGCTGAAATTTTATGATGATTTAGTATGGAATTATGATGATTTTATGAAGAGATTTTATAAGAATTGATTTTTAAGATCTAATTGTGAAAGTTGTTAGAATTAGGGTTTTGTGTTGAAATTTTGAATGTTAAAAAGCTTTGAAGTAGTTTATGATGTCTTGATAAAGTGTTACTTGAGAGGAATTAGCTCAATTGATGAATAAATTGAGTAGGGACTAAATTGTAAAAATTGAAAAGTTTGGGTTAATAGTATAATTTTAAAATTAAAGAGCATAAATTGTGAAGTAGAATAAAATTGAAATAGATGCTAATAGAGGAATGATTTTATAATTATAGATCAAGAAAACGAAGTGAATCGTGGAAATGAGAAATTGTAAGAATAGTCCCTAAATTTCTACGACTTTTGCAAATTAGCCCAGGTAAGTTCATATGGCAAAGTTCAATGTTTTGTTATGAAAATATTATGATTTCTAAAGTATCTTATTGTAGATAAATACTATCAAATTGTATTAATTACTAAATAATATTTAACTAAAAGTACAAATTAGTTGGAACAATGGTTTTGAGTGCTTTCATTTTTATGACCATGATGAATTGAAAAAAAAGATGTGATATATGCTTCTGTATAAGACATAACTGGGCTATGGCATCGGTGCAATGTGATATCTATTCCCATATAAGACCATAGCTGGGTTATGGCATTGGTATGATGTGATAATGTGATTCCGTATAAGACCATATCTGGGATATGGCATCGGTATGATAATGAAGTACTCAATTCTATTAGTGTTCCCTAATTTGACTAAGGAAGTAAATTAGAAATGGGCTCAAGGGAGTTAAATAGCGACATGGAAATTATTCAAATGAGCTTATTAATGATTTTGTAATTTACAAGAAGATTTTGTTAAATTATAATATATATATATGATTGTGTATAATGTTTGGTAAGATTTATTCTTTTATGCCTATGAGCTTACTAAGCTTTTATAAGCTTACTTGTGTATGTTATTTGTTTTGAAGATTGACTTATATACGTACGGAGGGTCGGATCTTCATCAAGGATTACACTATCTAGATTTACTCCGATAGATTTTGTTAAACAACTTTTTGATTTATATGGCATATATAGGGGTTGATTTGATAAAGTAATTGTATAAATGATTAAGTATATAAGTAAGTTGAATATGATGGTTGTGTTTGAAAAAGAAATATACATGTTTTGGCTTGAAATAATTGATCGGTTAGACTCTATTAGTGTATAAATGTGATTTTGTATAGGTAATATTAAAAAAGGTGAGAAAAGTAACCTTAAATGGCCTATTTTCGTCCACACAGGCGTGTGTGACACACGGCCTACCACATGGGCATGTGATAAGGCCGTGTGTCCCCTATTGCATAAAAATGAGAAACAGAATGTCCAGGTTTAGGCACACGACCTAGCACACGGGCATGTGACTTGGCGTTGTGACTCACACGGGCTCCAACATGGCCGTGTGATACGGCGGTGTGAAGTCTACACCTTAAATGTGAAATTTAATTACCACACGGCCTAGCAACACGAGCGTGTGCTTAGGCCCGTGTGACTCAAGTTTGTACTTGAATGCAAGTCAGAGAGCTCCACGAGCTTGGGACACTGGCATGTGTGACCGCACGGCCTATCCGAGAGGGCGTGTCCCTATCTACACGATCGTGTGGCCCTATTTCATGATAAAACTTTCTTAAGTTTTCTCAAAACTCTGAAAGTTCTTGGTTTGGTCCTGAACTATCTCCAATGTATGTTTTAGGCCTCATAGGCCTCTGTAAGGAACTTTAAGCATGTGTTTGAATAATATTTAATTTGGAACGAGTTTTATGATTCGAATTTGTGTATGTTTAATTGTGTTTAAGTCTGGTAATGCCACGTACCCAGTTCCGGCGTTGAATACGGGTAAGGGGCGTTACAAGTTTATGAACTCGTGGTCACCATGAAGCTCCGTCACATTGATCCGTCTAAGTCTGTGGATTACCTGAATAGAACAGACAAACAGATGTGATTTTTCGTAAACTCAGTGTGTAATCCAACAGAAATAGTCATGCAATACATACAAAATCTCATATACAGCCAAATACAGATTCGGACTCATGTCCATTTCAGATACAGATAACAGAATCAGTTAAGCAGTACATATATACAGAATCTTACCCTCATCCTCTACACACCATCTCCGACCATCCCAACACACCATTAAAAACATCCACCCATCTCTACACACCATATAGTGTCGATGCGACACATTACAGATAATATGCAGTCAAGCTGCCAGAATATAAGCGAATTGTCGTCATACAAATCATTTCCTCCACATATACAAAACC
The DNA here is from genome assembly GCF_025698485.1 of Gossypium arboreum. Lineage (NCBI taxonomy): Eukaryota > Viridiplantae > Streptophyta > Magnoliopsida > Malvales > Malvaceae > Gossypium > Gossypium arboreum. Next base: position 141,093,739 of record NC_069075.1, read on the forward strand.
CACCCCAATCACAGATACAAAAATAACAGATATAGTAATATCATGCATAACATGCTCATATAGAGATTGCATATATATATACTTTAAACAGAACAAACATATATATCGGAATCCTACAGAATGCAGCCTATCAGAATATTAGATTACATAACTCAGTGTTTGGTTTGCCCTTACCGACCCTATGGTTATCTCACAGTTGATTGGAATGAACCGTGTGACCCTAGAGAAGATTTTAATATTACAGGCTCACATACTTATGTGGGCCCACACGCCCAGATCGGCCTTGCCTATGTGGCCTACACGGCCTAGCCCAAAATCCACACGCCCATGTGGCCCAAAAGCCCAGATTGGTCTTGCCCGTGTGGCCCACACTGTAACAGCCTAATTTTCAGTGGTGTCGGAACAGTGATTCGAGATCACTAAATCCGAAAATTGAGTAGGAAATATTATTAATTTAGTGAGTATAAGTTAAATGTGAAGTTAGGAAAAATTTTGAAATAGTGAATAGTGTACTAAAAATAAATATTAAAATAATTAGAATCGAAAACGAGGTATCGAGACCTCGAGAATTTTAAATTGAGCCAAAAATATTTTTATAAATATTTATGGAGTGTTAATATGTTAGTATTAAAGTTTCGTCAAGAAATTTTAAAGTTCTGATAGTTAATTGAACAAAAAAGACTAAATTGTATCAAATTTAAAATTGTGGGAAATGATTAAATAGCTTAATTGATAAAAGAAAGAGGGTTTAAAAGGAAAATACACCCAAGGTCTATTTGGGCTGGACGGAAAGGGCATGAAATCAGCAAGAAAATAAGGAGAATTAAGGGAAAAATTGGAAAATTGCAAAATTTACTTAATAAAGCTAGGACTAAAGTGGAATTATCTAGATTTCTCTTTATTTTTCTGTATTCTCATCAGAAAAATGCCATGGAAGAGTTCTATTAAGCTGGTTTTTCATATTTTTACTTCAAGTAAGTTCAATTATTGATTATTTCTTGAAATTTTTGTGTTTTTGTGACTTTTACAACTAGGTCCACTTGTTGAATTCCTTAGTTTGTGATTCTATGAAAGAAATTGAAAGTTTCTATGAAAATGTGATGGAAGTATATGATGATTTGACATGGAATTATAGCTTTAAATTGTTTATATGTTGATTTTATTGAAAGAATTGAATAGAAAGTGAATGTTTGGGACCTAATTGTAAAATAGTTTGAAGTTAGAGTTTTATATGGAAATTCTGAATTTCAATAGTTATGAAATAACTTATAATGTTTAGGAAAAGTATTAAGTGAGAAAATTATCTTAATTGAGGGGTTAATTGAGAAAGGACTGAATTGTATGAATTGTGAAATTTGGGGCAAAATGGAAATTAACATTTTGCACTAAAACTGTTTTGGACAGCAGCAGTAGTCTAACTTTGAAAAATCACCAAAAATTTTAGAAATGGAATTAGAGGATGAATAAAATATGAAATTAAATCTTATTGAGTCTAGTTTCTTATAAAAGAAATGATGTAAGCAATGGAATTGTAAATCATGAGATATGATAAATTTTGTGAGACAAGGTCAGAATAATTTCGGGTTCCCATGTTCTGACTTTGTAAAATCATCAAAAATTGGATAAAAATAATTAGGGCTTAAATTTATATGTTTAGAATCTTGAATGAGTCTATTTTCAATACAAATAAACGGGAACATCATTCGAATTCTGTACGAGGAGATAATTAATTTCTAGTGAAGAAGGGTTAGAACTGTCAGATAGCAGAACATGGGAGACTTCAATGAATAAACTGTATTAATTGGCCCAACCAAAAATTTTGAAATTTTTATGGTAAGAAGACATATGAGTCTAGTTTCTGGGAAATTTTATGGATCTTAATTTTGAGTTCTATAGCTCAAGATAAAAATAATTTAGTGACTATGACACGGATGGATAACTTGAATATTTATATAAGTAAATAGTGAAAATTATGGATAATGTTACTTACAAGTGTGTTATTTATACCAAGGATGTGGATGGAGAGGAGGAGGAGGAAAAATATACAAATATATATAAATGACTCGTGTATAAATTGATCACATGCCCGATTATAATCGATAAGTGTTGAATTAGAAACGATATAATGTTTTATTTGGAATATTTATTATGAAATTATGATTATCGCTATAATACAAAAATCGAACTTGTGAGTTTATATAACTAAATTTAGTGACCATTTGTTAATATTATTAAATTTCAATATTATTTTATGAATGGTGATTAATATTTATGTATGTTAATTGTTGAAAATAAGTAAATTATGTACAAAAGTTATGAAATTGAACTGAGAATCTCGGAGGAACGGAACGCAGGAAATGAGTATGATCTTTCAGTGAAAAAGATGAATTGACGGTAAATTACCCAAGTAAACCGAGATTCAGCATTTGTTGCGAATTCTTGTGTTTGCTTTTCGTTTAGCTCTTACAAGCTTCCGTTAACTCATATGAGTTTCAGTTAACCCTTTTGGGGTTTCAGTTCAGCTCTGATGAGCTTCAGTTAGCCTTCGGGCTTCCGTTTAGCACTTATGTGCTTAAGTTAGACTTCGGGCTTCAGATCACGATGTACTCAAATCCGTAAGCCGTTCCTTGAATGGACAAGTTGGTAAGTCGTAAATGTAACGTGTAGAAAAAGAAATGTAAGTAATGTTATCATTAATGTTATTAAGCTCAATTATGTGATTTTATCATTCAGAGATTATGTTTGACAGGATATGTTAGTAAATTATGAGTATGTGAATCAAAGTGATAGAATTTAAACACCTAATGAGGTTAAGCTCATTCACACGAATTTGTCATTTGAAATTGTGATTGACAGGAAGAAACAGTGAATTGCATGCTTATCAATGGTTACACATAATTATCTGAAAAATAAGAAAAATGACGGTTATTGATATATGGAAACATGAGACATTGATATATGAATGTGGAATATGTTTGATAAATGTGTTCATTCTTAATTATGGAATTATGTACCTCATGTGTGCTATTTGCATAAAGATGATATTTCAAATACTTTGGTGAGTAAAGCTTAAATATGAAATAGTATGAAATCGAGACAAGTTGTTATGAAAATATAATTAAATTATCTATAAGTGTTTTGTACTCCTCGGTAATGCCTCGTACTCTATTCCGACGACGGATACGGGTAGGGGGTGTTACCCACACGGCCACACCCACACCACCACACAGTTGTGTCTTGTGCACGACCATGACCTCATCAAACACACGGCCATGTCTCGTACATGGCCAACCACATGGCCAGGCACACGCTTGTGTGGCATTTAGAAATTGTTTTTCGACTTTCGTTGAAGCTCAATTTTTTACTTTTTGAGAACACACCTGTTACGATTTTGATGCGAAAACACTTTCAAGCCAACCCGCACCTAAAATCGTTACAACAAAACTCCCAAAATCAGTCTAAACTCACCATTAAACCGAACTAACGAAATTGACAAAGGCAAAATTCGAGTGTTCAACACTTACCTGATTTCCCGAATGACTCCAACTATGATTTCGCGAGAGATGAGTCATGTTCTTCACGATTCACTACTGCCAAAACACCAGTACAAAACCAACGGAAAAATCAACATCGTTCTAAACAGATTTAAAGAAAATTCTCTCTAACCCGAGCAAAAACATTCTTTCACCACTTACCAAAAATGCACAAGAACATCGAAGAAGCGAAATACCAAGATTGACAATAAACTTGTGACAGAAAACGGAGAGCAAAGGAAAAGAATTGCCAATTGATAGAAAATGCAGAGAAAGGGAGAAAACCAACGTCAAATTTTTTTTTGGAAAAAGAGAAAAGAATTTTGAAAAAAATAATATAATATAAAATCCCTAAATTGATTACTATCCCACCATAACCACTAACAACCCAACCAACTCAGAATTTCAAAACCACTTAAACTAGCCAACTGAAACAAAAATTAACATTGACGCTCATGTAGGGACTCAAACATAGGACCTCTAAAACATTAACTTCTTACCATTCAAACCAACAAACTCATTTAAATATAGATCAACAAAAAATATTATACAAGCTCACTCAACAAGGATAAGGCTTGGCTCTAAAATAACAGAATTTTGCCAAAAAATGATACTTAAACCCAAAACTTCACACACACACACAAAGTACACCTAACCATTGAAGCAAATAAATATTTGTATAAAATTTCACATTTACATACTTTTATTTTATTTTTATTTAATAATTTATCTTTTAAAGAATTAATTTCTCTTTAATTTTCTAATTAAATATCACCAAAACTTTTTCTTTTAATTTTTTCTCTCCCTATTAAAATTTCTCCACATCAAACAGCAACCATTTACCCAAAAAATTGACACCAAACTGCCATGCAGGCCACTGTCGGCACTGGTCGATGAACTTCAAAATTGTGGTGAAACCAGGGACGATAGGCCCCGATCCCCTTTATAATTTATAATATTTTAAATTAATAAAGGTAAAATTATACTTTAACCTCCCAAAGTGATAAAATTTTAATTCAATCGTTTAAAAACATAAATTTAATTCTGATTCCTCCAAAAAAAATTTTGACTTTGCCTTGCTTCAAAACTCTTACCCAATCTCTTTTTGAGCTTTTGAACATGAATTCAAAGTTGAATTCTCCAAAAATTGCCCCGAAATAGACGAATCTATGCTTGAACATTCAAACTTATCATTGTCTGATATCAAAAGGGTTTGATAAGGGGTGGTTAAGAGAAGAACAAGTTTTTGTTTCTAGAAAAAAAGATGAGTTAAAAAATATATATTAATAATGATTATAATATCTTTATAATCATGTTCAACAACTACTAATAACCCTTCTCTCAAAGTTATAGTTTCAGCAACTAGTGTATCATCAACACAAACCTTTCTTTTCTCTACCCTTTGTTGGTAATACAAATTGGGTAGGCTTTTAAGAGGGTTTAAATATAGACTTGCCTCGTATCCTCATTGAGTAATGTAATGGCCAATTTTTGGCCCAGACAACTAAAAAATAACAAAACCCAAAACAATAAAAAAGAGTCCAAAATAAATAGCCCATTTACAATATTAAACAGCCCAATTTACATCAAACCCTAGCCCAAATAACAGCCCACTTGCTTAAGGTTTTTCAGCAGCAAACCCCTCCCCAAGATGCAGCCACCAAAGTTTAGCCGCATGCCCCCTCTGCCCTTGGCCATCACGCGAGCCACCACCACTGTTCGGGGCACCAACCACCGGCCCTCCATGCGCTTAACACTCATCTGTCACCTACAAAGAAAGATTCGCACGCAAGCAGTAAAAACGAGGAAGAAAACGACAAAAAAAAGGGAATAAATTATCTTGTAATTGGCTTTAAAAGCCAGAATCTCATCTTGGTAACAAGGGGGATCCAAAAAAATTGTATCACTCGCATATTTTTCAAGGAATCAAACAAAAAACACACAGAAGGTTGATCTCCGATTTTGTTCTCTTTATTTTCGTTTTTTCGTTTTCTTGCTTCTTTAATATTTCTTTTATTTTTTATACAAATCTATTAAACAAAGATATAAAAAAACAAATAAAAGGAAAGAGGAAGGATTCTCACCAGATCAGGCCCCATCGCCGCGTTGTCGGAGCCCTCCCCTCCGTTCGGCGTGGTTGAGTCTAAAAAAGGGGGTTAAACCCTTGTCTTTCATTTTTGGAACGAGCCTCCAACAAGTAAAAAAGAGGGGGGAGGGGGAGAGAGTAGGGAAGCTATCTGTTCTTTTTGTTTAAAATTGGGGGTTGGTAATGGAATTAAAAAAAAAAAAGGAAAGTTTTTTTGGTTTAAATGATGATGATGAAACGGCACATTTGTTGGAGTGGGGGGTGTGCATTATCCCCAAATGGGAGATTTGTGAGATTAGTCATTCTCCTTTGCAACTCCATTAGATCAGGCCCCATTTTTTGTTTTCTTTTGTTTTTTAATTTAGCTCTGAGATTTTGTTCGGGTCACATTTGGGTCCTTTGAATCACTACGCATAAAAGGTTGAGAATATTTCCCAGCTAGTCCCTCGTTGTTTCAACGTGATTCATTTCGATCCATGATGGCCTTCTCTTCATTACTTACAATTTTTACCTTAATTTTTAACTCAATTTCAGCCTAGTCCTAATCTATTTAATTTATTTATTTATTATTTCATTTTTTAGGAAACTATTTTATTATTTATTTATTCAAAGCTTGTTTTTTCTTATATTATGTATTTTAAATTTTTATTATCATCATGTATTCTAAGTTTTTACATATTTTGAGCCACTTTTCATTTTTAACTTTCATATACATTATTTGTTTTAAAATATTATATATTTTGAAAACTATTAAATACATTTTATTTTAAATTGTTTAATATACATATTATCCATTCTCAATTTTTTTATATGACTACTTAGATATACTATTTTATTTGGTAGTCGTTTTCAATTCCGCTTTTTATTTAAAACTTTTTACATTATATTTATTCTAAAATGTTTCATATACTCCTTATTTTAAATTATTATTCATTTCAAGTCTTCACATATAGCATTTCATTTAAACTACTTTACATGTTATTCACCTTTAAATTTCTTTTGTATTTATTTATTTTAGGCTTCTTTAGTATTATTTATTTTAAGATTTTTATACATTCTTTATTTGAAACCTTTTATGTCTTTTACTTTAAAATGCTTTATACATTATTTATTTTAAACTTGTTTTTATGTATTATTCATTTTAAATTGTTTTATTGTTTACTTTAATTTCTTTCCCATATGTATTATCAATTTCAAATTTTTATATGCATTATCTATTTTTATATACCATTTATTTTTAAAATGTTTGTATATTACTTATTTTAAATTTCTCACTACATGATATTCATTTTAAACTTATTTTCATTATTCATCTTAAATTACCTTACATATCATTTATTTTAAACCCTCTTTTACATAAGTCATTTTGAATTATTATATATATGTTAATCACTTTACATTTGCTTTTTATTTATTTATTTTAAACCCTTTTTATATATTATTTTGAATAGCTTATTATTTTAAGTTCATAGAACGTTTGTTCTTAAACTTCTTTTGTATGGATCACTTATTTTTAATTTCCTATGTTTTTATCTTAAACTCTTTATACATTATTTATTCTTTATATACATATATTTATGTTAAGTTGTTTTTTTATATATACTATGTATATTATTTTTTTAAATTTATTTTTACGTATTACTTATTTTAGACTTTGCATTAATGGTTTTAAATTATTTTTATCATTTACTTTAAGTTGCTTTTATAATATTTATCTTAAACTTTTTTCATATATATTTCATATTTAAGATCATCTTATTATTTGATTTAAGTTGTTTCATGCTATTATTTCATTTCTATGTTTATTAAGCTTAATGTTAAATAATGTATGTTGTGAAATTATTGCTATTGCATGTATGTAAATTTGCTTACTCATATTCATATTATTGCCATACGCTTGCGGAATATTTTATGCATGAATAATCGTTTCATATCGCAATATACTTCATTCCATATCATTGCCTCAAATTAAACCCCAATGTATTTATCCAATAAATCACCTTATTTTAACCTAAATAAATAACACTTGTTGTTTAAATATTGACATTTGCCACTATTCAAAAAACGAAATTTTCCAAATAAGGCAATGTTATGCATTTTGAGATATCGAGGAATTGAGCCCTAACTTACGGGGTTTCGATTTTCTCGTTATTTCTAAATAGCTAAATATCCTTTTCGAGTTTTAAAACACACGAAACTCTCATTTAGATTAAAAGATGACCTTGTACTCGGGAATTCATGGTATTGTGTCCTAACTTACGGGATGTGATGCTCCGATATCTCGAGATAAGAAAATCTTTAAACAAATTCTTTTGAGCTAATTCAAGAATTTTAAAATCGATATTGATAGAAAAGATCATATTTCAAATTCATTCCCGATTTTTGATTTTCGACATTAAGACACTAACTAATCAATTCGGTACCAATTTTTGGGCGTGTCGGGGGCGCTAATCCTTCCTTGCACGTAACCGACTCCCGAACTTGTTCTCTTGGAATTCGTAGACCAAAATGCCGTTTTAGTAAATTAAAATTATTTTACTAAAATAAAGGTGATCCGATCACACCAAATAAAGATCGGTGGCGACTCCCGTTTTAATTTTTGTTTCCAAACAAAGTCGACCCCATCCTTCAAAAAATGGTTTTGACAAGTAATTGAGGCTAAAAGCTCAGCACACATGCCGTCCTCTGGCTTGTGTCCGTGTCTATATTGAAATAGTCTTGATTCGAACAAAGATTGGTCGTGTGTCATGAGTTAAGTACGTAGTTAGTTCAAATCAACAAGATACTAATGTTTAAGTAGTTAATTTCATTGTTGCTCTTCTCACGGTTTACCTTTTCTCATGTTTATAAAAATTTCCAATTCTTTTACATTTATAGGGGAATGTTGCTAATGCAAAATGGATAACTTCTAAAAGAGTTTAAATATAGACTAACCTTTTATGCGCGACGCCGCTCGATCCTCCTAATACCCTTTATACTTATTCATTCTTCTTTTTCCTTGCAACCTCCACTCCCCCTTATCTAACTTCTTTTCAATTCCTTGCTCCTTATCATTACCTCTGCTACTTTCACTAACCTCCAACTCCTTCTCTCAATATAATTTTTATAAGTATTATGTGAAATGACAAATCAATATTAAATTATATATAGTAATAATATATTTGCAACCTAGAATATTTTATGGATTTAGATTCAGCTAAAATTTCAAGACTAAATTATAAATAAATTTGCAACTTACCAATAATATATCAACTTGAAACAGAAGTTGACTATAACAATTGTATTAATATATATACACTACACAAAATAGGTTGGTCCAATAGGTTTAATTACCAAAGCCTAAAAGGAAAATTCTTTTTAGATTGAAAGCCCAAATATTTAGATTTGAGAAGAGCTAGGTTAGATCAATTTTCATAACTAACGTATTTAACTAATTAACTTCTAACTACAGCCAAACTTATTCACCAAACATGTATTTAATCTATCGGTTGTATCGATAAATTTTTATAAATAATTAACTTCTGATCAACTTATCAAAATAAATTTAATTGATTTAAATAATTAATTTAATTAATCAATTTTATTTATTACCGAATTTTTTATAATATAATTTTTAAAATATAAAATTTTATCTTTTCAACTAATATAAATGTCAGTATTTATTATACATTAGGATTTGGATATTCGTCTGCAATTTGCAGTTGCCGTTTCCTTCGGCAAGTATGAACTGGAGCTGATATTTTCTCTACTTATTGGTTGTATCTTAAATATTTCTACCCTTTTGTTTCTTTTTTATTAATTACATGATTTTACACTAAAGTTTGTCAATGTTGTCACTAAATTTGTCTTCTGGTGTCGGCTGCTACAGTAATCCACCGACTAAATCTGTCTAATAATTTAGGCGGTTATTAAATTAATCAAAACCTTTTATTCAAATCACTTAATTATTTAATAGTTTTTTTAATTTATTGAGATTTTCTTCTCAAAATTTTATCAAGTAAATTTTAGAAAATGATTGGTATGATAGATCTATATCTATAAATTAGTAGAATACTTTAAATTCAAGTTAATTTAACAGTTAATTTTAAAAATTGGAGAAAAAATTATTTGAATTATAAAAATAAAAAATAAAAACTTTCAATTAGTACAAGTAGTATTAACAATTATCATTTTAAAAATTTTAAAATTAAATAATTAAAATATAAATTCATTAATAATTTAATAAAATTAGGTGTAGTTTACCGAAAATGGAAAATCAGATATTTTCATTATAATTCCATGACATAGGCAATTATATCAATTATCATCTAGTACTTCCAAAAACCCCTCTAAAACTGTTGTTCTTTCAACTACTCTTGCCTTTCTCCATTTTCACAAAAGAATTCCATGGCTACACCATTGATTCCTCTTGTTTTGTCTTTGGGTTTACTTTGCTTTCCTTCATTTTCATCCTCTGATAGTCTGCGGGCAGGCTCATCACTCTCAGTGGAGACACCAGCTGATGTTTTGACATCACCTGATGCAAGTTTCAGTGCTGGTTTCCATCCTGTAGGCCAAAACGCTTATTCCTTTGCCATATGGTTCAATAAACCAACCTGTGATGCCAACAGTTGCACCATTGTTTGGATGGCAAATAGGGATCAACCAGTCAATGGTAGATTCTCAAAGCTTTATCTGCTAAAATCAGGTAACCTTGTTTTAAAAGATGCTGGTCATATCATTGTATGGGAAACAAAAACTATGTCACCTATACCTTCATACTTGAAGCTTGAAAATGGTGGCAACCTTATCTTGTGTGATATGGAAGGTCGTATATTATGGCAAAGCTATGATTCACCCACGGATACTCTTCTTCCTTCTCAACAATTCAATGAGAATTCAAAGCTTGTTTCAATGAGAAGCCAAAGAAATTACTCTTCGGGTTATTATCAGCTTTATTTCGACACAGATAATGTGCTTTGCCTTGTCTACAAAGGTCCAGAGTTTTCAAGTGTTTATTGGCCAAGTCCATGGCTATTGAGATGGGAAGCTGGAAGATCCACATTCAATAACACCAAAATAGCTGTTTTAGACTCTTGGGGTAATTTTAGTTCAACTGATAATTTCACTTTCTTGTCAGCTGATTATGGTTTAAACATCTCAAGGATGTTGAAAATGGATTTGGATGGTAATCTTAGGTTATATAGTCTAAGTGAAGATACAAAAGCTTGGGTTGTTTCATGGCAAGCCTTTCTTCAACCATGTATGGTTCATGGATGTTGTGGACCAAACAGTATATGTATTTATTCTCCTAGTTTTGGAAGGGACTGTAGTTGTAGTCCAGGGTATAAGTTGAAGAATCTTAGTGATTGGTCTCTTGGTTGTGAGCCAGAGTTTCATCTTCCTTGTAACCAAACTGATGATCAGTTTGGTTTCTTAAAGCTCCGTCATGTTGAATTCTATGGCTATGATTTCAAGTTGTATACTAATGTCACCTTGGAAGGTTGCAAGCAAATTTGTTTGCAGTTGTGTGATTGTAAAGGGTTTCAATTCAGGTTTATTAAAGCACATGAATCGGATGGTACATATTGTTATCCCAAGACACAGTTGTTGAATGGACATCGACCACCTAATTTTAATGCTGATTTCTATGTGAAATTGCCTAAAGCTATTGTCTCTTCTTACATTGATACTGTTGAATATCCTGAGTTACAATGTTCTAATGAAGTGCAGGAGCTTGAACGAAAATATACCAAACGGAGTGAAAGAGAGTCATTGAGATTTGCTCTTTGGACAGCTTGTGCTATAGGGGGAGTTGAGTTTATTACCATTTTGTTCGTATGGAATTTCTTCATTAGAACCAATGATAATTCAAGCCCCAATGCAGGTTACCATTTGGCTACAACTGGCTTCAGAAAATTCACCTATGGAGAGCTTAAAAAGGCTACTAATAAGTTCTCACAAGAGATTGGAAGAGGTGCAGGTGGAATAGTGTTCAAAGCAACGTTGTCCGACGGTCGAATCGCGGCGATCAAACGACTCATGGATGCTAACAAAGGAGAAGCCGAATTCTTAGCAGAAGTAAACACCATTGGGAAGCTTAACCACATGAACTTGATAGAGATGTGGGGCTATTGTGCTGAGGGAAAACATAGGCTCTTAGTGTACGAGTACATGGAACATGGATCTTTAGCGGAAACCCTTTCTTTTAAATCACTTGATTGGAGCAAAAGATTCGATATTGCTTTGGGAACTGCAAGAGGCTTAGCTTATTTACATGAAGAATGCTTGGAATGGGTTCTCCATTGTGATATAAAGCCTCAAAACATTCTCATAGACTCTAAATACCAACCCAAGGTGTCGGATTTTGGCTTGTCTTGGTTGCTAAATAGAGGCGACGTTAAACATTCGCAAGTTTCGAGGATTCGAGGAACTAGAGGTTATATGGCACCTGAATGGGTCTTTAATCTTCCCATTACTTCCAAAGTTGATGTCTATAGCTATGGGATCGTTTTATTGGAGTTAGTGACAGGGAAAAGCCCTGCAATGGGATCCAAAATGAGTGATGATGAAAATTCGAAAGGGCAAAGAACGTTAGTAGGATGGGTGAGAGAGCAAATGGGAAGAGCCAAAGAGAATGAAACATGGAAGCATGAGATAATAGACCCCAAGCTTGAAGGTATATATGATGAGGCTGAGATGGTAATTATGGTTAATGTAGCACTTCGTTGTGTTGAGGAAGATAAAGATGAAAGACCCACAATGGGGGAAGTGGTCGAAATGCTGTTTCGACATGGAAGCCATTGAACCACAAATTATGATCATCTCCGTTAGATATGGGAACTATCATCAACTTATGTTAAGACCTTCTTCTACATTGTTGTACCCCTTTAGGGATTAATGTAAATTTTTGTAAACTATGTTTGTGTCTCAAGACTCTAGGTTTCCCCAAATTTGAATGCCTGTAACAAATAGTTTGTTTAATAAGGATGTGAGATATTTCATGATCAGTCATTTCATTTTTCAAAAAATAATTATGATGCAGTTGATTATAGCCTCAGCTGTAATTGAATTTAATTCTTGTTTATTGTTTAAGAGTTTCTTAATAATTTATTTATTGATGAAAGTAACTCGATCTATATGTGGTGGTGGTTAAACTTTTTATTAGATATTATTTTACTAATTCAAATTATATGATTTCATCACCACCCCTCACATTGTATAAAAATTTATATTAGATGGTAAATATTTAAGTCAAAAAATTGTGAATATTTAAAATAAAAATGATAGAGATGAATATTAGTTTTAATTTTATTTTATATATTAAATGCAGAATTATATGAGGAGAAGACAATCTAAACTATATTATTTTGAGCTGACTTTTGTGTATGTAGAAAATTGATTCCATAAATTTATTAATTTTTTTAATTAAATCAAATTCTTGTTAATATCTTATTACTTTTTATAAGAACTCCAACATAAATCAAGCTTAATTAAAAAATCGAAAATTATTTTCATTTACAGAGCAACATGCCTGCTAACAAATGTCAACGGATTATTTAATTAATTGATGTGAAGTTTAGATGATACTATCAATATGGAAGACACCATTAAAACTGGACTTTTATAGTATTAATTTGTAAATATGGGTACGTGTGAGAGGGTTTGGTAAAAATATAGGTCTAAAAATTTAGGTTAGGTAAAAAAAGGCCCGTTTAGAAAATAGGTCGAGCCTCGGATAAGACTTTTTTGTCCTCTAGTCTGGCCTGGCCGGAATATGCAAAAAAGAAAACGATTGTTTTTTTTACTGTCTTATCGCTATTTTCTTGTTGTTTTTCACTATTTTACTATCATTTTACTATTATGTTGCTACTATTTTGTTGTTATTGTATAACTCTTGTTTTATTGTTAATTTTGTTACTATTTTATAGACACCTATCTTAGTGTTATTTAGGTATATATATTTTTAAATTTATTTTTAATTTGTTAGGAAATATTTATTTTAATATTTTTAGTATTTTCGATGTATTATATATTTTTAAAAATTATATAAAAATAATAAAAATTAATACTGGCGAGCCAAACTGGATTTGGGTTTTAGCATTTTTATCCGAGTCAGGCTTGGATAAAAATTTTAGGCCCATTTTTTAGGCTAAGCCTTGTAAACGGGCCTAAAATTTTATTTGGGCTTGGCCCGGCCCATGAGCACTTCCACTTTAGACCATTTGAAGCTAATTTCTTTATAGCATTAAGTGCTTGCAATTACTCCAATTACGTTGTGCTTGAGTTGTGACAAAGCTAATTGTCAACGTGTCATAATGTTCTATTGATATCGATCATCGATCTCGATGCTAAAACTTTTATTGTGTTGATTGAGCTTACATTTCACTTCATTCCACCTCGACATGAATTATATGATACTATACATGAAATGAATTGATAAATTTTCCTTAAAAAATTCTATAGAATTAAAGCAATTCCATAAGAGAGTTGTTTGGTAGAGATTTAGTGGGACTTTAATTGTTTGATTCCATTCATTATTTTATTTTATTATTTTGAGTATTTAAATCCACCTTTTAATTAAATACATATAGATGAGTCTTTTTGGAACAATATAAAATTGGTAGAACCGTTATACAGAATTGCTTACTTTTATTTTATTTTTATTTAATAATTTGTCTTTTAAAGAATTAATTTCTCTTTAATTTTCTAATTAAATATCACCAAAAATTTTCTTTTAATTTTTTCTCTCTTACCATTTACCCCAAAAATTGACACCAAGTTACCATGCAGGCCACTGTCAGCACTGGTCGATGAACTTCAAAATAGTGGTGAAATTAGGGACTGACAGGCCCCGATCTCCTTTATAATTTATAATATTTTAAATTAATAAAGTTAAAATTATACTTTAACCTCCTAAAATGATAAAATTTTGATTTAATCCTTTAAAAACATACAATTTAATTCCGATTCCTCAAAAAAAATTTCCGACTTTGCCTTACTTCAAAACTCTTACTCAATCTCTTTTTGACCTTTTGAACATAGATGCAGAGTTGAATTCTCAAAAAATTGCCCCGAAATAGACGAATGCTTGAACATTCAAACTTATCATTGCCCGATATCAAGAGGGTTTGATGAGGGGTGGTTAAGAGAAGAGCAAGCTTTTTGTTTCTAGAAAAAAGGATGAGTTAAAAAATATATATTAATAATACTTTTAAAAACTATTAAAAATTAAAATTTTAAGAAAATTTTTTTAAAAAAAAATTCTATACAACAATTAAAAACTTATACAACAATGTTGTATAGATTTTTTTAAAAATAATTTTCTTAAAATTTTAATTTTAATAGTTTTTAGAAGTATTATTAATTTTATTGATTGAGTCTTAACTCGATTGGTATGGGTATTATTGCTAATGCAGGAGGACGTAGGTTTAAACGCGCTGAAGCACATTATCCTTTTATTTATGGGTTGGGGAGGGATTATGGATAGTTCTAAATATTGTATAAAAAAAAAGATATGATCAAAACTTATAATCAGATTATTAAAAAAAGGTATTATTATTTTTTCTTATTTTTTTAATTTTTAATTAATTTTAATTGTTTGTTAACTTGGTATATAAGGCAAAATAGTACCACGTTAGTAATAATGTACATATGTTATGCCACATCACTGAACGTTGTCAACCGTTAGTCAACTAACAACCGCGCCAACAATTTTGTACAAAAAAAAATTCAATTTGACCAAAATTGAAACAATGAGGGTTCAAATACTTAAAAAAAAAAGAATAAGGGCCTAAGTGATTAATTATGCAAATGTTAGGGATGATTTTTGGCATTATGCCTAAATTGAAACTATACGAATCTTAATGACTTAAAGAGCTTTGACCCTTGGTCATTGGTTTTCTAAGTTTGCCCAGTGACCCAACATAGCCCAATCCAAATCCACACATTGAATCCGAAGTTTTCAATTTTTTCCTTTATATACCTTTTTTTTTTATTACTAATATATGTTTGTTTCTCTAATAATATACATATATGAACTCTCCTATTTGGTCTGATATTCAAGGATTATTCGTACTTAGAATTCACGAGGGTTTAAGCTTGCGATAAAATAAATGATAGGTCTTTATTTGAGCAGTTTCCTTTACTCACTTGATTAACAAAAATTTTATCGTTGTCAATTGTACTTAAATTATTAAATCAAAAGAGAAGGAAAATGTAAATCTTAAAATTAAAAATAAGACTAAATTTTAAATATATAAAGAGTATAAGGGTTGAAAGTAGAAATAATCTGCTTAATTATAATAAAATAATGCATTGAATAAATTTATATGCTTTTTTTCTAAAAGGCTTACAACTACAATCTCTATGTATTAATTATAATTTTTTAACATTAATTTTATTATAAGTTTTTATCATTTTTTTATGTAATGTGTAGAATTTCCCATAACCCCTCCTCAACCCTAAAATAGGAAGATAATGCATTTTAGCACACTCGAACTCACATCCTCCTACATTAGCAACAATATCAATATCAATCGGTATCGAGCTAAGACTCAGTTGACTAATTAATTATAAGTTGGTATATCTGTTAGTCAATCCGTTAAGTTTATTTTTTTTAAAAAAACCCCACAAATTTGTACTTAAACTATGTCTTTGTTTTTTTTTTCATTTTGGTACCTAAACTATTTTTTTCTAAGTTGGGCCTTTGTTAATTCAATTGTTAGTTAAATCATTAATTTTATTTTTTAAAAAAGATGACCAATTAAAAGTTGATATATGACCAAAAAAAATATTATTTCTTCTTAAATATATTTTTCTTTTTTTGTTTGTTTTATGTCTTTCTTCAAAACTAGGCCAATAGTCAAACTAGTTAGGCCATCAGTTCCCAGTTTGATCAATTTATCCGGTTCAATCAAATAAATTATTTCAAAAATTCATAAAATTAAAAATAAAAAATAAAGAAAAGAAAACCGACTCAATTATTTTTTTAGATTGGTTCAATTGATCTGTATTGGTTCACAGGTCAAACATCTCAACCCATCTTTAGACTAGTACTAGATCAGCTCCTGGTCCAATCGATTCGACTAGCTAATCCAATTCTGAAAATACAAGTTTTGGTCGATAAAGTAGCATTTTCGGTCCCATCAAATAGAGCAAAAAGGTAATGAAGTTCGAAAACATAATTAATCACTAATGTCTCAATCTTAGGAAGGCAAATTTAGCTGGTATTACCGAACATTATAAATGAAGAAAAAAATTCAAAAAAAAAAAAGATAGAGAGAAATAATGCAAAAGGAAGAAAAATAGAAATTAAAAGAATTAAAATTATATTTTTAGGTTTAAATGATGTCGCGATATTGGTTAAAATTTTAATAATATAACATTTCGGTATAAATGGGTAACAAAAGAATAATTTGAATATGTCTTATGAAAAAAATTAGTATCAACTTGAAAAGGATGAAATAGTTTAAATACTAAGGTATTTTAAAATTGACTTAACAAATTGATTATTAGTTGTGACAAAAAAGAAGTTAAGTACCAAAATGAAAAATTGGTATAAATTAGATACCAATTTGTGCATTAAACCCAACGCATTACCAAGAGTAGGAATTTAATTATAGAGTAAACTAGACTCTATGTCACTAAATTTTTAGTAAATTCATATTTTGGTCACTTAACTTCATAAAGCTATAAAATAAGTTCATATTTTAGTCACTTAATTTCATAAAACTATAAAATGATTATTGTATTATTTGAAATTTTTAATTTAAGTTATTAAATTATTCAAAAAATATTTAAATTATTAGACTATTAAATTTTTATTTTCATTAAATTTAACTATCAAGTGATAATTTGACGATGTTTTGACGATGTTATACAATTTTCTTCAATGTGTCTGAAAAAAAGAAATAAATTTTAAATAATAAAATCATGATATTCAAATTTATTTTATTCAAAAAATAAACAATAACATTTATTTGAATTATTTTTAATTCAAATAGGGATACTAATTAAGTCCATAATCTCTTCTTTTTCTCTTCCATAATATGAGGATTGTGTCCCAATAATATCGCCTATCTAACTATAACTAACCTCAACTTAAATATTATTGATATCTTTTGTCTTCCTTATAAAACCCAAAATTATAATTTAAATTCCAAATTAATCCTTAAAACTTTAAAAGCTTCTAATTAAACCCTCCTTTACCATTACTTCAGAAAAAAAAATGAATATTTGCAATATCAGTTCATGGAAAATTTGAGCCTTTCTTTCTTCAACCTTTTTCATTCTCATTTCCATTTTATATTTATTTTCCCTTTTTTTTAACTCCTAATATTTCCCCTGTACACTACCAAAATGATTATTTCTATAACCAAAATAACTCAACACCAATTTAAAAAAAGAAAGAAAAAGAAAAAGACAATTTTTTTCTCTTCTTCCCCTACTCGATTTTGCTAATTCCAATACGCTTAACAACAGCGTTTCTAATAGCTTCCGTTTGTAAACAAAGCTCATTTTGCTCAATCCCCGCCATGTAACTCCTCACTTCTTTTCTTATCATCTCTTTCATTACTGCAAAAAACTCGGCACTGAAAAACTGCTTCTCCACCGGAGCTGGGACCGGTGCCGAAGCCTGTGTGGTCACTTGGGTCGGGTTGAATCCGGGTGGAGAAACAGGTTCGGTAAAGTCAGAACCGGGTAACGAGAGGCTGAGTAAAGTAGGTGGGTCCGTTGCCGATGAAGCTGTTTCAACATGTTGACTCAAAGGGACTAAAGAACCCGTTTTGAAAGCCGGTGAGGGAGCTGGTAAACTCGAGTCACTCAAATCGGACCCCGATGGACTACTTGGATTGCCGGTTCCGAGACTGGCGGATCGTTTAAGCGGCTGAGGGGAATCGTCGTTAAAACCTTCGGTCATCGACAAGCATTTTCGCTTTAACGTCGAGTTCCAGTGATTTTTAATGGCGTTATCGGTACGGCCGTTGAGTAAACGAGCTATGGTAGCCCATTTGTTACCGACTCGAGCATGGGCTCGGATTATAGTATCATCTTCTTCGGGGGTAAAAGGCCGGTGTTCAACTTCCGGTGAAAGCTGGTTACACCATCGTAACCGACATGATTTCCCGGATCGACCCGGAATTGATTTGCTTATCAAAGTCCAATTCCTTGGTCCGTACGTTTGTACTAAACGGTGTAAAGCTTCATCTTCTTCTGGACTCCATGGACCTTTGATCCGATCCATATCTTTCCTCGTAGAAGCCATCGGAAAATTTAAAAGGAAAAAAAAGAACTGATCACAAAGACGAAAACCCCAAAACCCCCCAAAGAAATTTTAATCTAAGCTAATTTCATATCTGTACAGAGGAGAATGCTGCGGCGGAGGAGGAGGGGGAAGGTTACAACGGTGGTTGAGGCGGCAGAGTGGGGAAGAGAATAAGTAAGAAAAGAGGAGAAGGATAAATATATATATGGAAAGGGATAAGCATGACTTGTTGAACCGGTGGAAGAGGATTCTTACAGGGAAGACAGTTACTAGTATACAGCTGTCATGGGACACGCGTCAGTTTCTAAGTTTATATAACTTACACGTATATAATTGTAAATGTCAGCTCCTAAAATATCAAAATATATTGATTACGTGCTGTTCCCACCTAACTGACTCCGTCAAGTTAACGCTCCCTAATGGCTAATTATGTTACGGAAGTTTAACTGTCAAAATTCCTAATCCTCAATTAATTTTTTCAAAATATATAATAAATTGATTTAATTCAATAATTATTAAATATTAAAAAATAATTTAATCGCCAATATAATTAAAATATTTTAGAAGAAATCGGAGTTGAATTATAAATATTTTAAAAGTTAAAATATTATTATGTATTAATTTATTATTACATTATTTTTGAAGGAGTTTAATAGAATATTTTTATTTTTGTGACTAAAGTACAATTTGTTCATATATTAATTTGTTCTCGATCAAATCAATCGGTCTGATCTTGAAAATATTGATTTTGGTTATCGGTTCGTTCAATTCAATTGAATAAGTTATTAGAAAATTCAAAAAGAATTTGGGTTAGACAATTTTTTGTTTATTCAGCATCAATGCTTAAATTAATCAACTTAATAACTTTTTATAAACCGATACCCTAATCAATTTCTAATCTAATCAACCCGAAACAGTTTTAGAAGTTAAAATTTGAAAGAATTAATTTAATCTTATCCGATAAAATAAAAAGGGGGAAAAACTTAATTATGAAAGAAATAAATGTACGGTTGGGAAAGGGATGACTTTGACTATAGCCAGGCTGGAGAGCATATTTAATTACATTAAAATTTTATTTTAATTTTATAAATTTATAAAAAGAAAATATCATATGCGAAATCCACACGACACGCGGGAGTGCTGAGCTGGCGCAGAACACGACAAAGTTTTGTATCAGAATCGAGGGTCCTTCACTTGATTTTTCTTTCTCTTTCTTTTAGGTTCAGTTGAGAAAAATATTGAAAAGTAAATAAAATAAAATTCGATTTTAATTTTAATTTTTTATTCTTTTAGAATTTATTGTAATAAATAAAATCAAAAATAAATTGATCATTTTTATAAATTTTATTTATTTATTTCTACTGTTAAAATTGACGTAGTTAATAAAATAATCAAACAATTACATATAATATATGATATGTATCTCATGTTTATTTATACAGAACTAACTTTTACGTGTCAATATAGATAAATTTTTAAGAAAATAATCAGTTTATCTTTAATTTAATAATATAATTAATTTATTATTTTTTAATATATAAAGTAAAATATAATTCAACTTGCATCATAGTTTGTATCGTAATTTTACCAAATTATTGGGTTTATATAAGAATTTAACAAATCTAACGAAACGTTATAAAAATAATCAGGTACGAATGAGACTACAATTGTGTCTGTCCAGCTTGTCATGAAAACCCAAACCGGACCCCCCACGCTTAAAGAGTAACATTTCTACCCTTAACCGACAACTCCAAAATGACCGACACGTGGCCATAACGCTCCGGTTTGCACCCTCGTTTTCTAATACGTTCCGTAACTGCCATATGGTCCCGTAACCGACTCCACCGACTTTCCAGCTTAATTTAATAATTTTTTCATTAGTTTTTTTTTAATATTTCCTAATTATATTTTTTTTTCTCTCAACCCTTATCGAAATTAGGTACGACTATATTTCTTGCCAAAATATCTGAATTAAGTTTGGATTTACATCAAGATTTTGTTGAAAATATAGTTAAATTAATTATAATTTTTAAAAGATTTATATTTTTATCGAATTTTTATTTTGGTTACTCAATTATCGTCAAATTTAGAAATTATTTCCATATAATTTAATCATTTACTTTTATAATATTATTAATTAATTTAAATAATTTCAGTTAAAATGTTGATGACCATTAACTCTAAACATAAAACATGAAACATATACGAACAATACCAAAATTTTTTTATTTTAATATAATAAGATACAACTTTTAAGAAAGATTCATGTTTGTAGTTTAATATGAATTAGATTATGTGATACTTACGTTGAGAGTGAAATCTTTTTATTTATAAAATCAACACTAATACCAAGAATCAAACTCACACCAAAATTTTTTTTCTTTTAAAAAATTAATTTTTAATTAAATTGATGTCTGATTAACTCGTAACACTAACTTCGATTAACTCGTAACACTAACTTAATTAGGGACTTTATAAATGATAAGAATAGTTAATTAGTAGCTAATAATATTATAAAAGTATAATAGTTGCCGATGATGCTCTTGTTATGTCGGCAAGGTTGAGCCCCTAATATCTTGAACGTTCAGGTTTCAAGTCTCATTGTGTGCAAATTATATGTTTACATAAAAATTTAAAAAAAGTATAAGTTTAAATTGTGTCAAATTAAAATATAAGAGTTACAATCTAAACTTGAACATATTAGAGGGACTACAATCAGAATTTAACCTAAAATTTGAAGTTATAATATTTCTCAGTTCCAATAAATTGCAAGTGGCCGATACCGTGGGGTCTGATGTATTTTTTATTTGCATCGACAACCAACAACTCTACAATAATAAAAACATTTGTGGCCGAAAGATTACATGCCTTGAATTCCGTTATAGAGATAAAGTATAAATTATTGAAGGATTAAAGTGTAAATTGTAATTTTATAAAAAAAATTTAAGAGTTAAATGATAAATTTATCATTTTTGGAAGACCAATGGCACTACCTATCCTCTTTGCCTTTGTCCCTGACCTCATGTCGTCTTACACGTTTTGTAGATAAACACCAAAAGCAGTTACCACATTAAATCTAATTTAAGTAGGAATAAATATTAAATGTATATATGAATTTTGGTCTAATGTGTAATTTGATATATGAACCTTGATGTGGTGCAATTACATAAATAAAATTTGAATTGTGGTTTATATGTATACATGAAACTTTGATTTTGATTCAACTGTACACATTTTAAAAAAAATTCATATTGAATTAATATAATTTTTATGCATGTAATATATTAATGGAAAATGATGATAATTTAATAATATTGTTAATGGTTTGTGAAAAATGAATCAAATCAAAATTTCATGTAGGGTTGAGCAAAACTCAATTCGATTTGAAAAATTGAAAAAAGTTTCGAATTTCAAGTTATTCGAGTCAACTCGAATAAGTAATTAAAGTTTCGAGGTCGAATTAAGTTAAAATTTATAATTCGAATAACTCGAATATTTTGAATAATAGATTACTGTAAATTGGTCTCTCTCAACAAAAATTACAAAAAAAAAATCAGTATACTTTTAATATTCCAAAATCTATATTTAAAAAATTTATAATAATTTTAAAAAATTCTAGAGAATATATAAAGAAAGTTAAAATTTTAAAATTTTCTAAATAATAATTTCGGTATTTAAATAAGTTAATTAATGATTCAAATTTATCATATTAAAGTATCTTATTTATTATTATTTTTCTTTGAAAAAGTTTTCAAATATATATGGTTTTAAATTTACGTGCTCCAACTAAATTTATGTGCTCCAATATGGAATTAGTTATATTGTAATAAGATTTTAATTCGACATGTTTAATGTTTTAGTTTAACTTGAATAATTTTATTCGATTCGATTCAACCCATTTTACTCGACTTGATTTGAAAATTTTCAAATTGAGTTAGATGATAAAATAAGACTCGCCAACTCAAATAACTCGAAATTTTTTCACTTAATAAGACTTGATTTGATCGAACACTCACCCCTAATTTCTATATATAAAATTATATAAACTTAAAAGTTACGTGTAACATTACACATTGGATTAAATTGAGTTTAAATTGGACTTTACCAAAGATGCGGTCTTGGAGATAAAGAACCATTTCAAACTATTCTTCATCTACAAATATTGCAATATCTTCTAAGACGGACATGGATACATTATAAACTATATGCCAACACTCTGTTCAAACACCTTCTGAATTTAAATAAACCATTATTTTCAATGTCTTTCCGCATCATCTTCAATGTGAATTACTGTTATTATCAATCTCAACACTTTATATTGCATGAGAGGTGAAAAAGATTAATGTTATAATGTTAAAATGAAAAAAAATTCATATTTTGATATTTTTAAGAGATAAATATTAAAATTATACATGAATTATGATTCAATATGTAATTTGATGGTTAACTTTGATTTGATGTAATTATACACGTGAAAATTAGATTGTCGTTCAAACATATATATAATACTTTAATTTTGATTCAATTGTACATATTTACAAAAATAAAACATCAATTTATTTTTTATATTAAATAAATTTAATTATTTTTGTATGCAATATGTAAATGTAAAATGATGTAATTTTGATAATTGTATTAGCAGTTTGTGAAAATTTAATCAAATTAAAATTTTATGTATGAACTTACAAGAAATTAAAATTTATATATGACATTGCACGATATTGAATTAAAATTCATATATATTTTAAAGATTTATCCATGCTTTTGAAATTATAAAGTTGTAATTTATTAATAATCTCTAAAAAGAATACCCAAAATTTATACCCTTAAAAGAAAATCAATGGCAAAGCTAGCAAACAGACAAAGAGCTTCACCCATTAAATAGAATAATTTCAATTTAAGCCCCTTACAATAATTTATCATTCAATTTAATCCATTCTAGTACTTTGATTACCAAAAAAATACACTTTTAGCCCTTCCAAAAAATTATTAATTCAATTCAATACATTTTAACGAAAAATTAATTTTAACCCCTTAGAATTTCATAATTTTCTATAGACCACTAAAAAAAATTTCTGAACAAGAATGTAAGACAATAGAGTTGAAGCAAAATGTTGCAGCAAAAGCAAATAGCAATCATCATTCATCAAGATCAACATGTTACTTTTGGTATTCTGTATAGAACAAATTTAAATAAATAAAATGAAAAGAAGCCAAATTTTTGTTTGGTATTCCATGCTTTGATATTTTGCATGATGCAAGCAATTATCATAAGTTGGAACTTTAACAGACAAGACTAGTATTTAAAGAAAAAAGGCAAATTATGGACCATAAAGTTTCAACCTAATAAAAAGATGAAGGGTTAGGCCACCAATCACGTAAAAGCATGCATATAATAAAACCCTAATAAAGTTGCCCACTCCTCTGAATTTGAGAGACCTAAAAGACTACATCATTGGCCTTATGTTAATTAACCCTAAGACTTAGGAATTGATGTGGTTAATCTAAGTTAATAATCTATTGCCAAAAAGAACATTTATACAGTAAAAATAAATAAAGGGGAACGTGTCTTTTGACCGAAAAATGATTGAGCTTTGTTTGTGAGCTAATGAGCTGAAATATGTGTGTCTCTCTCTTGAATTATTGGTGTGGGGGCAGATAAGGAGGAAACGTGATGAAAATCAAGCACCATCCGCTACGGGCATGGCTAGTTCCTTTGTCGACAAGCTTGGGACGTTGGTGGAAAAAGGATGGACCGAACAACTTTCACGTGGACTAAGTAATGATCACGGTAAATTGTCGACTTGTCCATTCGAATTTTAACTTGAATTTAAGATTGATTAAATGAGAGATAGTAATCTTTAATTATCTGTGCTTTGTTATATACTTACACCTCGTAAACTTGTTAATCTCGTAGAATACCTTGTAAGTTAAAAACCCATAAGAACCAAATCCTTCCAGCCAAAACTCAGGGCCCTCCACCTCACGAAGCCACAGCAAGACAAGCACATATTATAAGGACCACACTTCTGATAGATGCGACATAATTGTCTTTTGTATTTACCCGTTGCAGTTGCCGTAGAAGTCAAAAAATTGTTTTAGCGAGATTAAAATATAAATTATAATTTTTTTTAGTATTATGACACATTGAGATGGACCTATGATATCTTTTATAAGATCCTTCTCATCACCTTCCTTCCTCCTAAGCACTTGTTTCACTTTCTATAGCTCTTCACCTATGGAGTAAACCATCATCAACCACTACGATGCCAACAATTTTTAGAAAGATAAAAAATCAAAACAATTCAAATACAAAATGACGCAAACTCGAAATAAACAAGAAAGAGCAGATTGTGCCACGTATGAAGAGCTAAAGAGGTGGGTTTTGTCAGGTTTTAAAAGATGACATGGCAAGCGTGGTTTTCAGGGATATTTGTGTTTATGTAATAAAAATCAAAGGGAAAGAGGTTACCGAATGAAAAGGATGGGTAAATTGCCAGCTATAAAGCACCAAGGTAACTCCCGAGTTCCAAAGGGAATCATAATCTAGGGATTCGAGGGGGGATGCAGGTCCCATTTCAGCCCCATGATTTTTTATTTTTTTATATTTTAATCCTTTGCATGCATCCATCGTACGACGTGATTACCTGACGTGAGAAAACAAAAGGCTGGGGCTGGCTACTGTTTTTGTTCATTTCTTGCTGCAGTTTAGTGGAATCATAATTAATACCAACCATATTTGATTTTTGAGGTTTTTCTTATTATTTAAAATTAAAAGGTCTAATTTTGTTATAGTCCCCATCTTATTATATATTTTACATTTAGACCCCATCATACTTTTTAAACTCTTAAATGATAGTATAGATTTTTCTAGATTTCATATAAAGAAATAAAAGATAAAAATACCATCAAAACAATATTTATTGCTTTATAAAAATAATGATTTTGGGTAATTTTATAACCGAATTAAGACCTATTTGATGAGTGAAATCAACTCATTCAAACTCTTAAATAATAATAGAATTATGGCACACACGATATGAGTGAAATATAGAATTGTGTAACAAATATATTTACAAAAATTGATATAAAGAACAAATAAGGCTTTGGTTGAATGGTAATAAAATATAAATATTAAAAAGACATAATGATAAATTTAGCTCTTAACATATATACTTTTTGTCAATTTGGCTCTTATTTTTGTAAAGCTAGTTTTGATCCTCAGCATGTTAAAAAGAGTCAAATTTGACAATCAACCTTTTAAAAAGAGTCGAAAAAAAAATTTTTTAAACAAAAAAATGACTAAAATATTAAATTTTTAAACATGACAGCTTGTATGACAATTCACGTGTAGTTCATACTAATATTTTAATTTTTTATGAACTTTTTTGGATTTGTTTTTATTTTTCTCAATACTTTTATAAATTTTAAATTATTTGTTAACGTGACATATAAGACAAATGGTGCTATGTCGGCATGAAATACACGTGAATTGTCACACGGGTTACCACGTCAACATTGTTAGAAATTAATATTTTACTTTTCATTTTCGTTAAAAAAAAGCGATTTAACTCTTTTTAAAAGGTTATAGTCAAATTTAGCTCAAATAAAGAATAAGACCTAAATTGACAAAAAGTGTAAAGGTTGGGGCTAAATTTGTTATTATGTTTATTAAAAATTATGGAAGCTTGGATAAAATCTTATTATATATATTTTTCTGTATAAAAGATATAAAATAACGCTTTCAAAAGAATACAATTTACTTTGTAAAGTAAGGGTTAATGTTCGGTTGATTTGTGATGTCAATTCATATATAATTTTTTTTATACGATTACTACTATTGTTACTAAACATAAACCATTTAATAGCTCTTAAATCGGAAGATAATACATCCTTAAGTAAATTTAAACTCATCTTTTCTTAATTATTACAATCACCAACAATTCTATTTGAACTAAGATTGTCTGTTAACATCAATACAAACGAGGGATGCAAGTGGATGAAATACTCGTCAACCTCGTTTAGGTCCATTACCATCCAACCGCTAACGAAAAATCAACTGTTTTGGAATTGGGTTATGGGGGGGTTCCCGGTTTGGCATGGGATGTTTCCGTTGTTTCCAAAGCCACCTGTTAAATGGTCCCAAACCAAGCATGAGATGAACTGAACTCAACTTCAACCCAACTAATCTTCTTCAGTTATAGACCCCCTAATCACAAAGAATACCATTCCTCTTCTTCTTTTCTTAATGGTGGTATTCGGTCTCAAACTTATATATGGTAAGGTAACAATTTATAAGGGGATTCATATATTTCAACATTTGTTTGTGTATGGTAAATTTTGAATTTGGATATTTAAGACCAAAGATTTTTGTCTTTACCAATTGTGTTCAGGGAAGATGGAATGGGGCTTATAGGGGTCCAACCCTCTAAAACGGGAAAAATATGTTTTGACTATTTAAATTTTATAAAATTTCAAGTTAGTAAATAATAAAATTGTACTTTAATCCTTCAAAATAATAAAATTTTAATTTATTTTTTTAAAAAATTATAAAAATATAAACTATTAAATTAATGATACTGAATTTAAACTCTTATAAAATTATACAACTTAATTTTAAACTTTCATAGAATTTTTTTTTCAGAGGCTCTAATTGCGTGAACTTACTATCTATATTAAACTAACATAATAAAAATTAACTGTCTTATCAATCTCAATAACAGGTAATAGATCTTTAGGTATGTCTTCAAACATCTGTATATTTATACTCTTTGTCGTAATTATCTTTACAATACGATCCGTGACTTAATTTTCCTCTCTAAGAATATGTTTTATCTTAACGTATTTTTCAGAAATATAATTTAGAGACTAATATTTTAACAAATGGTTGAAAAGAGATTGGAACCCAAAAACACGAATTTCATTCTTTATATAAAGTTAGTTTAGGAGTTGAAGCACTTTCATTTTCAGTCTCGATGTCCCATTCAGGTAGATTGAAGGATGTGTTGTTGAATTTAGCAATAACGTAGTATAATAATGGGTAGAAAAGCAGCTTGTATATGCTCTTTTTTTTATTTTTTTCTTTTGGTCCTCATTATGTAATCCCACCGTTTTTGGAAGACAAATTCTAATAAACTTCTCTAAGACGGCCATCCACCCCCCACCTAACAACTTTCCTATCACAATCATTCTTTAACACACCCCACTTTCAAATAAAATACATAGAAATTAATATAAAATTTTGTTGTTGTGATGGGCTAGGGTAGGAGACGGCTGGAAAAGGACGAGGGTTGTGCTTGTCGGATGGATTTTTTTCAAAGGAAAAAATGAAATTGAGATAGAAAGCAAAATAACTCCGAGTGGCAAAAAAGTAGGCATAGGTTGATAGAAAGGAAGCCATTGATAACTACTTCTTATGGTAGATGATTTGATTCCACTTAATATTTTTAGATGATTTATTTGTTAGTTTTATAATTAATGTTCTTGAAATTAAATTGAATTAATTGATTCGATAGATTAAATTGATAATTAATATGTGTATCGATCAGAATTGAGTTTTATTATTTCGTTGGGTTATTGATTAAATTTTAACTTAGAAGCATATTATTTTGGCCCAAACTATTGAATTCTAAAATCCTGCACTGGCAACAACGCCGATGCCAACCCATAAATAGAAGGATAATACATTTCAGTTCACTTGAACTCATGTCCTCCTGCATTAACAACAATACCCATGTCAATAGAGATAAGACTCAACCTACATGTTAATGTTTTAATTGAATATGGAATGTTTAATTGATTTTTATATCATGATTGTTATTTATATTTTTTAAATTTTTTAATTTTTTAGCAATTGAAACGGTTGGACGAGGAACTAATGGTCTAATTTTTCTAATTTAGTTTAAAATATAGTATAAAAATATGATCAAATATGAATACATCTAAATTTTTTATAACATTAATTATTAAAGAAAACATTACTAGCATGCAATATTTTAAATACCATTATAATAAATTGAGTATACAGATTTGAGTCTCACCACGTGCAATTATCATTTGTGAATCTTCAGTCCCATCATGATTAATTATCCTTTTTAATAAAATAAAGAGAATGCGTTAATCCCAAATAAAAAAAAAAGAATTTTTGGATAAACAAGATCGTACACATCTTGTCAAACATATTTTTTTAAAATAGAGTAATGATTTCGTAACAAGTAATATGAGAGCAATTTTGATTGGCGGATTCCATTTTGAACTCCTGAACAAATGAAGTAAACAAAATAGACCAACCGTGACCGAAGAACCTATGATGAGGGTTTAAAATATTAGGTAGAGAAAAATAACACGTCAAACACTCTTAAAAAGTAAACAAAATGCATTAATTCTATATTGACAAGGAAATAGAAGGTTTTTGAACATATACGGGAATGCACCATAAATTTTATTAATGTAATTAGAAAAAAAGGATAATAACGACATGGCACCATTGCCATGTGTTAAACTTCAAACAAAGATGAATTATGATATCGAACATTGTTGGACGATGCTGTATTCCCTTTGGAATGAATCAATGGCAAAGCACCAGGTAGATAGAAGAAAGGTCAAAATTTCCAACATTAGAACCGCCCCCAAATCTTTTATAAGAAAAACAACACCT
This sequence comes from Gossypium arboreum, assembly GCF_025698485.1. Classification (NCBI taxonomy): domain Eukaryota; kingdom Viridiplantae; phylum Streptophyta; class Magnoliopsida; order Malvales; family Malvaceae; genus Gossypium; species Gossypium arboreum. Next base: position 141,123,261 of record NC_069075.1, read on the forward strand.
TAAATGTTGGTCATTGACATGATTGACATATCCACAACTTCACCCTTTTTTTCATTTTCAATCATAGCATAATTTAATAATATAAATTCCATTCCATGCCCTAAATTTTTCTCATTTTCTATTGTGGGTTTTGGCAATACATGTCGACACACACCTACCTATTAATAAATAAATATTTAGTGAAAATCTAATGATTATTTTATTGATGAAATGATATCATATAAAAGGTAAGGTTGCATACATAACGTGGTTCTCGTGTTGTGTTGATTAATCCCAATAATTAAAAAAATATGAGAAGATGAAAGGGACCCAATTGAGAAATTGACCACTCAACAAAGTCAAAACTTGCCCAAGGATGGAACCATATTATTAATTATGTATACAATAATGAGACATTTTTCTCCACTTAATTGTACAAAGGAACGTCTTTTATTAAGCAAGTGGAATACATCTAAAAGGAAATTGATATTATTATAAGTTGGGATGATTTGCTGATTTTGCTCCTATTAAAGGCAAAAATAACACACTATATATATAATATTTGGCATTGCCAATTGCTTGCCAAAATAGAAGAAGGTATATATATGTGATCTTTTAGGTTACGTATTGGGATGTTAATCCAATAACGCAATCATGCAAAATGGGTCATGTCGATTTTAATCATGATTGTTGGTATTATATCGATATAAGTTTTAGTTTTGAGATTTTAATGGGTTGCTTATGCTTATTTATAAATGATTAATCAACTCATTTAGAATCATTTATATTTTTAAAAATTTTTATTTAATATTTAATAATTTTATATATACATTCCTTCTATTACCTTTAATTTTTGTGGCTGGTTAAAGTTCTAGATATAAATAACTTAACACATTTTTTTAATAATTACATTATAGTATAACTTATTTAATTTTGATATGATTTACACTACATATTAAATAAAAGAAAAGAAAAACACTGCATTATAAACTTGAAAACAAGCTTAACTGGGTTGAGTTTGAGCTTTGAATATTGAAATGCAAACTCGAGTCATTTTTTTAAAAGGATTTAATTTTTAGTCAATCCCTCCTAAATATGGGGCCGACCTTCGTGCATGAGTGGGTAGCTCGGTCTTCGAATATGTTCGGTGGTGAGAATAATTCCAGTGAGATTGAAAACATCAGTGTTGGAGTGATTAGTTACTATAATAATTAGATTAAAATTAATGGTGAGATGTTTGTTTGGATTCAAACATAGAAATGGTAACGAGGTGAAACATAGTGAAAAAGTGAAATGACTAATAAGGACATTAAATCAAGGTTCACGTATGACATTACACATTGGACTAAATTAGGTCTAAATTGAACTCTACCAAGGATGCAATCATGCCAATAAAGACCTATTTTAGACCAATCCACATGTACTTCATGCTAATTTTTTAAATTTTTATAAAATTTTTATATTTTGAATATTTTTATAAATTTTAAATTATTTATTGATATGGTATATAAGACAAATAGTGTCATGTAAGCACACATAGATTGCCACACGTGTTGCCACGCTAACATCATTAAAAAAAATATTTTAGTTAGCATTTCAGTTAAAAAAATTATTTGAATTTTTTGAAAAGTTAATGATCAATTTTAGCTAAAAAGGGAATAAAGACCAAATTGAAAAAAGATATAAATCAAAGGTGAAGCCAAAATTTTTTTTGGGTAAAATTAAATTGTATATTTTTACGATAGAAAAAGTGTAATTTTACCATTTTAATAACCTATATTTTTATAATTTTAAAAGATTAAATCAAATTTTTATCATTTTTAAAGAGTTAATGTATAATTTTACCATTACTAATTTAAAATTTTATAAAATTATTGAAAAAGTTTAAATAAACCTGCGAAGCCAAAATTTTCATTATACCTTATTTATAATTTTGGGGTCTGAGTTTTAAACTTGGGCCTCAATCAGGCCTGATTGCTTGAGTTTCAAAGTTAGTTTTGTACCAAAGCAAAAGTTGGGTAAGAAATATGTAAAGGCAAAAGAAATTATAATTTATGTGTTATAATAAATTTCTTAATAATTTATTTGGGTAAATAATCTCGTTAATTATTTTAAAATAGTGTCATTTTTATTTTTTAAAAATAATTCGTGTTTAAATTACGTGGAAAATAAGTGAAAAAATTATTGATATAACATATCCAGTTAGTTTTTTATTTTGGAGATATATATTTTTTTAACTGTAGTGACTAAATTGGCAAAATAATTAAAATAACTAAAAAATGGACAATGTTATTTTAAAATGACTAACGAGATAATTTATCTATTTATTTTATATATTTTGACAAGGGTGATTCACACATATTCACACCTTCACAATATTTTATATATTTTAGCCCTCCAATATTAAATTGTTGGCTCAATTTGGTCGATTAATCGATATATTTTTAATTATGTATTATACATATTATATTATAAATTTATTTGAGATAATTTAAAAATAATATATACTAAGTTGATTAAATCGGTCAATTCATTTACAAAGTTAAATAATTGATAATCGATTGACAAAACCATTGTAACCAAGACCAAAACTAAATTAATCAAAATTAACTTAATTGAATGAGTTGGTTAAGTTTATTTTAAAAGAATTATGTACTCCCTAGCAACAAACTAGCAAAAATAAGTGTTTCAAGTTCATTCGTTCACCAACAACTATACTAACTTCTTAGTTTATAAAATACATAAAAGACAAAATTTTAATAAAGAAATTAATTTTCGTAAAATTGAGAGAAAAATATAGAATTAGACTTATTATTTAGAAATACATATATTTGATGAAATATGGTTTCTCTTTTAAATTACGAAAATGAAAAATGAAAATAAGGTTTAATTAGAAAATAGGTAAATTAATGTCAGATTTAAGAGCAAATGTGTTATTTCTGTTAAAAATTTCATTCATTTTCAGTATTAAAAATTGATGTGGCTGACGAAATAACCATACAGTTACACATGTTATGCTACGTATAACTCATGCTGATGTATATGGACCAACTTTAAAAAAAAAAAATGAGTGAATTTTGAACAAAATGATCAATTTATTTTTTAATCTAACATACCAATTTTTTTGAATAAAAAAACGTAAAATATAATATCAGATTGAGTACAAGGGACTCAACAACACTTTTAACTTAAAATAATCACATTGAATATAAGAACAAAAAACAAGAAAGTCGACATAAAAAGCCATAGAAAAACCAAGCACCTTTGCTTTCAACATGGTTCAAGTTCCTCGGAGATTTAACAGATTGAAAAGACTGAAACTTCAAATTCTCCTTTTGAGTCAATACGTGGGCACTGAAGTCCTTTCCCTCGATGCTTTCCTTCATTCTCTTGGCTCTTCTGGCTCACGCCTCACCAATCCAATGTAAACACCCACACCCAAAAATAAACATAATCATCTTAGCCGGGCAAAGCAACATGGCCGGTCGTGGAGGAGTGTTCAACGACACCATAACCGAGACACTAACTTGGGACGGCATAGTTCCACCTGAATGCCAACCAAACCCTTCGATCCTCAGGCTAACCGCAAACCTAACATGGGTTGAAGCCCATGAACCACTCCATGCAGACATTGATTACAACAAGACAAATGGGGTTGGACCTGGAATGCCATTTGCCAGCACTGTGTTGAACAAGGACCCTAACTTTGGGGTGATAGGGTTGGTGCCTTGTGCCATCGGAGGGACTAATATAAGCCAATGGCAGAAAGGAGAGTTTTTGTATGAGCAATTGGTGAAAAGGTCTCAATTTGCAGTGCAAAGTGGCGTGTATAGAGCTATGCTTTGGTATCAAGGGGAAAGTGATACAGAAAATCAACAGGATGCAGAATTGTATAAAGATAATTTGAAGAGGTTTTTCAATGATTTACGTTTTGATCTGAAAACACCTAAGCTACCAATAATCCAGGTACTATCTGTTTTTTACTGTTTTATTTCTTCATTGATTTGATCTTTCTTAACTGGGTAAACTACATCCAAGGTCACTAAATTATTAGTAAATTTACGTTTTGATCATTCAGCTTTAAAAAGTTACAAAATGATCACTAAACTATTCAAAAGTTTCAATTTAAGTCACTGAGTTGTTATATTTTTATTTAAAAAAAGTCCGGCTAGTGAATTCTAAGCGACGATTTAACAATCAGTACGATGAATTAGTACCCATCAACGAGTAGAAAAACATATATGTAGATTCATGACATTCATAGTTGTTTTATGAAAAAAAATGAATTGTTGAGGAGAAAGAAATGAAGGGTTTCTGATGCAAAAGGTGTGAACAGAGAAAGCCATACAATAACAATTTTAACAGTTTAGTGACTTAAATAAATTTTTTTAAATAATTTAATAATTATTTTATAACTTTTTAAAATTAAAAAACTAAAACATAAAATCATCAACAGCTTACTCTCTTAAATTTCAATTTCAACTTTGTTTTTTTTTTTTTGGTTGTTGAATGGTCAGTTCTATAAGTTGATTTAAGGAAGCAATTAATTTATTAAGCCATGAAAAACACTGCCCAATTGCTTTCATATTGTTTAAAAGACTGAAGAGAATACAGTTGGGGGGCACATGTAATTGGTTAAGGCATCACATTTCCACATGTAGGTGGAGATTAATATATTTTAATACAAGTTGGCCAAAATTATGAATTTATTCTTACTTGCGCCACAAACAAGCAACATTTAGGGGTTAAATTATATTTTCGGATAAACTAATATTTAATTTTGAATTTCTTCATTTTTTATTTTGATTCTTATTTTTTTAACTACGTTAGTTTTGAAATTTATAGTATTTTCTCAATTTATCTTTTATATTTGGATTTTATTAAAGTACGATAATATGATATTTTGAAAAGTACTATTTCATCACTTGAATTTTTTAAAAAATAAAATTAATTATTTTTTATTTTTATATTCTATATAATTTTTATAAAAAATTTATCAAGTGATGATGTGGTACAATATCAAAGTGTTACGTCATCACACCTTAATGAAATTCAAGTTTAATATTGACCAAATTAAGAAAAGTCGCTAAATTTTGCGATAAATGAGGACAAAAAAAAAAGTTAGATGGATCAAGTTATGAAAAGTCGCCAAGTTTATATTTTTTGTGGATTTAATTTTTTTATAATTTAATTATTTTGAATTCTTTATTTTTTAAAATATGTATCTTTAGTTAAGAGGATAACTTCCCTTTAATTCCATTAAATAATTTGGTGTAGTTTACTTTTTTTTTTAATAATTAGGAGAGAGGGATGGAGTTGCTTAGGATTAGAGATAAGCATTCGACCGAATCGAGTGAAAAAATTTTGAGTTAATCGAGTTGACGAGTCCTATTTTATCATCCTAATTTGATTTAGAATTTTTTTAATCGAATCGAGTGAAATGAAATTCGAGTTGAGTTAAATCAAGTGAAATTGTTCGAGTTAAAAATTAAATATGTCAAATTAAAATCTTACTATAATATAACTAATTTTATGTTAGATCACATAAATTTAAAACCGTATATATTTGAAAACCTTTTAAAAGTAAAATAATAATAAAAATACTTTAGTATGATAAACTTGAATAATTAATTAACTTATTTAGGTCCCAAAATTATTATTCTAGATTTTTTTAAAAGAATTTTAACTTTCTTTTATATTTTTAGAATTTATTTCTGAAATTTTTATAAATATTTTAAATTTTAAAAATTATTTTAAATTTTTTGTAATTTTTGTTGAGAGAGAGACTAATTTGCTCATTTTCAAACTTGAAAGGGATCAAAAGGGTATTTATACCAATATGTTATTCGAACTGTAAAATTTAACTCGATTCGAACTCGAAACTCAAATTACTTATTCGAGTTGACTCGAATAATTCGACTAACTTAATTCGATTAACTTAAAATTCAAATTTTTTTTGATTTTTTTTAAATTGAATCTAGTTTTGCTCTTCTCTATTCGGGGATCAAACCCAAGTTCGATACCTACAATATAATTTTATTGTCATTGTACCAAAAGGTAACGTAATTTACTCTTTTTAAACATGTGATGATATGACATATCCACCTTAATAATTTTTTTATAGTTAGACAAATATTATACAAATTTTTCATTATTTTTTAAATGTGTAAAAAAATTATTCAATTATACAAAAAATACTTAAGTGTATATGCCAGGTTATCACGTATTTTATAAAAAAACTAAATTATTTGATGGAATTTATATAAAAAGTTAATCTCAAAATTCAACTTCATTTTGAAAAATAAAGAAAGTAAGAAACTACAATAAAATGAATTATATTTAAAAAAAACCCAAATTTATGCTTTTATTTTGTAAAAACTTGCAAGCTAGGCTGTAAAGTGGATGGTTGTGTTGGATAGGTAGCATTAGCTTCAGGGCCAGGGGCTTATATAGAGGAAGTGAGAGAAGCTCAGTTAAAGACAGACATGCCGTATGTGAAATGTGTGGACGGCAAGGGTCTCCCACTCGGACCAGATGGGTTGCACCTCACCACTCCAGCGCAAGTCACACTCGGCCGAATGTTGGCTCATGCTTTCCTTGGGTATTGAATGATACACCCTACTTTTCTACTTCATTTCCTTAATTGGATTATGAGAATATTTGCTCCAAAATTTCAGATGTCTACATTTTTTAATTTCTTTTACCCTTCTGTATTCATGGTAAGTATTGATAGAGGCAATGAAATGGAATTTGTATGTCTGTTGGAATATTATCAATCGATGGCAATGAAATGGGCAGTTTGCTTATTAACTTCAAAGAATCCATTAACAACTGGTTATTGACAACTAGCAATCAAGTCGTTTTTCGATCTTGTTCAATTGAAAAAAGTAGGTTAAAACTTGTTTTTGAAGAAAGTTGCCTTCTAGTCTTGTTTAATTGAAGAAAGGAGGTCAAAACTTGTTTCAAAAGTAAGTCACCACGACAGTTAAAGCAATCTGAATTCATCCAAGATCAAGCATCAAGTTTAAACAACTATTGGATCAAAATTCTTCCAAATTTGGTTGCACGGACACAAAAAATATAAAACCTGTTATTCAAGATCAAGTCTAAAGGACTCTTGAAGTAAAACCATCTATCCAAAATAAGTCTCAAAGACTCTCGGATCCGAACTCTCTCCAAACTCGTTTTCAAGATCAAGTCTTGAAGACTCTTAAAGTGGACATCATTGATTGAAAATCAAGTCTCAAATACCCTTGAATCCAATTAAATTAAATTCTCAAGCAATCATCTCATTAAACCCAATTTCAAGATCAAGTCTTGACACCTTTTGAAACGATTTAGATCCATCCAAGATTAAGTCTAGACAACCCTCAATGTTTACATGTTTTGCTAATTTGGCCCTTACTCATTTTTTGAGTTAAATTTAGCGATTAACATTTAAAAAGAGTTAAATTATTTTTAATGATATTAACGTGACAACCTACGTGGTAGTCCACATGTACTTTGTATTTATATGATATTATTTGTCTTATATGTCATGTCAACAAATAATTTAAAATTACAAAAATATTTAAATATAAAAAATCAAAATTCAAAAATGTATATTTCATGAAAAATAAAAAATAATGTGAAGTACAAGCGGATTGCCATGTGGGCTGCTAGATTTAAAAATTAACATTAGTCAATATTTTCATTAAAAAAATCAATCCGACTCTTTTATAAAGATTGATAATCAAATTCAACTCTTGTTATAAGATTAGGGCTGTAACATCCTCAAAACCCCCTTTGTAGTAAATGATATGGGATAAAATCTTAGCGAAAAAATGCATAAGATCAAAGAAAATGAAAGTTGTAAGATATCAAAAAAAAGTTAAATCAAGAAGCAAGACATAATATATTAAATTAAGGAATGGACTAAATTGTAAATATGTGAAAAGTTTTGTGGCATAAATATAAATATGGAAAAGTTTAAGTGAAAGGACAATAGTGAAAATATCTTAAAGGTAGAAGGATGTAGAAATTAAGGAAAATGGATTAAGAAGGACCAAATTAAATAAGCGAGAAAAAGTATAAGGGACTAAAATATAATTTTACCAAATTAAGTGATAATTTAAGGATAAAATTTTAAAAGATCATAAAGGGAAAAATGACCAATTAGAAAGAGAGAGAAATCTATAAGGCAATAATGATGTTGGAGATATTTTGATGATATTTTATAATTATTTAATTAGATAAATATTATTTTATTAATATTTTAATGGAATATTTTATTAATATTTTATTATAAATAACTAGTATAAAAGGAGAGAAAGATGAAGAAGAAAAAGGAGGAGGAACCTCCCATCTTTCCAACGTGAGTGAGGGAGAGAGAAGAAGAAAACTTTGCTTTCTTTACAATTTGGTCCTTTCACAAAAATTCCACCATTTTCACCTAGAATTTCAAGGAATTTTCATAACCATCAAGAGAGAAAAGTGATAAGGAGACTATGGAGAACAAGAATATCACCTTGGATTCAAGAAAATAGAAGTTTGAGGAGAGAGAAAATCAAGTTAAAGTTTGAAATCAATAGAACGAGGTAAGATTTCAATATATTTTAAGTTTGATATTATTGAAAAAGTATGAAAATGATGTTAAAGTAAAGTTTTCTTATATAAAGTTTTATGTTCTTAATATGTTAGTGAAGAGAAATAAGAGGAATTGATGGGAAATATTGTAGAGAAAGGAAATGAGGGTGTTATAAACTTGATTATCAACATTTTGCACTAAAACAGTTTGGGACAATAGCAGTAGACTTTGAAAAATCACCAAAATTTTTATAAATCATATTAGAGGTTAACTAAACTATGAAATTAAATTATATTAAGTCTATTTTTACATAGAAGAAACGGTGTATGCAAAAAAAAAAATATATTATGAGATTTATGAATTTTTGTGAAACAAGATCAGATTGATTTCGGATCCCCTGTTTTGACTTTGAAATATCATTATAAATTGTACAAAAAATTTTAGGTGATGAATTTTACATTCTTAAAATCTTAATGAGTCTATTTTCAAGGGAAACAAATAGTAACATGATACGAAATTTGTACTAAAAGAAATTTAATTTTTAGTGAAGAAGGGTTAGAGTTGCCAAGCAGAAGAATAGGGAAAATTTTAAAGAATTTAATGTATTAATTGGAATAAGTAAAAATTCTAAAATTTTTATGGTAAATATTTCATCGAGTCTAGTTTCAAGAATAAACAACAGATCCTAATTTCGAATTGTGTAGGCCGAGATATAAATAATTTAGTGATTGGCACTCAAATGGACAACTTTGATAAGAGTATTGTATAATTAGAAAAAAAAAACCCTTAATTAATGTCACACATAGGCATGATATGTGTAGCGACGTAAAAATTTAGATTCGGTCGCTAATCGTGGTGATTTATTGAAAATTTGAAAATGGAAGTTTGATTTTGAAATAAGAAGGGAGTCGCCACCGATCCTTTTTCCTAGGTGTGATCGGGCACCTATTAGATGATTTCCTTTTTTAAAACAAAAAGAAGGCCAAGTTTAGGTTTACGTAAAAGTCCAGAGAAAAATTAAGGTTCGGGAGTCGGTTACGCGCGAGGAAGGTATTAGCACCCTCGCGACGCCCAAAATTGGTATCTAATAAACACGTGTTACCTTGATTTTCAAAAATACGAGCTCAATGTAACATTTAGCCGTGATCAGGTTAAAACACAAGAATTTTCAATTCTTTCAATTTTTTTGAGAAGGACATACCATTTTAACAAGAGCCGACAAATTCCATCCAACATAGCGATGAAATTCGATGACTTAATGTTAAATCGGTACATTGCCTTGATTATTGAAATTAATTAGAAAACAAGAATATGATTTTCGAGATAATGCAAAACAAACCGATATGGAATAAAAATAAATAAGAGAGCCGGAAATATATTGAAGCAAATAACAAATATGACAATAATATTAAAAAATAATAACGGTGCATGCGAGATTAAATGTAATAATAGTATCAAATACTAGAAAACAATGAATATATATACATAAAAATGATATTAAGAACATGTACGTCAAAAACACACACACACACACACACACATATATATATATATAAGTAGTGATAATGTTAGAAATACACTATATATATTATTTGAACTATACATGAAGTGATAAAATATATATAACTAGTAATGTTAAAGTATATACATAATAATAAATATTGAAAGATGTACATTACATAGCGTATATAAAAAATATATATATACATGATATAATATGTAAAAAGATAACATAGTATTCAAATATATGCACGATGAAAATACAATATTAAAAAGTATATACACGAAAAAATGCGAATGTAATATAATATTTAAATATTGACATAATATATACATATTGGGAATAATGATATATATAAAAAATCCTATTACGTAAATATACACCTATATATATCAAATATATACATATATAATAAAACAGTACTAAGATTAAGGACAATAAATAAGGATAAAATATATACATGAAGTAGTGTGAGAAATATACACATAAATTGGTATATAAAAGTAACTAATAGAGTATAGACACATACATATATATACTATAAAAATAAATGCACATAATGTATAAAAGGGAATATATGTGTAAATATATATACATAAGATCGTATAAAATATATAACAATGATACTAAAGTGTAGATGTAATATATATGAAAACATAACATAATATTAGAAATATACATGCATAATATGGGATTATTTACATAATACAAAAACATATATAATGTAGTATTAAAATATATGCTAATATATATACATATTAAAGATAAAAAGAACTATCGATACTACTTCACAAATATATATACATATACTAAAATATACATAATAATATATAAAGTATAATATTAAAAAACATGTATATGATATATGAATAATATATATATATATAATATAATATTAAAAAATACATATATATGTAATACATATTAAAAGAATACATATAATATACATATATTTCAAAAAGATAATAATAATATTAAAGAGTAACTATTAATTATGTTACATAAAGTATATATATAAATAATAATGGTGCTAGGAATATACTATAATAATATAAAGATACATAAATATTAATGCATGTTCATAATAATAAAATACGGTATTAAAAGCTTATATACATAATAGTATATATACATACATATAATATAGTGGTAAAATAGTTATGTAATATATACATAATAATAAAAATATATACTTAACATAATATAAAAATTTGTATATATACAATATATATATATATATATTATGAATAAGAGTGTTATTAAAAAAACTATAAATATATAAAAGTGTGCATATATATATATATGTGAATATTAATTGAAACTAAAATAATGTTAATTATAGTAGAAATATACTTAATAATAATAAGAATAATAGTAATAATATAATAATAATAAATATATATAAAAATAGAATGATGAAATTAATTATTAATGTGACAGCCCTAAATTGACCCTAGTCGGGAAGTGGTTTCGGGACCACTAAATCGAGTCACCGAAGTATTTGAATGTGATATTTATTGTCTAGAATATGTGAATATGAATGTGTGAAAGTTTTAAGCTTGATTTAGTCGATTGCATGTGAATTTAGTTAATAGGACTTATGTGAGAAAATTTAGAAATGTGCTAGGCAAATGTAAGTGGCCTATTAATGCATGTTATAAAGATGATGGGTTTGCATGTCAAATTACCCAAAATTTGAACTAGTGGCCGCCATGCTATGGGTTAAAACCTATTATAAACATGTTGTGTTAATGCTTTATGTTAGAAATAATAAAATAAAAAGGGTTAGTAATAAAATAATGGAAATTGGGGGTGATAAAAGAAAAAAAGTTCTCATTTTGTTCTTCTTGACCGAAAAATCAAAGGAAAGAAAGGAAGAAAGGTTGAAGAGGTCCGCCATGCTTGTAACTAGGTTAAGGTATGTTTGATGTTGTTCCATGAGATTCATGCATATTTTTAGTTGTTAGCTTGAGTTCTACCTAGCCCATGGTTTAAATCTTTGCTATGTGATGGAGATGATACTCGGCCATGGGTGTTGTCTTCTTGGTTGGTGTTTGATGTTATGGTGATGAGGCATGAAGATGATTGAATTTGAGTGCTTAATAAAAGGATTGAATGTGAGTGTGTGTGAGAATTTGAAAAGGATGGGTCTTAACAACTTCATGAAGTATTCGCCATGGTGCTAAAATGTTGTATTGTGTTTAAACTTAGAATTTTTAGTCATATGGATGTGTCTTGTTGTATGAGTGCTTGAACAAACTATGATTAAATGGATGCATAGATTCAAAGTGGGAAGAATTGGCTATTATGCTTGATACTAATGCGAATATGAGAATGTTGTACTTGAAAAAAATGTAGGTGAACATGACAAGTGTATTATTTCGGGGCATAAGGATATGAAAATTTTGGGTATTTATTTTTGATTGTGTGTGCATGACTATGGATAGTTGGCTGCAAAATATTATAAATACATGGTGTATGTTAAATTTATTAAGCTACAAAACATTATACATGTTCGCCAAAGTAAATTATTTGAGTAAAGTATATCTTGATGGTACATTTGGCTAGTATAAAATGTATATGGATGTCGTATGACTATGTTTGATTTGGGAAGTAAATTGTTTGATTTAGCTCAAGAGCCTAGAGGATCAAAGTTGGATAAGGGGAAGGAAAAAGTGATCGAATAGCCGTCGAAATCGTACGACAACATCCGAGGTAAGTCTTTGAGTAATGGAACTTAGTTTATGATTTGATTAAGTTATGACGTATAAGCATAACAAATAAACAGTGATATAATGATTTTACTTGAATTATATGTCGAGATAATTAGTTTATACCTATGACGGGTAGCCGATTGTGCACAGAGATCATGTCATAAAGCAAATCAATTTATGCTCTTTGTATGTGGCTATTGAGCCGAAAATGGGAATGATTGATAAGTGTCTTGTGTTTGAGTTCTAGTGATGAAAATGAAATATAGATGTGATATGATTTATTGATATATGTGCATGAATATTCGGATGATAACCGGGCTAAGTCCCGAAGGCATTTGTGCGAGTTACTATTATCCGGGCTAAGTCCCGAAGGCATTTGTGCAAGTTACTATATCCGGGCTAAGTCCCGAAGGCATTTGTGCGAGTTACTATATCCGGGCTAAGTCCCGAAGGCAGTTGAGCGAGTAGCTATATCCGGCTAAATCCCGAAGGTACTTGGTTTGGGAATGAGCGATCTTGCTGTAATAATTTCAATTAATACGCTCGTAAAATCCCAACGATGAGGTATGTTTCGTATATGCATTGGAATAGTTGATTCCTTTTAAATAGTATTCGCTCAGTCGATTAATAAGCTTCCGGCCTTTGGTTAAGTTGATCCCTTATGTATGAATATAAGGGTTGGAAATGTGAAGTAGGTATGATTTTGAGAATGTGTGTATATGAAATTATCTGCTTAGTCATATGAATGCTATACTTCAGTTGTGCCTAATTTCATTGCTAAAAACTTACTAAGCATTAAATGCTTATTCCGTTTCTTTGATTCTCTGTTTTATAGATTTTGGTTCGTCAGCTATCGGACTCGGGAGTGTCAAAGTCGAAGTCGCCCACACTATCAAAGCCCTTTTGGTACTCTTTTAGTTGAACTCTGATAATGGCATGTATAGGGCTGCCCTTTTGTTGTTAGTCAAGTACTTTGGTATTGTATATATTTGGATAGCCATGCGAAAATGGCTTATATATTTTGAACATAGCGTTATAATCATTTTGTATATATATGGTTATTGAGAGGTGTGGAAATGCTTGGCAATGATTAGCCATTGGAATGGTTAATCACGATCATATTTTTGTGCTATGTATGTTAAAGGGCTAGTTGAATCATGGAAATTATGAAATAGGTAAAGTCTACCTTAAAAACAGATGCCGACAGCAGCAGTGATGTGAATTTGAAAAATCACTAAAAATAGTAGGAATAGAATTAAATAGTGAATAAACTATGTAATAGAACCATGATGAGTCTATTTTCATATGGAAGAAATGAAACGATCATATGAGTCGTAATTTAAGAGATGTTTAAGTTTTCGTGAAACAGGGCCAGAGTGATTTCTGGATCCCCTGATCTGACTTTGGAAATTCACTATAAATTAACCAGAGATAATTATAAGTCATGCCCTAGATGTACAGATTCCTCTTCGAGTCTAGTTTCATTAGAAACAAACAGAATAAGTATTGAAGCCCTGTACAGGGAGATATCTAAGTTGTAATGCATGAAGGTCAGAGTAGTCAAACCCTGAAACAGGGGAGACTTTAACTAATAAACTGTACTAATTGGCCCAACCAAAAATTCTATAAAAAAAATTTGTAGATAGATATATGAGTCTAGTTTCAGGAAAAATTTATGGAATCAGTTTTTGAGCTTTGAAACTCGAGATATGATTTTTAAAATGACTGTGATGCAGTTAACCAGCATGTCTGGAAATTTAAAAATGAACTGTGTAAGTAAATGAAATAAGTCCGTAAATACCTCGTGTTCGACTCCGAAAATGGTCTCGGGTACGGGGCGTTACATTTTAATGGTATCAGAGCTACGGTTTAGTCGATTCTAGGACTACCGTAATACGTTTGGGTCTAGCTATACATGCCATTATGTGATTATTTGATAGTGTGGTGATTTCTGACAATTGAAAATGTGTTTATTTATAGTAGTGGATCCCGATCCCAACCGAGCGGTAGCTGATGATCTTGAGAGTGTAGCGCTGCTCCCCGACAAGGGACAGACCGGCGGACTCTCAACCTATTGCTAGTAATCCGAATGATGAAGCTAGACAAGCTTTTTATAGCGTGATGAATGATTGGTTCAACCAATACATTCGAACTAATACTACTATTCCACAACCCCATTCCCGACTAATACAACCCCAAGACTGCAATACCTCCCAGAATCGACCAAATAAGGTCAAATAAGCCCCAGGTTGATGAATCCGAAAACACGGGCTCTGAATTTAAAGCTACGGACAATGACGATGCCGAAAGCAAGTGAATTTTGGTTGGACAACACTATTGGTACTTGATGAACTATCTTGTACACCGAGGAATGCCTAAAGTGTACTATCTCCTTGCTACGTGATTACGCCTACTATTGGTGGAATACGTTGATTCTCTACGCCAGAGAGCAAGTAACTTGGGAGTTTTTCAAACCGAGTTTGAAAAAAGTATATCATCGAGATTCATTGATCAAAAGCGGAAAGAATTTCTTGAACTTAAACAGGGTTCTATGTCGGTTACCGACTATGAACGAAAGTTTGTAAGGCTTAGCCGGTACGTGCGAGAATGCATTTCTTCAGAAGCTGTGATGTGTAAACGTTTCGAAGATGGACTGAACGATGATATAAAGCTGTAAGTTGGCATTTTAGAAATCCGAGAATTTGTGGTACTTGTCCAGCGAGCTTGCAAAGCCGAGAAGCTCAGTATGGAGAAAAGAAAAGCTGATATGGGAGCAAAGGAGTTTCGTAAGAGGTCTTCGGGGAGGCCCTTTCAACAGTCATCGAAGAAATTTAGAGATGATTTAGGCCGATCTAGAGACACTTCGGGCTTTTCTAGACGAGATCATGATCGACCCCCTGTGAGTGCACGAGTCACTTCGGTCGCCAGTGTTGGAAATGATCATCGAGACAGAACGAAGTGTCAGTATTGTGGTAAATGGCATTCGGGGAGTTGTAGATTCCATGACCACTTCTGTTACAAGTGCGGATCAGCTGACCACTTTATTAAAGATTGCCCGAGATTGTCTGAACAAAATGTAAATCAGAGTGGGAAACCTGGTGCTACTACTGCTCGGGGTAGACCATCTAGAAATACGGGCAATACTAGTGGCGGTCGAGAGGATCTAGAGATGCTACAACCAGATCTCGAGGCTCGTGCTCTGCTAGAGCTTATGCTATATGCTGCACGCCGAGGATGCTTCCTCGCCAGATGTTATTAGGTACTTTTACTCTCTTTGATACTAATGTGATTGCTTTGATTGGCCCTGGTTCTACTCATTCTTATATATGTGAAACCTTAGCATCTAGTAAGACTTTACCTGTTGAGTCTACTGAGTTCGTAATTCGGGTGTCAAATCCCTTGGGTCGTTACGTGCTTGTCGACAAAGTGTGTAAGAAATGTCCCCTAGTAATCCGAGGTTCCTGTTTTTCGACTGATTTGATGCTTTTACCGTTTGATGAATTTGATGTTATCCTCGGTATGGATTGGTTGACCATACATGATGCAATTGTAAATTGCAAAAGAAAAACCATCGATTTGAGGTGTGTAAATAACGAGATAATCCGAGTTGAGTCTACTGACTTGAATAGGTTGCCAGCTGTAATATCATCGATGTTGGCTCAGAAATATGTAAGAAAGGGGTGTGAAGCATACCTTGTGTATGTACTTGATGACAAAGAGTTAGAAAAGAAGCCTGAATCTGTGCCGGTGGTTTGTGAATATCTGGATGTTTTTCCTGAAGAATTATCGGGTTTACCACCTGTTCGGAAGGTAGAGTTTGGCATCGAGCTTGTACCTGGGACTACACCGATTTCAATAGCTCCGTATCGTATGGCACCAACGGAATTAAAGGAATTGAAAGCTCAGTTGCAAGAGTTGATGGATAGAGGTTTCGCTCAACCAAGTTTCTTACCTTGGGGTGCACCAGTATTGTTTGTGAAAAAGAAGGACGGAACCATGAGGTTGTGCATCGACTATCGTCGGTGAATAAGGTGACAATAAAGAATAAATATCCGATCTGCGCATTGACGATTTGTTTGATCAACTAAAGGAGCCTCGGTGTTTCAAAGATAGATTTGAGATCGGGTTATTATCGATTCTTGAATTCGAGATTCGGATATACCCAAAACAACTTTCGAGCGAGATACGGTCACTACTGAGTTCTTAGTGATGCCGTTTGGGCTCACTAATGCCCTGCGGTATTTATAGATTTGATGAATCGGATCTTGAACGATTTGGACCGGTTTGTAGTTGTGTTTATTGATGACATCTTAGTCTATTCAAGAGATGAGACCGAACATCTTTGAGCACACGAGATTAGTGTTGCAGATTTTACGGGATAAGCAATTATATGCTAAGTTTAGTAAGTCGAGTTACGGTTAAGAGAGGTTAGCTTCTTGGGTCATGTGGTATCTGCGATCGGCATTCGAGTTGATCCGAGCAAAATTTCAGCCATACTTAACTGGAAGCCTCAGAAATATTACCGAGGTTCGAGCTTTTGGGACTTGCTTAGGTTACTACAGACGGTTTGTAAAGGTTTTTCGATGATAGCCACACCAATGACGAAACTACTTGAAAGATGTTAAGTTTGAATGGACGAGAAAAGTGTCAAAAATGTTTCGATCAATTGAAAACTCATTTGACGGAAGCTCCAGTACTAGTGCAGCCCGAATCAGGCAAGGAGTTCATCATTTACAGTGATGCATCCTTACTTGGGTTGGGTTGTGTATTGATGCAAGAAGGTCGAGTTGTAGCTTATGCGTCGAGACAATTGAAGCCACATGAGAAAAATTATCCAACCCATGATCTCGAATTAGCTGCCATCGTATTCGCTTTAAAAATATGGCGACATTACTTATTTGGTGAGAAGTGCCATGTATTTTTGGATTACAAAAGTCTCAAATATTTAATGACTCAAAGAGACTTAAATCTGCGACAAAGACGTTGGCTCAAGTTGTTAAAAGATTATTGGCTTGTCATTGACTATCATCCAGGAAAGGCTAATGTGGTTGCGGATGCTTTGAGTCGTAAATCACTGTTTGCTTTACGAGCGATAAATGTACACTTGTCTGTTCTATCCGACAATGTGTTAGTAGCGGAATTAAAGGCTAGACCATTGTTGATTCATCAAATTCGTGAAGCTCAGAAAGTCGATGATGAATTAGTTGCAAAATGGGCTGAATGTGTTTTGAATATGGAATCAGAGTTTCAAATTGATGATGACGATTGTTTGAGGTTCAGAAGTCGTTTGTGTGTTCCAAGAAATTCGAAACTTATTTCAATGATTCTGAACGAAGCTCATTGTAGCCGAATGTCAATTCACCCAGGGAGTACGAAAATGTACAACGATCTGAGACGTCAGTTTTGATGGCATGGTATGAAACGAGACATTTTCGATTTCGTTTCGAAGTGTTTAATATACCAACAAGTGAAAGCGGAACATCAAGTGCCTACAGGTTTACTTCAGCTGATCATGATACCTGAATGGAAATGGGAACGAATCACGATGGATTTTGTATCTGGGTTACCATTGTCGGCGAGTAAGAAAGATGCGATTTGGGTTGTTGTTGATAGATTGACTAAATCGGCTCATTTTATTCCCGTACGTATAGATTATTCATTGGATAAACTAGCTGAATTGTATGTTTCTCAGATTGTGAGATTACACGGGGTACCCATTTCTATTGTGTCGGATAGAGATCCGAGATTCACCTCACGATTTTGGAAGAAATTGCAAGAAGCTTTGGGTACCAAGTTGCATTTTAGGACCACTTTTCATCCCCAAACCGATGGTCAATCCGAGCGGATAATTCAGATACTCGAGGATATGTTGAGATGTTGCATCCTTGAGTTTAATAGTTCATGGGAACGGTATTTACCTTTGATTGAATTCGCTTACAACAATAGTTTTCAATCAAGTATTAAGATGGCACCTTACAAGGCCTTGTACGGTCGTAAATACCGTACACCATTATTTTGGACCGAGCTCGGTGAAAGTAAAATTTTCAGAGTTGATTTGATTAAAGATGCTGAGCGGAAAGTAAAAATAATTCGTGAAAGTCTGAAGGCAGCATCGGATCGTCAGAAGTCGTACGCGGATTTGAAACGAAAAGACATTGAGCATCAGGTGGGAGATAAAGTGTTTCTTAAAGTTTCACATTGGAAAAAGATACTTAGATTTGGGCGTAAGGGCAAATTGAGTCCGAGGTTCATCGGGCCATATGAAATATCCGAACGAGTCGGTCCAGTTGCGTATAGATTGATTTTACCCCCTGAACTTGAAAAGATTCACGATGTCTTTCATGTTTCGATGCTTCGACGTTATAGATCTGATCCATCGCACATAATTAATCCATCAGAGGTTGAAATTCAATCCGATATGAGTTATGAAGAAGAACCGATTCGTATCCTAGCTCGTGAAGTGAAGGAGTTCTGAAACAAAAGGTTCCTTTAGTAAAAGTGTTATGGCTCAAACACGGATGGAAGAAGCTACTTGGGAACCCGAGAACTCTATGAAAGAACGATACCCAAACCTATTTACCGGTAAGATTTTCGGGGACGAAAATTTCTTAAAGTGGGGGAGAGTTGTGACAGCCCTAAATTTCGGGACCGTTAAACCGAGTCACCGAAGTATTTGAATGTGATATTTATTGTCTAGAATATGTGAATATGAATGTGTGAAAGTTTTAAGCTTTGATTTAGTCGATTGCATGTGAATTTAGTTAATAGGACTTATGTGAGAAAATTTAGAAATGTGCTAGGAAAATATAAGTGGCCTATTAATGCATGTTATAAAGATGATGGGTTTGCATGTCAAATTACCCAAAATTTGAACTAGTGGCCGGCCATGCTATGGGTTAAAACCTATTATAAACATGTTGTGTTAATGATTTATGTTAGAAATAATAAAATAAAAAGGGTTAGTAATAAAATAATGGAAATTAGGGAGGGGTGATAAAAGAAAAAAAAAGTTCTCATTTTGTTCTTCTTGACCGATAAATCAAAGGAAAGAAAGGAAGAAAGGTTGAAGAGGTTCGGCCATGCTTGTAACTAGGTTAAGGTATGTTTGATGTTGTTCCATGAGATTCATGCATATTTTTAGTTGTTAGCTTGAGTTCTACCTAGCCCATGGTTTAAATCTTTGTTATGTGATGGAGATGATACTCGGCCATGGGTGTTGTCTTCTTGGTTGGTGTTTGATGTTATGGTGATGAGGCATGAAGATGATTGAATTTGAGTGCTTAATAAAAAGGATTGAATGTGAGTGTGTGTGAGAATTTGAAAAGGATGGGTCTTAACAACTTCATGAAGTATTCGGCCATGGTGCTAAAATGTTGTATTGTGTTTAAACTTAGAATTTTTAGTCATATGGATGTGTCTTGTTGTATGAGTGCTTGAACAAACTATGATTAAATGGATGCATAGATTCAAAGTGGGAAGAATTGGCTATTATGCTTGATACTAATGCCGAATATGAGAATGTTGTACTTGAAAAAAATGTAGGTGAACATGACAAGTGTATTCGGCTTAGGGCATAAGGATATGAAAATTTTGGGTATTTATTTTTGATTGTGTGTGCATGACTATGGATAGTTGGCTGCAAAAATATTATAAATACATGGTGTATGTTAAATTTATTAAGCTACAAAACATTATACATGTTCGGCCAAAGTAAATTATTTGAGTAAAGTATATCTTGATGGTATATTTCGGCTAGTATAAAATGTATATGGATGTCGTATGACTATATTTGATTTGGGAAGTAAATTGTTTGATTTAGCTCAAGAGCCTAGAGGATCAAAGTTGGATAAGGGGAAGGAAAAAGTGATCGAATAGCCGTCGAAATCGTTCGACAACATCCGAGGTAAGTCTTTGAGTAATAGAACTTAGTTTATGATTTGATTAAGTTATGACGTATAAGCAGAACAAATAAACAGTGATATAATGATTTTACTTGAATTATATGTCGAGATAATTAGTTTATACCTATGACGGGTAGCCGATTGTGCACAGAGATCATGTCATAAAGCAAATCAATTTATGCTCTTTGTATGTGGCTATTGAGCCGAAAATGGGAATGATTGATAAGTGTCTTGTGTTTGAGTTCTAGTGATGAAAATGAAATATAGATGTGATATGATTTATTGATATATGTGCATGAATATTCGGATGATAACCGGGCTAAGTCCCGAAGGCATTTGTGCAAGTTACTATTATCCGGGCCAAGTCCCGAAGGCATTTGTACGAGTTACTATATCCGGGCTAAGTCCCGAAGGCATTTGTGCGAGTTACTATATCCGGGCTAAGTCCCGAAGGCATTTGTGCTAGTTACTATATCCGGGCTAAGTCCCGAAGGCAGTTGAGATAGTAGCTATATCCGGCTAAATCCCGAAGGTACTTGGTTTGGGAATGAGCGATCTTGCTGTAATAATTTCAATTAATATGCTCGTAAAATCCCAACGATGAGGTATGTTTCGTATATGCATTGGAATAGTTGATTCCTTTTAAATAGTATTCGCTCAGTCGATTAATAAGCTTCCGGCCTTTGGTTAAGTTGATCCCTTATGTATGAATATAAGGGTTGGAAATGTGAAGTAGGTATGATTTTGAGAATGTGCGTATATGAAATTATCCGTTTAGTTATATGAATGCTATACTTCAGTTGTGCCTAATTTCATTGCTAAAAACTTACTAAGCATTAAATGCTTATTCCGTTTCTTTGATTCTCTGTTTTATAGATTTCGGTTCGTCAGCTATCGGACTCGGGAGTGTCAAAGTCGAAGTCGCCCACACTATCAAAGCCCTTTTGGTACTCTTTTAGTTGAACTCTGATAATGGCATGTATAGGGCTACCCTTTTGTTGTTAGTCAAGTACTTTGGTATTGTATATATTTGGATAGCCATGCGAAAATGGCTTATATATTTTGAACATAGCGTTATAATCATTTTGTATATATATGGTTATTGAGAGGTGTGGAAATGCTTGGCAATGATTAGCCATTGGAATGGTTAATCACGATCATATTTTTGTGCTATGTATGTTAAAGGGCTAGTTGAATCATGGAAATTATGAAATAGGTAAAGTCTACCTTAAAAACAGATGCCGACAGCAGCAGTGATGTGAATTTGAAAAATCACTAAAAATAGTAGGAATGGAATTAAATAGTGAATAAACTATGTAATCGAACCTTGATGAGTCTATTTTCATATGGAAGAAATGAAACGATCATATGAGTCGTAATTTAATAGATGTTTAAGTTTTCGTGAAATAGGGCCAGAGCGATTTCTGGATCCCCTGATCTGACTTTGGAAATTCACTATAAATTAACCAGAGATAATTAGAAGTCATGCCCTATATGTTAAGATTCCTATTCGAGTCTCGTTTCATTAGAAACAAACGGCATAAGTATTTAATCCCTGTACAGGGAGATATCTAAGTCGTAATGCATGAAGGTCAGAGTAGTCGAACCCTGAAATAGGGGAGACTTTAACTAATAAACTGTACTAATTGGCCCAACCAAAAATTTTAGAAAAAAATTTCTAGATAGATATATGAGTCTAGATTCAGGAAAAATTTACAGAATCGGTTTTCGAGCTTCGGAACTCGAGATATAATTTTTAAAGTGACTGTGATGCAGTTAACCAGCATGTCTGGAAATTTAAAAATGAACTGTGTAAGTAAATGAAATAAGTCCGTAAATACCTCGTGTTCGACTCCGGAAACGGTCTCGGGTACGGGGCGTTACAATTAAAGTACCAAAATAATAAAAAAGGACTAAATCGAAAACAAAATATAAAGCACATGATAGATTCTAAAATAAAAACAAAAGAGAAGGACTTATTTGAACATGCGTGAAACAAAGGGGGATCAAAAGCGTAATATTCCCAGTTATTAAAACGCTGCGCATTGAAAGGGACCAATTTGTAAAACCGATTAAATTTCAGGGCCGATCTGTAATCCAAAGATAACTTGATTGCGAAAGATAAAATTGCGGAAGGATCAATTGCATAAATATACCATTGAGTTAAAAACACGCGGATCCTGAAGCGGGTTCGGGTTGAACGGGTCGGGCATGGTGAAATGACGTCGTTTTGGGGCTTAAGTACAGCCCCCAAAACGACGTCGTTTCAGAGTGCTCTAAATAGGCCCATTTTCAGAAAAAAATTCATTTGTGAAGTGGGGAAAGAAAAAAAGAAAAGAAGGGAGAGAAAGAGAGAGGAGGGAGAGGGGAGGGAAATCTGGCTAGGGGGCCGGTTACCGGACGATCATCGGCTGCCGTCCGTCGCCAGCACCGGCCACCGTACACGGTGGTCGGAAAGGTAAAAATTTGCCTCTTTTTTTATTTTTTTACGTTTTATAATATTATTTTTATTTATGTTTATGTATTTAGATATGGAAAAAAAATTGAAAATGAACAGAAAATAAAAAAGGAGATTCACCTTAGGATTTGGCCTGATTCGATGATGTTCCACTGTTTTGATATTTTGGAATTGTTTTTGTGTTTAATCCACTAGTATTGATTAGAGGTGTGCATGGGCTGGGCGGCCCGGCCCGGCCTGAAGGCCCGCCCCAAAAAATGGGAGGGTTTGGGTAAAAATATAGGCCCGAAAAATGGGCTTGGACAAAAAACGAGGCCCGTTTAGAAAATGGGCCGGGCCTCAGGTAAGATTTTTTGGCCCGGGCTCGACCCTATTTTAATATTAAATTATTTTTAAAAAAAATTATTTTTAATTTTAAGTAACTTTAGTATTTTACTTTACTCTTTTCTTGTTTTTAATGTTATTTTAATATTGTAAAACTTTTGTTATTAATATAATTTAGTTCTTAATTTAATTTTAATTTGTTTCAATTTTTCAATTTTAATATAATTACTTTTTATTTTATTTTTAATTTATGTATTATTTTAAGAATTATTTTAGTCTTATTTTTATTTGTTTTTGTTTTAATATTTGTTTTATGTTTTAAATGTATTTGATTTATTATATTTTAAAGTTTTTATTTAATAAAAAAGCAATTTTTTTAAATATGGCGGCCAGGCTCGGGCCTACCATTTTTTCCCGGGCCGGGCTTGGACAAATTTCTAGGCCCATATTTCGGGCCGGGTCGGGTCGGGCCGGGCCCGGGCCTTGAAAACGGGTTGAAATTTTTTTATGGGCCCGGCCCATGCACACCTCTAGTATTGATGCAAAAAATAAAGAAAAATCCCTTTTTGTCTTGATAGCCAAAATCCCTTTATTTTTTACAGCCTTTTATTCGGGTTTTATAACCCTTTTACAAATATATTTTTTATTATTTCTGTCTCTTCTTGCAGGTATTGAGGCGGTGGAGCAGAGCTGGTGGCGCCGAGGATGGTGACCGTCTTTGGTGTCGAGGCGAGGTGGGGTAAGTTCGGCTAAAGGGTGATTAGGGTTAGGTGTTTTTTTGTTTCTGATTTGGGCTTTGGGGTTTTGGGCTTCTGGGTTTTGGGTTAGGTTGGGTTAGCTTAGGTGGGCTCGGGTAGGTTCGGTTATTGGGTCGTATTTGGGTTTGGTTGTTGGGCTCCGGGTTTTGATGGGTTTAGGGATTGGGTTTAATGGGCTTAAGTGGGTCTGATGAGTTTGTAAGGGGTTGAGGGTGTAAAATGGGCTATTCGGGTTTGGGTAATTGGGCTAATGTTGTAAACGGGCTTGTAAAATGTAAATGGGTCATGGGGTTAAATTGGCCTACAACAATATGTTAAGAGAAAAAGATTTATGTATATATAAAAAATATATTAAGGATATGGAATGGAGAGGAGGAGGCAAAATAATAGAAGAGTGATAATAATAAGAAATTGTTGTAAATAATGGACTTGAAAATACATAAAATAAATTCAAATGCTTTGTTTAGGTACTAAGTATGTTGTTATAATTAATAAATTAATAGGTATATATATATTGACATTAGTCATGGTATGTAGAAAAATAAATTATATTTGTAAGCGTGAATCCTCTAATAGACTTATCTGTAAAACTTTGATAATTGTGTCAATTTTATACGCATTGTTATTTTTGATTGAATATCATGTTATATTATGTGGACTTGAAACTATGAATACTTAAATGTGAATGATTTGCCCTGTGAAATGAGTTGGATTGATTGAATTTTGAGCTTTGAAAAAGGACTTGGATGTTAAAAACTTAAAATATGGTAAAACATGGGAAATAGAATTCTCGACGTGATGACGGAGGAACCACGTCACGACGACATAAGTCAATTTGTAAAGTCGTAATGAGGAATCCTCTGATGTCGCGATGTCACCCTTAAATTTTGAAAACCTTTCACTCTAGTTCATATTTCTCTTTAGACTATTTTAAAAGCTGTAATAAACCCGTATAAGACTCGAAAATAATACTAAGGCATATTAAAATCTTAAATTGATCAAGGTGATTAAATAAGTATTCAGAATGAAACAAATTTGACTATTGTTGCTTCAGCAACAAATATAGCATTTCGATATATTGACCTGACAGTCAGGTTGGGTACAGAGGGTGTTACAAGGGCCAAATTTAACTTAAAAAAAAAAGATTTAAATAGACAAATATAAATATTAAAAGTTAAATTTATTATTTTTGGTAAAGGGATTAAATTTATTATTATTCCTTGATTTAAAAGCATATTACAAAGGTGAATTTTAAAGTTTGTTGGTCATTTAATATGCTTTTTCCTTTACACCCATGATTAAAATTTCTAATTTTAATTCTTTCCAAAAAAAAAGAAGAAGAAAATTCCAATTTTAATTTGTCAAAATAATAAATACCCTTATTGGATTAATTTGTCAAAATAATAAATACCCTTTTTGAAATCCCTTGCCTAAATAAGGCAAATCACATCTGTCTTTTTAATTGTTAAAAATCCTATCAAATTTATTATTCCTATAAAAGAACAAACAAAGCTTTACTCTTTTTTTTTTTCAGTATCTTCACTTACAACATGTCCAACATGTTCAAGTTGATGACATGGTTCTCTATGTTGTGTGTTACCGGTTCAACTTTAGTTTTAGGGCGAAATAACACCGCAAAGGACATATTTATCCTAGCAGGACAAAGCAACATGGCCGGCCGGGGTGGTGTCAATCATGGGAAGTGGGACGGTAACATCCCGCCTGAATGCAAACCAAAGCGGTCCATCCTCCGCTTCACCGCGAACCTTGATTGGGAAGTAGCAAGGGAACCCCTACATGTAGACATTGATATAGGAAAGGTTTGTGGGGTTGGACCTGGGATGGCATTCGCTAACGAGATCATTCGATCACACAGGTCCAGAACCGGCATCATCGGCTTGGTCCCTTGTGCTGTTGGTGGGACTTCCATAAACAAATGGGGAAAAGGAAGCCGTTTGTATGATCAATTGGTGAAACGAGCCAATGAGGCATTGAAGGATGGTGGTGGAACCATAAGGGCCATATTGTGGTTTCAAGGTGAGAGTGATACAGTTAATAAAGATGATGCTGAGACATATAAAGGGAAGATGGTGATGCTCATTGAGGACTTGCGTTTGGATCTTAATCTTCCCTCTCTACCTTTTATCCAGGTCTTTGTCTCTCTTCAATTGTTTACTTATGCTTGATTTAAGGTCAAATTCTTGTTTTGGTCCCTCTATTATGTTAATTGGAGATTTAATCCCTATACTTAAATTTAGCATAATTAGGTCATTCTATTTTTATAATGTTATTATTAGTTAGTTCAAACTGTTAACAACTGCGAATTCAAGGGGCATACATGGGTCTTGGCTCCCAAAAATGGAAACTTGGTTTTTAATACTTCTATAAATGATGAAATTAAAAGTTTATATAGGTAAAATTGCATTTTGGTCTAAAAATGAAAAGGTTTCTATTTAATCCCTTCAAAAATGATGAAATCATAAGGTAATAAATGATAAAATTACATTTTGTTCTCTCTAAAACTTTATAATTCAATTCCGACTACACGAAATGAATTTCTAGATTTGCCCCTAACACTATTAATTATTTCCATTAAAGTTCTAGCGTGATGTCCAATTGACATGTAAATTGTTTTTAGAAAAATTGCGCGCAAACAATTTAACGGGAACAGTCAAAGTTGGTAAAAATTTGAATTAACACAAAACATCATAAAAGTAGAACGATAAAATTATGCTAAAATAAAGAGTTATATCTTTCAGTTTAAGTATAGTAGAGCTACCAAAGTCAGAATGAATCGGATTATTGATTGGTTGAAGTTAATATCAGGTCGTACTTGCCTCCGGAGAAGGTACAATTACAAATATAGAGATGGTGAGAAAAGCTCAAATGGGGATAAAGATGAAGAATGTAAAGTGTGTGGATGCCAAGGGGTTACCTCTAAATGCAGATAATCTTCACCTTACTACCATGTCAGAGGTCAAGCTTGGTCTCAAATTGGCTTATGCTTTTCTCCTTTCTTTTTCCCATTTTCATTGATCAAATCACTTTGTCAAATTACTACTAACACTAGTAATTAAAGAAGAAAAGATCAATCTCCATTTTGCATGCATGTTGAATAAGTTCACTGTTTGGTGGAAGTCCCAATCAATCCAATACATATCCTTGACTACAAGGGAAGAATCAAAACTGGATTTTGGCACAACTTGTTAAACGATTTCTTTCCTTGCCTCGTTTCACTTTTTCAAAAGAAAAACACATGTACATTTCATTTCACATTAAAAAACTTTAAATAACCCAAAATTTGTACAAATCCATGCACTCACATTAAAAAAATTATATATTGATAGTAGACTGGGTTTTGATATAAATTTGTAAATCCGATTTAATTAATTTGAATATAAATTTAATAATCTGATTTAACAACGAAAATCGCTAACCCGTATTTCCTTAACTCAAACTTAAAATGATTCGAAAATGTAATCCAAAATGGTATAAATTAAAAGTGTCAAATTTGAATGAAAAAATCCAAAAATGATCAAGACTTAGAAATGTCCTGGCAAAAAACTTAAGTAATTCAAATAAAAAATACCCTAAATTCAAAAACAATTCAAACTGAAATTAACTCGAATTTAAAATGATTTAAACTCTCGTATGATATGAAATTGAAATAACTTAGCTAAAAATGCTCGGCTGACAAACTTGAGCGACACAAATTAAAAATAATCCGAATTCAAAATCATCAAAATTAAAATTAACTCAAACGCAGGACGATGTGTAACTCAAAAAAATTAAAATTAACTCTCAACTTGAAGCCAACCCTATCTTTCAATTGACAAACGTAATAACAAGACGTTGGCATTTCACTAAAAGTCCTTAAAAAATAAACAAAAATATAAGATAAATTACTTTTAAGGTCATTAAACTATTAATAAAATTATGTTTTGGTCACGAAATTTTAAAAGTTATAGAATAATTATTTAATTATTCAAAATTTTATTTTAATCACTAAAATTTGAGATAGTTGAGCTAAAAAGTTTTATTTTAAAAATCAAAATAACATACTTAGAAACTAGTAATACAAAAAAATTAATGCAAAACTAAAACAATTTGACGGCTTGTTGGTTTGACTCGTTGGATTAAAAAATTATTAAAAATTTTAAAAACTTAATTCAACCTATTTTTTGACATATTCAACTATTTTAATTCAACCGGTTTAATAATAATTTTTGGACCGATACTCGACAGGTTTTATCCCATTCAAACATCATTGAATTTATTTAATTAAACCGAATTCACATGTGATAACAGAAGTAACGAACTGAAACAGCTGTTGGTTATTAGAACATTGCTAATTTTAGAACCTCAAATTCTTTTTTTTTTCTTTTTAAATTTATCCATCTGAAAAGGGGGTCAACGTGTCGTGAATACAACACTGGTACACACTGAGAGAAAGTTAGGGGAGAGCCAATAAGCAATGTCTGTAATATCTTCATGGAACCTGACGATCTCCCTCAACACAACTATCTCTCTGTCATGGCGCTCTTCTCTTCCTTCTCGAGCCATCTTTCCCCGCCCCAAAAAACCCAAAACCCTCGTAGTCCTAGCCACCGCTTTGGGCGCAAAACCCACCGTCCTCGTGGCTGAAAAGATCGGTGACGCCGGTATCCAACTGCTCAAAACTTTCGCCAACGTCGACTGCTCTTACAACTTAAGTCCCGAAGAGCTTTGTACCAAGATTTCACTTTGTGATGCTCTGATAGTGAGGAGTGGAACCAAGGTGACCCGAGAAGTGTTTGAATCGGCTATGGGTAGGCTAAAGGTTGTGGGCAGAGCTGGTGTTGGGATTGATAATGTGGATATATCGGCTGCTACGGAACATGGGTGCCTCGTTGTTAATGCGCCTACAGCCAATACTATTGCTGCTGCGGATCATGGGATTGCTTTGCTTACTGCTGTTTCCAGGAATGTTGCCCAGGCTGATGCTTCTGTCAAAGCCGGTTTGTTTTGTTACTCATTTAATTTCATTCAGGCATTTCTTCAAACAGTTTGTGTGCTATTCTTTGTTTGTGTGTGTTTTAAAATTTAGAATTTGTTCTATAGTTATAAATTGTTACTTGTTTATTGTATTAGTATGACTGTTGGTATTTCACAAAGAAGCTTAAAACTTGAAAGTTAATATTTTGTCAATGGTTTTAAATTGTACAGGGAAATGGGAGAGAAACAAGTATGTAGGGGTATCTCTTGTGGGGAAAACACTTGCTGTAATGGGGTTTGGGAAAGTTGGTTCTGAAGTAGCCAGGCGTGCTAAGGGACTTGGAATGCAAGTAATTGCACATGATCCTTATGCACCAGCAGACCGTGCTCGTGCCATTGGTGTGGAGCTAGTGTCATTTGAAGAAGCATTAACAACTGCTGATTTCATCTCCTTGCACATGCCTCTCACCCCTGCTACATCCAAAATGTTCAATGATGAAACTTTTTCTCGAGTGAAGAAAGGGGTTCGTATCATCAACGTCGCCCGTGGTGGTGTTATTGATGAGGAAGCTTTACTACGAGCCTTAGATTCCGGGGTTGTTGCTCAGGTATGTGTACATTTTCAAGTAAGTACTACATAATTGGAGAGTTGGTAATGTTTGGTTCTTTTTGCAGGCAGCACTTGATGTATTCACTGAAGAACCTCCTCCACAAGAGAATAAGTTAGTGAGGCATGAAAATGTGACTGTAACTCCTCATCTTGGTGCTAGTACCACTGAGGCTCAGGTACTTGTTTGAGGTGGAGTCCCTTGTACTAAAGTCAAGATACATTTTTGTACTTTTTCTCAAAAAATGGGTAAATTAATATTTGAACGTTAGATGAAAAAATAAACTACTCCTTTTTTGTTAAAAATTTTATTTATTTTTACTGTTAAAAAATGATCATTGTACACTAACATATGTATAGATAAAATTTTTAATAAAAAGACCAGTTTATTAATTTGCTCATTTTTTAAATATAGAGAGTAAAATACAATCCGACTAGTATAAAGACTTTATGGTAATTATACCACCTGCTTGACTATTTAATTTGGCTTCTACCCTTTTCTTTACCTCTTCCTTCTATTGGTTTTATTGCCTTATATTATGACCAGGAAGGTGTGGCCCTTGAAATTGCTGAAGCGGTTGTTGGGGCTTTGAGAGGGGAACTTGCTGCCACTGCTGTAAATGCCCCAATGGTTCCTGCTGAGGTACCATTTCTCAATTGTCTTTTGAGTAACTATACTAGTATTTACCTAACAATTAATAAATTTCTTTTTAGTAACTTAATTATGAAAAGTTACAAAATGGTCACTCAACTATTATTAAATTCTTTTTGAGTCATTCAACTATGAAAAGTTACAAAATAATTACCCAACTATTCAATTTGTCTTTTTTTGTCATCAGTAGGCTAACCGTGATAACTTTTAAAATTGATATAATAGCAACTTTAACCTTTAACATTTATACATTGTGTCAATTTAGTCTTGATTCTAAAAATCTAAACCTTCAACATTTGCACATTGTGCAATTTGATCTTTTTTGCAGTTTAGCTTTTCTTTGTAACCCTTTCACTTAAAAAGCTAAAAAAATAAATTTATCAGCTAAATTTGATTAAAAATATAAAAAAAGAAAACACTCAAAAATCCAAGATAATATTTTTATCTATTCTCATTCTTTTAGAATTAACCCTCATCATTACAAAGAAAAATAAAACTGCAAAAAAAAGATTAAGTTACACTTTGTGGGAATGATGTGGGTTAACTGATTATAGAATCAAGATTAAATTAGCATAATTTTTGAATGTCAAGGGTTAAAGTTACTATAATGCCAATTTTAAAAATTGCCCTCGTTAGTTACGGGTGATTAAAAAAAAGAGACAAAATTGAATAATTTAATGATCATTTCGTAACTTTTCATAGTTGAGTGATAAAAATTGAAATGGTAACTACTAGTGTAGTTTACCCTTGTCGTTTCTAGGGAATCATATGTTGCATTTCAACTTTTCTTGTGCCAATATTACAGGTCCTGTTAGAACTTTCACCATATGTTGCACTCACTGAGAAGCTAGGTAGATTGGCAGTGCAATTGGTTGCTGGTGGAAGTGGTGTGAAGTTTGTAAAGGTGACTTATGCCTCAACTAGAGGTCCAGATGATCTTGATACTCGGTTGCTCCGAGCTATGGTTACCAAGGGTTTAATTGAGCCTGTATCTAGTGTTTTTGTCAACTTAGTGAATGCAGACTTCATAGCTAAACAAAGAGGACTTCGGCTAACTGAAGAGCGTATAGTATTAGACGGTTCACCCGAGAAACCACTCGAGTTCATCCAGGTTCGAATAGCCAATGTCGAATCTAAATTCGTTAGTGCCATTTCAAACTCGGGTGAGATCACAGTTGAAGGAAGGGTGAAAGATGGGAAACCCCATTTGACCAAAGTTGGATCCTTTGGTGTTGATGTCAGCCTTGAAGGAAGTATTGTACTTTGTAGGCAAAGTGATCAACCTGGGATCATTGGAAAAGTGGGGAATATTATAAGTGAAGAAAATGTAAATGTAAATTTCATGAGTGTTGGTAGGATTGCACCAGGAAAACAAGCTGTAATGACAATTGGTCTGGATGAGGAACCTAGTAGAGATGCATTAAAGAAAATAGGAGAAATTACAGCTGTGGAAGAGTTAGTCTTCCTAAAGTTGTAAATACATGGGTCACACATCATGATGGGTTTTTGACAGCCATAAATCTCAAAAGAATTAGTGTGTAATTATCTTCCGGTAAAATGAATATGAAGATATCTCGATTCCGTACCATCATCATGTTGAGATCTTCGTTACTAATACTGTTTAGATAATGTAGTGTAAGATTGTAGTTGACATAATTCAAATATCACCTTTCATGTAAATTATATTACGGGTGCATTTGTTTCACATAAAATATTTTTGTATTTTTCGAGTTTCTTTAAAATTGATTTTTTTAAATCAGTTTACTCTTATAAAAAGCACAAGTCATTTAAAAAAAAATCTTTTACGAGGAATTTTATTTTTATATAAAAATTAGTTTGAATTAAACATAATATTATTATATTAATAATAAATTTTTAATTTTAATTTTTAATATTTAAAATAATGTTGAATATCATTAAACATATATTTTTAATAATATAATAAATTATTTAATATTAATATTTTTAAATTTTAAATAATATTCTTAATATATTATACTATTTATAAATATTTAATAATAAATGTTGTATAGTATAAAATATGAATATTTTAATTATATAAATATGAGTATTTGTTTAAATTAAGCTTAGCTTTGTTCAACTCTTTAAACTCTAATGTGTCACTATCCACTCTCGTATATGTAATATATATAATTTAAATTAAGTTTTGATTAACTATTGTTTATTATTAATTTTGCATATAATATTATTTATTATAAAATATTATCTTATTTTAAAATAAATTTCTATTGTAAAAAAATGCTACTATAATCTTTTGCAACAAATATATTTATGTTAGATTTGTTTCACTAACAATAATTTTTAAAATTATTTTAGAAAAATTTGTCAAATAACAAAAATATTTTATGAGCTTTTTAAAACATATTAATCTTTTCTTTAAAATCATTTTTCAAAATTATTTTCAATCAAACAAATGCAGAAGTAATACTTCTGCTAATCTTATGTCTCACATTTATTATATCATGGATGTTTCTACTTCATCAACATACATGCATATTAACATTTAGGGTAAATTATACCTAATGTCATTAAATTATTACTAAGTTTATGTTTTGGCCATTTAATTTTAAAAATTTATAAAATGGGTACTTAATTATTTGAAAATTTTATTTAAGTCATTGGGCTGTTAAAATCGCTATTATATGGCCTCCTCTATTCACACCGCTTGCACCAATCAAAAGCTTTTATTCTATTTCTCTCCTACAGTTCAATTTTTTCATGAAATAGTTTTGAACGTTACAAATGTACAAATCAAAACTCAAACAACTTTATTCTCCGATTTCCATCACTAATTGTCAGATCGGCTTGGATCTAAGGTATATTTTTCTACTTTAAATGTCACGCATTTGTGAACTAAAATACGAACAACTTTGTTCTCCAATCTTTGATACTAACTATCATATCAATTTAGATCTAAAATGTGTTTTTCTGTTTATCAATAGTTACTTATTCATCATAACAATCGTTGAATCGTCACTTCACTAACTAAACTTTTAAAAAAAAAAAACTTAACAGTTTAATAATTAAAATAAAATTTTTTGAATAATTCAGCTGTTTAAAATTTTAAAATAATTTATTTAATAATTTTTTAAAACTGAATTACCAAAACACTGAATAAGTTTATTTGTAGTTTTATCTTTTCCGAGTCACTGGAATCAAATAAGTTCAGCAATTGGTAGCTGTCCTTTCAGCCAACAAGGGGTGAAACAAATAGGCACCCAAGAGGCACGTGTTTGCCTCACTCACAGCAATATTGCAAGCTGGTACTGCCACCACATGCCAGACATGAAACGTGTCCCAACTCAGTCTCTCTCTTTGCCACTAGTGCCAACCAAATCCAATATTTGAAACCCAAGTTACCATTAATACCAATAAATATCCCTATACCTTTGTTGTAGTACCACCAAATACCTCGAATTTACATACTTTGATTATTGCAACATGAACACCAAGGTAAAAAGTTCACCTTCTTTGATATCTTCCCTTCAATTTTTATTAACTCCATGGCTGTAAAATGTAGGGAACTGAAAGGGTAAATGAAGAGGGAGCAATTGAAACCAAGGTGGATACTATAGATATACAATCACCACCGGGGGAAAACAAAGAACCCAAGGTGGAGAACGTGGGAGTGGTCCATTTGACTCATGATAGGCCCAATACTGGCAACAAAGGTGGTGTTTTAGCTGGTGCAGCTGAGGCAGCTACTAAGGCTGCTCAGGCTGTCAAGGACTCCATGTCAGGCAGCAACAAATGAAAAACTATATACGCATATATGTGTATTCTCTATGCCTTTTATGTTAAAAAATAATAAAAACAAGGTTCATTAGGTGATGGGTTTTTTAATTTTATCTCCATGTTCTTGGTTTGAGTTCCCATCCTTTGGAGTATAATGTGTCCGTCTTCGTTGCGAATTTGTATTCTCTTTATCATCATCGTGATCGGTGCGATGGGTCTTTTCGTAAGGGCAGTTTGAGTGCTTTTCCCTGGGCCATAACAGACAGAAGCCTGAAAATGATGACATGTTCGGCTGTCCAATTCAAGATTCTCTTCAAGATTTAGTTCCATTCAAGCAATGATTCTCTTTAAGATTTACTTCCATTGAAGTGTTCCATTTTTTTTAAATTCATTTTTTAAAGCTAAATTTCATTAAAAAATATATTGCTACTTTAAAGGTCACATGAGAGAAAGAAAGTGTGAAGACAAAAGTGTTAAAAAGAACATCAAACTTGTCATGATTCATTGATATTGTAGAAACTTAGACCTTAGAAGACACTCAAGATCTTAACATGCAATTATTACATTTATTGCTTCACTTAAATATGAACCCAGCATCTAAACCAAACACAAATTTACCAGACACCAACTTCCAAAAACCCATCTTCAGTAGCACAACCCCTAAACATACCAGTAGTATTAAACCCACAAGCCACTTCCCCATTCTTTGACACAGCAATAAGACCAGCTTTGCCTTCATCTAATCTAGTTTTAATCACATAATCCACCGCTCCATGAAGATTCAACCCTTTATATTCCATCACCGCCGCTACTTCCCTAGCCAAAGTGCTTCGTATAATGGCTTCACCTTCACCGGTACATGAAACAGCCACTAAGTCACAAGCATAAGTCCCTGAACCAATCAGCGGTGAGTCACCAATCCTTCCGGTCATCTTGTTCATTAATCCACCGGTGGAAGTAGCGGCAGCGCAATGACCTTGTTTGTCAACTACAACGCAGCCTACTGTTTCTGGGGCGTAGAGACTGATTGGTAAGCCGTTCATTTGTAATTGATTTTCCATGGCTGCGCCGCCACCGCAGGTGGTGAGGGTTGGGATACGGTAATCGAACTGGTCAAATGATACAAAAGTGGGAAAAATGAATATTGTCAGGTATGGGGTACGAAAGACCATGTGAGTTGCCCAATCAATGTTTTTAGGGAAAATTAATGGAGGAATATAAATGTACCAGGATTGAGTTTGCTTCTTTTGCTAACTTAAGCATCCCCACATTGTCTTCTGTAATGAAATATTCATTGTCCACCAACTCCACACCCTGCCAAAAATTTCCACGTACAAATATAATCCCATATTAATCATTTCCAAACACATTTCTCAAAATTAAATATCTCAAATTTGTGAGTAAATTTTTAAACTTAATCTCGTATTAATCATTTAAACTCAATGTGAGTTTAGATAAGCAATACGTTTACATACGATTAGTATAAAAATAATGGATAGGGTGAGACAAAAAATAAACTAAATGCATACTACAATCAATTCAAACTCGCCCTCAATTCCTATCTTTTTAAAGTACAAATAACATGAATGGCAAATTATCAATTTAATCCCTTAAAATTTTTAAAATTATATATTAATTTTATCATAAAAATGCTCTCAAAGATAAAAGGAAAATTCAATTTAAACCCTTTCGAAAATATACTTTAATCTCTTAAAAAAATTATAATTTAAATTTGAGTCCAAATCAAAAATTAAGAAAAATGACGTGACCAAAATCAACTCAACAGTCACGTGTCAGAAACCATGCAAGTGTGTAACAAATCTATTCAACACGTGACAAACCAGAATCGAAGATTCCAAAGAAACAACAAAAAACCCGAACCTGTTTCCTCGCAAACTCTTCGGCGCCGGCAAAACCCAAATACGAATGTGGTGTTTTATCCATAACAAGTCGAGCAAGAGATATCGGATTCTTCACCGTCGTTAAACCCGAAACAGCACCGCATCGTCTCTTCGGTCCATCCATAATACTAGCTTCCATTTCCACCGTCCCTTTCTCCGTAAGTGCTGATCCACGCCCGGAATTAAACAAAGGATCCGTTTCCAATTCCCTCACCTATATATATAAACCAAAACCCATATTAATAATTTAAAAAAAAAACCATTTTTGACCCATTTTTTTCCGGTTAGAGTTTACGTACGACAAGTTCAACGACGTCAATGGCGGAGAGGTTAGAACGAAGAGCAGAGATTCCAATATCAAGGCAACGAGTGAGGAGTCTTTTAGCTTCCTCTTGCCTTTCATTAGGGAGATTTGGGTCTACACCAGCACCACCATGCACTGCGATTGCCCAGCCTCCCATTTTTATTTCTCTGCCGGTCATTTCTGCCTCTGTTTTGCTACTGCGGTGAAGAACTGAAACCTTGGGGGCTCTTTATATAGAGGGTGACGGACTTGAAATTGAATTGTGAAGTGGATTGTAATGTGGGTTTTAATTTCGGTAGAATCAGGGTAGGCTATTTACTACGGCTAAGAATCTTTTTTCCTTTATGATCTCTCAATTGGAGGATGGTAATGTGAATTAAACACCCTTTTGTTTTGTAATGGAAAGTTGGGAAACATTATGGGGCACGACAGCCTTTTATAGAGTGGTTTGATCTTCTTCGAGTTTTTGGTTTAATTTTTTTTGGTCCTTTTTGTTATGCTAAAATTTCAGATTTGACTAAGTTTGGTGTCCAAATTGATAATACCATTAGTTGTGGTCATGAAAATGATGATGTGGGGGTGAGGGGGGATTCACATGTAAAATTTATTATTGGCCTTGATAAGGAAATACAGGTTGAATGCAGGTTGGCGGGATTTTTCATATAGCCTTGATAAGGAAATACAGATTGAATACACTTGACTGGATTCTGAGAATTTGAATGAGATTATGGAAATGTAGTCCTTCGCTCGATAAGGAAATTGTTGCAGCTCTACTAGGAAGTACATGCCAATAGAGAAGGCAACCTTGTACCCGACGCCATGGCTGCTTGGGCTATGAAAACAACAGTTTAGGGTTTAGGGATTACATATCTGTGACTCTCCACCAGATGGAGTCCATCATGTTCTGCATGCTAATCTGTATTTGCTTACAAAGCAGATGCTCTACCATTAATCTCCATTACCTCCCTAACGGCAGTCTTACGTAAATGCCAATTTAGATGTTCTATGTGATAATTCAAATTAAATTTATTTAATTAAAAATTTGTTTGATCCCAGCAACTGGACATTCAAGTTGGCATTTAAAACCAAATTTAGACTGCCACGTAGTATTTCCGTTAGGGAGGTAACGGTAAAATGACCACTTCGTAACAAAACGATAACGTAAGTGACTAAAACGTAACATTTCAAAAAAAAGTGACTAAAATATAATCCGAGGCAAACAAAACTGACTAGTTTTATAGTTTACCCCTAATAGTAACGACTACGATTAATTTGAACTTACTAATAACATTATAAAAATAATAAGTATGACAGTAAAGGATTGGATCTCAAATTTAGCATAGTAAAAGGACTAAAACCAAATTAGACCTTAAACTTTTATCAAGTTTCACGTCTCACGTTTTCCAATAGGTGGAACACGATTAAACCAAAACCATGAATTAATTAAATTATCAAATTGTCAAATATTTGGAGTCAATTTCCCTTTTTCTTTGTTTGTATTCAAAGTAGATACGACAACATAATAACATAACGTAATATTAAATTTAATAGATTTATTCGAAAGTTGGGGTCTTGGAAATTCTCCATTAATGATTTGGTTTTCTAAAATTAATTATTTTTAGCCATTGATTCAAACTCTCAACTTAATTTTTTATAATTATCTTTAAGAAATTGTTATCCTAATCAATTACTTTTTATAATATTTCATAAATTATAGTAATTTTATAATATTTCATAAATTATTCGTATATAATTTTATGCATGATAAATGAATCAAATAATAATACCTTATTTAAATTTTTAATACAAATTACTTTATTTTTATTTCAAATAACATATCTTCATGGATTCATAATATTTTATGTAGTACCATTACATTGAATATAAATATTTTTTTTGTTACAAAAGAAAATTGAATTGCAGTATTCAACAGAAAAAAATTAAAAGTAGACTTACTTAATATTTATCTTGTAAGATCGCATCATACATTATCGGAGGTGGTTGAGTAAATACAAACAACCTCATTATATCAATTACTATTTTTACTATTTTTGGCATAAATCAAAGCTTAACATACTGGTTCTCCGTCATCCAATTACAGGCATACAAATTCCATAAAATTATAATGATGAAATAAGCGTGGTACATTTTTTTTTATAAGAAAGGACATTTTACGATTTTTCATGAGGCAAATTTTGAAAAGCAGGATGCTTAATTATTAATATAAAGTGGGTGCTTAATTAAGCTGGCATTTGCTTAAGCAAGTTTGCCTCTTCTACCATTTTCTTCTCTCCACTCATTTTTTCCTATTCTAATTGAACAAAGTTTGACAATTTTTTATTAGGGATGCAAAAAACATGAAAAATACTAAAAGGGTAAAGCTTTGTCTTGAGAATAGGGATGATAAAAAAAAACTCGATAAAATAGAACAGTTATGGTAAATGTTTGATTCATCTCGCTTAATTTTTAAAAATATTATCTTACTACTGATTGAATATTAATTTAGTTAGAACTATTGTTGTTGCAATAAATAAGAAGATGTAAGCTTAAGTACACTTAATTACATATTATCTTCTAATTTAAGGATTTAAGAGTTATGGGTAGTAGTAATTATATAAAAATAAAATTATCATTTTACCCATTTTCAACATTCTATGTATCATTTTATTTTCTTATTATATGTACTAAAATAATATATTTGTGAACTAACAAGTGTTAGATGGAGCGGTAGAGATAAGTACAGTTTTAAACATTAGAAATGACATTATTAGAAGCGACAATTATAAATTTCTCGAACATAAATTTTAAAAGATAATAATAAAATTGTGAATATGTTATAAATACTATATATTAAATATTAAAGAATTATATTACCAAAATTATGTTCATAAAAAACTTAAAAATATATTATTAAATTAAAAAATCATTAAAAATAAATTGAATGAAGTGGTGCGAAGGAGTAACTAGTGATAATTATGAATATAATCGAAATTCACGTACAAATAGAACACAAATAAATAGGATGATGATTCTTTCATCTCATTTCATTACCATCCCATTAAAAGAAAAAGACTAATTATTTGGTCTTCGCATAGACACAGATCAAATAATTTTTAAGTTTAAAATAGAATTATTAAAATCGAATCAAATTAATCGATTAAATTGGAAATTAATCATACACTAATCTGATCATTGGTTTGAAAAACACACCAACGACAAACACCATAAAAACCGCCCTGGGTTAAGGCTCAAATGAACTTTAAAGTTGGTGTAGTTGACCGACCACCTGACCACCTTGAATACATCTTCAATCAACATTATATTTATCATAAATATATATTAAAAAAACAAAACATATATCAAAATCTATTTATAACATCACAATCTCTGTTCAAATCTATGTTCCACTTACTATACTAATTATATTTTAACCCAATCTTCAATGTTCCAAGAAGCTGGTTTATAGGCGGCGCACAGCCAAAAATGGAAACCAAAAATGGCTGCCGGTCAAAAGGTTCACCTGTTCCTAGAACTAAGGGTATCTTCCAAGCAGCATCATCATAATAATATCTTTTAGGATAAATTATACCTAAGCTCACTAAATTATTAGTAAATTTATATTTTGATCACTTAACTTTAAAAAGTTACAAAATAGTCATCGAACTATTAGAAAGTTTTTAATTAAAAAGTCCGGCAATGATTCGGCTGTTGGTATGATGGATTAGTACCCATTGATGAGTAGAACATACCTTAGATACAAATCGATCCGACGATCAGTGTCAAATATTAAAGAAAAAAGCTATTTGGAGATGTTTAAAGCTATTTCATGAAAAAAAAAATTGAATTGTAGAAGAGAATAGAACAGAGATAGGCCATACAACAACAAATTTAACAGCCCAACAACTTAAATAAAAACTTTTGCATAGTTCAATTACTATTTAGTAACGTTTTGAAGTTGAGTGATCAGAATGTAAACTTAGTAATAGTTTAGTGACTTTAAATGTAGTTTATCCTATATTTTAATCTGAAATGGAGATAAGGCTGGTGATTGGTTAGATTTGCATGAAAGTTGATGACTAAGTTATTGTATCATCAGATATATATGTGCCAAATAGACCTTGTTTAGATATACCTATTAAATTCGATTCAAACTTAGCTTGAAATTAAATTAATATACGTAGAAAAATCTTTTAGTGTATATATTTGACAGCACTGAACATTTAAAATAAAACTGATACAGAAAGGGACGGCACGTCAGCTACACGATATTGCTTCACTGTACATTTATATATATTTGCAAGATTTCGCCACTAACTAAACGTGATTTATGATACACAAATCAAATATTGTTAGACTTGGTTTGATTTCATAAAAATTGAATTGAATTATCTGTAGAGGGGTAAAATACTTTATATTAAGGTTTCGTTTGTTTCACTGAAAATGACTTCCGAAAAATAATTTCTGGAAAATGATTTACTTTTCTGGAAAAGTTAATATTTTCTAGTGTTTGGATGAATCTGTGTAAAATATTTTCTGTTGTTTGGTAGATTTCTTAAAAATATTTCATAAAAGTTGTTTTCAATTAAACAAACATACATTTGAGATTTTCTTATTTTTTCATTGTTTCATCGAATTTATTTTTATCTATAATTTTATATTTTGCATTGTTTTTGCATATATTAAAAATATAAATTCAGATTCATTATAACGTTATTTTTAAATTACATGACTACTAAGTGAGTATTTTTTATTTAAAAATGTGACGTCAACAAAATTGACAAAAAATAATTAACGATGTCAACAATTGGACTTGATTTTCAAATTTGAAAAGTAAAGGGACTAAATTCTTGAAAATAAAAGTACAAAGACTAAATTACAAATCGTGAAGCGTACATAGACTTATGACATATTTTAACATTTATACGACAAAATATTTATTATTAATATGTTTATAATTGTAATAAACATATATTATTAAAATATTAATATTGAATATTTTCAATAATATGTGAATAATATTATTTAAAATTATTATTTTAAAATTTATTATTAAAATAAAATTAAAATATTAAATAATTTAATAAAATAATAAATTATATTTATTATATGACTAAATATAAATAATTAAATATGTATGTTTAATAATATTGAAAATATAATATTTTAAATATTTTAAAAATAAAAATAAAAATTATTATCAATATAATAATATTAAGCTTGATTTAAGTTAATTTTATATAAAATAAAATTATCTATAGGTGAGCTTTTTCCGGAAAATGACTTACGCTTTTCAAAAGGGTAAGTCATTTTACAGGAAAAAAGGGTCTATTTTACCTTGACATGTAAGTCATTTTCCGTTGACCAAACTATTTTCTATGAAACAAACACAGGAAAATATAGAAAACATTTTCCGTAAAACCTTTTACATGTAAACAAACGGACCATAAATCTTCGGTTGATATTTGTTTGAGGCAGTGGTGAAGTTAGAAAATTATTTTAGGGAGGGTTAGAGATGAATCGTATTTGAAGGGAGAGGGGTAAAATGCAATTTTAATGTTATACTAACTTATAATTTCATAAATTCAGTTGAGATAGTTCTAGGCAGGAGCAAAATTGGGAAATTACTTTAAGGGCTAGAGATAAATCATAATTTTTTTGGAGGAGTTACTTCATAAATTTTGAAGGGATTAAATAACAGATTTATCATTTTTGAGGAGCCAAAGTCACTACCTACTCCTCGTTTATGCGCGTGGTTCTAGGTTCAACAATGAAGCCCGGAACTTTTGTTAGAGTTCGGATAATATTACAAAATTTGAGGGGACAAAACTCAAAATCTTATGTTAAAATTACTTAAATTGAATTATTAATTTTTTAAAAGAATAAAAAATACGGAATTTATATTTAATAATGAGCTAGAATGAATTAAATTAAATTGTTTACGTTTAAGAGAGACTAAAAATGCAATTAAATCATTTAACCACACCTTAACTTTGTATCTAGGTTCCATCCCTAGACAAACCCTACCCCTTCCTTTATTTAGTGCCAAGGTTGAAGGAAGGCACTAAGGAGATAGGCAGGGAAACTTTTCTCCCTAAAATAAAATTTATAAAATTTTAAGTTGATATATGATAAAATTATCGATCCCACATACGTAAATGATTTTTCCAAAATTGCAATTACGTGACAATATTAACATAAACATAAATTACTTGATTCCACCCCTCCTTTCTTGAATTTTGCATGTAAAACAAGCTTTCTAATTATGTGAAAATTGCAATTCAAAAGAATAAATTTTATATATTTTATATATACAAAGGAATCATAAAAATATACGAGAAACTTTTTGGGTTTTGAAGATTCTATTTGTGACCACCTATTTATTTGACAATCAAACAAATTAAGGCCCCCTTGAAAGATCAGTTTCACATGCCTCTTTTCTGTAAGCAATTTCAGCAATTTTTGTTTTTTTATTTTTGTTTTCCACTTCCGATGGAATATGCATCATGAATATAGGTGCTAACCCTTTTAAACCAAAAGTATTTCATCTTTCATGGATTATGGATGGAAGAAATTTGATAATAACTTTGTGGTGTGTAAATGAAAAGCAGTCTACAAAATCTACTTTATGTATGAGGTTGTAATTTGTGCATTCATCTTCCTTATCCAAATTAGAATAAGAAGAAGAAAACTATTATCCCAATTGTTATAAAAAAAAAGAAGTTAAGTATATCTTAATTAACATATAAGGCCTTGTTTCAAGTGTAACGGGTGATTCCAGATTCAAGTCCTAATCTGTGTAAATACGTGGATAAGTATATAAGATATGTGCTTAAGTATGCTTAAACCCACGTCTTGTATATTTTGCAGCAACAATAATGCTAACTAAATTAAGACTCAAATGATAATTAGTTTAATTTTTTTAGTTTTATTTTCTATCCTAATTTATAATTTTTTATTAAAAAAATTTTACTCTTCACTATCTACCTTTCCAATATAAGAAGT
The DNA here is from genome assembly GCF_025698485.1 of Gossypium arboreum. Lineage (NCBI taxonomy): Eukaryota > Viridiplantae > Streptophyta > Magnoliopsida > Malvales > Malvaceae > Gossypium > Gossypium arboreum. The sequence goes on from NC_069075.1 coordinate 141,166,658, forward strand.
CTCGCAATACTAGTAAGATACTGGTTGAAACGGCAACAATCGTGCTCTTGTAAGAATAAAATACAATTATCTCTTAAATGCGCCCACAAATATGATCTCATTGGAAACCTACTCACTGCCACAATTCATTTGTTGGAATAATTTTCACCAAAATGTTCATTTTGGGGTGAATATTATACAAAGTGGCATATAGCTAAAACCATGCATATCATTTCACTATAATTAATGTGGCATGAAAATTGAGTACCTATGGTAGTAGTGTAATGTTCATTGGACTATTCAGGTGAGTGACTCAAAGCACGTTCAAGGTTCTTGGATGTTTGCACTTCATGCGGGCCACAACTCAACAACATTAGGACCACAAAATAACAAAAGCTTAAATTCTCTCGCTCTAATGCTTCACATTATCGTTGAATTTTTAAATCATGCAAAAGAAATTTGGAATCGAGCCTCGAAAAAGAAATTTGGAATCGAGCCTTGGCCCAGTCATGGACAACTCTAGTTTAGACATTAAACATCAATTTTTTGCAATAGAATGCATAAACTAGGCCCCATAAACTTCCTTTACTCGTAAATCAGAGAATAAAACACGCTTAAATATGCTTGAACTCATGTTTTTCTTGTTGTTGGAACAACAGTAATACCAATTGAGCTGAGGCTTAATCAACCTATGTCACTAAAAGGAGGTTCAATATTCTTTTTTTCTTTTTTAGTTTATGCTGTATATATTCACATGTTTACAATTTTACCCATATGTTTTAAGCATGCTTCACATCAAGTTTGAGCTAACATTTAATTTTTAAGCTAATTTAATGGTGAGGCTAGAGGAAGGAACTTGGTTAATATGATATTGATACTTTGGCAACTCAACTAAAATATTTTGAACTTTAAAGATCAATTTAAAATCTCACAATAATTTAGTAACATATGGTATAATTAACCTAAATAACTATGTCAACCTACCAAGTTTTGCTTCTAAAAAAAAAAAGAGATAAAAGTACCACGGAGGTCCTTGTAGTAGGAGTCAATTTGCTTTTTACCCCCTACTAAAAAATGGGCAAATTAGTCCTTGTACATTAGATAAAAAAGCAAACCGATCATTCTTTTAAAAAATCTATTCATTTCTACTATTAAAAATTAGTCTATGTATATTAGAATAAGGTGCACGTGGCACGCCATATATAACTATTTTATTATTTTGTTAGTCATGCCAATTTTTAATAATAGAAATGGATAAAACTTTTAACAAAAAGGATCAGCTTGCTATTTGATTTAACGTACAAAAACTAAATTACTTTTTTTTTAATTAAAAGGATAAAATGCAATTTAACTGCTAATAATTACCTCTACCGTACTTTTACAAAAACAAAAAGTAAGTATTTGTAAAGCTATGTCAAGATAAAATTACCTAGTAGGAAAGCTGTAATTACACCACATTTCAAAATTTAACCACTCAGTCGATTTCTCTCGAAGGTCTTTAGGCTAAAACCTTAATGCAAAGGCCATTTGTGTGGAGTGATGAGGCGAACCATGGCACAGAAAAAGGAAATTTTTACCAAGAAAACGAGAAAGAATTAAATGCATTGAAATGACTGGCAACCACAAGTAAAAAAAAAAAAATCGTGCAGAGGCACAACTGTAAAGTTTGATGGCGATGTATACTAAACATTTTCTTGGTCCACCCTTGGACTCAAGGCCTCGTAGAGAACGACCATTTTAATATTTCTTTTTGGTATAATAGTTGTACCCTATACTAACTTTCGAGTACATGTCCTTTTTAATGTATCCCACATTAAAATTTAGATTTGTAAAAAATAATTTATAGGCATCAACTTTCACCAACGACTTCATGTAATTCGGAAGATGCATGAAAGATTAGCAAAACAAAAATCAGCATAAATAATGATTTCATTGAAACTCACTCTCTAAACGAGTCTAACATATTTGCATATTGATTGTTTTCTCGATAAATATGTTTGAGTGAGGCAAGTTGGAGTCTATACATGAGCAACCATTAGTCATTAACAAGCACAACAACAGCCTCTGATCCAATTATTCATTAGTATTCAGTTTTTGAAAAAGACATGGAGTTGGTGATTTTCATTTAAACCCCTAGCATTTGAGGGAGGGGTCTTTGTTTTTTAGTACATGTCCTTTCCTTTATGGAAAACCCACAAATAATGGAGTTAGTAACCAATTCAAGAAACCCCAAGATTTTAAGAGAGAAAGTTATGAAATTCCAAATAGATACTAATATAGTGAAAGAGATTCCCTCACTATGTTGGAACTTGGAATCCATAAAAGATTCTTGAAAGTTGCTTTTAATAATCAAATCGATTAGATAGTTGATTTTACAGCATAGACAATTTAATTAAATAAATTATTAAAAATTAATTAAATTAAAAAAATATTAAAATCAATTTAATTATCAATTCAACTGATTTTTTAATTCGATTGAATTAATCTATATTAATTTCCGACTCAATTAATTTAAAGCCTTTTTTGTTAATCTTTTTTACGATTGAATGAAATTAGATCAAGTCTAAGTTAAATTAATATAATTAAAAATTTAAGTTCAATTAACAAGAATAAACCCGGAAAATTGTTCGATTTGATGGCCATCACGTGTTGGTCATCTGCAAGGCAGGAACCCATGGAATCTACAAGATGCTTTGATTCAGTCTCTCCCTTCTTTTAACACTCCAATAGGACAGAGACAGACGTTGTGCAGTTCAAAAGATTCAAATCATACATTGGACGTCAGTCGGAATCTCCCCACTTCTCATGCTTATACCCACTCTGCAACTTTGCCAGCAATACTCAAATTTCAAACAATAATTTGAGTTAAATAATTGAGAGTTCTAGTAAACTATTGAGCTGAAACTTTCTCACGATTCAACTCGATTATAATTCTAGAGTAGTCTAATTGAATTCATTCTATCCATCGTTTTGAATCCTGTCTAATTCTCTTTGTATGTTACATATTATTTTTCTTTTTTGATACAATTTTAAAATTACCCATAAACTTATCTACATTTAAATTGAAGATTTAAACATGCTTAAACCTATGTTATTTTAATTATTATGATAATAACGATGTTAGTTGAATTAAGACCTAATCGATTTTTGAGTTTAATAATATTTTATGGGCATGATAATGTGTTGGTACGTTGGAAAAATCCAAAATAAATAAATTAATGTCCTATGATATGGGAACAAACAATTTGTGATTGAGATGAATCCACATTTTTTAAATGTCATCATTGTGGATGTTGGGATGTTTTAATCAATGTGTCTTATGATTAGAAGTTTGTGCAAACAACTATAGAGAAATTCATCGTTTTCTTACAAATGTTCTTGATTGGAAAATTGTAACTAACCTTATATTCCAATTTTTTTATAAACGAAATTTATAACAATCTGATTGGAAAGTCGGTTTCTAATTGAATTTTCATATAATTACGTGTGATATATTTAGATAAACATTATAAAATGTAACTAAATATAAATTAAAATCATAGTTTTTAATTGTCTTGTTGATGGTAAAAGTATTATAGAGACTCTTATACTGGGAGTCAGATTATATTTTGTCAGTTTTACTAAAAAATAAGCAAATTAGTCCATGTATGTTAGATCAAATAGCAAATTGGTTCTCTCTATTAGAAATTTCATCCATTTCTATTATAAAAACTTAGCGTGGCAGTTATACGTGATGTGCCACATGTACCTCATGTTTACATACAAAAACTATTTTTTAACAGTATAAATTGATGAAATTTTTAATAAGAGGATTAATTTGCTCTTTAATTTAATGTATACAGACTAATTTTTCTAATTTTTTAATAAAATAGTAAAATAAAATCTTATCGTACAAAAGCCTTTATGATACTTTTACCTATTGTTGACTCTCGACAACAAACTTATGAGGTTAGTTTTGAATTAGAAAGGTTTTTTTTTTTTTTAAGTTATTGGAAGGTTTGGAAATTAAGTTTTTTCTTATTGATACATAATTTCAACATTGAATTATTATTTTTATTTTAATAATTACACATGTGGATTAAAATATGCCATGTGTCATGTTTTAATGTGGCATGGTTAATTTCAGTCCTTAAATTAGGAGATTTTTTTTTCTTATGTTAGATTAAAAAATAAATTAGTTATTTCGTTAAAAATTTTATCAATTTTATTATTTAAAATTAGCACGACTGACGAAATAATCAGACAATTATATGTGATATGCCACATATACTTCATGCTTACATACAAAAACCAGTTTTTAACAGTATAAATAGATGGAATTTTTAATAAGAAGATAAATTTGTTCTTTAATTTAATGTACACGAACTAATTTTTCTTTTTTCAATAAAAGAGGCAAAATATAATTTAACTCTTCATATAAAGGCCTCCGTAATACTTTCGTCTTTTGTTTACTCTCAACAACAAACTTAAAAATGTAGCCTTTTTTTAATTTGAATTTTTTAAATTAATGAAAAGTTTAAAATTAATTTTTTATTAATTGATAATTTCATCATTGAATTATACTTTTGTTTACTTTAATAATTCCACATGTGGATTAAAATATATCATGTGTCATGTTTTAATTTTCAATGTTACATTAATAAGTCTATGTTTTATGCTTTTAAATTACCACATGTGTTTTCTTTGCTAAAAAAAATTAAGAAATGTTCTTTTTATTGTTGAATTATAAGAGGAAGACAATATTCTAATAGTAGTGTGATTCGCATAACTCGACTCTAGGTCACATCTGGACGATAAATTCCTAACCATCAAGTAAAAGTAATTTGAAAGAAAATTTTATTCCATAAAATTTGTTATTATATTTATATGATTAATTAGGATAGAGTATTAGATTATTTTTCTTAATCTACTTATAGGATTTACAAAACTATTAGTTTTAGTTCAATAAGTTTAATTGTCTCGTTCAATTTAATTCTAACTATAATGTATTCGAATTTAAATTAAATAAATTATAGATTAGGTTTAATTTGGTCAATCAATTTTAAAAGGATAATCTTGGAGTCAGATATTCTAGATGCTGTCAGGGCGTTGCATGAAACTTCAAGAGGCACCAATTAGTGCACTTGTTCGAACAGCTCAAGACATGCTAAGTCATCAAAGGCGAGTGCAGGTAGCTCATATACATATCGAGGGGGAAATCATGCGTCAAACCCCACCGAGCAGGGAATGGAATTTCAGATGATCAACATCCGCCGAAGGAAATCTTATGGATACTATAGAGAAGGTCGTTCAATGACCAGAACAGTCTTAATGTAATATTTGTGTCTATTTGAAGTCTTTTACTTTTTTATTTGTCAAAAAAAATTAAAAATTAAAGTGAATAATAAATTTTGATATTCAAGTTTGAATCAATTATCTACAATATAAAGTGGATTCAAATAATGTATATCAAATCTAAATTTATAATGAATAGTGATTAGAATATTTGAATTTAAATATTAATATCAGGATCTGAAGAATGGGTGATGGAGGTTGCATCCGATTGCATTTATATTTGTCCATAGGTCGAGTTACGTCTCTAGGTCTAAAGGCCAGCTTGAAATTTTGGAGGGTTTAGGCAAAAAAAAGTTAGGCTCGTTTAAAATATGGATCGGGCTCGTGCTTGAACATTCAAGGCCTGAGTCAGGTTTGGCCCGACCCATTTTTTATGTTTGTTATTTTTATTTATAACAAATAAAATTAAATCTATAGTAATATATAACACTATAAGCATTAAAATTGTTAAGATAATTATATATAAAATTTTAGTAAATAAAAAATATATGAAATTATAAGATATTAAATTAAAATAATATCTTTGGCAGAGTTGTACTTCCGCAGTTGGCATGATAAAATGTTTGAATAAGTGGTTCTTGGGCTGCTCGGTGAGGCCCTTCAAGGAAAATGGTTGGGCTGGACCCCAGTGAGGGATTACTGTGGCTTTAGCCTTCACAAAATATGGGCTGGTCTGGGTCAGAAAATCTTTCAAGTACCTTAAAATGGCTAAATAGGTGGAGTAACAAAAAGAAATTGTGTTCAAGTCCTCAATTAAGGCGAATGTTTTGAGTTTTGAGTATCTAAGTGAGATCTATCATATACAATTATGCTTGTAGATCTTCAAGTCTCACTATATGCAATTGTTATATGTGGGTTTTAGTCAAGTTAGTTCAGTTTATTAGCTTTAGTCTAAAGTGTACTAATTCTTATTCTGGTTGTGCTTTAACGATTGATCTACTTTGTGATTCTTCGGATAGTCCATGCTATAATAATTCGATACTTTTAGTTCCACGAACATGTGTAGGTTTTAGTCAAGTTAGTTCAGTTTGTTGGCCTTAGTCTAAACTGTACCGGTTCTTATTTCAATTATACTTTAATGTTTGATCTATTTTGTGATTCTTCGAACAATCTATGTTGTAATAATTTGATACTTATAACTCCTCGCGTTATATTTATATTTTTATTGTACTTATAATTCTTTTAAAAAATTCAATTAATACTCGTTATGAACTCAATCTTTAAAACACCTTTGACCTACCTTTTAACTAAAAAAAAAACTAGATGCACATCAATGTTAAGGTTTTGTTGTATTTATTGCATGTATCAAAGTCGATCACATTTATTCTTTTTGAAACAATTCTTATAGCCCCTAACCCTTAAATAGGAGGATGATGCGCTTCAGCATACTTGAACCCACATCCTCTTACATTAATAACAATACCTATGCCAGTCGAGTTAAAATTTATCTAAAGAAAATATCAAAGATATTTTATGATGGAGTTGTACTTATTACAACATGTCATGAGAGAAAGAAAAGTTTCCTTTCCTTTTTCTTTGAATTAGAAAAAGGAAAGTGTTGCGCCGTGAAGGAAGGTCTGTTTGAATGATAATTTAAAATGATATATTTAATTTATTTGTGATATAAAAATTATTTTATATTTTTTAAAAAATAAACTTTATAATCTTTTATCTATGATAATATATATAAAAAATACTAATTTTTTTTGGATCAATCTCTTTATAGGTTTTGATCATATCTGTGTTTTTTCTGATACAATATCTAAAACTATCAATAGTCACTCCTCAACTCATAAATAATAGGAGGATAATGAGTTTCAATGCATTCGACTCCATGTTTTACTATATTTGTAACAATGGCCATACCAATCAAGCTAAAACTAATCGACAAAACATATCAATTTTTTAAAACTGCTTACAAAACAAAAATCATATATTGCAAATTTACCAAATACAAAATCGTATATATTATACAATAAGATAGTTCGCATGGATGAACTCTTTGAATAACAACTGGATAGGGTATTTAAATGTAACGTGATGAAAATCAAAATTCCTTTTAAGTTAAAAAGAAAGGGTAAATTGTTAAAATAGTCACTTTTATTTCCTTTAAGTTATATTATGTTTAAAATATTACGTTTTAATCATGTTAACGTGCTATAACATTTTAGTCATTAAGCCGTTAATTGTTGTTAATGATGTAACAGTAAGCTGACTGGCACGTTAAATTATCATTTCAAACAAAAAAAATGTTAAACTATACAATTGATTCCTATATTTTTTCGTTTTGAATACTTTTTTTATGTTCTTTAACTTTCCATTTTTTCTTTATTTTCTATTCTATTCTGCTTTTCCCTCTATTTTCCTCCCTTCTCCATTTCTTTTAACGTAAAAGAAAAAAATAAATTGTTTAAAACGAAAAAAATAGGGACCAATTGTATAATTTAATCTAAAATTTGTATTTGAAATGATAATTTAACATGACACATCAGTTTACCATTACACTGTTAGCAGTAATTAACAGTCAGTGACTAAGATATAACATTTCAAATATAAGTGGCTAAAATGTAACTTGGGAAAAATAAAAGTGACTATTTTAACAGTTTACCCTAAAAGAAATTAATAAAAAAGCAAAATATATAGTTGGCTGACTATTGAAGTTTGCCGTTAAATAAAAAATAAAAAGTATAGAGATTAAATTTAAAATTTTATGAAAATATAGGGACTAACAGCGCATTTTAAGGAAATCAGAAAGATAAGATTGGAGCGCATTTAAGCTCCTATTATTCTCTAATTTAATGGAATTTAATTAAAAATTATGATTTCAGAATTTTCATTTTCTAGAACTCTGACTTCGAAGACTTATTATGAAGCAATAGATCAACAGAATTAATAAAAGCCAAATGAAATTTGACATTGACAATTCCAAGAAGAGCAAAATTGAATTGAAGAAGATGATGAAGAGAGCTTAAGAACATGTTAATGGTAAATCTCTCCTTTTGCATTTCTCTACGGTTTTGCCCAGGATAATTTCCTGTGGCTGTTTTTTTTTTTTTCAATTTTAGGTTTAGTTAGTTGCCGTGGATGGGACAGTCAGTTTCGTCGGCGAAACTCACGACTCGTCGGGATTGTTATCATAGTCAACGGTCTTACTCCAAATCAACGGTTCTGATCTCTCCGATGAAAACCGAGGAAGCTGAAGTGATTGATGAATTATCCGATTTCATATCGGATCTACCGGACGAGTGTTTAGCTTGTGTTTTTCAGTGTCTTACTCCGGCTGATAGGAAACGGTGTTCCCTTGTTTGCCGGCGGTGGTTGAGGATTGAAGGTCAGAGTCGTCACCGGCTTTCTCTCAACGCTCAATCAGATCTACATCCTTTGATTCCTTCAATCTTCTCTCGTTTCGATGCTGTCACGAAATTGGCTTTGAAATGTGATCGTAGATCTGTCGGCATAGGTGACGAAGCACTTGCTTCGATCTCGGAACGTTGCCCGAATTTGACTCGTCTTAAGCTCCGAGCTTGCCGTGACTTAACTGATGCAGGTATGTTGGCTTTCGCTAAAAACTGTAGAGGTCTAAAGAAGCTTTCGTGTGGATCTTGTACTTTTGGAGCTAAAGGCATGAACGCCGTGCTCGACAACTGTCCGGCTCTTGAGGAGCTTTCTGTGAAACGACTTCGTGGCATCATCGACGGAGCTGCAGCTGAGCCGATAGGACCAGGGCTGGCGGCGGCATCGTTGAAAACGATTTGCTTAAAGGAGCTTTATAACGGACAATGTTTTGGTCCGCTTATTATTGGTGCAAGGAATCTGAGATCTTTGAAACTTTTTAGATGCTCTGGTGATTGGGATAAGCTTTTCCCTCTTATAATGGATCAGGTCACGAGTGTTATAGAGATCCATATGGAGAGGATTCAGGTCAGCGATGTCGGTCTTGAGGCTATATCGAACAGTTTAAACCTAGAAATTCTTCACCTTGTTAAGACTCCGGAGTGTACAAATGCCGGACTAGGAGCTGTTGCAGAGAAATGCAAATTGTTAAGGAAGCTTCATATTGATGGATGGAAAGCAAATCGAATAGGTGACCATGGATTAATCGCTGTTGCGAAATCTTGTTCTAATTTACAAGAATTAGTTCTTATTGGTGTTAATCCGACAAAACTGAGTTTGGAAATGTTAGCTTCGAATTGTCAGAATTTGGAACGGTTAGCTCTATGTGGCAGTGATACAGTTGGTGATGCCGAGATTTGTTGTATTGCTTTGAAATGTATAGCTTTAAAGAAGCTTTGTATTAAGAGTTGCCCCATATCAGATCATGGAATGGAAGCCCTTGCTATTGGTTGCCCTAATTTGGTTAAAGTGAAGGTGAAGAAATGTAGAGGAGTAACTCCGGAAGGGGCTGATTGGTTAAGAGCAAATAGAGGTTCACTCTCGGTTAATTTGGATATGGGGGAACATTTAGATGTGACTGCCAATGATGGTGTAGTACAAGATAATGGAGATGGAATTCCTCCTGTTGTGGCTGGTCAAATTGGAGCTCCAGGCATTGCTTCAAGCAGCACCGCTCGTTCAACATCCTTTAAGCTTTCAGGGCTTTTGGGTGGGAGGAGTTTCATGGCTTGCACTTTGAGGAGGTTGGCAAGTAGTAACGGCAGTTCCCGGAGTTAACTTGGATGGACGACATGAAGTTGCAATGAAAATAGTGGGAAAAAACACTCTGGGTCTTGAACTGGTTACATTATATTGTATTGTAGTATCTGATTCTGTTTCTGTGTATTTTTTTAAAATACGTTGTGCTGTTGATGGCCTTTAGAATTGAATCTTCATCTTCGTAAGTGATAGGTTCTCTTTTATTTTCCTATATTTCTGTTATTTAGCAAGCTCGCACAAATCTTTTTTCTCCGTATATGATCAATTATCGATACATTAGTTGGATTTGTGCAGTATATTGCTTCCTGTTCTTTTTATGCATACTGAATAGGATACATTTGCTCATTAGGTAGGATGTTTGTTCGTATTGGAACCACTCGACTGCAGTTTTCTGCATCAAATAGTTAAATATGAAATGAATCCAGATATATCTATGACATGTTGAATCATTCAAACATGATAACTGCTATTAGTTTTTTTTGTGGGGCATTTTTTCAGGGTTTATGTTTGTGAATTCTTTCTATCTGATTGTAATTGGTTAGAAACTGCATTAGTATCATTCGTTGAGCTGTCTGTGAATCTTTGAATAGTTAACTCATCCATCTTTTTCCTAGAACTTCTTTTATCAATTCTATAAGCATGTAATATATTTATATTTTGTTTCTATTGATCGGGACACGTACTTGGTTTCTGAAATTGTTGACAGTTTCTGGTTTTAGCTGTGCTTGTATAAATCTAGCTTGGACATATTGCAATTATCTTGATTTTTGTCTGGGTTATATTGTATCTCTGTCTTCTCACCTACAGGAAAAATTACACATCAAAAGCAAAGCAAAGCATGCCAATCGTAACTTCAAAATTGAAGTTCCAATTTAACCAGGTGGAGAGGTCTTCAACTCCTTACGTGGTGCTTGTTTTAGTTGTTTTGTTGCCGTTTCCACCACTGAATCCGAGGTACGTTTAACTAGTTATCCATTTGTATATTATAGCTAAATCAGAATGTCAGTTTAGCATTTTGCCCCATAACTTGTTTGCTTCATGACGATATTTTTAGTATTTGCTGTAACATTATCCTTCAGGCTGCAACAGGGTATAAGGGAATAATAACTAATATATCAGTGGCAAATTTGTTATATATCTTTGTTTGTATATAAATGTCTGCGTGCATGTGGGGCTCTCATACTAGAATCAAATTGCATTTTGCCCGCTGTACGGTCAAATTAGCTATTGTATATTACATCAAAGTGTAAATTGATTCTTTTTTTTTTTTTTTTAAAAATTCATCTATTCCTAACTAGACAGTTACACCTGATGTGTTACGTCTACATATAGAGATCAAATTTTAACAGTAAAAAATTAGATGGAATTTTTAACAAAAAGATTAATTTGCTTTTTGATTTAAGATACAAGAGTTAATTTACCTATTTTTTGACGAGAGAGGATAAAATACAACCCTACTCTTAATACAAAGTTCTCGATACTTTTACCCGTGATTATACTTCTGTATATTTCCAAATTGATGGAAAATTTTGGGGAATTTCCCAAAGTGTTAATTGTGATCACAGATTTCAGGCCTTGTTTCCATTTTCCACCATTGTTGACTTCCTTGCCTTCATGCCATAGTCATTGAAGCTTTGCCCCACTTGAGTTATTAGCTTTTCAGATGAATTTATTATGTAGCCCTTTTTCTGCAACTTTTTCAAACTTTTTTAATGTCACTTGTATAGTGGATCCCAGCCAGGCTTGTTTTCTCTTTTTAGCAAATTGCACTTTTGCTTTTGCTTTCTTTAATATGCCTGAGCTCATAATTATCTCAAACTAGTATCCTTCTCTATCTACTCTTTGTGTTGGGATAATTACCTATGGAATTTAATCACTCTTATTTTTAATCTTCTATTAAATTATTGGGTAAATTATACAAATAGTCAATTGAATATTTTATCAATTTGATCCTAATTTTAATACCCTTCACATTTATAAATTTTATCAATTTGATTTTAAATTTTCCAACAAAAATTTTCAGCTATCTATAAATTTGTAAAATCCCCCAAAAATTCTCCAATTGTTAATAAATAACACGAGCAAAGCTTAGAAATCAAATAGTAGGATCACCGCTGAACATTCAAATCTAAAGAACTGAGCTAATTAATTCAATAAAATCCAGAATAATTAACATAAAAAGTGCGGTTCTTCTTTATAGATGATTTGGCATATAAAATAAAATCAATTAACAAAAAAAAAATTCTATTTTTCATTTTTTTCCAACAACAAAGAACCTATCTTTGAGCTGTGGATTAAATTGGATAACTGAGCTGTGGATTAAATTGGATAACTGTTAAATACAATAAAAAGTAGAAATTTAAATGACCCAAAAACTAAAATCCTGTAAAGTTTAATTCTCAAGAAATCCTGTAAATTATGTTATATTTGCACAATTGGAGAAGTTTTTTTTTTCCCCTTTTTGGGGTTTGGAATGCCTATGTTGTCAAAGCTTTCTATCGGTTAGGAAATATGAGTATCAAATTGATCGAAATTGTATATGTGAATGGTTAAATTTATTAAATTATTTAAAATTAGGATCAAATTGATAGAATATATAAGTATTGATGATTAAATGTGTTATTATACTAGTTAGAAAAATGCTATGTCATTATTTCCATTATCAATTGAATGATGGTTTATCAAAATAGGAACGAATACAAAGTTTAGTGCCTAAATTAAAAATTTTTAAAGTTAAGTGACTAAAATGGGAACGCAAGAATAGTTGAGTGACCATTTGTATAATTCACCCTAAATTATTTGATGTGATATTTTGAAATTAAAAAAAACTACTTGATAGTCATGTAAGTAAAAATAACATTGAAACTACTTCTTAGGATTTTTCTTAAAACAACCATTCAAAATCATCTATTGGAATAGTATTTTAAGAAAAATTGACGTCAATATTTTGATTGAAATAGTTAACAATATTAACTATTTAGATTAACTAATAACATTATAAAATTATAGGGATCTAATTATGTTAAAATTTAAATTATATCGTTAAATCTCAAATTTTAACATAGTCTAGAGATCAAAATTGAAATTTGATCATTGTTTTATAACGTATAAAAAGATGATGCACGTATTAGTCTTTAATATTTACGATATTCAAATTATATATAACCACGTAACGTTTTAATTGAAAAGATAATGATATTAATTATTTTACTAACTAATAATATTATAAAACTATAAAGATGAAATTATGTTAGAAATTAAAGTATATAAACTAAAACTCAAATTTAAGTATATTATAGAGGCCAAAATTAAAATTTAGCCATTTTAAAAAAGTGGTGGGTGTGCCACTTGTCCTTTTATATATGGTTATATGGATATTGTCGAAGTTTTAAAAGAGTGTCAAAATTAAACTAGAGTTATTAGAATTATATTTAAAAGTTATGGGATTGATTGAGTCTTAGCTTGATTGATATAGGCATTGTTGCTAATGTAGAAGGATATGATACGAGTGTGCTAAAGCGCATTATCCTCCTATTTATGGGTTGGGGATAGGCTATGTTGTTAAAAAAAAATTTGATGAATTAAACTTAAAGATTATTAAATTTTGGTTTAACTCACAAATAGTACTAATCTTTTTTTTTCATAAATGGTACCTAAACTACTTTGCTTTTCCAAGTTGGCACCTAAACTAATTAGGTCATTAGTTCCGGATTTGATTGGTTTGTCTAGTTCGACCAAATAAATTATTAAAATTTATAAAAATAAAAAATATTTTAAAAATAGAAAAAATCATTTCAGCTGATTTTTTAACTCAATTCGACCAATATGTATCGGTTCTCGAGTCAATCAATACAACCCCTATTTTTGGACTAATATTTCAATCGACATGACCACCCAATTTGGTTCAATATGTATCGAATTTTATCTATTTAATTTTTGTTTTAATATAATAAAATAATTTTCTTATGTTTGAGTAAAAAAGTGTAAAATAACTAGAAATTGTATCACATGCATATGTGTGTGAAAATTAGCATTGATGTTAGTTTAAAAGTAACATACAATAAATAATGAAACTAATGACATATGAATGAAATATGTACAATATTAAAATAAAAATAGATTAAACACGTAAATACATCATATTAAGAATACCAAATGTATTACAATTGTGTATCATGGTGCTGTCATTAATCTTAATTTAATGTCAAGTCAACTTGTGACACCAACTTGATCAACAACATTACTAATTATGGAAATACATTTCCGTAATTTTTAATCGAGTTGGTATTTGGTTGACTCGAGCACCAACTCAATCAAGAGCTTAAATAAGAGTATAATATACAATTGATAGAGGTAATAAAGTTTACATAATAAAATTAAAATGTAAATATTATATTAAAATAAAGTTTTGATTTAATAGTAAAATTAATATTTTATTGATGTAAATAGTACAGTCAAATCTAATCACATGAAAAGTTTTTATTGGGTTTTGTTAAAATTAAAAATTAAAATACTTTCAAATAATATAATTTATTTTTGAAATGACATTTTCATAATTTTTCTAATCGAGTTTGTGTCGATTGACTCGTGACACCATTAGTCAAGGACTTAAAATAGTCTAGATAAAATATTATTTATTTATAAATTTGGTGTATTTCAAAATGAATATAAAGTGCAATTTAATATTTTATTGGATTTTATTTATTGAATTTTTATTATTTTTAATATAATACTAAAATTATTGCAAGTAAAAAAATTTAAAATAACAAAATATTACTTATATATAAATTTGAATAGTTTAAATTACAATAAAATGTAATTCAACATGAATATGAAGTGTTTTCAATATTTATCAGACTTTAATTAATTAAATATTTTATTTAATTTAAGTATAATAATATTTTCTTATATTTAAATTTAAATGCTTGTTGAAAAATAAAATTAATTTTTATTACTCTAAATTTATTTATTTTAACATAATAATATTTTTTTAGGTAAATAAGTTTTTGATTCATAACCGATAATAAGTGCCCTAATATTTGTTTTGTTAAGGCACTCTTTTTCTATAAGTCTTTAAAATATCATCCATTCAAAGTCAATAATTTTTTTAATGGGTCGATATTATTTCCGAATCGAATCAAAATTTTATCTCTTCATTTTCAACAAATTTAAAACTCCATTAATATTATTGCTCTTCACAAGAAATTTGGAAAAGCATTAGTTAATTAATTAATTGAGCTAAGAAAAAGGCATATTTGACCAATAAATACATTCCCTAGAAATCTTAATCACATCTTGCATATATAATAAGATAAATTATTTGTTCACCATTGATCTCCCACTAGTTGGTCACCATTATTGATACTTGGTCAAAATGCTACAAATACCAACTTGAGAGAACCACCATTTTTTATTATATAGAAATCGCAGAGAAGAGTAGATTACAAGAAACCAATTCATCAAGAAAAAAGGACATAATGTTGTTTGAAATACGGATCAAAAATCCAATGTAATGAAAATTTCTTCTATTGATGGCTCAGACAATGAACTGTTGCACCTTCTATTGATGTAGTAATTTTATGTGCTTGAAATAGCTCAATAGGGTGGTGGAGGATAGATTCCGGTCGGAGCTGCACCAACAATCAGAAAAGTTCAGATCAAGCAATTGATAAACATGGACTATATATATGTGTGTGTATAAATGCAGCAATAAGAATGTACCTGGTGGATAATAAATTGAGGCCTGTGGGGGTGGTGGTGGGTATGTTTGTGGTGGATAAGGTGCAAGAGGGGCCTGGTGAGGGTAACCTACAGCAGCAGGGGCTGCCGTAGGACATGACTTGTAATGAGATGGAGCTGCATATGACATTGTTGGGTAAGGAGCTGCTGATGGTGCTGGTGGGTAACCATATGGTGAGACTTGGCTGAAAGGTGCAGATGGTACATATGCTTCAATTGATTTTGTCTTGCATTTTGATTTTTGTGGTTGCTACATTTGAATACCATGGTTACTTGGTCAGCTATGCATGTATTTATATATATAAATATATAAGGTCAATTGCACAAGATGTTCCAAACTATGATACATATTCTAAATTGGTACCTAATTTTCAAAACATTCTATTGAGTCCTTATAGTATCATTATAATATCAATTAGATCTTTCTTTCAACATAGCAGTAAACTTGGACATCTAGAATATATTTAAAACGTATTGATCAAATTTTAAACACGTTGCATGGACAACATAATCTAATGTATTAGAAAAAAAAATTGTGTCATTCAAATTTATGAGAGCAATTTATTTTCCTTTTAACATGTCAGATCCAATTTGTCTATATTATAGGTTCACACCTGTTTAAAATTTGATCCACGTGTTTTAAATATACTTCATATTATATCAAAGCTAATATCTAACGCCTAAAGTAGTAGAAAAGATCTAATTGATATGATACCCATATATTAAGGACTCAATTAAAACGTTTTGGAGTTTGGGACCAATTTAAAATCCTTATCATACAATTAACCCATATAACATAATATACATAATATATATGTATGTATTCTACATTTAGGATTGATGGAATTTTACAAATATGTGGAACTTGGTAAGTGGGTAATTAACTTACTGGGGCCTTGGCATTGGAGTAGTGCAATATGAGCCTTACTTCCCCAGCATGCCTGTTTTGAAATAAATTTATCGTAGATTAGGTTTAAATTGTAAAACAGATAAATACACAAGTGATTATACTAAAAAAGAGAATTATACAAGCTTTCCTATTTAGCTAACCTGCCATATTTGCTTTGAAGTGGCCAAGTACAATCATCAAAACCTTGGGAAAGGGCTTTATGGAGTTGAACCCTGCAACACAAGCAAGACAAACTCAGTTCCTTGAACCTTAAGTTAATGTTTTTTTCTTGGGGATTGTAGATTTAGATCATTTACCTTCCAGTTCCGATATGATCGTCGGCGACGATCGTGTTGCTGTTCCAAACGACCACATTTAGTTCCTTGAGGCCTTCGATAAACGTAAATACGAATTTCTCCTGAAAAGTAGGATTCTTCCCTCCATCTAAACAAAAAAAAAAAATTTAAAAAACGAAATCCGAACATAAATTTCAAAAATCGGTTTCATAAATAGAGAAAAGAAAGATACCAGTGCAGGTTCTAGTCCTATACTTAGCACTTCCATATTCAACACAAACATAAGGATCTTGTTTTGATATCCATTCCTTGTCCTCCAAGTTATAGCATCCAACAACTGCAAAAATGGATAGATATGATCAATACATAGCAATGGCAACTAGAAATTAAGTCAGTCATATATCTCTATACATACAATGTATATAGATATGTCGTACCTGTAACCTCGAGCGGAAGGCCTTGGATCGACATGAATGCGAGTATAGAACAACTTTATAGCTTGATGAGAAAAATGCTGTTCTTAGTATGACAATATAGAAGCTGCTGCAACTAGTATTTATAGGAAATGAAGGGAATATAATTATCTCTCCTTAATTGCTAAGGGTTGACAGAGCCTGTTTTAGTCATCTTCTTAGCTGTATCAATCATGGGGTGGTTTTGAATTGTTTATGAGAGAAAACCCATCAACTTGCTTTATCTCCAACACATCAACCTGTTTGAATTGCCATATGTGACTGAAATGTTCTACTACATAGAGTATATTGTTAATGGAAATTTCATTGAAACTTGCTCACCTAAATATCAATAGAATTTTATTTTTATATTTATTTGGTCTAGTTATGATTTTAAGTCCCTCTACTATCTTGAAATTTAGTAAAGTTGGAAATTTGTTTAATTTGATATAATTTAGTTTTATGCATTTTGTTATACCGGTTCAAGAGAATATACCTTAAGTCTAGATAAATTGGTACTTGCCAAACGCCAGAGGGTAAGATCAAAAAAGGGCCTGAGGCATAGTCCTATTGGATCAAAGATACTAGCTTTAGCCAATTACATGGAAGGAACAGTTTTATCTATCATTATTCTGCAAAAATATTCCCTTTAGCTTTCATTACCTTTCCCTCACTGGCTTAAGCATCGAAAAACGTCCCGAATCTCAACTTTTGGTGGCCCTATAATTATTCCTATATCTTGTAGGATTGAAGATGTCACGAACCCAAAACCAACCTTTGACCCATTTTCTTCTCAAGAAGACTTTTAACACATTTGTAATAATACTAATAGATGTAAATTGATAACATTGTTAGTGTTATTAAAGTGATGATGTGAATTAAATGAAAAAAAACTTGAGCATTCAAATGACATAAATTCATTATCGATTGTAGATATAATTAATTAGATTTTTATGCGATTTTGATTATATGACTAAAAGACAAAACAAAAATCATGTTATCACTTTAACAACAACAATTAGAGTTGTTATTAATTTGGATCTATTGATAATATTATAAAAATATATAGACTAAATTATATAAAATTAAATTATAATAATTAAATTCCAAATTTCTAATTAAAAACTCAATTAAACCTATCTATTTTATATGTTTTTAGTTGGAGAATTATGGGTTTAAAATTTAACTGACACTCTTGGAATTTCGTCGTATTTGGTTCCCTTCATGCTGTGTTCACATATACAGTCATTTAAGCCTATAATCAAATGCAGTTTCATGTGCAGAAATAGGTAAAGTCAATGGCTAAAATTTCAAAGACTTTGGATCTAACCACAGATTAAAAGGGGGTTCATTGCTTAATAAACTTCCATTAAAGTTGACGTTGAACTCATTGGGGGAGAGGGGAAGTCAAAGGCCACATTGTCAACGTGCTGACTCAGTTTTGTTTGTCGATTTTGGTTTTGTTTGTGCTTTGACTTGAGTGATGTTCGTGGCAAATACCTGGTTCAAATGGACTGTTTCAAAAATCAAATTGGCTTTTCATTGGGCAACGAAAGAGCTTGAAATAGAAAATTTGGCAAACAAGCCTTTTATGGATGCATGTTTTCATTTCTGCTGCATTTAATTTAAATGTTATAAGTAAATGCCTCATTGAAGTTCTCGAAGAAATAAAATAAAATTTGATTGGTGAATAAGTTTGTGGATTAAATTGATAGAATTTGTAAATATGGAAGATTAAATTTGTTAAATTATTTAATATTAGGACCAAAATGATAGAACAAGTGAGTATTTAGACTGAATATATTATTATACCCATTAAAAAAGTCGCATCTTTATTTCCATTAACAATTTAACAGGTGATCAAAAAGTGACTAAATTAAAAATTTTCTTTGTTGATTGACCAAAACAAAAACGCATTAATAATTAAGTGATTAATTGTAAAATTTACCTTATTTTTTGTTTCATTTAGAATAAAAATTAGACTTATTTAAAATACGCGTAAGAGAGCCGAAATTTAATAATTAATACGAAGAAAATATAAACAACATTACATGTTGACAAATAATCAAATTCTTAGAAGCCATTAATAAATAATGAAATGAAATACAGAGGACAATAGAAATTAACAGCAACCTGTTTGTTCACAGATGCTCTAGCATCATACATGTCGGTTTTCGATTTAAGCACTGCTTTTTCCGACTACACTTCCATCTCCCCGGAACGGTTTAGCCGGAGTCCGCTTCATCGCCTTCACTCCCAACGGATTATCCTTGCTCTGCGTAAACGAATTCGAAAATAAGACAATGTATATACAAACAATAACAATTTTTCAAGAAAACGAAACCGAAAATGTCACTACCATCAAGCAAGTTCCTTCATTTATGTTGCAAACAGGGTAGTCATGTGGACAGCAGCTATAGCTGTCTTCACAACAAGTAGCAGCCTCAATCGAGCAACATCCCCACGCGAGGCAGTAGCCATACTGCTCGAAGACGCAACAACAAGTATTGCTCTCGGGACAACTATAATAATTATCACAAACAGAAGGAGGCTTTACGGGAGACGGCGGAGAAGGACCGGGATTAGGTGGATTTCGTCCCGTTTTGATAGGATAAGAGGCTTCCATTGCAATTCCGCATTTACCGGTCTTGGTATCGACCACGTTTCGTTCCATCCGGACATAGCCTGCCTCTCCCCAATTATCACCCCATGAATTCCTTACAATCCAATAGTCTTTACCATTTTCAGTACCATATCCAACAATAGTCACACCATGGTCTAATTGTGTGCCACATTGACCATCAAATATACCCTAAAATACAAACAATGGACAAAAACACACATTACTTTGTTGTTTCATTGTCAATTATAAACAAAGCATTCAATCCATAGACAAAACTTACAGATTGATATAATTGGAAAGCCCTGCCTCCGGCTTCGATAGCAACACTAACCGGTTGATTTGAGACTGCCTTTTTCAATGCACCCTCGTCGTTTTCCGGAACATTTTCATAAGCTTCAATTGAAACAACCTTGGCATTCTTCTGCAAATCACAAAACACCATAATCGTAACTAGAGATTTAACAGTGGTAGCTTTTAAAAGTGGTATAATAGTAACTTTAATACTTAACATTTATACATTGTGTCAATTTAGTCTTAATTCTAAAAAATCTAACCCTCAATATTTACATGTTTTGTAATTTGATCTTTTTTATTGTTCTGCTTTTCTTTGTGATCCTTTCGCTTAAAAAGATAAAAATCAAATTTATCAACTAAATTTGATTAAAAATATATAATGAACTGAAATACCCAAAAATCTAAGATAATAATTTTCATCTTGTTTTATTTAATTAACCCCTCAATGTCAAAAAATAAAATAAAACTGCAAAAAGAAAAATTAAATTACATAATGTGTAAATGTTGAGCGTTTAAAAACTACCATATTAACCGACTACTAATAAAAATAAAATCAAATCAAATAATCAAATAACAATTTTGTAGGTAATTACTAATGTGCTCGAACACTTACCCTATAGGTGTCACATCTGCCATTATGATTGGAATAAGGGTAATCTTCTTCAGTGTCAATGCCACCATTTTTAATGATGAATTCAAAGGCATAATCCATAAGGCCACCATTGCATCCTTCATTGTAGGATGTATCACAATCCACTAATTCTTGCTCTGAGAGAACTATGAGGTCGCCTGTAATGATTTTGTTTATCCCTTCCACTGCAGCAATAGTTGAAAAAGCCCAGCAACTCCCTGTAGTCAACGTTGAATGGTCAATTAAAATAATCTTATAAGATAAATTATGCAGTTCGTCACCCAAAATTCATAAATTTTTATTTTTAAGTATTGAAAATAAAAAAATTGTAAAAAAGACATTGTCATTACAAATTGTTTTCATTTTGGTTACTTGTCGCTAATTTGGGGTAACGAATGTTATTGTATACTTATTTTAGTTATCCAATTTTAATAAATTTTATTATGGTCACTTGTTTTATTTTATTTTTAAATTTCCTTTTTAGAATTAATTTTATTTTTATAAAAAAATAGATTTTAGAAATTATTTGGGTTTTTATACAGAAAACCCTATTTTATATTTTCAATTTCCTTTATGGTTTTCTATTTTTAGACTTAATTTTAGTTTTTTTACAGAAAACCTTAATTTCTTTTATAAGGAATTAAGTTACAAGAAAAACTTAAATTTTATCTCCACAACTAAATAACTCAATTTTCATAAAACTTAAATTTTTAAATAATTAATTCTAAAAAAATGAATGATTAAAATGAAAATTCACTAAAATTGAGTAACTAAAATGAATGTACAATAATATTCCCTAACCCGAAATTAAAGACAGGTGATCAAAATGAAAATGGCCACAATACCTTTATATATATATATATATATATATATATTAGTTTTGATGTGTAAAATAAAAACTTCAAACAAATTTAAAACCCAACAAAGATGAAAAAACAATGATGATCAATGCAACTTACCACAAGAACCTTGATCTTTAACCGGAGCCACAGCACCTTTTGTCCTCCAATCAACAGAATCCGGCAAGGCCGCCTGGCCGAGGAGCTGCACGTAACGATCACTCCTCTTGGAAACCTTCTTATTAGGTTTCTTAACACCCAAGTAAGTAAAACGGTACTCCTCGTTGGTCAAGTCGGCGAACTGGTTCAACCCAAGCTTGAAACTATGTGTCTCCTCCGAGTTATGTTCATCGATGAACCTGAGATTATCTTTGAAAATCTGGAACCTTTTCTCTTTCTCTCCTAAACCATTGTAAACTTTGCCATGTTTTACAAGCCAGTCCTCATACATTGCCATAACCTCGTCGAAGGTTCTCCAACTAGACATCGACCGGTCGGGATGGGATTTATCGTAGGATACGATTGACATGTCGAAAGCTGATGATAAAGTGAACATCATCAGCAAGAGAACCGCCATTGTTGATGGTTGTGAATCCATATAGAGGATTTTGAATGTGTGGGGTGGAAAAAAGTGTAGTGATGTATGAGTTTATAAAGAGAAAAGAAAATAGGTTGAACTAAGCTATTAGTCCATATACTGCATAAAAGTTACGAATTTAATTATTAAACTGTAATTTAATCTTTTTGAATTTTAAAATTTCAATCCTCATGAAAGTTATTAAGTTTATTAAATTAAATTCTTTTTTTTTCCAAAATCTAATACGCCTAACATACTATTATATGTGTAATACCATGTCACCTTATTATTTTCACACATTACTCATTAAAAATCTTGTTAATAGATTAACGACGGTCATCTGTATAAATATTAAATTTTCAAAATTTGAAAAGAAAATATAGGAATTTAGAATTATCTAGATGGAGAATATTGACCATATATACAATTGCACACATAGTACATGACGAATAATTGGATTTAACCAAACAAATTTAATTGTTACGGTTTAAGTTAAGATTAAAATTTTAAAATTCAAAAAGTGTAAAATTAAAATTGATTAATTTGAAAAATACAAACATCAAATCATAACTTTTCATAAAGTACAAAGACTAAAAGTAGAATTTAACAAATATATATATATATATATATATATATACCAAACTTGAATGGTAATGGTAAATCCAATAAAATAGTAGCCGGAGAAGAAACAAAATGGAAAATAAATAAATGGGAATTGTTATTTTATCTTAATATTCAACATCTAAAATCTAGATAATATGTTGCAGATTTAGTTTTAGTTCGATTGATATGGGTATTGTTGTTAATGTAGTAGGACATGAGTTCAAATGCGCTTAACTGCATTATCTTTCTATTTATGTATTGAGAAAAGGTTATAAATAGTTTTAACTATTGTGTCAAAAAGAATATGTACAGTCAGATCTTATAATCAGATAGTTTAAAAAAAATCTAAATGATGTTGAAAGATAAAAGATAAAGTTGAAAAAGAAAAAAAGATGAAGATAAAGTGATAAAGGAACTGGGACAAAGAGAGAATAGCAAGACCAATAAATATATGGATAAGATGTTCTGTGATAGCCTCCCTTTGGGTTGAGTTAATTATTTATTTTTAATTAAATTATAAAGTAAAAATTTTAAGGTTATAATATTTTTAAAGTTTGTGAGTTTTTCGTATATTTAGAATTTAATTTTATATTTTTATTTTTGAGAATTTAGTCTTTATACTTTTAAATTTAAAATTTAGGTCAATTTATTAACACTGTTATAATTTTTTGTTAAATTTACTAGCGTGACATTTTGAAATTAAAAGATACTTACTTGGTATCCTTGGAACCAAAAATAAAAAATAACACCGTAATGGACCTGAATGTAATAAAGAATTTTAACGATGTTAACAATCCTTAAAATTCACATAAACATTCTAATCGAATAAAATATTTAGATTAACTAATGACATTATAAGAATCGATGTGACAAATTATGTCAAAATTAAATATAAAATTAAATTTCAAATTTGAGTGAAATATAGAGATCAAAATCGAAATTTAATCATTCTTATATAATCTCAAAAAGGGTAAAGAGATTAAAGATGAAAATTGACCATAACCTTTTTTATGTGAAAAAAAGAAGAAAAAGATAGTGTCATGAAAGGATGGCCTTAAGGCGTTCCGTTTAAAAAATAACTCAAAGTATGCATGTTAAGCAGGTGAAGGATGGGAAATTTTAGCTTTAGCTCCTTTAAACTTTGTGAAATTTTAAGTTTACACAAGGTAAAATTATAATTTCTCCTTTAAATCATAAATTTTTCATTTAATCTTTCTAAAAACTATAAAGATATGTGTCTATACTATGGTGAAATTGCATTTTAAATCCTATAAAAATATATAATTTAATTTCACCCTAAAAAATTTTATGTCTTCCCCATGATGTTAAGGTAACTTTTACACTAAATTTATTGGGATGAATATCAAATTTATACATGACATTTGGTCCAATGTGTAATTTGATACATTAACTTTGATTTGGTGCAATTATAAACATGAAACTTGAATTGTGGTTCATATGTATGTATGAAACTTTGATTTTAATTCAATTGTACATATTTAAAAAACGGATTTATACTTTTATTTTCATATTTGATTAATATAATTGTTTATGTATACAATATATCAACGTAAAATGATGTTAACTCGATAATGTTGTTAATGATTTGTAAAAATTGAATCAAATCAAAATTTCATGTATAAAATGGCACCAAATCAAAATTCATATGTGAGTTGTGACATTGCACATTGAATCAAAATTCATGTATAGTTTTAATATTTATCCCTAAAATCATTTGATAAAGTTAGCACAAGTGATTTAATTTGTTTTTAACAAAAATTCAATAATATAATTTAATGAAATTAAAGCATTGCGACCCACACAAGAATTGATGTTAAATTTAGAGACCCAAAATGTAAATTACCCAATATTACACTATTGTTGTTACGACTTACAAGCCTCCAATGTCTTTGATTCTTTAACATTGTCTTAGTTAAGTTAGTATCGGTATTAATGTCAATATAAGAGAATATAGGTTTTAGTGTGTTTAAACACGTTTTATCTTTCTATTTAAAGATTCAGAAAGGATTAAGAATAGTTCTAAATATTGTATAAAAAAATAGCTAAGCAATCTAACTACCAAATTAAAAGTGAAAATATCTAACTATCTACCATATTCAACTTCAAATTATCTTTTCCAATCAGCTATACCATCAACATATAACTTAGGGGTCTTCATGGTCACTGGTTATTGCATGTGATGTTAGATTCTAGCTAAGCTTAATTGGGTCCACACAGTTCACATCGGTGTTAAAAAACACAACTAGAATCAACTCACAAGTGAACCATTTGAACAGTCACGTTGTAGTATTTTTGTAGTATTTTATGCCACTTGTATAATTTGTTGATAATGTATATATACATGTATACAAATTGTAGATAAAAGATGATAAGATACCAAAAGTAGAGGATACATCTTTAGTCTTCACTTGGATTCTCTTACTCCTTTGTTATTATCCCAAGCTATCCATTGCGATATCCACTTACACAAGGGGCAAGACCAAAAAGTTGTTTAAAGGGACCAGAAGTGAATAAAAAAAAATTTAAAAATAAAATATAATTTTATCATTATATTAATTTATAATTTCAAAAATTAAAAGGTTTTTATGAAAATTTTTTATTTTGAGGTGAATTATGCCCACATTCGATGTTGATGAAGCATATTAATGCAACCTTTGGTGTTTCGTTCATGTATTTATTTAACAAATTATTTAAAGCTGATTTTTGTTTGTTTATTATTATTCATGAATATTTTTTGTGACCATGTTAAATTATATGATTTTAAATAGATGAACATAAACATAATTTTGAAATTATTAACGAACATGAATTGATCATGAACAAGCTCAAAAATAAACAAATGAACCTGAATAAAGGTTTGTTCAGGCTCAATTCATTTACAACTCTTATTTGGGTGTGCTTTAACTTAATTCTAAATGTATGGCATTATTTGATTCATTGATAGTATATAGAATTTTACACTATTAGAGCATCAAATATTAGAGCATCGAATACATTGAAACACATTATCCTCTCAATTAATCCAATTTTAAATATTTTGCTTAGTTGCAAATCAAATTTAGGAGAAAAAAAAGGTTAAAAGAAAGATTTATTGTGGCCTTTTGTCTAGACTATTAGACCTTGGCTGATTTATTCATTTTATTGACAATTTTGAATTCTGCTTCTTCTGTTTATGAATGGGCCATTTTGACAATCTCAAAATTGGGCCTATTTTCTTTGTTAATGTAATCAAAAGCAAATATTTTTACTTTGAACTTTTATATTAATAATAGACTTTTCTTTCATTTGATTTTTTAAATTAATTTCATAAATAAATTTATTGTTTTATTCAAAATAAAAAATATTGTCAATCTTTGGGTTTTAAGTATCCATGCTTAATATTCACATTAATGGGTGGTCGAGTTTTATCATGTATTATTATTATTATGTATGGGTTTTAGTTTGATTTAGTTTATATTAGTTTAAATAGTTTGTAGTTCTTAATCCTATTATTATTTTTGTTAGTAGTTTTGTACAAATTTATCTATTAAAGCTACCGACTGATTTTTTTTGTTAAATTTACTGGTGTGACATTTTGAAAAAAAATAGTCAAATAGTAGCTATATAACAAAAAGAATACAACTGTAATAAACTAAATTTAACAAAAAAAATTTGTCTCATCTACTAAAAAATGAGCAAATTAGTCATTGTACGTTAAATTAAAAAGAAAATTAGTCTTTTCTAGTAAAAACTTCATCCATTTGTACCGTTAAAAACTGGTATTGTTGATAGAATAAATAAACAATGATACATGGCGTGCACTCTAACGCTCTCCCACATATAATGTTGGACTTGATATCGTGACTTTATAGTCCAAAAATACCTTTAATCCTATTATTATTATATATTTTGGTAGTTTTAATAAAAGATTATCGATTTAACATGTATATTTTTTATCAATCATATGTCACATCAAATAATAGCATTATAATCAACATGTTAAACCGATCAAATTTAATGAAAAGTTCTTAGATTTTAAGGTTATAGTGAAATTTTCAAATCGAAAAATTAATATCACTTAAGTTTTAACTTTTAAATCTAGAGATTAAATCTCATTTTTTTATCAAGTACAAGGACTAAAATAAATTTAAACAATAAATTGAATTAATTGTTGAAAAGATGAAAGGTTTGAACAATTAGAAACAAGCTATCATGATTGTTTTGCTTTATCTTTTTCCTTTATAATGTCACACTTTGACCTAAAAAAAGAGCCTACTACTTTCCTATAAACAACAATTAATTCTAAATGTATGGGTTTTTTTTCCATTTTATTAATTATAATTGTTGAATAATTAGTACTAAATAATTATTTTAAAAGAATGAAATTCTTAGTTTTCCCATTATTTACCAAATATTTATTTATATACTAGACACATTTAGCACTCATTTTAAATAAGGTTTGAATCGATTGATTTAAAATTGTTTGAAATTAGTAAAAATAAAAAATAAATAAAAATTGACATTTGAATTGGGTTAATTTTTACAAATTTTAGTTATTTTT
This sequence comes from Gossypium arboreum, assembly GCF_025698485.1. NCBI lineage: Eukaryota > Viridiplantae > Streptophyta > Magnoliopsida > Malvales > Malvaceae > Gossypium > Gossypium arboreum. Next base: position 141,194,128 of record NC_069075.1, read on the forward strand.
AAATTATTTTTAGTTTGGCAATCAAATCAATTGAATTGGTTAAATAAAAAACTAATGGCCTCACCTATTCAATCATCATCACGATTATTAAAATATTGAATATGACACTTTGAGATTCTACCATATCATCACCTAAAATTTCATATAATCTTTTTAATTTTCAAGTGATAATATGGTACAATATTAAAATGTCACATTAATACATCATTAAAGGCTAAAACATCAAGTTCAAATTTTAAAGTGGACAAAAATACATGTATTAAAATAAACTTAATTGTCATATTTAGGGTCCAAACATTATATTTACCCTAATCAAATCATAAAGTATCATTATAAAAAAAAAGTATATTCAATGTGTTGTTTTTATTGAATTAATAAAAAGTGGAATTTAAAGAATAATGTTTTTTTTTTTCAATGTCCAGCTGTAAGCATCAAAAAGCTAAATCGGCTATAAGGTCTAAACCTAGTCATATCAGAAAAATTCAACGGCATGCTATCATACCAAATGATTAACAAAGACACCTAAATCCAACGGCGGATATTAATTACGAGAGTTAAGTAAAATGGTATAAGTTTCTTTTATTTTAATTAATAGTCGAGAGTTTAATTTTTATTTTGAGTATAAAATAATTTTAAAATTTTTATTAACATTTACCTCTTAATAAATTAATAAAATACGAAAAATTAATTATTAGATTTACCCCAAGAAATAATTTAAAATATAAAAAAAATTCGAACTGTTTATATTAAATCAAAATGGCTAAGGGTTCCACTTTTTTGAAGAAAAAAAAAGAGAATCCCATGTGACTTGTGGGATGAGACTTTGTCACATTGACCGCCGTTTCCAGTTTCCGGTGAAAAAGTGATCGGGGCCCCACTTTTTATTTGTGGGTCCCACTAATAACTTTAAAATTTATTATTGTTTATTAATTTTGTTTTTAAGGTCAACTCTAATCACTGTCTTCAACTCCAACCTAAAATAAATAAATAAAAGGTTTAATTTTTTTTAAATTATAATAATAGAGTAAAGTTCGAACAACAAACACGATTAGCTCGATTTGAATATAGGCTATACCCGAGGCGGTGAACACCCTTAACAATCACATGTGATTCAAATAAAAGGTTTAATTTTATAATCCTATTTTTAAATTTTAAAATATTATAATTGAGTTATTAAAGTATGAAATTTTTCTTCTTTTTTTTGTCAATTTAATCATAAATTCGGGTATTAAATGTTATTTTGAATGTGACGTGGAATATAACTAAAACACGTAACGTAAATTATTAAATGAAGTTTGATATGATTGGTAAAGAAGAAGATTCGAGACCTACCAAATGTAAAAGTTAAATTCGAGTACTAAATGTTATTTTGAAAGTGACGTAGAATATAATTAAAACACGCAAATTATTTAATGAAGTTTTGGCATGATTGGTAAAGAGGAAGACTTACTGCATGCAAAAGTTAGATTTGAGTATTAAATGTTATTTTGATTGTGACGTGGAATATAATTAAAACACGTAAATTATTAAATGAATAATTTGCACGAATTTTTGAGTCTCATGTTAAAGTTTTAGTCCAGTTGTCGGTTTTAGCCCGAATCGTATTAGCTCTTAATCAACTTGTGTTGTAATAATTTGATCCTATTTTGTGATTAGTTCATAATTGTATTGTATTTGTAATACTTAAAAAAACACGTAATTTAAATTGTAGGCAAGTGTAAAATCAACCCATACTTAGATCTAACCTGTTAAAAAATTTAACATTAATAAATTTTAAGAAAATTATTTCTTTATTTTTGAACAAGATATATTCAAATTTTGTATGTAACCGTTTTTTGTTTTTAAAATGTTTTCAAGTATCTTTCGTGTTAAATTTAAATTGGCATTTAATATCTACATTAATTATTAAGTTACCAAAATGATGGGACAACAAATTAAAATTATGACTAAATAAGAAAAATTAAGAAATCAAAAATCGATACAAATTAGGTAAAATTACTACAAAACTCCTTATATCATACACACACTAGATGAGTTAGCATAACAATTTATCTGTTAAAATTTGGTGTTTATATATAAAGTATAATAACATATTTAACTATCAATTTTACATATTTATAAAATTTAGCCTATACTCTTTTATTGGGTCGATATTATTATTTTAACAGAAGATTGTTTTACTCACGCATCCAACGTACATAGAATACTTTATTTATTTTTAAATAAAGAAAATAAAATGCAATTCTCGGTACAGTTTTTAGAATACAATTAAAAAGAAATCAGAATTTATTTATGAGAAATTAATATTAAATATTTTTTTAGAAAAAAAATCCCAAATTTACAGAGTCATCAATTTCAAACGGCTAATCCCCACCTTTTGACCTTATCTCTTGTCAGTGACCCAATGAGAAAGGCATCCCTTTGACGAAAACTCGAATCTCTTTCATCATAAATCATAATCAATCTTTCACTTTTTCTTCGTAATTAAATCTCAATTCATTTCAGTTCCCCCCTCTTTGTTCTGCTTCATCTATATAATAAACTCTGCTTTTATTTGGGAGTTTCTCAAAAGGGCTGGGTGTTCTTTGTTTTCGTATGAGCAGAGATGACGGTGGAATTGATGATGGGTCACGGCGGCGTTGGCGGTGGAGGCAACAGTTTTACAGTCAAAATGGAGGAAACTGCTTTGAAAGAAGCTGCTAATGCTGGGATTCAAGGTTTTGAAGAACTGATAAGATTGATGTCTAAAAGTCAACAGCTTCGCTCGCAAGATGTTTGTTTTAATGCCCCTTCAAGTTCAGAACCAGCTATGGAAATCCAAGCTGTTACAGATAAGACTGTAAGTTCCTTTAAAAAAGTTATTTCGTTATTGGGTCGACCTAGAACTGGTCATGCTCGGTTCAGACGAGCTCCTCTTAATCATCTCCCACAACAACAACAGATTCAAGTGAGCAAAGATGAAGAAGTATCGACTTTTAAGCCTTTATATTCAACCCCAAGTTGTAAGTTACCTCCTTTGCCAACCAAAAGTAGCCATGTTTTAAAGACTGGTGTTTTAGAGCCTGGGAATTCTGTTATGTCTTCATTGACTGGGGATACTGATAGCATACAACACCAACCGTGTTTCTCTATTGGTTTTCAATTCACTAACCCTTCTTCTCATGGCAAACCTCCTTTGTCTTCAAAAAGGAAGTGTAATTCCATGGATGATGTTGCTAATCTCAAGTGTGGATCATCATCCTCTGCTCGTTGCCATTGTTCCAAGAAGAGGTTGGTCCTTGGTGCTTGGTTCTTCACTTTTTGATTGTGATCTTTGATGGTTTCATTTGATTTTGATTATGTATGTGTTCATGTAGGAAATCAAGAGTGAAAAGAGTCATTAGAGTCCCAGCTGTTAGCAACAAAATGGCTGATATTCCTCACGATGATTATTCTTGGAGAAAATATGGCCAAAAACCAATCAAAGGTTCTCCTCATCCAAGGTGTGTTTTTTCGATTAAATTTCGAATGGATTCTAATAGAGTGAATTCTACACCAAAGTTTCAATTTTTTTGAAGTTGACTAAAGGGTTCCAAAGTTTTCAAACAATAATTCATGTATGTATTGAATGCCTTTTTGTTTGGTTTTCAACTACAAACATTAATCATATTCTATTTGGCAAAAAATTAATTGTTAATTTGACTTTTTGCGGGGAAGTGCATGGAGACTTTTGAATTAGAAATTCTTTTACTAGAAAAATAGATAAATTAGTATTTAGATTAAAGAGTAAATTTGTATGGGATAATATTTTAATAAAAATAATTAATTTACTCTTTTATTTAGGACTAATTTATTAAATTTTCATAATAGAGATTTAAAATACAATAGTATTTGTATTATAACATTGAATTATTGCCTTACTACCGAGTTGGTTCATTGAGTTCACTTTTTTAACTCAGTCCCATATGTTTTAACAAATTTCAGGGGCTATTACAAATGTAGCAGTGTCAGAGGTTGTCCTGCAAGGAAGCATGTAGAAAGAGCTGTCGAGGATCCAAGGATGTTGATTGTAACATACGAAGGTGATCACAATCATAGCCATAATATCACCACAGATGTCCCATCGGCGCTAGTTCTTGAATCATCATAAAGATCATCCCATCCAACGGCTAAAATATCTATAGGGTTGTTCAGATTAGTCAATTTAGATCCATAGGTTCTGTCTCCAACAAGACAAAAGAAGATTGATTAGTGGGTAAGTTTAGCTGTTTCTAAAAAAAAAAAAAAAGACAAAATAGTATTCATTGTTTTTTTGGTATTGGAGGGGGGCATATAGAGTAGGAGATGATGGTGGATTTGGTGGTGGTGGGAGTTGAATCATGCATAGTGGTGGGTATTTTTTTTCTTTTAATGTATTTGTTGATGTTCTTATACTCAATTACTAGAAAAAATTTTCCTTTTTAATATAATATATATGGTATAGATAAATAGTCTGAAATTTGATTTGTTATTCTTGTATTTCAAGGCAAATCGGTATTGCAGTCAATGAATATGAAGTTTCTTCTTTGTGTTGAGTGCAGTGGGACAAAAGAAAGAAGAAAATGTGGAGCTTTTTTCTTAAAAAATGTGATATTGTTTAAGATTATCTATACATTATTTCGAACTCAAAATAACTTAAAAAATCAAACTTAAATTGCAAATGTCCCAAGCTCAAACCAACCCAAATTATAAATTTGACTCTAAACTAAAACAATCCCAAAATTATAAAGTTCGAATTAACCTTATCTAGCGCAAAACGCACTCGACTTACCCATATCGGTAGTGTTTCATAATGTAATATTCATTTAAAAAATTAGAGGAATAAAATAGGAAGTCAAAGTAAGTTATCTGGCATGTTGATTATTGTCCCTTCTTTTTTTTCCTCTTTCAATGTCAACAGCTGATGTCTAAATTTCTTTGCTTTTCATAGTGTTTTTCTTTTCAGATTAGGAAATTTAGAATAAAACATTTTTGTTTTCTTTTTCAACAGTGGTTATTCTATGAAGATAGAGTTGAACGTTGCATCACAAATATACTTTTTCAACTGTTTAGGTCAAACTTAAACTGTAATCCACTCATCTTTTTCTTGTCTACACTTTCTAATGTTTCATTTGAATTTCAAGTCTCTCAAAACATTACTATTGTTGTATGGAATATGGATTCAAAGAAAAGTACCCTTTGATTACCTTATTATGATTGAGGGGGGTGGGGGACCAATTTTCCAACTAGTATTTTGGATTTGGAAATATTTTAATTTATGGGTTTGAATTTATGTACCATTAGTGTATGAACTGTAGGTTTTTTCATCTATTTTATGGTTTGAATTTAATTCTATTTTGGTGTTAGATGATATTTAAGCAACGGAAGAAGTTAATTTAAATACCCAAGGAAAAAGTTTAGTGCCACTTTTTTTAGTTACTTATTGATTTTATGTATCGTATTTTGATACGTGATTAAAAATACTTAAAATTATATATAAATGAAAGTTAAAAAAAAACAACTAAATGAACATTTTAACAATTGACAATATAAGTCTAAATGTACAAGCAAATAATTGTATTAAGAGTTAGATGACATTTTACCCCTTTTATTCAAAAAATGGTTAAATTAATCCTTGTACATTATATCAAAGAGTAAATTGATTCTTTCTGTTAAAAATTTCATACTATTAAAAGCTAGCATGGTTGATGGGTTAACGAAACAAACATCATACAATCGTACAATGTGAATTTTTAATAGAAATATCAATTTACTCTTTAATCTAACATACGTGGATTAATTTGCTTATTTTTAATAAAGGTGACAAATATAGTCTGAATCTTAATACAAGGGCTTCTATGGCACTTTTATCTCATTGTATTGTAATTTGGCGTAACTCATCTCCTATTTTTATAATATCATTAGTTAGTCCAGTCAAATAACATTCCAATTAAAAGGTTGACGTGAATTTTTTTTCAATATCCTTCCGATGCATACACATACAAAGAAATAAAATAAAATCATATCAAATTATGAATCATAGGTGAACTGTTTATTTCAACTAACTAACAACATAGAACAGAAATATCAAATTATGTCAAATTAAAATAAGCGAAGAGTTTGAAATAATTAGTTTGCTTTTGTCAAAGTCGTTTACTTTGCCTAAATTTCACTATTAACAAGATGCATTGATACTACTGTTTTTTTATTTTTCTTAATTGTGGGGAGGATTGAATCATTAGTTTAATTTCAAAGTCAACCTCCCTTTTTTCCCCACTTTGAAAATCTCTCCATTCCCACTGAAACCCCAAAATATAAGGTTCTAAAACAGAGTCTACATGGGGCTTGCTTTGCTTGCTTTTATCATTAAAAGCTATTAAAGGAAGTTTGGCTACCTTGTTTTTCTTTACCCATTGTCTGACATTTGCAATTGGGTTAATTGCACCAAACTTCTTCTGATTATTACACGAGTTTTAAATTTGTCCTAAATTTCAAAATATTCTAATTGAGTTTTCAATATATCAGTATTGTATTAATTAGGTCTCTATATCAGCCTTGTTATTAATTTAAATGTTAAATGCTAGTTTGGATCTATCGTGTACGGCCCCCAACCTTGGTTAAATTGAAAATTGCTTTGTAACCCCATCCAAAAATTAAAACATTCAATTTAAGCCTTTTTAACCATTAGTTAATTGGAGAAAGAATTGTATTTTTGCCCCTTTCCAAAATGAATAATTCAATTTATGCTCTTTTAATACAAAGCTTTTAGCTTTGGCCCCTAAAAATAAAATTCTTGGCTTCACCCTTGGTGAAGTATATTTAAAACATATGTATTTATTGTACAGAAAACTTGAATTTAACGTGTTAAAAAATTGAATTTTTTTTAAACATGACAGATTTAAGTTGTCTATACAATAGGTACACACATATTCACATTAGATTTAAGCTAAAATTTATACCCAAGCTAATGGCTAGGCTGATAGAAGGATCTGATTGATACCATACTAACAAATTGAGGAATCGGATAGAACATTTTGATATTCAAAGACTAATTTAAAATTTAGACCATACTTCTAGCACAATTCATGGAATTAACCCACTTGTAATATTTAAACAAAATCCAATCATCCTTGTTGCTTGTTGTGATAACTCTAGTCATTTTCTTGTTATTAAAGTATGGTCGATTGGATTTGGTCAATCAAAGGCTTTTTTTTGACATTGTATGAAAAGGAAAAAGTGTGAGAGGATGAATCTGAAACACACAAACTTTACTTTGAAACCAAGAAAATATATATAAAAAGAAGAGTAATGTACTACAAACCAAGCACTTTGATTTTCTGTTAAGGTATCTCTTGTACGTAAACTATTTCTTAAACCTAAAGTTATACCTACTACTACTACTAGAATCTCATTTTCAAACAAAGTTGAAAATAAAAATTCACAAGAATTTCCAATTTTCCATTCTAATTACTTTGATCAAGTTTATTAGGGTTGATGGGTTAAAGAGTTTTGGAATTCGTGTTCTATGTACTTTAATCAAATGTGTAATTTGATACATGAATTTTGATTTGGTATAATTATACACGTGAAGTTTTAATTATAGTTCGAATGCGTATGTGAAACTTTAAATTTAATTCAATTGTGTGCATTTAAAGAAATAATCGCATCGATTTATTTTTATATTGGATATATATAATTTATCTGTATGCAATATGTAAATTTAAAATAGCGCTATATCGATAATTGAGTTAATAGTTGGTGGAAATTGAATCAAATTAAAATTTCATATATAAAATTGTATAAAATCAAAGTTCACATATAACATTACACATTAAATTAAAATTCATGTGCGCTTTTAAGATTTATCTCAAATATATGATCATGAAAATAATTTTAATTTATTTCAATTTATCAAACAACACCTTAATTAACACCGTTGTTATTTAAAGATACTTAAAGCGCATTTTTTCAATTTAAAGACTTGAGAGATTACGAGTATAAGAAGACATTGTATAAAAAAATTTCCTTAATAATGGACTATAATGATCCAATTAGAAGAATTCCTAACATCATCAAGCTAGCAAGACCTCATTGGCCCAATACCTTCAGCTCAACTTTCATCTTGCAGGCTCTTATGGCCTTGCAATAGCCCACTCCAGGATTGGTCTTCAAAGAACAAGGCCATGTTCTGCTAGTCCATGAATTTATTGAAAACCATGATATGGAGGTCCAATGGAAGAAACCCAAAACGCTAATGGAAGATTGAAGAAAAGAAAAAGGTATCACACCAGAATTTGCTAGAATCCTCTTTATCATTTTCATTTCTCAATCAGCAGTTTGTTAATATTTTTTTGCCTTTTTTTAAAAAAAAAAAGAAAAAAAGAAAAGAAAAAGGAAAAGGTGATATACTCATAGAGAAAGATTCATTGATCGACGGAGAAGAAGAAAGGAAAGGACCAGATGCCATGGACCGTATGGACGCCGACATGATGGAGACGGAGGCCACCACCACAGCCGCCGCCGCCGCAGCAGCAGCAGCAGCGCCAACTCAGCAGGTAGGACAGAATGATATTGGTAAGGACCTGCTTACAATGGCTCGTAATCTTATTGATCAAGGCAAACCTTCTCAGGCTCTTCAAGCGGTAATCTTCATAAGAGACCTTTTCAATTTCGTTCTCTTTTTTCTCGATAGGTTAATGGGATTTGTTTGTTTCTTAATGTTTTTGGGTACTTAATGGTTAGTGAATTTCATTTGTGTTTGCAAAAAAAGAACAGAAAAAAACACATTGGGTGATTATGAATATATGTAAAGAACAATGGGGATTTATTATTGTTAAGAGTAAGGGTTAAAGGAGGTGTCTTGTAGAAGGAAAAAAAACGTTCAAAGTTTGAATTTTTGAGGTTGAAAGCAATTGTTTTTATGTCTTGGCATTTATTTGAGAATCGCAATCAATGAGCCAGTCTAAGGATGAACAAATGGTGAAGCATTTTGGTTTTGGAATGGAAAGAAATCAAAGAAAAAAAAGGGTGTCAACCTAATGCGATTTCCCATGATGTTGTTCATCGAAGTAGCTTTTCTTTGTTTTAGAACAATGGGGTTGAAAAAACTCTTGTTCTTCGACATCTTTCTTATTGATTATAGACTTAAATGTCTTGTTGCTTCGATGTGATTAGTTTCGGATTGTTTGAACTTTCATTACTTTCGAAACTAGCTACTATTTTTGGATATTAATGAATTCGACATTTGCTAGTTGTTCCCCTTTCGAATGTATTAGCTTTAATTGCTTGTTATTTTTCCATCAACCTTGAATTCCGATTGGTAATTAAGTATTGTTCCGCCACTTCTCACTGTAGGCTTTTTGAAGACTGCATTGATGGGTACAAGTATTGGTGGTAAAATACGTGGCATCCGAGTTGACCATCTTGGGCCAAACTAAAATATGGCTTCTTTATCCTTTTTGGTGTTTGTCGATACAACGAGGACAGAAGTAGCTTTGCCTTTCTTAGGCAGGCAGCTATAATACAATTGAATACACACTATTAGTTTAACTCGGGTTAACTAGAGTAATGATTTTTCAACATTTAATATTCTAGAGCAACATCTGATTAAAGAACAATTCTCTTTGAAGGCTATTTTACATATCTTTTCGAGATTTGACGTCTTATGGTGTGAACCGGTTCTTGATGTCTAGTATGCCTTAGTTTAAGGTATAATTGATTCTTCTTTGAACCGTTGAAACAAACACAGTAAGGATATGTAATGTCTGAGGTTTGAATTGATAGTTTAGCTAATCAAAGCGAGAGAATAAAAATTAATGGCCTTTCCTAACATAGATTCGGCCCATAAGTCACTCCCTTGCTAGAGAAAGAACTTGTCCTCGAACTCGGGGTTAGGATAAACTTGGGGAAAGGTCCCCTTGTTACTAATAGGCGAAACCGATAAGGGTTGTGGACCTACACAAACTTATAATAGATTTGGCTCATAATCTTACTCCCTTGCTAGAGTAAGAGCTTGTCCTCAAGCTCGGAGTTAGGATAAACTTGGCGAAAGGCCCCTTTCATTACTAATAGTTGAAACTGATAGGGGTTGTGGACCTACCCAAACTTATTATAGATTCGGCCCATAATATCACTCCCTTGCTAGAGAAAAAGCTTATCCTCAAGCTCGGAGCTAGGATAAACTTGGAGAAAGGTCCCCTCATTAAGTTGAAACTGATATGGGTCTTGGACCTACACAAACTTGTTATAGATTCGGCCCATAATATTACTCCCTTGCTAGAGAAAGAGCTTGTCCTCAAGCTTAGAGTTAGGGTAAACATGGTGAAAGGTCCCTTCCATTGCTAATAGTTGAAACCGATAGGGGTTGTGGACCTATACAAACTTATTATAGATTCAACCCATAATATTACTCCCTTGCTAGAGAAAGAGCTTGTCCTCAAGCTTGGAGTTAGGATAAACTTGGTGAAAGGTCCCTTTCATTACTAATAGTCGAGACTAATGGGGGTCATGGACCTACACAAATTTATTTATTAGCACCATTGAATACATCTTTACCCTTTAGATAAGGACTAGTCTTATTGCGTAAATAGGAAGCCTATTCTAGAAAGGAATTAAATCAACTGAAATAAAATTGCAACCAATCCTGAGGAAAGAAAAAAAATAGTAACCTAAGCCTTAATTAGAGAATCAAAAGTAATGGCCTTTCCTAACTAAGATTCGGCCGATAATATTACTACCTTGCTAGAGAACGAGCTTGTCCTCAAGCTTGGAGTTAAGATAAACTTGGCGAAAGGTCCCTTTCGTTACTAATAGTCGAAACCGATAGGGGTCATGGACCTACACAAACTTATTATAGATTCGGCTCATAATATTACTCCCTTACTAGAGAAAGAGCTTGTCCTCAAGCTCGGAGCTATGATGAACTTTGGCAAAAGGTCCCTTCCGTTACTAATAGTTGAAACCGATAGGGGTTGTAGACTTAAACAAACTTATTATAGATTTGGCGCATAATTTTACTCCCTCGCTAGAGAAAGAGCTTGTCCTCAAGCTCAGAGTTACAATAAACTTGTGCGAAAGGTCCCTTCCATTACTAATTGTCAAAACCGATAGGGGTCGTGGACCTACACAAACTTATTCTCATGTATTAGCACCATTGACTACATCTCTACCCTTTAAACAAGTCTTATTATGTAAATAGGAAGCCTATTCTAGAAAGGAATTAAATCAATTGAAATAAAATCGCAACAAAACGTAAGGAAAGAAATAAAATAGCAACCTAAGCCTTAATTAGATAATCAAAATTAATGGCCTTTCCTAACATAGATTCGGCCCATAAGATCAGTCCCTTGCTAGAGAAAGAGCTTGTCCTCAAGCTTGGAGTTAGGATAAACTTGGCACTAGGCCCCTTTCATTACTAATAGTCGAAACTGATAGGGGTTTTGGACCTAGACAAACTTAGTATAGATTCAGCCCATAATATTACTCCCTTGCTAGAGAAAAAGCTTGTCCTCAAGCTCAGAGTTAGGATAAACTTGGCGAAAGGCCCCTTTCATTACTAATAGTCGAAACTGATAGAGGTTGTGGACCTATGCAAACTTATTCTTATTTATTAGTACCATTGAATACATATCTACCCTTTAAAGTGTGTTCTATTTTGCGTATGTTTGATCTTCTTGTATATTTTGGCTTGCCACCTTGCCGATCACTGTTCTGCCACAACCGGAGATCGTTGGCTCTTGATTCTGCCTTAATTTAGAGACATGCACCCTGGACCTACTTGTTCCTCTGTTTTAATCTCTGGTTATCTGTTATGGAACAGGTGGTGATGGCTGTAAGAACTAGAGGCGGCGATGAAGCTGTGTTTCAGTCATTGTACCGTGCTCGTGAAGTGTACAGAACTAAGCTGCAAGAGAGCACGGCAGTTGATCAGATGGCTTCTCTGTTTGCTGAGTGTGCAATAGCTGAAGCACAGCCTTTGAAAACAGAACCAGTACCATGCAACCCCAATGATCCAACGGTTGCATCAGATGCTCACGGGACTTCTATACTTGCTGAAACAGGTAGAATGCAAATCGTACTGGATGCATTCTCGGATGGAAGCAGCTTTATCTGTTTACAGTGCGGTGGTCTCGTTAGTAATCATCGTAAAGATGAGCATTATGCATACTGGTGCTGCAATATGTAAATTTGCTCACTTTATAGAACCTCTTGCAATGCTTGCTATGAGACTCATGACATTGGTGTACCATTTGATAATCAGTATAAATTGTCATTTTACCAATCAAAAGTGAAGCAAAATCTGTTCCTTTGCCATGAATTAGAACACTGTACTTCGTCAGTGATAAGGTTTTTGTCACAGAATAATGAGTTAAAATTTGATTTAGTGCACAATAATGTATCATATAATCATATTGTACCAAAGTTAGAGAGATTGCTTGCTTTTATCTATGGAATTATTTAGTTTCAATAGCACTGAATGAGTTCATTCAATGGCACTTGTTTTTTTTCCCATGGTTCTGAAACAGATTGGACTGGTTGACCAGACCGGCAATATGCCGGTATACTTGTTCGAATGAAGGGGTTGAATCAGCTTTAGAATAAACTATTCGAAATCTGGTTAAACCGGTTGAAGCAGGACAGACGTAGTGGTCTGGTTGGGTTTACAAGAATCTAGGGAGAGACGTGAAGAGCTGAAGATTTTTCCATTTATAACAATTAATAAGAAGCTGAAACATATGAACATTAAAAATTACACATTAGGTACAAAATGGAGAACTAAAAAACAAAATACTTATTATACTCCAATCTTTCATACAGATTATTCCTGACTTTCTTCTCTTAACGTTTATATTATTGATGGGCAATAAGCCAAAACCTGTGAGACAGCTGAAGGGACTATATCCATTATATTTTTGCTTAAAGCATCAACACTGAAACCATGTCAACGAACTCGGCACACCGTTGCTATCGGCAGCATCGACACTTCTTTACAAGCAAGAAAAAATATTTGAAATTTTTTATATTTGAAGATGACAAATTTATAGTGTTGATATTTTCAAAATCAACCATACCGATACGGTGTATGTAGATTCCTATAGCCAGTTCCGATACACTGCATCAACAAAGAGAAAATATAATGTTCATTGATATATAGCAGATCATCATTCTCATATGCTATCGTACTAAGGAAAAAAATTACCAGCAGTTTTTCCTAGGTTCCACTGCACCATGGCCAGAAATCAAAGATTAATACGGCCAATATAATCTCGTACCATGGAATATCGAATTCAATACGAAAAACTTCGTGAACGAGGCTTTGCCTTTATAATGTTTTCTTCACTGTGCCTAATCCATTCTGAGAGTCTCCAGGGCTTTTGCCATTTCCATTTGTATTGTACGTGCCATTTGTTATGCCATCTTTTCCACCTCCATAGTTTTCCATTACCGGCTCGTCCTATGGCGACTAACTTTTTCATCGGTAATTGACTTAGTGGTACCATCTACGCAAGCAGAGAGAATCCAACCATGCATAAAAGTTGATTGCAAGTTGCAACACTATGATCAAGGTTAGATAATGGCGTTACCTTTCGTGTTTGATCTATGAACGGCACCAATTCTCTGACTGGGACGTTTACGATACCAGGGCAATATTTCAGCTGTTTCCGTACTGGCACAGACATTGGAGACAACAAGCCGTTCATGTCATCAGTGATGTGCTCCAATGAATTCGGTGATGTAGCCAATGCAATGGCGACAGCTTGCTCTCTTAATTTTAGCTCATTCTCTACATCTTCTCGTTGTAACTCGCTTTGTCGCAACAGACTTACAAGTTCTTTAAGCTGTTCTTTCATTTCCTTGATTTCCATGTCTTTTTCCCATAATTGACATCTGTTCATAGCATATAAGTACCATTTTAAAGATCTTTATTAACCATAATTTGTTTGTTCTAGAGAAAGTACCTTGTATCACCAAGAGAATTAAACATGTATTGAAGTAAGTTCTTTGCATCTCCCATGGACCGCAACTGATTCCAACGTCCACGGTTAGTTAAAGAACGCTCTCGTTCTTCTGCTTCTGAAAGTTGTGAAGCCATTGCTATAAGTGAATCCGATGATATGCTAAGCATATTCTCAAGTGAAGCTATTCTAGTCATTCTTGCATTTAGTGTCATTGAGGATGCCCTGTAGAGCAGTACAATACATCAATATAATCCGTATGGCGGAAGATAAAATGCATGTAAACAACCGATACCTTGCAAATCTGTTCTTCAAAACAGCTAACTCTTCCGCCATTGCAGCTCGACTGGTGTTTGAGCATAATAAATGAAAGTGATATAAGAATACTTTTTATATATCATGCATCAGTGTTAGTACACAAAAGGGATTTTGTTACATACACTTGGCTTTGACTCTCGTACTCAAACCGAACTTCATGTACATTCACCATCACTTCTAATTCATGTTCTAGCCATCGTTGTAATGCTTTCTCATTTGTCTGCAAAAGCATACCTGTGTTATCTCGGGCAGATGATTTACGAGCTTCGAGCAACTCTTTTAGTCTCTTGGTAGCCATGGCTGCCTCCTCGGTTTTTCTTTGGAGAACCATTTTTTGCCGTTGGTTTATAGCTTGCAGCTTGTGTCTTTCATACTCATTTCTCCGGCCCTCTTTTCGCAACTGCTTGTACATTCATGTTATTAATCGAGTTAAGTACGTAACAAAGTGTGTGATTATTCTTATGTAATATCAGAATGTAATATACAAGGCACCTGCAATAGTTCTTTTTCTCTAGAAGCTTTCCATTGACGGAATTGTTCGGCCTCTTGTTTTATCCTATGTTGTAACTGAACCTTTTGTGCCTTTATGAATTGAATTTCATCTTGCAGTCGTTTTGTTGCTTCATCGCTCTTATGTTTCAGCTTTAAAACTTGAACTTGGTTCTCTTGTTTTCTCTTAAAATCTAGAATCTGTGCTTCAAGGGACATTAGTTTTTGAGCATGTATGTCCTGCACTCTTTGTTTTTGTCCTTCAGAACCAGCAGAAAGATTTTCAATTTCAGCCAATAAACGATCTCGTTCTTGCTGCAACAATGAAATATGTTAACAAATGTTAAACAAGCACGGTTTTTCTTCGAGTTCAGCAAAAAAAGAAATGTGTTTTTAAACCTGCACAGCTCTTTTCTCATCTTCTAGTTCCTGAATTTTCTTCCCAAAATGCTGCTTCAGTGCAACCGTGTCGCCTCCGAAAAGTTTCATCTCGGACTATTCGAAACATAATAGATGAACATAGAAGAATTAGCTAGTGTTTGAAAAGTTACCAACAATTGAACAATATACCTCTTTCTCCTCGAGACGTCTGTTCAACTCGTGTAACTCTTTGTCCATCGTGTTCTGTAGAAGTTTGTGCTCCCATTCTTTAGCTGTCTCTTCATCAAAGTTTCTCGAATCTATTTCACATTGCTCCGTAATGTTGCATTTTTTGCGGTACTCATGAAGTTTTTGGCAAAGATCCTCATTAGTAGCTTCAAGCCAAGCAATTCTTTCCTTGAGAACCTACAACAATAAGTCCTATTACAATACTTGTGAAGGACTGAAACAAGTAATTAAGAGTAACATGATACCTGTACTTCATCAGAACCCCCACGAGCACAAAGTTCGGCTTGCAGATACTGTAATTGTTGACGCATTTTTAGCATCTCGTTGGACATAGGATCTCGGTTAACCTATTTAAAGCCAAAAATAAGAATGAAAATCCTGTATGGAAACTACTTTGAAAATCATTCTCTTTGAACTTACAACAGGCTTGTTTTGGATATTACGAGCTCGATTTGCATACTTCAAAGTATTAAGAGTTTCCTCGGCATTGATATCGGCCGGACTAATGCAGGCTGCAACGAAAGAAATTCGTTAAGGAATGCTTGCCACCAAGTGAAAACAAATAATGGCAGTACCTATCATGACAGTTCTGCTGTTGCCACCAAGTGAATCCTGTCCAAAAATGCTTGCATTTTCAGCGCTTAATACAAAACAAATAGAGACACAAAAAGATATCAAATATACCAGTCATACCTGCAAAAGCCGAGTAAGTTTACTATCTCGATATGGAACGTGAATACCTTCTTTGCGTTTTTTTTCATCACCAAGTGCACTAATGACATTACCAAGTGCAAGCAAGCCCTTGTTGATATGAACTCCTATTTAGATGATACATGGCAATTACTTGATGGAGAAGATTACTTTCGTGATACGAAGAAACGATAAGTGATGCCACTAACCTTCTTTAAAACGCATACCATCAGAACCTGTTCTTTTTGCTCGTTCCGAACCAGCAAGGTCTACTAAATGTAACTTGGCACAAAGATATTCTTCATTCATAACGTCATTAGTACTTCCATCTCCGGTAATTGGCATTTGCTCTAACGTGATGGTGAAGATTGCATGCGAGCGACTATACAAACACATATCGTTATAGCAAATTATTACTAAAGCATACTAAATTAACAAGAACAGAACATGAATTAACCTTGATTGGTTGTTCATGTTCGTACTCCCGGTTGCTCGACTCAACGATCCTTGTTCTAAGCAAGCTGCTATTTCTTTTAATGTAGTAACACTAACTTCAGTAGATCCTGCTAATGTAATAACACCATTCGATGATTCACGAATCTGAATAGGTGGTTTTCCGGAGACATGTACTTTTCCCGTGCTTGCAGTATCTGATTTGTTCGGAGACGTCGGATCCAACAAATCATGCACTTCTTCTTTCAAAATCTTTCAGCATAAAAACCATATATGTAAGAACTATAAATTATGAAAACATTTACAGTTCTCTTACAGGAAATGCATGATAACAAACCTCAATGAAGGAAACATGTAATTGGAACTGGATTTGATGTTTTAGACTATCAATCTTGTTGAACAAAGCATTCATTACTTGTGGAGTGATTCCTATATGACAACCATCTTTGAAACCTGTTCCCATAGTATATGTTTTACCTGATCCAGTCTGCAGATTGGAACTTAAAATCACAACAACAAAACTCAAATCTATACAATAGTTATCAGTGTCTTGTAATAGATTCAACTGTATATACCTGACCATAAGCAAGAACAGTAGCATTATATCCTTGGAACAAACCATTAACAAGTGGAACAATACATTCATCGAACATGGAAGATGCCGGTGAACCCGTGGTGCTACCGTAGACATGATCAAATGTAAAGGAATGTGTCCCAATCTGAACCTGTAAGAAACAAACATAGAAACTAACTAAATTCAGCATTTAATCACCTAAAGATCCAGATCTCTATATGAACAAGCAATTTTTTAACAGTGTGAACACTTGTATTTGGTCTAAAAAGTGACAGTACCTGAGGTTTCCCTGGGCTAACGGTAACACAATCATTACAACCTTGAAGCTTTTCATCAACAATAAGTGGTCTTACATGAACAGCAACCTTAACACAACAATCCTCAGAAACTGGAGTAGTTTCCATAGGAAACAGCTAAACAAAGAAAAAAAGTTTCACAATTTCCAAACACAAAGAGAAAAGAAATAAAGAAAACCCCCCAAAAGAGAAAAGAATATTCCTTTTTTGTAAGATTTTTGTTGTTTTAGTAATGCAACAACTAGTGAAGGGAATGAGTTTCCTGCTGTTGTGTGTGAAAGAACAAAGAAGAAAAGAAATAGAGAGGTAGAGGAACTGCAGGGAAGGGTAGTTGAGGAACAGTTATATGATTTTTTCTTTGCCTTCACTACAAAATCCCACAAGTAAAATTAAAACATACTTTCATGACACTCATTCCTTTTCAATCTCTGTTTGTATCTATATTTCTAACCTTACTTGTTCATGGAGTTTTTGTCTTTGACAATTTGACACAATCACATGTTCTTTTTTTGTCCTTTTTAGCTCTACCCTGTTTACTTTTCTTACAGAATGTTTTGGGAAGGAGAAAACGAAACTGCATTCATAGTTTATACAATCCATTCTCTTTTGAAAAGTGAAAGAAAAAAATTAAATAATAATTATTTATGTAAAATTCAATTTTCTTTTTTAAAAATTGCACTATACATAGTGGTTGAAACCTTATCAATTGGAGTGGAAACAGATCAATGCATCTCTTAGAAGTAAGGCAAAAATTGTTAAAAGATAGGTTTTTATGATATTTTAATTATTTTTAATTTTTAATAATTTGTTTAATTGAAATTGAAATGAGAATTAAGAGAGAAGTTAGAAATTACTTTAGGATGGATTATAGATAAATTATAAATTTTTGGGGTCAAAATGCAATATTACCATTATGCTTATTTATATTTTCATAAAGTTTAAAGGATTAATATACATATTTACCATTTTAAGGAGTCAAGACTACGTGGAGCCTAGTTTTCAAAAATTCATTCAAAAGAGTAATTTAATATATTTCAATTATTAAATACAATAATGAATAAATGTATGCATCACACACGGATAATCTACATTTAATTTATTCTCTTACTTCATGAATTTCTCATATTATTTTGCGGTGGAATGTAAATAAACACGTAAATGCATCTGTAATTATTACATTTAAATAATTTTAATCTGATAGGTTAGAAAGAAGAAATAGTTGTAAAATTTTAAGGATATTATTTGTTTTCTTTAACTCGTAGAATTCAGCCTATCCAAGTATTAAGTCTACATGTGATTAAGATTTGATTCGTAAAATTTAAATATAAGCTAACTCAAATTCGACCCCCACATTTGAAGTCCAAGCTGACTTTAGATTGATTGAAGTGCCTAATTCATACTTAATTAAACAATTTAAAATTTATAATGTTGGATGCAAATAATCCTGTATTATTTTTTCTTTTTGGTACATATTACAAATTGAGAGATCAGAATAACAACAATAAAATTTGAAATATCAACAAAGCATCCATATTTTAAAAACAAAATTAGTATTCAAATTATCATATCATCAATTTTTGTTTTAATTAATTTTATTGTTGATCTATTAATAATTAAATAAATATTTAAAATATTCATAAAATTAATAAAAATATTTAAGAATTACAATATTTATCAGTTTTTTTTTAGATTTTTGGTTTTTGTTATAAGATTTCATGATTGTAAGCTATGGTAGAAAACAGGGATGACACAAACACATAAGCCATGTGATATCCAATAATATACGATTTTTGGAAGAAAAAAAAAAACTTTGGTTCATGACTTTTATTAGGTATATTGTTTTTTTTTTTTTGTGTTTAGTATCAATAAAGGTCTATTTTCGAAATTATTTATGGAAATTGACTGTTTTTAAAAATAATAGTCAGTATGGACTGAAAACTCAAAAACGCGCTGACGTGAATGCAAGTTTAAGGGATAACTCAGGGAAACGCTTCCACGTCAGCACTTTTTTTCTTGTGTCAGATTTATATACTTTTTTTCCTGACCGTTGGAGGCTCAATGGCTAGATTTTTAAACAACCATTGGAGGTGACCGCTGGGGGAAAACATGGCCAAAAGCACGTTCTCATGAGTGCTTTTTAGTAAAGCATGTCCAAATTAGAGTGCTTTTGCTTGACACAAGAAAAAAAGAGCTGACGTGAAAGTGTTTTTATGGATTATCCTCTGAAAACACGTTTAAGTCAGTGCGTTTTTGGGTTTTTGGTCCATATCCATTATTATTTTTAGAAATGGCCCATTTCCGTAAATAATTTCAAAAATGAACCTTTATTGGTACTAACCCTTTTTTTTTTTGTTTAAATTTGTTAGAATTAAGTGACCCAAATTCTTATTTAAATAAAATACGATGGAAAATAAAATAAAAGTAAAATCCATATAGAACTAGACTTCTTTTATTTTATTTTAGAATAAGGTTTTAAACCTTATTAAACTCCATCTATTTTATATTGATTAGGATAAGGTGTTTCAATCCTACTAGAATATGGCTTTGCAAGCCTATAAATAGACATAGTCTATTCCTCTTGTATTTGAGTAAAAAATTTTTCGACATAGTGAATTTTCTTCTCCTCGCCGTGGTTTTTTTCCGAAAGGGTTTCACGTAAAATTTATGTGTTCTTTATTTTATTTATTTTATTCTATTTTATTTTTCACAAATTGGTATCGAGCTTCCGGGTTATTCATCTCGATCACGGTAATGGCGTCTTTGAAGTATGAAATTCATTGTTGGATCGCAACACCGATTTGCGTTGTGGCAAATTAAGATGCAAGCGCTTCTTGCAGATGGATCTGGAGGATGCCCCGCTAGGATAGATAAGATGCCTTCGACATTAACAGATGAAGAGAAGAAGCGTAAGGATCGAAAGGCATTAACACAATTACATCGCATTTGTCCAACGAAATTTTGCAGGATGTGATGAAAGAGAAAACTGCCATTGCATTATGGAAGAGGCTAGAACAAATATGTATGTCGAAAACTCTAACAAGCAAGTTGCATATGAAGCGGCGTCTTTATGCTCATCGTTTGGAGGAAGGTGCGTCGTACACGAACACTTAACAAGTGTTTAAAGAAATTCTATCAAACTTGAAGGCCATGGAGGTTCAAGATGATAAGGAAGATCTAGGGTTGATTCTACTTTGTTCGTTGCCCCGCCTTATTCAACCTTTAGAGACACGATTTTATATAGCCGCGAGTCTCTCACAGTTGATGAGGTTTATGATTCTTTAACCTCGTATGATAAGATGAAGCATCTTGTGGTTAAACCCAACTCTCGGGAGAGGGTCTCATTGTTCGTGGGAGACAAGACCGGAATGTTGATGATGATCGTGGTAGAACACAGAACGGAATCCTCGTGGTAAATCTAAGGGTAGATCGAAATCTTCAAACAGAGGTAAAACTTGCAACTTCGCAAGAAGAAAGGGCACATTAAATCTGAGTGCTATAAGCTACAAAATAAGATTAAAAGGGAGGTGCGAATCAAAAGGAAAACAACCGGAAAATTCGGGTGAAGTCGATGTTGTAGAAGACTACAGCGATGGTGAACTTCTAGTTGCTTCACAATGATTCTAAAGTAAGCGAGAGTGGATACTTGATTCAGCTGCACCTTCCACATGAGTCCCAATCGGGATTGGTTTACAACTTATGAAACAAAGATCTGAAGGTGTTGTTTTGATGGGAAATAATGCTTCATGTAAAATCGCAGTGTTGGAACAATTAAAGTTAAGATGTTTGATGGAGTTGTCGAACACTTAGTGACGTGCGGCATGTTCCGAATTGAAAAGAAATTTAATTTCGTTGAGTACTCTTGATTCAAAAGAATACAGATACACAATTGAAAGTGGGGTTTAAAGATTTCAAAGGGTCCTTTGTTGTGATGAAAGGGCAAAGAAAGATTGCCAAGTTATATGTTTTCTGAGGTTCTATCATTATCGGTGATGCAATTGCCGCTTCCTCTTCCTTGTCGATGATGATATTACTAAACTTTGGCATATGCGCCTAGGGCATATGAGTGAGAATGGCATGGCGTAATTAAGCAAAGAGGACTTCTTAATGGGTAAGGAATTTGCAAACCTGAATTTCGTGAGCACTGTGTTTTGGGAAGCAAAGAGAGTTCGATTCACTAGAGGAATCCATAACACGAAGGAAACGTTGGAGTATATCCATTTCGATCTGTGGGGGCCGTCAGAGTGCCTTCGAGAGGTGGAGCTAATTATATGCTAACCTTTATTGATGATTTTTCCGAAAAGTTTGGGCATTCTTCCCGAAGCGAAAAGCGATGTGTTTTCCACATTTAAGTCTTGGAAAATTATGATTGAAAAACAGACGGAAAAGCAGATAAAATACCTCCGCATGCACAATGGCTTAGAGTTCGCTCGATGAGTTTAATAGATTGTGCAAGTTAGAAGGGATCATGAGACACTTGACGATTCGTCATACTCCACAACAAAGCGGCGTTGCGAGCGAATGAACGAACGATCATGGAGAAGGTTCGATGTATGTTGTCAAATGCCAACTTACCAAGTCATTTTGGGCGAGCGACCTCTCTCGCATGTTTTTGATCAAACGATCTCCATCCGCTGCCATTGAGAAAAAGACTCCACAAGAGGTATGGTCCGTAATCCCGCTAATTATTCGATTTAAAGATTTTTGGGTGTCCTGCGTATGCTCATGTTGATAATGGAAAATTGGAACCGAGATCCATTAAATGCGTTTTCTTGGTTATAAAGTGGTGTAAAAGGCTATAAGTTATGGTGTCTGAAAATAGAAAAGTTGTGATTAGCAGAGATGTTGTTTTTGATGAAAGCGCTATGCTACCTAACTTATCTCTTAAAGACTCTTCCAATAAAGAAAACCAAAAGCGGTGGAGCATCGATTAATACGAATCAACTCCTCAAGCCAATACAAAAATTGAGAATAGAGTTGCTTCTTCACCGCAATACTCTATCGCCAAAAACAGGACAAGAAGAGAAATTAAACCTCCAAAGAAGTATGCCGAGGTTGATCTAGTTGCTTATGCTTTAAATGTGGTGAAGATATAGATGCGAATCAAGAGCCATTTAATTATTCGAGGCGATTAGTTGTGAAGACTCGAAAAGTGGATGTTTGCTATGCAAGAGGAGATGGAATCACTCCACAAAAAAGAACATGGGATCTTGTAAAACTTCCTAAAGGTAAAAAGGTCATTCGTTGTAAATGGGTGTTTAAAAAGAAAGAAGGACTCCGGAGTTGAAGAACCGGATATAAAGCAAGGCTTGTTGCAAAGGGTTACTGATCAAATTCGAGTGGACTTCTGATGTGTTCTCTCCGGTTGTTAAGCATAGTTCGATTCGAGCTTTGCTTGGTATTGTTGCCATGCATGATTTGGAGCTTGAGCGGTTAGATGTAAAAACGCATTTTGCATGGAGAACTTGAGGAAGATATTTACATGCAACAACCGGAGGGTTTTATAGTCTCGAAAAAGAGGACTATGTTTGCTTGCTGAAAAAGTCCCTTTACGGTTTGAAACAATCACCAAGACAAAGGGTACAAGAGGTTTGATTCCTTTATGACTTCTCATGATTTCAAAAGAAGTAGTTTTGACAGTTGTGTCTACTTTAAGAAAAAAGTGATGGTTCTTTTGTGTATCTACTTCTTTATGTTGATGACATGTTGATAGCAAAGAAAAGATAAAAGAGAGATAAGAAAGGTTAAAGCCCAACTAAGTGAAGAATTTGAGATGAAAGATTTAGGACCAGCAAAGAAGATACTTGGTATGGAGATTCTCGAGATAGAAAAGCAAGTAAATTGTACCTAAGTCGGAAGGGTACATTGAGAAAGTTCTTTGCGGAGTTCAATATGCAGAGTGCTAAGCTGTTAGTACTCCTTTAGCGACCCATTTTAGACTTTCATCGGCCTTATCTCCTCAATCGATAATGAGATTGAGTACATGTCACATGTTCCATACTCTAGTGCAGAGGATCTCTCATGTATGCTATGGTTTGTTCACGCCCGATTTATCATATGCGATCGGTCAGATTAGCGATACATGGCGAATCTCGGTAAAGAACACGGAAAGCGATTCGGTGGATTTTAAGATACTTACGAGGCACTACTAATGTTTGCTTACAGTTTGGAAGAACTAAAGATGGAGTTATAGGGTATGTTGATGCTGATTTTCTTTGGAGACCTTGATAGAAGAAGATCTCTCACAGTTACGTCTTTACAATCGGAGGTTGTGCAATTAGTTGGAAAGCCACTTTGCAAACTACGATCGCTTTGTCTACCAATGAAGGTGAGTACATGGCGATTAATGAGGCTTGTAAAGAAGCTATTTGGTTGAAGGACTATTTAGTGAACTCAATGAAGACCTTCAAATCAGACAAGATTTTGTGACACCAGAGTGCCATATTTCTTACAAAAGATCAAATGTTTCATGAGAGAACAAAACACATTGATATTCGGTATCATTTTGTTCGTGATATTATTGCTCGTGGTGATATTATTGTGAGCAAAATTAGCACTCATGAAAATCCTGCAGATATGATGACTAAGTCACTTCCTATAACCAAGTTTGAGCATTGCTTAGACTTGGTTGGTGTTCATTGTTGAAGTTAAACCCTTAAGGGGTTTTTTGGAAGAGGTGAAGAACTTGTTTATTGAAAGTTCGCGATGAAGAACTTGTTCATTGAGAATTTGTGTCAAGGTGGAGATTGTTAGAATTAAGTGACCCAAATTCTTATTTAAATAAAATACGATGGAAAATAAAATAAAAGTAAAATCCATATAGAACTAGACTTCTTTTATTTTATTTTAGAATAAGGTTTTTAAACTTTATTAAACTCCATCTATTTTATATTGATTAGGATAAGGTGTTTCAATCCTACTAGAATATGGCTTTGCAAGCCTATAAATAGACATAGTCTATTCCTCTTGTATTTGAGTAAAAAAATTTTCGACATAGTGAATTTTCTTCTCCTCTGCCCGTGGTTTTTTTCCCGAAAGGGTTTCCACGTAAAATTTATGTGTTCTTTATTTTTATTTATTTTATTCTATTTTATTTTTCACAAAATTGTTAGCTATGATTTGACAATATTAATTTTTAATATTATAATTCATGCAATTAAATTGGCAAAATGATATTTTTGTCCTCCAACTTTGAAAAGAAGTCATTGTGGCCCTTTTATAGTTACCTCAAAAAATTTTAAAAATATTTTTCCATGACCATACTTAAGCTCAAATGCTTCGAAAATAAAATATAATCAATAATAATTTTTACAGTTATCTCAAAAAAATTAAAATATTTCTTGGGGCACTATACTGAAGTCCAAGTGCCCAAAAATGAAATATAATAAACAATAACTTTTATAGTTATCCTAGAAAATTTTAAAAATATTTTTGTACCACCGTACTCAAACTCAAGTGCCCCGAAAATGAAATATAATAAATAATAATTTTTATAAGCATTACGGAATATCTTAAAATATTTTTGAACCACTATACTCAAGCCCAAGTGTCTGAATGAAATATAATAAATAATAATCGTTACAATTATCCCGGAAAATTAACTTTCCTAAAATATTTTTTTAAATTTTTGGATAACTATAAAAGTTATTATTTATTATATTTGATCTTCTCAGCCCTTGTGCATGAGTATGGTAGTCCAAAAATAATTTTTAATTTTATGGAATAATTGTAAAAAAATTATTTATTATATTATATTTTAAAAATGTTAAAATTTTCATTTATTTTGGATTATTTAATAAAAAATATAAGTTTAAGGGTAAAAAGAAAATTCTAAATGGAAGTCTAAAACGATTTTTTTAAATTGAAAAGTCAAATAAGTCATTATGTTTATTAAATGTGTGTTAGATTTAGACATATCTATTTACATGGTTTTCAAATTTCATTTTATTTAAAATTCAATATATATAATTATATAAGTGAATATTAAACAAATTAAATACAAATTCGAGCTTTAAAAATGACAAAATTAAATGGATTTTATAGTGAATAAATTTAGAAATTAAAAAGCAATTATCATATTCTAGCACAATGTTTCTAAAGCCCATGTCCCGAGCTCCTGCGCGCCTCGACCCAATTAGGGTGCACACACTCGAGCAGTATTTGTGTGCAACCCCTCAGCACCATACCGTCCGCATCATGGGTGATAGCTCCCACGCCTACCACTCGAGCAGAGCAGGAATATCAACTGCGACATCCACGTTTAATTTAACAAAGCTTTGATCGGATGAACGACATCTTATTGTGATATCCACTCCTAACAATTTAGCTTTTTTGATTCTTATTCATCAATTAGCTATTTTATCAGTAGCCTATCATTGGCTACTATCTACTAATTCAAAGAGGAGAAGTTTATGTTTAACTATGTTGATAGTCAACTGAAAATCTTGTCTAATAAATGTAAAATCGTATTTTGAATATACTGATTACAACTCTATAACTCACAATATTATATCACAATTTGTATAATATCTAAAATCAATATATTTTTTATTTAGTCAATCATTGTCGTAACTTACAACAAGAGTTTACCATCATAAAACTCTAAATCGCAAAATCTACCTTTTCCTATTAAATGTCCACATTTTTTTTTTGTTATTCTACTGACCATCAATCGTGTGGGGTATAATAATGTAGCATATTAAACATTCAAATAAATTTGTTATTATCCTTCCTAGTTTTGAATTATTGTTTTATCTTATTGTTAAATTAACTGTTTAAATTTCTATTTTAAATGTAACCATCCTGTATTTAACTCTCTGATGTATTTTTCTATCAATACATTAATGGAGTTATTTCATAAGCCTCTAAACCTTGAACCTTAAAATTTTAATTTTTAAATCGTAAAATTCTAATAATCTACTTATAATTTTAAAATTAATAAAATGTTTAGAATTCATTTTTCTCCAAAAACTAGTATCATTCCCACCTATGCTTCACATGAAGTTAAATATTTAATCTTTTTGTTAATTATAAAGTAAAAATTTAAAGGTTGCAATATGCTCTAAGTTTTTGTACTATTTATATTTTAGAATTTAGCCTTTATACTTTTATTTTCAGAAATTTAGTCTCTACTTTTTCAAGTATAAAAATATAGGTTTGTTTATTAACATTGTTAAAAATTCATTTGTTAAATTTATTTGTGTGACAATTTGAAATTAAAAAAAACTCACTTGGTATTCATGTAACAAAATGACAGTATAATAGACTTGAATTTTAAAGAGAATTTTAACAGTGTTAACAATTTTAAAAATTCACATTAACATTTTAATCGAAATAAAGTATTTAATTAGACTAACTAATGGCATTACAAGAGTTGAGGTACTAAATAATTTCAAAATCAAGTATAGAGATCAAACTGAAAATTAACAATTCTTATATAATCTCAAAAACTGAAAATTAGACATGTACAAAGGACTATAGATTTTGTCCTATTCGAATTAGGTTTGTGTAAAACTTTTTTACACAAAATTGATTCGATGAGACATGAATTATAATTTATTAATGACATGTATTTTAATTGAAAACAAAATTTATATTTTTTGAATAAATATATAAAATTAAGAGTTAAATTTGTTATCATCATTTTACATAAAATACCAAATAAACATTTAACTACACAATTTTTAATGGAAAAAAACTATTTTATTTTTTATCTAACCTACATAAATTAACTTATTACTTTTTATATAATACTTTTATCAAAATTAAACCCACCCAACAATAGATTTTCTTTTTCCAATTCAGACCAAACAACTAAAGGAAGGCTTTTATTTTTATCCTCCTTAGGGATTAGCATATCAATTATTTTTTAAAAAAAATGATTATTCCATCTTAATTTACCAACCTTGAAAAGGTTTCAAAAGTACACATTCATATGTCATTGTTATGAATTATTTATCTAACATCTTGGAATATGGTTGTCTTTCCAATATGTTGTTTTATGTCGGACCAATTATTTTGGGGTTTTATTTTCCTACACGCATGTTTCTATGTTACACCTTCACATGGCTTGTCATAACTC
Source organism: Gossypium arboreum (assembly GCF_025698485.1). Lineage (NCBI taxonomy): Eukaryota > Viridiplantae > Streptophyta > Magnoliopsida > Malvales > Malvaceae > Gossypium > Gossypium arboreum. Next base: position 141,221,587 of record NC_069075.1, read on the forward strand.
TAAAGTCAAAAAGTTATATACCAATGCAATATTCATCATTAATTGGACCATCTCTACGTTTCTATTTTTAGAAGTAAATACCACGTTACTCAACAAATATTGGACACACGACGATTGACACAATTTCATCAAATGTCAAGTTTTAAATTAGAGTCTAAATTTTTTTATCAATTTTTTTTATTAAATTTGGTTTAAATGCTTATATATGTTTTATATTAGATTCTATTTGAGTTGACAAAAATATTAATAAAATATTTTAAAATTTGAGGACCGATTTAATATTTGAACAAAATTTGAGAATATTTTATGCAAGAAAATATTGTTTTTTATTCTTTTGACTCGAATTTAGTGTATTTCTTTATGTTAAGTACAAAGTATTTATTTGGTATGAAGTCAAGTTACGAATTAGGAAAAGAGTAATTACATTTACGAGGTTTGAACTTGAGTGGTGTTATAAATTGGGAAAGAGAGAATTACATCAAAAAGAGTTTTTCTTTTGTATAAAGTCAAGTTACGAATTGGGGAAGGGAGAAACTTTTTAGGTACAATACAAGTCCAAACTTTCACACTCACACACGCTAAATTATCACACAGACAAGCCTGTAGATTGAACATTGGGCTCAGGCCTGGATGAACTCACTTCAGTCAATTAACCTATTGCTCAAGTTCGAGGAAGGAAGAATTACATCAATAGGGTTTGAACCCTTATCATGTTATAAATTGAGAAATAAAAAATTACATCAACGAAATTTGAATCTTGATTATTAAAGAAGTATCAATAAAAATCTTAAACCATTATTGGTTTGATATATTAAATCAAAATTTATTATTATTATTTTAATAAATTTCAATTATTACTTTTAGGATAAATACTGTAGGAATTTGCATTATTCTTTTTAACATATTCCCTCATGTGCTTTCTACCCCCCACATGCTTCCACATCACTAAAAATTAATTCTCAACCTTTTATTTTTATTTTTATCAAAGCACCAAACTTTGTCCCCATTTCATTCTATTCTTACAAGCAAAAAGTTTTTAACCCAACTATCAAAAAATTTAACTGTAAACAGCGGACCATGTTGTTTCATTAATACAATTTAATATCTAAGGTTTTAAATTATTCATATAAATGTAATTTGATACGTGCATAAAAAATTTTCAACTGTCATGAGACATCTCAACCTAGAAATGTCAAGATCTCATCTAAAAAGTCATCACAAGTCTATTCAATTTTCAAGCTTGAAAATTGACAATTTTGGTGATTGAAATTTAATAAATTTCAAATCATCCATGCATGTATTATTCCCTCTTTTCTCGAAAAAATTCATCTTTGAATCTTGTTTTTGATCGAATTTTAATTTGATTTGTTTAGCTTTTGACATTGTTATTGGGTCCTGAGATAATTTGAGCCCATCACATTTATGAATCTAAAATTGTACTTACAAATTCGTTGTCATAATGATTAATTCTAAATATCATAATTATTACAACCAATTAAAAGAAAATCTATATTGAGTTGTTTTATCTTGTCAACCATCATATAATTTTTCTGTCGAAAATAAAACACCAAAATTGCTGATAAAAATCTTTGTGTGCCCTCTTATTTGTAATAACCCTTTGGATGATGAAATTTAAACCTTTTTTCAATGTGTTGGATACATAACATGTGCTTGATTGTGGGGTTTCAATCATGGGGATGCTTTCAATTTTGCAACTAGGTTGTGGGATTTTCTAGAGCTTTGGTTGGGCTCTCTTACTTGACCTCCTTCTTTCTTTTTCTTTTTTTTCTGAAATGTTTTTATGTTATATATTTGATATAAACAAGAAATATAATTCTTTAAAATGAATAATAAGGAAAAGATGTAACAACACATACAAAAATATACAAAAAGATGTTAGTTTTATGTTAGTGTAAATGAGTCTCTTTTTATATTGTGCCTTTTCTTTTGGGTAACTACTTCCATCCGTTCTAGTAACTATTGGCTGCGTCTAGCCTTCTTTAATAACCTCCCAAGCAGCAGCATCATCAGACATAATAAACGCCTTCATACGATTTTTCCAATAAGCGTAATTTGAAGGGTTTACTAGAAGCGGAGCTCGAGATACTAAAATTTCTTCTCTTATAGGTTCCATAGTTGCAGACTTATCATTAGATCGTCTTCAAGTGCCTTATAAAGTAAAGTTATAATGTCAATTGAAACAAAATTAGTCCGCAAATATGATAAATTCTACTATGCTTAGAATTCGTTGCAACGATGAATAAAACGAAAGTGGAACTTATAAGGAAACAAGAGAGGAGGAAGAAACAACAAAACCAATATTTGTTAACATAGTTTAGACACAACAGTCCTAGATATGCGAAAACTCACTTAGAATATACTCTTATTCAATCACTAAAACAAACAATAGTAACAATTTATCTCTATCGGCTAAATCCCATAAGCCCTTACAAGCCAAATTCATACTCTCCCAATAGAGAACAAAACCACAATGAATTAACAAACACCAAAGATTACTCTCAACTCTACTCAAAAGAGTTTATCACCAATCAAACAAGAATATAATCGCACAACACAAGAAAAATAATCAATATGCAGACTCAAATCAACTATTTACCACATATTTCTTTATATAATACAAATAGCTCAAATCTTCTTCTTTTTTACATATGTATAGCGGATGAATAATCAATATGTAGACTCAAATCAACTATTTACCATAAGAGCATTAGAAAACTTAGTAGTTCTTCAAGCATTGCCAGAATTTTCGATAACTCCATTACTTTTTGATATTCTGTGCATTTTGATATCCTCAATCAAACGTTTCAAATCATTATAAGATGAATGGCCTTCTTCAACAGCTTTCTTTGCTAATTCCCCAAGTTTTTTAGCTCTTTTGTTCATATCAATTGCCTCCTCAGTATCCCCCATCACTGCATTAATCGCCATGAGAATATCATCCCCACTTTTTATCACTAGTGAATCCTCCGTTGCCCATGCTTTCCACACCTCGTTGCCAATTGATACTCCCAAATTCAGCACTTGAGTCACCAGCTTTTCATTGTAGAATTGCTCGGCGAAAATCGGCCATGTGACGAAGGGTACACCTGCAACAACCCCTTCGAGTATCGAGTTCCACCCACAATGCGTTACGAAGCCTCCAATGGCTTCATGTTCGAGTATCAACACTTGAGGTGCCCACCCTCTAACAAGTAAACCGTGCCCGTTTTCCTTTATTTTGTCCTCAAATCCTTTTGGCAACCATAGCTCTTGCTCTTCATCTTCGAACTCATCGTTGCTTGTTTTTAACACTTTCCCAACAACCCAAATGAATGGATGGCCTGAAGCTTCGAGTGCATAAGCAATCTCCGTTGTTTGCTTTTTGTTGAATCTAGTTAAGCTTCCAAAGCAGATGTAAAGAACAGATCTGGGTTTTTTGCAATCAAGCCAATTAATGCAGTCGTGCTTCGAAATTGATGTTTTTTCACCTCTATCAACTTTATCAACAGTGTCTCTATTGACCAGAGAAACGGGGCCAATGTGCCATGCTTTGATTCCTAAAACATTCCTACAATGATCTGCATAACCAGGCTCTAGCTCATAAAAACTGTTCATCAACACCCCAAAGCTCTTCCTCTGGGATTCTCTTAACTTATCGAATAACTCAGAGAATTTATTTTTGGCTTTAACAATGTCTGGCAACTGTGATCTAGTGAGTGTCACTTCATCAGGCAGTCCTGGAACAACGAATGTTTCAGTCTCCGACTCGATGCTCTTATGAGGCTCATAATGTGTAATATTCTCCGAGAGACAAAGGTTAAAGAATCCGCTTCCATTGAAGGCAATCCTTGCAATGCCAAGCTCATTGGCAATATCCAGAGTCCACGGACAAAGAGAATCAGAGACTATGCAATCAGGGTGGAGATCACTGAACAGCTTTTTTATTTTGGGTTGAAGCAATTCGATGGCATGGAAGAGCTTTATGGACATTTCTGGGGTTGGGGCTGAAATCACGTTCTCGCAACCTTCGGGCAATCCAACCTCAGTGGAAGGTAATGAGATGATTTCAAGTGTAATGTCTCGACCTAATTTAACATCTCGATCAATGACGTTTTTTATGCGAAGGGCATTCATGGTTGTGATGATAATGGTGACCTTAGCGCCGAAAGCAGCAAACATCCTCGCCATGTCCACCATTGGCATCATGTGACCAGGTGCCATGTAAGGAAAAAACATTGCATGTATTTGATTTCCATCGCTTCCCATGTTATGATGATAAGTTTTTCTCTTGTTTGCCAAATTTGAAGCTTTTTCTCCTTTTTGTTTGAAATATGTAATCAAACTCATATCAAAATTCAAAAGGTAAAGGGTGTATATATATATGTGTGTGTTTTTACAAGTAGGTTTTAATATTAACAATAATCTAACTCTAAAAACAGATTAAACACGGCAACGGTAGGCTATGTTTGTGGTAATTTGCATGAACAACTTGAGAAACAATATTGTTTTCCCTAAATAAAGATGAAATACAATAATGGTGGGCAATGTTTGTGCTGGTTTGCATTAACAACTTGTTTTATTAGTTTTGGTCAATTGGAAAGTTCTTCAATGATTCATGGGGACATCATATAAAGGCCTGTTAATACCCGAAGACCCAAACCCAGAAAGCATAAAGGCTTTGAACCTAATAATTAATTAAAAGCTTGGTTTAAGATGAACCTTTCTTATAATTCGTAATATTTTTTAAATTTTTATAATTCTTAATAATTTTTAAATGATTTTCTATAATTTTTAAAATTTTTATTTATTAATTTGTTTAGCCTAGACATGATTTTTTGAAATAATTATTAAAAATTAATTTATTTTTATGATTTTTATTTAAATATTTGTTGACGTGACAAAATACCATACTAATATTAAGTACACATGGATGTCATTGTCACATTCCACCATCTACTTGGTCCATCAGCCACATCGGCAAAATCTAATAATTAAACATAGTCAACATTAAAGGGGCTTAATTGATTAAATTTTCACTTCTCAATTTGATGTAAATTTTTCATGAGAGCATATTTATTTATTTTTTGCTTTTTTATGAGAGGTTTTTTTTATCATTAAGCCAAAGATTTTTGTTTCTTCTTGATGTCCAAAACCTCCACATTCATGCCATTCAATTCTCATCTTCTTTGGAGATGGTGCATCTTCTTTCAACAAGGTTTTCCCTTTGTTTCGATTGATATTCTTCTCATCTTCTTTCTTCTTTCTTCAAAAAGTTTTGCATACTCTATTGAAGTTCTTAGTGAGCAAGACTAGCTTCTCTCCAAGTTCAACAATAGAAGCAATTGTTGGATTAAGTGTACGTTGTAACGATAATTTGGACATTAAAAGTAATGTTCTTTTCTTCTTTCACCTTCTACATTGTAGATTCTTTTTAATCCAATTCAAAAGTTGCAAGTGAACCTATGAACTCGTCAAGTTTGGAAGTGGTATCATTTTTAACTTTTTCCATTGTAATGACTTTTATAATGAACCTTTCTTTCAAAGATGATAAAAAAAAAAAAGAAGAAGAAGAAGAAAAAATATTTCTCATCCATTCTTAAATTTCTAAACCTGGAAGAAAGGATCTATAGCTCGGACATACGAATTGATGCATTACCTTCATGTTCATGATCTTAAAGAAGGGTCCAAGCGTCTTTGGCAGATTTACACGTAGAAATGATTTTGACTGTTTCCATATCCACTCCATTGAAAATTGCATTCAAGGCTTTTGAGCTGTAATGTGTACCCTTCCTTCTTTGATAGTATCCTTCTCTTTAGGCTTAGGTGTGGTTGTTCTATCAGCATTTGTTGTAACATGATGTGTCCACCTCCACTTCTATAGATTTCCAACCCTCTCATCAAAGAACTTTATAAACACCCTCATTCTCATCTTCCAATAAGCGTTTGATGAACTAATCAATAAAGTTGGAGATGTATAACTACCAAAATGTTAAAAAGCATTTAATTGGGTGGGGTCACCCTTTTTTCAGCAAATTTAAAAAAGGTAATTTTTTGGTCAAGTCTCTAAACATTTTATATAATCATACTTAAGTCCAGTACAACTAATGATACCTTGGTTTTGACCGAAAAATACATAGTGCATCTATTACATGATAGCTTGGATATATAACATGTTAAAAAACAGAGAACTCTCAAAATTTTTTTGAAACTATTTTTTTAATACGCTAGATTCAAAATTATTCATGCAATAAGTACACAAATGTTTACAACTAGGATTATAAATGAATCGAGCTTGAATTAACGAACTTCTGTTCATGTTCGTTTCTTTATTTTTAATTTTGTTTGTGTTCGGTTCGTGTTCATTAAGAATCTCAAAATTTGTATTTGTGTTCATTTATTTAAAATTATGAATGTTCATGTTCGTTTGTTTAATGTTCATGTTATCAAACATGTTCATGAACAATATTCATGAAAAAACAAACAAACAAACAATAAATAAACATATATTATTTTTAGATATAAAATAATCAAATATAAAATATTAATAATTATATTATAAATAAAAATACAAAACAAAATAATTTTATTAATATATATTAATTGAACAATACACAAGCCTCAAAATTTTGTTTATGTTTATTTATTTTTCTTAATAAACAAAAATAAATGAAAAAAAACAGAATTATTCATCAAACATTCTGTTGATGGAAAATAAATTTGACTTCCCACTGGTTTTGTTAGCTGAATCCATGGATAAATATTCAACTTATTTTTTTAATGCATATTTAACGGCATTTGGCATCTCAGCCGACGAATTTCTCTGCTTTATTTTATTTCTTTATTCCTGTATTCATTTTTTTAAATTGAATTGTTGATCAAAACGTGCACAAGTCTCTCACGTTAGGATGTTTAGGATTTTTTTTTATTTTTTATATAAAAATAATATAAAAAATTAATTAATTATAAAAATGATATGGAGAAAAATTATTTACGAGAATAGATTGTTTTTAAAAGCACTCAACGGTGTAATTTGACACACCGACGGCACTACTCCTTTTTTTTTTAATCATCACTCAGTTATCAATTTTTTTATTTAAAAAAAGAGAATATTGTTGTGCCTCCATTGTATTAGACAACACCTGTTTGTATTTAAAAATAATTTTTTAATGGTGCTGCCAGTGTGTTAGACGGCATCAGTAAAAATTTAAAAAAAAAGTGAAACAAAAAAAAATTGAAGAAAAACAGTTGAAATAGAAAAAAAAAATCCAAAAAATAAAGGGAAAATGAAAAAAAAAACTAAAGACAAATAAAAACTGAATACGAAGAATTAAAAAATGACTTTTGAAAACTTTTGAAAAGTTTAAGTAACCAAAATAAAAATTTACCCATAAGTTAGTGACTAATAGTGTAGTTTACCTATAAATTATAAAATAATAACCTAGCCTTATATATATATATATATATATATATATATATACACGAGCGTGCGCAGATAGGAAAAGAAAATCTAAAGTTAGTGAATATTTTGATTTTCTTTATTTTATAAATGAAAATTAAAAGCATTTAGTTAAGAGGTAGTAGATGATTCAGCTAAAACATATGAACTATCTTTAAAGAAAAAGTGAAGGGTTCATACCATTTCAATGAACAGAAGCGGTCTTTGGAGTTGGGACTCTCCATAACCAAATATCTTAAGCTTCCCACATTTGCATGTCTTCAACTTTTTTAACACAGGCCACGTTGTTTTGTGCACTCTTGGATAGAAATGTAGGAGGTTTGGTAGATTTCAAAATTTAAGGATGGATGATTGATTAAATTCATACCAAATTTCTTGTTGGTTAGATCCTTCCACATTTTCTGAAACGATCTCCTCTATCCCACAGATTAAAACTTTTAGGTTTTCAAGTTGACGAAGATCTTTAGCTATTGAGAATGGAAACAGAGTTTTCAAACTCCAACATTCCCAAACATGTACATGTTGTAAATATTTGAAAGAAATATTCTTATTGAATCATTGTTCCAAACATACTTCAACATTGGAAGACGTCCGAGAGTCATATATATTTCTTAATTGACTATCCACATGTATTTTTTCAATATTTAATCATTTAAGATGGAACACTTTTTCTAGTGAAGCACAATCAGGTTATTATTAATTTCTCCAATTTATGAAAATCTTTCAATAGAAAAGGTGAAATAATATTTAACAACACATCACAATGCTCTACTATTAACTCTTTTATATTAGAAAAAGAACCTGAGTTAAATTGATTATACCATATCCTCTTCACATTTCCTAAATGAGATAGTTTCAGAAAATGTGAAAGGATCTAACCAACAAGAAATTTTATTTGAACTTAATCAATTATCCGTCCTTAAACTTTGGAATCTACCAAACCTCTTACATTTCTATCCAAGAGTGCACAAAACAACGTGGCCTGTGTTAAAAAAGTTGAAGACATGCAAATGTGGGAACCTTAAGATATTTGGTTATGGAGAGTCCCAACTCCAAAGACCGCTTCTGTTCATTGAAATGGTATGAACCCTTTACCTTTTCTTTAAAGATAGTTCATATGTTTTACCTGAATCATCTACTACCTCTTAACTAAATGCTTTTAATTTTCATTTATAAAATAAAGAAAATTAAAATATTCACTAACTTTAGATTTTCTTTTCCTATCTGCGCGTGCGCGTGTGTATATATATATATATATATAAGGCTAGGTTATTATTTTATAATTTATGGGTAAACTACACTATTAGTTACTAACTTATGGGTAAATTTTTGTTTTGGTTACTTAAACTTTTCAAAATTTTCATTTAAGTTATTAAACTAAATACAAATAAAAAGTTTAAATGACTTTTATTAAAAAATAACAATATAAAATTTAGAGAACTGAAAAATGTATGGTGCTAGTACAATACCCACCTATGAAGCAAGTATTAATTACGGGCTTCCCATTTATTTTTTTCGGTTTTTTTTTTTTTATTTCAATTGCTTCTTCTCAGTTTTTTTTTTTATTTCACTTTTTTTTTTTTAAATTCTCAGTGGTGCCGCTGAACTCTGGCGACATCCATTAAACAATTATCTTCTTTCAGTTAATTTTAATTGACACAAATTATTTTTTTCTCCACAGTGAATAATTGTATTTTTCACGATATTTTGAAAACAATTTCAGAGAATTTTACGGATAATTAAATCATAATTCGACTAATTCAAACCATATATCAATATGTTAATATTTGTATATATTTTAAATAGTAATTAAGATATTTAAATCCAAATATTATTCAAATTCACAAAAAAAAAAAATCCTCGTGTATCCATATCCAATCCTAAGCAGAGAATTGAAGCATTTGCAATCTACCAAACTCCTATTAAAAACTATACAATTAAAACAACTTCAATTTTCAATGCCAAAACCCACACACTCATTCGAAAAAAGTCAAACAAAATCTCAGTTTCACATGCTACAAAACTAAGTTTGGGGATCTTCCATTATTATTATCCAATACAATTTCAAACAAATCAGCCTCAGATTCTTCATCAAATTCCATTGTTGAACAATTTGTCCCATAATTATTATGGCTGCCTTTATTTGTGCATCTATTAAGCCATTGAGAATCAATTCTCCCCATTGAAAATAGCTCTTTGCTGTCTTCGTACCCTAAAGCTGCAGCAGCAGCAGGGGAATTCACCACAGGGCCAATGAAGCATGGATTCGGTGTCCGTTGCCCGTTTGCCGGACTGTAAACGAAAGCACTTTGTCCGAAATTAACTAGAACCAAAACATCATTGTTTGCTGCTAGTGTCGGATATAGAGGTGTCCCGAATTCCTCAGACTTACAGTTTATTACATGTATTAACTCCGAGTCTAATGTGAAAAACACTTTCTTTTGCTTCGGATTGAAACCGCAACCTATCACTTTCCCTGGTTTCCCCCAGTCTTCTTTCTCGGATTCGAAAATAAGCTTAATTCCTGAAAATTAGTGTAAACCATGAGTTAAAGTTGCATAAACAAGCAACTTAGAATTAAGAAATTGAACCCTGGAGTTCATCTGTTAAGTTAGACACTCTTCGCCTAAGATTATTTACCTATAACCCCTCAACCAAGGAAAAGTGAGCCCGCCTGTCATTTGACACTTATGTCTAACGACATACATAGGACCACGCAACACTGACTATAACAACAATCAACCTACAATAACAGTGACCCGTTTGACACCTGACTCCTGATCACTAACCTCTGACTTGTCTGTATAATCATACGGCTCATCACGTGGCATTATCAGACAAAATTAAAATCCCTATATAAGCCCAAGTGCACAAAAGAGACCGAGTCACTCTCCCCTTCTTCCTCACTCCCTTTCTTCCTTATTGACTCTCTGCCCTGTACTCACCTTCTCTTTATTGGTACTTAGTACCAACATAGTACCAACAAATTTGAACCCCTATTTGATACGTATGTATGTACTGGTACAGATAATACTGCAATAAATTATATGAAACTGATGCATCATTTTTAGTCAATAGCTTCACAGTTACTCCACATGCAGTAAAGTGTGGCATCATTAACTGATTAAGTGGTATTAATACATAATTCGTGATCATGTGGCAGTGGACCCTTTTTCAATTACCTTCGGGGTCCATTTTTAGTTTCACAGATTTATTCAAATTTTGACATCCGTCCGATACTATTTCATCTCTATTAACATTATAAAAAAAAATGGGGTTTATTTGATCTTCTAAAAAATTGGAAGTTACCAAATAGAAAGTTGATGAAAAACGAAAGTTACCGTCAAGAAAGACCGAACCATCTGAATTGAAACCAATGGAACCTGGATAAGTACCAGGAAGCTTCGAAGGAAGAGAACCACCTGCTGTTATTCCCATTGATAACATCACTTGTTCTTCACCTTTTCCATCATCTTTAGTTGCAGATTTTAATTCATCAACCTTGTTAATAACATGGTGGGAATCTTCATGTTCATGGATCAATTTTGTTTTCTCACCTAATTCCTTGAGCTTCCCACTATCATCATCACCATGGCAATACAAAATCTTGATTTCAAAATAAGCTTCTTGAGGAAAAGCAGCGTTCCCTAAAGGTGGACCTGGTAAAGGCAAAGCTGTTCTAATAACAGCTGATGATGCTGAGGACCCAGATTTTAGCCTAATCTTTTGCATGAAATCAGCTGATCCTTGACATACTTCCCAACTTAATTCAACATCATTCCCTCTTAGAAAATCAACAGCTGCACATAATCCCAACAAGCTTGATGACCTTGTTGATGATGATATGTTGTAGGGTGTGAAACCAAATCTAGACCATCCATTTTCAACTGCATCTGTGATGAGAGATGGATGATCAGACCAACTAAACAATGGCTTTGCGGAAACCCCACGTCGGAAAACATAGTGGTGATCAGCAACCATGTCTTTACCTTCAGTACTCTCTTTATGAAGACACCACTTACGTATAAAAACTACCAAAAGGATAAAAACAATAACAATGATTACCACTGCTACGGTTACATGCATCAATTCAACCATCTCTACAAAGTCTTATTGGTTTTTTTTCTGGGAAAATGTAGAAGAAAACGAGAAGGAAAACTAGAAAGGAGAAAGAGACGGCAAAGCAAGCGTTGGAGTAAAAAGACTGGTTCAAGAAAAGGCAAGGGAGAGCTATGGTGTAAGCAAACAGTAAAATAGTAAAGGAGTAGTAAAAGGATAATGAGCATATACGTGTTTTTTTGGGTCCATTTTCTTTTTTAAATGTCAACCCACAAATCTTTCTTTATTAAAATACCCTTTTTTTTCATAAGGATGAATATCTTGATTTCGAAAAAAAATTTATATTAAAATATAGGTGATAATTAAGGGCAAAATAAAAATAAAATTAATTTTATCTTCAAAATAATAAATTTAATATTTAATTTTTAAAAATTTATGAAATTGTATATTAATATCATAGTATCTTTAGTTCTCTAAAACAAAATTTTGACTCTTTGAAACTTGAGCAAAAAAGGAGAATGTTGAAGAAAAAGTTTGAGAAAAGTGCCAAGAAATTAAGGAACTTGGTTTTTTATTATAGTATTTGTCGAACTTAGAGTTAATTCCATGTAAAACCTTGGAATTTCTATGCAAAAGCAATGATTTCATGTTTGTAAGGAACTCTTGAGAACTTGGCATGAAGATGTATTGCTGTAGAACAATCAACATTCATTGAAAAGAGTGTGCTTTAATGAAGATGAATGCAATGTATTTAATGAGGGTCGTCTAATCTCAGGAGGGGATCCCTGGAATTATTCAAAAATTCGATTTTAGTCCTTATAGTAAATATATAAAAATATAATCAAATATATTTATTTTCCATTAATCGAATCTGTGATATAATGACAATTTTAATTGACATTAAATCTCGAGTTGAATAAAAATTCAAAATAAATCGAAACTCGATAGTTGAAACTAAGATATCAAAATTTCCATAGTTTGAATCATATATATATAACTTTTACTTTCTTCGTTGTAGTTGAAGTTTTGTCTCGTTAGACATGATCTGATCTCTAGACTCAAAAATATTAGTGGTGGGGACTTCTGATTTTCAGGGATTGTGATTTTATTATGCCTTACCTATCATATTTTATTATGCCAAATTATGTTTCATATGCCAAGTAGTGGGAGGCCTTCATAGTCATGGAAACCCATTAAAGCACCAATTGTTTTTTCTACTAAAAAGCAAACCAAAAAATAAATATGTTGACCTTTTGTAGCCATCCTATTCTAATATAAGAAAAACAAAATTGTAATTTCATTTTTAATGGTATTAATTAATCTTTAGAGGGGTAGCCAAGCACTAAGGAAAATTTAGAGTGGATGTGACCATATTAAAGCCAATAGCTCAATTTATAGAAGCCCCACTTACCACTGAAGTTCTTTTTGGGGAAGGGCTACTTAATTCTTCATAAGTGAACATATAAAAACTATAAGTAATCATCTTGTTTGGTCATAGTTGGCAAAAAGTCTAGGCCATAATTCTAGAGATAATTGCCACAATTCAAGGGGATAAACCATAAAGATGTTGAGCAACACTTTGCTTTTCAAATGCAATAACTAAAATGATTCAATTATGAATTTTATTTTTTTCATGTTCTATGGAAATTAAGAAAATATTTAAAATATTCATCAACTTAAAAATTAACAGTTCAAGAATTTATATGCATGAATTTTGCAAAAGATCAATTTTTGTAAAGCACGAGTTTCTTTATTTTCATATTTTAAAATAATTCTATTTTCCTAAATAGAAAAATGAAATTCAAAATTAAATATTTATATAATATATGTATATGATAAACCCGAATTTCATTTCACTTTATTCATACAAAAATTTTAATGAGACCAAAATAAAAATTTTTTATTGGAGCTTAGGATGAATGATTAAATTATAAAACTTTTAAGGGTCAAAAGTGAATATATTTAACAATGTGAAGTATGGAAGATGACAATGGATTTATATCATTACATGTAAATTGTGAAGATTAGTTAACTAAAACGAAAGGAAAATGGCATTGGAAAGTAATAATTAGCAGCTAAAAGCTAGAAATAGACCATTGATTGATGTCAATTATCAAACAGTTTCCCTTTATCTTCCCGGATAGCCTTGTCAATGACCAAGGGAATTTTATTTCCACTTCAACTTGAAAAGAAAAAAGTGAAAGTAATGGATCAAGAAAATGCAAAGCCGCAATGGTTGGTGAGTAGGAATAAGATTTGAAAAATTAAAAACAAATAAAAAAAATTTGTTTATAAAATTATGAAGTAAAATCTCTACATATATCATTTGATTATTCTTTAGTGGAGTTTCGATTTAAAGGTAGTCTAGATTTAATCTTGGATTAATGTAATCTGCTTCAAGAATCTTTGAAACTTCACCTTAAATTAATTTAATCTACTTTAAGAGTTATCAAGATTAATTGTTGAAGACGGGTGAAGAATATTTGAACCAAAGGTTTTTTTTTTTTTTTTTTTTTAAACTTGATATTAGGTTAATGTGATATCGACCCATCTGGTTTTACGCGTTAAATTTTTAATTAATTTTCTAAATGATGTATTTTTAATTAGTTTTTAAATCATTCTTTGAATTGTTTAACATAACTAAAATATATTATATTATTTAATAATTCAAATATAATAAAAAACCTTTTCAAATAATAATTAAAGCATTTGAACTATATTCAATGTACAAAATAGTTTTGCTTGATATAATTAATACAAAAGTTTTATTCAAAATAATAATTAATATACATAATTAAAATATATAAATTATTTTTAATTAAAATATAATGCTAATAAAATTTTATTATTTAAAATTGAAGTAATATAATTAATAAATTATTTTTGGAGTAACGTATTTTAATTAGTTTTTAATTCATAAAATTATAAAAAATTGAATATAATAAATTAAACTCTTCACAATTTTCATTTATTATTTTCTTAATAATCAATAAATTGGCCATAATAATTAATATGAATATATATTAGATTAGATTATATAAATGTATTACTTAAAAATATTATATATAAATACAAATTTTTAATTATATAAATAATTATCAGAACTTCTATTTTACATCAAATTTTAATTAATTATTATAATTATTTTTGAATGTCAATGTAATAATATTATTAGTACATATTTCCAAATAAATAGGCCCATATCTACCAACAATTGGACCATAAACTATCGTCTTTGTTGGATCTGCAACTTATTGAAAAGCCCCTTAAAATGGTCTAAAAATGGCCGATGGTGATGAACGATAACTATATCTCTCACCGGTTGTTGATATTTACACCTTTCGGCTCTGTTTATCCAAATATCTTCGCCAAAAAAAAAAAAAATCACTTCTCCACATACATTCGAAACGAAGAAGAAGAGCAAAACCTACAAATGAAGCAATGAATTCTCTCTGCAATTCCCTGAAATCCCTTAACGTAAACCCCACCTTTTTCCCGACAAAACCAGAGCTTTCCTTTTCCTTTTCCTTCTCTCCCATTTCCGCCCCACCCTTCAAATCCAAATCCTCACCGACCCGATGTCGTCTCACCGTCAAAGCCGACGCCAACGCCGTTGAAATCGACATGGTGAGGAACAAGCAAGGCGTTTACGCACCCAAACAGAAGAAAGTCGTTGTTTTATGGGACCTCGACAACAAACCGCCGCGAGGGCCGCCGTACGAAGCGGCGTTGGCTTTGAAAAGGGTCGCTGAGAAGTTCGGTGAAGTCGTCGATATGTCGGCTTACGCTAACCGCCACGCGTTCGTTCATTTGCCTCAATGGGTCCTTCAAGAACGACGGGAAAGGAGGAGCCTCGACATCCTCGAACGGAAAGGGATTGTGACGCCGGACGAACCGTACATTTGCGGCGTTTGTGGCCGGAAATGTAAAACGAATCTTGATTTGAAGAAACATTTCAAGCAATTACACGAAACGGAACGGCAAAAGAAGTTGAACAGGATGAAATCATTGAAGGGTAAGAAACGTCAACGGTTTAAAGAAAGGTTTATAAGTGGGAACCATAAGTACAATGAAGCTGCTAGGAGTATAATTAAGCCTAAGATTGGTTATGGTTTAGCTAGTGAGCTAAGGAGAGCTGGGGTTTATGTTAAAACCGTGGAGGATAAACCCCAAGCGGCGGATTGGGCATTGAAAAGACAAATGCAACATTCAATGAGTAGAGGGATTGATTGGTTGTTTTTAGTTTCTGATGATAAGGATTTTGTGGAGATGTTGAGGAGAGCAAGGGAAGCAGATTTAGGGACTGTGGTTGTAGGTGATTGGGATAGGGGTTTAGGTAGACATGCTGATTTATGGGTGTCTTGGGTTGAGGTAGAAAATGGGGAGGTTTTAGAGAAAGATTTGGTGCCCAAGAGGAAGAGAATGAGTAGTGATGATGGGTTGTTTTCAGTTTCGGAATTCGATGGTGAGAACATTAGTATCGGGGAATTGGATGGTGTTGCGAATGAGCTTTTAGTAGGGAGGAATGAGTGCGGTGGCATGATGATTTCGGTGTTTTCAGAAGATGAGGATGAATGGGATATTGAGGAAGTTGGTGATGAAGATTACTTGTTGGATGATAATGAAGATGAAATGATTTTTGAGGAAGAAGGGTATTATTGATGTGGAAAGTTCGGTCACTTATCAATGTTAGGAATTCGAAAGAATAATGGAGGAGATTATAATCCAAGAGTCCCATTTGCACAATGTGGTTCTTCATTGTTCTCACAGTTGCTAATGGTATATATCATGCCTATATTGTCTCTATATTATCTTCTTTTTTGATTGTGTAGAGTGTACTATTGATACCCTCAAAATTGAAATGGTATAGTATAGGTATGAACAACAGAGGAACTGCAATGTAGTAATCTTTTTCATTTTTTAACACCAATTTTTAGTATGTGTTTCACCTATGGTGTAGGTTATGAATTTGATTAGTGGAAAGTGGTGGATCATTTTTGCTTTCTTATATATATACTTTTCATTTTAGTTCTATAGATTTGTATATGGAGAATGTTTGATTCATCTAGGGTCAAAGTACTATGGAGGGTGATGTATTAGAATTCAGATTGCATTTTGCCTCCTTTACTAAAGAAAATAGGCAAAATAGTCCCTGTATGATAGTTCAAAGAGTAAATTAGTCATTTTTGTTAAAAAATTCATCAATTTATACTGTGAAAAATTGTGAAAAATTGATGTGGCTGATGGAATAACCAAAAAGTGATAGATGGACCTCATTCTGATGTAGAAGGACTGGTTTTTAATAGTAAAAATGAATAAAAATTTTAACAAAAGGATTAGTTTGCTCTTTGATGGAATATACATGGATTAATTTACCCCTTTTTTAAGTAAATGAGACAAAATGTAATTTGACTCCTAGTATAAGTTTACATTCCTCTAGTGAACTTGTACCTACAAATGATTATTACTTGTCTGGGGTAAATTAGATCTAATTCTTTTGGCCTTGTTATATTGAAAAATTGTTCCTGTGGGTGATATACTTGAATGCTGTTGCATAATTGCTGGTTTTATGTGTGACCTTTGTTGACCAATCAAAATGCTTGCGTAAGAAATAATTCTTGATTGATCTCTCTTGTTCTTAGAGGGGCTTGAAGTATGACTCTATGTTGCTCGGGCTCTTTAATTTTTTTGAAGCAGTCAATACATGGATATCGAGATATGACCTACAAGGATTCGCCAAATGTATAGGATATATATTTGTATATAACATTTAGACACACCTCAATCCAAGTAATATAAGTGGAGAGTTGCTTGAAGAGGAAATAAAGAAATGGGAAGAAAAGTTAAAGCACTGATTTGAGGAGTTCAAAGCCCATTGCCGACTGAGGTCATTTTCAGGTTTAATGGATGATTGGCCGCTTTGTCTTCTGATTGAGATAATTAAAGTTGAAGTCCATTGATTCAACTATAGGTTCCTCCAATCATAGGTGATGTAGGACAAGGATGGTGGGTTGGGGGGGGGGGGGGGTGCCACACAATGATAACTACTTGTTAGTTATTTTGTTGAAGCAAGAAATTTAGGTACAATTGGAATTGAACTTGTCGAATCTAAATTGAATATTCTCAATTTAAATTTTAAAAAATTAATAGCTTAAACTTTTTCAACCTATTTTAAAAAATTGACTTGAACATTAAATCTTAAATTTAAAATGACTTGAACTTGAAACAATTTGAACTTGAAATGTTTAAATAAGTAATTTAAAATTATCGTAAATCAAAATTATTTGTACTCAGTAATGATTTAACTTGAAATAATCATAACTCAAAATTATTTGAACTCATAATGACACAACTTGAAAACTCAAATTTTAAACTTGAATAACTTGAATTGAAATAATTTGAACTTGAAATTACATGGACTCAATATTATGATCAAAATTGATTTTATTTATATTCACTTGACTTAAAATCAATCTGATTTTCCTCAATTGATAGGGTTAGTTGAAATTACAAGGATAGACAAATTTTGAGTAGAATTAAGGCATTTGGTTGATGGATGTTGTAGGATTTAAGGGCTAATTAGAGTTACATGAAAGGAGCAAAACAAGAAGAAAAGTTTTAGGCATATTATATATTTAAATTCAAATAAACAAGTTGAAGTTTTTTTTAAAGTGTTGTTCGTTCAGAGTTGATAATCCCTTAACGGTTAGTATTGTCTTCAAGTTGAGTTAAGTTTTGTCTTTTAATTTTATAGAAAATTTGAATGCCTTAAAAAATTATTTAAAAAGATAATGAGTTCTCAAAATGAAATCACCTCTTCGATATTGAATAGTGAGTGACACATGATTATCTACTAAAAAAAATAAGGACATTTGTTTATGGTAGGGTTTGGACCCCCAACCTATAGCATATAGGTTATCTTGACCACACAATTGATTTTAAACAAACAACATTTTGTAAACTTCATTAAATAAAATTAAACAAACAACATTTCATAAACTTCGTTAAATAAAGTGATTCTTAAATGATGTTAAACCACTTCATCATGAAAGAAAGACCATAATTAGTGATATTCTTTAACATTTAATCTTTGATTTGATTGCTATTTTGTCGGCACTAATAGGATTCACTGCTCATTATCAATCAGCTTTGAAGAACTAGTTTGGTTAATAGTTTGGTCTAGAACCCCAATAATGCTTCATGATATCATAACATTAGTGTCACATTGTCATGTCCCCCCCCCCCCTTTTCCCAGTAACTACAGGTGGTGGAGGCATTTACATTTGCACTCATCATCTACCAATTCAACAACCTTGCAAGCAGTCATCTTGGAGCATAATTCATCGAACAATCGAAATTGTATCTTTTATGAGGTATTGTTCGCTTTAATAACTTGGGATTGCGTTCTCACCAAGTGTAGGTATGAGCTTTCACATACAGTGTAATCAGAATGCAACAATTATCGGAATACAAAAATATGATGATTCAAAACAAACAAAATCTCATAATAACGAAATCGACAATCCTTGCATCAACCGTATGAAGACACAAAGGCCAAAGAGTGATATGGCCTACTAGCTTGCGTCCTCGTATTTTTAGTTCTTAAAATCAAAGAAAGTAGATAAGGAGATAAGGGTGAGATACGTATGAGAACCAAGCACGGGTTATGGTCCAAATTCAAATTTAGGCCCTCTTAAACTTAAATAATTCAATTTAATCCTTTCTTCTTTTCATTAAATAAAAATTGTATTTTCAATCTCCCCTAGAATTAATAATTCAGAGAATTGGCTGAGGTACTAGTGAGAGGTATAAAATCGGTTAACCTGCTAAATCATACGACCTGATTAAACTAGTGATAGAACATTTCTTTTATAATTTTATAACTTTTAAAATAATTCATTTCTTTTAAAATCTGATTGAATCAATAGAATCAATAATCGATAATTTGATTGGTTCAATCAACAACTTGATTTCAAAAGCATTGAATTTTCTAACTTTGCTCATGAGATATTTATCTTGAGAAAACCCGAGATGGTCCTATAGATGATGAGCAAAGGGAGGTTGTCACCTTCATGATTACTGGTAGCTTACGAAAGAGGGTTGTTCGGTGGATGTTGATAGGTGATGAAGGTGGGCGGTGATTAGGTTTTTCGGTTTCTTTCTATTCTTTTCTTAATTATGATTAATTAACGTAGGTTTATGCTTATTCTTGTTTTGGGGATTTTGATTAGTCCTCTTTTGTTTGTTTGTTTTTCGAATACGTATAGGCAAGGCATTAATGGGACCCCTTGATTTTTGTTTATTTGTATTAATGGAGGACCGAATATGAAAAAAGTTAATGGGGATTTTTTTTTCCTTTTGACTTGTCATCGAATTATTGATATAATTTAGAGATGGAAAAACTTTTAATACCTTTGGTGGATTCTGAATTAATTTACTTCAAATGAAATGGATTTTAGTTTGAAAAATGGGTGTGGGTGTGGGTAGAGTGGGACTGAAATAAAATAATTTTTTAAGGGATTAAAGTATAAATTTTATATTAAAGAGTTTTAAATTGAATTATAAAATCTTAAAAAGGACTAATAGGGCAATTGACCCGTTTAAACCAGAGGAAGCCAAGGCTTTACTTACCCCTCTTGGATTCGCCCCGAAATAGTAAGTTTCGAGCAATTTTGATAATTATTTGTCATGCTTTGCTCTACTATATGAAATTATTATTTTATATTTGTGTATATATATAATTATTAAAAAGGTAAAAATATAACAATATATTATAGAAAAGAAATTGCATGTTTAAAGCTTTCAAAAGATTTTTTTTTTGAATAATTATGTTTGAGTATTTACTTGATTTTAAAAATATTAAATATAAGTAGTAAAAATTAAATTAAAGCGAATTGAGGTGGGTCAAAGATGAATCCACAAACAGCCATGGAGTTGGTAGTAATTTTTAAGATTTTACATTAATAGTGGAACGTGATGAGTGGTAGAATAGAGAATACAAATTGTAGAGCAAGGTTGTTGCTAGGAGTTGGTAGGATTCCGCCCTAAAATAAAAATTCACTTTAGGCCAAATTTATAAAATTTTAAGTTAATACATAATAAAATTATACTTTAACCCTTAAAATAATAAAATTGTAATTTAATCATTTAAAAATTATAAATATATAAACTATTAAAATCGTAAAATTACATAATAACTTTTATAATAATATACAACTTAATTCCACCGTCTCCTTAAAAAAATTCTGAGCAATGAATGCTTTGATCTCATCCATTTCCATTCCTAATATAACTATTAATGTAAAAAATTCTTAAATTATTTTTAATAATTTATTGTTCACAGATTTGAAGGGTTTCCTTTTATAAAGGAATAAAGAAGGGATGATTATTGTTTATAAAATCACATTTATTTTTAAATTATCAATCCAAAATTAATTTAATTAAATAATAATAAAATTAATTTATTTTATAAAATACAAATATATTTTTATCATTTTATATCTTTTATATAAAAAAATGTGCACATATGATAAATGTAAACCCAAGCCTTTTGATTTTCAACGTTTTGTTTAACTAAAACATCATTTATTATTTATATAAATTTTTATAAATATATTTATTATAAAATTTTATTTTTCACCCACATTCTAAATGTGCCATAATTTAATTCTCTAAACGTTAAAGTATTTTCAATGATTAAAATGTAATTACTTTTATTAGCCTAAAACATAGACCTTAAAATTTATCTAATTATTTGTAAATGACTAACCTATATATTTCTCATTTTGAGGAAATTTAATTTTTAATAAATATATATTTTACTATTATTATATAATCTTTTATTAAATCTAAAAATTTGATTTAATTTTTAATATTTATATTATAATATTTTTGAAAATAATATAATATATTTTATTATTCATATGAAATAAATTATATAATATATAAAATACAACATATCATAAACTTGAAAACCGATATAATTAAATTAAATTAGAGCTTTAAATATTAAAACTGAATTCAACCCATATTTTAAATATATTTAATTTTTTTTAAATTTTTCTTGAATTTTAAATTATTTTCGAACTTGAAGAAATAATCGGACACTTAAATGTTTATAATATATAATATAGTAAATATAAAGAAAAATAAGGGTAAGCTAAATCCCTATTCCATGACTATCAAAGTTAAGTTACAAGCCATTAACTAAAGTTATAATAGTAGTCCAAAGTAAAACATAACCTTAACAAATAGAACCAATCCATTTCTCCATTGATTCTATTCTTAAATAAACAAAAGGAAAAAAAAATGGTGCCTATGAACATTTGTTGATTTGTGAGGGGTGTGTTCCTCTATGCGATTCAATCTTCATCGGAAATTTCGGGGTACTTATTCAAATCAGGCTTCAACAAAACTCGACGAGTATTATTCGGTGAGTCCGACGAAGAACCACCATGATGATAAACCGATGATGTTTGCAAAGCATCAACTTTCGCCCCCACTTCAGCCGCTTTCTTCCGTATGGAAGCGGCAGAGATATCCCTAAGCTTATTATCCTTTTCTATAAGGTCAGGAAAGTTAAGCCTCGCGGACGGACCTCGTAAGTAGAACACGGCGGTATCGTAAGCACGGGCGGCGGCAACGGGGGTGGTATACGACCCGAGCCAAATCCTAGACCTCTTGTTAGGTTCCCTTATTTCAGCCACCCACTTCCCCCACTTCCTCATCCTTATCCCTCTATATGGTTTCTCCTTTTGTTGTGTCCTTTCCGCCTTCGGCTTCTCACCGCTCGTTGAACTCGACGTCGATGAAGAACAACAGTCACCTTCCATGGCCGGAACCCCCCAAAAAAAACCAAAAACCCTATTGTACGAGAAAGAAGAGTTAAAATTTAAATATCAAAGAACACCCTTGCTACAAAAAAGGGATTCACAATGATATATATACATAAACAGAGAGTGGAGGGTGAAATGAATTGCAGTATAGTTTCCCACTTGGCTGCTAGTTTGTCGTCGGGGCACGGCCGCCACGTTGATCGTATATACTTAAATACAAAATTGGCCGACATAAACCATCATCTACACCTCTTAATTTCTTCTCTTTAATCTTACTAACCTACAAAAGTTATATATAGTAGTAATGGTATACTGTATATGAGATACATAGTTATATACGAATACGAAACTGCATATATTATATATATATATATTTTTTTTCTCTTGGAGGGTACGAAAGGGTGTTTGATGACTTAACCAAAACCGAAATCAACTCAAGTAGCGGCTTGTAAGCATAAAGCATGTGATAGCCGACGTTTTTTTCCCCCTTTTTTTTGGGGTTTGGCTTTTAGCTTTGGAGTATATCTTATTGGCAAGCAAATCATTTCTCATATTTATTTCTTATTTAATGCTTTAGGATCTGTTTTTATATTAACTATTTAGGGGTAAATTAACTATATATGTCGAATTACTTTTTATTTGGCTTTTAGGTCACTTTTTTAAAATTTAAAAAAAAATGTAACTTTTGGAGAGAGAAAGGGAAAGTGCGTCTAGCTGAGCATGTTTTCCCTTTCTCTCCCTTAAGGTTAGAGTTTTTTTAATTATGTTATGTTTAGGATTTTTGTTAGTGTTAGGGTTTTTAAGGGTTTAGGGGTGAAATCGTGAAAGTTTATAGGTAAATTTGAGGGGTCAGGATGTGATAATGTGACTCAGAACACATAAATTTTGTATGTCATGGCGGGACAAGACTATTACCTCATAAACCTATCTTGGGGAATTCAGGTTTTCGGGTGACAGTGCTTGATACGGTCACAGGTCGAAGTCTAGGTGGAGGTCCCAATTGATGGTCGTGATGCAGTCATGGGCTCGAGTATAACCGGGAATTAATTGACGGTTGTTATGCGGTCACGAATTTAAGCTTTTTGGATACTTGCAAATGATGTCTTATATATACCATACATAAGACTGAGGTCATAATCATAGGGAAAATGGAAAGATTTCTGGAGTAATCAACATAATTATTTTCTCTATTTCCTAGCACTCAATATCTTTAACCTTTCATTCTTATCCAAAGGCTAACAAAAAAGTTGACACAATAAGGCTCTCAGGCGGAGAGCGAATGTTCTGACACAGTAGAGGTCAAACTCGGGTCGGTGCGACAGTGGTTGTAATTATTAATGGGTTGTTTAATAACAACAATCGTTGTCACACTGAAAGGAGTATCACCTTTACTGCACCGAACAATCGCTCCCCGCCCCGCCTGAGAGTCCTCTTGCATCCATAATGGTGCCGACCTTTGAATAAGAAGGAATGTTAAAAGTACCAACTGCTTGAAAATGAAGAAAAAAATTACGTCAATTATAGCGAGAAGCCTCATAGCTTTTCCGTATGATTATGCCCTCAAACTTTTGTATAGTATTTATACGACAACATTTCAGGGTATCCGAAAAGTTTGAGCTCTTGGCCACGTAATTACCGTCAATTGGCTCTCCCTTATACCCCGATCCATGACCGCATAACAGCTGCCGATGAGACCTCTACGTAGAAACTCAGGGAGAGGAACAATTAGTAGAGGTTATACGAGTACTGTAGAAACCCAGGGCATACAAATGCAACATTTTCTATATTGAATGGTACATTAGGGCCTCAACATTGTTAGCATTCATTTTGTTGTACCTAAAATTTCTTTCTTTCTTTTTAACTTGCATTTCAACTGTATTTGTCACGTTCTACCAGTTCAATAAGGATGCCTATCCAAAGTTACATATTTCATATCAAATATTAAATATATAGAAATTTACGTATACTTTACATTAGATTTTAACAAAGACAAATATGAGTTGCAATGGAAATATACTAAAAAAGTTACTGTTTCTTTATTGATGACAATTATTTTTACATTGCAATAAGTAAATAAAAAATACATTATCGGTGTCGTCGGGCCGAATGTGTGCCACAGGACGGTGGTTGACAGGTGCGAGTAGGATTTTTGCACACAACTAGTGCTACCGGCTCATCCACTTGATCGTCACCATCGTCTTTATCTTCTTTGTCTTCACCTCCACCTTTGTGATTATCTTCGTCTCCAGCGTCGCCTTCATCTTCATCTCCATCCTTGATTTTGTCTCCATTGCCTTCCTCCATGCCCAATTGGTTTTTTACCCTCATGGCCTTTCCCTTTCCAACCGGCTCTACTTGTTCAACATTCCAATGATCTTGCTCCTCCAAAACAATACTATCATCCCTCCTACAATTGAGTCTCAAGCCACCATCTTCTGCCTCATGAGTTTGACTACATTGATTACCCAACCAAGTTTAAACATTCATTTTGTCATTGTCAAAATTGTTAGGTACCTTTCCAAGAATATCCTTCACTTGATCGAACAAAAAGGATTCTATTGGATTATTGTTGTACACCAAAATTGGAGTTTTAAGCTTATGCCCTCTAATAAAAACAATGATGAAATAAGGAATATTGCATTTGTTCTCCACTATCACTAACATTCTGACAATTTCAAAACAGTGAATAAATAGACTAAATTAAATTATTTCTAAAGTCGTAGAATTTTCTTCTGATTTAAATATAGTTCGGTCGAGCTTTTGTTGAGATAGTGGAGGGACCAATCGGACATATACAATTAGGCTTGAGTAATTGCAATTATGTCCAGATGTATCGTTTCGATAATTCACAATTTTCTTAATCATGGAATTAGTCCACAAGAAGTATCATGATTGAAAACTCCTTATTATATACTCTTTACGAAAGTAATTCATCCAACTGATTTGTCCAATGACCTCATCATATGTGTGTTACCTTCATATGATATCTTTGATTTTCTTGAGTTAAATCCATTCACTCAAACAGTCCTATTTTCTGTCATTGTCACTATTGTATCTTCTTAATGATTAATATGATCACTGTCAACTAATGTCTGTGATAAATTGCTTGTTCGAGAACTAGCAACTCGTGACCATATTCCATATTTATCAATCCACACAATGCCAATGAGAGGATATCGTTAACTCTTTAATCGAACTATGAATTCTATTGTTGCTAATAAAGCCATGCCATCCACAAGTCATGTACCCAATATACTGGCTATTGGCTCGATCATCTTTAAAGCATAAGCCTCCACTTATATCAAAGCACATGAGTTACATACGCATGGTCAGTAACTAACTCAGGATTTAAGTAAGTCACACCATAAACGTCACAAGTGAATCAATTCACAAACGGATTCAGAATTAATTCAAATTGGGTCTAGTCCAATGTATCATTCTTCCAATGAGTTCATATATGTCTCTACCCGTAGAGTCAACTGTTCCAATAGTCAAGACTAGTCATCTACCTAATTGGAATTGTAGATGACATAATAATCCTTCTAAGTATTTAAACCAAATGCTCACTTTGATTATTTTACGGGATTACAGACTTGTTTAGATTATCTACTAAAGTAAGTTGTCTTTCTCGCAATGTAAACGTTCTTACAATGCCACTTATCATCAGTTTGAACTTAGACAATCAATGAGCTAATATTTGTTTCTCAAAATTTTGCTCTGTATGAAAAACATAACAGACAAAAACACAAAAGATATAATAGTGAAATACGAAATTAATTCTATCTATTTATTCAGTGTTCAAATACATAGAAAACAATTACATATTTACTATAATATGGACACATTTCTCGACACTTAATTGATACAATATTAATACTTTAAAAACTCAATTAAAACATTCTAAAATTTAATAAATTAATTTAAAATTCAAGCAATAATTAAAACATATGGTGAAATTAATGAAAGCTAATATATTAAACTAAAATTAAGTCGGAGGAATTTTAATTTATTTTTGCTTTATTTGTGTAATGAGATGATATCGATGTTTGGTTAACATCTAATAATTCTATCACTTGAAAACTTTACAACTCAAATAAAACAAGAAAGTTGCTTTTGGCATAACTGAAATAACTGGATTTTTCCTTGTTTTCTTGTTAGCATAATAATATTAGGCAAGCGGCAAGCGATCCAAGTTGAGAAGAAGGGAAAGGCCAACAAAAAGCAAAAACAGAAACATAACTTTGTAAATAGATCCATCCGATTTTAGAAAAAAATATTTCATCTATATTACCCATGGTTTTAAAAAACCAGATTTGTGAGAAAATTGTATTGATTTTTTATTTGATCAATTGGTCTAATTTCAATAAAAAAAATTATAAAATTATGATATTAGCTCGATTAGTCTAATCACCGGTTCAATTAAATTTTGTCTCGATTCAATTAGTTTTGAGTAATTTGTTTAAAAATTAATTCAATCTTTTGTCTAGATTAACATACCAATTGATTCACAGTCCAATCTAATTTCAACAGCAATGATATTACTATTATATTTAATTATAAACAATAATTCAATTTCACAGGTTGAGTAAAAAGCCTATTTACGTAATTTTTTTAAGTTACAAACATCTTACAAAACATTATTAAATATAATCAAATTATAATTAAAATAAAAATAAATTTCAACAATCCTAATAAAATTTAAATTTCATATATGATTTACACAAAATAAATTTAAAATTGTGAAAGTTTATGGGTCTCTTTAGATGAGCGTTTATTTTCTGTGTAGTATATTTAATTTTTTTGCATGTCTCACGTTACAATATTTAATCTCACAATCATCATTATTTTTATATTAATCATAAATAAACATATATCGAGGGTAAACCTTATTAAACCAATAGCTGATTCAGTAAATTTTTAAGTTGAAAAAAAAAAAAGAAAGAAAGTCGGTGGTGGATGGGTGGATAGACATTGAGAGTGGCTTTTCGTCCACGCAATAAAGATGGATGATCCATCTATTGTTAATGGAAATAGCAATTTGATTAATCATTATTATTTCATTGTTCCTATATGGTTCAAACTTATTGAACTGACTTTTTTTTTTTGGGTGTCAATTGTCAATCATAATCATCTGATTATAATTTTAAACTTTTTTTTTAAATAAAAGAGTAGTGGTGTAATTTTCCACATTTCTAAGTGCTTAATCCATGATTAATTGATTTCCCTTATGTGGAATCCTTTAATTGGTTCTTTGATTTTAGCATTAGAAAAACACATTCACCACGCAATCCGTCACTTTTGAATTATTCACTATTAACACCTTAGTCCTTAAAATGTTTCTTTTAAAGCCATTAGGGTTGTCGTCTTTTGAATTAATTAGAGAAGGTCTATATATTGTTTTAGTCCCTCCACTAGATTCCAACAAATACTTAAGGGTGTTTTTTTTTTAAAGTATTTTATCACTAGCAGCAACTAATAGTATTATCAATTTGGACTTATTAATAATATTATAAAAATAGAGAGACTAAACTATGTCAAATTAAAATAGATGAATTACATCTCAAATTTAAAGATTGTAGAGGGATGAAAACTAGAATTAGATTAATAATAAGGCCTTGGTAGTTTCGGGGACTTTGACAAGTTTAACTCCCACTTTGCATAAGTCATATATAATTTATCTCTAGATTAATTTATTCTGACTCGAATATTATCATGTGTGGATCTTCTCTAAAATAATTTTGATTTGATTATGAATAGAGGTGAATTTAAAAGAGACCAGGCATATTTTCATTTTGATTCTTTTAAATGATAAAATTAAAAATTAGTATATGATAAAATTATATTTTTACCTCTCAAAATAAAACAAATTCTATTTAACCCTTTCAAAAAGACAGAAATTATACATTACACTTTTAACATCACCAAAATTTGACTATTCTACAACACAAAAACCTATGTAAACAAGAAATAATGGAATATCATCTACTTTGGGTCCAAAACTAAAACTTTTTGCAAAGGGAAAATTCAGGTTAGGCACCGTTTAGCTTCTTCCAATTGTCTTCTACCGTCGACATTGAATCAAATTGAACATAAATCAAAGAGTGCTGCAATCTCCTTCAAATAAATTTTCCAAAGTCAGGATTGTAGAATCTTGAAATATAAAACATGCCATTTTTTTTTTCAGTCAAACATTTTATTGTATTGACCCAAACATGAATCAACAGTCTTATTTCTTATGTATACATGAAATATTAAAATAAAAATTGAAAACCACCAAATGAAAATCCGGATAAAGAAGACAATATATGAACAAATTTATTTGAGAGCAACACTAAAGTCAAGATACATTTAACCTATCACGAATATAAGTCAGTAGGAAAGTAGTGTTAACTACTGAGATTTTTATTGTATTTTGTGGTAGTAAATGGGAACGTGCATGGCAGGTGAGCGGGCAGGGGGGAGAGACAGTGACCGTACAGAATTGAAAGTAGGCAGTGAAGACGTGGAAGAAATGATAGTGATTTCTTTTTAGGGTATTTAGATTGATTTCTTTTTAGGATATTTAGATCAAGTTCGAGTTTTATAATTAGATATTATTTCAAGAGTTTTCAATTAAATATCATCTTAAAGATAAGGACTAGACTTATATTATACAGTGGATGAGAATCATGATTTGAACAGCTTTTTGATATATCAAAAATTAAGTAAATTTGTTCGAGTTACAACCCATAACTCACATCCGTAATATGTGCGTAGAAGTGATTTGCTTCTACCAATTGTATATGAATTATACCAAAAACACTAATACTTTATTTCTTTTAGAAATATCTCCATAAGTATTTATAAAGTAACAAAATTTATATATGCATATAAAATTTGCATCACCTATTTGGTCGGCAGTACCAATTAGTTATATTATTTTATTAAGCTGATGTTCTCATGTTGTAATAAGCCATTAACATTTTTTTAATGTCCCAATAGTTCTTAACTATTCATTTGCTACCTTTTAATAATTTTTAATACTATCTTGCCAAGACTTCTAACTTGATTGTTTATATGAAAAAAATGTTTAAATGAGTTGATAAAATTCTCCACTATCTCTATGGATTCTATGGAATGTGGCTCACATTTCGGATGAAACAGACGGCAATGTCGTAACGAAGAAGAGTTGACATCACAACAACATGGCACCAACGCCACAACGAGAAAAGCTCGTCGTCTCGACGATACGATGCATGTCGTCTCGACGAGCTGAACATGATTTCATGACATGGCGACATGTTCTCCACTTAATCGAATTTCTTCTCATAGTTAAACTCTATTATCTTTTTCTAGTTTAACTTTGATTATTTTAAGAATGTTTTAGTCATATTTTCACAAGAATTTTAGCCTATAAATAGGTCTTTTAGCAACCTTAAATAGTTTTAAATAACAACAACAAAATTAAGAGAGAATTTGTAGGAATTTCGGGAAAACTTTGTATTTTTTGCTCAGAGTTTGTTTATTCCTCTATCTTGTACTTCCCTTTTAGTTTTTGCCAATTTTAGTGAAATTTTCTTTACTTGTGATTTTTTATCCTCTTTGAATGAAATTTTTCCACATAAATATTTATGTCCAATTTTTTTCGATTTTCATTTATATTTGTTGCATAATTCAAACTCATTCTAGATGATTTACGTATTATTCCTTCATATCTTCCTAATTTTCTAATAAAATCTACATATTTAGTAACATCTTCATTCACTTTTTTTTAATTATAATTTTTTTTGTTTTAATTATCTGCTATCCAACAATCATATTAAATTTTTCATAATTAATTTAGTCAAACTGAAATATTGCAATCAACTTGCTCAATTGGAGGTAGGTACATACATTAAATCTTAATAGTAGATTCAAAATTGACCTTTCTTTTTGTGATGTTATTTATGACTTAGTATTTTTACAAACTAACAATATATATTCTTCTTAACTTCATGAACAAAATGGAAAAAAAAATTAAAGGTGTATGTGATAATTATTTTTGTTTACAATAGGTTACTAAGCTTATGTTAATTGATATATTCCTAAATTTTAAACTAGTGATTGTGTTAATTATACGTTTTCCTTATGATAGAATGGTAAAAGTTTCATCAATTGTTGTGAAATAACATGTCACCCTCATACTTTTATAAATTATGGGTAAACTCTTGTTTGCCTTAGATTACATTTTAGTCAGTTATGTTTGAAATGTTACGTTTTAGTCACTTACATTATCGTTTTGTTACAAAATGGTCACTCTATCGTTAAGCTTCGTTACCTCCTTTAACGACGGTACTACGTGGCAATCCAAATTAAATTTATTTAATTAAAAACTTATTTTTATCCCAGTAATTGAATATTCAAGTTGGTATTTAAAACCCATTTGGACTGCCATGTAGGTCTATCATTAGGGAGGTAACGGAGTTTAACGATAGAGTGACCATTTTGTAACAAAACGATAATATAAGTGACTAAAACATAACATTTCAAACATAAGTGATTGAAATGTAATCTGAAGCAAACAAGATTAACTATTTTTATAGTTTACCTTGAGGAATAACATGTCATCTTTATCATATCCATGAGTTTGATGTTCTTAACTCACCTAAATGTGCATCTTTATCTTATAATCAACTAGTGGTTTGTGTTGCTAACCCACTGTCGAAACCATTCCTCGATTTAAAATTTTTAAAATTTTAAAAAAAAGGGGTAATCGACTTTTGAAAAACAAATGCATGGAGTCGCCACCGATCTTTTGTTTTGGTGTGATCGGATTACCTAAAAATTTGGTTATTTTAATAAAACATTTATGATTTACTAAAACAACAATTTTAGTCTACAAAATTTTAGAAAACGGGCTCGGAGTCGGTTACGCATGAGGAAGGATTAGCACCCTCACTACGCCCAAAATTGGTACCAAATCGATTAAATACTGTCCTTATGTCTAAAATTAAAAATGTTTTTGAAATGTGGCTTTTTTTAATAAAAGTTGAATAACCCGAGTTAATCGTCAAAAATCTTCTTGTTTCGATGTCCGGAAATTTATAATTGAAAATCACGAAAGGATGCTCGACTATTTAGTCCAACAAAAATCGAAACCAAAGACAAGAGGGCACGATTCTTGAATTCCCAAACATTGATCATTGCCTCACTTTGGAAAATACGAGTGAAATCCGGAGAGATATTTGATTATTTCGTCGACGGAGATTGCAACCCAAAGACGATAGGGCACTATTCCCTAACCGCCCAAACATCAAACATTTCTTTTGTTTTAAAGGGTTTTAGAAAACGTGGATGAAACTTCAAAGGATCTTCGATTGCTTAGAATAAATGAAAAGCGCAACCCAACACGATAGGGCACGATTCTCAAATATCCAATCATCAACATCCTTTGTTTTGAAAGGTTTTTAATAAGCATGGGTGAAAACCTAAAGGAATATTCAATTGTTTTTGAGCAAACGAGAAATCACAACCCAAAGACGATAAGGTATGATTCTCAAATCATCAAACACCGAGTATTGCCTTTATTTGTGAAAAATCTTATTTCGAGGTAACAACATGTCATACCCGTAAGTTAGGGCACCACACCTCGTATCTCCAAAAATAAACATTTTTTAAACTCACATTGTGATTAAAAGGAATATTCCATTATTTAGGTTAAATAAGAAAAATCGAAACCCAAGAAGTTAGGGTACGATCATCTCGAATTACCTAATACGGAATATTACTTTTATGAAAGAATTGTTTTAATATATTGAGTAAGAAAAATAACGTGATTTATAGTAAAACATAAAAGTAAATTATAATATTAATATGAATAATAACATAATAGGTATGACAGTGTCAAAAACGATAATATGAGTAATTATAAAAGATGAAGTAATAGCAAGACTAGTAATATTTAAATATAAACAAATGCATGAAGAAAATGAAATGATCGAAGACATAAGTAAATTAACGAATAAATGAAAATGAATAAAACATGGAACAACAAAATGGCAATGACAATGAAAAAAATAATAATAATAATATAACGTAGAAAATAATGATAATAATATATGAATAAAGAAAAAAAATATACATACGTATACTAAAAACATATTCATAATAATAGTATTGAATATTAAAAGTATATATATAATAGAGACAAAAATATATGCATAATGTAGTATTGAAAGTATTTACATGGGATAATATATAAAAAAATATATGAATAATGTCATATTAAAATATATACATAAAATATAATAAATATATATATATATAATATAATATAATATATACATAATATAGTATTAAAATATATATAATACATACACATTAGAAATAATAATAATAATGTTACAAAACAATTATTAATAATACTTCATAAATATATACATACATATATATATATATATATATGTTAAAAATAAGTACATATTAATATTAAGATGATGATAATATTAAAATAACCATTGATAACTTTACATATAAATATATATACATATAAGTATGATAATAGTAATTATAATACTAATACTAATAATAAATACAATAATAGTAGTAAAAATAAACACAATAATAATCATGAAAATAATGTGTACATGAAAAATAATAATGATATGATAAAAAAAACGATACGATATAATAATAACGTAAAGAAAATAAAATAATAATATTTATAATAAAAGAAAATAAAAGAGTGTATTTAAAAGCATATATATAATATTATTGGAACTAATATTAAAAATTAAAGTAGCAAATATAATATAAAATCAACTTAAATTAAAAAAGAGACTAAATTCGAATTAAAAACGAAGTTTTGGGGCAAATTTAAAAAAAGAAAAGAAAAGAAAAGGGCCTATTTAAATGCGCGTGAAACAACAGAGGGCCTAAAGTGCAATAACCCCCTTTATAAAATGCACAGCATCAGCTAGGATTAAATTGAAAATTGCGACAAATTTTGGTGCCAAATTAAAAATAAAAAATAATTTAATTGCAAAGTAATAAAAAGCGGAGGGGCTAAACGCGCAAATAGCCCCTCCAATGAAAACACGCGGATCCTGAAGTTGGAGCGAGTCGGTCGTGGTCGGCCATGGGTTAAGAGTTGAAACGACGTCGTTTTGGCATTAGTGGCTTAAACCCAAAACGACGTCTTTTGATGGGGCTATATAAGTCAAAATTCCTAAAAAAACTCATTTTTCCATTTCATAAAAAAACTAACCCTTTCTCTCAAACTCTCTCAAGGCCTTCTCCTCCGACCAAACTCGCCTCCGTCGCCGCCATCCGCCGCCGCATATTATTTTAAGCCACCGCATTACGATGGCCGAAAATTTCAAAAAGTTTTTTTTTATATATATTTCTTATATATATACCTTGATATATTTTAATACATGAATGAGAAGAGATGGATTCGAATAATAAAATAAAAAAGAAAAAACCTTAAGCCGGTTTGCACTTCTTTTTTTTTTGATGGCTTTGTTATTATCTTTTTTTTTGTATTGCTTGCTGTTTTTTTTTTAAAGAAAAATCTTCAGAGAGATTACACTTTTTTTTTCTTCAATCTCTTTTTTTTTTGATAAAAAATCCTCCCTTTACAATATTCTTGTTTTTGTACCCAAAAAATCCGGATTTCAGGCTTTATAGCCGAAATACCATGGATTTGCTATTATCTATTTCTTTGTTTTCTTGCTTCTTTTCTGCCCCTTTTTTATTTTTTTCTTTTTTTGGCTTTTGCAGGTGTAAGTGGAGCAAGTGGAGGTGGCTAGGTTTTTTTTTCTTTTTTTTTTTACTGAAAATTAGTTAAGGTTGTGGGCTAATTGGGCTTTTAGGGTTTTAATATTTGGGCTGTAATTGGGTATTGTATCTATTTATTTGGTTTATTAGGCCCCGGGCAAAATTTGGGCATTACAGCTACCCCTCTTTGCTCATTATCGTGTAACGAGAATGGAGCAAAGACTATAAAAAGGACCAAATTTGCCCGGTCTGGTTAAATCTCAAAATCTTGCTCCTCATCTTCCCTAAGGGTATTCTGATGTCTTCAGGAGTGTCAAATTTGCTATCTTCAACTTGCTTCTTGAAAACTCAGGAACACCGATCTGTTATTTTCGATCTGCTCTCTGCCGCTACAGAGACGCCAAATCTGTTATCTTCAATCTGCTCTCCGCTGCTTTAGAGACGCCAAATCTGTTATCTTCGATCTGCTCTCCGCCGCTACGGAGATGCCAAATTTGTTATCTTCGATCTGCTCTCCGCCGCTACAGAGACTCCAAATCTGTTATCTTTGATCTGCTCTACGCCGCTGCAGAAATGGAAAATCTCTTATCTTCGATCTGCTCTCCGCCGCTACAGAGACGCCAAATCTGTTATCTTCTATCTGCTCTCCGCCGCTACAGAGATGCCAAATATGTTATCTTCGATCTGCTCTCCGCCGCTACAGAGATGCCAAATCATCTTCTATCTGCTCTCCGCCGCTACAGAGACGCCAAATCTGTTATCTGTTTCAAGGAAGGACAGATCTACTATGCTTTAGCATGTTACCCTACTGTTTTAGGAGATAAAGGCACATCGATCTTTATTGTCCTTTGAAGGACTTAACCTGTATAATGCATATGAGTTCATGCCTAATGATTAGGATGCCATGACTCGAATGAGCCAAATGCTCCTAACTAAATGAATGATTACGAATGTATAAATATCATGAGAGTGGTTTCTTTTTAAATGTTTAAAGTATCGTTGCTAATAGTTCATCCGGGTTCTATCATCGATGCACTATCGTATCTTCCTACTTAGTCGTTATCTTTGATAGAATATTCAAAGAAATAGTAACAACTTGGACTATTCTTTCTCCAATGTTTCCCGCTTTTGAGTCTGGTTAATTCTGCCTAGTAACCCTGCTTCAGGTCCTTGTACTGTTTAGAAACTTTCCAGAGTAATATGCGTAACCTCTTTTATGTGAATGTTATAAGTCCAAAAATCGTGATTTCAACAAAAAAAATGCTCGAAAGAGATTATCATAATGGATAAGATAGAATTTTATTGAGCAAAACTTGAAGTGAATACATTAAACAGGACAACAAATCTGGTAAGGTTCAAAATAAAATGAGGAAAATGTGCCCCAGATATCGCAGCACGAGCTTCACTATTCTAGTTTCTCAAAGGCTCATTCGAACCAAATGTGTGTTCAGGAGATCCCGCGTCTTTTGTTAATGCTCCAAGGTGTAACATTATTCTGTCTTGCTAATTTCGAGAGGACAAGACTGTCATATGCCCCATATTCAAAATTTGAGCTGCCCGTTTTCGGGTTTTCAACTCAAAGGCCCTTTTAGTTCCAAAGTGCCCTTTGCGGGTTTTCACATTTGCCTCTTTTTTTTTTTTTGCGAATTCAGAGCGCCCTTTGCGGGTTTTCACTCTGGCCGCCCTTTCTTCAGGTGAAATACTTCTTGACCGAATCCGAGTTTACAAGATTGGGCAAGTTTCTACCGTCCATCTCGGCTAGAATCAATGCTCCTCCAGAGAAAGCTTTTTTCACCACGTAAGGCCCTTCCCAATTAGGCATCCATTTCTCTTGAAAGTCCTTCTGTATGGGAAGGATCTTTTTCAAAACAGTCTCCTCGTAATTCTCTAGGGCGAATCTTTTTGTCATAAGCCCGCATCATTCGCTTTTGGTACATCTGACCATGACAGATAGCTCTTAACCTCTTTTCCTCAATTAGGTTCAATTGATCATATCGAGACTGGAGCCATTCAGCTTCTTCTAACTTTAACTCGACAACACTCAAGAGACGGGATCTCGACTTCGATTGGCAACACCGCTTCCATTCCAGTAGACCAAAGAGAAAGGGTTGCCCAGTTGAGGTTCGACTGACGTTCGATAAGCAAAGAAGGCAAATGGTAACTTCTCATGCCAGTCTCTGTAGGTTTCAGTCATCTTCCCCACAATTTTCTTAATGTTTTTATTGGCCGCTTCCACTGCCCCATTCATCTTTGAGCGATATGGTGATGAGTTGTGATGTCTGATCTTGAATTGACTGCAGACTTCCACTATCGTACTATTGTTCAAGTTTAATGCATTGTCAGATATAATCCTCTCTGGCATTCCATATCGACATATAATCTCTTTTTTCAGAAACTTGCTCACTGCCGACTTGGTCACACTAGCATACGAAGCGGCTTCTACCCATTTGGTGAAGTAGTCGATAACCGCGAAGATGAACCGATGCCCATTGGAAGCTTTCGGCGATATTTGTCCAATCACATCCATGCCCCACATAGAGAATGGCCATGGAGAAACCATGACATGCAGCGGTGAAGGAGGCACATGAATTTTGTCTCCGTAGATTTGACACTTATGATATCTCTTAGCGTAATTGACACAATCTCCTTCCATGGTGGACCAATAGTACCCGAATCTCATAATTTACATGGCCATTGTAAAGCCATTAGCATGTGTTTCACAGACGCCTTCATGGACTTCTTCCAAGATTTTCTTAGCCTCTACAGCATCTACACATCTTAATAGCACTTGATCCTTTCTTCTTTTATATAGGATATCTCCATCTAAGATATAGTCGATGGCCAATCTTCTTAGCGTTTTTTTGTCATTCTCGCTTGCTTGGTCCGGGTATTCATGATTCTTCATGTATTGCAATATATCGTGATACCAAGGGTGATCATCTCTCTCTTCATCTTATTCAATATTATAACAGTGGGCCAGAGTTTCATAAATGCTCATCCGGATGGGTTTGACATCTTCTTGTTTGTTCACCTTGATCATGGAGGCTAAGTTAGCCAAAGCATCAGCCATCTGATTTTCGTCTCGTGGAAGGTAGTGGAAGGTAATGTCATCAAACTCTTTAACCAATTCCAGGACCAGCTTCCGATAATCGATTAACTTGGGGTCTTTGGTCTCCTATTCTCCCTTGAATTGGCAAATCAATAGCGCAGAATCTCCATACACCTCTAGCATTTTAATCTTGCGTTCTATAGCTGCACGGACTCCCATGATGCACGCCTCGTATTCCGCTATGTTATTCGTACAATCAAAATCCAATTTACTAGTGAATGGATAATGATCTCTATTTCGGTATACCAAGACGGCCCCGATTCTATTGCCCACAGCATTTGACGCCCCATCGAAGTTCAATTTCCAAGGAAGTTCTTCCAGGGAACCTTCTTCAGTGGTAGCAACACACATTAGGTCTTCATTTGGAAAGTCAAAGTTCAAAAACTCGTAGTATTCCAAGGCTCTACTGGCCAGAAAATCTGCTATTGCACTTCTTTTTACTGCTTTCTGGTTTACATAGACTATGTCGAATTCAGAAAGTAGAATCTGCCATTGGGCCATCCTTCCATTCAAAGCTGTTGACTCCATCATGTACTTTAAGGGGTCTAATTTTGAGATAAGCCAAGTGGTGTGATATAACATATATTGCCTCAGTCTTCGGGTTATCCAAATTAGGGCACAACACAGCTTCTCTATCGGCGGGTACCTTACCTCACATTCCGTGAACTTTTTATTGAGATAGTAAATAGCTTTTTCTTTCCTCTCCGACTCGTCATGTTGACCAACACGCATCCTATGGAGTTCTCGAATCATCGCCAAATATAGTATCAACGGCTTATCGGGGTTAGGTGGCATCAAGACTGGCCGTTGGATAAATATTGTTTGACCTTGTCGAAAGCCCTTTGGCATTCTTCATTCCATTCACCGGTTAATATTCTTGAGGAGGCGAAAAGATGTGGTCATTTCTCGGTCGGTTGTGAAATGAACCGAGCAATGTAATTTAATCTTCCTAGAAAGCCTCGAACTTCTTTTTGAGTGCATGACGGGATAGCTCTTGTATGGCTTTAACTTTGTGCGGATCAATCTCGATCCCTTTTCACTAACCACGAATCCGAGCAACTTTCCGGACTTGGCTCTAAAGGTACATTTGGCGGGGTTGAGTTTTAGCTGAAACTTCCTCAACCTCAAGAACAATTTCCCCAGGACTTGTATGTGCTCCTTCTCTATTCGAGACTTAGCTATCATGTCATCAACATAAACCTCGATTTCTTTATGCACCATGTCGTGAAAAAGGGTTACCATGGCTCTTTGATAAGTTGCCCCCGCATTCTTCAGTCCAAACGGCATCACCTTGTAGCAGAACGTGCCCCACATAGTTACAAATGTGGTTTTCTCCATATCTTCAGGATGCATCTTAATCTGGTTATATCCCAAAAAACCGTCTATGAATGAAAACAGTGAGTGTCCTGCCATGTTGTCCACTAGGGTGTCGATATGAGGTAGTGGGAAATTGTCTTTTGGGCTGGCTTTATTCAAATCTCTGTAGTCTACAGACATTCGCACTTTTCCATCTTTCTTAGGGATAGGACGATGTTGGCTACCCAATCTAAGTATTTTACCACCTTCAGGAATCCAGCATCAAACTACTTTTGAACTTCTTCCTTTATTTTTAGCAAGACGTCGGGCCTCATTCTTCGGAGTTTTTGCTGAACAGGCTTACGCTCTTCTTTTATGGGGAGTCGGTGCACCACGATGTCGTTGTCCAACCCGGCATATCTTGGTATGACCATGCGAAGACATCTTTGAATTTTGAAGTAATTCAATGAGGTCTCGCTTCATCTCCGCAGTGATACATGTTCCGATCTTCACCTCTTGTCCTTCTCCTAAACTCACAATTTTGACTGATTCTTTATGAGGTAGGATTTGTTTCTCGTCTTGTTCTACCATCCTCAACAAATCATGAGATAGGTTACAACCTTGGTCATCTTCAAAATCTTGAGAATCATCCATACACACATCTTGCTCGAAAAGAAATTCTGAGTCGCTAGCAGTGTCACTCGTATCATTAATATCTGGGGACCTGTTATGAGGACGAAGGCAGATACAAAGAATCAAAAGAATTCGAAACATTTATTTATGTGATATGATTATGAATGACGAATGAAACAATATTTAGAAGAATGTTTCAAGAATAAAAGAATTCGAAAGTAATCATTTGTATGGTTATGAATGGAATTGAAAGGACGAGATAACATTTGCTCAAAAATTATAATAACCGTACATTTTATTGAAATGTCGTTTTTAAACATCGGCCTATTTCATAAAAGATTCTTATTACTCCTAGGCCTAGAGCAATAAGTGTGTTTTGGACATTACTCTGAATCCGTTCTAAAAGCTACAGGAATCTCTTCCGATCCAGCTTGTCCAGAACACTTCCAGGCTTGCAGAGGCAAATGCCCGACAAATTCTCTTCCGGTCTCCTCTTCGCATATGACATTGATGTCCAAGCTTTCCAGCATTTCTTCTATAGCTCCTGTCATTGGTGTGTCTCTTTCGAGATGAATAATTCCCCCGGACACAAATGTTTTCGATATATGGGGGAATGTCATTGGTTCCCACTTGATTTCCTCCCCCGTTAATCGAGCTCTTCTTCTTTCTTACTTCTTTTCCAGCTCCCTTCTCTTTTGTTTCGCATCCGACTTAAATCCTAAATCGAAGCGGTCTCTTTTGTCTTTCGGCATTGACGTTTTAACCCTTCCTTGCAGATGTCTCCCAAGTCCCCTTCCGGGTGGGGCCCCTCTTTTGATCGTCAGCTGGAGGCTCATCCTCGTGGTTTTGGACAATTTTGGCACCAGAATTTCGCTTCCCTCGGCGATGAACATCGCATTAACAAATTCCAAAGATCGAAATGAGCATTCGATTGCTTCGCCATCTGTCTCCAAATAGGGTGCATTATTGCTCACAGTTGCAATAATATCCTCCTCAGCCTTGATCGTTATCAATCTCCCTTCCGATACTAGCTTCAATTTTTGATGCAATGAGGAAGGCACTGCCCCAGCCGAATGTATCCAGGGCCTTCCCAACAAGCAATTGTATGAGGGCTTGATATCCATTACGAGGAAATCCACCTCATATGTGTTTGGCCCAATCTGAAGAGGTACCTCAATTCTGCCCATCACTTTTCTCTCCGTGCCATCAAATACTTTTACGATGTTCTGGCACTCTTTCATGTGAGAGCTGTCTATGGGTAATCTATTCAGCATGGTCAAAGGCAGGATGTTCAAAGCCGACCTATTGTCAATCAGTACGCCTGACAGCGTGTACCATTTACAGCGCGTGGTGATATGCAGAGCTTTAGTCGACCCCATGCCCCCGGGTGGTATCTCGTCGTTATTCAAGAAGATATAATTGTCGGCACTTATGTTGTTCACCAAACGGTCCAGCTTGTTAACGGAGATGTCATTGGCAACGTATGTCTCGTTTAAGACCTTCATTAGCGCGCTACGATGAACTTTCGAGCTTAGAAGTAAGGCCAACATCGAAATACGGGCTGGTTGTTTATGTAGCTGTTCCACCACGCTGTATTCGCTATGCTTTAGGAATTTTAAAAACTCCTTGGCCTCCTCTTCGTTAACTGGCTCATTAATAGGTTTGGTTGCTTTTCCTTTCATTTCCTCAACCACCTGGGCTTTTTCTTTTGTGGGCTGCACCTCCTCATTCGCCGTATCGTAACACCTCCCACTACGTGTATAGAAACCCTTACCTTGGTCCCCTCTTGAAGCGTCAACCGGGCTCTCCTTTCCCGGCATCATCGCACTGCAATCATAATTCCATGGGACCTTTTTACTGTCTTTGTAAGGGAAAACTGCAGGTCTGTAACGCCCCTTACCCGAGACCGTTGCCGGAGTTGAGCACAAGGCACTACTAAACTTATTTGAGCACTTAACCAAATTTAGATAATTTATATAATACTTTTCAGACAAGCTGTCCAACTGTGTCATAGTTGCTAAATAATTCATATCTCGAGTTATAAAACTCGAAATCCAAATCCGTAAATTTTGTCTGAATTTATACTCATATATCTACTTACCAATTTTTTTCTAGAATTTTTGGTCAAGCCAATTAGTACAGTTTATCATTTAAAATCTCCCCTGTTTTAGGGTTTGACTACTCTGACCTTTGTGTATTACGAATCAGATATCTCTCTGTACAGAGCTTCAATGACTATGCCGTTTGTCTCTAATAAAACTAGACTCAATAAGGAATCTGTACATATAAAGTATGACTTCTAATTATCTTTGTAAAATTTATGGTGAATTTCCAAATTCAGAACAGGTGATCCAGAAATCACTCTGGCCCTGTTTCACAAAAATTTAAACATCTCATAAAATATAGCTCATATACCTGTTTTGCTTCTTCCATATGAAAATAGACTCATCAAGATTGGATTCCATAATTTATTCATTATTTAATTCCATTTCTACTATTTTTAGTGATTTTTCAAAGTCAAACTACTGCTACTTACCGAAAACTGTTTTCGTACAAATATTGTTAACTAGTTTATAACATCTTTACTTCAATTCATTCAAACTCTATACATGCCATATAAATCTTTAAACATAAAACAAAAACTACCGGAATTGATCTGAATAGTGTGCCCTGTTGTGTTGATCCGATCTACCCACTTCACTTCAAGTCAATCTACATAAAAATATTAAACACACACAAGTAAGCTTATTGAAGCTTAGTAAGCTCATAGGCATATAAACACAAATCATATCAAATTTTCGTACACAATCATATATCTATTAGTTTAACTATTTCATCCTCCAAATCACAATTTCATTAATAACTCATTGGAATAATTTCCATATGGCAACTCACAATTTAACTCCCTTAGGCCCATTTCTCATTTACTTCATTGTCAAATTAGGGAACAATAAGGGAATTGAGTGCTTCATTATCACATTTCCATAGTAAACCATGGACTTTCACATTGATACGCATCACACACCGAAGCCATAGCCTTGCCATGGTCTTACACGGTTCACATATCATACCGAAGCCATATCCTGGACATGGTCTTATACGGAATCACATTATCACATTATACCGATGCCATAGCCCACTATGGTCTTATCTGAGTCACATTATCACATTGCACCGATGCCATAGCCCAGCTATGGTCTTAAACGGGCACACTTGTCACATATGTTTCATCAACTCATCGTGGTCACGAATAGAAGCACTCAAATCCATTGTTCCTACTAATTTGTACTTT
Organism: Gossypium arboreum; assembly: GCF_025698485.1. Classification (NCBI taxonomy): domain Eukaryota; kingdom Viridiplantae; phylum Streptophyta; class Magnoliopsida; order Malvales; family Malvaceae; genus Gossypium; species Gossypium arboreum. The sequence goes on from NC_069075.1 coordinate 141,264,003, forward strand.
TAGTTACACATTATTTATTAGTTAATGCAAATTGATAGTATTCATCAATAATAAAATACTTTAACAATCATAATATTTTCATATCAAAACATTGAACTTTGCCATATGAACTTACTCGGACTAATTTGTAAAAGTCGTAGAAATTGTGGACTATTCTTGAATTTTCTCCTTTCCACGATTCGATTCGTTTTCTTGATCTATAATTATAAAATCATTCCTTCATTAGCATCCATTTCAATTCTATTTCACTTCACAATTTATGCTGTTCAAATTTCGAAATTGCACTTTTACCCCAAAATTTACAATTTTCACAATTTAGTCCTTCTCAATTCACCCATCAATTGAACTAATTTTTCTCAATTAACACTTTATTTTATCATTATAAACTATTTCAAAACCTTTTATATTCTTAATTTCAACAGAAACCTTCAATTCACTACTTTTTCACAATTAGGTCCTAAATATCATTTCCTATCAAAATCACTTAATAAAACCACCTTAATATAAAATTAGAACTTAAATTTCATAATAATTCATCATAAAATTCCCTTATCCATCCAGGGTAACTTCCAATTTCACCCATAAAATCAAAAACTAATGAATTCTACAAGTGGACCTAATTGTAAAAGTCATAAAACATAAAAATTATCAAGAAAAGTAAGAATTAAACTCACATGATGTAAAATATAAAAAACCAGCTTTCTCCAGACCTTCTATGGCGTTTTAGCTGAGAAAATATGAAGAAATGTCTAGATTTTTCAATTACATCATTATTTAACTATTAACTTTTATGCTATTTCCAATTTTGCCCCTTGTTCACATTGTTTTCTTGCTTATTTCATACCCAAACCGTCCAGCCATTAACCTTTGGGTCTAATTGCTATTTAAATCCATCTTTTTAAATACTTAAGCTATTTACTCACAATTTAACAAATTTTGCGCTATTTTCAATTTAGTCCTTTTTAATTAATTAGCCATCCAAACGTTAAAATTTTCTAACGAAACTTTAATACTAACTCAATGACACTCCATAAATATTTATAAAAATATTTATAGCTCGATTTTCAACTTTGAGGTCTCGATACCTCATTTTTGACCCGCTTGACCTAATAAATTCTTTTAATTCACTAATTTCACCATTTCACAAATTCTTCTAAATTCTTACTTGACTCATAAATATTAAATTACTATCTTGTTCAATCTTATTTGTCGAATTTAGTGATCTCAAATCACCATTTCCGACACCACTTGAAAATTAGTAGTTATAACTCTCCCCTTTAAAAATTTCGTCCTCGAAATTTGTTACCCAAAATGATTTGGATATTGTGATCTCATTGACTCCTCTGTTTCCCGTGTTACCTCCTCCAATCCATGTCGATGCCATAACACTTTTACTAACGGTACTCGTTTATTCCGTAGTTCTTTAACTTCCCGAGCTAATACTTTCATTGGTTCCTCCGAATAAGTCATATCTGATTGTAGCTCTATCTCAGTATGAGGAATCACATGTGAAGGGTCTGATCTATATCGTCTCAACATAGATACATGAAATACATTATGGATCTTCTCAAGTTCTGGAGGCAAGGCCAATCTATAAGCTACCGGACCGATCCTCTCAATGATTTCGTATGGTCCGATAAATCGTGGACTAAGCTTTCCTTTTCTACCAAACCGTAAAACTTTCTTCCATGGAGAAACTTTCAAGAACACACGATCACCCACATTGAACTCTATATCTCTTCTTTTCAAATCTGCATACGACTTTTGACGATCGGAAGCAGCTTTCAAACTTTCCCGAATAATCTGAACTTTCTCTTTAGTTTCCCGAATTAAATCCACTCCACTAATTTCGATTCACTTAATTCGACCAATACAACGGGTTTCGCACTTCCTTCCATACTGAGCTTCAAACGGTGCCATTTTGATACTAGCTTGATAACTGTTATTATAAGCAAATTCACTAAAGGTAAGTACCTTTCCCAATGCCATCGAACTCGAGTATACAACACCTTAACATATCTTTCAAAATCAATCACTCGCTCTGATTGTCCATCTGTCTGAGGGTGAAAAGCTATACTAAATTTTAACTTAGTACCTAAAGCTTCCTGTAGTTTATTCCAAAATCTCGAAGTAAACCTCGGATCTCGATCAGAAATAATTGATGTCGGCACCCCATGTAATCTCACAATTTCTGACACATATAATTCCGCTAACTTATCAAGTGAAAAATCTGTTCTGACCGGAATAAAATGCGCCGATTTAGTTAATCTGTCTACTATCACCCAAATCGAATCTTTTTCTTTGAGTCACTGGCAATCCAGATACAAAATCCATCGTCACATGTTCCCACTTCCATTCTGGAATCATTACGGGTTGTAACAAACCTGTAGGCACTTGATGTTCAGCTTTTACCTGTTGACAGATTAAACATTTTGCCACAAATTCACAAATTTCCCGTTTCATACCAGGCCACCAATACATTTTTTTCAAATCACAATACATCTTCGTACTACCCGGATGAATCGAGTACATACTACTATGAGCCTCTGATAAGATATCCTTCTTCAATTCTAGATTATTCGGGACACAAATTCTATTACGATGGTATAACATACCACTATTATCAATAGAGTAATCTAAGTTCAAATTATCCCGAACCATTTGTCGTTTCAACACCAACTTCGGATCTTCATCTTGCAATTCCCGAATTCGTTGAAAGAATACTGGTTTTGTCTTTAATTCAACTAATATAGAACCATTTTCATTAACAGACAAATGAGCATTTAACGCCCGAAGAGCAAATAATGATGATTTCGACTAAGTGCATCCGCCACTACATTTGCCTTACCGGATGATAATCAATGATAAGATCGTAATCTTTCAACACTCTAACCATCGCCTGTCTCAAATTCAGCTCTTTCTGCGACATTAAATATTTCAAACTTTTATGGTCTCGTATACACATAACATTTCTCTCCATATAGGTAGTGTCTCCAAATTTTTAAAGCAAATACTATGGCGCTAACTCAAGATCATGTGTAGGGTAGTTCCTCTCATGTGGTTTCAACTGTCGAGAAGCATATGCTACAACTTTTCTGATCGCATCAATACACAACCTAAACCATTCGAGAGACGCATCACTATATACTACATATGGCACACTGATTCATTTGAGTTAACACCGAGCCTCTGTCAACATTTTCTTTAATTGATCAAAACTTTGTTGGCACTCATCGACCATACAAACTCAACATTCTTCGTAATAATTTAGTTATCGGTGAAGCAATCGGTGAAAAATCTTTCACAAATCGACGATAGTAACCAGCTAATCCAAGGAAACTTCGCACTTCCAGTAACATTCTTTGGAGTTTTCCAATTAATCACCGTGACACCTTACTCGGATCTACCCGTATACCATCAATCGACACAATGTGACCCAAGAATCCCACTTCATGAAGCCAAAATTCACATTTACTAAATTTTGCATATAACTGTTTTTCCTTAATGTCGTAATACAATTCTCAAGTCTTGAGCATGCTCGGATTCGTCTTTGAATAGATCAAGATATCGTCAATAAACACAACCACAAATCTATCTAGGTAAGATGGAAAATTCGATTCATTAAATCCATAAAAGCAGCAGGAGCATTTGTCAAACCGAATGGCATAACTAAGAACTCATAATGACCATACCGAGTTCTAAAAGTCATTTCAGTACATCACATTCTTTTACCTTTAATCGATAATACCGGATCCGAGATCTATTTTTGAAAACACTTGTAGCATCCTTAAGTCGATCGAATAAATCATCAATACGAGGCAAATGATATTTATTTTAATTGTTACCTTATTCACCGCTCTGTAATCTATGCACGACCTCAATGAACCATCCTTCTTTTCACAAATAAGACAGTGCACCCACGGCGACATACTCGATCCGATAAACCCTTTGTCTAACACTCTTGCAACTGCGTTTTTAACTCTCTTAATTTGCTGGAGCCATTCTATACGGTGTCACCGATATGGGAGCTGTTCTAGAAAGCACATCTATCACGAACTCAACTTCTCTATCGGTGGTAACCTCGGTAATTCTTCGTGAAATACATCCATGAATTTATTTACAATAGATAGTTGCTCTAACTTTGATTCGAACTTGAGTATCAAGAATATAGGCTAAATAAGCCTCATTTCCTTTACGCAACAATTTTCGAAAGGACATAAAGGAAATCATTCTAACCATGTCATCCAAATTTCCAGACTCAACCAAAATAATGTCCCCTGTTTGACATTTCAAACTAATTCGTTTTCTCGACAATTCACTATTGCGTCATGTTTCATTAACCATCCATGCCCAAGATAACATCAAATTCCGAAAGGGTAGCAAGATCAAATCGGGAAATCACGACCCTTAACTTTCAAAGTGGGCGGTTATGACATATTAAATTAACTACCACACTTTGACCTAACGGATTTGTAACTTGTACATCATAATCGTGAGGCTCAACAAATAAGTTCTTTTCAGATGCTAACATAGTGCAAATATATGAATGAGTAGACCTGTGGTCTATTAAAGCATACACAGGAACATCATAAAGATAGAAAGTACTAGCAATTACATCTGGAGCTGTTGCTTCTTCTCTTGCTCGAATGGCATAAGTACGAGCAGGAGCCCTAACTTTTGATCGGCTAGCAGTATCTTTCATACCCGAACGAGTAGCCCTCAGTAGTAATCGCTTCTCGACGAGGCGTCTTCCTTTGAGGAAGAATTTTCGGTTTCTCCTCTGCTCCACTTCTTCTACTTGTAATTGGGGACAATCACGAATAAAGTGATCGGTGGCCCCACATTTATAACAAGCCCTAATTTACTTCTACATTCACCGGGTGACTTCTTCCACAATGTTGACACTTGGGCCTTTGGGTATTTTGTACACTACCCACACTAACAAGCAGGTCTGTCGGATGCTTTGTAATCGATTGTCTTGGCCTACTTTTTCCTCGATCTTTCCGGTAATCAAGTGGCTCGATTGAATTTCTCTTTAGATTTCTTCACCGGTAAAGCCGAAAATGACTTAGATGCACTTCTTTTGAAAGATTCTTTACTTCTTCTATCTCGTTGCATCTTTTATTATATACTTCTTCAAGCTTCGAGCACGATCGATAGAACAACAAATTCTCGTATCTCAATGCCCCTATCATCATTTTAATCTCATCATTAAGCCCTTCTTAAAATCGATACACATTTCTTCTTCAATGGGTACTATATCTCGAGCATATTTGCTCGATAAACAAATTCTCTTTCATATTCAGCCACCGACTTGTTTCCCGTCGCAAGTCGAGAAATTCTCTTTTCTTCTTATCCGGATATCTTCTACCGACATATTTCTTCTTAAATTCATTTTGAAAAATTCCCAAGTGATCTTTTCAAATTGGTACAATGACTTCTATTGTTTCCCACCGCTTATAAGCTTCTTCTTTCAATAATGACACGGCACATATTAAGTAATCATCCGGTAAGCACGCCATTTGCTTAAAACCCTCATTATACTTTGTAACCAATATTCACTCTAACGGGTCATTGTGCGTTCTTCCTCGAAATTCTTCACCCCATGTTTTTCGAGCTTTTCAAATGGAGAACGTTTGCGATTCAGTTGTCGGAGGAGGTGGAGGAGCAACCGGGGTACTACAGATGTTGAGATAGGGGAGGAGGTTGAGTCCGATTTCTTTCTCGCACATTCTCATTATACCACCGATTCATGAATCCATAAATCATATTTTGAGTTCTTGTTCTCGCATCAATGAAATCGAGCTTCACTACTTGTTCCTTGTTCGAGATTTGTACTCGCTATTAACTTCTTCTTGCTCGGTTTGTTCGGTCTATCGACATCTTTTCAAATCAAGATAATCTATAATAAAACAAGGATTAGATCGGATCATACACAAGACACTATCACAGATTTATATGGCATGTAATTCTAGACACTTTTCACATCATACATATTCCGAGAATCGCTAAACCGAAGCTCTGATACCAATAAATGTAACGCCCCTTACCCGAGACCGTTGCCGGAGTCGAGCACAAGGCACTACTAAACTTATTTGAGCACTTAACCAAATTTAGATAATTTATATAATACTTTTCAGACAAGTTGTCCAACTGTGTCATAGTTGCTAAATAATTCATATCTCGAGTTATAAAAATCGAAATCCAAATCCATAAATTTTCTCTGAATTTATACTCATATATCTACTTACCAATTTTTTTCTAGAATTTTTGGTCAAGCCAATTAGTACAGTTTATTATTTAAAATCTCCCCTGTTTCAGGGTTTGACTACTCTGACCTTTGTGTATTACGAATCAGATATCTCTCTGTACAGAGCTTCAATGACTATGCCGTTTGTCTCTAATAAAACTAGACTCAATAAGGAATCTGTACATATAAAGTATGACTTCTAATTATCTTTGTAAAATTTATGGTGAATTTACAAAGTCAGAACAGGGGATCCAGAAATCGCTCTGGCCCTGTTTCACAAAAATTTAAACATCTCATAAAATATAGCTCATATACCTGTTTTGCTTCTTCCATATAAAAATATACTCATCAAGATTCGATTCCATAATTTATTCATTATTTAATTCCATTTCTACTATTTTTAGTGATTTTTCAAAATCAAACTACTGCTACTTACCGAAAACTGTTTTAGTATAAATATTGTTAACTAGTTTATAACATCTTTACTTCAATTCATTCAAACTCTATACATGCCATATAAATCTTTAAACATAAAACAAAAACTACCGGAATTGATCTGAATAGTGTGCCCTGTTGTATTGATCCGATCTACCCACTTCACTTCAAGTCAATCTACATAAAAATATTAAACACACACAAGTAAGCTTATTGAAGCTTAATAAGCTCATATGCATATAAACACAAATCATATCAAATATCGTACACAATCATATATCTATTAGTTTAACTATTTCATCCTCCAAATCACAATTTCATTAATAACTCATTGGAATAATTTCCATATGGCAACTCACAATTTAACTCCCTTAGGCCCATTTCTCATTTACTTCATTGTCAAATTAGGGAACAATAAGGGTCCTAAATATCATTTCCTATCAAAATCACTTAATAAAACCACCTTAATATAAAATTAGAACTTAAATTTCATAATAATTCATCATAAAATTCCCTTATCCATCCAGGGTAACTTCCAATTTCACTCATAAAATCAAAACTAATGAATTCTACAAGTGGACCTAATTGTAAAAGTCATAAAAACATAAAATTATCAAGAAAAGTAAGACTTAAACTCACATGATGTAAAATATGAAAACCAGCTTTCTCCAGACCTTCTATGGCGTTTTAGCTGAGAAAATATGAAGAAATGTCTAGATTTTTCAATTACATCATTATTTAACTATTAACTTTTATGCTATTTCCAATTTTGCCCTTGTTCACATTGTTTTCTTGCTTATTTCATACCCAAACCGTCCAGCCATTAACCTTTGGGTCTAATTGCTCTTTAAATCCATCTTTTAAATACTTAAGCTATTTACTCACAATTTAACAAATTTTGCGCTATTTTCAATTTAGTCCTTTTAATTAATTAGCCATCCAAACGTTAAAATTTTCTAACGAAACTTTAATACTAACTCAATGACACTCTATAAATATTTATAAAAATATTTATAGCTCGATTTTCAACTTTGAGGTCTCGATACCTCATTTTTGACCCGCTTGACCTAATAAATTCTTTTAATTCACTAATTTCACCATTTCACAAATTCTTCTAAATTCTTACTTGACTCATAAATATTAAATTACTATCTTGTTCAATCTTATTTGTCGAATTTAGTGATCTCAAATCACCATTTCCGACACCACTGAAAATTAGGCCGTTACAAGGTCTTTGGATTATGACCCTCGGTGGCATTTGTACTCCGGCTTTATTATTTTTGGGTCTCAAAATGATCACCACTGGATAGTTATACGTTCGATTTTGTGCCGTCGATTCTTCCTCCGATGCACATATATCTCCCTCTACGGGGTTTTCGTTCTCTTTATAGAATTCAATTTCTTTATTGTTCATCATGTTTTGTACTAGGGCTCTGAACTCCACGTAATCTTGGATTTCATGCCCCACATTGTCGTGAAATTCACAGTAGTTTCTCTCTTCTTTAGATTCTTCCCTCGAGTCCAACACAATCAATCCTCTCTTGGCCATCTCCTTCCATACCCGCCTCAACGGGGTCCTGACTTCTGCCACCTCATACTTGGTCTTCTTGTTCAAGCCTTCACTTATCCTATTCACTCCTTGGTCGGTATGATTGGGGAGTGGGTTTCCTGCTACATTGGGCATGGCTGGGTCATCAAATTTCACAATCCCCACCTTAATGAGTCTTTCAACTACTTTCTTGAACGCAGTACAATTCTCGATTGAGTGCCCGGTAATTCCCGCGTGGTATTCACATTGGGCGTTTGTGTCATACCATTTGGGATACGAGGGCTGCAGTGGCTCTAGGTAGAAAGGGGATACTACATGAGCGTTGAACAGGTTCTGGTACAACTCCCTATATGTCATGGGTATAGGGGTGAATTGTGGCCTTTCTGTGTTCTTCCTTGAATTGGATTTTTTTCTTACAGAGCTTTGTTGATTGGTAGTCACTGTTTTGGGTTGATTCACGGTAATTGACTTGGACTGCCCCTTGTTGAATGTGCTCGTGTTGTTCACTTCATTGTCCCTTTTCCTTGGGGTTGACTTTCTGCACTCTCTCCCGAATCTATTTTACCGCTCCTCACAGCATTCTCGATCATTTCCCCCATCATCACTATGTCGGAGAAGCTTTTTGTGGCGCTTCCTAACATATGGGTGATAAAAGAGGCTTTTAAGGTGTTGATAAAAAGCATTGTCGTCTCCTTTTCTAGAAGTGGCGGCTGAACTTGTATGGCCACCTCTCTTCACCTTTGTGCATACTGTCTGAAGCTTTCATTTGACTTTTTTTTTCTATATTCTGGAGAGTGATTCTGTCCGGGGTCATGTCCGTCACATGATTGTATTGCTTCATAAAGGCCTGAGCCAGGTCATTCCATGAGTTAATCTTGGCTCGGCTCAGTTGATTATACCACTTAGACGCCGCTCCAACCATACTATCTTGAAAGCAGTGGATTAGTAGCTGGTCGTTGTTAACATATCCCGTCATTCGTCTGCAGAACATGGTGATGTGGGCTTCAGGGCAACTTGTTCCATTGTATTTCTCGAATTCAGGCATTTTGAATTTAGGGGGGAGGACTAAATCTGGGACCAGACTCAGATCCTTGGCATCAATCCCTTGATGATGATCCGCGCTCTCTATGGCCTTGAATTTTTCCTCGAGCCATCTACAATGTTCTTCCAATTATTTTTGCGAATCCATCCTCACCTTTTCCTCTTCAGCAGCTTCATCCAAGTCGGGAACGGGCGGATAGTTCGGGTTGTTGACAAAGTTAGAGCCTAAGCCGGCTTGGAAGTTCATCAGAATTGAAGCTCCAGCCTGAACTTGCTGGGGTATGATTGTGACCGATGGTTTTTGTAGGTTAATCTCGGGCTTCATCGATACATGCGTCGGAATAAAGCCAGGGGGGTATTGGAGATCTTCATTCTTTTCCTCAACTTGGTCCATGAGGCCCTTTCCCTTATCCATTCCTCCCAACAGCAATTTGGAAAATTGGGACATCATTTCTCTCTGGGACTCCATCATTTTCTCCTTCATCTCTCATTGAATCTTGGCTAGCTGCTCTTCCATCTGAGACTGCATTTGTTCTTGCATGTCCTTTTGCATTTGCTCCAATTTCTCGAGTCTCTTATCCATTGATTTTTTTCTTGTACCGTAGGAGTGCGTAGTTGGTTGGTTTTCGTTAGTTTCCAGGTTACTGAAATAAATTTTAATTAATTAATTAGAAAACTCTTACGGCCTTTAATGCATAATGATATGATGTAATGCAAATGCATGAATGTAAAGGAGGCATCAATTTTGATTCAATTGCCCTTAAAAAATTTCACTCGAAAATAAACTCTTTTACATAAAGTCGAATTACAAATAAAATTTCGCTCTAACACTTAAAGTCCTAATTTTTCTAAGCAACGAGGCCAGCCCTTGTCCGCGATCCGGCTCCAACTCATACTTCACGCTCAGTATGTCCACTTGAACCGCTAAAGTTTGCAAGTAGTCTGCTACCTCCCGAATTTGGGTTATGGCTTCCCCCATAAGGTAATCTCTGTTTCTGACTTGATCTTGCGCATGGTGAAGCTGCTCTTTCCAACGATCCTTGTTTGCCTCGAAAAACTGGATCCACATCTCACAGTTCTGCAGTGATGCCTCTAACTCTCCTATTCTTCCTTTCATCTCTTCTATCTGGCTCAAGCTTGCCCTCAGCTCTATTGCGGTGTTGCGGTTTTGGTACTGATGCAGAGACTTCTCGAGGTCTGCCACTCTAGCCCTTAGTTCACCTCGCTCGTTTCTGCTCTTCGACAGACTCTTCTCCAAATCTTTGTTTCATGCCTGAGCTTCTCGAAATTTTCTTTCCCACCGATCGGTATTGGCTTTTTCTTCTCGAATTTCGTGGCGCCATTGTTCAGAAGTATTACCTAAACCCACAGTCCTCATAGATAGGCGCAGCTTCTTGTAGTCTGTCTTCAAGCTGTTTAGGTCTTCTTTGGCCTTAGTTTTTCCTTTTCTCCATTTCTCAGCCTTTGACCTCTGAACATCAGCGTCTAACCTTTGATGCATCTTCTCTTCTTCTAACTGTTCGATCTTCTTCCTGCGCTCTGAACTCTTCTTCTCAAAATCTTGCCTTATAATTTCCAATTCTGATGGGGCGATTTGTAATTGTTCCCCGATAGGTCGAGCATTCTCCAAGCTTGGTCTAGGAATATTATCATTAATCCTCTTCCTAAACCACTCGCTATACTCAGGCGTTACTATAGAACCGACGGCTAACCTCTTCATCCAACAAGTTTGCTTCCAAGCATCCGATAACTCCCGAACTCTCTTCCAAGCATCCGATAACTCCCGAACTCTCTTCTTATAATGAGCACCTTTAAATGAGAATTCACTCTGAGCAAGCCCATAGGTCGTAGGTACAAACTGCCTCGACTTATATTGCCTCAAGGCTAACAGTAGAGTATACCCGGTAGCTCCCCAAATTCCTAACAATGGCACCCAATCGAAGTTACCACATCGGTACATGATCTCGTCAGGAACTATCCAATAAGCACTCCACTCGATATCCCCTTCCTTGAGGTTCTGAAAAATGTCCATCCACTTCTCCTCTGAGATATCCTCTCTCCTCTATATAGCTGCTTCTTCTTTCAATGGGAAATAACCCTCGGAGAAGACTCGATAGGAAACTTTGTCTACCTTCCAAAAGTGCCCGTGGAACCATGCCATCAATAATTGTGCACATTCAATGAATCGCCCCTTGCCTGTCTTTCGACATGAGCTCAAAGATCTGAACGTTTCTGCCAATATTGCCGGCACCGGTGTGATTCCCTTTTCAAGGCGATCAAACAAGTCAATGATCGCCTCGTCCATGTGCCTCAAAGCCTTAGGAAAGATCACTAATCCGTAGATGCTTAAGGCAAATATATCAACCCGCTTTCTTTCATCTGGATGTGTTAAGATCAAATCTCGCAAATTCTCCTAAGGGATACATTTGCTATCTCCTTTTTGCTGAATCAGAATAGTGACCCAAGGCTCGCTCATCCAAGAAATGCTCATCAGTTTCTTCACGAAAGTCTGACTACTAAAAACCTGAGCATAAGTCTTTTGGACCTGAATTTTGGGACACCTGAGCAAAGTAGTGTATTCCTCCATGGTAGGTACCAAATCCACTTCCCCAAAAGTGAAACACTTGTACGCAGAATTCTAAAACTGCACCAAGGCTCGGAACAAATTCTTATCCACTCTAATGTCTAGCAGGTAGGATACGTCACCATAATTTTGGTAAAACAATTGCTTGATTCCTTCATTCCAACTAGCCCAAATGTCTCTCAACTCTTGTAGCTCGTTCTGTACTACATTGACGCGAGTGAAATCTTGCAGCTCCGATACATACCCTTCTACCAAGCTATCCCCTCTCTCTAATTGCAGCCTCTCCGACCATGCACGAACGGCCGCATTATCCTCGACTTTACTAAGAAATTCATTCTCCATGTCAAATTTTCTAACTTAGTAATTGAATACGGATTAACGCCTCCTTTAGTATGCAATGTTATGCAAAAAAGACAAAACAAAACAAAACACCGGTTAGTGTCAAATAATAGCGGTAGAATGCAAGCACATAAACGATAATTATGACGCATATACGGGTAAGTACTAAGGCTTGACGCGGCTTCATCCAAGGATGGTTCCTAAGGTTTATTATATGTGGTTTAGTTCTAGAGATAAGGTACCCGAACTAGCAGATTCCTCAATCCTCACCCATTATAGGCTCATATAGATCGAGTTCGGTTCAGGGGGATACATTTCCCTATGACCATGCGGAGATGAAAATCTCACAAAATCATAGGTACGGATGTATCCCGGAAGCAATCCACTAGCCCATGCGGAGGTGAAAACCTCACGAAAGCGTAGTTTCTTACTCCCACTTAGAAGGTGTGACCACAGTGGTCATGCAATGAAATGCAGTGTTTTTTTACAAGACCCGTACTAAAACAATCACACAATTAAATGCAATCAAAATATACATAATTTTTAAAGTAAATTTTCAGTTTTCGTCAAAAAGACAGTAAATAATTGATTTTTATGGCTCGACTCTCAAATGTCCCCAGCGGAGTCGCCAAGCTGTCGAAACCATTCCTCGATTTAAAAATTTTAAAATTTAAAAAAAAAAGGGGTAATCGAATTTTGAAAAACAAATACATGGAGTCGCCACTGATCTTTTGTTTTGGTGTGATCGGATCACCTAAAAATTTGGTTATTTTAATAAAACATTTATAATTGACTAAAACAACAATTTTGGTCTACAAAAATTTTAGAAAAAGGGCTCGGGAGTCGGTTACACATGAGGAAGGATTAGCACCCTCACTACGCCCAAAATGGGTACCAAATCGATTAAATACTGTCCTTATGTCTAAAATTAAAAATGTTTTTGAAATGTGGCTTTTTTTAATAAAAGTTGAATAACCTGAGTTAATCGTCAAAAATCTTCTTGTTTTGATGTCCGAAAATTTATAATTCGAAAATCACGAAATGATGCTCGACTATTTAGTCCAACGAAAAATCGAAACCCAGCACAGTAGGGCACGATTCTTCGAATTCCCAAACATTGATCATTGCCTCACTTTGGAAAATACGAGTGAAATCCCGGAGAGATATTTGATTATTTCGGTCAGACGGGAGATTGCAACCCAGCACAATAGGGCACTATTCCCCGAACTACCCAAACATCAAGCACTTCTTTCGTTTTAAAGGGTTTTTAGAAAACGTGGATGAAACTTCAAAGGGATCTTCGATTGCTTAGAATAAATGAAAAAGCGCAACCCAACACGATAGGGCACGATTCTCAAATATCCAATCATCGAACATCCTTTGTTTTGAAAGGTTTTTAATAAGCATGGGTGAAAACCTAAAGGAATATTCGATTGTTTTTGAGCAAACGAGAAATCACAACCCAGCATGATAAGGTATGATTCTCAAATCATCAAACACCGAGTATTGCCTTTATTTACGAAAAATCTTATTTCGAGGTAACAACATGTCATACCCGGTAAGTTAGGACACCACACCTCGTATCTCCAAAAATAAACATTTTTTTAAACTCACATTGTGATTAAAAGGAATATTCCATATTTAGGTTAAATAAGAAAAATCGAAACCCAGTAAGTTAGGGTACGATTATCTCGAATTACCTAATACGGAATATTACTTTTATGAAAGAATTGTTTTAATACATTGAGTAAGAAAAATAACGTGATTTATAGTAAAATATAAAAGCAAATTATAATATTAATATGAATAATAACATAATAGGTGCGACAGTTGTCAAAAACGATAATATGAGTAATTATAAAAGATGAAGTAATAGCAAGACTAGTAATATGTAAATATAAACAAATGTATGAGGAAAATGAAATGATCGAAGACATAAGCAAATTAACGAATAAATGTAAATGAATAAAACATGGAACAACAAAATGGCAATGACAATGATGATGATAATAATAATAATAATAATAATAATAATAATAATAATAATAATAATAATAATAACATAGAAAATAATGATAATAATATAACATAGAAAATAATGATAATAATATATGAATAAAGAAAAAAATATACATACGTATACCAAAAACATATTCATAATAATAGTATTGAATATTAAAAGTATATATATAATAGAGACAAAAATATATGCATAATGTAGTATTGAAAGTATTTACATGGGATAATATATATATAAAAACATATGAATAATGTGATATTAAAATATATACATAAAATATAATAAATATATATATAATATAATATATACATAATATAGTATTAAAATATATATAATACATACACATTAGAAATAATAATAATAATGTTACAAAACAATTATTAATAATACTTCATAAATATATACATACATATATATATGTTAAAAATAAGTACATATTAATATTAAGATGATGATAATATTAAAATAACCATTTATAACTTTACATATAAATATATATACATATAAGTATGATAATAGTAATTATAATACTAATACTAATAATAAATACAATAATAGTAGTAAAATAAACACAATAATAATCATGAAAATAATGTGTACATGAAAAATAATAATGATATGATAAAAAAAAGATACGATATAATAATAACGTAAAGAAAATAAAATAATAATATTTATAATAAAAGAAAATAAAAGAGTGTATTTAAAAGCATATATATAATATTATTGGAACTAATATTAAAAATTAAAGTAGCAAAGATAATATAAAATCAACTTAAATTAAAAAAGAGACTAAATTGAATTAAAAGCGAAGTTTTGGGGCAAATTTAAAAAAGAAAAGAAAAGAAAAGGGCCTATTTAAATGCTGTGAAACAATAGAGGGCCTAAAGTGCAATAACCCCTTTATAAAATGCACAACATCACTAGGATTAAATTGAAAATTGCGACAAATTTTGGTGCCAAATTAAAAATAAAAATAATTTAATTGCAAAGTAATAAAAGCGAGAGGGCTAAAACGCATAAATAGCCCTCCAATGAAAACACGCGGATCCGAAGTTGGAGCGGTCAGGTCATGGTCGGCCATGGGTTAAGAGCCAAAACGACGTCGTTTTGGCATTAGTAACAAACCCAAAACGACGTCGTTTTGATGGGGGCTATATAAGTCAAAATTCCTAAAAAAAAACTCATTTTTCCCATTTCATAAAAAAAAAAAACTAACCCCTTTCTCTCAAACTCTCTCAAGGCCTTCTCCCTCGACCAAACTCGGCTCCATCCGCGCCATCCGCCTCCTTGGCCACGTGCCGCCAGCCACAAGACTGATGGCCTAAAATTTCAAAAAGGTTTTTTTCTTTATATATTTCTTATATATATACCTTGATATATTTTAATACATGAATGAGAAGAGATGGATTGAATAATAAAATAAAAAAAAAAAAAAGAAAAGAAAAACCTTAAGCCGGTTTGCACTTCTTTTTTTTTTATGGCTTTGTTATTATCTTTTTTTTTTGTATTGCTTGCTGGTTTTTTTAAAGAAAAATCTTCAGAGAGATTACACTTTTTTTTTCTTCAATCTTTTTTTTTGATAAAAAAAAATCCCCTCCCCTTTTACAATATTCTTATTTTTGTACCCAAAAAAAATCCGGGATTTCAGGCTTTATAGCCGAAATACCATGGATTTGCTATTATCTATTTCCTTGTTTTCTTGCTTCTTTTCTGCCCCTTTTTTGTTTTTTCTTCTTTTGGCTTTTGCAGGTGTAAGTGGAGCAAGTGGAGGTGACTAGGTTTTTTTTTCTTTTTTTTTTACTGAAAATTAGTTAAGGTTGTGGGTTAATTGGGCTTTTAGGGTTTTAATATTTGGACTGTAATTGAGTATTGTATTTATTTATTTGGTTTATTGGGCCCCGGGCAAAATTTGGGCCTTACACCCACTATTTGTTTGGGTAAGTTTGTTTGTGCATTTTTAGTTATGGGATGGGCTTGGAGATGTCCCTCGAAAAATGTGGAGTGGATTTGAATGCTTTTGAGTAGACATGAGTTTAAAGGGAATCAGTGCTTCTAATGCTAAATTCAATAAAAGATCTATTTTTGAAAATGGAATGAACTTAAATTTAGTAAACAAGATGAAGATGAAAATGAAAGAGAAAAGAGAGATCTCTTTATGAGGGGAAATTACCATGAATATGTCTTGTCCAAAGGTTATCTATCCTCTATTCTTGGTATGCAAGTGGGGTGGAATAATGGGTTGGTTTTGTCATATATTTGGTTAGATCAGTAATGTTTTCATATTTTGGTATAAGAATAAATTCTTTTATGGTAAAGCGGGTGAATATCAAAACAAACAAAGTATATCATTACATGAGCTTATTTAAAATGAGAGAGTCGCCCTATGAAGAATTCGTGGATTAGAGTGATATCTTATCTTAAAAATTTTTACAATTGTGTGAATAGGAAATTACTATTAAGTAATAGGACTTTTGTACAATTAGGTCTCGTAGTTGGGAGCACTTATATAAAAGTCAAGTTGTTTGATTTGATATAAATATATATATTTTTAAAATAATCTCATTATAGGTTCTGATCATAATATTTTCAGCATACTCGAACTCACGTCTCCTCCTACATTGACAATAATATTCATACCAATCGAACTAAGACTCAATCAACAAATCAATATATTTTTATTTTTACTAGACTTTGTGGCTACGAGCATTTATGTGGAAACCACTTTACTTAATTGTAATTTTTGCAAGAGAAGTTCTATGACAAGTTGTCTCCATTAGGATTTTTCACAAACATTTAATTTTTTTAAGTAATATAACAAATAACTTTTTTATAATATTTTTTGAACAATAATTTTTATATAAATTTTTAAAATAATTTTCACTATTAAATAAATAAATAAAATAAATTTAAATATTAATTAAATAAAAATAAATATCGATTCAAATTATTATAAATTTAATTTGTAAATAAAAATCATCCAGATACCTTCAATTGGACAAGGATAAAATCCCAATAATTCTTAAATAAACAATATTTTTATCCTTAAATTAACAATGGTGCTTTTTTTGCAGCCTTATATAAGAGTATTCAAACGGTTAATTGAATAAAATAGTATTAATTGAACTAATCGAACTTTTTAATCATTTAACCGTTACCCGAACCTTTTTTTTTTAAAAAAATTAACTGAACGAAAATATTTCTGTTAAGTTCGTCGATTAACCGAATTAACCTAACTTTATATGTTTTTTTTTTGTTGTTGCTTTATGTTCATTGACCAGATTAACCGAATTAACCGAACTAGTAATAGCCTAATGCATATAATATATAATATTATTTATTAAATTTGGTTAGTTAATCGATTTCGAACCAAATTAACCATTAACCAAAGTTCTAAAAAATTTTAACTGACCTCAAAACGAATTAGATCAGTTAACCGATCGATTAACAGAATTAGATCGATTCGATCGATTAATTCGATTAATCTGTTCCTTCAATAATACATTGTTTATCTTTCTATATAAAATTTTATAATAGACCGAATTGAGTAATAAGAAATTTAATATCTTTAAAATAAAATCTTAATTTTGAATATAAAAATAGGGAAACAAATTTTGGGAGAGACTTCTTTCTATTTTGAATATTTTTCGATTCTAAATTTAATCCCACCTTAATATAATTACAGAGAATTTTAGGAAAAATATAAGAAGAAAAAAAAGAAAAGAAAAAAAAATTAAGGAACAAATTATTGGGTTTATTTCATTTGCAAGAATAGAGAGCCCAAATTTATAAGGATCCAATATGAACTTTTTCAAACATTTTTTAGTGAAATTTGGTTATCACAACTCTCTTTATTGGGCTTTGATTAGCATTCACCTTTTATTTTTAAAATTTTAATTATAAAGTTAATCACTCTAATTTATTAAAATTAAAATTAAAATTCTTTTAAAAAATAAAAAATAATCTAATTGAGTAACACCCTAACAGCAATGCGATTAGTGCGGTTCAAACTCAATTCACACTTGAAACGGTGAACACTCTGACCATCATATCAACGGGTTCTAATTTTTTTTATTTGGGTTTTCATAAAAAAAATTAATTTCATAAACTTTGTAAATAGAGAAATAAAATCTGTAATTAATTTGTTTCCATAAATAAAGACAAAACCTACCATTTTGAGTCAAAAACAAGATCTAATACAGATATATAAGACAACAATAAGGGACAAAAAAGGTTAAAAATTGTGGAGAGCAATTATGTAAAAAGAATTTCCATTTTAAATTTCTATTTTTATTTTTAGATTTAAAATTAAATTTAATAAGAAAATTAACTATGATAACCATTACTCTTAAAATTTTAAATTTGAAAATTAAAAAATTAAATAAAATAAATAACACAAAGATCTAACGGCAACCTGATTTTGACCACGATCATCGTACGGCTACAATTTAATTTCCATCAAAAGATCTGACGGCAGAGATCTACCTTCCTAAACGAAATAGGGTTTCTTCGAAACTATTCTACATATAAATACCACACAGTTACTCCATCGCCGGTGCGGTGCAGTTTATGCCCTCCTAATTTTTAATTCAAAAAAAAAAATCAAAAACTTTATTTTTCCTACCGCCGTCGTCGCCGCCGCCGTTTTATCTATTTCCGGTTCTCCGACGATTCTATCCCAATTTACCCTTCCCTCTCCTCTTTTATCCCCAAATAGTGAAAATTTTTAAATAGTTCTTTTGTTTTTGTTTCTCTGTTAGTTTTTGATTGAACATCAAAGAGGAGAAGGGAACAAAAAAGAAAAAAAATAGAAAGGATCCATTGGAGTTGTTATCAATGGCGCAGATTGAGGTTCAGCGTCAACCGGCGATTTCCGTACCAAACGCCGTCGCTCCGCAAACCGGAGGGGTGCAGTTCATACCGACGTCACTATATGTTGGGGATCTTGATGTTACCGTTACTGATGAGCAACTGTTTCAATTGTTTGGCCAAGTTGCTCGGGTTGCTTCCGTAAGGATTTGCCGCGACTTGGCTACGGGCCGTTCACTCGGATACGGTTACGTCAACTATAGCAATCCTCGTGATGGTTAGTCCTTTACTTGGATGTAAAAATTGATCTTTATTAATGAACAGTTTAAAAGGCTGTTCTAAATTTTTGGCTGAATTCTTTTGGAATGTGAGTATAGATTAATTGTTGGGAAATTTTATGAAAATATGTTTGGTTGAATGCTACAATGTAGAAGAAAGTGTGCATATTGATGAATTTGCTTTTATTCAATGTTCAGAACAAAATTTACTTTTAACTGGAAATCCATCCTAGCTAATTACATTACAAAAATAATTTAATTGAAAATTTTGGGCATTATAGTATCCATGTGATTTGCAAATTCCCATTGATAGTAAATTGGTAATGTTTTTAGAAAGTGCAACTGTAGTCAAGAAGTATTGACCTTTTTTGGGGATAAGTATTAGTATCATTCATCCAAAAATGAGGATTACTTGCTACTCAAGCAATTTTCTGTATAGAAGTACTATACATCGAAGAAAGATATACATGTGCTATACGAGTCCTCAATTTAATTTACATAGTCCGTCGATAAAAGAATTTAAGTTTTGACAGTTTTGCTAATATAGCTTTGCATTATTATCCAAAGAATTGTTTGAGCTTCTGTGATATAAATTAATTATAAAGAAGATAAATGATCTCTTCACTATTTGTTCCTTTGATGCTCATATTTTAGATAATCATAACTTGGGAGCATCGGTTCTCTCTTTTGATTTGTTTTGAGTTAATCAGTGTTGCCCTTTTTTTGTTATTTATTTGTGCAGCGGCTAGGGCTTTGGATCTACTTAATTTCACTCCACTGAATAATAAGCCTATTCGTATCATGTATTCTCAAAGGGACCCTAGTCTTCGTAAGAGTGGTACTGCAAACATTTTTATCAAGGTATTTAAAATCTCTTTGCCCTTAACCATTTGTTTGTTTTTCCCTCCATTCTTCCATTTTGATGCCTGTTTCGCTCTTAAGAAATTCTCTTCCATTTGGTTGGATGTTGTTTGGTTGAAATATATTTGTAACTGATCTTTCGATGGAACGAAGGCATTCACTAGCATGCATAATTGCTTCATTTGTAAGTTATATGATTGGCTATTTGTGCATACCTACGCCTTTAACTGTTATTTTTTGACTGCAGAATCTGGACAAGTCTATTGACCACAAAGCATTACATGATACGTTTTCTGCATTTGGAAATATTCTGTCTTGCAAGATATCTACTGATGGTTTTGGCCAGTCTAAAGGCTATGGTTTTGTGCAATTTGACAGTGAAGAATCTGCTCAAAATGCAATTGATAAATTGAATGGCATGTTGATTAATGACAAGCAGGTCTATGTTGGACATTTCCTTCGTAAGCAGGAAAGAGAGACCACATCGAGTAAGACCAAATTCAATAATGTTTATGTGAAAAATCTTTCCGAGTCTACAACAGATGAAGACTTGAAAACAATTTTTGGTGAGTATGGTGAAATTACTAGTGCTGTAGTTATGAGGGATGCAGATGGCAAGTCGAAGTGTTTTGGATTTGTCAACTTTGAAAATGCTGATGATGCTGCTAAAGCTGTTGAAGCTCTTAATGGAAAGAAATTTGAAGAGAAAGAGTGGTATGTTGGAAAAGCCCAGAAAAAGTCAGAAAGAGAGCATGAGCTAAAATCTCGTTTTGAGCAAACTGTGAAGGAAGCTGCTGATAAACTTAAGGGTATGAATTTATATGTTAAAAACTTGGATGATAGTATTGATGATGAAAAGCTGAAGGAACTGTTTTCGGAGTATGGCAAAATTATTTCGTGCAAGGTTGGTCAAATACTTCTAGATTGTTTGATTGTTGATGCCAACTATTGTAAACTTGTTTCTACTGGTATTTATTTTATGCCCCTTTCTCTCAAAATTTTATAGGTCATGCGTGACCCTAGTGGAGTTAGTAAAGGCTCTGGGTTTGTTGCATTTTCTACACCTGAAGAAGCATCACGAGCCGTAAGCTTGATTTCGTTATTTTTTTTTTTTTTTCGTTTGGGCTGTCATTTTAGTACGAGATTATAATCTAATGAATGTTGCTATCCATCTACAGCTTGCTGAGATGAATCATAAATTGGTTGTTAACAAACCACTTTATGTTGCACTTGCTCAAAAGCAAGAAGAGAGAAGAGCAAGGCTACAGGTAATGCAACAAGGAGAATTTCTAGGACTATTTGCCCTTCCTTTTGGTGTTTATCTTCAATCTTGTTTTTGATATTATGAAGGGACATTTTATTTGTTATTTCTGTAATTCTTTTTCAAGTTCATATTCTCAATGACTGAGATGTAAGTTTTTCTGACAGTTCAATGAATCAATATACATTTCTAGTTAGTACTCTCTTATGTGTTTGTTTTATTTCATTCAGGCTCAGTTTTCACAAATGAGACCTCTTGCTATCCCCTCGGTTGCTCCTCCTATGCCCATGTACCCTGCTGGTGCACCAGGTCTTGGCCAACAATTTTTATATGGGCAAGCACCTCCAGCTATCATTCCTCAAGTATATTTTTACTCCTTGTCCAACCTCATAACTTTACATGCTTGTTCTTTTGGATGTTTGGATTTTATGTTTTATTTAGAAGAATCCTTGCTACTATCATGAATAATTGTGATTTGTTAGTACCATTCTGTGACTGTATTTGGTTTCATTAGCAACACTTTTTGGCATCACCTTGAGGATATTTGAATTTGAAAATGCTTGTTTGCTTGTTATCTATTCTAGGCTGGTTTTGGTTATCAACAGCAACTGGTTCCTGGAATGAGGCCCGGTGGCCCTCCTGTACCAAATTTCTTTGTTCCCATGGTACAGCAGGGCCAGCGCCCAGGGGGACGACTCGGAGTAGGTCCATTTCAACAGGCTCAACAACCAGTAAGTTGTATATATATGTATACTAACCTCCATTTCATGCTTATGCTTTGGCTGAAGTCTTTTGTTCTAATTCACCGAACTTGTTCCAGATGATGCCTAGGGGGCGTGCCAATCGATACCCACCTGGTCGTAATGTGCCTGGTCCATTGCAAGATGCTGGCACTGGACAGCCTATGCCTCTTCAACCTTTGGCTACTGCTCTTGCAAATGCAACCCCTGAGCAACAAAGGACGGTGAGTCTTTTTTTTTCCAATTTCCATGACTATATATTTTATTCAATTTAATTACCTTCAAGACCTTTATATTGTCAATTTGTGACTGGTGATCAGATGCTTGGTGAAAGCCTATACCCCCTTGTGGAACATCTCGAGTGTGATGCAGCAGCCAAGGTTACCGGCATGCTTCTAGAGATGGACCAGACTGAAGTTTTGCATCTCATTGAGTCACCCGAAGCTTTGAAAGCTAAAGTAGCAGAGGCCTTAGAGGTGTTGAAGAGTGTTGCTGCAAAGCCACAGGTCAACAATCCTGCAGACCAATTGGCTTCACTATCTTTGAATGATAACCATGCCTCTTGAGTGACTGGAATTTTGGTATTGTAGGGTTGAGTTTGGAACATTTATCTATGCTTTTGTTTTTGTTTTTTTTTTTTTTGTGGTTGCAAGGATTCTAATACTTTGCTAGCATTGTGTTTTTTCGGTTTGGCTTCATAGGCTTTTTCTATTTACTGAATTGTTATTTGTTACAATAAGTTTTGTTCAATGTCATTGGAACTTTATTTTTAACATCATTTGGTTGCCATTACTTACATTGCATGCTTTCAAAGATTTTGGACAGGTTTAAATTGTCTTAAGAGGAAGATGCTATTCCTCTCATGACAGTTCTATAACAAACTAAAATGTTGTATTAGTCCCTGTACTTCAGTACGGTTCTTTACTTTTAAGGTTTTGCTCCGGAAAGAAAATTAGAAGAATGGAGAGTTGAAGAGTAGAAAATTAGAAGTAGAATGGAAAATATAATTGTTTTTATGGGACTGCTTGGTAGGAAAGATTGGAAAATGAAAAAAGGAACCCAAAACCTTCTAAAGGGATAGAAGTGAACAAGGGCAATGGAAAGGGATTGCTTGAGCCTCACCAAGACATTGTTTATCGAGTCTTCTTCACAACGATCCACGGTGGTGGCTTGGCATAAAGAAGACCATTTTGGATGTACTGTGCAGACAGCATGAGAAGATCCCATGTGAGATGAAAACGCTGTTTTGCTTGTTCAGGAACATGTTGTGTAACAAAACATTCTGAGATGATTCCAACTGTCGATGAATCCATTTCTGTTGGTCAAAAGGAAAAAGATGGATCTATTTTGCTTGGATTAGCACTGCCAAGTTTTGATTCACAGCATGGCTTTTATGTGGTTGTTTAATTGCTGCCAAGTTTTGTTCAAATGTTGACCCTTGAATCTTCCACCTCTAAGGCCAATAGTAAAGCCAAAGTTTTCCCATGGCCATTGCATCGGCATTGAAGGAGGCAGATTTCTTAATTTTGATTCAAACTTAGAAAATTTTACCTGAACTCAAACTTGGTTTAATTCGATTTAATCATGGAAAATTAATAATTTGAACTCATTTAATCTAAACTCAAATTGACACAAAATTTAATATGACTCAAATCCAAAATTATTCGAACTAAAACAACTAAATTCCGAAATGTTCCAAACAAATAATAAAATGGCTCGAACAGATTTATACTCATAATAACTTAACATTTAAAAATTTGAACCTCAAATCTCAATGATATAAATTCAAACAACCCAAATTCAAAGTAACAATTAATTAAACTCAAATTAATTTAATTAAAACAAGTTTAAAAAATAACTTAAAATCTTAAAATTCCAACAACCTAAATATTACAATCAAGTCAAAACCTCATTAACGGAGATTATTTATTAAAAGAGCAAGTTTTGGACATGGAATAAATTACTTTTCCTTAATAACTGCATGTGGAATAGTTTTGTTATGAGCGCAAAGAGAAAGTTCCCATGTGATTGGTGAACTTGATTAATTTTTCTGTTGTTCATGTAAGAAATTTCTCAATCAAACATTAATATTAAATTAGAACCTAAGTCATCAAACATTGCGTAGGTAGCTTTCCCAACTCTAGCAACCATCTGGAATTGGATGGCTACCTACTTTCCAATGGGACATTCCTTTCTTCAACTCATTTAAATTGTTTTGATTCACGTGGTTGGTGAAACTGACGTGGATTTCCAGCAAATAGATTAGATTATTAAGAAGTAATGATTTAGTTGATTCAATTATGATTCAATTATGATTCAATTATGAGTCCCTGCAATTCAACAACCATATAAAGCCAAGCTGCGAATCAAAAGTAGACCAAGCAAAATAATTTTATCTCTTCGTTTTGAGCAACCATTAATATATCAACACATCATTACTTCAATATTCAACAACCCTGCTAATCCTATCTAAATATACTTTACCCATCTTCCTCTCTAGCAACAAAAAGAATGGATCCATCATCAGTTCGAATCATCTCAGAATGTTACGTTACACCACAACATGTTTCTGATCAATCAAAACAGCCTTACTATTTGACAACTTGGGATCTTGTTATGCTGTCGACGAACTACATCCAAAAGGGTCTTCTCTATGCCAAACCAGAGGATAACTGTGAAGAAGACTTGATCAACAATGTCTTGGATCGGCTCAAGCAGTCCCTTTCCATAGCCCTCGTTCATTTCTATCCCTTAGCAGGTCGGCTCGCAACGAAAATAGAAGAAAACCCAAAGTCTCATTTCGTCTTTGTGGACTGCAATAACGCCCCAGGAGCCAAATTTATACATGCAGCTGTTGATTTATCTGTGTCCGACATTGTTTCCCCTACTTATGTTCCGTTGGTTGTTCAATCGTTTTTCGACCATGATCGAGCAGTCAACTTTGATGGTCACACCAGGCCATTGTTATCAATTCAAGTCACCGAGCTGGTAGATGGGGTGTTCATAGGTTGTTCCATGAACCATGCTCTTGGCGATGGAACCAGTTTCTGGCATTTCTTCAACACATTGTCTGAGATATTTCAAGCACAAGGAGATACTAACTTGAAAATCTCACGTCCTCCAGTGTTAGAGAAATGGTTTCCAGAGGGTCATGGTCCATTACTTAACCTTCCTTTCACTAACCAAGATGAGTTCATTTCCAGATTTGAAGCACCCGAGCTTTTAGAGAGAATATTCCATTTCTCAGCAAAATCCATTGCAAAGCTCAAAGAAAGGGCTAACACAGAATCCAACACCACCAAAATCTCCTCCTTTCAATCTTTATCTGCATTTGTATGGCGGTCAATAACAAAGGCACGTCGTTTCCCAAATGAAACAGTCACTAGTTGTAGGTTAGCTATAAACAATAGGTCAAGGCTAGAACCAGCTTTATCCCCAGATTATTTTGGTAACTCACTTCATGCTGTTAGTGCAGTGACCACAGCTGGTGAACTACTTAACCATGGTCTCGGTTGGGCTGCTTGGAAACTACACCAAGCTGTGGTTAACCATACAGATAAAGAAGTGCGTGATTTGGTCAATCGTTGGCTTGATTCACCTTTCATTTACCAGTTTACTCAGCTTCTTGACCCACAAATTGTGATGATGGGAAGCTCACCAAGGTTCAACAAGTATGGAAATGAGTTCGGGTTAGGGAAAGCATTGACGCTTCGAAGTGGATATGCTCATAAGTTTGATGGGAAAGTTTCGTCGTATCCAGGACGTGAAGGTGGAGGAAGTGTTGACTTGGAAATTTGCCTTCTACCATCGTTAATGAAAGCTCTTGAATTAGATGAAGAGTTCATGAGTGTTGTTTCTTGTGGTGGAATTGATATCTGATAATAAAATTCTGTGGTGGAAATTGATTTGTGGGAATAGAAGTTAAATTGAATTTTCTTTGATTAGGTGCTTTGGTTTGAAAGAGGGTTGCTTTGTTCAAACTTTTTCTATTCCACTATATTAATCAATATAAAACATTATGAATAGTATAAATGTAAAAAGAAAGATACTCTCAAAAAGTATTATCCGGTGAGCAAAATTCAATTCGGTTCGAAAAATTAGATAAAAAATTTAAATTTTAAAAGTTATTTTTGAGTTAATCAAGTTATTCGGATAAAATTAAATAAAAAAATTAAGTTTTTTTGGTTTAACTCAAATATAAATTACACAATTCGAGTTATCCAAAAATTCGAATAAAAAAAGTCAAAACTACGTCATTTTGATAAATATTTACTTTTTAAAAGTTAAAATTCAAAATCATTAAGTTAAAAGATAAAACTACGTCATTTTGATAAATATTTACCTATTAAGTTTAAAGGCAAAATCATTATATTGTTTATGTAGCTTCATCTACTACCCGTTTAAACACAACATTGAGTATAAATAATAGGATTTGTTAACTCGACTCAACTTGACTCAAATTTTTTTTGACTCGATTTAATTCGAAAAAAATTCAAATTGAGTTTAGTTGCTAAAATATGATTTGTCAATTCAACTAACTCAAAATTTTTTGACTCAATTCAACTCGACTCAATCAAATACTCACCTTACCACCAAACACCTGTCCTTTTGTTGACATATAAGAGCCCAAAGTTGAAGCGGAAAACTATTTAAAGTTGGATAAATTATACCATTAGTGAATCACCTTTTATAAATTTTCTTTTTCGGCATTGAAAATAAAAAGTTAGTAATTTTCTTTGTTCCCATGGTACAGCAGGGCCTGGGCCCAGGGGGACGACGCGGACCAGGTCCATTTCAACAGGCTCAGCAACCAATAAGTTGTATACATGTGTATACTAACCTCCATTTCATGCTTATGCTTATGCTTATGCTTATGCTTATGCTTTGACTGAAGTCTTTTGTTCTAATTCACTAAACTTGTTCCAGATGATTCCTAGGGGACGTGCCTATCGTTACCGACCTGGTCGTAATTTGCCTGGTCCATTGCAACATGCTGGCACTGGACAGCCTATGCCTCTTCAACCTTTGGCTACTGCTCTCGCAAATGCAACCCCTGAACAACAAAGGACGGTGAGTCTTGTTTTTCCAATTTCCGTGACTATATTTTGTTCAATTTAATTTCCTTCAAGACCTTTATATTGTCAATTTGTGACTGGTGATCAGATGCTTGGTGAATGCCTATACCCCCATGAGGAACATCTCGAGCGTGATGCAGCAGCCAAGGGTACCGGCATGCTTCTAGAGATGGACCAAACTTAAGTTTTGCATCTCATTGAGTCACCCGAAGCTTTGTAAGCTAAAGTAGCAGAGGCCTTAGAGGTGTTGAAGAGTGTTGCTGCAAAGCCACTGGTCAACAATCGTGCAGACCAATTGGCTTCACTATCTTTGAATGATAACCATGTCTCTTGAGTGACAGAAATTTTGGTATTGTATGGTTGAGTTTGAACATTTATCTATACTTTTATTTTTTGGTGGTTACAAAGATTCAATTTGAATTCAAACTCTAATTTAATTCGATTTGATCATAAAAAAATCAATAATTTAAACTCAAATTGACACAAACTTTAATATGACTCAAATCTGAAGCTATTCAAATTAAAACAACTAAATTTTAAAATGTTCCAAACAAATAATTCAAAATGGCTTGAACATAAAGTTATTAAACCTCAAAATACTTTAAATTTATAACAATCTAATATTTAAAAATTTAAACCTCGAATCTAAATTATATAAACTTAAATACCCTAATCTCAAAGTAACAATTAAATCTAAAAACAATTTAGAATCTCGAAATTTCGATAATCTAAATATTACAATATCGGAAAATTATTTATTAAGAGAACAAGTTTAGTACATGGAAAAAATTCTTTTTCCTTAATAACTGAATGTGGAATAGTTTTGTTATGAATACAAACCGAAAGTTCCCATGTGATTGGTGAACTTGATTAACTTTTCTGTTGTTCATGTGGGAAATTTCACAATCAAACTTTATATTAAATTAGACCCTAAGTCGTCCAACATTGCGTAGGAGCTTTCCCAACTCTAACAACCATCACTACTTGGATGGCTACCTACTTTTTAATGCGACAATCCTTTCTTCAATTCATTTAAATTGTTTTTATTCATGTGATTGGTGAAAGGATTTTTTTTATTAGAACTTTAACTATTAGTATATTTAAGGGATATAATTAATGTTGTTCGAATGAGATTAGAGTGATCAGTTAGAATAATTGAATCGAAAATCGATGAGTGTATTAGTCTAAATAAGAGTAATAAACTGAGTTTTGAGTAGACTATTTAGAACCATTAATGAATCGAAATCGTAATTAATTGAACTGGTTAAAATATTAAATTGTTATGTATATTTGACATAAACTTTTAAAATAAATGTAGACAAAAGATCAAGACATTTTCCTTTCTTATTTTTTTGTTTTAACTGATTGAATTTGCCGATAAATTGAGAATTAATGATATAATTAATTCAATTATCAATCCAATTTTTAAAAATTAAAATTATTATATAATCAATATTGCTACAATATTTGACTTGGTTCCCAGCAATTCAATAACCACATAAAGCCAAGCTGCGAATCAAAAGTAGACCAAGCAAAATAATTTTATTTCTTCGTTTTGAGCAACCATCAATATATAAACACATCATTACTTCAATATTCAACAACCCTGCTAATCCAATCTAAATATACTTTACCCTCTTCCTCTCTAGCAACAAAAAGAATGGATCCATCATCAGTTCGAATCATCTCAGAATGTTATGTTACACCACAACATGTTTCTGATCAATCAAAACAGCCTTACTATTTGACAACATGGGATCTTGTTATGCTCTCGGTGCAATACATCCAAAAGGGTCTTCTCTATGCCAAACCAGAGGATAACTGTGAAGAAGACTTGATCAACAATGTCTTGGATCGGCTCAAGCAATCCCTTTACATAGCCCTCGTTCATTTCTATCCCTTAGCAGGTCGGCTCGCAACGAAAATAGAAGAAAACCCAAAGTCTCATTTCGTCTTTGTGGACTGCAATAACAGCCCAGGAGCCAAATTTATACATGCAGCTGTTGATTTATCTGTGTCCGACATTGTTTCCCCTACTTATGTTCCGTTGGTTGTTCAATCGTTTTTCGACCATGATCGAGCAATCAACTATGATGGTCACACCAGGCCTTTGTTATCGATTCAAGTCACCGAGCTGGTAGATGGGGTGTTCATAGGTTGTTCTATGAACCATGCTATTGGCGATGGAACCAGTTTCTGGCATTTCTTCAACACATTGTCTGAAATATTTCAAGCACAAGGAGATACTAATTTGAAAATCTCACGTCCTCCAGTGTTAGAGAAATGGTTTCCAGAGGGTCATGGTCCATTACTTAACCTTCCTTTCACTAACCAAGATGAGTTCATTTCCAGATTTGAAGCACCCGAGCTTTTAGAGAGAATATTCCATTTCTCAGCAAAATCCATTGCAAAGCTCAAAGAAAGGGCTAACACAGAATCCAACACCACCAAAATCTCCTCCTTTCAATCTTTATCTGCATTTGTATGGCGGTCAATAACAAAGGCACGTCGATTCCCAAACGAAACAGTCACTGGTTGTAGGTTAGCTATAAACAATAGGTCAAGGCTAGAACCAGCTTTATCCCCGGATTATTTTGGTAACTCAATTCAAACTGTTAGAGCAATGACCACAGCTGGTGAACTACTTAACCATGGTCTCGGTTGGGCTGCTTGGAAACTACACCAAGCTGTGGTTAACCATACAGATAAAAAAGTGCGTGGTTTCGTCAATGGTTGGCTTGATTCACCTTTCATTTACCAGATTGCTCAGCTTTTTGACCCACTAAGTGTGATGATGGGAAGCTCACCAAGGTTCAACAAGTATGGAAATGAGTTCGGGTTAGGGAAAGCATTGACGCTTCGAAGTGGATATGCTCATAAGTTTGATGGGAAAGTTTCGGCGTATCCAGGACATGAAGGTGGAGGAAGTGTTGACTTGGAAATTTGCCTTCCACCATCGTCAATGAAAGCTCTTGAATTAGATGAAGAGTTCATGAGTGTTGTTTCTTGTGGTGGAATTGATATCTAATAATAAAATTCTGTGGTGGAAATTGATTTGTGGGAATAGAAGTCAAATTGAATTTTCTTTGATTAGGTGCTTTGGTTTGAAAGAGGGGTGCTTTGTTCAAACGTTTACTATTCCACTATATTAATCAATATAAAACATTACGAGTAATATAAATATAGAAAGAAAGATACTATCAAAAAGTTTCATCCCACCAAACCCCTCAATCCTTATGTTGACGTACAAGGGCAGTGGAAAACGATTTAAAGTTGGGTAAACTATGTAGTTAGCGACTCAACTTTTATAAATTTTCCTTTCAGGCACCGAAAATAAAAAGTTAGTAATTTAGGCATTAACATTATATATATTTTTTATCATTTTAGTCGTTTGCCGTTAATTTACACTTATTTTAGTCACCTAATTTTAGTAAATTTTCATTTTGGTCACTCATTTTATCTTTTTAATTTTTTTAGAATTAATTTTAAAACTTTTGGGGTTTTATAGGGACAATTTAGATTTTTATTTGGAAAAACCATGTTATCTTTTTAATTTCCTTTATTACTTTTTTTATTTTTTAGAATTAATATTAGTTGTTTTAGTAAAAGAAAAAAAATCTAGGGTTTCACAAGAATTAATAAGTTTTCTTTGCAAGGAAAAGAAATCTTAATTTTACATGGAATTGGATATAAGTGAAAGACGTGGTTCATCTCAATAATTAAATAGTTTAATTCACTATGAAAATCAGGGTTTTTTTAAAAAAAACTTAATTATAGAAAAAAAGTGAGTACTAACCAAAATAATTTTTAAAAAAATTGAGTGAATAAAATAAATAAATAAATATATATAATAAAAAATTAATGATAAATGACTAAAATGATAAAAGTATATAACAATAGTGACTAAAATAATAAAAGTATATAGCTGTAGTTTTAAATTATAAATAAATTTATTTTTAGTGCAAAAATAAAAACTTATAGTTAAAAGGTGAAAATTTGGTTTATAATTTAGATGAGAGGCAAGTGATCTCATCCTTGAGAACACAAATTTTGAACTTTGAAATCGCATATATATATATATATATTATCAGTAAGGATTGGTCTCAACTCTCAAATCTAGAGATGTTAAAAATCTTTAAATAATATCCAAAAGATTATCTTTTATACATGTAATAGGTAAAAGTAACTAATTTCGTGTATTAGAAGTTAGATTATTTTTTATTTTTTAATTAAAAATAAATAAATTAGTCTCTGTAGATTAATGTAAAGAACAAATCCATTCTTTTAATTAAAAATTTTATTCATTGGTAATGTTAAAAACTGATGTGGTTGGCGAAATAATCAAATAGTGACATGTGACATGCCACGTATACTTCATATTGATGTATAGGAATAGTTTTTAACCATAGAAATGAAGAGAAATTTTAACAAAAAGACCAATTTACTCTTTGATCCAGTGTACAATAACTAATTTTCTCAATTTTTAAGTAGAGAAACTAAAATGCAATCTAATTACTAGTACGTATACTTCTACAATACTTTTATCAAAGATGAAAATATAACAATTTCATTCGAATCGGTATATTTTAGCACTAAAATAAATGTATGTAGTTTAAGTTATGATCAAAATACGAAAATTTCGCAGTTAAATCCAACAAAAAAAACTTGTAAAAAATAAACTTAAATTTCTTTTTTCAATTAATAAACATAATTCAAGAATTTACCACAATGACTAATTACACAATTTAACCGAAATAAAAAAATGAAACCCAGGGCACAAACGGCATCAAATGGGTTTTGAAACAACAGCCATGAATTCTTCATCTGATTCAAGAGCATTCATTGAAAATGATGGAAGGCAAATTTCTATGTCAACACTTCCTTTTCCTTCTCACCTGGATACGGTGAAACTTTCCCATCAAACTTATTACCATATCCACTTCGAAGCGTAAGTGCTTTCCCTAACCCAAACTCGTTTCCATACATGTTGAACCTTGATGAGCTTCCAATAATCACAGTCCGTGGATATAAATGTGGAGAACACTGGTAAACGAAAGGTGACCGAAGCCAATCATTGACAAAACCACGCACTGATTTGTCTGAATGGTTAACCACAGCTTGGTACAATTTCCAAGCAGCCCAACCGAGACCATGATCGAGCAATTCACCAGCTGTGGTCATTGCTGTCACTATTTGAAACGAGTTCCCAAAGTAATTAGGGGATAATGGTGGTTCAAGTCTTGGCCTATTGTTTATAGCCAATATGCAACAAGTAACAATTTCACATGGTAAATGACGAGCTCTTGTTATGAACCGCCACACAAATGCTGATAAAGACTGAAAGGAGGAGATTTGGGTGGTGTTAGATTCTGTGTCAGCCCTTTCTTTGAGCTTTGTAATGGACTTTGCTGAAAAATGGAATATTCTCTTTAAAAAATGGGGTGTTTCTAATCTGGTGATGAACTCATTTTGATGAGTGAAACGAAGGGTAAGCAATGGGCCATTGTTACCCTCTGGAAACCATCTTTCCAACATTGGCGAGTGTGAGATTTTTTTTTTAGTATCTCCTTGGGCTTGAAATATTTCGGACAATGTGTTGATGAAATGCCAAAACTCCATCGGCAATAGCATGGTTTATAGAACAATGTTGAAATTGGCCTCCATGCAGCTCATGCAAATCCATGCACATAAGAATTTTCTGCACATAAGTTGTCCGGGTAAAGTACGTGCAACTGAAGATGTTAATGCTACTGTTTCATTTCAATTTCATTTTGTTACTTTTTAACAATGTTTTTTGTAATTTAGTTCATTTTGAATTATATTTGAATGACAAGTTGATGTAACTTGATGGTCAAAGAGCTGGTTACCAGCTTTGTTCAAGTGTACAAGTTATTTTATCAAGTTTCCATATAATTAATGGCATTAGGTAAGCATTAGGTGATGTTGTTTTTTACTTTTTTGATCAGTCAATGACTGATATATGTAATGGCTTTGAGCCAAAGTTTAAAATGAATGAAATCATCAGATTTTCTTTCCATGTGCTCCATCTTTCTTGGCCTTCAAAATTCTGTTCTCCATTCCTGGTAGAAGTTCAAAGCTTGAACTCCAAGCATTTTTCCTTCATTCTTTATCCGGGTATAATACACTACTGTTAAAGTCCAGATTAAAGTTCTTACTTCATCCGATTAAAGTGTGCTAAATCTCCAACAATTGGTACAAGAGCTGATCAATGCTCTCTATGTACAACAACAAAGAAGAGCAAGTAAAAAGGAAGAGCATCAGGAGGGTATCTTCCAAGCCAAAACAAAGTTTGATTCGAGCACCACTGCCTGCAAAGGCAAGAAAACGTGGAGAGACAAGTCTAAATCAGATGCTCTAAGGAAATGGGATAGACCATGCAGGCATTGCAAGAGGCCTGGTCATCCAAAGGCCAAATGCTGGTTCAGGCTAGATGTGCAGTGCTAATACTGCAAAAAGATTGGCCATGTTGAAAAAGTTTTCAAGGAGAAAGGAAGACCAAGGCAGACCCAACAGCAACCAAAGGTTGAAGCTCGGGTAGCTGAAGAAGGAAGTGATAATGAAGAGCAAGTCTTTGCAATTTCTTGCTTATCACTTCATGAAAAAGTTTCAGATGGTTGGCTCCTAGACAGTGGCTGCACCAACCATATGTCGCCAAATGCTGATATTTTCAAGTCCATAGTCAGAAGCTGCAAAACTAAGGTTAAAATTGGCAATGGCCACTTTATTAAGGTAGAAGAAAAGGGAGATGTGGCCATCTATACTCCAACAGGTAACAAAATCATCTCAAACATTTTGTTGGTTCCTGAAATTGACAGAAACTTGTTAAGTATAGCTCAGTTAGTTGAAAAAGGCTACATTGTGGTGTTCAAGGGAAATGAATGTAAGATCTGTGATCCAAGTAGATCCTTGCTCATGTCAGTAGCTATGACTGACAACAGCTTTGTTATGGATTGGAACAAAGGCCTGGATAGTGCCTATACTGCTTCTTCAGATGAGTCCAAGCTTTGGCATTAAAGGCTTGGCTGCGCCAACTACAGATCCATGGACCAGCTAAGTAAGGAGGATTTGGTTGAAAACTTCATTCAATCAGTTGAAAAAGAGGATGTTCGTGAAACATGTTAACTTGGAAAGCATGCCAGACAACCATTTTCTTCAAACAAGTCTTGGAGAGCTTCTGAAAAGCTTCAGTTGGTGCACACTGATGTGTGTGGTCCCATGAAGGCAGAATCATTAAATAGAAGTAGGTACTTTATCTTGTTTATTGATGATCACACAAGATTTTGCTGGATTTTCTTTTTGAAGTAGAAATCAGAAGTGGCCTCTGTGTTTTTAAAGTTTAAGACAGCTGCTGAGATAGAAATTAACTTTAAGCTTAAGACCTTAATGTCTGATAATGGGACTGAATACACCTCAGCACAATTCTAAGCTTACTGTGATGAAGCTAGAATCAAACATCAACTCACTAACACTTACACACCTCAACAGAATGGTGTAAGTGAAAGAAAGAATAGGAGCCTGATGAATATGGCCAGATGTCTGATGATTGAGAAAAATTTGCCTAAAAACCTGTGGGCTGAGGCAGTTAACATAGCAGTCTACATTCAAAACAGACTTCCAACTAAGGCCTTAGCTCATAAAACTCCTTTTGAAGCCTGGTTCGGGTTTAAGCCATCACTGGCTCATTTGAAAGTCTTTGGATGCATATGCTATGCACATGTCCCAGCAGTAAAAAGGGACAAATTGTCCAAAAGAGCTCAACCTGGTATCCTGGTTAGCTATAGCTCAGTTAAAAAGGGTTATAGGATCCTTGATCCTTCAACAACCAAAGTTCTAATTAGCAGGGATGTGGTGTTCAATGAAAAAGGAATCTGGAATGGGGACAAAAATGAGCCATAGGGTATCTCTGAAGAATTTATGGTTGAGCAGACTGATCCTGATGAAAATGATCCATGTAGCGACGTAAAAAAAAATTTTAGTTTCGCTTGGTCGCTAATTGTGGTGATTTATTAAACATTTGAAAACCAACTTTCGATTTTATTAACAAAGGGAGTCGCCACCGATCTTTTTTCCAGGTGTGACCGGACACCTAATAAATCATCCTTTTTTAGAAAAGAAAACTTATTCTTGCGCAAAAATGAAGGCCGAATGTAGATCTATGTCAAAAGCCAAAGTAAAGTTGGGTTCGGGAGTCGGTTACGCGCGAGGAAGGTATTAGCACCCTCGCGACGCCCAAAATTGGTATCTTATTAAACAAGTATTGTCTTAATTTTCAAAATTGCAAGTTCAAAGTAACATTGAATCGTGATCCAATCAAAACACGAGAAATTTCAAGTTTCGTTTTCTTTTGAGAAGGACGTACCGTTTTAACACGAGTCGATTGATATTCACCCAACATAGCGATGAAATCAATGACTTAATATTAAATCGGCATGTTGCCTTATTTATTGAAATTAAAATTATGAGTAAAACATTATTTAAAATAAGAATTGTAAATAATACAAAACAACGATGCAATTAATAATGAAATGTTAAAACCGAGAATATTAAAACAACAATATTAATATTTACAAAAAAATAGAAATGATGTACTACCAATATAATAAGAAAAATAATATATTCATAATGACAATAGAAAATAACAATATATACATAAAACATACATATACATATATATATATACATGACATACCAAAATGAAAATATACAACATATATTAGAAATATTAATAATGTAAAAATATTTTTTATATATATATATGCTAAAGACACTACATGAATATGTACTTATATGTATTAAAAATATCTACATATATAATGGACATGAACTAATAATGATAATAAGAGTAATAATAAAAGACGATATATACCAAATAATACATAATAATTTAAAACAAAATAGTAAGTAACATTAGAGAAAAATGATAAATATAATAATAAATATAACGATATATGAAAATAATACTATATAAAGAAAAGAATATATATACTCCTATAATAAAATATGTGTACTAATATTAATAATAAATATAATAAGGATAAAATAAATATAATAATATATACATGATATGGTATTAAAAATACGTATATATATAATAGTATTTTGAGTATGTACATGAGACACTATAAAATATATACATGGAAATATACAAGAAGTATACAACTAATAACATTAAGAATATATATATATAATATAAATATAATATATACAATATACACATATGATAAAAACTATTAATATGTACATGTATATCTACATACACATTAAGTAAAAGTACTAATGCTAACAATATTAATAATAAATATAATAATAGATATATATGCATACAATAGTAAGAAACGGAACATAAAGAAAATATATATATATAGCTAAATATAATATAATATTAACAATATATAAAAATAATAGTGATAACAATATTACATATATAACATGGTTAATATTTAAAGCTAAATTAAATAGCAAAATAATATGAAATCTAAGGTAAATACGAAAAATAAATGAAAAAGAAGAGAGAGGGAAGAGAGAAGGAGGGGAGGGAATCGCCAAGGGTCATCAATGGTCGACTGTCGTCGTCCGTCTGTCGTCGTTGCGTTGGCCAATGACGCTGTATGGCGAAAAATGTAATTTTTTATATTTGTTTTGTATATATATATTTATTATATTTTTTATTATGATGTATATATATAGATTAATAGATTCGAAAAAAGGAAAAAAAATAAATAATAAAAATAAGAGTAAAATAATAAAGAAGATAAAATCACCTTTAGGTATTTTTTTGAAGATAAATTCTTTGTATTAATCAAAATTCCTCCTCTTGAATCTCAAAAAATTTGTTCTCTCCAAAATACAATAAATCCTCTCCAATCCCCTCCCTCTTTTACATTAAGATTGTGGCTTTTATAAGCTTTTACCACTTGTTCTTCTTTTTTTTTTTAATTTATTTGCTTTTTCCATTGTAGGCAAGTGGAGCAAAATGGGGGTGGGTGGCTAATTATGGTGATGGAGTAGATAAGATTAGGTTTTTTCGTTTTCGGATTTTTTTTTTTTTTGGGTTGGGTTAGTGTTTTGGGCTAAGTTTTGGGTTTGTATTGGGTTTTAATTGGGTAGTTGAGTTATGTTTATTTGGGTTTGGTTTTATTGGGCCCCGGGCAAAATTTGGGCCATACAGCTGCCCCTCTTTGCTTGTTGTTGTGTAACAAGAACAGAGCAAAGACTATAAAAGGACCAATTTTGCCCGGGCTCGCCGAGTCTTGAGTTCTTGAACTGCTTTGGAACTCTTCTTATTTAGTTAGTCCCTTTTCAGTCCACCGCATCTTGTAGCTTTGGTTCAATCCACTGCAAATTCGGAGATATGCCTTGTAGCTTCAATCTGTTCCAATGTAACTTCAAGGATATGAGATTTGTGGCTTCGATCCGTTTCACTGTAACTTCAGAAAGATAAGATCTACAACTTCAATATGCTCTTCTATCGCTTTAGTGAGATAAGGTTTTGGTCTTCTCTTCTGCGACTCCAGAAAGACAAGATCTGATGCCCTCGATCAACTCCACTGCAACTCTAAGGAGACAGAATCTGACGTCTTCAATCAGCTTCAATCTTTATTCTCTTCTCGGCATGTGATCCTCTCGCAATATGAGTTGATTTTTGAAACTTATCTTGAAAAGCAGATTTTGAAAATACCTCAACATATGACTCGAGGCTCAACTCACCTCTCGCAGAAATTACAAGCTCAACTCACCTTTCGCAATATAAATTAAAAAAAAAATACCACAGTGTGTGATCTGAAGCTCAACTCACCTCTCACAATATGAGTTGATTTTTTTTTTTTTTGAAAACAGAAATTGAAAATACCTCAACGTGTCTTGAGGCTCAACTCATTTCTCGCAATATGAGTTGAATTTTGAAAACAGAAATTGAAATTACCTCAACAGGTCCCGAGGCTCAACTCACCTCTCGCAATATGAGTTGATTTTTCAAAATTGAAAATACCTCGGCGTGTGACTCGAGGCTCAACTCGCCGCTTGCAATACGAGTTGATTTTTTTGACAACAGAAATTGAAATTACCTCAGCGTGTCCTGAGGCTCAACTCACCTCTCGCAATATGAGTTGAAATTAAAACACAAAAATTGAAAATACCTCAGCGTGACTCGAGGTTCGACTCACCTCTAGCAATATGAGTTGATTTTGAAAACAAAATAAAAAGGCTTAACTCACCTCTCGCAATATGAGTCAATTTAAAACTAAAAATACCTCAGCGTGCCCCGAGGCTCAACTCACTTCTCGCAATATGAGTTGATTTTGAAAACAACAATTAAAAATACCTCAATGTGTCTTGAGGCTCAACTCATCTCTCGCAATATGAGTTGAGTTTCCTTGAAAAGTATGAATTAAAACATCAAAATACCAAAACCCGTCCTTTGGTAGAATTCGTGTGTCTTTTCCTTTGATTCAAGGCGACTCTCATTCAAGATTTCTTGCTCGTTGGAGTACCAGATATGTCATGTATGATGTTATCATGATATGCACATGTTTGTCTTAAATGCTTTTATGCTTACATGATTATGCAAAGGCTCCTTAAGCATGTTTGTCGATGTCCATTTAGCCATGATTGTTGAGGATCGTGTTCATTGCTTTGATTCTCGACTTTCTCTTCGTGCCTTATACTGTCTTCAAGCTTCACGAGTAATCGACGTTTCTCGATATCATTCTTCCGCCCGATTGAACTTTGTTCTTACTTTGAGACTCTTGTGCTTATCAAATTTTCATCCGTAATGCTTAACATTTCTTTTGTTTGAGTATGTCATTTCACCATTTATCATGTAAATAATGAGATGCATGAAAAGGTCGATAGGGACAAAATGATATTTCATATTCATCTATTTCAAATGTGGCAAACAAAGCAAGTTAAACAATGTCAAAAAGAAAGAAAGGATCGATTCAACGGATACAAATGCTCTAGATATTCAACACATGAACTCTTCCTCGTTCCTCAATCAAAATCTTTTGAGCGGCTTCATGTAGAAGATTTCAAGCTTTCGAAATGCTTCAAACATCAGAACCTCACCGCTTGACCTATCGCTCGACCGCCAGTTTGTTTCATTAGGACGCCTCTCGGTTTTCATCCTAATCTTTTGTAATAATCAAGACGCCATTTTCGGTTTTCACCTCGATCTTTTTTTTTTTTTTAAGATGCCCTTTGGGGTTTTCATCTTAAGCATAATATTTCTTCACAGCATCTGAGTTCACTGGATTCGACAACTCTTTCCCATCCATCTCGATAAGGATCAAAGCTCCTCCTGAGAATGCCTTCTTTACGACGTACGGTCCTTCCCAGTTTGGTGCCCATTTCCCTCGCAGATCTTTTTGTATTGGGAGAATTTTTCTCAAAGATGAGTTCTCCTTCATGGAATTCTCTTGGTCGTACCTTCTTGTCATGGGCTGCTATCATTCTTTTTTGGTACATTTGCCCGTGACAAATTGCCCTGAGACGCTTTTCTTTAATGAGGTTCAGCTGATCATATCGAGCTTGTACCCATTCTGCTTCTTCTAACTTTGATTCCATTAAGACTCGTAGAGAAGGGATCTCAACCTCGATAGGTAGCACAGCTTCCATTCCATAAACCAGAGAGAAAGGAGTTGCTCCGTAGATGTTCGACAGACAATGCGATATGCAAACAAAGCAAATGGAAGCTTTCGTGCCAATCTTTAAACGCCTCTACCATTTTTCCAATGATCCTCTTAATATTTTTATTGGTTGCTTCAACAATTTCTGCCCCGTTCATCTTTGGGCGATAGGGCGAGGAGTTATGATGCTTTATTTGGAATTGCTCGCATACTTCCTTCATCATATTGTTATTCAGATTCATGGCGTTATCTCGAAATGATTCTTTCAGCAAATCATATCGACAAATGATTTCCTTCTTCAAAACCTACAAATTGCGCCTTGGTCACATTGGCAAACGAAGCGGCTTCTATCCATTTTGTGAAGTAATCAATGACCACAAAAATGAATCGATGTCCATTAGAAGCTTTGGAAAATAGGCCCTATGACATCCATGCCCCACATAGAAAAAGGCCACGGAGAAGTCATGACGTGAAGGGCAAAGGGCTACATGAATTTTATCGCCGAGATTTGACATTTGTGGCATTTTCTCGAAAAACTAATGCGCCGCTTTCCATCGTCAACCAAGAGTAACCGAGTCTCATAATCTTTCCGCCATATCGAAACCATTGGCATGTGTCCCATGATTCCTTCATGGACATCTTCAAGTATCTTTCTGGCTTCAACATCATCCACGCATCTCAAAAGTACTTGATCCTTTCCTCTTTTATATAGGATATTCCCATCAAGAACAAATCCCGCTGCCATTCTTCTGATTGTTCTTTTGTCGTTCTCATTCGCTTGTTCTGGATAGCTTTGATTCTTGATATATTCTAAGATATCATGGAACCATGGCCGTCCGTCGCCTCTTTTTCAATACTACAACAAAGGTGCGGGGACCTCGATATGCTCATTTTGAGGGCATTATTTCGCTTCTTTACTTGCTTTGAACATTGAAGCCAAAGTGGCTGTGGCATCACCAATTGGTTTTTTCTCGCAGAAGTAATGAAAAGTTATTTCTTTGAATTCTTTGATCAATTCAGCTACTAAATCACTGTACTTAATCAATTTTGGGTCCCTCACTTCCCACTCTCCACGGATTTGGTAAACCACTAGGGCTGAGTCCCCGTACACCTCTAACATTTTGATGTTTCGTTCAATGGATGCACGAAGTCCCATGATACAGGCCTCATATTCTGCTATGTTATTGGTACAGAAGAAATTCAGTCT
This sequence comes from Gossypium arboreum, assembly GCF_025698485.1. Taxonomy (NCBI): domain Eukaryota; kingdom Viridiplantae; phylum Streptophyta; class Magnoliopsida; order Malvales; family Malvaceae; genus Gossypium; species Gossypium arboreum. Next base: position 141,305,096 of record NC_069075.1, read on the forward strand.
TGCGGTGAACGGATAATGATTCCCATTTGGTGATACCAGGATTGCTCCAATTCCATGCCCTAAAGCATTTGACGCACCATCAAAGCACATCTTCCATGACTTCTCTTTTGATGACTCGGATTCCATTTCTGTGATGCACATTAAGTCTTCGTCTGGGAAATCAAATTTCAAAGGCTCATATCCCTCCATCGTTCGAGTCGCTAAGAAATCAGCTATTGCGCTCCCTTTTATTGACTTCTGACTTATATAGGCAATGTCATATTCTGATAGGAGGATCTGCCATCGTGCCATTCTTCCTGAGAGTGCCGGTGATTCCATCATGTATTTTATTAGGTCTAGCTTTGAAATTAGCCATGTCGTATGATACAACATATATTGTCCGAGTCTCCGAGCTACCCAAACTAGAGCGTAATAAAGATTTTTCAATGGACAAATACTTTACTTCATATTCGATGAACTTTTACCGAGGTAGTAGATCGCCTTTTCTTTCTTTCCCGACTCGTCGTGTTGCCCAAAGACGCAACCCATTGAATTTTCAAACACGCTTAAATACAATATCAATGGTCTTCCGGAGTTGGTGGTACTAGCATCGGAGGACTAGACAAATATTGCTTTATTTTATCAAAGGCCAACCGGCATTCCTCATTCCATTCTCCAGGTTATGTTTTCAAGAAGTCGAAAGATTGGGTCGCATTGGTTGGTAAGTCGAGCGATAAATCAGGCGATGTAATTTAATCTCCCTAAAATCCTCTAACTTCCTTTTTATGCGCGAGATGGCAACTCTTGAATGGCTTTTATTTTAACTGGATCAACCTCGATACCTCTTTCACGACAATGAAGCCTAGCAACTTCCCGAGGTAGCCCCAAACGTACATTTGGTGGATTGAGCTTTAATCGAACTTTCTCACTGTCGAACAACTTCTTGAGATTCACTACATGCTCTTCTTCCCTGGGATTTAGCAATCATATCGTCGACGAGACCTCTATTTCTTTATGCATCATGTCATGGAATAACGTCACCATAGCCTCTCGATATGTTGCTCTAGCATTCTTTAACCCGAATGGCATCACCTTGTAGCGTAACGCTCCCCACATTGTTATGAAGGTAGTTTCTCCATATCCTCGGGGCCATCTTGATCCGATTATACCCCGAGAATCCATCCATGAAAGAAAATAATGAATGTTTTTCTGTGTTGTCCACCAACGTATCAATATGCGACAAGGGAAAATTATCTTTTGGGCTTGCTCGATTCAGTCACAGTAATCCACGCACATTCAGATTTTGCCATCTTTCTTTGGTACCGGACTATGTTAGCCACCCATTCGGATATTTGAGGCTTGTAGGAAGCCAAAGATCAAATTGCTTCTTGACTTCCTCTTTATTTTCAACAAAGATTTCGGTCTCATCCGTCTTAATTTTTTTGGATAGACTTGCATTCGCTTTAATGGGAGCTTATGGACCACTAAATCTTCATTTAGCCCGGCATGTCCTGGTATGACCATGCAAAACGTCTTTGTACTCACGGAGTAAAGTGATCAAACTATGCCCGGTACTCTTTGAAATAGAAGTCCCAATCTTCACTTCTTGTTTCCTCTCTTCAAGGCCCAAATTTATTGTTTCACATGATTCTTCATGAGGCAAAATCTGTTTATCCTCTTGTTCCACCATTCTTAACAATTCAGAGACGAGACATAATCTTCAAAGATTTTCATTGGCTTCAAATTCTCTTAAGCAAACAAATTTTCTCAAAATCAATTTCAAGATTCGTAACGGGCTTATTCATGTCGTCAATATCTGAGCACCTGAAAGTTGAATGGAAAAGGAAGCTATAGAGGGACATCCAAGTATTGGAAACAACAAACAAAATATTATGTCGTGGCAATGAGGCAAATGTAAGGATAGGCTATGAAATGAGAAAATGATTAGTGATAATGCGAAAAATCGTGACAAAATGCATCTCCATTGATATTCATGATAAAGAGCGAATGCAAGTTCTTACAAAAGAATTCTATTATATCTAAGGACACAATAGAAGGTTAATGTTTAGCATTACTCTGAAGACTTATAAACTACAAGAAGCTCTTCGGCTGTCCAATTGTTCAACACGAAACCAGGAAGGCAAGGGCGTATCCTCGAGACATCTTTACTTGCACCAGCTCCTTTGTCAATGACATTTATACTGACATTTTGAAAACCCCTTTCAATTAACCCCAGCATGTTTCGTGGATCATCTTGTCCAGGGTACATCATTCCCGCAGATGTAAATGTTTTTGACAAAGGAGGGTACTCTATTGGTTCCCATTCTGGTTCTCGGCCCAAAGTTCTTGCGATTCTTCTTTCTTGATCCTTCTTCCACTGTCTTCTTCTTTGACGTATGTCAGGCTGGAACCCCAAACCATATCGGACCTTGTGGTGCACTGGCTTTAAAGCCCTAACTATTCCTTGCAGATGTCTCCCTAAACCTCTTCTCGCACGAGCTCCCTTTCCTACGGTCAACTTGACGCCCATTCTGGTATTTCTTGATAGTTTTGGCATTGGAATTTGCTTCCTCAATGACGAAAGTGGCATTAACGAATTCAAGAGATCGAAGGAACATTCCATCGCGTCCTTGCTTACTTCCGTGTATGGCGATCGCAGAGATAGATGCAACAATGTCTTCTTCACCTCGACCGTGACCAAACAACCATCCATGATGAACTTTACTTTTGATGGAGAGAGGACGAATCGCCCAGCAGAATGGATCCGTGGTCTTCCCAAAAGGCGCTTATAAGAGGGTGTAATGTCCATGACTTGGAACTCGACATCATAAATGTAAGGGCCCACTTCAAAGGGATTTCGATCTTTCCCATGACTTCGCTACCGTCTCCGTCGAATGCCCCACTGTGGAATGACAGGCCTTAAGTAGGACAAATCCATCAGATTCGAAAGCGTGGCCAATGGCATAATGTTTAACGCTGACCCATTATCGATGAGTACGTTTGGTATTATGTACCCCTTGCAACGAGTCGTGATATGCAGCGCTTTCACCAAGCCTCTACCATTTGGCGGTATCTCATCGTCATTAAAAGAGATAAAATTGTCCGCATTCAGATTGTTTACCCACCTATCAAGCTTTTCGACAGATATGTTGTTGGCCACATAAGCTTGATTTAACACCTTCAATAAAGCATTCCGTGTGGCTCAATTTAACAAGAGAGATAGAATCGAGATTCGCTACCGGTCGCTTGCTCAATTGTTCCACCACACTATACTCATTGTGCTTAATAAATTTCAAGAATTCTTGAGCTTCTTCCTCATTCACGTGCTTTTTAGTTTCTTGCACGGTGGAATTTCTTGCTCGACTTCGACTTTGCATCATTGCTTTCCTTTTGCTTCAAGTCGCTAATTTTCTTTATCGGTTCAACTTCTTTAGAATAGCACCATCCATCGCGGGTAAAATGACCTACTTCCCCAATGTCTTGTTGTGGCTTCAAGCTTTTCACCTTCGTGTAACGATGTTGACATCGTACTTCCACAGATCGCTTTTATTGTCCTTATAAGGGAAAGGAGATGGTACTTCAATTATCATTTTGGTTTCACCGGCTCCTTCTTCACGCCATAATAGATTATTAACGGTCGATTTGGCGCTTATATGGAAAACCCGATGATTGATTGTGAGAGGCACATATTTCTCCACTATCGCCTCTTTGGCTTTACAAAAATCCCAATCTCCTTATTGTCCATCATACTTTGCAAGACACTTCAATTCCTCACAGATCGAATGTTATGCTCCCCAATACCATGGAGCTTGCAAAAGTCGTGACCTTTTGCATCTTTTCCTTTGGATACTCCATTAAAACGACAGAGCAACCCCTTCTCACTTAGTACCTCCTGATTCTCTGCAGAGGTGTTCTTACTGTAAACCCATCTTCTACTTTGTCGCTTATCCTCCTCTTCATCAAGGCCACATTCCCTTGGTGTGATTTGGGAATGGATTCTGGTCGATCGCCAGACCATCAAATCTCAAAATGCCCGCGATCGATGAGCCCTTGAACTCTCCTTTTGAAAGCAAGGCGCTTCTCAAGAGAATGCCTCGGTTCCCCGTGATGGTATGCACAACTAGCGTTTGGATCGCACCATTTCGGGTATGGAGGTTTAAGGGGGCCATGTAATGGGAGATATCAATTGTTTCTCCAAAAGTTTTGGGTACAATTCCCCATACGACACGTGGATGGGGGTAAATTGCGGTCTCTGGATTATGCCTTCTTGGTCTTGGTTCGCTTCGGGTTGGCTTTGGGCGGTACCGTGTTTTGTGGGAAAGTGGTGATGGGTCTTTGGTTGTTCGTGGCGTATACGGGGTAGGACGGATGTGGTGCTTTGTAGTAAGGGGTTTGAGGGGGATAATAGAAATTCGGGGGTAGATAATTTCGAGGTCGAGGTTGGTTAGGATACGAATTAGGAATGTAACCACTCCCAGTTCCCACCATGTGGGCTTCCGGCTCTTTCTTCCTTACGGGTACTGCTTTTCTTGAGCCTTCTGATCTTTCCATTCTACCGCTCTTGACGGCATTCTCTATGAGTTCACCAGATATTACGATATCCGAAAAATCCTTCGTAGCACTTCCCACCAGCTTGTCATAGAATGGTGCTTTCAAAGTATTGATGAAAAGGATCGTTATCTCGCCTTAGTCATGGAGGCTCCACTTGAGCCGAGATATCTCTCCATCTTTAAGATACCGCCTAAAGGATTCTGCTGGTTTCTTCTCCATCATTTGCAAGGTCATACGGTTCGGCACTATGTCCGATACATGCTTGTATCGCCGCAAAATGTCGACGCCAAGTCCTTCCAAGATCGAATCTTTTCTACTAAGTTGATTGTACCACCAAGAGTGACCTCGTTAGACTATCTTGAAAGCAATGTATGAGTAATTTATCCTCGTTCACATAACCGGTCATTTTTCGCAAAACATGACCAGATGCGCTTTGGACATCTCGTACATCGTATTTTTCAAAATCGTGCACCTTGAACTTCGGAGGCGTAACTAGATCGTGCACCAAATCGAGCTCTTTGGCACTTAGTGCAGAGAAGGCTTCAGACTCTATTGCTTTGAGTCTTTCCTCTAAGCTCCTATACTTCTCTTGAGCCCCATGATCGTCCATTCTCAACCCGGCTATTTCATTGGATCGTCCAAATCTGGAACAATTGATTGGTAGGATTAGCCCTGAATTTGATATGAATATTCCTTGCCCTAAATGAGTATGTGGCACCGCCGTTGCTCGTGTGTCGTGGGTTTTTCTTGGGTGTACCCTTTTTGTGTGCGTGGGTGTGTGGTGGAGTGAATCGGGGATAGAGCGGGTCTTGATTGTGATTAACTCTTGATCGAGATTCCTCAATGTCGTGGCTCGCATGGGTCCCTTTTCTTTGACTAAAGTCGACATCATCTCCATCATCTTGGCCATTTGATCTCTTTGCTCGAGTGATTCCTCTCGAGATCTCACCATTAGGTCTCTCGCTTTCGTTGTGATTTGGCCATTGCTCTTGTAATTCCTTTTGAGCCCTTTCCAACCTTTCAATTTTCTCATTGAATTCACCTCCATCACTCTAGCTTGTCGCTGCTTTTATACTGGATGATGTGGTTCCATCTTGTGGTATTACAACTGCGAATTATATATTTTGTCTTCAGCGACCGAGTATGGGATATGCAATGTATGAATGAATGCATGAATGAATGCATGAATGTCAAAATGTTAGTTATGCAAAGAATGTAAAAATTGGTGTTGATTTCAAGATAGCCCCATATTTAGGCATTTCATTTATCAACATAGTCCATTACACAAAGTTTTCATTTCTCCAACGGTTACACAAATTTCCTAGCCGTATTGCCTTGTTTCTTCACTTGCTCTAAAAACTCTGATATACTCGATCTTTGGCTCGGAGGGAATTGGCAACTGAGAACTTCGGCTTCATCTGATAATTGAACAACTTGCATAGCCGCCTTGCGAATTTCATTGATCAAGAACTCGAGTTGCATTTCTTTTTCTTTGAGAGTTCCTTCATACGCGTGAATGTCTCTATCGTACTGGTCACTCTTTTCTTCTAGAGCCTTCAGGAGGTTATCTAATTGTTGTTGACGAGATTGCAGCATGTTTTCTAGATCTCGTGTTTTCCTTTTTAATTCTTGATGTTCAGATTGACTATTCGCAAATTCTGCAGTCATCATTTCATACTCGGCGTTCTTCCTTCTTAATTCTATCACAGTGCGCGCAGCCTTTTCCTCCTCTTTTTTTGCTTTTCCCTTCCAAAATTCCATTCCTCCCTTGATATTGCTAATTTCTTCCTTCCACTCTGCTGCCGACTTGCCCAACCCACTATTCTTTTCAGTGCTTCTTAATTTCTTGTTTTCCAAATGAAGGTCCCTTAAGTCGTTTCTCACGATCTCGGCTTCTCTTTGTACTTTTTCAGTTCTGGACCTTTCAACCTGAACTTCAATCTTCAGTTGATAGTTTTCTTCTTGAAGAGCACTAAGGTCCCGAGACATCTTGGCCTTTTCTCGTTCGAATTCTTGTCTTGCCATCTCTAGCTCAGACGGCGTTTCCTCCGAGAAAGGATTCTGGATAGTGTAGTTTGTTGACGAGATTTGCTGACTATTTACCCGTTGCTTCCTCCATATGTCGTAATCTTGGGTAAGGGTATCAGCATACAAGGCTAATTCCATGAAATAAATTTCCTTCCAAGACTTTGCAATGTCTCGGACTCTCTTCATATATCCTTCACCCGCGAAAGCGAACTCGAACTGTGCTAATCCTCCAGTTGCGGGTAGGAATTGTTGCGAAGAAAATTGTCTTTGGACCAATAGCGGAGCATATCCAACTCCTCCCCATAACCCGAGTAAAGGTGCCCAATCTTGGCTTCCACATTTGTATAGCAGAACTGAAGGACGGATCCAGGGTGCTCTCCATGTTATATCCTTGGCGCGAAGACTCTGAAAGACTGATACCCAATGTTACTCGGTGACTTCCTTCGGCCATTCTTTCTTGAGATAAGCTTCTAGCGGGGCAAATGTTTTTGAAAACATATAGAACAGAGTGCGCTCTACTTTCCAAAAATGACTCAAAATCCAAACATTAAGCAACTGAGCACATCCACTAAATCGTCCCTTTCCAACCCTTCGGCAAGTACTCGTGGATCCAAGGTCTCGGCTAGGATAGTCGGGACAGGTTGACTCCTTGTTTTAACCTTTCAAGAAATCAACCATCGCAACTTCTAGATGTCCGAGAACTTTTGGGAAAATGACCAAACCATAAATGGCCAAAGCGAATAGATTTACCCTTTTCAAAGATGTCGGGATGGTTCGAACCAAATCTCGTAAGGAGGACCATGGAATGCAAATGGTTTCATTCTTCTTCTTTATCTGCTTTTTCAGCCCATGCATCACCATGTCTGTCGGCCTCACTAACTTTTTCTTGAAGGTCATCGGCTTAGGCTCCTTCACATATATTTTGTCGAATTGTACATTGTCGATGCGAGTAATGCAAAGATACTCTTCTATGGTTGAGTCATGTCTTCTTGATTGAAGGTGAAACATTGATAAGTCGGGTCCCGTAATCGAACCATGGCTTGAATCAACTGCTCGCTCACACGGATGGTGATCAGTGAGCTATATCTCCATACCTCTCGGTGAAAATGTCCCTAGTGTCCAATCCCATTGATTCCAAATTCGAACCAAATCCTCAAGGTTATTTTGGCGAACATTTACGTTATATGTTCGGAAAATTGGCAACACACCCTTCCACTAGACTATCCCCTTTTCTCTCGAGTTTTAGAGACCGGCCCCGAACCACGACATTCTTCTTGCTATTTGTGTAATTGACTCCTCCATCGAAACCCGCTTTTTGGCAACCAACCTTTAATCAACACCTTCCTAATATGATGCATATGATGCATGATGAAAATAAAATAAAACAAACAAACTTGGTTAGTAAACACAACAAATATAATTTGAAAAACAAATTAAACTACCCAATCCAATTCTTTTGCATAAACAAGGTAAATAAAAGGCAAAAGGCATTTTCCCTGTACTTATTTTGGTGACTATAAGCGGACAGAGGTTCGGCATGGCTCTAATTGGATAGCTCGATGGTTCATTATATGCGCCTCGGTTCTAGACAGTACTCGAATTGCTCGTACTATCATCTCGCTAAGATCAAGACGAAGCCTCGGTCATAGCCCATCACAGCTCACGAGTTCAATTCGAGGATTACATTTACTTATGCCTATGCGGAGGGACAAGTTAACTCACGAAAGCATAAGTCATATGTAACCCAAAGTATTCACTAGCCATGCGGAGGGACGAGTTAACTCACGAAGGCGTAGCGTTTACTTTCACTTAAACAGGACTTGAGCCCTGTATAGAGCTCATGTTATGCAACAAAATGCACATGCACGGTGTGTGGGGAGAAACTTGCAAACCTTTACGTTTTATTTAAAAAACTAAACCAAAACTAAAATCACAAAAATTTAAAGTGAAAAACAATCGGATAAAACAAGTTAGAATATATACAACACGATGCAAATGCACGATTTTCTTGAAAACAAAAATTTGAGGATCACGACTAAATGTTAATTTGAACAAGGAACTTTGAAAATTTTGACAACGCGAGTTTAATTCGACTCGACTCTCAAAAAGTGTCCCCAGCGGAGTCGCCAGCAGTAGCGACGTAAAAAAAAATTTTAGTTTCGCTTGGTCGCTAATTGTGGTGATTTATTAAACATTTGAAAACCAACTTTCGATTTTATTAACAAAGGAGTCGCCACCGATCTTTTTTCCAGTGTGACCGACACCTAATAAATCATCCTTTTTAGAAAAGAAAACTTATTCTTGCACAAAAATGAAGGCCGAATTTAGGTCTACGTCAAAAGCCAAAGTAAAGTTGGGTTCGAGTTTGCATGCGAGGAAGGTATTAGCACCCTCGCGACGCCCAAAATTGGTATCTTATTAAACAAGTATTGTCTTAATTTTCAAAATTGCAAGTTCAAAGTAACATTGAATCGTGATCCAATCAAAACACGAGAAATTTCAAGTTTCATTTTCTTTTGAGAAGGACATACTGTTTTAACACGAGTCGATTGATATTCACCCAACATAGTGATGAAATCAATGACTTAATATTAAATCGGCATGTTGCCTTATTTATTGAAATTAAAATTATGAGTAAAACATTATTTAAAATAAGAATTGTAAATAATACAAAACAACGATGCAATTAATAATGAAATGTTAAAATTGAGAATATTAAAACAACAATATTAATATTTACAAAAAAATAGAAATGATGTACTACCAATATAATAAGAAAAATAATATATTCATAATGACAATAGAAAATAACAATATATACATAAAACATACATATACATATATATATATACATGACATACCAAAATGAAAATATACAACATATATTAGAAATATTAATAATGAAAAATATATTTTTTATATATATATGCTAAAGACATTACATGAATATGTACTTATATGTATTAAAAATATCTACATATATAATGGACATGAACTAATAATGATAATAAGAGTAATAATAAAAGACGATATATACCAAATAATACATAATAATTTAAAACAAAATAGTAAGTAACATTAGAGAAAAATGATAAATATAATAATAAATATAACGATATATGAAAATAATACTATATAAAGAAAAGAATATATATACTCCTATAATAAAATATGTGTACTAATATTAATAATAAATATAATAAGGATAAAATAAATATAATAATATATACATGATATGGTATTAAAAATACGTATATATATAATAGTATTTTGAGTATGTACATGAGACACTATAAAATATATACATGGAAATATACAAGAAGTATACAACTAATAACATTAAGAATATATATATAATATAAATATAATATATACAATATACACATATGATAAAAACTATTAATATGTACATGTATATCTACATACACATTAAGTAAAAGTACTAATGCTAACAATATTAATAATAAATATAATAATAGATATATATGCATACAATAGTAAGAAACGGAACATAAAGAAAATATATATATATAGCTAAATATAATATAATATTAACAATATATAAAAATAATAGTGATAACAATATTACATATATAACATGGTTAATATTTAAAGCTAAATTAAATAGCAAAATAATATGAAATCTAAGGTAAATACGAAAAATAAATGAAAAAAGAAGAGAGAGGGAAGAGAGAAGGGAGGGGGGAAGGGGAATCCGGCCAAGGGCCGGTCAATGGTCGATCAAATCACCGTCTGTCGTCGTTGGTTTTGCCATCAGACGCAGTGGTTAAAAATGTAATTTTTTTTATATTTGTTTTGTATATATATATTTATTATATTTTTTTATTATGATGTATATATATAGATTAATAGATTCGAAAAAAGGAAAAAAAATAAATAATAAAAATAAGAGTAAAATAATAAAGAAGATAAAATCACCTTTAGGTATTTTTTTGAAGATAAATTCTTTGTATTGATCAAAATTCCCTCCTCTTGAATCTCAAAAAAATTTCTTCTCTCCAAAATACAATAAATTCCTCTCCAATCCCCCTCCCCTCTTTTACATTAAGATTGTGGCTTTTTATAAGCTTTTACCACTTGTTCTTCTTTTTTTTTTTTAATTTATTTGCTTTTTCCATTGTAGGCAAGTGGAGCAAAATAGGGGTGGGTGGCTAATTATGGTGATGGAGTAGATAAGATTAGGTTTTTTCTTTTTCGGATTTTTTTTTTTTGGGTTGGGTTAGTGTTTTGGGCTAAGTTTTGGGTTTGTATTGGGTTTTAATTGGGTAGTTGAGTTATGTATATTTGGGTTTGGTTTTATTGGGCCCCGGGCAAAATTTGGGCCATACAATCCAGAAATGGACATTGATGATGAACCAGTCAAGGGCATAAGACCTTTGACTGAAATTTATGAGAGGGCTCAAGTAGCAATAGTTGAACCAAGCAGTTTTGAAGAGGCTGAAGTACACCAAGGTTGGAAACAGGCTATGGTTGATGAGATTGCAATGATTGAGAAGAACCAGACTTGGGAGTTAGTTGCAAGACCAGCAAAAACGAAGGTTATTGGAGTAAAGTGGGTCTATCGAGCCAAGTAAAATGCTGATAGGAGCTTGAACAAACTGAAGGCCAGGCTTGTAGTTAAAGGATTCAGCCAAAAATATGGCCTGGACTACCTGGAAACATTTGCACCAGTGGCCAGGTTAGACACCATCAGGTTATTGGTTGCCTTGGCAGCTCAGATGCAGTGGAAAATCCACCAGCTTGATGTGAAGTCTATATTCCTAAATAGCTTCCTTGAGGAAGAGATCTACATTGATCAGCCTCAAGGCTTTGTTGTGTCTGGCAAAGAAAAAATGGTGTACAGGCTTAATAAGGCATTATATGGCCTAAAACAGGCTCCTAGAGCCTGGTATGCTCGAATTGACAGGTACTTGGTCAGTTTGGGATTTCAAAGAAGCCTCAGTGAGCCAACATTGTATGTTAAGAAGAAAGAAGTTGAAACACAGCTCATTGTGTCTCTCTATGTTGATGATCTTTTGGTCACAGGAGGAGACCAAGCAATGCTAGTTAATTTTAAAACCAAAATAGAGCAGGAGCTTGAAATGTTTGATTTAGGAAGGATGACTTATTTCCTTGGCATGGAAGTGACTCAAGCTCAAGGAGGAATCTTTCTAAGTCAGAGAACGTTTTCCTTGAAGATACTGAACAAGTTCTCAATGAAAAACTGTAAGGCAACAAGCACTCCAATTGCTATAGGAGAAAAACTATCAAGCCATGGCAATTCTGAGTAAGTAAGTGAATCTGTTTATAGAAGCTTGGTTGGTTGTTTATTGTATTTAACTTCCACTAGGCCAGACATTATGTTTGCTATAAGTTTGCTCTCAAGATTCATGCATTGTTGCAATGAGAAGCACTTTTAAGCTGCCAAACGAGTGCTTAGATATATCAAGGGTACTTTAAGCCATGAGATGTTATTTAACAAGGCAGAAAGTTTGAAACTTGTTGGATACACAGACAGTGACTGGGGAGGTTCTATAGATGACATGAAGAGCACATCAGGGTATGTCTTCACCCTTAGCTCAGCTATCTTTTGCTGAAGTTCGAAGAAACAAAGTGTGGTTGCTTAGTCCACTGCTGAAGCTGAATATGTAACAGCTGCTGGGGCTGTAAATCAAGCCATATGGCTTAGAAAGATCTTAGATGACCTCAACTTGCATCAATAAGAAGCAACAGGGATCATGTGTGGCAATCAATCCGTTGTTGCAATTGCAAAGAATCCTGTCTTCCATGGAAGAACAAAATACTTCAACATAAAGTTTCATTTTGTCAGGGAGATGGAACAAGCTCGAGAAATGGAGCTGGTTCATTGCAATTCTGAAGATCAAATTGCTGACATTTTAACAAAACCTCTTAGTACATCAAGATTCATTAAACTAAGAGGGTTAATGGGAGTTTGCAACATGGAAACCAAGGAGGAGTGTTGAAATTGGCCTCCATGCAGCTTATGTAAATCCATGCACGTAAGAATTTTTTGCACATAAGTTGTTCGGGTAAAATACTGCAACTAAAGTTGTTAATGCTACTGTTTCATCTCAGTTTCATTTTGTTACTTTTTAAAAATGTTTTTTGTAATTTAGTTCATTTTGAATTATATTTGAATGACAAGTTGATGTAACTTGATGGTCAAAGAGCTGGTTACCAGCTTTGTTCAAGTGTACAAGTTATTTTAGCAAGCTTCCATGTAATTGGTGGCATTAGGTAAGCATTAGGTGATGTTGTTTTTAGCTATAAATGTATTGTTTTCCTAGTTGAATGAGTGAGCAAAATGAGCTGAAGCCATAGCTCCCTTGCTGCACATTTGTCAGCAAGTAAAATTATTGCCTTGTTCTGTCCTGTATTTCTTTCTCTGCTCCTCCTCCAAAAATCCCCAACAATTGGTATCGTGAGCCTTAGTCTTAAGGGCCATTGATTTTTGCTTCCGCTGCTTGTTAAATGAAAGAAGTTGTCAAAGCATGTCATCAAGGATCGCTTGAAGAGAAGACAACATCAACTCAACCTTAAAAACTCCCAAACAAGCTTGAATAAGTTGAAGGAGGAGTTTCAAGGAAAGAATGTGAGCTTTCCAATGTGCAAGCTGCAAGCTCAGCAAAAATGTGCAAGCTTAGCAAGATGCCAAAGCTGAAAGCTTAGCTAGAAGTGAGAGCTGTGAGCTTATCAAAAGTGCAAGCTCACCAATAGTTGCGAGCCTATTGAAGACACCTGCTGAAAACAGTATGCAAAGATGCAAATCTGTCAAAGGTGCGAGCTCAGCAACATGTGAAAGCAAGAAGAAGCAGGACTGTAGTTAGCAAAGGAAAACAAGGCAGGATATGTTTGAATGGTGATACCAACCAAGGCTATGAAAGAGGAGAATACTCCATTTGATGAACAAATCTTTGCCACAAAAGACTGGTATGGTCAAATTGTGTGAGTCAAGATTTGGTTGAAAATGAGGCCAAGGTTGAAAATGTATTGCTTGAGCAAGTTCAGCTTGAAACAAAGCATCTAAGGACCGCCAAGTTAAAAAAAAAAACTTGATGAATGATTGGTATTTGCAGATGAAAGCCAATGAGGAGTGTTGAAGTTGGTTTCATGCGCACTAAGAAGCGAGGGAAGTCGCCCAAGCCTTGCATGTTGCAAATGGAGCATATGTCATTGTTTTGTTACTTTCACTAATCTTTTGTTGCTTAGTTTGATTTGAACTAAGTTGGTAACATGTTTGATGTAATTAGGTGCTGATAGATTGATAAATCAGCTTTACCATATGTGCAAGTTATGTTTATCAATTTACTAGGCTACTTAGTGGTAGTAGGTAGTATTTGGTGATAGTTTTTAGCTATAAATGTATTGTTTTTCTATTCCCCGTAAAATAATAAAAATAGAAAAGAACAAGAAAGGGAAGTAGGGTCGAATCCTCGTGGACCGGATTATACGAATGCTTGTTTTCAAATCTCAAGTAATCATGCCCAAGAAAACTCAAGCATCGAAAAAATAAAAAAAAAAGATTTTAAGAATTGATTTTGGAAGCAAAAATAAAATAAAGACAGAGTTTAAAGTTTATCAAATTATGATTACTTAAATAATAAAAATAATAAAGAGAGTTTTAAGTGAAAAGAAATTTTATGGAAAGTTCCACCTCCGGTTGTCTCATTCCGCCTTGGGCTCAATCCTTGGCTTTTGGATGATCCTTCTCGACTCGAGTAAGCCAGTTATAGTGGAAGAGGACGCCACGACCACCAGCTCCAAAGATTAGACTTACGATTTTAGGGAACCCGACTCTAGCCAAGAATCTATGCTAGATCAACGCTTCTCAATGGCTAATCCCACGCCATTTTGTCTCTTTGGCTCGCCAACCTCGACGCAAAGAAGTTAACGAACCGACTATGCAATCCTTCCAAAACATACAAAGCGGCCGCCTTTGCATATGCTGAAAAGCTTACTTTTAAGGGCCATGGACGGAAGCGCCACCAGAAAAGTGAGAAACGATGAATACTTGGCGAGAAGGCTAAGTACCGATTCTAGGCCTCAAGAACCTTTTTGGGAAAATATTGACAACTTTTGGCTAGAAGGGTTTTAGTGGCTCATGATAATTGTGGGAAAGAAAATAAATAAAAATATGGAAAAGAAATTTTATTGAAAAGAAATATGAAAGAACAAAAGACTTTTGGGAGAGTGTTTACGAAAAAGATCCTCCCAAATAGAGTCACTTCACCCCTATTTATAGTGCTAGGAGATAGTCTAATTGAACTTAAATTCTAAAAAGATAAATACATTTAATTAAAGATAAACAAAGATAATTAAAATAAAATCCTAAATTTGAATAATCCTAATAATTATCTTAATAATAATTATCCTAATAGAATAAAATAAAATAGAGTCTTCCAAAATAAAATCTCTTCTATTTGCTTTTAAGTCCTTGTGCCTTCCATGTTCGCACTTTTGGCACTATATTTGTCCCACGTTGCATATTGGCCCATTTAATCTTCGAATTGACGCTTTTTCCCTTGAATTTACTTTTCGCCTCCAATTTAGTCCCTAAAAGATAAAAAGACATAAATAGCTCAAATTAGTAGGCTCAAGCTCAAAATAAACACATGATTAATATATAAAAACACGTCATTTTAGAGTATTATCAACAACCTATGAACACCCCATGTACCAGCTCAGTGACCTGAATCGATAACAAAGGCCTGGTGTGATCATCATAGTTGATTGCTCGATCATGGTCGAAGAACGATTGAACAACCAATGGAACATAAGTAGGGGAAACAACGTCGGATACTGATAAATCAACAGCTGCATGTATAAATTTAGCTCCTGGACTATTTTTGCAATCAACAAAGACGGAATGAGACTTTGGGTTTTGTTCTATTTTTGTTGCAAGCCGACCTGCTAAGGGATAGAAATGAAGGAGGGCAATGGAAAGGGATTGTTTGAACCTTACCAAGACATTGTTGATCAATTTTTGTTCACAATAATCCCCTGGTGGTGGTTTGGTATAAAGAAGACCCTTTTGGATGTAGTGTACGGAAAGCATGACAAGATCCCATGTTGTGAGATAAAAGGGCTGTTTTGATTGTTCCGAAACATGTTGTGGTTTAACAAAACATCCTGAGATGATTCGAACTGTTGATGAATCCATTTTTTTGGTGCTCAAAAAGAAAAGATAAATTGCTGGGAACTCGTTGTTCTCAAAAGGAGATTACCCATCTTTTTAAATCATTGATCTAAGTGAGGATGCCTGTTGGAATTCGAGCATCAACATTAATTAAGAAACTATTTCACAAACACCGAGGAATTCTTGCTTTTATAATATTGCATAATAAAACTATTTCACATGCAAAACTTGATCTATTAATAAATTAATCTTGGATAAAAAAGCATTGTACCATGTGCTTGGAATATAATGCGCTTATTAATGTTGTTTAAACTCAATTAAATTAAATCGATTATATTGGGAATTGATCAAAATATCAAATCAAAAAAAAATTAATCACATGCTCAAAACCGGTTGAAAAGAGCAAAAAATTCTATCATTGAATTATCTAAAATTTTCAATGTAAGTATAGATTTCCCGTTAATAAACGTAAATATTATTAAGAGTTCGAATCAATATTGAATTATCTGATTCAAAAATCAGATTCCATCCGAATCTAGCTCTAAGTGGAGTAGTTGGGTTCTCCGCTTCTATGATACCTCTTATAAACTCAATATAGCAATTCCATGAATCACTCCATACTTCGATAGGGTCACCTTTTTTCCCTTAAAAAAAATATGAGTATTCACTAGCAAAATTTGAGGTAATAGAGAGGGACAAAAT
Source organism: Gossypium arboreum (assembly GCF_025698485.1). Classification (NCBI taxonomy): domain Eukaryota; kingdom Viridiplantae; phylum Streptophyta; class Magnoliopsida; order Malvales; family Malvaceae; genus Gossypium; species Gossypium arboreum. The sequence goes on from NC_069075.1 coordinate 141,321,513, forward strand.
TCAGACGAATTTAGTGAAGAAAATATTTCTGACACATATGATCCCTCCTTAATAAGGTTTGTCATAAAGTTGGTAGATTTCGTCACTGAATTGAACTTTGCACATGATGTCAAGTGCCAACAGAATTGAAAGTCATATTAACTCTTTCCATTCAACCATTCGGGCCTCACAATTAGCACATAAGTGAAGCTGAAATTTGATACAAAAGAAAGATTGGTTATTGGAATACTATTTGAATATCCATCCTCTCACTAAAATATTATTTACTATTATGATAGGTTAGCCAAATTAAAAGTGATCTAATTTGGTTAGAATTTTATTGGGCTTTTAATTATTAAATAAAGTATGGATCAAATATGTGTAGATACTCTTCTAATCAAATTCTAATTAATGATGGGCTAATTAGAATTTGTTTAGAACTAATATGCTAAGGTTATAAATATTAGGGTTATGGTCCCCAAATTATACACAAGATATTTTTTCTAATATCCCATCATTAGGAAAGAGAGAGCAGATATTCTCTAAATTTCTTGTGTGCTAATTTGAAAGATCAAATCCCTAAGTTTCAAAAAGTTTCAAAGAATCCATGGATTTAGGTACGCTTCCGCATCTAGTTTTGTTCTTGATTTATTCTTAATGATTTAACATGACAGATCTTGGTTTATTAAGTTATATTGTAGATTTATTTTATAAATTCTAACAAGTGGCATCCGAGCTTTGTCATGTTGAATCATTGAGAATGAATTGATTATTTATTAATTTTGGATTAATTCGTTTTTCTTTTTTTAATTTTATGGATTTGATATTTTAATTATATATTATGTTGAATCTTTGAGATTCTTGATAAATTTTTGGGTTTTGATTGTTTAAATAAAGTTTTAAAGTTTTATAAATATAATCTAGTTTAATATTTGTATATGCTATTCGAAAGATGAAGGTTTATATATTTATTTATAATCAATTGATAAAAATTTATTTGTGAGATTTCTTTCTCTTCTTTTTACACAATTATTTTATAAGTTTTGGTAAAGTCATTACTAAATTAAAATACGTACTTACAACTTTTTTGCAATTGAAGAATTCCAATTGAGTTGTATAATTGGCTTTGAAAGTTGTTCACTTGATAAGATATATTTTTTTCGTACTATTTGTTTTAAATTTTCTGTTTGTAGTTGAATATATATGGAATCATCATCTTTTATCTTTATTTATGATGAATTATATTCACCATTGAATTTAATTCATATATACAATGATTACTTTTGGTTTCTTTTATAATTATTTTATGTAAGTTTTAGTCTTTATGGAATCGACTAAAATTAAAATATTTGGGATTTTTTTAATATGGTGGTTATGAATTTTCATAAGTAGTTGCGCATATAAAGACTTTTATATAATTTGGGATTCTTTTTATATTTTGTGGTTATGGATTTTTTAAAGTATTTGTGAGTATAAAGAAGTTTTATAATAATGTTTTTAGTCATGAATATAAATTTGAGTTTACATGAAATATGTAAGGCAAACCAAGATTATTTTTATATTTGTGTGTATATATATTATATGCATATCAATGATTTTGAGGATTAATGCATGATTATAGTTTGTGTGAACAGACGTTTATAACCATTATTCAATAAGATATCTTTTATAGTTTAATTTGTGAAATTAAGTTTTGATGGATATCATTGAAGTTAATTTTTTGTTTTGGTTACATATTTAATTTTATGGGTGCTTTGGTGCAAATTCATGTCAACTATATACATATTTAAATATTTTGGTCTTAAATTTGGTTATATAATCTTAGGTTTTGGCATCTTCTGATTCTAAATATTTGGTTAAATTATGATGATATGGTTTATTGTATGAATTGTGGGATATGCCAACTATTATGATTTTATTTTTGAGATTTATTGGCTTGAAAATATTTTTCAAGTATTTATGTGAATATCCGTTTAATCATAAATACAACTTTGGATTTACTTGGTAAATTTAGGGTAAGTTTTTCTAATTGATTATGAATACATGTATATGCGTGAATTGCTTTGGTGTTTTTATCCATGCCAAAATTATGAATACATGTACTTGTTAATTATTTGGCTTTGAGCCGCTATATTATTTCTGTTTGGTTTTGATATATGATTTTAGAACAAAAAAAAAAAAAAGAAATAGTAAAAAATTAAAGTTTTCGGTTTTTATTTCATTATTAAAACAACCTTATTTTGGGTTATTTCAGAGTCTATAAAGCAATAAAAAAATAGTTTTGACATTTGACTATTGGGGAAATTTAAATTTGAATATTGGTATGTTTATATATATTTTAAAATAACTTAATTGAAGCAAAAAGTCACCAAAATGATTTTTTTGTATAAATTATTTTGTTTTAAAATATAAAAGTTTGTGTGCATGTAACTTAAGTTATGTTAATATTGATTGGCCCAAATGAAGGTTAATAATATTACATGTGCAACTATGGTGATAAACATGTGACAGTTATTCGGTTTTACATGTGAGTAATAAATTGACCCAAAGAAATTAAGGTAAATATTTTGAAACAAATAAATTCAGATTTTAGCTTTTAATTAAGGATGTCTAATATTTTAAATAAATTAGTTGAAACAAAATGCCGCCAAAGTGACCTCTTTTGTGTAGATTAGTTTATTTGAAATATTAAGATGGTTATATGTTTTTGTGATTCATGCGTTTATTAATTGACCCAAAGGTAAGTTAATATTTGACAGAATTACAATGACATCTGTGGTGATAAATGTGTGACAATTATAAGGTATTTTCTGCGAGCAATAAGTTAGTCCAAAGATTAATTCATTGTTTGACATAGTTTATTGTCAATGTTTGATTGCTACAACAAAAGTACCGTTTACTATTAATATTACTGTCCAAATACTTGATATTAATGTTGTGTTTGGTATCTTGAGATGGGATTAGCCATTATCCTGAATTTATTGTTTACTTATGAATATTGATGTGGGCTTTTTATTTTATTTTTTTGTTCTACATTCAACTAATTCATATTCTACTGCCACAATATCTGCAAATGTAAATTCTATACCCATGCTTAATGGGACTAACTTCAATGAATGGAAAAGGCACTTACTTATAGTGCTTGGTTGTATGGACATAGACCTTGCACTAAGGGAAGAACAACCTGCACCTCTTACTGCAGAAAGCACCCCCTATGTTAAAAGGGATTTTGAGAGGTGGAATCGTTCAAATTGCATGAGTCTAATGATCATGAAGCACAACATTTTAGAAGGCTTTAAGGGCATAGAATCTAAAAAGATTACTCAGGCCAAGGTTTCCTTGACGAAATTAAGAAACGTTTGGCTAAAAACGATAAAGTTAAAATGACATCATTTCTAACTTCTTTGATGTCTATAAATATATGCGTCAAGGAAATACTGAGCGATCTAAGGGCTATGAATTTTATGATCAATTAGGAATATTTTGATACGAGAATTGTAACATTCTTTTAGGATGTTGAGTTTGGAGGGAGAAATAAGGTTAGAGACACTGTTTTTAAGGAGGAATTGAATTTTAACTCAGTTCCTACTATCACTTTTGATGATGTTTAGGTTCTCATACCTATCATTGATTAAGAAGTGAATCTAGAACCTCAATAAGACAATGTTAAACAGCTCCCTATTCAAGATGAGGTAATTGTTCCAGAAGAATAAACTCAACAACCTCAAGAATGAATGTTATTAAAAATGTTCACTAGGGAAAGGGTTATAATGACTTTAGTGGAATATTTTGACATTAAGCTACATCAGATGAATATTAAGTTAATGGTTTCTCAATGATAACATTGATCATACATTTATATGGTGCAATTAAAAAACTTTGTGTCTGATGATGCAAAGGTAATGATTTGCAAATTAAAGAACTTCATCTATGGGCTTAAGTAGACTTCTCATCAATAATATTACAAAATTTACCAAATGATTATCTCATTCGATTTAGAGATGAATTTTGTTGATAATTGTATATACCATAAGTTTAGTGGGAGTAAGGTTCTATATTTGGTTTTATATGTTAATGACATACTGCTTGTCAATAATAAGTATAGCCTCAATCAATGCCCTAAGAATGATTTTGAGATTACAAAAATGCATAAGATTTTTTACATTTTAGCAATGAAAAATCTAATGTATATTTAGGTTTTTATACATTGGAATATTGTGTATATTATTGGGATGTTAGGCAGATATTTTAAGCAATCCTGGTTTGGACCATTAGATAGCATCCAAAAGGGTTATAAAGTATTTTTAGAGAACAAAAGATTACAGGCTCACATATCAGAGATCTAATTAGTGAGAGATCATCAGGTATATACAAGATTTTGTCACTAATGTGCAAATTGTGAAAACAAATTGCAGTCTTTTATTCCAATAGCAACAGGAGTACATTAAAGTCAAAACACATAGACTTTAAGTTCCTAGTTGTTAAAGTAAAAGTTTAGAGTGGTTAGGTACTTATAAAGCATATTAGGACAAACTCCATGATTGCAGATTCGCTTACTAATGAACTACACCTAAGGTTTTATAAGAGCACATTGCTCATACGAGTGTATTGTCATTTAAAGGATGTTTGGTTTTAGTGGGAGTTTGTATTTTTAAATGCTTTTATGTTATAGACACATTTTCAGTTATTTCAGTTTAAAAATAATAAGTTTATTTTCTGCAGAAATAAAGTTTATTTAATTTATCCACACTCTGATTTTGGTAAAGTTTGATCTCACTAAGGAGGACCAGTTGGAAATAGACATTTTTAGATCATATTGCATGTAATTTTCATGCTACATATTCATACTTGATCTATGTCATTTGGTTGTGTTAATATACGTGATCATGGATGGATTTAGTTACGATATTTGTAACAAAAGTCGCCTTGGTTCTATGTTAACATAATTAATGGACGAGATTGTACGGAATGACTTTTGGATATAATAGTAAAATTTTGAGCTCATAAGGTTATATAATGACATGTAATTATAAAGTAATTAGTATATATTTGTGGTCCAAGTGGGAGATTGTTGGAAAATTTGGACATCACATATATAATAAGGATAATTACATGTTATTATTTACTATCATGATAGGTTAACTGTGACAGCCCTAATTTGGCCCTAGTCGGAAAGTGGTTTCAGGATCATAAAACCGAGTCCCAAAAATAATCAAATGTTATATTATGTGTTTATTTCATGTGAAAGTGCATGTGTGAAAATCCCATGCTTTGATTCTGCCATTTGTGAGTGAAATTATGAAATAGGACCTATGTGAAAATTTTTGAAAATGCTATAGGCTAATATGTAGTGGCCTAATAAATAGTAGTGCAAAATAAGAGGATTTGCATGTCAAACTCCCCATTTTATGTGTAGTGGCGGCCATGGTGTTAATGGTAGACAACATGTGCAAATTTTTTATTGAAGTTATGAGCATAAGTATGACACAAATAATATATGTTATTTTGTGTCATAAAATGTTTAGTAATAGAATAACAAAAAGGAAGAAAAGGAAGGTTTTTGTTCATTCTTGTTCATGAAAGCTGAAAATAGAAGAGAAATGAGAGGAAAAGAGCTCTTGAATGTTCGGTCACTTGGGGAAGAAAAATCCAAGCTCAAGAGCATAGAGGGACAAAATTCGGATAAGGGAAAAGAGAAAGTAATCGAATAGCCATTGTAATCGTTTGACAACATTCAAGGTAAGTTCTTAAGTGTTTAAGCTTGATTCCTTTTTATATGCCTAAGAGTTAAATTAATATGGTAAAGAGAATGTAAATTTTATTTAGTTAATGTGCCGAATATGTAATGATTTAAGGCTATAAGTCGATTATGGCTATTATGCCTAAGTTGAATTGGATTTGGAAATTTGATGCACTAAATGAGTGTTACAATGAATAAACTATGCCGTTTATGTGCTGGTGGAGATATCACGATTGTGATTATTGAATATCTAAAGGAAACCATGATGTGTATACAATTATTATATTTAGTCCGTTGTGGTAGCCGAAGGTGGCTTGGTACTAAAGTGATTAAATGTGAACTTCGATGAGGTAACTGTTAGTGGTCGATGATATAAGTTATGCATTATAATATATATTCGAGTTTCAAACCTAACAGATGTAATGCCAGTGAAATGACATCGGACTTAAAGGTCTAGCAGGCTTATGGCCGGTGATGAAATCAGGTTATTACCTAGCAGGCAAATTGCCGATAAACTATTAAAAGTGTGGTGCTATAAGACTATGGGCTAATACGGTATGTGGATTCGTTCCGTATAGTAAATTATTCAGGTACGAACAACCTAATTAAGTACATGTAAATTAAATGAATTTTATGATTAATGTGAATCGAACGTATAAGAAATGGTTTCATGTTTATGTTCAACTATGAGACCTTGTGTTAAATCGACAATCAAATTCATTCAAATACATTAAGTTGGTCAGGTATGCGATATGTACTTATGCATGTTAAATCAATTGGAATTGAATCACAAATGTGAATTGAGAAGCATAGGTAAAAATGCCTATATGTGAGTAAGGGTAAAACCATCGTAAATTATCGATAAGGATGGGCTATGTGCGGAACCATCTTATAATTGCTAATTTGAAAGGTTATGTACGAACCAGTGAGCAATATGTACATATTAGATGAATTGTGACCTTTTGGTTCTACCTGAATTAAGTTGTGCGATAAATAATTTATGTATATGACTTAGAGTCGAATGGTCACTATGGGTTAAGTTTGAATGGTGAAATGGATATGTGATATTTATGTATGACTTTTGAACCGAAATGTAAATGATGGTGTTCATAAGGAGCTTATATCTGAATGTAGCAAATGACTACTAATGTGATATGTTGAATGAGAGGTGTTAAAATATGATTAAATATGCATGATATTCGATGTATATCCGGTTAAATCCGTGAGGCTTCGTCTTTGGTATTATATCCGGTTAAATCCCATAGGCTTCGTCTTTGGTATTATATCCGGCTTAAAGACCCGTGAGGCTTCGTCTTTGGTAAAATATCCGGTTAAATCCCGAGCTTCGTCTTTGGTATTATATCCGGATAAATCCCGCAGCCTAGTGCTGGTATTATATTCGCCTTCGTGTTTCAGCGTGCTTCGTCTTGGTGATGTGTATTCGCCTTCATGCCTAGCGTGTTTCGTCTTTGGTGATGTGTATTCGCCTTCGTGCCTAGCAGTAGTATAATGCCGTGAAATGATATGTTATGTGAATTCGGTGTTCCTTGTAAGATAATGGTTTAGCCGAATGTTAAAGATGAAATGATAGTGTATTGTATCATGCTTATATGGCCTAATGGCAAGTATAACATGTTGGTAAAAATGCAATATGCTTTTATAATCGAATGATAAGTTTGAAATGAACGTGAGTGAAATGTTATGCACAAGCTATCAAATGCTAAGTGTGAAAATGAGATGAAAGAAAAGTGTTTGAGATATATAATTATATACGTTCGAATGATGTTAGTACTTAATTGATATGAATATGTTATATGGAACTTGTTGACTTGATTATTCGGGCCTTTGAGCTTAGCAAACTATAATGCCGGTGAGATACTATTCGCCTTCGAGCCTAGTAGGCTATAATGCCCAGAACCGATATCGGCCTCGAGCCTAACAGCTAAATGCCGATGATTTGAGAAAAGTCCATGACTAAGGTACCTCGTGTTAGGTTGACAAATGAATACATTCAGTACGTTAAGTGGGCCAGGTACGCATTATGTACTCATATATGAGTTTGATCTGCAATGAATCATAAGCGTGCATTGTGATACATACGTGAATAAATGTTATAACTATATCCATGATCATGATACACCGGGTCAGGGTGTGAAAGTATGTGAAAGTATTCAATTTAATTATGTTATACGAATTTAGATTAAGTGTGATAAGAATGCTGAACGTGCATTATGTGTTTGTGTGTATTCGGCCAGATGGCAATATACCTAGAATATGGCCACTTAATAAATTGAATAATCGAAGTATAATTGCGTTTATTTGTTTGCATTGCTTAAGACTTACTAAGCTTATGAAAGCTTACTCCGTTGTTACATTCCTCTGTTTTATAGATTGTTGACTTTGCCACTGCTTTCGGGTTGGAGTTCACGGAGATATTATCACACCGTCGAGCTCACGCTATTGGTGTAAGTAAATCCTAGTATTTCGAGTCTATGGCATGTATAAGGTTTCAATGTTGAGTATGTGATATTATAATTTAGCCAAAGGTGTTGGTTAGTGATGTTTTGGGCCTCGTAAGCCCATATATGAGACAGATTGCATGTGAAAAGAAAAGTTTTAAATTGATTGAAATTTTTCGGCACTGTTTTTGTGTGATCGACTGAGTTTAAGTCGGGCAACACCTCGAACCCTGTTCCGGCGAGGGATACGGGCAAGGGGTGTTACATTAGCCGAAATTAAAAGTGATCTAATTTGGTTAGAATTTTATTGGGCTTTTAATTATTAAATAAAGTATGGGTCAAATATGTGTAGATACTCTTCTAATCAAATTCTAATTAATGATAGGCTAATTAGAATTTGATTAGAACTAATATGCTAAGGTTATAAATATTAGGGTTATGGTCCCCAAATTATACATAATATATCTTTTCTAATATCCCATCATTAGGAAAGAGAGAGCAGATATTCTCTGAATTTCTTGTGTGCTAATTTGGAAGACCAAATCCCCAAGTTCCAGAAAGTTTCAAGGAATCCATGGATTCAGGTCCGCTTCCGCTTCCGCATCTAGTTTTGTTCTTGATTTATTCTTAATGATTTAACATGACAGATCCTGATTTATTAAGTTATATTGTAGATTTATTTTATAAATTCTAACAAAAAGCTTCTAGTTAGAAACAAAAATAAAGTCTGTCCTACAAATCATATTGAGCATATTGGACTTGCAAATGGGAGGTGTTGTTTATTTCCTACTGGTTGAAACAATAGACAATAGTGGAGATAAGAACCACTAACCCACCATTTAAAATTTAATGGTGTCCCATAATGAGTATTGCTCCTCACTTTCTTTTTTATATTGAAAAAACCTCTTTTCTTTTCTTTTTTCCTCTGGGATATGGCAATAAAGAAAATGAACATGGTGATTGTGTATTTGTGGGTCACACATAGCAATCTTTTCATCAGTAGGGTTTAACCTTGTGAGCCTATGTTGGAAGGATATTTGCTCCACGAATGTCTCTTCTTTGGTTGATGATAAGGTTTTGACAGATATTTTTGCTACTTCAGGGATAGTTGTATCAAATATTCTATATGAATGAGGTCTTTTTATTATGTATTAAAGACGGTATCGTGATGGATAGTATGGATTCAGATATTTGTAAATATTAATTTATAATTTTTTTATTTATAAGAGGATTAAAATGAAAATTTTCATTGTGGGAGGGGGATAAGGCCCCTGTCTAGCCATTAGATTCACCTATGTGTATATCTGTTTGTAATTTAACCCACATATCTTAAATAAGTTTAAAAGTAAAAAGAAAAAAAACAATTTAAAATTAAAAAAAAAATTTAATTAAGCTCCATCGTGAGAAACTCATTCAATTGGCCCTCAAATATTAAAAACACATCAATTAAACCCTTTAATTGACGGTCTTTTGTTGTTGATCATTACTATATTGACATGGCCATTATCATGCCAAAAAAAAGAAAAAATTAAATCTTAAATTAACTTCGGTAAATGGATTTTTAAGTTTATTTGAATTTGAGCATTCATTTGTTTATGTTTATTCTAAGTGTAATTTTATAAATTATAAAAAATATTTAAAATTATAAAAGTATAAAATTATTTAAAAAGGAAAATGGTGGTTCTTTCCTTTTTACTATTTCAAAATAGGCAATTCTTTTTTTGATAAGTTTTTAAATTTCTTTTTATTTTAAATTTAATTTGCATGTAGGATGTAAATCAGAAAAACAATCTTATTATTATCTTATAATAATAAAATTGATTTATTCATAATGTTTCGAGATTTCAAAATAAAATTATTGATCATATGGTCAAAATAGATTCAAGTGGATTGAGTAACGCACAACAGTTTTGGGAACCTCCAGATTCAATAAAGAATATACTGTTAGCTAAACATAATACTATTTCTATATGTCGATAATACTTTAAGAATGTAAACGCTTTGTGCTATTTTTTTCTATAAAAAAAATCATGTTGTTAATCAATTTGAAAAACTTAAAAGAAAAAAAAAACTAACTAAATTTACTTAAATGGAAGTCCACAACTAATTAAATCAAATTAATTACAATTCAGTTCAAACAATTTTTTATAAAGGGCTTCAAAAAATGAAAATTCCAATGCCAATGGGCTTCAATGCTACCATTGTAAGGGATCTTCTCCTTGGTGAAGCTCATCCTCAATGGCTCAAATAATGATTCATTCTCATTAGGAATGACAATGGGATGGGGTGGAATCGATAAAAAAAATTTAACTTCATTTCGACTTAATTTGTATTTTTCTCAATCAATTTCAATCTCAATCCAAAAAGGAATTTCCCAATCTTGCTCCGATTTGACTCAATTCAAATTTTTCAATAATTTTTAAAAATTTATTAATTTTTACCAAATTAAATCAAATATATTATAAAATTTTATAAAAGTAAAAAAATTACAACAACTTTATTTATAAAGTTAAAATATATCTTGTAAATTCTTATAAAATTATAATTAAAATATAAAAAGCTAGCTATAAAATTAAAAGAGGAGCATTTTAATACATAAATCAAGTAAATCAAGTGTATTTTATCTAAATTTGACTCCATATCTCGAAAATTTTAAAAGAAAATCTGATTTATCATTTTTAAAAATAACCCTTATAAATAGAGGTGTGCATGGGCCAGGCCTGGTTCAACTAAAAATTTAAGCCCGTTTGCTAGGCTTGAGCCCGATCTGGATAAAAATACTAAAATCTGGGCCTGACCCGACCCACCCATATTAATTTTATATTATTTTATATAATTTTAAAATATATATAATACATCAAAATACTAAAACATCAAAATAAATATTTCCCAACAAATTGAAAATAAATTTTAAAAATATGTATATTTAAATAACACTAAAATAAATGCAACTTAACAAGCAAATATCTCTAAAATAATAACAAAATTAACAAATATCTTTAAAATAATAACAAAATTAACAATAAAATAAGCTTTATACAATATCCAAACAGTAACAACAAAATAATAGCAACATAATAGTAAAATGGTAGTAAAATAGGGAGAAAACAACAATAAAATAATATTGAAAAATACCTTACCTGAGGCCCGGCCCCTTTTTTAAACAGGCCTTATTTTTTTGTCCAAGTCTATTTTTCGGGCCTATATTTTTACCCAAACCTTCTCACGTTTCGTGCAGGGCCGAGTGCCCAACCCATGATCAGGTCTACTTATAAAGCGTTGATTGAGTATTAGTTTAATTGACATGAGTATTGTTGCTAATGTAGAAAGACGTGGGTTCGAGTGCGTTGAAATGCATTATCCTCCTATATATTAGTTGAGAAGGGACTATAGGTAATTCTAGACATTGTGTTACAATGAATAGATATGAGTAAAAGAAATTGTTCAGAAAAAATTATAAAATTATAAGAGATTAAAACCTATAGAATTTGAAATTTTTGCCTTCCGTAATTCTCATTCATCCCTTAATTTCAGAGATGTTCCCATCCCTTAAATTCAAAGACTAACATTTACCAGTTAAACCCATACTCCTAACAAATTTAATATTCCCCTTTTCCCCATAATATGAGGATTATTCGGTTGACTATATCATAGAAAAATAAATTTTGAAGGCCAAAGAGCTTGGAATAAAATCTCTCTACGATTCAGCTCATAATCTTAACTGACATAATATTGATTAAATAAAGTCCTAGCTTTCCGTAATGTTCTACTAACCAGCTATGATGGTGACTTCATCTTTGTCGGGTGGAGAATACAAATTCAACTTTTTAAAAGAAAAAAAAGATGTTGAAGGGATAGATTTTTTCGAGAGAAGTTTTAAAAGTATTATTTATTGGGTAGTTGATCAGTTCTTCGACAATAGAATGTATTATTTTTTGAGAGTTTTATTTGCTAAGACCAGTATGCTATGAGCTGTTGTCTTGAGAACTTAATTCACAGAGTCAAGAGTGCTTAAACCATACATAGGCATACAATTACCCACTAAGGGGACATTAAAATCTCACCCTTGGGCTAGCTAACCCAAGTGGTGGTACCACTATCCCCAAAATGTGACCTATATGATAAAAGTCAGGGGTTCAAATCTCACTAAGGGCAAGACGCTCACTTCCACTTGGTGATTGGTCATACGCCGACATACAATTGAGGTGCTCCTAGCTCAGTGAACTAGGCCTCAGGGTAGATGCTCACGACATGCTTGCTCTCGACAGAGCACAAGAGACAAAATCCTCTTTGAGGGACAAAACTTTCGATTGTTACTGGGAGTTTGGCCGGCTCCTTGGCAAACATCACTTTAGATACATCTCCTAAAAGATTTCGTCCCATTTTAACACATGGCATATTCTTACTGAATGTCTTACATGAAATGAATTCATAATTTTAACACCACTTTTTGACCAAAAAAAACACTTTAAATACATAAGTGGGAAAAGGGGTAGTTTAATGGCAAATTTTGTAGCTAAGCCTATATCTTATTCCAAATCACTCAACACTATTGAAAATTCCATTACTCGAACGATGAAATTTTCTTCTCAATTTGTATAAAAGGTCCTTTTTTTTTCAGAACTGTATAAAAGATACTTGTACCATACATTTTTGGTAGATTTAATCCTACTATAATTTGATCATTTTTAATTTCTACACTTCGAAATGTGAACTTTTATTCTTGAGGTCAACCTTTTGTCATTAATTCGGTCAAATAAATTGATTTAACTTAATTTTTTAAACATGTGATGATGTGACATATTACACATAGCATTTTGTATAATTGAACAAACATTATACATTTTTTTCTCCTTTTTGTGTTTTTTCAAAATTCGCAGAAGTTGTCAAATTATGCAAAAGTGTCAAGATGAATAAGTCATCACATCATATATTTAAAAAAGTCATATAAAATTATTTGATAGAATTAACGAAAAAAATCAAAATTAGAATTAAAAATACATATTTCGAAAAATATTCTAGTTAAATCTCACGAATTGAAGGATTGATTATTCTAACATGTGAAAAGCCCAGAGTATTCTTATATTTATACATATAAATGAAATCTAGTCTGATAGCATCTTTGTTTGTTTGCATTTGTAAGGAAACAACAATAATGTAGTCCATGATGAATGTAAACACCAATTCAAGTCTTTTATCCAAAAGAAGGAAACATCTATAAAATTTGGTACCACAAGAGTAATTTTTCAAAAAAATATAGGGCATGATTAGGGGCAGTGATTGGACTTAAAAATGATATTTTTCCATGAATCTGTAAATCATTGAATATAGAGATAGCAATAGCAAGCAACGTCTTCACGTCCATGTTGTGTTACCTATAGTATCTTCCATCGGCAATTTATTGTAGGTCAAGTCATTCTCCACACATGGGCTAGCTGTTCATTTTTGTAATATTTGTGGGTCAGAACTTAGTATATTCTCACTGGGAAAAGAAAAAGGGTTATTATTAACTTTTTAAGGGTCCAAGATCTTGTATTTCAATTGGTATTAAGGATTTAATTAGTATTTAACCTTCAATTTTATTCACATAGGTATTTCAGTAGGAATATTAGTAAAATAAGTTTATGTGGCACTGACAGTTTATATCATAGTTGCATGTGGTCCACAATTTGACACACGGTAAAAATTAAAAAATTTAAAAGATTTATAGATAAGAAATGAATTTGGAAATATATTTGTCTATATACATTTGAACATGGATCACTAATTTGTCTAAGTTCATTCTAGACTTGTTTTTAGTAATTTAATATAATTTTAAATTTTTTATAAATTATCATATTTTTATAATATTATTAAATTAAAAATACATAAAATTTGATATTTTATAAAATGTCTGAGTTATGCATTTTATATATTTTTAGATTTCATATATTTTATATAAAACATATTTTTATATTTGTTATAAAATATGATATTTTATAAATATTAGATTTTATATATTTTAATTTCATAATAATATAATAATATAATATTTTATTCAAATTTAAAATATATTTTATTTTAACAATCATTTGTCCGATTCATTATGGGTAAAAAGTTATAATTTTTAAATTTTTTATTTTTATTTTTGCCACATGTTAAAATGTGGTGTTGCCACGTGTTACCATGCTATTAGTCGTTAGTGTCACATCATCACATTTTAACTATGTTATTGCTAAGATACTAAAGTGTGTGATGGAATTGAAGTTACGTCCAAAAAAATTAAATACCTGTTAGGTATAAGTGGCAAAATTCAAGGGGCAAAAAATATATATTAACCCATTTTTTAACATAAAATTTGTTGTTAGTTCTTGTAAGATTTAGTTATTGCTAATTTGATCCTTTTTAGCTTTTACATATTTCAAAATTTGAGATTTTAGTCTCGACTCAAATGAAAGTGATTAAATATGGTAGGTCAAATTCTACTATTAGGTTTTTACAATTTCTATGTTGTGGGTTTAGTCTATATTTTCAATTTGGTCATTTTTAATCTTTATGCTTTTTGAATGTTGAATTTTAGACTTCAATCATGACCCAAACGTAGTCGTTAAATACATTAAACTAAAATGGCATGACTTTTTATGAATGTTATGTGAAAATAGTAAACTCGTATGGCATTACACATGTAGTAATATGCAAAGGGAGAATGCAAGAGGAGCCAAAAGGGACCTTGGCCACTTAAAAATTAAAAAACTATCAATAAGCCCTTCAAAATTTTTGAAAATTTTTTTTAGGCCCTCAAATTTTTTTAAAATTCTAATTAAAATCTATAAAAGTTTTGAATATTTTAATTAAACCTTCTCACATTTTTTTTAAAAAAATTCTCATTAAATTTCTTAAAATTTTTAAAAATTTAATTAGATCCCCAATTTTTTTTTAAAATTTTAGTTAGTCCGCCATTGAAAATATATTTGCCACATTAATTTTTGGTAATAGCAAAATTTAACTTAACATATTTCAAAACTACTATTTGGTGAGGACTAAAATTCTATAATTCAAATAGAATATAGATTAAAATGACCAAATTAAAATATAAGGATCAAATTTACAATTTTCGCATAATATAAGTACTAATAGCAAATTTTGACTTTATTTAAAAAAAACTTATTTCTCTTATTAGGGAAATAAAAGACTATTTTAATGGAAATTAATGGCAACAATTAATAATTGTTGGGTAGAATTTTATACTTAGGGGACCCTCACCCAAAGCATTAAAATAAAATAGAAAAAAAAATGCAAAATGTGGGAAGACTTTTAGATTTTTAGTAATTTACAGTCTAATTTTGACAATTATTTTTATGATTAGCTGGAAAGATATGAAAATTATTCAATAATCATACATGACCTGCAGACAAGCAACAACCATAAAGCATTACAATTGTTTCAATTTATTTCATTGTTAGGAACCGTACAAAAACCTTAATCATATATGTCTTCAGCCTGTTAGTCTAAAACCGACAAGTTCAATCAAAATTCACTGTAAAAAATAATAATTTGTTTTTGCTGAACATTTATAATTGCTTTATTCATTACCAGAAAAACATGAAGATAATTTAAAGAAAAAACAATGGGAGTTTTGTCATTTTTCAATTTTGTAGCTTGTGGCAACTATTGGACTCGTAACAACATGTTCCTTTCCAATATCTTCCCATGTGAGATAACCAAACAACACAGCTTTATGCAATTGTTTTGGACCTTCAATGCTCAGCTTGTAGCTTTTCTTCTCGTATTTTGTCTTGAAAACCAATGTGTCTGGTTCCACTGTTACCTTAAGTCCATTGATAGGTGTCACATTTGCTTTGTATGTAAAGCTTCCATCTCCGATATTAGTCACAGTTCTTCCAAACTCCACGACTGTCGTTGAGTTCGGTTTCGCACCCCTGTCGTTGAAAAACGCTATGAAAGAAGGGTAATTGAGATCAAGAGAAGGGTTGGAACAGTTGTTTGATGATGTTTTCGTGATGGTTTTAATTTGTTGTTGTGTGAAATTTAGACCACAAAGGAGATCAACGTAATCTTGAACCGTAGCATCGTATATAAGTCCGGGATTTAAAGCTCTATTGGGGTTAACATGACCAGCTCCCATGGCTAAAGGATCAGCCGGTCGGAGATTTCCGCCTATATCCTTGATCGGACTACCTGTGTTATCGATTTGATCAGATGTTGTCATCAAAGCCGATCGAATTGCCGCAGGGCTCCAATTAGGATAAACAGCTTTTAAAAGTGCTGCTATACCCGAAACATGGGGACATGCCATGGATGTTCCCGACAATAAGTTGAAATTGGTGAACACAAGGTCTTGATTTACACGAGCTGCTGCAACATTTGGAGGCCATGCAGCGAGGACTGAGTCACCAGGTGCCATAATATCAGGCTTTAAAACCAATGGACAACTATAGGATGGACCTCGAGACGTATAGCTAGTCACCCTTGGTGATGGCTTAATACCAAGGATTGTTTTTTTAAACACAATGCTGGCTTTTGGGTCAGTGTTGCTTTTAATGAAATCCACAACTGTGTCACCATCTTTTTGTACCAAGAAAATGGCTGGAAATGGGCTTTGGGCGAATACATCGACACTGCTGCTATTCGTTATGAAGACAGCGGCAATGTTACCAGCGGCTTGAATGTTGTTAAATTGATCGTTGAGCGAATCTTCCTTGCCTGGATCTTGACACACAATAATCTTCTGCTTGATTTTGCTCAATTCGGTTTTGTTACTACATGTGTCCATGAAAACAATTGGGAATTCAGTTGATGTGAAATTCCCTGGATATTGAGCTAAGCCATTGATTGACACTTTGTTACCGAGGAGTAAGGTTGCGCCGAAGTCGCGGTCCATGGTGCCGGCGGCTACGGTTATAACCCAAGGTGTACCATTGTGTAGAGTCTCTACATCTGGTCCTTCATTGCCTGCAGATGTGGAAACGAAAATGTTCTTCTCTATGGCAGCAAATGTGGCTATTGCGATAGGGTCTTCGTATAACTCGACTCCATCCAAGCCCAATGACATTGAAAGAACGTCGACACCGTCAGTAATTGCTTGATCAATGGCTGCAATTATATCAGTGGTGTATGCTCCTTCTTCCCATAGAGCTTTATACATGGCTACACGAGCCATTGGTGCCATTCCTCTAGCAGTCCCCGGTGCATAGCCAAAATACGATGCATCTTTCACATAAGTTCCAGCAACAGTTGTGGACGTATGGGTACCATGCCCTTCTGTGTCTCGTGTGGAATTCATTGAGATGGTGATGTTGGAATTATGAGCAATCAGACCTTTATTAAAAAACCGAGCACCAATAAGCTTTTTATTGCACAATGAGGAATTGAATTGGGTACCACTTTCACATTCCCCTTTCCATCTTGATGGAACATCACTCATCCCATTATCATTAAAGCTTTCGCTTTCTGGCCAAACCCCAGTATCAATCACCCCGACGATTACATCTTTGCCGAAGCTCGACACTGGCCATGCACCGGTACCAGAATTCAAGCCGAGGAATTCGAAAGAATGTGTTGTATCGACCTTTACAACTCTATCTTTAACCGATGAAACATACCCCGGACTATTTTTCAAGGACTCAAGCTCTGCAGGTGTGAGACTAGCACTAAAACCTTGAATAACATGGTTATAAGTATAGATAAGTTTAGAAAAAGAAATGGTCGGGTTGGTTTCAGCTTTGGATTTGGCTGAAACAGATGAAAGAGTGGCCAAATACCAGGTGTGCTGGTTAGAGAAAGCTTTGGGCATGGCAGAGATGTCCATATGGACAATATAATTGTCAGATTTTGCTAGTTTGATAAACATAAACAAGACACAAAAAGAAACCCAACAATAAACATACAGGTTTTTGGTAATATCAGCTGCCATGGTAATGAATTATGAGATATTTTTTTGCTTTGGAAGACTTTCATGAATTTGGCAAAGCTTATATAGGGAGTTGGTAAAGCTTGGGAACTTGGAAGTCTTTGCTATTATCTTCAATTTTGTCTGACTGGGATCCAATCATCCAAGTAATGGATCTCGAGGGTCTAAAGTCAAGTCATCCACTACATGTTTTCCTACAGTGAACTAACTTGTATTGAGGTTCACAGTGTAGCTTCCGGTTAGTTACAATAGGTCCGTATTTAGTCGGAACAAAATATAGTTACAATAGTAAATAGTGTCGATTCCATCGAGTACCATTCGATTTGATTCTCACATATCCTTCTTTTGTTAAAAGATTATAGGGGAGTGATCAAGGAATGGGTGGCACCCTATTTTGCTTCCACAAGGACCACATAGCACTATTGAAAGGATACCACAAAAAGATGATGTGTGGATTTGTTGCCTATCCATTTCCCCCATTATATCCCAGAATAGTAAAAAAAATTTGATATTCTTATGGTACAACTTACTCATTAAAAGCATATCATCTTTATAATTCGAATCTACAAAATGAATCGTGAAATGAACAGTCATAATTAATAGATAAATCAATTCTAAATTTATCTACTAATAATATTTTAATCATTATTTTTTAGTGCCTTTCTAGTTTTAGATGTAACAAATTGGCTATGGTACCTAAAATAAAAGATAAAATAAAAAATAAAAGAACACCAATGATTGTAGGTCATAGAGCCCCCACCATGTGCAAGTTCACAATGAAACAAATCTTATATCACTCAAGCATAATTTAATTGTTTATGATAATGTTCATGGAAAATTGATAGGATTATCAAGAGGAAAGAGAATACTATAAGTCGCCATGGATTATCTTCTTATCTAAAACCCATTTTTCCCAAAGCACTTTGGTCCATTTTTCCCAAAGCACTTTGGTTTTGCTTGGTGTAAAATTTTTGAAGCAGACACCCACATTATATTTTAATTAAATTTGACATCTAAGTCAAATTTTAAAAAAAAATTAAATATTATTTTCTCTATTTATAAAATTTAAATTCGAAACCTTAATTAAACGACATCAAATCTTGACTAGGTCTAAATTTCTTGATGATATCCTAATAAGACTAATATTTATGATGATTTTTTCTTTGTTAATTGAAGAAATTCATTGACAATTGACTCTATGGGTCATATTTAATACACATAAAGTGGGAGTTAAACGCGTGAACAAATAGGTAGATTATAGAATAGTTTATATAGAGTGGGGATGGGATTAACCAAGTGATTAATGCACCGAAGCTTTCAATGTCAGCATTTTCCTCAACTTTTATTTGGCCAAAACCAGAACGACATGTTGCTTGTGGTCCTTGGAATTTGTTTTTATTCACAAAGTGGTGCCTCTGTATATATCTTTCTCTCCCAAACGAATCATTCCATAAATTTTTATCATTACATCTGAGGTTACTAAACTATTAATAAATTTACATTTTAATCACTTAATTTTAAAAATTTATAAAATGGTTATTAAACTATTTGAAAGTTTTCTTTTAAATCATTGGGTTGTTAAAATTACTGATGTATGGCCTTCTCCTTTTACATCGTCTATACCAATCAAAAGCTCTTCTTCCTTTCTCTTCTACAATTTAATTTTTTTCATGAAACAGCTTTGAATGTCATGAATTTGTAAACCAAAATTTAAAAAAAAAAATTCTGATTTCCAACAACGACCATCAGATTGAATTAGATTTAAAGTATATTTTTTTACTCGTTGATTGTTATTGATCCACCATATTAATCACCGAATTATCTTTTGGAGCTCGCTAACCAAACTTTTAAAGAAAAAAACTTAGCAACCAAGTAACTTAAATAAAAGCTTTTGAATAGTTTAATAACTTAAATGAAATCTTTCGAATAATTCAATAACTATTTTATAATTTTTTGAAATAGAGAGACCAAAACATAAATTTATTAATAGTTTAATGACCTTGGATATAATTTATCCATAATTTTAATAGTTATCTCAATGAGGCCTTGGTTTATTGTTTTAGAATTTTTGAGATTTCATATTGGAGTTTCACCCTATGTAAATACGTGGATTATCCTCTAGCTTTATTCTAATTAGTTGTTAAGTTATAGCTGAAATAGTTATTCAGTTTAATACTTATAATCGCTAATTTTATTGAAATTATTGCTACTTGAAAAAAATGAGTATAATAGATATTTTTTCTTCTATAGGATTTCTTTTTTATTTTAGAGAAAAAAATTGAAGCTACATTTAGAACATCAAATTGTGAAGCTAAGTGACCGCAACTCAAGAGGGAAGTCAAAAATTATTTTTTTGGAAGGATGGTAGAATTTAATTATAAATTTTAAGATATTAAAGTGTAAGTTTATCATGTATTAATTTATAATTTCATCATTTTAGAAGGATTAAATAAATTTTTTAAATTTTTTGAAGTCAAAGTGTAATTTTATCAAATATTAACTTTTAATTTTATCATTTTTAAGAGAACTAAAAGAAGAATTATAATTTTAGAGGGCCAAAGCCTCTACGTATCCCTAAATTCGCCTTCGATGCAATGACAAATAAAGGTTATTTCATGTCAATTATGACTCAGACTTGAAAATTAAATTCACTCCATTTGAAATTAAACTTGATTCAATTTGATTTGATCATAAGAAGTCAATAATCAGAATCCGTACAACCAAAATCCAAATTCATTCAAACCTTAAAGTGACTTGTATCCTAAACATATGAACTCCAAATGATTTATACAAACTCAAAACAACACAAACTCAAAATAATTCAAATATGAAGTGATTATAACATGAAATGATTAAACCTGTAATCATCCGACCTCACAAATCCGGGCCTCAAACTCAAACAATTAAACCCTAAAGCAATCCTAAACTCAAAACTGTCTGAAGCCAAAATTGACCCAAGAGTCAAAAATGCCTTGGCGTAAGTGAATTCTCAAAAGGGCTTCTAAGCAACGAAAAAAGAAATGAAGGTAACACGCTGTACATATATGATTCCTAGAAGAAACTTCCTCAAAAGGAATCTTTGCATGGGGACTAAGCAAGACAATGACAAAATTGATAAAATAAATAAATAAAATAAGTAGGGATTAAAGGTAAAAAAAAAACAAAAAAACGAAAGAGCCTTTTTCCGTTTGCTGCCCGTAATAGCCGATCTAATTCCTTAAATCATTGTCCCATAAGGGTTCCTTTCATGCCAAAACTTGCAAGAAATCAATTTTATGGTATTCATTTTCGCCAATTTTTTCATATTGTTGAAAGGCATGGAGGGTTGATGGTACCGTCAAATAAATGCCATATGGACAAAATTAAATGGTTAAAATATGCTCCGAATCCCGAAAATCTTTATATATCTGAAATTTAGTTCCATTTTTTAGAATTAAAATTTCAAGTTCAATTATTAATATCGTTAAAATTCTTATTAAATTCAAGTTCATTACAACGTTTTTTTTTTACTACCTGAGTGGGTATTTTTTTATTTCAAAACATCGCGCTGTTGAATTTAAGAAAATAATTTTAATGGTATTAACAATTGGACTTAAGTTTTTAAGTTTGAAAAATAAATGAGCTATATTCTTAGAAATATAAATAGAGGGGCTAAATTCCAAATGTATAAAGAGTATAAGGATTTGGAGCATATTTTAACCAAATTGAATTGATTGGCTTTAATGTAATTCATGTGTTTAGATAAAAGAGTTAATTCTATAAAATATCCTTGAATTATCGCTTAAATTTCAAATTGATTCCTAAACTTTAAAACGTTCTAATTAAATCTTCAAAATATCAGTATTATATTAATCAAGTTTTTATATTAGCCTAACTATCAATTTAGCTAAATGCTAGTTTTAATCTAACATTAAATTTTTTTAAAACATATAAATCAATTTATAATCATATGTATATTTACCATAAGACCGCCTCACTGATGCTGGTGGGTGCATAAGGGTTCATAATGGACGATGGGTTATTGGCTTCGCACGAAATGTTGGTATTTGTTCTACAACTGATGCTTGAATTGTAAGGCGCAGATGACGGCTTGGCACAAGCATGGCAATTGGAGGCGCTAACGTTATTCTTGAGTTGGACAGTGTTGAAATCTTCATCTCTGAGTCATTATTCAAGTTCAAAGCTTGTTTCAAAAAGTGAAAAAATTTTAATAAAAATATAGGTCTGAAAAATATATTTAGACTAAAAATAAAATCCGTCTTTTGAACGGGTCGGGTCTCAGGTAGGATTTTTTCCCAAACTTAACCGAATCAATTGTTTTATTGTCATTTCACAATTATATTGCTACTATTTTGTTGTTATTGTTTGGATATTATATAAATTTTATTTTATTATTAATTTTGCTACTAGATGCATTTGTTTGCTAAATTATAACTATTTTAGGTTATTTAAGTACAAAGACTTTTTTGATATATTTTTAATTTGTCAGAAAATATTTATTTTAACGTATTTAATGTATTTGATGTAGTATATATTTTTTAATTTTTTATATAAAAATAATATAAAAATTTAATCTGAGTAGACTGGGTCGGATTTGGCTTTAGCATTTTTAATCTAAGTCCGACTTAGATAAAATTTTAAGCCTATTTTTTTTATCGAGTCTAAACTTAAAAAATAGAACTAAAATTTTAAATTAATCTAACTCGACTCGTAATCAAATTTAACTAATCCTATGCTTTTTGGGGAGTGGGACTAATAATTCGTTGGTACGAGGGATTCACGATATGATGCAACGAGATCTATCGAGGAGATAATCGAATACCCCGAAGCTTTGGCTTCTAGCCGTCTCGGTTGACCGCTAGGGCTCAGCTTGTTTTTGCAACTGCCAGATGAATCTTTACAACCTCTCCCTAATGATTTGAATGGTTTAGCACAACCTAGGATGATATATTTGTAACCATTATTTCTCTCTCTTTGTATACCAAAAAGAAAAAAAAATAGTGTAATTAAATTTACACATCACATTTAAGTTGCTCATGAAATAGGTATATAAATATTTATAATTTGATCCGCGTGTTTTAAATATACTCTATGTTAAATTTGATCTGTCATTTAATGCTTAAACTATTAATGAAATTTAGGAAATACATTATTAATATGATACTAACATTTTAAAGATTAAATAAAATATTTTGAAATTAGAAGGTCAATTTAGAATTTTTCATAATTTAAAACATCAAATGAGATTAACCCAAATAAAAATCATAACACCCTTTCTTATTATGTAAAATATATATTTATAAAAAATTTAAAAATTAAATAAAATTTAATTGAAATGGTAAAATTGAGACTTGAGATTTTTACTCTATTAAATATTAAATATTATTTCTATTGAGATTTGACCTTATTTGATTATTTTTAATAGTACATGCACTAAGTCAATCCATTTAATAGTAAACGAATTAATTTAATCCAGCCCTTATAATAAAGAGACCTACAAAGTACTTTCACTTATAATTTTTATAATAATGAGATTTGAACTTGAGCACTCAACGTCCCAAGATTTCAGCCTTAGCTAATACTTGCGATGATTGAATTAAGACCTTTCAAATATTCATAATTAAAAAAATGAAATTTGAAGCATCCATTTACAAGTGATTAGCAAGTTGAGTTGGGTTTTGGTTTGGATTGAGTTAAGTTCTGAATAGGTTATTTTAGCTAGAATCGTTTTACGATTAGGTTATTTTTGAATTTATATGAATTTTGAGTTTAGATCATTTCTAGTTTAGGTTATTTTGAGTTCATGCCATTTCAAGGTTGAGTTATTTTTGGTTTAGGTCATTTGTGTTTAAAATTCGAGTTTTTAGGTCAGGTCATTACTGGTTTCAATTCATTTTAAGTTTCATCACTTTAAGTTCAAATTATTCTGGATTGCTTGTTCAATTTATTCTGGGTTCGAATTATTTTATATTCGAATCATTTCAAATTCATGTTAGCTTCGTATTCAAGTCAATTTAAGTTTAGGTTTAATGGATTTGAATTGCTAATGTTCTTATAATCAGATCTGATTGAATTGAATTTAAACTCAAGTGTTGAGATATCGTGGAGAACTTCTTTTGATAATTGTGGTTTAAAATTTAAGTGTTTAGTATTATTGTCAAAAATTATTTTTGAGAAATAAAAAGTCCATTTTAAACATGATGTTGTGAAGTAATAAGACGCATTCAAATAATGTTCAAATTTGTTAACATTATGGTATTTTAGTAAGAATATAAAAAATAATTTGATGAAACTCGTTATTAATATTTTAATATATGGAATATAAAATTTAAATATTTGTAAGTGATTAATATTTGTTATTTGTAAAATTTAATTTGAATATATTATTAAAATATAACCATTATGCCATCTATGACAATCAATGAGGAAAGAACCAAGGCATATCGCTAAGGCCTCAGCCACGAATGCGTTCACGATCTAGCTTGTGCATTGATTCCATTGATGAGATATTACAACTTGTTATTTGGTTGGGTTAGGAGGGAGGAGTGGTGTGATGGGGTGGCGTGGCGTGGCGTGGCGTGGCGTGGCGTGGAGTCCAAAGCACCATATGTAGCAATGGACCACCTCCACGGCAAGAAGAGCTTTGTAAACTTACGCTTAATACAATGGCAGAAACTACAAAAAATCATGCAAGTTACTTCAAAATGTAAAGAGAGATTCAATAATTTATGTCGCCAATGGGCTGAGGATCCATACATAAAAAAAGAAAACTCTAATACTGCAATGATTAAAAACTAAAGATGAAGGAAATGTAGGTTTATATTCCCAGTGCTTCAAACTTTTGTGTCATCATCCACCAAGAACATTGCTTTATAAGGAAGAGTTCTGAAAGAAAAATGCCAAGCCGCAATCTTTCGATGTCGGACTTGAAGGCAAGAACTAATCAGCCTAAAAAACCAAACGGTTCATCTCATTTATTCAGTCCTGTTGTTTTACAAATGGGGCACAAGTTTTTGTGCATCAACCATTGTTTAATGCAATCGGCGTGAAAGTCATGGCCGCATTTGAGTGTTCCGAGATCTTCACCGTCGTTGTATTCTTCCTGCACGTTTGTAAAAATATTTACTTAATTGGTTCATAGAACGGGCAAATAAACCGTATCCAAGAAAAATAATTACCTGACAAACACAGCATGGTTCTGTCTCTAACTGAGTTTCTGGTACACTAGAGTACTTTCGTCGCTTCAACTGGTTTGATATCATTTCTTCACTCAACCCCGTGTTTACGTTACCAATGCGCTCTTCTAGAGCCAGTAACTCCTATTACCCACAAAACAATTCTATTGTGAGAACAATTTTAAAACTCCAAAACTTATGGTGGATGCCAAGGATATAGAAAATACCTCGTATGACATGTTATCAACATCGAGCCGCATATCCCTATGCCGGTCATGAATATCAGGTGCCCCAAAAAATGCTGATTGATCGAGGATCACAGCATCCTGCCATACAAGCCAAATTAGAAAGAGAAAAGTCACTAGTTTGGTGACAAGTAAATTCTTATCAGTAAACAAAACTTGGGGTCCTACAAAATGGCAATCCATTGCTCGTAGCAGACCAAATTCGAAGAATGGCAACTACATAAACATAGGGACAAATGAACAAGAAAAGGAGGGAAATTTTAATGTTTCCATGTTTCAATTGGTTTAAGATAAGAACTAAATCAAATTACAACATGATAGTAAATTTAAAAGCGTTACCTCAAAACGCAAGTTCTCACCCCTACGCATGAGATCCAAGACATTGCGAATCTGCACCATGAAAAGATTTTTCATGATAAATAGCCTTTACTATTGTGCTATCACTTATCAAACATAAAGATGCAGTTAGAGGGCAGACCTCAGGTACAACGAGCCTGCTTCTTCCTTCAGTGGCAGCAGCTAAATTTCGTAACGAATGGGGTACTGCAAGAAAACCAGCATCTTGTCTCTCCAACAATGACATTAACCTACGATATTGAAGTGAAGGATGATTGCCCGGGCCACCAGACTCAGGGCCAAGGGAAGACATCAACTGTCGACGAACAAGTCCCGACAATCTCCGCGGATATTGAGAAGGGTGATTCGGCTGAGGAGCCCATGTGGGAACAGAAGATGCATTGGCACCAGAACTTGAGCCAGCACGAGATGTAGAAGCAAAATTTCCAGGAACACTTAAATTTCCACTATTTACATCTCGATTCATTGGATTCCGAACCAAAGTTCTCAACTCAGGTGCACGAACAAACATAGGATGATCTAACAGGTTCCTAGCCATGCTTCTCAATTGATGTCCCTCATGTGGTACAGCATCTCTATCCCCAGATATATTAGAACTTGATGTATTGCCAGTTCTAGAGCCAGAACCGCCATTCCACCTAAATGACTGTACATTTCTAGGCAAAGTCGGAACATGAACTGCGACATTTGGGTTTTGAAGACTTGCATTATCTAGCACCGGTGCTGACCTTATGTCCAAAGAATGATCAGTTGGAAGCCTTGACGATTGCTGTGAAGACGAAATAACAGACCGCCTGGTCATATCACCTGTAGAAAATACCGGAGGAGCAATAGGTTCCTGTATGCTTGATGGACTTATTCTTAGCCGGAAGTTCCTGTGGGAGCCCTTTGCAGCTGGTAAAACGATTGGTCCAGGGTTGGCATCAGAACCTGATCCTCCCACCTCTAAACCAAGTCTAGGGTGTGCCTGTCCTGAGGAGGCAGATATATTCATGCCGTTTCCTACACTAGAACTAGCAGAAACACCATGCCCGGCGCTACTTTCTGCACAATGGAAGTAGCTAGAACTTCCACTCGAAGAGGACTGCCCAACGTTTCCTTCAAGAGCTTTTCTTTTGCAAGATGCACGGCGACCATCACCAGGTCTGTTATCATTATCATCCCCAACATATCCACTACTTCTAGAAGAGAGTCTAAAACCTTCAGGACCAGCAGCTGATGAAATCAGATCCCTTTCAGATCCACTAGGATTATATAGGTTAGACCGATCCATAACTTGACAGTTGTTATTACCGTGAGCAACTATGGCTGCATTTAAGTTGAGACTCCGGGATACTGTATTAGAATTGGAATTTTGGACAAATGGAGAGTTCTTTTCAGCAGTCACAGAAGCACTCATGGAAGACGACCATACATGGTCTACTTTCCTCTCATTATGATTGACCTCATTCTGTGTGCCGCTAGAGCTAGGCTCTTCTAAGCTCCATCTGCCTGGCTCTTGCTCCTCTCGACTAATGGAGTTCACATATCCAATGTTTATGTCATTATGCGACGGCAAACAATCAGGAAATCTATTTTCTATGGGATTTTGAATATTATTCCAGCACACCTGCTGCTCTATAGTAGCATTACTCGATGTAGAGCCTTGATCAAAGAAGGTTTCAGAGAAGGAACCAAAAGCACCCTTTTGCCCTTGCATTAGGGCTTGTATGCACTTCAATACAAATTATTTCGAAGTCCTGAAAAATATGTACATCAACAACTGGCACAAGGAAGTGAAAGAGACAAGGTAGTGGTATATAAAAGATACAGTAAAGCCTATTTTCAGATCTCTAACAGTAAGAAGTATGATAAAAGTCGCCTCATTGCAACACTTTTTGCCTCTCAGATATGAAGAAACCAATTGTAGCAAACAATTATCACCATAGAAAGCAATGCCGTGCAAATACTACTTCTAATCTACAATAATGCATGATTCAAGATGGTATGGATGCCAACAACACAAATGAAAACAAATAACATACATATAGAACATTAAAGCAAAAGCAACTTCACTTTTAATACATATTATCTAATAGTAATAACAAGATAAAAATGACGCTTTGGAAATAAGGCGGACGAGAAGTTATAAGCAAACCCGGTAATATGCAAGAAATAGGCAATAACTATTTAAGCCAAGTAATATCTCAACCTGCACCAAGTAATATAGAGTTTAGACAATGTAATTAAATCAACAAAGATCATCAAATGTGGTGCTAGTAGCAGGGTAAATTAACCTAATACTAATGTGGAGTAATCCCAAGTTTTTATTTTAATCCACACAAGATATTCATACATTGTTATTAACCACAAAAAGGTTTGAATCCAAAGGGCACCTAACAACTAAATCTGGAATTTTTTATAGCGTTGGCAAGAATCAAAATCAAGCAACAATGAGCATCAAGTAACACAAGATAATCCCAAATGTATACCAAAATGAAACAAGACAAGAACATGAGACCCCAAAAGCATAAAAATGTAAAATAATCTGAAATCATAAACAAGAAAGAGCAAGAAACATAGGAAAAAACTGAATCAAACACAAAGCATGAAATAAAATTAGATAATCTTCAGGTCAAACATGGCAACCATGAGCAAAATCTCTCTGTAAATCAGCTATTACGAGAGATGGTCTCAATGATCAAACATCCAGGAAAAACACAACAAAAAATCAAAATCAAAAACATAAAAATCAAAACTTTGAGGAAAAAAAGGGTACCCCTATCAAAAGCAAGATAACCCAAAATCAAGGGAGAAAAGAGGAAAATAAACAACCAAAGAGAACATATCATCCATATCTAATCTGATCATCAACCGATCAAACAAATATGAAAAAGAGGACCCAAAGGGCTCACCTTGCAGGTGGAAATGAAAGACCTTGATCGATCTAAAAGAGAATCTTAACAAGAAAATAAAGGATTAGACCATAAAAACAGGAATCATAAAAAATAAAAAAGCAATCTTTGAAGCTATTCTCCTCTCCTTTCTCAAGAAAAAAAGAAAGAGAGAAAGAAGAAGAAGAAAATATAAAAAACCCCACCAGAAGAAACAATGGGAGGAAGAGAGAGGCCCTTTGAAAGATAAAATGAAATGGGAAAATAAAAATACTCAAATACAAAGAAACAAAGAAGAGATTAAAAGATGACAATAACCATTAATTTACCAAATAACCCTACAGAGAAAGAGAAAGAAAAGAGCAATTTCCTAGCAAAAAAAAAACAATAAAAACAAATTACTTAACAAACAACACCACCACCACCACTTAGGCAAAGGTGTCATGCTAGGCTGCTTACCAAATGGCTTTCATTGTCTCCTTCTTTATTCTCTCTTATATTAGAACCAAATGTTAATCTCAAGTTGGGTTTTTTTGAGTCATTTTTATTTTTTAATATACATTTTCCTACTTAAACTTAGTTGTAGGGTATTGATTTTTTTTTTAATTAGCTACTTAAATTCTATAATTCAAATTGGTGTAAATAAGTTGAACCAAAAAGATAATCTAAGGTATTAATTTGAATCAAAAAATCAAGTTTAATTATCTAATTTGACCAAAATAAAGAGTTAAAATTAAGTTCAAGTATCTAATTGGTCAACAACCTCTTGGCCTAGTAACAAATGCATTAAGTTGTGAGATATGAGTACTTGAATTAAATCACCAGCATCTCATTCTATACCCCTAATTATAAAAAAAAAATATCTAAGTAAGAAAACTTTAGGACCAATTTGAACTTTGAAATTAAATTCAGATACTAAAATGTATATTTACCCTTAAAAATGATTTTTTTTCTCAATCTTTCTCTAGAACCAAAGGTAGATATGAATGGATGTATAAAATATTATTTTTATAATGTAATTAAGACCCATCTCCTAATGCGGTCCATAGGCACCCACAAAACACTAAAAACACCTTCTCTCTTTGTTTTTGTTTCATTTCCATCTCGTTCACGCCAAGCACCTGCCCCCTTTCCTTTTACTTTAGGCCTCTTTTAGTCTTTTACTCCATCAATCCACATGCTTATCTTTCTTTCTTTTCCTTTCCTTACCCATTCGTCCACCTTTTCTTTGTGACCAAAAAAATCCCATTAAAATCTTTAATTAAAAACTAAATCACTTTCCCCAAATAATGCTTAACATGGAAAAAAATGTTTTAGTACAAACATGGCATTGTTATTAACAGGGAATTTGATCCCACTTGTATGGTTTACATTTTCTTACCATTTTTCTGGATTAATTATATTAAACATCTCGTGCTTAAGTTTTAAAATATTTTAATTAATTATTAATCAAATATTTTTATTAATCCAGCGTTAATTTAAGCATCAAATGTAAGCTCTTAGTTGGATAATATTTAGCATGCATGGATCAAAATTTAAACATGCATATACCTATTACAATAATAATTTGAATATAATGTGTTGATTATCTTAAAAGAATAACATTTTAAAATGTATAAATTAATTTAAAATTTGAACCACGCTTTGAAAATGTAGGGTGAAATTATCCCTATTTTTTAATTATTGTTAAATTGTGAAAAAAAAAAACACCCCTACCCCCAATCTTGTTTCCTCCTTTTTTTCTCCATCACATGTTTGTCAAAGTAAAAACAAATAAATAAATCATGTAGGTACGAACTAGCAACTTAATGGTGAGTTACATAAATAAAAATAAAAATAAAAATTAGGCACTATCTTGAGAATAGGAAAATAACTTTGATTTCTATGTCGGCTTAAATTTAGGTGGACTATGTCAAATATAATAGAAGTTGCATTGGTGTATGCATAGAAATATTATGGCTTTGCTTGAAAGAAGTGTGAATACAATGACCTCCAAAAGTCCCCTCCAATGGCTTTGCCCCCAAATTTTCTTTACCTCTAATTATGCTTTGTCTTCTTTGAATTTTAAATTTCAATCCTTCTGTTTTTCAATTTTAAATATTTTAGTCCAAAAGTACAAGGACCGAAGGCATAATTAGACCTTTCCTTTATGCCTTTCATTGTTCATACCTCAATCGTCGGGGGCCTATTTTCTTCTTAGCTTGTACTGTTTTTCTACCTCTTATTTCTTTTTTCTATTGAATTTTCTTCATTTTTCAGAACCATTCAAAGGTGGTTGCTTTGGCTTTACTTTTTTTTTTTTTTTTATCCTACTAATTTGCACATTTAGACAAATGGGTTATGCAGATACAGCCACATTAATTATGTTATATCCTTTTCATTGAAAATTGATTAAATAAATATCAGCATTGATGATTCCCCATCTTCCAAAACGAATATTATTAACTTGTCCTTTACTTTTGACAACAAAATAAATAAACAAATAATTAAAATATTCTACAACTTATCTATGACTGTCATTAATACACTGTATAACTTTGAATTAATTCATGTAACATTAGGCACTAATTCCAACAATGAAACATAATGCGTTAGAAATGTGTATTTTATTTTTCTTCATTAATTTTGTCAAATAATTTATTTTACGACGTTAGTATCATTATCAATGTAGAAAGATGTGAGTTTAAGTGCTTAAAATACATTAATTTTCTATTTAAAGATTAAAATAAAAACTGTGAGTAGTTTTAGATATTGTATAAATAAAAAAAAACATAATATAAGGACCTTGACCAACTATAAAATATAGAAAAAAAGGTGGGGGTGAAATTGGAAATAAGGGTGATTTTAACTTTTTGTTAAAAAGAGAACATGCTTGCAAGTTGGAAAAGATGGGGCAATTGGGCATATTGGTCAATAAAATCTTTAAGAAAGGGTGAGTCACTTAAAGGACAAAGGTTTAGTTGTAGCAATTACTATGTGATTTAACCCCTGTTTTTGAATGATGGTTGTGGGTGGTGATTGAATCAATTAATTGAAAAGGGAGGGAACATAGCTTATGAATTATGTTCTTCTTTTTTTTTCTTTAGGAGCCTGGAATGAACATAAATGGCCCAAGTGACCCACCTCTTATTAGCCTGTGAGGAAGTGTGGGTAGTGGTGGATGTTGAATGTAGTCATAATGATTAACTGATTATGCACATGGGAATGGCAATGTTTTTGCCATGCAATTTATATCCCGTGGTCCTATTAGGAATGTGCTCTGTGATGACTATGATTATCATAAAGTCAATTATTTTCATAACATACATATAAGTTGCCATTGAATAGATAATTTGTTGATAAATTAAAAATAAAAGTATAGTGTCAAAACACTGTCAAATGAAAGCTTTGTATAAAAACCTTTCAAATTGGTTGTCATCAGTGGTTGGAGAACTCGAATGATAGGTGAATCGCTTGATTTTAAAATTTTTTCGAGCTTGTCAATCGTACCGTGTGTACATATTTATTCTAAAGCACAACTTTATATTAGGCACATTACTATAGCGTGCAAGGTGAAGCAAAAGATAAATTTATTAAAACTTTTATGGACAACAAAGGGGAATGAGAAATGACCTTACAAAAGGTTAGTTTTCCGGGCATCAGAAAATCTATGTATTCAGATATGAACTCTTCTCCTACAACTGACCGTAACTTGTCCGGTAGTTAACCGAGACCGCACCTACGTAGCAGCCAATGAACAACATGCATATATGTGAAAAAGAGGGGTTCGAAACAGATTGAAAAAGCAGACAGCATATAAAACTTTCACAACATGTAAACATCTTTTTTAATCAAAAGAACTTATATGCATAACAAAATTGAAGTTACAGGGTATCCAATTGAGACTTGAAATACATGGCAAGAACATAACTTCCATGACAACACATTACCGGATCATTGCGCAGGTCCGGTAGGATGCCTGAATGAAACTCAAAACTGCCAACAGAAACAGCTCTGGTTGCTATTGGATCATCTAGCTATAGATAGATCATGGTGAATACCAATGTGATGTAGAGCCAGAATACTTTCTTCTCCACAACAACTTAAAACGTTCTCGAATACGGTATTTCCAAAACGAGGTTTAGCGAATACTCGGCATAACACGAAAGGAGCCTGCAGATGGGAAGAGACATCACTTTCATAAGTTACACATGTTTGGCCACAAACAAGCATAATTTAATGAAACGAAAGTTCATATTTTTGAAGGAGTTGGCACCTAAAAGTCTAAACTTACTAAGATTTTAGTACTAATGGGCATGGGTGAAGCCATAAGTTTTTTTTAGGATGAGTTTCAGATTAAATTATATATATTTATGAGAGCTAAAATGTAATTTCATTCTTGTATTGACTTATATTTTTATAATTTTGTAAAGGACTATATCAAAATTTTAGTATTTTTATAAAGTTAAAATATAATTTTATTATATATTAATTTATAATTTTATGAAATTTAAAAGGCGTAAAGAAAATATTTCCTATTTTACGAAGGGAAGGCTGTTGCCTATCCTCACCCTTAGCTCCTCCCAATAGGGCACAATTAACCTAGTGAACCCAAAGAAATTTTGGAAAAATTCAAAGTTAGTTTTGAATATTTATTTATAGTAGTTTTTGGAGTTGAATAAAATCGAACTCCTAAATGAGGTAAACTTTTCTAATATTGTTTTCTCTCTATATATTTTTGCTACACACTATCTTTTTTATCTATAAAATTTCATCTTAGAATTGAATTTTTTACCACTTGACTAATCAACCACCATCACCAAACATTAATAATGAAACATCTCTTATCTGATTCGATCGTCGGGTGTCTTTCAGGTCGTTATAAATAATGACATACAATTTTCCAAAATATTATCCATAAAACCTATATAGAAACAAATTTGTTTTACCTTAGAGATGGTGAATTGGTGAAGGAAGGGAATATTTGTACATAATTCAAGAGTCCTAACTATTGTTTTAATTGAATTAACTCATAAAACACAAATTGTGTTCTAGTCCCCAACACTACATTTTCTTTATAATAAACATCCCTAGCTTTTCCTTATTTCCACCACACCCTTCCATTTGCCCTTGTAATAGAATAATTAAGGTCCATGGTCAAATCGTATTTGTACAAATCAACATAATCGGCTGTGGCGGAAATGTTTTTACCAGTGAGATAATGGTTGAAAAGCTCTTACTCTGAAAGTTAAAATTGAAAACATGATGGCAGGGACAGCACCAAGGGGTGCAGACAGGGCCTTGGCCCCCTAAAATAGCAAATCATCATTTTAGTCCCTTTAAGTTTTTAAAATTATAAGTTAATTTAATGGTAAAAGTACACTTTGCCCCCCTAATATAAAAAGAACTCAGTTTAATACTTTTAAAATTTTAAAAAAACAAGCATATACAAAGATAAAATTGTATTTTGACTCTTTTAAAATTTTAAAATTTAATTTTAGCCTCCCAAAAATAAACTTTTAGCTTCGTCCCTGCCCGGTGGAAGATGATAAAGAGCTTGTTTTGGATAAATAAACTCTTCCTCCTATTTCTATCAATAGAAGAATTGAATCTTGATTTTTGAACATTTTTTAGGGAAAAAAATTTATGGATTTCTTTTTTGTGGGAATTTTTAATTCGTTTCTATAGTGAAAAAGGGTTTTGTAGCAAAATGGAAGGTCATAAAAGTTCCCCTATTGTATACTTTTTTAGATCTTGGTCCTTCAAGTGTGACGATATTTTTAATCTTTCTAATTTTTATAATGTATATTCTAGATCCTAAGGTCAATTTTTCCACTAAATTCATTCAATAATTTGAAATCATTTTTTTTTAAAATGTAGTGATGGTCGGAAATGCACACATTGGTAATTTTTTAATAGTTAGATAATTTTTTTGCACTTTAAAAAAGTAAAAAGCTTCATAAAAATAAAAAGATTCATAATATTTATCTAACTATATAAAATAAAAATGCTAAGGTGTATATTTCATATAATTAAAAAAATAAGACTCGTGTTAAGGAGGCCTTAATTTAATGGTAAGAATTAGGAAGAGACCTTACAAACTTTTAGGCCTTCGGCTCAAGTCTCATAATGCAAGAACTCTATCTAATTATCAATTTATTTTTACATTGTAATTATTTATTTTAATTTAGAACAAGTCAAGATATTTGAAAAAATTAACAGAAAATTTGATTTCAGGTTTGAAAATAAGCAATTTAAAAGGTAGAGAGATTTAAAATGATTAAATTACAATAAAAAGACTAAATTCATCAAAATACATAATACAAGGACTTTGTTCGAAATTTCACCAAAAAGAAAAAAAATAAAGCGTAACCCTTAAGCTTGGAGTTTGATTTAGTTACGGACATTCAATGACGTGGATAAATTTCATTGGCTATTATCCGTGAACACGTTGACGGCGGAAAGTGTTAAACTGACTGAGACATGGATTTGGTCAGAAATCTAGGGAAGAAACTACCGTGACTTTGGTTCGTTGAAAGCCCTATGATTTCTTACATGTCAGCCGTTAGATTCAAGTTGTTTGCTTCGTTGGCAGTTAGATAAGATTGTGGATTGTCAGGTAGTACCAAGAAAAGGTATTACAGTGGATTACTTTAAGCAAACCTCTTTTGGGCTTTTTCCACATATGGAGCAAGAAGTGAAGTATCGATGGCTTTCGGGTATATTGTACTCGCCGTAAGTGCTGTTAGATTCGAAGATCTGAAACGTGGCTAAATATTAAAGCGAGTTTTAAGTGGTAGCGCGTACGTACTACTAAAAGACAAAACACATAGTTGCTTCGAATATGGGGAACAAATGTCTGAATTGTCTCAAATCTGGGAAATTTCCTTTTTTAATAAAAAAGAAAAATTAAAATTAAACTCTGATTTTTGGAGATGGGCCGGCGCTAACAAGGCTAAGCCACAAAATTGTTAAAGTTGATTTTAGTTTCTTTAAAAATTCTAATATAACTCTGGTACTGTACCTCGTTTTCCATTTTGGTCTTTTTTGTATATTAGTTCTTATATGTTCAATAAAAGTGCAATCGCGTGCTTTGATTTTTATCACTCAATCATTAAATGTGAAAATGTGATCACTCAACTTTTAAAAGTTTTGTTTTCTTCACTCTATCACCTCCTTCGTAAGTTTCATTTAGTTTATCCCAAACAGTCTTTGGTGTTTCAAGATCCATATGCTTGTAAAAATGTGATCTACTAACCCGAAGTGAATATACGTTAAAGCTTTATCCTTTTTCAAGATTTCTTCATCATAAGCTTTAACTTGAGCAATGGTGGGATTTTGTCTCAGTGTTGGTGGATCTTCATCAATTGAAGGATTGAATTCAAGTTGTTTGACTCGAAAAGAAAAGATTTGAATCTGGTCTAAAAAAAAACATAAACAAATTTAGTAATAAATAAATTGAAAAAAGTAAAAGAAGAATTTTGAGAACAAATAATAATAATATAAAAATAAATAAATAGACAAAATTTAAAGTGGAAGATGGATTGAATAAACCGATGGTTATAACGGATAGAAGGATAAATGTTCAATTGAACCATTTGAGATATAAATCCCAACAAATTGAACTAATAGCCGTAATCAACCCTCCAAGAAATAATTCTTGGCAAATTGAAGGGTAAAAAATTGATTCCCACGACTTCTTGAAGAAAATCGAGAAGAAAACTACTTCTAAAAACTACAATAAAGAAATCTTGCACAAGAAACAAACTCCCTAGATTGAAAACTTTATTAACGAAAACAGTTTGTCTGTTTAATGAACAATGAAGAAGCCTTTATACAAAGACTAGCTAAGTACATCCAAATAAAATTCTAAAGTATACTAAAACTTTAATTAATCTAAACAAGAAATAGTTTTAAACAAAACTTTCTTGTTAACATAAATGTAACACCCATAACCCATGTCCGTCGCCAGAACAGGTTTACGGAGTATTACCTAAATTTACAAAACAAATACACATAATTCATGTCATTTATTATTTATAATCAAAACTAATCATATCGTCCCTTGAATGGACCCTTAAAGCCCAATTTAAACATTAGATGCAAGTCGGGACTAAATAGAGAACTTAAAGAAATTTTTCATGAAATTTCAAAATTTTTCCTAAGTAAAAGGGTCACATGCGCATGTACTAAAACATTAATTAATCTAAACAAGAAATAGTTTTAAACAAAACATTCTTGTTAACATAAAACTATTAAATAATTTAAAATACTTAATAATTATAAAAAAAATTTAATAAAAAATAAAATAATAAGAGATAAAAAATACAATATTGGGCTATGTATAATAAAAATTAAGTTTATGACCCGAACTCAATATGAAACGCCTAAACTTGTTAACATTCTTCATAATGGCTTGCCATCATAGATTGAGAGTTTAGGCCCACAAACAAAATTAATCTTTTTTAATTCATCCTTGCTCTAAAATCCATTGTCTTGCAGTTTTAACTCTTTTTCTCAAATTTTTTTTTTTTTGTGATAAATTCTTGAAGGAATAAGTTAAGGTTTAACTTTAGCTGCTTGAATTTGGATATAAGTCTTGAGGGAAATTAATCCCATCTCTATTATGACATTTGAATTGGACCGACTTACTCATAGTAGATCTTAAATAAATTTTTATCTTAATTGCCCAAATGTGATAATGAGTTCATGTGAAAATAGGAATAGATGTTGAAAAAGCATTAGAAGAAACCATTAAAATCACTCAAAAATAGCAGTATAACCTCACAGCTCTCAAGAAGAAGCTCCGAATACCACTTTTGTTGTAGTTTTTGTTACAA
Source organism: Gossypium arboreum (assembly GCF_025698485.1). Lineage (NCBI taxonomy): Eukaryota > Viridiplantae > Streptophyta > Magnoliopsida > Malvales > Malvaceae > Gossypium > Gossypium arboreum. The sequence goes on from NC_069075.1 coordinate 141,359,070, forward strand.
AGAGAGGAAGAGAAGAACAATTTTTTTTTTGAGAATAATAGAGAAGGCTATATATTCACCTTCACACACACAGCTGCGTAACACTAGAGTAAAAAAAATTTAAAACATAAAGTAAAAGAAACTTACAGCAACAGAAAAATTAGACTTAAAACAACTGGTAGTTACCATCGTATGATTTTCAATATCAAACTCAAAATACATCAGCAGAAACAACGCTCATGAACTCTTCATCTGATTCAAGAGCTTTCATTGAAGATGGTGAAAGGCAAATTTCCAAGTCGACACTTCCACCACCTTCACGTCCTGGATACGACGAAACTTTCCCATCAACCTTATGAGCATATCCGCTTCGAAGCATCAATCCTTTCCCTAGCCCAAACTCATTTTCATACATGTTGAACCTCGGCGAGCTTCCAAACATCACACTTTGTGGGTCAAAAAGCTGAGCAATCTGGTAAGTGAAGGGTGAATCAAGCCAACCATTGACGAAACCACGCACTTGTTTATCTGTATGGTTAACCACAGCTTGGTGTAGTTTCCAAGCAGCCCAACCGAGATTATGGTCGAGCAGTTCACCAGCTGTTGTCACTGCTCTAACAGTTTGAACTGAGTTTCCAAAGTAATCTGGGGGTAAAGCTGGTTCTAGCCTTGACCTATTGTTTGTAGCTAACCTACAACCAGTGACTGTTTCGTTTGGGAAATGACGTGCCTTTGTTATAGACCGCCATACAAATGCAGATAAAGATTGAAAGGAGGAGATTTTGGTGGTGTTGGATTCTGTGTTAGCCCTTTCTTTGAGCTTTGCAATGGATTTTGCTGAGAAATGGAACATTCTCTCTAAAAGCTCGGGTGCTTCAAATCTAGTGATGAACTCATCTTGGTTGGTGAAAGGAAGGTTAAGTAACGGACCATGACCCTCTGGAAACCATTTCTCTAGCACTGGCGGACGTGAGATTTTCATTTTAGTATCTCCTTGAGCTTGAAATATTTCGGATAATGTGTTGAAGATATGCCAAAAGGTAGCTCCATCACCAAGAACATGGTTCATTGAACATCCTATGAACACCCCATCTACCAGTTCGGTGACCTGAATCGATAACAAAGGTCTGGTGTGACCATCATAGTTGATTGCTCGATCATGATCGAAGAACGATTGAACAACCAACGGAACATATGTAGGTGAAACAATGTCGGACACAGATAAATCAACAGCTGCATGTATAAATTTGGCTCCTGGGCTGTTATTACAATCCACAAACACGAAATGAGACTTTGGGTTTTCTTCTATTTTCGTTACGAGCCGACCTGATAAGGGATAGAAATGAACGAGGGAAATGGAAAGGGATTGCTTGAGCCGGTCCAAGACATTTTTGATCAAGTTTTCTTCACAACTATTCTCTGGTTTGGTATAGAGAAGACCCTTTTGGATGTACTGCATAGACAACATAACAAGATCCCATGTTGTCAAATAGTAAGGCTGTTTTGATTGATCAGAAACATGTTGTGGTGTAACATAGCATTCTGAGATGATTCGAACTGTTGATTGTTCCATTTCTTTTTTGGGTTGCTAGAGAGGAGGGTAGAGTATACTTAGATTGGAATAGCAGGGTTGTTGAACATTGAAGCAATGATGTGTTTATATATATAGTGCTTGGTCTACTTTTGATTCAGCTTTATTCGGTTGTTCAATTGCAGAACCAATTAAATTATTTATTTAATTGGAAAAATAAAAAAAAAATAGTTTATATACAAATAAATTATGTTTCATTATTTCTTCCTGAATAAATATTGATTTTATTTATTTTGAAACTGACTTTACATTTCGAAAGCATTGCATGACATTAAAACTCCAACCAACCTAGAAAATCTGACAGTTACTAGACATTAAAATAACAACGTGCAAATATTAGAATTTATGATCAAAAGTCTCTTTCAATTATGACAAACAATATATATGCCTTAAGGTAAATGAATTCAGCTTTCAAACCCCATTATCACCTCGGTGGTAATCGGATCCAGTTAAATTCCAACGGAGTTGTTAAAGAGAGCGCTAGGATTTCTATTGTCGATTTTTTTTTTTTGAGATCCACTTTTTATTTTTAAAAAATGGAAATAAAGTCGCCACCAATCTTTTTTATTAGGTGCGATCAGATCACATTGAACTTAATCATTTTAGTAAAACGTTAAGTTTACCAAAACAATAAATTTCGGTTTATAAAATCTAAGAAATGGGTTCGGGAGTCGGTTACGCATGAGGGAAGATTAGCACATTCATAACGCTCGAAATTGATACTTAGTTGATTACTTGATGTCTTATTATCGAGAATTGAAAATTCAAAGAAGATTTAAGATACGATTCCCTTTTAGCATGATTTTATTAAAATATCGCAAACTAAATTGAATTTTATGGAAAGAGCTTTCTTATTTCGAGTCAATCGAGAAAAGGATCATGTCTCGTAAGTGAAGGCACAAATCTCGAATCTTCGAAAATAAAGATTTTCGTCATTTGATTATTACCTAAGTCCTATGTACTTTAAGTTTTAAATAGGATATTTAGTTATTTTGTTTCTAGGAAAAGACCATACTCCGTAAGTTAGGAGCATGACTCCTCAAATTCCAAAATGATGAAAATTGTCTCAGTTTTAATTATTCTTATGTGTTTTTATCGAAAAACGGATGAATGTATGTAACAATATTTACAATGTATGATGATGGCGAAAATATGATATTAATCAAATAACCACATGAATAATGAGATGAAATGACAATAATAAGAAATAATAATAAATATTTAATTAATAATACTATATGATAATAATGATAATAATAATGAAATAATATAAAAAGTATGATAATAGTCTAATTACATTCAATAAATATTGATATTTGAGTAAATTTTAACAAAAAATATTAATTTTCAACAATAATCAATTAATAGTATTAATAGTAACAATAATTAAAAATGAAGGACCAAAATAAAATAATAGGAAATTTGAGAACAAAATGTAAATTGTATAACTTAAAGGGTGAAAATATAAATAATGAAATTAATGTATTGGAGATTAAATAATTGTAGATAAACGAGCTGAATTTAAGAAAGGTAAAGGACTAAATTAGAATTAAAAAATTAAAATCTGAATTGAAAAAAAAAACAAAGAAAAGCAAATAAATGACTAAATTATAATATGCAAAAAAGAACAGGGACTGAAGGGGTATTATCCCACCCATATCACATGTGTCCTTCCCTCAGAGGGTCAACAGTGGGTCAATGGACTAAATTGCACAAGAACAAAATAAAAAGGATAAAAATAAAACAAATAAAAATGAAATAGGACAAAATTAAAAAGAAGCAAAAAAGCGGAGGGGCCAAAATGGAAATTACCCCCTCCATGTGAAAACACATGGATCCTAGAGGGGATTCGGGTTGGGCATCCGGGTCATACTTCAAAACAATGCCGTTTTGGGGCATCTAAAGCCAGGCCAAAATGTCGTCGTACCAAGGCCCTATATAAGTCAAAAAATTTTGAAAAATTTCACTTCTCTCCTACGTTTAAAAAAAAAAATTCTTTCTTTCATTTTCTCTCAAATAGCCTTTAGGTTGGCCATGAGTTCTGATGAGCCTCTACGACGGCCATTGGTTGTCGGCGACATGGTCCGCTGTCCCCGGTGGCTGAAATCTATGAAATGACGTCCCTTTCGACCATTTTGACTCTGAGAACCAAAATTTAGGGTCGATCTTTCTTGAGAAACTCGATAAAAAGAAAAAAGAAAATTTGAGAAGCCTTCTGGTTTCTCTGTAATTTTTTAGAGGTACCTCCACACCCTATGTGACATCCCTAAATCGACCCTAGTCGGAAAGTGGTTTCGGGACCACCAAACCGAGTCATAATAATAATTAACCATCATAATTGATGCTCATTATATGTATATATGCATGTGTGAAAATTTCGTGTTTGGATTTTGTTAATAGTAAGTGAATTTTTATCAAATAGGACTTATGTGAGAAAATTTAGAAATGTGCTAGGCAATTGTAAGGTGGCCTATTAATACATGTGGGAAAATAGTTGTCCTTGCATGTCAAATAACCCACTTCCTAAGGTGAGTGGCCGCCATGACAAGAATATGGGCAAGGAACATGTTTCCAACATGTTTAGTTAGTGGATTATGTAGAAAAAATAAAGAAATGAAAAAAAATGAGCATGGATGCCCCCCTTTGTTGCCGTGAGTAGAGGAAAAAGAAAGGAAAAAAATTGTTCATCCATTCTCAAAATCTTGGCTGAAAATACTAAGGGAAAAAGGAAGGATTTTTGCTTCATGCTTGGTTTAGAAGAGAACTAGAAGGAGATTTGGTCATACTTGTGTCAAGATTAAGGTATGTTTGAGGTTGTGTCATGAGATTCATGCATGTTTTAGTTGCTAACTTGATGTTCATGTTAGCCCATGGTTCAAATCCTTGTTATGCCATGGAAATGGTATTTGGCCAAGGTTGATATTGTGTTAAAGCCATTGCATGCTAAATGTGAAGCTTGTTGATGATACATGTAATGATGGATTGACTACTCTTGAAATTTCTTTTAGCATTCTTGAGTAAGACATGGAGTTTTCTTTGTTTAACCATGACCAAAAATTGAAAGGGGATGGTGTGGGATGTATTCGCCATGGCATGCTCATAAGTGCGATTTATGCTTGTTGCATTATAGGTAAAAATTTGTGTTTTGATATATGTGTATATGTGTTTGTACATGATGTTACAAATGGATGTGAAAATATGCTAGATTGGGAAAATTTGATTAAATGTTCATGAGATGAAATTAGGTGATTAAAAGATGTTAGTTGACATTGTACATATATATATATATTCGCCATTAAAGTGAGTATGTAGGTAATGTTGAATCAAGTTTTGGTGCATATTCGGTTAGGTGTATAATCGACCAAATGGACGATTAGTAAGAATGGTTGCCGAATATACAAGCATACATATGCATGTGTAGTTGAATTATGAATGTTTAGCAAGATGGTTAAACTAGTGATTTATTGATTAAGCTCAAGGAGTTAAAGAAGGAGAATCAAGCAAGGGAAAGACGAAGGTCATCGAGTAGCCGACTTGGAACTATTTTACCCAACACGAGGTAAGTCATTAAGCACGTATTTGATATTGCTTAAATGATTGTAAAATTTATGCAATTGTGTTTAATGGGATGATATATATATATAAATGAAAATGTATGTGTATGGAGTGACGACAATTGTTGAATGTAAAAGAAATAGTGAAATGTGTAGAAAGTTTGCTTTCGGCACTAAGTGTCGGGCAATACGTGTGTACGGTGACGAGATTGGCACTAAGTGTGCGTGCTGGAAATATATGGCACTAAGTGTGCATGCTGGAAATATATGGCACTAAGTGTGCGAGCTCGAAGGGCATGGCACGTGTGTGCGGGCCTAAATCGCATGGCACTAAGTGTGCGAAATCGAGTATTAAGCTTGTGTGTGCGTACTCTATATATATATATAAATATCTCCAATCGAACAATTATATGGAGGGTGTGTCTCCATCGAGTGAGTATGGACAGCGGATCGGTAAGTACCTTGAGCTCATGACGAATAGGTAATACGTTCATGCTTGGGGTTGAATTTGGTAAGCCTTAAATCTATGTGATGATTGAAATTGTATGGTTGTGCTGGAAAATGAGTTAATGTGTAAAAATGCTTGATTATCTTGTTGTGTAGAATATGAAATGTGGATGTATGAATTGGTGCGAGATTGGACCAAAAGGTCCGAGGTATTATGGTATAGATTCGATATGGACGAGTACCTAGCCTCATTTGTTGTACATGTAGTAGTAACTTTATCGGTGGATTGACGAATGCTTATGACTTACTGAGTTGTAAACTCACTCGGTGTTTTCTTGTCACCCATTTTAGGTCTCTTGGACTCGTATTGTTTGCGTGCTCGGAACCGTCGTTGAAGTCATCACACCGGCTGAAATCTTGTGGTATTGTTTTTTGTTGTTGAAGAACATTTGGCATGTATAGGCTATTATATTTTGTCGAATTGTGGGTTGTAAACTTTAAGCCATGTGAAAATGGCCTATGTGGTCGTCGAGTGGGATGCTAGAACCTATAGCCACGAGTCTTAGAAACTCAAATTTTGTTAAGGTGGCCATAATTTGTGTCATGTATGATGGATGATTAAGGCCAAGGAAAAATTCATGAAATTGGCATAGTCTACTGCAGTAACTGTTGCGGACAGCAGCAGTGAGATGAGATTGAAAATCACTAAAAATAGTATAAGTAGAATTAAATAGTGAGTAAATTATGGAACTGATCCTTGATGAATCTATTTTATATGGACGAAACGAAACGACCATATGAGCAGTATACTGGGAGATATTAAAGTTCTCGTGAGACAGGGCCAGAACGATTTCTGGGTCCCCTGTCGTGACTTTGAAAATTTACCATAAATTATCCAGAAAGAATTAGGAGTCATGCCTTATATGTACAGATTCCATTTTGAGTCTAGTTTCATTAGAAACAAACGGCACCAGTATTAAAGCCCTGTACAGAAAGATATTCAAGTTGTAACGCGCGGAGGTCAGAGCAGTCGATCCCTGTAACATGGGTGACTTTAACTAATAAACTGTACCAATTGGCCCAACCAAAATTCTAAAAATAAATCCATGGATGGATATATGAGTCTAAATTCAGGAAAATTTACGAAACCAGTTTCTGAGTTTTGGAACTCGAGATATGATTTTTAAGGCGACGGTGACGCAGTTTTCCAGCCTGTCCAGAAATGCCAAATTGGTCGGTACTTTAAGAGGATTTGTCTCGTTAACCCTCGTGTCCGACACGCGTCGGTCACGAGTTAGGGTGTTACAATTTTATTGGTATCAGAGCTATGGTTTAGTCGGTTCTAGGACTACCATAGCGCGTGTGAGTCTAGCTATACATGCCAAATTGATAGTGCTTAATAATGTGATGACTTGACGGTTGAAATTTTTGTTTTGATTAGCGATGGAACCCGGGTAGAGAGACCCTTGGCGGATGACGTTGAAAGTGTAGCGGCTGCTCCTGCGCAAGGGACACCGCTGTTGAGCCTCGGTCATCCGCGAATAATCAAAATGAAGGGCGAAACAAGCCTTCTTCACTATGATGAATGAGTGGGTCGCATAATATGCCCGAACCAACCCGATTGTCCAACCATTCCCGAATTTAAATACTCCACCCCAAGACTCGCAATGCCTCCGATTCATCGATCCTGTGAGGCTGAGTAAACCACTGTGGACTTGATTAGGAAGCGTGGGGCGAGGAGTTCAAGGCCATAGTTCTTGATGATGCCGAAAAGGCCGAAGTTCGCTCGATAACACCATTAGAGTGTTAGATGAATCGTCATGCACACCGACGAATGTCTTAAGTGTGCTATATCCTTGTTATGAGACTCACTTACTATTGGTGGAGGACTTTAATTTCCATAGTCCCAAATGAACGAGTTACTTGGGATTTCTTCCAATCCAATTTCGAAAGAAATACATTAGTCAACGGTTCATCGATCGAAGCGTAAGGAATTCTTGGAACTCAAGCAAGGCCGGATGATCAGATCGAATCTGAACATGAGTTCGTAAGACTTAGTCGGTATGCTCGGAGTGTGTGGCTGATGAGGTTGCGATGTGCAAAAGATTTGAAGAAGGATTGAATGAAGAGTTAAAGTTACTAGTGGGAATTTTAGAGATAAAGGAGTTCGTGACACTAGTCGAACGAGCACGCAAGGCGGAAGAACTTGGGAGGAGAAGAAGAAGGCTGAATTTGAAGCAAGAGATTACCGTAAAAGATCGACGAGTAAAGCTCCGTTCTCGGCTGTAAAGAGGTTCGTGGAGGACACCAAGAAGTCGAGGACGATTGCGGGAATTTCCATTAGAGCCGACCATTGACGGACTCCAGAGCTACTTCAGTAGCTAGTGTGGGCAATAATCGTCAAGAGAGACCTGAATGCCCCCAATGTGGAAGACGACACCTAGGTGAATGTTGGGGTAAGTCATTAATAGGGCTGTTATGGATGCGGTTCAAGGACCACTTCATTAGAGATTGCACGGAGCTAGATGAGAGGAATAAGACGCAAGGTGCAAGACCTAGTGGAACGACGGTGGAGGTAGGCCCCGAGAATCTCTGGAGGTAGGGGTGGTAATCGAGAGGAGCCTCTAATACGGCCGTCCGATCCGAGACCCGTGCTCTGCTAGAGCATATGCCATCCGCGCACGAGAGGAGGCATCCTCCCCGACGTTATCACTGGTACTTTTACTCTCTTTGATACTATTGTGATTGCATTGATTGACCCGGCTCTACTCACTCATATGTATGTGAAACCTTAGCATCCAAGAAGACTCTACCGTTGAGTCTCTCGAGTTCGTAATTCGAGTGTCAAACCCTTTGGGTCAATACGTGCTTGTTGATAAAGTGTGCAAGAGATGCCCCTAATAATTCGAGAATCTGTTTTCCTACCGATCGATGCTTCTACCATTTCATGAATTCGATGTTATTCTTGGTATGGATTGGTGACCGTACATGATGCAAGTGGTGGATCGCAAAAGGAAAACCATTAATTTGAGGAGTGCAAATAATGAGGTAGTCCGAGTCGAGTCTCTTGATTTAAAGGAGTGCGACAATAATATCTTCTATGACCGTCGAAGATATGTGAAAAGGGTGTGAAACATACCTTGCGTATGTGTTTGGGAGTAAAGAGACGGAAAGGAAACTCGAATCGGTACCGGTGGTTTGTGAGTATTCGGATGTTTTTCCGAGGAGTTACCGGATTGCCACCGGTTCGAGAAGTGGAATTCGCATCGGTTGTACCGGTACTACGCCGATTTCAATAGCCCCGTATCGTATGGCATTAACGGAATTAAAGGAATTGAAGGTTCAATTGCAAGAATTGACGGATAGAGGTTTCGCTCGACGAGTTTTTCTCCATGGGGCGCTTTGTATTGTTTGTGAAGAAGAAGGACGGAACCATGAGGTTGTGCATCGACTATCGTCAACTCAATAAAGTGACGATAAAGAATAAATATCCATTGCCACGAATTGACGATTTGTTTGATCAATTAAAGGGAGCCTCGGTGTTTTCAAAGATAGATTTGAGGTCGGGTACTATCGGTTGAGGGTCCGAGAATCGGACATACCAAAACCGCTTTTAGAACGAGGTACGGTCACTACGAATTCTTGGTGATGCCGTTTGGGCTCACTAATGCCCTGCGGTGTTTATGGATTTAATGAATAGAATTTTCAGGCCATACTTGGATCGGTTCGTAGTTGTATTTATCGATGACATTTTGGTCTATTCGAGAGATGAAACCGAACATCTTGAACACCGAGGCTAGTGTTGCAAATCTTACGAGATAAGCGATTATACGCAAAGTTCAATAAATGTGAATTTTGGTTGAAAGAGGTTAGCTTTTGGGGCACGTGATGTCTCGCATCGGTGTCGGGTGGACCGAACAAAATTTCGCCATAGTCGATTGGAAACCACCAAGGAATGTTACCAAGTTAGGAGCTTTTTGGGGCTTGCGGTTATTACCGACGATTTGTAAAGGTTTCTCGACGATAGCCACGCCAATGACGAAGCTACTCCAAAAGGATGTTAAGTTGAATGGACGGAGAAATGTCGAAAAGTTTCGATCAACTGAAAGCTTATTTGATGAAGCCCCAATTCTAGTGCAACCCGAATCGGGCAAAGAGTTTGTCATTTATAGTGACGCATCCCTACTTGGGTTGGGTTGCGTATTGATGCAAGAAGGGCGAGTTGTGGCCTATGCGTCGAGACAATTAAAGCCACATGAGAAAAATTATCCGACCCATGATCTCGAATTGGTTGCCATCGTATTCGCTTTAAAGATATGGCGACATTACTTATTTGGTGAGAAGTGCCATGTGTATTCGGATCACAAAAGTCTCAAATATTTGATGACTCAAAGAGACTTAAATCTGCGACAAAGACGATGGCTCGAGTTGTTAAAAGATTATGAACTCGTTATTGATTATCACCGGGAAAGGCCAATGTGGTTGCGGATGCCTTAAGTCGGAAATCACCTTTGTTTGCTTCTGACGATGAATGTACACTTGTCTATTCTACGACAATGTGTTAGTAGCGAATTGAAGGCCAAACCATTGTTGGCTCATCAAATTCGGGAAGCTCGAAAGTTGATGAGAGTTGCTTGCAAAACGGGTGAGTGTGTTCGAGCAAGGAATCGAGTTTCAAATTGATGATGACGATTGTTTAAGGTTTAGAAGTCGTCTGTGTGTTCCAAAGAATTGAACTTATTTCGATAATTCTAAATGAAGCCCATTGTAGTCGAATGTCAATCCACGGGTAGTACTAAAATGTACAATGACCTGAAACGCCAATTTTGGTGGCCCGGTATGAAACGAGACATTTCTGAATTTGTTTCAAGGTGTCTGATATGTCAACAAGTGAAAGCGGAACATCAAGTGCCATCGGGATTACTTCAGCCGATCATGATACCCGAATGGAAATGGGATCGAGTCACAATGGACTTTGTATCCGGACTGCCATTGTCAGTGAGTAAGAAGGATGCGATTTGGGTCGTTGTCGATAGACTAACTAAGTCGGCTCACTTTATCCCCGTACGTACGGATTTTTCAATGGACAAATTAGCGGAATTGTACGTTTCTCAGATTGTGAGATTACACGGGGTGCCTATTTCTATCGTGTCGGATAGAGACCCAAGATTTACGTCGCGATTTTGGAAGAAATTGCAAGATGCTTTGGGTACCAAGCTGCATTTTAGCACCGCTTTTCATCCCCAAACCGATGGTCAATCCGAACGGATAATTCAAATACTCGAGGATATGTTGAGATGTTGCATCCTTGAGTTTAGTGGTTCATGGGAACGGTATTTACCTTTGATTGAATTCGCCTACAACAATAGCTTTCAATCAAGTATTAAGATGGCGCCTTACGAGGCTTTATACGGTCGTAAATGCCGTACCCATTATTCGGACTGAACTTAGTGAAGGTAAATTCTTGAGGTTGATTTGGTTAAGGATGCCGAGCAAAAGTTCGAGTAATTCGTGAAAGTTTGAAAGTCGCCGGATCGCCAAAAGTCGTATGCGGATTTGAAAAGAAAAGATATTGAATATCAGGTTGGAGACAAGGTCTTTCTCAAAGTTTCACCTTGGAAGAAGGTGCTTAGATTTGGTCGTAAGGGCAAATTGAGTCCGAGGTTTATCGGGCCATATGAAGTATCCGAACGAGTTGGGCGATCGCATATCGATTAATTTTGCCCTTGAGCTCGAAAGGATTCACAACGTTTTCATGTCTCGATGCTTGACGATATAGGTCGATCCATCGCACGTAATTGCTCCATCCGAGATTGAGATTCACCTAATTTGAGCTATGAAGAGGAACCGGTTCGCATTATGAGGCGTGAAGTAAAAGAGTTGCGCAATAGGAAAATCCCGTTAGTGAAGGTGTTGTGGCATAAACACGGAATGGAAGAAGCCACTTGGGAACTTGAGGACTCTATGAAAGAGCGATACCGAGCCTATTTACGGTAAGATTTTCGGGACGAAAATTTCTAAGTGGGGGAGAGTTGTGACATCCCTAAATCGACCCTAGTCGGAAAGTGGTTTCGGGACCACCAAACCGAGTCATAATAATAATTAACCATCATAATTGATGCTCATTATATGTATATATGCATGTGTGAAAATTTCGTGTTTGGATTTTGTTAATAGTAAGTGAATTTTTATCAAATAGGACTTATGTGAGAAAATTTAGAAATGTGCTAGGCAATTGTAAGGTGGCCTATTAATACATGTGGGAAAATAGTTGTCCTTGCATGTCAAATAACCCACTTCCTAAGGTGAGTGGCCGGCCATGACAAGAATATGGGCAAGGGAACATGTTTCCAACATGTTTAGTTAGTGGATTATGTAGAAAAAATAAAGAAATGAAAAAAAAATGAGCATGGATGCCCCCCCCTTTGTTGCCGTGAGTAGAGGAAAAGAAAGGAAAAAATTGTTCATCCATTCTCAAAATCTTGGCTGAAAATACTAAGGGAAAAAGGAAGGATTTTTGCTTCATGCTTGGTTTAGAAGAGAACTAGAAGGAGATTTGGTCATACTTGTGTCAAGATTAAGGTATGTTTGAGGTTGTGTCATGAGATTCATGCATGTTTTAGTTGCTAACTTGATGTTCATGTTAGCCCATGGTTCAAATCCTTGTTATGCCATGGAAATGGTATTTGGCCAAGGTTGATATTGTGTTAAAGCCATTGCATGCTAAATGTGAAGCTTGTTGATGATACATGTAATGATGGATTGACTACTCTTGAAATTTCTTTTAGCATTCTTGAGTAAGACATGGAGTTTTCTTTGTTTAACCATGACCAAAAATTGAAAGGGGATGGTGTGGGATGTATTCGCCATGGCATGCTCATAAGTGCGATTTATGCTTGTTGCATTATAGGTAAAATTTGTGTTTTGATATATGTGTATATGTGTTTGTACATGATGTTACAAATGGATGTGAAAATATGCTAGATTGGGAAAATTTGATTAAATGTTCATGAGATGAAATTAGGTGATTAAAAGATGTTAGTTGACATTGTACATATATATATATATTCGGCCATTAAAGTGAGTATGTAGGTAATGTTGAATCAAGTTTTGGTGCATATTCGGTTAGGTGTATAATCGACCAAATGGACGATTAGTAAGAATGGTTGCGAATATACAAGCATACATATGCATGTGTAGTTGAATTATGAATGTTTAGCAAGATGGTTAAACTAGTGATTTATTGATTAAGCTCAAGGAGTTAAAGAAGGAGAATCAAGCAAGGGAAAGACGAAGGTCATCGAGTAGCCGACTTGGAACTATTTTACCCAACACGAGGTAAGTCATTAAGCACGTATTTGATATTGCTTAAATGATTGTAAAATTTATGCAATTGTGTTTAATGGGATGATATATATATATAAATGAAAATGTATGTGTATGGAGTGACGACAATTGTTGAATGTAAAAGAAATAGTGAAATGTGTAGAAAGTTTGCTTTCGGCACTAAGTGTGCGGGCAATACGTGTGTACGGTGACGAGATTGGCACTAAGTGTGCGTGCTGGAAATATATGGCACTAAGTGTGCATGCTGGAAATATATGGCACTAAGTGTGCGAGCTCGAAGGGCATGGCACTGTGTGTGCGGGCCTAAATCGCATGGCACTAAGTGTGCGAAATCGAGTATTAAGCAATTGTGTGTGCGTACTCTATATATATATATAAATATCTCCAATCGAACAATTATATGGAGGTGTGTCTCCATCGAGTGAGTATGGACAGCGGATCGGGTAAGTACCTTGAGCTCATGACGAATAGGTAATACGTTCATGCTTGGGGTTGAATTTGGTAAGCCTTAAATCTATGTGATGATTGAAATTGTATGGTTGTGCTGGAAAATGAGTTAATGTGTAAAATGCTTGATTATCTTGTTGTGTAGAATATGAAATGTGGATGTATGAATTAGTGCGAGATTGGACCAAAAGGTCCGAGGTATTATGGTATAGATTCGATATGGACGAGTACCTAGCCTCATTTGTTGTACATGTAGTAGTAACTTTATCGGTGGATTGACGAATGCTTATGACTTACTGAGTTGTAAACTCACTCGGTGTTTTCTTGTCACCCATTTTAGGTCTCTTGGACTCGTATTGTTGCGTGCTCGGAACCGTCGTTGAAGTCATCACACCGGCTGAAATCTTGTGGTATTGTTTTTTGTTGTTGAAGAACATTTGGCATGTATAGGCTATTATATTTTGTCGAATTGTGGGTTGTAAACTTTAAGCCATGTGAAAATGGCCTATGTGGTCGTCGAGTGGGATGCTAGAACCTATAGCCACGAGTCTTAGAAACTCAAATTTTGTTAAGGTGGCCATAATTTGTGTCATGTATGATGGATGATTAAGGCCAAGGAAAAATTCATGAAATTGGCATAGTCTACTGCAGTAACTGTTGCGGACAGCAGCAGTGAGATGAGATTGAAAAATCACTAAAAATAGTATAAGTAGAATTAAATAGTGAGTAAATTATGGAACTGATCCTTGATGAATCTATTTTATATGGACGAAACGAAACGACCATATGAGCAGTATACTGGGGATATTAAAGTTCTCGTGAGACAGGGCCAGAACGATTTCTGGGTCCCCTGTCGTGACTTTGAAAATTTACCATAAATTATCCAGAAAGAATTAGGAGTCATGCCTTATATGTACAGATTCCATTTTGAGTCTAGTTTCATTAGAAACAAACGGCACCAGTATTAAAGCCCTGTACAGAAAGATATTCAAGTTGTAACGCGCGGAGGTCAGAGCAGTCGATCCCTGTAACATGGGTGACTTTAACTAATAAACTGTACCAATTGGCCCAACCAAAAATTCTAAAAATAAATCCATGGATGGATATATGAGTCTAAATTCAGGGAAAATTTACGAAACCAGTTTCCGAGTTTTGGAACTCGAGATATGATTTTTAAGGCGACGGTGACGCAGTTTTCCAGCCTGTCCAGAAATGCCAAATTGGTCGGTACTTTAAGAGGATTTGTCTCGTTAACCCCTCGTGTCCGACACCGGCGTCGGTCACGAGTTAGGGGTGTTACACCCTAGCATCCTCAAACGAACAAGGGATGATTCGAAGGTCTTTCACGCTAGGAGAGAGCCTTCCTTAATCGGAGACGGTGTCATCATCCGCTCACGACGGTGGAATATGAAATAGTGTTCAGGTAAATAAAAAAAATCCTATCTTTTATTTATTTATTTTTCGAAAAAAAGAAATATATAAATGAACTACCTTTAAAAATTGTCGCTTTTTTTGTATTTGATTTCTTGTGCATCTGTGAAAATACAATTTTTTCGTTAGGCTTTTATAACCGATTGATTACAATATTCTATCATTTTTTTTTTTGCTTTACTGCTTTCTGTTTTTGTCTCTTTCTTTCTTCTTTGTAGGTATCCATGGCAAGGTCAACGGCGTTGGGGAGCCACGCCTTGCCATTTTGGTGAAAGCGGTAGACGAGGCATTAGACCTTGGGCGACGAGCTTGCTAACGAGGCAGAGGCTGCAACGCGAACGGCTTTAGGGTTCTAGGTTTTCCTGCTTAGTTTTTTTTTAGGTTTTGGGCTTGGGTCAGTGTAATATTGGGTTTGGGTTAGGGTAGTTCAGGTTTGGGCCAATTTGCAAATGGACTAGTTTTTATTATTTTTTTGTTTGGCTTATTGGACCGGACGGATTTAGGCTCTTACAACTACGATTGGGGTATTCTTCGTGATAAATACGAAAGTTGAATTATTTGGTATAATCGATTAGTAGGCACATGTTCAGTTCTTGATGTTGAATTGTAGGGCATTTTTTAAAGTGTGGCAATTGCTATGGATAAGGGATTTGACAGAATTCTTATCATTCAAACAGTCAAGAGGTTGTCCAAGCAATTCAAGGGAATGTTACCAAGATGTCGAATTCTGCTTTAGTCAGAAGAATCATATTTCTCTTAGCTAAAATGATTTTTTGGTTAATTCAACATATTACCAGAGATTATAATAATTAAGTTGATAGTCTAGCCAAAATGAGAGTTAGTAATAATGGTTGTATCAAATTTTTTCAGACGTCTCCTTGGGTGCATGGATATACCACTAATTAATTTTCTATAATGTTTTTCATTCACCAAAAAGATTAGGTTTTTTTTTATAGAAAAATACCCAAATTTTTTTTATTATTTACGAAAATGACTCATCCTAAAAATCATGTACGTAAATGATCTGTTTTGAACAATGAACCCTGGTGCCGCAGTTTCCATTGGCGACACCACCCATCATAATCAACTAATGATTGACCCGTGGAAATAAAAAAAATTCTTGGCTGCCTTTGTTGCCATTGGCGGCATCAGTATGTGTATTCCTGCTTAAAAATATTGATATTCTGGAGGAAAAGGAAAAAAATATATTTTAATGGGTGTCGTCGTTGCCATTGGCAGAATCGATTTTTTTTGTCAAAAAGTTGACTTTGTTTTTTGGTCCCGTTGTTGCCATTAGCAGCATTGGACTTTTTTTGTCAAGAAATCTGAATGGAACCTTCGTCGTCGAGTGAAGAAGCATGAGGACAAAGAAGAAAAGAAAAATATATCTACTTAGCTAAAAACAAAAACTCTAATGGTTAAAAATGTGAATCTAGAATTAGAAAAGGAAAACTCAAAAACTTCCGAGAAAAATAGAATATTACGAAAGAGATCGAAGAAAAATTGAAATAAAAAAAAAGGTTAGATAATTGGATTAATTAGCATTAACACTATTAATTAATGCAATTAGCACCAATTTTGAACTTTTTTCATTGAAAGATTTTGCTCCATTCGAGTTTTCTACTTCAGCATAAACCTGAATCCGTTAGGAAGGAAAAAAATTAATTGCATTAATTAATTAGCATTAATATCATTTTTTAAATTTATTTCCATTAACAGGTTTTAATTGCATTAATTGATGGTGTTAATGCTAATTAATCCAACTATATAAGTTTTCTTTATTATTTCATCTTTTCTTCAATTTTCCTATAATTTTTATTTTTCTAAGAAGTTTTTCTATTTTCTTTCTGTCATTCTCGATTCATCTTTCTTATCATTAGAGTTTATGTTTTTAGCCAGGTATCTATTATTTTTTTTTCTTTTTTCTCATCATGCTTCTTTTCTCGACAACCAATGTACCATTCAAATTTTTGACAAAAAAAGTTAGGTGCCAGTAATGGCAACGACGGCACCAATTTAACTCTTTTAAAAAATAAAAGCATTAGTGCCGCCAATGGCAACGGCGACACATACTGATTTTGCCAATAGCAACGACATCACCCAAATAAATTATTTTTTATTTCCATGGATCAATCATTGGGTGATTGTGATGGGTGGTGTCACCAATGGCAATGACGACACCAAAGTTTACTATTCAAAACGAATCATTTACGTATATGATTTTTAGGGTGGACCATTTTCATAAACAGTTAAAAGTTTTGTGTCATTTTTATAAAAAAAAATATAACACCCCTAACCCTCTCCGTCGTCAGATTAGGGTCATGGGCATTACTAAAAATTCAAAATAATTAATCAATCATAATTAAAAATGTAAGTTAACCATTAACATTACATTATACAGGGGCAGATCACGACAATCTAATACTTTCATACTAGAGTCTTATACAATCGAATAACGAATCATGCTATGCAATGCTAAACTTGATCTTCCACTGCCTACACTCTTATCACTATTTGTCATTGCTAAACTTGGTCTTCTACTGTCTACACTCTTATCACTATTTATTTCGTTTTGAAAGCTAGAAGTTGGATACATAACAAAACTATTCCAATTATTAGCATCAGAGTATTGAACCATACTCCGACTACTACCACCACCACCACCACCACCTTCAATGGTATTAGTCAAATGACCTACTTCACTTAATTCAAGTTTGCTAATTCACTCCAAATCAGAGTAAAAATACTCCTCCAGGCCTTAATTCGAGTCTATATATCCTTAAAAATAGCTTATGAACAAACATGAACTAATTTGGAATAATTTTGAAAGTTTTAGGGCAATTTCAAAAATACTTAGAAACAAAGGACACATGACCGTGTGGCCAGACCATTTGAAACACCCCAGACTGTGTGACTTTCGAAGTTGGGACACATGGTTGTGTCCCAGCCCGTATCTCTGCCCATGTAACTCACTGACTTGAGATACACGATTGTGTCCTAACTCGTGTAACTCACTGACTTAGGTCACACAACCATGTCGCAGGCCGTGGGGAAAAAACACCTATACTATTTTTTAGCATGCTCAAGGCACATACCCATGTATGACACACGGCCGTGTGACATAACGTGTCCTAGGCCTTGTGTACCTAAATGTACCTTAAAACTTAAGTTTACCAAATTGTGTTTACTTGGACATTAAACAACCAATTCACCGGTCATTTAACCTATTTAAAATACAATTAAACATGCTTAAAACAAGCCAAAACAACCATCCTAAGTGCTTAACTAGTGTACCCTCATTGGTACCACATTTTATAGCTTCAAATATATTAACAAAGCATTATTCATTCAAAACCTTCACTCATACCAAATTTGCCATGAATATAAACACGTAACAAACCTCAAGCTAAACACGTGCCAAACTTTAAGCTAAGTTATCATACCAAACATGGCCTCAACCATTACCATATATAACTATGAACATTTAGCTACTTAGGTTACCAAACCTCAAGCTAAACATGTACCAAACTTTAAGCTAAGCTATCATATCAAACATAGCCTCAACCATTACCATATATACAAATAACCATAAGTTCACTTGAAAACCAAAATATCATCAAACTATAAACAACCTCAAACAAATGACCTCCTAGGTACATGTCATTACAAAATAAAACATCACAACACTTGAGCCCGGGATTGTTGTTGGATGTTGAGTCGACAATAAGATGAAGGTACCTAACCTGTGCATGGGAAACAAACCGCACGCTGAGTTTAACTTAATAGTATTTCTATAATCCAAACAATTTAGACTTGATATAAGTAATTAAGGTCCGTTTGTTTACATGTAAAAGGTTTTACGAAAAATGTTTTTTGTATTTTCCTGTGTTTGTTTCATAGAAAATAGCTTGGTCAACAGAAAATAACTTACAGGTCAATGTAAAATAAGCCATTTTTTCCTGTAAAATGACTTACCCTTTTGAAAAGCGTAAGTCATTTTCGGAAAAGAGTATAAAATTAATTTAAATCAAGCTTAATATTATTATATTGATAATAAATTTTATTTTTATTTTTAAAATATTTAAAATTATTAAAATATTATATTTTCAATATTATTAAACATACATAATTATTTATTTATATTTAGTCATATAATAAATATAATTTATTATCTTAATAAATTATTTAATATTTCAATTTTGTTTTAATATTATATTTGAAAATAATAATTTTAAATAATATTATTCACATATTATTGAAAATATTTAATATTAATATTTTAATAATAAATATTTATTACAATTATAAATTTATTAATACTAAATATTTTTTAGTATAAAGGTTAAAATATGTCATAAGTCTATGTACACTTTCTGATTTGCAATTTAGTCTTTGTACTTTTATTTTAATCTTTTACTTTTCAAATTTGAAAATCAAGTCCAATTGTTGACTTCGTTAAATTTTTTTGTCAATTTTGTTGATGTCATATTGTTAAACAAAAATATTCACTTGGTAGTCATGTAATTAAAAATGACGTTGTAATGAACTCGAGTTTAATATAATATTTTTAATATATGCAAAAACAATGTAAAATATAAAATTATAGATAAAAATAAATTCAATTAGACAATGAAAAAATAAGAAAATCTCCAATGTATGTTTGTTTCATTGAAAATAACTTTTATGAAATATTTTAAGAAACCTACCAAACAACAGAAAATATTTTACACGGATTCATCTAAACACCAGAAAATATTAGCTTTTCTAGAAAAGTAAATCATTTTTTAGAAATCATTTTTCGGAAGTCATTTTCAATGGAACAAACGGAGCCTTAAATGTAAGAATGCAACAAGTAATGTTATGAATATATGTTTGAAATCAATAATATAAATTTGCTCATTCTTTATTCACATCCACTAGATTCCACATGTTTTGGTACATGGCAATGACATTTGCATATTTCAACACATGCAATGACATGATTCATCTCTTTGATCAATACTTGAATTCATTTTAAAATTCACATCTCATTTCATCGTTTCATTTCTCATCTCATATTCATTTTTCATCTTTATCGTCTCAATATCAACACATAAATTTATTATTTAATTTCCCTTATTAACACTACTTGGACTCAGACTTGAACTCGGAAGGATACACAAATCCAACCAACACACCAGTTTGGCACCTAGTACCTCATCGAATAAATTTGAAGTAATAACTACGCCGAATGCTATATAAGTTGATACCCAGTGTCTCATCAGTTAAACCGAAGTAAATTGGCACTCAATGCCTTATTGACTGAATGTCGAAGAAATCCCTGAACTCTTCCTATTCTATTGCATGCCATCTATATTCAACTTAGCCCGAAACAGTTAATAGGGTTTTATTTCACTTTTCAATACATCTAATGGCCCAAACTCATATATATACATTATCACATATATCCAATTCAATATTCACATAAGCAACACATTTCATAATATGCAAAATTAGTCCATTCCAATTAACTATGGATTCAATTCAACCTAAAGTACAAGAGTACTAACCTCACATGCTTACCATACATAACAACTCAATATGCAAGAGTTTATAACTAAATTCGGATTATAGAAACACAAGCCGTATATTCTGAGTTACTCGATGTCGACCTTGTCTTTTACCCTTCTTACTCAAGGATTCCGAAATAACGTTTGCTACGGAATAAAATAATTACAATTAATTAATAACATACCACTCAATTCACAAAAAAATCAATTTTTCTACTATATTTTGTTTAATCCTCAATTTAGTTCCTGAACCGAGACTAATTTAAACTCAAATTTTTATATATATTTCACTACAAGATAAATTTAGCTCCCTATTTTTAATTCTACCCATTAATTTCAAAATTTTCTCAATTTAGTCCATATTGCTCAAAATTAATAATTTACTCCATAATTTATTCCTTTTCCACTTCTAACTTAAAAATCTACCAATAAAATCCTTAAAGCTTAAATTAATCAACAATGGTAACATCATCAATCTTGAACAATGCTAAAAATTACAATATGGGTCGGGTAGCTTTAAGTAACGAGATTCCGAAAACATAAAAATTACAAAAAAAGACTAAATTGCACTAATCAATTTAGATTTGAACTCTAAACCCCCTAGAGTTGTTCTTTTTCTTTTCTTTCTTTCTTTCCTTTTCTTTCTTTGTAATTTGCATTCAATCATCTCTTTCTACCTTCTTTATTAAATCTTTTATTATGATTATTATAATATATGTAAATGCCCAAATTTGCCCGGGCCCATAAAAAATAAACCAAAAATTAAATAAATAAGTCCAAATATCAGGTCCATTTATAATAGTCATCAGTACAAATTACATTCAAGCCCAAATTTAACCCTAGCCCATAGCCTAGAAAACCTAAACTATTTTTAGCAAAAAGAAGAGGCAGAAAACCCTAGCCGCCGCTCCTCCACGTGCTTGTCAGCGCGTCCACCGCCCGAGGTCTGCCTCCTTTGCACCAAAATGGCAAAAAGCCGGAGTCTCCGCCTCCGTTGACCTTGCAAACACCTGCAAGCAAAGCAAAAAAGGAGGACAGAGACAGAACAGAAATAGTAACAAAATTGAAACGAAGCAGTAGCAACAAACAGTAGATATTGGCTATAAAAGCCATGGCCGGATTGTAACATTTTTGGACACGTAATATTAATCAAAAAAGAAAAACTTCAACAGTTATTCAAATAAAAAAAATACATAAAGAATAGAAAGCAATCTCTCAAAACTGGTCTTTTTTTTAATGTTATTTTTATTTTTATTTTTTAAAAGGAAAGAATACAAAAAAAAAAAGGGTTGAAGTCTCATCTGTCAATCCGTCTACTGCTACCGTGAGTGGCCGAGGCTATCACCTCCGATGAAAGGTGACATCTTGTAGGCTCGGAGATTTGAAAAGCAAAAAAAAAAAATCCTCTTTTTTCTCTCAAGCCCTTTGTGAGACGGCGACAATGCCGCCAATAACAAGCAAAGTTGTCACCAATAACTGGCGGCCGTCACGATGGTCGATTTTTGAAGCCATTTCCGGAGCCTAGAGAGGGGAAAGGAGGTTGAGAGAGTTTTTTTGTTTTTATTTTTTAGAATGGGAAGAGAATGAATTTTTTTTAAAAAAACTGACTTTTATAAACCCATTAAATGGCATCGTTTAATGCTAGCCACAATAGCCCTAAAACGACGTTGTTTTACCCCTAGGATCCACATGCCGACTCGACCCGTTCAGAGGATCCTCGCTTTTTGGACGGATGGGTTATTTGCGCATTAGGCCCTTCCGCTTTTGTAGCCCATTGCAATTTAGTCTTTTTTGTCTTTTTTTTTTAGTTTAGCCCTATAATTTTATTTTTATTTCATTTTAACCCCTTCAGGGAATGACGCCATTTTAAGGAAAGGGGATAATTCCCCAATCAGTCCCTCCTATTTCGTGTGTGCCCTATTTTAGCCTGTATTTCTCCCGTTCTTTTTTTATTTATCCGCAATTTATCCCTCTTATTTTACTTAAATGTCAATTTAGCCTTATTTATTTACTTTGGATTCTTCCTAAATTATTTATTTTTATGAATGCTTTTTTTATTTTAGTCCATTTGTTATTTATTTTATTTGTTCTTTTAATTTCATTTAAGTTATGATTAACCCTTTTTACTTTAATCCTTCTATTTATTTATTTACTTATTTACTTGATTATACATTCATCATTCCTTTATTTTACTCATTTGCTTGTTCATTTACTTATTTTATATATATATATATATATATATATATATATATATATTATTCATATACAATTTATTTTAATTCTTGTATTCATTTATTTATTGTTCTTTCATTTCTTTCAAACTTTTATTTTTCTTTCATTGATTATTTATTTATAACTTTATTATTATCATCATTTTATCATCTGTTATTATTATTTTATTATTATTTATTCATTTGTCTATTTATTAGCCCTTTTATGTATATATTTTTAAAAATTAGGTTATTTATGTTTTTTACTACATATACTATTCTTCTTATTATTATTGTTATTTATATTAATATTATGATAGCTATTATTATAATTATTGTTATTATTATTATTAAATTTTTTTCATTTATTCATTCTATCATCATAGTCGATTATCATCATTTACTAGCATAATATTTTCGTCCTATTGATTTATTCACTTGTTACTAGTTATTTATATTATGCCAATACTTGTGCTAGATGTTACATTCAAACATACTTGTCCGTTTTGCACCATACCCGAATAAATTAAAATTTAAGTGTTACGTTACTTTTGCACAATGTATAAAAGAAAATTTTGAAGTAATATGGCAATGTTCGATATTTGGAGATTCGAGAAGTCGTGCCCTAACTTACAGGGTTTCAATTTTCTCGTTGAACCTAGATGACCGAATCTCCTTTTAAAATACGCGAGATTTAAATAAAAATAATAAAAGGCAAACTTATTATCAAGAATAAGAGGTGTCGTGTCCTAACTTACGGGATGTGACATTTTGTTACTTCGAGATAGAGAGGCGTTTTGTACATTTTAATTTATTCGAGTAATTTTAATTGAAATTAACATTAATACAAAGAAGGATCGTATTTTTTTTAAAATTATTTTCAAGTTTTCAACTTTCAACACTAAGACGCGAATTAATCAATTAGGTACCAATTTTGGGCGTCACGAGGGTGCTAGTCCTTCCACGTGCGTAACCGACTCCCGAACCTGTTTCCTGAACTTCGTAGACCAAAAAATTTCGTTTTAATAAATCAAACTATTTCTTAAAGCGATCAAATTACGAGGTGACCCGATCACACCTCATAAAAAAAGGATTGGTGGCGACTCCCGTTCGTTTTCATTTTTTTAAAATACAAAGTCGACCTTTCAAAAAAATGGTTTCTACAGCTTGGCGACTCCACTAGGGACAAAATAAGAGAGTCAAGCCACAAGTTGATTATTTCTTGTCTTTTTGCCGAAAATTGAGAATTTGGTTTAAACTTACGATCCTTTCATTGCATTTCATTTTTATGGTCTGCATCATTTCGATATGTTTGCTTTATTGTTTTGAGTCTTTTAATATATCTCTGTATATTACATCGCATAATTGGTCGATTTTACCCTTTTTAGTGAGAGTGAGAAACTATTCCTTCGTGAGGTCTTCACCTCCGTATAGGATAGTGGATCACTTTCGGGATGCATCCGTACCTATGTCTTCGTGAGATTTTCATCTCCGTATAGCCATAGGGAAATGTATTCCTCTGAACTGAACTCGATCCGTATGAGCCTATAATGGGTGAGGAAAGGAATCTGCCAGTTCAGGTACCCTTACTTTAGAACCGAACATCATATAATGAGCCCTAAAAGCTTACTCTAGGTAGAAACACACCAAACCCTAGTGGTCACTCGAATAGGCGCTCTATCTATTATTTATTGTTTGCTTTAAATTCTAGCTTGGTATGCAATGTACTGACTTGTTTTATTTTGTTTTGACTGTGATTGCATGACATTTTCATCATAAAAAAGGGCATTGATTCACGTTCAGTTGCTAAATAGAGAGCTTATCATGGAAAATGGGTTTCTTGATAAAGTGGAAAACAACACAGTCGTGCGAATATTGTCCGAGAAAAGGAAACAAAAGAAATGTGACAGCCTGTGAGAGGGGCAGGTCAGAGATATGGACCACGTTATGAGTGAAGCTTTGGCTGACCCCAGCTGTTCAAAGTCTAAAATCCGAATCGGAGTTGGATCAGGGTTGAGAATTAATTTTATTTCTTGTGAAAGTTAAGGTTTTGAGTGTGAAAGCAAGGTTGTATATGTATCTGTTTTATGTAAAGAAACTTGTTTTCTAGTAAAGTTGTTCTAATGGAATTGAACTAGAATCAACGCCTTTTTGCGTGCATCTTTTCCATTCACTAACATTACATTTCATTGCATGAAATCCAAAAGTGCGTTGAGTTCAGAACTCTAGTACAGAGCCTGATGGATAACAAAGAGCTAGAATTATTTGAAAATATCGAGGGTTTGAAGAGGGAACTAAAAAAACCTATCAAGAATCTGTCCTTACATCCCCGAAAGTATTTTGAACAACTAGACCGTGGAGAAAATCCCTGTGGTTTTTAGGACCATTTCAGAGTAATATTCAGAACACACCTATTGCTCTGAGCTTAGGAGTAATAGGAATCCTTTTGTGAAAAAGGCATATGTACATTATTTTTATTTCAATAAAAACAATGCATCTTTGTGTCCCACTTGGAAAATATTCTTTTATTTTTTTCATTTAATTCATTCTCATACCATACAAATAGCTATCCTTAAATTTATTTGTTCTTTAGGTCTTCCTTCTTTCCTATAACAGGTCTTCAGATATCAATGATATGAGTGACGCTGTTACTGACTCAAAATATCATTTTAAGCACGATATGTGTTTAGAGGAACCTCAAGACTTTGAAGGTGATCGAGATTGTAACCTATCTCCTGATTCGTTAAGGATGATAGAACAAGAGGAGAAACAGATCCTACCTCACAAAGAGGCAGTAGAAATTATGAGCTTAGGAGGTGATCAAGAAAAGAAATAAGTGGAGATCAGAGCTTGTATCATCGCGGAGACAAAGCGAAACATCATTGAGTTACTCTAAGAGTTACTCCAAGAATTCAAAGACGTCTTCGCATGGTTGTATCAAAGCATGCCTGGTCTAAGTACCGATATTGTGGTATACTGGCTTCCCATAAAAGAAGAATGTGAGCCGGTTCAACAAAACTTCAAAGGATGAAGTTCGATGTCCTGTTAAATTAAAAGAAAAGGTCAAGAAGCAATTTGACATTGATCTCCTACAAGTGGTTAGATACTCAGAATGGGTAGCCAATATCGTCCCCGTCCCTAAAAAAGGATGGAAAAGTACGAATGTGTGTGGACTACAGGGATTTAAAAAAAGTCAGCCCAAAAGACAATTTCCCGTTGCCTCACATTGACACATTAGTAAACAACATGGCAGGTTACTCATTGTTCTCCTTCATGGTATGAGGGTTGTCAGAAAACTTTTAACAAGTTAAATATTACCTGTCCAATGCCCCAATGCTGATGCCTTTTAGCCTAGATAAGCAGCTGATACTGTACTTGGCAGTATTTGGGAATTTTATGGGATGCGTGCTTGGTCAACATGATGAGTCAAGAAGGAAAGAAAGGGCGATATACTACCTCAGTAAGAAATTCACTAAAGGTAAGATAAGATATTCATCAATCGAGAAGTTGTGTTGTGCCTTGATTTAGACAACCCAAAAACTGAGACAGTACATGTTGGCTAATCTAAAAAATGGACCCTTTGAAGTACATGATAGAATCGACCGCCCTGAATAAAAGAATGACTCGATGGTAAATTCTGCTTTCT
This sequence comes from Gossypium arboreum, assembly GCF_025698485.1. Lineage (NCBI taxonomy): Eukaryota > Viridiplantae > Streptophyta > Magnoliopsida > Malvales > Malvaceae > Gossypium > Gossypium arboreum. Next base: position 141,385,271 of record NC_069075.1, read on the forward strand.
GAATTTGATATAGTCTATGTGAACCAGAAGGCAGTAAAAGGAAGTGCAATAGCAGATTTTCTAGCCAGAATACGAGCCTCTACACTTCGATTTCCCAAACGAAGATTTGATGTATGTTGCAATCACTGAAGAAGACTCTCAAGAAGGTCATTCTTGAAAGCTAAACTTTGACAGAGCTTCAAATGCAATGGGTAACGAAATTGGGGAAGTCATGGTATCTTCTAAATGGAGATCATTATCCTTTTACTAGTAAATTAGATTTTGATTGCACGAACAATATGGCAGAATATGAAGTATGCATCATGGGTATCCGTGCAGCCATAGAAAGTAAGATCAAAGTGCTAGAGGTGTATTGATGGTCACTAAACTAACTAAAAACTCGACTAAGGCAAGTGCGCCTATCGAACAGTAGTATAGTTATGGTGAGACCGGAAATATCATATCTACGAAGACTAAAAGTACTAGTAATTACTATCTTTTTATTATCTAGCCTAACAATTAAGAGACTTTTTAATCTTAAACTAATTATCTAATTAACTAAGATTGCGAAAGAGATTAAAGTTGAAAAATACTTTTGGAAAAAAACAATGGAGAAGACAATACCCGAGGAAGAATTCACCTAGACTTCACTTATTACCTCTGAATTAGATGATTTATTCACTTGACTTAATCTGTAGGATTCCCTGATTGATGTTAATATCTCTCTCAAACTAAAAACAACTGACTCTAGGTTGATTAATCGAAATCTCTTTCTAATTAAAACCCCTATTATCGTATTAACTCGATCTATGGATTCCTTTATTAGATTTGACTCTAAGGCAGTAGATTTATGTCATCCTATCTCTAGGATTGCATGCAACTCTGCTTAATTATGAACGATCTACTCTTAAACAGGGACTTTTATTCCACTGAATAAGCACATCAAAAACCAGAATTAATATCTTGGAATATTAAAGTAAGGGTTAAATCTCACAATTAAGAATAAGAACAAGTATTTATCATATAATTTAAAGAGTAATAAGATTCGTCTTAGGTTTCATCTCTCTTAGGTATTTAGGGAGTTTAGTTCATAATAATGGAAAACATCTCAAAAATTGGAAAACAACAAAACATAAAGAAACCCAAAGAACTTCTAGGAAATTGGATGGAAATCTTCAGTCTAGATGTAGATCCTCCTTCTGAGCTGATCCCGATGGCTATTCTCGAGTATTTTCTGCCTTTTATTCTCCGTGTCCCCCCTCTAATCCTCTTCTAGGGTGTTTATATAGACTTTGGAATGCTTTAAAACCCTCAAAATTAGCCTTTTTCGATTAGAATTGGACTTGGGCTCGACAGGGACATTGCCGTGTGCCATGCCCGTGTGAGGGTCTTGAGGCTGTGTGCAATTCTGACTTTGTTTTTAGTCGACATGGCCATGACACACGGGAATGTGGTTTACCCGTGTGGAAGTGCCTGAGCTGTGTGAAACACTGAATTAGGCCCATTTTGTCTATTTTTGGCCCATTTCTTTCCCTTTTTGCCTTCCTATGCTTGCCTAAGTATAAAACATGAACTTAAAGGATTAGGAGCATCGAATTCAATGAAACCAAGGAAAAATCATCCATAAATATGCCAAGCATGGGGTAAAAATGTGTATATATTATGGTTTATCATGTATGGGGATTCTGAACAAAAAATCATAATAGCATCAAGTAAAAAAAGACTCGTTGATTAGATATTTTGTAGCGTATAGTTGGAAGAACCGATACGTCCATAATTGTTGTAATCGGTCTACTGAATAACAAATTGGCGTGACTAATTGAGTGAGTGGTTAGATCTATCAAGGGAAATAGTGGTCGGGTTTAAACGATCTATACTGTTGAGACCGTTGATTCAAGTTGGGTCTTTCTAATTCGCAAGGCAACCAATGAGTTAAATTGTCTATGCGTGTTTTAGGGTTGTTCGTTCGGTTAGGGTTAGTTGTCGAGCATTTTCACAGTTAATTTACACACGGAAGGCTGGTGGCTAGAGGCGTTTCCTCGATCACTATAACCAACTTATCAATTATTTTAAGAATGCTATTAGTAGGTTTAAATTGATGATACAAGTAGCAAAAAAAAAAAATGATGATATCACTGGTGATTATTGTTAAAGTTATGACATTGATATTTTTACTGTTACTCAATAACATAATGAAAGCATATGAAAAATTCAATCAATCATATTCAATTAATAATAAATATTTTATATTTTTATATAAAAAGTTCACTTTAAAGATAGAAAATAAATGAATTATCAATTTCAAATGAAATTATAGAAATACTAAAATCATAGTTAAAATTGTAGGTAGTGATCCAAATTTAGTGATGGTTGTTAGAAGTTACTCTCTATTTTTATAAAGGAAAGAAACTATTTTAGTCATTTATTTAAAAATTATTTCTTAAATTTTAAATTTATATTTTATCAAATCATTTAAAAATAAATGAAAAAGTTTAAAATTATTTAATTTTACGGATATGACATATACCTAAATTATCACATAAATAACTTTAAAAATTTAGATAACTTTAAAAATTTAATTAAATATTAATATGTCAACATGACAATAACTGTGTACGTAATATAACAAAATTAAAAAAACAAATTTCTATATTTCACCCCACAATATATTTTATTATCAAATATCAATTCCACCACAAGAAACAACACTCATGAACTCTTCATCTAATTCAAGAGCTTTCATTGAAGATGGTGGAAGGCAAATTTCCAAGTCAACACTTCCACCACCTTCACGTCCTGGATACGACGAAACTTTCCCATCAAACTTATGGGCATATCCGCTTCGAAGCATCAATGCTTTCCCTAACCCAAACTCATTTTCATACATGTTGAACCTCGGCGAGCTTCCAAACATCACACTTTGTGGGTCAAAAAGCTGAGCAATCTGGTAAATGAAGGGTGAATCAAGCCAACCATTGACGAAACCACGCACTTGTTTATCTGTATGGTTAACCACAGCTTGGTGTAGTTTCCTAGCAGCCCAACCGAGATTATTGTCGAGCAGTTCACCGGCTGTGGTCACTGCTCTAACAGATTGAATTGAGTTTCCAAAGTAATCTAGGGGTAAAGCTGGTTCTAGCCTTGACCTATTGTTTATAGCTAACCTACAACCAGTGACTGTTTCGTTTGGGAAACGACGTGCCTTTGTTATAGATCGCCATACAAATGCAGATAAAGATTGAAAGGAGGAGATTTTGGTGGTGTTGGATTCTGTGTTAGCCCTTTCTTTGAGCTTTGCAATGGATTTTGCTGAGAAATGGAACATTCTCTCTAAAAGCTCGGGTGCTTCAAATCTAGTGATGAACTCATCTTGGTTGGTGAAAGGAAGGTTAAGTAATGGACCATGACCCTCTGGAAACCACTTCTCTAGCACTGGCGGACGTGAGATTTTCATTTTAGTATCTCCTTGAGCTTGAAATATTTCGGATAATGTGTTGAAGAAATGCCAAAAGGTAGCTCCATCACCAAGAACATGGTTCATTGAACAACCTATGAACACCCCATCTACCAGTTCGGTGACCTGAATCGATAACAAAGGTGTGGTGTGACCATCATAGTTGATTGCTCGATCATGATCGAAGAACGATTGAACAACCAACGGAACATATGTAGGTGAAACAATGTCGGACACAGATAAACCAACAGCTGCATGTATAAATTTGGCTCCTGGGCTGTTATTACAATCCACAAACACGAAATGAGACTTTGGGTTTTCTTCTATTCTCGTTACGAGCCGACCTGATAAGGGATAGAAATGAACGAGGGCAATGGAAAGGGAATGCTTGAGCCGGTCCAAGACATTGTTGATCAAGTTTTCTTCACAACTATTCTCTGGTTTGGTATAGAGAAGACCCTTTTGGATGTACTGTACAGACAACATAACAAGATCCCATGTTGTCAAATAGTAAGGCTGTTTTGATTGATCAGAAACATGTTGTGGTGTAACATAACATTCTGAGATGATTCGAACTGTTGATTGTTCCATTTCTTTTATTGGGTTGCTAGAGAGGAAGAGGGTAAAGTATATTTTGATTGGATTAGCAGGGTCGTTGAATATTGATGCAATGTTGTGTTTATATATATACATGTATAGGTTGCTCAAATGGAAGAGATAAAAATCTATTTTGCTTGGTCTACTTTTGATTCACACCTTGGCTTTATTTGGTTGTTGAATTGCTAGGAATCGAGTCAAATATTTTAGCAATATTGTTTATATTATATAATTTGCGTATTATATGCATGATTGAACCAATTAAATTATTATTTTTTATGTTGAACTGATAAAAAAAGAAGAAGAAAAAATTCAAAATCTTTTGTCTAAAGAAAACAATAGTTTATACACAAATAAATTATATTCCATTTTTTTCTTGCTAAATTATCAAAATAGATATTTTTATTTGTTTCAAGTTACATTTTAATAATTTATATTTAAAATTTGATATTTTAATCATTTTATTATTTTTCTGCTACTAAAGGTCATAATAGTTAAAATGAGTTTTACATGCCGACATGAATATTTAACTATTGCATTTTAAACATTCATGTTCGCATGTAAAACTCATTTTAACTGCTACGTCGGACTGTTGTTTAGGAGGTAATAAATCTTAACGGCAGAGTGACCATTTCGTAACAAAATGATAACATAAATAATTAAAACATAATATTTCAAACATAAATAATTAAAATATAACTTGAAACAACCAAAAATCTTTATTTTTTTTGATTAAATATTGATTTTATTTATTGAAAAACATTTGGAAAGCATGCATGACATAGAGCTCCAACCTACCTTGAAAATCTGACAAATTAAAATAATAAATGAATGCTTTGGGAAGAAACCACTAACGTTCTTGTATAGAGAAACTTAACAACTAAAGAGACAAAAATTCTACCTACTAAAAGATTAGAAAACTTACCGGCCTACTATTATCTTTTCAAAAGCCGTCCCTTTAGGGGAAAATCTTCTCCTTTTTGTTTCCTTCTTGGTTTTAATAATACGCTTAATCAATATATTTTTATTATTTATTTTAATTAATTTTTTAAAAAAGTTATTTAATTTGACTTTTAATTGTTCATTTTTTATGTTTAGAGGTGAGCGTCCGGTCAAATTGAGTCGAATCAAATAAAAGAAATTCGTGTTAATCGAGTTAATGAGTTTTATTTTATTATCTTAATTCGATTTGAAATTTTTTTGAATCGAGTCAAGTGAAATGAAATTTGAATTGAATTGAATTGAGGAAATTGTTCGAGTTAAATTAAAAAATTAAACATTAAATTTTTGAAATTTTTATATTTTTAAAAATATAAATTTTGAATTTTATAAATATTTTAAAATCTAAAAATTATTTTGACTTATTTTGTATTTTTGTTGTGAGAGAGAGACCAATTTGCTCATTTTCAAACTTGATAAAGACCAAAAAGGTATTTACATCAATCTGTTATTCGAATTGTAAAATTCAATACATGTATTTTTTATTTGATTTTAGGCTTATTTTTTTATCTGATTTTTGAATCATGAGATTCGAAACTATATTCAATATCTATATATTGATATTCATTATTTCTCTAGTTTAGGAGATAGACTCAACCATCTCACTAAGTCATAATAGCATCAAATGAATTAGGATCCGTTGATTCGATGTTATGCGACGTGCAGTTGGAAGAATTGATATGATCTGTAATTATTGTAATCAATTTACCAAAGAATAAGTTGATGTGACTAATTGAATGAATGGTTAGATCTATCAAAGGAAATAGTAATCAAATTTAAATGCTTTGCGCAGTTGGGATTGTTGATTCGAGCCGGTGTTATTACCAAATAACAAGTTGATGTGACTAATTGAGTGGTGTCATTATCGTTTTGTTGTAACTTGAATTTTTTTCTTCAAAAATTCGATACTTTAATAATCCATCATATTTTAGACTCTTCATACTTATCGGTGCTAATAATCTCCAATTATTGAATTTTATTTTTATGATAAAATCTTAATTTTAATTGATATATAATTGTAACACTCATTAAATGATAATCGATTTAAAATAATATATGTTATTAATAATTAATATACTCTATTGTGTAATTCAAACCAATAAAAATTTTATTATACAACAAAAAATATTATTGATATGATTTTATATATTATTTTAACTATATAATTCAAATGAGTAAAACTTTTATTATTTTTAAAAAATATTTATTTAAATTCATTTTATTAATTAAATGAATATTACAAAATATTCTCGTTGATTTAAAAATTCTTTCGAACTCGTGCTTATATATATATATATTATAGATATATACACTTTTAAATATTTAATATAAGATACAAATTAAAATATAGGTAAACTACTAAAATAGTCACTCAAATTTTAATATGTTTTTATGCTGGTCATTGGTTTTTTTTTTTTGTTCATTAGTCACTCCCATCAAGTCAATTTTAATTATAGTCACTCCGTCATTAAAATGTACTTAGTCACCAAACAGAATGTTGTTGTGATTTGGTATAATAAAAGTTTTAATCCTAAATGTTTATTCATTTTTTAATTTAGCCCTAATTTTAAAAACTTTAACAAATTTAACTCTTAATATTTATACATTTGAAAAATTAAAAAAATATATAAATATTAAAAAAAATTGACGATGATATCAAAGAAAATTGACAACAAATCTTCAGTGAAACTGGAAACGCCTCTACCACCTTGAATCAAAACTTTCACTTACCTAATTTGAGTTATTATTGATTACATTGGAGTCGGTCGCATTGTAATAAACAACTACAAGCGAGGAGATTAATAATTTAATTTGGGCTCTTTAATATTTACTAGGATATATTAGTATGGATGATTTAGACTTCGTTATGTTATTATTTATTTGTGTTAAATTTTAAGGTTGAAATTTGAGGTTTAAAATATATTTTAAGTAAGATTTTTAAAATTAAATTGGTGGTTAAATTGGTCGTGTCATTGGTTTATACGATTCAATTAAATAAATTAGTAAAAAAATTACGTCAATTCATTTTTAGCCTGGTTTATTCGGTTCGTACTAGTTCACGACTCAACTGACATAATGCCTCTCTCCAACTCGATACCCCAACTAATTTGGTCCGGTTCAAACAATCATGACTTAATCTTTACACTTTGTACATTTGAAATTTAGTCCTCCTACTTTTATTTTCAAGAATTTAATTCTTGTACTTTCTAAATTTAAAATCTACTTTCAAATTATTTATAATCACATAAAATTTTAATTGAAAAGTTAATTATATTAACTATTTAATTTAATTAATAATATTATAAAATATAAAGACTAAATTATATTAAAATTAACTATCAATTTAAACATATTAGAAGAATTAAATATGAAAATAAACCATTATTATAAAATAAAATAAACAAGCATAATGAAGTGTGATATGGGTCACATGATGAATATAAATATATATTTAAAATTTTAAAATATTTTAAGATTTCAAAAACAAAGAGAGCTTTCTTTATTTTCCTGAGAGATGCCAAAAATGCGGTCAAGAGAGCCCTAGAGGGGTCTTTAGAAATATATGGATAAGGGATTTATTGGGTCGAGTTATTTTTATTATAATTGTATAATAATTTGTTCTTATGTTGTTTTAAAGTGACTTTTTTAAGATAAGTTTTCACGTATGAATTATGAAATTTGGGGCTTACTATATAGGTTTTAATTTGAAACTTTTTTGAGCAAATTTTGTTGTCCGATAGTATGGTATAGGAGTCAAGAATTGTATTGCAAAATTCTGCGAACTATATTTCCCGTAAGTAAAAATTTGCCCCTCACCTTGTCAAAAAAATTAGCAAGCTTTAAAAATGATAGTCGTGATCATGAATTAGCAAACTGTTAGAAAACCGAAAGTCGTGATATTAAATCAACGAGCCATAAAAATGACAGTTGCGAGATTAAATCAAGCGTACTATTAGAAAACTGAAGGTTGCGATATTAAATTAGCGGACCGTAAAAATGGTAGTTGCGAGATTAAAGCAAGTGAACTGTTAGAAAATCGAAGGTCACAATCTTAAATAAGCAGACCGTAAAAATGACAGTCACGAGATTAAATCAAGCAAACTGTTAGAAAATCAAAGGTTGCGATCTTAGATAAGCGGATCGTAAAAATGACAGTTGCAATATTAAATCAACAAATTGTTAGAAAACCGATGGTCTCAATCTTAAATCAACAGACCATAAAAATGACTATCACGAGATTAAATCAAGCGAATTGTTAAAAAACCGAAAGTCACGATATTAAATCAAATCAGTGGACCGTAAAGATGATAACTGCGATATTAAATAAAGTAAACTGTTATCTTAAATGAGCGAATTTACTATGCTGGAATTAAATCCTGTCCATAATTGCAATAATGTTTGTAAGTATGACATTATAACATCGAAAAACTCACATGGTTGTCATTGCACATTTTGAGTCCAAGCAATCAATAGGGTATCTTTCAAAACCATATATGGAAAATGATTTAATCAACTTCAACTTTATGAGCCAAACCAAAATAAAATGGAAACAAAGCAGTAAGGTTGCTAGAAATTCACTCAAATTTTCTGTGTGGGAAGAAGCCTACCTTCAACAGCTACTTCTGCCATTTTCAATGGTTCAACTAATCTCATTAAAACAAAAGTTGTAATGTGAATCAAGTGATTTTGTTGGAACTTTGAAATCAGAAAGAAAAAATTTGATAGAAACTTGAGCTTGAAGGCTCGATGCTTGCTGTGCAGACAAGAAAATTTAGCTAAGAAGCTTGAGCTTATTGCTTGAGAAAAAACCAGAGAAAATGAAAAAGAAAATGTGTATTGTCATTAACTTCAAATTGAGGCATGATGCCATTTCATATATTAGTCAATAGGCTGATCAAAAAACAAACAAATTTCACCTAAACAACTACCTACTACCACTAAGTTACCTTGAAACTTATAAAACATGACTTGTACACATAGGTAAGCTGATTTATCAATCTAACAGCACTTAATTACATCAAATCAATACCAACTAAGTTCATTTTCAACTAAGTAACAACACAAGTAATTGAAGTAACAAAATGAAACAGCAGCTTGAACTTTATCTGCAACTGCATGGTTCAGGTAGCTTCTCTACTTCATGGCTGCATGCAGGCCAACTTCAACAGATTTCAAACTAGCTAAAGTTGCCCGTGTTGGTGATACATTCAAATTTTGTGGAGCAGTGGAACCTTTAAGTTTAGGGCATCATTCAAGGCATCTTCAACTTGGATAAAACTTATAAATAAGTCAAGAAAGATCACGAAGGACAAAAACTTTAAAATGGTGTTCGATCATGGACTGAAATATAAAGGCATTGAACTTCAAAAACCCCAAGAGGACAAGATCTGATATTTGAATTTGCATAGGCAAGAAGCATTCGTGAAAATTGAGTCAAAGAACCAACTACTAGGAATCTTGTGGGGATAGATAAATGCATATACATTACTACTTTAATAGCAGCAGGCAAATTGTTGGAATAAGGGCAGCAAAACAAGGCCAAAAAACAAAAGCAAAACAAAAGCAATTGAAGCAAAAATCAGAATGAAAGAGTTTGAATGAGATGAAAATCGAACAACAACACTAATTTCATTGATAAATTGAAAATATATGTGAGTTACATAACAATTGGACAGTTACCTAATGATGTAACTGCTCCTACTAATGTATAACAAATACAATCTTTGAATTACATACAAAAGTAAGCTGACATATCAACTATTACATCAAATTCAAATAAAAACTAATCCTACCAACTTTGATAACTAGTTACTAGTTACATGCCAACTTGAACAAGTTACAATTGAACCAAAATAAACAAAATGAATGAAACTAGCTGCTACACTCGGTTCAGACTGATGCTGGTCTGCTTGATGAGCTGCTGCTGGTCACATGTTGCATTGCAGGCCAATGCTTAACACTCCTCATTGGACTGTATGCAACAAACACCAATTTGACTCCTCAAAGCTTTGAATTTTGTAGTACCGAGTGGCTTAGTTAAAATATCAGCCAATTGATTTTTTGAGCTACAATGAACAAGGCTGACTTCTTTTGATTGTTCTGTTTCTCGAACAAAATGAAATTTGATTTAGAAATGTTTGGTTTTACCTTGAAAAATTGGATTTTTGGCTATGGCAACTGCTGATTGGTTGTCGACCCTAATATTAGTGGCTTCACTTTGTTCTTCATTCAAGTCACTTAGAAGCTTTCTAAGCCAAATGGCTTGATCACAGCTACTGCAACTGCAATATACTTTGTTTCAGTTGTGGACTGAGCAACAGTTTGTTGCTTCTTTGAGCTCCAGCAGAAAACTCTTGAGCCAAGGGTAAAGAATTAACCAGAGGTGCTCTTCATGTCATCGACCGAGCCAGCCCAATCACTATCAGAGTATCCTATCAGCTTAAGCTCTTTTCCCTTCTCAAACTTAACTCTATAGCTCAAAGTTCCCTTGACATATCTGAGAATTCTCTTAGCAGCCTTAAAATGAATAATATCACAGTAGTGCATGAATCTTGATAGGAGACTAACACAAAACATAATATCAGGTCTAGTTACTGTTAAGTAAAGTAAGCAACTTACTAGGCTTCAATATTCCTTCTCATCAACCCTCTCTTAATTTCCACTGCTAGTCAACTTCTCTCCTTGAGCCACTGGTGTGTTGACTGTTTTGCAATTCAACATGCAAAATCTGTTGAGAATCTTCAAGGCAAAGGCATGTTGGCTAATGAAAATGCCTTGATCAGATTGATTCACTTCCATACCAAGGAAGTATGTCATGACTCTCAAATCTGTCATTTCAAACACTTCTTGCATTTTCAGTTTGAATTCACTAATCAATTCATTTTTGCTTCTAGTCACAAGCGAATCATCCACATAGAGTGATACAATCAACAAAGTCTCATTTTCTGACCTTTTCACATAAAGTGTAGTGTTGTAGGCCAATTTTGGCCCGTTTACAAAATACCCAGGCCCATTAAACCATTTAACCCATCCTCAAACCCAAAACCTAAAATTAACCTAGCCCAACATCCAAGCCCAATCCCAAAACCCTAGACTCCCACTTGCCTCTTCCCACTCTCCTATCTTTGTCGCCACCAAGACCACTCCCACTCTCCCATCTTTGCCCGCCACCAGCACCATCACACACTCCCACCGCTTTTGCAAAGAGAAGAAGGAAGCAAACATGCAACAATAGTAAAAATAGTAAAAAATAATTTGTAAATAAGGCTATAAAAGCCGAATGAAAAAGGTGGTAGTGGGGGGACTCTTCTTCTTTTTTTTTCTTTTATTTTTTGCAGTGAGAAATGAGCACAAAAACAAGAAAGTGAAACATTCAATCTCAGATTCAATATAGTGATTCAATCAGCGTTTAAATACGAAATAGCATTCAAGCATAAAAATACCAAGATCAAAGGATTGAAAGCTTAAAAAAAAACCTAAGGTGATTTCTTTTTCTTTCTATTTTAAATTCGGTTTTAAGTTTTTTTTTTAACATATATATATATTAAAACATAAAAAAAAATATACAAAAAAATATACAAATATATATATATTTTTTTTACCTTTTCCACCATCACAGACGGTGGCGTGGCCGTCTTGGCGAGCCTCCGATGGTCGTCCGGTGATCGACCTGGCCGATTCCCCTCTCTTCTCTCTCCTTCTCTCTTCCTCTCTCTTTTTTTTTCTTTCCTCTCCCAAATGATTTTTTTTTGGTTATTTTAGGCCTTATATAGCCCTCCAAAACGGCGTCGTTTTGGGGCTACACTTAAGCCCCAAAACGACGTCGTTTTGGCCATGCCCGACCCATCCGACCCGACCCGCCAAGAGGATCCGCGTGTTTTGTTTGAATGGGTTATTTATGCTATGATCCTTCCGTTTTTCAAGGTTTTGCAATTAAGTCATTTTTATTTTCAATTTGGCCCCATAATTTTTTGCTTTTCGATTTAGTCCCCGCTAATGTGCTGCGTTTTAATGGGAGGAATAATTGCTGTTTCGGTCCCCTTTGTTTTGTGCGCTCAAATAAGCCATTTCTCTTTATTTCCTTTCACATTTGCCCCGAACTTTGTTATTAGTTCAATTTTAGTCCTTTTTATTTGTTTTTGTTTCTTTATTAAATATTACATTTTTGCATTTCAATATTATTATTATTATTATTATTATTATTATTATTATTATTATTATTATTATTATTATTATTATTGTTATTGTTATTGAAATACATTAGTGTATATCTTCATGTATGTATATATATATATATGTAGTAATGTTTCTATTACTTTATTTTAATATTTTTATTATAATGGCTTTTGTGTTTCAATATTATTATTATTATTATTATTATTATTATTATTATTATTATTATTATATATCCTTGTTAGATGTATACATATGTATATTACTGTTTTAATACCTTTATTTTAATATCATTTTATTATATTTACCTTTTGGTATTGTATTACATGGTTATTATTATTATATTTATTAGTGTATGCCGCTTACCCCGTATATATTTTTAGTACGTATTAATAGTCAATTTTTAAATATATATTATATGAATAATTCATATATAATATTATGTATATATTTTAATATTATCGTTATATATACTATATGATTTCTAATACTATTATTTATATATATATATATATATATTTTCTTAGTACCACATTATGTATATATCATGTATATATTTATTTTTACCCATATTGTATTTATTATTAATTTTAATACATTTATTTTATAATCCGTATGTATATACCTTTCTTATTTGTATTATTTGTGTATGTTGCATTATTGATTTTGTATTTATTATTTTCCCTATTGCTACTTATTATATTATTATTTGGTGTATATATATCTTTTACTATTATTAGTATAAATGTATTTTCCTTGTCCATAGTATTCCTAATATTATTGTATATGTTGAATTATACTATGTGTATTCGTATCTAGTACGTATATATTTAGTAATATTGCATATATATGTCTATTAGGCATTATATTTTCATACATCATGTATATATGTCATATATTATATTTTTGCATATTATCTTATGTATATATTACCTTATATTATTATTACTAAATGTACTTTATATTTGTTTATGTTTGGTTTTATTTCTCTTTTAAATATTATTATTGTTTTGCTCTTGCTCTAGTATTATGTTAATATTTTTCATTTGAAAATGTCATTGTTTGCATATTTGATTTATTTCAAATTCTTATTTCATGAATAGTTTTTATGTTTTAATTACTAGTCGAGGCAATACACCGATTTAACGTTAAGTCGTAAATTTCATCGCTATGTTGGATGGAATTTGTCGGCTCGTGTTAAAACGGTATATCCTTCTCAAAAATCAAAAATTGAAAGTTCTCGTCTTTTAAATTGGATCACGATTGGAATTTAAATTGAACTAGCATTTTTGAAAATTAAGACAACACATGTTTAAAAGATACCAATTTTGGGCGTCACGAGGGTGCTCATACCTTCCTCGCAGAATCGACTCCGAACCCTACTTTTTCTCTGATTTTAACGTAGACCTAAACTCGGCCTTCTTTTTAAAAAAATAAATTTATTAGGTGTCCGATCATACCTATAAAAAGGATCGGTGGCGACTCCCATCTTTATTTCTGTTTTTTCAGTTTATGTTTCAAAAAAATCAAACTTCAGTTTTAAAGTTCTCAATAAATTGCCACAATTAGCGACCCCAAACCAAAATTTTTTTTACGTCGCTACATGTAGCTTCACTAACACTTTTCTCAAACCCGAGCCTAGACAGGTATGTGTCAACCTTGTCATACCAGGCTCTTGGTGCATGCTTCAGGCCATACAGGGCCTTTTTCAGCTTATAAACCTTGTCATCTTCTCCTAGGACCTTAAATCCATCTGGTTGCTCAATGTAAGTCTCCTTCTTGAGAAAACCATTAAGAAATGCTGACTTGACATCCAATTGGTGAACCCTCCATTGTTTTTAAGCAACTAAGGCAAACAGTAGCTTAATTGTATCAAGCCTTGCTACTAGTGCAAAAGTCTCCATGAAATCGATGTCATACTGTTGACTGTAGCTTTTTACCACAAGCCTTGCCTTGTTCTTGTTCAATGAGCCATCAGCATTATATTTGACTCTAAACACCCATTTGACATCTATGATTTTCTTATAATCTAGTCTGTCCACTAAATCCCAAGTGTCATTCTTGTGGATCATTTAATTTAGCTTCCATAGCCTTCTTCCAACTCTTGTCCCTGGCAGCTTCTTCAAAATTTGAAGGTTCTATTATTGCAACATCACATCTTTGGTAGATGTCAGCAATAGTTCTGGTGCCTCTCACAGAGCATCATCAAAGCCTTTATTGCTGGGCCCATTTTCAACTGGTTCCAAGCTGTTGTTAAGTTGATCTTCTTCAATTAGCCTTGCATCTGCTCTATTCCAGCTCCAAACCTTCTCTTCATCAAACCTTACATCCCTACTCACTAAAATCTTCTTTGTTGAAGGTTCAAACACCCTGTAGCTCTTTTTAGTACTGCTGTAGCCAACAAATATTCCTGGAACAGCCCTTCTTTCAAGCTTGATTCTTTTTTCATGAGAGCATAACAGACACAACTAAACACTTTGAGGTGTGGAATTGTTGGCTTGAGTCCATGCCAGGCTTTAAAAGGAGTCTTTTCCTTCACAGCATGTGTTGGCAGCTTACTGAGTAGGTACACTAAGGTATTGACAGCCTTAGCCCAAAATTTGCTTGGTAGCTTACTCTGAAATAGCAGTCAGCTGGCCATATCAAGCACAGTCCTATTATTTCTTTCACATACTCCATTTTGTTAAGGAGTATAGACAGTTGTGAGCTGATGATGAATCCCAGCTTGTTCACACAATTTCTGAAACCTTTCATATAGGTACTCAGTACCATTATCAGTTCTCAAAGCTTTGATCTTGCAACCTGACTAGTTCTCAGCTAGTGCCTTGAATTTGCTAAAGGCTTCAAACACTTCAGACTTCTACTTCAAGAAATAAACCCAACAAAACCTGGTCAAGTCATCTATAAACAGCACAAAATACATGTTGTCATTCAAGGAAGGAGTCTTCATAGGCCCACAAACGTCAGAATGGACTAGCTCAAGTCTGTCTCAAGCCCTCCATGCCATGTTGATTGGAAAAGGTAACATAGATTACTTTCTAAGCTGGAAAACCTCACAAACATTGTCTTTGGCTTCAATTTTGGATATGTCATCAACTAAATTTAGCTTGTGCAGCAGATCAAGTGATCTAAAGTTGACATGGCCAAGCCTTTTGTGCCATAGGCCAGCATTATCAACAAGGCTGGTGTAAGCCTTTTTCTCAAGTTGATTTACATTAAGCATAAATCACTTGTCTGCCATTGCTACTGTGACAAGTTCTTGACCATAAGAGTCTTCAATAATATAAGAACCATTCTTAAAAGCCAATGAATACCCTTTTTCTACTAGCTGTCCAACACTAAGTAGATTCTGATCTATATCAGGTACAAAAAGCACATCAGAAATCACTTTGTTACCTGAATAAGTGTTGATCACCACATTGCCTCTGCCTTTGGCTTCAATTATGCTCCCATTGCCAATTTTAATTTTAGAGGAAAAGCTTCTGTCGAGGTCATTGATCAGCTTTTCATCAGCTGCCATATGGTGTGTACAGCCACTATCCACTAGCCAATCACATCTGAATTTGCTTGAGGATGCAAAAGAGGAGGCTGTGAAAACATGTTCCTCCTGAGCTTGAAGGTCTTCAGCAGCTTGAGCTTGCATTTGCTGCTAACCTTGTGCCTTCCCTTTGTTCTTGCACACCTTCTCAACATGGCCAAACTGTTTGCAGCTTTTGCACTGGATGTCTGGTCTATACCAACAATATTTCTCCAAATGTGTGGTCTTCTTGCAGTGAATGCATGGTGGGAACCTCTTCTTGCCTGTATCTCTCCTTGGTTTCTCCTTTTTATTGAGCCAAGGTTTCTTCTTTTTCTGACTTGAACTTGAGCCTTCTTTGGTCTTTGCTTGGAAAGCTCCTTCAGGATGGTCTTCCTGCCTATTGGCCTTCATTTGCTCAAGTGCATATAAAGAGTTTATCATCTCAGATAGTGAGATGGCTGACAAGTCTCTCGAGTCCTCAAGTGATGAAATTTTAGACTCAAACTTCTCAGGGAGAGTGGTGATGACTTTTTCAACAACTCTGCTCTCACTGAAGTCTTCTTCAAGGAGCCTTATACTGTTGACAGTGGCCATGATCCTGTCTGAGTACTGCTTTATAGTCTCAGACTCTTTCATCTTCAAATTTTCAAAATCTCTCTTGAGATTAATCAACTATTACTGCCCTATTTTGTCTGAACCCATGAACTCCTCCTTTAACTTCTCCCATACTTGCTTAGGTGAATTGCAGGCCATTATCTTGGTAAAGATCACATCAAACACCCCACTCTGCAAGCAAGCCAATACTTTATGCTTCTTAGTACTCTCTTCACTATGTTGCCTTATTTGAGCAATCGTGGGATTGGCCCTCAATGGAGGTGGTTCAGCATCATTCTCTACTACATTCCACAAATCTTGTGCCTGGAGATATGTCTTCATTTTTACCACCCAAATGTGATAATTTTCTCCAGAGAACACAGGTGGTGGAGGTGGAGTAAAACTCATTTTGCTGAAACAAACTCAACAGCTTCAATTTCTTTCTTCTCGAGCTTTTGTTTAGAGGCCCTCAAAGATGACAGGCTCTGATTACCATTTGTTGGAACAAGGGCAACAAAACAAGGCCAAAAAACAAAAGCAAAACACAAGGAACTGAAGCAAAAATCAGAATGGAAGAGTTTGAATGAGATGAAAACCGAACAACAACACTAATTTCATTGATAATTTGAAAATATATGTGAGTTACATAGCAATTGGATAGTTACCTAATGATGTAACTGCTCCCACTAATGCATAACAAATACAACCTTTGAATTACATACAAAAGTAAGCTACATATCAGCTATTACATCAAATTCAAATCAAAACTAATCCTACCAACTTTGATAACTAGTTACTAGTTACATGCCAACTTGAACAAGTTACAATTGAACCAAAATAAACAAAATGAATGAAACTAGCTGCTGCACTCGGTTCAGACTGATGCTGGTCTGCTTGACGAGCTGCTGCTGATCACATGTTGCATTGCAGGCCAATGCTCAACACAAATCCCAGAAAGCAAATACCTGCAGAAAATGAAATCCTTATACCCAAAAGTTGCAGATTACAATTACAACTCAGCTAGTATTTGCCATGTTATGTTGCTCTGTCTCTTTATTTTCTTGAAAATGTCCTTGTCCGATACCCGACATATAAGTATGGGATAGAACTTTAAAACATTGAACATACCTGTTTTCGACACTCTACCCAAATTCAAGTAACATAGCTGCCAAGGATCAGAATACTTTTAGCCCTCAAATTGAGCAATACTAGCATCAAGTATCCAACCAAAACTACCATACTGAACATAAATACCATATTAGCATTAAGTTTCAACTTTACTGCAACTTGATTTTGCAGTTTCAAACCACTTGGCTTCAGTTGATTCCTCATTTTTTAAACACCAAATGTACAAAATTGTAAACAATCAAGATTTACAAACATCTCGTTTTCCATTGCTTACCTTGAGATTCCACTTTAACTGACACGGATCATGTTCTAGCTTATATTTCTCCCTGCAGTGGATATTTATCATCCTATGCATACAAGCCAGAAATATGGGAAAAAAAAAAACACACCTCACTTTCGATCTGCCTACTGTCATTCATCATTTTTTTTTTAATCTTCGAAAAAAGCTTGGGACTTGAGAGCTTAAGGTTTGTCTCAATCTCTATTTGTTCAGGTTTGTCTTCAATATTTGCAACTTCTCTTTTCTTTTTTCTTCAATTTATGATAATGTAATAATTGCTCATCGTGAAATATTTAGTGCTGATTAACCAGTATTGCTCATCTTTAACACTTTTATATACCAGCTAAACTTTCAGTTTTGCATTTTTGAGCAACCAAAAGAAAGAAATGGATTCATCAACAGTTCGAATCATCTCAGAATGTTTTGTTACACCACAACATGTTTCTGAAGAATCAAAACAGCCTTTTATCTCTCAACATGGGATCTTGTCATGCTTTCCGTACGCTACATCCAAAAGGGTCTTCTTTTTACCAAACCAGCACCAGGGGATTATTGTGAACAAAACTTGATCAACAATGTCTTGGTGAGGCTTAAGCGATCCCTTTCCATCGCCCCGTTCACTTGTATCCCTTAGCAGGTCGCATTGCAACAAAAATAGAACAAAACCCAAAGTCTCATTTCGTCTGTGTCGATTGCAACAACAGCCCTGGAGCCAAACTTATACATGCCGCTGTTGATATGTCGGTGTCCGACATTGTTTCCCCTACTTATGTTCCGTTGGTTGTTCAATCGTTCTTTGACCATGATCGAGCAATCAACTATAAAGGTCATACCAGGCCTTTGTTATCGATTTAGGTCACCGAGTTGATAGATGGGGTCTTCATAGGTTGTTCTATGAACCATGCTATTGCCGATCGAATCACTTTTTGGCATTTCTTCAACACATTGTCTGAAATATTTCAAGCACAAGGAGACACTAGTATAAAAATCTCAAGCTCCCCCGTGTTGGAGAGATGGTTTCCAGAGGGTAATAATGGCCCATTGCTTACCCTTCCTTTCACTCACCAAGATGAGTTCATCACCAGATTTGAAACAGCCCATGTTTTAGAGAGAATATTCCATTTCTGAGCCGAGTCCATTGCAAAGCTCAAAGAAAAGGCTAACACAGAATCTAACACCACCAAAATCTCCTCCTTTCAGTCTTTATCTGCATTTGTATGGCGGTCCATAACAAGAGCTCGTCGTTTACCATGTGAGATTGTTACTCGTTGCACATCGGCTATTAACAATAGGTCAAGACTTGAACCACCATTATCCCCTAATTACTTTGGGAACTCGTTTCAAACCGTAACAGCAATGACCACAGCTGGTGAACTGCTTGAACATGATCTCGGTTTGCTTGGAAATTGAACCAAGCCGTGGTTAACAATACAGACGAATCAGTGCGTGGTTTTGTCAATGATTGGCTTCAATCACCTTTCGCTTACCAGAGTTCGCCAATTTTATATCCACGAAGTGTGATTATTGGAAGCTCGCCGAGGTTCAATATGTATGGAAACGAGTTTGGGTTAGGGAAAGCACTTACGCTTCGAAGTGGACATGGAAAAAGTTTGATGGTAAAATTTCACCGTATCCAGGCCGTGAAGGAGAAGGGAGTGTTGACATCGAGATTTGCCTTCCACTATTTTCAATGAATGCTAGCTTTGAATCAGATGAAGAGATCATGGCTGCTGTTTCTGCACCCATTTGATGTTGTTTATTCCGTGTTTCATGTTTTTGCTTTGGTTAAACCCCTGTTTTATGTTTAATGTTACCGAAATCGTTAAGTTAATGTTTGTTATTTTTAAATTTTGATATGATAAATATATGATCATATATTTAATATTTTCTCAGCTTATTATTTTTACCTATTACTTATAAAAGAAAGTCAATTATGAATACAGTTTAGGTTAAGATTAAAATTTTAAAATTTGAAAAATATAAAGACTAAGAAGGATCTAATTGGAGAATAAGAACTAAAACAATAACTTAGATATAACACAAGACTAATAACCCAATTTAATGGAAAAAAATTTAAAAAGCATGAAAACTAAAATTAATCAATTCAAAATTTTAAAAACTAGAATTGATCAAATTAAAATATAAATATTAAATCCAACATTTGGATATTATTAAAGAAATTTGGTTGAACGTTGACAATTGCACAAAACTAATCCATATAAAACATTGCGAATAGTCAAAATATCAAAAAGAAAGATAATACAATGAAAATCCATAAAAGAAATTAGTGCAGAGAAGAGAGGTGAAGTCGGTCCCCCAAAGTGCCGACTTTAGTTAATGTACCTAGCGTGCCTGTATGTATCAATGAAGGAAAGCACGCCTGCATAAAACAGTTAAGGGAAGTACATGAAGACTGAAAAATACAACTTTTTCGTGCATGCGTGAGAGGCTGGAAAAAGGCAGAGTTGAGATGATGAAACAAGGCAAAAAGGCTATTTGGATATGATGGAACAATGCAATGTATGAGTGAATAATAATAGCAAAGGTGGGAGAGGCTGAATATCGTGTATATATAGCAGACCAGAGCAAGTAGAGTAAGTTTATTCAGCTTCTTTCCATGAACACTGTCATTTTCTTCTAGCTATTATCTTTTAAATATTATGCAATCTTCATCTCTCTTCTTCAATCTTTGTGAGTATACTTTCCATGACATTATAATGCATGTATTGATACATTAACATCTACTAAGTACTAGTGTTAAATATACAATAGACCGTCTAGATTTTTTTGAATGTATTTATTTATTTATTTATGAAATTTTTAATAAATATTACTATTGAATATACATTAAAATTTATATTTATTGAGGGAGTGTGTTGATGGTATTACTAAGGGGAGTTTTTCTTTTCCATGCTTGTTATTATTTGTTTTGTTTGTTCATGACGCTGTCTACATGTTATTGCTTTGTATGATTGATAAAACTTCAGTTTATGAAGATGCTTCTTCAATTGCAATTGCCCAAAGTTTTTGTTGCGCGGAAGCGTGTGAAAGAGTAAAATTATTGTACTGAAAAATCACACCAAGTTCAATTCCCAGGAAAGAGAGGTAGATCACGAAGATCACTTAAATACCAAGTCTTTCCTAGCGAATATCCTCTATCGTAATTTAATAGCACAATAAATCACTACAATCACATTCACAAAATATGCAAAACAAATAATAAAGAACACCAGAATTTTAACGAGGTTCAGCAAATTTTGCCTACGTCCTCGGGCACTACCAAATATATTTCACTCCAAAAATTACAAGTGAAATTTACAAATAGAGAGAGAGAATAATGCCTTAAGTAGAGAATGGCAATTATGGGATGAAGAAAGTAAGAAATGGTTAGGCCTATTTATAGTTGAGGTTCAAGGATCAACTTGCAATGTCCCTATACAATTAGGGACCAAAATTGCAATTATCCCATGCCAACTTTTAACCCAACTTGCCAACCAATATTACTTTCTACTTTCGGTGCCCACCCCATTTGACTTTTCAAAGAATGGTGGGTTCCAATAATCTCCACCTTGAAGATAAGATTAGGATAATCAAATCTTCAAGGTGGAGATTATTGAACTCACCATTCTTGAAAATCAAATGGGTGGCACCAAAGTAGAAAGTAATATTGGTTGGCAAGTTAAAAGTTGGCATGGATAATTGTAATTTTGGTCCCTAATTGTATAGGACATTGCAAGTTGATCCTTGAACCTCAACTATAAATAGGCCTAACCATTTCTTACTTTCTTCATTCGGTGCCCACCCCATTTGACTTTTCAAAGAATGGTGGGTTCCAATAGTTTTATTGGATTTTTGTCCAAAAACAGGGAGAGAATAAGTTGAGTTTGAGGGGGAGTTTTAACTTCTTGTTGCTGATGCTCGTGTTGCATTTCTTACTTGAAGAATTCACTACATGGTTTTTGGTTAAAAATGCCAAAGGGAAGATTGTTAAGGCAAGTTTTGAAAGTGGTTGATGGAAGTGCTCACTTCGGTTAACATTGCGCCAATCACACAATTTGTCTTATTTGTTGGCATGCTTAACCAAAATATTTTGATGATTTGATTGTCTCTTTGAAAGGATTTTGTGCAACCAATCTCATGTTTACCATTAGACAAGAGATTGAATAAGTAAATTTACTTTTAAAGAGTTCTTATGTGATCTACTTACCTTGTATACTACGATATGCAATCCAAGAATATATGGAGTGACTTTATGATCTTTTGTATCCTTATATTTAGGACAATCAATTTGATGAGATTTAGGCAAATCATGATGGAGTAAAGCTTACTTTGTGAAGATGGATTTGTGTCATAAATATGGAAGGTTTGATCAACCTTGATAGAGGTTTTATTGTTGAGGCAAGTGTTTTTGAAGTAGATGTCGAAGTGCTAGCAGAAGTGGCCACTGCAGTCAGGCACTTTGACAAACAACATAATTTTTCTTATTTGGAGTTGGAAAACTTTTCAACCAAATCACTTGGGACCTGACTTAAATGATTTTGTGGATGTGTGTTGGCCCATATTTGAAGATCCATCTTGTGGAGCAACAAATCATTGAAGATTTGATCGAATTGGAGCAAACAATCAAATCCTTTGAAATATAAAGATTGGAACTGGACTACATTAAAGACATATCTCCAAGAATTTTACTTTACATTGGACTTTATTAATATATTGTATATTATTATTTAACAGAGATTGAATTGTAGTTGATCTCTAGTATATTAACAAGTCTCGAACGTCTATAGATTTGATAGACTTATAGAGGTTTATTTACAAAATATTGAGAGCATCTATCTATTCATTGAGGAACATATTTGTGAGTGCAATTGAAGTGTAAACAAGTTGTGTTTATAGTCTAAATTCTTAAGGGGAGAATTTAGAGGTGAGTGCTGTAGTCTTTATACACAAATGTGAGGTCTCTATACTTGGGGAATGATAGGGTGTGATTCATTTGTTGTATTGTGAATTAAAAATAGTGGAACTACTCATTTAGTTAGGCTATGCAAATGTAGGAAAACCAAACTACGTAAATAAACTCTTTTGCAAATGTAGGGAAGCTAAACTGCATAAATCAAAACTATAGTAGCCATTGAAACCAAACACCTCCATTCAGCTTAAACAATTCAAGCAATTAATGACTTTAAGTCTAATCCATGTACTTTAAATATGCTCTAAGCAAATTTCAAACTCGTTAACTAAATTGATTGCTAGCATAACGAAAAGAAACCATTAATACAATAACATATTTTGTAAATTCAATTAGAGAATATTTTATACAAGTATCCCTTTAAACTATATGAAGTAGCAAAAATATCTATCAAAGCCTTACCACCGACAAACAGGAAAAGTAAAACAGAAAACAAAGAAGAGGCATTCGTTGAGCATATATTTTTCCAACATGGGCTCACATGATTTGTTGTGGAACGAACCCTAATGATGAAAAGATTGATGAAAAGATTGCCACGAGTGACCCACGAATACACAATTGCCATGTTGGTTTTCTTTATTGTCATATCCCATCAAAGGAAAGTTATAAAAGTAGAAAAAAAGGGAGGTTTTTTCAATATAAAAAAGAATGTGAGGAACAATGCTCATTATACGACATTAAATATGACTACAATTATCCATGTGTTATAAATCCTATTAATTAATTGTGTATGTCCAAAACTCCATAAAAAAACTCCAATCAATTTATGAGACAAAACTCCCATTAATTCGTGGGAATAAGTCTTCATTTACTATTATTTGTATTAATTGAATGAAAGGGGCTTGTAAATAGAGCCTTGTAAATAATCAAACAAAGAAAATACAAATTCTCTTATCTTTCGCTTGATTTTTTCTTGTTAGTTTCTTTGAAAAAAGTTCAGAATGTAGCCAGGGACCGGGACCTAAAATAGAATATTTTTATTTAGTTCCTATTAAAATTTATAAAAATTTAAATTAGTTTTGCCCCTAAAAATAAAAAATTTTGATCTAATTCTTTAAAAATTTTAAAAATATAAATAGAAAAATAAAAAAATATATTTTTACTATAATAAAATATACAATTTAATTTTGATCCTAAAATATTTTTCTAATTTCAACCTTGAAAAAGTAGTTATTAGTACATGCTCTTTCATTTAATCATACGTTATCAATGCAATTCTCAAAAAAAAATTCTTAGTCGATTCTAAAATATAAAAGTAAAATGGAATAGAATTCTATGCACAGTTATTAATAAATTTGAAATCCACCTCCTTAACCATTAATAAATTTCAACTACAAGTTTTCAATATTAAATGGAATTTCCTCCCGTGTAAGCCCCGCTTATTGCAGAAGGTTGTACTGTTGATCCATTATGTTTATCTTGAATGCCATCGAGCTGTTGAGGTGTGGCACTATGCTGATATTTTGATCCAACACACTTCTGTTACTGCCCTTATTGAGCACTTTTTGACACACGCTGGGTCTGCCCTGATGGAGAGGGCACTTACTTTGTTGTCTACCTTGTGGTTCTTACGGAATCGATTTTGTTGGAAAAATGAACAATCTACTGCTTCACAGGTTGCAGCCTTTGCTGATCGATATTTGGAAGAATAGAGGGTAGCACAACGAACAATTGAATGTATCGTATCTGGTCCGCTGGCTCGAGCTGTTGTTGTGAAGCATTGGTCGAGACCGGCTGCTGGTTGGTTGAAGTGTAATACAGAGACGATATGTTTTCACGAGACTTGAAACATGGGTTTAGCGGCGCTGTTGCGTGATGATCATGGGGTGATTATACATGGGATGCAGTGTCAGATTGAGTACTTGGTCGAGCCTCGTATTGCAGAGGCTATATCTATCAAGGAAGCTGTTGCGCGGAAGCGTGTGAAAGAGTAAAATTATTGTACTGAAAAAACACACCAAGTTCAATTCCCAGGAAAGAGAGGTAGATCACGAAGATCACTTAAATACCAAGTCTTTCCTAGCCAGAATATCCCTCTATCGTAATTTAATAGCACAATAAATCACTACAATCACATTCACAAAATATGCAAAACAAATAATAAAGAACACGAATTTTAACGAGGTTCAAACAAATTTTGCCTACGCCCCTCGGGCACTACCAAATATATTTCACTCCAAAATTACAAGTGAAATTTACAAATAGAGAGAGAATAATGCCTTAAGTAGAGAATGGCAATTATGGGATGAAGAAAGTAAGAAATGGTTAGGCCTATTTATAGTTGAGGTTCAAGGATCAACTTGCAATGTCCCTATACAATTAGGGACCAAAATTGCAATTATCCCATGCCAACTTTTAACCCAACTTGCCAACCAATATTACTTTCTACTTTCGGTGCCCACCCCATTTGACTTTTCAAAGAATGGTGGGTTCCAATAATCTCCACCTTGAAGATTTGATTAGGATAATCTTATCTTCACACAATTCTTTCTGCTTTTGACAACAATACTTGATAGTGCCTTCTTCAACTGTTAAACTTGCAGGATATTAATCAAGTTCAAACAATGTTTGAACTTGGTTGCTGTTACCACCTTGGTCATCATATCTGCGGGATTATCTGCAGTCTTGATCTTCTGAAGACAAATTTTCCCCTCTTCAATAATTTCCCGCACAAAATGGAATCGTACGTCGATATGTTTTGTACGTGCATGATAGACTTGATTCTTTGCTAAATGAATAGCAGTTTGACTATCACAATACACGTTAATATGCTCCTGAACCAACCCCAAGGTTTTAGCCATACCTTGTAACCAAATAGCCTCCTTTACGACCTCTCATTATGCCATGTACTAAACACGTGGTTGACAATGCAATCTGAGATCGTAGTGTAGACTTCAACTTATTGGTCCTCCAGCAAGTGTAAACACATAACCGGTGGTTGATCTTCGCTTGTCCAAATCACCGCATAGTCGAATCAACGTATCCAATAACACCTTTACCAAGTGTATTATCTCGCTTGAACAGTAATCCAACATCCACGGTCTTCGAATATACCGTAGAATCCATTTCACGACTTGCCAATGTCCTTTTCGAGATTATGCATATACCGCTCACTATACTAACGCACTGTGAAATGTCGGGTCTTGTACACACCATTGCATACATCAAGCTACCCATGTATTAGAATACGGAACTTGCAACATGTATTCTCGTTCCGTATTCGTTGAAGGAGATAGTTGTGCGAAAGCTTGAAATGAGAAGCCAACGGGTACTTACGGTGTTTTGTCCGCTTCGTTCATGCCAAACCTCAGTAGTACCTTTTTCAAATCGCTTCGAGACAAGCTAACTCTATTATGAGCTCTATCTCTCCATATTTCCATGCCGAGAATCTTTTAGCTTCTCCTAGATCTTTCATCTCAAACTCGAGATTGAGTTGAGTCTTCAATCTTTCAATCTCAACTTTGCTCTTAGATGCTATTAGCATATCATCAACATATAAGAGCAAGTATATGAAAGTTTCTTCTTGTAGCTTCAAAATACACGCAATGATCAAATTTACTTCTTGTGTACCTTTGCCCTTTCATGAACTCGATCAAATCGCTTGTACCATCGCCTCGGAGATTGCTTCAATCCATAAAGCGACTTTGTCGGTTTGCAAACCCAATTTTCTTTCCCAGAACCTTGAATCCATCCTTTGAGTCATATAGATTTCCTCTTCCAAATCACCGTGTAAAACGCGGTCTTCACATCAAGTGAACTAGTTCAAGATCATATTGCGCAACCAAGGCTAGCAAAATCCGAATAGACGAATGCTTCACAACTGGAGAAAACACTTCATTGTAATCTATTCCTTCTTTCTGAGCGTAACCCTTTGCTACCAATCTAGCCTTGTATCGAATTTCAATTTTATCAGGAAATCCTTCCTTCTTTGCATATACCCATTTGCATCCAATTGCCTTCTTTCCCTTGGGTAGTGTCACCAACTCCCAGGTCTTATTTTTATGAAGAGACTGCATTTCTTCATTCATTGCTTGCTTCCACTTTACACCATCAGGGTTACTTACTGCTTCTGTGTAAGTAGAAGGAACATCATCATCTGTAATTGGAAGTGCATAGGCCACTATATCATCAAAGCGAGCAGGCTTACGAATCTCTCTTCTTGGCCTTCTATATGCAATTGAATCTTGTTGCTGTAGAGGTTCTTGGGTAGGAACCTCTTCATCATTTGTCCCTCCAATATTAGTGGATCATCGTTAACCTTTTCAAGCTCCACTGCTGCAAAGTACTCTGGTTTTGTCATCCTTTTGTGAATCCTTGTACTTCAACATGGTTGATTCATCAAAAGTCACATCTCATGAAAATAATTTTCCTTGTATTAGGACACCAGAGACGGTATCCTTTTACTCCATCAGTTATACCCAAGAATAATGCTTTCTTTGCTCTTGGGTCTAACTTAGATTCTTTTACATGATAATATGCAGTGGAACCAAATACATGTAAAGAATCATAATCGAGTGATTTACATCCACATCTCCATAGGAGTTTTTCCATTTATTGCAGCTGATGGCAAACGGTTAATTAGATGGCACGCATATGTAACTGCCTCAGCCCAAAATTCTTTGTCCAATCCAGCATTGGACAACATACATCGAACTTTCTCCAGTATAGTTCGATTCATGCGTTCTGCCACCCCATTCTGCTGTGGTGTATCCCGAACAGTGAAGTGTCGCACAATGCCCTCATCTTGGCATACTTGTAGAAATGGATCGTTTTTGTACTCAGTACCATTATCTGATCGAAGTCGTTTGACCTTTCGACCAGTCTGAGTCTCCACCATCTTCTTCCATTTCAGAAATGCATCCAAAACTTCACTTTTTCTTTTCATTAGATACACCCATACTTTTCTTGAATAATCATCAACAAAAGTAACAAAATAGTGCATACCTCCCAAAGAAGCTACTTTGGTAGGTCCCCACATCATCGTGAACGTAGTCCGAATTCCTTTCGTATTGTGAATTCTTTGGACCAAATTTTACCCTCTTCGCTTGCCCGAACACAATGTTCACGAATTCCATTTTGCAAGAATTTGCACCTTTCAACAAGCCTTGCTTCGCCAATGTCTGCAAAGCTTTTTCACCAAGATGTCCCAATCGCATATGCCATAATCTGGTAGCCTCTGAATCTACATTTTTGTAGAAATTGTTGATGTTGATCCAATAACTGTACTTCCATTTAAAAAGTACAAGTTATTTCTTCTTGTGCCTTTCATCACCGTCAATTGCCCACTACTACTTTTAGTAATCCATCTCTCAAAGTGATTGTGAGCCCTTTAGATTCTAGGGCCCCTAATGAGATGAGATTTTCTTGAGCTAGGTACGTAGAGAACATCTGTCAAGACTTGGATTGAGCCGTCGTGATTCTTCAATTGGACTGTATCCACTCCCATTGTCTTACAAGCACTATCATTGCCCATAAGAACAATTCCACCTTCTAGCTCTTTAAGACTAGAAAACCGGTCCTTATTAGGACACATATGGTAAGTACATTCGAATCCAAAATCCACTCATCCGTTTGACATGCCATTGCCATGCCAACCAAGCTAAAGTCGACTCCTCATCATGCTCACTACACATGCATTAGAAATAGCCTTGCCCTTTTGTAGCTTAGGACAATTCTTTTTCCAATGCCCTCTTTCACGGCAAAAGGCACATTCATCTTTGGCGGGTCTCCTTTGGACTTTCCCTTCTACCAGATTTTTCTTTGTGTGAACGACCTCTTCTTGTTAAGACTTTGCGGTTGTATCTCGTGATCTCTTTTATCTTTCTTTCGAGTCTTAGATCTATACAACGACTACTGATCGTATCAAATGTGATCGTGTCCTTCCCATGAAGCAATGTGGTGGTAAGATGATCATATTCATCAGGAAGGGAATTCAACAACAATAATGCCTTGTCTTCATCTTCAAATTTCTCATCCAAATTTAGCAAGTCTGCTAAAATTTTATTGAATGAGTTCACATGGTCATTCATCGACATACCGGGTGCATACGTGAATCGATAAAGTTTCTTTTTCATATAAAGCCTATTTTCAAGACTTTTCGTTAGAAACTTTTCTTCCAGTGTATCCCATAACTTCTTCGCTGATGTCTCCCTCATGACAGAGTACTTCTGCTCTTTGGCCAAACATAGGCGGATTGTACCACACGTCTGTCTATTGATCTTGGCCCACTCCTTGTCATCCATCTTGTCAGGTTTTTCTTCAAGGGCTATATCTAGCTCTTGCTGACATAAGACATCCAGGATCTCACATTGCCACATACCAAAATTATTGGTACCGTCAAATTTCTCTACTTCAAATTTTGCATTTGTCACAGTAGTCCTTGCTGATGACGATGCTGCTGCCATTTTTCTCCTCAATCCCAACTCACGATATCGTGAAGCAGATCAGTATTCGTAAATAGTGCCGATATCGTGAATAGTAATCAGATATCGTGAATAGTACAAGTAAACGGTCGTATTCCCCAAGTACGAATCTGCTCTCGTACCAATTGTTGCGCGGAAGAGTGTGAAAGAGTAAAATTATTGTCTTGAAAAATCACACCAAGTTCAATTCCAGAAAGAGAGGTAGATCACGAAGATCACTTAAATACCAAGTCTTTCCTAGCGAATATCCTCTATCGTAATTTAATAGCACAATAAATCACTACAATCACATTCACAAAATATGCAAAACAAATAATAAAGAACACCGAATTTTAACGAGGTTCAAAGAAATTTTGCCTACGCCCCTCGAGCACTACCAAATATATTTCACTCCAAAATTACAAGTGAAATTTACAAATAGAGAGAGAATAATGCCTTAAGTAGAGAATGGCAATTATGGGATGAAGAAAGTAAGAAATGGTTAGGCCTATTTATAGTTGAGGTTCAAGGATCAACTTGCAATGTCCCTATACAATTAGGGACCAAAATTGCAATTATCCCATGCCAACTTTTAACCCAACTTGCCAACCAATATTACTTTCTACTTTCGGTGCCCACCCCATTTGACTTTTCAAAGAATGGTGGGTTCCAATAGAAGCGTTATCGTGGCTCAAGGACCTGCGGAAAGGCTATATTATTCTAGAGTCATATTGCTTAGATGTTATAAATGCTTTGAATTTGCACACTGATTATCTTTCTGAGTTTGTTTTGACATGTGTCTTTCCAGTGGACTCGACGGACTGTAAATAGAGCAACTAACAATCTTGTTAGGGTGGCCTCATCATTTGTAGCCCCTTTTCTTTTTATCGTATTTTAGATTGTATTTCAAGTATTTTGTCCTTTGATTTGAAAATGAGGGTCATGAAATCAGATGTACGAAGTAAACCTATCAACAAAACAGGATATCATGAAGTGATTTAGACTTAATCAAATTATTCACTATAAAATTTGATATTTGTTATATAAAATTTCAAATTTGAGTTGTAAGAGATTTTTTTTTTAATTTGATTCAATTTAATATTGAGTTTAGTTAGGGGCTTAGTTAGTTGCCTCGGCCCTTAATAAAGTTGAAATTACATTGTAACCTCTTAAAAATGATAAAAATTTGATTTAATTATTTAAAATTATAAAATTATAAAATATTAAAATGATAAAATTATAATTTTATTATCATAAAATTATAATTTAATTTTAATTCCTCTAAAAAATTCTAACTTTACTCCTAAATTTAGTTAACATTTAATATAATTGCGAGACTTCAAAATTTTAAAACAAGTAACACCAAAATGATTTTAGAAACAATAAAATTTAGATAAAAGACAATCCATCGTCACTTATAAGATTTTCTCTCTCGATAATCCTATAAATTTTCCACGTCTTTTTCATGGAAACAAGCCAATATCTGCTTGAGTGATATAGGATTTGTTTCGTTGAACTTGATCATGGTGGGGGCTCTATGACCTACAATCATTGGTGTCCTTTTATCTTTTATTTAGGTACCATAATCATTGGTGTTTTTTTATTATCTTATCATTATTAGGGTTGTATTTAGAACTAGAAATTATCAAAACATAATTAAAATATTATTCACAATTAAATTTGAGGTTGAATTTCAATGTTTGATCTATTAGTTATGATAAGTCCTACATATTATGTGATTGTAATGTGTATATAATAGTAATTTGTTTTTTATCAAGAGTGTATGAATTGTATAAAAGAATAGTAAATTTAGAATTTAAATTTTAAAGGTTATGTCTTGGAGATGTAATGTCACAATAGATAGGCGAAAAATTCACCTCAACCTCTTCTTTATTTTCGTATCCTTTAATAGTGCTATGTGGTCCTTATGGAAGCAAAATAGGATGCCCCATTCCTTCTCCACTACCCTCTAATCTTTTAACAAAAGGAAGGATATTAGAGGATGAAATCAAATCGTCTAAATTAAATCGGCACTGTTAGAATTAAGTGACCCAAATTCTTATTTAAATAAAATACGATGGAAAATAAAATAAAAGTAAAATCCATATAGAACTAGACTTCTTTTATTTTATTTTAGAATAAGGTTTTAAACCTTATTAAACTCCATCTATTTTATATTGATTAGATAAGGTGTTTCAATCCTACTAGAATATGGCTTTGCAAGCCTATAAATAGACATAGTCTATTCCTCTTGTATTAGAGTAAAAATTTTTCGACATAGTGAATTTTCTTCTCCTCCGCCTGTGGTTTTTTTCCGAAAGGGTTTCCACGTAAAATTTATGTGTTCTTTATTTTTATTTATTTTATTCTATTTTATTTTTCACAAATTGGTATCGAGCTTAGGGTTATTCATCTCGATCACGGTAATGGCGTCTTTGAAGTATGAAATTCATTGTTGGATCGCAACACCAGATTTGCGTTGTGGCAAATTAAGATGCAAGCGTTCTTGCAGATGGATCTAAAGGATGCCCTGCTAGGATAGATAAGATGCCTTCGACATTAATGAGATGAAGAGAAGAAGCGTAAGGATCGAAAGGCATTAACACAATTACATCGCATTTGTCCAACGAAATTTTGCAGGATGTGATGAAAGAGAAAACCGCATTGCATTATGGAAGAGGCTAGAACAAATATGTATGTCGAAAACTCTAACAAGCAAGTTGCATATGAAGCGGCGTCTTTATGCTCATCGTTTGGAGGAAGGTGCGTCAGTACACGAACACTTAACAGTGTTTAAAGAAATTCTCTCAAACTTGGAGGCCATGGAGGTTCAAGATGATAAGGAAGATCTAGGGTTGATTCTACTTTGTTCGTTGCCCGTCTTATTCAACCTTTAGAGACACGATTTTATATAGCATGAGTCTCTCACAGCTTGATGAGGTTTATGATTCTTTAACCTCGTATGATAAGATGAAGCATCTTGTGGTTAAACCCAACTCTCGTGGAGAGGGTCTCATTGTTCGTGGGAGACAAGATGGAATGTTGATGATGATCGTGGTAGAACACAGAACGGAATCCTCGTGGTAAATCTAAGGGTAGATCGAAATCTTCAAGCAGAGGTAAAACTTGCAACTTCGCAAGAAGAAAGGGCACATTAAATCTGAGTGCTATAAGCTACAAAATAAGATTAAAAGGAGGCTGCGAATCAAAAGGGAAAACAACCAGAAAATTTCGGTGAAGCTGATGTTGTAGAAGACTACTGCGATGGTGAACTTCTAGTTGCTTCATCAATGATTCTAAAGTAAGCGAGGAGTGGATACTTGATTCAGCTGCACCTTCCACATGAGTCCCAATCGGGATTGGTTTACAACTTATGAAACGAAGATCTGAAGGTGTTGTTTTGATGGGAAATAATGCTTCATGTAAAATCGCGGTGTTGGAACAATTAAAGTTAAGATGTTTGATGGAGTTGTCGAACACTTAGTGACGTGCGGCATGTTCGAATTGAAAAGAAATTTAATTTCGTTGAGTACTCTTGATTCAAAAGGTGCAGATACACGGTGAAAGTGAGGTTTTAAAGATTTCCAAAGGGTCCCTTGTTGTGATGAAAGGGCAAAGAAAGATTGCCAAGTTATATGTTTTCTGTGGTTCTATCATATTGGTGATGCAATTGTCGCTTCCTCTTCCTTGTCGATGATGATATTACTAAACTTTGGCATATGCGCCTAGGGCATATGAGTGAGAATGGCATGGCGTAATTAAGCAAAGAGGACTTCTTAATGGGCAAGGAATTTGCAAACTGAATTTCTGTGAGCCTTGTGTTTTGGGAAGCAAAGAGAGTTCGATTCACTAGAGGAATCCATAACACGAAGGAAACGTTGGAGTATATCCATTCGATCGTGGGGCCGTCGAGTGCCTTCGAGAGGTGGAGCTAATTATATGCTAACCTTTATTGATGATTTTTCCGAAAAGTTTGGGCGTTCTTCCCAAGCGAAAAGCGATGTGTTTTCCACATTTAAGTCTTGGAAAATTATGATTGAAAAGCAGATGGGAAAGCAGATAAAATACCTCCGCATGCACAATGGCTTAGAGTTACGTTCGATGAGTTTAATAGATTGTGCAAGTCGAAGGATCATGAGACACTTGACGATTCGTCATACTCCCAAAGAAAAGCGGTGTTGCGAGCGAATGAACGAACGATCATGGAGAAAGTTCGATGTATGTTGTCAAATGCCAACTTACGAAGTCATTTTGGGCGACGACCTCTCTGCATGTTTTTGATCAACCGATCTCCATCCGTTGCCATTGAGAAAAAGACTCCACAAGAGGTATGGTCCGGTAATCCTGCTAATTATTCGATTTAAAGATTTTGGGTGTCTGCGTATGCTCATGTTGATAATGGAAAATTGGAACCGAGATCCATTAAATGCGTTTTCTTGGTTATAAAGTGGTGTAAAAGGCTATAAGTTATGGTGTCTGAAAATAGAAAAGTTGTGATTAGCAGAGATGTTGTTTTGATGAAAGCGCTATGCTACCTAACTTATCTCTTAAAGACTCTTCCAATAAAGAAAACCAAAAGCGGTGGAGCATCGATTAATCTGAGAATCAACTCCTCAAGCCAAGATAAAATTGAGAATAGAGTTGCTTCTTCACCGCAATACTCTATCGCCAAAAACAGGACAAGAAGAGAAATTAAACCTCCAAAGAAGTATGCCGAGGTTGATCTAGTTGCTTATGCTTTAAATGTGGTGAAGATATAGATGCGAATCAAGAGCCATTTAATTATTCGAGGCGATTAGTTGTGAAGACTCGTAAAAGTGGATGTTTGCTATGCAAGAGGAGATGGAATCACTTCACAAAAAGCAGAACATGGGATCTTGTAAAACTTCCTAAAGGTAAAAAGGTCGTTCGTTGTAAATGGGTGTTTAAAAAAAGAAGGGACTCCGGAGTTGAAGAACCCGGATATAAAGCAAGGCTTGTTGCAAAGGGTTACTGATCAAATTCCGAGTGGACTTCAGATGTGTTCTCTCCGGTTGTTAAGCATAGTTCGATTCGAGCTTTGCTTGGTATTGTGGCCATGCATGATTTGGAGCTTGAGCGGTTAGATGTAAAAGCGCATTTTGCATGGAGAACTTGAGGAAGATATTTACATGCAACAACCGGAGGGTTTTATAGTCTCGAAAAAGAGGACTATGTTTGCTTGTGAAAAAGTCCCTTTACGGTTTGAAACAGATCACCAAGACGGTGATACAAGAGGTTTGATTCTTTTATGACTTCTCATGATTTCAAAAGAAGTAGTTTTGACAGTTGTGTCTACTTTAAGAAAAAAAGTGATGGTTCTTTTGTGTATCTACTTCTTTATGTTGATGACATGTTGATAGCAAAGAAAAGATAAAGAGAGATAAGAAAGGTTAAAGCCCAACTAAGTGAAGAATTTGAGATGAAAGATTTAGGACCAGCAAAGAAGATACTTGGTATGGAGATTCTCAGAGATAGAAAAGCAAGTAAATTGTACCTAAGTCGGAAGGGTACATTGAGAAAGTTCTTTGCGGAGTTCAATATGCAGAGTGCTAAGCTGTTAGTACTCCTTTAGCGACCCATTTCAGACTTTCATCGGCCTTATCTCCTCAATCGATAATGAGATTGAGTACATGTCACATGTTCCATACTCTAGTGCAGAGGATCTCTCATGTATGCTATGGTTTGTTCACGCCCGATTTATCATATGCAGTCAGTGCAGTTAGCAGATACATGGCGAATCCTGGTAAAGAACATTGGAAAGCAGTTCAGTGGATTTTAAGATACTTACGAGGCACTACTAATGTTTGCTTACAGTTTGGAAGAACTAAAGATGGAGTTATAGGGTATGTTGATGCTGATTTTGCTGGAGACCTTGATAGAAGAAGATCTCTCACAGGTTACGTCTTTACAATCGGAGGTTGTGCAATTAGTTCGAAAGCCACTTTGCAAACTACGATCGCTTTGTCTACCAATGAAGTTGAGTACATGGCGATTCTTGAGGCTTGTAAAGAAGCTATTTGGTTGAAGGACTATTTAGTGAACTCAATGAAGACCTTCAAATCAGCACAGTATTTTGTGACAGTCAGAGTGCCATCTTTCTTACAAAAGATCAAATGTTTCATGAGAGAACAAAACACATTGATATTCGGTATCATTTTGTTCGTGATATTATTGCTCGTGGTGATATTGTTGTGAGCAAAATTAGCACTCATGAAAGTCCTGCAGATATGATGACTAAGTCACTTCCTATAACCAAGTTTGAGCATTGCTTAGACTTGGTTGGTGTTCATTGTTGAAGTTAAACCCTTAAGGGTTTTTGGAAGAGGTGAAGAACTTGTTTATTGAAAGTTCGCGATGAAGAACTTGTTCATTGAGAATTTGTGTCAAGGTGGAGATTGTTAGAATTAAGTGACCCAAATTCTTATTTAAATAAAATACGATGGAAAATAAAATAAAAGTAAAATCCATATAGAACTAGACTTCTTTTATTTTATTTTAGAATAAGGTTTTAAACCTTATTAAACTCCATCTATTTTATATTGATTAGGATAAGGTGTTTCAATCCTACTAGAATATGGCTTTGCAAGCCTATAAATAGACATAGTCTATTCCTCTTGTATTAGAGTAAAAATTTTTCGACATAGTGAATTTTCTTCTCCTCTGCCCGTGGTTTTTTTCCCGAAAGGGTTTCCACGTAAAATTTATGTGTTCTTTATTTTTATTTATTTTATTCTATTTTATTTTTCACAGGCACTATATACTTGTTTTAATTATATTTTATTCCGATTAATTATGGATGAATCCCAAACCCAATTACTTGGATCCCAGTCAGACACAGTGAAATTACTTAATAGCAAAGATTTCTAGTTCCCAAACTTTACCAATTCCCTATATAAGCTTTTGCCAAATTCATGAGAATCCTCAAAAGCAAAAATATCTCATAATTCATTACCATGGCAGCTGATATTGCCAAACACCTGTATGTTTATCGGTGGGTTTCTTTTTGTGTCTTGTTTGTGTTTATCAAACTAGCAAAATCTGACAATTATATTGTCCATATGGACATTTCTGCCATGCCCAAAGCTTTCTCTAACCAGCACACGTGGTATTTGGCCACTCTTTCATCTGTTTCAGCCAAATCCAAAGCTGAATCCAACCCAACCATTCCTTTTTCTAAACTTATCTATACTTATAACCATGTTATTCAAGGTTTTAGTGCAAGTCTCACACCTGCAGAGCTTGAGTCCTTGAAACACACACCGGGGTATGTTTCATCGGTTAAAGATAGAGTTGTGAAGGTCGATACCACGCATTCTTTCAAATTTCTTGGCTTGAATTCTGGTACCGGTGTGTGGCCGGTGTCGAGGTTCGGCAAAGACGTCATCATCGGGGTGATTGATACCGGGGTTTGGCCGGAAAGCGAAAGCTTTAATGATGATGGGATGAGTGATGTTCCATCAAGATGGAAAGGGGAATGTGAAAGTGGCACGCAATTCAATTCCTCAATGTGCAACAAAAAGCTCATTGGTGCTCGGTTTTTCAATAAAGGTCTCATTGCTCATAAACCCAATATCACCATCTCAATGAATTCCACACGAGACACTGAAGGACATGGTACCCATACGTCCACAACTGCTGCTGGAACTTATGTGAAAGATGCATCGTATTTCGGCTATGCACCGGGGACTGCTAGAGGAATAGCCCCAATGGCTCGTGTAGCCATGTATAAAGCGATATGGGAAGAAGGATCTTACACCACTGATGTAATTGCAGCCATTGATCAAGCCATTACTGATGGTGTCGACGTTCTTTCGTTGTCGTTAAGCTGGAGCCAGGTTGAGTTATACGAAGACCCCGTTGCAATTGCCACATTTGCTGCCATTGAGAAGAACATTTTCGTTTCCACATCTGCAGGCAATGATGGACCAGATGTAGAGACTTTAAACAACGGAATACCTTGGGTCATAACCGTCGCGGCCGGTACCATGGACCGTGACTGCAGTGCGGCGTTGAGCCTCGGTAACAAAGTGTCAGTCAATGGCTTAGCTCAATATGCAGGGAATTTTTCGTCATCAACCGAATTCCCAATAGTTTTCATAGACAAATGTGATGACACAACTGAATTGGAAACAATCAAGCACAAGATCATCGTGTGTCAAGATCCATACACGGAAGATTCACTCAACGACCAATTTAACAACATCAATTTAGCTGGAAACGTCGCCGGTGTCTTCATATCGAATAGCAGTGACGTTTATGATCACCTCAAAAGCTCATTTCCAGCTATTTTCTTGCAAGAAAAAGATGGTGCCACCGTTGTGGATTTCATTAAAACCAACACTGACCCAAAAGCCAGCATTGTGTTTAAAAAAACTACCATTGGTGTTGAGCCATCACCGAAAGTCACAAGCTATACATCTCGAGGTCCATCTTATAGTTGTCCATCAGTATTAAAGCCTGATATTATGGCCCCTGGTGACTCAGTCTTAGCTGCATGGCCTCCAAATCTTGAAGCGGCTAGTGTAAATGATGATCTTATGTACTCAAAATTCAATTTACTCTGGGGAACATCCATGGCATGTCCCCATGTTTCGGGTATAGGAGCACTTTTAAAAGCTGTTTATCCTCATTGGAGCCCGGCCGCCATTCGATCGGCTTTGATGACAACATCCGATCAAATCGATAACACCGGTAGTCCAATAAAGGACATAGGGAGAAATCTCCAACCGGCCGATCCTTTAGCCATGGGAGCTGGACATGTCAATCCTAACAAAGCTTTAAATCCCGGACTTATATACGATGCTACGGTGCAAGATTACATCGACCTTCTTTGTGGACTAAATTTCACACAAAAACAAATCAAAACCATCACGAGAACATCATCAAACAACTGTTCCAACCCTTCTCTCGATCTCAATTACCCTTCTTTCATAGCATTTTTCAACGATTGGTTTGCGGAACCGAACTCGACGACCATGATGGAGTTTCGAAGAACCGTGACCAATGTCGGAGATGAAAGGTCGACTTACAGAGCAAATGTGACACCGCTTACTGGACTTAAGGTAACAGTGGAACCAGATACATTGGTTTTCAAGACAAAATACGAGAAGAAAAGCTTCAAGCTGAGAATTGAAGGTCCTAAACAATTGGCTGACGCTGTGGTATTTGGTTATCTCACATGGGAAGATAGTGGAAAGAAACATGTTGTTACAAGTCCAATAGTTGCCACAAGCTACAAAATTGAAAAATGATAAAACTCCCACTGTTTTTCTTTTTTTAATCTTCATGTTTTTATGGTAATGAATAAAGAAATTGCAAATGATTTTTCTCTGAACTTTAATTCAACTTGTCGATTTTTGTACGGTTCTAAACATACATTTTACTGTAACAAAGGAGAAATTGATAACAATTTTAGAGCTTTATGGTTGTTGCTTGTCTGCATGTGCTTTATCAATTCAATATTTATGTATGATTATTGAATAATTTCGTATCTTTCCAGCAATTCATAAAAAAAATTGTCAAAATTAGACTGTAAATCTCACGTGGAAATTGTGAATTTGAACTTTATACTTAATTTAATTATTTTTAGTCTATTCCTTTTAATTTTGAAATTTTAATTCTCTCTAAATAATAGTTCTTAATTTTGTCAAGTTAAATTCTATCTTCACCAAAATTTAATGCAATAAACATATTATCAGCGGAATATAACAATAAATTTTAGAGAGCATAATTAAAATTTTGATCTCACCCCAACTTACAAATAGTAAACCACTAAGCTAATAAATTTTATAGTTTGAATTGAGATTAAAATTTCAAAATTTAGAAAATATAAAAATTAAAAGTAATTAAATTAAAATAAATTAACTATATATATTACAAAAACTATCAACATAATTTGATATTAAAAGATGGAATAATGTAATTATTATCGGTTTGACAGTCAAACTGGATCAATTGGTTGAATAGAGAACCAGTGGTCTAACCTATTCAACCACTAATCTAATTATTAAAAAAAATTCAAAGGATGATGGTGGCACAATCTCAAAATATTACATCATCGTATTTTATATTTTTCAAGTTCAAGTACAAAATAGACTTAATTGTCGAATTGAATTAAAATAAAATATAAAATACTCTTTAGTAATAATTTTAATAAAAAAATAAAAAATTCTAATGTATTAATTTCTTTGAAAAAAATATAAAATGCTTTTAATAATTAACTAATGTGATTCCCATACTCTGCATTGGGTATTTGAAAAATTCGAATTTCACACCAATTAAGATCTTGTAAAGAACGTTCCTTTTATATATAGATTTTACAGATATGAAACGATTTATCCAATAATCATTGAAGTGGATGTTATTTCTCAACATAGGTTGTATTGAAAGCTGAAAAACTTTCTTCCTTCACGTTTTTCCTTAAAAAAAATAAATCGCATTTTCACCCAATAGCTAATGTGGGTTTCATGTCATCAAAAATAAAAATTATTTTTAAATAAATACACAATCAATCTAGATAGTCTGAACACTTATTTATTTAGATTCATTCTAAAATTATAAAAATATAAAAAAATATATAAATATGATACGAAAAATTATTAAACAATTCTCTCACTCCAAGGATTGTAGTGTTGGTAAAAAAGGCAGGGAAGATGATTGAGTTTGATGTGACTCAATTGGTATTCCATCATATAATTGGTCATGCTAAGAAGGTTAATACTAGAGATCTCTTACTTTTTTCATCTTTGATTTTTCAAGTACTAACATTGCAAAATTCAGATATTATGAAAATTACTGAAAGATGTCAGAGAACTGTTCTTGAGAGTTTAAGTTTTCTCTAAAGTGGTTGGAGGGTAAGCATGTTACTGTAGAGAAAACTAAGCAAGCAATTGAAGAGGGAGCTAATCAAACAAACCAAGCAACAACTATCGTAGGGGAGGCTAAAGTGCCTACTCCTACTAGCACTTTGAGCAATATTGAAGAATTCAATAGAAAGATAATTGATTATTTGACATAATCTATTGAGGCTCATAATCATACAATTGCCAAAATGCGAGCTCAGATAAGAGTCATTTAGTAGACTCGTGATAGGGAGATAACATTTAGAAATAATCTACAACGCAAGTGATTCTTGCACAACTGTTCACTCAATCCAATAATCTTGTACTCCTGATTCTTGAACATTTGTTTAGCCTTGTTTCAATCAAGAGAGTAATGATCTTTGGCATTTTGATTGGCAAATTTGTTGAACAAAAAGAGGGAGTAAAAGTAGATGGAAGTTGAAGCTATGTTGAGTGATGGTCCTCTATGGTTGCCACTATAAGTCTATGTTCTATATGGGAAGTATATGTTCTTTTGAAGCTATCAAGGAAACTATTACATCTGTTGAAGATGTTTCTGATATTGAAGATGATCCTGATTTTGCTATTGTGATGATTTATTTCTTTTGAACTTTTATATTTGATTGGTCTGTAAAATCTTGAGATGATGATATTGATAAGGTGACGCTGGTACTTCTGTGATATTAGAACTGATACATGGAATTATATGGTGGATGTTTACCTTGTTGCACTTTACCTTATTTGCTGCTTACTTAGATATAATCTAATATTTTTTATTGTTAGTGTAAATCCTAGACACATTATTGA
Organism: Gossypium arboreum; assembly: GCF_025698485.1. Lineage (NCBI taxonomy): Eukaryota > Viridiplantae > Streptophyta > Magnoliopsida > Malvales > Malvaceae > Gossypium > Gossypium arboreum. Next base: position 141,426,034 of record NC_069075.1, read on the forward strand.
TAGTTAAAATTACTATGCTATGTTCTAAGTTTAGTAGAGTGAGATTTGTGCTGAGGGGGAGCTATTGATGATTGCGATGTTTTACTTCTTAAATTGTTTGATTTTATTCAATAAATTGCTGAAGGGGAGATTGTTGAGATAAGATGTCAAGAATAGAGCTGAGTGGCACTTGACAGTGCCCACTGCAAGTTGCCACTAAGGCAATTTAATTACTTATCTTATTTAGATTGATAATTTAATTAAGAAAATCTTTGAACCTATTAGTGTGTTGTTATATTGAAGACACTATGGTTCATCTATAGAAACCAATCATTGACTTTTGAAGATTAGATTGGATTCAAGTGAACCAATTCAACCCTTGGAATATTTGGATTAACAATTTAATAAAGAAAATTTTTGGACCTATTAATGTGCTACTATATTGAAGATATTATGGTTCATCTATAGAAACCAATCACTGGCCTTTAAAGATTGAATTGAATTCGAGTGAAGATCAATTCAACCCCGGGATTGTGGAGATTCAATCGAGATTGTGTTGCTGATTTTGGAGAACATATTTTTGATTAATTGTGCTTTGAATGTTGATATTGTAATAGCTATTATCAAGTGGTTATTTTGTATTCACTTAGATTCTATGTTAGTAAGCTGAAATTGATATATGCTTTGAGACTTATCTAGGTTTTGTAATGAGAGCTTATTGAAAACACTTTAATCTATTTATTGTGGAATTGTTTTTGTGAGAGTTTGCAAATTATATTGTAAACATCGTTGAATGTTTATTGTCCAAGTTCTCAAGGGGGATTTGGAGGTGAGTATAGCATTTTAAGTACAAATGTGAGATCTCTATACTTGAAAAGTGATAGAGCATGAATCACTTATTGTATTGTGGATTAAAGATAGTGAAATTACTCACTACGCTATGCTTCATAGACGTAGGAAAACTGATCTGTGTAAATAAATTCTTGATGTTCTTTGTTTTTGTTTGCACAATTTTTTCACTGTGCCAAACTATAGTGAGCACTGCAATCAAGCACTTCCATTAATTATTTTCATATTAAGCAAACATCAACGGTAGGTAATAACATTTTTTATACAAAATTCCAAGATTTAGCAACAAAAAAATTTATGACCCTCGAATTTTGAAATTAAAAGAAAAAAATTGAAATGAAAGAAAATAAAAACGAAATTTGATACTTGAATTTAATTATTCTACCAATATCAATTTTAGTGATGCCAGTTCAGACTTAAGACTCCAAATAAGATTAATTGAATCTGAAAATAAAGAAGTCAGATTCAAATAAAATAAATAAGCAATAAAGAAATTGAAATTGAAATAAATAAAAATAGGATAGAATAAGCATACGAAACCTTTAAATAACTTGTGTATTAAAATGATAATGATTGAACTTAGACCCTATGAAACTCATAGAAGAAAAACTCCTAAAAACATGATAATTAGGCGTAGAGAAAAATAATAAGAGAAAAATCATTGTTACTTTCACAATATGCTTCACACATATAATAAAAAAAATCAAATTTATTCAATAATAAAAAGGGTGGCCGAAGATCTCTATTTATAGGCGAAGTTAGAAAAACTAAAAAAATAAATATTTTCTTATACACCAATAAAAATTCTCTACACTTTCGATTCACTTATAAATTATTTTTCGTTGTTTTTTCATTAAAAAAAACATTAATGATGCGCAAAATGTTTTTCATAAGTTATTTTCCACAAAATGAGGTAAAAGAAGAGAGTATCTAACAACGCGGGCAACGGCATGTGAAAATGTTCCTATCCACTTCCCTGCAACTTTTCTTCTCTTTTTCCTCCAATTTATTACTATCTTTGGCTGACAATGAGAGCTTCAAGTTTATATATTCTGTTTTCTTCTTTCTTTTGTCAAAAATAAAAAGTTCTTAGGTGTGATATCTGATTGGAAGATACTGGTTTTGTCAGGAATTTATCTTTTCCTTTTTGAGCAGCAGCAACAACAACAAAAAAAGAAATGGATTCATCAACAGTTCGAATCATCTCAGAATGTTTTGTTAAACCACATGATGTTTCCGAACAACCAAAACAGCCATTTTATCTCACAACATGGGATATTGTCATGCTTTCCGTACACTACATCCAAAGGGGTCTTCTCTTTGCTAAACCACCACCAGGGGATTATTGTGAACAAAAAATGATAAACAAGGTCTTGGGGAGGCTCAAGAAATCCCTTTCCATTGCCCTCCTTCATTTCTATCCCTTAGCAGGTCGGCTTGCAACAAACATAGAACAAAATCCAAAGTCTCATCTCGTATTTGTCGATTGCAACAACAGCCCAGGAGCCAAATTTATACATGCGGCTGTTGATATGTCCGTGTCCGACATTGTTTCCCCTACTTATGTTCCGTTGGTTGTTCAATCGTTCTTTGACCATGATCGAGCAATCAACTATGATGGTCACACCAAGCCTTTGTTATCGATTCAGGTCACTGAGCTGGTAGATGGGGTGTTCATAGGTTGTTCCATGAACCATGCTGTTGCCGATGGAACCACCTTCTGCCATTTCATCAACACATTATCCGAAATATTTCAGGCCCAAGGAGATAATATAAAAATCTCACGCCCCCCAGTGTTGGAGAGATGGTGTCCAGAGAGTAACAATGGCCCATTGCTTACCCTTCCTTTCAGTCACCAAGATGAGTTCATCACCAGATTAGAAACACCCCATGTTTTAGAGAGAATATTCCATTTCTCAGCCGAGTCCATTGCAAAGCTCAAAAAAAAGGCTAACGTAGAATCTAACACCGCCGAAATCTCCTCCTTTCAGGCTTTATCTGCATTTGTGTGGCTGTCCGTAACAAAGGCTCGTCGTTTTCCATGTGAAACTGTCACTGCTTGCACGTTGGCTATGAACAATAGGTCAAGACTTGAACCACCATTATCCCCTAATTACTTTGGGAACTCATTTCAAACCGAGACAGTAATGACCACAGCTGGTGAACTGCATGAACATGGTCTCGGTTGGGCTGCTTGGAAATTGAACCAAGTCGTGGTTAACCACACAGACAAATCCATCCGTGGTTTCGTCAATGATTGGCTTCGTTCACCTTTCGTTTACCAGTGTCTTACACATTTATATGCACGAAGTGTGCTTATTGGAAGCTCGCCAAGGTTCAATACGTATGGAAACGAGTTTGGGTTAGGGAAAGCACTTACAGTTCGAAGTGGATTTGATAATAAGTTTGATGGGAAAGTTTCACTGTATCCGGGCCTTGAAGGTGGAGGAAGTATTGACATGGAAATTTGCCTTCCACTGTCTTCAATGAAAGCTCTTGAATCAGATGAAGAGTTCATGGCTGTTGTTTCTTCACCCATTTGATGTTGTTTGTCCCCTGCGTTTCATGTTTTTATTTTGTTTTAAAATTTCAGTTCTGACGTAACAATAATAGTAACAAGTTTTGTTATTTTCAAAATTGTTGCATGTAATGCCATTCAGCTCATTATTTTGTACAAATTACTCAAATAAAAATGTATGTCAGTTATAGATTTAATGATTGTCCTTCGTTTTTTTTTTTTTTTTTTTGCTAGATCAAAATCCACATCAAACAAAGCTGAAGAGAAATAAAAACAAGCAGCACAAAATAATGCCAGACCAGCCTGTGAACAGAAACCAGAACACAGAAACAACACAGCACACAAGACCCCCCAAAACTCAACGAGACCCATCCAAAAACATGCTACCAGACTATTAAGAAACTGCTCAAAAACACCCTTCCACACCCACAAAATAAACTATAAAAAAACACAAACAATACACCTACAATCAGCCAGGAAAGAAAAAACGCACAAATTCACCACCAAGCCTTGAACATATTCTGCCTTTGCAGACCAGCGGCCGCCAACGCAAAAGCCATCGCATTACCATGCTTATCCACTCCAGAAAATGATAAATTTCCAATAATAGACACCCTTGACTCAATTTCCTTGAAAATAGAGACCGTCGACTACGGTCTCCAACCTTTGTTCTTGAACCAGCAGAACACCTCAGAGGAGCCAACTTCAATGGTTAAAGAACACGAGCCCTTCCACCCCATCTCTAGAAAGACTTCCAATGCTAAACAAACCGCCCCTACTTCCGTAGCACTTGACTCTCTCGCTGCACACGGACCAGAAAACACTGTCCTAACCACCCCTTATGAGAATATGAACTAAAACTACACTTTTAAACGTAATACAAAACTAATAACAAATTTTAGCTAAATGATTTTTGTTATATAATCATAGTAAAAATAATCTTACTCAGGATCTGACCTCGAATCCGACCTGAAAGACCTATAGTTTAAGTAATCTTAAACACTCTAAGAAGTATCAGGGATGTTTTCTACTACTAAAAAAAATTGAGTAAGTCAATCCTTGTACATTAGATTAATCCTTGTACATTAGATTAAAGAGTAAACTAGAGCCAGTGTAAAGGCAATGGAGAATGGAATCGTGACAACAGTTTTTGTTTACAATATTTCATTTTCCATGCATTGGAAAGGCTTGTGGGCATTATTTGGATACCATGGGGATGTTGTTGATGCTTTCATCCCTTTAAAAAGGTGTAGAAATGGTAATATGTTTGGTTTTGTTAGATTCAATAATGAAAGGGATGCGCAAAGGGCGATATTAAGGTTAAATGGTTTCTCTCTAATGGGAATGAGGATCGGGGTGAAAATGGCTAGATACAATGGGAGAACAAAGATTTGGCAGAACGATTCGGGTCAAAAGTTTCAGGAACAGAGTATAGAAATAGTTAAAGAAGCTAAGAATGAAGAAAGTCTCGAAAAAAATGCAGGAGGAGTTAAGAATACTGAGAAAAGAATAGTGCAAGGTCATGTTGAGGATGAAATGTTATGGAAATTATAGAAATGTCTGCTGTGCGAATCGAATTCGGTATGTGACTCAAAAAGTCTCAATGATCGAATAGCAAAATTTGGTCTTGGGGAAATAATTGTTAGAAGGATTCAAGGAAGACATTTTTTGGTTGAAATATCTGATGAAGAACTGGTGGATCTGTTAAGGCAAACTGAATGGTCATATTTGAAAGATTTTTTCATTAAAATTGAGCTATGGTCGGAGAATTTGAAGATAAAGGAGAGGGTGACTTGGATCGAAGTATCAGGAGTTCCATTGCATTGTTGGAACTATGAAACATTTAGTCGAGTTGCTGGGTTATGGGGGAAGTTGGTGTCTATTGGTGAAAATTTAACAAAAGTCCATAATTTCGAAAAAATGGAGCTACTGATATCTTTAACTCAATCGAACATGGTAGATGAATTAGTTAGCTTGGTTGTTGGTGATGATTTCTTCCCGATCAGAGTTAGGGAAAGGGGTTTGAAATAGATGAAAGATGACAATTTTATCTGTAAGGCTAGATGGAAGAAGACTGAAGAAGACAGCATTTCGGAATCTGAATCGGTGGCGCGATCAAGGCCAGGTTCCTTTGGAGGGAAGAGAAAACGTCAAGTCTGGAGAATTAATAGATACCAATATTGAAAACGGGAACAATATTAATGAACGTCAGCAAATATTGGAATTGGTAATCAATGAGACTAAGTCAGAGCATGTCTCCAAGGAATTGAAAAAGGGAACAGCAGTTGAAGCGGATAAAGGATTGGAAAAGGCTTTGAAGGATGTAAGGGATATGGGCCTGGATATTGTAAAGGATACTTTAGAAGCCCCAAAAGCTGGAGGAGTTGCTAACGGTTCGAACTTGGGAGTAGGCTGTAGGAAAGTTGGAATTTCTAAATTAGTAGAAAATATAAGTCCAGTGGAAGGCATCATGAACAGTCAGGACAATGAAACAGTTAAAGGTGAATTTGGGAGTCAAACTTGGAATTAGAAGAAGAACTGAACCAGATCATTCTTCGCAGGAAAAAAAAGAAAGGTTTGAACAAGAAGATACGGTCAATGCATGAAATTCAAAACAGTTTCTTAACGTCCAAGGAGAGAAAGAAGAGAAACAGAGCCCTGAATAAAGAAAAAGGAAGGGAGTTCGTAAGGATAATGAGAGGGTTGTAAATTTATCCGTTTCAGATTCGGATTTAAGAAATTGGGGTTCAGTGTGCAAGGTGATGAAGAAGATGTCATCAAAGAAATTATGAGAGCGGAGCTTCAGTAACATTGTTTTTGAAGTCTCTGCAAGACAGGTGATCTGGCTACAGAGGTAAAATCGGGAGTAGTAAAATCGTTTAGTATTTGGGGTGTGTTAAGGAAGGTGATTTAGGGGATATTTGGTTTTTATGGTGCATCAAAGGAGGTTCAAGACTGTAAAATTTATGTAATGTCGATTGAATGGAGAGTATATCTGGTAAATGTAATGGATGATTGTACAGTAATTTGGAAGTTTCAGAGCTGTCAAGAAGAGTGTTAGGGATTGATTTGTCAACGCTGCTTTGGGATGTTTCATGGAATGGTAAGTGTTATCTTGTTGTGGGATTCATAAGGATTTTTTTTGTTTGGCAAAATTATAAAGAGATGTGTGAAAATTTAAAAGAAAAAGGGGTTTTAATGTTGTAAAGTGGGTTATTTTTATATGTATAATGCTTGATATGATGGTGTTTTTGTTTTGCTGGAGACTTTTTCGGTGATTTTGTCTGAATGGGTGGTGGATTGTCTTAGTTATTTCAAAGTTGAAGATTCATTTTTTTTCTTGGATGTTTTATGTTCAATATTTGTGGATTTGCTGACGAGGATTGAGGTGGAGTTGGCCGGTGATTTGTTGTGTGGGTGGAGGATCGAGGTGGACTCGTATTGTTTAGGATATTTCTTCTTGGGTTGGTTTCAATTCAATATAGCAGGGGCTGGTTGGAGTGTGTTTATGGCTTGTGGAGGAGGGTGGTGGGAAGTTAAGGGGATGGTTTCGGTTTATTTTCTGGATGGTGGTACAGAGGAGGTCCTGGAAAGGATGATTCTAATGGCAATTATAATGGTTGCAGTGAAGGTTTGATCTGATTCTGAAGGGGAGTTGTTTGTGATTTTTGAAGGATGCTGTGGCAAGAGGATGAGCGTCAATTTGATGTCACTTATCATGGTAAAATTAGCATAGCGGTTGACTTGGCTAATGCAGATTTAGAGCTTATTGTTAACTTTTTTTTGATTCTGTTGTTGCGTTCTATTTTGGCTTGATTGGCTGCTGTTTTATCTTATTTGATCTGGTATGGGTTGGGTGATCCTAGCACTTTTTATTGTAATCAATTGACTGAGTAAAAAAAAAAAACACTATTTGAGAGAGGAAAGACACTAATGAGTCCATGACTTATCTTCTTTTCCAGAAATTCTTCGATCTCCTTATTCCAAAACTTTCTTTAAGATCATCCTATCTTCTCTTTTTTCAGTCCTGTTATTTAACCAAATTAAAATGTAAATACTAAGTTCACTATTTACGCAATATTAAACAACTTTTCTTTGGTTTAACTTTGACAATTGCACAGTATTAACCAATATAAAACATTATGAATAATCAAAATATCAAAAACAAAGATAATATGATGAAAATTCATAAATAAATGAAAATCGTTAATATATTTTGCTGGAAATGAGAAGGTTGTATACACTGTTGCCATTAGGTGTAAATTGAAAAGAAATCTTAATATTGATTCTTTTTTCCTAATTTTTTTCTCAATACATAATGATTCTCTTAAGAAAAAAATTTGAAATAAAGGGGGTATTGGGTTCAATTTTGATCGGATAAGACCACCGGTGATCACGACCGGCAGCCAACAATGGTGCTGCCATCGGTTTCTAAAATTATTTTTATTAATTTTCATTTGAGTCCAAAAGAAATTAAAGAAAAAGTAATCAACTTTATTCAATGAAAATTCAAATCAATTAAAAATCAATTAATGACTGGTTACACATTAATAAACATGTCGATTTAATTACGTGTCGGTTTTTTATTGGTTAAAGTGTCACATAACCAAAAATTATTGGTGCGATAGAATCTAATTTGAATACAAGATACTAAACTAAAATAAAAACAGTTTAAATATAAATTAGAGTGTTAATTTCGATGGACTCTTATTAAAATGAATTGAATATAAAAATAAAAATTTAAATTTAAATAAAATAATAACATAAAGATATTGAAATTGAAATAAGAGTACGATAAAATTAGTTTATGGAACCTTACATAATTTGTATATAAAAATGTTAACGATTGAACTTCAATCTTACAAAACTCTTAAAAACATCAATAATTAAATTTAAAAACTTAAAATAATTCCAGAGAGCTCGAAAGAAAACAAATACTTCAAAAATAACAAGATTTCTCTCATAATATGCTTCACATTTCTCTCATAATATGCTTCACACATACAATAAATAAATAAATAAATAAATAAATAAAACCTCCCAAACTTATTCTATGAGAAAAAGGGATTGCCTAATGTCCATATTAACAGACAAAGTTAGAAGGACCAATAATAACTCTCTAACCTGTTCTAGCCAACCAAAAGAGGGTATCAATGTGAATGGCACATAGAAATTAAGTGTTTAAATGGAGTAAAAATATTATAAAGTCTCATATATTAAGAGTCAGGTTGTATTTTGCTTCTTTTACTTAAAAAAATAGGTAAATTAATTTTTGTATGTTAGCTGATCGGTGTGGTCAAAAGTTTATGGATAATTTCTGTGACAGCGAGTTGCTGGTCGGTGTAGCTAGCAAGGAACGAGTTGGTGTTTGATAGGAAGTGGCCTACAATGTCCAGTTTGGTTTTTCATTCTAAGATGCGGGCTTTGATGTGGATTAGATAGGTGCAAGAAGAATTAAGAGTAGTGGATGAGAGATCATGGTGGGTTTGTCCGAATAGAAGCTGGAGTGATATTAAAAAATCTAGGTTGAATGGCAAGATATGGTGTCCTTTGAGTTTTGGTTGGGTAAAATTTAATGTATGCAGTGTAGAGAATGATGATGAAGTCGGGTGTGGACGGGTGTTAAGAGACTCGGATGGGGTGGAAGGGCATTATTTTCTAGACCATTTGCAGGGAAAGACTCCTTTGCAGCTGAGGTGGGCGCGATTATCATTGCTTTGGATGTGTTTTTAGCGATGGGGGTGGAAAGGTAAAAGCTTTCTAATCATTGAGGTTGGTTCCATCGAGGTGTTTAATTGGGTTGAAAACAAAGGTTTGAGACCGTGGTCGCTGCACACCTTTTTTAAGGAAATTGAAAGCAGGATGTGCAGAGTTGGTAATGTCTCCTTCTCGAAAGTGGATAAGCACGGTAACAAGATGGCCTTTGCGCTGGCGGTTGCAGGAATGAAAAGGACTGGTCTGTTTAAGGCATGGTAGTGATTTTTTGGAGTGAAGTTGATATGTTCCTACTGGTGTGTTGGTAAGCTATTATGTGGCTTTATAGGGGTTTTTTTTGTTCTGGTTTTGTTTTCTGTTTTGAGGACTGCTTAACAGATGGGGATATTGGGGTTCTAGTGGGTGATTATATGCTGTTATCAGTTTGAGTTTTGGTTGTTTGTACTTGGGTGAGGGTCTTTTTTGTTGGGGGTATGATTGCTTTTGTAGTATGTTAGCATTTCTTGCAAATGCTGAAAATTGTAATATTCCGGTTGAGCAAAAAAAAAAGTTCGGTTGAACACAAATGGATCGATCAGATTCGAGGAAGGTTTTGCTGTGGTTGGAGGTTTAGTAAGTGACCATAATGCGTGTGGATAATTGGTTTCGGTAGATACTTAGGAAATTGCACTATTCCTTAGGCTGAATTGTGGGGCGTATTGGATGGTCTGAAGCTTATTACAGATTGTAGTTTCGATAGAGTTTTAGTTCAATCTGATTGCCTCGAAGTTGTTAATGCAATTCAAGAAGGTTCCTCTAGTGATTCTAATTCTACCCTAGTTAGAATAATTCATCCGATATTACAAAGGATAAATCATTGGAGGATTCTATATATCCCTCGATAAGATAATTTATTTGCGGATAGCCTTGTCAAGTTGGTGGTCTATGACCATACGAAGACTCTCCTTAGAGTTAGTTTAATTTAATTTTATGTACTTATTTTCAAAAAAAAAAAAAAAGCTAACATATTTGGAAAGCTGTAATTTTAGTTTAATGGAATAACACTGCTTAACTATAATTAAGGTTGTATTAAATCAAAGATTAAATTAAATTAAAAATTAAACAACAATTTTAAAGAGCGATGAAATTGATTTTGCTTTTATTTTCAATTTTTTAGATTTTATTTGTTTATATATATATATATTGGTTGATATCAATCATCATTAAACTACACTATTTCATTTTATTTTTAAAATTAATAACCTGTTTAATTTAATTGAATTTAGTGTTTTATTTAAAGTCATGTTAACTTAAAGCCATGTCAAAGTTAACGTGTAGGTATTAAAATATCATTTTTTCCAATTTTTAATGTGTAGGGATTAAAATGTTAACCGTGAAAAGCAATCTGAAAGAATGTAAAATTAAAACTACTCTAATTTTTTAAAATTTTATACCAATATACGGGGATTACTCTCCATCTATAATAATATAGTTTGATGGTGAGGCATCAAGATTTTTAGAATTGGATAAATGATCAAATTGGTTAGGTTATCAGTTTGTTAGTCTATTTGGTTTAATTAAATAAATTATTAAAAATTTATAAAAAATAAAAATACATTAAAATATTAAAATTCGATTCAATCGCCCAATTCAACCGTTTTTTTTTTGTCTAGTACAACTGATCCATATCAATTTCCGTGTCAATTAATTCAATGCCCTTCTTCGAACTGGTACCCCAATAAATTCTCAATCCAATTGGTTTAGTCCGACTCAAACAACCTTACTGCTTTTTTCCCGCTTTATCTTTTTTGTATTATATATTTAAATTTGCTTCAATAGTTAATTTGGTAGTTAATTTTTTCCTAAATTGATACTTAAGTTTGAATTTAATGTTCAATTTGGTAATTGACCAAAAGATATCACGTTATCTAATGAATATTTAACACATATTATAATAAAAAATCATAAAAACCTCGTATACTAAATTGAACATTAAAACTAAACTCAAATTTTTAATTAAAAAAATATTAATTACTAATTTAAATACAAAACCAAATTCAAATATTAAATTAAACATTTAATATGAAGTACCAAATAGTATACCTTCTTTTCACTTTTATAAAGCAGAATTAAAATTGCATTCCTCTTATACTTAAATTTATTCACTTGACAAACATTTCCATAAAGTGTTGGCCACCGTTGAGTAGTAAAAATCGCCGACCTAAAGAAAAATGCACGCCAAGACCGACTCAGAGGTGACAAGCCTCGCCCCATCATCACCGACGAGGTCCCCACGGCGTCCCGTTTACTACGTACAAAGTCCTTCACGTGATTCCCACGACGGAGAGAAAACAACCACGACCTCCTTCCATTCCACCCCAATTCTCAGTCCCACTGGTTCACCGCCGCATTCCCATTCCTCCGTTGGCCGTCATTCACGCGAATCCTCATCAAGCCGGTTTTCCGGGTCTCTCAAACCCGGTTCCCGTAAAGTTTCACCTAAAGAAGGGTCATCTAAATCGGGTTACAGGAAAGGATCATCATCATCACATCATAAACAATGGAAAGATTGTGATGTGATCGAAGAAGAAGGGTTACTTGAAAGTGAAGAACGTGAGAAAAGTCTCCCTCGAAGATGCTATTTATTAGCTTTTGTTGTTGGATTCTTTGTTCTTTTCTCTATGTTTTCTTTGATTTTATGGGGAGCTAGCAGACCCCAGAAACCCAAAATCACAATGAAGGTAAAAATTTTCAGTCACTTTGATGATTCAATTCTTTTAGATCGAATAATGAAATGGGTTTATTGTTTGATTTTGTTTTTAATTTGGTCTTTTGTTTTCTTTTTAGAGTATAAAATTTGAGCAATTCAAGATCCAAGCTGGTTCAGATTTCACTGGGGTTTCAACTGATATGATCACTATGAATTCCACCGTGAAAATGATTTATCGTAACACAGGAACATTCTTTGGCGTTCATGTCACTTCCTCTCCTTTAGATCTGTCGTATTCTCAAATCAACATTGCTTCGGGAACTGTAAGTCCACTTTACCAGAAAAGAACTACATTTTTGTTTTACCAAAAGGGGATAATTTTACAATAAGTCCTTTAAATATAGCAGAGATTTTAAATTAGTCCCATATAGGCAAAGTTGTTTAAACCTGATTGAGAATAGACCGAGGTATTGGTCTGGAGAGAGGGGTTAGACTTGTTGACTCGCGAACCGCTTGGAATCAGTTATATTGAGATAAAAAATCGGTTGGATCGATTGAATTCGTTTTTTCTATTTTTAATTTTTTATAATTTTTTACTAATATATTTAATCAAGCTAGGCGAACTGATCGAATTGGGAACTGATGGTTTAATCGGTTCAACCACCAGTTCGATTCTAAAATCCTTGAAATAGGTTCGTTGATCAGCTTAATTATTAGCTTTGTTGTTAAATGTCGTGTCAAATAGGATATAGAATATATTTAAAACACGTGGAAGAAATCTGTAAGGTGCAATAGTTTTCATAATTTTTTCTTAAGGGATTTTCGACTCTTTCAGAAAGTCTATGAATTGTTGTTTGTTTGTACCCTTTTACAAGTTCAGTATTGTCTCTTGAATGGGTTTTGTCTTCCAACTCTATCAAATGCCTAGGCACACATGGTTTGCTTATTCAAGCATCTAATGAAGCATTCCCGCTTTGTGAACTAGTTACCTGTTCTGGCATTCGCAAAGTCAGGAGACAAATATCCCATCGAAGACAATATCGAACATGTTGAGGGATCTGTTGACTCCAATCAAACAATACTTCACAAAATCTTTTCATAAGAGTCAGAAATTCATTATCAATTTAATGGACACTATTTATATAACACATTGCCTTTGCAATTATCAACATTGGCATCTAACAATTAAGTATGAATTAATACAATACTAGTACTTTTAACACTTAATCAAAACATTTCTATAAACTAATTTAGAATCTAAATAATGGTTTGGGATGTTTTATGCAATTAACCCAATTATAATTTATTTCAGATGAAGAAATTTTATCAATCAAGGAAGAGCCAAAGGTCAGTATCCATAACGGTGACGGGTAACAAGGTTCCATTGTACGGAAGTGGAGCAAGTTTAAGCAGTTCGACAGGGACAACATCGGTTCCAATTTCGCTTAAACTCAATTTCATTGTCCGATCCAGAGCTTACGTGTTGGGCAAATTGGTTAAGCCAAAATTCTACAAGAAAATCCAATGTGATTTAACTTTCGATCCCAAGAAACTTAATCTCCCCATTTCCCTCAAGAAATCTTGCACTTACGACTAATACGGTTCGAATTTATATTCAAAATTTATATCGACACGAAACTGATATCAGCTGAAGATTTGATATAATTTTTACTAATGTAAAAGTAGGAATATATATATTTTCTTTGTTTTATGTGATTGTAACGTTACAAAAGTTTGTAATAATAAGAGAGTTTTAAATGTTTTGAGTAAAGTATGAGTTGTGCTTGAGTAAGATTGTGCTTGAAGGAATCAACAAAACTTTTCTTTTATTATTACGTTAAATTATCATTTGAGTCCCTCTACTATATAAAAATTTGAGATTCTTTAATTATATATAGATTGATCTTTTATTTTATTTTTTAATTTTGTTAACTTACTTTTATTTTTAATGTTATAAGCTTAGTTTAAATTATTAACTAATTATTCTCGTTAAAGTGCCCATAACATCAATAAAATGGAGTTTAAAGATATTTTTAAAAGAATTTACATCATCACTTCCTAATTTTTAGGTCAGATCATTATAGGTTTTTTTTATCGCTTTTAATTTTAGATAATTTGAATTTGGAATGCTTTAAGTTTAGATCAATTTTGAGATCAAATTATAGATTTGTGTTATTGATTTTTATGTTAAAATTCAATAATATCGAATTTGAAATCAGGTTTGAATTAATTGAATGGAGTTTTTGAATTTAACATAAAATTAAAGGTGTAATTATTTATAAAATTTATGGAGACATGTGGATACCCTATTCTTTTCTTCACATGGTTTGCTTATTCAAAAGAACATGATTCAGTTTTTTTCTAAAGGAGAAATAATAATGATCCATAATCAATCACTAAAATGATCTCAAAATGCATTATTAGAATCAATCATGGCGAATATGTCTTCTTAAACAACTTTTGGTAGGAATTTGTTTATATTTATATGAGGGAAAAAGTGGCATAGACAACTGTTATATAACCGATTTGTAATTCCAATTGTTTTGTTTTAGCCTTTTGTACAATTGTTATATATTATTCATTACAAATATATAGTGGAATATAAATATAGGTTTTGATCATATCCGTTATTTTTAAAATAATGTCTAGAATTATCTATAGCCCTTTCCCAACGAATAAATAGGAAGATAATGCGCTTCAACGCACTCAAACTCATGTCTTTTTGCATTGGCAACAATGCTCATGCTAATTGAGCTGAGACTCAATCAAAAAAATTTAGAATTTAGTTACTATACTTCAAATCGTTATTAATTAATTCAAATCATTAATATCATTAATTATTCACGTACAAGTGTTGACATGGGAATATTTTTAGGGTAAATTAGACCTTAGTCACTAAACTATAGGTAAGTAATTATTTTGGTCACTTAATTAAAAAAGTTACAATTTGGTCACTAAACTTTTTGAAAGTTTTCATTTAAGTCACTAACTTATTCAAAAGTTTTTATTTAAGTCATTGAGCTATTAAGTTTTTTTTTTTTTAAAATTCTAACAATGAGCTCCAAGCTATGATTCGACAATCGGTATACAAATCAGTAGCCATCAACAAGTAGAAGAACATGCCTTAGATCCAAATAAAACTGATGGTCAATGTCGGAGATTGGTGTAACAGCTCATTTTTTGGTCAAATCGAAACAGTGGTTTTGAGACCACAAATCTGAAGTAGAAATGTTTATTTTATTATCTCTTTAAGGTCTACAGCATGAAAAAATGATTGTGTGAAATTTTCGTTAAGAAATTTTATCGATTGAGTACTCAATTTGACTAGAAGGACTAAATTACAATAGGTGCAAAATTTGAGTTATAGAGGCTAAAGGTAGTAAATTGTTATGAAATTTTAAATTAGAGGTCCTTAAATGGTAATTAGTCTATTTTACATTAGGACGGACAAAAATGGACAAGGCTATACAAGATTTTAAAGTTATGGCTTTAGGGTATTTTTGTAAATTGGTAAATAAAGACAAAAATAACTAAATAAAAGTATCCATCTTCTAAATTTAGTTCCCCCTTAGCCGAATTTGAAGAGGAAACCATAGCTAGGGTTAGGCCAAGCTTCCAAGCTCAATTGTAAGTCCGTCTTTGTTCCATTTTTAATGATTTTTTACGTTTTTGTGAATATTGTAACTTGATCTAGGTATTCTAAGGACTAATTTGAAAGAAAATCAAAGTATAAAATTTTACCCATGTTGAATAAGCTTGTATTTTGATGTTTGATGGTAGAAAATGCATGTTTGTTGTTAGTTAAACAATATTTACAAAGTGATTTTTGATGAAAATGTCAAAAATGAACTTATTTGTAAAAGGTTGTAAAATGTGTGGTAAAATGTGAATAAATGGAAAATGTGGGCTAACACGAGCATGAAAAAGGTTCGGCTAGGCTTGGGTAATGAAGAAATCGAATGAAAATCATTTTACGAGCCTAGGGATTAAAATGTAAAATGTCAAAAGTTTAGGGGCAAAAAGTAATTTTTTCCATAGAGTGTTTTTGGGTTGAATTGAATAATGTGATGATTAAATAAGTTAAATTTGACATTATAGATCAAGAAAAATGAAGTTCGAGTTTAGACTAGGGAAAGAACAAAGTTGTGGACTAAATTAAACTAATTGTTATTTTTGTAACTGAGGTAAGTTCGTATGTTAAATAAGCTTTACTTTAAATGTATTTATTTGCTTTAATTATTTCATGAATTGTTTAATCGACCTTGTAGACACATTTGACAATGAATTGGCAACAAAGAAATCACAATCGAACCTTAGGAATAGATTAGGATACAAGTGACATGTCACTAGGGTTTTATGTTATGCGATCCGAGTGCTGGTCCTATACGTCCTACCGGTGGCTAAGTATACCGACATATGTTGCGGTTACTTGACAGCTTGTGTGAGCAGCACCGTGTAGCCACGTTTCGTCTAACAGCTTGTGTGAGCAGGCTCGATAATGTCTCCAGAACGAGCACATATGTGTTATGAGAAAGAGGTAGCAATGGCTACATATGTGAGACCTTCTATGCAAGGCTTTCTCGTGTATCCAATATTATTATTCCCAGTGGTTTATTGAGTATGACAACGATAAGATTAAGTATGAAGTTACTATGATATGGTACAGGTATGTACTTTAAGCTTATGATTATTAATTCGTGAAATGACGATTTCAAGGTAAGTTTGTGATGGAATGAATTTATGATCATGAGATTATGGTAAATTACATTATCTTAAGTTATATTACTTGCATGTTAATGTATGGTAAAGTTTGCTTATTTCTTTCATACGAGCTTACTAAGCTATATAGCTTACTCCATTTTATTTCCATGTTTTATAGTGTCACCAAGCTAGCTTGGGTTGGAGATTGTCGGAGATCGCCTCACACTATCAAATTATTATTTTGGGTACTGATAATTTTAAACATTTTTAGATTTTGGCATGTATAGGGACTTGGTCATTTTGTTATATGTGTCATTGTGAATTTGGTCAAATGTATTGGCTTGTAATTGTCAAGGGCTTGTTATGGTATTTGGCCATGTAACTTGGCTCATTTTGGTTGATTTAGTTGTAAGCCTATATATATATATATATATATATATATATACATGCATATGCAACAATCTCTTGTGTGATGTGGTTTATAAATGCTTGATGAATGGTTGAATGTGACTTAATGGGTTTGTTGTTGAATGGTTAAGGTTGGCTCATTGGTATGCTAGGAAATTAAGTACAATTATGCATGTTATTGGTAGCCATGTTGAAACTTGTAGCATGTGAGTTTGGTGTGATTTGGTATGTTAAAATATGATGTTGGAAATATATTGAGTGTGGATAATGAAATGACATGAATTGGCCTTGTTTGTGGATGTATTAGTTGTCCATGTGTGCTATGAATTATGCCTTGAACTTGTGCAAGTGTAGATGTAAATGAGGGTGACAAATGGCTTGGTAAATAGTCTTTATTTTTTCCACACGAGTAGACACACAGGCATGTGTCTAGGCCGTGTGTGACACACGGTCTGCCCCATGGGCATGTGTTTCGGTCGTGTGTCCCCTGCACCTTAATTTTGAGAAACAGAACATTCAGAATTGAGCACACGGACAGAGGCATGAGTGTGTGTCTCATCTGTGTGAGGGAAACTGTAACGCCCCCACGCCCGAGACCGTCGCCGGAGTCGAGTATGAGGTGTTACTAAGCTTAGTTTAACATTTTTTTAGAACTTTGGATTATTGTTTCTACATTCACAGCTTTTAAGCTACTTGCGTCACAGTCACAAGAAAAATCATATCTCGAGTTACGAAACTCGAAATTAAGATCCGTAAATTTTCCCTGAATCTAGACTCATATACCTATCTAATAATGTTTTTCTAAAATTTTTTGTTAGGCCAATTAGTACATTTTATTAGTTAAAGTTACCCCTGTTTCAGGACTCATTGGTCGACCTCATTTTACTACGAACCACATTTCTCTCTGTAAAAATTCATATGACTATGAGATTTGTTTCTACTAAAACTAGACTCAATAAGTATTCTGAGGATATAAAATACACCACCTAATTATATCTTTACAATTTATGGTGAATTTCTAAAGTTGGAACAGGGGATTCCGAAACTGCTATGACCCTGTTTCACTAAAATTCAAATATCTTCTAACATATAATTCCTTTACTTGTTTCATTTGTTTCATGTGAAACTAGACATAATAAGCTTCAATTTGATATGTAGTCCATCACCAAATTAAATTTCTATGATTTTAGTAAATTTTCAAACTCGCATCGGTGTTCTTTGCAGTTATCCTGTTTATGGCAAATTTCATCCCTTTTGATGAGTTTTATACACTAAGTATCTTATTAATTTTCCTTATCATCAAACATAATCTAAACTAACCATTTTCATAATTTATCATTATCTAACATTTCCTCAACCATTCCGTTACCATACCATAAGATCATTTACACAAAATAGGTATATTGCTATACATGCCATACTTAAATTTACAAGCCATTTACCAAAAGTCTTCTGGATAGTGTGACTGAGCCTTCGACCTATCCCGACTCCTGAGCTGGCTTGTCCAAAACTACAATGAGTAAGAAGGAGGGAGTAAGCATAAATGCTTAGTAAGTTCATATGCAAATAATAAGTAACATAACAAACAGTCATACCAATCAAGATTAGCATGCATCACTAAAACACATGTCACATTTCTAATCATTTTTCATCATCTTATTACCTTATCGTGGTTGTATCAATACTCAACCCGAGGGTTAAATACATACCTGTCCAAAATATCCATTTCATATCACTTACCAATATGTCTCTTTACATCTCGAATATTCCTCCATTTGAGTAGAACTTTACCCGTTGAACACATCGGAATATAATTCGGATACATGGATAACTTGCACATAAGTGCCATATATACAATCAAGCAATTATGTAACCCGCCCATAAGCGAACTTGGACTCAACTCAACGAGCTCGGGTGTTCGCATCCATAAGTGAACTCGGACTCAACTCAACGAGCTCGGATGCCTAGTTACATTTCACGAACTCGGACTCAACTCAACGAGTTCGGACATTCGCATCCATAAGTGAACTCGGACTCAACTCAACGAGTTCGGATGCTCAACCATCCTAGTGACATGTCACTTGTATCCTAATCTATTCCTAAGGTTCAAACGGGCTTTTCCTCGAACACTTATCCTTGCTGTCTTCCGTAGAATGCCAAATCAATACTCAGTAACAATTATATTTAACAAGTAGTTCACATAATTTACATATTATTTGAAATTAACCACAAAGCATACATTTCATAATAAAATTCAGCATAACATATAATTAACATCAATAACTTAAAAATAACCATTATGCTACATTATTTACACATGAACTTACCTTGGTACCAAAATACAAGGATTTTGCAATCTAGTCCACAATCTTTTCTTTTCCTCGATTGAGGTCGATTCCACGTCTTTCTTGATCTAAAATAACACATTTAGCTCATTTAATACTCACATTATCAAATTAATCCTTAACTCAAATTTTGGAAAAATTACAATTTTGCCCCTAAACTTTTGCATATTTACATTTTTGCCCCTAAGCTCGGGATTAAACTTTATTCCTTATTCTTATGTTTTACAATATGCTGATCACTTTTCTCTTCTATGGCAACATCAAATTCTCACTCTAACATGTACTTATGACTATTAGGTATTTTTACCGATTAAGCCATTTTACTCGTTTTCGCTCAAAACCGAGTAGCACAAGTTGTCTAACATAATTTAAAACCTCATATTATATCATAAAACATCAAAATACACAAATTTCACCTATGGGTATTTTTCCAAATATAAACCCTAGGTTGAATTATTGCTAACATAAGCTTAATCGAGCTATCGGGATTCCAAAAACGTAAAGAACATTAAAAACGGGGCTTGGAATCACTTACTATGGAGCTTGGAAGCTTGAAACAAACCCTAGCTATGGAGAACCCTTGAAATTTCGGCCTAATGAAGAAGATGGACAAAAATTGGCTTTTAATTTTGTTTTTAATTCATTTTAATAACTAAATGACCAAAATACCCTTACTACTAAACTTTCCAAAAATTCCTTCCATGTCCTAATTTTGTCCATGAACTTAAAATTGGTCAAATTGCTATTTAAGACCTCCTCATTAATATTCCAAAACAATTTCATACTAAAAACTTCTAGAATGCAAGTTTTGCAACTTATTCGATTTAGTCCCTACTTTCAATTTAAGCACTTTAGGCATAGAGTTTCATCACGAAATTTTCACACAATCATGCAATCATATCATAATCATCATTATTTCTATCTCAGATTTGTGGTCACGAAACCACTATTCCGATTAGGCCCTAATTCGAGATATTACAACTCTCCCGCCCTTTAAGGATTTTCGTCCTCGAAAATCTTACCTGTAAACAGATGTGGGTATTGATTTCTCATAGTTTCTTCGGATTCCCATGTAGCTTCTTCTACTCCATCCCTTTGCCACAACACCTTCACAAGTGCAACATTTTTATTCCTTAGTTGTTTGACCTCTCGAGCTAAAATCTTAATCGGTTCTTCTTCGTAGGTCATATCTGATTGTAGTTCAATTTCTGTCGGTGAAACTACATGTGAAGGATTCGAACGATACCGACGTAACATAGATACGTGGAACACATCATGAATCTTCTCTAATTCAGGTGGTAATGCTAGCTGATATGCTACCGGTCCAACTTTTTCAATTACTTCATACGGCCCAATATAACGCGGACTTAATTTGCCCTTCCGTCCAAATCTAAGAACTTTCTTCCACGGAGACACCTTTAAAAATACTTTATCACCAACTTGAAATTCAATGTCCTTTCGTTTTAAATCTGCATAAGATTTCTGTCTATCTGAAGCAGCTTTCAAACAATCTCGAATTATTTTCACTTTTTCTTCAGTTTCTTTTATTAGATCAACTCCATAAATCTGATTTTCCTTGAGTTCAGTCCAATACAATGGCGTTCGACACTTACGACCATATAATGCTTCATAAGGTGCCATTTTCAAGCTCGTCTGATAACTATTGTTGTAAGCAAATTCTACCAACGGCAAATATCTTTCCCAACTTCCTTGAAATTCCAATACACAACATCTGAGCATGTCTTCAAGAATCAATTACTCTCCGATTGTCCATCAGTTTGTGGATGAAAAGCAGTACTGAAATTTAACTTTGTACCTAACGCGTCTTGCAACTTTTGCCAAAACCGCGAGGTAAACCTTGGATCTTTATCTGAAATAATCGATAATGGTATTCTGTGTAATCTAACAATTTCTTTAATATACAGTTCAGCCAACTTGTTAAGAGAATAATTCGTACGTACCGGGATAAAATGAGCCGACTTAGTTAATCTGTCAACTATTACCCAGATGGCATCTTTCTTTCCAAGAGTCAATGGCAATCCTGAAACAAAATCCATAGTAATCCGATCCCATTTCCATTCAGGAACCATAATAGGCTGAAGTAATCCCGAAGGAACTTGGTGTTCAGCTTTCACCTGTTGACAGATTAAGCATTTGGACACAAACTCTGATATATCTCTTTTCATTCCATTCCACCAATACATTTTCTTCAAGTCATTATACATTTTCGTACTACCTGGATGAATCGAGAAATAACCACTATGTGCTTCCTGTAGGATCTTTTGAA
Source organism: Gossypium arboreum (assembly GCF_025698485.1). NCBI lineage: Eukaryota > Viridiplantae > Streptophyta > Magnoliopsida > Malvales > Malvaceae > Gossypium > Gossypium arboreum. The sequence goes on from NC_069075.1 coordinate 141,447,525, forward strand.
TCGTTCCTCATTCTTGATACACGATCCGATTTTAAACATTAAACACCCATCGAACCAATTTTGAAATCGACTCAGTATCAACTTCACACTCGCTTTCTCTTGGCTTGCAAATCTTGATCATCTTTCGAGCTTGAAATCTCTTGTAAAACTTCGGTTTTACTCTTAGCTCTGCTAGAATCGAACCATCATCGACACTTTCAACCGAGTGTTCATAACTCTCAAAGCAAACAACAACTTTCGCTCAAAGCATCAAGAACCACATTCGCTTTTCCGGATGATAATCAATAACAAGCTCGTAATCTTTCAATAACTCCAACCATCTTCATTGTCTTAAATTCAAGTCTTTTGTGACATCAAGTACTTAAGACTTTTATGATCGGTATATACCCGCACTTTTCACCATACAAATAATGTCCCCAAATTTTCAAAGCAAACACCACCGACCAATTCCAAATCGTGAGTAGGATAATTCCTCTCATGGGGTTTTAACTGCCTCGAAGCATATGCCACCACTTTTCCTTCTTACATGAGCACACATCCCAAACCATTTAGAGAAGCATCACTATACACCACAAATTCTTTACCTGATTCGGGTTGTATCAACACTGGTGCTTCAGTTAATAACTTTTTCAATTCTTCGAAACTCTGTTGACATTCTTCCGTCCATTCAAATTTAACATCCTTTCGGAGTAGTCTAGTCATAGGAGCCGCAATTATAGAAAATCCATTTACAAACCGCCGATAATACCCAGCTAGCCCCAAGAAACTTCTAACTTCAGTTACATTTTTCGGTGGTTTCCAATCAACAATGGCTGAAATTTTACTAGGATCAACCCGTATACCATCACCTGAAATAATATGACCCAAAAATCCTACTTCCCGTAGCCAAAATTCACTTTTACTAAACTTAGCATACAGCTGTTTATCTCTCAAAGTTTGCAAAACTATCCTCAAATGCTCAGCATGCTCTGTATCATCTTTTGAATAAATTAAAATATCATTTATAAACACCACAACAAATTTGTCCAAATATGGCCGAAATATGCGATTCATTAAATCCATAAACACAGCAGGAGCATTTGTCAACCCGAATGGCATAACTAAAAATTCATAATGACCATACCTTGTTCTAAAAGCAGTTTTAGGTACATCCGACTCCTTTACCCGCAGTTGGTAATACCCAGATCTCAAGTCAATCTTTGAAAACCATGTCGCTCCTTTTAGCTGATCAAAAAAATCATCAATTCTTGGCAACGGATACTTGTTTTTTATTGTCACCTTGTTTAACTGCCGATAATCAACACACAACCTCATAGAACCATCCTTCTATTTCACAAATAACACGGAAGCACCCCAAGGTGAAAAACTCGGTCTCACAAAACCTTTATCAGTCAACTCTTGCAACTGCGACTTTAATTCCTTCAACTCTGCTGGTGCCATTCTATATGGAGCAATCGAGATCGGAGCTGTTCCCGGTATCAAATCTATACCAAATTCTACTTCCCTGACTGGAGGCAAACCCAGCAATTATTCTGGAAATACGTCCGCAAATTCACACACAATCGCACTGATTCAACTTTCTTTTCAACTTCTTTTGTATTAATTACATACGCCAAATAAGCTTCATAACCCTTTCTCAAATATCTCTGAGCCGACATCGAAGAAATCATACTAAATATTGCCTTTGATTTGTCTGGTTCAACCCGCAAGATTTCACCACTTTCACATTTTAATTCTATAACCTTTTCTTTGCAATTTACTATAACATCATGCAATGTCAACCAATCCATACCCAAAATAACATCAAACTCATCAAACGGCAACAACATCAAGTCGGCCGGAAAGTAATGACCCCGAATCATTAAAGGACATTTCTTACATACTTTATCAACAGTCACACGTTTGCCTAACGGATTCGACACTCTAATCATAAATTCTGTATTCTCAACAGGTATATTCATACTAGACACCAATTTCATGCACACATATGAATGAGTAGAACCGGGATCAATCAAAGTAATAACATTAACATTATAGAGAGAAAATGTACCGGTAATCACATCAGGTGAGGAAGCATCTTCACGCGCTTTAATAGCATAAGTTCTAGCCGGAGCCCTTCCTTCAGGTCTAACCGGTGCATCCCTGGCTACATTCTTACTGCTTGCTTCGCTCCCAGCTTTTCTTGGATATCTTCCTCTCGAATCCATCCCACTTGTTTTTGTATTCTGAAATTTTTCTTTTTCAACTCTCTCTGGGCAGTCTCTAATAAAATGATCCGGAGAACCACATCGAAAACATTCATTTGCTCTACACGGACCAAAATGATTTCTACCACACCGCTGGCACTCAAGTTTAACAAATATCGAGTTCCCTACACTGGCTGCCGAAGTAGTCTGGGATTTAGGACCCACATTTTGCTTCTTATAATTCCCATATGATTGCCCAGCTGAAGCTTGGGAACGAGGATTCATATTCCTTGACTTTCCAGGTTGCTGTGAAATTGAACTACTCATCGGTCTTTTCTTCCAATTTCTAGTTTCAGCCTCTACCTTTTTCTTTTCTTTAAGTAATTCTTCGGCCTTACAAGCTCAATCAACCAATACTACCATTTCTTTTAATTCAAGAATTCCAACAAATACCTTGATGTCTTCGTTGAGCCCGTCTTCAAATCGTCGGCACATCTTGGCCTCTGAGGAACATACTCTCTGGCATACTTACTTAATCGAACAAACTCTCTTTCATACTCAGAATCATCATATTACCTTGCTTCAGCTCAAGAAATTCTTTACGCTTCTGATCAATAAATCTTTCACTAATATATTTCTTCTGAAACTCTTCTTGAAAAAATTCCCAAGTTATTTTCTCTTTCGGTACCACCGAAATCAAAGTCTTCCACCAATTATAAGCTGAATCCCTCAACAAAGATATAGCGCATTTCAAACATTCTTTAGGTGTACAAGATAATTCGTCAAATACCCGGATTGAATTTTCAATCCAGAACTCTGCTCTCTTGGCATCATCATCAATATTTGCTTTAAATTCTTCGGCCCCTTGCTTGCGAATTCAATCAACTGGAGTTCTATGAAATTTCATCAGGTCTACACCCTGAGGCATCGGGGGTACAGGTTGAGGAATTGGGGGAGGTGGGGGAGGTTGTACATTTGGGTTCGTACGAACGAACTCAGTGTACCATGCACTCATCATTTGGAGAAAGGCTTCCCGACCCCTTTCTCCTCCTCTCTGACCAACAGTAAGAGGTGGATTTTCAGTCGGCACTGCTCCTTCAGCCGGAGCTGGCGCATTATTCTCTACTTCATTTGCCATAGCTGGATCGGGATCCATTTACTATATAAAAAAAATCATTTAAAAAGGTCAGAAGTCGTCACACTATCACAATTTATACATATGGCATGTATAGCAAAATTCGTACATACAACACGTAGTCCAAGAACCGACTAAACCTGCTCTGATACCACTAAATGTAAAGCCCCCAAGCCCGAGACCGTCGCCGGAGTCGAGTATGAGGTGTTACTAAGCTTAGTTTAACATTTTTTTAGAACTTTGGATTATTGTTTCTACATTCACAGCTTTTAAGCTACTTGCGTCACAGTCACAAGAAAAATCATATCTCGAGTTACGAAACTCGAAATTAAGATCCGTAAATTTTTCCTGAATCTAGACTCATATACCTATCTAATAATGTTTTTCTAGAATTTTTGGTTGGGCCAATTAGTACATTTTATTAGTTAAAGTTACCCCTATTTCAGGACTCGACTGGTCTGACCTCTGTTTACTACGAACCACATTTCTCTCTGTAAAAATTCATATGACTATGAGATTTGTTTCTACTAAAACTAGACTCAATAAGTATTCTGAGGATATAAAATACACCACCTAATTATATCTTTACAATTTATGGTGAATTTCTAAAGTTGGAACAGGGGATTCCGAAACAGCTTGACCCTGTTTCACTAAAATTCAAATATCTTCTAACATATAATTCCTTTACTTGTTTCATTTGTTTCATGTGAAACTAGACATAATAAGCTTCAATTTGATATGTATTCCATCACCAAATTAAATTTCTATGATTTTTAGTAAATTTTCAAACTCGCATCAGTGTTGCTGCAGTATCCTGTTTATGGCAAATTTCATCCCTTTTGATGAGTTTTTATACACTAAGTATCTTATTAATTTTCCTTATCATCAAACATAATCTAAACTAACCATTTTCATAATTTATCATTATCAAACATTTCCTCAACCATTCCATTACCATACCATAAGATCATTTACACAAAATAGGTATATTGCTATACATGCCATACTTAAATTTACAAGCTATTTACCAAAAGTCTTCTGGATAGTGTGACTGAGCCTTCGACCTATCCCGACTCCTGAGCTGGCTTGTCCAAAACTACAATGAGTAAGAAGGAAGCATAAATGTTTAGTAAGTTCATATGCAAATAATAAGTAACATAACAAACAGTCATACCAATCAACATTAGCATGCATCACTAAAACACATGTCACATTTCTAATCATTTTTCATCATCTTATTACCTTATCGTGGTTGTATCAATACTCAACCCGAGGGTTAAATACATACCTGTCCAAAATATCCATTTCATATCACTTACCAATACGTCTCTTTACATATCGAATATTCCTCCATTTGAGTAGAACTTTACCCGTTGAACACATCGGAATATAATTCGGATACATGGATAACTTGCACATAAGTGCCATATATACAATCAAGCAATCATGTAACCCGCCCATAAGCGAACTCGGACTCAACTCAACGAGCTCGGGCGTTCGCATCCATAAGTGAACTCGAACTCAACTCAACGAGCTCGGATGCCTAGTTACATTTCACGAACTCGGACTCAACTCAACGAGTTCGGACATTCGCATCCATAAGTGAACTCGGACTCAACTCAACGAGTTCGGATGCTCAACCATCCTAGTGACATGTCACTTGTATCCTAATCTATTCCTAAGGTTCAAACGGGCTTTTTCCTCGAACACTTATCCTTTCCGTCTTCCGTAGAATGCCGAAATCAATACTCTGTAACAATTATATTTAACAAGTAGTTCACATAATTTACATATTATTTGAAATTAACCACAAAGCATACATTTCATAATAAAATTCAGCATAACATATAATTAACATCAATAACTTAAAAATAACCATTATGCTACATTATTTACACATGAACTTACCTTGGTACCAAAATATAAGGATTTTGCAATCTAGTCCACAATCTTTTCTTTTCCTCGATTGAGGTCGATTCCACGTCTTTCTTGATCTAAAATAACACATTTAGCTCATTTAATACTCACATTATCAAATTAATCCTTAACTCAAATTTTGGAAAAATTACAATTTTGCCCCTAAACTTTTGCATATTTACATTTTTGCCCCTAAGCTCGGGATTAAACTTTATTCCTTATTCTTATGTTTTACAACATGCTGATCACTTTTCTCTTCCATGGCAACATAAAATTCTCACTCTAACATGTACTTATGACTATTAGGTATTTTTACCGATTAAGCCCTTTTACTCGTTTTCGCTCAAAACCGAGTAGCACAAGTTGTCTAACATAATTTAAAACCTCATATTCTATCATAAAACATCAAAATACACAAATTTCACCTATGGGTATTTTTCCAAATATAAACCCTAGGTTGAATTATTGCTAACATAAGCTTAATCGAGCTACCGGGATTCCAAAACGTAAAGAACATTAAAAGCGGGCTTGGAATCACTTACTATGGAGCTTGGAAGCTTGAAACAAACCCTAGCTATGGAGAACCCTTGAAATTTCGGCCTAATGAAGAAGATGGACAAAATTGGCTTTTAATTTTGTTTTTAATTCATTTTAATAACTAAATGACCAAAATACCCTTACTACTAAACTTTCCAAAAATTCCTTCCATGTCCTAATTTCGTCCATGAACTTAAAATTGGTCAAATTTCTATTTAAGACCTCCTCACTAATATTCCAAAACAATTTCATACTAAAAACTTCTAGAATGCAAGTTTTGCAACTTATTCGATTTAGTCCCTACTTTCAATTTAAGCACTTTAGGCATAGAATTTCATCACGAAATTTTCACACAATCATGCAATCATATCATAATCATCAAAATAATTATAAAATAATTATTTCTATCTCAGATTTGTGGTCACAAAACCACTATTCCGATTAGGCCCTAATTCGAGATATTACAGACACAGCCTCAGGCACGGGCGTGTGTCCCATGCGTGTGAAGTCTGCACCTATTTTATGAAAATTAAATTAACCACACGGCCTAGCACACGGGGGTGTGACTTGGCCGTGTAGCCTCATTTTGTTCATGCATTGTAAAATAGAGAGTTACACGGGTTAGGGACATGGGCATGTGTGACCACACGGCCTTCCCACACGGGCATGTGACCCCTGTTTATAGCAAAAATTTTCTAAGTTTTGTGAAAATACCCTAAGCGCTCGGTTTAGTCCCAAACCATTTCCAAAGCATGTTTTGGGCCTCATAAGCTCGTATTAAGGATATTATGATTGAATACAAATGGTTTTAATTTGGAAGCAAAATTTATGATTCGATCTATATGTTTGCTTGTGATGTAAGTCCGATAATGTCTCGTACCCTGTTCCGGCGTTGAATATGGGTAAGGGGTGTTACAATTGGAGAGAAGAGTTGTTTAAATTTTAGTTCGCAGATTCTTGACATCCAAAACTATTTCATGAAAGAAAATTAAAATGTAGAAAAGAAGGGCAAAAACAACTTTCGTCTGGTGCAAGTAGTGTGAATAGAGAAATCCATATAGCATCAATTTTAGCAACCTAGTTACTTAAATGAAAATTTTTTAATAGTTCAATAATCAACTTGTAACTTTTTTTAGTTTATTGAACAAAATGAAGATTTACCTTTAATTTTGTGACCAATGATGTAATTTATCTTATTTTTGACCATATCCTTAAACATTTGGTTGAGATATAATTTTCTTTTTTGAAAAAAAAAATCTACATCAGCACTTTAAGGCGAATAATAAATTATATTAATAATTTGGATTAAGGTCAAATTATTCTTTATAAAATATCATTAATTTTATTTAAACATTTTAATTATAATTATTTTGTTTATCTTTCGAGTTTTGAGTTTCGAATTTGAGATTTTGGGTTTGGGCTTTTTAAGTTTAGGTTTTGATTCTTGACTTTTATATTTCTAGCTTTGGGTTTTAAATTTCAGATTTGATGTTTTTATATTTATTTATGTTATTTATTATTAACTGACGATGCATGCGATGCATTCACTGACGGTGCATCAAATATTCTCCCATAAAGTATTCAATTAAATGGGCTTGTAAAAGTGTCAAACCTGAGTTTTATATGAGTAGCAATCAAATGATACTTCAATTATGATTGATGGCTTATAATTGAAACTTAATTTAATAATGCCAACTGAGTCTTAGCTCAATTGGTATCAATATTGTTGACAATGCAAGAAGATTGGACTCGAGTGTGTTGAAACATGTTTATTCCTATTTAACGGTTGAGAAGGTTATGAACACTTATAGACATTGTATGAAAAATTTTAATTTAATATTTTTTTCTTTCTATACCCTTATCTAGAGTTGTCTATGATCGAGTCGAGTCAAGATCTAATTTTAAAAAATTTTCAAGCCCAAGTCTAACTTGACCTATCAAAAAACTTATTATGAAAACTATATTGGGTAAACTTCACTGGTTGACACTAAACTGAGTAAGTTTATTTTTCAGTTACTCAACTATGAAAAGTTACAAAATGATCACCAACTATTTGACTTTTACCTTTTTGGTCACTAGTCGTTTAATGGCTAACAGGAAGATAACATGACATTTTTAAAATTGGCATAATAACAAGTTTAACTCTCAATATTTACATATTGCTTCAATTTTATCTTAATTTTTAAAAAATTAACTCTTAATGTTTACGCATTGTAGCAGCCCAAATTTGACCGGGCTTAAATAAAACAAAAAAATAATAAATGAATAAATATTTATTTTAAAAGTCCATTAAAAAGTCCATTAAAAAAGTCCGTGTACAAAGCCCAAAAACACTTAACCCCATAGTCTGTGTACAAAGCCCGAACAATTGCGACCCAAACCCTATTACACCCATGACCCAAAGAACCTAAACCCAATACATAAATTAAGTCGGTCTAAACAAATCAGACCCAATAAACTATATGGCCCAATGGTCCAAATCTGCTTTCAGATTTGGGAACCCTAGGGTTTTCAACCACTTTTTTGCACCGCAGCTCTCATGAAGCCTCAGCCTTCACCGTCGCTATCTCCGTGCATCACGCGCGTGCTCGTTGCCGGATCTCTCGGGGTTTACCTGCAAAAAGGGAAAGGAATGACAGACATGGCAAAGAATTGAAGGATAATTTGTTATACCAAATTGTACACTAAAACAGAGGCTATAAAAGCCCTTTTGAATCTGTAAAATGTGAAGAAGAGAATCATACAATAAAATACAGCATTTTAAGTCAAAACAGAGGTGATTTATTTTTGTTATTCAAACATTCTTTATTTTTTTTTCTCTCATTTCGTTTCCTTCTCTTTTATACATGCAAAGCATAGTAGACAAAAAAAAAAAAAAACCAGATTTGAAAATCAAGAGAAAAGCAGTCCACCCTTTTTTTCTTTTATATGCGAATATTTAAAAAATAAAAATAAAAGATTTTACCTGTGATTCGCCTGGAAAGGGGAGGAATTTTGAACCTCCGACCACCGTGTACGGTGGCGAGTGAGGCGCGTGCAGTGGTGGCCGACAATTGTCACCAGAGTTCAGGCCGAGGAGGGGGAGAGCATTCTAGGCTCGTCTCTTTTGTTTTTTTAAAAAAAATAATTTAGAAATGAAATTTTTGGTGTTTTTTTTAGTTTATATAGCTTTATTAAAACGGCGTCGTTTTGCTTAATTCAATAAGCATGAAAACGGCGTCGTTTAAACAAAAGAACCCGCGTGTCGACCCGACTCGGTCAAAGGATCCGCGTGTTTTCTGTTATTGGGCTAATTACCCAATTGGTCCTTCCGCATTTTTATCCTTTAAAATTAGGTTTATTTTATCTTTTAATTTCGCTCAAATGTTTTGTTTTTATTTTAATTTGGTCCTTGAGCTCTTTAAAAAAAGAAAGCACATAAACGATGTCGTTCTAAAAAGGGGATATTTTTCGTTTTAATCCCCCTCCTTGTGCGCACATTTTAATTTGACCTTTTTTTTATTTTTTAAATTCTGAATTTTCATCTGTATTTTTATTTCTATTCTAATTTAATCCTTTCTAAATTTTATTTTATTTTTATTCTAACTTTATTTCTTTTTAAATTATTATTATTTATTTCAATATTTTGTATATATATATTTATCTTAAACTTTTTTATATATTAAATTATTTTAATAATATTGTTTCATTCATTATTTTTCGTATATATTATTTATTTTATTCTAAATCTTTTATAAATATAAAATTGTTTTATTTTTCTATATTATTACTTTTCATATATTATTTTATATATTATAAGTATTATTTTAAAACTTGTATACTATTATCATATATTATTTTAAAATTATGTATTATTTTACATTTATATATAAATATTGTATGATATTTCAAAATATTTTTATATAAAGTTTTGTTTCATTACTTTTATATATATATTATTTTATTATATTTCATAAATTACTTTTTCTTTATCTATTTACAAAGTATTAATTATTTTTAAATCATTTCTTTATATCTATATTATTTTAATATCCATTTTTTAAGATATCGTATTTATTTTTATTTAAACATTTTACTTCTTAACTTACTTTGTATTTTTTTAAATAATTACTCACTTTATTTTATATTATAATACGTATTAAATCTTTTATATATTGTTATATTTTATTAAATGCTAGTTTTATAATGTTATTTGTTGCGACGAAAAAAAATTTTACGCTTGGTCGCTAATTATGGTGATTTATTAAACATTTGAAAACCAACTTCGATTTTATTAACAAAGGAGTCGCCACCGATCCTTTTTATAGGTGTGATCGGACACCTAATAAAATTATTTTAAAACAAAAGAAGGCCAAATTTAGGTCTACGTGAAAGTTCAGAGAAAAATTGGGGTTCGAGTCGATTCTGTGAGGAAGGTATTAGCACCCTCACGACGCCCAAAATTGGTATCTCATAAACATGTATTGACTTGATTTTCAAAATACGAGTTCAATATAATATTTAATCGTGATCCGATTGAAAAATAGGAATTTTAGTTTTCGATTTTTTTTAGAAAGGGTGTCCCGTTTCACAAGTTAATTTAATTTCACCCAACATAGCGATGAAATCGATAGCTTAATATTAAATCGGTACATTGCCTTATTTTTGAAATTAATTAAAACATGAGAAAAATATTCCTAAAGTGAGAAATTAAAATAGATAAAGAACGAAAAAAAAATGATATCATTAATGAAAAATATTAACATGGAATACTAGAATATTAAAATAACAATAATAATGATATTTACAAAATAGAAACAAGTCATGTACTAATAATAAAATAGGAAAAATGATATATTTGGTAATAATAATATAAAATAATAATATGTACATAAAAATACATATATATGTATATATATATAATAAAAGTATGTAATAATAATAATAATAATATCTACAATAAAAGAAAATATTGGGAAACGTACATAAAAAATATATACATAAAAATTTACAACAATAATATAAAATAATGATATGTGCAAAAAAAATATATATATATATATACATATGTATATAAAATATACACTAATATAATAATAGTTAAAATAATACTAGCAATAGTAATAATTTGTAATAATAATATATACACAATATGGAATTTAAAATATACATATATATATATATATGTATATAATAGTATTTAAGAATATATACATAAGAAATATATAACTAATGACATATATACATAATATATATATATAATACACATAATATATATATATATATATATATACACATATTAGAAATGATAAAAATATTAACACACTACATAAGTGAATAAAATATAATAATAATACTAAAATAATTGATTTAAATAGTAAAATAACTAAAAAGGATTAAGTTGAGCTAAAAACAAAATATTTGGGGCAAAATTGAAATAAAATAAAAGGAAAGGACTATATTAAACACACGCGGAAACATCGGGGACCAAAACAGCAAATATTCCTTCCCATAAAATGCAACACATCATTGTGGACTAAATTGAAAATCGCGACAAATTCGGGGCCAAATTAAAAAACAAAAATGACTTAATTGTAAAGTAATAAAAAGCGGAAGGGCTAAAAGCGCAATTTGCCCTTCCTTTAAAAAACACGCGGATCCTAGGGTCGGGTCGGGCCGGTCGAACAGGTCCAAGTCAAAACGACGTCGTTTTGGGGTTAATGACAACCCCAAAACGACGTCGTTTTGAGGGCTATATAAGGCCAAAATAACCCAAAAAATCATTTGGAGGAGGGAAAAAAAAAAGGAAGAAAGAGGAAGAGAGAAGGAGAGAGAAGGGAGGGAAGGAAATCCGGTCGGGCGACCGGTCACCTAAGCTTCATGCAAGCAGTCTTACCACTGTATTACCTGCTGTTTTGGAAAGGTAAAAAAAATCTTTTTTTTGTTTTTATTTTATTTTATTTATATTTTATGTTTTAATATATATAGGTTAAAACTTAAAATCGGATTAAAATAAAATATAAAAAAATCACCTTAGATTTTTTGTTTCTTCAATCTCTAATTTGAATTTGTTTTGGGTCGTTCTATTTTTTTTGGTTTTTTTTTGCTGAAAATTTTTTCTCGAAATTTTTTTGGTGCTGGAATTTTTGCTGGATTTTTTTTGCTTCCCTCTTTATCTCTTCCTCCTTTCTTGATTAAGGTTTCAACACCCATCATCACCGCGATTCACCGTGTGCGAACGGAAAGGGAGCGCCACGTGGTAGATCCGTAATACTCTTTTCTTCCTTGATTCTTTTTCGTTTTAAAGTAAGTTAAAGAAAAAAATAAAACAAAGCAAAGATAAAGCAGAAAAATTGAGATAACAGAGAAAAATTGAAGTTCACCTTCCGAGCTTTCCTTTTTTGTGTTCTTGATACAAACTTTTTTTCCTTTTCCCTTTTTTTGTTGTTTGGGTGGCTTTATATAGCCTAATTTTTACATACTTTATTATTATTCTCTATTCTTGCTTCTTTTTTGCTTGTTTGCGGGGCATGGGCATGGACAATGGGGTGTGTGATGGTGTTGGTGGCGCAGCGGCATGGGAGAATGGGAATGGTCTTTGGTGGCGAAAGCATGGGAGAGTGGGAAGAGGCAAGTGGGAGTCTAGGGTTTTGGGATTGGGCTTGGATGTTGGGCTAGGTTAATTTTAGGTTTTGGGTTTGAGGATGGGTTAAATGGTTTAATGGGCCTGGGTATTTTGTAAACGGGCCAAAATTGGCCTACAACAGCTGCCCCTCTTTGCTTATTGTCGTGTAACAGGAATAGAGCAAAGATACAAAGAAAGGCCAATTTTGCCCGGTCTCGCTAAGTTTTGACTTCTTTTGGTGATCTTCTCATCCAGGTGGTCTCTTTTTAGTTCCCCGTATCTTGTAGCTTTAGTTCAATCCATTGCATCTTCTGATATATGCTTTGTGGCTTCAATCCACTTTAATGTAACTTCAAGGATATAAGATTTGTAGCTTCGATCTGCTTTACTGTGACTTCAGAAATATAAGATTAACAGCTTCAATTTGCTCTTCTGTTGCTTTAGTCAGATAAGGCTTGTGGTCTTCTCTTCTGTAACTTTAGAAGGACATCATCTAATATCCTTGATCAGCTCCACTGCAACTTCAAGGAAACAAAATCTGGTGTCTTCAATCGGTCCCAATCTTATTCTTTACTCGATATGTGATCCTGAGCTCAACTCACTCAGTGTCCCGAAGCTCAACTCACTTCTCGCAATATGAGTTGATTTTGAACAACAAAAATAAAAAGGCTTAACTCACCTCTCGCAATGTAAATTGAAAAAATACCACAGTGTGATCAAGCTCAACTCACCTCTCGCAATATGAGTTGATTTTTTTTTGAAAGGCGAAATTGAGAATACCTCGGCATGTGAACCGAGGCTCAACTCACCTCTCGCAATATAAGTTGATTTTTTGAAAGCAGAAATTGAAAATACCTCAACGTGTCTTGAGGCTCAACTCATTTCTCTAATATGAGTTGAATTTTGAAAAGAAATTGAAATTACCTCAACGTGTCTTGAGGCTCAACTCACCTCTCATAATATGAGTTGATTTTTGAAAATGAAATTGAAATTACCTCAACGTGTCTTGAGGCTCAACTCACCTCTCGCAATATGAGTTGATTTTGACGAAGAAATTGAAAAGCAGAATTGAAAATACCTCGGCGTGTGGTGAGACTCAACTCACCTCTCGCAATATGAGTTGATTTTTTGATGAAGAAATTAGAAAGTAGAGACTGAAAATACCTCGGCGTTCGAGGCTCAACTCACCTATGAGTTGATTTTTGAAACATAAATTGAAATTACCTCAACGTGTCTTGAGGCTCAACTCACCTCTCGCCATATGAGTTGATTTTGAAACATAAATTGAAAATTGAAATTACCTCAACGTGTTTTGAGGCTCAACTCACCTCTCGCAATATGAGTTGATTTTGAAACATAAATTGAAATTACCTCAACGTGTCTTGAGGCTTAACTCACCTCTCACAATATGAGTTGATTTTGAAACATAAATTGAAATTACCTCAACGTGTCTTGAGGCTCAACTCACCTCTCGCCATATGAGTTGATTTTGAAACATAAATTGAAAATTGAAATTACCTCAACGTGTTTTGAGGCTCAACTCACCTCTCGCAATATGAGTTGATTTTGAAACATAAATTGAAATTACCTCAACGTGTCTTGAGGCTTAACTCACCTCTCGCAATATGAGTTGATTTTGAAACATAAATTGAAATTACCTCAACGTGTCTTGAGGCTCAACTCACCTCTCGCAATATGAGTTGATTTTGAAACATAAATTGAAATTACCTCAACGTGTCTTGAGGCTCAACTCACCTCTCGCAATGTGAGTTGATTTTACGTCACTTGGTAGAACTCGGTGTCTTTTCCTTTGATTCGGTGCAGCTATCATCACGTCCTCTTGCTTTCTTGGATTACAGTATATGCCATGCATGATGTCATCATGATATGCACATGTTTGTCTTAAATGCCTTTATGCCTCACGTGATTATGCGGTGCTCCTTAAGCATATCTCGTCGTATGTCATTTTCATACCGATTGTTGAGGATCTGCGTTCATTGCTTTGATTCTCGACTTCCTCTTCAGACTCGTGACCGTCTTGAGTGATCGACGTTTCTCGGATATCACTCTTACGCCTCGATTGAACTTTGTTCTTACTTTGAGACTCTTGTGCTTATCAAATTTTCATCCAGGTAATGTTTAACATTTCTTTTGTTTAGAGTATGTCATTTCACTATTTATCATGTAAATAAACACATAATGAGATGCATGAAAAAGGTCAAGTAGGAACAAAAATAATGTCTCATATTCATTGACTTCAAATGTGGCAAACAAAACAAGTTAACCAACGAGAGTAAAAATGTCAAAAAGAAAGAAAGGATCGTATTCAACAAATGCTCTAGATATTCAACACATGAACTCTTCCACGTTCCTCAATCAAGAATCTTTCGAGTATGGCTTCTTGCGTAGAAAATTTCGAGCTTTCAGAAGTGCTTCAAATACTGTAGTCTCATTGTTTGACCCATTGTTCGAAATGCCACGCTCTTCGGGCCAGGTTTACTTCATTAGGACGCCCTCTCGGGTTTTCATCCTAATCTTTTGTGTTAATCAAGACGCCTTTTTCGGGTTTTCACCTTGATTTTTTTTTTAAGATGCCCTTTTTCGGGTTTTCATCTTGATTTTTTTAGGCATAATATTTCTTCACAGCATCTGAGTTCACTGGATTCGGTAACTCTTTCCCATCCATTTCAATGAGAATCAAAGCTCCACCCGAGAATGCCTTCTTTACAACGTATGGTCCTTCCCAATTCGGTGTCCATTTCCCTCGCAGGTCTCTTTGTATTGGGAGAATATTTCTCAACACGAGTTCTCCTTCGTGGAATTCTCTTGGCCGTACCTTCTTATCATGAGCCGCGATCATTCTCTTCTGGTACATCTGCCCGTGACAAATTGCCCTTAGGCGTTTTTCTTCGATGAGGTTCATTAATCGTGTCGAGCTCGAACCCATTTCGCTTCTTCTAACTTTGATTCCATTAAGACTCTCGTGAGGGATTTCAACCTCAATAGGTAGCACGACTTCCATTCCATAGACCGAGAGAAAGGAGTTGCTCCGTAGATGTTCGTGACAATTTGCACGATATGCATACAAAGCAAACGGTAACTTCTCGTGCCAATCTTTATATGTCTCATCATTTTCCCAATGATCCTCTTGATATTTTTGTTGGTCGCTTCAATGACCCGTTCATCTTTAGGCGATAGGCGAGGAGTTATGATGCTTTATTTGGGCGCTCGCATACTTCTTTCATCATCTTATTGTTCAGATTCGTGGCGTTATCTGAAATGATTCTTTCAGGCAAACCATATCGGCAAATGATTTCCTTTTTCAAAAACTTGCAAACTTCAGTCCTCGTCACATTGGCAAACGAAGCGGCTTCTATCCATTTTGTAAAGTAATCGATAACCACAAAAATGAATCGATGTCCATTTGATGCTTTTGGAGAAATTGGCCCTATAACATCCATGCCCCACATAGAAAAAGGCCACGGAGAAGTCATGACATGAAGGGGTGAAAGGGCTACATGAATTTTATCGCCGTAGATTTGACATTTGTGGCATTTTCTGGCAAAATTGATGCAGTCACTTTCCATTGTCAGCCAATAATAACCGAGTCTCATGATCTTTCTGGCCATATTGAAACCATTGGCATGCGTTCCGCAAATTCTCTCATGGACCTCTTCAAGTATTTTTCTGGCTTCAACATCATCCACACATCTCAAAAGCGTCTGATCCTTTCCTCTTTTATACAGGATATCCCCATCAAGAACAAATCCCGCTGCCATTCTTCTAATTGTTCTTTTATCGTTCTCATTCGCTTGTTCAGGATACCTTTGATTCTTGATATATTCTAAGATATCATGGAACCAAGGCCGTCTGTCTACTTCTTTCTCGGTGTTACAACGGTGCGGGGACCTCGTATATGCTCATTTTGAGGGCATTATTTCGCTTTCTACTTGCTTTGAACATTGAAGCCAAAGTGGCGTGGCATCACCAGTTGGTTCTCTTCTCGTGGGAAGTAATGAAAAGTTATTTCTTTGAATTCCTTGATCAATCCACCACTAAATCATTGTACTTAATCAATTTTGAGTCCCTCACTTCCCACTCTCCACGGATTTGGTAAATCACTAGGGTTGAGTCCCCTACACCTCCAAGATTTCGATGTTTCGTTTGATAGTCGCACGAAGCCTCATGATACAGCCTCATATTCTCGCGATATTATTGGTACGAGAAAGTTCGGTCTTGCGGTGAGCGGATAATGATTCCCGTCTGGTGATACCGAGATTGCGCCAATTCCATGCCCTAAAGCATTTGACGCACCATCAAAGCACATCTTCCATGACTTCTCTTCTGATGATTCGGACTCTATTTACGTGATGCACATTAAGTCTTCGTCGGGAAATCGAATCTTAAAGGCTCATATTCCTTTGTCGTTCGAGTTGCTAAGAAGTCACTATTGCGCTCCCTTTTATCGACTTCGACTTACATAGGCAATGTCATATTCGAAGGAGGATCGCCATCGCGCCATTCTTCCCGATAGTGCGGCGATTCCATCATGTATTTTATCGGGTCCACTTTGAAATCAGCCATATCGTATGGTACAACATGTATTGTCTAAGTCTCGAGCTACCGAACGAGCACAACAATATTTCTCAATGGACGAATATTTTGCCTCATATTGATGAACTTTTCTTTGAGGTAGTAGATCGCTTTTCTTTCTTTCCCGACTCGTCGTGTTGCCCCAAGATGCAACCCATTGAACTTTCGAACACGTCAAATACAATATCAATGGTATTCCAGAGTTGGCGATTACTAATCTTGGAGGACTAGACAAATATTGTTTTATCTTATCAAAGGCCACCGGCATTCCTCATTCCATTCTCCGGGTTATGTTTTGAAGAAGCCAAAAGATTAGGTCACATTGGTTGGTAAGTTGAGCGATAAATCGGGCGATGTAGTTTAATCTCCCTAAAAATCCTCTAACTTCCTTTTGCGTGCGCGGAGGTGGTAATTCTTGGATGGCTTTTATTTTATCTAGATCGACTTCGATACCTCTTTCACTGACAATGAAGCCTAGCAGCTTTCCCGAGGTAGCCCCGAATGTACATTTGGTTGGATTAAGCTTTAGCTGAAACTTTCTCAGCCTCTCGAACAACTTCTTGAGGTTCACTACATGCTCTTCTTCCCCTCGGGATTTAGCAATCATGTCGTCGACGTAGACCTCTATTTCTTTGTGCATCATGTCATGGAATAACGTTACCATAGCCCTCTGATATGTTGCCCCAATATTCTTTAACCCGAATGGCATCACCTTGTAGCAGAACGTTCCCCACATTGTTATGAAGGTAGTTTTTCCATATCCTCGGGGCCATCTTGATCCGATTATACCCGAGAATCCGTCCATGAAAGAAAACAATGAATGTTTTCTTTGTGTTGTCCACCAACGTGTCAATATGTGGCAAGGAAAATTATCTTTTGGGCTTGCTCGATTGGTCGCGTAATCCACGCACATTCGTACTTTTCCATCTTTCTTTGGTACCGGGACTATGTTAGCCACCCATTCTGGATATTTGGAGGCTTGTAGGAAGCCAGCGTCAAACTGCTTCTTGACTTCCTCTTTTATTTTCAACAGCATTTCGGGTCTCATTCGTCTTAATTTTTGCTGGATGGGCTTGCATTCTGGCTTTAATGGGAGCTTATGGACCACTAAATCTTCATCTAGCCCTGGCATGTCCTGGTATGACCATGCGAAAACATCTTTGTATTCGCGGAGTAAAGTGATCAAACTATGCCGGTACTCTCGAAATAGAAGTCCCAATCTTCACTTCTTGTTTCCTCTCTTGATTGCCCAAATTTATTGTTTCCTGATTCTTCATGAGGCGAGAATCTGTTTATCCTCTTGTTCCACCATCTTTAACAATTTAGGAGACGAGACATAATCTTGACATTTTCTTGACTTCAAATTCTCCTAAGCAAATAGCCTTCTCAAAATCAATTTCAAGATTCAGAATAGCGGGCTTATTCATGTCGTTAATATCGAGCACCGAAAGTTGAATGGAAAAGGAAGCTATAGGGGGACATCCAAGTATTGGAAACAACAAACAAAATGTTATGTCATGGCAAGAAGGCAAATGTAAGGATAGCCTATGAAATGAGAAAATGATTATGAAATTAGTGATAACGCGAAAAATCGTGACAACATGCATCTTCAATGATATTCATTTAAATGATAAAGAGCGAATGCAAGCTCTTACAAAAGAATTCTATTATATCTAAGGACACAATAGAAGGTTAATGTTTAGCATTACTCTGAAGACTTATGAACTACAAGAAGCTCCTCAACAGTCCAATTGTTCAACATAAAACCAGGAGGGCAAAGGCGTATCCTCGAGACATCTTTACTTGCACCAGCTTCTTGGTCAATGACACTTATACTGACATTCTGAAAACCCCTTTCAATTAACCCCAGCATGTTTCGTGGATCATCTTGTCCAGGGTACAACATTCTCGCAGATGTAAATGTTTTTGACAAATGAGGGTACTCTATCGGTCCCCATCTGGTTCTCGGCCCAAAGTTCTTGCAATTCTTCTCTCTTGATCCTTCTTCCACTATCTTCTTCTTTGACGCATGTTAGGCTGGAACCCCAAACCGTATCGGGCCTTGTGGTGCACTGGCTTTAAAGCCCTAACTATTCCTTGCAGATGTCTCCCTAAACCTCTTCTCGCACGAGCTCCCTTCCTATCAACTTGACACCTATTTCGGTATTTCTCGCGGTTTGGCATTGGAATTCTATTTCCTCAATGACGAAAGTGGCATTGGCGAATTCAAGGGATCGAAAGGAACATTCCACTGCGTCCTTGCTTACTTCGGTATGGCGATCGGCAGAGATAGATGCGACAATGTCTTCTTCGCCTCGATCGTGACCAAACGACCATCCATGATAAATTTCACCTTTTGATGGAGGGATGATGGGACCGCTCCAGCAGAATGGATCCAAGGTCTTCCCGAAGGCAATTATAAGAAGGTGTAATGTCCATGACTTGGAACTCGGCGTCATAAATGTAAGGCCCACTTCAAAGGGATTTCGATCTTTCCCATGACTTCGCGCCTCGTCCGTCGAATGCCCTTACCGTGGAATGACAGGGCCTTAAGTAGGACAAATCCATCGGTATTCTAGAAAGCGTGGCCAATGGCATAACATTTAACGCTGACTCATTATCGATGAGTACGTTTGGTATTATGTATCCCTTACAACGAGTCGTGATATGCAGCGCTTTCACCAAACCTCTACCATTTGGCGGTATCTCATCGTCACTAAAAGAGATGAAATTGTCCGCATTCAGATTGTTTACCCACCTATCAAGCTTCTCGGCAGATATGTTGTTGGCCACATAAGCTTGATTTAAAACCTTCAATAAAGCATTCAGATGTGGTTCGAATTTAATGAGAGATAGAACCGAGATTCGTGCTGGCTGCTTGCTCAATTGTTCCACCATACTATACTCGCTGTGCTTAATAAATTTCAAGAATTCTTGAGCTTCTTCCTCATTCACAGGCTTTTTAGTTTCTTGCACGGGTGGAATTTCTTGCTCGACCTCGACTTCGTGCATCACCGCTTTCCCTTTTGTTTTGAGTCACTACTTTTCTTTCTGGCTCAACTTTTTAGAATAGCATCGTCCACTTGAGTAAAATGCCCTACCTCCCCAACATCTTGATTATGGCTTTGGACTTTTCAACTTCCTGTAACGATATTAACATCATATCTCCATGGTAACGCTTTGTTGTCCTTATACGGAAAGGAGACGGTACTTCAATTACCATCTGTGGTTTCAACGGCTCTCTCATCGCGTCGTAATAAATTATCAACGGTCGATCAGCACTATAAGGAGGCCCTGATGATTGGCTATCAAAGACGCATACTTTTCTTTCGTTGGCATCTTCCCTCTCATTAAGGACCTTGATCTCCTCATTATCCATCCGGTCTTGAAGTAACCTTTTAAAGTCCTCACATGACTGAATGTCATGTCCAACAATCCCATGAAAATTGCAAAAACTTTGACCTTCTTCTCCAAAAATTCTATCGAGTGGTGAGCAATCCTTTCTTAACCAATACCTCCCAGATTTTCTGTAGAGGCGTCCTTATTTCTGAAACACATCTCCTGTCCTTCCATTCATCCTCTTTCCCCACTGTGTTCACATTCCCTTCGGTATGGTTAAGAAACGGGTTCCCCGTGGCGTTACTGGCACTATCGAATCGTAGGATACCCGCGTCAATGAGTCCTTGAACTCTTCTTTTGAAAGCAAGACAGTTCTCAGTAGAGTGCCCCTGGTTTCCTGCGTGATATGCACAACTAGCGTTTGGATCGTACCATTTTGGGTATGGAGGTTTAAGGGGTGCCATGTAATGGGGTGATATTAATTGCTTCTCCAAAAGTTTTGGGTACAATTCCCCACATGATACAGGAATAGGGGTGAATTGCTGTCTCTCGAGATTGGGCCTTGTTGGTCTTGGTTCATTTCTGGGTTGGCTTTGAGTGGGTAGAGTGTTTTGTGGGAATGTGGTGACGGGTCTTTGGTTGTTGGTGGCGTATACGGGGTAGGACGGATGTGGTGCTTGGTAGTAAGGGGTTTGAAGGGGATAATAGAAATTTGGGGGTGGATAATTTCGAGGTCGGGGTTGGTTAGGATACGAATTGGGAATGTAACGACTCTCAGTTCCTACCATGTGGGCTTCTGGTTCTTTCTTCCTTACGGTTGCTGCTTTCTTTGAGCCTTCTGATCCTTCCATTCTACCACTTTTGACGGCATTCTCTATGAGTTCACCGGATATTACGATATCCGAAAAACCCTTCGTAGCACTTCCCACCAGCTTGTCATAGAATGGTGCTTTCGAGTATTGATGAAAAGGACCGTTATCTCGGTCTTAGTCGATGGAGGCTCCACTTGGGCGAGATATCTCTCCATCTTTACGCGTCTTGTCTAAAGGATTCTCTGGTTTCTTCTCCATCATACGCAAGGTCATACGATGCGGCACCATATCCGATACATGCTTGTATTGCTTCAAAATCTCGACGCCAAGTCCTTCCAAGATCGAATCTTTTCTCTACTAAGTTGATTGTACCACCAAGAGTGACCTGTTAGACTATCTTGAAAGCAATGTATGAGTAGTTTATCCTCATTCACATAACCGATCATTTTCGGCAAAACATGACCAGATCGCCTTTGGACATCTTGTCCTATCATACTTCTCAAAATCGGGCACTTTGAACTTGGGGCAAAATCGGATCAGGTATCAAACTGAGTTCTTTGGCACCTAGTGCGGAGAAGACTTCAGTGCCTTCTATCGCTTTGAGTCTTTCCTCTAGACCCCTATATTTTGCGTTATGGTTATCCGATTTCAACTTGGCTACCTCTGCCGAGTCATCCAGATCTGGGACTAGTGGATTAGCAGGAATAGCCCCTGGGTTTGACGCGAATATTTCTTGCCCCAAATTAGTGGGTGGAGCAGGTGGCATAGGTCGATGTTCCAATCCAGTGGGTTCCCTTGAGTATACCCTCTCGTGTTGTATATGCGGCGGTGGAGTGAATCTTGGGGGATAGAGTGGATCCTGATCGTGGTGAATTCTTGATCGAGACTCCTCGATGTCAGGGCTCCGCATGGGTCCTTTTCCTTTAACTAGAGCTGACATCATCTCCATCATCTTGGCCATTTGATCTCTTTGCTCGAGTGATTCCTCTCGAGATCTCACCATTAGGTCTCTCGTCTCTTGTTGCGATTTGGCCAGTTGCTCTTGCAATTCTCTTTGAGTCTTTTCCATCCTTTCAATTCTCTCATTGAATTCAGCTTCCATCATTCTAACTTGTCGGCGCGTTTTATACTGATGACGTGGTTCCAATCTTGTGGTATTACAATTGCGAATTATATATTTTGTCTTGATGACCGAGTATGGGATATGCAATGTATGGATGAATGCATGAATGAATGCACGAATGTCAAAATGTTAATATGTTAATTATGCAAGGAATGCAAAAAATTGGTGTTAATTTCAAGGTAGCCCCATATTTAGGCATTTCATTTATCAACATAGTCTATTACACAAAGTTTCCATTTTTCCAACGGTTACACAAATTTCCTAGCCACATTGCCTTGTTTCTTCACTTGCTCTAAAAACTCTGATATGCTCGATCTTCGGCTCGGAGGGAATTGGCAACTGAGAGCTTCGGCTTCATCTGATAATTGAACAACTTGTATAGCCGCTTTGCGAATTTCATTGATCAAGAAGTCGAGTTGCATTTCTTTTTCTTTGAGAGTTCCTTCATACGCGTGAATGTCCCTATCGTACTGCTCACTCTTTTCTTCTAGAGTCTTCAGGAGGTTATCTAATTGTTGTTGACGAGATTGTAGTATATTTTCTAGATCTCGTGTTTTCCTTTTTAATTCTTGATGTTCGGACTGACTATTCGCCAATTCTGCAGTCACTATTTCATACTCGGCGTTTTTCCTTCTTAATTCCATCACAGCGCGCGCAGCGTTTTCTTCCTCTTTCTTTGCTTTTCCCTTCCAAAACTCCATTCCTTCTTTGATATTGCTAATTTCTTCCTTCCATTCTGCTGTCGACTTGCCCAACCCGCTATTCTTTATAGTGCTTCTTAATTTCTTGTTTTCCAAATGAAGGTCCCTTAAGTCGTTTCTCACAATCTCGGCTTCTCTTTGTACTTTTTTAGTTCTGGACCTTTCAACCTGAACTTCAATCTTCAGTTGATAGTTTTCTTCTTGAAGGGCACTAAGGTCCCGAGATATCTTGGCCTTTTCTCGTTCGAATTCTTGTCTTGCCACTTCTAGCTTAGACGGCGTTTCCTTCGAGAAAGGATTCTGGATGGGGTGGTTTGTTGACGAGATTTGCTGACTATTTACCCGTTGCTTCCTCCATACGCCGTAATCTTGGGTAAGGGTATCAGCATACAAAGCTAATTCCATGAAATGAATTTCCTTCCAAGACTTTGCAGTGTCTCGGACTCTCTTCATATATCCTTCACCCGCGAAAGCGAACTCGAACTGTGCTAATCTTCCAGTTGCGGGGAGGAATTGTCATGAAGAAAATTGCCTTTGGACCAATAGCGGAGCATATCCAACTCCTCCCCATAACCCAAGTAAAGGTACCCAATCTTGGCTTCCACATTTGTATAGCAGAACTGAAGGACGAATCCAGGGTGCTCTCCATGTTATATCCTCGGCGCGAAGATTCTGAAAAACTGATACCCAATGTTGCTCGGTGACTTCCTTCGGCCATTCTTTCTTGAGGAAAGCTTCTAGCGGGGAGAATGTTTTAGAAAACATATGGAATGGAGTGCGCTCTACCTTCCAGAAGTGACTCAAAATCCAAACATTGAGCAACTGCGCGCATCCGATAAATCGTCCCTCCCTTTTTCTTCGACAACTACTCAGGGACCTGAAGGTTTCTGCTAGGATGGTTGGGACAGGGTTGACTCCTTGTTTTAACCTTTCGAAGAAATCAACTACTGCCACTTCGAGATGTCCGAGAACCTTTGGGAAAATAACCAAACCATAAATGGCCAAAGTGAATAGATTTACCCTTTTCAGTATGTCAGGATGGTTCAGAGTCAAATCTCGTAGGGAGGACCATGGAATGCAAATGGTTTCGTTCTTCTTCTTTATCTGTCTTTCAGCCCATGCATCGGTCATGTCTCGGTCTCACTAACTTTTTCTTGAAGGTCATCGGCTTAGGCTCCTTCACATATATTTTGCCGAATTGTACATTGTCGATGCGGAGTAAAGCAGCATACTCTTCTATAGTTGGAGTCATGTCTTCTTGATTGAAGGTGAAACACTGATAAGCTGGGTCCCAGAACCGAACCATGGCTTGAATCAACTGTTCATCTACACGGATGGTGATCAGGTGAGCTATATCTCCATACCTCTCAGTGAAAATGTCTCTAATGTCTGAATCCCACTGATTCCAAATTTGAACCAAATCTTCGAGGTTATTTCGGCAAACATTCACAATTATTTGTTCGGGCAAATTGGCAGCACACCTTTCCACAAGACTATCCCCCTTGTCCCTCTGAGTTTTTAGAGACCAGTCCCGAACCACGGCATTCTTCTCGATCATTTGTGTAATTGACTCCTCCATCAGAAACCCATTTTTTTGGCAACCAACCTTTAATCAACACCTTCCTAATATGATGCCTACGATGCATGATGAAAATAAAAATAAAACAAACAAACTCGGTTAGTAAACACAACAATTATAATTTGAAAAACAAATTAAACTACCCAATCAATTCTCTTGAAAGGTAAAAGGCATTTTCCCGTGTACTTATTTTGGTGACTATAAGCGGACGAGAGGTTCGTCATGGCTCTAATTGGATAGCTCGTATGGTTCATTATATGCAGTCTCGGTTCTAGACAGGTACTCGAATTGCTCGTACTATCATCTACTAAGATTAGCACGAAGCCTCGGTCATAACCCATCACAGGCTCACGAGTTCAATTCGAGGGATTACATTTACTTATGCTTATGCGGAGGGACAAGTTAACTCACGAAAGCATAAGTCATATGTAACCCGAAAGTATTCACTAGCTTGTGCGGAGGGACGAGTTAACTCACGAAGGCATAGCATTTACTTTCACTTAAGCAGACAGAGCCGGGTAGAGAGCTTTATGTTATGCAAAATGCAAGTGCACGCAGTGTGTGGGAGAAAACTCATAAACCTTTGTGTTTTACTTAAAGGAACTAAACCAAAACCATAAAAGTTGAAAAGCGAAAAACAAACAAATAAGCAAGTTAGAAGAGATACAAATGCAGAATTTTGAAAGCGAGATTTTGGATCACGACCAAATATTTACTTTGAACAAGGAAATTTGAAAATTTTAACAACACATGCTTAACTCGACTCGACTCTCAAAAACGCGTCCCCAGTGGAGTCGCCAAATTGCTGTTGCGACGAAAAAAAATTTTACGCTTGGTCGCTAATTATGGTGATTTATTAAACATTTGAAAACCAACTTCCGATTTTATTAACAAAGGAGTCGCCACCGATCCTTTTTATAGGTGTGATCGGACACCTAATAAAATTATTTTAAAACAAAAAGAAGGCCAAATTTAGGTCTTACGTGAAAGTTCAGAGAAAAATTGGGGTTCGAGTCGATTCTGTGAGGAAGGTATTAGCACCCTCACGACGCCCAAAATTGGTATCTCATAAACATGTATTGACTTGATTTTCAAAAATACGAGTTCAATATAATATTTAATCGTGATCCGATTGAAAAATAGGAATTTTAGTTTTCGATTTTTTTTAGAAAGGGTGTCCTGTTTCACAAGTTATTTAATTTCACCCAACATAGCGATGAAATCGATAGCTTAATATTAAATCGGTACATTGCCTTATTTTTGAAATTAATTAAAACATGAGAAAAATATTCCTAAAGTGAGAAATTAAAATAGATAAAGAAGCAAAAAAAAATGATATCATTAATGAAAAATATTAACATGGAATACTAGAATATTAAAATAACAATAATAATGATATTTACAAAATAGAAACAAGTCATGTACTAATAATAAAATAGGAAAAATGATATATTTGGTAATAATAATATAAAATAATAATATGTACATAAAATACATATATATGTATATACATAATAAAAGTATGTAATAATAATAATAATAATATCTACAATAAAAGAAAATATTGGGAAACGTACATAAAAAATATATACATAAAAATTTACAACAATAATATAAAATAATGATATGTGCAAAAAAAAATATATATATATATATATACATATGTATATAAAATATACACTAATATAATAATAGTTAAAATAATACTAGCAATAGTAATAATTTGTAATAATAATATATACACAATATGGAATTTAAAATATACATATATATATATATATGTATATAATAGTATTTAAGAATATATACATAAGAAATATATAACTAATGGCATATATACATAATATATATATATATAATACACATAATATATATATATATATATATATACACATATTAGAAATGATAAAAATATTAACACACTACATAAGTGAATAAAATATAATAATAATACTAAAATAATTGATTTAAATAGTAAAATAACTAAACAGATTAAGTTGAGCTAAAAACAAAATATTTGGGGCAAAATTGAAATAAAAATAAAAGGAAAGGACTATATTAAACACACGCGGAAACATCAGGGGACCAAAACAGCAAATATTCCTTCCCATAAAATGCAGCACATCATTGTGGACTAAATTGAAAATCGCGACAAATTCGGGGCCAAATTAAAAAACAAAAATGACTTAATTGTAAAGTAATAAAAGCGGAAGGGCTAAAAGCGCAATTTGCCCTTCCTTTAAAAACACGCGGATCCTAGGCGGGTCGGGTCGGGTCGAACGGTCCAAGTCAAAACGACGTCGTTTTGGGGTTAATGACAACCCCAAAACGACGTCGTTTTGAGGGCTATATAAGGCCAAAAATAACCCAAAAAATCATTTGGAGGAAGGAAAGAAAAAAAAGGAGAGAGGGAAGAGAGAAGGAGGGGAAGGAAATCCGTAGAGGCGGCCGGTCACCGGAGGCTCATGGCGGTGGGCGCCGCCACCGTCTACTGATTCTTAGGAAAGGTAAAAAAAAATTTTTTTTTTTTTTGTTTTGTTTTTATTTTATTTTATTTATATTTTATGTTTTAATATATATAGGTTAAAAACTTAAAATCGGATTAAAATAAAATATAAAAAAATCACCTTAGATTTTTTGTTTCTTCAATCTCTAATTTGAATTTGTTTTGGGTCGTTCTATTGTTTTTTTGGATTTTTTTTGCTTCCCTCTTTATCTCTTCCTCCTTTCTTCAGTTAAGGTTTCAACACCCATCATCACCGGCGATTCACCGTGCCGAACGGAAAGGGGAGCGGCCACGTGGTAGATCCGGTAATACTCTTTTCTTCCTTGATTCTTTTTCGTTTTAAAGTAAGTTAAAGAAAAAAATAAAACAAAGCAAAGATAAAGCAGAAAGATTGAGATAACAGAGAAAAATTGAAGTTCACCTTCCGAGCTTTCCTTTTTTGTGTTCTTGATACAAACTTTTTTTTCCCTTTTTCCCTTTTTTTGTTGTTTGGGTGGCTTTATATAGCCTAATTTTTACATACTTTATTATTATTCTCTATTCTTGCTTCTGTTTTGCTTGTTTGCAGGGCATGGGCATGGACAATGGGGTGTGTGATGGTGTTGGTGGCGCATGACATGGGAGAATGGGAATGGTCTTTGGTGGCGCATAAGCATGGGAGAGTGGGAAGAGGCAAGTGGGAGTCTAGGGTTTTGGGATTGGGCTTGGATGTTGGGCTAGGTTAATTTTAGGTTTTGGGTTTGAGGATGGGTTAAATGGTTTAATGGGCCTGGGTATTTTGTAAACGGGCCAAAATTGGCCTACAACATTATTAAGTGTTGTTTGTTTGATATATATATGTTACTACATTATTATTATTTATATATATTATCACATTTGTTTTGTATATGTATTTATATGTCTAATTGTATAGCATGCATCGCTTTTTAAATTAACTATTACTTTGTATGTTCATATATTTTGCTTATTCATCTTTAATATATGTTATGTATACCTTAATATGTATGTTATCATGTAACTAAGATTTGTTATATTTATGTAATCTAGTATAGGACCTTTATATTATTGCTATCATATTATTTAAATACATGTTTTAGCTACCTATTATTGTAATATGCTATCTTGTATGTTATTTTCTATAATGTTAATATGATTCCTCGTGCATTAATTAAAAAAGGAGATTCCAAAGTTTTCAAATAAAAAAGGCAATGCTTGGTATTTGGAAGCTTCGAGAAAGGTGGTGCCCTAACTTACTGGGTTGCAACTTTTCTCGTTGAGTTCGAATAGTCAAGCACCCTTCTAAGTTTTTAAGGTTTTCAAAATACGAGCAACTGTCTTAGAATTTCAAAGCGTTGTGCCCTAACTTACTGGATATGACGTTTTATTGTTTCAAGATAGGGATTTTCAAAAAGGTAGCTGAGTTTCGAATGTCTTAAAAATATTGCATCCTAACTTATTGGATGTGATGTTTTGATTCATTTGATACAAGTGAACTTTAATCAAAATATTTTAAAGGGGATTGCATCTTAAAACTTTCAAATTTCCGACATTAAAGACACTTGATAATCAATTAGGTACCAATTTTTGGGCGTTACGAGGGTGCTAACCCTTCCTCGTACGTAACCGACTCCCGAATCCGTTTTCTCGACTTTCGTAGACAAAAATTAATGTTTTAAAACAAAACATTTTATAAGGTGATCCAATCACACCTCAAAAGATTGGTGGCGACTCCCGTTTTTCGTAAAGTCGATTCCCATTTTCTAAAACTCGATTTAAAAAAATGGTTTTTACACGCATTACCTAAATTTATCCTATTTTTTACATAAAAATATAATTCAACACATGATGAGTTAGAAATAAAAACAAAAACATTTTTTTAAAAAAAATCATGTTTATTATTAAATTAGACAATTCCCAAATACAATGCTTTTTTAGCACAAAAAAGAAAATACATTGCTTTCCTTATGCTATAAATGGTTGTAAACTTGATATCTCTTGGTGACAATTAACTCATTTTTGTTAGCTTAAGCTATCTATCATTGATGAAGCAAATTAAAGTTTAAAATGTATTTTTTAAGCTATTAGACTTAAAATTGAATTGAATTAATAAAATGGGTACTTTTTATTAACAATTTGAATTAATTAATAATATAAAAGTCAAATTATTTTAATTAAAATATAAAGATTAGATCTCAAATATTATCATAATGCAAATGGAATAAGTTAATTTTGGAATTTTGAGAGCATCTTAAGCAGTTTTTTAGTTGATGTACTTATGTATTAATATAATTCTAGTTATAGTAGGCAAAGGTTGAGAACTTGAATCTTAAGGCTTTGGGTTTAAGTTTTACCATTTATAATTGTAATATGTGGGTCTCTCTCTTATTTTATGTGTATGCGTTATGTCCGATTCTTTTAGAATTAATTTGGCTTTTGTTGCATTATGATTAATTGCTCATAATTAAAGTTTGAATTTAATATATTAATTTCTTTTTCCTTCTATAATAATTTCATCTCAAAGAAGAAACTAAAAAATTAATTTATATAAAATTTGAAAGATTGTAGCCTTTAATTGATTCTCCAATGAATCGATTAAAGTTGTTCATAGGTCAGGCCTATTAATCAATCAATAACATATATAATTGCCTAAGTTTGGCCCAGTCTAAATATTGATTTAAAATTTTACTAAAATTATTCATATTTATAAACGATTAATTTAAACTCGTTTAAGCACACTTATATTATTTTTGTTTATTTTAAAATAAAAATACTAAAATTATATATATCTTTTACTACCATTATATAAAAATATACTTTTTAATTAAATTTCTAAAGATAATGGCTTAACTTACTTTTTAATATTTAAATTGTAATGTTATACATTTGATTTTACTATAATATAAATAACATAAAATAAAAATGAAAAGAAATGGAATGAAAAGAATAATATTTTATAAACTTAAAACAGGTCAATCTGAGTTTGAGCTTTAAATTTTAGAATTCAAATTTAATGTATACTTTTTCAGGGTCAAAATCAAGCTATTTATCATCGAGAATAATGGCTAATCTTCTTATTACAAGTGCTGTCCAAACTAACCACCAAATGTGTTCCATTCCCCTCACTCATATTTTAAGCATACGATATAATAATTTTATCATTTATGGATTTATTAAAAAAGTTGATTATGATTATGATTATGATTTCTACAAATCTATTTTTTTTCCCCAAGCATCACCAAGTTAAATCTAACGACACATTATTTCTTGCATTCTGATCTTATTTCATTGCTTAATCATTGCAAGAGAAATCAATCAGCTAGAGTCAGAGAAAAATCATGGTTACTTTGCAAAAAATCATATAGAAGATCTCAAAGCAAAGTTCAGCATATTGTAACAATGCTAATCAAGCATGTAAATTTGTAAACCTTTCACTTGTATAAAAAAAAAATACATATTGTAACAATGGGTGAAAAGAGGGAGACAAAAGAGCCATACAAAAATCAAATGGAACATGAAACAATGTTTTCTTTTTTACCTCCTGCAACGAGTGATCCTAGAGCAGCCTCTGGTATAAGGATTAACAGCCTTTCTAGCTTTGAAACAATCCGGTGTGTAATAAGACCTTCCCGAACGAGGCGGGCATGGAATCCTATTAGCCGAGAGTGCACCATACGAAATGTAATATCGAATGTGTTTCCTATAAAGTGATCTCCTGTCAATGCCATTCCTACCTTCTTCAGTACCCGACATAATCCAAGGCCATTCGAGCTCGTCCTCAGTCAAGAGCTGGTAGGTGGTTAGATCGATCTGAGAGTTGACTGTACCGAGCAGCATTGTGGTGACAAGAAGCAGTAGTTTGAGAAACAAGGATGCCATTGATGAGCTTTTGGCCAAAAATGGATGAAACTTTAAGATTTTCTAAGGTAGATTCATTTTGTTGTGGGGGGGAGTACATTTGGGGACAGAAATCACATGTTATTTGATAGTATTTGCCGACTCTATTGAAAAGAAAAAACCTGATAGCCACTGCAACGCTGAACATATCACTGCCCCATTCCCCTATTTGCCTGCCTCAATTAACGCGCTGAATTCACAACTTTCAAATTGATGCAGTGATTGTCAATAACTTTACATTTTTAATATTTTTTAATTTCATTTGTTCAATTCAGATTTGTCTGTACATATCTAATTGGTAATTGAGGGTTTTTATGTCTAATTAATTACTTGAATTTGGTCTTAAGATTCAATTTTGTATCTAATTTTTTTCTGGGATCTAATTAGGTACCTAAACTTAGATTCATAATTCAAATTGATTTTCATAAGTACTAATTTGGACTACAAAACTAAATTTAGGAACTAATTTGAACCAAGAAACTAATTTCAGGTATCTAATTGGACCAAAATAAATTTTAGGTACTAAATTAAACCCTAAAGACAAGTACTTAATTGAACCAAAAAGAACATTAGATACCAATTTGAACAGTAAATAAACATTTCCTTTTTTAGCATAAATCCATAAATATGTATAAATTAGTTTGAATTCAATACGATGATATACATAAAAGGTATAAAAGCATAAATTTATACTCCTCATATATCTATATAATTTTAAATACACCACCAAAATATGTACAAACAAATCCAAAATCAGGGGTTAAGTTTGAAACATTTTATTATGAAAGACGAGATAAATTTTAAAAAAATTGAGAGAATAAAGCTAAAATTTTATGTTAAAATAGCTTAAATTTAAATTAATAAGTTTTTGAAGGAGCCAAGAAATGGAAATTTTCCATTTTTCAATCTATTACAAGTATAATGTAAATAATCATTGGTCGTGTCATAAAAAGGTAATTAAGTCTTGGAACTTGACATCTTTGATCTCATTCTATTTTTTTTCTTCATGTTAATTGGGCAATGAAACTAATTGTAGCGACGTAAAAATTTTAGCTTAGCTTGGTCGCTAATTGTGGCGATTTATTGAAAAAAAGTTTGAAATTTGACGTTTGATTTTTGAAATAAACAGGGAGTCGCCACCGATCCTTTTTCCTAGGTGTGATCGGACACCTATTAGATCTCTTATTAAAACAAATAAAAGGCTAAGTTTAGGTCTACGTTAAAATCCAGAGAAAATTTAGGGTTCGAGAGTCGGTTACGCGCGAGGAAGGTATTAGCACCCTCGCGACGCCCAAAATTGGTATCTTATTAAACACATGTTGTCTTGATTTTCAAAAATACGAATTCAATTTGACATTTAAGTGTGATCCGATTGAAGGAAATGAGAAGTTGCAAGTTTTTTTGTTTTTTAGAAGGACGTCCCGTTTTTAACACGAGCCGATTAATTTCACCCAACATAGCGATGAAATCGATGACTTAATGTTAAAATCGGTACATTGCCTTATTCTTAAAATTAAAATGTAAAAAGTTTTTAAAATGATAGTAAAAAAAATCCAAGAATATTATTGTCAAAAAAATGCGAATAATGATGTGAATAATAAAATATATAAAATATAAAATATTAAAATATCAAAATATTAGAATAATAATAATTAATATTGACAAATAAAAAATAAAATAGAAATAAAAAATGTACATAATATATATATATTAGAAATAATAATGATGTTTAAAAATCAATACTATTAATAATACTACATCAATATGTACATATATAAAAAATAAATACGTGATAATATTAAAATATGTACATAATATAGTGTTAAAATACATACATAATATAGTTAAGATATATACATAAGATAACATGTAAATATATATATATATATATATATATATATAAATAATATAAATTAAAGATATATACATAAAATAGTATAAAATATATATATATACGTAATATAGAATTTAAAATATACCTAATATATTAAAAGAATATATATAATATAATATTAAGAAATATAATAATAACAAAAATGAGAGAGAGGGAGAGGGTGGATGATTTTCTACAAGGTCACCATCGTCCGGTTTCGTCGGATCCGGCGCCCACCAGACATCGGCAAATTGGACCTCAAAAAACTTTTTCGGTAAAAATGGGTAAGCTTCCTCCTTTTATTTTTTTTACTTTGATAAAAGAAACAAAATAAGATTGAAAGGAAAACAATAAGTAAACAAAGAACTTAAAATAAGAATAGACAAAGAAACCTCTTTTGCTTTGATCTTTGATTAATCTTCAAAAAAAAACTAGCTTCTCCAAAAACTAGCCTTCACAATAACTCTTCTCCTTAATTACTTTAAAAAGAAACCTCTCCAAAAATCCTTTACAATTACTTTCTCTCCCAAAAACTCTCCAAAAAAAAATCCCTCCTCATATACAAAATATGAGAAGGCTTATATAGCCATTTACAAAATATTTTTTTTATTATTTATGTCTTCATTCGTAGGTACAAGTGGTGGTGGAGCAAGTGTGGTTAGTGGAGTAGGTAATGGAGCAAGTGTGGCTAGTGGATTTGGTGGTGGAGAAGGTGTGGCTAGTGAAGTTGGTGGTAGAAAATGTGTGGCTAGTTGAGAAAAATTTAAGTTGTGGGCTAGGTTTTTTTATTTTGATTTGGGCTTAGGGTTTGGGCCATTGGGGTTTTGATGTAAATTGGGCTTTGGGTAGTTAAGATTTTGGGTTTTGGGTTTAATTTTGGTGGGTTAGGTAAGGCTAAATTGGGTTTTGATGTAAATGGGCTAAAATTGACCTACAACACTAATAATGATATGATGATATGATATTTTATTTGATTAAATAAGTCATGTCACAAAGAGGTTCGTACAAAATATTTGTCGAAATAAAATTTCAACTATTTACTTATGTAAATTTTTATGTATTAAATTGAAAAAATAATATAGTTTTCATGGATCACATCAAAATTAACAATTCGGTGTTGATTTAAGGTATAAGTTTACGTTTTAGTTATTTAACTTTAAAAATTTATAAAATGGTCATTAGACTGTTAAGATTTTTTTTTTAATTCGGCTAGTGAGCTCCAAACGACGATTCAATGATTGGTACAATGAGTTGGTACCCATCAACGAGTAAAAACACATATCTTAGATTTAAGTCAAATTGACAATCAATGTTAGATTGGATAAGAAATTTGTTTGAATTTTGGTTCACAAATTCATAACATTTTAAGTTGTTTTCATGAACAAAATTGAACTGTAAAATAAAAGAAGAAAGAGAGTTTTCGATCGATGCAGGTGGTGCAAACAGAGAAAGTCATACAGTAATGATTTTAATAGTTCCATGATTGAAATGAGAATTTTTGAATACTTCAATGACTATTTTACAACTTTTTAAAATTAAATTACCAAAACATTATCTTACTAATAATTTAGTGCATGTTTATTATTCCTACATCCTCTCTTTATTAAGATATTCAATTGGTTGTCACTATTAATCTCTTTGTTCTCCATTCTGTCTAGCAATTTTCATGTTGTCTCGACTTGGTAGTGTCCGGTTTAATATAGCACATGTCATGATTATCAGTACACTGAAACATACTGATATTATTACGTACCAATACACTAAGTTTTCGTGCACGAGGATCATTTACATGTTTGACATTGATGTAACCTTCATTGTGCAGGAACCGAGTTCCACGACGTCTCTCCCTTGCCACCGGTAAGTGTCGAGATTTGTATGTTGTTTCGTATACGCTTTAAATAAAAAAGTATTATCAGCTTTGTCACCTTTACTAAGCCCAATACAGATAGTCCAAAACATTTGAAGTTAAGGGCCTAAGCCCATTAAAAAAATAGTTCAATAGCTGTTTGAAGTTGGCATAGTTGAGAAATAATAAAAATGCAAAGATCGATGTAAAAAAGATAGTTTAATATCATAAAAACAAGAGTTAATTGCATGAGACATCTTCAAATTATGTCACTTATTTTAAATTGGTTCTTAAATTTTAAAATATTCTAATTATATCCTTAAAATATCGGTTATACCAATTAAGTTTTTTGTTATTAAAACCGTTGATTTAATTGTTAAATAACAAGTCAAATCTTATGTAACTAATTTAAATTAAAAAACTTTAATTAAAAATAAAACGTTACCACATAATTTTTAAAAGTAAAACTGAAAAAAAAGAGTAAACAATAAAGCTTTTGTAAAATCTTGAAAACATCAAAACCAAAAATTTTATAATTAATGGTTTTAGTAACAAAAAGACCTAATTAATATAACCTTAAAAATTTGGGACTAATTTAAAAAAATCATAGTTTGGGATGTATAATGTAATTAACCCTAAAAATAATAAACCCTAGACCGAGTTTCGCCATTAATTTTCTAGTTTTAATAATTTACAAGTCTTGGGAAACAAGTTTCCATTATTTGGAGTTGAATTAGATAAAAAGTAGAGAAGAAGGAAGATAAATTTGCTTTTTAATCAACTTTTTTCTTTGTTTTTATATTTTTTAATCATGCCTTAGAAAGTGAATACAATGAGAAAAGCAGATATGAAATGCATGATGATTATAATTATTCCATTTTCCACCTTCATCTTCCCTATAAAGCTAAATATATTTTATATTATTATTATTTATTTTTACTTCATTCTCCTTTTGGGTATTTAGGTTCTCTCTTAAAGATGGAGAATAGTAATAGGAGTCAGCTAGCATTGTTCCTTTTCAAAAATTTTATACATACATGGTTGTTGGGAACTCCAATGTGATGTTACATTCTATGTATATACATAGATGTGATGCTAAGATTTGTTATTGGTTATGAGACTTATCTAAACTTTGTACATCCATGAATTATATATTATATTTTTCAAATCGAAGAAAACAACATATTAATTAAATTAAAACTTAATCGAAAAAATATATATAATATATATTGTTGTTGTTGGGACCCCAATGTATCTTTTTGAATACCCACCACAAGCCTCAGTACTGCCTCGGGTACGAGGCTCTACCTTAGTATTGCTCTTTGCTCAATTCCAAAAGGGGACCTATGTAAAATGGAATATTTGTATTTGTATAGTTTCAAAGTCTTGTCTTTCCTCGTTTCTCTGAATATTTTACTTTTCTTTTTAAATTTGCATGATGCATAAAACAAAATAAAAATCCCATAGTTTATTGCTATACCTATTTTAATCTATATGTACCTAAACTTGGAAAAAGAGGATTTATAAAATTCAATTCAAATCAATAATCTAACATTTTATTTGGTTACTTTGGGAAATTTCGTAGTCGAAAATGCAATATATGAAATTCAAACATGAAAACTTTCTATTTTCCTTTACCGGGAGTGTAAATGTTGGGGAGGGTTAGTATTGTTGAGGGATAATGTATCTTTATCAAACAATCGATTGAGTCTCCAATAATAATTCGTATCATCTTTTTTGAGTTAGGGTTTCGTCTCTCTACCCTGATTAGAGACCAAAATTGAGGCAGGGTTCGAGGAATAAAAATACTTTATCAAATCGAGCTCTATGTGATGCATGAACCACCTATCAAGAAAAGATTAAGCTAAAAAGGACTAAAGATAAATCAAAAAAATTTTTAAGATAAAAATATAATTTTACTATTATACTAACATAATGTTTTATAAAATTTAAAAATTAAATAACTAAGTCTAATAAGATTTCAACTCATAATCTAGTTCATGGTAATATTTGTGCTAGCACCTAACAAATATCATTAATTTTCATGGAATAATGAAGACAAAAGTGAGTTGGAAGCTTTTTGGTCGACATGATTTGACCGGCCGGCATAGTGGATAATTAGTTGGCAATAATATTTGTATGATTATGATGAAATATATATATGTAGCAGTAAATATATATATACTTTCTTGCACATATATATTTATAGTAAAATATGAAATGAAAAAGGGAATGCTCGGATCATAGCCAAATGATTCGAGGGGTATTAACATTTTCCCATAACCCACCCGATGATTAACCGATCAAAATACAATAATTTGTAGTCGAATTTCGATGAAACAAAAAGAACCCAGTAAAAATAGCCAAAATTTATATCCTACATTATTATTGTCTAGTGAAATGATGAGTAAAATTAAGAGAACGTGGGAGGTGGGACTTTGAAATATATGTATATATGTGTGTGTGCAAGAAATGATGGATGGGGGGGACCCAAAAATTTGGGGTCTGATCGAAACATAAAAGAATCCCTTGGATTAAGGATAAAGAGTAGCTCATAGCCTTGAATTGTGGGGTTTTTTTTTTTTAAAGAAAGAAAAAAACAACTTTTCTTTAACGTTCTATCAGTCACAATTATAAAAAGAAGAGACGATGAAGATGAAGGGAGAAAAAGGAATAATGTGACGTGCATGTGATCCAACAGCCTTTATGTTCCCCACACTCTTCTCTTCTTCCATCACAAAATATATTTAAAGAAAAATTCAAATTGATTTCTAAATTTCTAATTGAGTTTTTAAACTTCTTGTTTCATCAATTTAGTCACAAGTGTTAAACGTGAATTAGAGTATGGTGTAAAGTTTATTAAAATACATCGGTCAAATTATAAATATATTTATTGTGTAATAGTCTCAATTTAATATTTTAAAGAATTAACAATTCCATAGAATTTAGAATAGTTATTTCTTTCTTTTTAGCATTTCAAATTTAAATTGTCAATGGAATAGATATATGTGTTCACAACTTGATGTATGTTACATATGCATTATGTTATACATAAGTTCGCATTTATTGCTCAATTTAATTGTTAGGCTAATGAAACCTAGTTGATACGGTAACGATATTTTGAAGATTCAATTAAAATATTTTGAAGTTTGAGACTAATTTAGAATTTGAAACATAATTTCAAAACATCTAATACAATTAACTCACTAACATATATTTTAATTTATCTTGACTTCTATAAAATGATAGTTAAAATTTTTATCAAAAACACATTTAATCTGAACTCAATTTTATTACCCCATCCCACCATCAATATTATATAAAAAAATTTAATTTAGGTAACCATTTTTAAAACCATTAAATTTTAGTATAAGTATTTTTTAATTATGTTATTGATACTTGAATGCAATTCAAGTTTGGTCATGTTTTCATCATTGAAACAGTGATTAAAAGCTTCCTTTTCTTTTTTTTCTCATTACTTAAATTTAATGTTGTAATAATTGAATTGATCATCGGTTTTAATTTCAATTTTCAGTTTAAATTAAAATAAAAATTTATTTAAAAACATAATTAGTTAAACAATTGAATAATTAAGTTTTAATTTTTATCACTTCATAACTATTATTCTTTTCTTACTTTTCTGTTATTGATCAAATCATCGATTTTAATCCAACCAACCAATCTAATTCAATTCTAACATTCAAACCCCACACTCCATATCACATAAAGCTATATATATAAAGCTGAGATGATGCAAACTAGATTGGCATTTCCTTTTAACATCTTTATTTCTGAGTGGGGGAAGTACTTTTTTTTTCTCTGAAATAATTCTGATATTCTTGATGACCATATCAGTAGAATATACTTACTTTGTACATGACAAAGCTGAACACGTTTTGTAGTAGGGTAATGGCATATATATATATATATATATATATATATATATATATATATAGCTTTTAATTTTGACATAGAAGAAGTTGAATTTTTCCATGTCTTTAACAAAGGGATGAAGGAAAAAAAAAAAAGAAGGGAAAAAGGAAAATTGGCCCAAAAAAAGGAAAAGAAAAGATAATGGGAGCAAAAAAAAAAGAAAAGACATATCTTGTAGTTTCACTTCTTTTAATGTAACTCCTCTCTTAAAGTCTTTTGTTAAAAAATAAAGAAAACAGGCAATGCAAGTCTTTTGGACCCATTTCTATATGTTTTTTTAAAAAGGAAATAGAAATTATGCATGGGAAGAGATCAATTAGTAGTTTCTAAAAATAATATTTAAGGGATACATTCTTTTCTTGAGACAAATTATTAACAAGAAAGTATAATGAAAATGTTAAAAGAGTTTAAACCCTAATTATAAGTTGTTTTAATCTCTTAAAAAGAAAATAAAAAAATATGGGACCGTTGTGAAGTGTGCATTGCATTTTGGATGAAATAGAGTTGACGTCTCACGACACGACATGTCACATCCCGAAGAAAAGAACCCGTCGTTTCGATGGCATGATGCCTAGCTTAACGACGTGGTGACGTGTTCCCCACTTAACTAGGTTTCTGCTCTTAGTTAAACCCTGTAATCTTTTCTCAGTTAAACTCTGATTATTCTAGACATGGTTTAGTCTTAATTTTACATTAACTTCAGCCTATAAATAGGTCATTTAGCAACCCTAGATAGTTTAGAATAATAACAAAAAAAATTAAGAGAGTTTGTGGAAATTTCAGGAAAACTTTTTATTTTGGGTTCAGGGTTTATTTCTCCATCTTGTACTCCCCTTTCGGTATTTTTCCAGTTAGTGAAGATTTGCCCGTAATTTTCTTATCCTCTTCGGAAAGATTTTTTTACATAAATATTTATATCCAATTTTCTTAATTTTCATTCGTATTCATTACATAATTCGAACTCAACTCAACAATGTATAATTTATTTCAAATTCTATGACAATAAAAGGAAAGATGTGAATGGCTTAAAAGAACATCATGGTTGGCTTTCTTTTAGTGCTTTATTTCAAATATGTATAATATTTATATATAGTTTAATGAAAAGTGTGGTGCATTGCAAAAGCATAGCCAGATAAAGTTACTAGTTTTTGAGCTTAATTCTATTCAATTCTATTCAATTATTTTTTTTTACTACATATGTATGTAGTACCAATGCTTGTTGTTGTGTGGAAGCTTGTAAAAGAGTAAAATTATTGTACTAAAAAATCACACTAAGTTTAATTCCCAAGAAAGAGAGGCGGGTCACAAGGATCGCTTAAGTTCCAAGTCTTTCCTAGCCAGAATATCCCTCTATCGTAATTTAATAGCACAATAAATCACTACAATCACACTCACAAAATATGCAACTTAAATAATAAAGAACACCAGAATTTTAACGAGGTTCAGCAAATTTTGCCTACGTCCTCGGGCATTACCAAATATATTTCACTCCAAAATACAAGTGAAAATTTACAAATAGGGAGAGAGAACAATGCCTTAGGTAGAGAATAACAAATGTGGGATGATTCAAATGAGAAATGGTTAGGCCTATTTATAGTTGAGGTTCAGGGACCAACTTGCAAAGTCACTATAAAATTAGGGACCAAAAATCTTGCAAATATCTCATGCCAAATCTCAATCCCACTTTTGGTGCCATAAATCTTAGATTTCTGGTACCAACATTTTGATACCCATATCTTTGTCTTTCCAAAATATGGATGACTGCCAATAATCTCCACCTTGAATATTTGATTAGGATAATCTTATTTTCACTCAATTTTTTCTTCCTTTGTCAACAATACTTGATAGTGCCTTCTTCAACTGTTAAACTTGCAGGATATTGATCAAGTTCAAATAATGTTCGAACTTGGTTGTTGTTACCACCTTGGTCATCATATCTGCGGGATTATCTGTAGTCCTAATCTTCTGAAGATGAATTTTCCACTCATCAATAATTTCCAGCACAAAATAGAATTGTATGTCGATATGCTTTGTACGTGCATGATAGACTTGATTCTTTGCTAAATGAATAGCACTTTGACTGTCACAATACACATTAATATGCTCCTAAACCAATCCCAAGGTTTTAACTATACCTTGTAACCAAATAGCTTCCTTTACAGACTCTGTTACAACCATGTATTCAACTTCTGTGGTTGACAACGCAACTGTAGACTACAATGTAGACTTCCAACTTATTGGTCCTCCAGTAAGTGTAAATACGTAACCAGTGGGTGATATTCGTTTATCCAGATCACCGGCATAGTAAAAATCAATGTACCCAATAAAAGCTTTACCAAGTGTAGTATCATGCTTAAACAACAATCCAACATCCATGGACTTCTGAATATACCGTAGAATCCATTTCACAACTTGCCAATGTCCTTTTCCAGGATTATGCATATACCTGCTCACTATACTAACTGCCTGTGAAATGTCGGGTCTTGTACACACCATTGCATACATCAAGCTACCTACTGCATTAGAATACGAAACTTGTAACATGTATTCTTGTTCCGTATTCGTTGAAGGAGATAGTTGTGTAGAAAGCTTGAAATGAAAAGCCAACGGGGTACTTACAGGTTTTGTCTGCTCGTTCATGCCAAATTGCTGTAGTATTTTCTACAAACATTGCTTCTAAGACAAGCTAACTCTTCCATGAGCTCTATCTCTACATATTTTCATGCCAAGAATCTTCTTAGCTTCACTTAGATCTTTCATCTCAAACTCAATGTTGAGTTGAGTCTTCAATCCCTCAATTTCAACTTTACTCTTAGATGCTATCAACATATCATCAGCATATAAGAGCAAGTATATGAAAATTCCTTCTTGTAGCTTCTGAAAATACATGCAATGATCAAATTTACTTCTGTGTACTTTGCCCTTTCATGAACTGATCAAATTGTTTGTACCACTGCCTCGAAGATTGTTTCAATCCATAAAGTGACTTTGTCAGTTTGCAAACCCAATTTTCTTTATCAGCAACCTTGAATCCATCTGGCTGAGTCATATAGATATCCTGTTCCAAATCACCGTGTAAAAACGCGATCTTCACATCGAGCTTAACTAGTTCAAGATCATATTGCGCAACCAAGGCTAGCAAAATCCGAATAGACGAATGCTTCACAACTGGAGAAAACACTTCATTATAGTCTATTCCTTCTTTTTGAGCGTAACCATTTGCTACCAATCTAGCCTTGTATCGAATTTCATTTTTACCAGGAAATCCTTCCTTCTTTGCATATACCCATTTGCATCCAATTGCCTTCTTTCCTTTGGGCAGTGTCATCAACTCCCAAGTCCTATTTTTATGAAGAGACTGTATTTCTTCATTCATAGCTTGCTTCCACTTTACACCATCAGGGTTACTTTTTACTTCTGTGTAAGTAGAAAGAACATCATCATCTACAATTGGAAGTGCATAGGCCACCATATTATCAAAGGGAGTAGGCATATAAATCTCTCTTCTTGGCCTCCTATATACAATTGAATCTTGTCGCTGTAAAAGTTATTGGGTTAGAACTTCTTCATCATTTGTCCCTCCAATATTAGCTAGATCATCATTAAGCTTTTCAAGGTCCACCTATTACAGAGTACTACTGGTTACATCTCTATTGCTAAAAACAATCTTCCTTGTATTGTAGGCCAATTTTAACCCATTTACATCAAAACCCAATTTAGCCTTACCTGACCCACCAAAATTAAACTCAAAACCCAAAATCTTAACTACTCAAAGCCCAATTTACATCAAAACCCCAATGGCCCAAACCCTAAGCCCAAATCAAAATAAAAAAACCCTAGCCCACAACCTAAACTTTTCTCAACTAAATCCTAGGCTTTGCCACCACCAACTCCACTAACCACACTTGCTCCACCACCAACTCCACTAGCCACACTTGCTCCACTACCTACTCCACTAGCCACACTTGCTCCACCACCACTTATACCTACAAATGAAGACATAAACAATAAAAAAATATTTTGTAAATGGCTATATAAGCCTTCTCATATTTTGTATTTAGAGAAGGAAAAAAGTTTTTGGAGAGAAAGTTATTGCAAAGGATTTTTGGAAAGGTTTTTTGGAGAGTAATCAAGCAGAAGAGTTATTGTAAAGGCTAGTTTTTTGGAGAGGCTGGTTCTTTTTTTTAGAGATTAATCGAAGATCAAAGCAAAAGAGGTTCCTTTGTCTATTCTCGTTTTAAGTTCTTTGTTTGTTTATTGTTTTCCTTTTAATTTTATTTTGTTTTTTATACGAAAGTAAAAATAAAAGAAAGAAGCTTACACATTTTAGAATTACCGAAAAAGGTTTTTTTTTTAGGTCCGGCTGCCGTGTACGGTGGCGCCAACAGCGGCCGACGGTGTTCCAGCGACTGGACGGTGACCGGTCTTGTGGCCAAAAATCACTCACCCTCACCCTCTCCCTCTCTCTTTTTTTTCTTTCCTTTCAAGTGCAAAAATGATTTTTTTGAAGAAAATGGGCCTTTTATAGCCCTCCAAAACGACGTCATCTTGGGGTTGGCCATTAAACCCCAAAACAACGTCGTTTTGACTTGGACTGGATCGACCCGACCCTCCTAGGATCCACGTGTTTTTTAACGGAAGGGCTAATTGCACTTTTAGCCCTTCCGCTTTTTTTATTTACTTTGCAATTAAGTCATTTTTAAATTTTAATTTGGTCCCGAAGTTTGTCGCAATTTTCAATTTAGTCCCCGCTTGTAACGCCCCCTTTACCCGAGACCTTCGCCGGAGTCGAGCACGAGGCATTACTAAACTTATTTGAGCACTTAAACAAATTCAAACAATTTATATCACACTTTCCAGACAAGCTGTCCAACTGTGTCATAGTTGCTAAATAATTCATATCTCGAGTTATAAAACTCGAAATCCAAATCCGTAAATTTCTCTGAATTTATACTCATATATCTACTTACCAATTTTTTCTAGAATTTTGGTCAAGCCAATTAGTACAGTTTATTATTTAAAATCTCCCTGTTTTAGGGTTTGACTACTCTGACCTTTGTGTATTACGAATCAGATATCTCTCTGTACAGAGCTTCAATGACTATGCCGTTTGTCTCTAATAAAACTAGACTCAATAAGGAATCTGTACATATAAAGTATGGCTTCTAATTATCTTTGTAAAATTTATGGTGAATTTCCAAAGTCAGAACAGGGGATCCAGAAATCGCTCTGGCCCTGTTTCACAAAAATTTAAACATCTCATAAAATATAGCTCATATACCTGTTTTGCTTCTTCCATATGAAAATAGACTCATCGAGATTCGATTCCATAATTTATTCATTATTTAATTCCATTTCTACTATTTTTAGTGATTTTTAAAAGTCAAACTACTGCTACTTACCGAAAACTGTTTTAGTACAAATATTGTTAACTAGTTTATAACATCTTTACTTCAATTCATTCAAACTCTATACATGCCATATAAATCTTCAAACTTAAAACAAAAGCTACCGAAATTGATCTGGATAGTGTGCTTTGTTGTGTTGATCCGATCTACCCACTTCACTTCAAGTCAATCTACATAAAAATATTAAACACACACAAGTAAGCTTATTGAAGCTTAGTAAGTTCATAGGTTAAAAGTAATGCTTACCAAACATAATATTTCCAAACAATACCAAAACACTTACTAAAGTTTCCTGCGATTCACAACCATTGTTATAATAATTCACATAGTTGAGCTCAACAAGAATAACTACTCAATCTCTTCCATTTGGATCACTTCTCTTTATTTCTTATAATCAAATTAGGAAACGGCTTACGAAATTGAGTACGTCGTTGCTCAATGCCACGATTCACAACTCAGTATGGTTTTCCTCATTGAAATACCATACCTACATTTTTCAACTCGGTATGGGAAATGCCATACCTACATTTTTTTAACTCAGTATGGATTTGATAATACCATACCTACATTTCACATTTCGGTATGGATAATACCATACCTACATTTCACAACTCAGTATGGATGATACCATACCTACATTTCACACTTTGCCATGGAACAACCATGGTCTTATCCAATCAATTCATCACACGCCACGATACGAACGTACTCAATCCTGCGTTTTTCCTAATTTGCATTTCCACATTTATTCTTTCATTAACAAAATCTACACAATCCCACAACAAATTCGTATATAATAACACATTATAAACTTCAATCATTCACA
Source organism: Gossypium arboreum (assembly GCF_025698485.1). NCBI lineage: Eukaryota > Viridiplantae > Streptophyta > Magnoliopsida > Malvales > Malvaceae > Gossypium > Gossypium arboreum. The sequence continues at coordinate 141,492,337 of NC_069075.1, forward strand.
AATAAACATCTAAATTCAACCATATGAACTTACCCGGCTAATTTGTAGAAGATATTGAAATTTTGGGACTATTCCGCAACTTTTTCTTTTCCTCGTTCTTCTTTGGATTCTTGATCTATAATATAAAATATTTCTACTCATTAGCATTTATTTGATTTCTATTTCACTTCACAATTTATGCTGTTCAAATTTCGAAATTGCACTTTTACCCTAAAATTTACAGTTTTCACAATTTAGTCCCTACTCAATTCACCCATCAATTGAACTAATTTTTCTCAATTAACACTTTATTTTATCATTATAAACTATTTCAAAATCTTTTATATTCTGAATTTCAACAGCAACCTTCAATTCACAACTTTTTCACAATTAGGTCCTAAATATCATTTCCTATCAAAATCACTTAATAAAACCACCTTAATATGAAATTAGAACTTAAATTTCATAATAATTCATCATAAAATTCCTTATCCATCCAGGGTAACTTCCAATTTCACCCATAAAATCAAAAACTAATGAATTCTACAAGTGGACCTAATTGTAAAAGTCATAAAAACATAAAAATTATCAAGAAAAGCAAGAATTAGACTCACATGATGTAAAAATATGAAAACCAGCTTTCTCCAGACCTTCTATGGCGTTTTGGCTGAGAAATTATGAAGAAAATGTCTAGATTTTTCAATTACATCATTATTTAACTATTAACTTTTATCTATTTCCAATTTTGCCCTTGTTCACATTGTTTTCTTGCTTATTTCATACCCAAACCGTCCAGCCATTAACCTTTGGGTCTAATTGCTCTTTAAATCCATCTTTTAAATACTTAAGCTATTTACTCACAATTTAACAAATTTTGTGCTATTTTCAATTTAATCCTTTTCAATTAATTAGCCATCCAAACGTTAAAATTTTCTAACGAAACTTTAATACTAACTCAATGACACTCCATAAATATTTATAAAAATATTTATAGCTCGATTTTCAACTTTGAGGTCTCGATACCCCATTTTGACCCGTTTGACCTAATAAATTCTTTTAATTCACTAATTTCACCATTTCACAAATTCTTCTAAATTCTTACTTGACTCATAAATATTAAATTACTATCTTGTTCAATCTTATTTGTCGAATTTAGTGATCTCAAATCACCATTTCCGACACCACTGAAAATTTAGTAGTTACAACTCTCCCCCTTTAAAAATTTCGTCCTCGAAATTTGTTACCAAAATAGATTTGGATATTGTGATCTTATTGACTCCTCTGTTTCCCAGGTTGCCTCCTCCATACCATGTCGATGCCATAATACTTTAACCAATGGTACTCTTTTGTTCCGCAATTCCTTAACTTCACGAGCCAAAATCTTCACCGGTTCTTCGAATAAGTCATATCCGTTGAAGCTCAATTTCGTATGGGAATTACGTGTGAAGGATCGACCTATCGCCTTAGCATAGACACATGAAACACATTATGAATCTTCTCAAGTTCAAGGTAAAGCCAAACGATAAGCCCAGGACCAACCCTTTCCACAATTTCATATGGCCCTATGAATCTCGGACTTAATTTTCCTTTTACCAAATCGTAACACCCTTTTCCATGGTGAAACTTTTAGAAATACTCGATCACCCATCGCATATTCTATGTCTCTTCGTTTTAAATCCGCATATGACTTCGACGATCAGGCGACTTTTAGACTATCTCGAATAATCCGGACTTTCTCTTGGTTTCTCGAATCAAATCAACCCCAACTATTTTTGATTCACTCAATTCAGACCAACACAATGGAGTCTTGCATTTTCTACCATAAAGAGCCTCAAATGGTGTCATTTTTATACTAGATCGATAGCTATTGTTGTAAGCAAACTCGATAACAGTAAATACCTTTCCCAACTGTCACCAAACTCGAGTATACAACATCTTAACATATCTTCTAAAATTTGAATCACTCGCCTCGATTGTCTATCTGTTTGAGGATGAAATGTTGTACTAAAATTCAATCTGGTGCCTAAGGCTTCTTGCAATTTATTCCAAAATCTTGAAGTAAACCTCGGATCCCGATTCGAAATGATAGATATTGGAACTCCATGTAGTCTCACAATCTCGACACATACAATTTCGCTAACTTATTAAGTGAAAAATCTATTCGACCGAATAAAGTGTCGACTTTGTCAATCTATCAACAATCACCCATATCGAATCTTTCTTTCTGAGTCACAGCAATCGACACAAAATCCATTGAAATATGCTCCCACTTCCATTCAGAATCATAATGGGTTGTAATAAACTCGTTGGCACTTGATGCTCGCTTTAACTTGTCGGCAAATCAAACATTTTGCAATAAATTTAAATTTCTCTTTTCATACCAGCCACCAATATGTCTTTTTCAGATCACCATACATTTTTATACTACCGGATGAATAGAATACATACTATTATGTGCTTCAGAAAGAATATCATTCTTTAAATCAATTATTGGGAACACAAATCCTATTATGATAGCGCAATATACCTTCATCATCAATCTTGAACTCGAATCTAAACTATCCCGAACCATTTGTCGTTTCAGACCAATTTTGGATCTTCATTCTCAGTAGCTTCGAATTTGTTGAAGAAACATTGGTTTTACCTTCAATTCTACTAATACAACACCTTCTTCATTAAGAGCCAAATGAGCATTCATTGTCGAAGTGCAAACAAGGATGACTTTCGACTCGGTGCATCAAAGAACTACATTAGCTTTCCACGGATGATAGTCAATAACCAAATCATAGTCTTTCAAAGAACTCTAACCACCGCTCTCGTCTTAAGTTCGGTTCCTTCGAGTCATTAAGTATTTCAAACTTTTGTGATCCGTATACATATAACACTTCTCACCATATAAATAGTGTCTCTAAATTTTAAGGCAAAAACAATTGCAGCTAGCTCAAGATCATGTGTAGGGTAATTCTTTTCATGTGGTTTTAATTGCCGTGAAGCATAAGCCACCACCTTTCCGATCGCATTAACACACAACCCAAACCACTTAAAGATGCATCATTGTACACAACATACGGTATACGATTCGGTTGAGTTAAGATTGGAGCTTCATTAACATTTTCTTTAATCGATCAAAGCTCACGACATTCATCGAGACCACATAAACTCAACATTCTTACGTAATAAACGAGTCATTGGTGAAGCAATCATGGAAAAATTCTTTACAAAACGGCGATAGTATCCCGCTAATCCCGAAAACTTAGCAGACTTCAGTTACATTCTTGGTGTTTTCCAATTCACCACCGCCAAACTTTACTTGGATCCACACGAATTCCTTGATTGATATAATATGACCCGTAAATCCAACCTCATGAAGCCAAAACTCACATTTACTAAATTTCGCATATAACTGTTTTTCTCTCAACGTCGTAGTACAATTCTCAAGTCTTGTGCATGTTCGGATTCGTCTTTGAATAGACCAATATGTCATCAATAAATACCACCACAAATCTATCCAAATAAGACTGAAAAATTCGATTCATTAAATCCATAAATGCAGCGAGGGCATTCGTTAAACCAAAAGGCATTACCAAAAATTCGTAGTGACCATACCGAGTTCAAAAGCGATCTTTGGCACATCACACTCTTTAACCTTCGGTGATAATACCGGATCTAAGGTCTATTTTGAGAACACTGCAAGACCTTTCAGCTTGATCAAACAAATCATCGATACGAGGTAATGGATATTTATTTTTAATTGTTACCTTATTCAACCGCTCGTAATCAATACACAATCGCAACGAGCCATCTTTCTTTTTCACAAATAAGACAAAGCGCCCAAGGTGATGTACTCGATCCGATGAACCCTTTATCCAATAACTCTTGCAACCGTGTCTTCAACTCTTTAACTCATTTGGTGCCATTCTATACGGTGTTATTGATATTGAGTATGCAGGAATTACATCAATTGTGAATTCAACCTCACGATCGGGGTAAACCGGTAATTCCTCAGAAACACATCAAGAAACTCATTAACAATCGACAATCGCTCCATCTTCAATTCGAACCCGAGTATCAAGAATATAAGCTAGAAATGCTTTATTACCTTTCCGAATCAATTTTCGAGCTGTAAAGTCTGAAATAATTTTGACATCATTCTTTTTATCCCCAAACTTAGCTGAAACTATTTCCCCTGTCTGACATTTTAAATCAATCCGTTTTTCTCTACAATTCACTATGGCATCGTGTTCAATCAACCAATCCATTCCAAGAATAACATCAAATTCTGAAAGGTAACAACATTAAATCAGCAGAGAATTCACGCCTTGTATTTTCAAGTGGACAATTCCGACATATTAAATTAACCAACACACTTTGCCCTAGTGGATTAGTGACTTGCAATTCAAGGTCAGTGGACTCAACAGTCATTTTCTTTTCTAACACTAATGCAGTGCAAATATATGAATGTGTAGATCCAGGATCAATTAAAGCATACACAGAATCATCAAAAAGATAGAAATTACCAGCTATCACATCTGGAGCAGAAGCTTCTTCCCTTGCGGATAGCATATGTACGCAGGTACTCTTGTCTCGATCGGGCTGCAGATCTCTCGTTCCCGAATGAACAGTCCAGAGCACTACTTTGACTGAACGTTTACCTTTCGAGGAGTATTTGCTTGCTTCTCCCTTGTTCTCTATCTTCTTTTAATAATTGAGGACAGTCCGAATAAAATGATCAGTTCCACCACATTTATAGCAAGCTCTGCTCTTCCCCAACACTCACCAATATGAAATCTACCACAATTTTACATCTAAGTCTCGGAATATTTTGCACACTACTAACACTAGCTGCTGGTTTCTTAGTTACTCCGACATCTTGTTGAGTCGTTTATCGTTATTCGATCGTTCGGATTATAACAGTCGACGAATCATTTCGAACTTTTGGCGAAAAAGTCGAAGTTGGTCTAGAGAAACTTCTTTTGTATACCTCTTTACCTCTTCTTTCTCTTTGCATCTTTCGTTATACACTTCTTCCATCTTTTGAGCTCGATCGATGAATCACAAATTCGAATCTCTGTACCTCCAATCATCATTCGATTTCATCATTAAGCCCTTCTTCAAATCTAATGCACATTTCTTCCTCTGTCGCTTGCACAACATCCCGAGCATATCTCTTGAGATACACAAATTCTCTTTCATATTCGCCATTGTTTTATTCCTTGTCGAAGATCAAGAAATTTCTCTTCTTTTATCTAAATATCTCTTTCCCACATACTTCTTCTTAAATTCGTTTTGGAAGAATTCCTGTAAGTTTATCTGCAGTACCATCGCCTCAATGGTTTCCCACCAATTATCGCCTCTTCTTTCAATAATAAATCCGACATCCCAAATAATCCTCCGGAGAACACATCATCTGTTTAAAAACTCTCTCCAAACTCTTTAACCAATACTCGCTTTAACCGGATCATCGTCCGATCTCCTCGAAATTCTTCACTCCAAACTTTCGAGTTTTTCAATTGGTGTTCTTTTGCTAGATTCATCTATTAAAGGAGAAGCAACCGGGTTGTAAATCGTGGTACAAGAGGGGAGGAGGAGGTTGTTGTGCTCGACTTCTTCCTTGTATTATTTCATGATACCACCGATTCATTAATCCAGTAAATCATATTTTTAAGTTCTTCCTCTCTCATCAAAGAAATCGGGACATTACCACTTGTTCCCTACTCGAAGTCTCAGATTCTACTATTAACTTCCTCTTCCGACTAGCACCATCGGGTCTATCGACATCTTTACAATCTATAACAAAAATTAGTAATTAGATCGGATCATTCACATCACACTATCATGATTTATATGGCATGTATTTTAAACACTTTACACATCAAATTCGTTCCGAGAATCGACTAAACCAGGCTCTGATACCAATAAATGTAACGCCCCCTTTACCCGAGACCGTCGCCGGAGTCGAGCACGAGGCATTACTAAACTTATTTGAGCACTTAAACAAATTCAAACAATTTATATCACACTTTCCAGACAAGCTGTCCAACTATGTCATAGTTGCTAAATAATTCATATCTCGAGTTATAAAACTCGAAATCCAAATCCGTAAATTTTCTCTGAATTCATACTCATATATCTACTTACCAATTTTTTTCTAGAATTTTTGGTCAAGCCAATTAGTACAGTTTATTATTTAAAATCTCCCCTGTTTTAGGGTTTGACTACTCTGACCTTTGTGTATTACGAATCAGATATCTCTCTGTACAGAGCTTCAATGACTATTCCGTTTGTCTCTAATAAAACTAGACTCAATAAGGAATCTGTACATATAAAGTATGGCTTCTAATTATCTTTGTAAAATTTATGGTGAATTTCCAAAGTCAGAACAGGGGATCCAGAAATCGCTCTGGCCCTGTTTCACAAAAATTTAAACATCTCATAAAATATAGCTCATATACCTGTTTTGCTTCTTCCATATGAAAATAGACTCATCGAGATTCGATTCCATAATTTATTCATTATTTAATTCCATTTCTATTATTTTAGTGATTTTTAAAAGTCAAACTACTGCTACTTACGAAAACTGTTTTAGTACAAATATTGTTAACTAGTTTATAACATCTTTACTTCAATTCATTCAAACTCTATACATGCCATATAAATCTTCAAACTTAAAACAAAAGCTACCGGAATTGATCTGGATAGTGTGCTTTGTTGTGTTGATCCGATCTACCCACTTCACTTCAAGTCAATCTACATAAAAATATTAAACACACACAAGTAAGCTTATTGAAGCTTAGTAAGTTCATAGGTTAAAAGTAATGCTTACCAAACATAATATTTCCAAACAATACCAAAACACTTACTAAAGTTTCCTGCGATTCACAACCATTGTTATAATAATTCACATAGTTGAGCTCAACAAGAATAACTACTCAATCTCTTCCATTTGGATCACTTCTCTTTTATTTCTTATAATCAAATTAGGAAACGGCTTATTTAAATTGAGTACGTCGTTGCTCAATGCCACGATTCACAACTCAGTATGGTTTTCCTCATTGAAATACCATACCTACATTTTTCAACTCGGTATGGGAAATGCCATACCTACATTTTTTAACTCAAGATGGATTTGATAATACCATACCTACATTTCACATTTCAGTATGGATAATACCATACCTACATTTCACAACTCAGTATGGATGATACCATACCTACATTTCACACTTTGCCATGGAACAACCATGGTCTTATCCAATCAATTCATCACACGTCACGATACTGAACGTACTCAATCCTGCGTTTTCCTAATTTGCATTTCCACATTTATTCTTTCATTAACAAAATCTACACAATCCCACAACAAATTCAGTATATAATAACACATTATAAACTTCAATCATTCACAAATAAACATCTAAATTCAACCATATGAACTTACCCGCTAATTTGTAGAAGATATTGAAATTTTGGGACTATTCGCAACTTTTTCTTTTCCTCGTTCTTCTTTGGATTCTTGATCTATAATATAAAATATTTCTACTCATTAGCATTTATTTGATTTCTATTTCACTTCACAATTTATGCTGTTCAAATTTCGAAATTGCACTTTTACCCTAAAATTTACAGTTTTCACAATTTAGTCCCTACTCAATTCACCCATCAATTGAACTAATTTTTCTCAATTAACACTTTATTTTATCATTATAAACTATTTCAAAATCTTTTATATTCTGAATTTCAACAGCAACCTTCAATTCACAACTTTTTCACAATTAGGTCCTAAATATCATTTCCTATCAAAATCACTTAATAAAACCACCTTAATATGAAATTAGAACTTAAATTTCATAATAATTCATCATAAAATTCCTTATCCATCCAGGGTAACTTCCAATTTCACCCATAAAATCAAAAACTAATGAATTCTACAAGTGGACCTAATTGTAAAAGTCATAAAAACATAAAAATTATCAAGAAAAAGCAAGAATTAGACTCACATGATGTAAAAATATGAAAACCAGCTTTCTCCAGACCTTCTATGGCGTTTTGGCTGAGAAATTATGAAGAAAATGTCTAGATTTTTCAATTACATCATTATTTAACTATTAACTTTTATCTATTTCCAATTTTGCCCTTGTTCACATTGTTTTCTTGCTTATTTCATACCCAAACCGTCCAGCCATTAACCTTTGGGTCTAATTGCTCTTTAAATCCATCTTTTAAATACTTAAGCTATTTACTCACAATTTAACAAATTTTGTGCTATTTTCAATTTAATCCTTTTCAATTAATTAGCCATCCAAACGTTAAAATTTTCTAACGAAACTTTAATACTAACTCAATGACACTCCATAAATATTTATAAAAATATTTATAGCTTGATTTTCAACTTTGAGGTCTCGATACCCCATTTTTGACCCGTTTGACCTAATAAATTCTTTTAATTCACTAATTTCACCATTTCACAAATTCTTCTAAATTCTTACTTGACTCATAAATATTAAATTACTATCTTGTTCAATCTTATTTGTCGAATTTAGTGATCTCAAATCACCATTTCCGACACCACTGAAAATTAGGTCGTTACACCGCTGATGTACTGCATTTTGATGGGAATGAATAATTACTGTTTCGGTCCCCCTATGAGATCACATCTTATTTCAACATCGATATTAGTTTTTATTTTTATTTTTATTCATTTTTTTATTTCAATAAATAAGACAACGCGCCGATTTAACATTAAGTCGTAGATTTCATCGCTAAGTTGGGTGAATATCAATCGGCTTGTGTAAAAAACGGAACGTCCTTTTCAAAAGAAATCGAAATTATAAAAATTCTCGTGTTTTGATCGGATCATGATTAAATGTCACATTGAACTCGTATTTTTGAAAATTAAGACAACACATGTTTAACGAGATACCAATTTTGGGCGTCGCGAGGGTGCTAATACCTTCCTCGTGCGTAACCAACTTCCGAACCCTATTTTTTTCTCTGGCTTTAAACGTAGACCTAAACTCGGCCTTCTTTTTGGTTTAAAAAATAAATTTTCTTTTGAAAAAGAGAATTTATTAGGTGTCCGATCACACCTAGGAAAAAGGATCGGTGGCTACTCCCTTTTTTAATAAAATCGAAAGTCAGTTTTTAAATTTCCAATAAATCGCCTCAATTAGTGACCAAAAGAAGAAATTTTTACGTCGCTATAGCTGGCGACTCCGCTGGGGAGCTATTTTTGAGAGTCGAGTCGAATTAAACACGTGTTGTCAAAATTTTCAAATTCCCTTGTTTAAATAATATTTAGTCGTGACCCCAAAATTGTGTTTTTGAAAAGTCATGCATTTGCATCGTGTGGTATATGTTCTTTTAACTTGTTTTATCTGGTTGCTTTTCAACTTTAAATTTTTATGGTTTTAGTTTTGGTTTAGTTTTTAAACAAAACGTAAAGGTTTGTGAGTTTCTCCCCACACACCTCGCACTTGCATTTTGCATAACATGAGCTCTCTGCCCGGGCTCCGTCCGCTTAAGTGGGAGTGAGAAACTATACCTTCGTGAGGTTTTCACCTCCACATGGGCTAGGGGATCACTTCCGGAATACATCCTTACTTATGTCTTCGTGAGGTTTTCACCTCCGCATGGGCATAGGGAAATGTATTCCCCTGAATTGAACTTGATCCACATGAGCCTATAATGGGTGAGGGTTGAGGAATCTGCTGGTTCAGGTACCCTTTCTATAGAACTGAACCACTTATAGAGAACTATAGGAGCTCACCCTTGGTAGAGCCATGCCCAAATTTAGTGGTCACTCGAATAGGTATGTTCTCTGTTATTTATTTCTCCTGTACTAATGAGTTTTGTATTGTTATGACTGCATTGCATTACATCATCATAGAAAGGAGGTGTTGATTCATATTTGATTACTAAATAGAACAATTTTTCATAAGAAAATGAATTTCTTGATAAAATGGATTATAACGCAATTATCTAAATATGGTCCGAGTAAACAATAAGAAAAGACTGATAGTCCATGAAGGAATACACGACTTTGATTCATTGCTTGAAGATTCAAGCCGTCATGTCTTAAAGAAGCTAACAAGTATCGTAGGGATAAATGAGTAACGGGTTACAATCCAGATCAAGCAGAAAGAAGATAATAGAGACATCTTTTGGAAAATTCGTAAGATTTGACCATAACATCCGGATATGAAGAAAAAGATCAGTGTCTTCGCTTGGAATATGAGGGCAAGGCCGCATATGTAATCCGTTTTATGTAAAGAAATTTGTTTTCTAGAAAAGTTGTTCTAATGGAATTGAATTCATAATCAACGCCTCTCTTTCTTTTTGCATTCGTCCATTGCATTTGCATTGCATTTCATCACATGCATTAGATTTTCACAAAAAGGACCCTAATTAGGTAAAATTATTTCAATTAACATGGGAACTGACAAAAGTCAAATGACTAGGCATCTTGTTAGGAAAATATTGATTAGAGATTGGTTGCCAAAAACAGGTTTCTGATGGAGGAGTCAATTACACAAGTGACCGAAACGTTTTGTAATAGACTCTTTTGATTAATGAAATGCCTAAGTAGGGGCCATCTTGGAATCAACACCAAATTCTTGCATATTCATTCATGACTAACATTCATTTGTCATTCATACATTCATTCATTCATTGCATATTCCATACTCGTTCGCTGAGGTTAAAATATAAAATTTGCAGTTGTAATACCACAAGACTGGAACCACGTCATTCGTATAGAACGCGCCGACAAGCTAGAATAATAGAGGCCGAATGCAACGAAATGATTGAGAGGATCGAAAGAATTCAAAGGGAATTACAAGAGCAACTGGCCAAATCGCAGCAAGAGACAAGAGACTTAATGGTGAGATCCCGAGAAGAATCGTTCGAACAGAAGGATCAAATGGCCAAGATAATGGAAATGATATCAGCTTTAGTTAAGGGAAAGGGACCTATAAACCCTAACGTTGTGGAACTATGGTCAATGGGTAATCTCGATCAAGATCCGCCCCATTCGCCAGGATTTACTCCACCGCACGCCCACGCAACACAAAGAGGATACACTCAATGGGAACCTACAAGCCTAGAGCAGCAACCTGCACCACCTGTTAACTTAGGACAAGGAATGTTCGTGTCGAACCCAAGGGCTAGTCCTGCTGATCCACTAGTTCCAGATTTGGACGACCCAACAGAGATAGCTAGGTTGAAATTAGATAATCATGACTCAAATGAGAAGTATAGGAGTCTAGAGGAAAGACTCAAAGCGATAGAAGGCACTGAAGTCTTCTCCGCACTAAGTGCCAAAGAACTCAGTTTGGTACCTAATCTAATTTTGCCTCCGAAGTTCAAGGTGCCTGATTTTGAAAAGTATGATGAGACAAGGTGCCCAAAAGTACATCTCATCATGTTCTGCCGGAAGATGACCGGCTGTGTGAACAAAGATAAGCTACTCATACATTGTTTTCAAGATAGTCTAGCAGGATCGGCTCTTCGGTGGTATAACCAGCTTAGTAGGGAAAAGATCCGATCTTGGAAAGACTTGGCATCAGCGTTCTGTGAGCAGTACAAACATGTATCGGATATGGTGCCAGACCGGATGACCTTGCAAATGATGGAGAAAAAGCCGTCAGAGACCTTTAGACAGTATGCGCAGAGATGGAGTGACGTCTCGGCCCAAGTGGAACCCCACTAACAAAAATCGGAGATAACCATTCTCTTTATCAACACTTTAAAAGGGTCGTTTTATGATAAACTAGTGGGAAGTGCCACGAAGGATTTTGCAGATATTGTAATATCTGGTGAGCTCATAGAGAATGCCGTCAGGAGCGGTAGAATGGAAGGTTCAAAATGTTCAAAAAGGACAGTGCCCATGAAGAAGAAAGAACTAGAAGCCCACATGGTGGGACTGGAAAGCCGTTATGCCCCTAATCCATATCCAAACCAACCCCGACCTCGAAATTATCCACCTCTAAATTTCTATTATCCCCCTCAAACCCTTTACTACCAAGCACCACCTCCTTCCTACCCCGTATATGCCACGAACAACCAAAAACCCGTCACCACATTCCCACAAAACACGATACCCGCTCAAAGTCAGCCCAGAAACGAACCAAGACCAGCAAGGCCTAATCCCGAGAGACCGTAATTTACTCTCATCCCTGTGTCGTATGGGGAATTATACCCAAAACTTTTAGAGAAACAGCTAATTTCTCCCCATTACATGGCACCCCTTAAACCTTCATACCCAAAGTGGTACGATCCAAACGCTAGTTGTGCATACCACGCGGGAAACCAAGGGCATTCCACAGAGAATTACCTAGCCTTTAAGATGAGAGTTCAATGACTCATTGACGCGGGTATCCTACGATTCGATAGTGCTAGTAACGCAACTGGGAACCCGTTCCCTAACCATACCGAAAGAAATGTGAGCACAGTGGGGGAAAAGGACGAATGGCAAGACAGAAGATGTGTTTCAGAGATAAAGACGCCTCTGCAAAAAATTTGGGAGGTACTAGTTAAGAAAGGATTGCTTTGTCACCCCGATAGAATTCTCAGGGAAGAAGGTCAAAGTTTTTGCAATTTTCAAGGAATTGTAGGACACGACATTCAGTCGTGTGAGTCATTTAAAAGGTTACTTCAGGACCGAATGGATAATAAGGAGATTAAGGTCCTTAGCAAAAGAGAAGAGACTAAGAAGAGAGAAGTATGTGCCTCTGACAACCAGTCATCAGGTCTCCCTTATAGCACAGATCAACTGTTAGTAATTTATTACGACGCAACGAAGGAGCTGGTGAAACCAAAAATGATAATCAAAGTACCGTCTCCTTTCCCGTACAAGGACGACAAAGCCGTACCATAGAAATACGACGTCAATATCGTCACACTTGAAGATGAAAAACTCAAAACCATAACTGGAGATGTTGGAGAGGTAGGTCATTTTACCCGAAGTGGAAGATGTTATTCAAAAGAGGTCGAACCAGTGAAGAAGAACAGTGACTGGAAGTAAAAAGGGAAAGCAGTGATGCATGAGGCCGAAGTCGAGCAAGAAATTCCACCCGTGCAAGAAACTAAAAAGCCTGTGGATGAAGAGGAAGCACAGGAGTTCTTGAAATTTATCAAGCAAAGTGAATACAATATGGTGGAACAATTGAATAAGCAGCCAGCACGAATCTCTGTTTTATCTCTGCTATTAAATTCGGAGCCACACTGGAACGCTTTGCTGGAGGTGTTGAATCAAGCTTACGTGGCAAACAATATATCCGTTGAGAAGCTTGATAGAAGGGTGAACAACTTGAATGCGAATAATTTCATTTCTTTTAGTGATGACAAAATACCGCCCAATGGTAGAGGCTCCGTGAAAGCACTGCATGTTACGACTCGTTGCAAGGGCTACATAATACCGAATGTACTTATCGATAATGGCTCGGCACTCAATGTCATGTCTTTGGCCACGCTTTCCAGAATTCTGATGGATCTATCCTATTTAAGGCCCTGTCATTCCATGGTAAGGGCATTCGATGAGACAAGGCGTGAAGTCATGGGAAAGATTGATATCCCTCTAGAAGTGGGCCCTTACATTTACAATGTCGAGTTCCAAGTCATGGACATCACACCCTCGTATAACTGCCTTCTGAGAAGGCCCTGGATCCATTCTGCTGGAGCAGTTCCATCCTCTCTCTATCAAGAAGTAAAGTTCATCATGGATGGTTGTTTGGTCACTGTTGAGGGAGAAGAAGACATTATCGCATCTATCTCTGCTGATGCGCCATATCTTGAAGTAAGCAGAGACGCAGTAGAATGTTCCTTCCGATCCCTTGAATTTGTCAATGCCACTTTTGTCACTGAGGGAAATAGAATTTCGATACCAAAACTGTCGAGAATACCAGAATAGGTGTCAAGTTGACTGTAGTAAGGGGAGCTCGAGCCAGTGCACCACAAGGCCCGATACGGTTTAAGGTTCCAGCCGGACATGCGTCAAAGAAGAAAGTAGTGGAAGAAAGATCAGGAAAGAAGGATCGCGAGAATATTAGGCCGAGAACCAGAATGAGAGCCCATGGAATTCCTTCCTTTGTCAAGAACATTTACGTCTGCTGGAATGATATACCCAGGGCAGTATAGTGCACAAAGCACAATATTAATGATCGAAGAGGGTTTTCAGAATATCAGTATAAATGTCATTGACAAAGGAGCTGACGTGAGTAAAGACGTCTCAAAGATACGCCCTTGTCCCCCGGGTTTCATGTTAAACAATTGGACTGTCGAGGATCTTCTTATAGTTTATAAGTCTTCAGAATAATGCTCAAACGTTAACATTCTGTTATGAATTCTTTTGTAAGAGCTTGTATTCGCTCTTTATCATTTAAATGAATATCAATGAAGATGCATTTTGTCACAATTTTTCGCTTTATCACTAATTCCATAATCATTTCATAGCCTATCTTTACATTTGCCTCATGCCATACCATAACATTCAGTTTGTTGGTTTCAATACTTAGATGCCCCTTTATAGTTTCCTTTTCCATTCAACTTTTAGGTGCTCAGATATCAATTGCATGAACAAACCCGTTATGAGTCCTGAAATCAATTTTGAGAAGGCTGTTTGTTTAGGAGAATTCGAAGCCGAAGAAAATGCTGAAGACAATGTCTCGTCTCCTGACTTCCTAAGAATGGTGGAACAAGAGGATAAACAGATTTTGCCTCATCAAGAATCTGTTGAAATAATAAACTTGGGAACTGAAGAAAGGAAGCAAGAAGTGAAGATTGGGACCTCTATTTCAGGGGGCACCAGGCATAATTTGATTGCTTTGCTCCCTGAGTACAAAGATGTATTCGCATGGTCATATCAGGACATGCCAGGGCTGGATAAAGATTTAGTGGTCAATAAACTCCCACTAAGGCCAGAATGCAAACTCATTCAGCAAAAGCTGAGATGGATGAGACCTGAGATGCTATTGAAGATAAAAGAAGAGGTCAAAAAGCAATTCGATGCGGGTTTCTTACAAGCTTCCAAATAACCAGAATGGGTGGCTAACATAGTCCCGGTACCAAAGAAAGACGGTAAAGTACGAATGTGCGTGGATTATAGTAACCTGAATCGAGCAAGTCCTAAAGATAATTTTCCCTTACCACATATTGATACGTTGGTGGATAACACAGCAAAACATTCATTATTTTCTTTCATGGATGGATTCTCGGGGTATAATCAAATCAAGATGGCCCTTGAGGATATGGAGAAAACTACCTTCGTAACAATGTGGGGAACATTTTGCTACAAGGTAATGCCGTTCAGATTAAAGAATGCTGGGGCAACATATCAGAGGGCTATGGTGACGTTATTCTGTGATATGATGCATAAAGAAATAGAGGTCTACGTCGATGATATGATTGCTAAATTTCGAGAGGAAGAAGAGCATGTAGTAAACCTGAAGAAGTTATTCGATAGACTGAGAAAGTTCCAGCAAAAACCCAATCTAGCCAAATGTACGTTTGGGGCTACCTTGGGAAAATTGCTAGGCTTCATTGTCAGTGAAAGAGGTATTGAGGTTGATCCAGATAAAATAAAAGCTATTCAAGAGTTACCACCTCCGCGCACGCAAAAGGAAGTCAGAGGATTTTTAGGGAGGTTAAACTACATCGTCCAATTCATCGCTCAACTTACTAACCAATGCGACCCAATCTTTCGTCTTCTTCGAAAACATAACCCGAGAGAATGGAATCAGGAATGCCAGGTGGCCTTTGATAAGATAAAATAATATTTGTCTAGTCCTCCAGTGCTAGTACCGCCAACTCCAGGAAGACCATTGATATTGTATTTTACTGTGTTCGAAAATTCAATGGGTTGCGTACTGGGGCAACACGACGAGTCAGAAAGAAAGAAAAGGCGATCTACTACCTCAAGAAAAGTTTATCGAATATGAGGCAAAGTATTCATCCATTGAAAAATCTTATTGCGCTCTGGTTTGGGTAACGGAGACTCGTGCAATACATGTTGTATCATACGACATGGTTAATTTCAAAGTGGATCCAATAAAGTACATGATGGAATCACCTGCACTCTCAGGAAGAATGGCACGGTGGCAGATCTTACTATCGGAATACGACATCATCTATGTGAGTCAAAAGTCAATAAAAGGAAGCGCAATAGCTGACTTCTTGACAACCTGAACAATGGATGAATATGAGCCATTGAAATTTGATTTCCTGGATGAAGATTTGATGTGCATTACAGAAAAAGAGGGCGAGTCATCAAAAGAGAAGTCATGGAAGATGAGCTTTGATGGTGCATCGAACGCATTGGGGCATGGGATTGGAGCAGTCTTAGTATCACCAAGGGAACCATTACCCACCGATCGCCAGTGAACTTCTTCAGATCAATAACATAGCGGAATATGATGCTCAGATCATGGGACTTCGTGATGACTATTGAATAAAACGTCAAAACTTTAGAGGTATACGGAGACTCAGCATTGGTGATTTACCAAATAAGTGGAGATTGAGAAGTGAGGGATCCGAAATTGGTTAAATACAGTGATCTAGTGGCAAAGCTGATTAAAGAATTCGAAGAAATAACTTTTAATTACCACCCACGAGAAGAAAATCAATTGGCTGATGCCCTGGCCACTTTGGCTTCAATATTCAAAGCAAATAGAGAAACAGAAATAATGCCTCTTCAAATGAGCATATATGAATTCCCTGCACATTGTTTCAGCATTGAGAAAGAGCCAGATGGACGACCATGGTTCCATGATATCTTAGAATACGTCAAGAATCAAAAGTACCCCGAACAAGCAAATGAGAACGACAAACGAACAATCAGAAGAATGGTAACGAGATTCGTTCTTGATGGGGACATCCTGTACAAAAGAGGAAAAGATCAGGTCCTCTTGAGATGCGTAGATGCTGTTAAAGCCAGAAAAATACTTGAAGATGTCCATGAGGGAATTTGCGGGACACATGCCAATGGTTTCACTATGGCCAGGAAGATTATGAGACTCGGTTATTACTGGCTGACGATGGAAAGCGACTGCATTAATTTCACACGAAAATGCCACAAATGTCAATTTATGGTGATAAAATTCATGTAGCCCCTTTGCCCCTTCACGTCATGACTTCTCCGATTCATTTTTGTGGTTGTTGATTACTTCCCAAAATGGATAGAAGCCGCATCGTTTGCCAATGTGACGAAGACTGCAGTTTGCAGGTTTTTGAAAAAGGAAGTCATTTGTCGATATGGTTTGCCTGAAAGAATCATTTCAGATAACGCCTTGAATTTGAACAACAAGATGATGAAAGAAGTGTGTGAGCGATTCCAAATAAAGCATCATAACTCCTCGCCCTATCGCCCAAAAATAAACGGAGCCGTTGAAGTAGCCAACAAGAATATTAAGAAGATTATTGGGAAAATGACCGAGACATATAAAGACTGGAACGAGAAGTTACCATTTGCTTTGTATGCATATCGCACATCTGTACGAACATCTACGGGGGCAACTCCTTTCTCTCTAGTCTATAGAATGGAAGCTGTGCTACCTATCGAAGTTGAGATCCCCTCTCTACGAGTCTTAATGGAGTGGAGATTAGAGGAAGCAGAATGGGTTCGAGCTCGATATGACCAGTTAAACCTCGTCGAAGAAAAAAGTCTAAAGGCAATTTCTCATGGACAGATGTACCAGAAGAGAATGATCGCGGCCCATGACAAGAAAGTATGGCCAAGAGAATTCCATGAAGGAGAACTTGTGCTAAGAAAGATTCTCCTAATACAAAAAGATCTGCGAGGAAAATTGGCACCAAATTGGGAAGGTCCATATGTCGTAAAGAAGGCATTCTTGGGTGGAGCTTTGATTCTCACCGAGATGGATAGGAAGGAGTTACCAAACCCAGTGAAATCAGATGCTGTGAAAAAATATTATGCTTGAAGAAAAGAAAATCAATATGAAAACCCGAAAAAGGGCATCTTAAAAAAAAAAGAGATCAAGGTGAAAACCCAAAAAGGGCGTCTTGATTAACACAAAAGATTAGGATGAAAACCCGAAAGGGCATTCTAATGAAGCAAACACTGGCTTAAAAAGTAAGGAGTTTTGAATGGTGGGTCAAATCAGTGAGACTATAGTATTTGAAGCATTTTTGAAAGCTCGAAATCTTCTACGCAAGAAGCCATGCTCAAAAGATTCTTGATTGAGGGACGTGGAAGAGTTCATGCGCTGAATATCTAGAGCATTTGTATTTGTTGAAATGCGATCCCCTTTCTCTTTATGACATTTTTTACTATCATTGGTTAACTTTCTTTCTTTGCTAAATTTGAAATGAATAAATGTGAGGTATCATTTTGTCCCTACCTGACCATTTTCATGCATCTCATTATGTGGTTCATTTACATGATAAATAGTGAAATGAAATACTCTAAACAAAAGAAATGTTTAAGCATTACCTGGATAAGAATTGGATAAGTACAAGAACCTCAAAGCAAGGACAAAATTCAACCAGGGACAAAAGAGCGATATCTGAGAAACGTGGATTACACGTGAAGTTTGAGGACGGGTACAGGGCCTGAAGAGAGAGTCAAGAGTCAAAATAATGAACACAGATCATCAAAAATCATGACGAAAAATGACATATGACAAACAAACCCAAGGCGCAAAGCATAATCATGTAGGCATAAGGGCATTTAAGACCAACATGTGCATATCATGATAACATCATGCATGACATATACAGGTACTCCAGTAGAGCAAGAAGATGTGATGATAGTTGTACTGAATCAAAGGAAAAGACACCTGAGTTCCACCAGATGACAGGTTTTGGTATTTTGATGTTTTTATTTCTATTTTCAAAATTCAACTCATATTGCGAGAAATGAGTTGAGCCTCAAGACACGTTGAGGTAGTTTCAATTTCTGTTTGTCAAAAATCAACTCATATTGCGAGAGGTGA
The DNA here is from genome assembly GCF_025698485.1 of Gossypium arboreum. Lineage (NCBI taxonomy): Eukaryota > Viridiplantae > Streptophyta > Magnoliopsida > Malvales > Malvaceae > Gossypium > Gossypium arboreum. The sequence continues at coordinate 141,511,260 of NC_069075.1, forward strand.
GTTGAGCCTCAGGGAACGCTGAGGTAATTTCAATTTCTGTTTGTCAAGACACAACTCATATTGCGAGAAGTGAGTTGAGCCTCAGGTCACGCTGATGTAATTTCAATTTCTGTTTGTCAAAAATCAACTCATACTACGAGAGGTGAGTTGAGCCTCAGGGCACGCTGAGGTAATTTCAATTCGCTTGTCAAAACACAACTCATATTATGAGAGGTGAGTTGAGCCTCAGGCACGCCGAGGTAATTTCAATTTCTGTTTGTCAAAAATCAACTCATATTACGAGAGATGAGTTGAGCCTCAGGGCACGCTGAGGTGCTTTTCAAGTTCTACTTTTCAAAAGAATCAACTCATATTGCGAGAGGTGAGTTGAGCCTCAGGACATGCGGAGATATTTTCAATTTCTATTTTTTTCAATTTATATTTTTCAAAAATCAACTCATATTGCGCAAGGTGAGTTTAGCCTCAAGACACACTGAGGTATTTTCAATTTTTATTTTTTTTTCAATTTATATTTTCAAAAATTAATTCATATTGCGAGAGATGAGTTGAGCCTCGGGGCATATGTCGAAGTATTTTCAAAATCTATTTTCAAATTAAGTTTCAAAAAAAAACCAACTCATATTACGAGAGGTGAGTTGAGCCTTAGTTCACGTGCTGAGCTATGTTCAATTTCTATTTTAATGTCTGTTTTTAAAGAGTCAATTCATATTGCGAGAAATGAGTTGAGCTCAGGATCATATGTCGAATAAAGAATAAAGATTGGAGCTGATTAAAGACACAAGATTTTGTCTCCCCGAAGTTGCAGTGGAGCTGATCGAGGATATCAGATCTTGCCTTTCTAAAGTTGTAGAAGAGAAGACTACAAACCTTATCTCACTGAAGCAATAGAAGAACAGATTGAAGTTGTAGATCTTATCTTTTCGAAGTTACAGTGAAGCGGATCAAAGCCACAAATCTCATACCCTTGAAGTTACATTGGAGTAGATTGAAGCTACAAGGCATATCTCCGAATTTGCAGCGGATTGAACCAAAGCTACAAGATGCAGTGGACTAGAAAGAGACTACCTGGATGAGAAGAGCACCAAAGAAGTCCATACTTAGCAAGACTGGGAAAAATTGGCCTTTCTTTGTGTCTTTGCTCTATTCCCGTTACACGATGACAAGCAAAGAGGGGCAGCTGTTGTAGGCCAATTTTAACCCATTTACATCAAAACCCAATTTAGCCTTATCTGACCCACCAAAATTAAACCCAAAACCCAAAATCTTAACTATCCAAAGCCCAATTTACATCAAAACCCCATTGGCCCAAACCCTAAGCCCAAATCAAAATAAAAAAACCCTAGCCCACAACCTAAACTTTTCTCAACTAAATCCTAGCCTTTGCCACCACCAACTCCACTAACCACACTTGCTCCACCACCAACTCCACTAACCACACTTGCTCCACCACCAACTCCACTAGCCACACTTGCTCCACCACCACTTGTACCTACAAATGAAGACATAAACAATAAAAAAAATATTTTGTAAATGGCTATATAAGCCTTTTCATATTTTGTATTTAGAGAAGGAAAAAAAGGTTTTGGAGAGAAAGTTATTGTAAAGGATTTTTGGAAAGGTTTTTGGAGAGTAATCAAGGAGAAGAGTTATTGTAAAGGCTAGTTTTTGGAGAGACGGTTCTTTTTTAGAGATTAATCAAGATCAAAGCAAAAGAGGTTCCTTTGTCTATTCTCGCTTTTAAGTTCTTTGTTTGTTTATTGTTTTCCTTTTAATTTTAATTTGTTTTTATACTAAAGTAAAAATAAAAGAAAGAAGCTTACCCATTTTAGAATTACCGAAAAGGATTTTTTTGAGGTCCCATTGCAGTGTCTTGGTGGCTTAACGGCATGACAGACATGGTCCATGATCGGACGGTGACCGCCTTGTGGCTTAAATCACCCACCCTCTCCCTCTCCTTTTTTTTTTCTTTCCTTCAAGTGCAAAATGATTTTTTGAAGAAAATGGGCCTTTATAGTTCTTCCAAAACGACGCCATCTTGGGTTGGCCATTAAACCCCAAAACAACGCTCATTTTGACTTGGATCGATCGACCCGACCGACCCTCTTAGGATCCACAGTGTTTTTAACGGAAGGGCTAATTGCGCTTTTAGCCCTTCCGCTTTTTTATTTACTTTGCAATTAAGTCATTTTTATTTTTAATTTGGTCCCGAAGTTTGTCGCAATTTTCAATTTAGTCTCCGCTGATGCACTGCGTTTTGATGGGAATGAATAATTACTGTTTCGGTCCCCCTATCAGATCACATCTTATTTCAACATCGATATTAGTTTTTTATTTTTATTTTTATTTATTTTTTTATTTCAATAAATAAGGCAACGCGCCGATTTAACATTAAGTAGTAGATTTCATCGCTATGTTGGGTGAATATCAATCGGCTTGTGTAAAAAACGGAACATCCTTTTCAAAAGAAATCGAAATTATAAAAATTCTCGTGTTTTGATCGGATCATGATTAAATGTCACATTGAACTCGTATTTTTGAAAATTAAGACAACACATGTTTAACGAGATACCAATTTTGGGCGTCGCGAGGGTGCTAATACCTTCCTCGTGCGTAACCGACTCCCGAACCCTTTTTTTTTCTTTGGCTTTAAACGTAGACCTAAAATCGGCCTTCTTTTTGGTTTAAAAAATAAATTTTCTTTTAAAAAAGATGATTTATTAGGTGTCTGATCACACCTAGGAAAAAGGATCGGTGGCGACTCCCTTTTTTAATAAAATCGAAAGTCGATTTTTAAATTTCTAATAAATCGCCTCAATTAGTGATCAAAAGAAGAAATTTTTACGTCGCTACACCTTGTATCAGGACACCGGAGATGGTATCCTTTTATTCCACCAGTTATACCCAAGAATAATGCTTTCTTTGCTTTTGGGTCTAACTTAGATTCTTTTACATGATAATATGAAGCGAAACCAAAAACATGTAAAGAATCATAATCAGTAGCAGGTTTACCAGTCCACATCTCCATAAGAGTTTTTTCATTTATTGCAGTTGATGGCAAACGGTTAATTAGATGGCACACATATGTAACTATCTCAGCCCAAAATTCCTTGCCCAATCCAGCATTGGACAACATATATCGAACTTTCTCTTGTATAGTTCGATCCATACGTTCTGCCACCCCATTCTGCTGTGGTGTATCCCGAACAATGAAGTGTAGCACAATGCCCTCATCTCAACATACTTGTAGAAATGGATCATTCTTGTACTCCGTACCATTATCTGATCGAAGTCGTTTGACCTTTCGACCAGTTTGAATCTCCACCATCTTCTTCCATTTCAGAAATGCATCTAATACTTCACTTTTTCTTTTCATTAGATACATTCATACTTTCCTTGAATAATCATCAACAAAAGTAACAAAATAGTGCATACCTCCCAAAGAATCCACTTTGGTAGGCCCCTACACATCACTGTGAACGTAGTCTAGAATTCCTTTCATATTGTGAATTGCTAAGCCAAATTTTACCCTCGTCTGCTTGCCCAGAACACAATGTTCACAGAATTCCAATTTGCAAGAATTTGCACCTTTCAACAAGCCTTGCTTCACTAAATTCTACAAAACTTTTTCACCAACATGTCCTAATCGCATATGCCATAACTTGGTAGCCTCTGAATCTACATCTTTCATAGAAACTGTTGATGTTGAACCAATAATTGTACTTCTATTTAAATAGTACAGGTTATTCCTTCTTGTACCTTTCATCACCGTCAATACCCCAGCTACTACCTTTAGTAATCCATCTCTCAAAATGATTGTGAGCCCTTTAGATTCTAGGACCCCTAATGAGATGAGATTTTTCTTCAAGCTAGGTATGTAGCGAACATCTGTCAAGACTTGGATTAAGCCCTCGTGATTCTTCAATTGGATTGTACCTACTCCCATTGTCTTACAAGCGCTGTCATTGCCGATAAAAATAAATCCGCCTTCTAGTTCTTTAAGACTAGAAAACCAATCCTTATTAGGACACATGTGGTAAGTACATCCCGAATCTAAAATCCACTCATCTGTATGACATGCCATTGCCATGCCAACCAAGCTAAAGTCTGACTCCTCATCATGCTCCACTACACATGCATCAGAAATAACCTTGCCCTTTTGTAACTTAGGATAATTCTTTTTCCAATGCTCTTTCTCACGACAAAAAGCACATTCATCTTTGGCAGGTCTCCCTTTGGACTTTCCCCTTCTACTAGGTTTGCTGCTGTGTGAACGACCTCTTACTGTTAAGACTTCTGCAGTTGTATCTTTGGGATCTTTTTTATCTTTCTTTTGAGTCTCAGATCTATACAACGCACTACAGACTGCATCAAATGTGATTGTATCCTTCCCATGAAGTAATATGGTGGTAAGATGATCATATTCATCAGGAAGAGAATTCAACAACAATAATGTCTTGTCTTCATCTTCAAATTTTTCATCCAAATTTAGCAAGTCTATTAAAATTTTATTGAATGAGTTCACATGGTCATTCATCAACATACCGGGTACATACGTGAATTGATAAAGCTTCTTTTTCATATAAAGCATATTTTCAAGACTTTTCGTTAGAAACTTTTCCTTCAGTGTATCCCACAATTTCTTCGTTGATGTCTCCCTCATGATAGAGTACTTCTGCTCTTTGGCCAAACATAGGCGGATTGTACCACACGCTTGTCTATTAGTCTTGGCCCATTCCTTGTCATCCATCTTGTCAGGTTTTTCTTCAAGGGCTATATTCAGCTCTTGCTGACATAAGACATCCAGGATCTCACATTGCCACATATCAAAATTATTGGTACCATCAAATTTCTCTACTTCAAATTTTGCATTGGTCACAATAGTCTTTGCTGATGACGATGCCTTTGCTATTTTTCTCCTCAATCCCAACTACTGTATATGTGAACAGCACCGTCAATGTGAATAGTGTCGTAAATGAACAATACCGTATACACAAATAGTATCGTAAACGATCGTATTCCTCAAGTACGAATCTAGCTCTAATACCAATTATTTTGCGGAAGCGTGTAAAAGAGTAAAATTATTATACTAAAAAATCACACTAAGTCCAATTCCTAGGAAAGAGAGGTGGGTCACAAGGATCGCTTAAGTACCAAGTCTTTCCTAGCTAGAATATCCCTCTATCTTAATTTAATAGCACAATAAATCACTACAATCACACTCACAAAATATGCAAATTAAACAATAAAGAACACTAGAATTTTAACAATGTTTAGCAAATTTTGCCTACATCCTCGGGCATTACCAAATATATTTCACTCTAAAATAAAAGTGAAAATTTACAAATAGGGAGAGAGAACAATGCCTTAGGTAGAGAATAACAAATGTGGGATGATTCAAATGAGAAATGGTTAGGCCTATTTATAGTTGAGGTTCAGGGACCAACTTGCAAAGTCACTATACAATTAGGGACCAAAAATCTTGCAAATATCTTATGCCAAATCTCAATCCCACTTTTGGTGCCTTAAATCTTAGATTTCTAGTACCAACATTTTGATACCCATATCTTTGTCTTTCCAAAATATGGATGATTGCCAATATCATGAACCTTAGCTCTCAATCTATGATTAGTAAAATGGCTAACAATATGTTTATTTAGTAATAACATTATTATATAGTATGACATGAGAATTCGAGTTTAAATTTGAGCAGCTCTCTATCTCTAATTATATAAAATGTTGTAAAAAAATATTTGGTACAATTATAAAACACTTTTTGCTCTTAAAGAGAATATTCAAGTTCGAACATTAGAGATAATATTATTAAGGAGAACATCTATAAATCCTTTTGAAACATTAATCTCATTATAGGTTTGTATCATATCTTCTCTCATTCATACAGCGCCTAGAATTAGGCCCTCCTCAATTCTTAGATAAAAGGATAATGTGTTTTAGTACACTCGAGCCCACGTCCTTTTACACTGACAACAATATCAATGCCAATTAAGACTCAATTCGCATTTAGATAAAAATGTATAACAACTTTATCATGTAAAACTAGGAAGACAAAGAAGCTGATATAAATCACACAAATAAAAACAACGGACAACACCGTCTACATATCTGCGCATCAAAATGCAATTTACCTATATATCACTCTTCATTTCCTCGTGGGATCTCATATGATCCCCTCGTGACCCCCTTCATTTTCTTTTTCAAAATTTACCCTTTTTTTATTGTTTGGTAAATTATAACAAAGGTTACTAAACTATTAGTATGTTTACGTTTTGGTCACTCAATTTTAAAAAGTTACAAAATGGTCATCAAACTATTCGAAAGTTTTTATTTAAGTCACTATGCTATTAAGTTTTTTTTTAGTCTAGTTAGCGTGCTCCAAGCAACGATTCGACAATCAATACAATGGGTCAATACCTATCAACGAGTAAAAGAACATACCTTAGATCCAAGCTAATTTGACGGTCAGTGTCAGAGATCAAAGAAGAAACTTGTTTGGATTTTGGTTTGCATATTTGTGATATTTAAAGTTGTTTAATGAAAAAATTGAATCATAGAAGAAAAGGAGAATGAAAGCTTTCGATTGATTTAGGCAGTGCGAATAAAGAAGACCATACAGCAATGGTTTTAACAGCCGAATAACTTAAATGAAAATTTTTGAATAGTTCAATGACTATATTATAACTTTTTGAAGTTAAGTAACTAAAATGTGAACTTATTAATAATTTAATATCTTTGAGTGAAATTTACCCTTATTTTTTGTGCCTTGCTGCCCTTTGCACATACATACCCTTAAGTTAAAACCCTTTTTCTTTGATCACCATTATCTGCAATTCACAGGTTTTATTTTATTTTTCATGTTTAAATTAATGTATCTGAAACATTAGCACTAGTTTTTTAGGTAAAAATAACTTTTTAATCTCATTTAATTTTGATATTCACTAAAGTAATCTCTTTAAAAAAATAGAATAAGTTAATTTATGTCAATTTTAAAATGAGCTACTAAGGATAATTAATCACAATATTGATATTTTTTGTCAACTGTACATATTTTATTGGTATAGTAATAAATTTAACCTCAAAATTTACACGCCCTATTAATATGGCATTTAATTTAACAAATTTAGCTTAAAATATATTTACACTCTATTAATATTTACAGATAATATATAAACATCGAAAAATAAATTTATTATTATATCAATAAAAAATTTGTACAGTTGACAGAAAATATTAATATTATGAAATTTATTCTTAATTGCCCACTTTCAAAATAGATAAAAACTCAATTGCTCCTATATTTTAGAGAGGGATTGATTTTCACCAAAATTAAAAGAGATTAAAAGATATTTTTATCATTATTTATTATACACGTATTTATAATTTGATCATATTAAAATAATATTAATGACTAAACTAAGACAGCTCAATTAAAACCTTTTAAAAATTAAAAACTAGTTGAAACTCTAAATGATGATAGTTTGGGGACATTTTAAAATTGTCAAAATAAGGGTTTGTCTTTGAATATCTCTTCCATTTCTCTCTCTATGGCTTCTGGTAAGGAAAACAGACAATGGAACAGACAAAAGAGGGTGTAAGAACAGACAGAAGAAAGAACCTTGTAGCTTGTCGTTGTCGTATAAAATATAATTTCAGATTTTGATTCTTTCTTTATTTTAATTTCCCCTTTGATATATATGTATACTTGCCTTAAAATAATTACAAGTAGGTGGGTAATTCTATCCCTATTCAATCTCTGTCTGTCCTTGAAATTCTGGAATTAGAGACATTTAAATATTGTTAAACCTTTGTTGTATATGTTTGTATTTGTCCCATAAGAAGAAAAGAAAATTGTAATTTGGAAATGGAATCGGCGGTCTTCATGTGTAATGATTTTTTTTATAATATTTAAATTAAATGAAAGTTGTTGATTTAGTCTTAACTCGATTGGTATTGACATTGTTATCAATACAGAGGATGTAGGTTCGAATGCACTAAAGCGCATTGTCTTCCTATTTATAGGTTGGGAAGGGGCTATAGATAGTTCTAAACATTTTTGTGTTAAAAATAACAGATATGATCAGAATATATAAGAGATAATAAACAAAAAATTTGGAAGTTGAAGTGTAATTTTATCATTATACTAACTTGTTATTTCCTAAAAATTAAATCGTGCATTGTAATAATTAATTCTTATTCTAGTTATTTGTACTTATCGATTGTAATTGTGCTTATACTTGTAATTATAGGTCAAGCCTTGCTATCAGTCTATATACTATATGTAAGTTACAATTTAGTCTCTATACTCTTACTTGGTCATTTTTAATCTATGTACATTTTGAATTTTAGAATTTCAATATTAACTCAAACAATAATTGTTAAATTCTACTTTAAAATCTTATGTAATCTAACATATTGTCATATATGTAATGTATCACTTGTTATTTCCATATAATACTCATAAAAGCCATATCATTTTTCTTGATAGATTTAATGGCTATAGTTTTAGTTAAGGCTTAAATTTTAAAATTCAAAAGTATAAGAACTAAAATGATTAAATTAGAGAACAAAGAATAAATCCACTAACTTACGTATAGTATAAGACTTATAGTAGAATTTGACCTAACTATTTTTAGTTGAATCAACTGGTTTAATCATTTTAGAAAATTTTAAAATATTAATTGAAATAATTAAAATTCCCAAAAATTTAAAAATAAAATTATATATATTTACCAAAAATTCAAAATAATAAAAGAAAACCAATTTTACCTATTTTTAGTTCTAATTTTTACTGATTTCATAATTTTTCAATCTAACTTATATAACCCAACCTTCAAATCAATCGATTTTCAATTCAGAATTTGAATTTTACACCCAAAGATTGGTTTAGAAATTAGAATAGAATCTTCTTTGCAACTCAAAGTATTGAGAAAGAGCTGATTTTGAGTAGTGATGGTGGTGGGGACTCAATAGGGATATTTATATCTGTGTCTAAGTTGTTGACAACTTGTTTGAGTACAAAAACATCATCAAACTTTGTTCTTTTAGATTTACTTGTTATTCGTAGGACCCTTTTTTTTTTGCACTCTTAACATATATGATGATGATGAATGTCTTAATGCATACAAAACTCGATTTCCCCATATACACACAACTATATGAAAAAGAAAGACAAGCTTTTGTCTTGTAGTTTTAACCTTCCTTTTCATCATCAGAAACTGTGTTTCTTTTTTCAACTGTTCCATGTTCCATAAACTGTTGATTTTCATCAATGATATAGGACCCATTTTTTTTGTATTTCATGATGGACTCCACCTATTTATCACGATCTCATGTTTTTAACTCCCCATGGATTTAACTTCATGATTAGGTTAATCAATGGTAGTAGGTAATTTGCTATACGTTAGGACTTACTCGATTAAGTAACAAGTAAAAAAATAGTAAAATAAATTGAGAAATTGAACACGTAAATTTAACATAGAAAAACCCTCCAAAAAGGATAAAAAATCAAGGGCAAAGATAATTTACTATCATGGCAAAAGAGCGAAAAGTACAAAAGATGGAGATAAAAACTAAACCCCGAAAACTCGAAAACAAAGAACCCTCATAACGTAAACACAAAATTCTCTAAATGTGTTATGAGTTCTAATCTCTAATGTTTTTCTAAGGTTGTAAAAAAAACCTATTTATAGGTTACATTTATATGTCAAATAATACTAAAATAATCTAAACTAATCAGAGTTTAATTGAAACAAATAAACAGAATTTGACTGAAAGACTATTTCTCAATTTTGACTGAAATAGAAGTCATACTCAACACTATATATTTCTAGTTATCAATATTGAACTAATTCTAATACAAAGGGGAGAATGTGGTGACGATTCATTCAGTAGGGTGAAAGTCATAGAGAGATTAAAGTGATTGAAATGTGAGTATCGAGAGAAGATTGGAAAGAGAGCTAAGAATTTTAAATAAGAGTGTTATGGTTTCATTTTCTGGAGTTACTCACCCTTTTAAGGATTGCTACTAATAGTTCTCCAAATGTTGCATGTCACTCATATATTGGTTTCGGACTTCTTGGAATTTAGTTGACCTATTGATGCTGTAAGAATAAACGTCAATAATGGTCGTAGAATGATCGCAAAGTAATAAGAAAAATAATAATAACACACAGATTTTATGTGAAAATTTCTTTTGAGAAAAACCACAGGTAGAGAAGGAGAAATTTACTAAGTTGAAAAACGAATGATACAAAAGATTTTCACTACATCTATTTAAGGGTTGAAAAACCTTGTTCTAATCAAAGCCAAATATAAGAAAAATAGTTCTATACATATTCGAATAGAAAAGACCCTCGGCCTTTTGTTCTCACAAATCCTTTTATTTTGCCACTGTATTTATTCCTTCAACAAGTGACGGGTTCACGTCACACAATCTTTAACAGATGTTTTATTGTCGTAGGTATGAGTTATCATGTATAAGGAACAAATATTCATGACATGTAAATGAAAGATGTCTTGTCTATGTCAGGCATGTAGTCCCATCAATTCAGACTCGCGTGTATTGTGCTCGCAAGACATTGGACTCACGGGTGTCCTAACTCGCAAGGAGTTGACTAATGGAGTCATGAATCTAGCAAGGTAAACTCACAAAGTATACATATAACAATGTCTAGTATGTCATTGTTGGAATCTCAATGAATCAATATTGCGAGATGTGTCTAAATCATAACTCAAATTTTAAATTGGTTTTAAATTTTTAAAAATGTCTCAAAGTATTAGCTGGTATCAATCAAACCTTTCTATTAGAACTATTAGCTTAAGCATTAAATGTTAATTTAAATTCAAGTCTTTGATCAATTTCGAACTCAAGTGGATTCCATGGGTAGAATCTTGCGAACAGGATTAAAAACTATTAAAGTTTAAAAATTAAATGTTGTTCACTCATAAAATCCATCTAGTTTCGAGCTTTCAAAAAACTAATAATCCTTTATTATTTGGGTAGCTTTATGTGTGCGTGTGTGATGTAGGTATGTCTCTATCATGTAAGTACCAACCTTCCAATTGTGCTGCACTAAAAAAAACTAAATCAAAATCCAACGGATATTTGGGGATGTCTCATAAAATTGACCCTGCTTATTTGAAGTTACATCCTTCATAAATTTAACCAAGAAGAAAAAAAAAAAGAAAGGGCCAAGAAAATAGCAAAAGACCAATGAATTGCAAAGAAAAATCATTCCCACAAATGTGTATCTAAAATGAATAAGAGGGAGATAAGTGATGGTGATAATAAATGGTAAAATTATTTATTACATCATGGAAAAGAACAAAGCAGGAATCACGAGAATGGGAAAGATGCAAAGAACCATGAACAAAATTAAACAAAAATAAAAGAGACATTGTCCACGTCAGCCGCTGCAAATTATGCAGGTTTTTTGCAGTCGTATAAGGCCCTCCCTGGAAGGAAGAATTAAGAAAGATATGGAGAAGAGAAAGGAAAGAGACAGAGACACATTTAAGCATGCAATTGCACGTTTTGGAAGGTGCTTTTTTGCTGATTACCTGCCTCATCTATAAGCATTGGGACTTGAAAGACTGGCATTAGGCTTAGTGATATGAAAATAATGTAATATTTTTTCATTTTTTTATATAAGTGAACAAATATATTACAATAAACGAAGGAGAAAATGTTTACAAATACAAATATCAAATCTTAAATTTCATTCCATTCTACTTAAAACTCACACATGTTTACTATTGAGTCAATAACGTAATTGACAGGTAAAATTCTTTCAACAATGATTTTTTTTAAATTGGAACTCAATTTAAATGCTTGAGGATAAAGTTAATTGTCACTACTATTAACCTCTTGGATTTTAATGCATGGGGATAAAGTTCATTGTCACTTCTAACCTCTTGATGGTGATAATGTAATACATTCAATCCGTTTTGATACATATGATGCTAAAGAAGCTGGATTGAATGATAATGATGAAATTTCGACAACTTTAAAATTTCAAATTTAAAGACTCATATTTATAAATTATGTCTAACTAGATTTTATTTTAATTTAAGTTTTAATATATGTGGTTTTTGAATAAATTTATTTTAATTTAAGTTTAGATATATTTCAAGTCTCAATTCATTGAAGCGTTACAATAATTTAATTTTAGAAATAATTTAACTTAATATAATTAAACTCAAATCTTCTAAAAATATATTACTCTAGGTGAAAAAGATAATACTTCATATAATGCGGATTTTTTCTTTTAATGATGAAAAGCTAGTTGAAAATGTAATTTGATTAAAATCTTTTAAGTGGATAGGTTTCTTTTGAAAGTAAATAATCTTCTTTTTTTAATATAAAAATACCATAAAGCTTTAATTTTATTGATTATTTTATTTTCATCACTTTTCATAGCGATGATTCGAGTTCAAGTCATTTTAAAGTCACAATTTAAAATTCACTAAACTCAGATACTTTATTATGGAACATATAAATAATAGAAAAATATAATATAGTTAAATTATCTAGTCAAACATTATATTATAGATTCAGTAAATAAATTTATCATTCAACTTTAAAATAAACCTATTTAAGAGTCGGATAGCTAGCTTGACTCAGTAGAGATTATTGTGGTTGATATGTTAATATTTGTAAATAATATTTATATAAAAGATTTTGACTGGGTTAGGTTTATTTTAGATAATTAATACGAAAAAAACATGAAACATTAGATGTATTACCAGTACTGTCACATGTAATTTTTTGTATTTTTGCGGTAGATACAAATTTTTTATATTTTGGTTATAGTTACCACTTGCATGAAATTGCATTGGGAAGTACGTAATATAGCTAATAAACTATATGATAATAAATAGCAAACAGTCAAAAGAACATGAAAGTCTTATAATTTTTGGTCCTCTGCTATTAAAAAAATCTATGGATTATGATTTTTATTTAATTGGATTTTGTTTTTAGTTTTGTCTTATAATTTTTGGTCGTCTGTTATTAAAAAGTCTTTTCTAGAAATTGAATCTAGTGTGATTTTATCAGTTTTCTTTTAGTTTATTTTTCGATTAGATTTTTGACCAATTGTTTTTATTTTTTCGATTTCGATTCCTTTGAGAAGAGTAATAGAAAATGTGTTCCACCTTCTTTATTCAGGTATACAAATATTAAAGTATTGTGTTAATTTTGAGAGACAACATTCGTTACACAATTACACTGATCAGGACAAATTTACCTCTAAGATAATAGTTTTTTCACGACACAGTGATTATTTTATTTATTTATACTCAATTTAGTTTCCTATCAACACTTGTAATAATATAATTTCAACATATAAATAATTTACCTTCAACCATGGTACCACTTGAGTTTGATTCTGTAAATCAACACCTCCCGAACACATACTTACAATACACTAACTCTCAACAAAATATTACAAGGACAATATATTTGATTATTAAAAAAACCAATCAAATACTCGAGTATTGACCCATCAGAAAACTCCTTCCAAAAGAATCACCCATTAAGTAACAACATTCAAATTATAATTTCACGTTTTTTAATTTACCAAGATGAAAATTTGTGCAGTATATTCTTCATTCCCATTAAATGCCTCTTTTAAATTTACATAGTTAAGAACATACCCTGAAATTACCCACCTTTCACCTCTTTTGTGTTTCCTCGATCTTTGATTAATATCATTAATTAATTTTGAAAACGTACGAATTGTATGAATCTTGAAAAATAAGAAAAAAAAACAAGTTATAAAATATTATACATAAAAATAATCATTAATGAGTTGAGTATCTTGGTGAAATAATTACTCATCATTTTTTTTCCTTTTTTCTGGCTTTGGACCTACTCTCTTTATTGCCCTATCACAAAAATGAATCCGTCTCTCACACTTTTGTAGGATCTCTCACAGTCCACTCATTGCCATATGGTTTTCATGCAATCTTCTTTAAATTTTGACCCTTTGTTTGCAGTAAAAATCCCCCATCATAATGGTAAATATATATTTTTTATTATTTATGTCAGTCTTACGGTTTAAGTTTAAGATTTTATGTCTTTTCTTCTTAATAATGTAATTTTCAGAGTTTAAATTTCCGTTTTCTCTTTAAATGTGTAATATATTTTACCACTATATTCACTATTAACATCAATTCATAAGAGTTCAAATTTTTAACAGAAAATACTAATTGTATCGTTGATTGTACTAAAATTTTAATAAAAGAATAACTTTCAACTTATTAAGTATATTAGATTAAGTTGAAACTTGATTTAAATACAAAGAAGAAGAATATATTTTGACCTTTATGAAAATATATATATTTAAAGAGGTATAATTAATACATTTGAATGATTATAATTAAAAGAAAAACATTTCAAATTTAAACCATAATAAATATAAAAGAGAGGATGAGAAATAAATCTTAATAACTATATACTGAAACCTATATACAATTTACATAAAGTGAAAATTAAATTTGACATCTTAAATTTATTGTAAAATGTATCATGAAAGTCTTTATATTAAGAGTCAAATCGTATTTTGCTACCTCTACTAAAAAAAACAAATTAATCCTTATACATTAGATCAAAGAGAAAATTGGTCCTTCTATTAACAATTCTATCTATTTCTACTGTTAAAAATTTGTCCTTATCTTTCAAGATGAGGTACACATGGTGTGTCACTTGTAGCTATCTGATTATTTCAACAACCACACCATTTTTTAACAATAGAATTGGATGAAAATTTTAACAAAAGGACTAATTTGCTCTTTAATTTAATGTACAGAGACTAATTTACTTATTTTTTTGAGTAAATGAAATAAAATACAATTTAACATCTATTACAATAACCTAATACTTTTTATCTATATTTTTAAAAATCTCAATTTTATTATGAGATAAACCTTTTTTGTGTGGTAAAAACAAAGATTACATCAAACTAAATTGATAAAAAGCACCCCTAGCTTTATCTTGATTTAGAGCTTCTAAGGCAATATGAAAGACTTCGTCATAAGCCTGTCCTCTCACCTCAATTCAACTTAGCCAAACAATCAACAATTCAATTATCTTCTTTGGAAACATGCCAAATCAATCATCACTTTTCTATTTTCATGATTCGTTGAACTCTCCTGAATATATAACGTAATGTCCGACTCCACCAACAAATTATCCCTTAAGACTTGAACCACCGAGATAAACTTTTAGGTGCAATAATTGAATCAACTTAGAGACACGTAAGCAAAAGAAGAAAAGAAAAGCCAAATTTAAGATGAAAAAGGCAAAGCAAACAGAAAAATGAAAAACAATTGCAAGCAACTAGTCAGTAAAGGCAGCAGTGAACAAAGAGCATCTATATTTACATAATATATATATATATATA
Source organism: Gossypium arboreum (assembly GCF_025698485.1). Taxonomy (NCBI): domain Eukaryota; kingdom Viridiplantae; phylum Streptophyta; class Magnoliopsida; order Malvales; family Malvaceae; genus Gossypium; species Gossypium arboreum. The sequence continues at coordinate 141,526,676 of NC_069075.1, forward strand.
TATATATGTTATTGTAGTTTGGAATATTACGAAAGCAAAGAGTAATGTTAAGAAGAAGAAGTCCAAAGAGAAAAAAGAAAATGGAAGAAGAAAATTAAAGAATAAGAAGAAATGTCGTCAACGACAACAGCCTTTAAAATCCCATCACGTACTTCCGTGTTGTATCCTTCGCCTTTTTTTCATATATATACATACACATATATACATATAAACATTATTATATATTAAAATTGTGTTGGCTTCGATGTTATATTAAACGACACAAGGAAAGCTACAAAATGAAAATCAAAAAGGAAATTAAAAAGAAATAAAAAGTGAAGGCTCGTTTGACGTGAAGTGAAAGTGTGAAATGCCCTTTCCTTTTCTTTTCTTTTTTATTATGCTCATGCATTAGAACATTCAAAAGGTTTCTATGGTTCTTACCATATTACCCTAATAAACTTTTACATGTAATCATTAATTTGATTATTTGTTTCATGTTTTATGGGATATGTTGTTGATTGAGATGGTAGTAAAAATCTAAAAAATTTATCTTAAATGCTCTAGACTTGAAGTTAGGCTTTGTTTTAAGTCAAAAACAATAGTAAATAAGTCATTTTTTCTAAAGCAAATTATGTTTTTGAATTGGGATTTGAATTTGAGCTAAAAGCTTTACAAACCTGTTTTTGGTTGAAATTATGTTTTTATCTTTGTTAAAGAAGTTTAGAATATCTTTTACTTTACAACATAATATTTTAAATGGACATTTTATTCTTTAAAAAATAATTTTTGACAACAATGATGAACATTAATTTTATTTACCATTGAGGTTTAAATAAGTAGATGCTCAAACCAAAATTTAATTTTAAACTAAGATTTTAATCAAGCCAAAAATTTCAACATTTACCTTTTGAAAAGTAAATTTTGATGAAATTACTTTTTATCCCTATTCAATCTTCTACTTTACAACATCATATTTAAAATAAATATTTTATCTTCTCGAAATCACTTTTTGACATCAATTGTAAACAATATCAAATTCCTCAATACACTTTTCAACTTCAATAATAAACTAATCCATTGTAAAACTTTTTCACTGTATTATTTTAACCCTAATAGTAAACTGACCTTTATTCTCAAGTCCAATGTAGTTTTAGATGCAGTTGGAGGTAAAAGGAAAGGGCCACATTGTAAATTCAGAGAAAGGCAGATTGTATGTACCCATCCCCTTATGCCTTACATTTGAAGTGGGTGTGCGCGGGATCTACTGTCAGACCATAAACATAGGAAAAGAGGTGGGTTGTAAGGGTCACGGGTTTGCCTTGAAACCCCTTTTTTTACATTCTCTCTCACTCACTGCAGATCCCAGTTTTCACATAATTAAATAGTAACAAAAACAAATCCAAAAAACCCCCCATTAAAATCTCCCCATCACCATCCTCTTCCTCTTGCCTTTTCAATGGCTTTAATGCTTGATAATTGTGAAGGCATATTACTATCACTTGACTCACACAAACCAGTACCAGCTCCATTTTTAACCAAAACTTACCAACTTGTCGACGATCCCACCACCGATCACATTGTTTCATGGGGTGAAGATGATACTACTTTTGTTGTATGGCGGCCACCCGAGTTTGCTCGTGATCTTCTTCCTAATTACTTCAAGCACAATAATTTCTCTAGCTTTGTGAGACAACTCAACACTTATGTAATAACAAAAAAACAAACTCAAACCCCTTTTCTTCTTTTTTATGTTTTGTAATGAATCTGAAGTTTTCATTGTTGTTTTTTATTTTTGGTTTTGTTTTAGGGTTTTAGGAAGATTGTACCGGATAGATGGGAATTTGCCAATGAGTACTTCAAGAAAGGTGAAAAACACTTGCTTTGTGAGATCCATAGAAGGAAAACAGCTCAGCCACAAGTGACGGCAGCGTTAAACCACTACAACCACCACCACCGTCATTTACACACACAGTCACCTATGGTTAATAATACTCATTATGGTTACTTTCCATTTCCAAGCCGAGTTAGCATTTCACCACCTGACTCAGATGAACAAACAACCAACTGGTGTGACTCACCACCGCTTTCTTCAACCACCGGCGGTGGAGGAAGCTATAACAACAGCTCGGTTACAGCTTTATCAGAAGACAATGAAAGGTTAAGAAGAAGCAACAATTTACTCATCTCTGAATTAGCACATATGAAAAAGCTTTACAATGATATCATCTACTTTGTTCAAAACCATGTTAAACCAGTCACTCCAAGTAATTCATATTCTCCTTCTTTGCTCCTTTGTTCCCCAAACCAGCACCACTTTGGGTATTATCCAAATAGTCCAACACCCCAAGTTCAAGTCTTAAATGAAGAACCAAACAACAAGAAGACAAAGCTTTTCGGTGTCCCTTTACAATCCAAGAAAAGGTTACACCCTGAATATGGTGGTTCAACGGCAGCTAACATGGAGACTCATAAACCTCGTTTGGTCTTAGAAAAAGATGATATAGGGTTGAATCTTATGCCTTCTTCTACATGTTAGCTTCTTTTTAGGTAAAATATCTTCCAATCTGTACTAAGAGTTAAAATTGCATTTTATCTCTTCTATCTAAAAAATTAGATAAATTAGTTTTTGTACATTAAATTTAAAAACAATTTGATCCTCTTAAAATTTTCATTCTTTTGTACTATTGAAAATTAGCGTAACTAATAGAGTAAACAAATAGTGACACGTGATATGTCACGTGTACTTTACGATAGTGTATAAAAATCAATTTTCAACAATAAATAAAAATAAAATTTTTAACAAAAAGATGAATTTATTTTTTATATAATTGTACACAACCTAAAAATTACTCATTTTGAATTAGAAAGAAAATGCAAACTCACTTTGGGGGGAGGGGAGAGAGACTATCTTTGTATATAAATTCAGCGCCCCTTCTTCTTCACACAAACATCAATGCAGGTGATTTGAAGTTCAAAAGGAATCTCAAAACACTTTTATCTTTGATATTTCTATTTTTCTTTAGTTTCTCATTGGTGCAATTTATTGTTCATGCTCTTGCCTATAGTTCACTCTATTCATGATTCTGATAATATATGTATGTTACAGTTTCATATACATATATACAGCTGCATTAATACAGGAGAGAGGGGGAGAGAGAGAGAAAAAAGCTGAGGAAGTCTCTGGCTATATAGCCTGCATTCATAGACAACTTCTCAAGGGATATCTCTGGTTCGTTTCCATTAATGACTGATAAGTACATCCATGCTTTAATACTAAAGAAAAGATTTCTTAGTTCATGTGCTACCTTATTTATGTATAAGTTAGAGCTTGTTGGTGGTAAAAATATCATGGAGATTCTTATATTAGAAGTTAGGTTATAATTTGTTTTTACTTAAAAATAATAAATTAATCCTTATAAATTAGATTAAATAACAAATTGATCTTTTAATAAAAAGATAATCCATTTTACTGTTAAAAGCTAGTATAATTGACGGAATAACTATACGGTTATACGTGGAGTGACACATATACCTTATGTTGATATATATAACCAGTTTTAACAATAGAAATAAATAAAATCTTTAATAGAAAGATTAATTTTCTCTTTAATCTAATCTATAGAGACTAATTTACTCATCTTTTAATAGGGAGGACAAAATACAATTCGTCTCCTAATACAAGAGCATCTATTATACTTTTATCATTATGGATTCAAATTTCACTCTACGACACGTTTAAATGCAGATGACACTTCACATATTCACTATAACAAGAATTAGGAGACAGAAAATCTTCGAAAAACAATGGCAAACATGTTGAAGGAATTAACTAATTGTGAGTGTAATTTATGAATATTATTAAAAAAAAAGTTAAGATATAACTCATAATCTCCATTATTATTATCATGGTTTGCATTTACAAAGTAAAAGGGTGAATTCAAAAAATTCCGAAAGAGTTGGATGTAATCGATGAAAGCGAAATAAAAGAGAGAAAAACAGACTAAAAATGTTGGGTTTGAAATGTTTGTATCAAAGGGGCTTCTATACTTCTGAGGACCAGAAAAACCTTTGTCTTTTCCTACTTTAAGTATGTGATCAGTGTGTTCAACACCCATCTTTGGATTCCTCTCTTTTTTCCATTAATTGCAATCTCTCTTTCCTCTTTCTCCTAGGACCCAAAACCCTTCCCAAAAACCACATTTCTTTTTGGTTAAATTCTTGTTTTGGTCCTTCTAATATGCTCAAATTTAGATTTTAGTCTTTATAATTTATGTTGGCATAATTTGGTCTTCGGTTAATGTAATTTTTATCCCTTGAATTTATTTACTAGGTCTACTTTGGTACCTATATTTTTTGGTTAAATTATGGTTTAGGTCCCTCCCTTAAATATAGAATTTAATCATTATTTTATGGTATAATTTGGCCTTGGGCTAATGTATGTTTTTACCCTTAAATTTAGCAGCTAGGTTCACTTTAATACATATACCTTTTGTCTTCCAATTTGATACTTAAATTTAGTAACTAGATCCACTTTGATACCTGAACTTAAATTTTGTGAAAGTGTAAATGTAACGCCCCCACGCCCGAAACCGTCGCCGGATTCGAGCTTGAGGAGTTACCGAACATAATTTATCAAATTAAGAACTTCAAATCTTTTGTTTCTACATTCACAGCTTTCTAGCTACTCGCGTCATAGTTACAAGAAAAATCATATCTCGAGTTACGAAACTCAAAATCAAGATCCGTAAATTTTCCCTAAATCTAGACTCATATATCTATTTACTAATTTTTTTCTAGAATTTTTTTGTTGGGCCAATTAGTACAGTTTATTAGTTAAAGTCTTCCCTGTTTCAGGGTTCGACTGCTCTAACATCTGTGTATTACGAATCAGATATCTCTCTATACAGAATTTCAATGACTACGAGGTTTATTTCTATTAAAACTAGACTCAATAAGGAATCTGTACATATAAAGAATGACTTCTAATTATTTTTTTACAATTTATTATGAATTTTTAAAGTCAGAACAGAGGATCCAGAAATCACTCTGGCCCTGTTTCACAAGGTTTCAAATATCTCATAAAGTATAATTTATATGCCTGTTTTTTTTATCCATATGAAAATAGACTCATTAAGCTTCAATTTCATAACTTGCTCATCATTTAATTCCATTTATACTATTTTTAGTGATTTTTCAAATTCATGTCATTGCTGCAGCAATATTCTGTTTTAAGGCAAATTTCATCTTTTCATGAGTTGTTATGAACTAGATAACCTATTAAACTTCCATGATATCAAACATGATCTAAATTTAACCATCACCATGACTTATCAATATCAAACATTTTCTCAACCAATCATGGCCATATCATAAAATTATTTACACAAAATAAATATATTGCTATACATGCCATACTTAAGTTTTACAAGCCATTTACCCAGATGAAAGTCCTTTGGATAGTGTGATCGAACCTTCGACCGTCCGATTCCCGAAATGGCTTGTTCAAAACTACAGTAAATAAAGAGGAGGGAGTAAGCATAAATGCTTAGTAAGTTCATATGTAAATAACATGTAACATAACAATACAAATATACCAAACAACTTTAGCATGGTATCACCAAAACATATATCATATTTCTAAACATTATTCATCATCTTACTACCTTATCGTTGTTGTATCTATTATCAACCCGAGGGTTAAGAACATACCTGTCCAAAGTTTCCATTTCACAACACTTACCAAAATGTCGCTTGCATCTTAAGTGTTCTTTCATTTCACTAGAAATTTCACCCGTTGAACACATCAGAATACAACTCGGATACACGGATAATTTGCACATAAGTGCCTCATATGTAATCAAGAAATCATGTAACCCGCCCCTAAGTGAACTCGGACTCAACTCAACGAGCTCAGGCGTTCGCATCCATAAGTGAACTCGGACTCAACTCAACAAGTTCGAATGCCTAGTTACATTTCACGAACTCGGACTCAACTCAACAAGTTCGGACATTCGCATCCATAAGTGAACTCGGACCCAACTCAACGAGTTCGGATGCTCAACCATCCTAGTGACATGTCACTTGTATCCTGATCTATTCCTAAGGTTCAAACGGGCTTTTTCCCTCGATCTCACATTTGTCGTCTTCCATGGAATATCGGAACCGATACTCGGTAGCAATTCATATGTATCAAGTAGTAAACATAATTTGCATATTACTCAACATTAACCACAAAGCATAATATTTCACGATTAAAAATCAGTGTATCATATAATTAACATCAATAACTTAAAAATAACAATTATGCTACATTATTTACACATGAACTTACCTCGTATGCGAAAATGGCTACTTTTATCGTTTCGTCCACAACTTGGTATTTTTCCATTTTAGCCCGAATTTTAGTTTTCCTTGCTCTATCATTTAAAATATAGTCTAATTAGGACCCACATTATTCAAATTGACCCAAAATCATATTTTGGAAAAATTACAGTTTTGCCCCTAAACTTTTGCATATGTACACTTTTGCCCCAAAGCTCGTAAATTAAAATTCAGCCTATTTTCTTATGTTTTATGACATGCTGGTCATTTTTCCCTTCTATGGAAACATCAAATTCTCACTCTAACATGTACTTATGACTATTAGGTATTTTTACCGATTAAGCCCTTTGCTAGTTTTCGCTTAAAACCAAAGTAGCACAAGTTGTCTAACATAATTTAAAACCTCATATTCTATCATAAAACACCAAAATACACAAATTTCACCTATGAGTATTTTTCCAAATATGAACCCTAGGTTGAATTATTGCTAGCATAAGCTTAATCGAGCTACCGGGACTCAAAAACGTAAAAATCATTAAAAACGAGGCTAGAACGGACTTACAATCGAGCTTGAAGCTTGAAAACCATAGCCATGGTTTCTCCTTGCTATATTCGGCCATGGGGTTGAAGATGAGCAAAATTGGCTTTAATTTTGTATTTTAATTCATTTTACCCTAAATGACCAAAATGCCCTTACTACTAAACTTTCCAAAATTCCATCCATGTCCAATTTTTGTCCATAGACTTAGACATTGGTAAAATTTCTATTTAAGACCTCCTAATTAATATTTCAAAACAATTTCATACTAGAAACTTCTAGAATGCAAGTTTTACAAATTATTCGATTTAGTCCCTAATTTCAATTTAAGCACTTTATGCATAAAATTTCTTCACGAAATTTTCACACAATCATGCAATCATATCATAGACCTCAAAATAATAATAAAATAATTATTTCTATCTCGGATTTTATGGTCACGAAACCACTATTCCGACTAGGCCCAAAATCAAGATATTACAGTAAAGGTGTGGCAGTCTAAAATTGTGCCAAATCATCACCTAAAAATTTAAATATGTATATAAGCTGAAAAATAAAATAAAAAAATAGATTTTTTAAAGTTTCAAATGATGATGCCATACAATCTTATAGTGTCATATTATCACACTTTTAAAGAACCCAAGTTTAAGTACTAAAATGAGCAAAAAAATACATATACCAAAATGGATCTGATTACCAAGTTTGAGGGATCAAAAATTATATTAACCCTTTGATCATTAATTTTTATAACTTCATTAGTCAGTCCATAACTCATATTAAAATATTAATCTTGGATTTTTTTTTTAAAGCTACTCATTTCAATTCATTATGTTGACATGGATTTTTCTATATTGAAATATGTATTTTTAAAGAAAATTTTACATCAGCATTTTAAGTGAAATAGTCTAACTTTTTTTTAATTAATTGAACTAACATAAAAGATAAAATTACACTAAATCAAAATACAGAAATTAAACCTCAAGTTTAAGTATAATTGAAGGACCAAAACCAAATTTGACCTTTCTCTTTTTATGTCATTTTACTTTTCACTTTGTCCGAAATCCTATACTAGTAAAGTTTTTAACATAAAGTTTGACTAGCCATTACAACAAGTTCCTTTTCCCTTTTTTCATGCAGTTATTAAATTACTTAAGACAGAAAACTATGTGAGACAGTGATGAAAGTATGTAAAAGAAACATCCATTTAAGTCCCCCATGAGAGAGAGACACAAACACACGTATATAAGTATCAATATATAATTGTTTTTTTACAAAAATAACCTTAAAATATTAATTAAATACGAAAATGATCTAGAAGAAAAATTATATATAAAAATGACCGGTTTGCTATAGTGACAGTCTGTGCCGCCTAACCAACCAGCGGTACCATTCTCTTTTTCCCCCTAATCATTACTCAATCATCATATTTAAAAAATATATTTTCTTTAGTGTCGCCACTATATCAAGATGTGGAGCCAATGATCACACTTTATTGCTTGAGTGGGAATGTGAACGCTAAATCAGTTTAGTTGTTTGCTGAATTAGCGGATGTGAAGCCCGTTCAAAATGTCACTCCATTAAGTCAACAATATGGAGTTCAAGACTCGTCTATGAAGGTTCTGAGAGCGTCTGTTGAGAGACGATCGTCTGTACACGGGTTTGACTTTAATATGAATGTTGGATGGGCAAAACAGTGTGATTATAGAGGGACATCGATATGGACCAAAAATCCACACCATTGTTTGACTATGCAGAACAACCCTAAATCGAGTCCTTGTTTATAGATACATCCGGAGGTGATTGGTATTGATGCAAACGATCTTGATAATTATGGTCATTCTCATCACGAGGATGAAGATTTTAGTAACCCCGATCTGGATGAGGTCCCAAATGATATTGATAATAAAGGCACGAACAAGAGTGAAAATGTACATGCCCTTTTGGTCAGGAACCTAAGTTGTTGCATTGTCATAAACAATGACCTTGGGGCTCACATATTGAGTGTAAATCCCGATGCGGCGAATGCACCCAAGTTTTCTGAGTACCCAATTTAATATTTTCTTACCGGTTGGCAATAGATTTTGAATCAAAAGAATTGTTCGTAGGTCAACAATTTGTGAACAATAAGGACTACGTATTTGTCATCAAGCAGTATAGCATGAGGGTGTTGGTGGACTACAAAGCTGTTAAATCTACACCGACATTATATGTTGGGGAGTGTTGAAGGGTGTCCCCGAGGTGATCGGATGGTCACGGGCTCCCCCCTCCACGCCCTTTATTTTTTTAGATTTTTTTTGTTCCTTTTTTTCCCGATTTCTTTTTCTCCTCTCTTAGCATTTTTCTTAAACTAGTTTTTTTCCACCGTTAATACCAATTAAAATATTTTCAACCTATTAAATTATTTTTTCACCTATTAAAAAAATTTTAACTTGATTGTAGTGATAGTGAAAAAAAATTCACTGAATGGTTAGGACCGTTATTCCATATATTTTGATAGTGAAAATATTTTTTTTTAACAACAATAGCTCTTTTTTGAGTGAACTAGAAAGGTTTTTTTTTTTTTTTTATAGTTATCATAATTCTAGTTGCATGAATACTGGATAGAAATATGATGATCCCTACTATCATTTAACTTGTTTGATAATGATATTAACTATAGTTCGAATAATCACATGACACATTGGTAGCCATGGGCTCCCCATATTTTCTTTTTTTTCTCAGTTTTTTTTCTCAATTTTTTTTCTCTCTACCTTCCTTTCATACATCACTTTAATAACGATAATTGATGTCATCCCGAGTTATGTTTTAGCTTTTCTCCACCGTCATAGTCACTTCCTCCATCGCCAGTCTTCTTGCCTCCATCTGTGGCATATGTTTTGGACAATGAGGTTAACGATACTACTTTGATGGAGAAAAAGAATAAGTTGATTAAACCTCTTTTTTCTCATGATTATGATCTCAAACTTATGAATGAAGTTTATAAAGCATCATCTTATGGTGGTGTTAAACTTAACCACATAACCATCGTCAATTGGTGATGCTTTTCATGTGCAAGTTTGAACACTATACTTGAACTCGTGACCATATAACCACTACCAACTAGGAGCCCGAGTTACAATGCGACATCTTCTAAAGTGATGGTGCACTCCCCACACGGTAAATGAAATGTGTGGGTCTCCTAGTGCCACCGTATCATTGTGAACTCAAACACACCTTCAAACTATCACAGTTTCTCCCTAAAACATCAACATAAATAAATTTTTCTCCCACAATTTCGAACATATAACACAAAAAAAATATTTTTTTCTCTTTTCTCCGATTCTATTGAACACTGATCTTTTTTTTTCTACCCCACTACTAACCACAAATCTTTATTCATTTTTTTCTTCTCTTAAAAAAAATAATTTTCAACAAAAAACTAAACATTTCAACATATACTGATTTTGTATTGTGGATGGGTTATATATAGTGGGTGGTGTCACCTAACAACATGGTGACACCAATTAAAAAAAATATTTTTAAAAAAATTTCACCAGTTGTAACAACCCGATTTAGGGCCTAGTCGGAACAATGGTCTCAGGACCACAAATCCAAAGTTAGAAAATTTATGTATTACTATTATAGAGTCATGGCATGATTATATTAGTGTATGAAAAAATTTGGTGAGCCAATTTTAATGTTTGAGAGCCCGATTGCAAAAAAAGGACTAAATCGCATAAAAGGCAAAAGTTCCATTTTAGTACCAAGATGTGTTAAATAGTTAGATAACTAAAATTAGGGGCTTTTAAAGAGAAATTAGACCCCTAAAAACAATGTGGCCGGCCATAGGAAGCAAATTTAGTCAAAAGGTCAATGTTAGGTGACTTGATGACATAATCTTGTGATAAAATAATACCTATGAGCTTAGCTATCAATTTCTTTCTTCTCCATCTCTTCTACCCACCGAAAATATCAACAAATATGGAGGTTTGAAAGCTGAAAATTTTCAGCAACTTATTCCTCTCATAATGTAAGTGATCTTGATGATTTTCTTGATGATTTTTACATTTTTGGCATGCTTGTATCATGGGCTTTCAAATGAGAGGACTATTTTGAAAAATGGTGAAAATTCTAGGGATTTTACATGAGATATTTTATGTTGTTTCCTGAATTTTATGGAAGAAAATGAGTCTTAGAAAAGTTCTAAACAACTTTTGTGAAAGGTGTTAGCATGAAAACACCTAAAGGGACTACTTTGCATAAGTTGCAAAATAGGTGGTAAGTGCATGAAATAGTGAGAATTTGGGGTTGCTATAAGAGAAAAATGGAGTTGTCTAGGCCTAGAATAAGAGGAAATTTGATAAAAATTGATTTTCGAGCATAGGGGAAAAATGGTTATTTTGCCAAGGTATAGGTGCAAAATGGTCATTTTAACTAAGATGTAAATTTTAGATTGCCTAATTGTGTTTAATGACTAAATGAGTGCATTTTTCTATTATAGATCAAGATTCACAGAATCCGAACCTAGAACGGGGGAAGCCAAGCAAATCGACTAAACCGACTAGTCGAGTATATTTTGTAATCCGAGGTAAGTTGTATGTAAATAATATAACTACATTGTTAATACATGTATTTGCATTGGGATTGAATTGATATAGCATGAATTACTAAACTGTAAATTGAGAATGCTTAGTAATAATTGAGATAGTAGAAAGACCCCATTGAAACCCTAGGAAACAAACCAGATATTCATGCCATGACATTTGGGTAATTTGTGTGCCAATGTAAGACCATGTTTGGGACATGGCATCGGCATTGAGACGAGTGCTAGTGTAAGACATGTCCAGGACATGCATTGGCCTCGAGACTAAGCCAGTGTAAGACATGTTTGGGACATGCATCGGCAACGAGATATGTCAGTGTAAAACCATGTCTGGGACATGGCATCGACATGGATACGCAAGAGTTAGTGTAATACCATGTCTGGGACATGGCATCAGCATGTAAGTACGAAAGCTAGTGTAAGATTATGTCTGGGACATGGCATCGGGCTCGATAATGATAGCCAGTGTAAGACCATGTCTGGGACATGGCATCGGCAACTTAACCCATGTTTGAGGCTTATAGAATATCCGGTAGTATTCCGAAAGGCTCAAATTTAAAAGTTATGGAAGTGAGTTAGTAAGGAAAGTATAATAATGTTGTGAGTGGTACAAGTACCTATTTGGTATGCATGAGTATGAGCACAAAATAGAAAATGTGACTATAGTAGACAGTAATGAGTAAGTCAAGCTTATGCCTATCTTTGTGCTATTAGTATGATGACTAGAGGTGAAATCGTTGTAGTATATTTATTTATATGCAACTTACTAAGCTTTATGCTTACTATTTTTCCTTTCCCTTTTCTTTCAATGCCGATTTATTTACTCAAGGATCCTTTGAAGTCAGACATATCGATCACACTATCAGCCGTAATACTCAGTATAGTTGGATTTATATTTTTCATTATGGCATGTATAGGGCTAGACCTTATTATTTTGTGTCTTTGAGAATTGATCAAATGTGTTGGTCTAGAATAAATTCTACTCTTTACATTGAGCATTGAATGAGGGCTTTCATTTTGAGTCTATAAAAGATGCATCTTCACGGTTGAATGAATGTCATTATGCTTGTTTTTGTATTGGTTGGTATTGATATGAAAATAGGTACACTAGGGTGGAAAAGAGGCTTGGTAGATAGCCTCATATTGTCCACACGAGTAGATACACGGGCGTGTGTCTAGGCCGTGTGTGACACACGGTTAACCCCATGGGCATGTGAAAAGGTCGTGCGTCCCCTGTGCCTAGAAATTTCAAGTTAGAATGCATGGTAAGGGTCACACGAGCAGAGACACGTCCGTGTGTCTCAGCCGTGTGGAGGGCACAGCCTAGTATACAGGCGTGTACCATGGTCATGTGATGCTGACGTCAGAAACAGAATACCCAGGTTTTTGTACACGGGCTGCGCCACGGGCGTGTTGTGGCCGTGTGAAAGGACACGGGCATGTATCAAGGCCGTGTGAAGTCTGCACTTGTTTTATGAAAAATTGTAAAAATTAAATTGGCCACACGGGTGCAGGACATGGGTGTGTCCCAAGCACAAGGGCGTGTGCCCTATACCCACACGGGTATGTGGAACCTTAAAGCACGAAATTTTCTAAGTTTTTCTTGAGCCTCGGCTTAGTCCCGAACCACCTCGAATGTATGTTTTGGGCCTCGTAAGCCCAATTAAGGGATAGTTTGCATATGAAATGAAAAGTTTTAAATTGATCAAAATTTTATGGTCTGTTTTCTATTATTGGTTAAGTTTAAGTTCGATAGTACCTCAAGCCCTATCTTGGCATTGGATACGGGCGAGGGGTGTTACACCAGTGCCACTTGACACACCGACAACACCTTTTAAAAAAATTTATTCCCCTGACAATCACCAGGACCGCCTAACAAATCGACTACACCAATTAAAAAAAATTCCTTCACCGTGAATACCCGTATTTTTTACGAGTATATTGAAAAATACATACTAGTGCCGCCTGACACAGTGACGGTACCAAAAAAAATTTTTTTAATCTGATGATTGGATAATGATTAGGGGGAAAAAGAGGGTGGTATCATCGGTTGGTCAGGAGATACCAACTTCCACTGTAGCAAAGATCTGACCTTAAAATGACCTAACCTTAAATTCAAATGGTTAGAATATAAAATGAGCTAACCTTATATTCTAATCATTTGAATTTAAAGTAAAATCATTTTAAGAATAGATTCAAATTTGAAATTGAAAGAATCTGTTTTTAAAATGATCGACCTTAAATTCAAATGATTAGAATATAAAATAATCCTAATTTGACTCAAATTTGAAATTCAAGAGTGAAGTCATAATTTTTTAGGGACGAAATTAAATTATATATTTTAGGGACGAAAATAAAAGCAATATAATAAATACAATTATGTTTACATTTAGTATGGGTATTGAAATTATATATATTAGATTACAAGTGAAAAAATTATATGGAATATATATTTATTAAAATGATAAAGCTAAATGTTTAAAACCATGATATCTTAGGTTCAAATCCCACCATATATAAGATTTTATTTATTTTATATAAACTATTTTCAAAATGCAAAAACACCCTTGTAATAATATAATTTATTTTGTAAGATTAGTGAACTTTTAGTCATTTCCAAATTAAATTGATATATAATTAGCTCGTGACACTAACTAAATTAAAATTTTAAATAATTTTATATATTATGGATCTGTTTTTTTTAAATGTTGCTTAATTGCCATATTGGACCAAGAAATTATTTTCATTTTTTGGTTTAAAAGAGAAAAAGAGAGAGAGAGAGAAATTGACAAAAATTGAATTTTACAGAAGAAAAAAAAAAGAGACAAATTTCTTTTTTTTTCTCCCTCTTCTTATTGTTTTTATCCTTTTGAAAAATCCTTTTTTTTTGTGGTAGAAATAAAAAATCACGTCTAATAACTAGGAGTGAACAGAAACAATGATCCCTCCACATAGGAAATATGAGTATCCTCCTTTAGCAGTCATATAACATACTGTGGTGAGTCTGTGAAGAGAACTAATCAGTTTAAATTCTCTATCGCTGTTTTTGCCAAATAATCTCTCACAAGTCATGTCTAAACTTCATTTCTCAATTTTTATTACACTATTTATGGATTAAATGAAATTCTGTAATGTTACTAATATACGCCTTCCTTTATATTTCCAATCCTTCTGAAAAATCCATTTTGTTTGACGTACATCTATCGTCCTTTATATTTCTTTTGGTCCATCACTTTATTGACGATATATGCCAAGAGCCTATAAAATAACACAAATATACATACAAAAAAAAAATGGTGTTTTGTATAGTGCTAATCAAAAGGAGTACTGTAAAGCTGCAATGATACATGAAATGTGTCCCATTTTTGTTTTTCTAACACATTCTTTGTTGACCAATTACATGAAAAACACTTAAAAAGTATTACATTTAGGAGAATTTAAAAAAAAAAATTCAAAATCATACTTCTTTAAATACATTTTGAATTTGGGTTTTATAGTTTAAGCTCAAGCTTAAGTAACTTGTTTTTATTTTTATAATATGTTAATTATATATTTGGTATAATTAAAGCTTATATCATCTTTTTATTGATATAAATTGAGATTACATTATAATTTAGGAGAGAAATGTTAAACTAGGACTCGAACTCTAGACATCGAGGTTTCAACACAAAATTTTAACCATTTACTCATTTAGGTTGTTGGTTATTATTTAATTTATGTCATATGAAATATATATATCATACTATAGTATAAATATTAAAAATATGTCAATTGTTTATATTTAAAATTTTAATATAATGTTGTTGAACGAGTTTTAGCTTGATTGTTTGTTGTCAATGCAGGAGGATATGGATTCGAGTGTGATGAAATGCGTTTATTCTTTTATTTAAGTATTAAAGAGGAATTATGGACAATTCTAGATATTAGATTTAAAATTTTAATATATATATATATATATATATAAAATGCTCAATTGGCAAACGCGAACACCCTGGTCCTAAGCTCCTAGGTTCAGAGCCTACCATATTTAAGTCCTATCTTATGCGAGGATTAATTGCATTATAGCTCCCAAAAGAAGAAGTCCCATTTAGGGTTCACAGCATATTGGGCCGAAGATAGTCGAGAGCAACCCTAGTTTTGATTTTCGAAATATCTGGCCCAAAGAAAATAAAAAGGATTAATTGCGCTATAGCTCCCTAAATAAGGTCTAGTTTTAAATTGATCCTCAACTCCAAAATGTTCTGATTTAATTATTAAAATTTTAGTATTGTATATTAATTAAATCATTCTGTCAATTTACCCATCAACTTGGCCATTAAATTTCAATTTAGATTTGATTTTGAGTATACCTACCTTATGGAAAGCTTGAATTTAATATGTTCAAAAACACGTCATTAAAATTTAAGAGGGTTATTTTTTTTCTTTCAAATATTAGATCTAAGTTGTTTATACGATTAGTATACATTTGGTTTAATGTTGACCCACTTGTTTTAATCTATATTCCATGTAGATCCAAGCTAACATTTACTGTCCCATATATGGTTAGGTTGACAGGGAGATATCATTGATATGATATTACTATTTTGAGAATTTAATTAAAATATTTTAAAGTTTTAGGATCAATTTAAAACTTAATCCATAGTTTACCAATGTGCGATGCAATTAACACAAATTATATAAAATGATTAATTGCGCGATGCATTCTCGAAGTATGAATTAAATTGTAAATTTAAACTCTAAACTTCAACACATTCCAATTGAATTCTAAACTAAAATATCCATCCAATCAATGACGTTGTCTTGTTTAAAAAAATTATTAATCTATACGTATTTAAAAATGAACCACACGAAATTCAAGTTATCATAACGTCAAAGTTGATGGTTAGATTGACAAAAAGAATTTGATTAGTACCGTGTCTTAGTTTGAAGATTCAATTGAAGTGTTTTGATATTTAAAGGCAACTTTAAAATTGGGTAAACTACACTAGTATTTATCCAAATATTAGTTTTTTTTTTACCGAACTATTCAATTTAATTTGTTTTTTTGTCACCAAGTGACTAACTATGATAGCTTTTGAAATTGATATAATAGCAACTTTAACCCTCAACATTTATACATTGTGTCAATTTAATATTGATTTTAAAAAAATCTAACCCTCAAATTTACACATTGTATAATTTGGTATTTTATTTGCATTTTTCCTCTCCGTGACCCTTTCACCTAAAAACTAACAAAACAAAGTTATCACTTAAATATGACTGAAAATATAAAAAAAGAAATACTCAAAAATCCAAGATAATAATTTTAATATTTTCTCATTCTTTTAAAACTAACTCTCATTGTAAAAAAAGCGTAAAAAATCGAATCACACAATATGTAAATGTTAAGGGTTAATTTTTTTACAATAAAATTAAATTAACATAATTTATAAATATTGAAGGCTAAAAAATGTTAAATAGTTGAGTGACTATTTTGAAAATTTTATAGAAGAATAAATTTTTTACAATTTAACCTATAATTCGGAGTTCAATGAATTAAAACGATGTCGTTGATCATTAAAAAAAAATAAAGGGCAAAACGATGTCGTTTCCGTTCTGAACATTCTCGCTGTTGCAGTGTCAAGCCTCTCCTCCTCCCCTGTACCTAAAACCCTAAAAAACAAAACAAAACCCTATAATCATTTATCGTTGTAAGAACCAAGCGAAGCTTGTCCCAATAACAATGAATGTAGTAATAGCATCATCTTCAATCGACGGCGGCATCGGTTGCTGGGACCTACAAACAGGGGCGGAGCAACTCCGTTACAAAACTTGCGCCTCCCCTCCACACGGCCTTACCTCCGTCGGTTGCCGTTTCCTCGCCTGCTCTCAACTTCGTGACCCCTCCGCCACCTCCGGTCACCTCCTTTATTGGTCTTGGTCCAAGGTACGCTCTTTTTAACCACCCAAAAATTTCCCCCTTTTTTTTGCTTAATTTTATTTATTTATTTTTTACAGCCTCAAGCCCAAGTTAAAAGCTTTCCCGCTGAACCCATTAAACCGCTTATTGCTAATAGCGATGGTGCTTACATAGTTGGTGGAGGTTCATCAGGTGATATTTACATTTGGGAGGTATAAAACAATTCAATCCCTTTATTTAATTTTTAAGTAATTTGTTTGTTAATTAAAGCTTAAACATTTTTGGTTCGTTTTTTGTTTAGGTTGCTACGGGTAGGTTATTGAAGAAATGGCATGCTCATTATAGAGCAATTACATGTTTAGTTTTCTCTGAAGATGATTCACTTCTCATTTCCGGGTCCGAAGATGGATGCGTTCGAGTTTGGTCGCTTTTCATGTACACCCTTACTCGTGTGTATCGTATTTGATTATTGTGGTTCCTAATTGCTAATAGTTTCTACTTTTGATTTGGATGTAAATTAGGATATTCGATGATGTTAGACGGCAGCAGGTTAGTCATCTTTATGAGTATAGTTTTACGGAACATACTCTGCGTGTAACAGATATTGTTATTGGTTATGGCGGAGGGAATGCAATCATCGTGTCGGCTTCCGAGGACCGAACTTGTAAGGTTTGTTCTGTAATATCTTAAGAGATTGGTGATTGGAATGTTGTTTTAAACTATATGCATTTGAATGAAAAGATAGAAACTTTGAATGGCATGTCATTGGCACCACCCAATTTATCTATTTATCGCCTTTTTATCAGTAAATTGTGTTTTGAACTATATGCATTTGAATGAAAAGATAGAAACGTTGACGCATTTGCTTAACATGATGGTAATTCACAATTCTTTTGTTGGTTTTTTGACAAATCTACCATGCTTGTAATAGAATCTTATTACGGGGAATATCAATTGATTTGTTTTGTAATTACCGGATGTTCCTGATTTAGCGTTCACTGCTAGTAGGTATGGAGCTTATCCAAGGGAAGATTATTACGAAACGTTGTGTTTCCTTCCATCATTGATGCAATTGCAATAGACCCTGGTGAACATGTCTTCTATGCCGGCAGCCGAGATGGTAAAATTTATATTGCTGCTCTTAATGCCGAAAGTTCCCCTAGCGACAACTATGGATTGCACATCATCGGTTCACTAACTGATCAAAGGTGTTACTTTTTTGTTCAGACTTTATCATTTGTTTATTAGTTTTTGTTTCGCCCATCTTTTCAATACTCCCAAATAATCCCGGGAAAGTCTATGTTGCTTCTTGTCGTTTAACTTCATACTTTCTTTTAGTTCTTAAAGTAGAGGTGCTATGGCTTGTGCTCTTAGGCTTGGAACCCTAAAACTAATCCCCTAGATTGAAGGTGGACTTTTGAGATACTTCTGATTGTTATGCATCAAAAAAAGGAAAAGTTGCTCGTATTTGAATAATATCGGTGAATGATAGCCTCTTAACAGTTTTACAATCATTTTTTTGGACAGTAAGCCAGTTACATGCTTGGCATATAGTGCTGAAGGAGATTTGCTACTATCTGGATCAGAGGATGGCATGATTCGAGTTTGGGATGTGAAAACACAAAACATTACTCGCATGTTCCGACATTCCAAAGGTAAATGTTTCTTGTTTTCCATGAAAGGCACTAATTAGATTGCATACTTTTAGTTTCGAGCATTACCTTCTATGCATGCTCCGTTCATTTTCATAACTTTTTGTTTAGGACAAATCTCATACAAAAAAGCATAAATACTGTTTCTTCATGTGATGTTCTTTATTATACACACCCGAAGCATGTAACCAATGTGCACTTATTATATTCAGGCCCTGTGAACAATATTGTCATTGTTAGACTTCCATACCCCCTTGGTCGGGCAGAATCAAAATCACAACCTTCCTCAAGAAAGCACGAACTTTCACTCCCACCTCCGCTAGAAAAATACGCAAATTCAACCGATGAAGACATGGACAACAAGGCTATTGTTATGCTTCCAGATAGTATCGACCTCCCTTCATACCTCAGTTCTCATCTAATCAATGATCACATTAAACAACTTCAGGTTCTCTTTACTTGCTCAATTTTAGTAGTATGAGCATCGATTTACTATTACTGGCCTGTAATTATCGTGGTTTCGACTCAAAAACCTTGTTTGATAAAACCCTTGTCAACCATTTGTTTTTGCAGCAACAAGGGTCTTCGGCTGTGGCCGAAATGGAAGCGAAGAGACTGAAGGCTGATTGTCAAAGATCAATGGAGATGTTTCAACAATTGAGAAAAGTTTATGATAACTTACAGGAATTTTGTGTCAATGAGCTCTTAGATGAACAAACAATGGAAGGATCCAAAGGGAATTAACTCAGATATTACCCCTCAAACCCCTTTTCTTTTTACATTTTTTTTCTTCAAATTTTCATTGTTGAATTTGTTTCCAATTATAAGCAAGAATCCCATAGCAAATTTTTGTACCTTAATTGTGAAGCATATTCTAGAAAGATTATATGGATTTATGACAGCATGTGCAAATGTTCATATTTATGTTCCTGCCATACAGTCACATTTGGTTGGTCGGAATTTTCATGGCAACAAAAATACAGAAGTGAGTGCACATCATGCAATGTTTGTTTGACTGCAAAGTTATTGTAAATATCCACTTGACACTTATTTGAGCATGCATGCATGCATACATATATTATATCCAACTGTAGATCTGTATATAATTGTTTTCAAATAATTAATGGTTAATATTTCATTTGGTACATGAGTTTGGTTATAATGTGTAATTTGGTATTTGAGTTAGTAAAAAGACATAAGTACTTAATTGGGACAAAAAAAAATATATTCAACTATTAAATTGAACATTGAAGCCAAACTAAGATACTTATAATTTGGATAAAAAAAGATTTGGCACCAAACTGAAGTCTTCACTTGAGCTGGCCATTAACCTTTATTATTTTCACATTTTATTGCTTTGGCTCAATTTTTTTCATCACAATCTTCAAAATAGTCAAATTGCTTTTTATTGGATGGAAAAGCTAATTAAACTAACATAGACGTAATTAACTCACGTGGTCCATGTTTACTTTATAAAAATTCAAGAAATATTTTACTAATATTATTAAAATTTTAACAATTCAATTAACTTCCATCTAATAAAAATAATTTAACATAATAAATAGCATTATCCTTATTTATCCAATAAAATAGCATATCATTTGTTAAAAGGAAAATACCGTACAACACTGCCAAATACTAATAAGTAGAAGCATTGTTATACATACCCAACAATTAGTCCCCATAATGTACAAAGTTTATATTGCAGTCAAGTTGAAGGAGCTCCCTTAAGATAAGGTCTCCTCTATGCAACTTTTGTCTCTTTAATATCAACTCATTGAGTTAGTCACTTCATCCTTGTAGGGTAATCATGTAAGGAGAGCCCACATTAAGCTCCTCCTCCAAGTCACAAAAAAGGCTTAAACCTTTCTTCTCTACCAATCTCCATAAACATTATTAATGGCTTATGGCACCACCACTGTGTGAATCACCTGCATCCTCTTTCATCAAATCTTGCATCAAGAATTGGCATTGTTTGTGGGAATTCAGATGAGATGTCATGGCTTTACCACACCAAGATATCCCCTGAGAGCACGAGAAGGAAGCTAATTGTACTGGTATGACCAAAACCAATACTATAAACAAGTGGGACGGGGATACCAGCACTATCCTGCTCATGGCCAATATACTCATTAGGGTTACCGCAATGCCTATTTGTACAATAGCGCTCATCCTACCCATTAGTAACATTATCAACAAAACTATGTACTTCCCCAAGCATTATATTATCAGAACTATCCAAATCAATAAAGCCTTATGTAAGGAACAATTTGCCACCACTCAACCAATAATCCCACCGTACAAAACAACACGCCTACAAGTCAACAGTACACAAAGTTACAAGAACAGCTCAGGCTCCTCCAAGAACGTATCCAACAATAATAAGAAACATTCCAAAAGCGATTTCAACAAGAAGACAAGATATTATAATAGAATGCTCAGGTAATGCACGAACTTCAATCAATTATGACATCAATGCCAACTAGACTAAAAGATGTGGCGTCCTCAGTAGCAAGACATTGATGCGATCAAAACGGAAATGGGAAAGCTAGTAAGGAACATGGGTCTCTGAGAATTAACTTAAGCTAGCAAGGTTCTCCCTTAAGACACCACGTAAAGCCCCTAAGAAAAGACATGGGGATCCCACGAATGGTGAAGTCAGAAGACAGAGAATGGGTCTCATACTCAAATGGACCTTTAGCCCAAAAAAAGAAAGCTGAAAACCAAGTGGCATCTTCCTTTAAGCTACCTAAAGAGACATATAACGAGATGAAAGACCCTATGGATCGCATCATCCAATACAAGAACCATATGCGTGCCATGGGCACCGATAATGCCCTCAAGTGTAGGATCTTTTCCATAAAACTCTTGAGACTATACTAGGATATGGATACCTATCACTACCAACAGGATTGAAATGTAGTTTTGAGAACTGGTACACCAGTTTATGACACATTTCTTAGCAAATAGTGTGGCAATAAGAAATCCTATAACCCTATAGTTGTGAAACAAAAGGTTAATGAAAGTATGAGACATTACATTCGTTGATTCAACACAACCACTATGAGCATCAAGAGCCTAACAAATAAGTGGGCAATTTAAGCTTTTATTGCAGGGGTGGGTCATGACTCATGAGCATTTGAGGTACGTATTGACAAAAAAAAAAAAAACCTGAGAAGTTGTCTCACCTCTATGAAAAGGCACATCGATACACCAAAGCGAAGCAGTTGAACTCCTCAAGTCAGGAAATCACGAAAATCGGCTCAAGGCGATTCCACAATAAAAAAGTGTTACAAGCGGAAAGACCAATTATGAGATAATTGTAATACATACTTTTACCTTATTTAATTAATAAATGCATAACAATTATTATATCCGGTATATGTTTTTGTGTATTAAATAATTGAATAATAATGTCTTCGGAATAATATAATTATTATTAAATTATCCTTAGTCAAATATTATTGTGGGCCGGGACAACAATTATATATTGAGACTAATGTATAGTCGATTAGTGATAAGGCGTTATCATCAATATGAGATGACAAGTCAAATGCATGAGTACATATTAGAGAATAATGTACTATATCGAAGAGTCATGAGAACACTCTTAGATCATGTGAAAGTCATAACACTTATCATAGTGATAATGATAAATGTGATCTTTAGACTTAAGGCCATCATAGTTCCCATAACCATAAGTGATATATTTTAACACAATCAAACTTATTTTATAACTAGATGTACAATAGAAGTTGTTGAATATGCTATAAACTATGTAATGGATTGTAAGTAACTAATATAAGATGCTGTTGAATATGCTATAAACTATGTAATGGATTGTAAGTAACTAATATAAGACTTGTCCCACCTACCTAATGAAAGTGATAACTTAAATCGTATAAAGTAAGACTACATAATATAAATATGCACTCACGATCATCCGTCATAGTAATTAAAGATTGGAACACGAATTTTTTTTCATTTTTTATAATTAATTCACATACAAATTCATTAATAATTTATTCAGCTTACATGCTAATAATTGATCGTAATTGATGTATTGAGAATCATGTAAACAAAGAGAAGTAGAAGTAGGGACCATATTGAATAAAATAATAAATCTTACTTTTTCTTTCTTTTGCTTCACTGAACTTTGCTGCCTATGCAATTCCCGATGAGGGAGCTGGTGAAGTGGGAAGAAGTAAGAAATATTATAAAATAATAAATGTTATTATAAAAATAATAATGTTATTATATTATTAAATATAAATTGGTAATTAATATTGAGAAAAATCAATAAGTGTTGAATGTATTATATTTTAAAGAAAGAATATAAATTGAATATTAAAAATAACATTATTGAAAGAGACAATCGTGAATTCTAAACATAAATAATAAGACGAATATAAAAAAACAAAATTAATATAAAGAAAAGCATTATAAAAAGAAAAGAAGAGTTATGTTATGTGGGGAATAGAAGAAGATAAAGGTATATTTTAATAAAATGTTAGAAATGCAAAGTAAAAGAAACCCAACAACAAATTCTTTATCTTTTCTAACCTCTTGTTGCATATAGCATGTCTCTTTATTTATGTTTCTTTCTCAATATTAAATCAAATGTAATATATATACATATACATATACATATACATATATCATCTAACAATATTTTATTATTTTTATTATTACAATTTTTCCAAAAATTACATAGTAAAATTTGAAGGTTAAGATATGCTTTAAGTCCTTATATACTTTATCGTTTGGAATTTAGCTCTCTTAATTTTTTTATTTTTCTTTTTGGAATTTAGGCTTTACTTAGTAGAATAGAAAGAAAATTGGAAGATGAAAATTTAAAGGGTAGAAAAATGTAGAAAATATATATTTTTTTCTCCTTAAGTGTGCTCAGTAAGAAAGATCATTGTTTGTAAGATTTGAAGAGTGAAAGGAAATAAAATAAAAAAATTAAGACCAGTTTTATAAACATTTTGATTTTTATGCATTAGGGTGAAAAATAATCATCTTTCTTTTTTTTTTCTCTCATTTTTCTGCCCTACCGAGTACACTCAAATTTATTTTCTTTCCACTTTTCCACTCACTCCTTCAATCCTTCCACTTTTCCGGCCAACCAAGCACAAAGGGTGAGCATTCGACCGAATCAAGTAGAACCAAGTAAAAAAGTTCCGAGTTAATCGAGTTGATGAGTCGTCTTTTATCATTCTAACTCAGGGTACATTTGTTTCACGGAAAATAACTTACAAAAAATGTTTTATGCATTTTCTTGTGTTTGTTTCATGGAAAACAACTTGGTCAACAGAAAATAAGCCAATTTTCCTATAAATTACCCTTTTTAAAAGCACAAGTCATTTTTCGTAAAAAACTCATTTATAAGTAATTTTATTTTATATAAAAATTAACTTGAATCACCTAATACTATTATATTATTAATAATTTTTTATTTAATATTTAAAAATACTATAATAGAATATTATAATATTCAATATTATTAAATATAAATAATTAAGCGAGTCGTGAAGATCTAAGGATGGATGGAGGTATAAATTTGAAATTTAAATTTTTAAAAACAAAAGCTTAAAATTTTGAAAGTTTTTGGAGAGAAACTTTGCTCGAGAAAACTATTGGAAAAATTGAATTATATCTTTCATTGTCAAATTGAGAGTCTTTCTTGCCTCTTTACAACATCCATGTTGGGAATCTAATTCATGACATTATTATAAATATTTTTCCTCACCTTACACAATTGATGTTTTCCAAGCTATTATTACAATTGCAAAGAATATATTCTCTAAATTACAAAACTTTTGCAAGAAATCTTTACTGTGTATCTTCATCTTTTCTTTTGAGAGAATTTTTACAAAGAATCGTTATTGTTCATCCTCATATTTTCTTTACAGAGAATCGTTACTATTTATCTTATGTTTTCTTTGCAGAGAATCATTATTATTTATCTCCGTCTTTTATCTTCCAATGGATCTTTACTATTTAACTTTCTTGGACTAGTCCAAAATAGATATATTCATAATTTTGTTCTTTAAGTTTATTGATAACGGTTCTCTCTAATAATTGGAATTTTTTTTTTTGCTCAGTCAATTGATTATAGGAAAAGGTATTGGATCACCCAACTCATACCAATTCGAACAAGGAATAAAAAGCAACCAAACTATTCCAAAACAGAGCACAAACAACTAGAAAAATAACAACCCTAAAACAGATAGGTAAACTTTTTCCTTTTGTTTTTATAACATAATTACAAAAGACATTTAAAATTTCAAACATTGCTTTTTTAGAATTTTGGTTTGTTGGAACTCTTGGAAGAGTCCAATTATCACACATTTGGGGAACATTTTTGTAATGTTCTTATTCATTGATAGTGTTATTGAAGGTTTGGTCACACTCTTGGGAATGATTGGAGGTAAAGGTTGCAAAAAAGTTGGTTCTCCTAAGGAAAGAAAACATCTTTTTGTTTGGGAATGATTGGAGGTAAAGGTTGCAAAAAAGTTGGTTCTCCTAAGGAAAGAAAACATCTTTTTGTTTTCATATTTCCTACAAGGGATTCTACTATCAAAAATTCTAAATTACTAAAATTGACTATAAAGATACTCTATCTTTAACACACCTAACTTATAACTACTTGGATTGTGTATCAATACTCAGCAAAAATAATAATACATTAATAAAGATTGTTAAATCAGAATTCAAAAATATTGAAAACAAATTTAAAAATTTTTAAAACTTAGATTTATTTGTATTTGGCTCTAATACCAAGCGAGTCCCGAGGTTCTGAGCATTATGTCTTTAGAAAGCTAAATAGTAAATGTTTTCTGGAAGACAAAAGACGGAGATGGACAGTAATAATTCTATGCAAAGAAAAGATGGAGATGAATAGTGATAATTCTCTATAAAGAAAAGACGGAGATTAACAATAACAATTCTCTGCAAAAATTCTCAAAAGAAAAGAAACAGATACACAGTAGAGATTCATTGCAAAAGTTTTCTAATTCAAGGAATATATTCTCTACAATTGTAATAATAGTCTGGAAAATAAATTGTGTAAGGCGAGAAAAAAAAATATTTGTAATAATGTAAGAGATTAGATTCCCCAACAATGGCATTGTAAAGAGACAAGAACCCTCTATAAAAGGCTCTCAATTTGGCAATAAATGGCACGACTCAATACATCGGCTCAATTTACCCAACAATTCTCTCGAGCAAAGTTTCTCACAAAAACTTTAAAAATTTTAAGTTTTTGTTTTTAAAATTTGAATTCAAAACAAATCAATTTTTTGTTTTCAAAATTTTAAATTTCAAAATTTTTACTTCCATTCATCTTCATATCCTCATGACTCGTTTGGTATAAGAGTCAATGAGGAATAAATAATTCCAAGTTTTGAAAATCTTCAAATTTGTTTTCAAAATTTATGAGTTCGATTTAATCAGTATTTATTATACACGTTCGGTGATTATTAATAAAATTAATAATATAATAATTTATTAATAAAATTGATACCCTGAATATGTATTTTAATAATATAATAAATTATTAATAAAATTCATAAAATTTATTATTTAAAATATTTAATATTTAATATTTATTTTAATAATAAAGTTTAACAATAACAACTTTAAATTTTAAAAATATCCCTAATATATTATTGAAAAATATTTCATTAATAATTTAATAATATATATTGAAATTTGTAAGTATTTAATAAAAAATATTTTTAGTATAAAATATGAAGATTTTAATTATAAAAATATGAGTATTTGTTTAAATCATGCTGAGCTTCACTTCTAACTCTAATGTATCACTATTCACTCTTATATAATATTACGTTTATATATGACATTTATTATTAAAAATAAATTTCTATTGATTAAAGGAAATGCTAATATAATATTTTATAATAAAGATACTTATATTGTGGTTGTTTCACTAAGAACAACTTCTAGAAAATAATTTTAGGAAAACTTACCAAACAACGAAAATTTTGTACGTAAAATCATCTAAACATTAGAAGACATTGGTTCGAAAAAACCAAAAGGACTCGAATAACTCGATTCGGTTAACTTGAAAATTGAAAAAAATTAATTTTTTCAAATTGATTCGAGTTTTGCTCATTCCTACCAAGCACACCCTTTGTCTTTCTATTTTTAGGATTTAAAAATTCAGGTTTAATTGTTACCACTATTAAATGTCCTGGTGCGACATTTTAAATTTTAGAAAAATCACTTGGTAGTCATGTAATAATAAAAATAACGTTGAAAATTCTTATTAGGATTTATTTTCTTAAAAACACCTCTTCAAACTTGTCATAATAAAATAATTTTGATTGAAATAGTGTTCTTGAGAAAAAATTACTTTAGTGTTTTGATTGAAATAGTTGCAATATTAACTATTTAGATTAACTAATGACATTATAAAAGTGGAGAAACCAAATTATGTTAAAAATTAAAATAATAAATTAATATTACATTTCAAAGATAGTCTAGAGGCCAAAATTGAAATTTGACCATTGTCTTATAATGTCAAAAAAAAAACCTAATAAAAATGAGAAGCTACATGTCAATTTTAAGACACAAAGGGCATTCAAATTATATATAACCACAATATTTTAATCGAAAAGTTAACAATATTAACTATTTGAGTTAATTAATAACATTATAAAAATATAAAGACTAAATTACGTTAAAATTAAAGTATAAGAATTAAATATCAATTTTAGGCATAATAGTTTGACCAAAACTAAAATTTAATCATTTTTCTAAATGTAAAAAAATAGAGAGAAAAAATAGATGGCATGGGTGCCCAGTATCAACCGCCAATAGCAATGACTAATTCACTCAACGTGAGTGTTCTCCAAAAGAGTAAATGATTGGCTATAAAATATGCTTCATTTGCATGAGCAAAAATCAAACTCTCATCCACATGATTAAAGGATTGGGTGCATACTTTATGGTTGAACTAATTATTCTTTAGTTTATGCTTAAACTATTTTAATTCATATACATTAAATAAATAATATTTTCTTGTATTATTATATTAATAACTAAACACGCCATATATTGTGACATATACATAGTAAGCATATACATAGAGTTAATATATTGTACATTAATAATATATTTTTTATTCCATAAACAGCATTAAAAATTAACATGTCTTATTAATTCCTGATATTATTTGTGACTGACAATGTATGCTATATATATATATATATACATATGTGTGTGTGAGGATACCTTCCCAATAAAAGCTTTATCATGTATGAAATGTTTTAGTAACCTTTTCAGCTTTTGCATGTGAATAATAATTAATTTACTCAAAAGAAATGTTGTTGAATTTAATTTTAAGATACTAATTTTAATAATAAGATTTGCCGTTATGAATTTTTAATTTTATACATAACAATAAAATAAATTGTTGTTAAATATTAAAATATTAACAATAACTTTAAAACATGGACACAAATTATAGTTGTGAATTCTTAATAAAATGCGTAATGATAAAACAAATTGATAAAATTTTAAAATTTTAACAATAACCTTAAAATATCGTTATTTTAAGCCATAATAATTTAACTGAGAAAACTCAAACATCAAACTTGGTTAATCAATTCTAAAACACCTTAAATAACTCAAGCCCAAAATTGATTTGAAAATGTTTAATCTCATTCAAAATCAACTTACTACTCAAGGCACTAAAATATGTTTTACAACATGGTTATGTCCCTATCGTGTGTGGTTATCGTGTGTTAGTGTAAGTACCAACCACGTATGCACACACTACATCTAAAAAGGGCTGCCTAAATAGAGTAGCAATACAAAATCCAAGGGATAGTACAATACTAAATGAAGATAATAAAAGAAAAAAAATTGATCAAGATTAAAAACTCGAAAATTTTAATATTATATTAAATAGAATTCAACTCGAAATTTTTATTTATATAATATCTACTTCTATATATAATTCAAACCTTTAAATAGTAAGAAATTTATGCTTAAACATATTTAAATTTATGTCCTCTTTATTGCTACAATATCAAGTAAGTTAAGTGTTAAAACCTCTGTTAAATTATTAAAAGGTTAAATAATTTTTTGGTACTGAATTTGGCAACTACTTTTGCGATCTATTTTTTATCCAAATTAATCCTTGAACTTAACAATTATTATCACATTAAGACTTAAACTTTTTTATCCAAGTTAATTTAGACTAATATGACAGTAATTGTTAAATTTCGATACTAACTTAAATTAAAAAATTCAAACACTAATTTAAACCAAAAATTAAATTCCAATATAAAAATAATTGAAAAGTTTAACCCTGAATAATAATTTAACCTAAGGATTAAATGTCAAGTTGGTTGATTGATTATTTATATTTTAATTTTACATGAATGAATAAAAATATCTCAATTTGCTAAGGAAAAACCTGTAAAGGTTTTTCTCAGAAAAAGGTTTACCAAACTCAAGAAAAAAAACAGCCAAATCTAAGCTGTACATCATATAAAAAAAATAAAAATAATACAAGAAAAACAATAAATAAAGAAAAAAAAATCTCCAATTTGTTAGTAGCACTTTTGGGGATCATCTCATCGTATATTTTTGTGTGTACATTTAGGAACATTTTTCTGTTGCAAAAATGTTTCATTTTATATGTGAATTATTTATAATACAAATAATTTTATAAAAAATTATATTACGAATTAATATGTGATGTATTGATAATGTATATTGTAAATTTTATTTTTATCAATTGAGTCTTAATTTAATTAGCATTGATATTATTATCGGTGTTAGAGTATATGAGTTTGAATACGTTGAAATGCATTTATCTTCATATTTAAGAGTTGAGAAAAGTTATGAATAATTTTTTATGTAAATATGTTCAACTTCATCGGCTTGCTAAAATGGTAAAATATTATTATAGGTTATGATCAAATTTGTTCATTTTGTCACAATGTCTAAAATTATTCAAACCTCCTCCCTAACTTATATGTAGAAGGATAATACGCTTTAACGCACTCGAACCCACGTCCTCTATACGGATAATAATTCACATGTCAATCGAATTAAGACTTAATTAAAAATGAACTTAGATGATAAAATCAATTAAAAAAATTAATAATTTAATCTGTTGTAGCATTGATTTTTAAAACATTGATGAAAGAGGGTTGGCGTGAGAAAGGAAACCTGATCCATCTCGGAAAGCGTTTTCCTTTTTCTCAACGGAGAGAGTGAAAGGAACAGCTCACATTATTCATTGTTTCGGCAGTATTAATAATGATATAATAAAATAAAAAGAGAAGATAAAATTAAAGGTCAATTTATGATTTTGGGTCCCTCTATTGTGTTTGAATTTTGAATTTTATCTCTATTCTTTAATTTGACATTGTTAAGGCAGTTTTTGAGCAGTATCAAGAAGTAGTGCTCATTAGTATCTAGTACTGCTTAGCTCAGAAACATGTCATATTTTGTGTTGGAAAATGTTAGTAACAAAATCGTTCTATTATCATCTTTGTTGATAATTTGGACATATGCATGTCCATCTATGATATCTAAATGTATATTGGAGATTGGTTTTGATTGGATTAAGGAAATCGACTTTCCTATTTTGAAGAGATTGAATTGGATTCAAAACCTATCTTAGACTTAATGAAGATGTTTTAAGAGTTGATTATCTTATTTTTTTTAGTGGAAGATTTATTGTAATTTGATATAGCATGTTAGCAAATCTCGGTTTATTATAAATTAAGGAGACTTGTATAAGTAATGTACTAAATTGAGAGCAATTATTCATGTTCCTTGAGGATTGAATGCAAAATCAAGTGTGTTACTTGATCCTAGGTGCAAAAGGGAGATCCTAATATGGTGAGTGTTAGTGTCAGTAATAATTTGTTGTACGATGTACTAAAATAGTGAATTATTTCTCTAGGTAAAGCTCTGCAGACGTGGAGAAATCAAACTGTATAAACATATCGAGTGTTTATTGTTTTTTTGCTTTGTTCATCACTAGTGATTGAAGCAATTGAAATTACTTCTAGCACTACTCGATTTAGCTTACAAATATCGTGTTAGAACTTTCAGACATAATTTGATCATTAATTTTTATAATATCATTAATTAATCCAAATAATTAACTATCCTAAATAAATTGTAGACATGAATTTTTTTAACACCCTTTGAACACAAAAATAATGTTAGCATGATACGATGAAAGTGATGTTTTAAGAAAAAATCATATCAATATTTTAACATAATTAATTAATAGTGTTATTTATTTCAACTAATTAATAATATTGTAAATATCAAAATATCACAAATTAAAGTAAATAAATTAAATGGTAAATTTAATATAAAAATGGATAACAAATAAAATGGGGAGAAACATATGGGATAATAATACAGTAATAGGGCCATACAACAATGGACCAGCGCCACCTGGGCATCCATCCCCACTGGCAACTTATTACACCCACCACCGTCACAACGGGGTTAATGAAACTCATTAAAGGAGGTCTTGCTCTAGTGGGTTTTCTGACATCTGTCATTTGAACTGTTGGTTTTATTATTATTATTAAGTTTCACAGTGCGGATGCAATGTTAAATCATATTACACGTTTAAAAGGAGAATTTAAATTCGAATTATAGAAATAATTAAGAACAAAAGTAGTGAATAATTTTGAGATTAAATTTTGAGAAATTTATTAAAATTTTCAAAAACGTTAGAAGTTTAACGAGAATTTATTTTAAAAATTTGGGGTATAATTAAAATTTTAAAATTTTGTAGAATTAATGAAAATTTTAAATATTTTAAATGAGTTTAATTAATTTTAAAAGTATAATGAGAATTTTCTAAAAATTTAAAGGGAAAATCATAAATCTCAACATTTTGGAAGGCCTTTACCCATATAACTCTTCATCTTTGAACGAAGAAAGGGGCCAAAAAGGGCCCTAGCCATGATAGTTGGTACTATATATATACTGATATTGAATTGTTCTGGTCCTAAATTAGTACCAAGTAGACTATATTTGGTAGATTTTATCGATTTCAATATGTTTCAATCTATTATAGTTAATATCAATTTATACTGATAGGTATCAACCCATATTGGTTAAAATAAAATTTTAATATTTTAGATCAATTTTTAATTTTATAATTATATTTAAAATTAAAAGTTATTACACTATTCAACCTAATTGCTTAAAGCTTATATATGTATTAAGATAGGAATTTTATATTAAATACCATCATGATCACATGAACATTGATTTGGTTAATATTCCATACTATATTTTGACAAGTGCAAAACATATTTTCCATATATAGTATATAATCTAGAGAAAAGGACACAACAATAATATATTGAAAATGTCTAATTTATTGATAAAATGATCATTGATTACAATTAATTTTTTAATTGTGCAGAGATAAAAGCATGCTTCTTGGTGTTTGATGTTGTCCCATAATTAAAAAGAAAACAAACAAAAAGCTCATTTAAGATTTTTAAAAGAGTGTGAATAGATTGACACTAGAAATAAAACGATTGATGATATTTTTGAAAATTTTAATTGGATTAAACTTAAATTTATTTCAAATGAATCATTAAAGTATTAATATTTTATCAATATAAAGTTTTTTGTCAACTTAATTATTAATTTAAACGTTAACTGTTAGTTTGAATCTAACATGAAACATATTTAAAAATACATTAATATGTGATGTTTGAGTCTTAATTCGATTGATATGGGCATTATTGTCAATACAGGAGAACGTGAATTCGAGTGCGCTAAATGCGTTATCCTCTTATTTATAAGTGAGGAGGGACTATGGGTAATTCTAGACATTGCCTCAAAAAGAAAAAAAAATATAATCAAAACCTATAACGGAATTATTAAAAAAAACACATTAATATGTGAACGTGTCTGTATTTATAACAAACACATTAAATTATACACGCAATAGGTACAAGGGTTAGCACTAAAAGGAGGCAGGTAGAGGCATTGGCTTCTTTAAAATAAAATTTTTGTGTTTTAACTTTTTTAAAATTTAATATATATAAATCAATATATAAAAAATTATATTTTGACCCCTAAAATGATAAATTTGTGATTTAGTAAATTATAAATTTTTAAGTATACAATGAAATATAGCATTTTAGCTCTCATAATTTTTTTAATTTAATTTTGACCCCTCCAAAAGAATTACTAGTTTCGCCCTTAGATATACACGTGTTTAAATTTTGATCCATTTGTTTTAATATGTTTCATTTCATATTAAAATGAATGTTGAATGCCCTAGCTACTAGTATAGAAAAACCTAATTTGTAGGATACTAATATTTTTTTTAGTTCTCAAGGTATCAATCGGAACGAGTTCAGTAACTAATTCTCCGCATTCTATAGGCTCATTAAGAGGGTTGATGCTGATCACGTATTTTAAAATTACTCAATACCCAAGACCAATGATTGAACCCTCGACCACTGGTTAAAATAAGAAAGAACCTTTACCATTTTACCTAACTCATGTGGTTGATAGGATACTAATATTTGAAAAGACTCAATTAAAACATTAAAGTCTACTATGTCATAGATTTAAATTCTATCATGGGTAATAAATAAATTATCGATAATTTATCAACTGAGTTGGCATCCGACGATAATATAGATATTTATTTTTAAATAATATTCAACAAGTTGGTGTTATATATAGTCATCCCACTAGATTGATAGCATGTTCCCAATATATCATTATTTTATTCCTTATATTTAATATTTTACCCCTTTGGTATTAATTAAATTTTTTTGTATTTATGTTTTTCATTCACCGCAAATTTTCTGATAGAACCCCATAGTCTTATAGTTATACACTCTCCTCTTTTATCCTCGCCATCCCTCTCTGCCTATCAATTTCAAGCCTCTGCTTTTAAACACTTACACTCTTTTAATTTCCTCTTCTTTTGGATCAAAATTATAGACTTTTTTTTTTCTTTTTGATTTTAACCAAAAAAAAAAAAAGCCATGGAAATTGATCATTTAAAGTCTGCAACAACACAAGACCAGATGGAGACGATGATGATGCAAGCGGAGTATAATATCTACAACGACGTCGTTCAATTACCCCTTGCAAGTCCAAGCACTTTCGTCGAAAACCCACCATTTATCACCGGTTCAACGCCGGTTCAACCACCGTCCACCGCCTTTTGTCCCGGTTTACAGAAGAAGAATTCGATGGGTGCAATGAGGGAAATGATATTCCGAATAGCAGCAATGCAACCGATACATATAGACCCTGAATCGGTCAAACCACCGAAGAGACGGAACGTGAAGATATCTAAAGACCCACAAAGTGTAGCGGCGAGGCACCGGCGAGAAAGGATCAGTGAGAGAATAAGGATATTGCAAAGATTGGTCCCTGGTGGGACTAAAATGGATACAGCTTCAATGTTGGATGAAGCTATTCATTACGTTAAGTTCTTGAAAACACAAGTGCGATCACTGGAAAGAGCTGCCGCCGTTGGCGGTGGTGGGATAGGGTTTCCTTTAGGTATGTCAAATGGTGGGAGTTTTTTTACCATGGGGAAAGGGTTTCAATTACATCAAAATGATGGTGTTCAACAATTTGGAGACGTTTAGTGTAAAACTTGTATAAAAAACTCATAATCTTTTTTTCTAATTAGAGAGTTTTAAATGGAATGTTCAAGGAGGGAACTGATCATTGATTTTCATGTAATCCATCTTGTGTTGCTATTCAAAGTTGAAATCTATGACTGGATAGCTGAATTCCAAACTTTTCATAAAATAGGTATTGACTCCCTAACCATGAAACTCTACCGGCAATAATTCAATTTCATGGTTGTCCCTATCATATCCGTTCAATGTCTTCATGTAACTTACCAGATCAGGCACATTATTTCTCTTAATCCCTTCGTGTGTTGGAGATA
Organism: Gossypium arboreum; assembly: GCF_025698485.1. Taxonomy (NCBI): domain Eukaryota; kingdom Viridiplantae; phylum Streptophyta; class Magnoliopsida; order Malvales; family Malvaceae; genus Gossypium; species Gossypium arboreum. The sequence goes on from NC_069075.1 coordinate 141,561,611, forward strand.
TTCACCTCAGCTATCTCTATTGTCGTGAACTTCACATCCACTTAAGATTTGACCACCTTCTCTTAAATCAATGTTCACTACATTGCGCCTGGCATGAGCTAGGTAGCCCTTCTTCCAATCTTGTTTGAATTCCAATACCATTTACATTCCCATTAACAACAACTCACTGCTGAAAGCCAATCTCATTATTACCCTTCTAAACCTCATCATCTTCTCCCATGAAGCTAGACGTACGATTCATCTTCATCTAAATTTTCTTAATTATACATTCATTATTTAATGGTCTTATTCTAGCATCAATCCCATGCTCTTTAACTTTTGAAATTAGGGAAGAATCCAGTTACATCAATGTAAAATTAAAATAATTTAATTATATGCATAATAAATATAATTATATTAAAATATTCAATAATCGAATCATTAAAATAATAATAATAATAAAAGAGTATAAACTTTCTTTACCTTTAATTTTAAGAATTTAGTTCATTTATTTATCTTATTTAAAATTAAATTACAATAATCTGATTATTTTATCAATTGGGCTTGTACAGGTGTAAGTAGAATTTTTGTTTTTTACAAAATTTGAACTTTCACCATTAACATGTAGATTGTTTTTGCGGCCAAATGATGACACAATAAATTATTAGGCTTTATTTCAATATTTTCTTTGGCTCAAGGGCGAATTTAAAGAGAAATTGTATGAGGATCAAAATTAAACGATAAAATTTTGAAAATCAAAATATAATTTTATAATGTATTAATTTATTATTTTTATCATTTTGAATGGATTAAACATAATTTTTCATTTTGAGAGGTCAAAGTATAATTTTATCATAAATTAAATTTTAATTTAATCATATTATAACAAACTTAAATAGTAATTTTCTTCCTCAAATTCACCCTTTTTCCAACCCGAACAATATTGGTTTCAGATGGATACACCTATGAGTTATACAAAAAAGAAGTAAAGAGTAACATTTAATGCACACTAGGTGTATGCGTTTTATAAATCATTAGTGAACAATAATATCACACCTCATCGTTAAATAATATATAAAATATTAACAGTTTTATTTAAATATAAATTAATTATTAAATACTTTTAACTATTATAAATAAATACTAATAGTTATCGAGTTCAAGGGTTAGGATATTGGGTTTATGGTTTAAGATCCTATATTAAGGATCTAAGGTCTCATATTTAGGTTTTATAGTTATAGTATTTATTTGGGATTATTATTTGATACGTTGGCAATGAAAAATTATAATTTAAAGTAGGGTTGAGACAAAATTTCAATCCTATTTGTGAAATTAAATTCTACCGTTAATATAATAAACAAAATTTCATTTATTTATAATAAATTATTATTTAATTATATTTAAATAAAATTATTAATATTTACTTATAAATCTTTCGTTTTTTTAATTTTATTTAATGATAAGATGTCACTTTTATATTATTATTTATTAATGGTGCATATAACTCGTATAATAAGTTTATAATAAATTGAAGATATAATAAGTTTATATTAATGTCACTTATAAATTAATTGGTCTCATTTGACTCGTTATGATAAGTTTATAATAAATTGAAGATATATTATAAATTACTTATGTTTAATAAATCGATGTTAAGAATTTTTTCATTGTTATTTATGTAAAGATATTGGATTTAAATTTAATGTATTATTTTTTAATAAAATGTCTCTTTTAGGTATAATTTCTCTATTTAAAAAAACGCTCTTAAGTACATCCGAATCCATATTGTATTGGTTGTTACAATTGTAACTGTGTTAATTAAGGTAAAGCTTAATCAATTGAATTTAGTGTATTATTAAAAAATTATGGTTATATTTGTTTATACTAACTATGAGTATAGTTTTTAAATATTTTTGGAATGGTAATATAAATTTTAAATTAAATTAATTTAAATAAAATAATATATTCATATAAGTTAAAATATGTCATAAATCTCTTAATTTTTCGTAAATTTGAAATGTAATATCTGCATTATTATTTCTAGAAATTTAGTTCATTTATTTTTTAGATTTTAAAATTCAAATCCATTAAAAGTTATGTTGTTAAATTCAAGTTTATTACAGCGTCAATTTTTAATTACATTGATAATTTATTAAAAAATATTTTTATATTTCAAAATATCACATCTATAATTGAATCCAAATTTTAAAATAAAATAAAAACGAAATTCTTAAAAAGTAAAAATAAAACACTAAACTCTAAATTTCTAAGAGTGCAGAAATCTATAAAATATTTGAGCGTAAGCGAGAAGGTAATGCAAGGCGAATACACCCACGTGAAAGACTGACAAAGCGGTGGAAAAGGCAACACGTCTTCACGTGATATACAAATCTACGTGGTCAACTAACTGTCCTACGTGTCACTCTCTCTCTATATAGGATATTTAGAAATATATCTTACTATACGCAGGTTAATAGTATTTGTTAATGTAATTGTTTTAAATAAAAAAATAAAAACTATGTAAATTTAATTTTAATATAAAAATTAATAATACTAAATACATATTAGTAGTATATATAATATATGTTTTATTATAAAATTTGGAAATTTTTTATTAAAATGATTATAATAAATAGAGATGTCAATTATTAAAATAAATCGATGAAATTTCGATTGGACATATTATAATAAATAGATATCTTAATGTTTTATTATAAAATTGTGTACTAACAAATAAGTTAATTTATGGAAAAAGTATTTATAAATAAGTCAAAAGAGAGGACAATATTTGCTTTGTCATAAACATTCTCGTCGCATTGAAGATGTCCTCCCACGTGCTCTGTAGTGATGGCTAGATGGCAAATCCAACACATTAAACGCCATATTGCACGGGACACTCGCCTATAAATATCCCCTAGAATGATGAAGAGGAGATCGATCCTTCAAGAATACTAAGCCTATACTCTCTCATGATTCTCCTAGCCTTCAACCTTCAAACTTTTTCCTCTGTCGTTCTCCATATCCTCCGCCTCGACTGGGTGAACTGGCCTTCTTAGCAACCATTCTCCTCTCTTCTGCATCCTTCACCTGCTATGCTCAGTATCAACAGGTCTTGTAAATATTTAAGTTATGTTTAAAGTAAATTACCCAATATAATTTAAAAAGGTAAGGAGTAAAAGAGTAATTTATCCAAAGTTAAAAATAAATGTTTAAAGTGAGGAGTGTCATGTGACAAAAAATTGTAATGTGAACGACACTTGTTTATTTAGGACATTGTAATATAAAATATATATGATTCATTTCCTCATTGAAATTAGAAATAATAGTACTATTAAATAATTTATAAAAATATATTTGTATTATTTAAATAAATTATGAACAAAAATTATGAATTTTATATTTTAATTTATTTTAATTTCATTTTATCTTGACTATAATTATAATTTTAAATGATATATATTATCAAATTTATTATTAGTTAACATATTGTGTGCATAGCTTGGATTTAAAACTGTAATGAATTTAAAATTTAAGATAATTATAATAAAAAATAAAGTCTGTACCCAAAAGTTATTGCTTATATAAATTAAAAAATAAAATGCACACAATAAAAATGTGTATGATTAGGATTAGGATAGAAATAAAATATAAAAAATTCAATTTTTAGTGAAAAAATTAAAATGTACTCAAGTGAGATTTAATATATGGAATATAATAATAATTTTTTAATATCAATTTAGTTATATAAATATATCTTATAATTTTAATTTTATATAACTATAAAGCTATTCGAGTGAGATCTAAAATAAAATTAATTTATATAATTTAATTTGTCATTGTTGAGGGAAGGCTGACTCTTTTGAGAGAAATTTTGAAAGTGTGACTTGTCCGGAACTAACAAACCCCTCAATGGATTGGTATTGTCTCTAATCGAGGTTTTGCATCTTGACTTTGTGAAGAGCTTGAGTGTCTGAGGCTATTGGAAGAGGTGGTGAGTTCAACAGAGTGGGAGCATTGCATCGAGATAGATTGTGCGTGGCGCATGACCACCTACCAAGGAAATGTGAACATTTGCATTTGATTGGGTTTAGGCTTGTATATGACACTTGTGGATATTTATTTGCTCAGATTCATTCTGGACATGAATTTTTTTTTTATAAATGTAATATTTTAAATTTTTTTATTAATACTTATCACGTGTCATAATATGAGGCTACTACAAGTCATCATATTATTGGTTGTTTGTATCACATTATTATATTTTAATAGTATTAAAGCACATGTAACAAAGTGCTTAAGAAATTTCAAGTTCAAGTGCTTAAGAAATTTCAAGTTTAAGTACCAATTAAGTCCAAAAAATAAAAAGCACATATTTACTCGCCAAAAATGAAGTGGTTTCACATTTCAATCTTTTAGTTTGATCATTGAAATTCAATTATCTGAATTAATTTAAAATTAAAATTTAAAAGTAATTTGAATAAAATATAAATATTTTAATATAATCTCATTATCAATTAAAATGATTTTTATCTCCTCATTAGTATTGTCATTTGTAGTCTACATTAATTTAAATAACAATTAGTTAATAAACATAATTTTTTTGAAAGGTAATAATAAACATAATATTTTAAAATGCAATAGTAAAAAACTTACACTGATGTAAGTTTTATATGATTAATATTTTAAAATTTTAATTATCAAATATATTAAGATATTTATACTTATTATGTATATAAAATTTTAAATCAATATGATACTTTTATTATATTAATCTAAAATATTCCTTCAACTTATCTACTCCTCTAATTTCAAAAAAAAAAGGCAGGTAGTATTAGTTTATGATACTAAACAATTATTTTGTAATTAATATTAATATTCATATTTTCATATAATTTTAATACTATATTAATAAAATTTATTATTGCTAATTTATTAATATAATAAATAATATGTTATGAAAGAAAATAAAAAAAGATTGGCCAATGTAATCACAGAAGTTAGGTCTCTCCTACCTTAATTAGTGGTCAAGGGTTCGATCCTTCCCTTAAGTATGGAGCAGCTTTAAAATTCATAATCAGCATCTATCTATTAATGAAACGTGACGAAGCATCCTGATTCACCAGTAAATCAATCGGACAATAGTCAATATCTCAACATCTTACACAATGTTACACATGATATCACGATTTCCAATGCATGAGAAAAAACATGTTAAATAACATGTTTTTTAACACTATTTTGATGTCAAAATCAAGTCATCTTTCATGACTTCACAATTTCACACCTTAATTATCAATAAATAAGTCAAGGAATAATCAATGCCTCGACACCTCACATAAGACTTGGTAAAATAATACTAACATAATTGCCCCACCAAGCTCAAGTCTAAATGTCAAGTGCTCATCTTTGAAGTGAATGGGTTAGTATGAAAACTCAATTGATATATTTCAAAATAATATATATATATATATATATATATATAAACCTTTAAACTTATTTATTCCATACAAATTTGGGATTACTCATTCTTTCAAACTATTATATTTTGTTAGTTGAAAAGTATTTTTAAGTTCATGTTTTATATATATTATAAATTATTATTATTGATATATTATCTGTGAAAAGTAACGATTTTGTCGTGAAAATATACTTTAAAAACTCTTGTTATCATCTTACAAAAAATAAATCTTCACTGATAATGTATTCAAAATAATCTATGTGAGCTTTAATAATTTGGTAATACTACCATCAAAGAAAAAGATGTCAACTTTGCTATATGTGTGATTTGAGATAAATATCAAAATTATATATGAACTTTGATTTAATGTTATATACTAATTTTTTATTTGATTCAATTTTCACTAATCACTAACAACACTATTGAATTAGTACTATTTGACATTGATATATTACATACACAAACAATTATATTAATCCGGTATGAAAATAAATATATGTATTCATTTCTTTAAAATATGTACAGATAAATCGAAAACAAAATTTCATATTTACATATGAATCATAATTTAAATTTCATATGTATAATCAAATGAAAATTATTTGAAAGTTTGTACCACTAGCCTCTTCCTCATATATTTCTTTTTGTCTATTTTCAAAACTATAATATATAAAATTCAATAAGCTAATAAAAAACTCCATAAATATGCTCCAAACTTTTTCTAGTTTAGCTTTGAATAGAAGCATGAGAAATCAAAGACATGAGTGCGCAATGTTAGCTAGATTGATGCAAATTGGTTGCCTCCTAATTTGAAATATCAATGGGTAAATTACACCTATGGTCACTAAACTATTAGTAAGTTTTTATTTTAGTCATTCAACTTTAAAAAGTTACAAAATGATCATTAAACTATTCAAAAATTTTCATTTAAGTCACTTGTTGTTAAAATCGTTGTTCTATGGCCTTTACTGTTCGCACCACTTGCACCAATCGAAACCTATCCATCCTCTTCTCTTCTACAGTTCAGATTTTTTTTCGTGAAATAGTTTTGAACGTCACAAATCTACGAACTAAAATTTAAATAGCTTTCTTCTTCGATCTTCGACACTGACTGTAAGATCAACTTAGATTTAAGGTATGTTCTTCTTGTCAATGGATACTAATCCATCATATCGATCGTCCAATTGTTGTTTGGAGCTTACTAGCCGAATTTATAAAAAAAGTTAACAGCTAATGATTTAAATAAAAACTTTCAAATAGTTCAATGACTTAAATGAAAATTTTCAAATAGATCAATAACCATTCTGTAACTTTTTAAAGCTCAATGACCAAAACATAAATTTACTAATACTTTAATGACCTTGACTATAATTTATCCAATATCCATTAGGAAGGTTGGGTTGGTTTTGATATAAGTGAATATGAGTTGAATCAATTTCAGTTTTAAAATTTTTAGATCAATTTGAATTAAAATCTTTTTGGATAACGATGATTTTAGGTTTAAGTCATTTAAAATTTGTATCATTTATGTGTTTAGGGTCAATTAAAATTTTACTCAATTTTGATTTAATATGTAGTTTAATATATGAACTTTAATTTGGTGTAATTATATATATTAAACTTTGATTGTGGTTTAAATGTATATATGAAACTTAAATTTTATTCAATCATACACATTTAAAGAAATAAATACATCAACTTATTTTTATATAGGATATATATAATTATTTTTGTATGTAATATATAAACATAATTAATAATTTATAATAATTGGATAAAAAGCATGTGATATATCCCATTGAGTTCCTACATTTTCACACCTGAGTCGACCCTTACGAATTCAAATTAAATAATAAAAAATTATTTTAAAATTTAAATTTAATTATAAAAATATATTAAATATCAATTAAAAATATAATTTTTATTATTTTATTATTTTTTAAATAGTGAAATGAAGGGACAGAACCAACCTGAAAACATGTAAGAATTTATGAAACTGAGCCATGATCTGTCCCACAAACGCCTCTATTCCTAACTATGCTGTATTTTTTAAGACAATGGGCTTTTAATATCCTGCAATGAAATATCGTGGCAAACAATATCTTTGCTATACCAAAAACTTAAGATTTTTCTTTTATTTTGGATTCAAAATAATATTTCCTTTTATTTTTATAGAAAATGGCTAATTTTACGTAATATCCTCAAAATTATAGGTCAAATTTCAAATTAACCCTTAAACTTCAAATCATTCTAATTGAATGATTCAAAAAATCTAGTTGCAACACTTGCATGTTTGAGGCGCATGCCGCAATTAGTTTTGTCTCACCAGTTGACATCTAATGGAAAAGTTAATGGAATGATTAACTGAATGACCTAATTAGAAAGATATTGATAATTTGAGGATTTAATTAGAATATTTTAAAATTTTAAGACTAATTTAAAATTTAACCTATAATTTGAGGATTTCTGATGTAATTAAACTTTGTCCTTAAAATGAATTGAATTTTAAATTAAACTTGGATTGTAAAATGGTTGGCTTTCCTATAGGCTATTATCTAGTTTATTTATTATTGAAATTTATGTAATACATGCCTGATGAGTTAGTATTAGAATCAACTCAATACAAAACACAACTAGTCAAAAACCAAAATATATTTGACAATGATTCACGCCACGAATTGTGGGATTTAAACCCAAATAATTCTAGAAAAAACCCACACATGTTATTTATGTATAGTGAGATTCAAACTTAGACACAAGGGTGAAGCAAAAAATATTTTGGGGAGTCAAGATTAAAATATATATTTTTTATGAGAGTTAAAATGCAATTTCATTATTATATTAACTTATATCTTTTTAAATTTTTGAAAACTAAAGCATCAAAATTACATCTTAGCAGTGGCCAAAGCGATTGCCTCCCTTCCCTTCACCTCTACTTAGATACTCAAAGTTCTAATACTTCAATGTTTATATGGGGCGAAACTAAAGGCTGGTATGAGTTTACTCCCTAAAATAGAAAATTTTCTATGTAGACCATTTGAAATTTTTAAAATTTAAATTAGTAAAAGTAAAATTACATTTTATTCCTCTAAAAATGATAAAAAATTGATTTGATCATTTAAAAATTAAAAATATATAGGTTATTAAAAAAATGAAAGTGCATTTTTACTATTGTAAAAATTATAATTTAATTTCGACCCCTAAATAAATTTTCTGATTTCGCCCCTGATATTTATCAACACTGACAATATCGAAATATAATTTTAAACCAAAATTTTTGTTATTAATATTTCTCCTTTTGTCATCGTGGACATTGTTCACTCTAGGGACTTATGTACATGAGAAGGAGATATAAAAGAAAATTTTTCTAGATGATATAATGAAATATTGCCAACCAAGTTTCAGATGACATTATTTGGTCAGAAAAACAAAACATTAAAATATGTAGGTTGGCTGGTCGTATTAGAATTTTAATGAGGAAAAAAGGTCCCCTCCAATGGAACAATCTAATCCTTTGGGACAATATTCTTTAACAATTTGTCCTATTTTGAAGGGTGGGATGTATCATGGAAAATTTTGTCCCCAAAGGTTGCTTCCAGAGATGTGAAAGCAAAATTTTCAATGGTTAATAAGTGAAGATAAGATTGGAAAAGGGATTTGATTTCATAAAGGATGATAAAGTTGATGATGTATGTTATTATTTTTTTAATAAATATGTTATAATAAACGTTGATAATAGAGGTAGAATAATTACAAAGCAATAAAAAAAAAAAAAGAAAAGAACACACTGATTTTACGTGAAAATTCTTTTGAGAAAAAACCACGAGCAAATGAGGAGAAATTCACTAATGTTGAAAAATGAATAATATAAGAGGAGTTTCGACTACATCTATTCAAGGGTTGAGAAAAACCATGTTCTAATCAAAGCTAAATAGAAGAAGAATAGTTTTTTACGGATTCAACTTGTGTTGTATGGTCTGTACTACCAGTCGCAACCCCAACCTAATTTTGTGCTTAATGGGAATTTGTAATGTGTTAAACATATTTATTTTGAAGAAGTAATATAAGTAAAATTATATCATTTAACCATACAGCGTATTTAAATCACTATAGCATAATTAATCATTACAAAATATAAAATATATGGTATAAATTTTAAATTAAAAAATTTAAAATTTATATAAACTAAAACACAAACCTAAAAGCTCAATCTCAAAAAAATTAACCTTACCAATAAAATCAATCTTAGGTTCCACCCTTCCTAATTGACTTTATTACAGATTGGTGGTCCAAAGGTTATATATATATATATATATCCCTTTTTAGGTGAACACAGGGCATTGTATTTAACTTGGATGAAATGTGTCCATTTTTGTCTTTATATCTTCTTTCCAAAAGGTCTATTCTAAGAATTAATTATGGAGCAACCTCATTTTGTAACGGCCTAATTTTTAGTGGTGTCGGAAATGGTGATTTGAGATCACTAAATTCGACAAATAAGATTGAACAAGATAGTAATTTAATATTTATGAGTCAAGTAAGAATTTAGAAGAATTTGTGAAATGGTGAAATTAGTGAATTAAAAGAATTTATTAGGTCAAACGGGTCAAAAATGAGGTATCGAGACCTCAAAGTTGAAAATCGAGCTATAAATATTTTTATAAATATTTATGGAGTGTCATTGAGTTAGTATTAAAGTTTCGTTAGAAAATTTTAACGTTTGGATGGCTAATTAATTAAAAAGGACTAAATTGAAAATAGCACAAAATTTGTTAAATTGTGAGTAAATAGCTTAAGTATTTAAAAAGATGGATTTAAAGAGCAATTAGACCCAAAGGTTAATGGCTGGACGGTTTGGGTATGAAATAAGCAAGAAAACAATGTGAACAAGGGCAAAATTGGAAATAGATAAAAGTTAATAGTTAAATAATGATGTAATTGAAAAATCTAGACATTTCTTCATATTTTCTCAGCCAAAACGCCATAGAAGGTCTGGAGAAAGCTGGTTTTTCATATTTTTACATCATGTGAGTTTAATTCTTGCTTTTTCTTGATAATTTTTATGTTTTTATGACTTTTACAATTAGGTCCACTTGTAGAATTCATTAGTTTTTGATTTTATGGGTGAAATTGGAAGTTACCCTGGATGGATAAGGGAATTTTATGATGAATTATTATGAAATTTAAGTTCTAATTTCATATTAAGGTGGTTTTATTAAGTGATTTTGATAGGAAATGATATTTAGGACCTAATTGTGAAAAAGTTGTGAATTGAAGGTTGCTGTTGAAATTAAGAATATAAAAGGTTTTGAAATAGTTTATAATGATAAAATAAAGTGTTAATTGAGAAAAATTAGTTCAATTGATGGGTGAATTGAGCAGGGACTAAATTGTGAAAACTGTAAATTTTGAGGTAAAAGTGCAATTTCGAAATTTGAACAGCATAAATTGTGAAGTGAAATAGAAATCAAATAAATGCTAATGAGTAGAAATATTTTATATTATAGATCAAGAATCCAAAGAAGAACGAGGAAAAGAAAAAGTTGCGGAATAGTCCCAAAATTTCAATATCTTCTACAAATTAGTCGGGTAAGTTCATATGGTTGAAATTAGATGTTTATTTGTGAATGATTGAAGTATATAATGTGTTATTATATCTGAATTTGTTGTGGGATTGTGTAGATTTTGTTAATGAAAGAATAAATGTGGAAATGCAAATTAGGAAAACGCAGGATTGATACGTCAGTATCGTGACGTGTGATGAATTGACGGATAAGACCATGGTTGTTCCATGGCAAAGTGTGAAATGTAGGTATGGTATTATCCATCTTGAAATGTGAAATGTAGGTATGGTATTATCCATACTGAATGTGAAATGTAGGTATGGTATTATCAAATCCATCTTGAGTTAAGAAATGTAGGTATGGCATTTCCCATACCGAGTTGAAAAATGTAGGTATGGTATTTCAATGAGGAAAACCATACTGAGTTGTGAATCGTGGCATTGAGCAACGACGTACTCAATTTCGTAAGCCGTTTCCTAATTTGATTATAAGAAATAAAGAGAAGTGATCCAAATGAAAGAGATTGAGTAGTTATTCTTGTTGAGCTCAACTATGTGAATTATTATAACAATGGTTGTGAATCGCAGGAAACTTTAGTAAATGTTTTGGTATTGTTTGGAAATATTATGTTTGGTAAGCATTACTATTAACCTATGAACTTACTAAGCTTCAATAAGCTTACTTGTGTGTGTTTAATATTTTATGTAGATTGACTTGAAGTGAAGTGGGTAGATCGGATCAACACAACAAAGCACACTATCCAGATCAATTCCAGTAGCTTTTGTTTTATGTTTGAAGATTTATATGGCATGTATAGAGTTTGAATGAATTGAAGTAAAGATGTTATAAACTAGTTAACAATATTTGTACTAAAATAGTTTTCGGTAAGTAGCAGTAGTTTGACTTTGAAAAATCACTAAAAATAGTAAAAATGGAATTAAATAATGAATAAATTATGGAATCGAATCTCGATGAGTCTATTTTCATATGGAAGAAGCAAAACAGGTATATGAGCTATATTTTATGAGATGTTTAAATTTTTGTGAAACAGGGCCAGAGCAATTTCTGGATCCCCTATTCTGACTTTGAAAATTCACCATAAATTTTACAAAGATAATTAGAAGTCATACTTTATATGTACAGATTCCTTATTGAGTCTAGTTTTATTAGAGACAAACGTCATAGTCATTGAAGCTCTGTACAGAGAGATATCTGATTCGTAATACACAAAGGTCAGAGTAGTCAAACCCTGAAACAGGGGAGATTTTAAATAATAAACTGTACTAATTGGCTTGACCAAAAATTCTAGAAAAAAATTGGTAAGTAGATATATGAGTATAAATTCAGAGAAAATTTACGGATTTGGATTTCGAGTTTTATAACTCGAGATATGAATTATTTAGAAACTATGACACAGTTGGACAGCTTGTCTGGAAAGTGTGATATAAATTGTTTGAATTTGTTTAAGTGCTCAAATAGTTTAGTAATGCCTCGTGCTCGACTCCGGCGACGGGGCGTTACATTTATTGGTATCAGAGCTTCGGTTTAGCCGATTCTCGGAATATGTATGATGTGAAAAGTATCTAGAATTACATGCCATATAAATCTGTGATAGTGTGCTGTGTATGATCCGATCTAATCCTTGTTTTTATTATAGATTATCTTCGATTTGAAAAGATGTCAGATAGACCAGAACAAACTAAGCAAGAAGAAGTTAATAGCAGAGTACAAACCTCTGAACAAGGAACAAGTAGTGAAGCTCCAATTTCATTGATGCGAGAACAAGAACTCAAAAATATGATTTATGGATTCATGAATCAGTGGTATAATGAGAATGTGCGAGAAAGAAATCGGACTCAGAACCTCCTCCCTATCTCAACATCCGTAGTACCCCGGTTGCTCCTCCACCTCCTCCGATAACTGAATCTAGCAAAAGAACACCAATTGAAAAACTCAGAAAGTTTGGAGCTGAAGAATTTCGAGGGAGATCGGACGATGATCCGGTTAAAGCAGAGTATTGGTTAAAGAGTTTGGAGAGAGTTTTTAAGCAGATGATATGTTCTCCGGAGGATTATTTGGGATGTGCGGTTTCGCTATTGAAAGAAGAAGCGTATAATTGGTGGAAACCATTGAGGCGGTGGTACTGCAGATAAACTTACAGGAATTCTTCCAAAACGAATTTAAGAAGAAGTATGTGGGAAAGAGATATTTAGATAAGAAGAAGAGAGAATTTCTTGATCTTCGACAAGGAATAAAACAGTGGCTGAATATGAAAGAGAATTTGTGTATCTCAAGAGATATGCTCGGGATGTTGTACCGACAGAGGAAGAAATGTGCATTAGATTTGAAGAAGGGCTTAATGATGAAATCGAATGATGATTGGAGGTACAGAGATTCGAATTTGTGATTCATTCGATCGAGCTCAAAAGATGGAAGAAGTGTATAACAGAAAGATGCAAAGAGAAAGAAGAGGTAAAGAGGTATACAAAAGAAGTTTCTCTAGACCAACTTCGACTTTTTCGCCAAAAAGTTCGAAATGATTTCAGTCGACTGTTATAATCCCGAACGATCGAATAACAAAGAAACGACTCAACAAGATGTCGGAGTAACTAAGAAACCAGCAGCTAGTGTTAGTAGTGTGCAAAATATTCGAGACTTAGATGTAAAAATTGTGGTAGATTTCATATTGGTGAGTGTTGGGGAAGAGCGGAGCTTGCTATAAATGTGGTGGAACCGATCATTTTATTCGGATTATCCTCAATTATTAAAGAAGATAGAGAACAAGGGAGAAGCAAGCAAATACTCCTCGAAAGGTAAACGTTGGTCAAAGTATCTTCTGGGACTGTTCATTCGGGAACGAGAGATCTGCTACTCGATCAGAGACAAGAGTACCAAAGACGTATATACGCTATCCGCAAGGGAAGAAGCTTCGCTCCGATGTGATAGCTGGTAATTTCTATCTTTTGATGATTCTGTATGCTTTAATTGATCCCGGATCTACACATTCATATATTTGCCTTTGCATTAGTGTCAAAAAAGAAAATGACTGTTGAGTCCACTGACCTTGAATTGCAAGTCACTAATCCACTAGGGCAAAGTGTGTTGGTTAATTTAATATGTCGGAATTGTCCACTGAAAATACAAGGCTGTGAATTCTCTGCTGATTTAATGTTGTTACCTTTCCGAGAATTTGATGTTATTCTTGGAATGGATTGGTTGATTGAACACGATGCCATAGTGAATTGTAGAGAAAAACGGATTGATTTAAAATGTCAGACAGGGGAAATAGTTTCAGCTGAGTTTGGGGATAAAAAGAATGATGTCAGGATTATTTCAGCCTTTACAGCTCGAAAATTGATTCGGAAAGGTAATAAAGCATTTCTAGCTTATATTCTTGATACTCGGGGTTCTGAATTGAAGATGGAACAATTGTCGATTGTTAATGAGTTTCTTGATGTGTTTCTAAGGAATTACCGGTTTACCCCAGATCGTGAGGTTGAATTCACAATTGATGTAATTCCGGGTACAGCTCCAATATCAATAACACCGTATAGAATGGCACCAGCTGAGTTAAAAGAGTTGAAGACACAGTTGCAAGAGTTATTGGATAAAGGGTTCATCAGACCGAGTACATCACCTTGGGGCGCACCTGTCTTATTTGTGAAAAAGAAAGATGGTTCGTTGCGATTGTGTATTGATTACAGGCAGTTGAATAAGGTAACAATTAAAAATAAATATCCATTACCTCGTATCGATGATTTGTTTGATCAACTGAAAGGTCTGCAGTTGTTCTCAAAATAGACCTTAGATCCGGGTATTATCATTTGAAGGTTAAAGAGTGTGATGTGCCAAAGATCGCTTTTCGAACTCGGTATGGTCACTACGAATTTTTGGTAATGCCTTTTGGTTTAACGAATGCCCTCGCTGCATTTCTGGATCCCTATTCTGACTTTGAAAATTCACCATAAATTTTACAAAGATAATTAGAAGTCATACTTTATATGTACAGATTCCTTATTGAGTCTAGTTTTATTAGAGACAAACGTCATAGTCATTGAAGCTCTGTACAGAGAGATATCTGATTCGTAATACACAAAGGTCAGAGTAGTCAAACCCTGAAACAGGGAGATTTTAAATAATAAACTGTACTAATTGGCTTGACCAAAATTCTAGAAAAAATTGGTAAGTAGATATATGAGTATAAATTCAGAGAAAATTTACGGATTTGGATTTCGAGTTTTATAACTCGAGATATGAATTATTTAGAAACTATGACACAGTTGGACAGCTTGTCTGGAAAGTGTGATATAAATTGTTTGAATTTGTTTAAGTGCTCAAATAGTTTAGTAATGCCTCGTGCTCGACTCGTGACGGGCGTTACATTTATTAGTATCGAGCTTGGTTTAGCGATTCTCGGAATATGTATGATGTGAAAAGTATCTAGAATTACATGCCATATAAATCTGTGATAGTGTTTGTGTATGATCCGATCTAATCCTTGTTTTTATTATAGATTATCTTCGATTTGAAAAGATGTCGATAGACCGAACAAACTAAGCAAGAAGAAGTTAATAGCAGTACAAACCTCTGAACAAGGAACAAGTAGTGAAGCTCCAATTTCATTGATGCGAGAACAAGAACTCAAAATATGATTTATGGATTCATGAATCGGTGGTATAATGAGAATGTGCGAGAAAGAAATCAGACTCATAACCTCCTCCCCTATCTCAACATCTGTAGTACCCCGGTTGCTCCTCCACCTCCTCCGATAACTGAATCTAGCAAAAGAACACCAATTGAAAAACTCGAAAGTTTGGAGTGAAGAATTTCGAGGAGATCGGACGATGATCCGGTTAAAGCGAGTATTGGTTAAAGAGTTTGGAGAGAGTTTTTAAGCAGATGATATGTTCTCCGGAGGATTATTTGGGATGTGCGGTTCGCTATTGAAAGAAGAAGCGTATAATTGGTGGAAACCATTGAGGCGGTGGTACTGCAGATAAACTTACAGGAATTCTTCCAAAACGAATTTAAGAAGAAGTATGTGGGAAAGAGATATTTAGATAAGAAGAGAGAATTTCTTGATCTTGACAAGGAATAAAACAGTGGCTGAATATGAAAGAGAATTTGTGTATCTCAAGAGATATGCTCGGGATGTTGTATCGACAGAGGAAGAAATGTGCATTAGATTTGAAGAAGGGCTTAATGATGAAATCGAATGATGATTGGAGGTACAGAGATTCGAATTTGTGATTACATCGATCGAGCTCAAAAGATGGAAGAAGTGTATAACGAAAGATGCAAAGAGAAAGAAGAGGTAAAGAGGTATACAAAAGAAGTTTCTCTAGACCAACTTCGACTTTTTCGGCCAAAAAGTTCAGAAATGATTCTGGTCGACCTGTTATAATCCCGGAACGATCGAATAACAGTAAAACGACTCAACAAGATGTCGGAGTAACTAAGAAACCAGCAGCTAGTGTTAGTAGTGTGCAAAATATTCCGAGACTTAGATGTAAAAATTGTGGTAGATTTCATATTGGTGAGTGTTGGGGAAGAGCCGGAGCTTGCTATAAATGTGGTGGAACTGATCATTTTATTCGGGATTATCCTCAATTATTAAAGAAGATAGAGAACAAGGGAGAAGCAAGCAAATACTCCTCGAAAGGTAAACGTTCGGTCAAAGTAGTGCTCTTTGACTGTTCATTCGGGACGAGAATCTGCAGCTCGATCGAGACAAGAGTACCAAAGACGTATATACGCTTATCCGGCAAGGGAAGAAGCTTCGCTCCGGATGTGATAGCTGGTAATTTCTATCTTTTTGATGATTCTGTGTATGCTTTAATTGATCCTGGATCTACACATTCATATATTTGCACTGCATTAGTGTCAGAAAAGAAAATGACTGTTGAGTCCACTGACCTTGAATTGCAAGTCACTAATCCACTAGGGCAAAGTGTGTTGGTTAATTTAATATGTCGGAATTGTCCACTGAAAATACAAGGCTGTGAATTCTCTGCTGATTTAATGTTGTTACCTTTCCGAGAATTTGATGTTATTCTTGGAATGGATTGGTTGATTGAACACGATGCCATAGTGAATTGTGTAGAAAAACGGATTGATTTAAAATGTCGACGGGAGAAATAGTTTCATTGAGTTTGGGGATAAAAAGAATGATGTCGAGATTATTTCAGCCTACATTTCGAAAATTGATTCGGAAAGGTAATAAAGCATTTCTAGCTTATATTCTTGATACCGGGTTCGAATTGAAGATGGAACAATTGTCGATTGTTAATGAGTTTCTTGATGTGTTTCTAAGGAATTACCGGTTTACCCCGGATCGTGAGGTTGAATTCACAATTGATGTAATTAGATACAGCTCAATATCAATAACACCGTATAGAATGGCACCATTGAGTTAAAAGAGTTGAAGACACAGTTGCAAGAGTTATTGGATAAAGGGTTCATCGACCGAGTACATCACCTTGGGCGCTTTGTCTTATTTGTGAAAAAGAAAGATGGTTCGTTGCGATTGTGTATTGATTATAGGCGTTGAATAAGGTAACAATTAAAATAAATATCCATTACCTCGTATCGATGATTTGTTTGATCAACTGAAAGGTCTTGCAGTTGTTCTCAAAAATAGACCTTAGATCCGGGTATTATCAATTTGAAGGTTAAAGAGTGTGATGTGCCAAAGATCGCTTTTCGAACTCGGTATGGTCACTACGAATTTTTGGTAATGCCTTTTGGTTTAACGAATGCCCTGCTTGCATTTATGGATTTAATGAATCAATTTTTCAGTCTTATTTGGATAGATTTGTGGTGGTATTTATTGATGACATATTGGTCTATTCAAAGACGAATCCCAACATGCACATGATTTAAGAATTGTACTACGACTTTGAGAGAAAAACAGTTATATGCGAAATTTAGTAAATGTGAGTTTTGGCTTCATGAGGTTGGATTACGGGTCATATTATATCACTGAAGGAATTCGTGTGGATCCAAGTAAAGTTTTGGCGGTGGTGAATTGGAAAACACCAAGAATGTAAATCAAGTGCGAAGTTTTCGGGATTAGCGAGGATACTATCGCCGCTTTTGTAAAGAATTTTTCCATGATTGCTTCACCAATGACTCGTTTATTACGTAAGAATGTTGAGTTTATGTGGTCGATGAATGTCGCAGAGCTTTGATCAATTAAAGAAAATGTTAATGAAGCTCCGGTCTTAACTCAACCGAATCGTATACCGTATGTTGTGTACTGATGATGCATCTTTAAGTGGTTTGGGTTGTGTGTTAATGAAGTCGGAAAGGTAGTGGCTTATGCTTCACGGCAATTAAAACCACATGAAAAGAATTACCCTACACATGATCTTGAGTTAGTGCAATTGTTTTTGCCTTAAAAATTTGGAGACACTATTTATATGGTGAGAAGTGTTATATGTATACGGATCACAAAAGTTTGAAATACTTAATGACTCGAAGGAACCGAACTTAAGATGAGGCGGTGGTTAGAGTTCTTTGAAAGACTATGATTTGGTTATTGACTATCATCCAGGAAAGCTAATGTAGTTCTTGATGCAATTGAGTCGAAAGTCATCCTTGTTTGCACTTCGGCAATGAATGCTTATTTGGCTATTAATGAAGAAGGTGTTGTATTAGTAGAATTGAAGGTAAAACCAATGTTTCTTCAACAAATTCGAAGTGCAGAATGAAGATCCAAAATTGGTTTGAAAGCGGCAAATGGTTCGGGATAATTTAGATTGAGTTCAAGATTGATGATGAAGGTATATTGCGCTATCATAATAGGATTTGTGTTCCAAATAATTCGATTTAAAGAATGATATTCTTTTGAAGCACATAATAGTATGTATTCTATTCATCCGGTAGTACAAAAATGTATGGTGATCTGAAAAAGACATATTGGTGGCCTCGTATGAAAAGAGAAATTTTTAATTTATTGCAAAATGTTTGATTTGCCGCAAGTTAAAGCGAGCATCAAGTGCCAACGGGTTTATTACAACCCATTATGATTCCCGAATGGAAGTGGGAGCATATTTCAATGGATTTTGTGTCGGATTGCTCGTGACTCGAGAAAGAAAGATTCGATATGGGTGATTGTTGATAGATTGACAAAGTCAAGACACTTTATTCCAAATCGAATAGATTTTTCACTTAATAAGTTAGCGAATTGTATGTGTCGAGATTGTGAGACTACATAGAGTTCCAATATCTATCATTTCGCATCGGATCCGAGGTTTACTTCAAGATTTTGGAATAAATTGCAAGAAGCCTTAGGCACCAGATTGAATTTTAGTACAGCATTTCATCCTCAAACAGATGGACAGTCAGAGCGAGTGATTCAAATTTTAGAAGATATGTTAAGATGTTGTATACTCGAGTTTGGTGACAGTTGGGAAAGGTATTTACTGTTGGCTGAGTTTGCTTACAACAATAGCTATCAGTCTAGTATAAAAATGACACCATTTGAGGCTCTTTATGGTAGAAAATGCAAGACTCCATTGTGTTGGTCTGAATTGAGTGAATCAAAAATAGTTGGGGTTGATTTGATTCGAGAAACCGAAGAGAAAGTCCGGATTATTCGAGATAGTCTAAAAGTCGCTTGGATCGTCGAAGTCATATGCGGATTTAAAACGAAGAGACATAGAATATGCAAGTGGGTGATCGAGTATTTTAAAAGTTTCACCATGGAAAAGGGTGTTACGATTTGGTAAAAGGAAAATTAAGTCCGAGATTCATAGGGCCATATGAAATTGTGGAAAGGGTTGGTCCTGTGGCTTATCGTTTGGCTTTACCTCCGAACTTGAGAAGATTCATAATGTGTTTCATGTGTCTATGCTAAGGCAAGATAGGTCAGATCCTTCACACGTAATTCCCCATACTGAAATTGAGCTTCAACCAGATATGACTTATTCAGAAGAACCAGTGAAGATTTTGGCTCGTGAAGTTAAGGAATTGCGGAACAAAAGAATACCATTGGTTAAAGTATTATGGCATCGACATGGTATGGAGGAGGCAACCTGGAAACAGAGGAGTCAATAAGATCACAATATCCAAATCTATTTTCAGTAACAAATTTCGAGGACGAAATTTTTAAAGGGGAGAGTTGTAACTACTAATTTTTAAGTGGTGTCGGAAATGGTGATTTGAGATCACTAAATTCGACAAATAAGATTGAACAAGATAGTAATTTAATATTTATGAGTCAAGTAAGAATTTAGAAGAATTTGTGAAATGGTGAAATTAGTGAATTAAAAGAATTTATTAGGTCAAACGGGTCAAAAATGAGGTATCGAGACCTCAAAGTTGAAAATCGAGCTATAAATATTTTTATAAATATTTATGGAGTGTCATTGAGTTAGTATTAAAGTTTAGTTAGAAAATTTTAACGCTTGGATGGCTAATTAATTAAAAAGGACTAAATTGAAAATAGCACAAAATTTGTTAAATTGTGAGTAAATAGCTTAAGTATTTAAAAAGATGGATTTAAAGAGCAATTAGACCCAAAGGTTAATGGCTGGACGGTTTGGGTATGAAATAAGCAAGAAAACAATGTGAACAAGGGGCAAAATTGGAAATAGATAAAAGTTAATAGTTAAATAATGATGTAATTGAAAAATCTAGACATTTCTTCATATTTTCTCAGCCAAAACGCCATAGAAGGTCTGGAGAAAGCTGGTTTTCATATTTTTACATCATGTGAGTTTAATTCTTGCTTTTTCTTGATAATTTTATGTTTTATGACTTTTACAATTAGGTCCACTTGTAGAATTCATTAGTTTTTGATTTTATGGGTGAAATTGGAAGTTACCCTGGATGGATAAGGGAATTTTATGATGAATTATTATGAAATTTAAGTTCTAATTTCATATTAAGGTGGTTTTATTAAGTGATTTTGATAGGAAATGATATTTAGGACCTAATTGTGAAAAAGTTGTGAATTGAAGGTTGCTGTTGAAATTAAGAATATAAAAGGTTTTGAAATAGTTTATAATGATAAAATAAAGTGTTAATTGAGAAAAATTAGTTCAATTGATGGGTGAATTGAGCAGGACTAAATTGTGAAAACTGTAAATTTTGAGGTAAAAGTGCAATTTCGAAATTTGAACAGCATAAATTGTGAAGTGAAATAGAAATCAAATAAATGCTAATGAGTAGAAATATTTTATATTATAGATCAAGAATCCAAAGAAGAACGAGGAAAAGAAAAAGTTGCGAATAGTCCCAAAATTTCAATATCTTCTACAAATTAGTCGGGTAAGTTCATATGGTTGAAATTAGATGTTTATTTGTGAATGATTGAAGTATATAATGTGTTATTATATACGAATTTGTTGTGGGATTGTGTAGATTTTGTTAATGAAAGAATAAATGTGGAAATGCAAATTAGGAAAACGCAGGATTGAGTAACGTTCAGTATCGTGACGTGTGATGAATTGACGGATAAGACCATGGTTGTTCCATGGCAAAGTGTGAAATGTAGGTATGGTATTATCCATACTGAAATGTGAAATGTAGGTATGGTATTATCCATCTTGAAATGTGAAATGTAGGTATGGTATTATCAAATCCATACCGAGTTAAGAAATGTAGGTATGGCATTTCCCATACCGAGTTGAAAATGTAGGTATGGTATTTCAATGAGGAAAACCATACTGAGTTGTGAATCGTGGCATTGAGCAACGACGTACTCAATTTCGTAAGCCGTTTCCTAATTTGATTATAAGAAATAAAGAGAAGTGATCCAAATGAAAGAGATTGAGTAGTTATTCTTGTTGAGCTCAACTATGTGAATTATTATAACAATGGTTGTGAATCGCAGGAAACTTTAGTAAATGTTTTGGTATTGTTTGGAAATATTATGTTTGGTAAGCATTACTATTAACCTATGAACTTACTAAGCTTCAATAAGCTTACTTGTGTGTGTTTAATATTTTTATGTAGATTGACTTGAAGTGAAGTGGGTAGATCGGATCAACACAACAAAGCACACTATCCAGATCAATTCCAGTAGCTTTTGTTTTATGTTTGAAGATTTATATGGCATGTATAGAGTTTGAATGAATTGAAGTAAAGATGTTATAAACTAGTTAACAATATTTGTACTAAAATAGTTTTCGGTAAGTAGCAGTAGTTTGACTTTGAAAAATCACTAAAAATAGTAAAAATGGAATTAAATAATGAATAAATTATGGAATCGAATCTCGATGAGTCTATTTTCATATGGAAGAAGCAAAACAGGTATATGAGCTATATTTTATGAGATGTTTAAATTTTTGTGAAACAGGGCCAGAGCAATTTCTGGATCCCCTGTTCTGACTTTAAAAATTCACCATAAATTTTACAAAGATAATTAGAAGTCATACTTTATATGTACAGATTCCTTATTGAGTCTAGTTTTATTAGAGACAAACGGCATAGTCATTGAAGCTCTGTACAGAGAGATATCTGATTCGTAATACACAAAGGTCAGAGTAGTCAAACCCTGAAACAGGGGAGATTTTAAATAATAAACTGTACTAATTGGCTTGACCAAAAATTCTAGAAAAAAATTGGTAAGTAGATATATGAGTATAAATTCAGAGAAAATTTACGGATTTGGATTTCGAGTTTTATAACTCGAGATATGAATTATTTAGCAACTATGACACAGTTGGACAGCTTGTCTGGAAAGTGTGATATAAATTGTTTGAATTTGTTTAAGTGCTCAAATAGTTTAGTAATGCCTCGTGCTCGACTCCGGCGACGGTCTCGGGTAAAGGGGGCGTTACACATTTACTACAAAGTATTTTTTTTATAGAGTTGGTAACTAAAAATAACTTTTCTTTTAGCAAATTAAATTTGTAATACGGTAAATTGGATATGATGCATGTATGGATAAGGTGAAATTTAGTAAAAAAATATTCATCTAAGCTGTCAATTTTCAAGCTCAAAAGATTAGTCAACTTGCGGTGAATTTTTGGATGGAATCTAAACAGTTATGTGTTGAGATGTCTGCATAACGTTTGAAGAGCTATCTCTTAGCTTTGAAACGTACTTTAAATCACTCAATTTCGAGTTTGGGAACTTAAGTTATGACTATTTTAATGAAGACTTTGTGAATAGAATTTTTTGACAAGATTATTATGGGAAATTATGAGTTTTAGACTTTAATTCGAGTTTAAATCATATTAGTTTTAACTTTTAGGCTTAATTTTATTATATGTGAGCCCAATATTGTATATATTAAGTTTTATTATTTTATTATTTACTTATTCTGAATTTTAGGATATTTTTAAGTATTTAAAGTTGTGTAAGAGTTTTAAGTTTCTTAGTTAACAAGAAAATTTAGTTCTACTAAAATTGCTTCTTATTTAGATTGTCGAAACCATTTTCAAATCGAGTTTTGAAAAAATGGGAACTGATTTTAAAAAACGAAAACGGGAGTCGCCACCAATCTTTTTAGGTGTGATTGGATCACCTTTAAAACATTTTATTCTAAAATAATTAGTTTTGGTCCACGAAATAAAAGAACGGGTTCGGGAGTCGGTTACGTACGAGGAAGGATTAGCACCCTCGTAACGCCTAAAAAATTGGTACCTAATTGATTATCCAATGTCTTTAATGACGGAAATTTAAAAAGAAAAAATTTAAGATGTAGTCCCTTTAAAATATTTTAACTTTGAAAATTGGGATTCACTCGCGTCAAAGTATTGACATTAAGTTAACTTTTTGAAATTCCTATCTCAAACAAAGAAACGCTATATCCAATAAGTTAGGACATATTGCTTTGAAATTCCAAGATCTGGCTTGCATTTAGAAAACCTTTAAAAACTTAGAAAGGTGCTTAATTATTCGAATTCAACGAGAAAATGGCAACCCAATAAGTTAGGGCACTACTTTCTAAATTTCCAAACACCAAGCATCGCCTTATTTGCAAAAAAATCTTATCTCGAGGTAATAAGATGTCATATCCAGTGAGTTAGGACACAACACCTCAAATATCGAGAGTAAGTATTTTATTTAACACTCAGATTATGATTTAAAAGAATATGCCGTTATTTAGGTTAAACGTGAGGAAAAAAAATCGAAATCCAGTAAGTTAGGGCACGATTGTCTCGGATTACCAAATACGAAATATTTACTTCAGTGAAAGAATCACTATCGGGTTGGATAAAACCTAAAATCGTAATGAAACGAGATAATAAAGAATGCATAACAAATAAAAATTGATAACTATAACAGGATAAACATAAACACAAATATGAATACTAACGATAAATACGAAGGTAAGATAAATGGGTCGAATAAATAATAAGAAAGGGAAATAATGAATAAGCTAAATGTTTGAAATTATTTTAAAAAAAAACTATAAATAGAATAGATGATGAAATAATAATAAAAGTAATGATATGTAAATAAAATAAATATGCTAAAAAATATACGTTATCAAATTAGATAATATAAAATAATAATGTATAAGTAAATACAAAAATAAAGGAAAATATAATAACAATAATAGAAAAATACAACAATAATAATAGTAAAAGATATAATAACCTAATAATATAATAGTAATAGTAACAATATGAAGATAATAGTAAAAATAATATATTAAATAATAGTAATAAAAGTAGTGCTAATAATAATAATAATAATAATAATAATAATAATAATAATCTATTAAGTTATAATGAAAATAATGATAATGATGATATATTAGATAATAATAGTAAAATAATAAGTAACAATGATAAATTATAATAATAGTGATGAGAATAACAAGTGATGATAATAACAAGTAACAATAGTAGTAATAATATATTAGTAACACATAATAGAGTAGTAAAAAAATATAGTAGTTATAGTAATAATAATATAAACAGTAGCATATATACGTATGAAAAATAATGATAGTAAAATATAATAATAGTAATAATAATAATGGAATGAAGGTAATAATAATATTAAAGTAAAGTAAACAAAATAATACTATATATCAATATATATATACATATAATGCAAATACACACTACCATATTATAATAATAATAATAATAATAATAATAATAATAATATAGAAATACAAAGAGCAAATAAAAATATTAAATTTAAAAAAACAATACTATATATAAAAGTATATACATACATATATGTACATAAAATATACACTAATATATAATAATAATAATAATAATAATAATAATAATAATAATAATAAAAATGCAGAAAGTAAATATGATATAATAGTAATATTAAAATGACGTAATAAAATAATACTTATATATAGAAATGTACATACCTACATATATAATAAACATACATTAATTAATAGTAAAAACAATAGAAGTGCTAATAATACTAGTATTAGAATGAAATAAGAGATAAATGCAAACCTAATAATATAAATAAGGTAAACAGAAACAATAAAAAAATAATAGGAAGGACATAATCGAATTTGAGAGCAATATTTTGGGGCAAATCCGTAATAAATAAAAGAAGAGGGGATTAATTCGCACACGCAAATAACCGGGAAGGACTAAAACGGACAATAGTCCTTTGACCCAAAACGCGCAGCTTTGATTCTATCCCTTATTTTTTATTACGATTGGAGTGAATATAATGAAACCCTTTGAACCTTTTTGATTGCTATTGATATACTGATTTTTTGTTCTTGAATCTCAAAAAAAAAGAAAAATCCCCTCTTGAATCTCAAAAAAAAAAAATCTCTTCTCTCCAAAATACAATAGATTCCTCTCTCCAATCCCCCCTCCTCCTTGTTACAATGAACATAGGGCTCTTTTATAGCCCAAAATCCAAAGAAAAAAAAATACAAAGAATTTCATTTTCTATTGTTTTTCTTTGTTGCCCTTTTTTTGTCTTCTTTTGCAGGTTTGGAGTGGTGGAGAAGTGCTATTTGCACTTATCAATGCAGCTAAAGTAGTGGGATTAGGTGATTTAGGGTTTCTTTTTTTTTTGTGTTTTTTGTTTTGGGTATTGGGCTAATTGGGCTAGGGTTAGGTATTAGGTTTGGGTTTAGTATTTATTTATTTGGTTTATTGGGCCCCGGGCAAAATTTGGGCCATACATAGATTAATCAGAGTTTCATTATATTTAAAGGTTTTATTTTGATGTAATTAACAAATTTATATGAAGTTCTCTTCATTATTCATTATATATTATAAAGATATCTTGATTGAGATTTCTTTTTTGTTTATTTTATAAGTAGGTTTTCTTCTTGATTAAAAGCCGTGGGATTCATTATTCATTATAGATTATAAAGATATCTTGATTGAGATTTCTTTTTTGTTTATTTTATAAGTAGGTTTTCTTCTTGATTTAAAAGCCGTGGGAGAACTCTTCACCCTCCAATTTACTAGGGTGCGACCTTAAGAGATTGGTTAGAGCCATTTGTGGAGCTTGTTGAAAATCATTCTTCAAAAGGTTTCATAGGACATCGATTTTTCATCACCATTAGTTATTTTTATTGAAACTTTCGTTCCATCATCCATCTTATTTTCGTTTTCTTCCATTATTTATCTTTTGATTTGTCAAAGATTATTTCTTGAAAGGTTGGTTAGAGCTATTAATTGAATTTTTTAGGATTTATGTCTCAAAAAGATTCAATTAGATACTTATTAGGATCAAGCCTCAATATGGCATATGAGGTTCAAAAACATTGTGAAGTCCATAGTTTTCACACAATTATGAGATTAAGGTTATATGATTCAAGATTTAAATTAATATTTTCAAATTTGAATCAGTGATTTAACCAGTTCGATTAACTCATCCGATTCTATTAAATAAGTCACTAAAAAATTAAAAAAATATTGATTCAAATAATTTTTTTGTTCGGTCCGTACTGATTTCTGGATCAACTAATCTAATGACTTTCTCTAGGCTGATACCATGATTGGTTCCCGATTAACTTTGGTTCGATTCAAACAATATTAGTTTAAACTTTAAACCTTGCCAAATTAACCAGTTAAGGACAACGAGAATTAACCAATTCTCAATCTTGATCCCCAAGTCCGTCTCCGGTCAAGGTATAATTCTAGGTATCTCATTCAATCTCGTCATCTTCCCCATCTTGCCGTTACTGTGCTTTTTATTCTCTATGTTTCCTCCATTCTCTTTAAATTCCCCACTGACTTCTACATCAGAATGCACTCGGATTACCAACTCCGACGCTCTCATATAACTCATGTTCTTCTGGCAGATTCATTCAAAGTCTAAACCAAACTTTAAAGCCCAAATATCTTGCATCCAACCCAACTCCATCACCATAAGACGTAAAAGAGAAAAATGTTATGGTTTTTTTATTCAATAATGATTCCAACCCAGATTACAACTTGGGTTCAAAAACATTATGGTTTGAAAATTGTTTATTAGAAATACATATGTTTTGATTTAAAATTAATTCTTAATTGTTGAAATTAAAAAAAGAATAAACTATAAAAATAGTCACTTTTATTTGCTTCAAATTACATTTTAATCACTTATGTTTGAAATGTTTCGTTTTAGTCACCTACATTATCGTTTTGTTTTAAAGTGGTCACTCTACCGTTACCTCCCTAACGACAATTTTATGTAACAGTCCAAATAAGTTTTAAATGACAACTTGAATGTCATACGTGACAATCCAAATTAAATTTATTTAATCAAAAACTTATTTTCATCTCAGTAACTAGACATTCAAGTTGACATTTAAAACCCATTTGAACTACCACGTAAGACTGACGTTTGGGAGGTAATAAAGTAGACTGACGTTTGGGAGGTAATAAAGTTAACGGTAAAGTGATAACTTTGTAACAAAACGATAATGTAAGTGACTAAAATGTAACATTTCAAACATAAATGATTAAAATGTAATCTGAGACAAACAAAAGTGACTATTTTTATAGATTAACCCACCAGCGAAATAGCAAATGAACAAATAACGAGAAGGGAAAAAAACAAAACAAAAGTGACTATTTTTTATAGATTAACCCACCAGCGAAATAGCAAATGAACAAATAACGAGAAGGGAAAAAAAACAAACTTTTATAAATTAATTTAATTTCATTCCATAATTCCATAATTTGAACCGAAAATTTCTCACAAATGAGAAATACAAATATACTCTTAAGAGTGAACAGTAGGCCCATTTAGGATTTTATGAGTATAGATATAGGCCCAAAATATGGAACATCTAAGTCCTATGTAAAGTTACTATGAAATAGATGAGAAAATTTTATATAAAGAAAAAAGATGCTATTTTCATTTCCAAGGCAAGCTGCCATAGTAAGGAAAGAAACTTAAAAGGTTGATTACATGCATACATATACATCATATATATACATGCATACATACATGCATGCATGCATTCAAGGGTTTTTATTAGACATACTTGCAGTAAATCTTGAAGTCCCAGGACATGCACAAACTGCAGTGAACCAATTTAGCTTCAAGTATAATAGTTGCTTCCTGTACAATATTATTCATATATTATCTCCAGGTTGGTCTTTTGTTCTTCAAACTGGTAAGAGATATAAGATTGAAACAATGTAAGCCTAAATCATCATGTGCTTTGTCATTTGTTCGTCATAAGTTCGAAAGTTAAAATGCCAGATAACTGAGACTTGAAGCACTAGTTTAAAATGCCAGATAACTGAGACTTGAAGCACTCGCTTACGTGGAAGGCTAAAATTCCAGTTTTAGCACAATTGATTCAGGGAATTACTCTTTAAGAGGTGATATCTAATAAATTTGGAGTTCAAATCATTAGAACCCCTTTCTTCGAGGCTGCAGGTCTCTAGGGGAAAGCAATCGATTGGTTCGATTATGAAAACACAAAAACAATTTAATCAGCTAACCTCATACTTTAACCAATTGGCTAACTGACTTAAGTCTTAACAGACCTAACCAAATGGACTTAACATTGCTCGGTTCAGTCACTTGAGACGGTTAAACCTTATCAAGGGGTGTGCCTCAGTGAATGTCATGTTAATGCTTTTTTTGCAAAAACTCTCTACTTGAAAAATGCAAAGCAAAAATTTCGGAAAGAAACAGAGGTTGCGAGCATAATAAGTTACCTTGCATTTCAGGCCCAATTGAACGGGTAAAGATAGCTAACCGAGGCATTAGAAAGTAAGGCAGGTGAAGCAATCAGTCAATGAGGTTCCATGGAACGGTATAGCCTTACGGGAGGTCCTTGTAACTTGATGGGACTGATTGGATAACATCGAACTTCTCATTTCTTGGGCTCTCCTCTGAGCTGATCTCAGTTTATTCATTATCTTATCCATTGACGAGGATCTCTTCTTTTCCAGCTTCATCTGAAACACATTGTTATGTCAGAAATGATGACAATAATAAGTTCTCAGGTCATGCTAGATCTGTTTCTTTTTTGCCACAGATTATTGAGTTGGCAATCAACATCGTTGGTTTTTTAGCAGTTTTACCTTAAAAAAGTATATTCTACTTTAGATAAATGGATCCAAAATGATTCAAGTATCATACGGTTTTTTTACTTTTTCGTTAAATATCTCCTTTCCAATTACTTCAATTGTAAATGGAGAAGTATTCAAGTAAAAAGCAACCTCTAGTTTCCTTATGGCTGCCTCAGCTTTTGCCTTCTGCAGATTCTCCCATGCAGTGATTTTGGCTTCTTCTCTTTCGAATCTGCAAAAGTGAAAGAAAGAAGTCAAAATATGAACATTGATCAAATATGTTCTGTAAGCATTTCAATTTATGTTCTCTGATTTTTGTCGGTCAACTTTTTGGCACCTAAAGATGAACATTCCGAAAATTCTTTTCATCTAAATAGGCTATGTGCTCCATTAAAGTAATACGTTGGTTATGGTTGGGCAAAACCATCTTACTTAGAAACGCACTTTGCTGTCTCAGTCACATCCCAGGTTGGTGTACGAGTGTCAGCAGCTTTCTTTCTCCAATCATCAACGATTTGTGAGCTCTTCGCAGTGTTTCCAGCTCTATGCTTCTTTGACCACCTAGTCATGGT
Source organism: Gossypium arboreum (assembly GCF_025698485.1). NCBI lineage: Eukaryota > Viridiplantae > Streptophyta > Magnoliopsida > Malvales > Malvaceae > Gossypium > Gossypium arboreum. The sequence goes on from NC_069075.1 coordinate 141,591,612, forward strand.
GACTCTTTCATCTATCTGTACATCTCTCACTTCTGATTTAGAGGCATGGATGCTTTGCAGTTCCATGATAGGTAGAGGAGATGGGGTGAAGAGAGAGAAAGAAGCCGATTCCTTGGGTGATGAGCAAGTGCTACCCTGTGGGCTCATTTGGGTTGCCATGTCTCTTCTTGAAACCGTACGAGAAATATCAGTGGCTGCATCCTTGACCGTGTCAAGATTTTCATCTGCATCTTTGATGAACGTACAGTAGGCTTAGAAATTATCATAATAGGAGCAACTTATGTCTTAATAGAACGGAGGAATTTTGTATCATAAGGATAGATATGTACCTTGAGAACGCAATGATGGTGGACTTACGACCTCAGAGCATCCATGCACACTAACAGAACGGGCCATGCAAGGCTCAGTTCGAACAGCAAACCCACCACCATGGCAACGAGAATGAGCTACCAAACCATTTGCTGGAATTATACCAGCTGAGAAAGGAGAACCAGCCATGAAATTCCCCATGTTAACCCCGTCAAGGATGTACATCGAAGGCGAGTACAAAGAATTGTAAGCAGCCCCAGGAGGACCAAGTGGACCACTCTTTGATTTCGGTCTTCTTTGAGGATGCATGACAGATTGTTTCACACCACTATCCCCTGGACTAAGAATCCACCTTTCAGCATTTTCCCACTTTGAAGGTAAAGTCCTTCCATTGTTACAAGGCAACACCCCAGCAACGTTCCCCTGCCTCTTTACACCATTGTTATGCAATGGTACACGTTCAGAACTCGAACCCTTCTGCATCCCAGCAGTCAAGTTATTGTGTTGATGATAATTGGGAGTCCCGGGACTAGGAAAGGCACCCGATTTCCGTGTTGAAACAGAGCCTTTCTTCATAGTCCCCAACCGTGGAGACGAAGCTGAGACATTATTTAGATCTAATGAAGTGGGTATTCGTGAAGCTTCAGATCTAATCTTCCTATCCTTACAATCTATATAAAAACAATTCAACAAAACAATGAAGCTAGAACTATTTAAGGTAAAAGAAACAATTTCAAGAAAGAAACTAAAAGGGTACCTTTAAGAGCAAGAGAGAATGAGTTTCTTGCTGAATCTATGAGTTGATTTTCGTCCTTTACATGAACTGTATCGTTTTCATCTTTTTCAGCTAAAAGTGAAAAGGGGAAAAATAAAGGAGTGAATTTTGAAATACATTTTGTTCTCTTTCGTTGCTTTCAGTTTCAACTTTAAAGAAAAATGGTAATGATAAAAAGGGGAAAAATATTTGCGTGCACCTTTCACTTTCTCTCCTTTTCTGGAGAAACGACTGTGATTAAGGACTGCGTTAGCTTTGTTTGTATTTGGATCTGGTCCACTCAAACTCTCATTTTGATCTCCTCTTTCATGTCCTGCCAAATGCTGCAAACAAATATAGCATTTCAAACACTATTTCTCTCTTTTTTTGCCCCTTTTTTTCAGGAAAAAAGATTAAAAATCAAATCAAATAATGAAGAAAACAACATGCAAATTAATCAACAATGATCGATCACACAATGCACTCAAGCATTAAACTGAGAAATTGAATTAAAGAAAAAAAAGAATCAACACTATTCCTTTTTTTTTTCCTCCTTCTCCCTTAAAAAAAAATTAAAAAAACAGATAAAAAAGAGAGAATAAAATAAAATAGCATGCAAATTGATCGACAATGATAGATCACGATGTACATTGTTAGTTACGGTTTCCTCTGCTTATGCATTGCACTTAGAAATTGAAATGAAGAAAAAAAAAATCAACACTATTCCTCTTTTTTCATTAAAAAGTAACAAAAAAAAACTTAAATCAGATTTAAAAAAGAGAAAAAATATTAAAAATAGCATGCAAATTGATAAACAATGATCGATCACGATGTACACTGTTACAGCTTCCTCTACTCATGCATTGCACTGAGAAATTGAAATAAAGAAGCAAAAAAAAAAAAAAACACTATTCCTCTTTTTTCTCCCTTTTCTCTTAAAAAATAGCAAAATACTTAAATCAGATTTAAAAAATAGCACGCAAATTAATCAACAATGACCGATCACGATGCACATTGTTAGTTAACAGCTTGCTCTACTTATGCATTGCAATGAAAATTTGAAATAAACAAGAATGGAAAAAAAATAGAATGATAAGTTGAAAATTTTGAAGAAGTTTACTAAAGAGATTTCAGAAGCTAGAGAATCATGGTCGTGAGCATCGGAGGCGAAAGAACAGCGATCGACACTAGCTGAAGCTGAAGAGAAGAGGCTGAAATTGGATTCCGGAGTGAATATAACTGAGTCGGGACTCGCATCCCGAGCTCTATAACTTGATCCAATGGAGATTTGTTCTTGAAACCCTTGCTCCGCCATTTTTCTTTTCTTCTAAGCTTGCTTCTCTTCTTCTTCTTCAAATGTCGCCTATTGTTAGTCTGCTTATATGATTTATTTATGGATTAATTTGCTCTCCTTTTTCATTATTTGAAACTTAGTCCTTACTTTTAATTCCGTCTTTAAAATAATAAAAAATAAAAAAAATTGTTCATTTAACCAATTTAAACTCAAGTGGATGTCATGTGAGGAAATAAAATATATTGACTTTCATTCTGATCGTACAGCAGAATTTTACGAGTTAAATAGAAAATCTTCCTCACTGAACTTATTGGTGAAATATCATAAAAACCCCTATATTTTAAAAGATCGGTAAATTAGTTTCAATAGGTTAGATCAAAGAGTCAACTGATCCTTTCCGTAAAAAAAAATCTTTCGTTTTTACCTTTAAAAATTAGCTTGGCAAATTATATATGACATATAACCAGTTTTTAATATTAGAAATTGATAGAATTTTTAACAATTTGACCAATTTGCTTTGTGATCTAATGTTCTAAGGTACATAAATTAATTTACTCATTTTTCGAGTAAATAAGATAAAATACAATTCAACTTAAAATATAATCATAATACTATCACAATTACTTATTTAACCTTCTTCACATGCAATATTTCCAATATAATCAAATTTTATTTTAAAAGTGTTACATAATTCAATTTAAATGATATTAAATCATGATCTAAACTTCAAATATGTGAAAGAGAACATGCGTTATGGGCGTAATTATTTAGTATTTTTCTTTAATTGTAAGGGTAATATGGACTTTGAGCTTCCTTTTATTGATAAGGAAAAATGGATGGGTGATATTATTATGTATTTATTGTTGTCGTGTTAAAGACAAATTAGTACCAAAAAACGGGTCCTTCAATAAATAAAATAAGTAAGCGTAAGTGGACCATTCGAGGAGAATTTTGGTAAAACGATCATGAACGCCTATTTTGTCCCTTTTATTAAAAAATAAAAAAATTAATTTTTATATGTTAATTTAAAGAGTAAATCAGTATTTTCTGTTAAAAAACTTCATCCATTTATATGGTTAAGAATAAGTGTGGTTGATGGAAAAACCAAGCAGTGATACGTGGTGTGCCCAGCCCAAAGACCCGTCCGAAAGGTGAGAGAGTTTGGGTAAAAATATAAGCTTGAAAAATGAGTTTTGGCAAAAAAATTAAGGCCCGTTTAGAAAATGAGTTAGACCTCGGGCAAGCTTTTTTAGCCTGAGATCAATCTAAATTTGCAAAAAAAAAAAATATTGTTGTTTTACTGTCATTTCACTATTATATTACTATTATTTGGTTGTTATTATTTGGATATTGTATAACTCTTATTTTATTGTTAATTTTGCTACTATTTTAAAGACATTTACTTATTAAGTTGCATCTATCTTACTATTATTTAAATATAAAGATTTTTTTCTAATTTAATCTTTATACTTTTATTTTCAGAATTTATCTCTCAATTTTTAAATTTTAAAATTCAGATATAATTATTAGCTTTATTAAAAATATTTTGCTAAATTTAGGTTAATTAAATACTATTTTTTAATTACATTGCAACAAAGTGAATTTTTTATTTCAAAATATCATTTTTATTACAATGTCATTTAGTCCTGTACTTTTAAAATTTTAGAATTTAAGTCCAATTATTAACACTATTATTTTTTAAAAAAATATAAAAAGTGCAAGGACTAAATTTTAATTTTTTAAGAACATAAGTACATTTGGCAGATTTTAACCATAAAAACTGAGTCATCCTAGTATTTAAGGACAGCTATTATGAAAAGAATATAATGTTTTTTAGTTGGACATAAAATAAAATTGAAGGAATTATGGGGTGGTGGTGATCAAATCAAATCACTTTTAATTTTTCCTTTTTTGACAATTTGGTCCCACCCATAAAATGTGGCGTATTACATGGAGCTATCATCTTCTCAATTTCTCGGTTGACATAAAGGGGCATTTCAACAGTTAAAAAATAATATTTTTAAATCCATAGTCAAATCGATCAAATTATTGATTCATAGATTTAATTAATTCCGTCGTTTCAATTTATTTAATTACAATTTACTAAAAATTCAAAAAAGTAGTAAAAATTTAAAAAAATTGTACCAATTTTCAAGTTAATCAATTCAAAATTCCTTTCCAAATCGATAACCTGATCGATTTTTGATCCAATTACTCCATCCAACTGATTCCCTATTCAATTAATCTGTTCAGCTAATCCGATATACAACCTAAGATGATGAATATCTTAATGGAGTGGAACAATTATTGTAATGATAAAAAACCTAAGATGTGTGATTATTAAAATATAAATATATTTAATGTTAAACTTATAAAATCATTAGTGGAAAGATAGTGAAGCCACTATAAATATACGACCTGACTAAAATATTTTGGTATATTCAATAAGGGGGTAAGCAAAATTCGATTCAGTTTGAAAATTTTGATAAAAAATTTAAATTTTGAATTAAATAATTCGAGTTATTTAAGTTAATCAAGTTGTTCGGATCATCTCGATTAAAAAATTAAGTTTTTCGGTTTAACTCGAATATGAATTACACAATTCGAGTTATCTAAAAATCTGAATAAAAAAAGGCAAAACTACGTTATTTTGGTAAATGTTTACTTATTAAGTTAAAAGGCAAATCCATTATATTGTTTATATAGTTAAATAATCTTAACTCGAATATGAATTACACAATTCGAGTTATCTAAAAATTTGAATAAAAAAAGGCAAAACTACCTTGTTTTGGTAAATGTTTACTTATTAAGTTAAAAGGCAAATCCATTATATTGTTTATATAGTTAAATAATCTTATACCTCTTCTACTAGTTAAATAATCGATCCATGTAAACGCAACATTAAGTATAAATAGTAAGATTTGTTAGCTCGACTCAACTTGACTCGAAATTTTTTTATTCGATTCGAAAAAAATTCACAATGAGCTCGATTGCTAAAATAGGATTCGTCAACTCGACTAACTCGAAATTTTTTTTACTCGACTCAATAGAATACTCACCCCTACATTCAACCAATTAGAACTATTTTTAATATATATAAATTTTATTTTTAAAAAATAAAAAATAAAAATTTTAAGAGTTTTAGTTAAATTATAAAAATTACAATAAAATGTGAAGAATTAAAATATATATATAAACCCTAAAATATTGTAGTACCAATTTTTTTTAAAATTGTGAAAAACCCCAACAAAAAATTTGAATAGTCTATGCCGATTAACAGTGATCAACGATAAATCAACACTAAGCAATAGTGGTCAAAGTCAACAATAATTTTAAAAAATGTTTAATTATTTTTATTTTATAATTTATTTTTGAATTTATATATTTTAGATTTTTTTAGAATTGATATATATTTAATTTCAATACATACAAACACAGCATGTCCAATTATAATTGCTTAAAAGTGCCATGTGTCGAATTCTTATTACTTAAAAATGCCCCGTAGTGTGTTCTAATTAGGCCAATACCAGTCAGGTTTTTTAACACCATTGGACTATGCTGATTACCAGAATGTGACTTTAATACCAATTTAAACCAATGTTTTTAGATTCGGACCGATAGTTAAATCGATCAAGCTACTAATTTTCGATCGATTGATCCAATCATCAGTTCATTTCCAATTAAATGAACTATTAAAAGGTTCATAAAATTTTAAAAATATATATATAAAACTTGATTTAATCTATTCAACCACTACATTAATAAATTTTTATCTCAATTCAATTAATTATTTTTTATTAATTTATTTTCAATCTAATCAATCTAACTCAAAAAAGCAAACACATGCCAACCATTTATTTTATTTTTCTTCTTAGATTCTCTTTCTAATCTAACAAAGATATTTTGTGTAGGAAAAGCAATACTCAGAGCTATTTATTACATAAAAAGGACGTATCATAGCACAAACAAATGAAAATTCTCCTTTCTCTATCCATTCCCACACCAAAATTTCTACTCCACCCTTTAAATTTTATTATACCCAAATTGTCAACTGAAAACTTTATTGCAAATCATTCCACCTTCTGTGACACCCCTAATTTGACATTAGTCAGAAAATTATTTTAAGATTATAAAATCGAGTCACAAAAATAATTAATTGTTATATTCTATGCTTATTATTTTTGAATAAGTATGTGTAAAAATTTCATGTTTTAATTTTGTCATTTGGATTTGAAATTAGCTAAAAAGGACATATTTGAGAAACTTTACAAATATGATAGGCAAATGTTCAAGTGATTAAAATGTTAAATTACTAAAGTTGTGGACTTGCATGTCAAATGGCCCACTTTTAACATTAGTGGATGGTAATGATGTTATGATTTTGGCATTACGTGTATATCATATTTAGTAAATAATATTTAATAGTTTATAATTTGAAAACATGAATTAAATAAAAAAGAATGGTGATAAAAATAAACTTTTCTCTTTGTTTTCTCTTATTGCCGTAACTAAGCAAGAAAGAAAGGAAAGAACACCAAAGGCACTCGGTCACTCGGTGTTGGGAATTAAGGTGAGATTTCATGTATTTTATTTTTAATTTTTGTAAAATGTTGTTAGTTTTGAAGCTCACAACATGACCCATATGTTAATTTTTGTGAATTTATTTCATAAAGCATTCGGTCATGGCTTCAAGGATTAGATTGTGGATGTTTTGATGATAAGTGTTTATGGATGAGGATAGACTAATTAAATTTGCTATGAGGGGCAAGTTTGAGTAAAATTTCATTCGGTTATTAAAGTGTAAAGTAAGGGTGTGCCAAGTTCTTGGAAATTATATTTTAAATGTTAGATTGTAATTATACGGATGCCGAATGAGGAATTGAATGGGGAGTTGAACTAAATTATTGTTTATTAAAATATTGATGCATTCGGCCGTGAATTTGCAATATGTTATAAATTGAGTGTTAATTGCCTTGATGAATAAAAAGGTGGTTAAATGAGTGCATGTGGTTTTAGGAATTTTGTTAAGTGAGGTTATAGGTGATTAAAATGAGCAAATTGTATGCGGCAATTAAAGTGAAGTATGAAACTTGTGCTTAATTGTGGAATGCCATAATTAAATTGCTAATATATGTTTATATACTTGCCGAATTTGAATTAAGGTGAAAGACGAGGTAAAGAATGAGTTTGAGTTGAAAATTTATAATTGTAATTAAATTGATAGCATATATTTATATATTAGCCGAATATGTGCTAAAATGAGAAATGAAATGAATGATTAAGTTTGAATATTTATTTGAGTGGTCTCAAGTATTGAAGCAAGCCCATGGCAAAATCTAGTTAATGGAAAAAGATGACATTCGCCAAGGAAGTTTTGTGATAGTATTTTTTGGCTAAGGATGCTTTGTATGTTATGCATGATGTGTTTAATGTCTTGATGAACAAGTAGTCATTAAATGAGGCTAAGCTTGTGAAATTATGAGTTTGGATGAATATATATATATATATATGCATTCAGTAATGTGTAAAATATTGATTGTTTTAAATGGTTCGTAGTTAAGTGGAAATGGAAGCTTGATAAAAAAAAATTCTGTTAAGAATGAGTAAGAGGTATGTGCATTCGACTATTAAACATGTGCTTAATTGTTGATGAATGGTTGTAAAGAAAATACATATAGGTCAAATATAGCCTTGGATAAGAAGATTTTTATGTATTGAATTTGTAACATGGTTATGCCGATTGTGAACATGTGATAAAGAATTATTCAAATGGTTGTTTAAATAATATTCGGTTTATTAGTATATGTATAATTAGTTAAAGTGTAAACTTTGCATGTGTATTAAAGGTTTTATGTGATATTCGGCCTTGGGAAATCTAAGCTTAAAAGGTTTGAATGTTAATTGGGTTGTCTCTTTAATGGCCGAATGTGCTAAAAGCTAATGCATGATTTAGTTTAATCGATGTAATGATACAAATTATGATATTTACTTGTGGTTTTGAAGTATAAAAAATTTGTTAAGTTGATTAAGTGGTTGTCGAATGTGAAATTTAGGTAAGGAAATGTGTACAAATAATAGTTGTATGGATAATTGGTTTAAAGGGGTCGGCATTATACATTGTTGATATGGTGTTATTAATGTAAAGCACTTTAGTATAGACGTACATACATATGGTCACTTAGAACGTATTGAGATGGCCGAATAAGGCTAACGATGAGTATGCTTTGATTTTCTATAATACTTAGTAATTTGTTTAAGGTGATTAAAGATGTGTACGATTATTTTATATTGAGCTAAAAGTAGTTATATGGCCTATTAAATTTCTTGTGGTATTCAGCCATAAGCAAGCACAATGGGATTTTAATAAGTTAAATTTGTTTTAGATTAAGCTCAAGAGCTTAAGGAGCCTAATTCGGATAGGGGAAAAGCTACACTAACCAAATAGCTGATCCGTAGTCGTTCGACGACATTTGAGGTAAGTCTCTAAGTAATTAAACCTATTTTGAGTTTTGATTAATGGATACTATTATAGAAATGGCTAAATTGAAAAATATGATGTGGCCATGATATGTTCTAAGGCCGAATGGAAAATTTTACGTATTTGAATCAATTTACTAATGTGATTTTGTACCTAAGACGAAATAAAATGACAAGGTGTAATATCTAGCTTAAGATCGAATGGCCAATGTGATGAATGTGAAAGTGTGTATATGTGATAAGGCCGAATGGCCAATGTGATGAATGTGAAAGTGTGTATATGTGATAAGGCTGAATGGCCAATGTGATGAATGTGAAAGTGCATACATGTGATAAGGCCGAATGTGAAATGTGATATATGTGTAAGTGAATATGTGATAAGGCCGAATGACCAATTGTGAAAAGTGTGCAATATTAGATATTTAATGAGGCCAAAGTTAGTAAAAATATAAATATTTATTAAATGAATTGTGCTGAGATTGTATCCGGGTTAGAGACCCGCTGGCTTCATGCTAGGATTGTATCCGGGTTTAAAGTCCCGCAGGCTTAATGCTGGTGAATTAAGTAAGATTATGATCTTGAATGTTCGTGGTGAGCTACCATCAAGTAAGTACTATACATTTAAGATGTTCAGATACATATTACCTCATCATTTGTAAGTTTACCTCAAAGTGAATCACTAGCATTCAAGAAAAATGTATATGTGATTGATTATTTTATTGCAAAAATGAGGATGACCTAATCAGTCTTGGTATGCTTGTATAATGTAGTATATACTAAGCTTTCATGTATGTACGTGTACATTCTACCAACGATTCGTGAATTATTAGTATTAAAGAACGATACATATGTGGGAATGATTATTATATCTTTGAATAAGGGAATAATCTATTTGGTCAATGGTTGTTAGTATGACAAAGTATTTGATTTAAATTTATCGTATGAGCTTTAAGTAAATAAAAGTATGTTTGAGATTTATATATGTAATTGTGCATATTTGGCCAAAAGGCCTTATAAATTGAGAATAAATTGTATTGGCTAGATGTACAAATGCAAGGGAAGGATTGTATTTTGTCAACCTACGTATATGTGATAAGGTTTATGTTTGGTTCTTTGCGTACCCATACTGTAATTCAATACATGCCACGTTGAAATACTCAAAAGTTTTGATGCGATTATGAAATAAGGAATTAAGTTTTATATATATATATATATATATATATTCATGTATGTGCATGAAACGAGTACGTTTGAGCAAGTGATTATGATTATTGAAAGAGTATATGTTATGCTAAATGAGTAGTGACTCTATGAATCTATTCATGATAGATTATGATATTACTATGTGCTTCTAAATATGGAAACTAAGCGTGGTAAAAGTATTATGTTTTAGTTTGATTGATTGAATTAGAAGTAGATATGAGGTTTCTAGATGCGAAAGACTATGTGAATCAAATTTGGAAGAAATAGATAAACTATATATGCGTGCATGAGGTTTGAACTATTTGACGGAATGGTGAGATCTCTTGATATTATTAAAGCGGGGTTTCGCAAGGTCTAAGACGATGAGGCTTAGTAATGAAACGATAGTTAAAGATGTTCAATTACATTAAGTTGGCGGTATGTATCGGTACTCGTATGTGATTTTCAATTCGGATTAGATCAAAAGTATACAAAGCGATGCATATGTGAATAAGTGTATGAATGCAAATGTGACCACAGTCCATGTGACTATGATACATTTGGCCAATGTGTTATGCCATAAGAATGTATTCGATTAAACTATAATAGAGGCATTTAGATTGGAGTGTAATTATGAGCTAAGTGTGCCTTGTGAGCATACTGAATATTTGACCATTTTGGTCATTATCATGAAATAATTTGTGGTAACTAAATGATGTGGTTATTGAAATTATAGTTCGTTATGGAGCTCTAGATTGACTTCATTGATTAGAAAAATCGAGTGATAAATGATAATTGAATTTGATTCTGCAAAATTATCGTTTTACTTAAGACTTACTAAGCTTATATAAGCTTACTCCGCTTGTCTTTTGTCTTTGTTTTATAGATTGTGGACCCTGATTACCAGCTCGGGGATCGTCATCACTTCATCACACTATCTACTATTATGAAAACCTTGTGATTTGGATTTAGCTTATGGCATGTATAGGATATATTATACTAGAATGATATCATAACTATTGTTTATAAGCCATGCGAATATGGCATCCTTTAGAAGTCTACTTTTATAAGTTATAAGTTTGATCTTTGTTTGTGTTTAGAAATTTAATTAAATGAACAATCTTTATTCACGAAAAAGAAAAAAATGTTCAAAATTTTCTTGTTTTGATCTGCTTCAAATTTTCAGTAACATCGTCCTATTAAGCGACGATTCACGGGATAGGGGTGTTACACATTCCTTTACTTGAATATGTAAAAATAAAAGGTAAGTCTTAATATTTATAGGTGTCGAGTTAAAAGTATAGTCAAATCATCATAAAATCTATATCTTATACATTAAGAGAAAAGTATTACTATGTATAATGTGTAAGATCTTAACCCTCATGAGTGTCGAGTTTAAGGTAATGCCTTTTGATTGAGTTTGTTTGTTGGATTAACCGACTCATGTAATACAAGGAATAGGTTTTTTAGGACCACTTCAACATACATGGGTGTCTAGTTTAAAGTATGGTTGGATCACTGTATAATTCATGTTTTGTATGTCAAGAGAAGTATTGCAAATTACAATCTGCTGAACCTTGATACTCATTGGTGTTGAGTTTATGGTATGTTGACAAGGGTATTAATTTGCACATTGAATATCGAGTTCTTATCTCATCCCATCGAAAACAAAGTCTCACATGTTTGCAAAAAGAACATTTCCCATTTATCATACTTGTTACATAAAGGACTTTATTTAGATGAGATGAAAATTCAATCAACGAGCCGGTGAAGAGATATGTTGATATTATATTCTTATTCAATGTAAGTGATTATTTTTGTAACGAATATAATTGTATTTATTGCATATATTCGTGGTATTTGAGCACTATTTGTTATTTAAGACGCAAATGTCAATCATTTGTTTCCATATTGAGGAGTGACAACATTCTTTTTAGGTAAAAGATTTAAGTTAATGTAAGATATATCGAGTGACCCACAAAATCTCAATCGACTTCATATGATATATTTAAGGGAGCAAGATAAGCATTGTTCGAACGAGCATAGACAATGGGTTTTGTTGTGAGACCAACTAGCTCAATGTTCCATTTATAGTGAAATTATCTAAGATGGTAATTTCCAAGCCTCTTGAAGCATATGTGCAATGATTTTTGCTGATGGATCAAGCACCTGGACAACCATATGTATATATTGAAAATCTAATTCAATTATGAAAGTATTTGAAAGTTTTTAAGTTGATATAATAGGAGAAGAAACGTGTTTCAGTATACTCAAATCTACGTCCTCTTACACTAATAACAATATCAATACTAATAAAATTAAAACTCAATCGGTCAGACAATTATATGTATTATATAATTGACATATGTATAAGTGATAAATGGAATGAAAATGGACAAGTCAGATTACCAAAATTGAATAAAATGAATGCATTGGTAAGTGGTGAGAAAGTAGCCATGTTTGTGAGGGTTGGGCTCTGTGGGGAAAGTTGAAAGGCAAGGCTTTTAAACTATTTGTTTTTAGTCAGTTTGGTCCTGTTTTTGCAGTAACCCACGTGAGGCTTCACCAATTTCAGAATGCATGCTATTATTATTGGTCAGTGAGGTTAGGTTTTGTTTCATTAAAAACCAATAATGGACCACCCCCAAAACCCTTTTTAGCAAAATGCCCATTTTATAACATAAATGCCTCTTTATAACATAACAATAAATTGCATAATAGTACCCCACATTTTGACTCAACAATTAATGCATGCATCTCTTGCTCAAGCACTTCATACAATTTGCACGTCAAGCACTTCATAATTGATTCTCAAACTCATGAGTTCCTTTTATTTTATTTTTTTTAAAAATTATAAGAGTAAATTACACTCAAGGTCATTAAACTATTGATAAGTTCACATTTTGATCATTCAGCTTTAAAAAATTACAAATTAATCACTGAATTATTCAAAAATTTTCATTTAAGTTATTGAACTATCTGAAAGTTTTTATATAAGTCAATACGATGATAAGTTTATTTTTCTTGAAAATTTGGTTAGTAAGATCCAAGCAACGATTCGATGATTAGTACATTAAATCTATACCCATCAATAAGTAGAAGAATATACTTTAGATCCAAATCAATTTGACAAACAGTGTCAAAAATCGAAGAAGAAAGTTGTTTGAATTTTGGTTAGCATATTCGTGACATTTAAAGTTGTTTCATGAAAAGAACTTAATTGTAAAAGAGAAAGAGAGCTTCCAATTAGTGCAAGTTGTACAAAGAGAGAAAGTCATACAGCAGGGATTTTAACAATTTGGTAATTTAAATGAAAAATTCCAAAATAATCCAATGACCAATTTATAACTTTTTTAACATTAAGTGATTAAAACGTAAAATTTATTAATTGTTTAGTGACCCTAGATATAATTTATTCAATAAAATCTTTTAAATCTTTTTAAATCCTTCGAGTGATGATATAGTAGAATCTCAACCCGCTAATATGATTACACTTTAAAACCAGTAATGTACCCAACTCCTCTTTTTGGGCGAATGGCAATTTTATAACACAAAGGATAGTTTCTAAGAACAATTGCACAATAATACCCCACATTTTGAGTCAATAATTAATGCATCCATCTGTTACACACGCACTTTCACATGTACTAAATTATGCAACATTCCGAGGGATATGAATGAAAAAATTTGTAAAATATATTTATAAAAAATATTTAAAAACTAAACAAAATTATAGTTGGAATGAGGTTTTGAAAATTTTGATTTAGATTTATTTTAAGTTTAAATTATTTTAATAGATCTTAAGTTAATTTATAATATTATTCAATTAGAGATATATTTTTCTTTTAAAAAGTTAAACTAATTTGCAAGTCTTTATGCTATTAATTAGAGGCATTTATTTATTATTTTAATTTAACTGAATTAACCGATCAAATTTAATTCGACTTGGTTAACCATTAAATAGTCCAATTTGATTAACAAAAGAATTTTTACAATATTTCACGACTAGATTAACGAAATTAATCAAAATTTGATCATTTTAACTACATATATAGAATTATTTATTAAAGAATTACTTCAACATGTTAATTTTGTTAAATTAAAGCGAAAACCGATCAAATTAATAAAAGTACAATTAATCGAATCAACTGATTGAACACCTTTCGAAAATAACATGATCTTTAATCTCGGGTTTTGTAAGCAATAAAAGTAAAATTCAACATTTTTAAAACACGATAGTTAATAAATTACTTATTGTTTTTTTAAATTACGTTAAAACACGATAAAACATTTTTTAATATTCAACTTTACTGCTAATTATAATATTAACTGTTTGCTTGAAAATTAAAACTAAACTGCTCACATTTTATAGTAGAGGTGAAATTACCTAGGAGATCACTGTATTACAGGGACCGTATCAAATTAACCCTCTATTATTAAATGAATCAATTTAACCTCTATACCATTTAATGAAATCTTTTATTTGAAATTAAATTGCAATTGGAAAAAAATTCAAGATTTTTTTTTTACAGCAAATGTTAGATATGATACAATTTAAACTTATTTGATTCTTTGTAATAATATAGGGACTAATTTGATACAATCTCTATAATACCTATTATTAAATGAATCAATTTAACCTCTATACCATTTAATGAAATCTTTTTATTTGAAATTAAATTGCAATTGGAAAAAAATTCAAGATTTTTTTTTACAGCAAATGTTAGATATGATACAATTTAGACTTATTTGATTCTTTGTAATAATATAGGGACTAATTTGATACAATCTCTATAATACAGGGATCTCCCAAGTACTTTAACCATTTTAAAAAATAATGCAAATGAAACTACTTCTGAGTTTGCATCAAAACCACTTACCTTAATGTATTGGAGTACCGTATACACGATTTTCACCTCTCAGTACAACACCGTGTGCCCTAAAAGTGGCTGAAGACATGAAGGATGAGGATGGCCGGTTGTTAAAACCGGCATAAAGAGATGAAAATATCCTCGCCTAATCATAAATCAGATAACTAAGACAGAATGGTCGACACAAGATTGTCAGCTTTCCGATGTTGTCCAAGGCATATAGTCTCTATACATCACCCTATATCTATTCCATGGTTGACATAAATATACAGCTGCGTAAGTCAATAAGGTGACTAACTTGGTGGCTACGTTGTCGGTGAGTTACGTTTTTCGTTTTTGTAGAGAGAACATCAAAGCACTAGCATTACTTCCGACATCGACATAATCAAAATTGGGGTCGAGGTGAAGGGAATCAACAAGCTTATGATATATAAAAGACTGACCTCATTCTCCTTCGTCACTTCAATCGATAACTGCTGATTTTATTGTCCTTCAAATGCCGTATCTGTGAAGTAAGCAGTTATCCCCTTCAACTTGCCATTCAAAAAGTTTTTCTCGACCTAAGATCAAAGATATTCACCTTGAGCAACAAGAAACTAAAAGATTGAACAGCCGAAAATAAAGCTAGTGAACGATTACCCGTCTAAACTATTAAATATGATTATATATATAGCTTTGCAAAACTAGAATTGGAAAAGGAAACTGGGAATAATATGTACAAATCCTAATTAAAAACGGATTTGTGTATAAAGCACAAACCGGAAAATTAGTAAGTAGACAACCGAGGCTGTCAAGGATTGAACTTGCTCGCTAGAACAAAGACCTCAATTTTGATTACGTCAACTAATCACCTAAAATTTGTGGGCCTGATTTATTCTTGCTAGAGATTATTGAGAAAGTTCGACCCTAAGAAACAACTGTAAAACGAACATCATAGCTCTAGTCAACATATCTAATGAACACATCAAGAATCTCCTATCTTACATCCCGTGGTAACCTACTAAGAGTATATATATCGATGAAGAGCACTAATGAATAAAATTTACAGTTACCTCTAATGACCAAGGAGGCTGTGCAGACAGGGACAATTCAGCCAATTGGTTGAGATCTACATTTCTAGGGAGAAACATGACAATTCTGCAGGAAATTTTCTTCGCAACGTTAAACAGGAAATATCTGCGGAAGAGTAATCAAAATGGAATTAAGACAACTATTAAGAGACGCCAAAAACAAAATTTAAATAAATGGGAAACATTTTAGTATCGGAAAATACAAGTACCCGTTATGTGGCCTCAGCATTGTCTTCAGGTCATATATCTCTACTTTAGCGTAATCAGGACCTCCCCAAGGAGGAGATAAGAAGACAGTGTCTGCCTACGGCACCAGATACGTGGTTGATAAAAGTTATAGAATCAAATAAAAAACCAAGACAAATACATCGAAAAAGACACCTATCAACACGAAACAAATACATGGATGTCAACAAGTTTGGTGAATGTACCCAAGAGGTTCCTCTATTATAGGGATCAGATCAAATTTGCCCCTTTATTATTAAATGGATCAATTTAGTCCCTGTACTATTATAAAGAACCCAATGAGGCCAAATTGGAATAGAGAACATTTACCGTTTAGAAAACATCATTTACTGTTTAACAGAAATAATATTCTGTAAATGAAATCTTTTGGTCAGAATTGAACTGCAAATGAAAAGAATAATTTTCAAGACATTTTTCACACGGTAAATGTTAACTCTATTACAATTTGGACTTATTTGATGCTTTTTAATAGTATAGGAATTAAATTGATCCATTTAATAATAAGATTAATTAGATCTAGTCCCTATAATACAGGGACCTACCAGGTGTTTTAACCCAAGAAATTACTAGTCAGCATCTTACTCAAGGTCTAATTACCTCTAATGTATCAAAAACTAAAAAGTTGCAAAGGATACCTATTGACATAAAAGTGTCGAGTTCAAACCTTGGCAAAGCATGGTTGGTTTACGGAATAGAATTACTTGCCATATAAAGTAAGAACCAAAACTATAATATGCAATAAGCTAAAATCGGTACCTTCAATTTAGGTGCTAGAGTGAAAAAATCTCCGGTTACAAAGTCTATTTGGTCATTGACGCCATAGACAGTTGCATTCTGGTATGCATAATCTATCTTCTTTGGATCAATGTCGATAGCAATAACATGTGCACTCCTGAAGAATCACGTGTTACAAGAAAATAATGGAGATAAATATCACCAAACCGAGCAAAGGGGAAATAGAGTTTCGATAGTATTCACCTCTGGGCCAATTGAATGGCGTTCCCACCAACTCCAGTAAAAGAGTCGACTACAATGCCACTCCCGCAACGGGATGCATGATGCCTAGCTATAGACTCTGGAGTTACAGAAAACCACCCTTCCTCGTCCATTTTAATACCATCATCAAATCTGGAGAATAGTAGGTATCTCTGACACCAATATTTACCAATAATGGCGGAATGCTCCTCGGACATTCCTTGAAATTGAAGTTCTGTAAAAAGGAACAAAAACACAGTGAGTTAAAACGAGTTCATAGATAAAAAGGAAGGAGAACAAAATTGCTGTATAAACCTTCATCATCCCGAGATAACTTCCTCTGAGATCGTTTTCTTGTTTTCTTTTTCCCTTTCCTAGTCACAGCCACAAGCTCAGTATCCACCTGATCTTTTGCTAAAGCAACAGTCTCTAGAACAATTTCGTCAGCATCAGATATTGTTTCAGTGGGTGTCTTGGTCACACTGCAAGAAAACTAAGACCTCAGCGACCCAGAATGGAAACAATTAAAGCTAGGAACTACTGATTTTGTATTTATATGGTTAGTTTACATATGCACATAAAACAAATTAGATGCTTCATATCTGCTATGAGAACCAAACTGTTTAAAGCATGTTTCCTCGGCCATTATCATGCAAAAGAAGCAGTGAAATCACAGTTTCAGAAAAACAACTGCAGACCTACATTAAACCTGAAACTTATGTGCGATAAAAGAAGGTAATAACCTGTCAAGATTGTCCTGGACATCTGATATTAATTCTGATGTAAGTTCACCATCACAAAAGTCACTAGTCTCACAATGTTCACCAGCAAGCTCAAAACTCTTGCTTACAGAAGGTATTGTCAAATTAGAAGCAGCAGCAAGTTCAGTCACGTTTGAAAGCTCATCAGATACCAGCTTCTCTAATCCGCCATCATGTACGGATTTCTCAATGGAGTCAATAGCCACTTCATCTGACTTATTATTAAGGTTAGCAAAAACTAGATTTTCCATTCCCGGGGGTGGATCCCACGTAGAAGCTTGAGTTTTGATATTATAAAAGTAGTTCCTTGAGTAGAAAGAGTCCCAATACACCCTCCAATCACCAAAATCACCACCATACGTATGGTCATTACAATCAGAATCAAGCCCTTCTGAATTTGTAGAAAATGACTTGGGAACAAGTAGCTGCTGAGTGCCATTACAAGTACAAACCTTCTCAACCTTTTCGTTCTCCATCAAGCTTCCATCTTCTTCGTTATTACAATGATCGATACCTGGTTCCATTAAGCAATATTCTTGTAAAAGTTCAGCACCTAAACTAGTTGAGCTCACCATATTTATATCATCATCCTTAGACACAACATCACTCTGCCATGCCAAGTTACATTCCCGAGCATCATTAGTCACAAGGTCAGAAATCCCATCGTTGTTTTGTTCCATCCCAACCAAGCTTGTTGAATCTTCTTGCTTATGATTAAGGCATAGGGATCCATCAACACCCACTGCAACATCATGATAAGATGATTCACAAAAAGAACTGCTCGAGTTATCATGAAAAATAGGAGATTCAATCTCCATCTCACTCACTTTGGAAAATTCCATCACTTCTTCAATATCTTTATGACGATTAGAATGCTTTGGACGTGTACCCTTCTTTCTGCTAACAGTCATTTTACTACTTGTCTGCCACAATATTAAAATCATCAATAAGCCTCTATAAAGAAGTACCGACCGACGTTCTACTTCAAAATAAGGTTCCTCTAATGTTACACAGCAAAACCAATAACCCAATTTCAAATTATTTAAGCATTGCTATTGCAGCAACTCAGAGATTGTGGATTCGAGCACGCTTAACAGCGTAATATCATCAAATTTAATTAGCTTCGGTTTACAGGTAGTTTAGAATTGTCAAAAAAAGAAGTACCGACCATCGTTCTACCTCAAAATAAGGTTCCTCTAATGTCACACAGCAAAACCAATAACCCAATTTTAAATTTATTCAAGTATTGCTATTGCAACAACTTGGAGGTTATGGATTCGAACACACTTAAGTGCGTAATATCATCAAATTTAATTAGTCGGGGTCTACGAGTAGTTTAGAAATTTGCCAAAAAAGAAGTTCCGACCATCATTCTACTTCAAAATGAGGTTCCTCTAATGTTACACAGCAAAACCAAAAACCCAATTTCAAATTATTCAAGCATAGCTATTGCAGCAACTTGGAGCTTGTGGATTCGAGCACACTTAAGTGTGTAGTATCTTTTGGGTTTACGGTAGTTTAGAAAATTGTCAAAAAAGAAGTACCGACCATCGTTCTACTTCAAAAAAAGGTTCCTCTAATGTTTACACAGGAAACCAATAACCCAAATTTCAAATTATTCAAGCATTGCTATTGCAGCAACTCGGAGATTGTGGATTCTAGCACAATTAAGTACATAATATCATCAAATTTAATTAGTTCAGGTTTACAGGTAATTTAGAAAATCATCAAAAAAGGAAGTACTAGGGGGACTTTGAATTTACCTGCTTGTTGGTGTGGAAGGAAAGGGGAAGTCCCAAAGCATCCATTTCTTTAGCCAATTCAATATCCTCTACTGAACTACTGAAATCTGAACTAACATAAGAAGGCATTTGATCAATAAAATTACTGTATATATGCACGCCATCATCCCAATTTTCACTACCAATACTTAAAATAAACAAAACTAAATCCAATATAGCTAAGGATAATAAAATGCAAAAATAAATCACAAAACACTTGCCACAGCTCCCATGAGAAATGCTTGAGCAGTTCTTATCATTTTTTGTACATGATTTCTGCATTTAAACAATAACAAACACATTAAAGGGTAACCCTTCCCAAAAAATTCAAACGAAAAAAAAAATAGAGAAAAGAAAATTACAATGGTGTCGGATAATAAGAAAGAAAATTCCCGAATCTCCTTAGAACCATAATCCCTGCTTAGTGAACAAGTTGAAGTTAACTAAACTGTTAATCTTTCTACCGAAGTAGAATAAATTTGATCTAATTATTAGCTGAAAAAAAAAAGATGGGTAAGAAAGAGGGGGAGAAATAAACCATAAGTGAACTTGAGTGAGCTTAAAGAGAGAACCCAAAGCTTTGATAGCTGGAGCCTCGCATTGGTTTTCGATTGTGTCCATTTCGATGCCCAAAATCTCCGGCTTTTCTTACACGATGACAGCTTCTCCGGTTGGCTTTGAACTTTTATAGCACGCCGACTACTCCAATTACAATCTTAAAACGATTCTACGCTATATTTGTTGATAGGGTAAAGTACCTCGTAAGTCCGACTAGATGAAATCAGTTACATTTAATAATTAATTAATTTTATACGATTAAATATAAATAAATATGCGATAATATTTCCTGTACGAATAGTATCTTAAAAATATTTTTCATTTAAATTAAAATATTTCATCTATAAAATAAAAATTAAAAATATTAACTTTTTAAATAATAAATATTATTTTATTCTAATTTGACCTTATTTAATTATTTTAATAATATAAAAATTAAATTAATTAATTCAATAATAATAAGGCTAGTTTGATCAGATCCCACCCTCAAATACATTCACTCCATTTTTGATCTATAAAATAAATTATTAAAATTTTATAAAATTATAAAGTAAATATAAAATTTAGTTTAACTAATATTTAAATCCAATTCAATCAATCTATACCGTTTCATAAATTATCAATCTTTTATCTTGTTATGAACTAGTATACTAACCAACATCGATTTATACTTGCCTATTTTGAGCTCTTAATTATTTTCATTTATAGTTTTTTCTTATTTGTTCTTGCATTTTCATTTAAGAAATTATTCTCTCGTTGAAACTGAATCTTTAAAAACAGAAAAGTAGTCAATTTTATTAATAGTTAATTAATTTTGATGAAATTTACCTTTTAAAATTGTCAAAATTTATTTCTACACAAGTTAATACGAGTGTAAATATTTTTAAAAATATAAATGGCTTCTTAGGTTGATTTGCATTGCAATGATCTGCTGCAATGAGAGCCGATCGAGGTCGCAAAAAGCTGAAGGGCAAGCAGTAGAGACCGAACTGTTTTGGATATCTATCAATTAATTATAAAAGAGTGAAACTCGAATTGAATAGTTTTTAATTAAATCCGATTTAATTTAATCATAAAAATTAACAAATCAAACCCACTAAAATTAAAAATAAACTGAATTCAAAATACCCGATCCGGCACTCAAATGACAAAAACCAAGATCATCCAACCTAAAACAAACTCAAGAGTTAATTATTTTTTGGAGCATAAACTTGGGGCAATGATTCGCACGTTCAAATTTGAACTTTTTGTTGAGCTAAATTAATTTCTTTAAGTTCAGCATTTATTCTCGTATGGAGATTTACATTTGATAATTATTCTAAATTTTTTTCAGTCCAAATTGTTCACTAAAATTACAATTGCTTCCACATTGAGATTACTTTTTTTGTCCAATTTTTTTTCAAAGAAATATTGGGGACTAATTTGAACAAAGAAAAAGTCAAGCCTAATGTAAAAACAATTGTCAAGTAAGGATTAACTTGGATAAAAAAAAATTAAGACCCAATGCGAGAATATTTGTCAAATTCAAAAATCAAGATAAAAAAAAGTTCAAACCCTAACATGAAAATACTTATCAAGTTCAAACCCCAAATAGTGCATTAACTTAAATATCTTACATCTAAAATAATCTCAACATAAAATGATCTAAATTTGAAATTAATCCAAAAATCTTGAAAATCAAATTGATTTACCCGAATTAACCCAACTCAACTTAAAATCAACCGATTCAAAATCGAGAGATAAATTTGAATGGTACTATAAAGCAAATCCCCATAATATCCTCGTAGGGAACTTGGTTACCTATGTCCAATGAGACATCCTCCACAAACAGGGATACCACCAAAATAGATATTACAATTGGGAATCCGTAACCACGTTCTTCGAACAAAATCCTATTTTAAAAACTATGCAAGCAACTGGTTGCTGGTTCAAAGTCTGCCGACATCTAAGGGTAAGTTTGGTTCAGTTCAATCATTTTTTTGAATTTTTCCAATCGCCCATGGTAATTCGCTTCAGTTCAATTCATTCATATTATTAAGCCACGAAAACTGCAGCCATATAAGAGGTTAGAGAGTCTACTTCTCTCCTCTTCCTTTGCCTTCAATCTAGGCAAGTGCATACCAACATAAATCTGCCATCAATGAAGGTCCTCTAACAGAAAATACATTTTCTCATAACAGAAAGATTGATATCTTGACATCAGCTATACACAATCTAGATTCATTTAAATGACCTAAATAATAAGCAGGTTAAAAATATGCCCCAAGTCTTTATGCTCTTCATTTATTAGGAATTTCGTCCCTCTACTTTTCAGATTTTAAAATTCAAGCCCAATTGTTAACACTATTTAAAATCTTCAGTTATATTTGCTAGTATGACATTTTGAAAAAAAAAATACTCATTTGGTAGCCATGCAACCAAAAAAAATGTTGTAATGAACCTGAATTTAACAAAAAATTTTAATGATGTTAACAATAAGACCTAAATTTCGAAATTTGGAAAGTGGTGAGACTAAATTCCTAAAAGAAGTACAGGGACTCAATTCCAAACGTATGAAGAATACAGGGACTTGGAGCATATTTTAACCTAATAAGCACTGCAGAAGTTTAGCAGCCAAAGCAGTATATGGGTGTGCATTTGTGTGTGCTTATGTTATACTACGAGACAAATAGCAGTAGCAAAACAACAAACAAAGACTGCAAAATTCTATTCCTTGACAAACCCACATTGGCCTTAGACAAGCTACCAGTAAATTCATTCAGCAGCACTTGTGTATATAATCTTTTTCTCAAAACTATGTCCGGCATTGAATTTTCATGAAGTTTCAATAATTGCTTTAACTTCTACAATGTTATTAGCTAATAAATAAGACATATTACAAACAATAAGAACAAAATTCACAAGATCTTCAGGATATAATGACATAAAAGTTGCTGACAAGTTCAGAGTATTACCCATATCAACTACGTCTACGCCGTCGAAAATGTCTGAGAATGAAGCTGTCTGCATATAGAGGATAGTTTTTTCTGATTAGGCCCTTGATGCATTTCCAATAAGAAAAGTCAACCAGTTCTCCATCTTTTCGAACTATGAACAAACATCTCGAGCCTACAAAGTCGGGATGGTAACCAACCTGTGATTCAAATATGAGAAGCACAGATCATTTACTTAATCAAAACAAGTTAGTCAAACTGGCCATGGTACCACTTAATTTAACTAGTGTAAACCCTAAAAGCAAGTTTTAATTAATTAAGAGGTTTCTTTTCCTTTAGCTAATTCGTCCCCATTTTTGCATGTCCTTTCATTGGTCTTGCAGTTTAACTCCTCCATCACTCCAATCACCCAGAAGAACAAAAGCCATTAAATTCTAAAAAGATGCACATGCTGAAGAAATTCATGTTTGAAAGGTGAAAATAAAAAGGCTTTTGGACCACAGTGATCTGTTCAAGTTGCAACGCTATCCACGTTAGTGGTGAGTGGAAAAGTAACTGAGTAAGCCTAAAGAAAGAATGTTGACCGATAACATCAAGTGCAATCCCCTTGGCATAATCCAGATCAATGTGATGAAAGCAATTGTAAATGCACATTTTCACATGTCTGAAAACAAGAAAACAGATGAATATTCCAGCAAACAAATCAACCGGAAAATAACTCAGAAAAAGGACCCAAACATGTCTGATCACGTCGGGTGCACTACATGAAGCACAGCCCACGATCACCTCCAGTGCAAAGGTATCAAAAGTTATATGGAAAACAACAGTTTTAGCATGGTTTCATCAAAAAATGCGTAAAGCCAAGGAGGAAAAACAATTAGAGAAAACAGTTTTGAAGTTATGAACCATTAACAGAAATGATTCTGGAAAAGGAAAGGTTTAGTACCTGTTTTGCCCCCTGTACTAAAGTGAAATTCTCACTTTAGCCCTTTTACTATTTTTTGGTCACTTTCCCCCTCTACTTCCATTTCGTCCATCACTTTTGCCCCTTGACCATTTCCATTAAAAAAAATCCTGTGTGGCCGTTTAAGCCAATCAAATGCGAACATGTGGAGGGCCAAAGTCAGAATTTCACTATCCACATAGGCCAAAGTGAGTGATCAAGGGGCGAGCACGTGAAAATGTGGGATTTTTTTTAACCGAAATGGTCAAGGGGCTAACATGATGAACAGAATGAAAGTAAAGGGGCAAAGTGACCGAAAAAAAATAGTAAAAGAGCCAAAGTGAGAACTTCACTATAGTACAGAGGCCAAATTAGGTATTAAGCCAAAAGAAAGAGACCAAAAGAACGGGGAAAACTAAAGGAGAACGACTTATCAGTACAAAATATCAATATCCAGGATTCCAGATTCAAGAGTATAAACTCCTAACAATAGATTAGCGTCTGATGTTTCTAACTAAAGCTTGAATTCACAAAAATGTTGTACATCAATTGAGCAGTTAACTACTATTGAACACAATTGTCCTCTATTTTGCCTCCATTTCTTATCTGCTAGCTAAAAAGGCAAAGAGGTCACATCCAACTAACTAACACTAGAATATGCAGTTGTTAACAAAAACAACACAAAATTTCAGCATCCTCAAAAGAAGAGGAAATTCCATAACATACTTAAATTGGTTAGCTATATTTTCCAAATGCTTTGTTTAGGAACATAAATTTGAAAACATGGAGTTGGATTTCATTATTATGTAAATGGTAAGAATGAAATGCATATGTTACGGACAAATTAGTTGGAATTCAATAAAATATATATTTGAAAGGTATAAAAGTATAGATTTGTCAAATCCAAAAATATTTTTAAGAATTTCGAATTCATTACTAGATAAGCATCTAACAGAGATGAAGTTGAGAAATTATCCTGAATGTTATATTTCCAAATAGTTTACTACTCGGTTCACTCTATTTTTTAAATCCAAATTCTAAATCTAAAATCCAAGTTTCCAACCTAAAAGTATTTATGTGCAGTACATATACAAGTAATTCAAATGATGTATGATCTTCAAATATATTGAAAAACTTGGAGAAAAAAAAGTATACTATGGCAGACACACGTTTCCAACACTCATTCGAGTGCTTCAAGCTTTCAATAATAATAATTCCAGAGATCAAAATTCAAAAAAAAAAAATAAAGAATAAACATACAGTGATGTAATCAATTCCACATCCAATTTTCTTCTCGAACTCTGGATGGTAAGGAAGCAACCTTTCCAAAATCGTCCTTTCATGCTCTGGACTCAATCTATCTCCAGCTCCATATCTAGAACAATCATTCTCTTTTAGAATTAGATAAAACTAAAATAAAGCCAATAAAAATTAAAACACTCACTTTCCAGAGTGAATAATCATTCTAACAAAGCCGACAAGAGGCACGGTGTCCTCTAAAATCCTATCTTCCCAATCAGTCCATTCACCTCTGTTTCTTTTTCCCTCACTACCTTCCTCTTCTTCCAAAATTCCATCACTGTCCTTCTTCGGCACTGTACTCGGCTTCCTCAAGAAATCGGCGCCGTAAGCTTCCTGGCTCCCGATTTTCCCGCCGTCGGACCAGGTCCTCAACGCTTTAAACCGAACTTGAAGTGACGTCGTTTTGAGGAAAGGATAAGATAAGATCACCGGTGAGGAAGAAACGGAGGTAGGCAAAGAGGTAAGGTGAAAGTAAGGCGGCGGCGGGGGGTTGAGAATCGAAGCCATGGTGAGTTGAGTTCAGTGAGTTAACCGAGTTTCGAAAGTATTGTTGAAGAAAGAAATGGGAGAGTTTAACCGTCACATTATCAAGGTGAAGGAAAAATATGAAGATTGTTTTGCCATTGGAAGGGAAAAAAATCTTAGCTGATAACAAAGGTGAGAGCGCCCTTTTGTCCAGCTAGGCGCGTTTTATTTTTTTAATTTGAGCCGGTTATGGCCCGTTAAGGCCCAATCTCTTGTTAGGCCTTTTTCATGTTTATGGTACTTGTATTATTATTAGTGGTGAAATTCCTAAGAGATATCTGTATTATAAAGATGGTATCAATTTAGCCCCTCTAGTATTAAACGGGTCAATTTAATTGTTGTACTATTAAAAAAATCAAATAATGCCAAATTGGAAAAAATTCTACATTTATTGTTTAAAAATTTAATGTTTTAATTTTTATGTCTTGTAAATGAAATTTATTGTTTGGAATTAAATTGCAATTGAGAAACATAATTTTCGGGATATTTTTATACAATAAATATTAATTTTGTTATAATTTAGACTTATTTGATCTTTTTAATAGTATAGAGGATAATTTAATCTATTTAATAATAAAACACTAATTTAATCCAATCCATGTGATTCAGAACCTCCCAAATGCTTTGACATATTATTAGTAGTTGTATGGCACAATTGGTAAAAATTATATCTATAAAAAATTATATTAAAACAATGTAAAATTTTAATTTAAATAATTAATTAAAAAGTTATGTGCTTCAAGTTAAAGTCCTATCATAATATTATTTTACTAAGAACATTACAAGACAAAAATACTTTTATGATAATATTCATTACTTTATGATAATTAGAGTATTTTAATTATTTTTAAATTAAGTTAATGTTCAATTGACTCGTGACATTAATTTATTATGTCGACTCGTAATGAGGGTAAAAAACAGTAACAAATAAATTTATTAAAATTCACATAAAAACAAATTGATGTTTTGGTTATAACAAGAAAGTTAATTGCTTATTATGCATAGTGTTTTGCATTCAAACTTTACTATGGTCAAATTTATTATGTTGAAAAGATAAAAAAAATGTCCTCGTAAAATATGACTTAATTTGTATATGAAAGGGTACTTTTATAATTTTATAATTGAATTTATACCTAGTTGACCCGTAAAACTAACTCAATAAATGACTTAAAATAAGTATAAATAGATAATAGATTATTATTATTTGGTCACATTATAGGAGGATAATGCACTTCAACACACTCAAACCCACATATTCTTGCATTGACAACAATGCACATGTGAATTGAACTAAAACTCAATCTGCATGGGTTTTAAATATTGTTTAAATTTATTTATAATTATAAATGATTAGCATATGTGCATTTAAGGTGTGCTAAGAGCCGTTTGAGGTAGAGGTTAAAGAGAGTAGAGAAATAAAAAGGATAAGAGATTAGAGAGGATGTTTTTGTTGATCTTGTTGTGGTCAGCTCCTAAGGGACATGTTAGCCCTACTAACTAGTTGACAATGGGATGGATGGATTTGATGATTCGATTGTGATTAAACTAATGTGTACTTGATGAATTTCCATACGTGTTTTATGTGAGGAGAATGTTTAGTACCTATCTTTGGCGAGGTAGGCTAGAAACACTCCACATGTTGATCATGTAAGTGCCAGTGAAGATTAAGTCGACAAGGTGCCATTTGTAAGCGAGGTTCCACTTTGATGAGGTATGTATAACTATATACGATGGGTTGATAGATGTTAGTATATTGAGTCCCACAACATGTTTGAGTGTGGAGCCTGGTCTCTCTATATGGTAGTCATTGCAAAACATAATAAATAAAATGTTTAAATATGTTAGTTCCTCTACTTTGATAAAATTTAAGATTTAGTCACTATATTTAAAAACTTAAAATTAAGTCTTCATACATTTTTAATTTAAAAATCTCAATTTAGTCATTAAAATCACAAATATTTTCTGTTTGAATTTGTCAATTTAGAATTTTAATTAGGTTATCCTAAAATAATATGGCATATAATTGATAGAAAATAAACATGTTAAATTGACAAATTTTGATAGAAACTACCAATGACGATAATGATTGGAATCGAATTTCCAAATTGAAAAAGTAAGAGGATTAAATTTTTAACTTTTACCGTACAAGGACAATATCAAAATTTTTACAAATATTGGGACTAACAATGTATTTTAACCTATAAAAAATGTGAATATTTATGGAGACCTTTTCAAAGAGAATGTGACCAATAACCATAAGAATGTATGTTTTTATTTGATATTAAAACAATTGAAGGATCAAATACACCGGTTTCAATGTCCCTTGTTGTCCATTAATGACTATCTTGAACTCTATATAAGCATCTTCTTTGTTGTCCCTTGTGCAGAAGTGTTTATTGCAAGTTTTATTGATAAAAAGGCAAAAGCTTAAGGACATTGACACCCATTTGGGTGTCATCTATGTGGAATTCAAATAGTGGTAAGTTTTGACTAATGTTCTAATTTGATTCGAAATTTCAAATTTGATATTTGATTCGTACTTAATTCAACATTAATTTTTATGTTCGTTTGAACTTAAGCTTAAACTCATTTTTACTTAAGTTATTTCGATATAATAGAGATAAATTTATAATTTTATAATAGGGGCGAAGACAATATTTATAATGATAAATGAATTGGATCAATAATCAATATTCCTTTTTTTTTGTTTGATTAGTTTTTTTTTATTAGGTAAGTAAAAGTTAGAGAATTGAATATCATTTGCTTTCCTTCAAAATGTCATTGTTTTAGTTACCTCAAATTGGGAAAAGCTAGCGAAAATTTTAACGTGTAAACTCTTTATTTTTTTATTATAGAAATGATTATTATAGTAAAATTTTACTATATTTAATTATTTTTTATTTTTACTTTTTAAAGAATTTCATTATAAGTTTAGTTATATCTGCTATTTTTAGCACAATATTTAGAACTACTTATAATCCCTCCTCAATTTATAAATAGGAGAATAATATGTTTTAGTGTATTCAAATCCACGTTCCTTCATTAGTAATAATATTCATACTAATCAAGTTAAATTTACTTTACTTTTCATTCTCTTATTAATCTTTTCCTTAACATTATTTTCTTTTTACTTTCATTTATTTCACAACTATTATTACTCCAAAATAATGAATTTATAAAATAATAATTAAATCTTAACACTAAAATTTAACCCATTATTTTAACATTAATTTCATAAGAATAGAATATTCTTGAATCTATTGGTAGCCCACAAATTGATTTGGTAATTAATATCTCAAATCCAGTCTAGTGGGTGACTTGTATTTGTTTGTTTCCCATAATTCATGCCAATTTGAGCGCTAAAATAAATTCCAAAACCATTAATTTAAGCATCTAATCAAATTATTAATGCTTTCACGATAATTTTGCCTTTGATTAAATATTAGAAATCAGGGGGCCCATGTTAAGAAGCCACGTGGCAAGTTTATGTTAAATCAAAGCACCTTTGACGCACGAGACCAGCCCAGACCATGTCAAATTGATGCGTGGCGAGTTACACAAAAATTTATCCCCTCATTTCTTTTCACACGCTTAATCCACGCGCGTCTGCCTCGACCGCCTTTCACTGTTGCTCTACATAATTATATTTATTATTAGATTAAAATATATCATATAAACTCTTTATATTCACGCTAAATAGATAATATATGTTGATTTTTGTAATTGTTTTAATAGACCGATTCTTTTAAGGTTTAAGAAAATAAGTTGATTTTGAAGTGAATGAGTTGGACACGCTTTCTTAACATGTTTAATTGAGTACGCTTTCCCTGAAATGTCAATAAAAAATTTGTTCAACTAGATGTATTTTTACATATTTTCTCTAAAATTGACCTATTTTCTTAAATATTAGAAAAATAATTTATTTAACCAGTTAAAAATTGACATATATTACCTATTTAACCTTATATTCTTCTTAGATTTAAAATTTAATTTTGACTTTTTATATTTTTAAAATATAAGTTTAATAGTAAATATTCTATTATTTGAAGCTAAAAAAACCCATTGATTCTTCCTTCTACCAAGCTGATGTTTTACCATACTAAAGTGGAAAACAACCTCATTCCACCACAATTTGTCAAATTGAAACTTCAAAGAAAAAAAGAGAGTCAAATTGTCAAATTGCCAATTCATTTCACCGTTGAATTAATATCTAAGCGCGTACACATCACGCCTCATAAAAAATCTTATAAACCTCACCGCGACTTTCGTCTTTTTATAGATCTCCGCCGACACTGTAGATCGTCGCCACTTCGTAAAATTCATAATATTTTCTGTTCTTTTCGTTCATTTTCTTTTTGGTTTCGGTCTAAAAACGATAAAAAAGAGAATAAATTAAATTATTTTTCCAGGAATCGGATTTCATGCAATGAAATCGATGGCGTTGAGTACACTCAAGCCATGAAAACGAAATTCAAATTCCAAACAGAAGGAAACAATAGCAGTTTTTTTTTTTTTTTAAACCTTGAAATGCAAATCCATTTATAAATTATTTTATTTATAGATTCAGAATATTCTGGCGGGCTGGTGCCATGGCACTCGTTGAAGAAGCCTTAACGTTTGCCAGTTCATATTTTATAATTATTATTATTTTTAATGTTCTTTGAGTCATTTTCACAAACAACTGACAGGTGACAGCTCTTTAGATCTCTCCTCGATACTGTGACTGCCGATCAAGCTTCATTTATCATTTCTATTATTTTTGTATTTGAAATGCTTTTTAATTGTTATTATTGTTAGTAGTAGAACTTGTTTCTTTTAATTGAAAGTTGAAGCTTGGTATTTGGTGCTTCGATTGGAATTTCGTTGAGGGAAAAAATGGACGGTGGAGATGGGACGGTAAGATTAGGAGCTTTGAATTTGAAAGCTGGTAGAGGCTTAGATTTGGATCCGGATGTCTCCGTTTCTTCGCCGGTAACAAGGCAAAAAGCTGCCGCCGCCAAACAATTCATTGAGAATCATTATAAGAATTACCTGCAAGGATTACAAGAGCGTAAAGAGAGGTAATTCCGAATTATTGTTGCCTTTACAGTATCCATGTGTTGCTCTTTTGATTTGATATTTTTGTTGAATTTAGTTGTTTTAGGTAATTATTGAAATTAGGATTTTAATAGGTGGATATGGTTTAGGTTAGATGGAATTTGTTGTGCGTGTTCTTTTGAGAATTTAAAATGTTAGTTTTAACATTCATTGCTGTTCATTTTAAGACGGCGAGCACTGCAAAGGAGGGCTGAGGAAGCTAAGGTTTCAAGTGAAGAACAAGAGGAGATGATGAGGAATTTGGAAAGGAGAGAAACTGAATATATGAGGCTGCAAAGACGTAAAGTAGGAATCGATGATTTCGAACAATTGACTGTGATTGGAAAAGGTGCATTCGGCGAGGTATATTTCGAATGTTTGTTGTATTAAAGCTCTTTATCCTTGATTAACATTTTCAGTGATATTTTTAACTCATAGGGGATTTTTTAACTTGTTTCCATTCTGCTTTAGAATTATCTGCAAATGTAGATGGCTTGGCACTTACTACTGGTTCAATGTTACAAATGCAGGTTAGGTTATGTCGTGCTAAAAGTACTGGAGAGATTTTTGCCATGAAAAAATTAAAGAAATCGGAGATGCTTAGTCGTGGACAGGTAACCTCCTAAGTAACCTTTTTGATTATATCAATTCTTTGATCACGTACTTTGATTTTTCTTTGGTACTATGGTATAAATGGATTTAGGCAGCTGGAAAATATTAGATTTGACATGGAAAAAATCTTAATTCCATTTGATTTGGAATGGTTAGGCTCTTTATGAGACCAGCTCATAGATTTTCTTGGTGGATCATGATGAAACCAACACATTAAGTTCAAATCATTATCCTTATTTTTCATTTTACTTTGTTTCAAGGTTGAGCATGTTCGTTCTGAGAGAAACTTACTTGCTGAGGTTGATAGCCGATGCATTGTAAAGCTGTTCTATTCTTTTCAAGATTCTGACTTCTTGTACCTTATTATGGAGTATTTACCTGGTGGTGATATCATGACACTACTGATGAGGGAAGATATTCTTTCAGAAGATGTAGCACGTTTCTATGTAGCAGAGAGCATTTTGGCTATTCATTCGATTCACCAACACAATTATATTCATAGGTAATCTGTTTTATTAACATGTTTCTGAGATTACTAAGTGTATGTCTCAATGTAGGTTGGTGGCTGGACCTAGATTTTCTTGAATGCATGCAGAGTCTTGACTAATTGCAGAATAAATAGAGGACGACTAGTAAAGGACTTGAAACTAGAAAAGTATCTTTGATGATATTTACTCTTGATCATGTTTTATTAACATGTTTCTAAGATTACTATGGGTGTATGTCTCGATGTGGGTCAGTGGCAGGATGTGGTTTTTCTTGAATGTATGCCAGTGTGTGCACTGTAATTAATGAGAGAGTCTTGACTAATAGTGAAATACCTTGACAGACTAATGAAGTACTTGAAACTAGAAAGTCTCTGTGTAGATATTAACTATTAACCGTGTTTTTCCTGTAGGGACATTAAACCAGATAACCTTATACTAGATAAGAATGGGCATTTGAAGCTTTCAGATTTTGGCTTGTGTAAACCCCTAGATGACAAGTATTCAACAATTTTGTTGGAAGATGAAAATTTAACTTCTCAGGACACCAATGAGGCTGAAGTCCAGTCAGGATCTGCAAGACCCCCTTGGTTGATGCCAAAAGAACAACTACAACAATGGAAACGGAACCGCCGTGCATTGGTATTATCTTTCGTGAATAACTTTTGTACTTTTTGGATTTCACATTTGTTTCATTTATTGAGCAGGCATGACATTGCATTCAGTACCAGCTAACATCTGGTTTATGCAGGCATATTCAACTGTTGGAACCCTTGATTACATGGCTCCTGAAGTTCTCTTAAAGAAGGGTTATGGAATGGAGTGTGATTGGTGGTCTCTAGGTGCAATCATGTATGAGATGCTCATAGGCTATCCTCCATTTTGTTCTGATGATCCTCGGATAACATGCCGCAAGGTGCTCAGCACCTAGTTTTTGATTCTTAGTTATTTTGTTAGCCTCCTCTGTTCCCTATATAGTAATCTTTCTCTTTTGGACAGATTGTCAACTGGAGGACTTGCTTGAAATTCCCTGAGGAACCAAAAATATCCCCCGAGGCTAAGGATTTAATATGTCACCTGCTCTGTGATGTTGAAACCCGCCTGGGCACCAGAGGAGTGGAAGAATTGAAGGTAAGTCCTTTGAATGATACTTTTGCACATCCACTATAAGTGAACATATATCTCTCAACAGAAGACTTCTTGCTAGATCTTAATTCGGTACATTAACAAACTAATTGTGGCCGCTATGCAGTGTTTTACTATCAGATTGTTTACTTTCTCAGACTGAGCTTGTTAGTATTTTATTTTATTACAAGTTTGAAGTCTTGAAATTATCAGGCACATCCATGGTTCAAAGGTGTTCCTTGGGAAAAGCTATATGAGATTGAAGCTGCATATAAGCCGACAGTCACTGGAGACTTGGACACACAAAATTTTGAGAAGTTTCCTGAAGTGAGTACTTTAAATGCTAAAGAATCTGAGTTACATACTCCTTTTAAATTTTTTACTGTGAAACTAATTTTACTGCATCTTTGCTTTATGGTAGATTGATGGCCCTCCTTCCTCAATACCAGAAGTGGGACCTTGGAGGAAGGTAAAGGCCGTTTTTGCTCCAATTTTCATTTTCTTTCTAGTAAAGCTCGTGGTACTACATTATACTAGACCGATTCTGAAACATTTTGATATGTTTTTGTTCATTCAATGATGCAGATGTTGACGTCAAAAGATAACAATTTCATAGGATTTACATTTAAGAAATCTGACGTTGTTAAGTCACTTGAAAGTTCAGGTATGCTATACTTTATAAGCTCTAGTGCTTTATTTTCACTGGAGGCTAAAGTTGCTTCCAGCTTGGGCATATTTTTCTCATTTTACAAATCTAGTGCTCAGTAGTTATGGATTTGTTTTTTTTTCTTGTATTTTATTGGTGACTGTGCATATGTACTATACTATGATGGCATCGTGAGTTTTTCAAATATGTTTGTTCTGGACCTGGAAATCTAATTTTCATATGCATTGCAGGTACTGACATGAGATCTAACGGACCTTCAAAAGTCCCATCTATCGTTTCCTTGCTAGGTATGATAATATATATATTCATGAATGATCCATGAATTCACGAGGAAAAAAGCTTTGTAATCTACGTTTGTGTTTGTCATTGGAGAATACTAGGACATTGATGAAATAGTCTCCCAAAGACACGGAAAACTATTATTTGATTTATCGTTTTCGAGTATAGCCTATTGCCAATTGATGCAAAGAATGCAAGGAAAAGTTCTGTAGAGACCAGACCCCTGTACTAAGAGTCAGATTGTATTTTGCTCTCTCTATTTAAAAAATAGGCAAATTAGTTCTTGTTTGTCAAATCAAAAAGCAAATAGTCTTTTTTGTTAAAAATTTCATCCATTTGTACTGGTGAACACTGGCATCTTTGATCTTTTTTAATAGGACCAATTTGCTCTTTAATCTAAACAAGGACTAATTTGCTCTTTTTTTTTAGTAGAAGGAGCAAAATGCAATCCGACTTCTAGTATAGGGCCTCCATGGTACTTTTACCAAATAATGCATCTTCACATATTAGTTACTATATATGCCTCAAGTAGCATAAAAAACCATCTACTTTGCTCTATTTTGTTTTACAAGGTAGCAATATATCATAATTTAATTTGCCACGAAGTCTTTCTCCATTGCCGTAGATTGTATCTGCAAGTGTTTTAAGTCCTCTCCATCTTAAACTTGTCCTGATCAAGAACAATTACCTAATCGTTGCAAAAAGCTGGAAAATGCAGACTATATTTGATCCTGAATTCCTTTCAACTAATACAGGTCGAATAGATCTTCAAGAAACAGTAATGCCAGAAGGCGACCAGGAGCAGGAAACTTGAATCCGAGCGCTCTCCATTGTCGGCGTCTGTGAGCATAGGTGGTCTTAGTTTCATCTCAGGTACACACTTTGCAACACCCAAAAAAGGGGTTGAAATATCATATTGAGATTGAATTTTGTCAAGAACTGCTGCTTGGAGACATAAATAAGGTCAGCTAAAAAATTCAAATCATCTTTGACCACTATCCTTGTTTTTTCTTTTCTCCAAAAAGATTATGATTTGTATAAGAGCTACTGTAAAGCCCAAATTATGTTCAATCCATTTTGACTGTAATTTTTCTTTTTACTAGAAGTTAATTTTCCCTTCGAACTGTGACCCTTTTTTGTCCATTAAAAATAGTGAAGAAGACACGATTGGTAGCACGTTTTTTAGTCGTCGTTGAAACAATTGTTGCTTCAGTTGGAGAGATCGTTTTTGTTGGATGTTATGACTGATATCGTAAAGTTGTTCTTTATAAGGGTTAATATATCATTTGGTGTTCCAATGTTCAAATTGTTATCTGAAGTTTTTTTTTTTCAAATTTAGTATTTAAGTTTGACTTTAATATTTAATTTTGATCCAATAAATATTGTACGTGTGCTATAATAAAAATGGCTTAATTCATGATTTGGTTTTAAAATATACTTATTGTTCCACTTTTGTACGTAATTTCTTTTGTTCCAATTTGGTAACTATTTATTATGGTTTTTGGTTCAATTTTTATAGGGTTAAAAATTGATTGTATTAACCAATAAGATGGCAGCATGTGACATTTTTAATATATAGTGTTTTAATAGTTACAAATAACTTTACAATGAATTAAGAGTTTTCACTATTTATGATTACGTCTCTTGCTACTAAAATTATATTAATTAATAATAAATAATTATAATTATTCAAATAGATATTTATTGAATAATTATTTTATTATTAAAGAAGCATAGGATATGAGATTTCTTATTTTCCGTTGAAAAATTGTGTAAGAATTATTTTCTGTTGAAAAGTTATTTAATCGATTTAAAGAATAATTGTAGTCCCATTAGTATAGCTTGACGTTACAAGGCAAGAATGTTCCCACTTAAATATGATATGCTTTTCAATTTAGTACACCATTTAGGAGGACCTCCATTTTTATATAATTTTAGCTTCAATCTTTCATAATTATCTTAATTATCATCTCATATTTTATTTAAAATATCTAATATTTTAAAATTTAATCTCTCAAAACTATTTCAAAAGATTTAAGACATATTCAATGTTTATATTTTTTTGTTAATTTACCTTTTTTATTATTTAAATTTGGCCTCAACCTTTTTAAAAATTAAATTTGACCAAATTATTGCTTAAGACGTTAAAATTTTAAACATGGTAGCTCGAATGACAGTTTACATATACTTTATATTTTTTTGAATTTTAAATATTTTTAAAATTATTTATTGACATGTCATATAAGAAAAATAATATTATATTAGCATAAAAGTACATGTGAACTATTAATATTACTTAATATAGAATTTTAAATATATTTATTAATAAAAATTAACATTATTTAAATTATAAAACTACTAACCTTATCTATACCCTCCTTTTTTGTTTCCCACTTGATATTTATGGGGTGAGATTTTAATATCGGTGGGCGATATTGAATAAAATAAATTTTATTTCGTTAGGTTTTATTATTATATAATTTTTAATGAAATATCTTGCTTTTTATTATTATATAATTTTTATTCAATATAAATTATTTTTATATTTTTATTTAAGTACAAGAATTAAGAATATATTTTGTGGATTGGCATAAATATTGTTGCCAATATAGGATAATATGAGTTCGAGTGCATCAAGTATATTATCATTTTATTTATAAGTATAAGTTGAGGAGGAATTATGGGTAATTCTATTGATATGACATTGATAATTTAAAGATAAAATTAAGAAAAATTTAAAAATGAATGTCTAATTTAAAATAAGGAGTATAGATCGAGGATGCCTGATGCAATTAAGTGTTAATAATTTCTTATAATAATCTTATCTCTAGCTTTCAACTTAATTATAGAAAAGGAGTAGATATTAGTTTAGATATTTTGTAAGCCAATAAATATCTAGGGCCGTAGTCGCTAACCCTAAAAGAAATGACGTGGCAAAATGAGGGGACCCATGACACGTGTAAAAAGCGATGACAACT